>NC_083411.1:95644572-100644572 GCF_020745735.1 Hemiscyllium ocellatum | reverse complement strand
GGAAGAGTCAATGACTATGAGATGTGACTTTAATGCTAGGAGCAGGAGGTTTAGAGAGGATTGAAGAAAAATCTTTTCTCCCAGAGAGTGGTGGGTATCTGGAACTTGCTAGCTAAAAGGATGGCAAGAGTCAGGTATGCTCAAAGCATTTAAAAAGTATTCAGATGTGTGTTTGAAATAGCATACAAGGTTTCAGGCCAAGTGCTGGAAAATGGGATTAGAATAGATGGATGTTTGATGTCTGGCTTGGCCATGTTGGGCTTTTTCCATGCACAATAGCTCTGCGACTCTATTTTCTGTTACATCTGATCCATAAGTGTTTGGTTGAAAAGAATTTGCAAATATAATTATGATAAATCTTTCAGCGTTTAATAGGAATGATTTTGTCTTTGAGGAAATAGTTAGAATCCATCGTCAATTCAACTGTGAAATTCTAGCAAGTTCTGGCATTACCATGTACAAAGTTATGCGTGGAGTGGAAACATATTGGCATCTAAGCAGTGTGGGCTAGGGTGAGACATATAGCAAACTTGGGTGACTAGTATGGCAAGGCTCATCTTGAGGTCGGGAACATCTTGCACCATCTTTTCTGCATTTCACAAGTGACATGGAGAGATTCTCGCTTTGCAACACAAGTTACCAATTAATGTGATCATTGCTTGCTAAAAGTTTTGTTAATGGTCCAACTTACCTCATTAATAATTTGTAAATTAACTCAAAAAGAAACCAGAGCGATCCCATCTTACCAAATTTGACAAATGAACTCACCAAGAAACCAGAGTGAACACATGGTGGATTCAACTTGTTGCAAACCATCTCCATGTTGAAAATAGGTACAAACATCTCAAAATATGGCCTAAGGCACTAGCCACGTGCTCTCTACATTTAGGGACATTGGGGACATTGGCATCCGATATGTACTGGTCTCTGAGAACACCACTGACACATCACTGATTCACTTACAAGACATTTCTACACTTCAGTGATACCCACCTCAGGCTGGGCTCAGGTGAAGCAGTGAACTGCTGCAGCCAGGATGCTCTGCACTCAGCATACACCCAGTTTGTGGACTTGTCCAGGCTACATCTCTGGGCTGTTCACCCAGTGTCAAAGCACACACTCACTCTGAGCCTATTTGGATGCTCACAGGATCCCGAGCTTACTTTATCCTGCCTTGCCTTTCTGTGCTTCACTCCCTCAGCCAGGCTCACATTATTGCTGTCCTGCCTTGCGATTTAGCACAGACACAAAGGCAGGAAGCATGTCATGGTTATTAGCAGGCCTCAGTAAAGTCAAGAGAGACAGATTTTATGTTAGCTGTCTCTTTGTGGGTTATGTTGAACATTCCTTGTTCTAGCCCTATTCTGGTCACCTCCCACAACTCTCCTTCCGGTACATTGATGACATTATTGATGCTGCTTCCTTCTCTCATCCAGAATTGGAAAATTTTATCTATTTTGTTTCCAAATTCCACCCTGGTCTCACCTTCACCTGGTCCATCTCTGACTTCTCCGTGCCATTCCTTGATATCTCTGTTTGGCTGACCACCAATATTGACTACTAATTCACCAACACCCACAGTTACCTTGACTGTACATTCTCACACTCTGCTTCTTGAAATGACTCTATTCCATTCTTCCAGTTCCTCCGTCTCTGTTATATCTGTTCTGATAATGCCAACTTCGACAAGGGGGCCTCCAAAATGTGCATCTTCTTCCTCAATTGAGGATTTCCCAGCACTATTGTTGATAGGTCCTTCAGCCAGATCTGACCAACCTGCCTCCCGCAGTTCAGCCCTCATCTCCTCTCTTTGCTCCTACAACAGCGATAGAGTTCCCCTTGTTCACCCACCATCCTACCAGCATCTACATCCAGAGGGTCTTTAGGTGTCATCTCCACCACTTCCAGCACGATGTCACTACCAGACACATATTCCGTTCCCTTCCCTCCTCGACCTTCTGCATGGTCTGTTCCCTCTCGGTCACACTGGCCCAACATGTCCTTACAGCTTCATGGCACCGTCCCCCGAAATTGCAGAAGGTGCAACACCAACCCATTTACTCTCCCCAATACGAAGCCCCAAACACACTGTCCAGGTAAAGCAGCACTTTACCTGCACTTCCCTGAATCTACCCTACTGTATTTGCTGTTCATAATGTGGCCACCGCTTCATTGGGGATTTAAAGCGCAGATTGAGTGACCACTTTGGAGAACACCTATGTTCTGTCTGCAAAAAAGACCTGAGCTTCCAGTTGTCTGCCACTTCAACACATCTCCTTCTTCCCTTGCCAACACCTCCATCTCAGGCTTCCTTCAGTGCTCCAGAGAAGCTCAACCCAAGCTGGAAGAACAGCATCTCATTTTCTGCTTGGGAACTCTGCAGCGTTCTGGACTCAATATCAAGTTTAACAATTTTATGGCTGTGGCCATGAGTTTAACCCAACCCTCCACACATCAGACCTTGTCATCACATGGGCTGCTACCACATACTTCCCATTGTCTGCTAGAAGCCCCCATTAGCAGCTATCCCTTTCCCCAGACTATTCCTTAACCACTCCTTTGTCTGTCCAACTGTTTTTCTCTCTTTATGGGCTCTATATTCAGCTGTTATTTACCTTCATCCCTCCCTCAACCTCATCTTCTGCATATATGTCAACCTTTTCCCAGCTACTATCAGTTCTGAAGAAGGATCAATGGACCTGAAATGTTAACTCTGATTTCTCTTTACAGATACTACCAAACCTTCTGAGTTTTTTTCCAGCAATTTCTGTTTTGGTTTTTGATTCCAATAACTGTAGTTCTTTCAGTTTTATTTAAGAGGTAGCTCTTGCTCAAGTGTTCCTGGCACAGTAAGTCAAAGCCAGCCTCTGATATCAGGGTGGTTAGAGTCAGAAGGTGTGAGCAGTCCACTGTATGCCTTCACTCTTTCTGTCTTATCAGGAGTTGTTTTCCTCCTAGACTGAGAGAGATGAGGGTTACAGGAGATGGAAGTGCATGGCATGGCTGTTGTATAGAAACATAGAAGATAGTAGCAGAAGTAGGCCATTCGATCACTCCCAAGCCTACTTTGCTATCCAATATGATATGGTTGTTCATTGAGTTCAATACCTTAATTCCGCTCTCCAGCGTATCCCTTGATCCCCTCTTATTAGTACCTCCTTCTTGGACATAGAATCATACATGTTTTGGCCTCAGTGAATTCCACAGGCTCACCATCCTCTGGGTTAAGAAATTTCTCCTCATCCCTGAGCTAAAACATTAAACTAAGAACCCTGATTGTGGACTCCCACACCATTGGGAATCATTCCTGAATCTAACCTATGTAGTCCTGTTAGACTTCTGTAGGTTTCTGTAAGATAGCCTCTCATTCCTCTAAACAACAGTGAATACAATCCTAACCAACTCAATCTCTCCTCACGTGTCAGTCCTGCCATCCCAAGAATCAAGTTTGGAAACTTTCGCTGCACTGCCTGTTCAGTAAGAACATCCTTCCTCAGATAAGGAGGCCAAAACCGCACACAATATTCCAGGTTTAGCCTCACCAATGTACATTTGCAGCAAGGCACCATTATTTCTGGACTCAAATCCTCATGTAATCAAGGCCAACGTACAGTTTGCCTTCTTTACTGCCTGCAACAATTGCGTGCTTACTTTTCGTGACTGGTGCATTAGGATACCCGGGTCTCATTGAATAGTCCCCTCTCTCAATTTACAGTCATTCAAATAATATTCTGTCTTCCGGTTTTTGCTACCAAAGTGGATAACCTCACATTTATCCACGTTACACTTCATCTGCCATGCATTTGCCCATGAGTCCAGCTTGTCCAATTCGCAATGCATCCTCCTTATACCTCACTCCCAACCAGCTTTGTGTCATCAGCAAATTTTGAGATTTTACTTCTAAATTATGAACATATGTTGTGAATAGCTGGGGTCCTCTTACCAATCCCTATGGTACCTCACTAGTCATTGCTTGCCATTTGTAAAACAAACATTTATTCTTATTTTTTGTTTCCTGCCTGTTAGGCAACATTCTTTCCATCTCAATGTTTTTTTTATTTCAAAAATATACTTTATTCATAAAATATTCATAAAATATTTGATACACTGTACATTTGGTAATGCCATACATATGTCAACATTTACATACACAGCTCAGAATTTTCACTATTACATACAGATCTGTGCATTCCTCACTCACATGTTGAGCTGAGGCGTTAGCAGAGCCCAAATGACTGCAGGGCCCCCTGATCTTCTTTAGACAGGCAGATGTTAAACGGTGGTCTTTCCCCACCGCGCCTTGGTGGCAGCTGCCCCAAGCTTCAGCGCGTCCCTCAACACGTAGTCCTGGACCTTGGAATGTGCCAGTCTGCAACACTCAGTCGGGGTCAAATCCTTCAGCTGGAAGATCAACAGGTTTTGGACCACCCAGAGAGCGTCCTTTACCGAGTTGATGATCCTCCAGGCGCAGTTGATGTTCGTCTCGGTGTGCGTCCCGGGGAACAGGCCGTAGAGCACGGAGTCCCGCGTCATGGTGCTGCTCGGGACGAACCTCAACAAATACCACTGCATTCCTCTCCAGACTTCCTCTGCATAGGCACATTCCAGAAGGAGGTGTGTGACAGTCTCTTCCCCCCCGCAGCCGCTTCGAGGGCAGCGTGCGGTGCGGCTGAGAGTCCGGGCGTTCTTTCCATCTCAATACACTAGAAGCTTAAAATAAACCGCCTCCACTAGTTCCTCCTGATCAACTCGACTGGTTACATATTCATGATTATCCATCTTATTGGTGCAGTTGAAGAGATGTACAGAGCAGGTCATTAGGCAGGGTGTAGGCAAGTCAGACAGTTTTTATGCATATTATTTACCTTGTGTTAACTAACAGGGTGATTGCAAGATAAAACAAATCCTAAGAACCATAATTATCAGTTGCATAAAATTAGCAAGATCATGACTATTGGTGATTTTGTCAATGTGTGTTAGTAGACATTACATAGAGACGGTAGGCTAACAAGGTTAAAAAATAAGGCTTTGTGAAATAGAAATAGCACTGAGCCGTTTCCTGGGATATCTGATTCCAGAATGGATTTCAAGATGGACTGAGCAAAATGAATCTGGTTAAGGATTCTCCTATAAGTGGAAACATCCTCTCCAGGTCATACGTGTACAGAACAAATGGACCTAAAACATAACAGCCTCCACTGTTCCTAACCTTACCCAATTGTTTAAATTTCTTAACTGACAGGAATACAAATAAACCTGGAGGAAGATAGAACTTTCTGGAGTTTCTCCCTGCCTTCCCTGACACTCTAAGGTCTTCATCTAACATTGCAATTTGGAATGCCAACTCACCTACGTGTCTGGGTTTCTCCTACAATGGAAGATTTGCTCTCCTGAACACTTCTGCACCTCGCAATTCAGGTGAAAAGTCCTTTGTATTTGTGGTTTCTAACTTGGTAACTTGTAGAAAGTGAGGACTGCAGATGCTGAAAAGTCAGGGTCAAAAACGTGTGGAGCTGGAAGAAGTACAGAAAGTCAAGCAGCATCTGAGGAGCAGGAGAGTCAACATTTCAAGTCAGAACCTTTCAGCAGGACTGGGGGAGTAGGAAGGGGTCTGAGAAATAAACAGAGGGATGTTGGAAAGGTAGGTGGGATAGCAATAGGGTGGATGCAGGTAGAAGGTGATAGTGATTTGTCAGTGGGAAGGGTGGAGCAGATAGGTGGGAAGGAAGATGGATAGGTTGGGTCAGGTCAAGGGGAGGGGTGGAGAGGGAGGGCTGGACCTGGGATGAGGTGGGAGGGTGGGGAGATTTGAAAGCCATTGCATTCCACGTTAAAGCCATTTTTGGTTGTAAGTTCCCAAGTTGGAAGATGAGGTATTCTTCCTCCAGTTTGCATGTGGCCATATTTTGATGGTGTAGGAGGCCCAGGATAGACATGTTATTGGGGGAGTGGGAGGGAGAGTTAAAGTGGCTGGCAACTGGAAGGTTGGGTTGATTGGAGCATACGGACCATTGATGTTCCCTGCTCAGTCTCAATGTAGAGGAGACCATATCATGAGCAATGGATGCAGTAAATCAGATTAGAGGAAATGCTTGTTACAGTTGATTGCACCTGATGTCATAAAATAATTACAAATGGGTTATAATTTATCCATTCAATTTTTCTAGTCAATTTGAAGTCATAAATTGGTTTAAAAATTTCTAATAGATTCAAAAATTCCAAGAAGTCTTGTGGATTCATAAAAGCAACTAACATTACTGGGAATGCCTTGACATTGATTTTGGAGGACCAATAGTTAAAATGTTGAATTAAGTGCTTTTCTTTTCTCAGTTGGAATGTAAGTGAGAATTGCAGATGCTGGAGATCAGAGTCAAAAAGTGTGGTGCTGGAAATGCACAGCCAGTCAGACAGCATCTGAAGAACAGGAGCGTCGACGTTTCGAGCATCCTGATGAAGAACTTATGCTCAAAACGTCGATTCTCCTGCTCCTCAGGTACTGCCTGACCAGCTGTGCTTTTCCAGCACCACACTTTTTGACTCAGTTGGAATGAATGTCTAGAATGAGAGATAGAAACATTTTCTCCCAATGGTTGCTAGTTACTTATCACAGATTGAAAAGATTTACCATATTTAGTCATAGAGTCGCAGTTTTACAGCACAGAAACAGGCCCTTTAGCCCAAACTGGACCATGCCGACTAAAATGTCCATCCACACTAACCCCATTTCCCTGCAGTTGGCCTATATCCTCCTAGCCTTTTTTTTAAGATTAGATTACTTACAGTGTGGAAACAGGCCATTCGGCCCAACAAGTCCACACTGACCCGCCGAAGTGCAACCCACCCATACCCCTACATTCACCCCTTACCTAACACTACAGGCAATTTAGCACGGCCAATTCACCTGACCCGCACATCTTTGGATTGTGGGAGGAAACCGGAGCACCCGGAGGAAACCCATGCAGACACGGGGAGAACGTGCAAACTCCACACAGTCAGTCGCCTGAGGCGGGAATTGAACCCAGGTCTCTGGTGCTGTGAGGCAGCAGTGCTAACCACTGTGCCACCATGCTGCCCATGCTTTTCCTATCCATGAATTTGTCCAAAGCCTTTTAAATGTAGTAAATGTACCCACCTCAACCACTTGCACTGGCAGCTCATTCCATGTATGCACCATCCACTGTGTAAAAACGTTGCCCCTCAGGTTCCCTTTTATTCTTTCCCTGTAACCTTAAACTGATGCACTCTAGTTCTCAATTCCTCAACCCTGGGAAAAAAGACTGAATATATTTATCCTATCCATGGCTCTCATGATCTAATACACTTCTATAAGACCCACCCCCTCCCACTCTCTAAAGAAAAACGTCCTAGCTTTCCAACTTCTCCTTATAACTCAGAGTATTGAGTCCTGGCAACATCCTTGTAAATTTCTTCTGCACTCTTTCCAGTTTAATAACATCCTTTCTATAACAAGGTAACCAAAACTGAACACAATAGTCCAAGTGCAGCCTCAGCAATGTCTTGTATGACTGCATCATAACTTTACAACTTCTATACTCAATGCCCTGACTGCGAAGGCCAGTGTACCAAAGACCTTCTTCACTGCCCTGTCTACCTGTGACTCCACTTTCAGAGAACCATGCATCTGAACTCCAAGATCCTTCTGTTCGACTCCACTCCTTAAGGCCCCACCATTCACCATGAAACTCCTATCTTGATTTGACTTTCACCCTTATCTATATTAAACTCTATTTGCCATTTCTTGGCCCACTTCCTCAGCTGATCAAGGTCCTCCTGCAATTTGCGATAACCTTCCTCACTGTCCACAATACTGCCTATTTTAGTGTCATCAGCAAACTTACTAATCATGCCTTGTACATTCTCATCCAAATGGTTGATATAGATAACAAACAGGAATGGCCCCAGCACTGACCTCTGAGGCACTCCATTAGTCATAGGCCTCCAGTCTGACAAGCAAGCTTCCACTATTACCCTTTGCTTCCTGCCATCAAGCCAATTGTGGAGCCAATTTGCCAGTTTGCCTCGGATTCCATGCGATCAAATTTTCCAGAGTACCCCACCATGTGGAACCTTATCAAAAGTCTTACTGAAACTCATATGGACTATGTCTACCGCCCTGCTCTTGTCAACATTCTTGGTCATTTTATCAAAGGTTTTAATAAATTTGTGAGGCACAATCTCCCACGCACAAAGCCATGCTGACTACTCCTAATCAAACTGCGTCTTTCCAAATGCATGTATATCTTATCCCTCAGAATCTTCTCATACTTATGTAATTATTTTTATTAAGGTCATGATGAGATGGGCACTAAATGCGAGACTTATTCGCAAAGTTCACATTGATCAACAAGGGAAGAAAAATAAATTGTGATGAAAAAAAGGCACAGTTTGTTGTGTACTCCTCAGGACAATTTGTAAGAAATGTTCAATGTGTTGCCATGCAGAATACACCTGTTAGCTTCTGGTTGACAGTTAACTGCCAAGCTTTGCTTACATTTAAATCAGGCAGGTTGACACTGATTGATTAAAGCATTGCCCTGAGAAATGAACTAGAAAATGTCTCTCACCTATTTGTTGAGTTGAAAAATGTGAAATTAATGTACATGTTATTGATGTCTGCAAAGAACAGGGTCATGCACACTGATATATGTGCAAGTGTGTGCATTGTCACATGTAATTGCTAGTCCATTCAAGATTATTTTACAGATGTATACGTGCTTTGAGATTTGCAACCTCAGACTAGTTAGGAACAGTGAGGAGTTTGCTTGTTATGAACATCTGAAGGTATATATTGTCTGATACAGTCTGCTGGTCTTTGCAATGTACAGCCTCTATGACATTACACCATCACTGAAATTTGTATACCATTTTATTTATTTGTATGACAGAGAAAATGTCCATTTGGCTTGATTTCAGCATCCTGTTGGTGGCAAATACCACTCACATTGTTACTGGATCGAAGAATCTTGGAACAGCAACACCTGTTGCTCAAATCTTCGAGATAGCTTAGTCTTCTCAGCTAATCTGAGATAGATTGGGTATTTTTCAGCATCTAAGGTAACTACCTTAGGCCCATTCATAAGTCTGCATGATATATAGTGAGAAATGATTTGATCAGGGTAGCCATTGTCCTGCATGTGGTTTTAATGCACTTATTTCAGCATTAAGTTTGCAGATAAACAAATCGCTCGGGCCCTATTTTCAAGATTGCTGATTAAGACAATTTTATAGCATTGGGAATGTAGGAATCTCAACACATTCTACAGTGAAGGTTAGGCTTGCAGTAGAGAACACCCTGGCCAATTTCTCAACTAGAACGTTAGGGAAAGGATGCTCTTTTATCTGCTTAATTTCAAAGATGCATGTGAGCGCAGATGAAGCCCATTAAAACATGTAACTTCATAAGGAGTCAAATAGAGAGTGGTTCTGGTGGAACCCAAACTGGTCATTGATAAGAAGGTTATATTTCTGTGAGTGCTCCTCAATAGCAGTGTCAATTACATATTCCATAACATTACTGATGATTGGGAATGGATTTATGGGCAATAATTGGCCAGATTTATTCATTCTTTTTGTGGAGAGGACATGGCTGGCAATTCTTCCACAACTTAAGGTAGGTATTGATATTGTAACCATACTGGAGCAGTTTGACTGAGACCATGAGTAATTCTGAAGTGCAATTCATCAGTGTCAGAAATAGAGTGCTATTAAGGCAAAGAGACTTTGTTCTGTCTATGCCATTAGTGTGGCTAATCACAGTGTTAATGAGGGAAGAAGTTGCGTGGTGATACATCTGGGGCACAGTGCTATGACATCATATTTCCTTTCAAAAGGATCTTGTCCATCACATGAATTTACAACCCACAAAATACAATTTATTGTCAGTTAATTTTAGTGAATATGTGTCAAGTGAAACAAAGTATTCATACTTATTTTGTCATTTGTCCTTTGGTGATTGGTCATCATAATTCATGTATATTTCAGAGACAACAGTCAACGAAGAAAGAACAGTCAGATAATGTACAACCACTTTATTTATATTTCAGGTTCTCAGTATATTCTGATATTTTTCCTTTTAGATTTGCTGTCCACTGCTTGATTTGTTCAAATGGAATAGAACTAGTTCAGCTTTCACTGTAAAATAGATTCCGAGCCAAAGAATCCGAAAGTATACAGACATGAATTTTGAAAGAGCAGGGTATCAGGTTGATTGGCAACCCATTCATTTAAGTGGAGATTTCCTTTCAGATGAGTTAGCACTCAGGTTGTCAGGTTCTGTTTATATCGGAGAGTCATAACACAGTAGCATTGTGATTACATTCTGTGAAGTATTGGATCCATAACATAAATCCTAAAAAAGCAAGCTTTAGATTCAATTGAACTCTGTCTTAGATCAAGGTCAAAGTAATGTAAGCTGATGTCATTACTTATGTGTTCGTGAATCATTTTAGTGACATGACTCACCAGCATACCTGCTCCAATGGTGGGAGGGTCCGGTACATAGACCATCCAAGGTTATGACGAGTACTTAGATTATCCAGCAAAAATTGAGTTAATTAGATTGAATTGATTTGGATTATATATTCCTCTCCAGATGTCCTCCCACAACACAGTTGGCAAATAAAAAGAGAAGCTTGTAAATGCTTCACATTTTAACAGAAACTGAATATGTTAGAAACACTTGCTAGGTAAATTAATAATTGCAGAGAGAATAGATTAAAAAAAACAGGTATTGGCACTTCAGTAGAACTGGTCAAAGATTCCACATCTTTTAACTTTTACCACAGTCATGCAGAGTGATAGGGATACTCAAAACTAATGAAATCGTGCCAAAACTGTTCTGAGCCACATATCTCTTTTAAATAAATTTGCTCGTAGGATGTGGGTGTTGCTGGCTCGGACAGTATATATTGCCCATCCTTAATTTCCCTGGGGAATGTACGGGTGAGCTTCCGTCTTGAACTACTACAGTCCTTGGAATGTCCAGAAAAATTTATTGCCATTGTTTTCCCTTACTGCTAAGTTCTAAATAATTAAATAAAAACAAAATTCTCTTGGATATTGGAAATCTGAAATAAAAGAGAAAAGGCTTCAGAAATTTAGCAGGTCTTGCAACATCTGTGGCAACATAAACAAAGGTAACATTTTCAGACTGATACAACTCTTCTTTCAGACTAATTTAATTACATTTCATAGAGAGGACATGTTTCTGCATTTCAGTCCAACATAAGTGGCCCCTTACCCTGAAATGGTGACCCTGGCTATGGTTCTCCCTAGGGAAGCCTCTTCATAATCTTGCATGTTACAACCAAATTATCTAATATACTTATAAACTCCAAAGATTATAGGCCCAGTTTATTCAGCTTTTCAATATAGAATCCCTACAGTGGGGAATCAAGCCATTCAGCCCATCGAGTCCACACCATCCCTCCGAAGAGCATTCCATCCAGAACCATCTCCCTACCCTACCACACTGCATTTTCCATGGCTAATCCGAGCCATAAGACAATCTTCAAATTTCAGGGATAAATCTAGTAAAACTTCACGGCACTGCCAGCAAACAAGTCTTTGCTTAAATATAATGAGTAAAATTGCTCCAGTATTCCAGGCGTGGTCTCACCAATGTTCCCTCTAATCTGTGCAATCATGCAGCCACTCTGAGAGACCGCACGCATTGATTACCATAACGACACTGCACTGACATATTCACTTCTTATATCTCCAGCCTTTGCCGTTCATGGACATTAGAGGCTCTGAATGGAGCTGGAAACTTATGGCCTTATCGAAGCCTGACACAACTGCAACAATAAGAAGAATTAACGTTTCGGGTATATGCCCTTCTTCAGGAATGAGGCTGCTGAGCCAAGTGGGCTGAGGTAAAAGGTAGGGGGAGGGAATTTGGGGGAGGGGCACTGGGAATACGATAGGTGGAATTAGGTGAGGGTGATAGACCAGAGAGGGGGTGGGGGCGGAAAGATCAGGAAGAAGATTGCAGGTAAAGAGAGCGGTGCTGAATCCGGGGGTTGGGATCGTAATAAGGTGGGGGGAGAGGAAATGAGGAATCTGGAGAAATCTACATTCATCCCATGTGGTTGGAGGGTTCCTAGGTGGAAGATGAGGCGCTCTTCCTCCAGGTGCCATGTGGTCAGGGTCTGGCGATGGACGAGGCCAAGGACCTGCATGTCCTTGGTGGAGTGGGAGGGGGAGTTAAAGTGTTCAGCCGCGGGGCGGTTGGGTTGGTTGGGTTGGTTGGTGCGGGTGTCCCAGAGGTGTTTCCTGAAACATTCCACAAGTAGGCGGCCTGCTGTGTTTTCCAGCACCATATTTTTCAACTCTGGTCTCCAGCATCTGCAGTCCTCACTTTCTGCTTTACAACTGCAACAATGCTTTTTTATTCTTATATTCTAATTCCTTTGCACTAGAGACTAAAGTATAATTTGTTTTTCTAACTTCTTGCAGTATTTACACTCTAACCTTTTGTGTTCGTTGTATGAATACATCCAGATTTCTGTGAACATCACATATACAGGCTTCATGCCTTTTAAAATATTTTGGTTTTGCATTGTAGTCAAAATGAGTAGCCATATGCTTAATCACATTGTACTCCATCTGCCACCTTGTTGTCCACTCAATTACTAACTTGTCTGTATCTTTTTAAAAATTCATTCAGGAATGTGGGCTATACTTCTGGACAGCATTTATTAATCATTTCTAAATGCCATTGAGTAGGTAATGGTGAGCTGCTGACATGGAATGACCATGTGTAGGTACACATTGACATCTGCTACCCTTGTCCTTCTAGATAGTTGTGATCTTGGGTTTGAAATGGCTGTTTATGGAGCTGTGGTGAATTTCTGCAGTGCACCATGTAGACAAAATGCTGGGAAAAGAATGAATGTTTATGGTTGTGGTCCCAGTCAAGTGGGCTGCTTTGTCCTGTATAATGTCAAGCTTCTTGAGAGTTTTTCAAGTTACACTCCTCCAGGCAAGTGATCATAAGATCATAAAATACAGGAGCTGAATTAGATCACATTGCTTATCGAGTCTGGTCCACTATTCAGTTATGGCTAATATGTTTCTCAATCCAATTCAGTATTCCAGTATTCTATCACACTTGTGACTTGTAAATGGTGGAGAGGCTTTGCAGAGTTGGGAGGTGTGTTGCTCACTGCAGGATTTCTAGTCACTGGCTTTCTCTTGTAGTCATAGTATTTACATGTCTAATCTAGTTCTGTTTCTGGTCACTGATAACCCACAGAATGTTTTTGACACCTCTACATCTTCCTTACAGTTTGCATTCCCACTTATTTCTATATCATCTACAAATTAGATACATTACACTCTTTCTCTTAATCGAAGTCATCAATGTAGATTGTAAGTCATTGAAACCACTGTACTCATTCTTCCATCACTTCATTAGTAACAGACCACCCAAATGGAAGTGCATTATTTATCCCCATTCTCTGCTTTCTGTTATTAAGCATTTCTCCATCCATGTGAATGTGTTATACCTTTTTTTTGTATTGCTGTCTCATAGTAAACCTCCATTGTTAGAATATGAGGTGTCTGTGTTGGGTAACCTTGACATGTTGGGCCTATTAAGAACCCAAGTATAGACCGTGTGAAATTGTCTTCAGCTGGTGCAGATTGGCACATCGTTTGAGAAGTTATCAGGGAAATGGGCATGCTGTTCCCCAAACAGCGCCAACTCCACTCTCAGCTGGCTGATTCTTTAGAAAACACGGCCGCTCCTGCATGAGGAAATGAGCTGCATGCTTATTAAGGATCTCATAACTCCTATCAAAGCCAGAAGAAATGCTGGATCCCACAGCTTCAATGTATCTTCCATAGAAGCTTTCAGATCATAAACAGAGGATACATCGCTGTGAGGCACCTTGCAGTGCTTAGAAACCTGACACACTATGCTCTTCTCTACTGGCAAGCAACCCAGTTTACTTGAATAGTCTGTGTCATTTGTTCTGAAGATTCTGAATCAATTGTGGGAACATTTGGACAAGGAAAGCACTTTTCCATCATGCTTAGAATTGTGCCTTCAAGACAGAAGAATGGGCAGAAAAAAAAAGCAGAGAATGGAAAATTAAAGAAATGAAAACATTAAGAATGAATTATTGTGTTACAGCACTTCTGTAAGTGTGTAGAAGCATTGTCAGTAAGAGATACCGTCTCCAAGCTTTCAAATGAAAATCTTGGACTTACCTTCCCACTCCACCCATTTTCACATTGATTCAGTTAGATTTAAAATGCATTAAATGGTAATTACAGCCCAATAATGTTATACCCTACTATTTTATTTGCTATCTAATTTCTAATGGTTGTCGAATAATATCAGATTGAGAATGGGTGAATCAGTAAAGATCGTTCCTTAGGTAACTAAGATCTATTTGACAGGGCAGGGCTTGTAACTACATGCAATCATTTTTTATTCAGTAAGCTCAAGATTATTCATTTGCAGCTGCAAAGAGTGGCATTTATTCAACAGGATATAAAAATTGTTTCATGTCAACATTCTAAGAATGGCTCAGTGTATCTGCTTGGAGTTACTGTTTATTCAGACGGATAGGAGTTACAGTCTCTTCCTTGTTTCAATAGTGTGTCAATATTTACATCAGAATAATTTTGCTATTTTCCTGTGAATATTTAGCTTGCAGAATGATGCAGATATTGGATAAGCCTCGGGGTGATTTGTGCATCACTGTGATATCAAACAACTAGTAAGCTATGAATGACACAAATATACATAGGTACAAGGCAAGCTCGACAAAACTCAGAGCCCTCAGATTGAAATCTACTGTTCATATTAATCATTCTCATGAATTGTTAATGAAATTACATCTTTGATTTAATATCATTACTCCAAGATAATGATTATAATACCACTGTGCTAATATCAACGATAAAATATGGTGCAATGGAAATTCTGTTGAACCATCCATACATCAGCCCCTAATACAGATGTTGCAAGAGATTAATAAAGCCCACTCTTACAGTCTCTGAATCCAAATAATAAATCTATTGAAATGGCAGTCCTATGAAGTTAAGTACCAAGAATTGACCTTGAAATTCGCTTAATTTGGTAAGACAAATACCTGTGAGGAGTTAGAATGCAGGAGAGAATTTTGCACTTTCTTAAGTTCTTGCCCTAAATCCTATCAAAAGAAAGGTGTGTGTGAGAGGAGAAGCTTCTCTCAAGATGTACCTACGCTCATAAAATGGGATGGGCTAGAATGACGTTCATCGAGCCAAACACCTGTCTATTTCAACTTAAATAACTGCTCATCGAACATAAAAACTTAAGTAGGATTATTTTAATATTTGAACTGATGAAGGCCAATTTACAGTCTTATTGGTGAAATGTTCTGCATCATTATATTACATTAAATCTTGTACTTTCACTTTGGGTTATTTGCATGATGTTTTATTTTGATGTTCACTTAGCTTCATTCCAAAATCTCACTCAAGATAGACTTTTTGTTTGTGAATTTTCCATAAAATGCATTGTCAGGTTGTTGTACAGGTGTTTCAATGGGAATTCCACTCTATAAGATTGACATACTGATGGACGATGAGAAAGGGGACTTGAGAATACAGGAGGATCTGCTTTTGAGACAACATTGGAGATGATTCATCCCCTCTCACAGAACCCCATTCTCTCTAGGTCTACAGGGTCAGAAGATCATATTTAAATCATACACTTGCTGTTATATTCCAGTTGTGGCTCAACCCAGAGATACTGAAAACAATTTACTGCATCCAATCGGCAGTATGTACTTTCACCCAGAATGTTTTGGTGACCAGATTCTTCGAGGCAGCAGCAGATTAGTTTTGATCAATCAAAATGTTGTACTTTATTGCACAAATTGAATAGTTAATGATGTGTTTGTACATCAGCCTCATTCATTGCATTCAAGGTTGAACCAAGATAAACAAATGAGGGAATCATTAATTTTCATTAAATTTTGATGATTCCCATGAGAAGCAAATTACACTCATGTAGATAGATGGGCCTTTGCAGTTACTCATTTTGTTATATGAACGAGAAGGATTTTTACTCCCTTCAGTATCCCATACAGGATAGGTAATGCATTTTGGTCTATCTAGCAACACCCAGATACCATGAGCAAATGCAATTATATTTTAGTCTTCTGTTTTCCTTCAAATTAAAAGAATAGCTCTTGTAAGCAAAGAGTATCCAAATCAGCTGTGGCTGCTGACATCGGTGAGAAGTAAGGCAGAAGTCTCAACACATAATAACATTGAACAAATGGTAGGCATGCTGAAGGGAAGATTCAGGGACCTGGGTACACTAGAGTTCCCTGCAGCATGGTTTCAGAGTTGTATTATGAAATGTTGTGATATATTGTTCCAGTCATGAATGAACTTCTTTAGAAAGAATTGGTCCTAAAATTAATAAGGGAATTGATAGTTTAATGCTCAATGTCCTAAAGAATGAAGGACCATGGGATGAGAATATGGACAGAGGAGAACCTTTAGAACTGTTTGTTCCCATGATCAGGTATGCTCTTTTTCCTAACTCATAGATTTGACCAGATTATGAATGTTAGGTACAGCGCCACAACCTGAACTAACTTGCATTTTTTGTAGACCCACCTGAAAGCTGGAAAGCCTGAGAAAGAACATGGACATCCCATAATTGGATCAGGGCTGCCATTTTCAATTCAATGAAAAGAGCTTAGAGCCTGGAT
The DNA here is from genome assembly GCF_020745735.1 of Hemiscyllium ocellatum. Classification (NCBI taxonomy): domain Eukaryota; kingdom Metazoa; phylum Chordata; class Chondrichthyes; order Orectolobiformes; family Hemiscylliidae; genus Hemiscyllium; species Hemiscyllium ocellatum. The sequence goes on along the minus strand of NC_083411.1, from coordinate 100,627,830 downwards.
CAGTACATGGAACTACAATATTGTTGCCATTATAAAAAAATTGAGAGAAGGGCAGGACTAGCAGCTAAAATTCCAAGTTTTGATGTTTCAGTCATGATAGAGAAGGATGTAAAAGAGGTAGTGGGTTGCTGATTAAGGAGAATGTCACAGTTTCACGAAGTTGGAAGGCTCATTCAGCAAGTCCAAATGTGTAGAATTTAGGAATAGGAAAGGTGTAATCGTTATGATGGAGTTATACTATAGGCCTCCCTATAGCTAGCAGAATATAAATGAACAGATCATGAAAAGGCGTAAAAAAATTCAACAGAGCTGTTGCATGAGTTATTTTTCCTTCCCCAATATTGACTGGAACTCCCTTAGTGCCAGGATCTAGATGGGGCAAAATGTGTTGGGTGCCTTCAGGAAGGTTTTTTGAAACAATATGTAGATATTCCAGCTAAGGAAGGGGCTGTACTAAACCTTGGATTGAGGACTAAGCCTGCCAGGTAATCAAAGTTTCAGTGGGGAAGCATTTTGAGAGCAATAATTATAATTCTGTAAGTTTTAAAATAGTTGTGGACAAGGAAAGGACTCATCTTCAGATGAAACTGCTAAACTAGGGGAAGGCTAATTACAACAGTATTAAGCAGGAACTGGAACAATTAGAATGGACCAGCTGTTTAATGGTGAATCCACATCTGACATATGACAGACTTTTAAAGGCCAGTTGATTGGAGTTCAGAACCAACCTGTTCCTGAACATGAAGATGAAAGGTAAGGATGCTGAGATTCAGGAACCCTGGATGGTATGATTCAGAGACTTTGGAAGACAAAAGATGTTGCAAATTTAGTCAAAAAGAGAAAGGAAGCATCTGTAAGGTTGGGGAAACTGAAATAATAAAAGGCCCTTGAGAAGTAGAAAGGAAGCAGGAAAGAACTTAAACAAAGAGTGGGGAGAGCTTAAAGGAGCCATGAAATGTCCTTGGCAAGAAGGACTAAGGAGAAACCCAAGGTATTTTTTATGTATATTTGGAACAAGAGTGTAGCTAGGGAAAAAGTATGTTCACTTAAGGCCAAAGGAAGGAGTTTATGCATAGACCCAGAAGAAGTGAGTGAGATCATGAATGAATACTTTGCATTGGTGCTCACCAAAGGGAAAAAACATAGACAGTGGTAAGATTAGAGAGGGATATGTTGATATTCTAGGGCATGTCAATATTAAGAAGAAGAAAGTGTTAATTGTCTTGAAAAACATTAAGGTTGGTAAGTTCCTAGGACCTGATGGGATCTATCCCAGTATACTGAGGGAAGCAAGGGAGGGGATTTCTGGAGCCTTGATAGAAATCTTTGTATTTCTTTATCCACAGGCAAAGTCCCAGAACACTGGAGAATAACCAACATCGTTCCCTTGCGTCAGTGAGAGGGAAATTATTGGAGAAGGTTCTCAGGGACAGGATTTACTTGCATTTGGAAAAGAATGGACATATTTAGAATAATTAGTGTGGCTTTGTGCCAGGGGAGTCTTGTCTCAAATTTGATTGAGTATTTTGAGGAAGTGATGTAGATGATTGATAAAGGTAGGACTGTGCATGTTGTCTACACGGACTTCACTAAAGTATTTGACAATTTTCTTCATTGTAGGCTGATCTGGAAGATTAAATCATACGGAATCCATGATGAGTTGGTAAGTTGGATACAAAATTGGCCTGGTGATAGAAGACAGAGGATAGTTGGGGAAGGGTGTTTTTCTGATTGGAGGTCTGTGACGAGTAATATTCTGCAAGTGTCAATGCTGGCACACCTGTTGTTTGTAATATATATAAATGATTTGGATGAAAATGTATGTGGTCTGATTAGTATGTTTGTAGACTACGCAGAAAGTGGTGAAGTTGTGGATAGTGAGGAAGGTTGTCAAAGGACACAACACGATACAGATCAATGGAAAGTTTGGTGGGAAAGTGGTAGATGGAGTTTAATCCAGCCAAGTGTGAGGTGATGCAGTTTGGAAGATTAAATGCAAGAGGAAAGTATACAGTAAATGGAAAGATCCTTCGGAGCATTGATATACAGAGCGATCTTGGGCTGTAAGTCCATAGCTCTCTGAAAGTGACAACACAGGTGCTTAAGGTGGTAAAGAAGTTGAATAGCACAACTGCCTTCATTGGTTGGGTAGTGAGCATAAAAGTTGGCAAGTCATGTCGCAGCTGTATGCAACTTTAGTTAGACCACATTTGGAGTATTGTGCCTAGTCCTAGTTGCCAACTATAGGAAAGATTGAAGAAATTCAAATGCAGTTTACCTGCTTTTGCCTGGATTGGAGTGTCTTAACTATAAGGAGAGATTGGAAAAGCTTGGATTGTTTTTGCTGGAGTGTCCAAAGTTGAGGGATGACCTAATAGAAGTGTATAAAATTGAGAGGCATGGATAGGGTGGAAGTAGGAGTCTTTTTCCAGGGTAGAAGTGTCAAATGCCAGGGGCATCGGTTTCAGGTGCGAGGGGGAGATCTTAAAGAAATTGATGAGGCAAGTCTTTTTATGCAGAGGGTAGTAGGTGCGTGGAATATGCTACCAGGGAATGTGGAAGAAGCAGATATGATAACAATGTTTAAGAGGCATTTAAACATGCAGATAAACAGACATGATATAGAGGGATACAGACTCTGTGCAGACAGATTGATTAGTTTAGAATCAGCTGACTCTAAGAAAAAAACAGAATTTCTTGTGACTGAATTTCCCCAAGTGAATTACAGACAGTCATCATCAAACATCTGAACTATCAAAACAGGAAGAAGGAAAGGTAAGCTCCTTAAGACACAATGAACTACTCAGCTTTCTAAGGAGAATGTTACACATAAGCTATAAATTATTAGTTTGTACGAGAAGATCGCTGAGTGCGTTGGTAGGTGAACACTCCTGATGATCTCTGGATGCTCATTTGAAATAAGTCAGAACCCCTTGATCCCAGTGAAATCCATGATGTTCTTTGACACAAGTATAACAAACTGGGACAGCCTGTCTATCTTGGATTTAGCTTATGATAGATATTCAAAGAACAAGGAAAATTTACAGCCCAGGAACAGGCCCTTCGGCCTTCCAAGCCTGAGCTGATCCAAATGTACTGTCTAAACCTGTCGGTCAATTCCTAAGCATCTGTATCCCTCTGCTCCCCACCTACTCATGCATCTGTCCAGCTGCATCTGAAATGAATCTACTGTGCCTGCCTCTACCATTTCTGCTGGTAACACATTCCAAACACCCACCACCCTCTGTGTGAAATACTTGCCATGTGTATCCCCCTTATACTTTCCACCTCTCACTTTGAAAGCATGACCTCTCATTATTGAATCCTTCACCCTGGGAAAAAGCTTGTCTCTATCCACCCTGTCTATACCCTTCATGATTCTGTAAACCTCAATCAGGTCCCCCCTCAATCTCCTTTTTTCTAGTGAAAATAAACCTAACCTACTCAACCTTTCTTCATAGCTAGCACCTTCCATACCAGGCAACATCCTCGTAAACCTTCTCTGCACCCTCTCCAAAGCATCCACATCCTTTTGGTAATGTGTTGATCAGAATTGTACTCTAATTGTACACAGTATTCTAAATGTGGTTGAACCAATGTCTGTACAATGTTAATATGACCTGCCAGCTCTTCTATTCAATACCCCGTCCAATGAAGGCAAGCATACTATATGCCTTCTTGACCACTCTATCCACCTGTGGAGCAACCTTCAGGTACAATGGACCTGCACTCCCAGATCTCTCTGCCCATCAACTTTTCCCAAGGCTCTTCCATTCATTGTATAATTCTTTCGAGAATTAGACTTGCCTAAATGCATCACCTCACATTTGTCTAGATTGAAAGCCATCTGCTATTTTTCCGCCCAACTCTCCAGTCTATCTATAGCCTCCTGTATTCTCTGACAGGTTCTTATGCTTTCTGCTCCTCCACCAATCTTTGTGTCATCTGCAAACTTGCTGATCATACCAACAGTGCCCTCTTCTAGATCATTTATGTATATTACAAACGACAGAACACCACTGACCACCTTTTTCCATTTTGAGAAACTCCCTTCAACTACTACTCTCTGTCTCCTGTTGCTCAAACAAGTTCTTTATCCACCTCGCTAGAACACCCTACACACCATGTGACTTCACTCTCTCCATTTGTCTACAATGGGGAATCTTATCAAATGCCTTACTAAGGTCCATGTATATGACATGAACAGCCCTTCCTTCAGCTAACAACTTGGGTCACTTCCGGAAAGAGCCCTATCAAGTTGGTAAGGCACAATCTCCCCCGCACAAAACCATGTTGCCCATCACCAATAAGTTCATTCCTTTCCAAATATAAATAGGTCCTATCTCTTAGTACCCACTCCAGCAACTTCCCCACCACTAACATCAGGCTCACTGGTCTGTAGTTACCTGGAATATCCCTACTACCCTTCTTGTACAGGGGGACAACATAAGCTACTCTCCAGTCCTCTGGCACCTCATCTGTATTTAAGGATACCACAAAGATATCTGTCAGGGCCCCAGCTATTTCCTCCCTTGCTTCCCTCAGCAACCTGGGATAGATCCCATCCGGTCCTGGGGATTTGTCTGCCTTAATAACCTCTAGCATACCCAACACATCTTCCCTACTTACGCCAACATGATCCAGACTAATCAAACATCTATCTCTAATCTCAAGATTCATCATGTTCCTCTCCTCAGTGAACACTGGTGCAAAGTAATCATTCAGAATCTCACTGATTCTCTCAGGTTCAGCACACAGCCTTCCTTCTTTATCTTTTAGTGGACCAATCCTTTCTCTAGTTACCCGCTTGCTTCTTATATAAGAATAAAATGCTTTGGAATTTTCCTTAATTCTGCTAGCTAAAGCTATTTAGCCCGCTTGATTCCTTGTTTAAGACTTGTCCTACTCTTCAGATATTCCTCCAGGGCCTGTTCTGTTCTCAGCTGCCGAGACCTTTTGTACGCTTCCCTTTTCCTCTTGATTAGTTGTACAATTTCTCCTGTCATGCACGGTTAACAAATCTTGCCCTACCTATCCTTTGCCTTCAATGGAACATGCCTTCCTGCACTACCGTTAACCTATCTTTGAAAGCCTCCCACATCTCAAATGTTAACTTCCCTTCAAATAGCTGTGTCCAATCCACATTTCCCATCTCCTGCCTAATTTTGATATAATTGGCCTTGACCCAGTTTAGTACTCTTCCCTTAGGACCAGTCTTTTCTTTATCTATGAGTATTCTAAAGCTTACAGAATTGTGGTCACTGTTCCCAAAGAAATCTCCCACCACAACTTTTACCACTTGTCCTGGCTCCTTCCCCAGTACCAGATCCAATATTACCCCTTCCCTTGTTGGACTATTGACATACTGCTCTAGAAAATGCTCCAGGACACTTCATTCAAATTCTACTCCATCCAGACCTCTGACGCTGAGTGTATCCCAGTCAATGTTGGGAAAATTAAAATCTCCCATCACCACTACCAAATTGCCTCTACATCTATTCAAAATCTGTTTACCTATTTCTTCTTCCACCTCAAGCTTACTCTACTGTTGGGAGGTCTGTAATACAGCCCCAACAATGTAACTGCATCCTTCTTATTTCTCAGCTCCACCCATAATGCCTCATTACCCAAGATCGCCATAGTGTCCTCCTTTAGCACAGCCGCGACATCGTCCCTGACAAGCAATGCAACTCCACCCCCTCTTTTACTTCCCTCCCTGTCCTCTCTGAAACGTCTATTTCCTGGAACATTTAGTTGCCAATCATCATGCCCTTCCTTCAACCAAGTCTCTGTGATGGCAATAATGTCATACTCCCAGGCACCAATCCAAGCCCTGAGTTCATCTGCCTTACAAACTATACTCCTTGCATTAAAGTAGATGCATTTCAAGCCACCAATTCTTTTGCACTCACCTGCTCTCTGCCTATTCTTCCCTTTATCAATGTTATCTTCATAATTCTTACAGTCTCCAGTCTCCACCTCGCTGTCTACTTGTTTTCTCTTCTGGTTCCCAGCCCCCTGCCACATTAGTTTAAAACCTCCCCAGCAGCAGTAGCAAAAACTCCCCCAAGGACATTGGTTCCGGTCTGGTTCAGATGGAGACCATCCCTTGAGTCATAGTCCCGCCTTCCCCAGAACCGGTCCCAACGTCCAACAAATCTGAACCCTCCTACACCACGTGTTCATCCTGGCTATTTTTTCATTTCTACACTGGCTGGCACGTGGCACTGGTAGTAATCCCGATATCACTACCTTTGAGGTACTCCCCTTTAACTTCTCTCTTAGTTCCCTGAATCCTTCTTTCAGGACCTCATCTCACTTTCTACTTATATCGTTGGTGCCTATATGCACCAAGACAACTAGCTGTTCACCCTCCCCTTCTAGAATGTTCTGCAGCCGATTGGTGACATCCCTGACCCGAGCACCTGGGAGGCAACATACCATCTGGGAGTCCTGTTTTCAGCCACAGAACCGCCTATCTACTCCCCTCACAATAGGATCCCCTATGACTATGGCCCTACGAGTCTTTTTCCCGCCCTTCTGAACAGCAGTGCCCTCCATGGTGCCATGATCTTGATAACTGCTCCCCTCTCCTGGTGAACCATCTCCCCCAACAGTATCCAAAACGGTATACCTGTTTTGGATGGAGATGACCGCAGGGGACACCTGCCCTGCCTTCCTACTCTTTTTCTGTCTTTGGTCACCCACTCACTGTCTCCTTCAGCAATCCTAACCTGTGGTGTGACCAGTTCACTAAATGTGCTATCCACGACCTGCTCAGCATCACGAATGCTCCACAGTGAGTCCATCCACAGCTCCAGAGCCATCATGCTGTCAAACAACAGCTGCAGCTGGACACACTTAAGAGTCAAGAGTGTCAGACATGTTCCTAAGCTCCCACATCAAGCAAAAGTCACATGCCACAGGTCTGAGGTCCCCTGCCATTGTAAGCTTAGCTTTGTATGAACTAACTGAAACCAAACAATGCACTTAAATATATGAAAAAGAAAGACAAGAAATAAAAGCCTTACCTTACAGGGTCTTTTTCTTCCAGTTAGAAGAGGGGGGAGGGGGAGGGAGGAGCGCGCATAGCATCTTGGGTTTAGCCACTGCCCAAATATATATTAAGCCCTTACCTTCCCGGCAGCTTCACTCCTTCTTCTCTCCTCACCGCTCTGTATGCAATTAGCTATGTGAAGATGATAGAGCATCAGATGATGCATTACTCCTTCCTAGACATTGCCCATTGTTGCCAGAAATACCTCAATGTCCCTGGAAGTTATGTACAGCCATCAGTTATAGGAGAGTGTCATCTCCTGTTATACAGAAGGAAAATGACAATGTATATAGTATTTTCATTTTGAGTAGAATTTAGTTCAGTCCTTAGCAGCAAGCTGGGAACTGAGGTGGCCATAGAATTGAAGGTGAAGTTAAAGGATTGAAGATTAGGGTTCTTTGTATTGGAGTCTCTATCACTTTTCTGACATGTCTGATGATCCCAGTGGGCCCCATCCACCTACTTCTTCCAATTCAGGATCTCCTTCATATAATATTTGTGTTGTACTGCTCAAGATTATTTACAGAGTCTGCTGAAGTAAGGAAAGTATTAGCTTTATTTAAGAAACATGTTATTGTATTACAAGGATATGAGCTAGACAACAAGATCATGTGATTGCATCAAATCCCATGATGAAGCATATTGTCTCTCAATAGTAGATCACACAACTTAAACATCAGACAAGTTGTTGCTTGTTCCTTGTTGCTGATTTTTGCTGATAGCAGTGTCAGCAGTGGTCCTGAAGCCAGTGGGGTGCAGGGATTTCAAAGCTGCCAGCCATCCAATTAGCTGATAGCTCATAGAGGCAGGATCTCCACCTTGAACAGATTGAAGTCTTAATGCCAAATAGCTATCCAAACATTTAGGCGTACAACTTCATTGGGCTTTCTGAAATAGCCACAATGGGGATATCCTCAGTGTTATGGCCAGTGGACAGCCATTATATTCAATCAATTGTGATCATCTGCTTTGCCTAAGCAGCAGCAACTGCATGAGGCATTGGATTCTAATTTGTACATAACCAGACATTAATCAAGTTGTAATCAATGAGGTGAATAGAATCTCTGTGGTAAAGCTGTGTGATAATTAACATTGTGAATAATTTGTAAATATTAATTTAGAAATAAGGAATATGCTTGATGAGTAGATTTAAAGTGCACTAGATAATGTAACAATGCTGCCTCAATTATCCTGTGAAAGTGAAAGAAATGTTTTCACTGGCATTCTACCATCACGCAGACAGAAATTACATTTACATTCACAGTATTACATATTGGGATTCTTTCTTTTACTCATTTTGCAGTCATTTCTCATTTTGACAGATGGAAGTAGAACCCCATTTCATTGGTCATATTTCTTAGATAAGAAATTCATGGTGCAGGAACTAGATGGCACTGTGGCCTGCATTGCCATCTCTCTTCTTCCTCCTAACAGTTAATTTAGTCGCTGGCAAATCAAAGCATTATATATTTCTTCAATTACTGTCTATTTACCTCAGGCTTTGGCTCTGACTATCAGATAAATGTTTTACATGATTGTTTTTCTTAATTTGTTCCACTGCATTTTTAAAATTTTTTTTCAATAATTTCTGACAGGGAGATCCTTCCATTTGATTTTAAAGTAGAAGTAGGAACTGATAGACCTGGGGGTTCACGTAAATGTTGTAGAAGTTTGCAGAGAAAAAGATAAAGTTATCTAAAAAAAAAGACAGAATCCTTGGCTTTACATCAGTTGGCCCTTGACTTGAAGTTGATGCCTGCTTCGGGTCATGGTATTCTGCTAGGACAATTCTCAACATGCAGATCTTAGTGCATGCCAAATAGGATATCACAGAAGGGATTGGGGTCTAGAGTGCAGAATTTTCTTCTTTTGCTTTCCTTCACTCCTGCCACTCTGTCTCATCATTACTGTGTCGGGACACAGAACATGATGCAGCTTAAAGGACAATGTTGAACAATTGACAATAAGGTCCTCCCAGTCATAATGTCAATACTGCCATACTTAAAGGAGACCTTCAGGAAGTGTGTGCAGTATTTTCATTGCCTGGAATACTAGCTATTTGAGAGTTGAGGAAACTGGGCTTTATGGGGAAGACATTTTTCAGCCATCTGGACAGAGTGTCCACCGTTAGTGCAGTTTGACTCAAATTCAACTGAGTCGGGAGGGAAGACACATTTTCCACCTTCCCCCATTCCCTACTTAAGGAGGGTAACAATTAGAACTGCTGTTATGGACAAGACCAAACCTCCTCCCCACCCCACCCCACCCCACCCCAAAATATATATATGGAAACGTTAATGTGGACCCTGACTTCTTATTATAAAAGAGAAGTACCAGATGTTACACTCTGGATGCAACTCAGTTGGTCAAATGACCAGTCTTGAAGTAAAACACACTTTATTCATTCACTATAGTTAAAATACAATTAAAAGAAAGAAGAAATTGGAATAAGTTAACCTTGTTTAACTACTAACCAGTATCAGTTCCAATATCATGACATCCCATAAACATTCCCTTGGTAAGGGCAAATTCAGTAAAATAGGTTGTCTCACATGTAATTCTAGCAACAGGAAGAGAACATCCAGCCTTTAGCTGCAATAGAGAGGAGAATAACAGCTTTCATATCCACCTTCAAGACCACAGCAGCAACTACTACTGGAAAAAGGCCACACCAAAACCCCTGGTTCTGTGTGAGTTTGATCCTACCCATTCATGCTGCTGCTGTTGTTCCAACTTGAGAAAAAAAAAGCCCCAAGGCCTCACAAGCTGTTTGCTTTATGGTCTTTGACATAGACTATCCATTACCTCTGTCTCAACCTTTCTTCATAATAAAGCAAAAACAGAACTCTTCAAGCCATAGCATCTTCAGGTTAGCAGATAAATCATGTTGTGGAAATCACCAAGATATTTTATTCCTGTCTATGGCAGAAAATATCTGAATATAATTTTTGTGATTTGCCTCAATTCTGGCTGTGGCTGAGGAAATTCTCTGAGAGACTCAGTGTGGCTTTAATTCTTCCAGACTAACCTCTGGCATTGTTTTTATGACCAGGCAAATACAAGAGAAATGATGAGATTAATGCCAGGAAATTCATGACATTCATCAACTTGATAAAAGCATTTCACTTAATGAATTAGGAGGCTCTATGCATTGTGCTCCAAGAATTTGGTTGCTCAGAAATGTCATCACTACTTAGCACATAGGGAAAGTCCCTCACTGACAGGGACCTGGAGGCATTTGTGAATGGGATGGTCTCCTGGACAACACCATAGGAGGAAACATTAGCAGACCGAGCCAGCCTGGACCCAAATTATAGCCCCAGTCAGTGCTGTGTTCTGGGCAAAATGGGATGCTTAGCAGCACAGGAAGAAGTTCAATGATTTTCTGTGCCCTATGAATTTAAAGGTCATCATCTTCTGTCTGTTATCTCACATTCAGGAGGGCCACTAAAACGAGCACTAAGTTTTACAGTTACCTCAACATGCTTGCAATGGGGGAGGTAAAGTGTTAAAACCTGATTGGGAAGAGTACACCAATAATTATCCTCTACTATATCACACGCTGTCTCAAAATATATAAAATCCAAATAAGGTCACGAAGGTGACCAATTTGCCTGACTGACTGATATTCAGGATGTAATTTATCCACACAATGTTTGTTCATTAAAAGAAAATAACTCTACCTTTTGTAACACACTCAATTTTAACAGAGAGAAGAAAGGGTCACTGTTCTAACGCTGTACAACTTAATAATACCCATTCAAAAACATAGAACATAGAACATAACAGCACAGTACAGGCCCTTCGGCCCTCGATGTTGCGCCGCCCTGTCATACTAACCTGGAGCCCATCCCACCTACACTATTCCATGTACATCCGTATGCCTGTCCAGTATCGATTTAAATGTACTTAAACTTGGCGAATCTACTACCGTTACAGGCAAAGCATTCCATACCCTTACTACTCTCTGAGTAAAGAAACTACCTCTGACATCTGTCTTATACCTATCTCCCCTCACTTTAAAGTTGTGTTTGTCGTTCCCATACTTGGAAAAAGGCTCTCTCTTTCCACCCTATCTAACCCTCTGATTATCTTGTATGTCTCTACTAAGTCACCTCTCAACCTTTTTCTCTCTAACGAGAACAGCCTCAAGGTCCTCAGCCTTTCCTCGTAAGACATTCCTTCAATACCAGACAACATCCTAGTAAATCTTCTCTGCACCCTTTCCAAAGCTTCCACATCCTTCTTATAATGCGGTGACCAGAACTGTACACAATACTCCAAGTGTGGCCGTACCAGTTTTGTACAGCTGCAGCATAACCTCCTGGTTCCGGAACTCAATCCCTCTATTAATAAAGGCCAAAACACTGCATGCCTTCTTAACAACCCTGTCAATCTGGGTGGTAACTTTCAGGGGTCTGTGTACATGGACACCGAGATCTCTCTGCTCATCTGCACTCCCAAGAATCCTACCATTAGCCCAGCACTTTGCATTCCGATTACTCCGGCCAAAGTGTATCACCTCACACTTGTCCACATTAAACTCCATTTGCCACCTCTCAGCCCAGCTCTGCATCCTATCTATGTCTCTCTGCAACCTACTACATCCTTCGTCACTATCCACAACTCCACCGACCTTAGTGTCGTCCGCAAATTTACTAACCCACCCTTCTAAGCCCTCATCCAGGTCATTTATAAAAATGACGAACAGCAGTGGACCCATCACCAACCCTTGTGGTATGCCGCTAGTAAATGGACACCAAGGTAAACATGTTCCATCAACTACAACCCTCTGTTTTCTTTCAGCAAGCCAATTACTGATCCAAACTGCTATGTCTCCCACAATCCCATTCCTCCGCATTTTGTGTAATAGCCTACTGTGGGGAACATTATCGAATCCCTTGCTGAAATCCATATACACCACATCAACCGGTTTACTCTCACCTACCTGTTTGGTCACTTTGTCAAAAAACTCAATAAGATTCGTTAGGCACGACCTACCTTTCACAAAACCGTGCTGACTGTCCCTGATCAGATTATTCTTTTCTAGATGGTTATAAATCCTATCTCTCATAACCTTTTCCAACACTTTACCAACAGCTGAAGTGAGACTCACTGGTCTGTAATTACCAGGGTTGTCTCTACTACCCTTTTTGAACAAGGGAACCACATTTGCTATCCTCCAGTCCTCAGGCACTATTCCTGTAGACAACGATGATTTGAAGGTCAATGCCAAAGGCCCGGCAACCTTTTCCCTTGCTTCCCAGAGGATTCTAAGATAGATCCCATCCAGCCCAGGGGACTTGTCTATTTTCATACTCTGCAATATTTCTAATACCTCTTCCTTGTGAACCTCAATCTCTTCTAGTCTAGATGCAAGTATCTCTATATCTTCCTTGCCAACATTTTCTTTTTCTATAGTGAACACTGTCGGAAAATATTTATTTAGTGCTTCCCCTATCTCCTCTGACTCCACACACAACTTCCCACTATTATCCTTGATCGGCCCTAATTTAACTCATCATTCTTTTATTCCTGACATACCTATGGAAAGCCTAAGGGTTAACTCTGATCCTATCTGCCAACAACTTCTCATGTCTTCTCCTGGCTCTTCTGAGCTCTCTTTTTAGGTCTTTCCTGACTTCCTTGTAACCTCAAGCACCTTAACTGAGTTTTCACATTTTGTCCTTACATAAGCCTTTTTCTTCTTCTGGACCAGGGATTCCACTTCCTTAGTAAACCACAGCTCACGCATTCTATATCTTCCTCGCTGCCTGACAGATACATACTTATCTAGGACACATAGGAGCTTTTCCTTGAATAAGTTCCACATTTTTAATGTGCTCATCCCCTGCAGTTTCCTTCCCCATTCTACGCTTCCTAAATCTTTCCTTCCCCCAGCTGTAACTCTTGCTCGGTGGAGTACACCTATCCCTTTCCATCACTAAAATAAACCTGACAGGATTGTGATTGTTGTCTCCAAAGTGCTCACCTACCTCCAAATCTATAACCTGGCCCGGCTCATTACCCAGTACTAAATCTAAAGTGGCTTCGCCCCTTGTAGGCCTGTCTACATACTCTGTCAGGAAGCCCTCCTGCACACACTGGACAAAAACTGACCCATCTATAGTACTCGTACTGTAGTGATCCCAGTCAATATAACATACACACATGCTGGATAACTTCTTGGCAGAGGTAAGTTGACTCTCCATGACATGACCTTTCAGGAGTCAGGCAGCATGGAGATGGAAAGCGTGGAGACCTCGGAAGTGTGCTGAGTGGAGACTTCTGAGGAATTGGTGTTTACATTGACTGGTTTGCTTATTGTCATGTGTACTGAAATACAATGAAAAAAGTTTTGTTTATGAGAGTACAGGCAGATCACAATAAGGAACAATGTATGGAACAGATTTTAGACAGAGGCATACAGGTAACATTGCACAGAATGTACAAGAGACATCAACATTAGCAATATCAGCAATATTTGAGGCTAGAGAGTCCATTTAGTAGTCTAGTAATGGCCACGAAGAAGCTGTCCCTGAACTCACTGGAGCACGTGTCCAGGCTTCTGTATCTTCTGCCTGATGGAAGAAGTTGTAGGAGATCATTATGGGGTTGCGAAGGGTCTTTGATGACTTCGGCAGGGAGCCATGTAAATGGAGTCCATGGATGGAAGGTTGGCTCCTGTGTTGGCCTGGCCTGTGCACACCACCCTTTGTAGTTTCCTACAATCCGGGGTAGAACAGTTGCCACACCAGGCCACTATGCACCCAGACTGTGTGCTTTCAATGGTGCATCTGTAGGAGTTAGTGACGGTCGTTATGAATGTGCCAAATTTCCTATCTTCTGTAATGGTTTCAACAACGATCTTTTCAAATTCATAATCCAATTACCTAATTGATTTTCCCAGTCTAACAAACCAATTCCTATCCAGGGATCTATTTTAGCTCCTAGATATTTCTCTATACAGCCTGGCTCTATGCATTGAATATTATTAGCATTAAGCTTCCAGTTAACCCTATTATTATAAATAAATGTCTTATTTTTATGTATAAAGTGAAATCCTTTGGTATTCCTATCATTGACTTCTAATCCCATACTCTCACAAAATTTCTGCACCATGAAGAAGAGTTGTTGTGTACCTCCTTAACCATCACAGCTACATGGGAAGTATGGGACAGGTAGCTGATTATCATTACTTCAAAGAACTTGATGCTCTCCACCCTCTCGACCGCAGTCCCATTGATGTAGATGGGGACGTGTTCTACCTCTTTCTTGCCAAGTCAATGATCAGTAGTTTAGTTTTGTTGATGTTGAGAGAGAGCTTGCACTCATTGCATCATGTGACTAAACCGTCTTTCTTCCTTTTCTATTTTGATCGTCATTAGATATCCATCCGTCTATGGTGGTGTTGTCAGCGAACTTATAGATGGCGTTGATTCAGAATTTGGCAACACAGTAGTGGGTGTAGAGGGAGAATGGTAGGGGGCTGAGGACTCATCCTTGGGGAGTTCGAGTGTTGAGTGTTAATGTGGAGGAGGTGAAGTTACCTATCTTCATTGATTGCGATCTGAGGGTCAGAAAGCTGAGGATCCAGTTTGAGAGGGCAGAGCGGAGACCAAGGTCATGGAGTTTTGAGATTAGTTGAGATGGGATAATGGTGTTGAAGGCGGAGCTGCAACCAATCATCAGGAGTTTGACGTGGGGGTCCTTGTTGTCCAGATGTTCCAGGGATGCGTGCAGAGCTATGCAAATGACATACACTTTGGACCTGTTACATCGGTAGGCAAATTGCAGGGGTTCGAGGCAGGCTGGGAGACTGGGGCTAAAGTGGACCATGACCAGTCTCTTGAAGTATTGCATGATTATAGAGGTGAGAACTACTGGGCAGTAGACATTAAGGCACATGGCACATGCTTTCTTAGGTACAGGGATGATGGTGGTCTTTTTGAAGCAGGTGGGGACTTTGGCTTGTAGGAAGAAGAGACTGAAGATGTCAGTGAATACCTGCACCAGTTGGTTCAGACAGGATCTAAGTGCTTGGCCAGGGACTCTGTCTATGCCCATCGTTCTCCTTGAGTTGACGCCCAGGAAGACCAATCTGATGTCTGGGGTGACAACCAAGGGAACAAGTGTATCCACGCCATTGGAATCAGCTCAAACTAACCATAGAAAGCATTGAGCGCATCAGAGAGGGTTGCGTCTTTGTCTGCTATCTTGCTCTGCTTCATTTTGTATCCTGTAATGTTGTTTAGGCTTTGCCACAAGTGGCAGGAGTGTGTTTGGTAGGTATAGGCCTCTAACCTGTACTGCCTCTCGGCATCCCTGATGGCTTTATGGAGGTCATAGCTGGACTTCTTGTATTGATGTAGGTCATCCTCCTCTGCCTAGGTGCTTTTTACACTGCCCTGTCTCCTTGTGAGGAGGGGACAGCTGAATGGAGGAGGGTGATCCTGTGCAGATGCATGAGCTTTTCCAGCAGATGCAGAGATTGCTGGGCCTGGCTCTTCATGGCAACTGCCAACTACTGCAGCTTCTAGACAATGAAGGCCCACATACCTGCCTGCCACTCCTGTTCCTCCGTGCGAATTCTGATAAAGTCCCTGATTGCTGACACCACAGGGTTCTCTCCTTCCTAGGGTTGGGGAGTTGCCTGATCTTCCACAGTGCTCTAAGTGCCAACAGCCCAGGGCACTTCTTGTTGGCTAGCTACAGAACTGTCTGCTCTGAGGTGCTCACCAGCTTGTGGTCCCACAAACTCTCAACCTAATGTTCCCACTGAAGTGTCAGTATCTAGGCCACCAGAGCAGCAGTTTTGGAATGTCTGTCTTTATCCAAGCATACAATATCTGTTGAGTGGTGAGTTGGTTTGGGGATAGAACATTGTAAGATGGGGCTATAATGAGCCATGAGAAACTCCTTGGTGGAGAGGTAAATGGCTAGTAGAAGTAAACAGTAAAACAGAACAGGTTCCTCCAGGGAACATGACGCAACTTAGACTGAGCCAAAATGTTGATTTGAAAGTTGGGCTAAATTGTGTTACACAGTCTTTTGGTATTGATGTCATGCTGTTGACAAGACGATGAGAGAGTCAGAGAGCCTCAGATCCTGTATCTCTGTCTCCAAGTTACTGTAAGACACTGGTGAAGCCCCAACTGGAGTATTGTGTGCAGTTTAGTCACCACATTATAAGAAAGATGTAATTGCTCTGGAGAGAGTGCAGAGAAAATGTACTAGAGTGCTGCCAGAGTTGTTGGAATTCACTGCCTGAGTTGCTGGCGGAGGCAGAGACCCTAGGCTCTTAAAAGTTCCTGGATCTGTACCTTAATGCTATAAATTGCAGGGCTTTGGGCCATGTGCAGGAAGATGGGATTAGAAAGGGCATTTGGGTCAGCATGAACAAGATGGGCTGAATAGCCCCCTTCTGCGCTGTACCATTTCTATTGCTCTCTGGTTGTAAGGATGGTGAGAATGCCCATCATGGTCTTTGATGTGAAGAAGCAGTTGCGTAAAGGCCAGGACAACCATTCATGACTTTCAGCTGCTGGATATCTGCTCTTATATACACTACTGGTATTTTTTTAAAGTACAGAGAATTATTGTGGTCAGTGAGCTGTTGCTTGAAAGGGGACTGAAAGTAAGTTCAGTTGATTGCTTTCGAAAGGTAATTGGCTTGTTTGAAGAGGTGACTAAGGAATGTCTATGGATATTGTTTGTAAGGACTTCCAAAAGGCAATTGATAAATCCCATAGAAGAGACACTTAACTAAACTAAAAGCCTGCAGAACTGATGGCAAACTAATAACATAGCTGGGAAATTGAGAGATAGGTGTCAGAAACTAGGGACAATGGCTAAGTAATCAAACTGGCAGGCATGATCAGTGGAGTTCAAGAAGAATCTGTGTTAGGGCCTCAATTATTTACATTATCGATTAATGTCTTGGATAAAGGCATAGAAAATCAGATATCTAAATTTGCTGATGATAGTAAATTAGATGGCATTGTAGACAGTGTAGATGATAGCATAGGAGCACAAATGGATATCGATAGACTAAGTGAATGGGCAAAACTGTGGCAAATGGAGGTCAGTGGAAGTATATCTGATGTTATCCATTTTGGACCAATGAAGGATGCAGAATGTAAATAAATAACTAAGAAAGCAAATGGAATGCTGACCTTTCTGCCTAGAGGGCTGGAGAACAAGAATGTGCAAGTTACGTAGCAAGTGTTGATTGCATGAGGTACTCTGGCTCAGAGTTGATGAGCTGGAGGCTGAGTTGTGACACATCATGAAGGGGAGAATTACCTGGACACTGTGTTTCAAGAGGCAGTCACACACGAGATTAACCACATTCAGTGGTCAGGGACAAGAAGATGTGACTACTCGTGAGGCGGATCCAGGGGTCCAGGTGGTGGTTGGGATGGAGCCCTTGAACCTGTTTAACGAGTTTGAGAGGAGAAAGTGAGGGCTGCAGATGCTGGAGATCAGAGTCGACAGTGTGGTGCTGGCAAAGCACAGCAGGTCAGGCAGCATCCGAGGAGCAGGAGAATCGACGTTTCGGGCATGAGCCCTTCTTCAGGAATGAGACTCTTGCTGCCCATATAGATAAGAGCAGGGCTGTAGGGAGGATGAGCAAGCTGACCATAGTACCAGAGAACCATTCAAGAGGGGGAAAGAAGAGAAATGTAGGTATCATGGAAGATAATATAGCCGGGTAATTTTCTCTGTGACCAGGACTGAGAGTCCTGAAGGCTGTGTTGTCTGTTGGTACTCAGATTAAAGATATATCATTTGGGATGCAGAGGAACTTGGGGTGAAAGGATCTAACTATGATACATAGTTAGAAAGAGAAAAGAGGTTCTGCTGAGGGAATACGAGCAGCTAGGGGCTAAATTAAAAAGCAGAACCAGAAAAGGTAGTAATCTCTGGATTACTACCTGAGACACAAGCAAATTAGCACAGGATCTATAAGATTAGTGAGGTAAATGTGTGGCTCAAAGGTTGATGTTGGAGAAACGGATTTGAATTCATGGGACATTGGCACCTGTACTGTGGTAGGAGGGAACTATTCCAGTGGGATACGCTCCACCGAAATCAAGCTCGAACTAGAGCGCTGGTGAATCACATAACTAGGGCTGTGGATGGCGCTTTTTTTGAGGGGATGCAGTTGCATGGAAAATGATGGGAACAGGTAAGAGTGGGAAGGGCCCGGTGGGGGGTTATTAAAAGATTCCAGAGCAAGCAATAGGGCAGAGAGTATAAGAAGTGCCAGGAATCTAACTTCAGGCACAGCAGATAAGGAGACAGCTATGAGAAGGAGCGGTCAATGCAACACTGAGGGTGTTGTACTTAAATGCACACGATATGCGAAACAAGGTAAATAAGCTTGTAGTGCAGATCAAAATTGATGTGTAAATTGTTGTGTGTTTCACAGAGCTGTGGCTGTCAGGGAATCAAGACTAGGAATTAAATATCCACGGATATGTGTCCCATCAAAAGGACAGGCAGGTTGGCAGAGAAGGGCAGTGTTGCCTTGTTAGTAAGAAGTGAAATAACATCAAGAGCAAGAAGTAGCAAGGATCAGAAGGCATAGAATCTGTATGGGTAGAGTTGAGAAACTGCAAAAGGCAACAAGACTCGGATGGGAGTTATGTACAGGCATCCTTGCAGCAATCAGGGCGTGGGGCAGTGAACAAATCAGGAGATCAAAATGCACTTAGGAAAAGCACTATTTCAATAATCATTAGAGAAGTTCAATATGTAGATGGACTGGGAAAATCAGGTTGGTATCAGATCTCAGGAAAAGGAATTCATGAAATTCCTGCAAGATGATTTTTTTTGGAGTAGCTTGGGGTAGAACCCACTAGGGAACATGCAAGTCTGGTGGTGTATAATGATGCAGATTTGATTAGGGAGCTTAAGTTGAGGGAACCTCTTGGGGGGCAGTGAACATAATAATACAGCTGTAAATGGCATTACAATTGAGTAAAGGTAATTGCAAAGAAATGAGGGAGAGGTTTGCCAGAGTTAATTGGAAGGAAAGCCTGTCAGGGAAAACAGTGGAGCAGGAGGCACTGCAGAAATTCATCCCAGGAGAACAGACATACCATGGGAAGGACAAGGCAGCAATGGCTGACAAGGGAAGTTAGGGACAGCAGAAAAACAAGAGAAAAACCATATAACGTAGTGAAGTTCTGTGGGAAGCCAGAGGATTGGGAAGCATTGAAATCCAGCAGAGGGCAACTGAAAAAGCAGTAAGGGGAAGATGATGAAATGTGAGGGTGAGCTAGCTAATAATTATATTAAAAAAGAGTTTTTTTTTTATTTAGATAGCTTAAAGTTAAGAGAAAAGCAAGAGTGAATACTGGAAAACAACCCTGGATGAGTAGTGATGGGGAAACAAAGAAATGGGAGAGGAACTGAATAGGTAATTTTCATCAGTTTTCATCATGGAAGAAACCAGCAACATAGCAGAACTTCAAGCAAGGTGCTGGGGAAGCCAAAAGGTGTAAAGGTGGATAAATCACCCAGGCCAGAATTCTGAAGAAAATAGTTGACGAGGTTGTGGAGGTAATGGTAGTGACCTTTCAGGATTCACTGGATTCAGGGAGGGTGGCAGAGGACTGGAAAATAGCCAACGTAACAACCCTATTAAATAAGGAAGGGAGGCAGAGGCAGGAGTCTATAGGCTGGTTAACGAAGGTCACTGCCAGATACTGGCTGAACACAGCCAGGGTCAGTAAAGGGTGCTCAAAATGAAGATGTTGACAAAAAGTTATTCCTGGTGGCCAGGATTAGATGCAGTCAGTCATGTTGGTTGGGGAGTGCTTAGAGTGCCGACAAAGACAAAAATTAACATCAGCAGCTCCCCCACAATTGTGGGAATAGTCAGATAAACCGTGGAGTCTTACCTCTATATGGGCTCAATGTTCTTAGTTATTGTTCTTGTGCACTCAGAGTGGTTGGATGTGCGCAGAATTCATTTGTCAAACATGGGGGCGATGGAAAAGCTGTGAGCAACATTTGCAATACACAAGTTGCTGGAATTGTTAGTCATAGACCATGAGCTATCATTTACCAGAAGGAAATTTGAATATTTCCTAAAGTCAAATGGCATTTGGCATATAAGGATAATTCAATATCATTCATCGTCCAATGATCTGGCTGAAAGAGCAGTCCAAACTTTGAAGACAGGCTTAAAGAAACAGCTTCACTCAATACCAAATTGTCCCGCTTCCTATTTGATTATTGGACTATCCCTCATGTAATGCAGGGATAGCTCCAGCAGAGGTACTATGCACCAGATTAAAATCAGATCTTCCGAGACATGGGCGTGGGTGAAATAGCATCAGGAACAGCAATGCCAGATACAAGACTCCACTAAGCGAGAAAGACAGCTTACTTCTAGGGATGATATTTGGTGCTGAAAGCATGGAAATGGCCTTCCAAGGTTAAGCGGCATCATCGATGAGAGGTCAGGTCCCATTATATATAAAGCTTGGGTAGCCATGTTGTTGAGGTGCTAGTGTTTAACCTGGACAAAGTTAAAAATCACACAATACCAGGTTATAGTCCAACCTGGTGTTGCGTGATTTTTAACTGTAAGGTTGGCGTAGGTGAGGTGGACCTGAACAAGCATTTGGACCAGATGAAAGCTGCAAACTTGCAAACGGTATGGGAGCAAAACATAGCTGGCCCCTGAGAACAGCTGGAAAGGGTTTTGGAAGCCTACCCTTTGTCTAGCATTGAAGAAACCTCAGAGTTTGAGATAGAGATGGCGAATATCACAACCTCAACATCTTCACTGCCTGAAGTGGGGGATGAATTTCTTCCAAGATGCTCTGAATGCAAGAGGCAGAATATGGTCTGGTACACAGTGCCCGTCTCAGAGGCTGAGTTGGAGGAACTGGACCAAGTGTAAAAATGCCCCAGGAAGCAACAAGAAAAAGAACAGTCCTACGTCCCTGGATTTAGAGAGAGATGTAGTGATGACAATGAGGTTAGCCAGGTGGACCACATAGAATGTGAGTTGCCTGCTTGAGGCTGTTAACCAGCCCCAATCAGAGAGCCCTGGCTGACAGATATAAAACAGGAGTGTTAGAGGTTCTGTTCGCTCAGAGCTGGCTTTGAGGGAGCAGGACCCATATCAAGGACTCTCCACGTGTCAATAAAGTGTGACTTTGTGATGAAAACAGGGCTCTGTTGAGTTTTTTCAATGTTATTACATGAAATACAGATTCAATGATGTAAAGCAGATATGGTTAAAGATATTTATCAAAATTAAAGTAAATTTAGTCTTATTATTGCAGACTTGTTTCTCACTTGAAAATTCTGTGAATACAATTTTCTCTAACTGTTCAATCTCAACTTAAGCTTCCAGTATGTGCTGCCAATGAACTAACCTTTTCAGAGTAAGAACTTATAGAAAAAAAAGCCTAAAAATGTAGATTCCTTATCCTGAACCAGGTATTGAATGGAAATTTCGTCTCACTTTGTTCCAGTTTATAAGTAGTATCACATATTCTTCCTTTACTTCAGAATCCAAGAACAAGCACTGCTCTGTATTTAACAAATATTAAAGTTTCACTGAACCCACTCTTAAATCTGCCATCCTATCCAGCTCTTTCCTCCTTCCTCAAAAGTTTGTTTAAACTTTGCTAAAAAATGTTTATACTCAATGTTCCAGCTATTCCCTGTAGACGCGGGTTTCATGCACTCAGCACTCTTTGGGTAAAGAAGTTTCTTCTGCGTTCCCTATCTGATTTTCCTGTTTGGTGACTATCTTATATTGACACCCTTAGTTGCATTGTATGTTACAAGAAGAAATATGTCATCGTTAGATTGCTGCTCTGCTCAAGTATCGACCTGACATGACACTGCTGTGCATTTCTTGCTAGGTCTTTCAAGATTGTTTTTTTTCAAAACTTGGAGTGCAAGTTGGAATTCAGTTGTAGTGGAGTCAAGGAGAAGTGAGAACACACTTCATTGTTATGTTGCTAGCTGCCATACAGCAGGTTAAAATGCACACTGTGAATGATTTTTTTTCTTCACTTGTAGGATGTGACCAGCCTTTATTACCCTTCCCTAGTTGTAATGAAAGGAAGGTGATGATAAGGTGCTTAGGAGCTGCCTTCTTGCACCATTGCATCATTGGTGGGGGAATGGATTTTTGTGGATATGCTGCAAATCAAGCAGGCTGTTTTGTCTTGGATGGTGTCAAGCTTCTTGAGTGTTGTTAGAGCTATACCCTTTCATCAAGTGGGGAGTATTCCATCACACCTTGTGCCTTGCAGATGCTGGATAGGTGGTGAAGTTTCAGGAAGTGAGTTACTAGCCAAAGTAATCCTAACCTCTGACTTGCTTTTGCAGCAACTGTGTTTAAGTGGCTGGTCCAGTTAAGTTTCTGGTCAATGATAACCTCAAGAATGTTAATTATGGAGGGTTCAGTGATGGTAACACCATTGAATGTGAACGTGTGATGGTTAGATTGTCTTTTTATTAGAGATGGTCATTGTCTGGTGTGACTGTTGCTGGCCACCTTTCAGCCCAAACCTGGATATTGTTCAGGTCTTTCTTTATTTGGACATGGTCTCCTTCAGTTTCAGAGGAGTCCCAAATGAAGGGTTAGCTGAATGGTAAGTAAAGATTGAGGTGGATAGGTGAGTGAAGTCTGTGGATAGAGTGGATGAGGTGGTATGTAGGTATGGCAAGTGATGTGGTAAGTGGTCAGGATAGCAGGTGGGTGAAGTGGATAAGTAGATGAATAGGTTATGGGATATTTGGTTCAGGAGGAGTAGTCAGATCAGAGGTAGCTGGGTCACGTTGGAATGGGTTGTCATATCGGGCCTAGTCTGGTAGGGTTGGAAAGGTAGTCAGTGAATAGGAGCAGTAGGGTGGCTGCAAAAGGTGGTGTGTTTTGGCGTGTAGTCAGAACATGGGGGATAGTCCTGGGATCAAAGAGGATGGATATTAGGGAGTTGAGTGTAGTAGAAGAAAGTGAGGACAGCAGATGCTGGAGTGTCAGAGTTGAAAAATGTGGCTACTGGAAAAGCACAGCAGGTCAGGCAGCATCTGAGGAACAGGAGAGTCATTTCGGGCATAAGCCCTTCATCAGGAATGTAGGGGATTGAGTGTAGTAACATAGTCAGGATAGTTGTCAGCACAAAAGACTAGAAGGGAATGGGGTTGGAATAGTTGTGTAGTCAGAGGGAGTGGTCTTTAGGGTAGTTAGGATCCAGGCTGTGGTCAGGGAATTGGAAGGCGTAATCTGGGAGTTGAGGGGATTTTAGGATCAGGTGGTGAGGGAGTCGTTGAAGTTTCACGGAAGAAGTCAGTGAGTTAGTGAGAATTATTTGGATCTCAGTTCTGTTAATTTAGGATTTTGCCACTTAACATTTCCTCAATACTATTCCCTTAATCCCACAGAACTATCCATAGACTTTGTCTCTGGCCTAGATTCAAAGATTTTTCTGGTGCAGAGTTTTCAGGGAGAAATTGAATTTAGTAATGGAAATTGAAACTTCCGAGGGGATTCCCATGGAGATTAACATATTGGGAAATCCATAGGTGTCCTCACGTACCTTTGTCATAACGTCCAGTGTTGAATGATCCAGACACTGGAAGATTTGGCCATTCTTTTTGTATCCACTCTTATTAAAATATTTCATAACCGTAAAAGCCTTGTATTAGATAATTCCTCAGCTTTCTTTTTTTGAGAGGAAGCAGATCCAGCCTATCAATCCTTTCATTACATGACTATCCATGCATTTTTAATAGCAACAACGTAAAGCTTTTCTGTACTCTTCCAATGCCCCTTTGTCCTTTTTGCAATGTTGATCAGAACTGTATGCAACCAGGAGCCTCCAATTGTGGCAATCAAACCTGCTACACTTGCTCCTCTAAACATACTTTTGGCTGAGTTACTTTAGCTCTGCTTTTCCAACCACTTCCTAACTTATACCTCCTTTACTTTAATGCTTCTCAACTCTTCTTCTTCAGAAATGCTGCTGTTCTCAGTGCGTTCCACCTTTAACCACTACTCACTTGCTGCTAGGCTCCTGCATCCTTGTTCAGGTTTTGTTCAGGTCAAGTAAAATTCAGCCATGTGTTGATGTAATTGAGTGCTTGAGAATGAAGGTAACTGCAAAGAAGAATGTTAGAGTGTTGATGGAAGCATAATTTTCACTAATATGAATGTAGGTAAGGAATGTGTATAGCAATGAATATACTATGGTGACCATGGAGCTCTACAATGAATGGTAGTGTCTTTATAATCAGAACAAGAATAGACTTATTAAGCTGCTTCATACTGGGTTAAATCAGCACAACATCCCTTCGAGGTTCAGCAGTAATTTTTGTTGAAAATGGAAAAGCCAGGGTCGGTAAATTGCATTTACAATAGATAAGTCATTGTGAATCGTAGATGGTTAAAAGCCTATGAAAACATTATTGAGAAATGTGCAGCATTTATCCCCTCCAGCTATTTGGAAGTAATTTAGGAACTCATTATAAATACCCCTGTTGGAAATGTCAGGAGGGAGGGAGAGTGTGCTTTCTTGCATGAATAATGTGCAGGGACATGCTGCTCCAGCCTAGGGGAGGTACAGCTGAGAGTAAATATCTTACAAACCAAAAGTCAAGCTTCAGAACAGTTTTGTATTGGTGCCAGAAACACCTGCCAGTTTGCAGTTCATTATATTAAATTTAAACTCCAATGACGTCAGTTTGACATTCACACAATTTCTCCATGTTTATTTCTATATAATACAGGCATTTATTCTTCACCATAATATGGGTAACTAAGGTTGTTAGTATGTTCTGTATGGAAGTGCATTTAAAAAAGTAGTAAAAACTGAATTATTTGAGAGTCTTTTGCTTACTTTAAACAGTAGAATTTTATATTTCCTTATAATCGATGAGGAAGCTTTGTCAACTATTCTAACGTTGTATTTTATTGACATCAAGTTTTTCCAGTGAAAGTCCTTGTTCATTTGTAATTTTTTTAGAGAAAAAGGGTACACAAATCCCATTATATGAAGTAGTTTAGGCTGCATCAAGGGCAGATCTCACCCATACAGAAATGGACTCACTTCTCACAAGCTACCTAGATATTGGGATCAGTAGACAAGACAACAATACATAGAGCTGTATCATTTACGCGAAGAATATCTGCATCATGAGCCTGGCACTTCCAATTGCAATAAGCCTACTTCCATGCTTATTGCAATGATATCCAATGTGGCTGTTACCTCAAGTGGCCAGCAGAAATAAAATCTTCCTCTATTAAGCTGTAAACACTGGACTCAACATGAACCCACAGTTTGTTTTCACAATGTGAATGAAACAAAACCTACAAAATCAGTTGCAGCTATCTAATTAAATGGGAAGTAAGAAACCTTCTCAGGTATTGGCAAAGAGCATCTGTTTTCCTCAAGTTGGTTTCTCTTTAAGCAAGAGAGAGTCCATTGTATTTCCATTTTCTCAAACTTATTTCAGCTTAGTATTATTCACTCAATGAATGAATCACATTTCCCGTTACTGCATGTTTTCCAATGTCTATAGTACTGTGACGTTAGAGAGTGGAATAGAATAAATAGTAAGAACAAGAAAAAGTTGTCTTTCCCCTGCTTCATTGCTAACCTGTCTAACCTTTGTGTTCCACCATATAACTTACTCCTGTCTACTAATTCCACATCACTTTCCACATACTGCCATTCTTTCTATGTCTATATCACTCCATTCTATCCACACTTTAAAGATGGGGGTGACTGATCTGGCACTTCCCTGATAATCTGCCTATCTCTATGTGCCTAATAGCTGAATCTGTAGTAACTCAGGAACATCATTTATTGTTGAACTTTAAAATAGAGCCACTGTTTGTGGCATACAAAAGCTAGTTCCAGTCCAGGACAAACAGTTCTGTAAACCCATCATTGGGTCTGCTTTATAGATTTTCTTTATTAACCTGTTCAGAGATGTTATGACCTATGGAGCAGGTAGGTCTTGGATCTGGGCCTCTAGGTCCAGGGTAGAGACACTACCATTGTGCCAGAAAAGCCTTACTTTATTTTTTTTTTAAATTTAGCTTCCTCATCGCCATATTCAAATATGATATTACACACCTCTGGAACAGATGGGACTTGAAGGTGGGCCTCCTGGCTTAGAGGTAAGAACACTACCACTGCTTTGTTTTTATGTTTCTTTATATCTGAAACTGCTATTCACTCTTTCCCACCTTCAAATCACAGGAACTTTTTTTTTGTTTTTAACTATTAAAGACCAATAGTAAATTGTCCATGCAGTCAATTAAAAGTTTGCATGCAAAGCCCATTATGGCTAATGCTGAAAATGTGTTGCTGGAAAAGCGCAGCAGTTCAGGCAGCATCCAAGGAGCAGGAGAATCGACGTTTCGGGCATGAGCCCTTCTTCAGGAACACTTCCTGAAGAAGGGCTCATGCCCGAAACGTCGATTCTCCTGCTCCTTGGATGCTGCCTGAACTGCTGCGCTTTTCCAGCAACACATTTTCAGCTCTGATCTCCAGCATCTGCAGACCTCACTTTCTCCATTATAGCTAATGCAAACCATCAAAAGTGAGGGGCGGTCAGGAGAGATGGAGGGGCTAAATCAAAATGGATTTGGATGGGGAAAATCAAAGGACTGGAGCCTCTGTGGTGCCTATTTCTTTCTAAAAGCATTGAGAGCATTGATGGACACCACATGCTGGGTCTGCTTTTTAAAAAAAACTCATTTGTAGGAGGTGGTGATCACTCAGTGCCCAGCATGTATTGCCTGTCCCTAGTTGCCCTTGAGGGGGCAGTGGTGAGTTGCCATCTTGAAAATCTGCAATCCACCTGCAGGATGATTACATAGATAAATCTTTCAAAGCACGAGTAAGGAATTGAATAATCTTCTTCTAGGTATTTTCTTAATCAATCTGTTTAGAAATGCCATCATGCTCCTCCACACCAGAGATAGGGGCATTACCAATGCACCAGAACAGCCCCGTGTCTACTTTTTAAAAAAATTATGCCTAGAGGTGCTATCACACATAACTGAACAACTTTCTCACTGCCAAAATCATCATAACCTTGTTTTTTTTTAAAAACTGCTACTTGCCAACAGAAACACTCACGTAGACAATAAAACAGTTACAAGCAAAGTCCATTATATGCTAACCATCAAAAGTGAGTGGAGCAGTAGGAGAAGTATGAAAGGACTAAATCAAATAAAGCACTCCTTCCCCACAGTGCCCACCTCTCCCTAAAGGCATCAACAGCATTGCTGGACACTACCATTTTTACCTGAAAGTGCTGACACACACAACCCCAAGCGACTAACCCACCACCAAATCACTGAGGTACTTTTTTTTTCAAAAATATTAACCAGCACCAGTAATCACCTGCATAATCAATAAAACAAGCAATGTCCATTATGAGCAATGCCAACCATCAAGAGCTTAGGAGAAGGTAAGAGACTAAACTGAGAATGAGCCTGCTTTATTTTTTTTCAATACCCAGAAATGCTGTCATGCATAACTCAGTGAATAGGTCTGCTTTTTAATCAATCTGTTAAGACACACCCCTAGAGTAAGTGGTAGTTGAAACTGGCTTCCTAGCTCAGAGGTGGGGACATTACCACCAGGTCAGCTTTGTTGTATTTCAAATCAACTTATTCCAAGCATTATGGCACAAATCTGGAGCAGGTGGGACTTGAACTCCTGGCTTCCTAGTTCAGGTATATGAACACTACCACTGCACCACAAGAGTCCCTGGGTGTTCCTTAATTTTATTGTGTTATTTAGAGCTGCTATTACACACAACCTGGGCCTGTTTTACAAAAACGGAAATTGTTGGAAAAACTCGATATCTCTGGCAGCATCTGTGGACAGAAATTACAATTATTGTTTTGGGTCCACAGATCTTTCCTCAGAACTGATAGGTCGGGAAAAAGTGGGTTTTATGCAGAAGAAAGAGGATAAGGAATAAATGATAGTTGGAGCTAAAGACCAAAGAGAGAGAAGAATAGTTAAACAAACAAGAGAGTGCAATAGCTAATAATAGGGATGATTCGTGGCTAATATTGGGTTATGTGTAGGAACAGACCATGTGCTACAAAGTTTGATGTATGGGGTCTGAGGTAAGGAGATGGGAGAAGGTGCATCAAGCCCTAAAATTTTTGAACTCAATATTGAGTCCAAATGGCTGTAGAGTTCCCAAATGGAAAATGAAATGCTGTTCTTTCAGCTTGTGCTGAGTTTTGCTGGAGCACTGTGGTAAGCCTGAGACAGAGATGTTGGCCAGAGAACAGGGTGGTGTGTCGACGTGACAGGCAACTGGAAGCTTGGAGTCTTTTTAGTGCACAGACACTTCTGCAAAACAGCTATCCAAGTTGCGCTTCATTTCCTCAATGCAGAAGAGACCACTTTGTGAGCAGCGAAAGCAGTAGACTTGTTTGAGTGAAGTGCAGGTAAAATGTTGCTTCACCTGGAAGGTGTGCTTGATCTCTTAGATACGGAGGAGGGAACTACATGCTGGGGAATCCTTAGTTGAGGAAGAAGGTGGACATTTCAGAAGCCCCCTTGTCAAGGTTGGCATTGCCAGAACAGATATGATGTGATGGAAATAATAGAATAGAGTCTTTGCAGGATGTAGGGTGTGAGGATGTATAGTCAAGGTAACCGTGGGAGTTGGTTCATTTGTAGTGCATATTAGTGGCCAGCCTATCCCCAGAAATGGAAGCAGAGATGTTGAGGAAGGGAGGAGTCAGAGATGGATCAGGTAAAGGTGAGAGCCAGGTGGAAATTGAAAGTGAAATTGATAAACTTGTCCAATTTCTGATGAGAGGGAAGCAGCAGTGTTGATAGCATCAATATACTGGAGAAAGAATCATGGGTGGGGTCTGGAAAAAGCCTGGAACAAGGAATGTTCCATATGCTCCACAAAGAGACAGCCATAACGGGTTTCCATGCAGGACCCAAGGCCACTCCTCTGATCTAGAGAAATTGAGAAGAGTTAAACGAGAAGTTGTTTAGGATGAGGACAAGCTCAGCCAGGCAGAGGGAGGCAGCGGTGAATGGGAATAGTTACAGGAAGAAGGCCCCAAGAGCCTTGAGATCATCCTGGTGAGAGATGGATGTGCATCTATGGGGATTGTACATCTATGGTGAAAGCGAGGCAGCTGGAGCCCGCAAACTGAAATTTCTGAAACTGATATAAAGCATCAGCAGAATAACGGATATAATTGGGAAGGGACTGGACAAGGGGAGAAGAAGTTGAGTAGAGGTAGGGTGAGTTCTGCAGGCAGGGGCAAGCAGAAACAATGGGTCTGCCTGGGCATTCCTGTTTGTGGATTTTGGGAAGGAGGTAGAAGCGAGCTGTGTGGGTTTGAGAGCCAATGCATTTGGAGGCAGTGATGGGGAGATCCCCAGATGAAATGAGGTTAGTGACTGCAGTGGACACAATTGCCTTCTAGTCCATGGTGGGGTCAGTTTTATATTTTTGTTCACTTTTTTTTCTTTTTAATACCCAAAAATGCTCCCTCATTGAATTGAGCGATTTCCCCAGTACCAATATCACTGGCTGTGTTTTTAAAATAATACTAACCAACACCAGTAATCACCATGTAGCATTCTATCTTTTGCTCCATAGATGTACAAAGCTCCTGAGTTTGGCCTGACAAATGTTTCACTTTGAAATATGGGTCTATGCACAAAGAGAAGGATGGATATCTGATTTTACTTTTGAGATCTTGCCTTTGGGCCATTATCAGACTGCTAATATCTTGAGCAAAAGCCTGCCCTGCACACACACCAATGCAAAATGATTGGGATGGAGGCAAGAGCTTTATAGCTTTTATGCTGTACTGAGTCCCTTCCTCTTAGACCATAAGAAATAGGAGTGGAACTAAGGCCATTTGGCCCATCGAGTCCACTCTGTCATTCAATCATGGCTGATGGGCATTTTAATGCCACTTCCCCACACTCTCCCCATATCGGTTAATTCCTTGCGAGATTAAGAATTTATCAATCTCTGCCTTGAAGACATTTAATGTCCCAGCCTCCACTGTGCTCCGTGGCAGTGAATTCCACAGGCCCACCACTCTCTGGCTGAAGAAATGCCTTGGTAATAATGCTTGGGTTTAAATCCTACCTGGCCCAGATATATGCCGTAAATGTATCTGAACAGGTTAAGTAAAAATATCTACAGTCCATTTGCAATTAGTTATCCTATGTTATGATTCACATACATTTGGCGGTTTAAGTTATGCAGGACCTCAAGTAAACAATCTTTGGATCCAACCTCATCACCATTTCTACTGCACGTTCACAACAAGGGAAATTGTATTGTTCAGCCTTAAGAAAATGATTTGTGTGAATTTTGCTTTCACTTCCCTCCCCTTTCTCTCCCTCCCTCTCTAAATGACATATCGCTCTCCCTGCCCCCCCCTAATAACTATAGACAGTCTTCTTACTTCTTCTGGTCTATCCTCTGTCATGCTTCAATCTCTCCCAGTTGCTGTGGTCCCATTCATCATTTCCCTTGAATTTTCTGATCTTCCCTGTGAGTGCACACCCTTTTAGCTCCTCATAGCCAGCTTTAATTTAAGATTGCTGTTTATTTAATTCATCTGTTTCTTCACCCTCACCAGCACACATCATTATCTCATTCTGTTCCTGACTCAGAGTATGCAGCTCCTTCTTAACCTTGGTTTGCTTGCTCCTATCACTGTTACTCTCCTCTGTCCTTCCCAGTTACTTGCCTCCATTCCCCAGGATCCTTCTACTACACCAACTGACTATGCAAAACCCATTATTAATAAGGATTCTCAAGAACTAGATGACCCGTGCAGCTGCACCTCTTACATATCATGTGCAAAGACATAACTTGCAAGAGCTGTCATGAAGGACCCCAGGCTACTGGAGAAGTGTGTATTTACCACAGCTTCCAGAATGAAGTCTCCCCTCAAAGTAAGTAGCTGGGTTTGTCAATACAATTTTGTCTCTTGTGCAAACACAGTTGTAAGCATGAATATAATTCCAGCGGGCTACAGTGTTAATGAATATTTATGGATGCTAATGATTGTGAAAGAGGTTCTTGATTATTGGGAATGCTGCCCTGTAAGCATCATTCTGCCAATAGAATACTAATACTTAATGCACTATTGGGAATCTGAGTTCTGGCCTCCCACCAGCTAAGTACTCCTCACGCCTTTCTACTCACTCCAGGCAAGCTTGGAAGATTCTGTCCATGAAGTCACCTCGAGTACCACCTCCCCATTAGGATGTGACTTCTCAGTTAATTATCATTTAAATTTCACAGGTGAAAGTGCTCAATAAAAGGTACATTCAGTTTGTTTAAAGGATGTGGGTCTATTAAGAATATTTTACAGACATTTGAACAAGGAACCTAAATTAATTGCTTAATCTCTCTACTTTAACATTTTGTTTTCCCTGATGTTGCGGAGTAATTGGCACACCATGCATTTTCTTCAGCTTGATATACGTGTAGGTGGGTTAGCAGTGAGACCAGGATTAGGCTGAGCTTGTGATTGCAAACCTTGCTCCCTCCACACTAATGAATATATCCTGTGAATATGATTTTTTTTTTCAGTTTCCAATATCATTTTAAATTTAAATCTAACCCAAAGGAGATTCTCAGAATAATATTGGAATCGATTTTGGGGATAACCTTAATACAAAGTGAATTATTCTTGGAATGATTTTTTTAAGGCTGTTCATAGATGGGTTTGGCACTATACTGAAGTATCAATGGTACCTTAGAAAAGAATCTATCACCCACAAAACACAGGTCTGAAGCTTATGTAGATGAAGTGCAAGTTGCATCAAATGGTTGGAGGGGACCTTGTCACACGACTTAACACAATTCCTTGCCACATCTTACTAAGCGCACCCATTAACTACCTGCCTCACCCCAACAACAAACCTAATACCTAATTTTATCCTTGCATAACATCTGCTCTTCTCTCCTTTTAGAAGGATAACCATCCACAATAAGACAAAAATTATCAGCACTGATGAAAAGCTCCTGTCATTCAATCCTTACCCCTTATTGCTGAGCATAGATAGGAAAGGGAAGGCAATACTGATATGCTGTGAGTATCCAATGTGTTCTATGACAACAAGCAAACAGCCCAAAGTGGCCTGTTCCTACTCCAGTCCATGAACTAGGTGAGTGTCCTTGAACACAGAGAGCTCTTGCTGCAACATTACAATGATAGTTGCCAGTGCAGCCTGGGGTGCAGCACTGAAGAGCAGAAATGTACTTTAGGTGCATTGGAGATGCGGCATGTGTGTTCTTTGGGATTGGCTCATGTCGATGTCAATGTGCATGTGGGATGTGTGTAGCTTTCAGCTTTTGCTGTTTAACATGGAGGTCCTTTGGAGCAGGCAGTAAACACAATCTGCCAAGCACCCTGCCTGGTTTCCATGTTGAGAATTCTGGATGTCCAGCTTATTTGGTGCATTTGATGAGGAAGCTGAATATTAATGAGCTCTTCAACCAGCTGCTGTATCTGTAGTTTTGGAGGGGCAGCCTCTGTCATAGAGCCTCAGAGTACAGATGGATTCCTGAGTTGAAGGGGCTGAGGAGGCAAAGGATGACATTAGAATCTTCCAAGAGATGACCCCTCATCAGTCTCTTTCATGCTTGAACTCTTTCATGACATCCTTCAGTGCTGAACAAGGCCACGGGTTGGGACACAACTGGCATCACATCCAAGTATCTTTTTGATCACTGAACATTCAATGGTACAGAGTTTCACTTGTTCTGCATATTTCCTCGTGCTGCTCCCACTCCCGCTCAGAATAGTAGTGCATCTGATTTTCCATGAGAGTGGTCACTTTCTTGACAGTACAGCTCATCTGCTCAAATCCCTGGATAGTAGTAGAGAACATGCACTGCTTTGATCCCTCCATTAGCTGCTTGTAATTAAGAATATCTCAGGGAGTTCTGACAAGAGGAATTGCATCTGTCTTTGATGTTACAGAATGAGCCTCCTTGAACAGAGCACCCAAAGCCCAGCATCTTGACCTCGGCCCTCTGTAAGGGATTGACACCAACTGCATTTTCCTCACTCATATTGTGCACGCTGTCCTATGGGTCCCTGTGCTCAAAGCTAAGTTTAACCCCACCTGTGAAGGTTGGATTACTTATGGTCTCTGCCGCTTTCTAACATCAAATAAAAATAACCTGATTTTGCTATAGATGACAGATGTGGACTCCGTGTAAACTAGCCTCAACCCTTGCATACGGACGTAATGCCACAAAACATGTTTTTTTGGGTGAGAAGCCATGAATTCTGAATTTTATGACTCTGTGATTCATTAACCGTAAACTTTTGTATATTGTAAATTGGCTTCAAAGGAAACATTTCAGTGCACGAAGTTTTGTCCCGAGGCTCTTTTCCCTGAACAGGGTTAGGTAGCTGTGCTAAGATGTCTAGCTATGGTGTTGTTCTGGTCGTTTTATGAACATAGAACATAGAAAAATACAGCGCAGTACAGGCCCTTCGGCCCTCAATGTTGCGCCGACCGAATCCTACCTAACCTACACTAGCCCAATAACTTCCAAATGCCTATCCAATGCCCGCTTAAATGACCATAAAGAGGGAGAGTTCACCACTGCTACTGGCAGGGCATTCCATTAACTCACAACCCGCTGTGTAAAGAATCTAAAACATCGCAAACATAAAATATTAAATGCTTGATCTAAAACGAACTTAACAAAAAATATGTTCACCATTGTTTTCTGAACAAAAGACAATTTAATAAACCTAATAACTGCAGGCTAGTCAGTTGAACCCCTGTGGTGGAAAAGCTTTTAGAGTTATTAATCTGGGACAAAACTTACAGTCGCTTGGACAAGTGGGATTAATTAAGGAAAACCAACACTGAGCTTTTAATGTCAAATCATATTTAACTAATTTGATTGAAGTTTTTCATGGGTTATAGAAGGAAATGTGTTTGATATGTTCATATGGATTGGCAAAACGTATTTGTTAGATTTCAACATTGTAGGTTTACAATTGAAGTCCTTAAGATAAAAGAGTTAATGGCAGAATGGAGACACATTTGGCTGATGGGCAGAAAACAGCAAAGCTGAAAATGTGTTGCTGGTTAAAGCACAGCAAGTCAGGCAGCATCCAAGGAACAGGAAATTCGACGTTTCGGGCCAGAGCCCTTCATCAGGCTCTGGCCCGAAACGTCGAATTTCCTGTTCCTTGGATGCTGCCTGACCTGCTGTGCTTTAACCAGCAACACATTTTCAGCTCTGATCTCCAGCATCTGCAGACCTCACTTTTTACTAGAAAACAGCAAAGAAAGGCAGCTTTTGAACTGAAGTAAAGTTTCTATTGGTATTCTCCTAGGGTCAGTATTTGGAACACTGCTTTTCTTGATGCATGTTAATTACTTGGATTTCATGTACAAGACTAGATTTCCAATTTACAGATGTCACAAAACTTGGAAATATCATGAACTGAGGAGCAAAGTGCTAAATTTCAAAGTGATGCAGGCTGGCAGAATAGTGAATGTATAGATGAGGTTTAACATAGAGAGATGTGAATGAGGAAGGACAATAAAAAGAAGGGCACATTTCAAATGGAGATGGAGCAACATACCTGGAGACATGTGGTCAAATTGTTTCAAGGTAAGTTAAGAAAGCAGTTAAAGTGGCATATTGGAATCTTGAACTTTTTAAAGGGAAAAAAATAGAGCAAAAGCTAGTTGTGATAAATCTTTCTGAAACACTTGTTTGGCTTCATACATAGGGAAGTTATGAAGGCATTAGAGAGGATGTAGAATGGTGTTATAAGAATTATTCGGGTAAAAAATGAGGTCTGCAGATGCTGGAGATCACAGTTGAAAATGTGTTGCTGGTTAAAGCACAGCAGGCCAGGCAGCATCCAAGGAATAGGAAATTCGACGTTTCGGGCATAAGCCCTTCATCAGGAATGAGGAGAGTGTGCCAAGCAGGCTAAGATAAAAGGTAGGGAGAAGAGACTTGGGGGAGGGGCGATGGAGATGTGATAGGTGGAAGGAGGTCAAGGTGAGGGTGATAGGCCCGAGTGGGGTGGGGGCGGATAGGTCCACACCCCCCACCAACCCAACCTCCACTCCCGGCACCTTCCCCTGCAACCGCAGGAAATGTAAAACTTGCACCCACACCTCCTCCCTCACTTCCCTCCAAGGCCCCAAGGAATCATTCCATATCCGCCACAAGTTCACCTGCACCTCCACACACATCATCTATTGCATCCGCTGCACCCGATGTGGCCTCCTCTATATTGGGGAGACAGGCCGCTTACTTGCGGAACGCTTCAGGGAACACCTCTGGGACGCCCGGACCAACCAACCCAACCACCCCGTGGCTCAACACTTTAACTCTCCCTCCCACTCCACCGAGGACATGCAGGTCCTTGGACTCCTCCACCGGCAGAACATAACAACACGACGGCTGGAGGAGGAGCGCCTCATCGTCCGCCTGGGAACCCTCCAACCACAAGGAATGAACTCAGATTTCTCCAGTTTCCTCATTTCCCCTCCCCCCACCTTGTCTCAGTCGGTTCCCTCAACTCAGCACCGCCCTCCTAACCTGCAATCCTCTTCCTGACCTCTCCGCCCCCACCCCACTCCGGCCTATCACCCTCACCTTGACCTCCTTCCACCTATCACATCTCCATCGCCCCTCCCACAAGTCCCTCCACCCTACCTTTTATCTTAGCCTGCTTGGCACACTCTCCTCATTCCTGATGAAGGGCTTATGCCCGAAACGTCGAATTTCCTGTTCCTTGGATGCTGCCTGACCTGCTATGCTTTAACCAGCAACACATTTTCAGTTATAAGAATTATTCCAGGGATAAGCATCTTCAGTAACATTTTGTGATGGACTACTGTCCCCATCAGAGAGAAGCTGTCCTTGAAAAGGAAAAAATATTCGAAAAGGGAATATGTGCAGGTTTACAGGGAGAAAGCTGGTGAATAGTACAGAGTGAGATGTTACTTTGGTGAGTCAAATAGATGTGATGGGCTGAATGACTTCATTTTACACTGCAGAAATTCTATGATTAATAAAAATATTAGTAATATGGTAAAATATTGAATAGAACTGATAACTGGGTTTCTAAAAGAGAAGCAACAATGGCAACCTTAAGGGCTTCCTTCTCTCAAGAGTTTCTTTTAGTCATGTTCCCAATAGTTAGACAAGACTAAAAGAAAAAACTTAAACGAACAGTGATGAATTTTTTCCATTAATTTAAATATTTTGTATTAAACCTGGGTCATTAATGAAACTAATACATGAAATTAATGCAGCTGCAAATGTGTTGCTGGTCAAAGCACAGCAGGTTAGGCAGCATCTCAGGAATAGAGAATTCGACGTTTCGAGCATAGGCCCTTCATCAGGAATAAGAGAGAGAGAGCCAAGCAGGCTGAGATAAAAGGTAGGGAGGAGGGACTAGGGGGAGGGGCGATGGAGGTGGGATAGGTGGAAGGAGGTCAAGGTGAGGGTGATAGGCCGGAGTGGGGTGGGGGCGGAGAGGTCAGGAAGAGGATTGCAGGTTAGGAGGGCGGTGCTGAGTTGAGGGAACCGACTGAGACAAGGTGGGGGGAGGGGAAATGAGGAAGCTGGAGAAATCTGAATTCATACCTTGTGGTTGGAGGGTTCCCAGGCGGAAGATGAGGCGCTCCTCCTCCAGCCGTCGTGTAGTTGTGTTCTGCCGGTGGAGGAGTCCAAGGACCTGCATGTCCTCGGTGGAGTGGGAGGGGGAGTTAAAGTGTTGAGCCACGGGGTGATTGGGTTGGTTGGTTCGGGCGGCCCAGAGGTGTTCTCTGAAGCGTTCCGCAAGTAAGCGGCCTGTCTCACCAATATAGAGGAGGCCACATCGGGTGCAGCGGATGCAATAGATGATGTGTGTGGAGGTACAGGTGAACTTGTGGCGGATATGGAAGGATCCCTTGGGGCCTTGGAGGGAAGTGAGTGTGGAGGTGTGGGCGCAAGTTTTACATTTCCTGCGGTTGCAGGGGAAGGTGCCGGGGGTGGAGGTTGGGTTGGTGGGGGGTGTGGATCTGACAAGGGAGTCACGAAGGGAGTGGTCCTTGCGGAACGCTGATAGGGGAGGGGAGGGAAATATATCCTTGGTGGTGGGGTCCGTTTGGAGGTGGCGGAAATGGCGGCGGATGATACGTTGTATGCGCAGGTTGGTGGGGTGGTAGGTGAGAACCAGTGGGGTTCTGTCTTGGTGGCGGTTGGAGGAGCGGGGCTCAAGGGCGGAGGAGCGGCAAGTGGAGGAGATGCGGTGGAGGGCATCGTCGATCACGTCTGGGGGGAATCTGCGGTCCTTGAAGAAGGAGGCCATCTGGGCTGTGCGGTGTTGGAATTGGTCCTCCTGGGAGCAGATGCGGCGGAGACGAAGGAATTGGGAATATGGGATGGCGTTTTTACAGGGGGCAGGGTGGGAGGAGGTGTAGCCCAGGTAGCTGTGGGAGTCAGTCGGTTTATAATAGATGTCTGTGTTGAGTCGGTCGCCCGAGATAGAAATGGAAAGGTCTAGGAAGGGGAGGGAGGAGTCTGAGACAGTCCAGGTGAATTTCAGGTCGGGATGGAAGGTGTTAGTAAAGTTGATGAACTGTTCAACCTCCTCGTGGGAGCACGAGGCAGCGCCGATACAGTCATCGATGTAGCGGAGGAAAAGGTGGGGGGTGGTGCCAGTGTAGTTGCGGAAGATGGACTGTTCCACATATCCTACGAAGAGACAGGCATAGCTGGGGCCCATGCGGGTGCCCATGGCAACTCCTTTAGTTTGGAGGAAGTGGGAGGATTGAAAAGAGAAGTTATTCAGGGTGAGGACCAGTTCAGTCAGTCGAAGGAGGGTGTCAGTGGAAGGGTACTGGTTGGTGCGGCGGGAAAGGAAGAAGCGGAGGGCTTTGAGTCCTTCGTGATGGGGGATGGAGGTGTACAGGGACTGGATGTCCATAGTGAAAATAAGGCGTTGGGGACCGGGGAAGCGAAAATCCTGGAGGAGGTGGAGGGCGTGGGTGGTGTCCCGAACGTAGGTGGGGAGTTCTTGGACTAAAGGGTTTTTTCGGTGGGGCAGGAGCAGGCTGAGACAATGGGCCGGCCGGGGCAGGCAGGTTTGTGGATTTTGGGCAGGAGGTAGAAATGGGCGGTGCGGGGTTGTGGGACTATGAGGTTGGAGGCGGTGGATGGGAGATCCCCTGAGGTGATGAGGTCCTGGATGGTCTGGGAGATGATGGTTTGGTGGTGGGAGGTGGGGTCGTGGTCAACGGGGCGATAAGAGGAGGCGTCCGCGAGCTGGCGTTTGGCTTCAGCGGTGTACAGATCAGTGCGCCAAACTACCCCTTTAGTCCAAGAACTCCCCACCTACGTTCGGGACACCACCCACGCCCTCCACCTCCTCCAGGATTTTCACTTCCCCGGTCCCCAACGCCTTATTTTCACTATGGACATCCAGTCCCTGTACACCTCCATCCCCCATCACGAAGGACTCAAAGCCCTCCGCTTCTTCCTTTCCCGCCGCACCAACCAGTACCCTTTCACTGACACCCTCCTTCGACTGACTGAACTGGTCCTCACCCTGAATAACTTCTCTTTTCAATCCTCCCACTTCCTCCAAACTAAAGGAGTTGCCATGGGCACCCGCATGGGCCCCAGCTATGCCTGTCTCTTCGTAGGATATATGGAACAGTCCATCTTCCGCAACTACACTGGCACCACCCCCCACCTTTTCCTCCGCTACATCGATGACTGTATCGGCGCTGCCTCGTGCTCCCACGAGGAGGTTGAACAGTTCATCAACTTTACTAACACCTTCCATCCCGACCTGAAATTCACCTGGACTGTCTCAGACTCCTCCCTCCCCTTCCTAGACCTTTCCATTTCTATCTCGGGCGACCGACTCAACACAGACATCTATTATAAACCGACTGACTCCCACAGCTACCTGGACTACACCTCCTCCCACCCTGCCCCCTGTAAAAACGCCATCCCATATTCCCAATTCCTTCGTCTCCGCCGCATCTGCTCCCAGGAGGACCAATTCCAACACCGCACAACCCAGATGGCCTCCTTCTTCAAGGACCGCAGATTCCCCCCAGACGTGATCGACGATGCCCTCCACCGCATCTCCTCCACTTCCCGCTCCTCCGCCCTTGAGCCCCGCTCCTCCAACCGCCACCAAGACAGAACCCCACTGGTTCTCACCTACCACCCCACCAACCTGCGCATACAACGTATTATCCGCCGCCATTTCCGCCACCTCCAAACGGACCCCAGCACCAAGGATATATTTCCCTCCCCTCCCCTATCAGCGTTCCG
The DNA here is from genome assembly GCF_020745735.1 of Hemiscyllium ocellatum. NCBI lineage: Eukaryota > Metazoa > Chordata > Chondrichthyes > Orectolobiformes > Hemiscylliidae > Hemiscyllium > Hemiscyllium ocellatum. The sequence continues at coordinate 100,588,421 of NC_083411.1, read as the reverse complement.
CAAGGACCACTCCCTTCGTGACTCCCTTGTCAGATCCACACCCCCCACCAACCCAACCTCCACCCCCGGCACCTTCCCCTGCAACCGCAGGAAATGTAAAACTTGCGCCCACACCTCCACACTCACTTCCCTCCAAGGCCCCAAGGGATCCTTCCATATCCGCCACAAGTTCACCTGTACCTCCACACACATCATCTATTGCATCCGCTGCACCCGATGTGGCCTCCTCTATATTGGTGAGACAGGCCGCTTACTTGCGGAACGCTTCAGAGAACACCTCCGGGCCGCCCGAACCAACCAACCCAATCACCCCGTGGCTCAACACTTTAACTCTCCCTCCCACTCCACCGAGGACATGCAGGTCCTTGGACTCCTCCACCGGCAGAACACAACTACACGACGGCTGGAGGAGGAGCGCCTCATCTTCCGCCTGGGAACCCTCCAACCACAAGGTATGAATTCAGATTTCTCCAGCTTCCTCATTTCCCCTCCCCCCACCTTGTCTCAGTCGGTTCCCTCAACTCAGCACCGCCCTCCTAACCTGCAATCCTCTTCCTGACCTCTCCGCCCCCACCCCACTCCGGCCTATCACCCTCACCTTGACCTCCTTCCACCTATCCCACCTCCATCGCCCCTCCCCCTAGTCCCTCCTCCCTACCTTTTATCTCAGCCTGCTTGGCTCTCTCTCTCTTATTCCTGATGAAGGGCCTATGCTCGAAACGTCGAATTCTCTATTCCTGAGATGCTGCCTAACCTGCTGTGCTTTGACCAGCAACACATTTGCAGCTGTGATCTCCAGCATCTGCAGATCTCATTTTTTACACTAATACATGGCTTGCTCTATTAATTAGGTTTTCCTCGCCCTACATCTGTTGTATTACTGTAAAAAGTCACTGAATTAACCCTGTAAATTAGAGGCAAGGTATTGTAATTAGATTAGATTACTTACAGTGTGCAAACAGGCCCTTCGGCCCAACAAGGTCTCACACCGACCCGCCAAAGCGCAACCCACCCAGACCTATCCCCCGACATTTACCTATTCACATAACACCACGGGCAATTTAGCATGGCCAATTCACCTAACCTGGATTGTGGGAGGAAACCGGAGCACCCAGAGAAAACCTACGAACACATGGGGAGAATGTGCAAACTCCACACAGAGAGTCGCCTGATGGTGTGAGGCAGCAGTGCTATCCACTGTGCCACCGTACCACCCAAATGTGAGATTATAACGCAGATTTAATGTACAGTCCAATCAGATAACGAAAGTGTTACAAATCCCAGTCATTCATGAGAGATCCAATGTATAACATCATTTGGAATCGTTCTGGCTCAGTAATATTGAAGCACACTTCAATTACTTAGTACTGACAGTGCCAACACTCTGGTAAGCTATATTTCTTTTACTGGCTTTTAATTGTGTGGAATGCAAATGGGTGGAATCTTATGGGAGTCTGGATGACGTGGGCAATGATAAGAAATGTGATGGAATTATCATACAAGAAATCCAGTGAGACCTATCTCTATATAGAAAGCAACTTGCTGTATCTCTTTTTTTTTCAGATATTTTTATTAGAAATTTAACATTTTTACAAGTTTACAAAAATAAACAAAACTCTCAAATACAAACATTGATATACAATTAAATCAAATATACAATAGTCAAAATTTAACAAAGGAAAAAATACCGAAATAGAAAAAAAAACAAAACTCAACTTTCTACTAATCTAACCTACAACTAACCAGAGTGTATACTTAAGTCTCTTACATGCTCGGAATGTATTAACATCAAATGTAATAAAACCCGTATTCCTCTCCTAAGGGGCCCCGGAGCAGCCAGGTTTGTAATCTCCATTAAATAAAAGCCCTTGTTAAGATGGCCGAAATATCTGCATTTATGTAATTCAAAAAGGGCTGCCATATTTTATGAAATAATTCGGTCTTTCGGTGCACCATATTTGTAAGGAAGTCAAGGGGAATACATTCCATCATTAATCTGTGCCAATTTGAAAGTCCAGGGGGGCCCTCAGCCACCCAGTTCACCAAAATATTTTTCCTTGCACAGAAAGAGAGAATAGAAAATAGTCTCTTCCCGTGCATATCCAGGGAGGAAAAGTTCGAAAAGCCCAAAAGGAGAGATATAGGGTCCACTCTAATTTCCGTTCCTAAAATTTCTGTCAAGGTACTTGCTACTTTAGTCCAATATCTACGGATCTTATGACAAGTCCATAGGCAATGTACAAGAGTGCCCACCTCTATTTTGCATTTGGGACACATTGGAGATGCTCCTGCCTTAAATTTTGCCAATCGAGCCGGAGCTATATGGGCCCTATGAAGTATCTTCAGCTGGATAGCCTGGGTTCTGTTACAGATAGTAATTCTTCTAGCATTTTCCCAAATATCATTCCACATTTCTATAGATATTTCTAGTCCCAAATCCTGATCCCATGTTTTAAGCAGATTGTCCATATCTCCCAATACTTCATCATGTAGTAAATGATAAATAGTACTGACGGAGGATACCCCCACTGGTCGTAGAACATTACATTCTCTATCTGATTTATAAAGACTATCTAATAACGTAGTCTTCTTCTGTATATCATCTCGAATTTGAAAGTATCGAAAGAGGTCTCCATTAGGTAATCCGAATTTCTGACGTTCGAAAGACATCAGGACCCCATCTTTAAATAGGTCCCCTAAACATGAGATACCCCTGGATCTCCAGAGTTTAAAAGTGGCATCTGTAAACCCCGGTTGGAATCCCCATGCCCCTACTATCGGTGCATAGGGGGATGTCTTATGTAAATTACCCTCATTTTGCCACATTATATTCCAAGCCTTAATTGTGTTTAGTATTATGGGGTTTTTACAGTGATCTGTAATGATTTTCTTCTTGTCTGAAAATAAAAGGTTAATAAGTGGGAATTTTACTTGAGAGGCCTCGATGTCCAGCCAGATTGATTGTGGATCAGACAAGACCCAATCAGCTATGTAGCTTAATAGGGAACTTAACTGATATTTCCTAAAGTCTGGGAAATCCAGTCCTCCCCTTGCCTGTGGAAGCTGTAGCTTCTTCAGCTTAATGAGGTGCCGTCTATGATTCCAAATAAAGGAACCCAGCCAGCCATATAATTTACGTAGAGCCATCCTCGGCAGCATCACCGGGAGCATTCTCATAGGATATAGGAGATGGGGCAGAACATTCATTTTAATTAGTGCTATTCTACCCAACCAGGAAATTGGAAGGTCTCCCCATCGCTGGAGGTCCTGCCTAATCCTTTTCAGTAATTGAACAAAATTAGCCTTATACAACTGACCAAACACTGGAGTAATAAAAATACCTAAATATAAGAAACCCTCCAGGGACCAACGAAAGGGAAAAAGGGATCCGTCCACTAAATGGGGTGTCATAGCCAGGCCACCCATTGGCGTAGTCTCCGGTTTTGAAAAATTAATTTTATAGCCTGAGAATGCACTAAATGTATTAATAACTTGGATTAGACGAGGTACGGACATCAGAGGATTACTGAGGAATAAAAGAACATCATCTGCATAAAGGGTAATTTTATGTTTACCTGTACCAATCCTCGGGGCCGTTATATTAGGATCAGTCCATATAGCTTCTGCTAGTGGTTCAATTACTAGCGTAAATAACAATGGTGAGAGAGGACATCCTTGACGGCAGCCCCTACCCACACTGAAGCTATCCGAACCTAATACATAGGTAACCACAACTGCTTTGGGATCACTATACAATGTTGAGACCCATTTGGTAAACACCTGTCCAATGCCAAACCTTTCCAATGTGTAAAACAAATATGACCATTCAACCCTATCGAATGCCTTTTCCGCGTCTAGTGAAACTACTACTCCTGGTATCTTTCCCTGATGACAGGCTTGGATCATATTCAAAACCCTTCTAATATTATTGGATGATCTACGGCCCTTAATAAATCCCGTCTGATCCTCCTTTATAACATATGGCAGTACCCTTTCTAGTCTCAGTGCTAACATTTTAGAAAGGATTTTAAAATCTACATTTAGCAAGGATATTGGTCTATATGATGTACAGTCTTCGGGATCTTTTCCCTTTTTAAGGATAAGAGAGATATTTGCCTCTTTCAGCGAAGTCGGGAGACAGCCCTGACTATATGCATAGTTATACATGACCATAAGTGGGCCAGCCAATATTTCTGTAAATTCTTTATAGAATTCAGCTTGAAAACCATCTGGGCCCGGTGCCTTTCCGCTCTGGAGTTACCTAATTGCATCAAGTATTTCTTGGACTGTTAGAGGAGCATTTAGGACCGATACCTGTTCCGGAGTTAGGCCCGGAAAGGTCAAATTTTTTAAAAAATGACTGCATCCTCCTAGTCCTACCTTCACAATCCTGCGATTTATATAACTCAGAATAAAATTCTCTAAAGGTCGCATTAATCTTTTAATGATCATGAGTCAAAGTACCTGTACTTTCCTTGATAGACGTAATAGTCTGAGGAGCCTTCTTTTTCTTTGCAAGAAATGCTAAGTATCTACCTGGTTTGTTGCCATATTCATATTACCTTTGTTTTGCAAATAATATTTCCCTCTTAGCCGTTTGAGTAAGCGTAGTGTTTAGAGCTGTCCTAAGAGCCATAATCCTTTGCAATTTTATAATAGAAGGTCTATCAGCGTATGCTGTTTCAGCTGCTTTTAAGCGAGCTTCGAGCAGGCGCTGTTGTTCTCCCTTCAATTTTTTCTGGGTCGCTGAGTAGGAGATGATCAAACCTCGTGCATAAGCTTTGATGGTCTCCCACATCATTGATGGGTTGCTAGCCGTACCTGAATTAATTTCTAAAAAAGTTTTAAATTCTTGAGAGAAGTACTTTACAAATTTACTATCTTTTATCAGGAAGGGGTCCATACGCCAATGCCGAGCGGATGTCCCATTGTTCCTCGCCTTAGTTTCCATATATACAGCAGCGTGGTCGGAAATTGCTATAGTACCTATTTTACAGGATGATATGGAATTTAAAAAAATCGAGGGGGCAAAAACATATCAGTTCTAGTATGACATTTATGTGGATTAGAGTAGAAAGAAAAATCTCTGCCCTGTGGATGAAGACATCTCCATACATCTACCAATCCTAATTCTTTATTCAGATCCGCCAATTGTCTAGATCTGGGAGATACTCCAGCAGCACTCTTGGGAATCCTATCTATTTCCGGATCCATAATACAATTAAAGTCTCCCCCTATAATTGTATGACGGGCACCAAAGGCCATCAATTTTGAAAAAGCTTCCGTTATAAATTTAAAGGGGTGTGCCGGGGGGCAGTACAAATTTAAAATCCCATATTCCTCTCAATTTATGAGGGCTTTAATCAAAATATATCGTTCAGATTCGTCTTTTATCTGATTTAGGATTTTGAAAGGGAAATTCTTCCGAACAAGAATAACAACTCCCCTGCTTTTTGAGCTAAAAGAAAAAAAAGGCCTGATCAAATCCACCCTGTCGTAATTTTAAGTGTTCTTTATCCGACAGGTCTCCTGTAGGAGAGCTATATCAACTCTCTCTTTCTTAAGATTTGATAATATTTTCTTCCTTTTAACTGGCGAATTACTCCCCCTGACATTCCAGGTGCACCACTTAACCGACTGATCAATCATAATCATCTGGGCAAATCCGAGACCCCTCGGGAGGGGAAACCTTATCTGGAACATCCCGAGCGTAGAGCATATAAAATTTACAAAAATAAAGGCTAATACACTCACAACAGTATAATAAAAAACTACTTCTAAATTTAAAAAATATAAAACGTACCTAAGTGGAGATTTTCTCCCTTGTTCCCAGGGAGCATCACTTCCTCTCTAAAAGTCCATGTTATCCACTCCCAACCCATGCCCCACCCTTGACCCAGGTGCTCCTCAATAAAATGAGGAGAATTCAAATATAATACAAAGTTAGAGTTAACAGTGAGCACCCTACCCCCGCCCACACCAACACCTGGATATATTTGGGAATGTTAATACCATATATAAGTATATAACTATAAAATTACAATCTCAACAAGTAATAATTAGATATAATAATACAAAATAACAGGGGAGAAACAACCCCGCTCCTAAAGACAGAGGTAAAATAGAATAAGGTAACCACCTCCCCCCACCAACATTAATCAATCACCCCAACATACATATACATACATACATACCCACATATATACATAATGTAATAAAAGAAAACAACCCCAAGGGGGGGGGGGGGGGAGAAAATCAAATCCCTCTCCCCACCCCCCATGATAATATTAAACAATAAGGTAAGAAAAAAGAGAGACAAAATAAAGGGGGGGGGGGATATAGACCAAAGTGGGGGGAAAGGCAAACCAACATCCACAATCTCTTACAGTTTATCTAAGAGAGTCCAAGAATTCCTTAGCCTTCTCTGGTGATCCGAAGTTATATATGGATCCTTCCTGGTTAAAGCGTAGCATCGCTGGATAGCGTAGGGAATACTGAATATTTAAGTCCCTTAAACGCTTCTTCACCTCAGCGAATGCCTTCCTCTTTCGGACCAGAGCTGGGGAAAAGTCCTGAAATAGCATGATCTTGGATCCTTTATAGATCATGGTTTGGGGATCTTTTCCAAGATTTCTAGAGGCTTCTAGGAGCATCTGCCTCTCCCTATAGCTCTGCAGCTGGAACAGGACCGGGCGTGGGCGCTGGTTTGAGCCGGGCCCACGTATTGCGACCCGGTAGGCCCATTCCACCCTTACCTGGCCTGATCCAGCATGCAGATTTAAAAGCTGTGGCAGCCACTGCTCCAGGAATGCTGTAAGCTGGCCTTCCTCTTCCCACTCGGGAAGGCCCAGCAAACGAATATTTTTTCGACGACCTTGATTATCGAGGTGGTCAATATGATTTTCTAAGGCCCGGACTCGCTGTTCGAGAGCCCGGACCTGATCCGCGGCCGATTGAGCTGCAGTCTCGGAGGTCGCGGCCTTTAACTCCGCCCCTCCGACTCGGCGCTCGAGTTCCTGGATGTCTCGGCCGTGCTTCTGCAGCGCGGCCGAGAGTGATTCCCAGCGATGTCGGGACTCCTCGATAAAGGCATCGATCTTCGCGTCCAGCTTGGTGATCATCTCCACAAGGCTTGTTACCGTCGGTAAGTCCCCCGGGGCGGCTGTGGACGCCTCTGCTGCAGTTGAAGAGGGAGAGGGTGGGGGAGGGGGTCCTGCTTGTTGAGAGCTGCGGGCTCCCTTCCCTTTGGTCATTTTTCACTAAATATTAGACTATTTAAATGTAATACTAAACAACTATTTAAATTTAACAGCTAGAGTGTGGTGGGGGTGGGTGACCCACTTTACCCAAGTCTTGGGAAGAGCACTATAGACTCAGACTTGCTGGGTCGCCGCCATCTTGGATCCCCCTTGCTGTATCTCTTATGCAGATCCGGGGTGTTGAGGTAAGATATTGAGTGGGCAGCAGCTAACTGCCTATTTACAGGGATTATTTCTTGTTTTAATTACCTTTATTAATCAGACATCTAATTTTTTAATATGCAGCTTTCTATCTTCCCATTCTCGACATACAAGTCAGAGTGGCAGCAGCTCACTGTTCACGCAAAATACCTCCATGTTGGCTACCAAGTGTCAACATCTCAGGATACCAGCCACAAATATCCACATCCACAGACATTGGCATCCAACATGTGCTAGCCTCTAAACACCTAGTGTTATATCTCCAGTCTCCTTAAAGCATGTTTCTGTACTTGATGTGCATTGAGGTACAATCGCAAATACCTCTTTTTATCCCTTTAAAAAGCTGAGGATCTCATATGGCCTTTGCTGAAAGGCCACTTTGCGCTCAGGTACACACACTGGACCACACTACACCTCTGGCCTTTTGCTTTCTCGGTTGATGCTTGCTTACTTTGAATCTACTTTGTTGTTCACAGTATCCCTGATTTCTCTAGTTTTGTCTTTTGCATCTTGCCCTTCAGCAGAATATATCAAATTTCCAGTATTGCTGCCTTGCTATGCTACTTAGCGCAAACACAAGCCAGGGGATCTTGTCATGCTTGTCAGAGGTCATCTGTCAAATCAAGGGAGCTAGCCTTCAGTCAAACAGTCCTAACAGAGGAATTCAAAGGTTACTTCAAGACCAGTCCAGATACCTGGATGTGGTCAGTCAGCTGCTTGGTGAAGCTGTGGGGATGGGTCAGAGGCAGGAGTTTTCCCTCATTAGACGTGAGGAACTGAAGGCCAGTCTTTCTGCCAAACTGGGGACTGTTTTCCTCCTGGAATTTTAGAGATACTGGCACGAAGGGAGATGTAAGTTAGTGCCACAGCTGTTACTTTTGGTACAAGTGGTGAGGTGTCCCAGTTGATTGAGTAGGGCATGCAAGGGTAATGCTGTCAGGAGTTGGGGTATGTTACAGAAAAAAAAGTGCAGAAAAATGTTGTAGCCAATAACGAGAGTAATAAAACATCAAACATGAGTAAATGTGAGGCATCAGAGAGAAGACAGTGGCACCTACACTGGCAGAGTGGAGAATGTTATTGACTTTGGGCCTTACTCCACACAGCTGAGACAGCACTGACCTGAGTGACAGCCTTAGGACAGGCCAGAACGGTCTGGTGTTGTGATTTCCTCCATTGGTGTACAAAGAAGAGACATCCTACCTCTGCACCACCCCATCCGCCAAAACTTTCAAGTTCCTGTCTGCAAAGTGAGGCAGCAATTTCCCTTTCTCTGCCATGTCTGGGGCAAATATCAGAAGCCATGCAGGGCAGTTCCAGACCAAAAGATGCCAATCAACTCTGGGATAATCTGTCAGTGATGAATTGTTCTAGAAAAGTGAATGGTAGTTGGAGCTAGAATGGGTCTGACAGATGGCAGAGACAAAGGGTTGGTTGATAATGAAGCGAATTTGAGAAAATTCGATGAGTGATCTTGCTTGGGATCACTGAGGGAAACCCTCCATGAAACCTGATGAAAATGAAATTTAACCAGAAAAAAAAGATTTAGCCCCACGAGTCACAGACATGAATTAGTTATAAAGAGCAAACAGAAGTGAATAAGGATAGGATCACGCAAATTCAAAAAGCAATTTGTTCAGACTAAATTTAAGAGAATAAAATTGAATATTCACCTCCCTTGTTGCATATTGTAAATTGTTCATATTAGCCATGGTGACGACTTACATTAGAAACCAAGCTCCTTCCACTTCCATTTTTAAAATAGAACCATTTTTAACATGCATCAAAGGGAAGGGAAGGAAAATTAGAATCCAGGAAGGATTACATTTCAGAAGTCAATTTTTAAAGAGTGGATTTATCTGTAACGTATTTCACATTAATTGAGCTAGTTCATTTCTTATTTATTCTTAACACTAAAATATAATATATTATGGAAAAGAGATGTTGAATATGAACACCGCATGGAGAGTAGCATAGCAAAATAGTGCTGTTGTCTCTCTGGGATCAGGGCTCAACTTAGTCCACAGTAATTTGATTTAGTTTTGAGATGGGATTCTGGCTAATGCAAAGTTTGAAGACAATCAATTCAGACAGAAGGCATGAAGGATTTCTTTGGTTTATGACACCCAGGTGAGTTAACAATGCTACCCTCAATATTGCAGAAGCTTCCAGCCAACACACAAGTACTTAGAATGGTAAAAGCTATTTGTGAGAACATATTTCTCAAAACAGTGTTCCACTTGAGTAAAAAATAGCAAAGTCACCATACAGAAGAATAATAACCAAAATAAAGCTTAATCATTGCAAAACTAAATCTTAACAACTGGTTAAGCTACATTTTAGGCAAGTCCTATTTTAATGAAAGCCTGCTGCAATCATTAGATTACCTACAGTGTGGAAACAGGCCCTACGGCCCAACAAGTCCACACTGACCCTCCAAAGAGCAACCCGCTCAGACCCATTCCCCTACATTTACTCTTGACTTATCCACCTAACACTATGGGCAATTTAGCATAGCCAATTCACCTAACCTGCACATCTTTGGACCGTGGGAAGAAACCAGAGCACCCAGAGGAAAACCATGCAGACACAGGGAGAATTACAAACTCCACACAGGCAGTTGCCCAAGGCAGGAATTGAACCTGGGTCCCTGGCGCTGTGAGGCAGCAGTGCTAACCACTGAGCCATCAGGCTGCCCTCAACAATATTGAGGAGCTCATTACCATCCAGGACAAAGTTAAGCGCTTGATTGCCACCCCATCCACCATTGATTAGAGATTAGATTCCTTTAGTGTGGAAACAGGCCCTTCGGCCGAACCAGTCCACACCGACCCTCCGAAGAGTAAGCCACCCAGACCCATTTCCCTCTGACAAATGCACCTAACACTATTCACCTAACCTGCTCATCTTTGGACTGTGGGAGGAAACCCACACAGACACAGGGAGAATGTGCAAATTCCACCTGAGGCTGGAATTGAACCTGAGACCCTGGTGCTGTGAGGCAGTGGTGCTAACCACTGAGCCACCGTGCCACCCCTTCACTTCAGCTGTCTGTATGATTTTTAGGTGAAGATTGGTAAACTTGTAATACTCCTTAACCAATCATCTGGAAAAACAGAATCATGATAGAGTTAATAAAAATAAAATCTGACCAGTAGTTTTTACTGGTCTCCCAATCAAACACATTATTCTGGCTTCACCAGAATTGGCGTTTTGTGGTATATCTGGCAAAATGCCATTTTAAATACTTTTGGGGTTTAGTTATATTGTGAGTTTTAGAGGAATTCGTGCCACGAGACCCAGTCAGATTTATGATTGTATTTTATTAAACATGTATCATTAACCACATCTCTGCAGCATCTCTCCTTTCCAATTCTATTCCCATCTTACCACATGCTGTTCTTGGAATAACTCGCCACTCATCAGATATCTGCTGAAGAAAGGGCACCTCTTATCCCTGTGCCATCTGTAAAAGTCTGTTATGCACCTGGACTGTCCTGCACAGACTGCAGACAAAGGGAAATTATCAGGAGACAGTAAAGACTGCAGATTCTGAAATTCAGAGTCAATATATGTGAAGCTGGACGAACACAGCAAGTTAGACAGCATCCAAGGAGCTGGAAAGTCAATGCTTTGGGCCAAAATACTTCATCAGGAAGGATTATCATCAGCTGACTTTGAGGGTCTTAGAAGTCTTGCTGGATGGGGAGGTATTGACAGAGGACTTTGTCTTGAATGTTGGTGCCTGATGACCATCATGGAGGTTCTTTGGAACAAGTGGTGACCTGAAGTCTCTGACTTCCATGTCAAGACTTTTCAATGCTTAGCATCTTTGGTGCATTTGGCAAAACGTCAAGCTGCATATTAATAAGGTGAGTTGTGACGTCAAGGGTGGAGCAATATGTTCCCAAAAGCGATATAGGCCTTGCCAGATCTCTTGCCCAATTTTTTCAAAAATCATGCCATAGCCCACATCATTTATTCTTCTATATGATCCCACGTCCAGTATCTTCCGCAAGCACTGGCTCAAAATAAATTGACAATGGGATTTCTATCAGGTTAATATTTCAGAGCAAAATCAGCGACAACTTTACTTTTATTGAGTGACTTTAATGTTAAAAAATCCCAAGGCAATTCCAAAAAACAAGATAAATATCCCACTGAGAAAGGAAGGGTGATGAGAATATCAAATAGGTGAGTTTTTAATGGGAATCCTAAAGAAGGAAGAGTGAATCATAAAGTGTAGAAAGGCAGAAAGGTACAGGAAATCAATTGCATGCTTTAGCCATGGGCAGTAATGATGCAGGAAAGGGAAGACACTGGGGATAGAAAGAATACTGTAGTCAGAAGAGTGGAACTTGTAGGGAAATTGTAGGCCTAAAGGAAATCACTATGGTCGGCTGAGTCCACAGCTGGCTTTGAATGCAAAAGTAATCATTTTAAATTGGAGCCATTACAAGACTGATAGAAACTTGTAGTATTTTCTGAGTCTACCATTTTCATTATCATGACGTTTTGGCCAAAAATCACCAAGCTATGATGCTATTGCAGCATCCACTGTATCCAAACTTCTGATATATTGGGAGGCCGATGTACTTTAGTATCCAAAAGAGTCGAATCGCTGATGTTCCTCAGACTCCGGTGTACAATGCCAATCGCTAATATTCCCACAGCTTCTGACTTGCTATGTTTTTGAGCTTGATAGGTAAGGTAATCAGAAATATTTATCTGACTGAAAGTAAAAATGGACAAAAATATGTTTTTTCATGGATATTTGGAAAACTCATACTGAATATCTGTGACTTATCTGCCTATAAATTACGCTGCTCTATTTGTAGTGGTGAGTCACAGTAGTTGTGAGATTTTGTTTTCCATGTGGTGTTCAAATGTTCCTCAAGCAGATTATAGGGCATTGTGCAAAGAAACATCGAAGTATACAGTGAAGATATGTAACTACAGTCATTCACTCCTCACAGTTCACAGTGTGCTAAAAATGTTACAGAAAAAGATTAACACGGCAGTAAACCTATGCATTATTTAGATGTACAAACATATCAATTGGAATCAATATTTTGAAGTATGGGTGCCCTGTAAGATTCAGCAACTTCTAAAGAAATTGTTTCTGTGTACCTTTAACTTTTGATGACACATATTAAAAGGGTGATTTTGGACCAAGACTGGATGCATATCAGTGCACTTACTACTCATTCTAGACAAGATCCAGGTTTCTGCCAATTTGGTGTTTTCCTTCATGTGGATTGCCCAAGTGACTGGTGCCAATTAAAGTATAACATTCTTCGGATCCTGATGCAGTTTTGGTCATCCAGTGCTTTGGCACTGCCTGTTTGAATTTCATGTAATATGACCTCACTTGCAGCCCTTAATTAGATTAGATTACTTATTGTGTGGAAACAGGTCCTTCGGCCCAACAAGTCCACACCGACCCGCCGAAGCGCAACCCACCCCTTACCTAACACTACGGGCAATTTAGCATGGCCAATTCACCTGACCCGCACATCTTTGGACTGTGGGAGGAAACCGGAGCACCCGGAGGAAACCCACGCAGAACGGGGAGAACGTGCAAACTCCACACAGTCAGTCGCCTGAGTCGGGAATTGAACCCGGGTCTCAGCGCTGTGAGCCAGCAGTGCTAACCACTGTGCCACCGTGCTGCCCATATAATGGGATCACTGGAAGCTTCTCTAAAAATGGAAATGTTAAGCATGTTTAATGACTTTTCATTTTTTAAGCTCTACCTAATTACACAAAATCTCTTTGCCTGTTGCTGTTCCTTCCACTGACCAGCCTGATATTGTCTGTGTCAAACATCCTACACTCTCCTCATTAGTGTTTGTTTGGATTGATTGTATTTCGGCACCTCCTGTCCCAAACTCACCATCTATTTGATTGCACATCTATTTGTGAATTTTTTTAAATCATTGAGTTTGTTGATCACTTTGATTATTTCATCTGTGAAGTTCTTGAAACGTTTCAAAATTATCCTTTATAAATTTGAATCCATGCACAATTAGGGCAAATTAGTGTAATTTTCGGACTATTATTTCTGACTATTCAATAAATGAAGTAGTTATAAAGTCATCAATAAGAGAGACTTGAGTTTGGTTCACTCACAAATAGAACTGTCATTCTACCTCAAGTATAGATTTCTTCTAACTTCTATTCAGTTGGTGGCTATCTGACATATGGGGCAGCAGAGCTTGTGTAAAAAGTTAATATGCTTGCTATGTTGCCTGTGGGTTCATAAGGATGGTACGAGTTTGCACAGCTTGTTGTCAGTGGCAGTTGTTCTGGTACCCCTCTGCTTGCTCCTCTTCACTGGATTTAGACTTCAATGTAGAAAGGTTGATCAGTAAAATCAGGGGTCATACCAAAATTGGTAGAATGGTAAATAGTGAGAAAGATAACCTTAGATTTTAGGGGTATGTTGGTGGCAAACGGAATTCATAGAATCCCTACAGTGTGGATACAGGCCATTTGGCCCAGCAAGTCCATACCAACCCTCCGAAAAGTATCCCACCCAGATCCATTCCCTGACCCTATTACATTACATTTGCCCTGACTAATACACTTAACCTACACATCCCTGAACCCTATAGACAATTTGCCAAATTGGATTAGATTAGATTACTGACAGTGTGGAAACAGGCCCTTCGGCCCAACAAGTCCACACCGACCCGCAAAGCGCAACCCACCCAGACCCATTCCCCTACATCTACCCCTTCACCTAACACTACGGGCAATTTAGCATGGCCAATTCACCTAACCTGCACATTTTTTGACTGTGGGAGGAAACCGGAGCACCCGGAGGAAACCCACGCAAACACGGGGAGATTGTGCAAATTCCACACAGTCATTCGCCTGAGGTGGGAATTGAACCCGGGTCTCTGGCGCTGTGAGGCAGCTGTGCCACCGTGCCGCCCACAAACTGTGGGAGGAAACTCGAGCACCCAGAGGAAACCCACGCAGACACGGGTAGAATGTGCCAACTCCACACAGACAGTCACCCAAGGCTGGAATCAAACCCAGGCACCTGATGCTGTGAGACAACAGAGTAAACCACCGAGCCACTGTGCCACCCTAAAATTCGATCCAGATAAGTGTGAGGTGATGCAATTGGACAGGACCAACAAGGAAAGTGAATACACAATGAATGCTAGGAACCTGGGAAGGATGAGAGGGAACTTTGTGTACATGTACACTGGCCCATTAACTATCAAGGCAAGTAGATAAAGTGGTTAAGAAGGCATATGGGATACTTGACTTTATTAGTAGAGGCATGGAGTGTAAAAGTAGGGAGATTATGCTGGAATTGCATTAAAAATTGGTTACGTCATGGCTAGAGTATTGTGCGTAGTGAAGAGGGGCAAACAGGGAGGTACCAGAATGTAATTCAACTGGAGAGTTTTAGTTATGAAGAGACATTGGATAGAATGGTATGTTTTCCTTGGAGAGGAAACAATTGAAAGGGGTCATGACTGAAACATATAAAATTATGAGAGTCAAATAGAGTAGGCAGAAAGGAAATTTTCCTCTTGGTGAAGTGATCAATGACTGAGGCATAGATTTAAGACAAGGAGCAGAAGGTTTAGAGGGCATGTGAAGGAATTGATTTTCATCCAGAAGGTGGTGGGAATCTGGAACTCATGGCTTATAAGGGTGGTGAGACATTTAAGAGGTACTTACATGTGCACTTGCAATGCCAAGGTGCACACAATAAGAGCAAAGTCTGGCGCAAATTCAATGGGCTGAAGAGCCTGTTTTCTGGAGTGCTGAACTTTATGGCTCTATGATTGTGTTGCAGTAAAATTAATAAAACTCAAATTTAGAGGCAAGTCAGTCAAATGTATTAAATCCAAAGCTTTTGGGAGGGGCAGCATGATTCTGATCCTAACCACGGGACTTGATCATGGTGTCTCTCTCCAAATAACAGGTACAGAAGTTTTTGTGGTCTGGATGATGTGTGCAACAAAAAGCCTGCAAAAGGTGGTTTCTTTTGTTCTGAGCATGCCCGTGCAGAGATAGCTGGTTCTGGGAATGGCATACCATGCCAATGTCTTCTGTGCATGTGTACGCAGAGATCACTGGTTCCAGGAATGGCATATAATGTTGTTGTGTTCTGCAAGCATTTCTTCTTTAGTTAGCTTCTGTTTTCCTGTTTCCCTTATGGTCCGTGACATGTGGGAGCATGATGAACAAATCACTTACATTCAGTAATCATTAGTGGGGCCAGAAAGGGGTACCCAGGTAGCTCAATGTGGAGGCTATTATCCTGCATAATTCTCACTGTCCAATCTTTACCATGCGTTCAGGACAGCCATAACAATGCAACAAACGATGACAATAAAACGAACATGATGAAGGCATGCAAAAGATACGAGCCCCAAGACCCACCTTGTGGTCATCCTAGCCACCCCGGGGGATTATAATCATTTGAGTACAGATCCAGCATTTAGTGGTGTTATTCTGTTGTGTGTACATACAGAACATGTATAGGTCAGTATAAACATGTAACCCGGGCCTAATCTGGTGAACAGTACCTCGGGCGGCACAGTTTCTTCCCCAATGGCTACTCGGCAAACAGCAAAAGCAAAAATAAACAGGAACGTCCTGGAGCTTACCGTATGGAGTTATGCAATGGCCCAAAGGCTATCCCGCCTGTGCACTTGGTCTGTTTGCAACAACCACACACACAAACACAAACAACATCAGCAGGCCTCAAGAGAAGTCAATCTGAAAAGAAAGCAGAGGATGAGGATCATCAACCGGTGTCTGTATGTTTTTTCAGTCATGACCAATGGTTTCCAGACCCTCTTCCATCACATGTCAATGCAGGGTCATCCCTAATGATAACCTCATAGGGACCAGGTTTAGCAGGTAGAGTCTTAACCATAGCCTTACTACCTGCCGATGGGACCTCCGGACAATCCTCTAATTGCCTCTGTGCATCCTGCCCCTCCTGTTTCTTCAGCTCGGCACTCAGTATGAGTGCATATTGATGTATTCTATCATGGAGAGGGCCAACATCAGAACCTCCCATGATGATGGACTCGGGCAGTTGCATTGCCCTACCTGTCAGCAACTCATAAGGGGTCAAACCAGTTGACCAGCTTGTGGTGGACTGAAGTGGCATGAGTATAACAGGTAGAACCTCAGTCCAGTATTTGTCAGAGTTCTGCATGACCTTAGCAAGGGAGGTTTTAAAAGTTTTGTTCATTCGCTCCACCAAGCAACAGCGTTGTGGATGGTAGGGTATGTGAAATTTCTGGTTAATGCTCATCACTTTCAGTAAAATTGGTCCCCTGCTTGGAGTCAATCTGGGATGGCATCCCCCACCGGGGAATCATCTCCTCAGCTAAAATCCTTGCAACAGTGTTAGTGAGCTGTTCTGGGTAGTCCTCAACCCACCTGGTGAATTGGTGAATATGTCTTCCCACGTGATTGGGAAGAGGTCCCGTAAAATCTATCTGTACATACTCCCAGGATCCCTTTGGGCATGCCTGGTGCCCCATTCTAATTTTAACGGGCGTGCCTGGGTTGTGCTGGACACACGTCACACAGCGGTGATAGAATCGAGCGACATCTCTGCCCATACCCTTCCACTGCCATTCATTCCAAATGCTGGTTATTATAGCATCACATGCAACGTGGGAAACGCCATGGTGTAATTGCATAAGAGTATGTTGGATGCATGTGGGAGCCAGGACCTTGTCATTCAATCTCCAGACACCTTTCTCATCTGAGGTGGCCCCCGCGCCTTCCACCTGGTGCATTCACCCTCAGGCATATCAGTGTGTAGTTGGGTAATGCATATGGTGGGGCCATCCTCAGCAAAGGTGGCAGACAAAGGATGGATGTCTTTTGTCTCTCGGGCTGAATAAGCAGCTTTGTCAGCAGTCTGGTTCCCCTTAAAAATGTGCCACTTGGGATTCTGTTTATCTGGTTCCCTCTGGTGGACCTTGACCTTCCACACTGCAGCCTCTGATGGCAGCTCGCTGGCCTCCAGTAAGGTCTTTATTATCTGCCCATGCCTGACAGGGGTGCCCCTGGTGACAAATCCCCCATTGTCCCTAATCAGTCATGTAATCATGGACAATCCCAAACACATGTCTACTATCAGGGTAAATGTTAACCCTCTTCCCTGTCGCCTCTCTGAAGGCCTGGGTGAGAGCCACTAACTCCACCACCTGGGCTGACAGGTCTCACTCTATTCTCCTTGCTTGGACAACTCATGGTTCCACGTTCACTACTGCCTATCCCGTTCATGGCAAACTGTCTACACATTTCCACGAGCTAGTCACAATCAGGGTCTCACCTAGTGCCTGCATGGGTACATCCTTTATCCCACTTTCCTCTACTTCATTGTCCACATTCCCACACACACATGGTTCACCATCGCCTAATATCCCTTCCTTTGGGTTTTCTGGGGCATCTCGTACAATGGTAATGGATTTGGTTGGTGGCAAAAGAACAGCCTCCCATTTTGCCCTTCTCATGTTGGAAACCGTGCATAATTTTCCCATATGTAACATTTCTGCAATGGTGTGGTATGCAGGACTATATTCCCTGTCATCACAAGAGGCTCACTGACCCTCACAGCGCATACAGCTCAGTCTAAAACAGCTATACATTTGAGCAAGCCAGTCACTACGGACCCTCAGCAGTAGAGTAGTAGCCCCTGAGTCGCAGATTATTGCCATGGAACTGGGTTGCCATCGCTGGGTAAAAACCTTCCTCTTCATTGCAGTAAATGTGGAAGTCTTTACTAGCATCCGGTAATCCCAGTCCCGGTGCTGATATTAACTCTGCTTTCAGTTTGTATAGGAGTTGTCTTGCTCTGGTCCCCAGTCAATGGGGTCTGTTGCAGGTTCACCCCATTTGCCCAATCGTTGTATGGGCTCGACATCTTTGGCAAACTTGGGGGATAGACCAGAATTCATTCGCAATATCTAGTACAGTAAAGATTTTGTGGGTCGGGGAACTGGACTGTGGCTGGACTGGCGACCATAGGGAGTAATTTGGGAAGGACCCTGTTTAACGCTGTATAATCAATTGCGAGACAGTAACTTCCATCAGGTTTACTGACCAACCATGTACGGGAATTAGTAGCGCTCATAGTGTCTTGGAGAATTCCCCTCTCTACTAATCCTTTCACAGTTTCTACAACTGTCCTTTTGGCTTCGGGTTTTATGAGGTATAGGCGATGTGGCTTGTGTTCCCGACCCTCCACGACTACAGGGTTGATTTTAATCAAGCCTGTGACTAATTTAGTCTCTGCCCATAGCCCTGGGATGGAGGTGCAAATGGCACCAAAGCCATTATTCTCTAGCTGCCAATCTGTCCCATAGAGGAGGTGACTTAGACAGTGCTCATGTGGCTTGCATAAGTCCCCTTTTTTTTCTCCCATTGGGATGGGGCCAGATTAATTCACAGTCTATGAGGACTTTGTACTCCTTCATTAAATCATTTCCCATAATAGTTCCTTCATTATTTTTACATACATGAAATTGCATAAGTATATACTGGTTATTGATTTCCACAAGATGTTCTCGCTCAAGTATACAGGGGTTTGTTGACCATTAATCCCCTTCGCCTAAATCATTTGGTTAGTTGTGGGCAGGGGTAGGTCACTAATAGATATGGAGGTGAAAATGTGTTGCTGGAAAAGCGCAGCAGGTCAGGCATCATCCAAGGAGAAGGAGGATCGACGTTTCGGGCATGAGCCCTTCTTCAGGAATCATCGACGTTTCGGGCATGAGCCCTTCTTCAGGAGAGTATAGATATGGAGGCTCCTGTGTCCACTAGCATCTCACACTGTCTGCCTCCTACCAGTGTAGACACATAAATCTTTCCCTCCTTATCACCCGTGCCCATGGGAGTGCCGGATGTCATTCCGACGTATTCTCGGTGTTTGTTGGTTTGCCATGTTTTTTCCAACAAGTGTCTTCAGAGTGGCCCCTTTTACCAAGGTACTGACAGATACAAGTGGGCTTCCTGTTGTTCTGTTTCCTCCCCCTACAAGCCCAGAGAAAGTGGCCTGCATTGTCACATTTGGGTCTGGATTTTGTCTTTGTGACGGTGCCTAGGTTTTCCTGCATTATATGCACAGGGGGTTTTCCTCCTGTGACCTCCTTAACTCCTGTTGCCCATTCTACCAGGGTGTCATAGTCTTGGAGAATGAAGATCCCCATTTTTCAAACTGCCCAGTGTGCAGGAGACACTGTCCTTGAAAGTTGAATGAATGCTCGGTCAGAGCAGTCTGTCTGGGGACTCCCTGAGCATTCTTGTTAGACCCTAAAAAATCATTCCCCATATTTGGAGGTGCCCTCCCCCTTCTCTTGTTTGGTGTTTGTTATTTTTGTCCAATTGGTGGGCAGATTCCCCAGAACACACTGGAATTTGGCCTTAAACCTGCCGAAGGACTCCTGCTGATCTTCTATATTTGCTTTAATAGGGGTGCCCTGGGTCCATCTGCCTCTCCTATAATCTTAATTTCGTTGCTGTGTGGCATCAGCTGTGTCAGAGCCGTCAGATGCTAGATGCCACTTATTCTGAGGGCATGTGGCCCAGACCTGTTGGTGGATATCCCTTAAATGTAGTTGGTGGCCCACACAGATAGTATCTAATTTAGCCCAAACCTTGGCGTTATTACTGCACGGCTGTAAGCGACTTAGGGAAGCTCCAATCTGGTGTAAAAAATGAGGTCTGCAGATGCTGGAGATCACAGCTGCAAATATGTTGCTGGTCAAAGCACAGCAGGTTAGGCAGCATCTCAGGAATAGAGAATTCGACGTTTCGAGCATAAGCCCTTCATCAGGAATAAGAGAGAGAGAGCCAAGCAGGCTGAGATAAAAGGTAGGGAGGAGGGACTAGGGGGAGGGGCGATGGAGGTGGGATAGGTGGAAGGAGGTCAAGGTGAGGGTGATAGGCCGGAGTGGGGTGGGGGCGGAGAGGTCAGGAAGAGGATTGCAGGTTAGGAGGGCGGTGCTGAGTTGAGGGAACCGACTGAGACAAGGTGGGGGGAGGGGAAATGAGGAAGCTGGAGAAATCTGAATTCATACCTTGTGGTTGGAGGGTTCCCAGGCGGAAGATGAGGCGCTCCTCCTCCAGCCGTCGTGTAGTTGTGTTCTGCCGGTGGAGGAGTCCAAGGACCTGCATGTCCTCGGTGGAGTGGGAGGGGGAGTTAAAGTGTTGAACCACGGGGTGATTGGGTTGGTTGGTTCGGGCGGCCCAGAGGTGTTCTCTGAAGCGTTCCGCAAGTAAGCGGCCTGTCTCACCAATATAGAGGAGGCCACATCGGGTGCAGCGGATGCAATAGATGATGTGTGTGGAGGTACAGGTGAACTTGTGGCGGATATGGAAGGATCCCTTGGGGCCTTGGAGGGAAGTGAGTGTGGAGGTGTGGGCGCAAGTTTTACATTTCCTGCGGTTGCAGGGGAAGGTGCCGGGGGTGGAGGTTGGGTTGGTGGGGGGTGTGGATCTGACAAGGGAGTCACGAAGGGAGTGGTCCTTGCGGAACGCTGATAGGGGAGGGGAGGGAAATATATCCTTGGTGGTGGGGTCCGTTTGGAGGTGGCGGAAATGGCGGCGGATAATACGTTGTATGCGCAGGTTGGTGGGGTGGTAGGTGAGAACCAGTGGGGTTCTGTCTTGGTGGCGGTTGGAGGAGCGGGGCTCAAGGGCGGAGGAGCGGGAAGTGGAGGAGATGCGGTGGAGGGCATCGTCGATCACGTCTGGGGGGAATCTGCGGTCCTTGAAGAAGGAGGCCATCTGGGTTGTGCGGTGTTGGAATTGGTCCTCCTGGGAGCAGATGCGGCGGAGACGAAGGAATTGGGAATATGGGATGGCATCTATTATAAACCGACTGACTCCCACAGCTACCTGGACTACACCTCCTCCCACCCTGCCCCCTGTAAAAACGCCATCCCATATTCCCAATTCCTTCGTCTCCGCCGCATCTGCTCCCAGGAGGACCAATTCCAACACCGCACAACCCAGATGGCCTCCTTCTTCAAGGACCGCAGATTCCCCCCAGACGTGATCGACGATGCCCTCCACCGCATCTCCTCCACTTCCCGCTCCTCCGCCCTTGAGCCCCGCTCCTCCAACCGCCACCAAGACAGAACCCCACTGGTTCTCACCTACCACCCCACCAACCTGCGCATACAACGTATTATCCGCCGCCATTTCCGCCACCTCCAAACGGACCCCAGCACCAAGGATATATTTCCCTCCCCTCCCCTATCAGCGTTCCGCAAGGACCACTCCCTTCGTGACTCCCTTGTCAGATCCACACCCCCCACCAACCCAACCGCCACCCCCGGCACCTTCCCCTGCAACCGCAGGAAATGTAAAACTTGCGCCCACACCTCCACACTCACTTCCCTCCAAGGCCCCAAGGGATCCTTCCATATCCGCCACAAGTTCACCTGTACCTCCACACACATCATCTATTGCATCCGCTGCACCCGATGTGGCCTCCTCTATATTGGGGAGACAGGCCGCTTACTTGCGGAACGCTTCAGAGAACACCTCTGGGCCGCCCGGACCAACCAACCCAACCACCCCGTGGCTCAACACTTTAACTCTCCCTCCCACTCCACCGAGGACATGCAGGTCCTTGGACTCCTCCACCGGCAGAACACAACTACACGACGGCTGGAGGAGGAGCGCCTCATCTTCCGCCTGGGAACCCTCCAACCACAAGGTATGAATTCAGATTTCTCCAGCTTCCTCATTTCCCCTCCCCCCACCTTGTCTCAGTCGGTTCCCTCAACTCAGCACCGCCTTCCTAACCTGCAATCCTCTTCCTGACCTCTCCGCCCCCACCCCACTCCGGCCTATCACCCTCACCTTGACCTCCTTCCACCTATCCCACCTCCATCGCCCCTCCCCCTAGTCCCTCCTCCCTACCTTTTATCTCAGCCTGCTTGGCTACTCTCTCTCTTATTCCTGATGAAGGGCTTATGCTCGAAACGTCGAATTCTCTATTCCTGAGATGCTGCCTGGCCTGCTGTGCTTTGACCAGCAACACATTCCAATCTGGTGTAAACAACTTATACTTTGGATTTGCATTAGGTCCTTCCCCACTGGGACCGAGTTAATTTCCTCAGGAGGGTTGTCCGACAGTTCAGGCAGTGTGACTGGGCCCTCCTGGGCATCATAAGGTGGCAATGATCCCATCTGACTATCCTCCAGGAACTGAACTTTCTTTGCTAGTTCCCTTAATCGGGATTGCAACATTTGTTTTACCTCGGTCCATTTCTTTGTCGATTCCAAAGTCTGACCTACGAAGCCAGCCAATTGATGGACCAAAAGGACGACTATTTTCTTGGTCTTATCTTTCTTTTTACCCATGACCCAATTTCGCCGTTGATGTAGGGTCTGAGACGGATCCCACCCATTCTTTCTCATCTATCTAATGAGTGAATATCTGTCTATCATATGCTAGCTATGAGAGACCCCAGGGGTTCCCATTGATTTCCCTGCCCTGCCATTACACTGATAGGTTTATACTCTCAGATCGTCTGTCAGTCGATTGCGTTTACCCACTGGTCATGACTGCTGCGTGTTTTCCCACTGGTCGCGTCTCACTCGGAATCATACCTATCAGAGTTTGGTGATATCTGTTCCAGGGAGTGATCATTTCCCCGTATCCCGCTTATTTAATCTAGGCCTTTACCACAGTCAGGAACAATCACACTGGCATCTGAGTATGACTCAACTCAGAGGCCACACATCAGACACTCTCTCATTCACTCTTACCAGATCAACAGCTTCTGTAGTTTGACCGGCTTTTGTCCGATATCCTGCCCCAACTTCCGGTATTTCTTCTCTAGTTAGTTTCTGTTTTCAACTGTTTATGCCAAGGAAATATTTGATGAATATATATTTCTCAAGGTGATAGTTAACACTGTTAACAATTAATCTAAGTTAATACGTTAATTCCTCAAACTAGAAGTCATTCTAAAAAAATTTGATATATAATTATGATTGTCATCCTAACATTCACTTTTTTTTACTGCTGATGCACACCAGTAGCTATGTGTATGATGTACAGTTCACGTAGCTTGTTTCAACAACACCTTCCAAACCCACGACCACTACCAACTAGAAGGATAAGGGCAACAGATGATTCAGATTACTTCCACCTTCAAAATATTTCCTAGCATGCCTTTGAACAATATCACTGTTCCTTCATTGTCACTGGGTCAAAATTCTGGAACTCCCTCCCCAGTAGCGTTGTGATAGTACCTACACAACATGGACTGCAATATTTCAAGACAACAGCTCACCACCAGCTTCCCAAGGACAGTAGGGATGGGCAAAATGTGTTGATTTAATAATTGACTTTCACATTCTATGAAAAAAAGTTAAATTTAAACTTTTCCAACAAGTTAAAAAGTTATTAAAGTAAACACTGTGTGGCATGATAGTTTAGTGGTGAGCACTGCTATCTCATAGCACCAGGGACATGGGTTCAATTCCTGCCTTGGGTGACTATATGTGTGGAGTTTGTAATTCACTCTGTGTCTGCATGGGTTTCTTCTGGGTGCTCTAGTTTTCTCCCATGATCCAAAGGTGTGCAGGTCAGGTGAATTGGCAATGCTAAATTGCCCATAGCATAACGTGCATTAGCCACTGGTAAATATAGGGTTGGGAAATGGGTCTGGGTGGCTTACTCTTTGGAGGGTCAGTGTAGACTTGTTGGGGCTGAAGGACCTATGTCCATATTGTAGGGAGTCTAATCTAAAGAATAAGCTCAATTGAATTCCTATAAGTTTAAGGTTCATAAACAAAAAATACATTTAAATTGGAATGAACCAACATTACATTGGGAATTGAACTTCAAAAATAATTGGGAATGCTAATGAGAGGAAAGACACATGGGCAACTGGCACTATTGTGTTCAGAAAATTAGTTGAAGGAAGGAAGGAACAGGTGCTGATATATGTACACTTAGATTTTATTTACAGAGCTGCAGATTGGAAATCCAGGGTCAGTCCTTTGTCTCTGGGCTAAAATAATGGAACTCTATACCTAAAATTATTGTAAATGTATATACACCAAATAAACTGTTGTGATTCAAGAAGGCAGCTTACCACTACCTTCCCAAGGGTAATTCGGAATGGGCAATAAATGTTGCCACAGTTAGTGAGGCTCACATCCAATGCATAAATAATTCTAAAAATATATTCATTCACGTCTTAACCTGAAGAATTAGTTAATACCCAGCAGTTAATATAATTAAATATGATTAATGTACAATTAAGAAACAGCATTCTCTGAGAATGGACTTCAGATGACTTGTTTGGATAGTGTAAAATGAACTATAGTCTTCATTTGACTTTTGTCATACCAGGCTTCAGGTTGCTTTATAGTACTCTCAATGTTTACTTTCACAAGTTAAAAATATATAGGAGCACCTTTATAAAATTCTTCCAATCTCCTACTATATATCATAAATACATGCTGAAAAATCTTATTTAATGAATGAATCTCGTAGGTCCTGGTGCAAGTTACGACAAGAAGGGAAAAGTAGATAACAAGAAGTGCTCTTCCAGTAGTCCAATAGAAAAAAAGACAATGTTTCATATAGTTCGGCATTGTCCATTTTGACAGGCTTCTTACAGGAACCCACCAGATGAAAGAAACTGCATGTGTAAATAACAATGAAAACCAGTCAAGACCTTAATTAGATTTGGGTTCTAGACAGCTTGTTTATGCATTTGTTTATTATGACTCAGGAATTAAGTAATGCCTTTTAACCTGTAAGTTTATAGGCCAATTTCAATGTGTAATTGGTCCACAATTCTCTTAGACAGGAATGCTTTGTTGGCACTTAAGCTAAAGTAAAGCAATCAGTAATAAACACAGCAGCCACCATGCTCAAGTCTTAATACAATATCAAATTCAAAATATACAAATTCAAAAATGCTTAATATTGGAATGTTCTCATTTATATTTACAAAGTCAATGGCTGCTTAAATCAGTGACCAGTTAAGAAATGTGGTAGCAAGATGGATACAGGTTAAAAATCTGAATGAAAATGCTTGAAGGAAAATTTAAGATTTTCATTTCTAACTAAGCATCATCATTCTTCAATAATATCTTCCCACTTATCCTCTTCCATCCTATTGTTCATTACCAGTTATCTGTCCCTACATTCTCACCTTTGTCACGAGCATCCACCTCATATTCCCAAATTCACCTTCATATTTCTGTATTCTTACCTCCAAGCTGCTGCTCCACAAGATTATTATTATCCTCCAAGATAATAATTATCGTGTAAAATATCATGCTAATCGGGAAGGGGCTCAAGGGCAGATTGCTGATAAATTTAAGACATTATTTGCATAAAGCTAAGCTGAAGTGTAAAGGAAAATAATGGGATAGATAAATTGAAAAGAGATATTAGAAATCGAAACAGATTGTTAAGGTTCTTGCTAGAGTGTTGATCATTTGTCACCAAGAACATTCTTCTTTATGCCCACGGTAATGACGCTGGATCATAATATCGAGTCATCTTTGGACATATGGATTTTCTAATTATTTGGGGCGGCACGGTGGCACAGTGGTTAGCACTGCTGCCTCACAGCGCCAGGGACCTGGGTTCAATTCCCGCCTCAGGTGACTGACTGTGTGGAGTTTGCACGTTCTCCCCGTGTCTGCGTGGGTTTCCTCCGGGTGCTCCGGTTTCCTCCCACAGTCCAAAGATGTGTGGGTCAGGTGAATTGGCCATGCTAAATTGCCCGTGGTGTTAGGTAAGGGGTATATGTAGGGGTATGGGTGGGTTGTCGCTTCGGCGGGTCGGTGTGGACTTGTTGGGCCGAAGGGCCTGTTTCCACACTGTAAGTCTAATCTAAACATTCGTGCTTTAAAAAAAAGAGGAGGTACAGATTCAAAATTATTATGGTTTTGACGGCTCTTCAGAGAGGAGAAGTCACACTTGAAGATATCGTGGAATGATAAAAGGGGCAATTACATGACTAGTTGTGAAGATGACAGGAGAAACGGCAGCAATATAGATGAGAGACTTGTTTGTAGTTTCCCCTGTCAAGATGTTAAACATAAGGCTAAAGATGAGCTTAAGAGGTTAAAAATTAATTTTAACCCTGGAGTGTGAAGGCTAGTGGTCTAAAATAAGTGCATGCCCTCGCTTGCATTTGAGCATTAGTGTGCTGTGAAAATCACATTGCCTAGTCACCACTGTGGGCAGCACGGTGGCAGTGGGCGGCACGGTGGCGTGTGGGCGGCATGGTGCCAGTGGTTAGCACTGCTGCCTCACAGCGCCAGAGACCCGGGTCCAATTCCCACCTCAGGCGACTGTGTGGTGTTTGCACGTTCTCCCCGTGTCTGCATGGGTTTCCTCCAGGTGCTCAGTTTCCTCCCACAGTCCGAAAATGTGCAGGTTAGGTGAATTGGCCATGCTAAATTGCCCGTAGTGTTAGGTGAAGGGGTAGATGTAGGGGAATGGGTCTGGGTGGGTTGAGCTTTGGCGGGTTAGCATGGACTTATTGGGCCAAAGGGCCTGTTTCCACACTGTAAGTAATCTAATCTAATCTCTGTACTGTAGGTAAAAGGATCCTGTTATTCAGAGCATTGGAAACAAATCTGCAAGCCTATTCAAAAGGAAGCAAGACAAAATAATTTTAGATAACCTGCAAAGTGAAAAATCTTGAAAGTGACTGCTCAACCCCCAACCTTTCATTACATACACTTCATGAATGATCCATCTTTTAATTTTTATATATTTTTTGGAATCACTTCTCATATTAATCAGTGTGTTGTGTTTTCACTTCTTCTTACATTTAATAATTAATAAATATACTCATACAGTAACTCAAGAAAGTCTGATTAAGTATGCTCCTTTTAAAACATAAATTAATTTGACCTGGGAGAAAGACATTTTCGAGTGAGAATGCACTTTTTAATTACCTTTATTGTGACCAATCACGGAGGAATAAAGATCATTAAAGAAGGGGAGCCAGTTTCGTTCTTCCTCTATAGAGATTTTGGCAATTGTCTGGAGTGGTAATAAATGGGAAACCTTGCCTGGGAACTGGTCATGACTGTCTTACCAAGGATATAATTGAGCATAAAGAGAATAATAGTGGTAGATGGTTTCGGGTTTGAAGAGTTTACACTCTGAGGAGAAGTTAAAGCTGTTTGATTTCAAACAGAATGGAATTTTAACTGACCACCTCAACACTTTATTTGGGACTTTGCAAATTGGTCACTGTATTTATGTATTTTACAGAATTGACAGTATTTTGCTGCATTGAAGAACTTTGAGAAATCATAAAGATTATGTATATAACTATAACTCATTTACTTTTCTCAGTTGTCTTTCATACTAAAAGACTGTTAACATTTTCCATGATTGCTGGCACGGAACACGTTTTGTCCTGTCACCAATGTCATACATGTACATCTGATATTGTAGGCATACATTTACATACTGGAATTGGAGTGGAAAAGATTATTTACAGGCAGGAGAAAGGTACAGGAAATTGCGGGGGATTGTAGGATACCAGAGGAGGGACAACAAAAAAAAATGAATGCATGAAGAGGGGAAAAGCAGAAGATGGGAGAGAGGACACAGGAGTGGCTATAAGTTAAGAGGGTGGGTGTGTCAAGAATATGATTCAGATGTAACATTGTGGGGTGGGGTGGGGGCAAGATGAGACAGAGAATGACAGATGGGAAACCATATCATGTAATCCTTCCTCTGATCGAGCTAGATCATATTCTTTCCACCCTTAATCTTTTCCATTTACACTGTATTTTCCCTTTCCTCCTCTTCAAGACTTGAGCATTTAGTTTGATGGAGTGATTAATAACAGTATAGATTGTTCTGCCACAGAAAATAGTTTGCTTTATTTACTTTAACAATTGCCCTGCACAATTTGCACATCTATCAATTTTTCTCTTTCTCTCTCTATTCTAAGGAGAATATTCCCAGCTTTTCCAATTTTTCTGCCTACATTCATTTCTGCTGTCATCCTGTATAAACATTCTTTATACTCTCTTCCAGATCGTAAAATATATTCTAAAGTTTAATGTCCAGAACTGGATACAGTGCCAATTGAAGGTTAGAAATTTGTAAGTATTTAGCATAACTTCCTGCTATTATTTAATACATCTACTTACAAAGCCCAGTTTTATTACAAAAAGGATTAGTCTGAGAGAAAAGGAACCTTAGGACCATTATGTAGGCTTTCAAGTTCACACCTACGGTATGATATACAGTCATAATGTTCTTGCCAATGAAAGAATGGGTACAATTGCTTTGAGGGAATGCAATGAAATTTAATGCTGCAATGGTATTTTCCTAGCTTTAGAGTCTAGAACTGAGGGATGTATTCTCGGAATAAGATGCTGACTGCTGAAGATTAAGTGGAGAAATTTCTTCACTTCAAAATTTGTGGAGCTTTTGGATTCTTTACCTGGATATAAATGTAAGAGTGACATCTTTTTGAGTACAAAGGGAATTAAGGAATATAGGAATAGTGTGGGAAGGTTTAGCTGATGTAGAAGCTCAACAATGGTCATGTTGAACAGCAAAACAGGCTCGAAGGTCCAAACGACCGATTCCTTCTTGCATTTCCCTCAAAATAGTACGTAATTAGATTATATGGCCTCTGCACATTATTCCGAACAAAGTTCAGTTTTCACATTTAACTGTAATAGGTTAGATCTGCTATGCTTGTTCACTTCACTTGTGTCTATGTCCTCGTAACGTCAGCCACTATCCTGCTCACTATTTACTGCATGGGCATGTTTTGTAATCTTCTGCAAGCAAAGAAATTGTCCTCCTTATACTTATGTCTGATCCTTTATGTAGTGGCCCTAATACCATAGCCTAGGGATAGACTGAATACTTTCCTCCAGTCAAAACAACTGCCATTCGCCACTACTTTCTGTTTATTATCCCTTAGCCAATTCTATGTCTAAATTAAAGCTAATCTTTTGATGCTTGACTCACTCATGCAAGTCAGACACAATTTACATTTAACCTGACAAAAACCTGCACTCAAAGGTCACTGCCAGTCTCTTCAGTCACAGGTTCCTTCAGCTGCCCTCCCCAGGAAGGCATGTATCACCCGGAATGATTATGCAAATTGCTTATTATATAATTGCTGTTCTTTTTTCTGGATGGTCACTTTCAAGACAATTCATAAGTGTTTAATATTCTAAGTTGTAAAAGGTAGAATATTACAAGCAGACCCAGACACATAACTAACAAACGGGATAGAACATCAACTCTTCACTGGAGACACACTGATGATGTTACCTGGAGTGGTGATGAAATGTCTGTGAACAAACTCACCAGCTCAGTGAGCAAGTCAACTGGATGTGGATGTCTGTATGTTCACAGTCGCTCAGGCTATTTACTGCTTATCTCCAAGTAAGATGCTTCAATACATGATGTTATGTAATACTCTATGCACTATTTTATTTACATGCATATATAGTAGGTTCTCAATATAGTTTTTTAGTATAATGTCTAAGACATCTTTCTCTCTCCACATGGTCATTTTAAACTACATCTCCATGAATTACATGAATTTTATATGAAAATATCACTTCAATTTTCTCGCTACCTGATCTACATTATTTCAGTAATTTAGTTTTATTTACTTATACCACCCTTGTAATTATTGATGTTATTATTAATGTCATTTTATAAAAGAAACATAAGGTATAGACATCTTTGGTTGTGCTAGCATTTATTGCCCTTGATACCACAGTGTAGAGCTGCCTTCTTGAATGGGCACAGTCCATTTAGTGTAGGTTCACTCACAATGTTGCTAGGGAGGGAATTCCAGGATTTACACACAGTGATGCTGAAGGAGTGGTGATATATTTCCAAGTCAGGATGATGAGTTACTTAGAAAAGTATTAGTAGATAATGGTGTTCCCAGTTACCTGCTGCTCTTGTCCTCCCAGATGGAAGGGGTCATAGGTTAGGAAAGTGCAGTCTCAGAAGCCTTGGTGAATTTCTGCAGTGTATCTGTGGATAGTATGCACTGCTGATACTGATCAGTAAAGAAGGGAGTAGATCTTATGGATCTGATGTCAATCAAGTGGGCTGCTTGGTCCTTGATGGTGTCAAGCTCCTTGGCGTCTTGGAGCTTTATTCATCCAGGCAATTGAAAACCATTCTATCACACTCCTGATGAACAGGCTTTAGGGAGTCAGAAGGTGAGTTATTTGGTGCAAAATTTCTGGATTATGACCTGCTGTTGTAGCCATAGTATTTATATGGCTAGTCCAGTTCAGGTCCTGGTCAATGATATTGATAATGGGAATTCAGTGATGGTGATGCCATTGGATATCAAGGGATGATGGTTAGATTGTCTCTTAATAGAGATTTTCATTGCCTGGCAGTTGTGTGGTAATAATGTTATTTGTTACTTGTCGGCCCAAGCCCAAATGTTGTCCAGGCCTTGTTACCTTTATACATGGACTGCTTCAGAACCTGAGATATCATGAATGACATTAAACTTTGTGCAATCATTGGTGAACATCCACACTTCTGACCTGATAATAGCGAAAGGTCGTTGATGAAATAGTTGCAAATGATTGGGCCCAGGACACAACTATGAGGAACTCTTGCAGAGACCTTCTGGAGCTGAGATGACTGACCTTCAATAACCATAGCTATCCTTCTTTGTATCTTTAAGACTCCAACCAGCAGATTCCATTATTCTCACTGACCCTAGTTTTGCTTGGAGTCTTTTCATACCACACACAGCCTCTGAAAATTAGCTCCTTTGTCCGTGTTTGAACCCAGTCTGTAATGAGGTCAGGAATTGAATGGCCCTGTCAGAACACAAACTGGGCATCAGTGAACAGGGTGTTGCTGAGTGAATTGAATTGGCTAATTTTTTTTGTCATTTGGAGTGAATGAAATTGGTTGATGATTGGAACCTGTGATGCTGGAACCTCGGGGAGAGGTTATTATTATCTGTATCTCCCCACCAATACTCTAAAGTGCAAATCAGGTTGAGATGCTGATTGGATGTTCTGATCTGATTCATTTTAATTCAACATTATGCCATGTTGGAAATAGTTGTATCACTTTGTCCGTTGCCTGATGTAATATAAGTATGACATTCTGTGATGATCATATTCATTCTTACTTATTGGCTTAAGTAAGGTCTGTATCCTCCTCTTCCTCCTGAATGTGCTACTTGATGTTTGGTTGATGTAAGATCTAGATTGATCTATTAATCTGATAACCATATCTTCTGTTTTTTTTATAACTTAACAGGCTTTCTGCCTTGGCTTTAATGAGGTCACTATTTTTTGCCTTGGATTTAAGTTTAGTATCTCTGCTGCTTTTTGCTGTGGGTTTCATTAGTTGTTTTATATTATAGGGTCATAAGACCATAAGAACTAGGTTATTTGATCCAATAGGTCAGCTTTGCAATTCAGTCATGGCAGGAATGTTCATAACCTTAGTCTCTGATCCCCTTACCAATCAAGAATGCATTTATCTCTGTATTCAACACACTCTTGTGATACATTATTGTGATATTGATAGATTACATTCAGCTTGAAATCATGATCTAAAAGCTAGTACATTCATTTCTAGCCTCACCATTAATTCACCCTCCCATAACATTCCCTGACAGTACCATCATCATATGCCCTGCTATCGACAGCCTATGGGATACCATTGACCAGAAATTGAGCTGAACTAGCCATCTAAATACATTGGTCATCACAGCAAGGCAGGGGCTGGGTATTCTTTAGCATGTGACACCCTTCTTGGGTCCCCACTAAATTTCCACTATTTATAAGAAAAATTAGAAGAGTGATGGAATGGTCTTCACTTATCTAGAAAAGTGTGGTTACAATAACCATTCAGGAAAATGTCACCTGCTTGATGTCCATCATGCTACATATATCCCTGAGCATTAATCCCACTATCATTATTGTGTAATGACTGCAGTATATACCAATGATAAGTGCAATTTCCCAAGGCTAATTTGACAACACTTTCCAATTCCAAAAATTATATCAGCTCAAAGGACAGTAGCAGAAGGCATGTTGAAACAGCACTGTTTTCTAGTTGCCTTCCAACCATCCTGACTTGAACATATTTTGCTATTGATTTCATGTATATGATTGCCCAGTCAAAACCCTGGAATGCCGTATTAAACCGTACAATGGGAACTCCTACATCACAAAAGCTGCAGCAGTTCAAGAAGGTCACTCATTACCAACTTATTAAAGGGATTTGGGATGGACAATACACACTGGTCTTGTTTGTATCAGAGTTATGAATAAGTATTTTTTAAAAATTTACATCTGTGCTTTTTTTGCCACTTGGAAAAATTCAAAGGTTTTTCTGGCTAGTCTCTTAACATTCACCTTGAATGTTCTTGAATTATTCCAAAACTGTTGTCTGCTCCATTCACCATAACTTCTCTGGTCATTGATCTGCATCAGCTCAAATTCCAGTATACCACTACCTTGCTTTTAAAATTCTTATCTTCCCCTTAAAAGCCCTCAGCTCTTTCTACATGAAATCCAGAGAGCCAGCATTGTGCCCTGTGAACTCTGAGTGGAACCCTTTGTATTTTTTGTGATGGGTATTGTTGGAGCTATGTTTTCCCTGAAATTTGTAATGTGGGTTCAGACTGTGCAAATAGTGTGTGTGCTTAACCTGGGAATGTGAGAGCTCTTAAACATTAATGCTGGCAGAAACTCTGCATATTTCATAACGATTTATGGATCAAACAGTAGAGAACTGGAATTACTCAATGGCAAACACGATCAAAATACACATTCCATTGGTGCATCATGTCCTCCAAGGAGACCAATAATAAAAATAAATTGATCTAGCCCACTCATATCACAAATAAATGCAACTGCCAATGATATAGAAAGAAATGATGGAAGAAGAATAACAAGAATAAAATATAAATAGCCTTTGTCAGGAGGCATTAAACAATTTACACCAGGGGACGGGTTGGGAATGCTTGAGAAAATTCTCTCATCTAAATTCAGTGTCCTCTTTCTCAGCCTGAAGACTTACTGCTTAAGATGCATCGCTCTGCTCTCAGGATATTAACAGTCAAAATAAACCACATATACATCATTAGTCTGTGTGCACAGTGCACATCCACTCAATCTATATTTTATGTGACTGGTTTTCCCATTGAAATTAATCAAGATACTGTGAAGAAGGGAGTGCCAATCCTCTTGAATCTACATTTTTTTTGTGGCGTGAGGTTGGTGCTAGCCTCAGGCACTTAAATTATCTCAAACATGGAATGCATGTTCAAGTGGTTAAGATCTGAAATAATAACTATCTTCTCAATTTTTAATCTGTATCTTGTGATTCAGCTATACACCATGTGTGCCTCCAATGAAATGATTTGCGCAAACAGTAGAAATTACTTTTTTTTTTACTTTGCATATCATTTCTCAGAAAATGCATTTAGTATTTTATCTAGAATTTCGGTGAGTGCTACCTATTGCCAGGGAAGTAAATACTCATTTCAAGTAAAGCTCTCACCAAGAGCAGAGAGAGGAGATATTTATCTTATTAGTATGAGCTGTGTGTCAGGTTTGGAATTCAAAGGTCAGTTTGCATCATCTGATTTCCTTTGATTTTCCTCAACTGCTTTCATAAAATATAGCTCATAAATGTAATCACCAATAATCACAACCCCATCTTTGTACATTTTTAATAATGATACAGTGGATTGTTCAGTGGACAGATTCACTGTATAATTATATTTTTCTGATGTAAGGAGACATTACGAACAATAAGATTGTCTTGCAAGAGCCATTAATACCTTCACTGCGGCAAGATTCATCCACAGAACAAAGAAGAGTCCAGAAACTGAACTGGAGAAGAAGAAGAAGACATGGGGGTTATGTGGTTGGATATTGCTAACCTACAGCAGAAAATGATGTCTGGACCAGGAGTTTTGGTTAATAAGCCTGGAAACAGTAAAGCCTCTTCCTTCTTCAACAGTTCCTAACCAGGTGACACATCCAGGGAGTAAACGTAATCCTATTTGGCCCAGTGTTTATTGTTTCAGGAATTCTGTGGCACCTGACTCTTCAGTTCTTGATACAGTAAATCAAGATCCCTCTGATACACTTTCCAGACCACAGTGAGCAGAATTCTATTCTAATCCTATGATGAAAGTAGTTTATATGATCATCGTTATGCATCAAGAAGCATATGTCTTCTGAAGAGGTGATGGAAGATCGCAGTTTTAATTTTTGCACAATGGTCATGCTGATCTTTCATTCCATCGTTCACAAAGTCCACAAGAACAGGAAGCAGAAAACTCAAATATATATAGGAAAAATTTTCAGCAATATTGAAGCATAACAATGTTCTAGATTAGATTAGATTACTTACAGTGTGGAAACAGGCCCTTCGGCCCAACAAGTCCACACCGACCCGCCGAAACGAAACCCACCCATACCCCTACCTTACATTTGCTCCTTACCTAACACTACGGGCAATTTAGCATGGCCAATTCACCTGACCTGCACATCTATGGACTGTGGGAGGAAACCGGAGCACCCGGAGGAAACCCATGGGGAGAACGTGCAAACTCCACACAGTCAGTCACCTGAGATGGGAATTGAACCCGGGTCTCTGGCGCTGTGAGGCAGCAGTGCTAACCACTGTGCCACCGTGCCACCCACTTCTACTTTTTAGTAAGAGCCCAGAAAATGCTTCATTCGTATCTAGTGTTCCAGAAGCACTCAGTTGTGACAGCAGGCAATGTTGAAGTTTCTCTCATGTAGACTTTACATCCAGAATGGCTTGTGGTGACTTCAGGTGTAGCATAGATAGACATGACTGCAAATCTTCCAATGCAGGTGACAAGCTCTGTTAGACTTTCATAGTCCTTGCGTGACTCTTTTTGAAGAAGTGAAACTATACTCACAGTCTTCCTAACAATTTACTTCTCTCTTTATAGAATCCCAACAGTTTGAAACTGGCCATTCAGCCCCTCAAATCCACAACGACCCTCCAAAGAACATCCCAACCAGACCGAAACCCTTGACCTTATCCCAGTAACCCTGCATTTCCTATGACTAATCCACCTAGCCTGCAGACAAATGGGCAATTTAGCATGGCCAATTCACCTATTCAGCACATCTTTGGCCTATGGGACAAAACTGGATCACCCAGAGGAAACCCACGCGGACACAGGAAGAATGTGCAAACACCACACAGACAGCCACTCAAAACTGGAATTGAACCCAGGTCCCTGGTGCTGCAAGGCAACAGTGCTTACCACTGAGCTGCCATTATCTTAAACTTGAAATATAGCCAAAGAACCATGAGGTGTTGTTGTCCTACCCCTGCAATTGAACGGTGATGCTCCTCAGCCCTTCTTTGACGGCACAGTTTCACCATGCAGCAATCATTCATTGCAAGATTGTCACTGCACCAGAATGTATCATGAAAAAAATGAAGCTAATCGTTTTCCAGACAATCAGAATTGCTACCTTCTAGATAAACACCTGCCTTTCATCCTGAAGAAAGCTCACTTGAAACCAATTCTTTGCATGTTATGATCTTTGGGATATTGTTCCTAATTCTATTTTTTTGTTGCTCTACATGCAGGGCGTATGGTTTCAGGCAGCCTCTAGGCCATCACTTATTCTATTCCATTTTGAATGAGTGGCGCAGTGAGTGAACACAATAGTGCTTGATTTTGTAAACAACAGATTTTGGGGAGAAATGATGAGGTCAAAAATACATTCAGTGAAATGTTTTAGTTAACAATATTAGGAAAGCATTTTTAGCTAATAATGTCAGAAACTGAGAAAGTGCTTGAAGTGAGATATAGAGATAGGGCTTAATGAACAAATTGATAGACCTCTGAAGTAATCTGCGATTTTTCAGTAAAAAGGTTTAACCCTGTACAGCGCAGAACATGCTGTACTGAAGCCTTACCATTATGTACAGTGTATCAGTCAATGTTGTTTAACAGTAGGCAAAAGTTTGCCCTGAACTTGTTAAAAAAAAAGTACTTGCGCTGTTTAATTATGTAATAATGTAAGATTTTCAAACCTTCAACATTCCTCTATAAGATCTCAGGCCAAGCACATCTGCCAGCAGCCTTTCTTTATTCAATGACAGCATTTCATCAAATTTGCCGCAAATATGTACACTTTCCTTAAGCCCAGTCTGATTCTAACTTATTTGCTTCCCTTAGTAACTTCCCTAGGTTCATTTCTTATTTATAGTCTGTCAACCAGTATCTACTGTGGGACCATTGAGTCTTGAAGTTACATTGATTATAATTCCTCCCAACTCCCTTCCAAGGACACTATTCTACTCTGCTAGCTTCTCAGTCTCCACCATGTCTGTTAACCAGTGTTTTTCACATCTCTTTCTTTTTTCTCAACCAGAGATTCCCCTTCCCTCTGTTGAAGGGCCTCTTAACATGACAGTCAATTCTCCACACTTCTAACTCATAAATAGTTCATCATTTAACTAAACTTTGCATGCTTTGGTTTGGGTTCTTTCGTTCCTAAACACCATATAGTGTTTTCAGACTAATGCTGATGAGAAAGAAATAGCTGTGGTATTATCAGATAAATGTTTATGTTTTCTGTTGATAACCCAGAGAATAATTCAATCATATTAAATGATTGGTTACTCTCTAGCTTCTTTATGTAAATAGCCATATAATAGACTTGTCTCTCATCTGTAGGTCCGCTCCTCCGGGATTACTAATAATGTGACTGAGCTGTCTACATAGAAAAACTCAGAGACATCCTTCAAATAAGCTGTCTCTTTTATTCATTCTTGAAGAGCCTGTGTTGGTGTAATTCTGTCAGATTTTACCATGTGAATTCCCTCAGGCAATCTCTGATTGTTCTTTACAGGAGAAAACTCAGAAGCAAAATGTGCTTTGGAATTGAACAGAGGATCCCCCCACACAAATCATAGTGCCAAATGTGGATAACTCTAGATATTTTTGGCTAGTTGCTGCTCTTATTTTCCTTGCCTCTCGTCACACTGCTGGCCACACACAGTTTAGATTCTCATTTAGATCTGGCTTTTAGTAAGTTACACATTCTACCTGTTTAGGATGTGATTGCATGCTGAAGACCATTTGCCTGTCTAGAATGACCTGAAGAAGTTCCATGTATAGTGGCATCATCAGATGGTAGCATATTTTTGTCTTCTTTTTTAAGTAAATCGGTTTTATAGATTTAGGAATTTATATAATCATTATGACTTAGAAAAGTACTTCAGCTCATTGAATCAATGTCGTGTCTCTACAGAGGAATTGAGTCAATCCCGTTCATCTGTTCTAATGCCAAGGGCCTACCAATTTATCTCTTCTCAAATGTTCATTCCATGTTCTGTTGAAAGCCTTGTTTGTTGCCACTCCCACCATTCTGAGGCAATGTGATCCTGTTTATTACCCCTCTCTAAGCAAAAATGTACTTTCTCATATTCCCCATGTACCTCTTGGCCAAATTGTAAATCTGGATCCTTCTTCAATTAGTATCAAGTGTTATGGAGAGAAGGTAGGAGAATGGGGTTGAGAGGGGAGGTGATGACCTGGTGGTGTTATCACTGTTAATCTAGAGACCCAAGGAATGTCTGGGGACCTGGATTTGAATTCCACCGTGGCAGGTGGTGGAGTTTGTATTCAATAAAAATCTGGAATTAAGAATCTAATGATGACAATGAATCCATTGTCAGTTGTCAGGAAAAACCTATCTGCTTCATTAATGTCCTTTAGGGAATGAGTTCTGCTATCCTTACCTGGGCTGGTCTACATTTGACTCAAGACCCATAACAATATAGATGATTCTGTGGACAATTTGCAATGCACAATAAATATTGGCTTAACCATCAAGATGGTGGCAGAATTGGGCTCCTGAACTGCGGTTCATCCACTCCGACTGCTTTTCATTTATTTCTTTTCTTTTTCTTTCTACTTACCTCTTGTCCTGAGCTTGAATGGCTTCAGCGGTAGAGAGGAACCTCAGCGCGGACTCGAGTGAGCCTGGTATGGACCTCATGGCGGTGGCAAGTGGCTCCCTATTACTTTTCTGGGGTGAGCTTTGGACCGGATATCAGAATCAGCAGTTTCTTCATCAGTGGAGGCGAAGCTGGCGAGGTGGGCCCAGCGGCAAAGGATGGCAGCTAAAGATCGGTGACATTGTTGTTGGTTGGGTCCAGTGCCGGTGGCAGTGAAGTTGAGGCATCGCAACAACATTGATGAGGTGGCCTCAGCAGAAAGAGTTGTGATTCTGATGTTGGTGGATCAGGCACAGGTGGGAGGAGAATTGGCCCAGCAGTGAAAGATGGTGCCTGAAGAGTGGTGACTTCAACATTGGTTAGGTCTGGCGTAGATGATGTCGAGGAGATGCAGGAGGGATGGTGGCAGAGGCATTGTCAATGATGAGCTGGGTCAGGACTGATGGATGCTCTTTAGGCTTTATCTTACATAAATATTTTTTTCCTGTTATTAAACTATTCAAAATGGTACCAGTTGCTCTATCTTACTGTTTTTTCTCACAATAAAATACATGTGACAATAAAATCATTCATAAAATCATTCATTCAATGCCCATATTCCGTGAATGAATCATAAAAAATAGTCCTTTACTTGTTCATAAACCAGAAAGGTCATTGATCTGTTGTTAGTATGAATGTCATCCTGTATTGTCATCCCAGAACAGAGTCCCAATTTTCATTACAACCTGGTTAATGATGATCATAAACTTCAGTTTCTCCAGCTACACCAGCAGATATTGCTTATGGGCTTCTTTAAGTCACAATTCTCAGCTTCACTGAGCTAACAATTACTCTGAGCTCCTTAGAACTTCAGGCCCCTCAGCAGAATGGAGCCAGCATTAATTCCTCTGCCTCTTAGTTCCTGGCAAGATTTGTCTGATTCATGACTGCAGTAAATAGCG
This sequence comes from Hemiscyllium ocellatum, assembly GCF_020745735.1. NCBI lineage: Eukaryota > Metazoa > Chordata > Chondrichthyes > Orectolobiformes > Hemiscylliidae > Hemiscyllium > Hemiscyllium ocellatum. The sequence goes on along the minus strand of NC_083411.1, from coordinate 100,548,999 downwards.
CCTGGAGCTTCACTGAGCATCCAATTCTTCAGAGGTAACCACATTTCATCTTTATGGAGCCAGCTAACAACACATTGACAACATGAGATGGAATCTTTCAAGCACTTGGATCATGTGGGCAGTGAGAAGAAAGTTAGGAGAATATGGTAGGATGAAAAATTAAAATCTCATAGTATTCTCACTACTTTTAAGAAGATCTAGATGACCATTAAAAGTGTGAGGGCATATAGCCTATCGATCAAATGCAGGTTAAATAGGATTGATGCTTGTTGGTTATAATAAATGGGGTCAACTGAAAGACCTGTTTTCCATGTTATATGACTCTATGACTATGAGATTCCTGATTTCAAGAAAAAAAATTGTCTAATTTTCTCAGTCAACTACTAGAAGCAAAATGAGAATCTTGCTGGTAAGCAGCAAAGGCCCCATTCACAGGCATAACCATTTTATTATTACTTAATCTTGCCTCATTTGTATGTAGATTGCTATTTTCTCAAGTGAGAAATAGATGATGCCTGTTCCTTACTTGAAATTCGGAGTGCCGATCTGGATCCTGCACCTGGTCAGTGATTTCACTGGACATCCATGTTGGTGAATATTCCCCAACATCTTAAAGCACACTTGTGGACAGTCACCACCTGCCTCCTCCATCTATGGAAGTCAGCATTTGCAAATACCAGCTTCACTACATTATCTTGGTGCAATTCAGACTCACACATCATACAGTTCAGAACTTCAAAACTACACATTGGAGTTCGCTGATAGCATAAGTGGAAGGCTGCGGCTGCGTTGCTTCATTTGAGGAGATAGGGACCTAAATCGTGCATTGGAACAAGCTGCATCTTATGCCTCTCAATTTGCTTCCTTAATGTTCATTCACTGGACACTTGCAACATTTTTTTTGCACATTGCTTCTTCATTCAGAACTTACAGGCTCACAGTGGTTCTGCCTTGCTTTCCTTTTTAGCAAAGCCAGAAAGCCAGGCAGCTTGTTATGTTTGATCAGTCACGAGGATGTACAGCATCATGCCAGCAGCTTGTGCAGCAAACACACAACAACCAAATGGCCATGTCTGGATGTCTAAGAGGGGGAGTCCTTAGCCCATTTCAAGGGGACTATGGCCATTCAGGGGTTAGTGGTACAGTCAGTCTAGGACGTTGTCTGGTCTCATGGCAAAAGGTTGGCTATAATCTGTTGCTCACTTGGTGCTGTCAGGTCCTGAGAGTCTTTATCCCTACAATCCAGGCATTGGCCTATGATCAGTTGTGCTGATAAAGCCCAACCAGTTTGGAGAATATCTGTAAATCAGATAAGAAACAGAACAGAAATCAGTCCTCTGGATGGTCTGACTTTGGTTTTGATCTCCACGAATTGATGTGGGATGGATGGGGTACCTGAATAACCAATGCAGCCTACCCAGTGACAATTGTGATCAGCCATGTCTATAATCTTCAACAGAATCTCAACTGCACAATGACAAGTGTTTACCAGCATAGTCAGAGTTGACTGAGTAAATTTGTTTTGATTGTAGGCAGGAGCAAGGTCCAATTGTGGTTGATGTGAGGCCCTTCCAACAGGAATTACATTTGCAAGGCACTCACAGAATCGAGATTAGAGACATCTGCAATCACAAAATTCTGCAGGTGCACCTCATACTCCCGGCTATGGAGGTTACAAATCCTGGCCACAGGCAATCTTGGCCCTGTCCACTGATCATTACAAATTTATTCTTGTAATCTCTGTGAAGCAGGAGAGATCACAGGAGACCTTAAAAGTGTGGCTCATAATTCTCAAACAGATTCCAAACTCATACACTGCACAAGGGCATAGAGTTGCTTTCACCTCACGTTGAATTATAAGTAGGTAGAACATGCTGTGAAAAAAACTGCTGCATTTCTTGGCTGACATAGGGAGTAGGGAGTTTTTAATAATCCTACCACACTTATCCTCTTCTACAGTATTTTTGCAGCATGGCTCGTGGTGCATACGACAGAATAATGTTTAACATCACAGGAGTCCACACTAAGGCATTTGAAGCCATTGCCTGAGCCTTGTTAGAAACTTGCATGTCCTACTTATCAAGACCGAAAGTAAAGATCAATTTGGTGCTCTGAGTCAAACCAGTTCCACTTGTGTCCATATTAAGGACACTTTCTGGCTTACAGCAACTCAAATTATGCTCAGCTAAGGTTCAAATATGGGCCCTGTGGCCTGAAATTGGACACTTGCAGCACTGGTGAGAATTTCTGCAGAATGCAAGATTGTGTGAAAATGACACTGTGCAGAAGGCTGTGTATTTAATGATGTGAGCAGTGGAGAATTGCGTGAAGCAAGTCACCAGAAAACCTCTACGAAACTCTCCAAAATTGACACTTAGAAAATTCAACCTCCTCCCCTGCCCCTGTCTAACTCCTTTCTGGATTAGTGGTGCTGGAAGAGCACAGCAGTTCAGGCAGCATCCAACGAGCAGAGAAATCGACGTTTCGGGCAAAAGCCCTTCATCAGGAAGGGCATTTTCCCGAAACGTCGATTTCGCTGCTCGTTGGATGCTGCCTGAACTGCTGTGCTCTTCCAGCACCACTAATCCAGAATCTGGTTTCCAGCATCTGCAGTCATTGTTTTTACCCTGTCTAACTCCTGTTCATTGACCCTTGAGCTAATCTGAATGACCATTAAAATCCTAGCAAAAGGTCCCAACTCTACATTGTAGATTAGATTCCCTATAGTGTGGAAACAGGCCCATTGGCCCAACCAGTCCACACCGATCCTCCGAAGAGTAACCCACCCAAACCCATTTCCCTCTGACTAATGCACCTAATGCTATGGACAATTTAGCATGGCCAATTCACCTGACCTGCACATCTTCGTGTGGGAGGAAACTGGAGAACACCCATGCAGACACGGGAGAATGTGCAAACTTCACACAGACAGTTGGCCGAGGCTGGAATCAAACCTGGGACCCTGGTGCTGTGAGGCAGCAGTGCTAACCACTGAGCCACCGTAATAACATAGAATTCCAAAAGGTATTGGTAGACAAAGTGAATGGCCAAAACAGCAGTGAATGAAGTTCAGCCAAAAAAGGATAGGTCAGGGTACTTTCTAGATAGTATGAAATTAAATGCAGTGGATGTCTGAAGAGAACTTAGAGGATCAGGTACATCGATCTTTAAAATGCCTCAAGCATATACAGAAAGCAATCAAGAAAGTTAATTGCTGATTGCTTTATACTGGCGAACAGGAGTACAAGGATGCAGACTGCACTGGAGTTGTTATGGTCCAGGCTAGACCCCCTCAATACGTTTCAAGAAAGAAGCCTGGGCCTTAACTTTGTCAGTTGTTTTAAGCGGGTGTAACGTGGATATTCCAGAAGTGGTGCAGCTGGCCCAACCACTTTGGTTTAAAGAAAACAGAATTTATTTGCAAGATTACCAAATGAAACTCAAACAAAAAAAAGAAAACAGAATATTGAATAACTTAACCGATCTGAAAACCCAACAGATTATCCCAATTTAATGATGCTGTTCCAAATACTTGTAACAATCTCCATAAACACTCCTTGGCAAAAAAGGCAAAAATCAAACACAGGGTGTTACAGGAGAGATGTCAGAGAGATTCAGCATGGGGCACCTTCTTCCATGGAGCTATTTCTTTGACCATTAGCCTCAAAGTGACTGACTGCTTGCTCTGAATAGCCAGACTGCTCAAACCGAAATCAAGCCAAACCAGTGAAAATCTGATCTGGGTGAACTGGCCACACACCTTTCATTTTACAAGTGTTTGTTTTTAAAATTAGAAGCTTCTTCAAGTAAATCAAGCCAGCCATTTTGGAACCTGAGTCATCAAACACCTTGAAAAAAACACCAAAGACGACACAACCTTGCTAAAGGAGCAGCATCATCACATCTCCTCCTTCAAAGAAAACAACATTAATATCCAAAGATATTCATTTAAAACCCTTTAATCTTAAATTGTTATATATATATATAAATAACATTGACAATAATCATTCAAATATGCATGACTACGTTTTGTTTCAGTATGTTTTAATCCTGCCATCGAATGCCTCAAGTCTCAACAATACATGGACAATCACGTTTTCTCATCTTGCCACATGCACAATTTTCAAATTGAATGGCTGTAACAACAAGCTCCATCTAAAAGGCTGGCATTTTTGTCCTTACACTTCTCTCCAAACTTCAGTGGGGTTATGATCAGTGCATATAGAGTCATAGAGACGTACAGCATGGAAACAGACCCTTCGGTCCAATCTGTCCATGCCGACCAGATATCCCAACCCAAGCTAGCCCTACCTGCCAGCACCCGGCCCACATCCCTCCAAACTCTTCCTATTCATATGCCCATCCAAGTGCCTCTTAAATGTTGCAATTGTACCAGCCTCCACCACTTCTTCTGGCAGCTCATTCCATACGCTTACCACCCTCTGTGTGCAAAAGTTGCCCCTTAGATCACTTTTATATTTTTCCCCTCTCACCCTAAACCTATGCCCTCTAGTTCTGGACTCTCCGACCCCAGGGAAAAGACTTTGCCTATTTACCCTATCCATGCCCTTCATAATTTTGTAAACCTCTATAAGGTCACCCTTCAGCCTCTGATGCTCCAGAGAAAACAGCTCCAGCCTATTTAGCTTGTCCCTAAAGCTCAAGTCTTCCAATCTTGGCAACATCCTTGTAAATATTTTCTGAACCCTTTCAAGTTTCACAACATCTTTCCAATAGGAAGGAGACAGAATTGCATGCAATATTCCAATAGTGGCCTAACCAATGTCCTGTACAGATGCAACATGACCTCCCAACTCCTGTACTCAATACACTGACCAATAAAGGAAAGCATACCAAATGCCTTTTTCACTATCCTATCTACCTGCGACTCCACTTTCAAGGAGCTATGAACCTGCACTCCAAGGTCTCGTTGTTCAGCAACACTCCCTAGGACCTTACCATTAAGTGTATAAGTCCTGCTAAGATTTGCTTTCCCAAAATGCAGCATCTCGCATTTATCTGAATTAAACTCCATCTGCCACTTCTCTGCCCATTGGTCCATCTGGTCAAGATCCTGTTGTAATCTGAGGTAACCCTCTTCGCTGTCCACTATACCCCCAATTTTGGTGTCACCTGTAAACTTACTAACTGTACCTCTTATGCTTGCATCCAAATCATTTATATAAATGACAAAAAGTAGAGGACCCAGCACCGATCCTTGTGGCACTCCACTGGTCACATGCCTCCAGTCTGAAAAACAACTCTCCACCACCACCATCTGTCTTCTACCTTTGAGCTAGTTCTGTATCCAAATGACTAATTCTCCCTGTATTCCGTGAGATCTAACCTTGCTAACCAGTCTCCCATGGGAACCTTGTCGAACACCTTACTGAAGTTCATATAGATCACATGCCCTCATCAATCTTCTTTGTTGCTTCCTCAGAAAACTCAATCAAGTTTGTGAGACATGACTTCCCATGCACAAGGTCATGTTGACTATCCCTAATCAATCCTTGCCTTTCCAAATGCATGTACATCCTGTCCCTCAAGATTCCCTCCAACAACTCGCCCACCACCGACATCAGGCTCACTGGTCTATAGTTCCCTGGCTTGTCTTTACCACCCTTCCTAAACAGTGGTACCACGTTAGCCAACCTCCAGTCTTCTGGCACCTCACCTGTGACTATCGATGATACAAATATCTCAGCAAGAGGCCCAGCAATTACTTCTCTAGCTTTCAACAGAGTTCTAGGGCACACCTGATCAGGTCCTGGGGATTTATAATTTATTCCTTTTTGCATTTCAAGACATCCAGCACTTCCTCCTCTGTAATTTGGACATTTTGCAAGGTGTCACAATCTATTTCTCTACATTTTGTGGGCGGCATGGTGGCACAGTGGTTAGCACTGCTGCCTCACAGCGCCAGAGACCCAGGTTCATTTCCCACTTCAGGCGACTGTGTGGAGTTTGCACATTCTCCCCGTGTCTGTGTGGGTTTACTCCAGGTGCTCCAGTTCCTCCCACAATCCAAATATTTGCAGGTTAGATGAATTGGCCATGCTAAATTGCCTGTAGTGTTAGGTGAAGGGGTAAATTAAGGAGATTGGTCTGGGTGGGTTATGGGTTGGTGTGGACTTGTTGGGCTGAAGGGCCTGTTTCTACACTGGAAGTAATCTAATCTAAGTCTATATCCTTTTCCACAGTAAATACTGATGCAAAATACTAACTTAGTATCTTCCCCATTTTCTGTGGCTCCACACAAAGGCCGCCTTGCTGATCTTTGAGGGGGCCTATTCTCTCCCTAGTTACCCTTTTGTCCTTAATGTATTTGTAAAAACCTTTTGGATTCTCCTTAATTTTATTTCCCAAAGCTATCTCAGGTCCCCTTTTTGCCCTCCTGATTTCCCTCTTAAGTATACTCCTACTGCCTCTATACTCTTCTAAGGATTCACTCGCTCTATCCTGTCTATATCTTACAAATGCTTCCTTCTTTTTCTAACCAAACCCTCAATTTCTTTAGTCATCCAGCATTCCCTATAACTACTAGCCTTCCCTTTCACCCTGACAGGAATATACTTTATCTGGATTCTTGTTATCTCATTTCTGAAGGCTTCCCATTTTCCAGCCGTCCCTTTACCTGCAAACATCTGCCCCCAATCAGCTTTTGAAAGTTCTTGCCTAATACTGTCAAAATTGACTTTTCTCCAATTTAGAACTTCAACTTTTAAATCTAGTCTATCCTTTTCCATCACTATTTTAAATCTAATAGAATAATGGTTGCTGGCCCCAAAGTGCTCCCCCACTGACACCTCAGTCACCAGCCCTGCCTTATTTCCCAAGAGTAGGCCAAGTTTTGCTCCTTCTCTAGTAGGTACACCCACATACTGAATCAGAAACTTTTCTTGTATACACTTAACAAATTTGTCTCTATCTAAACCTTTAACAATATGGCAGTCCCAGTCTATGTTTGGAAAGTTAAAATCCCCTACCATAACCACCCTATTATTCTTACAGATTGCTGAGATCTCCTTACAAATTTGTTTCTCAATTTCCCACTGACTATTAGGGGGTCTATAATATAATCCCAATAAGATGATCGTCCCTTTCTTATTTCTCAGTTCCACCCAAATAACTTCCCTGGATGTATTTCCATGAATATCTTCCCTCAGCACAGCTGTAATGCTATCCCTTATCAAAAACCCCACTCCCCCCTCCTCTCTTGCCTCCCTTTCTATCCCTCCTGTAGCATTTGTATCCTGGTACATTAAGCTGCCAGTCCTGTCCATCCCTGAGCCATGTTTCTGTAATTGCTATGATATCCCAGTCTCATGTTCCTAACCATACCCTGAGTTCATCTGCCTTCCCTGTTAGGCCCCTTGCATTGAAATAAATGCAGTTTAATTTATTAGTCCTACCTTGTCCCTGCCTGCCCTGACTGTTTGACTCGCTTCTGTGTCTCAGTCTCAGATTGATCTCTTTTCTCACAATCTCCCCCCCCACAACCCCCACCTCCCCACCTTACTAGTTTAAATCCTCAAAGTTTGGGAGAAGATTTGTAGCTCAGGTGCTTGTTGTTGTGGTTCTGTTTGCCGAGCTGGGAATTTGTGTTGCAAACATTTCGTCCCCTGTCTAGGTGACATCCTCAGTTTAAGTCCTTCCGAGCAGCTCTAGCAAATTTCCCTGCCAGTATATTAATCTCCTTTCAATTTAGGTGCAATCCGTCCTTCTTGTACGGGTCACTTCTACCCCAAAAGAGATTCCAATGATCCAAAAAATGTGAATCCTTCTCCCATTCACCAGCTCCTCAGCCATGCATTCATCTGCTCTATGCTCCTATTCCTGCCCTCACTGGCTCGTAGCATCGGGATTGTCTCAGATACATTATTGGTCACATAAACGTTGAAATGTTGTATGCCAACACCAAGCTCAAAGTCTCTTTCTCAACAATCGACTGTTTCTGCTGATGAATGTTCAATTTCCTGGAGAAGTACTCAATAGGTCTTTCTATCTTCTCACCATCTTCCTGTAAGAGCACAGCTCTGGCACCCACATCACTTGCATCGAATGCCACCTTGAATGGCTTTGCATAATTCGACAGTGGTTAACACAGCTTTCAGTGCCCCAGCTTTGCCTGTCTCTTTGTCGGCTACGTAGAACAGTCCAACTTTCGGAGTTACATCGGCATCATTCCCCACCTCTTCCTCCGCAACATTGATGACTGCATCGGTGCCACCTCGTGCTCCCTCATCAACTTCACCAACACATTCCACCCCGACCTTAAATTCAACTGGACCATCCCTGACACCTCCCTCCCCTTCCTAGACCTCTTCATCTCCATCTACAAGGACCAACTCAACACTGGCATTTTTTGCAAACCCACTGACTCCCACAGCTGTCTGGATTACACCTCCTCCCACTCTACCTTCTGCAAAAATGTTATCCTTTATTCCCAACTCCTACTCCTCCACCACATCTGCTCTCAGGAGGACGAGTTACACCACAGAACACACCAGATGGCCTTCTTCTTTAAAGATCAAAATTTCCCCTCCCACGTGGTTGAAGATGCCCTCCAGCGCATCTCATCCACATCCTGCACCTCCGTCCTCGAACCCCACCCCTCCAACCGCAACAAGGACAGAACCCCCCAGTCCTCACCTTCCACCCCACCGACCTCTGCATAAATCGTGTCATTTGCTGACATTTCCGCCTCTACAGGGGATATATTTCCCTCTCCACCCCATCCACTGTTCCCTCCGCAACCACCTGGTCAGGTCCACCCTCCTGTCCTGGCACCTTCCCCCACCACTGCAGAAATGCAAAACCTGTGCCCACACTGCCCTCCACCCCCAACCCCCCCTTGCCTCCATCCAAGGCCCCAAAGGAGCCTTCCAGATCCATCAAAGTTTCACCTGCACTTCCACACGTCATTTATTGTATCTGTTGCTCCCGATGTGGTCTCCTCTACATTGGGGAGACATTCACGCCTTCTCACAGAGCGATTGAGAGAACATCTCCAGGACACCTGCACCAATCAACCCCACCGCCCCATGGCTGAACATTTCAACTTCCCCTCCCACTCTACCAAGGACATGCAGGTCCTGGGCCTCGTTCATTGCCACTCCCTCACCAGCCAACGCTTGGAGGAAGAATGTCTTATCTTCTGCCTCAGGACCCTTTGACCTCAGGGCATCAATGTGGACTTTACCAATTTCCTCAAGTACCCTCCCCCCACCTTACCCCAGTTCCAACCTTCCAGCTCAGCACCATCCTCATGACTTGTCCCACCTGTCAATCTTCCTTCCCACCTATCTACTTCACCCTCTTCCCCAACCTATCCCCAACTCCATCCACCTATTGCACTCTTAGCTACCTTCTCCTCAGCCCCACATCCAACGCGTCATCCTTAAACACTTTCTCCAACTCCAACTAGACCCTACCACCAAGAACACCTTCCCTTCCCCACCCCTCTCTGCCTTCCACAAGGACCGTTTCCTTCTCCACCCTTGGTTTGAGCCACTTTCCCCACCCTCCCAACCCTGAACACTCAGGTACCTTCCCCTGCAACCAGAAAAGATGCAAAACCTGCCAATACACCACACCCTCATCACCATCCATGGCCCCAAACAGTCCTTCCATGTGAGACAGAGGTTCACCTGCCTGTCCTCCAACCTAGTATACTGTATCCAGTTGTCCTGGTGTGGTCTTCTCTGCAATGTGGAGACCAAACGTAAACTAAGGGAAGGTTTTACCGAGCATCTCAGCCAGGCCCACAGGGGCCGACCAGACCTCATGGTCACCAACCATTTTAATTCCGCTTCCCACTCCCTTTCTAATCTGACCATCCTTGTTCTCTTCCATGGCCACAATGAACTAAACCACAAATTGGAGGATCAATACTCCATTTTCCTCCTGGGCAGCCTACAGCCCAGAGGACTCAATATTGAGTTTTCCAATTCCAACTCAGCTCCCTTCCCATCCCCTTACTCCTTTCCCATCCCCACCCCCTGCCTTCCATTCCTCTCACTCACCCACCGGACTCAGCCCTCCAATCAACCAAACAGGTTGTACCCTCTACCTGTCTCCACCTATCCCCACCTCACCACCCTGCCCTCCTAACTCCCTTTATCTTCGGCTCCTCTTACCCCCACCCCCAGTGCTGAAGAAGGGTTACACCCAAAACATCGACTTCTCCACCTCCTGATGCTGCTTGACTTGCTGTTGTCTCCCAGCCTCCTGTTTGTCTATCTTGGATTCCAGTACCTGCAGGTTTTTCGTCTCTAACCAGGTTTATCACCAAGTCTGCCTGCCAAAGTCGATTGAGGAATTCTGATAAATGTTGCAAATGTTCCTTCCATGTGTGACTAATAATCACCAGGTCATCGATATAAATTACACTAATGGATCATTCGGAAATGACCTTATTGGTTAGTTTCTAAAATGTGGCTGGGGCATTTTTCATACAAAACAGCGTGACTTTAAACTGATGAGAGTACACTCGGCGTTATGAAAGCTGAAATTCTCTTCACTCTTTTGGACAACGGTACTTGCCAGTATCCTTTGACCAATTCCAGCTTAGAAATATAAGTTACTCGTTCCACCTTTTCAACACAGTCTTCCAAACGTAGAATTGGATATGCTTCAGTCTTTGCAACTGCATTGACTTTGCGATTGTCCACACATAACCGTTGAGTACCATTTGGCTCTGGCACAATTACTATGGGTGAGCTCCAGTCACTGTAACTCACTTTGATTATGTTGTCTTGGAGCAAGTGTTCAATCTCTTTTTGGACCTGTGCCAACTTTAGAGGGTTATGCCGATAAGGATGTTGCTTAATCAGAACACCATCTCCTATATCTAGCTCATGCATAATTAGGTTAGTATTTCCCAGCTTATTTCCACAGATCTCCCCATGTGATAGTACGAACTCTTTCAGGTAATTTTGATTTTCCTCTGGAAAATAATTTATCCCAATTTTTGACAACTTCCTCATTGTCCAATTTAATTTGAGGACTGTCCAATTCGGAATCCTCTGAACGTGGTTCTTCCCTCTGGGTTGTAACCAGTAACACAGTCTCCTTTGGCTTTCCTTCCCTGGCAAAATACCTTTTGAGCATTTTCCCATGACACAGTCTGTGACATGTCTTTCTGACTGGAGTCCTTATCAAGTAATTCACCTCACTCAATTTCCTTTCTACTTGATTAGGTCCATTAATCTTGCTTTTAAAGGTTCACCTATCACTGAAAGTAACACTAACACCTTATCTCTGATAGCAAAATTGTGAATTTTTGATTTGTTGTCTGCTTCCTATTTCATTGTATACTGTGATACTTTTAAATGATGTCTGGCCAATTTCCCCACTCTATTTAATCATTCCCGAAAATTTGACACATAGTCCAAGTATGTGGTCTCTAAATTCTAACTTACTAATTTCTCCTTAATCAATTTTAGTGGTCCTCTCAATTCATGCCCAAACACTAATTGAAATAGACTGAATTTGGTTCATTTGGTGTATCTCTGATCACAAAAAATACAGACAGAATTCCCTTATCCCAGTTATCTCGATAGCCTTAACTATAAGCCCTCAACATGGTCGTTAATGTCTGATGTCACCTTTTGAGTGCTCCCTGTGATTCTGGATGGTATGCAGTTGATTTGAATTGTTTTATTCCTAAGCTGTCCATAACTTTATTGAATAATTTTGATGTGTTGTTTGACCCTTGATCTGACTGTATGTCACTGTATTGAGTGAAAAATTTGAGTAATTCCTCTACAGTCCTTTTAGCTGTGATATTATATAATGGAATGGCCTGTGGAAATCTAGTGGACACATCCTCTTATTGTTAACAAATACTGATTCCTACTTTTTGTTTTAGGTGGGGGTCCTATGTAATCTCTGTGGTGAGTTGTCCCTGTGATCTTCACCAAGCAACCCTAATCTCAAATCGGAACTATAGAACAAATCCCACAAAGACTCCTCCCAATCTGTTATGAACCAGAGACGAGAGTGTTGGAAAAGCACAGCAGTCAAGGCAGCATCTGAGGAGCAGGACAGTCGACGTTTTGGGCAAGGGCCCTTCATCAGGAAGGACTAGGCCAGACCCCCTCAAAATATTTCAAGAAAGTAGCCTGGCCCTAACTTTGCTAGTTGTTTTAAGCGGGTGTAACGTGGATATTCCAGGAGTGGTGCAGCTGGCCTAACCACTTGGTTTTAAACAAAACAGAATTTATATGCAAAATTACCAAATGAAACTCAAACAAGAAAAGGAAACAGAATATAGAATAACTTAACCTATCTGAAATCCCAACAGATTATCCCAACTTAATGGAACTGTTATACATACTTACAACAATCCCCATCAACTCACCTTGGCCAAAAAGGGAAAACCAAACACAGGGTTTACTGGAGAGATGGCAGAGAGATGGCAGAGAGATGGCAGAGAGATGGCAGAGGGATTCAACATGGAACACCTTCTTCCATGGATCTGTTTCTTTGACCATTAGCCTCAAACAGACTGGCAGGTGGAGTTTAATTCAGATAAATGCAAGGTGCTGCATTTTAGGAAAGCAAATCTTAGCAGGACTTATACACTTAGTGGTACGGTCCTAGGGAGTGTTGCTCAACAAAGAGACCTTGGAATGCAGTTTCAAAGCTCCATGAAAGTGGAGTCACAGGTAGATAGGATAGTGAAGAAGGCGTTTGGTATGCTTTCCTTTATTGGTCAGAATATTGAGTACAGGAGTTGGGAGGTCATGTTGTGGCTGTACAGGACATTGGTCAGGCCACTGTTGGATTATTGTGGGCAATTCTGATCTCCTTCCTATCGGAAAGATGTGGTAAAACTTGAGAGGATTCAGAAAAGATTTACAAGGGTGTTGTCAGGGTTGGAGGATTTGAGCTATAGGGAGAGGTTGAAAAGGCTAGGGCTGTTTTCCCTGGAGCATCAGAGGCTGAGGGGTGTCCTTACAGAGGTTTACAAAATCATGAGGGGCATGGATAGGATAAATAGGCAAAGTCTTTTCTCAGGAGTGGGAGTGTCCAGGCCTAGAGGGCATAAGTTTAGGGTGAGAGGAGAAAGATATAAAAGAGACCTAAGAGGCAACTTTTACATGCAGAGGGTGGTACGTGTATGGAATGAGCTGCCAGAGGAAGTGGTGGAGGCTGGTAGAATTGCAACATTTAAAAGGCATCTGGATGGGTATCTGAATAGGAAGGGCTTGGAGGGATATGGGCCGGGTGCTGGCAGGTGGGAGTAGATTGGGTTGGAATATCTAGTCGGCACGGACGGATTAGACTGAAGGGTTTGTTTCCATGCTGTACATCTCTATGACTCTATGACTGTATGACTGCGTGCTCTGAACAGCCAGACTGCTATAACCCAAACTAAACCAAACCAGAGAAAAGCTGAGCTGGCAGAACTGGTCACTCCTCTATCATGATACAATTTTTTTTTTAAAAAACCTTAAAAGCTTCTTCAAGTAGATTAAGTCTGACATTTTGGAATCTGAATCACCAAACATGTTTGAAAAAAAAATAAGGACAAGACAACCTTGTTTAAGGAGCAGCATTGTCACAGAGTAGATCTGGGCACCACATCTTAGGAAGGGTATATTAGAGGGAGTACATTATGGGTGTACAAGAATGATATATATGGAATTGAGTGGTTCAGTTATGAGGAGACATTATAGAAATTCTCTGGAATTTAGAAGATTATGGGGTGAATAATTGAGATCTTAAAGATATTAACAGGAAGAGACAGAATAGATAAAGATGAAATATTTCCGCTGGTTGGTGGTTTTAGAATTGGGGACATAGTCTGAAAATTAGGGCCAAGGCATTCATGAGAGATATTGGGAAGCACTTCTACACTCAAAGGGTGGTAGATGTTTGGAACTCTCTTCCATAAAGAGAAGTGGATACAGGATCAGTTGCACTGTAAGAACTCATGTACATCACACTTCAAGATGCAGTGTACTACCACATGCAGGGGCTATTCAAAACCCTTGCACTAATTCTACCTTTGAGCTCCACATTTCATGCAAACTACCACTAAATTACAATACATTAAGACATTTAAAAGCAGCATTGAAGATATCAATATGGATCCAAGTAACACAATTTGCCCATCTTAACATCTCCTAAACATCTTGATATATACAATGGTTATATAGTCCTTGGAAGCTGTTCATTCATTTTGTTACTATAAACACAGAAACTAGGCTAACGTCTCCCAGACATTCACAATATCATTGAACGACCCTCATTCAGTTAATTCTTCATTGTGTCCTAAGGATTGCTTGACAATGTGTCCTTGTTCAGCAGAAAGCTGTTTTAACCGATGATGTGCTAATCCCACAAACAACAAACAGTCTGTATGAGCTCATATTCCCCCAAAAAGGGAATTCACACTGGGGGGTTCAGAGCACCCACCTGTTTCAGGAGATCAGCCTTTTAAATAGGAAACTCTGATAATGTATATAAAGCTCTGATTGCCATTCTGGGACTCAAATGGATGCAGCTTGTGCCATGTACGCTCCCCTGCTTGATACAGTGGTACAGTATAAGAGGACTAAAAATGATAATTTTAAGATAATAATGTTCAGGCCAAAAGAAATGGAAGTGCTTCCTAGAATCTAAATATTAATGGATCCTAAGTTGTACCCAGCCTGTCTGCCCTCTAGACTGCACACTAATGGATTGGCCTAGAATTGGCAGGCTGCACCAAGTTGCTAGTTTGTCATCTGCAGTGTACTGACACTTTCAATGGCACCATCAGACAGTCAACAGGCATTGTCTAACAGACAACCACCTGATAGTTAAAATCTATCCCCAAATCTTTGTTTTAAGTAATTCATAATTTGTATAAGTGGTTCCAAGGTCTGCATCTTACGCTGCGGAAATGTCAGGCACAGGGGAGAGAGGATCTTTGATTACTTTAAGTTAGTTTTAATTAAAAAAGATTTAATGAACAGCCTGATGTGGACACTACGTTTAATTTCCAATGAATGTCAGTAGTTGATTCACATCAGATATTTGTACGACCGCTGGGAAAAGAAATAATAAAGATTTCAAGAACTTTATTCCTTGGATAAGTTGCCATGTAGTTTTTACCTAATGCCTCTATAACTTACCAAAAACTGTTACCCCAGCACTAACTTTAAAAAGTACCCCAGCAATGTCATTGAAACCATTTTGTATTGCAAACAATAAATTGAACACTGGGGGCTGAAGAACTATGAAGCCATAAAAAAACTCATACAATGAAAGATTTGAAACCAAGTGATTTATTGGAGATGGAGGAACAGATAAATTGGAAGAATGGACACATTGTAGGATTGGGGGTGGGAAAGGGGTGGGCTACCTGTATGGGGATAAAGGAATTGAATTATTGATAATCGAATGAAAGACATACGGAGCTCAGAATTATATCAAAGGATCAGCATGCTTACCACCAAGACCTAAAGCAGAATGAAACTCCATGTGGGTTGGCAGCACTTTGCAAACAGTGGCCAATTAAAGAGGCCACCTTTGGGGTTGTGGTCCAATGGAATTGTCAGTTCTCCTCCTGAAGGTCCCAAGCAGAGGATCAGCAGCTTGGCAGCACCACAGCTGAAGCCACATAAAGAGAGTGACTCCACACTCCTACTTACTACACTAGGGAAAGGCAGGAAAACTCCAGTGATGGGGTTGGGGGGAATGTGAAGTTTGCCTTCAATGGCAGTGTGCTTGTTTGAAAGCAGAGAAGATGGGAATTGTCACTGTTTCCATCCTTTTACACACAGAATGAATGTAAGTGTAGATAATCTATGCAGGCCAGGCCCTCCGACAACTGCTACATATTACTTGCAGCCTCAGTGCTGTCCACACTAAAGTACAACACTTCGGCTGCAGTCAACAATATCAAAGTTCAAGGATCTCTGGTGTCTGAGGCAGTTAAGGAGTTGATTGCTTGTGAGAGATGAAAATTACTTCTCCATTACTATTTTCTTTATTTTTGGGATGTCTGAAAAGACTGTACATATCTTCACTGGGTCCAACAGCTTCATAGAAACTGAAGCAAGTATCTTAATGGTATAAGTGAAAATAAACTTACCAAATTGCAAAACTATTCACAATGAAGTGTCACTCGTGCCACGTATGTGCCTGGAGTATGTCTTATTTTTTCCCCTCCCTCCCATTGTGCTAAGTACAGTTTAATTTCTACAGCAGGAGAAGGATCCTGTTCTGTAGTTGGTTTGATGATTTAGAACAACTGAGAGTAAGTGAGGACTACAGATGCTGAAGAGTCAGAGTCAAAAAATGTGTTGCTGGAAAAGCACAGCAGGTCAGGCAGCATCCAAGGAGCAGGGGAGTCAATATTTTGAGCATAAGTTCTTCACTAGGAAGAGCTTATGCCCAAAACATTGACTCTCCTGCTCCTCGGATGCTGCCTGACCCGCTGTGCTTTTCCAGTGCCACACCTTTTGACTTTGTTGACCTAGAAGACTTGACTGGTCACCCTGGAGTCATTTAGACCTGGATGACCCAGACTGACTGATGGTGTCCCACCCAAATGTCGACTCACCCTCCTTCATTTGGCTCCCGGCAGTCTTCGGCATCAGAGGTAGGGATCAGGTTGAGGGGCACCTCTGGAGGGTTTTGAGTGGAAACTTGTGGGGGTCCTGTACATAGCTCCTTCTTCATTTGGGTTTCTGTTTGCAACACCCTGTCTCAGTAAGAGCAAGGGCACCAAGAGTGAAGTTAAAATCCCTTGTACACCTCTCCCATTTGCCATTGATCCTGAGCACCAATGGGCATGGGGAGGAAGAGGATATCTGTGTGCATATCCAGCAGACTGTGAATATACAGAACATAGGTCTCCCTTGGGTAGTCAATCTGTCCATGAAGGCAACCAGGCACATGCATGTCAGACCTAACATGTTACTGACAATGTCAGTGTACTCCTAAATCCTTGACCATCATTGGAAAAGCTGCCTGCTGTTCCTGTGCATTTTCACAAAGCCATTAATGGCTGAGATTTTGTGATCATTTTCTGCCTGGGGCTGAGCAGGTGCCTTATCTCCAGCAGTCCTCTGATAGCCAGAGATCTGAAATATATCTTCTTCAATCAGCTGCAGGAATGTATTAGTGATGTGTTCCCCAGATTGTACTCCTGCGTCTAATCTAAGAGAGAATTCTAACAAGGTGGAAGCTTCTAAGCTGGTGGAGGTCTCATGTGAAAGCTTTGTCCGTGCATCCTCTGAGGATTGACGAGCCTTATTCCTAAAGATCAAAGTAGAGCTGTGGGTCATTTGTGCTGGCCAGTTCTTGGCAGAGGTTTGTTCAGAAAAGAGAGTGAATTAATAACTCGTGTAGGACAAAGATGAATTGACACTGACATTAATGGAACAGAGGCTCCGCACAGCATGATGAAACTTAATCAATTGGTTGCACATGGATTCCTGTATGAATGAACGTTCTCAACTCAAGCCACCTCGAGTATTTATCTTACAGTTGTGATGGGGAGCCTTATGTGTACCACCTCGCTGTCAACCTTCATCATCTTCACAGGCTTATCCTGCAAAGAGACAAAGAGATGGATTGAGAATGATGGAAATGTATGGGAGAGATTTTGGTGGGAGTGTAGGGACAGGAGAGGTGGTGAGATGGCCTCAGCAAGTGAGTAGGAAGCACAGAGGACAAGTTCAGAGTTTGGGAGGATGAGGTGGGTGAGACTATTGAGTGGACATGATGTATGTAATGGTGAGTCCGGTGGCCCTATGAATTAACAGAATAAATGGTGGCAATTACTGTTATGGATACTGGAAATTTGAAATAAAAACAGAAAGGGCTGGATAAACTCAGCAGATTTTGCAGTATCTGTGGAGGGAGAAACATAGTTAATAGTTTGAGTCCAATATGACTTCTCTTCAGGACTGTTTGGCTCATCTTAAGGCACCAGTCTTCAATCCTGTTGCTCAAATATTGTCAGGGCCTATACCTGTTCACTTCATTCATAGAATCATAGAATCCCTACAATATGGAAACAGGCCCTTCAGCCCAACAAGTCCATACCGACCCTTTGAAGAGTAACTTACCTTCCAAACACATTCCCCATTACCCTGGACTAATGAACCTAATCTAGACATCCCTTAACATCCTGGGCAATTTCCCATGGCCAATTCACCTGACCTGCACATCTTTGGATTGTGGGATGAAATTGGATCACCCAGAGGAAACCCACGCAGACATGGGAAGAATGTGCAAACTCCACACAGAATGTTGCCCGAGGCTGGAATCGAATCCCGGTTCCTGGCACTGTGAGGCAGCAGTGCTAACCACTGAGCCCACGGTCCTGCCCCATTCTTGACATCAAATGCAGGGAATCAAATTTAGTGATGACTGGCATCAGAGACCTTGGGAGGAGATGTCAATGAATCATTCACTTGGCACTTTTGGCTGAAGATGGATGCGAATATTTCAGTCTTGTTTTTTGGATGGATGTGCTGGGCACTCTCAGTATTGTGGATGACACAATCCCATGAGTTGTTAAATTGCCTATCAGCATCCATGATTGCAATGCAGAATTTAGATCTAATCTGTTGTTTGTGGGATCATTTTGTCTTGTCTATTACATGCTTCTTCCACTGTTTGGTGTTTAAGTGGTCCCCTGTGCTGTAGCTTCACCAGGCTGACAGCTCATTCTTCTCTAGGCCTGCTTCTGCTCCTGGTATACCCTCCTCCTTCATTAAACAAGAGATGGTCTCCAACCTGATGGTGTTATGACCAGACTCTAGGCGAGGATCCCCATCATGTTATAGTTCCAGTTGATAGACAACAAATTGTCAAAATCCCAGGTGAGAAGAGGCAACATGACTCATTCTTTATTCACATGTGTACTCGGTTGGTCACCCCTCACTAAAGACCTCTAATCTCCCCCTTACTCCAGATCCCTGCCCAGTCTCTGTACTCCTTCCTGCCAATCTAACTCCAGTGAGACCTTATACCTAACTTTTTATCAGGGGTTTTTCACAGTATGCTTTCCTCCCAGACTATTACAGTCTCAATAGTAGCCATTGCTCCTTCTGGCACTGGGAGCAGAGAGCTTGACCAGATTTTCGTATGTGGGAAGAAGGTTGGCGTCATGCCCCCAAACTACCCTCTGCCCAAAAATAGAAACCCTTGTGGGTCAGGAGCATGATAGCATTACCACGTTATCTCACTACCGCAAACTTGTATAATATTTGCTCCCATCTCATTTCATGCAGTTTATCTTTGCTGGTTCAGCCTCTTTGGTTTCTTTCTTACTACCCTTAATTAATATTAGGTTTGATGTTTTCCAGTCTTTCACTGCTCATCCAGACAGATGTTTTATTTCTTTAGTTAATCCATTTCTGCTCCATATAACTTTTAAACCTTACCACTTTTTACATTTTATTCCTTTAGCCCTTCTCTCTGGCTCAGATGTTCCCACTTGTTCCACGTCTCCCTGCTTTCCTTGCTTAAAATATATAGTAAAAAGTGAGGTCTGCAGATGCTGGAGATCAGAGCTGAAAATGTGTTGCTGGTTAAAGCACAGCAGGTTAGGCAGCATCCAAGGAACAGGAAATTCGACGTTTCGGGCCAGAGCCCTTCATCAGGAATGAGGAGAGTGTGCCAGGCAGGCTAAAAGGTAGGGAGGAAGGACTTGGGGGAGGGGCTTCTGTGCAGAGGAGATGACCTGGGGGGTGCAGTGAGAGAGAGACTCACTGAAATCCTTGTAGAGGGAGGAAGAGAGCTTCTTCAAGGAAGGCATCCTTGCAAGAGGATTCACAGTAGGTTAAAATCGTTGAGTAAAAAGTGAGGTCTGCAGATGCTGGAGATCAGAGCTGAAAATGTGTTGCTGGTTAAAGCACAGCAGGTCAGGCAGCATCCAAGGAACAGGAAATCTATAACCTTTCTAGCCTTCCTCAGTTCTGATGTAAATCATTAGATTAGATTAGATTAGACTTACAGTGTGGAAACAGGCCCTTCGGCCCAACAAGTCCACACCGACCCGCCGAAGCGCAACCCACCCATACCCCTACATTTACCCCTTACCTAACACTACGGGCAATTTAGCTTGGCCAATTCACCTGACCCGCACATCTTTGGACTGTGGGAGGAAACCGGAGCACCCGGAGGAAACCCACGCAGACACGGGGAGAACGTGCAAACTCCACACAGTCAGTCGCCTGAGTCGGGAATTGAACCCGGGTCTACAGGCGCTGTGAGGCAGCAGTGCTAACCACTGTGCCACCGTGCCGCCCATTGAATCTGATTTTCTCTCCACAAATGCTCCTAGAACCATTAAGTATTTCCAGCATTACCTCTTTCAATTTCAGATTTTCAGGATGTGTATTTTCTTTTGTTTTTGAAGAAATCAATATTGGTGGTAGTTATGAATAAAGACAATGCATTTATGGCATGTCTTCCTCTACTACCAACACAAATCTATTTAAAATAATTAAGTTTCCAAATGAAGTAGAAATCTTAACCTATAGTTATATGCCATTGATATAAGCTAATGCCCAAACTAGAATTTGCACAAAAAATCCATAACATTTGATTTTGTTCACATGCTTGAACTCCACTGAGGTTTGCATACATTTAATGAACTCTTGTTGATTGTTGTCACAGCTCTCATTTCCGCATGTTAATGTTAACTGTTCTAATATGAATCATTTTAGCTCTCCTTTTATTTATTCTGTAGAAGCAGAAGTCAACACAGTTGCACAAACAAGCTGTGCATTTATTCTGCACACAAATGCATGACAGTTTTCATCGTACATTAGTGGACAGTAGCAAAATCACAATACATTTTTATTTATTGAAGTTCATCTTCCCTCATACCCCA
This sequence comes from Hemiscyllium ocellatum, assembly GCF_020745735.1. NCBI lineage: Eukaryota > Metazoa > Chordata > Chondrichthyes > Orectolobiformes > Hemiscylliidae > Hemiscyllium > Hemiscyllium ocellatum. The sequence goes on along the minus strand of NC_083411.1, from coordinate 100,528,145 downwards.
CACATTTTTTTTTCTAAACCAATATTTCCAATGGCAGAAATCCTTTAATAAAGGGAATTAATGCATTCACAACAGAAAACATTTTTCTTATCTCAAAAAAGCAGCTGCAACTCATCAAAAAGTAAATAAACCTCCACATAAAAACAGTAGCTGGGCTTAGTCCAAAATGTTCCTTTGAGGAAAATGAAATATCAGAGCTGTATTCCAGCAGCATATTTGTTGTTATAACTTTGCTGGAAAAAAGACCACTAAATACAATGATCCTTAGGAAGGGACTTGAATGAGAGGAAGACAAAGAAAGCATTTCAAAGATCCCTGAAGGCTTCCCTCAAGAAATGCAACATCATTGTCAACATGTGGGAAATTCTTATTCAGAAGAACTTGACATGGAGGCAGCTCTTGTATGAAGGGACAATTGAACACCTGTCAGCAAGAGGAAGTACAGAAAAGGAACCAGTGAAAGGAATGCCAGTGATTGCAAAGACAAGGACCAATTTCACCTCCCAGAAACCCCTGCCAGATGTGTGGTCAAAGATGCAGTTCTAGGATCAGGCTAATCAGTCACACGAGGATCCACAGAACCCATGACGAGTGATGGTATTTCTGAGGTGGACAATCATACAAATTATTGAGTGATTGCTGATGAGTATGATGAGAAAACATCAGCTAATTTTAAAAATCTTCGCCTTAACTTATTGTGCAACCAATAGATTAAAAAAGTAAGGTTGTAACATTTTATGTGACATGCTCTGATTTCAACTTTCTGTTAATTTAGTTATTTTTCTTAGCTTTTAGTTTCTAAATTCCAATCAATTGGATTGGCTATGTCAGCATTTTGATCGTTAACCAATCAGGTTGCCCTTAACAATATGCAGTTGTGTTTGGGTCTGAAGAAAAACAGTTATGATCTCCTTTAAACAGGTTGGTTATTGCTGTTATCTCCAAACTTGGTGAAAGTAACTGAAATGCTGAAAATATGATGATAAGCACATGCTCTGATTAGGGTGTAACCTTCAGCAAGGCAATGATTAAGCTTTGCAGTAAACCTATACCAATAATCAGAGCTTCTGTAACTTTTATTGCAGTCATTATTCAGCAAAAGTAAACCATGAGGAAAAGTAAATTGCATTGTATAGTTCCTTTCACAACATTAGGACACACCAAATTGCTTCACAGCCATTATAGGTGGGTTCATTAGAAGCGGGGTCACTGTTGTAATTTAGCATATGTATAAATTTTTGTTTTGAGCCAATATTTCAAAAATTCGAGACTCAACAGCCTTCAGGACTCAATATTGAGCTTGATAATTTTAGAACCTGAACATTTTCATCCCCTTCTCCCCACACCCTAGACCCTGTCATGACATGGGCTGCTTTCACCACTGTCAATCCATTTTCACCAACTGATAGACCCATAATGAGCTTTCTTTTCTTTGTGGTATTCTTATCATCTATCCTGTTGTCTGCCTAACTATCATTCTCTCCCTTTCGGCTCCATCTCTGCCTATCCCTTCACTCCTTCCTAAGTGGAAAGTGGAAAATATGAAACCTTTATTTAAGAAAGGGTGTATGAGTAAATCCAGTAACTACAGTGTGGTTAGTTTAACATTAGTGGTGGGGTAAAGCTGAAGAAAGACTAATTAAGAGAAAATTAACAGGCAGTTGTGAGAAATGAGTTATTTAAGAAGAGCTAGAATGGATGTGTTAATGGCAGATCATGTTTCACTAATACAAGTGAATGTTTTGAAGTAACAGAGAAGATGGATATAGAGAATGCAGTAAATGCTGTTGAAATTGATTTTTAAGGCTACATTTGATGAAATGTCACATAATAAACCAGTAACCAAAATTAAAGTTCATGGAATCTAAGTGCCAATTGGATATAAATATGAATTGAAAATTGAAAACGAATTGAATTGAATTGTCACATGCACCGGGGCACAGTGAAAAGCATTGTCTTGTGAGCAATCCAGGCAGACCGCAGAGTTAAGTAACAGAGATAGTAAATAACAGGTAAACAGTGGTAAAACAAAAACACAGGCAAAGGTTAAGAGTTTGTGAGTCCATTCAGTATCCTAACATCAGTAGGATAGAAACTGTTTCGAAAATGGCTGATGCGTGTGTTCAGGCTTCTGTACCTTCTCCCCGATGGTAGAGTTTATAGAAAAACATTGCCAGGGTGGGATGAATCTTTGAGAATGCTGGCGGCCTTTCCTCGACAGCGAGCCTGGTAGATGGGTTCTATGGATGGGAGGTTGGCCTTTGGGATTGTCCGGGCCATGTTCACTACTCTCTGTAACCATCTCCGATCTTGAATGGTACAGTTGCCATATTGGGTAGTGATACACCCAGACAGAATGCTCTCGATGGCACACCTATAAAAGTTGGCAAGGATATTCGCCGTCATGCCAAATTTCCTCAGCTGCCTGAGGAAGAAGAAACGTTGTGGGGCCTTTGTAACCAGTGCGTCCACATGAAGAGTCCAAGAAAGCTTGTTGTGGATGACCACTCCCAGGAGCTTGATAATCTCCACTTGTTCCTTCTCTGTGCTGTTAATGCTTCTTCCGGGATGGTCATGAGCACCACGAGGTCTGCTGCTTTCACCCAGTAAGCTGGCTTTGAGGATTGGAGGAGCTTCATATCTGTGTGCTTAGATAAAACATAGTTGTTAGTAATTTTTAGAAGTATGCTATTAATTTTAAAGAATATGGAACGATTGTAGGAAATAGAAAGCTTAGATCTGCATGCAGGAGCTTGCAAGGAATCGACCATATCCGGCACTAGTTATTTTCAGACTGGAGCATAGTAGACTGTGGTCTGTTTTATGATCACTGCTTGGTTTAAAATATATCAATAACTTAGCTATCGGAAGACAGTCAAATTTAAATATATACCAATGATACCAACCTTGAATATGGATAGCCAATGAGGATGATAGCAATCAATCACAACAAGATTTAGATAGGATTGCAGAAAATTCACATAACTGGCATGTGAAATTAATCCTGAGAGATGTGGGATGATGGATTTTGACATAAAGGACGGAGAAAAACAAAGTATACTGAGTGACACTGTCTTTGAACACATTTCTGAATGGGGGGATTGTCACATGATTTTGAAGGGACTGGATACAGTGACAAAGTAGTTCATAAAACACCAGGGACCTTGAACTTCATAAATGAAAGTATTGGATACAAAAAAGTATGTTATTGTGAAACTTTTTACAAAGGTCTTGTTAAATCACAATTAAAGCTCTGGTCACCACACTTTTGGTGGAATTTAAAAGTCCTTAAGAGCATGCAAAGATTTACTACAATCATTCCTGGCATGAAAATAGTTAACTAGAAAGATATGTTTGATAAGCTAAAAGTCTTCTCTGGAGCAAATAAGATTCATGGGAAATTTGATGGAGATTTGAAAATGCAAGACCAGATTAGATAAGGTAGATAAGAAAGTTCCCATTAATTGATGGTGCAAAGACTAGGGGACACAGTTAAAAGGTTTTGAGTAAAGAAGTCTTTCACATAGTGAGAGTAATGATCGAGGACTTGCTGCCTAAGAGGATAGTGGAAGGTGATCAATGATTTCTAAAGAAAATTAAACAGGCACTTTAAAGGAAACAAACATGGCAACAGGGATAGAATGGGGTAATGGGAATGACTGATACTCTATCGAGAACTAGCATGGACTTGATTGGCTAATTGGATTTGACTCTATGATTCTATAAATATATTTATTTGTTACAGGAAGGAAAGAGTTACTGAGGCTCTCGGGTCTATATTGAGAAAAAGGGGTGAGAGAGTGCATTAACCTTGATGACAGTGAGATTCTGAAGTGAATTAGACATTCAAAGCCACACGTATATGCTCCAGGCTGTGGTTGCTTTAGTTTGATTCAATGCTTCCTTCTTCATTTTCACAATCCCCACTGTTGTTGTTAGCTTGAGTCATTTGATTCAGTGCTATACTGGTGATATCATCACTGTGTTTGACTATGAATAGAGCTATTATGCAGGGAGAGGGGCACAGACTCTATCAGAAATGCAGTTGCTTTGCCTGAGGTACTGGATTGCTCCTGATTTGCAATACAGTATTTTCCTCCTAAATGGAAAGAATTTACATAATCATTTTTAGTCAGAACACAAAATGTATGTATGTATGTATGCATGCATGTCTTTGTGTACACCTGGTTATCTTTATACCAATGCCTCTGTGGACATGTTTTTGTATATCTGTGTGATATACAGAGTTTCTGATGCATGTGTTTATGCACGTTTCCACATATTTGCTCATGGGCAGATTGGAAGATCAATCAGCTTGACTACAAGCAAAAAAAAACCTTTGCAATCAATACTGCTGTTTCCTCATCAAAACTTTATCACAGTTGGAATGCGGCAGTAAAATTTGGGAACCCTTACGCAATCCTGCTTCACCCAGCTGTTCAGTGCTATTATGGTGCTATTCACAAGATGATTAGGTTATACTGATCCCAACAGAGAATGAAGACTGACAACCATGGTAACCAATGCCTGGTTGAGTCCTGTCACAGCAGGAACAGCACTGATATTGGTTCCTGATTATTGGATTGAGGTTGGAAGCCAATTCTCTTCTAAACTTGGTGATTCACCAGACACTGACACTCACTTGTTCAATAATAGCTTGTTTGTCATGAATAACATATCAATTTGTTTCACTGCATTTGTATTTTTCCATAAGCCCTTTCATATTTTTAGATCTCCTTAAAGGAAGGAGATTTTCTCCCCACTTTAAAAATCGCCTTCAAAACCCTTTGACTGTCATTTTGTTATCTTGATATTTTCAATTCTGATCTTTTTTGCTGTGCTTCGTATCCTGGGTCATTCTTCTGCTTTGTATTCGTTGTTGGAAATACGTTTGTCAAGATGTAGGTTGTTGATGCTGGAGGTCATCTATAGATGGTGCTGTTGTTGATTTTATTGCAACTTGACTGTCTCACGTTTACAGCATGCATTTATACACAAATTTGATGTAGAAATTCTGGCCTTGATATTCAATGGTCAGATGTGTGCAAACATTTAGTGTTTTAAATGAATAATCAGTGCCTCAATCTATTGTTTTTGCCACTGACGGTATGTTAACATCACGCCGAAAGATGCTCTACCCATCACAAAATGAGCAATCTGAAATATGACTATCAGTGCTGGTGTGATTCTAGGATATGCTTAATGTCACCCTAAAACACAGAGGCTTTGACACCACTGACTGAGGAGAAAGTTGCTGACAAGTAGTTTTGGCAACTCCTGATCCATCAAGTTGCAAACCACTTTGAGGGTCAGCAATCCAATCACGGAGTAGAACAGCAGCAACAAGAGGAAGGAGTAGAAAGCCAATCAGGTCCAGGAATTCTATTTCTATCCACATGCCCACAAGTAGAAAAATGTATGGATCAGAAATTAGGCTTCACAGGCATCTAAAGATTCATCCAGCCTGGCAGATCTCAACCACCATTGTCGTTTTTCAATATCTAGGCTGTATGTACCAAAGTCATGCAGATCCTAACAACATATCCCTATGTCTGCTAAAAGCTAAAGCTTATTTACTGTATTCAATCAGCCTGCATTTACAAAACTCACAATATAGTATCCAATGCTAGCGAGTTTTGTGAAGAATTGTAGCTCAGATTGAGATTCTGGATATAAATTTGCTTGCTGAGCTGGAAGGCTTGTTTTCAGACGTTTCGTCACCATACTAGGTATCATCATCACTGAGCCTCCAGATGGAACACTGGTGGCACAGGCTGCTTTCTATTTGTGTATTTAGGTTTCCTTGGGTTGGTGATGTCATTTCCTGTGGTGATGTCATTTCCTCTTCTTTTTCTCAGGGAGTGGTAAATGGAATCTAAGTCAATGTGTTTGTTGATAGAGTTCCAGTTGGAATGCCATGCCTCTAGGAATTCTTGTGCATGTCTCTGTTTGGGTTGTCCTAGGATGGATGAGTTGCCCCAGTCGAAGTGGTGTCCCTCCTCATCTGTATGGATATTAGTGAGAGCGGGTCATGTCTTTTTGTGGCTAGTTGATGTTCATGTATCTTGGCTAGTTTTCTGCCTGTTTGTCAAATGTAGTGTTTTTTATAGTTCTTGCAATGGCAAACGGGCAGAAAAGTAGCCACCAAGATACATGAACATCAACTAGCCAAAAAAGACATGACCCACTCTCACTACTATCCTTACATACAGATGAGGAAGGACACTACTTCGACTGGGTCAACATACCTATCCTAGGACAAGCCAAGCAGAGACATGAACAAGAATTCTGAGAAGCATGGCATTTCAACCGGAACTCTATCAGCAACCACATTGACTTGGATCCCATTTACCAGCCCCTGAGAAAAAGAATAGGAAATGACATCACCAACCCAAGGAAACCTAAACACATAACTAAAAAGGGGGTCATGCCACCAGTGCCTTCATCCAGAGGCTCACTGATGATGCTACCTAATATGGTGATGAAATGTCTGAAAACAAACCTTCCACCTCAACGAGCAAACCTACATCCAGTGTCCATTACTAGCTGGGAGTCTGCAATCAGACAATATTTGCTAAATAACCCTGAGTTTGCAAGGAAGTACACTGAAATCAATTCAGGATTGCCATCTGGGCTTACAGTATGACATATTTATGTGTATTCAAAAGCTATACATATTATAAATAGGTTCATATTTGTTTCATAGTGGTTCAATGGGATTCTCCCTCTGAGAATACACAGAGCTCAGTTCTTTGCAGAAAAAAAAATGATCATGTACACACACTGCACCTGAACAAAGTGGTTGAAATATTCTCCAATACATTTCTCAAGATATCACCTTGAAGATTCAGAGTCCACCTACCTGGTTTAACATTCAAATAAAGCTTGGCACAATTAAACTTCCAATGACAATCAACTGGGACATTCTCCATGGAAACACTTCTGTCTTTCAGAATTCCTTTGCATCCCAATCATCACTGCCCTCTTATACATCACAAATGCTACTTTCCCATTTTGTTGGTATTTCTTGTCAATTGTCCTGATGAACAAAAGATGAAACATTTCAACATGTGATTTCCAACAGTAAAAAAATCAGATTGTTTAATTGTAATTAAAGGCTGGTATCATGAATGAATCAGATCAATTACAGATCGGATTGACAGTCACAACTGTTATAATATTTGGCATCTAAATAAAATCTTCACCATGCTCACCATGTTAAAACAGCGATGTGAACTGCTGGGTTTGAATAATTTACAGTTAACTCCCACCAATTCTTCTTTCTAAGCTAGTCTAAGGGCTTTCTAGTAGCCTAGGATGATGAATAAGTTTCATGAGAAGAAACACTTACCTCAGCTTACAAGACAAAAGTTAATTATATCCTATTAGCTAGGTTACATTATACTGATGATACCATGAAGAGATGCACACATGGCTGTCTGACAACCACTGCCCTAAGCTGCCTAATATTCTATTTAGTGATTGTGTTAAATATCAGTGGGTGGATCTTCAGCTTATTTTAGATTAACCCTTTAATACTCATTAACTTGTACATCAACAATCAATCAGAATAACTGGAATGAGTGATTGGAGATTGCTAACTGGTATCTGACTGGTTCTAACACCCTTTAGCATTGACTACTAAACCAATCATTGGTGTTGAAGGGTGGAACAGAGCAGAAGCTGAGTATCTTGCAAAGAATAACTCATCTGACTCTTTAAAGATTCACAGAATCCCAACAATGCGGAAGTTGGCCATCTGGCCTATCAAGGTTTCGAGCATAAGCCCTTCATCAGGAATAAGAGAGAGAGAGCCAAGCAGGCTAAGATAAAAGGTAGGGAGGAGGGACTAGGGGGAGGGGCGATGGAGGTGGGATAGGTGGAAGGAGGTCAAGGTGAGGGTGATAGGCCGGAGTGGGGTGGGGGCGGAGAGGTCAGGAAGAGGATTGCAGGTTAGGAGGGCGGTGCTGAGTTGAGGGAACCGACTGAGACAAGGTGGGGGGAGGGAAAATGAGGAAACTGGAGAAATCTGAATTCATACCTTGTGGTTGGAGGGTTCCCAGGCGGAAGATGAGGCGCTCCTCCTCCAGCCGTCGTGTAGTTGTGTTCTGCCGGTGGAGGAGTCCAAGGACCTGCATGTCCTAGGTGGAGTGGGAGGGAGAGTTAAAGTGTTGAGCCACGGGGTGATTGGGTTGGTTGGTTCGGGCGGCCCGGAGGTGTTCTCTGAAGCTACCAATATAGAGGAGGCCACATCGGGTGCAGCGGATGCAATAGATGATGTGTGTGGAGGTACAGGTGAACTTGTGGCGGATATGGAAGGATCCCTTGGGGCCTTGGAGGGAAGTGAGTGTGGAGGTGTGGGCGCAAGTTTTACATTTCCTGCGGTTGCAGGGGAAGGTGCCGGGGGTGGAGGTTGGGTTGGTGGGGGGTGTGGATCTGACAAGGGAGTCACGAAGGGAGTGGTCCTTGCGGAACGCTGATAGGGGAGGGGAGGGAAATATATCCTTGGTGGTGGGGTCCGTTTGGAGGTGGCGGAAATGGCGGCGGATGATACGTTGTATGCGCAGGTTGGTGGGGTGGTAGGTGAGAACCAGTGGGGTTCTGTCTTGGTGGCGGTTGGAGGAGCGGGGCTCAAGGGCGGAGGAGCGGGAAGTGGAGGAGATGCGGTGGAGGGCATCGTCGATCACGTCTGGGGGGAATCTGCGGTCCGGGCCGCCCGAACCAACCAACCCAATCACCCCGTGGCTCAACACTTTAACTCTCCCTCCCACTCCACCTAGGACATGCAGGTCCTTGGACTCCTCCACCAGCAGAACACAACTACACGACGGCTGGAGGAGGAGCGCCTCATCTTCCGCCTGGGAACCCTCCAACCACAAGGTATGAATTCAGATTTCTCCAGTTTCCTCATTTCCCCTCCCCCCACCTTGTCTCAGTCGGTTCCCTCAACTCAGCACCGCCCTCCTAACCTGCAATCCTCTTCCTGACCTCTCCGCCCCCACCCCACTCCGGCCTATCACCCTCACCTTGACCTCCTTCCACCTATCCCACCTCCATCGCCCCTCCCCCTAGTCCCTCCTCCCTACCTTTTATCTTAGCCTGCTTGGCTCTCTCTCTCTTATTCCTGATGAAGGGCTTATGCTCGAAACGTCGAATTCTCTATTCCTGAGATGCTGCCTAACCTGCTGTGCTTTGACCAGCAACACATTTGCAGCTGTGATCTCCAGCATCTGCAGACCTCATTTTTTACATCTGGCCTATCAAGTCCACATCACTATAAAAAGCACAGGTCAGGAATGTGATTAAGTACTTCCTGTTTTCCGAGATGAATGAACCTACAAGAACATTTAGGAGATTTGTCACCATCCCTACAACACCACATTAAATATTCACTCCCTCTATCGCCAGCAGTCGAAACGTGTGGTGTTGAAAAAGCACAGCCGGTCAGGCAGCATCCAAGGAGCAAGGGAGTTGATGCTTTGGGCATAAGGCCTTCACCAGGTTTATGCCTGGAACATCGGTTCTCCTGCTCCTCAGATGCTGCTGACCTGCTGTGCTTTTTGACTGACTCTGCAGCATCTGCTGTCCTCACTTTCTCTCTACCACCAGCAGACTATGGCAACAGTGTTAACTATCTGCAAGATTCACTGCAGCAACATGTCAAATCTCCTTTTACAGCCTCTGCCAATCCATGATCTCTAATATCTAAATAGACAGAAACATCAAATTCTTCGAACACCAACACTTGCAAATTTCCTCCACACTTTTCTCCACCATGATTTAGGAATATATTGCAAGAAGGTAATTAACCACCACATTCTTGAGGGCAATTAAGGATATAATAATAAAAACAGGTTTGAACAGTAATATCTACATCTCATAAATGAAAGAAAAGACTAAAATGAGCATGGAACTGTCTCTCAAACAACCATGTTACATGATGTGTTGATTAAGAAATAATTATTGCTACTGATCAACTCAACAGGGTGAACATCTCTACTTTTCTTCAAGATAGTGTCTTGGGATTTTTACGTTCACCAGAGAGGCCTGTTTTAACTTTCCATCCAAATGAATTGCAACACTGTGCTAGTGATGCACTTGAATGTCAACATAGATTTTTGTGTCATATGATCTGTAGTGATTTTTAAACCTAGAACCTTCAACTTAGTCAGAGTTCTACCGCTGAATTGCTGCAAAGACATTAGAGTTTATATTACAGGTGGAATTTGTGGTTTAGTTCTATGGCTGCACAGCTTTTAAATATCTTTGCATTGGTTATTGATTGTACATCACCCAAGGACATGGAACAACACAATAAAATTTTGCACTAATTTAATGTGTGTGAAGGATGAAGGCAGGAGAACTGTAATATCATTTGACTTATGTCATGAAGCTGGGGATCCCTTGATATCAATGACCCAATTCTCATCTTGTATTTCAGTGTTGCATGATTGAAATATGTTTCATTGAGAGATTGGCATCAAGGAACATTGTTCTTTGCATTGGGCATCACGCCAGACTCTTCTCTAGCAATTGGCTATGGGCTGCCAGAAACTCCATAATGTTCTGGACAGATGGATTTCTATTCTTTTAGTGTGCAACATGCTTGCAATGCTTATGCTGATGTAGCACATCAATATTTTCCACTTTTGTTTATTAAGGTTATCTTTCCAACTGCTATTAATTTTCTGCACGGCATATGGAGACAATTCCTTATAGTGAGCTGGAATGTTCACAATTGGCACGATTTAGATTTTTTTTGCTTTTTGGAACTATACAAGTAATATTAATTTAGGTTGTTTGGGGTTTGACTGCTGTTAACTTTGAAAGCAATACAGCTATGTTTACTGTTACAAGTCAGATATATTATTGCCAGTTACCATGTAGTTACTGTATTATTGTTGTTTATTTAGCAGGATTAATAGATCAATTTTCATTGTTATTTTTAATGACAAAATCAAAGTTCCTCCCACGTTTGATTTCTTCTCTATAAGTTGCTCACACTACTGTTGATTTCCTTCCACCCAAACCCCGAGGGAGTGAAAGATTATGTGAATGGGAATGCGGAATTGAGGATACAATCAGATTAGCCATGGTCTTATTAAATTTTGGAGCATGTTCTAGAGGTCACATGATCTGATGCTCTGATCCAGTACATTTAGTGAAGTTTAGGGTCCAATACAACTCTTTTCCCAGCACTGATTACAGGGTAGCTACTCTTATTTGCTCAGTCTTTTTATTTAGTTCTGTAACACTTGTACAGTTTTGCCATTGAAAACAATCCAATTCTGTCTCATAACCCCTTTCATTTCCGCTGCAGTAAGGAATGGAAAACTTAAAGCTGCTGTGTCTCCAACACCACTTCAAGGTTACAGCTGGCTTCTTTCTTTTTCTTTACAGTCACTAGCTCTTTTATAGCTCTGAAAATTCACTCGATCTTAGCTATGTCATTCTGATACTGTGTTTTAAGTACCTGTTGTGTATTTGATGGCTGCCGCAAACTAAAAAGAAAACAGTTTTAGCAGATGCAGCGATCATTCAACAATGACAAGCCAGTTAATATATAATGTATTTCTTCTTAGGCCTAAATTTTGGTGTTATTTCTGGTACCTGAAAATCACAGCTGATTTTAACACAACGCAAGCTGACACAGCTTAATGATGGTTTCACTACCATTCTTTTTTTTAGTGTAACCATAAACAGTTCGACATTTGAAAATGGCATCCAGGAAAATAAAACAGCTGCTGCATTGGGCTTGTGACATAACTAAGCATAATGGCCTCCGGAGCAGTTAATTTCTGGGGAGACAGGAATCAGACTTAAAACAATTTATTGGAAATACGTTTTGAAAATGATCGAATCAAGTTCCAGTAGGCAACAATAACCATGAAGCTTGTCATTTTATATCCCAAATCTCCCTGTTTATGTGGTGATGTTGGAAACGGTGTGGCACCATTATAAAAATTGATTGATTTTAGGATAGTACTTAGGTCCCACTACTATTTCTCTGCTTCTAGAAATGACATGGATTTGTCTAGGGTGTCAGGATGTAGCTGCCTCTCTGTTGGCTACAATGCCATAGGGCATTCATATTTCTATTTCACTGGTGAGGTTTCAATGGCTTCAAACAGTTTAGAATAGCCAAATGAAAATGATTCACTGGGAACAGATATCTTGCACAGTGCTATGCCACCGAGGAGACCACTAACATAACGGGATAGAATGGATGCACTGAAATGAAAATCAAACTGACCCACATGGTCACTGTGGTAATCTATTAATCCAAGTCTGCAGTGAACAATTTAAATCATGGAATAAACAAATGAGTTGGACTTGCTTTCAATTTGAAAGAGTTAACTTCTTTTTTCAACTTTATTAAAGTTTATTTGGGCAAATTGTCAGGGTATTCCAAGACTAGGTTACAAAACTTAATTATACCTTATAAGACTTGTCAATCAGTCATGAGTGTTCAGAAAGTTACCTACAACTTAACAATTAGTAGTAAATAAGAAATTTAGGCAGAACTATAATTACTGGAGTAATGACAAGTGAAATGATTGAATTGGATTCTGCAAATGGGAAAATCAAATAAATAAATGTTTAAGAGAAGAGATAGAGGAAGAGAAAGTTTGTATGCAGATTTGAGATTATTACATTTAATGGTCTTATTACATGGGTTTCCTAGGTCATAATGCAAAACACTTCCAAAGTGAGTAATGGAGAAGTTTATATAGATCTGCTTCTCTCATGTTGTCTCCTGTACTGCATCTCCCCCTTCAATTCTTGCATATTTCTCCATCCTCACATCCCTTCCTCTATCTGATAACATTCCTTGTCAAGTTACATGACCTATTCACTTTTCCCTGCAGCATATATCGTATAGTCTTTGACCAAAGCAAATGTTTTAGAACATAGAACATTACAGCGCAGTACAGGCCCTTTGGCCCTCAATGTTGCGCCGACCTGTGAAACCAGTCTGAAGCTTGTCTAACCTACACTATTCAATTTTCATCCATATGTCTATCCAATTACCATTTAAATGCCCTTAAAGTTGGCAAGTCTATTATTGTTGCAGGCAGTGCGTTCCACCCACTACTACTCTCTGAGTAAAGAAACTACCTCTGACATCTGTCCTATATCTATCACCCTGATTTTAAAGCTATGCCTCCTTGTGCTAGCCATCACCATTCAAGGAAAAAGTCCCTCACTGTTCACACTATCTAACCCTCTGATTATCTTACATGTTTCGATTAAGTCATCACTCAACATTCTTATCTCTAAGGAAAACAGCCTCAAGTCCCTCAGCCTTTCCTCATAAGACCTTACCTCCATATCAGGCAACATCCTAGTAACTCTACTCTGAACCCTTTCCAAAGCGTCCACATCCTTCCTATAATGCGGTGACCAGAACTGTACGTAATACTCCAATTGCGGCTATAATAGAGTTTTGTTCAGTTGCAGCATGACCTCATGGATCTAAAACTCAAATCATCTACTAATAAAAGCTAACACACTGTATGCCTTTTTAACAACCCTATCAACCTGGGTGGCAACTTTCGGAGATCTATGTACATGGACACCAAGATCCTTCTGCTCATCTATAATACCAAGAATCTTACCATTAGCCCTGTACTCTGCATTCCTGTTATTCCTTCCAAAGTGAATCACATCACACTTTTCCATATTAAAATCCATTTGCTACCTCTCAGCCCAGCTCTGCAGCTTATCTATTTCCCTCTGAAACCTACAACATCCTTCGCATTGTGCACAACTCTACTGACCTTAGTGTCATTCGTAAATTTACTAACCCATCCTTTTATGCCCTCATCCAGGTCGCTTATAAAAATGACAAACAGCAGTGTTCCCAAAACAGATCCTTGCGGTACACCACTAGTAACTGAACTCCAGGATGAACATTTCCCATCAACCACCACCCTCTGTCTTCTTTCAGCTAGCCAATTTCTGAACGAAACCGTCATATCACCCTCAATCCCATGCCTCCGTAATTTGGGCAATAGTCTACCGTGGGGAACCTTGTCAATCGCCTTAACAAAATCCATATACACCACATCAACTGTTTTACCCTCATCCACTTGTTTTTTCACCTTCTCAAAGAACTCAATAAGGTTGTGAGGCACAACCTACCCTTCACAAAACTGTGTTGACTATCTCTAAGTATATTCCTTTCTAGACTATTATAAATCCTAATGCTTTATAACTTTCTCCAACACTTTACCCACAACTGAAGTAAAGCTCACTGGTCTATAATTACCAGGGTTTTCTCTACCCCCTTTCTTGAACAAGGGAACAACATTTGCTATCCTCAAGCCTTCTGGCACTATTCCTGTAGACAATGACAACATAAAGAGCAAAGCCAAAGGCTCCTCTCTGGCTTCCCAGAAAATCCTAGGATAAATCCCATCCGGCCCAGGGGACTTATCTATTTTTTACACTTTCCAGAATTGCTAACACCTCCTCCTTGTGAACCTCAATCCCATCTAGTCTAGTAGCCTGTATTTCAGTATTCTCTTCAACAACATTGTCTTTTTCTAGTGTGAATACTGATGAAAAATATTCATTTAGTACTTTCTCTATCTCGTCTGACTCCACACACAACTTCCCACTAGTATCCTTGATTGATCTCAATCTTACTCTAGTCATTCTTTTATTCCTGATATACCTATAGAAAGCCTTAGGATTTTCCTTGATCCTATACGCCAATGACTTCTCATGTCCCTTCCTAACTCTTCTTAACTCTTTCTTAGGTCTTTCCTGGCTAACTTGTAACTCTCAAGCATCCTAACTGAGCCATCACATCATCCTAACATAACCCTTCCTCTTGCTTTTGACAAGAGATTCAACATCCTTAGTAAACCACGGCTCCCATGCTCGATAACCTCCTCCCTGCCTGATAGGTACAGGTTTATCAAGGATCCACAGTAGCTGGTCCTTGAATAAGCTCCACATTTCAATTGTGCCCATCCCTTGCCGTTTCCTTCCCCATCCTACACATCCTAAATCTTACTGAATTGCATCATAATTGCCTTTACCCCAACTATAACTTTTGCCCTGTGGTATATATCTATCCCTTTCCATCGCAAAAGTAAACATAACTGAATTGTGGTCACTATCACCAAAGTGCTCACCTTCCTCCAAATCTAATACCTGGCAGGGTTCATTACCCAGTACCAAATCTAATGCGGCCTTGCCCCTTGTTGGCATGTCTACATGCTGTGTCAGGAAACCCTATTGCACACATTGGACAAAGACTGACTCATCTAAAGTACTTGAACTATAGTATTCCCAGTCAACATTTGGAAACTTAAAGTCCTCCATAATAACTACCCTGTCACTCTCACTTCTATTGAGAATCATCTTTGTTTCCTTTCCTCTACATCTCTGGAACTATTCGGAGGCCTACAGAAAACTCCCAACTTTTATTTCACCAGCCCTGCATCTTTCCTTCTCTAAATTTGGCACACTTCCTTGCCTCCTCTCAACAACTTTTTTCTGATTCTCAGGTTTAATCCTCCTTTTGCTTTGATCCCTTCCATCAATAGCCATGGTCCTTTCAGTTCAGTTCAGCTCATCTCTTCCTAGCTTGTTCTGTTAATAAAACTATTTTTTTATTTGCTCCTGAGTTTCAGTTGTTTAATTTATAGGTTTAGAACGTGAAACATTTGGCAACGTTTGCAGCAAAATAGTCACACTTTCTATGTGATGAGTAAACAAAATAAAAACACCAAACAAGCATTGTGAACAGATTGCCAAACAGTAACAAATGGGGACCAAACAACTAACTGTTACTCCTGGTGCCAAATTCTTCTTTAGTCGAGAATTAAGATTACTTTGTAGTCCGGCTTTCTGACACTTGCCCTTTCATTTGGAGTCAGTATATTATGATAAACATATAGCGTAGAAAGAATTTGTTCAGTTTACCTGTTTTAATTGATGTATTAAAAGGGCAGGTTATCCACAGGCAATAAACTGTGGGCCTATACAAGGTTATACTGTTTACTGTTGGTTCTTTATCACCAGCTCTTATTTCCAACAATTTGGAAGGCAGGTTCTGGGAAATAAGGTGTAGTTAATTTAGTGTGCTACAGTAGGAGATTGTGTAGTTAATAATGACCACATCATCATTTGGTTTAGAGCAATTATGGAAATAAATCGATAAAATCAAATATATAAAAGTGATTTATTTTTAGTCTTTTAAGAGGGGATCTATCCTGGGATAGATTGAGGAGAACAACTGCAGGGGAAACCAGGATTACAGCAAACCTTCTGCAAAAGGCATTAGTTTTGGTGGAAAAGTGCAGAGCATCCAAAGCTAGTGAGCCTTTGAAAATAAAATAAATGAAGAAAAAAGAGGCTTACGATAAATGTCAGGAACTAGTTTCGGCTCATAACAGGGAAGATTACAGAAAGGACAGAAGCAAATTAAAATAATTAATATAGAAGGCAAAAGAGGTAATGAAATAAGGTGAACAATCCACAATAAATTGACTTTTGAAGCAGCTTGTAAATATGTAATGTGTGATTGTGAGCCAGACTGGGACCAAGAGCAGAGAGAGTCAGGAGGCAAGCATGCAGGTTCTCCAAATCAACCCTGTCCTTCAGCAGGTTTCCAGGAGCCAGAGTCAGTGTCTGATTGGCGCGTTTGTTGCCTTCCTCTTTTGGTTCATTAAGAGCCTGTCAGGGCTAATTACAAGAGGCCGACTGAAATATTCCAGTCAGCCGCCAGGTTGGTGTTGGACTGTGGTGGACAAAACCAGAAGTCACACGACAGCAGGTTATTGTCCAACAAGTTTATTTGAAATCATAAGCTTACGGAGTGTAGCCCCTTCATCAGACTTCACCAGACCAAAGGAGTACAATCCAAAAGTTTGTGGTTTAACATAAACCTGTTGGACTATAATCAGGTGTCATGTGACTTCTGACTATGGTCTTAACGGCAGCCTCACAGTAGTAGACCAGGAGGTGAGGAGGAAAGTTCTGAAGAAGGGTCTTACTGGATTCAAAACATTAACTGTTTTCTCTTTCCACATATGGTGCCAGACGCACTGAGTTTCTCCAATGTTTTCTGTGTTTGGGTCACCACTCTTGCCAGGCCTAGAATCTCTTTCTGCCTTCTTGGGTGAGTAAACACCTTAGAGAAAATTGTCCTCAATAGTGACCTGTTTGTAAGGTCCATTTTTTGTTTTACTATTTGAAAGATGGTGAAGTTTGAACTCAATTTTAAAAATCTGAATTTAGAGTTACGTTAGCCTAATGGAAGCCATGTATTATTGTTGATTGTCATTACATTCCTGTTAGTTCACTAAAGGAAATCTGCTGTTCTTACCTAGTCTCACCGATGTGACTCCTCACCCACAGTGATGTGACTGACTCTTAACTGCTTACTGAAATGGCCCAGCAAGCAACTCCATTCCACAAACTACTATAGAGTCCAAACAAAACATTGAAACTGGATGGATAATACAACATCAATTGAGGCATCAGAAATTACATAGTGACAAACATAGCCCTGCTGATATTGCACAATTCTCTTTACTGATGTTTTGGGGAGTGTGCCATAAATCGGAAGAATGTCTTAAAGAATAGTCAATGGTTTCCTACAAATGGCATCTCAGATAGCACTATCACCATCCCTAGGTATGTCCTGTCCCAAGGGTAGGGCAGATTGACCAGAAGTAATAGCACAATGCCACACGTTAACAGTGAGTTACCATGGGTGGCCTCAACATTGATTCTGGACTCTAGAGTCCGGTACTCATTCAATCAAATCTCTATGACTGACCATATACGATAAAATCCTTTTCTGATGTGGAGCTGTGATGAGTCAATCCTTACCTTCGATACTTACTATAGTAATTATCTCTCTTTTTGCTGAAAGCCAGGAAGTAAATGAAACCGCAGTCAAAGTGAACCAGGAGAAGGGCCTTTCAACTTACTTACAAAGCCAAGATTCTCAATATCAACTGCTCACCAATCAGCATCAAAAGAGCATAAGACTTAGGAGCAAAAATTAGGCCATTGAGTCTGCTCTGCTATTCAATCATGACTGGTTTCTCAACCCCATTCTCCTGCTTTCTCCCTGTAATCCTTGCTCTCCTTTGCAACCAAGAATTTATTTATCTCTGTCTTAAATATACACAATGACCTGGCCTTCTCAGGCTTCTGTGGCATTGAATTCCATAGATTCACCACTCTCTGGCTGAAGAAGCTTCTCCTTATCTCTGTTCTAAAAGGTTTTCCCTTTACTCTAAGGCTGTGACCTTGGGTCCTAGTCTCTCCTACTAATGGAAACATCTTCCCTAAATCCACTCTGTTCAGGTCATTCAGTACGCTGTAAGATTAGATTAGATTAGACTTACAGTGTGGAAACAGGCCCTTCGGCCCAACAAGTCCACACCGACCCGCCGAAGCGCAACCCACCCATACCCCCACATTTACCCCTTACCTAACACTACGGGCAATTTAGCATGGCCAATTCACCTGACCTGCACATCTTTGGACTGTGGGAGGAAACCGGAGCACCTGGAGGAAACCCACGCAGACACGGGGAGAACGTGCAAACTCCACACAGTCAGTCGCCTGAGTCGGGAATTGAACCCGGGTCTACAGGCGCTGTGAGGCAGCAGTGCTAACCACTGTGCCACCGTGCCGCCCTTCATTTAAGTTTCAATTAGACTCCCCCCTTCATCCTTCTAAACTCCATCAAGTATCGACCCAAAGTCCTCAAATTACCTCATATATTTAGCCTTTCATTCCTGGGATCATTCTTGTAAACCTCCCCTGGACCCACTCCAGGGCCAGTACTTCCTTCCTGAGGTATGGGACCAAATATTGCTCACAACACTCTAAATGTGGTCTGACCAGAGCTTCAGAAGTACACCCCTGCTTTTATATTCTAGTCCTTTCAAAATAAATGCCAACATTGTATTTGCTTTCCTAACTATTGACTCAACCTACAACTTTACCTTGAGAGAATCCTGGACTAGGAATAAGGTAGATGCTGCCTGAATTGCTGTGCTTTTCCAGCACCACTCTAATCCAGAATCCTAGACTAGGAATGTCTAATCCCTTTGCACTTCAGATTTCTCAATTTTCTCCCCATTTAGAAAATAGTCTATGCCTCTATTCTTCCTACCAAAGCGTATGACCTCACATTTTCCCACGTTGTGTTCCATCTGCCTCTTTTTTGCCCACTCTCCTAACCTGTTCCAATCCTTCTGCAACCTCCTCACATTTTTAATGTAACTTGTCCCTCCATCTTTCTTTATATCATCTGTAAACTTGGCCAGAATGTCCTCAGTTCCTTCATCTGGATTGTTAATGTATAAAGTGAAATGTTGTGGTCCCAACACCGAGCCTTGGGCAACACCACCTATCACCGGCTGCCATTCTGAGAAGGACCCTTTTATCTCCACTCTCTGCTTTCCTCCAGACAGCCAAGCTTCTATCCATGCTAGTACCTCGCCTCTAAAACTATGGAACCTTATCTTAATCAGCAATCTCCAGTGCAATATCTTGTCAAAGGCCTTTTGAAAGGCCAGATAGATAACATCCATTGATTGTCCTTGGTCTAGCCTGTTCATTATCTCCTCAAAGAATTTGAACAGATTTGTCAGGCATGACCTCCCCTTGACGAAATTGTGCTGACTTTGCCCAATTTTACCATACGCTTCCAAGTGCTTAGAAATCTCAACCTTCATAACGAACTCCAAATACTTTATCAACATCCAAGTTCAGGCTAATTGGCTGGTAATTTCTCATCTTTTGCCTTACTCCCTCCTTAAACAAAGGTGTCACATTAGCAACATTCCAATCCTTTGGAAACTTCTTTGATTCCAGTGATTCCTAAAAGATCACCACGAAGGCATCCACTATCTCTTTGGCTATCCCCTTCAGATCTCTGGGGTGTAGTCCATCTGATCCAGGTGATTCATACACCTTTCAGACCTTTCACCTTCTCCTTGTTGGTGGCCACTATGCTCATGTTTTCATTGAGTATATTTAAAACGGAGATAGGGTCTTGATTGGACAGGAGATCAAAGATTATCGGGAGAAAGTAGGAGAATGGGGTTGAGAAACTTATCAGCCATGATTGAATGGCAGAGCAGACTCAATGGGCTGAATGGCCTAATTTCTACTCCAATGTCTTATAGCCTTATGCCCCCCTGACTCTCTTGAATTTTTGGGACGTTACTTGTGGCTTCCACCATGAAGACTGATGCAAAGTACTTGTTCAGTCTTTCCTTTGTTCCCCAATACTACTTCTCCAGCATCACTTACCAGATGTCCAATGTTCACCTTTGCCTCTCTTTTTTCCTTTGTATATCTAAAGAAGCCCTTGCAATCTTTTTTAGATTTGATTCCCTGCAGTAGGAAACAGGCCCTTCAGCCCAACAAGTCCACATCAACCCTCTGAAGAGTAACCCACCCACACCATTCCCCTACCCTGTATTTACTCCTAATTAATGCCCCTCACACTATGGGCAATTTAGCATGGCCAACTCAACTAACCTGCACATCTTTGGACTGTGAGAGGAAACCCACGCTGACACAGGGAGAATGTGCAAACTCCACATAGACAGTTACCCGAGGCAGGTATTGAACCCGGGTTCCTGGCGCTGTAAGGCAGCAGTGCTAACCACTGAGCCACCTTGCCACCCCACAATCCTTTTTTATATTACCAGCTAGCTTACCCTCATATTTAATCTTCTCCCTCCTTATTTTTTTCTTTGTTGTCCTCTGTTGGTCTTTGTAGGCTTCTCAATTCTCTGGCTGACCAGTGCCCTTTGTCATATTATATGTTCTCTCTTTAGCTATTATGCTGTCCCTGACGTCTCTTGTCAGTCATGGTTGTCTCGTTCCTCCCTTTAGTATGCTTCTTTTCTGTTGGGATGGGTTTTTGCTGTGTCGCCCAAATTACTCCCAGAAATTCCTGCCATTGCTGTGCCATGGGCTTTCCTACTAGGATTCTCCCCTAGTTAATTCTGGTCAGTTCCTCCCTCATGCCTCTGCAGTTTCCTCTATTCAACTGGAACACTGTTACACCTTATTCGACCTTCTCCCTCTCAAATTGCTGAGTAATTTCTATCATATTATGGTCCTCCTAAGGGTTCCTTCACCTGAAGCTTCCTTTTCAGTCTGCCTCACTGCACAACACTAAATCCAGTATTGCCTGTTCCCCAGTGGGCTCCACCACAAGCTGTTCCAAAAAGCCATCTCATTGACATTCCATGAATTCCTTTTTGTGAGATTCACTCCCAACTTGATTTTCCCAGTCCCCCTGTATATTGAATTCCCCTATGGTCACTGTAACTTTGCCTTTCTTACACATCCTTTCTTTCTCTCGGCCTCAGTATCCAAACTACTGTTTGGAGCCCTGTACATAACTCCCACTCTGCTTTCTTTATCTTTGCAGTTCCTCACCTCTACCTACACAGATTCTCCACTATCTGACCCTGCTTCTTTTCTTGCTTTTGATTTAATTTCATTTCTTACTAATAAGGCAACCCCATCCACTCAGCCCATCTGCCTGTCATTTTGATAGGCTTTATATCCTTGGATATTTAGTGCTGATCCCCTTGCAGCCATATCTCTGTGATGCCCGCCACATCATACCTGCCAATTTTGATCTGTGCCACAAGCTCATTTACCTTATTTCGTCTACTGTGTGCATTCAGGTACAACACCTTCAGTCGTGCAATGCCTGTCCCTCTTCTCATTGTCATTTGTTTATCCAGTGTGTTTGAAGTATGATTCCTTCCCCAAACACTCTGTGCTATTTTATGTGCTGGTGTCATGCTTCCAGTTTCACCCAAGTTAACGGTTACAATATCTCATTGAGTACACTCATGGTTGATTCATGGAAAATTTTAAATTTTTATCTTTTTTGGGCTCACCTCTGCTTTCTAATCTATGCACGTATGTTGCAATATTACTAATAAACTCATTTTTCATTGACACAAGAAAGCCTGGTTAAATTCCCTTCTTTCCAAATGATACATTAATTTGATTTGGGGGAAAGGCATGGACCAAAGAAGAGACTCATTTATAGTCACAGACTCAGATTCAAACAGTTCAGAAACAGACCACTTGGTTCAACTTGCCAATGCCAACCCAAATTTCCCAAACTAAACTAATCCCATTTGCCAGGCGAAAGTGAGGACTGCAGATGCTGGAGATCAGAGTTAAGATTAGAGTGGTGCTGGAAAAGTACAGCAGGTCAGGCAGTGTCCAAGGAGCAGGAAAATCAGTGTTTCGGGCAAACGCCTGCTTCTGGGATGCTGCCTGACCTGCTGTGCTTTTCCAGCACCACTCTAATCTAGACTTTCATCCCATTTGCCTTTATCTGGCTCATATCTCGCAAAACCTTTCGTATTCATGTACCTATCCAAATGTCTTTTAAATGTCATAATTGTACCTACCTTTACTACTCTATGCCCCTCATGATTTTATAAACCTTTATACGGTCAGCCCCATCAAAGTCCTATGTTCAAGTGAAACAAGTCCTAGCTCATTCAAAGCTTTCTTATAACTGAGACCCTCCAGTCCTGGTAGCATCTTTGTAAATCTTTTCTCTCCATTTGAACAATATGCTTCCTATAGCAGGACAACCAGAACTGCGCACAGTACTTTGAAAGTGGCCTACCCAACATTGTAAATAACTGAGTGGATAAGGTGAATAAAGGAAGGGATTTGGTTTTGCTGTCTTTATTTGGGAGTTTGACAATATGAGATACCCTATCTGGAGCTATAATAAATCAGGGACTTACCTGTGGACAGATCATAAGACTATCAAGCCAAATAATCAACCTGGGTTATAGGAAAAGGCAGAAGAGGCAAGGAATAACATTACTTAAAAATGAAATGTCTACCTGATGAAGATGCAACACAGTTCTACTTGCATACCAAGCAGTGGAAACAGCATGTAAAAGACAGGGCTAAGCAATCCCATAAGAAACAGATTACAACTAAGATTTGCAGTCCTGCCACATCCAGTCATGAATCGTGGTAACAAGAGGAGGAAGAGGTTCCACAAATATCCACACGGCAGTGATATGGGAGCCAAGCACATCAATGCAAAAGACAAGGCTGCCATATTTGCAACCACATCCAGCCAGAAGTGCTGAGTGAATAATCTATTTCAGTTGCATCTTGAGGTCCAGAGTATCATTGGAGCCAATCTTTAACCAAATTGATTCACTTCACATTAAATCAAAAAATTTCTGAAGACCCTGAATCATAGATTTGTGCTCCAGGACTAGATGTTCACCAAGTCACGTTATTTAAGGCATTTATCCAAAAATGTGGAAAATTGTCCGGATCTGTTCTATCCACAAAAAACAGTTCAAATCCAACCCAGCTAACTAACTTCTTATCAATCCATTCTCAATAATTGATAAAATGATGAAAGGAGTCATTGACAGCATGACTCAGCAGTGTGTGCAAAGGAATAACCTGTACACCGACACCCACCTTGGGCTTCATCAGGGCCACTCCTGATATTATTACAGCCTTATCCCAAATGTGGACAACGGTGAAGTGAAAATGATTGTCCTTAACATCTGTTAAAATAAAATAGCAGCTTTTAACTGAGAGCGGCAGCAAGGGGCCCTAGCAAAACTGGAAGCAATGAGAAAACCTTTGCTTGGAGTCAGTCCTAACAAAAAGGAAAATAGTTGTAGTTGCTGGAGTTATCTCAGCAACTCCCAAATGCCTCATCTAGAAGGACAGGGCGGCATATACATCAGAACACCATCTCAAGCAGAATCCCCTCCAAATCGGGACATGGAACTATATCGCCGTTTCTTCAATATCACGAGGTCAATGTTGAGGAACTCCATGCCTAACAACACTGTTTGTACTCCAATGCGCTAAGGCCTGCAGTCCCTCAAAAGGCAGTTTACCACCGCAATTTCAAGGCAATTAGAGATGGACAATATATAATCACCTGGCTAGCTGCACCTACATCCAATGTATCCAACAAAAATATTGTAGAAATATAAAGAATTATGCACCATCAGGAATGTCCTTAAGAAATCATTTGAAATTTCTGTATTTTCTCCAATTGAACAGCAAGAGAGATTGTACCATGTACAATCCCTCATTAATTTGCAGAGCATTAATGATCCATTTTATATTTTTGTTTCACTCGCTGCCTTGGCTCTGTTTCTCCCCTTTGCATGCAATCCCAGAAGCTCACTTACAGTAAAAGATGTCATTAAAAATATCTTGGTCCAGATGACTTGTTATTGTGATGCATTGCGCAGTATAATGCACAATGCATCTGTTCACTTTGAATAAAGTTGTTCACATTTCCAGCAGTGCAACACTCTGGGATTTATTTTCTTTAAAACTATCTGAAAACATGTCCTCCTCACATAAAGCCAGATTCTGGATCTGCAAAATTCAGCTGTGCATGAAAAACTTGTATTAGTTTGGAGGGGAGGAGAGGATATATCATAAAAGAGTTAATTTTGTAAGACCGATAAAAAGTAGAAGTAAAAGGTTGTGGTTAGAGGAGATGTAAATGATAGGATATCTGGCATCTAACGAAATCAGAGAGAAATGAGAGGAAATAAAACAGCCAAGAAAGGTTGTGATCCAAAATTGTTGAATCTCAATATTGAGTTCAGATTGTTATAAAATAAAAGAGTAGGGTGTGGATGTTGGAAATCTGAAATAATAACAAAGGCTGTCACTCTCACCTCACCTCTGAAATTCAGCTCTTTTGTCTATGTTTGAACCAAGGCTGCAATAAGGTCAGGATCTGAATGGCCCTGGCTGAACCCAAACTAGGTGTCTGTGAGCAGGTTATTGCTGAGCAGCTGCTGCTTGATAGCACTATTGATGACAATGTCCATCATTTTACTGATGATCAAGGGGAGACTGATGGGGCAGCAATTGGCCACATTGGATTTATCCTCCTTTTTGTGTTCATCACACATCTGGGCAGGTTTCCACTTTCTCGGATAGCTGCCAGTGTTGTCACTGTATGGAAGAGCTTGGCTATAGGAGCAGCAAGAAAGCCTCCAATATGATTGCCAGAATGCTGTCAGGGCCCAGAGACTTTTCTCCATCCAGTGCCTCCAACTGTTTCTTGAAGTCATGTAGAGTGAATCAAATTTGCTGAAGACTAGTGTCTGTGATTGCTGAGGATCACTTGAGGAGGCCAAGTTGGATCATCTGCTTGACATGTTTGGCTGAAGATTGCTGCAAATGCTTTTGCTTAATCTTTTGCACTGAGGTGCTTTTCCAACATTGAGGATGGGGATAATTGTGGAGCCTTCACTTCCAATGAGTCGTTTAATTGTCCACCACCATTCATGAATGGATGAAGCAGGACTGCCGAGCTTAGATCTGATCTGTTGGATGTGGAATCATTTAGCTCTGCCTATCACATGTAGTAGTCTTGTTTGGTACCTTCACTAGGTTGACAGCTCCTGGCATGCACTCTCCACTGAACCAGGGTTGATCCCCTGGCTTGGTGGTTGTGGTTGAGTGGGAGATATGCTGAGCAATGAGGTTGCAGATTGTGCTGAAGTACACTTCTGCTGTTGATGGCCCCAGTGCTTTGGTTGCTCAGGTCTTGTGTTGTTAGATTTGTTCAAAGTCTGTCCCAATTACCAGGCTGCTAGTGTCACACAACACAGTGGAGGGTAATATTAATGTGAAGACAGTACTTAGTCTCCACAGGACAGTGTGGTGGTCATTCTTACTCATAGTGTCATGGACAGATACATCTGCAACCGGCAAATTATTAAAGATAAAGTCAAATACGTTTTTATGTCTTATTGGCTCCCTCACCACCTGTTGCAGATCCAGTCGAGCAGCTATACCCTTTAGGACCCGACCAGCTTGGATCAGTAGTACTCCATCCATTTTCCATTGGTAATGAACATTGAAATTCCCCACTGAGAGTACATTTTGTGCCCTTGCCACTCTCAATGCTTTCTCCAATTTTTTTTATTCATTCATGGGATGAGGGTGTCGCTGGCTGGACCAACATTTATTGCCCATCCCTAATTGCCCAGAGGGCTGCTAAGAGTCAGCCACCTTGCTATGGGTCTGGAATCACATGTAGGCCCCACTGGTAAGAATGGTCGATTCTTTCCCTCAAGATGGGTTTGTCCTGAAAATTGATTCATGCTCATCATTAGACTTTTAATTCTAGATTTTATTAACTGAATTCAAATTCTCACATCTATTGCAGCAGAATTTGAACCCGGGTCCCTGGAACTTTAGTCTGGATTAACAGGTCCAGCGATAATACCATTAGGCCATTACCATTAAGGAAAGAGTACTGATACATCAGAGAAGGAATGATGGTACGTGGTAATCAGCAGGAGACTTCCTTGCTCATGTTTAACCTGAAGTCATGAGATTTCATGAGATCTGGAGTCAATTTTGAAGACTCCCAGGGCAGTTGCCTCCTGACTGTACGTAACTGTGCCGCCATCTCTGCTGAGTCTGTTCTGCAGTGGAACCGAACATATCCAGGGATAGTGATGGTCTCTGGGTATTGTCTGTAAAGTGTGATTCCTTGAGTTTAACTTATCAGACTGTTGCTTGACTAAACTGTGATCGACTATCAGGTAGCATCAGGAGGTGGAGAAGTCAATTTTTCAGGTGTAATGCTTCTTCAGACTAATCTGTGAGACAGCTGTCCTAATCTTGCCACAAGTCCCTTGATGTTAGTGACGTTCACAGGATCAACAGGATTGATTTTGGCATTGTCGTTTCTGGTGCCTAGGTCAATGCAGATGGTCCTGATGAAGGGCTCTTGCCTGAAACATTGATTTTCCTGCTCCTCGGAAGCTGCCTGACCTGCTGGGTTTTTCCAGTACCACACCATCGACAATGCAGATTGTCAGTCCAGTTTCGTTTTTTTGCGGAGACTGCACAATGATTGATGTAACTGAATGGCTTGCTAGGCCATTTCAGAGGACAGTTGCCATTTACATTGGTGTGGGTCTGGAGTCACATATAGGCCAGGTAAGGATGGAAGGTTTCCATCCCTGATGGATACTAGTGAACAAGGCGGGCTTTTTGGATAATTGACAATGTTTTCATAGTCATCAGTAGATTCTTGATTCCAAATATTTTTTATTAAATTCAAATTCCACCATCTGCTGTGGCAGAATTTGAATCCATGACCCCAGAACAATCACTGAGTTTCTGCTTTATTAGTCTAGAGATAAGACTAACTATGCGAATACTATTTGAAATTGAAAAAAGAACAAATAAAAGGCCTGTGACCAATGGAGTGCCACAAGGATCGGTGCTGGGCCCTCTACTTTTTGTCATTTATATAAATGATTTGGATGCGAGCATAAGAGGTACAGTTAGCAAGTTTGCAGATGACACCAAAATTGGAGGTGTAGTGGACAGTGAAGAAGGTTACCTCAGATTACAACAGGATCTTGACCAGATGGGCCGATGGGCTGAGAAGTGGCAGATGGAGTTTAATTCAGATAAATGTGAGGTGCTGCATTTTGGGAAAGCAAATCTTAGCAGGACTTATACACTTAATGGTAAGGTTCTAGGGAGTGTTGCTGAACAAAGAGACCTTGTGGTGCAGGTTCATAGCTCTTTGAAAGTGGAGTCGCAGGTAGATAGGATAGTAAAAAAGGCATTTGGTATGCTTTCCTTTATTGGTCAGAGTATTGAGTACAGGAGTTGGGAGGTCATGTTGCAGCTGTACAGGACATTGGTTAGGCCACTGTTGGAATATTGTGTGCAATTCTGGTCTCCTTTCTATTGGAAAGATGTTGTGAAACTTGAAAGGATTCAGAAAAGATTTGCAAGGATGTTGCCAGGGTTGGAGGAGCTGAGCTACAGGGAGAAGCTGAACAGGCTGGGGCTGTTTTCCCTGGAGTGCAGAGGCTGACGGGTGACCTTATAGAGGTTTATAAAATCATGAGGGACATGGATAGGATAAATAGACAAGGTCTTTTCCCGGGGTCGGGGAGTCCAGAACTAGAGGGCATAGGTTTAGGGTGAGAGGGGAAAGATATAAAAGAGACCTATGGGGCAACTTTTTCACGCAGAGGGTGGTACGTGTATGGAATGAGCTGCCAGAGGAAGTGGTGGAGGCTGGTACAATTGCAACATTTAAGAGGCATTTGGATGGGTATATGAATAGGAAGGGTTTGGAGGGATATGGGCCGGGTGCTGGCAGGTGGGACTAGATTGGGTTGGGATATCTGGTCGGCATGGACGGGTTGGACCGAAGGGTCTGTTTCCATGCTGTACATCTCTATGACTCTATGACTCTATAAATCACTGTTTACCTCATTACGATCACTTGAAAAGTTATGTATTAAAGAATTGAATTTCCCAAATGACCTCAATTGAAGAAACTAATGGTTGAAATTTCATTTCCTTTCAAGCTTACTGTAGTGTTCAAAATAAAATGAACATAGCTTAAACATGAACTAGTAGGCAATTTGCAGTCAGTGAAAACTATAAATTACTCATTAATTAGCAGGCGAAACAAAAATAGATTTTGAAGATTTACTAATCAGCATATTTGGCACTCATTCCAACTACAAAGTGTTTCAAAGTGCTGAGTTTTCACAGATTGAATTCCACTTGTTTTCTTCAAGATTTCACCTAATCCTCAGCTGTCACTTAACCAACCACAGCCCCGTGGGCAACGTTTCCATCGAAATGCTATATGGCTGCAGAACTTCCTCAACTTTTCTCATAATGTTCTTCATGTCATAGATCAATCAAGACTATTTTCAAGTAACAGAAATAGCTTCAGCAATTATGTATTTTCCTTTTTCCAGTTCCTGGTTTCTGTCTACATCACCTTCCACTAGCCAATATTGCAACTCTGGGGAAGGACCAAGTTTAATTCAAATCAGTTTTTCCCTATCAGCTAACTAAAGTTTCCATTTCAGTTCTCATTCAATTTTGTCTGAATAAACGTAAGATTTGAAGTCATCAATTTCATTACAATTCGAAAGGAATGTTTGAGACCTTGACTGAAGAGAAACTGAACTATAAAAGAACAGACATTTGAAATAGACTATGGAAGAAGTGTTGGGAGTTACTAAGTTGTGGATCAGGTTATTATGGTAGAAATAGCATTCTCAGTGTGAAAGAGAAAGGATCAAAATATATTTTTAATGGTGGCATCATCCTAAAAATAGCAGCAATGGCAGAGATTAATTCACTGAAGATAGAGGCTGATTGGGTGGATGCTGAAGCCTATCATGATTTTGTGAATAGAACAGGGTGAGACTGGAAGTACATGAAATAGAATGGACACAATTAAGGACTTTGTCAGCCATGATGGGGAGTCCTCAGTTGAGAAAAGAGGAAGACATACTGGAAACCAAATGAATTGTTAATGACTGTATATGGCACTATTTGCTGCTCACAAGTTGACCTGGAAAATGTATTTGATATTCCTGACAATTGCCACTTGTCTGTAATCTTCACATGTTCCATATCTGATCTTCACTTCTAATCCTAGATTTCCTTGTCTCCATTTTGGGATAGACTTTACACTAAATCCCAAAGTTACATTATGACACTTTCTCACATTTCACTTCCTATAAGCAGTCTTGTCCATTCTCCCAGTTTCATTATCTATCACTCTAGTTCAAATAATGTCACCTTCCTTAACAATGTTTTCAATATGTTAATTTTTCCTCTCTACTGAGGAAAAACTTCTCATTAAGTTTGATGCCACCACCTCTCCCCAGTGGATTGTTGATAATGGCAAGGATACTGGTCAAGCAAAAACCATTACACTGAGGCCAACTACGTACTAACATTGCTAAAATCAAAGAACTGAGCGATGTAGCTTGCCCCTTTGGACTGGTTCTTTGATCTTCAGAATTATGTTTTCCATGTCTATATTTTTCCACACATAATAATTGCGTCAAATCATCTGTCTTTGTATGTCTTATTTGGAATTGAGTGTATGTGTATGTATTTGAGATCTTAAAGGGTTAAAGTCCAAATAGCCTGAGAGAGACTAGTAATTCTTTCTTTTCCTTTGCCATTTGTTAAAGAATTAGTCTATTTCCAATAAATAATTATTTTCATATCAATGATGGACCCAGTTGTAAATTGTTTTTATCCTGAGTCTGGCAAACAACCTTGGAGTTTAAATTGGATACTTATATATAAAACATAGAACAGTACATCACAGGAACAGGCCCTTTGCCTTACTATGTCTGTGTCGACCATGAAGCTATTATAAATTAATTCCATCTGCCTGCAAATATTCCGTATCCCTCTACTCCCTGCCTGTCCTTCTGCCTGTCCAAGTGCCTCTTAAATGTTACTATTGTATCTCCTTCTACTACCATACCTGGCAGCTTGATCCAGGCACCTACCATCTTCTGCGTAAAAAACCTGCCTCGTAAATCTCCTTTGAATATTTGCCTTATGCTCTCAAGTATATGACATTTCCATCTTGGGAAAAAGATTCTGACTATCCACCCTAAATATGCCTTTCATAATTTTATATATTTCTATCAGGTCACCCCTCGGGCTCTGACACTCCAGTGGAAACAATCCTAGTTTATCCTATCACTCCCTACAGTTAAAACAATCCAATCAACATTTTTGTAAACCTGAATACTCCAATGGGGCCGTACTAAAGTCTTACACTGCTGCAACGTGACTTGCGAACTGTGATGCTCAGTGCCCCGACTGATAAAGGCAAGCATGCTTTTTAACTTCTTTATTCACCTTATCCACTTGCGTTACCACTTTCAGGGACCTGTGGATCTGCTGGAGTTGTCTGAAGTGGCAGAGAATGATCCTTTGAATGCGGAGTTCGGTGGGATGAAAAGTGAGGACAAGGCGGATCCGATAACGTTGTGATGGAAAGGAGCAAGGACATAATTATGGGTGGTAGGTCGATGCTGTTGAGGGCCCTGTCAACCACAGAAGCAAGCCATGTCAGCAGTGTTGTTTTGGAAGGGGCATTATTCAAACAAATACAATGTAGACGAAAGAACTGGGAGAAATGGAAAGGAATTCTTGCAGGACATGGAGTGGGAAGAGCTGTAGTGAAGGTAGGTAAGGGGGGAGTCTTGTAGTGATGGTAGTGAACAATCTATCCTTTGAAATGGAGGCAGAGAGGTCAAGGAAAGGAAAGGAAGTGTCTGAATTGGACAATGTAAAAGCTATCAAGGGGTGGAAAGTGGAGGCAAACTGAACAAATTTTTCAAGGTCTTGGTGGGAGCATGAAGCAGCACTGAAACACTGGTGGGAACATCACTTAGTTGTGTGCAACAGCACTTTTGGGTATAACAAAAAGAAGTCCGGGGGTTCTTGTGGGGCAATGGTGACATCCCTACCTCTGAACCAGGAGGCCTGGGTTTAAGACCCACCTGTTCCAAGAACGTGTCACGTCTGAACAAGTTGATTTTTTAAAAAAACTATCAAGCAGACCTGTATTAGTTGTTGGAAATTGAACTCGCTGTTTAACTATTTGAAAATCCTTTGAAGTGCTTTCATTGCTCCTGATCTTTGGGTGTTGGCAGATTGGAGAACCTCATCATGGGTCTACTCCTGGGCTTGGCCAGGATAACTATAAACTGATCCAGGCTGTTGGCTATGGTGGTAATCATCTCTGCTGGCTGTCTGTCCCTCTTCTACAGTTTTGTTCATGCCTGTGTGTCATTGGAGTAGGTGCGTGCAGTGTCTATTAATGCTCTTGATACCTTAGAAAGAGTTGGGAATCTCCCCATTCAACTCCATTTTGGTTTAGCCACTTTCCCCCTCTCCTTACCTCTTCCTCACTTTTGATGGTCTGTATTGCACTTAATGGGCTTTGCATGTTAGTATATATTTGGTTACGCGGGTGATTTATTGGTGGTTCATAGTTATCAACAAAAATAAAGTCGCCGTGATTTGGTATTAGAAAAAAAACCTGTTCATTCGTGTGTGATGGGTATACGAAAAGTTAAGCAGACCCACCCCTCCCTGCCTCCTCCTCATCTTCTGATAGTTTATTAAATAGCTCCATAGAAGCTGGAATCTGGCACAAAGTCACTCTTTATTCACACATGGTCTTTTTGTGATTTATATAAATGATTTGGATGTGAACATAGCAGGTATGGTTAGTAAGCTCTCCGATGACACCAAACTTTGAGCTGTTGTGGATAATGAAGAAGATCACTTGAGTCCAATGAGATCTTGATCAGATGGGCCAATAGGGTGAGGAGTGGCAGATGACATTTAATTTAGATAAACATGAGATGCTACATTTTAGAAAAGTAAATCATGGGACTTATACACTTAATGGTAAGGTCCTGGGGAGTGTTGCTGATCAAAGTGACCTTGCAGTGTAGTTTCATAGTTCCTTGAAAGTGGAATCATAGGTAGACAGGATAGTGAAGAAGGCTTTTGGTATGCTTGTTGGTGCATTGAGTACAGGAGCTGGGAGGTCATGTTATGGCTGTACAGGACATTGGTTCAGCCACTTTTGTAATGCTGGGTTCAATTCTGGTCTCCCTGCAAAAGGAAGGATGTTGGGAAACTTGAAAGGGTTCAGAAAAGATCTTCAAGGATGTTGCCAGGGTTGGAGGGTTTCAGCTATAGGGAGAGGCTGAATAGGCTGAACTTCATTGGCTGAGGAATGACCTTAAGGAGGTTTATACAATCATGAGGGGTATGAATAGGGAGATTAGTCAAGGTGTTTTCCCCAGGGTGGAATTGTCAAAAACTAGAGGGCATAGGTTTAAGGTAAAAGGTGAAAGATTTAAAAGGGGCCTAAGGAGCAACATATTCACACAAAGGGTGGTGTGTGTATGAAATGAGCTGCCAGATGAAGTGGTGAAGGCTGGTACATGTACAGCATTTAAAAGAATCTTTTCCCAAGATGGGGAAATGAAAGAAAGGGTTTAGAGGGACAAGGGTCAAATGCTGACAAATAGAATTAGGTTTATTTAGGATATTTGGTCAGCATGGACGAGTTGGACTGAAGGGACTGTTTCCATGCTGTACTGCTGTATGACTGAATTGTTGCCTTTAGTACTGCCTCATTCAGCATCAGCTACCAGAGTGCCCACATCTCTGACACTCCCTTTTTTATAAATCAGCCGGGGCTCCTAGATTAGACCAGATTAACAGCCCTAATTAGGGTAATTATATTCAATAATATCCAGCTGGCTGACTTTGTACAATCACTAGATTTTGCATTGCTATTAATGTACTTTGCATTTAAATATCCAATATGAATATGAAAACACAGATGATTTACTGGTGGTGGTTAATAGTTGAAAAAGAAAAATCACACTAATTGGATGATGGGTTAAGAAAAGTCAGTTGTGTGTGATAGCACTTTCAGATACATCAAATAGACATCATTTTGTGATTTGCTAATGGAAAAAAAATTATTTTATGTAAGAGCACTTCTGATTATATAAAACAAAGTAGACCTTGTCATGGTGATTTGGTGATAGGGGAAACAAATGTTCAGTTGCATCTAATAGTTCTTCCAGATTTAAAAACAAAAAAACATCAGACCCAGAGTGGGTGCAGTGGTGCAGTGATAGCATCCGTATCTCTGAATCAAGATATCCAGGTTAAAGTCCCACCTTTTCCAGAAATATGCCATGACATCTCTAAACAGGTTGCTGTTAAAAAAGAAGAACCAGGGGTGGAGTGGCAGAACTGCCTGTCTCAGGTTGGGACATGCCTATCATGCTATGAGTAATGGCTCTATTTTAGTGTTCAATAATAAATGATGTTCTTTTCCAGTTGGGCTTCCTGAATCATTACAGGTTGGAACACATTGTGTGAGATACATATTCAAATTTTGTGGCAATGCTTAATGACCAAGGGTGAGGCGAGGCTATCAATGAGAAAAATGAGCTATGGTTGGCAGGTGAATGAAGGCATGATGGTGAATTTAATGCTGTGTGAAGTCTGTGATCAGTTGATAGATTGAAATATTTGAAGATTCATTCACTGACATAGGCTACTCATATGAAGTCATTGAACGTTTTGCAATGCTGCATCAAGGTCCTCTAAACTAGATGGCTGGCATTAACTGCTGTGACTATCTGCTCACTAAATGTTCAGATTGTCTCCTAAATCCTTGTGGATATAAGATCTCATTTTCCTTTTTGCATCAATGTCTCCAGTGATGTCACTGAGAAAGTTGGATCAGGCTTTCTGTCCTATTGTTCCATACTTTCTTTTCTTCCTGAGCATAACTCCATTGCCAGTTACAGCATCTGCCATGGCTCGAGTATACAACCCCTCCCTTGATGAGGTGCAACTGATTTTTCATGGAACAAGTTAGCTCCGTCTAATGCAAACCATGCATGAATTTTGTCCTCCTGCTGAGGAAGGTAGCCACTCTCCTGCATACTGTTATCGTTTAAATTACTAGGCAACACAAAGTTTGTGAACTGCCTGAATCAGAAGCAATGGGCACAGAAACTTTTAGCAATTTCCATAACCCTTTAGTTTTGTTCAATTTTTCACGTTAATTTTCTACATACTCCATACCTAGGCACATACATGCTCCTCTTTATTTTCAATCAATGTGATATTATACATAGCATAATATAATAATCAATGAATAGTTTGATTGGAAACACATTCCAAGTGCTTCAATCATCTTTTTGTTAAAAGCACTATGTCGAACAGAACAGAGTTATTTACTGCTGGAAAGTTCAGTGTTATTGATCTCAGGAAGCCTAGCACTGTCATGGTGTGATTTGCATCAGTATCCCAGACTAAGGAATGAAAATCAGTTAAACCAGTGAGTAAAAAATGAGGTCTGCAGATGCTGGAGATCACAGCTGCAAATGTGTTGCTGGTCAAAGCACAGCAGGTTAGGCAGCATCTCAGGAATAGAGAATTCGACGTTTCGAGCATAAGCCCTTCATTATTCCTGATGAAGGGCTTATACTCGAAACGTCGAATTCTCTATTCCTGAGAATCAGTTAAACCACCCAATCTAATCAAATCTTTTAACCCCAGTACAGAAATCTATCGGTTAAGACTCCAGTAGGAAAACCTTCTTTAAAATCACACAGTTTGGAGGTTCATCTATTGCCCTAGCAATGGTGAGAGTGCTCCTTTTTTCCGTGCAGAAAGTGAGGTAAGTACTGTCAGGCAGGTAGTGAGAGGCGTAGTTTGATCCATTCGAGAGGATTGAAAATGGTTCTTGCAATCGTATAGTGAATGGAGCTAGCTGTTGCTGAGGTGCTAGCAAATGGTTAAGTTTTAATAAATTGTACAAATTGGTGGTAAAGTTAATGAAACACATAAATTGAATAATGTAATTAAATAATTAAAGCTTATTTAGAATGGCAGTTCAAGTCTTGGGTCTGTAATAAGAGGGAGCTCAGGTGCCATTGTAAACGGGGAAAACATATCCACTGCGAATCTTTGAAGTTTAAGCAGCTTTGGCACTGCTTATGAGCTGGAGGCTGAGCTACAATCACTGTGATACATCGAGAAGGGAGTACGTTACCTGGTTTCTTTGGACCAAGAGGAAGCCATGCCATTTATGACAGCATCTTCTGAGTTAGTCAGTGATCAAGAACAGAAGACTGTGACTGTGTGTGAGGCAAGTAAGGGACTGAGAGGACAGGAGTGCAATAGTGTCACCCTCTGAAATTGTCTAGTTAGTTTGAGGTTCTCTTAGTCTGTTTGGATGAGAGTGGAGGCTTCAGGGTAGTTGCACAAACTGACCATGGCACCATTTTACAGGAAGCCATTGGAGGGGTGAGAAACAAGCTGTGTAGCATTGGTAAGTGATAGCGTATTGAGAGGTATTGACACTGTTCTTTGCAGCAATATTTGAGAATCCTATCAGCTGCGTTGTTTGCCCAGTGCCAAAGTTTGGGTCACCTGCTCAGACCTGGAAGGGAATTTGCAGTGGGAGGTGTGGATCCAGTCATCATCTATGTTAGTACCAAATACATCTGTGGAAAGAGGTTATGGAGGATAGGCACTAAGTTGAAAAAGACAACCTCAAGAGTTGTCTTTCACTATTTGAGCCATGTGAAAACTGGAATTGAGTACATAAAATTAGAGGGAGTGGCTCAAGGATTGGTGTGGGAGGAGTGGGTTCCAGTTTGTGAGTCATTGGTGCCAGTTCTGGGAAAATGGATGCTTATACCATTGGGACAATCTACATCTAAACTGTATAAGGTCACTGTTCTTATAAACTGAATAAGAAGGGAAATACAGAGGATTTTAAACTATATATGGGGCAAGAGATCAAATGTGGAGAGATATGATGTATCAAAGAGTGATCTGATAATCATTATCCTCCCAGAGGACTGCTTTCTTATTAGAGAGAGACAATGGTGTTGTTTAACCTGAGCATCACCACAACTCAGGAAAGGAACAAGGCTGAGAAGATGGGACCTTCCTGATAACCTTTACTGGTATAGGAATTGAACCCGTGCTGTTGATGTTCATTTGCATTGCAAATCAACTATCCAGCCGAATGAACTAACCAACCCCTAAAATTCAAAGAGTAGAGATAAGGCAGGAGAAGAAAATCATAATGTGGCAGGAAAGACCAGAGAGAAAAGAACCTAGCAACACACCTATAATCAAGGCTTAATATTACAAAGAAAACAAGTGACAAAACTAAAGGCTCTATATCTGAATGTGTTATGAATCATTCATAACAAAGCAAAAAAAAAGACAGCGCATATTAAAGTTAATAAATATGATCTGCAACATAATTTGAGGATGGCGACGATTACTATGTGAATTTTGAGTGGTATATGACATTCAAAAAAATTAAAAATCTCGGTATAGGTGGGGGAAAGTGCTGTGAAAAAGGGGTGGTATTTGTGTAATTCTATAGATGTGCCGGGGTTAAAAATCACACAACACCAGGGTTATAATCCAATAGGTTTATTTGGAAGTACTAGCTTTTGGAGTGCTGCTTCATCAGCTAGTTGCAGAGCAGGATCATAACACAACAGAATTTGCAGTAAAAGATCTCAGTATCATACAAATGAAAGGATATACTGAACAAACCTAGATTGCCATTAAGACTCAGGTTGTAAGGTTGCTCGCTGAGCTGGTCATTTTGTTTTAGATTACTTACTTACAGTGTGGAAACAGGCCCTTTGACCCAACAAGTCCACACTGACCAGCCGAAGCGCACCCACCCAGGCCCATTCCCCTACACCTAACACTATGGGCAATTTAGCTTGGCAATTCACCTAACCTGCACGTATTTGGACTGTGGGAGGAAATACAGACATGGGGAGAATGTGCAAACAGTCAGTCGCCTGAGGCGGAAATTGAACCCGGGTCTCTAGCGCTTGAGGCAGCGATGCTAACCACTGTGCTGCCCAGATCTGTTCTCATGTTTCATCACCGTGCTAGGTAACATCATCAGTGAGTCTCCGGTGAAGCGCTGGTGTTCTGTCCCGCTTTCTATTTGTGTCTTGATCTGTTGTGGTGGGTGATATCACTTCCAGTTCTTTTTCTTAGAGGTTAGTAAATGGGGTCCAAATCGATGTGTTTATTGGTGGGGTTCTGGTTTGAATGTCAGACCTCTATGAATTCCCCTAAATGCCTTTATTTAGCCTGTCCTAGGATGGCTGTGTTGTCCCAATCGAAGTGGTGTCTTTCTTTGTGTGTAAGGATACTAGTGATAGTTGATCATGTCTTTTGGTGGCTAGTTGGTGCTCGTGTATCCTGGTGACTAGTTTTCAGGTGTCTGTCCAATGTAGTGTTTGTTGCAGTCCTTGTATGGTATTTTGTAAATGACATTTGTTTCACTGGCTGTTGGTACAGGGTCTCTTAGGTTCATCAGTAGCTGTTCCAGTATGTTGATGAGCTTGTGGGCTACCATGATACCAAGGAGTCGGGGTAGTCTGGTTATCATCTCTGAGATGTCTTTGATGTTTGACAGAGTAGCTAGAGTCTCTGGTCTTGTTGTGTCTTCTTGTTTGGGTTTGTTGTTTAAGAATTGGCAAACTATGCTTATTGGGTACCCACTGTTCTTGAGTATGCTGTATAGGTATTTTTCTTCTGCTGTTCGTAGTTCCTGGGTAGTGCAATGTATTGTGGCCCGTTTAAATAATGTCCTGATGCAGCTCCACTTGTGGGTGTTGGGATGATTGCTCCTGCAGTTGAGTATCTGATCTGTGTGTTTTACTTTCCTGCAGATGCTGGTCTGCAGTTCTCCATTGACTGTTCATTCCACTGTGACATCTAGGAAGGGGAATCTATTGTTATTCTCTTCCTCTTTGGTGAAATTTATGCCAGTAAGGATGTTGTTAATGATATTGTAGGTTTCTTCTAACTTGTTCCGTTTCATGATGACAAAGGTGTCATCCAAGTGATGGACCCAAAGTTTGGATTGGATCATGGGAGAGCTGTTTGTTCTAGTCTCTGCATCACTGCTTCTGCTAAGAAGCCTGCTATTGGTGATCCTATGGGTGTTCCGATGATTTGTTTGTAGGTCTTGTCATTGAAGGTGAAGTGGGTAGAGAGGCACAGGTCTACTAGCTTGAAGATGCTGTCTTTGCAGATGGAATTGATGCTGTCGGGTGTATGTGTCCTTGGTTCCTCTTGCAGCGAGGTCAGTGTTGCTTTGGCCAGGCTGATGTTAATTGATATGAATAGGTTGTTACATCGAAGGAGACCATTATTTCATCCTCTTTTATCTTGGTGTCTTTGATGGTGTTCAGGAATTCTTGAGTGGAGTGGATGGAGTGACATGAGTTTTCTACTAGGTATTTCCGTTTACGGTGAAGTCCCTTTGCTAGCCTGTATTTCGCTGAGCTGGGAAGTGAGACATGGGTCTATTAAGTTGCTGTAATACAGACAGACTCTAACCTCACTCCTTTAATCCATTGTCTGAGCAAAAATGCCACGTTTTTTAAAATAAAACTTCGAGGTATCTCGAGAATATGACTGGAAAGAGGTTCTGGGATTTACATATTAATGAACTGAAACCTGTAACCCCCTCTAAAATATTAAAGATTTAACAGCAATCTAAGTTTTTCAATATGCCATTTTGGTTGCATGACACTGAAACCTCTTGCTATTAGTTCTGTTGTATTGTGACCCTTCTTTATAGCTACCTGATGAAGGAGCAGTGTTCCAATAGTTAGTACTTCCAAATAAATCTGTTGGACTATAACCTGTGCTGTGTGATTCTTAAATTTGTGCAGTAGTTGGTGGACCTTGGTTCAGGGAATCAGATGTAAAATTGGTTTTGGATAGAGATGAAGAATAGTAGCATAAAGAAGTCACTATTAAGAGTGGTCTAGAGGCTCCAGAACAGTAACCACAATGAGGAACAACATATACAAGAAGAAATAAGGGTGCTTAAAATAAAGGGATGGCAATAATCATGGGTGACTTTAATCTATACATAAACTGAAAAATTCGATAAGCAGTAGTAGCCTTTATGAGCCATTCATAGAATGCTTTGATACAGAAAAGCATCTTAGGACACAGAAGAATACAGCACAAGAATGGGCCCTATGGCCCATGATGTTGTGCCAAGCATGACACCAAATTAAACTAATCCTTCCTGCCTGCTCTTGGTCCATAACCCTTTAAGAATCGCACATTCATGTGTTCATCTAAAAGTCTCTTAAGTACCGCTATCATATCTGCCTACACCAACACCCCTTGCAGTGCATTCCATACTCCTACCACTCTCACACCTCCTTTGAACTTTCCTATACTCACCTTAAATGTCTGTCCCCTAGCATTAGACATTTCAACTTTGGGAAAAAGATTGTGACTTTCAACCCTATCTATGCATTTCATAATTTCATAAACTTTTATCAAGGCTCTCCTCAGCCTCTGCTGCTCAAGCGAAAACAACCCAAGTTTTTTGAGACTCTCCTTATAGTTCATACCTCCTCATCCAGGCAGCATCCTGGTAATCCTCTTCTGCATCATCTCCAAAGCCTCCACATTATTCCTGTAAAGTGGCAACCAGAATCAAACATAATACTCTAAGGGTGGCCTAACCCCAGTCTTTTAAAGCTGCAATATGACATCCTGACTCTTGCACTTAATTGCTGAAGATGTGTTGCTGGAAAAGCGCAGCAGGTCAGGCAGCATCCAAGGAGCAGGAGAATCGACGTTTCAGGCATGAATCAAATGTTGATTCTCTTGCTCCTTGGATGCTGCCTGACCTGCTGCACTTTTCCAGCAACACATTTTCAGCTCTGATCTCCAGCATCTGCAGTCCTCACTTTCTTGCATTTAATTCCCTGACCAATAAAGGCAAGCATGCTATATGCCTTCTTTACCACTCTATCTACTTATGTGGCCACTTGCAGTGAGCTATGGACTTGAACCCAAGATCGTTCTGTACATCAGTGCTGTTCAGAGTCCTGGCATTAACTGTATTTTTATCCTTACCATTTGATCTCCCAAAGTGCAGTACCTCACCCTTACCAGGATTAAACTCCACCTGCCATTTCTCCACTCATGTCTGCAACTGTTCTATATCCCACACTATACCATTTGGCAACCTTCTACACTATCCATAACTCCACAAATCTTTGTATTGTCTGCAAACTTACTAACCCACCTATCTACATTTCCTTCCAAGTCATTTTCATATATCAAAAACAGCAGAGGTCTCAGTACAGATCCTTGCGGAACACCACTAATCACGGACCTCCAGCTGAAAAACACCTTTCCACCACTACCATCCATCTTCTATGGACAAACCAGTTCTGAAGCTTCACAGCCAAGTCACTGTAGATCCCATGTATCTAAATCTTTTGGATGAACCTACCATGAGGGACCTTGTCAAAAGCCTTACTAAAATCCATGTAAACAGGATTCATTGCTCTACACTCATTAACTGCATCACCTCCTCGAAAAATTCAATGAAGTTCTAAGACATGCCCTGCTCTGCACAAAGCCATGCTGACAGTCACTAGTTAGGCCATGCTTTTCCAAATGTACATAAATCCTATCCCCAAGAATTCTCTCGAAAAGCTTCCCAGCTACCGATTGAGACTCACCTATCTATAGTTTCCCAGATTATCCTTTTTTTCCTTCTTGAACAGACGAACAACATTAGCTACTCGCCAGTCCTCCGGAATCTCTCCAAAGGCTAGGAAGGATACAAAGATCTTGATCAAGATCCCAGCAATCTCCTCTCTTGCTTCTCTCAATAACCTGGTGTTGATACCATCAAGCCCTGGGGACTTATCCATCTTCATGAGATCCATCACCACTTCTTCCTTGATCTCAAAATGCCCTAGCATGTTAGCATGCTCCACACTAATCTCACTATCCTCCATATCCTTCTCCTGGGTGAATACTGACACAAAGTACTTATTTAGGGTCTCGCTGACATCCTCTGCCTCTCAGCACAAGTTCCCTCTTTTATCCTTGAGTGGTCCTACCTTCTCCCTTGTCATTATCTTGTTTTAAGGTATGTATAAAATGCCTGGGTTTCTCTTTAACCCTACTTGTCAAGTTTATTTCATGGCTCCTTCTTGGTCTCCTAATTCCTTGAACATAGAACATAGAAGGATACAGCGCAGTACAGGCCCTTCGGCCCTCGATGTTGCGCCGACCGAATCCTACCTAGCCTATACTAGCCCAATAACTTCCAAATGCCTATCCAATGCCCGCTTAAATGACCATAAAGAAGGAGAGTTCACCACTGATACGGGCAGGGCATTCCATGAACTCACAACCCGCTGTGTGAAGAATCTACCCCTAACATCTGTCCTATACCTACCACCCCTTAATTTAAAGCTATGTCCCCTAGTAACACCTGACTCCATTAGCGGTAAAAGGTTCTTAGTATCTACCCTATCTAAACCCCTAATCATCTTATACACTTCTATCAGATCTCCCCTAAACCTTCTCTTCTCCAATGAGAACAGCCCCAAGTGCCTCAGCCTTTCCTCATAAGATTTTCCTACCATTCCAGGCAACATCCTGGTAAACCTCCTCTGCACTCGTTCTAAAGCTTCCACATCCTTCCTATAGTATGGTGACCAAAACTGCACACAATACTCCAGATGAGGCCGCACCAGAGTCTTATACAACTGCAACATGACCTCAGGACTCCGGAACTCAATTCCTCTGCCAATAAAGCCCAGTACACCATATGCCTTCCTCACAGCACTATTTACCTGGGTGGCAACTTTCAGAGATCTGTGTACATGGACACCAAGATCCCTCTGCTCATCCACACTACCAAGTAGCCTACCATTAGCCCAGTAATCCATCATCTTGTTATTCCTACCAAAGTGAACGACTTCGCACTTAGCTACATTGAATTCCATTTGCCACATTTCCGCCCAGCTCTGCAACTTATCTATATCCCGCTGTAACTTACCACTTCCTTCCTCACTATCCACAACTCCACCGACTTTTGTGTCATCCGCAAACTTGCTTACCCAGCTTTCAAGTCCTTCCTCTAGATCATTTATAAAGATAACAAAAAGCAATGGTCCCAAAACAGATCCTTGTGGTACACCGCTAGTAACTGCGCTCCAAGATGAACATAATCCATCAACTACTACCCTCTGTCTCCTTCCAGCCAGCCAATTCCTAATCCAAACCTCTAATGTATCCTCAATGCCATACCTCCGAAGTTTTAGCATTAGCCTACCATGGGGAACCTTATCGAACGCCTTACTAAAATCCATATACACAACATCTACTGCTTTACCCTCATCCACTTCCTTGGTCACCTTCTCAAAGAACTCAATAAGGTTTGTGAGGCACGACCTGCCCTTCACAAAACCATGCTGGCTATCCCTGATCACGTTATTCCTACCCAGATGTTCATAAATCTTATCCCTTACCATTCTCTCTAAGACTTTGCCCACCACTGAAGTCAGACTCACTGGCCTATAGTTGCTAGGGCTATCCCTACTCCCTTTCTTGAACAATGGGACCACATTCGCTATCCTCCAGTCCACTGGTACTATTCCTGTTGACAACGACGACATAAAAATCCAGGCCAATGGCTCTGCTATCTCCTCCCTAGCTTCCCATAGGATCCTGGGGTAAATGCCATCAGGCCCAGGAGACTTATCTATATTCATCCTTTCCAATATTCCCAAAACCTCTTCCCTGCATATTTCCAGGGCATCCATTCTAATTATTTGTGATTCCATATTCACATCAGCAACAGTGTCCTGTTCCTGAGTGAATACTGATGAAAAGTACTGATTTAATGTCTCTCCAATCTCCTCCGCCTCCACACACAACTTCCCACTACTATCCTTGACTGGACCGATACCTACCCTCGTCATCCTTTTATTCTTGACATACCTATAGAAAGCCTTTGGGTTTTCCCTAATCCTACCAGCTAAAGACTTTTCATGTCCCCTTCTCGCTTCTCTTAGCTCCCTCTTTAGCTCCTTCCTGGCTACCTTATAACTCTCAATCGCCCCTACTGAACCTTCACGCCTCATCTTTACATATGCCGCCTTCTTCCCTTTCACAAGGGACTCCAATTCCTTACTAAACCACAGCTGCCTCACAAGGCCCTTTACACCATGCCTGACTGGTACATACCTATCGAGGACACGCAGTAGCTGCTCCTTGAACACTCCCCACATCTCATTAGTGTTCTTCTCTTGAAGCCTGTTTTTCCAATCCACACATCCTAAGTCATGCCTCACTGCATCATAATTTCCCTGCCCCCAGCTATAGCTCTTGCCCTGCGGCACACGATTATCCCTCTCCATCACTAAAGTAAAAGTCACCGAGTTGTGGTCACTGTCCCCGAAGTGCTCACCTACCTCCAAGTCTAACACCTGGCCCGGTTCATTACCTAGAACCAAATCCAATATAGCCTCCCCTCTTGTTGGCCTGTCGACATATTGTGTCAGGAAACCCTCCTGCACACATTGTACAAACACCGACCCATCTAATGAACTCGAGCTATAGCTCTCCCAGTCA
Organism: Hemiscyllium ocellatum; assembly: GCF_020745735.1. Lineage (NCBI taxonomy): Eukaryota > Metazoa > Chordata > Chondrichthyes > Orectolobiformes > Hemiscylliidae > Hemiscyllium > Hemiscyllium ocellatum. The sequence continues at coordinate 100,484,249 of NC_083411.1, read as the reverse complement.
ATATCTGGGAAGTTAAAGTCCCCCATAACAACCACCCTGCTACCTTCACTCTTTTCCTGAATCATCCTCGCAATATTATCCTCTACTTCTCTAGGACTATTAGGAGGCCTGTAGAAAACACCTAACAGGGTGACCTCACCTTTCCTATTTTTAACCTCAGCCCAAACTACCTCAGATGGCAAGTCCTCTTCCATCGTCCATTCCACTGCTGTGATACTGTCTTTGACAAGTAATGCCACGCCTCCCCCTTTTTTACCCCCATGTCTGATCCTACTAAAACATTTGAACCCTGGAATGTGCAACAGCCATTCTTGTCCCTGTTCTACCCACGTCTCTGTAATGGCCACAACATCGAAGTCCCAGGTACCAACCCACGCTGCAAGTTCACCTACCTTATTCCTTATACTTCTGGCATTGAAGTATACACACTTCAATCCACCTTTCTGGTTACAGGCACCCTCCTTAGAGATCGCTGCATTATTCCTAACCTCCCTACACTCAAGGTCCTGTACCCTAAAGCTACAGTCCTGGTTCCCATGCCCCCGCGGAGTTAGTTTAAACCCTCCCAAAGAGCACTAGCAAACCTCCCCCCAAGGATACTGGTGCCCCTCAGGTTCAAGTGTAGACCATCCTTTTTATAGAGGTCCCACCTTCCCCAGAAAGGACCCCAGTTATCCAGAAACCGGAATCCCTCCCTCCTGCACCATCCCTGTAGCCACGCATTTAACTGCTCTCTCTCCCTGTTCCTCGACTCTCTATCACGTGGCACGGGTAACAAACCAGAGACTACAACTCTGTTTGTTCTAACTCTGAGCTTCCAACCTAGCTCCCTGAAAGCCTGCCTTACATCCTCACCCTTCTTCCTACCTATATCGTTGGTGCCAACGTGGACCACGATCTGGGGCTGCTCCCCCTCCCCCTTAAGGACCCGGAAAACACGATCAGCGACATCACGTACCCTTGCACCTGGGAGGCAACATACCAAACGTGAGTCCCTGTCGCCCCCACAAAACCGTCTGTCTGTACCCCTCACTATCGAGTCCCCAAGAACAATTGCTCTACCTTTCTCCACCCTACCCTTCTGAGCAACGGGGCCAGGCTCCGTGCCAGAGGCCTGAACCTCGTTGCTTGCCCCTGGTAAGTCATCCCCCCCACAAGTATCCAAAACGGTATACTTGTTCTTGAGGGGAATGACCGCAGGGGGTCCCTGCACTGGCTTCCTCCTCCCACTCCCCCGCACTGTCACCCATCTATCTTGAACTTTCGGAGTAACTACTTGCCTATAGCTCCGATCTATGACCTCCTCTGCCTCCCGAATGATCCGCAGTTCATCCAACTCCAGCTCCAGTTCCTTGAGTACTTTCCTGTTTTTCTTATATTCCTCATGGGCCCTGTCCAATTTTAGCTTCCTAAACCTTACATGTCCTTCTTTTTCCCTTTTAACTAAATTCACAGCATCTCATTATCCTGCAATTTAACAGAGAATGAGTTATATTAATTGATGACTTCAGACTGAAGGCATTCCTAGATAGTAGCAATCACAATATGATTGGATATTACATCCAGTTTGAAAGGAAGAAGATTGGGTTAAAGACTGATATTGTAAAACTAAATAAGGGCAACAATGCAGGCATGAAAGCTGAGCTAGATGAAATGAACTGATTTTTTTTAGGCCAAATGAAAGATCAAAAAGACACAGTAATGGGAATTCATTAGGATATTTCAGTATTCAGAATAGGTATATTCCTACTATTAATAACATTTCTAAAGAGATCAGGACTAAAAATGTGTTGCTGGAAAAGCGCAGCAGGTCAGGCAGCATCCAAGGAACAGGAAATTCGACGTTTCGGGCACAAGCCCTTCATCAGGAATGAGGAGAGTGTGTCCAGCAGGCTAAGATAAAAGGTAGGGAGGAGGGACTTGGGGGAGGGGCGATGGAGATGTGATAGGTGGAAGGAGGTCAAGATGAGGGTGATAGGCCGGAGTGGGGTGGGGGAGGAGAGGTCGGGAAGAAGATTGCAGGTTAGGAAGGCAGTGCTGAGTTCGAGGGATTCGACTGAGACAAGGTGGGGGGAGGGGAAGTGAGGAAACTGGAGAAATCTGAGTTCATCCCTTGTGGTTGGAGGGTTCCCAGGCGGAAGATGAGTGGGAAGGGGAGTTAAAGTGTTGAGCGTTCCGAAAAGACCACTCCCTCCAAGACTCCCTCATCAGGTCCACACCCCCCACCAACCCAACCTCCACTCCCGGCACCTTCCCCTGCAATCGCAAGAAATGCAAAACTTGCACTCACACCTCCTCCCTTACTTCTCTCCAAGGCCCCAAGGGATCCTTCCATATCTGCCACAAATTCACCTGTACCTCCACACACATCATCTATTGCATCCGCTGCACTCGATGTGGCCTCCTCTATATTGGGGAGACAGGCCGCCTACTTGCGGAACGTTTCAGAGAACACCTCTGGGACACCCGGACCAACCAACCCAACCACCCCATGGCTCAACACTCTAATTCCCCCTCCCACTCTACCAAGGACATGCAGGTCCTTGGACTCCTCCATCGCCAGACCATAACAACACGATGGTTGGAGGAAGAGCGCCTCATCTTCCGCCTGGGAACCCTCCAACCACAAGGGATGAACTCAGATTTCTCCAGTTTCCTCATTTCCCCTCCCCCCACCTTGTCTCGGTCGAATCCCTCGAACTCAGCACCGCCTTCCTAACCTGCAATCTTCTTCCTGACCTCTCCGCCCCACCCCACTCCAGCCTATCACCCTCACCTTGACCTCCTTCCACCTATCACATCTCCATCGCCCCTCCCCCAAGTCCCTCCTCCCTACCTTTTATCTTAGCCTGCTGGACACACTCTCCTCATTCCTGATGAAGGGCTTGTGCCCGAAACGTCGAATTTCCTGTTCCTTGGATGCTGCCTGACCTGCTGCGCTTTTCCAGCAACACATTTTCAGTTCAGATCTCCAGCATCTGCAGCCCTCACTTTCTCCTTAAAGAGATCAGGATACCATAAACTCATTCCCTCCATACGTGCACTGCATTGCTTCCTCGAACTTAATTGCGCTTTCATCAAGGGACTCCAAAAAGCTTTGCTGATACGGCAGATCAAGAGGAATATAATCAAGGTACCAGGCTCAACACCTACTGTGCGGCGGGCCAGCAATGTTACCTCTGACGAGAGAGGCTGGATGAAATCCAGGGTGGGAAATGAAATAATATGATGCAGTCTGCCCTTCCATTCATTTTCCACCATGATTTTGGGGAGGCAAGTCCTGGCTGAGGTTTTTAAATTCTGGTGGAGAAAATTGGAATAAGAAAAAGGAACCTGAAAATTTTCTGTGGTACTTCTTCCCTTTAAGTGAATTGGAACACCACACAACAATCAGTAGAATTCAAATCACAGATTAAAGGCTGGATAAGTTATCAACAGACTGTAAAGAAATAGACACTTGGGTTTCTGAATGTATGTAGGCTGAGTTCTTGATTATTAATCTGGTAGCTGCCACAAGGATGCATGGTCATTGTAGCTCGCAATTGTCTGAGGCGCCAAAGGTGCTTGGACATGTAGGTGAAATATGAATCAATCTGCTTTGACAGTATCATAGTTCTGACAGCCAACCCTTTAAAATCTACTCTGAGCAGTAATAAAACCTACTCAATAGCTGTGAGGCAGCAAACCGCAACAGTTTGTGTCACTGATAGCAGATGCAGGTATGAGGATCATTGGTAATACAGGGAGAGATGACAGATCCAGAGCCCATCAATCCTGGGATTGTAACCTTGCACAGACTCCAAGTGATCACTCCTCGTGCTTTAGTTGAAAACAAGACTACCCACTGACATAGTGAGATTTATATTTGAAGCCTTCTTTTGCAGAATCACTTCACAGGAATCCATATTCTAAGAAAGGAGCTTGAAATGACCCTTGAAATTCATCGCTCCTTGCTTGTAGCATTATCACATTTAACATTTACTGACAAAATCAAGATTTATTTTCATTTAAAACAACAAAATAGGAACATAATTCCCCAGTCATTCAAATCAAAGTCATCCTTGCATGATTTTCGAAATGTGATTTTGCATATCTCATGATCAACTTCTCCATCCATATCAACATCATTGTGGTAATAATGGCCAATGTATTATAGCCTTGAATCTCCTCATTTTAAATTTATGCCGAGGTAACCATGAAATGCTTCCAGCAATAGCTGAACAATACAGCAGAGAAATTGAACTACCTAAGTAACAACTGTAGGTAGGAATTATTTTATGACATTTTGGCTTTCTGCCTGAAAGCCAATGATTTACTTTTGACCAATTCTTATTGTATGGGACCACAGGGAAACTTTTAAGACCAGTCAATGGTAAGATATTCACAGGGCAGATTTAATTTTCTATGGTGTATATATACCATTGTTGTGGAGAAGGAAGATCAGCACACTGAAACAAAGGGAAGATGGGCAGCATTTAGAAAGGATGCACCAAATCAGCTTTTATTCTTGCCCAACACCATAAAATATCCAGGGAACACAAGCCTTAGTAAATGGAAATGAGCAAGAAAAGTCTGCCTTGACATTGCAGAAAATGTTGTATGTTTATGCATGAGGACCTGCAATTATGGGCATCGTGCCATATTTTTCAGAATTAGCCATTCATGAGGATGGGGCTGTTCATATTGGTTTGGACATAGAAGACCAAGGAGGAGAATATCAGGATGACTGTCAGCTGCATACCTTACAGTACCGACTGTACGGTATCTCAGAGCAAAGTAATCACATTACACTTCTCTCCTGTTCAATACAATATAATTCCTTCAAGTAAAGGACCAATTATTCAAACTTGTACTCATACAAGAATACAATAACACACTAGATCTCTTCCCCACATTGCACTGTCTCTAAGAATTATCTGACAGAATATGTTTACTTAGTGTGCTGTAACTAATAAAACACAACAAACTTTACATTCATTTTAATACTGCAAATTCCAACATGAATCTATGCAATCTAATCTTTCCTTATACTGCACTCTCCCTGAGTGACTGACCATTTCATCCTACTGCTTCTCATAAATAGAGTTTATAAGGCAGTATGGAACTTGTGCATTAAATGAATTTTGGGCCTAATGTGACTCTGACTTCATGACAACTTAGTCTTGGGAATCAACAATGGTCCCTCAATGGAGCTGACATACATACTTCATCAAAACCACGATAGTTATTCAGTTATCAAATTTTCCTGAACAGAATAACTTGTTTCACACCTGCTCTTTATGCAGCTTGTCCACTTTGGCAACAGACGAACAGGATGGTGTAGGGGTTGCACTGCAGCATCCTCATTGCCATCACTTTTATCTCCTTTTCAATTAAATAACATCAGTGATATGCAAATAGAATCTTTCCATACAAGAAGGGAGGGAGGCAGGAAACAAGAAACTATAGGTGCGTTATCTTGATTGGTTGTGAAGAATGCATTAGGATTGATCATTAGGAAGGTTATAATGGGCACTTGTAAACACTCAAGGTAATTAGAAAGAACCACATCACTTTGTGAATGGGAAATCATGTTTATAAAGTTAATTAATTCTTTGGAGTGATATACACAATGGATAAAAGTTGATATACTGTACTTGAATTTCCACAAGTCATTTGACAAGGTTCTATGTCAAAGGTTCATGTGCAAAGTAGGAGCTGATGAAGCAGGATATAACATACCTGTGAGAATAGCAGAATGGCTGGTTGTGTGTAAATGGATTTGAGTAAATGTGTGAATGTATCTTTTTTAAAGATTGTCAGGATGTGACAAGTAGAGTTCAGGGATAATCTTTGCTGGGCTATCAACTTTTTACAATTTATGTCAATGACAAGATGAGGGGATCAGCAATGTAGGTATATGTGCAGATGACACAAAGATAGGTTGGAAAGAATCTTGTGAAAATGACATAAAAAAGACAAGTTGATATAGATAAGTCAAAAATCAAGCAATTGGAGTGCAATATTGGAAAATGTGATTGTTCACTTTGTCTGGAAGAATTAAAGATAAGGATATTATTTAAATTGAGAACAACTGTAGAATTCTGAGGTGCAGACGGATCCAAAAGTACGAATGCATAAGTCCTAAAGTGATAGTATGCAGTCACAGAAAGTGATTGAGAGTGATTAAGAAAGTGATAGTGTGCAGGTACAGAAAGTTATTGAAAGTGATTAAGAAAGTGATAGTGTGCAGGTACAGAAAGTGATTGAGTGTGATTAAGAAAATGATAGTATTCAGGTACAGAAAGTGATTGAGAGTGATTAAGAAAGTGATAGTGTGCAGGTAAAGAAAGTGATTGAGAGTGGTTAAGAAAGTGATAGAGTGCAGGTACACAAAGTGATTGAAAGTGATTAAGAAAGTGATAGAGTGCAGGTACAGAAAGTGATTGAAAGTGATTAAGAAAATGATAGTGTGCAGGTACAGAAAGTTATTGAGAGTGATTAAGAAAGTGATAGTGTGCAGGTACAGAAAGTGATTGAGAGTGATTAAGAAAGTGATAGTATGCAGGTATAGAAAGTGATTGAGAATGGTTAAGAAAGTGATAGTGTGCAGGTACAGCAAGTGATTGAGAATGGTTAAGAAAGTGATAGTGTGCAGGTGCAGAAAGTGATTGAGAGTGATTAAGAAAGTGATAGTGTGCAGGTACATAAAGTAATTGAGAGTGATTAAGAAAGTGATAGTGTGCAGGTACAGAAAGTGATTGAGAGTGATTAAGAAAGTGATAGTGTGCAGGTACAGTAAGTGATTGAGTGTGATTAAGAAAGTGATAGTGTGCAGGTACAGAAAGTGATTGAGAGTGGTTAAGAAAGTGATAGTATGTCGGTACAGAAAGTGATTGAGAGTGATTAAGAAAGTGATAGTGTGCAGGTACAGAAAGTGATTGAGTGTGATTAAGAAAGTGATAGTATGCAGGTACAGAAAGTGATTGAGTATGATTAAGAAAGTGATAGTATGCAGGTACAGAAAGTGATTGAGAATGGTTAAGAAAGTGATAGTGTGCAGGTACAGCAAGTGATTGAGAATGGTTAAGAAAGTGATAGTGTGCAGGTGCAGAAAGTGATTGAGTGTGATTAAGAAAGTGATAGTGTGCAGGTACAGAAAGTGATTGAGAGTGATTAAGAAAGTGATAGTGTGCAGGTACATAAAGTGAATGGGAATGATTAGAAAAGTGATAGTGTGCAGGTACAGAAAGTGATTGAGAGTGATTAAGAAAGTGATAGTGTGCAGGTACAGAAAGTGATTGAGAGTGGTTAAGAAAGTGATAGTGTGCAGGTACAGAAAGTGATTGAGAGTGATTAAGAAAGTGATAGTATGCAGGTACAGAAAGTAATTGAGAGTGATTCAGAAAGTGATAGTGTGCAGGTACAGAAAGTGATTGAGAGTGATTAAGAAAGTGATAGTGTGCAGGTACAGTAAGTGATTGAGTGTGATTAAGAAAGTGATAGTGTGCAGGTACAGAAAGTGATTGAGAGTGGTTAAGAAAGTGATAGTATGTCGGTACAGAAAGTGATTGAGAGTGATTAAGAAAGTGATAGTGTGCAGGTGCAGCAAGTGATTGAGAGTGATTAAGAAAGTGATAGTGTGCAGGTACAGAAAGTGATTGAGAGTGATTAAGAAAGTGATAGTATGCAGGTACAGAAAGTGATTGAGAGTGGTTAAGAAAGTGATAGTGTGCAGGTGCAGAAAGTGATTGAGTGTGATTAAGAAAGTGATAGTGTGCAGGTACAGAAAGTGATTGAGAGTGATTAAGAAAGTGATAGTGTGCAGGTACATAAAGTGAATGGGAATGATTAGAAAAGTGATAGTGTGCAGGTACAGAAAGTGATTGAGAGTGATTAAGAAAGTGATAGTATGCAGGTACAGAAAGTGATTGAGAGTGATTAAGAAAGTGATAGTATGCAGGTACAGAAAGTGATTGAGAATGGTTAAGAAAGTGATAGTGTGCAGGTGCAGCAAGTGATTGAGAGTGATTAAGAAAGTGATAGTGTGCAGGTACAGAAAGTGATTGAGAGTGATTAAAAAAGTGACAGTGTGCAGGTACTGAAAGTGATTGAGAGTGGTTAAGAAAGTGATAGTGTGCAGGTACAGAAAGTGATTGAGAGTGATTAAGAAAGTGTTAGTATGCAGGTACAGAAAGTGAATGGGAGTGATTAAGAAAGTGATAGTGTGCAGGTACAGAAAGTGATAGTGTGCAGGTACAGAAAGTGATTGAGAATGGTTAAGAAAGTGATAGTGTGCCGGTACAGAAAGTGATTGAGAGTGATTAAGAAAGTGATAGTGTGCAGGTACAGAAAGTGATTGAGAGTGGTTAAGAAAGTGATAGTGTGCAGGTACAGAAAGTGATTGAGTGTGATTAAGAAAATGATAGTATGCAGGTACAGAAAGTGATTGAGAGTGGTTAAGAAAGTGATAGTGTGCAGGTACAGAAAGTGATTGAGAGTGATTAAGAAAGTGATAGTGTGCAGGTACAGAAAGTAATTGAGAGTGATTAAGAAAGTGATGGTGTGCAGGTACAGAAAGTGGTTGTGAGTGATTAAGAAAGTGATAGTATGCAGGTACAGAAAGTGATTGAGAGTGGTTAGGAAAGTGATAGTGTGCAGGTACAGAAAGTGATTGAGAGTGATTAAGAAAGTGATAGTATACAGGTACAGAAAGTGATTGAGAGTGGTTAGGAAAGTGATAGTGTGCAGGTACAGAAAGTGATTGAGAGTGATTAAGAAAGTGATAGTGTGCAGGTACAGAAAGTGATTGAGAGTGGTTAAGAAAGTGATAGTGTGCAGGTACAGAAAGTGATTGAGTGTGATTAAGAAAGTGATAGTATGCAGGTACAGAAAGTGAATGGGAGTGATTAGGAAAGTGATAGTGTGCAGGTACAGAAAGTGATTGAGAGTGATTAAGAAAGTGATAGTATGCAGGTACAGAAAGTAATTGAGAGTGATTAAGAAAGTGATAGTGTGCAGGTACAGAAAGTGATTGAGTGTGATTAAGAAAGTGATAGTGTGCGGGTACTGAAAGTGAATGGGAGTGATTAGGAAAGTGATAGTGTGCAGGTACTGAAAGTGATTGAGAGTGATTAAGAAAGTGATAGTGTGCAGGTACAGAAAGTGATTGAGTGTGATTAAGAAAGTGATAGTGTGCAGGTACTGAAAGTGATTGAGAGTGATTAAGAAAGTGATAGTATGCAGGTACAGAAAGTGAATGGGAGTGATTAGGAAAGTGATAGTGTGCAGTTACAGAAAGTGATTGAGAGTGATTAAGAAAGTGATAGTGTGCAGGTACAGAAAGTGATTGAGAGTGGTTAGGAAAGTGATAGTGTGCAGGTACAGAAAGTGATTGAGAGTGATTAAGAAAGTGATAGTGTGCAGGTACAGAAAGTGATTGAGAGTGGTTAGGAAAGTGATAGTGTGCAGGTACATAAAGTGATTGAGAGTGATTAAGAAAGTGATAGTGTGCAGTTACAGAAAGTGATTGAGTGTGGTTAAGAATGTGATAGTGTGCAGGTACAGAAAGTGATTGAGTGTGATTAAGAAAGTGAGAGTGTGCAGGTAGAGAAAGTGATTGAGAGTGATTAAGAAAGTGATAGAGTGCAGGTACAGAAAGTGATTGAGAATGGTTAAGAAAGTGATAGTGTGCAGGTACACAAAGTGTTTGAGAGTGATTAAGAAAGTGATAGTATGCAGGTACAGAAAGTGATTGAGAATGGTTAAGAAAGTGATAGTGTGCAGGTACAGCAAGTGATTGAGAATGGTTAAGAAAGTGATAGTGTGCAGGTACAGAAAGTGATTGAGAGTGATAAAGAAAGTGATAGTGTGCAGTTACAGAAAGTGATTGAGTGTGATTAAGAAAGTGATAGTGTGCAGGTACAGAAAGTGATTGAGAGTGATTAAGAAAGTCATCGTGTGCAGGTACAGAAAGTGATTGAGTGTGATTAAGAAAGTGATAGTGTGCAGGTACAGAAAGTCATTGAGTGTGATTAAGAAAGTGAGAGTGTGCAGGTACAGAAAGTGATTGAGTGTGATTAAGAAAGTGATAGTGTGCAGGTACAGAAAGTGATTGAGAGTGATTAAGAAAGTGATAGTGTGCAGGTACAGAAAGTGTTTGAGAGTGATTAAGAAAGTGATAGTATGCAGGTACAGAAAGTGATTGAGAGTGATTAAGAAAGTGATAGTATGCAGGTACAGAAAGTGATTGAGAGTGGTTAAGAAAGTGATAGTGTGCAGGTACAGAAAGTGATTGAGAGTGATTAAGAAAGTGTTAGTGTGCAGGTACAGAAAGTGATTGAGAGTGATTAAGAAAGTGATAGTACGTCGTTACAGAAAGTGATTGAGTGTGATTAAGAAAGTGATAGTATGCAGGTACAGAAAGTGATTGAGAGTGATTAAGAAAGTGATAGTGTGCAGGTACAGAAAGTGATTGAGAGTGATTAAGAAAGTGACAGTATGCAGGTACAGAAAGTGATTGAGAGTGATTAAGAAAGTGATAGTGTGCAGGTACTGAAAGTGATTGAGAGTGATTAAGAAAGTGATAGTGTGCAGGTACTGAAAGTGATTGAGAGTGATTAAGAAAGTGATAGTGTGCTGGTACAGAAAGTGATTGAGAGTGATTAAGAAAGTGATAGTGTGCAGGTACAGAAAGTGATTGAGTGTGATTAAGAAAGTGATAGTGTGCAGGTACTGAAAGTGATTGAGAGTGATTAAGAAAGTGATAGTATGCAGGTACAGAAAGTGAATGGGAGTGATTAGGAAAGTGATAGTGTGCAGTTACAGAAAGTGATTGAGAGTGATTAAGAAAGTGATAGTGTGCAGGTACAGAAAGTGATTGAGAGTGGTTAGGAAAGTGATAGTGTGCAGGTACAGAAAGTGATTGAGAGTAATTAAGAAAGTGATAGTGTGCAGGTACAGAAAGTGATTGAGAGTGGTTAGGAAAGTGATAGTGTGCAGGTACATAAAGTGATTGAGAGTGATTAAGAAAGTGATAGTGTGCAGTTACAGAAAGTGATTGAGTGTGGTTAAGAATGTGATAGTGTGCAGGTACAGAAAGTGATTGAGTGTGATTAAGAAAGTGAGAGTGTGCAGGTAGAGAAAGTGATTGAGAGTGATTAAGAAAGTGATAGAGTGCAGGTACAGAAAGTGATTGAGAATGGTTAAGAAAGTGATAGTGTGCAGGTACACAAAGTGTTTGAGAGTGATTAAGAAAGTGATAGTATGCAGGTACAGAAAGTGATTGAGAATGGTTAAGAAAGTGATAGTGTGCAGGTACAGCAAGTGATTGAGAATGGTTAAGAAAGTGATAGTGTGCAGGTACAGAAAGTGATTGAGAGTGATAAAGAAAGTGATAGTGTGCAGTTACAGAAAGTGATTGAGTGTGATTAAGAAAGTGATAGTGTGCAGGTACAGAAAGTGATTGAGAGTGATTAAGAAAGTCATCGTGTGCAGGTACAGAAAGTGATTGAGTGTGATTAAGAAAGTGATAGTGTGCAGGTACAGAAAGTCATTGAGTGTGATTAAGAAAGTGAGAGTGTGCAGGTACAGAAAGTGATTGAGTGTGATTAAGAAAGTGATAGTGTGCAGGTACAGAAAGTGATTGAGAGTGATTAAGAAAGTGATAGTGTGCAGGTACAGAAAGTGTTTGAGAGTGATTAAGAAAGTGATAGTATGCAGGTACAGAAAGTGATTGAGAGTGATTAAGAAAGTGATAGTATGCAGGTACAGAAAGTGATTGAGAGTGGTTAAGAAAGTGATAGTGTGCAGGTACAGAAAGTGATTGAGAGTGATTAAGAAAGTGTTAGTGTGCAGGTACAGAAAGTGATTGAGAGTGATTAAGAAAGTGATAGTACGTCGTTACAGAAAGTGATTGAGTGTGATTAAGAAAGTGATAGTATGCAGGTACAGAAAGTGATTGAGAGTGATTAAGAAAGTGATAGTGTGCAGGTACAGAAAGTGATTGAGAGTGATTAAGAAAGTGACAGTATGCAGGTACAGAAAGTGATTGAGAGTGATTAAGAAAGTGATAGTGTGCAGGTACTGAAAGTGATTGAGAGTGATTAAGAAAGTGATAGTGTGCAGGTACTGAAAGTGATTGAGAGTGATTAAGAAAGTGATAGTGTGCTGGTACAGAAAGTGATTGAGAGTGATTAAGAAAGTGATAGTGTGCAGGTACAGAAAGTGATTGAGAGTGGTTAGGAAAGTGATAGTGTGCAGGTACAGAAAGTGATTGAGTGTGATTAAGAAAGTGATAGTGTGCAGGTACTGAAAGTGATTGAGAGTGATTAAGAAAGTGATAGTGTGCAGGTACAGAAAGTGATTGAGAGTGGTTAAGAAAGTGATAGTGTGCAGGTACCGAAAGTGATTGAGAGTGATTAAGAAAGTGATAGTGTGCAGGTACAGAAAGTGATTGAGAGTGATTAAGAAAGTGATAGTGTGCAGGTACAGAAAGTGATTGAGTGTGATTAAGAAAGTGATAGTGTGCAGGTACTGAAAGTGATTGAGAGTGATTAAGAAAGTGATAGTGTGCAGGTACAGAAAGTGATTGAGAGTGGTTAAGAAAGTGATAGTGTGCAGGTACAGAAAGTGATTGAGTGTGATTAACAAAGTGATAGGGTGCAGGTACAGAAAGTGATTGAGAGTGATTAAGAAAGTGATAGTGTGCAGGTACAGAAAGTGATTGAGAGTGATTAAGAAAATGATAGTGTGCAGGTACAGAAAGTGATTGAGAGTGATTAAGAAAGTGATAGTGTGCAGGTACAGAAAGTGATTGAGTGTGATTAAGAAAGTGATAGTATGCAGGTACAGAAAGTGATTGAGAGTGATTAAGAAAGTGATAGTGTGCAGGTACAGAAAGTGATTGAGAGTGATTAAGAAAGTGATAGTGTGCAGGTACAGAAAGTGTTTGAGAGTGATTAAGAAAGTGATAGTATGCAGGTACAGAAAGTGATTGAGAATGGTTAAGAAAGTGATAGTGTGCAGGTACAGCAAGTGATTGAGAGTGATTAAGAAAGTGATAGTGTGCAGGTACAGAAAGTGATTGAGAGTGATTAAGAAAGTGATAGTATGCAGGTACAGAAAGTGATTGAGAGTGATTAAGAAAGTGATAGTATGCAGGTACAGAAATTGATTGAGAATGGTTAAGAAAGTGATAGTGTGCAGGTACAGCAAGTGATTGAGAGTGGTTAAGAAAGTGATAGTGTGCAGGTACAGAAAGTGATTGAGAGTGATTAAGAAAGTGATAGTGTGCAGGTACAGAAAGTGATTGAGAGTGATTAAGATAGTGATAGTATGCAGGTACAGAAATTGATTGAGAATGGTTAAGAAAGTGATAGTGTGCAGGTACAGCAAGTGATTGAGAGTGGTTAAGAAAGTGATAGTGTGCAGGTACAGAAAGTGATTGAGAGTGATTAAGAAAGTGATAGTATGCAGGTACAGAAAGTGATTGAGAATGGTTAAGAAAGTGATAGTATGCAGGAATAGAAATTGATTGAGAATGGTTAAGAAAGTGATAGTGTGCAGGTACTGAAAGTGATTGAGAGTGGTTAAGAAAGTGATAGTGTGCAGGTACAGAAAGTGATTGAGAGTGATTAAGAAAGTGATAGTGTGCAGGTACAGAAAGTGTTTGAGAGTGATTAAGAAAGTGATAGTGTGCAGGTACAGAAAGTGATTGAGAGTGATTAAGAAAGTGTTAGTGTGCAGGTACAGAAAGTGATTGAAAGTGATTAAGAAAGTGATAGTATGTCGTTACAGAAAGTGATTGAGTCTGATTAAGAAAATGATAGTATGCAGGTACAGAAAGTGATTGAGAGTGATTAAGAAATTGATAGTGTGCAGGTACAGAAAGTGATTGAGAGTGATTAAGAAAGTGACAGTATGCAGGTACAGTAAGTGATTGAGAGTGGTTAAGAAAGTGATAGTATGCAGGTACAGAAAGTGATTGAGAGTGATTAAGAAAGGGATAGTGTGCCGGTACAGAAAGTGATTGAGAGTGATTAAGAAAGTGATAGTGTGCAGGTACAGAAAGTGTTTGAGAGTGATTAAGAAAGTGATAGAGTGCAGGTACAGAAAGTGATTGAGAGTGATTAAGAAAGTGTTAGTGTGCAGGTACAGAAAGTGATTGAGAATGGTTAAGAAAGTGATAGTGTGCAGGTACAGCAAGTGATTGAGAGTGGTTAAGAAAGTGATAGTGTGCAGGTACTGAAAGTGATTGAGAGTGATTAAGAAAGTGATAGTATGCAGGTACAGAAAGTGATTGAGAATGGTTAAGAAAGTGATAGTGTGCAGGTACAGCAAGTGATTGAGAGTGGTTAAGAAGGTGATAGTGTGCAGGTCCAGAAAGTGATTGAGAGTGATTAAGAAAGTGATAGTGTGCAGGTACTGAAAGTGATTGAGAGTGATTAAGAAAGTGATAGTGTGCAGGTACAGAAAGTGATTGAGTGTGATTAAGAAAGTGATAGTGTGCAGGTACAGAAAGTGATTGAGAGTGATTAAGAAAGTGATAGTGTGCAGGTACAGAAAGTGATTGAGAGTGATTAAGAAAGTGATAGTGTGCAGGTACAGAACGTGATTGAGAATGGTTAAGAAAGTGATAGTATGCAGGTACAGAAAGTGATTGAGAGTGATTAAGAAAATGATAGTGTGCAGGTACAGAAAGTGATTGAGAGTGATTAAGAAAGTGATAGTGTGCAGGTACGGAAATTGATTGAGAATGGTTAAGAAAGTGATAGTGTGCAGGTACAGCAAGTGATTGAGAGTGGTTAAGAAAGTGATAGTGTGCAGGTACAGAAAGTGATTGAGAGTGATTAAGAAAGTGATAGTGTGCAGGTACAGAAAGTGATTGAGAGTGATTAAGAAAATGAGAGTGTGCAGGTACAGAAAGTGATTGAGAGTGATTAAGAAAGTGATAGTATGCAGGTACAGAAATTGATTGAGAATGGTTAAGAAAGTGATAGTGTGCAGGTACAGCAAGTGATTGAGAGTGGTTAAGAAAGTGATAGTGTGCAGGTACAGAAAGTGATTGAGAGTGATTAAGAAAGTGATAGTGTGCAGGTACAGAAAGTGATTGAGAATGGTTAAGAAAGTATTAGTATGCAGGTACAGAAATTGATTGAGAATGGTTAAGAAAGTGATAGTATGCAGGTACAGAAATTGATTGAGAATGATTAAGAAAGTGATAGTGTGCAGGTACAGAAAGTGATTGAGAGTGATTAAGAAAGTGATAGTGTGCAGGTACAGAAAGTGTTTGAGAGTGATTAAGAAAGTGATAGTGTGCAGGTACAGAAAGTGATTGAGAGTGATTAAGAAAGTGATAGTATGCAGGTACAGAAAGTGATTGAGAGTGGTTAAGAAATTGATAGTTTGCATGTACAGAAAGTGATTGAGAGTGATTAAGAAAGTGATAGTGTGCAGGTACTGAAAGTGATTGAGAGTGTTTAAGAAAGTGATAGTGTGTAGGTACAGAAAGTGATTGATAGTGATTAAGAAAGTGATAGTGTGCAGGTACAGAAAGTGAATGGGAGTGATAAAGAAAGTGATAGTGTGCAGGTACAGAAAGTGATTGAGAGTGGTTAAGAAAGTGATAGTGTGCAGGTACAGAAAGTGATTGAAAGTGATTAAGAAAGTGAGAGTGTGCAGGTACAGAACGTGGTTGTGAGTGATTAAGAAAGTGATAGTGTGCAGGTACAGAAAGTGATTGAGAGTGATTAAGAAAGTGATAGTGTGCAGGTACTGAAAGTGATTGGGAGTGGTTAAGAATGTGATAGTGTGCAGGTACAGAAAGTGATTGAGTGTGATTAAGAAATTGATAGTGTACAGGTACAGAAAGTGATTGAGTGTGATTAAGAAAGTGATAGTGTGCAGGTACATAAAGTGATTGAGAGTGATTAAGAAAGTGATAGTGTGCAGGTACAGAAAGTGTTTGAGAGTGATTAAGAAAGTGATAGTATGCAGGTATAGAAAGTGATTGAAAGTGATTAAGAAAGTGATAGTGTGCAGGTACAGAAAGTGATTGAGTGTGATTAAGAAAGTGATAGTGTGCAGGTACAGAAAGTGATTGAGTGTGATTAAGAAAGTGATAGTGTAAAGGTACAGAAAGTGATTGAGAGTGATTAAGAAAGTGTTAGTATGCAGGTACAGAAAGTGATTGAGAGTGATTAAGAAAGTGATAGTGTGCAGGTACAGGAAGTGATTGAGAGTGATTAAGAAAGTGATAGTGTGCAGGTACAGAAAGTGTTTGAGAGTGATTAAGAAAGTGATAGTATGCAGGTACAGAAAGTGATTGAGAATGGTTAAGAAAGTGATAGTGTGCAGGTACAGCAGGTGATTGAGAGTGGTTAAGAAAGTGATAGTGTGCAGGTACAGAAAGTGATTGAGAGTGATTAAGAAAGTGATAGTGTGCAGGTACAGAAAGTGATTGAGAGTGATTAAGAAAGTGATAGTGTGCAATACAGAAAGTGATTGAGTGTGATTAAGAAAGTGATAGTGTGCAGGTACAGAAAGTGATTGAGAGTGATTAAGATAGTGATAGTATGCAGGTACAGAAATTGATTGAGAATGGTTAAGAAAGTGATAGTGTGCAAGTACAGAAAGTGATTGAGAGTGATTAAGAAAGTGATAGTGTGCAGGTACAGAAAGTGTTTGAGAGTGATTAAGAAAGTGATAGTGTGCAGGTACAGAAAGTGATTGAGAGTGATTAAGAAAGTGATAGTGTGCAGGTACAGCAAGTGATTGAGAGTGGTTAAGAAAGTGAGTGTGCAGGTAAAGAAAGTGATTGAGAGTGATTAAGAAAGTGATAGTGTGCAGGTACAGAAAGTGTTTGAGAGTGATTAAGAAAGTGATAGTATGCAGGTACAGAAAGTGATTGAGAGTGATTAAGAAAGTGATAGTGTGCAGGTACAGAAAGTGATTGAGAGTGATTAAGAAAGTGATAGTGTGCAGGTACAGAAAGTGTTTGAGAGTGATTAAGAAAGTGATAGTATGCAGGTACACAAAGTGATTGAGAATGGTTAAGAAAGTGATAGTGTGCAGGTACAGAAATTGATTGAGAATGATTAAGAAAGTGATAGTGTGCAGGTACAGAAAGTGATTGAGAGTGATTAAGAAAGTGATAGTGTGCAGGTACAGAAAGTGTTTGAGATTGATTAAGAAAGTGATAGTGTGCAGGTACAGAATGTGATTGAGAGTGATTAAGAAAGTGATAGTATGCAGGTACAGAAAGTGATTGAGAGTGATTAAGAAAGTGATAGTGTGCATGTACAGAAAATGATTGAGAGTGATTAAGAAAGTGATAGTGTGCAGGTACTGAAAGTGATTGAGAGTGTTTAAGAAAGTGATGGTGTGCAGGTACAGAAATTGATTGATAGTGATTAAGAAAGTGATAGTGTGCAGGTACAGAAAGTGAATGGGAGTGATTAAGAAAGTGATAGTGTGCAGGTACAGAAAGTGATTGAGAGTGGTTAAGAAAGTGATAGTGTGCAGGTACAGAAAGTGAATGAAAGTGATTAAGAAAGTGAGAGTGTGCAGGTACAGAAAGTGATTGAGAGTGATTAAGAAAGTGATAGTGTGCAGGTACTGAAAGTGATTGAGAGTGGTTAAGAATGTGATAATGTGCAGGTACAGAAAGTGATTGAGAGTGATTAAGAAAGTGATAGTGTGCAGGTACAGAAAGTGATTGAGAGTGGTTAAGAATGTGATAGTGTGCAGGTACAGAAATTGATTGAAAGTGATTAAGAAAGTGATAGTATGCAGATACAGAAAGTGATTGAGAGTGATTAAGAAATTGATAGTGTGCAGGTACAGAAATTGATTGAGAATGATTAAGAAAGTGATAGTGTGCAGGTACAGAAAGTGATTGAGAGTGATTAAGAAAGTGATAGTGTGCAGGTACAGAAAGTGTTTGAGATTGATTAAGAAAGTGATAGTGTGCAGGTACAGAATGTGATTGAGAGTGATTAAGAAAGTGATAGTATGCAAGTACAGAAAGTGATTGAGAGTGATTAAGAAAGTGATAGTGTGCATGTACAGAAAGTGATTGAGAGTGATTAAGAAAGTGATAGTGTGCAGGTACTGAAAGTGATTGGGAGTGTTTAAGAAAGTGATGGTGTGCAGTTACAGAAATTGATTGATAGTGATTAAGAAAGTGATAGTGTGCAGGTACAGAAAGTGAATGGGAGTGATTAAGAAAGTGATAGTGTGCAGGTACAGAAAGTGATTGAGAGTGGTTAAGAAAGTGATAGTGTGCAGGTACAGAAAGTGAATGAAAGTGATTAAGAAAGTGAGAGTGTGCAGGTACAGAAAGTGATTGAGAGTGATTAAGAAAGTGATAGTGTGCAGGTACTGAAAGTGATTGAGAGTGGTTAAGAATGTGATAGTGTGCAGGTACAGAAAGTGATTGAGAGTGATTAAGAAAGTGATAGTGTGCAGGTACAGAAAGTGATTGAGAGTGGTTAAGAATGTGATAGTGTGCAGGTACAGAAATTGATTGAAAGTGATTAAGAAAGTGTTAGTATGCAGGTACAGAAAGTGATTGAGAGTGATTAAGAAAGTGATAGTGTGCAGGTACAGAAAGTGATTGAGAGTGATTAAGAAAGTGATAGTGTGCAGGTACAGAAAGTGTTTGAGAGTGATTAAGAAAGTGATAGTATGCAGGTACAGAAAGTGATTGAGAATGGTTAAGAAAGTGATAGTGTGCAAGTACAGCAGGTGATTGAGAGTGGTTAAGAAAATGATAGTGTGCAGGTACAGAAAGTGATTGAGAGTGATTAAGAAAGTGATAGTGTGCAGGTACAGAAAGTGATTGAGTGATTAAGATAGTGATAGTGTGCAGGTACAGAAATTGATTGAGAATGGTTAAGAAAGTGATAGTGTGCAGGTACAGCAAGTGATTGAGAGTGGTTAAGAAAGTGAGTGTGCAGGTACAGAAAGTGATTGAGAGTGATTAAGAAAGTGATAGTGTGCAGGTACAGAAAGTGTTTGAGAGTGATTAAGAAAGTGATAGTATGCAGGTATAGAAAGTGATTGAGAATGGTTAAGAAAGTGATAGTGTGCAGGTACAGAAATTGATTGAGAGTGATTAAGAAAGTGATAGTGTGCAGGTACAGAAAGTGATTGAGAGTGATTAAGAAAGTGATAGTATTCAGGTACAGAAATTGATTGAGAGTGATTAAGAAAGTGATAGTATGCAGATACAGAAAGTGATTGAGAGTGATTAAGAAAGTGATAGTATGCAGGTACAGAAAGTGATTGAGAATGGTTAAGAAAGTGAGAGTGTGCAGGTACAGCAAGTGATAGAGAGTGATTAAGAAAGTGATAGTGTGCAGGTACAGAAAGTGATTGAGAGTGATTAAGAAAGTGATAGTATTCAGGTACAGAAATTGATTGAGAATGGTTAAGAAAGTGATAGTGTGCAGGTACAGCATGTGATTGAGATTGATTAAGAAAGTGATAGTGTGCAGGTACAGAAAGTGATTGAGAGTGATTAACAAAGTGATAGTGTGCAGGTACAGAAAGTGATTGAGAGTGATTAAGAAAGTGATAGTGTGCAGGTACAGAAAGTGATTGAGAGTGGTAAAGAAAGTGATAGTGTGCAGGTACAGCAAGTGATTGAAATTGATTAAGAAAGTGATAGTGTGCAGGTACAGAAAGTGGTTGTGAGTGATTAAGAAAGTGATAGTGTGCAGGTACAGAAAGTGATTGAGAGTGATTAAGAAAGTGATAGTGTGCAGGTACTGAAAGTGATTGAGAGTGGTTAAGAAAGTGATAGTGTGCAGGTACAGAAAGTGATTGAGAGTGATTAAGAAAGTGCTAGTGTGCAGGTACAGAAAGTGATTGAGAGTGGTTAAGAATGTGATAGTGTGCAGGTACAGAAAGTGGTTGTGAGTGATTAAGAAAGTGATAGTGTGCAGGTACAGAAAGTGATTGAGAGTGATTAAGAAAGTGATAGTGTGCAGGTACTGAAAGTGATTGAGAGTGGTTAAGAAAGTGATAGTGTGCAGGTACAGAAAGTGATTGAGAGTGGTTAAGAATGTGATAGTGTGCAGGTACAGAAAGTGATTGAAAGTGATTAAGAAAGTGATAGTATGCAGATACAGAAAGTGATTGAGAGTGATTAAGAAATTGATAGTGTGCAGGTACAGAAAGTGATTGAGTGTGATTAAGAAAGTGATAGTGTGCAGGTACAGAAAGTGATTGAGAGTGATTAAGAAAGTGATAGTATGCAGGTACAGAAAGTGATTGAGTGTGATTAAGAAAGTGATAGTGTGCAGGTACAGAAAGTGATTGAGAGTGATTAAGAAAGTGATAGTTTGCAGATCCAGAAAGTGATTGAGTGTGATTAAGAAATTGATAGTGTGCAGGTACAGAAAGTGATTGAGAGTGATTAAGAAAGTGCTAGTGTGCAGGTACAGAAAGTGATTGAGAGTGGTTAAGAATGTGATAGTGTGCAGGTACAGAAAGTGGTTGTGAGTGATTAAGAAAGTGATAGTGTGCAGGTACAGAAAGTGATTGAGAGTGATTAAGAAAGTGATAGTGTGCAGGTACTGAAAGTGATTGAGAGTGGTTAAGAAAGTGATAGTGTGCAGGTACAGAAAGTGATTGAGAGTGGTTAAGAATGTGATAGTGTGCAGGTACAGAAATTGATTGAAAGTGATTAAGAAAGTGATAGTATGCAGGTACTGAAAGTGATTGAGAGTGTTTAAGAAAGTGATAGTGTGCAGGTACAGAAAGTGATTGATAGTGATTAAGAAAGTGATAGTGTGCAGGTACAGAAAGTGAATGGGAGTGATTAAGAAAGTGATAGTGTGCAGGTACAGAAAGTGATTGAGAGTGGTTAAGAAAGTGATAGTGTGCAGGTACAGAAAGTGAATGAAAGTGATTAAGAAAGTGAGAGTGTGCAGGTACAGAAAGTGATTGAGAGTGATTAAGAAAGTGATAGTGTGCAGGTACTGAAAGTGATTGAGAGTGGTTAAGAATGTGATAGTGTGCAGGTACAGAAAGTGATTGAGAGTGATTAAGAAAGTGATAGTGTGCAGGTACAGAAAGTGATTGAGAGTGGTTAAGAATGTGATAGTGTGCAGGTACAGAAATTGATTGAAAGTGATTAAGAAAGTGATAGTATGCAGATACAGAAAGTGATTGAGAGTGATTAAGAAATTGATAGTGTGCAGGTACAGAAAGTGATTGAGTGTGATTAAGAAAGTGATAGTATGCAGGTATAGAAAGTGATTGAAAGTGATTAAGAAAGTGATAGTGTGCAGGTACAGAAAGTGATTGAGTGTGATTAAGAAAGTGATAGTGTGCAGGTACAGAAAGTGATTGAGAGTGATTAAGAAAGTGATAGTGTAAAGGTACAGAAAGTGATTGAGAGTGATTAAGAAAGTGTTAGTATGCAGGTACAGAAAGTGATTGAGAGTGATTAAGAAAGTGATAGTGTGCAGGTACAGAAAGTGATTGAGAGTGATTAAGAAAGTGATAGTGTGCAGGTACAGAAAGTGTTTGAGAGTGATTAAGAAAGTGATAGTATGCAGGTACAGAAAGTGATTGAGAATGGTTAAGAAAGTGATAGTGTGCAAGTACAGCAGGTGATTGAGAGTGGTTAAGAAAATGATAGTGTGCAGGTACAGAAAGTGATTGAGAGTGATTAAGAAAGTGATAGTGTGCAGGTACAGAAAGTGATTGAGTGATTAAGATAGTGATAGTATGCAGGTACAGAAATTGATTGAGAATGGTTAAGAAAGTGATAGTGTGCAGGTACAGCAAGTGATTGAGAGTGGTTAAGAAAGTGAGTGTGCAGGTACAGCAAGTGATTGAGAGTGATTAAGAAAGTGATAGTGTGCAGGTACAGAAAGTGTTTGAGAGTGATTAAGAAAGTGATAGTATGCAGGTACAGAAAGTGATTGAGAATGGTTAAGAAAGTGATAGTGTGCAGGTACAGAAATTGATTGAGAGTGATTAAGAAAGTGATAGTGTGCAGGTACAGAAAGTGATTGAGAGTGATTAAGAAAGTGATAGTATTCAGGTACAGAAATTGATTGAGAGTGATTAAGAAAGTGATAGTATGCAGATACAGAAAGTGATTGAGAGTGATTAAGAAAGTGATAGTATGCAGGTACAGAAAGTGATTGAGAATGGTTAAGAAAGTGAGAGTGTGCAGGTACAGCAAGTGATAGAGAGTGATTAAGAAAGTGATAGTGTGCAGGTACAGAAAGTGATTGAGAGTGATTAAGAAAGTGATAGTATTCAGGTACAGAAATTGATTGAGAATGGTTAAGAAAGTGATAGTGTGCAGGTACAGCATGTGATTGAGATTGATTAAGAAAGTGATAGTGTGCAGGTACAGAAAGTGATTGAGAGTGATTAACAAAGTGATAGTGTGCAGGTACAGAAAGTGATTGAGAGTGATTAAGAAAGTGATAGTGTGCAGGTACAGAAAGTGATTGAGAGTGGTAAAGAAAGTGATAGTGTGCAGGTACAGCAAGTGATTGAAATTGATTCAGAAAGTGATAGTGTGCAGGTACAGAAAGTGGTTGTGAGTGATTAAGAAAGTGATAGTGTGCAGGTACAGAAAGTGATTGAGAGTGATTAAGAAAGTGATAGTGTGCAGGTACTGAAAGTGATTGAGAGTGGTTAAGAAAGTGATAGTGTGCAGGTACAGAAAGTGATTGAGAGTGATTAAGAAAGTGCTAGTATGCAGGTACAGAAAGTGATTGAGAGTGGTTAAGAATGTGATAGTGTGCAGGTACAGAAAGTGGTTGTGAGTGATTAAGAAAGTGATAGTGTGCAGGTACAGAAAGTGATTGAGAGTGATTAAGAAAGTGATAGTGTGCAGGTACAGAAAGTGATTGAGAGTGGTTAAGAAAGTGATAGTGTGCAGGTACAGAAAGTGATTGAGAGTGGTTAAGAATGTGATAGTGTGCAGGTACAGAAATTGATTGAAAGTGATTAAGAAAGTGATAGTATGCAGATACAGAAAGTGATTGAGAGTGATTAAGAAATTGATAGTGTGCAGGTACAGAAAGTGATTGAGTGTGATTAAGAAAGTGATAGTGTGCAGGTACAGAAAGTGATTGAGAGTGATTAAGAAAGTGATAGTATGCAGGTACAGAAAGTGATTGAGTGTGATTAAGAAAGTGATAGTGTGCAGGTACAGAAAGTGATTGAGAGTGATTAAGAAAGTGATAGTTTGCAGATCCAGAAAGTGATTGAGTGTGATTAAGAAATTGATAGTGTGCAGGTACAGAAAGTGATTGAGAGTGATTAAGAAATTGATAGTGTGCTGGTACAGAAAGTGATTGAGAGTGATTAAGAAAGTGATAGTATGTCGGTACAGAAAGTGATTGAGAGTGGTTAAGAAAGTGATAATATTCAGTACAGAAAGTGATTTAGAGGCCTAATGGAATTCTACTCTTTATTCTGAATGGAATTAAATATAAATGTTGGGATATTTTGCTTCAATTGCACAGAGCATTAACGAGACCACATCTCAAATATTAGGTTAAAAATCGCACATCACCAGGTTATAGTCTAACAGGTTTATTTAGAAGCACTAGCTTTTGGAGTGCTGGTCCTCCATCAGGTGGGTGTGGACAATAATATTGTAAGGCGCAGAATTTATAGCAAAAGTTTTCAGTTTGATGTATATGAAATTATGTATTGAAAAAGACCTGGATTGTTTGTTAAGTCTCTCATTTAGTATGATCATGTTGGTTTCAGTTCTTTCATATGTAAATTGCTAAACTTTTTTTGCAAGTTACATTCTCATGTCGGCCCAGGTAATGTATTGAAGGTGTGAGCTTCCCTCTGCGAGGCTGTCTGTGCCACAATGGTCAGACTGATTCTAATCTAAAAAATGAATTTACAGAATTTTACATGGATCCATGCAGTTTTTGAGCAAACTAAAATGTAATTCTGCAATACAAATTCACCCCACAAACTTCTATGTGTATGTATGCATGTGAGTGTGTGTGTGGGTGTGGAGTTATGAGTATCTATTAGAGTGTGTATATGTGTGTGTGTAAACTTATACCCCTTTACACTCACACACATACACACACACTCTCATAGACATTCCCCTCCTTCCACCCCCCACCCAAAAAAACACACACACACATACATGTGGAATCTTGTCAAATAACTTATGGAAATTCATGCATAATACATTGACTTTTATTCATTGTGTATGTTACTCCGAAGAATTCCAATTAATTGATTAATTTTTAAACATGATTTTCCATTCACAAAGCTGTGCAGTTCTTTCCAATTACCTTGAGTGTTTCCAAGTGCCCAGTCATAACATCTCAAATGATCGATTTTAACTTGTTATTGTTAATGAGTAAGTTGTGCTACACTTATTTTATGTATAATGTTCTTTGGAGAACACGATGTTTTAATTTATATGATAAACAATAAAATATCTACAAGTTTGTATGTTAATTTGACAAAGTCCAACAGTAAATATGGAATGAGTTAATAAGTAATATTTGCAGGTAATCACACTTAGACGATATAACTTATACATATACCTACAGCGAAACAGTACCAAGTCAGTTTCATTAAGTATGTATAAGCCCTAAGAACAAACAGATGCAAGAATGGCCCTGTGCACCGGGTTCTGGCAATCATGGTTTTGCTGTGCTCATGGAAATACATCTGGAATGGTGCACAGGACAAAGTCTACATGCCAAAGTCAAACTGCAAAATCGCCAACAAGACATTTGCATTTTCCACTTGTTAATCAATTCACCACAGACTCAATTTCTTGCCATCGTTTCTTTTGATCACATGTCATATTTGAAAAATCTAAGAAAATGTTTTTTCCATGTAATGGCATTTAAGTAGTCAGAAACCTCCAATGTTTGGTTTCTTCTCTTGTGTGGCTGTTCACACAAGCTATCATCTGCCCCTTGTCTTTATCTCTCTTGACCTACCTCTTCACTCCATTCTCCACACCAAGTCTAACAGGCTAGGATTTCACTACATATAAACCATGTAGCATTCTCCTGCCATATGAAATCAAAATTAAGCCTGTTGCTCCATATTCTTGTTGTTTCAATGTCTAATTTGGAATGAAAACGCAACTAAACACTCACAGAAATACAAAGGTTTTTAAAGGTAGCTCAAGCCCAAATATTAATTCAATCAAAATTATTACATAACTTAATCAGGAGGAGACAGCTCCAAAGAGATAAGTCAAATTCATAATTCAGTGCATACACAGGGGCTATTTCCTTACATCCCCATAAAACTAATAAGACACTACTATAACCCACAGAAAATGGGTTATGAAGGGGTTAATGGTTCTGATGACTCTGTGAAAGGTCATAATTGATATATTCATAAAGGTGATGACCCTATTCAGGATTTAATTGGTGTAATCAGGGACCACTTCAATAATCTACTGTTATGATAATGCAATCAGAGCTGGTTCATCATCTTATTCACATAGTACTTAGCTAAAGTGAAACAGCTGTGACCTGTTTGAGTTCAAGTTTGACCGCGGAAGTCTAACTAGGACAATGCTTAATTGATAAATGCTAATCTTTACTATTTCAAAACAATAAATAATTAAAGAGTGTTTTGAAGAGAGTTGAAAACGTTTTTGGAGGGGATTCCTGAGCTTAGCACCTAGTTAGTTGAAGGCAGAGTTACCAGTGTAGGAGTGACTAAACTTAGAGGAGTGCACATATCCTGGAGGTTTGTGGGGCTAATTGAGGTTGCAGAGATAGAGAAGAGTAAGGCTATGATGGGCTTTGAAACAAGGGTGTGAATTTGAAAATCAAGATACCATTTTTATTTTCCATAGGATGTAACCTTTTCTGGCCAGGCCATCATTTGTTGGCTTTTCCTAATTAGCCTTGAGAAAATTAGCCTTGACCCAGCTTCTTGTATTGCTGCAGTCCATCTGGAAAAAGGAAAACCAACAGTGTCATTAGGACAGTGATATAGTTCCAAATCATGACTGTATGCAATTTGGAGGGGAACTTACATTGTATGACCAGGGCACAATGTTAGTTCAGTGAGCATAGGGCTGATCAATGGATGGCACTTAGTACACTACAAATACAGGCAATGAAATATGTGCAGAAAGTGTGATTGGTATTTGCAACAACTTGACTCTGGATTTCAGAGCTTGCACAGCAGCTGATATCACCGCAGTGCAGTGTAAGGTTCAGATCTGTGTGAATAACATGTTTTGTAGATGTAATACTTCTGCAGCTTAAAAGCAAGTCAAGGAACAGTGGAATATGTGACCACCAGACAGTCAAGAAAAAACAGGCAGGTTACACATCAGTCCCCTAGGTGCATCATAGTCTCCAACCAGTTTCTGAACATTGGTAAAAGAAATGGCTTTTCTCAGGACTGCAACCAGAGTCAAAGTGATATCACCATAGTTGGCTCAGATGAACAGAGGGGCACACAGAATACTGATCAGGGATAGTGATAGAAGATTCAGTAGTTAGAGGAACAAACAGGGACTTTTGCAATGCAGATGTGAATTGAGAATATATATTTACTCTTTGTTGCTAAGTCAGGTCAGGCACCAAATAGCTGCACACTACCCTGAGGGACAGGGTGAACTGCTAGAATTCATGATCCACATCAATGGCAACATCATTGTTGGAAATAAGGATGTAATCCTGCAGCCAGGTTTTGAAGAACAATGATTATGACTGCGATTATATGGTTATGACAAGCTTAGCCAGTGAAAGCTATATCTCATCACTGAATGTAGAATAAATGTAGGAAATTAGCAAGCAGGATGTCAAAATGAGTAATCTCCAAATTACTCCAACTTATAGATACATAGAGATGTACAGCATGGAAACAGACCCTTCGGTCCAACCCGTACATGCTGACCAGATATCCCAAACCAATCTAGTCCCACCTGCCAGCACCCGGCGCATATCCCTCCAAACCCTTCCTATTCATATACCCATCCAAATGCCTCTTAAATGTTGCAATTGTGCGAGCTTCCACATCCTCTGGCAGCTCATTCCATACATGTACCACCCTCTGTGTGAAAAAGTTGCCCCGTAGGTCTCTTTTATGTCTTTACCCTCTCACCCTAAACCCATGCCCTCTAGTTCTGGACTCCCCCACCCCAGGGAAAAGATTTTTCCTATTTACCCTATCCATGCCCCTCATGATTTTGTAAACCTGTAGAAGGTCACTCCTCAGCCTCCAACGTTCCAGGGAAAACAGCCCAGGCCTGTTCAGCCTCTCCCTATAGCTCTAATCCTTCAACCCTGGCAACATCCTTGTAAATCGTTTCTGAACCCTTTCAAGTTTCATAACATCTTTCCGATTGGAAGGAGACCAGAATTGCAAGCAATATTCCAACAGTGGCCTAACCAACGTCCTGTACAGCTGCAACATGACCTCCCAACTCCTGTACTCAATATTCTGACCAATAAAGGAAAGCGTACAAAACACCTTCTTCACTATCCTATCTACCTGCGACTCTACGTTCAAGGATCTATGAACCTGCACTGCAAGTCTCTTTGCTCAGCAACACTCCCTAAGAACTAGAAAGGGGTTGAAAAGGATTTGGGCCAGTTAAATTGCAACCAAGTGTTAGCAGGCAAAACATAAGTAGGTAGATCTTACATGCACCCAGAACTCCATGGATAGTTAAAGACATAGGGACAAAAATGAAGAAGACAAAATGTACTTATAACCATCATAATCATGTACCATCTTTGATGAATCTGGCCAAATCCTAAAGGACAGATTTACTCAACTGAGTGTGCCATAGATAGTAAAGGAATCATGGAGATGGAATTGTCTACTTAACCTCATCCTCATTAATCTACCTGTCTCAAATTTGTGTGTCCATGTGGATGTGAGCACAATATAGTCATTATGAACAGAAAGTTCCATATTCACATTGAGGACATCATCTGTTATATTGTCCAGTATTACTACCTTGCTAAATATGACAAGCCTTGAACAAATCTAGCAACTGAAGGTTGAGCATCCATGAGGTATCAGCAGCAACAGAATTATATTCTACTGTCTACAATCAATTGGCCCAGCATATCCCCCACTCTAGCACTACCATAAATTTAGGAGATCAACCCCGGTTCAATGAAGAGTGCAGGAAAACAGATGTGGCCAATCAACCATGGGCCTAAATTTATGCATTCTGAATTGACCCACAGCTGAAAAAATCAGGCCTGGCAGAAAGTTGGCCAAACTAAATTAAATAATATCCAGTATTCGGCCACAGAGAACAGTGGGAACCAAGATTATAACCAACACATAGGTTATGTACTAGAGAGGTGTTAGTCAGATGCTCTGGCGTCTTGACTGCCTGAATATATGCACTTTCCACTGCCAAGCATGATCACATTGAAGGGTGGGGGCCCAACCCTGTTGGATAATTTGAACCCAGTTCATGATGCCATTGGCTAAAGGTCACAGAACATTCTGGAAGGTAAGGGCGAGAGGTGAAACATACACCTGGACGCTACCCCTTCAATGAAAGCTCAGTGAAGACTGAGTGAAGGCTTTACTTGGTCCTGCAGTATGCAGTGTGGGAATGAGAGAAAGAAAAAGAGAGACAAAAGCCAATCTGACTCCTGTGCGACCCACCTTCATGGAAGGATACCATCCCTATATCAGAAAGGAAGGAGATTCCAACAGGCCAGCTTGAACATGTGGATCATTTGGGTAAAATCTTTTCTCAGATGGATGGATCTAGGTAGACAGTAAATATGATGAGAAATTGGAAAATCCTCACATCGTATTTTAATAAGGAAAATTTTGTTAATACAATTGAGTTGAACTGCAAACCAAACTGGTTTTAATAAATAAACTGGTCAAAGTCGCCTGACAATACAAGGCAGGACAGGCACAGCTAGAAGTAAGATGTCAACGTAGTGGAACTATGACGCTGCTTGACAAACAATGGAAACAGTATGTAATTGACAGCATGAAGTGAATCTATGACAAATGGGTCAGATCTAAGCTTTGCAGTTCTGCCACATACAGCCACGAATCATCGTGGACAATTAAACAACCAACAGGAGGAAGAGGTTCAACAATTATCCCCAACTACAACAATGGAGAATCCCAGCCTATCATTGTAGAAGCTAAGGCTGAAGCATTTGCAATAATCATCAGAGATAAGTAGCAAGTGAACATTCCAGCTCAGCCTTCTTCTAAGATCCCTTGTATCATAGAGCCAATAGAATAATAGATTCAAACATTATGGACACAGACCGTTTGGTCCAACTAGTCTGTGCTAACCATGTTGTCAAACCAAACTATTCCCACTTGCCTGAGTTTGATCCATATCCCTCCAAAGCTTTCTTATTCATGTATTTATCCAAATTTCTTTTTAAATGTTGTAACTGTACCTGCATCCACCACTTCCTCTGGCAGTTCATTCCACAAATGAACCACTCTTTGTGTAAAAAAGTTGCCCCTTTTTAAATCTTGTTCTTCTCACTTTAACAGTATGTCCCCTAGTTTTCAGCTCTTCTATCCTAGTGAAAATATCCTGGCTATTCACCTTTTATCTGTGCCCCTCACGATTTTATAAATATCTATCAGGTCACTCTTCAACTTTCTACAGTCTTGTGAAAAAGTCCCAGCCTATTCAACCTATCTTTATAAGTTAAACCTTCCATTGCTGGTAACGCTCTGGTGAATATTTTCTGAACCCTCACCAGCTTAATAATATCCTTCCTATAGGAGGGCAACCAGAAATGTACACAATACTCCAGAAGAGGCCTTACCAATGTCCTGTATAACTTCAACATGATATCCCTATACTTAAAGGTCTAAGCATTGAAGGCAAGCATGCTAAATGCCTTCTTAATCACCCTTCCCTGCTCCTCGGATGCTGCCTGACCAGCTGTGCTTTTCCAGCAGCACACTCTTCAACTCTGATCTCCAGCATCTGCAGTCCTCACTTTTTCCTTCCTGTCTACATGTCACCCAAATTTCAAAGAATTATGTATCTGAACCTCTATGTCTCTCTGTTCTACAACACTACCCAAGACCCTACCAATATTTGTATAAGTCCTGCCCTTGTTAGTTTTACCAGAATGCAATACCTCGCATTTATTCAAATTACGCTCCATTTTCTTTCCTCAGCCCATTGGCCTAATTGAACAAGATCTCTTTGTAATGTTAGATAAACTTCTTTACTGTCCACTATGTCTCCAATTTTGGTGTCGTCTGCAAACCTACTAATTATGTCTCCAAATTCTCATCCAAATCATTTATACAAATGTCAAACAAATCTTCAACCATTTAATTCATTTCACGTGATATCAAGAAGCTAAAGACACTAGATACTGCAAATGCTATGGGTCCTGACAACATTCTGGAAATAGTACAAAAGGTCTATGTTCAGAAATGGCCCATTCCTTTCGATAAACTGTCCCAATACAGCTACAGCACCGGTGTGTACCCTGTGTGGAAAATTACCCAGATATCTCCTTTGCAAAAAGGTTACACCAAATCAAATGCAACCTATTGCCAACCTGTCAGACTGCTTTCAGGGATGAAAGGGGTAATTGACAATGTTATCAGACAGCTCACTCACAGTCAGTTTGGGGGGTTTCACCAGGGTCACTTAATTCCAGACCTCATTACAGTCTTTGCCCAAACATGGAGAAAACAGTTGAACTCCAGAGGTGAGGTGAGAGTGACTGCTCTTGACATTAATTGAACACATCATTACAAAGGCCCAGTTAAACTGGAGGCAATGGGAATCATTTAGAAAACTCTTCATCAGCTGGACTTATGTTCCTCACTGATGAAAATGTTTGTGGTATTTGGAGGTCAACTATCGTAGTTGAGGCTGGGCTGCTGTGGGACCTGACAGCATTGATGGTGGCAGCTCCGGTGGAGGCAAGATGGTACCAGAGAATGGCTACTCTTTTCTCACGGAATGACATGGGCCCATGGCTGAGCACTTAACAAGAAGGACTGTAAAGTTGAACTTTATTTTTTTCTGCTTTTATATTCTATGTTTTTGTTTATTTTTCTGTGTTTTAAGATGATGCTGGAGAGAAGTGACACTATACAACACTTTTCACTGTATTTAGCAACAAAACAGGTGTGCCAATAAACAAATCAAATCAAATCTCTGCAGGAGTTTTTCAGGGTAGTGAACTAGGCCCAACAATCTTCAACTGCTTCACAATGACTTTCCCTCCATCTTAACATCAAAGTGAGGATGTTCACTGATGATTGCACAACGTTCAACACTATTCCTTCATTATTGAACCAGTCCATGCCCAAACATAACAAGGTCCAGACAGTATCTGCGTTTGGGTTGAAACATGGCAAGTACAATTTGCATTTCATAAGTGCCAGTCAATGACGATCTCCAACAAGAAAGAATCTAGTCTTTGGCCCTTGACATTCAATGCCAACACTGAATTCCCCACTATCGACAACATAAACCAGAACCTAAACTGGACTGGGCAGTGAAATACTTTGGCTACAAGAGCAGGCTAGGGACTAGGAATGTTGTGATGAATAACTCACCCTCTGTCTCATCAATTCAGAATAGCAGCAGTTGCATCTACCCAGGGGGGTCTGTGTCAGGGGTAAAGATCAGCGGATAGATGCATGGCTAATTATGTTTATTAAAATATGATAAAAACTTGAGTTTGTCACTTTGTTGAGCAACTTCGGAAAGATTAATTTGCACTCATTGAAGCTTATGTAGATTCTGATGGAAAGTTAGTGTTGTAAATTCTAACATAATCCAAATTTGATGACAATTTAGCAAGTCACAATTGTGCATCATATACTTATAGACAGCTGTTAAATCCAACTGGATCACTAAAAAAAAGTGAAAGGATTATGAATTTGTCTGTTACCCTTGAAGGATATTATTGTTAAAGTATCAATTCCATTGTTTAAAACCTGCAGATGATGGTTCAAAATTATAGCCATTAAATATATCAATCACTTCAATCAGATGAAGTTGGAGTTTATAGCAAGCAGTGCTTTGCACGGTACCTGATTAGCACACAGAATAAACTATGATATACTAAAGGCTTTCAGAAACCCAAAGTAACAAAGTAATGGCACTGTGCTGTCAATTGATCATATTGTGTAATATTGTACAGATACCATTGCAATAAACCAATGAAACACTATCTTTCTTCTTTTAATCATACATAATTCTGAGTCATTCAAGAAAGGAAGGAGTTGAGTGTTGTGTGACTGAGATATTCAGCTCAAACTTTGGTAGCAATCTAAAGTGGAAAATAACAATCATGAGCTGATAAATGGCCTGGAGTTTTCTATAAATGGAAGAACCAGGCTGTTAGTCTTATGTCCACCAAGAACATTTCTAATCCTGTTGGCTGGTCATAACTCTTGACTCCAAAGTGTCATCAATTTATGTATCTCAGTTCTGTGCTGAGAATGACCTAATAACAACATTAGGAATGTCTATTATCAGTTGGTATCTTATTTCTTTGATCACAAGTTGGCTGCATGTTGCGGCATTGCAATATCACTTTACTGGTTAATAACAGTATCATCAATGAGTGCTCTTAAGGCAGGGTGAGAAAGCTAGCAACCTTTTGAACTTTTGGAACCCTTACCGTTCTGAAGAGATTGAAAACCATTTCACGCTAGAAATTAAATTAAGTTGCAGCTCAAATGCACAAAGCATAAGTGATATGCTTCATAGCTCTGTGTGTGGTGCAGTGAAATACGTCCATAGATCATCTGCTGTGGTCTGAAAAGTTCCTGAACCATAAAATGTGAGTGCTATTAAGATCTTCAGTACCGAGCTGTTATTTTTATGGATAATATCACGTCAAATTCTGGAATCTTACAAAGATTGTGGAGTGCATGTTTTGAAAAACATTATCACCGTGCTCCCAGTTTGAGTTGTGTGAAAGACTTTTGCCTGAAACGTCAATTTTCCTGCTCCTCGGATGCTGCCTGACCTGTTGTGCTTTTCCAGCACCACTCTAATCTTGATTCTGATCTCCAGCATCTGCAGTACTCACTTTCACCTAGGGAAAGGAGCTATTGCATCAGATGGGACCATGTGGGATTGGAACTCTGTCACTTTCCTGCCTCTGTCTCAACCGCATTCATGCAGGGAGCTTGAAAAGAGAAACCTGGGGTGTTTGCTTGTAGAATTCCGGATGTTGTGGGGAAGGGTGAGGGTGCTATAGGGAGACCTGTTTGAAGGCACTTCATATTCAATCCAGAGACCCAGGATCAGGAAGGATAGAAACCTGCTGCAAGCCACTTCTGCATTTGTCATTGACACCTCTTTCCCTTTTTCACTCTACCCCTACTCCACAACTCCTATTGGACCATTGCTCCAGTGTGGCTTGGCTCCCTGGGTGATCCTGATGCTCTTCCTGGGGAGCATTGCCAGCTGCAGCCACCTCTCCCTGAATATTGCTCCCTGTAATGAGACAACTACTGGCATCTGATTGGTCAACATGTCTCAAGAATAGGATATCTTCTTCTTGGGTCCTTTATTAAGAGGAAGGCTTCCAGTGTTGGAGAAGCACTTAACAGGGTAGGTGTTCGCTAAAGGAGATAATGTGGGCCTCTCAGAGGTTCTCCACATGGTGGACAAGACTCCAACCATATCCATTAAATACCACTGTTTTGTTGCTCAGAGTTTCTTGCTTTGTACTGTTACAATAAATCTTCAATCTTTTCTTCTCCTTGTTTCAGTTCCTCTTTTTGTTTTGCATCAAATAGCGTTAAATATGCTTAGAACATCATGCGTGTTCTGAAAATCTCTGGGTATGCTTTTGGGGGTGAGGGAATTCCTCTTATTGTAAGCAAATCCGAGTCCTTTAAAGCCCTTCCAGACACAGCCCACATCTTTAGTCTGCAGAAATTCCAAAGACTGAAATAATAATTTGAAATAACAGTAGGAGCAGACAAATCATTATGATTTCATGGTTTGAATGTAATAATCGTACAGCCATTGGAATTTCATCACAAAATCCTGGGCCTGTCTGTTCTAATTTGGTAGATCCTACATCCCATATGAGGGATGGAATGAAGGGAAATGTGGTAATTTTGTCATCTCGACAACCTGATCTTGTTTGCATGGCTTATCTTGCCTGACAAGTACAATAGGAGATCAGGACTAGGAAAGAATGTGTTTCTCCCCCACTTCGCTTAGTCTAAGAAAGAATTGTGGAGTTTATAAAAGCTCTGTCTCTAAAGGACCAAAGGGGAGTTAGATGCAGGACAATAAAGCACTTGGACTGAGTTATTTCTTTTTATGTGCCATGTGCTACATGTAGGCATGAGTTGAAACAGAGATGCACACAACAAACCCTGTAACATATAATACAATTATTCTCTTTTACCCTCTATTTGATGAACACATTCAGAGTGTCACAGGTACATACAACTATGCTATACTATGTAATAGTAACTATTATTTTTTATCTGATCTGCGGTTTATAAAATGCGCTTAGCAGTAAGTTCAAAAATATTGTTGTGCTGTATTTGCTGTTTTGCATTTGCAATGCACTGATTTCATTTTTGATTCCATGAAAATACTGCTACTTATTATTTAATATATATTATTCAGATGTTTCCAATGGCTGAAGTTTTGTTCTGCAAAGGTTATTTCTGTGGATATACTTGACTGATTTATTCTACTTTTAACATTGCAGTGGAAATATTGAGAGGGTATGAGAGATAAGTGATGGATGCTGATTTAATGCTCCCAGGAACAATGGACAATGAGTCATGTTCCTGTGATGAGTACAAATGTATCCTGCAGCATGATTGGATAATACTTACGCATGTGGTATCTCTTCACATTTGTACTAATCATGCTACTGTCTGTTTGCATCAACTGGCAGTTCTGTCTCTTCACTACTTAATTGATATACACTTCATGTCAAACAACCTATCAGCACAGCTTATATGCTAAAAATTCCCTTACGTTGCTATTGTTAAAATTCCCATTGGTTCTGGACTAGGAATTCATGTCACTATTTCTCTAGAGACAGTTGTTTGATTAAACCATCTAGAATAATATCCTGTTGATAGATGCCTGATTATTTGTGTCTTTCTTAACACCTCAACTGCCCTGCCTGGCACCACACTCCAGCTTTGAATCAGTTTTCACTGAGAACTTTGGACTCTGACTTAATTCTTGTTGGATGTTACAGCGTTTTTTTGTGATGTGGTCTCTATTTTTTCCTTCTCAATGTCAGTGCAGGAGCCACTGGGACATAAAATAGGAGGAGGGTCTGAAACATTAACAATCAAGGAAAAACAATTTAATGTACAAATCATGACTGGGTAAGAAAGAATATTGAGAGGGTTGAGAGAACAACAAAGAACAAACAGCACAGGAGTCGGCTCTTCGGCCCTCCAAACCTGTATTGACACATTTTTTATCCTTCCATACTAAAATGGTCTTCACTTACAGGATCTATTTGCCTCTATTCCTTTCTTTTCCTTGTATTTGTCCAGGTGCTTCTTGCACCAGCTTCCAGTGCCTCCTCTGGCAGCATTTTCCAGGCCGCTCACCACCCATTTTGTCAGAGAGCAGTGAGATTCTCAGCTGCAAGCCAAGGAGAGGTTCTGCACAAACTTTGATCAGTGAGGAGGCAAGATGCTGTCTCACTTGAAAAAGATTTCAGTACAGCTGAAAATTTAATCTTTTGTATTTCTAGATTGTAAAGGTATAAAATCTACTCTGCAGTGGAGATTTTATAATTTATCATCAAAGTGGATTAGTCGTACTGTGGGTTACTGATGTGGCATTGCTCTGGAGAACCAAATTTAAAGACTTGACTCAGTGAGAATGCCAGCACGTGGAGATAGATATTTAATTTCCAGAGATCTGCATGTCAGACAAGTATATAACTGTGTCATCCTTGGTGGGAGTAATAAATACATCTTCATGCAGACCACATTTCTCCTTCACACAGATCTTCCATCATTTAATGTGGCACTACAACAGTGCTAAGTTGAATGCTATAAAAATAAATCTAGTAGCTCAAGAATGGAAAGAGGCTAGTGTGCTACATCTCCCAGAGTGTCTTCAACTTCATTTTTAAAAAATTGTTGATAGCAAGACAAGCCAATCATAATGCAACAAGATTGCAACTTTGTTCCCAATTTGGCCAAATGTTGGATTGGCCAAGAGCATGGGAAAGACCAACATTAGCAACATGTCCACAGTGTTCTGGCATCCACCAACCTAGCATAAATTAGACATCCTCCTACTGATCTCACAAACCTCTGAAGGTTTAGTGCTAAGGACGTCAATGTCATTGTACCATGGAATCACATCATTTTGTTATTCATTCATGGGATGTAAGTATTACTGGTGAGGGCAGCAATTGTTTGCCATCATGAAATGCCTTTAAACTGAGTGGCTTATTCTAGGTAATTTCAGAGGTCACATAGGACAGAACCACATTATTGTAGGTCTGAAATCACATGTAGGC
Source organism: Hemiscyllium ocellatum (assembly GCF_020745735.1). Lineage (NCBI taxonomy): Eukaryota > Metazoa > Chordata > Chondrichthyes > Orectolobiformes > Hemiscylliidae > Hemiscyllium > Hemiscyllium ocellatum. Next base: position 100,447,791 of record NC_083411.1, on the reverse strand, counting down.
CAGACAAGACAAGAGAGCAGATTTCCTTCCCTAAACCACATTTATGGAGTTCTTGTATTTTCACACCACTGCGTAGTATTTCTGTGGTTGCCAGTTCGAAGAAGGGTCCTGCCCACAACATTGACTTATTGCCCGTTGGATGCTGCCTGACATGCTGTGCCTTTTCCAAAGCCAAGCTTTATCAACTCTGATTTTTCCAGCATCTGCTGTCCATTGTCTCCTTGTGGTTATCATGATCAATCTGTTAAATGATGAAGTATCACTATTGTCCTGAAATTTACACACTGGTTCTCTCCTTAGATGCTGTCTGACTTGAGTACTTCCGACACTTTAGACTGCACAATCAAGATGTGTCTCCTTAATGAAAAGTGTGGTGCTGGAAAAGCACAGCAGGTAAGGCAACATCTGAGGAGCAGGAGTATTAAAGTTTCAGGCATAAGCTCCTCATCAAAAATGCCGTAGGGCTTATGCCCAATAATTTGATTCTCTTGCTCCTCGGATGCTGCTTAACCTGCTGTGCTTTTCCAGCACCACACTTTTTAACTCTGACCTCCTATAGCTGCAGTCCTCACTTTCTCCTTAAAAGTCACCTGTCTACAATTCAGTTGTCCATTCTTGAGGTAACATTAAGTGAATTGAATTGACTAACAACTGGCATAAGGTGGCAAGAGCTTTGATCTGATCAGCTTTTCCGATTAAAAATGGTTGCGAATATGTCATCATTACCTTCTCCATTTGTGCTTGAGTCAACAATTTTCTTTTTAGGATCAATAAGTGGTGCATAAATCTAAGGTTTAGCTGTGTCACATTTCACAATATTCACAAAATTCTGTCATTAAATATCTCAGAGATTTCAAACTCAGGAAATGTAATTTCATAAGTATGTTTAATAGTTTTGATTCCAATGGGCAAGTCAGATCCCAGTGTGAAACTTGACTTAGTACATTATAACTTTTACTTTTGCAATTTGGTTAATGTGGTGGTCAGTCAGTGAACATATTCATAAAAGGCTGCAAATGCACTTTAAATGAAAAGATGTAAGTTTATTGCGCAAAGGAAAAAAGGTCAAGATCTTTGAAAATTTGGAAAGATTTTATCATACACAGCAAATAGAAATTATTCAACCTTTTTTGCTGAGTAACATTGATTAGATTACCTACAGAGTGGAAACAGGCCCTTCAGCCTAATAAGACCATACCGACCTTCTGAGGAGCAATCCACCCAGACCCATTTCCCAACACATAACACTAGGGGCAATTTAGCATGGCCAGTTCACCTAACCTGCACATCTTTGGACTGTGGGAGGAAACCCACACAGACACAGGGAGATGTGAAAACTCCACACAGACAGTTGCCTGAGGCAGGAATTGAACTCAGGTCTCTGGTTCTGTGAGGCAGCAGTGCTAACCACTGTGCCGTATTGTTTACAGATTTGAGGCCTCAGTGAAATATTACACTTATGACACTTAAAATGTTTTATTGAATTGAAGTTACAAGCATTTCATTTTAACAAATTTTTGCAGATTTGCCTGATGTGATTCTTTCTATTCTGATCTCTCTGAATCCAAACTAACTCAGTGACATTACATCCTGAATGCTGACGAAATTTGTATTCCCTGTTCATTAAGGCTGCTAAATAACACAGCTGCTGGTGTGAATCCTTCCTTGTGAGCTGAAACTGCTTCTCACCCCTGACCACTTATTTTCTGTGTCTAAAATCTCAAGTTAGTGAACACTTTAGGAATTATCTCACCAGGTAACTTGTCTTATCATTTAACTTAAGTCTTATGATTTCTTGGAAAATCTTCTGTGACACCCTGCTTGAAAAATTAGTTTTTGATGCTTGAAAAAGTCACCTACACAAAATTGAAAAATAAAAACCCAATTCGCTCTACATTAGAATTCAGGCCCTCATGTAATAATATATTATAAACCTTCATCACATAATAACTTCCTGTAAAACTTTCTATCTTCATGATATTACTAACCATGTTTTTAAAACTAAAAGCTGGTCTCACTTAAACAGCACCAAAATAGTGTTTTGCTCACTTGCATATATTTAGTAGTTTCTAAATAGAAGTATGTTTACTCATTTTTTTCATAGCTCTTTTGTTATAGCTTATTAATATTTTACAAGTACAAAACTTGATCCAAAAAATTTGCATATCAAGAGGCCCAAAAAGGAATAACATAACATGGAGGAAAAAGTCCATGCTATTTGCAATAGCCCCATAAAACATTATTTTCATTCATCTCAGACGCACAGCTAGATTGCAAGAATGCCACACTTCATTGATTGATGTTTCTGTAAATTGCTTTAAGGCAATTTATTGCATTGAATTGGTTATGTAAATATAAGTTGACGGATTTTGTGGTGGGTCCTACATCAGACCTTTGGATTACTGGGTTTTTCTGATTGCTTGTATATTACATGTAAAACAAATAAACATTTCACCTCATAACTGGACTTGTTTTACCCGAATGTTCAATAGCCTGCTTTCAGGAAGCTAGTAAAAAGTGAGGTCTGCAGATGCTGGAGATCAGAGCTGAAAATGTGTTGCTGGTTAAAGCACAGCAGGTCAGGCAGCATCCAAGGAACTGGAAATTCGACGTTTCGGGCCAGAAGGGCTCTGGCCCGAAACGTCGAATTTCCTGTTCCTTGGATGCTGCCTGACCTGCTGTGCTTTAACCAGCAACACATTTTCAGTTCAGGAAGCTAGGACAAATACATGTCATGTGGACAGATTCAAAATAATCCTTCAAGACTTGGCATCCGTGAGGCATTGTGGGATATCAGCAACAGCATAATCATAGTCCAACACAACCTCATGTGCTGGCATATATCTCAATTTATCATTACCATCAGGCCAGGTGATCAACCCTAGTTCAATGATGAATGCAGGAGGCCATGCCAGGAGAAGAATCAGCAATACCAAAAAAAGTGTCAACTTTGTGAAGCTACCAAATAAGACTATTTGCAGTCTAAATAATTAAGCGGCAAGTGATAAACAGAGGCAAGTGATCCGATAATCAATAAATTAGATCTAAGCTCTGCAGTCCTGCCACATGCAGTCATGAGCAATAGGGGGACAATAAACAGCTCACTCGAAGACGAGGCTCCACAAGCAGCCCTATCCTCAGTGATAGAAGAGCCCAACACGTTAGTGCAAAAGATAATGTTTAGGTATTCACAACAAGCTTCAGCCATGTGTGATGAGTGGATGATTCAGCCTGGCCTACTCCAGAGGTCCCCAGCATCTCAAGTACCAGTCTTCAGCCAATTCAATTCACTCTAAATGATATCAACAAACAGTTGGAGGCACAGGATATATTAAAGGATAAGGACTCTTCTAAGGTTCTGGCAATAGTACTAAAGAGATGTGCTCCAGAACTGGCTACATCTCTAGTCAAGCTCTTCCAGTTCAATTACAACACTGGCATCTACCTGACATTATGGAAAATTGCCCAGATATATCTGGCCAATGACCATCCAACTGGCCAATGACCATCCTATTGGTCAAATCTTGCATTAGTAAAATGATGGAAGGTGTCCCTAACAGTGCTATTCAGCAGCTGCTGCTGAACAGTAACCTGTAGAGTGATGTCAAGTTTGTGTTCCACTCGGTTCCTGCCATCATTACAGCCTTGGTTCAAGCATGGAATAAAGAGTTGAATTCAGGAAGCGAGAATGACTGCTCTTGATCTTAAAACCACATTTGGTCCAGTATCACGTTAAGGAACTTGAAAACAAACAAGAGTAAATGAGAATCTGTGTGGAGTTTGCACATTCTCCCCATGTCTGCGTGGGATTCCTGTGAATGTGACATTGATGATCGTGTGTGTGTGTTCTCTATTTCTGTGTTTTTGATGAGTACAAAGGTATCATCCACATATCTGATCCAGAGTTTGGGTTGAACTTGCGGTAAGACTGTTTGTTCTAACCTTTGCATTACCGCTTCTGCTATGAGTCCAGAGATGGGTGAGCCCATGGGTGTGTCGTTGATTTGTTCATATATTTGGTTGTTGAATGTGAAGTGTGTTGTGAAGCACAGGTCCAATAGTTTGCGTATACAGTCTTTGTTGATAGGTTCCCCATCTTGTTGTCTGTTCTATATGTCCAGCATCAACGTCACACTCACAGGAATCTGATTCACTAGAGAGGAATCTTCGAGGAGAAAGTGATGACTGCAGATGCTGGAGATCAGAGCTGAAAATGTGTTGCTGGAAAAGTGCAGCAGGTCAGGCAGCATCCAAAGAGCAGGAGAATTGACGTTTTGGGCATGAGCCCTTCTTCAGGAATCATCGACGTTTCGGGCATGAGCCCTTCTTCAGAAATGACCTGCTGCACTTTTCCAGCAACACATTTTCAGCTCACTAGAGAGGAAGAAAAGGACAACCAACTCCCATTCCTAGACGTGATGGTACAGAGAACACCTAACGGAGAATTCACCACAAAGGTATACAGGAAAGCCACACACACAGACCAAGTCCTAAACTACAAAAGCAACCACCCCAACACACACAAAAGAAGTTGCATCAAGACACTGTTCAAAAGGGCCACAACACACTGCAGTACACCAGAACTGCAAAAAGAGGATGAAGAACACCCATACATTCGCCAGAAACGGATACCCCCGCAATTTCATCAACAGATGCCCAGGGGAAAGACAACGGAATGAGGACATGCCACAACCCAAAGGACTAGTCACACTACCATGCAGCAAAAACATTTCTGAACTGACAGCCAGACTACTGCGATCACTAGGACTCATAACAGCGCACAAACCAACAGCCACTCTCAGACAACAACTCACCAGGATGAAGGACCCGGTACCCAGCATGAGCAAAACCAATGTAGTGTACAAAATCCCATGCAAGGACTGCACAAAACACTACATAGTACAAACAGGAAGACAGCAAATGGTCCGCATCCATTAACATCAACTAGCCACGAAACGACATGACCAGCTATCCTTAGTAGCCAGATACTCAGATGACAAGCAGCATGAGTTCAACTGGGACAACACTACTATGATAGGACAAGCCAAACAGAGAACAGCCAGGGAATTCCTAGAGGCATGGCACTCATTCACAGATTCAATCAATAAGCACATCGACCTGGACCCAATATACCGGCCACTGCAGCGGACAGCTGGAACTGACAACAGGAAGCGGCAGGTACAAAACACTATAAATGCCGGAGGAAAGATCACAGAAGTGCTTCACAGGAGGCTCCCAAGCACTGAGGATGTCATCTAGACAGGAGACGAAACGTCTGCAACACAAATTCCCAGTTCCCTCTCAAGTATACTCCTACTTCCTTTATCCCCTCCAAGGATTCACTCAATCTATCCTGTCTAAACCTGACATATGCTTCCCACTTTTTCTTAACCAAATTCTAAATTTCTTTCATCATCCAGCATTCCCTATGCCTACCAACCTTCCCTTTCACCCTGACAGGAATATACTTTCTCTGAATTCTTGTTATCTCATTCCTAAAGGCTTCCCATTTTCCAGCTGTCCCTTTACCTGCGAACATCTGTCTCCAATCAGCTTTCGAAAGTTTTTGCCTAATACTGTCAAAATTGGCCTTTCTCCAATTTAGAACTTCAACTTTTAGATCTGGTCTATCCTTTTCCATCACTATTTTAAAACGAATAGAATAATGGTTGCTGGCCCTAAAGTGCTCTCCCACTGACACCTCAGTCACCTGCCCTGCCCTATTTCCCAAGAGTAGGTCAAGTTTTGCATCTTCTCTAGTAGGTACATCCACATAGTGAATCAGAAAATTGTCTTGTACACACTTAAGAAATTCCTCTCCATCTAATTGTTTAACACTATGGCTGTCTAGAATAAGATTAGAAGTGGGGATGATAAATGCAGCTGGATGAGTACAGTTCCAACATCATTTAAGAAGCTTGACACCATCCAGGACAAAGTAGCCTGGTTGGTTGCCACCACATCCAAAAACATTCAGCCCTCCACCACCGATGCTCATTGGCAACAGTGTGTACTATCTCCGAGATGTACTGCAGAAATTCACCAAAGATCCTTAGATAGCACCTTCCAAAAATATGACCACCCGACCATCTAAAAGAACAAGGGTATCTGGGACATGGGAGCACCACTACTGTTCTGCTCCAAGCAACTCACCATCTTGAGTTGGAAATATTTTACCATTCCTTTACTATTGTTGGATCAAAATCCTGGAACTCACTCTCTCGTGGCATTGTGGGTGTGCCTATGCCAAATGGACTGCAGCAGTTTAAGACGGTAGCTCACCACCACCTTCTCAAGGAAAATAGTGACAAAAAGCATATGCTAGTCCAGCCATTGAGTGAAGAAAAAGAACAAAACAAACTGGCAGCCATTCTGATTCTACATGTGGACGGAGTGCCGTCTGTGGTTGCCATCGTTTTTGCCTATTTGCTGAGTGAAGATTCCCACTTGTTGTAATTATCAGAAGCAGTTAAGTGACAGAGTTTTATAAGTTTGAAAATAAAAATAAATGTTTAATGTTCAAACCAGAATGCATGCAATTATAACCAAACTCACAGACCCTCAGATGCATACACACTCAGGAGAAGGTTGTGAATATATAAATAGCATATATTTATATTTTATAATTTCAAGATTACTTTGATACATTTAATTTTCAGTGGGGTGAAGACTTGAGAATATGTAGGCCTATAACCCATTTTATTCATGGAAGAAGGATGGTTTAAACAGATGGATTAGCTTTTGTTTCATGCGCATAATATTACATTTCCTTTATTGTATTTCAATGTGCAAGCAAAGCCCTGAACCTGTCTCTCAGGGGGAAATTTCAAAGCCAACTCACAATTCTGTCTACATGTGGCTTAAGAGTAGATGTTCTTAGGCAGTGTCTACTTTTCATTGGCATCAATTTTTGATATATCTTATTAAAACCTTTATCAAAAACATGCATGTCATCTGACCAGAGCATCTCTTCTCATTGTTCTCATAAGTAGTTTCAGATAGTTTAGCTATTATTGGACAATGGAGTCTGGATATCATTTATCCATACATTATTAGAGAGCATAAAGCTTTGTATGTCATTGTCTCTAATTTCAAGTTTGGAGTTATAGAGCTACAGTAGTTTTCTGAATCCAGGCTTTTTAATTAGATCCGTAAATGCAGCTATTTTCTCAGGAAGGGTCATTTGCTTTTTAATGATTTTGCCAAGGCTGATTCCGACATGAAAATTAGTTTAGTATTATTACTGTTGCACATGTTGACAACAGAAAAGAATAAGGTCACCTCACCTCTCAATTCAATTTTGTGTTACAGACAACTGTCAATTTTGGGCTAATCCTTCATAAGTCCACACATTAATAATATGTGACAATTCGTGTATTCAGTTGACTTCCAAAAATGGTGTGTTTCTTTCTTACAACTCTGACTCTTCTTTAAATCAGGGAATTCTTGTCATAAACATATAGAACATAGAACATAGAAAAATACAGCGCAGTACAGGCCCTTTGGCCCTCGATGTTGCGCCGATCCAAGCCGACCTAACCTACACTAGCCCATTATCCTCCATATGCCTATCCAATGCCCATTTAAATGCCCATAAAGAGGGAGAATCCACCACTGCTACTGGCAGAGCATTCCATGAAATCACGACTCGCTGAATAAAGAATCTACCCCTAACAACTGTCCTATACCTACCACCCCTTAATTTAAAGCTATGCCCCCTCGTAATAGCTGACTCCATACGTGGAAAAAGGTTCTCATGGTCAACCCTATCTAAACCCCTAATCATCTTGTACGCCTCTATCAAGTCACCCCTAAACCTTCTTTTCTCCAATGAAAACAGCCCCAAGTGCCTCAGCCTTTCCTCATACGATGTGATAACATGCGTACTGTGAGTTGTTTATATTATTAGTAGGTTTTGGAATTTTGCATAGAGGTTGATGAATATCAATCAGTTTTGCGATTTTTTTTAAACCAAGTCAGCAAATCATATGTAACAGTGACCTTGGCACATCAATTTCAAGAAAGCAGGAAAAGAGCCTGGTCGAACCCAGTAATGTTAATGGATAGAATGCTTATACTGCTGACTTTACAACAGATCAAAACTCATTATCTTCGACTCTGACTTCATTTCATAAGGGAGAACAGTTTCTTCCAAGAGAAACCAAGTTTTTAGTTGGGGGATACAGTTATCTCAGCTAAAGTGTTTTGCAATGTTACTATATGTGTATTAGTATACAGTTTCCAAGTCCAGAGAGTCTGGATAGAATTCTTCAAGTTGTTAGAGCTGAAACAGTATTGTGAGTATCAGTAGTATTGTGAAAGGTTCACGTCAGCAGACTCAGAAAAGAATCATTGTACTGCACCTGCAGGCCAAGGGAATGAAAGTGCAAAGTTTCAGTTAAATAAAAATTTGAAAAGATGAAATATGAGTGAAATTTCTTTGGAATTGAGTAGCTATAAAAATACAATGTCTGGGAAAGGGCTGAAACTTTGTTGTGTTGTTTATGTTAAGATATCCTGATCCTTTATAGCTATAGTTGAATTTTTAAAAGTTATTTGTATATTTGTTACGACAAATGATTTGTCAAATGAATAAAGGAAAAAAGAACAAAGTGAATTCATTGATCAAAATGAGCTTGGATTGGATCTAATTGTTGAATTGATGTGTGTTTAATATAAATGCATTTATCTGGATATTCTGGGGAATGGCAATCATACGCATTAGAATTCCACTTCTATTTTTTTCCCATTAAAACAGAGCTCTGCATTTCTAGCCAGGAATTCTGATGCCACTTGCAGTGCAGGATAGTTGACAGAAATTAAACCATGCCATTTTTGCAGTAGTCGATGTGCAGTATTCTGAGAATGAAATGTTCAACAGTCCTGCGAGACATTTTGACACCTGCAGTGAAAAGGTAAACATGCAATAGAATTGTGGGGTCAGGGCAGTTTTGGGATGAAGGGACCAAGTCATTGAGTATACTCAAGGGATAGATAGATACATGCTTGATTAGTAAGGTCATCAAATGCTATTTGTCTTGACTTGGAGACTGGCAGGAAAATGGAGTTCAATCATGATTGAATGATGGAACAGACTTGTTGAGCCAAATAGTCTAATTCTGCTGCTATATCATGTAGTCTTATGGATAGTTATAGATAACAGCAAGTAAGGGTTTAGGGCTTGTAGGGAAGGAGCTGATGGGCCCAATGAGGGAGAAGGATATTGGGGCTGGCAAGGGTTCAGGTGGTAGAATGGGTATTGGGTCCTAGGGATTGAGCTCAGATCCAGTGGGACAAGAAGAGTATCAGATCTTTGGAAGATGAAATTGTGTTGGGTTAGAGATATGTGGTTGGAGGGGGGAGGATTTGGAAGAATGGTGGGTGGTTGTTAGGCATCTGGGCAACATGAGGGTTTGGTGGAGATGTAGTTGGGGGTGTATGGTGTTTTGGAGAGTCAGATTAACAGTCTTCCACAAACTAGACTAAGTTTTAAATTATCTAACTGACTGGATAGCTATTAACACTACCAGAAATCTCTGAATTTTCCACCTTTAATCAGTTATTTCAGAGGTTTCAGATGGAGGAGAACTGTTCATCAGAAATTTCAATTTCCTGGACAATTCATCAATTCCACCTAGGATTCTGAATGCTTCTGACATGTAGCGTGGATTGCCTCAATGACTATCTGGCCATATGTGACACTGGAAGAGTGATATTAAAATGTTTTTAATAGATGATAGATAAATAATTTTACTTTTTTCTTTTAGGAAAATGTGTGCAATATATATGTTGAGATTTGGGTTTTCAAATTTTTAGGTGTTGATCACTTTGAAAGTAACTTTTTTTAAACAGTTCAGAAAGTCAACTTGAACAGTTACCTAAGCACATCCACTCCAATAATAGCATGTGACTGCTGTCAAGTGCCTGTAATGTCAATGGATAGCATGTTTATATTGCTGATTTTATAACAGACAAGAACATCATCAGTTTGGAGTTCAATTCAGAAAGTTATTTCAGTTCAGAAAGGAGACTAATTTCTTCTTGCAGAAGAGATGAAAATTTAGTTTGGGGAACCAGTCATCTCTAATTAATTATTTTTCATTTGAGGATCTTCTAAACAAGGAAACTTTGGATAAAAATCTTCAAATTATTAGAATTGAAATCATTTCACGTAATCAGAATTGCGAAAAATTCAAGCTTACAGACTTGGATAGGAATTGTAAGACTATCACTGCAGACCAAACAAAAAGGAAATTTGGAGGTGTCAGTTAGGTAAAAACTTAAAGAGTTATGATATGAGTGAATATTCTTCAGAATTGAGTTTCTTTAAAAGGATAGTGGTGAGGAACAAGCTGAAATTTTATCCTGCTGTTTGCATTAAGATTTTTCTAACTATATAGTTTGACATTTTTTTGTCTTTTTTATGTATTAATCTTATTCTCAGTTGTTTAAAAAAAAGTCTTTGTATAATTTCAGTGACTACTCATTACACAACCAACTGCAAAATTAATCATATGATCTATCGAGCCAAGTTTCATTTTATGATCTGAGTTGCCCAGATCCACATCAGTTGGATCATTGAGCGACAGAATGGCTTAGTGGTTGGCTCTGCTGCTTCACAGCACCAGGGATCCAGGTTTGCTTCCAGCCTCAGGTGACTGTCTGTATGGCGTTTGCACATTCTCCCCGTGTCTGCGTGGGTTTCCTCCCACAGCTCAAAGATGCCAGGTGAATTGGCCATGCTAAATTGCCCATAGCGTGAGGTGAGGTCGTCAAAGGGAATGAGTCTGGGTGGGTTACTCTTTGGAGCGTCAGTGTGGATTTGTTGGGCTGAAGGGCCTGTTTCCATACTGTAGGGAATCTAATCTAATAGCATATGCCATTTTATTTCTCTTGTTTGACAAGCATAAAAATTATGCACAGAATTAGAAACGGATTGCACAGTACCGACATATTATTTCTCAAATGGAGAGAAATGGGAAATGGGTCGCTGTGAGCATGAAAAGTTTAAGAAGCCTCTCTTCCTTCTGAGATCTGATATAAAATATACACAGCTTCCAATCATTTGTTTAATTGTTCAAAGTTTGTGAGAAGATTTGTAGCTTGGGTGCTCGTTGTTGTGGTTCTGTTTGCCGAGCTGGGAGTTTTTGTTGCAAACGTTTCGTCCCCTTTCTAGGTGACATCTTCAGTGCTTGGGAGCCTCCTGTGAAGTGCTTCTGTGCTGATTCCTCCGGCATTTATACTGGTTTGAATCTACCACTTCCGGTTGTCAGTAGCTGTCCGCTGCAGTGGCCGGTATATAGGGTCTAGGTCGATGTGTCTGTTGATAGAATTTGTGGATGAGTGCCATGCCTCTAGGAATTCTCTGGCTGTTCTCTGTATGGCCTGCCCTATAATAGTGGTGTTGTCCCAATCGAATTTGTGTTGTTTGTCATCTGAGTGTATGGCTACTAGGGATAGCTGGTTGTATTGTTTCGTGGCTAATTCCTAGAGGCATGGCACTCATCCACAAATTCTATCAACAGACACATCGACCTAGACCCTATATACCGGCCACTGCAGCGGACAGCAACTGACAACCGGAAGCGGCAGATTCAAACCAGTATAAATGCCGGAGGAATCAACACAGAAGCGCTTCACAGGAGGCTCCCAAGCACTGAAGATGTCACCTAGAAAGGGGACGAAACGTTTGCAACAAAAACTCCCAGCTCGGCGAACAGAACCACAACAACATTTGTTTAATTGCTTTTATGCTACAAATTCAATGGATAAGATTTATTTAGTTGTTTGTTTTACATTTTTGTCAAACTAAATTACTTGAAATCACAGGCAGAAAAAAATTGCCATATCAGAATGTATTAATATTTGACTTCAATGTTAAAACACTGATACTTCAAATTCAAACAATACTGACAAATACACAGGTACTATTTTAAAGCCACAATTACCTACACATCACAAAACTGCTCCAATCCTCTGCCAGGCTTGCGTTATGTAATTTAGGTTTGGTATTAGGTATGGGAAGTGATCATCACTTCTGCTCAGAATTCAGTCAGATTTTCTCACACAGGAATGTGGCTTTCTGCTTATTACATTTGCATGTACCATTATATATTGAATCTTGAGTTGGAATGGGGAGGAAATCAACACCACTGCCATTATCTTAAGTGGTTGGAAGTCCTAGCATCATTGGTAAAGGGCACATGACGGGGATAAAGTTCCTGTAAACCAGGGATATCACTAGAGCTATCAAATAGATGCCTGCAAGTAAACATACTTCTATGCCAAGCCATCCCTGGTCAGCCTGCCTATTTTAGCCAGACACATCCCACCCTTGGCAAGCATCCATTCCCATAATTCTAGTCTCCCTCCTTCAGGTCAATCTCCCCAGTGCAACTCTGCTTACTGCCACCTGATCTCCATCATGATGTGGCTCACATGAATCCTCCCCACAGGATAAGGCAGCTTTTGCTCAGTCTACAGTCCATCAAGTACAATACCTTGTGTGCTGCATATCTTACATGGAATAGTGAATCTGAATATATTGTTTGTGGAGAACTGAAGTGAGAAGGCGACATTTATTCTAGAAAGTTGATCTTTAATGAACATGCATGACATGCAAATGTGTGCAAAATGACATGATGAGCCTCAGCCCACCTTTATAGTTCTGAGAATGGTGTTGTAAACTTGCATCCTGCTATAGCGAACTGACGTTTCACCTCTCATCCAATCAAGTGCTCCTTGCCAAACCTGCTTTCTGATCCCTAATGTTTTTTCTGACCCAGATTCTTACCACATTTTCACAGAGCTGCATTCCCAAAATTCAATCCAATTTCTGCTCTCTTCACAGTGTGATGTTGGCTCTAACAAAAGTAATAAATAACATATTTTATCCCAGCATTTGTGTGCCATTATCTCACTTCACTGTATGTTTGATATGACTGTTCAGACTATCCTCCATTGTCCAGCAATGAACAACTACCTAAATTCTAAATATAACTAGTATATTTCAAGAAAAAGATACTCTGAAGACAACCAAATACACTCTCCACTCCCTTCCTCAATCCGACAACCAACTCTAGGCTTTTAGGCTGCCTGTCTAAAATCAAGCATGCTTGGGTTACAATTATCTTTAACTTACTTGGGGGACTGCTAAAACTATTCTTATTAATCCCCATTAATATCTTTTCTTGGTCATTTTAACACAAGAGTGAAGCATATTCCAATCCAGAATTACACTTCAAACCCCATAATATATTGATTTTTAAGAAACCTTGCTTCTATTTCTGTATATTTTTCCATATCACATTCAGTGAGGTAATAGATGGAACTATTGCTTGGCACGAGCTGATGCTAAATTTAAATGGAGGTGTGAGGAGCCAAGGGGAACTGACATATGGAGGATTATGTATTGATCTTGATCAAGGAAGTAGAGAGCTCTCAGACAATCCTGCTGAAAGGTGTGTAAGAGATTGGGTATCCATTGTGAAGAGGAGATTATGAAGGTGAAGAAACTAGAAATTGTTGAAATGATGTAGGTTATCAGAAGAATCGTTTTTCTGTCTTACCCCAATTTCTTTCATTGACAGTTAAGTACAAAGAGACCTGACTACAAAGTCAACTTTGAACAATGCATTACATTGGCCATTGAAAACAATAAACAGATTGCATGGAGAATCTTTACTTTGTAATGACCTCCATATGCCATTTCTGAGAACACAATTTATCAGACACAGGAACGAATAAGGCACTTTTTTTGACGCTTAGTATTGTGAAACAGGATTAGAATAGTTTATAGGCTACCGTACAAAACATTTATTTTTCTGCTATCATTTTTGATTACTGTTTCTTTTAGGTAGTGGATACTGCAGAGCCCCAGCACGGAAGGAACCCTATCAAATATTAAAATCCAGGTTTATCTCTCAGTTTGGCTTGGTTCACAGCACTTGTTTTCAAGACAACACATTCACTCCAGGACTGCAGCACAATCTAAATTGATGATTCAGGACAATTTTGTGTTCATGCTGCATTTTTCAAAATGTTACCCTCATGATGAGATATGTGAGTGTTGAGCTGAGCACAATAACAGATCACAGGAAACATGATCACATGGAACTGGAATCTATGCTATTAGGGATCCAGAGGTTTCCTCTCTTCCCATTATAACCATACACAGCTACATTCAACACAGCCTGTTAATGGTCACTCACCTAGATGTACAATTTAATTTACGCCATGATGTCAACAGTGACCAGATCGACATAACAGGAAGCAAATGATGTGGAACACCCCAAAATGAAGCCCAATGGCAGCACAGTGCAGTGCATTAAAGGATGAAAGAGTCAAAACCATAAATTCAGCCACAGAACTGGGGGGGGGGGTTATCTGAAGAGCAAACCAGTGGCAGTTTAGTGTTGCTTCTCCCGCACCTTCTGTTTTTATTTCAGATTTCATACTTCCACGGTATTTTGCTTTTATTCAACATACCTCTTTCTTGCATGAAATTGTAGAACCACTGGATAATTTTAGATATGCAGGTAAGTGTGTCCAATTTTTAAAATTCGACTTTTGTTCTTAAGGTCTTAATTTCTCCTCCCATTTTCTATCGAACATCAAGGTGCAGGAGGAATCACAGCAAGAGTATAGAAGTATATCAATGATCTACCATTCCCAATCAGCATTTTCCCTGCATGTGTAACTCTACATCTTGTTTATTCACCAGCTGTAGTTGAGATTGAAGTTGACTCCAGTAAGCCAGATTTCATTCATGATACGGTTGTAGGACCACAGGAGGATATTACAAATCATTCATTTCTCTTTGAAGGGAGGCTTGAAGAAGCAGGAACCTGCTGTTCTGAGGATGATGATACCCCACTGCAGGATGAAGTTTTAGTCTATAATTTGCCCTCTCAGAAAGTGTGGAAGAGAATGATGCAGCAGCAGTGGCAGGTGATCTTTTGAGTGAAGAGATCCTGGATCTTTCAATACCCTTTCATTTGACCCAACCGCAGCATCATGGAGTCATACAGCATGGAAACAGATCCATGGTCCAACCGATTTATGTCAAACATAATCTCAAACTAAGCCAGTCCCACCTGCCTGTTCCTGGCCCATATCCCTCTAAACCTTTCCTGTTCATATACTTATCTAAATGTCTTTTAAACATGGCAATTGTACCCACATCCATTACTTCTTCAGAATGTTCATACTACATGCAAACCACCCTCTGTGTGAAAAAAGCCCCTCATGTCTTTTAAAATCTTTCTCCACACACCTTAAAATTGTGCCCCTTAGTCTTGAAATGCCCCATCTTCAGGAAAAGACAAACCCTATGTATACTCATTATTTTATAAACTTCTATAAGATCACGTCTCAACCTCCTAAGTCCCAGTCTATCAAATCTTTCTTTATAACTCAAACCTTCTACGCCTGACAACAACTTGGTCAATCTCTCCTGAACCTTCTCCAGCTTAATAATATCTTTCCTATAAGTGGGCAACCAGAAAACCATATTTATGAACTCTTGGCTGTAGCTTTTGAGAAGAATAATTTTTTTGTTGAAAAGGATAATACAGAGTTATTTTGTCTTTTTATTCTACAGACTCCACTCTAAGAAAGGAAAACCAGGAGGGACAAGACCCTTAACTTCAAAGAGATCGAGCCAATATTGAACTTTCAGAAATGCAAACTGAATACTGGAAGTCAGTCCCATCTGTATAACACGGAAACACTCATGGTTTCTTTTGGTAATGAAGTAGAGACCCAAACTACATAGTTTCTAGAGCTGGAAACTACTTTAGAAACTACATGAGCACAATGTGCCAGATTTTACAATCATGATAAAAAGCTCTAATTCTTGTCCTGATCAGTCATCCCTCCGAATTTCCAGGCCCGGAGCCGTCTCTTCCACAGCAGTGTACAGGAATCCAGTAATGAGGAACAGTGGGAACATTATGGAAACCACCCTCTTCTTTGGAACCAGTGCCATATTGGACCTGAAATGTTAACTTTGGGCTGAATCTTTTAGAGGCCTCAATGACTTGGCCAATGGTGAGCATGATCAAGACAGAAGTCCAGTGAGGCTTATCTTGTCAGTGGGAACATTTCATTGCATCTTTTATGCGTCTGTCATGTGTGTGGTGAACTTTTAAAAATTTACTCATGGGATGTTGGCCTCTCTGTTACCCATCCCTAATTGCCCAGAAGGTAGTTAAGAGTCAACCATACTATTGTGGTTCTGGAGTCACATGTAGACCAGACAGATAAGGACAGCAGATTTCCTTTCCTAAAGGACAGTAATGAACCAGATGGGTTTTTCCAACAATCGACAATAGTTTCATGGTCATTATTAGATCCTTAATTCCAGATTCTTTATTGAATTCAAATTCCATCATCTGCTATGGTGGGATTTGAATCCGAGTCCCCTGGTTTAATAATCCAGTAGTAATACCACTAGGCCATCACCTCCCCTCACCTTAGTAAATGCACATCTTGCCTTATTGCAATGCAGCTTGCTATCTGACCAGGTATTTTAAACAAACTGCACCTTAAGATCAAGAACAAACTGAAGGTTGAGAATTCCTGAGATGCAAGTCAGAGCGGGTACCAGGCAACTTCAACTTGACCACTGGCTGCAGGGTGCTTCCATACTGCCCAGTATGGGCATCTCAGGGTACAATCCATGGGCACCAGCCTCATGCACCCTTTGTTTGCCAACACTGACACCTGACATTTGACAACCCCTCAGAATGCTCATGGTATCTCTCTCTGATCCATTTGTAAGATGCTTAGGAATTTGATATCTGCATTGCTGCGTTTGGCAGAACTCACATTGAAAGGTTGCTGTGGGCATACTTTATATGCAAGGACAGGCACCCAGCTGGCAGATTGCACAAGACTGTACCTTAGGGCTCTTTGCTTCCTCATTTAGCATGTGTTCACTTAGTGCCTACCTGCATTATCTTGCCACACCAAGTCAATTAGTAAGGTCACACAACCAGACAGCTGCTTTCTTTGGCAGTCCTCATTCAAAGGATAGACATGTTGATACATGGTAGTGTGCAAAATTTAGGAAAAAATAGAGATGTTTGACCATGAGGGCTAATGGTAGCAGAACCTATTGCCCTGTATACACTCTGTTCATCTTGCAGAAGGCTCTCAACACAGACATTGATCCACAGTACATCTTGTGTAGCATAACATTAAGCATCATGCTGGCACAGTAATACTCAGGGCTATTTAGATACTTAAATAAACAGATGTATGACAAACCAAATCAAACATATACAAATGTGTTACGGCAGATACAGTCCATTGTCACCCATGCCACCAAAAGGCCTTCAAAAGGATTTATTCCTGTCCTTTCCACAATATCAGTGTTGTCCCAGGCTCTGCATTTGCAGTGAAAGGAGCCTACTCGACCAACTTGGCCCATTGCCTGAGGCAGTTTGATTAGGTGATTCTGGAAGCATTTATATTGGGGTGGCCTAGACATGCTCAGGATCTTCTTGCCAGAGATAGTGAAACTTCTCTTTGAATTTTCAAAGGTCAGAACTGCGGAGGTGGGGTGGACGAAGTGGGTGCAGTTATCTCTGAAGTGTTCTGAGAACTTCTGAGGCAGTTCTGTAAGGTTTCTCCTCTGGTGGGTGTTATCTCCATCTTCTTCTAAGGCTGGGACACCTGGAATGTGCGCCAGGTCCCCTGTTCCCTGTTGCCATGTTTTCAATCCTGAGGACCAATAGCTGGGTCAATGGAGTGTAGGTGTGTGTATCTCTCCAGCACACCATGAGGGTGCTGGGCCTGGCTCTCCATGTCCACGGAGGCTACCAGATGATCATATACTGATACCTCAGTACTCTTGTCCTTGGAGGTCAAGGAAGTGGCTGCTTTGGGAGCTGGCCATTTCTCTGCCGAGGCCATGAACATTCCACTGTTATCTGTAAGGCACAAGAGAGACAAGTGTGGAGACCAGTGGTGGGCACTGAATGACACTGCCAGTGAGATTAGTGTAAAAGTTGTAATTGAATCAAAGAGTGGTACTTACTCAGTTGGTGGGCTATGGATGTCCCCACAGGAGTAACCCTGACCTTCTTCTGCAAGGGACAGGATTCCCTCCCCTTCGTGGAAATGACTACAGAAATTTCCTCCCCCCCCCCTCCCACATCAAATCTTTAAATTCAATGTAGCTGATTCTCCCCAATTCTTACCAGTGAATTGTGAAATCTTACATAAATGCTCACAGACCTGAAAGCTTAGACTTTCTCAAGTGTTAAACTACCTGCTGACTTTTACCTAAATGCTCCTGATCTGGAACTTGCAAAGCTCGACATTATTACTGCAGTGTTTATGCTTTCCCTGAATTGTTCTCTGCTCCTTTTTTAGAAGAGCAATTATATTTGCTTCTGACCCCAGTTAACTCTCCTCTGAACTACCTAAATGCTTTTAATTTCTAGATTTTATAAGCTGAAATCAGCATTTGATTATCCTGTAGCATGACGCAGAGACAGATAACCAAACAAAAGCAGCCTTTCTACCTTGGTATTTGCAATACATTAAAAATGAACTATTGAAGACCCCTAAATAGTCACTCAAATAGTTCCAGATCAGACTTTTGCATAGCCAATTCTGGACTTTGCAAATAATTAATTTTCAGACAATCATTTTGTTTTTTTTAAAATGACTTAACAGTTTATTACATCTAAAACTGCCTGAGCAGAGAGAAAATTAAACAAGCTTATTAATGTCTGTGCTTTAAGCCTGACATATTTGTTTCCAGCCTCAGTCATACAAAAAAAGCCAGAAAAACAACACAATTCAGGGATAAATAAAATAACAAAGCTTGCTAAATTATTCAGATTTATTTCACAGATGTAAACGTGGATTCCTTAGCAGTTTACTTTCTGAAATGTTGATCAGAATCATCTTCTCAGTTCACTCCGGCAAAAGCAGCAACACTTCTAACTCATCTTTCCTCTCTTTGAGCTTCTAGAAGGTGATGTATCAGATGAGGTAGGGAGCTTTCAAATCTTCATTCTGTCTTAGCAACATCCCAAAACCATTGATCAAAAAAACACAGATCAGACGAGCAAACTTAGTTCCAGTTCTGCCCTGATAGAGTGATTGACTCTTCCTGAAACTTCACTTACCATTCAACATGCTATCTGCTTGAACATGGGACTTGCTGGAGCCAATATTCAGGTACTGACCTCGTTAATAACCACCTTCTGTGAAGTGTTTAAACACAATGTTCTTCCTGGGGTTGCTGTGTCTGTTAGAATTTTATAATCAAGGCTCGGCCTGCAATTAACATCCAGGCAGGCCGAGCCTAACATCCAGGCAAAACTTGTTGAGTCTGTTTGTTTCCTTTTATGTTCTAAGTACACCAGTCATTCCCAGCTCATTTTTTCAAAATTGATAAAAGAATAAAAATAATGAAGAATCAATGAGAGTTCCAGCACCTGAAGCTAGAGAAGCTGATCATCCTCAATATTTACACTCGATGATTCAAACCAAAACAGTACTAATGATCTTCCACTAACACTCCAGAGGTTCCTGCTGACTGACACAAACTCGATAAGGTTGCTGTTCTGGATAGATTGTACACCAGACACTTGTCATAAGAAGGGCTTTTGCCCAAAACGTTGATTTTCCTGCACATCGGGTGCCGCCTGACATGCTGTGCTTTTCTAGCACCCTCTAATCTAAACTCTAGTTTCCAGCATCTGCAGTCCTCACTTTTGCCTACCTTTCATAAGAAACCCATTCAACAAATAATTCTAAAGTTCTAACATCAACACAAACTTGAATTCTTCCAGTTTCTCCTGCAGAATGCTTCTTTTTTTTTAATCACCCTTTTTGCTGTCATCACTATGGAGATGACTAACAGCATCAAGTAGTTGAACAATTACTCTCAGCCTTTGCTTGTGCTTCCCCTATAGTTTCAGATGGATATTTTGATACAGTGGAATCAGGAGAAAAAACATTGATTTGCGTACAGCCCACAGTTTTGTAGCGAAAGAGAAGGAAGTGCACATTTGTTACACAACAGCAAAATCATTTACTGCATCGAGACAGGAATAAACAACAGCATGACTACAAGGTTCAGTGAAGGTCAAGTGCATGGAATATATATAACATAATTACTTTCCCATAGAAGGTTTTGCTGCATGCCATTATATGTTCTTCCCCTATTACATGACTGTCAGTTGTACTTACTGAACTCAGAGTCAAAACTTCTGCTCACCACAGGCTACAAGGAGCCTTCACATTCCTCAGAGTAAATCCCATCATGATAACATAAATAACATGATCCATGGCCACTGGCAGCATGCACCTCTCACCCACAGACAATGACACCCAACATTCGCCAACTCTTCAAGACCATTGTGGCATCTTTCTAATCCAACTGCATGAAGCTTAGCACAGAGTTCGGTTGCAAGGCACATCAGCAATGAAAGGTTGCATTCCCAGCATGCAATGCCAGTTAACTGATTGGTGTTTAAACAAGAGACAAAGGCCAAGAGAATTGACACATTGATAAATACTTTTGTGCAGACTCACAGGCTGTGTTTCAACCTTTTCACTTGGATACCTGGGGATTCGATGATGGGGGGACATCTTGATGTAGGCGCACAGAGATGTCAGTTTTACAAATAGAGTATGTGCCAGCGTCCTACATGGCAAACCTGCAGGGTGGTGTATTCAACCAAATAGTCATGCCAGAAACTGGGTGGAGTTAGTCCTTAGCCCAGGGCAGTCATGTTCAGGACTTCAGGGGTCCTGGTTTCATCAGTCAAAGGCTCTGTCTGTACTCAGTCCAGGCTCTTGGCCATGGTCAGTCATCAGATTGGCTCTCTCACTGTCAAGGAAGCTTTCCACTTTCTGTCCAAAGAGTGGGCAACAGTCCATCATGTAGAGCCAGCGTCAATAGTAAGGGGAATTGCATGTCTTCATTTGCGAATATAAAAAAGAACATAAAATGTGGCAGTAGAAGTAGGTCATTGTGCTGATCAAGTCTGCTCTGGAATTCAATGAGATCATAGCTAATATAATAAGCCTCAACTCCGTCTTCCTGTCTTTTCCCCATAACCCTTGATTTGCTTATTGATTAGAAATCTGTCTCAGTCAACCTTGAAAACACTGAATGATCTAGCCTAGTCTTCATTAACGAACTTCACAAATTCATTAAACTCTGAGAGAGAGAGAAAATTTCCTCCTCACCTTGCTCTTAAATGAGTGACCCCCGAACTTTCTGATTATACTGTTGGTCATAGACTCTTTCATAAGACAAATAACTCCTCTGCATTTACCTTGTCAAGTCCCTTTAGAATCTTACATGTTTCAATAAGGTTTCCTCTCATTCTTCTCAACTCCAATGAATGCAATTCCAACCTACTCAACCTCTCCACATAATAAAATCCCTTCATACCTGAATTAATCTGGTGAACATTCTTTGAACTGCCTCTAATGCTAGCATATCTTTCCTGAGTTAGGGGATTAAAACTTTTTTCTTTATTTACTCATGGGATGTGGCTAATACTGGTTGGCCAGCATTAATGGCCCATCCCTCGTTCCCCTTGAGAAGGTCGTGGTGAGCATCCTTCTTGAACCATTGCACTCCATGTGCTTCCCAGCTCGACCCACAATGCCATTAGGAAGGGTATTCCAGGAATTTTACCCAGTGACATTGAAGAGACAGTGATGTATTGACAAGTCAGGATGGTTGGTTTCTGGGAGGAGGACTTGCAAAGGCTGGTGTTCCCTTGCATCTGTTACCCTTGTCTTTCTATTTGGAAGTGATCATGGGTTTGGAAGGCACTGTCTAAGGACTTTTGGGGAAATTCTGAGTGCATCTTGTAGATAGTACACACTGCTGCTACTGAGCGTTGCTGGTGGAGGGAGTGGTTGCTTGTGGATGTAGTGCCAATCAAGTGGGCTGCCTTGTCCTGGGTGGTGCGCAAGCTTCTCGAGTATTGTTGGAGCTGCACCTATCCAGGAAAATGGGAAGTATTTCATCAAACTCCTGACCTATGCCTTGTTGATGGTTGGCAGGCTTTGGGGAATCAGGAGGTGAGTATTTCTTTTGGGCAGGTAGGACAGTTGGAGGAGATGGGGTGGAATGATAAAATGAATCATTTACAATCCAGCTCCCCTTTGAACATCAGCAAGTTTATTGTTTTACTCTAGTGAGAAGAGAGCCTTTGGGCAGTCCAGGAATATCTCCACTGAACAAAGGAAAACATCTAGTTTAAATCCAGTTACTCAGCTCATTTCAGCTGGTTATCAACTGACTACTCATCCAATTACGTGGGGGTCTTAACATCATGTGACTGTTGTGATTAGTGCGCTGTCAGACCATTCCTTTCTATTCCATGATGAATACCAGACTTTGAACCATTCACATACAAAGGCTTCTATCAGCATTCCTCAAGGTTATACCTCATCTAATGGTCTCTACACAAGCAGCAACATCTTCCTGTGTTCCACAGGGCCCATTCTGTACATTTCAAAAACTCTTCGTGTATTATCATAATCCAGTTACCCCGTATATACTCCTTCTATGAAAGCAACTGATTACCTGAGTTTATAGTTTAACTTCAAACAGCAGACTATGGAAGCTACTGTTTCAACTAAAAATCTTCCTCAGCCATTACATGGAATTAATAACTTCTACACAGGATTTCAGAGATGTCCTTTCCTACCATCCCTTTTATATAGTAATGTTCAATAAATCCTGTTAATGTTCACTTACTGAGAGTAGCCCTGATCTTACTAACAATCTTACTCCTCTGTTTTTACCTTTGTCAGTTGGGGATGATCTCATATATCCTTCTGATCTCAATAAATAGAAGCTAGTGTTTCAAACCAACAAGGAAGAAAGGGGAGTGAAACCTGGACAGTGATGATACATGTCAGGATAATTCATGCTGTCTATTCTCACAAAAATTTATAGACATCAGTATCTCAGTAATTTATTCAACACTAACTGCAGATCTAAATGTATCAAACTCTCAAGGCTGAGGAGGAGTGCAGCAAGGTGAAATTGGCTGCCTGAAATGGTATTCAATTCCAGCCAAAAGCATTCGTCCTAAACCACATCCATCTTCCTAACCTTCAAGAACATTTCTGTAGCATATTACTCACACTGACAAGGTCAGCATTTTCAGTAGATTCACAGAATATACACAGTGGATAATGTTTGACATGATGTAACTCTGTTTCTCCAAGACCCTGTCTATTCATTTACATACGTTACATCAGATATGTGGCACAGAAAATGGCCATTCTGCCCAACAGTTCATGTAATGCTTTTTTTTCTCATCTTCTAGCCTCTTTCCATCATCCTTCATTAACATCTATCATTGTAATCGCCTGCTCACTTCTCCCTCAAAAGCATCTATATTCTTGATTCCAACGGTTGCAAGGTTCAAATTGTCAACTCTGTTTGGAAAAAGAAATTCCTTCTGAACACCTTGCTAAATTTCTTGGTAACTATCAATGTCCTCTCGCTATGCCCTTTCTCAAAATCTGCATCAAAACATTTCATAAAGTTAAAGTCAAGGTTACCTATTAGGTATCTATTAGGTTATTCTCAATTGTTTTATTTGAAGAAAAAAAGAGACTCAGCCTTTCAATATTTTGTTGGAATGTACAGTTCTAGTATCATTTTTATGAATCATCTCTGCTCCCCCTTCAGTGTCTTAATATCCTTTTTTTTATAATTTGATGACCAGAAGCAATATACTGTGATGTAACCAACATTTGATATGGTTTTGTTGTAAGTTGCCTGCTTTCTAATTTTATCCCTCTAGAAATAAAGCCAAATGCTTGCTTAACTGTTTGTCATGTCCTTTCTTATTTATGGTACAGTTTTTAGTGTTTGGTACATTTGGATTCCAAGATCCCTTTGTTCCTCTACCCAACTTGAATTTTCACCTTTCAAATAAAAAGCAATCTCTCTGTTCTTCCTACTGAAATTTACTACTTTGTGTATCTATATTGAATTTTGCCCATTCTTTAGGCAGAATTTAATGCTACTCCCAGGAGGTGGGAGGAGACACTTAATTGCACAAAAGTGGAATATTAGCTTCCCAACAGCAAACCTCACCATGGCAGCTAATGGAATTTAAGTCCAATTAAACTATTTAGTGTTAGTGTCAGTAATGGTGACCATGTTGTAAAAACCTAATTAGTTCACTGATGTCCTTTAAGGAAGAAAATTTGCTGAGACATGACTCCAGATTCAAATCACTGTGATAGACTCATAACTTTCACCTAGCAAACCACTCAGAAATACACAACAAATGCTAGCCTTGCTAGAGATGTCACAGAAAGAATAAAGAAAAAGATTGGTAAACTAGCATTGGATTCAAGCTGAATCATGGTCCCCAATGACAATCATGTATTAGAATGTCATGCACACATTACATTGGATTACATTGGATTACATTAGTCCATTGCAATTAAATCAGTGGCAAATGAGGAAAAAAAAGCCTTCAGATTTGCAACTGGTCAAAGGTGCATTGCAGTTAAGATAGCCCACCTAGTAGATTTGGAGTGAGGATAAAATGCATTTCATGTGTAGGGAACATTTTTGGACTAGAAAGAACTATTCCATTGAGCTTGGGTTGACATTTTCCCAGAGAGGTTGTGTCATAGCTGTTTGAGGAAAGAGGATTGGACATGGTGACCCTATGAAACCTTGTGAAGGATAGAGGGAAGAATTTGGATGACACAGAGAAGTTAAATCTGTACCAAAGGAAGTCAAGCATAATGGACTGGAAATCAATGGTGAATTTGGGCTGGGAAAATGGACGGTAACCAGCGATAGCACACTTTTTTCTGTATTTTGTGAAACACCTTTTAAAGTTTTTCTATGCTGTTCTATATCATTATTTGCTAGTACTTTTACCTATTTAATTTTACCAAATTCTATTCTCAAATTTCAAAGTCAGTTTTTATTGCAATCTGTTAATCTAATTTTCATCACATTTATGTTCTTTTCTACCAGCATTTTAAAGTGTGTTATATTTTAAACATTAACATATGTTACTTCTCCTTTTATTTCTCCCATCTGCTGTTAATTCTCCATTATTGGAACCAATAGCAAATCTTCCCCTATTGGATTTTCACACAGTGGGTGAGATAGGAATCCTGTAAACATTGTCAGTACTTTATTCCCTTATCCCCTTTTACCTACTACTTCTGTCCAATTAATGATTATGTAGTTGAAACCCTCAATGATTTTTTTCTCTATTATTTACTTTAATTCAATTCTCTAATTTGTTTATATATTTATTCCTTTAGTTCTTTCCAGTATTAGATGTTTTGTAGGCTACATAAATCAATGTGATTGATCCTTTATTATCCTTTACATCTGTGCAAATTATCTATTTTTGTAATGTCTCTTTTTTTCTATTGTTATTATGTGATCCCTACTGAGATGGAAGGTATAAATATATTTAATGTCATCTATTCTAGAGTTTAGATCTGAACTGGTAGCATGTGGATTTTGTTCTGTCTGAGCAATGGGATTTAATGATGAACGGGTCAATATTTCTAGGGACTTGTTTTTTAGAAAAACAGTATGAGCGAGAGAGTTCCTGGAATACTAACAGGGGAGTTGTTTGCATTGCGAGAGTTTTATGAATAGACAGTAATTATGAAAGAGCATTAGTTTGCTTTCAGATAGAAGGAGCAGGGACTGAATGCCCCTTTGCCCATCTCCAGCTTTGAAAGCTTTTGGTACTGTTCATAGAAGTCCTGGTTTCAGTGCGATGTTAGATTAGATTACTTACAGTGTGGACACAGGCCCTTCGGCCCAACAAGTCCATACCGACCCACCGAAGTGCAACCCACCCATACCCCTACATTTACCCCTTACCTAACACTACGGGCAATTTAGCATGGCCAATTCACCTGACCCGCACATCTTTGGACTGTGGGAGGAAACCGGAGCACCCGGAGGAAACCCACGCTGACACGGGAAGAACGTGCAAACTTCACACAGTCAGTCACCTGAGTCGGGAATTGAACCCGGGTCTCAGGCACTGTAAGGCAGCAGTGCTAACCACTGTGCCACTGTGCCACCCACGTATGGGGAATTTACCCATTATTGGAGCTGGGGCCCTTTTACCTTTAAGTCAAAAGTTTGTCAGTTCAAATTCTACCTGGAGACTTGTAGTTATGATCTAGGCTACCACTATTGTGTGGTGCTAAGGGAACACTGCAAAGTTAAAAGTGCAGTCTTTCAGACAATATGAGAAATTTAAACCTCTTCTGTCATTTCAAGTAAATGAAAACATCTAATGGCTCTATTTAAAACAAGAAACAAATCTTTTCTCTTTTCTTTATAAACAGATAAAGCTAGATATACTAAACAAATTTGACAGCATTCGTGGGTCTAACATTTCATATCAAGTGTCTTTCTTCAGAACACCTTATTCCCTGTCTAATATTGTTCCCGCAACCAGCAACGTTTAAAAAAAAATTACTTGCCCATTATCTGCTTATTATTTGTGGGGATCTTATTCAGTTGACTGTTGTGTTTCATGCATTATAATAGCTGCACTTTAAAAAATACTTCAGTTGTAAAGTGCTTTGGGATGTCCAAACCCCATCAAAAGCACTACATAATGCATGTATTTCAATGTAACATTATTATCAGGGTGTGTATCGTGCAAATAGTGCAAACCCTGTTTTGTGTAGCAGCCAAATTTCCCCACATTGCTGATGACACCAAGTTGCTGAGGGAAAGAGGCAAGAGTTCGATTTAATGATCTTTGCCAATGCGTTTGAAGGTGGGAATGCACATTGGATACAGCGGTGACCTGCCCATTATCCGACCACCCTTTCCTGTTAAAGGGTTAACGAAGGCACTTATGTGGACAAATTGTCACATCTTGCCACTAGTGGGAAAGGCCCACATTAAACAGTCAACCCAGCTCACTTCTCTGCATGTGCTGGTGATAGGCAGGGGCATCCTTCTTTCAAGGTCCTCCATTCCCATACCTTTCAGAAGAGCCAACAATACTTTATGCCTTCAGGATTTCTTTCACCCCATATCCTTTGAAAGCCAGGCCTTTCACTGTCTTGACCTCTTTGCTTCTGACTAGGACTTGCTAGTTTGCCACTCCTGTGAGAATCTCTAAACACTCATTTGTTCTGATCCAGAGCTGCACATTTCTAACTGACAGAATACACTGGCGGTGTTGCTGAATTCTGAATGGCCACTGGCTTTCTAAGGCTGACCTTTCCAGCCCCTGAACGTTAGAAATCCTGCCTCCAACCCAGCCAATGTCCAATAGACAGCAGGCTTTCCCGTCGTCTGGCTCCACCTGACCTGAGGAATTGATGCACGTGGATTTCTACAGGACAGCTGGATTCTCCATGCTGGAATGGGTATGTAATTTGAGAAAGTAACTGAGCAGCTGCTAATGCAAGAGAATACAAATTAGATTACTTTCCCAGGAAATCCAGCTCACCTGTAATGCAAACCAGGCCAAGAGGCATCGCTGCAGGGGTCTTCAATGACTAATCAACTTTACAGGCAATGCCAAGGCCTTATATTTTACCCATCCTTTCAGACGGCACCTCAGCAGACCCCCTCAGCTCAACAGGACTTCGTCACAAAGCATTACCTTAACTAAGAAGTCCACATCCAGTAGGTGTTCCTATTCTTCAAAGATTTCCTGATCTGAGGAACAAAACACAAGAACTTTGCACAATATATTTCAGACTAAACACTTATTTCTTATTTATGTATTTTAGTTTCATTAGATAGCACTTGCTACCTTGTGATTGTGTTTTCCTTTCATAACCATATCATTCATTTTCCCATCCCGGTGCTGTTCTGATTGTTCTCTGATCACTAGTGGAACAGGAAATGGTCATATGGCCATGATTTGAAATGGACCTCTGCACTTGGTAACCTGATCCAGAGAGGGAACATTGCTGGATGCATTGTTGGAGCATGGTCCTGAGAAGCCTGGTCTCATCTAAACATAATACTCTGATGGATATGCTAGAGCCTGAGAATTTGGTTATTCTGGGAGAAATCATAATAAGGTAAGTGGATTGAGATATTACTGTTCTATTTTGCCGATTACTCAAATTTATCCGCAGAATTGCTAATAGGGATTCAGGGAGCAAGAAACAAAACCAATAAACAGTGGAGGGTTTGGGAGTATAGGGAGATCAGTTGACTCACTGTTGATGGGTGCAGACTGACAATGTGTCTGTGGGGAATTGGAGAAGGATGTTTTGATACTTATATGGCAGTTATCACGTTTTGAAGGAGTTGTAGATGTCCTTATTCAGAATGTATTGTGAAGAGTTGATGTCAAGAGTTCTGGTTTAAGGGAGTAGAGTGCATGCTACTTAAAGTGAGAAAAAAGAAAAATAGAAGTGTGCTGAGCTCAAATACCTTTTTATTGGATTAAAAACAAAAAATGCTGGAGGAACTCAGCATGTCTGGCAGCATCTGTGGATAGAAATAAAGAATTAATGTTTCGCGACCAGTGAACCCTTATCAGTTCTGAATATTTTGCATGCTACAAATGAGATCTATGAATATGAAGCTCCCATGTTGCACTTATTGAAAATGTTGGACTTGAATTTAATACAACTTAGGTGCTATTGTGTTGTACAGTCAGTGAGGCTCATCTTTTTTTAGATACATATAGGTTAAAGTTCGTAATTGGTACAGATTGGAGTGAATTAATGGTTAATTGTGTTATTAGACAACATGCTTTAAAAATGAATCCTAAGGGAAAAAAATATTAATTTCATCTGAAACATAAGAGATCAGTAGAGACTAATTGTCTAATTAGGAAGGTTAATGTGCAGTTTGTCTGCTTTGTCCAATATTGCATTCCATCCATTATGTTTAGTATCCCTTATGTACCACTGACATTATTGTATTCAAAGTAAATTGAATTGTGTTTGAAACGTATCTTTGCTCACATTCTCATTTTTTTTATAAATAAGCTATGGGCGTCAAAGCTTTAATACAGCTAAATTATGATAATTTGAATTGCAATGTGCCCATCTACAAATTGGCTTTAAGAGGAGCCTTGAGATCATTGAGAGAGTGCCTCATTTGCCTATTAATATACTCTTGGTTAAAAAAATGAATACAGATTGACACAATCAGTATGTGAAAAAGTTTTTATTTTTCAATTTTTTCACACCTTAGATATTTTCAAATCAACCTGTTTAGATACTTTTGCACAAAATTTTGGAAGAGATGGGACTTGGAGCTGAGCCTGCTAGCTCAGGTCAAGACATCATCACTGCACCACCTTCACACCTTACAATGAGCTGACCTTGTACTGTAAAAGGTATTATTATAGCCTTGGAGTTAACTCTGGTAAAAGGCAATACTCTTTTTCTGCATAGCCTGTTGTCTTCAGACTAGTTGACCATGTTGTTAATGCAGTCAAACATTTTTTCCATGTTCCTACAATTTGAAATCCCAGGATATTGTTTTGTAGTTTCAGCTAGGGGTACAGGTCATGAGCGAATGCACATTTATTGGACTCTTCGGGGTCATTAGAGTTTGATCAGCCATGATCATATTAAATGGTGAAACAGGCTCAACAGGCTGAAATGGCCTTATTACTGAATCTATGTTCCTAGTCGCATATGTTCCCAATCATAAATTGAATCCTCAGCAGTGGCCAATTCTCTATCAATGCAAGGAGGTAACCTTCCACAATGATTGTGAACACATTTTTAAAATATCCTCACATTACTATGCCCCAAATATATTATGGTGGACCTCAGTTGCTAAAGCATTGCAGATTCAGGAGCTAGAAATGTCACTAGCACTGATTCCAAAAGAAAAATCCTGTCCTTTGAATTTACTCCATAGAAATGTTTTAAGTAATGTTCAAAGAAGGCTTAATGCATCTTGTTACTTTTCAATTCAATCCCTCTAGAAGAGAACCCTAGTGCTTGGTTTGCTTCTTTTCATAACCTTATTAAATAATGACATGGCATTAGTGATTCATGTGCTCCCAGACTCCTTCACTCCTACCACATTTAACTTTATAATTTCAAAGTAGTTTTATTTTTCTCTCCAAAACATAGTATGTTGTACTCAATTATATTGAAATTTATTTCCCATACGTTACATACTTATTAATAATCTTTCAAAATGTATGTTAAATTGTTTTCATGGGATGTGACAATTATTGGCCAGACTGGCAAAAGTTTGCCCATGCCTAGTTTTCCTTGACATATGATGGTGATCCATCTTCATGTGACATATTTATACCCACAGAGCAGTTGGGAGGGTCTTCTGGGATACACAGTGGACTGCAGTAATGATGGCATGTTTGCAAGTCAGGATGGTGCATGACTTGAAAGAGAATTTACACTTCATGATATTCCCATGTGCCTGCTGAACCTTTCTCTTCTAGGTGATGGAAGGTTGTTCTTCAAAATATCAGCTAATTCCTTGATTCATATTTTCCCCACTTCTTTCAGGGAACAATGTTTACTTATGTATTCTCGTCTTTTTTTAGACATGTGTGGAAAAACTTGCCATGTTTTACATATTTCTTGCTAACTTATCCTCCTAATCTGCTTTCTCTCTGCCTACTATGTCATTCTTTGCTTATTTCTAAAATTTTCTGAATCTTCTGGCATATCACTGCTGTTTACAACATCATATGCCTTATTTTTCAAATGAGGGAATCATGCCAGCTATCAAGAGGTGCCACAAGGGCAGATATAAAGGCTACATAAAGGACTATGGCCATTAGAAAAAAAAGTTGATTTTGTGAATGCTACAAATTAATTTTAAAATAAATCATTAGGCTTTACTTGGAATTATTTTTCAAACATCTTCCATATAATTAAGTCTAAATCATTGATATATACCATGAAAACAAGAGAATTAATGTTGAGTCTTGCAAAACCATATTTGAAACAGTCTTCCAGTCACACGAAAATCTCCATTACTCTTTGCTTCATATTAGTTAGTCAATTTTAGAATGAGCTTGTCAAGTCCCTTCTTAAATCCCATGACCCTTTACATATCTGTCATAGGTTCACCCATACTGCCTATGTGTCTTTATCCTCATGAATTCAATTAATATCACTGTTTGCACTTCCAAGTTCCATTGTTTTGAAAATTATACATGCCCACATCACTAAAAAATATCAAAACCAATAGCACTGCCCTGTCTGCCCATTCTGTTAACTCATGGAAAACTCAATCGCTTTAGTTGGACGTATTTGATTAATTTGATTAATTAAATCCCAAATTAACATATCTGTGCCAACTTTAATTTATCAGAGTATTTTTGTACAAGCAGCTTTTCCCTTAGATTATTGACAGAAAATTATGTTGGAAAATTAATTTATAAAATCCCATGTATTGTTATCAGATCACCATCCCAATGTAAACAGTGGGCGGCACGGTGGCACAGTGGTTAGCACTGCTGCCTCACAGCGCCAGAGACCTGGGTTCATTTCCCACTTCAGGTGACTGACTGTGTGGAGTTTGCACATTCTCCCAATGTCTTTGCGGGTTTCCTCCGGGTGCTCCGGTTTCTTCCCACAGTCCAAAAATGTGCAGGTTAGGTGAATTGGCCATGCTAAATTGCCCGTAGTGTTAGGTGAAGGGGTAAAAGTAGGGGAAATGGTTCTGGGTGTGTTGTGCTTCGGTGGGTCAGCGTGGACTTGTTGGGCCGAAGGGCCTGTTTCCACTACTGTAAGTAATCTAATCTAATCTATGCTGGTTTCTGATAATACTGAAGTGAGATGGGTAGAAAATCATCGAGTAAAAAATGAGGTCTGCAGATGCTGGAGATCACAGCTGCAAATGTGTTGCTGGTCAAAGCACAGCAGGCCAGGCAGCATCTATTCCTGTGAATTCTCTATTCCTGAGATGCTGCCTGGCCTGCTGTGCTTTGACCAGCAACACATTTGCAGCGAGTAGAAAATCAGCCGACTGTCCACCATTTCAAAATTTCAGCTATTGGCTTAACAAGCCAAAGGACCAATACATCATGTTATCCATAGCATATATGGAAAAACATACCTGGACAGAATCATGCCAGATATCAAGAGGTGTCACAAGGGCAGATATAAATGCTATGTAAAGGACTATGGCCATTAGAGAATACAGTTGATTTTGTGATCCTGCAGGTTAATTTAAAAAATAAATCATTATTTTATATTTGGAGTTATTTTTCATGGAAGAATGCCAAGCTTTTGGTATTAAGTAAATTTCCTGCATCTCAGTATTGGATTCTGAGATTGGCAAAATGCATTCTGAACGTGATTCCTCTATCCACTGTCTTACCAATATCTGATATTGGTAAAGGATGACGTACTTCAAAATATCAGCATGACAGCACCAGCAAAGATACTGTCTTTCCAGGGAAACAGACCCATTACAGTTGAACATGTTTGTGAGGGAGATTACTTCAAATAATGTTGATGGACACCTCTATGTTTAAAGTAGAGATTGGTAGATTTCTGATTACCAGTGGAGTACAGGAATGTGGGAACAGGGTTGATAAATGGCATTGAAATGTTCATGATGAGGAGATGCTGGTGTTGAACTGGGGTGGACAAAGTTAAAAATCAGACGAGATCGGCCTGATGAAGGACTTATGCCTGAAACGTCGAATTTCCTGTTCCTTGGATGCTGCCTGACCTGCTGCGCTTTAACCAGCAACACATTTTCAGCAAAGTTAAAAATCACACAACACCAGGTTATAGTCCATCAGGTTTAATTGGAAGTACTAGCTTTGGGAGGACTGCTTCTTCATCAGGTAGCTAGTGGGGCAGGATCATAAGGTGTCTAATGCTCCGGCCCCACTAGCTACCTGACAAAGGAGCAGTGCTCCGAAAGCTATACTTCCAAATAAACCTGTTGGGCTATAACCTGGTGTTGTGTGATTTTGAACATTTCAATGTTACAAATCACACAATCACCCATGATCATATTGAATGGTATTGCTGGTCTGTCAATCCGAATGATACATGTGGATATGAAGCTCACAATGGTCCTGAATGTTTTTCATGGCATGGTCCTTTTTTGGGAGATCTTTGTTGAAAAATGCAGCCTGCAGCCTATCATTGCCTGTCCAGGACCTTATTTCATTTAGCAAGGGCCATGACTATGTCAGGCAGGCAGAGCCTGAGGCTTTGGAAACATTGCAACACTTTACAATGTCCATGGATTGCTCATGTCTGGAAACTAAAGCATTTTCAGAACACACAGTGGTGCTCAGTAACAGAGGTGGCTCTCATTCCATCAGTGTGCAGTTTGTACATGAGAGTGCTCAAAGGATAATGCAGATATGTGCCCACATGTTGAGGCACTTCAGTTGTCAGAAATGTTTTGTAACTGGAAGTTTTGTGTAACAGGGAATACCCCCAAAGAGATGGTAAATAACCTGAGTCCAAAATCCGAGGAACAAAAGGAAGGACAATGATAGCCATGCTTCTGCCAGGATCTTTACTGAGGAGATCATTGGCAGCCACCTTCTGGTGATTTGTATTTGCGAAATCTCTAGTGTACTGGGAGTCTCCTGCACAGTGTCACTATGGCATTCTGATGAATTTTATTTTCAATGGCAGGTGGGTGAAAGGGGAAAATTATTGAGATGCCCCCTCCCCACAACTGTGGATACTTACATTAGAGTCAATGTAAAAGGCTATTGCCAGAGGAAGATCAAATAGAACAAAAACACCTGTGGAAATGAGAGTAAAGTACAACGAATTGTGGCTTGTACCTGTTGTCACTGCAAAGATAAGTAACTGAATTTTATTTATATTCTGTTGCAGCTGACTCCAGGGATTAGACCCCATCAAACTTGCAAATGTCAACAGGGGCTCACTATTATGTCTGTTGCTGCTTCTTTTGTGTCAACTGAATGCATTGACCTTCAGAGCTGAGAGCAATGTGTATGTGGGAAAGAACAGGCAGTAATTACTGGAGTGTTTGGAGCATGGAGCATGGAAACCCCCATTCCGAACTCTCATATCAGGCGCTGTCATCATCAGATCACGCCTTCACATTTTCTCAGCGCAGGATATAGGTTTTTTTTTCAGGCTGATACTACAAGGACACATTTTACTCAAAGTCTCCTCAATATGATTTATTTTGTTACTGCATTTTTTAAAATAAAGTAATACATTGCTACCTTCAAGACAGGGACACAGGTGTTTCCAGAGTATAATCAGTTGCACATCTTTAGTACAAACATTGGTGTAAACTGATACTAAACAACAAGCTAATCCAGTAAGAATCTTGCATGCAATCTTTTAATTGCAATGCACACTCTGCAATTTATAGAGTGCATTGCAGGGTAAGAAGATCAGAAATAGAGAGTATTGGCACAAAGAATTAATCCCATCATGACATTACGCATTTCTGGTAAGGCTTTGAGACAATTGTTGATTTAGGGGAGTGCAGTTGAAGTTATTTTCAGATTTAGGACTATTGGTCTTAACAGCAAATTTTAATCTGATTACTAACCCAAATCCTCCACAAAATGGGAGAGTTCAGGTTAATGTGCCAGGCGGGATGCAGTTGCTGTTAAAGCATCAACACTATAATGTGGCACGGTGGCTCACAGTTCCAGGCCCCTGGGTACAGTTCCAGCCTCAGGTGACTGTCTGGGTGGAGTTTGCATGTTTTCCCATGTCAGTGTGGTTTTCCTGGGTGCTCCGGTTTACTCCCACAGATGTGCAGCTTAGGCGGATTGGCCTTGCTAAGTTGCCCCACAATGTCCAGGGATATATGGGGTAAGTGGGATTGCCACGCTAAACATGGGGTTATGCAGATAGAGGAGAATGGGATGCTCTTTGGAGGGTTGATGCAGACTCAATGGGCTAAATGGCCTCTACCTGCACTGTAAAGATTCTATAATTCCATGATAACTATTAATGCATCCGCGTTTGTTTCAGAACAGAATTTTATGAGGGCCTGAGCACCATGGCTGAGGGTAAGATTTGTGGCAGAAT
Source organism: Hemiscyllium ocellatum (assembly GCF_020745735.1). Classification (NCBI taxonomy): domain Eukaryota; kingdom Metazoa; phylum Chordata; class Chondrichthyes; order Orectolobiformes; family Hemiscylliidae; genus Hemiscyllium; species Hemiscyllium ocellatum. The sequence continues at coordinate 100,412,802 of NC_083411.1, read as the reverse complement.
CATGTGAGTGGTCCAGTGATACATCTCCTGACACCAAGAATATTTCGCTTCATCATTTATGCGTTTGTCGAGTGGTGAGGTGAGTTTTTCACTAGGTAGTGGCCAGTTGCCAATTAAGAGGGTTTATGGCTTGTTAAACGCTTTATTAATTCCGTAACTTGCTTCTTCATATTTAGCTTCCACACTTACTGAATAAGTTAGATGTCAAGAATACTCAATATTGAAGGGATAATGGCTTCAGCTTGCTGCTGGCTGTGAGAAACATCGATGTTGCTCAGCACCAAACAGCTTCCAGGGCAAAATCCATGAACATCAGATGCATTTATTCCTTGCCAATGGACATTGATGGAGACAGTTGCCAATTCCTAATGACCATCATGGTATCTTTCTGAATCCCATGTTTGGGAAGCACAAGTACACTTGCAGGTTACACTGACAACTAGCATTGAGGCTGTTACAAGGACACTTTGCAATGAGGGTCAGGAAGCCAGTTCATGAATTGGACTCGGTTGTGTGTCAGAGTTCCTCACAGATCCACCTACCACTTGCTCACAGCACATACCAGCATGCTTGCAGCATCCATGCCTTTACTTGCCATGCCATGCTTGTTAGTGCATTGGCGCTTCAGCCAGATGATGACATGATTGCAATGATAGCTGGAGTTTGCAAATGCTTGTTTCATGTATTTGCCGTTTCAATACCCTTGTGTGCAACAGAAGTGATTCCTGTGGATTTGTCCATCAAATTGACACTAATTTTGCTCACCCTCAGCATTGTCCCTGCTATTTTCCAGTTGCATTTCACAATTAGAGAATGATAAGTGATTGTTGGGAATCATGGTGGAGACAGCCAGAATCAGGTTCCAACGTAGGCAGATACCTTCCCAGAACCCCCATGCCACCTTTTACTTCATGCTACCCTAACAGGTCATTTCCATCTAACACTCCATTTGGGCACCCACCATATTGTATTTTCCCTCTAACTGTCCTCTTCATCCCCTAACATTACACCTTTTATGATAGCCATCTCATCCCATTTGCTCCCCCTGTTCACTGCCAATAGCTCCCCTGTGTCTGGTAGCCTACCATGTCCTCCAATGCTATTCTTCGAGGAGAAAGTGAGGCCTGCAGATGTTGGAGATCAGAGCTGAAAATATGTTGCTGGAAAAGCGCAGCAGGTCAGGCAGCATCCAAGGAACAGGAAATTCGACATTTCGGCCTTGAGCATTCCTGATGAAGGGCTTATGCCCAAAACGTCAAATTTCCTGTTCCTTGGATGCTGCCTGACCTGCTGTGCTTTTCCAGCAACACATTTTCAGCTCCAATGCTATTCTACCTACATGCCATTCACCTGAAGATACCACACATCACTGTTTTTGTCCCTAGAAATGACTCTACTTTTTCCCCCAGACTATAGCACAATTTTTGGCAACGATATCCCCACTGCCCCTACAGGACCCCTTGCATCCTACATGCAATCACACACTGATCTCTGAATGACTTTGATGTGTGAAGTACAGACCAATGCTTGACATATAAGTTTAACGATAGTCTGTATGAGGACAATGAAAAGTTGAAAGATTGATATTAGTTTTGGAATGAAAAGATGGTCAGATCACATTAAATTCTCCCATTTCGTGTTGGCTACTCAACCTTCCCCAAGTTGGTGCACATTCTGAGCCTGAAGTTGAATGATTGATGGAGAAATGGCCCACTTTATCAGGATGCAACATGTCTCAGTGACTGCAGGAGTGTGCTCAACCCTTATCTGTGGGATATACCACTAATCTGAGGCCTAAGAATGTCTTTGTCTCCTTATTTTCTCAATGTAGGTAATTTCCACTGACAGTTCAGCACTTAGCTAATTCTGGAATGTTGGTCACCGTAGCTGTCTTCTTATGAAGGAGAAGATGGATACAGAAGGAACAGGATCCATGGCAGACCCAAGGAACAGCAGCGGGCTGCTACAGAGGATGAAGAGCATTCAACTCAGGGAGATTTCACAGTGCACTGTCCTTTGGGCTGCACGAGAACCAGAGATTTCACCCTTGACTCCAGTTCCTACGGATAAGCAAGGTTCAATACTGTCATGGTTCTGTACATTCTAGGACACTGTGATGGAACTATGCTGCCTGTTAGAATGGGGAACTGAGGGCTGTAGGAAGAGGAGACCATCCTCTCCCAGTGGCTATGAAGGTGACAACTACTTTGAATGTCTGTGCAATAGGTTCCTTCCAGGGACTGACAGGTGGTGACCTGTAGGATCTTTCATTTTGGTTTCCAATGATGAAGTCAGTGCTACAGCCTGGTCAGTAAGATTCAAAAACATTCTGCTTCCCTCCGGTGCAGGGTGCCATTGATTGCACACACTTGATCTGAACGGGCTACATCACAACGCTGTGGAATTCATCAACAGGAAGGGATTTAGATAATAATGATCATGTCACCTGTGGTTATTGTTACCATTTCCTGTAATGAAAGAAGAGGAAGAATTGAGTGAGATGAAAGTGCCTGGAAGAACTGATCATGGTAGTATAGGAACAGGAAAGGTGGTGAAGTGTCTCGAGTAAGTGAACAGGAAGTATAGACGACAGAAAGGCTTAATAGTTTGGAAGAATGAGGTGGGTGAGGGTCATTGAGGGAAGTTGATGCATATAATAGTAAGAATGGTGGCCCATTCATCTTGGTGGGAGATGTGTCCAATGTAAGCCAGTTCGCAGAGAGGAAATGGTGACATTTAACCTTTGAGGAACAGAGAAAATCTGTGACCTCTAACTGCTTTGCTGGGGATTTCTCTCCTCACCGCAGAAACTGCCCTGACCTTTTCATATTTGCAGCTTGTGGTGCCATGGCCTCCTTTGGTGGTCCTGATCAAAGACGACCGCCTCCTCTCTACTACACCTGGTACTTGCCCACAAACCGCAGGGTCAACTTCCCTTTGCCACCCCTCTGCTGTGGAATAATGCTTGAGCCACAGGATTTGGATAGCAGATCTTGGTTTGTAGCAATTGCATAGCTGGGGTTTAAATATGGTGCACATCACAAAAATGCCAGAAGGTCCCTGCAGTGGCAGACACCTCATACTATCATATCGTCATAAAGTCATATTGCACAAAAACAAACCTTTCAGTCCAACCAGTTCATGCAACCATAATCCCAAACTAAACTAGTTCCATCTGCCTGTGCTTGGCCCATATCCCTCCAAACATTTCTTATCTAAATGTCTTTTAAATGTTGTGACCGTACCCTCACCCATAATTTCTCTGGAAGTTCATTCCACACATGAGCCACTCTCTGTATAAAATAAATTGCCCCTCGTATCTTTTTAAATCTTTCTCCTCTAACCTCCACCTCTGTGACTGCACAATTCACTGAGAAGAGTAGAATGGAGCTGGATGCATGAGCTGACCGTGAAAATAGTCGCTATGAAAATAGTCGTTAAGGCCCAAGGAGTGAAAGCGCAAATACGGCGAAAATATGGGAAAATTCAGAACCAACTGAATCTTGTCCTACAAGCTCATAACAATCTGAACTGTCTGCCTGAGGATCTCCAACTTTCTCATATACATGATCTCTGCAGCGAATCCAGTTGATCTTTAAGCTTGAGCTCAAATAGCTGGAGAAACTTCTTACACTGGTGGTCTCTCAAGACGCAGAAAGCATCATTGTGATGCCACACTGTAGTGGAATTACAAGGAATAGGCCTGAGCTGCCCATTCGTGATCTTAAAAACAAAACTTATTACTTCTTTTAGAATCTAGTTATTTTATTCAGGTAACTTTTGCTTTCTGATATATGCTAAACTACTTTTTAATCAAGTACTGCTCAGTGCATAGTTATCTGAAAGTCATGTTATTCTGCTGGGAATAAGTTATTCATTCTATTATTGCAGTGGCTGTTTTATAATTATTATGATTTCAACATAGAAGAAAAGCCAGTTTTAGCTTCTCGGTGAATCCATCCACTTTATTTATAATTTTTCCCTATCAGATCCTTTCCTTGAATAATAATTTAACTTCTGTTATGATTTTTTGGGGTCAATCTAACTGCAATTCGAACCAGGGTATGCCATATTTGTTAACACTCAATCAACTTTACACTACCCTGGGAGTTATAATCTTCTGACAAAGGATCTTTAATATGTTTCAGGCTGACACAGAAAGCTTTTGGGTCCACCTTCATTTTCTCCCCAAATGCCAGAGAGAACCCATTTGGAGGGACAGGCAAAAAGAAATGACTACGTTTCAGCCACAGCCATGGGTGGTAATCTACACAGACTTCATGTAACCCACTATTGAGTGCTCCTCAGGTCCCCATAAGGATAAACCTTCCCCATTTACTCACTTGAGACCAGGGATTATTCCCACAGGTTCCGGATGATGGTTTCCTGCTATCCAAACTCCCAGTTAACCTCTGTCACTTGAAATGAAGTTTAATCTGGGCACAGAGACAAAGCTTACCTTCACAAACTGCAGACAGCAGCTATCACCATAGCAACAGAGAAAAGGGAATAATCAAATCTATAAAAAATGAGGCTGGATGGAGAGTGTGAGGAAAATCAATAATCTCTGTCAGCCTAACTATGCTTACCTGACAAGCCTGGTGTTACTGCAGGGAACAATCACAATCCATTAATAGATTTTAAATATCACACCAACCACACACAGACCTCTGACTTTTCAGAAATCTTGCCTCTTTTGCTTTCCAAATTGAGGAATACTGAATAAAAACGCATGTTTCTATGTTTGAATATGTATAAATGAATGTTTGGGTGCTATTGAATATGATTGTAGGTATGTCTGTGCATTGTGGGTAAATATCAGTGTGTGAGAGCTATTGTATTGCTTGCTGATGGTGCTGCTGAATCCTCATTTTGTTTCTCCCCCTGGAGGGGTAGGAGAAGAAGGTTGGTGGTGAGCCTTTTCCTTGAACTCCTGTGGCAGTTGTGCTGCTCATTCTCCAGTGGAAATTTTGTACAACAGCAATACAGGAATGGTAATATATGCAGAGGAACATCGATTATCCGAATGAGATGGCCGGGCAGTATTTCGTTTGGATAATTGATAATTTGGCTAATTGATTCAATGCCTCTTTGGGACTCGGAGTTTTCTGAAATTTCCTTTTTCCTTGCTCTGCCTGCGTTGCTCCCTCTCTCTGTCTCAGGGTTTGTTTCTGAGCAGACACACAGTTGTGTGGAGGGGACCTGCAGCATTGGGTTGGCACAGCAAGCACTTGCTAAGTTCACTCCACGTACAGGAGACTAGGCAGCAGCACACCGCGCAGAAGCTCCCACTTTTGTCTGCCCACAACTCACCCCTGTCCCCCCATCTGCCCCCACCCATCCCTGACCCCAGTCCGGACCCCCCATCCCTGTCCAATTCAATGCCCTTGTCCATGCCCCCACCCCTCCGGGGCAGCCGGACTGAACACCACCAATAGTAAGACTGCTGCTGCCTTTGGGGGATGAGTCTCAAAATAACACCACACACACACACACACACACACACACACAATGTTTTACTGCAACTTGTTGACAAGTTCCGCTTTTGCCCTCAGGACAATGTTGGGGAGATTATCTGGGGATGGGGAGTTTCGGGTACACCCCTGTGTAGAACTGCAGGGAAAGTGTGGGGAGAGAGAGAAAGAGAGACGGCGGGTGATTAGTCATTTGGAGATGGTGCCTGGGCTCCATTTCAGGAAGCCAGGTTCAATTTTAATCATTGTAAACAAAAGACGCTATCAGTGTTGGAAACACCTCTTTGGTATAATATTTCTATCGGGTCCTTGAGATCTCCTTTTGAATAATCTGAAATTCAGATAATTGATGTTTGGATAATTGAGGTTACTCAGTATGTGAAGACAGATAAGTTGTGACACGGAAGAAAACTTGGAGACGATGGTGTTCCCACCTTTAGTCTGTGCCTATTGTCAGAAAAGCTTTTGAAATGCTGGAGTATTGAAATGGAGTCACGTGTACAACTTGCAATCTTTAAACTGAAGAGTTGTGACTAAAGTAATCTTACAAGACTTCCACCGATTAACGTGGTGAAAATATAAATGCCTCGCATTCAGATTTATCAGGTGTTTTGGTTATTTTGCAAGGTCTAAACTATGCAATAATTAATTCTCAATGAGTAGTACGCAGCTCAAGGCTCAGTAGATAATAAGATGCTAGGTGAGATCTGCCTTTCATTAAAATTGTGATGAGACAGAGAATCGAACCTCCGCTGTACTGCTTCCGCTGTTCTTTAAACAACTGAAGCCAGACATTTTTGTATTAACCTTTTTTACAGATGTATCCGTCTTTTTTTGCATGTCTTCAAATGGCATGCACTTGCCAATATTGTTTTGTTTTGGCAGTATGAGAATGTCACCGTTCCATAACAAATACTATGAAGCTATCTCCCTCGTAAACATAGTGTCAACCCATGTGTTTTAAAGTGTGCAGTATAAACTGGCTGATCAGACAGGGTGACCTGAGAAGGTCATTCATCATAGGCAGGAACATCAAAGAAGCTGATGCATCTCAGTGAGTGCAACTGTGTTCCTATCATCTGTTGATGAAGAACAATGGATTTTGTTATGTAGACGTTCACTGTTACAATTACCCTATTGTTACTATTATTATATCAGGGGATTTAAAATTCCTAAATGTTAATTGATATATATATCGTGTCAAAGGTTTGGAAGGGTAGTTTTCTTGAAATGTATCCACAAGAGCTTTTTCTGTCAACTCATTCATGGTCCAACAAGGGGATGTTGCAGTGCAGCACCAAGTTTTGGGGAACAAAGCCAGATGGGCAGTTGAGGTGACAATAGAAGAGCGTTTTTGTGATCATGACCACAACACAGCATGATTTAAGATAAAGCAATAGAATGGTCTGCAAAAATGGATTGGGCAAGGCATGTTTTGTTCAAGTAAGGCAGGATTTGGTCAAGGTAGTCTGAGAACATTAGTTACTCAATAGCCTACAGCAGAACTCACAGCTTCACAGTGCCAGAAGCCCCCGGGTTTGATTCCAGCCCTGGCCAATGTCTGTGTGGAGTTTCTTGATGAAGGGTTTCTGCCTAAAACATTGATTTTCCTGCTCCTCGGATGCTGCCTGACCTGCTGTGCTTTATCCATCACCATTCTAATCTTGACTGGAATTTGCACATTCTCTCTGTGTGTGTTTCTTCTGGGTGTTCCGGTTCCCTCCCATAGTCCAAAGCTGTACAGGTTAGGTGAATCGGCCAAGCTAAGTTGACCATAGTGTTCAGGGATGTGTAAATTAGGTACATTAGTCAGGGGAAATGTAAAGTAGTAGGGTAGGGGAATGTGTCTGGCTGGGGTAATCTTCAGAGAGTCAGTGTAGACTTGTTGGACCAAATGGCATTTTTCCACACTGCAGGGATTCTATGAATCTATGAATAAAAAAAAACTGTTGGGGGTGGAGGGAGGCAGAGGAAATGGATGGATTTTTTGGGGGGGAATTCAAGCAGTAAATAGAGAGGGGACAGGGCCAACATGCTTTCTTTTGGGTAAAAAGTAGGCACATCAACCTCAGAGAACCCTGAATGGCTAGCAATATTCAGAAGCATAAGAAAGAAGAGCCTTACCCACTCTGATGGGTAAAATTAGGGAGAATCCCAAGATATTCTATAGTGTACTAAAGGGAAGAGGATTACCAGTGGAAAATGTAGGGGTCACGAGGATCCATGGGGGCAATTTGTGCATGGAGCCAGAGGACATTAATAGGGTTACCATGGTAAACAATTACTTCATTTCAAACTTCATTCGGGAGAAGGAGAATATTGATATGAAATTTGGAAAAGAGACTGTGAGGTACTTGAGCAGATTGATATAGGCAATGAGGAGATCTTACTGTTTTAGCAGGCTTAAAATTAGACAAATCTCCAAGTCTAGGAGATGATGAGAAAATTGCAGGGCCTCTGGCCAAATGTTCACTTCCTTTCTGGCCACAGGAGAGGTGCGAGAGGACTGGAGGTCAGCTAATGTAGATTTCAACAAGGGTGATAGGGATAAACTCAGGACTTATAGATCAGTGAGCATTGAATCAGCAGAAGATAAAGGAGAGAATTAATCTCCACTAGGAGAGAGAAGGTTTGATCAGGAATAGACAGCATGATTTTGTCGCAGTGAGGTCATTCCGAGCAAACTTATTTGGATGTTTTGAGGAGGTGATCTGGTTTGTAGATGATGGTAGTGCAGTTGATGTAGTTTATAAGGATTTCAAAAAAAACTTTGATAAGGTCATGCATGGGCAACTGATAAATAAGGTAAAGTACGGAGATAACTTAGCAAGTTGGATTCAAAATTGGCTGATTGTTAGCAGGCGGACGTTGGTTGTAGAAAGCTGTTTGTGTGACTGAAGTCCAGCGTTTAACCATGTGCCACAGAGATCAGTGCTGGGTCCTTTATTGTTTCTGACATATATAAACAATATAAATGCAAATAAGGGGTGGGTGGGGGAACAATGATAAGTAAATTTGCAGATGACATGAAATTTGAACAAATGGTTAATAGTGAGGAAGAAAGGTTTGGTGATATAGATGGGTTGGTCTGATGACAAATAAGTGGCAGATGGAATTTAACCAAGACATGTGTGAGATGATGCACTTTTTGAAGAAGTAACAAAACAAGTAAGTATTCAATTAATGATAGGACACTATGAAGCTCAGAGCAACAGAGGGATTAGGGTGTTTGTTCACAGATCCCTGAATGTGGCACGACAGGTAAATAGGGTAGTTAAGAAGACATACGGGACACTTGCCTTTATTAGCTCTGACATCGATTATAAGAGCAGCGAGGTTATGTTGAAGCTGTATGAAACACTGGTTAAGCTAAAGCTGGAATATTGTGTACAGTTCCACACTATAGGGAAGATGAGATTGTGATGAAAGGAGTACAGAAGAGATTCACCAGAATGTTGCCTGGGTTGGTGCATTTTAGCTAAACTGAGAGGCTGGATAGGCTCACGACCTTTATAAGATACATGGATGAGCGCTTGAAATGTCATAATATTCAAAGCTATGGGCCAGGTGTTTATAAGTGGGATTAGTGTAGTTAGAATGACATAAAAGGCTGAAGGGCCTCTTCTGTGCTGTACCATTCTATGACTGTCTAGAAAGTTGATGTTACTGCCATAATCTTTGGGTCTCTCTTCCTATATATGTGGTCAAAGCAGAGTCATTGTCATAAAGTCATACAGCATGGAAACAGAACCTTCGGTCCAACCAATCCACGCCGAACATAATCCCAAACTAAATTAGTCCCACCTGCCTGCTCCTGACCCATATCCCTCCAAACTTTTCTTATTCGCGTGTCTATTCAAATGTATTTGAAACATTGTTATTGTACTCACATTCACTACTTTGTCAGGAAGCTCATTCCACGTGCCAACCACCCACTGTGTAAAACATTTGCCTCTTAAATCTTTTTTAAATCTCTTTCCTCTTACATTAAAACTGTGTGCCCCCTAGTCTTGAAATCCCCCACTTTAGGAAAAGACAACTACCATTAACTCTTTCTATACCTCTCATTATTTTATAAACTTCTATCAGATTGCCTATCAGCCCCCTACCTACCAACCTATCCAGCCTTTCTTCATAACTCAAACCAGCAAAATCCTGGTAAATTTCTTCTGAAACTCTCCATCTCAATCATATCCTCCTATAACTGGGTGACCAGAACCGGACATCGTATTCCAGAAGAGGCCTCACCAATGTCCTGCTCCTTGAATATTTTTGAGGCAGAGGTGGATGAATTCTTGTTAAGCAAAGGATTGAAAAATGTTCCCGGGTAGGCAGGAATGCAGATTTGAGGTCACAACCAAACCATCCATGAACTTATCGAATAGTGGAACAGGCATGAAGGGCTGAATGACTTACTCCTGTTTCTAATGAGTATGTTTGCGGCTAATTTTCACAACCTGGAGAAAAGCCATGGTGGTCCTTGAAGTTGTTAGTAAGTCATCCTGGAGCAGATAACTTAATCTGACTACTGTGTAGAATAGAATAAAGTAGCTTTTATGCCATATATAGCATATACAGTAAGAACGAGACAGCTTTCCTCCAGAACTAAGGTGCTACATGGACAGCACAAACTATAAGATCATACAAAGGCTGGCATAAGTGCATAGGAAGTGAAAAACACACAGGTTACAGTGTAATCAAAGAATGATAATCAATAGACATTGTTCTAGCAGCAATTCAAAGTTGTGTAAAGGATTTCAGATGGAAAAGAGTCCGATCATACAGTGTTAAGAAGCCTGATAGCTTGGGGGAAAAAAACTGTTGCACAGTCTGGCCGTGAGAGACCATATGCTCTGGTATGTTCTGCCAGATGGCAGGAGGAAGAAGAGTTTGAGTGAGGGGTATGTGGGAGGGGGGGGGTCTTCCACAATGCCCTTAGCCTTGCGGATGCAGTGTGTGATGTAAATGTCAGTAATGGAGGGAAGAAAGACCCCAATGATCTTCTCAGCTGTCCTCACTATCCGCTGTAGGGTCTTCCGATCCAAGGTGGTGCAATTCCCGAACCAGGCAATGATACGGCAGCTGAGGGTACTCTTAATGAACTCTCTGCAGAATGTGCTGAGGAGGTGGGCTTTCCTCAACCTACACAAAAAGGAGAGATGCTGCTGGGCTTTCTTGGCTATGGAGCTGGTGTTGAGGGACCAGATGAGATTCTCCTCCAAGGAATTTGGTGCTCTTCACGATCTCCATAGGGGAGCAGTTGATGCCCAGTGGAGAGTGGTCGCTCTGTGCCCTCCTGAAGTCAACAACTATCTCTTTCATCTTGTCAACGTTCAGAGACAAGTTGTTGGCTCTGCACCAGTCCATTAGCTGCTGCATCTCCTCTCTCTATGCTGACTCATTGATGATATAGTTGTATCATCAACAAACTTGGTTATGTGATTCAATCTGTGCTTCACTGCACAGTCGTGTGTCAGCAAGGTGAACAGCAGTGGACTGAGCACTCAGCCCCGGAGGGCCCCCATGCTCAGTGTGATAGTATTAGAGATGTTGTTCACAATCCGGACTGACTGAGGTCTCCAAGTCACAAAGTCCAGGATCCAGTTACAAATGGAGGTATTTAGGCCCAGAAGACTCAGCTTTCCAATCAGGTGCTGAGGAATGTTAGTGTTAAATGCAGAACTGAAGTATATGAACACTAATCTGATGTAGGTATCATTCTTCTCCAGGTGGGTGAGGGCCAGATGGAGAGTCATGGAAATGACATCATCTGTTGAGCATTTGGGATAATACGCAAACTGCAGGGTGTCCAGTGAGGAGGACAGCAGGGTCTTAATATGCTTCATCACAAGCCTCGCGAAACACTTCATGATGATGGGAGTTAGCGCAATGGAGTGGTAGTCATTGAGACAAGATGCCGAAGACTTCTTCAGCACAGGGAAGATGGTAGTGGCCTTGAAGTACATTGGAACTATGGTGCAGCTCAGAGAGATATTGACAATATCTGTGAGAACATCTGCTAGTACGTCAGAGCATCCTCTGAGCACTCTGCCAGGGATGTTATCTGGTCCAGCAGCCTTATGTGGGTTGACTGCTTAGGTCTTCCTCACATCTGCCATGGTAAGACACAGCACCTAGACATTCGGAGGGGGGTGGACTTCCTTACTGCCTTACTTCCTTAGCTGTGTTGATGAGTTCAATGCATTTGATGTAGTTGACTGACTTCAGCAAGGCCTTTGATAGTGTCCACGTGGAAGACTGATATTGAAGCTAAGAATCCAAAGAAATTTGGTTAATTGGATCAACAACTGGGTGAGGTGGCAGGAAGCAGAGGATGTTTTTGTGACTGGAAACCCCTACCAAGTGGAGTTGTACAGTAATCAATGTTAGCGCCCTTGCTGTTTGTGGTATATACAAGCAATTTAAATTTGAATTTAGGAGGGTTGATTGGTAGGTTCACGAATGATATGAAAAATGTGTTGGCAAATAGTGAGGAGGATATAGATGGGCTGGTCAGATGGGCTAAGCAGTGACAGGTGAAGTTAAAAATCAGATACGTCTGAGATGATGCACTTAGACAGGATAAACAAGGCAAGACAATGCAAGATGAATGGTAGAACCCTGGGTTGCAAGTAAGATTTGAGGGACCTTAGTGCATTTACTCCAGTTCCTAAGGTAGCAGAACATGTAGATAAAGTGGTTGAGAAGACGTTGGAATATTTGCCTTTATTAGTTGAAACATATATTGTGAGATCAGGGAGATTATGAAGCGTAAAAAGTTGGTTATCTCACAACTAGAGTATTGTGTGCAGTTCTGAAATCCACATAGTAGGATGGATTTGATTGCACTGGGGAGAATTTAGAGGAGATTTACCAGCAAATTTACCAGACTGGAGAGATTGATTTATGAAGAGAGATTGGATAGGCTGTGGTTGCTTTCCTAGGAAATGAGGAGATTGATTTATATAAGATCAAGGAAGGGGCATAAATAGGGTAGACAGGAAAGGACATTTCCCCATGTTGGAGGGATCCACGACCAGGGCATACATCGAAGGTAAGAAACGGGAGGTTTAGAGGGAATTGAGGGAACCATTTCTCACCCAAAAGTTTTTGGGAATTTGGAACTTGCTGTTTGAAAGAATGGCAGAGGCAGAAATCCTCACAACATTTAAGAAGTATTTAGATGTGCATTTGTGATACCAGGTTCTCCAAGGCTGTGGGCCAAGTGCTGCAAAATGGGATCAAAATAGCTAAGTGCTTGTTCTTGACATGCACAAATTTGGTGGGCTGATGGGTCTTTCTCTGTGCTCTTCACCAGTGGACTTCACCAGTTTTCCCATTTCCCCTCCCCCACCCCCCCCACCTTACCCCAGTTCCAACCTGCCAGCTCAGCACCATCCTTATGACCTGTCCTACCTGCCAATCTTCCTTCCCACCTATCTGCTCCACCCTATCACCTTCATCCTCACCTCCATCCATCTATTGCACTCTTAGCAACCTTCTCCCCAGCCCCAACCCACTCCCATTTATTTCTCCACCCCAGAGGCTCCCAACCTCATTCCTGATGAAGGGCTTTTGCCCGAAATGTCGATTTTCCTGCTCTTCAGATGCTGCCTGACCTTCTGTGCTTTTCCAGGAACGCTCTAATCTTAATTCTGATCTCCAGCATCTGCAGTCCTCGCTTTCACCTTTCTCTGTGCTGTAGACTTCTATAATTTGATGATGAAATGTTTCCCATACAAGATACACTACAGCAACTTGTTGAGCTTCTTTCAACACCACTTACAACTAAAAAAAAATGGATTAATGAAGAGGTAGTAAAGGCGTTGTTATGCATATCTAATAACTTCATTGAGAAAGGTGTAGAGACAAAGAACAAGCATATAGTGACACAATTCCATGAATAAGAAGTGGCCAGATCATGCTCAGAGAATAATAGACCAGACAGCTGAACATCAGTGTCTGAAAAATAATTGAGTTCACTTAAAGAACAGAATAAAAGAACATTTAGAAGAAAAAATACATAATAATGAACAAATGGCATGAATTTCAAAAGGGAAAATCTTACTTGATCACTCTTAGTGATTGTTTTGAAGAAGGAACAAAGAGTACGCATTAGTAATGCAGTGGAAGCAATTTTACTGGATTTTCAAAAGGTCATTTTAAAACATCAATGAGTCTCAGTGGGATAGGGGAACAAAGTAATCTCATACCAATCACTAAATGTTGTGGCATGGGTTATAAAGGCCAAGGAAAGGCAAACTATGGACATTATTTCTAAATGGACAGAATTGAACAGGAGGGTGTTATGTTGAGCAGATATTGAAACTTTCTTAGAGCACAATTAAGTTATCACATGCAGTTCTGGGCACCAAATTTTGAAAAGGTTATAAATGCATTGAAGAGAATATTTACAAGTTTAATACTAGAATGTCTGGGTAAGAACATGAAAAAATATGACCAAGAGAAGACCATAAATCCATTAAGCCTGCTCCACCATTCAATATGCTCCTGGCTCACCTTTGACTTCAATGCTATTTTCCTGGTCATTCACTATACATCCCTCCATTTTAAGAGAGATCAAAAATCTGACTATTGAAAGCAAATATATACATCAGGAAAGGATTGGAAGGTTAAGTCTTTTCACTCTTGAAAGTTGGCGAGTGACATTGAGGCCATTAAAATCATTAAAGCTTTTAATAGAGTGGATACTGAGACACTTTCCAAACGAATAGGAAGAGGAGACTTTTAATATAAATATAGTCAACAATAGTTCCATTAGGGATTCCTGAAGCCAGAGGTCATGGCTTAGTGAGGAAGGGGCTTGTGATTCTGTAATCAGAATTTAGGGAGCTTGGTAGAAAGTTATCAAGCAAGATCTCTAAACTAATAATCTCTGGATGACCTACTCCCAGTGACATGTGCAAGTGGGTATACAAAAAGCAAGAAAAGGCTGATGAATTCATGACTGCAAAGGGGAGGTGGCTTTTAAATTCCTCGGGCACCAAGAATGACTCGCAGTGGGGGGAGGGGGGAATGGCACCTATATATGTCTGAATAGAAGGGGGACTGAGTTCCGTGTGAGGCGTTTAGCTGGAGCTGTTGACATTGTTTTAGATTAACTCAGGACGGGTGTGGGAAACAGGACAGTATGTGACAAAGTAATACTACAGTACATGCAATGCTGAAAGAGGTCGATAGCATTAAAATAGGGAACACTAAGTTAATAGATGGTGTTAGACTAAGGGAGAAGGTCATTAGGTCTAAATCATGGTTCTGCTGAATGCAGTATATGTGAATGCATGGAGTCAATAAGATTGAGGAATTACAGGCACAGGCTACTTTGTGGGTATCTGGTGTTGTGGCTTCAGAAAGGGCAGATCAGGGTTTAAATATTCCTGGCTACAAGGTGTTAATAGAATTTATAGGAGTCACAGAGCAGTATACACTCACTTCCCTCCAAGGCCCCAAGGGATCCTTCCATATCCGCCACAAGTTCACCTGTACCTCCACACACATCATCTATTGCATCCGCTGCACCCGATGTGGCCTCCTCTATATTGGTGAGACAGGCCGCTTACTTGCGGAACGCTTCAGAGAACACCTCTGGGCCGCCCGAACCAACCAACCCAATCACCCCGTGGCTCAACACTTTAACTCCCCCTCCCACTCCACCGAGGACATGCAGGTCCTTGGACTCCTCCACCGGCAGAACACAACTACACGACGGCTGGAGGAGGAGCGCCTCATCTTCCGCCTGGGAACCCTCCAACCACAAGGTATGAATTCAGATTTCTCCAGCTTCCTCATTTCCCCTCCCCCCACCTTGTCTCAGTCGGTTCCCTCAACTCAGCACCGCCCTCCTAACCTGCAATCCTCTTCCTGACCTCTCCGCCCCCACCCCACTCCGGCCTATCACCCTCACCTTGACCTCCTTCCACCTATCCCACCTCCATCGCCCCTCCCCCTAGTCCCTCCTCCCTACCTTTTATCTCAGCCGGCTTGGCTCTCTCTCTCTTATTCCTGATGAAGGGCTTATGCTCGAAACGTCGAATTCTCTATTCCTGAGATGCTGCCTGGCCTGCTGTGCTTTGACCAGCAACACATTTGCAGCTGTGATCTCCAGCATCTGCAGACCTCATTTTTTACACAGAGCAGTATAGCACAGGAACAGCCCCTTTCAATTATCATGTCTGTGCTGACCATGATGTCATTCTAAATTAATCTCCATCTGCCTACACATGATCTAAATCCCTCTATTCCCTCATTGGTCATGTATCTGTTTAAATACCTCTTAAACTGTGATACTGTTTCACTTTCTACCACCTTTCCTAGCCGCGCATTCCCTAAGAAACTTTTATAACAAAGCACATAAATAAATACTTTATACTCGATTTTTTTTAAGATTAGATTACTTACAGTGTGGAAACAGGCCCTTCGGCCCAGCAAGTCCACACTGACCCGCAACCCAGCCATACCCCTACATTTACCCCTTACCTAACACTATGGGCAATTTAGCATGGCCAATTCACCTGATCTGCACATCGTAGTGACTGTGGGAGGAAACCGGAGCACCCCCACACAGGCACAGGGAGAACGTGCAAACTCCACACAGTCAGGCGCCTGAGGCGGGATTTGAACCCGGGTCTCTGGCGCTGTGAGGCAGCAGTGCTAACCACTGTGCCACCATGCCACCCACCAATCAATCTTCATCCAGACACTACTCAGTCTCTTGATCTGGTTCTTGAGCATCCAATTCTATGTCATGTTTTGAGCTCTGACCTCATCTTTGTTGCCGTTGCCGTTGCCGTTGCCCCCTGCCCCCTGTCCCCTGCCCCCTGCCCCCTGCCCCCTATTAAGGCTCCTCAGCCTGTTATCTGGAAGCACCTGCTACTATTCACTCCCAAGTTTGTTCTGCTCTGCTCCTGCCTTCACACTGACTGACTGTTCTGAAAATATGGAAAGAAAGGAAAAGAAATGGTGTTTTCGTTAAGGAGAACATTGCGGCATGAGACAAATAGAATGTTTCAGAGAGTTGAACACAGAAATAAATTGGTTAGAGTCAAGGAAAAAAGAAGGGTATAATTGCACAGTATAATAGGTCAACCACCAGCCAACGGAAACGACACGGAGGAACAAATTTGCAAGGAAATTAGAAAGAAATGTAAACCTGATTGAAGATTTGTAATGAGGAATTTCAATAGACTGGAAGATTGGTTCGATTATGGATAGTGAGGGCTAAGCATTCCTAACTTATATTCAGGAGAATTTCCTGCTGCAGTGTGTGCCCAGTCCAACAAGGAAGGAGGCAGGCTGCTGCACCTACTTCATGGCAATGAGGTGGCCAAGTAGATTGAGTAACACTGGGCACATTCAGAGGACAGTGACAATTGTATCGTAAGATGGTAGAAAATTACATTGATCAACTGAGAGTAAGAATAACCAGCTGATGGAGAGGAAAGAACAGAAATGGCCAGGAAAGTTAAACCTTGAACATTACTGAATAAAACAATAGCTGAACT
Organism: Hemiscyllium ocellatum; assembly: GCF_020745735.1. Taxonomy (NCBI): domain Eukaryota; kingdom Metazoa; phylum Chordata; class Chondrichthyes; order Orectolobiformes; family Hemiscylliidae; genus Hemiscyllium; species Hemiscyllium ocellatum. Next base: position 100,395,806 of record NC_083411.1, on the reverse strand, counting down.
ACTGCTACAGAACCAAGCTCTATGCTGTAACTGTTCTGTGATTGTATGAATTTAAATAGTGGTGAGAATGTGGAACTTTACCATCAGACCTGGTTGAGTAAAATAATGTAAATGCATTTGAGGAAAGTGAAAGATTAAGACAAAAAGGAAATAGGGTTACAAAAACAGATTTAGGAAAATTGGGAGCAATATGAGCAGGGTATAAACGCAATGTGAACTGGTTGGGGCAAATGTCTCAGTTCTGTGTTATATGTCCTCTTTAGCTTCAGACAATCAAGTAATTTTCAGATTATTGTTTAAGCAAAGGAAGTCAAGAATCTTTCAATATTCTATGTCCCATGCTCAAATTTCACTGATACAGAGCTCATTCCACATGTGGAGAATCAGAAAGAAACTGCAGCATTTTCACGAATACAAAAATAAAAATAAAATGCAGAAATCAGAAATAAAAACAGGAAATAGTAAAAATACCAGCAGGTGAAATGACATCTCTGAAGAGAAGCAATATCAACCTTTTGATTTTGAAATATTAACCATGATTTTGCCCCCAACAGCTTATATTTCCTGGTGCAGCAATGTTTATGTTATCCCTCATAACATAAGATATTAGGCATGCATATTGTGGTGTGGAATCCAATGGACATTTTTTGGACACTATGATGTCCAAACATTGGATTCATTGGCATGTAAATATCTGGGCTAACATTAAGCTATTTAGTTTTCAACTGAACAGCATGCTTTCAAAAGTATACCAATTTTCAAGTGAACCCAGGATAAGATATCCTCAGTCAAATGCTGTGATAAAGTGATGATAACATAAGCATATCTCTTAAAGGTATATTGACGTAGAGATATAACACAAGCGATACTGCCAGACCTGTCAAACATTTTCAGTATTTCCCTTTTAATTGCAATGTTTTCATAGTAATTCCTACAGCTAGATGACCTTGAATTTTCTTGATGGAATTGACTCCACAAATTGCTACTTTAAAAATTGCAAGCTCGAGTCATCAGCAGAGGGAGGTTCATGCATGTTTCCTGGGTTTTGTTTTATTCATTCATGGTGAGGACTTTGTCACTTGGGCCAGCACTAATTGCCTATTGCCAACAGCTCACAGCTCACCATAGACATTGTCAGTTCTGCGTTCCACTTGGGTGTCAGGTGCTGCCCCTTCTTGAGTCTCTATATTCCTTTCTTTATCTCATACTACTCACTCCATTCCCCTTATGTGGAAACTCACATTTTGAACTTAGCCTCCAACTGTTCTAACTACCTCCTAAGCCCTGACATTAGATCTTAATGATATTCACTCTAGTCCTTTATATCCTTCTATGGAGGCCATGTGATAGTCACTGCCAAAAGCATCCCCCTTCCATCATTGCTCACCATGCCCTCTGGTGTTTTTTGACAAACCCCCATCTAAACTTGTGTTTCCATCTGTCACCATCCTTTTCTGCACTTCAAACCATGTTTGGACCATGTCCCTAGCAGCCACACACATAGGTGACAAGAACCACAAATGTGACTAGGACAACACGACGATGATAGGACAAGCAGAACAGAGGACAGTCAGAGAATTTCTAGAAGCATGGCACTCATCCACGGATCCATCAACAAGCACATAGACCTAGACCCAATATACCGGCCACTACAGCGAACAACCAGAACCGGTAACCAGAAGCAGCAGGAACGGGACCAAATAAATTCCAGAAGACACAGTACAGCAGTGCTTCACATGAGGCTCTAAAACTCTGAAGATGTCACCTTGACAGGGGATGAAATGTCTGCAAATCAACTTCCTAGCTTGGTGAACATCCCCACAACTGTGACAACTTCAAACAATGCTCTGCTTTCCCTATCCAGCCTTGACTGTCTGACTCCTTTTGGCATTAATCCCCTTCGACAGGCCCCCTTGCCACATCTTCAGTAATCAATCATGAGCCCCAATTTTATCATGCAGTCCCTGGAGATGACTGATTTGACCCAGACTGCTATCTTAGCAGCTCCCTGGCTGATGATGTGATTCTGACTGCTTGTGATGACCTTACAGGACTGAAAGTTGCCTGCTCACTGGAAAGTAGCTGGATGTATCCCTTGACCATGACAGACTGTGCCCATGACTGACCTTACTGGGACTCCTGATCAACAACAGTGTCTATCTCAACTGGACTGAGAACTAAACACCATCCACCTTTTAATATGGCTATTTGGTTGAATACACAGGCATTGTTTCCTGTTCAAGTTGTTGGTTCATGCCATAAAAATTGAACATCTCAATATGCCACACAGCAAGATGTTTCCCTCTCCCAGGCAGATCGCAGCTGAGAAAGCTGATGGTGTCTCTGCACAGAAATGTACTGATAGCCTTTGGCTGAAGCACCAGCACACTAACAGGCGTGGCAAGGTAAGGCTTGGCAAAACGCGTTGGATACATGCAGATAAGTACGAACTTTATTACATCCGATTTCCATCCCATCTTCAGATGCATTGGTCTTGGAAGAATTTGGAACTCAGCAGAGCTTAGCTTTCAAGGTGCTGTCTCTTAATCAGATGGTGAAGAGACAGCACATCAAAAGCTCGTGCTTCCAATTAAACCTGTTGGATTGTAACCTGCTGTTGTGTGATTTTTAACTTTGTCCACCCCAGTCCAACACAGGCACCTCCAAATCATAAATATGGTAAAAGAGTTTTCCATGACTGGGAGTTATCAGAAAACAATTATTGCATTGTTTTTGACATTTGCCAGCATAGCATGGTACTGCTGATGAAATAATGATTTTCCCAATTCAGTCACGACAGGAATGGGACAGACTCGATTCTGACCCATGGTCATGCCCTTTGAGACATGCTCTGGCTCCTATTGTCCTGACCAGTTTCTATTGTCGTGCCAAGGCCTCTCCCACCTTTTGCGTCTATCTCTCACTATCACTATCAGTTTCTCCTGTTCAGCAAGGAAGACGCTTGGCAGTTAGACTTTTATTGTCACCATTCATATATTTTTGACATCCTCAGGTTCTTTCTTGATCCCCCTTAATTTTACAAGCCGAGCTTCAGCCTTTCACCCTCGGCAGGTTTTTTTATTGAGCCACCAAATATTCCCAGGAGTTATTTCTGTTCAAACCTGTATTAATCTACTGTAGAATTGTGCAACTCTGTGGAACATTGCTGCAGCTGTCTGGACTGTTTCTGAGATCTACTTGATCCTTTTTGGGGCTCAGTGGAACTTTTCAGTTCCAGTGGGTACCTGATTGTTTCTGACTCAAAGGCTTTTTCCTGTGGCAATCCCTCTATTTTTCCTATACCTCAGGGCGCTTTTATTCATTTTAGATGTTCAGAACATACTCATCTCTCTACATCTGAACAGAGCCTTTCTGGTTTCCATCTGCTTTCCCCATTTCTTCAGACTGTTCTGGATTGTCTGGGCACAGTACCTGGATCTTAAGAAATCACTTTCCAGTGATGTAGCTAATTTCTCCTGTCTAACTTAGACCTCTCATTGGACATACAGTTTCAGGATCTTTCACTGAAAAGCTTATTTTGTTCTTTTTCCTGAACTTCTCTCTCTCTCTCTCTGTATCTCTCATGCTTTTGATTTCATGTTAAGCAAGAAGTTGCTGAAAAGTTCATTCTCTATCTGTCATTCTATATCTGAACCACCCTGAAACCCTCGATTAGATTCCAGGCTGTAACTCACTCTGGGCTATCTATTCCTCTGTATATAAACCACCCTGTACCCTTCGATTAGATGCCAAGCTGTAACGCACTCCGGGGTATCTGTTATTCTGTATATAAACAACCCTGAACCCCTCGATTAGATTCCAGGCTGTAACTTAGTCCGATGTATCTGTTAATCTGTATATAAACCACCCTGAACCCATTAATTAGATTCCAGGCTGTAACTCACTCTGGGCTATCTGTTATTCTGTATATTACCCACCCTGAACACCTCGAATCGATTCCAGGCTGTAACTCACTCTGGGGTGTCTGTTATTCTGTATATAAACAACCCTGAACCCCTCGATTACATTCCAGGCTTTAACTCAGTCTGGGCTATCTGTTATTCTGTACACTAACCACCCTGAACCCCTCGATTAGATTCCAGGCTGTAACTCACCCTGGGATATCTGTTATTCTGTATATAAACCACCCTGAACCCCTCGATTAGATTCCAGTCTGTAACTCACCCTGGGATATCTGTTACTCTGTATATAAACCACCCTGAACCCCTCAATTAGATTCCAGTCTGTAACTTCCTGTCAGGGTTGAAAGGGAAGGCTTGTAGTTATAGGGAATGCTAGCTGACTAAAGAAATTGAGGGTTTAGTTCAGAAAAAAAAAGAAATATATGTCAGGTATAGACAAAATAGATCGAGTGAATCCTTAGAAGAGTATAAAGGAAGTTGGAGTATACTTAAGAGGGAAATCAGGAGGGCAAAACGTGGACATGAGATAGCTTTGGCAAATAGAATTAAGGAGAATCCAAGGTGTTTTTACAAATATATTAAGGACAAAGGGTAACTAGGGAGAGAATAGGGCCCCTCAAAGATCAGTAAGGTGGCCTTTGTGTGGAACCGCAGAAAATGGGGGAGATATTAAATGAATATTTTGCATCAGTATTTACTGTGGAAAAGGATATGGAAGATATATTTTGTAGGAAAATCGATGGTGACATCTTGCAAAATGTCCAAATATACAGAGGAGGAAGTGCTAGATGTCTTGAAATGGTTTGATAAATCCCCAGGACCTGATCAGGTGTACCCGAGAACTCTGTGGGAAGCTAGAGAAGTGATTGCTGGGCCTTTTGCTGAGATATTTGTATCACCGATAGTCACAGGTGAGGTGCCGGAAGACTGGAGGTTGGCAAATGTGGTGCCACTGTTTAAGAAGGGCGGTAAAGACAAGCCAGGGAACTATAGACCGGTGAGCCTGACCTCGGTGGTGGGCAAATTTTTGGAGGGAATCCTGAGGGACAGGATGTACTTGTATTTGGAAAGACAAGGACTGATTCGGGATAATCAACATGGTTTTGTGCGTGGGAAATCATATCTCACAAACTTGACTGAGTTTTTTGAAGAAGTAACAAAGAAGATTGATGAGGGCAGAGCAGTAGATGTGGTCCATATGCACTTCAGTAAGGCGTTCGACAAGGTTCCCCATGGAAGACTGATTAGCAAGGTTAGATCTCATGGAATACAGGGAGAACTAACCATTTGGATACAGAACTGGCTCAAAGGTAGAAGACAGAGGGTGGTGGTGGAGGGTTGTTTTTCAGACTGGAGGCCTGTGACCAGTGAGTGCCACAGGATCGGTGCTGGGCCCTCTACGTTTTGTCATTTACATAAATGATTTGGATGCGAGCATAAGAGGTACAGTTAGTAAGTTTGCAGATGACACCAAAATTGCAGGTGTAGAGGACAGAAAAGAGTGTTACCTCAGATTACAACAGGATCTGGACCAGATGGGCCAATGGGCTGAGAAGTGGCAGATGGAGTTTAATTTAGATAAATGCCAGGTGCTGCATTTTGGGAAAGCAAATCTTAGCAGGACTTCTACATTTAATGGGAAGGTCCTAGGACATATTGCTGAACAAAGAGACCTTGTTGTGCAGGTTCATAGCTCCTTGAAAGTGGAGTCACAGGTAGATAGGATAGTGAAGAAGGCGTTTGGAATGCTTTCCTTTATTGGTCAGAGTACCGAGTACAGGAGTTGGGAGGTCATGTTGCAGCTGTACAGGACAGTGGTTAGGCCACTTTTGGAATATTGCATGCAATTCTGGACTCCTTCCTATCGGGAAGATGTTGTGAAACTTGAAAGGGTTCAGAAAAGATTTACAAGGATGTTGCCAGGGTTGGAGGATTTGAGCTACAGGGAGAGGCTGAACAGGCTGGGGCTGTTTTCCTGGGAGTGTCGGAGGCTGAGGGGTGACCTTATAGAGGTTTACCCTGGAGTCAGGGAGTCTAGAACTAGAGGGCATAGGTTTAGAGTGAGAGGGGAAAGATATGAAAGAGACCTAAGGGGCAACTTTTTCATGCAGAAGGTGGTACGTGTATGGAGTGAGCTGCCAGAGGAAGTGGTGGAAGCTGGTACAATTGCAACATTTAAGAGGCATTTGGATGGGTACATGAATAGGAAGGGTTTGGAGGGATATGGGCAAAATGCTGGCAGGTGGGACTAGATTGGGTTGGGATATCTGGTCGGCATGGATAGGTTGGACTGAAGGGCCTGTTTCCATGCTGTACATCTCTATGACTCTATTCTATGATTCTTTCTCTCCTTTTACCTGAAAGATTCTCATTCTTGCTTCTAAGACTTGTCGCAGTATCGTGTTTCCAGCTGTAAAAGCAATTTTTTGTCTACGGTATATATTTTGGATACGATATTGCAATCAGTTTTAGATTCTGACACTTTTTTCAACTATCCTGGATGTGAACAGGCCCAAATCCTCAAGAAACATCTGGAGTAACTGGAGGTTTTCCACTTGCTAGGTGACTCTATCTGGAATTATTGTAAGTTTGGATTTCTGGTTTTGAATTATTAATTTTTAATTAAACTAAAGCATAGGGAACAGTAGCTCCCTGAAACATTCTTTATACCAATACCTCAACCAATCAGAATCAAATTGTCAAACAATCAGTACCCTTTTCGTACATGTTGTACGGATCGTATCTCCCCTTAAAATTTGATATTCTTGTGTGGAATTTTTCTGGGATGGGATTTTTCTGTGTGTCTGATGTTCATAATTAACTTTTAAGTATTTCTGTAACCGTAGCAATTTATTGTAATAAATAGGTTTTGAACCCGGGCTGTCGAACGAATGGAATTTGAGCTGTAATGGACTTTTGTTTATTTTAGATTGTTTGTTTGTTCCCCAGTATGATAGATAATGAAGCCTCAAACTTTTGTTACGAATCTATATTTCTTTAAGCTTAAGGCTAAGGTGGAGAAACGTTTCATTTCACCTTTGGCTTTGAGTGGGTTAGTCCTGTGAAGACCTTGAGCAAGATAATGGTATAAAGAAGGGAATGATAAATTTGGTGAATTATATTACCTTGGAATGAAAAGTTGGTCTTAGTCCCAGAAAGGTTAGAACAGAGGCGTTGGGATTAAAAACCCGAAAATGGTTGTTCAAGCTGAGTACATTAAAACTCAAGTGTATGATAGCTTCAGGAAGATGTTATCTACAATTCCGGTCTAAAAGATGAAGTTGTAAGTGAATTAATCTACCAAGGTGTTAAATATAGATTATGCTTTGAGTATTATATGGTGATATACAGTTATTAAGATTGTGTACAAACAATAACCCTCCTTAAACTTGCTGCTGTCTAGTGATACCCACAGTACAGTTAAAAGATGCAGAGGTTTTTTTTATTTATTCATGAGATGAGGGCATTGCATTTATTGCCCATCCCTAATTGCCCAGAAGTTAGTTAAGAGTCAACCACATTGCTATGGATCTGGAGTCACATGTAGGCCAGACTGGGTACAGATGGCAGTAACCTTGCCTAAACCTCATTAGTGAACCAGATGTTATTTTCCGACAATCAACAATGGATTCATTGTCATTATTAGACCCTGAGTTCCAGATATTTGTTGAATTCAAATTCTACCATCTGCCATGGTGGGATTCAAGCCCAGGTCCCCAGAACATTGCCTGGATCTTTGAGTTGCTCCCAATGTCATGACAGGCCTTGTGGGCATTTATCACCATAATCGATATCAGTCAGATACATACCAGATTCTACACAAGAATGTGAAATTTTAAAGGGAGATACAATCCTTATTTCATGTACAAAAAGGGTACTGATTGTTTGGTAATTTGATTCTGATTGGTTGAGACATTGGTATAAAGAATATTTCCGGGAGATACTGTATCCTACTCTTTTGTTTAATTGAAAAAAAAACAATGTTCCATATTCCAACTTTAAAATTATCAGTCATGCATGACTCACGTTCAGATTATCACTATTAATATCGAACTCATGCCCACTGTGAGCAGTTACATATGTTCCTACATACAGATTTGCTTTCTGCTCGAAAAAGGAACAGTCGAGGTGTTGCTTTCCAAAAGTAACATAAAGATCCAAACAATAGACTTAATAATTTGGTCATATTAATGCTACATTAATAACTACATGTTACAGCTTAGTATCCCACAGCAATGCAGACCACCCTGCTCAGAATGAGGGATTTCGTTTTGAGTAAACAATAACGTGTTATTGTAAGTTTTGTGGCTTTTCTTTGCATGGATCAATTGCTGTACACAATTCACAGCAGTAGCGATGGACTGTGAATTATTGTGCAGTTTATCCCCTTAACTAATTATATTTAATACATCAGCAGTGATTGTCAAGTGAGAGAATAATTCCTTGGAATTGTTTGCTGCTTCATCTTCACGAAACACGTTGAAGAAGTGGTATCATGCCGATATCTCTCTATGGGTGAAAAGAGCACACTGAAATTTTTAAAGTCATTTAGGACCCCCCATTACTCACCACAGATACCCATATGTTTGTGGCTTCAAGCCATTTATGCTTCTCTTAGAGGTGAAATACAGCACGTCGTTATCTGAAATTGATCAGAATGATACTGGCAGAGCCCCAGGCACCAAATTCGTGTCAGTCTTGTATTGAAACACCACATGCTGTTCCAAGCATAGGAAATTGAGAACATAAAGACTAATACATTCATTTCAAAGTGAGGTGACAAAACAGACTTTGAACCACCAAAAGAATTATGCTTCTAGAATCCAGTATAAATCTCGACAGTTTTATTATAGCTGTCTCTTTTCTCTCATCCATTCAATGGTTGTAGTCATCCAGCAATCCCTGTGCAACTACAGAACAGTCACTGGGAAATAATACTAAGATAATTCTTTGATAATTCATACAATTTATTCAGCTACAGGAAATGGAATTACTGCTCTTCCTCCCTCAGCTCCAGTAATTACTTCACATGTAACTTGTAAAACATAATATTTGAATAATTGGGTTCTGACTCAGAGACTATAAATATTCATAAAAATGAATTTAACTTCTCTGCTTTAAGTGACTGGAGTACAAACAATGTCTGGGAGCTTGAAATTTATGTATAAATATATATATATTTTAAAAAAGGATTTTTTTCCCCATTTTTTAATGATAGAAAGAGAAGTTTTGGAGATTTTGCTGATCTGGCTGTTAATCGCATGTCCCTGCATTAATTCCTAAGTTGTTAGCAGTATGTGTAGCTGAACAGGCCTAGACAATCAGAGGAGTGACAATCACAGTCAGAGTACCATTTTATTCCGAATCTTTTCCTATATTCCGGAGCTCTGCATTTCTAGATGGAAATTCCAATCCCAGCTCCTTCAGAAATGCGGAGCAAACCTGAAATTAGCATTTGCTTTCTATTACAGGATATTTAGACAAAGTCAGTGTGCTGTGTTCTGTGACTTAAATGTCTAGCAGCTCAGCCAGACACTGGCACTGACAATCTGAGGGAATGGAGGGGGTGTTGGTTGGAGGTTTGTCAGTGTCAGGATTTGGGGAATTGTATGAGGCCAACACAACCAAGTTGGACGTCTTAGCCATGGGTCAGGAGTGTACCTGAGCCGTGAGAGGGTCGAATTGTGTTGGATTGTGGTTGTTTGGTCATGGTGGTGGTTCTCAGTAGTCCAGGAGGGGGCAATGTATTTGGGGCTTGCATTAAATTGTTTGTTCATCTAAGTTACCCAGGAATTAGACTTGGCTTTAAATTCTCGAGACAGACTGCAGATGCTGGAGATTAGTGTCAAGATTAGAGTAGTGCTGGAAAAGAACAGCAGGTCAGGCAGCATCTGAGGAGCAGGAAAAATGGATGTTTTGGACAAAAGCCCTTCATCAGGGAAGACTGCTTTTGCCTGAAACATTGATTTTTCCTGCTCCTCGAATACTGCCTGATCTGCCGTGCTTTTTCAGCACCACTCTAAGCTTTTCTTGGATCCTCATTATTTAATGATGTGGAACCTTCTGATTATTTGCTTTTATGGATTATCTCAGAGGGTTCAAGGTGCAGGGGAATTGACCATTGTAATCTTCAATTGCACAGGTGATTCCCACAGAGTCTGCTGCACCTGAGATTCTGCACGGACCTGATGCATAATTGCAGTCTGCACTGCTCCGTTGACACCATGACCATCGGAATATTCAAAAATAAGTTTAAAGCTTATGAAGTAATCTTTAGCTAGAACTGCCAAGTGGGTATCCATCTTAACCTCCTCCAATTCGCCCAGCATCACAGATACCAGTCTTCAGCCAATTCAATTCACTCCACATGATGGTGTGGTTGGAAATGGTTGGAGACACTGAATATTGCAAAGGCTCCAGAGCCTGACAACATTCCAGCAAAAACACTGAAGACTTGAGTTCCAAAACTTGCTGAGCCAAGCTTTCCAGAACGGTTACATCACTGATATCTACCTGACAATATGGAAAATTGTCCAGTTATGTCCTGAACACAAAAAGCAGTACAAATCCAATGCATCCAATTAGCGCCCTATCAATCTACTCTTGATCATCAGTGAAGTGATGGAAGATGTCATTGACAGTGCTATCAAGCAGCACCAGCATAGCAATAGCCTGCTCAGTGACACCCAGTTTGGGTTTCGCCAGGACCACTCAGCTCCTGACCTCATTATAGCCTTAGTTGAAACATGGAAAAAAATTTGAATTCCAGAGTTGAGGTAAGAGTGACAATACTTGACCCAGTCAATGGAGTATGGCGTCAAGGAGGCCTAGCCAAATTGGAATTAATGGCAACTGGGGGCAAACTCTCTGGTGGTTCATCATTACCTGGCACATAGGAAGATAGTCATGGTTGTTGGAGGTCAGTCATGTCAGCTCCAGAACATCTCTGTAGTAGTTCCTCAGGGTAGTATCCAGGATCCAACCCTTTTTAGTTGCTTCATCAATGACCTCCCCTCCATCATAATATCCAGGCTTAGGCTGACAAGTTGCAAGTAACATTTATGCCATACAAATACCAGGCAATGATCATCTCTGATAAGAGACAATCTAATCACTGCACCTTGACATTCAATGGTGTTACCATCTCTGAGTCCCCCACTATCAACATCCCTGGGGTTTACCATTTACCAGGAATTTAATTGGACTCACCACATAAACACAGTGGCTACAGGAACACATCAGAGTCTAGGGATATTGTGGTAAGTAACTCACCTCATGACTCCCCAGAGCTTTCATCTATAAGACACAAGTCAGGAATGTGATGGAAAATTGTCCACTTGCCTGGATGGGTGCAGGTCCAACAACACTTAATTAGTTCGATACCATCCAGGACAAAGCAGCCGACTTGATTGGCACTACATTCACAAGCATCCACTCCTTCCACCACTGACACTGAGCAGCTGCAGTGTGTACTGTCCACAAGATGTTCTGCAGATATTCACAAAAGATTCTCAGACAGCACCTTCCAAACCCATGGCAACTTCCATCAAGAAGGACGTGGACAGCAGATACATGGGAATACTACCACCTGCAAAATCCCCTCCAAGCAACTCACCATGTCGTCTTGGAAATATATGGCCGTTCCTTCACTGTTGCTGGGTCAACATCCTGGAAAAAGGCATTGTGGATCAGCTCACAGTGGATGGACTGCAGCGGTTCAAGAAGGCAGCTCATCACCACTTTCTCAAAGGCAACTAGGAATGGGCCATAAAATGCTGGTCAGCCTGAGATATCCATATCCCAACTATGAATTTAAAAAAAGCTGTTATTTCCTGGCTATGTGGAATGCCACCCAATGGAATCTCTTTTAAATGAGGCAGTCAGCCTCAAAGGGTTAAATCAGAGAAGCTTGGAATAGATCTGTCACTGTTATATAGATGATTGTTTCTGGGAGGAACTGGTCAGTTCTAAGTTTGTCAATTCTACTCTCCACAGCCATAGAGAATAGATATAGTTATAATCCATTAGGACATAACAATGTCTCTTACACAGTGTTATTGTAGTTAACCAATCTTACATAAATATAACCAATCATCTTACTTTTGGACAGTAATTACTTTGTGTCACTCAAACATATGCTGCTTGTGCTGACTAATGGATAATGTATGTCATCATAACATGATTTGGTGTGATATATTGTTGACACACTGCTATCACACCATGATACTTTTGTTAGCTCCTCTATCATAAGGACAAGATGTGTGCCATGTCATATTGATGAATGCAATAAGCATTTATGAAAGCACATGTGTACAGTACAATCACAGGCAATTGAATATCTGTGCACAACCTAAGCAAATGGATATACTGTGACACACTTCCCTCAGCATGTTATGCTGCAAGAGGGTCAAGATCAGGACGATGGAGACTGTGAACTTCATAACATTAGCTTGCATGGCATAATATGGTAACGATTCTATAAGCATATGCCTGAAAGGTATTTTGCATAACAGCTGCAGGACACACCACAACAGTGGTTAATCCTTCACTATTTAATATTAGAAAAGTTTCAGAAGAACAGTTGGTGGCAGCATAGCTACAACCAGGAGCCAGTAGTGAGCATTTCTGAAAAACTTGATTATCTTCCTGAGCAACATTAAACCTGAAGTGTTTACATAAAGAAGAAAGTGTTGAGATACTTTATTTGAGCTCTCTTTTGGGATAGCTGTCCTCGCTGAGGGACAGGATTATCAGTAAAGGAAAAATGAGGGATAATATTAAGGGACTGAAGTGTCAATGTCACAGCTTTTTGGATGTCAGGATCTCAACAAACTCGTCATGAGTTCATTTGCATTTTTATGACTATTTCTACTATTTTTATAAGACTTTTAATTAATTCACATATACCGAGTTTAATCAAAATAAATGTGAAAATAGAGTCATACAGCATGTAAACAGACCTTTCTGTCTAACAAGTCAAGAACAAGAATAAAGAAAATTACAGCACAGGAACAGGGCCTTGGCCCTCCAAGCCTGCACTGATCCAGATCTTCTGTCTAACCCTGTCACCGATTTTCTAAAGATCTGTATCCCTCTGCTCCCTGCCCATTCATGTATCTGTTTAGCTAGCTATTAAATGACACTACTGTGCCCACCTCTACCACCTCTGCTGGCAACGCATTCCAGGCACCCACCACCACCCTCTGTGAAGAGAACTTTCCATGCATATCTCTCTCAAACTTTCCACCCTCACCTTGAACTCATGACTCCATGTAATAGCTTCTTGCTATCCACCCTGTCTATGCCTCTCATGATTTTGTAGACCTCAATCCGGACCCCCTCAATCTCCATCTTTCTTATGAAAATAATCCTAATCTACTCAACCTTTTCTCATAGCTAGCACTTTTCACACCAGGCAACATCCTGGTGAGTAAAAAATTAGGTCTGCAGATGCTGGAGATCACAGCTGCAAATGTGTTGCTGGTCAAAGCACAGCAGGCCAGGCAGCATCTCAGGAATAGAGAATCAAGATTAGAGTGGTGCTGGAAAAGCACAGCAAGTCAGGCAGCATCCAAGGAGCAGGAAAATTGACGTTTCGGGCAGGAGCCCTTCATCAGGAATGAGGCTGGGAGCCTCTGGGGTGGAGAGATAAATGGGAGGGGGTGGAGCTGAGGAGAAGGTAGGTAAGAGTGCAATAGGTGGTTGGAGGTGGGGATAAAGGTGATAGTTCGGAGAGGAGGGTGGAGCAGATAAATGGGAAGGAAGATTGGCAGGTAGGACAGGTCATGAGGATGGTGCTGAGCTGGAAGTATGGAACTGGAGTAAGGTGGGGGGAGGGGAAATGAGGAAAGTGGTGAAGTCCACTGGTGAAGAGCACAGAGAAAGGTCTTGAATTGGATCTTCCAAAATATATCACCTCACATTTGCACGGATTGAACTCCATCTGCCATTTCTCTACCCCACTTACCAATCAAGCTATATTCTGCTGCATTCTCTGATAGTCCCCTTCGTTACCTGCTTCTCTACCAATCTTAGTGTCATCTGCAAACTTGCTAATCAGACAGCTGTACCCTCCTCCAGATCACTATGTATATCACAAACAATAGTGGTCCCAGCATGAATCATTGTGGAACACCACTGGTCACAGTTCTCCATTTTGAGAAACTCCCCTCCACTCCTACTCTCTGTCTCCTGTTTCCCAGCCAGTTCTTTATCCATCTAGCTAGTACATCCTGGACCTCATACGACTTCAGTTTCTGCATCAGCCTATCACTGGGAACCTTATCAAATGCCTGACTGAAGTCCCTGTATATGATATCTACAGCCCTTCCCACATCAATCAACTTTGTAACTTCCTCAAGTTATTCTATTAAGTTGGTAAGACATGATATTCCTTGCACAAAGCCATGTTGTCTGTCACTGATAAGACCATTTTCTTCCAAATGGGAATAGATCCTATTCCTCCATATCTTCTCCAACAGCTCCCCTACCACTGACGTTAGGCTCACCAGTCCATAATTACCTGGATTATCCTTGCTATTCTTTTTAAACAAGGGGACAACATTAACAATTTTACAGTCCTCTGGGACCTCACCCATGTTCAAGGATGCTGCAAAGATATCTGATAAGGCCCCAGCTATTTCCTCTCTTGCTTCCCTCAGTAACCTGGGACAGATCCCATCCAGACCTGGGGACTTGTCCACTCGAATGCCTTTTAGAATATCCAACACTTTCTCCTTCCTTATGCCGACTTGACCTAGAATAATCAAACATCTATCCCTAACCTCAACATCCATCATGTCCCCCTTCTCGGTGAATACCGACACAAAGTAGTCATTAAGAATCTCACCCATTTTCACTGACTCCATGCATAACTTCCCTCCGTTGTCCTTGGTGAACCCTTTCTCTAGTTACCCTTTTGCTCCTTACATACAAATAAGAGGTTTTGGGATTTTCCTTAACCCTGTTTGCTAAAGATATTTCATGACCCGTTTCACCCTCTTAATTCCTTGTTTCAGATTGCTCCTACTTACCCAATATTCTTCCAAAGCTTCGTCGGTTTTCAGTCACCTACACCTTATGTTTGCTGCCTTTTCCCTCTTAGCTAGTCTCACAATTTCATCCATGGTTCCCTAATCTTGCCATTTCTATCCCTCATTTTGACAGGGCCATGTCTGTCCTGCACTCTAATCAACCTCTCTTTAAGAGCCTCCCACATATCAAATGTGGATTTATCCTCAAACGACTGCTCCCAATCCACATTCCCCAGCTTCTGCCGAATTTTGCTATAGTTGACCTTCCCCCAATTTAGCACTGTTCCTTTAAGACCACTCTCGTCTTTGTCGATGAGTATTTTAAAACTTAAAGAATTGTGCTCACTATTCCCAAAGTAACCCTGTACTGGAACTTCAACCACCTGGCCAGGCTCATTCCCAAACACCAGGTCCAGTATGGCCCCTTCCTGAGTTGGACTATTTGCAGACTGATCTAGGAAACCCTCCTGGATGCTCTTTACAATTCTGCTCCATCTAGACCTCTAACACTAAGTGAATCCCAGTCAATGTTGGGAAAATTAAAATCTCCCATCACTACCACCATTTTGCTCCTACATCTTTCCATAATCTGGTTACATATTTGAACTGGGAGAAAGTGAGGACTGCAGATGCTGGAGTTCAAAGTCAAAAATGGTGGTGCTGGAAAAGCACAGCTGGTCAGGCAGCATCCAAGGAGCAGGAGAATCGATGTTTCATGCATAAGCTCTTCATCAGCAATGAGGCTTGAGGGCCAAGGGAGCTGAGAGTTAAATGGGAGGGGATGTAATGGTCTCTCCAGCACATCCTTCCCCCTTAGGCCACTAGCCTCATTCCTGATGAAGGGCTTTTGCTCGAAACGTCAATTTCGCTGCTCGTTGGATGCTGCCTGAACTGCTGTGCTCTTCCAACACCAGTGATCCAGAATCTGGTTTCCAGCATCTGCAGTCATTGTTTTTACCTATTTATACCTCTATCTCACGCTCACTGTTGGATCACCTGTAGTACAGCCTCAACATTGTTACTGTACCTTTATTGCCTCACTGCTTGAGTCCTCCATAGTGCCCTCCTTCAGCACAGCTGTGATATCCTCTCTGACCAGTAATGCAACTCCTCCTCGCTTGCTATCCTGCCTGAAGCGTTTATGTCTTGGAATATTTAGTTGCCAATCTTGTCCTTCCCTTAACCAAGTCTCAGTAATAGCAATAGCATCATACTCGCTGATACTAATCCAAGCCTTAAGTTCAACTGCCTTACTTACTACACTCCTCACATTAAAACAAATGCACCTCAGACCACCTTTCCCTTTGTGGTCATCATCTGCTCCCTGCCCACTCTTCCCCTTAGTCACGCTGCCCACTCTTCCCCTTCATTATCTAATTCCTTACAGGCTTTAGTTACTGCCTCCATCCTGTCCACGAACCTCCTCTTTTAGTTCCCATCTCCTGCTACATTAGTTTAAACCCTCCCCAACAATGTTACCAAAAGCACCCCCAAGGACATTGATTCCAGTCCTGCGCAGGTGTAGACTGTCTGATTTTGTAATAGTCCCACCTCCCCAGCACCGATCCCAATGTCTCAAACTCTGAACCCCTCCCTCCTGCATCACATCCCAAGCCATGCATTCATTGTGCCTACTCTTTCATTTCTAGCACATGGCACTGGTAGCAATCCTGAGTTTACTACCTTTGAGGTCCACTTTTTAACTTGGCTCCTAACTTCCTAAATTCTACTTGTAAGACCTCATCCCATTTTTTACTATATCATTAGCGCCGATATGCACCACGACAGCTGGCTGTTCACTGTCCCCTTCAGAATGTTCTGCAGCCAATCTGAGACATCCCTGATCCATGCACCGCGAGGCAACACATCATTCGGGAGCTTCATTCTTGACACAGAGCTGCCTGTCTACTCCCCTTACAATTGAACCCCCTATCACTATAGCCCTTGCACCCTTTTTCCTGCCCTTCTGAACAGCAGAGCCAACCACGGTGCCATGAACCTGGCTACTGCTGCCTTCCCCAAGTGAGCCATCTCCCACAACAGTATCCAAAATGGTGTTTCTGTTTTGGAGGGAGATGCCTGCAGGGGACTGCCTTCCTGCTCTTTCTCTGCCTTTTGGTCACCCTTTCACCGTCTCCCTCAGCAATCCTAACCTGCGGTGTGAACAATTCACTAAACATGCTATCCACGACCCCCTCAGCATCGCGGTTGCTCCATAGTGAGTCCATGTACAGCTCCAGAGCCATCATGCAGACTAACAAGAGCTGCAACTGGACACACTTCCTGCACATGAAGGAGTCAGGGACATCAGCGGTGTCCCTGAGCTCCCACATTGAGCAGGACAAGCATAACATGAGTCTGATACCTCCTGAAATTTTTACACTTAAGCTTAACCTAGTACAACTATAACATCAAATATAGATAAATGAAAAGAGAAAAAAGTTTTTTTTACCAATCACACAATAAAAAAGAAACAGCAAAGCCTTACCTTATCAATACATCACAGGATTTTTTTGGTTAAAGGAGGACAAGTGGGCGACACGACATGTGTAGCATCCTGGGTTTAATATATCAGTTCACTCAGAGTGCAATTCAACAGCTCCCACTCAGCTCCTCACTCTCCCCGCTCCCACTCAGCTCCTCACTCTCCCCGCTCCCAGTCAGCTCCTCACTCTCCCTGCTCCCACTCAGCTCCTCACTCTCCCCGCTCCCACTCAGCTCCTCACTTTCACCGCTTCCACTCAGCTCCTCACTCTCCCCGCTCCCACTCAGCTCCTCACTTTCACCGCTTCCACTCAGCTCCTCACTCTCCCCGCTCCCACTCAGCTCCTCACTCTGCCCCCTCCCACTCAGCTCCTCACTCTCCCCGCTCCCACTCAGCTCCTCACTTTCACCGCATCCACTCAGCTCCTCACTCTCCCCGCTCCCACTCAGCTCCTCACTTTCACCGCTTCCACTCAGCTCCTCACTCTCCCCACTCCCACTCAGCCCCTCACTCTCCCCGCTTCCACTCAGCTCCTCACTCTCCCCGCTCCCACTCAGCCCCTCACTCTCCCCACTCCCACTGTAGCTGAAATTGCAGACCACTGACTCTCACGCTGATCCGTGCTTACCATGTTCCCAAACCATTTCTGTTCATTACTAATCCAAGTTTTTAAAAAATTTTGTAACTGTACTTGCACCTCCCACTTTCTCTCACAGTTCGATCCATACACAAACCAGTCTCTGTGTAAAAAAGTTGTTCCTCATGCCCTTTTTAAATCTTTTCCTTTCTCCTTAAAAGTATGCTCCCTAGTTTTGAACACCCCCATCCAAGGAAAAACACTCTTGCTGTGACTTTTTCTGTTTTATCTGTGATCCTTGTGATTTTATAAACCTCTGTAAGGTCACCCTTATGGCCATGTGAAAAAGTCCCAGCCTATGCAGTTTATCTTTACGACTCAAACCTTCCATTCCTGGCAACATCCTGCTCAATCATTTCTGAACCCTCTGCAATTTAATAATATCCTTTCTATAACAGGGTGACCAGCGCTGCGCACAGTACAACAGCAGAGGCCTCACCAACATCTGATACAATCTCAACCTGACTTCTCAACTTCTATGCTCAAAGGTCTGGTCAATGAAGGCGAGTGCGCTCATCACCTTATTATATATGCTGTCCACATGTGATGCAAATTTCAAAGAATTATATACCTGAACCCCTGTTCTATGACACTGCCTCCATCTCTACTGTTAATTGCAAAGTCCTGGACTTTTTTATTTTACCAAAATCCAATACCTCGCATTTATCAAAATTAAAATCCATCTGCCATTCCTCACTCCATTGGCCCCATTGATCAAGATTTCTTTGTTATCTTAGATAACCTTCTTCACTGTCCACTACACCGTCAATTTTGGTGCCATCTGCAAACTCACTCATTACATTTCCCAAATTCTCATTCAAATCGTTTATATAAATGACAAGCAAATGTGGACCCAGTACTGATCTCTGCTGAACACCACTAGTCATAGAGTCATAGAGATATACAGCATGGAAACAGACCCTTTAGCCCAACCTATCCATGTCAACCTGATATCCCAACCTAATCTAGTCACACCTGCCAGCACCCAGTCCATATTCCTCCAAACCCTTCCTATTCATATGCCCATCCAAATGCTTCTTAAATGTTGCAATTATACCAGCCTTCACCACTTCCTCTGGCAGCTCATTCCATACACGTACCACCCTCTGTGTGAAAAAAGTTGCCCCTTAGGTCTCTTTTATATCTTTCCCCTCTCACCCTAAACCTATGCCCTCTAGTTCTGGACTCCCATACCCCAGGGAAAAGACTTTGTCTATTTATCCTATCCATGCCCCTCATAATTTTGTAAACCTCAAGAAGGTCACCCCTCAACCTCCGACGCTCCAGGGAAAACAGCCCCAGCTGTTCAGCCTCTCCCTGTAGCTCAATTCCTCCAACCCTGGCAACATCCTTGTAAATCTTTTCTGGACCCTTTCAAGTTTCACAACATCTTTCCGATAGGAAGGAGACCAGAATTGCACGCAGTGGCCAAGCCAATGCCCTGCACAGTCGCAACGTGACCTCCCAACTCCTGAACTCAATACTCTGACCAATAAAGCAAAGTATACCAAACGCTGTCTTCACTATCCTATCTACCTGCGACTCCACTTTCAAGGAGCTATGAACTTACACTCCAAGGTCTCTTCGTTCAGCAACACTCCCTAGGACCTTACCATTAAGTGTATAAGTCCTGCTAAGATTTGCTTTCCCAAAATGCAGCACCTTGCATTTATCTAAATTAAACTCCATTTGCCACTTCTCAGCCCATTGGCCCATCTGGTCCAGATTCTGTTGTAATCTGAGGTAACCCTCTTCGCTGTCCACTACACCTCCAATGTAGGTGTCATCTTCAATTTATTAACTGTGCCTCTTATGCTCTCATTCAAATCAATAATGTAAATGAAAAAAAGTAGAGAACCAGCATTGATCCTTATGGCACTCCACTGGTCATAGGCCTCCAGTCTGAAAAACAACCCTCCACCACCACACTCTGTCTTCTACCTTTGAGCCAGTTCTGTATCCAAATGGTTAGTTCTCCCTGTATTTCATGAGATCTAATCTTAGAAATCGGTCTCCCATGGGGAACCTTGTTGAATGCCTTACTGATGTCGATATAGATCACATTTACCCCTCTGCCCTCATCAATCTTCTTTGTTACTTCTTCAAAAAACTTAATCAAGTTTGTGAGGTATGATTTCCCATGCACAAAGCCATGTTGACTATCCTGAGTCAGTCCTTGCCCTTCCAAATACATGTACATCCTGTCCCTCAGGATTCCCTCCAACAACTTGCCCACCACCGACATCAGGTTCACCGGTCTATAGTTCCCTGGCTTGTCCTTACCACCCTTCTTAAACAGTGGCACCACGTTTGCCAACCTCCAGTCTTCCGGCACCTCACCTATGACTATCGATGATGCAAATATCTCAACAAGAGGCCCAGAAATCACCTCTCTAGCTTCCCACAGAGTTCTCGGGTACATTTGATCAGGTCCTGGAGATTTATCCACCTTTACCCGTTTCAAGACATCCAGCACTTCCTCCTCTGTAATCTAGACATTTTTCAAGATGTCACCATCTATTTCCCTATAGTCTATATCATCCATGTCCTTTTCCACAGTAAATACTGAGGCAAACTACTCATTTAGTATCTCCCCCATTTTCTGCAGCTCTACGCAATGGTCGCCTTGCTGATCTTTGAGGGGCCCTATTCTCTCCCTAGTTACCCTTTTGTCCTTGATGTATTTGTAAAAATCCTTTGGATTCTCCTCAATTCTATTTGCTAAAGCTATCTCATGTCCCCTTTTTAGCCTCTTGATTTCCCTCTTAAGTATACTCCTACTTCCTTTATACACTTCTTAGGATTCACTCGATCTATCCTGTCTCTCCCTGACATATGCTTCCTTCTTTTTCTTAACCAAACCCTCAATTTATTTAGTCATCCAGCATTCCCCACACCTACTAGCCTTCCCTTTCACCTTGACAGGAATATACTTTTTCTGGATTCTTGTTATCTCATTTCTAAAGGCTTCCCATTTTCCAGCCATCCCTTTACCTGCGAACATCTGCCTCCAATCAGCTTTTGAAAGTTCTTGCCTAATACTGTCAAAATTGGCTTTGCTCCAATTTAGAACTTCAACTTTTAGATCTGATCTATCCTTTTCTATCACTATTTTAAATCTAATAGAATTATGGTCGCTGGCCCCAAAGTGCTCCCCCACTGATACCTCAGTCACCTGCCCTGCCTTATTTCCCAAGAGTAGGTCAAGTTTTGCACCTTCTCTAGTAGGTACATCCACATACTGAATCAGAAAATTGTCTTGTACACACTTAACAAATTCTTCTCCATCCAAACCTTTAACACTATGGCAGTCCCAGTCTATAGGAAAGTTAAAATCCCCTACCATAACCACTCTATTATTCTTACAGATAGCTGAGATCTCCTTACAAGTTTGTTTCTCAATTTCCCTCTGACTATTAGGGGGTCTATAATCCAATCCCAATAAGATGATCATCCCTTTCTTATTTCTCAGTTCCACCCAAATAACTTCCCTGGATGTGTTTCCGGGAATATCCTCCCTCAGCACAGCTGTAATGCTATCCCTTATCAAAAATACCACTCACCCTCCTCTCTTGCCTCCCTTTCTATCCTTCCTGTAGCATTCGTATCCTGGAACATTAAGCTGCCAGTCCTGCCCACCCCTGAGCCATGTTTCTGTAATTGCTGTGATATCCCAGTCCCATGTTCCTAACCATGCCCTGAGTTCATCTGCCTTCCCTGTTAGGCCCCTTGCATTGAAATAAATGCCATCAGCCTCCAATCCAAAAAAAAACTACTTCCACCATGACCTTCCGTCTCCTACATTTGTATCCAGTTGGTAAGCTCTCCCGGAGTCCCATGTGAATTAACTTTACTAATTAGTCTGCCATGCAAAACCTTGTCAAGACAAAACCAAAGTTTATGTGATCAGTGTCTACCACTCTGCCCTCATCAATCTTTTTGGTTACTTCTTAAAAAACTCAATCAGGTTAGTGAGACATGATTTCCTTTGCAGACTATCCTTAATCAGTCCTTGCCATTCTAAACTCAGGTAAGTCCTGTCAACAACTTACCCACCATTAATTTCAAACTTCAGGTCTACGGTTCCCAGGCTTTTCCTTAGAACCTTTCTTACGTAAGGCACAACATTAGCCATGACCCAGCCCTCCAGCCATCACCCTGATTAGAAATGACTCAAATATCTCTGCTAGGGGCCCCGCAATTTCTTTCCCAACTTCCCGCAATGTCCTGGGATACACTTGATCAGGTCCCGGAGATTTATCCATTTTTATGCTTTTTAAGACCTCCAGCATTTTCTCTTCTGTAGTATAAACTGTTTCCAAGACATCACTATTTATTTCCCCAAGTTCTCTGGCCTCCATTTCTTTCTCCACAGTAAAAGCTCTTGCAAAATGTTCATTTAGTATCTCTCCCCAGTCCTGATGTTGAACATATAGGTGACCTCAATGAGCTTTAAGGGGTTCTATTCTCTCCCTCGTTGTTCTTTTGGATTATCTTTGACCTTATCTGCCAAGGCTATCTCATAATTCCCTTTTATGCCTCCCTGATTTCCTACTTGACAATGCCCCTACACTCTTGATAATCTTCAAGAGATTCATTTGATCCCAGTTGTCCAAATTTAATAAATGACTCCCTTATCCTTGACCCCAGAAGGTCAGTATCTTTATTCATCCATTGTTCCCTCCTCTTACCAGCCTTACCCTTTACTCTAACAGGAACTCTGTTATCACAGTTTTGAAAACCTCCCACTTGCTCACCAGCCTTTCACCTGCAAACAGTCTACTCCAAACAACTTTTGAAAGTATCTGTCTCGTAAAAATAAAATCTGCCTTGTTCTAATTAGGAACTTTAACTTTTATAGAAGGCCTATCCTTTTCAATAACTATTTTAAAACAATAGAATTATGATCATTAGTCCCAAAGTGTTTCCAAATAAACACTTCAGTCACTTACCCTCCCTTATTTCCTAAGAGAAGGTCAAGTTTTTCTCCTTCTCTCGTAGGTACATTTACATATTGATCAAGAAAATATCTTGACATGAATTGAAAAAGAGTACTTAAAATGTAATAGAGGAAAGTGCATTAGTTCTCTGAATGTAGTTTTTATTATTTATTTACCCTATGTATAATAAATGGAATAGCTATTCCCAAATGCATTATAGCTGTCAGTACAGTTCTTTAATTACAGAATGGATTGCAGTGATAACAAATGCTATTTACAATGTAGGTAGAGGTGGTAGCAATGTTAGGTGTGCGTGTTGAGTGAGTGGAGGTGAAAATAGGTGGAGAATTTGCATTGGGTGGGAGGGTTGCAGGGTGGTTGCTGCTGACAATCCTACTTTAGCACTCATCTCCAGGACTAATAGTAGGCTGTGGGAAGGGTGAATCACTAGTAAATCTCAACAAAAGAGATCATGTTTTAATGACATGAGAAGGTTATGACATTATACACTTTACAAGTTGTAATGTATTGGTCATAATTTGGGGAGTAGAAGATGAGGTTATTTATAACTACAAGGTTATTTATAACTAATGTATAACTACAAGTGCCCTGCACAGCTCAATGGCCCATTCAACGACTGTGTTATACATTACTCTGGGCAGACCTTTCACATTCTTCATAGAAGAACCTTTTTGTTTCTAGTTCCTTTTTAACATCACCCAGAAGCATTTTTCTCCTTAGGTAACCCATTTTGCAATGGTGTAAATTACTATATTGGATTCACCACAACTTCTTTTCCCTTCAGCCTCTCATTCCACAATTTCAAGTAAACTAGTGACTTGACAATTCTTTCAGAACACTCTCATTTTGGAATTCTAGGTTTGTGAGGTTACTGGCATGAGGGGTGTTAAACATGATGTTGATTATTACCATCTTTATTCGGTCTAACAGGTTCATTTGAAATCACAAGTTTTTGAAATGCTGCCCTGGTGTCATGTGACTTCTGACCTTTTCCATTCCCTTTCCATTCTGGCACATCATCTTGAGTGGTCTATGAATCATGATTGTCACAATGTTAATCATTGAGTTCATCTCCATGAAACAGTGATCGACAATGGTTGCACGGTGAGTCAGAATTTCTATGGTTCTTAATGTACAGCAGTGTGGCCATTGTATCCAAATGTGTGGTGTCTTCCTGTTGTGGGTCTGTCATGCAGGTATCAATAGACAATGTGTTTTATGTACCTGTAGTTTCTGAAGACATTGCGTAGGTGTTCTTCTTCTACTTTATGCAGCTCTGGATTGCTGTAGTGTGTTATGACTCATTTGCACAATGTTCTCCATTTGTGGGTGTTGGAATGGTTGCTGTTGTAATTGAGCACTTGCTCTGTGTAGATAGCCTTCTTCTGTACGCTGGTCTGGAGCTGCCCATTGGCCTTGCATACTACCATGTACATGGACAATGAAGGACACCATCCACATATCCATCCTAGCACAAGCCAAACAGAGACATAGAGTCATAGAGTCACAGAGATGTACAGCGTGGAAACCGACCCTTCAGTCCAACCTGTCCATGCCGACCAGATATCCCAACCCAATCAAGTCCCACCTGCCAGCACCCGGCCCGTATCCCTCCAAATCCTTCCTATTCATATACCCATCCAAATGCCTCTTAAATGGTGCAATTGTACCAGCTCCACCACTTCCTCTGGCAGCTCATTCCATACACATACCACCCTCTGCGTGAAAAAGTTGTTCCTTAGGTCTGTTTTATATCTTTCCCCTCTCACCCTAAACCTATGCCCTCTAGTTCTGGACTCCCCCTCCCCTTCTCCCAGAGAAAAGACTTAGTCTATTTATCCTATCCATGCCCCTCATAATTTTGTAAACCTCTATAAGGTCACCCCTCAGCCTCTGCACTCCAGGGTAAACAGCCCCAGCCTGTTCAGCCTCTCCCTGTAGCTCAGATCCTCCAACTCTGGCAACATCCTTGTAAATCTTTTCTGAACCCTTTCAAGTTTCACAACATCTTTCCGATGCACACAACATTCGAACAGTGGCCTAACCAATGTCCTGTACAGCTGCAACATGACCTTCCAACTCCTGTACTCAATACTCTGACCAATAAAGGAAAGCATAGCAAATGCCTTCTTCACTATCCTATCTACCTGCTACTCCACTTTCAAGGAGCTATGAACCTGCATTCCAAGGTCTCTTTGTTCAGCAACACTCCCTAGCACCCTACCATTAAGTGTAAGTCCTGCTAAGATTTGCTTTCCCAAAATGCAGCACCTCACATTTATCTTAATTAAACTCCATCTGCCACTTCTCAGCCCATTTTACAGGAATTCCTGGAAGCCTAGCACTCAACCTGGAACTCCATTAACAAACATGTAAATTTGCATCCCATACACCAACCACTAAGAAACAGAACCAGCAGCAAAACCCAAAATGACACCACCAACCCCAGCAGACCCAGACACATAAATAATAAATGGGACCGAACAGCAACACTTCACCACAGGCACACTGATGATGTTACCTACTATGGTGATGAAATATCTGCAAACAAACTTACCAGCTCAGTGAGCAAGTCAACAACCTCATCCACAACCTGAGCTACAAATCTTCTCAAATATTCTGAATATCTTACTATATCTTTAATGAATTTGCAGAAGTGTTTCTGCGTTGTCACTAGCTCAATTGCACTATTCTGCTTTCCTTCCCAGGTGAGACTGCCATTTTTTCTTTGCACAGTGTGCAGAGAAAGAAACCGTGACAACGAGGTATAACATAGTGAATCAGTGAGCATTACTGACTGTGGATCGCAACTGCATTGATTTCAAAAGGATGTAAGCTGGCTGTCATTCAGGCAACAGTAGAAAACAAAATGAATCTCACACATCGTTTTTATATTTCATGCTATTTTCAAAAACAAACACAGCACAATGACAATTTGGCAGAGGGAGGCACAAAATGGCACTGGCAGCACCTCTGGCAGTCCCTTTAACACTTGGGTTGAGAGACACTGCAGGGTTAGTGAATGACTTGGTTTCTGGATCAATTCAGGTAATTCAGTTTTTTAAAGTGTTGTGTTCCACCAAAGTATATTAATTGGAAAGTTTATTGATTACATTCCTATCAAATCGAATACGCTCTAAGAGCTTCCTACCCCTGAGGAAGTTGCAGCACTGCAGAGTGAATAGAACCAATTGAATTGATTGTTGTTCATTTGTGGACCTTTGCCTTAGGCTCAGTCATGAAGCTTCCACAGTAATAATGGTCTTCGAAAGTTAGTTAAAGAGAGATTTTTGGTGCACTACTTATTGAGAACTCTTCTAAAATAATCTTCCAAGGCTGCACATTAGTTGTCATCAAGCTGCTATTATGACATGTTCTATATGTTATTATGTTAGCCCTTGTAACATGAATATTGAGAAAGAGGGCTTAATGAGACCAAATATCAGGAGATTTTACAGAGCATTTCAATATATTATGACTCTATATCTATATAGTCTGTTCTCTATCACTAACAAACTGGTTAATTTACTGATTTTCCTGATGGATTACAAAGTACAGCAGCAGATACTCAAGATGGAGCTGAAATGCTTACTCAAGAATATCACATGGCATGACATATACTGATACCATCATTAAGCCTCTTGAACAGATCATTCAATTAAGGGGAATGATAACTTATCAAATTCCTTACTATCACCTCAACTCACCTCATTAATACTCAACTTCCCATCTTCCCAAATATACTGAATAAGTTAGACGACGAGAACTCTCACCGTCGAAGTTAGGGTGAAGTACTTGGACAACTTTAGCTCAATACCAGATGTGACAAGCTCTATTGTTCCTCAGTACTAAATGGCATCTCAGGGCAACCCATTGGCACAAGGCACATACATTCTTCATTCACAAACTTTGCCATTCAATATTTGCCATCCCTCACAGCCATCATGACATCACCCAATCCATCTTTAGTAAGCACAAATGTACATTGCAGGATTCATCTAACAGAAAGTAACATCGAAAGACTGCTGCAAGAGCATCTTGTGAGCAGGAACTCTCTCCAAACTCTCAGATTAAACTAAGCTGCATCTCAGAAATTCTTGCTTGCTTTCTTAGTGCTTGTTCATCTGGATGCTGATGGCATTCTGCCATGCCATACCTTACCTTATTATGCCAATTAGCATAATCACATGACTAGGCAACAGGTAATGTTGGTTAGTTGTTCTCAGTTAAGGCAGTGTGCTACATCAATCTCATACCTGCATCATAGAACATAGAACATTACAGCACCGTACAGGCTCTTCGGTCCTCGATGTTGCGCTCACCTGTGGAATCAATTTGAGGTCCATCTATCCTACACTATTCCATTTTCATCCATATGTTTATCCAATGACCATTTAAATGCCCTTAACATTGGCGAGTCTACTACTGTTGCAGGCAGTGCATTCCACACCCCTACAACTCTCTGAATAAAGAAACTACCTCTGACATCTGTCCTATATCTATCACCCCTCAATTTTAAGCTATGTCCCCTCGTGTTATCCATCTCCATCTGAGGAAAAGGGCTCTCATTATCCACCCTAACTAACCCTCTGATTATCTTGTATGCCTCAATTAAGTTCCCTCTTAACCTTCTTCTCTCTAACAAAAACAGCATCAAGTCCCTCAGCCTTTCCTCATAAGACCTTCCCTCTATTCCAGACAACATCCAAGTAAATCTCCTCTGAACCCTTTCCAAAGCTTCCACATCCTTCTTATAATGCGGTGACCAGAACTGTATGCAATACTCCAAAGTGCAGAGTTTTGTACAGCTGCAGCATGATCTCATGGCTCTGAAACTTAATCTCTCTACCAATAAAAGCTAACACACTGTATGCTTTCTTAACAACCCTATCAATCTGGGTGACAACTTTCAGGGATCTATGTACATGGACAACAAGATCTCTCTGCTCATCTACACTACCAAAAGTCTTACCATTAGCCCAATACTCTTTATTCGTGTTGCTCCTTCCAAAGTGAATCACCTCACACTTTTCCACACTAAGCTCCATTTGCCACATTTCAGACCAGCTCTGCAGCTTATCTATGTCCCTCTGTAGCCTATAACATCTTTTATCACTATCCACAACTCCACTAACCTTAGCATCATCTGCAAATTTACTAACGCATCCTTTTATGACCTCATCCAGGTCATTTATAAAAATGACAAACAGCAGTGTCCCCAAAATAGATCCTTGCGGTACCCCACTAATAACTGAACTCTAGGATGAACATTTCCCATCAATCACCACCCTCTGTTCTCTTTCAGCTAGCCAACTTTTGATGTAAACCGTTAAATCACCCTCAATCCCATGCCTCTATATTTTGTACAATAGCCTAGTATGGGGAGCCTTATCAAACGTTTTACTGAAATCCATATACATCACATCAACTGCTTTACTTTCATCCACCTGTTTCATTCACCATTCTCAAAGAACTCAATAAGGTTTGTGAGTAATGACCTTCACTTCAGAAAAGCATGTTGACTATCCCTAACCAAATTATTCCTCTCTAGATGATTATAAATCCTATCTCTTTTAACTTTTTTCAACATTTTACCCACAACTGAAGTAATGCTCACTGGTCTATAATTTCTGGGGTTGTCTGTATTTTCCTTCTTGAACAAGGGAACAACATTTGCTATCCTCCACTCTTCTACCACTATTCCTGTAGACAATGATGACATAAAGATCAAAGCCAAAGGCTCTAATCTCCACCCTGGCTTCTGAGAGAATCCTAGGATAATTCCCCTCCAGCCCAGGGGACTTATTTATTTTCACACTTTACAGAATTGCTAACACCTCCTTCATGAGATCCTCAATCCAGTCTAGTCTAGTAGCCTGTATCTCAGTATTCTGCTTGACAACATTGTCTTTTTCTAGTGTGAATACTTACAAAAAGTATTAATTTATTGCTTCCCCATTTCCAAGCAGAATCATGTGCCAGCAGTTTGCACAGTAAACACACTGCGCAGGCAGCAGGCAAAGCAGCCATATCTCCGAATCTTAGGGGGAAAGTCCTCACCAAATTCCATCGAGGCACTTATCAGTAATGGTGTACTGGTGCATTAAATCAAAAGCAGTTTCCAACAATGGTAAAAGTGATGTTGAATGATAGAGAGAGGCGAATGGTGGCGGTTTAACCTGAGGGCCATGATATCACCCCCAAGGGGAGAGTTGAGAAGGAGACTCTTTCATGGCAGGGGTCCTTGCCTCTGCAATTCAGTCAGTCCTAGCATGATCAGTCCTTCAACTCCATAGCAGCCAGTGAGGAATTGAGGACTGCTGTGGTCAGAGCGATGTAGAGGAATCAGCCTGTGGTTTGGGCAGTTCTTGTCTGAGCTGTCAGGTTAGATTGCTCAAGGGAGTGGGCCATGGTGATTCCATTTCTTGTGTCCACAAACATTAATGGGATAGGGGGCTGGGTGGGTGAAGGGTGGTGGGGGAGTGGGCAGTGACTATAGGAAGGTCGCTACCATAGGAAGGAGCCCTGGGAGTCCATTCTTCAGGATTGGGTTTTGCAAACTGGGGGAAAAGAGTATGATTATTGTAAAGAGCATCAACAATAATTGTAAATGGGGGATTTAGTGAAGCATGAATACAAAAGAGATCATACAGAGGGGGAGGTTCATCCACAGTCAGGAGCAGCCCAGGGCTTCCAGCCTGCCATGGTTACCTCATCTGCCAGTGTCTGGTGGAGCAGAGTTGGACAGGTGCAGATGGGTTGTGAGGCCACCTGGGGAGGTGCAAAGCCTGTGGGATTCATGAGAAGGGCTATGAGGGAGTGATCTGAATGCTTGAGGTCTTACCAACATATAGAGATGGAGTCTGGATGATACTAGTCAAAAAAAACTCGTTGTCATGTTCCGCCTTGCTGGAAATTGAAGGGATGCAATGGCAAAGAAATTACTGTGACCACATTGGAGTGGGCAAGTTAATATCTTAATCTGTGAGGGTGGAGAATATAGCACCACCAAAATGAGGTGCTTTAAAGGGAAACAACATTACACACAGATTTATGTACTGCATAAGATACAGAACTGTGGGGTCCTATTGCATTGGCTCACTATTTGGCACATCTTGCTGCCCCAGACATTACTGACCACCTCATTCACACCAACACCTTAGCACACAGAGGCTCGGAAAATAATTGGGATGTTTTAGGATGAGGGGCATGATATTAGGAGAACCCATTGCCCTATATACGTCTTGCCTTCACATGCTGCAGCAGGTTCTTAACACAACCATTGGCACACTTACATTTGGGGCTACATAAATGGTTAAACAAATAGACGTGGAGCTATAACAATGACATTTACACAAATGTGAGAATTCATGTACATTGTACATTCATGCGTTGGTGTCTATACCACAAAAGTACCTTGAGTTGTTGTTGATTTCCTCTTGCCCCCACTCTTTGTCAGTGTAGGAATGGGTTCTGAGCTGGGGTAGAGGGAGCCTGCTGAGCAATGGAACTTGATGGCCTTGAAGGTTTGGACAGGTAACCCTGCAGGCATTTTCACCTGGATAGCTCAGACATGCTGAGGGTCTTCTTTTGAGGTAAGTGGAATCTCCTCAGATTAATTTCTGAAGGTCAGAGGAAGCCAGGCAGCTGGAGGGTCCAGCTTACTCTGGTGTGTTTTGAGAGGACACTTCTGAGGGACATGCTTGTGATTTCTCCTTTGGATTGTTGTCGCCAGCTTTTTTCCTTAATCTGAAATGGCGTCTGGAGTACATACCTATTTCTTTGCCTTCAAACCTTCTAGACCAATGGCCAGGCCAACAGAGTGCAGGTTTGTACGCCTCTCTAGCATATGTTAATAGTGCTGGAACAGTTTCTCCCAGGCAGTCACCAACCTGTCCAATGGAGGCTGACACACGGTTAGATGCTCGGGGCAGTTTGGTCCCCATTTCTGTAAGTTCTGGTAAAGGGAGCCACTACATCCCATGTTTCTATTTGCCAAACCACCTTCTCCCTGTGCATGCGAATGAAGACCCTGACTGTCTGGATTTTTGTAGTGGCCTGGTCTCTAGTGGTCTCTATGTGCCGGTGGCTGGCACCTCTCTGCTTTAACCAATTGCAGAGTTGTTGCAATGACACACTCACCAGCTTATACTCCCAAACATTCCATGGCTACTGTTCCCTCCAAGCTTGCAGCTTCCATATCCTCTTCTTAGACGTCAAGGAAGTAGCTCCCGACAGAGCCAGCCATCTCTCTGCTGTAGTGAACGTTCTCTGGGTACTGACAGGATGTCCACCACCTCCAAAGAAATACAGCTGGCCACCAGAATCTCTGTGTCTCTGTTGAAGAGTTGTGGCATCATTTATTTCTCCCCCAACATGGTCAGGTTCTGTCTTACACTGAGCACAGTCATTTCATTGCTCATTCGAGATGACATGGCCTTTTATGTATGGCCCACGTGTTAATGATATTAATCTTTCGTTGGATATCTGGTGAGTGGCAAGTTATTCTATGAATGGCATGTGGAAAGGTGGGTCTAAAATAAGGCATGAGTGATGCTAAAGAAGTGGGCTAGGTTGTTATTGATCTGAATTCATCAAGGTACCATGAGAAATCTCTCTAAGCCATCAAATAAACTTATTGCAGCTCACACTTAGTCAGAAAAACTCAAATTCAACCCTCTCTCTTAAATTACAATTCGTATTATCATAGAATCCCTACAGTGTGGAAACAGGCCCTTCAGCATAACACGTCCACAATGACCTTCCGAAGAGTTATCCACCCCACTGCCCCATTGCTCTACATATTACCCCTGAATAATGCATCTAACTTGCACATCCCAGAACACGATGAGCAATTTAGCATGGCCAAATCACCTAACCTGCACATCTTTGGATTGTAGGAGGAAACCAACACAGACACAGGGAGAATGTGCAAACTCCACGCAGACAGTCACCCGAGGGTGGAATCGAACCCGGTCAATGCTAACCATTGAGCCACTGAAGCACCGTGCTACCTGTAAGTAAACACAACTAGCTCCTAGTAGAGAAGACTGGAAAGCTTTCTGTTTTCATTTGATAAATTTCTTATATCAAAAGTTTGCTTTTTCTATCTTCCCTGAGAGAATTAGCCTTTTGGTTCCATGGGCTGTGAATATTTTCTGGCACTTCACCTGAATTTTGGAAGGCTTTTAAACTTGGAAGCATCTAGTATTGATACATTTGCATTTCAAGTTCATAACACAGCTCTGAGTCAGATCAAGAAATAAATGCAAGT
This sequence comes from Hemiscyllium ocellatum, assembly GCF_020745735.1. Lineage (NCBI taxonomy): Eukaryota > Metazoa > Chordata > Chondrichthyes > Orectolobiformes > Hemiscylliidae > Hemiscyllium > Hemiscyllium ocellatum. The sequence continues at coordinate 100,363,493 of NC_083411.1, read as the reverse complement.
GAAGCATGGTGGAAGTGCAGCATTTACTTGGTTATAAACTATAATTGTTTTGCAAGTACCCATTGTTATGAGCATTAATTAAGTATCCTGTGTTTGGGGTATGCGCATTCCGTGCTATACGCAGAGTCACTACCTAGGGAGATTGTATATTCCCAAGACTGTCCCCAGACCCAAACCTTGTTTGCCGGTCCTAATAGATCGTGTGATCCTTCACAATTGATAGGGGGTTTACATTATAACATCATCTGTGTTTTCCGTTTGTCATCCATAAGAGAGCTGTATCTCTATCTCATGAGAATTTGGTGTACTATACTGCTTGCCCATATAGTACACAATGCTACCCTGTCCACCTTCTCTTCAGTGACTTTTTTAAAGTGTGTCAGAGGAATCGAGAGTATTTAGATTGAAACATGACAAAATAATGAACAGCTCCAGTAGGGCTTCAATCAATGCTACACAATTGATTGCAATGGAACAGCAGCTGAGACATTTGCAGTCTGTTAGTCTCAAAACCAGACAGAAACAAAACTGAAACACAAGGTGTAGAACAAAAAAAAACTGTCATCTGCAATCATAGGGTCGGATGATGTGGAGTCTGTGTGGGTGGAATTGAGGAACCACAAAGGCAAAAAAAAAACATAATGGGAGTTATGTACAGACCTCCTAACAGTGGTCAGGACCAGGGACGCAACATGTACCGGGAAATAGAGAAGGCATGTCAGAAAGGCAAGGTCACGGTGATCATGGGGGACTTCAATATGCAGGTGGACTGGGTAAATAATGTTGCCAGTGGATCCAAAGAAAGGGAATTCTTGGAATGCTTACAGGATGGCTTTTGGAACAGCTTGTTATGGAGTCCACAAGGGAGCAGGCTATTTTGGACCTAGTGCTATGTAATGAACCAGACTTTATAAAAGATCTGAAAGTAAGGGAACACTTAGGAAGCAGCGATCATAATATGGTAGAGTTCAGTCTGCAGTTTGAAAGAGACAGGGCAAAATTGGATGTAATGGTGTTACAGTTAAATAAAGGTAATTATGAGGGCAAGAGAGAGGAACTGTCGAAAATAGACTGGAAGCAGAGCCTAGCGGGGAAGACAGTAGAGCAAAAATGGCAGGAGTTTGTGGGTATAATTGAGGACACAGAGATTCATCCCCAAGAAAAGAAAGATTATCCGGGGAGGGATTAGACAGCCATGGCTGACAAAGGAAGTCAGGAAATGTATTAAAGAAAAAGAGAGATCCTATAAAGTGGCCAAGAACAGTGGGAAATCAGAAGATTGGGAAGGCTACAAAAACAAACAGAGGATAGCAAAGAGAGAAATAAGGAAGGAGAGGTTCAAATATGAAGGTAGGTTGGCCAGTAATATTAGAAATGATAGTAAAAGTTTCTTTCAATTCATAAGAAACAAACGACAGGCAAAAGTAGACATTGGGCCACCTCAAACTGATGCAGGAAGCCTAGTGATGGGAGATAAGGAAATAGCTGGAGAACGTAACAAGTACTTTGCATCAGTCTTCAAAGTGGAAGACATGAGTAATATCCCAACAATTAAAGGGAGTCGGGGGCTGAGTTGAGTATGGTTGCCATTACAAAAGAGATTGTGCTAGAAAAGCTAAAAGATCTTAAAATTGACAAATGTCCTGGCTCTGATGGGCTACATCCTGGAGTTCTGAGGGAGGTGGCTGAGGAAATAGCGGAGGCATTGGTTGAGATCTTCCAAAAGTCACTGGAGTCAGGGAACATCCCGGATGATTGGCAGATCACTGTTGTAACCCCATTGTTCAAGAAAAGATCAAGACAAAAGATGGAAAATTGTAGACCAATTAGCCTAACCTTGGCTGTTGGTAAAATTCTGGAATCCATAGTTAAGGATGAGGTTTCTAAATTCTTGGAAGAGTAGGGTCAGATTAGTACAAGTCAATATGGATTTAGTAAGGGGAGGTCGTGCCTGACAAACCTGTTAGAATTTTTTGAAGAGGTGACAAGTAGGTTAGATCAGGGAAACCCAGTGGATGTGGTCTATCTAGACTTCCAAAAGGCCTTTGATAAGGTGCCACACGGGAGGCTGCAGAGTAAGGTGAGGGCCCATGATGTTCGAGGTGAGCTACTGGGATGGATTGAGGATTGGCTGTCTGACAGAAGGCAGAGAGTTGGGATAAAAGGTTCTTTTTTGGAATGGCAGCCGATGGACAAGCGGTGTCCCGCAGGGTTCAGTGTTGGGGCACATTATATATTAATGATCTGGATGAAGGGACTGGGGGCATTCTAGCGAAGTTTGCAGATGATACGAAGTTAGGTGGACAGGCAGGTAGTACTGAGGAAGTGGGGAGGCTGCAGAAGGATCTAGACAGTTTGGGAGAGTGGTCCAGGAAGTGGCTGATGGAATTCAATGTGAGCAAATGCGAGGTCTTGCACTTTGGGAAAAAGAATACAAGCATGGACTACTTTCTAAATGGTGAGAAAATTCATAAAGCCAAAGTACAAAGGGATCTGGGAGTGCTAGTCGAGGATTCTCTAAAGGTAAACATGCAGGTTGGATCCGTGATTAAGAAAGTGAATGCAATGTTGTCACTTATCTCAAGAGAGTTGGAATATAAAAGCACCGTTGTGCTACTGAGATTTTACAAAGCTCTGATTAGGCCTCATTTGGAGTACTGTGTCCAGTTTTGGTCCCCACACCTCAGGAAGGTCATACTGGCACTGGAGCGTGTCCAGCGGAGATTCACACAGATGATCCCTGGAATGGTAGACCTAGGATACGAGGAATGGCTGAGGATCCTGGGATTGTACTCATTGGAGTTTAGAAGGTTAAGGGGAGATCAAATAGAAAAGTACAAGGTAATACATGGCTTGGAAAGGGTGGACGCTAGGAAATTGTTTCCGTTAGGCGAGGAGACTTGGACCCGTGGACACAGCCTTAGAATTAGAGGGGGTAAATTCAGAACAGAAATGCAGAGACATTTCTTCAGCCAGAGAGTGGTGGGCCTATGGAATTCATTGCCACAGGGTGCAGTGGAGGCCGGGATGCTAAATGTCTTCAAGGCAGAAATTGATAAATTCTTGATGTCACAAGGAATTAAGGGCTATGGGAAGAATGCGGGTAAGTGGAGTTGAAATGCCCATCAGCCATGATTGAATGGCGGAGTCAACTCGATGGGCCGAATAGCCTTACTTCCACTCCTATGTCTTATGGTCTTATCACTCGCTAATGGGTGTGATTGTTCCTCCTAGAAAACTCTGTGTCACTGATCATGGGTTCTGTGCATCCCTGCAAAGCTGATGAGCCCAATCCTAAAGTTGCACTTCTGATCACAGATTTGGTTGGGGTTTCTGGGAGGTGGAATTGGTCCTTGGCATTGAGATCATTGGTGTTCCTTTCTCTGGTTCTTTTTCTGCTATGGGTGTTCTCGAAGAATTATGCCACTTCATACAGGAGCTTCCTCCAAGTTAATTTTTTCTGAATGAGGATTTCCTACGTGTGGACATCTCATATTGCATTTCTTGAGGAAAACCATCAGGGAGTCTTCGACATACACTTCCCTTATCCTCCTGTCATTGAGTGCCTTCCTTGAGCTGGGCAAAGCTGATTTGCTTTGGTAGTTGGAACTCAGGCATCCTAAGAACATGGCTGGCCCAGCAGAGTTGGTTTTCAATGGTCATGACCTCAAGCTAATGCCAATAGCTACTTCAAAGATGCTGATGTTAGTACTCCTGTCCTCCCAGCTGATGCAGAGAATCTGTCTCAAACAGTATTGATGGAATTTCTCAATTGCCTTGGGATGGTGTCTATAACTAATCCAAGTTATGGAGTCATGTGTAAGAATTGAAAGGTTTGCTGTCATATAAGCAATTAAATAAACAATACTAAACAATTAAATAATGCAGGGAATATGAAGCAAGAAATCAAATATGAATAGCATAACACCAATTTAAGATAGTGAAAAGTAAGTTAAGAACAAGTATCAGAAATATAGCATTTTTTTTCTTGCATGCATGTTGACTTACAAAATGAATGTGTTTGCAGTTATATTGAACATTGTCAAAAGCTCTATATTTTCCAACAAAAGTAAAAATGATTATGCATCAGACTTGGTCAGACATATTGCACAAGACTGTGCTCTGCTGGACTCAGCTCAAGAAACTGAATATTTTTTTTCTCTTGATGGACCTGATTGACTGCTTCCAGGCTGCTCCTTGCAAAATAATTTTCACATAGAGACAGAAAGAAAAGCTAATGACTAATTGGTTTTAATAGAACCCAGTGCCATCCTCCAACTCCAAATTACATTTCTGTAGCTCATATCATGCTTAAAAGATGGCAGCATTGCACAGGAGTTGAAAAGTTACTCGACATCAAGTATGTGTTATTGACAAGGCCAGATCCCCCTCGGAACATTTCAAGAAAGTTGCCCAGACACTAGTTTTGCTAGTTGCTTTAAGCAGGTGAAATGCAGATATTCCAAGAGAGATACCACTGGTCAACCCACTTAGTTTTAAACAAAACAGAATTTATTTACAAGATTATCAAATGAAACACAATCACAAAAGAACAGAATAATTTAACCTATCCAAAAACCCAACAGACTATCCCACTTAATGATGCTGTTCCCAATACTTGTAACAATCCACATAAACACCCCTTGGCACAAAAAGTACAATCAACCACAATGTCTGACAGGAGAGATGGCAGAGGCAGAGTACCAGCTTGGACCTACTGCTTTGGGACCAGCAGCTTCCAAAGAACACCATGCTAAAACCAAACTAAATGAGAGAAAAGCTGAGCTGGGAGACTGGCCACTTCCCCTTCATTGTACTTTTTTTAAACTTAAAAGCCTTTTCCCTGAGGCAGTATCTGTTAGTTATCATCAAAATGGCTCGTACACCCTTCAACTTAGACTTTTTGGAGTCTGTGTCTTTTACAACCTCTCTGAAAACAAAATCCAAGGACAGCACAACCTTGTTAAAGGAGCAGCATTGTCACATATGGGAGAAACAGAAAAAAATGTGGGTGGAAATGCACAGGGAGGAAATTCTACAGAAAACTTTTCCAATAGCAACAGCTTGTTTTTAACATTGTAAAATGTCTAATGTAGTTCACAGGAGCATTAACAAACAAACATTGACACCCAATCATATGAGTAGATATTAGGACAGGAGAATGAAGGTTTAGTCAGAATTTGATTTAAGGAGTGTCTTGAAGTTTGAAAAAGAGGTGGAGAGATTTATGGAGGAAAATCTAGAACAAAATTCCTTGGGAACCCATTTTATGGCCAGCAGTAGTTGAGAGAAGAAAAGCTAGGATGCTCCAAAGGTCAGAATTGAAGGAGCATCAATGTCTTGGTGGGTTGTAGGGTGGAAAGAGATTACAGATATCGGGAGAAGCCAAGGCCAAGCAAGTATTTTAAAGTACGGAGAGCGAATTCTAAAATCAAGACTTTCCTTGAACAGAAGCCCATATCAGTCACGGTGCAGAGGGTGATGGGTGAACAGAATTTAGTGTGTGGTTTGGATAATCTCAAGCTTATGGAGGTTAGAATATGAGAAGGAAGCAAGGAGTTCATTGAAATACTTGGGTCTGGGGGCAACAAATGATAGGATGAGCATTTCAGCAACTGCTCAGTTAAGGTAAGAGTTCAATCAGGTGACCTGACCGACATGGAAATAGCCTACTTTAGTGGTGGCACTTTTCTGCTCAGGCAGTAGCCACAGGAGAAAATATGACATTATAATTATGAGCAGTCTGATTCAGTCTCACACTGTTGCCAAGGAACAGCATGGAGGTGATAGTTACCGATGAAGGGTTTCAATAGCTTTGGTGTTTCCAATATTTAGTTGAAGGAAACTCCTGCTCGGCCAGCTTAGTGTCAGACAAGCAATGTGAACACTCAGAGAAAGTGAGAAAGCTGATTGTGAAGCAGACCTTGGTGTCATCAATGTACTTATGGAAAATGATGCTGTGTTTTCAATTTAGTCACCGTGGGGATCGATTGAACTTAGGAACTAGGAGTTGGCTCAGGAATAGGCGCTTGAGGGATGTCAAAGGCAAGACTACAGGGTGGGATGAGCAGCTATTCCTGGTGTTGAATGAGCTGCTTCCTGAAATTACTTAGCCTATATGTTTCAGGCACCAACACATCTGCAGCCAAAGAAATTTGTTTTAAAGCTTCATGATCCCATGAAGTCTCCTCTGACAGTGAAGCATAAATTCCCTGTGCTTCACCTGTTAACTTACCCTACTTGAGAAATGTCCAGTTGTCTTTTTCCAAATTTCTTTGTCTCATTATTTTGCCAAATGACATGAAGAATGCTTCCACATCCTTTTCCTCAAATTTTGGTGTAAGGTATGTAAACATTTCCTTGCTGCACTTTACATTATTACTCTTAGTCTCCACATCAAAGCCTGCATCAGTTCCTGAAGCCCCAAGTTCTAGAATTCCCTCCTTCCAACTTTCCACCTCTCCATTTACTTTCCTCCTTTAAGACATTTCCTAAAACGAACTTCTTTTGTCAAGCTTTTGGTCATCTGACTTATGTCTCCTTGAAAAAGACAGACAATGCTAGAGAAACTCAGCTGGTCTGCCAGCATCTGTGAAGAGAGAAAAGAGATTGTTTTCAATTACAGTTGTTTTCAATTCAGTATGAACGGTTCTTCTTCCAGTGCTGCTGAATTTCTCCAGCACTTTCTATTTTTAGTTCAGATTTCCAATATCTGGAGTATTTTGCCTTCATTCACTAATATCTTCTTATATAGCTTAGTATAAAATTTTGTCTCCTAATGCACCTTTAGACCACTTTAGGATGTTTTGTTGTGTTAAATGCATTATAAGCTGTTGTAAAATTTGTGTTACTGATCCTTTCTGGTCCACAAATATTGTAAAATGTCTTCATACTTTCTTTCCACATCTCACCTGCAATTGTTTAAAAAGTCAATCTTGTTTGTTAGAGACTGAAGTTATTGGATGAAGAATTGACTTGGAGATAAGCTTTACCTACTTATGTTTTCCTTTCAATTTTGCTAGTGTTTTATGCTATGGGCCTTACCACTTGATTTCTTAATAGGAATAAAGGCTTGCAGACACGCCAACCACAACTGCATCGTTAATAAAGACAACTACAGAGGCACGAGGGAAGAGCTGGGTAGACTTGACTCAGAGAGGAGCCTAGCAGAAAAGACAGTAGAACAGCAATGGCAAAGGTTTCTGGGAGTAATTCAGGAGACACAGCAGAGATTATTCCCGAGGGAAAAGAAGTATGGTACAGGGAGGATGAGGTAACCATGGCTGACCAAGGAAGTCAGGGATAGCATAAAAGCAAAAGAAAAAACATACAATGTGGCAAAGGATAGTGGGAAACCTGAGACTAGGAAGCTCACAAAGACCAACAGTGGGTCAGAAAAAAAAGAAATAAGGAGGGAGAAGTGTTACGGTTGCAGAAAGGACGTTTGAGGACTCAGTTGAAAATGCGTTGCTGGTTAAAGCACAGCAGGTTAGGCAGCATCCAAGGAATAGGAAATTCGACGTTTCGGGCATAAGCCTTTCATCAGGAATGAGGAGAGGGTGCCAGGCAGGCTAAGATAAAAGGTAGGGAGGAGGGACTTGGGGGAGGGGCGATGGAGATGTGATAGGTGGAAGGACGTCAAGGTGAGGGTGATAGGCCGGAGTGGGGTGGGGGCGGAGAGGTTAGGAAGAAGATTGCAGGTTAGGAGGGCGGTGCTGAGTTGAGGGAACCAACTGAGACAAGGTGGGGGGAGGGGAAATGAGGAAACTGGAGAAATCTGAGTTCATCCCTTGTGGTTGGAGGGTTCCCAGGCGGAAGATGAGGCGCTCTTCCTCCAACCGTCGTGTTGTTATGTTTTGCCGGTGGAGGAGTCCAAGGACCTGCATGTCCTCGGTGGAGTGGGAGGGAGAGTTAAAGTGTTGAGCCACGGGGTGGTTGGGTTGGTTGGTCCGGGCGTCCCTGAGGTGTTCTCTGAAGCGTTCCGCAAGTAAGCGGCCTGTCTCTCCAATGTAGAGGAGGCCACATCGGGTGCAGCGGATGCAATAGATGATGTGTGTGGAGGTACAGGTGAACTTGTGGCGGATATGGAAGCATTCCTTGGGGCCTTGGAGAGAGGTAAGGGAGGAGGTGTGGGCGCAAGTTTTACATTTCCTGCGTTTGCAGGGGAAGGTGCCGGGAGTGGAGGTTGGGTTGGTGGGGGGTGTGGACCTGACGAGGGAGTCACGAAAGGAGTGGTCTTTGCGGAACGCTGATAGGGTAGGGGAGGGAAATATATCCCTGGTGGTGGGGTCCGTTTGGAGGTGGCGGAAATGACGGCGGATGATATGTTGTATACGGAGGTTGGTGGGGTGGTAGGTGAGAACCAGTGGGGTCCTGTCTTGGTGGCGGTTGGAGGAGCGGGGCTCAAGGGCGGAGGAGCGGGAAGTGGAGGAGATGTGGTGGAGGGCATCGTCGATCACGTTTGGGGGGAATCTGCGGTCCTTGAAGAAGAAGCTGTTTTTACCCGTTTTTACCCGTTTGAGGACTCGTCTACTGAGGTAGTAGAATGGGCTGAAGTTAGAAACAGGAAAGGAGAGGTTACCCTGTTTGGAGTTTTCTGTAGGCCTCCAAATAGTCCCAGAGATGTAGAGGATAGGATAGCAAAGATGATCCTTGATAGGGGAGAGACTGACAGGGTAGTTGTTATGGGGTCTTTAACTTTCTAAATATTAACTGAACATACGATAGTTCAAGTACTTTAGATGGGTCAGTTTTTGTCCAATGTGTACAGGAGTGTTTCCTGACATAGTATGTAGACAGGCCAACAAGGGGTGAGACCACTATGGATTTGGTACTGGGTAATGAACCCGGCCAGGTGTTAGATTTGGAGGTAGGTGAGCACTTTGGTGATAGTGGCCACAATTCGGTTATGTTTACTTTAGTGATGGAAAGGGAGGGCAAACATTATAGCTGGGGGAAAGACAATTATGATTCGCTAAGGCAAGATTTAGGATGCATAGGATGGGGAAGGAAATGCAGGAATGGGCACAGTTGAAATGTGGACTTTATACAAGAACCAGCTACTGCGGGTCCTTAATAAGTATGTACCAGTCAGGCAGGGAAGAAGTTGTCGAGCGAGGTTTACGAAGGAATTTGAATCTCTTGTCAAGAGGAAGAAGAAGGCTTACATTAGGATGATGTGATGGCTCAGTTAGGATGTTTGGGAATTACAAGTTAGCCAGGAAAGACCTAGAGATAGAGCTAAGAAGAGCCAGGAGGGAGATGAGAAGTCATTAGCGGATAGGATCAAGGAAAACCCTGAGGCTTTCTACAGGTATATCAGAATAAAGAATGACTAGAGTAAGAATAGAGGCAATCAAGTGAAGTTGTGTGTAGAGTCAGAGGAGATAGGGTAAGTGCTAAATGAATACGTTTCATAAGTATTCAAACTGGAAAAAGACAATTTGTTTTGAGGAGAGTATCGAGATACCGGTTACGAGACTAGAATGGATTGAGGTGGTGTTAGCAATTCTGGAAAGTGTAAAAATAGATAATTCCCCTGGACCGGATGGGATTTATCCTAGGATTCTCTGGGAAGCCAAAGAAGAGATTACAGAGCCTTTGGCTTTGATCTTTATGTCATCATTGTCTACAGGAATAGTGCCATAACTCTGGAGGATAGCAAATGTTGTTCCCTTGTTCAAGAAGGGGAGTAGAGACAACTGTGGAAATTATAATCCCGTGAGCTTTACTTCAGTTGTGGGTAAATTGTTGGAAAAGGTTATAAGTGGGAGGAATTATAATCATCTAGAAAGGAATAAGTTGATTAGGGATAGTCAACATGCTTTTGTGAAGGGTAGGTCATGCCTCACTAAACTTATTGAGTTCTTTGAGAAGATGACCAAACAGGTGTATGAGGGTAAAGCAGTTGATGTGATGTATATGGAATTCAGTAAGGCGTTCGATAAGGTTCTCTGTGATCTACTATTGCACAAAATACGGAGGCATTGAAATTGAGGGGTGATTTAGCAGTTTGGATCAGAATTTGACTAGCTGAAAGAAGACAGAGGGTGGTGGTTGATGGGAAATATTCATCCTGGAGTTCAGTTACTAGTGGGGTACCGCAAGGATCTGTTATGCGTCCACTGTTGTTTGTCATTTTTATAAATGACCTGATGAGGGCATAGAAGGGTGGGTTAGTAAATTTGTGGATAATACTAAGGTCAGTAGAGATGTGGATAGTGACAAAATATGTTGTAGGTTACAGATGGACATGGATAAGCTGCAGAGCTGGGCTGAGAGGTGGCAAATGGAGTTTAATGAGGAAAAGTGTGAGGTGATTCACTTTCGAAGGAGTAACAGGAATGTGGAGTGCTGGGCTAATGGTAAGAGTCTTGGTAGTGTAGATGAGCAGAGAGATCTTGATGTCCACGTACATAGATCCTTGAAAGTTGGCACTCAAGTTGATAGTGTTGCTAAGAAGCCATACGGTGTGTTAGCATTTATTGGTAGAGGGATTGAGTTTCAGAACCATGAGATCATGCTGCAGCTGTGCAAAACTCTGGTGTGGCCACATTTGGAATTAGATGGCCTTCAGATTGGTTCCACTGGTCGGCACAACATTGAGGGCTGAAGGGCCTGTACTACGCTGTAATGTTCTATGTTATATGTTCTAAGATTAAATATGAGGGCAAGCAAGCTAGTAATATAAAGGAAGACTGTAAGAGTTTCTTTAGGTATATGAAGGGCAAAAGGGAGGCAAAAGTGGACACTGGAAAATGACGCTGGAGAGATAGTAGTGAGGAACAAGGAAATGGCTGAGGAACTGAATAATTACTTTGCATCAGTCTTCATGGTGGAAGACACATATAATATCCTAAAACTTCAAGACAGTGAGGAGGCAGAGCTGAGAATGATGGCCATCACCAAGGAAAAGTTGCTAAAAAATAATGAATGGCCTGGAGGTGGATAAATCACCTGGATCAGATGGACTACACCCCAGAGTCCCAAGGGAGATAGCTGAAGAGATAGTGGAGGCATTAGTGTTGATCTTTCAGGAATCGTGAGATTAGGTAGGCTCCCAGAAGACTGGAAAATCACATACTTGACACCCCTGTTTAAAAAGGGAGTAGGCAAAAAATGAAAAATGACAGACCGATCAGCCTAACCTTGGTCATGGGTAAGATCCTGGAATCCATTGTGAAGGATGAGATTTCTGAATACTTGGGTGTGTATGGTAAAATAGGGAAAAGTCAGCCTGGTTTCATCAAAGGGAAGTCATAGCTGACAAATCTGCTAGAATTCTTTCAGGAAAGTAACAAGCAGGCTAGACCAAGGACAGCCAATGGATATTATCAATCTAGACTTCAAGAAGGCCTTTGACAAGGTACCACACAGGAGGCTACTGAGTAAGATAACGCCCCGTGGTGTTAGAAGCAAGGATAGAAGTCTGGCAGAAAGCCGAATGGGGATAAAAGGGTCCTTTAGCGGATGGCAGCTGGTGATAAGTGGTGTTCCACAAGGCTCAGTGTTGGGACCATAACTTTTCACTTTATAAATTATGATCTGGTTGAAGGAACTGAGAGCATTTTGGCTATGTTTGCAGATGATACATTAGGTAGAGGGGCAGGGAGCATTGAGGTGGGGAGGCTGAAGAAGGATTTGGACAAGTTAGAGAGTGGGCAAAGAAGTGATGGATGGAGTACCACATGGGAAAGTGTGAGGTCATGCACTTTGGTAGGGAGAGTAGATGCATAGACTGTTTTCTAAATGGGGAGAAAATTCAGAAGTCTGAAGTGCAAAGAGACTTGGGAGTTCTCGTCCAGGATTCTCTCAAGGTAAACTTACAGGTTGAGTCAGTAGTTAGGAAGGCAAATGCAAAAATGGCATTTATTGTGAGAAGAATTGAATATAAAAGCAGGGATGGACTCCTGAAGTGCGATGAGGATCAGACCACATTTGGAGTATTATGTGTAGTTTTGGGCCCCATATTTCAGGAAAGATGTGTTGGCACTGGAGCGTGTTCAGAGGAGGTCCATGAGAATGGTTCCAGGAATAAAAAACTTAACATATGAGGAATGTCTGAGGACTCTGGGTTTATAGTTGATGGAGTTTAGAACGATTGGGAGGGGGGGAATCTAATTGAGACATACGAAATGGACAGGACAGAGTGGATGTTGGGAAAATGTCTCCATTGGTAGGAGAGACCAAGACCCGAGGGTATAATCTTAGAGTAAAGGGAAGACCTCTTAGAATGGAGATAAGGAAAAACCTCTTCAGCCAGAGATTGGTGAGTATATGGAATTCATTGCCAGAGAAGGCTGTGTAGATCAGGTCATTGAGTGTATTTAAGATTGAGACAGATAGTTCTTGATTGTTAAGGGATCAGGGGTTATGGAGAGAAAGCGGGGGAATGGGGTTGATAAACTGATCGACCATGATTGAATGGTGGAGCACCCTTGATGGGCTGAATGGCCTAATTTCTGCTCCTATTTCTGATGGTTTTATGGTCTTTGTGCTGAATGCACTGCAGGAAAGGGTAGTAACATTACTCCAATTGTGAAACCAACTTCAAATACATTTATCTCTTTTTTAAAAAAAATCTCCTTTCAAGGTTTTTAAGAAATTATATTGTTAGAGCTTCATCATAAATAATCTAAACTTTCTGGAAATAATAATCCTGAAATATTCAGTCGACAAAAGAGATTGCTAGGTTTCTTATATATTATAGTTTTTAAGTAGTTTTCTAATGTACTGGGTTGCAAATTATGTTCTGCATGATTTCCCCTGTACATTTCATTTTAAAGGGCCATCATCTAATGTCAGTATTGCTTTTCTTTCATTCCTTTTCTGCACTCTACTATTGGAGGTCAACCTTCCATGTATTATAGCTTTATATTTGAAAATTCATTCCCAAAATTGCTTTGCTTTGCCATTTCCTTTTCTGGCTTCCCAAGTTGCTTTCAAATGCATTTCTTTGAGCTTTGCAATTCTTTCAAAAGATGTCCTTCTTATAAGTGATACTGACTCAGTGAAAATTTGATTGTAACTGAGACATGCAATAGTTAAATTGATGTCATTGGCAAAAATCCATTCACTGATCTGGCCGATTTCAAAACTGAATCTGCTAAAGTAAAGATATGTATTGCAGATCAATAGTTGCAACATCTTGCAATACCTTGAAAGTTTATAGCTAATCAGACAGAGCCAGAATGGATTTGTAAAGGATAGACTGTGGTCAATCTGATCGAACTTTTTGAAGAGATGGTTAAAGCTGGAGATAAAGGAATGTAATTCCATATGGGATTTGATAACGCCCCTCATATTAAACTGTTGACTAAAGTTGAAGCTCATAGAATTGAAGGCAAAGTATTGATCTGGTCAGGCAATTGACTGAACAACAGGACTTAGAGACCAGGGATAATAGTCAGAAAAGATCAGACTGGAGAATGTGGTTATTAACGTCTTGCAGAGATCTATGCTAAGAAGACCATGTTTTCACCACATTTATTAAATTATGTGACAAAATGTCACATATTCATGTTTGCTGGTGACACAAACTGAGGTGGCATTTTAAGCAGTGTAGATGAAAGCATGAAAGCACAAAGAGATATAGATAAATGAAAAGAATGAGCAAAACTGTGGCAAATGGATTTCAGTGTACTGTCACAGGCAAATTTGATGCATTCCCTTTTATTTGCCATTGCTTAATATGTTTGTGTATGTGTGTGTGTATCTCTGTGTGTGTCTGTGTCTGTCTGTGTGGGTACATGTGTGCGAGTGTATGTGTGAGTGTGTCTGTCTGCGTGTATGTCTGCGTGTGTGTATGTGTGTGTGTAAATGCGTGTGTGTGTGTGTCTTTGTGTCTGTGTTTGTGTGTCTGTGTGTGTGAGGGTGTCTGTGTGTGTGTGAGTGTGTGTATGTCTGTGTGTGTGAGGGTGTCTGTGTGTGAGTGTGTACATGTCTGTGTGTGTGTGAGTGTGTGTGTGTGTGTGTGTGTGTGTGTTTGTGTGTTTGAAGGGGTGCATTTTCTTGGCTTGGAGAGAACAACTCAACCGTAATTACCCAGCTTTTATGCATTTAAAGTGAAGAACGTTATTTTTTTTCTCACATATTCATCCCAGAGGTTAATGATAATCACTCAGCTCACCCACACTACAGCACAAGTGGAATTATTTACAGATGAAGATTAAACAGTTATTATGAAAACAGAATTTAAATTAGTCTCTTTCTCAGTGCAGTTCTGATATTTCCTTGTCGAGTTAATGTTTTGGATGCAGTGAAAAGCAGATATTTCTCATTAGCTGTGAAGCCTCTTGTAGTTGATCTGCCAAAAACCTTTTCCTTTTGAACTGAAAGATGTAACAGGTAGGGGGAAAAGAACCTTCTTTCTGTTCTAAGATATTATCTGACTGCTCAGCTGACTGCAGCCATCCGTTGACTTTATTTTGCAGACCTCTATCTTTGATGGAGTTCTATATGCTGTATAAATTCTACTATTCTGTTCTTTGGCTTGGAGCAAAGGTGGCATGTGACCATGCATCAGCTGTCAAGTTATTCTCTAAATAAGGCAACTTAATAAGCTCATAAGCTGTTAGGCCTATGGCTTCTGACACCTGTGGTTTCAAATCTTTGAGTTTGAAAGACAAACCAACATATTACATGAAGTACCAGGGTCCTTGTCTGGCCCCGACCTGACCTACAGTGAGTCCCATGCAAAAGTCTGTCTTCTATTTCCTCTGAAGATAAAGCAGTCTCAAGCCACAAAAATGTTTGGTGGTCTACAGATGCCAGACGATCCAGCCATTTTTAAAAAAAAATCACTTCCAAAATATAGCTTTGAAGATTAGAGTATTTTTATGCAGGTCCTGGGCATGACAGTAGACAAGTATGAAGTTATTCAGTTTGGAACTAAAAAGAATAGAAACAATAGGGTTCTAAACAAACTCAGAGATAATTGTACACAGATCATTAACATTCCATAAACAGATCCTAGAAATAAACAGAAAGACTACAGAAATGCTGGATTATGTATCTTGCAGCACTATAAATACATGGGGTGCTGAGCAAGTTCACCCCAAAAGTCTGAAAATGTCCAGGAAGATTGGGATGACCATCCAGAGAAATTCATGGAACTGTCCGCGTGTGTGAGGAGCTGCTTTACTTGTTGCTGATAGGCTCATCAGTGAACCTATCTGCAACAAACATAAAACAGACCAAGTCTTGATTGGAGGAACAATGACAAGTAACAAAAATAAGACTGGCTGTGAGGGAGTTGCCAAGAGTGTGCTGTTTGCCGGGAGCTATGCCTAGGAGCCAGGCCTAGGAGCCAAGGCCTAGCAGCCACAGCCAAGAGATGGGACTAGGGACTTGGAGGGACATTTCCCAAGCCTAGTTTGTCTGCATCTTTTGCTCAGGCAGAGGTGGGGGAAGATCGCTGGTTCTAGGAGTT
Organism: Hemiscyllium ocellatum; assembly: GCF_020745735.1. NCBI lineage: Eukaryota > Metazoa > Chordata > Chondrichthyes > Orectolobiformes > Hemiscylliidae > Hemiscyllium > Hemiscyllium ocellatum. The sequence continues at coordinate 100,348,063 of NC_083411.1, read as the reverse complement.
CCTTCATTCAGAAATAAGGTCAGGTTGGGTGTGCTGTCTGGTAATTGCAGAATGTTCAGCACCATTTATGACTCCACAGACACTGAATCAATTTTGTTCTTATGTAACTGGTCACGCATATAGTGTGGCATAATAGCACAGTAGTTAACATTGCTGCCTCACAGACCCTGAAACCCAGGTTCAATTCCAGACTTGGGTGACTGTCTGTGTGGACTTTGCTCATTCTCCCCCTGTCTGTGTGGTATGCTCTGGTTTCCTCTAACAGTTCCAATATGTGCAGGTTCGGTGAATTGGCCTTGGTAAAAGAAAAATTGCCCCGTGGTGTCCAAGAATGTGGAGGACAGGTAATTAGACATGAAGAAGACCCCATGTCGGATTACAAGGATAAGGTGGGAGTAGGTCCAAATGTGATGCCTCTTTCAGAGGGTCAATGCAGAGTTGATAGGCTGATGGTCTCTTTTAGCACTGTAGGGATTCTATGATTCTGTAATACGAAGAGCTGCATAACCTCAAACCTTCGTGTACTGTGTTAAGTAACACTGAAGACACACAGACGCCAGACAATCAATTAGTTTAAATTAGATTCTCCACAGTATGGAAACAGGCCCTTCAGCCCAACCAGTCCACACCGACCCTCTGAAGAGTAACCCACACAGACCCATTTCCCTCTGACTAATGCACCTAACACTACAGGCAATTTAGCATGGCCAATTCACCTGGCCTGCACATCTTTGAACTGTGGGATGAAGCCGGAACACCTGGAGGAAACCCACGCAGACACGGGGAGAATGTGCAAATTCCACACAGTCACCTGAGGCTGGAATTGAACCTGGGGCCCTGTTGCTGTGTGGCAGCAGTGCTAACCACTGAGTCACTGTGCTGCCCTCAGTTATTGACGAGCCTATTATCAACATCTTGGGGTACAAATGACTAGATGTGATCTGGGTGAGCTATGTAAATACTGTAGCTACAAAAGCAGATCAGAAACTCGGAATCCTGCAGTGAGTAGCTATCTCCAAGCAACCATTCACAAGACAGAACTCAGGAGTGAGGTGGAATACTTGCCGCTTGTCTGAATGGTTGTAACTCCTACAACACAAAAGAAGCTTAATGACATATAGAAAAAAATCATCCCAATTATTGGCACCCCATATGTGATCTTCCACATTCATTTCCTTCACTACCATTACACAGTGACAATAGTGTGTGCTACCTACAAGATACACTGCAGAAATATACCAAGGCATTTCTAACAGCACCTTGCAAACCTATGATCTCTAATACTTAGAAGGACAAGGATGCAAATGCACAGGAACACCACCACAGGCAAGTTCCCTTCCAAGTCACATAACATCCTGACTTAGAAAAATATTGTCACTCAGTCATGGTCACTTCCTGTAAAGCCTGAAATTCATTATGTAGGTTCAGAGGAATCAATGTGCATTGATTGTTAACTTTATTTCTGAGATTGAGATGTAGTGACAAGAGTAGTAATTACTGACTATATGTATTTGTGATAGGAACACCTGGGTTTGACTTCATCAGCTGTGGTAGGGTATATGTAAGCTGAAGAAGGGCTCATGCCCAGAATGTCGATTCTCCTGCTCCTTGGATGCTGCCTGACCTGCTGCACTTTTCCAGCAACACATTTTCAGCTCTGATCTCCAGCATCTGCAGTCCTCACTTTTTCCTATATGTAAGCTGATCTGTGTTCTGTCACTTCAAACTTAATGGGGGCTTGTTCATTTTGAGGATATTGACAAACTATTTTAATTCTGCTTCTGAGTGAGTCCAAGTACTCTATATGTTGAGGCTACTAGAAGATATGGCTACTAATTAGCAGAAAAGTAACACCTGAGAGAGCCCTCATAAAAAAATTAGATTCCCTGTACATAGATAACTAGCAAATAAGTCATGCTAACATTGTGCAAAAATTACAATTCAACCACATCTGGTGTTCAGCTTTGGTCACTGCATCTTAGAACCAGTTTGGAGAAAGTATGCTGTACATATGTTAGACATCGAAAGGTCAAATTATGAGGTTGAGAGAGACAAATGAGAGTTATATTTCCTGAGTTTTGAAGATTAAGAAGTAATTTGACTGAAGTTTTCAAAATATTAAAGGAAACAATTAGGTAGATAACCCAGAAATTATTTCTGCTTGTGCGTTGCTTACGACTAGAGGGTATGGTATAGTTTTGATGTTGCATTGGGGTTGGTGTGAAGATTGAGAAGTTACTGATGTTATGGACCAGGTCAGACCCCCTCAAAATATTTCAAGAAAGTGGCCCAGACCCTCACTGTGCCAGTGTTTTATGCAGGTGTACAGTGGATATTTCAGGAGTGATGCAGTTGATCAAACCACTTAGTTTTAAATTAGATTAGATCCCTACCGTGTGGAAACAGGCCCTTTGGCCCAACAGGTCCACACCGACCCTCTGAAGAGTAACCCACCCAGACCCATTTCCCTCTGACTAATGCACCTGACACTATGGGCAATTTAGCATGGCCAATTCACCTGGCCTGCATATCTTTGGAACAAAACAGAATGTATTAACAAGATTACTGAATGAAACACAAACAACAGAGAACAGAATACAGAATAATTTAGTCTATCCGAAAACCCAACAATTTATCCCAACTTAATGATGCTGTTCCCAATACTTGCAACAATCCCCATAAACACCCTTTGGCACAAAAAGTAAAATCAAACACAGGGTCTTGCAGGACAGATGGCAGAGACAGAGCACCAGCATGGATCTGCTTTTTTGAGTGCAGCAGCTTCAAAACTGCCTGACTGATCTCAGTGAATAACCAGACTGCCAAACCAGAGAAAAGCTGAGCTGCGGGAACTGGCCACTCCCCTTTCATTGTACAAGAATTTATTTTTAAACTTACAATGCTTTTGCCTGAAGCAGTATTTGTGAGCTATAATCAAACTGGCCCTAAAACCCATCCAAGCCCAGACTTTTCACAATCTGTATCTTTTATGACCTCTCTGGAAAATGCCAAGGACAACATAACCTTGTTAAAGGAGCAGCAGCATCACACAGAGTGGTAGAGACATGATAGTTAGAAGGTAACTGAGTGGTAAACGGTGATAGATCTTTGTCTTTATGTACACTTAAGAACATTCAGAAACATGTGTGACACACTTGTTGTAGGATCCAATACTGCTTAGTAGAATGAAAAAATAGGCAAGACTTAGGTTAGCAAGGTTGTTAAATCCAGAGCTGAGAGGTCATGTGCAGCTGTACAAGACCCTGGTTAGGCCACTTTAGAATATTGTGTGCAATTCTTGACTCCCTTCTTTCGGAAGGATGTTGTGAAACTAGAAGGGGTTCAGAAAATATTTACAAGGATGTTGCCAGAGTTGGAGGATTTGAGGTCTAGGGAGAGGCTGAATAGGCTGGGGCTGTTTTCCCTGGAATATTGGAGGCTGAGGGGTGACCTTATAGAGGTTTATAAGATCATGAGGGGCCTGGATAAGGTAAATAGAAAAGGTCTTTTCCCTGAGGTGGGGAGGCCAGAACTAGAGGGCATAGGTTTAAGGTGAGAGGGGCAAGATATAAAAGGCAGGTACCTAAGGGGCTACTTTTTCACACAGAGGGTGACGCATGTATGGAATGAATTGCCAGAGGAAGTGGTGGAGGCTGGTACAATCCCAACATTTAAAAAGCATCTGGATGGGTAATGAATAGTTAGCGTTTAGAGGGTCATAGGCCAAATGCTGGCAAATGGGACTAGATCAATTTAGGATATCTGGTCACCATGGATGAGTTGGACTGAAGGGTCTGTTTCTGTGTTATACATTTCTGTGACTCTATAATGAACTTATAGTGCCTCTCTTACAACCTCCATCCAGGGCCCCAAACAGTCCGTCCAGGTGAGACAGAGGCTCACACCTGCCTCTCTTCCAACCTAGTTTACTGCATCAGGTGCTCCTGATGTGGTCTTCTCTACATCAGGGAGACCAAATGTAAACTTAAGGAACGTTTCACCGAGCGTCACAGCCGGGCCTGCAGGGGCCGACCGGACCTCCCAGTCACCACCCATTTTAATTCCCCTTCTCACTCCCTTTCCAACATGACCATCCTTGGCCTCCTCCATTGCCACAGTGAATCAGACCACAAATTGGAGGAACAATACCTCATCTTCCACCTGGCTAGCCTACAGCCCAGATGACTCAACACTGAGTTCTCCAATTTCAAATAACGTCCCTTTCCCATTCCCCAACTCCCTTCCCAGCCCCTCCCCCAACCTTCCACTCCTCCCTGCCACCAAACGGATTCATTCCTCTCATTGACCAACCAGGTCGTACCCTTTATCTGTCTTCACCTATCCTCACTTCACCAGCCTGTTCCCACCTCCCCCTTTATCTGCAGCTCCCCCATATCCACCCCAGACTTGAAGAAGGGTTACTCTTGAAAAATTGACTTCTCTACCCCCTGGTGCTGTGTGGCTTGCTATGTTCTTTCAGCCGCCTGCCTGTCTACTTTGGATTCCAGCATCTGCAGTTTTTTTCTGTCTAATAGAGCAGATTCAAGGCAGTAAAAGGGCAATTTTAATAATAAAGAACACAAAATTTAGTAGAAGAAATTAGAAGACATTTAAGACCGCACTAAGAATTGGAGATTAATAATGTAATTTGAGTGCTTGATGGATCTTTGGAAAATTGTAGATGCCAACATACATTACATCTTGGGCTGTGGACAATGCAAAATCATCCATTTTGTCTTAAAAAAAAGGGAACTTTCAACTTCACTGTAGACAGGGGGAAAACTTCTAATTTACCAACAAAAGGTGGGAAACTACATTTTAAAACACAAAAAGATGAATTAATATGCAGTAATCAGCAGAGAGATGCAAATTATTATTGTGCAGAATTTAAAGCTTTGTTACAAGAAAAACATGTAGTATTGCTACATTTCATAGTTTAACAGCTTTCAAAATGAAGAATTTCTTTTCAAAAATTGCTATTTAAATTCAAACATTTTCCAAATAAATGGCCGATGTGGCCTCCTCTATATTGGTGAGACAGGCCGCTTACTTGCGGAACGCTTCAGAGAACACCTCTGGGCCGCCCGAACCAACCAACCCAATCACCCCGTGGCTCAACACTTTAACTCCCCCTCCCACTCCACCGAGGACATGCAGGTCCTTGGACTCCTCCACCGGCAGAACACAACTACACGACGGCTGGAGGAGGAGCGCCTCATCTTCCGCCTGGGAACCCTCCAACCACAAGGTATGAATTCAGATTTCTCCAGCTTCCTCATTTCCCCTCCCCCCCACCTTGTCTCAGTCGGTTCCCTCAATTCAGCACCGCCCTCCTAACCTGCAATCCTCTTCCTGACCTCTCCGCCCCCACCCCACTCCGGCCTATCACCCTCACCTTGACCTCCTTCCACCTATCCCACCTCCATCGCCCCTCCCCCTAGTCCCTCCTCCCTACCTTTTATCTCAGCCTGCTTGGCTCTCTCTCTCTTATTCCTGATGAAGGGCTTATGCTCGAAACGTCGAATTCTCTATTCCTGAGATGCTGCCTAACCTGCCGTGCTTTGACCAGCAACACATTTGCAGATAGAATAATATTAACTTACTATAGGATTAAAAATATAAAAACATAAGTGTAGCAACATTTAGATGCAACAGACAGTAAAACAGTTTTTTAGGAAGAATAATTAATATTTATCTTAAAAACACTTCACAGGAAAAGTAATACTGCCATAAATGTCAAATATAAGAAGTAGGCCAAACAGAATACAACATTGTCCATCTTGGAGAAAAAAAAACTATTAAGCTATAAAATAGCTTTAAACTTAAATAGAGCTAAGTCTCAAGTTGAACAAGTAAATACATCATTGTATTCTATATACCCTGCAGACAATGAGGTTATAAATCACCAAAATATGAAGGAACGCACAGATATTTTTGAAAAAGTGTTTCAAATGAGCTCTACAGATTTATGTAAAACTATGACTAACAGAATTCCTGTTGTGATGATTGATAACTGTTTGTCAGATATATTATCAGGCCAGGACGTACATTTTATTGTATAAGGCTTTGGATAATGTTGTAGGTCGGAGATATCTAGGGATTCAGGTACATAATTCATTGAAAGTCATGGGATATTTAGACAGGGTCGTTAAGAAGGTGTTTAACATATTTGCCTTCATTGCTCTGACCAGAGTTGGGACATCATCTGGGATATCATGTTGAGGTTGTATAGGATCTTGATGGGACCTCTTCTGGAGTACTGTGTTAAGTGTAGTCACCCTGTTATATGAATATTATTATAGAGGGCTAAGAAAAGATTTACCAGGATGTTGCCAGGAATGGAGGGTTTGAGTTCTGTGGAAAGGCTGGATAAGCCGGGATTTTTTTTTACTGGAGGGTAGGAGATTGAGGTTTGTAAAATCATGAGGGGTATAGATAATGTGAATGGCAGGTATTTATTTTTCCCTGGAGTGGGGATTTCAAAACTAGGGGACATATTTTTAAGATGAGAGGAGAAAGATTTTAAAAAAAGACATGAGGGGCAATTTTTTATACAAAGAAGGGTTTAAGTGTGGAATGACATTCCTGAGGAAGTGATTGATCCGGGTACAGTTACAATATTTAAAAGGCATTTCAATGATTACATGTATAAGAAATAAGGGATACGGGCAAAATGCAGGCAGATGGGACTCATTGAGTTAGCGATTATGATTGGCATGGATTAGTTGGATAGAAGGATCTGTTTCTGAGCTGTATGACTCTATGACTCTATATTATATTCCAAAGAATATTTTTTCTCTGAAGAAAGCTATTTAAGTTGTGCTGAAAGCAGAAACTAGGAGAAGCACCAACAAATTATGAGAGGGCGAGGCAATCTTCTCACACAATAACAACAAAACTCAAAATAATAATTACATAAGGTATAAACACACAAGACAGGCCAACACAGAGTAATCAACAGTTGATACTGAGACTTAGCATCAATGCTGTGGAACAAAAAAAACTCTTGCAGGCACAAGCACAAACAGAAAGTGCTGGAGAAACACAACATGTCTGGTAACAACATGTAGACAGAATCATAGTTAATGGTTAAAATCCAATTTGACTTCTCAAGCAACAGCCAAGTATTGCAGATTGTACTTTCTACATTAGAAAGAAGAACATAATTTCTTCAAGATCAATTTATCTGGAAGACATAGTAGTGAATGAAACATTCAAATAAAGCATGAAACTATGGAAGCTGACAGGCACATGCAATACTCAGCTATGACAAATGTTTCATTTTCAAAAGTAAAGGTCACCTTCAGCAGATCTGCAAAACTAGGTCACAGTTTCAAAGCAACAAAAAGCAGCAAATGCTTACTCATACAAAAGTGTTCATGTGGTTGATCCATTACATCTGGAAGAGATACCAAAGTCAATCCTAGGCTTACTAGGGTTTGAGTTTCAACCAACTCAGATTTGACAAAACCTGTCGTTGCCAATGGATTCTTATTCATTTTAAGCTTCATACAATGGTTAGACTCACTGTCAGCCTGTATCCATGAAACTGCAGGGTCCAGCTGTGAGTAAGGATATGCTCTAAGTAGCACTACAATGAAAGAACATGAGAGTTGAAAATAGATATGGAATTCATAAACAAAACTCCTCACTTTTGAGCTTGCATGTACCTCCCACCAGACTACCTCTAATATGTCCTTTTTTCTCAACTGAGGGACCCCCCCCCCCCCCCACCCAACCATCTGTGTTTGACAAGGCCCCCTGCTGTGTTCAATCAAAATCTGACAGAGAAAGGGAAGTGTGTCGGCAGAATTATGAGATTTTGTTTGCACATGACTGATGGTCCTTGTTAACCACAGATGGTGTGGCGGGGGGTTGGGGAGGGAATCCTTAGTTGAGAAGGAAGGTCATGTTGGAGACAGCTTGGTGGAAGCTGGTATCATTAGAACAGATACATCAGAGATAGAGAAAATGAGAGTAGGCAATGAAATCTTGTAAGGGGCAGGGTATGAGGAGGTATAGTCGAAGTAGCTATGTGAATTGGTCAGCTTGTAATGGTTATTGGTGGAACTGCCTATCCCCAGAAATACAAAAAGTGAAGTCAAAGAAGGGATGGACCAGGTGAAGATGAGAGAAGGATGAAAATTGGAAGCAAAAATGATTAATTTTCCAATTATGGATGAAAGCAGGAAGCAACACTGAAGATATGACCATTTGTGGAATGTGGGCCTCAATAGGACTACAACAGGGAAGGTTCCATATAACCCATGAAGAGAAAAGTATAGCTGGAACCCATTCAGGCATCCAAAGTGACACATTTGACTTGGAGCAAATTTGCTGAGTTAAGGGGAATTTGTTAAGTTGTGAACAATCTCACCCAGGTGAAGAAAGATGGTGGTGGATGGAGTCAGTGCCGGTCTCTTTTTAAAGATAAAGCAGTGAGCCTTCACACCATCATAATTGAAAATGGATGTTTAGAAGGATTGAACATCCATAGTGAAGAAGAGACAGCTAGGGCAAAAGTAATCGAACGTGTCTATGTTTCAGCCTGTACCTGCTCCAGTGAACTTATTTCTTCATATTTTGACTCTATTTGTTCCCCCTTGTTGTCCAACCTGCTGATAGGGCTGGTGCTGTTGTTGTCTGGCGTGCTGACCTGGTAGACACTAACTGTCAACTCTCAGATTCTTTCTGTTATCTGCAGCAGTTTTATTCTCCAAACCCTCAAATCCCAGTCCATATTTATCATTTCTCTCATTTATAATGATGTGCCTATTATTACATCAAATGATATATAAACAGAAAGTTTGGAAAGGAGAGGATATTTAAGTTTTGGAATAAATGCTTGCCTTTGTGGGTCAGTGCATTGAGTATAAGAGTTGGAAGGTCCTGTTGTGACTGTACAGGACATTGGTTTATCCACTTTTGGAATAACACATACAATTCTGATCTCCCTGCTATAGGAAGGATGTAGTGAAACTTGAAAGGGTTCAGAAAAGATTTACAAGAATGTTGCTGGGGTTGGAGGGTTTGAGCTAGGGAGAGGCTGAGTGGACTGGGGCTAATTTTCCTGGAGTGTTGGAAGCTGAGGGGTGACATTTTAGAGGATTATAAAATCATGAGGGACATGGATAGGGTAAACAGACAAAGTCTTTTCCCTGGGGTGAGTGAATCCAAAACTGAAGGGCATAGGTTTAGAATGAGAGGGGAAAGATTTAAAAATAACCTAAGGGGCAATGTTTTCATGCAGAGAGTGATGCATGTGTGGAATGAGGTGCCAGAGAAAGTGGTGGAGGCTGATACAATTACAGCATTTAAAAGGCATCTGGATGGGTATGTGAATAGGAAGGGTTGAGAGGTACTGGCACATGGGACTAGATTAATTTAGAATATCTGATTGGCATGGATGAATTTGCCCGAAGGATCTGTTTCCATGCTGTACATCTCTATGACTCTAAATAGTGATCCATGTTGGAGATCAAGAGCACTTCAGCGAGAGACGTAGTATAGAATTTAAAGGTTGACCAGATGTGGGTAGGGGAGGGTGTGGAGTCAGATGAGGGGTTTGTTAAATGAGCAAAAATAGGAAACTGGTTCCAACCTTCTGATCCTTGGCTTTTATCGAGGCAGATAAAGTGGCTCCTAGCGTGCTGCATAATAACCAGATGGAAATGTTTCTGTTTGCAATTGAAACCAGGGCTGTCAAGTCTCTGCAAGCCTGATGGCTGCAGTGGGATAAGGATACCCTTAGCAAATGGCAAGTACCTTCACATTAATCATTATGGGCCAGGAGGAAAAGCATTGCTTTCTCTAGTCCCATTAACACCTCCATCCACCCTCCATCCAACTTGCCCCAATTCTTCCCAGGATTTTGTTTGAAACACCACCCAGCTTTCACTAGCCCCTCTCCTCACAGCACCCTCAGAGTCAGCAAACAAATGTACCCATGGATTTCTCTCCATCATGTTGGTAACCAATCAGACTGATTTACATGCGGACAACCTGTCGCACTCAAACGTCACGTTGAGGAATGAGCACTGCACAGGGATCAGGAAATTTAGATTTCCAGCTGCCTCATGTGCTACTGGATGCCTCTGCTTCCAGTATATTGACAAGCAAAAATTCTTTATCATTGAAGCATTTGGTGACATAGTGGTGTTTTTAAGACTTGAAGCACGTGATGGGCCTTGAAGCAAATTGAAAGAATGTTTGAACCGAGAGATTGCAAAGCTATCATCATGCAGAGCGGAAAAGGTTAAGGTTTTGATTTCGTAACTATGAAGCCATCATGAGACCTTTGCCGATGCTTTTAAATCAGATCGGATCAGACGAAGAGCAGCAGCTGTTTGAATCTGTCTTGTAATAAGATTTTTTTTTAGTGCTGTGAACTGGTTGATTTATCTCATCAACTCATGCTGTGGCCTCAGATATCACAAGAAGGAAGAGCCCAGATGGAGTCTCTCTTTCTTTCTGTTAGTCTTAATAATGTGTGATTCGTGAAGTTTCTGTTCTCAGATAATAATCCACCTAAATGGTACAATGATGCTCCGATTTCAATTAAATGAATTAAGGATGCTGCGGTGTGTATTTCCTCATGGTATAATTCTTCAGGAAAAGTGGTGGCCTGCATAAACTGGTAAGAAAACTGACATTTGGACATTTTCAAGATTCTGCAGTATTCTCCTATACTGTATGCTTTTTCCTGTTTGTATAATTCACTGATATAATTAATGAAAGCGCTGAGACAGGGATAAAGCTTGTCAAAGGCTATTTCATTGTATACTCATCATCAGAAAGGCTTGCTGATGTTTTTAAGGAAGCAATTCATTTTCTCAAGCTACAAAAAATTCAATACAAACAGAATTATTCGCATCTCATTAGATCTTCAGATAGGTGTGAAACTGTTCAATTTCATACAGAAATGACTAGCCAAGAATTTGTACGATGGTTGCAAGTTGGTAATCTCAAAAATGCACAAATTTTATACCTATTTTCCTTTTGTCAAGTTATAACTAATTATTTTATCAATGTCATCAGAATGGCCTAGATCTTGAAGTCAATATCAGAAACCTATTTTTGATTCTGATCAGACAAAGTAATACACATTAAATTTAAGAGGTGTACTCCATGTAAACTTTCAGATTGGCAAGCTGCTCAGTTTAACTAGTCTAGTGTAGTCTAGGAATCCATTAATTAGTAACAAAATGATTGATGTTAAAACCACACCCATTTTCCACTACAATTCCTGCTGTACTGCAGGATTCACAAATTGTGAAACCATTTTCATAGCTACTGAGGGTCGTGAAGTGTATATTGCAAGTGAGGGGCATGGTGGCAGTTGATAGAGGTGTTGTGTTAGTTTGGTGAGGGATTGGGTGTCAGGTGGATTGGGAATGGGATGTTAGGGATGGTGGTTGAGTAGGGTGGCAGGTGGGTGTGGGATAGGGTGCTAAGTGGGTGTGGAGACTAGATAATAGGTGAGTAGGTGAGTGAGTGCTTTAGGGTAGGTCAAGGGTTGCAGAGAGGGCAATGGAGTTGAAAGCATGTTGGGTGCCCGATAGTGGAGTTGGTTTGAAGATTGGAAGGGAAGAATGGGGTCACATTAGGAGGGGTGGTGTCAATTCTGAAGGTGCATGTTCATTTGTCTGGTGGCGCCTAGGGAGGGGGATTTTGGGTGGCATACGTCAGGTCCAAGGGATTATCGAGCCACTTGAGAGTTGGACCTGATCCAGTGCAAGAGGTTTATGGGTGCAAAAGATGATCAGGGTAAAGTTTGGGACGTTTTGAGGTTGTCTGGTTTGGACATGTACGGTTTTAATTCCTCGAGTGTTACCTGGGTAATTCAACTCATGAATGTAACTGTAACAACTGTGCTCCTATTGGAATACCTGGACCAAAGTACTGGAATTTCAAATGAAAGTAATCAGGTAAACAGTTGTCTTGAATCCATGCCAGACATTTTTTTCTCTAAGTGCAGGTTTGTTATGGAAGAGGAAAAAGATAATCTGAAACAAAAATAGTTATCGATTGGGAGAAGACAAATTGTACCAAAATAGGGTAGGATCTGGCCAAAGTATACTGGGAACAGCTGTTTGTGGAATATCTACTGCTGAAGAGTTGGGGGCGGGTGGGGTTTCAAACAGTAATTGGGAAGAGTACAAGCCCAAAGTGCTCTCTTAGGGTGAAACGTAGGAGCATCAAACCTAGAGAACCCTGGATGTCAAGGAATATTCAGCACTGCTTCCTTAACACATATAAAGGAAGCAAATCAAGGGAGGCCTGAGTGGAATATAGAAAGTATGAGGAGATCTTAAGAAAGCAATGAAAGGAGGAGAGAGGAGGACAAAAAATAATAATGGCAAGTAGAAGTATAGACAATTCCCAATGCATTCCATAAGTATGTGGGAGAGGATAATCAGGGAAAGATTAGGGCCATTATAGATCAAGGGCATAATCTGAGTGTAGAGCTAGATGATGTTGATAGTGTTTTATATGAGTAATCCACTTCTGTATTCCATCAGGAGAAAGCGAATGTAGGGACAGAGGCTTGAGCAGATTGACATAGGGAGTGATGAGTGACTGAAGGTTTAAAGTGGAAAAGTCTCCAGGTACAGATGGTTTGTTTCCCAGGCTGTTGTGGGAGGCAAGGGAAGAAATTATAGCGGCTCTGACCCAATTATTTACTTCCTCTCTGGCCACAGGGAAGGTGCCAGAGGATTGGAGGACAGTTTATGTGGTTCCATTTTTCAAGAAGGATGGATGGAATAAACAGTGAGTCACACACCTGTAGTAGGAAAACTTTGGAGAAAATTCAAAAGCAGAGAATTAATCTCCATTTGGAGAGACAAGGTTTGATCAGGCTAGTCAGCATGGCTTTATCAGAGGGAAGTCATGCTTAACAAATTTACTAAACTTTTCCAAGGATGTGATCAGGTGTGTAGATAAGGGTAAATGATATAAATTTTAGCGCAGCCTTTGATAATGTCCCACACTGGGGATTAATAGAGAAGGAAAAACAATTGAGATCCAGGGTAACTTGGCAAGTTGGATCCAAAATTGGCTAGAGTACCATAGTACCACACTACAGGAAAGATGTGATTGCACTAGACGGGGACAGAAGAGATTCACCAAAATATTGCCTGGGTTGGAGCACTTTAGCTATGAAGAGAGGCTGGGTAGGCTTGGGTAGTTTTCTTTAGAGTGGAGAAGGTTGAGGGAGTCATGATAGAGCTGCATAGGATTATGAGAGGCATGGACAGAGTGGATTGGAATGAGCTGTTCCCCTTAACTGAAGGAGAAAGGGAGGACCGCAGATGCTGGAGAGTCAGAGTTAAAAAGTATGGCCTGATGAAGGGCTTATACCTGAAAGGTCTCATCTCCTGTTCCTCAGATGCTGCCAGACCTGTGCTGGGTTTCCAGCACCATTCTTTTCAACCCTGAGCTGAAGGGTCAATTTCAAGGGGCATAATGTTAAAATGAAGAACAGGAGGTTCAGAGGTGATTTGAGGAAAAATCTTTTTCATCATGAGGGTCATGAGGATTTTGAATTCACTGTCTGCAACAGTAGTAGAACATAGAACATAGAACATAGAAGGATACAGCGCAGTACAGGCCCTTCGGCCCTCGATGTTGCGCCGACCGAGTCCTACCTAACCTATACTAGCCCAATAACTTCCAAATGCCGATCCAATGCCCGCTTAAATGAACATAAAGAAGGAGAGTTCACCACTGATACGGGCAGGGCATTCCATGAACTCACAACCCGCTGTGTGAAGAATCTACCCCTAACATCTGTCCTATACCTACCACCCCTTAATTTAAAGCTATGTCCCCTAGTAACACCTGACTCCATTAGCGGTAAAAGGTTCTTAGTATCTACCCTATCTAAACCCCTAATCATCTTATACACTTCTATCAGATCTCCCCTAAACCTTCTCTTCTCCAATGAGAACAGCCCCAAGTGCCTCAGCCTTTCCTCATACGATCTTCCTACCATTCCAGGCAACATCCTGGTAAACCTCCTCTGCACTCGTTCTAAAGCTTCCACATCCTTCCTATAGTATGGCGACCAAAACTGCACACAATACTCCAGATGAGGCCTCACCAGAGTCTTATACAACTGCAACATGACCTCAGGACTCCGGAACTCAATTCCTCTGCCAATAAAGCCCAGTACACCATATGCCTTCCTCACAGCACTATTTACCTGGGAGGCAGGAGACTTCACAAACTTTAAAAGGTATGAGCACTTGAAATGATATAACATTCACGACTATGGGCCAAGTGCTGGAAAGTGGGGTTAGTTTAGATAGGTCGGTGCAGACTTAATGGGCCAAAAGGCCTCTTCTGTGCTGACTGGCTCTACGACTACAACTATATGACTTTAAATATGAGTGCAAAAGATGATCAGGGTAAAGTTTGGGACATTTTGAGGTTAAAATCTTCGAGTAAAAAATGAGGTCTGCAGATGCTGGAGATCACAGCTGAAAATGTGTTGCTGGTCAAAGCACAGCAGGCCAGGCAGCATCTCAGGAATAGGGAATTCGACGTTTCGAGCATAAGCCGCTTATGCTTGAAACGTCGAATTCCCTATTCCTGAGATGCTGCCTGGCCTGCTGTGCTTTGACCAGCAACACATTTTCAGACATTTTGAGGTTGTCTGGTTTGGATATGTATGGTTTTAATTCCTCGAGTGTTACCTGGGTAATACAACTCATGAATGTAACATGAGTCATTCACTAACATTAAAACACATTCACTAACATTAATACACATTGTGTGCTTCTATATTGAACCTGCAATCAGGGAATCTATTCAATTTTTAATGTGACTGGTGTTATCATCATTAAAATGCATTAAAAGAAGCAAAACATGAAGTATACCTCAGTAAAGGTACATCTAAACAAAACATTCCAAACATTGTCATCATATACCAGACAAATTACATTCATTCCTGCTGTAACTTCTCCCAATGCAAAGAGATGCTTTGAATAAATGCAGTGGTGAACATCTACATTTGAGGATTTGGAAAATGGGCCAGGTTGTTATCTGTGATTTATTTTGATGGAAAATTTGATGGACAGCAGGAAAAGATTTGGGCTATTTGTGCATTTACATTTTAATGCATAAAATTCCATGATCTTTAAATCCACATAATGGTTTTAGTTAAAAATTACACAGCACCAGGTTATAGTCCAACAGGTTTATTTGGAAGCACTCATTATTGGAGTGCTGCTCCTTCATCAGGTTGTTGCGGAGTATGAGGTTGTAAGACACAGAATTTATAGCAAAAGTTTATTGTGTGATGTAACTGAAATTATATATTCAAAAAGATCCAGATTGTTTGTTAAGTCTCTCATCTTTTAGAATGAACATGTTGGTTTCAGTTCTTTCATATGTAAATTGCATAACTTTTTAAAAGTTACATTCTCAAATGTCATATCAGCCCAGATAATGCATTTAAGGTGTGAGGTGCCCTGCGTCAGACAGTCTGTGCCACAATGTGCAGATTGATTCTCATCTAAAAATCAGATTTACTGAATCTTACATGGATGCATGCAGTTTTTGAGCAACATAAAATGTAATTCTGCTCAAGTACAAATTCACCCCGCAAACTTATATATGTGTGTGTGCATGTGGGGGTGTGTGTGTGGGTGGGGGGAGAGGTTATGAGTATCTATGAGAGATCGTGTGCATGTGGGTGAGTGTAAAGAGGTATAAGTCTGTGAGAGGGTGCATGTGTGGGTGTGAGTACATGCCCACTTTAGCTATAAATTCTGTATGTTACAATCTCATACTCCACAACCACCTGATGAAGAAGCAGCACTCCTAAAGCTCGTGCCTCCAAATAAACCTGTTGGACCATAACCTGGTGTTGTGTGATTTTTAACTTTGTACACCACAGTTCAACACTGGCATCTCCAAATCATAACTGATTTAGAATCAGATTATATATGGGCATACAAGCAGAGGAAATTCCAGGCCGTTATCGAAAATAATGTGCTCAGTTTCATAGAAAGAAAGTCATCCTCCCACAATTATATTAAAGTTGAAGCTCTTTCAACATAAAATATATGAGATATGGTTGGTAGGTTTTATGATAGCTGAAAATGTGTTGCTGGTTAAAGCACAGCAGGTTAGGCAGCATCCAAGGAACAGGAAATTCGACGTTTCGGGCCAGAGCCCTTCATCAGGATCAACTTTCAGCATATTAAGATGATACTTCTTTGACTGTAGAAATATTTTCTAGTCAAGAAACACCTAAACTGACGGAAATCTTTACATATATTTGAGATGGTAAATACGATGGGACCACTACAAGCATGTACAATTTATTAAAGATATTTTTTATTATGTGCAGAACATCCCTTAGACAATCTTTCCTTCTGTTTAGTCAGCCTCTCAAGATCGATGACTTACTTTCACTACGTTTCACTGAAGTGTGAGATGACTGATAAGTCCAATGTGTGATCCACAGAGTATACCATGTGTGGGGCAGGTGCTATTTGCAGATTTGGTAGGTGAGATGGTGAAGGTTTCTGTACTCTGTCTGATGTCTAAAGATGGTTCTGATGAAGTCTTCCAATATGTTTGGATATACATATGAATATACCTTCCCCATTTCAGTTGATTACAATCCAAAGGCTATGATGAGTCATCTGAGATGTCTGATCTCTTAGAGGACATTCCTAAAGCACATTGTCCTGCAAGTGTCTTTCCATGGCTGAGTTTTGAATAAAACAGTTGTTTTAGGAGTCTGGTGTCAGACATACAAGTAACATGTCCTGGAGCTGGCTTTGAGTGATTAAAGCCTTGATCTGGGCATGTTGGACTGAGAGAGGACACTACTTTTGGTCTGCTTTTGTTATTCCTGCATTTGGAGGATCTTGCAAAGTCAGAATTGAGAGTACATCTGCTATGCTGCAAGTTAATTAAATCTTCAAAATGTGCTAGAGTACAGGGATAAAATAACAGTCTGGGAAATGTTTCCCAAACAACAAAGGCTCTAGAACATACTACTCAGAGAGTAATAAGGGTATGGAATGCTTTGCCTGCAACGGTAGTAGATTTGTCAAGCTTAAGTGCAGTTAAGTCGTCATTGGACAGGCACATGGACGTACATGAAATAGTGTAGGTGGGATGGGCTTCAGATTAGTATGACAGGGCGGCACAACATCGAGGGCCGAAGGGCCTGTACTGCACTGTAATGTTCTATGTTCTATGTTCATGGGTTCTGAGGTGACAACTGCCATTGATTCAGTCGTTCCTCTGAGGGTCAAGGCCAATATGATGCTTCCACAATGTATTAGGACTGTTTGAACTGTAATGATGCTCACTACATATAAATCGTTACCTGCACTGGTCGACTGTAAGATGTTGCTCTCTCTCTCTTTCACTCACACTAGTGATAATGTTTCTTACCTCTTTATTCATTAGGAAGGGATCATGCCAGAAACATCGATTCTCCTGCTCCTTAGATGCTGTCTGACCTGCTGTGCTTTTCCAGCACCACACTCTCGACTTATGAGCTATTTGTCTCCTTCAGTTCCTTTGATTTGTTCAATCACAAGACAATGCTTCATGTTATAAAGTTGATCATATGCCACATTTATACAGTTTAAAATCATATTCAGAAAACAATAAATTCAAACCATAAGGGTACTAGCATGGTGCTCCAGCACCGTCACCTCCAAAACCTAATGTGAACAAAGCCAACTACCCTACAACTGGCAAAAGCCATTCACAACAGTGATTGCAAACCAGTCCCAACTTCTCCCAACTAGTAGAGAAACCTCTGAGTGTCAACACAGATCAACCATTGCCAACAATAGCTGTTTGGCAATATTTTCGACAGTTTTAATTAAACTGCAGTTTTTTTTTGTCTGGGATACTCATGAACTAATATGTTTGTAGCTAAACCAAGTAAGGCATCTGGCCGTTAGAGCAGATCTGGTGATAAGAATTGATCTCCATTTAGAGTATGCAAACATTTGAAATATTATTATGGGAAAGAAAACTTGTGTGACAATACACATTCATTATGAATTTTTCAGTATGCTTCTGACTTATTGAGCTTGGGCGATAACATGTGAGACTGTGACTTCTTCATTATAGAGACAATTAATAAGTTTCTGGAAATGCAGTGCCTTGTCAGACAATTAGGATTGTTAGTTTAAAGATATAATCTTGAAGGGAGGAATTGGTCAGTTTCAAAGTTATTTCGTGAAAGTCCTGGAACGGTAAATTGTTGCTGTCTTCCCAGATCTCCCTTCTCTCATTCTCTGCACCTTTTTCACAGAATCACAGAAGTGTTATGGTGCAGCAAGAGGCCGTTTAATCTGTTGTGCTTGCGCCAGCTCATTAAATGAACATCATTATCCTGTGCCAACCTCCAGCTATTTCCAAATACCATTACACATTTTATTTATCCAAATAACCATCCTCTTGAATGCCTCAATTGAATCTGCCTCCACTGCTCTTCCATACCCTAATTACTCACTGTGTGAAAAATATTTTCCTCATTTCACCCTGGCATCCAGTGCAGACCACTTCAAATCTATGCTTATTTGTTCCTTTTTATGATTGCGAAGAGTTTCTCCCTATCTTCTCTGTCCAGATCACTCATGATTTTGAAAACCTTTATCACATCTTCTGTTGGTCCTCCTTTCCTCCAAGAGCAGTCTTCTTTAATCTATCCTCATCACTGAAGTTTCTCCTCCTGGAACCATTTTTGTAAATAGCTTCTGCACTCTGTCCAGTGTACGTGCTTTGTATAGTATGATATCCAGAACTATACACAATATTCGAATTAAAGTCTATCGACTGCCTTATACAAGTTCAACATCACCTCCTTTGTGTTGGTAATCTGTGTTTCAATTAATAAAGGTTGAGATACTGCATGCCTTATTAATAGCTCTTTCATCCGTCATGCCACCTTCAATGATCTGTGCACATATATATATATGTATAATATATATATACACCCAGGCTCCTCTACCTGCACTCTCCTCAGAATTGTACCACTTATCTTATCATGTCTTTCAGTGTTCTTCTTGCCAAAATATATCACCTCACACTTCTCTGCACTGAAACTCATCAATCACCTGTGCACCCACTCCACCAAATTGTTTACATCCTGCTGAAGTTCTATACTGTATTTCTTAGAATTTGAAATTCTTCCAAGTTTTGTATATATAACATTAACCTGGGGTTTGGGATTATTAGACCAATGACATTACCATTTTGCCACCAGCAGTCCACCCATTTTCTTGTTGTGGACAGCTCCTTTCTATTTCTTCAATATTATTGTCCCAAGTTTTATATCAAAAATAATGTTATGGTATCAACACTTACCATTATTATGGAGCAATCAGACAGCAATTGTTGATCAATTTCCTTAGATTTATTTATATTTTTAATTTTCTAATCAAACTGCTCACAGCGTTTTTAACATCTGGAAATAGGCATTAACATGTCAGGACACAATTCATGGGCCCATGTCTATGGCCTGTGGCTCATATATCTGGCTGCATTTACAGACTGTTCACTTACTGTCTTAGCCATCGCTCAATCTGAGCCGAACTGAATGCTCACCACATCACTGTCTTATATTGATTTGCTGTTTTACACTTTCCCTACATAGCCAGAGGTTCCAAGCTCACAGTACTGCTATACTGGCATGCCATTTAACACGGGTACAAAGCCAGGAACCTTATCACGGTTGTCAGGAGTCCTCAGTCAACTGAAAGGAGTCAGCAATTCAGAGTCAGGATGCTGTGCACGTTACGGGTGAGGAGCCAAATTTCAGGCAGCCACCATCCATTTTGACTCTTGCTGCTGAATTGTATGCTATTTTTCTCCTGGAATGAGAGACAAGCTGGTTATTATGAGAGATTAAAGTGGTGGCGCGTTGTTATTTTTGGAACAAGTGGAGAGGTGCCCTAAGTGAGTGATAGGCAAGGCAGGGGACTTGCAATTCTTTGCAACTGGGCTGGGTGAGAGCGAGCAGGTGAAGATACCACAGGCAACAGTGAGACTGGTAGAGCATGAGCGTTGGTAGAAGATGGATATAGTAGGCTGGTATGATCTGGCATCGTGGTATCCTCCGCTGGTCCTGGAGTGGGGGGAGATGGGGCGGAGCATCCTATCTGTACATCATCCTGTCTCGCAGGACATCCAGGTCCTTGCCCTCAAAGCAGGTCACCAATTTCAACTTGACTACCATGGCTGGTTCAATGTCAGGAAATGTGCAGGACAGCTGCAGTCTGACAGTGCTTCTCTGATGCACAAGGCTTTTTAAAAGTAATGGTAACACCAGAGATGTGGGTCCATGATGGGATCTTCCATGAGTTTGTGGGCGGCACGGTGGCACAGTGGTTAGCACTGCTGCCTCACAGCGCCTGAGACCCGGGTTCAATTCCCGACTCAGGCAACAGATTGTGTGGAGTTTGCATGTTCTCCCCGTGTCTGCGTGGGTTTCCTCTGGGTGCGGGTCAGGTGAATTGGCCATGCTAAATTGCCCGTAGTGTTAGGTAAGGGGTAAATGTAGGTGTATGGGTGGGTTGCACTTCGGCGGGTCAGTGTGGACTTGTTGGGCCGAAGGGCCTGTTTCCACATTGTAAGTAATCTAATCTAATCTAATCTTATTCCAGAAACAGCATGTGGTAAGATTGCACTAGAATCAGATGAGAAGAATGTGATAAAAGTATGGCAGCTGGTTAATGGGGTGAGTTGGGTAAGCTATGAGAAGATGCCTCACTTGGACTGTTGGTGAACATTTTTCCAAAAAAAAAATCAAACACAACTGACACTTAGCCAGAAAAAAAATAAGATTCAGCCTGTTATTTCAGATTTTAAGCATTACTGCAAATTTTAAAATTAACATTATTTTTTATGTTTTCTTTTTGGCTTGTTTAGGTATCTCTCTTTTAAACCCCCATTTCTTTCTCTCAGTTTATTTTGTTCCCCGTACATAATTTTACATTGATATATATGGAATGGGTTTTATAGTTTGCATGTTTTTGACAAGCTTCACTTCCAGTCAGGCAAGGAGCCCTTTGGAGCAGACTGAAGGTAAATGACCAACTGCTGCTTGCAGTGTGAGGTATAGTTGGTGGGGTGACTGGGCAGATCCCCTATCCTGGGGATCCAGTTCCTGCATGGTCCAATCTCTCATCCACGTTGGAGTATTTGGATGGTGGAGGAAGTCTGACTGGGGGTTCCAGTCTCAAAGAAGGCAGTATCTTGAATAGGTTGGAGTCAGGTTTGAGATTTCCAGCATTTTTATATCTCACCTGACCCTAAGCTTTTGATATTGATATGATTAAACTTCACCCTGATTGCCTCATGTGTGATTTGAGATTTTGGATCCACAGATATATAAAACAGGCAGTCAACTATTATTAAATAATTTTAAGATAGTTTATAAAGAAGCAGCAGTTTAGATATAATACATTACAAAAACAGACAGGAAATGTGCGGCAGTTAAAGTTGGATAAAGACAAATAGATGGTTAGCACAGTATGTTGATCTAATTAGCTTTTGAAGGCAGCATCCTGCTGTCTAGTTTGTTTGTTAAGGACTGTTCCCTTTGATCTTCTCCATCTTCCCTGGTCCATCTTTCATCTAAAGAAGGTGACTGCCTGACAAGAACTGCCCCTCAATTAGAACTTTTTGCATATGTTATATAAAGAGACTCGTAGTTGTACCCTGTATAAGTCAATTTTCTAATCAGTGAATGCAGGATAACTATTGTTAAAATAGTTATCACCTGTCTGTAAATCTTCCAGATTGAGGTAATCATTTTAATTTATGTCAGTCTTTGGTTATTTCCTGGCCCTTTGCTATTAGTTGCATACAAGATGCCATGCTACCAGTTTAGAAATATCAATGTGGAAGCCTGAAGTAAGCCACCCGTGGCATCTTCAGAAATTATTTATTTATGTTTCCAGAGAGAAAATGAAACCAGTTTCTCTGCTGACATGAGCTAATGCTATGCATATCAATACTTAAGTATTTCTATATTTATTCTAAAATGTATAATTTATTAAAGGCCTGATTTCTTACAGACAATTAGGATTCTCAATCTGATTATTTGAAGGGACACATTGCAAGTGCCACAAATTCCCAATTCATGTTCAACTTTTTTTTTATCTTTTGATCCCACACATACTCTAAATAATCTGACTGTTATCATTTGTTGGAGTTTGATGAGTACAAATTGGCTGCTATGTTTTCTTCATTATAACACTTAAAATGTGCTTTAGTCACTGTAAAATGCTATGGGCCATGTAATGGTACAAAATGCACTGTATAACTAAATGTCCTTCTTTTCATTCTTCATATATAATTGGACAGGACCAATTTAAATATTGAATTGGAGGAGGACCATTTTCATTGGAATACGTCTGCACTGGGTAAAATAGAACCAAAGATTCCTGATGAAGGGCTCTGGCCCAAAACGTCAAATTTCCTGTTCCTTGGATGCTGCCTGACCTGCTGTGCTTTAACCAGCAACACAATTTCAAACCTATGCAAAGTATTGGCTGCCTAAAAGAGGAATCAGTTAAGGTTCATTCCCGGGGTAGGGAGGAGAGGTAAGACAAACAAAGGCAGAGCTCCCTGAAAGCAATTGAGGTAAACTGAAGCAAGAAATGGTGCATAGTACAGATATCAGGTTATTAAAGCAAGCAGAAAAAAATTCCAACTATAGAAATTGATAAAAGAAATCAGAAAGGCAAAGAGAAAGTAGGGGAAGAGAATGGCAGCTAACATGAAACAAGAATCCAAAGGTTGTGGTTTGTGGAGTGCTGTAACTGTTTAGTGGTTAGTATCCTGCGTTGTGGCTGCAGTCAGCTCGGCTCGAATCCACATCATGGCAGTCGGTTCTCTGGGCGCCATGATGGCTCAGTGGTTAGCACTGCTGCCTCACAGCACCAGGGTCCCAGGTTCAATTCCAGCCTTGCGCAACTGTCTGTGTGGAGTTTGCTCATTCTCCCTGTGTCTGTGTGGGTTTCTTCAGTGTGCTCCGGTTTCCTCCCACATTCCAAAGATGTGCAGGTCAAGTGAATTGGCCATGGTGTCAGATGCACTAGTCAGAAGTGGGTGGGTTACTCTTTGGAGGTTTGGTGTGGAGTTGTTGGGCCAAAGGGCCTGTTTCCACACTGTAGGGTATCTAATCTAATCTAATCTAATGTAAATAGTAAATGGGGACAAAGAGGAAAAATGAGGCTGATTAGAAACCAAAATGAAAATATCCATAAAAAAGCAGAGGGCATGTTTGAGGCGTTTAAAAAAATATTTTTCATTTGTCTTCATTAAGAAAGAAGATCATGACAAAGACAGAGTAAAAAAGGGAAATGAATGACTTGGTAAAGAAAAGATATTTGAAACATGATATTTAAAGTTGGTAGTTCACCAAGGATCAGATGAGATGAAGTGAAGAATTATAAGTAAAAGTGGAAATTATCGAACAACCACTATAATGTTCCAATTTTGTTTAAGTGAGTAGTGCAAGAGAGAACTCATAAATTACATAGATTTGTTAAAAGAAAATTGGTTAATTTGTGTTTCTTGCAAAAGTAACAGTGAGAATTGACAGAGCAATACAGCGGGGTGAGTTTTTGGACTGTCAAAAGATATTTGATGAGTCCCTTATTACAGGTTTACCAGAAATGTTCGGCCACTGGACTAAAAGAAGGACAACCATTCTAATACGAAAACTATAAGTGTACCTTTAAGTATTCAGCAGCTCTGAGATATACGGAGACTCTCAATATCTGTGTCTACAGCTATCAGCAGTTGTAAAGGCTGCAGAACTGATAACAGTACCAAGCTTGACCTAAAAGCAGAAAATAGCCAGAAAAAGTGAAATGTATTGAAAAGCCTATGTAACCCAGAGAACTCATTACCAAATCTACAAGGGAAAAAAGCCAAATCACAAATCTAGGATGCAGCAATCAATACTGAGTAATGAAAAGCAGTTTGGTTCTAGAGAAGGTGAAAATTCTTATATTTAAGGAAAAAAGATTAGACTGAGAAGCTAAATGGCTTAAGTCACTGTATTTAGTAAATAACTCATTTAATCTCACCAGGAAAATGAAATAACTCCAAAGGACCCTGTATCCTGTCACCAAATCACTCTTTATTTATACATGGAGAGGAGTCTTTAACACTGATCCAGCTTCCTCAGAGCCAGCCGTCAGAGAGAACAGAAACTCTGATACTCCTGTTTACATTTGATAGCCAGAGCTCCTTGAATGGGCCAGGTTAACAGCCCCAATCAGGGAACTTATATTCTATTGTTTTGAGTCGAGATGGTGAGCCAGCTAGACTCGAAACGTTAGCATGCTGTCTCCCCATGGATGTTGCCTGACCCACTGTGATCTCCAGCATTTGTTGTTTTCAGTACAGATTCCAGCATCTGCAGTAATTTGTTTCGGGTTGTGAGTTCATGGAATGCCCTGCCAGTAGCAGTGGTGGACTCTCCCTCTTTATGGTCATTTAAGCGGGCATTGGATAAGCATATGGAGGTTATTAGGCTAGTGTAGGTTAGGTAGGCTTCGGTTGGTGCAACATCGAGGGCCGAAGGGCCTGTACTGCGCTGTATTTTTCTATGTTCTATGTTCTATAACTCATATTCTATGAAGTCCACCGAGCTGACCTCATTACAATCATTATAGTAGAGTTATAAAAAAACTTGCAAAATGGTACACTCATTTCAAAAATCATTAAAACAACAATAAAACTTGATGATTGTAATTAAAAAAAAACAAAGACAGAAAGTTTTCTTAAGTATACATGTTTGTGGTTGTAAGGATTGAAGATTGTTTATTGTGGACATGAAAATATACTTAAAGTTATGATAAAAGCAAAGCAAAAATCCAATTTGAGAAATGTATGAATTTTACCAGGAATAAACAGGAAGAACGCTCATCATTCAAATTGTTAAACGGGATACAAAACCTCTTAAGAAAACAGTGAAAATGATATAAATTAGATTCCCTACAGTATGGAAACTGGCCCTTCGGCCCAACAAGTCCACACCAACCCTCCGAAGAGCAACCCACCCAGACCCATTCCCCTATCCTATATTTACCCCTGACTAATGCATCCGACACTATGGGCAATTTAGCATGGCTAATTCACCTGACCCACATATCTTTGGATTGTGGGAGGAAACCAGAGCACCTAGAAGAAACCCACGCAGACGCAGGGAGAATGTGCAAACCCCACACAGACAGTCACTTAAGGCAGGAATCAAACCCAGGTCCCTAGTGCTGTGAGGCAGCAGTGCTAACCACTGAACTACCCTGCCACTCCAATTAATAGGCCTTTTTTCAAGCTTGGGTGAAATAAGAAATAGTATTTCTTCATTTTAAACCATTTCAGTAATCTTTAAATGCTCAATTTTTTTTGTGGCAGAAACAGAATAATCCTGAAACATTTCAAAGTGTTCAACTTTTATAAAGAAAAAGTAAACAAAATTCCTAAAAGAGAAAGCAAAAGGATAGAGCAAAAACCTTCTCAATGTTAAACTTTCTTAGCAATTCATCTCATCATTCAGTTATTAAAGAAAATCATTACAATATTTCTAAAACTTGCTGAACATTTAAATAATTGAAGTGATTGTACAATTTAAATCATTGAACATCAAAACCAGCTACATCTGTAAACAGCTGCAAAAAAATTCAACAACCTTCAAGTATGTCATAAATAAAAGAAATAATTGCAGTTAAACACAATAATAATGAAGAAACATATTACACCTCAAAGCAGATTTAAAATCAGACATATTTCAGACTTCGAATTTTACTGGACTATTCGGAAGAGACAATTTATAAGATACAGGACTGTTTCAGGATTGCAAAATATACACATAAAAGAATAAGCAAACACATTTTCTTTGTTTTGTAAGTCCATTTGTAGCTTTGTTTTAAAATGGCACAATGTAAGAGAAGATACCGTTGACAATATTGTAAGAGAATTTTGTAATTACTTTTTTTTGCAGCATTAATCATAACAAGAAGGTTTAATAGAATAATCTCGTTTCTAGAAATACCTGTTGGCGACTTTATGCAGCATGAATGTTTTTAGTGCAGCAGGAGGCCATTCAGCCCATCATGTCCTCATCGGTCAACAGAGGTTTAAAAGATAGAACATTTCCAGAGAACATGCAGAAGTCATTAACAGTTTGTGATTCACTGAACTAATAATGTTAATGTGCACACGGAGGTTAAACGTTACACTAAGATAGTGTTATAAAGGTCTACAGCATGGAAACAGGCCCTTCAGCCCCACCTGCCCATGCTATCCAATTTTCATAATTTAAACTGGTCCTATTTGCCTGTTTATAGTCCATATCCCTGCATACCTATCCATCCATATACTCTCTAAATTTTTCTTAAATGATGAAATTGTATTTGCTTCCACCACCATGTCTGGCAGACCGTTCCAGACATGCACCACCCTCTTTGTGAAATAATTGCTCTTTTGGATTCTTTTGTAACTCTCCCCTCTCTTCTTAAACCTATGCCCTCTCATTTTAAATGCCCCTACAATGGGGAAAAGTTGTCATCTATCTGCCTTATATAACCCTTATCATAATTTTATATACCTCGATAAGGTTACCCTCCGCCTCTTCTGCACCAGCGAAAAGGTCCCAGCCTATCCAACTTATCCTTATAACTCAAACCTTTCAGTTCGTAGCATCCTAGCAAATAGTTCCTTCAATTTTTCTAGTTTAATAGTATCCTTTCTTTAGTAAAGTGAACAGAACTGCCTGCAATATTTCAAATGTGGCCTCACCAATATCTTGTATAACTGCAATAAGATGTCCCAACTCCTATACTCAAGTGTTCTGATGATAAAACCGAAAGCATGCCGAAAGCCTTCTTTATTGCCCTGTCAACCTGTCACTCTATTTTCAAGGAGCTGTGAACCTGTAACCCGAGATGTCTTTGTTCTATAAGACTCCCCAGGGCCCAACCATTGACTGCCTTGGTTTGCCTTACCAAAATGCAACTCTTTGCATTTATCAAAATTAAACTCCATCTGCCATTCCTCAGTCCACTGGCCCAGTTGATCAAAATCTCTGGAAGGAGCTCAAACTATCAAGATCTTCATGGAACATTTATCTTTCTACGATTAAATGGCACTTTTTGAAGAGATAATTCAAACCTTTGATAGTGGTAATAGGTGATTAATGTGAACCAGTTATGACAGAGATCATGCAGTTTAATGATTATTCATCTCAGTTCAAACTTGTCACCAGGGTGAGTGCTATTATTTTATCTGAAAAGATTCCTTGCTTGAATAGAATTAAATTACAATTTGCTGACAGAGAAATGCATGTTCATGCAGAACATCACTCAGAATCAGGAAAGGTGAGAGTGCTTATAAAGTATTGAGACCAATACTATATAGAGCAGGTGTGCATAACAAAAACAAAGACCTCAGCTCTGAGAGGAAGAACAAGTTTTACTGTTAAAATTATTGAAAATCTTGATACCACAACCACTAGAAGTTAGTAGTAGAGTCTTGACATAGTCTATTTAGCTATCATATGGAAAAATCAATAAAACTTACAAATGGTACGTACTGGTCCAACTTACCTTGTGTATCTCAGAACAGTGTTTCAGTATGACCAAAACATTTATTTCCAAAAAAACCTATTATTTTTAAACTGTTTTTTTGTTCCTCTGGGAATAAGCTGTACCAAAATAACACTGTGAGCTTTTCTGTTTACAATTGCACCTGACAAAAATAAGGATGTTATCTAAAAGCTTGCATGAGCAAATAGAACATTACATATGAGCTTACCTGATTACAATATCAAAAGGAGGTTACTTCTTTCAGAAACACAACTATCCTTTCTGGTGTGATTTGAGGAAACTAAAGATCCTCAAGGGAAAACATGTAAAACAACAATATTGATCCTGGGGGACATCCTCTGCAAAGGACAGCTGGGAATTCAACAATTCATCAGGCCTACAGTAAGGGAGCAAATTACTGCAGTTGCTGGAATCTGTACATAAATCAAAACAAAACACTGTGGATCACAGTAGGTCAGGCAGCAGATGTTGTCCATGGAGAGAAAGCAAGCTAGTTTTTTGAAACTGTGTAAGTACTGCCTTGGTTTGTCTTAGCAAAATGCAACTCTTTGCATTTATCGAAATTAAACTCCATCTGCCATTCCTCAGTCCACTGGCCCAGTTGATCAAAATCTCTGGAAGGAGCTCAGACTATCAAGGTCGTCATGGAACATTTATCTTTCTAGGATTATATGGCACTTTTTGAAGAGATAATTCAAATGTTTGACAGGGTTAATAGATGATTAATGTGAACTAGTTATGACAGAGTTGATGTCAGGTATGGAGGGGGCAGCATCTGTGCAATAGTTGGGGGGAGGGTGGAAATTCTGCTCACCATCCAAGGGTCTAAATAGTCTTTCCAGGCGAAGCAGCATTTCACCTGTACCTCTTCCAATCTTGTGTATTGTATTCACCGCACCGAATGTGTGGCCTACTCTACATCGGAGAAACCAACTGCATTCTGGCTGACCATTTTGCAGAACAAACTCTCATTCCTTCCCTTTCTTTTGATTTACTTGTTACATTTTTTCTCTCCACGTCCTCTCTCCCCTCCCCGCACCCCAGTGAGACTGTCTATTCTTTCAAGTCTGGCAGTTAAACACACCATTGTTCAGCCATTCTCATATTCCGATCATTTAATTTGCAGTATCAACATCCTTCCTCCCCCTCCCCCTCCTCCGCTATTACATAAACGCTGCCCCCTCCACACTTGATGTCAGCTGTGAAAAGGAGTCATCTAGACTCAAACCGTTAGCTTGCTTTCTCTCCATGGATGCTGACTGACCTTCTGTGATCTCCAGCATGTTTTGTTTTTAGTAAAGCCTCCAATCTATCTAGGAACTGAACCTATACATTTCATCCTGAAGCAGTAAACTTACGACTCACTGAAGTAGTCAGCATTCATAAATTCAGGGACATTGTGGGCAGATAGGTGGTGGTAAGCCTATTTCACTTTGCTGAAACAATTGTGAAAATAATTTAATAACCAGAAAAAAATGTTGGGGGAAGATGTTGTACAAGACAGTAGCTACAAGTAATACATAATGTGAGAAGCTCCTCATATCAGAATTTAAAGGACTGTCCCTGAAAGAAGCTAACTAGTATTTGAGTTGTCTCTAAGTTGTTTACCAGGTTGTTTCCCAAGCAGTCATGTGCACTTACTCTCAAGTGTAACCTGAAGTCATACATAGGACTCTCATGTATCTCAGATGCAATATGGCTTTTCATCAAGTACTAGGCAATAAGACGATCCTGGATCAGAGTGGTGCTGGAAAAGCACAGCAGGTCAGGCAGCATCCGAGGAGCAGGAAAATCGATGCTTTGGGCAAAAGCCCTTCATCAGGAGTAGAGGGTGCTTTATTCCTGACGAAGGGTTTTTGCCCGAAACATCAATTTTCCTGCTCCTCGGATGCTGCCTGACCTGCTGTGCTTTTCCAGCACCACTCTAATCTAGACTCTGGTTTCCAGCAGCTGCAATCCATGTTTTTACCCAATAGGATTATCCTGTTTACCAAAACCAGGGCTACTTTCTGCAGAAGATTAACATTTCATTAACTTAGACAAATGCCCTTAAGGATTGATGGCAATGAATAAGGTATCCCAGGTGGTCTCAATGCACTCTACCACAACAGCATCAGTGTTGGTATCTGGAAGTATCACAGGGGCAAGAGGGTCGATGGGATGGGCTTTAAAGAATATGCGTGTGAGAAGGAAGGGTGGGCTATGTTCTCAGGAGTGTCTGAGATGGACAAATTGTCCCCTCCAGTGTTAACAGTCCTTTCCTTCCCCCTCTTCTGAGCATTTTAAAAAGAACTGTGAATCCCTATCCTTTAGCCACATCAACTGTTTTGTTGCATGGGCAATATAATATAATATAATATAAAAACAAGGATTGCAGATGCTGGAAACCAGAGTCTAGATTAGAGTATGTTGCTGGAAATGCACAGCAGGCCAGGCAGCATCCGTGGAGCAGGAAAATTGACGTTTCGGGCAAAAGCCTTTCATCAGGAATAGAGCAATATAATATAAAGTCAATTGTGCTTTTAATAAGTTCAGAGTGTCAGCTACTTAAAATGTCAGTGACTTTGTGGGGAGATGGAGAATGATAAGCTTATTTATCTGAAACAACAGTTAGTAGGTTAAAAGGTTAACTGACATCAGGATCTTAAGCACTGCTCCTGGGAGGGGCTAACCGATATTTCAGATGTTCAGTTGTCTGTAAGTTGTTTACCAGAATGTTTCAGTTCCTGTTAATGTATACTTACTCTTAAGTATAGTTTGAAGTCTTGCCAGTAATTCTCAGGTATCTCAGTTGTAATATAACTGGCTTTAAATACTGTATAATAAACTTATTCTATTTATTAAGACTAAGGCTAAGCCCAAAGATGTCCAGTATGCATATCTTATGGTCCTATGTATTTTGCTGTGTGATCGATGTTCAAAGACTATAGACAGATTTGTGAAATAGGCAGAAATACTGAAAAATACTTACAATTAAGTAGGAATAATGAGGAGAAAAATATGGGTTAAAGGGTACAATTTTAAATGGAGTGCCTTCCTTCTCCCTAAAAGAAGCACAAATTATTGAAGGCCTTCATCAGGATGACGGGCTCCTGCCTGAAACATCGATTTTCCTGCTCCTCAGATGCTGCCTGATGTGCTTTACTTTTTCAGCACCACTCTAATCTTGACAAGTTATTGAAGGGCAGGTTATTAGATTACTTACAGTGTGGAAACAGGCCCTTCGGCCCAACAATTCCACACTGACCCTCTGAAGAGCAACCCACCCAGACCCATTCCCCTACATTTACCCCTTCACCTAACACTACGGGCAATTTAGCATGGCTAATTCATCTAACCTGCACATCTTTGGACTGTGGGAGGAAACCAGAGCATCCACACAGACCTGGGGAGAATGTGTAAACTCCACACAGACAGTTGCCTGAGGTGGGAATTGAACCTGGGTCTCTGGCACTGTGAGGCAGCAGTGCTAACCACCGTGCCGCCCAAAGGTTGAGAACGTGGTTAAAAATACAACTGAGATTCAAGGCTTTATATGGTCATGTCATCTACAAGTTTGCTGATGACAATACTGTGGTAGGACAGATATCAAATTATGATGAGTCAGAGTACAGAAAGGAGATAGAGAACTTGGTGTCATGATGCAACCTCTCTCTCAATGTCAGTTAATCAAATGAACTGATCATTAAGTTCAGGAAGAAAGGAGGAAGTCACGCCCCCACCCACTTCAACAAAGATGGAGATAGCGTTAAGTTCCTAGGAATGATGATAAGCGACAATCTGTCCCAAGCCTCCCATGTAGATGCGATGGTAAAGAAGGCACAACAATGCCTCCCAGGAAATTCAGCACATCCACAAGGACCCTCACCAACGTTTACAGATGCACCATTGAAAACATGCTGTCTGGGTGCATCATGGCCTGGTATGGCAACTGCTCTGCTCAGGACTGTAAGAAGCTACAAAAGGTTCTGTGAACAGCCCAGATCATCACACCAGATGGCCTCCTTCTTTAGAGACCACAATTTCCCTTTCCACGTGGTTAAAGATGCCCTCCAACGCATCTCGTCCACATCCCACACTTCCACCCTCAGAAACCCACCCCTCCAAATGTAACAAGGACAGAACGCCCCTGGTGCTCACTTTCCACACTACCAACCTTCGCAAATTATTGTTAAACGAAATCATCCGCCGACAGTTCCGCCACCTCCAAAAAGACCCCACCACCAGGGATATATTTCCCTCCCCACCCTTTTCCGCCTTCCGCAAAGACCGTTCCCTCCGTGACTACCTGG
Organism: Hemiscyllium ocellatum; assembly: GCF_020745735.1. Taxonomy (NCBI): domain Eukaryota; kingdom Metazoa; phylum Chordata; class Chondrichthyes; order Orectolobiformes; family Hemiscylliidae; genus Hemiscyllium; species Hemiscyllium ocellatum. The sequence continues at coordinate 100,316,160 of NC_083411.1, read as the reverse complement.
TCAGGTCTACGCCCCTCTACAACCCACCCTCCCATCCTGGCACCTTCCCCTGCCACCGTAGGAACTGCAAAACCTGCTCCCACACCTCCTCCCTCACCTCCATCCAAGGCCCTAAAGGAGCCTTCCACATCCATCAAAGTTTTACCTGCACATCCACTAATATCATTTATTGTATCCGTTGCCCTCGATGCGGTCTCCTCTACATTGGGGAGACTGGGCGCCTCCTAGCAGAGTGCTTTAGGAAACATCTCCGGGACACTCGCACCAATCAACCACACCACCCCGTGGCCCAACATTTCAACTCCCCCTCCCACTCTGCCGAGGACATGGAGGCCCTGGGCCTCCTTCACCGCTGCTCCCTCACCACCAGACGCCTGGAGGAAGAATGCCTTATCTTCTGCCTCGGAACACTTCAACCCCAGGGCATCAATGTGGACTTCAACAGTTTCCTTATTTCCCCTTCCCCTACCTCACCCTAGTTCCAAACTTCCAGCTCAGCACTGTCCCCATGACTTGTCCTACCTGCCTATCTTCTTTTCCACCTATCCACTCTATCATCCTCCCTGACCTATCACCTTCATCCTCTCCCCCAATCATCTATTGGACTCTATGCTACTTTCTCCCCACCCCCACCCTCCTCTAGCTTATCTCTCCACCCTTCAGGCTCGCTGCCTTTATTCCTGATGAAGGGCTTTTGCCCGAAACGTCGATTTTACTGCTCCTCGAATGCTGCCTGAACTGCTGTGCTCTTCCAGCACCACTAATCTGTTTTCCAGCATCTGCATCTACCTGACCACCACAGAAGCCAACCTTCCATCCATGGTATCCAGTTACACTTCTCATTGCTGCAGAAAAGGTGCCAACATCATCAAAGTCCCCTCCCACCTCAGTAAGGCTCTCTTATAACCTTTTCCATAAGGCGTAAACTAGAAAATACATACTAACAGATTTAAGTACAACTTCTTCCATGCAGTTATTAGACTGCTGAATGGACTCTCAAACTTCAAATAGTGTTGGTTTTGTTAATGTTGATCTTCCTTTGTACACCTCCTGTGCGGTTGTAACCTTGTATGCCTCGCTTTGTCTAAGCACCCTATGATCTGTATGTCCTTGTTAGCTATCATCTACCTCTACTGCTTGCAAAACAAAGATTTTCCCTTAGATGCACGTGATGACAATCAATCAAATCAAGTCAAAGAGGCATAAAGTGTAATAGCAAGAAGTTTTGATGAATCTATATGAACACTGGTTTGGTTTCAACTTAAATATTGTGTCTAATTATGAGCATAATGTTTTGGGGAGGATATGAAGATGTTAGAGAGGATGCAGAAAAAGTATAGGGGTGTATTTCCAAGAATGAGGTACTTCAATTACGTACATAGATTGGAGAAGCTGGGTCTTCTGCCTTTCGGGAGGAGAATGCCAGTAGGAGATTTGATGCAGCTGTTCAAAATTATAAACTGTCTATAAGCAAAGTAAATAAAAAGGAAGTGTTTCAAGGCGAGGAAAGGTTGAAAAGTAAGGGATGCAGATTTAAACTCTTTAGTGTAAGATTTAGAAGTACCATGAGGAAAGATTGCTCTTTCTAGCAAGTGAAAATGATCACTAGGCCTCCTGAATCTCCTCCACATCCTGAGGGGTCTTTCAGCTGTGATTTCTTCCTGTGGAAGCTGTTTAGTAGTTGCTCGTCTTGGCCTTGCCTGCACATATTGTCCTCCTCAATTTTTCTAGACCTTCATTACACCATTGGCCACAGTTTCAATTAACCTATTTGGGAAATATCAGAAATAAGACAAGTAACAAGAAGAGTCAGCATTAGTCTCATCCACAAATGATAGTTTTACATAATCCTCAATACACTGGGATATGGAGGGCTCTGAAACAGAGGTGTATGAAATAATTGTACATGAACCTTTGACATAGAAGTCCTTATTTAGATGTATGCGGTATAAGCCATTCCTCACAAATACGAGAGGAGATTACATTTAGAGTCAAATTACTGAAATGTTGTTTCCCCCATATGCTCAGGAAAGAGACCATTTCATATAGAGCATATTGTCAAACACAGACAGTTTATGATGACAGGAAGTCAGAATCACACCCTTATATAACCTATGAGACTTTGGATTATCTTTGTGAATTATGGCCTGCAGGTGACAATTTTAAGCTGTTTATGATCAATTTGTAATTCTTTCACTGATTCTCTCATGATCAACATCCTTGGGGTTACAGTTAACCAGCACTCTTTATAAAATGTGCAGCAGAAATTCACCAAAAATACTTAGCAGCTTGCAATCCCATGACCACTTACAGCTAGAAGGACAGGGCATCAGATACAAGGGAACACCACCAACCTTCCAAGCCACTCACCATCCTGACTTGGAAATATATTGCTATTTCTTCACAATCACTCAGTCAAAATCCTGGAATTCCCTCCCTCAGGCAATTGTTGGTCATCGACAGCATGTGGACTGCATTAGTTAAAGAAGACAGCTCACCTGGCAACTAGAGACAGGAAATAAATGCTGACCGGTCTGCGATGCCACTGTCCCACAAGTGATTTTTTTTAAAATGACCAACAACAGGCTCAAGATTGCTTGTGGCCAGGATTTGTGTTCAGCATTATTGTTCACTGCATGTATTCCTTAAACAGGATTCTATGTTTACAGATAAATTAAACCTGTACTGTTTAAGTGCCTGATTTATGCAATTATTCCTTGAAAGGCCTCATGTTTATCACAAGTAGAGCTGCATCCTCAGACAAAGAATAGACCCCACTGAACCTATGCACCCCAGCTTTGTTGCCTGCTATTTTTCAGACACATTGCACATTTGCAATTTCGATGAGGATGGTAGGCATCAGAGGTTCATGGAATGAATCATCTGTTTGATTTAGTGGCCGAGGTGACCCCCTCCCCATTTTAATTTTCCTTCCTTCCTTGGACTCCCTACCAAACTCATCAGTTCTGTGGTTCCAATGTTCCCTAGCCACAATTTCATTTAAGTGTTAATATATGACATCCCTTTGTGAGACCCAGGCCTACAATGTAGTCATGCCAACCATCATGATGCACTATCCCCTGCTGAAGCCAGGGTGGTCATGGCTATTGGTGACTAAACCCTCACAAGTAACTCATGACCTCCCATGCACTATCGACTCCTGTCTGCATATGTCGACTTGCCCCCATTACAATGATATACCCCTTGGCATCATAGCCTACTGTCTCCAAATCTCACAATTAACTTCCTCATCTTGCCCACCATAGCACTGGCTCCTGATAAAGCCCATCAAGTGACCAACTGGCCATGTCCAAGTTTGGATTGGACCCTACCATTGACTGACTATGGTGGGATCCCCATGACTGATGACTATCTCCCTTGACTTGACCAAGGTCTATTCCCTTTAGACTTTGAGATATGGCCATTTTCTTGAAGCACATTCAGTGTGTTTACTGCATAAGCTGCTGACAAATGCTGTCAAGGTAAAATTAACTTGGTACAGTGCAGTACAGTTACATATCCACCCCTTTGGCAGATCATTACTGTCTCCCTTAACAAGCTGCTCAGGCTTGTGTCTATGCTAAAAGAGAAGTCAAGATAAAACAGAAGCACTGCAAGTCTGTAAGAATTCAGAGACAGAGCAATGTCCAAATACACAAGGAAAGGCAGAGTTGTAGTGAGCATCCAAATGACCCCAAAAGTGAATGAGCACTTAACGAGCAAGCTGAGAGCCCTCTTCTAATGTTTGAGCTGAATTCCTGCCCTTTCACAAGGTGGCCTGGCAGCAGAACTACAATGAAAGATGTGGAATTTAAATTGAAGTAATGTGGTGAACTGCATTCTTAGGAAGTCAGAAATTTGGCACGATAATGAGGCTGGTATATATAAAATGCCGCTGAAAATGTGTTGCTGGAAAAGCGCAGCAGGTCAGGCAGCATCCAAGGAACAGGAAATTCGACGTTTTGGGCATAAGCCCTTCATCAGGGATCTTCACCATTCCTGATGAAGGGCTTATGCCCGAAACGTCGAATTTCCTGTTCCTTAGATGCTGCCTGACCTGCTGCGCTTTTCCAGCAACACATTTTCAGCTCTGATCTTCAGCATCTGCAGACCTCACTTTCTCCCCATTTATAAAATGCCACCTCCTATGGGTAAAGGATACAGGCCTACGGAGCATTTCCTGAGACACTATCAGATGGAGATCCATTGGAACAACATTGAGCCTGGTACCTGCACAGATTTTCAGGACAGAAATTGTTGCTATCTAGTTCCTCTCTGCCACATGGCAGAAATAAAATTATGTATAAATGAGGTGAGAATATATAACAATGTGAGGTTAACACATGTAAGTGGGCCCCTTGCTGCTCTCATCTCATCATTAAAACTTTGGGTGTAAAATCAGATCTTTTTTTCCTTTGATGTTGAAAACCTAATTTTTCTGATCTCACCTTGTTTTCTAAACTGACTTGCCATTGCCCATTGTCATTCAAAGGCTGGTAGATCCCTTCTTTGATATCTTATTATATATCTATCACCCCTTTCAGACATTAATAGGTGTTAGGTATAAGCTAAAGCAATTGAAGTGAAGATGAGAGTCTCAGCAAGAGCTACCTGACATGTGGTAATTTGGCAGCATAGTGAGCTCTGTTGGTTGCAGCTTATAGTGAAGGAATACTATTTGAGAAGTTTATGCATAACAATCCCATTCAATGTCAGAAAATTCATAACAGATGACACAACTCCTTATTGAGGCTGATGAGGCTTTTATTGTGTAGCAGGTAGCAGCTTGGGATGACCTTCTGTCAGACATAAAGATCAGGATGTAAAGGTCACCTCAGCCTCAATTCCTTTCTACACAACAAACACAATTCAGATATAAATATCGGGAAGAATACAAAGCCAGTTTATGTAAGAATCTGCTAGTCAGGCACAGTGGGTACCCCTTTCATCTCAGCATCAAACTGTCCAATGTGCAGCAAACTATGATAAGATTTTTAGTTCCATTATCACTGCTAGCCTTAACTTCAACATTATTTGTATCTGCAATGTTTTGACAACAAACTGTGAGAGGTACACTATAAGAGTAACATACAATCATTGCTTGTCAATGATTGCATTATACTCTTGCACCTCAGTTATCAGTGAGATGCTGGAGAATCAAGAAATCCCATTGCTATAGGCAATATTATTGTCAGTGAAATTAAACATAGAACTCATCTTGGACTCCTGCCCAATCGCAGACAGAAAATCTGTGACAGCATAATATTCTTGGTCTCACTGAGCTTCTAAATCATTGTTAAAGACTCTGCTGAGTTTGGGAAAATATTAACTTTATTTAAGAAACATCTTGCTTTGATTTCATCTTGCCATGAGGATGAGAAGGAGGGATTCAATGCAAGGGGCCTAACAGGGAAGGCAGATGAACTCAGGACATGGTTAGCAACATGGGACTGGGATATCATAGCAATTACAGAAACATGGCTCAGGGATGGACAGGACTGGCAGCTTAATGTTTCAGAATACAAATGCTACAGGAAGGATAGAAAGGGATGCAAGAGAGGAAGGGGAGTGGCATTATTGATAAGGGATAGCATTACAACTGTACTGAGGGAGGATATTCCCAGAAATATATCCAGGGTAGTTATTTAGGTGGACCTGAGAAATAAGAAACGGATGATCACCTTATTGGGCTTGTATTATAGACCCACTAATAGTCAGAGGGAAATTGAGAACTAAATTTGCAAGGAGATTTCAGTTAGCTGTAAAAATAATAGGGTGATTATGGTAGGGATTTTAACTGGGACTGCCATAGTGTTAAGGGTTTAGATGGAGACAAATTTGTTAAGTGTGTACAAGAAAATTTCCTGATTCAGTATATGGATGTACCTACTAGAGAAGGTGCAAGACTTGACCTACTCTTGGGAAATAAGACAGGACAGGTGACTGAAATGTCAGTGAGGGAGCACTTTGGGGCCAACGACCATAATTCTATTAGATTTAAACAGTGATGGAAAAGGATAGACCAGATCTAAAAGTTGAAGTTCTAAATTGGAGGAAGGCTAATTTTGATGGTATTAGGCAAGAACCTTAAAAAGCTGAATGGAGGCAGATGTTCGCAGGTAAAAGGACGGTTGGAAAATGGGAGCCTTCAGAAATGAGATAACGAGAGTCTCAAGACCGTATATTCCAGTTAGGGTGAAAGGAAAGGCTGGTAAGTGTATGGAAAGCTGGATGACTCGAGAAATTAAGTTTTTGGTTGAGAGAAAGGACACATATATTGGGAGAGATTGAATAAATTCTTCGAAGAGTATAAAGGCAGTAAGAGTTTACTTAAGAGGGAAATCAGGAGGGCAAAAAGGGGACATGAGATAGCTTTGGCAAATAGGGCTAAGGAGAATCCAATGGTTTTTATAAATACATTAAGGACAAAAGGGTAACTAGGGAGAGAATAGGGCCCCTCAAAAATCACAAGGCAGCTTATGTGTGGAGCCGCAGGAGATGGGGGAGATAGTAAACAAATATTTTTCATTGGTATTTACTGTGGAAAAGAACATGGAAGATATAGAATGTGGAGAAACAGATGGTGACATCTTGAACAATGTCCATATTACAGAGGAGGAAGTGTTGGTTGTCTTGAAACACATTAAAGTGGATAAATCCCCAGGACCTGATCAGGTGTACCATAGAACTCTGTGGGAAGCTAGGGAAGTGATTGCTGGACCTCTTGCTGAGATATTTGTATCATCGATAGTCAGAGGAGGTGTAAGAAGACTGGAGGTTAGCTAAAGCGGTGCCACTATTTAGGAAATGTGGTAAGGACAAGCCAGGGAACTACAGACAGATGAGCCTAATGTTGGTGTTGGGCAAGTTGTTGGAGGGAATCCTGAGGGACAGAATGTACATGTATTTGGAAAGACAAGGACTGATTAGGGATAGTCAGCATGGCTTTGTATGTGGGAAATCATGTCTCTCAAACTTGATTAAGTTTTTTTGAAGAAGTAACAAAAAGGATTGATGAGGGCAGAGCAGTAGATGTGATCTATATGGACTTCAGTCAAGCATTTGACAAGATTCCCCATGGGAGACTGGTTAGATCTTATGGAATACAAGGAAGCCATTTGGATATAGAACTGGTTCAAAGGTAGAAGACAGAGGGTGGTGGTGGACTGTTGCTTTTCATACTGGAGACTTGTGATCAGTGGTGTGCCACAAGGATCGGTGCTGGGTCCACAGCTTTTTGTCCTTTATATAGACGATTTGGATATGAACATAAGCGTATAGTTAGTAAGTTTGCAGATGCCACCAAAATTGGAGGTGTAGTGGACAGTGAAGAAGTTTACCTCAGAGTACAACAGGATCTTGATCAGATGGGCTAATGGGCTGAGAAGTGGCAGATGGAGTTTAATTTAGATAAATGCAAGGTACTGCATTTTGGAAAAGCAAATCAGATTAGGACTTATACACTTAATGGTGAGGTCTTAGGGAGCGTTGCTGGACAACGAGACCTTGGAGTCCAGGTTCATAGTTCTTTGAAAGTGGAGTTGCAGGTAAATAGGATTGTGAAAAGGCATTTGGTATGCTTTCCTTTATTGGTCAGTGCATTGAGTATAGGTGTTGGGAGGTAATGTTGCAGTTGTACAGAATATTGGTTAGGCCACTGTTGGAATATTGTGTACAATTCTGGTCTCCTTCCTATCGGAAGGATGTTGTGAAACTTGAAAGGGTTCAGAAAATATTTACAAGGATGTTGCCAGGGTTGGAGATTTGAGGTAAAGGGAGAGGCTGAGTAGGTTAGGGCTGTTTTCCCTAGAGCGTCTGAGGTTGAGGGTGACCTTTTAGAGATTTATAAAATCATGAGGGGCATGGATAGGATAAGTCAACACCATCTTTTCCCTGGGATGGAGGAATCCAGAACTAGAGGGCATAGGTTTAGGGTGAGAGGGGAAAGATATAAAAGGGACAATTTTTTCACACAGAGGGTGGTGTGTGTATGGAATGAGCTGCCTGGGTAAGTGGTACAGGTTGGTCCAACTGCAGAACTTAAAAGGCATCTGGATGGGTATATGAATAGGACGGGTTTAGAAGGATATGGGTCAAGAGGGGGGAGCTAATAGACAAGTAGTGGTTATAGGGGATTCTATAATTAGGGGGACAGATAATATCCTTTGCAAGCCGGATCGGGAGTCTCGCATGGTGTGTTGCCTGCCCGGTGCCAGGGTGCGGGACATCTCCGACCGGCTTGAAAGGATATTGGAGCGGGAGGGGGAGGATCCAGTTGTTGTGGTCCACATTGGGACTAACAACATAGGCAAGACTAGGGTGGAGGACCTGTTAGGGGATTTCGAAGCACTAGGCAGGAAATTGAAGCACAGGTCCTCAAGGGTCATAATCTCCGGATTACTGCCCGAGCCACGTGCCAATTGGCATAGGGACAAGAAAATTAGGCAAGTAAACACGTGGCTAAGGGATTGCTGTGGGAAAGAGGGATTCCACTTCATGGGCCATTGGCATCAGTTTTGGAACCGGGGGGATCTGTACCGTTGGGACAGTCTCCACCTGAACCGATCAGGTACCAATGTTCTAGCGAAGAGGATAAATAGGGTGGTCAGTAGGACTTTAAACTTCTGAGTTGGGGGGAAGGGAAAGTGAAAGCGACAGGGAGTATGGCGTTAAATGGAAAGATAAGCAGCAGGATAGCATGTGTGCAGGCAGATTTAAAATTGAGGCAGACTGGGAATGCAGAAAAAAGGAAGGATAACTTAGGACATCTTATGACTTCCAATATCTCTAATGATAAAGTTAGCATTAAGGCACTTTACCTGAATGCTCGTAGCATTCATAACAAAGCAGATGAACTGATGGCACAGATCATAGCGAATGATTATGATGTGGTAGGCATCACAGAGACTTAGTTACAGGGGGGTCAGGACTGGCAGTTAAACCTCCAAGGATTTTCAACTTATCGAAAAGACAGGAAGGTGAGCAGAGGGGGTGGGGTTGCCTTGTTGGTTAAGAACAAAATTAAATCTATGGCACTGAATGACATAGCTTCGGATGATGTGGAGTCTGTGTGGGTGGAATTGAGGAACCACAAAGGCAAAAAAACCATAATGGGAGTGAAAAAATACCTCCTAACAGTGGTCAGGACCAGGGGCGCAACATGTACCAGGAAATAGAGAAGGCATGTCAGAAAGGCAAGGTCACATTGATCATGGGAGACTTCAATATGCAGGTGGACTGGGTAAATAATGTTGCTAGTGGATCCAAAGAAAGGGAATTCATGGAATGCTTACAGGATGGCTTTTTGGAACAGCTTGTCATGGAGCCCACAAGGGAGCAGGCTATTCTGGACCTAGTGCTTTGCAATGAACCAGACTCTATAAAAGATCTTAAAGTAAGGGAACCCTTAGGAAGTAGCGATCATAATATGGTAGAGTTCAGTCTGGAGTTTGAAAGAGAAAAGGCAAAATCTGGTGTAATGGTGTTACAGTTAAATAAAGATAATTATGAGGGCATGAGAGAGGAACTGACAAAAATAGACTGGCAGCAGAGGCTAGCGGGGAAGATGGTAGAGCAGAAATGGCAGGAGTTTGTGGGTATAATTGAGGACACTGTACAGAGGTTCATCCCCAAGAAAAGAAAGATTATCCAGGGAGACATTAGACAGCCATGGTTGACAAAGGAAGTCAGGAACTGTATCAAAGAAAAAGAGAGATCCCAAAAAGTGGCCAAGATCAGTGGGAAATCAGAAGATTGGGAAGGCTGCAAAAACAAACAGAGGATAACAGAGAGTAATAAGGAAGGAGAGGATCAAATATGAAGGTAGGCTAGCCAGTAATATTAGAAATGATAGTAAAAGTTTCTTTCAATACATAAGAAACAAATGACAGGCAAAAGTAGACATTGGGCCACTTCAAACTGATGCTGGAAGCCTAGTGATGGGAGATAAGAAAATAGCAGGAGAACTTAACAAGTACTTTGCGTCAGTCTTCACAGTGGAAGACATGAGTAATATCCCAACAATTAAAGGGAGTCAGGGGGCTGAGTTGAGTATGGTTGCCATTACAAAAGAGAAAGTGCTAGAAAAGTTAAAAAGTCTTAAAATTGATAAATCACCTGGCCCCAAAGGGATACACCCTAGAGTTCTGAGAGAGGTGGCTGAGGAAATAGTGGAGGCATTGGTTGAGATCTTTCAAGAGTCACTGGAGTCAGGAAAGGTCCCGGATGATTGGAAGATTGCTGTTGCAATCCCCTTGTTCAAGAAAGTATCAAGACAAAAGATGGAAAATTATAGGCCATTTAGCCTAACCTCGGTTGTTGGTAAAATTCTAGCATCCATCATTAAGGATGAGGTTTCTAAATTCTTAGAAGAACAGAGTCTGATTAGAACAAGTCAACATGGATTTAGTAAGGGGAGGTCATGCCTGACAAACCTATTGGAATTCTTTGAAGATGTGACAAGTAGGTTAGACCAGGGAAACCCAGTGGATATGGTCTATCTAGACTTTCAAAAGGCCTTTGATAAGGTGCCGCACGGGAGGCTGCTGAGCAAGGTGAGGGCCCATGGTTTTTGACGTGAGCTACTGGGATGGATTGAGGATTGGCTGTCTGACAGAAGGCAGAGAGTTGGGATAAAAGGTTCTTTTTCAGAATGGCAGCCGGTGACGAGCGGTGTCCCGCAGGGTTCAGTGTTGGGGCCACAGCTGTTCGCATTATATATTAATGATGAAGGGACTGGGGGAATTCTAGCAAAGTTTGCAGATGATACGAAGTTAGGTGGACAGGCAGGTAGTACTGAGGAAGTGGGAAGGCTACAGAAGGATCTAGACAGTTTGGGAGAATGGTCCCAAATAGAATGGCTGATAGAATTCAACGTGAGCAAATGCGAGGTCTTGCACTTTGGCAAAAAGAATAAAAGCATGGACTACTTTCTAAATGGTGAGAAAATTCACAAAGCCAAAGTACAAAGGGATCTGGGAGTGCTAGTCGAGGATTCTCTAAAGGTAAACATGCAGTTTGACTCAGTGATTAAAAAAACGAATGCAATGTTGTCACTTATCTCAAGAGGATTGGAATATAAAAGCAGCGATGTGCTACTGAGACTTTATAAAGCTCTGGTTAGGCCCCATTTGGAGTACTGTGTCCAGTTTTGGTCCCCACACCTCAGGAAGGACATACTGGCACTGGAACGTGTCCAGCGGAGATTCACACGGATGATCCCTGGAATGGCAGGTCTAACATATGAGGAACGGCTGAGGATCCTGGGATTATATTCATTGGAGTTTAGAAGATTAAGGGGAGACTTAATAGAGACGTACAAGGTAATACATGGCTTGGAAAGGGTGGACACTAGGAAATTGTTTCCTAGGAACCATGGACGCAGCCTTAGAATTAGAGGGGGTCAATTCAGAACAGAAATGCGGAGACATTTCTTCAGCCAGAGAGTGGTGGCCCTGTGGAATTCATTGCCACAGGGTGCAGTGGAGGCCGGGACGCTAAATGTCTTCAAGGCAGAGATTGATAGATTCTTGTTGTCTTGAGGAATTAAGGGCTACGGGAAGAATGCAGGTAAGTGGAGTTGAAATGCCCATCAGCCATGATTGAATGGCAGGGTGGACTCGATGGGCCGAATGACCTTACTTCCACTCCTATGTCTTAGGGTCTTATGGTCTAAGTGGTGGCAGATCGGGCTAGATTATTTTAGGACGGCATGGATGAGTTGGACCAAAGGGTCTGTTTTCGTGCTGTACCTCACTCTGAATCAATGGCTATTTTTGACTTTACATATATTTTATGCAGTTAGACTTAGCGATAATCCTTTATATTAAAGGTAATGTTGTTAAAAATCTTCTTTAAAAATGTGCTTGCTCAATCATTAGTGTCTTTTGATGAGAAATTAAGAATATTTGTGTCAATTTTTGGGGACACCACAACTCCTTCAAAAATCAAAATGACACGCACAATAGTGAGCCATTCAATAGTGGCACTTCGTTAACTGCACCAGAGAATATCTACCAGTAATATGTGGAACAGGCAATTCATTATGTTAACCACCCATGGAACATTGATTTCAGTTGAGCAGTTACCTGCTCAAATGCCCAGCTACCACTGTCTCATAACCTCAGATTGCTGAATGTGCAGTCAGTAGCAGGAGAGAAAATTGTTACATTTATCACAATAATGATTAAATATTGATGATTTTCGAATTCAATCATCTGGCAGTTATTACCTGTAACTTTGTAGGCAGCATTATTGACAGTGTAGATTATAGCATAAAATTACAAAAGTGAGATTGATAGTGAAGTGAATGGGCATCTGGAGTCCAATGTAAGCAAGGGTGAGGTTATCTATTATTGACTGAAAAGGAATAGATCACTTTCTAGATGGTATGAAGTTATACACAGTAGATGTCCAAAGAGACTTGGGGTTCAGGTGACCCACAATCGCAACCAAATTAAAACATTAGAGAGTTTAGGCTGGGAGGCGGAAGATTAGCTTTAAGAATATCGTCACAGATGGTGTGTTCAGCATTACAACTGACTACAGCCTCAGCAATGATCATCGCAAGGAAATTAGGAAATGCAAGTGCACGTGACCTACTCTTGTTAATTCCCGCTGTCTCTATGTGTTCACCACCTTGCCCCAAAGAAAGATTGAAATGTATTCGTGAGTAGTGCTTAATCTGTTTGGGTGATGAGGCTGTAGTTTTTGAACGTCAGGCACTGTGTGCAAGTTGTTAGATCTGTGTGTACAGAAGCCAACATGGAGCACATAAACGCCAGATATGGTTACGCTTAAAAGATTGTTGGGAGGTGCACGATGAGATGTGGTGATTTGAATAGTTTCAGCTAACAGGAGTTAGCTGTGTTGAAGGAGTTGAAAATGCTTTCACTGCTCTTAACAGTTCACGTAAGATCATTGACCATATTGTAGCCCTTATTCCAGTTTCTGAGAACTTGATATTTGACAATGACATCAATGATTCTCTGCTTCCACTGTTTTCTGGCCATTTAGCCCTTAAGAAAACATTTCCCTCCTTTCCTCATCAAACCATCCACTGCAATCCTCCAAAACATTGGAGCCTGCTTTTTACTCTGTTGTTCGTGTTGTTTCATTTTGCGATGTTCCTCAGTCAGAGTTGCATCATCCTAGCAGTTACTGCAGCCACAATGCACATGTCCTTCAATAGGTGCTTGCTAACCTCAAGTGATTATATCCTTCATAATATTATATTTCTTCTGATGAATCCAACCAAATATTAATATAATTTAAAGTCATTGGATGATGAAATTATTGAAATATGAAGCAGCAGGAAGATGCTGTGCTACCTGCAATACAAACAGCAAGCCAGATAATTGCAGTATTTGATCCCTGTTCCTGATTTCCGTAGACTGTCACATTTTGCCTTTTGTGATTGAGAATTAGAGAAAATCTAATATTGCTATGATAACTTCAGATACTGGCAATGTATTGGACTGATTTATGCCTCTTTGATTGGTAAATAATAAAGCTTTTTTCCAAGCACTCCTGTATGATCACTGTGTGTTTTATATGGAGAGTTTGAAAGATTTGCACATGTATTGATTTAACCTGTCGAAGAAATATCTCATTTTACTTTACGCACAATGAATTATTTTAATGTGCTGTGATGGTGTTATTCAAGTACATATGACACCATTTGTTTCCACATTAAGGAGCTACAAGCAGCATTTTTTTTTAAAGATAATTTGTTGCAAGGTAACAGTGGAGTAGGACACTCCAGTTGGAGCTTGCCCACTCTCCTTCTTCTTTTCCTCTTTCCCTTCACTTTTTCTTCCTCTTAATGTTTCTTTTTCCTTTTTGTCTTTCCTTTGACTCCCAGCCTCCAGCGATCTCCAGCCAGGAGCAATGATCCCAGCCTTCACTGACAATTCCCGGCCTCTGGTGAGCAATGATTCCCAGCCTCGGTTGGTGACCCCTGGCCTAATGCAACAGCATCCTGTAACGGTTTCCCAGTCCCCTGTAACAACCTCCTGGCATTGGCATGGCGACTGCCTGACCTGGTGCAGTGGCCTCCCGACCTGGCACAGTGGCATCCCATTATACAGGCCTCCCAGTGTGACATGGCAACCATCTGGCCCCCTGCAGCAGCCTCCTCCCATTGGCGCCTCCCAGTATGGAGGGGCGACCTTCCAGCTTGGTGCAGCAGACCTCCCAGCAAGCCGCCAGTGCAGTGTGGAGTTAATGCCTGCTGCACGTTGGAAGCTAAATGCCAGTGTGGTCTGTTCTACTGAAATCTTTTCTGTAATGCTGGATATTTACTTCTGTAACACATTGTTTTAAAAAACTAGATAATGATAAAAAAGTATTGGCAGGAAAAATAAGGATGTTCCTTTATCTTCTTCATATCATCTGAGGGATCTTTAATGTGCATTTTATCTATCAAATATATTCGAGAATTTGTTAAAATATTTATGGTAAACTAAGTTATTAAAGAATTGTCAACCAGAATTTTAAAACATGCTATCCTGAAACATAATCAGAATAATAGTGCAAGGAAATAGAACCACATGGACAGAAAGTTAGCTGTTAAAGAAGAAATAGAGTTAAGGTAAATTTCTGTCACTAACATGGAGAGGTAACAGAGGTTGTTTACAAATGTCTGTGCTGAGTCAATTTTTGTCCTCTGAAAGTTGAAATGATTTTGCACAAACAGAAAATGTTGAAACCATTCAGCTAGAAGACAGGCAGGAGGCTGGAAAAACACAGCAGGCCAGGCAGAATCAGGGCCCTGGAAAAACACAGCAGGCCAGGCAGCTTCAGGGGGCTGGAAAAACACAGCAGGCCAGGCAGCATCAGGGCCCTGGAAAAACACAGCAGGCCAGGCAGCATCAGGGCCCTGGAAAAACACAGCAGGCCAGGCAGCATCAGGGGGCTGGAAAAACACAGCAGGCCAGGCAGCTTCAGGGGGCTGGAAAAACACAGCAGGCCAGGCAGCATCAGGGCCCTGGAAAAACACAGCAGGCCAGGCAGCTTCAGGGGGCTGGAAAAACACAGCAGGCCAGGCAGCATCAGGGCCCTGGAAAAACACAGCAGGCCAGGCAGCATCAGGGGGCTGGAAAAACACAGCAGGCCAGGCAGTATCAGGGGACTGGAAAAACACAGCAGGCCAGGCAGCATCAGGGCCCTGGAAAAACACAGCAGGCCAGGCAGCATCAGGGCCCTGGAAAAACACAGCAGGCCAGGCAGCTTCAGGGGGCTGGAAAAACACAGCAGGCCAGGCAGCATCTGGGCCCTGGAAAAACACAGCAGGCCAGGCAGCATCAGGGGGCTGGAAAAACACAGTGGGCCAGGCAGCATCAGGGGGCTGGAAAAACACAGTAGGCCAAGTGTTTTCCCAGCTTCCTGATGCTGCCTGGCCTGCTGTGTTTTTCCAGCTTCCTGATGCTGCCTGGCCTGCTGTGTTTTTCAGCCCCCTGATGCTGCCTGGCCTGCTGTGTTTTTCCAGCCCCCTGAAGCTGCCTGGCCTGCTGTGTTTTTCCAGGGCCCAGATGCTGCCTGGCCTGCTGTGTTTTTCCAGCTTCCTGACGCTGCCTGGCCTGCTGTGTTTTTCCAGCCCCCTGATTCTGCCTGGTCTGCTGTGTTTTTCCAGCCCCCTGATACTGCCTGGCCTGCTGTGTTTTTCCAGGGCCCAGATGCTGCCTGGCCTGCTGTGTTTTTCCAGCCCCCTGATTCTGCCTGGCCTGCTGTGTTTTTCCAGGGCCCTGATTCTGCCTGGCCTGCTGTGTTTTTCCAGCCCCCTGATGCTGCCTGGCCTGCTGTGTTTTTCCAGCCCCCTGATGCTGCCTGGCCTGCTGTGTTTTTCCAGCTTCCTGACGCTGCCAGGCCTGCTGTGTTTTTCCAGCTTCCTGACGCTGCCTGGTCTGCTGTATTTTTCCAGCCCCCTGATGCTGCCTGGCCTGCTGTGTTTTTCCAGCCCCCTGATGCTGCCTGGTCTGCTGTGTTTTTCCAGCCTCCTGAGGAGGATTTAGGCTGAGGTTATAGCATGAAGAAGTTCTGCCCTGCTGACTCTCTCAAGCTCAGTTCAAATTGAATTTTAAAACTTGAGTCTTTGAGCTCCTTTTGGTTCCCTTCTGCTCATCTCATAGGTCTCTTCTATCCTTGGTCAATGTTCTTTCCTTCTTATAACCATGTGATCTGAGACAGTCTCTTATTGAATAGGTTTCTGTGCAAATGTATGTTGTTGAAGACTACTGTGGATATTATGGGTGCATTTTTCATTCTTTTCAAGTAATTTGAGAAGGCAGTAAATCAGAGATTACTCATTGCACGTTCACAAGTAAAGAGCAGGCCATGCAGACGGGAAGCACTGATTGAACATTCATGCCCAAAGTAGCATTGACTTATGCTTTTCAACCAATCATAAATGAGCAATTTCCTCTCAAGTATTTAATATAAGAGAAGAAATCAACCTTGGGAACATATTATAGAGCTGGTAATGGAGACATATTCATTTCCCCGAGATTAAAGGAAAATACTTCATTCCAGAAATAATACTTTTGCACTACAACAAAAAATGGAGCACTTTACAATGTCCATTAGTGGGAATCAATTCTGAATAAATGAAAGGCTGGAAATCTGAAAATGTCTGTGAATGTTTCAGTCTTTCTCTGCGGATAACTCATTTACCTTTCAAGCTTCTATGTATTCACAGAACTCCACTGGGATTGGTGATTATTACAAAATTAAGTAATTTGTGGACCTGCTCAGCTGTTTGCAGTAAGATGTAATATTGCAGTGAATATTGGAGGGAGGCCTCATAAACTCATGCTAGATGGTTATGTTAAAATACTGTGCTCAATGAATGAAATGCTCCACTCTCTAGAGGTGGCAAGCAGCAGAAATAATTTGGTGAATTTGCGTCTGAGATAAACTCAACACCTTCTCATCATGTCTCTAAATACCGGGAGTAAAGGTCCATGGGTGGCTATCTTGACCTGGCAGTAATTAAGGCCCATAGGTGGTCAATTAATGACCACGTAAGGACCTCAACTCACCACCTCCCTGATCACCTATCTCTGTGAGAGAAAGGTGGTTTGTTTCCCAAATAGGAAATTAGGGTGACCTATTTAATCAGTTTGAATGACAGATTCAGTATACATGGATATGGTCCGTGAAGTAGAAGGGATCCTTTTCCTAGGAGGTTGTGGTAGTTAGTCCAGATTACTAACAGAACTCTACATCCAATGTGACATAAAACAACATTAGTTTTTACAAAGAATAATTTAATAATATCACATACCCCAGAGGTTCTTATGTAGGCTTAATATCCAAAAACTTCCATGCCAATATGTGAGGACATAAAATGGAGCTTCATATGATGGAAGTGAGGGTTGAAGAGTTTCCTCAATGAGCTTGTGTTATTTTTCTGCATTTCCTCACAGATTATCTGCACTGGGTCTCATTTGGCTAGAACTCTGAACTTTACAGTTGAGGGATCAGTATGGACTGCAACTGTTTGCAATGTATGTTAGAGACTTAGAAGGAGGACGAGAATGTATTTTAGCCACATTTGCAGATGATACAAAGAAAAACGTGGAAAGACAAGTTGTGGGAGAGATGCAAATAGTCTACAAAGCGAGATTAATAGGGTTAAGTAAGTTGATAAAGTTTGGCAAATGGAGTTTATTGTAGGAAAATGTGAAGTTGTTCATTTTGGAATGAAGAAAAAAGAGTATTACTTAGTTGGAGAAAAGCTGTAAAGAGCTTCAATACAGAGGCACTTGTGCACAAACGACAGAAAGCTAGCACACAGGTGCAGCAGGAAATCAGGAAGGCTAATTGAATATGTTGCTTACTTCAAGGAGTTGGTGAATAAGAGCAGAGAAATCTTACTGCAACTGTACAAGATGAAATAGCTCTAAAGACTGGAATCCTGTCATCAAGTCACTGTTTATTTACACATCCTTGACAATGATCCTGGTCTCTCAGAGCCAGCTTTCAGACTGAACAGAACTTCTGGCACTCTGCTCTTTTTTTCGACAAAGCAGTGCCCTTTACATCAAAACCTTTTGTGTTTTTTTTCTAGGCCTGAACATAATCCTCTGGTTATATTATTTTTAAACCCCCACACTACCGCCTAACTGCGGTAGTGCTTTATTTTTTCCCCAGCACCCATGGTGTGTGTGTGCAGGTGTGAGACACAGTGAGAGACACAAAGTGTACAAATCTTTATTTAATTTCCACCACCAGGAAGAAAGGAAACACCCGAGTGACCCGTGACAAGCAGTGCCCTTCACATCACAGGGCAAAGCTGTGTGATCAAACAGTGAAGGGGAGGGCAGGGACTAAATTAAAATAGAGTTGGAGGGGGAAATGATGCACTCCACTCCCTGCGGCGCCCACCTCTCCCTGAACAACTCCAGGGTGTTGGTGGACACCGCGTGCTCCTTCTCCAAGGACACTCGGGCTCTAACGTAGCTGCAGAAGAGAGGCAGGCAGTCGGCCCTAACGACCCCCTCCACGGCCCGCTGTCTGGACCTGTTTATGGCCAGTTTGGTCAGGCCCAGGAGCAGACCCACAAGGAGGTCTTCAGACCTGCCCTCCCTCCTCCGCACCGGGTGCCCGAAGATCAGGAGCGTGGGACTGAACTGCAACCAAAAACAGAGGAGAAGGTTTTTTTAGAAAATCAAAAAGGGAGTGCAAACGCCCACACCCAACATACACATGGTCCACGGACTCCACAGCACCACAGAACAAGCAGTTGGGCTGGGAGTCCGTGAACCACCGCAATCTGCGGTTACAGGGGACTGTTGCATGCAGCACCCTCCACCCCAGATCCCCGAGAGAAAGGGGGAGGACTCCAGCATAGAGGGCCCTCCACTGGGGATCCCCACCGCCCGGTGGCAAACGGGCACGCCAGAGCGTGTCCGGGCGGTGGATGAGGGAGAAGAGGTGGACGGTGTGCAGCAGCAGTCGATACAGGGCCCGCCTTTTTACGTCCTTGAAGGGAACAAAATTAAAATTTCGGAGGCGGCTCAGGTTATGGGGCACAGGCTCCCGCGGGAAGTACGGGACCTTGGGGGGCACTCTTGTTCTCATCTGTCAATTGGGGTTTCCTGATTGGACCAGATTAACAGCTCTGATCATACTCTATGTGGTTCACCTAGCTGACCTTGTTACAATCACTGCAAAATTTGCTGGTGAGATCACACCTGGTGTATTATGGTGTCCTTATTTAAGGAAAGGTATTATTTCATTGGAGGCTGTTCAGAGAAGGTACACCAGAGAAGGATGATCCCCAGTGTGAAGGGATTGTCTTATGAGCAAAGGTTAAACAGGGTGGGATTCGACTCCCTGGAGTTTAGAGGATCTTATAGAAACATGTAGGCTTGAAGGCTAAATACTGAGATAATGGTACCCCTCATGGGAGGCCAAAGGCCATAGTCTCAGAATAAAGGAGTGCCAACTTAAAGACGAAGATGAGGAGAAATTTCTGTTCTCAGAGGGTTGTGAGTCTTTGGAGCTCCCCGTGTGGAGGAAGTCAGAATCTTTTTGTATATTTAAGGCTGAAATGGATGATTTTTGATCAATAGGAGAAACTAAGAGTTATCGTTAAAATGCAGGAAAGTGGACATGAGGAACAGTGGATCAGCCATGATCCTAATTAATTGTAGAACAAGTTTTCTTTTTGCAGCAGAGAGCGGCGGGAGCTGGGGGGAAGTGAAGTCGGAGCACAAAGCCGGTCGGGAAGGTAAGCGATTGTTATTTGAATGGAGAAGGTACCCGAGACACTACACGTGTAGTGTCTCCCAACCCCCCTCCTCCTCTAACCTAAATAAAAGGACTCAGTCAGCTGAACAGGTAAGCTACTTAGTGTTCTTGTTTTGGAGACAAAGTGTAGAGTTATGGCAGCGCAGGCAGTGGAATGTTCCTCCTGCAGGATGTTTGAGGGAGGGGTGACCACCGATACTCCTGCCAACTTCACCTGCAGGAAGTGCAGCCAGCTCCAGCTCCTCACAGACCGTGTTAGGGAACTGGAGCTGGAGTTGGAAGAACTGAGGATTATTCGAGAGGCTGAGAGGGTGATAGATAGAAACTACAGGGACATAGTTACGCCAGAGAACAGAGGTAGCTGGGTAGCAGTTAGAGGTGGGAAGGGGAGGAAGCAGGCAGTGCAGGGATCCCCTGTGGTCGTTCCCCTCAACAATAAGTATACCGCTTTGGATACTGTTGGGGGGAACGGCCTAGCAGGGGTAAGCTGCAGCGACCGTGTCTCTGGCACGAGGTCCGGCTCTGAGGCCCAGAAGGGAAAGGGGGAGAGGAGGAGAGCGCTAGTTATAGGAGACTCTATAGTTAGAGGGACAGACAGGCGGTTCTGGGGACATGGACGAGACTCTCGGATGGTTTGTTGCCTCCCGGGTGCCAGGGTCCGAGACGTCTCGGACCGTGTCTTCAGAATCCTTAAGGGGGAGGGTGTGCAGCCAGAAGTCGTGGTACACATTAGCACCAACGACATAGGTAGGAAGAGGGGTGGGGAGGTCATTCAGGAGCTCAGGGAGTTAGGCTGGAAGCTAAAAGCTAGGACGGACAGAGTCGTCATCTCTGGGTTGTTGCCGGTGCCACGTGACAGTGAGGCAAGGAATAGGGAGAGAGTGCAGTTGAACACGTGGCTGCAAGGATGGTGTAGGAGGGAGGGCTTCAGGTATTTGGACAATTGGACTGCATTCTGGGGAAGGTGGGACCTGTACAAACAGGACGGGTTGCACCTGAACCAGAAGGGCACCAATATCCTGGGGGGTAGGTTTGCTAGCACTCTTCGGGGGGGATTAAACTAATTTGGCAGGGGGATGGGATCCGGGCTTGTAGTCCAGCAAGTAGGTTAGCTGTTTTTCAGGATGTCCAAGAATGTAAGGAGGCTGTGAAGAAGGTAGCACTGACAGGAAATACTTGCGGACACAGAGATGGGCTCAAGTGTGCATATTTCAACGCAAGGAGTATCAGAAATAAGGTGGGTGAACTGAAGGCATGGATCGGTACTTGGGACTACGATGTTGTGGCCATCACGGAAACTTTGATAGAAGAGGGACAGGAATGGTTGTTGGAGGTTCCTGGTTACAGATGTTTCAGTAAGATTAGGGAGGGTGGTAAAAAAGGAGGGGGGGTCGGCATTGCTAACTAGAAATGGTATAACGACTGCAGAAAGGCAGTTCGAGGGGGATCTGCCTTTGGAGGTAGTATGGGCTGAAGTCAGAAATAGGAAAGGAGCAGTCACCTTGTTGGGTGTTTACTATAGGCCCCTCAATAGCAGCAGAAGTCTGGAGAAACAGATTGGGAAACAGATTTTGGAAAGGTGCAGAAGCCACAGGGTAGTATTCATGGGCGACTTCAACTTCCCAAATATTGATTGGAAGCTCTTTAGATCAAGTAGATTGGACGGGGTGGTGTTTGTGCAGTGTGTCCAGGAAGCTTTTCTAACTCAGTGTGGAGATTGTCCGACCAGAGGGGAGGCCATATTGGATTTGGTACTTGGTAACAAACCGGGACAAAAGTGATGGGCTTGTTAGTGGGTGAGTATTTTGGTGATGGTGACCACAATTCTGTGACTTTCACTTTGGTTATGGAGAGAGATAGGTGTGTGCAACAGGGTAGGTTTTACAATTGGGGGAAGGGTAAATACGATGCTGCAAGACAGGATCTGAGGAGCATAAGTTGGGAGCATAGGCTGTCAGGGAAGGATATCATTGAAATGTGGAACTTTTTCAAGGAACAGATACGAAGTGTCCTTGATATGTATGTACCTGTCAGGCAGGAAAGAGATGGTCATGTGAGGGAACCTTGGTTGACGAGGGTGGTTTGAATGTCTAGTAAAGAGGAAGAAGGAGGCTTACATATGGTTGAGGAAACAAGGTTCAGACAGAGCGTTGGAGAGATACAGGATAGCCAGGAGGGAGCTGAAGAAAGGGATTAGGAGAGCTAAGAGAGGGCATGAAAAATCTTTGGCCGGTAGGATCAAGGATAACCCCAAAGCCTTTTATGCGAATGTGAGAAACATGAGAATGACGGGAACGAGGGTAGGTCCAATCAAGGACAGTCGTGTATTGAGTCGCAAGAGATAGGAGAGGTCTTGAATGAGTACTTTTCTTCAATATTTACAAATGAGAGGGACCGTATTGTTGAAGAGGAGAGTATGAAATGGACTGGTAAGCTAGAGGAGATACTTGTTAGGAAGGAAGATGTGTTGGGCATTTTGAAAAACCTGAGGATAGACAAGTCCCCCGGGCCTGACGGGATATATCCTAGGATTATGTGGGAAGCAAGAGAGGAAATTGCAGAGCCGTTGGCAATGACCTTTTCGTCTTCACTGTCAAGGGGGTTGTACCAGAGGACTGGAGAGTGGTGAATATTGTGCCCCTGTTCAAAAAAGGGAATAGGATA
This sequence comes from Hemiscyllium ocellatum, assembly GCF_020745735.1. Classification (NCBI taxonomy): domain Eukaryota; kingdom Metazoa; phylum Chordata; class Chondrichthyes; order Orectolobiformes; family Hemiscylliidae; genus Hemiscyllium; species Hemiscyllium ocellatum. Next base: position 100,293,744 of record NC_083411.1, on the reverse strand, counting down.
ACCCTGGGAATTAGGATAACCCCGGGAATAACAGGCCAGTTAGTCTTACTTCTATGGTAGGCAAAGTAATGGAAAGGGTACTGAGGGATAGGATTTATGAGTATCTGGAAAGACACTGCTTGATTAGGGACAGCCAGCACGGATTTGTGAGGGGTAGGTCTTGCCTTACAACTTTAATTGAATTCTTTGAGGAGGTGACCAAGCATGTGGATGAGGGTAGAGCAGTGGATGTAGTGTACATGGATTTTAGTAAGGCATTTGATAAGGTTCCCCATGGTAGGCTTATGCGCCAAGTCAGGAGGCATGGGATAGTGGGAAATTTAGCCAGTTGGATAGAGAACTGGCTAACTGGTCGAAGTCAGAGAGTGGTGGTAGATGGTAAATATTCAGCCTGGAGCCCAGTTACAAGTGGAGTTCTGCAGGGAACATTTCTGGGTCCTCTGCTGTTTGTAATTTTTATTTATGACTTAGAAGAGGGAGTCGAAGGGTGGGTCAGTAAATTTGCAGACGATATAAAGATTGGTGGAGTTGTGGATAGTGAGGAGGGCTGTTGTCGGCTGCAAATGATGCAGAGCTGGGCTGAGGAGTGGCAGATAGAGTTCAACCCTGTCAAGTGTGAGGTTGTTCATTTTGGAAGGACAAATAAGAATGCGGAATATAGGGTTAACGGGAGGGTTATTAGTAAGGTGGAGGAGCAGAGGGATCTTGGGGTCTATGTTCATAGCTCTTTGAAAGTTGCCACTCAGGTAGATAGACCTTGTAAGAAGCCCTATGGTGTATTAGCGTTCATTAGCAGAGGGATTGAATTCAAGAGTCATGAGGTGATGTTGCAGCTGTACAGGACCTTGGTAAGGCCACATTTGGAGTACTGTGTGCAGTTCTGGTCGCCTCACTTTAGGAAAGATGTGGAAGCTTTGGAGAGGGTGCAGAGGAGATTTACCAGGATGTTGCCTGGAATGGAGAATAGGTCGTACAAGGATAGGTTGAGAGTGCTAGGTCTTTTCTCATTGGAACGGCGAAGGATGAGGGGTGACTTGAGAGAGGTTTATAAGATGATCAGAGGAATGGATAGAGTAGACAGAAACTTTTTCCCCGGTATAACAGAGTGTTACAAGGGGGCATAAATTTATGGTGAAGGGTGAAAGGTATAGGGGGGATGTCAGTGGTAGGTTCTTTACCCAGAGAGCGGTGGGGGCATGGAATGCGCTGCCTGTAGGAGTGGCAGAGTCAGAATCATTGGTGACCTTTAAGCGGCAATTGGATAGGTACATGGATAGGTGCTTAAGCTAGGACAAATGTTTGGCACAACATGGTGGGCCGAAGGGCCTGTTCTGTGCTGTATTGTTCTATGTTCTATGTTTTATGTTAAGTGTGAGGAGCCAGATTCCTACGCCTATCCTATTTCTTATGGTCTTATGTAAGGCTATCTGCAGACAAGGATTAGGTAGTTTAATAATTGCATCTTCTTTCATTCTTGGAATAGCTGAAGAATCTGCTCATCATTGACAAGAGTGTGATGTAATCAAACATAATAGCAAAACTCATACTACATTACACATTTTAATTGTGCAAGGGAACATCCAATCCCATAAGTGAAAAGTTATGTACATAATTTTTGATGTGTTACCTTTGTCCCCTCACTTTTCATTTCTTCCTCTGTCTCCCGTTATGTCTAAATGCAGTCCTGATTTCCACTGGAGGATGGAGCTTGCTCTGTATTTGACCTGCCAGACTTGTCAATCACTCCCATGATCTAAGGTCTGTTTAAAATATCCTATCAAGTTCATGCCTTCAACTTTAATCTCAATGAATTTATGATTATAGGCAGGGAGAAGTGGGAAATGCTGCCCACCTCAGGAATGTCCTGAGAAAAATCTCAGTACTGTGCATCATTTCTCTGTCCTCTGGATTCTTGCTGGCATCACCTTCTCTTTCTGAGAGGAAGGGACATCAGGAGTGAGATCAGGAACCTTATCTCCTTTGTCTTGCCATTGATGCTGAACATCAATGGCTGGAGTGAAGATGTGCAGGTCTGTCTGTATAGTTAGCTGCTGGATATGCTAGATTTTGTTCTCTACGATAATTGTTAAACTGTTTTTGGAGACAGCTATATACATATATATGCCAGAGCCAGAATGATTCTGATAAAGTTGGTGGGTTCCCCCATATTTTGATCCAATTTACGAATGCCTCTGACAAGCCTGTATGCAGTTCTTAAACCTGTCCTGGATGTTTGACAAGGCTGTGACTGAAGGTTAGGAACTGAATATTTAAGGGTATTTGACATTTAGGACAGACAGAAAAAAGAGGAAATTGAGATGAAATGGTGCTCATTTTAAGGAATTTGATTAATACCTCTTTGAGGGAGGATCTCAGCTCAGAAGAACAATGTCAGCCGGAAACTTCTAAGAGTCTCATTAATATAGCCTATAGTCTGAGGCAGAATTGTGTGAGAAATCCAGTGAGATCAAACTTGGTGCAAGGAACAAACCATTGCAACATTGATGCACGCTCTTGCTGCCAAGGTGGATTACTCACAAATTAAGAGGATTCATTGCTTGTCAATGATCTTAGTCATAGCAAATTTGCCTCATTAATATGCAACTTCCTATCTCCCTAAATGTCCTGAACAAACCAAACACTGAGGATTCTTGAAATGGAAGGCAGAACTGGTACCTCAGGTTGCTGCTGGCTACAAACAGCCTCCATGTTGCTCATCACCAAACAGCATCACAGGTCACGATCCACAGGCACCAGCCACATGCACCCCATGCCCATGGACATTGACAACAAGATTTACCAACTCCTCAGGATCTTCATGGACCCTCTGTTATCCACTTGTAGAATTCTTAGGAAGTACAAACCTGCATCACAGGGCACACCAACAATTAGCACTGAGGGTGCTGCAAGGCCACTGGTAAGTAGGAGCTGGCATGCAGTTGACTCTTTGGTCCTGACTGCATCTCAGAGCTTCTTACTTGCTCTCTTCGCACGCTCACATTTAACAGCTACCTAGATGCTTGCAACATCCATACTTTGCCTTGCTGTGCCATTTAGTGTCTTCACACAACCAGGGAGTTTTTGATTATTCATCCACAGGGTATGAGCATGACTAGCTGGGTCAGCATTTATTGCCCATCTCTAATTGCCAGAGGACAGTTAAGAATCAACAACATTGCTGGTCATGTCTAGGCTAGACCGGGTAATGATAGAAGTAACTTTTTTAAAAGGACATTATTGGACTATTATAATGCAGAAACTGTTCCATACCCTGAGCTGATCCTCAAGCACTCACCAGAATCTTACTGGATCTTTTTTAGCATCCTCAGGACAAAGAAAAGTGCCTTGATTTCTGAAAAGCTCTTCTTTCTGATAGCCTGCAGGCTTTTCAGATATCTGACAATTGACAGTGGCTTCATAGACATTTGTAGCCTCTTAGTTTCAGTTTACTTATTATTGAATTCAAATGCCACCATACTAGGATGTTCTTGCATCCCCAGAACATTACCTCGGACTCTGAATTAATAGTCTCATGAAAATACCACAAGACAATTGCTTCCCCAACTTGCCTTGCTCATCCACAGCCCAGGGGGTGTGCATCTTACTGTCCAGCTGATTGCTACACCTGCACCATATGGCCACAGTTTGTACAGCAAACACACTCAATGTGCTACAAGCTTGCAGCCGTGTTGCAAAGCCTTGGGTAGTCAACAGTGCATGAGGGCACTGGTCAGTCATGGAATCCCAGTACAATATATCAAAACAACCCTCCCATACTGGATCAGGGGTTTGGCCATGGTTAGACATCTGATTGGGGCATTCTTTGGCAGCAGGTCTAGGCCTCTGCAGTCAAGGGAGTAAAAGACCAGGCCAGGGTAAGTCTTTTACTCTGTCTTTGATCAAGAATTTTGTGACTCTTTCACCTTCACCACCATGAATATGGTTTGAATCTCATGAATAGTGATAATGCTGAGATCCATGTATACTGGCAGTCCTGTCACTGCTGGATCATTGGTATCTAGAAGGGAGAAGATTTCAGAATTCCAAACTGAACATGCATATTGGGACTGCAGTGATATATTTATGTATGTTGGAATGGTTTCCATGCTGCCAGTGTTTTGCTGTGTACCAACTTGTTGGTCATCTGGGACTTGTTCCTGGATCTGGCTTTGCTTTTGAAATCAAATTTTCTGCACATGTATTCCCAATGTCTTTGCAGACATGAAGAAATGCTGGGCAACTTCTAGATAAGTGTGGAAAACCGCATCTATGACAGATCTTGCTGGTTTGTTGCATTTTACTGGCTGTGGCAATTACATTGTCTGCACCTAAAGAATGTAATTAATGTTGACTTGTCACTATAGTTTCATGGTGACATCCATCTTCCAGCAAGGCATCGATAGTACGGCTCATTTCTCTTGCCCAGAGGATCTTGCCTGAAGATTTTGTCACAGTTGTGGTCATCACCAATTCGATTAGCCTCTCCGTGAGCTCTTCTTCAGAGAAATCAAACTCGTGACTTTGTTGCAGCATCTGGTAGCAAAGGCATAAATCGATACTTGATATTTTTGTCTGTATAACAAGAGTGAGATCTTGTTGCTCCATACCTTCAGCTGATCCTCAAGTACTCACCAGATCTTCTCAGGATATTTGTAAGCACCCTCAGAAAGTGCAATAATTTTTGAAAAGTCCTTCTTGCCAATAGCCAGTAAGATTTTCAGATATCTGCTCTCAGGAACAGTTATGATTTGATCTGTGAAGTAAAGCTGCAAGTGTTGTTTAAATAGATGTAGTTCACTGAAGATGTCACTCGCTTTCCAATGCATTATCAAATCCATGATTTCCTTTTCTCATTGGTGGTCTGTGGCTTTTTGTTTTATTGAAGTGGCGTTCAGGCTTTTTCTGCCTTTCTTTTTACTTGGCTTAATATTTCGACCTTTTGTTTTTTCTTCTTTTGCCTTTTTGTGTACTTTATTTTTCATAGCTGTGGCTTCCTTATGAAGGATTACTGAATGTTGTGTCTGGACCTTAAAGTGAGAAAGGCCTGTAAAAGTAGTTTTCAGCCATTGGAGGGGGTTTGCACCAAATAGGGAATGATGCTGTCATACCAGCTTTGGCGTCAAGTTGAAGGACACAAAATGGCAGGACCAACTGCTCATTCAACGGAAGTAAACATCTCTAGATTTAGAAAATCACTTTCTTGTACTTATTTCTAATAGAGCTCCTTATTATTTTCTTGAAAAGGAGGACTTTGTATTTAAGAGGACAGCAGAGTCTGAACCCCTCAGTCCATATTTGTTGTAAGCCTTTCAAAAGCCTTTTAACTGCCAATTTTGTAATTGACTCTTTAAAAAAATCTTTCAAATGCTGTACCTCACCATTGTGTTTGGAAGCTGGCTGGAATTTTATCTTTAAAATTATTTTTGCGAAAGAGATTGATGACCGACAACTTGATAAATTTTCAACTTCAAATGGAAAAAATTTAAAAGTATCACCAGACGTTTTAGATTAAAGCTGTGTACACTCAAAAGCATTATTGTAATTGGTCATCCAAATGCTTCACAATCCAGAACTGTCTCATCTTTAATAAGGATTCTTCTTGAAGCAGTTGCTATACTTGCTGTGATGCTGCCACCATGATATGGGGTGATATGACAGCTGATGATCTTTAACCATCATGTGGGTGGCACGGTGGCACAGTGGTTAGCACTGCTATCTCACAGCGCCTGAGACCTGGGTTCAATTCCCGACTCAGGCGACTGACTGTGTGGAGTTTGCATGTTCTCCCCGTGTCTGCGTGGGTTTCCTCCGGGTGCTCCAGTTTCCTCCCACAGTCACAAAGATGTGTGGGTCAGGTGAATTGGCCATGCTAAATTGCCCGTAGTGTTAGGTAAGGGGTAAATGTAGGGGTATGGGTGGGTTGCGCTTCGGCGGGTCGGTGTGGACTTGTTGGGCTGAAGGGCCTGTTTCCACACTGTAAGTAATCTAATCTAATCTAATCTAAAATGATGTGATCTTTATGTTGGCTCAAAACATATAATTAAGACATAGGTCAAGCACTGAAAAATTCAGGCGACCTTTATTATAGCTCATGATATTCACATATGTCAATTAACTTCATAGGTACTTGCACATCTGGGTTCAAGCTAAGCATATCAGATAGATTATTACACACTTCTCTCAGCTTGTCAAGCTGCAAGTGGACAGAGATCAATAAGATGGAGACTGTGAACTTGATACCTTGAGCTAATGTGCTGTAATACAGTGATGACATCATGACCATGTCCCTTTAAAGTATAATGCATATCTGATCCAAGATATGTATCAAGAACGGGTAAATAGAATTAGCTCACAGATTCTTTGCTGGATGGCAGAACAGACTGGAGAGGGTAAGTGGTTTCTTCTTGTTCCTGAATTCTGATAAGTCTAAGTTGGGAATCTGAAACTCACTGCCAAAGGGTGGTAGGGGCGGAAAGCTTCATGACATTTAAGAAGTATTTTGATGTGCACTTGTGATGCCAAAGCAGAAGTGGGAAAGGGATTAAAATAGGCAGATGGTTGTTTTTGACCGCTGTGGATGGCAGAAGGCTCTTTTGTTGTGCTGTAGATCTCTATGGCTCCATAACTCAATGGTCGAACATCACAGATTATTGAATTAAGCTTATTGTCACTTCAACTCACATTATTGCAGTGAAAAGTTATCAAAGTTGCCACTTACAGTGCTAACTGAGGTACAAGGTGTGAAGTTGGGGTCTGTCTCTATTCCAATCTTGAGTGAAACTAGTTCTATTTCCAAAGTAGGAATTTATAAAATGTCACATGGATTATTAAAAAAAGTTGACTGCCTACAGTTTGTGTACTTTTTGAACAATAGAATGTATCTGCAAATACAATTCTGCAAATGCAAATTCGCCCCATAGACTTATATGTGTATGTGCTGTAACGGAGAGAGAGAGAAAGAGAGAACGAGACAGAGAGAGAGAGAGAGAGAGAGAGAGGCGTGTGTATGAGAGAAGGTCTGCATGACTGTGTGAGTATGTAAGAGTGTGTGTACATGTGCGCTTGGGGGTGAGTGTGTGAGTGAGTGTATATTGTAGTGGGGTCACCCAAAGTGTGGCATGAATGCAAGGTCCCAGGAGTAGAGAAACTATGTCATGTTCTTCATAACTTGCAACTCATTATTGATGAGGATGAGCACCCTACCAAGATCTTCCCTACACCTCCACTTCTCACCTTTAACAACCGCTAAACCATAAACAGAGCATTGTTTGCAGCAAACTGCCCAGCCTTTAGGACACCATTGAACATAACGTCATATAACCTTGTCATGGCAACCATTGCAAGACATGTCAGAGTGTCAACATGGATACTACCATTACACGTGGGGACACCATCCACCATGTACACTGCAGGTACTCCTGTGACTCGGCCAATGTTGTCTATCTCATAAGCTGCAGGCAAGGATGACCTGAGGCATGGTACTTTGGTGAGACCAAGCAGACGCAATGGCAATGGATGAATAGACACCGTGCTACAATCATCAGACAGGAGTGTTCCCGCCCAGTCATGGAACACTTCGACAGTAAGGGATATTCGGCCTTGGATCTTCCATCCTCTCAGGCGGACTTCGGGATACGCAACTATGCAGAGTGGCCAAGCAGAGGCTGATAGCCAAGTTTGGTAGCCATGAGGCTGGCGTCAACCAGGACCCTGGGTTCATGTCACACGACAGGTAACCCCACTACACTATACACTCACGCAGACCCTCTCTCTTACACATATTCTCTCTCAGGCATATACACACACACCACACTCACACCCATGTGCACACCCTCTCACAGGCATATGCTCCACCACACTCACGCACACACTTTACCAAGCGTACACACTCTCTCTCCCTCTCTCTCTCCGTCATATGCATTCACGCACATATATAAGTCTATGGGGTGAATTTGCATTTGCAGAATTGTATTTGCAGATACATTCTATTTTGTTTGAAAAGCGCACAATCTGTAGGCAGTTAATATCTTTTATAACCCATGTGACATTTTATAAATTCCCAAGTTGGAAATAGAACTAGTCGGATTCAAGACTGGAATGCAGACAAATTCTAACTTCACACCTTTAATGTATTGTCTGAGCTAAGATGTCACCTTTTGCTATAAAACCTTAAGTTATTTCGAGAATATGACTTGAAAGAAGCTCTCAGATTTACATATTAATGAATTGAAACCTGCAAAATTCTAAAAGATGAAAGACTTAACAGCAATCTAGATTTGTTCAATATGTCATATCAGTTGTATAACATTATGATCTTTTATTATAAATTCTGTGTCCTATGATCCTCATTGGAGTCGTAGCCCCACGAGCTACTTGATGAAGGAACAGCGGGCTGAAAGCTAGTGCTTCCAAATAAACCTGTTGGACTCTAACCTGGGGTTGTGTGATTTTAAACTTTGTCCACCCCAGTCCAACACTAGCACCTCCACATCTTAGCTACAGTTTGATTCAACCACATCAATTGTTATGCTTGCAGTGTTATCTGATGATCAATTCACAAGGTGGTGATCCATAGTGACTCTCATATTAGAAGCATAATTTCCATTTAAGAAATGAACACTGGTCATCTATTGATTGCTCTTTCCTACCTTTGAAATACTGTGTCTATCTACTCCACCTCACCCTCACTATGGCTGAGACACTCTACCAGTTTATCATCTTGAGGCTTGACTTCTTGCACACTCTCCAAGTCAGCTTCTTTGATTCCAATAAACTCATTTATAAGGCTACTGATCACCTTAATACCTGCTTTAAGCCACTCACTTTTAGCTCCCATGTTTGCATTAGTTTCCTTTCCCTTTCGTATCAATTTCAAAATTGTTTTCATTAGGGACAAATGGCCATATCTTCCGCGTTCCCAGAAGGACCTTAATTAGCTTTATTGTCCCTGTTAAGAATATCACATCTTTAATATCAAACTTCTCTGCCTTCCCCAATACATCATTGGTGCCCGCTGTTATGACTTCCAAGTGTCTTGAAACTTATTGTTGTAACCCATCCACCATCCAACCTCCTTCCTGTTCTCAAATGTTCACACAGCAGCAAGTTAAGAATGGGGTGGGAATGGGAATTTGTTGCAGAGGAGGAAGAAGGTGCTTCATTTTGATGTTAATATTTATCACGGTTTGTGTAAATACTTTAAAATTAAATTTTGCTTAGAGCAAGTTAGGCTGTGTAAAAATAACTTAAACAGATTAAAATTTATTTAAAATTAAAACAGATTAAAAATAAATAAATTGAATAACGCTTGAAGAGAAAAGAATTGTAAAGCTATAGAGAAAGGGCAGGAAAGTGGAAATAGTAGACTTAAAAATCACACAACATTAGGTTATAATCCAACAGGTTTATTTGGAAGCACTAGCCTTCGGAGCGCTGCTCCTTCATCAGGTGGTTGTGGAGTATGAGATCATAAGACACAGAATTTATAGCAAATGTTTACAGTGTGATGCAACTGAGATTATATATTGAAAAAGATCTGGATTGTTTGCTCAGTCTCTTATCTTTTAGAATGACCATATTGGTTGGGTGTTGGGTGATTTTTAACTTTGCCCACCCCTGTTCAACACCGGCATCTCCAAATCATAACACGACTCTTTGTGTGGAAACCATAAGCCTAATCATTAATATAAATAATATGAATCAAGATAAGAATGAAGATAACGAAACTGGATTTAAAAATGGAAGTTTTGAGCAACATCTGTTCACCTTGAATAAACTACTCCTCAACACAGTGAAGTCATAGGGCAGCAAGTTGGTGTTTGCTTGATAAAACGGATTCTGTTGCATCTTATGTATATATTTCTTTATTATTTCAGAGTAAGTGTATATTGCTGGTAAGACAGCATTTGTAATTCATGCCTAATTGCTTTGCTGAGCCATTTCTGAGGGCAGCAAGGAGTCAACTACAGTGCCATAGGTCGGAAATCGCTTCTCGGCCACATTCGGGAAGGCTATGTTTTTAAATGCAATCTTTGAGGTACATCATGGAAGGAGAGATTAAGGTTGTGGCTTGCTCCTCCTGCTCTGTGTGGAGAGTCAGACATACCTCCAGTGCATGGACTGGAACATATGTGTGTGTCCATCTGCAGCTGCTGGAATGCTGCGTTTCAGAGCAATAGTTGGAGCAGTGGTGGACAACACTGTAGAACATCTGTGAGGCTGAGAGTACCATGGATAGCATTTACAGGGAGGCAGTGTCATCACAAAGAAAGACTCCATAGAATGGAATGGATGATCATTGGGCGGAGGAAGCAAATTAGGCAGGTATACCAAAAATCCCCTGTGGCCATTCCCCTGCAAAACAGATACAACATTTTGGATGCTGTTGGGTGGAACGGCTTCAGAGGAAAGTAACAACAGCCAAATTCATTGTACAATGGTTGGCTCTGCTGCATAGGAGAGAAGAAATACATACAGGAAGGCTACAGCAATAGGGGGCTCAACTGTATGGGGAATGGATGGATGTTTCAGTGGTTACAAATGAGACTCCAGGATGATATGTTTCCTCACAGATGCCAGGGTCATGAATGTCTGGGAGTGGCATTCTGGAATGGAAGAATGAGCAGTCAGCAGTCATAGGTACCAACAACAAAGGTTCAAAAAATGGAATGAGGTCCTAAAAGCAAAATATAATCAATTAGAAAGGAATTTAAAAAGTAGTACCTCAAACGTAGTGATCTATGGATTTCTAATAGTACCACATACTGGCCAGAATAGGAAATACTCAATATATCAGACAAATACATGGCTAAAGAAATGGTGTGGCCAGGAGGATATCAGACTCACCAGACATTGGGACTAGTCCTTGAGGAGGTGGGACCATAGATTCATGCAACACAGGAAAGACCCCTTGGCCCAACGAGTTTGCACTGACATAAATAAAACTGAACTAATCCCAAATAGAAAATTGCATTCCCTGACTGGGAAACAAACCTGAGCTGCAGCTCCAAATCCTAACCACTACACCACCAAGGAAGATGAAGCTCGATGGGTTGTGCCTGTGCAGGGCCAGAACTGACGTCCTAAGGAGAGTATTTACTAGAGTAATAGGGGAGGGTTTAAACTAAAATGGCAGGGGTATGGGAACCTACACAGGGAGACAGAAGAAAGGGAAACAAAGGGAAAAAACAAAAGACAGAATAGCAAATAAGAAAAGTGATAGGCAGAGAATTCATGGATAAGAATTAAAAGTGGCTGTACTGTAAAATAATGTGAATCTGACTAAGAATATTAAAGTGACAAATCTTAAGGCTTGGTATTTTAAAGGATGGAAAATTCACAATAAAGTGAATAACTTAGTCATGCAAGTAGATACAAATCTGCATGATATAGTTCGGATTATAGAGACATGGTTGCAAGGTAACCAAGAAAGGGAACAAACTATTCAGGGCCATTTAATTTTTTAAGAAGGACAGACATAAAGGAAAAGGAGAAGGGATAGAAACACCGATTAACACAATGGTGATGAAGGATGTTAGCCCTAGTGAAGAGGAAGCTGTATGGATAGAAATTAGAAACACCAAATTGCAAAACATTATAGTAGATGTTGCATAAAGGCCCCCAAAGTAGAATGGTGACTTTGAGAAGGCATTAAAGAAGAAACTGGGCATACAAGCAATAAAGGTACAGCTGTAATTATGGGTGACTTTGATCTGCATATAAATTGGGCAAATCAAATCAGTAATACTGCTGTGGAGGAATTTTTGGAGTATGTACAAAATGGATTTCTCGATCAATCTGAGGAAAATAAGACTGAATTGAATATTGAATTGAATATTGTGCAATAAGAAAGGAATAATCAGCAATCTAAATGAGTGAGGCTCTGAGGGAACAATGATTTTAACAGCACGGGAACTGGCCCTTTGGCTGTCTAAGCTTACATTGACATGTTTTGCCCTTCCATACTAAAAGTGTGTTCACTTACAGGATCCGTAGCTCTCTGTTCTCTTCCTATTCATGGATTCATCCAGGTGCATCTTGAAAGCTGTTATTGTGTCTGCTTCCACCACTTCCTTTGCCAGCATGTTCAAAGCACTCACCACCTTCTGTGAGAAAAACTTGTCTCCTACTAACCTTTTCTAAACTCTCGCCATTGCACAAGCCCCCACACCTCAACATTGAACCTATGTGCTTTAGTCATTGCCTCCTCCACCCTGGGAAAAGCCTCATACTTCCCACTCCATTCGCAATCTTACTAACATTTATCAGGTCTCCCCTGAACCTCCTGCGTTGCAACGAAAATATACCTAACCTATCCAATCTTTCTCATAGCTAAAATTTCCCATACCTTTTCTGTACCCTCTCTAAAACATCCACATCCTTCTGGTAATGTGATGACAATAACTGTATGCAATTCTTTATTATGATGGATATGAGATAATTGATTCTGTGATTAGGGTCCTGAACCTAGGAAACTGATGGCATGAGGAATAAGCTGGTTATGAAAAAGAACAAAGAGGACAAATAAAACTTAAAGCCCAGGAACAGGCCCTTCGGCCCTCCAAGCCCTGAGCCGCTCCAAATCCACTGTCTAAACCTATCACCCAATTCCTAAGCATCGGTATCCCTCTGCTCTCCACCTACTCATGCTTCTATCCAGACGCACCTTAAATGAATCTACTGTGCCTGTCTCTACTACCTCTGCTGGCAACGTGTTCCAGGCACCTACCACTCTCTCTGTAAAGTACTTTCCATGTGTATCCCCTTTAAACTTTTCACCTCTCACTTTGAACTCGTGACCTCTTTTTGTTGAATCCCTTGCCCTGGGATAAAGCTTATCTCTATCCACTCTGTCTATACCCTTCATGATTTTGTAGACCTCATTCAGTTCCCCCGCTATCTCTTTTTTTCTAATGAAACAATCTAACCTACTCAACCGCTCTTCATATAATTTGAGGAATATTACTGAAAGAAATGATGGTGGGTAAGCAACAGAAAACATTTAAAGAGTTAATGGTGGAATTGCAACAATTTTCCATTCCTGGTTTGCATCAAAATAAAACAAAGAAGATGACCTACCCATGACTAACAAGGGAATTAAGGATAATATTAGATCCAAGGAAGTGGCAGATAAATTGGCCAAAAAACCCAGCAGACCTGAGGGTTAGGAGCAATTTAAATTTCAGCAAAGGATGCCAAAGGAATTGATTAAGAGGGAAATTGAGAAACTGATTGGAAAATCTTCAATGGGTATATCAAGAAAAAAAGATTAGTGAAGACAAATGTAGGTCCCTTATGATCAGAAATGGGGTGCGTTATAATGCAGATCAAAGAGGTGGCAATAATGCCCTGTTTTTGTTCTGTCTTCACAAAGGAGGATACAAATAATGTCCTAACAATATTTGGGTGTAGTGAGAGCAAGGATCTGAAAGAAAATCAGTATTATTAATGAAATAATATTGCAGAAATTCTTAGGATTAAAGGCTGATTAATCCCAAGGGCCTGATAGTCTACATACCAGAATACTTTAGGAAGTGGCTGTAGAAATACTTAATGCATTTGTAGTTATTTTTCAATATTGTAAAAACTCTGGAATAGATCCTCTGGATTGGAGGATAGCTAACATTACTCCATTATTTTAATATGAGAAATTATAGTCTGATTGGCCTGACCTTGTAGGAGGGAAAATGGTAGTGACTATTGCAGAAAACTTAACAGTAGAACACTTGGGTAATAGTGACCAGGATTGGACAGAGTCAGCATGGATTTATAAAAGGAAAATCACATTTCATAAATCTACTAGAATATTTTGAGAATGTAACTAATGGAATTGATAAGAGGGAGCCAGTAGATATAGTTTGTTTGGACTTTCAGAAGGCTTTAAACAATGTCCCACATAAAATTAAAGTGCATGGAACTGGGTGTAGTGCACTGACATGGATAGGGAGCTGGTGGACAGACAGGAAAAGAAACGTTGGTGTAAATGGATCTTTTTCCAAGTTGTAGTCTAGTCAGATACTTCAAAAATCAGTGCTTGGATCACATCTCTTCACTCTATATATTAATGATTTAGATGAGGGAACGAACTATTATTTGTAAGTTGTAGATGACACAAAGCTGGGTGGGAGGGTGAACTGCGAGGAAGATGCAGAGATGCTTTAGTATGATTTGGATAGGCTAAGTGAGTGACAAATATATGACAGATGTAGAATATGGTGGATAAATGAAATAATATCTGCTTTGGAAGGCAGATCATTATCTGAATGGTGATAGATTGGAAAGGGAAGGTGCAATGAGACCTGGGTGTGGTTGAACATCAGTTGTTGAAGTAAGCATTCAGGTGCGGCAGGTAGTGAAGAAGGCAAAAGGTATGTTGGCCTTCATAGTGAGAGGACCTGAGTACTGGAGCAGGGCTGTCTGGCTGAAATTGTACAGAGCCTTCGTGAGACCATGTTGTGCATAGTTTTGGTGTCTTTGTCTGAGGAAGGATGTTATGGCTATGAAGAAAGTGCAACAAAGGTTTACCAGACTGATTCCTGGGATGGCATGATTTGTGTATGAAGAGAAACTGAATCATTAGGATTACATTCACTGGAGTCCAGAAGAATGAGGGGGATCTCATAGAAATCTTTACCAATTCTAACATGACTAGATAGTTCTTCATGCAGATAGTGGTAAGCCTATGGAATTCTGTGACATAGAAAGTGGTTGAAAATGTTTTTAAGAAGGAATCAGAGATAATTGTTTTGTTAGAAGATCAAAGATCATGGGAGAAACCAGGAACAAAGTCTGGAGTTGGATAACCAGCCACGATGACACTGAATGGTGCAGCAGGTTCAAAGGGCTAAATAGCCAGCTCCCACTCCTATTTCCCATGTTTCAATTATGGTCGATTTCTTTGGCTAAAGGACATTAATAAACCAGATGGGTTTTTACAACAAACAGTAAGAGTTTCACAGGTACTATTACTGATAATTCGCCTTCTATTTCCCATTATAGTTGCTACAGTGGGTTTTGAACTTGTGGCCCCAGAGCATTCGCCTCGGTAAAGTCAAAAGTCACATGACACCACGTTATAGTCTAACAGGTTTCTTTGAAATCATAAGTGACTTCATCTGATGAAGAAAGCTTGTGATTTCAAGTAAAACTGTTGGACTCTAACCTGGTATCATGTGACTTCTGATTTTGTCCACCCTAGTCCAACACCGGCACCTCCACATCAGCCTAGGTATTGAGATTACTTACCTAGTGACATTCCCATCATCTATACTACAGAAAGTAGAAGGATTCTAAAATCAAACATTTATTACCAGCAATGTACACATCCCATGAATGCATAAAGAAGTTAGTATTTCAATTCAATTAATAATTTCATTTACATATTTATCAACAATGAATGAATTAATGAAACTTTAACCTGCTGTTTCAAAGCTAAGGTGATATTTTGTCTGTATTGAAGATGTTGAAATTGCAGAAATATCTCCATAGCTCTTTCATGGCTTAAGTGGTGACAGCCTTTTAAGAGGAAATAAGTTACCAGAAGCCATTGGACAGTCTAGCTTCTAGCATATAATGTAAACGAGTTGTAGCTGTACTTTCCCGTAATAATGGTTGCTGAACATTTAGAACATAGAACATAGAAAAATACAGCGCAGTACAGGCCCTTCAGCCCTCGATGTTGCGCCGACCAAAGTCTACCTAACCTACACTAGCCCAATAACCTCCATATGCTTATCCAATGCCCGCTTAAATGACCATAAAGAGGGAGAATCCACCACTGCTACTGGCAGGGCATTCCATGAACTCACAACCCGCTGAGTAAAGAATCTACCCCTAACATCTGTCCTATACCTACCACCCCTTAATTTAAAGCTGTGTCCCCTAGTAACAGCTGACTCCATTAACAGAAAAAGGTTCTCAGTGTCTACCCTATCTAAACCCCTAATCATCTTGTACACCTCTATCAAATCTCCCCTAAACCTTCTTTTCTCCAATGAGAACAGCCCCAAGTGCCTCAGCCTTTCCTCATACAATCTTCCTACCATGCCAGGCAACATCCTGGTAAACCTCGTCTGCACTCGTTCCAATGCCTCCACATCCTTCCTATAGTATGGCGACCAAAACTGCACACAATACTCCAGATGAGGCCGCACCAGAGTCTTATACAACTGCAACATGACCTCAGGACTCTGGAACTCAATTCCTCTACCAATAAAGCCCAGTACACCATATGCCTTCTTCACAGCTCTATTTACCTGGGTGGCAACTTTCAGAGATCTGTGTACATGGACACCAAGATCCCTCTGCTCATCCACACTACCAAGTAGCCTACCATTAGCCCAGTAATCCATCTTCTTGTTACTCCTACCAAAGTGAATGACTTCACACTTAGCTACATTGAACTCCATTTGCCACCTTTCTGCCCAGCTCTGCAACCTATCTATATCCCGCTGTAACCTGCCACATCCTTATTCGCTGTCCACAACTCCACCGACTTTCGTGTCATCCGCAAACTTGCTCACCCAGCCTTCAAGCCCCTCCTCTAGATCATTTATAAAGATGACAAACAGCAATGGTCCCAAAACAGATCCTTGTGGAACACCGCTAGTAACTGCACTCCAAGATGAACCTATTCCATCAACTACTACCCTCTGTCTCCTTCCAGCCAGCCAATTCCTAATCCAAACCTCTAATGCACCCTCAATGCCATACCTCCGTAGTTTTTGCATTAGCCTACCATGGGGTACTTTATCAAACGCCTTGCTAAAATCCATATACACCACATCTACTACTTTACCCTCGTCCACCTCCTTAGTCACCTTCTCAAAGAACTCAATAAGGTTTGTGAGGCATGACCTGCCCTTCACAAAACCATGCTGACTATCCTTGATCACATTATTCCTATCCAGATGTTCATAAATCTTATCCCTTACAATTCTCTCTAAGACTTTGTCCACAACAGAAGTGAGACTCACTGGCCTATAGTTACTCGGGCTATCCCTACTCCCCTTCTTGAACAAGGGGACCACATTTGCTATCCTCCAGTCTTCTGGCACTATTCCCGTAGACAATGACGACATAAAAATCAAGGCCAATGGCTCTGCTATCTCCTCCCTAGCTTCCCAGAGGATCCTAGGATAAATGCCATCAGGCCCAGGGGACTTATCTATTTTCATCCTTTCCAGTATTCCCCAGACCTTTTCCCTACATACCTCAAGGCCATCCATTCTAATCACTTGTGACTCAATATTCACATCAGCAATAGTGTCCTGTTCCTGAGTGAATACTGACGAAAAGTATTGATTTAGTGTCTCTCCAATCTCCTCCGCCTCCACGCACAACTTCTCACTACTATCCTTGACTGGACCGATACCTACCCTAGTCATCCTTTTATTCCTGACATACCTATAGAAAGCCTTTGGGTTTTCCCTAATCCTACCAACTAAGGACTTTTCATGTCCCCTTCTCGCTGCTCTTAGCTCTCTCTTTAGATCCTTCCTGGCTACCTTATAACTCTCAATCGCCCCAACTGAACCTTCACGCCTCATCTTTACATAGGCCGCCCTCTTCCCTTTCACAAGGGATTCCAATTCCTTATTAAACCACGGCTCCCTCACAAGACCCTTTACTCCCTGCCTGACTGGTACATACTTATCAAGGACACTCAGTAGCTGTTCCTTGAACAATCTCCACATATCATTTGTGTTCTTCCCTTGAAGCCTATTTTTCCAATCCACACATCCTAAGTCATGCCTCACCGCATCATAATTTCCCTGCCCCCAGCTATAACTCTTGCTCTGCAGTGCACACTTATCCCTCTCCATCACTAAAGTAAAAGTCACCGAGTTGTGGTCACTGTCCCCGAAGTGCTCACCTACGTCCAAGTCTAACACCTGGTCTGGTTCATTACCTAGAACCAAATCCAATATGGCCTCATCTCTTGTTGGCCTGTCTACATATTGTGTCAGGAAACCCTCCTGCACACATTGGACAAACACCGACCCATCTAACGAACTCGAGCTATAGCTTTCCCAGTCAATATCTGGGAAGTTAAAGTCCCCCATAACAACCACCCTGCTACTTTCACTCTTCTCCTGAATCATCCTCGCAATACTATCCTCTACTTCTCTCAGACTATTGGGAGGCCTGTAGAAAACTCCTAACAGGGTGACCTCACCTTTCCTATTTCTAACCTCAGCCCAAACTACCTCACATGGCAAGTCTTCCTCCATCGTCCTTTCCACTGCTGTAATATTATCTTTGACAAGCAATGCCACACCTCCCCCTCTTTTACCCCCATCTCTGACCCTGCTAAAACATTTAAACCCTGGAACCTGCAATAGCCATTCCTGCCCCTGTTCTACCCACGTCTCTGTAATGGCCACAACATCGAAGTCCCAGGTACCAACCCACGCTGCAAGTTCACCTACCTTATTTCTTATACTTCTGGCATTGAAGTATACACACTTCAATCCACCTTTCTGTTTACAGGCACCCTCCTTCGAGATCGATGCCTTGTTCCTAACCTCCCTACACTCATGGTCCTGTACCATAAAGCTACAGTCCAGGTTCCCATGCCCCTGCAGAGTTAGTTTAAACCCTCCCAAAGAGCACTAGCAAACCTCCCCCCAAGGATACTGGTGCCCCTCAGATTCAGGTGTAGACCATCACGTTTATAGAGGTCCCACCTTCCCCAGAAAGAACCCCAATTGTCCAGAAACCGGAATCCCTCTCTCCTGCACCATCCCTGTAGCCACGCATTTAACTGTTCTCTCTCCCTATTCCTCGACTCTCTATCATGTGGCACGGGTAACAAACCAGAGACAACAACTCTGTTCATTCTAGCTCTGAGCTTCCAACCTAGCTCCCTGAAAGCCTGCCTGACATCCTCACCCCTCTTCCTACCTATGTCGTTGGTGCCAATGTGGACCACGATCTGGGACTGCTCCCCCTCCCCCTTAAGGACCCGGAAAACACGATCAGAGACATCACGTACCCTTGCACCTGGGAGGCAACATACCAAACGTGAGTCTCAGTCGCCCCCGCAAAACCGCCTATCTGTGCCCCTCACTATTGAGTCCCCAAGAACTATCGCTCTACCTTTCTCCACCCTTCCCTTCTGAGCAACGGGGACAGGCTCCGTGCCAGAGGCCTGAACCTCGTTGCTTACCCCTGGTAAGTCATCCCCCCCACAAGTATCCAAAACGGTATACTTGTTCTTGAGGGGAACGACCGCAGGGGGTCCCTGCACTGGCTGCTTCCTCCCAGTCCCCCTCACTGTCACCCATCTCTCTGTAACTTTCGGAGTAACTACTTCCCTAAAGCTCTGATCTATGACCACCTCTGCCTCCCGAATGATCCGGAGTTCATCCAACTCCAGCTCCAGGGCCTGTTTCCACATTGCCAAGAGGATCAAAGGTTACAGGGAGAAAGTGGGAAAATGGGGTTGAAAAACCTACTTGCCATGATCAAATTGCAGAACAGACTCAATGGGCTGAATGGCCTAATTTCTGCTCCTATGTCTTATAACCTTAGAGACATCCAGCAGCTCCCACATACTGCAGCTTCAACATATCATCTGCTCAGCCATATCAATGCTATTTAATGGATTAATTTGGATCTTAAAAATGTTAAAAGTGAATTTCTTATTGTACTCTTGAGCTGTGTTAATGACTGCTGTTTTAAATCATTTGGCCAATCATAAGAGGCACAGAAGAGATATCCATCAACCTCAATCTCCTGTGATGTCATGTGATTTTAGCTCCACAATGGTTTGCATGCCTCCACCCCAATCCCCAGTGCTGTTTTCATGTAGCTCCATGCTCCATGTGCTCCCTTTCTACCACTGGTTTATACACCTCCTCACCAACCCAAACCCCCCCTGCCTTTCTCATGTGGGTTTGTAATCCAATGCTGGGTCTCTCTCTCTCTTCCAGCAGGTTATATCTCCCACCACTGATATCCTTCTCATACACATCTCTCCTCCTATTTAGTACAGTTCATTGCACAATTTTACTTTGAATAAGACATTAAATATTGATTGACCATAGCACATTCATACCTGGTATCTCTCTGATTATAATTGTTCCTCAAAATTGTGGAAGGCATTTCTGTACTCATTTCTCTTTTTGAAATTCTTCTTTCGTTCTGGCTGGTACCTGTATCCAGACAGTCCTGCTAGCCTGTTGACACTGTTTCCTCCATTTTCTATATGATTTGTATTAGAAATGGTGTTAGAAATGAATGCCTTCCAAAGAATTTTTCAAGTGTTTCTAAGATTTGTTCTAGCAGTATGTGTTTATTTATAAATTTAATCCTGTCAAAACTAAAGTTTGTGTGAACTTGGCACTTTGGCACAGTCCAACGACTTTAACATCGGCATAGATTGTTAGAGTTACAAATAGACTGCAGACTTTGCAGTCTTGCATACAATCTAGTGAGTTCCATTAGATACTCTTCCATGGAGCTATTTTTACTCTTTCTGAATTTTAAAAACTTAATAAGAGGGACAAAAGCACCAAGAGACTTTCTTTTCTTTTGCAGATTTATTGGAGTAAGCTGAGGCCTTCATGTTTGAGTATCTGGGAACACGGGTTAGAGAGAAGACCATGGCAATATTGACTACAGTGAGCTTTGAAAGAGAAGACTTGCCATCATTGCCCCAGGGTAAATGGCCTTTTCTTCCCTTGTTGCCACTTGGATGTGCAATAACAGCAGCTGTAATACGGGAAGTCAGAAGTGAACCTACCTTCTTGTTGCACCAGAGAGTTTTTATATCCACAAGTAATATGGGCTTGGTGGAATGTTTTTGTACAGCAAGGAATGGTGTGACCATTTAGTGTAGAGATAGAAAGAGGTAGTGAACTTGTTGATAGAAATGGATAATGAAGATACTTCTTGACTGCTTTTTGTCAATTTGGAAAAGTTACTTGGCTTCATTTGGACTTTATATTATCTTTGAGTAATATGTCTTGTTTTGCTGGTAGATAAAGTTGGACTTGGGAGAAACATTGTGACACAGTTGGTAACATTTCCATCTCTGAGTGAGAAGCTGTGGGTGCAAGTATTACTCTGAGATTTGATGGTCAAGGAAGTTGGATTCATACCAGATCCAAAAAAGTTGAATATCAAATTGTCAATCTTTCAATGTAGGCTAATGGCACAGCGATGAGAATAGGAGAGACTTCTGAATCAGCCAATTGCAGATGACAGTGGCAAACCATTGCAGTAACTTGCCAACCAAAGCAAACACAGGAAGACGTAGTCACTAAAGCCTTTTCAGTGCATGATATCCAGAGATACTGAGTTAGACTTGCTTTAGATAATATGATGACTATTGAGCCATCCAGATTAAAAATGTCATATTTAATTCCTTAAATTCTCCTGTCTCCTCTATAAATGGCCAAGGTGGAAAAGCAAATTAGAAGAGAGGAAAGAATAGCTAAACAATACTGCAGCATCAGATGAGGATGCAGCTAACCAGGCATTACTTCCAACACAGAGTCCTTTGGGTTTACAGATTTATGGAAACTTGCATGGAGATTTAATTGAGAAAAATGAGATTTGCCAATCAAGTGGCAGCTTCACTCTGCCTGAGACTGCAAGAAGATATACAGCTAAGATTTTCTGTTTTATTAACTTTGCCAATGGCTATCAAAGTTACTATGACATTCATTTATTTTTTGTTACAACCTCATTTCATAACGGTAATGGAATATCTTTGTTACCCAAGGCACTAAATAGCCATACATTTGCTTCATCATGTCTTAAGGCCCCAGTTCCTATAATTATGACAGGATCATTCAACTTATGCCCTTTATTGTGATTGTTGCTTGCTGTAATTTGCTATTTTCTTTAAACACTGGCTTACACAGGCATCACTTGTAACAGCAGCAAATTGAGGCTTTTAATAAGACATCGCATATATTGACCTCCATGGATCTTTTGGGGTCAGTGGGAGGGCATTACACTAACATGGTCTAGGTGGACACCCAGTACATTCAATGAGACCACAACTGGAATACTGCGTATAAGACTGATCTCCTTCTTTAAGGAAGATTAGAAATTCTTCGGAAAGTTTACCAAACTAATATCTTGAGTAGCGAGATTGTATTATGAAGAAACGTTGGACAGACTAGGCTCGTATCCTTTGGGACTTAGAAGAGCGAGATATAACTTGATTGAAACAAAAGATCTGGAGGGGTCTTGACAGGTTGTGTGGAAAAAAAAATTCTTCTTGTGAAGAAATCTCGAATTAGGAGGTCTAGCTTAAAAATATCAAGTTGTCCACTTGAAACTGATGACAATTTTGTTTTTCTCTCAAAAATGGTTTAACTATTTGAAACAGCCTTCATGAAAAGATAGTGGAATTGTATGATTTAATATTTTTAAGACAGAAATGGGAGGTGGCATTTTAATGTATCAGACCAACCAGGATTTTCTTGAATGACAGGGTAAGCCCGAGGGACTGAGGGGCCTGCTCTTCATTTATATGTTTGAATGCAGGATGGGGTGTAAAATTGGCTTCCAAACCAAATTGGACACATTAGGTTAAAAAAACCCTTAGATTCAGTTCTAAATAGCAAATGTAATACATTTCACAACAAAATAGTTAATTTCACTCTTTTTATGAAAAAGAAGCAAATTGTCCTAATCTTTAGTCAGAAGTTTATGCCTTGACAAGCTTTAAATTGGGCTGATGAAGCAATGTTTGTCTTTCATTGTCTTAACATTAAACCTGCTCAATTGGGTTAAGGTTGTGAAATCAACAAATGCTATTGGGAACGAAGAGAGAATATACAAGCAAAGAGTAACATCAGTATTTAGATTTATGAGGAACAGTCTCTCTATAAATTAGACTAGATGGCAGCTGAGTGTTCTATTAGACATTTCTGTAAATATCTTTATCTGAAGACTTGGGTGAAAGAAGCTACATTTCATATGAAATTATTGAAAGAATTAAAGAAAGGCAGACAGGTTTGGAATTGGTTCCAACCCAATCGTTTGTGTAAGGGGTCCGTGTTTGACATTGTGTTTTAGCCAGAAGCTACACAGGACCATATGGTCCTATCATTATAACAATCCAGATTTGTGACCTGAGAAATGATATATACAGTTAAGCTGTAAATGACCAGTACTGCAGTCAGCAGGAAATTACAAATGTATTGGGAGAAGCCCTGAAGTTAACACAACCTGACCACTCCAAGGTGACTGTTGCCTAGTCAGCGATGGCATGCTTGAACATTCTGTTGATAGTTATTGTCAAAACATTTATTTGCTGTGCATATAACAGAAAAGTTCTTTGTTTATTATTCTTCTTTTCTCTTTCTCAACCTATTTAAATGTGTAATCATTTTCTGTGATAATTTCAAAACTGTGCCAATTTAAATCTCTAATCATGGGCACAAATGTACTAACTCCATTAACCATAACAGCATTTTGAATGAGTCATCAATTTGTACTCTCGTAATTTACAATCTAGAAGCCTGAGTGGGTGTATTAAAAATAAAAGGACTTACACTTTTTTTTTGTGCTTTCCTTAACATTATTAGCCTTTCGAAAATTGGAGGTTCGATTGAATATTATTAAGACGAATAGATAGATATAAGTACCATTCATTTATGGTTTCCTTGGAATAATGGACCAAGTTATGAAAATCAATCCCCAACACAGCATTAAAACTCCAAGAATATCTTTCAAAATGAAATTTTACTTATTCAGAGTAAATTTTGATATCACCTACATCTTGTAACCACCACAGGCTAAAACTTCAATTAGAAATATTAATGAGGGCAAGGAATCGCTATGTGCAATTAAGCCACATCAGTTCTATTGAAGCAAGCCACACATAAACATCCTGCTATCTGCTCATTGGGATGTGTAACCAGTGTTGAATATGATTCTGACTGGCTGTATGCTCAGTTGGGGCACATGTTCATGTACGGCTGCTCAAGATACAACCAGACTGCACTTCTTAAAGGTAGTCTTCCCCTCTTACAGAGGAAGTCTGTTTAGGCTTTAGATCAGGAGTTCTAAAGAAGGGGATATGGCATGCTTCTTCAGAGAGAGATTTGTGGGTAGGGATCTGGTGTTGGAACAGACCCCAAATGTATACACCACCAAAAGATAGAAATAGACAATGAGAGAGGTGAATCCCAGATTCTGGCTTGAGGGGTTGGCTGCAGTATTGAAATAGTTCATATGAGATATCTTTTAGCTGCACTCCCTTCCCACTGCACTACCATCTGAATATACTTCTCATACAAACTATATCCAATCATGCTGCAAACAGCAATCAGTGCTCATGCCTAATGTTAAGATGCTTCACACAACTGATAACACCTACGAGACAAGGAGCAAATTCTGAGACAACATCTCAAAGGTAATTCCTACAGAATTTTAGTTGTGTCATTTTTTTTGCTTGGTGATTGCATCAGAGGCAATGAATTAAGGCTGTCGATTATGGACAGTTAGAATAGTGTCTGTAGAAAATAGTCACACCATATAGAGGTAAATGAGAAAATGTGTTTAAAATAGAAAACTGAATCGAGGTGGAGAAGCAGGAACTACTGAGACTATTCCTATTCAAACACGTTTACTGATGTACCTATGGTTGAGGAAGAAGATGTGTACTATCAAAGTACTGTGGAGCAGGAGACAATCAATGGAAGAGGAGAATTGAAAGATCAGAGTTTTAAGGAATTTAATAATTAGGGGGAAAGACATTATCCCTTGGAGTTACTTTGAGAGTATGTTACTTACCTGATGCTAGGGAATGTTATATTTTATAACAGCTGGAAAGTAATTGAGAAGAGGATGGAGAATAGCCAGTTATCGTGGTTCGTGTAGTGGAAGGAACAGGGAGAAGTACTTCTACAGGAATATGAGGATCTGAGAGTTTAATTAAGAAAGAAGACTTTGAGAGTACTAATCCCCTGAATACCAGCTAACATATAATAATCATTGAAATAGAGTTAATCAGATTAGAACATTGAATGTGTTATGGATAAGAGGAAGTGGAAAGGATAGATTCCAGTTCATGGAATACTGGCAGCAGTGCTGTGGCAGATAGAAGCAGTACCACTAGAATAGCTGTAGTTGACCTGTTATATATACATGGTGTTTGTAGAAAGGATAAATAGAACTCTAGAAAGGTATTTAAATTAGTAGGTCAGATGCAACTAATAGTGTAGAGCAACAAATCACTTTCTTTCTCAATGTATAAACTGAAGTAAAAGTTGGACGGATATATGACTAAAATATCTGAACAACTTTTCAAGTTAACAAAATCAAATATTACATATACTTAATGGTTCCAGGTGATTGCTTTTCAAAGTAGTGAGTATGATTATTTGGGACTGAGTCATTGAGCTGCAATTTGTTATTAAGCCGCGAGGGGATGGTTAGCAGAAACATATAGAGGCTGCAACCAGTTAAATTATTGCGTCAATTAATTACAATATATATCAATGACTTGGATCAGGGAAATGAATGTGTTGTCACCAATTTTGATGATGACACAAAAATAGCTGGGCAGACAAGTAGTGAGGAAGAAACTGACAGATATCAAAGATTTAAGCGACTGAGCAAAAGATTAGTAGATGGAAAATAATAAGGGAAAATGTGAGCTTTTTGGCAGGAAGAAAGGATGAAGTGAATATTATTTAAATCAATAAATATTACACAAGCTGCATCATGGATGGATTTGGGAATCCTTATGCATATATCACAAAAAACTAGTATCCAAGGTCAGGCGAATAGGGCAGGTAGGTGCATTATTAGCCGTTTATATCAACAGGAAAGGAGTTTAAAAATATACAACACTTGAAAAACTATAGAAGGCACTAGTCAGACTTCACTTAGAATACTTTAATCAATTTTGGTTTCCTTATCTAAGGAAGACAGTCTGATAGTTTGATATTGAGTATGGATGGATTTTTAACATTGTGGGATTGAATAGATTGGGTCTGTACCCATTGGAATTTAGAAGAATCAGAGGAAACCATAATGAAATATGAGATGTAACAACACTTCTTAAGGGGATTTGACAGGGTAGGTGTGGAAAGATTGTTCCCCCTTGTGGGAGGATTTCAGACCAAAAAGCATAATCTCAAAATAAAGGATTACGTATTTGTGAGAGAGCTGAGGAGGAATTTTTCTTTCAGTGGGTAGTGAATTTGTAAAATCTTTTACTTGAGATGCTATAAAGATTAAATTATTTAAAATATTAAAGACTAAGAAAGACAAATTTTTAGTTAGTAGTAGAATCAAGGGTTCTTGAGAAAGTGGAGTTTAGGATTATCAGATAAGCCATGATCTCCCTCGGACGGCATAGCAGACTTGATGGGCTAAATGATTTATTTTGGCAATTGCTTCTAATGATCTAATGATATTTTATCTGTCTGAGATTATTTAAGTAATTGTGTTGCCATTTAAGTGCAGAAGACGTAATGCATGCCTGTTTACTTCCTCTCCTCCTCACCACCCTAAACACCATCCGGGTGAGGCACTATTTTCAACCTAGTCTAAAGTATTCCCTGCTCGCAATGCAGTCTCCTCTATATTAGAGAAACAGAGTGCAGACTGTATGACTGTTTTGTGGAACTTCTACATTCTGTCCATAAAAAAAAAATCCAGGCTTCTAATTGCCAGTACTTCAATACATCACCAAGTTCCCATGCCAGAGTTCCTGCCCCTTTCTGCTGCAGTGCTCCAGTGAGGCTCAATGTGAACTGCAAGAACAAGATGTCATCTTCTGCCTCGGGACCTTGCAGTCTTCAGGACTCAACATTGCGTTTAGTGATACCCTTTTCTTTTTCTACATAGTCCCCATTATCTCCTATCTAGTTTCTCTTCTTCAGTGGCCTACTATCAACAATGTATGATTTATTTTCCCTTTTTTTCTCACTCTCTAGTCTCTTTCTCCAGTATCACTCATTCCTTTCTTCATTGCCCCACCTCCATCATCAGCTTAAATATCACCTTGCCTGTTTCTCGTTCTGAAAAAAAGAGTCACAGGACTCAAAACATTAACAGATGCTGCCAGATGGATTGAATTTCTCCAGCAATTTCTGTTTTGGTTTGTTTTATGAAGATGAGGAATACAGACTTAGAATAATGCAGTTTAAAGAGGGAGTTCAGATGTCAAAGTAGGCTCTGTTGAGGAAACCCTTATTCATAATCAAAAGTCCAGTATGAAAATACTTCAGTTTGTATAGGGGCTACCAAAATTTGTGGAAATGAATGTGGAAACATTTGTTTTATCATTAGAGAAAACAGAGAAGCAAATGAAGTGGCTGAAGAAGTCTAGATATTGCCCATGCAGAGCAAGTTGATTGGTAGAGCACATTAAATATATGCATTTCCATCGTTGGACATTGCTAAGGGTTAAGATGCTGTAAGAATATTATTCTCGGTGTGTATGGGTTATTATCCACAGGATATAGGCAAAACTTTTGAAATTTGTAGAAACAGTCTGGACAAACCTCTACTGGATTTGAACAGGTAAAGAAAAGTAGTTTTGATAGGTAGATATAGGAGTACATGATTGAAGCTCTGAGTTAAGCAAGTTAATATAGGCAATTCACAATGAAATTGAGGCTGAAGAATTTTAGAAGTGTTATTGAGTTAAGAAGAGAGTTTGATGAGTAAGTGGAGGCATCCCCAGAGTAATGCAACATTGTTCTCAGACATATTATAAGGAGGTCCTGCAAGGAACACATGAAATCCGTATGGCGGGACATGTAAGAATACAAAATATGTAAGCATTAATACCTGGCCACAACTTCATGAGGATGTTGTGCAATTCTGAAAAACACACCAAATATTTTAGATACTGGGAAAATCTCACCACATAACTAACAGATACACTTTGGTGCCCATATCAGTTTTTGAAGGAGCATTCAGTGTTGTGTCAGTAGATTGTGTATTGAAAATGAAAGTGGACTCCATTATATTCTTTTTAATGATAGATATTATTTCCAGAAGCTATTCCTTTTCAGGACAATTGCAGCTAAAGTAATGGTGGAAAAATTAACTTTTTATTTAATTTATTGTGCACTACCAATGGAAATACAAAGTTCTAACTTCATTCTAAAACTTTTCAGAACATAATCAAAAATCGGAGTATTAAACAATTGAAATTGACCATCTATCAGAGGCAGCTTCGAAGAGATACCATCGGACTTCCAGAACAATAATTAAGGCCTATTTTTCTGAATATTATTTGGATTGGTACAAAGATTAGATTTGTTTTTATTTCCTACCAGAGGTTCCTCAAACGCATCTATCGGATTTTATCCGTTTATTTTGATCTTTGGGCCTGAGATAAGAGGTTCGTTAAAATTGATGCAGAACCTCTATAATAGTAATCTCGGGATTACCACCTGTGCCACATGCGACCGAGGCTGGGCATAGTAATATAGTACAATTGAAAATGTGGCAAAAGAGCTGGTGCAAGGGAGAGGGCTTCGGATATGAGGATCTTTGGGATGTCTTTCAGGGAAGGTGGGACCTCTACAAGAAGGATAGGTTACACCTAAACTGGAGGAGCATCAAAGTCCTGGTGGTGTGGGGGGGCGAAAGTAGGGGTGGTGGGGCCACTTAGAAGGATTTAAGCTAGTGTGGCAAGGGGGTGGAAACCGGAGCAACAGTTCATTCATTAAGTATTGAGACTGGGAAGAGCTTGAGATTAAGGCATATACAGTTAAGAGGAAGAGCTGTCAGGGAAAGGTTGCTGAGCTCAGCACAACTGGAGGCTCAGACTATTTGCTTTAATTCAAGTAGTATAACATGTTAAGATGGATAAACTTAGATTCTGGATTAATGCATGTGATTATGATGTTGCTATCACAGAGAAATGGTTGAAAGAGGGATAGGATTGGCAGCTTGATGTTTTAGATGAGATAGAGGAGGAAACAAAACAGGTTGGGCAATTACTGTTCACTACGAGGTTATTAGAGACACTGGAAAGATGTGAAACTAACAGGGTTGTTGTGGTGGGTGATTTTAACTTCCCCCATATTGACTGGGACTACCTTAGTGCTGACGGTTTGCATGGGGAACAATTTGTTAGGAGTCCAGGAGAGTGTTTTGAAATAGTATGTGGATAGGTCAACGAGGAGGGGGCCATACTGGACCTGATATTGGGAAATGAACACGGTTGGGTTATCAAAGTTTCAATGGGTGAGTATTTTGCGAATAGTGACCCTAATTCCATAAGTTGTCAGATATTTATGCATAAGGACAAGAGCAGATCTCGAGTGAAGGTGTTAAATTCAGGAAAGACCAACTATAACTGAATTAGGCAAGAATTGGAGAATGTGGATTGGGAATGGCTGTTTGAGGGTAAATCCACATCTGACATGTTGGAATCTTTCAAACACCAGTTGATTCGAGTGTAGGACAGACACATTCATGTGAAAATGAAGGAAAGGAATAGCAGGATTCAGGAACATTGGATGACAGGGGAAATTGTTAGCTTAGTCCAACAAAAAGGAAGCATATCTAAGGTCTAGGCAACTAAAAACAGCCAAAGTCCTTGAAGAATAGAGAGAAAGTAAGAAGGAGCTCAAATGGGGAATTAAGAGGGCTAAAAGCGGCCTTGAAATGTCTTTGGCCAGCAGGATTAAGGACAATCCCAAAGCATTTTATGCATATATCAGGAGCAAGAGGCTAGCTAAGGAAAAAAAAAGGCCCACTCGAGAATAAAGGAGGGATACTATATATGGTACCAGAGGAAATGGGTGTGATCCTTAATGAGTACTCTACATCAGTATTCACCAAAGAAAAGGGCATGAGGGATGTTGAGGTTAGGGAAAGGGGTGTGAAAACTATTGGGCAAGTCAACATAATAAAGGAGGAAGAGATAGGTGTCTTGAAATGCATTAAGGTAGACAGGCCCCCAGGGCCAGATGGGATCTATCCCAGGATACTGTGGGAGACAAAATAATAAAAATCTGAGGCCTTAGCAGATATCATTGCATCCTCTTTGGCCTCAGGTGAAATTTCAGGGGACCAGAATGGCCAATGTTGTTAATTGTTTTTAAGAGAAACAGATAGTTCAGATAATTACAAACTGAGAGCCTGATGCCAGTGGGAGGGAAGCTATTGAAAAAAAATGTTGAGAGAGACAGGATTTATTCACATTTGGAAGTGCTAATCATAGGCTTCATGGGTTTATGTGGGGAAGGCCATATCTCACAAACTTGATTGAGTTTTTTGAGGAGATGATAGGAATGATGGATAAGAGAATGGTAGTGGATGTTGTCTGTGTGAACTTTAGTAAGGCATACCTTATACCAGGCTGGTACAAAAGGTAGAGTCTAAGGGGATCTGGGGTGTGCTGGCTAGATGGATACAAAATTAGCTTGTCATAGAAGATAGAGACTAATCATGGAAAGGTGCTATCTGGAATGGAGATTAGTAGCTAGTGATGTTCCGCAGGGATCATTGCTGGGACTTTTATTATTTGTGATATATATATAAATGATCTGGGGGAAAATATAGGTGGCCTGATTAGAAAGTTGGTGAATGATACCAAAATTAACAGAGTTACAGATAGTGAGATGGATTGACAAAGTATACAGTACATCTGCTCCCAGGAGGACGCCATCCCATATTCCCAATTCCTTCGTCTCCGCCGCATCTGCTCCCAGGAGGAACGCCATCCCATATTCCCAATTCCTTCGTCTCCGCCGCATCTGCTCCCAGGAGGACCAATTCCAACACCGCACAGCCCAGATGGCCTCCTTCTTCAAGGACCGCAGATTCCCCCCAGACGTGATCGACGATGCCCTCCACCGCATCTCCTCCACTTCCCGCTCCTCCGCCCTTGAGCCCCGCTCCTCCAACCACCACCAAGACAGAACCCCACTGGTTCTCACCTACCACCCCACCAACCTGCGCATACAACGTATCATCCGCCGCCATTTCCGCCACCTCCAAACGGACCCCACCACCAAGGATATATTTCCCTCCCCTCCCCTATCAGCGTTCCGCAAGGACCACTCCCTTCGTGACTCCCTTGTCAGATCCACACCCCCCACCAACCCAACCTCCACCCCCGGCACCTTCCCCTGCAACCGCAGGAAATGTAAAACTTGCACCCACACCTCCACACTCACTTCCCTCCAAGGCCCCAAGGGATCCTTCCATATCCGCCACAAGTTCACCTGTACCTCCACACACATCATCTATTGCATCCGCTGCACCCGATGTGGCCTCCTCTATATTGGTGAGACAGGCCGCTTACTTGCAGAACGCTTCAGAGAACACCTCTGGGCCGCCCGAACCAACCAACCCAATCACCCCGTGGTTCAACACTTTAACTCCCCCTCCCACTCCACCGAGGACATGCAGGTCCTTGGACTCCTCCACCGGCAGAACACAACTACACGACGGCTGGAGGAGGAGCGCCTCATCTTCCGCCTGGGAACCCTCCAACCACAAGGTATGAATTCAGATTTCTCCAGCTTCCTCATTTCCCCTCCCCCCACCTTGTCTCAGTCGGTTCCCTCAACTCAGCACCGCCCTCCTAACCTGCAATCCTCTTCCTGACCTCTCCGCCCCCACCCCACTCCGGCCTATCACCCTCACCTTGACTTCCTTCCACCTATCCCACCTCCATCGCCCCTCCCCCTAGTCCATCCTCCCTACCTTTTATCTCAGCCTGCTTGGCTCTCTCTCTCTTATTCCTGATGAAGGGCTTATGCTCGAAACGTCGAATTCTCTATTCCTGAGATGCTGCCTGGCCTGCTGTGCTTTGACCAGCAACACATTTGCAGCTGTCAAAGTATACAGCCAGATATAGATTGATTGCAGATTTGGATTGGGAAATGGCACATGGAATTTAATCCAGACAAATGTGAAATGAGGCATTTCAGAAGATTAAATTCAGATGTGAATTATACAATAAATGGCAGAATGTTGAGAAGCATTGACATACAGAGGAATCTAAGTGTACAGGTCTACAGATCCCTGAAGGTGGCAAAACTGGTAGATAAGGTGGTCAAGAATGTGTACAGCATGCTTATCTTTGTTAGCTGGGGCATCGAATATAAAAGTTGGCAAGCTATGCTTTAGCTATATAAAACTTTAGTTTGTCCATGTTTGGAATATTGCATGCAGTTCTGGTCACCACACTACCAGAAGAATGTGGATGTTTTGGAGAAGGTGCAGAAAAGGTTTACCAGGATGTTCCCTAGTTTGGCAGGTTTATGTATGAGGAGAGGTTGGATAAACTTGGATTGTTTTCACCGGCAAGGTGGAAGTTGAGACTTGACCTGATAGAGGTCTACAAAACTATGAGAGGCATAGATTGGGTGGATAGTCAGAGGCTTTTTTTCCCAGGGTGAAAAGGTCAACTATAAGAGTATACAGTTTCAAGGTGAGGGGTGTAAGTTTCAGATAAAAGTGCAGGGAGAATGTTTCACACAAAGTGTGGTGGGTGCTTAGAACATGGTGTCAGTGGAGGTGGTGTTAGCAGGCATGTTAGTTATGTTTAAGGAGTATCTTCATAGATGCATGAACTGGAGGCGAACAGAGGAATAGAAACTGCATATTAGCAAACATAGCAGGTCTAAATAAGGATGGGAAATCAGAACAGGCTTGGTGGACCAAAGGGCCTGTTCCTGTGCTGTATTGTTCCTTTCTCTTTTTTTTCTCTCTATCTCTAATAACCTCTTAGTGAACAGGAATAGTAAGGGAAAGTAATAATAACACAATTTACAAATTAGTCAGGAGTAATGAAAAATAAGAACATAATAAGTTGCCTGTATACCAATGTGCAACATCACCAAACAAAGAGGAGACTGGAGGCAATAATTACAAATGAGGCAATAAATGTTTTGGAAATAGAAACCTGTTACATACAGGATAACATTGTTAGCTAAATCTCACTATTACAACGTATTTAGAAAAGATAAGGAAGAAAAGAAGAATTGTGAGTGACGGTGTTAATCAAAAACAACATAATGGTAGCAGCAAAAGTGACCTTACAAAAAGATAGATAGAAACAGAATCCATATGTGGTGCGATAAAGAAATGCAAGGAATCAATCACAGTATTATTTTGTATACTATAGACCTTTGGATAATGGAAGTAAAAATAATGCTGAAAATTTATGATATCAGTAAAAATAGAATCATAATTGTGGGGGACTTTAATTATACTAAAATAAATTATCTAGCCATATTATGAAGGGAGATAGAGGCTTTAGTATTGTGTACGAGACCATCTCCTGATCATACATGCAATAAAACTAACAAGGGAGGACGCATTGCTGGACCTAGTTATGGGAAATGAACTGGAGCAGATAAGAAAAATAACTGTGGGAGAATATCTGGGAGTAGTAATTGCAATATAATAAGGTTTTTGGGAATGATTAAGAGATATATTGATCAAACAGAGACCAAAGTAATATATTAAGAAAAATTAACGATGAAGGAATGGGTATGGAGCTGAGACAGGTGAAGTGAAAGTAAATATCAAAGATAAAAGGTAGAATAATAAAGAAGAGATTAATAGATTTGTAGAGAAGAATGTGGTACTAAATTAGGAAAACCTAGCCAAGCATTTCATACCATAGATATAGCATAAATAAAGAGGTTGGGATAAAACCTAATTTAAGTAAAAGACAGATGCTGGACAATGACAGAGAAAATGTCAAAACTGATACCCTGAATATATAAAGTGATTAAGAAAAGCACGTCAAGGAAAGAGAAACTATGCAATGTAGGGTTACAGGGATAGGCTAGTGGGATGGTCCTGATGGGATGTTCTTTGGAGGAGTTGGTGTGAACTTGAATCACCTGCTTCCAAACTATTGGGATTCTATGATATCATGAGTTTGAAGTTCAGTTTGAAGACAGTTCTCCACAGTAGTACCTATCCCTCAAACAACATTACAATAAAAAGATTACCTCATCACTATCAAACTACTGTTTGTCAGAGTTTGCTGAGCTCTGCATCTCCTAATTTACAATAGTGAGTACTCTTTAAAATCAGTGTCACTGACTGCAAAGCACCTTGAGACTGAACGATAGTTAACATAGAATGTTAAAACAGTATAAAACCATATTCCATAAGAGCAGAAATAAATCATTTCGACAATCAAGTCTGCATCACTATTCAATGAAAAAATGGCTGAGTTGATAATCCTCAACTGCACTTTTCTGCCTTTCTCCATAACCCCTGATTCACTTCCTGATTAAACATCTGTCTGTTTATGTTAGCTTTGAATATACTTAATGACATAGTCTTTACAGCCCTTTGTGGTAACAAATTCTACAGATTCATCACATTCTAAGAGAACTTTTTCCCTCATTTCTGGTTTAAGTAGGAAGACCCCTTGCCCTGAGATTATACCGTCTGGTCTGACACTCTCCCACAAAGGGAAACAATGTCTCAGTATCTATTGCCAAGCAAATAGGTCATTCCTTCTTTTTCTAAACTCTAATGAGTACAAGCCTAACTTTCTCAACCCTGCATGAAGAAAGTTCTTATGCCCAGAATCAACCTAGTGGACCATTCCTGGTCTGTTTTCAATACGAATATAGCTTTCATTTGATAAGGAAACCAAAACTGATCACAATATTCCATGATTTGGAGGTGCCAGTGTTGGACTGGTGTGGACAAGGAGAAAAATCACATAACACCTGCTGATAGTCCAACAGGGTTATTTGGAAGCACCAGCTTTCAAGGCACTGCCTCTTCGTCGTTGTTGAGCAGGGCCAGAAGACGCAGGATTTGTGTGTCCTCTGGTCCTGATCCACAACCACCCAATGAAGAAGCAGTGCCTCGAAAACTGTGCTTCCAAATAAACGTGTTGGAGTATAACCTGTTGTTATGTGATTTTTAACTTTGTCCACAATATTTCAGGGAGAAAGTGAGGACTGCAGATGCTGGAGATCAGAGCTGAAAATGTGTTGCTGGAAAAGCGCAGCAGGTCAGGCAGCATCCAAAGAACAGGAGAATTGACGTTTCGGGCACAAGCTCCCTTCCTCCCTCTACATTCCTGATGAAGAGCTTATGCCTGAAACTTCGATTCTCCTGCTCCTTGGATGCTGCCTGACCTGCTGCGCTTTTCCAGCAATACATTTTCAGCCACAATATTTCAGGTATGGCCTGACAAGCACTATGTATAGTTTTAGCAATCTTCTGCATTTTTATTCTATATTCCCTTTTACATAGAAACCAACTGTCCATTTCCTTCCCTATTACTCACTGAGCTTGGATTCATGTACAAGGACCCTCAGTTCCTTGTGTGCTGCAGCTTTCTGCCATTGTTTCTCTATTTACACAATGTTCAGCTCTTCTATTCTTCCTAGCAACTTGCATAACATAACATTTTCCGCATGATATTCCATCTGCCAAGCTTTTGCTAATCACTTAACCTGTTTTTTTTTCCCTTTGGAGACTGCTTATGTCATCTTCACTACTTGCCTTCCAACCTATTTTTGTGTTAGCAAGTTTAACTATAATACATTCACTTCCATCATCCATGTATTTAATATAGATTGTAAACAATTACACCCCCTAGCACTGATAGCAGGCCACTCTACTAGTTACAGCTGCCATCATGAAGATTCTCCCATTATCTCAATTCTGCCCTCTATTAGTTAGTTAGTCTTCTATTCATAATAATGTGCTATTCACAACACCGGGACTCTTCTCTTCTTGAGTAGCCTTATTTGTGAGTTCTTATTAAACACCTTTTGGAAATATTAATGTTTTACATCTACTGGTTACCCTTTAACAGTTCTGTCTTTTGCTTCCTCAAAGAATCCAAATAATGTTGTCAGGCATGATTTCCCTTTAATAATGAAATGCTGGCTCTACTTTATCATATTTTGTATGTTTAAATTCACTACTATTGTGTTATTGACAGAGTGGAGGTTATGATAAAAGAAGATTAAGCTTTAGATTGTAGAGTTAATTAGATTGCCTTGTTATTCATCTGCGTTGTGCTAAAGTTACATTATTGATAATAAACTGTTCATTTTTGCTGAATTATAAGTTGGTGTCAAAGATCTGTTATTTGTAAAACCTGTTTGGGAACAAATAAACAAATTTGAGGATTACTGCATCATTACTGCACCACAGTATTGCAAATCTAATGAAAGTGCAGTTGATTTGGTTTGGCTTGCTATCCCTATGTCATAACACGTATAAGAGCACAATATGGCATTACAATTGCTATAGACAGTATTAATGTTTAAGGAGAAAAACATTTGGTACAATATTGCTCTCTGGAATTCAATTTAATTGTAACTAAATAAAAACTGAAAGCACTGTGGATGCTGTAACTCAAAACAAAACCAAAAATTTCTGGAAAAGCTTAGCAGGTCTAACAGCATTTATGGGGAGAAATCAGAGTTAACGTTTCAGGTCATAGTGCAGATGCTGTCAGATCTGCCGA
Source organism: Hemiscyllium ocellatum (assembly GCF_020745735.1). Classification (NCBI taxonomy): domain Eukaryota; kingdom Metazoa; phylum Chordata; class Chondrichthyes; order Orectolobiformes; family Hemiscylliidae; genus Hemiscyllium; species Hemiscyllium ocellatum. The sequence goes on along the minus strand of NC_083411.1, from coordinate 100,257,329 downwards.
ACTCTTCAAGCAATTTCTGTTTATGTCTCTAATTTTAATTAAATGTTGGCATTATTCTTCGAGGGACAAAATTTCATGAGGCTCTATCCATTCACCTTAGTCTAAGTGATCCAGCAAATTTTCCTCGCAATCTCAGGACAGTGGATTTCTCCACCTAAGCTTCAGCTTTGCTGCGTTCGTGTTCAGTTAATTAAAAATCAGGAACACTACTGGTTCTTAATGGCCAATATGGGCTGGCACTGGCTTTGGAACTGTCATGTAACAACCTCCCCATGTTCCAGGATTATTATCATGAATGTCATCATAACTGTCATCCTTTTTTCAAGAGACTACTGCATACACACATGCAGACACAGACAAGTAAACAGACACTTCCGGCAGACTCAGACCCTAGTGGGCTCTATCTTGGTTTGCTGTCTTCTCCAAAGGGATTACTGTTGGTTTCTTCCCCCAACTTCAAGGTAAGTAAATATTCCAGCCTGTCTTCCACACAAGTTCTGCTCCCAAGCTCAATTCCAACTCATGGTTTGCATGTATGTGTATTCACTGTTTCATAGAATCATAGAATCCCTACAACATGGAAGTAGGCCATTTATCCCAATGAGTCCACACTGAAACTCGGAAGAACATCCCAACCAGACCTACCCCATTACCCCATCTTCCCCATAGCTAATCCAACTAGCCTGCACATCCCTGAACACTATGGGCAATATAGCATGGCCAATCCATCTAACCTGCACATTATTAGACTGTGGGAGGAAACTGGAGCACCCAGAGGAAACTCATGCAGAGATCAGAGGAACATACAAAGTCCACACAATCACCCAAGCCTGGAATTGGACTTGGTTCCCTGGTGCTGTGAGGCAGCAATGCTAACCACTGAGTTACCATGCAGTGCCCTGAGACAACCTTAGATTGTCTCAAATAACCACAACCATTCCCCTTTAGCATATATGGCATTATATAGCTACACAGTTCCACAATTTTGTGTTCCTTAGTCATGCAAAATACATCAGGGATCCTATTATACAGTAGATTCTGGTTCCATGTTTTGGGGTATGATAATTATCACAAAGACACCCTTTTGTAAACACTCCTTCTTTTAGTTTAGAGAACTGACAATCCCTGCCATAAAACAGGTTTCTTATTATTCAAGAAAATTACAAGTTGTAGGAACACTTCTAATTTCTTTTTTAAGATGCATCCATAAAAATTAATTCCAAATTCAAAAAGCATTTCATAGAAATTACGAATTTTCTTTTGTGCACTGTTCCTGGGTCAAATGTTGTCACAATATGAAGTGTTTTTATGATCACAGGATGTCCCAAATGGTTTCATGTCCAATTAATAATTTATGAAATTTAGTCATTGTTGCATTATAGGGGGTGCAGTACCAACTTTGTGCACAAATGTTCCCAAAACCAGCATAATGGAGTGGGATCTTAAGGCTCTGAACAATATGCGCCACAGTGTGAGAAGTGACAGAATCGTGCAAAAAGGCCAGCCAGACCTATCTTGACATTGGGAGCACCAAGTTACACCTTTTAACTAGTGCCAGGTAATGAAGCAAGATTCTTGCAAGGCAGTGGTGAATTACCTATTAAGCAGGTTATGGCTTGATAATGTTCTTATAAATAGCACCTCTCACATCATTAATAGGCAACTTTCTATTCTAGCATCTACAGCAAACAAATTGGATGCCAGGAATTCTGGGCGTGGTGGAAGATGAGTATCTCATGACTTTAATTCACTTCAAGAGGAATGCATGTTGGACATTAGGTGTCAACATTTCAGGGCAGTCTCCATGGGCATCAGGCAGACATAATCCATGGTGGAACTGAAGGGCAGGTCGTGCTTAACTAATTTACTGAAGTTAAAAATCACACAATACCAGGTTATAGTCCAACAGGTTTATTTGGAAGCACGTGCGTTCAGAGGAGTGCTCCTTTATCAGGTGATGAACCACCTGATGAAGGAGCAGCACTCTGAAAGCTAGTGGTTCCAAATAAACCTGTTGGGCTATAAGCTGGTGTTATGTGATTTTTAAATTTGTACACACCAGTACAATACGGACATTTCCAAATCATAGTTTACTGGAATTCTATAGACATGGTGGAATGGGAACCTAGTAGGGGTAGTGTATCTAGATTTCCAAAAGGTATTTGGCAAAGTGCTGCACAATATACAGCTGCATAAAATAAAGATGCATGGCATTACAGGCAATGTCTTAGAATGGATAGAGAATTGATTAACTAACAGTAAGCAAAGAATGGGGATAAATGAGTGCTGTTCTAGTTGGCCATCAGTGACTAGTGGTGTGCCTCAGGGATCAGTGTTGGGACCGCAATTGTTTACAATTTACAGAGATGATTTGGAATGGGGAATCACATGTAGTGTGTCAAAGGTTGTGGATGACACTAAGATGAGTGGTAAAGCAAAGTGTACAGAGGACTCTGAAAGTTTGCAGAGGTATATAGATAGTTTAGTTAAGTGGGCAAAGATCTGTCAGATGAAGTACTGTGTTGGTTAAAGGAAAGTTATACATTTTGGTAGGAATAACAGTAAAAAGGATTATTATTTGGAAGGTAAAAAATTGCAGCATGCATAGGGACCGGAGTGTCCTTGTGCATCAGTAACAGACGGTTATTTTGCAGATGCAACAGGTAATTAAGAAGGAAAATGGAATTTTGTTCTTTATTGCTAGAGGGATTGAGGTTAAAAGCAGAGAGGTTATGCTGCAGCTGTATGTAGTGCTGATGAGGCCACACCGGGAGGACTGTTTGCAGTTTTAGTCTCCTTACTTGAGAAAGGATGTACTGGCACTGGAGGGGGTGAAGAGGAGGGTCACTCAGTTGATTCCCAAGTTGAGAAGGTTGATTTATGAGGAAAGGCTGAGTACACTGGGATTATATTCTTTGGAATATAGAAGAATGGGGGGGGATCTTATAGAAACACATAAGATTATGAAGGGAATAGTAAGATAAATGTAGGGAAGTTGTTCCCACTTGCAGGTGAAACTAGAACAAGCAAGCATAGCCTCAAGGTTAGGGGGATCAGAGTTAGGAATGAATTGAGGAGGAGTTGAGAGTATGGTGCTGGAAAAGCACAGCAGGTCAGACAGCATTTGGGGAGCATGAGAATTGACGTTTCAGGCATAAGCCCTTCATCAGGAATGAGGCTTGGGGGTCGGGGGGCTGAGAGATAAATTAGTGAGGGGGTGGGGTTGGGGAAATGTAGCTGAGAATGTGATAGGTAGATGAAGGTGGGGGAGAAGGTAATAGGTCAGAGAGGAGGGTGGAGCAGATGAGAAGGGTGATGGACAGGTCAGAGAGCAGTGCCGAGTTGGAGGCTTGGGAATGTGAGGAAAGGGGAAATGAGGAAAGTGGTGAAATCCACATTGATTCCGTGTGGTTGCAGGGTCCCAAGGTGGAATATGAGGTGTTTTTCCTCCAAGCACCTGGTGATAAGGGTTTGGATCTGGGGCGTTGGGTGGTAAGGGTTTGGCGATGGTGGTGAAGGGCAATGGACTTATGCCCAAAACGTCGATTCTCCTGCTCCTCGGATGCTGCCTGACCTGCTGTGCTTTTCCAGCACCATATTCTCAACTCTGATCTCCAGCATCTGCCGTCCTCACTTTCTCCCAAATTGAGGAGGAACTTCTTCACCCCAAGGATTGTGAATCTGTGGAATTCCCTACGGAGCGAAGTAGTTGAAGCTTCCTCATTGAATGTTTTTAAAACCGAGATAGATAGTTTTTTGAACAGTAAAGGAATGAAGGGTTATGGTGAGAGGGTGGATAAGTGGAGCTGAAGCCATGAAAAGGTCCACCATGATCTTATTGAATGGGGGAGTGTGCTGCAAGGGCCAGGAGGCGTGCTTATGTTCTTGACTTGTTCTGCTATTTCCCTCCTGGAATGAGAGAGGAACAGAAATTAAAGGAGGCAAAAGTGGATGGCACAACTGTTACTTTTTGGTGCAGGTGAGAACATATCCTTAGTGTGTGTCGTGGAAATTAAATTGACTCGACTCAACTATTATCAACAGCAAAGAAAAAGAGCTTTATTATAGTTTAACCTCTGCAATGCAGAGGGACCAATACACTCAACAAAAATGCCTTGTGTAAGGGCCCCGAGCAAAATTCAGAAACTCTTCTTATACCATTCTTATCATGGTCTCAAGGGCAAAGACTGGGAAAACTCAAGTTGTTATTTTTTTCATTCCTTTGCTGTGGACATACTGCCCTTGTGTTTTCCTTAGCTCAAATCTGAAATCGACTGCTCACAAGACCAGTTTGAATGTTTACAAAGTTGGCAAAGACAAACTGTCCCTTGGCTACAGACTTCAGCAAAGTTGCAAAGTGTCAGAAAAGTTTTAAATTTAGTAAAGCATTGTCTTTTGGATTTCAGAGTAAATGTTAATTTTGTTAATTTTCCATTACAGTGAGTGAGTAGGCAATGCAGAGGATATGCAAAATTACTCTCAGGGGTCGAGGTGGATGAATGAATGAGGGACGGTTCTTCACTCATTTGTGAGAGTGATAGAGAATGAGAATTGTTGAGGTGGGTCCAGTGACAGAGTGTGTGTGAATTATTGAGAGAAGATAGTGGCACTTAGGCTGTCAGAGTGGAGAAGATTATGGACCTTCTTCCTATAGTACTGGCCATTCTTCCAAATGGCTGAGACTGCATTGAACTGTGGGTAACCTAAGACCAGGATGGTATGGTTTTGTGTCATGATCTCCTCTGCTGACCTTGAGGGAAAAGCGTATCCTACCTCTGCACTACTCCTTCTAGCAGGATGTTCAGGTCCCTGCTTGTGAAGTGGGGTGCCAATTTCCCCTTGTCTGTGGGAAATGTCAGGAATTATGCAGGTTGGCTCGGGACTGACACTGCTTGTCTGGGTGCACCACAGCTTTTTAAAGATGACACAAGTGGAAGGGATGCCTGTCTATTCCTGGATATCCTGGAAATAGTGAAATGTTCTGAGCATGGCAGGAATAAAAAAGCTCTAGCATCAGGTGAGAGGGGTGTCATAGAGGTGGAGTTGGTAGTCAATCAGGTGGGTTTGGTAAGATATAGTAAGAAATCTCACAACATCCCATGACAGGAAGCCTTCTATGAAACTCAATATGAAACTGTCACTTAGCTAACAATCATAATATTCCACTGATGCTAATAACCAGTCAATCTGTTTTTGATTAAGTGATAAATATTAACCAGAACATTGACGATAACTCTCCTACTCTTCCTTAAAATAATGCCACCCTCAGTAGTGCAGTGGAGTGTCTGTCTTGACTTTTGAGTCTAAGTCATAGAGAAAGACTTGAACTCCTGAATCAAAAGAGATGTGGAGGTTTGTCAATGGGAGATATCAGTAACAGTGAATATCTAATGCAAACCACAATTTGGATTTGCACACTACTCATTAATTTGTCCCCATGCTATTCCATTTTCAACACAGAGCACTAAGGCAAGGGGAAGCTGCAACATTCTGCTATAAACTCTTAGCTGACCCAATTAGGTTTTCAACAATCTGGGGCAATGCTGATGATTGGCAAGTCAATGTGTACAGTGCTAAATATTGAAGAAGGAATTCTGTCACTGGGGAAAGTCAGTACCCTAAATGGCCCTTTCTAGTTAAGTATTGGAAACTAGCCAAGAGTAAGGTCTTGTTTTAACTTGTTGATACTCCAGAAGCATCCCTATGTAAACTTATATGCCCCTGAGTCGGATCTGTTTAAATTTTAAAAAATGCACCACATTTTAGCCAAATGAAGGCTCTGGGCAGACTTATCCAAACTGAATTTGGAATCTTTTAAACAAGACAATAGATTACTGTGCACATCACTCACTACTGCAAAAAATAAAATTCTCAGGAGTAAATCAATGTATCGACAGAAATCACTCAGTTAGCAGAATTCCTTTTGCTCAAATAACCTGATGAAGACATAGAAACTATTCCATTTGGCACCCAACCAAATGCTTCATACCCACAGAAGTAATTGCATGTAAACAAATCTCTGTCCCTACAATCTCATCGGACAGATGGAAATGGCTGCACTGTCAGAATACTGCACCCAGGCAAATTGTTGCACTTCTCATTGTAGAGAAGGAAATCTTTGTATTCAAGACATATCATGTTGGAAACAATGGTTGAGTGTGGTTGATGTGAGTCACTGGTAATAACTTATTGTAGTTGAGTTTGAACTTGAATCTATCAAGAACAGTAATAATAATTGGGATGTCAACAAGACATTTATATCTGAAAGTAGAGCAGAGTCTAACAACTCGGGTGGCTGAATGTCCCCCACCATTTTTAAAGATTTCTAATAAAATATGTTGCATTGAAATGCAGTCTTTAATCTGTTTTGCCTCAGTGGGTGACCAAGCTGAGATGTACATTTATGTATGCAAATATCAGCCTGTATGAAGGAACTGCAGTGAATATCAGACCACAGGGTATAAATTGTAATGTCATTTTAATATTTTCTATATCTCGCCAAAAGCCTGTCCATGACAACAGTGATGAATTCATCAGGAAATGAGAGATCTCACAATTAATTGAACAGTACAACTAAATAAAATAAACCTGTTTAAAGGGGAGAAATGTTAATTATAAAAAAAGCATTGAACAGCGGCAGTTTGGTATTTGCAGAGAATAAAGGACATGTTGACAGAAACCAATTACGGTGATGGATCCTCCTACACCTTCCTTATACTCTCTGTCTTTTATAAACTCATTAACAATTCGTGAGCAGATGACAGAGTGAATTATTCACTCAAAGATCTCTCTGTTAATGCACAATGGAGCATTTTACAAAACTGTAGCAATGTGTATACAAGTTTGTTGGTCAGATTAAAATTGTGCTCTCCTAATGACGCACTCAGTAAATGTACTTTCTGAAGTGCTACTGATTCAACAAATAAGGAACATCCAAAAAAATAAGAACAGGAGCAAATCATTTAGTCCCTCAATCCTGCACATTTCATTGAGATCTCTTAGTTTTAGGAACCAAACCTTGAAACTCTTGCCTTCAGTACTATTCATTTTGAATGGCTACCTTGATAATAAAAACTATTTGCAGTACTTTGGATGCATTGTAACTGAGCACAATTCAATTTGCTCACAAGTTTCTCTGACCTGAGTTCCAGTGTTTGGCCTAAGTACTACAACATTCACTTGGCTTTGGTGTCTGCTGGTCTGTATTGGTTTGATATGGTGAGCATCAAGATCCTGATGTATCTTTAAACTTTATCATTTGCAATGTCGTAAATTAACTGTGCCAATTTCTGTCTTATTCTAAATGCAGTATTTTGTAAAAATAGAAGAAGTAGGAGCACAATTAGGATGTTAGCCTCTTGTGCTAGCTCAATAAGATTATCTTCCATCACAACTATACTTTCCCAACCTATCCACATATTCTTTGCTTCCTTTTTTTTGCACTATCTATTGATTTTATTCTTCAGTATTGCAAGACTGAATATCCACGGCTTTTTAAAACAGACATTCACACCCATCTCAGTAAAGGAATTTCTTCTTAACTCACTCCTAACTGGCTGATATCTTATCCTCAGACTATGCCGATTAGTTCTAGACTCTCTAGTCAGGGGAAAGAACCTGACCTTATCAATCCTGTCAATTCTTCTTTACACTAGTGCGTATTAAATTGTACATGCCATTGTACTGCACATTTACTTATTTCATTCAAGACACTTTATTTTTAATGAATTGCCTTCTCCTAGGAATCCATAAAGGAGCCCAATGGATATTAGAGTATGCCCAAAAATTAGAGTGCCTTTTGTATTGCTGTGCATCAGTGAAAAGATGAATACTGTTTCTGGGATTATTATGGATCAGCCCTATAATCAGCTAGGTTGGAAATCTTAGAGTTAGACATTGCTTTGCTTGATTTCTGACTTCAGAAAATCGACAGCAGTTGGTTTTCTGCAGAGCAAAATACAAAGGGGTCAAATCAAATTGATTGGGTCCAAGAAACCATGTCTTCTTAAATTATAAGGTACGTGCTCTGCAAGTCTGTAATCCATCAACTCTTGGAGCAAAGCAGGAAATAGAAATTCTTTGCCCAATTCCAAAAAAGGTGAGCAATTCCATTTGTCAATATTTAGTTTTTTGAGGTTCAAACTTATGGGCATGAAAATGGGCCAAACAGGCATCACTGGTACTGGTACCAGGGAAGCTTGAAAACAAGGTAATTGCACAGCCAAGCTTCTGGTTACCTTTGGTATAGATTGCATTGTGCCTCATTCAGGAATCTATGAATATGGAGGTTAGCAGCAAAAGTTGGCCACGTGTTGCTCCAAATCTGTTCAATCTTCAATAGGATCATAGTTGATCTGGTTGTGGTCTCAACTCCATTTACCTGTTTGCATCCTATCATTTTTGACTCCCATTATATCTACTATCCATCCAACTCAGTCTTAAATAAACTTAAAGATCCAACTCCACTACGTTCTTGGGGAAAAAACTCACACTTTGATGATCCTCTGACTTAAAAGGGAAACTTGTGCATATTTTAAAATTATATTTCCTAGTTTTACTCTTTCCCAATAGTGGAAACACCCCACAAGTACCCAACCATACCCACTCCACTCAATGTTTTTTGTTTCAATAAGATCATCCCTTAATTTTCTAAGATTAAATGGAACTAATCTATTCAACCTTTCTTTTTATGATATCCTTTCAGACCAGGAATGAGTTTCGTTAAGTTTCTCTGAAATTCTTCCAACTTAATTAGATTCTACTTTACTTCAAATAAGGAAACCAAATCTGTACACAGAACTCCAGAGGTCCTTTTATCTCTACCCCCTGCTTCCTGATGGCTAACCGATCCTTTAGCCAAGTATTATGTTACCTCTAACCAGATGCTCTTATCTTGTGCAGCATCCTTTGAGGTTGTGCTTTATCAAATGCTCTTTGGAAATTGAAGTGCATCACATAAGACCATAAGACATAAGGGTCGAAGCAAGGTCATTTGGCCCATCGAGTCCACTCCGCCATTTAATCATGGCTGATGGGTGTTTCAATTCCACTTACCTGCACCTCCCCATAGCCCATAATCCCTTGCTTGATCAAGAATTTGTCAATCTCTGCCTTGAAGACACCCAACGTCCCAGCCTCCACTGTGCTCCATGGCAATGAATTCCACAGACCCACCATTCTCTGGCTGAAGAAATGTCTCCTCATTTCCATTCTAAATTGACCCCCTCTAATTCTAAGGCTGTGCCCATGGGTACTAGTCTCCCCACCTAACGGAAACAAATTCCCAGCGTCCACCCTTTCTAAGCCATGCATTATCTTGTAAATTTCTATCAGAGCTCCTCTCAACCTTCTAAACTCTAATGAATACAATCCTAGGATCCTCGGCCAATCATCATATGTTAGACCTATCATTCCAAGGATCTTGGGTGTGAATCTCCGATGGGCATGCCCCAGTGCCAGAATGTCCTTCCTGAGGTATGAGGCCCAAAATTGGACACAGTTTTCTAAATAGGGCCTAACTAGAGCTTTATAAAGTCTCAGAAGCACATCGCTGTTTTATATTCCAACTCTCTTGAGATAAATGACAACTTTACATTTGCTTTCTTAATCATGGACTCAACCTGCAAATCAACCTTTAGAGAATCCTCGACTAACACTCCCAGACCCCTTTGTACTTTGGCTTTATGAATTTTCTCACTGTTTAAAAATAGTCCATGCCTGTATTCTTTTTTCCAAAGTGTAAGATCTCACACTTACTCACATTCAATTTCATCAGCCATTTCCTCTCCTAAACTCTCTAAATCTTTCTGCGACCTCCCCACCTCCTCAGAACTACCTGCCTGTCTGCCTAACTTCATGTCATCGGTGAAGTTCACCAGAATGCCCACTGTCCCTTCATCCAGATCATTAATATATAAAGTGAACAGCTGTAGCCCCAACACTGAACCCTGCATGACCCCACTTGTCACCAGCTGCCATTCCAAAACAGAACCTTTTTAGCATAGTGGTAATATTACTGAACTTTTATCCCAACTCTCTGCCTTCTGTCAGACAGCCAATCCCCAATCCATGCCAGTAGCTCACCTCGAACACCATGGCCCCTCACTTTACTCAGCAGTTTCCTGTGAGGCACCTTATCAAAGGCCTTTGGAAGGCTAGATAGATGACATCCACTGGGTTTCCCTGGTCTAACCTACTACTTGTTACCTCTTCAAAGAATTCTAACAAGTTTGTCAGGCACAACCTCCCCTTACTAAATCTATGCTGACTTGTTCTAATCTGACCCTGCACATCCAAGAATTTAGAAATTTCATCCTTAAAGATGGATTTTAGAATTTTACCTACAACTGAGGTTAGGCTAATTGGCCTATAACTTTCCATCTTCTGTCTTGATTCTTTCTCGAACAAAGGGGGTTACAGCAGCAATTTTCCAATCATCTGGGACTTCCCTGACTCCAGTGATTTTTGAAAGATCACAATCAGCGCCTCTGCTATTTCGTCAGACACCTCTCTCAGAATTCTAGGATGTAGCCCATCAGGGCCAGGACCTTTATCAATTTTTAGACCTTTTAGCTTTTCTAGCACTTCCTCTTTTGTAATGGCTACCATACTCAACTCTGCCCCCTGACTCTCCTTAATTGTTGGAATATCACTCATGTTTTCCAATGTGGAGACTGACACAAAGTACTTATTAAGTTCTTCAGCTATTTCCTTATCTCCCAGCACTAGCCTACCAACATCAATTTGAAGTGGCCCAATTTCTACTTTTGCCTCTCCTTTGTTTCTTATGTATTGAAAGAAACTTTTACTATTATTTCTAATATCATTGGCTAGTTTACCTTCATATTTGATCCTCTCCTTCCTTATTTCTTTCTTTGTTATCCTCTGTTTGTTTTTGTAGTCTTCCCAATCTTCTGATTTCCTAGTGCTCTTGGCCACTTTATAGGCTTTCTCTTTTTCTTTAATACATTTCCTGACTTCCTTTGTCAGCCATGGCTGCCTAACCCCTCCCCGGATAATATTTAATTTCTTTGGGATGAACCTCTGTACTGTGTCCTCAATTACACCCAGAGACTATTGCTATTGTTGCTCTACTGTGTTCCCCGCTAGGCTCTGCTTCCAGTCGATTTTCATCAGTTCCTCTCTCATGCCCCTGTAATTACCTTTATTTAACTGTAACACCATTACATCTGATTTTGCTTTCTCTCTTTCAAAATGCAGACTGAATTCTACTATGTTATGATCACTGCCTCCTAATATTGTTTTACTTTAAAATCTTTTATAAAATCTGGCTCATTACATAGAACTAAGTCCAGAATAGTCTGTCCCTTGTGGGCTCCATCACAAGCTGTTCCAAAAAGCTATCCTGTAAGAATTCCATGAATTCTCTTTCTTTGGATCCAGCTTCAACATTATTCACCCAGTCCATTTGCATATTGAAGTCCCCCAGGATCACTGCGACCTTGCCTTTCTGACATGCCCTGTCTATTTCTTGATACATCTTGCACCCCTGGTAAATGCCAGTGCTGGGAGGTCTGTATATAACTCCCATTATAGTTTTTTGGTTTTTGTGGTTCCTCAACTCCACCCACACAGACTCCACATCATCTGACCCTATATCATTCAGTGCCATAGATTTAATCTCATTCTTAACTAACAAGGCAACCCCACCTCCTCTGCCCATCTCCCTGTCTTTTTGATAAGTTGTAAATCCTTGTATGTTTAACTGCCAATCTTGAACCCCCTGCAACTACGCCTCTGTGATGCCTACCACATCATAATCATTCACGATGATTTGTACCGTTAATTCATCTGCTTTGTTACGAATACTACGAGCATTTAGATAAAGCGCCTTAATGCTGATTTTCTAATCCTCATGATTTCCAACATCTCTCGTAATATGACCTAAGTTAGCATTCCTTTTTGCTTCATTCCTAGCCTGCCTTGAACTTAAACCCTGAATGCATGCTAACCTTTTGCTTATCTTTCTTCTTGACTCCATACTCCCTGCTCCTTTCCCTTTCCCTTTCCCCCGGCTCACAAGTTTAAAGTCCTAGTGATCACTCTATGTATCTTTTACCAGAATGCTGGTTCCAGATCGGTTCAGATGGAAACTGTCCCATTGGTACAGATCCCTCCTGTTCCAAAACTGATGTCAATGTCCCATGAAATGGATTCCCTTTTTCCCACACCAATCTCTTAGCTACGTGTTTACTTCCTTAATTTTCTTATCCCTATGCCAATTTGCACATGGCTCAGGCAGCAATCCAGAGATTAAGATCATAAGAACATATGACATAGAAGTAGAAGTGAGCCATATGGTTCATTAATTCTGCTTCATCATTCAATGAGATCATGGCTCATCAGATAATCTTCAATTCCTCTTTTCTATCTTTCCCCAATCACTTTTGATTCCCTAACTGATTAAAAATCAGCTTGTCTATCTCAGTCTTGATGTCCTAGCCTCTACTGCTCTCTACAGTATGAATTCATTACACTCTGTAAGAAGAAATTCATCCTCACCTCTATCAAAACAGGATAACCTTTGACTCTGAGATTATGCCCTCTAATCCTAGACTCTTCCACAAGGGGAAACAACCTCTCCACATCTCTTATCAGACACCTTATTTATTTTATATGCTTCAATTAGGTCATCTCACATTCTTCTGAACTTCAATGGGTATAAGCTAAACTTACTCAACCTTTACTAATACAAAAATCCTTCTTTACTGGGACCAGCCAAGTGTACCTTCTCTGGATTGCCTCCAACACCAGTAGATCTTTCCCTAGATAAGGAGACCAAAGCTGTTCATAGTTTTCCAGCTGTGGTCTAACTAGTTCTAACTAAACCTCTCGATACAGTGAAAAAAGTAATGGCAAGGCAAAAGCCTAGTGGTATTATCGCTAGACTATCAAAACGGACACTCAGTTAGTGTTATGGAAACCACAGTTCAAATTCTGCCATGGATGATGCATTTTGAATTCAATTTTTAAAAGTTCTAGATTATGAATCTATTGATTGTTTTTTCCAGATGGGTTTTAATGAACAGTCATTTGACCTACCTGGTTCGGCCTACATATGACTCCAGACCCACTCTCAATTGCCCTCTGAAATGGCCTAGCAATCCACTCAATTATACCAATCACTATGAAGTAAAAACAATGGCTGCAGATGCTGGAAACCAGATTCTGGATCAGTGGTGCTGGAAGAGCACAGCAGTTCAGGCAGCATCCAAAGTGCAGCGAAATCGACGTTTCGGGCAAAAGCCCTTCATCAGGAATGAAGGGCTTTTCTGATGAAGGGCTTTTGCCTGAAACATCAATTTCACTGCACTTTGGATGCTGCCTGAACTGCTATGCTCTTCAAGCACCACTGATCCAGAATCACTATGAAGTCGTAATGAAGAAGTGAAACTGGATGATCATTTGGGATCGACCTAGGCACTCAAAAAGACAATGGCAAAAACAGCCCTGGAGACCCTACAAAGTTGCCCTTACTAATATTTGGGGACTAGTGCCAAAATTGGGAGAGCTGGCTCACACACGAGCCAAGCAAAAGTCTGACAGTTTTACTCATAGAATCACACCTTACAGACAATGTCCCAGAGACCACCATCACCATCTCTGGATATGTCCTGTTCAACTGTAGATCAGACCCAGCAGAGATGGAATATATTCAGGAAAGACTTGCCCTGGGAGTCTTCAACATTGACTCTGGACCCCATGAGGTCTCATGGCTTCAGGTTAAACACAACTGAGTAAACCTCCAGCTGGTTATCATGTAAATCCCTCCCTCTGCTGATGAATCAGCCCTGCTCCATGTTGATCAATACTTGGATGAAGCACTAGAATGGCAAGGATATAAAATATACTCTAATGGAATATTTCAATGTCTTTACCAGTCTGCTAGCTACAGATGCATGTGTCCATGACAATATCAGTAAGAGTGACCTTATGGAGTCCTTGTGGAAACATAGTCACACTTTCACTTTGAGAATGCCCTCAGTCGTGTTGTGTGGCACTGAATGGGATGAACATTGAACAAATCTATCAGTTCAGGGCTGGCCACATGTGAGACTCTCTGGGCCATCAACAAGCAGCAAAGTTATACTCCAGTACAATCTGCAACCTCTTGGCCCAGTATATTCCCCCATTCAGCCATCACCATCAAGCCAGGGGATGAACTCTGGTTCAATGGCGAGTGCAAGAGGGCATGCCAGGATCAGTACCAGGGGCACCTGAAAAAGGTGTCAATCTGGTGAAGCTATCACACAGGATTATTCACATGCCAGACTCTATGAGTAGCAAGCGATAGACAGAGCTAAATGATCCTATGACTAAAGAATCAGATCTAAATTCTGTAGTCCTGCCACATCTAGTCATGAATGGTGGTGGACAAATAAATAGGTAATTCACTGAAGGAGGAGTCTCCACAAATATCCCCATCTTCAATGATCAAAGAGCCTGACACATTGGTGCAAAAGATAAAGCTGCAGCTTTGGCAGAAATCTTCAGCGAGAAGGGCCGAGTGGGTGATACATCTCAGCCTCTTCCAGTTGTTCTCAGCATCATAGGTACCAGTCTTCAACCAATTCACTTCACTCTGCATGATGTCAAGAAACACTGGCTAGCATTCGATAGTGCAAAAGCAATGGGACCTGACAATATTCTGGCAATAGTACAAAAGCCTGGTGCTCCAGACCTTGCTGCTCCCCAAGCCAAGCTGTTAGAGTGTAGTTACAATGCTGGTATCTACTTGACAGTGTGGAAAATTGCCCAAGTATGTCCTGTACACAAATAGCAAGACAAATCCAATCCAGGCATTCACCACCCCATCAGCCTACTTTTGATCAGCAGTAAAGTGATGGAAGGTGTCATTACAGTGCTAGGAGGCATCATCTGCTCAACAATAACCATCTCACTGATACCCAGTTTGGGATCCACCAGAGCCACTGAGCTCATTACCCCACTGCAGCCCTGATTCAAACATGGACCAAAGAGCTAAATTCCAGAGATAATGTGGGACTGACAGCCCTTGATGTCAAGACCACATTTAACTGAATGGGGCACCAAGGAGCCCTCGCAAAACTGGAATCATATGTAACAAGAGACAAACTCTCCAATGGTTGGAGGTATAGTTGGCATATAGGAAGATGGTTGTGGTTGCCGGAGGCTAGCCATCTCAGCTCCAGAACATCTCTGCAAGAGTTCCCTAGGGTAGTGTCCTAGGTCCAACCAACTTCAGCTGCTTCATTAATGAACTTTCCTCCATCTTAAGGTCAGAAGTGGGGATGTTCGCTGATGATTGCACAATGTTCAGCACTATTTGCAGCTCCTCAGATACTGGACCAATCCAGGTTGAAATGCAACACGATCTGGATAATATACAGACTTGGGCTGACATGTGGTAAGTAACATACAGAGAACAAAGAATAGTACAGCACAATACAGACCCTTTACCCTACCAAGATTGCACTGACACATGATACCTTTCTATGATGCCTCTTAAATATTGCTGTTATAACTGCTTCTACCACCTCCTCTAGCAGTGCATTCCAGGTACTCATCACTGTCTACGTAAAAAAAACTTGCCTCTCACATCTTTTTTGAACATTCCCCCTATTACCTTAAATCTATGTCCTCTAGTAATTGACATTTCAAACCTGGGAAAAAGACTCTGACTGAACATTGTATCTATGCCTCTATAATTTTGTAGACTTCTATCAGGTCATGTTCTCAGCCTCCAATGTTCAAGTGAAAACAAACCAAGTTTGTCTAATGTCACCTCATAGCTAATGCCCTCCAATTAGGGAAAATCACAGTAAACCTCTTCTGCACCCTCTCCAAAGCCTCTTAGATTCTTCTGGTAGTGTGGTGATCAGAAATTTAAGCAATAATCCAAATGTGACCTGGTTAAAGTTCTATACGGCAGCAACATGATTTACCAGTTTTATGTTCTATATCCTAACTGATGAAAGAAATCATGACTACTCCTTCTTTACCACCTTATCCATTACATTGCCACTTTCAGTTCAACATCCCTCTATATGTGAATATTCCTTGAGGGTTCTACTATTTACTGTGTACTTCCCTCCATCAGACCTTCCAAAATGCATCTCCCCACATTTGTCCAGATTAAATGCCATCTGCCATTTCTCTGCTCAAGTCTCCAGCCAATCTATACCTTGCTGTATCCTTTCACAATCCTCCTTACTGTCAACAGTGCCCCCAATCCTTGTATCATCCGCCAACATAGAAAGCAGACCACCTACATTCTCCTCCAAATCATTCATATACCTTCCAAACAGCAGAGGTCCCAGCGAAATACTACTTTGTTTTCGGGAGGAGTGAGAGAGAGTGAGGACCAGGGGATTATCAGGAAGGTAAACTTTCCCACTTAGAAGGGAGTTACCTTGATTGTCAGCAGCCTTCATTTGCAGCAGCAATGGGGGTAGTGAGAGCAAGGAACTGAGCGGGAGCAGTCGAATTGCCCTCTGGGAAGATGAGTGAACTGATATATTTGGGTAGCAGCTGAACCCAAGACATACACGTGTAGTGTATCCCCTCCACTCTCCTCCTCTAACCAAAAAAAAAGGACTCAGTGGTGTGTTGACAAGGTAAGATTTTTTTCTGTTTCTTTTTTTTTAATCGTGTGATTGGTAAAAACTTTTCGTTTCTTTCCTTTTTTGTTTATCTACTTTAAGACTAAATTAAGCTTAAGAGTCGAAATGGCAGGAGATCTCAGACCCGTGTTATGCTCCTCTTGCTCAAGGTGGCAGCTCAGAGAGACAGCTGGAGCTGAGGCTGGACTCACTGTGGAGCATCCGCGATGCTGAGGGGGTTGTGGATAGCATGTTTAGTGAATTGGTCACACTACAGATTAGAATTGCTGAGGGAGAAAGGGAATATGTGACCAAAAGGCACACAAAGAGCAGGAAGGCAGTGCAGGGTCCCCTGCGGTCATCTCCCTCTAAAACAGGTACACCATTTTGGATACTGTTGTGGGAGATGGCTCGCCCAGGGTGGGCAGCAGCAGCCAGGTCCATGGCACTGTGGCTGGCTCTGCTGTACAGAAGAGTGGGACAAAGAATGGAAGGGCTGAGTGATGGGGGATTCAGTTGTAAAGGGGTTAGATGGGTGGCTCTGTGGTCAACAATGAGACTCCCAAATGGTATGTTGCCTCCCAGATGCACGGGTCAGTGATTGGCCGCAGAACATCCTCAAAGGGGAGGGTGGACAGCCAGCTATCATATAGTAAAAAATGGGATGAGGCTCTCCAAGCAGAATTGAGGGAGTTAGGAGTAAAAAATGAGGTCTGCAGATGCTGGAGATCACAGCTGCAAATGTGTTGCTGGTCAAAGCACAGCAGGCCAGGCAGCATCTCAGGAATAGAGAATTCGACGTTTCGAGCATAAGCCCTTCATCAGGAATAAGAGAGAGAGCCAAGCAGGCTGAGATAAAAGGTAGGGAGGAGGGACTAGGGGGAGGGGCGATGGAGGTGGGATAGGTGGAAGGAGGTCAAGGTGAGGGTGATAGGCCGGAGTGGGGTGGGGGTGGAGAGGTCAGGAAGAGGATTGCAGGTTAGGAGGGCGGTGCTGAGTTGAGGGAACCGACTGAGACAAGGTGGGGGGAGGGGAAATGAGGAAGCTGGAGAAATCTGAATTCATACCTTGTGGTTGGAGGGTTCCCAGGCGGAAGATGAGGCGCTCCTCCTCCAGCCGTCGTGTAGTTGTGTTCTGCCGGTGGAGGAGTCCAAGGACCTGCATGTCCTCGGTGGAGTGGGAGGGGGAGTTAAAGTGTTGAGCCACGGGGTGATTGGGTTGGTTGGTTCGGGCGGCCCAGAGGTGTTCTCTGAAGCGTTCCGCAAGTAAGCGGCCTGTCTCACCAATATAGAGGAGGCCACATCGGGTGCAGCGGATCCAATAGATGATGTGTGTGGAGGTACAGGTGAACTTGTGGCGGATATGGAAGGATCCCTTGGGGCCTTGGAGGAAAGTGAGTGTGGAGGTGTGGGCGCAAGTTTTACATTTCCTGCGGTTGCAGGGGAAGGTGCCGGGGGTGGAGGTTGGGTTGGTGGGGGGTGTGGATCTGACAAGGGAGTCACGAAGGGAGTGGTCCTTGCGGAACGCTGATAGGGGAGGGGAGGGAAATATATCCTTGGTGGTGGGGTCCGTTTGGAGGTGGCGGAAATGGCGGCGGATAATACGTTGTATGCGCAGGTTGGTGGGGTGGTAGGTGAGAACCAGTGGGGTTCTGTCTTGGTGGCGGTTGGAGGAGCGGGGCTCAAGGGCGGAGGAGCGGGAAGTGGAGGAGATGCGGTGGAGGGCATCGTCGATCACGTCTGGGGGGAGTCTGCGGTCCTTGAAGAAGGAGGCCGTCTGGGCTGTGCGGTGTTGGAATTGGTCCTCCTGGGAGCAGATGCGGCGGAGACGAAGGAATTGGGAATATGGGATGGCGTTTTTACAGGGGGCAGGGTGGGAGGAGGTGTAGTCCAGGTAGCTGTGGGAGTCAGTCGGTTTATAGTAGATGTCTGTGTTGAGTCGGTCGCCCGAGATAGAAATGGAAAGGTCTAGGAAGGGGAGGGAGGAGTCTGAGACAGTCCAGGTGAATTTCAGGTCGGGATGGAAGGTGTTAGTAAAGTTGATGAACTGTTCAACCTCCTCGTGGGAGCACGAGGCAGCGCCGATACAGTCATCGATGTAGCGGAGGAAAAGGTGGGGGGTGGTGCCAGTGTAGTTGCGGAAGATGGACTGTTCCACATATCCTACGAAGAGGCAGGCATAGCTGGGGCCCATGCGGGTGCCCATGGCAACTCCTTTAGTTTGGAGGAAGTGGGAGGATTGAAAAGAGAAGTTATTCAGAGTGAGGACCAGTTCAGTCAGTCGAAGGAGGGTGTCAGTGGAAGGGTACTGGTTGGTGCGGCGGGAAAGGAAGAAGCGGAGGGCTTTGAGTCCTTCGTGATGGGGGATGGAGGTGTACAGAGACTGGATGTCCATAGTGAAAATAAGGCGTTGGGGACCGGGGAAGCGAAAATCCTGGAGGAGGTGGAGGGCGTGGGTGGTGTCCCGAACGTAGGTGGGGAGTTCTTGGACTAAAGGGGACAGGACCGTGTCGAGGTATTGGGAGATGAGTTCGGTGGGGCAGGAGCAGGCTGAGACAATGGGTCGGCCGGGGCAGGCAGGTTTGTGGATTTTGGGCAGGAGGTAGAAACGGGCGGTGCGGGGTTGTGGGACTATGAGGTTGGAGGCGGTGGATGGGAGATCCCCTGAGGTGATGAGGTCCTGGATGGTCTGGGAGATGATGGTTTGGTGGTGGGAGGTGGGGTCGTGGTCAAGGGGGCGATAAGAGGAGGCGTCCGCGAGCTGGCGTTTGGCTTCAGCGGTGTACAGGTCAGTGCGCCAAACTACCACCGCGCCTCCCTTGTCTGCGGGTTTGATGGTGAGGTTGGGATTGGAGCGGAGGGAGTGGAGGGCTGCACGTTCTGAGGGTGAGAGGTTGGAGTGGGTGAGAGGGGTGGACAGGTTGAGTCGGTTGATGTCACGGCGGCAGTTGACCAGCTGAGGGAGTTGGGAGCCAAGTTAAAAAAAGGACCTCAGAGATCGTAATCTCAGGATTGCTACCAGTGCCATGTGCTAGAAATGAAAGAACAGACACGATGAATGCATGGTTTGAGAAATAGTGCAGGAGGGAGGGGTTTAGATTTTTGGGACATTGATACCGGTTCTGGGGAGGTGGGAGTATTACAAATTGACGCTGCTTCAGGCGGGAGAGAGAGGGAAGTAAAAGGGGCGGAGAAGTTGCATTCCTGGTCAGAGAGGATATCACAGCTGTGCTGAAGGAGGGTACTATGGAGGACTCAAGCAGTGAGGCAATACAGGCAGAAGTCAGAAATAGGAAGTGTGCGGTAACAATGTTGGGGCTGTGTTACAGGGCCCCCAACAAATTATACAGTCTACACCTAGGCTGGATTGAAATCAATGTCCTTGAGGGTTCTTTTGCTAACGCTGTTGTGGAGGGCTTAAGCTAATGTGTCAAGATTAGAGTGGCGCTGGAAAAGCACAACAGGTCAGGCAGCATCCGAGGAGCAGGAAAATCGACGTTTCGGGCAAAAACCCTTCCTCAGGAATGAGGCAGGGAGCCTCTGGGATGGAGAGATAAATGAGAGGGGGTGTCTGGGGCTGGGGAGAAGGTAGCTAAGAGTACAATAGGTGGATGGGGGTGGGGATGAAGGTGATAGGTCGGAGAGGAGGCAGAGGGCTGGGAACCAAATGTGGAGATTAGTGGACAGCAAGAAGGCAGTACCTAAAACCTGTAAAGAACTAGGTAATGAAGTCAGCGTGACTAACGGGAAGAGTAGGCAGGGATTAGATGATGATCACAAAGGGACTGGTGGTCTGAGGTGCAGTTGTTTTAATGCAAGAAGTGTAGAGGGTAAGGCAGATGAACTTAGGGCTTGGATTAGTACCTGGAAAAATGATGTTATTGCTAATACTGAGACTTGGTTAAGGGAAGGGTATGATTGGCAACTAAATATCCCAGGATATCGATGCTTCAGAGAGGGAGGTAAAAGGGGTGGAGGAGTTGCATGACTGGTCATAGAGGACCAGCTGTGCTGAAGGAGGGCAATATGGAGGACTCAAGCAGTGAGGCACTATGGCAGAGCTCAGAAATAGGAAGGGTGCGGTAACAATGTTGGGGCTGTGCTACAGGCCTCCCAACAGCGAGCGTGAGATAGAGGTTCAAATATGTAAACAGATCACGGAAAGATGAAGGAGCAACAGGGTGGTGGTAATAGGAGATCCTAATTTTCCCAATATTGACTGGGATTCACTTAGTGTTAGAGGGACAGATAGAGCCAAAGTTGTAGGGAGCATCCAGGAGGGTTTTCTAGAGCAGTATGTAAATAGTCCAACTCAGAAAGGGCCATACTGGACCTAGTGTTGGGGAATCAGCCCAGCCAGGTGGTTAAAGTTTCAATAGGGGATTACTTTGGGAATAGTGATCACAATTCCGTAAGTTTTAGAATATTCATTGAAAAAGACGAGAGTGGTCCTAAAGGAAAAGTGCTAAATTAGGGGAAGGCCAACACATACCAAATTCAGCAGGAGTGGGGAATGTAGATTTGGAGCAGCTGTTTGAAGGTAAATCCACATTTGATATGTGGGAGGCTTTTAAAGAGATGCTGATTAGAGTGCAGGACAGACATGGCCCTGTCAAAATGAGGGATCGAATTGGCAAGATTAGGGAACCATGGATAATAGGTGAAATTGTGAGATGAGCTAAGAGGGAAAAGGCAGCATACATAAGGTCTAGGCAACTGAAGATAGATGAAGCTTTGGAGGAATATTGGGAATATAGAACCAATCTGAAAGGTGGAATTAAGAGGGCTAAAAGATGTCATGAGATATTTTTAGCAAACAGGGTTAAGGAAATTCCCAAAGCCTTTTATTCATATATAAGGAGCAAGAGGATAACTAGAGAAAGGGTTGGCCCACACAAGAATAAAGGAGGAAAGTTATGCATGGAGTCAGAGAAAATGGGTGAGATCCTTAATGAGTATTTTGTGTCGGTGTTCACCGAGGAGAGGGACATGATGGATGTTGAAGTTAGGGAGAGATGTTTGATTACTCTAGGTCAAGTCAGCATAAGGATGGAAGAGATGTTGGGTAGTCTAAAAGGCTTTAAGGTGGTCAAGTCCCCAGGTCTGGATGGGATCTATCCCAGGTTACTGAGGGAAGTGAGAGAGGAAATAATTGGGACTTTAACAAATATCTTTGCAGTATCCTTGAACATGGATGCGGTCCTGGAGGACTGGAGAATTGCTAATGTTGTCTCCTAGTTTAAGAAGGTTAGCAGGGATAATCCAGGCAATTATAGACTGGTGAGCTTTATGTCAGTGGCTGGGAAGCTGCTGGAGAAGATACTGAGGGATAGGATCTATTCCCATTTGGAAGAAAATGGGCTTATCAAGGATAGGCAATATGGTTTTGTGCAAGGAAGATCATGTCTTACCAACTTATTAGATTTCTTTGAGGAAGTGACAAAGTTGATGAGGGAAGGGCTGTAGATGTCATATGCATGGACTTTAGTAGGGCGTTTGATAAAGTTCCCTGTGATAGGCTGATGGAGAAAGTGAAATCGCAAGGGGTCCAGGGAGTACTAGCTAGATGGATAAAGAACTGGCTGGGCAACAGGAGACAGAGAATAGTAGTAGAGGGGAGTTTCTCAGAATGGAGAACTGTGACCACTGGTGTTCCATAGGGAACCATGCTAGGACCGCTGTTGTTTGTGATATACAGAATGATTTGGAGGAGGGTATAGGTGGTCTGATTAGAAAGTTTGCAGATGGCATTAAGATTGGTGGAGTAGCAGATAGTGAAGGGGACTCTCAGAGAATAATTTAGAATATAGATAGATTAGAGAATTGGGCAGACAAATGGCAGATGGAGTTCAAGCTGGGCAAATGTGGGGTGCTGTATTTTGGAAGATCCAATTCAAGAGTGAACTATGTGGTAAATGGAAAAGTCCTTGAGAAAATTGATGTACAGAGTGATCTGGGTGCTCAGGTCCATTGTTTCCTGTGGGTGGCAATGCAGATTAGTAGAGTGGTCAAGAAGGCATAGGCATGCTTTGCTTCATTGAATAGTGTATTGAGTACAAGAGTAGACAGGTCATATTACAGTTGCATGAGACTTTTAGTTTGGCCACATTTGGATACTGCTTACAGTTCTGGTCACCACATCACCAAAAGGATGTGATGCTTTGGAGAGGGTACAGACGAGTTTCACCAGGATATTGCTTAGAGTAGAGGGTACTGGCTATGAAGAGAGGCTGAGTAGATTAGGATTATTTTCATTAGAAAGAGGGAGGTTGAGGGGGGACCTGACTGAGGTCTAAAAACTCACGAGAGGTAAAGACAGGGTGGATAGCAAGAAGCTTTTTCCCAGAGTTGGGGACTCAAATACTAGGAGTCATGAGTTCAAAATGAGAGGGGGAAAATTTAAGGCAGGTCTGCATGGAAAGTTCTTCATGCAGAGGTCGGTGGGTGCCCAGAATGCATTGCCAGCGGAGGTGGTAGAGGTAGGCAAGATAGCATAATTTAAGATGCAACTAGACAAATACATGAATGAACAAGGAGCAAAGGGATACAGACTCTTAGAAAATAGGTGACAAATTTATAAAGAAGACCTGGATCAGCGCAGGCTTGGGGGGCTGAAGGGCCTGTTCCTGTATTGTAATTTTCTTTGTTCTTTTTTCTTTGTTCTAACTTAATTCAGAAAAACACCCTTCCAATTTTATCTTCTGCCTTCTATGCCCAAGCCACTTCTGCATCAGTCTTTCCAGCTCTCCATGGATCCCATGTGACTTCACCTTCTGTAGCAATCTACCATGAATGACCTTGTCAAAGGCCTTGCTGTCCATGTGGACAACATCCATTGCCCTCATCAATTGTCTTCGCCACTTAGAGTCATATAGTCAGAGGTTGGTGTATGAGCTACCAGAGGAAGTGGTGGAAGCTGTTACAATTACAACATTTAAACAGCATCTGGGAGTGTACATGATTTGGAAGGGTTTAGAGGAATATGGGTCAAGCGCTGGTAAATGGGACTAGATTAGTTTAGCATATCTGGTCGGCATGGACGAGTTAGACTGGTCTGTTTCTGCAAAAAACTCAACCAAGTTTGTGAGACACAACCTATCCTGCACAAAGCCAAGTTGCCTATTACTTATTTCCCAAATGTGACTAAATCCTGTCTCTAAGAATCATCTCCAACAATTTTTCTACCACAAACATAGGTCTTACCAGCCCATGATTTCCCTGATTATCCTAATTGCATTTCTTAAACAAAGAATTAACATTGGATTTTCTCCACTTCTCTTGGACCTCTCCAGCTATTGAAGAGGACATAAAGTTTTTGTATAAGGCCCCAGCAATTTCCTATTTGCTTCCCTCAGCATTCTGGGAGAGAACCCATCAGATTTGAGGGACTTATCTACATTAATTCCAAAACACCTAATACTTCACCCCTTTTCATATCGACATGCCCTAGAATATCAACATACCCCTCTGTAGACTCACCATCCATCATGTCCTCCTTTGTCAATACTGATGCAAAGTATTCATTCATGACTTCATCCACTTCTTTTGTTTCCACATATAAATTTCATACTTTGTCCTTGGGTGGACCTATCCTTTCCTTACCTATCCTCTTGCTCCTTGCATACATGTAAAGTTAAAAATCACACACCTGGTTATAGTCCAACAAGTTTGTTTGGAAGCACTAGCTTTCAGAACTATGCTCCTTCATCATGTGGTTGTGAAGAATAAGATTATAAGGCATAGAATTTAGAGCAAAGGTTTACAGTATGTTGTAACTGAAATTATATATTGAAAAAGGCCTGGATTATTTGTTAAGTCTCTTACCTTTTAGAATGAATGTGTTGGTTTCAGTTCTTTCCAAATTATACAGACATATAAAATGTCTTGTGATTTTCCTTAATCCTGTTTGCTTTGGATATTTTATGGTCCCTTAAAGCCCGCCTAACTCTTTGTTTCAGTTTTTTTTCCTGTTTTTTTGTATATTCCTTGAGGGTTGTGTGTGTCTTCAGTTTCCAAATTCTTAATATGTCTACTTCTTCTTTTTGACTAAGCTCTCCATTTCTCTTATCACCCAAGGTTCCTGAATCTTGCCATCCTTACTCTTCATTTTCTCAGGAACATGCTGGTCCAGAACACTAATTAACCAGCCTTTAAAAGATTCCCACATGACAGATGTGAATTTTCCCTCAAACACATGTTCCCATTCTATATTCCCTAGTTCCTGTCTAATATTGTCATAGTTAGCTTTCCCCCAGTCTAGCACTTTTACCCGAGGATTATTCTTATCCTTATCCATTAGCAACTTTAAACATCATAGAATCATGGTCACTGCCCCTGAAACACAATTCTTGAAACTTCAATCATCTGGCCAGGCTCATTCCTCACTGCCAGACCTAGTATGGCCCCTTTCCAAGTTGGAGTATTCACATATTGCATCTAGAAACCCTCAAGCTGCATCAAACAAATTCCACCACGCCCACCCTCCTGCACCCCCTGGCATTAAGGGAGTCCTGGTCAATTCCTGAGAAGTTAAAATCACCCACCACAGCAACCCATTGCTTTATTTTTTTCAATCTGTTCACATATTTGTTCCTCTATCACCTGATGGTTGTTAGGAGGCCTCTCGTACAACCCCATCGAAGTAAGTGAACCCATCCTATTTCTGAGGTCTACACATATAGCCTCCCTAGATGAGCCATTCAAGATATCCTCCCTCACTGCAGCTGTGATATTCTCTCAACCTGTAATACAACTCCCCCATGCTTTTCCATCCCTCTCTATCTCTTCTGACTGTGGAAGGTGTAACTAGTAAGTTTGAAGATGACACGATATTTGGAGGTGTTGTTGAGAGTGAGGATGATGGTCTCAGGCTACAATCTGATATTGATCAGCTAGTAAATTGGACACAGCAATGCCAGGGATTTAATCCTGATGAGCAAGAGGTGATGGATTTTGGGAGATCAAATAAGGGAAGGATATACACAATGAATGATAGATCCCAAGGGAGTGCTGAAGAACAAAGGGACCTTAGTGTATAAGTCCATAGATCCCCGAAGGTGTTAGCAAGGTAGATGAGGTGGTGAAGAAGGCATGTGGGATGTTTGCCTTCATTAACCAGGGAGTAAATGGAGGAGAAAGAATGTCTTGTTACAACTTTACAAAACATTGGTTAGGTTCACATATTAGTTCCTCTGGAGCACTGTATGCAGTTCTGGTTGCCACACCATCAAAAGGATATGTCTGCAATGGAGAAGATGAAAGAACAGACTCACCAGATTGTTGCCAGGGATGAAAAGTCTCAGTTGTGAAAATAAACTGGATAAGCTGCATTTGCTTTCCATTGAACAACAGAGGCTGAGCTATATAAAACTATCAGAGGCATAAACAGTGTTGCTCATAAGAATCTCTTTCCCATGGCAGATGTATCAAAGCTCAGAGGATACAAATTTAAGGTGAAGAGTAAATGGTGTGGAGGGGTTGTGAGAAGCAACCTTTTCATCCACAGGGTGGCTAAAATATGGAATGTTGTGCCCGAGAGGGCGATGGAGGCAGGTACTTTTACAGCATTTAAGAAACATCTGGATGAGCACTTAAACTACGAGGGCATAGTCATCTATGGATCAAGTGTAGGCAAATGGCATTGTGTTCATTGGTTGGCATAGACATGAAGGTCCTGTTTCTATTCTGTATGACTTGATGACTATCTATGACTATGTAGTCTTACCAAACCCTAGGCCCCTACATTTTAATTGTAACTTTCTGTAAAAATCCTAAGGGAAAGCAGAAATTCCCCATAGCTCAGTACCTCCCAAACTCATGGCCAGTTCTATTTAGAAAGACAAAAAACAGCAGCTACATGTGAACACTACCAGCTGAAAGTTTCACTCCACTCATCATCCTGACGTGAATAACTACCACAATTCCTTTACTGTCATTGAATCAAAATCAGAGAAATCTCTCTGTAATGGCATTGTGATCTATCTACAGCACATGGACTGCAGCAGTTCAACAAGGTATCTCCTCACCACCTACTCAAGGGGCAACTAGGGATGGGCAATAAATGCTTGTCCAGCCAGCAATGCCCACATTCTAAAAATGAATTATAAAAAAAGTTATCTGTTAAAAACAAATAAGTGAAGATTTTTAGGCAGAGATTAAGATTCCCTTAAATTACCAAATTCACAGATTCTGTTCAAGCCTCATTCACTACTATAGCCAGAATGTTGCCAGGACCCATAGCCTTTGCAGTATCCAAAGCTTCCTACCATTTTTTTGGTTTTACCAGTAGTTAATCGAATTGGCTGAAGACTGGTATCTATGATGCTGGGAGTCACTGGGAGAAGCCAAGAGGAATCATCTACTCAGTACTTATTGCTGAAGACTGTTGGAGAGGCTTCAGTTTTGGGATAACAGTGTTATTTTGTGAGATCAGATTAAGGTAACTGGGCCTCCATTCCTTACAGCTCTGAAGAATGAGGATGACCTCATTAAAATTTACAAATTTCTTACAGCATATGATGGATTGGATGTAGACAGATGCTTCCTCTGGCTGGTGACTCGAGCACCACAGGATATATTTGTGCCACACAAATGGCAGGCGATGACCATTTCCAATCAGAAACAATCTAACCACCAACCCTTAATGGGCTTACCATTACTGAATTCCCCATCATCAACTTCCTAGGGGTTACCATTAACCAGAAACTCCAATGGACTCACCATACAAACACAATGGCAACAAGAGCAGGTCAGAGGCTCAGACTATTGTAGTGAGTAACTTGCCTCCTGATTCCCCAAAGCCTCTCTATCATTTACAAGGTACAAGTCAGGAAGGTAATTGAATGCAACCTCCTTGTCTGTTCAGGTGCAGCTCCAATAACACTCAAGAAGCTTACTACCATGCAGGACAAAGCAGCCCACTTGACTGGCATCACATCCACAAGCAACCACTCCCTCTACCACTGACACTCAGTAGCAGCAATGTGTTCTATCTAAAAGGTGCACTGCAGAAACTCATCAAAGATCCTTAGACTATACCTTCTAGACTCACAACCACTTCCATCCCGAATGACAAGGGCAGCAGGTATGTAGGAACACCACCACCTGCAAGTTCCCCTCCAAACTATTCACTATTCCTAGAAATATATTGCTGTTTGTTCACTGTTGCTTGATCAAAATCTTGCCATTCTCTCCCGAACAGCATTGTGAAGCAACCTACAGCATGTGGCCTGCAATGCTGCAAGAAGGTAGCTCATCACTACCTTCTCAAGGGCAACTAGGGACAGGCAATAAATTCTGGCCATCCAGCTGTGCTAATGTCACATAAATGAATTTTAAAACTCTGCTAGATGAGTTAAACAAAACCTCGCTGATGAATCTGCCTGTGATCACTGTGGTTTTCAAAGTATCCTGTGATAGTCATTTTAATAATAAATTCTAGCACCTTTCCAGATGTTAAGCTGACTCGCCAGTATTTTCCTGTTTCCTTGACTAAAAATGTTACATTTGCAACTTTCCAATTCACTGGGTGTATTTCATCATCTCGGAATTTTGGAAGATTATAGCTAATGCATTTATAATCGGTGCCATTATTTCTTTTAAGACCTAGGATGCAGATTGTTTGCTCCCAATGACATGTTAGCCATTGTATCCAATATTTTTTCATAGAACATTGAATGTGACTGTTTTAACTTCATCCTTCTATTATGGTCCAGACCAAATCCTCCTAAAACTTGATTAAGGAGATAACCTGGACCCTCACGAATATATTATTTAAAAGCAAGTGTAAGGCGCTGTGTTTTAGATATATTTTGATTGGTCAAACTACAAGGCTTGAAGCAAAACACACTTTATTCTTATACTACAGTTAAAATGCAAAGGATAAAAGAAATAATGCTAACTGTACTGAAACATTTAACAAAAGAGTATATTATGTAAGTGCTAATTGTGAACTGTCCCAAATTAACTGCATTCCATTAACACATTCTTGGTAAAGGCAAATTCAGCAAAGCCGATTTTCTCACATGCTATCCCCAGTCCAAGAGAAAGGAACACCAAAATAAAAAAGCAAAAATAAAAAATAAAAATGGCAGCAGAGAAAGAACTTAAACTTTAAGCTACAGGAGGATATATCTAGCAGCTTCAAACCCCCAGTTTCAAGTGAAAGCAAAATTAAAACCCTCAGTCTGTGTAAGCTGACTCCACCTACACATGCTGAAAATGTGTTGCTGGTCAAAGCACAGCAGGCCAGGCAGCATCTCAGGAATAGGGAATTCGACGTTTCGAGCATAAGCCCTTCATCAGGAATCAGGGCTTATGCTCGAAACGTCGAATTCCCTATTCCTGAGATCATGCCTGGCCTGCTGTGCTTTGACCAGCAACACATTTGCAGCTGTGATCTCCAGCATCTGCAGACCTCATTTTTTACTCCACCCACACATGCTGCTGTTATCCAATTAAAACAACATTCCGGGAACTCAAAGCTGTTTACCTGCTTCTAAAGCGGACATTCTGTCACCACTGACAATGCATCTTTGCAAGAGAAACAACACAGAACAAACCTATCTTAAAGGCAGACTACCGTCACAACACCTTATCACCTCTTGATCTTCAACTTTGCTTGGAAAGTGTCCAAAGATTGACACAAAGTACCTGTTCAAAGTCTCCACCATTTTTTGTTTTCTGTTATGAACTCTCTAAGGGACAAACACTTACTTTCATTACTCATTTCCTGTTCAAATATTTGTAGAAATTCTTACATTCTGTTTTTATATTACTTGCTTTAGTTTTCTCTTATTTTACTTTCTGCCATTTTTTGTCAGTGGTCAGTAAAGCTTAGCCAATTGGCTGACCTATCATTAATCTTTGCAGAATAAGAGTGTTTCATTCAAATCAATCCCTTTATTAGCCAAAGGTGTTGCATCTTACCCAAAGAGCCTTTCATTTACACTTTGCTGAGAGTTATTAAAAACTTCCTTAAAATATGGACACTATAAGTCTACTGTTCTGTCTTATAACCAGCTTCAGTTCACCTTCATTTCCTCATAGTTACTTTTATTTAGGTTTAAAACACTAGTTACAGACCCACAGTTCTTCCTTTTGAATGCAATATTAACATTTCCTTGATCCCTTCAAATGATTCTTGTGCTTCTCCTCAACCAAGTTGATCTTAGCTTAATGCCTGCTGTGGTTCATTCACATTTGCAACTTAAATGAAAGCCTCCCCATTTGATTGACGATCACAGAAGACACTTGAGCTGTGTGATATTTCAAGAAAATAGAGATTCTTTAATCACACTAGTTTTCTGTGTATCTAGTCTGACACTTGATAATATATTGTGTGTCTAATTTGTATGATATGTTCAATTGTAATTCTTCATGATAGCTACCACCCTGACAGAATGATGTATTATAGTAGATTCTTGGATTCAGACATGGCAACCTCCTCACTCTAACCCTTCTAAGATTCTTGTAATCAGGCAGAGGAAAATTCTCATGCAGACTAAAACAATGCTTCCCAATGGTGCAATAAAGTAAGTGATTTGGATTCTTCATCTAAAGATGATTGCCAAAAGGCACTTTTTATGTCTATCTTCATGAAAATGGAACTCGTTCCCAGCTTTGTGAAACTCTCATCCACAGATGAGAATGGATGAATTTCCCTGTCAACATCTTTATTCAACTGTGAGAGACCAAACAGATTCCTAGTGATTCATTTAACTTTCAGAATAGAACCATACTGAACACAAATCTGAAGGCTTTATTACAGATACAATAATGTTTTATTGTAACATTGAGTCAACTTCTGATAAAATGAGAAACATTTTTATGTGTAAACTTTTATGATTCTAGCTGAACTTATTACTTGACATTTAGATCCCAGACATGAATCTAACTTGATGGATCATTTTTGATTTGTTTTTGCATTCAAGAAGTGGTTCTTGCTGAAATAAAGACAATGCTGCAGATTTTGCTTTAATGAATAAAACAAAAGTTTAGTTACAAAAGAAACACAGATAAAATATATTAAATCAAGTCATCTATTCAAAACATAAATTCAAAATTTGAATCACAGTAAGATGTAGAATCCCATAGCTTTGTCCTATCAATTGGAATGGAACAAAATTACTTTTGTATAGTGCTCAAAACATATCCCTGGTATTGTACCCAAGACACTACTCATACAATACTCACATCACCATGCCCCTATCTTTCACATCAGTAGGTTTAAGTCATCTGTGAACTCACTTTTAGACTGGAAGTACAGATAGCCTCTACCATAAGCTATATTACATCTCAGCTTCAAAGAAGTCAACTTTAAGTAAACTCTTCAGTGTTTTACCTCAACACTTCTGCTTTGGGACTAACTATAACTCCTCTAAAGTGGCCCAGTTTACAATACATCCTTCCCTTCTCAAAAACGTGGGTCCATACAGCTATCATATTCCAAGGACTTCACAGAACTGTTCCAGACTCAAAGTAAAATAGTGAAAGCGATGCTTTGTTCTCTCAACATTAGCTGTTTGCATTTAGCTTTAAAAAAATCAAGTTTCCGAAATCGCTAAAAAAAACCCATTGTTTACCTTGCTGGGTTGCAAAATGATCTAAATTAAAGAAAAGTCAATTAGTAATGCACAAAACCCTTTGAGTCTATAGTCAGGTCTCCAAACTGTTTGAAAATCACCATGGCTACAGCTTACAAATAAATTATGAACTTCTGATGCATGGAAAACCCACTGGTTACTAACTCTGAACACAAAAACCAAACCTTGCAATAAATAATACTCTATGTAAAACTCTCACCATTTACAACACAAATTAAGCACATAGGCTTTGCTTCAGAAGGTAAGATGAATACTTTTCAGCTTTCCAATCTCTTTGTTCAATAATGCAAATTCAGCCTGACAATATTTAGGGTTTCCTGGATTTCCCCTTTCCTCCACTTTACAAATGAGCAATTAATCCACACAATCTCTTCTACTTAAAAGTGAATGATCCTGTTTCTGGATTACATTGGTTTCTATGATTTCCTTTCTTTATATTGAAGAGTGATTGTCATCTATTCATTCCCTGACTTGAAAGTATATTGCCATTCCTTCACAGTTGTAGGGTCAAAATCCTGGAATTCACTCCCAACCAGTATTGTGGGTCAACGCACAGCAAGTGAACTGCCACAATTCAAGAAGGCAGCTCACCATCACCTTCTCAAGGGCAAATAGGGAAGGGTTATCAATGCTGGCCAGCCAGCGAAGCTCAAGTCTGACAAATGATTAAAAAAACATAATTTGTATGATCGTCTCCATGGTGTTTTATACTTAATGGTTGAATAAGATATTGCTCTAATTATGGTTCAATATTAGAAAGAACTGAACCTCCAGCTCCAGAATTGAGTTTGAATTGTGTTTTATGATGTTGGCTAAAACTTCTACACAACAGCAACATCCAATTGATTCTTTAGTCTTATCAGAAATGGCACCTCCATATCATTAGCATTTATAATCTCTTGGATTTTGAGAATCTTTTTGGGTTTTTCTCCTTGTTTCTAAAATGTAAGCTTCTTACTGTGTTGCACTTCTTAAAAAATACCTACTGTTTTACAAAGTGGCACTCTGCAGTTTTAATGGGACAATATGCCTTTTACCACTAGACTGAGGACACTGCGTTATGGCAGCTACTGCACCCTCTTTGTTCTTCCTCTGTTTCTGTGCAGCCACATGTTTTACACTGGAATTTATGAACTCCATGGAATCAGCTTCTTTTTTGGTCAATTATTCACCTTTTACTTCAGTTCTGATGAAGTGAGAAGGAGTGAACCAGTTCACCTCTTTCCAACCTTGCTAGCTGATAACAACAAAGAGTTAAATGCTTTTTAGCACAAGGTTACACTTCTCTCCAATTAAAATTTAGTTAATTACTTTGTTAATGTAACCAATTACAAGGTTTCCTAGGTAAAATAATGAGTAATTCTATTACCTGCTAACCTCAAGAAAAAAAAGGCATGATGTGAAGCTTGGGCCCTCACATTTAACAAAGT
The DNA here is from genome assembly GCF_020745735.1 of Hemiscyllium ocellatum. Taxonomy (NCBI): domain Eukaryota; kingdom Metazoa; phylum Chordata; class Chondrichthyes; order Orectolobiformes; family Hemiscylliidae; genus Hemiscyllium; species Hemiscyllium ocellatum. Next base: position 100,224,696 of record NC_083411.1, on the reverse strand, counting down.
TAAAAGGAATTAACATTCAGTATGGAGGGAGATACAAGAGTATACGGTTTTGTGCCCTTTGAACATCTACCGAGTGTAAGTTTTAAACTTGAGAATACAATCAGCTAGTTAATTTGTTGGACCATCAGCAATAGTATATTTTGCAGTTATCTTTTAAGTTCCTGGTTTCCAGATATTTCTTTCCAATCAGTGTTGTTAACAAGTGTTTTTCTTCTTGAGAGAAAGAGACAGAGATTTCTCAGTCTGTGTTCAGTTCTGCAATCTATTTCCTCTTCTTTGCTCAAACAAAACTCTTTAACCATTATACAGTTTTGTTATACATTACATGTGCTGAATTAATTGCAGTTCAGATTTAATATCTCATGTAAACAATATCTCTTCTCCAACATATGAAGATTCTCATAATAGTATAAACCAAATTGGCACGGGCGATGTTTCCACACTTCCATGGGAGACAGTTGATAGGTTTCATCACTTTTGGTGAAAATATCAATTTTTGCTCAGACTGCATTTGATTCGATTCATGTTGGTTTCATGAAACCTAGTCAAACTATGTGGCAATCTTTTGTCAGTGTTTTTGATCCCCTTTTAAAACCAGTTTAGTTCATGGAAACTTCAGCTGTTAAATTTGGCAACAGCATTGAAAGTTTAATAGTCCATATTCTATATCATCATGATTCTCTGAGTCATGGTATGATTCTATTTCATAATTTCTGCTTATCTGATCAAATGAATGGTCTTTGACAGCATCAAATTGTCTCTTGGTTGCAAAATGTATGACATTATTTCACCTGAGATCCTTACAGTGATCTGATATTAGAATAATTATTCCCTTAAGTTTGTATATTCACAATTTTCTGCCAGCTGGTATAAATAATTAATAATTGAATCAACCGTCTCTCCTGCTGGGTGTGCTCATTAAACTTTGCTCACCCGATAATGGTGTTTTTTTTAGACTGGTCAGCATCATATACTTTAATTACTTTGTCATATTCAGCTGTTTCCTCACTGAACCCTTATCTGACTAAGATATCATCTGCACAACCTTCCCTTGTGTACAAGAGAGTACTGATCTGCACCTTGCTGATCTTTAGAGATGGCCCCAATGCATTGCTGTACCTTGTGAATCTCCAATGTTATTCACCACTATTCACTTCCAACTTGTTCAGAGCACTCTTATAATGGTAAATACTTCTCCATTCATTTCTCTTTTTTCTTAATGCTCTTCATGTGCTGGTTCATTGCTGAATGTTCTTCTTTTGCTGTTATTTATTTATCTCTTGCCACCATTTAGGTAAATATTGCAGGAGTTCCATTATGTTTGATCAAACATTACCTTTATACAATAAACATTAACTACACACAGAGGAAGATGTCCTCATTGTACTGAGGCTGCGAGAGAGAACCATCTTCTAGTGGTCATGTGATCTTACATCAGAGCTGAAAATGTGTTGCTGGTTAAAGCGCAGCAGGTCAGGCAGCATCCAAGGAACAGGAAATTCGACGTTTCGGGCCAGAGCCCTTCATCAGGAATGAGGAGAGTGTGCCAGGCAGGCTAAGATAAAAGGTAGGGAGGAGGGACTTGGGGGAGGGGCGATGGAGATGTGATAGGTGGAAGGAGGTCAAGGTGAGGGTGATAGGCCGGAGTGGGGTGGGGGCGGAGAGGTCAGGAAGAGGATTGCAGGTTAGGAGGGTGGTACTGAGTTCAAGGGAATCGACTGAGACAAGGTGGGGGGAGGGGAAATGAGGAAACTGGAGAAATCCGAGTTCATCCCTTGTGGCTGGAGGGTTCCCAGGCGGAAGATGAGGCGCTCTTCATCTAACCGTCGTGTTGTTATGTTCTGGAGAACGTGGCTGAAGAGCTTCTGTACAGAGGAGATGACCTGGGTGGTGCAGTGAGAGAGAGACTCACTGAAATCCTTGTAGAGGGAGGAAGAGAGCTTGACCTCCTTCCACCTATCACATCTCCATCGCCCCTCCCCCAAGTCCCTCCTCCCTACCTTTTATCTTAGCCTGCCTGGCTCCCTCTTCTCATTCCTGATGAAGGGCTCTGGCCCGAAACGTCAAATTTCCTGTTCCTTGGATGCTGCCTAACCTGCTGTGCTTTAACCAGCAACACATTTTCAGCTCTGATCTCCAGCATCTGCAGACCTGATCTTACATCATCCCAACAATGACGGCAACTATCTACATATTCAGCTATCCTACCTTGCTGATTGAAGTAAACTTCAAGAGTCCTGTCTGCACACATGCAATGAATGGCAGTACTGCTCACACCCACCTGGTTAGATACTTAATAACGCAAGAGCCTTCCCAAACAGAGATTCTTAATGGGTTAGGCATGAATTCACAGGCAAAGTGAGTTCTAATTTACTTCTACGTGGTCTGACTTTGTGGAAGTACTGTCCTGTACTCTTAGGGATGTTTTGGATACATAAGAAACAAAACACATGCCTTACATTCATTCATTCTTCCTCCCATCCATTATACAGACTCACACAATTTTAGCATTTTTAAAATCCTTAACTCATTCTGGCATTTTACACCCGCAACAATGCCACACTGCCAACTTTATCAATATCGTCTTCTAACCATGGAATCAGATATAATTCTGTTTTCATGACTACATTCATCTCTCTAAATCTATACTGAATCTTGTGGATATATCTGGTTTAGAAACTAATGCTACCAGTAAACCTCAGCTGTTTTGAATAGATTTAATCAAGTAGTTTTTCAACATTTTTGATTCTTTATTTCCACTTGAGCTTATACTTTTTTAGTGGTTTTATAAGATCCTCCCATTGTCTTTTCCCTAAATATTAGGACTAAATATCTAACTGTTCAATATTTATACATTAGCTGATTGAATTGTTTGAGTTTGGTTTTGAGAATTGTCTACCTCTCCTTCTGCCTCACTCTCTGTCATATTCCTTTGCTTTTACCACCTGACACATTTATTCCTCTTTATCCTCATCACTACAAAGATATCTTTTCAACATGTTTATGTGATGTAACCTGATTCTTCTTCCTAAGTTCTGCCAGAAGATCTGTTAGATAAGTCAGTTTACTTAACCTCTTAACTACTTTTCATGGACCACAGAATTTTACTTCCAGAATCCATCTTGCAAAGGCAATAATGCCAACACTTTATCTCTTCTTGAGTTCTGTCACTGTTTATCTGCCCATCTTTCATTTTTACTTTTGAAACTTTTAAATCTGCTTATACAACTATGCATGCTCTTGTGAGTCTTTCTAGAAACATTAACATTTAATCTAATCCAACTCTGAAGATTCATCTTTTTGGTTCAATAACTTCTCCTTAATGAATTTTAATGGACCTCTAATCTCATGACCACAAATCAATTCAAATGGATTAAACACAATAGATTCATTTAGGGAATCTCTGGCAGCATACATTTTTAAAAATCCTTTGATTCAATCCTTTGCGCATTTATGACAGTACACTTTATTCATGGCTTTGAGAGTATCGCGGTATCTCCTTAAAATCCTGTGTTTGTGGTTGAGACACAGTTGGCTTCAGAGTTTCTGGAAATCTGTAGACATAAAGATAGATCCCTGATCAGACTGCATTACAATTGGTAGTCCATAATAAGTAAAATAAAACTGAGTTAACTCTTCTACTACAATCATAGATTGTTCTTAAATGAAATGCTTCTGGGAACCAGGGTGTTGTATTCAAACTTATAATTATATATTGATAATCTGCTTTTGTTCTGGTAATGTTCTTAAAAATACACTGAAATGTACTTCAAACACAGTTTTGGTTTTCAAATGTGATGGTTTAATGATATGTTGATACTTACCTACCACCTGACATGTCGGATGTGTTTTACAGAACTGCACTGTCCCTTTGTGAAGTCTTAGCCATGTAAATTAGCTGATAATCGACGTCTGCATTTTCATTACCTCTATATGACCTGCCACACGAACTTCATGCAATACTCACAATACTTCCTTATAATATTTAGGTGGTACCACTATTTGATGAACAGCCATCAATTCTTCATTCACAAATTTGAGAGTGTCTCATTTTCCTCATCAAACTCCTTTCTTAACATGGGAACATTCAAAAATCCCTTCAGCCTTAGCTTCAGTGGGAGCTGCCTGTACTAAGTTATTTAACTCAAGATCTGCTTCCTGAGCTTTACTTAACAAAGATGCTAAATATTTCTTTGGAATTATTTTCATTTTTAAATAGAGTTTCAGCTACCTGAAAATTTGCTTGAAGTATTACTTTGAGTTCTGATGATGGACTGGGTAAGCCATTGCTTTGTTCAACACACATGATGAAAAATATCCAAAACCTCCCACTGTAATTTTTCCATCTCTTTGGCATCAATCAAACTTTTGTAACTATGGCTATAACTTTAACTGCTCCTAAATTATTGCTCAAGAGTAAATCAAGCACAACAATCCATGAAGTTCCTATGGCAGGTCATATAGGAATATAACTTTGTGGACTCCCCATGGAGAGGTACAGAAATTGCTGCCAATCCGTCAATGTGAGCTTTTGTGACTTGTCCTGATACATCATGTTATTGAACGCCTACCATCGAGCAGTATTACAATGTATTCAACCTGTGTGAGTCAGTCATGTCTGCTATATAGAACCAAAGGCTGTCTCCTAGTGCTTAAAGGCTATCGCCTTTACATGCAACTGATAATAGCATGGCTGCCACTTGACCATACAAGGAAATGAGCAAATAATGAGATCCATCAACCTATTGACTCATTTGAGCAACAGTTTCTTAGCCTTGAAAGCTCATGAGGAGTCTTCCAATACATGCAGAACAGGATCTGAAGTTCTCTATCATATTGTTACCATGAATAATCTAGGCAATGCTGGATGCTGTGGGTTTTACGGCAATTGTTTTCATATTTGGAGCATCATATCCTCCATCACGCTCTGTGGATGAATGCATGCCCAGCCCCCATCGAAAGCTCTACTACTACCTCCAACTGTATGATATCTTGTTATTCAAGAGGAAGAATAGAATTTCAGTAATAATGTCAGACCAAGTTTATGTAATGTGCATGGTATAGGTGAACATCTGTTAGCTGCAAAGGATGTGAGGTTGGAATCAATGAAAGGTGTGCATGTGAATGTTTAATGTGAGTGTTAAAACTTCCTTATGAATGATTGATGGGATATCTTGCATTAAGCAGAGTGAGAGTTGATTTGGTAGTGAGTTATCCGTTGAGGATGTGTTCACAGAATCATTTGGATGAGATCATTAAAATTCTTGTAATGCTGAAGACAGGTCCTCAGTGCCATGCCAGATCTTAAGAATTGATATGAATAGTAATCTATTCTCACATCCTTCAGATGACATTCTGCGACGTCTTCCTGATGCCTGCAGAAGTGTTTCCTTTCCTCTTCCATCTGTAAATATGATGAGGGCCTTCAGCACCACATGCAGGAACCTTTCTCTTCATCCTCTTCATCTCCTTTTTTTGAATTGTATTTGTGGCATTCTACAAGAAACATCTGTAAGTTAATGCAGTTTCCATTTAAGAGGAATAGACAGCCATTAAACAGACAGTTGCTATTTCAAATACATCAAACCTTACACACTATTAGCCCCATTTTTGTAATTGCAGCCATCCAGCAGTACATACATGAACTAAATACCACAATTATTTCAATAAGAAGACAGGATAAAGTTTGAGTCCTGCCTGCTTCAATAGGAAATAACTCTTCCAGGTCATGAATTGCACCCCTGTTCCCAGAAATAAATGTAGTCCCCCAATTTCCCTGACCCCTGTTTTTAATGATGTTTTACAAACTAAACCAGTCTCTTAATTAAACCGCTACAACTTGTATATGGCAATACATTATTACACAGAGCTTAAGGGACATAATTTACAGAACAATGTATATACTCTGAGGAATGGCAACTCCCTGACCTTATCCTGATCCTTGTTCTGCGTACCTCAGAACTGCCAAGAATGTGGTGCTGGAAAAGCACAGCAGGTCAGACAGCATCCGAGGAGCAGGAGAATTGGCATTTCAGGACTAAGCCTTTCATCAGGGTTGGCTTATGCCTGAATTGTCAATTGTCCTGCTCCTCGGATGCTGCCTGACCTGCTGCGCTTTTCCAGTACCACACTCTCGACTCTGATCTCCAGCATCTGCAGTCGTCACTTTCTACTATCTCACAACTGTGTGTTACTTCTGTTGGTCCTTATTAGAAACAATGAAAGAGTTAGCATTCTCAACAATCTTCAGTCAGAAGTGCCGAGTGGATGATCCGTCTCGGCCTCCTCCAGTGATCCTCAGCATCACAGATTCCAGTCTCAGCTAATTCAATTCACTCCATGAGATATCAAAAAACACTTGGAGGCACTGGATACTGCAAAGTCTCTGGGCCCTGACAACATTCTAGCAATAATACGGAAGTTTTGTGCTCCGCTAGCTAAGCTGTTCCAGTACAGTTACAACACTGGTATCGAACTGACAATGTGGAAAATTGCCCAAATGTGTCATGTACATAAAAGGAAGGACAAATCCAACTTGGTCAAATACAACCCCATCAGTCTACTGTTGATCATCAATAAAGTGATGGAACATGGCATCAAAAGTGCAATCAAGCAGCACTTGTTCAGCAATAACCTGCTCAGTGATGCTCAGTCTGGGTTCCAACAGGCCCGCTCAGCTGACCTCATTACAGCCTTGGTTCAAACATGGACACAAGAGCTGAAATCCAGAGGGAGGTGAGAGTGACAGCCCTTGAAATTAAGGTTACATTTGACTTAGTGTAGCATCAAGGAGCCCTAGCAAAACTGGAATCAATGGGGATCAGGGACAAACTCTCCGGTGGTTGGAGTCATACCTGACACAAAGGAAGATGGTTGCAGTTGTTAGAAGTCAGTCATCTCAGCTCCACAACATCTCTGCAGGAGTTCCTCAGGGTAGTGTTCTAGGCCCTACCATCATCAGCTCCTTCATCAATGACCTTCTTTCCATCATAAGGCCAGAAGTGGGGGTGCTTGCAGATGATTGCACAATATTCAGCACTATTTGTGACTCCTCAGACACTGAAGCTGTCCATGTGCAAATACTACAAGATCTGGACAATAGTCAGGCCTGGGCTGACAAGTGCGACGTAAATACCAGGCTATGACCATCACCAATAAGACCCAATTTAACCATAGCGCCTTGATATTCAATGGTGTTACCATCACTGAATCCCTCACTATCAACATCCTGGGGGCGATCATTGATCACAAACTCAATTGGGCTCACCACATAAATGCAGTGACTACAAAAGCAGATCAGAGGTTAGGAATATTAAGGCACAGGTCAGGAGTGTGATGAAATACTCCCCAATTGCCTGGATGAGTGCAGCTCCAACGACACTCAAGAAGCTTGACATCATCCATGACAAAGCAGCCCATGTGTTTGGCACTGTATCCACAAGCGTCCATTCCCTCCACTACCAATGCTCAATATCAACAGTGCCTTGCAGAAATTCACCAAAGTTCCTCAGACAGCACCTTCCAAACCCACCATCACTTCCTCTAAGAAGGACAAGGGCCACACGTTCCATGGCTCTGCAGTGAACAGCAGCTCACTATTTGTTTAAATAGATTAAAATGTGAGGTTTGTTAGAGGTTGATGGATACCTAACATCCAGGGGTTTGTAACAGAGAGATAAGGCAGACTTGTCATAAACAGACAGAAGTAAATGTGGCTAAGTGTGCACAGTATGAAATGAGGACCACAATGCATGCGGACATTCAGAAAGTTAATGCTCTGCAGAGATCCAGAAAGAAAATATGAAAACCCTTTAGCAGGAGATCATTATGAGCAGAAAATGTAGAAGATACATGACTTAAGATTGTTTAGATTGATATTGACTGATATTGAACTGTAGGCCTTTGCAGTTATTAGTGGCTCTCTGAATCAATTATAGGTAAGCCAAAACCTTCTGCAGCTTGACAATAGTACGATTAACAGCAGAGCATTTAAATTAAACAAGAAACTATACATAATTATTTAGTCTTACATTGCAATAGTAATACATTTACACAGAAGCAAGTCACTTAGCCCAATAGTTTCATGCCAATGCATATGGTTCATATGAGAATCCATCCCAATTTACTTCTTCTCATTGTTATGAAACTTTGTACACTTTTTTCTCATGTGCTTAACTTACTCATAACCTGTCAATGATATGGAGGGGCCAATGTTGGACTGAGGTGGACAAAGTCCAAAATCATCGAGTGAAAAGTGAGGTCTGCAGATGCTGGAGATCAGAGCTGAAAATGTGTTGCTGGTTAAAACGCAGCAGGTCAGGCAGCATCCAAGGAGCAGGAAATTTGATGTTTCGGGCATAAGCCCTTCATCAGGAATCCTGATGAAGGGCTTATGCCCGAAACGTCGAATTTCCTGTTCCTTGGATGCTGCCTGACCTGCTGCGCTTTAACTAGCAACACATTTTCAGCAAAATCCAAAATCACACAACACCAGGTTATAGTCCAACAGGTTTATTTTAAATCATGAGCTTTTAAAGGAGCCTCACTCTGAAAACATGTGATTTACAATAAACCTGTTGGACTATAATCTTGTGTGACTTTTTGACTATAACGTCTCAATGTTACTTACCATTGCCTTCAGTAATATGTTTCACATTCTCACCAATCTCACCAAAATAAAGACATCTCTCCTAAATTTGCTATAACATTTAGTTAGTAATGGCTACTATTGCTTGTAGTTGCTCCTGCCAGGTATGTTTCATGGCATGTATGATAACTATCTTAAATTTATGGTCCCATAATTCTGGTCTTTGTCACAAATGGAAATATTTTTCCATGTCTCCCATTTTAAAACTCCTTCATGATCTTGAAGGTCTCTTTCAGTTTCCTCTTCTCCAAGCAGTCCTTCCTGATAGTAATAACCCTTTAATTCTAGTGACATCCTGTTTTGTGTCTTCTCCAGAGACTCCTTAATATAATTTGGAAAACGAGAACTGCACACAATATTCCAAATGTGAAGTAATCAAAATTCCATACAAATTGTATACCAAAGAGTTCGGATTTTCAGTTCTAAACATTGAGAAATAAATCCAAATATTGTGTTTGCTTTTTTAACAACATTATTAAATGGCATAATATGAAGAAAGAAGTGTGGAAGATGGAACTCAAAGACAAAAACTAATTGTTGGAAAAGCTGAGAAGGTCTGACAGCTTCTGTGAAGAGAAAGCAGGTCTGAAGAAAAGTCACCGGACACAACTCTGCTTTCTCTCCACAGATGTTGCTAGACCTGTTGGGTTTTTCCAGAAGTTTCTCTTTTTATTTGTTATTAAGCTACAACTCTACTTAAAGTGCTTGGCATAAATGCACCGCTAGATCCCTCTATCTCATTTTAAAATGATTTTCCTCAAATGAGGCCTCTTTAATCTTGATAACAAAATGTAGAATCTTGTATTCACTTTATCAAAGTTAATTTTCCAAGTACCAACCTATTCTGCAAGTTTATTGAATTTCCCAATAATGTTGCAATAACCTACTTATCGATGCTCAGTTTGAGTTCTGCCAGGGCCACTCAGCTACTGACCTCATGCCAGCTTTTGTTAAAACATGGACAAAAGATTTAATTTCCAGAGGTGAGGTGAGAATGATTTCCCATGATATTAAAACTACATTTGTCTGAGTGTAGCATCAAGGAAATTTAGTAAAACAAAATCACTTGGAATCAAGGAATAATCTCTCTGCTGGGACAGAAGAAAATGGTGATGGTTGTTGGAGGTCAGTCATCTCAGCTCCAGATATTCTCTCCAGGAGTTCTTCAGGGTTGTGTCCTTAGTCCAAACATTGACAGTTGCTTCACTGTTGACTTTTCTTGTCTCGTAAGACTGCACAATGTGCAGCACCATTTATGACTCCTCCGATACTAAAGCGGTCCATGTCCAAATGAAGCAAGATCCAGACAATATGCTGGCTTAGGCTAACAAGTGGCAAGTAACATTCATAACACACAAGTTCTACCAGGCAATGACTACTCCAACAAAACAAAATATAACTATTGTCCCTTGACTTCAATGGCATAACCTCTGTTGAATACCCCATTATCAACATCCTAGGGTTACCATTTGCCAGAAACTGAACTGGACTAGCCATATAAGTGCTAAAACTACAAAAACAGGTCAAAGATTAGTAATCCTGCAGCAACTAACAAAACTCCTGACTCTCCAAAGCCTGTCCATCATCTAGTTGGCATGAGTGAAGAGCGTGATGGAATACTCCCCATTTGCCAAGATAACTGGAGCTCCAAAAACACTCAAGAAACCTGAAACCATCCAGGACAAAGCAGTCTGCTGGATTGGCACTTCATCCACAAATATCCATTCCCTCTGTTACTGACATTCAATAGCAGCAATGTATATCACTGCAAGGTGCTCTGCAGAAATTCACCAAAGCCCTTGGCCAGCAACTTCCAAATCCATGACCACTTACAAGGACAAGGGCAGCATATAAATGAGAACAACACCACCTGCAAATTTGTCTCCAAGCCACTTGACATCATGATTGGATATAGATTTCTGTTCCTTCAGTGTCACTGGGTCAAAATATTGGAAGTCCCTCCCTAAGAGTATTGTGGGTCTTACTCTTCCAAATGGGCAGTAGTAGTTCTAGAAGGTATCTCACCAAAACCTTCTCAATTGCAATTAGAAATGGACAATATTTGCTAACCCAACTGGCAATGCCCACATTCTATGAATGAAAAAAAACCCAGTGGAAATGTATAGATTCGGCAAACATTAATCTCAGTTAGTATATAACAGTGATTTGATTTAGTTGTGCCTTTATCAAGGGCTCAGCATATCAGCTAACATCTTTGCACATTTGACTATGTGTAAAGGAGCAGGAAGGACAGCAACACCCCACCATTCAATCAGGACCATATAAAAAGATCAACATCACTTTCAGATTAGCTGATAACTAATTTCTGCTGTCTTTTGCTGAGTTAGCAGAAGTCCTTGTTAGTTTTGTATTGTCATTTAAAAATGATGAAGTCTGCAGGGAATGTTGATGGTTCTAGATTAGTGGTGCTGGAAGAGCACAGCAGTTCAAGCAGCATCTGCAGTCATTGTTTTTACCATGTTGAAGGTTCTAGTTCAGATTGACTTAAGGGCTTTGCTCAGACGAGTCATGGATGCAATAGTTTCTATTGTCTTTGGCTTCCATAATAGAGAATTAGCCAAGGCAACAGAGAGAAGAATACGCTTTGCAGAGGAGAAGTCTGTCAGTAGGATGTAATATCCACTCAAAATCTTCAGAGATCAGTTTCCTCACCTTTCATAAATCTCAGACAGACTGCAACATCAGAGTGGTGGGGGGGGATAATACTGCCAGTGGTCTTAAAAGTGAACATGGCTATTCATTTAATTCCATCAGACTCCTTTCAAGCTGAAGGATGGGGTATTTCCAAAATCTTGCAGTGAGCTATTCACATGTTGAAGGAAGGTATCAGAGATACTGTAAGGGAAGAAAGGCATGTATATTATTTTACCAGGATAGTAGTCTTCCATATGATGTGCAGTGCCATTGACTACACGCCTGCTGCTTTGTGGCTGCTACATCTAAATTCAGAGAATTTGGCCCTTCTGTCTGTCAGGACTGGAAAGAAGTGCCTTGGCCTTCAGAGCTGGGGGAAGTGTTGTGGGGAAAATCACCAGACTCGGAGACGGAGTTGGGATTCAATGACAGATTTTATTGAACAAGGAACGGCCGGAGCTCCAGAGACAGAAAGAAACCAACAGCACAGTTGTCAGCTGTGCATCTTCTCTCAACCCAGAGCACATTTTGCAGTATAATAGGGCAGTGATTAGGTTATTGTCTTTGTTACATAGTTTGTTTATTGTAAACATTGCAAAATCGTTGATCGTCTCAGTGCTGTCATTGTCAGTTTCAGCACAGACATTGTCAGTTTCAGCGTCTGCACTGAAGCCCATTACTGCAGTAATGGGTGCTAATTGCTCTTCCTGAGAAGGGTGATTACTGCAGCCCTGGTAAAAACAATGACTGCAGTTGCTGGAAACAGCACCTGTGATGATGTCACTTCTGCCCCATCATGGCCACTCCCACAACCACTTCCGCCCCTCACAATTCCTCATGCATCACACGTGACATCACTTCCGCCCCTCACTTCATCGCTGATGCCACATGCTCAGTGACTTCCACCACCCCTACTGCCCATGGTCACCACCACTTCTGCCCCCACCAGCGCCACTCACCTGCATTCTGCTGACACGCCCCCCACAGACCCCTCTGTCACTATCCCCACCCACCAGAACCCCGAGGGGAACACTACCCCTGCTCATGATTCCACCCCCATTCCCCCCACTAACACTCCCACTCCAGTTATAGGTTCCGCCCGTCCCCGCCCGTCCCCCCCCCCCCACTCCTAGCTCCACACCCACACCAGATCCCAGCTCCCAGCCCTGCTGAGTTTTCACCATCCCTCCAGACTTCCCCCTCACTGAGGACGAACGATCAGTCCTCAGCAAAGGACTCACCTTCATCCCCCTCCGTCCACACATCAATGAATTTAATACACACCGTGACGTCGAACAGTTCTTCCGCCGCCTCCGCCTCCGAGCTTACTTTCACAATCAGGATTCCCGCCCACCTTCCAAGGACCCCTTCGCCCACCTCCAACACACTGCATCCACCTGGACACCCCGTGCTGGCCTATTACCTGCCCTCGACCTCTTCATTTCCAACTGCCGCCTGGACATTAACCGCCTCAACCTGTCTACCCCCCTCCCCCACTCCAACCTCTCACCCTCACAACGCGCAGCCCTCCAATCCCTCTGCTCCAATCCCAACTTCACCATTAAGCCAGTGGCTAAAAGGGGCACAGTGCTAGTCTGGCGCACTGACCTCTACACTGCTGAAGCCAAACGCCAACTCGAGTACACCTCTGCCTTCTGCCTCCTCGACCATGACCCCACCCCCCATCACCAAACCATCATCTCCCAGACCATACAGAACCTCATCACCTCAGGAGATCTCCCACCCACAGCTTCCAACCTCATAGTCCGGGAACCCTGCACTGCCCGGTTCTACCTCCTTCCCAAGATCCACAAGCCTGACCACCCTGGCTGACCCATTGTCTCAGCATGCTCCTGCCCCACTGAACTCATCTCTACCTACCTCGATATTGTCCTATCCCCCTTAGTCCAGGAACTCCCCACATACGTTCGAGACACCACCCACACCCTCCACCTCCTCCAAGACTTCCGTTTCCCCAGCCCCCAATGTCTCATCTTCACCATGGATATCCAAACACTCTACACCTCCATCCGGTCATCATCAGGGCCTCCAAGCCCTCCGTTTTTTCCTTTCCAGACGTCCCCAACAGTACCCTTCCACCGACACTCTCATTTGTTTGGCTAAACTGGTCCACACATCAATGAATTTGATACACGCTGTGACGTCGAACAATTCTTCCACCGCCTCCGCCTCCAAGTTTACTTTCACAATCAGGATTCCCGCCCACCTTCTGAGGACCATCCCACTTCCTCCAGACCAAAGGGGTAGCCATGGGCACACGTATGGGCCCCAGCTATGCCTGTCTCTTTTTTGGCTACGTAGAACAGTTGATCTTCCGTAATTACACCAGCACCACTCCCCACCTCTTCCTCCGCTACATTGATGACTGCATTGGCGTCACCTCGTGCTCCCGCGAGGAGGTTGAACAATTCATCAACTTCACCAACACATTCCACCCTGACCTTAAATTTACCTGGACCATCTCTGACACCTCCCTCCCCTTCCTGGACCTCTCCATCTCCATTAATGACGACCGACTTGACACTGACATTTTTTACAAACCCACCAACTCTCACAGCTACCTGGATTACACCTCTTCCCACCCTATCTCCTCCAAAAATGCCATCCCGTATTCCCAATTCCTCCGCCTCCGCCGTATCTGCTCCCAGGAGGACCAGTTCCACCACAGAACACACCAGATGGCCTCCTTCTTTAGAGACCACAATTTCCCTTCCCACGTGGTTAAAGATGCCCTCCAACGCATCTCGTCCACATCCCGCACCTCCGCCCTCAGACCCCACCCCTCCAACTGTAACAAGGACAGAACACCCCTGGTGCTCACCTTCCACCCTACAAACCTTCGCATAAACCGAATCATCCGCCGACATTTTCGCCACTTCCAAAAAGACCCCACCACCAGGGATATATTTCCCTCCCCACCCCTTTCCGCCTTCCGCAAAGACCATTCCCTCCGTGACTACCTGGTCAGGTCCATGCCCCCTACAACCCACCCTCCCATCCGGGCACTTTCCCCTGCCACCACAAGAACTGTAAAACCTGTGCCCACACCTCCTCCCTCACCTCTATCCAAGGCCCTAAAGGAGCCTTCCACATCCATCAAAGTTTTACCTGCACATCCACTAATATCATTTATTGTATCCGTTGCTCCCGATGCGGTCTCCTCTACATTGGGGAGACTGGGCGTCTCCTAGCAAAGCGCTTTAGGGAACATCTCCGGGACACCCGCACCAATCAACCACACTGCCCCGTGGCCCAACATTTCAACTCCCGCTCCCACTCTGCCGAGGATATGGAGGTCCTGGGCCTCCTTCACCGTCATTCCCTCACCACCTCATCTTCCACCTCAGAACACTTCAACCCCAGGGCATCAATGTGGACTTCAACAGTTTCCTCATTTCCCCTTCCCCCACCTCACCCTAGTTCCAAACTTCCAGCTCAGCACTGTCCCCATGACTTGTCTGGACTTGTCCTACCAGCCTATCTTCTTTTCCACCTATCCACTCCTCCCTCCTCCCTGACCTATCACCTTCATCCCCTCCCCCACTCACCCATTGTACTCTCTGATTACTGCAGCCCTGGCAATTAGCACTTTGTATTGAATCCATATCAAACAGTTAGCATTTCTATCAGGTGTGTTGGCTGGAACGAGACACTTTGGCAGGCTACTCACGTGTATGGTCTCCCCCACTCATCTTAAACTAATTAACTAGGTTGTGAGTGCATTGTGTTGGCATTCTGGTGGCCCCAGGCAGTATCTGTATTTGATCTGCTGTCTCTCTCCATATTGTGGTCCAGCAGCCATCTTGTGTGTCAAGTGGCAAAATTATGGCTCAGTGGCCATCTTGTGTGTCTGTGTGCCTAGTGTCACCCCTGTCTCCTGCCATCTCCCACTTCAGAAGTCTCTAATTCCAAAACTGGAAAGAATCTTAATCTTAAAATGGGAATAATCCTACACTGGGACCAATCTCCTACAAAGGACATTGATAGGTAGAGGATTGAATCTTTGTTTTTCTTCTTTATGTTTAGATCTTTCTAGATTATGATATATGTACAGGCAGTCCATACATTGCAAACGGGTTTCTTTCTGGAGTCTGCTCAGAAGTCAACTTGTATGCTAGATAATGCAGGATAAAGCAATGCAGCCGATCGTAAATATACAGGAAAGGTTCAGGGGTTGTTGGGTTTTTAAAATTCTACCCCTGTATGGGATCATGTTCATAAATATCAGGATTCATAATTTGGTTGTTAATAAATTAGGAACATAATTTAGTATTTAGCTTTGTCTTTCTTTTGCGTTCTTTTGTTAAAAGAACATCAGTAATTACATGCTACAGTCTTCAGTGACTTTAACACCATAATAAACAAACTGTAAACATAAAACATATGATACATTAAGCAGGGTTTCACTCTGGAAACTGACTTTGCAACATCACCACCAGATTATAAAACTACCTTCATGATATTTCTTTGATCTAGTCTTTGTTCACCAGGATTAATCTTTGCTCAGATCATATCCCTAATTTATGAGCACGTTATTGCAGTGAAAAGCTGTACAAGCGTGCATTGGCACAGCTGCTAACAATATAAAGAATAAAAGTGTAACCTGGTAATGTTAAAAGATTTTCAATGCATGGATAGATTCAGAAATATGTGGTAAATGTAGAAGGTTTGACTCCCAGTTACTGATTAATGAATAATATAGAGATTTTTCAAAGACAGCAGAAGGAAGACAGTGATGTTCTCAATGCCCTCAAAGAGCCCTGTTAAATAATAAAACTTCAAGTCAAACAAAAAACTCTTAATAACTACATAAAGGCAATGATGGAGTGGATATGAACCCACATTGGAATTCAGGGGATTCTATGAGAAGCAAATTTATGATCTGTTTGAAGTTGACATTAGAGGGATCTAAAAATAAACTATCCAACAATGTCAGCTGCATTTATTTTGGCAGTGGTTCAAGAAGCACTATTCATTATCCTGGGAGGACATCGTGCATACTGTAACTATGGGATTGACTTGCACATGGAATCATAGTTTCATTGGCCATTTATGAGAGATCGACTAGAGAAAGGAACAAACAGACAGTAGATTGGGAAACCGAACGGAGAGATAATGGAGATGAGGCAAATGTTTGAGTTTGAGGAATCTTTAAGAAACATCTCTTACTTGAGATGCCTTTTAATAAAAGGTGAGTTAGCCTACAATCATGAGTGAGGAGCAGAAGCAGGCTACTTTGTCCCTTAAGCCTCTTCTACCATTCAATAATATTAATGCTAATCTTATTGTAACTTCAACTCCCAATGCACACCTACCCCAATAATCTTTTACCCTTTACTTGCCAAGAATCTATCTCAGCCTTAAAAATATTCTGAAACACTGCCTCCACTTTTTTTTTTGCAAAAGAGAATTGTAAAGACTGCTAACTTTCTGAAATAAATTTCACCTCTTGTGCTTTTAACTGGTCACCTTTGATTTTTAAACACTGACCGCTAATTCCAGATTGTCCCTTGGGGAAAAAAAAATCCTCTGCAAATTGACCGTGTCAACTCCCCTCTGGATTTCATATGACTCTGTCAGGTTGCCTCTTACTATTCTAAACACTAGCCAATTATGATGATCTTAGCTAATGGTATTGCTATGACATGGTGGTAAACTCTTCTGTTAATTAAACCAAACACCCAGAAAAGCTCACCTCACTTTGTAATCTGTTAAAATATGAGTGACAGAGAACTCCCAAACTCCACTATTTAAAGAAAATAACATCAATTTATTTTTTTCATTCTAAAAGTGAACATTGAACAACTATTCACAATTCTAAGCCTCCCTTTCTCTTACTGCTTATTATTTGTCTTCAGCTTGACAACCATATCCTGTTCCAATAAAACACTTACTAAAATTACATCAACTTAATTTCAAAACCGCACAGTCATTGTCATCTTCTGTGTCTTTCATCTTATGAATGAGGATCTCCTTGGGCTGTCTTGTTTCTTTTTATTGTGAGTAGGTTTCATATGATAGAGAGTGTTTCCTCATTTCCTAATTTCTTGGAGAGCAAGATGTTAGTTCTCCAGTAGTTGCTCTCTGACCAATTTTCCAAAGGTCCGTATTTTATACCCACTCCCCCTGGCCCCAACATTGGTTCATCTCATTGGAATTATGTTGGCAAAACAATAAATACAAACTTGATTGGGTTTTAGAATCCTGGAGCATAATTTAAACTGATTGGTTAAATTTGAATTGTTGTCAAAACAGCAACTAAAACTCAGGTATCCATTTCACTGCCAAATGTTACATATTTTCAATTTTCCAGTATACTCCTGGACTGCCATTTAATCAGGTGCTAGTAATCTCTCCATTCAGAACAGCATTCACTCTCTCTTAAAGGTACAGTACACACCTTCAACCTTATAAAAGTACTTTTGGACAAGTTGAAATCTGGCTTGATAGTTTCTTCTAAATTGCAAATAATATGGTGTTCATTCACTGCGACATATTTATAAGAGGCTAAAGAGTTCTTTTAACAATAGAACAGAAGTTTATTACACAAAAAACAAAAACAAAAAATCTAAACACGGAAGACAGTTTGAAGAACGTTAAAACACATAGCAAAACAAAGTCTCATGCTGTTTTCTGATACTGTCAATTATGGAAACTAGAATACAAGTAAACTATCCCTGTTTTTCAAATCTTTAGAATATTTAAAATATAGAATCCCTACAGTGTGAAAACAAACCCTTTGGCCCAACGTGTCCACACCGACCCTCCAACGAGTAACCCATCCAGACCCATTCCCCTACCCTATACTTACCCCAGAATAATGCACCTAACCTACATATCCCTGAACACTATGGGCAATTTAGCATGGCCAATTCACCTCACCTGTACATCTATGGACTGTGGAAGGAAACCAGAGCACCTGGAGGAAACCCACACATGCAGTCACCTGAGGCTGCAACCGAACACAGTTCCCTGGTGCTATAGACAGCAGTGCTAACCACTGAGCCACCCATACGATATCTCACAGTGCCACTTTAATATCAACTTAACTGATTCTTCTCAGTTCTTTGATGTAAATTCTGTATCTTATTACATGAATTCTCTAAAGTCTGAGAGCTTAGTCTTTCTCAACTTCTAAAAGCCTGCAGATTTTTAATCAAACACCTCTGGTCTGGAGGTGGAACAATATTTCTTTTGTTGACGCCAATCATGTCTCTCTGAACTTCCTCAAAACTTTTTGCCACTGGGTTTACTGAGCTAAAATCAGCCTTGATTGTCTGGAACCAAGAATAAGCCAAAAGGTTTCCATATTTTCCCACCTGTTGTTAATCATCACAGTCAAAACAATTTTACATTAATTCTCCATGGGTCATGTATTCTATACACACTAGATTAGGTTACTGTTCATGAAGGACAGTCTGACCGAGCTAATATTTAAACCCTTCAATATGTAGCCTGCAGCAAAGATGGAGATGCCCAAGGGTTGTATTGCTTATCTGCTGATTCAGGATATCTCTTCTAGGTGGAATAGGAAATTTAGAGTGAGAGGGAAGAATCCAGATTTCATAGTCCTCATGAGTTTCCTACAATGCACAAAAGAAGTTTTGCTGAAGGTTTATGAGAAACACAGTGGTAAATTACAAAGCAGAACCACAAAGATAATAATCTCTGGATTAATAAATGGCATTGATGAAGACCATACAATATCACAAAACTGGCATTTCGCTGGCTGTATCAGTCAATGGAACTTCCCTAAATCCTTTTTCCCCTTCAAATTTGGCAAAAAATTATGAATGTGTCCAACATTTTCCGCACCATCCTTCAAACATAGAATAGGATATGAACCTACTTTCAATATCACATTAATTTTGCAATAATCAATACAGAACCTTTGTTACACATCCAATTTTAGCATGATCATGCCAGCTGAAATCCAGCAACTTTGAGTCAGTTTAATAATGTTGTTTTCCATCATGGACTTTATTGATTCCTTCACTTGAGTTAATTTCTTTGGACTGAGTCCTTAAGTATATGGTTTCATTGGTAAAGAACCTATATATAACACCATTAATAGCCAAAAATACTTTTCCAGGCTTATTCACATGAAAATGACTTATAAATATCGAATAGTCTTTTTAAGTCACTTTGTTTTTATAGAAGATAAAATATCATGCTATCTTGCCATTTACGCATCTCTGCATTATCCAGTCAGATTGCTAGAGGACCAACTTCAAAAGTTTCAACATTTGATTTATACTCACATGTACTTATATATTTAATTCACTTCCTACACTTTTTGAGACCATATACATAGTTTGCTCCTGACTGCAATTCCTATCACTATATATTTCCAACATACTAATATGACACACTTGCTCATTTTTCTTCCCATCTGGAGAACTCTTTTTTTTTATTATTAGATTCTCTATAGTGTGGAAATACGCCCTTCTGCCCAACCAGTCCACACCGACCCTCCAACGAGTAACCCACTCAGACCCATTTCCTTCTGACTACTGCACCTAACACTACAGGCAATTTAGCATGGCCAATTCATCTGACCTGCACATCTTTGGATTGTGGGAGGAAACCGGAGCACCCGGAGGAAACCCATGTAGACACGGGGAGAACGTGCAAGCTCCGCACAGACAATCGTCGGAGGGTGGAATCGAACCTTGGACCCTAGTGCTGTGAAGCAGCAGTGCTAACCACTGAGCCACCATACCACCCCACTATGTAACTCACTATGTAATTTATGATGTGGAGTTGCCGGTGTTGGACTCGGGTGGCCAAAGTTAAAGATCACATTTAACTTTATAATTTACATAATTGAGTTTCTTTTTGATACATGGTAAACATTGCCTTTCGTGGCTTCCCAAAACCATATAGCAATATTAATGCTTCAGGCTGAATCTTGCATTTTTAAGAGGACTTTTTACACTGCATTTTGTGATCATGCATTACCAAACTGAACTCATTAAATATCTATCCACGATTTTGTAATTCCTCATGTCCAATTTTATCCTGATTTTATTTCACTCACTGTGCAGTGACCCACTGACCAATGACTATCTGTCTTGTCTTGACTGAGGAGGACTGACAACCATGAAAAACTTCTTAGTTTTGTGTGAATACCAAACAGCAATTAACAATACAGCAGTACTGTGAGTCCGGACAAGGCAAAGCAATGTATTACAGGGATGCTGTGAACATTCAGGAAGGCTCAGACTGAGTGAGACCTATGATAGCAAGTGAACAGACCAAAAATTCAGCCTGGTTCAATCAATGTATTGGGTAAATGACCTTGAGCACAATGATGTTTGCCACAAATCTGAAGATATAGCATTACATTTCAAAAATGTACTGTAAATAGATTGGAGCTGTGGCATGATGGTGCTTAGAGGTTTGCACATGTCAGCCAATGTCCGAAGACATGGAATGCATGTGGCCATGACCCATAGACTGTGTCCTGAGATGTTGGTGCTCCATGTCCTATAGGGAGGCTGGTCACAGCTAGAAGTGAGTTAAACACACCAGGTACTCTGACTTCCATGTTAAGAATACTTGATGCCAAGCTTGGTTGGTACATTTGGTACAATATAAAGCTGATTTAATGAGGCAAGTTGTGTATTGATAAGTTGTTTAATAACTGTAATTTCCCTTAATTGGCAACACACTATTGTTTAGTGAACATCTTGCCTCATCACTCAGCAGCTACAGAAAAAATCTGGCAAATTTCTTCTGACATTGAGATAGGCCTGGCCAGATCTTTTAGTTTGATTCTGCTACAAATCTCACTCTAGCACACATCACTCAGACCCCTATAAGATGCTGTTTCTTGTCTCCAGCAACAAAATTCTGAATTTTGGTCTTTCATCAGCTCAGTTTTTATATTTTATTCAGCACTTTTCAAATGTGTTGTTGGCTAACTCACATGCTTTGGTTAGTTTCTTCCAGACATGCAAAATATAGACTGAAGCATAGTCTTTGAGCTTTCGATTATCTTTCATTTTCTTTTATCGATTTAAGTAGTACTCTGACCTGATATCAATATATCAGTTCAAAATGACTGAATCCTGTGGCCTCATTAGGAGCACCCCTAATGACAAATGTTAATAAGGGAAATTATTTTGACTTAATGATGAGGGTATTCTTGACAATAACATTTTATAATTGTCGTCAACTTTTGATGTTATCTTTCCAATGCACATTGAGAGTATTCATGATAAGCAGTAAAAGTCAATTGGTTCATTTCCAAACTAGTCATAACTTCTGAAAATTTGTGATATAATGTTTGACTCTTGATTTGAGACTTATTATTCAGCCTGTCACCACTCCACTCACACCATTTGTATGATCTTTTGATCTCTTTGCCTATAAATTCCATGCCTGTGTGCTTTTTCTTCATCACCTGATGAAGGTACAGGGCTGCAAATGTGTTGCTGGTCAAAGCACAGCAGGTTAGGCAGCATCTCAGGAATAGAGAATTCGACGTTTCGAGCATAAGCCCTTCATCCTTATTCCTGATGAAGGGCTTATGCTCGAAACGTCGAATTCTCTATTCCTGAGATGCTGCCTAACCTGCTGTGCTTTGACCAGCAACACATTTGCAGCTGTGATCTCCAGCATCTGCAGACCTCATTTTTTACTCGAAGGTACAGGGCTCCAAATAAACCTATTGGATTATAACCTGGTATTGTGTGACTTCTGACCTTGTCCATCCCAGTCCAACACTGGCACCTCCACATCTTGAACCATCAACACCATAAACTGTCAGCTCAAAGTGGAGAGGATCCCCAATAAGATCAGGCGTATCAGCACAAACATGAAGTTTCTGCAGAGATGCAAGAAAGCAGAAAAGATCCCGAAAGGACTACAGGTCATGAACCCACTCAAGTTGACCTGCAAAACAGACTATGCTGAGAGACTCTGCCATCACACCTCTCATGCACTCCTCAATCATCTTGTACACCAGCTCTACAGCAGGTGCCAACATCTTGAAATCGAAATAGAACCCATATTCTCAGCTTGTGCTCAGGATACAGTGGGCCAGCTACGAGACACTGCTGCCCAGACGAGGCAATGGAACTATGCCGCGAGGAAGAGAGTTCCAGGATTTTGCCCCATGAACAGTGAAGGAATGTTTACATATTTCTAGGACAGGATGGTGAATTTCTATAGCGCAGCTTGTAAATATTACACACCATTGCTACAAGCACAGTGGGGTTGTGATAAGATGGTGTCTTATTGGAAATGGTCATTCTCTTGCATTTGTGTGGATGAGTGCTATTTGTCACTTTCCAGACCAAGCCTGCATGTTTTATTGGTCCTTTTGAATTTGAATTTGGATTGATTCAGTATCTGAGGAGTCATAAATGATGCTGAACATAGTGTAATCATCTTTGAACATCCCCACTTCTGACATTATTGTTGACCCTTCTGTAAAGCAGTGTGAGAGTCCCTATCTCTGGACCAGGAGACCTGGATTCAAGCCTCATCTCTTCCAGAGGTATGTATTAACATTTCCAAACAGGCTGATGAGAAAAATAGGTACAATGGAGGGAAAGTCTTTGATTATGCAGCTTAAACTGACTGGGTCTTGAACCTATTTCCCTGAGGAACTCCTGCAGAGATATCCTGGAGCTGAAATGACTGACTTCTGACAGCCCTAATCATCTTCCAATCAACATGTATAACTCCAACTGGCAGAGAATATGCCCTCTGATTCCAGTTTTGCCACAGTCTATCAAATGCAGCCTTGATGCCATGGGCTGTCATACTCACCTCACTTCTCGAATTCAGCTCTTTTGGTCCACGTAGAAAAATGAGCTGCACTTATTAATGCGTAGCCTCAGTCAGGGGGTTGCACATCAGCCATGGTAGCAGAAGATAGCCCTAGTCTCCAAAAAAACCATTCTGTTGCGTGGAGTTAATAAGATTAGTAACAACCTAATAGGCTGATGTGATATAGTCTGCCTAACCTGGATCGTGTAGGTCCATTTAGTTGCTGTGCACATCATTTCACAAAGACCAAGTGTTCAGCTAAAATTGGAACCTATCCCAGTGTTATTTCAAGGTCAAGGTATCCAATTTGAATTCAAGTTAATTTTGATGAATTTAAGCTATGATGAAGTGACAGGAAATAATGTAAAGGATGTTTTGGTGCATTTTTGGATACATTTTATTATTTCTTTGTACTTGAACTTTGTTGGCTGAGTCAGCATTTAGTGCCAATCTCTAATTACTCTTGAGGTGATGGTGAGATGTTTTCTTGAATCATTGCAGGTACAAATTTACAGAGAAAACATGCTCTATGCAATACACTTTACCAACTGGAGTTTAAAGCCTTTGTTTTCCTTTATTGTGACAGAAAACTGTGAAGCAGATGAACCGATGCATCACCAGCATTTCATATACCACACCCCATCATAGGACTCGTGTGACATGTGTCTAAAATGCCAACCTCCAGTGAGCTGGCTTGCAAATCGTGTTTTAACCTGGTTTGGCTGTCATCTGTCAATTCCCAGTGACTACTAATTCCAATCTGTAATAGTCTCCACATTGTACACTGAGTTACAATCTGAATTAGTAGTTATGAGTGTCAAAGCAAGTGAGGGGTCCTTTTCACCAGCTTCCCTTTCTGCTTTGGGTCGAATAGTTTTGCAGCATCTGAAAGCAGAGAATTAGCAAAGGAAAGGTTGGTGTGAGAGAAGGCAGTTGAGTGAAAAGCAAAAGGTTACTGGTCTGCATTTTATGTGTTTTGGTGAGATGTAGCTGAATTGAAAGTAAAGGAAGGGATATGCTATCATTTAGCTCATTTATGTCGTATGACAATTGCTCTGTTACAATGGATGCTGAAAATTATCTCTCTGTTGGGCTTAGAAAATGCAGATATTCTTGTTCTGGCTCCATTTTGCTCCCTTCAATTGTATGCTATTTGTCATGCAAGAGACAGGATACAATGAAAGGTTGTATAGCTCTGTGTTTTGTTGATGTCTGCCAAAGCAGAAAACTGGAGGCATTCGGAAATACCGAGAATACGATGTGCAGGTGCAGCATAGTGAGTGTGTTTGTGTGAGATTGAGTATTTGAATAAAACAAAAATGAAAGAATTGTGAATGCTGGAAATCAGAAACAAAAACAAAACTGAAATTGCTGGAAAATCTGAACAGGTCTGACAGCATCTCTGGAGAGAAATCAGAGTTACTGTCCGTGACTCATCTTCAGAACTGATGATAGCTGGGAAAAGATCGATGTTTACATAGAAATAGGGTTGTAGGAGGGTTGGATGGGGGTAAAAGAAAAAGGTGGAAATGGAGCCCAAAGCGAGAGGAAAATGGAATGCAGACTGGGTGACCACTTTGCAGATCACATGCGTTCTGTCTACAAAAAAAGACCCCGAACTTCCAGTTGCTTGCCAGTTCCAACACATCACCCTGTTCCCTGGCAGACATCCCTGTCTCAGGCTTGCTGCAGGGCTTCAGTAAAGCTCAGCACAAGCTGGAAGAACAACATCTTATTTTGCACTTAGGAACTCTACAGCCTTCCGGACTCAAAATCAAGTTGAACAAGTTTTGAGTTTGACACCATATTTTTATCCCTCCTCCCCACAGACCAGGCTTGTTATCACGTGGGCAGCTACCACACACTTTCCATTGTCTGCTACCAATAGCCCCCATTAGCAGATATCCATTCACCCAAACTGAACTTTAACCACTCCTTTGGCAGTCCAACTACTTTTTTCTCTCTTTGGTTTCTATCTCCTATCATTTATTCTCCTCCAGCTGCATCCCACATTTCCTCTCCACCCAACCCCTTTCCTGAAGAAGGGTCACTGGACATAAAATGTTAACTCTGACTTCTCTCCACAGATGCTACAAAACCTGCCATATTTTTCCAAAAAATTCTGTTTTTGTTTTGTTAGAGTATTTGAATGATAGTCCTGAATTCCAAGTGCTCATGGTTATATTGAGATGTGGTGCATTTAGCAGAATAAGAGGTTGCTTGTTTGAATGATAGGAGATGTCCTTTAAGGATGCTTTCACTGATATTTACCGTGTGTGTGAGTTCAATAGGTTGGTTGTGGCACTGCTGCTATGTCTTTGGATCCAGATCCTGGGAATTAACAAATCTGGCTATTTCTCCCGCTCCAGGCTAAAGGTAATCCTTGAGGGCTATCATACCCTCAGCCACCAACAGAATTCTGATGGACCTCCTCCTGTCCACATTCACTACTGAAGACTCTAGTGCTGTGTTTATCACCCTGTAAATGCTTCTCTGTATTGGTGTTCAATTTCCTACATTTTTAGTTTCAGAGATATTGTTGTGAGACATTTACTTTCAAGAATGACTGACTGCTTTAAGAATAGGAGCCCACTGTTCTTTTTTTTATACAAGTACAGAGGCAGCCAGCAGCAGGCACAGACACCAGCTTGAGCAGCTTGCACATACAAACATGGTAAACAGGCATCAGTACCAAATGTACATATTGCTCTCTTCCACTGATATAGGCACTGACCACTGCATGCAGTTATTAGCATACATGGCTTTTTAATCCCTAGTTGCCAGAATTCTTTGAGTGAAGGACATATGAGATTTTCCACAGACAGAGCTAAGTCAGGATAGAAAGATGAATGTGGCAAGTGCTTATGGAGGAGTTGAGTCTTCAGGAGAGGATGGAAGAGGCTTCAGTCTCAGGTCTCATCCTAAAGACCTCAGTACTGCATTAATTTGGCAGCCAGGTCCTATGCCGAAGTCTTTGGAGGAAGAATTGAGCAACAATGATCTCATTCAGAGACAATATAAAGGCAATCAAATTCAGATGCTACTCCAAATATTAATAAATCTGTTTGTACATAACATGCTTTCTGTGATTCTGAACGTTTGTAACAGCCACTTTCCATTCTTCCCCAGACACAGATATTCCCTTTGTTATTGACACTCCTACTCTTCCCTTCCCTTTATTGATATTAGGTCAGCCCATGGTTCTTGTTAAAATAAAATGGCTGCCTGTGGTTTTTGGTTGTCATAAAAATGGCAGAAGATTGTTAGCTAAAGCAGCAAACTGCAGTCAGAATCAAGGCTTCCATATTCATAGTAACAAGATAAGATATAAAGCCTCTCATGAAAATCACACAATAGGATCTTATTGAGAAGAAAAGAAGATGCAGCTATTGCTTACATAAAGACAGTTTTGATAAGGGCAATCTTGGGAGCACTGATAGAAGCCAAATTTAAAGTTTGCTATTTAATAATGGGATAGAAGGGGAAAAGAGTCGCGAGTGTGTTGCTGGAAAAGCACAGCAGGGCAGGCAGCATCCAAGGAGCAGGAGAATCAACGTTTTGGGCATAACCCCTTCATCAGGAATGAGGCTTAAGGGTCGAGGCTGAGAGATAAATGGGAGGGGGTGGGGTTTGGGGAAAGTTAACTGAGAAAGCGATAGGTGGATGAAGGTGAGGAAGAAGGTGGTAGGTCAGGAGGGGAGTGATGGAAAGGTCTGCAGTGCAGTGCCAAGTTGGATACTGTAGGGGGAAGGGAAATGAAGAAGCTGTTGAAATCCACATTTATCCTGTGCGGCAGGAGGAAGTGAGGACTGCAGGTACTGGAGATCAGAGTCGAGAGTGTAGTGTTGGAAAAGCAGGCTCGGATGCTGCCTGACTTGCTGTGCATTTCCAGCACTACACTCTTGATTCTGATCTGCAGCCCTCACTTTCTCTTCATAGAAGGGGAAAAGCTTGACTTACATTAGTTAAGAGTTAATAATGAGAGGTCATGCCTTCAAGATGAGAGGTGAAAGGTTTAAGGAGCAGCAAGTACTTTACACAGAGGGTGGCAGGTGCCTGGAATGCGTTGCCAGCAGAGGTAGTAGCGGCAGGCACAGTAGATTCATTTAGGGTGCATCTGGACAGGTGCATGAATAGGTGGGGAGCAGAGGGACACAGATGCTTAGGAATTGGGCGATAGGTTTAAACAATGGATTTGGATTGGCTCAGGCTTGGAGGGCTGAAGGGCCTGTTTCTGGGCTGTAAATTTTTTTTGTTCTTTGTTCTTAAGATCCTTTGAGTGATTGTAATCACCGATACATATACACACACATGCGTAATGGAGTTTTATAAGTAATATACATTAAGTGATCTAACTCAATTCCTGTCAACAGACAGCCTTAGGCAGCAGGGAGAAGTTCAGAGCCTGTTAGCAAGGATGACGGAAAACAGGTGCAGAAGTCAGTAGCATTGGCATGTGGTTGAATAAGATGCATTGTGAAAGCTCAGAGATAGGTAATAAGGATTTATGAGATCATGGCAAGACCTATAACTGTCCATCAACTGATCATGTAATCACATGACTGACCTAATTGGATTTGTATGTAATCAATTAATAACATAATCAGCTTGCAATTGGCTTTTATTCCAGATGGAAAATAAATTTAAGGAAGTTTATGATTTTCTTCTGTTCAGTGAAGAAGCTTCTGGACCCCCAGAGATTTCCTTTCCACTGGCGTAACAATGACAGACTCTTTGATGCTAGAAGTGGACTCTGGGTGTTGAGTAATTCATTTTGTCATCTCAGCATATTTATAATAGAAACTTCAGGACAATTTTGCATATCAATAAGTTGAAAGTGTGTCACCATTAATATCAATAAACACAATATATAATAGCTCATCTTCAATGTTAATATTAAACACACACTCCCAACATTAATAAACCTATACAGTATATTATAATTCAGCATCTCTTCAAGATCTTTGAAATTACATTGTTTATTTTGAATCAACATCATCTCTCCTAGTAAAAGTTGAAAATATGTTATAATTGGCCATCTCATTACTGAAGAACTCATAGGATATGTGTGAATATTGGTTGCATCAGAAGTGTATAATAATCTAATTGTTGGATTGAAGCTTTGCCTGCCTAATCAAGTATTTTTCAGCCAACATTCTATTAAGAATAAAGAACACATAGTGGCATATTTAATGTCTCAATGCAGATGGTGGAAACAAGGGTCATCATTGTGCTTTCTGAGTTAAATTGTTATTGACTAGATATTGACAATAAGAGCTGTACTTTGAATTAAGCAACTCTGAGGTCTAATTCCAAGACTAATCTCTAACACAGTCAGAAAGAATAATTAATGCTAAAACTTGAGAATTATATGTATCATACTTTATATTATAAACACAAGGGATTCCTGTCACAAGAAGTGCATTACTTTGGTTATATTATAAACACAAATTATTCAGTACTCTCTATGAATTGTAAATAATTTTTAAAATGTGTATATTATAAATACCAGGCATACTTTATAAATTTAGACTACAGTGCCATATGCATAACTTAAATACATTGCATATAATGTTGTGTAAATGTGTGTATATGATACTGACCATGTATACTATACAGCAAAATGGACCTTGCAATTTGGTTTACATATTCTCATTAGCAGGATCTAGCAATCTGTACTTATGGCAATATGTTTGAGTATGAAGTTGTTAAGCTAAATGCTTTTAATTTTTGCAACTAGATTGAAGTGAATTATATTCAATTTACAAATGAAAATCAGATGTTCCACTACATTCTTCGAAAAGTGACTGAGTAGCTTCCAGTTATGTAATTTATAATATCACGTGCTGTTTTGAGACAGATGCAGTGTTTATGTGCCATACTTATTGAATATAATTTAGGCCTTGGGTATTGTGCTAATTTTTAACAAGGTTTCCATCATAGTCTCAAACCATGAGCTAAGGGATTTTTGACAAGTTATAAGTTATTTAATACAGTAAGTGTGAGAACATTCTAACATACTGTACTAATTAGAAACAATTTACATATGTTAATTTGGTTAATTGCATCATCTAAATCTCTATTATTTTGAAATTGAGCATTCCAATTTACCAGACTCCCAAGTTATTCGGGGTGAATTAATTCTTGTAACTTGGCCCAATTTAGGAATATGACCTTTTGGTGGGCAAAGCAGTTTTCTTATTTACCAACTGCAGAATTATGTTTTATTTAACATTGCTCCATCAGACATTAATATTTGTGACATGCTTATAGTGAATTTATTGTCACGTCAACCAAACCAACGTGTCAATTAAATTTTCCAGTACTGAAATAACTACTACATTCTTACATTAATAGTGTCTTTAAAAACACCTCATGCACTGTTACACATTAATCATGTATTTGACCTGATACAATTGGCCTTTGTGAATAGACACTTACTGGCAATGATACGAATCTCTAACATGCCCATCCTGGCACATATTGTGAAAGATCCTGTTATAACGTTTGAAAGACAATGTCTTTAGTATCTTGCAAGCTTCCTTACAAAATGGTTACTGATGTCTTACACAGTGACATGCTGCCATGAAATCGAATCAACACAGTTTACTGTTTAGACACTGACAATAGATTAAATAGCTAGATTCAGATAACCGCAGATAAACTTCCATATGAGGCTTTTAGTCACGAAACAGTCTGTTCAACCAATCATTGATAATGCTCCTTCTCAGAAACCTAAGATATATCTGCCAATTAAAATAACTAACTCAGTACATTTGACATTTTCATCTGTATTAGGCAGTTTTACTGATCTGTTTCCAAATTGTGTAAAGTCTTGATTGGGCAATTTACATAAACACACTTCCTGTTTTAACTTGTACAGTATATACACCATTAGCTATCTTCTGTCACTGATAATAATTAAAGGAGCAAACTTGCTTCCCCATAATAATAGAAACAAAGTCCTGCAGATAATGGAAATCTGAAACATGCACAGTGAATTTTATTTTTAATTCATTTGTAGAGCATGGGCTTCACGACCTGGCCAGCACTTTTTGCCCATTCCTAGTTGGCATTGAGAGGGCGATGGTGAATTGCCTCCTTGAACTGCTACAGTTCACTTGCCACAGTGCCCAAGAGGCAACTCAAGGATTTTGACAGCGACGGAAAAGGAATAGCAATATATTTCCAAGCCAGGAATAGTAAGTGATTTGGAGGGAATTTTGCAGGTGGTGATGGTCCTATGTATCTGTTGCCCATGCCTTCTAGATGGAAGTATTTTTGGGTTTGGAAGATGTTGTCTAAGGATCTTTTGTGCATTTCTGCAGTCCACCTTGTAGATAGTACACAGCGCTGCCACTGAGCGTCGGTGGTGAAGGGAATGGATGTTTGTGGATATGGTGCCAATCAAGTGGGTTGCCTTGCCCTGGATGATGTAAAGATTATTGAATGTTATTAGAGCTGCACTTTCCATGCAAGTATTCCATCACATTCCTGATTTGTACCTTGTAAATGGTGCACAGGCTTTGGGGAGTCAGAAGTTGAGTTACTCACTTGCAATAATTGTCAATAGTAACCCTAGGGATATTGCTAGTGGGAGATTTAGTAATGGTGACACTATTGAATGTCTAGGGGTGATGGTATTAGAGATGGTTAATGGCTGTAACACAGTTACTTGCCACTTGTTCAAGCTTGGATATTGTCCAGATCTTCAATGCTGGAGAAACCCAATAGGTCTGGCAGTGTCTATAGAGAGAGAAGCAGTGTTAACATTTCAAGTCCAGTATGACTTTTCTTCATAACTCAGGACTCTTCAAACTGAGGCCAGAACTGATTTCTGAAGAAAAGTCACATTGGATTCAAGACATTAAATCTCTCCGCAGATGTTGCCAGTTCTGTTGAGTTTCTACAGCTTTGTCTGTGTTCATTTCAGACTTGCCTCTGCATTGGTTTGGAAACTGCAAAGTAAACATTTTAATAATTAACATAAATCTTCTCTTTAAAAAAAGAAATTACTGAACTGGTCAGGCAGCATATTAGGAAAGAGAAATAGTATTAATAGTATGAATTTAATGCAGATATCAGCATGTCACCTGTTGGTTGGAGAAAGGAACTTGAATAGCCTCCTTCAGAAAGGCCAACCAGCTTTATGTGCTGCTCAGATGTTTAAAAAACCAGCAGTTATCCTTCTCAGATGTAAGAACCCCAGAGGTGGCTATCATAATTCTAAAATTTGCTGGCTAATCACATCAGCAATTCTTTCAAACGCAGTGTCACCCGGGAGGTTGTGGGGGCTAGTAGAATGACACCTATCAGATCCCCAGGATCCAGAAATAGCCCAGCCATAGATGTGTAACAGTGGGAGGGGTTTCATGGAATGGCTGTCACAGAAGAGAGGTGTGCAAAGTTGACAACAAAAGCAAGGTGTTGACCTTCAGGAGACCACTCCTCCCTGATGTTAGATTACTTCATCAGGTACCGAGTTTCTTTGAACAAGGAACCCATCCATATGGGACAATAGCCTGGCTGGTTAATTTTGCCTGACTTGTACATCAGACCTTAAAATAGTGAACCAACACTGGCAGTGGCAGCAGGAGATCATTCATTTCCCAACTCAGGGTCTCGGTTGGCAGCAGAGTTGGAAGCCTGACCACAGACCTTTCTGTCCCTGTCTTAATTCCGGTTGTCATCATGGCTATGTAGCACCTGATACAGCTGAGCTTTAACATAGGCAAGAGCATCTTCCTCCCCAGTGCCCTCATCTTGCTCCCATTCCCCCAGCATCCACCTCATTGCCTGCTCCAATTGGTCAGAGCATGACACACCAGCATGATGCAGTACACTCTGTACAGTGTACAGCGGAGAGCCGCCTCCAGGCCGGTCCAAGAGGTGGAACTGCATATTAACCAGCTGTATATTTTGGAGCACAGCAGCCCTGATTGAGATGTGGGTAGCATTATATCTGCACTCCTCATCAATTAAGTATTGCACAGTAGTGGCACAAGCCATGGTTGCAGTGGGCAGTCCTTATCCATCACACACCAGCCTCGTAAGACACTTAGATCATCAACACACCAGGTTCGTGAGAGTGCTCCATGCAGTACCCCCGTGTGGAAACCCGCCATATTGTACTTTGCTCCAACTGTCCTCCTGTCCCCTGAATCCTAGCATTACGCCTTAATGAGGCCCACTCTGCTCCTCCACACGCTATCTGTGGGAACCACAGTATTGATCATTGCCACTAACAAACCCTACTGAAGGGTGCTATGCCTTTGATGCTATTTCACATACCCATTTCCCCCATAGACCATCACTGTCCTTGTCCCCTCCTTCACAAATGCCTCTAATTTCCACACTCCCACACTTAACTCCCCACCTTTTCTGATAGCGATTTCCTGCCACCTCTGCAGGACCACCTTGAACCTTCTGGAAAGATTGATAGACAGACCTCAGGACTGTATTTTCTCCAGACCTCTGACAACTTCAAAAGTTCCTAAATACGACTGGCCCGACCCTGGATTGCTGCCTTTGCAGCTACCCAGCAGGTATCACCTTGATTGCTTGTGTTAGCTCTATAAGACTGACTGCTGAACTGTCCCTGGATTGTTACTGGGACAGATCCCCTGACCATAAATATCTCAAACTGACTGACTATGTGAAAGCCTCTGGACTGTGTGCAGATTGTGCCTACAAATGATGTTACTGGAGCACTTAACCAACAGGTATTCCCCATTACCCTGACTTGACTGTACTGAAGACTAGTCTCCACCAGCTCCCACATGGCCATTTGGTTGAATTACTGTGCAATGTGTTTTGTATGCATGGAGCTTGTACATGCTGTAGGTGTTATATTGAAGTTTTTGTGTGTTGTACAGCAGGATGTACCCACATTGGCTCTGGTTGGAGCACCAATATGCTAATAGGTATGGCACAGCATGAAATGGCAAGGCAAGGCAATGCACAGCAGGAATGCTGCAAGCATGTAATTAGGAACTAAGTAAGCAAGTGCTAAGACAGCAAGCTGTCAGAGCCTGAGATACAATCTGATCCAATCCTTGAGTTGGGTGCCTCTCTGTGCATACAAAGCATCCCTGCTGCATCCTTTCATGCTAGTTGTTTCCAAAGCAACTTGGAAATATATTGAAGAGGCACCATGATAGTCGCAGTGGGTTGGCAGATGCCAATGTCTATGAAATAGGGATTTGTGCAGCTTGTGCTCATGGATCATGCCCTGAGATACACTTTGAATTATAGGCAACAAAAAAAACAGTACAGTACTGCGCTGATATGTGACACCTTTTCTAAACTAAGAATCTCTTGCCTCTATATCGTCTATATCGCTCTATTCCCTGCTTATTCATGGATGCTTATGCCCAAAATGTCGACTCTCCTGCTCCTCGGATGCTGCCCGACTTGCTGTGCTTTTCCAGCGCTGCACTTTTCAACTCTGACTCTCCAGCATCTGCAGTGCTCATTTTCCCCTGTTCACACATCTGTCAAGATGACTCTTAAATGTTGCTAATGTCTATGCTTCTACCACCTCCTCTAGCAACACATTCCAGGCACTTACCACCCTCTCTGTAAAACTTGCCTCTCACACCTACTTTAAATTTTCTCCTTTTAGCTTAAACCTATTTCCCCTAGTAATAATTTTGCAAATTTCTTTTTGATTAGGAGAGGGACAGAATGGCAGCTTAACATTCCAGGATTAAGACATTTCAGGCATAATGATGTAAAAGAGGTGGGGAGTGTGGGTATGCATAATTGATCATGGAGAATATATTGAGCTGTATTGAGGGACGAACTCTTGGCTGGTCATCCAGTGAGGTCATATGTGTAGAACTTAGGAATAAGATGGGTGAAATAACTTTGGGGTGTACTAGAGGCCTCCCAACTGTCAGCTGATAATAGAGGAACAGATATGTGGACAGATTAAGGAAAAAAAATGTGAAAACAACTGGGCTGTTGTGGTGGATGATTTTAACTTTGCCTATGTTGACTGGGACCCCTTGTTGCCAGGGATTTGGATGAGGGGAAATATGTGAGATGCATCCAAGAAGGTTTCTTGAAGCCATATATGAATAGTCCAGTAGGGATAGATCCATACTAGACTTGGCAAGGGGAATGAGCCTAGTCAGGGGTTATATGGTGGCATTAACCATTGGAATCCAACTCTAATCCATCACATAATGGTCCATTGCAGTTTTGTAGCTGGTGGGTTTTGGATTAAGGAAGTGTCTGGGCCCTTGTGAGGAGGAGGATTTAATTAATGATTGTGATTGGGAGCCTGACCTAAAAATAAGACAATAAATAATAGACAATAGTTGTAGGAGTAGGCCATTCTGCCCTTCGAGCCTGCACCACCATTCAATATGATCATGGCTGATCATCCTTAATCAGTATCCACTCCCTGCCTTATCTCCATAACCCTTGATTCCACAATCCTTGAGAGCTCTATCCAACTCTTTCTTAAATGAATCCAGAGACTGGGCCTCCACTGTCCTCTGGGGCAGAGCATTCCACACAGCCACCACTCTCTGGGTGAAGAAGTTTCTCCTCATCTCTGTCCTAAATGGTCTACCCCGTATTTTTAAGCTGTGTCCTCTGGTTCGGGACTCACCCATCAGCGGAAACATGTTTCCTGCCTCCAGAGTGTCCAATCCTTTAATAATCTTATATGTCTCAATCATATCCCCTCGCAGTCTTCTAAACTCAAGGGTATACAAGCCCAGTCGCTTCAGTCTTTCAGTGTAAGGTAATCCCTCCATTCCAGGAATTGGCCTCGTGAACCTACGTTGCACTCCCTCAATAGCCAGAATGTCTTCCCTCAAATTTGGAGACCAGAACTGCACACAGTACTCCAGGTGTGGTCTCACCAGGGCCCTGTACAGCTGCAGAAGAACCTCTTTGCTTCTATACTCAATCCCACTTGTTATGAAGGCCAGCATGCTATTAGTCTTCTTCACTACCTGCTGTACCTGCATGCTTACCTTCATTGACTGGTGTACAAGATCACCCAGATCTCTCTGTACTGCCCCTTTACCTAAATTGATTCCATTTAGGTAGTAATCTGCCTTCCTGTTCTTGCCACCAAAGTGAATAACCATACATTTATCCACATTAAACTGCATCTGCCATGCATCTGACCACTCACCTAACCTGTCCAGGTCACCCTAACATCCTCATCACATTTCACCCTGCCACCCAGATTAGTATCATCAGCAAATTTGCTAATGTTATTACTAATACCATCTTCTATATCATTAACATATATTGTAAAAAGCTGCGGTCCCAGTATTGATCCCTGCGGTACCCCACTGGTCACTGCCTGCCATTCCGAAATAAAGCCGTTTATCACTACTCTTTGTTTCCTATCAGCCAACCTAACAGCCAAGAGTTGGCATGTGGAAAAATGGGATGCTGACAGTGAAAGAAGGATGAGAATTTCAACCTTCAACATGCCTGTGTTTGTTTGCACAGCACTCTTTGTTGGCCAGGTGTTGTCCCAGATTGTCTTACTCCTTTACCCTAGTTGTTCAAAGAAAACTTCATCTTCCTCTCTACTGAATGTGCTTCTTTCTCTCACATGTTGTTCTCGCCGACTTCCCTCCTCTCGGCCTGATAACTGACATTCAACTTCCTGTAATCCCTCAAGCCCTGACCTCTTGCTCCAAACCTCTCTATAAAGGCTGTTCCTCAGAGTACCTGGCTACAATCTCCTACCACTGTTCTCCTACTTAGTAGCCTTACAATTTGGCCAGCTATCAGGTGGGAAATGAAGGATAAATATTTCTAATGAGGTCATGCTGTCAACTTTGGCAGGACCTTCATGATCCTGGTTTGGCTGTGTTTCTTTTTCTGCACTAGTGCGCTCCCCTTGCAATCTTGGTGGAAAAATTAAATCTTTTATCTGATTATAACCACACAGTTAGATAAACTAAGTCAACATAAAAGGTTCAGAGGTCCAGAATATACAATCTTATTGCTTCATCAGAATCTTATATTTTCAATGTGTTTATTTTTTATTAGTTCCTTAATTATTAGGTTAATTAATAGTGGTAAGTAGAAAAAAAACTCTACATTACTCTTCTTTTATCCTCTTTTACTGAAAGCCAGCAAGCAGTTTTAATATTTTTCT
Source organism: Hemiscyllium ocellatum (assembly GCF_020745735.1). Lineage (NCBI taxonomy): Eukaryota > Metazoa > Chordata > Chondrichthyes > Orectolobiformes > Hemiscylliidae > Hemiscyllium > Hemiscyllium ocellatum. The sequence goes on along the minus strand of NC_083411.1, from coordinate 100,188,454 downwards.
GCCCATATTGTTAATTACTGTAGCCATTCTGACACTTGTCATTGTGCAATGGTATGTGAAATAATACAATTATCCCACAATGTTTGACAGCTTTTGTAATCCCTGGCTAGAATATATGAATGTCTAGTTTTGCTGAGAATCATAAAGATTTGAATAACAGATTCCGAGAATTGTACACTGATTGCTTTCCTGCTGTTTGACATCTTAATCTTTTTGAAATCACTTTTTGAATTTTGTTGTTCACAAAGCAGGGTACTGCAGTTCTGAAGAAAGGTCACTGGACCCGAAATGTTAACTCAGCTTTCTCTCCATAGCTGTTGCCAGACCTGTCGGCTTTTCTGGGAAATTAGGTGGATAAGTCAATGAAGATACTGTAGAAGTTATTGAAGGAAATATTTTGAAATACACCACAACAAAGATGCCAGAGGATGAATGCACCATCAACAGAGCACTAAAGGAACTTAAAGATAAGATCAAATTAAAAGGAAAACATATAATTCAACAAAACCAGTGACAGGTCAAAAGTTTAGTCATATGATACTGTCAATGCACTTTTGATAAAAGAACATAAGTTTACTACACAAAAGGAATACACAAAATATATTACACAAGACAAGAACTATTGGAATGCCCTTACAGACTTGCAAACTTCGGTGAAGAGTTACACCTATATACACACTGAAGTTTCTTGTCCAGTTGGTTTCTCTGTAATTGGTTTCTTTTCAGCAAATTTCAGTTCATTCAATTAATGTTATTTTCTTTAATTAATCTCTGTCCCAAGACCATTAAATAAATTGCTAATTCAGCTCACTTATTCTATAACAAGGTTCCTTAAGTTCATGTCTTCAACAATTACGATGAATGCTGCCATCTTTGATATGTCCTGAGCTTCTGCCCCTTCAGCTTTTCTCCCCCCTCATATTTAAGTGCCCACCTCTGACTGCTCGGAGAATGCTAATCAATGGCACTTACGCTGGCAAGAGACTTCTTCAATGCATGAACCTGGTCCTAGCTTCTCTCCCTGTTCCTGGGATCATTAAATTAAAGTCAACAGACACCAGCAATTATCTCCCCACCTCAGATGGCATGCAGGACATTTAGCTTAAATCACATGACTTCTTGTAAATGCAGTTTTTGACCTTTTTAAATAACAAATCAAACTTTCACAGAACTGAAACCTAAATCCCAGTTTTCCTTTACTTCAGAAATCAAATTCTTCAAAAGCAATAATATATTATTCAACACAGAAATGAAATAGAATATAGTAAAAGCTATAGTCTAAAATTGCTGAAAATAAAGTTAAGTCCAGAAATAAAATATCTAAATGAAAGATAAATTGCTATTCCTTAAGATTATGCTATTCCTTAAGATTAATTTTGTGGGAAGCGTACATAGAGGCAGGGTCAGAGAAATCAGTATGACAGAAAAGTGCATAACTAGAGTAATAGTGGCCTGCAAATTCAGGGTCATGCTTATGGATTGAATTTGCATTAAGTTCCCCAACATAGAGCAGGCTACATTGAAAGCACCAAGTATAGTACACTAAATTGAAAGTGAGCAATAGAAATCTGGATGGGAGGTTGATGAGAAGTTATGAAGAGGAGTACAGGAAATTGCATAAATGTCAGAGAACTTATAGTGAACATTCATTGAATGCTTTTCACCCAAAAGTAAAATAAAAACAAGTCAAGGAAGAAAGGGAAGAGGCAGGGTTTGATCATGTGGAGACAAGAGAAGCATAGAAATTGAAGGGAGAGTTGACATAATTTATGTCTAAGTCAAGAACAGGAACAAACATTCATGTAGCCAACAATGTACTAGAAAAATAGATGAGGGAGAAAAACTGAGCAGAACTGAAACAGAACATATTTCATATGTTGCTCAAAAACAGTTATAACTAGCACCCAGAAACAACTTGAAGCATCCTTTTCTTCAAAAGAAGTAAGTGGAGTTAAAACGCAAGTTGTTCACAATGTGTGAATAAGTCCAGCCAAAATGAGGAGGGTGATAATGGATGGAGAATTTTTAATATTTGTTGATGACATTTGGATGTTCATGGCTAGGCCAACATTGATTGTCCATCCTTAATTACACTTGAGAGAAGGTGATAGTGAACCACCTTGTTAAATCACTGCTGTCCTTGACTTGTAAATAAACCCACACTGTTGTTAGGAAGGCAGAATTCTGACCCATAAATATTGATATAATTCCAAGTCAGGATACTCTGTAACTTGGAGATGAACTTGCTGATGATTATACTCCCATAATTCTGCTGTTCTTGTCCTTCTATGTGATAGAGGTCCCAGGATTGGAAGGTTCTGTCAGAGATGTCTGTGCTAGTTGCTGTGTTGCATCTTATAGATGGTACACACTGCTATTCCTGTGCTTCAGTAGTGAATGGAGTGAATGTTGAAGACAGGGGTGGCATGGTGGCTCAGTGGTTAGCCTCACAGCATCAGGGTCCCAGGTTCAATTCCAGCCACGGGAAGGTTAGGTGAATTGGCCATGCTAAATTGCCCTAGTGTTAGGTGAATTAATCAGAGGGAAATGGGTCTGGGTGGGTTACTCTTCATAAGACATAGGAGTGGAAGTAAGGCCATTCGGCCCATTGAGTCCACTCTGCCATTCAATCATGGCTGATGGGCATTTCAACTCCACTTACCTGCATTCTCCCTGTAGTCCTTAATTCCTTGTGACATCAAGAATTTATCAATCTCTGCCTTGAAGACATTTAGCGTCCCGGCCTCCACTGCACTCTGTGGCAATGAATTCCACAGGCCCACCACTCTCTGGCTGAAGAAATGTCTCCGCATTTCTGTTCTGAATTGACCCCCTCTAATTCTAAGGCTGTGTCCATGGGTCCTAGTCTCCTCGCCTAACGGAAACAATTTCCTAGTGTCCACCCTTTCCAAGCCATGTATTATCTTGTAAGTTTCTATTAGATCTCCCCTTAATCTTCTAAACTCCAATGAATACAATCCCAGGATCCTCAGCCATTCCACGTATGTTAAACCTACCATTCCAGGGATCATCCGTGTGTATCTCCGCTGGACACGGTCCAGTGCCAGTTTGTCCTTCCTGAGGTGTGGGGACCAAAACTGGACACAGTACTCCAAATGGGGCCTAATCAGAGCTTTATACAGTCTCAGTAGCAAAACAGTGCTTTTATATTTCAACCCTCTTGAGATAAATGACAACATTGCATTCGTTTTCTTAATCACGGACTCAACCTGCATGTTTACCTTTAGAACATCCTCGACTAGCACTCCCAGATCCCTTTGTACTTTGGCTTTATGAATTTTCTCACCGTTTAGAAAGTAGTCCATGCTTGTATTTTTTTTTCCCAAAGTGCAAGACCTCACATTTGCTCACATTGAATTCCATCAGCCATTTCCTGGACCACTCTCCCAAACTGTCTAGATCCTTCTGCAGCCTCCCCACTTCCTCAGCACTACCTGCCTGTCCACCTAACTTCGTATCATTGGCAAACTTCGCTAGAATGCCCCCAGTCCCTTCATCCAGATCATTAATATATAACGTGAACAGCTGCGGCCCAACCCTGAATCCTGCGGGACACCGCTTGTCACCGGCTGCCATTCCATAAAAGAACCTTTTATCCCAACTCTCTGCCTTCTGTCAGACAGCCAATCCTCACTGCATGCCAGTAGCTCACCTCGAACACCATGTGCCCTCACCTTGCTCAGCAGCCTCCCGTGTGGCACCTTATCAAAGGTCTTTTGGAAGTCTAGATAGACCACATCCACTGGGTTTCCCTGGTCTAACCTACTTGTCATCTCTTCAAAGAATTCCAACAAATTTGTCAGGCATGACCTCCCCTTACTAAATCCATGTTGACTTGTTCTAATCTGACCCTGCTCTTCCAAGAATTTAGAAACCTCATCCTTAATGATGGATTCTAGAATTTCACCAACAACTGAGGTTAGGCTAATTGGCCCATAATTTTCCATCTTGTGTCTTGATCCTTTCTTGAACAAGGGGGTTACAACAGCGATCTTCCAATCATCCAGGACTTTCTCTGACTCCAGTGACTTTTGAAAGATCTCAACCAACGCCTCCGCTATTTTCTCAGCCACCTCCCTCAGAACTCTAGGATGTAGCCCATCGGGGCCAGGAGATTTATCAATTTTAAGACCGTTTAGATTTTCTAGCACTTTCTCTTTTGTAATGGCAACCATACTCAACTCAGCCCCCTTACTCCCTTTAATTGTTGGGATATTACACATGTCTTCCACATGAAGACTGACACAAAGTACTTGTTAAGTTCTCCTGCTATTTCCTTATCTCCCTTCAGTTTGAAGTGGCCCAATGCCTACTTTTGCCTGTCGTTTGTTTCTTATGTATTGAAAGAAACTTTTACTATCATTTCTAATATTACTGGCTAGCCTACCTTCATATTTGATCTTCTCCTTCCTTATTTCTCTCTTTGTTATCCTCTGTAGCCTTCCCAATGTTCTGATTTCCCACTGTTCTTGGCTACTTTATAGGATCTCTCTTTTTCTTTCATACATTTCCTGACTTCCTTTGTCAGCCGTGGCTGTCTAATCCCTCCCCGGATAATCTTTCTTTTCTTGGGGATGAACCTCTGTACAGTGTCCTCAATTATACCCACAAACTCCTGCCATTTTTGCTCTACTGTCTTCCCCGCTAGCCTCTGCTTCCAGTCTATTTTTGTCAGTTCCTCTCTCATGCCCTCATAATTACCTTTGTTTAACTGTAACATCATTACATCCAATTTTGCCTTCTCTCTTTCAAACTCCAGACTGAACTCTACCATATTATGATCGCTACTTCCTAAGGGTTCCCTTACTTTAAGATTTTTTTATAAAGTCTGGTTCATTACAAAGCACTAGGTCCAGAACATAGAACATAGAACATAGAACAATACAGCACAGAACAGGCCCTTCGGCCCACGATGTTGTGCCGAACATCTATCCTAGATTAAGCACCCATCCATGTACCTATCCAATTGCCGCTTAAAGGTCGCCAATGATTCTGACTCTACCACTCCCACGGGCAGCGCATTCCATGCCCCCACCACTCTCTGGGTAAAGAACCCACCCCTGACATCTCCCCTATACCTTCCACCCTTCACCTTAAATTTATGTCCCCTTGTAACACTCTGTTGTACCCGGGGAAAAAGTTTCTGACTGTCTACTCTATCTATTCCTCTGATCATCTTATAAACCTCTATCAAGGCACCCCTCATCCTTCGCTGTTCCAACGAGAAAAGGCCGAGAACTCTCAACCTATCCTCGTACGACCTATTCTCCATTCCAGGCAACATCCTGGTAAATCTTCTCTGCACCCTCTCCATAGCTTCCACATCTTTCCTAAAGTGAGGTGACCAGAACTGCACACAGTACTCCAAATGTGGCCTAACCAAAGTCCTGTACATCTGCAACATCACTTCACGACTCTTGAATTCAATCCCTCTGCTAATGAACGCTAATACACCATAGGCCTTCTTACAAGCTCTATCCACCTGAGTGGCAACTTTCAAAGATCTATGTATATAGACCCCAAGATCCCTCTGTTCCTCCACCTGACTAAGAACCCTACCGTTAACCCTGTATTCCGCATTCTTATTTGTTCTTCCAAAATGGATAACCTCACACTTGGCAGGGTTGAACTCCATCTGCCACTCCTCAGCCTAGCTCTGCGTCATATCTAAGTCCCTTTGCAGCCGACAACAGCCCTCCTCACTGTCCACAACTCCACCAATCTTCGTATCATCTGCAAATTTACTGACCCACCCTTCGACTCCCTCATCCAAGTCATTAATAAAAATTACAAACAGCAGAGGACCCAGAACTGATCCCTGCGGAACTCCACTTGTAACTGGGCTCCAGGCTGAATATTTACCATCTACCACCACTCTCTGACTTTGACCGGTTAGCCAGTTTTCTATCCAATTGGCCAAATTTCCCTCTATCCCATGCCTCCTGACTTTCCGCATAAGCCTACCATGGGGAACCTTATCAAATGCCTTACTAAAATCCATGTACACTACATCCACTGCTCTACCCTCATCCACATGCTTGGTCACCTCCTCAAAGAATTCAATAAGACTTTTAAGGCAAGACCTACCCTTCACAAATCCATGCTGGCTGTCCCTAATCAAGCAATGTCTTTCCAGATACTCATAAATCCTATCCCTCAGTACCCTTTCCATTACTTTGCCTACCACAGAAGTACGACTAACTGGCCTGTAATTCCTGGGGTTATCCCTATTCCCTTTTTTGAACAGGGGCACAACATTCGCTACTCCCCAGTCCCCTAGTACCACCCCCGTTGACAGTGAAGACGAAAAGATCATTGCCAACGGTACTGCAATTTCCTCTCTTGCTTCCCACATAATCCTAGGATATATCCCGTCAGGCCCCGGGGACTTGTCTATCCTCAATTTGTTCAAAATGTCCAACACATCTTCCTTCCTAACAAGTATCTCTTCTAGCTTACCAGTCCGTTTCACACTCTCCTCTTAAACAATATGGTCCCTCTCGTTCATAAATACTGAAGAAAAGTACTCATTCAAGACCTCTCCTATCTCTTCCGACTCAATACACAATCTCCCACTACTGTCCTTGATCGGACCTACCCTCGTTCTCGTCATTCTCATGTTTCTCACATACGCATAAAATGCCTTGGGGTTATCTTTGGTCCTATCCTCCAAGGATTTTTCATGCCCTCTCTTAGCTCTCCTAATCCCTTTCTTCAGGTCCCTTCTGGCTATCCTGTATCCCTCCACTGCTCTGTCTGAACCCTGTTTCCTCAACCTTATGTAAGCCTCCTTTTTCATCTTTACTAGACATTCAACCTCCCTCATCAACCAAGGCTCCCTCACACGACCATTTCTTTCCTGCCTGATAGGTACATACATATCAAGGACACGTCGTATCTGCTCCTTGAAAAAGTTCCACATTTCCACCACATCCTTCCCTGACAGCCTATACTCCCAACTTATGCTCCTCAAATCCTGTCTTACAGCATCATAATTTCCCTTCCCCCAATTGTAAAATCTAGCCTGTTGTGCGCACCTATCTCTCTCCATAACCAAGGTGAAAGTCACAGAATTGTGGCCACCATCACCAAAATGTTCACCCACTAACAAGCCCATCACTCTCCCGGTTCGTTACTGAGTACCAAATCCAATATGGCCTCCCCTCTGGTTGGACAATCTACATACAGAGTTAGAAAAGCTTCCTGGACACACTGCACAAACACCGCCCCATCCAATCTACTTGATCTAAAGAGCTTCCAATCAATATTTGGGAAGTTGAAGTCACCCATGACTACGACCCTGTGGCTTCTGCACCTTTCCAAAATCTGTTTCCCAATCTGTTTCTCCACATCTCTGCTGCTATTGGGGGGCCTATAGTAAACACCCAACAAGGTGACTGCACCTTTCCTATTTCTGACTTCAGCCCATACTACCTCCAAAGGCAGATCCCTCTCAAACTTTCTTTCTGCAGCCGTTATACCATTTCTAATTAGCAATGCCAGCCCCCCTCCTTTTTTACCACCCTCCCTAATCTTACTGAAACATCTGTAACCAGGAACCTCCAACAACCATTCCTGTCCCTCATCTATCCACGTTTCCGTGATGGCCACAACATCGTAGTCCCAGGTACCGATCCACGCCTTAAGTTCACCCACCTTATTTCTGATACTCCTTGCGTTGAAGTATAAGCACTTGAGCCCATATCTGTGTCTGCAAGTATTTCCTGTCAGTGCTACCTTCTCCACAGCCTCCCTACATTCTTGGACATCCGGACAAACAGCTAGCTTACTTGCTGGACTACAAGTCCGGATCCCATCCCCCTGCCAAATTAGTTTAAACCCCCCCAGAATAGCCTGCTCCCTTGTGGGCTCCATGACAAGCTGTTCCAAAAAGCCATCCTGTAAGCATTCCGTGAATTCCCTTTCTTTGGATCCACTAGCAACATTATTTACCCAGTCCACCTGCATATTGAAGTCTCCCATGATCACCGTGACCTTGCCTTTCTGACATGCCTTCTCTATTTCCCGGTGCATGTTGCACCCCTGGTCCTGATCACTGTTAGGAGGTCTGTACATAACTCCATAATGTTTTTTTGCCTTTGTAGTTCCTCAATTCCACCCACACAGACTCCACATCATCTGACACTATGTCATTCAGTGCCATAGATTTAATTTTGTTCTTAACTAACAAGGCAACCCCACCCCCTCTGCCCACCTCCCTGTCTTTTCGATAAGTTGAAAATCCTTGGAGGTTTAACTGCCAGTCCTGACCCCCCTGTAACCACGTCTCTGTGATGCCTACCACATCATAATCATTCGCTATGATCTGTGCCATTAGTTCATCTGCTTTGTTATGAATGCTATGAGCATTCAGGTAAAGTGCCTTAATGTTAACTTTCTTATCATTAGAGATATTGGTAGTCATAAGATGTCTTAAGTTATCCTTCCTTTTTGCTGCATTCCCAGTCTGCTTCAAGTTTAAATCCATCTGCACACATGCTATCCTGTTGCTTATCTTTCCATTTAACGCCATACTCCCAGTCACCTTCACTTTCCCTCCCCCCCGCCAACTCAGAAGTTTAAAGTCCTACTGACCACCCTATTTATCCTCTTCACTAGAACATTGGTACCTGATCGGTTCAGGTGGAGACCGTCCCAATGGTACAGATCCCCCCATGTTCCAAAACTGATGCCAATGCCCCATGAAGTGGAATCCCTCTTTCCCTCACCAATCCCTAGGCTACGTGTTTACTTGCCTAATTTTCTTATCCTTATGCCAATTGGCACGTGGCTCGGGCAGTAATCCGGAGATTATGAACCTTGAGGACCTGTACTTCAATTTCCTTCCTATTGCTTGATAATCCCCTAACATGTCCTCCACCCTAGTCTTGCCTATGTTGTTAGTACCAACGTGGACCACAACAACTGGATCCTCCCCCTCCCGCTCCAATATCCTTTCAAGCTGGTCGGAGATGTCCCACACCCTGGCACCGAGCAGGCAACACACCATGTGAGACTCCCGATCCGGCTTGCAAAGGACCCTTCAGAGGGTCAGTGTGGACTGATTGGGCCGAAGGGCCTGTTTCCAAACTGTAGGGAATCTAATCTCTAATCAATAGTGGATGGGGTGGCAATCAAGCACCTAACTTTGGCCTGGATGGTACCTGGATGGTAATGAGCTCCTCAGTATTTTTGGAACTGCACTCATCCGGGTAAGTGAAGAATATTTACCACATCCCTGTATTGTGCTTTGTAGATAGTGCACAGTCTCTGGGGAGATAGGAGTTGAGTTACTTATAGCATAATTCCTAGTCTCTGACCTATTCTTGTATGCACAGTAATCTGCCATCCTTACCTGGTCTGGCCTAAATGTAATTCCAGACCCACAGCAATCTGGTTGACTCTTAGCTGTCCTCTAGGCAATTGGGAATGGACAATAAATGGGTCTAGCCAACCATGACTATATCCCATGAATATTTTTTTTAAGAAGGTTTTCTCTCTTGTTAAAAATCACACAACACCAGGTTATAGTCCAACAGGTTTAATTGGAAGCACACTAGCTTTCGGAGCGACGCTCCTTCATCAGGCGATGAACCTTTTTCTATTACAGTCATAGAATAATAGAGGTTTAGTGCACAGAAAGAGGATTTGCAGCTTATTGTGCTGATCATCCAAGCGCCCATCCTTTCTCGTTCCATTTTCTAGCAACTGGCTCATAGCCCTGTATGCTGTGGCACTTCTTAAATATTGTGATTGTTACCAACGCTACCATTCTTTCAAGCAGTGAGTTTCAGATTTTCACCCTTCTTCCTTAATTCCCCTGTTAAACTCCTGCTCTTTATCGGAAATGTATACCTCTTGATTTTTGACTCCTCTACTATGGGGAAAGTTTTCTTTCAATATTCTCTATCTATGCCCCTCATAATTTGTACACCTCAACCAGAAACCCTTCATGCAACCTGCCCTCTCACTACTCTAAGGGAAACAGTTTTAGCCTATGTAATCTCTTTCATAGCTGAAACACTCCAACCTAGGCAACATCCTGGTGAATCTCCTCTGAACACTATCTAGAGCAATCACATGCTCCCTGTATTGCGTGCATCATATTCTAGCTGTAGCCTAACTAATGTCTTATACCTCCCTGCTCTTGTATTCAAAGCTTTCACTATATAGGGCAAGTATCCCATAATCTCTCTTAACAACCTTATCCACTTGGTTTGTGTTTTTCAATGATCTACGTAGGTGCATGCTGAAGTCCCTCTGATCCTCTGTATTTCCTATGGTCCAACCATTCATCGTGCACTTTTTTCTTTGTTAGTGCTTCAGAAATGCATTAACTCACACTTTTCGGGATCAAGTATCATTTACCATCTGACCATGGTTCTGTCCATCTAACCAGCCTATCCTGTGTTATATGCCTTTCTTCTCTATTTGCGATGCCATCAATCTTTGTGTCACTCTGTGAACTTACTAATCATAGCTTCTTTATTCATGTCTAGATCATTAATATATACTAAAAACAGTAAGGGGTACAGCATTGAATCCTCTGGTATACCACTGGACACAAGCTTCCAATCACAAATCAACATTCGTCCAACACCATCCTGACACTAAGCCAACTTTAAGCACAATTTGCCATATTGCTCAGGTTTACTCAGGTTTTTACCTTCTTCCCCAGTTTTCCATGTGACACCTTGTTAAAAGCTTCACTGAAGTCCATGCTAACTACATTTACCTTCACTCACATACCTCCTCAAAAAATGCTGTCAAACCTGTCTGATATGACCTTGCTTCAATAAAATCATGCTGACTATACTTGATTAATCTCTATTTAGCCAATCAGAGATTAATTCTGTCCTCAGAATTTCTTTCAGTAGTTTCCCTACCTCTTATGTTAAACTCACTGGCCTACAGTTCCCTGGTTTATCCCTCCTATCCTTCTTAAATAATAGTGCAAATTAAATGTTCTCCTGTCTTCTGGCACATTTGCTGTGTCCAAGAGGATTTTAAAATTAATATCAGATGCCATACAATCTCCTTCCTTGCCTCCTGCAGCAGACTGGGATGCTATTCATGAACTCAACAGTGTTATGATAAAAGCAAAATTCTCTAGATGTTGGAGATCTGAAATAAAAGCAAAACGTGTTGGCGAAACCCAGCAGATCTGGCAGCATCTATGGAGAGAGGAACATGATTCGAATTCAATGACTTGTATTCAAAAGATTTCTAGTGCATGATGTAAGTTTGAGATTGGCATAGCAAGGTCTGGATTAGTGGTGCTGGACGAGCACAGCAGTTCAGGCAGCATCCGCGGAGCAGTAAAACCGACGTTTCGGGCAAAAGCCCTTCTCCAGGGCCTGAAGCGTGGAGAGATAAGCTAGAGGAGGGTGGGGGTGGGGAGAAAGTAGCATAGAGTACAATGGGTGAGTGGGGGAGGGGATGAAGGTGATAGGTCAGGGAGGAGGGTGGAGTGGATAGGTGGAAAAGAAGATAGGCAGGTAGGACAAGTCATGGGGACAGTGCTGAGCTGGAAGTTTGGAACTAGGGTGAGGTGGGGGAAGGGGAAATGAGGAAACTGTTGAAGTCCACATTGATGCCCTGGGGTTGAAGTGTTCCGAGGCGGAAGATGAGGCGTTCTTCCTCCAGGCATCTGGTGGTGAGGGAGCGGCGGTGAAGGAGGCCCAGAACCTCCATGTCCTCGGCAGAGTGGGAGGGGGAGTTGAAATGTTGGGCCACAGGGCGGTGTGGTTGATTGGTGCGGGTGTCCCGGAGATGTTCCCTAAAGCGCGCTGCTAGGAGGAGTCCAGTCTCCAAGGTGTCGCACAGTAATATGTCCACCCCTTCAACTGAAGTCTGCTCACAACTAGGCAAACTAACTGGCTTTGAGGCTGTGTTAAATAGCACAACAGCACAGTAGCACAGTGAGCTGTTAAGGTGCAGCTGTGAGGGAGAAGTACCAAAAGGCAAAGCAGGGATATTGTGAGCTTCAAAGTAAAGGAGCACAAAGTAAATGAGCACTAAGCAAGAAAGTGAGAAAGTGAGCAGTGCTAAGATATATTCTGGTCCAGTCCATGAGCTGGCTGCTGTATGGACGGAGGACTCTTGGTGGAAGAAAGGCTTGCTCAAATTTCACCAACATGGCAATGTAAGGTAATGAAGCTGAGACCTTTGCTTATGAGAATTTGTTCAGGATTAATGAGTGGTAGATCAGAGGTTATCATCAATATACAATTTGGGGTAAGATTAAAAGAAAAGATGGTATCAGAGGAAATGAAGAGAGGAATGATTCCATGGGTTTTTGCCATTTATGTGATGTTGCATCTTGTGATTCTTCAGGTTTGAGGGACAATCATTAGAACAGCACTAAGATACATCAATATTTTATATTGTGGTATGTTAGTGCATAATTAAATGTCCATTTGTTTTGAATGACAACTGTGCCTAGATGTGATTTCAAGGTAAACCTTTCTGGCAATCCTGATAGAATTTATAATAGAAAACATTTGATTGGCAGACCAGTTGATCCTGAATCAAATTTCAATTAATTTTAACTCCACTCAAAGGACATGCAAATGTCATGAAAATAATTTCATGTCTACAATCGTTCTGGGTGCTGAAGTACAGCAGTAGTATCAGTGAGTGTACAAGCAATGAAGATCTCGGAACCCTGTTGAGATACTGTTTGTAATTCTGTTCAAACCTTTTCTTTTAGCCAATGTTATACTTGTATTTTCTGCTGTATACTGTATGTCGAACTAGAAATAATTTTACACAGCTATTTGATTAGAATTGTCTAACCTTGGCAGCAACATCATGAAGATACATATCTTCCTCAGTAATTGTACTAGAAACTAGAAGGCAAATAGCCAATTTTCAGGGAAGACAATGGAAATTAGAAAATAAGCTCTAAATGTAAATCAAGGAGGATATTTGGTGGTTCCTAAACTTTATTGGGTTCAGAGAGTATGCAGTTCTGGTTTATACCCAGCAGGTACAGAATATGGGTTGGAGCCTGGTTTGTTAGGACTCTGCCCATTTTGACTAAATCTTGAAATTATGATCAGAAATCCATTGTGACAGAATTCTCACCCTTCCATCACTTCAATCCTCTTTTCCTCTCACTCCTTTGTCATGCATCTTACCAAAGGAGAATGTCAGAAGATGCTCATGAGATAATTGGAGAGATCCTCTTTTAATGCCCATGGAAGGTTTCAGGGGAATTTGTTCTAAGTGATAGCCAGGGCTAGGTTTCACAGGAGGGGCAGGGAAGGGTGTGTGATGATAGCATGACAATATTGCTCACCCCCTCCCATGTTGCATGTAACGTCTGGCTATTTCCAGTCCTGATGAAGGGTTAAGCCTGAAAGGTTGACTCTCTTGCTCTTCAGGTTTGGAGATGCCGCTGTTGGACTGGGGTGTACAAAGTTAAAAAATCACACAACACCAGACTATAATCCAACAGGTTTAATTGGAAGCACTACCTTACAGAGCACCGCTCCTTCATCAGGTGGTTGTGGAGGACACAACTGTAAGACACAGAGTTTATAGCAAAAGTTTACAGTGTGATGTAACCAAAATTATACATTGACAAATACCTTGATTGTTTGTTAAGTCTCTCATCTGTTAGAATGACCATGATAATTTCACTTCTTTCATATGCAAATCACAAATTTTTTTTAAACGTTACATTCTCAGGTTAACTGTAACAATTGGTGTTACATATGAAAGAAGTGAAACTATCATGGTCATTCTAACAGAGGTGAAAATGTGTTGCTGGAAAAGCGCAGCAGGTCAGGCAGCATCCAAGGAACAGGAGATTCAATGTTTCATATGCCCGAAACGTCAAATCTCCTGTTCTTTGGATGCTGCCTGACCTGCTGCACTTTTCCAGCAACACATTTTCAGCTCTGATCTCCAGCATCTGCAGTCCTCACTTTCTCCTCCATTCTAACAGATGAGAGACTTAACAAATAATCAAGGTATTTGTCAATGTATAATTTCAGTTACATCACACTGCAAACGTTTGCTATAAACTCCGTGTCTTACAATTGTGTACTCCACAACCACCTGATGAAGGAGCAGCGCTTTGAAAGCTAGTGCTTCCAATTAAACCTACTGGACTATACCCTGGCATTGTGTTTTTTTTAACTTTGCTCTTCAGATGCCGCCTGATCTGCAGTGCTTTTCCCATCACCACACTTTATCGAACCTGACTTCTCCAGCATCTGCAGTCCTCACTTTCTCCTAGTTGTAGTAAACCATACTGCAAAGCCTCTTCCAAGGATGCCAGCCTTGAAGAAGTTTTCCTCCTCTGTCCGCAAAGACCTCAGCGAGTCTCTTTCAAATTGCAATCCCTTGGTCATCTCCTCCACCCTGAAGCTCTTCAACCAGTTCCTGAAACAATCCCATTGCTACAGTCTCCTTTCTCAGCAACTGCCTATGCAACTGACCTACCTGCCAAGGACTCCACACAACATTCAGACCGCCTCAATTTAGATCAAACTGGGACAACTTCTACCTATAGCAAATCCAGGGCTTCCAGAAACAGTCCTCCCTCTGGTTCCTCAGCTCCATGCTTGTCTACTCTCCCTGCAGTCAGCCTTGCCCCAACTCAGAGTCTCACTCTTCCAGATCTACATAGGACCTCTGCTCTTCTTCATCCTCAGAATGATCCACACCCTCAACCAACACTTTTTCTCCAGCTTGTCAGACATCAAGGAACGTAAGTACGCCAAATTCTCTCATACCCACCTCCAAACCCAGACCCCCTTGACCACTCCAGACCCCATCCCCAGCCTCCTCTGGAATCCTCCGGGCAGCAGTCCTGATGAAGGGTTAAGCCTGAAAGATCAACTCTCTTCCTGCTCAGATGCTGCCTGATCTGCTGTGCTTTATCTAGCACCACATTTTATCAACTCTGACCTCTCCAGCATCTGCAGTCTCCTACACATGGCTACTTACACAGCTAAAAACTCCTGCCCAACAGCTATCACTCCCACCCACCCTCCCAGTGCTACTGGTGAACTAAACAGGTTGAGAGTGGGACTTCTGTCCCCTTCAAGAGCTGCCAGCCAATTAGAACTGTGATGAATCCCAGAACGCGGAAAATCTCTTTTGGGACAAAGGGAAATTGGGCAGCCTCACTGGGCCACCCAGCAATGGAGGTTGGGCATTGATTCTGGTGAGGATGAACAATCATGGTAGCAATTTGCTAGGAGTTGCCACCAAAGTATTATTTCTGGAGCAATCTCCTTTCAAACTCTCAGATACAAACCAGTAAGTGCTGGGGATTTTGTAGATTTTAATCCCACAAGTTTAGCTGGCATTTTTTTCTAAGCTGTTACTAATTATCTCACTCCTTACAGTAATTTTTCCAAGGGCTCTTGTAGTGCAATGATAGTGTTCCTTCCTCTGAACCACAGGGTCTAAGTTCAGGTCCTAACAACTCAACACAGATTGATTAGAAAATATCTAGATGTTTTTCATAAAAAGGTATGATACACTTTTGGAGCAGGTGAGACATGAACCTGAGTCTCTTGGCCCAGAGCTGAGGACATTACCACTATGCCACGCTCTTTACAATCATATTTTCCTCTAGTGTAAGTACTAATAAACGTGTCTCTTCTTTCAAAACCTTTTTTACCTGTCATTCTTTGAGCTATGTGTTTAATTCTCTAATCTGCTTGATACTATGCTAATTGGCTACGGTAACACTCCAGATTTGATTATCTCTGAGGTTCTGCATTTAATTTGGAACTCGAACTGCTCAAAATCTCTCAGCAGAACATCATTGCTCAAAAAATTAGCAAAGTACTGATGATGAATGGGAAACTAACTTTAAAGGAACACATGTTGTTTGTAGCCACCTCACGCTGGCAGACAGTGAAATTAAGATAAACTATTACACATACAATGTCCATTCTCCATATACAAATGAAAATCTTTAGTCTCAGTAGCGTACTAAAGATACAAGTAAAGCAAGCATAATTCTATGCATCATCTGAGTATTCCTGTAAACCCAGACCCATTAGTAAAATTTGCAATGTGAAATTTAACAAAAAAAGCTGCCACTTCAACACAGTATTGCTGGGATTGCAGCTCTTTCAGAGGATAAGATATAGTACATGTTTGGAAACTCTTAGATGAGGTGCTTTCCATAATTACAGGCATGAGCATCTTGATGGGTTCAAGTGAGACTCATACTTGAATAAGGAACAGAAAACAAATTTTGTTTAATTTGTATATGCAAATTTCATTTAATTAATTCTAGTCAAATTATGCTAGCTCCAATTTAGGTCTTCCCCCAGCATTGGAAAAGAAATAGAATATGAAATTTGGAAGCTGTGCTCAATCTTTTGAAGGGAGGAACGATTAATGAGGGTAATGGCTAATTAGTTTTCATTTACTTATACAAGTGAGGAGTAGTTGTTGGCATTATGCAAATTAGTTATAGAAGCAAGCAGCTAAACAGGAAATATCAGAGATGCTGTGACAGACGAAAGAAAAATGTTGATAATTTAGCACACTTATTTTTACCTTTCTTCACAATATATGGAGTTAAAAAACCAGGTACCTTACAAAAAAAACGTCCTGCTTGTTTCCATAAGAAAATTGCATAATAATGTTAGCAAAAAAAATTCTGCAGATCGTGGATACCTGAAATAAATCCAGAAAATACTGGAAATGCTCAGCAGCTTTGGCTGCATTTGTGGAGAAGAAAATAGAATTAGAATGGATGATCATGGACTTGAAATGCTAATTGAATTTCTCCCTCCACAGAAGCTTTCATAATGTAGATGTTGTTTCTGATTATATGTTAAGATCATTTAATTCATTTGAAGGCGATTGTGATTCTGTTTGCAAGCCTGTGTAGTGATTGTGATATTAGATAAACAATGCAAATACTGTAGGTTTACATCACATGTTAGTATGTGAAATTGAATTTAATAAATCTTTTGAGCAATTTCCAGAAAAAAATACATTAAAACTGGCTAACACTGCGAAAAACACAACTTGCTAACTAACCTACTTCTGTTAAGAAATCCTGCTAGCAACTATGCAACCTGATCTTCATATAACCCCAGCCACACATGAATGATTCCTACAAACACCATGTGTAGTCCATGTGAAAGGTACAGTATATAAAGAGAATTATCGGAAGGCCATCAATTGTATCAGGTTAGGACTTTAGCAATTTCAGCACATTTGGCTAAGCAAAATCATCACCACAACCTACTTGATGGTTAATTAGAGGAAACCGTGAGGTAAGCAAGTAAGAGTCTGTTTCTAGTGATGGTTGAAGCAACACTTGAGTTAGTTATCACCGACCTACCTGCCATAATCATATTTGTCCATACTAACACTGGCGAGAGTGAACACTGCGTACTGTTATTAAAGAGGAAACCCATTGCCGTAGTGAGGACATTCATGATTGAATAATATGACATGAGTACTGAGCTGAGTGGAACAAGATTAAGATTAAAGAACAACATTAAATCTAACAGTTCAAACCTCATCATTAATGAATTAAAAAAGGCTTGATAACCATCAAACTGACAGCACATTCTTCATTCCATGGGTTTGAATGAGGCATGAACAAAGCAGTGTGTTGTAGACACAGCTAAGTAGCTGCATTCACAATTACCAGTGGAGAAGAACAATGTGTAGTTGTGGGAAATAACTCAATTAAGAAGAGGAGGAAGCTTCATGAACAAACCCATCTTGATCCAAGGACAGCGTATTGAGAGTAAGAAGCAAGGTTCAAATGTTTGAAACTATTCTTCAGCAAATGTACTGAGTAGAATACTCAATTTCTCCATCCAGTCCTACACTGTGGCAAGGTTACAGCTGTGAAATTGGACTAGACCCAGAACTAGCCAGAGGCCCTGAAGGAATTCCATGAAAGAACATCTATGGAAAAAACAAATATGCAACATAATTTTTTATTGATTAATGCTGCAAATAACAAGATTTAACTATCCAAGTACTTCTACACATAAGGAGGAGAAAGTGAGGTCTGAAGATGCTGGAGATCAGAGCTGAAAATGTGTTGCCGGAAAAGTGCAACAGGTCAGGCAGCATCCAAGGAGCAGGAAATTCGACGTCTCGGGCATAAGCCCTTCTACACATAAGATCAACAAAGTCTTAATTAAAGTTGAAGATGACTTAAGATAGGTTTAGTGGATAAATTCCAAAATATTTGCATATAATTAATTTGCTTGATTACAGCAAGGTATAATTTGACAGAAAATCTGTTCCAATCCATTCAGTTCATCTGATACATGAAGAAAATACAGGTACACAAGTGCATACATAAGATCCATTTTAAGAAAATAAAAACCGTCAGCACAAGTCACCAGAGGTTAGCAGGCATATACCACTTTCTCATACACAATTAGAAATAATAATGTTCTCTGTTCAATTTTCTTAAATGTATTTCAATACTCTTTGTCAGGTTTAGAGAACATGTAAATTCTTAGTTGGGGAAATATATATTTTAATCACCACAATGTGGGGTGAAGCTCACTTTAGAGGTCTCATGCTGAGTGTATTATTCACTCCTCACTCCCTCGGGGAAGGTCTGACATTAGAGCCAATCAATACCGTGGCAGGGTATCACCTGCAGGGTATCAGGTAAGGAACTCACCAGGCATCTGGTCTGGGCAGTAATAGAAATCAGGAGAAGCAGTTCCAAGACACATTTTAATGATGTGGATCTTTCTCCACATTACACACATCTGTTGATCCAGGAGAATTCAAAGGTAAAGTTGCCACAGTGCCAGCTAACCACAGGGCTGCTCTTTCATTTAACTGGCGGTTTAACCTGAAAATCACCACACCTTAGATCAAGGGAGAACTTGAGAAGAGGAGATCTTCAAGATAACATCAGTCACATGTGTTGGCATTTCTCTGCATTACAAAGCAGCTGTCCAACCAACTGAGCTAACTGACCAGAAACATCTAATGAGCAAAAATCAATAAGTTTAAGGAAAAAAAGACAAAAAGTTCTACATCAAAATGAATTCATGAGTGTGGATTTATTTCTTTCTCTGACTAAATACAAAAGTAGGAGAAAGTGAGGACTACAGACGCTGGAGATCAGAGCTCCCATTCCTGAAGAAGAGCTCATGCCCGAAACTTTGATTCTCCTGCTCCTTGGATGCTGCCTGACCTGCTGCGTTTTTCCAGCAACACATTTTCAGCTCTAAATACAAAAAGTATTAAAGTTTAGTGGAAAGAAGCCTTTGGCTAATCTTGTTCAGAAAGCCCACTAGATCAACCATCAATCAGAAATTACAAAGCCAGAGAAGAAAATTCTATCCACTTATAGCTGTTGGCCAGTCAGAGGTAGATCTGGTTGTTAAGAGTCTGAAAAGTTTAATACTGAGGAGCACCATCAACAGCACCCAATATAATGTCATATGGACCAAGGGGCAGCGTAACTTTGGAGCTTGAGAGAGGACAATGGGTCCTCCTCAATCTCTCTCTGCCATTGTCGATGATATCAATGTAAATTGATGGCAAAAGTAGAGGATTTGCAACAAGAAATTAAGTTTCTATTGTGAGGGGAGCTTTCTGATGTTGGGGGTCTTGTGGAAATCAGGGTGGTGGGGGGGGGGGGGGGTGGGGGAGGTGAAAAGTGAAAGAATGAGATATTTCTCAGACACCACTGGCTTTGTTCCAGATCTGGTCCGCTGATCTTGCATTACTTGGTGCAGATCAAAGTACTCCTCAAACTGACAACTTGCTCACATTGATTTACTGATGAGGTAGGCTGACTCTTTCAGTCCTGCCCAGAGCTGAAGTAATTGCAGCCTAGTTGGGTTGAGATGCTTAAGCTGTCAATAATTGGCCATTTGAAGGTTTTAATTGTCAGTGGATTGGGAAGACTGATCCTGTGCTTCCTTCCTCTTCCCTTTCAGAAGTTTATTGCTGAGGTGGTGGAAAGGGGATAAGTTTCTCTCTGGTATTAATCCATCCCATTGACTGACCTTGCTAACATAGTGTTGGAAGGAGAAAGAGATAATAGGGAGAAAAGGGGAAAACAAATAATGCAATATCTAAAAGGGATACAATTTGGAATCAATAATTGCATTCAAAATAGAGCTACCATGTTAAGTAGATAATTGGGAAAATAAATGGATTTTATTTCAAAGGGAATGGAGTATAGAAAGGGGATGTTTTGCAAAATCTATGCATGGTACTAGAAGATCACAGCTGGAATACTGTGAACAGTTTTGGGCTTCTTATCTGAGGAAAGAAATATTGGCATTGGAGGCAGTCCAAATAAAGTTCAGTGGCTGATCCCATAAATGGAGGAATGGTCATATGACAAGTGGTTAAGTAGGTTGGGCCTGTACTCATTGGAGTTTAGAAGAAAGAGAGATAAACTTATTGAAACATACAAGATTCTCAGCAGACTTGACAGGGAGGATGTGGAAAGGATGTGTCCCTTTGCAGAACAGTCTCCGACCAAAAGGCTTGGTCTCAGAGTAAAGGATTGCCCGTTTAAGACAGAGATGAGGAGGAATTTCTTCCCTCAGATGTTAGTGAATCTATGAAAATCTTAACTGCAGAGGCCAGCTGAGGTTGGGTCATTGACTTTATTCAAAACTGAGAACAGTAATCAGTAAGAGAATCAAGGGGTTTGGGGGAAAAAGCTGAAAAGTGGAGTTGAGGATGTGACATCATTTAATGGGAGAGCAGATTCAATGGGCTCAATGGCCTACTTTTGCTCAACATCTTGCGGTCTCTTTATAACTAATGAATGTAAAACTAAGCTAAATAATAGAATTGTAGTAGGTTTACATTGTAAGACTTTCATTTCCAAGATTAATTTGTATAATGTATTTATTAGTTCAGAGTCAAAGCTGCAATGATCCCTGAACATTCAACGTCTTTCTCCCATCACACTTAGTTAAGCCTGAAGGGTGAAGAAAGGTAATTTTCTGTTATTTATGCAAATGACAAACTGATCAGAGTCACAGGGTGCATTATTTTATTTACTCAGAGGAGAGAGGCACAAGGATGCCTGAGGACATGCAGTCGTCCTTTAGCTGGTGTCAGTTTCCAGAGGACATATACAGATTTGCATTGTGCTCTGACCTCAGTGTTCACCTCACCTCCCACTGTTTTGGATGAGGTGAAAAGAAAAAGGCAAAATTTAATTTTTACAAACTGCAACTACCATTTAACAGCACAGATATTATGTAATACTTAATTATAGTTGAAGTATTAAAAGATAATTTCTGAATTATCATGTGGCACATCTACTGAAATAACATTGGTATTTCAAGACCTTTCTAGTTCAATATCAATGATATTTTTTATTACTTGATTATCATTTACTTGTCACATGCTTATCATTTTGTCAACTATTTGTGTATTATCTGTTCCGAACATGCCTTTTAACAATTATAGTCTGTGACTGAAACTAGATTAAATTGATAGTACAGTAGTAATGCTGTATCTGCGGATTCGGTTTTCATAGTTTCAGTTATCCCTAGTTTACTGCAGAATGAAAATATTACATGGAACATTCCAGAAATAATTCCAGGGGCTGCTGGGTGGTAAATTTCCCATTTAAATGATAGGGTTTGCCACTATCCACGGTTTCGGGCATCTGCGGTAGCTCTCGGAACATATCACCCAAGGATACGGGTGGGGGGGACACCTATACTCTTTCATACAAATAGAGTCCTAATCAAACATTTGTATGGTGCCTTCCTAAGACAGTGCTGGTCCTGTATAACAGCTATTCTATATGTTAGTATCCAGCTAAATCTGTTCCTATAATGTAACATTAAGAACTACCTGCATTACCACCTGTCCCCAATCCAACTTCAACTCACTTCCCTCCAATCCCAAGTAAAGCTGCTTAATTACAGCTGTGACTCAGGCAGCTGAAAATGTGGAAGATTGCCAAGATATGTCCAATTCTCAAAAATCAGTACCATTTTAACCAAAATCATTATTGGTCCAGCAGCTACCTCATATCAATTATTGGTAAGGCCATAGCAATCATAAAATGCTTACTGACAGTCACTTCAGTTTCTGTCAGAAATACTATCAGACCCTACCATAGCTCTGATTTTAGCATGAACACAAGACCTGAATCCTGCAGGAAAATCCAGGGCATCTACCCTCAATGTTAAAGTAGATTTCAACAAAAGATAGCACCAAAGAACCCATGGAAATTTGTAGTTAGATTGGCTGTTTGATCTGACATAAATGTAAATGTTCATGTTTTACATAAGCTAAACATTGCACGACAGATCACTACAAGAGTTCCTTAGAACAAGGTTCCTTGGCATGTCCATCTTCTGCTCAGTAAATAACTTTTCTCTATCAAAAGGTCAAAAGTGAACCTGGCTTCAATGTTTCTGCAATGTTTTACTCAATTGTGATAATGAAATAATGCCTACCTAGCTTCAGCAGGATTTGTACGTTATGTTGACTTGGGCTGAATTGTGATATATAATATTTAAATGACAAGTGTCAAGTAATGACCATATGCAATAAGAAAAAAATTCAAGGATCAATCATTACAATGGTAAAAAACCTAATAACCTTCAATGATACAATCACCAACCAGTATTTCTTTTTCTTTTTTTTGTTTTTTTTTATATAAACCCCCACACTACCACCTAACTGTGGGCGGCACGGTGGCACAGTGGTTAGCACTGCTGCCTCACAATGCCTGAGACCCGGGTTCAATTCCCGACTCAGGCGACTGACTGTGTGGAGTTTGCACGTTCTCCCCGTGTCTGTGTGGGTTTCCTCCGGGTGCTCCGGTTCCCTCCCACAGTCACAAAGATGTGCGGGTCAGGTGAATTGGCCATGCTAAATTGCCCGTAGTGTTAGGTAAGGGGTAAAATGTAGGGGTATGGGTGGGTTGCGCTTCGGTGGGTCGGTGTGGACTTGTTGGGCCGAAGGGCCTGTTTCCACACTGTAAGTAATCTAATCTAACTGCGGTAGTGCTTATTTTTCCCCAGTACCCATGTTGTGCGTGTGCAGGTGTGAGACACAGTGAGAGACACAAAGTGCACGAATCTTTATTCAATTTCCACCACCAGGAAAATAGGAAACACCCAACCAGTATTTCTAGTGTCAACAGCTTAAGTTCACAGTGGTCATGACTGAATGAATGATAATTGCTGATCATGCCAGTAATGCTCATAGCTCTTGAAAGAATGTAAAAAAACACTATTGAGCAAAAGCTTAACTAGATCAGTTATATCAACATTCATGCCAATATAAGCTAATCAGGCTCTAGGTATTCTGTGGTGAATGACTTAACTCTTGATCTGAAAACTCTGTTCTAGATCCAACCTGGATAACTGGGCTATTCTTAAACCTTCCCTGTTTTCCTGGGTATGGATGTGCTCTCGGCAGCAGCTATCACCCAAAACGCTTTTTAAAAAAACTGAAATGCTCCTCCTGGCTCTAAAACAGCTTTGACTGCTGTTGTCAGCCCATATTTCCCCAGAGACCCACCTTAGGCCCTCTGGACACTAGGGCCAAATGTGAATCTTGTCACGTGGACTATTTGTGGTGGCATGGTAGATGCTGGAATGCCTGCATAATAATTTAGGAGCACCAATTTTGTGCATCCATCGTTGAGTAAAATGTTTGGGTGCTTAAAAATCAGCCTCAATGAATTTTAAGGTTGAAAGTTTAGCAACATCATATTAAATATCCTAATATTTTCAATGTTTTAGGCTTTTTCCACACAGAGCTAAGCTATGCATATATTTGTTGTATGTCACATGACTAAATTTCAAATACAAATAGACAAAATAATTTCTTAATTCCAGGAAAAAGGATTTTTTTTCAAAAGGGAAGAAACTGCATAAGATGCACTATCAGTTAACTCCTGATGGAAAGCTAATGCTTGAAACATTGACTTTCCTGCTCCTCAGATGCTGCCTGACTGGCTGTGCTTTTCCAGCATCACACTTTTTGATATTGAGCACCCTCCACTGTATCAATCAGCACAGATTAATCAAGCCCTCTTAATGCTGCTGTGGAGTCAAACAATGCAGGCAGATCTTTTAATACTGAATGGATTATCAGTCTCCTTCTTGAGGTTATGTCCTTAAGAGATAACCTCTGTCCCAAAGCCTACCAGATCCTCACTAACTAATCAAGCTGACTGGCTAGCTGCCCGTTCACAAAGCTTTCACACCACATTTTTCTCCAACTGTCAGACATGCTGGAGTGTCTAAGTATGCCTTGGATGAATTTGTCAATTCTTCCAGGTGTACTAAAGTGTAAATGTGTCTATTTCACAAAAAACAAGTCTTCAGAATGACAGTTGATTGACACTAATTTGGTAGTTTTGTTTAGTTACACAACAAAAGGGTGAATAACGTGTGCGGTAGCAGGTGTTGACTTTGAAGTTGCCCATTTGTTGTTTAATCAGGGTGCAGCAGACAGGAGTCTGGACTAAATTTGTACTCCATCAGGCTCACTTACTCTTCCTTTAATAAGCTTTCACATTATGTAATGGTCAGCCTATTTTCTCTGGAAGATAAGAATTGTTCCAAACAGAATAAAAACTATAAGGTTTGACAAGACCTCAAAAATGTTTTCACATAAAAACTAAATACTGTTAATTTTAAAGATATGAAATAAAAACAGAAAGTGCTGGAGAAATTCAGCAAATTAGGCAACATCTATCAGAGAGAAGCAGAGTTCACCTTTCCAATCCAATACGACTTCTTTGTTAAAAAAAACCCAAAGAACTGCAGATGTTGGAAATCAGGAACACAAACAGCAATTGTTGGAAAAACTCAGCAGGTCTGGCAGCATTTGTACAGAGAAAGCAGAATCAATGTTCCAGATCTGAACTTTAAATATTAATTCTGCTTTCTCTCCACTGTTGCTGCCAGAGTGTTTTACCAGCAATTTCTGTTTGACGTTCTAACTTCTTCAGAATCTTCTTTAAAAGTTCAAATTCAGCATCATGGATCTCTTCTATGTCTCTCACCTCCCTCCAAACATTTATCCATTTGTTACTTGAACCCAGTCACAATATTTATATAATGTTCCTCACTGCTAATTTATCCCATACTCCTGTGTTCTCCGGATTAAAACAGGTTAGAATCAATGTGCTTTCTTGTTCAATAAAGTCAGGGTTGCTTTTAGTGCCTCTGTAATCTAACAATTTCTATTTAAAGCATTAATACTATAGCATGCAAAATGATTCACTATTCACAGTTCGCATGCTTTCCATTTAGGAATAACTAATTAAATATTGCACTTCTCATAGTTTTTCAGTGAAATGGCAGTTTGGAATTTACTCAGAAAATGATGGCCACATGAGATACTTAAATTAAGTGAACTGAAAACTCATGCAGCATAAGGACCAGATGGAATATTTAAAGAGTCAGTATAGACTCATAGAGTCCACAACATACAGCATGGAAACAGACCCTTTGGTCCTACTCATCCAGATATCCTAAATTCATCTTGTCTCAGTTACCAGGATTTGCCTTCTTTTGTTTGTATCCATCCAGATAACTTTTAAATGTTGTAATTGTACCAGCCTCCACCACCTCCTCTGGCAGCTCATTCCAGAGACACACCATCGTCTACATGAAAGAGTGACCTTTAGGTCCCTTTTTTATCTCGCACTTCTCACCTTAAACTTATGCCCTCTAGTTTTGGACTCCCCTGCCCTGGGAAAAAGACAATGGTTATTCATCCTATCCATGCCCCTCATGATTTTGTAAACTTCTATAAGGTCAGGCCCAATCTCTGATGCTCCAGGGAAAATAGCCCCAGCTTATTCACTCTTTCCCTACAACACAAACCCTTCAACCTTGGAAACATCCTTTTACATCATTTCTGCACTGTCTCAAGTTTAACAACATATTTCCTAGAGCATGGAGACTAGAATTGTACACAGTACTCCAAAAATGGCCTAACCAATGTCCTGTACACCTGCAGCATGACTTTCCAACTCCTTTACTCAATGTATTGACCAATAAACGCAACTGTGTCAAATGCCTTCTTCAGCACCCTGTCTACCTGTGACTTCACTTTCAAGGAATAATTTTTGTAATTTAGGAAAAAATAGGGGAGAGGTATGGATGTCGTTGATATGATCTGAGGGCTCAAATTCAATGATAGCCATTTTAATGTTTTAAAAAGGAATAAAAATATAATTTTAGGAACTGTCGATGCACTGAAAATCTGTGGCATTAATAAGAGGTAAAATATTGTTTTCGGATTTAAGGATACAGGTAAAAAATTTACACCAAGAATAAAAAGAAGTTGCAATGGTATACCATCCAATTATGTCTCTGAAATATTACAAAATACTTCACATAAAATAAAATAATTGCAAATGGAACAACTGTTCTTGCTATCTAAGCACACCTTTTAAAACAACCTTTTCAGGTCAGAATAGTCTCACAAATAGAAATAAGATCAATGGCAATTTTCACATTCTTCCAGAATTATTGACTGAAAGAAATGTTGGTCAGGCTACATTTTGAATATGGATAATATATCCTTTTGAACAAATAGGTGGTATTGGAGTTAAACATTCTCAAATGTTTTCTAAATTTACAAGTTTCTCACAAAGTCAACAACTTAACAACTGAGTTCAGTCAACTCAAGCAAATTGAAATCCATTCTGAAAGGTTTTTGAATGGTTGCATTTGTCCACTGTAATTTTTCCAATTCTTTGAGAAATTAGCAATGATGTTTAGCGAGAGTAAAATGGGAGTATTGATTTCTTTTCTTTACAGAGTCTGGAAATTGTTTAATACTCAGATGTTTTTTCTTACACCTGTTTTTGCCTTCATTACATTTCTCCAGGATTTCTGAGGCTTTTCCTAATAATTGAACATGAGCTTGCAAACCAAGCATTTCAAGGCAACATGGCGGGGTGTAGGGTGTTGGAAGTGTTTCTGGCTTTGACACATAATAAACAGCAAAGAAACAATTCATTTAACCCATTATATATTTAGACCATATGAAACCATTTGAATTCTGTTGTCTTGCATAATAATTTGTAATGAGAATATCCATTCCCCAAAAGATTGAAGTTCTTTCCTACCTTGTATCTGTCACTTTACACCTGAAACTGAGCTTCTAGGGTCATTGTTGACTCCTTCTCTGAAGCAAGTAAGAACTGCTCATGGAAATCTGTGGCCTTCTTCCAACCAGTTCACACCATCACCCATTGATTAAGACCATCAGTAAGATTCTAAAATATGTAAACCATTTTCCTTGGAATCTTCCTTTTGATGAAGACATAGACAGCATGATTCATCATCAGCCTTTGTCTGATGTGAGAAAGGAATATTTGAGGACCAGGCTCTCAACTCCAAGATCAAGATTGTAGTTCACCAAGGAACAGAGATCCCTATCCTCCTCTTTCATCAGAGATTTGGATACCTCGAGCAGGTATTTCAAAGCACAGGAGTGGTTTGACCATTGGTGGATTTGCATAATCTGCTATATCCGGTGGCAAGAAAGGCAATCGAATGACAACATCCTTTCCCTAGTCAACATGTCCGGCATTTAGATGGTAAACTTTTAGAACAAGCTCCACTGGGCAGGACATATGGTTTAAAGGACTAGAAACAGACTTTGAAAGCAATTGCTCTATTTGAAACTCAGTGATGGCATGGGACTCCCTGAAGGCAATGGAAATGTTTAGAGATATCCTTGAAGTATTCCTGAGGAAGTGAAATATTCCCACTGACTTGTGAGATCGGGCCATGACCAAAATTGCAAAGTTTCATTTGGGAAGGCACTGATCATTTTGAGAGACCTTGACAGGAACAGGCAGAGGCAATTCCAAGGCATCAGAAAGTGCACACAGGCCAGTTTTTTAAAAATTGATTTCATCTAACCAATGCTCAATGTACTCCTTGCCCCAAATAATGCAGAATCTGCAAATCGATCTTTGGGCTTATCAACCAGTGAGAACCCATCCATCCTGAGTGGAAGTGAGTTACCCTCAATCCTAAGAGATTGCCTGAGAAGAAAATTACACTAAAAACATTGCATTCATGCCAAACCTCATGGCATCATTTGCACAAGCAGATAAGATTAGAGACTGGCTAAAATAAGGACCAGATCTGTAACATCACTAACAAATATTCAATTGAATCTCCAATTGCTTCAAATTCCAACAGGGAATGAGTGAAGCATCAGAAAACTGAACAATCAAATTGTTCACTGTTTTTAATGTTTCCAATTGACAAGTCACAGCAGGATCAATTAAAAGTTTGCAAATGATACAAAGATAGGTAGATGTACAGATAGCATTGAGGAGATGGGGAGACTGCATAAGGATTTGAACAGGTTAGGAGAGTGGATAACGACGCGGCAGATGAAACACAACATGGAAAAATGTGAGCTCATGCACTTTCTTACGAAGAATAAAGGCATGAACTATTTTCTAAATGGGGAGAAAATTCAGAAGTCTGAAATGCAAAGAGACTTGGGGGTTCTAGTCCAGGATTCTCTCAAGGTAAACTTGCAGGTTGAGTCAGTAGTTAGGAGAGCAAATGAAATGATGGCATTTATTTTGAGAGGAATTGAATATTAAAGCAGGGATGTGTTTCTGTGGATCTGCAAGGCTCTGGTCAGACCACATTTGCAGTATTTTGTGCAGGTTTGGGCTGCATATCTCAGGAAGGATGGACTGGCCCTGGACGATGTTCAGATTGGTCCCAGAAATGAAAAACTTAACATTTGAGGACATTGGATTTATACTAGATGGAGTTTAGATGGAGGAGGGTGGATCTAATTGAAACATACAGAATACTGACTGGTCTGGACAGCGTAGATGTTGGGAAGATGTTTCTTTTGGTTGGAGAAACTGGACCTGAGGGCATGGTCTTAGAGTAAAGGGAAGACCTTTAGAAAGGGAAGAAAGGAGATAAAGAGAAATGTCTACAGCCAGAGAGTGGTGAACCTATGGAATTCATTGTCACTGAAGGCTATGGAGGCCAGGTCTTTGAGTATATTAGAGACGGAGATAAAGTTTACAGGGAGAAGTGGAAGAATGGGGTCGAGAAACGTATCAGCCATGATTGAATGGCAGAACAGATCTGATGGGCTGAATGGCCTAATGTCTGCTCCACGTCTTATGGCTTTATGGTCTTAATTATTCCAAAAACATTGAAACATCAGTAGAAGGTATCAACTTGAATTTCTCCCATTGAAAATTTTATGGCAAGTTCTCATCATTTATTAAAACAGAATTTTTTTAAAAAATGCTTATTTTACTCAAATGAGTTTCTTTTAATTTTAACATTGTCCATCACCAATCTTCTCTCAGCTGATCTGCTGTTATCTGCTGATCCATCCATTAGCTACCTCTAGGATTAATTATTCCAATATATTGCTGAGTGACGTTCCATGTTTTAATCTTGAAAATGTTGATGTTATCTTGAACTATCTGTGACTTCATTTATATCAAATCCCATTCGATGCTTGCTGGGTTAGGGTAGTTTGTGGTTAAGTAGTGTCTTAATTTTCAAATGGAGGGTCAGTTGATTGTATGACTGATTTGAAATGCAGAGTGAGGCTAACAGCATGGGTTTAATTCCTACACTGAGGTTATCATGAAGAATTCTCCTAATCTTTTCCCTTGCCTGAGGTGTGAGGACCCTCAGATTAAACCACCACCAGTTGTCTCTCTCGAATGAGACAGCAGCCCATGGGTGTGGTAAGATTATGGCAACTTTATCTTTTAGATTTTAGAACTCTCAACTTTGTTTTAAATACCCTTGATGGTTTAATTCTCCCTTATCTTTGTAATTTCTTCCAGCCCCACCACCTTGTTAGAAATCTGTACTCTTCCAAACCTGGTCTCGTGAATACTGCTCTTTCTGCTATAATGCACATTTCATTGATGTGCATTTGCTGTAATGTGATTGATGAATTGGGAACACTGTATCTAAAGTGCAAACTTTCAAAGTGTGTATTAGTTATAATGCGATTCTGACCCCATTAGTTTAAAAGGTGTGGTTATTGCACAATTTTCTTATAACGAGAGATTGCATGAGATTGGAACTATCATGTTATAGCAGAACTGACTGTATTTCCAATCTTAATTGTTTGGTTACTTGCGGTTTTGCCTGTAGTTCTTAAGTATAGGTTTTGGGATTTTGTCCCTAAATTTCTCTTGACATCCTCCTTAAAAGACTCTGTTTTCAACCAAGTATTTGATCATTTGTTCTGATATCACTTAGAAGCCTGATATTTTATTTGATGATGCTTCAGCAAAGTGCTTTTGGACACTTTACTATGTTAGAGGCTCGATTTAACCATATTGTTGTTGTTATTGCAGGATGTGGTAAACTGCTGAAAACTTTGCTCTCAGAGCTGTACTCATGTTCTGTAACCCTGCAGCTCAAGGTGAAGTACCAAATTTGGAGGTTTAAATTTAAAATTTTTGTTCTATTGTTCAACTTACTCCATGGACTTTACCCCTCTCTATTGTGACAATTCCTCTGAAAATTCTGCAAGTGTTATGACCAAACTCCAGTACCCAATTCACTATAGTCCTTATTACAATACCCCAAACTGTTAAGTTTCCAGGTGAGAAGGGATGACCTTGCTTCCTTTCTTTATTCACCCACTCCTCCAGCTGACTGCAACAAAATCAATTTAAAAGCAATTTCCTCCCTTGTGGATATCTTTCTCTCAGAGCCAAATTAACTTGTGTTTTAAGAGGACCCAATTTAGCCAGGCTTTTTTTTTCAATTAACACGAACAATGTCATTACACATGAAAATAAATATTAAACAAAGACATATACATACAGATTAGAAATAAGGGGCGTGCGTAAAAGATAAAAATAAAACAGAAGTTATATGATTAGTCACTGAATCATTCGTGAAGAGCAAGTAAGACGACACTTTGGCAATTATTGGCTTGCATGTGTTGAGTTTGTCACTTGAACAAACAATTTTTGAGATTATTGCTTTTGTAGGGTGATTGATGTTCCTCTGTTCTGATTCCTTTTTTGACTGGTTTGCAATGCTGAAAGTGAGGGATGATGCATCTGTCTTTACCTGCAGTATAGGAGTGTTTACTGGCAATTCACAAATTATGACTTCAATAGCACACTAGATATTATTTCATCCACAATGGTCAAATAATAACACAACCACACTAGACTAATAATAACACACAGACTGGTGATGCAACTTTCTTTTAACCCCTCCTTTGTATATTCCTGGAACGGGCAACCATAAAACTTTCTGCAAGAGGTAGCTTTCTTCTGAGCAGTTGCATGGGTGGGGGGTGGCATGGGAGTTGTTGTCAAACTCCCTCTTTATCTCAAGTTGTTCTCTAAGTTTCAAATTTCATTGATTGCTTTGGGACTAACAATCCACATTGAATTCTGGCCAGCCAACACTTAAATTACAGCTGCAGTTAGTTTGTCTCTGTAATAGTCATCTTCAAAAAACACATTTTAGAATTAAGGACTAAAACTGCCCAAAGCATTTTGGGAATCTGTTCTGTATCTTAACACAATTAACCAATCGTATTCCAAACAATTTCATCTCTCCAAGCTCTGCAAATCCTTTGTTTAACCTTTCTATTTCTCCTCTTTCAAAACACTCCTTAAAATCACATAGGTTGGACAAATACAAATTGGTTGGGGCATCATGAAAAGTCTTCCGTTCTTCAACTTGACCCACAAGAACTTTGAAATCCACAAGTCAGGGACCTTGGATTGAGAGCTCATCTAAAAGATGGCACAGGCAAAAGTGTAGCACTCACTTTGTTCTACATGTCAGCCTGGATTATGAACACAGGTCTTGAAACAGAGCTTTAACTTACTTTGCTGAGAGGAATGAGTGCTACAACTCAGTGAACCAGTGAAACTGGTTCTTGTTTGGACAGAGGGTGGAACAAAGCAGACTTTAGTAGGAGGAAGTGGAGCACATAGACTTGGATAGGCAGTATGGTCAGCTTTGTGTTGTATGGACTATTCCGTGCAAGATTAAGCCTTTGTAAATTATTTTTTGTACATAATCTGATCAAGCCGGACATTTGCACAGCTTGTGCTTGTTCATATCTTCCTTAACATTTGTTAAAAGATTGTTGGAAGAAGTAATATTTTATATTACCATTAAAAGTAACATAAAGGATGATATTCAAGGTATATTCAAATGGGAACCCTGTTAAAAAATGCAAGAAACATTTGGAAGTGTGGTGTGATTAGATGAAACAAAGCTAAAAATCACACAACTCCAGGTTTAATTGGAAGCACTTGCTTGTGGAGTGCTGCTCCGGGTGGTTGTGGAGTACACGAGTGTAAGGCACCGAATTTATAGTAAAAGTTTGTAGTGTTGTGAGAAACAAAGCTCACTCACTGCAATCATTTCAGTCCGAGACAAGATCTGAATCAGTAGTGCCCTTTATTTCACACTTGCAAGTGGGTGTGATGTCCACAAGGCAGGGACAAAACACACTGAATTCAACAAATACTCGATATTTATATAATTTGGTTCCTATATTTTTTTTCTTATTTCATTGTTTCCCCCCCCGTTTACATCCTCCACTTCCCTAAGACCGGTACCCATTATTCCTGTTTATCTCGTGTCTTATCCGGACTTGTCTGTGAAAAAAATGCTCATTTCTGTTCTCAAGGCCATTTGACCTCATCCTGCTGTGGGCACATCCTTGTCTTTTCACAGCATCTTATCACTAAGCCCTTTTAATTGGGGTTTGTTCCTGTGTTTCTGTAAAAGTAGGAAACAGATGTTTATACCTATTGTTTATACAGGCCTGTCTTCACAGCATCTTACCACTAAGCCTGTAGTTCTACCATTGTCTTACAGTCCCATTTCTTTCTTGCATGCATTCTTAGCTAATACAAAAAAACAATTATGCATTTCCCCCACACTGATGTGAGTTCATTCACCTTGTATCAGAAATTATAATTGAGAATTGCAGAAGTAACATTAATTTACCATATCCCACAGTGTGATATAACTGAAATTATACATTAAAAAATATCATGATTGTTTGTTAAGTCTCTCATCAGTTAGATGCTAGTGCTTCCAATTAAACCTGTTGGTCTATAACCTGGTGTGGTGTGATTTTTAACTTTGTACACCCCAGTCCAACACTGGTATCTTGAAATCATTGATGAAACAAATCATTGTTAGGAGCTAATCTTGAGCAACAACAACTATCCAGAATTTACTGTCAACATATCCATGTCTTAAATGGTGTTTGCTGTCATTAATGTGTAAAATTTAAGCAACTTGTGGTGAGGAAGTGAAACTTTGTGAGTTTTGAATTTCCACAAGTTGCTGGGCAATTTTCCCTTAGCCTCAGGGAATCAACTAGCCACTGCAAGTTTCATGATGTTGCATTTGTGCATTAATTGCCAATTAAGCCCAAAATAAGAAGATTTATGACCCTGAAATTTTAATCAACCAGAAATGTTGCAATTTAAGTTATATTATCTTAATCCTATGGGTAGTAAATTGTTGTCAGACCTTTTCAAAATTTGAAGCTTTAAAAACTACTTTTTTTAAATTTTGCCTTCCTGTCTGTTTTTTTTCCTTAATGCAATCTTTCTTTCCTTTCTGTTTCTTTTTCTGCACTTAATTAGAATATACTCCATCCTATTTTGTTAAGTGTTTGTCTTTTTGTTTCTCATTTGCTGCTTTTCTTGGGAAAGAGAAGATCTGATTGAGTTTTTTTAAGATGAAGAGTGGACTGGTTTAAAAAGACAAAAAGAAACTATTCCCATGGGCAGAAGAATTGAGAACCAGTGGACACTTGTGTAAAATAAATGGCAAAAGAAACAACAGTGACCAGAATTTTCTTTTAAAGAATGATTTGGATTTGGAATGAGTATGTTGTGGAAGTACAAGAGAATTATCTGAAGTAGATCATCTACTGGACTATCGGCCAGTGAATTAATCTTCCAGAAAGTTGGCATGGTCATGATGGGCTGAATAGTCTCTTCCACATCTGTCACCATTCTAACCTTTTAAGGCTATCTGTGAATGTGTCACCATTCTATGGAGATTCTTCTATCTTACTGCCTAACGATTCTATTGTTCACTAAGGTTCTGGATAAACCTACACATTTATTATTGTGTTCTTTATCAGTCATATCTCCAAAGACTTGATTGACTGGACTTGTCCTCACTGGAATCTCAAAGAAATAGGGGGATCTCATAGAAACTTATAAATCCTAATGGGACTGGACAGGCTAGATGGGGGAAGAATGTTTCAGATGTTGCGAAGTCCAGAATCAGGGCTACAGTCTAAGAATAAGGGGTAAGCCATTCAAGATTGAGAGGAGGAAGAATTTCTTCACCCAGAGAGTTGTGAACCAGTGGAATTCTCTCTCACAGGAAGCTGTTGGGGCCAGTTCCTTTGATATATTCAAGAGGGAGCTGGATGTAGGCGTTGTGGCTCAAGGAATCAAAGGGTCTGGAGAAAAAGTGGGAATGGGTTACTGAAATCACATGATCATATTGAATGATAGTGCTGGCTCAAAGGGCTGAATGGCCTATCCTGCACCTATTTTCTATCTCCAGCAATTTGTCGGATAGTTATTTCGAGGCGAAGGGTTTAGGGATGAAGTCACCCTAATGGTGCTTGATGCAAGATACCCCATGCTAGCAAACTTTGGGACAATATTTTTTTTCACAGGGAGAGCTTCCTTCTCCTGTGCTGACCTTTTCTCTTGCTATGTCTAAAAAAAAGTCTAAAGCACGCCTTTTGACACCAGTTGGGGAACTGGCAAGACGCTGTACTATTCAGGTTTGGTTAAGGCTGCTGGAGTGGCAGTAGATGGACACAGGGAATGCCCACAACTCAAGTCTGCCTCACTCCTTCACAAGCTGATCAGTATTCAGGTCACGTCGGCGCTTTGGTGTGCCCGCGCATTGCTCGTGCCCGCGGCCCCCTACGGTTTCCCCAACCCCCCCCCCCCCCCCACCCCCCCACAAACAAGCTTTTGCAGTGAGAGGAGAAGCGGCGGAAGGAGAGGCAGCGGTGGGAACGCTGTGATAGTCGGTTCAGGGTAAAGGGAGCGCAGCATCAACCTCCGGGACATAGGCATTGAACTGGCATCAAACTGCTGCTGATCCCCTGCCAGTCCCAGGTAAGAGTCCCCTCGGTGGAACGGGAGGAGAGGAGGAGGTAGGAATGCGAGCGGTAAGCGGGGACCCAGCACCCACTAGAGGGTTTTTATCACATTAGTTATTCTCTGTTATTTAGCTTAGTCTTCCGTCTTGCTTGCCTGCCCCACTGAACCCTTTCTCCCGTCTGCAGACGTCCACCGCCTCTTGGAATATTTCTCCATCTTTACAGCTGTTAACCAACAATATTCCATATTATTCAAACCAAAAAAAAAACAAGTGTCTATCTGAAGGAAATCTGCTCCAGGATACGGGCGAAAGAGAGAGAAAAAACCCCTCAAGAACTGGTGGTTGATGATCTTTCTATCCTTGTGAAGCTGTGTTTTTGATGGATTTGGTACGAAGTCTGAAATTGGTGTTGAATGCGAATAGATTTGAAATTTCCTGCTGCTTAATTGGGATATTTTCGAGTGTCCTGCTTCATGTATTGTGCTCTGTATATAGATTGTCTTTAATATTGTTTAACAAGATTTCTTCCAATTATGCATATATAAAAAACTGATCTTTCTGGACTGATAGAAGGGGGGAAAAAAAACAACCTCCAGGCTAGCTGTTGTCATGGAGATTGAGTCTAGCCAAGTGAGTGTGTGTGCAAGTTGACAAAATGACATTTCACCATATAAAAATAATAAATGCTTTTTGTTGGCTGAAATGTGGAAATCGATAGAGATGATATTGTTGGAATGGAGTAAGCATACAGTCTTTCTGCTTCATGATCGTAGCTGCAAGTTGCACAAGAACACCTCTCCATCACCTTGTTTGTATGCAATTTCCAGTTGAGTTGGGTTTTATTTGGTGGGCTCCTCCAGCTCTACTGATTTTATCCTGTCTAGGCATATAATCTGAATGACATACAATCTTGGCAATTTACTGATTATTGGACAGCTATCTATCAATTGCCTTCAGTCGTGGTTTGCCTCCACCCCCACTTTCTCCCACCCCCTCCCTCACCGTCATGCATCGATGCAGGATTTTTTTCCCTCTTCTCTAAAGTGTTTAGAGTGGTATTTGTGAGCTGTTTTTCTTATTCATATTCGGGTCTCGTAGACTGGCTGTAACTGGAATCCCTGCTGCTTTAAACAGATCCCATTCAATAGAAACCACCAAACATCCAGGCACTGCATCTGAGCAGCTAAATCACTAACCCTTTCAGAACTGAAGTGCCTCTCTCCACATATTGGAGAGTGGTGGTTGGGAGGTGGGGAGGGGGGGGGGGGGGGGAGTGAGGAGAAAACATTTTATAAAAAGATGGCATTGTATTCCTCAGAAATCTTCTCTGAACTGACCAGTGAAAGAAATTGCTTTCCTTCATGTAATACATCAACGTGCCCCTCATTCTGGCGGTTGTATATTTTCATTCATTGTTAGATTTTGAAAAGGGTCACTTTTTTTCTGAAATGTATCCTTATGTCAGCCTTTATCTGACTCCTTCAAGTTTATTTCAAATGAGGCATTCTACGTACTGGACAATCAGTGACTTTTCCCTATCTGATTCTAAAATTTGTTGTTTACAGGTTACTTGACCAATGCTCACATTGACAGGAACAACATTTGCTTTCAACTTGAAAGTAATAAGTAGTATGAATTCCTAATAGTTAATTCCCAATTCCATTCATGTCATGTGTAAAGGCTTTATTTCATGTCATTTCAACTTCAAATCCTGAAGTAATTTTCGGTTCCAATGTGTTGTCAGAAGTCTGAATAAATAGCATGTATGGAAATTAATGTGTCTCAGTACCAGAGTTTATGTGGATCTTTGTTTGTATATATAAATCAAGATAATTTGTGTATTGTGTAGGTGTGTGTGTTTGTGTAGATTTTGTATGTATTTCTGGTGTTAATGTGTTCTATATAACTGCTTTGCAGTTTTAAACAGAACGTGAAAGTGTTGGATTGCCTGCCCACATAGCTTTACTTGAAGACAAATGTTTTTGTTTTTGAATGCTATTTTCTTTGTTTTCTGAAAATTCTTACCTTAAATATTGTGGTGTGAGAGATTTTCTAGTTGAGCTGTTCAAGATGATAGAGGGATTCAATGAGGTAAACACAGAAACAGTGTTTCCTTTTGACTGGAAATCCAGAAGAGGGCACAGTCTTAAAATTAGAGCTGGACCATTCAAGATTGAAATCATGATGCACTTTTCCACACTAATCATAGAAATATTGAACTCACTCCCCAAAAGATTATGTAGGTTTAAGATACTAGGTTTAATACATTTTTCAAAACATAAATCAATAAATTTTTGTTAGGTGAGGTTATCAAGGGATAGGAGTCAAAACCAGGTAAATGGAATTGAATTACAAATTAGCCATGATCTATATGAATAGCAGAATACGTTCAAGGACTGAATTCCCGACCCCTATACATGTGTGTTGATGTTTACACCAAGGGTGTTGTGGGCACTGTCCATTTTTGGGGATAGGGCTAGAGATGTCCAAAAATGCAATTTTTGTAGCTAATTGAATAAGCTTTTAGACAACAAATGTCATTTAGTTGTCAGAAGACGCAGTCTTCAGCTACCTTCCTGAAATATTAATACAACCACTGCACAGAATATCCATTGAAAGAGGCAGCTGTGTGAGTGGCAGCCAGTATTATTTGAATTTTAATCTACTGGAGTTTGATTGAAAAGGAGAAGTCTCACATACATCATGTAGGAACCGAGAGACAGGTACGAGTATGTCTGAAATGTAGCTGAAAGTGGTAAGCTCAAAACTGGTGGCTGTCGTCTAAAGATGTGCATGTTAGGTGGGTTGGCCATGGGAATTGTGGGGTTACAGGGATGGGGTAAGGGGAAGTGAGATATTCTTCAGAAGGTCAATGTGGAAGGACTGAATGGCCTGCTTCCACACTGTAGAGATTCTGTGATATTTTTGCATAAATAGCTGTAGATTTTATCATTGCTACTATATTTAACTTTTACAAAATGGTTCATTGTATTTCATTGAATCACTATGATCTATGAAGTGCTATGTTCAATCCCATAATCTATGCAATTCTAGCTGATAGACAAGGACATGGTAAGGATGTTAAATTTGGCCAATACCTCTGGGCTCGAGAGGAAAGATCAGCCAGCATTCAGCCAGTGACCTTTGCCAGAAAGGGCTTGTATTAGGTATTCAGGTGAGATCAGAATCCATTCATCAATGTAACCTTTGCGTCTAAATTATCGACTAAAATTTATGTAGGTTGATACATGCAAAACACATAGGTAATATACTAATTTTGAAATTGGACACAAGTCCATACCTGAATAAGAGGTTATAGTTAAAAGAAGAATTGGGGCAAAGAGTGAGGTATTGAGAGCATCAAGATTTTGCAATTTCTGTTTTGTCTGTATTTTTTTTCTCTTCGAGACTTGATGACGAATCAAGCAGTTATTGCCTATTACTAATTGCCCTTGGGTAGGTGGTAATAAACCA
The DNA here is from genome assembly GCF_020745735.1 of Hemiscyllium ocellatum. Lineage (NCBI taxonomy): Eukaryota > Metazoa > Chordata > Chondrichthyes > Orectolobiformes > Hemiscylliidae > Hemiscyllium > Hemiscyllium ocellatum. Next base: position 100,149,854 of record NC_083411.1, on the reverse strand, counting down.
TTTGCAACAGAGATGTTCATTGGCCTAGTTCAGAGGGCTGTTAAAAGTCGCCGCATTTCTGTAGGTCTGGGGTCACTTGTAGGTTGTAGGGACAGCAGGTTATCCCTGGAGAACATGAATGAACCAGATTTAGCTTTTCTGATATTTCATTAATTTCATGATCCCTATAAAAACAAAATCTGGCTCAAAACTGGTTATTTCTAAAACTGCCTAATGAGCTATTATATTTAATTTAAGCATGATAACTTCATGTTTCATGTCAGTAGCACTGCGATACTTGGTTAGCAGATGTTGACTTGACTCCATGGAGAAACATAACAGAAATACTTCTTTGAAGTTTTCTTTGAGAAGTAGATCATATGTCTATTATTTTGGTTGTGTGCAGTGATTCAGTCTAATTAATTAGCTATAATGACTCATTAGAGTTGTTTATAAAATCAATGGGTTTATTTTGACACATTTGTTACACTCAGGAACATCAATCTTATGTGTTGGCAGATGCCAAACACGGTTTTGAATTTTGAGCCAGATTTTGTTGGTTTTTGGACAAAATTGAAGCCACTTTTGAACAAAATCCAAATAAATGACTCTTTTTAACCTCTGTCTACAGAATATCCAACCATTAATGCATGTACTACATGCAGTGACAACAGAAAGCGTTGGAAATACTCAGTAGGTCACCTGCATCTGTGGAAGGAAAATGAATGTCAGCTCTGTGACCTTCCATCAAAATTTTCTGTTCTTATTTCAGAGTTCCAACATCACAGTATTTTTGTTTCAATATAGCTGCACAGGCTGTGTTGAGTTCAAATCTGTATTCCTGCTCTTCAGTACTGGAATTGGGGATAGATTAAGAGATTTGAAACCATATTATAAAGGGTAGGGATGCCACTTGGGTTGTATAGCACAATTCCTGACCTGGATCACAGACAGTGAAGGGTGGAGAGTCCAATTGGTGATCCTACTGGTACAAGACCAAATGGGGTCCAAGAAACTCCCAAACTGCTGAAAAGACTCAGGACATCAAGCAGTATTCATGGAAGAGAAACCATAGTAACACTTTGGTTGATGTCTGTGATTGACAATCTGCCTTAGACAATGCTGTTTTTTTTCAGCTAAAACAAAGAACTGCAGATGATTGAAATGAGAAACAAAAACAGAAATTGCTAGAGAAATGCGGTGGCTCTGGCAGTATCTCAGGAGATAAAACATTTAACATTTGTCCAGTGACTCTTCTTCAGAACCTGTGTGTTCCATTTCATTGTTCCTGATTTGTCCAAAGTGATTGTTAATTTTCTGAAGAATCATAATGCTTAAAAGTTTTCCCACCGCACAGTACATTCATTATTCCATCGTATTTCATTACTCTCTAACATTTCTGCTGCTTCAGTATGTCTCCCTAATATATGTCGTTTCTTCCTGTGATTCTGTTTTTACAGTTAACCTGTGCTCTCTGGTATTCATTGTCCCGTATGAGCCTTGTTTAATTGACTTGTTAGCTATTTTTGATTTGTTAAAACAATCTGATGTTATTTGCTCTATCAATTCTGCCATTAAACAATATTCTTTTAAATTTTCCTTATGTCATATTATTCTGATGTATTTCAGATTCTGAGCTTCACTGTTGTGGTTATTCAAAAGGCATGACCAGCAGAAGGCTTTTGTAAGGAGAAACTTAGAAATAGAGATCATATAATGAGGCTCTTGTAAAAACTAGGAACTTCAAAAAGCCAAACACTTTGAATAGCAAACATTTGCACCAATAAATAATGGGTTTACAGTAATGAGAGATAAGTAATGCCTTTTAGAATGTTGAAAATGGCTGATAAAGAAGTTAAAAATAATGGCTCTGCCTATCATAATGATTTCAAATAGATCATAATAATGAGAGGTTTGTAGTAACTGAAAATTAGTAAAACAGTAGTTTATTATAATTACATAGCCAAAACCTCTAGTTGGTCATTAGACTAGTAGCATTGTCGTTGTAATCTGTTACAAAAAGATACTCTGACCTTGGATAATTTTACAGCCTGATGGTGGCAGAATATGACTGTGACAGGCCATACAGGCCTGCCTTAATATGGTATTGCAACGGATTCTTTGCTCAATGTCTCAAATTGAAAATCCTGAATCTTGTGTCTACGTTTGTCAATACGACGTTTTCTTTCCTCTCTACAACTATGAAAGAATTTTGTATTCCTCCAACTCTGTTTACTGATTCACCCTATTTTCTTTTCCCCAGCCATTGGTGGTATCCTTGGGCCATATAGACTCCATGTTTTAGGATTGATTTTCCTAAACTTTTCCATCATCCTATCTCCCTCTGTCATTTTATAATATTCTCTTTGAAAACCACTTCTCTGACCAAGTGTTTAGTCACTCTTCCTTGTAGTGTTGTCTTTACCTCAGTGTTGACTTTTATCTGATTATATGAAGTTTATTGTGATTAAATGCAAAACTTTGATTCTGGTATATAATGTGTGCCACTTGCATTGTCATACTTGTTTGTTAAAATTCTCTCTTAACTGGTCTTGTATTCTCCACACAATCAGCCATTCAAAACTTGGATGCTTATATTATAAGTTGGTTCATAGTTTTCCAAGTCCTTACACTAAAAATGGTTATCCCTTGTGATTATTTATTTTAAAAAGTATCTCTATTTCTCTTTCTGGAAATGCTGTCCCCATCATACAATGCCTCACCACTGTGTTCTCCATCTCTTTCACTCTGATCTTTTGCGCATTTAAACCTCCTTTAGACTGAAACGATCAGCCCTGCCAACAATACTCGACGCCCCACACTTTAGAATTTCCTTCCTCTCTCCACTTCGCAGTTTTACTCTTAAAATCCTCTTTAAAACACATCGCTGCAAATAACCTTCTAACAGCTGTGTTTGTGTTTAGCTGTGGCTCAGTTTGTAGCACTTTCAACATTGAATTATAAGATTCGAGGTTCAAATCCTGTTCCAGGGTTTGAGTGTAAAGATTATAGCTGGCACTCTAGGACAGTACCAAGTGAGTGCTATACTGATTTGAGGAGCTGTATTTCAAGTAAAATATACCAAAACAAGCCAGCTTGCTTGGATTGATGTAGAAGATCCATTATTTTGAAGAACAGGTTAGTTATTCCTGACATCAGCAAAAAGAACTGTGCATGCTGGAAATCTGAAAAGCAAACAAATTGCTGGAGAAACTCAGCAGATCTAGCAGCATCTGGCAGAGAAGAAAGTTAATGTTTCGAGTTCGGTGACTCTTCATCAGAACTGTTTTGATGAAAAATCACTGGACTCAAATTCTTAACTTTGCTTTCTTCACATAGATGCTGCCAGACCTGCTGAGTTTTTCCAGCAACTTCTATTTTTCTTTCACTTTTTCCGAACATCTGTCCCATTGCCCAATAACATCGAATCATACATACTAGTACTAAAGAGGCCCATTAGCCCTTCAAGTGCTGACACAAAACTACGCTAAATCTGCACTAGTTCCACTTTCCATCACTTGGTCCAGAACTTGAATGTTATGACATTTCAAGTGTTCATGCATGTAGTTTTTAAAGGTTGTGAGGTTAGCCCCCTCCCCCGCCTCCCAGACAGTGTACTCCAGATTCCAACCATAATTAATCTTCAATCAACATTGCAAAATCAAATTATCTGGCCATTATATTGATTGTGGGAGTGTGCTGAGTACATATTGGTAACTGTATTTCTTACTTTGGAACAGTGACTACACTTTAGAAGTACTTCATTGACTAAAGCACTTTGAGGTGTCTCATGGTCATAAGTTGTTTAAATACATTTTTGAATATTTGATTCTTGTTGCAGTCTGCTTTTTTTGTCTTATTAGTCTTTTGAGAAACATCATGGGGCATTTTCCAATGACTCAGATGCGATGTAAAATTAAGGCATTGTTGTGCTGAACTGTGGCTACGTTCTTGTGATTGATTGATTGCATTCAACATAATCCTGGTGGGCAGAAAATAAATGATATTTTTACCATTTATCTAGTTTTCAAATATTCATAATTTCAAAAGCTTATTCTGTAGCTCCCATCTGAAGGGAAATCTGAGAATTGTTAGGGAGCAGTGTGGGGCCAATTTAATGTTTTGGTTAAATTGTTTTGGTTGGTCCTATTGGAGTTGTGACGTTGCAAGAGCAAATTGCTAGTGTAATCCCCATACAATATCAAGACATTTTATACAGAGTATTCTCTATTCAGCAGTACTTTTACAAACGGAGTCTTCCTCTCTGTATTTCTATCTAATATGCAATTTCTTTTTGTATGAAAGTATTTGATACTGCTCCATTAGACATCTTATTAAGGTACAGTATTTCTCTCCTACCTATGTCAGCCATGGGGACGCCAGTGAGCTTGTATATGAAAGTGAAATGCAGATTGATAAAAGATTTTCTAAACATGCTTGTAAATTTAACACCTATTAAAGCTGAAGAGACGTAAGTAGCTCTAGAGTAGTGGTAGAGATGAACATTAGACTTTTTCTCCCTATCGTATTTTTTTTCTCAATTTAAGGAATCATTAGTTTGAACTGTTCACAACTTGTTCTTTTCGAAGGACCAGTATTGCTCTTTTATATAAAATGAGAAAATATCCTGTGCAAATGCAGTGGTTTTGAAAAGTTAACCGATATGTTATATACCTATATTTAAATTCTCCAGACTTGTACATTGTGATAGTTATACTTTAAGAATATTCCCAGCAAGAAGTGTGTACAGGTATGAATAGAGAGCATCTGAAATACATGATGACTGTCAGAAGGTGGCAAGTGTCACATTTTATCAACTTTATATAATACGTTGCTTGTCAGACTTCTATGCTTATTTGATGTAAAGTTGTGCTTGAAATCTGCATGTGGAACATAAATGTCAGTTTAAGATTGTTCACTTGCTGCCCGTCACAGAATATAGCTTCCTTTTCTTGTTCTTCTGAATGAACTGTCTAGAATTAAGAACTTGGTTTACCTAAGGTTGCAGTTTGATTGGGATGGTTTTGTAATCCACAGTATCCATCAAAAGTGTCTTAACTGCCTTAATACATTACTACCAGATTTCCTTCAATAGTTACATTAAAGTCTTTGCTTTATTTACTGTTTTGCTCTTGAGGGGAGCTGTCAATTATCTCCACTAAATGTGAGAGCAGAGTTGTAGGTTAACAATGTTAGGCTGGATACTTGGAAGGATTATCTCAGTTGCTGAGTGAATACGTGACTCGACCAGTTGAAAATGTGCTCTTTCATTAATCTCTAGGGCCTGGGCACAAAGCTGAACTTGGCTTCTGCTCAAGATGGTGGATTCTTTTTATTCGTAGGATTCAAAGGTTTTCTTGCAATGGAAAGTGAGGATATGCTAACATTTTTTCTCTAATTCCCAGGAACAAATCAGCATTTTAAGAGATTGCATATTTCAAAATATTTTCCTCTTATTTTGTTAATGTGATATATAACTATAGGAATGAATTCTTTTTACTTGAAGGCAGAACTTGAGATCAAAGGTTCCTCCATTTATGTGCTCTTTGAGTGGTAGCTATTACTTGTGAAGGGATATTCTCACTTATATCTAATATGCATCAGCCTGTATAAGACTGCAGCATGTCTTTATCAGTCACAAGCTACTGTTTACAGTTTAATATTTATAACGTATGGTTCATTTGTAACTGCAAACCACAGTACTTTGCCCAACTAGTCACTTCTTATATGCTCCTTAGTGTTGACTAAATGGTAAGTGTTGACAGTTCTGATGCTGAACTAGATGTAGTTGCTAATCAACATCAGTGATGCATTTTTCAGCAAAAGTCATTTGGTTTTGATTAGAACAGACATTTGGTAGTAGTTTGCAGTCTCTATTCCTGGGATAGTCACTACCTTAATTGTGATGTTAATTCAGCAGAGAATGCAAATTGAACCTGGTGTTTTTGATCATTTTTTTAAAGTTAATAGGTAGTTAATAATCATAAATTATGGGGTAAATTTACACACCAGTTTTAACTTTGCAGTAAACCTGAAGCTGGACTGTAAACGTAGCATCATTGAAGTGACCAGACTCCTATTGAACTTGGAACAGGAAAATTAATCCAACCCTGAAAGTTGGAGATTTCAAAAATGAATCACTTATCACAATGTAGCAAAGATCTTCTACAACAAAGGATTCCCCAAACTAATCTTCACTGCTTAAATGTGCTCATAACATTACAATTATTATATTCGAGCACTAAGAACACAAGTTTGGAAAAGACAGTAAAAATTGACCCTCCAAATGTGCAGGAAATTCAAACCGTTATTTGTTTTCTGTTCATATGATAAATCATAAGTCCATCTGAAACAAAATATTCATTATCTGTGTCTGATAATAAGAGAAAAATACTGCAAGTGCTGATAATCTGAAATGATAACAAAATGCTATAAATACTAAGTATGTCTGGCGGTATTTGTAAAATTAGTAAAAACAGAGCCAACATTCAATTCCTGACTCAGGCGACTGACTGTGTGGAGTTTGCACGTTCTCCCCGTGTCTGCGTCGGTTTCCTCCGGGTGCTCCGGTTTCCTCCCACAGTCCAAAGATGTGCGGGTCAGGTGAATTGGCCATGCTAAATTGTCTGTAGTGTTAGGTAAGGGGTAAATGTGGGGGTATGGGTGGATTGCGCTTCGGCGGGTCGGTGTGGACTTGTTGGGCCGAAGGGCCTGTTTCCACACTGTAAGTAATCTAATCTAATTTCAGGTCTGTGACTTCTAGTCAGAACAGGAACTCCTGGTTCCTTTAAAGAAAACTATTCTGTTCTGTTTTGTCCACCCTCCCTCCAGGTTGTATAACCTGAGTGTCACCATGCCCCAGGCAAAAGGAGATGTTGAGAAAGGAAGTTCTTCATGAAAACCTCATCAGCGTGTGCAAGAATTGAACCCATGCCATTAATATCACTTTGCGTCACAAACCAGCTAACTGGCCCTGTCTTCCCGAGAACTCTTCTAATCAGGGCTTCCCCCTTGCACTGTAATGAAATGGCTCATATTGAAGTTACAAATTACATGCAGTAATAAAACAAAACACACCTCCTTATCCATTGATCTGTTTATTTGAAACCTTCAGACTTTTGACCACAACATCTTTTTCCAATGTCTCTGTCACACATCTGAGTGGAACTGTGGTTGACTGGTTGCATTTTAGATTAGATTAGATTAGATTCCCTACAGTGTGGAAACAGGCACTGCGATCCAACAACTCCACACCGACCCTCCGAAGACTAACCCACCCAGACCCATTTCCCTCTGACTAATGCACCTAACACAATGGGCAATTTAGAATGGCCAATTCACCTGACCTGCTCATCTTTGGACTGTGGGAGGAAACCCACGCATATACGGGGAGAATGCGCAAACTCCACACAGACATTTGCCCGAGGTCGGAATCGAATCTGGGCCCCTGGTGCTGTGAGGCAGCAGTGCTAACCACTGAGCCACCGTGCCACCCACAAACCATACCGACCCTTTAAAGAGAACACACCCTCACCCCCCTTAACCTATCCCTATATTTCCCATTTGGAAGAATTTGTGAACCAGGAATAGGATAGAGAAAGGATGGGGAGTTGAAGAAAACTTGAGTTGAGGGGAAAGTTAAGTTTTTTTCACCAGAGATTAATGAGAATACACTGTCTGGGAGGGTAGTTTGAGGCGGGTAATCTCACATCTTTTAAAAAGTGTTTGGATATATCATTAAAACAATCATACCATTCAAGATTATGGGCCAAATACTGAAAAGTGGGGCTGGTGTTGATTTCTTGTGGTGCACCAAAGACCCTCTATACTGAACGAATAAATTATTCAGGACTCATAGACTGGTTTTGTATAGCAAATGTAACTTAATGCAGAAAAGTAGAAAGTGATGCATTTTGATTAGAAGGATGAGGAGAGGCATAACATATTCTAAAGATCACAATGCAAATGGATTACAGGAACTGGGGGTATATATGCTCAAATCATTGAAAGTTTGAGAAAGTGGCTCGAAGATATACCAGGTCCTGGGCTATATTAATTGAGGTATAGAGTATAAAAATAATGGTATCATGACAAATCTTTGTTTCAGTTTCAACATGAGAAATTCTGGGTACCAAACGTAAGCAAAGATATCAAGTCTTTAGAAAGGGTACAGGAGAAAAAAGGTTTCAAAGAAGGAAGACTTTGGTTACATGAACAAATTGGAGCTGTAGTTGTTCTCAAAGAACACAAGATTGAGATGAGATTTATTAGTGGTTTTCAAAATCATGTAAGATCTAGACAGAAACTGTTCCAATTGGCAGAAAGTTTGAGAATATGGAGACACAGGAGAGATGATGGTGCTATTGTCCCTACAGAGACCAATAATTTAAAAAGAACCTTACCATTAATAACTGAAAGAATGACATGACAAGATTTAAAGTTTTAAAGGAGCAACTGACTAAGCAAAATACTATTTCTAAAGTGTAACATTATTCATGAACAAATAGCATTGACTAATGCCAATTTTCTTTTATTTGGCAGCTTGTAGAAAATGTTCCCCTTTTATGCTTATCATATACCACTTTCTCCATGGAATCAACAATTACTCCAAACTTTCAACCACATCACATCCTCTTACTTTGCCACATAGTAACTGCAGCTTCAAATATCCAGGTACATCCTTTAGTTGTTGGAGCAATCTCTCAATTTACCAACAACAATGCCCAATCCTTCCTCCCTTCTGGCTATGCCAGGCCAAATCCTTAGATGAATGAGATACATTTCTTTAATTAGCAACCACCTTATCTTCACGTCAGGCTGTGGTAGTTTGCAAAACCAATCTTCGATTTATAGGGAAGCAGGTAACCTGATCTCAAAAATGGCTTCCTTGGCACACTTTTCCTCACAGCAATGTGAAGCACATTCATTCCATATCTAACTAGAGATGTTGATTGGGTATCATTTTTTTGAATCTCTCTTCTATTTTATCAGCAAATTTATAGTTTACAGCACTGTTTACAATTGTTTACAATCCAATTCTTTCCAAGTATTCCTGGTACCTTAGTAGACTTATAGCCTATGTAGCATGAATTCAGAAAGTGATGTAAACCTCACAATTTCTAGAATGGGTTACATAGCTGTCTCCATTTTACTTTTAAAGACACAGTTGTAACTTTTGGGGAACAGCACCAAAAGTAACTTAAGGCAACCTTTTTTAAACACAACAAATGTGCACGATCTAGATTGCACTCCCTTAACTGGGTGTTGGAAGGAGATTTAAATAGGACTTTCAGAAAGAAATTGGATTATCACCTCAAGGGAAACATAATACAGAGCCATAGTGAAAGAGTTGCAAGGGGTGGGATAAGTTAAATTGTTCTTAGAGAATTGGTCTGAACGTTACAGGCCAAATGTGAGAATCATTGAATGATTACATGACACTAAGCTCCATCTCCCTCCAACCTCTCTTGATATTCTACTGTTTTGTGTCTCTCAGTCAGTCTTTCTTTAAAGGACAAACCTTCAGTTTGTGGATGATCGCTTTGTGATGGCTTGTACTGCACAGGACATGCAAACAATGCTCAAAAGCTTCCAAGACCAGGTATACAATGCTTCGCCTGTCCTTAAACATAATCAAGACAAAGGTCTTCCACCACTTTTCCTCAGGCCAGTTGAGTATCCTCACACCATTTATGTAGACAGGGTGGCTCTGGCATAGTGTGCAGACCTTCTGATATTTCAGCAGCTACTTCCCCTGAGAGAGTACTATTAATGAAGAAGTTCAGCACCAAGTCAAATGTATCAGCACTACCTTCAAACTGCGACAATATGTCTTTGACTTTATGATGTCTCTGTTATCAATAAACATCCCAGTCTGTAAGGCTGTTACATTAACCAGCCTCCTCTACTGCAGCAAAACATAGATCATCTATTGATGCCACACTAAGATCCTTGAAAACCTCTAACAGTGGTGTCTACATCAAATCTGCCCTGAAGAAACACCTCCGATGGATCGCCCATTGAATCCAGATGTCTGAAAACCCTATCCCCTGACAGATTCTTTTCTCTCAGCTCTCCATTGATTAATCCACAAAGGGTGGTCAAAGGAAAAGGTATAAAAATATGCTTGTGGTTGCTGTAAAGCACTGAGGACTTGACACCACTTAAGGAGAGAAGAAAGCTATTGATCACGCAGGATAATACCACCTGATCCTGCAAGTCACAAGCTGTTTCAAGGTTCAGTGATGTTTTTGTGAGGTGGAATGTCAATGAAAAAGGAAGGGGAAGGAAACCAACTGGGCTACGTGTTCCATTTGCTCATAAAATATTGAAACCCCCACTTCAGAAAAACTTGTAAATCCAAGGTTGGACTCCTCTAACATGACAAGTATCAACCTCACTGAAGAACTCCTATTACTGCCACTGCCAATGGTGAAGTCACATGATCATGATATCATCACCTCATATGACATTTATAAAGGCCTGTTATTCCATCTTGCCTCAATCACTTGAAACATGACACTTTATTAGAAGCTCACTCCTCTGCTGTCAACCAACCGTTTAATACTAGCCTTGATACTTATGTGTCTAAAGAATGTAATGTTTTGTATAATAGTTTGAATAAACGTTCATTGAATTAATCAATACCATGATATCAATGCCCAGGTTATTATGTCACGAGAGGTAACATATTATTGTGGCATCAGGTAAAACACCCTATTAAAGATAAACTTTCAGCACTCCACCCTCTGAACTATAAGACTACATGCTGACATCCAGTAGTGGATGAGTCGAAATCTCTTCCATTTAATTATTGGGAAGCTGAAACCATTGTCTTTTGTCTCCATGTTAAATTCTGTTCCTCGAATACAGACTTTATACTCACAATGGCAACTGTCTATGGTTGAACCAGATTGTTTACAATCTTGATGCCATATTTGAACCTGACATAAACTTCCATCCAGACATCTACATCATCCTTAAGATTGCCTGTTTCATTTTCGTCACAGCAACAAACTCTGTCTCTGCATTAGTTCATCTCATCTGCTGGAATTATCATTAATCCTATTATCTCTATAGTTGCAAACTGGCCAGCATCTCCCAATTCACCTTGCGAAAAAATTTAAGGTTAGCTAAGACTATGTTTTAATTCAGTCCAGGTCCTATTGACCTTGTGCTTATTGTTTAACTGGCAGATAATGCAGGCAATGTCTTGATTTTAAAATACTCTTTCTCATTTCCAAATTCCTCTAGTCTCTGTGATTACCTGTAGGCCCCCAACATGCTGAGAGATTTGTATCCATCTAATTTTGGTCCCTTGATGATTTCTGACTTCAATCAATTCACCATTTTGATAGCCATGCTTTCAACTTCCTGGGTTCTCACCTCTGGAATTCCCTAATTAAATCTCTCTACTTCTCTTTCCTAATATAAAAGCGTCCTTTTATCTACTTGGTGTGGCCATTTGTCCTATCATTAGTGTCATAGGCTTTTATAACCACTTTCTCTGCTCTGCCAGGCTTACTCTGGATGTCAATAAGCCAAAGCAGGTCTAACAATGGAATATGCCCAATGTTCTTTAGTAAAGCAAAATACACTCAATAAAACAGCAAAATTCTTACCCAAAAGATGCTTACATCAAATAGCAGATCACGAACAACCGAGTGCTGATTAGATAACCCCTCCACAGAGCTAGCTAACTATGTTCTGAGGCAACCTTTTTATTGTTTTGCAGGCTGTACATTCAAACTTTTAAATTGTCTAGCCTCCAACAACTGATTGGCAAACTGGCAAACATCAGAAGTGTGTCATCTACCATGGCTAGTTTGATGAGTTGCTTACCAACATTTGCTTGTGTCTCCCTGGAAAGAAGTTTGTGTCTTTGGACTTAATGAGCCTTGACCTCAGCGTTTAGCCTGCTCAGTAATTTTTTGTTATATCATTCAATCAACCAACTATTAACTAATACATAGTTGACATTATCACATCTGATTCACTGTGTCTGTTTTAAACAGAACCTCAGTTTTTTTAGAATTACTGTGACAGCTCAGTTTCTTACTGTTGAGTGACTGCATTCAGTCTGAACAAACACAAATACATACATACATACATCAGTCTTTCAGCAAAACACAGTCATTAAAACTTGTGTTTTCTTATCTATAAATCATCACCATACTTCATATGTAATTTCTCCTTAATTTCACTTAATTTTGGCTAAAGGAGTAAATTTTAGATTGCTATCTACAGAGTCAGATTTTGTATCAAATTATTCCTGTGAAGAGACCTGAAGGTATTTGTTGTGGTAAAGATGCCTTATGAATGCTTTGTTTTCAACTGTTGTGCAAACAGTATGTTTGTAATTGATTTTGATATGTACATAAACCCAAATAAGGCCAAGATGTGAATACTACTTCAATGTATAAGAAGATCTCAGTTCATTACTGAGATTGCACAAAGAAAGCTTGATCTTATCTAGCTACTTTCATGATAAATCTTTTATTCCCTTCTTCTGTTTAACCTTTGTGGCCACTTGTATGTTACACCCAAATTTTGCTGCTGAGTTTTATGATTCAAAAATTATTTCAGGCCGACACAAGCTATAGGAGTGATCTGTAAACTTTATCATTGAATTCGATACAGTCTTTTTCCCTGAATACAGTTCATTTAATACAGAATTCAAATGTGTTTGACATTTACTTAACCAAGAGCAAAAAAAGCACGCCCCGCTGTTTGGGAGTTAAATTTGTTACACTTCACAATTTTAATAGTTTTAGAATTTTAGAATAATTTAATATCAATTCTCAAAGCTAACCTTAAAAGCTATCTATGAATAGATGTGTCATCATAAGATGGCTGATGAACAGTGAATTTGCAGAAAGGTAAATTTATACCTTTTTAAACACAGGAACCCACTCTTTCACTTTGAGGGATAAGCAGGAAAGCTCAAGATTCAGAGCAATCTTGATGACGAGTGTGCAGGTTCCATGGTTTTCACTCTCTCCCCAGGTTGCTAGCAGTGGAATACTGTCCCTTATGCTACTGTGGCTACCATTACACAATCCTAGAATTAAAAAAAATTGCATTTGTAACAGCTTTGGGATGTATCCTGACTGATGGGAGACGTGTGGCAGGAAAATGTGCATGTTCGAATCACGCAGGCTGATTATCTTCGAACAGCTGAACGTTGAGTTGTCACAACGTCTACTATTTTGGATTGTACCAATCCTGTTAACACCCACTGTTATTCACCTCCAGCTGAACTTGTGGCACTGCTTCATGAAGCCTCGCTATGGTTCTATAAATACCGAAAATCCAACTTGTAAGTCAGGTGCTTCTGACTTTTGCTGAAGAGTTAGTAGAAATACTGTGTTCTGTGTCAAAGGAAGAGCTTTGCATTTCCATAGAAGCAACACTGGAGTTGGTTGCCTTCAGTAATGGGGTTGTATTGTAGATTGGACAAAGAGCTACATCACAGATGGCGGTGATGTTCCTGGCCCTACTCCCACACATTTGTCCCCAGTGCAAGCAGAAAGGCCCAGAGTTTGACCTGAACCCAGTAGTGCACCTAGAGCCTAGGGTGCAGGTTATTGGGCTGTGATGTAACCCCTATCCTGGCTCCTGGTTATTATTTCTCCTGGGCTGCAGCGTGAGTTGGAAATGAAATACTAGCAGCAGAGGAGGAGGAAGCCTATCAACAGAAGACTCTGCCCAACATGTGACTGATGGGAACACTTTTCTGACTTTCATCCTGAACAGACACAATGTGCAATGGGCTTTTGCGCCATTAATAAACTGCTGTCTCTTCTGACCTGAACCGTAGCCTCTCAGCGGGGTGTGAACAGCTCCTCTCTTTGCTGTTTATGTCTGTCATCATAAATGTTTACAGCAGCAGATCCTTCCAAATGGGAAAAGGTGACATTAACAACATCTTTTAGTTTGCTGACCTTTGTAACAGAGAAATGACACATTGCCCATATTAAATGCGAGGGCATAGTATCTTTGTATCTTCACTGATGGGAGAGAACAAATGGATTTACGATGCTGAATGGATTCTAAGTGTTGCATAGTGAAATTTACAATACATACAATTCTCTGAACCTCACGTCATAATGTGGTGACGTTCTGTAACTGCAAGAGTCCTGATTTGTTCGTTGGGCAGCTATGGCTAGCAGATTGTCTTGGTGAATATTTGCTGGCCTGACAGTAACTGTTACACATTTGTTCTGTGGCAGTCAGTCAGATCAGCCATTCTAGGTGCAACATGAGGAGCTGGACTCTGGCTGGGTAACCAGGGATACCCCCTGTACCCCTGGCTAATGGCTCACGTCCGTACCTGGCTTTGTAAGGACTGAACAGCTGCAATGAGAGCCACGCAGTAAACAGGATGTGTGCCGCAGCAATGGTTCAGATGCCTGGGTGCTTCAGTATTCACCTGAGCATGTTTCCAAACTCCCGGAAGTTTCCAGACATTTGTAGGTCAGAGTGAGGAAATAACCCTTGGATCTTGATGTCTATGAATGGATGAATAGCTTTTGGTTCTTTTGAGATGTAATCTCTACATCACAGTGCTCCACAGTTCCCACCTTTCAATTCATCTGCCCTGCACCATCACAAGCTACTCCTGAGCAAAATCCTGAAATACAAGCCACCAAAAATAAACCTGCTCCATTTCAGTTTTATTCAATTACACTTGCTATAATCCTCACAAGATGAACTATTTATGCTTGTACTTTTGCAAATTTTTGCCTTATGGAGAGTGTTGCCTGCCGGAGTATTCCTGAGCAGTGCCAACATAGTCACAGTGGCATAACAGGTGGCAGGCTGCAGATGTTCAGTGGAGGTATGCGTACAGAATGACGTTGAGCAGATCTGGGTGCTGTGGTCATAGTTTCAGACTGGACCGTATTGACATGGGCAGCAGCAGACTAACAGAGTCTAGCAGAGAAGCAGCAACAAGGTTCTATAATCTGTATGGATATTAATACTTTCACATTTTAAAACTTTAATGATCAAATATAATATCACTATAAATTAAACCAGAGTTCACAGGAAATTAGTTAATATGAGTTGCATGTTACACATGAGCAGAAATAACAAAAATATACAGGGCAATCCACTGGAGTATATGGCTCTAAATTTAGGCAATTTAAAAAAAAAATGTAGTCATGGGACATGGGCATCACTGACTGGCCAGCATTTATTGCTACTCCTAGTTGCCCTTGAGAAGGTGATGATGAGCTGCCTTCTTGAATTGCTGTGGTTCACATGTTGTGGGTTGACCCACCATGCCCTTACCGAGAGAATTCCAAGATTTTGACCCGATGACAGTGAAGGAACGGTGATATATTCCCAAGTCAGGGTGGTAAGTGTATTGGAGGGGAACTTACAGGTGGTGGTGTGCCCATGCACCTGCTGCCCTTGTCAGTCTAGATGGAAGTGGTCATGGGTCTGGAAGGTGCTTTCTGAGGATCTTTGGTGAATTTCTGCTGTGCATCTTGTAGATAGTTCATAGTGCTGCAATTGAGCGTCAGTGGTGGAGGGAGTGGATGCTTGTGAATGTGGTGCCAATCAAGTGGGCTGCTTTGTCCTGGATGGTGACAAGCTTATTGAGTGTTGTTGGAGCTGCCCCCATTTGGGAGAGTGGGAAGTATTCTATCACACTCCTGACATGTGCCTTGTAGACAGGCTTTGTGGAATCAGTGGGTGAGTTACTCACTGCAGTACCCCTAGCCTCTGACTTGCTCTTGTGGCTAATGTGTTTATGAGGCAAGTTCAGTTGAGCTTCTGGTCAATGGTAACTCCCAAGAGTGCAGTTAGTGGGGGATTCAGTGATGGTAACACCATTGAATATTAAAGGACGGTGATTAGATTGTCTCTTATTGGAGATGGTCATTCTCTTGAATTTGTCTGGCATGAATGTTACTTACCACTTGTCAGCCCAAGCCTGAATATTGTCTTGTTGCATTTCAACATGGACTGCTTCAGTATCTGAGGTGTCGGGAAAATGCAGAATGTTGTGTAATCAAACCTGGTCCATTTGCAAATTGTGTCACTGAGATCATTTCATTGGCCTGCCTTTCTTTTGGCTTCACTAGGCTTCCATTTGACTAGCAACCTAATGTCATGTCCCATTTCTAGTAAACTGACAGCTTAGTTCCTCTTTTCATTGTTTAAACAAACAAACCTTGAAAACGTAACAGAGGATTGATGAGGGCAGAGTAGTAGATGTGATCTATATGGACTTCAGTAAGGCGTTCGACAAGGTTCCCCATGGGAGACTGATTAGCAAGGTTAGATCTCATGGAATACAGGGAGAACTAGCCATTTGGTTACAGAACTGGCTCAAAGGTAGAAGACAGAGGGTGGTGGTGGAAGGTTATTTTTCAGACTGGAAGCCTGTGACCAGTGGAGTGCCACAAGGATCGGTGCTGGGTCCTCTAATTTTTGTCATTTACATAAATGATTTGGATGTGAGCATAAGAGGTACAGTAGTAAGTTTGCAGATGACACCAAAATTGGAGGTTTAGTGGACAGTGAAGGGGGTTACCTCAGATCACAACATGATCTGGACCAGATGGGCCAATGGGCTGAGAAGTGGCAGATGGAGTTTAATTCAGATAATTGTGAAGTGCTGAATTTTGGGAAAGCAAATCTTAGCAGGACTTACACACTTAATGGTAAGGTTCTAGGGAGTGTTGCTGAATAAAGTGCAGGTTCATAGCTCCTTGAAAGTGGAGTCACAGGTAGATAGGATAGTGAAGAAGGTGTTTGGCATGCTTTCCCTTATTGGTCAGAGTACTGAGTAGAGGAGTCGGAAGGTCATATTGTGGCTGTACAGGACATTGGTTAGGCCACTGTTGGTATATTGCATGCAATTCTGGTCTCCTTCCTATCGAAAGATGTTGTGAAACTTGAAAGGGTTCAGAAAATATTTACAAGAATGTTGCCACGGTTGGAGGATTTGAGCTATAGGGAGAGACTGAACAGGCTGGGACTGTTTTCCCTGGAGCGTCGGAGGCTGAGTGGTGACCTTATAGAGGTTTACAAAATTATGAGGGGTATGGATAGGGTAATTAGGCAAAGTCTTTGCCCTGGGGTCGGTGAGTCCAGAACTAAAGGATGTAGGTTTAGGGTGAGACGGGAAATATATAAAAGAGACCTAAGGGGCAACTTTTTCACTCAGAGGGTGGTACATGTATGCAATGAGCTGCCAGAGGAAGTGGTGGAGGCTGGTACAATTGCAACATTTAAGAGGCATTTGGATAGGTATATGAATAGGAAGGGTTTGGAGGGATATGAGCCGGGTACTGGCAAGTGGGACTAGATTGGGTTGGGATATCTGGTCGGCATGGACAGGTTGGACCGAAGGGTCTGTTTCCATGCTGTACATCTTATGACTCTATGGCTATATGACCTGGTTCAGTGCGAAGTAGAACTTTTGACAACAGTCTCCACACACTTCCTATTGGTTCCAAAAGCCTTGGATTCCATGACAAAAAAATACCTGCGCAGAGTGATAGGGGTGAGAACAGTAGCTTCTCAGAGCTACTGGCATTTACTGGTGATATATCTCAGCAAAAATAGCAATCTGTTGGAGGATATATTGCTGACCTGCTGTGATGGCCTGCATACATTTTTGGGTGACGTATCTGTACGTATTAACAGCAGTTTAAGCCTGAATGGCATGAAGCCAGTGACAACTTCCATGTTGGAAAGAATGGGTTCCAAGCTGTACATACATTCCTGTGGCAAGTTGAAGACAGACTCCTTCGAGAGTTTCTATAGCAGATTTGACAATACAGCACAAATCTTAGTATCCATCAGTGCTGCTGTACTATTACAAGACCTTAATCTGATCTTGTCTGTGATCTTTGTCCTCTGGTGAGCTGCTGCACTAATTCTCCTTTCTGTCTGCCCTGGCCGCACCCTCCATCTGCCCACTGACTCATAGCATGACTCTTATACTATTCTATAAAGTTGAAGCAGTGCCAGACTCTAAACTGCGCATGAGATCAAATGATGGTGTCTGTTCATTGGAGATCAGGACCAACTTTCACCCTTATGATGAGGCTGCATCAGCTGGACAGATGGAAAATCTTTATGTATTTAGTGGCAAAAATGTGTAAGTGAAGGACTCTGGTGAGCCTAAGGGAATACCATCTAGAGTATATACTTAATGTCAAATAGCAGGGTGAGGTGAGGTTTGAGAAGGAGCAAGGGCAAGAATGTATCATCCTGAACATCTGGAAAACAATTTCATAACAACTGGCCCATAATGCTGAGTGCAATGCTGTTGATGCAAGGGAGCTGTTCTTCACTGATACTTTCCTGAATCAACTGTTTCTGGGCAGCCTTGTCCTGCAAGAGAAAAAAATAATCTCTGATTGATCGGAATTTGTTTGGATGACATAACTTCCATTGCTAAATAACTAAAGGAATCTGGCAGCTGCAGGGGTGCATAGAAGGTGGACAATATTTCAATATGTATATGTCTGGTGGAGTATTCTATGTTGTGCATGAGCTCTGATTTCAATGAATGAGTGGTGGATAGTGTGAGATGTTGATGGAGTCATAAGCAGAATATATCATGGGAAGAAGTATTCACATATGTTGACTACCTGTGTGTGAGGTCATTCGACATTTTTTGATCATTTAGCATGGTTCTCAGCGCTAACTATATTCTTATCCTTTCTATAGGATGTTTTGAGAATCTCTTTGTTTCTTGGAGAAACATAACATTTTTCCTCTTTCCCATGTCCATGACTAATGTCTCCAGAAAGATTTCAGTAAAGATGGGAATCATCAGTCTTTCTTGTTGCATTATTGCATTTGATGTACGTTAACATTCTCGCAAGCCTTCAATAGGCAACTCCCATTTAAGAGAGGCAGGCTACCTTTAACAGGTCCAGGCTATGTTTTCATGCTATTTGCTTTATTGAGACTTAGGATAAACTAATCATATAAAGCAATTCCCATGCTCAAAAAGAGTTCTAATATATTATGTCCTTGTCAACTCTTGGTGAAATATGGTTATTTGGGTGCTGGCTGTACTCTGATTCCTTGCCCAAACAACTGTAATTTATGTCTCAGCTAACGCAGACTCTGTCTCCAGTGTACTCAGCTATCGTGTGTGTCGCACTTAAGCTCAGTTCTCACCTCATGGCTACATACTATTTCGTCCACCATGGGTGACTAGGTAATGATTAGTAACCTTGGCAGATTTCCTATTGTCATGGTATTATGTTCATTTGTAATTGCTAGTTAAAGTAATTGTAAAGACTATAACTTGTGTGAGGCACTTTCCGACCTGGATGGTCCTTACTGGATAGAACAGTGCCCTTAGCTATCAGCTACTGAGAAAATGCAGATAATACTAATTTCGCAAGCCACTGATGAAATGTACAATTTTCTATAAGAATTTAGTGTAGTAGGCTTAGAACAACATCCCTGTTCTTTTGTGAAATAAGAAAAATGTTGTTTTCTAACCCTAGAAATATACAACATTCTGTGAGAACCAGATGGGTTTTTCACAACAGTTGGCAGTGGTTTGACATGGTCATCATTAAATGTTTAACTCCAGATTTTTATTGAACTCAAACTCTGTCAACTGCCATAGTGCGATTCAAATCAGGGTACCTAGATCATTAGTTGGGTCTCTGGATTAACAGTGGAGTGATAATACCATTAGGTCATCATCCTCCAATGGGTGCCCTTTGCATTTAGGGTGAAGAAAATATACAGGAGCATAACACATTCTATTCCTGGAATTAAGTCATATATCATAAAAGGCCTCCCCTCTTTTAGATTGCTTCTGTACATTCCTCAGACACCAACATCTTCTGAATGATCACCTGATGAAGGAGCAGCACTCCAAAAGCTAGCACTTCTAAATATACCTGTTGGACTATAACCTGGTGTTGTGTGATTTTTAACTCTTCTGAATATGTTGCCTTCACATTTTACCCCACCCGACACATCATTCTACCCTCCTCATGTGCAGCCTCACAAACCACACCATCAGCACTGTGTTTTTTTTGCATTCTTATCCTCATTCACTTGACCTCTTAACAACAATCATCATTGATATTTGGCCCCTCCTGCATATACCTAGCCTTGTGTCAAACAAACAAATGTTTCTCTTTCACACTCTGTCCAACTAATTGAAACGCTGCTCCCTTCTTGCTCATCTTTCCCATTGTGTTCTTCTTTGTCGATAAACATATTTAACGTTGACACTGACCACACAAGCACAGATCCACCATTGCAAGCTCACATAAACAGCCTTCCTTAACAATCTGCTCTCCACTTGCACTACCCCACTTCATTCATCTTTCATTTTAGGGTTTCATTTTTATCATCTCATTGATGTGCATCTGTTCCATCCTTTCCAATTATCTATCCTTCCACATTGATGGTGCATTCTGAGGTTTAATCTAGACTGATACCCCGTACAAAATAAAGGCAGAACTTTTCAAACTAATTTTCTGCTCAGTGAACAAAATAAATGACAATTTTCACCTGTGTCATGATCAATTGAGACCTTTACATTAACTGTTCTAATTCATGTCCTTGCTCTTTTTCTGCAGAAACTAAGATAATTTGGGAGGATGGTATAATCTGAAGAAAGTGCAGTCCCTGAACACAGTGACTGTTTGCACACCTGCTCTTGACTGGCCTTTGCTGGTGTCCTTGTTTGACTCTTGATTTTCACATTTGCGATGTGCTGCCATCATTGTTTGTTTTGTTCTATCAGCGCCCTCTCCACCTGATGTGAACCTGATTTCTTACCACACTAGCAGCTCTCATTGTTCAGCTGCCCCCAGGGTGCTGAGGAGTCAGACCTCATTTTTTGAGAGTGAATTGAAAACAACAAAAAGTTCTCAACAATGAAAAGGCATCTGAAGGTGCCCCTGTAGGATCACTGGGTCACCTCATCCTGAGATGCTACTTGCAGCATAAGAACCAAAGAATGTATAATAATACAAGCAGGCCAGAAACTGTTTGAAGTGCCTGTCCTGTTTCAATTCATTAGCTGTGTCAATATTCCTCATCTCTTCACTCCAGGGCTCACTGCTTCAGTGACTTAACCCTGGTTATATTTCACAACTTGCATTATTTGTGTGACATAGAAATTCTATTCCTGCCACCAATCTTCTTATTCTTAATTGTTTTCTGGTTATATTTGATGAACTGAAATGTCAGTGTCAGGGCCAGAGAGGGAAATTATTGACTAAATGCTACTCTTGTTCACAGATCTGTTACAATTCTTACTTCACTCTCAAACCTTCTGCACAATCATGCAGGCTATATTCTCCCTCTTTCAAGATTCACTAATCAATTCACCAGACAATCACAGAGAGGCCCTAATAAAAAGTTATATTGTCCATTGTTGGTATATAGTTACAAATATTGTTTGACAAATGCAGCAGGGGCTATTCATATTAAGAGCAGTAATAATATAATGAAGTGTTAGTTTATTTGTGCCCTATAGAGTTTTCATTGCAATTATTAAATGAACCAGAGGGTACAAATTTTATCTTAACAGCATCGTGCAATATCAATAATTGAACAAGAAAATCCTCCGTTCACTATTTAGAACACACTGCTGACTTTAACATCAATTTCAGTCACAGCCTCATTAACATATTTTATACATTGCAAGGCCTATGACAACAATAAATTCATAATCAAAATACTACAGGCGCTGAATATCTGAAGTAAAAAATAAGATTCTGGAAGAACTCAGGTCAGGCATCATCTGTAGGGAGAAAGAGTTGAGATTTCAGATCAATAACCTTTTATTAAGGCAGTAAATTCATATTCGGAGACAGGTACAATATTTGCAACCCAGATTGGAAGAATGTCTGTATGTTTTGAATACCGCTTCTATGTCCATGCTGCAGCTTTCAATTGTTTCATTAAAGAGAGAAAGAGGGGGAAAGGAGGCAAAGACAGGACTCTCATTCCCTTATTACTATTCTTGCCTTGGACAGAAGTAGTCAGCAAGACACCAGGCCATTTCATCCCTGACTGTGCTGAGTGTGTCTAATGGCATTGGGCCACATTGCTCAGAGAGAGAGAGAAAAAGCAGCCATCCCAATATGGTTGCTACTTCTGGTTGCATATACTCTGGCAGGTGGGAACATAAGTGATATCACAGATAGTATAAGACCATAAGATGTAAGAGCAGAAGTAGTCAGCCAGTCCATCAAGTCTGCTATGCTATCCAATTAGATCATGGCCAATCTGATAATCTACAACTGCACTTTCCTGCATTTTCCCCATAATCCTTAATTTCCTTGCTGATTAAAAATCTGTCTGTCTATCTCAACCTTAAATATACTTAATGTTTCAGCCTCAGTCGCCCTGTATGATAAGGAATTGCACAGAATCCACCAGCCATGAGAGAAAAAAATCATTCTCTTCTCTGACTTCAGTTCTTGACTCTTTATGCCATCTGGTCCTAGATTCTTCCACAAGGTGAATCAGCCTCTCCACATCTGCCCTGTCAAGCCTTCTAAGAACTTTATATATTTCAATGTGGTCTCCTCTCATTCTTCTAAAATTGAACTCTATCAAACCCACTGTGAATTATCACCGATTTTCAAAATATTTTCATTTTTTTAAAACAACTCAGCTCCAGCATCACCTATCCGTATAACTTCCAGACTATCTCTCGCATTATGTACATTTGAACACAGGTGAAAGAACTGTCCTTACGAAACATTGCAACGTTTCAATGCAGATCGATGGAGAAGGTTTCCTATCACAAACTTGATTGAGATTTTTTGAAGAAATAACCAAAAGTATTGATGAGGGTAGAGCAGTAGGTGTTGTCCACATGGAGTCGAGAGTGTGTTGCTGGAAAAACACAGCAGGTCAGGCAGCATCTGAGGAGCAGGAAAATCAACGTTTCAGGTCGGAGCCTTTAATCAGGAATGAGGCAGGGAGCCTTTGGGATGGAGAATTAAGTCGGAGGAGGGTGGGGCTGGGGAGAAGGTAGCTGAGAGTGCAGTAAGTGGATGAAAGTGGGGGTAAAGGTGATAGGTCAGAGGAGAGGATGGAGCGGATAAGTAGGAAGGAAGATTGACAAGTGGGACAGGTCATGAGGATGGTGCTGAGCTGGAAGTTTGAAACTGGGGTAAAGTGGTGGTGGGGGAAATGAGGAAACTGGTGAAGACCACATTGATGCCCTGGGGTCGAAGGGTCCCAAGGCAGAAGATAAGGCATTCTTCCTCCAGGCATTGGGTGGTGAGGGAGTGGTGATGGAGGAGGCCCAGGACCTGCGTGTCCTTGGCAGAGTAGGAGGGGGATTGAAAGATTCGGCCACGAGGTGATGGAGTTAATTGGTGCGGATCCCGGAGATGTTCTCTAAAGCACTCTGCGAGAAGGTGTCTAGTCTCCCCAATGTAGAGGAGACCGCATCAGAAGCAATGAAAATGATAAATGACACGTGTAAAAGTACAGGTGAAACTTTCTTGGATACAGAAGAATCCTTTGGGGCCTTGGATGGAGGTAAGGGGGGAGGTGTGGGTGCAGCTTTTGGATACAAAATTGGCTTGATGTTGGGAGACAGAGGGTGGTTGTCAAGAGTTTTCTTTCAGACTGGAGGCCTGTGATCAGCAGTGTTCTGCAGGGATCGATGCTGGGTTCACTGTTGTCTGGGTCCACTTTATATAAATGATTTGGATGAGAATTTAGGAGACATTGTTAGTAAGTCTGCAGATGACACCAAAATTGGTGGTATAGTCGAGTAAAGGAAGTCATCTAAGGTTGCAAAGGACCTTGATCTATTGGGCCAATTGGCTGGGGAGTGGCAGATGGAATTCAATTTGGATAAACATGAACTATTGCATTTTGGTTACATGAACAAGGGTAGGACTTATACAGTTAATGGTAGGACACTGGGTAGTGTTGTTGAACAGAGAGAAGTAGGGGTTCAGGTATGTAGTTCTTTGAAAGTTGTTTCATAGTTCATAAGGCTTGTGAAGAAGACATTTAGCATGCTTGCCTTTTGTACTCAATGGTCTAAGCAATGGATGTTGGTGAAGCCTCTTTTGGAATACTCAAATCTTCTTGGTCTATAGCTCTTCACATGATGGCAGGCTTTTAAATATGTCAGAGTATTGATCTTTGCTCATCGGAAAGCCTAGACATGGAATATTGAATGGGCAGGAAGACACATCTGAAACTGAACCTATCTGCACCTGATGTCAACATGCATGTTCTGCAATAGTTATTGAAAAATGATTAGAATTGGGAATTCCTATCTACTATCTATACTTAAATTGCCAGTTGTCAAACATTGATGCTTTCTATGCAATCAATCTTTTATATCAGGATTTGGTTATCTTTGGGAAGGCTCTGCTGAAAATGTGTTGCTGGAAAAGCGCAGCAGGTCATGCAGCACCCAAGGAGCAGGAGATTCGACGTTTCGGGCATAAGCCCTTCTTCAGGAACCCTCAGCCCTTCCTGAAGAAGGGCTCATGCCTGAAACGTCGAATCTCCTGCTCCTTGGATGTTGCCTGACCTGCTGCGCTTTTCCAGCAACACATTTTCAGCTCTGATCTCCAGCATCTGCAGACCTCACTTTCTCCTTTGGGAAGCCTCTCCCAATATGTAACAATTTTGACAACATTTGATTTGTCACTTTTTAAAGCACAAATGCTAATGCAGGATGAACATTACAGAATTCAAAAAAGCAGTATCGAGCAATTTTTCCATAAACTAGTTATTCCAACTTCTGGAATGGATGTGCTACATACCTATTTTAATGAATAGAGCTCAACAGCAAAACAATTTACTATGGGCCTACTTAAAGGAATTTGCACTTTTTAAATGCTAGTAACATGCTTCAAAGACCAAACTATTAAAAAAAGTTTGTGATATTTAAGGAGTGATTTCCCCAAATAGAAAACAATTGTTTACACATAGCAAAGGCCCATCATTGAATCAGGTAAGAGGTCATCAGCTTATTTAGTGTCATGCTACTATTGTACAAAAGTAAGACAAATAAATCAAAGTAATTATTATATTCTGACAAATTCTCCTCTGGTTTTGAATTTTGTCTAAGTACTATTAAATATTATAGTTTTTCAGTAGTATACCGTTTAATGCAAATATGTAATGGGTTCCATACAGTTCACTAAAGAACATATATTCATAGGAAAGGTTGTGTCTGCTGCAGCTTAGTTAATAGCACTTTTCCCTCTAAGTCTGTGTTCAAGCCCTAATTGGGCCCAAGTACAAAAATCAATGTTGACATGTTTATGCAGTCTTGGGGTGTGCTGCACTGCCAGAGATAACATCTTTTGAATTGCGTCTTAAACTGAGACACCCTCTGTATGATGTGAACAAATCAATAGTAGTATTTTAAAGAAGAGCTCAACATTTCTCCTTGGTGTCCTGGCTAATATCCCTCAATCAACATCACTAAAACGGACATTACTGTTTGTGGGTGTTTGCAAAGTATATATTTTCTATAGGACAGCACGGTAGCACAGTGGTTAGCACTGCTGCCTCACAGTACCAGAGGAAAAAGTGAGGTCTGCAGATGCTGGAGATCAGAGCTGAAAATGTGTTGCTGGAAAAGCGCAGCAGGTCAGGCAGCATCTAAGGAGCAGGAAATTTGACGTTTCGGGCATAAGCCCTTCATCAGGACCATTCCTGATGAAGGGCTTATGCCCGAAACGTCGAATTTCCTGTTCCTTAGATGCTGCCTGACCTGCTGCGCTTTTCCAGCAACACATTTTCAGCTCACAGTACCAGAGACCCGGGTTCAATACCCGCCTCAGATGACTGACTGTGTGGAGTTTGCACATTCTCCCCGTGTCTGTGTGGGTTTCCTCCCACAATCCAAAAATGTGCAGGTCAGGTGAGTTGGCCATGGTAAATTGCCTATAGTGTTAGGTGTGTGGGAATGGGTTTGGGTCGGTGTGGACTTATTGGGCCAAAGGGTCTGTTTCCACACTGTAGTTCCATGAGAAGTGCTGTATAAATGCAAGCCTTTCTTTTATTCATAAAATTTGGTTAGTTATGTAAAGTTGTTTTTTTCAGCTTTCTTGATTTTCCTTATTATGTTTTTTGCATTATTTCTTGTTTGCTCTAAGAATCTTCTTCCAAATCTTTAAAGGTGGCAGGATGGGTTAACAAGCGGTTCATGGATTCCTGGAGTATATAAATAGAGATAAAGAGTACAAAAGGCAGGAAGTCTTATGAAACTTGAAAACATACCTAAATCTGGAGTACTGCATCCAATTCTGAGTATCACTCATTAGGAAGGCCATGAAAACTTTAAAATAGGCACAGGAAGGTTTGAGTTGATTTGTTCAAGTTGGCTGAGTAATTATGGTAATGTGGATAACCTGGGTGAACTGAATTGCTCCCCTGAGTTTAGACAAGATCAGAGGAGATTTCATAAGGATATTTAAATTACAAAGGGTTTAGATTAACCAAAACAAAAATGTTTCCAACGGCTGAAGAACTGATAAGAAGACACCAATTTAAAGTAATTGGTGAAATAGCTAAAGGCAATATGAGGGGAAGAAAATTTTTTTGAACCGAGGTACAAATGTTTGGAATGCACTACCCAAGTTTGGATATTAGTTTGATTAGTTGCCATGAGAAAGGAATTGATTACAGGTAGTTCTTCTATAACGTGATGGTTGCATTCTTGTGCAACCCCGTATTATAGAAAAATTGCGCTTTATCAACAGTGCTTTAAGCCAGCATGCTATAAAGGTTAGTACTTTAGAAACAGTGTCCCCAATTTGCCAACTGCGTTATAGCAGAACGACCTGTACATACATGAGGTAAAGCAATTTCAGGAATGAGGTGGAAGAGAGGGGAAGTTTGATTTATTGGATTGCTGTATGAAAGAACTGGCATAGGCTCAGTGGAATGAAAGGCTCCTCTGTGCCATATTCTTGTATGATTCACAAGGAGAAAGTGAGGGCTGCAGATGCTGGAGATCAGAGTTGAAAAGTGTGGTGCTGGAAAAGCCCAGCTGGTCAAGCTGCATCCGAAGAGCAGGAGAGTCTACATTCCAAGCATAACCTCGAGATGTTGACTGTCCTGGATGCTGCCTGACTGGCTGTGCTTTTCCAGCACCACACTTTTTGACCTTGTATGATTCAGAACCTAGCCACAGTGTTGATCTTGCACACTCATTCTCATGTAAGAAATTAACCATTGCTCAATGTGACATCTCAAGAAAAGTTGAAGGATTTTCAGTCGATAAAGGAAAAACACATGGAATTGACGAGACTGGTAGTCACTTGCATGCAATGTAAGGTATGTTTTCTATCTCCTTATGTATCTCTGCCATCTCTATTTTACAAAGAAGGCAGAAGGGGGGATGGGGGAGGTTGCTTTGGTAGTGGTGCATTACTTATTATATAGCTTCCAGTTCAGGCAAGTTGTGTACCTTTAAGAGAGTTAAATAATGTTATGACATGTGACATTGCAATATAAAGGTAATCTCTTGACCTTATTATGGGTTCAATCATATCAATGCCAGCAACAGCAGAACCCGAAGTGTGCAAATCAGATATCTTACAGCAGTGTGAATGTTTACCGTTGCTAGCAAACTTTAAGACAGGTTTTGCAACAAGAATTCAGACATCATAGTATATGTTATAAAGGATAATATTTAGGGAATACTGGGATCATATTTTACTTAGAAAACCCATTATGATGGCAGCTAGTGGTAATTATGAAGGCATTTCATAACTGCCTGTAATCATTCATGCGTGTTTAGAGTTGAAATCTGCAGGCAACTATTGAGAACAAAAGTAATTAGTTCTGCTCAGAAGTGCAGCCACCTTGTTTTCAATGACAATAGGTATATTACTACCCTATGTACATAGGCATTCCTAGCTTCTTTAGTGACCCAGTCCTACACTGGTTGGTGCTGTTGGCAGATCCATTCTAGATTTTTCACTGGGCCAGTGGACTGCTGTTGAGAGTGCAGGACAGCTTCTGTCCATCTCTGTTTGCAATGCACAGACAAAGTTGTAGAGGTGAATGATTCTCTGTATGGCCTTAGGTTTTATTTCTTTCCCAATCTTGGCTGATTCTGCCATCTTGCTTTGTGAAAAATGGCATCAATCTAATGTCTTTTTTATTGTAAATGCTACACAGGCACAAGCTGGCAAGGAAATGCCTCAGGTAATTGCTATCCAGGTTATCAGAAAAAATGATAGAAGGAACCCCAATAAAGAACCTTAAAACTTTAGCCTCACAGATATTCTCTCTTAGGAATATAATATGTTTCACAATGCTACAATATTTTTTACAGATATTAAAATTATTTTCTGATTTGTAATTATTGTTGTAATTATAGGGAAGTGTGCTAGCCAAAAGTAGGTTCCACAGCCATCTCTGTCAGGAATTCCCTGAAGCTGACCAGCTGGACATAAGCACTGAAACTTGGGTCAGCATATTTTGGAGACCATCCACATCATTAGTCCAACATCCAGCAAGCCCCAAAAAGAGGTTGCTGGTTGTGTTGCTGTAGAAGTTTCCTAGAGACCAACAATAACAATATGAATTGCTAGTTCTTTGGATAGCCATACTGATTTATATCAGAATCTTCAGGTGGGAGAGGACCCACAGAAGGCAATTACTGGTTCTCCCTTATTTAAACATTAATTACATCATGAAGAAAACCTCTAATAAATTTGTCAAAAGCTATTTGCTTTTTGTCGAACCAGATTGATTTTGCCTGATTGCACTATGGTTTTCGAAATGCATTGTTAAGACTGTCTTAATGATAAATTCATTACTTTCCTGTTGGCTGAAGTCGAGCTAACTGACCTGAAGTTCCCTCTTCTAACTTTCTCTTCTTTCTAGAAAGGTGTAATATTTGCTAATTTTCAATTACCTGGAATCATTGTAGAATCTTGGGAGCTCTAGAAAATCATACTCAATGTGTTCACTATTTCTGCAGCTACCTCTTTTAAAACCTTTGGAGATACAAAAAATCTGTAAATGTATTCCTAATAATTGATCTATTCCATCATTTTACATTGAAATGAACAAAGGCTGTTCAGTCTATAGAGCTTGTGGCTGTTTGGTCACCCTATGATAAACTATTAACTCCTCCCTGATGTGCACTAACTCCCTCATAATGTTTATGCCTGTTACTAATTCAACACTTCAGAATTTACAAATTCTCAATATTTCAAACTGCAGTAATGTGCTCCTATAATCTTTTCCCAGTATTGCTGTAGAAAATTAAAGTTTGGAACAAATCCCTATAAAAACATACGAAAAGATAAAGTGAATTTAAATGTTTGGGGCTGTTGCAGCATTGTCATCAAGGTTCACTACACAGATTAATCTCTGATCATGCTTCACACGTGTTCTCTACCTGTTTCGTGGGTCAAGATCTTGAGTCAACATTCTCTGATTCTAAGTATTTCTGATTTGAATCTCACCTCTCCCTGTTTTGTTTGTTCAGATGAGATCTATGACCTCTGTTTTCAGTTACAAATTGTATTCACCCTGTCTGAGAGTATACATGGCATAAGGGTGGGACTGATCACTGCTTGTTTGACAGTAGTTACTGAATACTGTTTGTTTGTGCTGTGACTAGGATGCTGTCTTGGAAGCAGATGTTTGCACATCTGTTCAGAGGCTGGCTGAATTCCAATTACAGAACTGATCATCTCAGCAATTCTGCCAGATTTCTACCTTACAGATTCCACAAGGATACTTTGACAATGGCTTTGTAACAAGCTGTTTATCCCATATGCCTATTTTACAAAGCAGTACCTATATTCACTCAGCAGTAAATATAGCTGGTATATTATTCCATTGAAAAATTAAGCTGGAAATACACAGATATATTGGTTTGCAAAAGAACCAAGACAGGTTAATCTCTCATCAAGAATACAAATGAACCTTGATTATTTATATCCCTGACTTTAAGCATTTCTTGTTTAATTTTGCATTTTTAGCTTTTTCTGCTATGATTTAGCAAAAAAAAGTTTAAGTTGTGAATATGTTTATATTGTTTGTTTACTAATGTGTATTCCATGTGGAATAGAGCATAGTTCTTCATTGGGAATCCTTACATAACAAGCTACATACATCCTTTGAATGAGGGTAAAGGACAGTATTGGATTTTTGCTAATCATAACTATGTACTTACAGTTAGAAGATGTGAACATATTACAATGTAAACAGACAATATAATCATGTATACCAGTTTAAATATGATGAGATAACATAACCATCTGTACTCTCCTGGAATGTAGACTATGTGATCACCAAATAGATGAGTGAGTAAATAAACTAAGACTGAAAACTTACCTGTAGAAATAACATAATGTCATTGATTTTTATCATAAAGGTTGAGTTGTATGCATTGTTTAATGAATACACCTTCCATACACACATGTATACAAGTTAGAACAAAGAAACCTGGTCTGAAAGTGGGTTGAAAGGGATAAAGCTGTTGTTTCACCATGCAGCTCATGCAGGGAAATCATCAGACAGCCCAATATCAGTTACTTGTAGAGGTTATGCTGCGGATATACTGGGCATTAGTGAGACTATATCTAGAGTATTGTGTACAGTATTAGACTCCTTTTATTAAGGAACTATATGGATGCAATGGAAGCAGTTGAGAGAAGATTTAGCTGATGAAAATTTGAATGTGTTTGTTGGTTTATGTGGAAAGGTTGGAGAGCTTAGGATGGTATCAGCTAGAGTTAAAAAGAATAAATGACACCTGATTTGAAGATTTTGAAGGGTGTTGACAACATGAACATGAAAATGTGGTTTCAGTTTGTGGGAGAATGCAGAGATAGGGCTCCCCATCTAAAAATAAGTAGTCAGAAAAGGAGATTTTTTTTCTCAGAGGTTCATGAACCTTTGGAGCTATTTTGCTGAAAATCCTTGAATGCTTTCAAGACAGAGGCTTATTCTTGATAAACTAGAGGTTAAGAAAGCAGTGGTTAGCACTGCTGCCTCACAGCGCCAGAGACCTGGGTTCAATTCCCGCCTCAGGCAACGGACTGTGTGGAGTTTGCGCATTCTCCCCATGTCTGCGTGGGTTTCCTCCGGGTGCTCCGGTTTCCTCCCACAGTCCAAAAATGTGCAGGTTAGATGAATTGGCCATGCTAAAATTGCCCATAGTGTTAGGGGCAGGGGTAAATGTAAGGGAATGGGTGGGTTGCGCTTTGGCGGGTCGGTGTGGACTTGTTGGGCCGAAGGGCCTGTTTCCACACTGTAAGTAATCTAATCTAAATTTCCAGGGGCAGTTGGAAGTGTGCTCAGTGATGATCTTACTGAATGGCAGAGTAGGCTCAAGGGGCTGAGTGACCTACTTCTGTTCCTAGTTGGTATATATGAATGCCAGGTACTCAGCCTAGATGGACTCAGTTCAATTCAGATTCTACCATCTTTGAAATACACCTAGCTAAGTAATATTCAGATAGCCTTCAAACCTCTGGGATAGGGTGGGATAAATTGAGTATTTGCTGGAAAGAGATATCTGGATATCCTTTGAGAAGAATGTCAGTCTACTTGTGATCATATAAAATTAGCGATCCTTTGCAAGAGAGTTTAGGAAAAAGTTGATGGGAACAAAATGAAAATATAGAAATAAGTGTTTAGTTTTTGAAATGCCTCTTTCAGTGCAGACAAACATGTCCTTAATGGGAGTTCAATCCTACCAATTCTCACTGCAGTGAGGTTGTGTGCTGGAATGACCGTGAGAGCTGAGACAGGAAGGTATGCTAAATGCTGTCTGGGAACTAATAGAATTTCAACAATTCCTCATGGAACAGTGTAGCAAAGATAGCTCATTTATCTTTATATGCTATACTTGTACATTTAGTTTTTTCATCACTGGGCTTTGTACTGTTCAGAGCTATCCAGAAAATGTCAAGTGATTTGAATTTATTGTCTACATTTCGTATTTGCTTTTAATTTTAAGGACTTTTTCCTCAATCTGTGCATTTTTTTTTACTGGTGCTGCCTTGCTGAGGTGCAGATGTATTAGCAACTGTCCAGTGTTTCACTTCTGTGAGTACTTTTCAGAGGTGCACCTTGGTGTTGAATATCAGCAGATTATTTAATGGCTGCACATGTGTGGAAGCCCAGCCCGAGCTTGCTGGCTTCTTGTGAACGCCTGTCCGAGAACAGAGAACCACCACTTGATTAATAGCATCAACAGTACTGTCTTTATTCAAGTTTGCAAGTATACAAGTATACAAACAAGCTTGGGAGCAGATCCACGCTAGCCCACGCCGGGTGCTAGTCCGTAGTTGCTCAGCTTTCGATTGGAAACATTGTCATTATATACAGAAGTTCCTACGCCAGACAGTTTCCCGTGTCACGGGGTTATCACAAAGTACGTTAATCAAATTATACTTAAATGTAAAACGTACACATCAGGGATGCTCTAAGTCAGACATACAGACGCCAGCATTACCTCAAGTTAAGACATTAGCATTTTTCTGAAGATACGCTATTAGCACCTACTTTAGTTAAGACATCAGCATTGTTTTAAAGTTAGACATTTAGGCACCAGCATCCTTCTGGTAGCGGCCCCTTGACCTGGTGCTAAGTACTATACTATTCTCGGCCATGTGGGAACGGGCTTGTCTATTCAGCTTATTTCAGGGAACCTTACAAGTTGCTGTGTTAGCAGTTTGTGTGTCGCTCAGCATGTCGGTCAGTATAGCCAATCCCCCACAAACATTGACCATTTTAACCGACACGCCGAGTGCCATTTTCTATATGGCTACTGGGTCTATCTTCACCTTATCACATGTACTTGATTTTGTCTTCACTTGCACTTTCCACCCAGAATCATTGTATAGCACAAAGGAACAGGAAACGTGACTGACAACACAGATTGGACAATTGCTTTGCAGAACACCTATGTTCTGTCTGCAAAAGTGACTCTGAACTTTCCGTTGCCTGCCATCTCAACACACCGCCAAGTTTGCTGGTGAGCATCTCTCTGAGGTTTGCTGCAGTGCTCCAGCAAAGCTCAGTGGAAGCTGAAGAACAGCAAATTGTTTTCTGCTTGGGACCGTATGGCCTTTTGGACTCAATATCCAGTTCAATTATTTTCGGGCTTGAGCACCTACTCAGATGTCCTTACCCCAACCCCACACACGAGGCTCTGTCTTCACATGCTGAAAATGTGTTGCTGGAAAAGCGCAGCAGGTCAGGCAGCATCCAAGGAGCAGGAGATTCGACGTTTCGGGCATAAGCCCTTCTTCTGGAAGGGCTGAGGATTCCTGAAGAAGGGCTTATGCCCGAAACGTCGAATCTCCTGTTCCTTGGATGCTGCCTGACCTGCTGTGCTTTTCCAGCAACACATTTTCAGCTCTGATCTCCAGCATCTCCAGTCCTCACTTTCTCCCTGTCTTCACATGGACTACTACCACATCCATTCCATTGCTGCTACCAAAGGTCCCCATTAGCAGGTATTGATTTCCACAGGTTGACCTTTACTCATTCCTTTGTCCAAATGTTATTCTGTCTCTCTTTCTGGACTTCATGTCCATTTATCACTTGCTCCCCTCTTCCCCCCACTCTCCATCCCCCATCCCATCTTTAGTGCACGTACTGGCATTTTCCCAAATATAATCAGTTCTTTAGAAGGGTCACTGGACCTGAAACATTAACACTATTGTCCCTCCATAGATGCTGCCTGACCTTCTCAGGTTTCCCACCAACTTGTATTTTTGTTAGCATGACGGTGCATTCTGCATGACAATGCCTCTACCAATCAGAGTTGACTTACTAATGAATTAAAGTTCTCTTCTCAAGCACTATAAAAATTGGTTTTCCCCTTCAGTTGGTTTATTTGTGAATTATGTTGATGAGTACAAGAAGAAAAGCCTTGATGAAATCTGCATTTTGTTCAGGTTTAGTTTATAAATACTTGAAGAAAATTACAGAGTTATGGTGAAAGAGCAGAGGAATGGGCCGAACTCTATTTTTCTCTGAATAGGCCATTAAGGCTCAATTCCAAAGTTGCTTCCTTTCATGCTTCACTGTTCTATGGTATCAGTTTAATATAATTTAGAAATGACTGCTACCTAAATGTTGCAAATACCTAGTCTTGGTGCAATATAGTTGAAAAGTGTGGTGCTGGAAAAGCGCAGCAGGTCAGGCAGCATCCGAGGAACAGGAGATTCGACGTTTCAGGCATAAGCCCTTCTTCCTGAAGAAGGGCTTATGCCCGAAATGGCGATTCTCCTGCTCCTTGGATGCTGCCTGACCTGCTGCGCTTTTCCAGCACCACACTTTTCAACTCTGGTCTCCAGCATCTGCAGGCCTCACTTTCTCCTTGGTGCAATATACAATTACTAAATGATGTTTATATTTTAAAATTAGTGTGTTATCTGGATAAATTTTGATAGTGTTTACCACTGTGACAAACTGCATTCAGGCTGTTATAATTAAAGGAAGAACTTGCATTTATTTTCATGAGTTAGGATGTCCCCAAAATGCTTAATGTTCAATTAGGTAATTCCATAGTAATGCTAATGCTATAGTTCTAATAGCAAACCAATGGGATGAGTGCTGTTGTTTATGGTAATAGTTCTGAAAGGGTTAATATTGGTGACTTCATTAAATTCCATCCAGTCTCATGAGGTCATGCACACTTAGGTGGACAATGCAGACCAACTTGATATCCTAATTGTTATACAAATCATCTAGTGCTTGAAAGGGTAAACTGACATTACAAGATAAACTCTGCCCATCAAGATATAAAGGACTGTTCTGAGCTAAGCAGAGGTTTTGCAAGTGCCAGTCTTCGATGCTAATGCATATAATTAACAGTAATGTGCACTTACTCTTCAGTAAATGAATGTAAGAAATAGGAGCAAAAGTAGATCATTTGGTTCCTGAAGCCTACCCTAAAATTCAAGTAACTCAAGGCCTTATTTATGCCAGATCCTCTTGGGCCGCATCTCCCAATCATTATAAAATCTGTCTACCTCCCCAAGTACTTTGTCATCTAACTTCCACCAGTATCTGCCACTACAATTTTGGGAGAACAAATTCCCTCACATCTCAGTGTTAAATAAGTATCCCTTTATTCTGTAACTATATCTCCTTACTCGTGGAAACATCTTCTCAACATCTTCCCTGTTGAACCCCCTCAGAATTGAGTGCTTCAATAAACCCACTCTTCCAAACCCTGATGGATAAACATGTGTAACTATTCTTGATAAATCAACCTTTTCATCCCAGGGATCAGCTTTTGAACAATGCCAGTATATCCCTTCGAAAATATAGTGATAAAACAGTAGACAGTACTCCAAGTGCAGACTCACCAAGACACTGTACAGTTGTAACAAGATTTCCCTATCTTTTAATCTGTAATCCCTTACAGCCTAGCAACTTTGGCCAACATACCATATACCTTCTTAGTTAGGCGCTGCATTCACCCACTAATTATTTTGAGTTTCATGCACAAGAACACCGAGCTCCTTCTTTGCTGCAGAGATTTTGGTCCCCTTATTTGAGGAAAGGTGTAATGGTATAGGAGGTAGTTTGGAGGAGGTTCACTAGATTGATCCCAGAGATACGCGGATTGTCGTGTGAAGAAAGATTGAATGGTTTGGGCCTGCATTCACTGGAATTTGGAAGAATGAGGAGCGATCAAATTGAGGTATTCAAGATAATAAAAGGTGTGGATAAAATTGATGTACACTGGATGCTTCCTCTTGTGGGCATTTTAGGATGAGAGGTCATAGTCTTAGGATAAGGGGTGGCAAATTGAAAACAGTTTTGAGGAGAAACTACTTCTCCC
Organism: Hemiscyllium ocellatum; assembly: GCF_020745735.1. Lineage (NCBI taxonomy): Eukaryota > Metazoa > Chordata > Chondrichthyes > Orectolobiformes > Hemiscylliidae > Hemiscyllium > Hemiscyllium ocellatum. The sequence continues at coordinate 100,114,084 of NC_083411.1, read as the reverse complement.
AAAGGATTGTGAATTTGTGGAATTCACAAACCCAAAATGCGGTGGATGCTAGGACAGTGAGTAAATTTATGGAGGAGTTAAACGGATTTTTAATTGGTAATGAGTTCAAGGGTTGTGGAGAGAAGGAAGAAAAGGGTGCTGAGGAGCATATCAGCCATGACCAAATAGTGTAGCAGACTCGATGGGCCAAATAGCCTCATTCTGCTCCTGTATCTTATGAACTTTTGAACATGTATGTTTGGTGTCTTCCCCTATTTAACTAATAACATTGATTCTTCCCACCAAAGTGGATGACCTCACACTTTCTTAAATTAAACTCTTTCTACCAAGGTTTTGCTCACTCATTGTACCACGAAGTACAGCCTAAAGGTTTACAAAGGTCTATCATGTAGCCAACAAAATGTAATTAACTAATTACATGTTTTATTTATTAAAACAGAGCATTACCTCTGCCAAAAGGTGGACACCCTTCTCCATTAGAGGTCAGTAACTTGTACGAATATTAATAAGAAGGATTGGTAGGAGTGAATTCACCTAATGTCTTGTAGATTGCTTCAGTAGATATGAACACAAGTGAAAGCATTCAGCCAGAGCTTTCCTGGTGGCAGTGATGGGCTTTTGTAACTTACTATGGTATCATCTGGTGTGTACTAGAATCTCATGAAATATGTTTGCAGGGTCAGGTGTGTTAAATCCCTGGCTTCTGATATAATCCAACAAGCCAATGCATGTTTGTACTTATTGCAGCTGTGCAATGAACTCCACCGTGTTGTTAAGGCAAGTGCTTCTTTCTATTAAGACTCACTACCAACCACTGATTTGATTTGATCTGATCTGATATATTGTAGTCACATGTACCTAAGAACAGTGAAAAGCTTTGTTTATGAGCAATACAGACATAGAAACATGGAAATATAGAAGATAGGAGTCGGAGGAGGCCATTTGGCCCTTTGAGTCTACTCCGCCATTCATCACGATCGTGGCTAATCATTCTACTCGACAGCCTAATCCTTCTTTCTGTCCAAAACCTTTGATCTCATTGACTCCAAGTGCTGTATCTAGTCACCTCTTGAATACATTCAGTGATTTGGCATCAAGTACTTCCTGTGGTAATGAATTCCACAGGTCCACCACTCTTTGTGGGTAAAGAAATGTCACCTCACCTCCATCCTAAATGGTCCACACCAAATCATCAGACTGTGACCCCTGGTTCTGGATGCACCCACCATCAGGAATAGCCTCCCTGCATCCACCCTGTCTAGTCCTGTTAGAATTCAATAAGTCTTTGTCAGATCCCCCCTCATTTATCTGAACTCCAACAAAAACAATTCTAACCTAGTCTCTCCTCATACATCAGTCCAGCCATCCCCAGAATCAGCCTGGTAAACCTTTGCTGCACTCCCTCGAGAGCAAGAGCATCCTTCCTCAGAAAAGGAGACCAAAACTGTACACAATGTTCTGGGTGTAGCCTCACCAAGACCATGTACAACTGCAATAACACATCCCTGCTCCTGTACTCAAAATCTCTTGCAATGAAGGCCAACATAGCATTTGACTTCTTTACCACCTGCTGCACCTGCGTGCTCACCTTTAGTTACACCCAGGTCCCTCTGCGGACATTCTCTCTTCCAATTTACAGCTATTCATGTAGTAATCTGTCTTCTTGATTTTGCTTCCAAAGTGAATGACCTCACATTTATCCAAATTATACTGCATCTATCATTGATCTGCCCATTCACCCAACCTGTCCAGATCATGCTGCATCCCCGTCACTGTTCACCCTCCCACCCAACTTGTTTTCATCTGTAAACTTTGAGGTGTTACATTTTGTTCCCTCATCCAAATCATTAATACATATTGTGAATAGCTTGGGCCCCAGCACTGATCCCTGTGGCAACTCATGAGTTACTGCATGCCAATTTGAAAAGGACCCATTCATTCCTGCTCTTTGTTTCCTCTCTGCCAATTCATTCTCTATCCATCTCAATGCACTTCCCCCAACTCCATGTACTTTAACCTTGCACAATAATCCCTCTTATGGGACTTTGTCAAACACTTTCTGAAAGTCCAAACATACCACATCGACAGGCTCCCCTTGTCTACTCTACTAGTTACAGCTTCATAGGATTCCAACAATCAAGCATGATTCTCCTTCATAAATTCATGTCGACTCTCTCTGATGCTCCCACTGCTTTCTAAGTGCACCGCTATAAAGTCTTTGATAGTGAATTCTAGAATTTTCCCCACCACTGATGTTAGGCTTACCTGTCTTTAATTTTCTACTTAGAAAAATTGCAGTTAGCTGATTTAGTGATACATCTTGCTGAAAATAAGTTGCAAAACCACATATAATCAACCTAAAGTATATACTTAGGCAAGGACAAGCGCTGTTCAAATATAAAAAACTACAAACTTTGGTGGAATTTCCTGCCTCTAAGACTAAGCGAAAAATTGAATTTATGAGGATGTGTGCTTTCTAATGTAAGTTTGTACCAACCTTCAGCACTATAGCTACTCCACTGATAACTTGATTCTCCTTTTATGCTAAGTCTATGGGGATTGCCAAATAGCTTTTAAGAGGACAAAAGCCATTGTAATCCACGACCCAGTATTGACTGTTCCTAATTTTCCCAAACCCTTCACAGTTGCAATTGGTGTAAGTGAACTGGGGATAGGTGCAGTTTTGTTTAAGGAAGGTGAGTCAGACATATTGCCAGTGGATACTTTTTCTAAAAAAAAATCAATTCCAAAAGACATGATGGAGAAAGGAACTGGGATTAATGTTGACTCTTAAATATTTTGAAATATATGTCTGCCATGGCCATAGAAAAATGAAAGTATACACTGATCATAACTGCATAGCCTTTTTGGAAAAATTCAAAAACCTGTTTTTGGTGGATAAAAGGTGTTCACAGAATGTAATTTTATTCAGTTATGAGTCCGTGGTTGGGTCCATTGTTTTGTGTTTTAGTTCTTGTTTGCGAAATGAGATACTTGTGAGGTTTTTTTTCCCCAAAGAGTTCAGTTAACGGACATTGGAATAGCTTGGTAGCACGGTATTCCTGAAAGTCACAGATGTGGAGATAACCACTTATTTACTGCAGACTATACTTGTGTCAGGTTGCAGTTACTGTTGTGGATATTGTAGAATGGCTGACTTCCAGAATGGAAAGAGCTTTCCTGCCCAGCTCTCCTGTTTCTGAAAATGTCTTGTGCAGGTCCAATGTGGTACCTAGGATCCTAATACTGTCTGGATACTACTTGTCCTCCTGAAGAGCATCTTGAAGAATCCTTGATACTGTCTCACCTGAGCAAGCTGTGGTAGCAAAGTACTCAGAGATATCTGGCAACCACACATGCCAGAACATTTGACTGACAGTTATCTCAACATTTTAAACCATATCCTGTTGCTTTCAAGCATTAGTGCTTATGAACCAAACATATTTCTTTAGTGTGTGTGTGTGTGTGTATTTTGGGATATTTAGAAGGGTACACATTTAGATTTTCATATTCCAAACTAACTAGGTTAACCAGGTTTGTATCTTCGTTGAATAGGTTTTGACTCATAAACAGATTGTTAACATTTTTATTTGAAGTCTAGAGAAAGTGTATGATTGACCATATTGATAACTAGGTAAAAGAATTATAATTATGTGGTGACTTGTAGTATAGTGGGTCTGGAAAAAGACAGTGCACTCCTCCCATTTTGGTCTTAACATCTCAGGTCTGCATTTCAGCAGGTGGATATTTGCTTCTTCATGGAAAAAAAATGTTAAGATTGAAATTTATTTAAGGGTTCTGTTTTAAAGCAAAATATATTCACACGTTTTAAAAAGCTATGAACCAAAGGTAGTTAAAATGTTGATAAGATAGGCATTGCAATTGTTCTCACGGTGAACAAAAAAGTATAAGCAATACTAAAACTTGTCCAGATAATATACTTATGCCCGAAACGTCGAATTTCCTGTTCCCTGGATGCTGCCTGACCTGCTGCGCTTTAACCAGCAACACATTTTCAGCGCAGATAATATATATCTCATATTGTGTTGGGAAGACTGCAGTTCCAGGTACTCGGCATGGTTGGTTTCCTCTTATCTAGCTGTAAACAAGGAAAAATAATGATTGGGATGTAACAGAGGCTTTTAAATAGTGAAATGTGATCAATCCACCATGAGCCCAAAATTGGACGTGCTAAATGGGCCCACAGCCGGAGAAATCAGGTTTGACAGAAATTTGGCCAAACTAACGTAAACAGCTATCAGATGCAGAGAACAGTGGTTGTTCTCTGGCATGTGTGGTTGCCAGATATCTCTGAGTACTTTGCTACCACAGCTTGCTCAGGTGAGACAGTATCAATGATCAGAGGTTACAAAGTTTCAAGGTGAACTGTCAAAATCTAGCCTGAGGGTTGCATATTAGGGAGGTTTTGGTCAGTTTTTCTTGCATCTAGACAGCTAGACATGTTTGCATTTATGTCTTCTGGCATGGCACCAGTGAAGGGTGTTGGTGCAGACCCATTGGATAATGTGAACTCAGCTTATGATCTCATTGGCTAGAGACCACAAAACATTCTGGAAGGTCTGACCTGAGGGGGGTTAAGAACACACAACTTGATGCCACCCCTCAGTGAAGACTCAGTGAAGACCCACAGCGAGGACTGAACCTAGCCCCAGCAGTGGAGCTCCAACCATAAGGGGAAGAGAGTGAGAGAGAGAGGGAGAGAGAGAGAGAGAAGAATCTTCTGATGCCTGTAAGAACCACCATTTATGGAAGAGAACCAGCGTTGAGAGGGGGGAGCTTCCACAGCTCAGCTCAAACACGTGAATAGCTACGGATAATACATTACCTCAGATGGATAGAGCTGGATAGAGAGTAAATGTTGTGGGAATTTGAGAAATGCTCTCACAGTGTTTTAGTAAGGAATATTTTCAAATAGTGGGACTAGCATATAACTGTAGACAAGCAAGACCTTGTTAGAGGCATTTGTGCTGGCAATTACTATAGCTAACATGTTCTGAATGATCTTTGATACCTTGACTGTCTTTTGAATGTGAAAGCCTGATTCTCTAAGATGGGCATTCATCTGGACTATCAATCCATCTACCTCTGCTGAAAACTACCATGCTCACTTCAGCCTAATAAACAGAAATTGAAAAGTGAGCATCTATGAGGTTCTCAGATCTTTGTCTCATGACAGTCTGAAGGTGTTTCCCAAGCAAGTAGAAACTAACTAAGAAAGTTTGCAAATTGTCTCCCAAAACCTTTTCAGCAGCAATCTGAGTATTAATGAGCAATGTTGTCATAGACCTTCATGCCAGAAACTACATGCTCTGAGGAAGTGTAACAAATACAATCTTTCCCAATAGGAACGTAGATCATTGTAATGGACAATGCCACATTATATCTAGTTAAAAATCACACAACACCAGGTTATAGTCCAACAGGTTTAATTGGAAGCACACTAGCTTTCGGAGCGCTGCTCCTTAATCAGGTGGTTGTGATGTCTATGTCGATATGTGCAATCTTCTTGAAGATCCTCTCCACTTTAAGCTGGCAGTTAGTGGTATCGATAGTAGTCCTGATTTGGAGATGCCGGTGTTGGACTGGGGTGCACAAAGTTAAAAATCACGCTAGGTTATTGTCCAACAGGTTTAATTGGAAGCACTAGCTTTCGGAGCGCTGCTCTGAAACGATCACCTGATGAAGAAGCAGTATGCCGAAAGCTAGTGTGCTTCCAATTAAACCCGTTGGATTATAACCTGGTGTTGTGTAAATTTGAACTTTGTACACCCCAGTCCAACACTGGCATCCCCAAATCATGGTATTATATCTAAGCCAGATTTTGTGTTGCTTTTGAGTCAATAGAATTTGTAAGTGTGACTTTTCTCAGATATTGTTTGTTGTTGATAAGGAGTCACTGTCAGATTTGCATCTCCAGGTGCTGATACAGTGCTAGGTCCCTTGCACAGTGAATCCCTCACCTTGGGAAGCCAGCAGTACTTACTGGTTCTCACCTGTGTTTTATGACTAGCCCAACACCAATCTTCATTTACCCACATCATTTTCATCAATGGTGTATTGGGGTGAGCAGGGCTGAGCAGCCTGATTTTTGCTCGTTTCGGTGACCTGTGCAAAGACTTCACTCTAATTCTCAGCCTGTCTAAACAAAAAGGCAATGTTTTGTTATGATATAAATCCATTTTCTCAGCTGGAATTATTGTGGATTTTGTTGTATGCTGTTTTGTAGCCATTTTGCAGCCTGAAGTAACTTCTGGTGTTTGCTGCCAAATTAAACTGTGGAAGTTGAATGCATTTAACTTAATATGTTTGGCTTTATTTAAGTGACACACACTAATTGTTGTTAAGTATGATGGATATCCAGTGTTACCATACCTATTTCGAATGCTAGAAGTGCTGGTGCATCACTGGTGTACAATAGTGCTATGGCAGTCCCTGGGATTTTTAAAACTTAAATCCTTCTTCCCTGCTCCCACACCAGAAGCTGAGGTGAAAAACTTGATACCATCACTTGATTTTTATGCTGACCTTTGTTGAAATGCTACTGGGGTCTAGGGACACAAATATCTCAGTTAGAATAAGATTTAAATTAAACTGACAAGAGAGCACACACTCAGGATCACGCTTGTAAACTTAATGTAGGTCTTTTGTAAAGTGATATTTACTTTCCTGTCATGGTCGAAATCATGTCATGAGTAGCAAATGCAGCATGCAAAATTGAAGCAATGCAAGCTAATTACTGTTACAGTTGGAAAAAAATGTTTGAGGACTTAAAGGTGAGAATTAAGGTTATAAAAGAGTTATTGTTGTAAGTCCAGCACTGTCATAGAAAGAGGGCATGGGATGGGAAGCAAATGAAGTATTGGGCATGATTTGCGATTAGATCAGAATATTGAGGAAGGAACTGTATCTTTGAGATACTGAAAGAGAAAGAGAAGATGTCCTTGATGATGATATATTGCTGGAGTTACTGGAAATGGCAGATGATGATCTTCAAATTGGAGGATGGTAGGTAGAAGATTAGAATACATGGAACAATATTCTAGTTTCGGGGGAACAAAGCGAACTGTATTCTGTTTCAAGAAAGAAGATAAACAGGGCTCCAATAGATTTGTTTGAAATAGGATGAACATGATCAACTATTGAGGTGGTTTTCTCTTGGCTGTGGAAAAGATATGATCTATGGAAAATACTTGAGAGGAAGATTGCATCATTTGACCACCTGGATTGTACTAACATACATGCAAACATCCAGGAGAAGCAGACCACTTAGCCCTTTGAACCTGCTCAGGCATTAGATAAGGTCATGGATGATCTCTTTCTTTCAAACTTCACATTCCCACTGACTCTGAATTCACTTTGATTCCACTGCCTAACAAAAATCGAGCTACAACTGGCTTAAAAATATTGAAAAATCAAACCTCAACTGCCTTATGAGGCTGAAAGTTTTGAAAGCTACACAACCCTCAGGGGAAAAAAAAAATCTCCTCATTTCTGTCCTAGAAGGGGAACAATTAATTTTAAAATTGCAAAGCCTATTTCTGGTCTGATCCGCAAGAGCAATCATTCTTTCTCCATTCAACTTGTAAAGACCTTTCAGAATCTTGTCCACTTCAATCAATTACTTGTCACTCTTATAGACTCCATTGGAAACAAGTCCAGATGTCCAACCTATCCTCATAGTGGGCGGCACGGTGGCACAGTGGTTAGCACTGCTGTCTCACAGTGCCTGAGACCCAGGTTCAATTCCCAACTCAGGTGACTGACTGTGTGGAGTTTGCACGTTCTCCCCGTGTCTGCGTGGGTTTCCTCCGGGTGCTCCAGTTTCCTCCCACAGTCCAAAGATGTGCGGGTCAGGTGAATTGGCCATGCTAAATTGCCCATATTGTTAGGTAAGGGTGAATGTGGGGGTATGGGTGGGTTGCGCTTCGGTGGGTCGGTGTGGACTCGTTGGGCCGAAGGGCCTGTTTCCACACTGTAAGTAATCTAATTCTAAAAATAAGACAACTGACTGATTCCAGAACTCATTCAATCCTCCTTTGAACTGCTTCTAATTCTTTTGCTTATTGCTTGAAATAAGATGACCAAAACGGTGTACTTTATTCAAAATGTGGTCTCAACCATATCCTGAGTAACAGAACCACTACATTCTTAATTTTATATTCAATTCCTCTTATAATAAGAAGTAACATCCCATCAACCTTTTAGATTAGGTCTTGCATCTTTGTTAACTTTTGAGACAAGAAACCGAATTCCTTCTTCAACAAAACCAGAAGTTGCTGGAAAAGCTGAGCAGGTATGGTAGCATTTGTGAAGAGAAATCAGAGTTAATTTTTCAGGTCCAGTGACTCTTTGTCACCTGCTGAGCTTTTCCAATAACTTCTGTTTTTGTTCCTGATTTATAGCATCCACAGTTAGCCTAAGATCCTTAAACAGCACCTTATAAAACCACGACCACTCCCGACTGGAATGACAAGGGCAACAGATGCATGGGAACACCAAAACCTGTAAATTCCCCTCAAAGCCTTCACCATCTTGATTTGGAAATGTATTGCTGTTCCTTCACTGTCAAAGTTGCAATCCTTCTGCACCTTGAATTTCCTCAGTCATTTTCGCTTTAAATAATACTCTGCTTTTTCCATTCTTGCTGTCAACAATTTCACATTTTTCCACATAATATACCATCTGTCCAATTTTTGCCCACTCACTCAACCTATTTATACACATTTGCATCCTCCTAATGTCTTCCCCACAACACATTTTCCTGTATGTCTTAATATCAACTAGGAATTTAGCTATCATGTCTTTATTCCTCTCATCTAAGTTATTGTGTTAATTGTAGGAAGTTGAGGCTCTAGCTCAGGCCCCTTTGGGATTGCATTTGTCTCATCCTGACAAGTCAGACAAAGACCAATTTATGCATACTCTGATTCTGCCAGACCGCCAATCATCTATCCATGATAATAAGTTACCCTCTATATAATGTGCTTTTATTTTCTGCAATAAACCTTGCTATAGCACCTCATCAAATGCCTTCTGGAAATGCAAGCTCAAAGTCTACCAGCTCCCTTTTATCCACAGCACATGTTAATGCTTCAGCAAATTCCAATAAATTGCTTCAACATAATTTTCCTTTAATAAAACTATGCTGACACTTTCTGATTATCTTGAATTTTTCTAAGTGCGCAGCTGTAATCTTTTTAATAATTGATTTTAGCACCTTCTGCATCACAGACGTCAGTTAACTAGCTGATAATACAGTTAGCCTAAGATCCTTAAACAGCACCTTATAAAACCATGACCACTCCCAACTGGAATGACAAGGGCAGCAGATGCATGGGAACACCAAAACCTGTAAATTCCCCTCAAAGCTTTCACCATCTTGATTTGGAAATGTATTGCTGTTCCTTCACTGTCAAAGTTGCAAAATCCTAGAATTCCTGGCCTAACGGCATTGTGGATCTACCTACACCATGTGGATTGCTGGGGTTAAGATGGAAGCTCACCAGCATCGTTTCAAGGGCAAATAGGGATATGCAACAAATGCTGTCAGTCAGCGATGCTCATGTCCCACAAATGAATAACAACGTTTCCTGTTTTCTGCTTTCCTCCGTTCTTGAATAAAGGTATTTGCTATTTCCCAATTTGATGGAACCATTCCGAAGTCTAGGGGATTTCAGAAAATTAACATTAACACCTCTACTAGCTCTTTAGCCATCGTTTTAAAGACTCTGGAAGAAGTCTATCTGGATCCAGAGAGCTCTTTGCTCATAGCTCAAAAGTTTGTTTAGTACCATTTCCTTAGAGATTCTAATTACATCAAGTTCCTCCCCTTCCAACTCCTGCTTCACAGTTGTGACGAGAATGTGTTAATATCCTCTACAGTGAAGACAAACAAAATATTTGTCCATTTCATCCACCCTTTCCCAATTATCTATGATTAACTCCCTATACTCACTATCCAGAGGACCAGCCTTCACTTTAATTTGTCTTTTCCTTTATGTAGTTTCAGAACCTCTAACCATCTATTCTTCCCTGTCTGATTGGTGTCCTCTCATATTTAAATTTATTTTTTCTGTTATACTTTGTAGCTATTTGCTGCTCCCTAATACTTTGACCATTATCTGACCTGCCAGTCATCTTTGTTTAGTTATATGTTATTTTTTCTTCTGTTTGATACTTCATTAGTTAACCATGATTGGTTTGTTCTTCCTTTCAAATTTTTAGTTTGTGTAGGCATACATAGTGAAATATTCTCATAAATGTCTCCATTGATCTCTCCTGTTGCCTCGTATGTCAGTTCACTTCATCTACTTCAGCTTTCACCCTCCCGAATGTTGCATTTATTTAAGTTTAAATGCTAGTCTTAGACTCACTCTTCTTCCTTTCAATGGGATTTAAAGTTCAATCACGTTGTTTACACTGCTATCTGAGGATGCATTTACTGTGAGATCATTAATTAATTGTGTCACATTACACAATACAAGTTTAATATAACCTGTTCTCTGGTTGGTTCCAGTTTGTACTATTCTAATAAACTCTTTCAACAGTATTCTATGAGTTCCTTATCCAGATTGTGGGTAATCTGATTTTTCCATTTCATATGTAATTAAAGTTACCCATGATTATTGTTATCCCTTTATCACAGGCATCAAATATTGTTTTCTTTTATACTCTGTCCCACATTGAGGTTGCTGCTGGTAGAGCTGTAGCCCCCTGTAGTGATCTATTTCCCTATTTTTCTTTATCACCGCTACATCCTGAACTTCTGAAACAATATCATTTCTAACTGTTGCACAAATACCATCCACGATTAATGGTCCTTACCCACCCCCATATCGTTACCAAGTTTTCAAATCTTCTTGAATATCATATACCTCTCAATGTTCAGAAACCTACTCTTTGGCATCTTTTGGTATCAGATTGTATTTATTTGGCCAATGTGTACTATCAACTCATTTACCCAATTACTAGTACAATTACTTCATTGTATCTCTGTACATTCAGATATAGAGCTTTTAGTTTTATCACTTTGTTATTTTTGTAACATGTAGTTTTTAATTGTTGGTGTCTTCCTTTTTTTTTCTTTGACCCTTTCTGCCATTTTATGACCTTCATTTCCCATAATAATACTGTTTTCTCTCTTACCTTAGCTTTACTCTTTGATATATTATGTCTTTTCAGATTTGATCGATTGCCTGCTAAGTTTAGTTTGAAACTTCTCTATTTCCATAGTTGTGTGGTTTGCAAGAACACTGTAGACCGTTCCAATGATATAAACCCAATTTACCTGGTATAGTAACAGTGGATCACAAACTAGAAATCACTTCAACGCTAGTCTTTGTGCCATGTATTCATCGCTCTCTAGTCGTATGCATCCTACGTCAATCTGGAGAACATAACCTTTTGAGGAGTTGCTTTTTAGTTTAATGCTTAGCTCCTCATACTCTTTGTTATTTAATTCTACCTATATCACTACATGGGCCACAATAACTGGATCTTCTCCCTCTCACTGCCAATTCCTTTCCAAACCTGGGCCAATGTCTTGAACCAAACAACTTGGTTGTCTGGACTCTCACTCATTGCAGAGAATGGTATCCATTTCCCTCACTTTGCTATTCCCTACTAATATTATGTTCCTGTGGTTCTTTCCATTTGAATTGCGTTCTGTCCATAGTGCATGGTCAGTTTGATCATCCACCCTGCAGCCCCTGCTCACATCCAAACAGGCTGAGCGGAGCGCTGAGCTATTGGACAATTATAGAGACGAGCATTCACACCCGCTGGATCACCTTAACCATCTCATTTGCAGATACGTCCTTCCATTTCTGATTGTTGACCACAAATCAGAAGAGTTGAAAATGTGTTGCTGGTTAAAGCACAGCAGGTCAGGCAGCGTCCAAGGAACAGGACCCTGTCCTAAGTGATGTGACTGCTCTCTGGAGCAAAGAATTCAGGAAACTTGCCCTTCACTAACACATTTTTGGGTCTATAGTGCATCTATTAAGCAAAAACACTGAGCGAAATTTACTCAAAGTTCAGGCACTTTCTACAGATGCATCTATTTCTCCCAACAGAGGTGGAGAAGTGGGAGAATTGAGTAGTGTCTTAACAAGAAGTAGAGTGTGAAGAAGTGTAAGCATGATTTTTATTAGATTAACTTAGCTTGCAGTGAATAGCAGTTTAAAAATAGCATAGAGACTGACAATTCAAGGAAGGAAAAGGGAGAGTTGTAGATAAATCATTCAAATGAAAAGGCAATTGACTTTGTTTCAAAACTTCAACTAAATTTCCAGTTCAGATCAGGAGTAGGTAATATCATGAATCGAGTCAGCAATGTCTTACAAAAAGAAGTGAAAAAGGGAGCTTCAGAAGGATTGAAATTAAACAAAACAATGTGGGTAAATATAGCAACAAATTTTATTTACAGGAAATAAGTGGCGTGACAGAAGAAGTTGCTCAATGTGAGAATAATTTCTACAAGTTGGAGGAAGTGTAGTGAATCTGACTGGACCTGTATTCAGGGTAGTGAAGAGCTGTTGTTTAACAACTGAAAGTCTATACAGATGGCATGTCTGTGGTGAAATGAGAATGGAACATTTTAATAGAAGTGAGCCATTTTGCCCTTCCAGCTTGCTGCACTATTCAGCAAGATCATGGCTGATTTATTTATGTCCTAAGCTCCACTTTCCTGTCTACATGCCATTACCCTGACTCTTTATTGATTATTTTTTATCTCAGCCCTGAATGCATTTAAAGCTGCAACCTCCGTGTCTGGTGAAGAGAAGAGAAGCACTTCTCCTCATCTCTGACTTAGTTTATTCTTAAGTTAAGTACACCAGATCTACCTGTTTCCTTTTATGCAGCATACATGTGAGTTTTCCAAAGCCTCCATTAAGTTAGCTGAACACAATTTTACTTTTTCAAAGCCATATCATGATTTTCTAATCATCTTACTGAAAACTTTTTCGTAAAGGATCTAATTGCTTTCCCAAGACAGATGTTAGATTGTCTGGCCTACAATTCCCAGCTTTGTAATGCCCTCCTTTCTGGATTCAAAAATGTCACATTTTATCTCTTTCAGTTTGCTGGGACCATTCCAAAATCTAAACAGTTCTAAACATGTAATGACACCATGACACGATGGGGCATGATATTCTGATCATCTGCCACTATCACAGTGTGACAATTTTAACCACAAAACAGGAATCATATAATGCTGAGAAATTCAATGAGCTTTTATTATAATAACTGGTATCTAAATATGCAGATTACAGTCTCAGGCACTTTCATGTCTGGGCTCAAATCTGAGCAATATAGAGTTGCACCCGTCCTTCAATTTGAAATGATGCCAGAACACGAAGCTCTGTAAACTGGAGCCTGAGAGTTTCATACCATTAGGTCACATGTCATTGTACAGTGATGACATCAGTACATAAAAAGTATTTTGCACATGCTATGCGACAATACAACAGGAAGATTGTACCATTCACATCTTTTATTTGGCGTGTAACTTCTTTTAAAACCCAAGAATACTGGCCATCCAGTTCTGGGGAAAATAGTCAAAACAACAGCAGTTTTTAAAAGAAAGAGGAACAGACAAAGGAAGGACCCAGTGAGGTCAGTGCAGGAGAGAGCGAGAGAGAGAAAGAAACAGACACCACAGTGAACCTGCACACTTACTACCATTGCTGTTTGAATTCATGTATCACTGGACATTGGAGTGTATCTGGGAAAATTAACAAACAGCAAAATTCACAACTGATCTTGGAGGAACTGTTTGGGTGAAGTCACAGCACAGAAACAGATAAGTGAATAGTTTTCTGGCCTACAGAAACTCTGCAGTAATGCGTAGAGTGGGTTCTTTCTTGATTATATGTTTTTTGAGATATTTCTCAATTAAACTTAAAATATAAGCCATAACTATTAATTTAACCTGAGCAGCATTTTGTAGAGGAATAAGGTGGTGTTATTTTCTGGATCTATAGATTGTGAAGGAGAAAAATGGCCTTTAGTGGAGGCTTATGTGCTTCTTGTCAGATGTGGGAGTTTAAGGAGAGTTTATGGGTTACTGTGGATTACATCTGCAATAACTGTGTTGATTGTGAATCCTATCAGATCAAATGGATCAGTTGGAAAGACAGTTAGAGGCGATGAGGAATTTGCAACAGCAACAGTATGTGATGATTGGCAGTTATAGGAAGGGGGGAAAAAAATCACAGATACAGTCACACAGATGGGTTAACTCCAGGAAAGGTAAGATAAGTCAGCGGTTGGTACAAGAGTCTTCTGTGGCTATCCCCATTTCAAAGAGGTATGCTGTTCTGGAAAATGTAGGGGGTGTTCGATTCACAGGGGAATGTAGCACGAACAGCCAAGTTTCTGTTACTGAGACTGGTTCAAATGCAATGAGGGGTCCGTTGGGTTTCAAGAGATTAATTGTGTTGGGGGACTTTCTAGTCTGAGGTACAGACAGATGTTTCTGTGGCCAGCAGCAAAAAATCAGAATGGTGTGTTGCTTCCTGGTGCAAGGATCAAGGATGTCCCAGAGAGGGTGCAGAATTTTCTCAATGGGGAGAGGGGCCAACAAGACATCATTGTCCACATTGCAATCAAAGACATAGGAAGGGAAAAGGTTGAGATTCTGAAGGGAGATTACAGAGAGTTAGGCAGAAATTTAAAAAGGAGGACCTTGAGAGTAGTAATATCTGGATTACTCCCAGTGCTACGGGCTAGCGAGGGCAGGAATATGAGGATAGAGCAGATGAATGCATGGCTGAGGAGCTGGTGTATTGGAGAAATGTTCACATTTTTGGATCATTGGAATCTCTTTTGGGGTAGAGGTGGTCTGTGTAAGAAGCACGGATTGCATTTAAATTAGAAAGGGACTAATATACGGGCAGGGAAATTTGCTAGAGCTGCTCGGGAGGATGGGTGAGGTGGGGGGGGGGGGGGGGGGGGGGCGGGGTGGTGGTGGGGGGGAGGTGAAGGTGAGACCCAGGAAGATAGTGAGGAAAGAGATCAATCTGAGAAATGTACAGTTGAGAACAGAAGCGAGTCAAACAGTCAGGGCAGGCAGGGACAAGGTAGGACTAATAAATTAAACTGCATTTATTTCAATGCAAGGGGCCTAACAGGGAAGGCAGATGAATTCAGGGCATGGTTAGGAACATGGGACTGGGATATCATAGCAATTACAGAAACATGGCTCAGGGATGGGCAGGACTGGCAACTTAATGTTCCAGGATACAAATGCTAAGGGAAGGATAGAAAGGGAGGCAAGAGAGGAGGGCATTTTTGATAAGGGACAGCATTACAGCTGTGCTGAAAGAGGGTAATCCCAGAAATACATCCAGGAAAGTTATTTGGGTGGAACTGAGAAATAAGAAAGGGATGATCACCTGACTGGGATTGTATTATAGGCCCCCTAATAGTCAGAGGGAAATTGGGAAACAAATTTGTAAGGAGATTTCCGCTATCCGTAAGAATAATAGGGTGGTTATGGTCAGGGATTTTAACTTTCCAAAAATAGACTGAGCACTTTGGAGCTAGCGACCATAATTCTATTCGATTTAAAATAGTGATGGAAAAGGATAGACCAAATCAAAAAGTTGAAGTTCTAAATTGGAGAAATGGCAATTTTGACGGTATTAGGCAAGAACTTTCAAAAGTTGATTGGGGACAGATGTTCGCAGGTAAAGGCACGGCTGGAAAATGGGAAGCCTTCAGAAGTGAGATAACGAGAGTCCAGAGAAAGTATATTCCTGTTACGGTGAAAGAAATAGGGAATGCTGGATGACTAAAGAAATTGAGGATTTGGTTAAGAAAAAGAAGGAAGCATATGTTAAGTATAGATAGGATAGATCGAGTGAATCCCTAGAAGAGTATAAAGACAGTAGGAGTATACTTAAGAGGAAAATCATGAGGGTGAAAAGGCGACATGAGATAGCTTTGGCAAATAGAATTAAGGAGAACCCAAAGGGTTTTTACAATTACATTATGGACAAAAGGGTAACTAAGGAGAGAATAGGGCCCCTCAAAGATCAGCAAGGCGGCCTTTATGTGGAGCTGCAGAAAATGGAGGAGATACTAAACGAGTATTTTGCATCAGCATTTACTATGGAAAAAGACTTGGAAGATATAGAATGTAGGGAAATAGATGGTGACATCTTGAAAAATGTCCGTATTACAGAGGGGAAAGTGCTGGATGTCTTGAAATGCATAAAGGTGGATACATCCCCAGGACCTGATCAGGTGTACCCCAGAACTCTGTGGGAAGCTAGGGAAGTGATTGCTGGGCCTCTTGCTGAGATATTTGCATCATCAATAGTCACAGGTGAGGTGCCAGAAGACTGGAGGTTGGTTAATGTAGTGCCACTGTCCAAGAAGTGTGATAAGGACAAGCCAGGGAACTATAGACCAGTGAGCCTGACGGTGGTGGTGGGCAAATTGTTGGAGGGAATCCTGAGGGACAGGATGTACATGTATTTGAAAAGGCAAGGACTGATTAGAGGTAGTCAACATGGCTTTGTGCATGGGAAATCATGTCACACAAACTTGATTGAGTCTTTTGAAGAAGTAATAAAGAGGATTGATGAGGGCAGAGCAGTGGATGTGGTCTATATGGACTTCAGTAAGGCGTTCGACAAGGTTCCCCATGGGATATTGGTTAGCAAGGTTAGATCTCGTGAAATACAGGGAGAACTAACCATTTGGATACAGAACTGGCTCAAAGGTAGAAGACAAAGGGTGGTGGTGGAAGGTTGTTTTTCAGACTGGAAGCCTGTGACCAGTGGTGTGCCACAAGGATTAGTGCTGGGTTCACTGCTTTTCGTCATTTATATAAATGATTTGGATGTGAACATAAGAGGTATAGTTAGTAAGTTTGCAGATGACACCAAAATTGGAAGTGTGATGGACAGCGAAGAAGGTTACCTCAGATTACAACAGGATCTTGACCAGATGGGCCAATGGGCTGAGAAGTGGCAGATGGAGTTTAATTCAGATAAATGCGAGGTGCTGCATTTTGGGAAAGCAAATCTTTGCAGGACTTCCACATTTAATGGTAAGGTCCTAGGGAGTGTTGCTGAACAAAGAGACCTTGGAGTGCAGGTTCATAGCTCCTTGAAAGTGGAGTCACAGGTAGATAGGATAGTGAAGAAGGTGTTTGGTATGCTTTCCTTTATTGATCAGAGTATTGAGTACGGGGTTGGGAGGTCATGTTGCGGCTGTACGGGACATTAGATTGTCCATTGTTGGAATATTGTGTACAATTCTGGTCCCCTTCTTATCAGAAAGATGTTGTGAAACTTGAAAGGGTTCAGAAAAGATTTACAAGGATGTTGCCAGGGTTGGAGGATTTAAGCTATAGGAAGAAGCTGAACAGGGCTGGGGCTGTTTTCCCTGGAGCGGAAGAGGCTGAGGGGTGACCTTATGGAGGTTTATAAAATTGGATAAGTAGACAAAGTCTTTTCCCTGGGGTGGGAGAGTCCAGAACTAGAGGACATAGGTTTTGGGTGAGAGGGGAAAGATATAAAAGACTCCTAAGGGGCAAGTGTTTCATACAGAGGGTGGTACATGTATGGAATGAGCTGCCAGAGGAAGTGGTGGAGGCTGGTACAATTGCAACATTTAAAAGGCATTTGTCTATGAATAATAAGGGTTTAGAATGGTATGGGCCAGCTGCTGGCAGATGGGACTAGATTGGGTTGGGTTATCTGGTGGCATGGACGGTTTGGACTGATGGATCTGTTTCCATGCTGTACCTCTTTGACTCTATGACTCTGTGACTTGTCAGCCTTTAAGTCCACAGGTTTCCCTAATGCCTTTTCCCTGGCAATGGAGATTGTCTTAAGCTCATCCTGAATTATCACCTCTTGATTTTCCATCACCTTTGGGAAATTTTCACTGCCTTTTGTCAAAATACTTGTTAACACTTCCACCATTTCTTTGTTTTCCATTATTAATGCCTTAGATTAGATCTTTAGAAAAATAACTCTAGCTTTAGTTGCTCATCTCCTATTCAAATATTTGTATAATCTCTTACTCTGTGTTTTTGTATTATTAGTAGGCTTTCTCTCATACCTTTCTTTTTGTACCTTCATTATATTCTTAGTCATTATTTGCTGGTTCTTAAAATCTGCCAAATTCTCTTCGACCAGGGAAACCCAGTGGTCTATCTAGACTTCCAAAAGGCCTTTGATAAGGTGCCACATGGGAGGCTGCTGAGCAAGGTGAGGGCCCATGGTGTTCAAGGTGAGCTACTGGGATGGATTGAGGATTGGCTGTCAGACAGAAGGCAGAGAGTTGGGATAAAAGGTTCTTTTTCGGAATGGCAGCCGGTGACAAGCGGTGTCCCACAGGGTTCAGTGTTGGGGCCGCAGCTGTTCACATTATATATTAATGATCTGGATGAAGGGACTGGGGGCATTCTAGCGATGTTTGCCGATGATACGAAGTTAGGTGGACAGGCAGGTAGTACTGAGGAAGTGGGGAGGCTGCAGAAGGATCTAAACAGTTTGGGAGAGTGGTCCAGCAAATGGCTGATGGAATTCAATGTGAGCAAATGCGAGGTCTTGCACTTTGGGAAAAAAGACTACAAGCATAGACTACTTTCTAAATGGTGAGAAAATTCGTAAAGCCAAAGTACAAAGGGATCTGGGAGTGCTCGTCGAGGATTCTCTAAAGGTAAATAAGCAGGTTAAGTCCGTGATTAAGAAAGTGAATGCAATGTTGTCATTTATCTCAAGAGGGTTGGAATATAAAAGCACCATTGTGCTACTGAGACTGGTTAGGCCCCATTTGGAGTACTGTGTCCAGTTTTGGTCCCCACACCTCAGGAAGGACATACTGGCACTGGAACGTGTCCAGCGGAGATTCGCAAGGATTATTGCTGGAACGGTAGGTCTAACATATGAGGAACGGCTGAGGATCCTGGGATTGTATTCATTGGAGTTCAAAAGATTAAGGGGATATCTAATAGAAACTTACAAGATAATACATGGCTTGGACAGGGTGGACACTAGGAAATTGTTTCCGTTAGGCGAGGAGACTATGACCCGTGGACACAGCCTTAGAATTAGAGGGGGTCAATTCAGAACAGAAATGCGGAGTCATTTCTTCAGCCAGAGAGTGGTGGGCCTGTGGAATTCATTAGCGCAGGGTGCAGTGGAGGCTGGGACGCTAAATGTCTTCAAGGCAGAGATTGATAAATTCTTGATGTCACAAGGAATTAAGGGCTACGGAGAGAATGCTGGTAAGTGGAGTTAAAATGCCCATCAGCCATGATTGAATGGCGGGGTGGACTCGAATGGGCTGAATAGCCTTACTTCCACTCCTATGTCTTATGGACTAATGGTCTCTGACTACCATTAATCTTTACTGATTTGTATACTTGCTTTGTCAAGTCAAACTGTTAAACTGTTAAAATATCAATGAGTCCTAAATACAGGATGGAATAGGGTATAGAAGGGATGTAAATAGAATTAAACAGAAATATATCATTTCACATGTGCAAGCACAGCTGAAATATTACATCTGCCAGGGCAATCGCATTGTGCTCCCTGGGAGGGAGGTGGAAATAGGCTTTTTGAAGATGGGGGCTACAAATTTAAAGGCCACGGCAGGAAGATCTCCAAAGAAGATGATGTCAGTGACAATCTTGGAATCAGTGGCTTCATATTTATTTATAAGGATATTGTACCGAGAGGAAGTATCAGTTAGCGTCAGATACTTGCCATTCAGCTACTGCTTGATAGAGTTCAGTTTGCCAAGCAACAGCACCAACAACTTTACCAGCAGAAAGTATCTATGTGAATCTCTAATGGCATTGATTTACAGATTTTCCAACGATATCACTTTCTGACGCCCAGTCATTTCAGGTAATTAACATAGTCCTTTTTGGTGAGTGGGAAAGACTATTGTCAGCAGTTAGTATTAGTCTGTCCATAACCTACATGCAAGAGGAAATCAGCTGCACGTGCTGTTAGTTAATTACTCTGGTCATACACATTGCAAGTTCCTTGTCACGTGCCCACTGCTCAGGTGAGATCTCTGGTTAATATTATTAAATTATGATATCAAAAATATGAATATCACCACCCACATAATCACAGTGTGTCAATATGGTAATGCACCTAGCAACTAGCATTGTTCAGTTGGTTGGATGGCTGGTTAGTGACATAGAGTGTTGAAACTAGCAGAGGTCCAATTCCTATGCCAGCTGAAATCACTGCAAAGACCCTGCTTCTAGATCTAACCCCTCACCTGAGGTATGGTGACCCTCAGGTTAAAGTCAGCACTAGTCATCATCTTCTAATGAGAGAATAACCCTACGGTCCTCTGGGATTATGCTGACTTGCAATTTTCACTACTTGTTACAATGTTCAATCCCCAGGTCCCAACATTTCAAAGTATAATTCATGTTTGAAAGTCTTACACTGTAGTAGGGACTATGCAGATTTCTGCTTAAGTTCTATTTTAAAAAT
The DNA here is from genome assembly GCF_020745735.1 of Hemiscyllium ocellatum. Lineage (NCBI taxonomy): Eukaryota > Metazoa > Chordata > Chondrichthyes > Orectolobiformes > Hemiscylliidae > Hemiscyllium > Hemiscyllium ocellatum. The sequence continues at coordinate 100,093,580 of NC_083411.1, read as the reverse complement.
TAGATGGAACTTGGGAAGAATGTTTGACATCAATTATTCATCTCCCTTAGTGTTGCATTTCTATAGACAGCAATCTGACAGGAACTGTAATGCATTACATAATTTAGTACTCTGCACTTCTGTATTCTATTTTGTTGTGGTCCAAGTTGTGATCATGGCCCAGGTTAGCCTAATTAGCTCAAGGCAACAGAATCAGTCAAAATTGCGGCTTTGAATTTGAAAGTTCGATGGCTTTTTATTCTGGCAATTTAGATTTGAATGAAAATTTGGAGCTGGGATCCCCTATTCCAGTGCAGGTCCAAAATGTTCTGTGTTAGATTTTAAAATAGCTGTGAGATCTGGATCGGAGTTTTCCATTTTCTAGTGCCAGCTATTTTTATTCTTTTTACATTGACACTTCCAAACTTCTCCAATTTTAATGGAAAAAGGTGGGATTTGGTGGTTGAAGCACAAGATAAATCTTGGTTTGGAGAAAGTGATCCTCTGAAAGTATAAAAGGCTTGTCCACTGATTGTTATGAAATGTAATAATCCAGCCTTTCTACAGTCAATGATAATTTTAACAAGGTATATGACTATGAAGGAATGTGAGGGCTGGACTTTTACAGCTGACAACTGGCAAACTGTCAAGGGAAAGAAAGCCATTGTAAAAGTAGAAAGGTTTTCAGATCCGTTAGAGCAGATTGTCTCCTGGATAAAGTGCTATGCTGGATTGCATGAACCTTTCAAATTTGTACAATCTGAAATCAGGCCTGATTGTGCAAAATGTTCCGAATTCTTTCATTGTTTCCTCGAGTCCCTCTTGTGATGCAGTGGACCGGGAGACACTGGTTCAAGTCCCATCTGCTCCAGAGGTGTGTAATACATCTCTGAACAGGTTGATTAGAAAAACATAGGTTCCCTAAAGTTTGACACAGCTATCTCTTTGACCATTTTAATGTTTTTGTTTGTCTTCAGAATCTCTAACTGATTCTGCTCAACAGAGTTGTATTGCACAGGTGTTTAGCAGAATGACAGCTCGTTTACTTTGACAGATCTATGAATGTCTGAAGAGGATTTTTTAGTAGCTATAAATTGCTGTTTGTTCATTTTCACAGATTGCATGAGCTTGTCAAAGATTTTCAGATGTTTTTATAGATTTGTGAGTTGTGTTTGTAGCAGGTAGTTAGTGACCGAGTTGGCGGGGGGGGGGGGGGGGGAGGATGAGTTGAATGGAGATGGGTAAGCTGATAGAAAGGGGAAAGAGGAGCTTAAAACAATTGAAAGGAGTGCAGCGATGAAGGCAGGATAAAGGATTTGAGGGGCCTGGAGCTTGAAGGTGTTTAAATATAGTTTTATGGCACTTAAGATATGTGTTGAGGGGATTAAATGGGTTTTGAAGGACAGAAAACTGTATGACAACCTTCTCTATCTTTTAAAAATGAAAAAGAAATATTTCCATTTCAAATTTGTGTTCTATGCTCCACAGATTCTTTCTCCCATGTCTCAGAAAAATGTGCAATTTCCGGAATCATGTCATGGAGTTGAGTGGAGCCAAATCAAGCTGGATTTTTGACTCTTAATGCCCTTTTTAACCTGAAGAGTTGAAAATGAGCTATGTATCATTAATTATCTAACCAATCACCTCATATGTGTCATTTTACACTCTTGCCCAACTAGGTAGTAACATTCAGATTCTACCTGTAGACCTTATGGAGACAGATGGTAACAAGGTTTCAGATGCTGTGCTGAGTATTAGTGCACAGGAGAAACAGCAAGTATGGACGAATGACTGCAAGGTAATGAAGAGTTGGGGAGTGCTCATAATGAAAGGTGCACAGTCATATAGGGTTTCTTATGGCCTCCTTGGGCAAGGTGGGGATTTGGTGATGTGATCCTCACTCATTCAAGAGAGCTAGCAGTGAAGAGGACAATACTTACACCTTAGGGCTGACCCCATTTTCTCACCAGCCTGATCTATCTAACCCTTCCATGCCACCTTCAGGCATTTTTACCTTGTTACCCAGTGATGATCCTCAGGTATTGGGTGAACTTCATACTGGCAGTAACCTTTGTTTCCCTGCTCGGCTGGATACCTGCCCTGTGGTCCTTGATCCAAGAGAAACCCACACCATTGACCTGTCAAATGCTGAGTGGAACATGACATGGTGGGCCTCCCTAAAATGAGATTACAAAGGGCTTTCCTAAGGTGACCGATGAGAATCTCTGTTGCTGGCACAAGATTCCACCTATAGTCTTTAAGGTGACCAGTGCTTGCTTTTTCTGGTGGTGTTTAGAAGATTGCACCTAAGTATATGATACAGGAATATTCTAAAGTGCAGGAATATTCTTGAAATATTTTCAAGAATGTTTCAGGACATTCCTGAAGTAATTTCCTCCAGTGCGGTAGCTGGAGGTTTATTCTACGTAGAATCCCTACAGTGTGGAAAAGGGCCATTTGGCCCAATAAGTCCACACCCATCTTCCAAAGAGTATCCCCTTCAGAGCTATTCCCCTAGATTTCCCCTGACAAACGCACCTAAACTACACATCCCTGAAAACTATGGGCAATTTAGCATGGCCAGTTCACCTAACCTGCATATCTTTGGACTGAGGGAGAATGTGCAAACCCCACAGTCACCTGGCACTGTGAGGCAGCAGTGCTAACCACTGAGCCACTTTGCCACCCGTCTTGATCATTACTTGTTAAGAAGGCCTCCTGACATCAGTCTTAAAGTTGACTTTTACATGTTTCTCTAAAACAAAACCCAGAGATTGCTGGAAAAACACAGCAGGTCTAGCAGCATGTGCAAAAAATGAATGATGAATGATATCTGATGAAGGATCACAGGCCTTGAAACACCAGCTCTGGTTTATTCTCTACAGATGCTGCTAAACCTACTGAGTTTCTCCAATCCTCTGTTTTTGTTTCAGATTTCCTGCAAATGCAGTTTTTTGTTTATTTTATGAGTTCAACTTCTTTTAAAGTAATATTACAGGTGAAACTTTTCTATAATCTTTGTTATATGTGAAATCATATTTCGTGAGCTTGACGGAGTTTTTTGAAGAGGTGACAAAGAAGATTAATGAAGGCACAACAATAGATATTGTCTATATGGACTTTAGCAAAATGTTTGACAAGGTGCAACAATGTAGAATGGTTCATAAGGTTAGATCACATGGAATCCAGGGAGAGCTAGCCAATTGGATACAAAATTGACTTGAAGGTAGGAGTCAGAGGGTAATGGTAGAATGTTGCTTTTCAGACTGGAGGGCTGTGACCATTGATGCACCACAAGGATTGGAGATGGATCCACTGCTTTTTATCATTTATATAAATGATTTGAGTGTGAACATAGTTAGTATTTAAAATCTGATTGAAGATTTGTAGCTCGGGTATCCGTTGTTGTGGTTCTGCTCGCCGAGCTGGAAGTTTTTGCTGCAAACGTTTCGTTCCCTGGCTAGGGAACATCATCAGTGCTGTTGGAGCCTCGTGTGAAGCGCTGCTTTGATGTTTCTTCCGGTATTTATAGTGGTTTGTTCTTGCCGCTTCCGGGTGTCAGTTTCAGCTGCAGTGATTTGTATGTGGGGTCCAGGTCGATGTGTCTGTTGATGGATGTTCTTGCCGTTTCCGGATGTCAGTTTCAGCTGTAGTGGTTTGTATATGGTGTCCAGGTCAATGTGTCTGTTGATGGAGTTTGGGGATGAATGCCATGCTTCTAGGAATTCTCTGGCTGTTCTCTATCTGGCTTGTCCTATGATAGTGGTGTTTTCCCAGTCAAATTCATGTTGCTGGTTGTCTGAGTGTATGGCTACTAGAGATAGCTGGTCGTGTCGTTTTGTGGCTAGCTGATGTTCATGGATGCGGATTGTTAGCTGTCTTCCTGTATGTCCTATATAGTGTTTTGTGCAGTCCTTGCATGGTATTTTGTAAACTACGTTAGTTTGGCTCATGCTGGGTATTGGGTCCTTTGTTCTAGTGAGTTGTTGTCTGAGCGTGGATAGTTAGTATGCAGAAGCTACCAAATAGGTGATGTAGTGGACAATGAAGATGATTATCTCAGAGTACAATGGGACTTTGATCAGATGAGCCAATGAGCTGAAGAGTGGTAGATTAATTTAGATATGTTGCATTTTGAAAAGGCAAACCAGAACAGGACATAAACACTTAATGTAGGGCCCTGGGGAGTGTTGTCGAATATAGGGGTGCAGGTACACAGTTCTTTGAAAGCAAAGTTGCAGGTCAACAGAGTGGTGAAGAAGCTTGGTTGCATTGGTCAGAGCAAAGGAGTTGGGAGGTCATTTTGCAACTGTACAGGACATTGATGAGGCTACTTTTAAAATACCGCTTTCAATTCCGGTCGCTCTATGAGAGGACGCATTTTGTTAAATTTGAGAGGGGGCAGAAAGGTTTTTCAAGAATGTTGCTGGGACTAGAGGGTTGGAGTTATAGGGAGCAGCGGAATAGGCTCAAGTTTTTTGCCTGGAGAATCGAAGCTGAGGGATGATATTATAGAGGTTTATAAAATCATCAGGGACATGAATAGGATGACCAGCCAAGATCTTTTCCCAGTGTGGGGGGGTCCAAAACTCGAGGACATAGGTAAAAGGTGAAAGGACAATGATTTTGAGTCATGAAGGTGTAAAGCATGGAAACAGACCCTTTGGTCCAACTCATCATTGCCGACCAGATATCTTAAACTAATCTAGTGCATTTTTCAGGACTTGGCCCATATTCCTCTAAAACCTTCTTTTCATATATCCATCCAGATACCTTTTAAATGTTGCAATTGTACCAGTCTCCACCACTTCCTTCGGAAGTTCATTCCATACAAATACCACCCTCTGCATGAAAACGTTGTCACATAGGTCCTTGTAAAATTTTCCCCTCTCACCTTAAACCTATGTCCTCTAGTTCTGGACTTCCCACCCTAGGGAAAAGACCTTGTCTATTTACCCTATCCATATAAATCCCATTAAGGTCACCACTCAGCTTCCGACGCTCCAGGGAAAGCAGCCCCAGCCTATTCAGTCTCTCCCTATAGCTCAAACCCTTCAACCTGGTACTATCATCTTTTTTGAACCCTTTCAAGTTTTACAACATTCATCTGATAGGAAGGAGACCAGAATTGCACACAATATTCCATAAGTGGCCTAACCAATATCTGTTAAACCCATACCCTCCCAACTCCTATACTCGATGCCGAGACTAATAAAGAAAAGCATACCAAATACCTCTTCACTGAGCTATTTACCTGTGACTCCACTTTCAAGGAGCTATGAACCTGCACTCCAAGGTCTCTTTGTTCAGCAACACTCCCCAAGACCTTACCATTAAGTGTACAAGTCCTGCTGCGACTTGCTTTTCCAAAATGTGGCACCTCACATTTATCTGAATTAAACTCCATCTGCCACTCCTCAGCCCATTGGCCCATCTGAACAAGATCCCATTGTACTCTGAGGTAACCTTCTTCTCTGTCCACTATACCTCCAATTTTGGTGTCATCTGCAAACTTACTAACTATACCTCCTATATTCACATCCAAATCATTTGTATAAATGACGATTTAAGAAGGACCTGAGAGATAATGCTTTCAAGCAGAGGGTGGTGTGTGAATGGGATGAACTGCCAGAGGAGGTAGTGGAGACGGAGACGGGTACAGTTACAACATTTAAAAGGCAGTGTTTAGAGGGATATGGGCTAAATGCTGGCAAATAGGATTAGGTTAGACTTGGATGTCTGGTCGGTGCAGCCAAATTAGACCAAAGGGGTTGCTTCCATGCTATATGGCTCTCCAACTCTTAAAAAGATAATTTAATGCCATCGGATTGCTCCCGAACACATTTCATTTGCAAAATCTTTACTGGGTATTTCATCAGAGCTTCTGCTGTCCCACTTCTCTGGAAATGTTGATGAAGCTTCCACCGGGTTTCTGATGACGTTGTAGCAGTGAAGCAGAAGCTGTTCTGAGGAAATGTTTATCCCTCGTCTCCTCAGGCGTTCTTTATGGCTGCACTGCCTCCAGGGTTTGAATGAACCTGTTATTTCTTCAAAGTGCAAAATGGTGTTCTATTTGATCTATTCAGAATGCAACAGTTTAATCATTACCTCCTTTAAGTTGTATTCTACTATTTTTGCTTTGTATTTCAATATCTTTTTATTTTTGTGATTACTGCTATACATGAGTTAAACATATTGAAACTGATCTGGTCTCTGTGATGGTGTCAAGTAGATGCTGGTAAACTAGCGTTCCATTTTACATCTCTCCCAGTTTTCATTTCAGTGACTTCAAGCGAAGTAAAAATTGGCTGGGATTTAAAATGGGCTGCTGCTTTGCTATCACCCACTTTTATACTATAACACATGATCAAACTCTATCCTACCTATGGATGTAGGTTTGCTTGCTGAGTTGGAAGGTGCGTTTTCAGACGTTTTGTCACCATACTGGGTAATGCATTATCCGTGAGCCTCCAGATGAAACACTGGTGGTGTAGCCCGCTTTCTATTTGTGTGTTTAGGCTTCACCTGGAGGCCCACTGAAGATATTCCCTAGTAGGATGATGATGAAACGCCTGAAAATGAACCTTCCAGTTCAGTGAGCAAACCTACGTCCGGAACCTCAACCTGACCTACAAATCTTCTCAAAACTCACTGTCCTATCTACTCATAAGGCTCCTATTCCAAAGCGTCTCTCAGCTTCATTCCAAACTGTTTCAACATTATTCATGAAATGTGTGAGTTGCCTATTTTTTCTTATGTAGAGTACTTCACAGTTGCATTCCATTCCATTCATGAGTATTCAATCTTCTTGCTTAACATACTTATCATATTCTGTAATTTCCAAATTGTCTCTTTTGATTCTATTTGTTATCCACATTTGACCATTTTGTGAATTTTATTCTGAATCTGATTTGAGCTAAGAGCCTTGGGACACTGCATTTTCCTAACCTGATATCATATTAGTGAGCTTATGCTTCTCCTATTGTTCAGTCAGATTTTTAATCCTATTTTTGAAATTTACTGTAAATTTAAATTCCCATGGGATGTGTAATCAGGCCAATATTTATTGCTTATCCATAACTGCCCTGGAGAATGTGGTGAGCTCCTGTCTTGAACTGCTACTGTCTTTAGGGGTAGGTACACACATAGTGCTATAAAGTTGCATTTTGCAAGAATATGATCTGGCCACAGTGAAGGAACAAGCAATACAGTTCCAAGTCAGGATGGTGAGAGGCTTAGAGGGGAATTTATTTCAATGTAACAGCTCTCCTTGGCTGTTAAGTAATAAAGGTCACAGTTTGGAAGGTGCTGTCAGAGGAGCTTGGGTGAGAAACTGCAATGCATCTTTAGATGGTATACAATGCTGTTACACTGTAAGAGTGTGGAAATGTGAATGTTGAAGGTTATTGACGAGATGCCAGTCCAGTGGGCTGTTTTGCTTTGGATAGTGTTGAATTTATTGAAAGCTGCATTCATCCAAGCAAGTGGAGAATATTGCGTCATACTTGTGATTGTGCCCTGTTGATGGTGGAGAGGCATTGGGAGACAGGAATTACTCTCTGCAGAAATCCTAGACTGTGTCCTGCTCTCATAATGCTAGTATGGATATAGCTTGTCCAGTTTTTGGTCATTGGTAACTCCCAGGAGGTTGATAATGAGGGATTCAGTAATGATTGTGCCAATGAAGGTCAAGGGGTATTGGTATTGTTGGAGAGAGTCGTTGTCTGATACTTGTGTAGCACAAATCTTACTTGCAACTTAGCAGTACAAACAGGAATATTATCCAAGTCTTGCTGCATACTGACACAGCATCTGAGGAGTCATTAATGGGGCTGAACATTGTGCAATCATAAGTGAACATCCCCACTTCTGACCTTTGTGATGGAGAGAATGTCATTGTGAAATTAGCTGAAAAAGGTTGTGCCTGGGACACTACACTGAGGACCTCCTACAAAGTGTTCTGGACTAGAACAGACTCTGCAAAATATTTTAAGAACATAGTCTAGATCCTAAATTGATCTTGCTTTAAAGGCAAATGTGAAGTGCCTCATTCCAGATCTGTTTCCATGCTGTTCATCTCTATGACTCTATGATTAAATGCAATTGGTCAAACAACTCGACCTTAAGTAAAAACACAAGTTACGGAAACATTTTTGTTAAAATACAAGCAAAAGAAAGAATAACATAGAATAAATTAAGTTTATTGGAAAATTTAACAGAATAATAGATACAGTACTTGTTACTAAATAACTTTTCCAATAACATCCCATAATCACAGCCCTTGACAAAAAGGAAAATTCAAACAAATAGGCTTGTCTCACAGGTTACCCAGCAGCAGAGAGAAACCCCAGTATCTAGCTGTAACCGAGAGAAAGAAAAGATAGCCTCTACTTCTTCAAGTCAACAACAACACGTACTTAAAGCTAAATCAAAAATCTAAACAAAAACTAGAAATCCTCATCTTTGCAAGTGGGCCACACCCATCCAGGGTGCCTGTATTGTTCAAAGTTTTAAGAAAAAAAACCCAGGCCTCACAAGCTGTTGACTCCAGTGGTTTTGATAGATTTATCTTTACCTCTGCCTTACTATCTCTCTTCAAAACAGGACAAAATAACTTTAAAGCCACAGCATCATCACAAGACATATGCTTGAGCCACGATAATTGTGCTCCAAACCACCAACAATTCGCTTCCTTTGTGCTAAGAGAAAGTGAGGCCTGCAGATGCTGGAGATCACTGTGGTGCCAGAAAAGCACAGCAAGTCAGGCAGCATCCAAGGAGCAGGAGAGTTGACATTTCATTCCTGCTGAATGCCTGAAACATTGACTCTCGTGCTGCTTGGATGCTGCCTGACCTGCTGTGGTGCTTTTCTAGTTTCCTTAGTACTCAGTATGACTGTAACCACTGGAATGTTTTCCCTTATTGTTGAAATATCATCAGACACCACAGTCTTTGTGGTATCCAGTGTCTTCAGCCATTTTTTAATATGATATGGCATGAATTAATTTGGGTAAAGATGGCATCTGTAATGCTGAGGACCTCAGAGGAGGATCACCTATTTGGCACTTCTGGCTGAAGATGGATAAAAATACTTTGGCCTTATCTTTTGCACTAATGTGCTGGTCTCCCCTATTACTGAGGATGGGAAAATATGCGGAACCTCATTCTCAGATTAGTTGTGTAATTGTCTGCTACATTCACGATGGTATGTGGTAGCACTGCAAATCTTAGATATAATCTGTTGGTTGGGAGATTGGTTAATCCTGTATATTGCATCTGCTTCTGCTGTTAGGCATGCAAGTAGTCTTGTGTTGTAGGTTCACACCTCAGTTTTAGACATGCTTAATGCAATTCCTGGCATGCCCTCCTGCATTCATTTTTTTTAACTAAGGTTATTTCCCTGGCTTGATGGGAATAGTGGAGTGTGGCACCAGGACTTTGAAGATTTTAGCCGAATGCAATTCTGCTGCTTCAGATGGTCCACAATGCCTCATGGATGCCTAGTTTAGAGTTGTGAGATCTGGTTGAAGTCTGTTCCATTTATCATGGCGATCAAGAGACAGCATATCCTTAAGATAAATGCTGGGTTTTACCTTCACAAGGAATGTAAGTATTCACTCCAACCAATACTGTCATCGATGGATGTACATGTGATAGGTACATTGGTGAGAATGAGATTATGTAAGTATTTCATTCTGGGTTCCCTTACACCTGTCGCAGACCCTGTTAGTAGCTATATCTTTCAGGACAGATAAGCTTAGTCAGTAAAGGTGACTTGTGATCGCAAGTGGTTTCCTTGTCCATTGTTTGACCTGATGCTCGGTCTGGAGTGAAGGTTGAGAATTTCCAGGGTGACTCCCTTCCAGCTGTAAATCACTGTGCCACCATCACCTCTCATTGGTCTGTCTTGTCATAGGACATACTCGAGGATTGTGATGTTCAGAATCATTTTTTGGTTTGACTGTGTCAGGCTGTTTCTTGACTAATCTACGGGACAGCTCTCCCAATTTTGGCAAAAGCTACCAGATTTCATTGGGAGGATTTTGTGAGGTCAGTTGGGATAGGTTTGCTATTGCCCCATTTCCAGTATCTTGTATCAATTTCAGGTGATCTATACAGTTTCATTTCTTTCTTCAGATATTTTAGTGATGCAATTGAATGACCTCCTGGCCATTTCAAAAGGTAGTTCTGAACCAACTGCATTGCTGTGGGTCTGGAGTCACATGTAGGTCAAACAAGGTAAACATTGAAGATTTTCTTCTCTAAAGCACGTAAGTGAACCAAATGTGTTTTCACAAGAATTGACAATTGATCACTAATAGATTACCACAGATTTTATTGAAGTCAAATCTCACTGTTTAGTAAAAAGTGAGGTCTGCAGGTGCTGTTTGCAATGGTGGGATTCTAAACCATGTTCCAAGATCATGAGCCTCGATTTCTAGTCCAATTATAATACCATTACACCACCACCTCACCTTTTGCTAACATTTCATATGGACATTTGCCAAAAGCCTTTTGACAGTTGAGATAAACAATGTCATAAGGTTTCCCACATCCGCTGTAGCTGTCACTTCCCCAGAGAAGATGAGAAGGTCGCTCAGCAAGGTTCATTTGAGTCCACATTTACTGCTGTAAATTAGTTTACCATTGTGTAAATGATACTTAGTTTATTCTGACAACCAGTTCCACTATTTTGCATGGAATGAATGTAAGATTAATGGCTGTGTCGTTTCCTGTGTCTGGTCCATCATCCTTTCTTTTCAATAGTGGGAACAATATTCCCCTGTTCTCAATCTACTGGCATGTCTCCAGTGTCTATTGACTTCTCAATAATGGTCATCAGTGACTCAAAGTTTCCTTCTCTGCCTCAGTATTCAGACATAAATGCCATCCACCCCAAGCATTTTTTTTATTTGGTCATGTTCAAAACTACTCTAGGATGAAGTCATTGATCTTTTTGTGGACTAGTTTTCTTTAAGAGGGCACACAGCTTATGCCTTTCTTTGCAGATACTTGTGAGTCATATAGAATCTTTACCATTTTACTGAAATTCTCCACTTTAAACCCGGTCACTTCTTTTATTTGTTCTCTGACTACTTAATGTTGTGGAATTGAAAGGTTATTTTATTGTAATGCTTAGTTTCCCTTAAAGGCAATATTTCCATTGGTTAGAGATGACTTTGTGAGAAACACTTAAACAAGAATGATCCTGAAAATGATAATAAGGTAAATGGTAAATATCTTTTAGAGATTTTGATTTTTTTTCTTCTTCTTGCACATTTGGGTTCTAACAAGGCTGTGTTCAGGTTTATTTGAATTTTTACTTCTGCCTCCACTGGGAATCCTTCTAACTATTATGTTTGAAAGAAGGAGTGTAATGTAGGGAATGGAAACAAGTCCCATTTCTCTAAGAGTACTTTTCACATAATAGTCAGTAGCCATACATATGCATCTTCAGTTAGAGACAACAATACAAACTGAAAAGTCTAGAAATACTCAGTGGTTTAGGGAGCATCTATAGAGGCAGAAGAGTAGAGCAATCTGTATTAGCAGGAAGTGTGCAGACTGCCCAACCCCCAACGCAGAGTAGGTCAGTGAAAAAAATGTTTACTCTGCAGTGATACTCACTTTAAATGGTGTTCACAAGGGCAGCCTGGAACTTGCCCCACTCACAACAGAGGGGGTCCTGCCCTCACAAGCTGTTAGCTCTTATAATGTCAGATGAAGTGGGGAAATGAAGTGGTGAACCAGTTTCCGCATTTCCTCTTCCCCCACCTTATCCCAGATCCAACCTTCCAAATCGGCACTGCCCTCTTGACCTGTGCTACCTGTCCATCTTCCTTCCCACCTATCCGCTCCACCCTCCACTCCGACTTATTACCTTCACCTCCTACTTTGTCTACCTATTGCTACCTTCCTCCCAGCCCCACCCCCTCATTCCTGATGAAGAGCTTAAGCTTGAAACGTTGATTCTCCTGCTCCTCGGATGCTGCCTAACCGGCTGTGCTTTTCCAGCACCACACCCTTTTTGATTCTGATCACCATCATCTGCAGTTCTCACTTTCTCCCAGCCTTTTGGTATCAAGCAAGGCAACTGCTACCATGTGGAAAAGAGTGTCCACATGATGCCTTAAGCAGAAGAAATGCTCAATCTTGATGAATATGAAATAAATTTATTACATATTTCTCATTTCTCTTATGAGACAAGAGTAAGTTCACATTATAATTGTTAGAACAGCATTGGTAACAAGCACAAAGCACTAACAAATCTTTAGAAACTCTTGGAGAACTGGTTATCTCCTCCGAGGAGCTTCTATTTCTCCCGATGAGCAAAGCCTATTTCATAATGTCAATTAATCATTTCAGCTTAAATCCTAAACCAGGTAAGGGGTATTGAACAGTGAGAGTATCACTGGCTTTCAGAGTGGGGTATGGTGAGGGGTTTGGTAATGGATTTTAGTGAGCAATGCCAACTCTGGAGAGAGTAGGAATGTCCCAATCCATGAAGGGCATGCCCTGATGACGATGATGATCAGCCTTGGTTCCTCCTCTTTAAAAAGATTTTTAAAAATGGGCAGCTAACTGCCACGTAACTGGTCATGCCAACTGTATGATTGTGTGGCAGTGTATTATCAGGTCAATTGAATTTTTAAACAGATTCAATTAACACCTGTTTATCTATGTATGGTTGGTGTCCTGTCAATTGTGATACCTGACAACTTTTTATTGGGATGAGTTCAGAGTGAGCACCTGCCCTATATTTCAATTCCCTGCCACAAACACAGCAGAAAAGGCATCCAAAATCCAGCTGAGTGTTAGGAGCGATGCTGTTTCATCAGAACTAGACAATGCTTCCAGTGTAACAGGCTGTAAACCAGCAGAGACATATAAAGGGCTGAGGGAATAGAAAGGACAAAACGGAAGCACTGGTAGGTTGAAAAGCAAGAGTGATAAAGTGAACAACAGAATCATTACCAGAACACGGTCTTCAAAAAACTGGGAGTAGCGGTTGTTATGAAGTTGTTGAACTTTAATGTTGAGTCTGGAACCTAATCATGATGATGTGCTGTTCCTTGAGTTTCTGTTGAGTTTTGTTGGAACAATGGTGTTGGCTGAGGATAGAGGGGTCAGATAGAAGTGGCGTGGAGAAGGAAAATGACAAGAAAGAGATGAACATGTCCCATTTGACAGTTTGAGGGATGCAGGCTCTGGTATCCAAAGCAAGCTGGTACAACAGGAACAATAGCACTGTCAAGGTAGGAGTATGTTAACTAACTGACTTGTTGGATGCTCTGAAAAACAAGGTGCAACTAATTGCCATGTTTTCAATGGCACTGCAAAAAATAATTTATATGTGGACTTATCAACTGCCAGTGTACCCTGATTGACTGCACCATCATTGATACTAAAAGTTCTGGTATATCTATTTTGGGGAACTATCTTTACATATTCTGAGCCCTGACAAATCCACTTGTAGGTAAATGCCATCTGCTCCAAGTATAACAGAACTGCCATGCAGCATTGAGCTGGCGCGTTCAGTGACAGTATACTCATTTACAACTTGAAGTTCGACTCTTTCTCTCAGCAGGCATGCAATAAAGTATGCAGTGATGCAGCAGGAACCCCTTGCAACCATTAATTATCTCCATCCTTTAAATTTCAATGATATATAATTTTCTACTTCCACCACATGTCTAAATCTGCATCTTTTGCTATATATAATTGATAATATGCTGACCTTGGAAACTTGAGTCAAAAAAGTCTTGTTTCTGTCCATGTTAGGGCAAATATGTCTCAAATCATTTGGATGCATACTGCAATCATATTAGAAAATCTACATTGATTTCTATTGTAATTTCTAGCACCATTTTAACAGCTGACCTGAAAATAATTATATTGTGACTTTAGTTCCATTAGGTCACTTCAAATTTTAGAAATGCCGTCATCAGTCATTAAGTTCTAATTGTAAATTAATTGTCTATGTACAGTGTCTCTGAAATTCCAAGAACTCTGCTACATCAGTACAAAAGTTGCTAAGTTGTGTTTCCTCATCCACTGTGCCACAGGCTAGATAGCTCATCCCAAATTTGAGACATCAGGATCAGTTTGTTATCTCTGTATCTGGGTTTATGAGGATGATCACTTCAACCTGGCCCAGCTTGCACATTTGAAATGTAGAAGTGCCATTTCATTAAGTCTCAAATACATAAATATTAAGTTTTAAAACTTTGTTTATTGCTCATCACGCAAGGGTAATTCATCTGGGATTGATCACCTTGTTCTAGTAAAGATTTAGAACTCATGTCATCATTTAACTCCCTGAGAGTTCTGCTGAGGTATCTCATGAGAGTAAGGGGAAGAATCCTTGCCATGGCTTACAATCTCCTTTAATAGCCCTTTGGAGTAGAGAAATGTGGGCAGAAGATTTAGGTCTGGCTTCTAACTGAAATATGAAGGTGTGTTTTAAATGAAAGGTGTCATCTGATCAAGGTTAAACACTGTGTTCCTCTTAATGAATAAAATAGCACATTTGGGTGGTTCAGGCTTTAATGACTGTTCATCTGTGTTTACTCATTTGCTGCATTTTTTAAAATCCATTTTTATCTCTTCCCTACATACAGAGTTTCATGTATGGGTGCACAAGTTAAATTTATTTCTCTTTACTTATCACAGGATTTGTCTTTGAAATTGAAATGCAAGAGAAGAATAACACTTACCTTGGGTGACATGATGTGCATCCTCCAGATCTGAAACCTCCAGAGAAAGATTCGACTGCAGGATGGTTATTTGGCTTTTCAGCTCAACTATGGATTGACAGCTGAATAAGAATCAGAGTTACAAGATAAGAAGCACTCTTTCAATGACTTTTGGAGTTACTACAGTTATTCATTGGCACCAAGGACTTTTGGAATTTATATTGCTGAGAATCCAATAATGGCATCGTGTACGATGTTTCTTCACACAAGATGGAGTTGTCCTGTATCCTTTTTACATCGCATAGTCACCATTTTTTTCAATGTTGACTGTAGTGCTGCTCTCTGGATATTCAGCTTTGCTGTCAGGGTCATAGTGCTGGAGGGTCAGATCAATTACCCAACTGTGAATACACATTATGGAAAACTACGGGGAATCCGAATTCCCTTGCCCAGTGACATACTTGGGCCAGTGGATCAATACCTGGGAGTTCCATATGCAAGTGCTCCTACTGGAGAGAAAAGGTTCCAACCACCAGAACCTCCACCCTCTTGGTCTAGAACACGTAACGTAACTCATTTCGCTCCTGTCTGTCCGCAAAACATTCATGGTATAGTACCAGAAATCATGTTACCAATCTGGTTCACGGCCAATTTGGATATAGTTGCAACCTACATCCAGGATCAAAATGAAGACTGTTTGTATCTAAACATCTATGTTCCTACAGAGGATGGTGAGTCAGTAGCGGATGAGCCAATGCTTCTTTTGTCTGGTTCTTTGTTCCTGTTTTGTCTGTATGTTGCTTTTTAAGCATGAGATGGTTTCCTATTTCGCACCTGACCCCATCCCATCCCCCTCCTGCATGCAATTGTTATGTAGCTCATGTTGTGGCTTCTCCTTACTTTGACCTTTATACCTCTTACTGTCTATGGCACTGTTATGGTTCCTCTTTTGTTTCTTTGGCACAGTTTGACAACCAAAAGCGAATCATCACTGCAAAGAGTCTCAAGACAGGTGCATTGACCACACGATTAATTCGCAGGGTTTGGGATTCACACAGTAATGTGTGAGGGGACAAGTGGTTTGGAAAGTTTGTGAAGGGTGATTGCAGAAATATTCTCCCAGGACATACATGGGTTGTGACTGAATGTCTGCTGCAAAATCACTCTCAAATCCAGAGGACTAGTTTGCAGTTTGGTGTTTATTTATGATTTAGTTCACTTTTTAGAACTCAGAATATGAAGAGAGCATATTGTTCATCTGTAAAGACCCTGAACCAACTTTGCAAGACTCATACAGATTATCGTCAATCACTGTAGATTGTCCATGGGTCATTATCAACTATCCATGAACTGGTAAAAGAAAGAGCCTACATATCAGTGCAAGTTATCCTCATGCTTGTGCCAGTCATTCATACAATGTAATATATTTGTTAATATTGGGCATGAACTTGTCTATATTTTCATCAAAAATGATTAAAACTGCTGAGTTTAATCTCATCTTTTACTGAGACCTCATGTCAGAGAGCAACTCTCATCACACTTGTCAGGGCAGGGGCTACTTCCTCAAAAATGGTTGTGAACATTGACTGCTGTGTAAATAATTGTGCTAGTCAATGATGCAGGGGTTTCACAGTGGACTATGCTTGCTTTATTTCATTAATAATTTGATTCATCAATGTGAACAATATCAGCACTGGGGAAAATGTAAGAAAAGGTGGACTAAGTTTACACAGTGGGCAGTTAGAATCTGAAATGCACTCTCTGGAAATTCAATTAAGGCATTCAGGGGGATATTGAACGATTATTTAGAAAAAATATGCAGGCTTATGAGAAAAGGCAAGAGATTGACATTAAATTAGAATGCTTAGAGAGCCAATGCAGACACAGTAGCTGAATGGTTGCCTTCTGCACCATAAACTTTTGTGAAGTTTTAAGCACAATTCAGAGTTACTGTTATGTGTCGTTAGGTTCAGAACACTTCGAGTGGTCTGTGTTACATTTCAATTTCTCATATAATTCATCCTTATCGTCTCCGAGTTGGTTTTCACGTTAATGCCTAAATTTGTACTGTAGACATTTTTTCCACTGAAATTCAAAATGTCACAAATAGAATTAATTTCATATCCGGTGCAGAAACTGGGCTTGACTCATATTCAAGTTAATGAGATGAGGCAATTATTCGAAGCATTATTTACTTAATAAACACAAGCTGGGAAGTTTGTTTCAAGCTGAAAGCTGTTGCTAAGGGCAGAGTTTAGCAAAGTGTCAAAAAATGAAGCCCACATTTGCAAGAAAATTCATTCTCATGCAGATTGCTTGTCATGGTTGCTTTAAATAGGCTGGACCAGGGATAGATGAAGTCAAAAAGTGTGGTACTGGAAAAGCACAGCAAACCAGGTACATTCCAAGGAGCAGCAGAATCGATATTTCGGACATAAGCCTTTCATCAGCAGAATCGGGGTAGATGAACCCGAGGGAAGGGTGATGAACATGAGAAGAGTGAATGCAGTCTGGTCATAGACCTGGGACGAACACTCATTTCAAGTAACTTACAAGAAAATACGTTGGTTTTTGATGCAAGCCTAACCATTTTTTTGCCAACTTTAGCACTGGAATCGAAAACAGGCTGTAAATTTGTAGACGTTACTTTCAAGGGGCTTCATGGTGATTTATAGGGTTGTGAACCAAAACCTTGATAAGTTTCAAAATCACTGGATATGACTTTGATAAATTGGATTCAGTAGGTGATAATCAGTCAGTATAATCAGTTAGGTGAGTGCACTCAGCCTGACTTTAACCATTTCTGCACATCATTCTTTTTAGCTGAGGGGATTAAACTTGATTTACATATAAATGGGGCTGGAATTATAAGTGGGACTAATGAGAAGTGGATTTTGGTAAAATGTTGGGTAAGCAGTGATAGATTTTGTTATCATGAGTAAGTAGAATAAATAGATAATGGTAAAAATACTTGAAGAATATTAGATTTGAATTAGATGGAGTGAAGAGTTAAGAAGAGTTGTATTCACACAACATGAGTCTTATTGAAAATGATATTTAGGTATTATGGATTGTTAGGGAGATCAGTTTAAATTTAATTAGGAATGATGAAGAGAATTTGATTTGGAGTCATGATTTGAAGGTGCTGGTTTGGACTGGGGTGTAGAAAGTTAAAAATCACACAGAGTCCAATAGGTTTATTTGGAAGCACTAGTTTTCGGAGCGCTGCTCCTTCATCAGATGGTTGTGGAGTATAAGATCATAAAACACAGAATTTATAGCAAAAGTTTACAGTGTGATGCAACTGAAATCATATATTGAGAAAAGACCTGAATTGTTTGTTAAGTGTCTCTTTTAGAATGACCATGTTTTTTCACTCCTTCAGACCCATACACTCACGCAGTCCCTGGCTCATATACAAGCTCTCTCTCGTACGCTCACACATACACCCCCACATACACACCCTCTCACAGACTTATACCTGATTACACTTACACACAAACACATACACACACTCTCACACTCATTCCCCTCCCCAACCCACACCCACATTCACACACACACACAAACACGTTTGTGGGGTAAATGTATACTTGCAGAGTTATATTTTATTTTGCTCACAAACTGCATAAAGCCATGTACAATTCTGTAAGTCTTTTTTTTAGAAATAGAATCAGTGTGAACATTGAGGTACAGACAGCCTCACACAGGGCCTCTCACACCTTCAATGCATTATCTGAGCTGACATGCACCTATTGTTAAAGTTCACTTGAGAATGTAACTTTTAAAAAAAAGTTCTGGGACTTACATAAGAAAGAACTGAAACCAACGTGGTCATTCTAAAAGATAAGAGACTTAACAAACAATCCAGGTCTTCTTCAATAAATAATTTCAGTTGCATCACACTGTAAACTTTTGCTATAAATTCAGTGTCTTACAATATTATATTCCACAACCACCTACCTGATGAAGGAGCAGTGCTCAGAAAGCTTGTGCTTCCAAGTAAACCTATTGGATTATAACCTGGTGTTGTGTGATTTTTAATTTTAATTTGGAGTAGGTTACAAATCCAGGATGTAGGGGTTGGTAGAGCTAAAGGAGAACAGGATGTGATGCGACCAAAAAATCATGAAGGGAAGCTGGAGCAATTGGGAGTGTCAGAGAACTGTAAAGAGGACAATGTAATATACATTTGCAAGAAAGAACATGGTAATTCAAGTAATTATAATTCATCTGTTTTACAGTAAAATTTATATGTCTAAAAATAAAATTACTAAATATCTAGAAGCAACTAACATAGATTTTAGCAGAGAATTCTATAAGAAGATGGGATTTATGTAAATATGGGAAATGTGCTTGAACTTCCTCACAAAGTCCATGCCTCAACTTTTAAGGCATCTTTAAAATTATAGAACATGTTAAAGCGATTCAAAACATAGAGCCACGAGGAAATAGGTACTGGTAGATGATCAAAAGCTTGGCCCAAATGGGATGGGTTTCAAGGAATGCCTTAAAAGGGGAAAACTAATGGGAAGAGGTTTAGGATGGAAATTCCGAAATTTAGAGAATTGGCAGCCAAGTTGGAATAATTAAAATGGAGGAATCTCAACATCAAACTCAACAGGATTTTAGGGCTGAGATGATTAGTGATTGGAAGGGGACAGTTGAGAATGGGTTCAACAAAAACTAAGAGGAGTTCAAAATGGAAAGGTTGCTTAACTAGGAGCCATTGTAGTTCTGTTAACACAGGCTTGGGGGTCAATGGAACTTCCTGCGAGTTTGGACACAGGCTGCAAAATTTTGGATGATCTCAAGTTTACAAAAGATAAATTGTGTAGGACATTTATCATGAATGTGTTACAAGTATCAAGTCTGAAAATAACCAAATGCAGGAGAATCGCAGCAACAGAAGACGATTTGCCTAAGGAAATGAGTGGGACAGTGCCTTGGAGGGAGAAATAGATCGTTAATGATGAGACAGCTAAGTGTTTGATTGCTCACCTTGGGGGTCAGATATGACAGATATGTGCAGTCTAGTTCAGCCTCAGATTGTTGCAGGGAGAAGAGTTGAACCGGAGGCTAGAAAGTGGAATGAGTAGTGCCAGACAAAGAAAAAGACCTTGGCCGCCCCAGAATTTAATTGGAGTTAGTTTTGTCTCCTTCAGTACCGATATCAGAATTGATCACTGCAAGAAAACAAACAGCTTGGAGAGAGTGGAAATAGCGGAGGTGTCAAGCGATATGATGCTAAGGTGGATATAGATATTGTTAGAATACGCATGGAAATTGATACTCTGTAGCTAAGGGGCAATGTCTGGATGAGACATTGGAGGGGGCCAAGGATATATTCCATGGTGGACACCAGGGCTACATTTGTGGGATTGTGAAAAGAAACCAATGATGGCAATGTTCTGACTACGATTAAGTAGATAGAAATGAGCCAGATGAATGCAGTGCTGCCAGGCTGAGGATATTCGAACAGCTTTGGAGGAGGTTGGTGTGTCAACTGTGGCTAACTCTGCAGACAAGTGAAGGACTTCATGGAGGGATAATTTGCCTTTGTCACAATCAGATAGTCTGTCATTTGGGGAATTGATTAAAGCAGAGTTGATGCTTTGACAAGGAGATTAGGTAGATTAGACTATGGAATCTCAAGAAAGGTTAGCATAAATTTCAGAGGAAAGAACAGATTCTAGGACTTTGGGAAGGAATGGCAGGTTGGAGATGGGACAACTGTTCGCAAGGTTGGAGGAGGTCATGTGTTGTTTCTTTAAGGACAAATATAATGAGCAGATGTTAAGGAGAGATGAGCAGAATCAGATAAGTGAGAACCTTTTCATAATGCTAACAAACATGGAGTCAGGAAAGGGAATCTTAGTTGTCAGCAGTGAGTGGGAATATGATTAATGACCGGTGGACTCCTTTCGGTTCATACACAGAGAATGGCCTGATGGATAAGTTTTGAATAATGATGAACAACTATGGAACTATATCTCAGCAAGTCATCAGCAACTTTAGAAGAAAAAAGAAGATATTTTATCATTACCATGCAATTTGAGCTGATGCCTGAGTAGCTCATGATGCAGAAAAAGATTAATTAATTGGGCAAAACTCCAACTTTCTGTCTTCAAAAAACAATATATGTAATTATAGAGTGCATTTATTGTAATAAAATATCCCAATTTGTTTTACAGTGTATTATTAATCAAAATGTGACACTAAGCCATACAGCAGATATTAGAGTATTTGACCAAATGGTTAAAAAAAATGTTTACTGAGTCAGAGGATGTATTAACTATTATAGAGCGTGGAAGGATATGGATGAAACCTATGGGAAATATAGTTACCCAAATGTATTTTGTTTGGCATGCAGAATATTACCACTTTGAATTACCGGATAGATTGTAGGGATTGTTAATATAATCTGAGTAATGTTGCCTCGCTTAAGGAGCTAGAATTCCTGGAAATTTCCTGACTGAGAATAATAAACAGCAAATGGCACTGTGATGGTACCATTGTTGGGATTCCACACAGACTGATCTATGCACTGCTAGTGATTGACAAACTAGTGAAACACAGCATTCATGAATATTGCAAAGGCTGGAAGAAGTAGTGCCTTTTCATATTGCAAAATTTTGGACGCATTAATGATGATTTTCTGTATTTGATATCAGTTGTAAAGTTGTAAATGTCTTTTTTCAGATTTTAGCAAGCCATCACAAATGCACCTGTTCAGGTACAACAACCTTAAGCTTTGTTTTGAAAACTCACCCACCCCAAGGAACCAGAAATGAAACCTGTAAACAATTATTCTGGAATAAAAAAGGAAAGGTTGGCACAGCGCCATCAATATGTATCTGACAAACAGGCAAAATGGGCTCACATTTCAAATAAGACTCTTTTTCAGAATTCCTGAGTGGACTTTCATAGTTTATTCTTCACTTGAAGCATTTGAAAAATGGGGCTTTTGTTTTACATGAGGCTCGTTCTAGCTGAAGCCTAAAATGTTACGACATGACCTCTCTCTTTAAGAGATAGGGAAATGACAGGGGAGAGAGTTCATGTTGACCAGTTTAAATATTCTTCTCATATTGGAGTGGTACTGCATTGACAGCTTGAACAGCATGGACCAGCTGTGCCCTGGGACAACTGAATATTTCTGCAAACAGGTTTTGTGTGAGAGTCTGTGTGTGCGTGTGTCTGTCTGTGTGTGTGAAAGTATGTGTGTCTGTTTGTCTGCCTGTGTATGTGTGTATGTAGGGGAAGTGAAACGGTTGTGATTGCATGCTCCTATTTTGTCTGATGGAGCCTCATGTTATTTTGCAGTATTTTATTCATTTTACAGTAAAAAGAATATCGAAGGAATGCACAAGAAAACCCAACAAGAAAATATGTAGAAAAGGAGGTAGGTAGAAACCTGGTATCACATGGGGAGGAGCGAGCATGCATTCTCAACACAAGCAACAAGCTTCATCATTAAGCTGCAATTAACCACATGGAAACTGCGAGATACAGCCAAAACGTGTGTGTATGTTTGTGTGTGTGTATGTGTGTCTTTTGAATAGAGTTTGATATATTTTATAGTGATGACATGCACTTGATACCATGCATTTTGTTCACTGTAGTATTCTAATAGAAATTATCTACTGTGCACCAGAGAATAGCTCACCAGACACAGAAAGGATTACATACAGGGAAACAGTCAATATCTCTAGAAAGAGGAAAAGACACTGAAAGTTTTTATGTTAGCCAGTGTGTTGACGAATATTTTATTTCTCAATGAAGATAAATATTCAATCTCTAACTTTCCTGGTACAAGTTCTATCGCAGACTCATTCAAACATTTGTAATGAAGTTTGATCTTATCTCAACTTTCTCTCAGTGATGAAATGAGGGGAACGTAAATCCATTTTGAAGAATTTACGATTCCCTCAAAGGGATCTGAGACACAGTGGTTAACTCACTCAAAACACACTCTCTTATACAGAGTTAAACTTGGGCCCATTGATTCAAACAGTCTGCTTGTTGGGATTTCGGTGTGAAAGTGAGACAGACACATCACAAATTCGCACAAGTTTCTCAAGTTCAGTAGTTGCCCACATTCCTCAGTTGTCCAATTGGTGATTCTTAAAGTAACGCATAGTTACTACAGAAGACAAGTTAACAGTTTTCCATTTATCTTGATGAGGATGCACAGGACTGCTCCATCTGTCGTGACGAAAATAGTTTGGGAGCCAGTAATTTGGGCTTGCATTCCAAATGTGCTTCAGGCAGTAACCAACTTCTCTGTCTAGTAAAAAGGTGTGTACTACACCAAGAAGGAGAGATGAAGAAATAATCTCAGAAGCACTCAAGCCTACACCTGATACATTTTCAGAAGTTGTTTATAATATGCACACTTTCCTTGAACTTTAAAATTGCCATCATTACCTCTCGCTCAAAGATCATCTTGACCATTCCTCCAACCAGTGGTACAGACATTAAACCTTTCTTTGCATGCTGCTAAATGCTCAACTCTTCATTGATTCCCTCCACAAACCCCTTTAGCTTATGCCTCAAAACCATGTTGACCAGAGTTTGCTATGACACCAATGACTCCATTCCGGATTCACTGGTTTTACTTTTAATGTGTTACAACTGGCAATGTTTTTTATGGATGTTTGGCTAGGATACATATTAATGACAAATATTTCAGCCTGTACTCCACTACCTTTGACTCCATAAGCATATGACAATTTGTTCAACATCATAATGGATAACCCAGAATTTTTTTCACCATTAAAAAGATGGAACCCAATCTTTTCAGTGCCTAACACAACTCTATATTGCTGCTCATATCAATTCCTTCCTCAATCACCCATGCAGGTTGCTCCTGCCAATGCAGTACATCCCAGAAATCCTCTGACTTAGAGTCATAGAGGTGTACAGCATTGAAACAGACCCCTTCGTCCAACTCATCCACATCGAATAGATATCATAAATTAATCTAGTCCCATTTGCCAGCACTTGCCCCATATCCCTCTAAACCCTTCCTATTCATATACCCATCCAGATACTTTATAAATGTTGTATTGTACCAGTCTCCACCACTTCCTCTGGTAGATCATTCCATACATGCACCATCATCTGCATGAAAAAGTTGCCCCTTAGGTCTCTTTTATATCTTTCACCTCTCACCCTAAACCTATGTCCTGTAGTTGTGGACTCCCCAGTCCCAGGGAAGTGACTTTGTCTACTTATCCTATCCATGCCCCTCATGATCTTGTAAACCTCTATGAGGTCACCCTTCAGACTCCGATGCTCTTTCCTGTTTCCTATTTCCTGTCTCACCTTTAACCTGTGCCCTCTAGTTTTGGACTCTGCTACCCTGGGGAAAAGACTTTTTTCTATTTACCCTATATATGCCCCTCATGATTTTACAAACTTCTAGAAGGTCACCCCTTAGCCTCCACTGCTGTAGAGAAAATAGGCCCATTCTATTCAGCCTCTACCATAGTTCAAACCCTCCAACATCTTTGTAAATCTTTTCTGAACTCTTTCAAGTTTCACAACATTCCTCTGATAGGAGGGAGTCCAGAACTGCACACAAAAAAATTCCAAAATTGGCTGAACCAAATGTCCTTTAGAGCTGCAACATGACCTCCCGACTCTCAAAATTAATGCATTCATCAATAAAGAAAAGTATACCAAATGCCACCATCACTATTCTGTCAAACTGTAATTTTACTTTCAAGGAACTATGAACCTGCCCTGGAAGGTCTCTTTGTTCAGCAATACTCTCCAGAATCTTAGTATTAAGTGTATAAGTCCTGTCCTGATTTGCCTTTCCAAAACGCAGGACTTCACATTTATGTAAACTTATCTCTACTTGCCACTCCTCAGCCCACTAGCCCATCTGATCAAGGTCCCGTTGCACTCTGAGGTAACCTTCTTGGCTGTCCACTACACCTCCAATTTTGGGATCATCTACAAACTTACTAACCATACCTCCTATGTTCACATCAAAATTAGATTAGATTAGATTATTTACAGTGTGGAAACAGGCCCTTCGGCCCAACAAGTCCACACCGACCCGCCGAAGCGCAACCCACCCATACCCCTACATATACCCCTTACCTAACACTACGGGCAATTTAGCATGGCCAATTCACCTGACCCACACATCTTTGGACTGTGGGAGGAAACCGGAGCACCCGGAAGAAACCCACGCAGACACGGGGAGAACGTGCAAACTCCACACAGTCAGTCGCCTGAGTCGGGAATTGAACCCGGGTCCCTGGCGCTGTGAGGCAGCAGTGCTAACCACTGTGCCACCATGCCGCCCAAAATCTAAATCCAATTTACTTAAATCCAATTTAGATTAGGTTAGATTACATTAGATTACTTACTGCGTGGAAACAGGCCTTTCAGCCCAACAAGTCCACACCGACCCTCCGAAGAGCAACCCACCCAGACCCATTCCTCTACATTTACCCCTTCATCTAACACTATCGGCAATTTAGCATGGCCGATTCACCTAATCTGTACATCTTTGGACTGTGGGAGGAAACCAGAGCACCCAGAGGAAACCCACACAGACACGGGGAGAACGTGCAAACTCCACACAGACAGTTGGCCAAGGCGGGAATTGAACCCGGGTCTTTGGTGCTGTGAGGCAGCAGCGCTAACCAATATCTGCCACCTGAACCCAGTTCTACCTGAAATCCCCCCCCCCCCACTTATCTGTCCTGTCTTTAACAGTCCTCTTTTTCCAGATTACTTCACAGCTTCCTTCTTTCCTGCTTCTACACCCAAACCTTACTGTCCACCCATTGCTCCTTAGTCTCTGCTCTTTCATGGGCCACATCCCTGACTCCATCCCTTCTCCCCATGAAGTTTCCTTCATTGGTGACTGATACTTCAGGTGTTAGTGCCTTCTCTGAAACTTTCTCCCTGAACTCATGTCTAGCTGCCCCATCCCATTTACTTGAAAAATGCTCTATACTTCCACCAGGAGAATGGTTAGGACATATGTGTAATTATTAGAATCAATCCTGAGACATCAGAAAATCTGTCACTTAGAAAAGCATAGAAGAGTCTTGGTTAGTCAGCATGGCTTTGCTAAGTGAAGGTCATGCCTTACAAATTTGATTGAATTCTTTGAGGAAGTGACAAGGAGGATCAATGAAGGTAGTTTATTGGATATTATCAACAGTATATGGATTTTAGTCTGGCACTTGATAAGGTTCCACAAGGCAAACTGGTCAAAAAAGGAAAGGCCTGTGGGATACATGGTAATCTGTCAAAGATTGGCTCAGTAACAGCAAGCAAAGGGTAATGGTCAATGAGTGCCCTTATGAATGGAAAGCTGTCTAGAACATAGACATAGAACATAGAACAGTACAGACAGAACATCTAAAGTGGTGTTCCGCAGGGCTCAGTGTTGGGACCCCTGCTGTTCCTTTTATGCATGAATGATTTGGACTTGAATGTGGGGATGCATAATTAGGAAATTTGCAGACAGCCCAAAGATTGGTTGTGTACGTTAAAAATGGCTGTATGTTCAATAATGATATAAATGAGTTGGTGGAGTGGGCATGGAAGTGGCAGATGGAGTTCAACTCTGATAAGTGTGAGGTAATCTATTTAGGAAAGTCAAACAATAAAAGGGAATACACAATAAATGGGAATGTACTGAGAGGGTAGATGAAGTGAGAGATCTTGATGTGCAGGCCCCTAAAGATAATAGTGCAAGTAGATAAAGTTATAAAGGAAGCATATGGAATGATTTCCTTCATTGGCAAAGGTAATGAATGCAAAAATAGGGATATGATAATGAAACTGGCAAGGCTATAAGACACTAATGAGGCCACAACTGGAGTATTGTGTGCAGTTTTGGTCACCACATTACAGGAGGGAGGTAATTGTTCTGGAGAGAGTGCAGGGAAGATTTACTAGAGTGTTACCAGGGCTGGAGAGTTGTAGCTATGAGGAAAGATTGGAGAAGTTGGGGTTATGTTCCTTGGAACAGAAAAGACTATGAGGAGACATGATTGAGATAGGGGAATCCAGAACGAGAGGGTAAAGGTTTAGGGTGAGAGGGGAAAGATATAAAAGAGACCTAAGGGGCAGCTTTTTCACACAGAGGGTGGTACGTAAATGGAATGAGCTGCCAGAAGAAGTGGTGGAGACTGGTACAATTGCAACATTTAAGAGGCATTTGGATGGGTATATGAATAGTAAGGGTTTGGAGGGATATGGGCCGGGTTCTGGCAGATGGGACTAGATTGGGTTGGGATATCTGGTCGGCCTGGACAGGTTGGACCAAAGGGTTTGTTTCCATGCTGTATATTTCTGACTCTCTGACTCTAGAGAAAGTAGACAGGAGGAACTTGTTCCCTTGGCAGAGATTGAAAAACCAGGGATCAGAGATTCAAGCTAAGTGGCAGAAGGATTAGAAGGTTTGCGAGGAAATGCTTTTTGACATAGAAGGTGGTGGGTGTCTGGAATTCACTACCTGAGTTGGTAGAAACCCTAAACTCTTTTTTTAAAATGTACCTGGATCTTAAGTGCTGTAATCTGCAGGGCCATGGACCGTGTGGAGGATGATAGGATTAGAAAGAGCATCTGGGTCTTAGGGTTGACATGGACAAACTAGGTCCCATGGCCCACGTCTGAACTGTATTATATCTATGGTTTTCTGGTTCTATATTCAAAGACTCAGGTCTTTGATTTTAATCACAGAGCTGCTTGAAAGATGTATTCTGCCATTAATGGCATACAAAGGATATCTAATTTGTGAGATTGGGTTGATAATGACAAAAATGAATTCCTCCTAAATGGTTTCACATCTGGTGGATTGTTCCAAACTAATTTGAGATGATCCTTTATTAGAAGATTGTCACTTTAAAGGATGTGAAGATTTTGGTAACTACAAATCTGACTACGTTTTGGAGAGGTTTTCAATTTCCCCAACAGATTTGTTGTACCTGTGATTATAATCTTCTATTGCTGAGTACTGGGCTATTGAATAAATCAGAGTGGAGCATCTTTTCAGTATTCCAGTGCAAGTGCTGGGCTGCCAGTTGTGTCAGCAGTTTGCTTGCATAATGGGATTTTCACCTTGTATTGCTAAAGTGAAGTAGTAAGCAACAGCAGGTGCCTTGCTGTAGGGAAAAAAAAAATGAATGTGTAACCTCCAGGGTTGTATGAAAACGCACCTTTTACTGGCTGAGACAAGATTGAGATGAAAAGAGGCTTTGGAAAATGTAACATTGGACAAATACTGTGTGGCTGGCCCGAAAAGTGGAGGACATGACACTGTTGACCCTGTTGTGTTAGGTTAGTCTTGGACCACTCAAGATTGTTATTATTCCCTGAGAATTACACTGTCCTGAAAGGCAGGCATATTTAGTGAGCTTGTCAAACGATGATTTTCAGAACACACCAGATATTTTCCTCATGTTCTGCAGTGAAGATAAATGCTGTAATAAACCATCATTCATTGTGAAATGGAGTATAATCATTATAGTAAGTCTAATGGGATGCTATCTTTTATTATGAGATGAATTAAATGTGAAAGTATGTTATGCTTCAGTTACACAGGGCATTGCTGAGAGTACATTTCAAATGCTGTTTATAGTTTTGGTCACCTTATTTAAGGAAATATAAAGATGTTGGAGGTGGTACAGAGGATTTTTTTTAAAAAGACTGATACCTGGAATGAGTGATTTGAACAAACTAGTCTTATTTCAATGGAAATTTGGAAGACTGAGGGGTGACTTGATTGAAGGATGAATATTATTTCATGTATGTGGATCATGTTGCCTTCCTATATTCATTACAATTAAACATATCATAGGAAGGCTGGTGGATGGCCATACCACATCACTGCCAATTGATTAGTTTTTTTTAGATTAGATTACTTACAGTGTGGAAACAGGCCCTTCGGCCCAACAAGTCCACACCGACCCGCCGAAGCGCAACCCACCCATACCCCTACATACACCCCTTACCTAACACTACGGGGCAATTTAGCATGGCCAATTCACCTGACCCGCACATCTTTGGACTGTGGGAGGAAGCCGGAGCACCCGGAGGAAACCCACGCAGACACGGGGAGAACGTGCAAACTCCACACAGTCAGTCGCCTGAGTCGGGAAATGAACCCGGGTCTCAGGCGCTGTGAGGCAGCAGTGCTAACCACTGCGCCACCGTGCCGCCCACCAGTTAGTTAATGCATATTCAAATACCTTAACCCAATCCCTGACATTAACCCAGCAGCTGCTGGGGCATTGGACATGCAGAGAGTATGAAACTCCATGCCCAATTGATGGGTGTAGCATGGAAAAAGCAATGAGAGCTACCAATCTTCTCTTACTGTTGACCCTCCTTCCCCACAATGTCTATCTTGCATTCCTTTTCCCATCAGCACCTGGGAGCCTCCACAATCTGAGGCCTTGAGTGGTGTGTTACAGGCAACATCTACTGCTGAATATAGAACTCTTCAGCTCTCAGCAGGCTGGACTCTATCCCCTGAGGTTTTCTATATTAATGAAAGGCCTCCACAGAATTCTACCCAACAGTTCTATAACTCTTCCGTAAGGTTGAGATTTGGACTTGGGAGATCCTGAGCAGTGTTCAATAGTAGCCTTGCTGCTATTACACTTCCACTGATGTACTGATAATCTTCGAAAATCAGTCAGTATATGTTATCTGTTTATATAATCACAGAATCTCCTGGCAACTTGAGAGTAACTGCAGCTTGAATAGTTTATCTGAGTTTCATGCTCATTTATACCTTAAGGATGAAGCTGCTGAGGGACTGCAGTGCTTGAAAGCTTCTGCATATTGTAAATCCCTGGCCATTGACATGTAAATAGCTTTCTCACTGTACTTAGAAATATAAATTGCTTGACTAACTTTGTTTTGATAATAATGAGTCCCACATGTCTTATTAACTTTCATTGGTTTCCCTAGTTTCACTTTAGCCTGAAGGCTTACAGAATACTAGCAGGTGCAACTGTAAATAAGGAGAATGGAAGTAAGAGTACAGGAACTGTGCTGCTGTCTCAAGACCGACATACAGAAATGCATGTTGCAGATGCAAATTCCTGTTTGTCTTGACCTCAGAATTTGCAAGTTGGCGTATGTATAGAGAACCCATCAAATCTGTTGTACTGACTCAGTCATTTCAGTGATTAGCTGAAGAGAAATGTTCACTATTTTAAAACAAAAATCACTATTACCTTCCTCAGATTGTGACAAATCTTGCTATAATAGATCAATGAGAGAATATGATTTTGGAGACTTCAAATATACAGGCAAATGCTGTCTGCCAGACATTGAGTATAATTGTTAATTGAGGCATGCACTAATAGAGTATGGTTCTGTCATAAATGCAGAAATAAAGTTTTCTGCTCTTTTTCCAAAAAAAAAATCATTTAAAGGAAAACAAACATCAAAACGATATTTTCCTATTGTGGACGGTGAAGTAAACATCTAAAGCTCATGCTCATACATAGAGCTGGAATTAATGTATTGGAGGAATGACAAGGTAGAGAAGACTCAGCACAGCAAATCCTGGTACTCTCCTGAAGAGCATTAGGTGATTTATCGACACCAGTCGGACAGTAGTAGTTCAAGAAGATAGCTCACCAACACCCACTAAACTGCCATTCCTCTGATTTAAGAAAAAAATGATGCTCTATTTGGCCATTTCAAGTAAGCATTAGTGAGAGTGTGGTTGTGAAGAAACTGCAAGATGAACAGATGCAAGATGGTAGAAAACAACAGCTAAATCCTTCAGTTTAAACAGAGTAGTAACTATATATAGAGATTATTGTTTGTTTTTTTCCATTTAATGAAGCAGTTGAGTGCATATATTGGTAGAACTGTTGTTTGTTTTAGTTGTTTACTGTTTGCAGTGAACAATGAAATAATTCATGCCTTGTTTTCTGCTGAATCTGATCTAATGTACTAGTTACTCATCTGGACAAATGCATACTACAACTGCATGTCCAGTGCCCCAACAGCTGTCCAGGATACTTTAGTCACTGACCTGATGGACTTGCTTTATGTATGTGCCAACAATGACCTGTGGTGTACTCCTTGAGAGACAGTCACTTGTGCAGATATTGTGGCAACACAAGATTACTGATGATGCAAGTGAAATGCACACTGATTTGAGAAAGTAGAGAATCCTGAGATCTGAATATTCTAAGTTTTTCTCAGCACTGTTCCAAACATTTTT
Source organism: Hemiscyllium ocellatum (assembly GCF_020745735.1). Classification (NCBI taxonomy): domain Eukaryota; kingdom Metazoa; phylum Chordata; class Chondrichthyes; order Orectolobiformes; family Hemiscylliidae; genus Hemiscyllium; species Hemiscyllium ocellatum. Next base: position 100,062,675 of record NC_083411.1, on the reverse strand, counting down.
TGCCAAATTTCCCAAAGGCAAGCTGATTCTATTACCTCTTGTTTTGAGCTCAAAGCATTCTTAATCCCAGTGGAAACATTCATTATATACTGCTTCTGTGTAGGTGGTTTACATAACGGATATTATTATGGATACCAAAGATATCAATACCAGACTACCTTGCATGCATTCATATCGTAGAATTGTACAAGAGTATAGTGCATTGGGTCTTCTGAAGAACACATAATTAGACTCAACATCCATTCCTTCCCAGATCTCGGCAATTTGTTTCTGTCAAATAATTAACCAATTGCCATTCTGTGATTACTATTGACTCATCCAGTGCAAATCCTAGTTGCCCATTATATAAAAATAAAATTTGATTATGCAGCATGTGAATTATCAATAGCTGTTGAGTGATTGTTCCATCTTCCAAAGTGATATCAACAGTGTCACTTCAAAATTGACTACCAGGATGTTGCTATGGATGGAGGATTTGAGAAAAAAATAGGCTGGGACTTTTTTCACTGGAGTGGCGGAGGTTGAGGGATGATGTCAAAGAGGTTTATAAAATTATGAGGGGCATAGAGGAGGTGAATGACCAGGATCTTTTCTCTGGGGTGGCAGTTCTAAACTAGGGGACATACTTGTAAGGTAAGAAGGATGAAGTTTTTAAAAAGGACGGGTTTGTGTGTGGAATGAACTGCCATAGGAAGGAGTGGATGCAGGTACACTTACAACATTTCAAAGATATTTGGATAAGTACATGAATAGGAAAGATTGGAAGCATATGGACCAAAAGCAGACAATTGGGGCTAGTTTAGTTTGGGAACATGGTCAGCATGGATTAGTTGGACCAAAGGGTCTGTTAACATGCTCTATGACCTCGTGTTAATGATATGTTTTGTTAGAAATCTCCCTCACTAATGTTTTTATCACTAGACAATTAAAAGGACGTGCACAGCTGGCCCAGGATATTTGGGTATTTCAATTATTCTCTCATATCCTACTTTAGAATAACCCAATTATCCAGCATTTGCATTGCTTTTTAAAGCTGAGGTATTATAAGGTGAGATGTGTGGTGAGATTCGGTTACAAGTGTGCTGAAGACCATCTTGATCCTAAGATTATATTGCTCCTTTCATGCTTTCACAAGCGATGTTGCTTCAATGAAGGAATGTTTAGCATTTTTGCCATTTGGGTTGATGTTGCCTCATGTGTGACAATTTGCATAATTGAGAGTGAGTACTACATATAAAGTCAGTGTTGGAGATGTGAAGGCTGTGAAATACAATAAAAGATCTTTTACAAATTAACAGCTTGGCACAGGGCCACAGAACAAATCAGCAAAAAGAAAATTTAGATCTAAAATCAGAAATTTACATGTACAAGTGATCACATATAAATGCCGTTTAGAGCAAAGGTGAAAGAATCATGGGACTGACGTAAGAATCGTTTGCATGTGGGTTTGGAAGGAAAACATGATTTTTTTTATTGCAGTGGTCCTCTGCTACACTTCAGTCTCTGACCCTCCACTTTCTGTTGCTCCAACCACTCCATCTCTCTTTGTAACTGCAAGACAAGTGAATGGGTGGCTGCTTCCAGATGAGCAATGCTATTTTAGACTTGACTGTTCCAACTCTGTCTGTCAATAAAGTCTCCAATATTATACTTTCTATAAATTTGAGGATATCCAGAACTCTGCTGTCCATGTCTTCATTTGTTTGATACATTATTTCACTCATCACCCTTGACCTATGTTAACTGCAACCTCTACATTTTCAGGCTATCTGAGCTCATCTAATTCTGGGCTCTTGAGAATCTCCAATTTTAATCAGTACGTCTTCAGTAACCAAGGCCCTAAGCTGTTGAATTCACTTCTCAAACCTCCCTACAACTGTTTCCTCCTTTAATACTCACATTTTAGAACTTATCACTTTGAACATGCCTTGGTCATCTGTTGGAACATTGAATTAGTTCACATAATGTCAAATTTTACTTTATTGTATTACTGTAAAGGTCTGTGTGCTACTTTGTTCTGTTAAAAAGTGATCAGAGGCTTAACAACACTACGTTTGAATTCATAAGTCCTTATTGGGTAGACTGTTGGAGTTTTTTTCTGTTTGGGTACATGTCATTGAATCCTTTGAATTTTCTGAGAAGGCAAGTCCTATGTGATATTGGTTTGTTGCACAGGGTAACACCTTTTTGAAGCCATAGTGTAAATTAAAGGAGATGACACTGCTGGTACTAGGGACGATGAAGAAATGGAGAACTCCAAGCCAACCTCCTGTTAAAACTCTTCTGTAGCAGCTTACTGAAGAATTCATCAACTGAAAAAATTCTGTTCCCACTGGTTCCATAAAAATACCTTGATCTGCTACTATTGCTGAATAATCATATCCTATTCTCAAGATATCAACGGCATTATGAAATAAAAAGGCCTTATTTCTCCTCAAAATTCCTAGTTCAACAAGCACCTCCAAAAATGAATCATGTCCTGTTGGACAGAAGCAGCATTGGTTCATTGAAGGCAGATCTTGCTTAACTAATCTACTGGAATTCTATGAAACCCATTACGAGCATAGTGGACAATGGGGACCCAGTAGATGGTGTATCTAGATTTCCAAAAGGCATTCAATAAAGTGCCACACAAAAGGCTGCTGCATAAGCTAAAGATGTGTGGTGTTACAAGTAATGGATTAGCATGGATAAGGAATTGGTTAACTAACAGGAAGCAAAACATGGGAATAAATGTGTGTTTTTCTGGTTGGCAATCAGTGATGTTTTTTCCTCAGGGATCAGTGTTGGGACTGCAATTATTCACAATTTACATTGACGATTTGGATTTGGGGACCTTGTGCAGTGTGTCAAAGTTTGCAGATGACATGAAGATAAGTGGTAGGACTAAGTGTGTAGAGGACTGTGAAACTTTTCAGTGGGACATAAATACTTTAAATGAATGAGCAAAGATCTGGCAGATGGAGTACAATATTAATAAATGTGAACACATCCATTTTGAGAGGATCAGCAGTAAAAAGGACAGTTATTTGCATGGTAAAAAAAGTACAGCACACTGCTGTGCAGAGGGATCTGGCTGTCCGTGTGCATGAATCACAGAAGGTTGGTCTGCAGGTACAACAGGTAATTAAAAAGGCAAATGGAATTTTGTCCTTCATTGATAAATGGATTGAGTTTAAAACCAGGGAAGTTATATTGCAGCTATGTAGGGTGCTGGTGAGGCAATACTTGGAGTATTATGTGCAGTTTTGGTCTCCTTACTTGAGGAAGAATGTACTGGCACTAGAGGGGGTGCAGAGGAGGGTCACCAGGTTGATTGCGGAGTTGAGGGTTTGGCTTTAGAGGAGAGACTGAGTAGACTGGGATTATATTAGTTAGAATTGAAAAGAATAAAGGGGATCTTATAGGGGATCTCACCTGCCCGTATCAGTGGTGAACTCTCCTTCTTTATGGTCATTTAAGCGGGCATTGGATAGGCATTTGGAAGTTATTGGGCTAGTATAGGTTAGGTAGGATTCGGTCGGCGCAACATCGAGGGCCGAAGGGCCTGTACTGCGCTGTATCCTTCTATGTTCTAAATATATAAAATTATGAAGGGAATAGATAAGATGGAGGTAGAGAGGATGTTTCCATTGCCGGGTTAAACTAGGACAAGAGGGCATAGCCTCAAAATTAGGGGGAGCAAATTTAAGACTGAATTGAGAAGGAACGTCTTCACCCAAAGGGTTGTGAATCTATGGATTTCCTTGCCCAGTGAAGTAGTTGAGGCTTCCTCAGTAAATGTTTTCAAAGCTCAGATAGATACAGTTTTGAACAGTGAAGGAATTAGGTGTTATGGAGAAAAGGTGGGTAAATGGAGCTGAGGCCATGAAAAGATCAGCCATAAATATATTGAAGGACAGAGTGGGCTTGAACGACCAGATGGCCTACTCCTGCTCTTATTTCTTATGTTCTTTCCATCCAATTAACTAACATCGGCTTTTGTGCCAGCAAGCCAGATTGGTGCAGATCTCCCGAGTGGAACCTGAGATGTACAGTGTTCGCCACACCATTTCAGGCCTGGGCCATAATGCCAGTGAATGGAGCAGAACTGATTAATCAAATGCCATGATCGTTGTAGTCCTACCTAGCCAATCTTATATAGCATAGGCAAATATAATCCCCAACTAATTTTTTAAAAAATTAATCAGGTTGAGAGCTACTCAATTATAGAAAGAACAAATAAAAAACAATGCAGCACAACAACAGGCCCTTCAGCCTTCCCAGCCTGCACCGCCACATTTTGCTCTTTCATACTAAACCTATCTCTCTATTCCTTGGCTATTCACGTATTCATCCAGGTGCTTCTTGAATGCTGCTATTGTGTTTGCTTCCACCAGTTTCTCTACCAACATGTTCTCATCATCCTTTGTGTGAGAAACTTGCCTCACGCATCTCTTTTAAACTCCTTCCCCCGACACCTTGAATCTGTTTTCCCTAGTAATTGACCCCTCCTGTATTTTCCTGTATTTTCCACTCTATCCATGCCATTTGCAATCTTATAAATGTTTATCATGTCACCCCTCAACCTCCTGCGTTCCAGTGATAACAAATCCGATCCATACAACCTTTCTTCATAGCTAAAATCCCCCATACCAAACAACATCTTGGTAAACCTTTTTCATACCCTCTCCAAAGCCTCCACATTCTTCTGGTAGTGTGGTGACCAGAACTGCATGCAATTTTCCAAGTGTTGCCTAACTAGAGTCTATACACCAGCAGCATAACTTGTTAATTCTTATACTCAATGCCCCTTCTAATGAAGGCAAGCATGCCATAGGCCTGTTTTTACTGCACTACCACCTTTGGTGATCTGTGGACCTGCATACCAAGATCACTCTGCATATCAATAGTCCTAAGGGTTCTGTCGTTCACTGTATAATTTCCACCTGTACTTGACCTTCCAAAATGCATCACCTCACATTTGTCTGAATTAAACTCTGTCATTTTTCTACCCATGCTTCTAAATTATCTATATCCTGCTGTATCATCTGGTAATCCTCCTAACTATGTAATTCCTCCAATCTTTGTATCATCTGCAAACTTACTAATTAGCCCAGCTATATTGTCCTCCAAATGATTAATGCAGGTCACAAACTGTAGAGGTCCCAGCACTGATCCCTATGGAACATGACTAGCCACAACCCTCCATTCTGAAAAGCAGCCTTCCGCCTCTACCCTCTGTATCCTATGACTAAGTCGGTTCCATATCCATCTTGCCAGATCACCCCTGATACCATGTAACTTCAACTTTTCTACCAGTCTCCTATGAGGGATCTTTTTAAAGGCTTTACTGAAGTCCATATAGGGACATCAACTGCTTTTTCCACATTAATCATCTTGGTCACCTCAAAAAACTCAATCGAGTTAGTGAGGCACCACCTCCCCCACACAAAACCATGCTGTCTATGGCCAATAAGCCCATTTGATTCTAAATGGATATAGATCTTGTCCCTGAGAATCTTTTCTAATAATTTCCCTATCACCGATGTAAGACTCACAGGTCAGTAACTTCCAGGATTATTCCTGCTACCCTTCTTAGACAATGGGACAACATTGGCTATTCTCCAGTCCTCTGGACTTCACCTGTGGCCAAAGAGCATACAACGATGTCTGTCAAAACTCCAGCAATTTGTCCTTTTGCCTCCCGTAATATTCTGGGATACATCCCATCAGGATCTGGGGACTTCTCTACCATAAGTTTTTTTAAGATGGACAACACCTCTTCCTTGTTAATAGCAACTTGTCTTAGAAACTCGACACTCTCTTCTCTAAGATCATCCACCACCAATTGCTTCTCTTTGGTGAATACGGACACAAGGTGTTTGTTTAGGACCTCACCTACCTTTTCTGGCTCCACACAGAGGCTCTTTCTTTTGTTCTTGAGTGGGCCAACCCTTTCCTTGGCTACCCTCTTGCTTTTCATATATGTATACAAAGCCTTGGTATTCTCCTTAATCCTGTTTGCTGATGGCTTTTCATGACGCTTTTTAGCCCTTCTAATTCCTTGTTTAAGTTTTTTCCTACTTTCCTTATATACTTAAAGGGATTCATCAGTTCCCACCCTCCTTGACCTTACGTATGCCTCCTTTATTCTTTTTGACCAAGGTCATAACATCTCTGGTCATCCAAGATTCATGTAACTTGCTGAACTTATTCTTCTTTCTGGCAGGAAGGTGCCACTCCTGAACTCTTATCAACTGCCATTTGAAATACTCCCAGATGTGCAATGTAAATTTACCCTCAAACAGCCACCTCCAATCAAAATTGTCCAGTTCCTGCCTAATATTTTTGTAGTTTGCCTTCCCCAGTTTAACATCATCACCCAAGGATGCTGTTAACCCTATCCATGAGTACCTTAAAATTCACAGTATTATGGTCACTACTCCCAAAATATACTCCCACCAAAACTTCACTCACTTGGCCAGGCTCAATTCTCAAAACCAGGTCCATTATAACCCCTTCCCTGGTTGGATAGTTTACATACTGTGTCAAGAACCCCTCTTGAATGGTCCTTACAAATTCTGTCCCATCCAAACCCCTAGCATGTAGTGAGTCCCAGTCAATACAGGGGAAGTTAAAATCACCCACCACAGCAACCTTGCTGTTTTATATCTTTCCAAAATCTGTCAACATATTCTCTCCTCCATCTCCTGCTGGATGTTGGGAAGCATTTAGTATACCTGCAACATTGTGATTTCATCTTTCCTCTTCCTGAGATCTACCCATATTGCCTCGCTGCACGAGTCCTCTGATGTATCCTCCCTGAGTACAACTGTGAGATACTCCTTTACCAGTGCAGCAACTCCCCCAACCCTTTCACCTCTTTCTCTCTCTCACCTGAAACTTCTAAATCCTGGGACAGCCTAGCCCCTCTTTCAGCCAATTTCAGTTTATTGAGGAAATGACCTTCTTTCAAACCTGGAAAAGTAGAAAGTTTGGATAATATAGATTGTATAATTAATGGCATGTTTCACAGCTTTGGAACATCACAAAACAGTTTACAGCCATTGCTTTTGTGGTATAGGGAAACATTGCAACTAATCCGCACACAGCAATGTCCTACAAGCATTAATTAAATTCGTAAGCAGATAATCTACTTTGCTGATGTTGCTTATGATATAATACTAAGCAAAACAGATGAAGAATTTCCCTACTCTTCTTCAAATAATGCCACAGGATTTTCTCCACCTGCAGAAGCAAGACCTTGGTTCAACATGTCATCTGAAAGGCAGTACATGCTGACAACAGCACTCCTTCAGTTGTACCACTATGTGTCAATCTCAGGTTATTAACTTCAGTCTCTAGAGAGGTTTGAACCCATGATGTTCTGACTGAAGGCTAGTGTTACAAATGAGCCAAGGTTGGCAGCTTGCCTATTAACTCAAAGTACTCAATCATTATAAGAAAGGTAATAATGTGCTGACGAAGGACATTTTGTTAAAAATTGAATTTTTATCAAATTCTGACCAGTTCATGACTCCGTGGATAGTAGAATAGTTACATGGTTGAACTGATGTCTGACCTGCCCTATATCTAGTCATTTACCAATGTGATCCTAGAATAAACCTGCACCAAAGTGCCCAAGTGGATATTTCTTAGCTGCCTCCTGGAAAAGGTGGAAATGGTTCAAGGGGGCCAAATGGCTGACTCTTGCTCCTATGTTTTTATTTCTTAGATTCTCACTGGGATGGATTCTGATCTTCAGCTATTTCGATGAATACTAAGTCCATGGCAAAAAAGAGTTTACAAGTCCCAACATTTTACTCATAATACTGAAAACTTGAGATCCAATGTAACACACATAGCTACACTGTTCCAATGCATTTATTATATTGTAACGATTGCAGCTCCAAAATGTGGAAAATGTCAATGTTCTGCTCATAAAAAACAAATCAGTGCTATAAGGGGTAACTCCATTGACTTATTACCAGTTCACAGCAAAGACATTCAAAGACACAACCTTACTAAGGAGCACTTATTCATCAGAATCTTGCTCACCAGTGATTAGATTAGATTAGATTACTTACAGTGTGGAAACAGGCCCTTCGTGTTCAAGTCATGTTCCACTAAACCCTCATTACAACTATGATGCAAACATCAATGGAAAAATTGAATCCTACAGCTGAGATGTGTGTGGATAGCCCTGGATATCAATGCATTATATGACCAAACGTGATATTGTCGCACCATATTAAAAGTGAAGTAAATAGGGCCTGGGGGACTACTGTAGTACTTGAAATCATACCAGGCACTAAGAAAGATAGTTAATGGTTGATCATTTCTGCCCCAGCTGTAGGAGCAGGAGCCTTTTCCCTGTAGTGCCCTTGGCCTAACAAATTTCAAATGCTTCATCCATGACCTTCTATACGGTTATTAATGTGGCTTTTTGTTGATAACTATATCTTGTCAGCTCAATTTGCATTTCCAACAAATAGCATGTCTAGAACAATTTCCAGTCTAGGCCTGAAAAGTGGCAATTGACATTCACAACACGCAGGTGTAAGGCAGAGACCATCTCTAACAGTGCATGAAAGCTAACCCTGATGACTTGAAGGTTAATAGGCAATTGTTATTTCTTGATTACTTCAATAGTTAGCAGGAAAAGTTTCTTTAGTTCATTCTACATCTTGTGTAGACCTCAATTATGCTGGTATATTTAGAACTAGTTGATGTAAGTCAATTTGGTGGATCAATTTATGTACCATCTGAGATATAATGCAGTTTTTTTTAGCAACAGCTGAGGTGAAACATAATGAATTTGTGCAGCACCCGTATGAATGTTTGGCAAGATATTGGTGAAAGATTTCACAACTGAATGACTACAGTACACACATGATGATGCTAAATGTAGAATTCGATGAATTTTAATAATAGTGAAGGGAAAGTAAAATATGCAAATAAGGGATGAAACGAAGGGGAATGTAGAGGTGCTGCTGTTGTTGTTGTATTGCCTTTGATATAGGTGGTAGAGGCCATAGGTCAGAATAATGCTGTTTAAGTGAGTGTGGATCTTCTAGCTATCACACATTGTAGCCATTATGTGCAATAGTGGAGAGACTGGATATTCAGCTCAGTGAAGTGCTTTGTCCTGAATGAAGTTCAGTTTTTTTTAATAGCTTCTCCCTTCCAGCTTCGGGCCATCATTGAATCTCTCACCATCAACGTGCTAGGCTCATCATTGACCAGAAACTGAACTGAGCCAGGCACATAAATATAGGAGTTACCAGGGCAAGTCAGTAGGTGGACATTCAGCACAAATGACTCATCTCCTGTCTTCCCAAAATCTCCCTAACATCTATATTGTGTAATTCAGGAGTGCACTGGAATATCTTCCACTTTCCTGGATGGAAATACCTGCAATAAAACTTGACTGCTTTAACAGCATCCAGAATAAAGCAGTATATTAGTTTTGGCAACTACATTAACCTAAAATCTAACCGCTCCACCACTATGTGCTGTGTTGCAACATTTCATATTTTCAGGATGCACTGCAGCAAGTCCCCAAGGATATACCTCCTAAAACTACAACCTCAAACATCTAGAAAGAGGAGTGCAGTAGGAGAAATAAAATGCAATCATCTTCACATTCCTCTCCAAATCATATACCTCCTGACTCAATCAAGGAGGAAATGACAGAGGGGGGATGAAGGTAACAATAGTGAAGGTAAAAACATGTGAAGTGGTGGTGAAGATTTTCTAATCTCTATATTATTGTGGTGAACTGAGATTTGAATCACGATTTTCATCAAAGGTGCATTATGCTGACAGAATTTTCTTATTCATGTTTTAATAAGTAAGCAAAAGCTGTCTTTGTTTAAAAAAAACTGCAAGAAATGTTCCTGGTAAAATTACAAGTCTTTATTCACCTTAACAGAACGCATACCATCTATTCATGCTGTTCTTACTGTTAGCTTTGCAAATGGTGCCAACTTATTTAAGATTATTTGAAGTCTACTAACTTTAGTATCAATGAGTTTTCTTCCACTCATTCCTCCCTCCTGCACTGAAAGTTCCTCTTGACTGAGTAATGACTGACTTTGCTGCTCCATTATGTGCTTGCATTCCTTTATCTGCAAGAGATGATGGATGTGCAGTAAAGAAACCATTTAGTTGAGGTAGCTCCACTTGGTGCATTTTAGCTGAATGCTGTCCTTGAGATGCAGAATCTGCCAAAACTGTCCCATATGAAGTTGCCCAATGATGTTGGGGGCCTTTTGCTTTCAGCAGTGGTGCCTTTTAGCAAGCTGCAGTACAATTGATCATCCAAGGAGCGCACATGTGCACCTGGGTGGTGTCACTATTTCTCTCTTTTAACCAGCTAAGATGTGATAATGCATTCATGTCTCTCTTGCAAGTATCCTTGAAGCAGTCCTTAGGCGCCATACCAGTGGTCATCTAGTTCTGACTACCTCATTATGTAGTACATCCTTGAGGTTTCTATCTTGCAAATGTGCACCGTCCTCTGAAACTGCCAGCACACTTAGTTGGGAGCTATGCCTCTGAGAGCGCTGCCGTATTTGTGACTTTGTCCCAGCTGGATATGCCTGTAATGCAAAGGTGAATGTTATTGCACTGCTGTTCGTGGAAGCTGCTGCACAGAAGTTGAAATGGTATTCTAAATGCCTGTTATTGCCAATACTTTCAACGCTCATGACCCAACAAAAATAACAGTATATGAACAAAGAGTCACAACATTTTGGCTCCATTACATCGCTATATTGTAGTTTGGGTCCGGTGGAAGAAAAACCACAAGTAGGGTCTCAGCTGGAAGCTTTTGGTTCTAAAGGTGCCGTGTAATTTATATGAAGGAGAGTTTATTACAGTGCAATGTTATTTGTCTTGTAACATTTTTCTTTCCATTATTAGTACCTTAAACTATATGCCTTACCAGGTCTATCAATCTGGATGTACTGTGTGGAGGTCAAAACATTTTTTTATTGAATATATGTGTAATGACAAAATTGCAGTGATCATTTTTAATTAATGCTAATTATATTCTAAAATTGCAATTATCCAAGGAACTAACAATTAATTATAAGCAATAGGTTGATGCATAATGTAATAACAACTGTTGTTGTGCTAGTCTGTTCAGTGTTATGTTTATAGTTACCATGTACTTTAGACACTTTCCATTTAGGATGCTAGAGTGGGCTTTGTAGATCGGGAGCTCGCTCACCAGCAATGCATGGACATGCTATTTTGCACACAGATTATCTTTATTTAGAAACTAATATAATGACTGAAGAAGTAACACAACTACAGCCTAGAGTCTTCAAGTCTTGGTTAGTTGATGATAGTAATGATATGTAAGATCCTGCAAACGTTCAGACATCTTCTTTCTATTGGACCAGGACATTAAGTGCCAGCAGACCAGAACTTGTAATTGTTTATTCAATATATCCTGTGTGTCTGCCCTTGATGATCATCACATGCACACTGCATTGGTTGCTCCTTTCACGTTGGTCGGCATGCCTTGTTCGTAGCTGATTCATAGCTTAGTGGTGTTTATTTTTGATTTCTTGATACATGTCACTCCATTTCAGGGTTTAGTAATTCAAGGCAATATTATTTCATATCCAATATGAAATTTGCTGATCTGCTTTCACCCTTACAGTTAATACACTTTAGTCAGTATTAAAGCTTGTACAGTTCTTATTTTTGAATAGACCTGTGGTAGATTTTCCCTCCATCCTTGAAATTATTTGCTATAATTTGTGCTATAGGGAAAGGCTGAACAGGCAGGGGCTGTTTTCTCTGGAGCGTCGGAGGCTGAGGGTTGACCTTATAGAGGTTTGCACAATTATGAGGGGCATGGATAGGGTAAATAGACAAAGTCTTTTCCCTGAGATCAGGGAGTCCAGAACTAGAAGGCATCGGTTTAGGGTGAGAGGGGAAAGATATACAAGAGACCTAAGGGGCAACCTTTTCATGCAGAGGGTGGTACATGTATGGAATGAGTTGCCAGAGGACGTGGTCGAGGCTGGTACAATTGCAACATTTAAGAGGCATTTAGATGGGTATATGAATAAGAAGGGTTTGGAGGGATATGGGCCAGGTGCTGGCAGGTGGGACTAGATTGGGTTGGGATATCCGGTTGGCATGAACAGGTTTAACCGAAGGGTCTGTTTCCATGCTGTACATCTCTATGACTCCATGACTCTGAGTAATACTCCCGAAACTAAAATTGTTATGAACCTAATGTGCAGAAAATAATTCGGTTCTAACATATTTCTGGGCCTGAAATAATAAAACATCACCTTACTTACATGACATCTTTAATGTAATATAATGCCAAAGATGTTTCTCTGGAGAATTTTGCAGTGCAAAACAAAACATTAAACCTTATATGAGATATTGGATTCAGTGATCAAGTTTTAAGGAGTGTTTAAAATGAAGTAAGTGAAATAGAGTGGCAGAGAGGTGTATGGCAGATATTCCAGAGATTAGAGCCTGGACAACTGGAGGCATAACCACCTGTGGTAGAACAATTAAAATCAGAGATTCTGAGAGACTAGATTTAGCGGGACACATATTTCAGAAGATTGTGAGGACGGACAAGATTTCAGATATAGGGAGGAGTGAGATTATAGAGGGATTTGAAAATATGGATGAAAATTTTCAATCAAGATTTTACTTAATCAAAATTCAATGTGAACCAGCAATGCCTAGAACTGTGCGTTATACTCCAACTGAAGTCTAACCAGAGTCTCATATAAGTTCATTATAGTATTGCTGCTCTTTGTCTCTATTAGTGAAACCTAAAATGCTGTACGCTTTATCAACAGCTCTCTCAACCTATCCTGCACCTTTAGTGACTTCTGTATATATACATGGATGTGTCTCTGCTTCACACCTTTTAGAATAGTATCCTTTATTTTGTACTAAGCAGTGGGTGATGGGTGAATGAAATATAATAATCATATATCATAGAATCCCTACAATAAGGAAGCAGGCCATTTGATCTATCTAGTCCACACCAACCCTACGAAGAGCACCCCACCCAGACCTAGACTCCTACCTTATCCCTGTAACCCTGCATTTCCCATGGCTCATGCACATTCCTGGATATTGTGGGCAATTTAGCTTAGCCATTTCTCCTAACCTGCATATTTTTGGACTGGGGAAGGAAACTAGAGCATCCGAAAGAAACTCATGCAGATACAGGGAGCATGTGCAAACTCCACACAAACAGTCACCTGAGAGTGGTATTGAACCTGGGACCTGCCACGAGATAGTAATGCTAACCACTGAGTCACCTGTGAAAGTTGCCATTCAGCCCAACATGTCTGCAACATTCCTCTGAAGAGCGTCTCACTCAGACTCACTCCATCTCCATAACCCTGGATGGTGTTTGCTAACCCACCAAGCGTGTACATTTTTGGACTGTGGGAGAAAAGTAGAGCACTCGGAGGAAACACATGCAGACACAGGGAGAACATACAAACTCACAGAGACAGTCGCTCTTGAGGCTGGAATCAAAACTGGGTCCCTGGCACTATGAGCAATAGTGCTAACCACTGAGCCACTGTGCCACATCTGTGGTGTATGACATTATGTGTGACATGATCAAGTGTTTGTTGTCCTTGGGTTTGGGTAGAATGTGGGACATCAGCAAAGAGCGTATTGGAGTAGTCGAGTGTAGAGGTAAAGAAGGCATGAATGAGGGTACCAGCAGCAGATGAGCTGGGAAGGATAAAATTGGGCAATCACAGGATACTTATGGTGCAGAAGGAGGCCATTCAGTCCATCATACCTGCATTAGCTCTATGTGCATTTTAACCTGGTACAAGGTCAGTGGGCGGCACGGTGGCACAGTGGTTAGCACTGCTGCCTCACAGCGCCTGAGACCCGGGTTCAATTCCCGACTCAGGCGACTGACTGTGTGGAGTTTGCACGTTCTCCCCGTGTCTGCGTGGGTTTCCTCCGGGTGCTCTGGTTTCCTCCCACAGTCCAAAGATGTGCGGGTCAGGTGAATTGGCCATCATACGTTGCCCGTAGTGTTAGGTAAGGGGTAAATGTATGGGTGGGTTGCGCTTCGGCGGGTCGGTGTGGGCTTGTTGGGCCGAAGGGCCTGTTTCCACACTGTAAGTAATCTAATCTAAAAATCGCCTGCCTTTTTTCCATAACACTTTCTGTTCAAATAACACATCTTGGATGCTTCAGTTGAACCTACCTCCACCAGAGTTGCAGTTAGTGCATTCCTCCATCCTGTATGATAAAATATTTGTTCTGCCTTCTCATTTGTTGATTTTGCAAAACACTTTAAAATTGTACAGGTGGGAACAATTTCTTTCTATTTACTCTGTTCAGATCTCTCCTGCTTTTGAAAACTTCTCTCAAGTCTCCTCGTAGCCTTCTCCTCTCTTGGGAAAACAGTCCAACTCCTCTATTTTTTTAATGACCTATACCTTTCCTCAGAAATGTAAATGTCTTAAAGGTCCATGTATACCACATCAATAGCCTTCTCTCAGCAATACGCTCTGTTACCTTTTCAAAACAATTCCAATAAGTTAGTTAGTCATGATTTTCCCTTATTCTGGATTAGTGGTGCTGGAAGAGCACAGCAGTTCAGGCAGCATCTGAGGAGCAGTAAAATCGACGTTTCGGGCAAAATCCCTTCATCAGGAATACAGGCAGAGACCCTGAAGGGCGGAGAGATAAGTGAGAGGAGGGTGGGGGTGGGGAGAAAGTAGCATAGAGTACAATGGGTGAGTGGGGGAGGGGATGAAGGTGATAGGTCAGGGAGGAGGGTGGAGTGGATAGGTGGAAAAGAAGATAGGCAGGTAGGACAAGTCATGGGGACAGTGCTGAGCTGGAAGTTTGGAACTGGGGTGAGGTGAGTGGAAGGGGAAATGAGGAAACTGTTGAAGTCCACATTGATGCCCTGGGGTTGAAGTGTTCCGAGGCGGAAGATGAGGCGTTCTTCCTCCAGGCATCTGGTGGTGAGGGAGCGGCGGTGAAGGAGGCCCAGGACCTCCATGTTCTCGGCAGAGTGGGAGGGGGAATTGAAATGTTGGGCCACAGGGCCATGTGGTTGATTGGTGCAGGTGTCCCAGAGATGTTCCCTAAAGTGCTCTGCTAGGAGGTGTCCAGTCTCCCCAATGTAGAGGAGACCGCATCGGGAGCAACGGATACAATAAGTGATATTAGTGGATGTGCAGGTAAAACCCTGATGGATGTGGAAGGCTCCTTTAGGGCCTTGGACCTGACCAGGTAGTCACGGAGGGAACGGTCTTTGCGGAAGGCGGAAAGGGGTGGGGAGGGAAATATATCCCTGGTGGTGGGGTCCGTTTGGAGGTGGCGGAAATGTCGGCGGATGATTTGGTTTATGCGAAGGTTTGTAGGGTGGAAGCTGAGCACCAGGGGCGTTCTGTCCTTGTTACGGTTGGGGGGTGGGGTCTGAGGGCGGAGGTACGGGAAGTGGACAAGTTGCATTGGAGGGCACCTTTAACCACGTGGGAAGGGAAATTGTGGTCTCTAAAGAAGGAGGCCATCTGGTGTTTTCTGTGGTGGAACTGGTCCTCCTGGAAGCATATATGGCGGAGGCGGAGGAATTGGGAATATGGGATGGCATTTTTGGAGGAGATAGGGTGGGAGGAGGTGTAATGATTTTCCCTTTGAAAATCCATGCTAATTCTTTTGAATTAATTCACATTTTGTCATGTGACTATTAATTTCATCCCAAATAATTGTCACGCACTTCCACAACCACTACCACAAGCAGTAAAATTAAACTGACTAGTTTTTGTAATTGCTGGACTGATGTTTACAACCCTTTTTGAATAAGGGCATAATGTTTGCAGTACTCCAGTCCTCTAACACAGTCCCCAAATCCAGGAATGATTACAAGATTATTGTCAATGCCTCTGCAATTTCTACGCTTATTTCCTTCAATATCCTTGGGTGCATCTCATCTGATCCCAATGCTTTAGCAACTTAAAGTACTGATACCCTATCCAGTACATCCTCCTTATCCATTTTACATCATTCTATTGACTGCATCTTCTTCTGTGTCAAGATTGGCCAAGGTAAAGTCTGCTCTCAGGGAAAAACAGATGGCAAGTATTCGTTTAATACTTCACAATGCCTTTTATTTCTGTGTAAATTCTCTTTTTGATCCCTAATTGAGCCTATTCTTATTTTTACTATATTTTCCTACTGATGCACTCATAGCCCACTGCTTAGCATAAAATTCCATTCTCCCAGTTTCACTGTTTCTGTTGCATATGTTGTAATGATGCAGCCCTTCCCAACAGAGATTCCTTTTACTTCAACGAAGGACCTGCATCCACCATCCTGCCATCACTCCTTCCCCTGCCTCCCAGAACCACAATAGGCTTCTCCCCATCCTTAATCATTACCCCACTAGCTGCTGCAGTCAATGAATCATTCACCACCATTTTTACCATCTTCAACATGACAGCACCAGATGTTTGTGCTGTGCACCCTTTATTTTATATTAAGCTGCCAGATGGGGGTAGGAGCTGGTGGTCTTAGTGATGCCATGAGTATGAGATTGTAAGCTCACCTTGAGGTCAAATGTAATATCAAGCTTCTTAACATACTGGGAGAGGGGTGGGATTGGTGCCCTGGGAGTAGAGTTTGAAGCAGAGACAGAACATAATGGCATCCACCTTCCTGGCATTTAATTGAAGGGAGTTTTTGCTCATCCAGTACAGGATGTCAGATAAGTAGCCTGATAGTCCAACAAAAGTGAAAATGGGTAACAAGCTACAAATCATTTTGGAGAAGTTGGATTCCAGGAGAGCTCAGAGCTTCATTTTAGTAAAAGAGGTCAACAGCTCAACTCAGTCCACAAGCAGGACCCTGAGCATGTGGTTTCCCGCTGTTCTAACTCTCTGCCAAGTTCTCATGCTGACATCTTTGCACTCAGCCAGCCACAATAATTAAATGAAACTCAATGAAGGTCGAGGAACAGGACCTCATCTCTCAGTTAGACCCTTCACAGCCTTCTGGTCTCAACATCAAATTCAACCATTTCAAACATGTTAACTTTATCTCTAATACTATTTATTTTGTTATTCATGTACCAAGTTTTAATTTTGTTTCACAGAGTTTTGCTTTCAGAAGTAGCAAATCATTATTCTGCATTTTGGACAAATTATTTCTTTCTTTCCTACAACATTACTGTTTCCATTTGTATCATGACTATTTATCATTTAACCTCTTCTCCTCCCTATCAAACACCTTCCCGGTAATTCTTCACCTCCCACTTTCCAACTGCACAAAACCGATTTCATTTCTAATTTCTTTCAGTTGTGAAGATGGTCGTTGACATTAACTGTGTCTCATTCTGGCGCAGCTGCTGATTATTTCTAGCATTTTCTTTTATTTCCATCTTAGCTATTCTTTTCCTCGTTTAGCAAGTATTGCACCAAGTGTTTAAACAAATCTTTTGATAATTTGCTTTAAATTCAGGACTTTTATTCAGAAGCTTCCTCCAAACATGAATAACAGTATTATTCTTGTAAGACTTTTCATCAGTTATTTTGTGTATTAAAAGTAAATAAAAATAAAAGCTTCTTTTTCTTTTTTTCATGTGGATCATAATACATAAATATTGCACTTTGAAATGTCCTGAGATTTTCAGCCTCAGTAGGTTTCTATGATGTATCAGAATGAATAAATGAGTGAGTGGAACATAGAAAGCAATGTACAGCTTTAAATGTGTATATATTAAACATTTGTGGAAATTATAAAGTATATGTTGGAAGCTGGAAGCTAAATACTTAATCAGATCAATCTGGAACTGCACAGAGTCAGAGCGTTGGCTCCTCATACAAAGCTGAAAATGTGTTGCTGAAAAAGCGCAGCAGGTCAGGCAGCATCCAAGGAACAGGAGAATCGACGTTTTGGGCATAAGCCCTTCATCAGGAATGAGGAAAGTGTGTCGAGCAGGCTAAGATAAAAGGTAGGGAGGAGGGACTTGGGGGAGGGGCGATGGAGATGTGATAGGTGGAAGGAGGTCAAGGTGAGGGTGATAGGCCGGAGTGGGGTGGGGGCGGAGAGGTCAGGAAGAAGATTGCAGGTTAGGAAGGCGGTGCTGAGTTCGAGGGATTTGACTGAGACAAGGTGGGGGGAGGGGAAATGAGGAAACTGGAGAAATCTGAGTTCATCCCTTGTGGTTAGAGGGTTCCTAGGCGGAAGATGAGGCGCTCTTCCTCCAACCGTCGTGTTGTTATGGTCTGGCGATGGAGGAGTCCAAGGACCTGCATGTCCTCGGTGGAGTGGGAGGGGGAGTTAAAGTGTTGAGCCACGGGGTGGTTGGGTTGGTTGGTCCGGGTGTCCCAGAGGTGTTCTCTGAAATGTTCCGCAAGTAGGCGGCCTGTCTCCCCAATATAGAGGAGGCCACATCGGGTGCAGCGGATGCAATAGATGATGTGTGTGGAGGTGCAGGTGAATTTGTGGCGGATATGGAAGG
This sequence comes from Hemiscyllium ocellatum, assembly GCF_020745735.1. Classification (NCBI taxonomy): domain Eukaryota; kingdom Metazoa; phylum Chordata; class Chondrichthyes; order Orectolobiformes; family Hemiscylliidae; genus Hemiscyllium; species Hemiscyllium ocellatum. Next base: position 100,044,191 of record NC_083411.1, on the reverse strand, counting down.
ATCCCTTGGGGCCTTGGAGAGAAGTGAGGGAGGAGGTGTGGGCGCAAGTTTTGCATTTCTTGCGGTTGCAGGGGAAGGTGCTGGGAGTGGAGGTTGGGTTGGTGGGGGGTGTGGACCTGACCAGGGAGTCACGGAGGGAGTGGACTTTTTGGAACGCTGATAGGTGAGGGGAGGGAAATATATCCCTGGTGGTGGGGTCCGTTTGGAGGTGGCGGAAATGACGGCGGATGATACACTGTATATGGAGGTTGGTGGGGTGGTAGGTGAGTACCAGTGGAGTTCTGTCCTGGTGGCGGTTGGAGGGACGGGGTTCAAGGGCGGAGGAGCGGGAAGTGGAGGAGATGTGGTGGAGGGCATCATTTCCTCATTTCCACTCCCCCCACCTTGTTCAGTCAAATCCCTCGAACTCAGCACCGCCTTCCTAACCTGCAATCTTCTTCCTGACCTCTCCGCCCCCACCCCACTCTGGCCTATCACCCTCACCTTGACCTCCTTCCACCTATCACATCTCTATCGCTCCTCCCCCAAGTCCTTCCTCCCTACCTTTTATCTTAGCCTGCTGGGCACACTTTCCTCATTCCTGAAGAAGGGCTTATGCCCGAAACGTTGAATCTCCTGTTCCTTGGATGCTGCCTAACCTGCTGCGCTTTTTCACCAACACATTTTCAGCTCTGATCTCCAACATCTGCAGACCTCACTTTTTCCTCCTCATACAAGTGAGTAAAAAATGAGGTCTGCAGATGCTGGAGATCACAGCTGCAAATGTGTTGCTGGTCAAAGCACAGCAGGTTAGGCAGCATCTCAGGAATAGAGAATTCGACGTTTCGAGCATAAGCCCTTCATCAGGAATAAGAGAGAGAGAGCCAAGCCGGCTAAGATAAAAGGTAGGGAGGAGGGACTAGGGGGAGGGGCGATGGAGGTGGGATAGGTGGAAGGAGGTCAAGGTGAGGGTGGTAGGCCGGAGTGGGGTGGGGGCGGAGAGGTCAGGAAGAGGATTGCAGGTTAGGAGGGCGGTGCTGAGTTGAGGGAACCGACTGAGACAAGGTGGGGGGAGGGGAAATGAGGAAGCTGGAGAAATCTGAATTCATACCTTGTGGTTGGAGGGTTCCCAGGCGGAAGATGAGGCGCTCCTCCTCCAGCCGTCGTGTAGTTGTGTTCTGCCGGTGGAGGAGTCCAAGGACCTGCATGTCCTCGGTGGAGTGGGAGGGGGAGTTAAAGTGTTGAGCCACGGGGTGATTGGGTTGGTTGGTTCGGGCGGCCCAGAGGTGTTCTCTGAAGCGTTCCGCAAGTAAGCGGCCTGTCTCACCAATATAGAGGAGGCCACATCGGGTGCAGCGGATGCAATAGATGATGTGTGTGGAGGTACAGGTGAACTTGTGGCGGATATGGAAGGATCCCTTGGGGCCTTGGAGGGAAGTGAGTGTGGAGGTGTGGGCGCAAGTTTTACATTTCCTGCGGTTGCAGGGGAAGGTGCCGGGGGTGGAGGTTGGGTTGGTGGGGGGTGTGGATCTGACAAGGGAGTCACGAAGGGAGTGGTCCTTGCGGAACGCTGATAGGGGAGGGGAGGGAAATATATCCTTGGTGGTGGGGTCCGTTTGGAGGTGGCGGAAATGGCGGCGGATAATACGTTGTATGCGCAGGTTGGTGGGGTGGTAGGTGAGAACCAGTGGGGTTCTGTCTTGGTGGCGGTTGGAGGAGCGGGGCTCAAGGGCGGAGGAGCGGGAAGTGGAGGAGATGCGGTGGAGGGCATCGTCGATCACGTCTGGGGGGAATCTGCGGTCCTTGAAGAAGGAGGCCATCTGGGTTGTGCGGTGTTGGAATTGGTCCTCCTGGGAGCAGATGCGGCGGAGACGAAGGAATTGGGAATATGGGATGGCGTTTTTACAGGGGGCAGGGTGGGAGCATTATTTAAAAAATAAAACTTGTAACGAGCATTTAATGTGTGGAAAATATTATTGTAGAGATAAACGTTCATATTAAAATGACTGATGTACTCACTAAATTATCATTATACATTCATTCATTTATTTGTGTCATTCTTAAGTTGCAACTGCCTCATATTTCTCATCAATGTGATCTTTAAAAGATTCTTTGAGAGTGATGGCTGGACCATCATTAATTGATCATCTCTAACTCTTCATGAGTAGGTGTTCTGAGCTACTTTCCTGGAGAACTGCAACCCATGGGGTGTGCTGTGAGGGAGAGAGTTTCAGGATTCTGACCCTATGACAATGAAGAAGCAATGACATAGTTACAAGTCAGGATGCTGCATGGTTTGGAGGGGAACATGAACGTAATGGTCTACCAATGCATCTGTTGTCTTTAATCCTCTAGATGGTCACATTGGTGAGTTTGGAAAATGCTGTCATAGGAGCCTTGATGAGTTATTATAGTGCATCTTGTGCGTAGAATAGAATTAGGTTTATTGAATGTGTACAGAAGTACAGGAATACAGTGAAAGGTTTTTTAGACTTACAGTGTGGAAACAGGCCCTCCGGCCCAACAAGTCCACACCGACCCGCCGAAGCGCAACCCACCCATACCCCTACATTTACCCCTTACCTAACACTACGGGCAATTTAGCATGGCCAATTCACCTGAGCCGCACATCTTTGGACTGTGGGAGGAAACCGGAGCACCCGGAGGAAACCCACGCAGACACGGGGAGAACGTGCAAACTCCACACAGTCAGTCGCCTGAGTCGGGAATTGAACCCGGGTCTACAGGCGCTGTGAGGCAGCAGTGCTAACCACTGTACAAAGGTGTACAAAGTCAAAATTCCCAGCATCATCATAGATACAATGGTACCTAGATACAAAATCTAGAAAGAAGTTAGAAGTTCAACATTACAATCCTTTTGGAGCCATGTGCTCACAGTCACTCCACACTATGTTTTCCCAAGAGAGCTCGCTTTCTGCCGTACTAAGCTGAAACCCTCACTGCCAACCACCATCTGGGTTCTCCAGTCACTTTACCACTGACCAACCATCCAGCTCGTGATCTGTTTCGACCCTGACCATCAAAGTCCTGCTGGCCCCAGTCACTGCCATGCTGTGAATTCAGATGCTGTCACCATCCCCATGACTGAGCTCTCTGCAGAAGGTAAGGGGGAAAAAAAACTTGAAAAAAAGAGAAAAATAAAAACAAAAACAAGAAAAGAAGAAAATAAAATGTAAAAGATGGATGGAATGGAGGAGCCCTGGTCTCAGGAGCCCAGATTCTGCCTACTGTGCTGCTGCCATCTTGGCATTGATGGTCCATTCTGCACCCACTTTGCATCATTGTTGAAGGGATTGAATGTTGAAAATGATGGACGAGGTGTCATTCAAGCAGCTTGTTGACTGGATGGTTTCAGGCTTGTTGAAAGTTGTTGAAGTTGCAAGCATTGAAGCAAGTGCCCTGTATTCATTGACATTCCTGAATTATAAATTATAGATGGTGGACAAACAAAGAACAATGCAGCACAGGAATGGGCCCTTCAGTCTTCCAAGCCTGCGCTGACACATTTTGCCCTTCTATACTAAAACTGTCTTCACTTACAGAATCTGTATCCCTTTATTCCCTTCCTATTCACATATTCATGCAGAGGAGACATTGGAGAGACATGATGCGAGTTACTAAGCATACAATTCATTGATTCTGACCTGCTGTTCTATCCACAGTATTTATATGGCTGTTTTACTTTCACTTCTTGTCAATGCTAATGCACAGGATAATAATAGGGTGCAAGGCACTACCTTGAGGAAAAGGACTCTTGTCCCTACCTCTGAACCAAGAGGCCTGTGTTCACATCTCACCTACTCCCGAGGTGTGCAATAACATCTCTGAATAGGTTGACACCATGTGACTGAGGTGATACATTTCCAGTTAGCTCAAATATCTTCCTTTGTGCTGGGCATGATTTTAGCAATCAGAGAATATTCCCCTAATTCCTATTGTCTCTAGTTTTCCTAGCACTCCTTTATACCTCATCCTGTCAAATGCAGTTGCTCCCACTTCACCTCTGGAGTTCAGTTTTTTTGTCCATGTTTGAACCTGGCTGTAATGAGGTCAGGAGCTGAGTGGCCCTGGTATGGCTGGGTGGTAGACTATTTTCTTGCCTAGGTTGAGCCTGATACATGAGGCTTCATGAGGTCTGGAGTCAATGTTGAAGACTGTAAGGGCCACTCTCTCCTGTTTATAAATTACTATATTAGATTAGATTCTCTACAGTGTGGAAACAGGCCACTTAGCCCAACAAGTCCACACCGACCCATCCATTCCCCTACATTTACCCCTGTCTAATGGACATCACACTATGGGCAATTTAGCATGGCCAATTCACCTGATCTGCACATTTCTGTGACTACAGGAGGAAACTGGAGCACCACACAGAGATGGGGAGAATGTGCAAACTCCACACAGACAGTTGCCTGAGGCTGGAATCGAACCCAGGTCCCTGGCAATGTGAGACAGCAGTGATAACCACTAATCCAACGTGCTGCCCTAAGAAACAAGGACTTGTCTGGGATTATCACTTCTGGTGGGTCAGTCCCACCAGTAGGACAAGACATCTGCAGGGATGGTGGCCGTACAGTCTGTATGTTGTTAGATATGGTTCTGAGAGTGTGATTACATTAGGCACAAGCCCCCAGTTGCTATTGAGCAGGACTTTGCAGGGTTGAAAGGACTGTATTTGCGATTATCATTTCCACAGTCTGCGTTTGTGCTGGGTGATTTTCTCAGTTTGAGATAAAATCCACCTCCATCATTATGTGAGATGTAACCTTCAGGATATATTCAGTTCCAAAGGTATTATATGTGACTTTAATAATATTAGTAACATATAATTCTCACGAGATCAGGATATTGGTTTATTTTTAAATAATTTTTTAAATTTGTCACACATTAAGGGGCTCACTGAATAAGTGTACAAGGGTCATAATGTTGTAACAGGATGAGATAGGCTAGAAAGGATGTTCCTGATGATTTCTGACTCCAGAACCAGGGCTCACTGTCTCGTCTATGGGGCAAATCATTTCGGATGAAGATGAAGAGAAATCTTTTCACCCAGAGAGCGGTGAGCCAATGAAATTTGTTACCACAAAAAGCAATTGAGGTCAGAACATCGTATGATTTCAAGAAGGAGTTGAATATACCACTTAGGATTCAAAATATCAAAAGATATGGAGGAAAAGTGTGAAAAGCAGGAACAGGCTATTGAGTTGGATGATCAGCCATGACCTTCATGAGTGGCACAGCGGGCTGAATAAGCTCCGCCTGCTTCCATTTTCTATGTTTCTTTGTAGAGGAAGTGAGTGGGTGTTTGAGAGGGAGAGAAAGACATGCAGTCTGTATTAGGAACATTGAGGTTAGCTGTGCTGTGATCTCTTGTGAGTTTTAATGAAATTTGATGATCCACTATATCATTAACATCTGGGGAAATTGCTGAGACATCAATGGGATCTATTTTGGTTATATGTACCTGTGGGTTGTTTAACCACAGTCTATTATCCATATTTACAACATGATAATTCTGGGTGTTAGAAATAAGTTTTATATGTATTATAGATTAAAACACCATTTTTACTTTGTGTAGTAAAGTTCATTGCCTGTTCAAACTTTGTAGTCTTGTGGTTTTCTTCTCGAATAAAGTCCCCTGCATCTCGCACTTTGTCTACTTTAAAAATACAAATTACTGATCCATTATTAGAATGTAACGTAAATTTGACAATCTTCATAGAAGTTCAATATGTGGCTTACTGGGCAATAAAGAGATATTCCCTCACATTGTGCTGGGTCTCCAGTCACATGTAGGCCAGCAGAATTCCTTTGGAGTTATTTTCATGAATCAAATGGGGTTTTACAACAATTAAGATTTCATAAACACAATTAGACTTGATTTTTTAAATTCCAGATTTAATACAAATTTCATCAAATGTGGTAGGATTCAGTCATTAGCCTGGACCTCTTGATTACTAGACCAATGACAAAGTTAAAAATCACACAGTAAAAAGGTGAGGTCTGCAGATGCTGGAGATCAGAGCTGAAAATGTGTTGCTGGTTAAAGCGCAGTAGGTCAGGCAGCATCCAAGGAACAGGAAATTTGACGTTTCGAGCATAAGCCCTTCTGCCTGACCTGCTGCGCTTTAACCAGCAACACATTTTCAGCTCAGTTAAAAATCACACCAGGTTATAGTCCAACAGGTTTATTGGAAGCACGAGCGTTCAGAGCACCATTCCTTCATCAGGTGGTTGTCCTTTTAGTGTGTTCTAGATCTTGTTGCCTTCTATGTTTAAATAACCTTTCTAAAGGAATGAATATAAATGACAACTTCAATGTAGAACATTAAAACTTCAGAGAATAATTGGATTTACAGTGGAATCACCTTCCCCTGCCCCACCCAATCCCACAAGCACTTTTCACCTGTGCTAGATCATAGACAAGAAACTGGGCATATAGTGGTGCTCCAAAACCTTTTAAAAAAATGTGATTGGATTGCTTGCATTGACCTCTGGTATGACCCATGAAGGAATGGTGCTCCAAAACCTAGTGCTTCTAAATAAACTCCCTGTTGGAATATAACCTGATGTTGTGTCATTTTTAACTTTGTCCACCCCAGTCCAACACCAGCACCTCCAAGTCATGTAGACCAGTGACATTACCAATACACTGTTTCCTCATTAACATTGCTTCTCCCTCATGCATAGATCAGAAAAATCCATTTTCAACTTGGTCATGGATTTAGGGCTGAAGTTTAAAACCTAACAGTCACCATTATGTATTGTCTGGTATCTGTGCTCTCTTCTGGTCTCAATGGCTGTAATTGTTTCCATTTGCTTTATAATAGTTTTTATATTTGGACTTTTTATGTTTGAGTTTCTCAACAAATTGCTTGCATTTCTGACGATGAGGTTAGAGTAGAAATAAGAGTATGTTGGATACAGGAAATTCAGACCATAATGTTTGTGAAGAAGCACCTGGACATCAATACCCATCCTGTGTGAAAATGCAGTTATTCAAGAATTATTGATTGGCGCATAACATAGATATTTCCATTTGAATTCACAACATCCTTTTTTTTTCTATATTGGGTATAAAAAGCATATCATCTTACCTGAACGTTTGACTGTTGGATGATGCCTAGTGAAAAATTGTTGCAACATAGTCTAAAGGAGAGAGGTCAATGTGGGTTGATTAAAGCATCATTGACAGTGTTGGCTAATCAAGAGAGTTGATTTGAAGAGAAATGTGGCCTAATTAAGATAGTATGCTGATTAAAGAAATAGGTTAGTATGAGCTCATTTAAGGTATGGGTCAGGATGAGCCAAATAAATCAGTCGGATCAGAGTGGATTGATTATGTTTGAAAATCAGCATGGGCTGACTTAAAAGTTCAGCCTGTCTTGTAATCTCTGTGAAAGTCTACCTCACAATACATTAAGACAGAAGTGACTTTATAAATAAAAACAAGATCAGTGAATAGTTTATGCTCATTGGTCGGCTTATTATCCGAGAGCTATTCACCTGTTCAATATGTGATCATTAAACGTTAGCTGTGAGCTCAACTCCCATTCAGAAATAATGGAAGACACATGCAGATAAATCAAAGCAATTTTGAGCTAACAGGATAGGAATAATTCTGGATTAGTGGTGCTGGAAGAGCACAGTAGTTCAGGCAGCATCCGAGGAGCAGTAAAATCGACGTTTCGGGCAAAAGTCCTTCATCAGGCATAAAGGCAGAGAGCCTGAAGGGTGGAGAGATAAGCTAGAGGAGGGTGAGGGTGAGGAGAAAGTAGCATGCAGTACAATAGGTGAGTGGGGGAGGGGATGAAGGTGATAGGTCAGGGAGGAGGGTGGAGTGGATAGGTGGAAAAGAAGATAGGCAGGTAGGACAAGTCATGGGGGCAGTGCTGAGCTGGAAGTTTGGAACTGGGGTGAGGTGGGGGAAGGGGAAATGAGGAAACTGTTGAAGTCCACATTGATGCCCTGGGGTTGAAGTGTTCTGAGGCCGAAGATGAGGTGTTCTTCCTCCAGGTGTCTGATAGTGAGAGAGTGGCGGTGAAGGAGGCTTAGGACCTCCATGTCCTCAGCAGAGTGGGAGGGGGAGTTGAAATGTTGGGCCACGGGGCAGTGTGGTTGATTGGTGCGGTTATCCCGGAGATGTTCCTTAAAGCGCTCTGCTAGGAGGCGTCCAGTCTCCCCAATGTAGAGGAGACTGCATCGGGAGCAACGGATACAATAAATTATATTAGTGGATGTGCAGGTAAAACTTTGATGGATGTGGAAGACTCCTTTAGGGCCTTGGATGGAGGTGAGGGAGGAGGTGTGGGTGCAGGTTTTATAGTTCCTGCGGTGGCAGGGGAAGGTGCCAGGGTGGGACAATGGGTTGTAGGGGGGTGCTGCCTGACCTGCTGTACTTTTCAAGCACCGCACACGCGACGCTGATTCCAGCATCTGCAGGCCTTACTTCCTTCAGGCTGGAATAATTTCTCTGGACTTGAGTCCCTGTAATGGATGGTGTTGAGAAATGATTTAAAACTTTGTTTTGGTGTGTGTTTAGATCTTCTTGCCTTCTATCTTTAAATAGCCTTTTTAAAGGAATGAATATAAATGAACAAATTCAATGTAGAACGTTAAAACTTAAGAAAATAATTGGGTTTACAGTGCAAGCCCCACCCCCTAACACCCACGCCACTGCCACAACCCCATAAGCATTCTTCATCTGTGTTTGATCCTAGCCAAGAAATTGGGCATACAGCGGTGCTCCCTAAACTTAAAAATAAAGGTGATTGGATTGCTTGCATTGACCTCTAGTATGACCCACAAGGCAGGGTTGATGGTCATGCATATATTGTAAGTGTGCAGAGCGACAATTTATGAAATCAATACCTCTATTGCTAATTTATGTGCAGTCTGTCTATCTGGCATTTCAGTATGCTTTCGGCTGTATGAGGAACACATCCACAGGGATATCCATGAGTTGTTTTCTTTAATTTCTGTTCAATTCTTTGATTGTGACACAAGTGTAGACCTGGCGAGGCATCGTCTTGGTCTGGCGTGATGGCCTCCTGCCCTGGTGTGAGAGTCTTTTGACAGCCCAAGGGGCAGTCCTTCAGCGGCTTGTAGTAGTCTCATGGCCCAAAGTCTGAGGTGGCTGGTGGTGAGAGTGTGGCCCAGTGCTTACCTGCTGATTGGAGACTGCAAGAAGGTCCTGTCCAGGCAGGTTCCAGAGGCAGCAGGCGGAGATTGGAGGCGGCAACTTCAGTGGCTGCAGCAGCGGTGATGGCATCGTAGCCTGACGTGCTGCGAGAGGTCCCCTGGTATCTGCAGCAACAACAAGAAATGGCAGCTGAAGTCTCCTGGAAAGTGACCTCAGTGGAAGAGATTGGGACCTTGGCAAACACTCATCAAAGACAGTTGAACTTTATTCCTTTATTTTTCTAGTTTATATTAGGAAAGACTTTAATGTTAACTATTACCTTATTTCTTTGTTTTTCTACTTATTCAATGAAGGTCTGTAATGCTTGACATTTTAAATTTGTTTATTTGAATATTTTATATACTACTTGGTACCTGAGTCTTTTGTACCTTGGTACCTTTGTACTTAAGATGGTGCCGTGTGTGGTGACATTAGACATGTTTTACTGAACCCCTGTACTCAAGTACACGTGACAATAAAATCTAAATCTTAGACACCTGAATCCAAAAGGCCAACCACCAAGTAAGTTCCAGTCAATGTAATTTGACTTGTATTAAGATCCTCATGGCAACCAACAAATCAAATTGACTGAACAACCCCAACATTCCTCATTCCTGATGAAGGGCTTTTGCCCGAAACGTCGATTTTTCTGCTCCTTGGATGCTGCCTGACTTGCTATGCTTTTCCAGCACCACTCTAATCTAGACCCTGAGCAACCCCAATAGCAGAATCAAGCTGTCAGCTTTTACTTTAGCTTCTATTTTAAATATCAAACCAATATCAATGTGAGTATTATGGTACTGCTGAAGTAGTCAGATCTCAAAATTAAACCTATCTGGCTAGACCATATTTTTTTAAAATTGTGTTATTTAACATGGTGGCTAGTCACAGACACATTCAACTGCAGCAGCAGATTTTCTTTAATAACAGAATGGAGGTTTGTTACATTTTATAAAAGAAAAACAATCCGATCTATCTAAATTTAGAAAACAGCGTGCAAGGCTTAAAATACACAGTAAAACACAATTTCAAATAATAGTTTCTGAAAATATCAATTACAGAGACTTAAGTCCAAATAAATTGCACCCCTATCGACTCTTAAGTGTTGAATTGACTGCTGATAGTTTCTTGGCCTTAGACTGTGGAGGCAATTTGCTGAGTCCTTTTCAAGTCTGTGATCATGAACCATTACATATACCTGAAAGTCTAACATTCGCACGACTGATAACTTGCAGAGTTCTAACCAAATTCTTTTGGTGTGGAAGTTTCACAAATTAAACCATGAATGTTGAGGATACTTATTCCTTGAACTGCACTAAACCCTTTTTCTAGCGAGATTCTAAACTCACCTTGGTGTGTTCTAAAATGAACTGAAAAACCTGCTTCTGAAGCAACTCTTTGTTTCAAAAAGTGTTCTGAAGTGAAAACAACACTAAAAGCTGTTGGACATGTTGCGTCTTTTTATTTTATTCCATTTTTGATTGTGATCTGAATTCGGAAAAATAGCTGATTTAAAGCAAAGGAATAAGGAAGCAATTGCTGTACTTTTAATAAGCTAGTTAACGAAACTTATTTTGTGTAGTGTTTACCCTTGTTTTGCAAGCACTAGGGGAAGTTGTACAATGAGATGGCTTTTGACAAATTTTCACACACGGGATTAGTAAGGAAAATTAAAGCTCATGGTATTGAAGGTAATGTATTAACATGGATAAAGAAGTGGTTGGCAGACAGAAAACAGCGAGTTGGAATAAATTGGTCCTTTTCAGGCAGTGATGAATGGGGTGCCTCAGGGTTCAGTGTTGGGACCTCAGCTGTTCACAATATGCATTAACGATTTGGATGAAGGAATTGAATGCAATATCTCCAAATTTGCAGACCACACTACATTGTGTGGTAGTATGTGCTGTGAGGAAGATGCTATGAGGTTACAGGGTGAGTTGGACAGACTGGCAGAGTGGACAAATACTTGGCAAATGCAATACAATGTGGATAAATGTGAGGTTATCCACTTTGGTCACAAACATAGGAAGGCAGATTGTTATCTGAATGGTGGCAGTTTAGGAAAAAGTGAGGTGTAGCGAGACCTGGGTGTCATGGTGGAGCAGTCACTGAAGGTTGGCATGCAGGTGCAGCAGGCAGTGAGGAAAGCCAATGGCGTGTTGACTTTCATAGCGAGAGGATTTGACTATAGGAGTAGGGACCCTCCTGAAGCGTCAATTCTCCTGCTCCTCGGATGCTGCGTGACCTGCTGTGCTTTTCTAGCACCACACACTCTCGACTCTGATCTCCAGCATCTGCAGTCCTCGCTTTCTCCTATAGGACTGGGAATGTCTGACTGTGGTTATACAGGGCCTTGGTGAGGCTACACCTTGAGTCTTGTGTGCAGTTTTGGTCACCTAGTCTGAGGATGGACATTCTTGCTATTGAGGCAATCGACTGAGGTCTGTCAGACTGATACCCAGGATGGCAGGAATAACATATGAAGAAAGATTCGATCAACTGGGCTTGTATTCACCAGAATTCAGAAAACCGAGGGGGATCTCATAGGAGTATATAAAGTTCTGATGGTACTGTACAGGGAAATATGAGAAGAATGTTTCCAATGTTGGGGAAGTTCAGAACAAAGGGTTTCAGTCTAAGAATAAGGGGTGAACCATTCAGGACTGAGATGAGGGAGAATTTCTTCACTCAGAGTGGTAAACCTGAGATTACATGATCGACCATGATCATATTGAATGGCGATGCAGGCTCGAAGGGCTGAATGGCCTACTTCTGTCCCTGTTTTTGATGTTTCTATCTCCAGGGTGTGTATAGGAAGTAAAATTCACTCAGCAAAAGGTTGCTGATTGATTTGAGGAGTTGTGAATGCCTAAGGCCATAAGCCTAACAGAAAGTATCTGAGTGGCTTCTGGGTAACTGACCAGCTTGTAGATATGAATGATACTGACAAAAGCCCTGAGACTACTGAAAGGATTGAAAGTATGTCGCTAAAATACTTAAATTCTGAGGAAAGCCAGTTTATTTTCTCTCACCCATTGATCAGTCAGAGACTTTATAAAATTTGTGAACCAGGCTCTCTGTGCCTCTTTTGAAGAAATGAGAGAACTTGAAAGAAAAGATCAGAGAAATGAAGAACTTGGAAAACAAAAGGAACACTCCACTGAACTGTGAAGACTGGTGCTATTGAACTGTTTCCCCAGTACTTTTTCCTTCTAACCTATAATGTCAATGTTTCTTTGTCTGTTCATATGTGTGTATTTAAGGGTATGTTTGAAACAGGGTAAGATTTTTAAATATTAGAGTTATATATCAGCAGTTCATGGTTGTTTGCCTGTGGTTAGAAACTATCAATTTGCGGTAAATAATATTCTGGTTATGTACAGAAACATGGTCAATGTTTTCTCTTAACCAGGATCTATTCAATAGGTAAATTGGAAATTTGTATACCTTAATAAAGTCTTTATCTTTTGCGATGACTCAAAGTTTAGTGGTCCTCAATTTGCAGCATGATGCTTCATTGAGGCATGTTGTAAACCCAACATTATAAACATCTTTTAACACCACAAGTGTTTGCAGTCACCTCTCTGACACGTACCGGATTAAGTCACTTTTATAAGAGGATTTTCTGACCTTCTTTGTTTCAGAAAAATTTCCCTACAAAAAGTTTTGGTTTCTGAAATCCAAACTCAAATAATGATATATAAATTCTATATCTATATACATGAGTTGTACACGTTTGATCGTCTAAATTAATAATGCATTAACAGACAAATTGTGGTCAGTATAATCCACCAATTACACCTTAAATAGCAGGTACCAAAACGTTATTTTACCAAGCATCTTTGGCAATAATGTCAGCTGCAGAGTCCTTCAGAAGCTGAAAGAAATTGGGTCAATGGGAAGGATGGGATTTGGGTTGGAATTGATCTGGCAAACAGAGAGGAATGGAGGGTCAGGTCTGGCAGCAGGGGTATGAGTGGGAGGAGTTTGGGTTCATGTAAGTTCTGGCAGAGGTACAAGTCCAACAACAGTGGGACAGAGAGAATCAAGTCTGGTGGCAGCAGTTGAGGGTGAGTTTAGAAGGGGGCGATAGCCAGTGTTTGATTTAGTTCTGGCAGGCATTATGGAGAGTCAAATCTGGTGGCATAGGATAAAGTGAAGAGGTGAGGGTCTGGATTGGGTGAGGGCATCAGTTCTAGGGCTTGATGCCAGGACTGAAGAGGTTGTGTGTGGGGTGTACAGATTGGATCCCATTTACAGGGCATCAGGTTAGGTCTGGATATTGTGTGTGGGGTAAATATAAGATCAAGTTAATAGTTTCTCAGGCAAGTTTTCCTGAATAGCCACTTTACTTACTTTCATTAGACCCATCCAATGTCTTCGATGTTTGGGAACAAGCAATCACGTAACTCACAGGGAAATAGTGGCATACCCATCATATCAAGCTGCCAATAAAATAACTTGCTTTTGTGTGTGGTGTAGTTGGTAGTCCTCTTTGGGAGCTTCATGTAAAAGAAATGCTTTGCAGGATCTCACCACAAATAACTCCTAAAGATGGACTGTTGAGGTTTCAGAGCTGAGACAAATGTAGCAAGTCACCTTCAGAGGGAAAGAGTATGGCTGATGACTCGGTCACCAATGCCAGAGGGTAAACATAAGACCAGAATCCAAAAGTCCAGTTAGTTCAGCAGAGTTATAGGGTAGAGGACCTTGCTGAAATAAAATTGGGTGAGGTAATTAAAGCATTTCTAAATTACGGTGAGCATTTTGAAATTATTATATTGGGCGACTGGGACGTTTGGAGGTTGATATGGACAGTGGTATTGACAGTGTGTATAGTGCAGGCTATTGGTGATAGAGTTTGGAATGATTTCAATTCGTAAGCAGTTTCTAAGAATAAAGAGTGACTTTCTTCCACTCCAGGTTCATGAGTTCTAAGATATTTGACTAATCAAATATTTAATCTGAAACTCTGACATATGTGGAACAGTTTGTGCTCGGGGGTCAGGTAGACAAGTCTTTTTTTGAGGTCTGTGCATTCTTTCTGACATTGCAGTTTAGTTTTTGAGTGTTCCTGATGAAGATTTGCAATATGTTTGCTGCCTTTCCAAATAAACCTTCCACAGGGGACTCCCATACATTAGCAGGGACATTGACTACTTCAGGGATACTTTGAGGATATCCCTCGAGTATTTCCTTTGCCTTATCGGGAGTCTACTGCTGTGACTGAACAAAGTAGAGCAGTTGTTCTGGGAGTTGGGCATCAGCCTTATGAATGATATGACCTGCCCAGCACAGTTGTTTTGCATAATTAGGATCTCAATGCTAGCCATGTTGGCCTTGGGAGAAGATGCTTCTGTTGAATTAAATTTCTGACCACTTCATTTGGAGCATCTTACAAAAACACCATTGGTGTACTTCTTCTATGTCTTGAAATGCCTATTGTAGATTGTCTACATCTTTGAGGGTGGAGGATGGTGATAACCATGGCCTTAGTTTCAGGTCTGAGGTCCTGATCTTTGAATACTCTTCTCTTTAGTTATCAGATTGAGCTGGCATCTTGGAGACAGTAATACATATTTTGTTCATGTATGTGCCTTCATTGAAGAGAGACTGCAAAGATATGAAAATAGGTCCTTTAGTTTTCAGAATCATGCTGTTTATCGTTTTGGCAAGAGTGTGTTGTCTGAATTTGTTGGAAGAGGACTTTAGTTTTCTGGGTGTTTAGTATAAGCCTATTTCCTTATGACCTTTGGAGAAGCTCAGTTTCTCAGTGATTATGTGCGCAAGACAAGACAACATAACTTGAACAGTTACGATCTAATTTGCTATGTAAGTTAAATCCATATCTATGGGTAATTTGGTGAGGGTAAGGTATGGTAATGTGGCAAGGAGAAAATGGTGAAATGGATTGGTCAAATGACGCAGAGTTGTTTGACCCCTGTCTTCACTGAGATAGTCTCTCTGGTTTGTTAGTAACAATCATGGCTTGCATGTCATTGGGGAGCAGGTGAAGCATGGTCACAAATTTCCGATAGCAGCAATGTTTGAGGACGATACTCCATAACCCTTCCCAGTTGACCACTTCATGAGGTCAAGAAGTGAAACCTGGCATTTTTTTTTCTAGCATTGTGGTACAGTGAAGATTATGCCTATTGTGCCTCTTTGTAGGAAAAACCTCATTGTTTCTTTGGAAGGAGTTCTTTGGCCTGATTGATGATTGATGAGAATTGTTACAATGATCTTTCTTGAAGCAGATAGCAGGTAAATTCTCTATAGTTAATCACAATAGGTTCCTCTCCCTTTTTGATTTTGAATTAGTGTCGGTATAGAGTGTAGCTCAGGAAATGGACAAGGAAACAGAAAAGAAAAAAATTGCAGTCAGTACAACAACTTTCACATTCTCAGGACATTCTAAAGTACACTTACTTCAAAGCCATGAAATGACTTTTACGACAAGTCATAGTCGTTGCTTTGGCAAATTAGGAGCCATTAATAAGCAAAGACGTTTTAAATAAGTGAGAATGGTGGTGATATATGGTAGCCAGCATACTGGAAAATCTTCTATTTGCCTTCACATGCTTCCACAAGATCCTACACATTAAACCTGAGGGGAAAGATGGAGCCTACGTTTGACATCTTATATGAAAGAAAGAAACCTTGATTATGCTGCACTCCCTCAACATTGAAGCATCACTCCAGATTATAGGATCAGATCTTGGAGTGGGGATTGACGTTGTAACCACGAAGACTTCAAAACAAGAGGTCTACCAATAAGCTACTATTGGCAATGGAATGCCAGTTTATAAATTAGTGTCTGCAAGTGCAAAGCCTTGTCATCTAGAGGGCTGTTTGTTTTTTGTGTAACTGGACCCAGAGAGGCAAGAGACGAAACATTTCTAGAACACATGCACCAACCAACCCCATCGCCCTGTGGCCAACCCATCGAACTCCCCTTCCCACTCCATCAAGGACATGAGAGTCCTGGGCCTCCACCACTTCTATAACCAAGCCACCCGCCGACTGGAGAAGGAACGCATCATCTTCTGCCTGGGGACCCATCAACCACACCACATTAACATCAAATTCAATAGTTTTCAAATGTCCCCTCCCCTCACCTCATCCCAGATCCAACCCTCCAACTAAATACTGCCGTCTTGACCTGTCCTACCTGTCCATCTTCCTTCCCACCTATCCACTCCAACCTCCTCGCTGACCTTTCACAATCACCCCCAACCAGCATCCACCTATCACCTTCTCAGCTACCTTCCCCTCCACCCCCACTCTCCTATTTATCTCTCAGCCCCCTTCGCTCACCCCCCCTTCACACACACACACACACACACACACACACACACACACTTTTCAACTCTGATCTTTAGCATCTGCAGTCCTTACTTTCTCCTGATAATTAATTGTAAGTTTGAAGGCACATATGAATGGGAACTCAAAACAACACCATTTTGTTAGGAATAGCAAGAGAGAGAGAGAGAGTTCATTGACATGTGAAGTTTGGAAAAGTAGCAGAATACTCACTCTAGAATGTTCCACATCTATTGCCCATTTGTCCTAGCATTGTCCTACCATTGTCTAATGGATGCAGAGGGGTGGTGGTATACATTTTGAAATGTAATGCAGCAAAAGACGTTTAGAGTCTGCTGAATAAACAGTCATTGAATTTGTCCACAGGAAAATTGAAGTCCCAGAATTTCACGGGATTTCAGCTGAAGTGAAGAGGTGGAAAATGAGCAAGTACAAAACACTTGAAAAATTGAAGGAGAGACACTGACTCTAGTAGAAGGTGAAACGTCAGGAAAGAAAATGCTATGTCTGTTCTGTGATGTTAATAGGAAAGTAAGAGCACAATAAGTAGGAGGCTTACTGGTCAAATGATTGAATCAATAGGATTATAGCCAGGTCCTAGGTGCAATTTTCCTTGTACTAATTTGCTTTTCCTATGAGCATTGCGCCCAGATTATTTGCATTGGCTAAATTCTCTAAAAAGAGAAGCTCCCTCCTCCTTGTCACTTCTTTCTTGAAGACATCCAGCACAATGTCTAATGATCTTGAATTCTTCCACAGCTTTTAGCCATCATCTAGAGTTTGCAGTAGTGACTGAGAGCTGTGATTGATAACAGGCAAATACAGTAACCTTAGTAGAGATGCAAGTTAAATTCATTTAGTGTCGCAGAAATCTAGATACCAATTGGTGGACTGCCAAAAACAGCATGAATAATGCTGGCAACTTATCAATCATAATCAAATAAGGCACAAACACCATTTTGACCCGTGTTTTCACCAATATCATCAAGCACAAATGTTTGGAGCTATGCCCATGTTTTGGATTCAAGTCAAATCTCTCTCAACGATTCTTTTTGGTGTTTGATGTTCTTTAATTTATAGTTTTTGATTTTCAATTTGCAGCATTAAAATACAGCAGGCACTATAATCAATTTTTCTTTCTGTCTTCATCAGACAGATTTTCTCATATGCACCAAATAAACATTTAAACGTAATTTTCTACCCAGATCTTATCTCAAAAAAAATGGTTTCGCTGTCAGTTGGTCTACTTTGCATACTTGTCTCCGTACTTCACATATCTTCAGGCTTTCTGCTTAACTCTCCATTTGTTTTTTTTTCTCCTTCACTCTTCCTGTACTGTGCTAGATGTGCCCGGAGGGGAGCATCATCACAACATTGCTGCAGATTCCTAAACCCTGACAACAGCTGTGAACTCACAATCTTTTGAGAACTGAGGAGCTGGATTTTACTTTGGGATGGTGACCCTTCCTGGCTCTTAAATGGCTTGAGGCAGCACTTCAGCCACTCAACAACGTGAAGTTCTGCCTGAGATGGCTGCCAGTTAGTTGGAAATGGCTCTTCTCCAATACTGACAGTAACAACCAGGAGTGAATCAACAGTGAGACCTGCACGATAACATGCCATGTTGGAGCAGCAATCCACAGTAGGTCTTGGATCTGACTGGAGCCAAGGTGATGAATGATTGGATAGTTGGTGAGCTGGGGCATGGGGAGAATGGGGGCTTGTTGGGAGACCTTGGGTAAAGCTGCTTGGTGTGCCAAAGGGACTTGTTAAGAAGTCAATACTTATTTACAGTCTCTGGCATGTTCATTGAAAGCTGCTGGGCACCTGGTGTGAGTCTTACCTAACACTAGCTGAATCCAATTATTGGCAGGGTCAGGCATTTAAATAACCATTAGTTGTCCATTGCCATTGAAGATACTTACTTGATCCATGAACCTGTTGCTTCTCCCTGTACTGGTATAGATGGGCTTGGGTGGATGAGTGGCTAGTGGGCAAAGTGTCCATAGTATTTTATGGCCCCCATCTTGCCAACTTGTCTCCAGGAATCTGTAAAATATAGCACTAGGTTATTACCACTGACCTTCAGAAGGTCAGTTTTTCAGATCTTAAGAGTGCATTTTGGTTCAGGCATGTATCAGGTTTGTGACCAGAATGGATACTGTTCTGTTGCCTAGTGCAGTCAATGGGAGATCTAATCAATTTATATGGTCAACCATTGCCAATATGGCCTTGTTGAACTGTCAACAGTAATTGCAGACTTTATAATCAACTATTAGAAGGATAGAAGTCTAGCAGTGTGGTCATTCTTGATGGGCCTACAACAATATACTAAATGAGACCAATGCAACTGATTGAATATTGAGAAGGATATTTGTGCAGAGCTAACAACAAAGTGATCACTCATTGAAACCCTTAAGATTCAAAACACATGAACTGAAAATATGCTTGAAAGATAAATGGTAGATGAGGCTTTTTCACTTACTTTTAGTGATTTGATTCATTCACGTTCTGGATTGTTCATTAGCAAATTTTCATTACCTCATAATTTCCAAATTCTGATTTGTTACAGCTGAAAGTAATCTAGAAAAATTAATTGGTTCAGTTTCTGCAATTCCAATAATAGGTTTTACCGACCGAATATAAAACCCTCATTTGTCACTATTTTATGACTCTGTGATTTAAGCAAGCAATGTGCAAATGCAGAAAAAAAATTGCATGTAGAATGTATAATGCTTAGCAGAAAAAGCTTTTGTACTCATGTGTCATTTATCAATGGAGCTCCTCTGGCACTGTATGTGGGAAGTCAATTGCTTACTTTATTTTAAGGGCAAGCATATTACTCAACACATGGATTGCACTGCTAAAGAAGCCAAAGAATCCCATTCGGTGACGAAGTTTAATTGCTGTTAGGTAAACTTTGGTGTGGTATGAAAATAAAATGTATGTCACCAATGTCCTGAGGGGAGGAGATGGCCTAGTTGTATTAATGTTAAACTACTAATCCAAAGGCCACGGTAATGTTCTGGAGACTCATGTTCAAATCCTTTCATGGCCGATGGTCAAATTTGAATTTGACAAATATCTGGAATTAGCCCCGTCTAATGGTGACCATTGTCAGTTGTGAAAAACCCAACCTGTTAATCTGTAATGTCCTTGAGCGAAGGAAACTGCCATCCTTACCTGGTTTGACCGACACATGATGCCTCTCTGTGCCCCCCTCCCAGACCTACAGCATTGTGGTTATTGTACCTTTGGGGCAGCATGGTGGCTCAGTGGTTAGCACTGCTGCCTCACAGCACCATGATTTTGGCTCGATTCCCACCTCAGGTGACTGTCTGTATGGAGTTTGCACATTCTCCCCGTGTCTGCGTGGGTTTCCTCCTGGTGCTCTGGTTTCCTCCCACACCTCCAAAGGTGTGCAGGTTAGCTGAATTGGCTATGCTAAATTGTCCATAGTGTTAGGTGCATTAATCAGAGGAAATGGGTCTGAGTGGGTTACTCTTCAGAGGGTCAATGTGAACTCATTGGGCTGAATGGCCTGTTTCCACACTGCAGATAATCTAATTACAAAAAAAAATCCAATTACACTCAACTGCCCTCTGCGCAAAGAGGATAGATGATAAATGCTGGGCTGGTCAGTGATGCCTATATCCTTTGAATGAATATCAAAAACATTGTTCTTATTAGAGAAAAGCACCTTGTGATGGGTTTAATCTGAGGGTGTAGTTGAGAAGCATGACCTCAGAGAGATATCATCTGGTACAGGCATTGGGCCCATGATGTTGGTACCAATCAGAAGCCAGCTATCCAGCCAATTGAGCTAACCAGCCCCAAAAGGAGATACCAGAAGAATTTGTCACAAAATTCCAATTTTTCCTAGCGACAGCAAAGGTGTTAGAAGATTGAAAAGTGGTAAAAGTAATACTCTTACTCAATAAAGGGTACAAGGTGATTCCTAATAACTCCAGGCCAGTAAGTGCAGTATCAGTCATTGGTAAAATTTTAGAAGCAATAATAATGGGATAGAAATGTAACAAGCTGTTGGTGAGGTTTCATTTATTAAGGAGGGCCTGCATGGACTTCTTGTAGACAAATCAGCACAAATCTTCCTGTCTCTGAACCATTGGAGATGAGATATAAGTCCGGAGATGTGTGTCAGCACTCTGCAGAAGTCCTGACAAACAAGTATTTGTTCAGCTTTCCCAGAACTTGCCTTTTGATAGGCTGGTTCCTAGCCTCCCCCAAACACTGAACATGCCCATGAACTGACCCTGCCCAACTATCCCCAAACCACACAACAGTCTTCAACTTTTGGTCCAACTACACTCAACCATCCAATTTCCCTGGGTCCACTTGACTTCCATCAATCTGGATTAACCACTGTTTCTCAATTACCACTAACCATCTTGACATCACCTGACTATTCCCCTTGAACAACGGATTTCTGCTTAACATCTAACTACATCCCTGATCCGACCCCGCTAACCTGCCTGACTCAGGTGTCCCTTGATACCTACTGATAACTGGCTCCGCATAATCTTCCACTCACCCATCTTCCACCTCTTTCATTTCCAATTTATCCCAACTAACAACTTCACCCAACAACCCCGAATGTCGTCCCCCTCTCAGCCATCTTACCCATCTACCTACTTGCCCAATTCACTCATCTACTCTCCACTTGTAGGCATCCACCCATCTCACTAAATTTACCCATTCATCAATCTTTCCACCTCATTATTCACCCCAGTCACCTACCCATCTACACACTAATTCATTTATACATCTCAGCTATCTACCCAATTCACCTGCCTACCCATTTCAGCTGCTGATCCATCTGCCCATCTTATTGAACTATCTGTCCATTCACTTATCACACACCCATTCAGCCATTCACTAACACGTATTCATGTTATGAGATATTATTGGATCTTGCTGAACTTGTCAATTAATGCCATAAAAAGGGGAAGTGTTCTGTTCTTCTCCTAACTCCCTACTCTTAGTGAAATTATCTGAGACACACTGCTGCTTAGTTCTGTGTTACCCAATCTCATCGAAACAATTACAATTCTGTGGACAGCAGCATTGGGCTCAGAACTAGTGCTGAACAGAAAAAGCAGGCTACCATGTTTGACATAATGTTTTGATGAAGTGGGCTCAAAAATAAATGAAAGCAAAAGAGTGGATGTAAAAATAGAAGTTGCTGGAAAAGCTCAGCAGGTCTGGCAGCATCTGTGGAGAGAAATCAGAGTTAACATTTTGGGTCAAGTGACCATTCCTCAGAACTGTTATGTCCAGCGATTTCTATATTTGTCCCTGATTTACGGCATCTGTATTCCTTTTGGAATATCTTGGATATTGCCTATAAGGATTTTAGGATTGTAATAAAAATGGATTATCAGCCTTAAACTCCAATCATCTGATTCTAATGTCCAAGACATTTCAGGACTAAAAATGATTTTAATAAGAACAATGCTGACCTAAAATGGCTACTGTGATCACCTGATTAGGTTGACCTAACCTGATGAAATTATCAGTGAACAATGGTCAGTTTGAGTCAAGATTAACATTGTTGGAAAAAACACTGAAAAAATAGATCAGTATCATCTGATTGATTCACACCTTTCTGGAAGTTGCACGTTGAGATGAAAGATTTTCTCTGGAGATTCAACTTGGAAAAACAATGAGCAGACTCAAGAATATATAAATATTCCATTATTAGCAACTGCTTCTGACAGCAAAGTAGAGACAAGGAAAAATAGATTTGTAAGCCAGATCATGAAGACTCCCTTTGGATATCTTTCACTCAATATCAAAGGCCAGTTCCTAGTGAAAAAGCAACACTGAAAAGACACCATTCATTGGGAATTCAATGTTGTCTACAAGCTTTGCCATCCTTAGGGAACATGACAACAGATAAATCAAAGTTTATGAGAAGATTTGTAGCTCGGGTGCTCGTTGTTGTGGTTCTGTTCACTGAGCTGGGAATTTGTGTTGCAGACGTTTCGTCCCCTGTCTAGGTGACATCCTCAGTGCTTGGGAGCCTCCTGTGAAGCGCTTCTGTGATCTTTCCTCCGGCATTTGTAGTGGTCTGAATCTGCCAATTCTGGTTGTCAGTTCCAGCTGTCCACTGCAGTGGCTGGTATATTGGGTCTAGATTGATGTGCTTATTGATTGAATCTGTGGATGAGTGCCATGCCTCTAGGAATTCCCTGGCTGTTCTCTGTTTGGCTTGTCCTATAATAGTAGTGTTGTCCCAGTTGAATTCATGTTGCTTGTCATCTGCGTGTGTGGCTACTAAGGATAGCTGGTCATCATCTTGATTTAGTTAGAATGAAGGCCGTAAAGCAATTTCTCCACCTCATATAACTGATGGCAATTTGTATATCAGAAATAAGGGTGGAGACCAGGATTACCCAAATTTAAAGGAAAGCACAAAGTCTTCTAACGATCTTGTGATTAGTTCTCAGGTAAGAACAATTTAGATACTGTAAAAAAAACTAACAGAACTGAAGATTCTGATGGAGATTACAATTTTAACCTGTAAAGACAAAGTCAATCCTGAGAAGACACTGAGTTCCTGAATTCTCTGGACCAGGACATATAACAACTACATTAGCTCCTATTATTAGTTACTGGAAGTGGAGAGACTGGGAGGTGGCCAAAAGGATTGATTTGAAAAATGAAAGAGCCAGGATCAATTATTTTAAGAATAATTTAATCTCAGAGCACTGGGATACAATCATCATATGACATTAAATCATGTAGACGAATAAACAGACTATTATTATGCTATTACTTGTATGCTACCGGGACTACATCATCCAGAGTTCAGTCACATACACGAAAGGGGTACACGTGATATGAAGCTCCATTTGAAACATTACCACATGTTTTATGTCTACACCCATTCATCAAAAATGCATATATTACAAGATGTAGCAAACAGCTGCCAAGTTGGAGCAATATATAGGGCAGTATGGAAGGACTATGAACATTGAAGCATAACTCAAAGACAAGGAGGGTCATCTTTGGAAGCTAGACCTGATTTTTAAGAAAAGGTAACTGATTATAGTGGTCAACATAATGGGTCACTGGACCTGAAATATTAACTCTGATTTCTCTCCACAGATGTTGCCAGACCTGCTGAGATTTTCCAGCAGTTTCTAATTTTGTTTCTGATTTCCAGCATATGCAGTCATAGAGTCATTGTTATAGAGATGTACAGCATGGAAACAGACCTTCGGTCCAACCTGTCCATGCCAACCAGATATCCCAACCCAATCTAGTCCCCCACTTGCCAGCACCCAGCCCATATCCCTCTAAACCCTTCCTATTCATATACCCATCCAAATGCCTCTTAAATGTTGCAATTGTACCAGCCTCCACCACTTCCTCTGGCAACTCATTCCATACACATATTACCCTCTGTGTGAAAAAGTTGCCTCTTAGGTCTCTTTTATATCTTTCCCCTCTCACCGTAAACCTATCCCTCTAGTTCTGGACTCCCACACCCCAGGGAAAAGACTATGTCTATTTACCCTATCCATGCCCCTCATAATTTTGTAAACCTCTATAAGGTCAGCCCTCAGCCTCTGACGCTCCAGGGAAAATAGCTCCAGCCTGTTCAGCCTCTCCCTGTAGCTCAGATCCTCCAACCCCGGCAACATCCTTGTAAATCTTTTCTGAACCCTTTCAAGTTTCACAACATCTTTCCGTTAGGAAGGAGACCAGAATTGCATGCAATATTCCAACAGTGGCCTAACCAATGTCCTGTACAGTCGCAACATGACTTCCCAACTCCTGTACTCAATACGCTGACCAATAACGGAAAGCATATCTGAAATTTGGAAAGATGTTTTTGAAGTCAGAATGCTTGAGGTGTTTGTATTAGTGAACTTGCATTCAGTAAATTGATGTTCTAACTGGAGGTGTAGATGGGTTTCTTCCTCTGTCCATTTATCACCTCTTCTCTCTGGTTTTAATTCAGTTATAAGTGCCTCTAAGCACTTTTGAATATGTACTGCACCATGTCAATGGCATTCAGGCTGGCCAAAGCCAATTTTTGATGTAAATATAAATTCGCACACAAAGGACATGCATAGGCTCCTGATTGTTTAACTGGTCCACAACAATTATATTGAGTATAATGACACAGTAATGAATGATGTTCACCACATTTTTCACACTTAGAGCATCGACTTATTGGTTTCTTAATTTGGTGCTTTTTCACCAAATGGTCAGGAAAAGTGTCAATTGTTGGGAAGAGTGAATCACAGAACGTACAGGGATAATCTATCAACAAGGTAACAAACCAAACCTTTCTCATATCTGTGCAGTTTTAATTCAGCTCTGTAATGATTGGCTTTATTTATGCCATTGCGTCTGCTATTTCTACACTGAGACCTGTGTTAATTTTGCCCATATTTATATAATTACTATTGTAGAAGGTCCCTGATTCTATGATAATACCAAGCTCTGTTGGTTTGACCTTTCCAACGTCCCCTTCATAATGAATTTCCACTTACCGGAACACTTGGTCCTCTGGGTCTGACTTCCAGATCTCAATCTGCATAAGGAATGATCCATCGTCTCTGGGACTTCAGCTCCATCTCTTCTGTCCATGTAGAGACAGATTCCTTGCCAATCATGCCATACTGAGCCCTAAATGGCATGGAAATTTTTCCCAAATCCCTGCCACATATGATACTGTGGGAAGTTTGTTTTCCTCTGGGCTGTTACCCATCCAGACTCAGATGGGCTATTAAACCCTCTATTTATAACTATTTCTGATTGACACCCAGCACTATGGAGTATCATGATCCACAAGCATCAAAAGGCCATCTCACGTTTTTGTTTTACCCAGGTCATTTGCCAGCCAGCATCAAAAGATACTGCTGTTATTGGTTAGGCCAGTGGGGAGGCATGACCAACAATATGATTGACAAAAACAAGTAAAAGCTACCTCAAAAGTAATAGTGAGATAGAGCTCCATGGGAGACACATCCATGAGAGCCATTGTTACTCCTGCCAGTAATAGGTACTAGTTAGCGCCAGGAGCATGTAAGCAGAGGTTCCATACTCTCAAGAAACTCTGTATTGGGCAAACCTACAATATGAACAATTTAAAGCAGCTCACAATTGACCAGACAGCTATGAAGACTGTAATGAGTTGAAATACTTCATACCCTTTCCAAATCAAAACAAAGAATGGAAGCGTTCATTCAGGCAGCAATTCCAGTGATCACTTAGTTAATACTTAGGACCATAAACTCAGTGAAGCTGGGGTCGGAAGCTTTCACAAACCAAAAAGAAATAAAAGTGTAGTAAGTACCTTGGAGACAAGCTGGAGAGAAAAGGGATGCTGGACAGAGAAGACAGAGCTATCCTTGACTGTTAAAGGGGGAAATCAAATGAGACCCAGGTTGGAATGTACTCCGAGTTCTTCCATTGTAGAAATCAAGGCCGACAAAGAAAAATTGGTGTTTTGGCATTCTGTAGGAGCCTGGTGACAGCGGATGCAATCAAATATAACAGATATTGGATAGACACTTGAGGGAAATATATTTTTAAGTCGACAAGGATAAAGCAGGGTAATAGAACTGACTATATTGCCTTGGAGAACTGGCCAGATCTGATGGACCTTTTTGTTTGACTGTTGGGAGGTGGGCATTGCTGGCTCATCAGCATTTATTGCCGAGCGCTAGTTTGTCTTCAGAAAGTTTAGGCAAGCTGCCTTCTTGAACCTCTGTACTCTGTGTGCTGTAGGCTGACCCACAATGCCCTTCGTGAGGGAATTCCAGGATTTTGACCTTGTGATATGTTTCCAAGTCAGGATGATGAATGACTTGAAGGAGAACCTGCGAGTGGTGATGTTCCCATGAATGCACTCGATGGAAGCGGTTATGGCAAATATCTTATAGATAGTACACATTGCTGCTACTGAACGTGAGTGATGAAGGTAGTGGATATGATATCAATCAAGTGGATTGTCCTGGATGATGTAAAGCTTCTAGAGTTTTATTGGAGATACTCCCATCCAGGCAGTTGGGGAGCATTCCTGACTTGTACATTGTAAATTATTGACAGGCTTTCGGGAGTCAGAAGATGAGTTACGTGCTGCAATATTCACTAGCCTCTGATCTGCTTTTGCTGCCATTAATATTCATATGGTGAGTCCAGTTGAGCTTCTGTTCAATAGTAAGCCATTGGGATGTTGAGAGTGGAGTATTCAGTGATGGTAATTCCATTGAATGTCAAGGGACAGTAGTTAGATTGTGTCTTATTGGAAATGGTCATTGCATGGCATTCGTGTGATGTGAATGTTACCTGCCCTTGTCAGCCCATACCTGGATATTATCCAGATTTTGTGCATTTGAACACAAACAACTTCATTATCTGAGGAGTTTCAAATGGTGTTGAACATTGTGCAGTCATTGGCAAATATCCTCAATTCTGACCTTATGATAGAGCTGAAGATGGGTTGGACCTTGGACAGTGCCCTGAGGCGCTCCTGCAGACATGTCCTGGAGTTGAGATGACTGACCTCCAACAATCATAAACATCTCCCTTTATGCTGGTATGACTCCAATCAGTATAGAGTCTGCTCTTGATTCCTATTGATTCCAGTTTTTCTCCGTCTTCTTGATGCCACACTCAGTCGAATATGGTTCTTGATGTCAATGGCTGTCACTCTCACCCCACCTTGTCACCTGTGTTGTAATGAGTCTGAATCTCTTCCTAAGGATTCAAGCAATTGTTGAAATGCTGGCCAATGTGTTTGTCAGGGTCTTGTTTTGCTCATTATCCATTTAAGGGTACCATACAGGCTTTACCTTGCTGTCAGAAGCTTCAATAGTGAAGAAAGAGATTCTATCTCAGATAGGGATGTCCTCTGAAGGTATTTTAATGAAAGTGAGATTATACTGGCTATAGCTGCCAATGAACCACTTTTAGTAGGGAAGCCCTCCACAAGACAGAGTGTAGCTAGACCATCTCACAGAGACAGCTCATAGAGAGTTTAGAAAGATATGTAGAGCACTGACCCCATCCTCATTCAGTTCCATCTCCTTTCAGGGTAAAAAAACTCTGCCCCATGATTCCTCCCAGCTAGTAGGAACTAAAAGGCAGTGATTGTACTGCCTGGGTGATAGTGGAATATTGCAGAATAATGACTCATATCCTAATTATGCCTTGAATCCATATCTGTTCCATATGAGTTTCTATGTCCTTTGTATGCACATTTTGGCTGCTACTCCAAACAAGAGTTTATCAGTTTTATTTCCTTTTTAAATCTATTTTTGTGTTTAATTTTCCTAGTGCCTTCTCTTTTCACTCATTTAATTACTGCTTTCTCTGTCTTTCCTCCCTCAAATGTATCCCTTGAGCAGCACATATGTAAACCTTGTCTTTTCTCTTGTCTCTTGCCAATATCCCAAGTTTGACACTGTTCGATAAGCTTACAATTTCCTATTGCATTTTTCCATGAATCGTAAGAAGTGACTAATAAGGTATTTGTATCTGTAAAGGTATTTGTTGCTGCCTTTTTACAAATATCGTCGCAGACTACGCAGCCCTACCTTTTTTTGCCAATCATTACACTTAGCACACTCAGTGGGAATTAATCTTGTCAATCTACTTCCCAAAATACTCATCTGTCCCTGTGCTGATCTTGTGGAGTTTGCCTATATTTGATTCCAGGAGAAAGTGAGGACTGCAGATGCTGGAAAGTCAGAGTTGGAAAGTGTGATGCTGGAAAAGCACAGCGGGTTAGACTGCATCTGAGGAGAGGAGAGTTGGCGTTTTGGGATTCCTGATGAAGGACTTATGCCCGAAACGTTGACTGTCCTGCTCCCCGAATGCTGCCTGACTTGCTGTGCTTTTCCAGTGTCACACTTTTCGACTGTGCATTGGATTTCAAATTGATAGCAATGTGGTTGACTCTTTATTATTAGGGATGTGTGAATATTGCTGGTCTAACCAATTTTGAACACATCGTTTGATTGAATAATAAAAAAAATGTCATGGTGACGACTACTTGTTCAACTTCACCACCAAGGCCGTGGACACTTTTACTGTCTTTGGTTTATCATATAACTTGATATGGAACCTTAATCCGCCCAGCTCCATGCCTCACCCTGTTCTCTGTTTGTGGTTGAACCTCATTTCCCTGTGATGAGCATCCAATCCCATAGCTGCTCTATCATCAACGTTTTCTGCTTACACCTCAATAACATTAACCATCACCATACCTGCTGAAATAATTTGCTATCCTCTTGTCGTCTTTGTTTATCTTTAGGAACATACTCAGGCACACAGATGTTTTGATGGTGCTTCAATCAGAATAGCCAAGGGCTAATGATAATAATGCCCCATTTGAGTCATCTGCTGTACAGCTTTACTTACTACCTCAGCCATGGCAATACATGCGCTGGGTTGCACTTGACCTTTACGCTACACATTTTTGCACCATCAGTGCTAGTCATTAGTAAAGGCTACAGAATGCGGCATATATTCGTGCATATCATTCTGCTGTTCCTGCATCAACCAACAGTCGTACTGCATATGGTTTGTCAAGAACTTGACTATTCTCAATAAATGAATTAATGCATTCGTGAGCGCAATATGTTGGAGCATATGTCAAACTGGACTTTTCTAACAAATCTACCTCTGTCACTTCATCCTGCTGTCAAGTGAAGTGTTGGTCAGTCGCTGATCCTAAACTTGCATGAGGCCCCTTTGGGTGGAGGGTATTTACAGTGGTGAAAGGTGTGCTTGAATGATCTAATGGTGCTTACTTTCTTGTTTCTTCCTTTGCTTACAAAGCTTATTATATTTCACTTGGCTACCTCTCCACAACCAGCTCATTCTAAACATAATAAACTGGTTCAGAAAACGTTCCCCCATTAGCTTCTGCAGAGTTGTAGCAGGGTACTAGAGTTAATATAGCCCATGAGGAAACCAAAGAAGTGGAAAATACGTCACTGACATCTGGAGATGGTAAGTTCGTTTCATTATCTGTTTTGGATGGATCCTCGCTGACTCATTGCCAGCTTCCTGAAGGGTTGCCATCCCAACAATATCAAGGGTTTCCTCATCTGTGGATGTTGGAAATATATCCCCATTGTCCCTGTGTGTTCAAGAATGGGAAAGTTTAGGTGATAATGAATTAGTTTGCCATTTTCATTGGATCAAGCACACGTTATTGCACTGTCTGCATGATTGCCTCCTCAAGTGCTTGTGGTGTAGTGAGAGCTTTCCCAATGGTTAGTTGGTATTCCAGTACTCATGGTGGTCTGGGATCATGGAAAACATGACCCCCTGATACTCAGCTCATAGTCTGCTGGTGTTGCAGAATGAAAAGCTTTTTAGCTAGCTGCTGCATTGCACTCACCTTGCCAGCACTCAGTAGATCATTAAAGTGCTTCTGCACCTTTCATTGTCCTGCGGATCTCACTGCAGCTGATTACTTTATGGAAAATGTCCAGCCATATTTGGTGGAGCCACATGGACTTTTTCTGTCACTCCATGGAGACAGAGAATGCTTCACAACCTCAAAGAATTACCACAAGGAGGAAATTGTAGAGTCACCCTAGCAGTAGAGACTGTTCTGCAGTTGTGCTATTGTTTAATTCCCACTTCCATTCGCAAATAAATTTCTCACAACAATAACAACTTAATTTTCAATTTAAATATTGCCTCTAAGATCCAAATCTCACCTCCTAGGCATGTCCACTACTCGTGATTAGACAAAGAATACATCATCAGGCCACAGCATTGAAGTTTGGTGGCAAGAGATTGTTCTGTATTTGAGGAATTGAAGGACAATTCGAGTTTTCTAAGAAATTGCTTACTGGAGTTATGCAACTTCAAGAACATTTCTTCTTCAAGTCCAGGAAAAACATGATTATTTTCATCATTAATTTTTGTACTGTTGTTTTGAATTTTTTTAGTCTACATTACATTGACAGGGCTGCATACAAATGTAATGCATTTGGAAGTTTGAAAGCAATTGTATCTTAGTATATGTTTTATTATAAGTGTGTCAACAGATATTTAGACTGGTATCTCCTTGTTATTATATAACTTACTAGGGGCACTAGTTGTCATGGTACATTTGTATTAAAAGTCTTTCTTCAGGAAAACGCTGTCTGAATTTTCCATGCTTTGTTCAACATTAGCACACATTTTGACTTCTGTCATTTTGTTCAGAGAAAAAAGTAGGGAAATTTGTTTGTGTCATGTCACATCCATTAGATTGACATCAATTCTCACACTGCATTCTTCAATTATGTAAATGAAGAAAACTGCAGCAACATGCAAGCAAATGTCTCCAACAACATTTGCTGCCATAGATCTGAAGAGGTGTGCCATGGTAGAGAAAGAATTACAGGTGACACTGTATTTTCACCATGGTGGATGTGGTTCGAGGAAAGGTGTAGTTACAACTTGCAGAGGATTCATGCTGGAATTGCCTCAGTGCGTGCCACCATTGCTGAGCTTTTCACTAAATTAGGCACCTAAAGAAACGGTGCATGTCCAGAAGCAGAAAGCAAGCTTAGACATATTGCCAACATACATTGAAATACCTTGGAGCACAACACAGACATAGTAATACCATTCTGCAGTTTGTAGTTTCCAAGCTAGATGTTCCACATCAGCCAGAACATGTTTCAAGCTCTTGGCAAAGCATCATGTTGTGAGAATTAAAAACAGAATAAGTACTGTCCAAATCTATATCAACTGGAGGCACTGTCTCAGCAAATTGTTTAACCAGTGGAAATGGTCAGTTGATAGATGCAGCCAGATGTTAATATGTAATTTAGTTACTTTTGCAAGTAGGGAAAGGATTTGTAACTTTCATTCAGTTGCAGAACTCATCCATGTGAACCTCTTCCTGTGCAGTTTCAGTAATGGTATTCTGACATACGTGATTATCTAAATGGACTGTGTTATCACTACAGGGGAATGGAGAGTAATTTTAAGTTTCACCTGATGTGAGCCAAACTATGTTAATAACATAAACTGGTGCTGTCAATACTGAGACCTGTACTTTACACATATTATCAACTTGATGAGATTTTCATGATCCGAGCAGAAATGTAGTGTCTTTGTTGTTAAGTCGAAGTTAGCAGGTTATTGGCATCCTTTGCTGGATAGTCTGTTGAAAAGCAGTTGTGTGAAAGGCTGGCAATGTACAGATAAATAACGGTCAGGGATTGACCCCTTCATTCTCACTAGTCAATAGTCAGGCTTGTCTCACAATGAAGTATTCTTTGAAAAAAATGAATATTATCAGGCTGTGTTGTGATATTTCACATTTTGTTGGGATTGTGGGTTGACTAAGTAAATATTTCAGATTCAGTGCTTCTAGAATTGTCTTTGAGAGGATACTATTCTCCGTCATCATATTTTTAAATTCTCTTGTTTCCTTTCACCTTGTCTTTCCTCATTTCGATTCTAGGGGCCAATGCAAAGAAACGGGGCGATGATCTAGCCGATAATGATGGCGATGAAGATGAAGGTATTTTACGGTGCTCAACATTGGTGCATGAATGCAGAACAGAATTTACGATTTTTTTTTTAAGTTTCCTTTCTGGCGGCAATTTTTGACCAAACAATATGTTTATGTTTCCTGAAGGCTTTTTCTTGATTCTTCAGGACATTTTTAATGCACAGATCTCTTTACAAAATGTAACAATTACAATTTATTTTATGTGACTGGAATAAAATCTTCATTGTTTGGAAATATGATAGCGGTTTTGAACAAGATTCCATCTCATAGTTGCCCCTTAGTTTGACTGCCCAGAGATTTGTGGGCACATTCCTCTCACCAACATCTATCTGGATCTTTCATTATCTGTAAAACTGGTTTTGACCTGTCAGACTGTTTACCCCAACTTGGCTTTAAATGCATTTTGATTCTCTTTAAAAACATCCCCCTCATGCCTTATAGAATTGTCTAATCTCAAGACCAATACCCACTTAGAATTGAGTCGTAAATGGTCTTTGCAATTCTGTGAAGCAGGAGGCATGGTAAAACAGCACCCTAGTCCTGAACCATAGGTTCCTCCTGTGTTGCCTGTATAGCTGAGGTTGGAACCTATTTGAACGTAAACTTTAGCTCTAATTCAGACAAGTATCAAATATTGCTCTATTTTGGAGTTTTTATCTGTCGAAATTTATTATCTCATCAAACTCATAGTGCCTGCAAAATTTGTGGTACTGAAAATAGTGAAATTCTAAGTGAATTAATTACATTATCATGCCACGTCTATGCTTGGACAGAGTGCAATTAAAAGATTCATTGCCAATAAATCTTATACAAGGGCATCAGAAGACTTTTTCTACAACTTAAAGTAATGGCTAAATGTTCAGTTTAACTTTACACATTGAAGTGTTGGTTGAGATCTGAGATCATCCAGTTTTTACCAGTCGGGGAGTTTGTGTCCGTGAAATAGTACAAAGGCCGAATAAATAACACCACAAAGCTGAATTTATTTGTTTCATGACTTGGAGGCTAATTACAATGTGATTCCAACTCCTATTCCTCCTGCCCCGATGTGAGTTACAAAAGTAATGGTATGCTGCTTGCTCTCATTTGGTTGGTGGGATTAATAGGTGCATGTTGCCCAACGCTGTGTGCTGTACTTTAGAATGAGTGTAATAATGAGACAAATACTGATGGTTTCTTGCATTGAACATTGGTAACTTTGTGTGAGCTTTGTGGGTTTCTGCATCACCTACCCATGAGTGATTAGTAATGAAATACAGGTACAGAGCAAAATGTTTCATATTCTGGTTGAGTGAAAAATCTCGAGCAGGATTTACTGGCTGAAAAGAATAATCAAATACGAAACAAGAAAGACAGTTGTTGCAGGCAGTACAACTCAATGCTCTGTGGACAGCTGAAGCAAAGAACATAGATGGGCAAAGAAAGAGACAGACAGTTATCATTCCATATTGTCTATGGTAGGAAGGTCCCCAATGAGATTGCATGTGTAAATGTAAATATTTGAACTATATCTCACTCGTAATCCATGCTTGAATAATGATGGCATGAATCATGTCGCACTTGTTTTCATGTATTCCAGGTGTGCTTTGTATTTATGATGATGTGACATCAGTCTTCCTCAGTGTCCAGCAGATGAAGGGGGAAGAGAACTGTTAAGGCACAATGCTAAACTGGACCCTGGCAGTAATTTTCATCTTACCATTCTGATGGTAAATTGGGAGCGTAGATCACCTATCTGATTTACCATCAAAGCATTAAAAGTGGAAATTACCCCCTTGTGCCCAATCTTAGAATGAGCTAATGCATTGCGAATTGGGTGTTGGAGAAAACACTGCAGAATGCTAGAATTCTGCAAAGGGATTACACAATATATCATATGACTGTAAATCTGGAATCCGCGCAATAACAGCCAGCCTTTATTTTCGAGCTGGTGTGTGAAAATTCACAGACAGATTGCTTAATGCTATCATTAAGATGCCCAAAATGTAGGCATGTATGTGTAACAGACGTAGGCTGTGCTTAGCTAAGTAGGAATCTCAGCAGTTATTTGTCAAATAGAGGTAATTTGTTCAGTTTAGAATCATCATTTTATCACTCCATAATAAACTACTGATATCTATTTGGCGAATTACTCCCAAGATTTCTATTTGAATTCATACTGCTTTAACTTGAATTTATCTGAACTGATCTCTACTTGCCAATTTGACTGGCCAGTCATGATAGAATACAAAATTTACAAGAGTTGGTTATGTCAATTTTATGACTCTTTATTCAAATTATGTATAATGTCTCAATTGAAAAATATTTACAATCTTGAAAAATATTTCTGCATGTAGAATATCATAGCAAGATGCTTCAGGGTATGTTGGATGCCACTGATATTAAAAGTTTCCTTCATCGTCATAGGGAAAGTTAAGACATTTTCAAAAATTCAGTGGCATCTTCATTGATGATTACAAAGTCCAACTCAAGATGTTTCCGGGTTTGATTAAGCTTCAATTCAAAATCTGAAGAGCCCAGCTCTTTTGTAGCCTTGTCAGAAAGATAAGGAGGTGGGATTTGAGAGGACAGTGTGTGAAACAACATGTTTCCCAGGTAGGTAACAGCCTGTGAATGACAAAAGAGGCAGCCAATAATGGAATTCCATTTCTTCTCCCTCATCCATTGTGTTCAATAGCAGCTGCTGTCTGTTACTTTATATCTATGACAGTTACTGGGCCCCTAACTCCTCCTTGTACACACCCTTTTTGTGTTTTGTGTATTTGCACATTGGTGTTAAATGTCTGTTATGTGTGAAAATAAACATGAAAGTGTGCTGCAGATCTATGCCAGTGCCAGGTATCAGTAGTAGTGGGCGGATGGTGCACAGCATTTCCAGTGTATGCTTTACAGAACTTCAGTCAAGGATAATTTGCTTTTGTCCCTCCCATGATTAATGACATCCATGTTGCCCATACGTGAGTTGAAAATACATACTTACATCAGTTTAAAAGCACCAAAAGCAATATTTCTTCGCAGTTCCTTTACCCAATCCCTTAACTCTCAAATTAATTGTTCACATCCTGTACAAAACGTGTCAGCAGCTAAAAACATGATTTCATCATCAGAGACCTGTGTCCACCCTCTTCTATTCCACAGTGTATGCCCATCTTAAGTTTGCAGGCTGCAGTCCATTGCCCCAGCACCACATTGAAACTTTGTTGAAATGTTGTTTCTGCATGCTGCCTGCAGACAGTGTGCATTGAGAGACTATTTCATGTCAGGAACATCTATGAACTTTGAACCTTGCATACTGTTCAGGAAAGGGGACTTTGGAGTGCTGAGACACGTCTGCTCAGAAATTCAGAATAGAATCAGGAAATTCTGATTTCTTGACACTGAAGATGAGCAAAACTGATTATTAATGTCTGGAACTCATTCTTGGAGATTGATTATTCTAGTTTTAAAGTCTTCAAAATCCTGAATTAGATTCCAGTATAACGCCTGGCAGGGGATCTTGACCTTACCCAGTTGAATTTGTCATTTTCCTCTGCACTATGTTGGAGTTACACCTAACTTGTTAATCATTTTTTTTTGTATTCGCTGCCTGTGCTTTAAAATGCCTTCCCTACAAAAATAGAAACAATGTGGATTATTGTCAGGAGTCAGCAAATTATTGAGTACAGTTTAATCATGTTTTTGCTAAAGAAAGTAGTATCTGTTTGCATTCCCCATTACATTTTGAATAATAAATGTTGGCTGTGTCATCATTTTCAAAAAGGGTTTTGTGTTGGTAAATATGGTGCACACTTTTCACAACTGAAATAATGTTTCTCGGTCAATGTTTTTGGGTGGACTGAGGTGGTCATAACCTGGTTTATGAAATTTATGAACGAAACATAGCGTGATGACTAACAGCCATCATTGCCTTCACTTGATACTAAATTACCTAACTAATTGGGGACTGTTGGTGATAGAAACCCAACATGTACATTTCACCTCTTTTCAAACTATGGTGTTGATTTTGTCTTCATTTTTTAAAAAAAGTGTTTGAAGCAAATAAATTCATGGCACCACTCTGGACTTTCCTATTGCACTTAATTCCTGGTATCTGCAGTGTGTCTGTTGGCAGATTTTCTTGTGCCTGATGAATGTGACATATTGTTTCTCAATGTACATCATGTGTTGATGTTCCCTTTGGCATTTTAATGCCTAGTGTTGGCAATATGTGCATGCCCATTGATGACCAGGTGTCACTGCCCTGATATATGTGTCCACCAACTGTGGTGTATTGATGCCTGGTTCATGCAGTATTTTAATTTGTATGTTGATGCTTGGTGATTCGAGTGTGTGACTGGTAAATGGTGCCTTTTATTTGAAGTCTGTATGTATCAGATAAGTCATTGTGGTTCTGGCCAATATTGCCTTCATTATGGCTACTTGAGCGAGGTGTCACTTGGTTGTCCTCCTGTTTCTTCTGTTGCAGATATCCGTGATAGTGGGCCTAAGCCAGTCATGGTGTACATTCATGGAGGCTCTTACATGGAGGGGACGGGAAATATGATTGATGGCAGCATATTGGCAAGCTATGGCAATGTTATTGTAATCACACTCAACTACCGTGTTGGTGTTCTGGGTAAGAAACAGCAAACTTTGTGAGTCTTGTTCTCTGATGTTTAATTAGATTGTGTGGTGACATGACTGATACATTATCTGAAGTCTCCTAACCTCTAATGTAATGTCTGGCATGAGGTAATAAACTGTTCGTTCTTTTATGAATTTTACTTCTGCCAAACTGGTTAGTGAATTGTTGTGAATCTGAAGTATTAATGTTTACATTTCTTTAATCTTTAATCTGGGTAACTGGGTGACATATCTTGGAATACTTTCACTTCATTTTTGGGATCTGGGTTCAAGTGTAGCCCAGCAATGTGATTAAGATGTTAAATGGTTTTGGATAATTCCTATTGGATTTTGTCAAAGCAAATGGAAAGATATTTTTGGATGGGTGGTGAGGGAGTGTGTCAAGCTGCTGAGTGTCAGCTTATTAAAAATAATTGAGAATCTAGATATTGGGTACAATGTTGTGGTTCTGTTCGCCGAGCTGGAAGTTTTTGTTGCAAACGTTTCGTCCCCTGGCTAGGAGACATCATCAGTGCTCTGGAGCCTCCTGCGAAGCGCTTCTTTGATGTTTCTTCCGGCATTTATAGTGGTCTGTCCTTGCCGCTTCTGGTTGTCAGTTTCAGCTGTCCGCTGTAGTGATTGGTATATTGGGTCCAGGTCGATGTGTTTGTTGATGGAGTTTGTGGATGAATGCCATGCCTCTAGGAATTCCCTGGTTGTTCTCTGTCTGGCTTGCCCTAGGGAATTCCTAGAGGCATGGCATTCATCCACAAACTCCATCAACAAACACATCGACCTGGACCCAATATACCAACCACTACAGCGGACAGCTGAAACTGACAACCAGAAGCGGCAAGGACAGACCACTATAAATACCGGAAAAAACATCAAAGAAGCGCTTCGCAGGAGGCTCCAGAGCACTGATGATGTCTCCTAGCCAGGGGACGAAATGTTTGCAACCAAAACTTCCAGCTCGGCGAACAGAACCACAACAACGAGCACCCAAGCTACAAATCTTCGCACATTGGGTACAATTTTATGCAACAATGGGGGTGTGTGGAAGCATACAGCAATGTGTTGTGACTCTTTTCATCATTGTGATAGGTTTGCAATGGCTCTTTAACTCAGCCATAATGTTAACATATTACTTCCAGGTCCCAATCACTCACAGAGTGTAAGAATGATAACAGTCCATACTCTAGCAAAAGAACCATCTCTAAACAAAGAGATCCTGACATGGCTGAAGCTTCACCAACCATAGAAAAGGCAAAAACAGTTTCAGAAGCCCCAAGTTCCTCTAAGGGAAGAGATGTGTGACTTTAAGGTGCCAATCGCTACAATCTGACATACCTACATTTCCTTGCACAGCAGTCTTCATAGCAACACACTTGTGTCTCCAATCTTTTTTGAGATACTCCTCAAATTCTCATCAGAACAGCCAACATCAACATTTAATGACATTGACATCTCACTGCTATGCGTGACAGTTACCCACCCCAATCAAAGCGATTTGCCCCCTCTCAACACAATCAATACTTTACACTCAAAATTCAACTTTCTCTCTCTTAAAGAGAATTCACATTGGAGGATGTGAGGGGCATTTGTAGTAGGTGTGGCCTACCAGTAATGACCACAACAGTGAATAAGCTTAGATTGCTATATGCTGAAAAATCAGTAGAAAATAGTTTTTTCTAATCATCTCAAAATTTGCAGTCTTTTCCAGACCATAATACTGTTGCTAACCTTTCTTCGAAAGCACTCGTATGCGTTGTGCAATACTGGCTAACTTGTTAAAAATACTTTTCTCTCACTTGAATCACTATACCTGAGAAGTGTCATGCACACACTATACTGCTAGAAATGCATTCATGGCCCTTGTCTTCCTTTAGTCCACCATGGTGCCTTTTTCTTGGATATTGTGTCCGAAAAATGTAATCATCATTCTCAATAATTGCCTTTTCACATTTAGTGTAAGGATTATATTGTGCAAATTGTACATTTAATTCTGTAACCCTGCATTTCCCATGGCTAAACCATTTAACCTACAAATCCCTGGACATAATGGACAATTACCTTGGCCAATCCACCTAACTTGCATATCTTTGGATGGTAGGAGGAAACCTGAGCATCCAGAAAAAATCCACACAGACACAGAGAGAGTGTGTAAACTGCATACAATCACCCTGAGGGTTCCTGGCACAGTGCTAACCACTGAGCCACTGTGAGAAAGTGAGGACTGCAGATGCTGGAGATCAGAGCTAGAAAATGTGTTGCTGGAAAAGCGCAGCAGGTCAGGCAGCATCCAAGGAGCAGGAGAATCGGTCTACGAGGACATGCCACAACCAAAAGGACTAGCCACACTACCATACGTCAGGAGCGTCTCAGAACTGACAGCCAGACTACTGCGACCCTTAGGACTCATAACAGCACACAAGCCAACATCCACGCTCAGACAACAACTCACTAGAACAAAGGACCCAATACCCAGCATGAGCCAAACTAACGTAGTTTACAAAATACCATGCAAGGACTGCACAAAACACTATATAGGACAAACAGGAAGACAGCTAACAATCCGCATCCATGAACATCAGCTAGCCACAAAACGACACGACCAGCTATCTCTAGTAGCCATACACTCAGACAACCAGCAACATGAATTTGACTGGGAAAACACCACTATCATAGGACAAGCCAGACAGAGAACAGCCAGAGAATTCCTAGAAGCATGGCATTCATCCCCAAACTCCATCAACAGACACATTGACCTGGACACCATATACAAACCACTACAGCTGAAACTGACACCCGGAAGCAGCAAGAACAAACCAATATAAATACCGGAAGAAACATCAAAGCAGCGCTTCACAGGAGGCTCCAACAGCACTGATGATGTTCCCTAGCCAGGGAACGAAACGTTTGCAGCAAAAACTTCCAGCTCGGCGAGCAGAACCACAACAACGGATACCCAAGCTACAAATCTTCAATCAGATTTTAAAGCTGTCTGTATTTGAGTTGTTTCCTTTTCCAAGCTTCTCCAGGGGACCAGCATGTGGCTGAGGAGAAAGAATTTCGTGCTGCTACAGGTATTGCTCCTGGTGCTGTTTTTTTTGCTGCTTCTCTTGTTTCTGATTAGAGGGCCAAGGTAGAGCTCCGTATTTACCCCCATGTGGCAGTGAAAGTTAACAGCTAGGAAGTAGATAACGTATGTCGTGTTCCAGTTGGCTGAATAGAATTCCAGAAATCAGCTGTTAAGCTATGAAATCTGACTCTGATCAAATGTTTTAAGCACAAAACCTTACAGTATCTCAACACAGTAACTATGCAGTTTTTCACTCTTCCAGATCTCCAAGCCTGTCAGTTTCAATTAACAATGGCTCCCTGCTGTGTTCTTATTTTGTATGATCCAGGAACATTCCAAACAACTCAGGAAACCCATTTGCTGACTGGTAAAAGTGGGAATACTGGATTTGTTTCATTGTTAATTGACTATATTAGCCTCACTTATCCAACAGCATCACAGAGATTTCTCACACAACAATTCCAGGTAAATCTGCATCCGGAGAGTATTAAATCTGAGTTCCAAACCAACGCCACGTTTTGGGGCTAAAATCCTCCTCTCTCTTATATCCCAAAATGTTCAGAATGGCCTATTTCCCACTAATTAATGATAGAATCTGCTGTTGCAAAATTTGGGTCTCCTTGTGATCTGAACTAGATATAATGACTTCTGACAGCCTTGTGCACTTCTCCAGCCTTTTCAAAAACGTACTGACAAACGCTTGATGAGATGATACAAAATATTAAATTGCATTATTTCTTACATAACAAGTGAACATAATAGAATAACAGTCAAAGCAAATAACATTTACTTGGCTCAATCTCTCTTCCTAAGCATAAAAGAACTGCCATGGTCTAACCAAGCTTTTTTTTGACATTAGTTTACTTTCAGATTGTTTTCATGTGCAATTAACCAATCATGTGCATATCTTACCCTCTAACAGTCTTCTAACAAGGCCTCAAAAATGCACTTCCAATGTGCAAATCATTTTCCATTTACTTAGTGGAGAGTGAAGTCAATAATCCAAAATTCTAGTGTGCGCATAGCTGAAGTGCCATGCTACCATGAGTTAAGGTAATGGAAGAGTCAGGAAATGTTCCACTTTGAGTTTCTGATTCGTCTGCAAAGATCTCTGTGCCTGGCTGTGACACTCTCCCAGAAGTGGGCTTGAAGATGGGAGTGACACACAAAATTATTTAGGCTTGACAGGGCTTGGCACCTGTTTTAGAGATAGATACTGAATGCATTGGACCATTTTAGACCTGTAGGTTGAGACACACGCAATTGCTTTTAAAAGGGAACCTCATAATGATTTTGAGCCATTTCTGTATGTTGTCATAGAATCATAGAATCCCTACAGTGTGGAAACAGGCAATTTGGCCCAATGAGTCCACACCAAACCTCCAAAGAGTAACTCACTCAGACCCATTCCCCCACCCTATACACTATACTCTACATTTCCCCTGACTAATGCACCAAACCTACACATCCTTGAACACTATGGAAAATGATCAGAGATATAACTACCAGCATAATTTGTTCTTTACCGTGCTATTTCAAAAGCAAATCATCTATTTTCCCATAGAAATGAAGAACATGTGAACAATGTTGTGGCATTGCCTCTTCAATACTGTCGTCTCTGAAATGGGTGCTTGAAATCTATCTGAAAATAATATTTCAGGGTACTGCTGGGAAGCTGCAGGGACTTGAATAAAGTAGAGAGTGCTGAATATTAGATAATATCAGAGTTGACAGGACTACGGTTGCTACATGACAAATTCAGGCATTCTTGACAGTGAGATTTATACATCTGTGTTAAATTACACTAGTGAGAATAATGAGTTCTGTGTAGCAGCTTGTCAGCAGACAGACTGCATAAAGACACATTGGAAAATGTAACACTTCAAACAGGTGCACACACACTTCAGTCATTCATTAGATTAGAACAGGCAAATAGCTTCAGTGAGGGAGTGTGGGAGTCATTTGCACAACACAGAATTTGGGATATGTTTCTACTCAACAGTAAAGCTTTCCAAAAATAAGCAGCAGTGCTCTGCTAGAAGGGCTGTAAGAAAGTAAATCTGCAACTGTGTGTGAAGATGGAAATGAGTGTTGAGTTGCAGTTAACTTCTCATTTTGTCAGCTGATAATCCCTGTCTCTGACACAGGAGGAGTAAAGGAAGATGGTGATGTAAAGGATGTTTGACTGAAAGGAAAAAATTCCCCCTCTCCCCGGGGATGTGAAGCAATTTGATTCTTTACCGCCTTACAATGAGTTGGAAGATTGTGATAATTGGTCACTCCAAGTCTTGATGTCACAGTTGACCCTGAACTGAATTTCAAAGCTCAGTTCCATGTCAGCAAGACTGCCAATTTCCATTTCCATAACTGTTGCCCAATTGATTCATGTGTTCACACTGGGAACTTGTGGAAAAGGGAAGGTGATAAGAAACCACAGTGAAGCCAGCTTTATATATTTTACAGTCAGAACAGCCTTGCTCTATCAATGACGTAGCTTGTATCTGTGTGCTTCATGGAGTGTACTCACACTACTGGCATGGGTTTGAACATGTAGATTTGGCTGAATGTGAAGATAAGGGCTGAACAGGAGTCAAAACTAGATGTTGATTTTGAGTCCCAGATTGTGAGCGAGGAGACAGGACACTTTGCAGCTGTGCAACTACAACTCAAGAAAAGTGTCCTAGAACTTTGGATTTTCCTTCCAGGATGACTGAATTTCCTGGGAGTCAGGCAGGGCAACCCAAACATGAGTGCAGACTGCCCAGAAGGCCTGCCTTGCTGTGCTGGTACTGTTTAAAATTGATCAAAAATGAATCATTCTGCAGTCACCTCTCCTTGCACCCCCCTCCACAATACATATTCCCATTCATGCTAACACATGCCATTGTAAGTCCCCACTCACCCCCTTCGTCATCTCCCATGCTTTCCAAGATAGCCTATGTTCCATACCCACACCTAACACCCCTCCTAATCTCCATGCCAGCATGTGTCTGATACCCATACCTCATATTATCCCTGTCATCATCAATGTCAACACAGGTCTCATACTTGCCATGCTTGTCTTCCCCCCTTACCCATTCCATGTAAACCTTCATATTTCCATGGCAAAGAGGGCAATCTTTGCCTCCGCTTATCCCCAACTTAGTTCCAACTCATGCCAACAAATGCCCACCACCCAATGCATTTTGTCCTTCCTTTCTCATTCCAATCCATCGAGTATTCATGGCAGACCTCAGTAACAATATTAACATGAAGTGAAGTGATTTGTCTATTGATGATGCTAGTAATCAAAAAAAGTAAATTCAAAACATTGAAATTCTGTTCATTAATCTCTTTTGAAAACACTTGAGTACTTGATCCCTTAAAAAAACAACATTTCTATTCTATAAACACTTGGACCTGTCAAACAAATTGCTCAATTAATAGACATCCCATTATGAAAAAGATAGGTTGACAAAGCAGTCATGCTGCATAAAGTCTGCAGTGATGGCTCTCAGGTATGTGTCACCAGGCACATTGATCTGGCTGAACATAACTTTATCCTTTTGCATCTTCATCACCGTAACACCCTGATTATCTCAACAGGCTTAAGCACAGTCAT
This sequence comes from Hemiscyllium ocellatum, assembly GCF_020745735.1. NCBI lineage: Eukaryota > Metazoa > Chordata > Chondrichthyes > Orectolobiformes > Hemiscylliidae > Hemiscyllium > Hemiscyllium ocellatum. Next base: position 100,000,888 of record NC_083411.1, on the reverse strand, counting down.
GTCTAACTTTACCAATGGGCCCTTTACTCAAAGGGCACACTATCTCTCCCAAAGGGATCTTTACTTCTTCAGAAAGCTGCCTTATCTTCCCTCAAAGGTGTTTGAGATTAGATCCAAAAGAGTCCCTGATTTCTTCAAAGGTGGAACTTGGCTACCCAAAATACATAACGGCCTTGGTCTCTCCTGCTTTGGACTCATCAGGTTCCACACTGCAGGCATGTAAAAATCTGATTGGCATGGAGTAACTGATCATTTAAATGACTAACTGCCTCCATGAGCTATGCATATGCCTGATCTCTGTCATGGCAAAAATTCATGTCCTAATCTGTGGCACCTAAGAAATAAATTGAAGGTTAGATTTGGTGTGATGATCAGTGGGATCTGTTGATGGACAGGAAATGGAGCGAGTTTTGGGATTTAGTTTGTCTTTCCTTGTTCTTTATAAAAGCTCATGGTCACATTGGGTGGAGAAGACAACAAAAATATATAGTCTAAAATAGAACGTAGAGCACAGAACAATACAGCGCAAAACAGGCCCGGTCTGCGATATTGTGCCGACTTGTGAACTGTTCTCAGCTCGTCCCCCTACAATAACCAAAATCATCCATGTGCTTATCTAAGGATTGTATCAATCTCCGTAATGTGGCTGAGTTGACTACATTAGCAGGTAGGGCATTCCACGCCCTTACCACGCTCTGCGTAAAGATCCTGCCTCTGACATCTGTCTTAAATCTATCACCCCGCAATTTGTAGTTATGCCCCCTTGTACAAGCTGACGCCATCATCCTAGGAAAAAGACTTCCACTGTCTACCCTATCTAATCCTCTGATCATCTTGTATGTCTCTATCAAATCCCCCCTTAGCCTTCTTCTTGCCAATGAGAAAAGAGCCAAGTCTCTCAGCCTTTCCTCATAAGACCTTCCCTCCAGACCAGGCAACATCCTGGTAAATCTCCTCTGCACCTTTTCCAATGTTTCCACATCCTTTCCGAAATATGGGGACCAGAACTGTACACAATATTCCAAGTGTGACCGCACTGGTGTTTTGTATAGTTGCAGCATGATATTGCGGTTCCGGAACTCAATTCCTTCACCAGTAAAACCTAAAACACCGTATGCCTTCTTAACAGCACGATCCACCTGGGTGGCAACTTTCAGGGATCTATGTACATGGACCCCAAGATCCCTCTGCACATCCACACTACCAAGAATCTTTCCATCGACCCAGTAGTCTGCCTTCCTGTTATTCTTCCCAAAGTGCATCACCTCACATTTAGCTGTATTGAACTCCATTTGTCACCTCTCAGCCCAATTCTGCAGTTTATCCAAGTCCCCCCTGCAACCTGTAACATTCTTCCAAACTGTCCGCCTTTAGTGCCATCTGCAAATTTACTAATCCACCTACCTATGCCTGCGTCTAAGTCATTTATAAAAATGACAAGCAGCAGTGGTCCCAAAACAGATCCTTGTGGCACATTACTAGTAACCGGACTCCAGGCTGAATATTTTCCATCAACCACTACTCGCTGCCTTCTTTCAGAAAGCCAGTTTCTAATCCAAATTGCTAAATCACCCTCAATTCCATGCCTCTGCATTTTCTCCAACAGCCTATCATGTGGAACCTTATCAAAGGCTTTACTGAAGTCCATATATATCACTTCAACTGCCCTACCCTCATCTACATGCTTGGTCACCTTCTCAAAAAACCTCATAAGGTTTGTGAGACACAACCTGCCCTTAACAAAACCATGTTGACTATCTGAAATCAAATTGTTACTTGCTCGATGATTATAAATCTTATCTCTTATAATCCTTTCCAAAACCTTTCCTACAACAGAAGTAAGGCTCACTGGTCATTACTTTGGTCATCTCTACTGCCCTTCTTGAACAAGGGCACAACATTTGCAATCATCCAGTCCTCTGGTACCAAGCCTGTAGACAATGACTACTCAAATATCAAACCCAAAGGCTCCGCCATCTCCTCCCTAGCTTCCCAGAGAATCCTCTGCTAAATTCCATCCGGCCCAGGGGACTTGTCTACTTTCACTCCTTCTAGAATTGATAACACCTGTTCATAACTAACCTTGATCCTTTCTAGTCTAATATCTCGTACCTCATTCTTCTCTAAAATATTCTCTTTTTCCTGAGTGAAAACCAATGAGAAATGTTCGTTTAGCACCTCTCCGATCTGAGCAGGGTCCACACTCAACTTCCCAATTCTGTCTTTTGACTGGCCCTATTCCTACCCTAATCATCCTTTTATTCCTTACATATCTATAGAAAGCTTCAGGGTTCTCCTTTATTCTATTTGCTAAAGACTGCTCGTGTCCTCTCTTTGCTCTTCTTAACTCTCTCTTTAAATCCTTCCTAGCTGATCTGTAACTCTCCATTGCCTCACCTGTACCATCTTGCCTCATCAACACATAAGCTCTTTCTTCTTCATAACAAGAGATGCGATTTCTGTTGTAAACCACAGTTCCCTTACCTTATCACTTCTTCCCTGCCTGACAGGGACATACCTATCAAGGATACGCAATATCTGTTCCTTAAATCAACTCCACATTTCCATTGTCTGCATCCCCTGCATTTTGCTACCCCATTCTATGCATCCTAATTCTTGCCTAATCGCATTATAATTGCCCTTGCCCCATCAATAACTCTTGACCTATGGCATGCACCTATCCCTTTCCACCGCTCAACTAAACATAACTGAATTATGGTCACTCTCTCCAAAGTGCTCACCTACAACTAAATCAAACACCTGGCCTGGTTCATTACCAAGCACCAGATCCAGTGTGGCCTCCCCTCTTGTCAGCCCTTTGACATACTGTGTCAGGAAACCCTCCTGTACACATTAGACAAACACTGATCCATCTGATGTACTAGAGTTATAGCATTTCCAGTCAATGTTGGGAAGTTAAAAGTCCCCATAATGGCCATCCTGTTCCTTTCACTCCTACCCAGAATAATTTGCTAATCCTCTCTTCCACCTCCCTGGAACTCTGCAGAGGCCTATAAAAATCTCCAAGCAGTGTGACTTCTCCTCTCCTGTTTCTAACCTCAGCCCACACTACCTCAGTAGATGAGTCCTCATCAAAAGTTCTTTCAGCCACCGTGATACTATCCTTGACTAACAAGGCCATGCCTCCCCCTCTTTTACTGCCTTGCCTGTTCTTAATGAAAGATCTAAACCCTGCAACCTGCAACACCCATTTCTCACCCTGCTCTATCCATGGCTCCGGAATGGCCACAACATTGAAGTCCCCGATACCTATCCATGCTGCAAGCTCACCTACCTTATTTCGGATACTTATGGCATTGAAGTAGACACACCTCAAACCAGTTTGCTGTCTGCCAGCACGTTCCTGTGATCCTGAAATCCTGTCCCTGTCCTTCCTACTCTCATCCTCCTGTGCACTGCAACTACACCTTTGGTTCCCATCCCCCTGCTGAGCTAGTTTAATCCCACCCAAATAGCACCAGCTAATTTCCCAAACAGGATCTTAGTACCCCTCTGGTTCAAGTGAAGACCGTCCTGTTTGTACAATTTCCACCTTCCTCAGAATGAGCCCCAATTATCCAAGTACCTGAAACCCTCCCTCCTGCACCATCCTCGCTGCCACATGTTCAGTTGATCTCTCTTCCTATTCCTTGCCTCGCTATCACGTGGCACAGGTAACAAACCAGAGATAACAATTCTGTTTGTTCTAGCTCTCAGCTTCCACCCTAGCTCCCTGAAATCCTGCCTTACATCCTATCTCTCTTTCTACCTAAGTCATTGGTACCTACATGGACAATGACTTGAGGCTGGTCACCCTCTCCCTTCAGGATCCCAAAGATATGATCCGAGACATCACGGACCCTGGCACCTGGGAGGCAACACACCAACTGCGAGTCTTGTTCACTCCCAACAAACCTTCTATCTGAGCCTCTAACTATTCAGTCCCCAATGACTAACACTCTCCTCCTTTCCCTCCTTCCCTTCTGTGCAACAGGGACAGGCTCTGGGCCCCACTGCATACCCCTGGTAAGTCATCCTCCTCAACAGTATCTAAAATGGTATACATGATTTTCAGAGCAATGACCACAGGGGATCCCTCTACTGACCGTTTTCTCCCCCTTCGAGCAGTCACCCCGCTTTGATCATGCCCAGTACAAAGCCATCTGGAATGATGCTTTGAGTTTTTGACTTTGAGTCACATATCTAATACAAATTAAAATTAAACGGATGAATAGTCAAAGTTTTACAGCAAATAAACATTAAATAAATAGAACGCAGACGTGTAATGAAATCATAGAGTAGCTCTCTTTTTAAGATACTGAACACAAAATATTTTTTTGAACTAAGAATGAAACCATGTGTGGGTGGATTTAGGTAAGGAGGGTTATTTTTGTACATAGATAGGATTAATAGCTTTTCTTTGGAGTTTGTGTCTTAAGCACTAATGAACAGAAACTCAGCACAAATCTTCTTGGACAAGTCAGTGTCAATTCAGCACATCTGGCAATTGGAGTGAATGTTTAAGGACACAATATATGTTGTTCTCTATTCATTTCCCTGGGGAGGAAGTAATGGCTTGTTTGTTTACCCCACAGAGGTTTGAACAGTCATAGCTTGCTCTGCTGACCTGGAGAGCCCTGAATTAATCCTGTCATCACAGAGAGGCAACTCTGATACATGGGTTAGCAACATAAAAAAAGTGCAAACCTACAAAGATAAAGATTTCTTTTTAATTCTTTCATCTCTAAGTAAGACTTCATTTTCACCTGTATGTGGAAAAGGAGATTAAAATACTTTGCTGCTTAAATTTTAACTGAGGCCCTGGATAACTAATTGGATGGCAAACTTGATTCTGATTTCACAGAGAATGGATTGCACAGATACTACAATGTTTTGTAAATCAAAGCCTTCATACTAATTTCTGGCTAAAGAACACATTCTGAATAGACTGCCAAAATACAATAATTGTGATTCCATCCTGAAATTCCTAAGAACTGTGTTACTACATAATGCTGAAATGTTTGGTTTTGTTACTGATAGTGATATGTGAATGGAGGAGAGGGGAGGCACCCTTTCAAATGTTATGTAACCTGTCCCCACAGTCACAATTCAGCACCTTCCATAAACTCAGATTTGTCTGCTTGAATGTAGGTTAAATCCAGTCCCATTAGCATCCAGCAGAGTAACACAATGGAGTCTGGCTCTGCTGTTTGTGATTTAAGTCTTGTGATATTTACCGATGTGACTGTTAATGTACTGTTGCAGTTACTTGTTATTGATCTTAGATTATTAAATGGTAAACAATATTAGCATATTCATACACAAATACTGTTATACAGCGAACTTTTAATATAATAATGTCCTTGGGTTCTTCATTAGAGGATTATAAAACAAAAATATGACATTTTGAATCCCATAAAGAGATATTAGGTCAGATGATCAGAAGCTTGGTCAAATAAGATTAGGTTTTGAGAAGTATCTTACAGAAAGAAAGCAAGTTAAAGAAGCAGACAATGTAGGGAATGTATTACAGAATTTAGAGCCAAGGGCTTGGTGTACGATCATCAGTAATGAAGCAACTAAAACTAGAGATACTCAAGAGATGGGAATTATAAAAGTGCATGCAACTAAGTTGTGATAAAGGATCACTAGACCTGAAACATTACCTCTGTTTTTCTCCCCACAGGTGCTGCCAGACCTGCTGAGTTTCTCCAGCAATTTCTGTTTCTTTATTTCACATTTCCAGCATCTGCAGTTCTTTATTTTACTTTACATATATCGAGGGTTTTGGATTTACAAAGGAGAAAGACCATGGAGAAATTTGAACACAAAGTGAGAACTTTTAAATCAAAATATTTGCTTGCCTACAATTCAGTGTCTGTAAACAAGCATGGGATTATAGGTGAATGGATCTTGATGCAAGTTAAAACATGGGCTTCAGAGGTTTGGATGACTTCAAGTTTATGAATCCAAGAATGAGGCAGACCAGCCAAGAATGGTTGGAATAGTCGAGTCTGGAGATAAGAAAAACATGAATGAGTATTTCAGCAGCAGAATAGCTGAGGTAGATGATACTGCTGCGGTGAAAGTTGGCAACCTTAGTAATGGTATGAATGTGAGATAAGCTCACCTTAGAGTCAAGCATTGCGCCAAGTTGTGAACACAATGGCCAGTCTCAAACTGTTGCCAGAGAGAGAGAGATAAGCTTGATATTTAAGAGATGTTGGTTAGAGTGGGAACCAAAAAACATAGCCTCCATTTCCCTAATGTTAAATTGAAGATAAATTTCTTCTGCGGGTCTAGATGTAGAATTAACACTTTGAAAATTTGACAACAGTGGAGGACCCAAAAGAAGTGATAGTGAGATATAGCTGGGTGTCATTAGTATTTATATGAAAACTAACATTGTAACTTTTCTATGATTTTACTTAGAGGCACCATGTAGATTCGATCAGAATCATAGAATCTATACAGTGTGGAAGCAGGACAGTCGGCCCATCAGGTCCACACTGACCCTCCCAAGAGTATCCCACCCAGACCCACCCCCCCATCCTGTCCCTGTAACCCTGCCATTCCCATGGCTAATCCACCTAGCCTGCACATCCCTGGACACTATGGACAATTTAGCATGGCCAGTCCACCTACCCTACACATCTTTGGACTGTGAGAGGATATTGGAGGAAACCCACGCAGATACGAGGAGAATATGCAAACTCCATACTGTCGTCCGAAGCTAGAGATCCCTGGTGCTGTTGGGCAGCAGTGCACACTACTGAGATAAGTGCCAAAAATATGTCCTTAGGAAATATCACCAGTAGAAGGAATGAAGCAGGATTAGAAATCTTGATTCTTTGTTATGATTGTACAGATTGAACTCAAACTGAGTAAGATAATTTTACGAGCTGGATGAGATATGGTTTACCCTTGAGATACTCATATAGCTTTGTGAGATTGATTGGAGTTGTTTCTCTATCCAGGTAAGGATGGAAATTTGATTGTCAGATTTATTATTCCATTTCTGTATTACCGTGTCACCACACTTGTGCAGTGTTCATCTGTGATATACATACTATTTGTCTAAATATACATTTGCAGTACCAGAATATTTTACATTGCATAAGTAGCTAGGTCAGCTTTAATAAAAGAAAGTCAAGGCAGGCAGAGACAAGGCAGAGAATGGGGTAGGACTGATAAATTAAATTGCATTTATTTCAATGCAAGACGTCTGACAGGTAAGGCAGATGAACTCAGGGCATGGTTAGCAACATGGAACTGGGATATCATAGCTATTAGAGAAATGTGGCTTAGAGAAGGACTGGACTAACAGCTTAATGTTCCAGGGTATAGATGTTACAAAAAGGATAGAAAGGGGGCAAGAGATGATGGGGGGGGGGTGGCATTTTTGGTTAGGGATTACATTATGGCTGTACTTTAGGGAGGATATTCCAGGGAGTATGTTCAGTGAAGTTATTTGAGTGGAACTGAGAAATAAAACAAGGATGATCATTTTATTGGGATTGTAATACAGGCCCCCATTAGTCAGCAGGAAATTAAGAAGCAAATTTGTGAGGAGATCTCAGTTATCTGTAAGAATAGCATGGTTATAATGGTAGGGGATTTTAACTTTCCAAACATTGATTGGGACTGCCATAGTATTTAAGTGTACGCAAGAATTTTTTCTTGTTCAGTGTATGGACGTACTGCTAGAGAAGGAGCAAAACCTGACCTTCTCTTGGGAAATAAGGCAGGGCAAGTGACTGAGGTGTCAGTGGGGGAGCACTTTGGTGCCAGTGATCATAATTTTATTAGTTTTAAATTAGTTATCGAAAAAAATAGTCCAGATCAAATGTTAAATTCTCAATTGGAGGAAGGCCAATTTTAATGGTATTAGCCAAGAACTTTCAAAACTGTACACTGTAGAGGTCAGGCATGTTCTCTCCCCCCCCCCCCCCCCCCCCCCGGCTCCTCCTCCCCCACCTTAAGTGGGACTATCTGTTCTTTCCAGTTTGGCAGTTGGACACGTCATTGTTCTATCATTCTCATATTCCAATCACTTAACCTGCATTATCAATACCCTTTCTTCCTCACCACTCCACCACCCCAATATATCATAAATGTTTGCCCCTCCACACTTCACGGTGGCTCTGATGAAGAGATTAGATTAGATTACTTACAGTGTGGAAACAGGCCCTTCAGCCCAACAAGTCCACACCGACCCGCCGAAGCGCAACCCACCCATACCCCTTACCTAACACTACGAGCAATTTAGCATGGCCAATTCACCTGACCCGCACATCTTTGGACTGTGGGAGGAAACCGGAGCACCCGGAGGAAACCCACGCAGACACGGGGAGAACGTGCAAACTCCACACAGTCAGTCGCCTGAGTCGGGAATTGAACCCGGGTCTCAGGCGCTGTGAGGCAGCAGTGCTAACCACTGTGCCACCGTGCCGCCCAGTCATCTACACTCAAAACATTAGCTTGCTGACACTCCATAGATGCTCTCTGCCCCCTGTGATTTCCAGCACTTTTGTTTTCATTACAGATTGCGGCATCTGCAGTAATTTGCTCCTAACTTTCAAACGTTGATCGGGACCAACTATTCACAGGTAAAAGGGTAGCTGAGAAGAGAGAGGCCTCCAAAAGTGAGATACCGAGAGTCCAGAGACAGAATGTTCCTGTTCGGATGAAGGGTAAGACTGGTAGGTGCAGGGAATAATGGATGGCTAGAGAAACTGAGGCTCTGGTCAAGAAAAAGGAGGCATATGTCAGGTATAGACAGCAAGGATCGAGTGAATCCCTCAAGGAGCACAAGAGCAGTAGGAGTTTACTCAAGAGGAAAATCAGGAGGGCAAAAAGGGGACATGAGATAGCTTTGACAATTCGTGTTAAGGAGAATCCAAAGCGATTCTACAGTACGTTAAGGACAAAAGAGTAACTCGGGAGAGAATCTGCCTTCTTAAAGATCACCAAGGCTCTCTGTGTGGAACCATAGGAGTTGAGTGAGATACTAGTATTTCACATCAGTATTTACTGTGGAGAATGATATGGAAACTGGAGAACTTGGGGAAATAAATAGTAATATCTTGAAAAGTATCCATATTACAAAGGAGGAGATGTTGGAAGCCTTAAAGCACGTAAAGTGGAAAAATCCCTGAAAACTGATCAGGTGCACCTCAGAACTTTGTGGGAAGCTCAGGAAGTGACTGCTGGGCCCTTTGCTGAAGTATCTATATCATCGATAGTCATGGGTGAGGTGCCGGAAAACTAGAGGTTGGCTAACGTGGTGCCATTATTTCGGAAAGGTGATAGGGAAAAGCCAGGGAACGAGAGACCCGTAACCCTGATGTCAGTGATGGGTAAGTTGTTGGAGGGGTTTCAATGGACAGGATTTGCATGTATTTAGAAAGGCAGGATTGATTAGGGATAGTCAACAAGGCTTTGTGGGAAATTGTGTCTCACTAATTTAATTGAGTTTATTTGAAGAAGTAATGAAGAAGATTGATGAAAGCAGAACGGTGAATGCTTTCTATATGGACTTCAGCAAGGTGTTCAATAAGGGTCTGCATGGTAAACTGATTAACAAGGTTAGATCACATGCGATACAGGGAGAGTTGGCCATTTGGATACAAAATTGAATCAAAGGTAGGAACCAGAAGGTGGTGGGGGATTGCTTTTTGGACTGGATGCCTGTGACCAATGGTGTGCTGCAAGCATCAGTGTTGGGTTCACTGCTTTTCATCATTTATATAAACAATTTGGACGTGACAATAAGAGGTATAGTTAGTAGGTTTGCAGATGATACCAAAATTGGTGATGTGGTGGACAGTGAAGAAGATTAACTTAAAAGTACAACAGGACCTTGATCAGATGGGCCAATGGACCAAGGAGTGGCAGGTGGAGCTTAATTTAGACAAATGTGAGGTGTTGCGTTTTGGAAAGGCTCTGCCCACGCCCCACTCTGGCCTGTCACCCTCACCTTGACCTCCTTCCACCTATCACATCTCCATCGCCCCTCCCCCAAGTCCCTCCTCCCTACCTTGTATCTTAGCCTGCTGGATACACTTTCCTCATTCCTAAAGAAGGGCTTATGCCCGATACGCCGAATCTCCTGCTCCTTGGACGCTGCCTGACCTGCTGCGCTTTTCCAGCAACACATTTTCAGTTTTGGAAAGGCAAATCAGGACTAGATTGATACACATAATAATAAGGTCCTGGGGAGTGGTGCTGAACAAGGAGACCTTCAGAGTTCCGTGAAAGTAGAGTTGGACGCAGGTAGGATAGTGAAGAAGACATTTGGTATGCTTTCTCTTATTGGTCAGAGCATTGAGTGCAGGAGCTGGGAGGTTATCTGCAGCTGTTCAGGACATTGGTTCGGCCAGTTTTAGAGTACTGTGTTCAATTTTCCCTACAAGTGGAAAGATGTTGTGAAACTTAAAATGGTTCAGAAAGATTTACAAGGATGTTGCCAGAGTTGAGCTGTAGGGAGAGGTTGAATAGGCTAGGGCTATTTTCCCTGGAGTGTCGGAGGCTGAGGGGTGACCTTACAGAGGTTTACAAAATTACGAGGGGCATGGATAGGATAAATAGGCAAAGTCGTTTCCCTGGGGTGGGGAAGTCTAAAACCCATTGGGATGGGTTTAAAGTGAAAGAGGCAAGATTTAAAAGGGACCTAAGGGGCAATGTTTTCATGCAGCAGGTGGTGCATGTATGGAATAAGCTGCCAGAGAAGGTAGTGAAGGCTGATACAATTACAACATTTAAAAAGCAATTGGTTGGATACATGAGTAGGAAAGGCTTAGAGGAATATGGGCCAGATACTGGCAAGTGGAATAAAATCATTTTAGGATATCTTAGTCAGTATGGATAAGTTGGAGCGAATGATCTGTTTCCATGCTATACATCTCTATTACTGGATGTAGTATTGCTTGCTGGGCTGAAAGGTTCATTTCCAGGCATTTTGTTACCTTACTAAGCAACATCTTCAGTGGACCTCAGGCAAAGCAATGCTGAAAATTCCTGCTTTCTATTTATATGTTTGGGTTTCTTTGGATTGGTGATGTCATTTCCTGTGGTGAAGTCACTTCCTGTTCCTTTTCTCAGGGGGTGGTAAATGGGGTCTAACTCGATGTGTTGATAGAGTTCCAGTTGGAATGCCATGCTTCTCGTGTGTGTCTTTGTTTGGCTTGTCCTAAGATAGATGTATTGGCCCAGTCGAAGTGGTGTCCTTCCTCATCTATATGTGAAGATACTAGTGAGAGAGGGTCATATCTTTTTGTGGCTAGTTGGTGTCCATGTGTCCTGGTGGCTAGTTTTCTGCCTGTTTGTTCAATGTAGTGTTTGTTACAGTCCTTGCATGGTATTTTGTAAATGACATTAATTTTGCTTGTCTGTATAGGGTCTTTCAAGTTCATTAGTTACTGTTTTAGTGTGTTGGTGGGTTTGTGGGCTACCATGATGCCAAAGGGTCTGAGTAGTCTGGCAGTCATTTCTGAGATGTCTTTGATGTAGGGGAGAGTGGCTCGGGTTTCTGGACATGTTTTGTCTGCTTGTTTGGGTTTGTTGCTGAGAAATCAGCAGACCGTGTTCATTGGGTACCCATTCTTTTTGAATACATGATATAAGCAATTTTCCTCTGTTCTGCATAGTTCCTCTGTGCTGCAGTGTGTGTTGGCTCGTTGAAATAATGTTTTGATGCAGCTTCATTTGTGTAGTTCAATATTTGGTCTGTGTGTGTTGTTTTTCTGTAGATACTGGTTTGAGGTTCCCCATTGGCTGTAACAAACACTGCATTGGACAAACAGGCAGAAAACTAGCCACCAGGATACATGAACACCAGCTAGTCACAAAAAGACATGACCCTCTGTCACCAGTATCCTCACATACGGATGAGGAAGGACACCATTTCGATTGGGACAATACATCCATCCTCGGACAAGCTAAACAAAGACACACACGAGAATTCCTAGAAGCATGGCATTCCAACTGGAACTCAATCAACAAACACATCAAGTTAGACCCCATCTACCACCCCCTGAGAAAAGGAACAGGAAGTGACTTCACCACAGGAAATAACATCACCACAGGAAATGATATCGCCAACCCAAGGAAAACCAAACATAGCAATGGAAAGCAGGAATTCTCAGCATTGCTTTGCATGAGGGTCCACTGAAGATGTTACCTCGTAAGGTAACAAAACGCCTGGAAATGAACCTTTCAGCTCAGCAAGCAAACCTACATCCAAAACCTCAACCTGAGCTACAAATCTTCTCAAAACTTGCTATTCTCTATTACTCTGTGACACTATACAGTATCATTGTTAATATAGTTTTTAAAATTGTTGATGGGACATAGTGTTACTGACAAGGTCAGTACTTCTTATCTATCCCTAATTGCCCTTGAGAAGGAGATGTAGTACCATCTTCTTGAATTATCACAGTCATGTGAAGAATCTGCTTCTACATGCAGTTAACAGGGGGTTTGAATGTTTTGACCCAGAAGTGATTGAATAAATCCATACAATTTGATTGATCGACTGCCAGATAATCGAGGTTCCTCTGTATGTGTTTAAGTCAGGATGGTGCATGAATTGGAGCAAAACTTAGTGATGGTGATGTTCCAATGTGCCTCCTACCTTGTCCTTCTGAGCAGTAGTGGTCACCTGTTTGAGGATGCTGTTGAAGAAGCTGCAGCAACGTGTTACAATGTGTAGTGTTGATTGTACATATTGCTGTCACTGTTAGTCATAATTGGAGGAAGTGAATGTTGATGGTCAGAGATGGGTGCCGGTCAATTGGAACTGCTTTGTCCTGGATAGTGGGAAGCTTCTTGAGTTTTGTTCCGGTTGCACTCATTCAAGCAAGTGGAGAGTATTCCATCATATTCCTGGTTAATGTCTGGATATGTGGATAAATTTTGATGAATCAGGAAGTGAATAATTCCTGCAGAAGAACAAAATGATGACCTTATGTGGCCCCAGTATTTGTATGCCTCTTGTTGTCCAGTATTTTGTTTCCAAAGAGGATCACCATAATATTGATTATGTGGCAGTCAGCAACAGCAAGATCATTGAACGCCAAACAGAGGTGATTCGACTCTCCGTGTTGGAGATGGACATTGCCCCTGGTACTGAACATTACTTGCTAATTATCTGAATGTTCAGGTCTTGCTACATCCAGGTAGTGGCTGCTTCAGTATCTGAGGAGTTGCAGTGTGTTAATATCCAATTACATTCTGAAAGCACTTTTAGTGCGCTGCTATATTGGATACAATAATTGTGTTTCTGCATTGTTTTTGTTTTGTTTTCAATGTCATTGCACTTTTGCTTCATTTTACATTGGCATAATGTTATATTGGCAAAATCTTACATTTTTGAGCCTAAAATTACAACTGCGCGATTTACAACACCATCGTGTTTTTAAAAATGCAAAGTGCTACATCTGCCAGTAGCCTGTGCAGAGAGACTTCTTAGGCAGAGGTAATTGCATATTTATTGGTACTTGTAACTGAACAGCAGGAAGCTTTGTGTGGCCTTTTAAATGTGTTGTTCAGCCTACAGCAGATTTGTGAAGAGAAGAAGATAAAGATGGATCTTTTATTTCTCTCTTAAATTACTTTACATGTCATAACAATTTTTTTTAATTTTTTTTTGAAATACCATCTGTGCCTAGAGGGAAGTAGAACTTAGGAGCAAGTAAGAAATGAAGACCGTACAACTTCACTCCTTCAGTTTAACATGGCCTCCAAATGTTTAGAGAAAGGAGAATATTTTGTGAGGTTGCCACCAAGTTTGTGCTCCTCCTGAGTCTCACCAGTTTCTCCTTTTCATTCATCAATCATGCGATGTTCCTTCCTCAACCTATCCACTTAGATTGCCTATGTACAATGCCTATATATATATCTGGAGTGGGCAATGCAAGGTTTAATAACGTGCAAACATGTTCTTGGTCTTTAATATTTGAGATAGGTCTTGGGAATTTTTTTTAAGGAAAGGAAAGGAATATATGATGGAATACTGGAGAGGTAAGCCATGTAGCCCTTTGAGTTTGCTCTATCGTTCAGTGAGCTCAAAGCTGATCTGATAATCTTCAAATCCACTTTCCTGCCTTTTCCCTGTAACCTTTGAATTCATTTACTATCTCAGCCTTGAATATACTTAATGACCCAACCTCAACAACCCTCTGTGATAAAGAATTCTACAAATTCACTAAACTCTGAGAAAAGAAATTCCTCCTCATCTCTGTCTTAAATGTGCAACGTCTTATTTTGATATTAATGCCTCTGATCCTCGACCTTCCCAGTAGGAGAACCGTTGTTTCAACATCTACCTTTTCGTGTCCCCTAAGAATTTTGTATACTTCAGTAAGGCTGCCTCTCATTCTTATAAATTCCAATGTGTACAGGCCCAGCCTCCTCAACTTCTCAAAAAAAAGAGTCCCTTCCTACCTAATATCAACCTCATGAATCTTCTTAGGACTGCCTCCAATGTCAGCATATGTTTCCTTAGATTAACAGGTTCAAAACTGTTCGCAGTATCCCAGCTGTGGTCTGATTTGAGCCTTGTATAGTTTTTGCAAAATCTCCCTACGTTTATACTCCACTCCATTTACCTTTCACCATTACATGCTGAACATGGATGTTGGCTTTTTTGTGATTCAAGGACAAGAACTCCAAAATTCCTCTGTTCCATAGTTTTCTGCAGTCTTTCTCCATTTAAATAATATTTAGGTTCTCTATTCTTCCTGCCAAAGTGCATAACCTCACATTTTCCCACATGGTTTTCCATCTGCCAAGTTTTTGCCCACTCCGTCTAGATCCCTCCTCAGACCATTTATGTCATCCTCACCTCTTGCCTTCCCGTTTATTTTTGTCTCTATACTTACAGATTTGTGCCATGCTGTTACACATCTATGTGACTATGAGAGATGGGTGGGGGTGAGATGAAAAAGAAATGACAAAAGTCATTGAAGAGGACTCTCTCTTCTGAACTACTGCTTTGCACCAGTAGTCTAGGATATTCTTTTGGTAGAGCTAAAAAGCAATTTCATTGGAGATGCCAAACAATATTTTGGAAAATTCTGGCTGACACAAATTAAGATTTTCTGTCTGCACCAAGGAACATGCAAACAAGAAAGGTAGCAACCAAATTACTAAATGGGATAGATCCACCACCTAGTGACTAGCTGAGCAGGTTGCATTGATTTAAAAAAAGTGAATTTATTTACAATTTCATGTGCTGAAATAAAATTCCTATCAGAGTTTAGATAAGGATGAGGCAATAATAATGTAGCGTTTCTGCTGGATTCAATTATAACCAAGATAACAAAGAAATGGCACAGTTAGCAGTAGCTCAGGAGTTTGACTGTTGGCTGCAATAGCCACTGAAAGTTCAGAGTTAGGAGCCTGGTTATTGGCTCACTGCTGTGTTAGGGATATTTGTTCATGGCAATTTTCGGGTTTGGAGGCTGTATGTTGGGATGCAAAGGGGATAATACAACATATGAGATAGGGAGACAATAGTGCACTCGAGGACATGAGTTATTACAGGAGGGAGGAGTCATGGTTGATCATAATCTCCCTGGCTTTGATTGGAGAAACAGTGCAGGAGCAATGATGATTAGCATTACTGGACTGTGGAGCGGTGGCTCTGGGTATACTTTTGGGAGATGGAAGTCATAAATGAAAAAGGCATGTGAGCATTTGTGGAAGCTCAGGACTGATGAGGTCAACAGGAAGTGACAGCAGAAGTAAAGGAACATGGAATTTCAGGGAATCCCCATGATTATTAGGCTGAAACTGTGATTTACTCTGCCAAGCCTGTGTTGCCTTCTGTACTCATACGACTCAAATTAGAAAACGAAATGGAAGATTGGCTGCAAGCATAGTTAGCCAATTGCTTTCTTTTTTCTGTCTGAGTCTATGGGCTTGTGAGTGATGTTAAGCCCATCTGGGGCAATTGTGGTCATCAGGTTCTCACACATTACGGGTTGAAATTATCTGTAATGATGGAAACTTGGGTGTGAAAATGCAAGCAGTTTCCAACAATGTGAATACAAGTCCTGATCAGTTATAATCTTGACTGAGATAATATAAAGAACTGTGGATACTGGAAATCTGAAATAGGTTAACAGACATTTCTGGAGAAATTCAGCAACTCTGGCAGCATCTGTGGAGAGAAAGCAGAGTTAACTTTTCTGATCAAGTGTTTCTTCAGACCACATCGTTGGTCATTATAGCTTGATCATAGTCATTTCTGTGAAGCAGAGGTACTAACAGGTGTCCTCATCTGACAGACTGCATGATGGCACAGAACTGACCTCCTCACCTTGGCCTGTAAATATTTGCATCAGGCTCTTCATCTGTAATGCTGCCTTGCCCAGGTGATATCAGGAACAAAGCATCAGTAATCATACAGCACTTGAGTGATATGACTTTGCACTCATCAGAATAAGGCCAACCATGTAAACGGTCTATGTTGATGCACGCAGTGGTTACTTGTTGATGTCCTCCATGATTCACTGCATGGATAACTATGTTAAACTGTCTTTTGTATGTGATGGACCTATTCTGTTTTTGACATTCTCCACAAATGTTCATTGCATATGTGACCATTAGATCTGGCCACAGCAGTCACTGTGACTGCAGTGCGACAAAAACATAGAGTAATCGAGGAGGAACACATCCATCAGCAAGCCCAGGGCCAGCAGCAACCTCCAGCAGCTGCCAGATAGCCTCAATTTGAGGAAGTCACTCCAAAAGGTCCCCTCAGGATGCACAGGAGATAGGTTCTGGGCCTCTTCTAACATCCTTGATGCCATTTTCTCCAAATGAGCAGTGTGCACAGCAGTATCACACAACGCTGCCAAATACGAGAGCAGGTACTGTGACCTGAGAGGTTTATAGCCATGCTATCCCAGTGGCTGTCAAAATTATGATTGTGAAAAACTTTTATGCAACTGAGTGCTTCTCAGCAGCCACTAGAGATTTCTGTGGGATATGATTTGGATGAGAGCATAAGAGGTCCGGTTAGTAAGTTTGCAGTTGACAACAAAATTGGAGGTGTAATGGACAGCGAAGAGGGTTACCTCAGATTACAACAGGATCTTGACCAGATGGACCAATGGGCTGAGAAGTGGCAGATGGAGTTTAATTCAGATAAATGCGAGGTGCTGCATTTTGGGAAAGCAAATCTTTGCAGGACTTATACGCTTAATGGTAAGGTCCGAAAGAGTGTTGCTGAACAAAGAGACCATGGAGTGCAGATTCATAGCTCCTTGACAGTGGAGTCACAAGTAGATAGGATATTGAAGAAGGCATTTGGTATGCTTTCCTTTATTGGTCAGAGCACTGAGTACAGGAGTTGGGAGGTCATGTTGCAGCTGTGCAGGACTTTGGTTAGGCCACTGTTGGAATACTGCGTGCAATTCTGATCTCCTTCCTATTGGAAATATGTTGTGAAACTTAAAAGGGTTCAGAAAAGATTTACAAGGACGTTGCCAGTGTTGGAGGATTTGAGCTACAGGGAGAGGCTGAACAGGCTGGGGCTGTTTTCCCTGGAGCGTCGGAGGCTGAGGGTGATCTTACAGAGGTTTACAAAATTATGAGGGGCATGGATAGAATAAATAGGCAGAGTCTTTTCCCTGGGGTCAGAGAGTCCAGAACTAGAGGGCATAGGTTTAGGGTGAGAGGGGAAAGATATAAAAGAGACCTAAGCGGCAACTTTTTCACACAGAGGGTGGTACGTGTATGGAATGAGCTGCCAGAGGAAGTGGTGGAGGCTGGTACAACTGCAACATTTAAGAGGCATTTGGATGGGTATATGAATAGGAAGGGTTTGGAGGGATATGGGCCAGGTGCTGGCAGGTGGGACTAGATTGGGTTGGAATATCTGGTCGGCAAGGACAGGTTGGACCAAAGGGTCTGTTTCCATGCTGTACATCTCTATGACTCTATGACTCTAACTCAGTCCTCAACCCATAACTGCATCATGGATGTTTCAGGTACCATTTGTGTCAGATCACATCATTTTGTTTCATTTCCCCATGATGAGGTCAGTGCTGCAGTCCAGGCAGTGGGCTTTGCCCACGTCACTGATTTCCCCCAAGTGCAGGGCACAATAAACTGGATGCACTCTGTACAGAGATAGCCATACCACCAGATTTCATGAACAGAAAATAAATTTGTGCCATCAATGTACATCATCTGTGATCATTAGTGCCGTGTCATAGAAATCTGTGCCAAGTATCTTGGAACTTTCATGTCATCCTTGGGGACTCCCATGGCTCTGCTTCATTTTCAGGGCCAGGTGCCTTACAAGGACGGTATTTGGGAGATGAGAACTACCCTATACAACTACGGCTGACGTCTCTGTTACAAAACTCGCTGACTAAAGCTGAGCGTAAATGTAGTGCAGGTCAGTCTTCAGAGAAGGCCACCATAGAGAAAACATTAGACCTGCTGAAGGTGAGATTCTGATGCTTGGATAAATCAAGGGGGTCCTTGCAGTACAATCTAGACATTGTGTGTTGTGTAATCATTGCATGCTGTGCTCAGCAAAAATAGAGTGAGTACAGAGGACACAATAACGTTGAAGAGTTGGGAGAATGGCAGCAGTGTGCTGAGGAGGAAGATGACTGTCGTGAATAGGAGGAACATTACCATCTGTATGAAAGTGTACTGTAGCATCAAGGGCAACAAGCCAGTCAGGACTTAGTTGACACCCTTTTCCTGGACATGAGATCTGTACAGTGGCCACTCATTGACTGTACATTTGTCATTAATTGAATGGCATGCCATCCTTATGTGTTCCCAAAAGCAAATACAGCTGTTGTTTGTTTTTTCTTCACTTTTGCTTTTCCAAAGTAGAATAAATGTGGTCTACCATTTGAAGGCTTTCCGGTAGAGAATAGAATATCCTTTATTGTCACAGGTACTCCATTGATAAAGTACAGGAAATGTCTGCCTCTTATGGCACCATCCTAGTTACAAGGACCTGGGTCCAAACCTTGGATACAAAAGATGAATGAAAAGTAATTGCGTTATTTTACAGAGATTAAAAAATAAATTAGAAATGTGACATTGTTAAAGGATTGACATTACAGTCAGGAAAAATTTATCAAATAAACATAAAGTGCAGCAGCTCCATGCAGGACCTCCGCATGTGGTCAAACTGCCCGTGCCAGAGCCCAGTCCAACAGCCATCCACGCTCAGCTCCAAGCCCCAGTCCACTCCATACCAGCCCTCAGCTGCTCCCAGGGCAGTTCCAGGACTGCCTTCCCTGTGGCGGTCTCTAGCCAGGACTGTTCCCAGACCTGCTGTTCCCAGGACTCAGTACCCTCTGTGTTCCTGGGACCCGCTGCCCTCAGTGTGCCTGGATTCGCTGTTCCCAGGACTCATCGCTCTCACTGTTCTAGGACTCACTGTTCCCAGGACTGGTTGCCCTTACTATTCCCGGACTCACTGGCTTCCCTGTTCCCATGACTCATTGTTCCCGGGATTCACTACCCTCACTCGCTGTTCCCACGACTCACTGATCCCAGGATGGTACTGGACCACAAGAAAGGGAGTTTGTGTAGTGTCTCTGAAATGGATTCTTAGAATGGTTTGAACTGGAACCTACCAGGGAGAAGGCAATTCTGGATCTGATGTTGTACAACGAACAAGATTTGATCAGGGACCTCATTATAAAGGAGCCATTAGGAGGCAGTGACCATAATATAAGTTTTAATCTGCAATTTGAGAGGGAGAAGGAAGAATCGGGCGTGTCAGTATTGCAGTTGAACAAAGGGAACTATGGAGCTATGACAGTAGAGCTGGCTAAAATTCAATGGTTCAATACCCTAGCAAGGATGGCAGTGGAACAACAATGGCAGGTATTTCTGGATATAATGCAGAAGGTTCAGAATCAGTTCATTCCAAAGAGGAAGAAAGATCCTAAAGGGAGGCAGGAGCGGCCGTGGCTGACGAGGGAAGTTAAGGACTGTATAAAGATAAAATTGGAGAAGTATAACGTAGCACAGATGAGCGGGAAGCTGGAGGACTGGGAAACTTTTAAAGAGCAACAGAGGATAACTAAAAAGGCAATACACAGAGAAAAAATTAGGTATGAAGGCAAACTGGCCGAAAATATAAAGGAGGATAGTCAAAACTTTTTCAGGTATGTGAAAAGAAAAAAAAATGGTTAAGACTAAAATTGGGCACTTGAAGACAGAAACGGGTGAATTTATTATGGGAACAAAGAGATGGCAGAAGAGTTGAATAGGTACTTTGAATCTGTGTTCATTGGGAAAGACAAAAGCAATCTCCCAGATGTAATAGTAGCTGAAGAACCTGTTTTTATTTTAGATTAGATTACTTACAGTGTGGAAACAGGCCCTTCGGCCCAATAAGTCCACACTGACCTGCCGAAGCGCAACCCACCCAGACCCATTCCCCTTCACCTAACACTATGGGCAATTTAGCATGGCCAATTTACCTGACCTGCACATTTATTTTTTGGATTGTGGGAGGAAACCAGAGCACCTGGAGGAAACCCACACAGACACGGGGTGCAAACTCCACACAGAGAGTCACCTGAGGCAGGAATTGAACCCGGGTCTCTGGCGCTGTGAGGCAGCAGTGCTAACCACTGTGCCACCGTGCCAGCCCTTTATTTTGTACTTAAGGTAATTAGTCATTACTATACAAAGAAATATAAAGGAACTGTTCATTGAGTTTTATGTTCAGATTATAACAAAAGCCAGTATTCATTCAGGTTCTATGGCACTTTCAGTGACTTTATATTCATAATTCACCCAATAATGCTTTCAGCACAGGTCTTTTATTTAAAAGAGCACTCTCCCTTACACTGGCTTACCCACTCCTAGGGCATTTCAATACCAGCGTCAGCCATGCACAGTAAATACTAAAGTTTTCAACAAGAACAAAAATTTGCTGTTGATAGAGCAGGAAAGTATTCTCAAACATCTCTCGACAGCCCACTCGATATTTTTTTGCACTGTATTCAATTTGAGAACGATGATATTTAGCCGGTAGTTAAAAAACGCATGATTTAGCAAGTAGCTATGACACAACGGATTCCTTCAAAATTAATAAAGGAATGGGGCCCAACTTACACAATAGTAGGGTATTTCAAAAACCCAAACAGACTATTCGCAATAAAAAGTAAAGTTTAATTACAAGTTAAACAAAAAAGGAAACAATTTTGACTTCTAATTGCTGTCATCCTGTCAGTGAAATTCTTTACATAGCTTTAATTCTCAACAGCAAGAAGGGAAAACTGACATGATGAAGTAATAAATATGCTGGAGACCCGACTCAAAATACTAAAGAAAACTGGTTTCATGAAGCAAGCATTAAACTCAAAATTAACACTATTACAAGATGTTTATGCTTTGTTATCCTGACACTATATTTCAAAGGTATTGCAGGCTAGTGATTGATAATTGTGCAGGCTTAAGATTTTCCATTGAGCTGCACACGTTTCCTCATCGGATCACTTCTCTTCACACCACTGATTTTCCCTTCGTACCTGTGCCTCCTCTTCTTCAGTAAAATCGTTTTTAATGTTGAATGTTTTGAGGATTTCTTCAGGGGTTTTTCCATTTTTCCTTTTCGGAGTCCGAGCGGGCAGAGGGTGAAGCCACAGTCAGTGAGGGACGACTGGTCACGCGCAGCAGAAACTGTCTGCCATTAAGCTGCAAAGCTTAGATGGTGAGATCTTCAAGGTTGATGTGGAAATAACAAAGCAGTCTATCACAATCAAAACCATGTTGGTAGATCTAGGTATGGATGATGAAGGTGATGATGATCCAGTGCCACTCCTAGATGTGAATGCTGCTGTTCTGAATTTATAATAGGCAGGAAATGATGTTGGAGAGACTGTTAGGTCTGAAGGCTGATAAGTCCCCGCGACCTGACGATCTGCATCCCAGGGTACTGAAGGTGGTGGCTCTAGAAATTGTGGATGCATTGGTAATCAATTTCCAATGTTCTATAGATTCAGGATCAGTTCCTGCAGATTGGAGCGTGGCTAATGTTGTCCCACTTTTCAAGAAGGAAGGGAGAGAGAAAACAGGGAATTATAGACCTGTTAATCTGATGTCAGTGATGGGAATGATGCTGGAGTCAATTATATAAAATGAAATTATGACTTATTTGGATAGCAGTAACAGGATAGGTCAGAGTCAGCGTGGATTTGCAAAGGGAAAATCGTGCTTGACTAATCTTCTGGAAATTTTTGAGGATGTAAAGTCGACAAGGAAGAGCCAGTGGATATATTGTACCCAGACTTTAAGAAAGCCTTTGAAAAAGTTCCACATAGGAGATGAGTGATTAAAATTAGGTCACATGGTATTGGGGGCAAAATACTGACTTGGATTGAAAATTGGCTGGCTGACAGGAAACAGAGAGTAATGATGAACGGGTCCCTTTTGGAATGGCAGGCGGTGACCAGTGAGGTACCACAGAGAATTAGTGCTGGGACCGCAGCTGTTTACAAAACACATTAATGATATAGATGAAGGTATTAAAAGTAATATTACCAAATTTGCTGGTGACACAAAGCTGGGTGGCAGGGTGAAATGTGAGAGGGATGTTGGGACCTGGACAGGCTAGGTGAGTGGAAGGATGCATGATAGATGCAGTTTAATGTGGATAAATGTGTGGTTCCCCACTTTGGTGGTAAGAACAGGAAGACAGATTACTATCTAAATGGAGTCAAGTTAGGTAAAGGGGCAGTACAATGAGAAGTACCTGTTCTTGTACATCAGTCAATGAAAGCAAGCATGCAGGTACAGTGAAGAAAGCTAATAACATGCTGGCCTTCATAACAAGAGGAATTGCATATAGGAGCAAAGAGTCCTTCTGCAGCTGTACAGGGCTCTGGTGAGATCACACCTGGAATATTGCGTGTGGTTTTGGTCTCCAAATTTGAGGAAGAATATTCTAGCTGTTGAGGGAGTGCAGCGTAGGTTGACAAGGACAATTCCCAGAATGGTAGAACTATCATATGCTGAAAGATTGGAATGACTGGGCTTGTATATGGTTGAGTTTAGAAGGATGAGAGGGGATTTGATTGAGACATATAAGATTATGACAGGATTGGACACTCTGGAGGCAGGAAGCATGTTTCCGCTGATGGGTGAGTCCCGAACCAGAGGACACAGCTTAAAAATAAGGGGTAGGCCATTTAGAACAGAGTTGAGGAGAAATGTCTTTACCCAGAGAGTGGTGGGTGTATGGAATGCTCTGCCCCAGAAGGCTGTGGAGGTCAAGTCTATGGATACTTTCAAGATAGAGATGGATAGAGCTCTTAAAGATAGTGGAATCTAGGGTTATGGGGATAAGGCAGGAACAGGATTCTGATTGTCGATGAGCAGCCATGATCATAATCAATTGTGTTGCTAGCTCCAAGGACTGAATAGCCGACTCCTGCACCTATTGTCCATTGACTCAATGTCCTCACTGTACCCAGACTCACTGCCCTCACCATTCCCTGGACTCACTGCCCTCGCTGTTCCCGGACTCACTGCCCTCACTGTTCCCTGGACACACTGCCCTCGCTGTTCCCGCACTCACTGCCCTCGCTGTTCCCGCACTCACTGCCCTCGCTGCTCCCGGACGCACTGCCCTCGCTGTTCCCGCACTCACTGCCCTCACTGTTCCCTGGACTCACTGCCCTCGCTGCTCCCGGACGCACTGCCCTCGCTGTTCCCGCACTCACTGCCCTCACTGTTCCCTGGACTCACTGCCCTCACGGTTCCCGGACTCACTGCCCTCGCCGTTCCCAGGACACACAGCCCTCGCCGTTCCCGGACTCACTGCCCTCGCTGTTCCCGGACTCACTGCCCTCGCTATTCCCAGACTCACTGTCCTCACTATTCCCAGGACTCACTGCTCTCACTGTTCCCGGACTCACTGCCCTCTCTGTTCCCAGACTCACTGCCCTCGCTGTTCCCGGACTCACTGCCCTCACTGTTCCCGGACTCACTGCCCTCACTGTTCCCGGACTCACTGCCCTCGCTGTTCCCTGGACTCACTGCCCTCGCTGTTCCCAGACTCAATGCCCTCACTGTTCCTGAACTCACTGCCCTCGATGTTCCCGGACTCCCTGCCCTCACTGTTCCCGAACTCACTGCAATCGCTGTTCCCGAACTCACTGCCCTCGCTCTTCTCAGGACTCACTGCCCTCGCTCTTCTCAGGACTCACTGCCCTCGATGTTCCCGGACTCCCTGCCCTCACTGTTCCTGGACTCACTGCCCTCTCTCTCCCCGGACTCACTGCCCTCACTGTTCCCAGGACACAATGCCCTCTCTCTCCCCGGACTCACTGCCCTCGCTGTTCCCTGGACTCACTGCCCTCACGGTTCCCGGACTCACTGCCCTCGCCGTTCCCAGGACACACAGCCCTCGCTATTCCCAGACTCACTGTCCTCACTATTCCCAGGACTCACTGCTCTCACTGTTCCCGGACTCACTGCCCTCTCTGTTCCCAGACTCACTGCCCTCACTGTTCCCTGGTCACTGCCCTGACTGTTCCCGGACTCACTGCCCTCGATGTTCCCTGGACTCACTGCTCTCGCTGCTCCCGGACTCACTGCCCTCGCTGTTCCCGGACTCACTGCTCTCGCTGTTCCCGGACTCACTGCCCTCGCTGTTCCCGGACTCACTGCCCTCACTGTTCCCGGGACACACTGCCCTCGCTGTTCCCGGACTCACTGCCCTCGCTGTTCCCAAACTCACTGCCCTCGCTGTTCCCGGGCTCACTGCCCTCGCTGTTCCCGGGACACACTGCCCTCGCTGTTCCCAGAGTCACTGCCCTCGCTGTTCCCAAACTCACTGCCCTCGCTGTTCCCTGGACTTACTGCCCTCGATGTTCCCAGACTCACTGCCCTCGCTGTTCCTGGACTCAATGCCCTCGCTGTTCCCAAACTCACTGCCCTCGCTGTTCCCTGGACTTACTGCCCTCGATGTTCCCAGACTCACTGCCCTCACTGTTCCCGGATTCACTGCCCTCACTGTTCCCGGACTCACTGCCCTCGCTGTTCCCTGACTCACTGCCCTCACTGTTCCCTGGACTCACTGCCCTCGCTGTTCCCTGACTCACTGCCCTCACTGTTCCCTGGACTCACTGCCCTCGCTGTTCCCTGACTCACTGCCCTCACTGTTCCCTGGACTCACTGCACTCGCTGTTGCCGGACTCAATGCCCTCACTGTTCCCGGACTCACTGCCCTCGCTGTTCCCGGGACTCACTGCACTCGCTGTTCCCAGACTCAATGCCCTCACTGTTCCCGGACTCACTGCCCTCGCTGTTCCCGGGACACACTGCCCTCGCTGTTCCCCGGACTCACTGCCCTCGCTGTTCCCTGACTCACTGCCCTCACTGTTCCCTGGACTCACTACCCTCACTGTTCCCAGACTCACTGCCCTCGCTGTTCCCTGACTCACTGCCCTCACTGTTCCCTGGACTCACTGCCCTCGCTGTTCCCGGATTCACTGCCCTCACTGTTCCCGGACTCACTGCCCTCGCTGTTCCCTGACTCACTGCCCTCACTGTTCCCTGGACTCACTGCCCTCGCTGTTCCCTGACTCACTGCCCTCGCTGTTCCCTGACTCACTGCCCTCACTGTTCCCAGATTCACTGCCCTCGCTGTTCCCAGATTCACTGCCCTCACTGTTCCCGGACTCACTGCCCTCACTGTTCCCGGACTCTTTGCCCTCACTGTTCCCGGACTCACTGCCCTCGCTGTTCCCGGACTCACTGCCCTCGCTGTTCCCGGGACACACTGCCCTCGCTGTTCCCAGAGTCACTGCCCTCGCTATTCCCAGGACTCACTGCCCTCGCTGTTCCCGGACTCACTGCCCTCGCTGTTCCCAGAGTCACTGCCCTCGCTATTCCCAGGACTCACTGCCCTCGCTGTTCCCGGACTCACTGCCCTCTCTGTTCCCAGACTCACTGCCCTCGCTGTTCCCGGACTCACTGCCCTCACTGTTCCCGGACTCACTGCCCTCACTGTTCCCGGACTCACTGCCCTCGCTGTTCCCTGGACTCACTGCCCTCGCTGTTCCCAGACTCAATGCCCTCACTGTTCCTGAACTCACTGCCCTCGATGTTCCCGGACTCCCTGCCCTCACTGTTCCCGAACTCACTGCAATCGCTGTTCCCGAACTCACTGCCCTCGCTCTTCTCAGGACTCACTGCCCTCGCTCTTCTCAGGACTCACTGCCCTCGATGTTCCCGGACTCCCTGCCCTCACTGTTCCTGGACTCACTGCCCTCTCTCTCCCCGGACTCACTGCCCTCACTGTTCCCAGGACACAATGCCCTCTCTCTCCCCGGACTCACTGCCCTCGCTGTTCCCTGGACTCACTGCCCTCACGGTTCCCGGACTCACTGCCCTCGCCGTTCCCAGGACACACAGCCCTCGCTATTCCCAGACTCACTGTCCTCACTATTCCCAGGACTCACTGCTCTCACTGTTCCCGGACTCACTGCCCTCTCTGTTCCCAGACTCACTGCCCTCACTGTTCCCTGGTCACTGCCCTGACTGTTCCCGGACTCACTGCCCTCGATGTTCCCTGGACTCACTGCTCTCGCTGCTCCCGGACTCACTGCCCTCGCTGTTCCCGGACTCACTGCTCTCGCTGTTCCCGGACTCACTGCCCTCGCTGTTCCCGGACTCACTGCCCTCACTGTTCCCGGGACACACTGCCCTCGCTGTTCCCGGACTCACTGCCCTCGCTGTTCCCAAACTCACTGCCCTCGCTGTTCCCGGGCTCACTGCCCTCGCTGTTCCCGGGACACACTGCCCTCGCTGTTCCCAGAGTCACTGCCCTCGCTGTTCCCAAACTCACTGCCCTCGCTGTTCCCTGGACTTACTGCCCTCGATGTTCCCAGACTCACTGCCCTCGCTGTTCCTGGACTCAATGCCCTCGCTGTTCCCAAACTCACTGCCCTCGCTGTTCCCTGGACTTACTGCCCTCGATGTTCCCAGACTCACTGCCCTCACTGTTCCCGGACTCACTTCCCTCGCTGTTCCCTGGACTCACTGCCCTCGCTGTTCCCTGGACTCACTGCCCTCACTGTTCCCGGACTCACTTCCCTCGCTGTTCCCTGGACTCACTGCCCTCGCTGTTCCCGGATTCACTGCCCTCACTGTTCCCGGACTCACTGCCCTCGCTGTTCCCTGACTCACTGCCCTCACTGTTCCCTGGACTCACTGCCCTCGCTGTTCCCTGACTCACTGCCCTCACTGTTCCCTGGACTCACTGCCCTCGCTGTTCCCTGACTCACTGCCCTCACTGTTCCCTGGACTCACTGCCCTCGCTGTTCCCGGGACTCACTGCACTCGCTGTTGCCGGACTCAATGCCCTCACTGTTCCCGGACTCACTGCCCTCGCTGTTCCCGGGACTCACTGCACTCGCTGTTCCCAGACTCAATGCCCTCACTGTTCCCGGACTCACTGCCCTCGCTGTTCCCGGGACACACTGCCCTCGCTGTTCCCCGGACTCACTGCCCTCGCTGTTCCCTGACTCACTGCCCTCACTGTTCCCTGGACTCACTACCCTCACTGTTCCCAGACTCACTGCCCTCGCTGTTCCCTGACTCACTGCCCTCACTGTTCCCTGGACTCACTGCCCTCGCTGTTCCCGGATTCACTGCCCTCACTGTTCCCGGACTCACTGCCCTCGCTGTTCCCTGACTCACTGCCCTCACTGTTCCCTGGACTCACTGCCCTCGCTGTTCCCTGACTCACTGCCCTCGCTGTTCCCTGACTCACTGCCCTCACTGTTCCCAGATTCACTGCCCTCGCTGTTCCCAGATTCACTGCCCTCACTGTTCCCGGACTCACTGCCCTCACTGTTCCCGGACTCTTTGCCCTCACTGTTCCCGGACTCACTGCCCTCGCTGTTCCCGGACTCACTGCCCTCGCTGTTCCCGGGACACACTGCCCTCGCTGTTCCCAGAGTCACTGCCCTCGCTATTCCCAGGACTCACTGCCCTCGCTGTTCCCGGACTCACTGCCCTCGCTGTTCCCAGAGTCACTGCCCTCGCTATTCCCAGGACTCACTGCCCTCGCTGTTCCCGGACTCACTGCCCTCGCTGTTCCCGGACACACTGCCCTCGCTGTTCCCGGACTCACTGCCCTCGCTGTTCCCGGACTCACTGCCCTCACTGTTCCCGGACTCATTGCCCTCACTGTTCCCTGGACTCACTGCCATCGCTGTTCCCGGACCCACTGCCCTCGCTGTTCCCTGACTCACTGCCCTCACTGTTCCCGAACTCACTCCCCTCGCAGTTCCCGAACTCACTGCCCTCGCTGTTCCCTGGACTCACTGCCCTCGCTGTTCCCTGGACTCACTGCCCTCGCAGTTCCCGAACTCACTGCCCTCGCTCTTCCCAGGAGACACTGCCCTCATAGTTCCCGGACTCACTGCCGTCACTGTTCCTGGGACACACTGCCCTCGCTGTTCCCTGGATTCACTGCCCTCGCTGCTCCCAGACTCACTGCCCTCGCTGTTCCCGGTCTCACTGCCCTCATTGTTCCCGGGGCTCAGTGCCCTCACTGTTCCCGGACTCACTGCCCTCGCTGTTCCCGGGGCTCAGTGCCCTCACTGTTCCCGGACTCACTGCCCTCGCTGTTCCCGGACTCACTGCCCTCGCTGTTCCCTGGACTCATTGCCTTCACTGTTCCCGGACGCACCGCCCTCGCTGTTCCCTGGACTCACTGCCCTCATTGTTCCCGAACTCACTCCCCTCGCTGTTCCCGGGACACACTGCCCACGCTGTTCCCTGACTCACTGCCCTCGCTCTTCCCTGGACTCACTGCCCTCTATGTTCCCTGGACTCACTGCCGTCGCTGTTCCCGGACTCACTGCCCTCGATTTTCCCAGACTCACTGCCCTCGCTGTTCCCAGACTCACTGCGCTCGCTGTTCCCCGGACTCACTGCCCTCTCTCTCCCCGGACTCACTGCCCTCGCTGTTCCCAGACTCAATGCCCTCGCTGCTCCCTGGACTCACTGCCCTCACTGTTCCCAGGACTCACTGCCCTCACTGCTCCCGGACTCACTGCCCTCGCTGTTCCAAGTCTCAATGCCCTCGCTGTTCCCTGGACTCACTGCCCTCACGGTTCCCGGACTCACTGCCCTCGCCGTTCCCAGGACACACAGCCCTCGCCGTTCCCGGACTCACTGCCCTCGCTGTTCCCGGACTCACTGCCCTCGCTATTCCCAGACTCACTGTCCTCACTATTCCCAGGACTCACTGCTCTCACTGTTCCCGGACTCACTGCCCTCTCTGTTCCCAGACTCACTGCCCTCGCTGTTCCCAGACTCACTGCCCTCACTGTTCCCGGACTCACTGCCCTCGCTGCTCCCTGGACTCACTGCCCTCGCTGTTCCCGGACTCACTGCCCTCAATGTTCCCTGGACTCACTGGCCTCGCTATTCCCGGACTCACTGCCCTCGCTGTTCCCAGACTCACTGCTCTCACTGTTCCCGGACTCACTGCCCTCGCTTTTCCCGGACTCACTGCCCTCGATGTTCCCAGACTCACTGCCCTCGCTGCTCCCTGGACTCACTGCCCTCGCTGTTCCCGGACTCACTGCCCTCGATGTTCCCTGGACTCACTGCCCTCGCTGTTCCCGGACTCACTGCCCTCGATGTTCCCTGGACTCACTGCCCTTGCTGTTCCCGGACTCACTGCCCTCGCTGTTCCCAGACTCACTGCCCTCGATGTTCCCTGGACTCACTGCCCTCGCTGCTCCCTGGACTCACTGCCCTCGCTGTTCCCGGACTCACTGCCCTCGATGTTCCCTGGACTCACTGCCCTCGCTGCTCCCTGGACTCACTGCCCTCGCTGTTCCCGGACTCACTGCCCTCGATGTTCCCTGGACTAACTGCCCTCGCTGGTCCCGGACTCACTGCCCTCGCTGTTCCCTGACTCACTGCACTCGGCGTTCCCAGGACTCACTGCCCTCGCTGTTCCCTGGACTCACTGCCCTCACTGTTCCCGACTCACTGCCCTCGCTGTTCCCTGGACTCACTGCCCTCGCTGTTCCCTGGACTCACTACCCTCGCTGTTCCTGGGACGTAGCCCTCGCTGTTCCCTGACTCACTGCCCTCGCTGTTCCCGAACTCACTGCCCTCGCTGTTCCCTGGACTCACTGCCCTCGCTGTTCCCAAACCCTCTGCCCTCGCTGTTCCTGGGACACAGCCCTCACTGTTCCCGGACTCACTGCCCTCACTGTTCCTGGGACTCACTGCCCTCGCTGTTCCTGGGACTCACTGCCCTCACTGTTCCTGGGACTCACTGCCCTCGCTGTCCCCGGACTCACTGCCCTCGCTGTTCCCTGGACTCACTACCCTCGCTGTTCCTGGGACACAGCCCTCACTGTTCCCTGGACTCACTGCCCTCGCTGTTCCCAGGACTCACTGCACTCGCTGTCCCTGGACTCACTGCCCTCGCCGTTCCCGGGACTCACTGCACTCGCTGTCCCTGGACTCACTGCCCTCGCTGTTCCCGGGACTCACTGCACTCACTGTTCCCGGATTCACTGCCCTCACTGTTCCCGGACTCACAGCCCTCACTGTTCCCGGAACACACTGCCCTCGCTGTTCCCTGACTCACTGCCCTCGCTGTTCCCGGGACACACTGCCCTCGCTCTTCCCTGGACTCACTGCCCACGCTGTTCCCAGACTCACTGCCCTCGCTGTTGCCTGGGCTCACTGCCCTCACTGTTCCCGGATTCACTGCCCTCGCTGTTCCCAGACGCACTGCCCTCACTGTTCCCGGGACTCACTGCCCTCGCTGTTCCCTGGATTCACTGCCCTCGCTGCTCCCAGACGCACTGCCCTCACTGTTCCCGGGACTCACTGCCCTCACTGTTCCCTGGACTCACTGCCCTCGCTGTTCCCGGACTCACTGCCCTCGCTGTTCCCTGACTCACTGCACTCGGCGTTCCCGGGACTCACTGCCCTCGCTGTTCCCGGGACTCACTGCCCTCGCTGTTCCCAGGACACACTGCCCTCGCTGTTCCCTGGACTCACTGCACTCGGCGTTCCCGGGACTCACTGCCCTCGCTGTTCCCGGGACTCACTGCCCTCGCTGTTCCCAGGACACACTGCCCTCACTGTTCCCTGGACTCACTGCCCTCGCTGTTCCCAGGACACACTGCCCTCACTGTTCCCGGACACACTGCCCTCGCTGTTCCCTGGACTCACTGCCCTCACTGTTCCCGACTCACTGCCCTCGCTGTTCCCTGGACTCACTGCCCTCGCTGTTCCCTGGACTCACTTCCCTCGCTGTTCCTGGGACACAGCCCTTGCTGCTCCTGGGACTCACTGCCCTCGCTGTTCCCCGGACTCACTGCCCTCGCTGTTCCCCGGACTCACTGCCCTCGCTGTCCCCGGACTCACTGCCCTCGCTGTTCCCGACTCACTGCCCTCGCAGTTCCCGGGACTCACTGCCCTCGCTGTCCCTGGATTCACTGCCCTCACTGTCCCTGGACTCACTACCCTCACTGTTCCCGGATTCACTGCCCTCGCTGTTCCCAGATTCACTGCCCTCACTGTTCCCAGGCTCACTGCCCTCACTGTTCCCGGACTCACAGCCCACGTTGTTCCCAGGGCTCACTGCCCTCGCTGTTCCCGGACTCACTGCCCTCACTGTTCCCGGACTCTTTGCCCTCACTGTTCCCGGAACACACTGCCCTCGCTGTTCCCTGACTCACTGCCCTCGCTGTTCCCGGGACACACTGCCCTCGCTGTTCCCTGACTCACTGCCCTCGCTGTTCCCAGAGTCACTGCCCTCGCTATTCCCAGGACTCACTGCCCTCGCTGTTCCCGGACTCACTGCCCTCGCTGTTCCCGGACTCACTGCCCTCACTGTTCCCGGACTCATTGCCCTCACTGTTCCCTGGACTCACTGCCCTCGCTGTTCCCGGACCCACTGCCCTCGCTGTTCCCTGACTCACTGCCCTCGCTGTTCCCGAACTCACTCCCCTCGCTGTTCCCGGGACACACTGCCCACGCTGTTCCCTGACTCACTGCCCTCGCTCTTCCCTGGACTCACTGCCCTCGCAGTTCCCGAACTCACTGCCCTCGCAGTTCCCGAACTCACTGCCCTCGCTCTTCCCAGGAGACACTGCCCTCATAGTTCCCGGACTCACTGCCGTCACTGTTCCTGGGACACACTGCCCTCGCTGTTCCCTGGATTCACTGCCCTCGCTGCTCCCAGACTCACTGCCCTCGCTGTTCCCGGTCTCACTGCCCTCACTGTTCCCGGGGCTCAGTGCCCTCACTGTTCCCGGACTCACTGCCCTCGCTGTTCCCGGGGCTCAGTGCCCTCACTGTTCCCGGACTCACTGCCCTCGCTGTTCCCTGGACTCATTGCCTTCACTGTTCCCGGACGCACCGCCCTCGCTGTTCCCTGGACTCACTGCCCTCATTGTTCCCGAACTCACTCCCCTCGCTGTTCCCGGGACACACTGCCCACGCTGTTCCCTGACTCACTGCCCTCGCTCTTCCCTGGACTCACTGCCCTCTATATTCCCTGGACTCACTGCCGTCGCTGTTCCCGGACTCACTGCCCTCGATTTTCCCAGACTCACTGCCCTCGCTGTTCCCAGACTCACTGCCGTCGCTGTTCCCAGACTCACTGCCCTCGATTTTCCCAGACTCACTGCCCTCGCTGTTCCCAGACTCAATGCCCTCGCTGCTCCCTGGACTCACTGCCCTCGCTGTTCCAAGACTCAATGCCCTCGCTGCTCCCTGGACTCACTGCCCTCACGGTTCCCGGACTCACTGCCCTCGCTGTTCCCGGACTCACTGCCCTCACTGTTCCCAGACTCACTGCCCTCACTGTTCCCTGGTCACTGCCCTCACTGTTCCCGGACTCACTGCCCTCGGTGTTCCCAGACTCACTGCCCTCACTGTTCCCTGGACTCACTGGCCTCGCTATTCCCGGACTCACTGCCCTCGATGTTCCCAGACTCACTGCCCTTGCTGTTCCCAGACTCACTGCTCTCACTGTTCCCGGACTCACTGCCCTCGCTTTTCCCGGACTCACTGCCCTCGATGTTCCCAGACTCACTGCCCTCGCTGCTCCCTGGACTCACTGCCCTCGCTGTTCCCGGACTCACTGCCCTCGATGTTCCCTGGACTCACTGCCCTCGCTGTTCCCGGACTCACTGCCCTCGATGTTCCCGGACTCACTGCCCTCGATGTTCCCTGGACTCACTGCCCTCGCTGCTCCCTGGACTCACTGCCCTCGCTGTTCCCGGACTCACTGCCCTCGATGTTCCCTGGACTCACTGCCCTCGCTGTTCCCGGACTCACTGCCCTCGCTGTTCCCTGACTCACTGCACTCGGCGTTCCCGGGACTCACTGCCCTCACTGTTCCCGGGACTCACTGCCCTCGCTGTTCCCAGGACACACTGCCCTCGCTGTTCCCAGGACTCACTGCCCTCACTGTTCCCTGGACTCACTACCCTCGCTGTTCCTGGGACATAGCCCTCGCTGTTCCCGACTCACTGCCCTCGCTGTTCCCCGGACTCACTGCCCTCGCTGTTCCCGAACTCACTGCCCTCGCTGTTCCCTGGACTCACTGCCCTCGCTGTTCCCTGGACTCACTACCCTCGCTGTTCCTGGGACTCACTGACCTCGCTGTTCCCTGGACTCACTGCCCTCGCTGTTCCCTGGACTCACTACCCTCGCTGTTCCTGGGACATAGCCCTCGCTGTTCCCGACTCACTGCCCTCGCTGTTCCCCGGACTCACTGCCCTCGCTGTTCCCGAACTCACTGCCCTCGCTGTTCCCCGGACTCACTGCCCTCGCTGTTCCCGAACTCACTGCCCTCGCTGTTCCCTGGACTCACTGCCCTCGCTGTTCCCAAACCCTCTGCCCTCGCTGTTCCTGGGACACAGCCCTCACTGTTCCTGGGACTCACTGCCCTCACTGTTCCTGGGACTCACTGCCCTCGCTGTTCCCTGGACTCACTACCCTCGCTGTTCCTGGGACTCACTGACCTCGCTGTCCCCGGACTCACTGCCCTCGCTGTTCCCTGGACTCACTACCCTCGCTGTTCCTGGGACACAGCCCTCGCTGTTCCCGACTCACTGCCCTCGCTGTCCCTGGATTCACTGCCCTCACTGTTCCCGGATTCACTGCCCTCACTGTTCCCGGAACACACTGCCCTCGCTGTTCCCGGACTCACTGCCCTCGCTGTTCCCGGACTCACTGCCCTCACTGTTCCCGGACTCACAGCCCTCACTGTTCCCGGAACACACTGCCCTCGCTGTTCCCTGACTCACTGCCCTCGCTGTTCCCGGGACACACTGCCCTCGCTCTTCCCTGGACTCACTGCCCTCGCTGTTCCCAGACTCACTGCCCTCGCTGTTCCCGGGACTCACTGCCCTCACTGTTCCCGGGACTCACTGCCCTCACTGTTCCCGGACGCACCGCCCTCGCTGTTCCCTGGACTCACTGCCCTCTCTGTTCCCGGGACTCACTGCCCTCACTGTCCCCGGACTCACTGCCCTCGCTGTTCCCTGGACTCACTGCCCTCACTGTTCCCGGACTCACTGCCCTCGCTGTCCCCGGACTCACTGCCCTCGCTATTCCCTGGACTCACTACCCTCGCTGTTCCCTGGACTCACTGCCCTCACTGTTCCCTGGACTCACTGCCCTCGCTGCTCCCTGGACTCACTGCCCTCACTGTCCCTGGACTCACTGCCCTCACTGTTCCCTGGATTCACTGCCCTCGCTGTTCCCTGGACTCACTGCCCTCACTGTTCCCGGGGCTCAGTGCCCTCACTGTTCCCGGAACACACTGCCCTCGCTGTTCCCTGACTCACTGCCCTCGCTGTTCCCAGAGTCACTGCCCTCACTATTCCCAGGACTCACTGCCCTCGCTGTTCCCGGACTCACTGCCCTCGCTGTTCCCGGACTCACTGCCCTCGCTGTTCCCGGACTCATTGCCCTCACTGTTCCCTGGACTCACTGCCCTCGCTGTTCCCGGACCCACTGCCCTCGCTGTTCCCTGACTCACTGCCCTCACTGTTCCCGAACTCACTCCCCTCGCTGTTCCCGGGACACACTGCCCACGCTGTTCCCTGACTCACTGCCCTCGCTGTTCCCTGGACTCACTGCCCTCGCTGTTCCCGGACCCACTGCCCTCGCTGTTCCCTGACTCACTGCCCTCACTGTTCCCGAACTCACTCCCCTCGCTGTTCCCGGGACACACTGCCCACGCTGTTCCCTGACTCACTGCCCTCGCTCTTCCCTGGACTCACTGCCCTCGCTGTTCCCAGACTCACTGCCCTCGCTCTTCCCAGGACACACTGCCCTCGCAGTTCCCGAACTCACTGCCCTCGCTGTTCCCTGTACTCACTGCCCTCGCTGTTCCCTGGACTCACTGCCCTCGCAGTTCCCGAACTCACTGCCCTCGCTCTTCCCAGGAGACACTGCCCTCATAGTTCCCGGACTCACTGCCGTCACTGTTCCTGGGACACACTGCCCTCGCTGTTCCCTGGATTCACTGCCCTCGCTGCTCCCAGACTCACTGCCCTCGCTGTTCCCGGTCTCACTGCCCTCACTGTTCCCGGGGCTCAGTGCCCTCACTGTTCCCGGACTCACTGCCCTCGCTGTTCCCGGGGCTCAGTGCCCTCACTGTTCCCGGACTCACTGCCCTCGCTGTTCCCTGGACTCATTGCCTTCACTGTTCCCGGACGCACCGCCCTCGCTGTTCCCTGGACTCACTGCCCTCATTGTTCCCGAACTCACTCCCCTCGCTGTTCCCGGGACACACTGCCCACGCTGTTCCCTGACTCACTGCCCTCGCTCTTCCCTGGACTCACTGCCCTCTATGTTCCCTGGACTCACTGCCGTCGCTGTTCCCGGACTCACTGCCCTCGATTTTCCCAGACTCACTGCCCTCGCTGTTCCCAGACTCACTGCGCTCGCTGTTCCCCGGACTCACTGCCCTCTCTCTCCCCGGACTCACTGCCCTCGCTGTTCCCAGACTCAATGCCCTCGCTGCTCCCTGGACTCACTGCCCTCACTGTTCCCAGGACACACTGCCCTCACGGTTCCCGGACTCACTGCCCTCGCCGTTCCCAGGACACACAGCCCTCGCCGTTCCCGGACTCACTGCCCTCGCTGTTCCCGGACTCACTGCCCTCGCTATTCCCAGACTCACTGTCCTCACTATTCCCAGGACTCACTGCTCTCACTGTTCCCGGACTCACTGCCCTCTCTGTTCCCAGACTCACTGCCCTCGCTGTTCCCAGACTCACTGCCCTCACTGTTCCCTGGTCACTGCCCTCGCTGTTCCCGGACTCACTGCCCTCAATGTTCCCTGGACTCACTGGCCTCGCTATTCCCGGACTCACTGCCCTCGATGTTCCCAGACTCACTGCCCTCACTGTTCCCTGGACTCACTGCCCTCGCTGTTCCCGGACCCACTGCCCTCGCTGTTCCCTGACTCACTGCCCTCACTGTTCCCGAACTCACTCCCCTCGCTGTTCCCGGGACACACTGCCCACGCTGTTCCCTGACTCACTGCCCTCGCTCTTCCCTGGACTCACTGCCCTCGCTGTTCCCAGACTCACTGCCCTCGCTCTTCCCAGGACACACTGCCCTCGCAGTTCCCGAACTCACTGCC
This sequence comes from Hemiscyllium ocellatum, assembly GCF_020745735.1. NCBI lineage: Eukaryota > Metazoa > Chordata > Chondrichthyes > Orectolobiformes > Hemiscylliidae > Hemiscyllium > Hemiscyllium ocellatum. The sequence goes on along the minus strand of NC_083411.1, from coordinate 99,964,224 downwards.
CTCGCTGTTCCCTGTACTCACTGCCCTCGCTGTTCCCTGGACTCACTGCCCTCGCAGTTCCCGAACTCACTGCCCTCGCTCTTCCCAGGAGACACTGCCCTCATAGTTCCCGGACTCACTGCCGTCACTGTTCCTGGGACACACTGCCCTCGCTGTTCCCTGGATTCACTGCCCTCGCTGCTCCCAGACTCACTGCCCTCGCTGTTCCCGGTCTCACTGCCCTCACTGTTCCCGGGGCTCAGTGCCCTCACTGTTCCCGGACTCACTGCCCTCGCTGTTCCCGGGGCTCAGTGCCCTCACTGTTCCCGGACTCACTGCCCTCGCTGTTCCCTGGACTCATTGCCTTCACTGTTCCCGGACGCACCGCCCTCGCTGTTCCCTGGACTCACTGCCCTCATTGTTCCCGAACTCACTCCCCTCGCTGTTCCCGGGACACACTGCCCACGCTGTTCCCTGACTCACTGCCCTCGCTCTTCCCTGGACTCACTGCCCTCTATGTTCCCTGGACTCACTGCCGTCGCTGTTCCCGGACTCACTGCCCTCGATTTTCCCAGACTCACTGCCCTCGCTGTTCCCAGACTCACTGCGCTCGCTGTTCCCCGGACTCACTGCCCTCTCTCTCCCCGGACTCACTGCCCTCGCTGTTCCCAGACTCAATGCCCTCGCTGCTCCCTGGACTCACTGCCCTCACTGTCCCCAGGACACACTGCCCTCACGGTTCCCGGACTCACTGCCCTCGCCGTTCCCAGGACACACAGCCCTCGCCGTTCCCGGACTCACTGCCCTCGCTGTTCCCGGACTCACTGCCCTCGATATTCCCAGACTCACTGTCCTCACTATTCCCAGGACTCACTGCTCTCACTGTTCCCGGACTCACTGCCCTCTCTGTTCCCAGACTCACTGCCCTCGCTGTTCCCAGACTCACTGCCCTCACTGTTCCCTGGTCACTGCCCTCGCTGTTCCCGGACTCACTGCCCTCAATGTTCCCTGGACTCACTGGCCTCGCTATTCCCGGACTCACTGCCCTCGATGTTCCCAGACTCACTGCCCTTGCTGTTCCCAGACTCACTGCTCTCACTTTTCCCGGACTCACTGCCCTCGCTTTTCCCGGACTCACTGCCCTCGATGTTCCCAGACTCACTGCCCTCGCTGCTCCCTGGACTCACTGCTCTCACTGTTCCCTGGACTCACTGCCCTCGCTGTTCCCGGACTCACTGCCCTCGATGTTCCCTGGACTCACTGCCCTCACTGTTCCCGGACTCACTGCCCTCGCTGTTCCCAGACTCACTGCCCTCGCTGTTCCCAGACTCACTGCCCTCGCTGCTCCCTGGACTCACTGCCCTCGCTGTTCCCGGGACTCACTGCCCTCGCTGTTCCCAGACTCACTGCCCTCGCTGCTCCCTGGACTCACTGCCCTCGCTGTTCCCGGACTCACTGCCCTCACTGTTCCCGACTCACTGCCCTCGCTGTTCCCTGGACTCACTGCCCTCGCTGTTCCCTGGACTCACTGCCCTCGCTGTTCCCTGGACTCACTACCCTCGCTGTTCCTGGGACATAGCCCTCGCTGTTCCCGACTCACTGCCCTCGCTGTTCCCCGGACTCACTGCCCTCGCTGTTCCCGAACTCACTGCCCTCGCTGTTCCCTGGACTCACTGCCCTCGCTGTTCCCGGACCCACTGCCCTCACTGTTCCCTGGACTCACTGCCCTCGCTGTTCCCGGGACACACTGCCCTCGCTGTTCCCTGGACTCACTGCCCTCACTGTTCCCGGGACTCACTGCCCTCGCTGTTCCCGGACCCACTGCCCTCACTGTTCCCTGGACTCACTGCCCTCGCTGTTCCCGGGACACACTGCCCTCGCTGTTCCCTGACTCACTGCCCTCGCTGTTCCCGGACCCACTGCCCTCACTGTTCCCTGGACTCACTGCCCTCGCTGTTCCCGACTCACTGCCCTCACTGTCCCCAGACTCACTGCCCTCGCTGTTCCCTGGACTCACTGCCCTCGCTGTTCCCGGGACTCACTGCCCTCACTGTCCCCAGACTCACTGCTCTCGCTGTTCCCTGACTCACTGCCCTCGCTGTTCCCGGACTCACTGCCCTCACTGTTCCCGGGACTCACTGCCCTCGCTGTTCCCGGACCCACTGCCCTCACTGTTCCCTGGACTCACTGCCCTCGCTGTTCCCGGGACACACTGCCCTCGCTGTTCCCTGACTCACTGCCCTCGCTGTTCCCGGACCCACTGCCCTCACTGTTCCCTGGACTCACTGCCCTCGCTGTTCCCGACTCACTGCCCTCACTGTCCCCAGACTCACTGCCCTCGCTGTCCCTGGACTCACTGCCCTCACTGTTCCCTGGACTCACTGCCCTCGCTGCTCCTGGGACTCACTGCCCTCGCTGTTCCCGGGACTCACTGCCCTCGCTGTTCCCGGGACTCACTGCCCTCACTGTTCCCTGGACTCACTGCCCTCGCTGTTCCCGGACTCACTGCCCTCGCTGTCCCCGGACTCACTGCCCTCGCTGTTCCCTGGACTCACTACCCTCGCTGTTCCCGGACTCACTGCCCTCGCTGTTCCCGGACTCACTGCCCTCGCTGTCCCCGGACTCACTGCCCTCGCTGTTCCCTGGACTCACTACCCTCACTGTTCCCGGGACTCACTGCCCTCGCTGTTCCCGGACCCACTGCCCTCACTGTTCCCTGGACTCACTGCCCTCGCTGTTCCCGGGACACACTGCCCTCGCTGTTCCCTGACTCACTGCCCTCGCTGTTCCCGGACCCACTGCCCTCACTGTTCCCTGGACTCACTGCCCTCGCTGTTCCCGACTCACTGCCCTCACTGTCCCCAGACTCACTGCCCTCGCTGTCCCTGGACTCACTGCCCTCACTGTTCCCTGGACTCACTGCCCTCGCTGCTCCTGGGACTCACTGCCCTCGCTGTTCCCGGGACTCACTGCCCTCGCTGTTCCCGGGACTCACTGCCCTCACTGTTCCCTGGACTCACTGCCCTCGCTGTTCCCGGACTCACTGCCCTCGCTGTCCCCGGACTCACTGCCCTCGCTGTTCCCTGGACTCACTACCCTCGCTGTTCCCGGACTCACTGCCCTCGCTGTCCCCGGACTCACTGCCCTCGCTGTTCCCTGGACTCACTACCCTCGCTGTTCCTGGGACACAGCCCTCGCTGTTCCCGACTCACTGCACTCGCTGTCCCTGGACTCACTGCCCTCACTGTCCCTGGACTCACTGCCCTCACTGTTCCCGGACTCACAGCCCTCACTGTTCCCGGAACACACTGCCCTCGCTGTTCCCTGACTCACTGCCCTCGCTGTTCCCAGAGTCACTGCCCTCGCTATTCCCAGGACTCACTGCCCTCGCTGTTCCCGGACTCACTGCCCTCGCTGTTCCCGGACTCACTGCCCTCGCTGTTCCCGGACTCACTGCCCTCGCTGTTCCCGGGACACCCTGCCCTCGCTGTTCCCGGACTCACTGCCCTCACTGTTCCCGGACTCATTGCCCTCACTGTTCCCTGGACTCACTGCCCTCGCTGTTCCCGGACCCACTGCCCTCGCTGTTCCCTGACTCACTGCCCTCACTGTTCCCGAACTCACTCCCCTCGCTGTTCCCGGGACACCCTGCCCACGCTGTTCCCTGAGTCACTGCCCTCGCTCTTCCCTGGACTCACTGCCCTCGCTGATCCCAGACTCACTGCCCTCGCTCTTCCCAGGACACACTGCCCTCGCAGTTCCCGAACTCACTGCCCTCACTGTTCCCTGGACTCACTGCCCTCGCTGCTCCTGGGACTCACTGCCCTCTCTGTTCCCGGGACTCACTACCCTCACTGTCCCCGGACTCACTGCCCTCGCTGTTCCCGGGACACACTGCCCTCGCTGTTCCCTGACTCACTGCCCTCGCTGTTCCCGGACTCACAGCCCTCACTGTTCCCGGACTCACTGCCCTCGCTGTTCGCGGAACACACTGCCCTCGCTGTTCCCGGGACACACTGCCCTCGCTCTTCCCTGGACTCACTGCCCACGCTGTTCCCAGACTCACTGCCATCACTGTTCCTGGGACACACTGCCCTCGCTGCTCCCAGACTCACTGCCCTCGCTGTTCCCTGGACTCACTGCCCTCGCTGTTCCCTGGACTCACTGCCCTCGCTGTTCCCGGGACTCACTGCCCTCACTGTTCCCTGGACTCACTGCCCTCGCTGTTCCCTGGACTCACTGCCCTCACTGTTCCCTGGACTCACTGCCCACGCTGTTCCCAGACTCACTGCCATCACTGTTCCTGGGACACACTGCCCTCGCTGCTCCCAGACTCACTGCCCTCGCTGTTCCCGGGACTCACTGCCCTCACTGCTCCTGGGACTCACTGCCCTCACTGTTCCCTGACTCACTGCCCTCGCTGTTCCCTGGACTCACTGCCCTCGCTGTTCTCTGACTCACTGCCCTCACTGTTCCCTGGACTCACTGCCCTCGCTGTTCCCTGGACTCACTGCCCTCGCTGTTCCCGGGACTCACTGCCCTCACTGTTCCCTGGACTCACTGCCCTCGCTGTTCCCTGGACTCACTGCCCTCACTGTTCCCTGGACTCACTGCCCACGCTGTTCCCAGACTCACTGCCATCACTGTTCCTGGGACACACTGCCCTCGCTGCTCCCAGACTCACTGCCCTCGCTGTTCCCGGGACTCACTGCCCTCACTGCTCCTGGGACTCACTGCCCTCACTGTTCCCTGACTCACTGCCCTCGCTGTTCCCTGGACTCACTGCCCTCGCTGTTCTCTGACTCACTGCCCTCACTGTTCCCTGGACTCACTGCCCTCGCTGTTCCCTGGACTCACTGCCCTCGCAGTTCCCGAACTCACTGCCCTCACTGTTCCCTGACTCACTGCCCTCGCTGTTCCCTGGACTCACTGCCCTCGCAGTTCCCGAACTCACTGCCCTCGCTCTTCCCAGGAGACACTGCCCTCATAGTTCCCGGACTTACTGCCGTCACTGTTCCTGGGACACACTGCCCTCGCTGTTCCCTGGATTCACTGCCCTCGCTGTTCCCGGTCTCACTGCCCTCACTGTTCCCGAGGCTCAGTGCCCTCACTGTTCCCGGACTCACTGCCCTCGCTGTTCCCTGGACTCACTGCCCTCATTGTTCCCTGGACTCACTGCCCTCGCTGCTCCTGGGACTCACTGCCCTCGCTGTTCCCTGGATTCACTGCCCTCGCTGCTTCCAGACTCACTGCCCTCGCTGTTCCCGGTCTCACTGCCCTCACTGTTCCCGGGGCTCAGTGCCCTCACTGTTCCCGGACTCACTGCCCTCGCTGTTCCCTGGACTCATTGTCTTCACTGTTCCCGGACGCACCGCCCTCGCTGTTCCCGAGACTCACTGCCCTCGCTGTTCCCGGACCCACTGCCCTCGCTGTTCCCTGACTCACTGCCCTCGCTGTTCCCGGACCCACTGCCCTCGCTGTTCCCTGACTCACTGCCCTCACTGTTCCCGAACTCACTCCCCTCGCTGTTCCCGGGACACACTGCCCATGCTGTTCCCTGACTCACTGCCCTCGCTCTTCCCTGGACTCACTGCCCTCGCTGTTCCCAGACTCACTGCCCTCGCTGTTCCCGGACACACTGCCCTCGCTGTTCCCTGACTCACTGCCCTCACTGTTTCCGAACTCACTGCCCTCGCTGTTCCCTGGACTCACTGCCCTCGCTGTTCCCTGGACTCACTGCCCTCGCTGTTCCCGGACTCACTGCCCTCGCTGTTCCCTGGACTCACTGCCCTCGCTGTTGCCTGGGCTCACTGCTTTCGCTAATGCCAGGAGACACTGCCCTCATAGTTCCCGGACTCACTGCCGTCACTGTTCCTGGGACACACTGCCCTCACTGTTCCCGGGATTCACTGCCCTCGCTGTTCCCGGACTCACTGCCCTCGCTGTTCCCTGGACTCACTGCCCTCGCTGTTGCCTGGGCTCACTGCTTTCGCTAATGCCAGGAGACACTGCCCTCATAGTTCCCGGACTCACTGCCGTCACTGTTCCTGGGACACACTGCCCTCACTGTTCCCGGGATTCACTGCCCTCACTGTTCCCGGACTCACTGCCCTCACTGTTCCCGGGGCTCACTACCCTCGCTGTTCCCTGACTCACTGCCCTCACTGTTCCCGGGATTCACTGCCCTCACTGTTCCCGGACGCACTGCCCTCGCTGCTCCTGGGACTCACTGCCCTCGCTGTTCCCTGGACTCACTGCCCTCGCTGTTCCCTGACTCACTGCCCTCACTGTTCCCTGGACTCACTGCCCTCGCTGTTCCCGGACCCACTGCCCTCGATGTTCCCTGACTCACTGCCCTCGCTGTTCCCTGACTCACTGCCCTCACTGTTCCCGAACTCACTGCCCTCGCTGTTCCCTGGACTCACTGCCCTCGCTGTTCCCGGACCCACTGCCCTCGCTGTTCCCTGACTCACTGCCCTCGCTGTTCCCTGACTCACTGCCCTCGCTGTTCCCGGACCCACTGCCCTCGCTGTTCCCTGGACTCACTGCCCTCGCTGTTCCCGGACCCACTGCCCTCGCTGTTCCCTGACTCACTGCCCTCGCTGTTCCCGGACCCACTGCCCTCGCTGTTCCCTGACTCACTGCCCTCACTGTTCCCAGACTCACTGCCCACGCTGTTCCCGGGACACACTGCCCACGATGTTCCCTGACTCACTGCCCTCGCTGTTCCCTGACTCACTGCCCTCGCTCTTCCCTGGACTCACTGCCCTCGCTGTTCCCAGACTCACTGCCCTCGCTCTTCCCAGGACACACTGCCCTCGCAGTTCCCGAACTCACTGCCCTCACTGTTCCCAGGACTCATTGCCCTCACTGTTCCCAGGCTCACTGCCCTCACTGTTCCCTGGACTCTCAGCCCACGCTGTTCCCGGACTCACTACCCTCGCTGTTCCCTGGACTCACTGCCCTCGCTGTTCCCGGACTCACTGCCCTCACTGTTCCCGGGCTCACTGCCCTCGCTGTTCCCGGGACTCACTGCCCTCACTGTTCCCGGACTCACTGCCGTCGCTGTTCCCGGACTCACTGCCCTCGCTGTTCCCGGACTCACTGCCCACTCTGCTCCCGGACTCGCTGCCCTCACTGTTCCCAGATTCACTGCCCTCTCTGTTCCCGGGACTCACTGACCTCGCTGTTCCCAGACTCCATGCCCTCACTGTTCCGGACTCACTGCCCTCTCTGTTCCCTGGACTCACTGCCCTCGGTGTTCCCAGACTCACTGCCCTCACTGTTCCCGGACTCACTGCCGTCGCTGTTCCCGGACTCACTGCCCTCGCTGTTCCCGGACTCACTGCCCTCGCTGTTCCCGGACTCACTGCCCTCGCTGTTCCCGGACTCACTGCCCTCACTGTTCCCGGACTCACTGCCCTCACTGTTCCCTGACTCACTGCCCTCACTGTTCCCGGACTCACTGCCCTCTCTGTTCCCGGACTCCATGCCCTCACTGTTCCCGGACTCACTGCCCTCTCTGTTCCCTGGACTCACTGCCCTCACTGTTCCCGGACACACTGCCCTCGCTGTTCCCTGGACTCACTGCCCTCGCTGTTCCCGGGCTCACTGCCCTCACTGTTCCCGGACACACTGCCCTCGCTGTTCCCTGGACTCACTGCCCTCGCTGTTCCCGGACACACTGCCCTCGCTGTTCCCTGGACTCACTGCCCTCGCTGTTCCCTGCACTCACTGCCCTCGCTGTTCCCTGGACTCACTGCCCTCACTGTTCCCTGGACTCACTGCCCTCGCTGTTTCCTGGACTCACTGCCCTCGCTGTTCCCTGCACTCACTGCCCTCGCTGTTCCCGGACACACTGCCCTCGCTGTTCCCTGGACTCACTGCCCTCGCTGTTCCCGGGCTCACTGCCCTCGCTGTTTCCTGGACTCACTGCCCTCGCTGTTCCCGGGCTCACTGCCCTCACTGTTCCCGGACACACTGCCCTCACTGTTCCCGGACACACTACCCTCGCTGTTCCCGGGCTCACTGCCCTCGCTGTTCCCGGACACACTGCCCTCGCTGTTCCCTGGACTCACTGCCCTCGCTGTTCCCGGGCTCACTGCCCTCGCTGTTCCCTGGACTCACTGCCCTCGCTGTTCCCGGACACACTGCCCTCGCTGTTCCCTGGACTCACTGCCCTCGCTGTTCCCGGGCTCACTGCCCTCGCTGTTTCCTGGACTCACTGCCCTCGCTGTTCCCGGGCTCACTGCCCTCACTGTTCCCGGACTCACTCCCCTCGCTGTTCCCTGGACTCACTGCCTACTCTGTTCCCGGGACTCACTGCCCTCACTGTTCCCGGACTCACTGCCCTCAATGTTCCCGGACTCACTGCCCTCAATGTTCCCGGGCTCACTGCCCTCACTGTTCCCGGACACACTGCCCTCGCTGTTCCCTGGACTCACTGCCCTCGCTGTTCCCGGGCTCACTGCCCTCGCTGTTCCCTGGACTCACTGCCCTCGCTGTTCCCTGGACTCACTGCCCTCACTGTTCCCGGACTCGCTGCCCTCGCTGTTCCTGGACTCACTGCCCTCGCTGTTCCCTGGACTCACTGCCCTCGCTGTTCCCTGGACTCACTGCCCTCGCTGTTCCCGGGCTCACTGCCCTCGCTGTTCCCTGGACTCACTGCCCTCGCTGTTCCCTGCACTCACTGCGCTCGCTGTTCCCTGGACTCACTGCCCTCACTGTTCCCGGACTCACTGCCCTCACTGTTCCCGGACTCACTGCCCTCAATGTTCCCAGACTCACTGCCCTCACAGTTCCCGGACACACTGCCTCGCTGTTCCCGGGCTCACAGCCCTCGCTGTTCCCGGACACACTGCCCTCGCTGTTCCCTGGACTCACTGCCCTCGCTGTTCCCTGACTCACTGCCCTCGCTGTTCCCTGGACTCACTGCCCTCGCTGTTCCCTGGACTCACTGCCCTCACTGTTCCCGGACACACTGCCCTCGCTGTTCCCTGGACTCACTGCCCTCGCTGTTCCCGGGCTCACTGCCCTCGCTGTTCCCTGGACTCACTGCCCTCGCTGTTCCCAGACTCACTGCCCTCACTGTTCCCGGACACACTGCCCTCACTGTTCCCTGACTCACTGCCCTCGCTGTTCCCAGACTCACTGCCCTCGCTGTTCCCGGACACACTGCCCTCGCTGTTCCCTGGACTCACTGCCCTCGCTGTTCCCTGGACTCACTGCCCTCGCTGTTCCCGGGCTCACTGCCCTCGCTGTTCCCTGGACTCACTGCCCTCGCTGTTCCCAGACTCACTGCCCTCACTGTTCCCGGACACACTGCCCTCGCTGTTCCCTGGACTCACTGCCCTCGCTGTTCCCGGGCTCACTGCCCTCGCTGTTCCCTGGACTCACTGCCCTCGCTGTTCCCTGGACTCACTGCCCTCGCTGTTCCCGGACACACTGCCCTCGCTGTTCCCTGCACTCACTGCCCTCACTGTTCCCGGACACACTGCCCTCGCTGTTCCCTGGACTCACTGCCCTCGCTGTTCCCAGACTCACTGCCCTCACTGTTCCCGGACACACTGCCCTCGCTGTTCCCTGGACTCACTGCCCTCGCTGTTCCCGGGCTCACTGCCCTCGCTGTTCCCGAACTCATTGCCCTCGCTGTTCCCGGACTCACTGCCCTCGCTGTTCCCGAACTCATTGCCCTCGCTGTTCCCTGGACTCACTGCCCACTCTGTTCCTGGGACTCACTGCCCTCGCTGTTCCCAGACTCCATGACCTCACTGTTCCCGGACTCACTGCCCTCTCTGTTCCCTGGACTCACTGCCCTCGGTGTTCCCGGACTCACTGCCCTCACTGTTCCCCGGACTCACTGCCCTCACTGTTCCCTGGACTCTCAGCCCACGCTGTTCCCAGGCTCACTGCCCTCGCTGTTCCCTGGACTCTCAGCCCACGCTGTTCCCAGGCTCACTGCCCTCACTATTCCCGGACTCACTGCCCTCGCTGTTCCCGGACTCACTGCCCTCACTGTTCCCGGACTCACTGCCCTCGCTGTTCCCGGACTCACTGCCCTCACTGTTCCCTGGACTCTCAGCCCACGCTGTTCCCAGGCTCACTGCCCTCACTGTTCCCTGGACTCTCAGCCCACGCTGTTCCCAGGCTCACTGCCCTCACTATTCCCGGACTCACTGCCCTCGCTGTTCCCGGACTCACTGCCCTCACTGTTCCCGGATTCACTGCCCTCGCTCTTCCCGGACTCACTGCCCTCACTGTTCCCGGACTCACTGCCCTCGCTGTTCCCGGACTCACTGCCCTCACTGTTCCCTGGACTCTCAGCCCACGCTGTTCCCAGGCTCACTGCCCTCACTGTTCCCTGGACTCTCAGCCCACGCTGTTCCCAGGCTCACTGCCCTCACTATTCCCGGACTCACTGCCCTCGCTGTTCCCGGACTCACTGCCCTCACTGTTCCCGGATTCACTGCCCTCGCTCTTCCCGGACTCACTGCCCTCGCTGTTCCCGGACTCACTGCCCTCACTGTTCCCGGACTCACTGCCCTCGCTGTTCCCTGGACTCACTGCCCTCACTGTTCCCTGGACTCACTGCCCTCGCTGTTCCCTGGACTCACTGCCCTCGCTGTTCCCAGACTCACTGCCCTCACTGTTCCCGGACTCACTGCCCTCGCTGTTCCCTGCACTCACTGCCCTCTCTGTTCCCGGACTCCATGCCCTCACTGTTCCCGGACTCACTGCCCTCTCTGTTCCCGGGACTCACTGCCCTCGCTGTTCCCAGACTCCCTGCCCTCACTGTTCCCGGACTCACTGCCGTCGCTGTTCCCGGACTCACTGCCCTCGCTGTTCCCGGACTCACTGCCCTCACTGTTCCCGGACTCACTGCCCTCGCTGTTCCCGGACTCACTGCCATCGCTGTTCCCTGCACTCACTGCCCTCTCTGTTCCCGGACTCCATGCCCTCACTGTTCCCGGACTCACTGCCCTCTCTGTTCCCGGGACTCACTGCCCTCGCTGTTCCCAGACTCCCTGCCCTCACTGTTCCCGGACTCACTGCCGTCGCTGTTCCCGGACTCACTGCCCTCGCTGTTCCCGGACTCACTGCCCACTCTGCTCCCGGACTCGCTGCCCTCACTGTTCCCAGATTCACTGCCCTCTCTGTTCCCGGGACTCACTGACCTCGCTGTTCCCAGACTCCATGCCCTCACTGTTCCGGACTCACTGCCCTCTCTGTTCCCTGGACTCACTGCCCTCGGTGTTCCCAGACTCACTGCCCTCGCTGTTCCCGGACTCACTGCCGTCGCTGTTCCCGGACTCACTGCCCTCGCTGTTCCCGGACTCACTGCCCTCGCTGTTCCCTGGACTCACTGCCCTCGCTGTTCCCTGACTCACTGCCCTCGCTGTTCCCTGGACTCACTGCCCTCGCTGTTCCCTGGACTCACTGCCCTCACTGTTCCCGGACACACTGCCCTCGCTGTTCCCTGGACTCACTGCCCTCGCTGTTCCCGGGCTCACTGCCCTCGCTGTTCCCTGGGCTCACTGCCCTCGCTGTTCCCAGACTCACTGCCCTCGCTGTTCCCAGACTCACTGCCCTCACTGTTCCCGGACTCACTGCCCTCGCTGTTCCCGGACTCACTGCCCTCGCTGTTCCCTGCACTCAATGCCCTCGCTGTTCCCGGGCTCACTGCCCTCGCTGTTCCCTGCACTCACTGCCCTCGCTGTTCCCTGCACTCACTGCCCTCGCTGTTCCCGAACTCATTGCCCTCGCTGTTCCCTGGACTCACTGCCCACTCTGTTCCCGGGACTCACTGACCTCGCTGTTCCCCGACTCCATGACCTCACTGTTCCCGGACTCACTGCCCTCTCTGTTCCCTGGACTCACTGCCCTCGGTGTTCCCGGACTCACTGCACTCACTGTTCCCGGATTCACTGCCCTCGCTGTTCCCGGATTCACTGCCCTCGCTGTTCCCTGGACTCTCAGCCCACGCTGTTCCCAGGCTCACTGCCCTCACTGTTCCCGGACTCACTGCCCTCGCTGTTCCCAGGCTCACTGCCCTCACTATTCCCGGACTCACTGCCCTCGCTGTTCCCGGACTCACTGCCCTCGCTGTTCCCGGATTCACTGCCCTCACTGTTCCCGGATTCACTGCCCTCACTGTTCCCGGACTCACTGCCCTCGCTGTTCCCTGCACTCACTGCCCTCGCTGTTCCCAGGACTCACTGCCCTCACTGTTCCCGGACTCACTGCCCTCGCTGTTCCCGGACTCACTGCCCTCGCTGTTCCCGGACTCACTGCCCTCTCTGTTCCCGGGACTCACTGCCCTCGCTGTTCCCAGACTCACTGCCCTCACTGTTCCCGGACTCACTGCCGTCGCTGTTCCCGGACTCACTGCCCTCGCTGTTCCCAGACTCACTGCCCTCACTGTTCCCGGACTCACTGCCGTCGCTGTTCCAGGACTCACTGCCGTCGCTGTTCCCGGACTCACTGCCCTCGCTGTTCCCTGGACTCACTGCCCACTCTGCTCCCGGACTCGCTGCCCTCACTGTTCCCTGGACTCACTGCCCTCGGTGTTCCCAGACTCACTGCCCTCACTGTTCCCGGACTCACTGCCGTCGCTGTTCCCGGACTCACTGCCGTCGCTGTTCCCTGACTCACTGCCCTCTCTGTTCCCTGGACTCACTGCCCTCGGTGTTCCCAGACTCACTGCCCTCACTGTTCCCGGACTCACTGCCGTCGCTGTTCCCGGACTCACTGCCCTCGCTGTTCCCGGACTCACTGCCCTCACTGTTCCCGGACACACTGCCCTCGCTGTTCCCGGACTCACTGCCCTCGCTGTTCCCGGACTCACTGCCGTCTCTGTTCCCGGACTCACTGCCCTCGCTGTTCCCGGACTCACTGCCCTCGCTGTTCCCGGGCACACTGCCCTCACTGTTCCCTGCACTCACTGCCCTCGCTGTTCCCGGGCACACTGCCCTCACTGTTCCCTGCACTCACTGCCCTCACTGTTCCCGGACTCACTGCCCTCACTGTTTCCTGGACTCAATGCCCTCGCTGTTCCCGGGCTCACTGCCCTCACTGTTCCCGGACACACTGCCCTCGCTGTTCCCTGGACTCACTGCCCTCGCTGTTCCCGGGCTCACTGCCCTCGCTGTTCCCTGGACTCACTGCCCTCGCTGTTCCCGGGCTCACTGCCCTCGCTGTTCCCGGACTCACTGCCCTCGCTGTTCCCTGGCACACTGCCCTCGCTGTTCCCTGCACTCACTGCCCTCGCTGTTCCCTGGACTCACTGCCCTCACTGTTCCCGGACTCACTGCCCTCACTGTTCCCGGACTCACTGCCCTCGCTGTTCCCGGACTCACTGCCCTCACTGTTCCCGGACTCACTGCCCTCGCTGTTCCCTGCACTCACTGCCCTCAATGTTCCCGGGCACACAGCCCTCGCTGTTCCCTGCACTCACTGCCCTCACTGTTCCCGGACTCATTGCCCTCAATGTTCCCGGACTCACTGCCCTCGCTGTTCCCGGACTCACTGCCCTCACTGTTCCCGGACTCACTGCCCTCACTGTTTCCGGACTCACTGCCCTCGCTGTTTCCTGGACTCACTGCCCTCGCTGTTCCCGGACTCACTGCCCTCACTGTTCCCGGACTCACTGCCCTCACTGTTTCCGGACTCACTGCCCTCGCTGTTCCCGGACTCACTGCCCTCGCTGTTCCCTGGCACACTGCCCTCGCTGTTCCCTGCACTCACTGCCCTCGCTGTTCCCTGGACTCACTGCCCTCACTGTTCCCGGACTCACTGCCCTCACTGTTCCCGGACTCACTGCCCTCGCTGTTCCCGGACTCACTGCCCTCACTGTTCCCGGACTCACTGCCCTCGCTGTTCCCTGCACTCACTGCCCTCAATGTTCCCGGGCACACAGCCCTCGCTGTTCCCTGCACTCACTGCCCTCACTGTTCCCGGACTCATTGCCCTCAATGTTCCCGGACTCACTGCCCTCACTGTTCCCGGACTCACTGCCCTCACTGTTTCCGGACTCACTGCCCTCGCTGTTTCCTGGACTCACTGCCCTCGCTGTTCCCGGGCTCACTGCCCTCACTGTTCCCGGACACACTGCCCTCGCTGTTCCCTGGACTCACTGCCCTCGCTGTTCCCGGGCTCACTGCCCTCGCTGTTCCCGGACTCACTGCCCTCGCTGTTCCCTGGACTCACTGCCCTCGCTGTTCCCTGCACTCACTGCCCTCACTGTTCCCTGCACTCACTGCCCTCACTGTTCCCTGCACTCACTGCCCTCGCTGTTCCCGGGCTCACTGCCCTCGCTGTTCCCGGGCTCACTGCCCTCGCTGTTCCCTGGCACACTGCCCTCGCTGTTCCCTGGCACACTGCCCTCACTGTTCCCGGACTCACTGCCCTCGCTGTTCCCTGGACTCACTGCCCTCACTGTTCCCGGACTCGCTGCCCTCACTGTTCCCGGACTCACTGCCCTCAATGTTCCCGGACTCACTGCCCTCGCTGTTCCCTGGACTCACTGCCCTCGCTGTTCCCGGACTCACTGCCCTCAATGTTCCCGGACTCACTGCCCTCGCTGTTCCCGGGCACACTGCCCTCACTGTTTCCGGACTCACTGCCCTCACTGTTCCCGGGCACACTGCCCTCGCTGTTCCCTGGACTCACTGCCCTCAATGTTCCCGGACTCACTGCCCTCAATGTTCCCGGACTCACTGCCCTCACTGTTCCCGGACTCACTGCCCTCGCTGTTCCCTGCACCCACTGCCCTCACTGTTCCCGGACTCACTGCCCTCGCTGTTCCCTGGACTCACTGCCCTCACTGTTCCCGGACTCACTGCCCTCACTGTTCCCGGACTCACTGCCCTCGCTTTTCCCTGCACTCACTGTTCCCGGACTCACTGCCCTCGCTGTTCCCGAACTCATTGCCCTCGCTGTTCCCTGGACTCACTGCCCACTCTGTTCCCGGGACTCACTGACCTCGCTGTTCCCAGACTCCATGCCCTCACTGTTCCCGGACTCACTGCCCTCTCTGTTCCCTGGACTCACTGCCCTCGGTGTTCCCGGACTCACTGCCCTCACTGTTCCCGGACTCACTGCCGTCGCTGTTCCCGGATTCACTGCCCTCGCTGTTCCCGGATTCACTGCCCTCACTGTTCCCTGGACTCTCAGCCCTCGCTGTTCCCTGGACTCACTGCCCTCGCTGTTCCCGGATCCACTGCCCTCTCTGTTCCCGGGACTCACTACCCTCACTGTTCCCGGACTCACTGCCCTCACTGTTCCCTGGACTCACTGCCCTCGCTGTTCCCTGGACTCTCTGCCCTCAATGTTCCCTGGACTCACTGCCCTCGCTGTTCCCTGGACTCTCTGCCCTCAATGTTCCCGGACTCACTGCCCTCGCAGTTCCCGGACTCACTGCCCTCACTGTTCCCGGACTCACTGCCCTCACTGTTCCTCGGACTCACTGCCCTCGCTGTTCCCAGATTCACTGCCCTCTCTGTTCCCGGGACTCACTGCCCTCGCTGTTCCCAGACTCACTGCCCTCGCTGTTCCCGGACTCACTGCCCTCACTGTTCCCAGATTCACTGCCCTCTCTGTTCCCGGGACTCACTGCCCTCACTGTTCCGGACTCACTGCCCTCTCTGTTCCCTGGACACACTGCCGTCGCTGTTCCCGGACTCACTGCCCTCGCTGTTCCCGGACTCACTGCCCTCACTGTTCCCGGGCACACTGCCCTCGCTGTTCCCGGACTCACTGCCCTCGCTGTTCCCGGACTCACTGCCCTCACTCACTGCCCTCGCTGTTCCCGGACTCGCTGCCCTCACTGTTCCCTGGACCCACTGCCGTCTCTGTTCCCGGACTCACTGCCGTCTCTGTTCCCGGACTCGCTGCCCTCACTGTTCCCTGGACCCACTGCCGTCTCTGTTCCCGGACTCACTGCCCTCTCTGTTCCCGGACTCACTGCCCTCACTGTTCCCGGACTCACTGCCCTCACTGTTCCCGGACTCACTGCCCTCGCTGTTCCCGGACTCACTGCCCTCGCTGTTTCCTGGACTCACTGCCCTCGCTGTTCCCGGGCTCACTGCCCTCACTGTTCCCGGACTCACTGCCGTCGCTGTTCCCTGCACTCACTGCCCTCACTGTTCCCGGGCACACTGCCCTCGCTGTTCCCGGGACTCACTGCCCTCGCTGTTCCCGGGCACACTGCCCTCGCTGTTCCCTGCACTCAATGCCCTCACTGTTCCCGGACTCACTGCCCTCGCTGTTCCCGGGCACACTGCCCTCGCTGTTCCCTGCACTCACTGCCCTCACTGTTCCCGGGCACACTGCCCTCGCTGTTCCCTGCACTCACTACCCTCACTGTTCCCGGACTCACTGCCCTCACTGTTCCCGGACTCACTGCCCTCGCTGTTCCCAAACTCATTGCCCTCGCTGTTCCCTGGACTCACTGCCCACTCTGTTCCCCCGACTCACTGCCCTCGCTGTTCCCAAACTCATTGCCCTCGCTGTTCCCTGGACTCACTGCCCTCACTGTTCCCGGACTCACTGCCGTCGCTGTTCCCGGAGTCACTGCCCTCGCTGTTTCCGGACTCACTGCCCTCGCTTTTCCCAGACTCACTGCCCTCACTGTTCCCGGACACACTGCCCTCGCTGTTCCCTGGACTCACTGCCCTCGCTGTTCCCTGGACTCACTGCCCTCGCTGTTCCCTGCACTCACTGCCCTCGCTGTTCCCTGGACTCACTGCCCTCGCTGTTCCCGGGCTCACTGCCCTCACTGTTCCCTGGACTCTCAGCCCACGCTGTTCCCAGGCTCACTGCCCTCACTGTTCCCGGATTCACTGCCCTCGCTGTTCCCGGATTCACTGCCCTCGCTGTTCCCGGGACTCACTGCCCTCGCTGTTCCCGGACTCACTGCCCTCGCTGTTCCCGGGACTCACTACCCTCACTGTTCCCTGGACTCACTGCCCTCACTGTTCCCTGGACTCACTGCCCTCGCTGTTCCCTGGACTCACTGCCCTCAATGTTCCCTGGACTCACTGCCCTCACTGTTTCCGGACTCACTGCCCTCGCTTTTCCCAGACTCACTGCCCTCACTGTTCCCGGACACACTGCCCTCGCTGTTCCCGGGACTCACTACCCTCACTGTTCCTGGACTCACTGCCCTCACTGTTCCTGGACTCACTGCCCTCGCTGTTCCCTGGACTCACTGCCCTCGCTGTTCCCGGGCTCACTGCCCTCGCTGTTCCCTGCACTCGCTGCCCTCGCTGTTCCCTGGACTCACTGCCCTCGCTGTTCCCGGACTCACTGCCCTCACTGTTCCCGGGACTCACTACCCTCACTGTTCCCGGACTCACTGCCCTCGCTGTTCCCTGCACTCACTGCCCTCAGTTTTCCCGGACTCACTGCCGTCGCTGTTTCCGGACTCACTGCCCTCGCTGTTTCCTGGACTCACTGCCCTCAATGTTCCCGGACTCACTGCCGTCGCTGTTCCCTGCACTCACTGCCCTCAATGTTCCCGGACTCACTGCCCTCGCTGTTCCCTGCACTCACTGCCCTCACTGTTCCCGGATTCACTGCCCTCACTGTTCCCTGCACTCACTGCCCTCAATGTTCCCGGATTCACTGCCCTCACTGTTCCCGGACTCACTGCCCTCAATGTTCCCTGGACTCACTGCCCTCGCTGTTCCCTGCACTCACTGCCCTCACTGTTCCCGGACTCACTGCCCTCGCTGTTCCCTGCACTCACTGCCCTCAATGTTCCCGGGCACACAGCCCTCGCTGTTCCCTGCACTCACTGCCCTCACTGTTCCCGGACTCATTGCCCTCAATGTTCCCGGACTCACTGCCCTCGCTGTTCCCGGACTCACTGCCCTCACTGTTCCCGGACTCACTGCCCTCACTGTTTCCGGACTCACTGCCCTCGCTGTTTCCTGGACTCACTGCCCTCGCTGTTCCCGGGCTCACTGCCCTCACTGTTCCCGGACACACTGCCCTCGCTGTTCCCTGGACTCACTGCCCTCGCTGTTCCCGGGCTCACTGCCCTCGCTGTTCCCGGACTCACTGCCCTCGCTGTTCCCTGCACTCACTGCCCTCGCTGTTCCCTGCACTCACTGCCCTCACTGTTCCCTGCACTCACTGCCCTCACTGTTCCCGGGCTCACTGCCCTCGCTGTTCCCTGGCACACTGCCCTCGCTGTTCCCTGGCACACTGCCCTCACTGTTCCCGGACTCACTGCCCTCGCTGTTCCCTGGACTCACTGCCCTCACTGTTCCCGGACTCGCTGCCCTCACTGTTCCCGGACTCACTGCCCTCAATGTTCCCGGACTCACTGCCCTCGCTGTTCCCTGGACTCACTGCCCTCGCTGTTCCCGGACTCACTGCCCTCAATGTTCCCGGACTCACTGCCCTCGCTGTTCCCGGGCACACTGCCCTCACTGTTTCCGGACTCACTGCCCTCACTGTTCCCGGGCACACTGCCCTCGCTGTTCCCTGGACTCACTGCCCTCAATGTTCCCGGACTCACTGCCCTCAATGTTCCCGGACTCACTGCCCTCACTGTTCCCGGACTCACTGCCCTCGCTGTTCCCTGCACCCACTGCCCTCACTGTTCCCGGACTCACTGCCCTCGCTGTTCCCTGGACTCACTGCCCTCACTGTTCCCGGACTCACTGCCCTCACTGTTCCCGGACTCACTGCCCTCGCTTTTCCCTGCACTCACTGTTCCCGGACTCACTGCCCTCGCTGTTCCCGAACTCATTGCCCTCGCTGTTCCCTGGACTCACTGCCCACTCTGTTCCCGGGACTCACTGACCTCGCTGTTCCCAGACTCCATGCCCTCACTGTTCCCGGACTCACTGCCCTCTCTGTTCCCTGGACTCACTGCCCTCGGTGTTCCCGGACTCACTGCCCTCACTGTTCCCGGACTCACTGCCGTCGCTGTTCCCGGATTCACTGCCCTCGCTGTTCCCGGATTCACTGCCCTCACTGTTCCCTGGACTCTCAGCCCTCGCTGTTCCCTGGACTCACTGCCCTCGCTGTTCCCGGATCCACTGCCCTCTCTGTTCCCGGGACTCACTACCCTCACTGTTCCCGGACTCACTGCCCTCACTGTTCCCTGGACTCACTGCCCTCGCTGTTCCCTGGACTCTCTGCCCTCAATGTTCCCTGGACTCACTGCCCTCGCTGTTCCCTGGACTCTCTGCCCTCAATGTTCCCGGACTCACTGCTCTCGCAGTTCCCGGACTCACTGCCCTCACTGTTCCCGGACTCACTGCCCTCACTGTTCCTCGGACTCACTGCCCTCGCTGTTCCCAGATTCACTGCCCTCTCTGTTCCCGGGACTCACTGCCCTCGCTGTTCCCAGACTCACTGCCCTCGCTGGTCCCGGACTCACTGCCCTCACTGTTCCCAGATTCACTGCCCTCTCTGTTCCCGGGACTCACTGCCCTCACTGTTCCGGACTCACTGCCCTCTCTGTTCCCTGGACACACTGCCGTCGCTGTTCCCGGACTCACTGCCCTCGCTGTTCCCGGACTCACTGCCCTCACTGTTCCCGGGCACACTGCCCTCGCTGTTCCCGGACTCACTGCCCTCCCTGTTCCCGGACTCACTGCCCTCACTCACTGCCCTCGCTGTTCCCGGACTCGCTGCCCTCACTGTTCCCTGGACCCACTGCCGTCTCTGTTCCCGGACTCACTGCCGTCTCTGTTCCCGGACTCGCTGCCCTCACTGTTCCCTGGACCCACTGCCGTCTCTGTTCCCGGACTCACTGCCGTCTCTGTTCCCGGACTCACTGCCCTCACTGTTCCCGGACTCACTGCCCTCACTGTTCCCGGACTCACTGCCCTCGCTGTTCCCGGACTCACTGCCCTCGCTGTTTCCTGGACTCACTGCCCTCGCTGTTCCCGGGCTCACTGCCCTCACTGTTCCCGGACTCACTGCCGTCGCTGTTCCCTGCACTCACTGCCCTCACTGTTCCCGGGCACACTGCCCTCGCTGTTCCCGGGACTCACTGCCCTCGCTGTTCCCGGGCACACTGCCCTCGCTGTTCCCTGCACTCAATGCCCTCACTGTTCCCGGACTCACTGCCCTCGCTGTTCCCGGGCACACTGCCCTCGCTGTTCCCTGCACTCACTGCCCTCACTGTTCCCGGGCACACTGCCCTCGCTGTTCCCTGCACTCACTACCCTCACTGTTCCCGGACTCACTGCCCTCACTGTTCCCGGACTCACTGCCCTCGCTGTTCCCAAACTCATTGCCCTCGCTGTTCCCTGGACTCACTGCCCACTCTGTTCCCCCGACTCACTGCCCTCGCTGTTCCCAAACTCATTGCCCTCGCTGTTCCCTGGACTCACTGCCCTCACTGTTCCCGGACTCACTGCCGTCGCTGTTCCCGGATTCACTGCCCTCGCTGTTTCCGGACTCACTGCCCTCGCTTTTCCCAGACTCACTGCCCTCACTGTTCCCGGACACACTGCCCTCGCTGTTCCCTGGACTCACTGCCCTCGCTGTTCCCTGGACTCACTGCCCTCGCTGTTCCCTGCACTCACTGCCCTCGCTGTTCCCTGGACTCACTGCCCTCGCTGTTCCCGGGCTCACTGCCCTCACTGTTCCCTGGACTCTCAGCCCACGCTGTTCCCAGGCTCACTGCCCTCACTGTTCCCGGATTCACTGCCCTCGCTGTTCCCGGATTCACTGCCCTCGCTGTTCCCGGGACTCACTGCCCTCGCTGTTCCCGGACTCACTGCCCTCGCTGTTCCCGGGACTCACTACCCTCACTGTTCCCTGGACTCACTGCCCTCACTGTTCCCTGGACTCACTGCCCTCGCTGTTCCCTGGACTCACTGCCCTCAATGTTCCCTGGACTCACTGCCCTCACTGTTTCCGGACTCACTGCCCTCGCTTTTCCCAGACTCACTGCCCTCACTGTTCCCGGACACACTGCCCTCGCTGTTCCCTGGACTCACTGCCCTCGCTGTTCCCGGGCTCACTGCCCTCGCTGTTCCCTGCACTCGCTGCCCTCGCTGTTCCCTGGACTCACTGCCCTCGCTGTTCCCGGACTCACTGCCCTCACTGTTCCCGGGACTCACTACCCTCACTGTTCCCGGACTCACTGCCCTCGCTGTTCCCTGCACTCACTGCCCTCAGTTTTCCCGGACTCACTGCCGTCGCTGTTTCCGGACTCACTGCCCTCGCTGTTTCCTGGACTCACTGCCCTCACTGTTCCCGGACTCACTGCCCTCAATGTTCCCGGACTCACTGCCGTCGCTGTTCCCTGCACTCACTGCCCTCACTGTTCCCGGACTCACTGCCCTCACTGTTCCCGGACTCACTGCCCTCAATGTTCCCGGACTCACTGCCCTCGCTGTTCCCTGCACTCACTGCCCTCGCTGTTCCCGGATTCACTGCCCTCACTGTTCCCTGCACTCACTGCCCTCAATGTTCCCGGATTCACTGCCCTCACTGTTCCCGGACTCACTGCCCTCAATGTTCCCTGGACTCACTGCCCTCGCTGTTCCCTGCACTCACTGCCCTCACTGTTCCCGGACTCACTGCCCTCGCTGTTCCCTGCACTCACTGCCCTCACTGTTCCCGGACTCACTGCCCTCGCTGTTCCCGGGCACACTGCCCTCGCTGTTCCCGGACTCACTGCCCTCGCTGTTCCCGAACTCATTGCCCTCGCTGTTCCCTGGACTCACTGCCCTCGCTGTTCCCTGCACTCACTGCCCTCACTGTTCCCGGACTCACTGCCCTCAATGTTCCCGGACTCACTGACCTTGCTGTTCCCTGCACTCACTGCCCTCGCTGTTCCCGGCACTCACTGCCCTCGCTGTTCCCGGGACTCACTGCCCTGTGCTGTTTCCTAGACTCACTGCCCTCGCTGTTCCCAGACTCACTGCCCTCACTGTTCCCGGGCTCACTGCCCTCGCTGTTCCCTGGACTCACTGCCCTCGCTGTTCCCTGCACTCACTGCCCTCGCTGTTCCCGGGCTCACTGCCCTCGCTGTTCCCTGCACTCACTGCCCTCGCTGTTCCCGGACTCACTGCCCTCGCTGTTCCCGGACTCACTGCCCTCGCTGTTCCCGGGCCCGCTGCCCTCACTGTTCCCGGGCACGCTGCCCTCGCTGTTCCCTGCACTCACTACCCTCACTGTTCCCGGACTCATTGCCCTCACTGTTCCCGGACTCACTGCTGTCGCTGTTCCCGGACTCACTGCCCTCACTGTTCCCGGACTCACTGCCCTCGCTGTTCCCGGACTCACTGCCCTCGCTGTTCCCTGGACTCACTGCCCACTCTGCTCCCGGACTCGCTGCCCTCACTGTTCCCTGGACTCACTGCCCTCGGTGTTCCCAGACTCACTGCCCTCACTGTTCCCGGACTCACTGCCGTCGCTGTTCCCGGACTCACTGCCGTCGCTGTTCCCGGACTCACTGCCCTCTCTGTTCCCTGGACTCACTGCCCTCGGTGTTCCCAGACTCACTGCCCTCACTGTTCCCGGACTCACTGCCGTCGCTGTTCCCGGACTCACTGCCCTCGCTGTTCCCGGACTCACTGCCCTCACTGTTCCCGGACACACTGCCCTCGCTGTTCCCGGACTCACTGCCCTCGCTGTTCCCGGACTCACTGCCGTCTCTGTTCCCGGACTCACTGCCCTCGCTGTTCCCGGACTCACTGCCCTCGCTGTTCCCGGGCACACTGCCCTCACTGTTCCCTGCACTCACTGCCCTCGCTGTTCCCGGGCACACTGCCCTCACTGTTCCCTGCACTCACTGCCCTCACTGTTCCCGGACTCACTGCCCTCACTGTTTCCTGGACTCAATGCCCTCGCTGTTCCCGGGCTCACTGCCCTCACTGTTCCCGGACACACTGCCCTCGCTGTTCCCTGGACTCACTGCCCTCGCTGTTCCCGGGCTCACTGCCCTCGCTGTTCCCTGGACTCACTGCCCTCGCTGTTCCCGGGCTCACTGCCCTCGCTGTTCCCGGACTCACTGCCCTCGCTGTTCCCTGGCACACTGCCCTCGCTGTTCCCTGCACTCACTGCCCTCGCTGTTCCCTGGACTCACTGCCCTCACTGTTCCCGGACTCACTGCCCTCACTGTTCCCGGACTCACTGCCCTCGCTGTTCCCGGACTCACTGCCCTCACTGTTCCCGGACTCACTGCCCTCGCTGTTCCCTGCACTCACTGCCCTCAATGTTCCCGGGCACACAGCCCTCGCTGTTCCCTGCACTCACTGCCCTCACTGTTCCCGGACTCATTGCCCTCAATGTTCCCGGACTCACTGCCCTCGCTGTTCCCGGACTCACTGCCCTCACTGTTCCCGGACTCACTGCCCTCACTGTTTCCGGACTCACTGCCCTCGCTGTTTCCTGGACTCACTGCCCTCGCTGTTCCCGGGCTCACTGCCCTCACTGTTCCCGGACACACTGCCCTCGCTGTTCCCTGGACTCACTGCCCTCGCTGTTCCCGGGCTCACTGCCCTCGCTGTTCCCGGACTCACTGCCCTCGCTGTTCCCTGGACTCACTGCCCTCGCTGTTCCCTGCACTCACTGCCCTCACTGTTCCCTGCACTCACTGCCCTCACTGTTCCCGGGCTCACTGCCCTCGCTGTTCCCTGGCACACTGCCCTCGCTGTTCCCTGGCACACTGCCCTCACTGTTCCCGGACTCACTGCCCTCGCTGTTCCCTGGACTCACTGCCCTCACTGTTCCCGGACTCGCTGCCCTCACTGTTCCCGGACTCACTGCCCTCAATGTTCCCGGACTCACTGCCCTCGCTGTTCCCTGGACTCACTGCCCTCGCTGTTCCCGGACTCACTGCCCTCAATGTTCCCGGACTCACTGCCCTCGCTGTTCCCGGGCACACTGCCCTCACTGTTTCCGGACTCACTGCCCTCACTGTTCCCGGGCACACTGCCCTCGCTGTTCCCTGGACTCACTGCCCTCAATGTTCCCGGACTCACTGCCCTCAATGTTCCCGGACTCACTGCCCTCACTGTTCCCGGACTCACTGCCCTCGCTGTTCCCTGCACCCACTGCCCTCACTGTTCCCGGACTCACTGCCCTCGCTGTTCCCTGGACTCACTGCCCTCACTGTTCCCGGACTCACTGCCCTCACTGTTCCCGGACTCACTGCCCTCGCTTTTCCCTGCACTCACTGTTCCCGGACTCACTGCCCTCGCTGTTCCCGAACTCATTGCCCTCGCTGTTCCCTGGACTCACTGCCCACTCTGTTCCCGGGACTCACTGACCTCGCTGTTCCCAGACTCCATGCCCTCACTGTTCCCGGACTCACTGCCCTCTCTGTTCCCTGGACTCACTGCCCTCGGTGTTCCCGGACTCACTGCCCTCACTGTTCCCGGACTCACTGCCGTCGCTGTTCCCGGATTCACTGCCCTCGCTGTTCCCGGATTCACTGCCCTCACTGTTCCCTGGACTCTCAGCCCTCGCTGTTCCCTGGACTCACTGCCCTCGCTGTTCCCGGATCCACTGCCCTCTCTGTTCCCGGGACTCACTACCCTCACTGTTCCCGGACTCACTGCCCTCACTGTTCCCTGGACTCACTGCCCTCGCTGTTCCCTGGACTCTCTGCCCTCAATGTTCCCTGGACTCACTGCCCTCGCTGTTCCCTGGACTCTCTGCCCTCAATGTTCCCGGACTCACTGCCCTCGCAGTTCCCGGACTCACTGCCCTCACTGTTCCCGGACTCACTGCCCTCACTGTTCCTCGGACTCACTGCCCTCGCTGTTCCCAGATTCACTGCCCTCTCTGTTCCCGGGACTCACTGCCCTCGCTGTTCCCAGACTCACTGCCCTCGCTGTTCCCGGACTCACTGCCCTCACTGTTCCCAGATTCACTGCCCTCTCTGTTCCCGGGACTCACTGCCCTCACTGTTCCGGACTCACTGCCCTCTCTGTTCCCTGGACACACTGCCGTCGCTGTTCCCGGACTCACTGCCCTCGCTGTTCCCGGACTCACTGCCCTCACTGTTCCCGGGCACACTGCCCTCGCTGTTCCCGGACTCACTGCCCTCGCTGTTCCCGGACTCACTGCCCTCACTCACTGCCCTCGCTGTTCCCGGACTCGCTGCCCTCACTGTTCCCTGGACCCACTGCCGTCTCTGTTCCCGGACTCACTGCCGTCTCTGTTCCCGGACTCGCTGCCCTCACTGTTCCCTGGACCCACTGCCGTCTCTGTTCCCGGACTCACTGCCGTCTCTGTTCCCGGACTCACTGCCCTCACTGTTCCCGGACTCACTGCCCTCACTGTTCCCGGACTCACTGCCCTCGCTGTTCCCGGACTCACTGCCCTCGCTGTTTCCTGGACTCACTGCCCTCGCTGTTCCCGGGCTCACTGCCCTCACTGTTCCCGGACTCACTGCCGTCGCTGTTCCCTGCACTCACTGCCCTCACTGTTCCCGGGCACACTGCCCTCGCTGTTCCCGGGACTCACTGCCCTCGCTGTTCCCGGGCACACTGCCCTCGCTGTTCCCTGCACTCAATGCCCTCACTGTTCCCGGACTCACTGCCCTCGCTGTTCCCGGGCACACTGCCCTCGCTGTTCCCTGCACTCACTGCCCTCACTGTTCCCGGGCACACTGCCCTCGCTGTTCCCTGCACTCACTACCCTCACTGTTCCCGGACTCACTGCCCTCACTGTTCCCGGACTCACTGCCCTCACTGTTCCCGGACTCACTGCCCTCACTGTTCCCGGACTCACTGCCCTCGCTGTTCCCAAACTCATTGCCCTCGCTGTTCCCTGGACTCACTGCCCACTCTGTTCCCCCGACTCACTGCCCTCGCTGTTCCCAAACTCATTGCCCTCGCTGTTCCCTGGACTCACTGCCCTCACTGTTCCCGGACTCACTGCCGTCGCTGTTCCCGGATTCACTGCCCTCGCTGTTTCCGGACTCACTGCCCTCGCTTTTCCCAGACTCACTGCCCTCACTGGTCCCGGACACACTGCCCTCGCTGGTCCCTGGACTCACTGCCCTCGCTGTTCCCTGGACTCACTGCCCTCGCTGTTCCCTGCACTCACTGCCCTCGCTGTTCCCTGGACTCACTGCCCTCGCTGTTCCCGGGCTCACTGCCCTCACTGTTCCCTGGACTCTCAGCCCACGCTGTTCCCAGGCTCACTGCCCTCACTGTTCCCGGATTCACTGCCCTCGCTGTTCCCGGATTCACTGCCCTCGCTGTTCCCGGGACTCACTGCCCTCGCTGTTCCCGGACTCACTGCCCTCGCTGTTCCCGGGACTCACTACCCTCACTGTTCCCTGGACTCACTGCCCTCACTGTTCCCTGGACTCACTGCCCTCGCTGTTCCCTGGACTCACTGCCCTCAATGTTCCCTGGACTCACTGCCCTCACTGTTTCCGGACTCACTGCCCTCGCTTTTCCCAGACTCACTGCCCTCACTGTTCCCGGACACACTGCCCTCGCTGTTCCCTGGACTCACTGCCCTCGCTGTTCCCGGGCTCACTGCCCTCGCTGTTCCCTGCACTCGCTGCCCTCGCTGTTCCCTGGACTCACTGCCCTCGCTGTTCCCGGACTCACTGCCCTCACTGTTCCCGGGACTCACTACCCTCACTGTTCCCGGACTCACTGCCCTCGCTGTTCCCTGCACTCACTGCCCTCAGTTTTCCCGGACTCACTGCCGTCGCTGTTTCCGGACTCACTGCCCTCGCTGTTTCCTGGACTCACTGCCCTCACTGTTCCCGGACTCACTGCCCTCAATGTTCCCGGACTCACTGCCGTCGCTGTTCCCTGCACTCACTGCCCTCACTGTTCCCGGACTCACTGCCCTCACTGTTCCCGGACTCACTGCCCTCAATGTTCCCGGACTCACTGCCCTCGCTGTTCCCTGCACTCACTGCCCTCGCTGTTCCCGGATTCACTGCCCTCACTGTTCCCTGCACTCACTGCCCTCAATGTTCCCGGATTCACTGCCCTCACTGTTCCCGGACTCACTGCCCTCAATGTTCCCTGGACTCACTGCCCTCGCTGTTCCCTGCACTCACTGCCCTCACTGTTCCCGGACTCACTGCCCTCGCTGTTCCCTGCACTCACTGCCCTCACTGTTCCCGGACTCACTGCCCTCGCTGTTCCCGGGCACACTGCCCTCGCTGTTCCCGGACTCACTGCCCTCGCTGTTCCCGAACTCATTGCCCTCGCTGTTCCCTGGACTCACTGCCCTCGCTGTTCCCTGCACTCACTGCCCTCACTGTTCCCGGACTCACTGCCCTCAATGTTCCCGGACTCACTGACCTTGCTGTTCCCTGCACTCACTGCCCTCGCTGTTCCCGGCACTCACTGCCCTCGCTGTTCCCGGGACTCACTGCCCTGTGCTGTTTCCTAGACTCACTGCCCTCGCTGTTCCCAGACTCACTGCCCTCACTGTTCCCGGGCTCACTGCCCTCGCTGTTCCCTGGACTCACTGCCCTCGCTGTTCCCTGCACTCACTGCCCTCGCTGTTCCCGGGCTCACTGCCCTCGCTGTTCCCTGCACTCACTGCCCTCGCTGTTCCCGGACTCACTGCCCTCGCTGTTCCCGGACTCACTGCCCTCGCTGTTCCCGGGCCCGCTGCCCTCACTGTTCCCGGGCACGCTGCCCTCGCTGTTCCCTGCACTCACTACCCTCACTGTTCCCGGACTCATTGCCCTCACTGTTCCCGGACTCACTGCTGTCGCTGTTCCCGGACTCACTGCCCTCACTGTTCCCGGGCACGCTGCCCTCGCTGTTCCCTGCACTCACTACCCTCACTGTTCCCGGACTCATTGCCCTCACTGTTCCCGGACTCACTGCTGTCGCTGTTCCCGGACTCACTGCCCTCGCTGTTCCCGGACTCACTGCCCTCGCTGTTCCCGGGCCCGCTGCCCTCACTGTTCCCGGACTCACTGCCCTCACTGTTCCCTGCACTCACTACCCTCACTGTTCCCGGACTCACTGCACTCGCTGTTCCCGGACTCACTGCCCTCGCTGTTCCCTGCACTCACTACCCTCACTGTTCCCGGACTCACTGCACTCGCTGTTCCCGGACTCACTGCCCTCGCTGTTCCCTGGACTCACTGCCCTCACTGTTCCCGGACTCACTGCCCTCACTGTTTCCAGACTCACTGCCCTCGCTGTTCCCGGACTCACTGCCCTCACTGTTTCCAGACTCACTGCCCTCGCTGTTCCCGGACTCACTGCTTTCGCTGCTGCCAGGAGACACTGCCCTCGCTGTTCCCAGACTCACTGCCCTCGCTGTTCCCTGGACTCACTGCCCTCGTTGTTCCCAGGCTCACAGCCCTCGCTGTTCCCTGGACTCACTGCCGTCGCTGTTCCCTGTGCTCACTGCCCTCGCTGTTCCCTGACTCACTGCCCTCGCTGTTCCCTGACTCACTGCCCTCGTTGTTCCCTGACTCACTGCCCTCGTTGTTCCCTGAGACTCACTGCCCTCACTGTTCCTGGGACACACTGCCCTCACTGTTCCCTGTGCTCACTGCCCTCGCTGTTCCCTGACTCACTGCCCTCGCTGTTCCCTGACTCACTGCCCTCGTTGTTCCCTGACTCACTGCCCTCGTTGTTCCCTGAGACTCACTGCCCTCGCAGTTCCCGGGACACACTGCCCTCACTGTTCCCGGACTCACTGCCCTCGCAGTTCCCGGACTCACTGCCCTCGCTGTTCCCTGGTCTCACTGCCCTCGCTGTTCCCAGACTCACTGCCCTCGCTATTCCCTGGATTCGCTGCCCTCACAGTTCCCCGGACTCACTGCCCTCGCTGTTCCCTGGACTCACTGCCCTCGCTGTTCCCAGACTCACTGCCCTCGCTGTTCCCTGGACTCACTGCCCTCGCTGTTCCCTGGACTCGCTGCCCTCACAGTTCCCCGGACTCACTGCCCTCGCTATTCCCTGGATTCGCTGCCCTCACTGTTCCCTGGACTCACTGCCCTCACTGTTCCCGGATTCACTGCCCTCACTGTTCCCTGGACTCACTGCCCTCACTGTTCCCGGACTCACTGCCCTCGCTGTTCCCGGACTCACTGCCCTCGCTGTTCCCGGATTCACTGCCCTCGCTGTTCCCGGACTCACTGCCCTCGCTGTTCCCTGGACTCACTGCCCTCGCTGTTCCCGGACTCACTGCCCTCGCTGTTCCCGGATTCACTGCCCTCGCTGTTCCCAGACTCACTGCCCTCACTCACTGCCCTCGCTGTTCCCGGACTCGCTGCCCTCACTGTTCCCTGGACCCACTGCCCTGGTTGTTCCCTGGACCCACTGCCCTCGTTGTTCCCAGGTCACTGCCCTCACTGTTCCCGGACTCACTGCTGTCGCTGTTCCCTGGACTCACTGCCCTCACTGTTTCCAGACTCACTGCCCTCGCTGTTCCCGAACTCACTGCCCTCGCTGTTCCCTGGACTCACTGCCCTCGCTGTTCCCGGACTCACTGCCCTCGCTGTTCCCTGGACTCACTGCCCTCGCTGTTCCCGACTCACTGCCCTCGCTGTTCCCAGACTCGCTGCCCTCGCTGTTCCCGGGACACACTGCCCTCGCTGTTCCCTGACTCGCTGCCCTCGCTGTTCCCGGGACACACTGCCCTCACTGCTCCCTGGTCTCACTGCCCTCGCTGTTCCCGGACTCACTGCTTTCGCTGCTGCCAGGAGACACTGCCCTCATATTTCCCGAACTGTCTGCCCTCACTGTTCCTGGGACACGCTAGCCCTCGCTGTTCCCTGGATTCTCTGCCCTCGCTGTTCCCAGGACTCACTGCCCTCGCTGCTCCCAGACTCACAGCCCTCACTGTTCATCAACTCACTGCCCTCGCTGTTCCCTGGATTCACTGCCCTCGCTGTTCCCCGGACTCACTGCCCTCGCTGTTCCCAGACTCACTGCCCTCGCTGTTCCCGGGCTCACTGCCCTCACTGTTCCCTGGACTCACTGCCCTCGCTGTTCCCTGGATTCACTGCCCTCACTGTTCCCTGGACTCACTGCCCTCGCTGTTCCCTGGACTCACTGCCCTCGCTGTTCCCGGACTCACTACCCTCACTGTTCCCTGGATTCACTGCCCTCACTGTTCCCAGACTCACTGCCCTCGCTGTTCCCGGGCTCACTGCCCTCACTGTTCCCTGGACTCACTGCCCTCGCTGTTCCCTGGATTCACTGCCCTCACTGTTCCCTGGACTCACTGCCCTCGCTGTTCCCTGAACTCACTGCCCTCGCTGTTCCCGGACTCACTACCCTCACTGTTCCCGAATTCACTGCCCTCGCTGCTCCCTGGACTCACTGACCTCACTGTTCCCAGGACACACTGCCCTTGCTGTTCCCGGGACACACTGCCCTCGCTGCTCCCTGGACTCACTGACCTCACTGTTCCCTGGACTCACTGCCCTCGCTGTTCCCTGGATTCACTGCCCTCACTGTTCCCTGGACTCACTGCCCTCGCTGTTCCCTGGACTCACTGCCCTCGCTGTTCCCTGGACTCACTGCCCTCGCTGCTCCCTGGACTCACTGACCTCACTGTTCCCAGGACACACTGCCCTTGCTGTTCCCAAACTCACTGCCCTCGCTGTTCCCTGGACTCACTGCCCTCGCTGTTCCCAGACTCACTGCCCTCACTGTTCCCTGGACTCACTGCCCTCGCTGTTCCCAGACTCACTGCCCTCACTGTTCCCTGGACTCACTGACCTCACTGTTCCCTGGACTCACTGACCTCACTGTTCCCTGGACTCACTGCCCTCACTGTTCCCTGGACTCACTGCCCTCGCTGTTCCCAGACTCACTGCCCTCACTGTTCCCTGGACTCACTGCCCTCGCTGTTCCCAGACTCACTGCCCTCACTGTTCCCGGTTTCGCTGCCCTCACTGTTCCCGGACTCATCGCCCTCACTGTTCCCTGACTAACTGCCCTCACTCTTCCCTGGACTCTCAGCCCACGCTGTTCCCGAACTCACTGTCCTCGCTGTTCCCTGGTCTCACTGCCCTCGCTGTTCCCGAACTCACTGCCCTCGCTGTTCCCGAACTCACTGTCCTCGCTGTTCCCTGGTCTCACTACCCTCACTGTTCCCGAATTCACTGCCCTCGCTGTTCCCAGGACTCACTGCCCTCGCTGTTCCCTGGACTCACTGCCCTCACTGTTGCCAGACTCACTGCCCTCGCTGTTCCCTGGACTCACTGCCCTCACTGTTCCCGGACTCACTGCCCTCGCTGTTCCCGAACTCACTGCCCTCACTGTTCCCGGACTCACTGCCCTCGCTGTTCCCGAACTCACTGCCCTCGCTGTTCCCGGACTCACTGCCCTCGCTGTTCCCTGGACTCACTGCCCTCACTGTTCCCGGACTCACTGCCCTCGCTGTTCCCTGGACTCACTGCCCTCACTGTTCCCGGACTCACTGCCCTCGCTGTTCCCGGACTCACTGCCCTCGCTGTTCCCGGACTCACTGCCCTCGCTGTTCCCTGGACTCACTGCCCTCGCTGTTCCCGGACTCACTGCTTTCGCTCTTCCCGGGCCATACTGCCCTCGCTGTTCCCAGGACACACTGCCCTCGCTGCTCCCAGGTCTCACTGCCCTCGCTGTTCCCGGGACACACTGCCCTCGCTGTTCCCGGGACACACTGCCCTCGCTGTTCCCGGGACACACTGCCCTCGCTGTTCCCGGGACACACTGCCCTCGCTGTTCCCGGACTCACTGCTTTTGCTGCTGCCAGGAGACACTGCCCTCATATTTCCCGAACTGTCTGCCCTCACTGTTCCTGGGACACGCTAGCCCTCGCTGTTCCCTGGATTCTCTGCCCTCGCTGTTCCCAGGACTCACTGCCCTCGCAGCTCCCAGACTCACAGCCCTCGCTGTTCATCAACTCACTGCCCTCGCTGTTCCCGCGACACAGCCCTCGCTGTTCCCTGGACTCACTGCCCTCGCTGTTCCCTGACTCACTGCCCTCGCTTTTCCCGGACTCACTGCCCTCGCTGTTCCCGGGCTCACTGCCCTCACTGTTCCCTGGACTCACTGCCCTCGCTGTTCCCAGACTCACTGCCCTCGCTGTTCCCGGACTCACTGCCCTCACTGTTCCCTGACTAACTGCCCTCACTCTTCCCTGGACTCTCAGCCCACGCTGTTCCCGAACTCACTGCCCTCGCTGTTCCCTGGACTCTCAGCCCACGCTGTTCCCGAACTCACTGTCCTCGCTGTTCCCTGGTCTCACTGCCCTCGCTGTTCCCGGACTCACTGCCCTCGCTGTTCCCGGGAATCACTGCCCTCGCTGTTCCCGGGAATCACTGCCCTCGCTGTTCCCAGGACTCACTGCCCTCGCTGTTCCCTGGACTCACTGCCCTCACTGTTCCCTGGACTCACTGCCCTCGCTGTTCCCAAACTCACTGCCCTCACTGTTCCTCGGACTCACTGCCATCACTGTTCCTGGGACAGCCTTCCCTCGCTGTTCCCTGTGCTCACTGCCCTCGCTGTTCCCTGTGCTCACTGCCCTCGCTGTTTCCTGGACTCACTGCCCTCGCTGTTCCCTGACTCACTGCCCTCGTTGTTCCCTGACTCACTGCCCTCGCAGTTCCCGGGACACACTGCCCTCGCTGCTCCCTGGATTCACTGCCCTCGCTGTTCCCTGGACTCACTGCCCTCGTTGTTCCCTGACTCACTGCCCTCGCAGTTCCCGGGACACACTGCCCTCACTGTTCCCGGACTCACTGCCCTCGCAGTTCCCGGGACACACTGCCCTCGCTGCTCCCTGGATTCACTGCCCTCGCTATTCCCTGGATTCACTGCCCTCGCTGTTCCCAGGACTCACTGCCTTCGCTGCTCCCAGACTCACAGCCCTCGCTGTTCATCAACTCACAGCCCTCACTGTTCCCGGACTCACTGCCCTCACTGTTCCCGCGACAGAGCCCTCGCAGTTCCTGACTCACTGCCCTCGCTGTTCCCGGGAATCATTGCCCTCGCTGTTCCCAGACTGACTGCCCTCACTCACTACCCTCGCTGTTCCCGTACTCGCTGCCCTCGCTGTTCCCTGGACCCACTGCCCTCGCTGTTCCCTGGACTCACTGCCCTCACTGTTCCCGGACTCACTGCCCTCACTGTTCCCGGACTCACTGCCCTCACTGTTCCCGGACTCACTGCCCTCACTGTTCCCAGGACACACTGCCCTCGCTGTTCCCGAACTCACTGCCCTCGCTGTTCCCTGTGCTCACTGCCCTCGCTGTTTCCTGGACTCACTGCCCTCGCTGTTCCCTGTGCTCACTGCCCTCGCTGTTTCCTGGACTCACAGCCCTCACTGTTCCTGCGACACAGCCCTCGCTGTTCCCGGACTCACTGCCCTCACTCACTGCCCTCGCTGTTCCCTGGACTCACTGCCCTCGCTGTTCCCAGACTCACTGCCCTCACTCACTGCCCTCGCTGTTCCCGTACTCGCTGCCCTCGCTGTTCCCTGGACTCACTGCCCTCGCTGTTCCCAGGACTCACTGCCCTCACTGTTCCCTGGACTCACTGCCCTCACTGTTCCCCGGACTCACTGCCCTCACTGTTCCTCGGACTCACTGCCCTCGCTGTTCCCAGGACTCACTGCCCTCGCTGTTCCCAGGACTCACTGCCCTCACTGTTCCCGGACTCACTGCCCTCACTGTTCCTCGGACTCACTGCCCTCGCTGTTCCCTGGACTCACTGCCCTCGCTGTTCCCTGGACTCACTGCCCTCACTGTTCCCTGGACTCACTGCCCTCACTGTTCCCCGGACTCACTGCCCTCACTGTTCCTCGGACTCACTGCCCTCGCTGTTCCCAGGACTCACTGCCCTCACTGTTCCCTGGACTCACTGCCCTCGCTGTTCCCTGGGATAGCCTGCCCTCGCTGTGCCTGGATTCACTGCCCTCGCTGTTCCCTGGACTCACTGCCCTCGTTGTTCCCAGACTCGCTGCCCTCGCAGTTCCCGGGACACACTGCCCTCGCTGTTCCCGGGACACACTGCCCTCACTGTTCCTGGGACAGCCTGCCCTCGCTGTTCTGGATTCACTGCCCTCGCTGTTCCCTGTGCTCACTGCCCTCACTGTTCCTGGGACAGCCTGCCCTCGCTGTTCCCTGGATTCACTGCCCTCGCTGTTCCCTGTGCTCACTGCCCTCGCTGTTCCTCGGACTCACTGCCCTCACTGTTCCTGGGACAGCCTGCCCTCGCTGTTCTGGATTCACTGCCCTCGCTGTTCCTCGGACTCGCTGCCCTCGCTGTTCCCTGACTCACTGCCCTC
This sequence comes from Hemiscyllium ocellatum, assembly GCF_020745735.1. Taxonomy (NCBI): domain Eukaryota; kingdom Metazoa; phylum Chordata; class Chondrichthyes; order Orectolobiformes; family Hemiscylliidae; genus Hemiscyllium; species Hemiscyllium ocellatum. The sequence continues at coordinate 99,930,036 of NC_083411.1, read as the reverse complement.
GCTGTTCCCAGACTCGCTGCCCTCGCTGTTCCCGGGACACACTGCCCTCGCTGTTCCCGGGACACACTGCCCTCGCTGTTCCCGGACTCACTGCTTTTGCTGCTGCCAGGAGACACTGCCCTCATATTTCCCGAACTGTCTGCCCTCACTGTTCCTGGGACACGCTAGCCCTCGCTGTTCCCTGGATTCTCTGCCCTCGCTGTTCCCAGGACTCACTGCCCTCGCAGCTCCCAGACTCACAGCCCTCGCTGTTCATCAACTCACTGCCCTCGCTGTTCCCGCGACACAGCCCTCGCTGTTCCCTGGACTCACTGCCCTCGCTGTTCCCTGACTCACTGCCCTCGCTTTTCCCGGTCTCACTGCCTCCACTGTTCCCCGGACTCACTGCCCTCGCTGTTCCCAGACTCACTGCCCTCGCTGTTCCCGGACTCACTGCCCTCGCTGTTCCCGGGCTCACTGCCCTCACTGTTCCCTGGACTCACTGCCCTCGCTGTTCCCGGACTCACTGCCCTCACTGTTCCCTGACTAACTGCCCTCACTCTTCCCTGGACTCTCAGCCCACGCTGTTCCCGAACTCACTGCCCTCGCTGTTCCCTGGACTCTCAGCCCACGCTGTTCCCGAACTCACTGTCCTCGCTGTTCCCTGGTCTCACTGCCCTCGCTGTTCCCGGACTCACTGCCCTCGCTGTTCCCGGGAATCACTGCCCTCGCTGTTCCCAGGACTCACTGCCCTCGCTGTTCCCAAACTCACTGCCCTCGCTGTTCCCTGACTCACTGCCCTCGTTGTTCCCTGACTCACTGCCCTCGCAGTTCCCGGGACACACTGCCCTCGCTGCTCCCTGGATTCACTGCCCTCGCTGTTCCCTGGACTCACTGCCCTCGTTGTTCCCTGACTCACTGCCCTCGCAGTTCCCGGGACACACTGCCCTCACTGTTCCCGGACTCACTGCCCTCGCAGTTCCCGGGACACACTGCCCTCGCTGCTCCCTGGATTCACTGCCCTCGCTGTTCCCAGGACTCACTGCCTTCGCTGCTCCCAGACTCACAGCCCTCGCTGTTCATCAACTCACAGCCCTCACTGTCCCTGGACTCACTGCCCTCACTGTTCCCGGACTCACTGCCCTCGCTGTTCCCAGACTCACAGCCCTCACTGTTCCCGCGACAGAGCCCTCGCAGTTCCTGACTCACTGCCCTCGCTGTTCCCGGGAATCATTGCCCTCGCTGTTCCCAGACTGACTGCCCTCACTGTTCCCAGGACTCACTGCCCTCGCTGTTCCCGAACTCACTGCCCTCGCTGTTCCCTGGACTCACTGCCCTCACTGTTCCCTGGACTCACTGCCCTCGCTGTTCCCTGGGATAGCCTGCCCTCGCTGTGCCTGGATTCACTGCCCTCGCTGTTCCCTGGACTCACTGCCCTCGTTGTTCCCAGACTCGCTGCCCTCGCAGTTCCCGGGACACACTGCCCTCGCTGTTCCCGGGACACACTGCCCTCGCTGTTCCCGGGACTCACTGCCCTCACTGTTCCCAGACTCGCTGCCCTCGCTGTTCCCGGGCTCACTGCCCTCTCTGTTCCCGGGACACTGCCCTCATATTTCCCGAACTGTCTGCCCTCACTGTTCCTGGGACACACTAGCCATCGCTGTCCCTGGATTCACTGCCCTCGCTGTTCCCAGGACTCACTGCCCTCGCTGCTCCCAGACTCACAGCCCTCGCTGTTCATCAACTCACTGCCCTCACTGTTCCCGCGACACTGCCCTCGCTGTTCCTGACTCACTGCCCTCGCTGTTCCCTGGACTCACTGCCCTCACTGTTCCCGGACTCACTGCCCTCACTGTTCCCCGGATTCACTGCCCTCGCTGTTCCCTGGACTCACTGCCCTCGCTGTTCCCTGGACTCACTGCACTCGCTGTTCCCGGTCTCACTGCCCTCGCTGTTCCCGGTCTCACTGCCCTCGCTGTTCCCGGACTCACTGCCCTCACTGTTCACAGGACTCACTGCCCTCGCTGTTCCCAGACTCACTGCCCTCGCTGTTCCCAGACTCACTGCCCTCGCTGTTCCCGGACTCACTGCCCTCGCTGTTCCCTGGACTCACTGCCCTCGCTGTTCCCGGGACACACTGCCCTCGCTGTTGCCGGACTCACTGCTTTCGCTGCTGCCAGGAGACACTGCCCTCGCTGTTCCCAGACTCACTGCCCTCACTGTTCCCTGGACTCACTGCCCTCGTTGTTCCCAGGCTCACAGCCCTCGCTGTTCCCTGGACTCACTGCCGTCGCTGTTCCCTGTGCTCACTGCCCTCGCTGTTCCCTGACTCACTGCCCTCGTTGTTCCCTGACTCACTGCCCTCGCTGTTCCTGGGACTCACTGCCCTCACTGTTCCTGGGACAGCCTGCCCTCGTTGTTCCCTGACTCACTGCCCTCGCTGTTCCCTGACTCACTGCCCTCGCAGTTCCCGGGACACACTGCCCTCACTGTTCCCGGACTCACTGCCCTCGCAGTTCCCGGGACACACTGCCCTCGCTGCTCCCTGGTCTCACTGCCCTCACTGCTCCCGGACTCACTGCCCTCGCTGTTCCCTGGACTCACTGCCCTCGCTGTTCCCAGACTCACTGCCCTCGCTATTCCCTGGATTCGCTGCCCTCACAGTTCCCCGGACTCACTGCCCTCGCTGTTCCCTGGACTCACTGCCCTCGCTGTTCCCAGACTCACTGCCCTCGCTATTCCCTGGATTCGCTGCCCTCGCTGTTCCCTGGACTCACTGCCCTCGCTGTTCCCAGACTCACTGCCCTCGCTATTCCCTGGACTCACTGCCCTCGCTGTTCCCGGACTCACTGCCCTCACTGTTCCCGGATTCACTGCCCTCACTGTTCCCGGACTCACTGCCCTCGCTGTTCCCTGGACTCACTGCCCTCACTGTTCCCGGACTCACTGCCCTCGCTGTTCCCGGACTCACTGCCCTCGCTGTTCCCAGACTCACTGCCCTCACTCACTGCCCTCGCTGTTCCCGGACTCGCTGCCCTCACTGTTCCCTGGACCCACTGCCCTGGTTGTTCCCTGGACCCACTGCCCTCGTTGTTCCCAGGTCACTGCCCTCACTGTTCCCGGACTCACTGCTGTCGCTGTTCCCTGGACTCACTGCCCTCACAGTTCCCAGGACACACTGCCCTCGCTGTTCCCGAACTCACTGCCCTCGCTGTTCCCTGGACTCACTGCCCTCGCTGTTCCCGGACTCACTGCCCTCGCTGTTCCCTGGACTCACTGCCCTCGCTGTTCCCGACTCACTGCCCTCACTGTTCCTGGGATAGCCTGCCCTCGCTGTTCTGGATTCACTGCCCTCGCTGTTCCCTGACTCACTGCCCTCGCTGTTCCCAGACTCGCTGCCCTCGCTGTTCCCGGGACACACTGCCCTCGCTGTTCCCTGACTCGCTGCCCTCGCTGTTCCCGGGACACACTGCCCTCACTGCTCCCTGGTCTCACTGCCCTCGCTGTTCCCGGACTCACTGCTTTCGCTGCTGCCAGGAGACACTGCCCTCATATTTCCCGAACTGTCTGCCCTCACTGTTCCTGGGACACGCTAGCCCTCGCTGTTCCCTGGATTCTCTGCCCTCGCTGTTCCCAGGACTCACTGCCCTCGCTGCTCCCAGACTCACAGCCCTCACTGTTCATCAACTCACTGCCCTCGCTGTTCCCTGGATTCACTGCCCTCGCTGTTCCCCGGACTCACTGCCCTCGCTGTTCCCAGACTCACTGCCCTCGCTGTTCCCGGACTCACTGCCCTCGCTGTTCCCGGACTCACTGCCCTCGCTGTTCCCAGACTCACTGCCCTCGCTGTTCCCGGACTCACTGCCCTCGCTGTTCCTGGACTCACTGCCCTCGCTGTTCCCTGGATTCACTGCCCTCACTGTTCCCCGGACTCACTGCCCTCGCTGTTCCCGGACTCACTGCCCTCGCTGTTCCCAGACTCACTGCCCTCGCTGTTCCCGGACTCACTGCCCTCGCTGTTCCTGGACTCACTGCCCTCGCTGTTCCCTGGACTCACTGCCCTCGCTGTTCCTGAACTCACTGCCCTCGCTGTTCCCGGACTCACTACCCTCACTGTTCCCGAATTCACTGCCCTCGCTGTTCCCTGGACTCACTGCCCTCGCTGCTCCCTGGACTCACTGACCTCACTGTTCCCAGGACACACTGCCCTTGCTGTTCCCAAACTCACTGCCCTCGCTGTTCCCTGGACTCACTGCCCTCACTGTTCCCTGGACTCACTGCCCTCGCTGTTCCCAGACTCACTGCCCTCACTGTTCCCTGGACTCACTGACCTCACTGTTCCCTGGACTCACTGACCTCACTGTTCCCTGGACTCACTGCCCTCGCTGTTCCCAGACTCACTGCCCTCACTGTTCCCTGGACTCACTGACCTCACTGTTCCCTGGACTCACTGCCCTCGCTGTTCCCAGACTCACTGCCCTCACTGTTCCCGGTTTCGCTGCCCTCACTGTTCCCGGACTCATCGCCCTCACTGTTCCCTGACTAACTGCCCTCACTCTTCCCTGGACTCTCAGCCCACGCTGTTCCCGAACTCACTGTCCTCGCTGTTCCCTGGTCTCACTGCCCTCGCTGTTCCCGAACTCACTACCCTCACTGTTCCCGAATTCACTGCCCTCACTGTTCCCGGACTCACTGCCCTCGCTGTTCCCGGACTCACTGCCCTCACTGTTCCCTGGACTCACTGCCCTCACTGTTCCCGGACTCACTGCCCTCGCTGTTCCCTGGACTCACTGCCCTCGCTGTTCCCGGACTCACTGCCCTCGCTGTTCCCTGGACTCACTGCCCTCACTGTTCCCGGACTCACTGCCCTCGCTGTTCCCTGGACTCACTGCCCTCGCTGTTCCCGGACTCACTGCCCTCGCTGTTCCCTGGACTCACTGCCCTCACTGTTCCCGGACTCACTGCCCTCGCTGTTCCCTGGACTCACTGCCCTCACTGTTCCCGGACTCACTGCCCTCGCTGTTCCCGGACTCACTGCCCTCGCTGTTCCCGGACTCACTGCCCTCGCTGTTCCCTGGACTCACTGCCCTCGCTGTTCCCGGACTCACTGCTTTCGCTCTTCCCGGGCCATACTGCCCTCGCTGTTCCCAGGACACACTGCCCTCGCTGCTCCCAGGTCTCACTGCCCTCGCTGTTCCCGGACTCACCGCCCTCGCTATTCCCTGGACTTATTGCTCTCGCTGTTCCCTGGACTCGCTGCCCTTGCTGTTCTTGAGAAATACTGCCCTTGCTGTTCCCAGGATTCAGCCCACGCTGTTCCAGAACTCACTGCCCTCACTGTTCCCGGACTCACTGCCCTCACTGTTCCCGGACTCGCTGCCCTCGCTGTTCCCAGGATTCAGCCCACGCTGTTCCAGAACTCACTGCCCTCACTGTTCCCTGGACTCACTGCCCTCACTGTTCCCGGACTCACTGCCCTCACTGTTCCTGGGACAGCCTGCCCTCGCTGTTCTGGATTCACTGCCCTCGCTGTTCCCTGTGCTCACTGCCCTCGCTGTTCCTCGGACTCACTGCCCTCACTGTTCCTGGGACAGCCTGCCCTCGCTGTTCTGGATTCACTGCCCTCGCTGTTCTGGATTCACTGCCCTCGCTGTTCCTCGGACTCGCTGCCCTCGCTGTTCCCTGACTCACTGCCCTCGCTGTTCCCAGACTCGCTGCCCTCGCTGTTCCCGGGACACACTGCCCTCGCTGTTCCCGGGACACACTGCCCTCGCTGTTCCCGGGACACACTGCCCTCGCTGTTCCCGGACTCACTGCTTTTGCTGCTGCCAGGAGACACTGCCCTCATATTTCCCGAACTGTCTGCCCTCACTGTTCCTGGGACACGCTAGCCCTCGCTGTTCCCTGGATTCTCTGCCCTCGCTGTTCCCAGGACTCACTGCCCTCGCAGCTCCCAGACTCACAGCCCTCGCTGTTCATCAACTCACTGCCCTCGCTGTTCCCGCGACACAGCCCTCGCTGTTCCCTGGACTCACTGCCCTCGCTGTTCCCTGACTCACTGCCCTCGCTTTTCCCGGACTCACTGCCCTCGCTGTTCCCGGGCTCACTGCCCTCACTGTTCCCTGGACTCACTGCCCTCGCTGTTCCCAGACTCACTGCCCTCGCTGTTCCCGGACTCACTGCCCTCGCTGTTCCCGGACTCACTGCCCTCACTGTTCCCTGACTAACTGCCCTCACTCTTCCCTGGACTCTCAGCCCACGCTGTTCCCGAACTCACTGCCCTCGCTGTTCCCTGGACTCTCAGCCCACGCTGTTCCCGAACTCACTGTCCTCGCTGTTCCCTGGTCTCACTGCCCTCGCTGTTCCCGGACTCACTGCCCTCGCTGTTCCCGGGAATCACTGCCCTCGCTGTTCCCAGGACTCACTGCCCTCGCTGTTCCCTGGACTCACTGCCCTCACTGTTCCCTGGACTCACTGCCCTCGCTGTTCCCAAACTCACTGCCCTCACTGTTCCTCGGACTCACTGCCATCACTGTTCCTGGGACAGCCTTCCCTCGCTGTTCCCTGTGCTCACTGCCCTCGCTGTTCCCTGTGCTCACTGCCCTCGCTGTTTCCTGGACTCACTGCCCTCGCTGTTCCCTGACTCACTGCCCTCGTTGTTCCCTGACTCACTGCCCTCGCAGTTCCCGGGACACACTGCCCTCGCTGCTCCCTGGATTCACTGCCCTCGCTGTTCCCTGGACTCACTGCCCTCGTTGTTCCCTGACTCACTGCCCTCGCAGTTCCCGGGACACACTGCCCTCACTGTTCCCGGACTCACTGCCCTCGCAGTTCCCGGGACACACTGCCCTCGCTGCTCCCTGGATTCACTGCCCTCGCTATTCCCTGGATTCACTGCCCTCGCTGTTCCCAGGACTCACTGCCTTCGCTGCTCCCAGACTCACAGCCCTCGCTGTTCATCAACTCACAGCCCTCACTGTCCCTGGACTCACTGCCCTCGCTGTTCCCAGACTCACAGCCCTCGCTGTTCATCAACTCACAGCCCTCACTGTTCCCGGACTCACTGCCCTCGCTGTTCCCAGACTCACAGCCCTCACTGTTCCCGCGACAGAGCCCTCGCAGTTCCTGACTCACTGCCCTCGCTGTTCCCGGGAATCATTGCCCTCGCTGTTCCCAGACTGACTGCCCTCACTCACTACCCTCGCTGTTCCCGTACTCGCTGCCCTCGCTGTTCCCTGGACCCACTGCCCTCGCTGTTCCCTGGACTCACTGCCCTCGCTGTTCCCTGCACTCACTGCCCTCGCTGTTCCCTGGACTCACTGCCCTCGCTGTTCCCGGGCTCACTGCCCTCACTGTTCCCAGACTCACAGCCCTCACTGTTCCTGCGACACAGCCCTCGCTGTTCCCGGACTCACTGCCCTCACTGTTCCCAGACTCACAGCCCTCACTGTTCCTGCGACACAGCCCTCGCTGTTCCCGGACTCACTGCCCTCACTCACTGCCCTCGCTGTTCCCTGGACTCACTGCCCTCGCTGTTCCCAGACTCACTGCCCTCACTCACTGCCCTCGCTGTTCCCGTACTCGCTGCCCTCGCTGTTCCCTGGACTCACTGCCCTCGCTGTTCCCAGGACTCACTGCCCTCACTGTTCCTCGGACTCACTGCCCTCGCTGTTCCCAGGACTCACTGCCCTCACTGTTCCCTGGACTCACTGCCCTCACTGTTCCCCGGACTCACTGCCCTCACTGTTCCTCGGACTCACTGCCCTCGCTGTTCCCAGGACTCACTGCCCTCGCTGTTCCCAGGACTCACTGCCCTCACTGTACCCGGACTCACTGCCCTCACTGTTCCTCGGACTCACTGCCCTCGCTGTTCCCTGGACTCACTGCCCTCGCTGTTCCCTGGACTCACTGCCCTCACTGTTCCCCGGACTCACTGCCCTCACTGTTCCTCGGACTCACTGCCCTCGCTGTTCCCAGGACTCACTGCCCTCACTGTTCCCTGGACTCACTGCCCTCGCTGTTCCCTGGGATAGCCTGCCCTCGCTGTGCCTGGATTCACTGCCCTCGCTGTTCCCTGGACTCACTGCCCTCGTTGTTCCCAGACTCGCTGCCCTCGCAGTTCCCGGGACACACTGCCCTCGCTGTTCCCGGGACACACTGCCCTCGCTGTTCCTGGGACAGCCTGCCCTCGCTGTTCTGGATTCACTGCCCTCGCTGTTCCCTGTGCTCACTGCCCTCACTGTTCCTGGGACAGCCTGCGCTCGCTGTTCTGGATTCACTGCCCTCGCTGTTCCCTGTGCTCACTGCCCTCACTGTTCCTGGGACAGCCTGCCCTCGCTGTTCTGGATTCACTGCCCTCGCTGTTCCCTGTGCTCACTGCCCTCGCTGTTCCTCGGACTCACTGCCCTCACTGTTCCTGGGACAGCCTGCCCTCGCTGTTCTGGATTCACTGCCCTCGCTGTTCCTCGGACTCGCTGCCCTCGCTGTTCCCTGACTCACTGCCCTCGCTGTTCCCAGACTCGCTGCCCTCGCTGTTCCCGGGACACACTGCCCTCGCTGTTCCCGGGACACACTGCCCTCGCTGTTCCCGGACTCACTGCTTTTGCTGCTGCCAGGAGACACTGCCCTCATATTTCCCGAACTGTCTGCCCTCACTGTTCCTGGGACACGCTAGCCCTCGCTGTTCCCTGGATTCTCTGCCCTCGCTGTTCCCAGGACTCACTGCCCTCGCAGCTCCCAGACTCACAGCCCTCGCTGTTCATCAACTCACTGCCCTCGCTGTTCCCGCGACACAGCCCTCGCTGTTCCCTGGACTCACTGCCCTCGCTGTTCCCTGACTCACTGCCCTCGCTTTTCCCGGTCTCACTGCCTCCACTGTTCCCCGGACTCACTGCCCTCGCTGTTCCCAGACTCACTGCCCTCGCTGTTCCCGGACTCACTGCCCTCGCTGTTCCCGGGCTCACTGCCCTCACTGTTCCCTGGACTCACTGCCCTCGCTGTTCCCAGACTCACTGCCCTCGCTGTTCCCGGACTCACTGCCCTCACTGTTCCCTGACTAACTGCCCTCACTCTTCCCTGGACTCACTGCCCTCGCTGTTCCCTGGACTCTCAGCCCACGCTGTTCCCGAACTCACTGTCCTCGCTGTTCCCGGATTCACTGCCCTCGCTGTTCCCGGACTCACTGCCCTCGCTGTTCCCGGGAATCACTGCCCTCGCTGTTCCCAGGACTCACTGCCCTCGCTGTTCCCAAACTCACTGCCCTCGCTGTTCCCTGTGCTCACTGCCCTCGCTGTTCCCTGTGCTCACTGCCCTCGCTGTTCCCTGACTCACTGCCCTCGTTGTTCCCTGACTCACTGCCCTCGCAGTTCCCGGGACACACTGCCCTCGCTGCTCCCTGGATTCACTGCCCTCGCTGTTCCCTGGACTCACTGCCCTCGTTGTTCCCTGACTCACTGCCCTCGCAGTTCCCGGGACACACTGCCCTCACTGTTCCCGGACTCACTGCCCTCGCAGTTCCCGGGACACACTGCCCTCGCTGCTCCCTGGATTCACTGCCCTCGCTATTCCCTGGATTCACTGCCCTCGCTGTTCCCAGGACTCACTGCCTTCGCTGCTCCCAGACTCACAGCCCTCGCTGTTCATCAACTCACAGCCCTCACTGTCCCTGGACTCACTGCCCTCACTGTTCCCGGACTCACTGCCCTCGCTGTTCCCAGACTCACAGCCCTCACTGTTCCCGCGACAGAGCCCTCGCAGTTCCTGACTCACTGCCCTCGCTGTTCCCGGGAATCATTGCCCTCGCTGTTCCCAGACTGACTGCCCTCACTCACTACCCTCGCTGTTCCCGTACTCGCTGCCCTCGCTGTTCCCTGGACTCACTGCCCTCACTGTTCCCTGGACTCACTGCCCTCACTGTTCCCGGACTCACAGCCCTCACTGTTCCCGCGACAGAGCCCTCGCAGTTCCTGACTCACTGCCCTCGCTGTTCCCGGGAATCATTGCCCTCGCTGTTCCCAGACTGACTGCCCTCACTCACTACCCTCGCTGTTCCCGTACTCGCTGCCCTCGCTGTTCCCTGGACTCACTGCCCTCACTGTTCTCTGGACTCACTGCCCTCACTGTTCCCGGACTCACTGCCCTCGCTGTTCCCAGGACACACTGCCCTCGCTGTTCCCGAACTCACTGCCCTCACTGTTCCCTGGACTCACTGCCCTCGCTGTTCCCGAACTCACTGCCCTCGCTGTTCCCTGTGCTCACTGCCCTCGCTGTTTCCTGGACTCACTGCCCTCGCTGTTCCCTGTGCTCACTGCCCTCGCTGTTTCCTGGACTCACTGCCCTCACTGTTCCCAGACTCACAGCCCTCACTGTTCCTGCGACACAGCCCTCGCTGTTCCCGGACTCACTGCCCTCACTGTTCCCAGACTCACAGCCCTCACTGTTCCTGCGACACAGCCCTCGCTGTTCCCGGACTCACTGCCCTCACTCACTGCCCTCGCTGTTCCCTGGACTCACTGCCCTCGCAGTTCCCAGACTCACTGCCCTCACTCACTGCCCTCGCTGTTCCCGTACTCGCTGCCCTCGCTGTTCCCTGGACTCACTGCCCTCGCTGTTCCCAGGACTCACTGCCCTCACTGTTCCCGGACTCACTGCCCTCACTGTTCCTCGGACTCACTGCCCTCGCTGTTCCCTGGACTCACTGCCCTCACTGTTCCCTGGACTCACTGCCCTCACTGTTCCCCGGACTCACTGCCCTCACTGTTCCTCGGACTCACTGCCCTCGCTGTTCCCAGGACTCACTGCCCTCGCTGTTCCCTGGACTCACTGCCCTCACAGTTCCCAGGACTCACTGCCCTCGCTGTTCCCGAACTCACTGCCCTCGCTGTTCCCTGGACTCACTGCCCTCACTGTTCCCTGGACTCACTGCCCTCGCTGTTCCCTGGGATAGCCTGCCCTCGCTGTGCCTGGATTCACTGCCCTCGTTGTTCCCAGACTCGCTGCCCTCGCAGTTCCCGGGACACACTGCCCTCGCTGTTCCCGGGACACACTGCCCTCGCTGTTCCCGGGACTCACTGCCCTCACTGTTCCCAGACTCGCTGCCCTCGCTGTTCCCGGGCTCACTGCCCTCTCTGTTCCCGGGACACTGCCCTCATATTTCCCGAACTGTCTGCCCTCACTGTTCCTGGGACACACTAGCCATCGCTGTCCCTGGATTCACTGCCCTCGCTGTTCCCAGGACTCACTGCCCTCGCTGCTCCCAGACTCACAGCCCTCGCTGTTCATCAACTCACTGCCCTCACTGTTCCCGCGACACTGCCCTCGCTGTTCCTGACTCACTGCCCTCGCTGTTCCCTGGACTCACTGCCCTCACTGTTCCCGGACTCACTGCCCTCACTGTTCCCCGGATTCACTGCCCTCGCTGTTCCCTGGACTCACTGCCCTCGCTGTTCCCTGGACTCACTGCACTCGCTGTTCCCGGTCTCACTGCCCTCGCTGTTCCCGGACTCACTGCCCTCGCTGTTCCCGGACTCACTGCCCTCGCTGTTCACAGGACTCACTGCCCTCACTGTTCCCTGGACTCACTGCCCTCACTGTTCCCGGACTCACTGCCCTCGCTGTTCCCAGACTCACTGCCCTCGCTGTTCCCGGACTCACTGCCCTCGCTGTTCCCTGGACTCACTGCCCTCGCTGTTCCGTTCTCACTGTCCTCGCTGTTCCCGGACTCACTGCTTTCGCTCTTCCCGGGCCATACTGCCCTCGCTGTTCCCAGGACACACTGCCCTCGCTGCTCCCAGGTCTCACTGCCCTCGCTGTTCCCGGACTCACCGCCCTCGCTATTCCCTGGACTTATTGCTCTCGCTGTTCCCTGGACTCGCTGCCCTTGCTGTTCCCAGACTCACTGCCCTCACTGTTCTTGAGAAATACTGCCCTTGCTGTTCCCAGGATTCAGCCCACGCTGTTCCAGAACTCACTGCTCTTTCTGTTCCCTCGACTCACTGCCCTCGCTGATCCCGGACTCACTGCCCTCGCTGCTCCCGGACTCACTGCTCTCGCTGTTCCCAGACTCACTGCCCTCGCTGCTCCCGGACTCAGTGCCCTCACTGCTATCAGGACTCACTGCCCTCGCTGTTCCCGGGACTCACTGCCCTCACTGTTCCCGGGACTCACTGCCCTCCCTGTTCCCGGACTCACTGCCCTCGCTGTTCCCAGACTCGCTCCCGTCGATGTTCTAGAATTCACTGTTCCTGTTGCTGCTCCAGAATTTGCCTCTGGGGCTAAGGGGCGAGAAAATGAGAAGAAAGTAAAGAGAGCAAAATGTAAAAGAACGAAAATGAATATGCGGAGCCCAGGAGTCCCAGCATTTGTGTCTAAGTCTGTTACCATCTTACCAGAATGCCGATACTGTGATGCTGTCACAATGAGGTGGTTTAATACTCGATTGGGTGTCAGAGATACCCAGTCATTTAAATAAAGGATGAATTGGAATCATGTTAAGGACAGGTTGCTATGCCACTTATGTGCCTGTAGAAACTTTGTTTTTGTTCTACTGTACAGTGAAGGACAACTCGCTCCTGGTGCACAGCTGAACTTTAAAAATGGCTATGGCACCACTTCTCGAATGTCCCAGTAATGACGCGTTCATGTGCTCTTGCTGAGCAGAGGACAGTGTGAGAGTGGTCCTGTGGAGGCAAAGCTAATGCGGTGAGCTGCACAGAATAGTGTGAGAAACCCTGTTGGGTTCATTGAGAGAAACCCTTCACGAGGTTCTCCACAACTGGCACACAACCAATTTCTGGTAAAATTTAGAATTTTGTGTCTGTGTTTATGAAAAGTCACAAAATACCTCCCAGTTATCCAAGATGTCCAAGAAACCTGTGTAATTTAAGTATTAAAATAAGTTAGTGACGAGATAGTATTTAAAAAATGAACTTGATTGAAGATTAATAAATCTTCTGGATCAAGTGAGCTTGATTCCAGAGTGCTGAAGGAAAAGTGAATAGCTGCATTGATGATTATCCTTCATAATTCCAGGTATTCGGAGAAGATTTCTGACAGTGGAAAATGCTGAGATATTTGTATTATTGATAGTCACAGGTAAGGTGCCGAAAGACTGGAGGCTGGCAAACGTGGTGCCACTGTTTAAGAAGGGTGGTAAGGACAAGCCAGGGAACTATAGACCAGTGAGCCTGACATTGGTGGTGGGCAAGTTGTTGGAGGGAATCCTGAGGGACGGGATGTACATGTATTTGGAAAGGCAAGGACTGATTCGGCATAGTCAACATGGCTTTGTGCATGAGAAATCATGTCTGACAAACTTGATTGAGTTTTTTGAAGAAGTGACAAAGAGGATTGATGAGGGCAGAGCAGTAGATGTGATCTATAATGACTTCAGTAAGGCATTCAACAAAGTTCCCCATGGGAGACTGATTAGCAAGGTTTGAACACACGGAATACAGGGAGAACTAGCCATTTGGATACAGAACTGGCTGAAAGGTAGAAGACAGAAGGTGGTAGTGGGCAGTTGTTTTTCAGACTGGAGGCCTGTGACCAGTGGAGTGCCACAAGGATCAGTGCTGGGTCCTCTACTTTTTGTCATTTACATAAATGATTTGGATGTGAGCATAAGAGGTACAGTTAGTAAGTTTGCAGATGACACCAAAATTGGAGGTGTAGTGGGCACCGAAAAGGGTTACCTCAGATTACAATAGGATCTTGACCAGATGGGCCAATGGGCAGAGAAGTGGCAAATGGAGTTTAATTCAGATAAATGCGAGGTGCTGCATTTTGGGAAAGCAAATCTTCGCAGGACTTATACTCTTAATGGTAAGGTCCTAGGGAATGTTGCTGAACAAAGCAACCTTGGAATGCAGGTTCATAGCTCCTTGAAAGTGGAGTCGCAGGTAGATAGGATAGTGAAGAAGGCGTTTGGTATGCTTTCCTTTATTGGTCAGAGTATTGAGTACAGGAGTTGGGAGGTCATGTTGCAATTGTACAGGACATTGGTTAGGCCACTGTTGGAATATTGCGTGCAATTCTGGTCTCCTTCCTATTGGAAAGTCGTTGTGAAACTTGTAAATCTTTCCCGAACCCTTTCAAGGATGTTGCCAGTGTTGGGGGACTTGAGCCATAGAGAGAGACTGAACAGACTGGGGCTGTTTTCCCTGGAGCGTCGGAGGTTGAGGGATGGCCTTATAGTCGGTTACAAAATTATGAGGGGGCATGGATAGGATAAATAGACAAAGTCTTTTCCTTGGGTTTGCGGAATCCAGAACTAGAGGGCACAGGTTTAGGGTGAGAGGGGAATAATATAAAAGAGACCTAAGGGGCAACATTTTCACGCAGAGCATGGTATGTGTATGGAATGAGCTGCCAGAGGAAGTGGTGGAGGCTGGTACAATTGCAACACTTAAGAGGCATTTGGATGGGTATATGAATAGGAAGGGTTTGGAGGGATATGGGCCGGGTGCTGGCAGGTGGGACTAGATTGGTTTGGAATATCTGGCTGGCATGGACGGATTGGACTGAAGGGTCTGTTTCCATGCTGTACATCTCTATGACTCTAAGTGGGGAAGAAGGGTGTGAAAAACAACAGATTTGTTAGTTTGATATCTGTGGAAGGGAAAAGGGATATAAAGGATAAAGTAACTGAATATTTAGAAAAAAGTAGCAAAAGTGGGCGGAGTTAACATGGATGTATGAAGGGGAGATCATAGGGTTTGACAAACGCATTGCAAGTTTTTGAAGATGTTGCTTATGGGATCGAAGAAAAGAAACCCAGTGAATGTAGTATGCTTGGATTTTCAAAACCATGAATTCTTTCCTGAGGTTCAGAGTTTCCAACATCTCTCAGAGCAGGAGTGAATGGTGAAATGTTAGCAAAGTTGCTAATCCCACCTGGAAGAAACTTTGGTGCAGAGGTTGAGAGTGACAGTGACCTTATCGATACTGTCAACACATCTTCTCTTTGTTGTGGTGCTGAAAGTCCCTTTAAAGAAGACACTCAGTTCAGTTCAGATTTCCTCTGGTGAATTACAGATGTACCAAACACTATTCTTGGCTGAGGTAAAGATAGACATGCTCCTGAAGAATCTTGGTAAGAACCTTCAGCATATGGACTGCAGCTTAGCACCAAATGATCAAGGGCAACTAGGGACAGGCAGTAAATGCTGACAAACCAGCAATGCCCACATCAGGGGAGGTGATGGTTCAGTGGTATGAGCATTGGCGTATTTTTGTGGGCGGCACGGTGGCACAGTGGTTAGCACTGCTACCTCACAGCGCCAGAGACCCGGGTTCAATTCCCACCTCAGGTGACTGACTGTGTGGAGTTTGCACATTCTCCCCGTGTCTGCGTGGGTTTCCTCCGGTGCTCCGGTTTCTTCCCGCAGTTTCTTCCTAAAGATGTGCGGGTCAGGTGAATTGGCCATGCTAAATTGCCCGTAGTGTTAGATAAGGGGTAAATGTAGGGGTATGGGTGGGTTGTGCTTCGGCGGGTCGGTGTGGACTTGTTGGGCCGAAGGGCCTGTTTCCACACTGTAGGTAATCTAATCTAAAGTTAAATATAAAACATTGAATGACTTAAAGAGATCAGACCACATGATAGAGGAACAATATCATATTACACAAACAAAGTGAGAAGGCCCTATTTTTGTGGTAGTAATTGACCTTTTTTTCCTGATCCTCATAAAGAAAGTTATTCAAATATTTAGTCGCATAGACAGGTTTTCAGAAAGATACTGTTTGAAATTCTCTTCAATGCTTGAGTGGTTTGAAGCTCTCATCAGATATTTTTGTAGCTGAACATCTGAAGAGGATGCTCTTGACGCAATTGAATGTACTTTTTATCAGTCAACATGGCTAATGAAGTCTGATCTTGACCATGGAGTTCATTGTCGCTTTCTTACTTTCTATTGACAAGCATAATATACTAATGAGAGGTTTATTCCCATTTATCTTTCAGATCACCGTTTTAATCCTGTGGTTTTTTTTTATTTCAAACGATAAACAATTCTGATTCACCTAATTCCAGCTTTCAAACATTATTATTGTGGTTGAAAGAAAATTATCAAACACAATCCACTAAAGCTTTCCATCACAAAAAAAATTGTCACATTGTGTGCATAACAGAGTGCAAAATAGACAGAAGATAGATGGTTGCTGCACTTTGGACGCACATCCCCATTTTCTGTTGCCTATTGGAATAATATGCAAGTCCATACTGGGCCAAAATTCAAGATCAAACCGATTTTAATTAGTTCTTTTGGATTCTGTACAAAACCATGCAATATTCTTTCCCATCTATATTAATGATAACTATAAAGTCAACTCATTGCATTAGTGGCAGAACCAGATTGTTTTATGGGAGAGGTCATTAAATGTCACATCTTGTTAAAGTAATGCAATGTATTCTCCACCTCTCTGTAAAGTACAGTGAAGGGAACTTTGTGAGAAAAGGCAAATATTAAGTATCTAAATAATTTGAATTCTTTCAGGCCAATTGCAAAACTCCTGGCTCCAAAGCTTCCCTGACTGGGTTCAATCTGTGATGGAAGTCTTATTCAAGCTGAGATCATTTGGAGTTAGTGGGGGTGATTTTGCCTCTGAGTGTATAATTAATAATATTGGAACTACTACTGTTACACATTTCCCAATTTTCATCTCCTTTCAAGTCTATTGAGAGAGTTGTATAACAGACAGCTGATCTGATATTACTTGTTTTACATGATTGTCCTAAGTTAAAATTATCCTCAGTGTGTCAGACGATTAACAGAAATTTCAGTAATCTCTGCTACAGCTGATTTTTTTTTCTGTAGGCTTCACTGATTAGTTAACAATTTGCTCCAGGGACTGAAAGGGAAATAATTGCCTGTGAAAGGAAAATGCTTCTGTGGGAAAAGTAAACAAATTACGCAGTAATAAAGCACTTCAGGATTCAAACTTTACTGAAAATGGTTTACAGAACATTTGCAAACAGTCATCTCTATGCAGAATAATAGAGTTTAACTGTATCTTTTTTTTTAATGTGAGGAATGAAAGCATTTGCAGAAGACTTGCAGAGTTCAGGGATGGCCTTAGGCTGGCTGCAGCTCAGTCTCCAGGCACAAGGATTATGCCTTTTGATTGAAAGATTCAGTAAACCATGAATAAAATCATCAGGTCACAGATGACTTGCTGTTCATTTCATACTTTACCCATCACCCTGCAGTAATTTGTATACAGAATATTCCAGTTGGGGAGAAAAAAGGTGTTAAAAACTTGCATTTAAATGGCATCTTTTATAACCTGTTGATATGTCGAAATGTACTTCTGCTAATTAAGTCATTTTTGAAACCTAGTTATTGGTATATGGCAGGAAATGTGAGGCTGGGTTTAATGGGGCTCAGCAGAATGGGAATGATACAGGGCTGCAGGGAGAATTTGGGTGGAATTATAACCTGCATTGGATTCCCTGTATAGCATCATAAAAGATGTTTATTTCAAACACCCCATGAACTAGATTCTCCCATAGGCTTTGCACTTGACAACAGGACCAAACTGAGATGTACTTGCTCGCGTCACACCCAGCAGTTTCTGGAACTCTAATCGCCATCGGGTGGCAAACACAGAGTTGCTCCATAAAGGCAGTCGGACTCCAGCCTTGTTGACCCCTGGCTTGTCATCGACAAGTTGTCTCCATGGAGATATGGCAGCTCATACTTGGGAGAGGGTGCACACCTGGTGATAAAATGGCAAAGCAGCTGCCGATTCGACTAAATTGATTCCTTAATCTGTTTTTTTTTCCCACCCCCATATTGTCAGTAACAGATTGGATTCCGGTCTGTCTATGGACAGCTTTCCAGGAAGTGGGAATGTGTGGGCAGCTGTTTCAATGCTGATCCATCCTCTGTTTTCCTGGCTGTCCCATACAAGCTCACCAGACCATAAACATCTTACAAACACTGTTTAAAACCTGAAAGGTCTTTGAATTGTCTGCTTATTAACACATTTACCCCAGATGCTATGAGGTGGGTGACAGTTGATGTCTGAAGACTTGGAGACCATCTCAACAGGAAAATTCCACATTTTATTTTCTCACTCTGGTTTGCAATATTAATCAGACTGCAACTGACCATTACAAAAAAAGGATCACATACCAAATTCAGATTGGCCTCACTATTACCATCTCTGAAAAACCTATGAATCAAGCAGAGAGCTGTTAAATATATGGACTGACAAGGTTCCGGGTATAGTTGTAGAAAATCTCATTATACCAAAAGACACATATAATTATCTCCTCACCATATGCACATTGTTTACAATGCTGTTTATTCTTTGCTATATGTTCATACCCATGGTTTTGGAAGCTTTCATGATGCTTCTATCTTAAGGCAGTTCATCATATCACCCCCAAGAATTCAAGACTATGGATCAGGAAGGTTTATTTGGTATCAGGAATATTACCTGCAGACATTGCTTTTGATTACATAATGGCACATAATATCAGAGAGGAAGAACAATATAAGAAGGCTGTGGAGACATGAGCTTAGCAGACAAAACTGTTGTAATTCTTTGGATATCTGACTGTATCTGTTGAATCCCAGTGACAGTCCCCATTGCTTACGAGGCCCTCCATTCAATGACAAGGAGGGAGTGTTACTGCTTCCTAAAGTAGATTTCCCTCTGTCTGCCACAGCTGGGGCTAATGTGCAAGGCAGCTCCTGAGTGTCAGGGAGGAAAATGTGAGGACTGCAGATGCTGAAGATCAGAGTCGGGAATGTGGTGCTGGGGAAGCCCAGCAGGTCAGGCAGCATCCGAGGAGCAGGAGGATCGATGTTTCAGGCAGGAGCCCTTCATCAGCCTTTCCTGCTCCTCGGATGCTGCCTGACCTGCTGTGCTTTCCCAGCAATGAGCTCCAGAGTGTCTGTATTTGTTTGGACGTGCAATGGCTGGCCAATTGCAGTATTTACAGGGAAGTGATCAGTTATTCCAGGAATAGCACGAGGTAAGGTGTGGAAATTGGATATGGTACTTGTCTTCGGGCTGGGAATTATAATTAATGCCATTTGATAAGATTTGGTGAGCAAGCTCACTGCTGTGGCAAGAATAGCTCCTCCAAACTTGACACAACTTGCACTTAGCCAAATAAAAGTATGATTCAACCCTATCATGTTAAATATTAAAGGCTAAAATGCTGATTACAAAGACTCCAGTCATATACTTTTCTAGCCAGACTTTTATTTCTATTTCACACACACACTGGAACAATGTTGATTATTTGTTCCCCTTATGTATACTGACAATTCTCACCCAATTATTGCTTAATTAATATATACCCATCTCCTGTACTGTAGTCTCATTAGGCCTCAGGTCTCTTCGCAAACCCTTTTAGATGATGACATCTTTCTTTAAAATTATTCAAAATAAATAAACTTGCTTCAAAAGAATTCAAAATATATGTTTGATTGTGAAAAACAAGCAAAATAAGAAATATAAAATTACCATCTTTAATGTAGATTACAGTTCCAAATGTCCCTTTTCCGCTGTTTCTAATCATTTCTTAAAGTATCGTCTTTCCTTTGCAAAGCAATTTAAATATCAATCGTCGGTCTTTTTTAGTTCATGCATTTTGTTAAGTGTTCTTTATCCACAGTGACTTACTGATATAGCACTTAATGAGTATTGTTGTTGAGTCCCTTTTTAGATTTGTTCCAATATTTTCAATAAGAAAGTGAGGAGTGTAAATGCTGGAGATGTCAGACTCAAAAAGGCGTGACGCTGGAAAAGCGCAGCAGGTCAGGCAGGAGAGTCAACGTTTCAGGCATACGCCCTCATTCCTGATGAAGAGCCAGAAACATCGACTGTCCTGTTCCTCAGATCTGCTTGACCAGCTGTGCTTTTCCAGCACCTCACGTTTTGACACTAAGAAAAACATGATTAACAAGTACAGGCATTTCTGCCACTGGGTAGTTTGTGCTACACTTCTGATCCTTTTAATTTTCCAAGCCAAAAGCAAACATTTACCTCCCTCACACTTAACTCCCTTTCCAAATAAAATGTATACACCCTCTTACAGTTGAGAACGGAGATTTGTATAAGGAAGTAAAAAATGAGGTCTGCAGATGCTGGAGATCAGAGCTGCAAATGTGTTGCTGGTCAAAGCACAGCAGGCCAGGCAGCATCTCAGGAATAGAGAATTCGATGTTTCGAGCGTAAGCCCTTCATCAGGAATCATGGAACACTACTAAACACAATATCTGGCAACTTCTTATCATGAAAATTTCAAAAAACAATGTTTTTAAATGTTTTTCAATACTTTGTTCATCCAAACAGTCTTTTCTTTTTGATTTTTCCTGATTACAAAAAACTCTGAGACATTATAATAAGTAATTGGCCTCATTTGCATGCCAATTGATCTGTTGAAGTAGACTTTGCAATTCCTCCATTTCAGTTTTGGGAACTATTGCATTTTCTTGTGTGCCCCAACTCAGACTCTTAGCAATGGGGCTAATATTTTCTGAATAGGATTGACATATTAATGCATTCTACCTGATTTCTAATTCAATTTAATTAAAATCCCCACAAGCCTGACTGACAATTTTGAATTGTGCTTTAAGCCCATTAATGAGTTTTTTTTTAATTCATTGCTCCCACCCCGCAATAAAATCTCCATGTATATCATAAAGATGGTTGAAAGCTGCCCCCCCAATGGTTCCAGTAAAACGTAATCGTCAAACAGGAGGCAGTCCATTTTAATGAGACGGACCTTACTAAGAAGTATCCAAATATAGAGGCATAATTTAAGCAATATATGTTCATTTATTAAACTTCCACAGTGTCAGCATGTGTTTAGTACCTATTTTGAAAGACAATCAAACATTTCCCTCTTGTCCTGATCTCTAAAGAGACATTCAACTTTGACATCAATTGATCTACATTCCAAAGTATTTTTTTGTGAACAAACCCACAAAAATCTTCAAAATTTATTTTCCTGCTGTTGGTGAATCACGTATATTTTGGGCACCAGTTTTCTTCAAAAGCTTATGCCACTCGTTTCTTTAGGCTACTGGAACCCGTCAGGAGATGTTATTTCTGTGCTGTGAAAGGGCTGGTTGTCCCTTATTTGGCATCTCTCTGTACATCTCATTCTCTCCAGCTTTTTAATTCTGCTGCTTGATATCTTTTATTAATTTGTAATCTAATTTCTTCATAATCATTAAGACTGCCTGATCACATGGGCTTCTTTCCATGGGTTACTGATATGTTTGTTGACCTCGTTAACTACATATAGCTCTCTATCTCTTTCTGAACTGTTCCTGTTTGATTTCTCCATTCTATTAAAATAATTCCTGTTTATGGTTCAAGGTGTATTCTATGAGCATGCTCACTCCCTCAGCCACTGTGAATTTCCAGTATGTTCCTTCCCTTCCATTTTTGTTCTTCATGTTCCCAATCCATGGGCATAATCTCATGCTCCTCAACCTGTAGATTCAGCCAGTTGTTATATTTTCTTATGGTCTACCTTTCTGTACTTAAAATAGTTTTATATTTAATACCCACTTTTGATTATAGACATTTGCAACTGATAGCCTCACCTTTATCAGAATTTATCTGTCCTTCATCTAACAAACTGCCAACTGTGTCAAAACTTAATGCGCCAGAATGTGTTGATCGTCATGCCCCACTGTTTCACTAGCCATAAGAAAGTACTGTATATAAAATCCAAATTAGACCACTGAGATGATTGGTTTGTCATCATTAATGGAAAAGAATTATTGCAGCACACTTTTAGTTTTAACAAATAATCAAGAAAAGAAAGGATTACTAATCCACTACCATGTAATGTAAGACACAGCCACTTTAAAAATCCCAAATAAACATGCAGTAATTCACAATTCTGTCATAATTCCATTTGATTTCAGTATTGATGGCATGTTGGCTGGAAAGCGAAGGTCTTTCTTCACTGTGATAGTTGGTCTGGTGGACAAACGTCTTTGCTGCGTTCTTTTAAACTTTGTTTTGTCCTTTTTCAAATGTTGGGTGAAAAGTAGAGAGCTGAAAATGTGTTGCTGGAAAAGCGCAGCAGGTCAGGCAGCATCCAAGGAACAGGAGAATCGACGTTTCGGAAATTTCCTGAAGAAGAGCTTATGCCCGAAACGTTGAATCTCCTGTTCCTTGGATGCTGCCTGACCTGCTGCGCTTTTCCAGCAACACATTTTCAGCTCTGATCTCTAGCATCTGTAGACCTCACTTTCTCCTTGAAAAGTAGAGAGAGATGTTTATGGTTTAAAAAATGAGGTCTGCAGATGCTGGAGATCACAGTTGAAAATGCGTTGCTGGTTAAAGCACAGCAGGTCAGGCAGCATCCAAGGAATAGGAAATTCGACGTTTCGGGCATAAGCCCTTCATCAGGAATCCTGATGAAGGGCTTCTGCCCGAAACGTCGAATTTCCTATTCCTTGGATGCTGCCTGACCTGCTGTGCTTTAACCAGCAACGCATTTTCAACGATGTTTATGGTTTGCCAGCTTTGGAAGTCTCCGGCTGCTCTTTTTAACAAACTGCAGCTGGATCAACCTAATCGTCAAGCACTTCACTTCAATTCGAAAAACACATTGTGCTGCTCTGACACGATTGTGCATCAATCCGCTGTTCCAACAACATTGCCATTCACGGCCAAAAATGTGTACAACTTGATTTTACAAGTATCATGACTTTCCTAGTATTTCAGCGATGTAGCAATATCCAACTTTCAAATTGTAGTCCAAAAATTATGTTGTCCCTTACACGCCTCCACTTTTAAAGAAATTAAATGCCATTTTCTGATCAAATATGTTTTATCACTATGTTAGCATAACACACACATACAAAAAAACACAAGAAAATTACACTAATTTATCGTAACTCATTCTTTATGCAGGTCTTAAAAAATCTCTTGTGCTTTTCCTCCTAAATTCCAAAGCTATCCCAGCACAATTATATCCTGAATAGTGTGTCACCCTACTACACTGTCACTCACAGCAATGTGTACAATTTTTACTTTAAATTTATAAAATAATAAGCTCCATCAGGACAGTCTTGAATTTTGAATCTTCAATTCTGTCCAAAATGTGGCAGATTATTGTCACTATAAATTATTGTTTCTTTGCATCCGTGATGGACATAGATTTCAGAATGTCAAAATGTCAATAATCATCCCAAAACCTCTTTTTCTGATGTAGCGTGCTTCACCTGATAATGAAATAATTTCTTTTGGGAAAGAAAAACTAGCATCTCCAATCCTGAATCTTCATCTTGCAACATAACTGCACTTATCTCCAAGACACGAGCATAAATTGCCATTTCAAATGTTTCCTTAAAGTAGTGAGCAACTATTGGTCCTTCATTTACAAGAATTGCCTTCAGTTCGTCCAGAGCTGGTTAGCACTCTCTTGACCACTTCACTTTGCCTATTTTCATAACATATCTGCTAAAAGTAAGTCTACTATGCTGAAGTTAGACAGAAATTCCTGATAAAATCCACACTTTCCTAGAAATCTGTTCAGTTCCTGTTTAGTTTTAGGAATGGAGACTTTGATCAGAGCCTTCGTTTTCACAGGCCCCTACGATGCCCTGTACTCTGCCCTACAATGTGTCTTCTGTAAGTTACCTTCACTTGTGCAAATTCTCTTGACACGTTTTATTATGAAACTAGCAAACTGTAATTGCTTTCAAAAGTCTTTTGATTGTTTTACATATTCATTCTAGATGATTTGTGACTATCACTAAATAAGTCACACAACTGGGCATTTTAACTACAACTTTATTCATAAGTCTTTGAAAAGTAGCTGGGGCTTTTTAAAACCCAAGTGTCATGACTCGACATCATTGTAACCAGTTTAATATAACAAAGGCTGATATCTCTTCAGATTTTGATGTTAATTGTAGTTGCCAGCTCAATCTTAGAGAGGAATGAGACACTGCAAACCCTATGAATATAAACTTCCACTGACGAATTGGATACAATTCTTTTTACTACTGGATTTACTTTTCTGTAATCGATATGGCAACTTGTCAACCCATCCACTTTTGATCTTAACACCATTGTTGAATTCGAGCCACTTTGACTAGGTTAATCACATGATATTCTACCGCACATTGAATCTTTGTTTCAACTTGTCCTTTCTAGGTTTGACCAGTGAGGATGTTGTTTTGTTGATATTGATTCCTCTGATTTATCCTCATGTCTGACTAACATTATGCATCCTGATATATCACAAGAGATTTCCTTGAATTACCTGAACAACCCTGTTAGGTATTCCTGTTTTTTTCCTTTAAGTATAAAAATATGTTGTCCTACTAGTTCAGAACTAGCTAGTAGAATTGCAGAAGGTTCACTTTGTGAAGTACCTCCATTTCCTTTGTCATCTTTCTCACTGTCTCTGTCATCTTCCAAAACCCTTAGCACCAGATATACTTGCTTTTTTTTGTCTTCCTCTCTACAGTCATATCACTTCAACGTATTTATGTGACATAACTCATTCTTCTTTTTGTGATCAAGAGTATCTACTAGATAAGTTACATTCCTAACCATCCTACCTATCTTGTAAGGACCTCTGAATCTTACTGTCAGAAGTTCACCTTGTAGAGGTAATACACTAATAATTTGTCTCCTGTTTGAAATATTCTAGTTGTAGCCTTTCCCATTCTTTCATATTTGTCTCTGAAGTTTTTCAATGCCGCTGTGTCACTTTGCATGACTTGAGTGTCTCTCTGGAAACATGTCTGGGTAATTTGGGGTGGCACTGTGGCTCAGTGGTTAGCACTACTGCCTCATAGCACCAGAAACCTGGGTTCAATTGCAGCCTTGGGTGACTGTCTTGTGAAGTTTGCACATTCTCCCCATGTCTGCGTGGGTGTTCTTTGGGTGCTCCAGTTTCCTCCCACACTCCAAAGACGTGCAGGTGAGGTGAATTGGCTGTGCTAAGTTGCCAACAGTATGGGGGGATATGTAGGTTAGGTACATTAGGCAGGGGCAAATATAGGGAAATGAGTCTGGGTGGGTTACTCTTCGGAGGATCAGTGTGGACTTGATGGGTTGAAGGGCCTGTTTCCACACAGTAGAGATTCTAGATTCCTCATCGAATCCAGCTATTTTCTTTACCTGGTAGAGTTTTCCTTGTTCATTCTAATGTATCTGTTATGATCATAGATGTATTCTAATGCATTGACCCCACTAGATTCATCATCTTGCAACATAACTGTTACTGGACTTTTAGTAAACAGACGTTTAGGGAATCCCTGGTAGCAAATAAGAAATCTAATCACTTTTTCCCCAAATCTGTGAATATTCATGACAATGTGCCTTAATTGTTGTTTTCAGAGTCTGATGGTCTCCCTTTAAAGCTCCCTCTGTTTACAGATGATAGGAAGTTAGCTTCCATTTTTTTATACCTAGATTGCTTATTACATCCTGCAAAGATGTAGGCACTGAGTTGTATTTCAACTTGTAGACCATAATGAGTAGAAAACTGAGTTAACTTTTTCCCTACTACCTTAGATGCACCTTTCCTCGAAGGAATGGTGTTTGGAAACTTGGTTGTTCATTACTGTATGGTAACAGTAGTGTTTTAGATGTCAGTAACAGCTCCTACATTTCTTTAATGGAGAGGTTATGCTCCATTAAACAAATACAATAGCGTCCCAGTTGTATACATTGCAAATTCATTTTTTTCAAATATGGTAGTTTTGTTGTTTTCTATATCCCGTTCCATCTGTAGTTTCTTCATCGTCCTACTTAAAATCGATAGTATTTCACTGGATACTGTATCCATGTTAATAAAATGATTGATTATGGCTATTTTGGAAGGAACAAACAGACTTTTTAAAGTTTTAATTGTTATCGTTCCCTAAATCTGAAACTAGAATTCCTGTGCTCCTTAAGTCTGTTCCACTCCTTCTCATTCAGAAAGTTAAGGTAACATTTCACACAGGATAAAAGCAAATTACTGCAGATGCCATACGTTTTGACAAAGGATCAATTAGACTTGAAACGTCAGCTCTTTTCTCTCCTTACAGATGCTGCCAGACCTGCTGAGATTTTTCAGCATTTTCTCTTCTGATAGCATTTCACTCAGTTTATTCCACACATTTATTGCATTTATTGTCGACTCATGCATGATTGAAAGATCGTGCCACAAATGTATTTATTACTGCACTGAAAATTTGTGTGACTAATTCAATCCCTTAGAAGCAAATCTGAACATTCTTCCTCCAAATCTTCCAGTTTGTGTTTAGTTTCAGAAACTCAGTTATGCCATTTAGGACAGTCCATGGCAAAATAGTACTTTAAATCACACTGAAAACATTGATTAACCACATCAGGCCATTTGTGTGTTTCATCTTTTATTGGAAGTCACAAATTCTCTTTGCATCTCAAAATTGTCAAAAACATTTTGGTCCTCATTTGATTTAGTCTTAGTTAATCTTTCATATGTCTCCTGCAGCTTCTATCTAGACTGTCTGGTCAGTCTGTTATTATCCTGTCCTTTTTTTGTTGTATGGCCAATTGTCCTTTTTAATACCATGAGCACTGCTGGAAAGGAATACTTTGCAAGGAAGCTTTTAATGCTTCTAATATTTGGTTTATCAGTTTACATCTTTTTGTAAACTTAACTCCTGTCAAAATAAAAGCCTTTTTGTATTTACTACTTTTGCACCATTAATAATTTAAATGCCAGCACAGACTGAGGTATTATCAGCTAAAATTTCTGCAATCTTGTCTACAATCTATTGAATTCCATTGTGTATTCTTGTATGAAATGATCTTCACTCTTTCTAAATTTGTCAACATCTGACCAGGCTTCATAAATAATTAATAAATGATCTTTTTTGATGAATTATATCCATGAAAGTTACATTTGTGCTCAAATTGTCAGGTTGCAATCTGAGAAAAACTTTGTTTTTTTTTGTTTTGTTATTTTTTGGTAGTGAAACTACCAAGGCAATTCTTTGTATCTTTATTGGTAAAGCAATGGTCAAAGTCCACATGCCAAATGATTCTTCCAGAGGGCATCAGGTTCATTTTCAGAAAACAAGGGTGGATAATCATACCTGAAGATTTTCCATTTACATCTAGTAATCTTTTTGAACTTTTCTTCAAAATATTATTTGGTTAAAATAACTCTTAGCTCTCATTCCTTGACTTACAAGTAGTTAATCATCTTCTGCTACCAGTTTCAAATACCAAAGGTTAAAATGCTGGTTAGGCAGAGTCCAGCCATATATTTTTCTCACCAGAGTTTTATAATTATTTCACAAATCACAAACACTAATAGCACCGATTACTTGCTCCCCATATTAATGCAGCTAGATCTCGCCCAATAATTTCTCATTTAATGTTCCCTAGTGTTCCCATCACCTGTTCCATAGTTCCATTATGTTTCAGATAACTCTGCAAAGCTGACTAGATCATAACAGAAATGGCCCTAAATCAGTGCGTCAGCGGGAGAGCATATCAAAAGAGAGGAATCAGAAATAGGGGAGACATCATCCTGTATTCGAAGGAAGAAGCTAACAATGTATTGCAAAATATTTTCAATTTATAGAAGTTGATAAACCAAGTAACTAAGTGAACTCTGATATCTAAGTTGTCACATAGTTTTCACTTTTCAGAATAGAATTCAACCAACCTTACCAATAATCCCAGACAGTAAAACTAGTTCAAAAAACACAGGAACACTTGGAAAAGTAAGATGAGGCAGACTACAGCGTCATTGTAATTTTTACTGGACTGTCATGAACTCTAATTGCTAATGTGTCTTCTATCTGGTACTTTCCTTACACTAGTTCTAATCTTCTTAAATACTCCTTGAAGTACTCCTTAAACAATATAATATTTCTGTAGAGCCTTTGATAATGAAGGTGGTTCTCATTTCAATGAACCTTGTCATAGAGGTGTACAGCATGGAAACAGACCCTTCGGTCCAACCCGTTCATGGTGACCAGATATCCCAACCCAATCTAGTCCCACCTGCCAGCACCCGGCCCATATCCCTCCAAACCCTTCCTATTCATATACCCATCCAAATGCCTCTTAAGTGTTTTAATTGTACCAGCCACTACCACTTCCTCTGACAGTTCATTCTATACACGTACCACCCTCTGTGAGAAAATGTTGCCCCTTAGGTCTCTTTGATATCTTTCACCTTTCACCCTAAACCTATGCCCTCTGGTTCTGGACTCCCCCAACCCAAGGAAAAGACTTTGTCTATTTATTCTATCCATGCCCCTCATAATTTGTAACCCTCTATAAGATCACCCCTCAGCCTCTGATGCTCCAGGGAAAACAGCCCCAGTCTGTTCAGCCTCTCCCTATAGCTCAAAACCTCCAACCCTGGAAACATCCTTGTAAATCGTTTCTGAACCCTTTCAAGTTTCACAACATCTTTCCGATAGGAAGGAGACCAGAATTGCACGCAATATTCCAACAATGGCCTAACCAATGTCCTGTACAACCGCAACATGACCTCCCAATCCCTGTACACAATACTCTGACCAATAAAACAAAGCATACCAAACACCTTCTTCACTCTCCTATCTACCTGCAACCTTACTTTCAAAGAGCTATGAACGTGCACTCCAAGGTCTCTTTGTTCAGCAACACTCCCTAAGAACTTACTATTAAGAGTATAAGCCCTGCTAAGATTTGCTTTCCCAAAATGCAGCACCTCGCATTTACCTGAATTAAACTTCATCTGCCACTTCTCTGCCCATTGGTCCATCTGGTCCAGATCCTGTTGTAATCTAAGGTAACCCTCTTCGCTGTCCACTACACCTCCAATTTTGGTGTCATCTGCAAACTTACTAACTGTACCTCTTATGCTCGCATCCAAATCATTTATGTAAATGACAAAAAGTAAAGGACCCAGCACCGATCCTTGTGGCACTCCACTGGTCACAGGCCTCCAGTCTGAAAAATAACCGCCCACCACCACCTTCTGTCTTCTACCACTGAGCCAGTTCTGTATCCAAATGGCTAGTTCTCCCTGTATTCCATGAGATCTAACCCATTGCTGACTTGCTTCCATTTCGTATTCTCTTGCATTGACAAGGGATAAAGGCATGGCAATTGTATTCTAGTGAAACCATATTTTTCACAAGGCTTTGGCCTTCCAGATGGGACACAAGTAGAAATGTGCAGTGACTTTTGCAACCCAGAACTCTACAGTAACACAGATATCAATCCAACCTGGCAGAATAGATAGAGTAACATTTTTGGCAAAACTATCTTTAAAGCAAATTAGAGACATTTAAGAACAAAGTATAATCATTTTGTCAATGTAAGTTTTACTGAAACTAAGAAGATCTGATACTATGCAAGGAAAAAAATGTGTAGTTTTTTTCTGTCATAGCATCTCGGCTTCACTGTTGGGTCACCATTTATTTCCCATCCCTTATTGCCCTGCTGATATGAGTCAAGTTGGATGAGGGGACTGAACTAAAATAATATACATTGCTTGCAAAACATCTGTAATTTTTTTCTTTGGGTCAACAACAGTGGCCACGGTTAAGCATCTGTTACTTTTACTTGATGGCGACCCTATCCTGCATTGATCTTTGCAGATGATGCTGAAAAACAGACATGAATCAAGCTAACCTCGCTCAATTAGGCAAGCATTTGAAAACTAAATTGACTCTCCAACAATGTCAGTGCAGAATGATTTCCTTCTTTCCGTAAAGCTTAATTAATCTCTAAATCTGGATCATGGTTTGACATGACATCAGGGTGAAGTAGAAGAAATTCTTTGAAGGAGGCAGTATCACTCTGATTAGATTACTTACAGTGTGGAAACAGGCCCTTCGGCCCAACAAGTCCACACCGACCCGCCGAAGCGCAACCCACCCATACCCCTACATTTACCCCTTACCTAACACTACAGGCAATTTAGCATGGCCAATTCACCTGACCCACACATCTTTGGACTGTGGGAGGAAACCCACGCAGACACGGGGAGAATGTGCAAACTCCACACAGTCAGTCACCTGAGGCGGGAATTGAACCTGGGTCTCAGGCGCTGTGAGGTAGCAGTGCTAACCACTGTGCCACCGTGCCGCTTTGGAGTCATGTAAAGCTTTCATTCTAGATGTACATTCACAAGTTTAGCACTGGTGAAATAAACAAAGTGGTTTGCATTCAAACCTGTTAACAATGGAAAAGAGCCATAATACAGAGCCTCATTATACATGGTTTGATTGTAAAAGTCCCCCTTTTTCTTATATTCAGAAAGTACAGTAACCTCAATTGCAATTTGTACAGAAGAGTGAGTTACACACATTGAAATGTTTGTCCCAATGCTTTATTAATATAATGCTTTCTGTTTGTTACAGGTTTCTTAAGCACTGGGGATCAAGCTGCAAAAGGCAATTATGGACTATTGGATCAGATCCAGGCCTTACGCTGGATTAGTGAGAACATTGCATTCTTTGGAGGGGATCCCCTACGGATTACAGTTTTTGGATCTGGAATTGGGGGCTCATGCGTCAGTCTTCTCACACTGTCCCATCATTCAGAAGGTAGGATCATGAACAAGTTAATCTTTTTCCACACCTGATTACTTCCTGTCGTAAGGGGAGAACTCAGTGAAGCTTGGGAGGGAATAGGAGTTGGTGGTTGATGGTATCAGAAAAGTCTTTTAAACAAAGGTTGAGAGGTTTAGAAAAAATGAGATGCTTGAGGGAGATGATCGTGTCAGGGTTAGTAGAGAAGTAGGGTTAATAAGCAATGGTTTTGTGAAGTAGTGATTGGGAAATTTAACTTGAGAGGCTTTATAAAGAGTAAAATATTATCACCATCCACCAAATGTCAATGCAATTACCCACGATAGTATGGTTGTGACAGGGGCTTTGCTCAAGAATAATGAATTACACTGCAGTCATTCGAGAACAAGAGGTAAATTCAATGCAAATGATTGAAGGAACAACATGGGCCACACAAAACCAGGAGTCAGAATTTCAAGAATCCAATGAAAGATAATCAAAGATTTCTGAAGGGCGGTAGAGAAGGATAGAGTCCTTGGTCATGAGAAGTGAGTGTAGATCCTTCAGCAGAAGCAGAACAACTTTTAGAACTGAAGTAAGTCAGAGCTAGGTCAGCATAAAGTCCTGTTGGAGGAGATAAAAACTATCCCATAGAGGCAGAAGTGATAGTGGAATAGAGAGTGTCTAGAAAAAGACACAGTCATTTTCAACAGAAAAAGTAAAGGTAGATAATACAAAAAGCCCAGAAGCCACAGAGAAAGGCATGGTGACTCAGGACGAATCTGCAACCTAATTCCATGGAGCTGCCTTTGTCACATGTTCCTGATTATTTTTGCTAAATAGAATTCATTTAATTGCAGATTTGCAATAAACAATTACTGTATACTCATACAAAAGTCAAATTTTTTTAGACTATTTTTAAAGGTTCAATGTATAAGGTTGGCACTAGTTCTGAGGGGCTGAAATTCATGCTGCAGTCCGAAATGCCTTATTTTTAGCTGAAGTTGATTTGATCACTCAACTAATCCTGGGTAAAAAGAAAAAACACAGTGAATTACAGTAAAGGTAATGACCGAATAAAAACAAGGGAAACAAGAATGAATTAATGACAGTAAATTTTATTCATACATTGTGGTACAAAAATTTAATATGTCAAAGACTCATTGAAATCCTGCAAAATCACAGTGTTCAACATCGTCATGGCCTGGTATTTTGGCACACTTAAAATGAAATATTTACTAAATTCTGAATATTTAAGTGTCTTGATCTTTCCTGTCAATTCTTCCATTTCCTCCCATTTACTCTCCTATGTAATGAACTTCAGCAACATTCACAAATTTGTCAAAGAATTAAATATATATTTGGTTAGTGAGTTTTGAGAAGTTTTGTAGCTCAGGTTGAGGTTCTGGATGTAGGTTTGCTTGCGGAGCTGAAAGGTTCATTTTCAGACGTTTCGTCACCATACTAGGTAACATCTTCAGTGCGCCTCCGGATGAAGGAGGTGATGAAATGTCTGAAAATGAACCTTCCAGCTCAGCGAGCAAACCTACGTCCATATATGTCGCTAATATTATCTCACTTTTATTCAGATATAATGACGCAATTAAAATGATTAACTTTTTAACAATATTAACATGGTATCACAGTGGTCAGTGGTTAGCACTGCTCCTTCACAGTGTCAGGGACCTGGGTTTGATTCCAACCTCGGGCAACTGTCTGTGTAGAGTTTGCACATTCTCCCTGTGTCTGTATGGGTTTCCTCTGGGTGCTCTGATTTCCTCCCACAATCCAAAGATGTGCAGATTAGGTGAATTGGCCATGCTAATTTGCCCATTGTGTTAAGGGTTGTGTAGGTCAGATGCATTCGTCAGGGTAAATGTAGAGCAATGGGTTTGGGTGGGATACTCTTCAGATGGTCAGCATGGACTTGTTGGGCTGAAGAGCCTGTTTCCACATGGTAGGGATTCTAAGATATTAACTTTTGCATGTATTATATACAAAGCGAGATAAGTACGGATAGACTTCATACCAATCCGAATGAATGAATGAATGAATAAATTAAAACGTGCTGTTGTAAACTAATTGGGCTAAGTAGAGTTATGAATGAATGAATGCAGACACAATATAGTAAACAAAGAGCAATGAATAGAGTTACCAGTATGAACGAATGAATGTGATGTCATTTAAGTGGGTTAATGGGAACAAGCAGAATCCATTATCAGAGGTTTATAATATGATATAGTAGGGTCAACTTTTACATGGGAAATAGGAAAATACAAAATGTTTTGGCTGTAAATAAGGGGTCAACTTTTGCATGAGACCGACCTTTACATGAGTATATACAGTAATCCAGCATCAAAGCTTACAGAAGAAAGATCCAAACCTCCAGTACCTTTTGCAAGTTGGAATATTGTTGATTTTATTTCTGAAAAGCTCTGCCTCTAATTTTTAGGCCGTATTTCTTGGTTCCAGAGACTCCCAACTAATTAGAAGTAAGTTTTGCTGTATTTAGCAGATATGTCTGAATAGGTTAATTAAAAATGTTGTAACAGACCTCTGGAGCAGGTGGGACTTGAGCCCAGGTCTTCTGGCGTCACTCCCATTGCCCCCACGATATCCTCAGAGCGATACCTGGACTCTCAAAGTTCAATTATAAGAAAAAATACCAACTTTGGTATTAAACCCTGAAATTAAGGAGGCTACAAGGTGATTTGGTTCAAGTAATAGGGATATCAATGAACAGATAGGGTGTATAGAGAGAAGTAAGGGATCACTGAGTCTGGCATAAATCTCATTTGCCCTTATTATATGTTATAACATGTCTGAACAGATTGATTAAACATACCTAACATTCTATTCAATCTACACTACATCTCCTGCAAGGCGAGCAGAGAGGATTGACTGTAAATCTGTATTGATTATCTTGAATGTGAAGATAGTCAGGTATTTGTAAAGATTAAGTAGCAGACCAGAATCAAAATAGCTGAGGAGTACAGCAGAACAATATAATGCTGAATGTCTATCCCTGGAAATCAAATTAGAGCCATCCCAGACAGGACTGCCAACTCTCAGTTTGATGTATTCCTGGAAAGTTGATGACCTGCCATCTGATTATATGTGACATCCAGGTTTGATATGTTGTTGCATTTATCCTTTAAAGATTTGCTTTGTTCAGCTTCTTTACTTACCACAGGACTGTAAAAATATTTTGTTCATTAGCAAGCATGTGCTGGATCTCAGGAAATGTAACAGTACCTTTGTAAATAATTCATTAATTCTCCCAGAAAGGCACATTCTCTGATGTTTCAGTGTCTCTGAAGAATCAAGCTTAGGCAATTTTTTACCGTCTCAAGCAAAATCAGAAAATGATGTTAACATTCAGCAGCTCACAAAACACTTAAAGTGCTTAGCATTTCCTATTATTTGTAGATGCTCCTTGGCCTATCAAGTGTTTTCCACATTTTCTGTTTTTGTTTGAGATGCCTACAATTTGCAACATTTGGAGACTTTATTCTTTAATTTGAGTCGACGAATGGAAACTTGGATAAGCCTTAATGAAAGGCTCCTCATTGTTCGAGTTCGTCCAAACTGTAAGCCATTTTGTTGACTCTGTGGATCCTCTTATATCTGATGAGTTCAATGCACGATTGACTTGACGTCTATAGACCATCTTGTTGTTGGTGCTTATAGGAATTTCTGCAGCTGGGCCACCTCTGGCTTTCCTCTGGGCATCCTAGCTAGATGTTTCTCAAAACATGATAAGTCATATTTGGTTCTTGCTTTCCCATGGGTCGGTCAATTGCAGCATTTTCCCAAGGTGAATGCTCTGGAGTCTAACAGATTATAAAGCTTTCTCTTTATTATTTGTGTTGATTTACTTGAGCTGAGGAGCATTATACAACGGTCATTTAATCAATAACATTGTAG
Source organism: Hemiscyllium ocellatum (assembly GCF_020745735.1). Classification (NCBI taxonomy): domain Eukaryota; kingdom Metazoa; phylum Chordata; class Chondrichthyes; order Orectolobiformes; family Hemiscylliidae; genus Hemiscyllium; species Hemiscyllium ocellatum. Next base: position 99,895,639 of record NC_083411.1, on the reverse strand, counting down.
CATCACCCACTGATTCGACACCCCTGGGACACATACAGCATTCAGTCTGTTTCCTTGTGGGTCACACACAGTCTAGGTTGGTGTCCACTGAGGGCCACAATGAATGGCAGGTCTTGCTGCAAAATCTTTGTAAGGTAAGGACTTCTGGGGTCTTGAGAACATGATGAAGTTGGATGAAAGTTTAGAACAAAGTTTGCAATTTGCTTACATAGGAAGAATATTATGAAGATTGTTTGATATAGCTCATTAATAATTAATTCAAGATGAAATAGGAAAAGCATTATAAAACCATGCTGACACCTATGGACAAATACCTTCCATTTCACTAGCTTTGTGAAGCTCTGTTGAATATTTCTCCAATGTTGCTCATTGCAGACAATTGAGATTAATAGTATCTATTAGTGATATTAGTGGTATTAGCAGTAAGCAGCTAACCTTATAGAAGGAAGCCAACAACCGGGCAGTTTTTGTATAGTTGAAGGTAATGTTTTCTTTTCTTGAATTCCAGAGTAAAATAGCATAACTATTTTGGAATATGTAAGTGGCAGCTTTACTGAACCCACAATGCTAGAGCAAACCACAATGCCATGTGTTTCCCATCTTTCCTGTCTGCTATATGCTAGTTTGTTCTCAATGGAATAAATGGGGAGGCAATGGTGTAATTATATTGTAACTACATTAGTAATGCATAGACCTAAGTAATGCTCTGGGGACTTGGTTCAAATCCAATCAGTGCAAATTGTGGAATTTGCATTAGAACACACCACAATTCTGGAATTACATGATTGTCATTGTCAATTGAGGAAACATGAGTTAGGAAGCTTCTTACTAGTTTCTTGAAACCCTCGCTGACAAATCACTTCTCTTCAATGTTGAACCACTTGGAGCAAACACTGAGGGTGGCAGAGGAGTGAAATGTACTCTGCCCAGTAAAGTCTGCAATATCCATCACTACTGACCAAGCTAATTGATCTTAAAGGACAGCACTGTTCAGTTTAGCCTATGGCTGGTGGTGAGGAAACTGATAAGAGGGAAGAAATACTTGACTTCATCCTCAGTAACCTACAGAAGATGCATCTACACATGACAATATTGAGTCGACCATACCTTTTTGGCGAAAAAGTTCTATCTTCACATTGACACCGTCAGGCAAAATGGGATAAATTTCAAACCAGTATAAGACTGAGCATTCTTCAAATGCTGTGGGCCATCATCAGTAGCAGAGTTGTCCTCCAACACAATCTTCACGTTTCTGGTCTGACATAAACCCCACTGTAACATCACCATCAAGCCAGGGAATTAACCCTCCTGCAATGAAGAATGTAAGAGTGCATATCCAGAGCAACACCAGGAACATCTGAAATGAGGTGTCAACTTCTTGTAGCTACAATGACGTACAATTTGTATCTAGGGTGACACGGTGGCTCAGTTGTTAGCACTGCTGCCTCACAGAGCCAGGGACCTGGGTTTGATTCCCACCTCAGGCAACTGTCTGGGTGGAGTTTGCTTATCCCCCTCTGTCTGCATGGGTTTCCTCCCGATGCTCTGGTTTCCTCCTACAATCCAAAGATGTGCTGGTCAGGTGAATTGGCCTTGTTAAAATTACCCATAGTATTAGATGCTTTAGTCAGGGGTAAATATAGGGTAAGGGTCTGGGTGGGTTACTCTTCAGAGGGTCAGTGTGGACTTGTTGGGCCAAATGGTCTGTTTCCATACTGCACGGAATCTAATCTAATCTAATTTTACAGGCTGTCAAATAGAATTAGCAGGAAGAGACAGAGCTAAATAATATCATGGACAGTAGATTCTACCACATTGAGTCCACATTGATGGACAGTTCTACAGTTCACTAGAGAAGAAGGCTCCTCAAATACTCTCCAAGTCTTGGGGGGAGACCAACACATCCATGCAAAAGATATATCTGAAACATTTGCATTAATCTACAACCAGAAATGCCGAGTAGATGATCCATCTTGGCTTCCTCTATCAGTATTGCCAATTATCAGTAAACTGATAAAAAGTGTCATCAAAGTGCCATCAAGCAGCACTTGCTCAGTAATAACCTGCTTACTAATGCTCCGTGAATTTCACCAGGTCCTTTTCTCTTAAGTTCATGGCAGATTTGCTTCAAACATGGTCAAAAGAGCTAATTTTCAGAGATAAGGCAAGTGTTTACTCTTGACATTTGACTGAGGAATCAAGAAAAAACTAGCATCAACAGGAATCAGAAGGAAAATGATATGCTGGTTGGAGATGTAACTGACATAGAGTCATAGAGCAGCATGGAAACAGACCCTTTAGTCCAACCTGTCCATGCCCACCAGATATCCCAACCCAATCTAGTCCCACCTACCAGCACCTGGCCCATATCCCCCCCAAACCCTTCCTAATCATATACCCATCCAGATGCCTTTTAAATGTTGCAATTGTACCAGCCTCCACCAATTTCTTTGGCAGCTCATTCCATACACATACCACCATCTGTGTGAAAAAGTTGCCCCTTAGGTCTCTTTTATATTTTGCCACTCTCAAAAGAAACCTATGCCCTCTAGTTCTGAACTCCCTTCAAGTTCTAGACATCCTAACCCTCATGATTTTATATATCTCAAAAAGGTCACCCCTCTTCCCCTCAATCATCCTGGAATACAGCCCCAGCCTGTTCAGCCTCTCCCTGTAGCTCAAACCTCCAACCCTGGCAACAACCTTGTAAATCTCCTCTGAACCCTTCCAGGTTTCACAACATCCTTCTGATAGGAAGGAGACCAGAATTGCTCACAATATTCCAAAAGTGGCCTAACCGATGACCTGTACAGCTGCAGCATGACCTCCCAACTCCTCTACTCAATAATACAACAAAGGAAAGCATACCAGACGCCTTCTTCACTATCCTATCTACCTGCGACTCCACATTCAAGGAGCTATGAAGTTGCACTCCAAGGTCTCTTTGTTCAGCTACACTCCCTAGGACCTTACCATTAAGTGTATAAGTCCTGCTAAGATTTGTTTTCCCAAAATGCAGCACCTCGCATTTATCTAAACTTTAAACTCCATCTGCCACTCCTCAGCCCATTGGTCCATCTGATCAAGATCCCATTGTAATCTGAGGTAACCGTCTTCGGTCTCTAACAACACCTCCAATTTTGGTGTCATCTGCAAATCTACCTTTTATGCTCACATCCAAATCATTTAGATAGATGACAAAAAATAGTGGACCCAGCACCGATCCTTGTGGCATTCCACTGGTCACAGGCGTCCAATATGAAAAACAACTCTCTACCACTACCCTCTGTCATCTACCTTTGAGCCAGTTTTGTATCCAAATGGCTAGTTCTCCCTATATTCCATGAGATCTAACCTTGCTAACCAGTCTCCCAAGGGGAACCTTGTCAAATGACTTACTGAAGTCCATGGAGATCATGTCTACCACTCTGCCCTCATCAACTTTCATCAAAAAACTCAATCAAGTTTGTGAGACATGGTTTCCCACACACAAAGCCACGTTGACTATCTCTAATCAGTTCTTACCTTTCCAAATACGTACATCCTGTCCCTCAGGATTCCCTCCAACAATTTGCCCACCACCGACATCAGGCTCATTGGTCTATAGTTCCCTGGCTTGTCCTTACCACCCTTCTTAAACAGTGGCACCACGTTAACCAACCTCCAGTCTTCCGGCACCTCACTGTGACTATCGATGATACAAATATCTCAGTAAGAGGCCCAGCAATCACTTCTCTAGCTTCCCACAGAGTTCTAGATTACACCTGATCAGGTCCTGGGGATTTATCCACTTTTATGCATTTCAAGACGTCCAGCACTTCCTCCTCTGTAATATGGACATTTTTTCAAGGTGTCACCATCTATTTTCCTACAGTCTGTATCTTCCATGTCCTTTTCCACAGTAAACACTGATGCAAGATACTCTTTCAGTACCTCCCCCATCTCCTGCAGCTCCACACAAAGGCCGCTTTGCTGATCTTTGAGGGGAAAGTGAGGACTGTAGATGCTGGAGATCAGAGCTGAAAATGTGTTGCTGGAAAAGCGCAGCAGGTCAGGCAGCATCCAAGGAGCAGGAGAATCAACGTTTCAGGCATGAGCCCTTCTTCAGGAATGAGGAAAGTGTGCCAGGCAGGCTAAGATAAAAGGTAGGGAGGAGGGACTTGGGGGGGGGGGGGCGTTGGAAATGCGATAGGTGGAAGGAGGTTAAGGTGAGGGTAATAGGCCGGAGTGAGGGTGGGAGCGGAGAGGTCAGGATGAAGATTTCAGGTTAGGAAGGTGGTGCTGAGTTCGAGTGTTGGGACTGAGACAAGGTGGGGGGGAGGGGAAATAGGAAACTGGAGGAATCTGAGTTCATCCCTTGTGGTTGGAGGGTTCTTAGGCAGAAGATGAGGCGCTCTTCCTCCAGCCGTCGTGTTGCTATGGTCTGGCAATGGAGGAGTCCAAGGACCTGCACAAGCTTGGTGGAGTGGGAGGGGGAGTTGAAGTGTTGAGCCACTGGGTGGTTGGGTTGGTTGGTCTGGGTGTCCCAGAGGTGTTCTCTGAAACGTTCCGCAAGTAGACAGCCTGTCTCCCCAATATTTCTGCAGGTACTTGGATTCTCCTTAATTCTGTTTGCCAAAGATATCTCATGTCCCCTTTTTGCCCTCTTGATTTCCCTCTTAAGTATAGTCTTATTGCCTTTTATGCTTCTCAGGATTCACTCGATCTATCTTGTCTATACCTTACATATGCTTCCTTCTTTTTCTTAACCAATCCCTCAATTTCTTTCATCATCCAGCAATCCCTACACCTACCAGCCTTTCCTTTCACTGTAACAGGAAGATATGGTATCTGGTCTCTCGGTATCTCATTTCTGAAGGCTTCCCATTTTCAAGCCATCCCTTTAACTGTGAACATCTGCCCCCAAAATGCTTTTGAAAGTTCTTGCCTTATACAATCAAAATTGGCTTTGTCCAATTTAGAACTTCAACTTTTATGTCTGGTCTATCCTTTTCCATCACTATTTTAAAACTAATAGAATTATGGTCGCTGGCCCCAAAGTGTCCCCCACACTGACACCTCAATCACCTGCCCTGCCTTATTTTCCAAGCGCAGGTCAAGTTTTGCACCTTTTCTTGTAGGTACTGAATCAGAAGATTTTCTTGTACACACTTAACAAATTCCTCTCCATCTAAACCGTTAACACTATGGCAGTCCCAGTCTATGTTTGGAAAGTTAAAATCCCCTTCCTTAACCACCCTACTATTCTTACCAATAACTGAGATCAAATTACAAATTTGTTTCTCAATTTCCCACCGACTATTAGGGGGTCTATAATACAATCCCAATAAGGTGATCTTCCCTGTCTTATTTCTCAGTTCCACACAAATAACGTCTCTGGATGTATTTCTGGGAATGTCCTCCCTCAGTACAGCTGTAATGCTATCCCTTATCAAAAACGCCACTCCCCCTCCTCTCTTGCCTCCCTTTCTGTCCTTCCTGTAGCATTTGTATCCTGGAACATTAAGCTATCAATCCTGACCACCCCGAGCCATGTTTCTGCTACGATATCCCAGTCCCATGTTCTTCACCATGCCCTGAGTTCATCTACCTTCCCTGTTAGGCTTCTTGCATTGAAATAAATGCGGTTTAATTTATCAATCCTACCTTGATATCTGCTTTGTCCTTGCTTTCCCTGACTGTTTGAGTTGCTTCTGTTCTCAACTGTACCAGTCTCAGATTGATCCCTTTCCTCACTACAAAACACTGCTCCAGGCTAACTTAATACTTATGTCTGATATTTTTATGATTAATTGAGAGACATTCCTCAATAAAACAAATAATCAAGAAAAGACCCACTCTACTCATTACTGCAGACTTACAGCAAGACCACACTTAAAACTATCTACTTATCTGTTTCCGTACTGTGACCTCTCCCAAACAGGTTCCTGCAAGATCAGTTGCAAATTTCACTGTTGGTTAATTTTCCCCGATGCACTCCGATGTCCAGCGATATATGAATTCAAACAACAAAAGCAATAACTGCGCAGGTTCACTGCTGTGTCAGTTAGCATGTGGGTTTCTTTCTCTTTGTCTCTGTCCTGCATGGAACCGAACATGTGCTGCCTTTGTCTGTTCCTCTCCCTTTTAAAAGTCCCATTGTTTTAACATTTTTTCTCCAAAGTTACAAAATGCAACATCATATAAAACAATCGTTGCTGCTCCTGGAATTCAAGGAAATCACCCCCAACAACTAAAATACCTCAAAAAAGAAGCACTGGTTAGTGGAGGTCCATTGACTAAGTGTGGCCTTGCTGTAAGTCTGCAATATTGAGCAGAGTAGGTCCTTTCTTGATTATATGTTTTATTGTGATATGTCTCTCAATTGATCATAAAAATATCAGACATAAGTATTAAGTTAGCCTGGAGCAGTGTTTTGTGGAGGTATAAAACAATGCTATTTTCTGGGTCTGTAGATTGGAAGAAGCAAAAATGGCCTTTAGTAGAGTGATATGCTCTTCTTGTCGGATGTGGGAGTTTAGGGAGAGTTTACGGGTTACTGAGGATTGTATCTGCAATAAATGCCATTGGTTGCTCTCTATAGGACCTCTCGACAGGAATTCCTCAGGGGTCCATGGTCCATCATCTTCAGCTGCTTCAACAACGACCAAAAGTGGGGATGTTTGCTCCTGATTACACAATGTTCAGCATTATTTGTGAATCCTCAGATATTGAAAGACCCCATCTCAAAATTCAGGATAATATCTAAGGAACTGCGCTGATGAAGTAAATAACATGTGCCACACAATGCCATAATAACCAACTCAATACAAGAGAATCTAACCATCACCCCTGGATTCAATGGCACTACCATTGCTGAATCCTTCACTATCAACATCCTGAGGGTTACTGTTGACCAGAAACTGAACTGGACTCGCCATATTTTGATTTGTTTTGATTTATTATTGTTATGTATACTAAGGTATAGTGAAAAGTGTTGTCTTACATGCTTTACTAGCAGATAGATGCAGTGGCTTCAAGAGCAGTTTAAAGGTTATTTACTTCCCATTTCACAGCAGCTGTAAGAGTGGCTGTCAATAATTCCAGACCTTTACATTTCAGAAAGCGGCAACACACTGTTGTGGAAGAGGGGCTTAGTTTGCCTTCCAGTGATCATGTTATGCTAAGAAGGTTCTTTCAGGGTGGAGGTACGGCTCGGCATTACTGAAGGAGATCCAATTAAAACCTATCAGAAATACAGAACTCTTTGATGATGTAAAAAAGGAGCAGAGTGACAATCTGTGTGAGATCGCTACTCCTTGGAAAATCTAACACTTTTATTGATGAAAATTGCCCAAAATTACAAATACTGCACTCTATCCAATGACTGAAGAGCATTTCCAATCTACCTGCTGCTCCTCAATCTGTAGCCATTTCTTACATCCATACTTAGCTTTTTAAAATCTGCGCTGAAATTTTGAAAAACCCCAGGTAGAATTCTTCCATTTTCACCAAGAATGTAATGACTGAATGGCCAAGATTTTTAAATGAGTTGATCCCCAAAATTATGACAGGGTCAGAACAGCAAGGTTGGCAGAAATGGATCCTGTTTCTGGAACACAAAGCTTGCACCAGCAGAAATACCTCAGTTACATTGCAGAGTCAGGCTGCCAAATGGTCCCTTACGCTAAAACTTCTGAAAGGGTTAAATGTCCTTCAGCAGTCAATTTCTTCTTGTTATTTATTCTTTTAATTTTCTCACAGTATTGATCCTGAAATCTATGCTTTTCCAATGGCTTACTTCTTTATGTGTTGACGAGCTGTGAGCATTACTGGAAAGATGTGGAAACATTGTTTCTGTACACTCTCTCTCCGAATAAAATCATTACAATTTGATTTGTAATAATAGAAGCTATAATGAAGTATGTAGTCTAAGCTATAATCACAGGAAAGTTTCATTGCCTCCCCTCTGTCATTTAATTCTAATTCAGTTCCCCTGAAAGCTGTTAAAATGCATCCAGCTTAAATAAAATTGTGAAACAGAAATGATCAGCCTTTACCTAAAAGTGAGTTGTATGGAATATCATTGCTGACAGTGATTATAGGAATCAACAGTATCACTATCAGCTATCAGAAATAAGCCTGTGATAGGGCACTGCATGTTCAGTTGAAATTATTTTTTTTCTTTTCATTGAACTCAAGTGAAATAAGCATATATATTTTGGGAGGAATAGGTAAGTGGAAGATTTACTGATCACAGACCCAGCAGGGGTCCATGCCCGCATGAAATCAGAACTACTGCTGTTCCATATCTTCACTGTATCTTTAGATTCAGGCTCACACTGTAGTTTAGGAGAGAGTAAGGCCAATGGCTGAAGAATAGATTGATGGCAGGGACCAAAGATAATGACTATGGAGATTTATGCTCATCCTTATTGAAAATGTTAAACTATGAGTAACTATTTGAGTGAAAGACAGTAAGAAGGTGAGTTTAACCTGAAAGAGCAAATCACAGTGTCATGGAATCGTACAGCACAAAGGAGTTTTTGCAAAACTGTAAAATGGGCCAAACTCTACACTGAACATTGTGAGGTGATCACCAGTTCTGAAATGCACCCAGAGACATGTCCAATTATGTGTTGATGCTCATGGATCACCTATGCGTGTTGTCAGTGTTAGTAATGAGCAGTGAGCCTTCCAGTCGTGAACATTTAGTTCATAATGATTATATTGCTGAGTTCAACGTGGTGTTTGAAAAGGAGAAAGGGGAGCCAACAACAAGATTTTAGATTTAGGTAGGTCTGGCTTTGATGAATTAGAGACTGTCTGTAAATTAGACAAGCCCCTTAAATGGGTAATGTTGAAAGATGAATTGTCAACACTCTTCATCATTGTATGAGCTATCTGGTTGATTTGCAGCTTCCACTCTCTTTCTTTGATAGTGATCTACAGGGCTTGCACAATCTAGTGTGCTCAAGGAAAACCTTTTGGTAATCTAATGAGATGAGGCACTTGTCTTAAACAAGATTCAGTTGATTGCAGGATAGCAACTATGAGTACATACTAATATGTACTCATAGGTCATACTAATATGACAAACATTTTTTATGGAAAATGAGAGGAAGAGCTGGATTGTATGTCTTACTTCTTCAAGATCCTGATCTGTTCACCAACCCAAATCAAGATGATATCATCACAGTGAGTGGTGTTTAAGGCAGTCCTTGATATTAACACTTTCAGAACCATTTACCCTTATAAAGCATCTCCTCAAACTCTGTGGTCTTTTGACTATTTTAAATCTGACACAGTCTCTGATAAAGGTCTCTGTAGTCACTTTTTCTCACTAATCTGAACAGACCATTAGTGAAATTATCTATGGATTTCCTTGGATGTTGAACTCTTCTATTAAATCTTGCTCTCCAAGAATTGTATTGGTTCTGGGGTTAAAATAATTGTCAAAACTTTCAGAGCTTCATATATTGCTCCTTTTATTAGCGAACTATAACATCACCAACTCTACTTGCAATTGTACGCATAGAAATATAGAAAATAGGAGTGCACTGTTTGCCCCTTTGAGTCCACTCTACTATTCATTATGATCATGGCTGATCATCCAACTGTCCCCTTTTCTCCCCATATCCTTTGATCCCTTTTTCCCCAAATGCTATATCCAACTCCTTCTTGAAATCGTACAATATGTTGGCCTTGACAGCTTTCTGTGGTCGCAAATTCCACAGGTTCACCATTTTTTGCATGTGGAAATTTCTCTTCTTCTCAATTCTAAATAGTCTACCTTGTATCCTTAGGCTGTGATCCTTGGCATTTGATGCTTGACCCATCCACCACCCCGTTCCTTTCCACCCCATAACCCTATTGACTACCCCTGCATCTACCCTGTCTGGATCTGATGGAATTTTATAGATTTTTATGATTCTTCTGAACTTCAGGAAATATAATCCTAACTGATTCAACCTCTCCTCATACATCAGCCTGCCAAACTAGAATCAGTGTGGTGAACTTCTGTTGTTTTATCTCTACATCAAGAACATCTTTCTTCAGGTAAGGAGACCAAAACTGCACACAATATTCCAGGTGTAGTCTCACTAAGGCCCTGCAAACCTGCAGCAAGACATCCTTGCTCCTGTAATTGCACCTTCTTGCAATGTAGTCTAATATACCATTTATCTTCTTGATCACATGCTACACTTGCATGCTTAACTTCAGTGACTGATGTACAAGGACATCCAGGTCTTGTTGCATATTCACCTCTTTTAATGTGTAGCCATTTAGATAATAATCTGCCTGCCTGTTTTTGCTCGTGAACTGGATAACCTCACATCTATCCACATTACTCTGCATCTGCTATGCATTTGCCCATTCACTCACCTTGTCTAAATTATGTTGAAGCTTTTCTACATCCTCATTGCAGCTCACCCTCCCACTCAGCTTTGTGTCATATCAAAGTACTTGTTCAGTTTCTCTTCCACTATCTAGCTTGGAAGAAATTCTTTATCTTAAGAGTTGTTTTCTCCAAGATGTCCAGCTCTATGTTCAATTTGACCCATGCCTGGCAATACTATTTCTGCTCCTATTTCTTCCTAATGTGATTATTTATATTTCTTATTTTTTATGTGTTTGAATACTGCAGTATCACAATGCTACTACTGAGTACTGCTGTATTGCAAGCTCTTCCCCTGCTTTTGAGGTCAATACATAGGACTCCTGCCTTCTAAAATGAAAAATGGAAGTATTATGCATTTTTCACAGATGAATTCTACTAATCAGTTCTGAAATATACAATTCTTGTTTCCTTCACGGCTTTATTGAATGAATACTACTGACTGCACCTTTAACAATAATACCTATTTTCCCAAATGGTCTTACCAAATTACCACTCTTCACAGATCTAAGATGAATACCATTCCTTTCATTATTTTTCCCAGATGATCCCTCCTGCATGCAATTTAAGTAAATAGTGCCTCGCTTTACTATGATTAAACTAATGAATCTCCCACCTTTTCTGCAGGCTTCATATTCTCTTAACATTCTCCTTTCATTAGATTTTGCTTAGCTTCTTAAATGGCCCCTTTATCACTTTAATTCTGGCTTTGAAGTTTTCCCTGGTCGACAATCTCATTTTAACTTGCTTCTGTGGCTTTTTATTTCCCCTCCTATGACCATGCCCCATGATGCCTATTCAATATGGTAGTATTGCTTGATTGAAACTATGTACTTCATTTATTTCTAGCTCTTGTGGCTTTTAAACTGCACTATTTATGAAGTTCTCCCATTACTAACCACGGATTTCATGGAACTCTGACGTGTATTCACTCTCTGGCTGAACCTTGATTTTGGAGGGCTGGTGCAGAGCATTAGCAGCTGATGCATCACTAACAGTTTTGCTGTGACTAATACTCCAGGTCCATGGAATTTCTGCTGATGCATATCTCTTACAAGATTTAAAGTGCTCTTTACTATGCACTCTAAATGTAAATACTACCTCGCGAATCCTGCCACAAGTTTCTCTTTGAGAGAATTTGGCTTATGTTTAGCTTTTCAAACCATTAGTTGTCTGCATGAGCAGCCTTCCTGAAACTACATCCACAGAAACATTCAAACCTCCATCACTCCAAACATGTAAGAGGCACCTAAATGGAGGCTACACCACTTGCCATGATGTTGTCAAGTGAATTGTCACCACTATGCATTATAATTTTGATTTGCTGCCACCAGCCTTCACCTGGATCTACAGGCTTTCTTAGAGGAAGACCAGTTGGTAGTCCAATGAGGAAATGCTCTTGTCCTAACGATTTAGTTTATTGCATGTTAATGATTATGGAAAGATACATTAATATTATAAACACCATTACAGAGACTGAGGAAGACCCAGGTTGTTACATTTTAGTCCTTCAAGATCCTAATATGGTCTCTGACCCAAATCTTTATGATATCAACATAGTAGGTGTCTTAAGGCCACCCAAAAGACCATACAAAAGAAGAAAAGGAGTATACCTTTTGAAGACATGAACCTGCTCCACCGTTCAGAATGCTCTTGGCTGATCCAACACTCCTCATATTTAATTTTCTGGTCTTTCTCATAATCCTTGATTCCCCTGCTGATTAAGAATCTATCTCTCTCAGCCTTAAATACGCACAAGGACTCTTTCCACCACAGCCTTTTGTATGGCAAGGGGTTTCAAAGACTTCTTTTTCTATACAATAATCAGCATTACATTGTCACCATTAAACTAGTCTTTAATTCAGGATTTACTTTGAACTTCACCATCAGCTCTGGTGGGATTTGAATCCATGTCCTCAGAGCAGTAAACTGGACTCTGGCTTACTAGTCTCATAATGCTAATTATTACACCACTCCATGCAACCCTTCAAGCCCCACCCTACCACTTGCTCTTTAAGTAAATTACCTTCACATCTGTTGTTTAGAAGTGGTTAGAATCCATCATTAAGGATTACTTTAGAACTTAAAATGTTTCATCATATCCAACATGGATTTGCAAGGAGTGGATTCTGCCTAACAAACCGGATTGAATTTTGAGAAAGGGTGGCAAAGTCACCGAACAGGGAAATGACATTAAAGTTAATTATGTAGACCTTTAGACGAAACTTCGCCACAAGAGACTTCTCACTAAAGTTGAAGTCTATGATATTGAAGGCAAATTATTGACTTGGATTGGAAATTATCTGCACAGCAGGAAGAGGATAATAGAAGGAACAGGCAGACACTGAATTGACAGGATCTGACAAGTGATGCGTCACAAGGGTCTATGTTGAGGTCTTAACTACTGATTGTGTTCATTAACGACTTAGATGATGGAATAGAAAGCCTGACATCTAGCTTAGCTAATAGCACAGAGATAAATGTTGTTTTAAGCAGCATAGACAGAAACATAAAATTATAAAGGGATATCAGTTAATGAAGTAAACTTGCAAACTATGTGAAATGGATTTCAATATACGAAGATTGTAGGTATTTGCTAAGTACTGTGAAGTTTGAAACAGCACAGGTCCAGTGAAGGATGAGTTTCCAAGTGCAGAAATTATTAAAAGCTTGTGAGCAAGTACAGAAAATAATTTAAAAATGTTTAACAAAGTTTGACCTTTATATCTAGAGGGCTAGAATGCAAGCAGACAGAAGACAGACTTCAGCTTTACAAAGCCCTTGCTTCATAAGACTCGAAATGCACTGATCAGTTATGGACACTTGACCAATGATATATTGAGTTGAAAAGTGTAGCGCTGGAAAAACATAGCAGTTCAGGTAGCAACTGAGGAGCAGGAGAGTCAACATATCGTGCATAAGCCTTTTATCAGGAATGATATATTCAATGATATATTGACTGGGAGAAGAGCAGAGTAGCTTACCAGAATGAGACCTGAAATCCATAACATAACTTATGCGGAGGGCTTGCAGAAACTAGTATTATTATTTGAAATTTAGAATGTTAAGAGATTATTTGATGGAAGTACTTAAGATGAGACCTTGTAGTGCAGGTTCATAGCTCCTTGAAAGTGGAGTCACAGGGAGATAGGATAATGAAGAAGGTGTTTGATATGCTTTCCTTTATTGGTCAGAGTATTGAGTACAGGAGTTGGGAGGACATGTTGCGGCTGTGCAGGACATTGGTTAGACCACTGTTGGATTATTATGTGCAATTCTGGTCTCCTTCCTATCGGAAAGATGTTGTGAAACTTGAAAGGGTTCAGAAAAGATTTAGAAGGATGTTGCCAGGGTTGGAGGATTTGAGATATAGGGAGAGGGTGAACAGGCTGGGGCTGTTTTCCCTGGAGTATCGGAGGCTAAGGGGTGACCTCATTGAAGTTTACAAAATTATGAGGGGCATGGATAGGATAAATAGACAAAGTCTTTTCTCTGGGGTCAAGGAGTCAAGAACTGGAGGGCATTGGTTTAGGGTGAGAGGGGAAAGATATAAAAGAGACATAAAGAGTGACGTTTTCATGCAGAGGGTGGTACGTGTATGGAATGAGCTGCCAGAGGAAGTGGTGGAGGCTGGTACAATTGCAACATTTAAGAGGCATTTGGATGGGTACATGAATAGGAAGGGTTTGGAGGGATATGGGCCAAGTGCGGGCAGGTGGGACTAGATTGGGTTGGGATATCTGGTCGCCATGTACAGGTTGGACCGAAGGTCTGTTACCATGCTCTATGACTCTATGACGTCAATAGGAAAGAATGATCAGTCAGGAAATAAACTAACAAACTGGTTGGGAAGTATAGGACTGGAACATACCATAGTAATTGTAGCAAGGCTTTTTAGGAATGAACTTAGGAAATTTTTCTACAATAAAAGGATGGTAAATGTTTGGAATTCTCTTTTATAAGCAGTCATTCATGAATGATCATTTGTAAATTTTAAGTTTGAGACTTAATAGATTTAATAGAGACTTGATAGATTTTTTTATTAATCGAACTCATCAAAGAATATCATGCAAAGGTAGAATAAAAGGGAGAGTAGAAGATAAGGTTTGTGATGATTTGGAAGGCAGGAAAAATAAAGGTCTGAATTTTAACCTGCCAGATCAGTTGTCTCTTGGTGTGGAGAGTGTTTTAAGATCAGAACCAGCCAGTATATCAACAAATCCTGACTTCACATTTAGTGTAGATTTGACCAAAGCTAGGAATTCAGTGAGTATAAGAAATCTTAATCTGTTTCAAAAAGTTTAATTTTGTTTCTATTTCATACTATTGTAATTTACTGCTAGTTCTCAACATCATCCTGGCTTAAGCTTGGGGCTTTGCTAACTTTAAGCAGATAAATTTTGGCCATTAGTGCAACTTTGAACTCGTTTCTGGACTATTAATAGATTGCCGTGAACTGTTACTGAAAACAAAAGCAGGACACCAACAAATCATGCAATAATGCACATGACAACTTGATTTCCAGAAGATACTTCCTTTGAGAACAATCACAGCTAAAATAGTCATGAAAAATTAATTTAATTTTTACTCTTATGGGCTACTGATAGCTACTGATAGAAATACAATCAGACTATGGTTCCAAAGGTATATCCAAAAACTTGCAGGATAGAATCATTAAGTTTGAGTACAAAGCAATTGAAATCCACCATTTGTCGTCCACAAACACCAAGAGCTTTGGAAAGATACTATCAGACCCAAAGACAATGATTGGAACAAGACTGGATTTTTTTTTTGTTATTTGCTTCTCGAGATGCTCCAGAAAAATCTATTGTCCATTTGAATCAATCTACAGTAATGAAATAAGATGACAATTAAAATTTATTGAGGAGACTTTTAAAAGCAAAATGACGTATTCACTGTTGGATTACAAGGCCAAGTTGCTGAGAAACTCATAGGATATTGCAAAGTATTGAAAACTTCACAGGCAAAGATGAAAAACTGAGTTGGCAAACATGCAATAACTATAATGTTCCAAACAGAAGACCAAGTGTTCTTATGTTTTCAAGGTGAACCTCTGAGATCAAAATTCAGTGATCCATACAAGCGATTTAACCGGTAAATACCCCAAACTCTCCAGACAGAGGACTGGTTCTATCACATAAACATGTTACAGCAACACCGTCATAGAGAAAGAAAACAAGAAAGTGTATGTATGTCAGATGATAAGAATAGGGGAGGATGACAGAGACACAGTGAGGTAGGAGAGATAGATAGTTCACAAAGCAAACTTCCCACAACCTGACCAGCCAACACTGGAATATTGGGACAGTTACACACTGAATTTCCATACTTCGAAGAAAAGCAATGGAACAATATAGTAATGCTATTTCAGAAATTTAAAGAACTCTGTAGAAATATACCAGGGCATACTGCACCCCAGAATCACAGAAGAGCTAATATACAGATGGGGCCATTCAGCCCATCAGATCTGCACCAGCAATCCAATGAACATCATGACGTATTTCCTTGCTTCTGCCTGTCCCCCATGCCCTTGCATGTAATTTTTTTTTAAATAGCCATCTAATCTCCTCTTGAATGTCTCAACTGAACTTGCTTCCACTATATTTCCTCATGGTTCATTCTGGACCCATCGGTCATCTAAAAACATAGTTCACATCACATTTATTTTAGTTGAAAATCACTTTAAACCTGTGCTTTCTCATTTTTGATCCTTTTTATAATAGCAATAGTTTCTCTCTATCTATCCTATGCAGCCTACACATAACTTTGGTAATTTCGATCAGATCTCCTCTTAGCTGCCTTCTCTCTATGGATAGCAGTCACAAACTCTCCAGTCTATTCTCATAACTATAGTGACTCATCGCTGGAAACATCCTCCTTCTTCATTTTCCCCAATGTATTTACATCCTCTCTGCAGAGTGGTGTTCAGAACAGTACACAGTAATTTAGGTGAGGTCTGAAAAATATCATGAAAACAAAGTGCTGGAGAAATCTTGCAGGTCTGTGGAGAGAAAAACATAGTTAACATTTCAAGTCCAGTGACCCTTCTTCAGACATTTCTGAAATGTTAACTCTGTTTCTGCTGAGTTTCTCCAGCACTTTCAGTTTTTGTTTCAGATTTCCAGCATCTGCAGTTCTTTTGTTTTATTTATCTAAAAAGTGTCTTGTACAAGTTCATCATAACCTCCCTGCTGTGCCACTATTGATAGAGCCCAGATTACTGTAAGCTTTATTAACTGCTCATTCCACCTGGCCTGCTACTTTCAATGATCTGTGTTCATATATACCAAAGCCCTTCAACTTATGCACAACTTTTAGAATTGTATATCTCATTTTATGTTGTGAGCCCATGTTATTCCTACCTCTCATTTTTCTGTATTGAACTTTATTTGTCATCTATCTGCCCACTCTATCAATCTGTCTGTCCTTTTGAGGTTCTACACGGTCCTGATTAGGTTCTCTACAGTGTGGAAACTGCCCTTTGGCCCAACACCAACCCTCTAAAGAGTAACCCACCCAGACCTATTTCCTTCTGGCTAATGCACCTAACACTATGGGCACTATTCAGTATGGCCAATTCACCTGCCCTGCACATCTTTGGACTGTGGGAAAAAAACCCACGCAGACACGGGGAGAATGTGCAAACTCCACACAGACAGTCACCCAAGTCTGGAATCCAACCTGGAAATCTGGTGCTGTGAGGCAGCAGTGCTGACCACTAAGCCACCATGCCATCCTCTTCATAGTTTACAACACTTTCGTATTTTGTATCAAATACACTCTTTGAGAATATCCACCATACACCAAGACCTAGACCACTAATATATATCAAGACAAAGAAGTGTGCCAATACCAAGCCCCAGGAAATACCACTGCAAACTAACCCGAGCCAGAAAACTTTCCTTTGACCATTGCTTAGTCAACTTGACCAACTCAGCCAATTTTATACCACTGTCCCTTTTATTCCATGAACTATCATTCTCCATAACTTTGTTGTATGGCAGTGCATTAGGTGTGTTTTGAAAAGCCATGTATACCACATCAACAACATTAACCTCGTTGCCTCCTTCATAAAGCTTCACATTTCTCCTTTAAAAATATATGCTGGCTCTTTCTAATCAACCCACGTTTTCTCACGTCACTATTAATTCTCTCTTGAATAAGAATTTCTTGAAGCTTCCCCTTCGATGAATTTAAACTGAATGGTTTGAAATTACTGAGTGTATCCTTACAAGCATCTTTGAACAAAGTCATCATGTTTGCAAGTTTCCATTTTCTGGTACGTTCTTTAAGTTGAGGGAAGAGTGAAAGATTATAGCCAGTGCTACTGTATTTTCAACCCTCATTTCCTTCAATATCCTTGGAACCTGTCTTTGATCTGCACTTGTCTCTGTTGTCATTCACTGGTTCTATTTCAAATACCTCCCTCCCCTTTCTTGACCTCTCCGTTTCCATCTCCGGTGACAGCTTACGGACTGGCATTTACGATAAACCCACAGATTCCCACAACTATCTGGACTGCACCTCCTCCTATCCTGTTCCCTACAAAAACTCCATCCTGTTTTCCCAATTCCTCCATCTACTCTGATGAGAAGTTCCACTCCTAAGCATCCCAGATGTCGTCCAATTTTGAACAATGTGCTTTTACCCCCTGTCATCCAGACAGCCCTCCACTGCACCTCCTCCATTCCCTGCTCCACAGTTCAAACCCCCCCCCCCCCGAACATAATAAATGTAGGGTGCCCTCGTCCTCACTTTCCTCCCACCAGTCTTCACATCCAACGTATCATCCTCAAGCACTTCAGCCAACTCCAACTGGATTCACCACCAAGAATGTCTTCCCCTCCCCACCACTGTCTGCCATCCACAAGGATTATTCCCTTTCGCCAATCCTTGGTTCATACCACTCTGCGCACCAACACACTCTGCTCCCCCGCACCTCCCCCCCCCCAGCACCAACCCCCAGAATCCCCAGGTACTTTCCCCTGCAATCGTAAAAGATACACAACCTGCTGGCACACCACCTCCCTCACCTCCATCAAGGGTCCCAAACAGTCCTTCCAGGTCAATCAGAGATTTGCCTGCAGCTCTTCCAAGCCAGTTTACTGCATCTGGTGCTCCCAGTGTGGTATTCTCTACATCGGTGAGACCAAACGGAATGTTTCGCTGAGCATGTGAGCCGGGCTCAATAGGGCTAGCCTGACCTCCCAGTCACTAGCCATTTCAATTCCCCTTCCCACTCCCTCTCCAACATGTCTACCTTTGACCTCCTCCATTTCTCCAGCAAATCAGACCGCAAATTGGAAGAACAACACCTATCTTCCACCTGGGCAGCCTATAGCCCAGAGGACTCAACATTGAGTTTTCCAATTTCAAATAACCTTCCCACCAAGCCCCCAACACCCTTTCCTGCCCCACTTCCTCCCTTCCATTCCTCCTACTAATCCTTGCAGCTGCCAACTGGATTCGTTCTCCCCACTGACCACCCAGGTCTTAACCATCACCTGTCACAACATCACCATTCCTTGCCGCGCCCCCCCTCAACCTTTATCTGCAGCTCCCCTAACCCCATCGCCACTCCTGAAGAAGAATTATATCCAAAACGTTGACTTGTTCAGCTCCTAATACTGCTTGCCTTGCTGTGTTCCTCCAGCCTCCTGCTTGCCTACGTCCTCAGCATAGCAGCATAGAATCAGTAATGCAGCTGTCTTATGGACCTCAGAGGAACAGCAAGGATAGTACCATCAGAAGCATGGACCTTCTGCTCAGCCCCTGTGACTCCATTGCGCCAAAGGGACAAATCTTGGATTCTGAAGTTCCAGAGCTGAAAATGTGTTGCTGGAAAAGCGCAGCAGGTCAGGCATCATCCAAGGAGCTGGAGGATCGATGTTTCAGGCATGAGCCCTTCTTCAGCAATGTAGTCTGGAGTCCGTGCGGGGTCAGTCGGTTCCGTAGGCAGGTGCTGAGGAAGGAGATGTGGCTGTGGTAGCGAGTCTGTTTAAGAACGTGGCTGAAGAGCTTCTGGACAGAGGAGATGACCTGGGGGGTGCAGTGAGAGAGGGACTCACTGAGATCCTTGTAGAGGGAGGAAGAGAGCTTCTTCAAGGAAGGCATTTTTTCCCTTCTGAAGTTCCAGTACCTTAGGATGCTCAGATTTCCTTGCCAGGTGGTTGCTGACATTTGTAACCTTCTTGAAGTAGACACCGTGCCATGCGTCAACATCGCATTTAATTTCATTATTGCCTTCAGCTGTTTCTGAAATTTTCTGGAGGTATATCTAGTCTCACAATATTAATCACGATGGAAACCTGCCAACCCTAGTTGGAAATGCTGAGGTAACATGAAACATAGACGAAACACAAGCTGTGCGCAAGTACATTTCCCAGGTCATAAATGCCATATTTGCCAAGGATGTCTTTTGTAAGGATAGCACAGTGGCTCAGTGGTTAGCACTGCTGCCTCACAGCATGAGGGACCCAGGTTCAATTCCACTCTTGAGCAACTGCCTGTGTGGAGTTTACACATTCTTCCCATATCTGCCCAGGTTTCGTCCCACAATCCAAAGGTGTACACGTTAAGTGGATTGACCATGTTAAATTGCCTGTAGTGTTCAGGGATGTGCAGGATAGGTAGATGAGCCAGAGGAAATGCAGGGTTACAGGGATATGGGAGAGGGGAGTGTCTGGGTGGGATGTTCATCATTGTGGACTCAATGGGCTGAATGGCTTGCTTGCCCACTGTAGGGATTCTCTATGTAGGGGGTGTATAGTGGAGAGGCTTTGGGGATTCCAGAGCTGGGTTATTCCTGACTGAATTGCCAGCCGCCGACCTGCCGTTTGCTCTGCTGTAAAGACCACTCTTGAATTTGAAGGATTTAATCAAGGAAAATTTTTATTCAAGCAAGTGCAAGGGTGAAATTCTTTTATGCAAAGAATTTCTCAAAGATAAAGAGTTTGCAGTTAGTTTCACTGCAAGGTTTGATGACAGACATTAATCAATTATTATTTTCAATATTTATATCACACATTGGATTCATAATCTATTAATGATCAGAGAAATACATGCTTGGCAGATTTTCCTGCTGCTTCTACTTTTTAGCTTTTAGATCAGCTGGTCTCTAGTTATTCAAGCAACTTGCCTACATTCAACTATTCTGATCTTCCAACACTGTGCAGCAAGAATAACATGTTATACAGGCTGTGTAGATGGTTAGCACTCCCTAGAATCACATAAAGTATGCCTAGAAGGAGTTACCATTGCTTCTGTGCCTTCTCTAAGATTATTAATGCATTTTCTGATATAAACCTTAATCAGGTCAACCCCCAATTGAGCCACTTGTAGCCAAAGTATTGATACGCCAAGTTAAGTTTCTGGTTAGTGATACCCCCCAGGATCTTGATGTTGGGAGTTTTCTTTATAGTAATGTAGTTCAATGTTAATACTAGATGGTTAACATCTCTCTTGGGCATGTTGGCCATTGCCTGACACTTACGAGATGGGAACGTATTGTAATCAGATGCTGTTTCCTTCAGACTCAGTTGGTTGAAGACACCCGCGTCAGCCCAGGAGTCTGGGCTGCGCTTTTCGCCCCAATCTTGAAAGTTGTCTTGGTTTTGCTGCTTATAGATGTGGAGAAAGTGAGGACTGCAGATGCTGGAGAGTCAGAGTCAAAAAGTTTGGAGCTGGAAAAGCACAGCAGGTCAGGCAGCATCCGAGGAGCAGGAGGGTCAACATTTCAGGCATAAGCCCTTCATCAGGAATGCTTATGGATATGCACAACTCTAGTATCTGAAGAGTCACATCATCAGCAAACAGCCCAAATTCTATTCTTATGATGGAGGAAACATCATTAACAAGGCGGCTGAAAATAGCTGGATATAAAACACTACCTTGAGGAACTCCTCCAGTACTGACCAGGGGCTGAGTTGATTAGCCTTCAACATCATAATTATGTTTTTTGTGTTTGGTATAAATCCATCCAGTGCAAGTTCTGATTTCCTTTGATTTAATTTCTCATGGGTTCTTCGATGCCATATTTGGTCAGGTGTTACCTTGATGTTGTGCAGTCATTCTCACTTCACCTCTTGAGTTCAGTTCTTTTGTCCATGTTTGCACTAAGACTGATGCGATCAGAAAAGGAATGGCCCTTGTGGACACCAAAGTGAAATCCAGTGACTGGGTTCTTTCTCTGTGTGTGTGCTTGATCGCATTGTTTTTGACACCTTCCAATCACTTTGCTGATGACGAAGATTAGAATGATAGGCAACAATTAGCTAGTTTGGATTGACCTGTGTTTTGTGGACATATTTGGACAGTTTTCCATATTTTCAAGACAATGCCAGTGTTCTAGTAATGCTGAGGCAGATTGGTTAGGGATACAGCTAATTCTTCATATTAGTGCTCGAATATCATCGATGTTCATCACCTTTGCAATATCCAGTTCCTTAAGTCAGTTCTTCATATCATCTGGTGTGAATCAATTTAGTTGAAGATTGGCATTTTTGATGCTTGGGACCTCAGAATGAGTGTTGAGATTCAACACTCTGCAGTTCTGTCTGAAGGTTGTTGCAGATACTTCAACCATGTCTTTTGTGTGAATGTGATGAGTTGCTCCATTATTGAGGATGGGAATATTTGTGAAACCTCCTCCTCAGGTTGATTGTTTAATTGTCCACCACCACTCATAATTAAATGTGAGTGTCTGATTGGACAGATAGAAAGGCAAGGATAGTGGGATAGCTTTAATAGTAAGGGTTGGAATAAGAAAAACAGTAAGAAATGATCTTGAATCAGAAGACATAGAATGCATATGAGTGAAGATAAGAAATAAGAGGCCAAGAAGACTTTAATAGGAGTAGTCTGTAGACCCCTGAGCAATAGCTAGATGGTGAGATAGAGAAAACATCAGGAGATAATGAGGGCATGTAACAAAGGCAGTATGTTAATCGTGGGTGACTTTCTTAAAGTAGATTGGGACAGTCAGATTGACAGATGGAGCTATGAGGATGAATTCATAGAGTGCATTGAGAACAGTTTCCTAATGCAATATGTTGTGGATCCAACCAGGCATCGTACTGTTTCAAGTCTGGTGATATGATGATGCAAGCTGAACACAGGACCTCAGAGTAAAATTTCTCCTCCAAAGCAGTGACCAGAACAAGGTGGAATGTAACATGAGACAGAGCAATTTGAGTTGTAAATAATTGTGCTAAGCTTAAGTAAGGATAATTGCAAAGGAATGATGGCAGTGCTGGCCAAGGCAACATGGGAAAGGAGTTTGGCAGCAAAACCAGTTGAGGACAAATGGTAGATATTTAAGAAAAATAATTAATGGTTCACAACAAAAACCTATTCCACTGAGGAAGAAGGACTCAAAGAAGGGGATCTTGCTAACTGTGGTTAACAAGTGAAGTTCAGGACAGCATTAGGCTGGAAGAAATAACATATAATGTGACATGCCAGAGGACTGGGAAAGTTGTAAAAACCACAAAGATGACCACAAAGTAATAAAGAGGGAGAAAATAAACTTTGAGGGTAACCTTGAAAGTAATGTCAAGAAAGACAACAAGAGCTGCTTTGAGTTTATGAAAAGGAAGAGAGAAGCCCAAATGAACATAGACCCATTACGGAGTGGAGCTGGGGAAATCATAATGGGGAACCATGAAATGGCAGATGAGTTGAACAAATACTTTGCATCAATCTTCACAGTGGAAGATACAAATAACATTCCAAACTTATTAAATATTCAAGGGGCAGAGGTGGAACTGCTATGATATATCATCACAGCTGTCTGCTGTAAATAGTTAGGAATGCTGGAGATTAAGGCATGTGCCATAGCCGAGTTGAAAAGCTACTAGAAATCCTGTTGCTCCAGTATCTGGATCCCTGATGCATTGCCAGACTCTTGCACTGTCAGTGGGTCAGAAATAACCGAAGGGAAAGGGAAACTGTGGTGCAATGGCACAAGTAAAGGAGTAACAGATGGGTCTAGAGGAGCTGTAAATGGGAATTGCAAAATTGTTAAAAAAAACTTAACATTTTGTAAAAGCCCTGCAGTCTCTTTAATGTTTTTTGGAGAATAAAGAAAAGTACAAGTGAAAATGGCAAAAGCTGACAATACTACCTAAAAGTACTGGAAAAGCAAACATCAGCACTGTGAAAAGGAGATGGATTCTGATATTGCAGTTGCATATTCTTCTAAAATCTTGCTAAAATACCTGTTTCACTCAGTCTTCAATCCAATGAGAGGTATGCACCAATGCATCAGTCTTTTTCCGAAATGCAGACCTGCCTGTTGATCTTTCCACACTTCTTTTTTTTATTAAGAATTTAAGAGTAATGCTTGATCTAACTGTATATGTGTTTGACCTGTATGACGCCGTAATTAATAGACATTGTTCTAATCAGACTGTTTAGAGATATTACTACAAACCTTTGGAGCAGGTAGATCTGGGCCTCTGGCTCAGAGGTAGAGACACTACCACTGCATCATAAGAACCCAAGCTCATAATTAGTATTCTATTTTCTAACCAACCTGTTCAGAGATGTTATTATAGATCTCTGGAGCAATTGGGAATTGACCTCAGCTTCCTGGTCCAGTGTTAAAATCGCTACCACTGTGCCACAAGAGGACCAAGCTATTCTTAAGGAACATTGAGTAATTGACTACATCTGAAGGGAGTTGAACAGAAAGTCAAAATAAGTTATTGTTGTGCAGATAACATCTCATCAGATCAACACTAGAATGGACACCTGGCTTCAAAAAGAACATGGATCCATCAGAAACAACAAGTAATTCAGAATGTTTGACGATTTGAATCACACAGAAAGTCCAAAGCTGAGAAAAAGATGATTGAGGAAAGACTCAAATCGATCTTTAAATAAGAAAGACATAAATTAATAGGACTGAAAAATTGAAATTGACAAGATTCAAGCAAGATTTTTAATTGGAGGAAATTCCCATCCACAGGACAATGTTTAAGTGAAATACACTGAGTATGTTGTTGCTTCTTTTCCTTTGAAGATGAACCCGGTTTAATATGTGCTGGGAAGGGGATTGGGACTTACGGATATTAACATTGCAGGATTTCTTTTCGGGGAATCCAATTCCTGACTTGGATATATATTCACACTTAAATTTAGACCAGCCTCAGAACCTCAGCTGTCTCTAATCGAGGGCACATTTCCTTGATTTTCAGAAATTTAAAATCCATAGTTGCATACTTGAGACTGAGTGATCTAGTTCTAAAGCCATATCAACCTGAGTAAATGTGGTCTGGTACGATTTGTAATAGGAAATGAATTGAATCTATAGTTTTTACAATGGCAATAACACAAAGATATCAAATGCTGAAGGCTGAGCTTTGAAATATATCAAAATGGCTAGAAATAGGTCCAGCACACAGTAGCACAAATCCTAATGTGGGAGGTTTGTCGGTAATAAGGGTGCAAGTGGAATGCCCATAGGCGTTTTACTCATGCGTGAGGAATAAGAGAATGATCAGGGAGAAGGTAGGGCCAATAAAGGAATAGCGTAGGGAACTTGTGCGTGGAGTCTGAGCAGATAGGGGAAGCCCTAAATGAGCTTTTTATTTCGATTTTCACTAAGGAAGGGGACTTTGCTGTGAATGAGAAGTTTGTGGAGCTAGAATATAGGCTTGACCAGAACAAGGTTGATTTAAGTTGCTATGCTCAAAATTTTGGCAAACATTAAGATTGATAAGTCTCCAGGGAAAGACCAGATTTATCCTAGGCTGCTCCAGGAAGCAGGAAAGGAGGTTGCTAAGCCATTGGCAAAGATCTTTGCCTCCTCACTCTCCACGGGAGTCGTACCGGAGGCTTGGAAGGAGGTGAATGTTGTTCCTCTTTTCAAGAATGGTAGTAGGGAAATCCTTGGCAATTACAGACCAATCTTACATCTGTGGTCAGCAAAATTTTGGAAAGAATTCTGGAAGGATAGGATTTATGACTATTTGGAAAAGCACAGCATGATTAAAGGCAGTCAACATGGCTTTGTGAGGGACAGGCCATGCCTCACAAATCTTATTGAGTTCATTGAGGAGGTGACAAGATAGGTCGACAAAGGTCGAGCAGTGGATGTGATGTATATGGACTTCAGCAAGGCACTTGATAAGGTTCTCCTTGGTAGGCTCATTCATAAAATCATGAGGTATGGGATAAAGGGAGATTTGACTATCTGGATTCAGAATTGGATGGCTGACAGAAGGCAGAGAGTGGTTGTAGATGGAAAGTCTTCTGCCTGGAGGTCAGTGTTGAGTGAGGTCCAGCAGGGCTCTGTTCTTGGGCCTCTGCTCTTTGTAGTTTTATAAATGGCTGGATGAGGAGGTTGAGGGGTGGGTTAGTAAATTTGCAGATGACACAAAGGTTGGAGATGCCATGGGTGGTATTGAGGGATTTTGCAGGCTGCAGCGTGCCATTGACAAGATGCAGAGCTGGGCTGAGAAATGGCAAATGGAGTTCAACCTGGATAAATGCGAAGTGATGAATTTTGGAAGATTGAACCCGCATGCTGAATATAGGATTAAAGACAGGATTCTTGGCAGTGTGGAGGAACAGAGGGATCTTGGTGTTCAAGTACATAGATCCCTCAAAGTTGCCACCTAAGTGGATAGAGTTGTTAAGAAAGCATATGGTGTTTTGGCTTTCATTAACAGGGAGATCGAGTTTAAGAGCAGTGAGGTTTTGCTACAGTTGTACAAGTCCCTGGTGAGACACTTGGAATATTATGTCCAGCTCTGGTCGCCCTACTATAGGAAAAACACAGAGGCTTTGGAGAGGGTGCAAAGAAGGCTTACCAGGATGCTGTCTGGACTGGAGGGCTTGTCTTATGAAGAGACTTAGCTTGGATTTTTCTCTCTGGAAAGAAGGAGGAAGAGAGGTGACCTGATCAAGGTGTACAAGATAATGAGAGAAATATATATAGTCAATAGCCAGAGACTTTTCCCCAGGGTAGGACTGACTGGCACGGAGGGCCATAGTTTTAAGATATTAGGAGAAAGGTACATTAGAGGAAGGTTCTTTACGCAGAGTTGTGAATGCATGGAATGCATTGCCAGCTGTGGTGGTGGAAGCAGAGTCATTAGGGACATTTAATTGACTGCTAGACATGCTCATGGATAGCTGTGAGTTGAGGGGTGCGTAGTTTAAGTTATTTTATTTTACATTAGTATTAATCCTCGACACAACATCGTGCGCCAAAGGGCCTGTTCTGTAGTGTACCTTTCTATGTTCTATGTAAGTGGATACCATTCTGTTTGAGCACGCTAATCAGACGTACTTCAGCGATCTTTAATGAGCTGCTGATGGATTGAATAGGAGATGACTGGATTGGAAATCGAGCTATCGCATTGTTTGGACTATGGCCATATTTGTGCAGGTACTGAGGATTTATTTCCCATTTTTCGAGCAGATGACTATGTTTGCTGTGTTGGGAAATGGGCTGAGAAGGCTGCTCTTTTGTGCGATCATTCAGTTTCACATTCTCACAGCTACATTCTGGCGCCAGTGCATCACCAGCTGGCAGGAAATTGGGGGGTAGAGGGATTAATTGTGTGTTATACTTGATACATTCAGAGGACATTTGGACATTTGCATAACAACCCTTGGTGAAAAGCTGTCTCTTTAGGCTCAGAATTCTTGTAGCTGCCAGAATTCTGAACTTTCTGTGAATTTACCTGATATCAACCTGTTGTTTAAGGCTTTACTCAAGCTAATTTCTTTAATTTTTCACAATTATTTGTTGGTAACGAAGAAAACGGAACCTGGTTATGTTATTGATACTGGCCTTGGAGATAATTAAGCACAGTTCATATCAGTCTTAGCATCCTAGATTGGCAGATGCTGTCACTGAGCTTTAATTTCAGTTGTGAGTCAATACTGAACAATACCATTCACAACTCATCCAAACATACAAATTAGACCTTTGAAATTGCTCTACCATTCAGTACGATCATGACTAATTTGATTTTAAGGAGGAGAAAGTGGGAACTGCAGATGCTGGAGATCAGAGTCAAGAGTGTGTTGCTGGAAAAGCACAAGAGGTCAGGCAGCATCCGAGGAGCAGGAGAATCAACGTTTTGGCATAAGCCCTTCATCAGGAATGACACTTGTGGGCCAGGGCTGAGAGATAAATGGGAGGAGGATGGGATGGGTAGCTGAGAAAGCAATAGGTGGATGAAGATGAGGGAGAAGGTGATAGGTCAGATGGGGAGTGATGGACAGGTCCGGAAGGCGGTGCCAAATTGGAGGCTTGGGACTGGGATAATGAGGGGGGAGGGGAAATGAGAAAGCTGTTGAAATCCACACTTATCCCGTGTGGTTGCAGAGTCCCGAGGCGGAATATGAGGCGTTCTTCCTCAAGGCGTTGGGTGGTGGAGGAGACCTAGGACCTGCATGTTCTTGACAGAGTTGGGAGTCGGGGGAGGGGGGGGGCGAAGGGGGAGGTGGTGGAGCAGTGTTGACCTGTTCAGGCATGGGGCCGTGGTGTTGGTGAGTGCAGGCGTCCCAGAGAGATGTTCTCTGAAGTGATCCGCAAAGAGGCTTCCTGTCTCCCCAGTGTAGAGGAGACCATACCGGGTGTAACAGATGCAGTAAATGACATTGGTAGTGGTACAAGTAAATTCCTGATGGATGTAGAAGGATCCCTTTGGGGCCTTAGACAGAGGTGAGGGGAGTGGTTTGGGTGCTGGTTTTGCACTTCCTGCGGTGGCAGGGAAAGATGCCAGGAGTGGGGTGTGGACCTGACGAGGGAGTCGTGGAGGGAATGGTCCTTCTGGAACGCTGATAGGGGTAGGGAGGAAAATATACCTTTGGTGATGGGGTCCGTTTGGAGGTAGCGGAAGTGGCAGAGGATGATGTGATGTATGCGGAGGTTGGTGAGGTGGAAGGTGAGGACCGGGGGGGGGTGATTTCTGTCCTTATTACGTTGGGAAGGGTGGGGTTCAAGGGCAATGGTGCATGAAGTGGAGGAGATGTGCTGGAGGGCATCGTCAACCATGTGGGAAGGGAATTTGCGTCGTGGAAGGAGGAGGCCATCTGGGACTTTCTGAGGTGGAATTGGTCATCCTGGGAACAGTTGCCACGTAGGCAGAGGAACTGGGAATGAATTCCCATTCCCTGTACACCTCAGTAATCTTTCAATGCTTTTCTAATTAAGAACCCATTTACATCTGCTTCAAAATATTCAAATTTCTATATATTCTGCATTTAAAGGAAGATAACTCCAAAGATTCTTAACCCTCCAAAAGAAAAATGAATTCTCACTAACTCGTCTTAAATAGGCAATATGTCGATCATAAACAGTGAGCCATAGTTCTCGAGTCTCCCATCATTCTTTCCATGTGTTACCTGTCAAGATATCTCAGCATCATATATGTTTAGGGTAGGTGATTGCCTACTGCTATTATCACGAGACTATTAATCCAGAGCCCAGATTTAAATTCCACTACAGCAGATGGAGGAATTTGAATTCAATAAAGCAATCTGGAAATAAAAATCTACCGATGACCATGAAATCATTGTTGATTGTCGGAACAGCCTATCTGGGAAGGATATCTGCCATATTCGCCTGGTCAGGTCTACATATGATTCCAGACCTACAACAATGTTGTTGACTCTCAGTTGCCCTCTGAAATGGCCTATCTAGCCATTCAGTTCTACCAATCGCTACAAAGTCTCAAAGAAATTAAACTAGATGGATTATCTGGCATCAACCTAGGCACCAGTAAAGACAACAGCAGAAACATCCCTGTCGACCCTGCAAAGTACTCCTTCTTAACATCTGGGGGCCAATACTGGGAGAGCTGTCTTACATGACTAATACCACAGCCTGACATCGTCATACTCATGGAATTATACCTTGTCCCAGACACCACCAACACCATCCCTGAATATGTCCTCTCCCAATGGCAGGACAGACCTGGCAAAGATGGCAGCACAGTGGTATACAGTGAGGAGGGAGTTGCCTTGGGAGTCCTCAATATTGACTCTGGACCCCATGACATCTCATGGCTTCACATTTAACATGGGCAAGGAAACCTCCAGGTGTTTACCACATATTGTTCTCCCTCAGCTGGTGATTCGATAGTCCTCCATGTTGAATAATACATGAGGATGGCAAGGGCACAAAATGTACTCTGGGTGGGGAACTTCAGCGTCCACCACCTCGAGTGTCTCGGCATCAGTACTACTGATCGAGCTAGTTGGGTCCTAAGGGACATAGCTGCTAGACCGGGTCTGCAGAAGGTGGTAAGGGAACCAAGGCAAAAGTGAGGACTGCAAATGCTGGAGATTAGAGTTGAGATTGTGGTGCTGGAAAAGCACAGCAGGTCAGGCAGCATCTGAGGAGCAGGAGAGTTGACGTTTCTGGCAAAAGCCCTTCATCAGGAATAATACAAGGGTAAGGGAACCAACAAGAGGGAAAATCATACTTGCCCTTATTCTTATCTTTGTGGAGACGAAGTCTCGTCTTCATGTTGAGAATAACCTGCACTGTGTTGTGTGACACTATCACTGTGCTAAATTGGACAGACTTCAAACAGATCAAGTAACTCAAGACTGGCCATCCATGAAGTGCTGTGGGCCATTAACAGCAGCAGAATTGCACTCCAGCACAATCTGAAACCTCATGGCCTGGCATAACCCCCACTCAACCATTACGATCAAGCCATGGGAATCAACCCTGGTTTAATGGAGAGTGCAGGAAGGCATGCCAGGAGAAGTGCCAGGCACACCTAAAAATGAGGTGTTAACCTGGTGAAGCCACCAAACAGGACTACTTACATGCCAAACAGCATAAGCAGCAAGTGACGGAGCTAAACGATCCCACACCAATAGATCAAATCTAAGCTCTGCAGTCCTGCCACATCCAGTCATGAATGGTGGTGGATGGTGAAACAATTCAGTGAAGGAGGAGGCTCCATCCCATCCTCAATGATGGAAGAGCCCAGCACATCACTCAATGATGGAAGAGCCCAGCACATCAGTGCAAAAGATAAAGCTGAAGCTTTTGCTGCAGTCTTTAGCTAGAAGTGCAGGTGCCAGTCTAGATTCCTTCCATGTGATATCAAGACATAGTTGGAGGTGCTGAATACTGAATATTACAGGCCCTAGCAACATTCCAGTAATAGTACTGAAGACTAGTGCTCCATAACTTGCCACTCCCCTAGCCATGCTCTTCCAGCACCGTCACAACACTGGCATCTATCTGACAATGTGGAAATTTGCCCAGGTATGTCCTGTACATATGACGCAGAACAAATCCAACTTAGCCAGTTACTGATACATGGGTCTACTCTTGCTCATCAGTAAAGTGATGGAAGGTGTAATCAACAATGCTATCAAGTAGCACTTGCTCAGCAGTAATCTGCACAGTGATGCCCACTTTGGGTTCCACCAGGGCCAATCAACTCCTGACCTCACTACCACCTCAAAAGGGCTGCATTCTAGAAGTGAGGTGAGCATGACCTTCCTTGACATCATTTGACGGTGTGTGACATCAAGGAGCCTTACTTAGACTGGAATCAATGGGTATCAGGG
This sequence comes from Hemiscyllium ocellatum, assembly GCF_020745735.1. Lineage (NCBI taxonomy): Eukaryota > Metazoa > Chordata > Chondrichthyes > Orectolobiformes > Hemiscylliidae > Hemiscyllium > Hemiscyllium ocellatum. The sequence goes on along the minus strand of NC_083411.1, from coordinate 99,864,684 downwards.
GGCAAACTCTTCAGTGGTTGGAGTCATACTTGACACATAGAAAGATAGTTGTAGTTGCTGGAGGTCAGTCATCTCAGCTCGAGGACATCTCTGCCGGAGTTCCTCAGGGTAATGTCGCATGCCCACCCATCTTCAGCTGCTTCATCAATGACTTTCCTTCCATCATAAGGTCAGACATGGGAATGTTTGCTGCTGATTGTACAATGTTCAGCACCACTCAAAACTCCTCAGACACTGAAGCAGTCCATATTCAAATGCAACAAGATCTGGGCAATATCCATGCTTTGGCTGACAAGTGGCAAGTAATATTTACACCATACAAATGCCAGGCATTAATCATCACCAGTAAGACACAATCTAACCATTGCCCCTCAACATTTATTGGTGTACCATCACTGAATTCCCCACTGTCAACATTCTGGGAATTATCATTGACTAGAAACTCAACTGGACTCACCATATAAACACAGCGGATATAGAAGCAGGTCAGAGGCTAGGAATACTGCGGCGAGTAACTCACTTCCTGACTCCCCAAAGCCTGTCTACAAAGCACAAGTCAGGAGTGTGATGGAATACTCCCTTCTTGCCTGAATAAGTCCAGCTCCAACAACACTCAAGAAATTTAACACCATCCAGAACAAAGCAGCCACTTGGTTGGCACTACATCCACAAGCATCCCACTTCCTCCAACATCAAGGTTTAGTAGCAGCAGTGTGTACTATCTACAAGATGGACCACAACAATTCAGCCAAGATCATCAGACAGCAGCTTCCAAACCCATGACCACTTTCATTGAGAAGGACAAGGGAAGCAGATTTTTGGGAACACCACCACCTTCAACTTCCCCTCCAAACCACTCACCATCCCGAATTGGAAATATATCATCATTCCTTCACTGTCACTGGGTCTCCCTAGTGGCATGGTGGATCAATCCACAGCTGGCGGACTGCAGCAATTCAAGAAAGTAGCTTACCATCACCTTCTCAAGGGTAATCAGGGACAAGCAATAAATGCTGGCCAGCCAGTGACACCCAAATCCCACAAATGAATAACTTTTTTAAAAAATCAAGTCACCTCTTATTCTCCTAGATTCCAATGTATACAAGCCAAGTGTTATAGTTCCAGCAGATGGTACTGCTAAACCAATCGGATTCCACACTCTAATCTGACCTGGTAGATCATGTGCTTCTTAAAAGTTTAGGTCACATCATTTAGCTTGGTAATTCACTAGAGCATATTGGCACCTGGCTGAAGTGTTTCTTCAATAATGGAACAGAAGTTTTATTATACAAAAGTAACAAAAAGAAACAAACCAAGCTATTTAAACACAGAACACAATTTGGAAGATCTCAAGATACACAGCAAAAGTCTTGTTCTGTTTCCCAATGCTATCCATTACAAAGACTCAAATCCAGAGAAATTCACTCTCTTTCTCCAATCTTCAAATTAGACTTAACATTCCCTGAATAAACCTGCACTCCTTTCCAGGAGAGAAACTATATTTAATTCTGACCCTAGTCATGACTTCATCAAAACTGCCTAACAGCTGTCATTCTCTGGATTTACTAAGCTAAGATCAATCCTTTATTATCTTAAACCAAAAATAAGCTCCTGGCCTTCAGTGTTTGCCCCACATATTAAAACATTCACAATAAAACCAATCTTCCATTAACAGCTTTGTAATCCCTGACATAGTCATCTTTTTTTTTAAAAATAGACTCTTCACAAAAGTAACATACCCATTTGTCATGATTTTTAAAACCCAAACTCTAAAAATTATAAAAATATGTATATACATATCAGAGTCCTCTCATCATACTTTCCCCTTAAGAATGAAAATATATCTTAAAAAGACATTTTAATTTCCCATCACAAAAATTATTTTTTGCACTATTTCTATGTTATGTAAACAGTAAATATCGACATTAATATGCAATGAGTTTCATGGCAACTCTTCTTTACATAAGGCAGTTTGAACCACAGCATTGGATTTCCTTCATTGGGGTCTTGATAAAGAGTGAGTCACGTCATTATCTTTTCTAGGCAAAACAATAATATTTAACTTGCACAGGTACAGGAATAAATTCCACTGCAATAACCATATTATTGATCCAAACTTCCTCCAAAACTATCGAAGGATTGTGATCTGTATAACTCAAAGTTTCTTCAGAGTCCTTTGTGATATAGATTTCAAACTGATGTTGAGCCAACACATGACTTAATATCTCTTTCTCCCCATCAGGATATTTCCATGGCTATACAATTAGCTTCATCAAACAATAACTGATAGGCAACTCAGTGCAAATTTTGGTGTGTCAGAGACAAGAGCACACAGACAAAATGTGATTGGCATCAATAACCAGTTTTTCATAATTCGGTGCTGATAAAGCAATTAAAGGAAGGCTTTCAATTTGTCAGAGGCAGTCTTACCTTCTTGTGTCCATTCAAATTTTTTACCCTTCTCTAACAAATTTGTCAATGTCGGCATTATAGTACTGAAGTTCCACACAAACATCCAATTTAATTCACTGACGCAAATGTATTGCAAAACATCCTCACTTTTCACTTCATAGCCATGATCAACAAAGTGAACCAAATAAGTCATTTTTCCTTTTGTCAAATTCTCATTTTAGCTACATATACATCAAATTGGGTCTTTGTAGCCAACAATGCAGCCCTCTTGACTAGCACCCCTTACGATACCTTAACCATTCATTCCATTTACTGCCGACAGGCAGAGGTTACAGTATGTATCATGTGCAAAAAGCACTGTGGCAACTCACCAAGGCTCCCTTGACAGCAGCTTCCAAACCAGTGAAGTCTGCTATCCAAGGACAGCAGATGCACGGGAACATCCACTTGAAAGTTGCACTTCAAATCTCATGTCATTTTCACTTGGAATGACAAAATTTCATCACTGTTACTGGGACAAAATTCTGACACTCCCTTTCCAACAGCACTGGGTGTGTACTAATACCACATGGACTGCAGTTGTTCAAGAAATCAGTTCACTACCATCTTCTCAAGCACCATTGTGAATAAGCAAGATGTGTTGGCTTTGTAAGTGCAGTCCGAATCTCATGAATGAATAACAAGTACTTGCAGATCTTTTTTCTCACCACTGTAAAAAATATAGGAGTATTTCAATACTGTAAATAATATCATAAACATAGATAGATCTTGATCACTTGTAATCAGCAATCAGCAATCTGATCTAGCATGCAGTGTATAATGTAGCTTTATTTTGAAAGAGGCATTATCTCAAGTTCCAATGCAAGTTTCTCATCAATATGTTCTAGTCCCTTTTCTCCTCCAACCTCTGAAATGTCCCTTTTTGTTTCATTTGTTCTGAAGAAAGCTTCAAGATCTATTGAAACACCAACATAATTTCACTCTCCATAACTGCTGGCAACACGCCTGGTATTTTCAGCACTTTGAATTTTTATTTTTGATTTTGCAGCATCCACAGTGGTACCTTTTTGAATTCCTTTCTCCTATGATTTTACTGACAGAAAAGCCTATACCAGCTATATAACTTCAAACAACATTTCTCACTAACAGTTGTCAGTCACGTGTCAACAAAGTTTCAGGCATCACGACCAATACCTGGAAATCTCTACCTCAGATTGCACCAGTGAAGGTTCGCGCACCAGTACCCATATCTGTAACATCCTCTCCCAGATAAAACTCTGCTCGTTTATTCAGAGGTTCAGATGAAGAATTAACTCCATCTTTCTGAATCAGAGTATAATGCATGTATTAGAGCATAGAAAATTGTTTCACCTGCTACTGGATCAAATCCAATTTCATACACAACTAAACGTGCCAGATATGTTAATGAGCGCTTCAACATTAGATGAGAAGTGAAGGTAAACTTTCTCTGAAAAAGCTCAGACCTCAAAAATGACTGAGAGAAACAAGATTTTCTACACACATTAGAAATTTCTGGGCAAGGGGTTGGTTTTGACCAAAGACCTTGTATGTGAGGTAATGTGGCAAGTGGGAGCTAGGATTAAGTTCGAGAGAAGTAAATCTAAAGATAGAGAAAAAATTGGCTTAAACATTGAATTTTTTTCCATTTAAAATATTTATGTTATACTGTTCATTAGAACTGGAAACTGTAACTTGTTCAAACAGCAGGGTTATAAAGTTCATGGTTTAGGAAGCTACTTATTATCAAACCATCAATAAAAGAGATAATTTAAAATACAGTACAAAATCCTCATTGGAATTATTCCAGGTAAAGCCATTCAGATTAGCTGACGGCTAATAATACAAACATGCAATTACGTTCATTTGATTATGTGATTTTAACCCTATCACTTGATAGAAACTAGGATAGTGAGCTGATTTAATCCCCCTGGTGACTGGTCTATGATCTCTTGCTCTAATACTAATGTCTTGAACTTTAACCTATGTTGTATAATGGTAATTGTTTTAAAAGACTTGATGTTAATATTGCACTAAGCTCCACTTAATCTGATGGCATCACCCATCCTTTGTGAGCCCAGTTAAGTTCAGCACAAGAACCCAAATAGAGCAGATTTGTTCTGAACAGCTCCCTAGAGCACTGAGGAATCATGCCTACCTGGTTAATATAAATTGTACCTATTACTATCATGCGATTAGTTACTTTGTCATGTATGACAAGTATCTATTCTGTTTAGACTAACCACTGGTCTGTCCTGTACCACTGATAGTTAAAGAGGCTGTAGATTCAACATAGAAACAAAAGGATAGGTGGCAGCTGACTACTGAAACCAGAATACCACAAGTTGGCAGCACTGGTATTGGAAAATATGGCACAGCATTAATGTGGTGTTGCGATATATACTACAGGCCCATGAAATGCCCAATGTGCATATTCAAGCTGTTGGCAAAGCCCTTTCTCAAAGCCCACCTTTGCCGCAGACTGGCACCATACTTTTCCCACCCCCTTATTTAGTCTGATATACATTTCAGATTAAAAACTAGCATCAGACACAACAAAAAAAATCAAGTACCATCATATTGGACACCAATAAATTTTAAAAGCAATACCATGAAAATTAAGTAAACTGGGAAATAAATATTGGACTCCATTAATTTGGATTTTAAAGTCCTTTAGATCAAGGAACGCCAGAGATGTAGATTTCAAAAGTTTGACGTTTAATGAAAGATTAAGTTAAAGATGGAGGTGGGAGATTAGCGTGGTGAACATTACAGTAATCATGCAAGATGGTGGGAAAAAAAGCACAACATGTTTGAAAAATCAATGAATATTGATCAAATATAGATATAAAAGGAGTTGACATAAACAAGAGGAGAGGGATCAAAGACAAGAGATAAGATGTATATTTATCTGATGACAAGCTTTCTCTTGCATCATGATGATCAATGCGAGAAACATGTTACCGGAGCTTAGATAATGGAAGGGTATTTAACTTTGGATAGATTTGAGCTTTATGGTCAATGAAGAATTGTAGGAAGAATACTTTATTGGTTAAGAAGAGGAAGAGACAGTTAAACTACTCCCCCACCCACACCCCATCAACATAATAAGTGGCTTTGGAGTTGTAATTGGTGAGGTTAAAAAGGAAACTGTGCAGTTGTTCCTCCACCATTACAATTCTCAAATATCAGTAAAATGTTTCTTACTTATTGTGGGAGGGATATTTCTCACTTATCATTTTTTTGAATGTATTATTTCATGTGATATGGGCATTGTCAGTATTTGTTGTCCATTCCTCGCTGCTCATGAACTAAGTGACATAGTAGGCCATTTCAGAGAGCAGTTAAGAATGTACCATATCAGCCTGGGTCTGAAGTCACATGTAAGTTTTATAATAGTTGAAGTCAGGTTTTAAATTTTGTCCCTCCAGCATTAACCTGAGCCTCTGGATTTTTCGTACTGCACCACCTGTTTACCCCAACTTTCTCATCAAGAACTGAAATAACTGCACAGAGATCGGTATCACGTCATCAAGTCACCCTTAACTTACATGTGCAGTGTACATGGGCTTTTACCAATCACCTCAGAACCAGTCCCAAGAATCAGGAGACTCTGAATATCCTGTTTATATTTTCTTTTCTCTCTGTCTTTCTCTTAGAAAGAACAGGTTGTCCAATAATCCTGTTTTTCCCTTTGTTCTTTTTTTCTTGTTATCTGCCCCCACACTATCGCCCAACTGTGGTGATTTCCTGTTTATAGATGTCAGCCAGGCCTTCCCTGATTGGCTAGTATAAAGTGAGGTCTGCAGATGCTGGAGATCAGAGCTGAAAATGTGTTGTTGGTTAAAGCGCAGCAGGTCAGGCAGCATCCAAGGAACAGGAAATTCGACGTTTCGGGCAGAAGCCTGATGAAGGGCTTGTGCCTGAAACGTCGAATTTCCTGTTCCTTGGATGCTGCCTGACCTGCTGTGCTTTAACCAGCAACACATTTTCTGCTCTTCCCTGATTGGCACAAATTAACAACCCCAATCAAGGATCTCGTGGTCAATGAGATTCACCAGGCACGCATTCCAATCATGACAACAACTTTCTCACTAATAACATCATTTTACCAGAACTTTCAAAGTCAAACATTTTCAAGATCTCTTGGGGTGTAGTGACAGTATCCTGCTCTCCTGGCCATAAGCTTAGGCTCAAGTCCTATCTGTGTGAGAAATATGTTGTAGCATGTCTGAACAGATTGATTCAAAATACTTAAAAATCAAACATTCTTGAAACGGCCTCAGCAGTCACATGACAATAATTTTGTACTTATTTAAATATATAGCATGACCATAGGCAAACTTCAGTATCCAAACTCTGTCCTGAAATTTTCAAGAATTTTGATTGTCCTGGGTTTTTGGAAGAGAGGTTATTTTTATTGATCAGTAACAGCTACAAAGAGACCCGTTTCTTTTGAAGCTGGCAGCATTAAAGTGTGAGGGTAATTGCAGTGTTTCAAATAGGAGAGGCAGACAATCTCATTAAATAAATCATTAGCAGTTGGAAACTATTGGGAATTGGGAAAATTCAGACCTTTTCTAATCCAATTAATTATGAATGTGACATTTGTGCCATAAATGTGTAATGCTCCTTAATCCCTGAATAATTTTACTCATTTAAGGAAAGATGGTAACATTATAGGTGAACACTGTGAATGTAAAATGCCTCTTAGCTTTCTAGTGTTGATGCAATCAACTGTTTTGGGATCAAAAGTTTTTATTTCATTAAAACAATAAAGAGCATATGCTGCTGACATCAGTGAGAGTGTCTCATGAACGACAATTAAAACTTGTGGTTTAAACCAACAATTCCAATTTACAAGCTATTTTAAGTTCTTTGTTGCATATTATTATGCATCTGTGTCAGTATAACTTGCAATTTTTTCTACAATTCTATAACTCCTGGTTCAAATATCAGACTCACAAATAGAGTAATTAAACTTATGAATAGAGACATCTTCTACAAAGCTTAGATCTATAAATTAAAAGGAATAGAAAAAAAAACATCCTAGAAGCTCAAAATAAAGAGATAAAGCACAGGGCCAATGATTGGACAAAGGGCTCATATTCTGGTGAAGATGTGAAGCATGCAAATTTAGTGCAGCCATCTCAATTGCATGATCATATTATAACATTGCGAGACCCCTATATTTGCTTCTGTCTCAGTACTCTGCAGGGGTATGAAGAGGTGGATGTGCAGCCAGCCTTCTGTTTTTAAAGCAGTTTGCTCCTCTTAAAGAAGAGGTGCAGTGAATCACAAAAGATTACTACTGCTATGGTCAAATGGAAGGCAAGGTGAGAGACCAAGCTCCAGGATTGCAGAAGCAGCCTTAATGCTGGAAGCGGACAGGAGGAGAGCAGCCTTATTTCTGTAAAGAGTCCAGGACTTCAAAGACAACCATCAAAAAGAAGTTGAAACAGATGGCCAATGAGGTCAATTCCCTGTATGAATTCAAGAAACTGGCAGCAGTGTCACTCGAGGTCCAAGATCAGTGAATGCATCTTGTTGTGTTGATTTTCTCTTTTCAGATACCCAGAACTGCAGCCTGTCCAGTTCAGCAACCACAGGTGGTAGTGATAGAGAGCAACAGTTGGGAGATGGCAGCATACTGGGGAGAGATGGTAAAACAGTGAAGAGAGAAAGTTGCAAACTGATAGTATTACTGAACTAATAACCATGGAGACTTGGGATCAAATCCCACTATGATACCTGGTGAAATTTAAATTCATTTGATAAAATCAGAACTAAAGCTAGTCTCAGAAATGGTCACCGTGAAATGGTTATCGAGTGTTGTAAAAAAGCTGATCTGGTCCACTAATGCCCTTCAAAGAAGGAGCATTCCCAGTTGGTTTGGCCCACATATGAATTCAATGTGGATAACACTGAACAGCACTTTGAAATGACCTACAAAGTTACTCAGTTCAAATGTGATTAGGAATAGGCAACAAATGCTGGCCTTGTCAGTAATACCCTAATTCCACAAAAGAGTAAAGAAAAACGTCTGTGTGCCATTGATGAAGGAGCCCTGTCAGTTGATTTGGTACTTATAACCAGCAGCTACGATTCTGACACTATCTGTAGGTTGGAAGCTGGTATGAAGCTGAGATCAGTACATGTGACTCATGGGGCATAACCTGGCTGCAGTCATTCAGGAGTTAATGGGTGGTTCTTCTGCCATCCTAGTGGAAGGTGAAGTATCTGTAGAAAACTCAGATATAGAAAACCCTGTATGATCCAATGTACAGGAAAATTATGATCAGAAGCACAATGTTTATCGTCCATCCCTGATTGTCCTGGAGCAAGTGATGATGAGTCCATGTGGTGGAGGGAGTTCCAGAATTTCAACCCCGTGACATTGAAGCAACAGCACTTTATTTCCAACTCAGGGAGGTGTGTATTAAGCTTTATATAGCATCTTTCACAACTACCGGATGCCCCAAAATACTCCATTGCTGATTAGTATCTAGTCACAGTTATCAGGAAGGACATATAACCAATTTACAGATAGTAAGTTGCCACAAGCATCTCTGTGATAAGGACCAGATAGTGCTTGTATCATATTGATTCAGGGAGAGTCATGAGCCAGGCCACTAATAATAGTTTCTTAGATTTGTTTTCAAAATATTCCCAAGGAAATATGTACATTACTCCAGTTTAATTTGTTATCTAAAAGAGGGAACCTTCAAAAATGCAACATGCAATCAGTACAGAGTTTCAGTCTGACTCATTTTCTACACCATAACAGTGACTGCACTCCAAAAGTATGCAGTTGGCGATGAAACGTTTTGGAGTGTATGGTGAGTTTTGTGCTCAAGTCCTAAGTGAGTCTTGAATTTAGAACCTTAGAACTCAGAACCAAGTGTACAACTAAACCACTCCTGACACTTGGAGGTGGTGGTGTTCCCATGTGCCTATTGTCTTTGCCTTCCTGAGCACTGCAGATTTAGCAAGTATGATCGAAGAAACATTGATGAGTTGTTGCAATGCATCTTATTATATGAGACATACATACTACAGCCATGGCCACTCAGCCATGGTGGGTGAAGTGCTGATCCAAAAGGCTGCTTTATACCACAAGATAACAGGTTCCTTAAGTATTGTTGAACTATACTTATTCAGTAGGCCATAAATTCCTGACTTGAGGCTTATAAATAATGGAAATGATTTGGGAATCACAGTAAATAACTCACTCAGAATTAGAATACCTGACTTAGTTTTTATGTGGCTGGTGCAGTTAACTTTTTATGATTAAACTCCAGGACAGTGATATAGCGTGTTCTTTTTTGGGAGGTGGGTGTGTAAGCAAGGGTTTGGAATTCAGTGTTTCATTGGTAATGCAGTTGAATATCATGACAAAGTAGTTTGACTCCTTCTTGATTTATACGGTCATTGCCCAGCACTTGTGTTACTGTCATTTATCAGCACAAGCTTGTATGTTGTCCAGGTCATGAAGGGCTTATGCCCGAAACGTCGAATTTCCTGTTCCTTGGATGCTGCCTGACCTGCTGTGCTTTTCCAGCAACACATTTTCAGCTCTGATCTCCAGCATCTGCAGACCTCACTTTCTCCTCCCTGTTGTCCAGGTCATACTGCATATTAGCATGGACTGCTTCATCAAGAGGAGTTGTAAATGGAAGTTAACTTCTTGTATTGTGATCAAGCATCCTCGCTTCTTACCTTATGATGAAAGGAAGCAGCTGAAGATGCATGAATCAGGCAAACTCAGTTGTGAAACTCTTGTGACAATGTCCTGGGATTGAGATGATTGGCCTCCAGAAATCACAGCCACCTTCCTTTAGAATATGTCAGTTCATGGGTAACAGATTATGATGGAATACTTTGTACTGCTGCTAATAATCCAGAGTGCCTCATGAATGCCCGGTTTAATAGTTACCCAGGAAAACTAAAATGATTGAAAACCTGCATTAACTCCTAGCTCAGTTCTGACGAAGGGTCACTGGACCTGAAATGTTAACTCTGCTTTCTCTCCACAAATGCTGCCAGACTTGCTGTGTTTTTCCAGCAAATTCTATTTTTGTTTTTAACTCTTTGGTAACTATTCAAACTGAACCCCTGACTTGCCTCTGAACACATCAACTCAACCGCAGGCCTCCCAGAAGCCTTGACTCCACATATCCACTGTTCCCACCCCACCCCCACTGACCTGACCTGATCTCACTGAATCTGACATCTATCCCTACCACTGCTAGACCCAACAAACAATATGCAGACTATACAGAGATCAGTGTGGTTGTGGATAGTGTAGAACGATACAGCAGGATGTCAATCAATTGCAGATATGAGCTGAGAAGTGATAGACGGAGTTTAATCTATGTAAGTGTGAGTTACTGGGCTTTGGGAGATCAAATGTTAAGGAAACGTATACCATTGATGTGCACCTTAGTTGGATTGGCCTTGCAAAATTACCCATAGTGTTCAGGGATGTATAGGTTGGTTGCATTGGCAGTAGGAAGTGCACATTTACTGGGATGGAGTGGGGTGGTGGGTCTGGGCAGGATACTCTTCAGGGAGTTTATCTGAACTCATTGGGCTGAATGGCCTGTTTACACAGTGTCAGGAATCTACAGATTCTAAACAGTTAATGGCAGAACCCTGAAGAGTATTGATGTGCAGAGGGATCTTGGGGTTCCAGTCCATAGCTCGCTGAAAGTGGCCATGCAAGTAGATAGGATGGTAAAGAAGGTGTATGGCATACTTGCCTTTATTGCTCTGGGGAATTGAGTACAAGAGTCAGGCTGTCATGTTGCAGCATTATAAGACTTCATATAGGCTACACTTAGAGTATTGCATTTAATTCTGGTCACCGTATTACAGGAAAGATGAGGAGATGTTGCAGAAAAGATTTACCAGGATGCTGCCTCGGTTAAAGGATATGAACTATAAGGAGAGGCTAGAAAAACTTGGGCTGTTTTCTCGCGAGCAGCAGAGGCTGAGGGGAGACTTGATAGAAATCTATAAAATTATGAGATCCATAGATAGAGTTGACGGTTAGAATCTTTTACCCAGAGTTAAAATGTCTAAAACTAAGTGGACATGCATTTAAGGTGAGGGGGTAAGTTTCAAGGAGACGTGAGGGGCAAATCTTTTACACAGAATGTGGTAGGTGTATGGAATGTGCTGCCAGGGGTGGTGGTGGTGGCAGATATAATAGGGGTGTTTAAGGGACTTTTAGAAAAGCACATGAATATGCAAGGAATGGAGGGATATAGACCAAGGGATTAATTTAATATGGTATCATGTTCGATATTATATAGTGGGCTGAAGGGCTCATTCCTGTGCTGTGTAGCTTGACGTTCTATGTTCTAACCTCCAATGTGCTAGAAGACTGTACCTCTGTACACTGGCCCCGATACCTTCCTCCCAGCTTGCGCCAACAGTTCTCTGTATCCCCACCCACTAACAGTCAAGTCCTCTCCTCAAACTACTCCCCTCCCACTGACACATCACATCCAGCTCCCCCATCACTGGAAACAACACTGTGTCAATACACTGCCTCGACCTGTACTAAACATTCATGCATTTATCTGTCACCATACACTCATCATCCACCTACACTCAGCCCTGCACCCCCCACCCACCTGGCACCTTCACCTCCCCCACTCATTTGGCAGCCTATCCCATCTTCCCACTTACCTGCTACACTATTCCACATTATCTTGCATACATAACTTTTTCAGAAGCTGTCAAAGTGGCTGACTGTGTCACTGGACGTATAAACCACCAAATACCACTGCTGCTAAAAGCACTTGGTTTCAACAATTACTTTTTCTGCTGCTGGCTGTGAGGGTTCTTAAATAGATCTCTGCTGTCTCATCATTAGCAGGAATTTCCAGAGTACAAGTCACCTAAATATGTCTGTGCACTTTTTTTTATTTAATAAGACTTGGAAACAGACTTTGTTCAAAATTCATCAATGAAATGTTAACTGTGTTTTCTCCCCATAGATACTGTGAGACCAGCTGAGTTTCTTTGGCAATTTCTGTTTTTGTTTCAGATCTTCAACAGCTGCAGTTTTGTTTTTGTTTTAATTTGTTTGTTCAGAATTTCTGGGCCGTTGTGGATGAATGATTGAGGGGATAGGGCATTTACACTCATTTAAGTTGATCTACCTGATCGGTGACTTCCTGACAACCAGGCTGTTTTGTGATGGCTTTATAATTTGTACATCCATCTGTTTAGATCACTTGAAACGTTGTCAGACTTTTCAAACATATTCTGTGCTTTTAGCCCTCTCAATAAATAAAGTTATTTTTGATATAAAATGTAGTTTTGTAACATTATGCACTCTGTTTTTATCTTCAGGGCTTTTCCAAAGAGCGATCATTCAGAGTGGGTCAGCCTTATCCAGTTGGGCAGTGAACTATCAACCAGCAAAGTACACAAGATTACTAGCAGAGAAGGTGGGCTGCAACATGCTAGACACCCTTGACATGGTGGACTGTCTACGGCAGAAATCTTTCAAGGAGCTAGTAGAACAGGACATCAAGCCAGCCCAATATCATGTTGCATTTGGTCCAGTCATTGATGGAGATGTTATTCCCGATGATCCTGAAATTCTGATGGAGCAGGGAGAGTTTCTAAATTATGACATCATGCTGGGAGTCAATCAGGGAGAAGGATTCAAATTTGTGGAATGGATAGTGGATCACGACGACGGGATATCTGGAAGTGACTTTGATTTCACTGTTTCTAAGTTTGTGGATAACCTTTATGGTTACCCTGAGGGTAAGGATACACTTCGGGAAACAATTAAATTCATGTACACTGACTGGGCAGACCGTGACAATCCTGAGACACGGCGGAAAACCTTGGTTGCTCTCTTTACTGATCATCAATGGGTGGAGCCTGCAGTAGTGACAGCTGATCTGCATGCACGTTATGGTTCACCTACATATTTCTATGCCTTCTACCATCACTGTCAAAGTGACATGAAACCAGCCTGGTCTGATGCATCCCACGGTGATGAAGTACCCTATGTCTTTGGAATCCCCATGGTTGGACCAACTGATCTGTTCCCATGCAACTTTTCCAAAAATGATGTGATGCTTAGTGCAGTTGTCATGACATACTGGACAAATTTTGCCAAAACAGGGTAAGCAGCTTATTTATTTAAACTAGTATTTAGTGGTTTGGTAAGGATACCATAAGAAAACCAACTGATGTATTTGGAAATATGTATGGAAAACATACATCCTTTGCACTTAGTACATCACAGCATTATGAGAGATCTGTTTGATGACTCATTGAAAGAAAATGCATTACAGGGACTGAGTCATAGAGATAGAGAACCCACAGGGGTTGAAGTTCAACTGCATTGCACCATGCCAGTGACCATAAAACACGCAATGCAATGACACATTTAAGAACAACTAACAATGTGCCAGGTTTGTGCAGATACCTATACCATTGGTCAACATAACAGTACTTTTTTGGGTGACAAATTAAATTGCCTAAAATAACTACAGCCCTATTTCAATATTAAAATTGAATTGTTGGGTCCAGTAGTCAGTCCCAAATTTACTTCACATGCATGTTTTCTTGATCCATTTCCAAAATCGGTAATAAGTAATTAAATTCAAGGTTGGTGTAAAGATTTATAGCTCGGGTGCCAGTTGTTATGGTTGTGGGTATGTTTGCGGAGCTGGGAAGTCAATTTGCAGACGTTCCGTCCCCTGTTCAACTTCCCAGCTCGGCAAACATATTCACAACCATGAGTAATCAAATTTTCAAGTAACTTGTGACTGCTCTTCCAGATTCTACAACAGCTGAAATAGTCACACATAGTTATGCCACAAAAGGGTGTGGGCAATAGCCACGTGGTAATTGATTGTACACATGCCTTAATGGGGAGTCAGCAGGAGCAGGGCTCCCTCACATCAATCATCTGTATTCTGCTTCCTGAACTTATCCATACTCATGGTCAATATCAGAAACAGCTGCAACTGGATCGCCAGGTCCTGGCAGGAGGCTGATATTTCACCTAACTGGCCGTATTCATGTATAAGGCAGATGGTGTCAGTAAATTCGTCAAACTTTGAATGAATATCAAGGCAAAGCCATGTTCTGCTCTAACCTGACATCCACTGAAAGGCATGTTGGCAAAACGTTTACATCTTGATAAGAATGGAAATTGCACCTGATGTTGCTCGCTTTCTTTTGGGGAAGGATCTTACTTGTAGCCTCTCTATTGTCAGCATTTCAGAGGTGAATCAGTACAGAACTCTAGGTGGTAATTCTTAATGATCAGCTAAACGTGGTTGGTTATTAGGGTGGGATTGGAGGTGTTGGGCTGGGTGCAACTTGGGCTGCTGTGCTACAAAATTGTATTTCGGCTAACCTCTCCAGTTCCAAGTGTTTAATTCTTGTTCGATCTAGAGGCCAAGCATTAATCTATGCTTCTAAAAATCAAGAGAGTCTGAGAACAATAGGTATGTGGTGAGTAGAAGCAGGGTCTGATGTCCATGTTTGAGCAAGCAGACAGCTTATGACTATGACTTGTGACAATCTTGTTAAGTATCCAGGTAAAATATACCACCTAAGTCTAGGTGCAACTGGAAACAGGACAAAACTCACTTGAATAATTGCCAATAAATGCCAACTAATTCAATGTCAAGGTGACAATACAAATACAGGAAATGCAGAGAAAGCTTAGTTCTTGGATTTACCGAACTTGACAGTTTTGTTTATGAGTAAGGTTATTATTGAGAGTTTTTTCAGTAGCCTCATTGTAAATGTTACTCATGAGAGTGCTTCAAATCATCACCACAATTTTTATTTTAGTCAGCTATTTGTGTAGCTTCTGGCTGGCTTCATTTGTAACTTTACTGCCTGGGCATTGCTCATTGCCATCGGACCTTTTATAAAGATTGCAAAAGTGTTTGAAGTTATTTAAAGTGTACTTGTCAATGTTTGAGATTTATTTCCTACTTGATGTATGAGAGATTCTAGTTAATTAAGATATTGCTATCGAATTAAATTTGTCAGACAGGGGATTAATTTTGCACAACATTTAAGCTATCTGGTAATATGGTTTAAATCTAGTAGCCAAAATAAGCTGAAGTACTTAACCAAGGAATGAGCCTTAAGTATGAAGTAAATAGAAGGAAAAAATAGAAATTGAAATGCAATCAGTGAGGATGACAGAGTTCACAAAGAGATACTTGACAATGGACCATAACGCGGGAAAACATGAGGTTATACACTTTTGCAGAAAGAATAGAGGAATTGAATGTTATTTAAATGAAGAAAGATTGCAGAAAGGTGCCACACTGAAAGATTCGGGATACTCATCCATGATTGCAAAAGGCTAGCATCAAAGTTTGCAGGTAATATGGAAGGCAAATAGAAAGTTGTTTTTAATTTCAACAGGAATTGAGTATAAACATAGGGAGATTTTGCTAAAACTATACAAAACTGCATCTAAGATGAGATAGGGAATGTGCAAAGGAGATGTGAGGGCAAGGTTTGTTTTACACAGAGAGTGGTAGGATTCTGGAACAAGCTGCTGGGTTGGTGGTGGAGGCGGATACATAGGAGAGTTTAAGAGACTTTTAGATAGGCACATGAATATGCAAGCAATGGAGGAAGATGGACCAAGGGCAGGCAGAACGGATTAGTTTAATTTGATGTCATGTTCAGTACAACATCCTGGGCTAAAGGATCTGTTCCTGTGTGGTATTGTTCGATGTTCTAAGGCCCAGTGAGACCACAGCTGGAATACTGTCAACTGTTTTGGATCCCTGATCAAAAGAAAGCTATACTGGCATTGGAGGCAGTCCAAAGAAGGCTTACTAGGTTAACCCCAAGTTTGAATGTACTTTCTTATGAGGAGACTTGAGTAGGCTGGGTCTGTGCTCTTTGGAGTTTAGAAGAATAAGGGGAAACCTTATTTAAACATGTAGTATTCTTAGGGGATTTGACATGGTAAATGCAGACTGGTTGTTTTCCCTTGCGGGAGAGTCTAGAACCAGACAGCATGATTGCAGCATAGAGGGTCAACCATTTAAATCCGAGATGAGGAGGAATTTCTTCTCTCAAACGGCAGTCAATCTATGGAATTCTTGAATGCAGAGGGCATATGAGTCTAGATCATTAAATAGGTTCAAGGCTGAAATACACCAATTTTTAAACAGCAAGAGAATCAAGAGTTCTGGGGATAAGGCAAGAAAGTGGAGTTGAGGTTTATCAGATCGGCCATGATCTAATTTATTGGCAGAGTAGGACCGAATGGGCCGAATGAGCTACTTCTGCTCTTAAAATCATAAAATCATAGAAGGATACTTGCAAGATCACAACACCCAAGACACACAAGAGGTGAAAGCCTTCGGGTTTTGCTATAGTTCAACTACATGTGAGCAGTAAAGATATGTTGTTTTTCCACAAAGGTCTGAGGTTCACTTTTTTTTAGACTTTTTAAATGTGATTTCAAAGTGTGAATGGACTGCAGAAAGTAAACATAACACTGTGGTAGGATGTGCCTGTCAAGTGAAAACTTGTGTTATTATTGGATCTTGTGTCAGGCTTCTCATGGCAAATCTTGATTTTCAGAAAGAAACTTCATTTCTAAATACTAGTCTATCTTCTCTTACTCTGAGAGAGTAAGGCATCTCAAAACTTTAGGCAACACATAAAGGCATTCTGGTGCTAGGTATTTTGGCCATATTACCCAAGGGTTAGCAAATCAGGCAGCCATATCTCTTCAACTGTTCATAACAGGCAAGATATGACTATAGCCAACAGCCTGCACTTGCAAAACTCTAAGCAGTGTGCCCAACATTGTATGTGATTATGTATTTGGATAACAAATACTGAACAATTCTAAGTGTGCTAAGAATTATACTGAGGACCAATTTATGATTTTCAGTTAGATGTGCATGTGAGCCCTATTCATTGCAAACAGAAAGATCATTTACACATACTATGCCTGTTTCAACTGAACAAAGCATAGCCATCCTTGGGCTCATTCCCCAGAGCAATGTCTTTACCAATCAGGCCAATCAACCTGCCTGGTTTACTTTAAACAAAGCAATTAATTGTCAATCATCATAACTTGCATATTCTCTGTGGCAATGCCTTCATACAATTGATTTGCAAACCAATTAGCCCTCTCTTATGTAGTATAAGTTGTTTCCTTTACTTTGGTTTTCTCACAGATTGTCCTGATGATTGCAAGATAAAAAGCTTTGACAACATTAATCTTTTTCAGCATTCTCTTTTTTTTATTTCCAAGACATTGAATGTTTGTAAAGCCAAACGTACTACCCATCCTACAGTACTCCAGAGAGTGTTAGTTAACCTTCTTTAAATGAGGTTTACAACTGAGTAGTTTCTGACAGGATCAATGCCTTAATGGCAAAATTCTCTTCCTGAAGAACATCAATAAACCAGTTGAAATAGTGCAAAAGTCAACAAATGTTGAGGTCATTTTGTTCTGATTTTAGCCCAGAAATGACTAGAATACATTGTATTCGCTTTCTCAAGATGCTATCCAATCACTGTTTTCCTATATTCTGCCTCCATCTGTGTCTAACCAGAAATAGAATTATAGCCAAAATCTGTAAAAATAAATAAAGGCTCAGATTTTCCATCAGCGTTGGTGCTTTGCACATTGCTGCTTTCTGTGAAAATTTCTACAGCAACTACATTGTGTTTCAACCAGGACTTCTGATTAATGCAGCCATCCCCAAGGAAGGCTAGTACGTGCAGAAGTTAGATGAAGATAGGTCACCACCCTTTTTATGCCATTGGCTGCCATATTCAGTTATTTAAGGTTTTAAATAACTCAAGTCTTTTGGCAGGTTAGCGAGCAGATGAGTAAATCAATGACTGGGTTGGTGAGTGATAAGTAAGTGGGTGGGTGGGTGTGGGTGGATAGCTGCCAGGAATGGAGCATGTGGTTAGGTCAAGGTAATTGTGTCTAGTCAGGGGGTTCTTGTATTGGATCGGGTTAGGGAGCTAATTGGAAAATGTCAGGCTGTAGTTAGGTTTGGGGGTTGGGTGATTGAGTGATGGTGGCAGGTAATCAAGTCAGAGGTTTAGTCAGGTTAGGGGCCTGTCAGTTAGGGGAGGATAGTTGGGTCAGGAGAGGTAGTCTGGTTAGTGAGTTGTCATGTTGGGTTTGGTCATATCAGCTAGTACATGGATTTGGTTATGAATACTCAGGTCAGGAAGCTAATCAGATTCGAAGGATGTTTGCAAGGCAGAGGGGTCAGCTATGGTGCTCATTTCAGTTATGCTGGTTAATTTTGAGTTATGCCAAATGTTAACCACTGTCAATGTCTTTTGGATAAGTGGCCAGATAAACCTGCATTTCTGACTCAAGTCTTTGCTCCCAAGCTCAGTGTCAGAGACTTTTGTGAAGGATCCCAGGCAAAGGAATCAGCCTACTGGAAGTTTAAACTTCTCCAGCCATTCAGTGCATGTGTGTGGACCAGGAATTCCATAATGTTCTTATGCACAACAGGACTAAGTCCAAATTTCAGTGCTCTGGATAATGGAAAACTTGGACTTCTGTTACCTGAGGCTGCACAGTCTTCCATATAAATGCTGATAGAGAATCACTTAACTCTGAACTCACTATCCGTGTTTGTTAATCTCTTTAAGACTTCAAAAACCTGTCACTTCTAACCAGAACCTGTGACAGCTGATCGTAGTTTTCCTTCATGTTATGGGTGCCTGTCTGCCATGCTGTGTTTCAAAACATTGTTAATTTCACTATACACCGAGTGGATAATTACCCTAAACTGAAAATGTGTAGCAGCATGGAAATTAACCATGTAACTTTGATCCATGCAATGTGTTTGCAACTGGTTTAAAGAGGAGACAAAATTAATGCTCAGCCTAGGACTAGGAAAAGACATGTACACATAGGACAAGAATGTTTGCAGAATCAGGAAAACTCCACAATCCTTTAAAAATGGCAGGTGGAACCTCTGAAGACATTTTGCCATGATCCCATGTTTATCAGCTGTGATCCACATAGGAAGGAAACATATACTCAACAGGGTTATTCCAATATAGTGCTGAGTTTAAACAGACTCCGATTGGCTGTTTCATAGAATGTAAATGTGGGAGTCTGTATTTATGGAGCTAGCCAAGAAAGTCCTGAAAGCTTGCTAAAGTCTGTTGAATTATCATGGACCTAGCTTTTTAAATTATTAAATTGTAAAAGAAAACCTCACTATTAGTGATTTAAAATACATATGTGTTGTACAACTTTATTTTCAGAACAGCTGGTGTAGCACATGTTTGAACAGAGTTCTTTAATCAGTTTTGCCTGAGAGATGTTCATAATGGATACTTGGTTGAGTGTCAAAAGCTACAATTATCTCAGCCCAGGGTTCTGAGTTCCCAGTTTGATTGATAGCTTAAAGTGGCCGTGAAGTGATTGGGTGTATGATAAGTTTTTTTTTCAAATAGATGATCCACCAGCAGAGCTTTAAAAGCTTTGCCAATTTAATGAGTGGAAATATTGTTCAAGTCTTTGAAATGAGAACTATATTAGATTTTGATTTTTTTTTCCACCTGTGTGAGGTTTGACCATGGTGAAAACTGAATTGACATTGCATGAACTTGGAGACATGAAGGGTCATGCAGGCGGGGTGGGATTGCATGAAGGTGAGAGCTAGAGATCTTAAAATCTTATAAAGCAATTGGGAACAAGTCCCAGAAAACCAGTGTGAGTTTTCTAACCAGCGCACCCTTGCACTTGCTTGCTCCTATCTCTGCTGAACATCTGCTTCTGGAGTTGAACAATCCAACATCATCCTACACCCTCCAAAGCCTCCCCAGAGCAAAATCAAATGATTTGGGGCACTTTATGCTGAGACAGGTTTAATTTCAGTATCCAAAATCAGACCTGTAATGTTAAAAGTAGAAGGCTAGAGAGAGAAACTGTCAAAGAAATCAAAGTGACATTTTGAAGTAGGAAAGCTAGCAGAAAGATGATGAAATTGACAAGGTCAGAAAGGCGCACACGCGCAGGAACTGTAAATTCAGTGCATGCAGAGAAATGGATATGCTCACAGAAAGTCAAAAATGATTCATGCATTTGGTCGCTGATCTATGAACAACAGCTGAAAAATATGAATGCAATCATATTACAAATAAAAAGGATTAATGAGGGGTTTCAATATATTTATCCTCCTGTTTTCTTCACTTCTTTCCTGAAGGCACTTAACTATTGTTAGTGCCTGGTTCAGTGGATGCCAGCTGCACTCTGTTATGGCTATTTCCATGTGTAAGCCCAGCTACCCATCCTCCATTGAGGACATCTAATCAATGATATCGATAAGGAGTCACTGAATATCAATGAGGTGCAGAAACTCTGGGTGATACTTTGCTCCATGGGTCCAGCGCACTGTGATCAATTTATTGCCACTTGAGGTAGAAAGTTGATTTTCTAAATATTAAAGTAAATGAATGATCTATGTGTCAAGAGAGTGCCTCCAAAAGTAACGAAGAGGCATGCAAGTTATTTCATAATTCAGACACAGGAGTGACGTTAAACTAAGAGTTACTGAGGAGAGCATTCTCTGAGGCAGTAGCCAGCTCAGTTGGAAAACTGAAACAGAAATATGATGAAATAAAATCAAATGAAACAAAAACAAATTGTTGGAAAAACTCAGCAGGTTTGGCAGCATCTTTGAGAAGGAAGCAGAGTTAACTTTTTGAGCCCAGTGATTTTTCATCACAACTGTTATCACTTTATCCTGACTGCTAACGGTTTTGATGAAGAGATATTGGACTTGAAGCCTTAACTCTGCTTCCTGCCCACAGATGCTGCCAAACCAGCCGAGGAGTATCATGAAGTTATATCAAATCTACAGCAGAGCAACTGACCATTCAACACAACTGGTCTTGGCTGGTGTTTATGCCCCATCATTTCCAGGGAGTAGTTTAGAGTCAGGGGAACAAAAACAGTGAATTGATGAAACAGACTTTAGGAAAGGATTGTGGGAAAGTGAAAGGGTGGTGCGTAGGTACCTGAGGCAAATACAATCACAACATTTAAAAGACATTTGGACAGGCACATGGATCATAAAGGTTTAGAGAGAGATGGGGCCAAATACAGGAAAATGGGACTAGTGTGGTTTAGGAAACTTGGTGGGCATGGACAAGTAGGGCAAAAGGGTCTGTGTCTTACCATATGACTCCATGACGCTATGACTGTAAAACCAAGGGAACAAGTGGCTGTTCCTTATAACAACATTCGGTTCCCGTATTGGAATGGATTTGTCAGATGGGCAGATTGGATGGAATCTAACCCTGAAAAGTGTGAGATGATACACTTTGGATGAAATAACAAGACAAGGGGGTACTCAATGAATGGCAGGATGCTAGCAAACACAGAGCAGCAGAAGGATCTTGAGTTGCTTATCCACAATCCCCGAAGACAGAAGCACAGATTAATAGTTAAAAATCACACAACACCAGGTTATAGTCCAACAAGTTTAACTGGAAGCACACTAGCTTTCGGAGCGCCGCTCCTTCATCAGGTGAGGCAAGGAAAGGTTTTTTTAACCCAGAGAGTGGCCTCACAGTCTCTGCACACCCGAGTCCAACACTGGCATCTCCAAATCATGTCACAGATTGATAGGGTAGTAAAGAAAACACACAACACTGATAGGAAAGCAAGGATCAATAACAAGGAGACATAATTTTGAGATGAAATAAAGGAGGTTTAGAGTAGACTCAAGGAAAGGTTTTTTTCACCCAGAGCGTGGCCTCACAGTCTTTAAAACGTACTTAGACAAGTGCTTTAAATGTCGTAACATTCAAGGCTTTGTGTGCTGGAAGGTGGTAGAACTATAATTTTAGAGTAGTTTTTGTCGGTGCATTCTTGATGGGCTGAAGGTCATCTTCTGTACAAATGGTTCTCTGATGCTAAATGAGACACCCATAGCCCCAGCACTGAGTATATAGTGTATAGCATGTAACATGCAGTGGTTGATAAGCATCGTTCTAAAAATTTGAGAATGACCAGCTTGTAGCATGGACTGGAATGAAGGGGTGCAGGATATACATGAAAGAACATGAAAATGCAGAGACAAAAAATTTTAACACAAGTAAAGACACAAAGGATCAATTTCCATAAGTGTACTGATAATACACAATTCTATGTCTTCACTATTACTCTCAGTTTTGCCTTCAGCGGTGCCAACAAGCTGCTGTTGTTGTCCAGCATACTGACCTATATCTTGCAGAGGCTGAATACCGACTCCTGGACACATCTCCTATTGCCCCCAGACCACAGCCCAACATCAAAAGGCAAGCTATTGTTTTCACGATTGTCACCAACCTCGTCTCATCTGAGAATTTAACCTCAACACCAGCTCCCCCACCCCCGCCAGCCTTCAATCTCATAGTCTACCTTCCTCCCAAAATCCACAAATAAGACTGCCTGGGCAGACCTATTGTTTAAGTGTCTTCCTGCCCTATATAAATTATTTCTTCCTACCTTGACTTGATTTTTATCTTCGGTTATCCAGTCTCTTCCCACTTACATCCGCAATTCTTCAGACACTTTACATCACTTTAAAAATTTCCAGTTTGCTAGCACCAGCCACCTTCTTTTCACCATAGATGTGCAACCCCTCTACATGATCAGTTGATCTCAGGGCCCTCCATTTCTTCCTTGAAAGAAGGCCTAACCCATCCCCATTCTCCACCACCCTCCATTTGGCTGAGCTCATTCTCTTTTTCAACAACGTTTTTCCTTTAGCTCCTCTGATTTTCTTTGGTTCAAAGGTATGGCCATGAATAACCAAGTGGACCCCAGTACACACACACACACACACACACACACACACACCGGATGAAGAGTTTATGCTCAAAACATCGACTCTCCTACTCCTCGGATGCTGCCTAACTGGCTCTCCTTTTCCAGCACCACACATTCTAACTCTGATCACCAGCATCTGCAGTCCTCACTTTCTCCTTATTGTAAGTCATAGCAGTTAAATCTCACATTGATCAGCTACCCCTTCTCTTAAGTTTATCCTTCTCCACATCTCTCATTCCTGATTTTTTTAAATAGTATTGTTACGAGGATGCATGGGCAAACAGCCGATGGCATTTCAAAGCAATTGACTTTTTGTCTTCAAAATTTCGACTCCCTGATGCCAAGAGCACTTCTTTAATTGCTTTTTTTGTGATGAGGTGATGTTCTGTTGAAGGAATACAACAATGTCCCAATTGCAAAAATTCAGTTTCATAGTTTTTCTAAATCCTGTATCTTTGTCATTTTCCTTGTCCGGTTTCAACTACATTTCTTCACTAGTTTGTTAGATCTGAAACTGATAAAGCTTTCAAATTCCTTAATTTTGTGCCAATCCCTCTTACTGACAATACCTAGATAACATTTTAGCTGGTCTATTCCACAATTTGTAGACATGCATCCATTGTAATACTGCTCAGTTGAAAAACTCTACCATCAACATATTCATTACTGGATTCTAGATCAGTGGTGCTGGAAGAGCACAGCAGTTCAGGCAGCATCCAACGTGCAGCGAAACATCGATTTTGCTGCACTTTGGATGCTGCCTGAACTGCTGTGCTCTTCTAGCAGCACTGATCCAGAATCTGGTCTCCAGCATCTGCAGTCATTGTTTTTACCATATTCATTACTGGGCTGATCAATACAATGCCCTCTCTTTAATCCATATCTCCATCTTCTTCCTCCAAATCTTCCATTTCATGTTTTGTTTTGAATGTTCTAGAATACCATTTGGAAACATTCATGGCATAACAGCACTTCAAATCACACCTGAAACATCTATTGACTACACCTTAATCCTTTCTTGGGTTTATTCTCTCATCAGAAACACAAATTCTCTTCACGTCACAAAATTATCATTCATATTTCTGTGCTCATCTCTCTTAGGGACAATTTTTCTTTCATATAACATGCATCTAGATGGTTTCATGAATTTGTTAACATCACGTGCTCCATTTTCTGTCATGTTGTCAATTGCCCCTTTGCTATGAACACTGCTCGAAAGGGATAATTTTCTGTGATTTTTTTCACTCTTTTCTAACATTTGTTATAGTAGTGTACATTTTTCCACAAATTTCACTCCCAGTAAAACTAGAAGTCTGCCTGTACTTGAAGTTTTGGCACTGTCCAGTATTTTAAATGCTAACTCGTTTTGGGGAAATTCAAAATGAAATGTCTACAGTCTTGTGTACAATTGTCTGAAGAACATGATGAGCTCTACCACAGTATTATCCTCAGCCTTGAATTATTAGAGAAATTGAGGACTGTCAATGCCTCATCTGGAGTCAATAAATAATCTTCTGATAAATTTTAATTACGTAAGTTAGCAATCTATCCAAATTGTTATCTGTGTTCAAATCAACAGGCTCTCATTCTGAAAATCTTTGCACCTTATTGGTTTCTGTATAGTAACAATAAAAATTTATTGACTAGATATAGAAAATCCTAAGGCCAAACATTATTTACTCTTTGGTAAAGAAGTAACCCAGGTCCACGTTATACCTTCTTCCTTCTAATGGTAACAAGGCTCATTTTCAGAAAACAGGCATAAGTTATCATAACCCAAAACTTTATATTTTGACTTAGCCATCCTCTGTTCCAGGTCTTACACGCTTGAAGATAACTGTTTTTGAAATAAAAGTCCAAGTCCACACTTCTAGTGATTGCTTTATTTTGGTTAGTCATTCCCCATAACGCTCACCATTCACTGAGCCCTAGCTCCCAAATTTTTATACAGGTGGTTCATAATCAATTAATTTATCCAGCACCTGTTCCCTCATTCCATTATGTTTCAGGGATTCCTTCATACCATATTAGATAATTTTAAAAAATCCATGTTTTCAATTAACAGCAATGAAGGAACAGCATTTCTAATGAGGATGATTTGTGCTTGGAGGGAAACTTGGAAGTGGTGGTGTGGCCATGCATCTGCTGTATTGCTCCTTCCAGGTAGTATTGGCTGCTGGTTTGATAGAGTTGCTGCAGAATATCTGGTATATGTAGCTAATCACAGCTACTGCTGAACCAATGGGAATGGGGTCATGAATAAACAGATTGCTATGTCCTGTACAGTATCAAGTTTCTCAAGAGCTATATCAGTCCATCCAAGTGAAAAGTTGCCCATCATATTCCAGTCTTGTGCCTTAGATCCTAAGACCATAAAATACAGGTGCAGAATTAGGCTATTCGGCCCATTGAGTCTGTTCTACCATTCAGTCATAGCTGATGTGTTTCTCAGCCCCATTCTCCTGTCTCCTCCCCTTAATCCTGTCTTAAATACCCTCAATGATTTGGCCTCCACAGCTCTCTGTGCCAGTGACTTCCACAGATTAACTGTGCTCTGGCTGAAGAAATTCTTCCTCATCTCAGTTCAAAAGAGATGTCACTTCATTCTGAGACTGTGTCCTTGAGTCCTAGCCTCCCGTACTAATTGAAACATCTTCTCCATATCCACTCTATCCAACCCTTTCAATATTAGTTTCAATCAGCTCCTCCCTTAACCTTCTAAACTCCATCAAGCACAGACTCAGAGTCCTCAACTACTCCTGTTATGGCGAAAAGTCCTTCATCCCCAGGATCGTTGTTGTAAATCTCCTCTGGCACCCTTCCAAGGCCAGCACATCCTTCCTTAGATACAGGGCCCAAAACTGCTCAGAATATTCCAAATGCGGTCTGACCAAAGGCATACACAGCCTTTGCTCGTGTATTCTAGTCCTGTTGAGCACTAACATTGCATTTGCCTTCCGAACCGCCAACTGAACTTTAAGAGAATCCTGAACTAGACTCCCAAATTCCTATCTGCTTCAGACTTCTGAAGCCTTTCCCCATTCAGAAAATAGTCTCTGCCTCTTTTCTTCCTGCTAAAGTACAGGACCTCACATTTTACCACATTGTATTTAATCTGCCACTTTTTTGCCCACTCCCTTACCCGTCCAAGTACTTCTGCAGATCTCTGCTACCTCAACAGTCCCTGTCCTTCCATTTATGTTTGTACCAGCTGCAAACATAGCAACAATGCCCTCAGTTCCTTTGTCCAGATTGTTAATATATAACATGAATAGTTGTGTTCCCTTGTAGTTAGTGGACAGGGTTTAGGGAGTCAGGAGATGAGATGTTTGATACAGAGTTCTAACATGCTGTTGTAGCCACTGAATTTATATGGCTACTCCAGTTCAGTTTCTGCTCACTGGAAACCCCAATGAATGTTGATAGTGGGTGATTCAGCAATTGTAGTACCATTGAATGTCAAAGGTAGATAGATTCTGTCTTGTTGGAGATGATCCTTGCTTGGAACTTGCTGCAAAATGTTTCCTAACATGTCAACCTATGCCTATATGCTGTCTAGATCTTTTTGCATGAGAACACGGATAGCTTCAGTATCTAACAAATTTGAATAGCACTTAACATTATGGAATCATCAGAAAACATGCTTACTCTATTGTGTGAGTTAAGCCAGTCTGCCATCTGCACATTGAGAAACTGGTTAATAATATCTCAGTCTGCGATTGTCGGCACATATACCATCCCTGAGGCTGCTTGCTCCTTATCTCTATTGCTTATCAACTCTTTAGGTTCCTTTTATTTGTTTTTATTCACTTCTGAGATCAGGGCATCTTATTGCCTGTCTCTAATTGCCCTTAAGAAGGTAGTAGGAACTTCTTTGTTGAGATGCTGCAGTTTATGTGCTTTAGGTGGATCCACAACAGCCTTAGATAGAAAATTCCAGGATCTTAACCCAATGATGCTGAAGGAATGACAATATACTTCCAAATCAGGAAGGTGAGTGGCTTGGA
Organism: Hemiscyllium ocellatum; assembly: GCF_020745735.1. Lineage (NCBI taxonomy): Eukaryota > Metazoa > Chordata > Chondrichthyes > Orectolobiformes > Hemiscylliidae > Hemiscyllium > Hemiscyllium ocellatum. Next base: position 99,837,402 of record NC_083411.1, on the reverse strand, counting down.
GGAGAACTTGCAGGTGGTAGTGTTCCCATATATCTACTACTCTTATCCTTCTAGGTGGTAGTGGTCACAAATTGGGAGGATGCTGTTAAAGGATCTTTGGTGATTTCCTGCAGTATCTTATAAAGGGTACACAGTTATGCTAGTGAGTGTTGATGGTGGAGTGACTCAGTAATTGTGGATCTGCTGCCAGTCAGGCAGGCTGCTTTTTCATGGATGGTGTGAAATGTCTGGCATGTTGTTGGAATTGCAGCCATGTAATCAAATGTGGAATATTCCAGCACATTCCTGACTTGTGCTGTACTGATAGTGGAAAGTCTTTGGGGAGTCAGGAGATGAGTTACTCTCCACAGAAACCTTTGACCTGCTCTTGTAGCCACATTATTTATATGGTGAGTCCATATGAATTTCTGGTCAGTGGTAACCACCAGAGTGTTGGTAGTGGGGATTCAGAGATTCAATGGGATACAAAATATTTCTAATCTGTGGTCAGGAGAGTTGTGACCAAAAAAAAGTAGTATTTGATGTCACCATGAATATCTCCTGATATTCACCTGCAATTCACCTAGCAAAGACTTAAACCCGAACTTGTCTTTTTTTCAAAATGACCAGCCTTTGGCTACATTGTGGAAGAGAGGTTTAGCCTATTTCTATAGAGTCAAGGTGACTTGACAATGGCATTTCTATGATAAACTTCCAGACACATGTCACCCTCAGTCTAAGACTCAGATTCAGTACTTGAATCAGCTACTCCAGCATACTGTGTATGATTGGATGGTTCACTGATTGAACTTAGAGCTGTGACCGCACACTGGAGATTTTTCAGATTGGCTCCAAAGAACTATGCAGCCAATGCTCATTTTTTTGCCAAGGCACAAATTAGCATTAAATTCCATAACTTCAGAAAATGGCTTCCTTATATCAGTTGAAAATCTATTGCTGGTTAAAGCACAGCAGGTCAGGCAGCATCCAAAGAACAGGAAATTCGACGTTTCGGGCCAGAGCCTTTCATCAGGAATGACCCGAAACGTCGAATTTCCTGTTCCTTGGATGCTGCCTGACCTGCTGTGCTTTAACCAGCAACACATTTTCAGCTCTGATCTCCAGCATCTGCAGACCTCACTTTTTACTCCTTATATCAGTTATCTATTTCTCATATAGTCCATATACATATAATTCTGGGAGGTGCATGAATTGTTCTGTGTTTCGTGTGTAAGCAGCCTCACTTTACTTTTGTCCATAAGGTCAATTTGATTTTTTGAGTACAGGTATATGCTATTAAAATTTCTGGGTGCGGAATCATTGCATTCAGAATAGTAAGACATTTTTTTAAGATAACAATATGTAACACACTTTACAAGATGCTTTTGGCACGAGAGTCTTTCCCCTAATTCCAAACTCTTGAATTCTCTTGAAATGAATGAAATAAAAACAGACATTGCTAGAAAAACCTCAGCAGGTCTGGCAGCATCTACAGAGAGAAATCACAGTTAACGTTTCAGATCCAGTGATCTTTCTTCAGAAATACAGTATTTCCAGCAATTCTGTTTTTGTTTTTGTTTTTGTTTCTGGTTTCCAGCATTCACAGTTCTTTTGGTTATTTGAGATAAATGTGTTGTGTTCAAATGGTCAATGGTGTCGTGTATTAGACACTGTCAGTATAGTTCCCAAACAGCAAGGTGAAGGGGTTTGGCTGCCCCCCCAGTGCTGCAATTATTATGTAAATGTTCAATCAAAATCTGAGACAATATTGAAATGTAGGAAAATTAAATCACTGGCGAAGTTACTCACATATAGTATAACTTCCTAGCCATTTGTGGCCTTGCAACTGATTTGCATTGCTTGAGTTTCATATCAGCAAATGTGATGATTGGTTCCACCATTTCAGATATTTGACTGACAAAGAATTGGAACTTAGCCCTAGTTTTAATGCAGGCATAACAAAGAGCTGATTTATGATGTTGAGAGTTGGAGATTTTGGAAATTCTAGAAAATATTGAAGTTTTCATTGAGAAAGTATAGCTTTTCCACTGAATACACGAGCAACTTCAATGTGGCGGTGTGTATACCTAACTATAACAAAAACAGGAATTGCTTGAAAGGCTCAACAGGTCTGTTAGAATCTGTGGAGAGAAAATAGAGTTAGCATTATGGATCCAGTGACCATTTTTCAGAACTGATGGTAGCTAGGAAAAGGTTACATATATACGGAAGACAAGGAGTTGGGGGTAAAGGAGGAAGCAGAGCTTAGAGGGAGTGGAAGACAGTTAGGCAGATGAAAGGGTGATAATGGTAAACCAGGGAGAAAGAAGAGCTACCACTGGGGACTTTAAGTATGTGCAAATGTGTTCGTTGTGTTGAAAACATCTCATGTGATAACAGAACTTGCAGAATGAAGGATGTGGAAGGTTGTGTTTAGGCCCTAAAATTATTGAATTCAACATTGAGTGCTGAAGGCTGCAGCATCCTTGAGCAGAAAATGAGGTGCTGTTCTTCCTTGTGCTGAGCCTCAGTGGAGGTAGAACTGTTGACCAGGGAATACAGTCGTGTTTTGAAATGACAGGTAACTGGTAGCTTGGGTCATTTTTGGAGACAGAACGTAAGTGTTCTGCAAAGCAATCACCCAGTCTGTGTTGCATCTCCCCAGTGTCAAGCAGACCACATTGTGAGCAGTGAATACAGTAGACTAGTTTGAGTTAAGTGCAGGTAAATCACTGCTTAACCAGGAAGGTGTGTTTTGGGCCTTGGATAGTGGGGATGAAGGAAGTGAATGGGCAAGTGTTATAACTTCTATGATTGCATGGGAAGGTGCCATGAGGATGTGGAGAGGTGATGGGAGCAGAAGAGGAGCAGCCCAGAGTACCCTGGACGAACTGGTTCTTGTAGAATGCTGACTAGGAGAGGGAGGGAAATGTGTCTGGTGGTGGCATCCTCCTGGACGTGATGGAAATGGTAGAGTGTGATCCTTTGGATGCAAATGCTGATGAGGTGGGAAATGAGGACCAGGGGATTCTATCGGTTTTATGGGACGGAAGAGAAAGGGTAAGGACAGAGATGTAGGAAATAGCCAGACACAGCTGAGAGCCCCATCAACCAACGTGTTGGGGAATTCTTGGCTGAGGAAAAAGATGAACCTATGTAGCCTTGATTGTTGATTTAGGAAAAAGCCTCAGGGAGCCTCTACATAGACTGTATGTTCGCAAATGTTGTAACCATGCTGAATCATAATGTTGGTGCACCAAATCTGATGCATTATCCACTCCATATTAGAGAATCATCATCCATCACATGTCTAGTCAATCAGTTAACAATTCCAATAGTTTTATTCCAACCAAGCCATCTTTTCATTCCGTGTGGTGTATATGAGATAGTGTCTGCATTTCCATTTTTATTTTGGTTAAGTTATTGCCACTGTTGTAATGAGTTTGTTGCACTCTGGGCATATCTACCACTCTCCTGTTAACATTCCCAGTGTTACTGACCTTACTCTGATGATACTTTGGCATGCAGCCCATCCTCCATGTCATTGTCAAATTATTTCCGTCCAGTCGGAAGTGAAAATGATGGCAATGCAGATGTGCTGCTCGCAATTAATCGTGAATGTCATAACTTTTACAACACAATGACGCCACTGTTCATTCTTCTACCATTTGTGCAGCACTGAGGAAACCATCACAAATCTTGCCCAATACAACGGTAGTTCCCCATTGCATTAAATTGCCCTTGGTCCTGTCAATGAGCTGTTCCACTGAACATTAACTGTCCATTTGTTAATAAGTAGCATCCCCACAACATGTATCATAATCATGATTAGCACTGTAACACTTAGAGACCTGCTCCAATTACGACCAGTGCTTCCAATGACTAAACCTTTTTATGTCTGTACAGGTGCACATATTGCTAATTGTAAACATCTGTAATGTCTTAACATTGCGACTCGAATTCTAGCTGCTCCAGCATGACTGTTACTATGACTTTATCTCCTACATTAGGTCATTCAACTTGAACTCTTGTGTATGACCAGTTATCCCAAACTTCATATGCTAGTCTGTGTGGCTGCTCACAAAACTTTCTCACAAATTGTTTAACTCTTTCATTTTCAAGTTATACTTCTTCAATACCAGTCACAGCATCGTCTGCCAATCTTGTGAGGGGACATGATTTACTTTTGTTTAACCCAAGAAACTTATAAATTTCACAAGAAGATAATAAGTAAGAGCAGGAGAAGATGATCAGCCCCTCAAGCATGCCCCAAGCCTTGACTCTTTGATATCTCAAATATCTATATACCTCCTCTCAAAATGCTTTTAGTGAACCAGCCTCCACAACACTCTGGGGCAGAGAATTCCAGGCAGTCACTGCTCTCTGGGAGAAGAAGTTCCTTTGCACCTCAATTTTAAGCTATCCCCGTAATTTGTAGCTATGTCCCAATAGTTCAAGACTCTTCCACAAATGGAAATATGTTCTCAACACTCACTCTGTTCAGCCTCTCAGAATCTTGCATATTTCAATATGATAATTGCTCATTCTTCTAAACACAAAGAAAACCTAACCTGTTTAACCATTCTTGATAAATCAACCTCTTCTTCCCAGGAATTAGCCAAGTGAATCTATTTTGAACTGCCTCTAATGCCAATTTTGTTTTTGAAATATGATGACCAAAACTGTGCACAGACTCTCCAGTATCTGCGTGCTCTCTTTTCTCACTCCAGACACAACCTCACCAAAACCCTAGACAGTTGTAACAAGTCTTCCTTTTTTTCGAACTTCCTCATTGTGAAGGACAAAAGTCCATATGTCTTCTTAATTGCATGCTGCATCTCAATCACACCATAATCAGTAGTCACTTATCTTATAAAATATGTTCCCTGATCTGAAGCCTTCTATTCCCCACTTTGGGTTTACTTCTTCCAACATTATTAAAACAATATTTATGGCTGACTAGCCTTGTGTAGGATAGGGTCCCACTCACTCTATAAATTAATCAGTAATGAGCAAACAGTAACTTGTTCCCCAACTTGGTGGGACAGTCCTGCAAAATTACTTGTAACTGCTCCCATGGCCTCTTTGATCAAGGCTGATGTGGCATAGAGCCTTTGCTGGTCTTTGCAGATTATTTTAGGCATGTACTAGGTATTATTGACAGTGTTTTGCAATAATCCTTCCCATTCCTTGACACCACCAGTATCTGTCCATCCTCCCCAACCTGACCTCCCTCTCCATTGTGTGCATTCTACATTTTCATAAGGTTACTTTAAGGGCAACATGTGGCGACCACCATTCCTTGTTCTTCCCACTGCTTTCCCTTCCTCTTCTGTACTTGTGTGAATGTAAATGTAGATTTTGTCTATGCCAGTTGCCACAGCTGCTGCCTCATGCTCAGGTCCTTCTTGTAGTTGCCATCTTGGCTGCCTCATTTATCTGTTACCAAATTGGATGGGATCTGTTCCCTTTTGATGTGCTTTAACCACTATCACTACTGCCTCTAGAGGTGGTCTGCAAGCTCCCATTAATTCCTTAATTACTGTCTCAAGACATATGTGCCCTGCTCCTGAGATGATGTTCCCCTTCACTTCCATGTTACCATTTAATCAACAGCACCAAAGAATATTGCTTCAGTTGCAATACAAGCAAGGGGATCATATGTACTTTGTTGGCATGTTTTCAAAAGCAGCACCCTCTAAGGTGAAAGTAGAGGATTCTATGGCAGATTGTGAAATTTTCCACATCCAATATGTAGTAGCAAGTTCAAGATACTCTGGTAATCAACAAACCAGCAAAACATTGAATGTAATAGACAAGCACGTTTCTCAAATGAAGTGACTTCTTGTCAAATGAAATCAAATAGAGAGTGTGGCAAGAAGTTGGGATGAAGCTGAGAGTAAACCTTTTCACTCTGATCAGGAAGATGTGAACTTACCAATTGCACAGTCCACAGATCATCTAAGGCCGTTGTGGATCCACCTAAAGCACATAAACTGCAGCATCTCAACAAAGAAGTTCCTACTACCTTCTTAAGGGCAATTAGAGACAGGCAATAAGATGCCCTGATCTCAGAAGTGAATAAAAACAAATAAAAGGAACCTAAAGAGTTGATAAGCAATAGAGATAAGGAGCAAGCAGGCTCAGGGATGGTATATGTGCCGACAATCGCAGACTGAGATATTATTAACCAGTTTCTCAATGTGCAGATGGCAGACTGGCTTAACTCACACAATAAGAGTAAGCATGTTTTCTGATGATTCCATAATGTTAAGTGCTATTCAAATTTGTTAGATACTGAAGCTATCCGTGTTCTCATGCAAAAAATCTAGACAGCATATTGACATGTTAGGAAACATTTTGCAGCAAGTCCCAAGCAAGGATCATCTCCAACAAGACAGAATCTATCTACCTTTGACATTCAATGGTACTACAATTGCTGAATCACCCACTATCAACATTCATTGGGGTTTCCAGTGAGCAGAAACTGAACTGGAGTAGCCATATAAATTCAGTCTCAAAGATTCACAACCTACCAATAACTGAAATGGGACAATAATAGTTGTTAAAAGCAACAAAAGTGGATGTATGTAAGTATTTGGAGAAGAACAAACTACAAATGTATGAGAAAAGTTTTGCATAACATGGATAGCATGGGTAACTCAGTGTAAATGACAATGCATGGAACATTTTCTTTCTTAGATAAAGGTGTGTAGGATAGAAATATAATAATGGTCCAAATGTGCCATTATCATTTTACAACTAGTATGAGCATTCACTGTAAACATCCACCTTACTGTGTTTTTGTTGAATTGCTTGTACGAGTAAAACTGATGCCCTGTGATTTATAACATTCACTGTTTAGCTTCATAGATTTCAATGCCCATTGCCAAATACAGCTCAGCCGGGCCACTACTGACTAAACCAGCTGAGTCTTCAAGGATGCCAATCGAAGGCCTACAGGAGTGGAGCATATCTAGTGTCGGCTTTGCTCAACCAAAGATTTTGGCAAGAACATGTGAGATAGGTATAGATCCCTCAGTTAAATATGTCAGGGCAAAATGCCTGATTATGGTGGCCTCATTGCCAAGACTAGTTGAAAACTTTTCTAGAGGTTTATTTAGATGACCACATCCCTCAAACAGCCTTGCTTTAGTCCTCCTTTAGTAATTTTACAACAGATGAACACAAATATTTCTGAAATCTGCATTGTATTTTTAAGAACAGCAGTGTACTGGAGATAGTTTTATGATTCCTGAGGACTTTTGATAGAACCATAACATTGCTACAGAGAGCACCCACTTAAATCACTGTCACCAATAACTTCCATTATTCTGCTCATAACTGAGAGGAGACTGTTGGGACACTGAATTATTCTGATCTTTTGCATACAAGTCGTGCCTGGAAAATTTTCCAATTGTCAGGTTAGTGTTTTAGCGGTGCCACTTTTTTCTTAATTCATTCACAGGATGTGGACAAGGTAAAACCTCACTCTTAACAATTTCTCCTTCGAATCCTCCCACTTCCTCCAGACCAAAGGGGTAGCCATGGGCACCCGTAGGGGCCCTAGCTATGCCTGTCTCTCTGTTGGCTACGTAGAACTGTCCATCTTCCGTATTTACACCGACACCATTCCCCACCTCATCCTCCGCTACATTGATGACTGCATTGGCGTCACCTCGTGCTCCCGCGAGGAGGTTGAGCAATTCATCAACCTCACCAACACATTCCACCCTGACCTTAAATTTACCTGGACCATCTCTGACACCTCCCTCCCCTTCCTGGACCTCTCCATCTCCATTAATGACGACCGACTTGATACCAACTTTTTTACAAACCCACCGACTCCCACAGCTACCTGGATTACACCTCTTCCCACCCTACCTCCACAAAAATGCCATCCCATATTCCCAATTCCTTTGCCTCCGCCGTATCTGCTCCCAGGAGGACCAGTTCCACCACAGAACACATCAGATAGCCTCCTTCTTTAGAGACCACAATTTCCCTTCCCACGTGGTTAAAGATGCCCTCTAACGCATCTCGTCCACATCCCGCACCTCCGCCCTCAGACCTCACCCCTCCAACCGTAAGAAGAACAGAACGCCCCTGGTGCTCACCTTCCACCCTACCAACCTTCGCATAAACCAAATCATCCACCGACATTTCCGCCACCTCCAAACGGACCCCACCTCCAGGGATATATTTCCCTCCCCACCCCTTTCTGCCTTCCGTGACTACCTGGTCAGGTCCACCCCTCTACAATCCACCCTCCTGCCCTGGCACCTTCCCCTGCCACCGCAGGAACTGTAAAACCTGTGCCCACACCTCCTCCCTCGCCTCCATCCAAGGCCCTAAAGGAGCCTTCCACATCCATCAATGTTTTACCTGCACATCCATTAATATCATTTATTGTATCTGTTGCTCCCAATGCAGTCTCCTCTACATTGGGGAGACTGGACACCTCCTAACAGAGCGTTCTAGGGAACATCTCCGGGACACCCGCACCAATCAACCACACCGCCCCGTGGCCCAACATTTCAATTCCCCCTCCCACTCTGCCGAGGACATGGAGGTCCTGGGCCTCCTTCACCACCGCTCCCTCACCACCAGACGCCTGGAGGGAGAACGCCTCATCTTCCGCCTCGGAACACTTCAACTCCAGGGCATCAATGTGGACTTCAACAGTTTCCTCATTTCCCCTTCCCCCACCTCGCCCCAGTTCCAAACTTCCAGCTCAGCACTGTCCCCATGACTTGTCCTACCGGCCTATCTTTTTTTCCACCTATGCACTCCACCCTCCTCCCTGAACTATCACCTTCATCCCCTCCTCCACTCACCTATTGTACTCTATGCTACTTTTTCCCCACCCCCGTCCTCCTCTCATTTATCTCTCCACCCTTCAGGCACTCTGCCTGTATTCCTGATGAAGGGCTTTTGCCCAAAATGTCGATTTTTACTGTTCCTCGGATGCTGCCTGAACTGCTGTGCTTTTCCAGCACCACTGATCCAGAAAAGGATGTGGACATCACTGGCTGAGCCAGCATTTATTGTCCATCTTGAATTACTCAGAAGACAGTTAAGAGTAACCACAATGCTGAGAGTCTGGAGTCATAAGTAGGCCAGATCAGGTAAGGCCAGAGGTTTCCTTCCTTAAACTGGATCACAATCAGCAGTGGTTGTAAGACTCTTGATTCCAAATGCAATGAGGGATTTGAACCTGGATCCCCAGAACATCGCCTTCTTTGGTTTAGCTGTCGAGCGATAACATCAATAGGCCATCAACTCCACTGTATTAGAATAACTTGCTGAGGACATAGCCAGTTCTTCAGCACCAAATCTTCAATATTGTTGTACCTTCAATGCTTTCAGCATTTTTTAAAATCAAATGAAATGAACCAAATTGGCTGAGGACTGGTATTTGTGAAGCTGGGCCTCAGGATGAGGCCTGGATGCATAGTCCACTCATCAGTTTTGGTTCAGCCTTTCCCACTGATATGATGGGGGTGTCTAGCATTGAGAATGGGAAAGTTTGAAGAGCATTATTTTCTAGATGGTAGTTTAATTGTTTAGCACCATCCTCAATTAGATTGGCAAGACTGCATCGATCTGATCTGATCCATTGGTTGTCGGATTGTTTAACTCTCTACATTGCTGCTGCTTCTGCTGTTTTTACTGTTGCATGCATAAAGTCCTGAGTTATATGTTTATCAGGATTACACTTCATTTTAAGTTGGTCTTCATGTTGCTCCTTGTAGTAGCGGATTGTGGTTGAACACAGTTCTACTGCTGCTAATAGCCTCACAGCAACTCATGGGTGTCCAGATTTGAGCTACTAAACCTGTTCTGAATCGATCTCTTTTATCACAGAGGTATTACCACATACTACAATGGACGGGATCCTCACTGTGAAGACTGGACTTTTACGCTACAAGGACTGTACTGTACTTCTCCTAGTACTCTCATGGGAAGGTGCAATTGCAATATATAGATTAGTGAGGGTGCGGTCCAGTACATCTTCTCAGTACTCTTTAGTGATCCAAACAGGCCAGTGTCGCAGGACGCCAAATCTACGTGTTTTCTAAAAGTTGGTCAATTGTTGCTGTGGACTCAGCGAGAATAAAACACAACTCCACAGTCCTCATGATTACCTCACAATTGCTGCTTCAACTGAACTAACCTTTGACCTGCTGACTGCAATCAAATAATGTAAATACTTGCATAAAATTGGGACCAGTTTTGGTGTCTCAGTTAGGATCAACTGTACTGTCCTACTGCTGTTATGATCCCGAAAAACCTCTACGCTGCAATAATTAACTTAATTTAGAGCATATGTATTTCATTTTTATACTGTAACGAACATATGGCGTGGTTTCTTGTCGATGCTGATTTTCGTGTTTTGGCTTATTCTAATGAGAATGGCAAGAAGTTTTGGTGTCACTTAATATCACAACAAAATGGAAATGAATTATTAGGATATGTATAAAGCTACAATGTAACTTAATAAGTGAGCATAAGATATTTCAAGTTCAAGTATCCTTGGGCCAAGAGTCTGTTGATGCCTGTATGTTGAGCAGAGATTATATAATTATATAATTCTGTGCAGGTCTTTCAATCTTCACTTCCATTTCATATTTTATTAAATGTGTTTGATTTATGCCGAACTGACCAGGCTCACGGCTATTTTCCTGGTAGGTATATTGCACAAAACTTCACATCCAATAGTAATTGTTTTCTTTCTATCTTTAGTGATCCAAACAAGCCAGTGCCTCAGGACACCAAATTCATTCATACAAAGGCAAACCGATTTGAAGAAGTGGCCTGGTCTAAGTACAACCCACGGGATCAGCTTTATCTTCACATTGGTCTGAAACCTCGAGTCCGGGAGCACTACCGTGCCACCAAAGTAGCCTTCTGGAAGCACCTGGTCCCACATCTATACAACCTGCACGATATGTTCCAATACACCTCCACCACAACCAAGGTGCCTCAGCCTAATACCACTCCAATCTCCTACGCGACTAGACGACCCAATGGCAAGGTTTGGCCATTCACAACCAAACGGCCAGGCTCAGGCATGTCTCCAGCTTTCAACTCCAATGAGCAGCAGAAAGAGAACTGGAACTCAGAGCAGGACGGAGGTTCCCTCTTGATCGAGAATCCCCGAGACTACTCGACTGAGCTAAGTGTAACTATCGCTGTAGGGGCCTCCTTGCTTTTCCTCAATGTTCTCGCCTTTGCGGCTCTGTACTACCGTAAGGACAAACGCCGTAATGACCCCCATACACAGCCAAGCCCACAACGTAACACTAGCAATGACATGACGCACACACAGGAGGAAGAGATCATGTCACTACAGGTGAACCAAACCCACCATGAGTGCGAGAACATCCAGGCTCATGAGCCCATGCGGCTTCCTTCACTGCCAGACTACACTCTGACTCTCCGTCGATCTCCTGATGACATACCCCTCATGACCCCCAATACTATCACCATGATTCCCAACTCCTTGATGGGGATGCAGACCTTGCATCCTTACAATACCTTCGCTGCTGGTTTTAACAGCACAGGGCTGCCTCATTCACACTCCACTACCCGGGTATAGTGCTGGGCAGAAATCCTCCAGTAATAGGAGTGAATGAACTCTGGGCAGAGACTCCCTCATACAGACCACTCCACACTGCTGGATTTTAACAAGAGTCGAATTAACATGTGCACTGTACCATCCTTACAAGAAGGCTCGCTCCCTGGGAACTTCAAAAGAAAGAAACATATTCACATTGGGCCTTCTTGTTCTAAGAGATAACCTGAAGTTTTATAAAATAATCAAAAAGAAAAAACTTTTAAAAAAAAGAAAATGAAAGTGCTTTTGTTACCATTGTGGAGAGGCAGCAACAGTCAACTGCTCACCTTTATCTCATTATTCACATGCCTTAGCCCCGCACCTGCTGTGCTCCATGCAGTTTTTAATCACTTTTAGAACAGTTTAGAGTAAGCGTATTAGGACTGAGGAGATAGTAGGAACTGCACACACACAAGAACTGAAACACTATGGCCAGTCGAGCCAAGAATGTCCTCTACAGTTCACGGATCAGCTGCCATAATTTCCTGGGAGCATCGTGGAAAGACCAGAAATTAGTGAGAACTGGGATTTGAGCCGAAGTTTTGGCAATCGATCGATAGAGCCCCTGGAAGATTCCCGGTGTATTGTTCCTCGGAAAGGTTGTTGAGAACAAAGAGCTCCTCCCTAGCCTCCAGGCTCTGTTATCATTTGGAAGCATCTGTGCTCACCCATTGCTACCTACCTTTTCCTTCCTCACTCAGTTAACTGGGGAAGCACTTTGAATTTTTGTGACTTGACAAAAACCTAACAAACATTTTACACATTTTTTTTGTTCTGGAGCTGGTGGCAACTCTTCAAGTACAGCGAATAATGCAGCTTTAGATAGTGTGCACCCCTTAATTTTTTTATACAAGGTGAATTGTGACACGTGCCAAATTAGAACCAGCATTTTTGGTGGGGTGGGGGGAGTGGAGGGTTGTTTTTAATTGTATCTGTCTGTTTTGTATTTTGGTATCAGCAATCTGTTGCTGTCTGTTACTTTGTGCCATGCTTGTCTGTGGCTGAGAAGGTGTGGAGAGAGACAGTGCCACAATATGCTCCCATGTTTTGAGGCTTTTGAATTCAAAGTCAGGTTCCATTCCATGTACTTAGTCCAGGCTCACAAAACTGTGCTGTCAAAGGAATGTTTTCTTCAAAGCTACATCAGACAGCTCCCACAGAAGCCAGACTCCAGGCAAGTGTAAAAAAAGCACTTCAATGCTCGGGAGTTTCAATTCAAATTTTTAAATCGGCTGTTCCCCCCAGAGTTCATTTTTCTCATACATATTTTGAGTCATATTCTCTGTCCATGATTTATTTACAAGTTCGTGTAAAGAGTGTGTGTTTAATGAGATTGGTTTGAAAACTTTAAGTTAATTCTCTGTGTGCCCAGTGGGTAAAAGGCAGGTTCAAAATGTGTCAATTTCTAGGGCAATGTTCCTTGAGCCTTGGCACCTGACAAATGTCTAATCCCACATTCGGTTAAGCAATTCTTGAGAGTTCTGTTAACCATTTAAAACAGATGTTAAGCCCCTTACATTTGTAAACACCTGTTTTAGAACTCCTCTGAAACATTGGCTCTCCTGAGTAAAGCATGCACCAGAAAAACCTTGCTCAAGACATTCAGCAGCCTCTATGATCGAGTAACATTCACCAACCAAGAAAATATATGTTTTTCCATACTTTGATGTGGAGCAAGGAGAAGCAGGAACAATCATTCTCAAGGATTACTGCCAGTCATGGTCAGCCTCTGCCATTGCCCTCACCAGTGAGACAAGCAGGTCCAAAATCCATGTTCTTTAAATCAACAAACTGCCATTAAAGATACAGCGGGCTTATCACCCAAAGCATGAGATAAGACCGCGGTCAGTTTCTGGAAAGTTGTGCAGCTTTATTGCAGACAATGAATGGCCCATAACCAGTTTGTTCTCTATCATCTCTGTGTCATCATTGCTAGTACTCTGTGGGAGAGAAAGAAAACAGTCTTCTCAAGAATGTAAACCCGCATCTCAATTATAAATAATTCCAGCCTTTCTCAACAAACTAATCCAAATAAAACTAATCTCATACACACAATTCTGGAAATACTCAGAATGTCTCCTTGAAAGAGACTTCAGTCATTCTGAACATTTGAAGCATTTACCATTCTGAATATACATTCCTTGACTTCTTTGTTTGTTCATTTCCGGGATGTTTGGTATTTGTTACACATAAATAACTACCCTTGAGTAGCTGCAGGTGAGCTGCTTTCTCGAACATCTGCAGTCTGCATGGTGCAGGTAGGACTATTGTGATGTTAGGTAGGGAGTCCCACGATTTTGACCCAGTGATAGCAAAGGACTTACAATATGGTTCCAAATTAGCAATGTGTGTGGTTTGAAGGGAAATTTGTAGTTAATGATATTCCTGAGCATCCAGGGCCCTTCTCCTCCTGTGTAGTAAAGCTTGGGAATTTAGAAGATGCTGTTGATGTCTTCCTGAATCTACTTGCCAGCAGCTGAAAATAGGAAGTTATTAGGTCTAGTGCCAAGTTCTCGTTGGAAAACTCAACTTGCTTTGATAACAAATAATCAAATCACTGTCCTAGAAAGAACACAAAATCAACATCCACAATTGTGGTCAATTCTGCCTGAGCTGGTTCTTTATCTGACAGTGAATCACAAATTAAGTTGCTTCATGTGAAACAAAACCAGCATATCTGCCACACCTACATATGGATTCCTGTATCTCTAGCCCTCCATATTCAGTTTTTACTTAAATCTATCTCTCCATAACTAGTTCCTCAATGTGTTAAACTTTCATCTCTGCCATTCAATAGTTCCTCTTCCATTGTCCATAGCTTTTATCCTTTTATCTCCAATCCCTCTGTTTATCATCCCAAACGCAATCTTCATTCGTTGCCTTTTCTCCTGCTCTGATCCATTGGACTGTTCTTTGTGATCCTATTAATCAACCACTGGATTGTACTGAGAGTGGATTCTGTTGCAAGTAGATTAATTCCCTTTGGTTAATGTCTTCTTTTATGATCAACATATTCTTTTGGGGAAGCTCGAAAGAAGCCCCACTAGGATAATCTGGTAAATTTAGAACTGCTTTTCCTATGCTGGACAGCAGTAAAACCCTTGATGTAAGTTTAACTCTTGCTTGCCTTTCTTGTAAATTGCAATCTCATTGCATTTGGACGAAGAACGATCAACAGGTAATTCAGCTAATTACACTTGATATATCCTCTAGGCATCTTGATGATTTCAATTATGCAAATTCTGACATTGGCATTTAGGACTTCCTGAGCGATTTTTTTTAGAGCTGAGGACAGAAAGTCAATGCCATGTGTGGAAGCAATTATAGGATATCAGTAATTGTAAAGAAGGAGGTTTCATATTTTCTTGTGATATTGTGTATTGAGCTGAACACTTAAATCAACAGCAACTGCCGTTCTGAGAGTCTGCAATTGCTCGTTACCGGATTGGAGTTTGGGAAATCTGTTTGGCGCCGTTATGGCTTTCAGTTTCACTATGTATACGTCAGGATTGGAAGCTGGCTGTAAAATGGGATATGGAGTTGTATTAGCTACTGAAGGACTTTATACAGATGACTGCTCCCTACTGCTAAATAAGCATCACACTCAAACATCTGGGTTCAGAGTAACAGAGACAATGCTTTACTTGTTTTTGCTGTTAAAATTTGTCAACCAGCGCACATGTGGAACAATATAGGACAAAGGGAAAATATTCCATTGTGTGTCATAGACGACCCTTTGAATATTGAAGTATACAGATGCCTAGATCCTTTTCTATCATGTTCAACTGTATCAACTAAGTATGTTTTTAGTTTGAGGCTGAATCTTTTATTTAGAGCGCAGACACTCTAAATATTTCTTAATTCACATTATTCTCAATAAACTGAACAATTAAAAATAATCAAGTTCTGTTATTATTTTGATGCTGAAATACTCCTAAAAAAAGTAAAAGGTAAACTGCCACTCTGACTGAGGGAAAAACAGAACAAGAGAAAAGCTAATCTGAAGGTACAGAGCTGTAGTATCTATATAATAGGGAAGTATAGAACAATATATAAAATGAACTATGATTTAAACATTTCAAATATGAAATTCTTCAGAAATATCTTATTCATTCTATTTGAGTTTGAAATTATATTTTTAAATGGTATACTGAAGGCAAAAATAAAGAGTTTGGGGAATATTGCCCACAGAAGTGTCCATCCTAAATGGTGATAACTAGTTTTCAGATGCTGGAAGTCTGTCAGCAGCTATCAGCTATCAGAGATTATGGGACACTTTATAACGTTGTCATAGCACCTCAGTTATCTGCAATGTCATGAATGAGGATTGTGTTTACGTATTTCAGTTGTAAGGATATTACATTGTCTGTGTATCAGAATTGTTACCTGTGATGCAACAGGGCCACATCAGAAAGCAGAGTCTGGACCCTATATATCACTTAATGAGAATCAATTGGAATTTTTTTTTGCACTTTGCAAGATTTTCCTGGCCCTACTAAGTATTCCAACTCATTTTGATCCCACTGTGTGTTCTACTTTTAACTATCTTTTTCTGCATCCTGACTTTTAATCACAATGTTTCTTTTAAACTCTGATTGATGGTGAAGCATTTCTGCATCGAAATAAAATGATAACAAGATGCTGGAGCTTTTGTTTATTCTCCGTGTTGCTCCATTTATTTGTGGAAAATAGTCAGTTTTTTCGTAGGTTTAATTTTGTCTTTCCAATAATTGGGAAATTCATAGATTCATGTTATCAAGGCAACTGTGATTACTTTATCAATGAGAGAAACACACCAGTCTTCCATACATGTTTTTCAAGTTTCTAATTTCCTTACCTGAAGGTACCATTGTTGCTGGGGTACAGAGCACATGCTCTTGCTAACAGACAAAGAAAAATAACCTGTCTTTATTCTCTCTTTTTCCACTCCTGGTTTGACTGCAACAGGTTTCTCAGTTTTCAAATAAGACATTGTATTGCCAATTTAGTGTGGACAACTTGTAAGAGTAAGGCCAAACAGATACTATCAAAGCCTACGAGTTCATTTTATGACTAAAACTCACTATCTGGCGAAACTTATTTCAAAATGTACTAACACGTCCTGCTCCCTGCTCATGCACACAAACATATAGTTCCTCAAGCATTCAGAAAAAAAACAATTACACAGGCAATTTTTCTTTGGCTGAAGTAGTTGGTTTGACATTTTGACTGAAGTATCCCTTTTCTTCGACAAAACTCAGTTGTAGAAAACCAATAGTATTCAGGAGAGGTTGTTTCTGCTATAAAACTGCAGGAACATCTTTTATTCTCTCCACACAGTACCATCTAAGCTCTCTTCTTTGTTTTACTTACTGACTGAGTTATGTCTTTATGTATTTTTTGTTCAAAATCAAATTCAAACTTTCACAAAAACGCTTGCATCATATGACCTCTCTCCAGGTTGGTAGTTGACCATTGATCAGAATATGCCTGGCTCAGCTTGCACTTATCTATTGTGATAGCTGAGGTAATATTCTTTAAACTTTCCAGCTATTAATCTTTGAATGATCAATCCTCAACCATGATAAGATTCAAATTACATAACACCAGGTTATAGTCCAACAGATTTAATTGGAAGCACTAGCTTTCAGAGCGCTGCTACATTGAAAAATACCTTGATTGTTTGTTACGTCTCTCATCTGTTAGAATGACCATGATAGTTTCACGTCTTTCATATGTAAATCACAAATCTTTTTTTAAATGTTACATTCTCAGGTTAACTGTAACAATTGGTGTCAGTGCAAATAGGATGTTGAGATATTGCGGATGTTAGCCCCCGTGTTCCCTGTCTGTGTCATAGTGTTTATAGACTGATTCTAATCTAAAAAGTGGCCGAGCAGAGGCTGATGGCTAAGTTCGGTACCCATAGGGAAGGCCTCAACTGAGACCTTGGGTTCATGTCACATTACAGGTGACCACCATTGCACTACACACACATGCACACCTATACACAGACACACTCACACTCCTACAGACACACACGCTCCCACACTCACACATGCACCCTCTCACAGACTTAGACACTTTACACTCACACACGTATACACTGTCTCACAGACACTCACAATCTCCACTCCAGATACATACACACGCACACACAAAACACACATATATGTTTGTGGGGTGAATTTGTACTTGCAGAGTCACATTGTACTTTGCTCAAAAACTGCATGAATCTCTGTAAGAACATTAACTCGCTTTTTAGATTAGAATCAGTCTAAACATTTTGGCACAGACAGGGAACACAGGGGGCTAACACCTTCAATATCTCAACATATTATCTGCACTGATACCAATTGTTACAGTTAACCTGAGAATGTAACTTTTAAAAAAGCTTTGTGATTTACACATGAAAGAAGTGAAACTATCACGGTCATTCTAACAGATGAGAGACTTAACAATCAAGATATCTTTCAATGTATAATTTCATTACATCACATTGTAAACGTTTGTTATAAGTTGCGTGTCTTACAAATGTGTACTCCACAACCACTTGATGAAGGAGCAGCACTCCTAAAGCTAGTGCTTCCAATTAAACCAGTTGGACTATAACCTGGCATTGTGTGATTTGTAACTTTGTACACCCCAGTCCAACACTGGCATCTTCGAATCCTGATGAGTTTCACAGCTCCAGGTGGATTATTGTCAGTGTTGGGTTTCTGTAGATCCATGACATATGGCTGGCTACACAGAAATTGGAAGCCATTTTAATTCACTATCCTTTTTCCAATTAAATGTCTTGTTTAAAAGTTTAATATGTAAGACCAGTTGATGAGATATGGCATTCACTAAGCCTCTTTTGGCAGCACCATTCAGGTTGTGGAGCATTACCCTCAAGAACCAGATGGTACCACCTTCAAGCTCTTTTGCAGGCCATTCACCATCCTGATTTAGAAATATATTGCCATTCCTTCACTGTCACTGGGTTAAAATCCTGGAAGTCCCTCCCTAATAGCATTCTGGGTGTACTTACATGAAAATAGGTGGCAAGAGTTCAAGAAGGTTCTTCACTTTGACCTTCTCAAGGCTATTAGGAATAGGCAATAAATATTGGCCAAGCCATTGAAACCTTTTTCTCTTGAGTGAATAGAAGAAAAATCTATACAGCTCATCTTCAGGATACTATTCTTTGCATAAGGGAAACCAAGTGTGAACCTACACTATTGAGCAGTCCACCACCCAAAGAAATCATTTTAATACTTGAAATAAAAACAGAAAGTGCTGGAGAAACTCAACAATTCAGAACTGCTGAGTTTCTCCATCATATTCCATTTTAATTTCTGATTTCAGCATCTGCAGTATTTTATTTTTATTATCATGTTGTTACCCAGCTTTAACACTTTCCAATGATAACCATTTAACTGCAGTCAAAAGTCTCAACTATTATTTGGCGGCACGGTGGCACAGTGGTTAGCACTGCTGTCTCCCAGCGCCTGAGACCCGGGTTCAATTCCCGACTCAGGCGACTGACTGTGTGGAGTTTGCACGTTCTCCCTGTGTCTGCGTCGGTTTCCTCCCACAGTCCAAAGGTGTGCGGGTCAGGTGAATTGGCCATGCTAAATTGCCCGTAGTGTTAGGTAAGGGGTAAATGTAGGGGTAGGGGTATGGGTGGGTTGCGGGTCGGTGTGGACTTGTAGGGCCGAAGGGCCTGTTTCCACACTGTAAGTAATCTAATCTATTTATTTCTAATTACTGAATATATTTGAACGCTTCAAGGTGCTTCATAACAATTAATTACCTTTGATTGCTGCTGAATTGACAAGTGCTAGCTTTCTACTCCAGCTAGATCCCACATAATATTTCATTGCAATGAACATATTAATTCACACCCAAATTTAGAGATTTTGGGTAGCTTTAGAATATTCACCAGCGCAACAGCATTTCATTATTTCTGATCTCATTCATCTTATTTCTCATCTAGATTGTCCAAGTTCAAAATCTAATCAATTCCTGTCATTTCCCAGCTCAGATCCATTTCCTATAGACTCAATAAGTCATCTATTTGTATCATCTGTTCAGCTGAGTACAATAAATATTGTATTACAGTTGATCCTCCAGGAGCAATTGTGTGTTTAACTGCCTGCAGTAAACAATCTCAAGATTGATCACCCCACAGCTACTTTACATCAGCAATAAACTCCATATCAGGAGTTAGTTTCTTGCATATTTGGTATATCTTCCCATAGTAAGCACTGTATCAGTGATCAATTGCCAGCAGTTTCAAAATATATTCCATCAATACTGCTCAGGAATTGATCACCTGCCATTTACACATTTCTGACTTCAGTAAACACTGCATCAGGTTGGGAATTTCATGGCAGTATATCTGACTGCACTAAACATTGTTGCAGGACTGTACCATGGATTGATCATCTACAAGTACGGATTTCTAACAGCATAGAGGATTGCAGTAGTTTACAATCACTTGCTGTTCCCATGTATTTGACCACAATAAATATTGTATCAGAGATCAATTATCCGTGTGCTCCACTCCAGTAAACACTTTATCGGGATTGATCATCGCCAATACCCTTGTATCTAATTGCACTGAGTATTGATTTTTAAAAAAGCTGGAGAGATGTTGCAACATATTACCATGAGTGTCAGTATGGATTGTGGATTATTGGAAGTATTTCTAAATCAGAAACTTCAGGAAAATTGATCTCTAACCTCAGATTTGTGTGAACTGATACCAGCTGCATTTGGGAGCAATGTAATTGGCTTTCCTGTCCCTGGAATATGGAAGAGTAAAACAGCCAAGATTCATGCTTTTGGTTGATATTCAGCAATGCTTTTGGGAAAATTCATTCCTGGGTTACTTTGGAAGTCACGACAGAACTATGATAGCCCTCCACTTAGTTAGCCTATCAACATTCACTTTCTAGGTGTACACATTAACTTATTTTGAGTAAAATTATTCATGGATGTGAATATCATTGGCAAGGCTAGCAGATGTTGCCTATCCCCAATTGCCATTGAGAAAGAGATGGTGAGCTGCCTTCCTGAACAACTGCAGTCATGTGCCAGTACAGCTGTAATGGTTTTAGGGAGGGATATCCAGAATTTTGACCAAGCAACAAATGAAGGAATGGCATTACATTTCCATGTCAGGATTGTGTGTGTCTTTGTGGAGAATTTACAATATTCCAAATATCCATGTAAGTGATATAAGCCATAGGTTTATGGGTTGGCATCAAAGGAAGCTTGACATGATATTGTAATACATCTTTTATATAGTACACACTGCATCGAGGTGGAGAGAGTGAATATTTAATGTGATAAATGTTGTGCCAGTTAAATGAGCTACTTTGTTCTGGATGGTTTTGAGTTTATTGAGTGTTGTTGGAGCTGTACTCATCAAGCCAAGTGAAGAATATTCTATTACTATAGACTATTGCCTTATGATGATGGATAGTTTGGGAGACAGGAAGTGAGTTACTGATTGCATATTTCCCAGCCTCTAACCTGCTCTTGCAGTCACAGTATTCATTATTTGGATCAGATAAGATTCTAGTTAATAAACAACCCCCAGGATTTTGATACTGGGGCTTTAGCAATAATATTGCCATTGAATGTCAAGAGCAGACTGTCAAGAGCAGATCTCCATCTTTCTGTTGTTGGAGATGGTCATTGCCTGGCAGCTACCTACAAATGCTGTTCATCAGCCCAATCCTTGTCTTGCTTCACAGCTTCAGTTTCTGAACAGTTGCAAATTGTGCTGAACATTACACAATCAATCATCAAACATTCCCAGTTCTGACCTGAGGATAGGGGAAGATCATTGATGAAGCAGCTGAAGATATTTAGGCCTAAGTTACTGCAGTGAGGAACTCCAGTAGTAATGTCCTGAACCTAAGATGATTGGCCTTCAGTAACTAAAACTAACATAACCAGATGAGAAGGGGTGAACCAGCTTCCCTCTTATCAACCTTCCAACAAAGTTCTTTTCAGCACAAATTTTACTTTTCTCCAATTTAAATGTAGCTAAACTTTTTTTTAATCATTACCAGTAAGCAGCCAATTATTACATTTCCTTGTGTTAAAAAGGAATAAATCTAATACCTGCTAACCCTGAAGAAATAATAAAGACATGGCATGAATCCTATAGCTTTATTCAGTCATTTGAAATCTCACACACAATGTACAAAGTTAAAAGGGAATAAATAAATGTATGAATAATTTATTGTCATAAAAATCTTGAAAATTCAGTGAAAAGTGTTTTGTCACCACAATCCAGCGCAATTTTGAGTTCTACTAAGGATAGGAAAAAAAAGTTAAAAGAGTTAAGATTTCATCTTTGGTTCAAATTGGGATTTGGGATCTCACCCAAGGTTTCTGCGAGGTCTTTGCAAGGTGTTGCAATCCTCAAGGAGTCCCACTCTGGGAATAGCAATGACAACACCAATGCCCCAGGAGATCCAGAGTCAGCTGCCACTAATGCCTTGCTAACATAGCCAAGAGTCACTGCTGTGGCCACCACTACTGACAAGACTCCAATCTCCAGGACTACTGCGCCAAGAAGCCAGGCATTGTGTCCAGTAGAACAGGAAGATTGAAAAAGTATATTGTTTGCATCCACTGGATGTCTTTGAGACAAAAGATTTTAACCTGAGATTGTGACATGTTAGTTAGTTCTGTGGATTTTCAAAAAGCAATGAAAATTGCAGTTATTTTTTACATCCTGTTTCACTGAATCCCTGCAGTGTTGAAGCTGGCCATTTGGCCCATCCTGCCTGCACAAATCTTTCTGAAGAGTATCCCACCCAGACCTACCCCATCCCTGGAACTTTCATATACTCAAGGTTAATCCACCTAGACTACACATCATGAGACAATTTAGCATAGCCTATCCACCTAACCTGCACATCTTTGGATTATGGTAATAATCCAAAGATTATTATGGTATTCAAAAATTGGATTATGGTAGGAAATCCATGCAGACTTGGGAGAATGTGCAAACTCCACACAGACAGTTGCCTATGGGTGGAATTGAACCCAGGTCCCTGGCACTGTGAGGCAGTTGTGCTAACCACTGAGCCACTATGCCACCTGTTTCCTGAAGTTTCTTTCCAGTCAGTGTTGCTACCAGGTGCTTCACACTGAGAGATGGAAAAAAGTCTTCTTTCCTGTTTTCATAACTGGAGTAAAATAAACTCCTGTCAGTCTGCCACTGAGCTCCTTAAACACAAACTGATAGCTGAGTTTATTGTGTCCAGGTTTGATCATTGGAGGAAATTTTAAGTCATCAACAAGTAAAGATTTTCATAGTTGTGCAAATTCGTTGGGAGTTGAGCGGGTAACTTGTTCATTGCCTTTGATGGCCATCAGCTTGGGCAGTCTATAGATTTTAATCCACATCAGTTTCATGAAACCTGGCTAACCTGTGTGTGACAGGTGATGTCAGTGGCCATTTTAAGTCACTGTTTATTGGTACCTTTTAAAAACCGTTTTCATCCATGATGGTCCCATGTATTAAATCAATTGATCGTTGAATTCTATGTGATTGTAACACATCTATCTTTGTTTGTAATCAATATGACATGGAGAGTTTGACTAGGGTTGCTTTGTGTTACACTCAGACAAGTTGATGTTAAAGGCAGTTACTCTCACCTTACTGTTAGATTTCTGTTCTTTTGATTGTGTCTGGACCAAGGCTGTAATAAGGTCTGGAGCAGAGTGGCCCTGACAGAATGTAGAGTAAGAACTTCAAAGATAGTTCATTACTGTGGACTGGTACTCTAGCAAGATGTCAGTGCATTTAAGAAAGAATAAAATGAAGGGTCAAGATGCGCAATGTATGTGGAAAAATTGAATTGGAAAATATGGATAAGCTTAATTATTGAGAAAGAATCTAATCAGAATCTTATAAACATATTCTGATTTTTGTTTGTGATGTGGTCCTATAATGAAGTGGTTGTAACAGTGGTAGGTCAGTAAATGGATAGTCAGATCACATAACAGAAAAGAATTGTCAGCTAATTAGATAACCAATTGCAGACCTGACTACTAGAAATTATCTGGATTATCTGGAACACTGGGAATTGAAGGCAGTTGTTGGTTTATTTGTAAAATGTATTTCAGTGAATTAGACTAAAAGTGAATAGAAGCTTAATTATCCTTAAGATAAATCTTGAGAGCGCTGAGGGAGGGCAAGCCTTGTGCTTGGTAAAGTGGAAGCAAAATCCACAGAGACATTTGACTTGGCTTCATCACCACTATAATGTTTGCTATGCTCTGTCAGATGCAGTCTTCCTCTGTTCTTAAACGATGCCAGTTAAATTAACTATATTTGCAGTTATTACAATCAGAAATCACAGAACTGACCCAAAGCCACTCTGAATCAATCAGTGACACCCAGCACATTACAATCTTGTTTTCACACTTGCGCAAGTCCACAAACCACACACAAACTTTTTTTTTTCATTCACCGATACCCAAGCTCACAATCTCACACACACACACACACACACCTATATACACAATTCATCCCACTCACATCCAATATCACACACTGTCACTATCACCCACATTCTCTAGCTCGGCAGTTTGTGGCTGTTTTTACATCAGTTGTTTGTCTGATTTCTATAATGTAGCATACATTTTGCAACAATGAAACAGACAGGGTCTGACACTAAAAAATATAACCAGATTATTAAACATTTTATTAGGTGGTAGAACATCATTATTTTTATTTTGAATTGAATTAATATGTATTTATTGATGTCTGTAAATAAAAGTTTAATTTGTATGTTCTTAATATTTTGGGACATTCTGATCAATATCTCTTTTTATTCACCTGTCCCTTTCTTAATGGCCCTGTAACTAATCTCTGTAAAAACACTGAAAATATTTTATAAAAAGACATTTATTCCAAAATTTGTTGTTTGAAGGGCTTTTTGTGAATGACTGCTGGTCCAATTTTACTAGTAGAAGTAAATAGAAGCCTTTTTTTATGCTACATTATTTACTCACACTGTACTCCTGGAAATGCTGGTTTCACACCAGGTTATGATGCTATGCATCAAATCGTTTTCGTTGGTACGTGGCTCAAATCGTTCCTCATTAAATATGTGTTCAGATATTGCATATCAGGAGGCTTGAGGGACACCATTGTTCTACCCAATACTGTTCACTCATGATCTATGCATGAACTTCCCAGTAGCGGTCAATAATACAGAAATATCTCAAAGTCAAAGGCCCTGAAATTCAGCAGGGTCACATCCATGTTTGAAGATGGAATGTGGATAATTTTGAGCCAGCAACTCACAATCAGTAGATATTTACTGAATTCTGATCTCAGTGAGCAGTTTACATAATATGGGAGCCACAAACATACATGTAGAAACTGGCTTTCAAAAATACTCTTACTTTTGGACTTGCAAAGATTCTGCAAAAGTGACCAGTTATGTGCTCAAAAACAACAAGAACCAGAAAGCCACAACTATGTTGATCAGAACCATACCTTATACTAGAGAAAGAGGCCAGTTGTTCCATTATGCATATACTAGCTCCTCAAAAGCAATCAAATTGAATCTAAATTTTAATGTAATTATGTGGTTTCCTTTGTTTTGTATTCCATACACTGTTTTGACTGCCTTGTTAAGTGCAGCTGACACCTTCAAAGATTTGTGCTTCCTCTGCTCTTGTATTCCATCATAATAGTAGTGTTTAAGTTTTACTGTCTCCTTACGCTGTAACTGTCACTGCACATTGATCTGCTTTTTTTGTGTGACTATCTATTTCATCAGTCAGTTTATATTCTCTTGAAATCTGCTGCTGTCCTACTCATTATTTTCTCTCAATCAAGTTCAAACTTTGAAATGATGTTTTTGTGGTGTATGTTTGGAATCATAACATGAAAAATAATGGATCTTAATACTGAACTCTAGAGATCCCCACTGTATATTTCTCAGCCTGAAAAGCATCCTTTCATTATTACAATGCCACTATCCCTTAGTCAATTATACCTTGAAGTTAATATCAACCCTTTAATACCATATGTTTCTATTTCTGAATAAGTCTATTCTGTGGTGCTTTATCAAATATCTTTATGAAAGTCCATATTTACATCTAATCTACATTACTTTAACTAGCCCTCTGTGCTGAAAATGAGTCTAATAAACTGGATTGGACATGATATCCCTTTAATAGATAAAAGCAGAAATCACAGATCAGCAGGTCAGACAGCATCTGTAGAGAGAGAAACTAATGGAAGTCATGGGAAGCAGCTATCCATCTGTTATATTCAACACAACTGATTGCCTATCAGCTGGATGTTGATACAGTTTATCTAGGGCAGAGACATCCAAGCAGCTGTAAGCTGAATACTTCAGTCAAACGATGTAAATAGGCCACATGATTTCCCATAAATTAGGGCCTTGAAACATAGAAAATTTGAAATGATTCCAGTCACATAAATTCAAATTCTGCACCAAAAACTGAAACTAGGAATATTCAACCTTCACTCTTTAAATTTTCCCAGCTGGCAGACAGCTTGTTATAAAACCTGGTGCAATGTCTGTGTCCTTACTTCTGAGCTGGCAAGCCACGTTTCAAGTCCCACCTGCTCCCTAGGTGTCGAATAACATCTCCAAGTATGGTGATCAGAAAATATCTCTCTTGGCCAATGTGATTGGTAAAAAGAACCAAATTCAATGTGAGCTAAATTTTGGGGTTTCTTATGGCATGGTGATAGTATTTTCCCCCTTTATCTCTGGACCAGGAGGTCAAGGTGCATGTCTGACTCATTCCAAAGATGTGTAATAACATGTCTGAACATATTGATTTGGAAAATATCTGACATGAATGCTCCCTTATTGGTTTCAGTGAACTAGAGAGCAGGTTTTTATAGTCTTTAAAGATCAGGAAGTTCAGAGATGTATCTGTGTCATTTGTTCAGCACTTCAGCACTCACTTATTTTTACTTTTAAAGACAAAAAGCTAGATTTAACAATTGTTACTGCCAGCTTTCATTTACCGTAAATTGGTTGAACCCAATTTTACATATTTAACTTGAGAAAAAGTCTAAATAAATGTTGTTTGAGATGAGATTTAACTTGTTGTTCACATAACACTTTCAGAACAATTAACAATATTGTACACAGGGGTTATAGTGGCCAGACAGGGGTAACAGATGTCGCTTCGGACCTTTGGAAAGCCAGCAGTTCTGCAAAATTGTTATGATTATTTTGATCGTGATGATCCATGACAAAAACATAGAAATTGCTGGCCCTACCAAATAATATATTTTCATATTTGCGTGGTTACTAAGTGACCAGTATTACTAACATCCGGAAGCATCCAGATGAAAAAACTGCATTAACTTTGATTACTAATAATGGTTTGAATAGTTGTTATATCTCGAAATCTTGATCAATTAGATAACATAGCTCCCTTGCTTAGTCCACTAAACTTCAGCTTTCAATAATTCTCAGGTAGCTGTGCTTATTTAGCATCCAGGCAAACTTTTTCTTCTTTGCCCTTCTCAGACATTTTATTATCCTTTTAATACAAAATATCTAAGGGTGTAGTTTACCAAAATAGCGGCTCCCGTGACAACACGATCAAACAGTCTATCATTTCCAGTGCAACTCCAGATTCATGAAATGGTTAAAAGAATGGTACTTGACAAAAAAGATTGACCATTTATTCAGTAAATATTATTAGGTAATTCAGTGCCATAAAGCCATCATCTTTAAGAAACAGTTTGATAGCAAATAACATCTGGCACCCTGATAGCATGCAAATGTTATTGCTTTCTAATGCACAAGCAGCACGGCATTCATTGTAACACTAAATTCCAATCTAATACATCAGATTTCAGTGAAGCATAATAAAACTGCTGATGTACAGTCATTAAACAAAGACAATGGAAGCTCCCTTAGAAAGGAAACAACAGAAACAACAACTTAAATGGTACATTTCAATTTTGTTTTAAATTATAATGCACTTCAAAAATAAATACACTGAAAACAGATGCACAGCTCTGAAGGGAGATATTACTACGAGTGACACAAAGCCTAGTTAAGAGTATTGACATCTGGATGGTGTCAACACTCAAAGTGTTTGACACCATACAGGACAAAGCAGCCCGCTTGATTGGTACCAAATCCACTCAGTCACTGACGCTCGTTAGCAGTATTGAGTACTATTTACAAAATACGCTGTTGAACTTTGTGGGCGGCACGGTGGTTAGCACTGCTGCCTCACAGCGCCAGAGACTCGGGTTCAATTCCTAACTCAGACGACTGACTGTGTGGAGTTTGCACATTCTCCCTGTGTCTGCGTGAGTTTCCTCCAGGTGGTCCGGTTTCCTCCCACAGTCCAAAGATGTGCAGGTAA
Source organism: Hemiscyllium ocellatum (assembly GCF_020745735.1). Classification (NCBI taxonomy): domain Eukaryota; kingdom Metazoa; phylum Chordata; class Chondrichthyes; order Orectolobiformes; family Hemiscylliidae; genus Hemiscyllium; species Hemiscyllium ocellatum. The sequence continues at coordinate 99,809,423 of NC_083411.1, read as the reverse complement.
GGTGAATTGGCCATGCTAAATTGCCCATAGTGTTAGGTGAAGGGGTAAATGTAGGGGAATGGGTGGGTTGCGCTTCGGCGGGTCAGTGTGGACTTATTGGGCCGAAGGGCGTGTTTCCACGCTGTAAGTAATCTAATCTAACTTCACCACAGATCCATAGACAGCACTTTTCAGCCATTTCTATCCACAAGGACAAAGGCACCATCACCTGAGAATTGCCCTCCAAGCCACTCTCCATCCTGACTTGGAAATATATCACCATTCCTGTATTATCACTAGATCAAAATTGTGGAATTCTCTCCCTAACATCATTGGGGATGTGCCTACAGTACATGGACTACAATGGTTCAAGAAGGCAGTTAATCCCCAACTTCTCAAAGGAAACTTTGGATGGCAATAAATGGCAAACCAGACAGTGACACCCATATCCCATGCCTAATTAAAAAAACAAAGGGTATTGAGACAGCTTTTAAAAGTGGATAGAAAAATTGATAAAGTGGAGAGATAAATGTAGAGAATCAATTTCAAAGAGTGAAAGTAAAATGGCTAACTGTTCTAGATGCAATGATGGGAGATTACAGGGAGGGATACACAGAAAGCCAAAGTTAAGATTGGTGAGAAGAGTGTTGGATTGGCAGGCATACTAAAAGCTGGAGAAGAACTCAAAAGTTGAGTATGACAAGATCCTGGAGATGAAACATGTTATGGAATGTATTCATTAGAAAATATGGAGCCATTAAAAATACGCAAGGGCAAAGCAATACAATGTACTACTAGACAGCTTATGCACAGCAGATTCTTGGACATTCAGAATTAAAGGTTGGACATCCAGGAATTAGACCAGCATTAAGCAGCAAAATCTGAAAATGAGGGAAGGTATGCATAAATATTTCAGCAGTGAGAAGTTTGAAATGCAACCAGCAGCTGGAAATGTTATGAGGATGGAAGTATGAACTCTCAAGAGGTAGAGAGGATATGGGTTTTAACATTCAGGGCAGATTGAACATTGAGCACACTAAAATCATAAATGTTTTGGTTCAGGCTGAAAAAGGAAATGGAACTAAAGGTGAGTGAGAAGATGTCTTACTTCAGTTTTCAATACTATGCTTGAGAAGGTTATGTTAAAGGCAATGCTGGATAAGCAGGATGACAACATGGTTGAAGTGATTGAGGTCTCATTAGCAGAGGTGGAGAATTAAACCAGGGCAATATGCATCTTAAAATTTACCTGTGAGCTGCAAATGGAAAGTAACACACATAAAAGGAAATGGATTTGGAAATAGTTCCTTGGGGAATCCATGAGATGTTAGCTCCTCCTCCCCCATTATCCTATCGTTGGAGTTGCCATGTTGAATGTATTAAAGTAGGAATGGAACCATTCAAGGGCAAGTACTTGAAATCACACAATCAAGTGAGATAATGGATACATGACTAGAATAGAACATCCTCTAGCTTGACACAAGAATAGGATTCTCAGGAAATTAGACATTATTTAGCTACTGATTTAATGCTCATGGCCTTACTATTTAATTGGGATCAATTGACTGCTTTGATCTGTCCTTGGTAAAGCAATCATTTGAAGCAACTCTGCTATGTCCTGCTCTGCCATAATTGACGGAATTTAAACTAATTTAAAATGAATTTAATATAATTTAAAGTAATTAAAGCACCGCCAGGAGAAACAAATCAGCTTAGGCTAATTGGCTGCTTGGACGCTATTGTTTGGCTCACTGGATACAGGAAGTGAATTGCATGGGGATGAAAGTAACCGGCAAATAGTGTGCCAGTTAGCAGTGCTGGAGAGTTTCACCAGGACAGAGACAGGACAGCCTCAGAAGCACCCCCACCCAGTGCAGCAATAAGTCTTTAAAGAAAGCACTAACACTTCACTAGGGACTATGTTCACACTTTTGCCGTATACATACTTTTGACCTGATAGCTGCATGGTTAAGAGCCAGTTATGGCTGCTGCAACAAATCAGGTGAGCCATATGAACTAGTATAGAGAGAGCTCAGCCATAGACAGGAGCCATCGGTTCAGAGCAGGTTGCAGGGAGGTTGAGTGCTCAGGCAGTGCAGCGGATTGACTTCATGGATAGGAGATTTCCAAATAAAATTAAGGAATCACCTGAGCACAAGGAAGGCAGCAGCTGACAAAAAGAGAATTTCAGATCTGATGGCATTGAGGACCAAAAAACTCTTTGGAAAAGATGGAGACAGTCCTCAAAAGGACCAAGGAGAGATATATGGCTTTGGAAAATATCAAAGAATATACAGTGACCATCGGTTCTGCTGCCAGAGACAGAGCTATCTGAAGATGACCAAAAATCATATCCAGTAATCATTTTGCCAAAACAAAATAGTGCATGAATCAAGTAAAATCCTAACAAGTCCAGTGTCCATAGATCACTGTCGCTCAGCTGCTTCCTATACCTTCTCAATCCCTTCTGTCCAGAAAACCTCTAAGCTTCCTGTTTCCATATAAATTATGCCAAGGCAGTAAATGCTATCTTCATTGATTTCTTGTTGTCCTAGTTAAAGATAAATATGGTCTTACAACTTGTTAAATGTACACCTTGAATAAAACAATTGCAGTGTCATCTCAGGAGCCAGCACAAGTTCGTACAAAGCCATCAAAATCCTACCAGGCTTCTATTTCAACTGAACCTTCCCAATCACATGCAGGTTGGGTTGAAATAAACAACCCAGGATGACTCTCTAAGGCATTGCCTATAGGATCTTTTCCAAGACCAGGCTGGGAACCTGGTCAGCTTCTTGCTCCACAGAAGTGGACAACCAGTTAGTCCAATTCCGGCCTTGTTACGGGTCATTTTGCACCAGGCCCAGTGTTTAACTGATGCCAATGGTCCCAATTTAGCTAACAGTTTTGCAGCTGTGTGGAAATATCCCTACACCTGGACCAGAAGTTTGGATTCAAGTCCTGCCTGCTATGGAAGTGCATTGTAACCTATTCAAGCTGTTTAATTAAAAATAATTGGAGCTGTTGTAATGCAATGGTCGGGTTCCTATTTCAGAGCTGCAAGTTTTGCCTTTAAAACCCACCATGCCATGGAGGTGGGTGATAATATGTCCGAACAGGTTGATTTTCATTGTAACTGATATTGGTGTTGGGGTAGCCAGTTGCTATCTACTGCCTAAAGCTGCTGTCCAATGAGATTCCACAAGGATCAGTGTTGCAGCCTTTGTTCTATATGGTGTATTTATTGACTTAGACTTGAATGTAGAAAGATTGATCAGGCAGAATGAAATTTGATGGGGTGGTAAATAGTGAGGAGAATATCCTGAGATTACAGGCGAACATAGATGGGCTGTTCAGATTGGTTGATCAGTTGCAAACTGGATTCAATCCAGATTATTTGAGATGAGACATCTGGGTAGGCCAAACAAGATGACGGAATACATGGTGGGCACCAGGGATCAGAGAAACCTCAGTGTGTAAGTCCACCAAGCAGGACAGGTGGATAAAGTGGTAAAGATGACATAAGGGATACTTGCCTTCATTAGAAGAGACACAGAGTTTAAGAGCAGGGAGGTTATGCTGGAACAGTATAAAACATTGGTTAGGCCAGGGTGTTATATACAGTTTTGGAATCCACATTACAGAAGGAATGTGATTTCACTGGAGAGGGTGAAGTGGAGATTTACTGGAATGTTGTCTTTGCTGGAGAGTTTTAGTTTTGAAGAGAGATTGAATAGTCTAGGGTAGATTACCTTAGAGCAGACAACATACTTGAGATGTATAAAATATAATGGGAATAAATGGGGTAGGTATGGAGGAATATTTCTTCTTGTGCAGCGCTCAATCACTGAAGAACTTGGATTTAAGGTAGGGGCAGGAGGACATGTGAGAGAAAAGAAACAATTATTTAGAGGATGGTAGGAATCTGCAACTCCCAGCCTGTGAGGACAGTATATGCAGAAATGTTCATAACATTTAACAAATATTTAGGTGTGTACTTATGCTGCCAAGACGTACAAAGTTTTAAACCTTGTGGTGAAAAAGGCATGAGGATTTTAGAATGTTGTTTTTGACTGGTGTGGACTTGATGGGCCAAAAGGCCTTTTTCTATGCTATGGATTTCTCTTACTGTATGACTATATTTGCCCTCCCAATGGCAAGCAAGGGCCCAACATATCTAGAAGCTTCAGGCTTCAGTAATGAAGCTGTGAGAGTGAAAGACTGCTGTCCATAAGTATATAGACTTTCTTATTTTCAAAAGGCTGTCCTGGCTTTGGGAATTTTACTTTATAGCTTCATTGCAGCTAGCGGACCTCCATGTCAAGGAGACTTTTATACATACCTGCCTTCCTTAGAAGCTCACAACATGCCTGATGGAGCTGCCATCCTGGCATCACTCCAGACTTCTGATTGGGTTTGTAGCATTAGAAGCCCAAGCTCCATTCTTTATAGGATGACAGGCACAGGGATGGACAATGGGAGGTTGCACAAGTAACTGCTGTGCAGGCTCCGGACATCCACAGGGGTCTGGTATCAGGCCTCTAAACTCTGTTAGGACATCTAATCCAGTCAAGACCTGGCAGATAGCCAACACATTTACTTTCATCACAGAGGAAACACAATAAAGAGGTCAGAAGTTCGACCTTGTAAACTTCATCAATGTACATATTCTGAAATTAGTGAAATTGTGGGTGGCAGGGTGGCACAGTGTGGGCGGCACAGTGGCACAGTGGTTAGCACTGCTGCCTCACAGCGCAGAGACCCTGGTTCAATTCCCGCCTCAAGCATCTGTCTGTGTGGAGTTTGCACATTCTCCCCGTGTCTGTGCGGGTTTCCTCTGGGTGCTCTGGTTTCCTCTCACAGTCCAAAAATGTGCAGGTTAGGTGAATTGGCCACGTTAAATTGCCCATAGTGTTAGGTGAAGGGGTAAATAGGTCTAGGTGCGTTGCTCTTTGGAGGGTCAGTGTGGACATGTTGGGCCGAAGGGCCTGTTTTCACACTGTAAGTAAGCTAATCTTATTGTCAATCACATGGTAGAAAGAATAGGATAACAATCAGCTATATTGTATTTGAACTTCCTACTGTAGAATACAGTAAGGCTTCATGAAGGATGAGCATTAAAAAATGGACCTGGGTATAACATTCAATTGTTGGAAATATGTTCTTAATGTTACCTGCATCTGTGTTATAAGCAGCAAACTGAAGAACTGCAGATGCAGGAAATCAGAAACAAACACAGAAATTGTGACCCTTCTTCACTGGACATAGAAGTTTACTCTGCTTTCTCTCCACAGATACTGCCAGACCTGCTGAGTTTTTTCTCAGACGTTTGTGCTTTTGTTAATTTAAGAGCAGCCCAGAAACTTGGTGGAATATCTCTTGTATTTGTATCTGGTATACCAGTCTACACGGAAATTTCTACAGTGACATCCTTTTGGTCAACTTCTATGTCTTAATTCTAACCTTGGCCGTTGGAAATCTTCCTAATTATTAGTCAGCTTTTGAAATTTTGACAAGAAGCTTTGCTGTGAAGTATCTTCAATGTATCTAAACAATATTCAACAACATGTCAACAATATTCTCTGTAATTATCCTGGTAACCTTTTGGGTCCTGAATGTGCACTCTTCTTTGGAAATATGTCATTGACTGGGCATGAAAAGGCTAAACTTTAGGATAAGTGTGGTGGTCATTCACTGACTGGACATTGCTGAAATACAAGCTCTCATTGATCATTACATCGTCGCGTTATTATATTGGGCCTATGGGGAAAATGTGCTGAACAAGGTGTGATCAATGATAACCAATACCTTCCCTTGAGAAACATGACAAACACATCATCATAAAACTATTCATGGGACAAGTGGCTAAAAGGGTGAAAGTGTTAACCATGTTGAACAATACCATCTGTCATGTAATTATTATAATAGTAAATGGAAATTTGGTGGATCACACCCCCTCAGGTAACCTGGAATAAATGGGCTATAAGTTGCTGATTAATTTTGACAACCATTGATAATTTTTTAGAAATGTGTACAGGAAATCAAGTATCACTGCCTGGGCAAACATTTATTACCTGCCCCAATTTGTCCTTGAACTGAGTGATATGCTAGGCCAAACAGTGGGGAGTTAAAAGTCAAACACATTGTTGTGAGTCTGGAATCACGAAGGTCAGACCAGGTAAGGATGGAAATGGTTCTTCATTAAATGGCATTGTTGAATCAGACAGACATTTATAGCAATTGTTAATAGTTACACTGTTGATATTATACCAGCTTTTAATTTCCAGATTTTTATTGAATTTATACTTCACAATCTACCATGGTGGAATTCTAACACATATCCTCAGAACAATAGTCTGAGACTCTGGATTACCAGTGTAAAGAATGGCTGGCTAGAGGTCTTCCTGAAAAAGATGACATATCTGTGGACTTGATTCCTGGTAAGCCTGAGTTTGGAGGCAATTCCCACCCTGTTGCTCAACCTGTATACGCATATATCGACATTAATGAGCATTGCCAATCTTGCTCTCATGCTTTGTCATTTCCAGATGTTCCTCTTTATCCCTTTTATCAAACTGAGTGAAAGAAAAGCACTAAGAGCAATACCAACTAATTTGCAACTAACATGGAAACAATATTTAAACAATGCTGAATTTCAAAATGGACAAAATGCATTACAACACTGCGAATGTAATTAATTAGAGGAAAATTATCATTGCTTCTCTTTATGAAATGCACATTCATAAATTTGCCTTGGTAATGAAATTAATGCACCGTCTACAAGAGGATGCAAATCAACATCTGGAATTTAAACCATGATGTTCACCAAGCAGGGAGCAAATTTGCTGCAGAATTTACAATTTTCTGATTCATGTAATTAAACCCATCCCATTGTACCATAACAATTATGTCAACTTTAACTTCCAAACTATAATTGTCTCTCAAATCCTTTTATAAATTCCACTTTGATAATTTGGTAGTTTACTCCAGGATTCAAATTGTCCTTGACTGGAGATTCTCCAGCTGACTCACTTTCTTATGAACATTAGATAGCACTTTAAATTAAGTGGGGCAAAAATCTAAAATCAATACAAATGTAATCAATGTCAGAAACCTGTGATCATTTGGGAAGCCGTTAGATACTTGAGATTGAAATATGTTAAGGTTAGTATCCTGGGAAAATGAACTCAAATATTCTGAACAACCTTCTTCATTCAAAGCTATCTTGGAATCCTACATCTAACTTCCCCACTTTAACTTGTATCCCCTGATATCAAAGTGATAAATTTTCCTGCATTGACATTGCCAATTCTTTTTATAATATTGAAAATTTAAATTAGGTCACCTTGAAGTCTATTTTCAAAAGGGAATTTCTGAACCTTTTCTCCAAACTTAAATCCCTAAAGCTTAGAATCATTTTCGAGCTCACTTGCACTAATGAAAAAATTCTGATGCAGTCAACAGGATGTACATATATTTGCATTTGACATTTTCTGAAAATATTTTTGTAAGAATTTATTGATTTGTGACTTGTTTTGTGATTTTTTTTCCTTTTATGGAAAAGACATGAGATCTAATCAAAATACTGATGTTAAGCATAGAAGAGACATTGGCAAACAATCTCCATAAATATTTATTTTCAAAATATGTAGGACTCTAAAATCTTCAAGACTATCACCTTAGAATAATGCAGAACGATGTTGCATTTTTCTATACTTTAACCTTGTTTTCATTATAGGTGATAATTATTGGCCTTATGTTCCCAGCCCCTGAACAATATAGGCAATGGCAAGGTAATTGGAAAAAATGGTGAGAAGGAAAAAAATTAAAATCCTTGATGTTGAGAGAAGGGAGACTAATTCTGTGAATAAGGTTTTATGGGTTAGATGAGAATCTTGCTAGTGGGCAATGTGAGGTTTATTTGCATTATTTAACATTTCATTATTATTTGTTTTCATCTCATTAATTACAGGTTACTATTTCCTCATGAATGGACAGCAACCACACCACTACAATTCCCAATATCAAAGTCTGAACAGGTAGCTGGTGGCTACAGTTCCCTGGATTCTTCTCCACGGATCAAACCTGGCCTTCATTCCTAATTACTGGTAAAGTGATGGTCTTAGGGAACACACAGGACCTTGTATTACCATGACATTTTCACTGGAACAGAGAAGGTTAAGAGGTGATCTTATTGAGGTTTATAAAATCATGAAGTGGCATAGATATGGTGAATGTCAAGGGTCATTTTTCTTCTTCCTAGGGTGAGGGAGTTCAAAAATTGTGATTTTTAACTGTGAGAGGAGAAGGATTTAAAAAGAACATGGGGGAAAGCACAGAAAGTAGTTTGTGTGTGGAATGAACTGCCAGAGAAAGTGATGGATGCAGATACAATTACAACCTTGAAAGGACATTTGGATAAGTTTATGAATAGGAAAGGTTTGGAAGGATATGGGCCAAGCACAGGCAGGTGGGACTCATTTAGTTTGGGAACATGGACTGTTTGGACTGACAGGTCTGTTTCCATTCTGAAGAAATCTATCATTGTCAGTATTCTTTCATGTTTGTAAATATATGTTCAGTTGGAGTCTTAAAATGCCAATTCTAATTGCATCACAGATGTTAGTCCTGGTGAAGTCACATCCACGTGAGGATTGAGTGGCTTTTTTTCAGAAAATCAAAGATCAACGAATATGTAATAGCCAAGCATTGCTTGTATTTCATAAGGAACTGACTTCTTGACTGAAGATAACATCAAATCTCAGGGAGCTTTGATCCATCACATTGTTGACTGCAGCCAAAGCCTCACATTTCGTGTGGACAAGACTGAGGTGATAAACAATGTGCAGGGACCATACTAGAGCTTGTAAACTTAGTATTATAGGGCCAACATACTCTAATGTAATGCAAGCCACAGAGGTTGGTAACCTCAAAGTAAGCACAAAGTGAATAAGCATTAAGCATTAAGAATGCAACAAGTTGCATTCCGTATAGATGCATGAGGTATGTGTGTCCTTGCTGGCAAGGCAAAAGTGCAGAAACATCCAAGTCATAAGTGTCCCTGAACGCTGAAGTGAAGTCCTGAAGCAATGAGCAGCATGTGAGTTAATGTGAAAGCAGCTATGATGATGTGGAGATGCTGGTGATCTCTGACTTGCTTGGCTGAAGGATGTAAGAGGATGGTGGCTATGCAACATGTCAGATGTTATGAAGAAGACAGAGTTGTATGATACAAAATGAACATGCTGCTTCCAGGTAATCACCATAACTTAGAGGTTGGGATCTGGCACCATCTAGTTTCTTAGGAAAGGAGAGGAGAATTGTAAACTGCTTAGACATGAGATGCATTTAGCGGTTATGAGATGCAAATGCATGGAAAGAAGGTAGCTGTTCATTAGTGTGACTCCAAACTTGTTTAAACCTTGAATGGTAAATCAGAACTTTTTTTTGCAATATTGAGGATTTCGCTTTTCATTTTTGCCATATTTTCCAATTTTCTCACCACTGCCCATTTCCATTGAAGGGTGAAAAAAAATTCTATCCTCAGTGTTTCACTGAGCGGAGTGCTTGGAAAGTTAGAATACATTTTGAAAGAGCTAGTGCACAAGAGCAGCCACGTGGTGCCCAAGCCTAGAGGGTATATGTTTAAGGGGAGAGGGGAAAGTTTTAAAAGAGACCGGAGGGGCAACATTTCCATGCAGAGTTAGGTACCTGTATTGAACAAGCTGCCAGAGATGTTGGAGTTGGGTACAATTATGACATTTAAAGGCATGTGGATGGGTACATGAATAAGAAGGGTTTAGAGGGATATGGACCAAATGCTGGCAGCTGAGCTTAAATCAGTTTCAGATATCTGGTCAGTGTGGACGAGCTGGACTGAAAGGTCTGTTTCTGTGCTGTAGAAGTCTATGTAATGCCGAAGCTGTATAAGGCTGTGGGTGAACATATTTGGAATATTATAAGCAGTTTTGGCCTCAAGGAAGGATGCGCTGGTCTTGAAGGGGATCCAGAGGAGGTGTATAAGAATGTTCCTTGTCTGGGGCTGTATTCAGTATGGTTTAGAAGGATAAAGGTGAGGGGGAAGGAATCTAATTGAAATGTACAGAGTGCTGAGAGGCCTGGATAGAGTGGGCATGGAGAAGTTGCTTCCATGAGTAGGAGACTAGGACTTGGGGTGGGGGCACAGTCTCAAGGTGAAGTAATGACCCTTTGGAATTGAAATGAGGAGAAATATCTTCAGCAACAAGGTAATGAATCTGTAGGGTAAAAAGGAAGGAGGTCAAGGTGATGAATCTGTAGAACTCATTGCCACAGAGGCTGTGGAGGCCAAATCATTGAGTGTATTTAAGACAAAAATAGATAGGTTCATGATTCTGAGAATCTTAGAATGCTTACAGTATAGAAGCAGGCCATTTGTCCATCGGGTCCACACCAACTATCTGGGAAGCATCCCACATCCCCACACTGTACCTGTAACCCTGCATTTCTCATGGCTAAACCACCTAGACTATACATCCCCAGACACGATGGGCTATTTAGCATGACCAAACTTCTAACCTCTGCATTATTGAACTGTAGGAGGAAACTGGAGCACCCAGAGGAAACTCACGTAGACACAGGGAGAATGTGCAAAGTCCACAGACAGTTATCATTTTAGAGTTTCATTTAAGGGAATGCTTAGGAAATTCACTTTTCAAAATGAATGTTTAGAATTTTATTGGTAGAGGCAATGTTTAGAATTTTGCAGAATATTATATCAGAAATTTCTTCTGAAAAGGTGAAGTGTTGATCGACTTTGAAAAGAGAAACCAGGCAAGAATTTCTTTTACCTTGAACATCAATTTCTGGTGTCTAACAATGTGGCACTTGAGTGCTCTTTATCCTCAGTGAGCTTCATATATTCTTGCTAGCACACTTAACATAAAACCAAATATTGACTATGAGCCAAGATAATAAAGCAAATATTCTTTTTTTTTAAAAAAACATATATTGGACCTTACAAATTACTACGGAATGCAAAGAAGATCAACCATTTATCTTTGTTGCTGACACATAATCAATCTGAGACTACTAGCACATTTGTAATTGACCCCAACATCTGTTCATCTGGAAATAAAAATATTAGAAAGTTTTGCAGTGAAATGGTGGCATTGAAGACTATAGCGACAAGGTGAGCAGTGAATCTGAAACTCCTATCATCTGTATCATCCTCTCCTCAGAGTATTTTGCACTGAGACACCTGATTTCCCTCATCCCTGCCTTTATCATGTCACTAAGTATTTAAGTAGAACAGTTAATTAAGAAAATTACGATCATGACAATTGGCTGATTTCTTTAAAAGGAAAAAGCTGGAGACTGATAATTAATGTTAAAGCTCCAGTGTTATGATAGCTGTAATTGTATGACCATTAGTAAAAGTAATGAGATTGATTGCTGTTCCAAGACAATTCTGATTAAAGAAGGTCAAAGTCTGGAACTTTCTAGGGAGTCGACTAAAAACTGAGACTGATTAACCCTTCAAACAAATATTAGAATTAATGGAATTGGATCAAAAATGTAGGCAACCTCAATTTCTCTCTGAATTACTTTTCCTGTATTATAAACTTGTCAGGTTTGCAAATAATACAGTACATATAGTTTATAATATGTAATAGCCCATTGAGTTTAATAGACTGTGTTAGTGATAATGCTCCATATGATCCTCCTCCCAACTCTTTCCATCTTTCTCTATAAGTATATGCTTCGAAACATAGAGTAGTAATGTCAGAAGAAATAGCAAATGACCCATAGAGAGACTTAGGGAAAATTTGCAAATAGGCAGAACAGACACAATTGAACTTCACTATACAAGTTCAATGTACTTGAGAACTGAGAATTATTGGCATGCGAGAGACTGGGAGCAAATCATAAAAGATGATCTTGAGAATGTGTGAAGAGTTTCGTATTCAATATTGATTGGAATTTCCAATTTGATCTGGTTGAAAAGCATCATTTGAATCCATCAGTTTCTTTACACCCTAACTCCACGTGTACTGCAAGAGGCTGATTACATTATTTAATATGGGCTTGTTATATCCATGGAATTACCAGGCTTTTCGGATTAACCATTTCTGCCAAGTAGGTGCTGCTTGACAACACTGATGACAATCCCTTTTGGAGATGCTGATTTTGGACTGGGGTGTATAAAGTTAAAAATCACACAACACCAGGTTATAGTCCAACAGGTGAAGCAGTGGCACTCCGAAAGCTAGTGTACTTCCAATTAAATCTGTTGGACTATAACCTGGTGTTGTGTGATTTTTAACTTTGGACAATCCCTTTGATCACTTTACTGACAAATAGAAGTAAATTGCTGAAATAATAATTAGCTGGTTAGGATGTTTCATGGGTTGAAGAGACAGGACAAACCTAGGAAATTTTCTACTCTGCAATGTCCCAATTGCTATGGCATTAATACAAAATTTCAGAAAGCAAGGCCAACATGTTAAGAGTATTTCAAAAGCCCAATTAAGTTAAAGCACAAGCTTCAAGAGAGTCCACTTTCTGACAGTAGTTGATGATAGGTTTGCTATTAAATCTGGGAGTTGAATTAATCCCAAATTGGAATTGAGGTTTGACAGAGAAAATTCATCCATTTAATCTGTGACTGTCCTGAAACTAGACTTCTTTGTGGGTCCATTGTAGAAGAGGTTCATTCCTTGATGAATTTAGGCTCCACCTGACCTCGGAGTAATTCAAGAACATAGAATATACAGAAACAGGCCATTCAGTTGAACCAGTCCATGACAGCGCTGCTCAAGTATTCTCCATCTTTCCTCGTCTAAACCTGTGATCTACCATCATTTCCTTTTTCCTTCATATGCCCATGTATCCAAAATCGATGCTTCAATTAATTAATCACAATTGTAGTGAGCTCCACATTCCACATAGATTTCTGATGAATTCCTTTGTTTATTTGATTAGGTTAGATTCCCTGCAGTGCGGAAACAGGCCCTTCGGCCCAACAAGTCCACACCGACCCTCCAAAGAGTAACCCACCCATGACCCATTCCCTTACTAATGCACCTATCACTATGGGCAATTTAGCATGGCCAATTCACCTGACCTGTACAAATTTGGATTGTGGGAGGAAACCAGAGGAAACCCAAGCAGACACGGGGAGAATGTGCAAACTCCACACAGACATTGGCCGAGGCTGGATTCGAACCCGGGTCACTGGCGCTGCAAGAAAGCAGTGCTAATCTTGGTGATTATAATGATAGCCCTTGGCTATGCTCTTTCCCAGAAGAGGAACATTTTCCCAGTAAAAATATTCCATAATTCTAAATGCCTCTATTGGGTATCCTCCACCCAGTCTTTTTATTTCAAAGACAAGAGGCAACAAATTTATTAATGCTTCACTGATATGTACAACCACATATTTCTGATATCATCCTTATAAATCTTCTCTGCAGACTTCTACATGGTGACAAGAACATCATCTAGGAGAAAGTGAGGACTGCAGATGCTGGAGATCAGAGCTGAAAAATGTGTTGCTGGAAAAGCGCAGCAGGTCAGGCAGCATCCAAGGAACAGGAGAATCGACGTTTCGGGCATTCCTGAAGAAGGGCTCATACCCGAAACGTCGATTCTCCTGCTCTTTGGATGCTGCCTGACCTGCTGCGCTTTTCCAGCAACATATTTTTCAGACAAGAACATCATGCAGTACATTAAGTGTGGTTTAAACAATATTTTGTATGATTTTAGCAAAACATCACAACATTTCAATTCTTTCCCTCTCAAATTAGACCTAGTGTTTAGTTTACTTTATATGGTCTAGCTAATCTGTGCCACAACTTCCAGCAATTCAAGAATTGTGGAGACTGTGGGGCACCTATGAAAATGAGGTGGGATCTAACACAAGCTCCAGCCCATTTCTGATAGTTCTCATTGCCACCTGAAAGTGAAAGGTTTCCAGTGGAGACCTCAGCTGGACCAGTTAAACTGAACACACGCAGCAAGTTGATTTTATTTTATTCTGGAAATGGCCTCAATCAGAAATGTGTGTTCAACAACTTCAGGGTTGAAACATAAATATATGTGAAGGCCACATAAGGCAATGTAGAACTGCCAAACTGTTCAGGTATTTAAATCATTTACCCTTTAAATTCTGAAGAAAAATCTACTTCTCTGTGTCTGGCAACTTAAAAGAAATGTGCTTGCAATTTCATTAGTTTAGTGTCGCTAACCTTCAGGCTTCTAACACTATAGGATTAATGCCATTTAACTGCTTCCACAACCTATCAGATCACTTTGGGGTTGATAGTTTAATAGTTTCATAGGCATTTCTAAGAGGCTTAGCAGTTTTGAATGTCACCGTGTCAAGTCAAATGTGTATTCATATTGGGAATTGATTAAGTGCAAGGGTGGGACTATGAACTATATTTGAAAATGCTAGATTTTATTAATAGGGGCTTGGAGTAAATAAACATAGAGGTTATGTTGAACTTATATAAGATACTAGCTTGGCCTCAATTGGAGTGTTGCATATAGTTTTGGATACAGCATTTTGGAAACAAATAAAGACATTGGAAAGATTCTGAAAAGTGATTCCAGTGTTGAGGGATCTCTATGATGAAGATAGATTGGAGAAGTTCCTTTTTTATTCCTATCAGCAAAGAAGACTGAGAGGAGATTTGATAGAGGTATCAAAGTCAAGAGGAATCAAGTATGTAGGAAGAAATTATTTCTACTTGTGAAAGGAATGAGAATGAGAGGGCTCAGATTAAAATCAATTGGCAATGAGAATAAAACATCCTCACGCAATAACTGGGAAAGGTCTGGAATGGACTGCTCTACTGTATAGCAGAGGCAGCTTCAATTGAAGATTTGAAAATAGGATAAGACCATTATCCAAAACAGAAGGGTGTGCAGGTATATGAGGAGAATGTGAGAGAATGATTGTAAATAAATTGCTCATTCAGAGTGCTATAGTGCAGACATGATGGGTTGAATGGCCACCTTCTGCGCTGTAGCAATTCTGTGATATCAGCAACATATCAAATAGGGTTGTATCAGTTAATGTTTTCTATCATAAAGTGAAGGTAGCCAGAATTTTAATTTTTTCAGCATGCCTCCTGAAGTCTTCTCCTTGTGGATAATAGTTAAATACTATTAAAGATTTAAGGGTAAAAGAAGGTAGATGGGGAACATAGTTTGGAATGATTTAGCATCAAGCTGGCATAAGAGCTATAAAGGACCATGATGTGTGGAGAGGGGCAGAGGTTAGCATTGAATGTATGGGGGCCATGTGGGGAAAGTAAAGGTGACAAAGAAGGTTGGGGGTGGGGGGGATGTGGCCTGGATATGGGTGGACATTGTTGGGGACTTCATAAATGGGTGAGGAGTTATGAGGATAGAGAGCTACACGACCCATTCTCTTTTATTATAAATAGGACAAAATTCCAGAGCAATTTGACTCTGCTGCTGTAAGGTCCTTTCGCCAGCTCTGAACTCTTTCCATGGTCGGTTGGCTTAACTGCAGCCTGCATCATCCACTCCTAATGAAAATTGCACACCCATACCCATTATTTTCTGAGGCAGGTGCAGGAAAAATAGAATTTTCCCAACTTCCGATGCTCATCCTGAAACTGAAAATCTGGCTCTTGGACCCTGAGATCCCTTTGTTTCTGTATGTAAAATTGGCACACACCTCCTAACAAGTGATCTCCCTAAACTTCCTTCCACTATGCACTACCTCACATTTATCTCTGTTCACATTTGCCAATTATTTTCCCATTCTATTAGTTATTAGTGGATTGAAGTAACTTGATACAGTCCTTGTCAGTATTGAGAGGCTGTAATGACCTTACTCTGGATCTAATACATGATGTACCTGAATTACTAATACTTAATGCTGATTTTTTTTTACTTCAGTTAAGGAATACGTAATAAATATAAACTGTGCAGTTGACAGAGATAGGCAAAAGTGAGGACTGCAGATACTGGAGATCAGGGTCAACATTAAAGTGTTGCTGGAAAAGCACAGCAGGTCAGGCAGCATCCGAGGAGCAGCAAAATCAATGTTTCGGGCAAAAGTCCTTCATCAGCAATGAGCCCTACATTCCTGATGAAGGGTTTTTGCCTGAAACGTCGAATTTCCTGCTCCTCGGATGCTGCCTGACCTGCTGTGCTTTTCCAGCACCATCCTAAAGTTGACAGAGATAACAGACGATCATTTGGTTTGTTCCATCCATGCTTTCTTCAAATTATTTCATTACCACACACCAATACTAATGTTATTCTTCACTATTCTTTAAAACAGAATAAAGTATTTCCAAAGGACCTGAATTACATTTTTTGTCAGCTTGATCTTTGGCAAAGCTTAGAATAATAGAAGCAAATGCAAGCTGATGGCACCAAGCACTCTATCTTCTTCCCGTATTCTGATTCATCGTTGTTTGATATCCAGCCTTTCACAGTGGCGTCATCAGCAAACTTGTAGATGGTGTTAGTATGGAATTTGACTGCAGTGTTGGGTGAACAGGGAGTACAGTAGGGGGCTAAAAATGCATCCTTGTGGGGGACCAGTGTTAAGGATTATTGTGGAGGAGGTGCTGTTGTCTATCTTCACTGATTGAAGCAGAGGACGGAGCTGAGACCTAGGTCTCAGAGTTTTGAGATTAGTCTAACATTTTGTTAATCATCCCACTTTAACTCTCATTGATATCACCATGACTTTCATGAGGACAAGAGTCTAATAACACAATACTTTGATGTAAGTTGGTCTTTCTACCTCAACTTTGTTTATTCATATGCAAATAGAATTTCTGATGACAGATAATGCCTCTATAATTCTAAATTATATATTGTTGTACTGACAATTAATTTTGGAAGATGTTACAGTGCAGGATATGTGGTTCAAGATGTATTGATGAATATTTCAATGATGATTAAGAATTATATCAAACAATGATACAATGAGGTTAAGATCTGACAAAAATATCACAGTGAGGGGTGTGGATCAGAATTCAATTCAGTAAAAAGTATAATTTCCATCAACAATTCGAGCTGATGGAATATATTGTAATTATGGTGAGAGAGATGAATTATATCATGAAGTATAGCAATGAACAGTGCAGGCTTTATCAAGAAAATTGCAGTAATTTATATGAGGCGTTGTTGAAGTAAGGAATGTGAGATGGCTCACAAAGTATTAAAGTGAGATGTGAATGAACTTTAATTATGTTTTACTGCAATAATTTGAATTGGATGTTGCCCATGTTACCCAAAGGACACTGCTGATCACTTTAAAATCTTAAATTGCTTCTGAAAGTCGGTACGTGTGTTTTTCTGCTACACATTAGTATTTCATATTCTGCTGAGTAGTATAAGGGATGGCATGTAGCCAGCTGAATGAGAAAATGACTCAGAAGGAGCATCTACAAGTCCATGTTATTGGGAAAATGTGTAACAGACGTCATGTTAGGATGGTTTGTTGATTTCTTTCCAATTGCTGTGTTGCAAGCAGAAACTCTTGCCAGCTCTCATTGAAAGCTTTATCATTCTTCTTGTCCTTGGAGTTTGCTAATCAGGATCCCGTCTTTATTTACTGTCAGTACTCGAATAGTGACTTTGTGCCAAGCTTATGTTGAATATTTATGCCCAGCACAAGGCAACTAAACCAGCATTGGAAGTAGCCATCAATTGCATCAGATGAGAAATCTTTATATCCTGTTAGGTGTATTTGCAGATTTCCTTTTCAATGAAGGATCAACCCTTCAGGGTACAGCAGATGTGTCTCTATGTGAGGGGATCGGGATGAGGAGCCAATAAAATATTTCATCTAACAGACAGCTGGGTATGTGAATGACAAATACAGCTACTGGCTGCAAACCAAGCTACAGCTATTACATATACACATACAGACACTCACAAAGATATAGATGTGCATATATATATATAAGTAAACGTACACATAAATGCATGTACACATAAGAAATAATGATACAGCATCTCTTCACAATAGGATAATAATATTAAATCAGGTGAAGCTGTTCTGCATTTGTTATTTATATCTTTCTGTCATAAATTTTCCTTCCTTCCTTTGAGTTGGATTGGCTTCTGTGATATTTGAGAAAGGACTTTATTTTAAAATTTCCTGAGATGAGTTATAGCGTAAGTCTGATTTCTATCCAAGAGGGCTGGATTATTTGGCTTATGGTTAGGTACTCAGTTATGCCATTTTAACTGTTTGAGTCCAACAGGAAAAGGAATGAGTGTGCTGTTAAACTAACTGTCAATATTCTAGCGTTGTACAGCTTCACCCAAAGGCACATAAATTGAATCGCTTTTCTTCAACCTAACTGAGGTTTGTGAAACTACAGCTAGGTGGACAAATCCGGAAGTACTGTTCTGGTTCTGTGGGAAGAAATACTGAACAGATATGTACAACTTCCAGAAGCCCATCTTATATATATAAATAACCCTTACATGTGTGTTATGATGGCTGCTCTGGCTTGTGGATAAGACAGCCAGGAAATTTCCTGTATGTACAGCAGAACAGGGTCTGTCCCTTGATTATGGAGCCACACTCCAGAATTTAATGTTAGTTACTGTCAGAATTCTTCAAAACATCTCTTATGAAATCTATTACATGTGTAAAGGCCTTAGAAGTTCATCATGCACTTCAAAAATGAAACACAGATTCAAAATAATTTAAAAATGAGAAAAAGGAATTTAGTTATTTCTTAATGGGTTTTTCGAATCTGGAGCCAAAAGTTTGCAAGCCATTACAATTACTCTCTGCCTGACCTAATGGGCCCAAAAATCCATCATCAGTAATGCCAGTACAAAGGGATTTCTGCTTGCTGATGAATTGCGTTACTGACCCTGCCATAATTCATGGGATCAATTCATTACCATATTGAATGGCAGACTAGAGTAGACCAACTGGAATAAATTGCTAGTCTGTAGGGGTAATAAAACATGCTGCAAGTTTAAAAATCTGCAGAGACTTATGTTATTTGAGAGTTTCTGGAGGCACATTAGACAAGTGATGTGTTTCCTTCTTTAGCTGTTAGGAGAATGATTGACAGGAGTTATTTCGTATCAAAGGATTGGTCTGTTAGTGTTCAAATACTTCATCATTACTTCACCTTGATTCAATTTATTCAGAGATACAGTTATTGTTAGCAAGGCTAGCATTTATTGCCCATTTCTAATTGTCCTCAGGAAGGTGGCAGCAAGCTATTTACTTTAACCTGCCACAAGGGTTGCAATCCAGAATTCTGACCGTGAGGTGATGCAACTTACAGGGAATTTGATAGTATTCCCTTGTACCTTCTGTTCTTATCCTCTTAGGCTTTTTACAGCTATTGTCGAAAAAGCAGGACTAATCCAATGTGTCAATTATTGCTCCATTATTCAACTCTCGATCTCAAGCAAAGTAATGGTAGCTATAATTAAGACTGCTATTAAGTTGTTCTTACTCACCAATAAAATAGTCACCAATGCTGCATCAGGACAATGAAATTCCAGCCTTAGTCCAGAAAAAAACTGCTTTCCAGAAGTGATGAGACAGTGAGTGCCCTTAACAGTGAAGTGGTATTTAACTAAATGTGGTGTCATAAGGGACACTAGTTAAATGAAAATCAACAAAAACTTGTTTTAATCCTGTTTACAAAAAATGGAAGACAGTCGTGGTTGTTGCTCCTCTATATTGGGGAGACAGGCCGCTTACTTGCGGAACGCTTCAGAGAACACCTCTGGGCCGCCCGGACCAACCAACCCAACCACCCCGTGGCTCAACACTTTAACTCTCCCTCCCACTCCACCGAGGACATGCAGGTCCTTGGACTCCTCCACCGGCAGAACATAACAACACGACGGCTGGAGGAGGAGCGCCTCATCTTCCGCCTGGGAACCCTCCAACCACAAGGTATGAATTCAGATTTCTCCAGTTTCCTCATTTCCCCTCCCCCCACCTTGTCTCAGTCGGTTCCCTCAACTCAGCACCGCCCTCCTAACCTGCAATTTCCTTACTGACCTCTCCACCCCCACCCCACTCTGGCCTATCACCCTCACCTTGACCTCCTTCCACCTATCCCACCTCCATCGCCCCTCCCCCAAGTCCCTCCTCCCTACCTTTTATCTTAGCCTGCTTGGCTACTCTCTCTCATTCCTGATGAAGGCCTTATGCTCGAAACGTCGAATTCCCTATTCCTGAGATGCTGCCTAACCTGCTGTGCTTTGACCAGCAACACATTTTCAGCAGACAAACTGGGCATTGTTGTAGGATGCCTTCAAGAGAATGTCCTAGATCCAAACATCATCAGTTCTTCCTTTGATGATATTCCCTCATTAATGAAGTCAAAAATAGGAATGCTCACTGATGACTGCAATGTCCAGTTCCACTCAGCATCGTTTCTGATACTGAAGCAGACCATATACAGCAGGGGACAGTTTAGTAATAGAGGAAATTTGAAAACCCAAATTAAAGGAAGAGGTAAGAGTGCAGAGGAGGTAAGAGGAGAATTATTAAAAACAACTTTTCACTTTATACATAACGATCTAGATAATGGATCTGAAGGCATTCTGACTCAATTTGCATATGATACAAAGCTAGGTAGAGGGACAGGTAGCATTGAGGAGGTAGGGAGGCTGCAGAAGGATTTGAACAGTTTAGGAATTGGCAAAGAAGTGGCAGATGGAATACAGATGGGTGGCACGGTGGCACAGTGGTTAGCACTGCTGCCTCACAGCGCCTGTAGACCCGGGTTCAATTCCCGACTCAGGCGACTGACTGTGTGGAGTTTGCACGTTCTCCCCGTGTCTGCGTGGGTTTCCTCCAGGTGCTCCGGTTTCCTCCCACAGTCCAAAGATGTGCGGGTCAGGTGAATTGGCCATGCTAAATTGCCCGTAGTGTTAGGTAAGGGGTAATATGTAGGGGTCTGGGTGGGTTGCGCTTCGGTGGGTCGGTGTGGACTTGTTGGGCCGAAGGGCCTGTTTCCACACTGTAAGTCTAGTCTAGTCTAGTCTAGTCTAACATGGGAAAATGTGAGGTCATGCACTTGGGTCGGAAGAGTAGAGGCATAGACTATTTTCTAAATGGGAAGAAAATTCAGAAATCTGAAGTGCAAAGAGACTTGGAAGTCCCATTCCAGGATTCTCTCAAGGTAAACTTGCAGTTGGTAGTTAGGAAGGCAAATACAATGTTGCATTTATTTTGAGAGAACTAGAATATAAAAGCAGGGATGTAAGTCTGAGGCTTTAAAGGCTCTATTCAGACACATTTAGAGTATTGTAAGGAATTTTGGAACCCATACCTCAGGAAGGATGTACTGGCCCTGGAGCAGGTCCAGAGTATGTTCACGAGAATGATCCCAGGAATGAAAGGCTTAACACTTGAGGAATGTTTGAGGATTCTGGGTCTTTACTTGATGGAATTTAGAAGGATGAGGGAGGATCTGATTGAAATTTAGAGATTACTGAATGGCCTGGACAGAGTAGATGTTAGGAAGATGTTTCCATTGGTAGGAGAGATTAGAACCCAAGGGTTCTTAGAGAAAAGGGAACACCATTTAGAACGAAGATAAAGAGAAACTTCTTCAGCTAGACAGTGATGAATAGATGGAATTCATTGCCTCAGAGGCCAGGTCATTGAGTACATTTAAGACAGAGATAGATAGGTTCTTGATTGTAAAAGTGATTAAGGGTTACAGGGAGAAAGCAATAAAATGGGGTTGAGAAAATTACCAGCCATGATTGAATGGCAGAGCAGACTTGATGGGCTGAATGGCCTAATTCCTGTTCCTGTGTCTTCTGACCATATGGTCTTACGGTCTTATGGACCTAATATTGTGGCTTGGGCTGATACATGGCAAGTATGCTTGCAACATAGAAGTTGCAGACAATTACCACCTCCTGCAAAAAAAAGAGTGCAATCACCTTTCCTTGACATTCAGTGCATTACCATTCAAATTCTCACCATCAATAACATGGGGTTACCGTAGACCAGATATTGAACTAGATTAATCACATAAATACTATGGCTATGAGAGTAGGTTTTGGATGGGTATTTTGAAATGAGTGCCTCACTTCTTGATTCCTGAGAACATCCAAATGAGACAAGTCAGCAATGTGACCAGATAGTTTCCACTTGCCTGAATCAGTGGAACTTCAATAATATTCAAGGAATTCAACATCAGCATTGTCCAGCATATGACTGGCAGGCCATTGTCCTGTCAGATGTATGAACCAATGTTCAAAATAGAGCAAGTGACTACTTCTGCAAGGAACAATTCCTTCAATCGTAGGCCATTTCTCTCCACTGTTTATTGTCAACAGACTTATTATTGGACTTCTCAGCACAAAATGCTGGAGAGAAAGTGTCTATGATTGGAGGACCAGTGAATAATGAGTGGTGTGGCTGAGGTCCGGACACCTTCAGTTGCAGTAATTTTAAGGTGGGGGGAGGGGGGGGGCGGTGAGAAAAGACTGACAATGGTCGCGGAAAAGTGAGCTCACTTGCTGAAGTGAGGCTGTCTGCCTCACTTGACATAAAGATGACAAAGATAAGTAGAAGGACAGGTAGTGTTGAGGAAGGGGGAGATTGCAGAAGGACCTGGACAGACTAGGAGTGTGGGCAAAATAATACCAGATGGATTACAGTGTGGGAAAGTGTGAGGTCATTCACGTTGGTTGGAAGATTGGCGGCATGGACTACTTTCTGAATGTGGAAAGGTTTCGGAAATCTGAAACGCAAAGGGACTTGGGAGCCCTAGTTCATGATTCTCTTCAGGTTAACATGCAAGTTCATTTGGCCAATAGGAAGACAAATGCAATGTTAGCACTCATCTCAAGAGGGCTAGAATACAAAAGCAGAGATGTACAGCTGAGTCTTTGGCCAGAAAACATTTGGAATATTGAGAGCAGTTTAGGGCCCCATATCTAAGGAAAGATGTGCTGGAGTTGGAAGAGGTCCATAAGAGGCTTACAAGAGTAATAGACAATAGACAATAGGTGCAGGAGTAGGCCATTCTGCCCTTCGAGCCGGCACCACCATTCATTATGATCATGGCTGATCATCCTCAATCAGTATCCTGTTCCTGCCTTATCCCCATAACCCTTGATTCCACTATCCTTAAGAGCTCTATCCAACTCTTTCTTGAAAGTATCCAGAGACTTGGCCTCCACAGCCTTCTAGGACAGAGCATTCCTTACACCCACCACTCTCTGGGTGAAGAAGTTTCTCCTCAACTCTGTTCTAAGTGGCCTACCCCTTATTTTTAAGCTGTGTCCTCTGGTTCGGGACTCGTCCATCAGCGGAAACATGCTTCCTGCCTCCAGAGTGTCCAATCCTTTAATAATCTTATACGTCTCAGTTGGATCCCCCTCAGCCTTCTAAACACAAGTGTATACAAGCCCAGTCGCTCTAATCTTTCAATGTAAGATAGTCCCGCCATTCCAGGAATTGACCTCGTGAACCTACGCTGCAGTCCCTCAATAGCCAGAATGTCTTTCCTCAAATTTGGAGACCAAAACTGCACACAACATTCCAGGTGCAGTCTCACCAGGGCCCTGTACAGCTGCAGAAGGACCTCTTTGCTTCTCTACTCAATCCCAGGGCGAAGGGCTTGTCATATGAGAAGCCGTGAAAGACCCTTGGTCTGTACTCGATGGAGTTCAGAAGAATGAGGGAGGGATTTAATGGAAACTTACAGAATACTGAGAGGCCTAGATGGAGTGGACATTGGGAAGATGTTTCCACTACTGGGAGGGACTAGGACCTGATAATCCAGCCTCAGAGTGAAGGGATGACCCTTTTGAACTAGGATTAGGAAGAAATTCTTCAGACATAGGGTGGTGACTCTGTGGAACTCCTTATCGCAGAGGGCTGTGGGAGGCCAAATCATTGAGTGTAATTTAGACAGAGACAGATAGGTTACTGCTTAATAAGGAGATCAAAAATTATGTGGAGAAAGCAAGAGAATGGCAAAGCAGACTTAATGGGCCAAATGGGCTATTTCTGTTCCTATGTCTTATGGTTTTATGATGGGTGAGGTTTACCAGAGGCATTAGGAAGTAAAGGCTGCCTGCCAGGAGTGAAGAGAGTTGCTTAATAAGGATTCGGACTGAGCAGCTACCTCCTGGGGGCTGGGATGAAATCAGAGCACCCTCTAGGCTTAAAGTGGTGATGGTAGGGTGGAAGCTGCCTGCCAGGGCTGGGAGGATGGGGAAGAGGGACTGAGGAGCAAACATAAAGGTTGCTTTAAGGAATAAAGCTACAATATTAGATAGGCAGGATGGAGATGCAACTTGTTACTTTCACAACCATCACCAACTTCTCCTCATTGTAATAATCTTAATCACTCCCAGGCTTTATCAGTAACTGAGTGCTAGTGTGTGTAGCACATTATGAGAGAGAATGTGTGTGAGTATTTGTGTCAGAGAGCATGGGAAAATGCAAGACCTTGTGCTTATGTGTCTCTGTGTGTATACATGTGATTGTCTGTGTGTGAAAAATAGAGAGAGTGACCAACTGATTTCCAGTTTAGGGGTTTTAGCATCAGTAGATATTCACCTTCACATTTCAACAGTGACTGTGGGCACATGAATGAGTGACAGTAAATGAGTAAGAACCCTTTGACTGGGCATGAGAGAGATGGGGAGACAAACACACACAAACAGACAAATAGATAAACTCCTTCTATTAACTCTCCATCACAAAGCTACCTATCCACATGGTGGGTATGGAGAGGAGGAAAAACTTATGTTTTCAAGGTCAGTGTTAGTTTAATCCAGCTCTTTAGCTCAGTCCCAAACATCTCTCTCTTCCCTAGTGATCAGAACTTGGGGCCTAGTTCTGTTTCTCTCTAGCTTTGTTTCTTAATCTAAAAATGGTTATATTAATTAGTTTGGCACTTTTTAATGGTCATATTTGTTAATTACTTAGGTTTTTTTTTGTTGCTTTGACATGTATTTTTCTCCCTAAGCAAGTTGTTCCTGTTTATTTCACACACCAACTATTTTTAAAAAAAGCATGTTTAATACTGTGACAAACCTTATCTTTCTGAAATTTGTTCATTGGTCTTTGAGTAAGAAAAATGTTGAAGTGTGGCCCCTCGCATGAGAAGGTTGAGCATCCCTGTTCAAGACCATTTAGCACAATTGTCACCTCATCCACTACCTCAAATTTTAATTTCTTCCATCATGGGTACACCCCCTGGTTACAGCGTTTATCATCTATCAGCTACAATACTAGGCAGCATGAGCAGAAGCAGAGCTAGTTGTGGAGAACTGAGCTTCAGCATCACGATTATCATATTGTCATAGTCTTTGTTATATGTGCTTTACCCAGCCTTTTTAGATGGTGTTAGGACTGAATCTGGAGGAGTGCACCACTGCTATAGTCTCATTCCATGGTTTGTAGCTTTAAAAATAATATTTTATATAATGACCAAGATGACTATTTAAATGTCTTATTATCTTAAATATCTTACTGATATCAAGTTTTAAACATGAAGATCTATCAACTAAATTCTTAAACAAACACAATTGTGTTTTTTAATCAAAGCAAAACTTATTTATTAAAAATTTCAATGATTGGTTAACATACGCAGTCAGTAATATGCTTGTATAAATGTTTGCTTGTACAAATATCCCCAGAACACAGACTCAAACACAACACCACACTTTTGAGGAAAAAAAAAGAGAAAAGAATGTCTCTGCAGAGATGGGTTTATGAAAAAGAACACTGGCCTACGGATTATTCTTGAAGGCAAAAGGATAAAGTGTTGTGCCTATTCACCAAATCGTGCACAATTGTCTCTGAAGGAATGAAGTCTTGTAGACACAGCTTGTTTCGGAGATACAATTTGGAGATGTTCTCTCAAATACTCTTTCAAATAAAAACAAATAGGTTTCACATTGAACTGACAGAGGATTTTAGTTTCAGAAATGGGAGAAATCCGGGAGTTCACAGCAAGCTTCTTAGTATGCTTTCCTCCAGCACATCGAGCTAAAAGCAAGAGCCCCTCTTGTTCACTATTCAAAACAACCCAGCAGGGTCTCAGTGAAGTGAGCAGCTACACCAGTCATGTGATTCCTCAGAAGCTGGATTGAAAAAAAACACTCCACTGTCTTCTGTGAACTCTCAATGACCCCAGTTTCTGCAATCATCTCATCAGCTTCCCAGAGAATCCTAGGATATATCTCATCCTGCCCAGGCAACTTACCTATTTTCACACTTTCCTCCTCCTTATGAATCTCAATCCTGTCTAGTCTAATAGCCTGTATATCAATATTCTCCTTCCAGTGTGAATACTGCTGAAAACATTCATTTAGTGCCTCTCCTGTCTTCTCAGACTCCAAGCACAACTTCTCAATACTATCCTTGGTTGACCCTAATCTTATTCTAGTCATTCTTTTATTCCTGACATACCTATCGAAAGCTTTAGGGTTTTCCTTGATTTTACCTGCCAAAGACTTCTCATGTCCCTTCCTGGCTCTTAGCTCTTTCTATAGGTCCTTCCTGGCTAACTTGTAACTCTCAAGCATCCAAACTGAGCCTTCATGTCTCATCTTTACATTAGCCCCCTTCTTCTTCTTGACAAGAGATTCAACTTCTTTAGCTTTGGAATTTCTCCATGGCTTTCTCGCTCACCCACTTCTTCCCTGCCTGACAGGGACATTCTTATCAAGGACACTCAATAGCTGTTTCTTGAGCAAGCTTCACATTACAATTGTGCCCATTCCCTGGAGTTTCCTTCCCCATCCTAGACATCCTAAATGTTGCTTAATCGCATCATAATTGCCTTTTCCCCCAGCTACAACTCTTACCCTGAAGTATATACCTATCCCTTTCCATCATAAAGTAAACATAACCAAATTGTGGTCATTATCACCTAAGTGCTCACCTATGTTCAAATCTAACACCTGGCCTGGTTCATTACCCAGTACCAAATCTAATGTGGCCTCTACTTTTATTGGCCCATATACATACTGTGTCAGGAAACCCTCCTGCACACATTGGACAAAAGCTGACCCATCTAAAGTACTCAAACTATAGCATTTCCAGTCAATTTTGGAAAATTAAAGTACCCCATAACAACTATCCTGTTACTTTCACTCCTATTCAGAATCATCTTTGCAATCCTTTCCTTTACATCTTTGGAAATTTTCAGAGGCCTATAGAAAACTCCCAACAGGGTGACCTTTCCTTTCCTGTTTCTAACCTCAGCCCTACTACCTCAGTAGACAAATCCTCATCAAACATCCTTTCTGTCACCGTAATACTGTCCTTGACCAACATGCCACACCGCCCCTCTTTTATGACCTCACCTGTTCTTACTGAAACATTGGGGCGGCACGGTGGCACAGTGGTTAGCACTGCTGCCTCACAGCGCCTGTAGACCCGGGTTCAATTCCCGACTCAGGCGACTGACTGTGTGGAGTTTGCACATTCTCCCCGTGTCTGCGTGGGTTTCCTCCGGGTGCTCCGGTTTCCTCCCACAGTCCAAAGATGTGCGGGTCAGGTGAATTGGCCAAGCTAAATTGCCCGTAGTGTTAGGTAAGGGGTAAATGTAGGGGTATGGGTGGGTTGCGCTGCGGCGGGTTGGTGTGGACTTGTTGGGCCGAAGGGCCTGTTACCACACTGTAAGTCTAATCTAGACCCTGTAACCTGCAACAATAATTCCTGTTCCTGCTCTATCCACGTGTCTGAAATAGCCACAACATCAAAGACCCAGGTACCGACCATGCCGCAAGTGCACCCACCTTATTCCGGATACTCCTGGCTTTGAAGTAGACACACTTCAAACCAACATCCTGCCTACCAGTACGCTCTTGTGACCGTGAAACCTTATTTGTGACCTCACTACTCTCAGCGTCCTGTACACAGGAGTGACAATTCAGGTTCCCATATCCCTTCTGAATTAGTTTAAACTCTCCCAAAGAGCATTAGCAAATTCTCCCCCTCCTACCCCAAGGATATTGGTAACCCTCTGGTTCAGGTGGAGGCTATCCATTTGTAGAGGTCCCACCCCAGAATGAGCTCCAATTATCCATTAGAACATGCTGCTTTGCGAGGAATGTCTGCTGAAAGGATAGTTAACAGCTGATTGGCAATTAAACTAACTTCTTCCTCTCATTAACGAAGCTTTTTGGTATTTTGGTCACTTGCATTTTAACTAATTCCCCCTTACCTCAAAGGAATCGGCTGACTGGTAATATATAAGTCATTGTATGGGAGTCTGAATGCTAATTAAAGGTATTTTACTGTTTCCTTTCTATCTGAAGTTTAAAAGGAATTCTCGTAATACTTTCTGAGATCGTATGTCAAGATTTCAACAAAAGTGTAGCAGATCATATTTCAAAATTTCTGAGGAATTCATCTAGAAAATGTGAGTGCTGTGATAATATACATTATTTGATAACTTATTGGACGAGAGCAAACAAAAACAGAAGGGTCACTGGTTCCGAAACATTAACTTTGTTTTCTCTCCACAGATGCTGCCAGACCTGCTGAGTCATCTCAACAATTTCTCTTTCTGTTTCATAATTTCCAGCATCTACAAATCTTTGGGTTTTTTTTGCTTCGGTTAGGAGGTTCTAGGCATTTGGCTAGGAAACATCTGGGCTGAAAACAAAAATCGATGGAACTCACAGTGGGACAGGCAGCGTCCATG
The DNA here is from genome assembly GCF_020745735.1 of Hemiscyllium ocellatum. Classification (NCBI taxonomy): domain Eukaryota; kingdom Metazoa; phylum Chordata; class Chondrichthyes; order Orectolobiformes; family Hemiscylliidae; genus Hemiscyllium; species Hemiscyllium ocellatum. The sequence goes on along the minus strand of NC_083411.1, from coordinate 99,780,777 downwards.
GAGAAAGAGCAAGCTAACATTTTGAGTCCAGATGATGCTTCTTCAGAATCCTTATTGGTCTGCAGGCATGAAGCAGAGTAACACCAACCCCTTGCTCCCTGCTTGAGAACGTTTGGACTGTAATGCTGAACTTTTACCTTTATTTCTTTATTTTTATAATTTATACCTAAGATTTAGTATCTAAGTATCTCTGAGCCTAAGATGGCACCAGAAATGGGTACTTTGTACCACTTCTTGCTGCACTCATTATTCCTGTACTTGAGTATATGTGACAATAAACCTAATACTAATTTTGAAACTGCTGCAGGAGAGTGACAGCAGGGACAGGATGAGGGGCTAGGCAGGATAGAATCCTTAATGTCCTACAGATGTAGAACATCCCATGTCCATGACCTCAACCTGTGCGCTGTCTGATTTGGTCCCTGACTTATCCTCAAAAGAGAAAAAGTGAAAGTGTGATGTCAGAAGGAAGCAACTAAATGATTGATTTGTAGGCATTCCTTTATTCTCTATAAATTAGAACTCTACTCATTTTTTTAAAATCAGGATTTTAAAGCAAGGCATGGCAGGGATTCAGTGTGATGTTGAAGAGGAGCAGGAGCCAATAGCCAGATCTGAGAAGGTTGGGGCTGTCTCTGAACTGAAACAATGTCACATGACAGGGAGTCATCTGGGGCAATTATTTTACAAAGTTTTTCACTCAATCTAAATTAATCAAATCTGAAGTAAACCTAAATTAGCTGATTGACTAAGTGCAAATATTAAAAATTAAAGCCCAAATTATACATGGTCATGTAATTAGAACTATAATCACAATCAGTACCCAATCCATTAATCAGATCTTGAAGGTAAAGTTAGAGTTAAATAACAAGAGACAGTAAAACTAAAGTGTCCTGGACTTTACAGTGAATTAAAAACAAAGCTTTCTATATAATAAACTTTAAGTAAAGCATTTTAGTTAGCTTCCATTAATTATTCATGATGCTACAAAAGATCAGTAGATAATTGGTGAGTAGCTGGTGAATCTTTAGGTATTCTGAAATTTTGCTGTCTAAGAAAATAGTGTCAAGTCTATAGAGTCAAGTGGGCCTGGACCCATGGAGTATCATGGTCCTTTCATGCTGTGACCCACAAAATCCTCAGAAAACATTCCATGGTTTGAATTCTGGGTTTCAGAACTTGGGATGTATCTGGCTACAGCCCAGCCCTGAGCCTTGTGGTTTGAATGTGTTTAATTGTGATCGCTACATGGATTGCAGGTATGGAAGAAAAGAGGGAATAGGTGATCGCCAGCCAGTCAAAATGGATCAGGCAAGGAGCACAAGTCCTTTGAGTGCATTTCATTCTCTAATCATCTGAATGATTCATCGGGGGAGAACAGTCAGACCCAAGTCCATGGCACAGTGGCTGTCTCAGCTGTACTGGAATGCAGACAGAAGGACTTAAGAAATGACAGTGATTGGGGATTCAATGGCTAGGGGAACAGTTAGTGTTTCTGCAGCCATAAATTTCAGTCCAGGATAGCAAGCTGTCTCCCTGATGGCAAGCTCAGGAATGTGACTGCACAGCTGCAGAGCACTCTTAGAGAGAAGAATGAATAGCCAGCATTTGAGCTGTACACCAATAACAACAACATAATTAAAAATCAGGATGTGATCTTGTTCAGGACTAGGAAGCAAAGAAGCAAGTGGAATCTTAAAGGTCGTAATCTCCAGATTGGCTCCAAATTATGCACAAATCATGTTCATCGAATCTGCACTGACTCTCCTAAGAGCATCTCACCCCTCCAACCCTGTAACCCCGCATTTAGCATGGCCAATCCACCTAACCTGCACATCTTTTATCCCTACACTCTAGATAGACTATGGTGACGATACGTTTACCGTTTATATCTCATAGGCATGCAAGCTAACCACTAAATGTATAATATTCACTGGCTCTCTCCCACCTTATGTTGTCAGTCTTCTAAAACAGTGAATGTGGTGCTGGAAAAGCACAGCATGTCAAGCAGCATCCAAGATGCAGGAAAATTGTCAGTTCGGGCAAAAGCCCTTCATTCCGGATGAAAGGCTTTTGCCCGAAACGTTGATTTTCCTGCTCCTCAGATGCTGCCTGACTTGCTGTGCTTTTCCAGCACCACACTCCACTCTAACTTCCAGCATTTGCAGTCCTCCCTTTCACCTAGTCTTCTAAAACAACCTGACCACTACACGTCTTCCTTACATACGGGTGAGAGCTCATGACCTGGCACCACCACCACAAATTCTTCAACTGCCAATTCACACATGCCCATTACACACTTTCCTTCATTTCAGGACCAGCTGGTGCAAATCAGGGCGGAGAGGCTCCATACTGGCAGAAGTGTTCCTGATTCCACTGCATACGAGCTTTCTCTTCTCATGATGATAGGGTGGTGTCAGTAGATTCAAGATGAGAATGGTGCTGGAAAAGCACAGCAGGTCCGGCAGCATCCGAGGAGCAGGAAAATCGACGTTTCGGGTAAAAGCCCTTCATCAGGAATGAGGTTGGTAGCCTCGAGGGTGGATTCCAGCCTCATTCCTGATGAAGTGCTTTCATCTTGACTCTAATCTCCAGCATATCCATCTCTGCCTCATATCAGTAGACATCTACAGGAAGGAGGATGGTTAGATAGGCATCCTGGGAGTTTTACCCCAGTGCTGTTTCTCTGACAGTGATCATTTTGCCCGTAGCAGGTCAGGCCAAGGAGAGTGCATCTGCACAGGAGAATCTCACCTGTCTGGCCTCCTTTTGATCCTAAGGCCACAGATGGCACCTGCAAGTCTTCACGGACACAAGGGCATGCCAATCAGCAGACTCTCTCTGCTATGTATGTCAGGCCTGCAACTTTGTGTTGTGTTAGGCAAAACAGGTGATGGTACATTGATCAAATCACAAATCTAATAATCAAGAAACACAAGCTAATGTTCTGGGGAAATATCATTGACTCTGTCATCTGTAGATAGCTGCATTGAACCCTGCTGACCAGTTTTGGACTAATGCTTGTGTTCCTTGTAAGCCCAGTTGTGCAGCCTAGTCTGTAGCCAGTACAGCTCCTGCCACTGCAGTCATTGGAGTACATGAGCAGTAAGACAATCAGAAGAATGATAGGATCAATCTGTGCTATCATTATGATCCTTTCGAGAGGTCTGTGCAGACAGCAATGTCATGCAGCTCGCCATCTTTCTCTGAGACAGAAATGTTTGCTCTTCCAGCCTGTCCTGTCATATCAAGCAGAGAATGCCACTTTTGCAATGTTTTTCACCCAGCCTCCACTCCAAGTATCATGCATTCCATGCAAAACTGTGTGACTCTAACAACAGGTCCTTGCAAGCTACATGACCTTCATACGGTGACAGTGTGCCTTGCCTGCTGTAGTGAAAACTTGGCCAGTGCACCTTCCTGTGCACACGAATCAGTTGTCTTCAGGGAGATTGAATAAGGCCTTAGCAAATTCAGCATCACTCCCCATTCTGCTTAACCCCCAGGTGTTCCCAACTTTCACCCAATATTTTCATGAATATGAGCAATTAGAATATAGAGCTGTATAGCCATTATTGTGTTGAAGAGTGTTGACAGTATGATTTCAAGCACACAAGAACAAAGAATGAAGAACTAAGAAAATTACAGCACAGGAACAGGCCCTTCGGCCCTCCAAGCCTGTGCCGATCCAGATTCTCTATCCAATCCTGTCGCCTATTTTCTAAGGGTTTCTATCCCTTTGCTCCCTGCCCATTGATGTATCTGTCTAGATACATCCTGCCAGCCTCTACCACCTCCGCTGGCAACATGTTCCAGGCACCCACCACCCTCGGCGTAAAGAACGTTACTTGTATATCTCCCTTAAATTTTTCCCTTCTCACCTTGAACTCGTGACCCCTAGTAATTGAGTCCCCCACTCTGGGGGAAAAATCTTGCTATCCACCCCGTCTATACCTCTCATGATTTAGTAGACCACAATCAGGTGCCCCCGCAACCTCCGTCATCCTACTGAAAATAATCCTAATCTACTCAACCTCTCTTCATAGTTGTTAAACAATCAAAGAAAAAAGTGGTTTACACACTATTTACAAAAGTCAACTGACTTGCTGAAGAGTGTCCTGCAAGTCTTTCAAGAAAAAGTAAGAGGTGGATTTATGACTAAAGTGTTGGACAAACATGCTTGGAAAGTCCCATGCACCTGTCCTGAAGTAACATCAGTCTCTGAGCTAAAGCTGCTTTGTCACTACACATATGACAGTTGTGGAGAGGTTGGCAAGGAGAAGCAGTGCTGCCTCTTTCAGTCAGTAGGAGAAAAATGCTTAAGAAAAAGCCAGCTAAAGTGTTATTTCTCTCTTAGTGAAGTAAATTGGCACAAAAAATGAAAACATTTTGATTATCAGAAGCCCTAAGTGTTTCCCAACTGAATCTGTAACCTAGTCTGAAGACCTTCCATCATTCTATGACTGTCCACAATCAGATCTCATTGACAGGAAATCAAAGGAACTCTGAGAAGTCAACCATCCCATCTTCTAAATTCAAACCTACAGGAGCGATATTTCATTTCTGCCTATTCTTTGAAATCTATAATATCTATGTCTTGTCTTGTCTGTGTATGCATACGTGTAGGAGATTGCTTAAGTCACCTATTTAAGACATTGGTGAGGAGATGTTTTTTTTTCCTTTGGAGAGTTGTGAGCCTTTTAATTCCCTTCCTTAAAAGGCAATAGATACAGAAACTTTATTTTTTTTTAAAGCAGAGGTAGATATATTTTTCATTACCAAAGTGGTGAAAGATTATCAGGCGTATGAAGGAATGTAGAATTGAGGTTAAAATCAGATCAGACATCAGATTATAAGGCACAGGAGCAGAATTAGGCCATTCAGCCCATGGCGTCTGCAGTGCTATTTGATCATGGCTGATATGTTTCTCAATCCCATTCTCCTGCCTTCTCCCTGTAATCCTTAATGCTAATCAAAAACGTATCTATCACTGTGTTAAATGCACTCAATGACTTGGCCTCCACAACCCTCTGCAGCAATGAGTTCCATAGAATCATCACACACTGACTGAAGAAATTTCTCCTTATCTCAGTTCCAAAGGATTGTCCCTTCACCTGAGGCTGTGCCCTCAGATTCCTAATCTCTCTTATTAGTGGAAATATTTTCTCCACATCCATTCTGTCCAGATCTCTTAGTATTCTGTAAGTTTCAATGAGATCACCCCCTCATCCCTGTGAACTCGATCGAGTCCAGACCCAGAGTCTTCAACAGCTCCTCATACAATAAGCCCTACATCCCCAGGCGTGTTCTAGTAAGCCTGTTATAGACCCCTCAAATGCCAGCACATCTTTCCTTAAATCCCAGTCCAAAAACTGTTCACGATATTCCAAATGAGATCTGACTAGAACCTTATACAATTTCGCAGTAAGTTTCTGCTCTTCTTCTCTAGCCTCTTGAAATGAATGCCAACATTGCATTTGCCTTCCTAATCTTAAGAGAATCTTGAACTAGGACTCCTCAGTCCCTTTGTGTTTCAGATTTCTGAAGCCTTTCCCCATTTAGAAAACAGTCTACATCTTTATTCTTCATACTAAAATTCTTTGCCCCCTTTCCTAGATTGTCCAAATCCTTCCGAAATGTCGGTTTCCCTGCTCCTCGGATGCTACCTGACCTACTGTGCTTTTCCAGCACCACTCTAACCAAGTCCTTCTGCAGTCTCCTCACAACACTACCTGTCCTGCACCTGTCTTTGTGAAATCTGCAAACATAGCAACAATGCACTCAGTTCCACCATTCAGATTGTTAATGAATAACATAAATAGTTATGGTCCCAACACTGACCCCTGTGGAATTTCACTCGTCACCAGCTGTCTTTCTAAAAAAGACCCTATTATTCCTATTCTCGACTTTCTGCAGGTCAGCCATGTTCTATCCATGCCAGTATTTTGCCCTCAGCATAATGAGCTCTTGTCTTATTTAGCAGCCTCCTATGTGGCACCTTGTCAAAGGCATTCTGGAAATTCAAATAGAAAAAGTCCACTGGCTCTTCTTTGTCCAAATTGCTCATTCCCTCCTCAAAGAATTCTAACAGATTTGTAAGGCATGACGTCCCCTTGATGAAGCAGTGTAGACTCCACCCTATTTTACCATGCACTTCCAAGCACTTCACAATCTCAACCATAATGATAGACTCTAAAATCTTACCAAAGGTCGAGGTCAGGTTAACCAGCCTGCAGTTTCTTCACTTCTGCCTCCCTTTCTTCTTAATCAGGAATGTTAAATTTGCCACTTCTTGGTCCTTTGGGCCCCTCCTGGCTCAAGAGATTCCTGAAAGATCACCACCCATGCCTTTACAATCTCCTCAGCTAGCTCTGTCAGAACTCTGGTTTTAGTCCATCCAGTCTGGGTGTTTATGTACCTTCAGACTTTTCAGCTTCCCAGCAACCTCTCCTTAGTGATGGCCACTTACACTCACCTCTGCCTTCTGACTATCTTGACATTCTCCTAGTGTCTTCCACTGTGAAAACTGATGCAAAGTAACTATTCGTTGCCTTCACTTTTTCTTTGTTCCCCATTACTACTTCTCCAGTCTCATTTTCCAGTGTCAACTTCTGCCTCTTTCTTACTTTTTAGATATCTAAAAAAACTCTTGCAATCTTCTTTTATACTACTAGCTAGCTTATTCTTTTATGTTTAATCTAGCTTACTCTCAGGCCATGATCCTATTGAATGGCAGCACACCATTGAAGGACCGAGTGGCCTATGTTTGTTCCTTCTTCATATATTTTGCACAATGGTTTTGTTAATAACTTATTTTACCAGTTAGCTAATCAGTAAGTTTGTTCTGCAGGCAAACAATTATAGAGCATTGGCTATAACTTTACTAACAAATCCCCTTATGAATTCCCCCTACACACACACACACATAGAGACAGGCACTGATAGGGAACAAACTTGGGTGTAAGTTTGTTCTTATTAGACAAGTTATGTCTGAATGTATTGAATGAACTTGATAAGTCTCCTTTGGTTCAGTGAAGAAAAGCAAATTGATTATCTTTGGTGATTAAGTAAAACATACACCTCTGGTGCAGCCGCTGCAGTAGTGGTCTTCATTTCTGGCACATTTCACCCAAGAGCAACACAACTTAAGGAAGGCAGCAGAGTGAATGCACAAAGTAGAAGCCACCTTCTTGGCAGAGACCAACTATCACGAGCACTACACACTCTGCATCTGGAAAAGTGACAGTGCAAGTGACAGTGAGAGTCATTTAAAGCTCACTTACTATAAGAAAAAACAACGATTACTTAACACCATGTAAACCAAGAGGTTTGATTCACCAGGTTGCAAAATTGTCTCTTCTACTTTTCAGTATTTTTGATCATTGCTTGAAATGAGAAACCAAAGACTGCTGGAGGATTGTGCAACTTTTTGAAAGCGCATAACCTGACACTGATTGTAAACAGGAGAAAGTGAGGTCTGCAGATGCTGGAGATCAGAGCTGAAAATGTGCTGCTGGAAAAGCGCAGCAGGTCAGGCAGCATCCAAGGAACAGGAAATTCGACATTTCCTGATGAAGGGCTTATGCCCGAAACGTCGAATTTCCTGTTCCTTGGATGCTGCCTGACCTGCTGCGCTTTTCCAGCAACACATTTTCAGCTCTGATTGTAAATACTATTAACACAGTTGCTTGCTTGAGTAATGGTTAAAATGGAGTTGCAAGTAATCTGGAACTGAGGAGTTGTGTGCAGATGGAGTTTTGGTTGGTACAAGTTGGTACAAGTCTGTAGACTAGTGGTGAGTTATCAATGACAAAGCCTTCTGCCTGTCAGCAATGATGTGATTGTTTCTCAGCTAGTGGAACAACTTGTCTATGAACAAGGGACAGAGAAGTTATTGGGTCTTCAACATTTCAGTGCCTGTCTCTGCTGTCTGTAGTAGAAGCTACTTAAAGCATGAAGGAAATGAGTCTATCTTTATTTTAGCAGTTGCTGTAAGCTGTGACTTTTAATTAATGTGTCAGAGATCTTTTATTAGTAAACCAACCATACTTTGCCTCTTTCAAAGCAATGGAAGCAATCAGAGAGGAATGACCAAGAGGTAACATTCTAACCACCACAAGAATCGTAAGAATTATCTTATAAACCTTTGACTTAACTTCCCAGACTTTCTATTTGTCGAGAACACCCACGTTTGTTCCCCTATCAGTGCCTGTCTCTATGTGTGTGTGTGTGTGTGTGTGTGTAGGGGGAGCTAATAAGGGGATTAGTTAGTAAAATTATAGCCAATGCTCGATAATTGTTTGCCTGCAGGTAGAATCTAACTACTTGATAACAAAAATAGTATTTTTGTTAACTCTAGAAATCTGGTCTGTGATCCACCTGGGTCTGAAATTCAGGTATATTGAAGAATCTTTGAGAATTTTAGTGATGACTCCAGGAAAAGCAGGGTTTGGCTTCCATTCTATCCCATAGAGGCTTGACAAGGAGGCATTTACTATCTATTTGCTGTCCATTCCTTGAAGTGCAAGTTTCTCAACTGAATAGAAGTTAATTAGAATCATAGAACCCATACAATGTGGAAGCAGGTCATTTGGCCCATTGAGTCCACATTGACCCTCCGTGCATCCATAATTGTTAAGACAAATTTAATTCCAGTAAATTGTGGTAGAATCAAAATACATTATGTGCACATGGGCTTCGCTCCACCTGTTTGATGACATACTTGACTTGCCACCTCGATGGGAAAAACTAAAGTGCTGAAGATTTTTCTTGGAAGCTTCTGATTTAAATGTTGACTTCTGCCCCAATTGAAATAACTTTCCCATTATTTAAAAAGAAAAATTATAGAGTTACAGTGGAAATGAAGAGAAAAGGGACTTGAGGAATTGCTCTCGCAGAGAGCTGGCATTGATACAATGGGTTGAATGGTTTCCTTCTGTGCTGGGGCCACGCTGCGATTCTGTGATGTTCAAAATCTACCACTGAGCTGTTCAGCTGACTCCACACCTTCAGTGGAAGAGGCTGTGAGGAGCACACTTGCACTGTTGAATGAGAGTTCTGAAAAATGAGTGCTGAGGTACTAAACTAGAATTTATTTAATTTTATACCTTTCAGCAAGTTGAAACCTTCCAACAAAGAAGCCACTCTAGTACATTTTCAGTGTAGCCAGGAAACAACTGAACAAAGTCATGACTTAAGATGTTTGGGGCTATTTGTCTCTTACATAACTAGAGTAAATGTGGAACGCTTACAAATTTTAAGATGTGATTGACCTGCCCCCACCTCACATTGCTTCTGAGAATAAATCAGTGGGGATGAAATTCTTCTCAAGTAGCTGTCGGTTATCATCAATTGCAAATGAACAGCCTGGTTTCCAATCAACCCAGTCCTGTTTTCCATGAGAAAGAAAATTAGGTCCAGTGTAAAACAGGCTGCTGATTATAACCCACCTTCCGCTGGTGCCCAAGATGAATTTCAGCATCAGAACGTTTGTGCTTATGTATAAGGTTACATATGTGTCTGTGTCTGTACAAGAGTCCATCAGTACAATACCACACAGCTGGTAGCTGTTATCAGTATCACAGTAAGGGGGACAAGTGATGTAAATGGAATCCAGGTTAATATCAGCCAGGTGGCAGTTTCACCACTACATCTGGGAACCATTCATCATTATAATTAGTCAGTGCTGTCATTAGCATGAAGCTGAGACCAGCTGCTACCTCATTCTGCAAATGCTTCGTTAATTCTTCTACACTGTGGAGATGGGCGTGTTTAGCATTTGACTCTCAGAATGTGAGTTCTGTTCAATGATAATGAATAATATTAAGGCTCTTAAAGAGACAGAGTCAGCACAGAATGAATGCTCATAATAAGGTGAGAGGGCAATGACATGATGGACCAATGTACTGGACAGATTTCAATCATTGCTTGAAGTTTGGAAATAAGATGCTGGAGGATGCTGGAGTAATAATACCCTGTCCACAGAATTAGGAGGTTTAGGATCATGATCAGTATTCTGCTTGTGTGTACAGTTTGTGATCTCAGTAGAGAGATACTAATTGAAGAAAGACAGATAATTTACATAGGGAGGTGGAGAGCTTTCCTCAGCACCACAGCAGCACCACATTTAATGTTGTGCAGTTCAGAACAGAGGCTGTTGGACCAACATGTATATCATCATCTGGGCAGAGAGGCTGAGAACTCAAATAAACAAGTGAAAACCAAGTGGGCAAATGCTTACTCTACAAATAAAACAGCTGGCTGCATGTAATTAGATTTACTCTTAAAATCCAAGGTCAAAAATGAAGTTGTGAAACTGATCTTTGTAAAAAGCTCCAAGTTTCATGAGAGCACAAAATGGCTATTCAGTGTTGGAATTATTGAGTTCAAACTCACTAAGTGCGCAAATTAATCTTATATAAAAGCATTGCATTCAATACTTTATGAAGCATCAAATAACAACAATGAATCTTCAACAAAAGCTAAAATATAACGGTGTCAGTTAATTATCGGCTACAGTTAATGAATTAACACACACCTTGGCTTCCTGAGTATGCAAGAGCTCAGCTCTAAAACTTGTTAAATTACAATGAACAGGCTGTGATTCGAATTTCTAACATGTCTAATTGGTTGTAAACAATAAAAGATCAGCAGGCGATGTGCTAATCTTCAAGCTAATGTGAATTTTAAAGAGTATCAACATTTGATTTAGAGTGGGAACCAACCAATTTCCCATGAATGACTGAATTCTTAATACCAGGCGAATCATTGGTTTTGAGTTGTATGCCTTACCTTGAAGCATAAACATGCTTAAAGTGTACTACATACTTTAAATGGAACACATGAGATGGCCAAATAACATTAGTAGCTTTTATTTTCTCTTTTTTTCCCTTATGAATTCCTTTTTCTCTCTATTCCATACAAGTTTAAACTACTTTCTTGGCTTCTCCATGTTAATAACCAGTTTCACTTGTTACCTAACTTTTGTCCTTTCGATGATTTTGATACTGCGATCATGAACTCCTTTCAAACTACAAAACCTCACCATTCCAGTCCTCTTTCGGTGCACTGGCTAAATCAACATCGTTATCTCTGCTATGCCTTTAAATAGAAAAGTGAAAATGTTCAGTTCTTCAATGACACAGCAGAGTGGGATTTCCAGCTGGCAGGATTGCTTCCCCTCAATGTGGAAATGATGTGCAGAGACTGGAAAGTCAGGCTGGGATACGTTTTTGATGCATTATTGCTTAAGTTGGAATGATGTGATCAATCGGCATAATTCTTAAAATAATGTAAAATGCTTCCCCACATTTGTGAAATAGCTTAATTATATGTAATTGAATGGAAATAATTTGCTCTATTTCCTATTTAAGGTGGAAATATATTGTGTGCTCAGGTGTGGTGGAAAGGCTGTATGTGATAAACATTTCTTATAATAGCAGGACATTTTCATTTTATTTTTTCTATGGCTTTCTAAGCTTTTAGATATTTAGGCATGTAGAAACAAAAGCCAAATATTGGAAAACCAACTGTAAGTGAAGCAATTACAGTAATTTAGCAAATTAGAATATCATAAAAAAACGTGAAAATTACCCATAGAAGTTATTCTTTGACTGCGGTTCACAGAGCAAGAAAACATCAAACACAAGTGCTGTAGAAGTCTCAGTCTGGTTCAAAGTGAACATAAAATAGAATATTGGAGGTAGCTCCAAAGGTAGCTTGTAACCGAATGATAGCTAAAGAAAGAAACTGAGAAAAGGTATAATACAACAGCCAGATAACTAGAATCTGTCCTCATGCCATCAGCTGTGATATTTGCAAACAGAAGAATGTGGCACTAATCAAGGAGAACTATATTGGGCTCTTACAATCAGGAAGGCTGTTACTGAGCTGTGCTATCTGTTCTTCGAACACCTGCTAGTAGCATAATGACAGCACTGTCAAAAAGAGCCAGGCCACTATTATTCAGGACTTTTCTGCTTCTGTCTTCTTCCAGACAAGTCAAGGAATATTCTGAATGATGCAACAGTGCATTTTCTAAAGATATATCGAATGGATAACTGACACAATGGTAGGCCTGGTCAGGAAATTAATTGATTCCAATTGTCAAAATTGACAGTTCTTGGGCAGAAGATTCTGCTCCCACTCAGGCTTCACTACTTGCTTCTCTCTTATATGCTGTGCCTCACCTGTTGCTACCTATTCAATGTGCAGCTGGGCTGTTGCTTTAAAAAAAATTGATTTGAAGTTACAAGGTATTGTACGACAGTGTCTTGCCCTGAGTAGTACTGATAGACTAGACTGTCTATTCAAAGTTTGTGAGAAGATTTGTAGCTCGGGTGCTCGTTGCTGTGGTTCTGTTCGCCGAGCTGGGAGTTTTTGTTGCTCCCAAATACTGAAAATGTCACCTAGAAAGGGGACGAAACGTTTGCAACAAAAACTCCCAGCTCGGCGAACAGAACCACAAGAACTGTCTATGCAATATGCTGACTGGTGTTTTGTGGTAATGTACTTCTTAAAATAAATGATCAAAGTCAGGAACAAGGCAATATGGAATAGTTGTTTATAGCCCTCAGACTGGAGGGGATCTTGCCTCATCTTTCTCCTTCACTTCCTCAATGCACCTGAAGGCAAAATATCCAAAATGGTGTTTGCAAAGGAAGTCAAAAACATTTAATTTCTAGACTATACTCCAGTTTGGATCTGTCTATCATATTACTTGCCACTACGCAGCCCAAATATTGCTCAGAAAAGGTCACATTTCAAATTTTTGAAGATCAGGATTATTGTTGTTCCTATGCATTCCCAACAAAATGAATATAGCTTCACTTTCTACTGTCCCCTCCTTGTCTCTTTCAGTGCCAACTCAGCTTTGTCCGTGAGCCCTAGGATTTCCCATCTGTCCTTGCTGCCAGCCTTCTTACCAACATCAGATATGAATGGGCAACTTGTCTATTCCATGAAAATGAGACTTGACAGGCAAATGGTTTCAGCGTTCTCACAGGTGATATTGGTGAGGCTTTGCAATTTCTGTAGCCAACATCTGCCTGATAAATACTACAAAATAAAAATCCCTCCACAATTTATGGAAAAAAAGCCTGGTATAGTCCTAAAATGACTTTTTGGGCCTACCCTTGCACCTTAGATGACTTTTAAGATTAAATTTACTATTGTAAATTAGCTAAGGATTTTATTTACAGAGTAAAGAATGTTTGCAAACAAAATCTGCTTTGACTGATGTGGCAGTCAAAAGAAGTCTCCTATACCAGGTACACCTGAATGTTTCTCATAGCAGGTAATGTGTTTTTCACTCTGTCTTCTGCAGGCTTTTGCATGACATCATTTATTTATTAATACCTAATTTAAATATCCGTGTCCATTTTAGGGTGGACACCAGCAAAAGCAGAAGCGATGTCAAAAAATTAGGGATGGAAAAGTAGATTGGGATCTGAGTATACAGAATCTTGCCACCTTTTCTGAAGCATCAGGCCTAGGTGTTACAAGACAATTTATAAATCAATGAAAGATGTGTTTAAAATTTTGCTTCATAACTCTAAACACGGTTGGATGATTATCTGGCTTGTGAATGAATTAAGGGATACATGGATGAACAGTAACATACATAATCAAATGTTCTATAGAACATTTTTGGCTTCTGATTTGGAAGCATTCGTGCAACTCTTCAAGCCTCTGGTAGTAGGAAGACTAAAGTGGAGTGATGGACCAGGAAGCCATTCACCTAGTTTTCTAGAGTCAGCTATCATTTATGGAATTTTCTACTGGAAATCACTGACATATGCAAACAAAGATGTTAATTCTGTGAGACTGTTAGTTTGGTTTTCCATCATTAACTTCCTAATAACCCGAGGACCCAAGAATGCTGGTGTTTCCTGGTATCTAACATCGTTAACATGGCTGGTTGCTTTAAAATGAAATTATTAAGATAAATTGATAATGACTGCAGGATGATTTATCATGGTTGAAAGGAAGAGAGATTAAAAAGAATGAAAGCATGTTTGTTTTTCTTCTTTTCTTCAGCTGGCAAGATGCCATATCTATATTCCTATTAAACCTCGCTCAGGTACAATGGTAGTGATGCAAATATGTCTGAGGATCCACACCCATATGAAATCAGTCAGGGTCTCTACATAATAGAACCAACAGATACAACGTCCATTACATCAGTGAGTAGAATGTCCTTGAATCTGAAAATTCAGCCATTCCTGTTAATGAAAGAAATGGTTCAAGAATATATAGGTCTGTCTTCAATTCTGCACTTTCAACAAAATTTATTCAGAATATTTAGCATTGTGTAGAGAGGGGGACCTTTGCTCAGAATGGGTACTTCCTTTTTCAAAATATGGAAGAAGTATTGAAGCCCCATTCTCCCAATTTGATTCAAATGAATTTGCAGATCAATTAAAACTGTTGTAAGAAATGGAGTAAGACATAAATATCATCTAATGTTAAAAAAAATCAACAAAATTTAGAGTACCATTAAACAGAAGGGACGGAGTTTCACTTAATAGATGATCCTCAGTGTTCTGAAATAGAATCAGCATTTATAGATGTAATTTGTAAAATGTAAATGATCCATAACAGCTTTCTCCAGAGTCTATGCTACAGTAAAGAATGAATAAATAATTTTCTGCAATAACTTGTTTCCTTCCCCCATTCTGGAGAAACCTACCAAACTTGTCACACAACCAGTCTGATTTTCCATTTCTAGATTTTTTTTAGATTACTTACAGTGTGGAAACAGGCCCTTCGGCCCAACAAGTCCACACCGACCCTCCAAAGTGCAACCCACCCAGACCCATTCCCCTACATTTGCCCCTTCACCTAACACTATGGGCAATTTAGCACGGCCAAATCACCTAACCCGCACATTTTTGGAGGTGATGATGAATTGTTTTTGTTTAGTTTTCAGAGTTAATTTGAGTTCATGTTGTAAGAAACAATGCATGGAATAACTTAACATCATGGCAACTTAGCAACTCATAGAGGCTCAAAGAAGGCAGGAACTCATCACCTCAATCCGTTAGCAGGAAGAAGGGATTTAGAGAGAGCAATCAAGTCATTTATGGCTTGGACACCAGTGAGTTACGAGATTTCTCTGCTTAGGAATATCTAATAGTGCCCAATGGAAAGTGCATGCATGGCTGAAGGCATTAATGTCTCCATGGAAACCATGGTCTAAAATAGACTAATGTTAATCTCTGTGGCCCAGATAGTTGAAATAGATTGGTGCTCTGCGGCAAATACTAACATTTCAGTAAATCTATCCCTCGGACCTGCACGCAGTTCTACTGGCATTTATTTCATGCAAAAAGCTTAAGTTTTGTATTAGGTTTAAAAATAACTAAAACCACTGCATTATAATATTCAACTCCTGTCACTGTTCAATGCTTTCATAAACTCCCCACTTTCCACCCACTTCCCACACTCTGTCAGTTGTGTTGAGCTGAACTCAGTTTTCCTCTGAAGCTTATGATTTGCCAGATCTCACAACTTGCAATTTCTTCCAAACAGTATCAGGCTTAAAAATAATGTATTTTGGGGTAAATTGCCTATTATCTTCATTGCTTATGTACTGTTCACAATGACCCCAGCTACTGATTTTAAAGATCAGCTGCAGAATGAATGAGGTTTCCCCCTTCCATTCTCACCACCAGTGAGTTTTCTCAGGCTGGGTCCATGAAACTGCCCAATTCACAAAGAAGTCTAATTAAGTTAGTCAAAATGCTCATTAAGATACAACTCGAGAATTGACAAGGGAGTGTGAGCTGTAAGCTGGGTCAGAGGAAGGAACATGGAGGTGGTAACATACTAGGAAACCAATCATTATTTCAAGAACTTCAGTGGTCCTGTGAAATAGATTAATTATATGTAATTGAATGGAAATAATTTGCACATCAATAATAAGGCTAGCTTTCAATTCCAAATTCATTAATTGAGTTTAAATTCCATCAGTTGCCGTGATTGGAATTTGAACCTATATCCTCTGAGCATTAATCTGGTTTTTCTCCATCATTCCAGGTCTTCACTGCAGCTCTTCACTCAACCCAAGTATTTCTTACTGATTTCTAGGGAACCAGAGTTTCCTTGACAATATTTTTCCAACTCTATATGAAAGACCAAGACAATGGCACAGTGATAATACAATCACAGCCATTTAACTCACAAAGATCACTACTATTTGAAGAATTTGGAATTTGAAGACACAGTTCCCGTGCATGGAGCAGTTGAGGGATGCTCTACTGTGTACTCCTGCAATGACCTTGCTCATTATTGTGCTGCACTGTCCATAATATAGTTTTCCAGAGAGAAGTGCACTTTGAAGATGGTGATGAACTGGATTGAGAAGTTCTAACAGAGGAAGAAGAAGAGGAGGACATAGAAGGATGATCAGGTGCAAATGTAGGCACAGAAGAGGAGCACGTAGTCAGGGAGAACCCACCTCTTATATACAAAGTCCAATGAGCATCATCAGTTCTCAATCAATTCTAGAGCTTTATTGGTTGACCCTCAAGGGGATGTGCATTTCTAAAATTGACATTGCATTTACCTTGCCTGAGGGAATAAGGTATTTGAACCTTTTCTGATCCTGAATCCAGTTTATTCTGGCCAAACCTCATTTGCTCATGTTCTCAGGCATCTTCGTCTTGGCCTACTTGCTTTGGAAGAGGCCCTCTTCTACCACTCCCCAGAAGGAAGATGTTCATCTCCTCTCTGTCTCAAGAAGGACTTCCACATCAGCATCTGTGAATCTCAGGCAGCCCTAACTAAACACCTCTCTTCAAGGATTCCCTAGTGCTTGCACCCTTCAAGTCAAACAGCATCACAGCAATGGTTATGATGACACTCGTTCAATCTGTCACAAAGCTAGTCCCTTTTTTCCTACTCTGTCCTTATTTTTTTTCAGAGAGGCAATAAACCAAGCCTGGCTCTGATCAGTCTGGTTTGATACAGAGATGAAAAGGATTTTGAGAGGCCTTTTGTTTAACAGATAAGACTTCAGGCCAAAGTGGTCATGCTTTAGATGTGACTTGTATAAAGAAAAGGGAGTGGTCAGCTCTCTAACTAGCTAAGCAGTCTTAGCTCAGTCTTGAACTGGTTGGAAGTTCATCAGGGAGCTGTGTGGAAGCTCTTCTCTCTCTCTTTCTATCCTTCAACTTCAACCTGTAAGCACATGTTCTGTTTATACTGGTTTTTAAATGAAGTTTGTTTATTGGAGCTGTTGTGTATATTTGGAACAGCATAATGAAGTTTAGTTGGATAGCCTGCATTCTGTCCTTTGTGTTTCATTGTGTTATTTTGTGAATAAATTTTTGTCTGTTTTAAAATCTAGTAGTCAATCGCGCTATCTTAATCTGTCCGGGTAATTTTCACTGTACACTTACCGAAACAAATTGCAAAGTTATGGTCTGGAGCTGCCGGCTTAAGAATGTTTTGAGTGGTCTGGCTTAGTCCGTAACAAATCCCACCTCTGTCTCATTCCCCCCAGAGCTACAAATTACAGTTCAGTCAATTGACAGGCTATCCATATCAAAAACAGAAACCAAACTCAGAACCAATCCCAACATCTGTTTCTCAACCCGATATGAATTGTCAAGCTCCAAGTTTTGAATTACTTGAAATCATTTTTAGTGGCTCCCCACATTTCTTTCATATGTAGAGTTCATAAGTTTGGGGGCAATATCCATTAAAGTCAGATCCACAAATTGGCCTTGAATGTATCAGAATATTCCTACCCTTATTTATTTATTTTTATGACAATTATAATTCAAATCAATAAAATTGCAAGGCTTGGTGATTTTTAAAAAACAAAACTTCCCTAAGCTTAGAAAATATCAAACGACATAATAATACAGTGGATTCATGGTGCATTGTCTGACATAATCCAGATTGGCATTTGCATGAACTCCTGAGTCATTACCAAGGAGTATTAATAATAGAGTAGAGGCTCCTTCCTTTGGGTCTTTCCATCTACGTTTTCATGTATAAAGATTCATGTTAAGATTCGAAGAAAGGCAGAGAGATTTCTCACTGTCCTAACAAATATTCCTCCCTCAAACTATGTTAATAAAGATGGATTAATGAGTCACTGTTGTTTTTGGGATCTATGTTCATGAAAAATAAACTGAATATTTGCCCAAAGAACATTAGTCTATGCTTTTCAAAGTAAATCGTGGTGTCATAAGTTCTTCTAGATTTTCTCAGTTAGACATAAACTTGGTTAATTTCCTATGTAAACGCACCCACAGATTTAGGACAGAACAAATAATAGACATATGGATATCAAGAAGGCCTGAACTATAGCCACAATTTGATCACTATTCTATGTGCTCTGGCACAGCTACTTGACAGTGATGGAGAATAGCCTTGCAACCTCAGAATCCACAATGAGGCAATTACAGAGCTGAACCATTTACTTCTAACCTCTAGCACAGGGATAGCATTGTCAAAGGCCATCCAGGAGGGCACACCTCAAATTTTATAATTCAACTTCTTCCAACCTAGAAGAGCAGTAGCAATTGTATCACCTTTGGGTGTTTTTATAACAACATATGTATCATTGAACAGAGCTAGTATTTGCATCTTTCCACAGAACAATAAAACCATAACTGTACTGCTGAATTTGATTAGACTGCTGGATGTCCCAAAGTGGAGGGAATGATTGATTCTCCTGCATTTATTCTCAGGAAGTGGCCAATCCTGGCAAGTGTGCATTTAGTGCTCTGAGATCATTCTCATTCATGAAACATGATTTCTTACATGATGTTATTCCTATGGTGGAGTTAGGTAAGGAATTACAGGATTTTGATCCAGTGACAATCACCAAGTGCAGTTAGCATGTGAGGCAGGGAAACCTTTTATTTGGATATCAAAATGGCCTGACCATGACTATTAGAAGATCACTATTGTATGTGTACAGACACAGTCATTTGAATAATGACGAAGGATTCTGCAAGGCTGTGCCCTTTGCTTGGTGCAGACCAGCATTTGTTGCCTATCTCTATGTGCCATTGTGAGTAGTTAAGAGTGAACCACATTGTTGTGGGTCTGTAGACACACTTAAGCCAGACGACATGAGGAAAGAACTTTTCCTTTTCAAAAGGACATTAGTGGACCAAAGGGATTTTAAATGACAATCAATTTTAGTTTTATGACTGTTGTTACTGGGAGTAACTTTCAGTTTCAGATTTTTTTAAAAACACTTGTTCCCCCAGCTGCTGGAATGCACTAGGGTGAAGATTAACTCTTTAAAGTGAAAAATCATTTCCTTCTAGGGAATGTGCTGAGACCCCACTGTATTTTTTTCACAGTTTATATTCAGCATTTAGTCTTTGAAATCAAAAATGCAATTTCTAAATTTATGGATATCACGAGATTAGGTTAAATAAGGAGGACTGCGACAACACATTAAAAGAAGACCTTAATTGTAATATAAATTTGAACTGACAATTTAGGAGCAGAGTGGGAATATGACAGGTAAATAAATTTCAATGCATAAGGATCCTTAAGGAGGTCACATATTACTTGGAAAATGAGAATTTAATGGGGTGGATCAGGTTGTACAAATAAAGAAAATATAAAAATTAGGAACACAAGTCAATAAAACTTTTTAAAAATGAAACTAAGCACTAGGGTTTATTTCTAGAAGGATAGAATTGCAAGATGAAGAAATTATGTTAAATGTGTATCAGATCTTGGTTAAATCATATGTGCAGTACTCGGTACCATTTGAGTCACCACATCATAGAATTATATTAATGGACTGGAGAAGATGCCTAGGAATGTCTTCCATCTCCTATTCTCATTTTTATTCTGAATGGTATCTGACAGCCAAAAGGCATTTTCTCATGCTGCACAGAAGGCTCATGGGGTTAAGACAATCCTAATGTACTGGAAATAGTTCCTAATGTGGAATCACTTTTGGCTGCATCTTTGAAAGATCTTGCAAGACAGCCTGTTCTCACCTTGCTTTCAACATTGTGTTCTGAGAATAAAGGGCAGAATTCTGGCCTTCTGCTCAAATAAGACAACATTATGCTGTTGACCTCCAACGATCACCATTCAAGATCTGTAGCCGCATTTATCAATAGTTTAATAGTGTTCATTTGATCTTATAAATTGCTGAGAACATTGTAGTTGTATAGATTTGGAAAATGCATGACAATCTATCATCAATTGTGTAAGAAAAGGGTTAATAAACTGGCTGCAACCTCAGAGCTGTTTTGTATGTGGTACAGTGACAGCAGTTGAACTGAAGAGAAAAAACATCACACTGAAGAGAACAATTTTCATCAATTAGGACAATTTACGTTGATTCTCAGGAAAAGTTAATAAAAACAAATTGATTGAAACCAGACAGGTAATCACTGGTAACGAGACAGCAAGTCCTTATATGGCTAAGGTAAGGCAGGACAATGTGGGAATGCAGTAGCCAACAGTTGATACACACACAACTAACCAAGTGCATTTAGAAGAGGATTGTGAATATGCTCTTACACAAACTGTATTCCATATGTAAATGGGTTAATCCACTTTGTATGTTGCCAATACATTAAAGATCTGTGCACATGCAGTGGTCAGCACTTGTGCAGAGCCTTCCATGGTGCTGACACAATGACTGAGGCTTGCCATGTCACCCTGCCAATGCACTAATGACATTGCTGCACACCTTCAAAAGTGATCAAAGCCCGCTTGACGTGCACCTCCAACTCAGCACGTACTACAGCACATACCCTGAAATGTCATGATTTGTATAAGTGTGCTCAGCAAACTTATACAAATCGTGATGCATGCAGTTATTCTTGCTCTTGTCTGAGCTTACAAAAACATTTTCTATTACTCCCCACATTCTCAGGTTAATTTCCTGTGTAGTAATGACTGAACAATTTGATGCCCAAAAGCCATAGATATCTGGCTTTTCTAGCCTCTAACTTTTTAAAAATAAATTCTTTCAGAAATGTACCGAACCTTGCGTCCTGAAGCACAGCTCATGGATTTTAATACATTATCCTAGATTCACAGTCAGCATGGAGTAAGTCACATGTATTAATAAAACCCAAGAGCATAAAAATGGAAGAAAAGTCAAGGACAATAAAAGGTCTTCTTGTTGGTTAAAGCTCATCCCTTTAGAGCTATTAAGTGATTCATTTTTGATAGGGAAGCTGTTGTAATTAGTACTCACAGGGCTGACTCTTATGTTTTTGGATAAGTCTGAGTTACATCAACTATTTTGGAGGCCTTTTAAACAAAAACCATAGAGTTTTTTTCACCACTCTGTATAAAATCCATTGCATTAATTAAGTATCTGCTCCAATGGGGCTCATCATGTCTGATTCCAGCCCTATTTTACCAGACTCCATTCCAGCAGCAATTCAGCATACGATGGGGATTTGCTGAAATAACACCATCATTAGCATTTGCACCATCTTTAAAAGACAGCTGTGCACTCAGCACGCACTGGTATCACGAAGCTGTCATGGTTGGTCAAAGCTGGAGTCTGAGCATGTCAGGGAAGGGGTATATGGCATCATGCTTCTGTAACAGAAACCTAGCGATCCTAATTGATGAGGTGGTGCAAAGGAAATGAGTCTACTTCTGTAAGGACTAGATCCTGCCAACCTGGTCCAAGATTACTACTTGGGTTAATGCAGTCTTCGGAATTCCAGCAATATTGAAAGTAAGTGAATGTCTTTCTCTGATGCGCAGGATAAGTGCCATGTGCTACTCTTAACCACTCAGTCATCCTATCTCTGTTACTGCACACCCTTCACATCAAGGCTCATGCTCTTCCCCGTCCTCTACTGCCTGCAGCATCTTCTGTCACTCACTCCCACATCCTTGTGCCCAACTTCCCACTACTCATGCCATCAAACCTTCAAGCCTTCTGTTCCGCCTACTCACTTACTTGGAATACCTCGCTACGGCAGTAACAGCTATACCACCCCTATGCACGTCATTCAATCTTTCTCTCTTTTCAGGAGAAAATGGCTCATAACAGTCTGGTGAGAGGCCTATAGGTGACAGAGGTGTGCTTGAGATTTGGCTCCTCACTCCCTATGAGAAGAAAATCCTGGTCCTCACGGGAGAATGCAGGGATATAGAGGCATCTATGTCCTGTTAACCAAGTAAGTAGCGGTCTCCATTCCATGGTACTTCTGACATTAACCCCCCCCCCTTTCGTTTACTTGACACTGCTTCTAACCATTGCCATGATGCCTTTTCTTCTTGTCTCCTGCAGTTACAGCCTGGATCCCTACCATCTCCATGGTGAAATACCCAGCTCCCCCAGAAATCACTTCCTTGACCTCTAAAGGCAAAAGTACCAAGGCAACAGAGGATTAGATACTGACACACAGTTGGAACTTTAGGCTTTGAGAATATGGGACCACAATCTAGTGAGCACCTCACTGTGACAGTTCCGTAACCATCTAAGGAGGAAATGCCCTGGGCTTTGTCAATCGGGGGACTGCCAGCGACTAGGCATCTGCTCAGTGTCTTCTTCGTACAGAGATGTGTTATCGACCATCCCAGACCCCCTCAAAATATTTTAAGAAGGTAGCCTAGACCTTAACTTTTTCTTATTTTACAGGTAGATGTAAAGTGGATGTTCCAGTTGTGATACAACTGGTCAAATCACTCGGCATTAAGCTAAACATAATTTATTTAAACACTATAGTTAAAATACAAACAAAAGAAAGAGGAATTTAGAATAACTTAACTATTGGACAACTTAACTGAATAATTGACACAGTACCCTTTAATAATTAACTTTCCCATATAGTAACATACTATAAACACACCTCTTGGCAAAAAGGTAAATTCAGACATAGATTCTTTCATGCCATTCAACATCAAAAGAAATCTCAGAGAAAGTCACAATTAGCAATCATTTACTGAAGCTTCAACTCTTCTGGGAGCCAAACAGTTTCCACTTCTCCAGTTAAATAAAACTAGAAAGCCTGATCTGAGAGAACTGGTCATTCCCCTTCCATTTTTACAGCTGCTGTCAAAAAAAGGATTCTTAACCTATTAGACCAGTTCCAGTAGACACTTTGGCACCTCTTAAAGCTTCTCTTCAAAAAATCCGAGGATAAAATAACCTAGGTAGGTCAGACACAGCCTTCACTTGTTGAATCTTCTTTGTGAGAATGTGTTCCTTATGGAATGTTCTCTGGATTCAGCCAATAAGGTCCCAGGGCAAGGAGTACAATGCCCAATGAAGTTAGAACAGGTCATCCTAGGTGGACCCATCCCCTTTTCAAGATGTGATTACTCCATGTTGAGTCATCTGCCCTCTCACAGATCATTCGCTTCCCGTTTATACAACATTGATTTCCAACATGGTGGAAGGCAAAAATAAGCATGTCTTGGCCAGTGCCTTGAAACCTCTGCCTGAATGATCCCATAACCCCATAGGCTGCACACCTCCCTGGTTCACACCCAGCCCATTCACATGTATCTGCACCTGCCCACATTTCCCTCCCAGCCTCTGGCATATTTTGTGACCATGTAATTCATTGTGCCCTCGTGAAGCCAGGGTGCTTCTGACCATTGATGGCCTTTCCCTCCCATGTTATCCTCTTTCCAGCTTTACCATATTTCTCTGTGAAAATCCCCTCTTGACCTTCACAACGTAATCATCCCTTTACCAAAGACTGCAGCCATTAATCCTTAACACAATTGTCCAAGTCTTCTTCCCAAATTGTTTTTTTCCATTGGCTCATTTTGTTGAATGACATAGCCAGCTCCGAATGAGAAATGCTCAGATCTCTGTACATTTCCCAACCATATATGTCCTTCCCAGATTGACTGTTCCAGAGCCACAAGACGGACTGTGAACTCCTCAACTGAGGTCACCCATTGTGGACATCTGACTCCTCTAAGACTATGAGTATTGGCTGCTTATTTGATGCACAAGTTGATGCACATGAAGCTGCTGTAAGATTGATGTAACATGTGCTGTACAAAAAGAGTGAGGACTGCTAACAAGGCAGGCTGTATGGTTGTACGACTGCACTAATTGGCAGAGCAAGACCTGGATATTGTGAGCATCTAGGAGTGTGCTACAATTGTGCTTTGACAACAAACAACCAGCCCTGAGCTGCAGCCTGAACTGGTTCTTCAGTTGGGTGCCTGTATATATAAAGTGTTCTTGCTGCTGCCTTTCACATCTAGTTGCCAATGCACACTGCCATCAAATCTGTGTGTCCATAATGCACTGCGGGTGTATTGGAAAGGTGCTATGATGGTTCTAAGCATTTGGTTAATATAGAATGCCAATGTTTGTGGTTGAAGAATGTGGCAGCTGGTGCCTGTGGATGATGACCTGAGCTAAAGTTTGTTTGTGCATAACATGGAGATCATTCAGAACACCCAACCATCTAATTCCGCCAAGTATTTGCTCTGATGTCCATGTTTGAGCTTACTCAAAATCTGTTTTATCGAGTTAGTTTGGTAAGGTAGTAAGATGAAAATTAATTATGTCATCAAGAAGGCATTTAATAATCAACAATATCCCTTAATTAGCAACTTTATGCAGTCTAGCGAAAAACTACTTGTGAAATGCACAAACAATGGATCTAGTTGTTCCTGATGTCACGATGGAACCCGTCGGATCTTTCAACTGATTCTTCCACAAGTCTCGCCATAGCCCACTTTGCTCAGACCCTATAAACTTCTACCGCCACATCCTAAGCTGCATAGATTGGAGCCAACTGTCTTCAGCAGTAAATTACCTTATTATTCTTGAGAAGGTATTGATAATAAAAATGATTATTTTACCTATCAGAAATTTACAGCATGAGGATTCATTCAAGAAAATGAATTATGGGCGGCACGGTGGCACAGTGGTTAGCACTGCTGCCTCACAGTGCCAGGGACCTGGGTTCAATTCCCACCTCAGGTGACTGACTGTGTGGAGTTTGCACGTTCTCCCCGTGTCTGCGTGGGTTTCCTCCGGGTGCTCCGGTTTCCTCCCACAGTCCAAAGATGTGCGGGTCAGATGAATTGGCCATGCTAAATTGCCCATAGTGTTAGGTAAGGGGTATGGGTGGGTTGCGCTTCGGCGGGTCGGTGTGGACTTGTTGGGCCGAAGGGCCTGTTTCCACACTGTAAGTAATCTAAAAAATGGGCTTGTTCTCTTTAAAAACATGAGAGTTTAAGGTGAGATCAGTTTACAATCAGGAAGTAAATAGCCAAGGATGAAATAAAAAGGGAAGTGCTTTAGAAACTCACAATTCAGGCAACATTAGAGGTGACAGAAATATAAGTGACATTTTCAGTTTGATGACTCTTCTTGTGAACCCCACATCAAAGCTGATTCAGGCAAGTTCACAGTGATAAGGGACTCATTCATTAGAGGAATTCCCAAACTAAAACTTGGTGTAAATTTTCTTCCATCGGCATGTTTTCCCTGATGTAACAATGATTGTATTATACCCTATGACACATTAAACAAATTGGATATGGATATCATGGTATTAAAGAGCCCAATAGACATTTATTACAACTATTATATACAAAGATTACATTGATCCATAAGTATCTGGGCTAATATTAAACTATTACACAACAGCATACATCCAGAAGAGTTTCATGTCTCAAGGTAGGATGGATATTAAGATTGTTTTGTCCTCAGGTCGCACACTATGATATAATGATGATATCATGATCATGTCTCTGAAAGGTATATTGACATACCGACTGTGAGACATATAAAGGAATGATAGGGGTAAGAAGGGAAATTGAATCAATTATTTCACACAAAGAGTAACAAAGTTATGGAATAAGTGACAAGTGTAAGTGAATTCCAAATACTTGTATGTTTATTTCATTAGAGGGAAAGAATCAAGGTTAGAACATGTAAAATAGTGATTTCATCTTGTTTGGCCTTATGGGGGGATTCATGATATTTCTTCTCTAGTTAAGTATTAAGCAATTATACAATAGAGAGTGGATAAAGATTGGTGATCCGATGGCTGCTCAGTAGCTGTATGAAAGAGAAATGAATCTGGCTGTTATCTTTTTTGCCATAAACACAATTCCCCAAGATGTAATAAATATCTTCACTCGTGAGAAATTGAAAAGAACTCACAGTTTCACTACACAATGTCATTCAACCAAGGACTCGTTCTGCAGATAATTACCCTGTTTCATTACTGGCCACATCCAATCTTCCATTTTGTCCTTGATTGTTCCATGAATGCAAAAAACAAAATGTTTTTTAACACTCCAAACTAATGTGAGGTCTTTTGAAGAAAAGTAAATGTTGAAATGTTTCTGCAGAAGCACATGGAACAACGTACGACACATGACAGGAAACACAGGTAGAAAATAATGAAAAGACGCAAGGTCACCATGACAACACAAAATCCATCAAGAGAGCCTTGCACGAAAAGAATCAAATTATCATGATAACAGGTTTTAATATCCAATCACAGAGCATCTTATTTTGCGTGGCCCTCTGAATGAAATGTAAATAGTGACAGATTATGACCAATGAAGCAGTGTAAGCATAAGATGCATTGTATGTACTACAACAAAGCTTTATAATGCATTATTGCCATTTGAGAATTTTGGTTTTAAAGCAGAGATAGATGGGATATTTAGTTATAATCCGATGAAAGTGACTTGTTTGTTTTAAAAGGCCAGAAAGTAGTTTTTGAATGTTAATTCAAACGTTATTTCCAAAAAAAACACATGAATTATGTTCAATGACTATATTATTTACTTGGGGAGTTAATTCACAAACTGTTCACAAATTTAAACTGTTATGACGTAGAAAAATGGACCAGGACCTCAATCAGTTGTGAAGTTTCATTTAATGCCAGCAAAGTGCAACTTAGTTTGTAGTAGTCTAGACTTTCAAGGCTGGAAACAAGTCACAAAACTGGTTTAGCAGTTAAAATGGACAGGACCTTCCTTGATGTTCATTCAGCAAAACCCAATGAAGTGTCTGGTCTCTGATATCTCGAATAAAGACATTAATGGAGAGAATCACATCTAGTGAATGGATAGAAAGTCACCAAATGCAATCTTTCCACCCTGTCTGCTAACTAGGAAATTAAAAAATTAAGAATGATACTGGTATTGTCATGTGAACATGCCAGGTGTCAGATGATTGCTACCCTAAGGGTTATGACTTTGAAATCTGCTTCCTGATGCCCTCTTATTTCCAGCTCCAGATCCAGTTTTGACTTTTGACGAATATTTTTGGTGCAGATCAAGACAGACATTGTGGACCATGCTTTGGGTATAATCGATCAATAGTTTTGCAGAAAATAAATTAGATTAGATTACTTACAGTGTGGAAACAGGCCCTTCGGCCCAACAAGTCCACACTGACCTGCCACCCACCCATACATTTACCCCTTACCTAACACTACAGGCAATTTAGCATGGCCAATTCACCTGATCCGCACATCTTTGGACTGTGGGAGGAAACCGGAGCACCCGGAGGAAACCCATGCAGACACGGGGAGAACGTGCAAATTCCACACAGTCAGTCGCCTGAGTCAGGAATTGAACCCGGGTCTGCAGCAGTGAGGCAGCAGTGCTAACCACTATGCCACCATGCCGCCATCTCAGAAATTGTCTAGGATATTAATCATAGAGATCTCTCTAGAATGAAGCAGCATTGTCAAGCATAAGTTGAAGCATTAAACAGGCAAAAATGATTTCATATTGGGCAGGGAAGTAATTCTGTGAACAGGGAAGTGGCTGGAATGGGGGTATGATCAAGAATTTCCTAACCAACATCTAATAAACTGTAGTGAGTTGGAATGTCCAATGTACTCAGATGTTATATCTTATAGTAGGTTTCTGTTGTTAAGCTACATACATATAGGATAAACCAACATGAGTTGATTAGGTTCCTTACAGTGTAGAAACAGGCCCTTCGGCCCAACCAGTCCACACTGAACCTCCAAAGAGTAACCCGCTCCCCTCTGACTCATGCACTTAACACTACGGGCAATTTAGCATGGCCAGTTCACCTGACCCGCACATCTTTGGATTGTGGGAGGAAACCGGAGCACCCGGAGAAAACCCATGCAGACATAGGGAGAACGTGCAAACTCCACACAGACGGTTGCCTGAGATTCGAACCTGGGACCCTGGTGCTGTGAGGCAGCAGTGCTAACCACTGAGCCACCATGCCACCCCTTTTTTTTGTCTGGATTGAAAGCCATCTGCCACTTTTCTGCCCAACTCTCCAGTCTATCTATATCCTCCTGTATTCTCTGACAGTCCCTTATGCTTTCTGCTACTCCACCAATCTTTATGTCATCTGCAAACTTGCTGATCATACCAACAGTGCCCCCTTCTAAATCATTTATGTAGATTACAAACAACAGTGGCCCCAACACTGTCCCTGTGGAACACCACTCGTCATCTTTCTCCACTTCGAGAAACACTTTCAACTAGTACTGTCTGTCTCCTGTTGCTCAACCAGTTCTTTATCCATCTGGCCAGAACACCCTGCACACCATGTGACTTCACTTTTTCCAATGGGGAACCTTATCAAACTCCTTACTAAAGTCCATGTATATGACATCAACAGCCTTCCTTCACTTAACAACTTGTTCACTTCCTCGAAGAACTCTATTAAGTTGGTAAGGCACGATCTCCCCTGCACAAAACCATGTTGCCTATCACTGAGAAGCTCATTCTTTTCTAAATATAAATAGATCCTATCTCTTAGTAACTTCAGCAAGTTCCCCACCACTGACATCACGCTCACTCATCTGTAGTTACCTGAAATATACCCTTCTTGTACAGGGGGACAACATAAGCTACCCTCCAGTCCTCCGGCACCTCACCTGTATTTAAGGATGCCACAAAGATATCTGTCAGCGCTCCAGCTATTTCCTCTCTCGCCTCTCTCAGCAACCTGGGATAGATTCCATCCGGTCCTGGGGATTTATCCACCTTAATAACCTCTAGCATACCCAACACATCTTCCCTACTTATGCCAACATGATCCAAACTAATCAAACATCTATCTCTAATCTCAAGATTCATCATGTTCCTCTCCTAAGTGAACACTGATGCAAAGTAATCATTCAGAATCTCACCCATTCTCTCAGGTTCAACACACAGCCTTCCTTCATTATCTTTTAGTGGACCAATCCTTTCTCTAGTTACCTGCTTGCTTCTTATATAAGAATAAAATGCTTTGGGATTTTCCTTAATTCTGCTAGCTAAAGCTATTTCATGACCCCTTTCCGCCCACCTGATTCCTTGTTTTAGACTTGTCTTACTCTTCTGATATTCCTCCAGGGCCCGTTTGTTCTCAGCTGCTGAGACCTTATGTACGCTTCCCTTTTCCTCTTGGCTAATCGGACAATTTCTCCTGTCATCCACGGTTCACAAATCTTGCCGTTCCTATCCTTTACCTTCAACGGGACATGCCTATCCTGCACTACCGTTAACCTATCTTTGAAAGCCTCCCACATCTCAAATGTGAACTTCCCTTCAAATAGTTGTGTCCAATCCACATTTCCCATCTCCTGCCTAATTTTGATATAATTGGCCTTATCCCAGTTTAGTACTCTTCCCTAAGGACCACTCTCTTCTTTATTTACAAGTATTCTAAAACTTACAGAATTGTGGTCACTGTTCCCAAAGAAATTCCCCACCGCAACTTCTACCACTTGTCCTGGCTCGTTCCCCAGTACCAGGTCCAATATTACCCCTTCCCTTGTTGGACTATTGACATACTGCTCTAGAAAACTCTCCTGGAAACTTCATACAAATTCTACTCCATCCAGACCTCTGACGCTAAGTGTATCCCAGTCAGAGTTGGGAAAATTAAAATCTCCCAACACCACTACCCTATTGCCTCTACATCTATTTATAATCTGTTTCCCTATTTGTTCTTCTACCTCACGCTCACTGTTGGGAGGTCTGTAATACAGCCCCAACAATGTAACTGCATCCTTCCTATTTCTCAGCTCCACCTATAATGCCTCACTACCCAAGGCTGCCATAGTGTCCTCCTGTAGCACAGCCGTGATATCGTCCCTGACCAGCAATGCAACTCCACCCCCTCTTTTACTTCCCTCCCTGTCCTCTCTGAAACGTCTATATCCTGGAACATTCAGTTGCCAATCATCATGCCCTTCCTTCAACCAAGTCTCTGTGATGGCAATAATGTCATACTCCCAGGCACCAATCCAAGCCCTGAGTTCATCTGCCTTACACACTATACTCCTTGCATTAAAGAAGATGCATTTCAAGCCACCAGTTCTTTTGCCCCCACCTGCTCTCTGCCTATTCTTCCCTTTATTAATGTTATCGTCATAATTCTTACAGTCTCCAGTCTCCACCACGCTGCCTTCTCTGGTTCCCAGTCCCCTGCCACATTAGTTTAAAACCTCCCCAGCAGCAGTAGAAAAAACTCCCCCAAGGACATTGGTTCCGGTCTGGTTCAGATGGAGACCATCCCTTTTGTAATAGTCCCATCTTCCCCAGAACCAGTCCCAATGTCCAACAAATCTGACCCCCTCCCTCCTACACCATCTCTCAAACCACGTGTTCTTAGTGACTATTTTTTCATTTCTACACTGGCTGGCACGTGGCACTGGTAGTAATCCCGATATCACTACCTTTGAGGTCCTCCCCTTTAAATTCTTTCCTAGCTCCCTGAATTCTTTTTTCAGGACCTCATCTCACTTTCTACTTATATCGTTGGTGCCTATATGCACCAAGACAACTGACTGTTCACCCTCCCCTTTTAGAATGCTCTGTAGCCGATCGGTGACATCCCTGACCTGAGCATCTAGGAGGCAACATACCATCTGGGAGTCCAGTTTTCAGCCACAGAACCACCTATCTACTCCCCTCACAATAGAATCCCCTATGACTTTGGCCCTACAAGTCTTTTTCCCGCCCTTCTGAACAGCAGTGCCCATCTAGGTGCCATGATCATGATAACTGCTGCCCTCTCCTGGTGAGCCATCTCCCCCAACAGTATCCAAAACGGATGACCGCAGGGGACACCTGCCCTGCCTTCCTACTCTTTTTCTGGCTTTTGGTCACCCACTCACTGTCTCCCTCAGCAATCCTAACCTGTGGTGTGACCAGTTCACTAAACATGCTATCCACGACCTCCTCAGCATCGCGGATGCTCCACAGTGAGTCCATCCGCAGCTCCAGAGCCGTCATGCTGTCAACCAACAGCTGCAGCTGGACACACTTCTTGCAACTGTAAGAGTCAGGAGTGTCTGACACGTTCCTAAGCTCCCATATCAAGCAAGAGTCACATGCCACAGGTCTGAGGTCCCCTGCCATTGTAAGCTTAGTTTTGTATGAACTAACTGAAACCAAACAAAACCAAACAATGAACTTAAATATATGAAAAAGAAAGACAAGAAATAAAAGCCTTACCTTACAGGGTCTTTTTCTTCTGATTATACAAGAGGGGCTGGAGTAGTATCTCGGGTTTAGCCACTGCCCAAATATATATTAAGCCCTTACCTTCCCGGCAGCTTCACTCCACTCCTCGTTCTCTCCTCGCTGCTCTGGCAAAATGGAGCAAATGGTGTTAAATTGGCCTCCACGGAGATTGTGGGTTTGAAAGAATGTGAAGTCAGCAGAGCGGTACTATGTCATATATGGATTAGTGGTGCAGGCAGAATCCGAGGAACAGTAAAGTCGACATTTCGGACAAAAGCCCTTCATCAGGAATAAAGGCAGTGACCTGGAAGCATGGAGAGATAAGCTAGAGGAGGGTGGGGGTGCGGAGAAAGTAGCATAGAGTACAATGGGTGAGTGGGGGAGGGGATGAAGGTGATAGGTCAGGGAGGAGAGGGTAGAGTGGATAGTTGGAAAATGAGATAGGCAGGTAGGACAAGACCAAACTAGTCATGGGGGCAGTGCTGAGCTGGAAGTTTGGAACTAGGGTGAGGTGGGGGAAGGGGAAATGAGGAAACTATTGAAGTCCATATTGATGCCCTGGGGTTGAAGTGTTCCGAGGCGGAAGATGAGGCGTTCTTCCTCCAGGCGTCTGGTGGTGAGGGAGCAGCGGTGAAGGAGGCCCAGGGCCTCCATGTCCTCGGCAGAGTGGGAGGGGGAGTTGAAGTGTTGAGCCACTGGGCGGTGTGGTTGATTGGTGCGGGTGTCCCGGAGATGTTCCCTAAAGCGCTCTGCTAGGAGGCGCCCAGTCTCCCCAATGTAGAGGAGACCGCATCGGGAGCAACGGATACAATAAATGATATTAGTGGATGTGCAGGTAAAACTTTGATGGATGTGGAAGGCTCCTTTAGGGCCTTGGATAGAGGTGAGGGAGGAGATGTGGGCGCAGGTTTTACAGTTCCTGTGGTGGCAGGGGAAAGTGCCAGGATGGGAAGGTGGGTTGTAGGTGGCATGGACCTGACCAGGTAGTCACGGAGGGAACGGTCTTTGCATAAGGCGGAAAGGGGTGGAGAAGGAAATATATCCCTGGTGGTGGGGTCTTTTTGGAGATGGCAGAAATGTCGGCGGATGAGTTGGTTTGTGCAAAGGTTGGTAGGGTGGAAGGTGAGCACCAGGGGCGTTCTGTCCTTGTTACGGTTGGAGGGGTGGGGTCTGAGGGCGGAGGTGCGGGATGTGGACGAGATGCGTTGGAGGGCATCTTTAACCACTTGGGAAGGGAAATTGCGGTCTCTAAAGGAGGCCATCTGGTGTGTTCTGTTGTGGAACTGGTCCTCCTGGGAGCAGATATGGTGGAGGCGGAGGAATTGAGAATACGGGATGGCATTTTTGCAGGAGGTAGGGTGGGAAGAGGTATAATCCAGGTAGCTGTGGGAGTTGATGGTTTGTAAAAAATATCAGTGTTAAGTCGGTTGTCATTAATGGAGATGGAGAGGTCCAGGAAGGGGAGGGAGGTGTCGGAGATGGTCCAGGTAAATTTAAGGTCAGGGTGGAAAGTGTTGGCGAAGTTGATGAATTGCTCAACCTCCTCACGGAAGCACAAGGTGGCCCCAATGAAGTCATCAATGTAGCGGAGGAAGAGGTGGGGAGTGGTGTCGGTGTAATTACGGAAGATCAACTGTTCTACGTAGCCAACAAAGAGACAGGCATAGCTGGGGTCCATACATGTGCCCATGGCTACCCCTTTGGTCTGGAGGAAGTGGGAGGATTCGAAGGAGAAATTGTTAAGGGTGAGGACCAGTTCGGCCAAACGAATGAGAGTGTCGGTGGAAGGGTACTGTTGGGGACGTCTGGAGAGGAAAAAACGGAGGGCTTGAAGGCCCTGGTCATGGCGGATGGAGGTGTAGAGGGATTGGATATCCATGGTGAAGATGAGGCGTTGGGGGCTGGGGAAATGGAAGTCTTGGAGGAGGTGGAGGGCGTGGGTGGTGTCTCGAACATATGTGGGGAGTTCCTGGACTAGGAGGGATAGGACAGTGTCGAGGTAGGTAGAGATGAGTTCAGTGGGGCAGGAGCATGCTGAGACAATGGGTCAGCCAGGGTATTCAGGCTTGTGGATCTTGGGAAGGAGGTAGAACCGGGCAGTGCGGGGTTCCCGGACTATGAGGTTGGAAGCTGTGGGTGGGAGATCTCCTGAGGTGATGAGGTTCTGTATGGTCTGGGAGATGATGGTTTGGTGATGGGGAGTGGGGTCATTGTCAAGGGGGCAGTAGGAAGAGGTGTGTTTGGCAGAACATTAGATATCAACAGCAAAACATTCAGAACAGGAAATAAAGTAAAAGAAAGGTGTTAAAGGTAGAACACAAAGGAGGGAAACAAGGAGAGTCTAGGAGAGAGTGTGAGAAATGCAATCCAGCCTCTGAATAATCAGAGATTTAGTCTACATTCAGGAACTCTGGAGAGAAATCTCAACTCTGAGTGAGAATTGGTGACATATGAGGGTTGCTATGTATTGACTTTTAAAGTTAGTCAGGATAAATTAGAGGAATTACAGCCTGCTCTAACTCTTTGCTGACTATAAAACAAACACCTACATCATTCACATTGACCCTGCCCCCCAACCCTATTACTTACATTGAAACCCCACCTCTAAAACAGCTGATCTGCCCACACATTGGATTCTCAAACAGTAATTGGCTGTCATGTCACACACACCTGCCATCAACCTCTCCCCCTACCTGCTCACCCTATTCATCGGTCCTTACTTTTTTACCACCCCACTCTATCACTCTCTAACCCACCTGTCAACTTATTACATTAACCATAGCCTGGATATGATGTAAGTTGAATTAACTTGCTGAAGACTTGCATCTGTGATGCTGGAGGCTTGTTGGAGGAGACTGAGATGGATCCTTCACATAGTACACCTGGCTGAAGATTATTGCAAATGCTTCAACATTATTTTTGGTACCGATGCACTCGACTTGCCCGACTGATATTTGTGGAGCCTGTAAACTTCAGTTAATTCATTCATTGATCGTCAACATTCCCAACTAGATGTAGCCAGCTGCATAGCTGAGACCTGATCTGTTTGTTGTGGGATCACTTTGCCCTATGTATTACTTGTATTTTTGGAAAGCAAGAAATATTGTTTTTAGCTCACCAGATTGACCCTTTACCTGTAGCTATGCATGTTGCTGCTCCTGGCATGGTCTCCTGCACCGTTCATTCAGCAAGGTTGATTCCCTGGCTTCATGATAACGCTGGATTGGAAGAAACTTCAGATCATGAGGTTGGCATACAATTCCGCTGCTACCCACATCACTTCTCGGTTATCAGTCTTGACTTGTTAGATTTGTTCCAAGTCTAGCCCATTTACCATTCTGATCATGCCACGCAAAACAAGATAGAGTCCAGTATTCTCAATGTGAAAATGGGACTTCACTAGACTTGTCGGTGATCATTTTTATTGATATTGTCGTAGACAAATATATCTGTGGCAATCAGTTCAGTGAAATTGAGATAAGTAGGTTTTTCACTATTACTGGTTCCTTCATCACTTGTTGTAGTCTCAGTCTAGCAGCTATGTTGTTTAGAACTTGATCAACTCGGTTAACAGTGGTGCTACCAAGACACTCTTGGTGATGGACATTGATGTCCCCAGTGTTTTCCCATGTGGTGTTCAACATAGAGCAGTTCTGATTCATCATCTGAGGGAGCATGCTTCATGTTAATCCAAAGGAGTTTTCTTTGTCCGTGATGCCCTGAGATTTTGTGGGGTGTAGAGTCAAAGTTGAGGACTCCTAAGATCAACTTCTTTACTGTCTCCCACTATGCTGCTATCTCTGCCAGGTCTGTCTTGATGATGGGACCAGACATACCCAATGGTGGTGATGGTCTTGTCTGAGCTATTGTGAGTATGACTATGCCAATCTGTAGCTCGACTGTTGTGTGAGACAGCATTGCAATTGTGCCAATAAACCCAGAATTTGGTAATGAGGACTTTTCAGGATCAGGTGGTCCCTCTGGTTTCATTCCTTTTTGGTGTTTTGTGTGTGTGTGTGTGGGGGGGGGGGGGGGGGGCACATGTGGTGGGGAGAGGGGGTTGTTGGGAGTGCATTTGTGGTGGAGGAAATGGTTTGAAGAATCCCTCTTGAACTATGAGCTAAGAACATAAGGAAAGGAGTAGGCCCGTCACATAGGAATGTAGGAGATAGGAATTAGGAGCGGGAGTAGCAATTCAGTCCTTCAAGCCCAGTCTAACATCTAACACGATCATGGCTGATCTCATCCTCGTTTCATCTCTATGTTCCTACCTGCTCCTCATAACCATATATCTGGCTTTTCGTCAGAAACATATCTATATCTATTTTGGAATCTATTGATTGATTCTGCCTCCACTGCACTCTGGAGCAGTGAATTTCACAGATTCATAATCCTCTGAGAGAAACAGTTTCTCCTCATTTCAGTTTTGAATCTATCTCTCCTCACTCTATATCTATGAGCACAGGGGGGAACATCTGTTCAATGTCCACCGAATCAATCCCCTTTAGCATTTTACATGCCTCAATCTGATCACCCCTCAATTTTCTGAACCTTAGCGAGTACAACCCCAAGCTCTTCGACAGCTCCTCCACTGTCCAATAGCTTGGGGTTGACATACGACAACCCTTCCACTGCTGGAATCAATCCACTGAACATCCTCTGAACTGCCTCCAGTGCCAGCACATCCTTCCTCATGTAAGGAGACCAAAACTAGACATAATATTCCAGGTCTGGTCTCAACATTGCCTTAACATAATTATATGAACACTTCTTTAATAATCCAGTCCTTTTGTAATAAATGCCAGGAAGCCATTTGCTTCTTTTGTTAATATGTCTACATACTCACTTTCGGCAATTCATGCTCAATAATACCTTGATCCCTCTGCACTGATGCACTTTGAATCTGCTTCCCGCTGAAATAATAATTCTCCCTTTTATGTTTCTGGCTAAAATGGACAACCTTGTATTTATCCACATGAAACTTCAGATGCCAGAATCTGGCTCATTCTCCTAGCCT
This sequence comes from Hemiscyllium ocellatum, assembly GCF_020745735.1. Classification (NCBI taxonomy): domain Eukaryota; kingdom Metazoa; phylum Chordata; class Chondrichthyes; order Orectolobiformes; family Hemiscylliidae; genus Hemiscyllium; species Hemiscyllium ocellatum. The sequence goes on along the minus strand of NC_083411.1, from coordinate 99,744,347 downwards.
ATCTACATCCATCTGTAAACTCTTTATCTCCTCATCACAGTCTGCGCTCCTACCTAGCTTAGTATCATAAGTTTGCTATGTTACATTCTGTCCCTACTTGCAGATCATATACGTAGACTGTAAATAGTTGAGGTCTGAGAACTGAGGCATCCCACTAGTTACAGATCACTATCTGGAGGAAGACCTATTTATCCTGATTTCCTGCTTTCTATCAGTCAGCCAGTCCTCTGTCGAAGCCAATACCCCATCCTTAGCCCCCTGTGATCTAACCTTCTCAATTATTCTTTTATGTAGTACCTTGTCAAATGCCTTCTGGAAGTCTAGATACATCACATGCACTGGATCCCCATTATCCACATGGCTGGTCACATCCTCAAAGAACTCCAGCAAGTTTGTCAAGCACAATGTGCACTTCATTAAACTGTGCTGACACTGGTGAATTGTTCTTTCAAGTGTTCAGTTAACTCCTCCTCTTTGACTGACTCCAGCAACTTCCTCACTTCAGAGGTCAAACTGACTGGTCTATAGTTTCCCACTTGTTGCTGATTTCACTTTTTGGAAACATTTTGTTATCATGTTTCCAATCCATTGGTCCTTTCCAGAATCCAGGGAATTTTGGAATATCACAGCTGCTGCAGCCATTATCTCTGCTGCCACCTCCTTCAATACCATAGGGTGCAGGCCATCAGGCCCTGGGGAAAAAAATATTGATTTAGTATCTCTGCCATTTCAGAGATTCCCATTATTACCTTTATTTTCCGATTATTCTCCTCCTCTAAACGGCCAACAAATGAACTCTTCTTTTTTGTATACTTATAGAAGCCTTTGATATCAGTGCCTGTGGTTTCTGGAAATTTCATTTCGTAATTTGTTCCATCATTCAATGAGATCTTGGTTGATCTGTATTCTAACTCTATCCAGCTAGACTTGATTCCATATCACCCAATATCCTTGACCTAGAATGTGCTAGGAGAAGAGGTACAATGTGGAATTTAATAAAAGAACCATTGATACACATTTTGAGAGTAATTACCTTTCAATCTGCTAATGGTCAATTTGCTCATATGATTTATTTAGTAAATGAAATAGGTGCTGAAATAATTTATGTTAATAATTCTTCAATAAGAAACATTAAAGCCAATCTTTGAGTTCCAGGTATTTAGCCTCAATGTACCAATCCTTTCTCTGTGTCTTCAGTCCCAAATGTATAATGTTCTTAGCTCCTTTCTTGTAGATCTGTAATATGAATACAAGACACAAAGAGAAAATGCTTAGGTAATGAAGAAAATGATGAGAATCAAACTGCTGCATGATATTGTCATTTCTAAAAACAGTTCCAGAAACACAGAAAAACTTGGGTGACATTTTTACATTTGTACATGTTCCAGAAATATTTCAACATGGAGTATATCCCTTACATCATTCTTTCACAGTATGGAGACATGCTGAATAACACAAAGAAATTCAGCTCCATATGTTAATGACATCACCACTATTGAATGTAAAGTTAATGACGATGATAGATAACTTGATAGCATAGCAACTTGATCTGTTGGATCAATTCTGAAATTGGTCATGTGAGTTTCTTGATTCTGACATTGACTCCTTGAGCTGCTGGCTCTGAAAGGGTCTTGAATGTATAACAGCTCATGTTTTACTTCTGTTTTGTTAGCTCTGCTACTAAATGTTTGGGTGTTTTGTGTATTGTATTGAATCCTTATGTTGGTAGCTATTTAGATGAATGATGTTGATGCTGGCTCCTTAAGCTAGTGGCTATGAATTTTGACTGTTTTTTTTGTTTGTTACACATTGCAGTAATTATTGGATATTCATGCACAGACCTGATACCCTACACTTAAATGTTTGCATTTCAGTTTATGACGACTTTTTCCTTCTAGTTTTGTTGCTGGCATCTGCTGTTGCATTCAAATATCTGGGAAGTTTAATGTGATTATTTAATATTCAAAGTCATGAGAGCCCTCATTTACAAAATGAACAGGGCCCGTCTTTGATGAGGTGCATTGCTCAATCATTGTACTTACACTAGAGACATTCATTTCCCTCAGTGCCTTTTTTTGTTGCCATGGTTCTGTCTTGTGGGCGTGAGATTTTGCATTATATATTTTCACGTTATTCTCACTGTTGCTAAGGTCCTATGCAGGGGCTCTCTTGTCTGTCTCTAAATAGGAGAAGTATAGCCCAATGATATATGGACAGAATCCGAAACCTCACAGTATGGCATTTAGAGAAGTCATATTTTTCAGCCAAATTGGCTCTTTTTCAGAAATGTGTTTCCCCTTGTTCAACTGTCAGTAATGACCAGAATGGGGAGACATTATGAATAGGAATTAGCTGTAAATCTAATCTAAAGCCACGATTCCACACTTTTTTGACCCACCAGTAAATCATCAACATTTTAGTGATTTTATTGAAGGATCAAATTGATGTCTTATCAAATCTCAAGATTTTTCTCCCTTTTCCTCAGATTTTTTGAAACAGTTGACTATGGTTGAGAGGATGTTGGCACAGGAATGTTTATTTGAAAACTAGATTAAATGCTTGTTAAGTCACAGCTAGAGTACAGCATACAATCTGGTCACAAAAATTACTGGAAGGACAGAATTGCACCCGAGAGGTTGAAGAGGCTATTACCAGGAATTAAACATTTTAGCTTTGAAAATGATTGGACAGGCTGGGATTGTTTGTACTAGATGAGACTAAAGGAAAATTCAATCAAGTATACAAAATTATGGGCAGCTGAAATTGAGGCTTTTGAGCGACAAGGGAGATAGATAGCAATGGTACAAGCCCGTGGGATTCAAGAAAGTTTGGTTAATTGGATCCACAGCTGGTTGAATAGCAAAAGTAAAGGGGGATGGTCGAGGGATTGCGTTTTTGTGACTAGAACTCTATATTCAATAGAGCTCTGCAGGGATCAATGTTGGGGCCCTTGCTATTTGTAGTATATCTAAATGAGTTAGACTTTAATGTTGAAGGGTTGATCAGTAAGTAAGAATGAAACAAAAATTGGTGAAATGATAAGTAGTGAGGAGAGCCTTTGATCATAGAAGGATGTAGATGGCCTGGTTAGATGGGCTGATCAGTAACAAATGGAATCCAGTCCAGATAAGTGTGGGGTAATGCTTTGGGCAGGACAAACAAGACAAGAGAATACATGTTGAATGGTAGGATCCTGGAAAGCATGAAGGATCAGTGTATATCTACTGGTCCCTTAAATTGTCAGGACAAGTAGGTGAAGTGGTTATGGAGGTTTATGGGATGCTTATTATCTAGGATATTGAGTTAAAGAGCAGGGAGATTATGATCAAACTGTTTAAAATGTTGATTAGGCCACAGCTAGAATATTCTGTATAGTTCTGGAATCCATATTATAGAAGAGATGTGATTGCAGTGGAGAAGTGAGTGCAGAGGCGATGTACTAAGATGTTGGTTAGACTGGGGTTGTTTTCCAAGAAACAGAGGAGACTGAGAGGGGACATGATTGAGTTGCATAAGATTTTGAGGGGCATAGGTAGGATATACAAGAAGGATCGTTCCTCCTTGGCAAAGACATTAATGACTGGGGGCATAGATTTGATGTAAGGGGCAGAGATTTACAGCTGATATGAGATTATTTTATTTTCACCCAGAGGGTGATCGGAATTTGGAACATATTGTTTATATAGATGGTAGAGACAGAAAGTTTCATAACATTCAAGAAGTATTGAGATGTACACTTACAATACCAAGGCATACAAGGCAAAGACCAAGTACTCGAGATTAGGATTAGAATACTCAGGGTTTTGATCTTTACTAAACAGACTCAATGGGCCAAAGGGACTTTCTCTGTGCTATAGACCTCTATGAATCTATGAGTGCCTACAAAAATCTATTTCTATCACTGAAGAAATCAAAGGAGGAATAAAGCAACTGCTAGAAAGATTGGGGAAGGTTCAAGGAGGTGCTAGTGAGCATTAGAAACTCACAGCTTGAAATAGGTAGAAACATATTGAAATAAAAAGACTTGGATTTGTGTTTGAAGGGCTGTAATCAATAGAGCTATGGAGCAAGAGCTGGAAAGTGATGTCACAGAATCATTGTGTTGTTACAGTGCAGATGGAGGTCGTTTGGTTTGTGATGTCAGCATTGGCTCTCTAAAGAAGTGCTACTAGGCTATGCTCCTGATTTTATTTCCTCAGTGACCCTACATGTTGCTTCTATTCAGGTAATCATTTTATGAATGCCCTTTCCAATGCTTGATTGGGGGCCAGTTTACCTCAGTTGGCTGGATGATTGGTTTGTGAATATTGTGTGATGCTAATATCATGGGTTCAATTCCCACACCAAATGAGGTTTCTCTGAAGGACTCTCCTTCTCAACCTTTCCCATCACCTGGGGTGTGGTGCCCTCAGGTTAACTCACCATAATGATGATTAGGTCTGATGGTTGGGTAAGTCTAAGTTAACTTGACTTGAGTGTTTGATTCAACTTGCTCAATCACACATTTAGGCTACTCACTGTGTAGAAAAAGTTTAATCTACATTGCATTTTCTTCTTTTGCAAATTCTTTTGAACTGTCCTCAATCCTTTTTTGAGTCAAAATAATTTCTACCTATCTATCTACTGTGTCCAGGCCTATTGGGATTTTGAAAGATTCTTTCAAATCCCATCTTAGCCTTCACCCCTCCAAAGAATACTGCACAAACTTGTCCCATTTATCTCCACAACTGACATTTCTCATTCCTGGAATCATTCCTGTATATTTCTGAACTCACTCCAATTTAGTCACATCTTGCCTGAAATCTGACATCAGAGCTATACATAATACTCCAGTTAAGACGAATTTAATATCTGATACAAGTTCAGCATAACCTCTCTGATCTTGTGTTCAATGCCTCTATTACTAAAGCTGAAGAGACTGCATGCTTCATGAACTGTTTTCTCCACCCGTCCTGCTATCTTTAATGACTTATGCACATGCACACCACAGTCTACTCCTGCACTCTTTTTACACAGCCCTCTTTATTTTACGTTGTACCTTTCTGTATTCATTCTACTAAAATGTATCACCTCACTCTTCTCTGTATTGAAATTCACTTACCACCTGCCACTTCATCAAATGTCAATGTCCTTTTGAAATTCTATACCATCCTCAAGTTTATGATGTTTCCATGGTTTGTATTATCCACAAATTTGAAATTCTGTGCTATACACCATGTTCTAGATCATTAAATATATATTGGGAAAAACAAAAGGTCCAATGCCAACTCCTGCGGAACTTCACGACAAACATTTGTCTAGCAAAAAGGATCCAATAACTATTGCTCTCTGTTTCCTAACACTTGTCTAATTTTTTATCCATTACAATGCTGTATTCATACTGTCATTTTTATTCCATGAGCTGTTAAATTTTCTGATAGGTCTTTTGTAAAGTTGGACAGCTCTATTTCAACTGGCATTATGCTGGGTCATATAGCCTCCTTCCCTGCTGTAAATGTGCATGATACAATGATTCTAATGAGGAAAATGTGATGTATATTTCAATTAAATATGGTTACCTGAATAGGTTGTTCAAGATAGCGTAGCAGTGCTGCCTGGGGCTCTTGAGCTCGGACTCATCTACCTTCTTTCTAATTTTTTTAAGAACAAAGAAAATTTACAGCCCAGGAGCAGGTCCTTTGGCCCCCCCAAGCCTGAGCCGATCGAAATCCACTGTCTAAACCTATCGCTTAATTCCTAAGCATCTGTATTCCTCTGCTCCCCACCTACTCATGCATCTGTCCAGATGCACCTTAAATGAATCTTCTGTGCCTGCCTCTACTACCTCTGCTGGCAACGCGTTCCAGGCACCAGCCACCCTCTGTGTAAAGTATTTTCTGAGTGTATGCCCCTTAAACCTTTCACCTCTCAACTTGAGTGCGTAATCTCGCATTATTGAATGCTTCACCCTGGGAAAAAGCTTATCTTTACCGTGTCTATACCGTTCATGATTTTGTAGACCTCAATCAGGTCCCCCCTCAATCTCCTTTTTTTCTTTTAACTTGTGCTGGTTTCCTTTTCTCTCTTTCTCTTTTTGTTTGTTTTCCTTTGCTTTAAAGTCTTTTGCGGCTGATTAATTGGCAGCATTAGCATGGCAGCACGCAGAGGCCCTGCATGGAATGGTGGCAGCTTCCCAGCAGTTGGAGGCAGTGGCAGTGGTGGTGGTACAACTCCTCCAGCAATCAGAAGGGGCGCGGCAGTGAACTATTCAAGGTGGCAGTGCTGCCAAGGTGACTTCTCAGAGCTGGAGCAGGATTCTTGGTGAGGTGGTGGCCTGGCCTGACAGTGGAGCCAGGGACTCCTGGTTTCAGTAAGCCCAGATTGGCAACCCCTTCCTTGCATCAAAGTGGCAGTGAAATTAGAGGATCCTGATTGCAGTTGCAGCAGGCCTGGAGCTGGGGTCTCCTGGTTACCAGTGAGGCAGCAGCAGCAGCTCCCGGTTGTGGTAGGCCTGGAGCTGGGGTCTCCTGGTTACCAGTGAGGCAGCAGCAGCAGCTCCCGGTTGTGGTAGGCCTGGAGCTGGGGGCTCCTGGTTACCAGTGAGGCAGCAGCAGCAGCTCCCGGTTGTGGTAGGCCTGGAGCTGGGGTCTCCTGGTTACCAGTGAGGCAGCAGCAGCAGCTCCCGGTTGTGGTAGGCCTGGAGCTGGGGGCTCCTGGTTACCAGTGAGGCAGCAGCAGCAGCTCCCGGTTGTGGTAGGCCTGGAGCTGGGGTCTCCTGGTTACCAATGAGGCAGCAGCTGCAGCTCCCGGTTGTGGTAGGCCTGGAGCTGGGGTCTCCTGGTTACCAGTGAGGCAGCAGCAGCAGCTCCTGGTTATGGTAGGCCTGGAACTGGGGTCTCCTGGTTACCAATGAGGCAGCAGCTGCAGCTCCCGGTTGTGGTAGGCCTGGAGTGGAGACTCCTGGTTACTGGTGAGGCAGCAGCGGCAGCTCCTGGTTATGGTAGGCCTGGAGCTGGGGGCTCCTGGTTACCAGTGAGGCAGCAGCAGCAGCTCCCGGTTGTGGTAGGCCTGGAGTGGAGACTCCTGGTTACCAGTGAGGCAGCAGCAGCAGCTCCCGGTTGTGGTAGGCCTGGAGCTGGGGTCTCCTGGTTACCAGTGAGGCAGCAGCAGCTCCCGGTTGTGGTAGGCCTGGAGCTGGGGTCTCCTGGTTACCAGTGAGGCAGCAGCAGCAGCTCCTGGTTGTGGTAGGCCTGGAGTGGAGACTCCTGGTTACCGGTGAGGCAGCAGCAGCAGCTCCCGGTTGTGGTAGGCCTGGAGCTGGGGGCTCCTGGTTATCGTTGAGGCAGCAGCGGCAGCTCCTGGTTGTGGTAGGCCTGGAGCTAGGGGCTCCTGGTTACCAGTGAGGCAGCAGCAGCAGCTCCCGGTTGTGGTAGGCCTGGAGCTGGGGTCTCCTGGTTACCGGTGAGGCAGCAGCGGCAGCTCCCGGTTGTGGTAGGCCTGGAGCTGGGGTCTCCTGGTTACCAGTGAGGCAGCAGCAGCAGCTCCCGGTTGTGGTAGGCCTGGAGTGGAGACTCCTGGTTACCGGTGAGGCAGCAGCAGCAGCTCCTGGTTATGGTAGCCCTGGAACTGGGGGCTCCTGGTTATTTACAAGGCAGCAGCTGCAACAGAGTCAGAGATTCCTGGTTACAGGACGAGTGTGGTTTCAGCAAAGAACTTGGCATTGTCAGCGGCATAGGCATGGTGCACCCAGTAGCAAAGAGATGGCATTTGAAGGGTGGATACTTCGACATTGTAGGTGGTGGTGGTGGTGGTGGAGGCGCAGGTGTTCTTGGTGATCTGGCAAGGACTCAGTACTCATGGTGGCAGCGGGGAGGGGTGGGGGGAGGGGAAATGAAGATAGACTTTACCTTCTTTCAGTTTATCTTCTACACTTAATCCATTCAAAACTGAGACGGATTGTGCCAACAGTTGAAGCTTTTCATTGTATTTTACTATATTATTACTATATTATTATTACTATATTATTACTATATACTATATTACTATATACTATATTAATAACATATTACTATATTATTATTACTATATTATTCATTATCAAATAAATATGATAATAAATACTTCAAATCAATTCAGTTTTAACCATAACAAATAAATGTAAAATTAGGATATTCTAAGCACATAAAAAGGAAGGAAGAAGAAAAATCTTCAGGCATGATTTCCTTTCTGGTGTTAATCCAATGTTGATCATCCTTTCAATTAGGAGTACTTTTCTCATATTTTAATTTGAATTCACTTTTGGCTCATTTATCTAACAGATTTTTAAATATTAGAAGTACAACCTAACAACTTGTTGCCAAAAAGTCTTTGTCAATGTATTTCCATGTTGCTGGTGTTCTGTCTAACGGAATAGGATAGCCAGTAAGGCAGGGTAAACTCTTAAACAGGGGCCAGAAGGTCAGATTCTTCTTCCTCATCCATGACTTACTATAATACATCAAAGATTGCTTTGAAAGGGATCCGAAATGAAAGATACTGATGGTTCTCCAATAGTCAACCTCTCCCTCTTATTTTGGGGTTATTTGCTCTTATAGAGAAAAATAATGCATCCATTGGATGGTATGGAACCTCGCAAAATCAGTATATGACATGCAAAGGAATACCAGGGTAAGAGAGAACATTTAATTATTATAATAGTTGTAACAGTTCACAAATTTATTCTAAGAGTGTAGACTGCTATGTTGCTCATTGTTAGGTCACTGAATTTCTTCCAACATCACTTGCTCATTCTCTGCACAGTTCCATTTACATTGAAATGCCTGTCACCTCCTGTAAAGAGTATTACCCCACTCTTGACTTGACAGCTACTTCAAAGGTTATTGGGCTGGCATCAAGCGTTACCGTAATATCCAGTATTTTACTTATCTTGGATTGAATTGTCAGAACAAAATGATTACAAGGCTAAGTAAGAGACATTAATTTATAAAATATTATCTTCAAACTTATATTTGTGAGATAGGTATGATTGATTTTGGGTTTGTGTTGCCATTCCTCCCAGAGTTCTGTTCCCCACTCCAAGTAAATGCTTCCTTTATAAATATTTCTGAATTTACTGTGTTACATTTCTAGTCAAGTGTCTGTGAAATGAGCTGACCACAGAGGGTTAATGACCTAGATTAGTGTGCTTCTGCACAGGACAGACAACAGGGCTGTGAATCTGTAGTTGAAAGGCCTGTGTCTGATTTATTACAAGAGTAAATGGAATGAGTGCCATGCAACAAAGCTCGTAAGTCCTTGGGGAATGCAAGCACTGAGGAGAGAGTCTGATTGCTGGATTTGTTATTGCCTTTATCGCCATAAATAATACAGATGAATAAAAATGATAATCAGCACTGTGGTAAACTCTTAACATTTTTATAAATGTTTGACCTTTAATGGAGTTTGAAAGTCAGGTTTCTCCAAGGAGAGTGGATGTCGGGACATTGATTAATGGTGCCTGGTTTAGGAAGATATGGGTTATTCTCCTTTATCATTTACTTTTGCCTGAGATATAGGATATACGACATGCTGGATATGGTGGGTAGACATTGCACATCTGTATGCTTAACCCAGTTTTCACCTATGATTCTACCTGAGGCTTTGGTTCACAAGCAGACAAACAAGTGTGTTTCCTAAGGTATCATACTTAGCTGACCACTTACTGCTTAAAACTATCTCACTTCTGAACTTATAATTGAGGAACTCTGAGTAATTTAATGAAATCTTTAACTCTTGTGCAGAGCTGAAAATGTGTTGCTGGAAAAGCGCAGCAGGTCAGGCAGCATCCAAGGAACAGGAAATTCAACATTTCGGGCATAAGCCCTTCATCTTGAACTCTTGTGCAGATCCAGGAATAGTGAAAGTTGAGTATCAGCGAACTTTTCTGTTTGGACCATGACAATTTGGACCACCAATACTATGCACAAACAATAGAGATGGAAGTTTCCCCTCTCCTGCTGTGGCACAGACAATGGAAGAAAGTTGAGAAAATATGGGGAGAATAGATAAAAAAAGACTCTTATTGACCTCAAGAGGAGGTTTTGCAATATTCATTAAGCTTTAACTGGCAAATTCAGACTCTCCCCATTAAATATGACATCCTTTATTTATCAGCATTTGTATCTCATTAGTAGCCCAACCTCACCTTATTTCTATCTCACTTCCAATTCTTCTCTGCTTTCCACAAGAAACTAGACAGATGAGACTTCAGGCCAAAGTGGTCATGACTTAGAAGTGACCTGTATAATGAAAAGGGAGTGGTCAGCTCTCTAGCTGAGCAGTTCAGTCCACAACTAGTTAAGAGTTCAGCAGTGAGCCGTGTGGAAACTCTCTCTCTCTTTCGGCCCTTCTAACTTCAACCTGTAAGCATCTGTTTCTTTTTAAAATTTTTTTAAAGAGAGTTTGCTTATTTGGATTGTTAAGCATAATCGGAGCAGCATAATTAAGCCTAATTTGGATAGACAGAGTTCTTTAGGGGTTCTTTATTCTGTTCTTTGTGTTTCATTGTGTAATTTTTGGAATAAATTTCTGTCTGTTTTGGAACCTAGTAGTCAGCCTAGCTAACTTGCTCCACGTAATATTCACTGTACACTTACCAAAACAAAATGCAAAGTTATGGTCTGGGCTGCCTGCTTAAGAATGTTTTAGGTCGTCTGGCCTCAAAGATCAGCAAGGTAGTCTATGTATAGAACCACAGATGATGAGGGAGATACTAAATGAGTATTTTGCATCAGTGTTTACTGTGGAGGAGGACATGGAAGATGTAGAATGAAGGGGAATAAATGGTGACATCTTGAAAAATGTCCATACGACAGAGAAGGAGGTGTCTGATATCTTAAAATGCATAAAAATGGATAAATCCTCAGGACTTGATCAGGTGTACCCTATAACTCTGTGGGAAGCTAGGGAAGTGATTGCTGGGCCTCTTGCTGAGATATCTGTATCATCAATCATCACAGGTGAGGTGCCGGATGACTGGAAGTTGGCTAACGTGTTGCCACTATTTAAGAAAGGGGGTAAGGAAAAGCCAAGGAACTATAAACCAGTGAGCCTGACATCGGAGGTGGACAAGTTGTTGGAGGGAATCCTTAGGGACAGGATTTACATGCATTTGGAAAGGCAAGGATAGATTTGGGATGGTGAACATGGCTTTGTGCATGGGAAATCATGTCACAAGGACTTGATTGTGCTTTTTAAAGAAGTAACAAAGAGGATTGATGAGAGCAGAGCAATGGACATGATCCATATGGGCTTCAGTAAGGTGCTCAACAAGGTTCCTCATGATGGAATGGAGGCAAGCTTAGATCTCATGGAATACAGGGAAAGCAAGCAATTTGCCTTCAAAGGTAGAAGACAGAGGTGGTGGTGAAGAGTTGCTTTTCAGACTGGAGGCCTGTGACCAGTGGTGTGCTGCAAGGATCGATGCTAGGTCCTCTGCTTTTTGTCATTTATGTAAATTATTTAGATGTGAACATAGAAGCTATAGTTAGTAAGTTTGCAGATGACACCAAAGTTAGAGGAGTAGTGGACAGCAAAAAAGGTTACCTCAGAGTACATTGGGATCTTGACCAGATGGGTCAATGGGCTGAAGAGTGACAGATTGAGTCTCATTTTGACAAATGTGAGGTGCTGCATTTTGGAAAGGCAAATCAGAGCAGGACTTATTCATTTAATAATAAAGTCCTGGGGAACGTTGCTGAACAAAGAAACCTTGAAATGCATGTTCATAGCTCCTTAAAAGTGGAGTCACAGGTAGATAGGATAGTGAAGAAGTGTTTGTTATGCTTTCCTTTATTGGACAGAGCATTGGGTGTCAGAGCTGAGAGGTCATGTTGCGCTGTAGAGGACATAGGTGAGACCATTTTTGGAATACTGCATTCAATTCTGGTCTCTCTGCTATAGAAAGAATGTTGTGAAACGTGAAAGGGTTCAGAAAGATTTACAAGGATGTTGCCAGGGCTGAAGGATTTGAGCTATAGGGAGAGGCTGAATCAGCTGGGCATGTTTTCCATGGAGTGTCGGAGTCTGAGGGGTGACCTTATAGAGGTTTATAAAATCGTGAGGGGCGTGGATAGAGAAAATAGACAAGGTCTTTTCCCTGGAGTGGGAGAGTCCAGAACTGGAGGACATGGGTTTAAGGTGGCAGGGGAAAAAATTTAAAAGGGGCGACTTTTTCGTGCAGAGGGTGGCGCATGTATGGAATGAGCTGCCAGAGGAAGTGGTGGAGGCTAATAATTACAACATTTAAAAGGCATCTGGATGGGTATATGAATAGGAATTGTTTAGAAGGATATGGGCCAAGTGCTGGCGAATGGGACTAGATTAGGTTGGGATATCTGGTCAGTATGGACAAGTTGGACTGAAGGGTCTGTTTCCATGCTGTACATCTCCATGACTCTATGGCTATATAACTCTCACACCACTTCATCCCCTCAACAACTGACTTTGGATCTCAGGGAAACTTATAACGAGCATACTTCTGTCAGGGCACTTTGCACATAATGACAAATATGCATATCATACATCTGGACAGAATGCATCTTCTGGCTGTTAGCTTGTGGTCTTAGCATTCAAACTCATATCCTTGGACCTTGAAAAGCTAGAAATGTGATGAAGCACTTATTTGTGGTTTGCAGGTTATCATTTCTAATGACTGTAGATTGTTTTGAACTGAATTTCTTGCCAAACATATATGTGTGAAACAACGTCATGCCAAATACAGAGCTCACATGCTCCATATTGTAATAATTGGTTTGTGCAGATGACATGGCTTTCACAGCAAAAACAATATGTTTCTTCCCTCGCAAAAGACAATGGGGCATTTTGCAATGCATCCACTACAATAATTGTGAGTTTCTTAGAGTCTTATTATTGCAATAAGCAAGATTTTCTTGAGTAACTTGTTTACAGGAATCAAAGATACATTTAGAGGACATTGAGAGCAAGTCTCTCCATGAAAATACCTTATTCAGGAAGTTAGGAATAAATAGAAAAAGAGAATTTGAAAAATATCAGGACCCAACTTAACAGGTTTTCATTTTCCTGCAGTGTCAGCATTTGATTAGCATGCTTGAACATACCTAGATTAGGACAGACTCTATGGATGGAGCAAATAGGGCCAAAAAAACTTTATTTGCCTTATATTAGCCTGGCACCTAGCGCTGTCATTATTCAGTGAATTTTGGGTCATGCTCCACCCTTATCTTACCTATGACTGTGATATCACCAGCTGTACAATGTAACCAGCTACATTCTCAATAATAATATCCGTGAGTTGCTAGAATAACCTGGCTAATTTAGTTTTAGATGGTAACTGTCACTCATAGTAGCATCAATTGGCATCCTAGATGTCTTGTGTGTCTTCTGCTAAAAATGTAAGCCACTATCCATGTCTCGCACCTAGCTTGGAGAAGAACCTTCCTCTGTCCATTTTAAGATTTAATTCTTCCAGCATCACTATTTCATGATGACACATGAAATATGAACTGTAATGGATTTAGGCTTATTCTTATGGTGCCATCTTTCTTTAAAATGCACATGATGGAACGATATCAGTCTGTGTGGTAGTCAACCTTCCAGATTATAAAATTTTGCTCCATCTGGTTCAGTTCCATTTGAAGCTTCTCCTGAATGTTCACATTGCATTTCATAGAGGATTAATAAATGGGATTGCATTATACCCAAGATGCAATATCACATCACCTTTAAAACTGTTGATTATATTATAAGATGTCTTAGTAGAGGTGTTTGAGATTGCTTAATTGTGTCATGCATGGTCTATTCTACAACATGTGTGCATTTGAAGCCCATGAATTGTGACAATATTGAGATCTGTGCTGCTAGTCCTGCCACTATTAGAGCATTAGTGGAAGATTTCAGGAAGCAAAGATGAGCTTGTGTATTAGCACAATCACATTATAGTACCAATGCATGGAACTAGTGATCCATTACACACTGTAAAATGGTCTCTCATAAATTATGCCACAGAGTGCCACTTACTGAGGTATATGTCCTGAGGTAATATGTGGCACTAGCTCTAGTGTCAATTTTAGTTTTTAGTATGCGTTGTCCCACCTTTTCAAGACGTATGATACTAATGGTTGTAGTTTCTGATCACCTTATGTCATCAACACAGTATATGAAATTAACAGATTGAAAAGCTTGGTTATCATTGGAAATTTGCTTTTCACTTGATTGACTCTAAATCTACTTGATGTGTTGGTAATTGCAACCTAACACTTAGCACTTTACTTGCTGCCAGCATTATGCTGTTTTACTGTCTTCTTAGTAATCTTTGTTTTGTTGTGGAATCTTGTTCGTCCTATGGAACCAGATTTCCAACACACGCATGCCCAATATGCCTTGGTACCAGATATTAAGAAAAGCTGGGCATGCTGACCATGGTTGTAGTGTTGACTACACCTAATACACGAATTGCTGTTGGCCTGCCACAATGACTTTTTAACTTGCATCAATCCTCAAGTAATGTATCAATGCTATAACAAGTTTCCTTGCCCAAAATAATCTTCATAAAGGCCTTAGTTGAGATGTTGACTGATCGATGAGTCTCTCCAATAGTTCCTCTGTGGAACGTTCAGACTATGTTTTAGCTTCTTAAACTAGAGGAAATAAGAAGAGGAGGAAGCCGTTTGATCCCTCAAGTGTGCTGCACCATTCAGTGGGATCACAGTTGATCTAATACTCCTCCATTTTACTTTCCTGCCCTTTCCTCATAATCCTTTATTCCCTTACTGATCAAGAATTTATCTATCACAGCCTTATATATATTCAAGGAGTCTGTCCCCTCAGCTTTCTGCTGCAAAGAGGTCTGAAGACTCACACATCTCTTTCAGAAGAAATTCCTCTTCATCTCAGTCTTAAATTGGCACCCTTTTACTCTAAGACTAAGATCTCTGTGGTTGTTGTCTCCATAACAAGGGCTTGAGTCTGTTAATCCTGAAATGCGGCTGAGAGCATTCATCATCATGGTATGGCAATTTCTGGAGTCTCCACACATACCGGAAACAATTCCCTGTCTGCTTCTCCTTACAAACTTTTCTGTGCTGTTATCTTACTGACGGACTCAACATTGAAATTCAAAAATGGCTATAATACTTAACCATGGTTACACTTTAAATGCACCAGAAAAAAAATCAGGCTAGTGCATCCATGTGATGGTGAGGTGAGAGTGACTGTCCATGACATCGAACAACATTTTACTGAGTGTGGCATCAAAGACCCCTAACAAAGCTGAAGTTAATGACAATCAGAGGGAAAATTGTCTACTGGTTGGGATCATACATAACACAAAGGAAGACAGTTTGATCATTCTCTGAAGGGTTAACTATACCTTCACTAGTAATACTGAACAAGTGACTGAGAAGCTGTCTTAGTTACATCAGATCACATGAACCTAGGATCCAAATTTGTTGGGTTTTAGAGATCTCCACTCTTACCATCTCTTAAATATCTGGTTGTAGAGAGGTGAAGGGAAACAGGTTCAATTTATATCAATTGAGGTTCATAGAAATTCACATTAGATAAATACTCAGAGAAAGAAAATAGGCAAGGAACAAGTTTGAGGCAAACAGTAGTAGGGCTGCCTGGATTTCTGTTCAGAAGCACAGGTGCAGGCTCATGGACTGAATGGTCTCCTTCTGTGCCATACTATTGTATTGGATTTGGACACAAAATGCATCACATGGTACGTGACAGAAATTGTAAAGTGATGGGGGGGGGGTGAGGGGGAGGGGGAGGAGGAGGAGGTGGGGGATGAAGGGGTGTGCTGAGCTGTGGAATAGGAAACAGAAATAGGAAATGCGCCTGGGCTGATGATTTCTCTCCATTACTCTGGTGCTCTGCTATGGTGCCAGTTCTCAAACCAAACAAATACATTCAAATTTATGTTAACTTAGCATTTTTGAAAATGTAGCCAGAAAGAGATTCATTTAATGGCATCAGTAGGCAGGAGTCTAAACACTTGCAAATAATATGATCTTCACCAAGCTGGGTATAAGCAATGATATCTTATTACATCAAAGGAAATTTATAGCTAAATAACACTGAACATAGTAGCCACATTGCGCCAATAGTGGAGAAATAGATAATGATTGTCGTGTCATTGATCAAGAAGATTAAATAGAATCAGACTTATTGTGAATGTGGTAGCAATAGCCATCCAAGTGTATGGTGACTTTTTCATCACAAGCACAACTTACAGATGGCTAGACTTGAAACAGTTAATACATCAACCAACCTTGTTGCTATTCTTTTGACCAAACCTTGACATCACTTTTCACATTAAGTCTCTGGTGAATGAGAGTTTTGGTTGGAGAATCATCAAAGTTGATACTGGTAACAGACTTGTGGAATATGACTGCCCATTTTCATAGCATAGGTGTATGCCACTTATCAGCTCAAAACTTGATATTCAAGTTCTGTCCTGATCTCATTATAGAGGACTTGTGAACAGAACAAATTGTCAGTGAACAGCTCCACCTGGTGATGAACATTAATGAAGCAGCTGGACCAAGGACATTTGATCAGCAGATGATATCCAAGATTGACCAAGACATGAGACTTTCGGAGAATCTGGAACCAATTTTGAGTACAGCCACATCCCTCACACCCAGCAATAAATGATTGTTCCCTCGCTGCTGATTGACTCAAATTACAGATCGAGAAATGGCGAAGAGGGTGTCTGGGCTTTAACTGTTGAATATCATTCAGTGATTATTGTTATGATAGTGATAATAACAGACTAACTCATTTTAACCTCATTGTCTTACTGTTATAGATGAGGCCTTTTATGGACTAAAGTGGTTTTTACAGGGAAGAAATGAGGACTTCAGGCTGCAGGGGCTGTCTGACAACAGATTGAGTCAAGTTTCATGACATCCATGTGAAATAAACAAAGCTGTCTCCACTGGAATTACTAAAGCAAAACCCAGCAATTAAGTCATCATCAGGAAATTGACATCTCCTGTGTTGATTCACACTTGTGTGATATCCACACATTCTGCTACTCCTGACACCTCAAGTCAACCATGAAACTGTTTATAGAATAAACATCTAACATCTCAAGAAAGCTAAAGCATGTTTAACTGTGTAAACCTTATTTTCTCTACCTGCTCCAGGCATTGTCACTTATAAATTTACTACATATGTTTGTGTGAACTTCTTTTTGTATATTTGACATTGCTTTTACATAATTCTTTTCTCAGGATTAGTCAACAATAAAGTTCCTCTTTCTTTCATTGAAGAAAACCTTTGTAACTGGCTCCTTCGTTTTCCAGTGAACTACTTACTAATTGAATTACGGCACCTGGGTACAAAAATGAAATAAAATATATTTTCTGCAATCAAATGAAATGGGATTAGACAGTAGGGAACCAACTTCTTAATACATTCCTTTGGCCGCCTGAGGAAAAGAGTGAGAACAACGCCATCAGATCCAACACCAAGGTCGTGGTTTACAGAGCAGTGGTGGTTCCTGCCCTCCTCTATGACTCTCAGACGTGGACTGTCTACAGCAGACACCTCAAAGCACTGAAGTAGTACTGCCAAAGCTGCCTGTGCAGGATCCTACTAATCCACTGGGAAGAAAGATGTCCTTGATCAGGCCAACATCCCTAGAATTTACTTGCAGCTTTGAAATGGTTGGTGAGTCCCAGGTGGACAGACCGAGCACTTTACTGATGCCCTCAAGGTGTCACTGGCAAAGTATGGTATTCCCACAGACTCCTGGGAATCATGGACCCAAGACTGTCCAAGTGGAGGACGAGCATCTGGGAAGACATCAAACACCTTGAGACATGCCATCGGGAAAACGTGGAAGCCAAGTGAAAACAGTGAAATGTCCACACCACCCCTTCCTGTGACCACCTTCTACCCGAATTGTAACACAGCTTGTGGTAGCTGCATCAATCTATGCAGCTACCTAGGGACTGACGCTGAGAGTGGAAGAGAGTCGTCCTCATCTGCGAGGGACCACCAATAATGATGACAACATTCCAAGGAAGCACTTACTTTTTGTACCACTGATAGAGTTTAGACTTGTTTTTTTCCCACCGTTACCTCCCTATCTAAAGACTTCTCAGGTTTCCCTATTACTGCAATCGGTCTCAAATTTCATATCCATCAAATTATTACAGTGAAAGCATGTGAATTTCTTTACATCACATTTGGTTCCAACCTTTCTCCTTTATTATTTTGATGTCTTTTAGTCTGGTCTCTAAAACTATTCCACCTATTGATTTTCTATTGCTCTAATTTCCTCATGGATTCCAAATGACCATTTCCCCACTTGCAATTGTCAGTGCAAAATATCATCATTATCTGCCAAAATTAGCACTTCTCTGATTTGTATTCCTTGATGCTTATCTAAGTAAGTTTTTAAATTAGCGGGAATGCTATTTCTGAATCCTTCCAGGATCATAATTTCACTTACACACATTGTCAATCTTTTCCTCTGGTTTCAGTGATCTAGATCACTGATCTCACAGCATTTCTTTCTCCCTTGCAAATTCCACAAATGGCTGATTAGGTTTCTTTCTTGTAATCCTAAATTTCAGTTGATAAGCTTCAGGCACAAGCTAATATGCATTTGGTAGTACTTCTTTTACAGTTTCGTAGCCTGCGCACTGTTCTTCTGATAAGGTGGCATATACAGGTAAAGGTACCTGTCAAATCACTCTGTGACATTAAAGTTCAAAGCTTGTCTTGCCACTTCAATTGTCTAGTTACCTTTTCAAATAAGGTAATCTTTCAACTCCATCCTTATTAAATTTAGTCACTAAACATAGGTTTTTTTGTTAAATCAAATCCCTAATTGGAAATAGAACCATTGTACAAGCTACTAATTCTTTCTTGCTTATTTATTGTTTCTCTTTTGCGAATTAACTCATTACTTTCCTTATCATTCTGTAGTTCAAATTTGCTTAATTCCATTTCTTTATGCTTTTCTCTTTCCTGAATTTCAAGTTTTTTTTATCATGTTCTTTCTCTGTCCAAGTCCAATTATTTACATATCTAACTGTACCTGAGCTATCTTCCAGCTGTGACATCACAATGTTAGGTTTCCTTTCTGCCAATTCTAAATATTATATAATCACTCGAAGTACCTCATTCTTATGAGATCCTGATTTTATTTCTACCTTCAAAACATCTAGTAAATCCCTCAGCTTGGTCACTTCTTAAAAAAAAATGCATTGTTACATCTTCCTTCTGCAGAAAACTCTGAGTAACCCATGAAGCCATCTTCAAATTTTGTACAATAAACTTCACCATAACATAGCCACCTTATGTTCAAGAAACTCCCTGTAACTGTTAACTTAACAAGAAACATACAGATCCCTCTTAAATCTAGTGAATTTAAAAATCTCCACAAACAGATCAGCAGCAAGTTTTGGAATGGAGGTCAGTGGTCGCCCCCATTCCTGATTCTGGGCCCCTCAGTCATGGAGCGAGTGCAGCCGTCAGGTGGGGGACCCAGCAGCAAAGATATCAGGGTTTGCTTGCCAGGTTTCTGGCTTAGCACACTGCACGCAGCTGGGTCAAAGCAGTAGTTGCGAGTTGAGGCCTTAACTGGACATTAATCGTCACTATTGTCGCAGTTGTCTGCGGGATCAGAAAGACCTCCTTCACCTGATTTAACTGGGGTGAAGGTGGCACAGTGGTAGTGGCTGAACCTGCCACTGTCCCACCTGGTTAAATGTATCACTCGCAATCAATCTCACCATGGAGGAGGCTGCAAGATTCCATCCATCAGGTTTGACATTCAAAGAAATGGGCTTACTTTTGTCAAACAAAAATGTTAATTCACTTAGTTTAAATTGTTTCAAATCACAAACTAACATTGCTTGACAATACCTCCTTGGAGAACAAGCCAGGATATAAAGTACAATTGCAGTTGTCCAAACACAGAGAGAGGGTTCTCAATCAAACAAAACACAGAGGTAGGTATTCAGAAATCCACTGTTGTTCTGCTGAAATAGAACAGACAATCTGTAAGAACTAATGAGGGACAAGAACCTTTTTTCTTTCTAACTGCAAATCTTGCAGATCTGCTGTGTCCATTTGCACAGGACAATACCAATTATTTTGTGACAAAAGCCATCACAGTTGTTGAATCTAACTACATGATTTTAAACCCTTTACTATGGAATGAGAAATCTGCAGGCAAACTGTGCCTGCAGTGGTGATGGAGGGTGATCTAATTTCAATATTCATGTATAATTTTTACCTTTACTTATTTTCAATCTTTATATTTATATTTCCATGAATATTTTTTACTTAATAACATGTGGAAATACTGTGTGATAAACTGACCCTTTATTATGTTTGAAACAAAAAACTGCATTGCTGCTCTGAAAATCTAAAATGGAGGAAATAAGCAAGCTATAGAAATTTGTCATTCGTAGGCAACTCTGAGGATGCGCTGGTGTGATCATGACACACAGACATAGCTAATTTTAACAGTGAATCTGAATGCTCCAATTTGTGTATAACAACATATATAATAGCATATGTAATGTACCTAACAATTAAACACAGCCTTCTTGTTCAATGTTTCTTCAGAAGCACACTGATCAAGTATTGATAAAGTTAGGATAATAATTCGTTTAAAAGGTCATTGAATCGGAATATTTTTATGAAATATTTTTCCCTCTACAGATGCTGTCTCACCTGCATTTCCTGCATTTTTTGTTATTATTTCAGATATCCAGCCTCTGCAGTATTTTGCTTTTGTAATCATTAGCCTAATTAACTGTACACAACAAGATGTAACCAAATGTGTTTACAGGCCTTGTTACACAATGATCATGGGGAACTGTCTTCACAGACTGCAGATCAGCAGAGAGTAAGCTGTAGCTCTGCCACATGCTACAAGACCACGTGGAGCTAACCTGCTGCAGATGCCTGACACAGTTAGTAGCAGTAACTGTCAGCTGCTGTCTCTGACATGGCTTCATCATTTTCCATGCAATTCAGTGACGTTACTGTACAGAGATGGTACAATGGAATGGCAAGCAGAACTGCTCACCTTACAAAACCCTGAGTCAGTGCTACATCCACTCAAGGTTGGGCTGCTCTTCTGTAGGTTCAATTTCATGCTTTTATATTGGATTCCCATTCACTTCAATCTGATTTTCATATTTTGCTTTCCTGTTCTCCTCTTAGTCTTGACCAAGATTACTAATCCATTCACATCTCCCTATATTTCATTTTGGCATATAGTTCCAGTCTACCTTCCTGAATGTGACCAACACGTATAGTGAAAATATAAATAATTGCAAAAGAAAAATACTGCAGATACTGGAAATCTGAAGGCAGAGATCCTTAGAAACACTACAGCATAGAAGGAGGCAATTTGGCCTGTCATGGCCATGCTGACTCTTCACAAGAACAATTTACCAAGTCCTAGTCCCCACCTCTTTCCTAAAACCCTGCAAGTTCTTTATCAATTTTACAAATTAGAAAAATACCCAATTTAATTTCAGTTGTTGCGATTGGAATTCCAACAAACCTGAAAGCAATTATGTTCCACATGCTCATGACCTGCTTGTGTAACAATGTTTTTCCTCCTGTCACCATTGCTGCTTTTTGCAATCACCTTGAAGTCTATGGTTCTTGGTTCAGCTTCTTCCAGCAATGGGAACATTTCTCTTGATCTACTCTGTCCAGGCCCCTCATGATTTTCAACACATTTTTCAAATCTCCTTGTAATCTTTCTAAGGAGAACCAGCTTCTCCAATTTATCTCCAATTTATCTACATAACTGAAGTTCATCTGAATTTAACTGAATAAATCCTTGTCTATATGTAGCAATATCTTAGCTTGGGCTAATAATCAGCAAATGATATTTGTGTTGTGCAACCATCAAGTAATAACCATCTCCAACAATAGAGAATTTAACCATCACTCCTTGACATTCAACAGCACTACATTTCCTCAACCACCCACTGACCAGAACCTGAGCTGAAGCAGCAATGTAGATACCGTGGCTACAACAGCAGGTGAGAGCCTAGAAATTCTAAGGCAAGTAACTGATCTCTTGACTCTCCAGTATCTGTCCACCAACTACATCTGATGGAATAACCTTTTTAGCTTTAATGAATGCAGCTCCAACAATGCCTGGGAAGCTCAACACACTTAGGACAAAGCATCCAGTTGATAGTTCACCAGACATGTTTGTGTTTTATCTTTCCAGGATATACAAAAAATGGGATTAAATCTAACTACCATTCCTGGGCTGTGTATGTTGGTAACCTGATTTTTCTGATGAGGAGTCACTGGACTCAAAGCATTAACTCTGCTTTCTTTCCACAGGTGCTGCCAGCCCTACTGAGTTTCTCCAACAATTTCTATTTTTATTGTTGATAGTGCATGGACTAATATGCAGTGACAGTTGCAGCTTGAGATCGGTCATTATACACCCCTACACTGTGAGTGCTGACAGCTAGTCACATCTGAAAGAAACCAAGACAAAATAACTTCAGTCAATTTGCAAAGCCCATTGTCTGAAATTTGACTGCCCAATTACCAATGTTAATCTTACTTGTAACATGCAATGCTCTAACTTCCTCCAACATACTTTTCACAAGCAACTCAGAGACTGGTCTATGTTTCATTTTTAACTTGATTTTTGGATGGCTCACTTCATTTTTCTAATTTGTGTTGTATTATAAGTACATCTCACATTTAATAACTGATAAAATCACTCGTTTGTTTACTCAAGAATGTCTGAATAAATTGACTCCTTTTAAAACATATATTCACTTGGTGTGAAAGAAAGATACCTGCAAAGATCTTTTCATTAAATTAACCTTGTGTTGTCTTAATTTTTTACAATCAACTGCTGGAGACTGAGTATAGATTTTTGCAACTCTTTTATTCAAGCAATGCAAGCAGGGACCTGCCTCAGCTATCTGAAGCAAGGCTCTAAAACATACCAAGAATTGATTGTTTTTATACTATAGCACTCTTTTATCCATGTCCCAATCTCTTTTCATACCTAACAAATACAACAGCTGTCCCTCTGTTATAGGTTAATGTGTTATGGTCTCTTTCACTCACCCAGGGTATAAACAATCAATCTTGTCCTGAATATTGCTGTGTGTTCCTTTATCAATGTCTGTCTTACTCTATCTCCTCCCCTGCCATTCTTACAATGAAAACATTCTCAATGTTTTCATTCACACTGTCTCCAATTTATATGGATTTTCATGAACACAAGACATTATGCTGCATAAAGTTCACTCCATATAAAGTTAAAGCCTGCCTTCTACTTTTAATGTGGAAGCACCATTTAATCCTTAAAGACTAAGAATCTACGTTTTCCCTGAACACTTGTTTCAACCAATTGTGGGGAAGGTTGAATAGTCAAAGAAGCCAATTCATCCTTCACATCCAGGAGTTTAACAATTTGGGGCATCCCATCTGTAACTATAACAAATTGGGAAACCTCATCCAGAGACTGATCATAACACTGTCCACTCAACCCTCTCAGTGTGTTCTGCAGCCACTTAGAGACATTCTTGACCCTGTCCTGGACCACCTTCAACCAGAGGCGTCCTTGCATAAGTGCTTGTTGTCCTATTGTGGAATCTCTTATATTTATTGTGATTTCCAGTTTTCCTCCCGATCCCCCTGGTATAATTGTATCACAGTGCCATGGGCTAGGGTTTGACTACACAGCCCAAACAAAAATCCTCTCGCCAATATTTCAAGATAGAATACTGGTTGGAGAGAGAGATGCCTTCAGAAGATGCCTGCACTACCTCTGCACTGCCAATAGTCACTTATTCCACCTCTACCTACATTGATAAATATAGTCACTTCCGGGTTTACATCTCATGGATGTTCAATAACACCAGCCACATCTCAAACTGCTAAGTCTGCTTCTTCCTGCAGATACTTCCCTGATATGTTGAGTATTTCCATCTTTTCAGTCTGCTGCGGTTGACAACACTTCCTGAAAATATTATTGTAAAGGCTACAAAAAAATGTCTTGGAGTTCCTGCATGGACAGGATGTACACTCCCTCATTCTGAAATGCCTTGCAATGCCTCCATGTTTTGGTTATTAAACTTAAAAAGTAAATAAATAAAGATTCAACAGCTACCCACCAATTAGCTGCATCGCTTGTGCCAACATCAATTTAGACTAGATTCCCTACAGTGTAGAAACAGGCCCTTCAGCCCAACAAGTCCACACCGACCCTCCGAAGAGCAACTCACCCCCCTAGCTAATCCTCCTAACACTATGGGCAATTTAGCATGGCCAATTCATCTAACCTGCACATCTTTGGACTGTGGGAGGAAAGCAGAGCACCCGGAGGAAACCCACGCAGACACAGGGAGAATGTTCAAACTCCACACAGACAGTTGCCTGAGGTGGGAATCGAACCCGGATCCCTGGTGCTGTGAGGCAGCAGTGCTAAACACTGAGCCACAGTTCATAGCTTGGTGAACTGAAATGTTTTTGCTTAATTTTATTTTCAAAATGCCTTGGATTTTGCTTAGTTTAAGTTAACAGACTTTATGTATGACTATCCCTTTGAATTTAGTTTTACTTGATCCCGTCAGCTTGATTAATTAATTATACATTAATGTAAATTATCAAATTATCTTTAGTCATATGCTAATTAACTGACCTGGGTTAATTTATATAAAATTAAATTAAAATGAAAATTCAAGATTTACCAGTAGATTCACCCTAAATGGCTTTTCGCCCTATGGTGTTAATTCTGATATTTCCATGCTTCTCCCTAACTACTCCATTCTCTCACTCAGTTTAGTTGCTCTATTTTTAAAGCTCATTGCTGCTGATGTGGTTTATTGCTCTTTTTTCCAGGTTATTAAAAGCTCTTCACTCTCTCTCTCTCTCTCTGCTGCATTGCCATTGCAATTGTTTTCCAGATGGTTTTTTTAAAGCCTCCTCTCACCTGATGCGCTTTGTTGGTCTGCTGCTCTCGTTGGTTCCTGCCTTGTTTATAAAGACTCATCTCTCTTGCAGTGTTTTGTTGCTCAGCAGGTCTGATGAAAGATCACAGGCCTGAAACATTAAGTCTGCTCCTTCCTGCAGATACTTCCCTGATATGTTGAGTATTTCCATCTTTTCCTACTTCTGTTATAATTATTTATTTCTCTATTTAATTGGCCACAGTAAATTTCATGCTATTAGTTAATTCATTCTGTGCCATTTCATAGCTAATCAGAATTTAAAATTTGCTAAAATGCAATAATAACCCTACTGACATTTATTGTGTTTTTTTCATACTTAAACCTCCAGAATATGCCAAAAAGATCATGAAATGTAACAATGCAGTATCCACAGTCCTTTCCATGATTGATAGCATTGCAGATATTAAATGTGCAGTTTAGGATTATGATCTGAAGTTACTGATTTCAGAGATTATCCTGTACTTTTTATTAAAGCTGTCTCTTTATAACGCTGCTTTGCCCAATTCCATCAGTTACTGTTCTTTATTAAACAGGACATTTATTGGTCAATGCTCAAAATATATCATTACAAATTGCTTTAGTATCTTTTTCTAATTGTTGCAGTGCTGAAGCTGATAAATATAACCCCTGTTAAAGAAAAAAATTACTTTCTCACTCAGTTGTTCTGGATCACCTTTTTCACCTAGTTATTGAAACATTGCCCAATGGATGTCATGAAACTATTTCAAAAATCTAATAGTTTACTTTTTGTTCTTATGGTTTTAAGTATTTGATTTGATTTATTATTGTCACATGTTCCTAGGTACAGCAAAAGGTTTTGTTTTGTGTGCAGTACAGGCAGGTCATGCCATACAACGTACATTAGGGTAATACAACAGAATGAAAAATACAATGTTACAGCTGTACAGAAGATGCACAAAAGGCAAGATACACAGTAAATTTAAAATTTGAGAAGTTAATTCAGAAGCCTAATAACAGCAGGGAAAATGTTGTTCTTGAATCTTTTAGTATGTTTAAGCTTTTGTATCTTCTGTCCAATGAAAGAGATTCTAATCAGGGTGGAATGGGTCTTTGATTATAATGACTGCCTTTCTGAGGTGGCAAGAAGTATAGATGGAGTCAATGGATGAAATGTTGGCTTGCTTAATGGACTGGGCTGTATTCACAACTCTCTGTCCAGGCAGAGCAGTTGCCATTCCAAGCCATGATGCATCTGAATAGAATGCATTCCATGGTATTTTTATAAAAACTGATAAGAGTCTTTATTGATTTCCTTAGCCTACTGAGGAGTCATTGTTGTGCTTTCTTGATTGTTGCAACATCAAGTCTGGACCAGGACAGATTGCTGGTGATCATCAATCCTAGGAACGTGACACTCTCAATCATCTTCACTTCAGCACCATTGATGTAGATAGGGGTGTGCCCTCCACCTTGCTTCCTGAAATCAATGACTAGCTCTTTCATTTTGCTGACATTGATGGAGAGATTGCTATCTTTACACCATGTCACCAAACACTCTATCTCTTTCCTGTATTCTGCCTTGTCATTGCTTGAGATCCAGCCTATCATGGTGGTGCCATCAGCAAACTTGCAGATGGAGTTTGGACAAAATTTCGCCCCAAAGTTATGAGTATACAGTAAGGAGCTGATTACGCAAGCCTTGTGGAGTGCCTGTTTTGAGGATGGTCATATATTTTCATCTCAGTGCCTATGAGAAATTGGACATGAACGTGACTTTTCTGGGAAGGTGATCTTCATGCTCATTGACAGTTATAGTTTAGGTGTGAACCACAAACACATTGTGCTTATATAATTCATAAAATAGTTACTGATATTAGCTTTACTGTACTGCTGCGTCTGGCCAAAGAGTGATGGCTCTCTGATGATAATGGTTTAGTATTGTTGTCATGTTCATCTGTTCATTCATGATTTAGCCTGGTTTCATGGAATACTGTGATGGATAGACCTTGGAGATAGAAATATTTTGTCATCCAACTGGACCAAATATATGATCAAAGAAGAGTGTCTATAAAGTTCAATCTCTAATACACACAAGACCACCTCAATCTGAACTTCAGGCAAAATAAAAATGGGCAGTTGATAGAGCTCTTGGGTGAGTCAATCAAGAGCTGAAATGGAAACAAGTAATTTTTTCATATAATTTCTAAATTAGCCTTCCCCCATCATCTATACTGTCTTTCATCATTCCAGTTGATGTCTTGTACAGAAATGTAGTCAAAATCTATCCACAACAATTTTTATTTAAATAGTCCCATTAATGAGAGAGAATATTGTAGGGCTTTTTCCAGAAGCACTATAAAACAAAACATGAGACCAAGGCAATAAAGAGATATTAAGACAGATGACATAAAGCTTGTGCAAACAGGTAGTTTTCAAAGAGTGCATAACAAGATGGATGTGATGTGTAGTGTAGAGAGAATTCCAGACCTTTGCAACTGTGGATGGATGGATTGATTAAATTCAGCAATGCACAAGAATCTAGAATCAGAGGAACCAGAGTGCTCTGTGGGTTAATAAATTTACAGATATATGGAGGAACAGAACCATGGAAAGATTTAAAAGCAAGGATGAGAATTTTAAAATCAAGAGTTGCTTGACCTGCAGCCTGCATATCTTAACAAATACAGGGATGAAAATTCAGGGAGACAGGGTATAAATTAAGACAAAACCATCACAATTCTAAAATACCAACCAGGATTGCATTGGATTGGTCATGTCTAGAGGTAATGAAGACATGAATGAAAAGACATTTTTGTGATTTACAACTAGAAAAATGTTTACTTATTGGTTCAATGTAGCTCATTGACACAATGCCAACTAGTGTGATGACAGAAGTGATATAGTCATGTCCCTCAGTTAGGGATGGATGATAATTGTTGGCCTAGAATGTAACACTCAGATCCCATGAATGAATAGATAAAGCCAGAGTTTGGCCTTTTCAATGGGCCTGATAGCTTTTCATTGTTGACTGAAAACCTCTGACGAGAGAAGCTCTAATAGAAACTAGGAAATGGGAGTTAGTCGGTAAGCTCCATTGTAAAACTTGTATCAAAATTAAATAATTAAGTGAATGTAATTTTCTAACATCACATTTGGGGAAGTGTTATGTCCACTAGCTTGTAAGCTGACAAATTGTGATGTGCTGCCCAAAATATTTAGTTGACGAAAGATTGTTGGTGATGCATCCTTTTTTTTTCATTTGAGGCAAGTGGAGAGAGTTCCTCATTTGTTTGTGTGTTCAAATAATCCTCTAGGTGAAATATTTGTGATTCAGGGTAATGCTATTTTAAATTATGTCAGTGCTAGAAATGAAAGATATTAGCTGGATTTCCAGGGCCTGTAGATGATGGGAATGGGCTTAACTAATGTTTGAAAATACACTGGCCAAATATCATGCTGGTTATCAATGTTGTTTTGGCAGTGGTCATATTCAGTGGTTAAAGAGCAGACATTTTAATCCCATCTGTTTCCTAATTAAGGCCTATTCAACAGGTTGAGGAAGCCATTAAGAGCTCATTAATGCTGGTGATGAGATTTTTTTGAGGACCTATATCTGCATGCGTTTTCAGAGATAAACCATGTCAAGGAAGGCAGAAACACAGGGTGGAATCTTCTTAGTTCCTAAACAACATGGCCAAGGTGAGAACTTTATGAAAATCACATGAGACAGCAAGTGAGGAGCTCTTCAACTTGATGTGAATATCAGAGATTGTCCTTTGGGGACTGTTTCGACTAAGCTCCTATGCCCCAGAAGAACAGCATGATATGAAATTCACTCTGAGGTGTCTGTGCTGACTCTTCAATTGAGAGTGCAACTCAGAACTTGTGAAGACATATCACCAGTGAAGGATATGCACATACTAAGAGGTTTTAACATCACTGTTGAAGAAGTCCTGATCTCCTCCACCAGTTCATACCATTTTTATTGGCATGTTATCAATAAAAGGAGCCTCACAAATCTAGCTTCAAGTGTCATTTACATAATGTTCATGAAGGTAAACAAATCCCAGTTACAGAGAATTGAGACCCCAGAAATCCTCATTGTGAAAATGTCCATGGGAAAATTTCCAGAGACTAGCAGCCCCTATAATTGATTCCCACTGTACAGAATCTCCCTCCATCAGAGGAGCCGAGTATATCAAAGACGGTAGCGGTGCCCAGTGCCATTCATTGATGTGATGATATGTAGATAGAGGTACCTTTCTGTCAGTCTCTGTCATCTCTTGAGCAAAATGAACCTATTCCTCATACAAGAACCAGAGGACCGCTGTCCTCTCTCCAAGCAGCTGCTTAAACTCTTTGGAAGCTACCCATTTCTGTAACAATGGGACTAGCACAACTATGGTTCTGAGCTATTCTGAAAAGTCAGCTTGTAGTCTGTACACACAGCCATCCATGTTTAGGGACAGTATGATCTCTGAGGCTCCTCCCTGGTGTGTCTGCTGGAGGGTGAATTACCCAGAGGCCTTCCCTGAGGGCTGATGGTAGCATTCAGGTTGCCAGATATGTGAGATTTTTTTTATTTCTAAAATATACTTTATTCATAAAATATTTTGATGAGCTGTACAATTGGTCATGCCATACATACGTAAAAATGCCATTTCTTTACATACAGAGATCGGAATTAATCATTCGTATATACAGGTCTGCATGTTTACCATCCATATATTTAGCTGAGGCATCAGTGGAGCCCACTTACTGCGTGGGCCCCGCTGTTCTTCTAAGGCAGGCAGACGTTACACGGTGGTCTTTCCCCACTGTGCTTTGGTGGCAGCTGCCCCAAGCTTCAGCGCATCCCTCACCACGTAGTCCTGGACCTTGGAATGTGCCAGTCTGCAACACTCAGCCAGGGTCAGCTCCTTCAGCTGGAAGATCAACAGGTTTCTGACAGACCAAAGAGCATCCTTCACCGAGTTGATGATCCTCCAGGCACTGTTGATGTTTGTCTCGGTGTGCGTCCCGGGGAACAGACTGTAGAACACAGAGTCCGACTTTACGGAGCTGCTCGGGACAAACCTCAACAAACACCACTGCATTCATCTACAGACTTCCTTTGCGTAGGCACATTCCAGAAGGAGGTGTGAGACAATCTCATCTGCATCCCCCCCCTCGCAGCTGCTTCGAGGGCAGCGTGCGGTGCGGCTGAGAGTCCGGGCCTGCATAAAGGATCTCACAGGCAGAGCCCTTCTCACACCAGCCAAGCCATGTCTTGGTGCTTGTTGGAAAGCTCTGGCGATGAAGCATTCTGCCAAGTGACTTTGACAGTCTGCCCAGGGAACTGCTCGACAGGATCTCAAGAACGCTACGTGCTGACCACTTCCTGACAGACTTGTGGTCAAAGGTATTTTTCTTCATAAATTTATCCACGAAAGACAGATGATATGGAATGATTCAACTACTTGGAGCGTTCCATGGCAGCAAGGCCAGGCCCATCCTTCGCAACACCGGGGATCCACGCACAGCTTGATGCAGCTACACACAAAGGTGGCCATCAGGGTGGGGGGTGTTTTTACCCCATTGCCCAGATCTTTATACATCGAGTCCTTTCAGACCCAGTCCATCTTTGATCTCCATATAAAATGGAAGATGGCCTGGGTGACTGCGACGGCACAGGTTCTGGGAATAAACCAGACCTGTGCCACTTATAACAACACTGAGAGTACCTCAGGTTTTTACCTGCGATGGAAAGTGACCGTAGTTTCCATCTGCCCAGTTTCTGCCTCACTTTCCTAATACACTTGGCGCATGCCCCAGCCCTTCCAAACCAAATGCCCAGCACTTTCAAGTGGTCAGTCCTGACGGTGAAGGGAATCGAGGATTGGTCAGCCCAGTTCCCAAACAGCATCGCCTCACTCTTGCTTCAATTTACCTTGGCCCCTGAGACCCATTCGAACTGGTCACATATGCACATGAGTCTGTGCACGGACAACAGATCTGAGCAGAAAACGGCGATGTCATCCATGTACAGAGAGGCCTTAACCTGTAGGCCCCACGCTGCCAGGAATAGTCACCCCTCTCAGGTTCTCATCCTTCCTGATGGACTCGGCAAATGGCTCAATGCAGCACACAAACAAAGTAGGAGAGAGAGGGCAGCCCTGCCTGACTCCAGATCTGACTGGGAAGTTATCTGATTCCCACCCATTGGTTAAGACAGCACTGACAATATTGGTGTAGAGCAAAAGCAAATTATTGCAGATGCTGGAATCTGAAACCAAAAGAGAAATGCTGGAAAATCTCAGCAGGTGTGGCAGCATCTGTAAGGAGAGAAAAGAGCTGAAGTTTCGAGTCTAACTGACCCTTTGTCAAAGCTGCTGAGATTTTCCAGCATTATCTCTTTTGGTTGGTTTAGGGCAGTCTGATTCAATTACAGATTCCCTCCCCAAAGCCCATTGTGGAGAGAACATCTCTCATATACGTATGTGATATCGTGTCAAAGGCTTTCTCCTAGTCCAGACTGATGAGGCAGGTGTCCAACCCTCTGTCCTGCATGTAGGCGATGGTATCCCTGAGGAGTGCGAGACTCTCAGCGATCTTCCTGCCTGGTACAGCACAGATTTGGTCAGGGTGGATCACCAATCCCAGAGCAGAACTGACCCGGTTGGCGATGACCTTTGACAAGATTTTGTAATCCGCATTCAATAGTGAGATTGGTCTCCAATTTCTGATTTCCTCCCTCTCCCCCTTCCACTTGTAGATGAGGGTGATGATGCCTTTCCTCATGGATTCACTCATGATAACTGCCAGAAGCATACTGACATACACCTCCAGCAGGTCCTGGCCAATGTTTGAGATGATTGAATCCATTTCCAACAGTGGATTCTGGACCTTCCTACATGGCTTCTGTCACTGACGTTACAGTGATAACCACCCAACACCAAATAACTTTGTGAGGGTGGCCTCCTCCAGCTATCCTCTGGGAATGGGACCTCTGTCTCACCTTCACAGCTTCCAGTGTCCCTCTGACAGAATGCTCCCCCATCAACACACACACAGAGACACACACACACACACACACACACACACACACACACACACACACACACACACACACACACACACACACACACACACACACACATTATGGAAAACAGATTTTTTCTGAGTCTTCACTTCCCAATCACAACAGAGAACCAATCGTGGTGAGTTTAGGTCAGACCTTCTTTTAAATAGTGCTACTTACATTCCCACCCCATACTTATCCTTACCCCTTATGAAATTCAAAGGCTTGTCCAGTTTTGCCATTCACTTTCCTCACCCTCACAAGCTGAAAATGGTCCCAACTTCCATTTCCCATACTTGCATTGAAAATCCACAGCCTTGTCTAAACTGACTGGGAAGGGTACCAGTAGAAGAATTAAATTTTGCCTTTAAATTTTAATTTTGAAAATTTCAACCTCTCCTGTGTAAATGATCCATGGTGTCATCCTGTCTTCAGTGTTAGTTATGATTTGAGATATTTTGCTAGTTCACCTGAGGGTTAATTTGATGAAAAGGGTACTATACTTTCAATATAAATTCTGCCTCAGGTAATGATAGATTGCTTCTCAGAGAGTGAGCATACCTCTCCGTCTTGGAAGCAAAATGCCTGGGGCCACTGAAACAAAGAGTGGTTCTGAATTTTGATGAACTCTCTTAAAACAAACAGGTTAACCGTTAACACTTATCCCTCACAGATGAGTTGGTGATTCTAATGTCTCCTAGAAAAATCAGCACTTGTACTGCTCTGCAGATTTCATTAGTGAAGTTCAAAAAGTGACTTATCTCAGCGGATAATGTGGATAAGGAGGATCCTCAATGCAGTTGGCAGTTTTGATGATCAAATATTGACTCAGCTATAGGAGAAATTAAGTAAAAGGATCCCTGCCAATGTGAGAATGTTGCATAACTGGAACTGAACAACTTGAGAAACAAAGGCGAATATTTGTGCTTTCTTCCCATTCAGAAAAAGTTGATAAGAGATTCCAGGTCCATGCAGGCTGTAATATAAAAGGCTTCTGCTCGAGATTGCGGACTGGCGGCAAATATAAGTTAACCCAGTAAGCAATAGGTAGAATGGAATGCTTCAATTAATCACAGTGTTACAACCGCTGAGAAGATGCAGAAAGGGATAAATATCAACATTGAAGAGATCCAATCAAAACTCCAATATTTCTTTGGGCTTGCAAATCCAGCATTGGTAACTGGGCCTCACTGGTCAGAGTATCCTTCGATCTGCAAGTAGCTCTAAGAAAACATTGCTAGTAACTTTGACAGATTTAGAATTGAGTTTTTAAAAAGCAGAATGATTATAAGATATGTTAGAATGTGATCTGCTGCAGACAGGAATTTGCCACACTATGGTCATTGAATCACTGTTGACAAACTGTTGAATGATGCTTCCATACTAGGTATTTTGTAAGCCTAAAGATCCTTCCATTGTCTGTTCGGTGAAATAATCAACTTTTAAACAGTCTTAGCATTTGCTTAATGCTACCAACCTGATCAGGTTTTGTGAATTAAGAGGAGCTTTCATGTCTCCAGGGAACAATTGACAGGAATGGAATTCAAATACAAGTAGCTATAAAAGCTGTCTTCTAATTTCTTCTTGAGACAGAAACGGTCCGGTCCCAGAACAAGGATAGTTATGTGGCTCCTGGGAGACCTTTTCTAAGATCTTTAGTATCTTTTGTAAAGACAAATTAGCTGACAAACATAGTTTACTTGCTTGATAGTGTAGAGTTTGAGAACAAGGTATAATTTGTTGAAGCTCTTGTTTTGCCACATAAGAATAAATTGCAGGATAAAACAATATAAAGTAAAAACAACATTTATACTTTATGAAGGAGAGTGTTAATGGGTTGGCATATGGAATTTGATTAGAACCAAAAAACTGCAGATGCTGGAATTCAAGGTAGACAAGCATGAGGCTGAGAGAACACAGCAAGCCAGGCAGCTTCAGGAGGCGAAGAAGTCAACATTTTGGGTGTAATCCTTCTTTATGACTGGGGGTGGGTGTGGGGGGAGCTGCAGATAAA
Organism: Hemiscyllium ocellatum; assembly: GCF_020745735.1. NCBI lineage: Eukaryota > Metazoa > Chordata > Chondrichthyes > Orectolobiformes > Hemiscylliidae > Hemiscyllium > Hemiscyllium ocellatum. The sequence goes on along the minus strand of NC_083411.1, from coordinate 99,710,329 downwards.
GGATGTGTTGGTGGAGAGGGTTGGGGTGGTGAGGTAGTGATAGGTGAACGCAAGTAGAGAGTGCGACCTGGTTGGTCGATGGGGGAAATGAATCTGGTTGATAGCTGGAAGGAAGGGTCGCTCAGAAGAATGGAAGGGAGGGCAAGGGGCTAGAAAGGGATTCAGGTGATGAGAAGAGAGGTGAGTTGCAATTGGAGAACTCAGTTTTGACTCCTCCGGGCTGTTGTCATCCCAGGCAGACGATGAGGTGCTGTTCCTTCAATTTGCGGTCTGATTCGCTGTGGCAATGGAGGAAGCCAAGGATGGTCATGTTGGATAGGGAGTGGGAAGGGAAATTAAAATGGGCGGTGACTGGGAGGTCAGGTTAGCTGCAGGCCTGGATGAGATGCTCAGCGAAATGTACCCTGAGTTTATGCTTGGTCTCCCCAATGTAGAGAAGACCACGTAAGGAGCACTGAATGCAGTAAACTAGGTTGCAGTTCCCACAATACGCCCACCCCCAGTCCTGAAGAAGGGTTATACCTGAAATGTGGATGTCTCCACCTCCTAATGCTGCCTGGCTTGCTGTGTTCATCCAGCCTCCTGTTTGTCTAATATGGAATCTGATTGGCAGCAGCTTACCACAGAGAATGCACACGTTAGATAAATGTAGAGTTGCCATTGCTTTTCCAGCTAACATACTGCTCTCTCATTAGAGAGAGAGATGACTGCTGCTGATCTAACCTAAGGGTAACCATGCCTCAGGTGAGTAAAGGTTGGGAAGAAGAATTTTTCATGTTAACATCAGAGTTGAACTGATGCTGTTGGTATCACTCTGTGTTGCCAACCAGTTAGCTGGACAACTGAGCTTCCTGATTCTCCCCCTGCACCCACTGTAGATATTAGATGACAGTTAACTGCCAATATTTGTTTAAGTTTTAAACCAGGCAGGTTTATACTGATTGGTTCCAAGAAATGCTTCTAGCAGCACCACCAGACATACCTAAAAATGAGGTGTCAACCTAATGAAGCCACCAAGCAGGACTACTTGTTTGTCAAACAACATAAGTAGCACAGCTGAGCGAGCCCACAGATCAGATTGAAGTTCTGCAGTCCTGTCAAACCCAGTCATGAATGGTGATGGACAATTAAACAACTCACTGGAGGAGGAGGTTCCAGAAATATCCCCATTCTCAATGATGGAAGAGCCCAAGACAACAGTGCAAAAAATAAGGCTGAAGCATTCTCAGCAATCTTCAGCCAGAAGGGCCAAGTGGATGATACATCTTGGCCTCTTCATATGGCCCCTGGCATCCCAGATACCAGTCTTCATCCAGTGCGAATCACTCTACGTGATATCAAGAAATAGTTGGATGCATTAGGGTCCTGACAACATTCTGGAAATAATATGAAAGATTTGTGCTCCAAACCTTGTCACTCCTCTCACCAGGCTCTTTAATCGCAGTTATAACACTGGCATCTATCCAACTATGGCGAAATTGCCCACGTACGTCCTATAAACAAAACATTAGGACAAATCCAACCCAATCAATTACCACCTGACCAGTCAATTCTCAATCATCAGCAAAGTGATGGAAGTTGTCATCAACAGCGCTATCAACCAACAGCTGCTCAGCAATAACTTTCTCACTGATGCCCAGTTTGTGATCTCCCAGGGCTGGTCAGCTCCTGACCTCATTATCCTTGGTTCAAACATGGACAAAAGAGCTAAATTCCAGAGGTGAGGTGAGAGTAACAGCCTTATACATCATGACCACATTCTATCAAGTATGGAGCTAAGGAGTCTTAACAAAACTGGAATCAGTGGGTATCAGGGGCAAACTCTCTGCTGGTTGGAGTCAGACATGGAACATAAGATGGTCACAGTTGTAGGAGTACAGTTGTCTCAGCTCCAGGACATCTCTGCAAGAGGTCCTCTGCCTAATGTCCTAGGCCCAGCCATCTTCAGCTGCTTCATCAATGACCTTCCCTCTATCATAAGGTCAGAAGTGGGGGCACAATGTTCAACACCATTCGCGACTCCTCAGACACTGAAGCAGTCCATGTTCAAATGCAACAAAACCTGCACAGTATCTTGGCTTGGGCTGACAAGTGCCAAGTAACATTTATGCCACACAAATGCCAGGCAATAACGTCACTAATAAGACATAATCTAACCACCACCCTTTGATATTCATTGGTGATACCACCACTGAATCCTTACTGTCAACAACACTATTGACCAGAAACTCACTTGGACTCACTATATCAACACAATGACTACAAGAACAGGTCAGAATCAAGGAATTCTGCAGCAACTAACTTATCCCCTGAATCCTCAAAGCATATCCATCATCCACAAGTCGTAAGTCAGGAATGGGTTTGAATACTGTTCGAATGGGTGCAGCTCCATCACCACTTAAGCTTGATACCATCCAGGAAAAAGCAGCCCACTTGTTTCGCACCACATCCACAACCATTCACTCCCTCCACCTCCGATATTCAGTAACAGCAGCGTGCACTATCTACAAGATATATTGCAGAAATTCATCAAAGATCCTCAGATCCAAAGATCCACACTCATGGCCACTCCTACCTAGAAGGATAAGGACAACAGATACTTGGAAACATCACCACCTGCAAGTTCCTCTCCAAGCCACTCACCATCCTGCCTTGGAAATATATTGCCATTCCTTCACTAATGAGTCATAGAGAGTCATAGAGATGTACAGCATGGAAACAGACCCTTCAGTCCAACCCGTCCATGCCGACAAGACATCCCAACCCAATCTAGTCTCACCTGCCAGCAACCGGCCCATATCCCTCCAAACCCTTCCTATTCATATACCCATCCAAATGCCTCTTAAATGTTGCAATTGTACCAGCCTCCACCACATCCTCTGGCAGCTCATTCCATGCATGTACCACCCTCTGTGTGAAAAAGTAGCTCTATAGGTCTCTTTTATATCTTTCTCCTCTCACCCCAAACCTATGGCCTCTAGGTCTGGACTCTCCCACCCCAGGGAAAAGACTTTGCCTATTTATCCTATCCATGCCCCTCATAATTTTGTAAACCTCTATAAGGTCACCCCTCAGCCTCCGAAGCTGTAGGGAAAACAACACCAGCCTCTCCCTATAGCTCAAATCCTCCAACACTGGCAACATCCTTGTAAATCTTTTCTGAACCCTTTCAAGTTTCACAACATCTTTCCATAGGAAGGAGACCAGAATTGCACGCAATATTCCAACAGTGGCCTAACCAATGTCCTGTATAGCCGCAATATGAACTCCCAACACCTGTACTCAATACTCTGACCAATAAAGGAAAGCTAACCAAACGCCTTCTTCACTATCCTATCTACCTGCGATTCTACTTTCAAGGAGCTATGAACCTGCACTCTGTCTTTCTGTTCAGCAACACTCCCTAGGACCTTATCATTAAGTGTATAAGTCCTGCTAAAATTTGCTTTCCCAAAATACAGCACCTCGCATTTATCTGAATTAAACTCCATCTGCCACTTCTCAGCCCATTGGCCCATCAGATCCAGATTCTGTTGTAATCTGAGGTAACCCTCTTCACTGTCTACTACACCTCCAATTTTGGTGTCATCTGCAAACTTATTAACTGTACCTCTTATGCTCACATCCAAATCATTTATGTAAATGACAAAAAGTTGAGGACCCAGCACCAATCCTTGTGGCACTCCACTGGTCACAGGCCTCCAGTCTGAAAAACAACCCTCTGTCTTCTACCTTTGAGCCAGTTCTGTATCCAAATGGCTAGTTCTCTCTGTATTCCATGAGATCTAACCTTGCTAATCAGTCTCCCATGGGGAACCTTGCCAAACGCCTTACATAAGTCCATATAGATCGCATCTACTGCTCTGCCCTCATCAATCTTTTTTGTTACTTCTTCAAAAAACTCAATCAAGTTTGTGAGGCATGATTTCCCACGCACAAAGCCATGTTGACTATCCCTAATCAGTCCTTGCCTTTCCAAATACATGTACATCCTGTCCCTCAGGATTCCCTCCAACAACTTGCCCACCACTGATGTCAGGCTCACTGAGGTCTATAGTTCCCTGACTTGTCTTTACTGCCCTTCTTAAACAGTGGCACCACGTTTGCCAACCTCCAGTCTTCCGGCACCTCAGCTGTGACTATCGATGATACAAGTATCTCAGTAAGAGGCCCAGCAATCACTTCTCTAGCTTCCCACAGAGTTCTCGGGTACACCTGATCAGGTCCTGGGGATTTATCCACCTTTTAGTGTTTCAAGACATCCAGCATTTCCTCCTCCGTAATCTCGACATTTTGCAAGATGTCACCATCTCTTTCCCTGCAGTCTATATCTTCTGTATCCTTTTCCACAGTAAATACTGATGCAAAATATTCATTTCGTATCCATCCCATTTTCTGTGACTCCACACAAAGGCCGCCTTGCTGATCTTTGAGGGGCTCCATTCTCTCCCTAGTTACCCTTTTGTCCTTAATATATTTGTAAAAGCCCTTTGGATTCTTCCTTATTTCTATTTGCCAAAGCTATCTCATGTCCCTGTTTTGCCCTCCTGATTTCCCTGTTAAGTATACTCCTACTTCCTTTATACTCACCTAAGGATTCACTTGATCTATCCTGTCTATACCTGGCATATGCTTCCTTCTTTTTCTTAACCAAACCCTCAATTTCTTTCGTCATCCAGCATTCCCTATACCTACCAGCCTTTCCTTTCACCCTGACAGGAATATACTTTGTCTGGATTCTTGTTATCTCATTTCTGAAGGCTTCCCATTTTCCAGCCATTCCTTTACCTGCAAACATCTGCCTCCAATCAGCTTTCGAAAGTTCTTGCCTAATACCGTCAAAATTGGCCTTTCTCCAATTTAGATCTTCAACTTTTAGATCTGGTCTGTCCTTTTCCATCACGATTTCAAAATGAATAGAATTATGGTCGCTGGCCCCAAAGTGCTCCCCCACTGACACCTCAGTCACCTGCCCTGCCTTATTTCCCAAGAGTAGGTCAAGTTTTGTACCTTCTCTAGTAGGTACATCCACATACTGAATCAGAAAATTGTCTTGTACACACTTAAGAAATTCCTCTCCATCTACACCTTTAACACTATGGCAGTCCCAGTTGATGTTTGGAAAGTTAAAATCCCCTACCATAACTACCCGATTATTCTTACAGATAGCTGAGATCTTCTCACAAGTTTGTTTCTCAATTTCCCTCTGACCATTGGGGGGGGGGGGGTGGAGTCTATAATACAATCCCAATAAGGTGATCATCCCTTTCTTATTTCTCAGTTCCACCCAAATAACTTCCCTGGATGTATTTCCGGGAATATCCTCCCTCAGCACAGCTGTAATGCTATCCCTTATCAAAAATGCCACTCCCCCTCCTCTCTTGTCTCCCTGTCTATCCTTCCAGTAGCATTTGTATCCTGGAACATTAAGTTGCCAGTCCTGCACATCCCTGAGCCATGTTTCTGTAATTGCTATGATATCCCAGTCCCATATTCCTAACCATGCCCTGAGTTCATCTGTCTTTCCTGTCAGGCCCCTTGCATTGAAATAAATGCAGTTTAATTTATTAGTCCTACCTTGTCCCTGCCTGCCCTGACTGTTTGACTCACTTCTGTTCTCAGCTGTACCCGTCAGATCGATCTCTTTCCTCACTATCTCCCTAGGTCCCACATCCCACCTTACTAGTTTAAATCCTCCCAAGCAGTTCTAGCAAATTTCCCTGCAATATATTAGTCCCCTTCCAATTTAGGTGCAATCCATCCTTCTTGTACAGGTCACTTCTACCCCAAAAGAGATTTCAATGATCCAAAAATGTGAATCCTTCTCCCATACACCAGCTCCTCAGCCATGCATTGATCTGCTCTATCCTCCTATTCCTGCCCTCACTAGCTCGTAGCACTGGGAGTAATCCAGATATTACTACCCTTGAGGACTTCCTTTTTAAATTTCTGCCTAACTCTCTGTAATCTCCCTTCAGAATCTCAACCTTTTCCCTTTCTATGTTGTTGGTTCCAATGTGGACAATGACCTCTTGCTGACCCCTCTCCCCCGTGAGAACATCAAGCACCCTCTCTGAGACATCCTGGATCCTGGCACCAGGGAAACAACACACCATTCTGCTTTTTCTCTGCTGGCCACACAAACCTTGGACTACAGAATCCCCTAATGCAATTGACCTCTTGGAAGCCGACGTACCCCTAGTTGAGTTAGAGCCAGTCTCAATACCAGAAACTTGGCTGTTTGTGCTACTTTTCCTGAGAAACCATCACCCACTACATTTTCCAAAACAGCATACCTGTTTGAAATGGGTATATCCACAAAAGACTCCTGTACTAGCTGCCTACCTCTCTTACCCTTCCTGGAGTTAACCCTTCTATGTGACTGTATCTGAGACTTTCCCCTCTTCCTATAACTGCCATCCATCACATACTGTTGCTGTTGCAAATTGCTCATCGCTTCTGTCTGTGTCTCCAACTGATCCACTAGATCTGATAAGATTTGCATCCAACAACATTTATGGCAGATATAATCCGCTGTTACCCTTAAACTCTCTTTAAACTCCCACATCTGACAAGAAGTACATATCACTGCAAAGGCCATTTTTGCTCCTTCACAATCTACAGATCCAGAAAATAAAACTGTCTTATTCTTCTACAAACACTGCCCCAGGTTAAATTAATAGCTACGGCTTATATTTTAAGTTTAATCAAAAGACTTATCTCCAAAAACATATAATCAAGAAAGAACCAACTGTACTCACTATTCCAGCCTTTCTCTTGGACAATTAAAAAAACAATTAACTTATCTGATTCTACGCTGTGAATTTCGCCCAACAATTCCTCCAAGATTAGTTGTGTATTTCACTGTTAATTTTCCTAGATGCACTCCGGTGTCCAGCGATACACGAATTCAAACAGCAAAGACAGTAACTGTGTAGGTTCTCTCTCTTTCGCTCTCTCTCCTGCACTGTCCTCACCATGTGCTTCCTTTATCTGCTCTTCTCCCTTTTAAAACTGCTGTTGTTTTGACATTTTTTTTCCAAAGTTCCAAAACAATACAACAGCACCTAAAAAAGTAATTGCTGCTCCTGGAATTCGAGGAAATCACCTCCGACACCTAAAATACCTTAAAAAAAGGAGCAGCTCTTACAGCCAGAAATTTTTCACATCCTCCATCTTGGATTACCCAGAATCCAAGGAGGCTTGGTCAAAATCCTGGAATTCCCTTCCGAATGGCATTGTGCATCAACCCACAGCACGTTGACTGTACTGGTTCAAGAAGACTTTCCAAGGAGTACTAGGTTTGAGAAATAAGTGCTGGCCAGCAATTGGTGCTCTCATCTCTCAAATGAATAAAACAATCCCAAAACACTGAATCTGGAATGGGACTGCTCTTGGACCTATGGGTGCTACATTTGCCTATACAATTGTCTGTATTTTGGGTGCATGATCTGTCTGGAGCTCCAATGATATGAAGATGTTTTTGATTCAGTCAAAAGATTGATATTGATGATCAGTCCAACACCACATATGATCATGTTTCAGAAGTTGCCTAAGAGCTTCACATTTGTTTACTGTTGTTTCCCTGGGATTGGTGATCACTTGCTCCCAACTAGTAAGATTGTGTTTGAGTTTTTAATAGAATGTAGTCCCTACCATTATCTTTGAACATCAATAATCTTAAATATATACACTAAATACAGAATAGAGCATGGGATCAAGAATCATACAACACAGAAGAGGCCCTTAGGCCCATCAAATTTGTATTGCCAAAGCTGTACCATTTCTACACAAGTTCCACCTTTCCACAGTAGGCCCATAGCTTAAATGTTGAGATAATTAAGGGCTCATCCATATAATTTCCAAAGATGGTGAGGTTACCCACCCATATTACAGAGGAGGTGATGCTGGATGTTTTAAAATGCACAAAGGTGAATAAATCCACAGGACCTGACAGGTATACTCTAGAACTGTGTGGGCAGCCAGGGAAGTGATTGCTGGACCCTTTGTTGAGATATCTGTAACATCGATAGATACTAGTGAGGTGTTGGAAGACTGTAGGTTGGCTGACATGCCACTATTTAAGAAATAGGTAAGGAAAAGCCTATTGGGCGGCACGGTGGCACAGTGGTTAGCACTGCTGCCTCACAGCGCCTGAAGACCCGGGTTCAATTCCCGACTCAGGCGACTGACTGTGTGGAGTTTGCACGTTCTCCCTGTGTCTGCGTGGGTTTCCTCCGGGTGCTCCGGTTTCCTCCCACAGTCCAAAGATGTGCGGGTCAGGTGAATTGGCCATGCTAAATTGCCCGTAGTGTTAGGTAAGTGGTAATGTAGGGGTATGGGTGGGTTTCGCTTCGGCGGGTCGTTGTGGACTTGTTGGGCCGAAGGGCCTGTTTCCACACTGTAAGTCTAAGTCTAAGTCTAAGTCTAACTATAGACCAGTGAACCTGTCTTCAGTAGTGGTAAGTTGTTGGAGAGGATCCTAAGGAACAGGATTTACATGTATTTGTAAATACAAAGACTGAGAAGGCATAGTCAACATGGTTTTGTGCATGGGAAATCTTGACTCAGTAACTTGATTGCAATTTTTGAAGAAGTAACAAAGAGATTGATAAGGGCAGAGCAGTGGGTATCTGGTAAGGTGTTCGACAATGTTCTGCATGGTAGCTTGGTTAGCAAACATGGAATACTAGCCGCTTGGATACAGAATGGGCTCGAAGGTGGAAGACTGAGGGTGGTGATGGAAGGTTGCCTTTCAGACTGGAAGTCTATGACCAGCGATGTTCCACAAAGATCAGTGCTGGGTCCACTACTTTTTGTCTTTAATATAAATGGCTTGGATATGAACATAGGAAGTATGTTTAGTAAGTTTGCAGATGCCACAAAAATTGAAGGTGTAGATGACAGTGAAGAAGATTACCTCAGAGCACAACAGAATCTTGATCAGATAGGTCAGTGGGTCGAGAGCGGTAGATGGAGTTTAGTTTAGATAAATGTGAGGTGGTGCATTTTGGCAAATCAGGGCAGGACTTATGCATGTGAAAGTAAGAGATTGGGGAGTGTTGCTGAACAAAGAGACCTTGGAGTGCACATTCACTGTTCCTTGAAAGTGGAGTTGCAGGTAGATAGGATAGTGAAGAAGGCACTTGGTATGTTTTTCTTTATTGGTCAGTGCATTGAGCATAGAAGTTGAGATGGCATGTTGCAACTGTGCAGGACACTATTGAGGTCACTATTAGAATACTGCATTCAGTTCTGGTCTCCGTGCTATAGGAGTATGCTGTGAAACTTGAAAGGATTCAGAAATCATTTAGATTAGATTAGATTCCCTACAATATGGAAACAGGCCCTTTGGCCCAACTAGTCCACACTGACCCTCTGAAGAGTAACCCACCCAGACTCATTCCCCTACCTATATTCACCCCTGACACTGTGGGCAATTTAGCATGGTCCATTCGCCTGACCCACACATCTTTGGATTGTGGGAGGAAACTGGAGCACCCAGAGGAAACCCACACAGACACTGGGTGAATGTGCAAACTCCACACAGACAGTCGCCCAAGGCTGGAATTGAACCCTAGTCCTTGGCGCTGTGAGGCAACAGTGCTAACCACTGAGCCATCGTGCTGCCCCCAAGGATGTTGCCAGATTTGAGGTTTTGAGCTACAGGGAGAGGCTGAATAAGCTGGGGCTATTTTCCACGGAATGTCAGAGGCTGTTCGGTGACCATATAGAAGTTTATAAAATCATAAGAGGCATGGGTAGGATGAATAGCCAAGGTCACTTCCCCAGAGTAATGGAGCTCAAAACTCAAGGGTATAAATTTAAGGTGAGGAGGGAAAGATACAAAGGGACCTAAGAGGCAACTTTTTCACTCAGAGGGTACTGCATGGATGGAATGAGCTGCCAGAGGAAGTGGTAGGGCATGTGGATGGGTATATGAATAGGAAGATTTTATACAGACATGAGCCAAAATACTGCCATTGGGACAAGAGTAATTTAGGATGTCTGATCGCAATGGACAAATTAGACCAATGGGTCTTATTCCATGCGGTACAGCTCTATGACTCTATCTACCATTCCAGGCAGTGCATTCATAGAATCCCTACAGTGTGGAAGCGGGCCATTCCGCCCACTGAATAGGAAATTCGACGTTTCGTGCATAAGCCCTTCATCAGCCCTTCATTTGATTCCTGATGAAGGGCTTATGCCCGAAACGTCGAATTTCCTGTTCCTTGGATGCTGCCTAACCTGCTGTGCTTTAACCAGCAACACATTTTCAGCTCTGATCTCCAGCATCTGCAGACCTCACTTTTTACCATTCCGCCCACTGAGTCAACATAGACCCTGCAAAGAGCATCCCACCCAGATCCACCCCCCTACACTGTCCCTGCATTTCCCACAGCTAATCCACCAAGCCTGCACATCTTTGGACTGTGGGAGGAAACCCACACAGACTTGAGGAGAATATGCAAACTCCAAACAGTCGCCTGAGGCTGGAATCGAACACAGGTCCTGGCACTGTGAGACAGCAGTGCTAACCACTGAGGCACCATGCATCCCATTTCAGACCCCCATTACCCCCTAGGTAATTTTTTTTTTCAAATCCCCTGAAACCTCCTTATTATCTTAAAATTATTCCCTCTCGTTATTGATCTTTTGACTGAGCAGCTGCTTCCTGTTCACCCTGTTCATGTCCCTCAAAATCTTATACACCTTTATCATGTTCGCCTTCAATCTCCTCTGCTTCAAAGAAAGTAACCCAAATTTATCCAGTCTCTTTTCACAGTTCAATTGTTCCATCCCTGGTAGCATCCTGGTGAAACTCCTCCCTCCAATGCAAATACACCCTTCCTATGGTGTACAGACTAGAACTGCACACAGTACTCCAGCTACTGCCTAACTAAAAACCAGTACAGCTCCAACATAACCTCCTTGCTCTAATAATTTATAGTTTATCCGATAAAGGCAAGTGTGCAGTATACCTTGTTAACTAACATGTCCTGCTGCTTTCAAGGATTTGTGAACAAACACTGCAAGATTCCTTTGTTCCTGTGGGCTTTCTAGTGACCTGTCATTCATTGAGCGTTCCCCTGCCTTCTTCCAAAGTGCGTCACCTCACTCTTATCAGATTTAAATTCTATCTAACACTGATCTGCCCACCTGACCAATCCATCTATGTCCTCCTGTAAACTGAGACCTGCTTCTTAATTGGCAACCACCAAGTCAATTACCATGGCATCTTCAAACTTATCATCCCTCCAACAGTCTCATCATTTTTATTTACCACAAAAAAAAATGAACCCAGCACTGACCCCGGTGGTACACCAGATCTCTAATCACACAAGCAGCCTTCTATCAGCATCTTCTGACTCCTGCAACTAAACTAATCTTTGATCCAAGTTGGGACCATTCCCTCCAGGAACCCTAGTCCAATCCTTTACTCTCAGCCCAAACCCCACAGCACCTTCCCATGCAATCACAGAAGGTGTAACACATGCCCATTTACTTCCTTCCTCTTCATTGTCCGTGACCACAGATACATCCTCCAGGTGAAGCTGCAATTTGCCAGCATTTTATTCAACCTAGTCTACTGTACTGGCTGGTCACAATGTTGTCTGCTCTTCATTGGAAAGGCAAAATATAGACTGGGTAACTGTTTTACAGAACACATGGATTCTCTCTGTTAAAAAAAACTGACCTTCCATTTGCCTTCCATTTCAACCAATGCCACATGTTCCCATGGTAACATTTGTCTCCGACCTGTTGTAGTGCTCCTTGAACCTCAGCTCAAGCTCGAAGAACAGCATTTCATCTTTCACTTGCGGTCCTAGGACTCAACATTGAATTCAATAACTCTAGAGTCTGATTCCATCCATCAAGTTTTTTACTCGCCCCACACCCTGGTCCTGTCGTGACATGGGCTGGTTTTAGTACAGCCAAGGTTAGAGACAAAAAATCTGCAGATGCTGGAATCTAAAGTAGGCTGGAAAAACACAGCAGGCCAGGCAGAATCAGAAGGTGGAGAAGTTAACGTTTCAAGTGTAACCCTTCTTCAGGACTGGTCTGAAAGGTCCTGAAAAAGGGTTACACCCGAAACATTGACGTCTCCATCTCCTGACGCTGCCTTGCCTGCTGTGTTCTTCCAGCCTCCTGCCTGTCTATTTTAGTACAGCCAACCCAGTCTCACTCACTCTTAGTCCTACTAGCACATGGCATGGGTTGCTTTTAGTACAGACTGCCTATTATTTCCTATTCTTAGCTCTCATTATCACTTATTCAGTTTCTCTCTGTAGTGGCTTACCATCACTAATCTCCTTGTCTGCCTACTCCTTTCATATCTCTCTCTCTCAGGGCTCTGTTTCACCATCTGCCTACCTCTGCCCCAAGTTCCCAACTCTCTGTTCACCATAATAAATATTGCTATTTCCTAGTTGCTATCAGTTCTGATAAAGGATCACCAGACATTTCTCTGAAAGATTCCAACAGATTTGTTAGGTATGACCTCTCTCTTAACAAGCCATGATAACTATCACTGTCTAAACCTTGCTTGTTTAAGTGGAGATTAATTCTCTCCATAATTTTCTCCAATAGTTTCTCTACCACTGATGTGAGTCTCTGGCATGGAGAGAACATCTCTGAAGTAGTTTACACTCAGGTCCTAGTTTCTTGAGAGCTGATGTTATCATGACATAGCTCCCTAAGAACACGTTCAGCTGTCATTACAAGAATAACAGTCTAGTTAACCCTTTATCCCACATTATGAAGAAAAGGTGGATCTTCATTCATGATATTGGCAAGAATGTGTGGCGTTCTTATACCCTTAAAAGAGTAATATGTGATTTTAATAAAACATATTAGATCATAAGGGGACTTGATAGAGTGGACACTGAAAAAAGGTTTTACCTTATAACAGACATTAAAACTGGGGGACATACTTTAAAATAGGGAGTCTGTTATTTAGAACGGAGATGAAGAGAGTTATTTTCCCGCTGAATCTTTAGAGAACATTGGAGATAGAGTCATTGTTAAAAGGACTCAAGGTACAAAGGGGAAGTAGAGTTGAGATCGCAAACAGGTCAGCCATGACCTTATCAAATGGTATGTCATAATTGAGGGACAAATGTCTTACTCCTGTTCCTGATATGTATTTAGATACTTTCATAGACCTGAATTGTGCACACAAACCAAACAATACAGAACAGCATGGGACTCAGTGGTTAGCACTGCTGCCACACAGCGACAGGGACCTGGGTTTAATTCTAACCTCAGGCAACTAGAACATAGAACATTACAGTGCAGTACAGGCCCTTCAGCCCTCAATGTTGCGCTGACCTGTGGAACCAATCTAAAGCCCATCTAAACTACACTATTCCATTATCATCCAGGTGCCTATCCAATGACTATTTAAATGTCCATAAAGTTGGCGAATCCACTACTGTTGCAGGCAGTGCGTTCCATGCCTCTACTATTCTCTGAGTAAAGAAACCACCTCTGACATCTGACTTATATCTATCACAACTGTTTTTGTGGAGTTTGAAAATTCTCCTTGAGTGTCCAGGTGCTCCATTTTCCTCCCACAGTCCAAAGATGCATCGGTTAGGTGAATTAGCTATGACAAATGCAGGGTTACTGGGTAGAGGAGTGGGTCTGGGTGGGATGCTGTTCGGAGGGTTGCCATTGATTTGATGGGCCAAATGGTCTGCTTCTTCCCTGTAGCAATTCAATGGCACAGATACTGGAAAGGTTGAAATAAAAACGAAAATATTGGAAATGGTAAGTCTGGTACCATGTAGGGAAAAAGAAAGAGAGTCAACAGGCAGAACTTTAACCTGAAACAAAAACTGAAAGTGCTGGAAAAACTTAACAGTTCTGGCTGCATCTCTACAGAGAATAATAGAGCTAAAGTTTCAAGTCCCAGCAACCCTTTGTCAGAACTTCAACCTGCCAAGATTGACATGTGTCCATGTGTGGCAGGATGAAAAGATAAAAAAATGCTGAAACGAGCCGACATTTGTATTTAACTCCCATCTGTTGATTAGAACTGAAGCAAACCCCATTGGACATGTATTACTTTGAATGATTAGATTCCCTACAGTATGGAAACAGGACTTTTGGCCCAACAAGTCCACATCACCCCTCTGCAGAGTAACCCACCTAGACCCATTCCCCTACATTTACCCCTGATTAATGCACCCTGACACCATGGACAATTTAGCATGGCCAATTCACCTAACCTGCACATTTTGGGATTGTGGGAGGAAACCCACACAGACAGTGGCTAGAATCGAACCTGCGTCCCTGGCGCTGTGAGCCACCGTGCCACTTTCATTGATAAAGAGAACTAAGTGCAACTCTAGCCCTGATTTCTGCTTTTTGCTGTCTTAATCCATGCTCTCGGAAACTCATCGGATAAAATTCAACGGCTGAAATGGGGTGGAGGGCACTGTGTACCTGTCTCGCTGGAAAACCTTGTAATATTTAAATATGTCAGCTAGTTCTTTAATGAAATGAAATATTTTGTTCACAGGACTTTTCTACCATTGCTTTATTGGTGATTCTCAATACTTTGAAGGTCGTAGGACAAACAGGAAGACAGCTAACAACCCGCATCCATGAACACCAACTGGCCACGAAACGACACAACCAGTTATCCCTAGTAGCCATACACTCAGATGACAAACAACATGAATTCGATTGGGACAACACCACCATTATAGGACAGGCCAAACAGAGAACAGCCAGGGAATTCCTAGAAGCATGGCACTCATCCACGAAATCGATCAACAGACACATCGACCTAGACCCTATATACCGGCCACTGCAGCGGACAGCTACTGACAACCAGAAGCGGCAGATTCAAACCAGTATAAATGCCAGAGGAATCAGCACAGAAGCGCTTCACAGGAGGCCCCCAAGCACTGAAGATGTCACCTAGAAAGGGGACGAAACGTTTGCAAGAAAAACTCCCAGCTCAGCGAACAGAACCACAACAACGAGCACCCAAGCTACAAATCTTCTCACAAACTTTGAAGGTCATATCTGTCACTATTATTGAAGCAGCTCACTCAGCTTGGATTTCATCAGGAAAACAAGAGGAGTATCATCGGCAACACCAGTGATAGCAGTAGCCTTTCCCTCATACTTCTGCCAGGACAGAGTGATGAATACAGTGCTCCAACTCACAGGCAATACTTCAGTACAGGATATACTGTCAGAGGATTAGATTTCTGAAAGCAAATGAGCCTCAGTGATTTAGGTAAGTGGTTCAAACTTACACACAATTACTGACATTTGCAGTCTCTTGGAAGCTGACTCTCTGGTTTATGAGGCCTAAGTCCCCAGCACCTTTTCTTGTTGTTCATGGCTAACTCACAGTTATCAAGGAAGTCAAAAACTTTTCATCTTCACTACTTTCAGGGCACTCAGGACATCTCACAGAAGGACAAAGGCTCAACCATAGCAATTCTTTCAAAGGCGAATCTCCTAGACATATTGACATCAGGCAGAGGTTGGTTGGAAGGCAAATATATAATCAAGAGTATAGTGAGTTAGCTAGATGCCTCTGGCTTGATTAGCCACCATTATTTAATACATCTTTCCCAACAATTTCAGAGGTAGCTAAAGAAAATTGAGTCTGAATATCAACTGTCTAAATCTCCTCCTGCTTATTTGCATTTTCTGAAATCAAAAAATGAGGGTAAGATTTTGCATGTTGATTAAGAACATGGAAGACCTCAGGTTTGCTGGATAGCTTCAAAGGCATTCATCAAGATGGAAGAGCGCTATTATCATTTTAACAATTTTCCTGGAACGACTTTGTTCATGTCATGCATGATTCTCCAGAGCTACTTTGTCTTACATCTTATTATAACCAATGTTTAGTGTCCATACAATTTGGCATATTTATTTATTCAACATATCTTTTCTG
This sequence comes from Hemiscyllium ocellatum, assembly GCF_020745735.1. Lineage (NCBI taxonomy): Eukaryota > Metazoa > Chordata > Chondrichthyes > Orectolobiformes > Hemiscylliidae > Hemiscyllium > Hemiscyllium ocellatum. Next base: position 99,694,398 of record NC_083411.1, on the reverse strand, counting down.
CATACAGTTAGCCTTATTTATACAATATTCATTACCCTGATCATTTCAGACTAATACTGCTCTGTTTACACTTCTCTTGATAGATCACATGGTTCAACAGGAAATGGTTTGTGGTACACTAGAGGAAATGCAAAGGTTTATTACAATCTTCTGACGCTGCAATGTTCATTTCCAGGCGTTTTGTTACCCTAATATGTAACATCTTCAGTGGGCCTCAAGCGAAGCAATGCTGAAAATTCCTGCTTTCTATTTATATGTTTGGGTTTCTTTGTGTTGGTGATGTTATTTCCTGTGATGAAGTCACTTCCTGTTCCTTTTCTCAGAGGGTGGTAGATGGGGTCTAACTCGATATGTTTGTTGATAGAGTTCCAGTTGGAATGTCATGCTTCTAGGAATTCTCGTGTGTGTCTTTGTTTGTCTTGTCCTAGGGTGGATGTGTTGTCCCAGTTGAAGTGGTGTCCTTCCTCATCCGTATGTGAGGATATTAGTGAGAGAGGGTCATGTCGTTTGTGGCTAGTTGGTGTTCATGCATCCTGATGGCTAGTTTTCTGCCTGTTTGTCCAATGTAGTGTTTGTTACAGTCCTTGCACAGTATTTTGTAAATGACATTAATTTTGCTCGTTGTCTATATAAGGTCTTTCAAGTTAATTAGCTGCTGTTTTAGTGTGTTGGTGGGCTTGTGGGCTATCATGATGCAAAAGGATCTGAGTAGTCTGGCAGTCATTTCCAAGAAGTCTTTGATGTAGGGGAGAATGGCTCGGGTTTCTGGACGTGTTTTATCTGCTTGTTTGGGTTTGTTGCTGAGGATTCGGCGGACTGTGTTCATTGGGTACCCATTTTTTTTCAATACACAGTATCGGTGATTTTCCTCTGCTCGGCATAGTTTCTCTGTGCTGCAGTGTGCGTTGGATCGTTAAAATAATGTTCTAATGCAGCTTCATTTGTGGGTGTTGGGATGATTGCTTCCCCTATTTAAGAAGAGAAGGACACATTATGTTTTTGGTAGCATATTGGCAAGGATAGCAGATTCACTAACTGATACAAAATACTAACTGAGATAATTCGGCATGTTAGGCTGGCAGCCCGCAACTTGTGGTATGCCACAGGGATCAGTGCTGGAGTTACAATTATTTATAATAAATATTAATGACTTGGATAAGGAAAGTGAATGTACTGTAGCAAAGTTTGCAGATGACACAAAATAGGTAAGTGGTGAGGATCATACAAAGAGTGATATTGACTGGTTAAGTGCATGGACAAAAACTTGGCAGGTGCAACATAATGTGGGGAAATGTAAGATTATGCATTTTGGCAGGAATCATAGAATCCCTATAGTGTGTAAGCAGGCCATTCAGCTCATCGAGTCCACACTGACCCTCCAGAGAGCATCCCACCCAGATGCATCGTTTCCTTGTAACCCTGCATTTCCCATGGCTAATTCACCCAGCTTTCACATACCTGGACACTATGGTTAATTTTGCATTGCCAATCTACCTGACCTGCACATCTATGGATGTGGAGGAAGCCGGAGCACCTGGAGGAAACCCATATAAATATGGGGAGAATGTGCAAACTCCACATCGACAGTTGCCCAAGGCCGAAATCAAATCCAGGTCCTTGACACCGTGAGGCAGCACAGATAAACACTGAACCATAATTCCACCCGAGTAGAGGAATATAATTTTATTTAACTGGAGAAAGCCCGCAGAACATTTTGGAACGGAGGGATTTGGGGTCCTCATTCATGAATCTCAATAAGTTAGCATCCACATTCAGCAGGTAATAAAAACAGCAATCAAATGTTGGCCTTTATTTCAAAAGGAATGGAATATAAAAGGAGGGTTTTTTCTAAAACCATACAATACGTTAGTTATACCACAACTGGAATACTATGAACAGTTTTGGTCCTCTTATCTCATGAAGGATATACTGGCTGAAAGCAGTCCAAATAGATTAATACCAGATATGGAGGGATTGTCTTATAAAGAAAGGTTGGGTAGGTTGGGCCCGTACTCATTGCAACATAGAGAAACAACCTTATTGAAATGTATAATATTCTTAGGGGACTTTACAGAGTCGATGCAGAAAAGTTGTTTCTCCTTCTGGGACAGATGGCATAGTCTTAGAATGAGGAGTTGCATATTTAAAACAGAGATGAGGAGAAATTTCTTCCATCAGAGCTTTGTAAATCTATAGAATTCTTTACCAGAGAGTGCTGTTGAGGCTGGGTCATTAAATATATTCAAGGCTAAAATAGATTTTTAATCATCAAGGGAATCAAGGGTTATGGGGAAAACTCAGAACAATGGAGTTGAGGATTATCAGATTGGATCACATAGGTCAGGATCTCACTTAATGGCAGCAGACACAATGGATCGATTGGCACACTGCTGCACCAATGTCTGATAGTCTTATTGTAGACAGGTACCCAATCTTCCTGAGTATTGTCAATGTACTTTAAATAATAACCCTTTGCAGAGTAAAGCCAGTATTGTTAATTATATCACTACAGCATGGGTATCATAGTTCACATTTATTTTTGCTCCAGAATTAGTAATAATCTCTAAAACAGCATTAATAAATCTGAAGCAATTTTATGCTAAAAACCAGAAGAACTGTGGATGCAGTATATCAGAAACAAAAACAGAAATTGCTGGAGAAGCTTAGACATCAGAGAAATCAGATTAATGTTTCGGGTCAAGTGACTGAGGAAGTGTCAGTGGGGCATGAAACGTTAATGTTGATTTCTATCCACAGAATCAGCCAGACCAGCTGAATTTTTGCAGCAACTTCTGTTTTTGTCACAGCTCAATAGCTGTTTAGGCTTGCTGAGAAAGAATAATTTGGATCCTCATTTTAATCCTCACTGTTCGGTTACAGCAAATGTTTTTATAATTTTTTAGCATGTATTCATGTTAAATTTAGCTAATTAGATCTAAATGAAGGAGCCAGTAACAACATTAATATTTTACTCTTTAGGACATTGCTTGCATTTGCTAGAAGGAGGTTTAATTCCTGATTTTAACCAAGCCTTGGCCCCAGGCCAGCCTGGTCACGCCTGCTCATACAGGCTATTTTACCAAACCTTGGCCCCAGGCCAGCCTGGTCACGCCTGCTCATACAGGCTATTTTACCAAACCTTGGCCCCAGGCTAGCCTGGTCACGCCTGCTCATACAGGCTATTTTACCAAACCTTGGCCCCAGGCCAGCCTGGTCACGCCTGCTCATACAGGCTATTTTACCAAACCTTGGCCCCAGGCCAGCCTGGTCACGCCTGCTCATACAGGCTATTTCCTTGTAGATTTTGTGTTGTCAAATCAACCATTTGACAGTTGCGCAGAACGTGCCTGTGGTCAACTGCATCTTGTCGTGCTGATAACTGGTTAATTATCATATCTGATACCTTGTGTAAGGTTTTGATAGATCTTGACCCAGGCATACTGTATCACTAATTCAGTCTATCATCAATCAACACTTAATTTAAATACTACTGTTTCAGAAAATGAGAAAACATTGAAGTCACCAACTGACCTTTTAAAAGGGCAGACTTTTTATGTTCTAATTCATTTTTGCTGACCCAACAAATTTAAAATTACTCTCTAACTTTAAATAGGGGCGGCATGGTGGCACAGTGGTTAGCATTGCTGCCTCACAGCGCCAGCGACCTGGGTTCAATTCCCAACTCAAGCGACTGTCTGTGTGGAGTTTGCACGTTCTCCCCGTGTCTGCGTGGGTTTCCTCCGGGTGCTCCGGTTTCCTCCCACAGTCCAAAGATGTGCGAGCCAGGTGAATTGGCCATGCTAAATTGCCCGTAGTGTTAGGTAAGGGGTATATGTAGGGTATGGGTGGGTTGCACTTCGGCGGTTCGGTGTGGACTTGTTGGGTCGAAGGGCCTGTTTCCACACTGTAACTAATCTAATCTAAATGGTATCAGTCATGAAGTTTGTCAGTAGTTCTTGATTCTTGCTTGATTGGCTTTTTTTTTAACCAGGTGTTGTCTTCTAACATGGTGAGAAAAATAGAGAAACAGACAAAGAGACAGAGAAGGACCGATTCCCAATTCTTGGTGTTACAAATTCTTCTTTCCAAAACTCTGCTTATCTGCTTAAAAGCAACCACTGAAATATGATTTGCTTATGTATTCCAAAGTTTTGTTCCACCATCCTTTCAAGCTGGCTCACTGGCAATAACATAGAAACATAGAAATTAGGAGCAGGAGTAGCCATTCGGCCCTTTGGCACTAGTCTGTTATTCACTATGATTCAGGCTGATCCTTTATTTCGATGCCACATTCCTGTTTTCTCATCACTTTAAAATCCTGTTAAATCCAAAAAAAAATTCTTCGCTATCTGAATATATTCAGTGCACTAGCCTCCTCAGCCTTCTTTTGTTGACAATTCCACATGTTCACTACTACGTGAATGAAGAATTTTTTTTTCTCTCATGAACTGTCATCTGTTCTCACTAGAACCGTCAGTTCTGAGGAAGGGTCATGCAATCCAAAACATTACTTTGATTTCTCTCCACAGATGCTGCCAGACCTCCTGATGTTTTGTATCAGTTTTCTGTATTTTTATCAGAAATATTTGTTTAACAATCAGTGCCTGACAATATTATTAATTAAAGAACAAATCCAAATCAAACATTTCCAACCAGTCAATGAATATTGATTTCTTCTTGCAGAAGTAGAAATGTTGTCAAATATAATTATGACTTTAATTTTTAATGTAGTTATCCTTTGTTGTTCAAACTTCTGTTATTATATCGCCTGGAGCGAAATGTTGCTGACCATAAAGAAAGTTCATTATGCCTTTGGCAGCAAAACATCCAACGGCTATTTATTTACTCAGGACATTTCAAGACTACAGCAGCTGTCAGTGATTTGAGTGTTTGTAGCTCAAGAAAAAGTGACTTGCTGTGATCACTCTACCACAGGCAATGTCAGTCACATCAACCAATTTCAGTCTCTAGTCACCTCATTCAGAACACTGCAGTTTCTCAGAGATAGATACCAGTTATTGACAGGGAGGATTTATGAGGCCTTTAATAAGCTTTGGCCTTAGTAGAAGTCAGGTTAAGTGAAAGTTAGTTTGAGTCCTACTAAATTGTTAAAAAGGACCCATATCTGCTCTGAAAGGATTGGTTACTTTAATATTTTAAAATTCATGCATATCATGAGGATGGAAATGATCACATCACTCTGATATCAGTAAGAGAAGAAACACCAGTGTAGAATAAGGATGTAAAGGGAGAAGTCCTAAACACTACACTAAAGAGCAGTATTTGATAACTCGTCATGTACAGACAGAATTAAAGAATTGTTACTGTACCGCTGAACGGCCTTGTTTAGAAACAGAGCCTCAGGGATAGCAGACATCCATTGCACAGTCTAATATCTCAATATGCAGTAGCAGTATTACCTCCAAACTCAAAATCAGTAGTTAAAGCAGAATCCAAGAGATGCAGCTGAAAAGGGAAGATTCTGAAGGCAGCATTAGAATTTTAAAAACTTTGAGGATGTAACTGAATAAAAAGCTGGAAGATTCCAAAGCATAGAAAATAGTACTTTGGAAACTTTCAAGCTCAACCATGAACTGCCAACGCATCAGAGAGTAAACATAGGATGGATGTTCTTCGACAGTAGGAAGGAAAAATCCAAGTGCTCATCCAGGTCTGATGGAAATGAAAATCCATAGAGAAGAAAAATCTGATAAAGACCTTGCGGTTATTTAACCCGTTTGTCAATGTAGAACAATGACACCTGAAGTGGGATCTCTGGAAATGGCACTGTCAGCATTATAGAACTGTTTGAGGCACAAAGGAACGTCAGCACTTTCTTAAAGTCTGTAGGTCCAATAGAAGATGATGCTAACATAAGACAGGTAAGACAAAGTGTGGGAAAAATTACTGGGGAATATGATATATTCATTCAAGTATTCAATGGGTGCTTTAGATTAAAAGACATTTAATGAGAGAACAGGTGAGATTTAATTGGTATTGCAAGATTTTAGAGAAGCAATAGCAGTAGTTTTAATCAAACTATATCATCCAGCATGATGCTGTTAGCTTAGGATGAAGTGATTAAAGACCATAATTGTTGTGAGGGATAAGAAGTTATTAGAATTTCTTGATTCCCGAGAGAACTTTATGCTGGAACAAGCAATCCATTTATGATATGGATAGAAACAAGAGTCCAAAATTAATCCCTGCTGGATATTTTTCTGACACAGTTGGTAGGCCCCAAAGAGTAATTGCTACCCTCCTGAAAGCCTACCCAAATCCTACAAGAGCAAGAATCATTGTCAATGGCCATATTCGATTGCACAATATGTGGCTCCAAAATAATCACAAGTTTGATTAATGTATAAATTCCAGCAATGAGATAACAACTGTAAGTATAGTTAATGGGACTTTATAGGAAATATTATAAGTTAATATTGCCTTCTTCACCCCACAAAATAACCATTATACATTCATACATATAACTACTTTTATATTTACTACTATTCACATCACCTTAAATCTCTGAATTCACAAATGTACAAGGCCTGGATACCCTAAGATTTTCCAGAAATGCACTCTATTCAGCCTAGGAGGAATGGTCAATCCTTTGGTGAAAATGGTTGCCTTTGATTGTAAACTTTTAAGGTAGTTCTCCACTCTCGAATCTTTTATCTCTTGGATGTCCTTTGTATAAGACATTGCTCATGGTGGACTGGGTAGTTGTTCTGTTACCTTCTCTGAATTTTATGTATAATATGACAGCTCAGCTGGACAAAATACTGAATTAATTGTTGTATCCTGTAAGCATTGCTTTTTAAATGTTTTCTTCAAGCCAAACATTTTTTTCTTTTTGATCATGTCCTGAAACACTTGTCATCTAGATTCCTTGGAGTCATTTAATGCCCATCTCTTCTTCATTGAAAGAAATCTTTAATTTTAGTCTGTTGATTTTAAAATATGTACCTTCTAATTTCAACTTGTTGATTTAGGTTAGACATTCTCAGTTGCCTTTTGTGGTTACTCATAACTGAAGAAAGGTCATTGGACTTGAAACATTAACTCTGTTTTCTCCACATAGATACTGCTAGACTTGCTGAGTTTCTCCAGAAACTTCTGGTTTTGTTTTACATCTCCAGCATCCACAATTCTTTGTTTTATTTTAGTGTCTTCTGAAGCTGTTTGATTGGTGATTCCGATTTATTTGCATCTTCAGTTGCAGCACTAGAAGATTAATACTCATTCAATACTAACTTTGACACTTTGACTAACAACTCTAATTTTATAAGACATGAGATTGGATGTAAAGTCTACATCAAACAAAAATGCTGGAGAAACTCAGCAAAAATGCGGAGAGAGAACTGAATTCTGAAGAAGATTCATCGTGGACTCAATTAACTCTATTTTTGTCTTCACAGATGCTGCCAGGCTTGTTGACTTTCTCTAGCATTTCCTATGTTAGTTGCAGGTTTCCAACATCCACAGTATTTTATTCAAATGTAAAGTCTAAGATTTCTATCCAATCACCAGAATTAAGGTTTCTGTTTGCCCACAGATTTCATCTCACTAGATTCCTTTCTCTCTTTGGGCTCCCCCATAAATCCAGGGAGTCCGATTAAATCTTCTATGAGTTGCTCTTTGACTGGTTTGTCAAGAATTATTTGTTTTTGTACCTGGCTGTATTTAACTCCTTCTGCTATCGCATTCCCAACGCCCCTCCCCCAAGTCCCTCCTCCCTACCTTTTATCTTGAGGAATGGCTTATGCTCGAAACGTCGAATTCTCTATTCCTGAGATGCTGCCTAACCTGCTGTGCTTTGACCAGCAACACATTTGCAGCTTTTATCTTAGCCCGCTTGGCACACCTTCCTCATTCCTGAAGAAGAGCTTATGCCCGAAACGTCGATTCTCCTGCTCCTTGGATGCTGCCTGACCTGCTGCGCTTTTCCAGCAACACATTTTTCAGCTCTGATCTCCAGCAACTGCAGTCCTCACTTTCTACTACATAGGGTAAACCCACCTGCTTATTTAAAAGCAGCAACACAGAAAAGATTTATTCCATGCAGTAATCTGTGAAAATTTGAGAGGTCAAGAACTATTGAAAGTAAAAATTAACTTTATTTCTTAAAGTATAACAGAGAATAATTAACTAACAACTATGTACAACTCCTTTCTCTAACCTATCTTTTACCTTCCACTTCCACAATACTAGTCCAATAAAACTCCAAATGAAGATTTACAAAACAGAACTTATCTCAAAACTAGGTTGCTTTTGGTTTTCCTCTCTATTCCTGTCTTCGTTTCTTCTTCTTGGGGATTAAGTGTCACAGGTTACTGATCGATAAAGTTACCTATACGGGAGAGATTTTTCAGGCAGTCCTTACATGCTGGTAGCTCGGCAGTTCTCTTCTCAACTGTTCAATTTTCCTAAGTCTTATACCCCAAAGCATCGGATTGTGCCATTGGCTTTTAAGATTATCAACGTACTAAATTCAAACTGGATTGGAAGTTGGTATTTTGTGGGATAAAATTTAAAATTATTGGCCTAATTCAAATCTGTTTTGCCATTTCCAGGCAAGCAGCTACCCTAGCTACCCCAGTAGCTGGAGCAAATGTTACATTGTATCTTATTCAGAACACTTGGTGCTGTCACTGCTAGCTTTTAACTCTCTTAAAGGTATAGTTCACCCACATCTTCATAACATGCTGGACTCTTCCCCAAAATTCTCTGAATTTTCTCTTTACTGAAATATACCAAACAGCTCTCTTCAATGAGAGAACAGCTCTATGGACCCTCTGGGTCTATATGACTCTAAGTAGTAGCTAAGATGCATCCTTTATAGGGAACACAGAAATAACACTTTTCCTGGAATCTGGGACATTGGTCTGACTTCTTTTTAAGCCTAATTTCTCACCAACCTACTCAGTGATGTTATTACACATCTATAGAGCAGGTGCAATTTGAACCTAAGCTTCCTAGCTCTAAGGAATACTACCACTAATATTACCAATGGGAATACGACCACTGCACAAGAACCCTCAGTGGTCTGACTTAGAGCACCAGTATAACAAGATTTGGGTGAAGTTCTAAATTGAAGAAATTAAGGGTGTGTTTCAGAGTCAGCATTCAAATTGTGTGTGACTTTGTTCTTCGAATCCAAGCTGTTCAAGAAGGCAAAAGGACCTGAATTCACGGAAAGTTTTGAGGAGTTCAGCCAGAGGTTCATGAGATTGGCCTGGGTTGTCTGGGAAATGTTCAGCAGGAGGAAGGAGGAAGAAAACAAGTAAGTCTAAAGAACCAGTCCAACAGGTCCACACAAACAAACAAAGGTCAATTGCAAAATGTCTACAATACTGAAACCGACTACTAATCCAACTGGTCAGGTTGTTTTTATACTCTACAAAAGTCTCCTCCCACTCTTTAACTAACAAATATATTAAACTTTTAACTCCATTAATATATCTTTTTATTCTCCCTTGTGTAGTTGTCTAGAGTCATCTTAAATGCAATGAGAGTCATAGAGATGTACAGCATGGAAACAGATCCTTCACTTTAACTCATCCATGCCAGCCAAATATTCCAACCCAATCTCATCCCACCCACCAGCTCCTGGCCATATCCATCCAAACCCTTCCTTTTCATATACCCACCAAATGCCTTTTAAATGTTGAAATTGTACCAGCCTCTACAACTTCCTCTGGCAGCTCATTCCATTTTACCCTCTGCGTGAAAATGTTGCCTCTTTTATATCTTTCCCCTCTCACCCTAAACCTATGCCCTCTAGTTCTGGACTCTCTGACCCCAGGGAAAAGATTTTGCCTATTTATCCTATCCATGCCCCTCATGATTTTGTAAACCTCTAAAAGGTCACCCCTCAGCCTCCGACGCTCCAGGGAAAACAGCCCCAGCCTGTTCAGCCTCTTACCATAGCTCAAATCCTCCAACCCTGGCAACATCCTTGTAAATCTTTTCTGAACCCTTTCAAGTTTCACAACATCCTTCCAATAAGAAGGAGACCAGAATTGCACACAATATTCCAATAGTGGCCTAACCAATGTTCTGTATAGTCGCACATGACCTCCCAACTCCTGTACTCAATACTCTGACCAATAAAGGAAAGCATACCAAACGCCTACTTCACTATCCTATCTACCTGCGACTCCACTTACAAGGAGCTATGAACCTGCACTCCAAGGTCTCTTTGTTCAGCAACCTGCCCTAGGACATTATTATTAAGTGTAGAAGTCCTGCTAAGGTTTGCTTTTCTAAAATGTAGCATCTTACATTTATCTAAATTAAACTCCATCTGCCGCTCCTCAGCCCATTGGCCAATCTGATCAAGATCCCGTTGTACTCTGAGGTAACCTTCTTCACTGTCCACCACACCTCCAATTTTGGTGTCATCTGCAAACTTACTAACTGTACCTCTTATGCTCACATCCAAATCATTTATAAAAATGATGAAAAGTAGAGGACCCAGCACCGATCCTTGTGGCACCCCACCGGTCACAGGCCTCCAGTCTAAAAATCAACCCTCCACCACCACCCTCTGTCTTCAGCCTTTGAGCCAGTTCTGTATCCAAATGGCTAGTTCTCCCTGTATTCCATGAGATTTAACCTTGCTAACCAGTCTCCCATGGGGAACCGCAACAAACGCCTTACTGAAATCTATATGGATCATGTCAACCGCTCTGCCCTCATCAATCCCCTTTGTACTTCTTCAAAACATTCAATCAAGTTTGTGAGATGTGATTTCCCATGCACAAAACCATCCCTAATCAGTACTTGCCTTTCTAATTTTCCTTAAAATTTTGACAGTCTAAACTATCCCTATAAAAAAACTTTTCCTGAATTTCCAGCCACATTTATTCATGAAGATCTTATATTGAAGCCCTAGCTTTGATGATACTTGCAACTGGAAGCGTCTTCTTTGCAACTACCCTATCAAATCTCTTCAAATTTGAAAGACCTCTATCAAACCACCCTTTATCTTCCTTTTAACTCAGCCTGTGCAGTTCTTTCTTGTTAGCTACAACGTGTCACATCAGTATCACCCTAATAGAAATTTTGTAATTGAGTAGAAGCTGGTGAACTGCTCATTCAGTTTCCACATGTCAAATGTGGTTGAACTGAATCTTTTGTGCAGAAGATAACATTTTTTTCCCTGAAAAAAAAGTAAATGGACTGACATGGAGACTGTAAACTATCTCTCATTGAAATGAGCTAATCGCCAAGATATTTAAGAGAGTAGTGTATTCTTATATAACAGTAACATTACCGTGAAAGCTTCCCAATCTCCCTCTTGGTTGGTGAAAAGTGGTTCCTGATCTTCACTGATGAGCCATGGCCTGCTTAAATCCTGATGCCTTGCCAACTGGGCAAGAGTCTCGTCCTCTCTACTTATTCAATAGGTTTTCTGATTTCTTCTGAAATATATCATTAAGAGAGAAATTCTCCACAGGAAATTCATACTTCATTTATCAAGAATGTTTCAGGGAAATTCCTCTCCAACCACCCTCTCTACGAAAAGAAGATACTTCTGAATGAAGCTAGAGACTTTAAACAAAAGCAATTTTTTTGATGAAAGATCTTTCCAAAGTAAGTTTAGACACAATAACACAATGAAACAGAACATTCTCATTTAAAATTTAATTAGGCTTCTGTAGCCTCTGTTAAAATTGAAAAACATCGTATTTTCTTTAGCATTGCAGTTAAATCTGCAGTTTATTGGAGAGAAATTACACAATTCAAAATGGATGATGTCACTCCTAGTTCAAATCCTTCATTTTCCTGACTGTACTCTTGCTAGAGTAGGCATGCACTACACTTTCTTTCACTTCTGATAAAGTTCAGATCTGAACTTAAATAAGGCATCAAGCTGACAGATAACTCCCTCTTTCCAAAATTCCTCCCTTTCCCAATTTTATTTATTGCAAAATCATTGGATCGTATAAAACATTTAGAAATATTCCAGAAGAAATTGTTATTGACTTAGAAGGATTAATCTAATAGCACTTAAAATTACATTTTACCAAAAATCGAATTTTTCTGGGGCATGGAAGCAACACTGCTTCTAATTGTGTTTGAAGTCCGTGCATGTTTTAAAGTACACTGTCCCTGCAAGTCTTATTTGCATGGTCACACACTCATGGTGATTCAAAGGCATGAACTTGCATGTGCACTACTGGGAACTGAACATTGCTGACCAATCGTGCAACTGTGCAGATGAAGGGAACATTGTATGGAAGAACATTGTCAGACAGCCCTCCAAATTCATTTTGCCTTTTCAAAAATTTTCTGACTCTACCAATGTAAAACCTTCCTTTTGAGTATTAAAGTGACAAATTTAACTCCCTCCGTCTGGCAAAATCAATATGTATAGGAGTTAAAATCAATATGGCCAATTTCTTGCTTTATTTCCATCCAATAATCTTTGACCCTAAGGACATAAGTACTGTTAGCCTTTGAGTTTTAGCTAAAGAACAAAACACAAAAAGGCTATGATGCTATGCTATGATGCTATGCATAATGCTATGAGCACCCAAGTGACAGAAAACGAGTGAGTATTAAGAGAGTAAGCATTGAGCCCTGAAGTGGAGTCCATGCAAAGCATTCTTGAATCAACATTACAATTCTAGCTGTTGGTGTGTTCATAAGAATAAATGTGGTGAACTATATTGTAAGTGAGTTTGAGATTTGCAATGATGACTTGATGACGCTGGTGTATGTCCAATCAGACCAATTCATGGTGGAAAATCAGATTTTTTTTGACAGTGAGAAACTAATTTTTCTGAATTTAACAGATTTTCCCAATTGACTTGTCATTGTCCAGTTGCTCAAGGACTGGGAAAATTTACCCCCATATTTTATGTGGTGTCTTTATTTCATACAGAAAGCAGTAGGTAACAGAAGTCACATGACTAAGGCAAGCCATAAGTGCATTGTATCCTTACAAATGCATTTCTCCAAACAGACAAGGCCTCCTTTGAGCAGTTCCTTTCCCTGTTGCCTTCTCATTGGCTTAATTGATGTTCATTGCTGATGTTGCAGCCATTGTTCTGCTTTCCATTCCAGTGAAATTGGCAGTGCTAGCACTCATAAGTCAATACTAAAGATAAGTAGATTCAACTTTATGAGAGAGAAGAGGATTAGAAGCTGAAAACTGTGCCAGCAATCCAAATAGCATGTTTATTTGCAGATGATTACCTCCTTAAATGCTGCTTCAGTTATCTTGAGGGACATATCCAAATCAGTTTACCCAGGAACTAGGATGATTGTATCAGAGAACTCCAGTCTACACATGTTTACAAAGCTGTTTCTACTTCCCATCAGACACCTCAATGATTTATAAAGCAACAATGTTAGAATGTTAGCATGGAAGAAGAAAAAAAAATTGCATTCATCTAGCACGGTGGCACAGTGGTTAGCGCTGCTGCCTCACAGCGCCTGAGACCCAGGTTCAATTCCCACCTCAGGCAACTGACTGTGTGGAGTTTGCACGTTCTCCCCGTGTCTGCGTGGGTTTCCTCCGGGTGCTCCGGTTTCCTCCCACAGTCCAAAGATGTGCGGGTCAGGTGAATTGGCCATGCTAAATTGCCCGTAGTGTTAGGTAAGGGGTAAATGTAGGGGTATGGGTGGGTTGCGCTTCGGCGGGTCAGTGTGGACTTGTTGGGCCGAAGGGCCTGTTTCCACACTGTAAGTAATCTAATCTAAAAAAAATCTCAAAGTAGTTTACAGAGATGAAATACAGCTGAAGCATACTGCTGCAATGCCAGAAACATGGCAATTTGCATACATCAAGTGCTCTGAAACAGTAGTGCAATAATAATGAGATCATCTGTTTGTATGAGGGATAACTATTGACCAGTACACTAGGGTTAACTCACTTAATCTTTAAAATAGCATCAAAGGATCCTTAACATCCAGTTAAATACGTGAAGAGGTTTTCAACTTATTAATTCATCCAGAAGACAACATCTCTGAACATTCTCAGGGATGCAATGGTATGTCAATTCAGACATTTGTGGTCAAGCCATGAAGCAGGACATAAACTAGTCCTTTATTCATTCCTATTTAGCAAAATGGATCCTAATCTGTAGCATTGAGGATTCCTTAACTGAAGTTAACATCAAAGCCCTTGAAAAAATCTGACAACTAAAAACCAATGTACAACTGCAAAATACTCCCGACTAGAGACCACCGACCATGATCAAAATATCAAGATGCCTGAGTGATGTGATATGATGTATTATCTTCAACTACCATGATGTGATACTAATGTTAACTCCCATCTTATATGAATTAGGAATGGGCCATGTAGTACTGAAGAATTTAACTTTATTGAATACAGATTGTATAGATTCTGAAACAGTTCCTACAAATTGGAAGGTAGCTATAAAACCCCTTATATTTAATACAGGAGACAGAGAAAAAGCTGAGAATTATAGACCAGACAGACAGATGTCTGTAATAGTGAAAATATTAAAATCCATTATAAAATAATTAATAAAAAAAGCTCCAGCTCCAGTCCCACACCAGGTCCTAGCTCCCAGCCCTGCCGGATTTTCACCATCCCTCCAGATCTCCCCCTCTCTGAGGATGAAAGATCAGTCCTCAGCAGGGGCCTCACCTTCGTTCCCCTACGCCCTCGGATTAATGAGTTCAACACGCGGCGAGATATTGAACAATTCTTCCGCCGCCTTCGCCTCCGTGCCTACTTTCACAACCAAGACTCCCGCCCACCCTCTGACGACCCCTTCTCCCGCCTCCAACACACCCCATCCACCTGGACACCCCGTGCAGGCCTCCTACCCGCCCTCGACCTCTTTATAGCCAACTGCCGCCGTGACATCAACCGACTCAACCTGTCCACCCCTCTCACCCACTCCAACCTCTCACCCTCAGAACGTGCAGCCCTCCACTCCCTCCGCTCCAATCCCAACCTCACCATCAAACCCGCAGACAAGGGAGGCGCGGTGGTAGTTTGGCGCACTGACCTGTACACCGCTGAAGCCAAACGCCAGCTCGCGGACGCCTCCTCTTATCGCCCCCTTGACCACGACCCCACCTCCCACCACCAAACCATCATCTCACAGACCATCCAGGACCTCATCACCTCAGGGGATCTCCCATCCACCGCCTCCAACCTCATAGTCCCACAACCCCGCACCGCCCGTTTCTACCTCCTGCCCAAAATCCACAAACCTGCCTGCCCCGGCCGACCCATTGTCTCAGCCTGCTCCTGCCCCACCGAACTCATCTCCCAATACCTCGACACGGTCCTGTCCCCTTTAGTCCAAGAACTCCCCAACTACGTTCGGGACACCACCCACGCCCTCCACCTCCTCCAGGATTTTCGCTTCCCCGGTCCCCAACGCCTTATTTTCACTATGGACATCCAGTCCCTGTACACCTCCATCCCCCATCACGAAGGACTCAAAGCCCTCCGCTTCTTCCTTTCCCGCCGCACTAACCAGTACCCTTCCACTGACACCCTCCTTCGACTGACTGAACTGGTCCTCACCCTGAATAACTTCTCTTTTCAATCCTCCCACTTCCTCCAAACTAAAGGAGTTGCCATGGGCACCCGCATGGGCCCCAGCTATGCCTGCCTCTTTGTAGGATATGTGGAACAGTCCATCTTCCGCAACTACACTGGCACCACCCCCCACCTTTTCCTCCGCTACATCGATGACTGTATCGGCGCTGCCTCGTGCTCCCACGAGGAGGTTGAACAGTTCATCAACTTTACTAACACCTTCCATCCCGACCTGAAATTCACCTGGACTGTCTCAGACTCCTCCCTCCCCTTCCTAGACCTTTCCATTTCTATCTCGGGCGACCGACTCAACACAGACATCTATTATAAACCGACTGACTCCCACAGCTACCTGGACTACACCTCCTCCCACCCTGCCCCCTGTAAAAACGCCATCCCATATTCCCAATTCCTTCGTCTCCGCCGCATCTGCTCCCAGGAGGACCAATTCCAACACCGCACAGCCCAGATGGCCTCCTTCTTCAAGGACCGCAGATTCCCCCCAGACGTGATCGACGATGCCCTCCACCGCATCTCCTCCACTTCCCGCTCCTCCGCCCTTGAGCCCCGCTCCTCCAACCGCCACCAAGACAGAACCCCACTGGTTCTCACCTACCACCCCACCAACCTGCGCATACAACGTATTATCCGCCGCCATTTCCGCCACCTCCAAACGGACCCCACCACCAAGGATATATTTCCCTCCCCTCCCCTATCAGCGTTCCGCAAGGACCACTCCCTTCGTGACTCCCTTGTCAGATTCACACCCCCCACCAACCCAACCTCCACCCCCGGCACCTTCCCCTGCAACCGCAGGAAATGTAAAACTTGCGCCCACACCTCCACACTCACTTCCCTCCAAGGCCCCAAGGGATCCTTCCATATCCGCCACAAGTTCACCTGTACCTCCACACACATCATCTATTGCATCCGCTGCACCCGATGTGGCCTCCTCTATATTGGTGAGACAGGCCGCTTACTTGCGGAACGCTTCAGAGAACACCTCTGGGCCGCCCGAACCAACCAACCCAATCACTCCGTGGCTCAACACTTTAACTCCCCCTCCCACTCCACCGAGGACATGCAGGTCCTTGGACTCCTCCACCGGCAGAACACAACTACACGACGGCTGGAGGAGGAGCGCCTCATCTTCCGCCTGGGAACCCTCCAACCACAAGGTATGAATTCAGATTTCTCCAGCTTCCTCATTTCCCCTCCCCCCACCTTGTCTCAGTCGGTTCCCTCAACTCAGCACCGCCCTCCTAACCTGCAATCCTCTTCCTGACCTCTCCGCCCCCACCCCACTCCGGCCTATCACCCTCACCTTGACCTCCTTCCACCTATCCCACCTCCATCGCCCCTCCCCCTAGTCCCTCCTCCCTACCTTTTATCTCAGCCGGCTTGGCTCTCTCTCTCTTATTCCTGATGAAGGGCTTATGCTCGAAACGTCGAATTCTCTATTCCTGAGATGCTGCCTAACCTGCTGTGCTTTGACCAGCAACACATTTGCAGCTAAAATAATTAATAGTTGAGCATTTCTCTACACTGTAGAAACAGTGTCATTTGACCCAACAAGTCCACACCGACCCTCCGAAGAGCATCCCACCCAGACCCATTCCCCTATCCTATTACTTAATGTTTCCCCTGACTAATGCACTGACACATACCAGAGCACTATGGGCAATTTAGAATATAGAACATAGAACAGTACAACACAGGAACAGGCCCTTCGGCCGATAATGTTGTGCCGAATATGACACCAAATTAAACTAATCCCTTCTGCCTTCCCCTTGGTCTATATCCCCCCCATTCCTTGCATATTCATGTGCTTATCTAAAAGTCCCTTAAATGCCCCTGTTGTATCTCCACCACTACCCCTTCTGGCAGCATGTTCTGGATTCCTACCACTCTCTGTGTGAAAAACCTGCCCCTCATGTTCCCTTTGAACTTCCCTGCTCTCACCTTAAATGCATACACCTTAGTTTTAGACATTTCAACTCTGGGAAAAAGATTCTATCAACCCTATCTATGCATCTCATAATTTTATAAACTTCTATTAAGTCTCCCCCCATTCTCCGCCACTCCAGAGAAAACAACCTGAGTTTTTCTAGCCTCTCCTTATACCCTCTAATCCAGGTAGCATCATGTTAAACCTCTTCTGCACCCTCTCCACATGATCAGAATTGAAAACAATACTCTGAAGTGTGGCCTAACAAAAGTCTTATACGGCTACAACATGACATACTTAATTCCCCGACCAATAAAGGCAAGCATGCTATATGCCTTCTTTACCACCCTATCTAGTTGTGTGGCTGCCCTCCAGGGAGCTATGGACTCGAGCCCCAAGTTCCCTCTGTGCATCAATGCTGTTCAGGGTCCTGCCATTAACTGTATACTTTTCCTTAACATTTGATCTCTCAAAGTGTAGCACCTCACACTTACCCGGATTAAATTCCATTTGCCCATATCTGCAAATGATCGATATCCCATTGTATCCTTGACAATTTTTTGCTCTGTCCACAACTCCACTGATCTTTGTATCGCTGAAGTTCTTTCATAACTTGAAATAATCTGGTTATTATCAATAAAACCTAGTCTTCAATCAAGTGGTAACTGCTGATCAGCTGCGAAGCTCTGATCTTGAATGAAATTTTGACTTTGGTCATGACCCCATTGAGGGCTGAACACAATTCCAATTTTAACCCAGAAAATGTTCAATACATCCAATTTCTTCAACTTCCTTTACATCATACTTAAATATAGATGTTGATCCCTTACAGTGCTGTGTGTTTACATTAATTGGGTGTGATTGTGTTCTCTATGTATCCACGTGTGCTTGTGTGTACATGCGTGTGTGTCTGTGCAACTGTCTGTTTCTGTATGTGAGTGCATTCTGTGTGTGTGTATGTGAGTGTGTCTCTGAGTGAATGTGTCCCTCAGTGAGTGTTTCTCAGTGAGTGTGTGTGAGTGAGTATCTCTAGCATGGCCAATTCACCTAACCTGCACATTTTGGACTGAGGGAGGAAACCAGAGCACCTGGAGGAAACCCACACAGACATGGGGAGAATGTGAAAACACCATATAATCACCTGAGACTGGAATCAAACCCGGGTCCCTAGCTCTGTGAGGCAACAGTGCTAACTATTGGCCACTGTGCTGCTAGCAGGGTTGATAGAGTCAGCGTGGATTTATGTTAGGGAAATTATGCTTGACAAATTGACTGCAATTCTTCAATGATGTAATTGGAAGAAATGATGAGGGGGAGCCATTTGACATGGTTTATGTGGACTTTCAGAAGGTTTTTTTTAAACAAAGTCCCACAGAAGAAGTTATTGTGTAAAATTAAAAAAAACATGGAATTGAGATTGTGTATTGAGATGGATAGAAAACTGGTTGACAGACAGGAAACAAAAAGTAAGAATAAACGGGTATTTTTCTGAATGGCAGGAAGTGACTCGTGGGGTACTGCAATGATCAGTGCTGGGACCCTAGCTATTCACAAGATATATTAGTGATTTGGATGAGGGAACTAAATATAATATTTCCAAATTTGTTGCTGATACAAAGTTGGGTGGAGGGTGAGCTGTGAGGAGGATACAGAAATGCTTCAATGCAATTTGGGCAAGCTGAATATCATAGAGTCATATCGATATACAGCACTGAAACAGACCCTCTGGTCCAACTTGTCCATACTGACCAGAAATCTTAAATTAATTTAGTCCCATTTGTTAACGTTTGGCCCATATACTTCTAAACCCTTCCTATTCAGATTCCCATCCAGATGCCTCTTAAATGTTGAAATTGTCCTGGTTTCCACCACTTCCTCTGGCAGCTCATTCCATACATGCACCACCCAATACATGAAAAAGTTGCCCCTTAGGTCCCTTATATCTTTCCCCTCTCACCTTACAGCTATGCCTTTTAGTTTTGGACTCCCTTACGCTGGGAAAAAGGCCTTGTCTTTTCAACGTATCCATGCCCCTCATGCTTTTATAAACCTCTATCAGGACATCGCTCAGCTCCAGGCCATTCAGCCTCTCCCTAAAGCTCAAACCCTCTAACTCCAGCAACATCTTTCCAATGTTTTCTGCACTTTTTCAAGTTTACCAACATCTTTCCTATAGCAGGGAGACCAGAATTGAATGCAGTATTCCAAAAGTGGCCTCAGTAATGTCTTGTATAGCCACAACATGATACCCAACTCCTATATTCAATGCACTAACCAATGAAGGCAATCGTACCAATATCTTCTTCACTAACCTGTCTACCTGTGACTCCACCTTCAAGCAACTATGAACCTGCATCCCAAGGTCTCTTTGTTCAGCAACATTACCCAGGACCGTAACATTTAAATGTATATGTCCTGCCCTGATTTGCTTTACCAAAATACAACACTTCACATTTTCTAAACTCATTTCCTTATACCACTCCTCGGCCCATCGGCCCATCTGATCAAATTCCTGTTGTACTCTGAGAAAACCGTCTTTACTGTCCACTGCACCACTAATTTTGGTGTCGTTTGCAAACTTACCTATCATTCCTACTATATTCACATCTAACAATTTATATAAATGACAAAAAGCAGTGGACCCAGCACCAATCCTTCCACCACACTGCTGGTCACAGGCCATCAGTCCAAATGAGTGAGCAAATGCATGGCAGATAAATTATAATGTGGATAAATGTGAGGTTATTCACTTGGCAGCAAAAGCAGGAAGGCAGACTACTATGTGAATGACTGTAAATTGAGGGGAATGTGCACTAAGATTTGGGTGTCCTTATACAGCAGTTGCAAAAGGCAAACACGCAGGTGCAGCAGGCAGTAAAGAAGGAAAACAGCAAGAGGATCCATGTACTGAAGCAAGGATGACTTGCTACAATTATACAGGGCCTTGGTCAGACTGCAACAAGAATATTATGTGCAGTTTTGGTCTCCTTATGAGAGGAAGAATGTTCTTGCTATAGAGGGAGTGTAATGAAGGTTTACAAATTTGATTCCTGGGATGGCAGGACTGACGTATGAGGAGATATTGAATCCATCAGGATTATATTCTGTGAAGTTCAGAAGACTGACAGAGGATCTCCAAGAAATCTATACTGTTCTGACAGACTAGACAGGGCAGACAAGAAGGATGTACCTGTTTTGGTGAGGAGTCCAGTGCCAGGGGTCACAGTCTAAGGATATGAGATAGGTTGAGTTGGATGATTAGCCATGATCATAATGAATGGTGGAACAATCTCAAAGGAATAAATAATCTACTCCTGCTCCTATTTTTCTATGTTTCTATGGACATTACAATCTCAGCACTTGCACGTCTGGGCTCTATTTGATCAATTCGAATGTACCATGGCAGCATTCCCTCAGTCTATCATGTTTCAAGAGGACAGAGCTCAGTAAGGTGGAGAATGTAAGCTTTATGTTATTAGATCACGTCATTATACCATGATGACATCATGAAAATGTTCTTTAAGGTATATTACACTTTACTGTGAGACATACACAAAACTGAGTAAGGCAGATTCATAAAACCCATGCTACTGCCTGGCCACTTTACCTGCAGGCGCAAGCATCCATTTCACGGATTTCAGCATGGTGCAGCTATGGTTCTTAGCTTTTTCTCTCAGCACTCACTTATTTTGCACTTACTGGGATGCACACAGCATCTTATTCTTGTCTTGCTGTGGGGTATTTGTGACAGAATCAGACGAGACATCTGGTGAGACTGATTGCTGTTTAGAAGCATCTTGCACCATCTTTTATACTTTAACAAATAGCTTAGTGAGCTTCTCATTATGCAGTGGTGAGTTGCAGATTAAGGAGGACTAATGCTTGTTTAATACTTTGTAAATGGGCTAATTCACCTTATTAATATATAGTTTCTTATCTTATCAAACCTGGCAAACAAGCTAGTCATCAAAAATTGTCAACATAGAAGTCACAATTGTGCTTGCTCTGAAGAACCTTTATGTTGTTTCAGACAAAACAACATCACAGAGCATGATTCACAAATCCTTTGTTCACAGAGAGGTGGTGGCTTGGTAATTCAATAATACTCCAGGGGATTAGTCATGGTCAGATGTCCAGTTGGTGCGTTGTTGACCTGGGTACAGTAGTAGGCCACTGGCTGTCCTGAGGATCCTTAGTGAAAAATCCAGAGGGTAGGGCTAACATGGTCAGGGAAAAGTGCCACCACCAGTCAGGGGCCTGGTCCAAAATGACCCTTTTCAGTGTGAACATCCAATGGATAAAAGGGCACAGACAGTTACTTCTGGAGTGTCCTGAGTGGAGATTTCCGAGGGGTCTTTGTGTGATTCTTCCTCAAACTGGTGATTCCTGATACTGCCTCATGAGGAAGGGGCACCTGAAGTGATCCCCAGGATCCCCATCCAGCTGTTGCCACGTCTTCGGTCCTGAGACCCAATGGATCAAGTGCAGGTGTGTGCAACTCTCCAGCACACCTTGAGGGAGCTTCCAACCAGTTGATGGAGGCAGACAGATGGATAAGCCCCATTTTTCTGCCTGTCTACTACTCCTGCTCCTTCCTGTGCATGTGGACAAAGTCCTGATTGCCAACACAACAGTGTCATATCCTACATGAGGCTCAGCAGGTTCCTGGTCTCTGGCCTGGAGAGATCTTCTTGGGTGATATGTGGAGCAATGAGGTGCCCACCAGATTGTGGCCCCACACTTTCTAAGCCCATTGTTCCCCATTGTTCCCGCTGAGATTTCTACATTTGAGCTGTTGGAGGGTTTTTTTTAAAAATTAGATTCCTTCGGCCCAACAAGTCCACACGGACCCTTTGAAGAGTAACCCACCCAGACCCATTTCCCTCTGACTAAAGCACCTGACACTATGGGCAATTTAGCATGGCCAATTCACCTGGCCTGACATCTTTGGACTGTGGGAGGAAACCGGAGCACCCGGATAAAACAGACATGGGGAGAATGTGCAAACTCCACACATACAGTCGCTTGAGGCTGGAATCGAACCTGGGACTCTGGTGCTGTGAGACAGCAGTGCTAACCAATGAGCCACCATGCTGCCCCAAAGGCTGGTTTGCTAATACTCTCTCTAAGATCTTGGTACTCTCATACTGAAAGGACAAAATGGTGGAATCTGGCAGAGCCAGCCGTTTTCTCTGTCTGCTGGTAGAAATGCTGGAGGTACCTGCAAGATAAAAGACAGAAAAGGTGTTAGTTAGAAGCCAGTGGTTAGAAGTGATTTTAAATGAATAACACGGACAGCAGGGTTATTGCTACAGATGTACTGCTTGGTTGATGAAATGTGCGTGTCTCAGCATCCCCAGAGGAGTGTTTCCAGTCTTCTCCTGCAAAGGTTAGGGTTTTCTCCTTGTCAGGATGAGGAGCCTAATGTCAGGCAACCCTCCACCTATCAGGAGCCTTGTTTCCTGTGTTAGGTTGACTTCTTCAGTAGTGAGAGAAAGGATGGAATTGAGTGAGAATAAAGTGGATGGCAAATGCAGATGAGCAAAAGAAATGCAGTACGTTGAGTGACTGAGTCAGCTGTGCAGAGGCCATGCAGGGTTGGTATTATGGGTGGTTGGGGTTTGGTGACATTGACAGCAAGAGGAGATGATGCATGCAACACTGAAAACAGCATGAGCCTTGGTGGTAAATGCAGAAATACAGTGAATGTGAGGTAACAGTAAAAAAAAAGTGTGGCATTTACCCTGACACAGTGGAGAAGATGATTGACCTTCGTACTGCACTGATGGCTGTGCCTCCACATCCTGAGCAGGGCACTGGCCCAGGCAGCAATCTCAGACCAGGCTGACAGGGTCTGGTGGCCTGGCATCCTCTGCCAGTCCACCCTCACATCACCCCCTTGACTAGACTGTCAAGTAACTGTCAGAGAATCACGATTCCATCTTCCCCTTGTCTAACATTTTCTAGAAATGTTGGTAAGGCAGCTTTGGAATGCCAGTGTTCTTCCAGTGAGACAGCAGCTTTTTAAAGACAGAGTGGATGCAAAGGTTGTTGGTTTTTCAACAGATATCCACTGAGTGATGTGTTTTGTCACCATTCGTGTGAGGGAAGATGGTGCTGAAATCAAAGAGTGGATTAGGTCGGTAATGAGGTGAATAAGAGAAACCTCACTCAGCCTTGTGGCATAAAAAAAACCACAAAAAATATCATGCAATTCACATTTTATCAAAAACAAATTCAGCCCATAATTACAAATGTGAGATCATAATTGCAATGAGGTGTTACTTGGGCCACCAACGTGCCCTCATAATAATTGATTCATGATTGATACTGCTTTCATGCATAGTAATGTAATTGAAACTGCTTTAGTCTCTCGCTCCAATATGACAGTCATGCAAAGTATAACAATACTGCAAGGTATCAAGTTTTAGTTTTTAGTAGACATCGTGGTCACTGAACATAAAATCTAAACATAAGAGCAGACTTGTCAAATCCATTCCAACTCAATCTATCTGTTGTACTGGAACTGAACTCCATTAGAAATATAAGATAAAAGTTAGAGTCACATTTTGAATTGTATGCTTGAGGGAATTGATTATGTGAGTTGAAACACACAGAGAGGATTATACTATACAAAGTTCAGGTGAGAGCTTATGGATTCCAGGCATTGGCACAACTTTAATTGTGAAAGAAGAAATGTTTCATCATTAACCTCACAAATCCTGCAGCTATTTCTTTATCATCGAGTAAAAAATGAGGTCTGCAGATGCTGGAGATCACAGCTGCAAATGTGTTGCTGGTCAAAGCACAGCAGGTCAGGCAGCATCTCAGGAATAGAGAATTCGACGTTTCGAGCATAAGCCCTTCATCAGGAATAAGAGAGAGAGAGCCAAGCAGGCTAAGATAAAAGGTAGGGAGGAGGGACTAGGGGGAGGGGCGATGGAGGTGGGATAGGTGGAAGGAGGTCAAGGTGAGGGTGATAGGCCGGAGTGGGGTGGGGGCGGAGGTCAGGAAGAGGATTGCAGGTTAGGAGGGCGGTGCTGAGTTGAGGGAACTGACTGAGACAAGGTGGGGGGAGGGGAAATGAGGAAGCTGGAGAAATCTGAATTCATACCTTGTGGTTGGAGGGTTCCCAGGCAGAAGATGAGGCGCTCCTCCACCAGCCGTCGTGTAGTTGTGTTCTGCCGGTGGAGGAGTCCAAGGACCTGCATGTCCTCGATGGAGTGGGAGGGAGAGTTAAAGTGTTGAGCCACGGGGTGATTGGGTTGGTTGGTTCGGGCGGCCCAGAGGTGTTCTCTGAAGCGTTCCGCAAGTAAGCGGCCTGTCTCACCAATATAGAGGAGGCCACATCGGGTGCAGCGGATGCAATAGATGATGTGTGTGGAGGTACAGGTGAACTTGTGGCGGATATGGAAGGATCCCTTGGGGCCTTGGAGGGAAGTGAGTGTGGAGGTGTGGGCGCAAGTTTTACATTTCCTGCGGTTGCAGGGGAAGGTGCCGGGGGTGGAGGTTGGGTTGGTGGGGGGTGTGAATCTGACGAGGGAGTCACGAAGGGAGTGGTCCTTGCGGAACGCTGATAGGGGAGGGGAGGGAAATATATCCTTGGTGGTGGGGTCCATTTGGAGGTGGCGGAAATGGCGGCGGATGATACGTTGTATGCGGAGGTTGGTGGGGTGGTAGGTGAGAACCAGTGGGAACAGCTGCAAATGTGTTGCTGGTCAAAGCACAGCAGGCCAGGCAGCATCTCAGGAATAGAGAATTCGACGTTTCGAGCATAAGCCCTTCATCAGGAATTCCTGATGAAGGGCTTATGCTCGAAACGTCGAATTTTCTATTCCTGAGATGCTGCCTGGCCTGCTGTGCTTTGACCAGCAACACATTTGCAGCTGTGATCTCCAGCATCTGCAGACCTCATTTTTTACTCGAGAACCAGTGGGGTTCTGTCTTGGTGGCGGTTGGAGGAGCGGGGCTCAAGGGCAGAGGAGCGGGAAGTGGAGGAGATGCGGTGGAGGGCATCGTCGTTCACGTCTGGGGGGAATCTGCGGTCCTTGAAGAAGGAGGCCATCTGGGCTGTGCGGTGTTGGAATTGGTCCTCCTGGGAGCAGATGCGGCGGAGACGAAGGAATTGGGAATATGGGATGGCGTTTTTACAGGGGGCAGGGTGGGAGGAGGTGTAGTCCAGGTAGCTTTGGGAGTCTGTCAGTTTATAATAGATGTCTGTGTTGAGTCGGTCGCCCGAGATAGAAATGGAAAGGTCTAGGAAGGGGAGGGAGGAGTCTGAGACAGTCCAGGTGAATTTCAGGTCGGGATGGAAGGTGTTAGTAAAGTTGATGAACTGTTCAACCTCCTCGTGGGAGCACGAGGCAGCGCCGATACAGTCATCGATGTAGCGGAGGAAAAGGTGGGGGGTGGTGCCAGTGTAGTTGCGGAAGATGGACTGTTCCACATATCCTACGAAGAGGCAGGCATAGCTGGGGCCCATGCGGGTGCCCATGGCAACTCCTTTAGTTTGGAGGAAGTGGGAGGATTGAAAAGAGAAGTTATTCAGGGTGAGGACCAGTTCAGTCAGTCGAAGGAGGGTGTCAGTGGAAGGGTACTGGTTGGTGCGGCGGGAAAGGAAGAAGCGGAGGGCTTTGAGTCCTTCGTGATGGGGGATGGAGGTGTACAGGGACTGGATGTCCATAGTGAAAATAAGGCGTTGGGGACCGGGGAAGCGAAAATCCTGGAGGAGGTGGAGGGCGTGGGTGGTGTCCCGAACGTAGTTGGGGAGTTCTTGGACTAAAGGGGACAGGACCGTGTCGAGGTATTGGGAGATGAGTTCGGTGGGGCAGGAGCAGGCTGAGACAATGGGTCGGCCGGGGCAGGCAGGTTTGTGGATTTTGGGCAGGAGGTAGAAACGGGCGGTGCGGGGTTGTGGGACTATGAGGTTGGAGGCGGTGGATGGGAGATCCCCTGAGGTGATGAGGTCCTGGATGGTCTGGGAGATGATGGTTTGGTGGTGGGAGGTGGGGTCGTGGTCTAGGGGGCGATAAGAGGAGGCGTCCGCGAGCTTTGCAGCTATTTCTTTATCATCAACATGACAGGACAGGGAGCTATCAGTTGAATTAAAGAATGGGAATGACTGAATCCAAATGAGATAATTATTGATATGCATTGCAGACAAAATGCTCATTAATAATAGCTTTGTCTCATGCAAATAAGTTTAAGTTGAGGAGTTACAGAATCAAATATTACAAAAAAAAACTGTTTTTCTCATTGATAATACACTAGTTCAAATGAAGAACAACTCAATTGTTTCAAACCCATTTTAGTCCATTTCTCTGCAATTTGGTCTCCCTCAGGTATTTATTTTATTCTTGAAGCCTACTATTGAATGTGTGCCCTCAACCCTATAGATTTCATACATTAATTGCATTAAGAAATGTTTTCCTCATGACTTCTCTCATTCGTTTTCTAATTACTTTAAATTTGCATCCTCTTCTTATCTACCCTTCAGTCCTTTCTACTCAGGTGCCTATCTCATATCTAATTACAGTTAACACTGATTGTATTTGTCTCCACTATGCTCTCGCATAGCGTTCTCCAAGTCCTTAGCAGGGAAACATGTACTGCGTGTTGGTGTTGTTTTTTTGCTAATTGGTGACCTCTGGTCCTAGAACTGTCCTCATTATTCTAAGTACACTTGATCTAATGTTGATTTTTTTTAGACCATTCGTTTCAGTCTAAATGTCAGAGAGTTGACTTTTACAAAGATAATGCTTTTTGGGAATTGGCGTATTTGATTAGGGCTCACAAAGCAGAGTTGCAATGATAAAAAGTAAAAAATCAACAACACTCAATAATTCATATTAATTCTCTAAACTATAATTATCTTATAACGTTATAAACTATACAGATTTCACCTGACACTATATATATATATATATATATATATACACACACACACACACACAAGAAATAAACCACAATACTTTGTGTTAATATTCTTCAAAAACACTCTGATCACCACCTGTATCACCATACAATTTGCCCCAATCGCTGGTGGTATAACATCATCATATGGATCTTTCCTGTCTTCTATTTCATCATCATCATCATCATTACTCATATGAGTAATTTTAGGTAGACAAACAGGAGGCAGGAAGAACACAGCAAGCCAGGCAGCATCGGGAGGTGGAGAAGTCAACGTTTTGGGTAAAGCCCTCATTCCGGACTGGAGATTGGAGAAAGGGGAGCTGCAGATAAAGGAGGTATGGCGTACAGTTTTTGGTGGGGAGGGGGGGGTCGGAGTGGTGAGGTAGCAATAGTGAACACAGGTAGAGGTTACGGCCTGGCTGGTCGAATGGGAGAAATGAATCGCGTTCGTAACTGGAAGGTAGGGTCTATCGGTGGAATGGAAGGAAAGCGGCGGGGTTGGAAAGGAAGTCGGGGGATGGGAAGAGAGGTTATTTGAAGTTGGAGAACTCAATGTTGAGTCCTCTGGGCTGCAGGCTGCACAGGCAGAAAATGAGATGTTCCTCCAATTTGCGGTCTGAATCACTGTGGCAATGGAGGAGGCCAAGGATGGTCATGTCGGAAAGGGAGTGGGAAGGGGAATTAAAATGGGCAGTGACTGGGATGTCAGGTCAGCCCTTGCAGGCCCGGCTGAAATGCTTGGTGAAACATGCCCTTAGTTTATGTTTGGTCTCAGCTATGTATGGAGCACCGGATACAGCAAACTAGGTTAGAGGTGAGGCAGGTGAACCTCCATGTCATCTGGAAGGACTGTTTGGGGCCCTGGATGAAGGTGAAAGGGGTGGTGTGCCATCAGGTTTTTGCATCTTTTACAGTTGCAGGGGAAGGTACCGGAAGGATTGGGAGTGCTTGGTGGTGTTGGGGTGAAGAGTGGTGTGAACCAAGGATTGGCGAAGGGAACCAGTCCTTGTGGAAAGCAGAAAGGGGTGGGGAGGGCAAGATGTTCTTGGTGGTGGGGTCTAGTTGGAATTGGTGTAAGTGTTTAAGGATGATGTATTGGATGCAGAGACTGCTGGGGTGGAAGGGGGACCCTGCCTTTATTGTATGGGGGGGGGAAGGATTAGAGCAGTGGAGCAGGGAATGGAGGTGACGCAGTGGAGGGCTGTCTGGATGACAGGGGGAAAAACATATTGTTCAAAGCAGCGGGGCATCTGGGATGCTTGGAAGTGGATTGTCTCCTCATCTGAGCAGATGCCACGGAACTATAGGAATTAGGAAAACAGGATGAAATATTTGCAGGATAACGGGGTGGGAGGAAGTGTAGTCCCAATAGTTATGGGAATCTGTGCGATTTAAGTAAATATCCATCTGTAGTCTGTCACCAGAAATGGAAACAAAGAGGTTCAGAAGGGGAAGGGAGGGTCTGAGAGAGAGAGAGAGACCACGTGAATTTAAGGGTGTGGTGGAGGTTGTGCGCAAAGTCAATGAACTGCTCC
Organism: Hemiscyllium ocellatum; assembly: GCF_020745735.1. Classification (NCBI taxonomy): domain Eukaryota; kingdom Metazoa; phylum Chordata; class Chondrichthyes; order Orectolobiformes; family Hemiscylliidae; genus Hemiscyllium; species Hemiscyllium ocellatum. The sequence goes on along the minus strand of NC_083411.1, from coordinate 99,665,462 downwards.
AGTTCAGCCTGGGTGCAGGATGGAGCACCGATGCAGTCATCAATGTAGCAATGGGTGAGTTGGGGCACAGTACCTGAGTATGTACTGAAGATAGACTGTTCAATGTAGCCAACAAAGAGGCAGACATAGCTAGGGCCCATCCGAGTGCCCTAGGGCTGGGGGATTGTGAGATTGGAGGCAGTGGAGGGGAGATCACTGGAGGCAATGAGAGCATGGACAGTGTGAGTGATTTTAGCCTGTAAGATCAAACCTGAATCCTTGTCTTTCCATGTGAATCTGAGACAATCTTTACAGCCTTTTACCTGACATTCTCTTCGTTGTTTCACCAATCTGTGGGGGAAAAAGTTGCTTCTATTAATCAACCTTCGTTTTAAATTTATCCTCATACTTTTAATTGTAGCGATGATTAATCAGTTCATTATGTTGGTACAGGACGTCAAAATAGTTGTAAATAGACGATTTCTTGAAACAGGTAATCACCGGAAACTAATTCCATGGAGCAGAACATTCACAATTATGTTCCAATCTCCTTTTTCAGACTAGTCACCTCATTATAATGTTCCTATGATGAGTAGGAGATGGACACAGAAGAGGTTCAAAGTTCAGCTATGGGGACTACACCCCCAAATTGTCATACATACATTTTCTATCTATTTTTAATATAGCAGATAACACAACATCCATGGAGAAGTGGAACACTATGCAGTTTAAAGTCCAACTGAAAGTTCACTGGTGATGGTCAGTGTTCTAGGGGCTGGGAACCATAACAGTGAAAGGGAGCTGGGAATGATTAGTTCCACAAGGTAAGTGGGCCCAGAGAAGCAGGAATGCTCTCCATAGCCTCTCAGGCAAGCTTTCAAAAGTTATCTTCCAGTTTGGATGGTAAGGCATCTCATTGTCTCTTAATAACTCGACAGTAATCAGTGGACATCTAACAAAAACGTCTTTTATTTACAGATTATTTGGACAGTCACACATCTGTACAAACTCAGAAGGTGGAATTTTCTCAGTGCCTGAATGACATAGGCTATGACAAGAAATGTGGCAGACTTGCATGAGGAGTTGGGTGAGACTTATCTCGATGTTGAAACAAAATGCTACATTTTTAAATAAGTCCCAGGTGTCAAGGAAAGATTTTCATTTGGCAATGGGGCATTGCCTATCAAGGGAAATTATTGCCTGTCAATGACCTTAGTAACAGCACATCTCATTTCATGAATATGCAGCTTCCTATCCTACCGCCTGCCATGAACAAGCTAAGTATCCAGAATGCTCAAATGTTGGAGTGGGTACCTAGTGACTTCAGATCAATGCTTTCTCCAAAGAACACCCATGTAAGACAGTAAGCACCAACTGCGCCAGGCACAATCCATGGACACCAATCACATGCAACCCGGATCCACAAACGTTGGCTCTGCCACCCTCTAAGGATCATTATGGCACATCTCTATCCATTTACAGGATGTTTCTGTACTTCAATGTTGCACCTCCAGGCACAACAGTACCAATCATTGTAAAGCAGTCCCATTGTATTAATGTGTCAGTAGCACAAACATAAAGTCAGGAAGCTTTTTAAGGTGGTCAGTATTCCTTAGTCACATCATGGAAGTTAGCCTTCAGTCACGTAAACCCAGCACAATCTGTCAATCCTGTAATATCATCCTAGAAGCTTGAACCAACCAGTCAACAACTTGAGGGAATCCAGATCAGGGTCCAATCCACATCAGGATTGAAAATCCAAATTTCAGCTGGCCACCATTTGCCTTGAATCTTTCTGCCACATTTTTCTCCCGGAATGAGAGAGGACAGGTATTAAAGGAGCTGTAAAAGTATGGTGAGTGAGTAGGGAGCACAGAGGTCATGCAGGGTTGCTGGTGTCAGGCGTTGGAGTGGGTCACAGCAAGTGAGGGAAAACATTGAAAGAATTACTGACAGTGGTGGAGCATAAGCCTTTGAGGGAGATGAGTACAGTAGCACAGATAACGTGTTTGTGCGGTAGTGCAACACAAATGGTGACAGTTCTAGAGTCATAGAGTCATAGAGATGTACAGCATGGAAACAGACCCTTCGGTCCAACCCATCCATGCCGACCAGATATCCCAACCCAATCTAGTCCCACCTGCCAGCACCCGGCCCATATCCCTCCAAACCCTTCCTATTCATATACCTATCCAAATGCCTCTTAAGTGTTGCAATTGTAACAACCTCCACCACATCCTCTGGCAGCTCATTCCATTTCACTCTCTGCATGAAATAGTTGCCCCTTAGGCCTCTTTTATATCTTTCCCCTCTCACCCTAAACCTATGCCTTCTAGTTCTGGACTTTCCAACTCCAGGGAAAAGAATTTATCTATTTATCCTATCCATGGCCCCCTCAATTTTGTAAACCTCTATAAGGTCACCCCTCAGCCTCCGACGCTCTAGGGAAAACAGCCCCAGCTTGTTCAGCCTCTCCCCATAGCTCAAATCCTCCAACCCTGGCAACATCCTTGTAAATCTTTTCTGAACCCTTTCAAGTTTCACAACATCCTTCCAATAAGAAGGAGACCAGAATTGCGCGCAATATTCCAACAGTGGCCAAACCAATGTCCTGTAGAGTCACAACATGACCTCCCAACTCCTGTACTCAATACTCTGACCAATAAAGGAAAGCATACCAAACACCTTCTTCACTATCCTATCTACCTGCAACTCCACTTTCAAGGAGCTATGAACCTGCACTCCAAAGTCTCTTTGTTCAGCAACACTCCCTAGGACCTTACCATTAAGTGTATAAGTCCTGCTAAAATTTGCTTTCCCAAAATTCAGCACCTCACATTTATCTGAATTAAACTCCATCTGCCACTTCTCAGCCCATTGGCCCATCTGGTCAAGATCCTGTTGTAATCTGAGGTAACCCTCTTCGTTGTCCACTACACCTCCAATTTTGGTGTCATCTACAAACTTACTAACTGTACCTCTTATGCTCGCATCCAAATCATTTATGTAAATGACAAAAAATAGAGGACCCAACACCGATCCTTGTGGCACTCCACTGGTCACAGGCCTCCAGTCTTTAAAAACAACCCTCCTCCACCACCCTCTGTCTTCTACCTTTGAGCCAATTCTGTAACCAAATGGCTAGTTCTCCCTGTATTCCTTGAGATCTAACCTTGCTAATCAGTCTCCCATGGGGAATCTTGTCAAATGCCTTACTGAAGTCCATATAGATCACGTCTACTGCTCTGCCCTCATCAGTCCTCTTTGTTACTTCTTAAAAAAACTCAATCAAGTTTGTGAGGCATGATTTCCCACGCACAAAGCCATGTTGACTATCCTGAATCAGTCCTTGCCTTTCCAAATACATGTACATCCTGTCCCTCAGGATTCCCTCCAACAACTTGCCCACCACTGACATCATGTTCACCAGTCTATAGTTCCCTGGCTTGTCTTTACCACAATTTTTAAACAGGAGCACCACGTTTGCCAACCTCCAGTCTTCTGGCACCTCACCTGTGACTATCAATGATACAAATATCTCAGCAAGAGGCCCAGCAATCACTTCTCTAGCTTCCCACAGAGTTCTCGGGTACACCTGATCAGGTCCTGGGGATTTATCCACCTTTTAGTGTTTCAAGACATCCAGCACTTCCTCCTCTGTAATCTCGACATTTTGCAAGATGACACCATCTCTTTCCCTACAGTCTATATCTTCTGTATCCTTTTCCACAGTAAATACTGATGCAAAATACTCATTCAGTATCTCTCCCATTTTCTGCGGCTCCACACAAAGGCTGCCTTACTGATCTTCGAGGGGCTCTATTCTCTCCCTAGTTACCCTTTTGTCCTTAATATATTTGTAAAAACCCTTTGGATTCTTCTTTATTCCATTTGCCAGAGCTATCTCATGTCCCTGTTTTTCCCTCCTGATTTCCTTCTTAAGTACACTCCTACTTCCTTTATACTCATCTAAGGATTCACTCGATCTATCCTGTCTATACCTAGCATATGCTTCCTTCTTTTTCTTAACCAAACCCTCAATTTCTTTAGTCATCCAGTATTCCCTATACCTACCAGCCTTTCCTTTCACCCTGACAGGAATATACTTTCTCTGGATTCTTGCTATCTCATTTCTGAAGGCTTCCCATTTTTCAGCCGTCCCTTTACCTGTGAACCTCCAATCAGCTTTCGAAAGTTCTTGCCTAAGACTGTCAAAATTGGTCTTTCTTCAATTTAGAACTTCAACTTTTAGATCTGGTCTATTCTTTTCCATCACTATTTTAAAGCGAATGGAATTATGGTCACTGGCCCCAAAGTGCTCGCCCACTGACACCTCAGTCCCCTGGGGGACCACTTTGGTGCCACAACCATAATTGTATTTGTTTTAAAATAGTTACATTGGCAGAATGGAAAACATCATATACATTATTCTTATTGCTGTGCATTTGTGAAGAGTTATGAGATTGTACTAATCTTGGTAACATGGTCTGTTGTTGTGGGCTCTACTGGTGCTCCTGGAGAAAGAGGATGTCCAATGCTGACATCATTCCATCCACCAGCACATCTTGGTCCTTGCCCTTAAAGCACATGCCCATTCATTCCAAGATATCCAGACAATGGCCAATTATACAGGTACAGAATGCTGGTAGAACTGGAGCAAGGTTGCCATTGAATTAGATTAGGTAGTTAATGAGGTGAGTTTGGTAAAATATGCTAAGTGATCCTGTTAACTCCTGTGATGAAAAGCCTCCATACAACTCAATGAAACTGATATTTAATCAAAAAAATGGCTGATTCAATCCAGAATATCTCCTCTATGAGCTCTTGCTCTAGCGTTGTCTTTCAGTCATGTGACTTACATCATCATCATTACATCATTAGATTCAAATTGTGAATTCATCATTCCTTCCTGTGAGACTGCAGGTTTTGTTCTTCAAATCTGCCACTTTTGCTGAACTCTTCTCATCCCAGTCTCACTGCCACTCCCTCTTTCAGCCCCAAAGAATCTAATCCCTATCTTTCTAGCCTCTAAATCAATTTCTTACAATTGATATAAATGTTAAGGATGGGATACATGGCAGATTTAGGGCTTAAGAATATATGTTGCAGAATACATCTCTGGTATTAGATGTACAATTTTTTTAAAATTCAGACTACAAAAAGGGAAATGGTAATAGACTGAATTTTCCCGGCCACTGTGCAATGTAAGAAATGATGAGTCAGTTGAGAAGGTGAGGCAAAATCAAAGAAATGAGATTCTTGACACTGAGTAAATAAAATCTGAATTTCCAACCAATTTTTGAACAACAAGATGAGAATCTCCATAGTGAATGGAAAGGATTCCATTTACATGCAATAACATCACAATATTGTCTTATCTCGTCTCATTTATATGCACTTCTTCCATGCAGTGGAGAGAATCTACATGGTGATAATTCCTGATATGAAAATCTGAGTGAATACCTGGCATCTGTAGCTCGCCATTTGCTCCTCCAGGGCACCATCTTGTCCAACAGTCCCCGAAACCTCAGTCAATGACTAATGCCCACTCCACACTTCTTTCATCATGGTGGCATCAGACAAGCACCAACCTTACCATACCGTCATAGCACATGTCTGATCCACTTGCAAGACAGTTCTATACTGCAATGTTTCACACTGCAGCACATTGGTACCTCTCATTGTACTATTGCTGTAAAGCCACTTTGCTTGTTGGGACACTTACCCATCTTCTGGATTGGAGTAAGATATATCTGATGGCACTTAAGTTGGTCTCTCAGCACTAATTTGGTCTCTTAGCACTAATTCACTTTGTGTCAACTTGAATTCACAGCATCTCTGCTTTGCATTGTGTTTTGAACGTTGGCACTTCATTCAGGACTTACAGTCCCACATTATTTCTGTAGATACAAAACCATGCACATTTTCATACGTATGAGTAAAGCTCAGTCACGTGGGTGGACCAATTGCTGAATGGAATTGTGGCACATTAATGTTACTTTTTCAACATCTGCCAGCAGCTTTCATGGCTGATGCACTGCATTACCTTCAACTAAATAAACACGACTCACAGTCTAATGGGAGTACTTCTCAGTCAAGTCAAAGGAGATATTTGTCAGTAAGGGAGTGCCACTGCTATAGTCGAGAGCATGGTTCAGTCTTGGTCCAGAGTGTTGGAAGTGGTCAGTTGGGAATTTCCTCATTCCTGATGAAGGGCTTATGCCCGAAACGTCGAATTTCCTGTTCCTTGGATGCTGCCTGACCTGCTGCGCTTTTCCAGCAACACATTTTCAGCAATTGGGAATTTAGGCCGGTCAAAGTCAGGAATTTCATATTCTTGCAGTCCAGGAAAATTCTAACCAATGCAAATTCTTTTCCTCACAATAATTTCCAAGCCAAATATAGTACACAAAATTATATTTTAAACCAAATTCTCATACTGCAGCTAATGATTCTCCTGATGTGAAAAATAGAGTAGTAAAATCATGCTAATAAAAAAGGATTAGTGCACAGTGATAATTATATTCCTATTCTACAATATACTACAGGGACATGACCAGTCAGCAAAAGCAGGCTAGAGCCATGGAGAATAAGTCCTGAATCAGACTAGTGAAATGTGGAGCATTGTGTATTGTGATTAATGGTTTGCTCAGTAATAGAGATTACAATTAATTATGCCATTTAGAGATAATCCTCTCCACATTATGTAGAACAGCATATTACCATTTATAAACTAATACCGGTTTTATTATAGCTCCTTCAGTCAGGAGTTAAGTTGCAGCACGTAGCAAGGTTATGCCACATTGATGATTATCTATGAATTCATCACAGACAATTCTCCCAAGAAATTTCACCATGCACTGATCCATGCACAAAAACTGCACAAGGCAGCTCCAAACTAGCAGTGCTTGTTTGGGTGCACAGCTGTCTTTTAAATATGGCACCAGTACAAGGGATGCTGATAAACTTTGGGATCTCTGTTGGGTTGCAAGTCATTCTGGGAATGAAGCTGGGTGAGATGGGATAGAAATTGGAAGTGATTTTTGCATAGATTACTCAGACATCAATTAAAATGATGATTTGGTAAGATCTGGTGCAAAAATGTGCTCAGATGATCTGTGAGAATCATTCAATGTGAATCTCCATTTGCCAAAAGACCACAATATTCAGCCTGTATTTCTTGAATCCAATTCTCTAGGTATGGATAGTGAGATAAGATATCTTATCAGAATTTCATCTTCATTGCCACCTTCAGAGTTATGCTAATCTCATAATGTATTGTGCCTAAGCATCTTCAGTGATGATGTTTCTCCTATCATGAGGTCAAAACTGGGGATTTCAATGATGATTGCACAACGTCAATGGGACCATGAAGGTGGTGTTATTCTCTATGATCTGCTGAATTTGTCTTTCCATCTAATAGAGTTTTCAGGTTTGGAAGCAGCTGTCAAAGGAGTCTGGGTGAGTTAGTGCAATGCATCTTATAGATGGTACATACTGTTGTCACAGTGTGTCAGTTGTGAAGGGAGTGAATGCTGAAGGTGGTGGATGGAATGGCAATCAGTTAGGCTACTTTGTTCAAGATGGTGTCAAATTTCTTGAGTGTTGCTGGAGGGGAATATTCCATCACACTCCTGACATGCGTGGACAGGCACAGGGTAGATGAGAGATGAGTTACTTCCCACCAAAATTCGAAGCATCTAAAATGTTCTTCTAATCTATTGCGATAACGGCCTTTAGTAGAGTGATATGCTAATATTGCGTGCAATTCTGGTCTCCTTCCTATCAGCAGGATGTTGTGAAACTTGAAAGGGTTCAGAAAGGGTTGGAGGGAGAGGTTAAATAGGCTGGGGAGAGGTTGAATAGGCTGGGGCTGTTTTCCCTGAAGCATCAGAGCTTGAGAGGTGACCTTATAGAAGTTTATAAAATCATGAGGGGCATGGATAGGATAAATAGATAAAGCCTCTTCTCTAGGGTTGGGGAGTCCAGAACTAGAGGGCATAGGTTTAGAGTGAAAGGGGAAAGATATAAAAGAGACCTAAGGGGCAACTTTTTCATGCAGAAGGTGGTACATGTATGGCATGAGATGCCAGAGGAAGTGGTGGAGACTGGTAAAATTGCAACATTTAAAAGGCATCTGGATGGGTATATGAATAGGAAGGGTTTGGAAGGATATGGGCCGGGTGCTGGCAGGTGGGACTAGATTGGGTTAGGATACCTAGTCGGCATGGACGGGTTGGACTGAAGGGTCTGTTTCCATGCTGTATATCTCTATGACTATGATTCTATGACTTAAGAGTTTGTCCTTAATCCAGCCCCACTGTTTCACAAGCCATTATAAAGGTGGGAAGAGTAGCTAGTATGGCTGTGTACTCCATGTGTTTGGGCCTGTGGCTAATGTTGCTTCCCTTTAAAAGATCGTGATTGGTTATTGCAGCAGGCCCCTTCCTGCCTCACCCACTCCCAGTGTGCTCTCAGCTATTTTCTTCACCATTGCCTATATTTAATCTCCAGCATGATGGAAGGTGACAGTAAATGTTCTTCTTCCAGTGACTCCCAGCCACAGTCTGAATATGCCAATCATCTCCCAAATATCCACATCCTCTTCCATCCCATAAAAGCCCCATCCTTCACACTTCCCCAAGACCCCACCTCACCTACAGGTGCTACCTTACCCACATGGATCCCAGTATGTATGATGATTCTGTCTGGTGTGGTCAAACACTGCTCCCCCTAACTCCCTGAAGCCAGGATGCTCCTGGCCATGAATAAAGCCCATACTGCAACCCCCACACCCCAACGTTACCTTACTCCTTCCTAGCCATGCTATGCTATATTCCTCCATTTCAAATTCTACTGCACTCCTTCACAATTGCCCTGACTTCATACCCACAGGCCAAATTTCCCAGAAATGTGCTGAGGCTTAATCTCACATTAACTGCTACACTTGACCCTCCACCCACCTTCTCCTCAATTTCTGTGTTTGGATTTGATGGACTGACTGTGGCCCACCTCCTCAATTGACATGACCAGACAGCCCTTGGCTAGACATGTCCAGATCCTTTACTGATGCCTATGCACATGTCCAACTGCAGTAACCTTCAGACTAGCTCCTTTAGGGAAAGAAAGCTGACCATGATCCACTCCCTGGACTGCAGGGGTATGGACCCCTGTCTGATGAAACCCTGATCAGATGCCTGACTGTGGCCAACAGTCCTTTGGAGACTGTACTTTGACTTACTGTGCTGGATTCCTGAACTCGTGGATGTCACTATGAACTTCAGTGAGGACTGCTCTCCTAAGACTTTGAGACATGGCTGTAGGTTACACATGCAGAGTTTTTGCCATATAAGCTGCTGGTACGTGGTACTGATGCATACTGCTGCTTCCCAAGATGTGCATTCTCTAGGCTGAGGGCTGCTTGTGTGAGTGTGTGACTTAGCACAACAAAGCAAAACAAGGAAAAACAGGGATTCTGTGAGCATGCCAGTAGATGCAAAGTGAGTGAGCACTAAATGAGCAAGCAAGCAGATCTGAGATGCAGCCTGTTTCAGTCTGGGTGCCTATGCATCAGTTGTCTCTGTTGCAATCTTTCGATGCCTATTGCTGGTACACTTTGCAATGCAAGTCTGCACTTCCACAGCATTAGAGACATGTCAGGATGGACATGAGGGATTAATGTCCATGGATGAGCCGTACATGTTATTGGTGCCTACAGTTTCATCATAGGCACCATGGATGTTATCGAATAAGTTAGCTGGCAAGTTGAAGCAGCTAAGTACACACCTTCGTTTCCTTGCCAACTTTCCCGATGTCGAGTTTATTTGAAAAGTTGGGTAAGTTGAAAGTCTGAATATTAATGAGGCAATTTGTGCTATTAACAAGGTGGTTAATCCCTGTCAACTGGTATCTTGCATGTTCCTGGCTAGAACCTTGGCATGCCACTCGTGATGTTGAGACGGACCTCACTCCATTTGTCACCTAATTCTGGTACATCTCTCACCACAGTCCATGTTGTACAGACCCTTTCATATTCTACCCAAAAGAGTCAGCTTTATGACTCTTTATTACACTGGTTTCTTTATATGAATAGGTTTTTGTATCTTGAGGAAGAGAACTGGATATATTAATCGTGTAGTGTTTTGATCTCAGCATGGTATGTTTTAACCAGTGCTTCCTCTGAGTTTATATTATTCTGGCTATGTACTTGTACACTCTATTGATTTTGTCAATTACTGCTGTGCATTAATGTATTTTATTCAATCTACTCAGACCCTTGGCTACATTAATCTCTCGTTACTTCAATATCATTAATGAAGTACATGTTTCATATTTTCCTACCAACATGCAGCGCAATTCACTTGTACATATTAATCTTAATTTATTATTGTTCTTCACCCTTGCACATCTTTTCCAATTGATTCAATAAAACACTTGACCTGCTTCATGCAATCTCACTGACCCTCGCAGTTTCATATGATCTGTAACTGTCATCAATTTGTTTTTCTGAATTAAAGTTGCTGGTATAAATTGAGAACAATAATTCTCTCACCATTGATTCCTGATCTGGCGTCACAAATAGTGCTTATCCCAACCTTGCATTAAATCTCACAAAGAATATTCATACTTTTCATATTGTTATGATCAGAACCAGGTGAAATTTCACAATTTTTTGCGGTTCCAGATGGGATAGCCCAAATTGTTAAAGTCCTGGGTGAGGGGTGATGAACTAGCACTTCTTGGTTATTCGTCTTCCCCCTTGGTTGGACACAACAAGATTAATTTAAAAAGGATCCTTAGCCTTATGGATACATTTCTCCCAAACACTAATGAATGTATATTTTAAAAGGTTGATTTTGAGACTGCAAGTTTATGTCCAGTAATGTAATGTAGAATTTAGTACTGTGACCTTTGCTGTTCATAGCGTACATTAATAATCTAGACATTAATGTAAGTGGTTTGATCAGTACATTCACAGAAGATTGTTTCTGTGATACTAACCAAGAGGAAATCCCTAGACTACAAGGTAACATAGGTAGGCTGATGGGGATCTGGAATTCATTGTCTGAAAGTAAAGTCAGAACCATTAAAACATTCAACAAGTATTTAGGTGAACTCTTGAAACACAATAGCATACTAGTGCTGGAAAATGGGACTAGGTTAGATAGGTGCTTGATGACCAGGTAGCTACGATGGACTAAAGGGCCTCCTTCTGTGCTGTAAAGCTCAATGACCGTATGACTCCAATTAACCGGGCTTTCTTGAATTAACAAAAAAATGAGTTTTAAATGATTAAATGTGATATGAAGTAGCAATACAACCCACAGAGTCACTGATGACATATTTCATTATTTTACACAGATTGCAATAGGTCTGTAGCTCCCTCTGTCTAACTGTTAGCCATTTTGAAAATAAATGCTAGATTTTCCTGTAGCAATCTATGTCCCCTCATGATACTGTCAATGCTGTGCAAATCCCCTCATTTGTCTTCTTGAAACATTGGGATAAATTCTCCCAATTAGTTGGAATTATTTCATGCCCTTTTAGTTTGCCTTCCATCTTATCTACATCTTGAGTTATTAAATTTGCTTGGAATAATTCAAACACTTGCAGTTCACTTCGATTATTGGTTAAATGCAGAATGAATCTTTCTGCACATTGTCCTATCAACCATTTCATATTAGATACTAGTTTGATACTTTAAACCCCCTACAATTTAATGTCTTCAGCCTAAGGTGCAATTCAGTGTCAATCAAATATTTACAGCCATATGGTGAAACAATTTTCCAAAATTTACTACATTCTGTGGTCTGAGCAAAATTCCTAGTGTAAATCAATTCAAGTTCTGATTATTTATTGATGACTGTAAGTTGGAGGCTACACACACAAACAAAATGTTGAAAATCGCTGCGTTTACTCTGTTTCCCTCTCCAAAAATGCTGAGTGTCTTCAACAATTTTTTGTTTCTATTTCAGATCTCCAAACATTCCAATACTTTGCTTTTATTTTCTGAAAATGTGCCTTGGTTTAATGGTAAACGTGGTTTTATTTGCACAGAAAATTTGTTATCACTTAATCAATGGTCATGACTCTTCACTGTTCTCTGATGCACCTTAGGCTATTCAGATACCTTCTTTCAGCATAGTCCAGAAATTCATAAAAGTTTCATCCTAATATTATTGACAAGCTGTCAGAGATTTCACAGTGAGTTGTGTACTTACTTCTGTTGGATATGAGCCAGGCAAAGATGTGTACATACACATTGAATGGCACTCATCCCAATATTCTTTGATCGCACCCTGGTCTTTGTCCAGTGATCTTAGACCTTAATTCAATATCTCCTTACTTTCTCTCAGTCAGCCTCAACCTATCCCTCAATGTTTCTAATGAAACTCAATGATCATCTCCCTTCTTTCGGTAAACTCTTCTAGGATTGACAAATGGCATCAGCTCACTCAGCTTCCACCTGACAGACTGCCTTGTCAGCTCCAAATCAGTTTTAACCAGTCATGAAAGTGATGATCCAGTGGACCTCCAATGTAGTCACTAATTTAATGATGAATTGCATCATGGGTTTCGATTGTGTTTTAATAAGTATTAATTGCATGCAAACCATTGCGACTAGCCTTCTGTCACATGCCATCAGAAGTTCCATCTCTTTTGAGACATGGTTTCCACCCAGCGTTTCCATGCATCCATTTTTGCACTCACTTATCCATCATTAACTTCTACCATGGCATTCAATTTTGAATTTATCGATTTATATGAGTTTCAATTTCTTCAACAGATTTAGTAGAAATTAAACTCCTGTCTCTGAAGTATGAGTTCAAGTGTTTGGATTACTAGTCCACTAACTTTATCTCTGGACTTCTCTTCTCCTGCAAATTTCTGCAATAGAATCTGAAGATTGCCTTCAAAACAGACATTGCACTATCAAAGCCAACTAAGGTCACTGCCAGCTGAATTTAATGTTTACATGAGGATCTGTTGGACCACTAAGAGACAACAGGCACATTTGTCAGTCAGCTGTGGATTACTTGTCTTAATTTAACAGGCATGAGCTGGATTGGCAGGAAGAGTGCACCGTCGAGTTGTCTGATTCATTGATACAAATCATCAGTCTATTGTGTGACTGACTTATTATGCAAAGGGGAAATGAGACAGTTTACAAAGACACTATAAGGAGCAATTCACACCAGAATAAAAATGCAATATTGATAAAAACCATGAGGAGTGGCGAAGCGTAGACTCTCCATGACACAGGGAGGAATCTGAAAAAAATTCAAATCTGAAAATATGATGTCAGGAGAGTTGTGAAGCCTGAGAAACTGCAGAAAGTGATTAATTTAATTTATGACTGACTCAAGCGCATAATTTATCATGTAATTAAGCAGGTTGTTTAATGAAATAATCAAACCTAAGGAGATTAAAATTAAAAATAACTTAATACAGAAAACTAACATCAAAGTGTTCTGAATTTTTATTAGACAAAAATCCAACACATAAATAACAAATAAGTAAATAATAAAGCAAAGGATATTGTTAAGCCAATTGCATGAATAGTTTAAAAAGATGCCTTAATTTAGCTTCATTTCCATTAAACAGCCGACTGAATAAAGCCAGATTATTTATGGATAACAGTGCAGGTGCAAGTGTTTTCACCTGTAGTGTGTTTGTGACAATCATTGTTATTCCAAACAACCACATCTGTAGTATCGGCATCACAAGAAACTTCAGCTCAGGGATGTTAAACTGGAATCTGAGATACAGACATTGTGAGTCAGAGACGAGGAGCATTGTTTGGACATTTTGATGCAAGAGGCAGTCACATTTCTTAGCTTCTGGTGTGGTGCAGGGTCTGGTTAGTTGTCAGGAACAGAAGACTGCGTGTTTGAGTCAGGCAGATAAAAAAACACCATGTGTTGGAATAAAGTATTCTTATCCAATCAGTACAATATCCTGGTGGCTGCAAGGTGGTCAAGCAACCTGATAATGGCACCATGACATAATGACCATTCAAGTGGAGGAAGTGAAAAGGCAATTAGAAGTGTCATGGGGTTTTGGAGAAGGTACCATGGAGATTTATTAGGGTGGTTTCAGTGATGCAGGATCACAAGCGTGTAAATTGACTCAATAAGCTAGGGTTATTCCCTATACAGGAGAAAACACTTAGAGGAGATTTGACAAAAGTATCTAAAATCATGTGGCAGAAAGGCATGTTTTCACAGAGGAAGATAAAAGAAAACTCTCAGAATTAGAGATCCAAGTGAATATGGTGAATGAGGAGCTGAAGTAAATTGATGTTAGTAAAAAGGTATTACTGTAGAAACTAATGGAACTGCAAGTTGATAAGTCCTCAGGATCTGATAGTCTACACCACAGAGTTTTGAAAGAGGTGGCTTAGAGATTGCCAATACATTGGTAAAATTGCATAAGTTCTAGAATGTTTCCTGGAGATTGGAAGCTTGTAAATGTCATAAAAGAAAAAAAAAACTATCTACAGACATTTCAGCCTTACATCACTAATAGGAAAATGCCAGAATCATAAAAAGACATGATAAGTGAATACTTGGATGAAGACTAAGCATAGTCAGAATGGAATTGCAAATAGAAAATCATGTTTGACAAACTTGTTGGGGTTCGTTAAGGATATTGCTAACAAAATAGAGAAGGGAGATTCCATGGATGCAGTTTATTTAGATTTTCAGAAGGCTTTCTATAAAGTCCACAAGTAGATGAGTTATCAAAATTAATGCATATGGTTTAGGAGGTAATGTACTGGCACATATTAATGATTGACTGACAGACAGAAAACACAGTATGTGGATCATTCTTATCTTAAGAGGCTGTGACTAGTGGAGTACTGCATGGATCCTTACTTGAGTCGTAGCTATTCATAACAAAAGTCAATAATTTGGATGTGGGGATCAAATGTAATAATTTCATATTTTCAGTTTTTTCAGTGTTGTGAGGAAGATGTAAATTATTTTCAGGGGTATACTGTTCTAGAGGATTTCAACAGGCTTAGTGATTGGGCAAGAATATGTCAGATGGAATTTAATGTGGAAAAATGGAATGTGCAGAGTATTTTTTTAAATGATGAGAAATTGGAAAGTGTAGATATTCAAAGGGATCTCAGGGTCCTTGTTAATAAATCACTAAAGACTAACATGCAGGTGCAGTAAGCTATTAAGAGGGGTAAATGGAATATTAGCCTTTATTCTAAAAGACTTGAGAATAGAGGTAGTGAGGTCTTGCTTCAGTTCTGCAGGAACTTGGTTACACCACACATAATCACTATATCTGAACTATCAACATCCTTTCTCCCCTGGCACTCTATACCACCTCCACAACAATAGCATAGAGTATTGTGTGCAGTTTTGGACTCCATATTTCAAAAAATGTGTTTTGTTGCCAAGAAGGAAATGCAATTTAGGTTCACCAGATATGCACCTTGCGTGACAGCATTGTCCTATGGAGGGAAACTATGGAAAACTGGGCTTGTATTCTGTAGAGTTTTGAAGAATGAAAGAAGATCCCATCAAAACATAAAAAAAATTTAGAAGGATAGATAAAGTAGATGCAGATATGATGTTTCCCTGGTTGGAGAATCTAGAACCAGGGAATAATGTAAAAATGAGGATGAAGCTATTTAAAAATGAGTAGAGGAAATATGTTTTCACTCGGAGGATTTAGATTTTTTTTTCCAATCAGACTTTGATGTTCAGTCTTTAAGCATATTTAAAGTAAACATTAATAAATCATTATCAATGACACAAAGGGCCACTAGGATACTGATGACATTTTTGATCAGCCATGATTGAATTAAATAGCAGAGTAGGCTTGATAGGCTGAATGGCCTAGTCCTGTTCTGAAAAAAAGTTTCTAATGTTTGAAGGGGGAAGAACAGATTTAACATGATTGCCAAAAAAACACGAGGAAAAATGTTTTCATGCAACGAGTTACTGAGCTTCAGAATGCACTATTTAATGGGGTGCAAATTCAATCCTCGTGATCAAAAGGGAATTGTATAATGCGCTGAAGGAGAACTGCCTCCTTCAATGTTGTACATCGATTCTATGAATAGTATTATGATAGAAGACAGTACAGTCAGGGGGTTAAATGTTGTTTTCAAACAATCCAGCCCAGAAAACTTCTCCCACTTGGAAAAATATTTGGGATGAAATCATACATAGGTCTGAGTGATACGGGCGAGAGCAAGATTTGTTGCAGAATCAGGCCAGAAGTCTGGCAAAAGCCAACTTGATGTTTGGAGCATCTCACTCCCTCTTATATATTTTTGGCAAATGGTGAGATGAGTTTCTCACTAGGGAGTGGCAAATTGCCAATGAAGGGTGACTATTGCTCGTTAAATCCTTTGTTAATAGTCGAGCTTGCCTCATTAACATTCAACTTCCTTTCTTATAAAATAAGCCAAACAAGCTAGATGTCAAGAAAAGTCAGCATGAACATCAAATTATCTTCTGGACTTAATATTGAGTTCAACACCTTGAAATTATGAACCAACTCCCATTCCTTCCCATTCTTTTATCTTTACTTGTTACATTCTCTGTCACCCTCTCTCCCATCCGCCCACTCCAGTAGGACTGTCTGTTCTTTCAAATCTGGCACCATTGTTCAACCATTCTCTCATTCCAATCCCTTAATCTGAACTATCAACATCCTTTCTCCCCGACACTCTACACCGCCTCCAAACTATAGCATAAATGCTGCCTACCCACCACCCCCCATACTTCATCTCAGCTCTGATGAAGATGTATTTAGACTCAAAATGTTGGCATGCTCTCTCTCCATGGATGCCGTGTGATCTGCTGTGATCTCCAGCATTTTTTGTTTCAATAGCAGGTTAATTTTGCTCATTACTTGCTCTGAAGGCACTCCATGTTGGACACTGGGCATCAACATCTCAGGACAGGCTCCATGGACACCAGCTATATGCACTCCACATCCATAGACATTGGCATCTGACATATGCCAGCCTCTAAGAACCCTCATGGCACATTATTAATCCAGTTAGAGGACGTTTAGAGTCATAGGGAGTCACAGAGTCCTACAGCATGGAGACAGGCCCTTTGGCCCAAACTGATGAGGGCAGAGCAGTAGATGTGATCTATATGGACTTCAGTAAGGTGTAAGACAAGGTTCCCCATGGGAGACTGATTGGCAACGTTAGATCTCATGGAATACAAGGAGAACTAGCCATTTGGATACAGAACTGACTCAAAGGTAGAAGTCAGAGGGTGGTGGTGGAGGATTGTTTTTCAGACTGGAGACATGTGACCAGTGGAGTGTGACAAGGATCAGTGCTGGGTCCTTTCCTTTTTGTCATTTACATAAATGATTTGGATGTGAGCATAAGAGGTACAGTTAGTAAGTTTGCAGATGACACCAAAATTGGAGCTATAGTGGACAACGAAGAGGGTTACCTCAGATTACAACAGGATCTGGACCAGATGGGCCAATGGACTGAGAAGTGGCAGATGGAGTTTAATTCAGATAAATGTGAGGTGCTGCATTTTGGGAAAGTAAATTTTAGCAGGACTTATACACTTAATGGTAAGGTCCTAGGGACTGTTGCTGAACAAAGAGACCTTGGAGTACAGGATAGTGAAGAAGGCGTTTGGTATGCTTTCCTTTATTGGACAGAGTATTGAGTACAGGGGTTGGGAGGTCATGTTGCGGCTGTACAGGACATTGGTTAGGCCACTGTTGGAATATTGCGTGCAATTCTGATCTCCTTTCTATTGGAAAGATGTCATGCAACTTAAAAGGATCAAAAAAGATTTAGAAGGATGTTGCCAGGGATGGAGGATTTGGGTTATAGGGAGAGGCTGAACAGGCTGGGGCTGTTTTCCCTGGAGCGTCAGAGGCTGAGGGGTGACCTAATAGAGGTTTACAAAATCATGAGGGACATGGATAGGATAAATAGACAAAGTCTTTTCCCTGGGGTCAGGGAATCCAGAACTAGAGGGCATAGGTTTAGGGTGAGAGGGGAAAGATATAAAAGAGACCTAAGGGGCAACGTTTTCATGCAGAGGATGGTACGTGTATGGAATGAGCTGCCAGAGGAAGTTGTGGAGGCTGGTACAATTCAACATTTAAAAGGCATCTGGATGGGTATATGAATAGGAAGGGTTTGGAGAGATATGGGCCGGATGCTGGCAGGTGGGACTAGATTGGCTTGGGATATCTGACTGGCATGGATGGGTTGGTCCGAAGGGTCTGTTTCCATGCTGTACATCTCTATGACTCTATGATCCATGTCAATCAAAATGTCCGTCCCACGCTAACACCATTTCCCTGCACTTGGCCCATATCCTTCTAAACCTTTCCAATCCATGTATATGTCCAAATGCCTTTTCAATGTTGTTAATGGACCCGCCTCAACCACTTCCGCTGGCAGCTCATTCCATATGCGTACCACCCTCTGTGTAAAAAAGCTCCACCAAGTTCACTTTTATTCTTTCCCCTCTAACCTGGAACTGATGTCCTCTCGCACTCGATTGCCCAACCCTGGGAAAACGACTGAGTGCATTCACCTTATCCATGTCTCTCATGATCTTATAAACCACTAAAAGGTTCCACCTCAGTCTCCTACGCTCTCAAGAGAAAAGTCCTAGCTTGTCCAACTGCTCCCTATAATTCAGACTGTTGAGTCCAGCAACATCCTTTAAAATTTCCTCTGACTCTTTCCAGTTAATTAACATCCTTCCAATAACAAGGTGACCAAAACTGAACACAATACTCTAGGTGTGGCCTCACCAATGCCCTGTATAACTTCCCAACTTCTATGCTCAATAGCCCAACTGAAGGCCAGTGTGCCAAAAACCGTCTTCACTGCCCTGTCTACCTGTGACTCCACTTTCAGAGAACTGTGAGCCTGAACTCCAAGATCCCGTTGTCCCACTACACTCTTTAAGCCCCTTCCATTCATCATGAAATTCCCTCCCCACCCCTATCAGCGTTCCGGAAAGACCACTCCCTCTGCGACTCCCTGTCAGATCCACACCCCCCACCAACCCAACCGCCACTCCCAGCACCTTCCTCTGCAACCACAAGAAATGCAAAACTTGCGCCCACACCTCCCCCCTCACTTCCCTCCATGGCCCCATATTTCCATATCCGTCAGGAATTCACCTGCACCTCCACACACATCATTTACTGCATCCGCTGCACCCGATGTGGCCTCCTCTACATTGGGGAGACAGGCCGCCTACTTGCAGAACATTTCAGAGAACACCTCTGGGACACTCGCACCAACCAACCCAACCGCCCCAAGGCTGAACATTTTAACTCCCTCTCCCACTCCGCGAAGGACATGCAGGTCCTTGGCCTCCTCCATCGCCAGACCATGGCAACACGACGCTTGGAAGAAGAGCACCTCAGCTTCCACCTAGGAACCCTCCAACCACAAGGGATGAATGCAGATTTCTCCAGCTTTCTCATTTCCCCTCCCCCCACCTTCTCTCAGTTCCAACCCTCAGACTCAGCACCGCCTTCTTAACCTGCAATCTTCTTCCCGACCTCTCTGCCCCCAACTCTTCTCCGGCCTATCACCCTCACCTTAACCTCCTTCCACCTATTGTATTCCCAATGCCCCTCCCCCATGTCCCTCCTCCCTACCTTTTATCTTAGCCTGAAATGTCGATTCTCCTGTTCCTTTGATGCTGCCTGACCTGCTGCGCTTTTCCAGCTACACATTTTTAAGCTCTGATCTCCAGCATCTGCAGTCCTCGCTTTCTCCATCATGAAATTCCTGCCTTGATTTGACTTTCAAAAAGGCAATATCTCACACTTATCTATATTAAACTCTATTTGCTATTTCTCAGCTCATTTCTCCAGCTGATCAAGGTCCTGCTGCAATTTCTGATAACCTTCCTCATTGTCCACGATACTGCCTATTTTAGTGCCATCAGCAAATTTACTAATCATGCCTTCTGCATCCTCATCCAAGTCATTGATATTGATAATAAATAGCAATGGGGCCAGCACAGACCCCTGAAGCACTCCACTAGTCACAGGTATGCAGTCCAATAAGTATCCTTCCACTATTACCTTCTGTTTCCCACCATCAAGCCAGTTGTATCTTCAATTTGCCCATCTCCCCCTGGATTCCATGCAATCTAACCTTCCAGAGCAGCCTACCATGTGAAATTTTATCAAAGGCCTTATTGAAATTCATATAGACTATGTCTACCGCCCTGCCCTTGTCAACCTTCCTGGTCATTTCACCAAAGAACTCTTAACAAATTTGTGAGGCATGATCACCCACTCACAAAGCCATGCTGACTACTCCTAGGGCTCTGGCCCGAAACGTCGAATTTCCTGTTCCTTGGATGCTGCCTAACCTGCTGTGCTTTAACCAGCAACACATTTTCTACTCCTAATCAAACCCTGTCTTTCCAAATGCATGTCCATCTTATTCCTCAAAACCTTCTCAAGTAACCCACCACAGATGTTAAGTTTACTGCCCTACAGTTCCAGGCTTTTCTTTGCAGCCCTTCTTGAATAGTGGAACAAAATTCGCTACCTCCAATCTTCCAGAACCTCACCCGTGACTAATGATGATGCTTCTGAACTTTAATGCTGCACCTCAGCTGCTCAGGCAACTATCATTGTAATTCTGCAGCAAGGGCACTTTGTGCTCAGGGATCACCAACCAGCTCACTGGATTAGACCAGGCTGCATTTCTGGGATCGTTGTTCACTGTTATAGCATTCACTCATTCTGATCCTGCTTAGATGCATACATAATCTTTTGCATTGCCTTTCCTTTTGCACTTTGCCTCTCAGCCAGAGGTACTAGGCTAGTATGAACGTCTGTGTTGCCTTGATGCTTAGCATAGACAGAATGGAAGGAAGCTTTTTATATTTGGCAGTAGTTCTTAGCTAAGTGAAGGGAGTCCTGACACAATAAGTTAAAGGGTGCTTCTGATGTCAGTTCAGAGGTTTGAATCTAGTTAGTCAGTCAGTCAGAATCAGAACCCTCTCCTCATTAACAGTCCAGAGCCAAATGTCAGGCAGCCTCCCAGCCATCTTGATTGTTTCTGTTCAATTGTGGGATGTTTCCCTCCTGTAATGAGAGAGGAGTAATTATTAAGGGAGATTAAAGCGGGTGGCAGAGCTGTTCATGTTAATGCTGGTGGGGAGGTGAGTAGGCAGCGCAGAATGATGCAGAGCTTGTGGTGTGGGAGTTGAGGTGGGTGACAGCAAGTGAGTAAAGATGTTCCTGGCATTAGTGAGAGTGATAGGGCATGACCCTTGGTGGGAGGTGGTACAATAGCAAAGGTGGGGAAAATACTGGCACTCACATTAGCAGAGTGGAGGACTTTCTTCCTACAGTGCAAGGCATTCCTCCAGATGGCTGAGACTGCTATAACCCAGACTCAAGCATGGACTAGGCTGGCAAGACCTGGTGTCAGGGACTCATCCACTAGTTCGAGAAGAAGTCCCACCTCTACATCACCACATCTAGCAAGGCTTCCAGGTCCCAGCCCTCGTAGCAGGATGTTGATTGTTCCCTGTCTCCCTGTTTGTCCAAGAGCACATAGGGCTTTTAAAGGAGACATGCATAGAATGCTGGCTAATTCTGGGATATCCTGGCTATGGCAGGAAGGAGTTTGAATTTACAACAGGAGAACCATATGGGTTTGGTAGATGGTTAATCTGGTACGTTTAGAAGATAGGGCATGAAAACTCAGTTGGCCTCATGGTGAGAAACTTTTTTAAAAAACTTACATTTAACCAATAATTAGGATTCAGCCTTATCATGTCTATATTGTGAGTACAGCTCCCAAGTAGAAAGTGGTTACCAGGTTTCTTCAGTAAACCCAAAAATAACTATTTTTTTTAAATAACAAAATTATTCTTTCAACAAATGGCTGAACTGGTTATCAACTAAGCTACTGTACAGAATTAAACTAAATCCTCTTAATTCCCAAACATGCACACACATTCAAACACAGATGTGTCAAAACGGCATAGATCTACAGGGATATGATGGGTTTGGGAAAAATAGGCAAATAAAATGAACAACACTCTGTAGATCAAGGATACAAATTGAGAAGATAGAATGGGTTGACCTTTCACAGTTCCTTTGATTCCTTGTCAATCAGAACAAAAGCTGACATTCACAGAATAATGGAAGATTTTCAGATTCAGTTGGGAAAAACTTCAGAGTTCAGATTCTTTTCATCTTTATGAGGGTTACAAATTACATTGACAAGAGGCAAATCGAGCCTTATTTTCAGTTTTAAGGTTTGTCGCTTACTGACTGAGAGAGAATTGCTTTCTGCTGCAAATTTCTTCAATAACCATTCACACCTTAGGTCTATGAAAACACATAGCAACTTGACCATAGACACTGTTGCTAGGCAATGATTAACAGATCCAAGGCTTCGCTAAATCTTTTGAAGTTTGACCTTCAATTAACCATAAATTGCATCTTTTATCTCTTCTTAAAAGCCTTTAACGGGATCTTTCTCCAAAATGTTTTTCTTTAAATTTTCCAGTAAATAGCAAATAATCCTCAGTTCTCAAGATCATTTTATCTGTTTGTTTCAAAGAAATCACAGCACCAGGGCCCTGGGTTCGATTCCCGCCTCAGGCGACTGACTGTGTGGAGTTTGCACATTCTCCCCGTGTCTGTGTGGGTTTCCTCCAGGTACTCCGGTTTCCTCCCACAGTCCAAAGATGTGCGGGTCAGGTGAATTGTTCATGCTAAATTGTCTGTAGTGTTTGGTGCATTAGGCAGGGGTAAATATAGGTTCAGGTGGGTTGTTCTTTGGAGGGTCGGTGTGGTTTTATTGGGCCGAAGGGCCTGTTGCCATACTGTAGACAATCTAATCTAATCTAATCTCAAATCATAAGATATGGTGTCTTCAACCTGGAGACATCCAAACGGGGTCCCATTTCCTAGTTTTTCATTGATCACAATCATGTATGCTTTCCTAACAATGCCAGGTGTTTTTTCTCTAGCACACTGGGCACAGCAGGCCCTGTGGATTCCTACCAAGAAAGAGGATGATAGCAGCAAATCTGCCAGATGGATATTACACCATAATGAACTATAGTGAGAATTAATGTTACACTAGTATTTTGGATAAAAATAAGCATAGTGAGTAAAAGATATAATGTAAGTAATAGAACTGAAGGGAAAAAGAAGCTAAAGGCATAATATTGATGATATAAACATTTTCATTAAGTTAATGTATTAACAGCATATTTAGAAATTAATATATCTGATATAATTGATCTAATTAAGAGATGTGATTGCAAAATAACTGAAGTTAAGAACTAACCACTGCAAGATAAATTGTTTTCGAGAAGCAATATGCAATTTGGAAATGGGGTAGAGAGGTCAGGATAGCTCAGATATTGAAGGTTGGGAGAATGACAGGAGACAGAAAAGAAGATATGGAATGGATCTCGAAGAAATAAGAAGGGCAGAAAACTTGGTGGCAACCACTTATAGATGTCTAGTAATAGTTAATGTGCTGTGCAGACAATAAATTAGGAAAATAAAAGTTCACTTAATCAGTGCAATATGGAGAACTTCAATCTACATATCAGCTGGGCAAATCAAATTTGCAGTAGTTTGGTGGAGGATTTAATTTAATTTGATTTGATTTATTGTCATGTCTACCTAAGTACAGACAAAAGCTTTGTTTGTGCAGGCAAATCATAGTAAGCAAGGGCATAAAGATCATGAGGTGAAAAGAAAATTGGAGAGAGTAAGGTAACACCGCATGGACAAGGTCTGCATTATGTGAAGTTAAAGAGTCCATTCATCAGCCTAATGACAGCTGGGAAAAAGCTTTTCTCGAACATGTCGGTGCATGTGTTCAAACTTCTGTATCTTCTGCCTGATGGAAGAGGTTGTAGGAGAGCATTACCGATGTTGGATGAGTCTTTGATGATATTGACAGCCTTTTTGTGGCAACGCTATGCATAAATGGAGACCATGGATGCGAGGTTGGCTTCCCTGAAGGTCTGGGCTGTGCACACAACTCTCTGTAGTTTCTTACGGTCCTGGGCAGAGCAGTTGCTGTACCAACCTGTTATGCACCTGGATAGAATGCTTTCTATGGTGCATCTGTAAAGATTGGTGAGGGTCCCTATGGACATGTCAGATTTCCTGCGCCACCTGAGGAAGAAGAGGTGTTATTGTGTTTCTTGACTATCACATCTGTATGTGAAGTCCAGGGCAGGTTGGCAATTTTTGGCATGCCTAAGAACTTGAAGCTCTCAACCCTCTCAGGTTCTCCTTTCTTTCTGAAGTCAATGATCAGTTCTTTAGTTTTGCTTACATTGAGAGAGAGCTTGTTATCATTGCATTAGATGAACATGGAACTGAGGAGGGTTAGCTACAATCTTATTGAAGGATGGAGCAAATTCAAAAAGTCAAATGACGTCTCCTGGGTCCTATTTTTTATTTGAACTTGAGACATTTCACAGAAAGCAGCTTATCATTACATGGTCTTACTTTATTTCCCATTTGTCTACATTGAACGACATTTGACAACAAGCTAATAACTTTATCAATGTGCTTCCCTTATGTCTGCCATACCCTCAATTGATTGTAATGGTTGAACTTTGACGTATTCATCTAATAGCTACATGCAATCATTCATATTTGAAAAACAAATAGCTGCATATTCAAGGTGTGTATCTAATAAATATGAAAATACTTAATTGAATTTGGTCTCTATTTTATGTCCCTATTATTTCTCTTTCTGAATAGTTTTACTCCCTTTAATACAATTCACAATCATTTTCAGAACAAATTGTTTATGCAACACTTCCACATAGTTCCTCTGAAAATTCACTCATGCTGTATAGTTTGCATTCTGCTCATTCATTTACTTTAGCTTTCCTCAAAAATTCAATTTAATTGATCAAGCAGGAACTTTCTTTCACAAATTCATTCTGTTTCTCATTAGTCCATTCCTCTTTAAGTATTCAGTAATTTCAGTTAATATTATGGAATTTAAAAATTTATCTCAACTAATACTAGACTTACTGGGGCCTATAATTTGTGTCCAGGCCTTTTAATATTTTTCTAACATGCAGACTGCACTTGTTATCTTCTAGTGTTTAGATCAGAGAGGTGCTGGAAAAGCAGCAGGTCAGGCAGCATCCGAGGAGCAGGAAAATTGACGTTTCGGGCAAAAGCCTTTCATCAAGAATAAAAGCAAGAAGCCTCCAGGGTGGAGAGATAAATGGGGGTGGGGTGGGGGGGTGTTGGGGGTGGGGGGGTGGTGGGGTGGAAGCTGGGGAGAAGGTAGCAAAGAGTACAGGAGGTAATGGCGGTGGGGATGGAGGTGATAGGTCAGAGGGGAGGGTGAAGCGGATAGGTGGGAAGGGAGATTGGCAGATAGGGCAGGTCATGAGAACAGTGCTGAGCTGGAAGGTTGGAACTGAAGTAAGGTGGGGGGGAGGGGAAATGAGGAAACTGGTGAAGTCCACATTGATTTCCTGGGGTTGAAGTGTTCCGAGGCAGAAGATGAGACGTTCTTCCTCCAGGTGTCGGGTGGTGAGAGACCGGCAGTGGAGGAGGCCCAGGATCTGCATGTCCTCGGCAGAGTGGGAGGGAGAGATGACATTTATTGTATCCGTTGCTCCCAAAGCGGTCTCCTCTACACTGGGGAGACTGGACGCCTCCTTGCAGAGCGCTTCGGGGAACATCTCCAGGACACCCGCACTTATCAACCCCACCGCCCCGTGGTTGAACATTTCAACTTCCCCTCTCACTCCGCTGAGGACATGCAGGTCCTGGGCCTCCTCCACCGCTGGTCCCTCACCACCCGATGCCTTGAGGAAGAACGCCTCATCTTCCGCCTCAGAACACTTTAACCCCAGGGCATCAATGTGGACTTCACCAGTTTCCTCATTTCCCCTCCCCCCACCTTAATCCAGTTCCAACCTTCCAGGGCGGCACGGTGGCACAGTGGTTAGCACTGCTGCCTCACAGCGCCTAAGACCCGGGTTCAATTCCCGACTCAGGCGACAGACTGTGTGGAGTTTGCACGTTCTCCCCGTGTCTGCGTGGGTTTCCTCCGGGTGCTCCGGTTTCCTCCCACATTCCAAAGATGTGCGGGTCAGGTGAATTGGCCATGCTAAATTGCCCGTAGTGTTAGGTGAGGGGTAGGTGTAGGGGTGTGGGTGGGTTGCGCTTCGGCGGGTTGGTGTGGACTTGTTGGGCCGAAGGGCCTGTTTCCACACTGTAAGTAGTCTTGTAATCTAATCTTCCGGCTCAGCACTGTCTTCATGACCTGTCCTACCTGCCAATCTCCCTTCCCACCTATCTGTTCCACCCTCCCCTCTGACCTATCACCTTCATCCCCACCCCCATTCACCTAGTGTACTCTTTGCTATCTTCTCCCCAGCTCCACCATTCCCCCACCCCACCCCCATTTATCTCTCCACCCTGGAGGCTTCCTGCCTCTATTCCTGATGAAGGGCTTTTGCCTGAAACGTCGATATTCCTGCTCCTCGGATGCTGCCTGACCTGCTGTGCTTTTCCAGCACCACTCTGATCTAAACTCTGGTTTCCATCATCTGCAGTCTTCACTTTTGCCTACTCGATATCTTCTAGACCATTATTTTTTAAATTTGTTTCTTTATTCAAGGTTTCAGTCACCTGTCCTAATATCTCATCTTTGGCTATGCTAATTTGTTTACTTTTACACTCTTTTAAAATCCAGTGTCATTTTATAAAAGTTTATAAATAGACCTTTTCGATTTGGAAACTGTGTTCACATTGCAGTTGGGTAACCTAAATCATATTCAGGCCCCCCTGTGTTACATAAACATCTTTGCTATTTCTCTTAATGTTAACTGCCATTCTTCTTTCATGCTTCCTATCAAGATTCTTGTTCAACCTTTTAATTCCTTTCTATACTTAATCGAAGTTTAACTTTTTAGATTCATGCCTCAGATTTAGTAAGTGCCACTTTTTAAACTATTCCTGATCTAATTTTTTTTTTATTCAGGGACGTTTAACATATTATTTTTATTTGCATTTGGAATGTATCCATTCTGGACCTTATCCATTTCTTATTAAATATATTCATTAAATAAATTAATGATCTTTGTTTGACCAGCCAATTTTCAAAACAATTAACCTGAGCAATGACCCATTTCATCTACTAAAATTAGCTGGTCTGTAATCCAACATTTTTTATCGTCATAAAAGTAAAAGACTGCAGATGCTACAGATCTGAAATAACAACAGACAAGTGTAGAAACATTCAGCTGATTAAGCAACACCTGTGTTGAGATTAAGAGTTTTCATCTATTTTCATTGTAAATCTGATCTGGTTATGATCGCTATTTCATCAGGGTCTATCATTCTTCCATCTCTTATTTTCCTGTTTATTTCCTGGAACTGGACAAAACATTGTAATATTCTTGTTATGAAATAAACATATGATGAAGGAAGCACCTCTGGTGAATTCAAAAACCCCTTATTCATTTTAAACACAAATTTCTGTCTTAGATGGAGCTATGTTATCATAATTAAAGTATCTGACAAAGAAATAGAGATTTTGAACTGGGGCTGCATTGGAAAGGCTCAAGTACTAACTAACTATAACTTTATAGTAGTTTGAAAGTAAGTTAAGGACCTTAAAGCCAGCAGAAATCAAGCTATAAAGACTGAAAACACTAGAAATAATCAGGAGAGGCAACATGTACAGTGAAATGAAGATGGAGTTGACTTCTCACCAGAACTGGAAAAGCCAGGAAATAGGGAAAGGAGACAAATAAAATTTGGGAAGGTGTGTAATGGAACAAAAAGCTGGAGTGGTTAATATCAAATTCTACCTTCTATTCCCACTCTGACCTCTCTGACTTCAGCCTCCTACTGTGTTGCATCAGAATCATGGAACAGAATAGCAGATAAGGAAGACATTTGGTCTATGAAGGGGAGGCAATGGTCTAGTGGTATTATTGCTGAACTGTTAATCTGCAGACCCAGGTAATGTCCTGGGGACCCTGGTTCAAATTTGAATGTGTCTGTTCAAACATCTGTAATTAGTAGTGTAATGATGATCATGAAACCATTGTCAATTGTTGGAAAAATCCATACTTTGGGGAATGTCCCAGTCTAGCCCACATATGACTCCAGACCCACAGCAGTGGTTGACTCTTAGCTACCCTCTGGCAATTAGTATGGGCAATAAATGCTGGCTGAGCCAATGACACACACATCCTGACAATAAAAAAGGTCTGGTTCTTCTGAAAATCAATCCAGTTAGATGCAGTCACTTGATCTTTCTTCATAATTTGATGGCCTTTACTCTCTAAAACATTTATCCAATTCCCCTTTGATATCAGCTTTTTAAATCTTTATCACCACCCTATCTGACAGTATTTTCCAATCCTAGTTGTTTGTTTTCCTTATATTGCCTTTATTGGGAACAAACAGCTGTGATTGGGAGCTTGGAGAACAGAATTGTTGCAGATGGGAGGAAGTGTCTGAGAGCTGGTGTTTAGCATCTTCCATCAGCAGTCCATATGATGATAGGACTCCCCTTATCAGCGGGTTTGAAAGCAAAACATTATAAAAAGAATCAAGATAGGAAGAAATAATTTCAGTGAGGCAGAAACAGGTTGAAATGTAAGTAAGTTTGATAACTTTCATCCTAGCCTCCTCCTCATCACCATGGATGTGGATCCTTTAACATATCCATCTCCGCCCAGGATGATCTGAAGGATCTCCACCTCTTCCTTGAAAATATCCTTACACTGTTTTCATCCATCACCCCCTCCTTTGCCTGGCTGAGCTTGTTCTCATTTTGAATAACTTCTCTTTAACTCGTTTTCTCCAAGTCACAGATGTGGCCATGGTTATCCACATGGATCCCAGGTAAATCTGTGTCTTTATCGGGCTTGGGAAGATTCTGTGTTCTAGTCCAACCTGGGACCCCACTTTGTACTTTAATGTGTATAACACCAAGACTACAGCCAATGTGCAATGATAGTAGTAGGACTTGCCACATCCACATTTACACCCACCTGTGATAGAAAGTACAGAATCAGTGATCAGCGCAGGCAATTCTACATATCAGCTTTACAAGGGTTTGCACTGCCATTCGATGCTCAGAAGTGTAAAAATACATTCATGCATTGAATCATTAGGGTCTCCTTGCCATCTAATTAGCAGGAAATAACCTAATAAAAAGAAATTCAAATTCAGCTCATTCATCCTGGAAGTATGTCAAAATGAGGATCATCCTGACCCCTTCAGCTCAACAATACGTATCTCTATCATGATTTGGAGATGCCGGTGTTGGACTGGGGTGTACAAAGTTAAAAATCGCACAACACCAGGTTATAGTCCAACAGGTTTAATTGGAAGCACACTAGCTTTCAGAGCAACGCTCCGTCATCTAAATAAAGGAACGTCGCTCCGAAAGCTAGTGTGCTTCCAACTAAACCTGTTGGACTATAACCTGGTGTTGTGCGATTTTTAACTTTATCTCTATCATGGTCTCTTGACTCTCAAAGTCACTATCCTAAGTCACTAAACCTGTTGGACTATAACCTGGTGTTGTGCGATTTTTAACTTTATCTCTATCATGGTCTCTTGACTCTCAAAGTCACAATCCCTCCAAGTCACTATCGTAATTCTCATCAACAGAGGGTTTCTCTCAACCCAGCAGCTTGCCTGCAAGTAGGACATCCCACCCTTTGACAGCTCCAGTTGTGAACAGTACAGCATGCCACAATAACGCAGTAAATCCTTTCTGGGTTGTATTACAAGGAGCAGTTCAGAGATCAAAACCTCGTAGTGCAAAACCTCATGGCCCTGGTGAAACTTGGACAGTGTTGTATTGCCATTTTGGAACCAATTTGAGGATTTTGTAGCTTTGACAACGAGTCAGTTAGACTTGCAACGTCAGCTCTTTTCTCTCCTTACAGATGCTGCCAGACCTGCCGAGATTTTCCAGCATTTTCTCTTTTGGTTTCAGCTTCCAGCATCCACAGTAATTTGCTTTTATTTATGAGGATTTTGTAAAGTGGTCATCAGCCAAATATGAAGGGAATAGCCCTTGTCTCACTACAGCCATCCATATGTCGCCTGAAACCCTTGAAATGACACAAGAAGCTGTGAGTTCTCCAGTATGTATGCATGGCATGCTGTATTCTTCACAAATAGATGTATGTATGGCAGCTCCCAGGATATCTAAGTACACTCCTCCAGATGATGAGCCTGAAAAGAAAAACAGTAATTTACACCCTGCCTGCTGTGCAAGACGTGGCAGCCATTTTTTCTCCTTTTTGCATGTTGAGTTTGGTGCAAAGGTGGCAAAATTTCAAGCTTTCGGCCTCATGAGTAAATTGCAGGTTTTGCCTGAGACTAATGATGAAATCCCTCCAATCCTCCATCTTCCTTTTCCTGTTTGTTGTCTTTGCATCCCTAGTGACCATTCAGCCTCCCTCCACACTCCTGTTTCCATTCAGCCCTTCTATATAACTGTTAATGTTCTCCATCTACCTCCTGGGACCATAGCTTTGTGGATTGCCGTTCTCGTGGTGGCCACTGACTCTCTATTTATTGAAGCTTGGGTGATTGTGGATTGTGCAAAAGCTCCTCCTAGAGCTTCCCAATTGCTCCCATGTCTTATGAGATTCTATCATCTTTTATCTGAAATTGTTCCCTTTTCTCTTCCTCCCTCAATGATATAATCTAACAAGCTCAACGCAGACTTAAGCATCCCATTTTTCCAGGATTCTGTGGACTGCCCCTGATAAGCCCTCTGAACATCAATGCTCAAACCTTTAGTACTGACCATGACCCAATACACCCTCTAGGTGGATGGCTCCACAGCAGCCCCATGGATATACCTGGTCCTCGTACTGATTGGATTTGACCTACAAGTCTGATCATGGCCCAATCCTTGGACTGCAAGGTCACTAACCTCCAGACTGTGCTAAGTCCAAGAGTCCACGTGATTGTGTCCAATTCCCTGGAATGAGATCAAACAACACTTCTGACTGATGTGCCAGCACTCCTTGAATGACTGTAATGCCCCTACACCCTAATAAGTACTGGTCCCCATTGACTTTCAAACATGGCCATTAGCTTGAAGCCATGTACAATGTGTTTGCTGCTTCAGTTGCTGACACACGCTGTGGTTGTGACATTGAAACGGTCTAATTCCATACAGTGTTAGAGACAAAAAAACCTGCAAAAGCATCAGGAGGTGGTGAAATCGACCCAAAGAAGGGTTACATTTGAAACATTGACTTCTCCACCTCCTGATGATGCCTGGCTTGCTGTTTTCTTCCATCTTCCTGCCTGTTTACTATAGTTCCATGCAGCAGCATGTCTATACCCTTCACTGTTCAACACTCTGGATGGTGAGAAGCTGCATGCCTACACTTAAAAACAATGGTAGCCAGAGTCTGACTACCTCAAGGTCAGCATAAAATGAGTGAGAAGAATACACACTAAGAAATGTAAGATGAATCATGTGCTGATCTGTGTCCCTGGAACCAAAATGACTTG
The DNA here is from genome assembly GCF_020745735.1 of Hemiscyllium ocellatum. NCBI lineage: Eukaryota > Metazoa > Chordata > Chondrichthyes > Orectolobiformes > Hemiscylliidae > Hemiscyllium > Hemiscyllium ocellatum. Next base: position 99,633,947 of record NC_083411.1, on the reverse strand, counting down.
CCAGAAGTATAAAGGTCCTAAATGTCTGTGAGTTTCAAAGTAAGTCCTGGAGTGTTGAAGTGGCATGTGTATTAGTTGGGAAACAACAATGATGATGTAGTAAGGCTGTGACTTGGTGATGCCCAGTTGTGTGGAGGAAGAGTGGAAAAGGACGGTGGCCATATTAAGAAATGTAAGTGATGCTACAGCAGGATAAAGGCCTAGGGAAGCAAGTGCCTCCATGGAATCACTCTGACTTACATGTTGGGAATTGGCACCATTCAGTTTCTCAGGGAAACAGGAGAGTTGCCTTTAACTGAGGTGAGATTAGTGAATAATAAGATGCAGTTGCATGGAAATAAGGTAATTGCTTCTAATCAGTGAGATTTATAAACCACCATTTTAAAGGTTATGGGGAAAATTAGAAAATTGCACAGCCATTTACATGGAGCTGGGAAAATCTCACTCATAGAAAACATTGTAACATGGGAAAAATGCAATGCTATGGAACATTTGGTCCAACATATCGATGCAAACTGAGAATGCAATCCAGATTAATTCTACATTTCAGCTGTTGGTTCCTCAGCCATTATATTGCAGCACTTAAAGTGACTTTCCAAGTGTCTGTTAACTGCAATGAGTATTGCTGCTTCTATCAATCATTCAGACAGTAAGCTCCAGATCCTCATCACCCTCTGCATGAAAACATTCTCATTTTAAATCTTTAATCTTTCTCCGATTACAGAAATCGGTCCTTTCCATCCATTCTATTGAAACTCATTGTAGTCTTATGCATAAATTGTCTTTCAACCTTCTCTCAGCACATACGTTCAGTTGGCAGTTCAGTAAGTCATGTAATGTTAACATTCATTTTTAGAGGGCTAGAATACAATAACAGGATTATGCTGCTGAGATTGGATATGGATTTTATTACAGTACATGTTGAATATTGTATCGAAGGAAGGATGATCTGACCTTGGATGGAGACCGGTGAATGGTTACAAGAATGTTCACAGGTGAAAGGCTTAGCGTATGAGGATCAGTTCAGAATTCTGAGTCTGTACTCGATGGAGGAAGTGAGGATTGCAGATGCTGGAGATCAGAGTCGAGACTGTTGTGCTGGGAAAGCACAGCAGGTCAGGCAGCATCCGAGGAGCAGGAGAATCAACGTTTCGGTCATGAGTCTTTCATCAGGAATCCTTGGATGCTGCCTGACCTGCTGTGCTTTTCCAGCACCACACTCTCAATTCTGTACTCGGTGGAGTTCACAAGGATAATGGGGGGATTATTCTGGAAACTTACAGAATACTGGGAGGATATTGTGGGTGTGGAAATGTTTCCACTAGGAGGGGAGACTAGTATCCAAGGACACAGCCTCAGAGTGAAGGACAACACTTTAAAACTGAGATGAAGTGGAATTTCTTCAGTTAGTCAATGGTGAATCTATGGAACTCATTGCCATGGAGGGCTGTAGAGGCTGGTATATTGAGTATATTAGGATAGAGATAGATCAAGTAAATATAGAGTTAGAGTTTGAGCGGCACAGTGGCACAGTGGTTAGCACTGCTGCCTCACAGTGCCAGAGACCCGGGTTCAATTCCCGGCTCGGGCAACTGACTGTGTGGAGTTTGCACGTTCTCCCCGTGTCTGCGTGGGTTTCCTCCGGGTGCTCCGGTTTCCTCCCACAGTCACAAAGATGTGCGGGTCAGGTGAATTGGCCATGCTAAATTGCCCGTAGTGTTAGGTAAGGGGTAAATGTAGGGGAATGGGTGGGTTGCGCTTCGGCGGGTCGGTGTGGACTTGTTGGGCCGAAGGGCCTGTTTCCACACTGTAAGTAATCTAATCTAATCTAATCTAATCATCAACAATCTGTCCTGTTCCACCCACATCAGTACCTCAGTCATGAAAGCACACCAATACCTCTACTTCCTCAGATGGCTAAGGAAATTTGGCATGTCCACAGTAACTCTTAACAATTTTTTAGAGATGCACTATCAAAAGCATCCTATCCAGATGCATCATAGCTTGGCATGACATTTACTCTGCCCAAGGCTGCAAGAAATTGCATAAAATTGTAAATGCAGCCCAGTCCATCATAAAAACCAGCCCTCCTTCCATCGATTCTACCTAGACTTCCAACTTTCTTCAGAAAGCAGATGATGTAACTAAAGACCCTCTCCCCATCCTGGTTAGACTTTCCTCCACTCTCTTCCATCAGGCAGAAGATACAAAAGTTTGAAAGCACGTACCAACTGATACAAGAACAGCTTCTCCCCCATTGTTATCAGGCTTATGAATGAACCTCTCATATATTAGATCTTTCTCTGCGCCTTCTGGTAGCTGTAACACTATATTCTACATTCTGTTCTATTACCTTGATGTAGTTATGTAAGATATGATTTGCCTGGTTAGCACAAAAAACAATACTTTTCACTGTATTTCGATCCATGACAATAATGATGCAAATTAAACACGTTTGTGTTTAGTCAAAGGCTACAAATAAGGCAGGAGAGTGGGGTTGAGAAACATATCAGCCATGATTGTTTGGCAGAGCAGATCTGATGGGCTGAATGGCCCAATCTGCTCCTAATCATATGATGCATGGTGGCTTCTAAAGTTAACAACCCTAACCTGTCAATCCTTTTCATGGCTAAAACTCTCTAGTTCTAGAAATATTCTCTTAAACCAATTATGGACTAAGTCAGACCACTAAAAACATTTTTAAGCACGCAGCCCCAGACCATAACTTTACGATTTGTTTCGGTAAGTGTACAGTGAAAATTACCCAGATTACGTTAGCTAGGTTGACTACTAGATTTTAAAACTACAAAAATTTATTCACAAAATAACAAAATGAAACACAAAGAACAGATTTAAAAATGCCTACAGAATTCAGCTTACCCAACTAGACTTAATTATGCTGTTCTGAATATACACAACAGTCCTAATAAGCAAACTCCCTTTAAAAAAAAAGTATAAATGGGACACATGCTTAGCAGAAAAAGAGAGTGAGTTTCCACACAGCTCCCTGTTGAACTTCCCAGTTCAAGACTGAAGTAAAACTGCTCAGCTCAGCTAGAAAGCTGACCACTCTCCTTTCTTTATACAGGTCACTGCTAAAACATAACCACTTTGGCCTGAAGTCTCATATGTTTACATATAAACAAAAGGGCTGTCAAAATCTTTTTCATCTCTGTACCAAACCAGACCGATTGGAGCCCGGCCCGGTTTATTACCCTCTGAAAAAAATCAAGGACAGAGTCTCCTTGAGCCAAGGAACAGCTTTTAGAAAAATAGATTTGTGACAAACCTCCCCTTCTCCCTCATATCCTTCCTGTAATGCAGTAACCACGATCATCTAGGTGTGCTCTAAGTACTGTTCTATACTATTCAGCGTAACTTTCCAGCTCTTATCTTCTTCCTCTTAGCTAATAATAGAAGTGTTCCAAATGTTTTTCACTACCTTATGTATCTGTCACATTTCCATATGTGATCTGTAGAATGGACTCCCAAGGGCCGGCTGTTCCTCAAAACTGCTCAGTATCCTGCCATCTATTATGTGTTCTCTTACCTCCTTAGGTGCATTTCTTCCAACTTCTCTGGTTTATATTTATTTTTTCATTATATTCCCCATATATCTAGGCCATTGATATCTTCCAGCAGCCGATTGCTTTTTTCCTCTCAATTACATGTCAATTTTTGAATCTTTGCTCAAATAATTCAATGTATATCATTCACTAATGGCTCAAATCAGTCAGCCTTTGGGCTGACACAGTGGCTCAGTGGTTAGCACTGCTGCCTCACAGCGCCAGGGACCTGGGTTTGATTCCAGACTTGGGCGACAGTCCATGTGGAGTTTGCACATTCTCCCTGTGTCTGCATGGGTTTCCTCCTGATGCTCCAGTTTCCTCCCACAATCCAAAGATGTGCAGGTTATATGAATTGCTGAAAATGTGTTGCTGGTCAAAGCACAGCAGGCCAGGCAGCATCTCAGGAATAGAGAATTCGACGTTTCGAGCATAAGCCCTTCATCAGGATGAAGGGCTTATGCTCGAAATGTCGAATTCTCTATTCCTGAGATGCTGCCTGGCCTGCTGTGCTTTGACCAGCAACACATTTTCAGCTGTGATCTCCAGCATCTGCAGACCTCATTTTTTACTCGAGGTTATATGAATTGGCCATGCTAAATTGCCCATAGTGTTCAGGGATGTGTAGATGCATTAGTCAGGGGTAAATATAGGATAATAGGGTAGGGGAATGGGTCTGGGTGGGTTACTGTTCGGAGAGTTGGTGTAGACTTGTTGGACCAAAGGACCAGTTTACACACTATAGCGATTCTGTGGTAAATCATTGATATCTTTCATGAAAAAGCAAGGGACCTACTACTAAGTCCTGCAACTGCCAATAAAAATAGCTTTCAGTCAAAATAAAAGCCTGTGAGAGATTGCCTTTTCCTTTCTGTCACTGAGCCAGTTTTGATTGTCACTTGCCCTTGGATCCCATGGACTCTTATATTTGACCAATCGGCATATGTTACCATGTCAAAAACCTTGCTAAAACCCATTTTGACTAAATAACCTGCTACCTTTGGTTTTTTTTGTGTGTGTGTTCAGAAAGTTGATTTAAGTTAGTTCAGCATGTCCTTCCCTTAACAAATCTCCAATAACTTATATTGATTTGTCAGGGCGAAAGTGAGGACTGCAGATGCTGGAGATCAGAGTCAAGATTAGAGGGGTGCTGGAAAAACACAGCAGGTAAGGCCGCATCCGAAGAGCAGGAAAATCGACATTTCAGGCGAAAGCCCTTCATTCCTGATGTCGATTTTCTTGCTCCTCAGATGCTGCCTGACCTGCTGTTCTTTTCCAGCACCTCTCTAACCTTGACTTATACTGATTAGTGTCTTCTTAAATTATGATTTGTACAATCCCTCAGAACTTAGATTAGATTAGATTTACAGTGTGCTAACAGGCCCTTCGGCCCAACAAGTCCACACCGACCCGCCGAAGCGCAACCCACCCATACCCCTACATTTACCCCTTACCTAACACTAGGGGCAATTTAGCATGGCCAATTCACCTGACCCGCACATCTTTGTGACTGTGGGAGGAAACCGGAGCACCCGGAGGAAACCCATGCAGACACGGGGAGAACGTGCAAACTCCACACAGTCAGTCGCCTGAGTCGGGAATTGAACCCGGGTCTACAGGCGCTGTGAGGCAGCAGTGCTAACCACTGTGCCACCGTGCCGCCCAACTTCTTTCACTAACTTGCCCATCGTCGAGTTTAAGTTGATTAACGTGTAATTTTATGTCTCTCTCCTTTTACAAAATAACAATGTAATGTTTACAGTCCTCCAGCATTGTAACTGTCACCAGAAATGATTTGGAAATTATGGGCCGAGCTTTCACCGTCGCTTCCCTAGTTTTACTTAACTGCGTGGAATACACGTTATCCTGGACTGATGCTTCAGCTACTTACAGAAATGATGAAACTCATAATATTTCATCTCACTATTTTTATCACATGCATCCTCCTTAACTATATTATTTAATCAACACCCTCATTTGTAATGGCAAACAAAGATATTGACTAAACTAAATGCCCACATCATGTTTCAATCACAATATCAATTTTTAATCTCTTCTCCTTCACACACTTTATGGAGTATACATTATCCCAAAGGCAGTATTATATATCAAGGAAACGTTCAAGAAGACATACATTTTGAATTTTATATTGACAGAACTTCCTCTAATACGTTTTATAAAATGAATGCCATATCCATTGTCTAAACAAGTGGAAAAGTTTCAGCAGGCAGATACCACTCACATTTTTGTGGCTTACAGAGATGATGGGAAACATTTTGCACGTTACCCCATAAGGAATACTATGGGCTAAATCCTACTTTTTGTGGCCAAGGCCAAGTGTGTCAAATTTTTTGGAAGGTTTTTTGCACAGCGATTCTCTTGCCCTATCTCACCAAATGCACTTTGTTGATGATTTACCAAGCACCTATGGTGTTTCTCATGTTCAATTTCTGCCTCATCTTACCACATACCATTCCCAGAATAATTTGCCACTCACCAGATATCTATCCATAACCTGACAACCACTGTGAATGCACCATTTTTGAAAGGCTGCTCATATCTGGACAAGTGTAGCAATCCATTGTTGCTCCTCACTGGTAATGTAAGAGCAAAGCAGCCACAAAGCTATGCTGTCTACAGCACATAGCTGTCATGGCTAATTCTTTTGTGCACATACAGCCCCAATCTCTCACCCTAGTCACTGTTTAACCACCACACTTTACCATTCCTTCGTGACATCCCCACTGAACAACCTCGAAGTCAGCATTTCTTGTCCTCTTGTGTCCATTGTAGACCTACATCTTGTCATTCTCTAGTAGGAGAGCATCACACACAGGCAAATATTCAGACTATTCCAAACACAATGTGAACTTTCATTTACAGAGTTCAATAGGAAATAGAAACTAAGCAAAACGAGCTGAATGTTTCTCCATATTGCCAACTAGAATGAAGCATTATGACCTGAAAATTTAACAGTCAATAATTGACTGCTGCACCCAGCTCTCTTCCATTAGAAGGGGAATGTCAATGAGGTTCTGTCTGATTTATAGTGTCTATCCCAGCTCAGTTGTCATAGACAACAGTTTCATCCACCCAATGTCCACATGCTTCTGCTCGGTGGACTACTTTCAATCCCTCAATTCCTCTGCTTCCAGGATACCTGATCCAAATATGCAGAACACAGAACACCAGGATAATGTGGCACACTCAGTCTGGATTAAAATGGAGAGTCACCCCGAGAACAATCCAAGCAGCAGAAACACATTTTCAACAGCCTTTATACTGCAGCATTACAGCCATGGCTGTACCTACGCAGCATTATATCTGCGTTCTGCATCAGTCACAGGGTAACTCAGTGATATTATGAGCCAAGGTCTCCCAGTAACCTGCCCTGTAAAGCACCTGGAAAATCAATTACACCAGTAGATGAGAGTACACCAGGAGGTCGGACAATAACAGCTGCCAGAGTAGCAGGCACTCAACATAAGGAATTGATCACAGATCATCTGGCCATACATCAAATGGAACCCCTTCCTGTTGATGCATTCTGTTGTGATTCTGCCCTCTCAGTCCTACACATGTACAGTCAGTGGCACTCTTCACCTAGGGAAACCCAACTATATTATCAAATCCTACTGCCCACTTTGCAGCACCAACGTTATCATGGAGTTCAAGATGAATTGGTGTGACATTACACAGATGTCATGAGTCACTATCCTGATGTTTTTGTGGTTGTGTCGATGAGACAGCCACCATAGGTTGCATGTTACTCCCTGCAAGGAGTCGGTAGTGTTGATGTTCAGAGCAGAAGCGACTTGTACAATCACTGGGAAATGGTGGTCTCTCACTCCTGCAGGGTTCAGGCCCACTCTAGCATTCAGCATGGTTCCACCACCATCTTTGTGGTTGATTATTATGATGAATCCCTGGACATAACTGACCAGACTCCTGACTGCTGTGTTCACAACTCATCGATGCACAATGATACACAATGATGAAGGTTCTCCTGACTGCTTGTGCTGACCTTACATTCGATACTCTCCAGGCTGTCCTGGATTCACCTAAATGGGGAATCATCAGCAGACATTTTTTTTAATATGGTAAATTTCACCATTGTACTGTCCTCAACATTTGGATGTTTCATTACAGCAATTAGTTTTAAACATCAAAATTAGCATCCAGTTTTGTTTGTGTATTCAGCCAATTGAGTTATCTAATCAGACTTTGCAGTTGTTCTAATTCGGTGTTGGAGCTTCTGCATGTTTTATTGAGAAGCTGAAATGATTAACCATGACAGGGTAAATACTGTCCAGGTATGGCTGTTTATTTAATGTATAATGACCTCAACTTATAATCCTACTGAACAAATCGGATTCCAGAATGAATCTGGATTGATATTATATATTGTTCTTTTTTGTAATTTAACAAGGCTGACTTTCACTGATATATAAACATAGAAGACTGCAGATCTGATTCTAACAATAAAACAATAGTTTATTATACAAGGGAAAGAAAAATATCATAAAATAAACAAAGCTATCAAATATAACAGTCTGAAATATTTTAAATACCGGATAAAACAAAATTGCACCTACACCTCAAAAATCATCTCTTTACAGTTAATCAAGATTCAGATATATTTTAATGCCTGATCAAATCTGTACATTATAGGTTTTCATCCTAATCCCTTTCCAATGTACTTTTTTTTCTCATTTTCTTCTCAGTTTAATTGCTTTTTCATTTCCCTTTCTCTCATTTTTTTCTGACTCAAGTCTTTTCATTTCTAATTTTCTCCAGCTAATGCTAGCTTTGACATTTCACAGCTAAATTGAAGGTCACTCTAAGTGCTTCCTTCTTGTGATATTCTACTTTTACTTCAACCTTCAACTTATCTGCTGACTCTCTCACTTTAGCCTTGATTAAAGATTTCAAATAATTCACTATTATATCTTTTAATCCCAGAAATCTCAGCAACATTCAAAGCCCTTCTGAAAAGCTGTTCAATAAACTTCATCAGAACATAGCTCTTTTATACCCAGTACCGCCAGTTACTAGTTGCCTGTTTCTTAAAAATAGACATAGATCACTTTAAAATTCAATGAACTCAGATCATGAAAGAATCTTCCACTTGTTATGATTCCAGCTATTGTTACTACTTGACAAGTTAGATCCCACAATGAAATATTGTTCTCTCTTTCCTTAATTTAATATGACAGTCTTACACTGAGACATAAGCACACCAGGCTGCAGGTAAGGTTGTAACAATAAAACCAAAGTTTATTGCTCAAAAGAAAGAAAAAAAATAAACAAGCTATCCACACAATTTAAAAGATTTCAATCAATCAGTAAAATAAAATTGTGTCTATTCCTCAACACTACCCCTTTACAGTTAATCAAAATCCGGACACATTTTACTTCCCTATCAAATCTGTACATTGAATTAAATGCTTCTTTTCAGTTTCATTCCTGTGAGCTATGAACCTTTTCCCTGAAACCTAACACAATCTTATCTTCCAATGACCAAAGCAAATTTCTGATCAAACACTCTTGTTCTGCAAGTTTTCACAAAGTGAAAATGTAACTTATTTCTTTAATGGCTGTAAAAAGAATATTTTTTCTAAGAAAACTCATTTTGTATCTGATTTCACTCAGGTATCCCTAGAACTGCCTTCACAATTTTTAATTTAAAAACAAAATGTTTGCTCATCCTTATTTCTGCAAAGCTTATAGCTTAATGTTTTCTTCTGTCTCCTCTGGTCATAAACTAACAACACAAACAAACTTGCATTATATCTCCAAGTAGCCTTCAGCTTTCTGCTGTCTGGCACATAATCATTTAAAATCGTGGTCCTGAGAGGACTGACTTAATTAATTATTAAATCCCTTCGCACAAAAATAGACCCATGTTGCATGTCACTAGTTTTAAACCCAAATTCTAAGAAACAATGACATTCATATACAGAAAATACACACAATCCATCACAATAGCAGCATCTAAAACCATTTTGCTTTACTCCCAAATCAGTATATTTAAAGATTCAGATGCTTCATTGCCAATCTTAAGCTCTGTGCTCATCTTGTCAATAACCTTTTTCTCAAATGCGCTAGAATCACCCTATCAGAAGTCGTCAATATGAAACTTAAAAATACCCAAGAGTTTCTCACCATGATACCAACAGAAAAAAAGGATCTATTTTAAGTTTGATACAACCAATCTTCAGCAATACTGACTAATTTTGCTTTTAATTCACTCATGCGATATAAGCGTTCCTGGCTGGACCAGTATTTAATGCTTAACCGTAGTTGTCCTTGAGAGGGTAGTTGTGAATTGCCTTCTTGTACTGCTGCATTTCATGTGCTGTATACGGAACTATAATGCTATTACAGAGGGAATTGGAAGATTTTGATCCAGTCACACTGGAGGAATGCAATATATTTCCAAGTCAGAATGGTGAATGGCTTGGAGAGGAACTTTCAGGTGGTGGTGTTCCTATGAAACTGCTGCTCTTGTTCTTCAAGATGCAAGTGGTCATGGATTTGGCAAGTGCTGTCTAAGAATCCGTGTGAATTTCTACAGGGCATCTTGTCGATGGTATGCACTGCTGTTACTGAGTGTCAGTGATGGAGGAAGTGGATGTTAATAATTGTGGTGACAATCAAGCAAGAGTATTTGTCCTGGATGATGCCAAGTTTCTTGAATGTTGCTGGAGCTTCAACTTTCCAGGCAAGAGGGGAGTCAGGAAGTGAGTTACTCACTGCATGGTTCATGGCCTCTGACCTGCTCTTTTAGCCATTGTCTTTATATGACTATTGCAGTTTAGTTAAAAATTAAATTCAATTGGAAACACCAAACCTTGAAGTCATTGTTCAAACCATAGACACATTCATATAATTTCTAAAATTTTCCTTCCACATCTGGCATCTCTCAGAGAATGGAAAAACATATCTCTCTGAAGGTGATCCATTGTAGAACTGCAGATTTTATAACTATCCATTTACACTCCCAAAAAAATACAGCTAAAAGGGGGGCAAACATTTTCTCCCACTATGGGGCAGCCTACCTTTATATCTATCGCCTAAACACCGAAGTGACTGATCTCTATCCAGAATCTTTAAACACATGACTAAACTCTCTCCAAATTACTCATTCTTCCACATAACTCTCTGTTTGCAGCCACAAAAATGTCTTCATTATCAGGATGTCTACTTCAATTATTTTGTTAAGGAGCTCCTGCTTTCTCCTTTCTAGCATATCACCTGTACAGATTGTGACCTTTTCTCACACATTGAAATCTCTCCAGACAACTGTGAGATGCACTGCATACCTGACCTTTCCATGATACATGGCTTCTCCTCAAGCAGAATTCACCTCCCAAGCCAATACACAAATCTGAGCTCCACTTCCTTATTTTCCATTCTTGTACACTATTCTGCCAGGGCAAGCCCTCACTGCTTAGTCATCATTCTCAACATTCAACCATTTGTTTTTATATTTGCCAGCATATTTGGACAGGCACATGATTTGGACAGTTTGCCTGTGGATAGGATGGACATTGCCTGTTCATTATGATCATTGTCTCCACTGACAACTCTTGATCTACCATATCCTGTCCCTCTGTCTCTGCCCAAAAAAGATGACAATGGAATACACAAGGTATACAATCATGCTCTACTACATTTTCAGTATACAAAAATTGTAATTCAAGCTGATTATCCATGAGGAATGGTAATTTATTATTAGATTCTAGTGTTGTTGAGCTATTATTTACCAGTCATATCATAGAACTCTCCTGTGTACTAACCTTCCACTACTTATGCTCCTTTCTCATAATAAACCAGGCTGCCAGAAATGTTTACTTTGAAAGATTTTATGTGACTTTGCAAATTCTTCCCAAGAATTTAGGCATGATAAAATATTTCCTGCTTGCATGAAATACATTCAAATAGCAGAGGAAATGCAACATATGGTAGTCATTTCTAAGCCAGGAGAATAATTACAAAATACATAAGGCAGCTACAGATTCCTTCCCTGTGCTAACCGGGAAAGGATTTACCTCCCAACAATTTCTGGATTAGAATTTCTTTTTAAATCATTCACAGAATGAGGGCATCACCAGTTAGGCAGCATATATTGCCCATCCCTAATTGCCAATAGGGCAGTCAACAGTCAGTCACCTTGGTGTGGGTCTGGAATCACATGTAGGCCGGACCAGGTAAGGATGGCGGTTTCCTTCACTAAAGGACATTAGTGAACCAGACGGGTTTTTCCTAACAGTCAATTCATGGTCATCATTAGACTCTTAATTTCAGATTTTTAAAAAAATTCGAATTCTGCCATCTGCTGCGCTAGAATGTGAACCCAGATCCCCAGCGCATTATCTGGATCTCTGGATTAACAATCCAGCAATAATACCACTATGCCATCACCTCCTAGACTTGTGCCATCCTTGTCAAAACTGTTGGAAACTTGCAAATCAGTTGGCCTGCCAGTCTTTGGCATTCTCTCTTTATTTACAATGTAATTTCTCCCACATAAGCTGATGAACGAGCTTTACAGTATTCATCAATACAATTGTCCAGTTCCCATCCATGTCCAGAAATTCATCATTTGTGAATCCACCTCCATTATCTATAAAAAAAACTATGAATTCTGTAACAATCCCAGAGGTCATAGGTTACCTGACCACACTCATATTAATTGGGAGTATATTTGCCTTGCTTGACTTGCCCAAATGCATCAACTTACAATTCTGAGTTGAATTCCATTTCAATTTTCTGCCCACCTGACTATTTCATTGATACCTTTCTGCAGTCTATAGCTGCCCTTTCCACTATCGACCACATGGATAATTTTTGTGTTGATCTCAAATTGATTATGCCCGCGCAGTTTTATATGTATAATAATGTGAACTGCATAAAAGCAGGAGAACCAGTAGATTCCTACAGAACCTTGCTGCAATCATGGTTTCAGTCACAAATTCACTGGTGAAAAAAGACATGTTATTTCCTGCTGCTGGGTAAATTTTGTATCTAGATTGCTACATTCCCCTGGATCTCATCAGGTTTTATTATTTTTTAACCAGTCAGCTATGTCGGTCCTGTCAAAAGCCTTGCTATAATCCATGTAGACCGCACCAAATACATTATATCTATCCATCAATCCTCCTTTTAACTTCCTCAAGTCATTCAATCAAGTTAGCCAGACATGATCTTCTCTTAACAAATCCATGTTCACTATCCTTGATTAATACATGTCTTTCTAAGAGACAAACAATTCTGTCGTGATATTCCATACAAGGCCCCTTGGGAATCACGACAGAATTTTCTTGTGGATCTCATTTAATATGAGTTCCCTTGGTAGCAGATAATGGCTTTCCCGACTGGAACTCATCAACTGAACCCTCTGTGAAGAAGTCCCAGGAATCGGTCTACAGAACTCATTGTCCTGGGATGTGACTAGCCTTTGTATGCCAAAGTAGTGGCTCTAATTGGTGTTCAACAATAATGAATGTTCAGTTCCTGGCAGGCTTCTTGAGGTACTGCATCTGTCTTAGAATAATTTCAATAATTTGTTCACTATTGAGATTAGACGAAGTGGCCTGCAATTATTTGGTGCATTCCTCACTCCCTTTCTACTCAAAAGTATAACATGAGCAGTCCTTCTACCTTCCAACATCATACCTGTATATCGTGAGAATTAGGAAGTGATTGTCAGACCTTTGCCATTTCCTCCTGTGATTCTATTAATAACCTAGCATACATTTCAGCTGCCTCAGTGATTTACTCACCTCCAAGGAAGCTATTCTCATGAATATTTCCACTCTCACTATGTTTATCACATTCAATACTTGACACTTCTCGTCCTTTATTGTGATACCTACGTTGTCTCTTATTTGGTTAAGAAAAATACAAAGTATTCATTAAGATCCATCATTTGCCTCTAAACTTAAGTTACCTTTCTTGAACATTTATGGCTTGGGCTTTTCTTAGTTTTGTTTTTAATAAATTTGGAAAATATCCTTGTGTTTATCTTCACTTTGTTTACTTATGGAAAAAGGGAGGACTGCAGATGCCGGAGATCAGAGTTATGAGTGTGGTGCTGGAAAGAGTTTAGATTAGACTTACAGTGTGGAAACAGGCCCTTCGGCCCAACAAGTCCACACCGACCCGCTGAAGCGAAACCCACCCATACCCCTACATTTACCCCTTACCTAACACTACGGGCAATTTAGCATGGCCAATTCACCTGACCCGCACATCTTTGGACTGTGGGAGGAAACCGGAGCACCCGGAGGAAACCCACGCAGACACGGGGAGAACGTGCAAACTCCACACAGTCAGTGAAGGGCTAATGCCCGAAACATTGATTCTCCTGCATCTTGAATGCTGTCTGACCTGCTGTGCTTTTCTAGCACCATACTCTCAACTTTGTTTACTTATGTGCTTTCATGCTTTCTCTTTGTTTTCCTTGCTTCATTTTTATTTCACCCCTCCACTTTCTATAATTCTTCTTTCTTTAGTAGCATTGTATCATCTTTCAGTAATATTGAGATCTCAATGTAGAACATTAGCTTTCTTTTTTCTGCCTGATCGCACTCTGGAAGCACCTTGAGATCCAAGGGTCACAGTATTTGGCTGTATTATTCTTTCCCTTCGTGAGAACATGTTTACCCTGCAGTCTCCCCTTTGAATTCCTCCCAATGATCTTGTACAGATTTAGCATCAAGTGGCTGTTTCCAATTCATTTTTGCTAAATCATATTGCAACTTAGTAAAATGGGTTTTGGTCCAGCATAAAATCCTAGCTCCTATTTTACCTTTGTATTTTCATATCTTTAAAACTAACTGAATTCTGATCATGACCACCAATTTACTCTCATTATCTTCTACCTGCTAGTTTAGTTTATTAAAACTAAGTCCAGAAATGTGACCTCTCTTGTTGGAAACACTGCACATCAGTCAAAACAGTTCTCTTGAATATACCTCAAAAGTTCCACACCCTTCATTAATTTTTTTCCTTAGGTCAATGCGTTTGGCCTCATTTGATGATCCATCTACCATGTTATGCTCTCCTTATAGCTATAATTATTTCTTTAACCATCCTCCTGTCTATTTAATCTGAAAACCACAAAACCAGGAACATTAAGCTACCATTCCTGTTCCTCCTTAAACCATACTCCTGTAGTAGCTCTAATATCTTGCTGCACAATTCTATCTTTAACCTCACCATTCTATCTTTAACCTGCTTAATTTGTTATATTTCTTACTTCAAATCATTACTGGCTGCTACAGACTGCATCCAAAGGCACCTACAGCAAGGGTACAGGCCATGTAACTATAACAAGCCAACCTGATCAAGGGCTTTTGCCCGAAACGTCGATTTTCCTGCTCCCCAGATGCTGCCTGAACTACAGTGCTTTTCCAGCACTACTCTAATCTAGAATCTGGTTTCCAGCATCTGCAGCCCTTGTTTTTACCAACCTGAACAGTATCAACAGTTGTATTTCTTCAAACAACATAGAGTGCCCTCGGCCAAACGGATGATGTGGAGGAGCCAGTGTTGGACTGGCGTGGGCAAAGTTAAAAATCACACAACACTAGGTTATAGTCCAACAGGTTTAGTTGG
Source organism: Hemiscyllium ocellatum (assembly GCF_020745735.1). Lineage (NCBI taxonomy): Eukaryota > Metazoa > Chordata > Chondrichthyes > Orectolobiformes > Hemiscylliidae > Hemiscyllium > Hemiscyllium ocellatum. The sequence continues at coordinate 99,618,756 of NC_083411.1, read as the reverse complement.
AAGCATGAGCTTTTGGAGTACTGCTCCTTCCCCAGTCAGCTAGGAGTGGCGCTCCAAAAGCTAGTGCTTCCAAATAACCTGTTGGACTGTGTGATTTTTAATTCAGCCAAAGGGAGTATAAGGAAAAAAACACAGAGATGTTAACTGTTGTTCTGTGGAAATAGTCTAGGTAATTTAAAAATGCATTAGCTGCCAAACCAGTCAAAAACATGAAACTTATTTTCTGTCTCTCCCAAATGTCATGGACAGAGTTTTATTATGAAAGTTGGATATTTGCAGTCTAACTTTCCAATGCTCAGATCTCATATTAAATTGACAGTTTTATTATAGTGAAGTGTAGTTTATGTCATTTCAAGTTGATTTTTTCATTCCTACTTGTTGTTACTTCTGACTTCAGATTTTTTTTGTTGTAAAGTGTCCTTAAGTACAGCATGTCATTAGCCTTTGGAGTCGACTACTTTTCCATGTCTTCAGGAGGGATGTTACTCCATTCAAGGACTGCCTTGAGGAAATAAAAGCAAGATACTATAGATGCTGGAAATTTGAAATGAAAACAAAGAGCTGGAGAATTCAATACGTTTGGCATTATCTCTGGAGAGGAAGAAGTATCACACTGGACTTGAAACATTACCTCTCTCTTTCTCTCCACAGATGTTGCCAGACATGCAGAGTATCTCCATCATCTTCTGTATTTAATGCCTTATGCAAGTCTCTGCTGGATTTTCTTAAGTTATGATTCCTTTATTGATTTTCACTACCACCTGAGCCTCTCCATTTGACTGGAGATAATGCAGAGAATAATAGTGTACAATTTTCCAATCCCTTATGATGGCACTGACTTCTCCATTTATGAATTGAGGGCCATTGTCACACATTACAATGTGTGCAGTGTTGTAAGGCCGAAGTGTGTTTTCATGCATTTTTCAGCCTTATTGGTAATCATTGACATCAGCTAGACTAACACCCAATAGCCAGGACAGTAGTCAATGGTGACAAGACAATCTCTTCCTGTGAGAATGAAGAGATCTACTCCTAGTTTCATCCATGTTCTGTCTAACATATCATATATCATAAGCAGCTCTTTATCTTGATATATATTGTATTTGCTACAGTCACTGCAATGGCTCATGTGGTCCTTGTTTCCATTCTCATGTTTGACCAGTGCAGTATTTCTTCGAGTAAAAAATGAGGTCTGCAGATGCTGGAGATCACAGCTGCAAATGTGTTGCTGGTCAAAGCACAGCAGGTTAGGCAGCATCTCAGGAATAGAGAATTCGACGTTTCGAGCATAAACCCTTCATCAGGAATAAGAGCTCTTATTCCTGATGAAGGGCTTATGCTCGAAACGTCGAATTCTCTATTCCTGAGATGCTGCCTAACCTGCTGTGCTTTGACCAGCAACACATTTGCAGCAGTGCAGTATTTCTATCTCTTTCGAATTGGTTTCAGTTCCTTGATGATTTGTATTGATGAACTTCAGCATCTCTTTTCTGATATCTGTTTCTTTCATACAAATGTCACAGTTGATTATCACTTCATACATATGGCCAATACCCTGATAACAACGAATATATCCTGGATGCTTTCAGGCCATACTTTCATTGTTATTTTCCACAGCACTTGGAGAGTCATATTCCTTTGTGTAGGTCACATGATTTGAGCAAGAAACTTGTCTTGAAGGTTTAGTTACTCTGCTGCAGGGTCATTACTTGTGTCATGCTAAATATGTCCTGCCCAGAGGTAAGTGCACCCTCCTCAGCTTGACACCCCACAGGACAGAGGGTGATAGGGAGGTTGGAGGTGGAGATCCAGCCACCTCTGGAGTATCCCAAAAGGAGACTTCTGTAGAGCAACATGTGCTTTCCCCCTACAGCTGGGGGAAGGGCCATTTGGAGTGAGGCCGATCTCCCTGTCACCTTGCTGAGCTTCAATGGTCAGAGGGATGGATTGGAAGTCTGTGAGCATATCCAGCAGATTCTGAAAGTGCTAGACCCTTGCTCTCCAATAACAACTGCCCGCCTGTCAATGGAGGCAGCCAGACACTTGCGTGTCAGAAGCAGCAGGATTTTTAAAAAATATTTGCTGGTTATGCCAATATTTATTACCCTTCCTTAATTTCCCAGAGGGAATCTATGAGTCAACCACATAACTGTGTCTTTGGAGTCACCTGGAGGCCAGACCAGGTAAGAATGACAGATTTTGTTTTGTCATAGACATTTGTAAAACAGATTTTGTTTAACAGCAAACTGTCAATGGTTGAATGGTTACCATTAGAATAGTGTTTAAATGCAGAATTTTTTATTGAATTCAGTTTTCACCATCTTCCCTTGTTGATACAATTCCAATCCCTACAAACAATAGTCTGGGGTTCTGAATTATTAGTCCAGAGACATGATCACTATGCACTCCTTCCCAATACCAATGGCATTGCTGCAGTTCTGCAACAATTGTGTTAGGTTCCCCAGTGCCCAGGAAAGTCTATCTATTTCTCCTGTGTCAGCTCAATATGTCAATAAAGTCATGAATGTCCGACACCTTGCAGTCCTCTCCAGCCTGGGGCTGAGAAGATGCCTGGTCTCTGGCTGTCCACCAAGTACCAATAACGTGGGATGTTTCTGTCTCAGCCAGCCACAAAGATGTGGCAGTGATGTGCTCACCAGAAAGTACTTTCAATCTATTCTAGCTAATACGTGTACTGAGGCTTCAGTATCTGAGTTGGGGACGGGAGTTGGACTGTCTATATTCACAATGGGGTAACAGGAGAGTGGCACAGCAATGGCTGATGTTTCTTACATAGTTCCTTAAACATGGATGCTTTCACATGTGGGCGGCACAGTGGCACAGTGGTTAGCACTGCTGCCTCACAGCGCCTGAGACCCGGGTTCAATTCCCAACTCAGGTGACTGACTGTGTGGAGTTTGCACGTTCTCCCCATGTCTGCGTGGGTCTCCTCCGGGTGCTCCGGTTTCCTCCCACAGTCCAAAGATGTGCGGGTCAGGTGAATTGGCCATGCTAAATTGCCCGTAGTGTTAGGTAGGGGGTAAGTGTAGGGGTATGGGTGGGTTGCGCTTCGGCGGGTCGGTGTGGACTTGTTGGGCCGAAGGGCCTGTTTCCACACTGTAAGTAATCTAATCTTCACAGGACTGTCCCATTGGCGAGAGCCAAGATGCTGTCTTCATAATGTTTAAGGAGACAACTTTGGGTGCCCCACTACCTGTTTTGGCTCATTAGGCCTTGTGAGCAACTTTCTCCTGGAATAGGACAAAGGGAGAAATGGAATGAGATTAATACAGCTCACACAGGCATTAGTGCTGTTGCAGATAGGGTTTGGGGGAGGTTTGTGAGGTGTCCCAAGTGACTGAGTAGGCAGCACAGAGGCCATGCAGAGCTAGTGGATCAATGGCTAAGAATGAATGAGAACAATGTTTGAATACAATGGAGAGAGTGGTAGACCATGAGACTTGTTTGGAGGTGGAGATGGTAGCAAACATAAACAGAAATGCACTTGAATAGCAGAGAAAAGAGAAAAACAAACATTTCAGAAGAAACACGAAAGAAAAGGGAAAGAAGATGACTGAGGTAAGAAATACCAGTTTAAAATAGAACAGTTAAAAGAAGAGACTTCAGATGTTGCAGAATGCTCAGGTGCAGAAAATCCTAATTATAATCTAATGTCCAGTAAGAGAACTTTAAAATTGTACAGACACAACCAACATTTGAAGAAAATGAATTGGAGGCATTCTTTATGTCATTTGAAAAAAGTAGTGAAACAAATGAGGTGACTGAAGGGAAATTGGAAATTGCCCATGCAGATCAAGTTAATAGGTCAAGCACAAGACATTTATGTATCACTGACAGGGGAAGAGTATGGATTATTACATGGGTTAAAAAAACCATGCTGGTTATTTATGAGTTAGGTCCTGAAGCAGGCAAGCAAAATATTTAAAATTTGAGGAAATAGTCCAGGAAAACCTGAGTGAATTTGAAAGGATAAGGCAAAGTAACTTCTACAGGAGCATATCGGCATTAGGAATAAATGCAAACTATCAATTTTTTTCAAAATATTATTTTAGAAGAAATTAAAAATTCACTATCTTTTGGATTTAGGCATTATATTAAAGACCAGGGGATTGCAATCACTAACAGGCAGCAGTCATACCTGATAATTGAGAACTGATCCATAAAAATAACCTGTCTCATTACCCAGTAACCCAAAGGATGGAGAATGGGAGAGTGAAAGGATGGCAAGTAGCCAGGATGAAGAAAGAAAAGAAATTGAAGAAATGCCCAAGATCCCTTCTCAGACTTGAAGGAAGGTACTGAGGAGGGAAGTGAAAATCAAAGGCCAGAGTGTTCCCATTGTAATAAAGTAGCAGACCTTCATTCAGAATGCTGGGAGTTGTGAAAAAAGACCATAAGAATTATTCAGGTACATAGAAGGGAGTCTGATAAGGTACTCAAAAGGAAAATACCATAGATCAAACTGTAGCTTTAGCTTCATCAAGGAGACTGTAAGTAAACATTGTTGTGAGTGCAGTCAATGTGAATCACATCAATGAACGATATGAAGATTTTTGTCGAAAGGAAATATAACTCCCTTTTCTTCAAATGATTCTGATAAACCCATAGCAAATTATTTGACTTAGGAGCCGCTCAAATTCTGATTGGAGAATGAGATAGGGATCCCCCCCAGAGAGTGTATTAAAAGCCAGTGTCAATAAATATGTTAAGTCAAGACTGATTCCATTCTACAAAGTGCAGTTAGAGAATGACTGGTTGTCTGGAACAGTGATAGTAGGACTTTATTAAGAAAATTCCCCTCAACATAGGTGACTTTTTCCTGATAATGATGTGGCTGAAGTGAAAATTATAATTTCATCTATGATCGCAGGATGTACAAGTGATGTTAAGAGATGGAACAGTTATGGGAATGAGTTTCAGGCATTCATCTATTGTATGTGGCAACCAGGACAAATGTTAAACACATTCCATCAGCAGAGGTCAAAGTAATGCCTCAAGCAGACATGGGAGTTGCTGAAACTTGCTTCAAGGTTGGTGAAGATTCAACATCATTTCTTCATTAATTGAGGCTGAGAAAGTAGTTAAGCAAGTTAGTGCAGTCAGCTCATACTGAAGGAGGCTGAAGGAAATCAGAATGTTATATTAGAAATGGAGTCTTGATGAGGAAGTGGAGATATCTTCATGAGACAGAGATGGGATGAATATGTATGGTTGTTCATCAGGTAATGGTACCACCCAATATCATAAGGAGACACGACTAATAGCACATGAAATGCCTATGGCAAGAAACATAGACATAAGGAAAACTCAACCATCAAGTATCAATAAACAGCATATTGCACGGTCAAGACTTCACAGAAACATTGTGCAGTTTTGTAAAATGTATGTGTCAGGCAGTGTAAAACATCAACATGTGATAAAACATGAACCTTCAATACTCACACAAGTTTTTGAAGAATTACTCAGTCAAGTATTAGTAGATTGAAAGTGGGATACAAATATAGTTAAAGTTACAGACATAACAACTCAATTTCTCGATGCTATTCTTTAAGGGCAATTGCAATACTATTGAAAAAATTAATGCAGTTCTTTTACTCATTAAGGATTAGCAATTGAAAAATAAATGGACTGATTCTTCAACCATATCAGAAAAGGGAATAAAACAATGAGAGATCACTGCATATCACCTGTAAACAAGCTTTGAAGAGATGCCCAAGATCCCTGGATTGAAACATACCCGCTATATACTACCCTCTATGAAAGATTCCCAAATTATTTTTTTTGGTTTTATTCTATTTGAATTATTTGTGGTTATGAGGTAAGAGGTTCATTAAATTTGATTAAGGAAACATTTTCAAGGCAAAATTATGAATGTTCAATGTTGAATTACATGTCTATGTTTTTATAGTGACTCTAAGGGGCATGAAAAGTAGCATAGGAGAATTTAAAAACTTTACAGGAAACAATGAAAGAGAAGATAGCCAAACATGTTATGACTAGAATAACTCAAATGGAAGACATGTGCTGGTGTTATTACCTGAAAGCAAGATTCAGTGACCCATACAAGGTTTTTCAGTGGCAGCAGCAACTTGAAGGGCAGGAGTTTACATCAGCAGCCTGCCGGGAGCAGGGAGTCACTGATCTGTGCTCTTAAATTTGAGAGCAGAGATTTCTGGGAAAGGAGAGAGTTTTTATTTTTATTAACATCCAGCTATAAAAGTCAGTGATTTCTCACCTGAACCTGTCCCTGTTGCACAGAAGGGAAGGAGGGAAAGGAGGAGAGTGTTAGTCATTGGGGACTGAATAGTTAGAGTCTCAGATAGAAGGTTTGTTGGGAGTGAACAAGACTCGCAGTTGGTGTGTTGCCTCCCAGGTGCCAGGGTCCGTGATGTCTCAGATCATATCTTTGGGATCCTGAAGGGAGAGGGTGACCAGACTCAAGTCATTGTCCATGTAGATATCAACGACTTAGGTAGAAAGAGAGATAGGATGTAAGGCAGGATTTCAGGGAGCTAGGGTGGAAGCTGAGAGCTAGAGCAAACAGAGTTGTTACCTCTGGTTTGTTACCCGTGCCACATGATAGTGAGGCAAGGAATAGGGAGAGATATCAGCTAAACACGTGGCTACAAGGATGGTGCAGGAAAGAGGGTTTCAGGTACTTGGATAATTAGGGCTCATTCTGAGGAAGGTGGAAATTGTACAAACAGGACAGTCTTCACTTGAACCAGAGGGGTACTAATATCCTGGGTGGGAAATTAGCTGGTGCTATTTGGGTGGGATTAAACTAGCTCAGCAGGGGGCTGGGAACCAAAGGCGTAGTTGCAGTGCACAGGAGGATGAGAGTAGGAAAGACAGGGATAGGATTTCAGGGTCACAGGAACGTGCTGGCAGACACCAAACTGGTTTGAGGTGTGTCTACTTCAATGCCAGAAGTATCCGAAATAAGGTAGGTGAGTGCAGCATGGATAGGTACCGGGGACTTCAATGTCATGGCCATTTTGGAGCCATGGATAGAGCAGGGTGAGGAATGGGTGTTGCAGGTTCCAGGGTTTAGATCTTTCATTAAGAACAGGCAAGGCAGTAAAAGAGGGGGAGGCGTGGCCTTGTTAGTCAAGGATAATATAACGGTGGCTGAAAGAACTTTTGATGAGGTTATGAGGGGCATGGATAGGGTAAATAGGCAAAGTCTTTTCCCTGGGGTCGGGGAGTCCAGAACTAGAGGGCATAGGTTTAGAGTGAGAGGGGAAAGAGACGTAAGGGTCAACTTTTTCACGCAGAGAGTGGTGCATGTATGGAATGAGCTGCCAGAGGAAGTGGTGGAAGCTGGTACAATTGCAACATTTAAGAGGCATTTGGATGGGTATATGAATAGGAAGGGTTTGGAGAGATATGGGCCGGGTGCTGGCAGGTGGGACTAGATTGGGTTGGGATAGCTGGTCGGCATGGACGGTTTGGACCGAAGGGTCTGTTTCCATGTTGTACATCTCTATGACTCTATGACTCTTCTACTGAGGTAGTGTGGGCTGAGGTTAGAAACAGGATAGGAGAGGTCACACTGCTTGGAGTTTTTTAAAGGCCTCCACAGAATTCCAGGGAGGTGGAAGAGAGGATTAGCAAAATTATTCTGGATAGGAGTGAAAGGAGCAGGGTGGTCATTATGGGGTCTGTAACTTCCCCAACATTGACTGGAAATGCGATAACTCTAGTACATCAGATGGATCAGTTTTTGTCTAATGTATACAGGAGGGTTTCCTGACACAGCATGTCAAAGGGCTGACAAGAGGGGAGGCCACACTGGACCTGCTGCTTAGTAATGAACCAGGCCAGGTGTTTGATATAGTTGTAGGTGAGCACTTTGGAAAGAGTGACCATAATTCAGTTACGTTTAGTTTAGCAATGGAAAAGGATAGGTACATGCCACAGGTCAAGAGTTATTGATGGGGCAAGGGCAATTATAATGCAATTAGGCAAGAATTAGGATGCAAAGAATGGGATAGCAAAATGCAGGGGATGCAGACAATGGAAATGTGGTGTTGGTTTAAGGAACAGATATTGTGTGTCCTTGATAGGTATGTCCCTGTCAGGCAGGGAGGAAGTGGTAAGGTAAGGGAACCATGGTTTACGACAGAAATTGCATCTCTTGTTATGAAGAAGAAGGAGCTTATGTGTTGATGAGGCAAGATGGTACAGGTGAGGCGATGGAGGATTTAAAGAGAGAGTTAAGAAGAGCAAAGAGAGGACATGAGCAGTCTTTAGCAAATAGAATAAAGGAGAACCCTAAAGCTTTCTATAGATATGTGAGGAATAAAAGGATGATCAGGGTAGGAATAGGGCTAGTCAAAAGACAGAAGTGGGAAGTTGTGTGTGAACCCTGTGGAGATCGGAGAGGTACTAAACGAACATTTCTCATCGGTTTTCACTCAGGAAAAGGAGAATATTGTAGAGGAGAAGAATGAGGTACGAGATATTAGATTAAAAAGGATCGAGGTTAGTTACAAGCAGATGTTATCAATTCTAGAAGGAGTGAAAGTAGACAAGTCCCCTGGACTGGATAGGATTTATCTGAGGATTCTTTGGGAACCTAGAGAGGAGATAGCAGAGCCTCTGGCTTTGATACTTGAATTATCATTGTCTGCAGGTTTAGTACCAGAGGACTGGAGGGTGCAAATGTTGTGCCCTTGTTCAAGAAGGGCAGTAGAGATGACCCAGGTAATTATAGACCAGTGAGCCTTACTTCTGTTGTAGGAAAGGTTTTGGAAAGGATTATAAGAACTAAGATTTATAATCATCAAGCAAACAACAATTTGATTTCAGATAGTCAATATGGTTTCGTTAAGGGCAGGTCGTGTCTCACAAACCTTATGGGGTTTTTTGAGAAGGTGACCAAGCATGTAGATGAGGGTAGGGCAGTTGAAGTGATATACATGGACTTCAGTAAAGCCTTTGATAAGGTTCCACATAATAGGCTGTTGGAGAAAATGCAGAGGCATGGAATTGAGGGTGATTTAGCAATTTGGATTAGAAACCGGCTTTCTGAAAGAAGGCAGCGAGTGGTGGTTGATGGAAAATATTCAGCCTGGAGTCCGGTTACTGGTGGTATGTCACAAGGATCTGTTTTGGGACCACTGCTGCTTCTCATTTTTATAAATGACTTAGACGCAGGCATAGGTGGATGGATTAGTAAATTTGCAGATGACACTAAAGGCGGACAGTTTGGAAGAATGTTACAGGTTGCAGGGGGGACTTGGATAAACTGCAGAATTGGGCTGAGAGGTGGCAAATGGAGTTCAATACAGCTAAATGTGAGGTGATGCACTTTGGGAAGAATAACAGGAAGGCAGAATACTGGGTCAATGGAAAGATTCTTGGTAGTGTGGATGTGCAGAGGGCTCTTGGAGTCCATGTACATAGATCCCTAAAAGCTGCCACCCAGGTGGATAGTGCTGTTAAGATGGCATACAGTGTGTTAGGTTTCATTCGTAGAGGGATTGAGTTCCGAAGCCACAATTTCATGCTGCAACTATACAAAACGCTAGTGCGGCCACACTTGGAATATTGTGTACAGCTCTCGTCCCCATATTTCGGAAAGGATGTGGAAACATTGGAAAAGGTGCAGAGGAGATTTACCAGGATGTTGCCTGGTCTGGAGGGAAGGTCTTATGAGGAAAGGCTGAGAGACTTGGGTCTCTTCTCATTGCAAAGAAGAAGGCTAAGAGGGAATTTGATAGAGACATACAAGATGATCAGAGGATTAGATAGGGTTGACAGTGAAAGTCTTTTTCCTAGGATGATGACGTCAGTTTGTATGAGGGGGCATAACTACAAATTGAGGGGTAATAGATTTAAGACAGATGTCAGAGGCAGGTTCTTTACTCAGAGAGTGGTAAGGACGAGAAATACTCTACCTCCTAATGTAGTCAACTCAGCCACATTAGGGAGATTTAAACAATTCTTAGATAAGCACATGGATGTTTTTGGGCTAGTGTAGTGGGCCGAGCTGAGAATAGTTCACAGTTCGGTGCAACATCAAGGGCCAAAGGGCCTGTTCTGCACTGTATTGTTCTATGTTCCATGTTCTAGACAGGAGATGATTTATCCAAGTCATTCTCCTGACAGAAGGATGAAGAATCAATTGTTACATGAATGCGTCAAAGCAATATCATCATAGCAACAAAGATAAGAAAGGATGGATAAGGATGAAAAGGAATATCTGACAGTAAGAGTAATGGCAGATGACAGGGAGACTGAGACTAAGATAAAAGGAGAGGCTGATATTTCATAAAGTGAACCTGCCAAAATTTGACTAGCTTATACAGAAATATTGGAGCCATGATACAATGCATCTTTACATTTGGAAAGACAGTAGGAAATTCTAATAAAGTTATAAAGAAAATTAAGGTAAACCTGTAGAGTTAAATCAGATATACTGTTAGGACATTACCTTGACATGGGGAAGACAGTACTAATTAAAGGAGATGTCTATTTGATAATCCAGGAAAAGAAATAACTCCAATGGAACCTGAGATTCAATACAGGTTATAAAAATCATGAGTGAATCAAACCAATGCAATTGGAGTTCACTTGGGATATTAGTCTGCATAGATTACAGAATAGTAAATGTAGTAATAAACACTGACTTATACACACCTTGATTAGAAGATAGTACTGATAATGTTGGGAGTGCTTCATTTTAAGATTGGTCTTTAAGGGTTACTGGCAACTACCATTAACCCCAGGAGCTAAATAAATATCAGTCTTTGTTGCCCCATGTAAAGAACATGTGGTCAGAGCATTGAGTATGGACTTTAGGAGGTTATGTTGCAGCAGTACAGGACACTAGTTAGGCCATTTTTGGAATATTGTGTGAAATTCTGGTCTCCCTCCTATGGAAGAATGTTATGAAACTTGAAAGGGTTCTGAAAAGATTTACAAGGATGTTGCCAAGGTTGGACGGTTTGAGCTATTTGGAGAGGCTAAATACACTGGGGCTGTTTTCCCTGGAGCATCGGAGGCTGAGGGGTGACCATACAGAGGTTTTAAAAAATCATGATGGGCACAGATAGGGTAAACAGACAAGGTCTTTTCATTGGGGTGGGAAGTTGCCTGCAAAAGTGGTATTGTCAGTAGATTGCAAAGCAGACTTTGGGAAGCAGGAGGCAGTCCTAATAAATGAACATAAGTTAGCTATCCCTGGCTTTATAAAGCCTTTTAAAATGACAATAGATGTTGGTAGCTTTAGGATAGGTGGAGTCCTATTACAAATTGATGAATCAAGAAAGTAAACCAATGTCAGAAGAAGCACTGCACTGGAAAGGGAGGCTTTGGGATTCTACTGGCTAGTTGATATTTTAAAGTATGTGTCTCTCACACTGACGAAGAAACATTCATATACACTGAGCATAATTTCTCAACAAAAGGTGATGAATTAAAATTCATTATACTATGTTGCTCTGATAGATATTGTTAATTCAATCATTTAATGCAATGAATCTAGTTGACTGATCACATTGCTGGAAAAGATCATGTAGAAGTCAAAACATTGTCAAGAATATGATTTAATGGAATAGCGTAAGAATTTGGGAGTCATGTGACAAGGATTTCTCAAAATCCTGAATGAGAGTTAATTAATGTAATTTTCTTGTGTTATATTGTATTGCATGTTAGGTTCACTTGATAATAAATAGATTTAAAATGGTGTTTCTTCTCTTTAAGGATGAAGAAATCTAATAAACAATATACATTTCCTTTTTGGACAAAAATCTGGAACAGAAGTCAACCTGCAATAAGGCTAAAATACGAGGAGAGTTTTACAACTTGTCATTAAAATATATTGTAAAAATAAAGAAGGAGAATATGACTTTGTGGGTAAAGTTGAAAGTAATATAGTATATAATTGTGACCCCAACATTGATCCCTGGAGCACTTCACTAGTTACTGGCTGCCATCCTGAAAACGTAGCCCCTTATCTCAACTTCCTATCTTCTACTGGTTAGCCCATCCTCTGTCCATGCTAATATCCTACCTTCAACATGATGGGTTCTTATCTTTTTAATTATATTGTGATAGTTTAACAAGCACCTCATAAAATGCCTTCTGAAAATCCAAATAAATTACCCTAAATATCCGGCTTCAATGTATTCTAAGAAATTTGTCAGACTTGATTTCCCCTTTGCAAAGTTGATCATATTATATATTTCTAAATGCTGTTCCACTACATTCTTTATAATGGACTCTATTTTTTTCCCAATGACAGATGTTAAACTAACTTGGGTGGCACGGTGGCTCAGTGGTTAGCACTACTACCTCACAGCACCAGAGTCCCAGTTTTGATTCCAGCCTCAGGTGACTATCTGTGTGGAGTTTGCACGTTCTCTCTGTGTTGGTTTCCTCCACAGTCCAAAGATGTGCAGGTCAGGTGAATAGGCCATGCTAAATTGCCCATAGTGTTAGGCGCATCATTCAGAGGGAGATGGGTTACTCTTTGAAAGGTCGGGTTGGGCTAAAGGGCCTGTTTCCATGCTGTTGGTAATCTAATCTAACTGGCCTATAGTTACCTGTTTTTGTCCCCTTCTTTTTTGAGATAAAAGTCTTAGCATTTGCATTTTTACAATCACAGAAGAATAGAGGCATATGCTATTTTCTATATCACAGAATCCCTACAATGTGGAAACAGGCCATTTGGAGTATCCCACCTAAACCCATCCCCTACCCTATTACGCTACATTTTCCATGACTAATGCACCTAACCTACATGTGCCTAAACACTATGGCCAATTTAGTATAGCCAATTCACTTAGCCTGCACATCTTTGGACTGTGGGGGGAAACCGGAGCACCCGGACAAAACCCACACAAACACAAGGAGAATATGCAAACTCCAGCCAGACAGTAGCCCCAGGCTGAAATCAAACCCAGGTCCCTGGTGCTGTGAGTCACCATGACCTTTGCAGAATCCAAGAATTCTTGGAAGATTACCTCTGCAGCCATTACCTCTGTAGCTACTAATTTTCATAGTCTAGGATGAACCCAGTTGGTCCAGGAGACTTACCTGTCTTCAGCCCCATTAGATTTTCAGGACTTTTATCTCTAGTGATAGTTTATGTATTTATTTCCTCTCCTCATTTTGTTCCTTGACTATTTAGTAATTTTGGAATGCTTCTTGTGTCTTCTACAGTGAAGACTGATGCAAAGTATTTATTCAACTCCTTTGACATTTCCTGGTTCCCCTTTATTATTTCCACAGCCTCATTCACTACCAGGCCATGGTCAAAAAGTGTGGTGCTGGAAAAGCACAGCAGGTTAGACAGCATCTGAGAAGCTGGAGAGGTGATGTGGTGAAGAGCTTATGCCTAAAACATTGCCTCTCCTGCTTCTTGGGTCCTGCCTGACCTACTGTGCCTTTCCAGTGTCACACTTTTCACCAGCATCTGCAGTCCTCACTTTCTACTATCAGGCCAATGTTAAATTTACCCTCTCTCTTTGTTTCTATATATTTAAATAAGCTCTTGCTGTCCATCTTCATTTTTTTTTATAGTCATTTACAGGATGAGGGTGCCATTGGCTAAGCTAGCATTCATTGCCCATCCCAGAGGGCTGTTAAGAGTCAACCGCATTGCTGTGGGTCTGAAGTCACATGGAATCCAGACCAGTTCAGGATGGCAGTTTCCTTCCCTAAAGGACAATAATAATCAGATAAGCATTCCAATAATCAATTTGTGGTCATCATTAGACTCTTAATTATAGATTTTTATTGAATTCAGGTTCTATCATCTACCATGACAGGATTTGAATCTGGGTCCTCAGTACTTACCTGAGTCTCTGGGTTAACAATCTAGTGATAATATCACTCGGCCATAGCCTTCCCAAATATTATTTTCAATTGTATCCCCAAAGTTTATCTGCCCCCTTTTTTGAATTTTTTTTATTGGTTTTTAACTCTTTCTCAATCCTCTGGTTTACCTCTTATCTTTTTGGCATTGTATACTTTTTCTTTCAATATGGTGTTAACTCCACAGATTTGTAAGTGCAGAACACACAGAGACTTTAACCAGCCAGCAAATTGAAATAATCTCTCCATCTTCTCTGAGTGTGAGTGAAAACAAGTAAGCCAAGCAACTTCTAAAAAAAATTAAAACAAGAGAAGACCCAGACCAACTGGATCAGCTGTGGAAGTGAAGAATGACTTTCACACTTCATAACTTTACAGATAAAAATGGATGAGTTGGGATTTTTATATTCAACTAATAATTTTGCATTTCCTAAAGATGGATTTTTTTTTATTCTCAGTTTAATATAGAGACAGAAAATGATTGGCTATATCAGGAACATGGTAAAATATTAAATTCATATTTGTGACCCATGGAATAGTAGGACAGTGCTGTCCATCCATTTTTATCAAATCAATTTTCCATAGCAGCAAGGAATGGAAAATGCACTGCCAATTTACCTCACCGAGTAATTTAAAGTTGCAGACTGCTGTGGTTTTGTTTTACTTCTTCATCATCAAATCCCTATAGCGTGGAAACAGGCTATTCAGCCTAACACGTCCACACCTTCTGAAGAGTGTTCCATCCAGACCCATTCCCCTACCCTATTACTCTACATTTCCCACGACTAATGCACCTAACCTATACACTCCTGAAGGCAATGGGCAATTTAGCATGGCCAATTCACCTAACCTTCACATCTTTGGAGGAAACCAGAGCAGCCAGAGGAAACCCGTGCAGACAGAGGCAGAATGTACAAACTCCAGACAGACAGTTGCCCAAGGCTGGAATCAAACCCAGGTCCCTGGCACTGTGAGGCAGCAGTGCTAACTAATGAGCTACCATGCTGCCCTTTCCTTGCAGTTTCTCCCAGTAGATGACTCTCTTACTGTTCTGACAATTCACACATTTTCAAGTGGATATGCCTTGTGTCTTTTTTACAATAGTTGTCTCTTCTATAGTTCTGAAAATCCAGACATTTTTAGCTAAATCATTCTTGTTTCAAATGATATGTTTAATGTTTGCACCCAAAAATGTACTTATAGCAGAGCTGGATATCACATGACATGAACAAACTAATCAGTACAGTAAATACAATTGCATTTGTCAAAACAATCCTTGCATTGAAGTAGATACTTGTGATCCAACAGATATTCGACCGTGTGTATGTCCGTTAATGAATTACCTGTCAGAAACCCACAGTTTAAGGTTGAATAGTTGAAAGCATATGCAGCACACTTGGATCTCTAGGACACACTAAATAACTTGAAATTCCTGCCAGGTGCAAGTATTGTGTTCTAGGGGTTGTGACAGTGAAACTCATAAGAAGCCGAGGGAACAGAACTCATTTTTCATTTAGGTACTTTGCAGACTCAACATTGTGTTCATCAATTTTAAATTATAACCAGTACTCCGATTCATTTTTTTTTGCAGGCAGCAGATGTTGATTTTGTAATGATTCTGCATTTGTCACCTGCAGCTCCTCTTGTTGATCCTTTGTTTCATTGCTTGCCCGAATAGCAAAGCTGATTTTGTCTTGCTCCATTATCTCTTTTGTCATTGAACCTCTTCCCTGTCTTCCACCTTTATCAAGTTTTCCTTCTTGATTTTCTATCCACCCTCTCATACACCCTTTAGAAGACTCTGTGTCCGCTCAGACCTACCCATGACCCTGGAAGTAGGGAGGCAACATACACCATCCTGGATTCTCACTCTCAGCCACAGAAACATCTGCCTTTCCCACTGTGCCTATCGCCACCACTCACCTCTAGTTCGACCCTACCTGTGTGCAATAAAGCTAATGTGGTGCTTACGTTTCTTTGTTCTTGCATTCCAGGCTGTGGCTACATAGGCAAGGCAATTCATAATTGCTCTTTTTAAAATAGTGGTAATCCACCTTTTTGAATTACTGCAGAGTGTAATTACATGTTGCCGCAATTATGTTTGGTACAAAATTTAAGAATTTTGACCCAGCAAGTATCCCAGGTTCAATTCCAGCCTCGGGTGACTGTCTGTGTGGAGTTTGCACGTTCTCCTCGTGTCTGTGTGGGTTTCCTCTGGGTGTTTTGGTTTCCTCCCACAGTCCAAAGATATGCAGTTCAGGTGAATTGGCCATGCTAAATTGCCCATAGTGTTAAGTGCATTAGTCAGAGGGAAATGGGTCTATGTGGGTTATTCTTCGAACGTTTGGTGTGGGCTGGTTGGGCTGAAGGGCCTGTTTCCACACTGTAGGTAATTTAATCTAATCTAAAAGTACTAGGTGGACTTCATAACTTTACATGACTTAGTGGATAACTTGGAGATGATAGCGTTCCCATAATTTTCATGATTCAAGTGTTAACTGTGAAACTTGCTTTATTTCATGGCTTGATATGAATTCAGACCCTGTTTTGCATTACATTGACTTTCACAATACTTAACAAGACAATTTCAGACACTATAGTTGAGTCACTATCTATAAACCTCTTTGACACTGAATCATAATAATAGATTTTGCGAATGCAGACACAAGCTAACAGCTCATTTACTGTATGGCATCAAGATGTATGTGTTTCACATCTTGATTTGTATATAAATTGCTTTTTGAGAAATGCAGACTATCAAACTGTAAATCTCCTGAATGCAGGTATCAAATCTATTGGACCGAAGCCCTGTGGTTTAATTCTCAAGTTGGCATTTTTCACTTCATATGAGCAGATTACTCTTTACACTCGTGAATCTCTTCCTACACTACTGATTTATTCCTTGCATCTGTATAACACTCTTTTGCCTGAAAATCACATCATGAACTGGGGAATTCTACCCTTAAATTGAAAACTTTTTCAACAGATAAATCACTTTACATTATATAAATTGCTTCTTATGAAGGTTAATTAAAATAAAAACAATTTAAGGCATTGGAAGAGGGTTAGATTATCTGCCCCTCAAGCTTATTTTATCATTCAATGAGATCTTGGCTGATCTTCTACCTCAATTTCACCTTCCCACTTTGTTCCCATATCATGTGATTCTCTTAGTCACCAAAAATGTATCAGTGTCAGTGTTGAATATACTTAATGACTGAGTCTCAACTCACTATGGGTGAGAATGCCAAATTTCACAATACTTGAAGAAAGCTATGTTTGTCTCCGTCTTAATTCTTTAGCTATGATTCTTATTTTAAATCTTTCCAGCCAGGATAAACAATCTCTCTGTATCAATCACCTCAATTTCTCAAGAGTCTTATTTGTTTCAATGAGGCAACTTTGTACTCTTCTAACGTCTGAAGATTTCAGGCTTCGTCTATTCAATTTTTTTTCATCAAATGCATCAGTGAAAAAGACAAAGGTGAAGTGGTAGTGAGAGGGGACTAGATAGTCAGGGGCAGATATAAGTATTTCTATGACCATGAGCAAGGCTCCAGGATGATGTGTGTTGCCTCCCTGGTGTCAAGATCAAGGAGGTCTCTGAGTAGACACAGAATATTCTGAAAGGTGCATGGCAGGGTACTTAGAAAAAAATAGAATAAAATAGAAGATGGAAAGGAGGGAAATGGTTCAATGACAAAAAAAGAGGGTCAGCTGCCAGAGATCATGGTTCCATGTTAGCCATAATGGTGTAAGCAAGAGAAACGAGATCCTGTAAAGGAAATTTAGATTTGATTCCCTACAGTGTGGAAACAGCCCTTTGGCCCAACAAATCCTCTGAAGAGTAACCCACTCAGACCCATTTCCCTCTGGCTAATGCACCTAACACTACGGGCAATTTAGCATGGCCAATTCACCTGACCTGCACATCTTTGGACTGTGGGTGGAAACCGGAGCACCCGGAGGAAACCCACGCAGACACAGGGAGAACGTGCAAACTCCACACAGTTGAATGCATGATTAAAGATTAGTGTAGTAGAGAGAGTTTCAAATACCTGGACCATTGGGATCTCTTTAGGGTATGAGAGACTTGTATGAGAAGGATGGATTCTTATAAAAATGCAGGTAGGTTCGCTAGTGCCCACTCAGCAGGGTTTAAATTAGAGTGGCGGGGGGTGGGGAATGGAGGTGGCTGGAAACCAGACCACTAGGTCAGCGTGTGGAATAATTGAGATAGTGGATGTTAATTCAACTTAAATCTAATAAGAGCAACAGGCAGGGTAGGTTAATGAACACTGATTTTAATACAAGGAGTATAACAGGTAAAGCAGGTGAACTTAGAGTTGAGATTTGTATTTGGAGCTACGATATTGTAGCATTACATAAGTTTGTTTGAGTAAAGGGCAGGAATGGCAGCTCATTATTCCATTATTTAAATGTTTCAGTCATGACAGAGACGGATGTAAAAGGAGTGGTGGGGTTGCTGATTAAGGAGAATGTCACAGCTGCATTAAGAGTGGAGATCTTGGAAGGCTCACCCAGTGAGGCCACATGGGTCAAACTCAGGCATAAGAAAGGTACAACCACTACGATGCAGTTATACAATAGACCTCCCAATTGCTAGTGGAAGATAGAGGAACAGATATAGGCAGATCATGGAAAACTGTAAAAGCAACTGGGTTGTTGTAGTGGTGATTTTAACTTCTCCGATATTGACTGGGACTCCCTTAGTGCCAGGGTCTAGCCGGGGCAGAATTTGTTAGGAAGGTTTCTTGAAACAATATGTAGATAGTCCAACGAGGGAAAGGGTCACACTCGACCTTGTTTTAGGGGATGTGCCTTGAGGTGATTGAGGTTTCAGTGGGGGAGTATTTTGGGAACAGTGATCATAATTCCATAAGTTGGAAGATAGTTATGTATAAGGATAAAATTGGTCCTCAGGTGGAAGTGCTAAATTGGGGGAAGGCTAATTATAACATTTTTAGGTAGGAACTGGTGAAATGAGAATGGAGGTGGTTGTTGAAAGGTAAAATGACATATGGTGTGTGGGAGTCTTTTAAAGTATAGAGCTGAAAATGTGTTGCTGGAAAAGCGCAGCAGGTCAGGCAGCTTTTCCAGCAACACATTTTTCAGCTCTGATCTCCAGCATCTGCAGTCCTCACTTTCTCCTCTTTTAAAGTATAGTTGATCAGAGTGCTGGCCCAGCATGTTCCTGTGAGGATGAAAGATAAGGATGGATAGATTTAGGAACTCTGGATGACAAGAGAAATTGTGAGCATAGTCAAAATTATAAAGGAAGCATTTCTAAGGTTTGGGAAACTGAACATAGACAGAATCATCAAAGAATTTTTAAAAATCAGAAATATTTTAACCTAGTAGTTAGGAAGACTAAAAAGGGCCGTATAATGACCTTGGTAAGTATAATTAAGGAGAATCCTGAGGTTTTTTGTATTACGAGGAAGAAGGTAGCTAAAAGAGAATAGGTTTACTCAAGGGTAATGGAGGGAATGCATGCATGGAGCCAGAGGAAGTGGGTGAGGTCCTTCATGAATATTTTATATTCACATTCACCGTGGATAAAAGTAAAAATAGGGAGGGGTATGTTGATATTCTGGACATTTCGATATTAATAAGGAAATGGTGTCTTGAAAAGCATTGAGATACACAAGTCCCCAAAACATGATGGGATTGTGAGCTATTGTTATAGATTATCTTTATTCACTCAGTCACCAGCTCACTATATTTATTAATATCATTCATTCATAACCCTTTACTAACCCGTTATTTATTATAATATGGTTTCTTTCATTCATTCATAATACCGTGGTTCTGTAGTGTATTTTACTATCCAAATTTAAACAGCTCTTTCTGATCAAAATAGCCTTTTAGACTCATTACTGCATTTTCACACCTTATCAGCCCTTGCTACAATCAGTGTTTACCTCTGATAAGTGTAGTTTACAGAACAATATCACCCATTTAAGTCTCCACCTGTTAAATACCTTTTAACTGGGCCATTATCCCTTTCAGAAATTAACTGATAAAATAGAGCTTCCATGAAATTGCATGAGTGAATGGAACTCATACTGGCAAATAATAAATAAATTGCACAATCCAGCTGCAGTAATCAGCTTAATGTCATTTATTTTTTTTATTAAGTACATGAACAATTTTTAACTTACTTAGAGCATATAGCCTAATATTTTTACAAACAATAACAAACTTAAAAGACAAAAGGACTAACACCTCTTAATTATGCAAGCAAACTGGACAGACAGTCTTAATCCCATCAGAAGTAACAACATGTTTTAACCCATCTCCTGTCTCCCAGGACAGAAGCCCTTCAAACCTTTGTGTACTATAGATAAAACAATGTAACACCATAATAATGAAATTTTAATGTATGTTAGAACTGTATTTTGGGATTCTACTGCCGTCTCAAACTTGTGCTGTGATTGGCTGAATAAAAGAGGCTGTTTTCGCCACTCACCAATTTCAGTCGTTATTTGAATACAATCCCACAGGATCTATCTCAGGATACTGACGGAGGTAGTAGAATAGATTTTTGGACCTTGACAGAGATCTTTGTATTCTCTTTAGTCACAGGTGAGCTCCTGGATTGGAGAATAGACAGCGTTGTTCTTGTGGAAAAGTACAGCAGCACTGCTCTGATCTAAACGCTTTTCAGCATCTGTAGTCCTCACTTTTGCCTAGCTTTATTCTTTTGTTTAAGAAGAGCAACAGTGATAATTCAGGGAATTACTGACTTGTGAGCTTTACATTAGGCAGAAGGAGTTTTTTTTGGAAAAGATTCTTAGGGACAGGATTTACTCTCATGTGAGAAAAGAATTGGCTTAATAGGGATAGTCAGCATGGCTTTGTGTGGGGAGATCTCGTCTCACAAACTTGGTTGAGTTTTTTGAGGAAGTAATGAAGCTAGTTGATTAAGGCAAAGCATTGAATGGGATTTACTAAAGCATTTGACAAAGTCCCACATGGCAGGCTGGTCCAAAGGATTGCTCATTCCTGTTGAAGGGCTTTTGCCCGAAACATTGACTCTCCTGCTCTTTGGATGCTGCCTCGCCTGTTGCGCTTTTCCAGCACCACATTCTCAACTCTAATCTCCAGCAACTGCAGTCCTGACTTTCCCCTGGTCCAAAAAATTAGGTCACTTGAGATCCAAGTGAATTGTTAAGTTGGATGCAAGATTGACTTGATCGTAGAAGACGTGGGGTGGTTGTATTTTTCAAACGTTTGTAAAAATATTGAAATGATTTGGATAAAAATGTAGGTGGACTGATTAGTAATTTTGAAAATGGCACAAAAATTGATGGAGTTGTGGGTAGTGAAGAAAGTTGTCAAAGAATATAACAGGATATTTATCAGTTAGAAAATTGGGCAGAGAAATAGCAGATGGAGTTTAACCTGGCGTAATGTGATGTGCTGCAGTTTAGGAAGTCAAATGCAAGAAGAAAGTCAATAGAAAATGTCAGGACCCTTAAGTGCACTGATATACAGAGGGATTTTGGGAGGCAAGTCTACAGCTTCCTGTATATGAGGAAGAAGGGCTCATGCCCGAAACGTCGATTCTCCTGCTCCTTGGATGCTGCCTGACCTGCTGCGCTTTTCCAGCAGCTTCCTGTATATGTCAAGCAAAATGGATAATGTAGTAAATGTATGGCATGCTTGCCTTCATCAATTGGGGCATTGATACAAATCTTAGCAAGTCATGTTGCAACTGCATAAAACTTTAATTAAGCCACATTTGGAGTGCACTTCTGGTCACCACATTAAAGGAAAGATGTGGAGACTTTAGACAGGGTGCAAAAGAGGCTTAATGGGATGTTTTCTGGACAGGAGTATAATTGCTATAAGGAGAGGTTGGACAAACCTGAATTGCTTTTGCTAGAGCATCAGAGGCTGAAGGGAGACCTGACAGAAGTATATAAAATTATGAAAGAATGGATAGGGTGGATAGGTAAAGTCTTTTTCCCAGGGTGGATGTGTCAAAAACTGGGAAGCATAAGTTTTAAGCGTGAGGGGGTGATGTTTAAAGGTGTTGTGTGAAACAAGTTTTTTACACAAAGAATGGTAGGTGCCTGGAACATGCTGCCGGGAGCTGGTAGACATAGATATACCATAGCAATGTTTAAGGGATATTTAGACTGATACAATAACAAGCAGGGAATTGAGTGATATGGACCATGTGAAGGCAGATGGGATTCTTTTAGAATGGCATCATGGCAGGCAAGATATAGTGGGCTGAAGGGCCTTTGGTGTACTTTCTAAGTATAAATGGGAGTACACCACAAAGTCCATCAAATCAACTCAACAATTGAATATGATTATGCTGGTATGAGTCTTCAACTTCTTTTCACTTATTTTGACCCATTTCCATTATTTGCAGAGAGATCAAAAATCTTTCTAATGTAGCCTTAAAAGCATTCAGTAATGGAACCTCCACAACCTGCTTGGGTAGAGAATTCCACAAGTTCACAATTCTTTGAGTGAAGCAATTTCTCTTCCTCTTAGTTTTAAATAAATGACCTCTTACCCTCAGACTGCAGCTTTAGTTTACCTGATCAATGGAAACGATCTTTTTTTTTATTTTTCATGTCCTTTCAACATTGTACATATCAATACGGGTACCTCTAATTCTTTTAAACTCCAGGAAATACAGGCCAATTTATTTAGTCTCTCTGCAAATTTTAGCAAGATTTCTCTATATCTACACTCTTAAAAGCCACCCAATAAAGACCAACACATCATTTGCCTTCCTAATTATATACTACATAAATATTGACTTTCTCAGTTCCCTGTACAAGCCTACCCAAGCACGTTTGAGCATACATACTTACAGCTTTCATACTCTTTACAAAAAAGTGTTTTTCTACTCTTATGATCAATGACTACATGACACTACATTAAGCTCCATCTGCCATCTTATGTACAGTTTAACGTTCTATTGTGTAAATGGTTTCTTGTTCTTGCAATAGAAATTGTCCTTGCTGAAGAGATTCATTAATCTAGTATAAGAATGGTCATTCTCAGGGACTATGGGTCAAAAAGGCCCCATCTCTGACTAGCATTGTCCTTGAATGCACTTAATAAAGACAACATCACAGGGTTTTCGATATTTTTGATTTTGGATTGAATTGGGAAAATAACTGTTTTATAGCAAAGGATTGAGAAAGCAGCTGATGTATTTTCAATGAGCAAGTTACTGAAACTCATCATGGTGTTTACACTGTTGCTCTGTTCATGCAGAAGGTGTTTGTAGCTGGACTGGCTCCAGGAGTTGGTGTACAAGGTGAGATTTGGCTGGCAAGAAGTTGCTGATTAGTTTGTGGTATTGTGACCACTTTTGATTGCAAAGGCCCAAAGCCTGACAGTAATTATGTGATTAGTTTCTGAGTAGCTGGACAGCTTGTAGGGTAGAAGATGCTGGCAGAATCCTTTGGCCAGCTGAAAGAGCAGATGGTATTTTCTCCAATGAAATGCCAAAAAAAAAATCAGTTTATTTTCTCACACTATTTTCTGTAAGCCATTGTTTTTAAGCAATAAAGTCAGAGACTTTGTAATGTGTGAGTCATTGCTCTGCGTTTCCTGTGGAAAAAGTGGTGGAACCTGAAAGAAAAGATCAGAGAATTGAAGGACTTGGGAAACAAAATGAACACTTAATTGAAACTTGAGGGCTGGAGCTTTTAAACTGTTTTTCAGTAGCTTTTTCGCCCCTTACACCCATAAGGCCAATTTTCTTTGTCTGTAAGTGTGTTTAGCAGGATTATAGAAGACAGTTAGATTCTTAACTAGAAGAGTTGTATATCGACAATTCATTGCAATGGATAAAGTTAATTTATTTGGAATGAACTATATCCTTGTTTGGTACAAAACGTAGACTGTATTTCCTGTTTGCCTGTATGACAGGTAAAATTAAGAATTTGTATACTTTGATAAATTCTCAACATTTGTGATAACTCTGAGAATAGCAGGACTTGATTCCTAACATGCCACCACAGTGAAGGCATGGATTAGGAAGCTAAACAACTTTTCATCTAAAGGAGTCAATAGTAGTCATGATTTGGAGTTGCCGGTGTTGGACTGGGGTGTACAAAGTTAAAAAATCACACAACATCAGGTTATAGTCCAATAGGTTTATTTGAAAGCACTAGCTTCCGGAGGGCTGCTCATTCATCAGGTGGTTGTGATGAAGGAGCTGATGAAGGGGCAGCACTCAGAAAGCTAGTGCTTCCAAATAAATGTTGGACTATAACCTGGTGTTGTGTGATTTTTAACATCATCTAAAGGACACCATCTTCAACAAAACTTTCCCTTTGTATTGCACTGAGGAACTCCACTGGGAGATTACAAAAGCTGCTTTAATAATGATGACTGATAGAAATATGTTGGCTTAATGATGTGATTGTAAAACAACAAGAATTCCTGATCAATTAAATTGAGAGTAGACTTGCTGCTGAGGAGAGAAGTGCTGACCTTTCTTTGTAAGCTTCTCTAATCTTTCCTTCTTTGTCAGGGGCATGATATGTTATTGCTGGTTTTTTGGTTGTTTATGTTATTTAATCAAGTTATTCTGAACAGTAGTCATAGAGATGTACAGCATGGAAACTGACACTTCAGTCCAACCCATCCATGCCGACCAGATATCCCAACCCAATCTAGTCCCACCTGCCAGCATCTGGCCCATATCCCTCCAAACCCTTCCTAATCATATACCCATCCAAATGCCTCTTAAATGTTGCAATTGTACCAGCCTCACCACTTCCTCTGGCAGTTCATTCCATACACTACCACACTCTGTGTGAAAAAGTTGCCTCTTAGGTCTCTTTTATATCTTTCCCCTCTCACTCTAAACCTATGCCCTCTAGTTCATCCAATTTCAGTAATAATGCAAAATAACTAATGCCAAGGCACCAGCTCATTTTGCAAAGCCTCCTGATTTACTTTTTATTGAAATTAATGGTAATTTTGGACTAAATTTAGAAGTAGCTTCACTTTTGCCTGTTTTGTTCGACTTTCAAATTCAAATTTTGTACCTCATGCAACTGACTGAGATCTGAAATGATCAGGACTGAAGTTTTGTAAAACAGAAGTGTCATTCTGATCTGACTGGAAACTGAAGTTCAGTTTAGGTGCATTGGTTCCTGCTATATTAAGCTCGAGAAAATGTACTATTTTATTGAATTGTCATCTCTCATATTAAAAAACATCACAAATAAAATCAATATCAAGTGAACACATAGCAAATGATGACAAGATCTGCACACCTTGGCCTCTCTTGCCAATACTAGCTGTCACTATAGATCAATCACAACTAATATTTTAGGAGCCGTGTGAAGTTTCCATCAAGAAGCCAAAACACAGAATCTTGGAGTAGACAATTTCTCCTCAAAGAGTCTCAGTAAGAAACTTGTTAAACTGACATCCAGCTTCATGTCACTGTATCCAAGCCTGTCACTATACATTCTTGTTTTTTTCCAATATTAATATGTGGTGAGACAAAACTTTGTTCAATTTAGTCTTTGTAAAACAGTAGGTATACACTCAACTTTAACTGAAAGATCACAGGCCTGAATTGCTAACTCTGCTTTATTGATTCAATAGGTAGTGGCCTCAACCACTGAGTGTTTTGAGCATTTTTCTGCTTTTATTTGACATGTTTTTGTTTGTTACATCTATCTAACACAGTAACTTTACTACCTCTGAGTGCTGATTGAACCTTAGCTATAATTCCCTCTTAGTCTGAAACAAAAATAATGTGTTTGTCACTGATTTGACATGTTAACTCTGTTTTCTCTCCACAGATGTTGCCAGACCTATTGTGTTTCTCTAACACACTGTTTTTGTTTCAGATTTCCAGTGTCCACAGTTATCCCTCTAACTCTGCTTGTATTCTATTCCCAAATGCAGCTTTTAAAATTTACAATACCATTTTACTGACAGTCTGTAACCAACCATGACCAAAATCTTCATTAATAGATTTATCATCTTGACATTTAATTTCTCCAATAGTTCCCTACTCCACAAGATACGGTAGTATTAAAACTGTATACTACAGAAGTTAGAATCTGAAACAGAGAAAGAGAACATGCTAGAGAAACTGGAGACAGAAGTAGAGAAAACATTTTGAAAACATCATATTGGACTCAAAAGCTCAAAATGATCAAACAAGCATTTACTAAACTGTAAACAACAAAGGAGGAGAGTAGCCAGAATATAATTTCTCAGTCACAAATGCAGTGCGGTAGTGCTGGTAGAGTTTCAATGAGATCATGAGGGCAGGACATTATTACATTTAAGTGTAAAATTCCCTTTGACTTGTAACTTCTCCAAACTCCTACTGCACTCTATCCCCCAGGCCAATGCAGTACCCCACTCATTTGTCTTTTTGTCAAATCTCCTCATTTCCACTCTTGAAAAGTCATCCCACTAGCACTCACCCTCACGTGATTTCAATATCACCTCCATCTTTCACAATCACCCGACTGTATAAGGCAAATTGATCTAAGAAGGTTAACTCTGAAGCCTTTGGCAACCCCAATTCTAACAGTCACAGTCCTCCAGAAAGGCTCAGGAACAATTGTCATTGAGCACCAATCTTCACACACAACAAGATTTGAAGAGAAGCTGCAAAGGCTTTTTTTTTATCATCAACACTGTAGCAGCATGGTCAAACAATGATCACTATGTGGCTTTCTCCAGGCTAACATAAAAAAAACAGGAGGTTCTCTTCCTACATAATGTCAGGAGGAGACATCCTTATTTGACAAAGAAAACCTGGATGGAAGTACCAGGGAAGTGAATGATTTTGCTGTTTTACAAGGATGGGTGAAAATCCAAATACTTGATGTGCGTGCATAGCTATGAGCATAGGACTTGTTCACCAGTGGAGTGGATAAATGGTGTCTGCATGTACAAAACACCAAACAAAGGAGACATCAGCATCTTGTAAATCTCTCAGAGACTGGGCTTTGCTAGCAGGGAAGGTTATTTGCAATAGGATATGTCCCACAACACATATTTCAGCAGAGATTACAGATACCGAGCTGAAGGGTTTAATCCAGTTAACATGGGGCCAGGTAGGTTGGAATAGTAGAGACAAGAGTTAGTTTGATGGCTGAAGTTCTGAAGAAGGGTCATTGGAGCTGAAGCATGGGTTCTGCTTTCTATGCACAGATGCCACCAGACCCGTTGGGTTTTTCCAGCAATTGCTGTTTTTGTTTCTGATTTCCAGCATCAGCAGTTCTTTGGTTTTTGTTTAGTTCAATGGCTGATAAGTACCCTAAATAAGACAGCGTGGGTGGTTTGGTGAATGATGCATGTGATGTTCATCTCTGTGACAAGCTTGTCATGTCTGTCTGAGATGCAACTGTTTCTACAGAGTCTTCCTCCTCTTCTGCTGAGTTGCAAACATTCATGTTATTCCTTCAGCAGGTTAGTCATCAGCCCCAGCAGACACATTCCTTGAGAGACTGATTTGACTGTTAGAAGGAA
This sequence comes from Hemiscyllium ocellatum, assembly GCF_020745735.1. NCBI lineage: Eukaryota > Metazoa > Chordata > Chondrichthyes > Orectolobiformes > Hemiscylliidae > Hemiscyllium > Hemiscyllium ocellatum. The sequence goes on along the minus strand of NC_083411.1, from coordinate 99,591,393 downwards.
AGAATACAGAAGGCACAATATCGAATGTTTATTCTGTTTCTAGGACTAGCAAAGATGCAAACACCTCAACGGGTTTCTACATATCAGCTACAACAATAGAACTAACTAGATGGATGACATCACAGTCAGTAAGCCGGCCATCAGATAATGTGACAGTCCAGTTCTCTGACTCTCGGAGGTGTGTAGGAGTTCTGAAACATGCTAAACCTGAAGCAGATCATGAGCCATTGGAGTTGGCTATGAGATTGCAACAATTGGATTTTCAAGGAGAGATGTATGAAGATTTTCCAGAGCTTCCTCAGAGTAGCATGCTCTAGCAAGACCTGTGGAAAACTCCATCTGGGTCCTTTCTCTGAACTCTCAATTAAGATATTGGCAATTCTGAGTAAAAACCAAACTCAACAGCATAATCAGAGAATTCTGGAAAAACATTCAGGTTTGAATCCTTCAGGAAACCCTTGAATGCCAGCATCTCTTTCTTACCCCTCTTTTCAATAATGTCATAAAAGAAGCAGTGCTCTGACACTCTCCCTACCTATCACTGCCCAGTGTGAAGGTGGACTAAAGATCGTAAGTGAGTAATAATTTCCCACTAGGTGTTCTCAATGGACTGAATGCTATGGAGCAGGCCAAACCCCATCAAAATATATTAGGATGGTAGCCTAGACAACAACCTTTTCTTACTTTAGGGGTAAGTGTAAGGCATTGCATTCCAGATGCAGTTTGATTGGTCAAAATATTTGACTAAGCAAAACATGCTTTATTTTGTATTGCAGTTAAACTACAGACAAATTAAAAGTATTGGCTTGACTGTGACACTATCAAAATGCTTAATAAAATAATATATTATAAATATTAACTGTTCCAATAGAGTAACATTCTATAAACACACTCTTGGCAAAGGCAAATTCACTAAAATAAATTGTCTAATATGCAATTCTAACAGCAGGAAGAGAACCCCAACGTTTAGCTGTAATAGAGACAGGAATAAGAGCTTCCACATTCAGCTTCAAGACTCCAGCAACTGCAGAAAGACAAAACTAACACTCTTGGCTCTGGGGAGCTTCACCTCATCCATTTAGGCCAACTCTATTTTACCAACTTTTAAAACTAACCAAGGCCTCACAAGCTGTTCACCTGGAGTGGTTGGCTTTGGAGTATACTGCTCGGTACTTCTGTCTCAACCTTACTTCATTAAAAAAAAACAGGACAAACTATATCTCTTAATACCATGGTATCATCACACGGAGGGCAGGCTGCCAGATGTCTTATCACTTTGTATTATGGAGATTAAGTAAGGAGTGGGCTGGGCACGCTATATATTTTACATGTCCCACTTGCTGCACACATGCCTGGTGAAGTGGGATATAATCTGGCCTATCAACTCTTATCTCAAGCCTTTAACTCCTGATTGTGCTCATCTTTTATCCTGGATTTGGCTTCTTTGATAACCCTGCAATTCTTTCTCATTTGGTGTAGCCCATGTGACTACATGAGGCAGCAAGAAAGCATGGTAGATCGATGGATAATTTAATTATCACAAAAGTCACTCAATTTTGGAAGGATGGGCTTCTGACTTTTTGGCCACATGCTCTTTAGAATATGAAGTTGGGAGTAATAACTTTGAAGATTTTGTTACAACAGTTTTTTCCAAAGGTTGGGATGAATATATGCCTGCAGAACTGAATCAAAATTTAATTATATTCACACTGTGAGGAAATTCCCCAATTAACTAGAGGTTGTTCCAAGTTTCTGCCAAATAGTACTCAAACTGTAGAGTGAAACTAAAATTGGCCTGTGGAGATCAAGATACTTAGAGATTACATTTAGCTTTGTGAAGACTGATCAAACCTGGTTTTAACTCTGGTACAAGAACATCTGTCAATCTACATCAACATTGAAGACTTCATTACTTGATTCAAGTTCAACAATTTTTGTATTCATGAATGAACTAGTTAAGAGATAATAACAAAAACCATAATCAATAAATATGACGTGAGTTGGATCAGCAAGAACGGTAGAATTCAGACTTCATTTAATAAAAAAGGGCCAACTTCAAGCCAGTATGTGGTTGCTTTCACTTACTAATGAGAAACTCAAAAGTAAATGACTGAATAAGTTTGTAAAAGTTGTATTAATATTTTTAAAAGCTGCATATACATTAAACATATACTGAAGTTACAACCTCAAAACAGGCCAACCAGTAAATGTCAGTGTTTATTCTTCACACGTAAAAATATTTCTTATTAGATTTCTCCATTTACATGCATTCCCTTCACTTTTCTATCCTCATCCATTCAGTCTTTCATGTGTTTTGAATCAACCTGTTCAGGTCTGTTATTACATATTTCCAGGATCATTTGTCATTGTAAAGCACTTGCTGGTGAGTATGATTGTCCACCTGGGACAATCCATGTCACTGGCCATGTGTTCTGTGAATCCTTGCATGGCTAATAAGCCCAGACCTAGAACTGCATCCCCAAATGCACATTTGGCAGCTGTTTCTGGAGATAGAATTGGTCCTTAGCCTCAAGGTCGCTGGCATTCCTTTCTCTGATTCTTTTTCCATACTCCCTCTTGCCGATGGGTGCTCTTGAAGAATTATGTACCTTTCTACAGGAGTTCCATCCAAGTCAGTTTTTTTTCCCTGAACAAGGACCTCTTAGGTATTGTACTTCTTGAGATAAGCCTTCAGGGGCCTTTGAAGCACTTCTTTGGTCCTCTTCTAATTCGGGTGTTTTCCTTAAGGTGAGCAAGGATTTGCTTTCACACTCGGAATTAAGGAAGCCCGAGCATGTGACCAATCCAGCCAAGTCGATTTCCAATGATCTTGGCCTCAATCCTGGTGCTATTGCCTTTCTCGAGGACACCGATGTTATTGCTCCTGTCTTCCTGGTAGATGTGATGAATTTGCTTTGAACTAAGACCTTTTGGCTCAATGGCAGAGACATGCCATTGTCACAGAAGTTCTAACTCAGCAAGCTTTTATGTTGGCTTAATTGTTGCACAAGCACCATTTGTACCATTTAGAGCAATGACCTTCCCCAACAAGGAGGAAGTCTAAACACCCTCTTTGGCACCTAACAATATTACCAGCATCAAACTCCTGGGAGATACTACTTAAAATACTCTTTCTTGACCAGAGTAGTTGAATAGAGTGGTTACAAAACCAGGCCAAAGGCTGGGAACTGTGTCACGAGTGACTCATCTCTTTGAATCCTCAAAATATTTCCACATGTACTGTCCCAGGGTACTGAAGGAGGTGGCTCGGGAAATCATGGATGCATTGGTGATGATTTTCCAGAATTCGATAGATTCAGGATCGGTACCTGAGGATTGGAGAGTGGCTAATGTTATACCACTTTTTAAGAAAGGTGGGAGAGAGAAAGCAGGAAATTATAGACCAGTTAGTCTGACCTCAGTGGTGGGAAAGATGCTGGAGTCTATTATAAAGGATGAGATTACGGCACATCTGGATAGTAGTAACAGGATAGGACAGAGTCAGCATGGATTTATGAAGGGGAAATCGTGCTTGACTAATCTTCTGGAGTTTTTTGAGGATGTAACTCTGAAGATGGACGAGGGAGATCCAGTAGATGCAGTGTACCTGGACTTTCAGAAAGCTTTTGATAAAGTTCCACATAGGAGGTTAGTGAGTAAACTTAGGGTGCATGGTATTGGGGGCAAAGTACTAGATTGGATTGAAAATTGGTTGGCTGATAGGAAACAAAGGGTAGTGATAAACGGCTCCATTTCGGAATGGCAGGCAGTGACCAGTGGGGTACCGCAGGAATCCGTGCTGGGACAGCAGCTTTTTACAATATATGTTAATGATATAGAAGATGGTATCAGCAATAACATTAGCAAATTTGCTGATGATACAAAGCTGGGCGGCAGGGTGAAATGTGATGAGGATGTTAGGAGATTACAGGGTGACCTGGACAAGTTAGGTGAGTGGGCAGATGCATGGCAGATGCAGTTTAATGTGGATAAATGTATGGTTATCCACTTTGGTGGCAAGAACAGGAAGGCAGATTACTATCTCAATGGAATCAATTTAGGTAAAGGGGCAGTACAGAGAGATCTGGGTGATCTTGTACACCAGTCAATGAAGGCAAGCATGCAGGTACAGCAGGTAGTGAAGCAGGCTAATAGCATGCTGGCCTTCATAACAAGAGGGATTGAGTATAGAAGTAAAGAGGTGCTTCTACAGCTGTACAAGGCCCTGGTGAGACCACACCTGGAGTATTGTGTGCAGTTCTGGTCGCCAAATTTGAGGAAAGACATTCTGGCTATTGAGGGAGTGCTGCGTAGGTTCACGAGGTCAATTCCTGGAATGGAGGGATTACCTTACACTGAAAGACTGAAGCGACTGGGCTTGTATACCCTTGAGTTTAGAAGACTGAGAGGGGATCTGATTGAGACATATAAGATTATGAAAGGATTGGACACTCTGGCAGCAGGAAACATGTTTCCGCTGATGGGTAAGTGCAGAACTAGAAGACACAGCTTAAAAATACGGGGTAGACCATTTAGGACAGAAATGAGGAGAAACTTCTTCATCCAGAGAGTGGTGGCTGTGTGGAATGCTCTGCCCCAGAGGACAGTGGAGGCCCAGACTCTGGATTCATTTAAGAAAGAGTTGGATAGAGCTCTCAAAGGTAGTGGAATAAAGGGTTATGGAGATAAGGCAGGGAGTGGATACCGATTAGGAATGATCAGCCATGATCATATTGAATGACAGTGCAGGCTCGAAGGGCTGAATGGCCTACTCCTGCACCTATTGTCTATTGTCTATTGTCTATTGTCATATAAATCTGGAGTGTAATGGACTCCTCCCCATTTATCTGGATGTGTGTAGATCCAATACTACTCTGGAAAAAAGACACCAACCAAAAAAAAAATCACTTGATTGACAACTGACCCTACATCTTAAATGCTTACAAAAATATAGAAACTGTGAGCAAGAGTAGGCATTCAGCCATTTAAGCTTTCTCTGCCATTCCATCAGACCATGGCTGATCCTTTGTTGAATGCCATATTCCTGATTTCTACCCATACTCCATTGGTATCTTTAAAATTAAAAAAACTATCTCTTTCTTAATTATATTCAGTGACTTCACCTCTACAACCTTCTGCATTTGAGAATTCTACAGATTCACTACCATTTGAGTGAAGAAATTTTCCCATACCTCAGTCCTAAATGGCCTATCCCTTCTTCCAGCTCAGCTTGACTACAACATGACTGTTGTGCAGTCAACTGATTTATCTTAAAATTTAAAGATAGGGATAATGTGCCAGCTAGGGTAGGGGTAGCCTACCAGCTGGACAGGGTACCTGGTGGATAGACCATAGTGGGAAGCAAGTGGGATGCCAAGTGGATAGGGTGCTAGGGTGCAAGGTAGCAAGAACGCAGGTAAACGATGTAATGTTTAGGGTAGGTTGAGTTGGGTGGAAGAAATTGGACCAGCAGAGGTGGGGTTTGGGACTTAGGGGGTTCAGGTTCATAAGTGAGTATGTCAGTTGGGTCAGGTCTGCTGCAGTGAGGGGAAGTGATGTAATGTGCAGTGGGTTGGGATCAGAGATTGTGAGGGAAAGTGTTGGTTCTGTGGGGCAAGGGGAGGATTGATCAGGCTCTGTGGTCAAGGGGTCAGGTCCAACACCAAGAAAGAGGCTGGTCAGGTTGGCTCTGACTGAGGTGCAGATGAAGGGGTCTTAATTTTCTACTGGGGGCAAGGTGAATTGTTCAGGGAAGGGAGATTTGAGTTCTGCTGGGTGCAAGGGAGGGTCAGGTCCTGCTTGAGGGTGGGGAGGGGGTGAAGGAAGGTTGGGTTTGTGTGGTGTAATGCATCTGAGAGAAGGTGTATTTGTGGATATATGAGTTAAGTATGGGGTCAGTTTAGTAGTTACTCAGGAGTTTCACTACATACTGTATTTAACAATCTAACATTTCCAGAATAGTCACTTTGTTTAATTTCATCTGAACTATCCCAAGTCCCCAAATTTTAAATGCAGACTTTAGAGGGATCTTAGTGTGGAAGAACTGCTCGGCAAGAAATTCTATTACAAAAGCAGAAACTGCTGGAGAGACTTTGCAGATCTGACAGTATCTGAGGGAAGATAGCAGAGTTAACATTTCAAGTCATTCAGTCAGAGTCATAGAAATGTACAGCACAGAAACAGACCCTTCGGTCCAACTTGTCCATGTCAACCAGATACAAGTCCAGTGACTCTTCATCAGAACTCAATTCTGTTTTTGCTTTAGACCTCCAGCATCTGCAAGATTTTGTGCAATTATAAAATATGTTATTACCTGGCCAATTGTTTCACAGCATCTGGGGATTCTGCAGGAAACTCCTACCTATGCTGGCATCACAATGTCTGCCCTTTTTTACATTTAAATTTACCACAATATCCTGTCACTTCTCTCTTCATAATCTTTCTATCATCATGCAATCTGGTGCATCATGGCTGCCATAACTCCCTAATTACCTAGTCAAGTGTTATTAATTGATTCAACTTTACTGTACCAAACGCCTGGAACATTCTTCATTACAGCATTGTGGCTGTGTCTTCATGACATGGACTGCAGCAGTTCAAGAATGTTTCTCACTATCAGGTTTACAAGAGCAATTAGAAATGGGCAGTTCATGCTGATATCCACATTCCTTGAATTAAAAAATATATAATACATGCCCTTCTTCTGCTCCTTAGCAATGTTGCAATCCATGGCTGTTCCCTCTCTTGACCTGGGACCAATGCTTAATAGCTTGGCTCAAGCTTCTCCCCGCAGCTTGTAAGTCCAATGTTTAGAAATGGAAACTGGGTCGGTGCACGTGCAAAATACAATTGGATGACCACTATTCTTCATTTCTATTCCTCCAAAAGAAGACCCTCCCCCAAATTGACCTGCGTGACTGGTGAGGATTGTTTTAGGGAACTGCAGTAGGTTAATAGCTACTTTGAAATGCAGGTGTTAGGGTAACCAACCTCAAACACACCAAATAGTGAAGAGTCATGGTCATTTTGAATTGCAGAGGAAGGGTTAAATGACAAGCCCACTGAAAAAATGTACAAATCTCAAGAAATTGTCAGTGGTAAAAATAACATCATAAATCACTTGGGAAGTAAGCTTTTAGTGAGTCTTTAGAAAGTACTGTTGGGTTCTTTTATATAGTGCCTAGCAATGCTGACAGCTAAGTTTATTTGGGCATAATTATTGCATATACAGCAGAAATGACAGAAAAATTCAGATGTAAGATGTCACAGATTTAGCATTTCCTCATTTAGGTGTGCTCATCCAGTTAGATTTGATTCTTTAATGTCCACAGGACATATTGATCTACTCTGTCTCAGCTCTGAGAATATTCACTAGAACCATGCAATAGTCACTGAGAATTCCTGATTGCTGAATCTGCTGGATCTCTTTCAACTCCACCTTTAGCTATTTCTGCACTATTGATAGCTGATGCATATCTTTTATCTTCCATTAATCATTAGGTTACTTAAAGGTCCTTCGGCCCAACAAATCCACATCGACCCGCCAAAGTGCAACCCACCCAGACCCCTACATTTACCCCTTCACTTAACACTATGGGCAATTTAGCATGGCCAATTCACCTGACCTGCACGTCTTTGGACTGTGGGAGGAAACCGGAGCACCCGGAGGAAACCCACACAGACACGGGGAGAACGTGCAAACTCCACACAGTCAGTCGCCTGAGGCAGGAATTGAACCTGGGTCTCTGGCGCTGTGAGGCAGCAGTGCTAACCACTGTGCCACCGAGTCACCCATTACTTTGCACTTAGATCTAAATTAATTTCCACCTCTCTCTCCTCATGACCAATTTATAAAATGCATAACATTATATAGTCATGAGATAATATCATTACAGTATAGAAAAAAAGCCAATTAGCCTGCTGTGTTCATGCTAGACCTTCTTCACAAGAGCAACTTCTCCTTTCTCCCAATGTCTGTTTTTCAGATAAATATCTAATTCCCTTTTGAAAATCATAATTGAATCTGTCTTCACACTTTTATGCATTCCAGATCCTGATTACTTGGTCTCCAAAATTAGAGAAACAAAATCTCACCTCATGGTTGTTTATTTTAGAAATTATTTTACATCAGTGTGCTCTGATTCTATCCACAGCAAGAAATGTTTCTTCCTATCTATTCTGTTTGGATCCCTCATGATTTTGAACAACTTTCTCAAAGAACACTAACTATTCCAATTATACTTATAACTGAATTCTGTCATTCCTGGATTCATTCATGGAAACCTTTTCTGTACACTGTCTAAAATCTTTACATCTTCTCTCAAAAATCACTAACTCTTTCTAAAGTGTGATGCCTCAGACTGGACACAAAAATCCAATTGAGACCAAACAGTGCATTGCAATTGTCCATCATAACTTCAGTTTGTACCCCATGTAAATATAATGTATGGAATCTCATATAATTACTTTCTTAACCTACTCAAATACTTTCAAACTTTTTTTGCATTTAAACCCTGCAGTCTCTTTACTCCTCATTAGAATTGTTCTATTGGAATCATGTTGCCTGTCCACTTTCTTCTTTTTAATTGTATTACTGCACACTTGTTTGTTTTCAATTTAAACTGCCACATCTCTGTCCATTCTACCAGTCTTTCCAGAGATTTTAAAGTTTATCACTGTCCCTTTCACAGTTCAAAATAATTGCAATTTTGTGTCATCTGTAAATTTTGAAACTGTTTCCTGCCAACACAACATTAAACATTAATATATATCAATAAAAGGAGTGATCCTAATGCCATCCCTGGGAAAGTCAACTGTATTTGTTACTTAAAAAAAAGCATTCACATCTAATCCTTGCTTCCTGTCACACAGTCAACTTTGTATCCAAGCCGACACTGTCCCTTTTATTTCAAGGGTTGCAATTTTGCTTATAAGTGTGTTACATGGCATTTATCAAAAATGTTTTGAAAGTATGTGTACATCAAATCAACTGTATTAGCTTTGCAAATCCTCTATGTTACAAATAAAGAGGATTTCTAATTTTTGGATTGCGGATTGAAAAAAATGGGGGAAAAGTGTTGTTTTAAACTAAGGGACTGTGAAAGCAGATGTTGCATGAGTGTTTGTCCATGGCTAATTTTGTCCAGTGACAGAATTTTGATTGGTTTTTCAACCAGGACCAGTTGTATTATGTTCAGGAGTACTCAACATCCTAACAATTTATTGCTTGGTTTCTAGATAAGTGGCCACAACTTTGCGTTTGAAGAAAACAGCACAAACATTCATCTTTTGAAGGAGAGAATAACTCTATCCATCTCTCCCTCCTTGGAGTGAAGAATCAAAAGAATATTCCAACCAACTACTTATTCTTCCTCTCACTCTCTCAGCAAATTCCCTTCTTGAAAGGAAAAAGGATCAACCACCATCAGAGACACTGAAAAAATTGAACCTTCACAAAGTGAAAGAGGGGTTGAAAATTAATATCATATTAAGCAATAGTTGTTTGCTTGTACAGAAACTGAATGTTTTTAAACCTGGAGCTATCAATCTGGTACTTTGGGGACTTTAGATAAGCTGGTTTAATCTTTTATCATTTGTAACGATTTTGATTGTGGGGCTAGATTTCCCATATATTCCCCCAAAGAGTCATGATATACATCATCAAAAAAATCAATCAAGTTGCTTAATCAGAATTTACCAAAGCTGGGTGGGAGGGTTAACAGTGAGGAAGATATAGAGATGCTTCAGTGTGATTTAGAAATAGAAACATAAAAAAATAGGAGAAGAAGTAGGCCATTTTGCTCTTTGAACTTGCTCTGCCATTCAACATGAGCTTAGCTGATGGCCATGAGTCCAGAACCAGGGGTCACTGTTTAGAGATATGATGCAGACCATTTACGAACTCCCCCCTTGGAATTCTTTGCTATAGAAAGCAATTCAGCCCAAAGCATTGGATGTTTTCAAGAAGGAATTAGATATTGTTCTTAGGCCCAAAGTGATCAAAGGCAATGGGAGCAATGTGAGAACAGGATGTTGATTTGGATGTTCAGTTTTAATCCTCCTAAATGATACAACAGGCTCAAAGGGCCAATTAGAAACAAAGAAACATAGAAAATAGGTGCAGGAGTAGGCCATTCAGCCCTTTGACCTGCATCACCAATCAATATGATCATGGCCGATCATGCAATTTCAGTATCCCATTCCCACTTTCTCTCCATATACCTTAATCCCTTCAGTCGCAAGGGCCACATCCAGCTCCCTCTTGAATATATGTAACAAATGGGCCCCAAAAGCTTTCTGTGGTAGAGAATTCCACAAGTTCACAACTCTTTCAGTGAAAAGATTCTTCTTCACCTCAGTCCTGAATGGCTTACCCTTTATTCTTAGACTATGACCATTAGTTCTGGGATTCCCCAACATCAGGAACATTCATCCCATATTTAGCCTGTTTAATACCATCAGAACTTTATATGTTTCTATGAAATCTCCCCTCATTATTCTAAATTCCAGTGACTACAAGCCCAATTGATCCAGTCTTTCCTTATATTTCAGTCCCGCCATCTCCAGGAACTGGTGTGCTGAACCTCTGCTGGGCTTCCTCAATAGTACGCATATCCTTCTTCAGACTAGAAGACCAAAACTGCACACAATACTCAAGAAGTGGCCTCACCAAGGCCCCATATAATTGTAGCAAGATATTCCTACTCCTATAGTCAAATCCTCTCGCCATGAAAGTCAGCATGCCATTAGCTTTCCTCACCGCCTGCTGCACCTGCATACCAACCTTCAGTGAGTGTTCCACCATGACACCAGGTCTCATTGCATTTCACTTTTTTTCTAAATTGCCACCATTCAGATAATAGTCTGCCCTTTCTTTTACCACCAAAATGGATAACCTCACTTTATTTACATAATATTGCATTTGCTAAATATCTGACAATTTAGCCAGTCAGTCCAAGTCACCCTGCAACTTCTTAGCATCCTCCTCACAGCACACATTCCCACCCAGCTGAATGTTGTCTGCAAATTTGGAGATGAAAATGTGTTGCTGGTTAAAGCGCAGCAGGTCAGGCAGCATCCAAGGAACAGGAAATTCGACGTTTCGGGCACAAGCCCTTCATCAGAAATGAGGAAAGTGTGTCCAGCAGGCTAAGATAAAAGGTAGGGAGGAGGGACTTGGGGGAGGGGTGATGGAGATGTGATAGGTGGAAGGAGGTCAAGGTGAGGGTGATAGGCCGGAGTGGAGGGGGGGGCGGAGAGGTCAGGAAGAAAATTGCAGGTTAGGAGGGCGGTGCTGAGTTCGAGGGAATCGACTGAGACAAGGTGGGGGGAGGGGAAATGAGGAAACTGGAGAAATCTGAGTTCATCCCTTGTGGTTGGAGGGTTCCCAGGCGGAAGATGAGGCGCTCTTCCTCCAACCGTCGTGTTGTTATGTTCTGGCGGTGGAGGAGTCCAAGGACCTGCATGTCCTTGGTGGAGTGGGAGGGAGAATTAAAGTGTTGAGCCACGGGGTGGTTGGGTTGGTTGGTCCAGGCATCCCAGAGGTGTTCCCTGAAGCGTTCTGCAAGTAGGCAGCCCGTCTCCCCAATATAGAGGAGGCCACATCGGGTGCAGCGGATGCAATAGATGATGTGTGTGGAGGTGCAGGTGAATTTGTGGCAGATATGGAAGGATCCCTTGGGGCCTTGGAGAGAGGTAAGGGAGGAGGTGTGGGCGCAAGTTTTGCATTTCCTGCGGTTGCAGGGGAAGGTGCCGGGAGTGGAGGTTGGGTTGGTGGGGGGTGTGGACCTGACGAGGGAGTCACGAAGGGAGTGGTCTTTGCGGAACACTGATAGGGGAGGGGAGGGAAATATATCTCTGGTGGTGGGGTCCGTTTGGAGGTGGCGGAAATGACGGCGGATGATACGCTGTATACGGAGGTTGGTGGGATGGTAGGTTAGAACCAGTGGGGTTCTGTCCTGGTGGCAGTTGGAGGGGTGGGGCTCAAGGGCGGACGAGCGGGAAGTGGAGGAGATGCGGTGGAGGGCATCGTCGATCACGTCTGGGGGGAATCTGCGGTCTTTGAAGAAGGAGGCCATCTGGGCTGTACTGTATTGGAACTGGTCCTCCTGGGAGCAGATGCGGCAGAGACGAAGGAATTGGGAATATGGGATGGCGTTTTTACAGGGGACAAGGTGGGAGGAGGTGTAGTCCAGGTAGCTGTGGGAGTCAGTCGGTTTATAGTAGATGTCTGCGTTGGTTCGGTCGCCCGAGCTAGAAATGGAAAGGTCTAGGAAGGGGAGGGAGGAGTCTGAGACAGTCCAGGTGAATTTGAGGTCGGGATGGAAGGTGTTGGTAAAGTTGATGAACTGTTCAACCTCCTCGTGGGAGCACGAGGCAGCGCCGATACAGTCATCGATGTAGCGGAGGAAAAGGTGGGGGGTGGTGCCAGTGTAGTTGCGGAAGATGGACTGTTCCAAATATCCTACGAAGAGACAGGCATTGCTGGGGCCCATGCGGGTGCCCATGGCAACTCCTTTAGTTTGGAGGAAGTGGGAGGATTGGAAAGAGAAGTTGTTCAGGGTGAGGACCAGTTCAGTCAGTTGAAGGAGAGTGTCAGTGGGAGGGTACTGGTTGTTGCGGCGGGAAAGGAAGAAGCAGAGGGCTTTGAGTCCTTCGTGATGGGGGATGGAGATGTACAGGGACTGGATGTCCATCTTGAAGATAAGGCGTTGGGGACCGGGGAAGTGAAAATCATGGAGGAGGTGGAGGGCGTGGGTGGTGTCCCAAACGTAGGTGGAGATATTTGGAGATATTGCATTCAATTCCTTCATCATTCATGAATGTATATTGTGAACTGCTAGCGTCCTAGCATGAATCCTGCGGTACCACACTTGTAGTACTCTTGCCTGCCACTCTAAAAGAGATCCATTTATTCCAAATCTCTGGTTCCTGTCTGTGAACCAGTTCTCTATCCATGTCCACACATTGCCTCTGATACCATGAAGTAAAAAATGAGGTCTGCAGATGCTGGAGATCACAGCTGCAAATGTGTTGCTGGTCAAAGCACAGCAGGCCAGGCAGCATCTCAGGAACAGAGAATTCGACGTTTCGAGCATGAGCCCTTCATCAGGAATATCTTATTCCTGATGAAGGGCTCATGCTCGAAACGTCGAATTCTCTGTTCCTGAGATGCTGCCTGGCCTGCTGTGCTTTGACCAGCAACACATCTGATACCATGAACTTTAGTTTTGCTTACTAATTTCTCTTGAATTTCTAGATACACAGCATTCACCTTTGTCCACTCTACTGATCACATCCTCAAAAAATTCCAGAAGATTTGTCAAGCATGATTTCCATTTAATGAATCCATGCTGATTTGGACTGACCCTGTCACTGCGTTCCAAATGCTCAGTTATTACATGCCTAATAACTGACTCCAGTATTTTCTCCACCATCAATATCATGCTAACCGATTTATAATTCTCTGTTCCTTCTCTTCCTTATTTTGTTAATGGTAGGGTTATATTAGCTACCCTCCAGCCGATTGGAACTCTTCCAGAGTCTATTGAAAACTGTAAAATGATTACCAATGCATCCACTATTTCTAGGGCTACTTACTTAAATATTCTGGGATGCAGAGCATCAGACCGTGGGGACTTATCAGGTTTAAATCCCATCAATTTCCCCAATACTGTTTCCTGAATAATAAGTATTTCCTTCTGTTCCTCCTTCATGCTTGACCCTCTTACCCCTAGCATTTCTGGAAGGTCATTTTTGTCCCTCTTAGTGAAGATATATCCAACGTATTTGTTCAAGCTGGTCTGCGATCTCTTTGTTGTCAATTGATTGTCCCTTGACAATCAAGAACCTATCTATCTCAGTCTTAAGTACACTCAATGACCTGTCCTCCACAGCCTCATGCGGCATTAAAATCCATAGATTCACCACTCTCTGGCTGAAGAAATTTCTCCTTATCTTCATGCTAAAAGCTTACTCTCGTATTATATTTTCCTGTTTCGAACTGTCCTCCTCTGCTGAATTTTAAATTTCTCTCAGTCGTCAGGATTGCTGCTTTTCTGGCTGATTTATATGCCTCCTCTTTAGCTTTGATATTATCCCTGATTTCTCTTGTGTTATGAAGTTGAAGGAATGTGCCTTCAAGAGAGAGGGAAAGTGGTTTTGCACTGAGACCTTGCGGCACCTGTCACGTGACTGACTAGCAGTCTCAGAGTGTACTGGAAAATTGAAAATATGTAACATTTGGCTGTTTGGTTGCTGTTTTACCAACCATTTGAATTTAGCCACAGATTTAAATTATGCCACAGATATTAAAATCCAATCAAGTTTGAATTCATTGTTGTTGCCATCCTCAAACCATTGAGACAATCTGATATTAGGAGTATAAAGATGCAAACATTTTGAACATTAGCGAACTGCCATTGACAGAGTAACTGCCAGCAAAACACTCTCTAACAAAGGTACCTTTTTCGTATGAAACATCTCTGCGGCAAATGACTGAAGACGATCCAGGGAAATCTTCAGCCAGAGGGAGACTGACACCGACAACAGCCACTGTGTAGTTTTGAAATTAAGTTGATGTAATTTTAATGCAGACTTTTATTGGAACAGGATGGCACTCATCCACAGATTCAATCAATAAGCACATCAACCTGGACCCAATATACCAACCACTGCAGCGGACAGCTGAAACTGACAACCGGAAGCGGTAGATTCAAACCACTACAAATGCCGGAGGAAAGATCACAGAAGTGCTTCACAGGAGGGTCCCAAGCACTGAGGATGTCACCTAGACAGGGGACGAAACGTCTGCAGCACAAATTCCCAGCTCGGCGAACAGAACCACAACAACGAGCACCCGAGCTACAAATCTTCTCCCAAACTTTGAAGTTCTCTTTCCCTCATACTTTAACAGATTATAAGGTGAAGTGAACTTTTCTGGGTTTTTGGTTTAATTAACAGAAGGGTTTACCACCATGTTGTAACAGTTTAGGGATTCGTCCGGGATTTGAACAGATTTAGATAGATCCAGTCTGAGATTTGGACAGATTTGAACAGATTTGGGATACAAAAGATCCCAGCAGATTTAAACACTTACAGGTTAGTGTTCTAGATCTTTAAATAAAACATAGGTGAGAAAATTTGTTTAATTTTTATTACTTGTGGTTAGTTAAATTACAAGTGAGAGAAATGGCTCTTAAGATTGCTAAAGCGATTCTGGTGTTTGAAGATGATTCCTAAAATTGCAAAGAAAATTTAGAAAGACAGAAAAAGGCCATACTTTTAGAATTAACAAAGAGGTTAGAATTGGGTTTAACCAAGGACAAAAGTAAAGTTGAAATTGTTAGCAAATAAGTCAAACACTCAGGTGGGTCAGAGAAACAGACAAGTGCAGTAGAACTAGAAAAATTCAAATTACGATCGAGGCAAATGGAGTTACAATATAAAGAAAATGAAAGAAGGTCCATGTTAGAGGAAAAAGGAAGAGAGAGAAGGTTCTTACCTGAGCAAAGCGAGAGAGAAGAGAGAGAAAGAGAGAATTTGAACTTTAGAAGTTATAAATTAGTGAGGAAAATCAAGTTAACAGGATGGAAATGAAGAGACAAGGTGGTGATATACACAAATATGTTAAAACATTGCCACATTTTGATGAGAAAGATGTCAAAGCCTTTTTTATTTCATTTGAAAAATTGGCTGGGCAGAGGCATGCTCAGAGAACTTGTTCAGACTAAGCTGGTAGGTAGAGCTAGTGAGGTATTTGCAAGAGATTATGAAGATGTCAATCCGGCTATTTTAAGTGCTCATGAATTGGTACCAGAAGCATGTAGACAGTGGTTCAGAAATATAAAGAAGCAACCAGGTCAGACTAATGTTGAATTCAAAAGAATTAAATGTAGTCATTTTGATAGATGGGTGCAGACCTTAAAAATACATAAGACTTACGAGGCTCTAAGAGAGATCATTGTGCTGGAGGAGTTTAAAACCTCACTGCCAGCGATGATAAGAATTCATGTGGATGAACGGAAAGCTCAAGAAGTGAGAAGACTGGCAGACATCGCAGATGAATATGCATTGGTGCAAAAGGCAAAGTTTAGCTTCTGGCAATATTTTCATCCTATGAGGGATAGAAATTGGGAGAAGAGGAGATCCTACAGTACAAAACAAAGAGTGGAACACACCGGTGATGGTTTACCATGGGTTAAAAATGAAGCACAAGACAGTGAAAAGGAGGTGGAAGGTCTCAGATGTTTCCACTATGCTAAAGTGGAACACATATAGGCACAGTGCTGGTTGATAAGGGCACTGTGGGATAAGATGTGATAAGCTAAGCCAATGGCATTAATGAAAGTAGTAAAGGAAACCCCAAGCAAAGTCGAGGAGCTGCAGGAGAGTGCACAGCCTGGGCAGGGGCTGGGTACGGAGTTAGTGCCTGATCTCTACAAAAAATTCACTTCTGTGGGTAAAGTTTACTCAGAAAGAACAGGGGGAGTAGGAAAGAAGTTATAATTTTGAGAGATACAGGATCTAATCAGTCTCTAATAGTCAGAGATGAATGTATTTACACTCTTTCTGACCTGTTACCCATGAGAGTGGTAATTTGTGGGATAGATGGATGGAAATTTAATGTTCCCCGATGTAAGATTAGGTTAGAGTTCCAACTCAAGACTGGGGTAGTAACGGTGAGAGTGATTGACTGAGTGCCAGTTCCAGGAATTCAATTTGTTCTTGGGAATGATATGGTAGGATCCAATGTGGGATTGATACCTTTTGTTGTGGCAAAGTCCAAGGAAGACCAAGAAACTGAGGAGTTAAAAGAAAAAATACCCTGGAATTTTTCCAGGGTAACTGGATAACTGGATCTCAGTATTGAAAGTCACAGCATAAAGCAAAAACTAAAGAGAAAGATGAAGGTCCATTCTCAGACACCGTGTTTGATGTAATGGTGCAGGAAAAACCTGAACAGGCAAAGGGTCAGGCAGAAGCATTTTGTCCTGAAAGGCAAAGTGACTTACAACTGAAAGATGAGACAATAAAAGGCATATATGTTGTTGTATACTGAGACAAAGAGTCAGAGAATATTTCTGAAGTTAATGATCTTAAAAATAGAACCTGAAGATCGAAATGGAGACCATGGCAGGTTAGTGCAGAGAAGAAATGGGTAGCATACAGAGAGGAGGTGTTATGGGTAGCACATGAACTACCTGTAGGAGGTCACAAAGGTGTATGGAAGACTCAGGCTAAGGTACAAAAGAATTTCTATTGGTCTGGAATGCAAACGGATGTGGTTAACTTTTGACATACAATCATAATGTCTGTGTAGAGTCTGCACATTCTCCCCGTGTCTGCGTGGGTTTTCTCCGGGTGCTCCAGTTTCCTCCCACAGTCCTAAAATGTGCAGGTTAGGTGAATTGGCCATGCTAAATTACCCATAGTGTTAGCTGAAGGGGTAAATGTAGGGGAATGGGTTTGGGTGGGTTGCTCTTTTGAGGGTCGGTGTGGACTTGTTGGCCCAAAGGGCCTGTTCCCACACTATAGGGAATCTAATCTAACAAAAATACATGCCAATTGGTGGTTAAGCCACAGGCTGCCATAAAACCAACACCAGAGCAATTCAATTATGGAGTTCTAAGACAAAAAGGGTAGTAAAGGAGTTAGTAGCTTTCTTCACGCAGTATGGGCTACCCAGAGAGATTCAATCAGACCAAGGCTTTAATTTTACTGCTAGGCTGTTTAAGAAAGTCATAGATAGCTTAGGCATATAGTACTTCAAATCCAGTGCATATCATCCTGAATCCCAGGGAGCTTTGGAAAGGTGGCATCAAACTCTGAAGACCATGTGCGAGCTACTCTCAGGATTACCTGAATGATTGGGATAAAGATATCCCTTTCGTATTGTGTGCCAGTAGAGATGCTCCCAAATGAATCTACTCAGTTTATTCCCTTTGAGTTAATATCTGGAAGTAAGAGGGCCTTTGAAACTAATTAATGAAAAATTGACAGGACCAAAGTCAAAAATCTCACACTTGGATTATGTATCGGAGGTGAAGGAGATATTAAATCAGTTAGGTGAGTTAGCTAAACAGCACCTAAGAGGACACAGTATAGAATGAAGCAGGTGGCAGATAAAAACACTGAAATTCAGATGTTTTCCCAAGGGGACGATGAATTAGTTGTGTTGACAGAATGAAGCTGGAAAGGCTCAGCAGGTCAGACAGCATCCAAGGAGCAGGAGAGTCAGCGTTTCAGACAAAAGCCCTTCCTCAGGAATTCCTGAGGAAGGGCTTTTGTCTGAAACATCAGCTCTCCTGTTTCTCGGATGCTGCGTGACCTCCTGCACTTTTCCAGCATCACGCGCTCAACTCTGATCTCTAACCTCGGCAATCCTCACTTTCACCTATGAATTAGTATTGTTACTAGTGGTAGGAGATCCCTTCAAAGCCAGATTTAGTGTTCCCTATCAAATTGAGAAAAAGTTGGGTCAGGTAAACTATCTGGTAAAGGTGTTGGATAGGAAGAAACAGTATCAGGTGTGCCATGTGAATATGCTGAAACCTTATTATAATAGGGAGAAGGAACTACAGAGACAGGTGTTAGCTACTGTTTCGCAGTGAGGAATCAAAACAGGATATTGTGGAGTTTAATGTGGCTCAAAATAAAGCAGATTCTACCAGAAGTTTGTTCCCAACTTCAGCAAACTTGCAATTGATGCTAGTTATATAGGAGTTGGGGATTTGTCTTGCCACAGGAAGGTGATGATGGTATTGAATGGCTGATCAATGACCTTTCAAAGAAACTCAACATCCACCAGGGAAAATACTCTACGATCGAAAAAGAATTATTGAGCTTGGTACTGGCCTTACAACATTTTAATGTTTATGTGACTAACTTTGTGTCAGAGACAGTTGTGTACACAAATCATAGTCCTCTTACATTCTTAGAATGATTTAAAGACAAGAATATAAGACTATTTCTTTGGAGTTACAAACTTTTAATTTACAAATTATACATGATGTGATTCATAAGAATGTGACAGCAGATGCGTTATCATGGATTAAATGGATTAAATATAGATAAGAGTGAATAGATACAATCTTATATATGTGTATGTATGCACAAATTAATAAGAACTTAGATTAATGTCTTATGTATTTCATTGTAATAGAGTTAAGAATTAGAAGAAAAAAACTATCTTTTCATTATGATAGTTCATTTTTTCTTAAGGGGGGAGGTGTTATGAAGTTGAAGGAGTGGACTGTACCTTTAAGGGAGAGTGAAAGCTGTTTCGCACTGAGAGCTTGCGGCACCTGTCATGTGACTGACCAGCAGTCTTAGAGTGGACTGGAAACTGAAAATATGCAACATTTGACTATGAAACAAATAGCTGAGTTTTGTTTGCTGTTTTGAGAACAATTTGAATTTGAAGAAAGTGAGGACTGCAGATGCTGGAGATCAGAGCTGAAAATGTGTTGCTGGAAAAGCGCAGCAGGTCAGGCAGCATCCAAGGAACAGGAGATTCGACGTTTTGGGCATAAGCCCTTCTTTCCTGAAGAAGGGCTTATGCCCGAAACGTCGAATCTCCTGTTCCTTGGATGCTGCCTGACCTGCTGCGCTTTTCCAGCAACACATTTTCAGATCAGAGTCAACAGTGTGGTTTTGGAAAGCAGGTCAGGCAGCTTCCAAGGAGTAGGAGAATTGACGTTTAGGGCATAAGCCCTTCATCAGGCAACGATCCCTTATACATTCCAAGAAATGCTCTTCCATTTCATTTCTAATAGTTTGATTAGTCCAATCAATATGCAGATTTAAATCACCCAATACTGCTGTACCTTTACTGCACGCATCTCTAATTTCCTGTTTGGTGCTGTCCCCAACTTCACAACTACTGTTTGTTGGTCTGTAGACAACTCCCACTCATATTTATTTTTGCCCTTTGGTGTTCCGCAGCTCCACCCATACAGATTTTACATCATCCAGGCTAATTACTTTCCTTACTATTGTTTTAATTTTCCCCCTTAACCAGCAAGGCTACCCCACCTCCCTTTCCTTTCCGAGTATCCTTCCTGAAAAGTGAATACGTCTAGATGTGGTGTTCCCATCCTTGGTCACCTGGAGCCCGGTCTCTGTGATCCCAACTACATCATACCCATTAATAACAGTCAATGCTGTTAATTCATCCACCTTTATTACAAATGCTCCTCACACTGAGACACTGAGCCTGCAGGCTCATTTTCTTGATATTTATTGCCCTTTTAGAATTATGATGTATTGTGGCCCTTTTTGATTTCTGTCTTTGATTTCTCTGCATTCCATTTTCATTTTCCTCCTTATTGCTTTCTGTTTCTGTCCCCACTTTACTTCCTTTTTACTTCCTCTTAAGTTCCCACCCCCTTGCCATATTAGTTTAAACCCACCCCATCATCACTAGCACTTGCCCCAGGACACTGCTTCCAGTCCTGCCTAGGAGCAGACTGTTGAGTTTGTACTGGTCCCACCTCCCAGAAACAGTTCCAATGTCCCAGGAATTTGAATCCCTCCCTCTTGCAACCATGCCCCAAGTCACATATTCATCTTATCTATCCTGCAAGTCCCACTCTGACTAGCATTATGACACTGGTAGCAATCCTGAGATTGCTGCCTTTGAGGTCTTACTCTGCAGTTTAACTCCTAAATTCAGATTGGAGGACCTCAACCCGTTTGTTACTTATATCATTGGTGCCAATATGACCACAACAGCTGGCTTCTCATCCTTCCCTTCCAGAATGTCCTGCAGCTACTGCAAGACATCCATGATCCTTATACCAGGGAGGCAACATACCATCCTGGACTCTTGTTAGCAGCCACAGATAAACCTATCTATTTCCCTATCGCCTATTACTATAGCATTGCCAGTCTTTTCCTACTTTTTAGATTTCTGTGTTTAATGCATCTGTGCTGATGTTCCTTAATTAATCCATATGCCCTTATGCAACAGCCTCTTCAATTTGCCCTGGATTATAAATGCTTTCCTGCCATTAAAGTTAAATTAATTGGCTTTATTCTAACACCCTTTTATGAACAATGTGTAATATTTTGAACTTTCCAGTTCTCAGGCACAATCTAAAGGGAATTGATAATTGTGGTCAGTACCTCTGCAATCTTCATCCCCATTTCCATCAGTGTCTGCAAGTGCTTCCTCTCTAATCCTAGAGGATTATCAACTTGAAATACAGCCAGTCATCCTAATAAATTATTTTCAATTTTTAATTTTCACCATAGGCAGATCCTTCCCCATCCAGGTGTGACATGGCAATGAAGAGAAAGTTGTGATGATAGCAGGGAGACTAAAACTAGAAGGCATAGGTTTAAAGTGAGAGGGGAAAGATTTAAAATGACCCCAAGGAGTAACGTTTTCATACAGAGGGTTGTGCGAGCATGGAATGAGCTGTCAGAAGAAGCGGCGGGGGTGGGTAAAATTACAACATTTAGAAGGCATCTGGATGGGTACATGAATAGGAAGGGTTTAAAGCGATATGGGCCAATATTGGCAAATGGGAGGTGATCAATTGAGGATATCTGGTTGGCATGGACAAGCTGGTTCAAAGTGTCTGTTTCCAATCTATATAACTCTGTTGATTCTATGATTCTGTGAGAATAAAATAAAGCAGAATCTCAACATTACAAAAAAAATTTTGCAATTGACCCTTTAGCTGAGGCCAAACTGGATTTTTGAGTGTGCAGTTCTGGTCATCTCGTTATAAGAAGGACTTAATTGGTCAAGTAAGAGTAGACAGGGGTTTTACAAGAATGTTGCTGAGGCTTGACAATGGGAGATATAAGTAAAGATTGGATAGGCAACAATCATTTTCCTTAGGGCAGAGGAGGCTGAGAAGTCATTTAATCAAGATTCACAAAATAATGAGAAATTTGGACAGTGAAGACTTCTTTCTCCGAGTAGAGAGATCAGTTACAGATTTAAGATGATTGTAGAAGGATTACAAGGGACATAAGGAAAAACCTTTCACCAAAACTTTGCCTGGTGGTTGTCTGGAATTCACTGCACACTTTGGCAATTGAGTTGAAATGTTTAAACTGAAATAAAGTAAACATAATAAAGACTACCTCTTTATATTTCTCAGTATTGTGCACTAAAATGCAAAAAGGACTGATTTAAAACCAAGGACTGTGGTGTAGCTGCTGCCTTTTTAAAAACGAGTTCTGGAAGTCATTGTGAGTTGTGTTCCCATCGCTGCTTTGTAGGCAATGTGGAAGCTGAGATAGGACAGTACAGAACAGAGTGTTTGCACAGAGAGATTCAGCCAGCTACATATCATTGACTGTTTTGTACAGTTGCACCCAACTGGGGATGCCAAAGGACATCTGCCTTGGTGACAATTGCTGATTGGTTCCTGGGCAGCTGAACAGTTTGCTTGCAAACAATGCAGTGGTAGACAATTTTCAGATTGGAAGAAGCACTATCTGTCTCTATGTCTCTCTACAGCCAAATAATTCATGCCAAAGTTATTTTTTCCCACTATTTGCTATAAGCTATTGCATCTAGCCAGTGATTGGTGAAATAACTGAACAATTAATGTATAAATCCCTGTAACTTTGGTAAACAGCTGAGAATCTAGAAGTGTCTCAAATTTTAGAAATAGAAACAAATATTTTATCTACACCTGAAGATTACTGCTATTGAATTGTGTTATTGCTCAGTATATTTTCCTTCCACCCATGGCAGACACAATTGTTTTGTTTATCTGTGATTACATATATATATGCCATATATACATGTGTAAAAGTCAAATTTTTTTAGACTTTTTTAAAGGTTCAATTTGTAGGGTCGACTATTACACAGGCACTAGTTTTGAGGGGCTGAAATTCATGCTGCAGTTTGAAATACAGTATTATTAGCAGAAGTCGATTTGATCACTCAACTAATCCTGGATAAAGAAGAAAAACACAATAACTTAAGGTAAAGGTAATTACCGGATAAAAGCAAGAGAAACAGAAATGAATTAGTGGGTGGCACAGTGGCACAATGGTTAGCACATTTGCCTCACAGCGCCAGAGACCCAGGTTCAGTTCCCGCCTCAGGTGACTCTCTGTGTGGAGTTTGCACATTCTCCCCGTGTCTGTGTGGGTTTGCTCCGATTTCCTCCCCCAATCCAAAAAATGTGCAGGTTAGGTGGATTGGCCGTGCTAAATTGCCCGTAGTCTTAGGTGAAGGGGTAAATGTAGGGGAATGGGTCTGGGTGGTAGCAGTTCGGTGTGGACTTGTTTCCAAACTGTAAGGAATCTGAAAAAAACTTGTTGATTGTTATGAAGATGTGGATATACTGTACCTTTAAGAGAGTTAAAAGCTAGCAGAACTACCTGACATAGCACCAAGTGTTCTGAACAAGATATAATGTAACATTTGATCAAACAAGCTGGTTGCCTGGAGATAACAAAACATATTCAAATTAGGCTAATCAGTTTAAATTATACTCTGAAAAATACCAAACTCCAATCAAGTTTGAATTTAATATATTGACAATCTTAAAAGCCAATTACACAATCTAATGCTTTGAGGGTATAAGACGAGGGAAAATTGAACAGTTGGGAAAAGAACTGCCAAGCCACTAGCATCTGCAGACTGCCCGGGAAAATAGCTCTCTTAAAGATACTTCTATTGATCAGTAACCAATGAAACTGGAATTCCTAAGAAGAAGAAAATAAGACTGAGGAAGATATAAGAGAAGATTGGACATCTGGCTGGTTTTGAAATTTTGAATTTTTGGTAACTCTTATTTGGGGGTTTATCAGACCTATTATAGAAGGGAAGGTAAAGGATAGTTTAGAGGAAGGAGTTGTAATTGGTTGTTAGTTAATTATTCCCTGTTATACTTTGTTCATTTTTACTTTAAATAGTTCTCGGCCTCTCGAATTTTCACAGATTACTGCACTGGATAATATTTTTCTGTGTTACTGGTTTAAATTAAGCAGGAGGATTTACCCTGTGATGTAACACCGGTAGTAAATTTTATTTAGACGTGCTGGTATGAAAATTTAACATGTCAAAGATTCATTGATTTCCTACAAAATCATACTGTTCAACATCGTCATGGCCTGATATAATGGCACACTTAAAATGAAACATTTATTAAATTCTGAATGTGTAAGCTTTCTTGAACTTTCTCGCCAAATGCTTCTGTTTCCCTCCCATTTACTCTTACATGTAATGAACCTCAGCAACATTAACAAATTTGTCAAAGAATTAAAGATATATGTAGCTGATACATCTCACTTCTAGTCAGGTATAATGGCACAATTAAAATTATTAACTTTTATCTTTTGGGTGTACAGTGAACAAAGTGCGATAAGTACCAATAGACTTGGTACCAGTCTGAATTAATTAATAAATCAAAATGTGCTGTAGTAAACCAAGTGGGCTAAGTAGAGTAATGAATGAATGAATAACTGAATAGAGATGCACTATAGCAAACAAAGAGTGATGAGTAGAGTTACAGGTATGAATGAATGAACGCAATTTTGTTTACGTGGGTTAATGAGAACATGCACTTTCCTTTATAATGTGATATGGTAAGGTCAAATTTTACATGAGATATATGGAAAATACAAGACTTTTGGCCAAAAGTAAGGGGTTAACCTTTACATGAGATTGACTTTTAAGTGAGTATAATACAGTATGTGTGTGTATAGAAGGATTTTAAAAGTAGTGAGAGTTTTAATTAAGAGAGTTATATGTTGATAGTGTTAATAATTTTTATACATTTCTGGTTAGAATTCACTTACATGTAATAAATACTGCTACTTTTTATGTACAGGAGTTCAGTATTTTTCACTGACTTGATTTCACCTGTAAGGTAAATCAGGGACTTTGCATGTACTGATTGAATCACTAACTGTTGTGGTGACCCTAAGAGTAGCAGACCTTGAGAATCAGCACCTGTTCCCAAGTGGGTTATAGCAAGAGATTGGGAGTCCATACAGAATTGTTATGAATCACAAACAAAGAGGATTTGATTGTGGTGCCAGTAAGTGATAAAGGAAAAGAAAACACCAGGGTCTGTAGCAAATAAAAAAATGGCACTGGAAATTGCAAAGGATTTCCTACTGGTTGCAGAGATGCCCCTGACAGTGTAAAATGAATTTTCAAAAGCCAGGTTATTTAGGGGTAAAATTGCCTGCTAAAGCTAGGAATACAAATATGATTGAAGTAATAGCACAACATTTTGGTTTAGTAGAAACACCAGAGAAACCAGGGACTCTAGGTAATGAAACATTAGAATCAAGTAATATTTAGTTACATTAAGGCAGTTGGAGCAGAAGGAAAAGATAGAAAAAGCTAAAGATGAAGTTGCAAGAAATCTTATAGGGTTCCAAAGAGTGGAAAAATCACAAAGAAAAATATGAAAAAGTTAACAAAGGGTTATAGAATTAAAGGAAAAAAGCAGAAATTGGGCATGAGAAAACTGGGATTAGGATTGCAGAAGGACAGGAAGAGAGAGAGATCAATATTTGAAGCTTAAAATATAGCAGTTGAGCAGATATACATCAGATGCTGATGCATTCTTCAATGAGGATAATCTAAGTAATAATCTAAAGTCAGTACTAAAAGTTTCAGTTTGTACAAGCCCAACCAACATCTATGGGAAATGACGTGAAGGCATTAGTGATGTACTTTGATTACTGAATCAACTGAGTTGGCCAAAGGAAATTTGGAAATTACCCATGCAGAGTAGGTAGGCAGATAAACCACAGGAAATTAACATTTCACTGGGTCAGAGGAGGTTTCAGAGATTATGAAGCTGTGAAAAGATTTATATTGACTGCATGTGCATTACTGCCTGAGCCAGTTTAGCAAAAGATTTGAAATTTAAGGAAACTGAATGATCAAACTTACATTGAATTTGAAAGGAATTAAGCAGCATAATATTGACAGATGGGTACGAGCATTAGAAACTGAAACCAAGTACAATATGTAGCTGTTTGAGAGATTATCCTCTTAGAGGGATTTAAAAACTCACTACCTTCTTTAATTAGAACCCATGGTGAGGACCAAACAGTTCTGAGGGGGGGTCAGTTGATTTGAAACCTTAACTTTGACTTCTGTCCACAGTTGCTGCCGAACATGCCAAGCTCGTCCAGCAATTTCTGTTGTTGTTGGGTTGCAAAGGCTAGATTGGTAGCAACAATAGTTGACAATGATAAGCTGATCCATAAACCTGGACTTTTTTTTGTTGCCATCAAAAGTCCCAGAGGGCTAGAAAGTGGGAAAATGGAATGAAAGCATGTGGCCAGCAGAAAGAATGGTTAGTTTAGAATACCCTAACATATCCTCCTGGATCAGGGAGGAAAGTTCTTGAAAGTGGAGGGGAAAATCAAAAGGCAAAGTGTTTTAATGGTAAGAAAGTGGGATGCATTCAATCATGATGCTGGAAAATGCAAGGGAGGTCCATGGGAATTATTAGAGTTCACAAGAATGAGTCCAAAAAGAGAATTTAAAAGGAAAATACCAGGGATCAAATTATAGTTTTAACAACAACTTGGAGTTAAATACTGTTGAGACTGCATAAGGAGCATATAGGACAGCTTTTGTCTGGAAGAAAAATAACCTGAGGCAGAATGGGCTGAGATTAGAAACAGGAAAGAAGATGTTACCCTGTTGGGAGTTTTCTATAGGCCTCCAAACAGTTCCAGAGATGTAGAGGAAAGGATAGCAAAGATGATCCTCAACAGGAGCAAGAGTGACAAGATCGTTGTTATGGATAACTTTAACTTTCCAAACATTGACTGGGAATACTATAGTTCAACTACTTTAGTTGGGTCAGTTTTTGTACAATGTGTGCAGGAGGGTTTCCTGACACAGTATGTGGGCAGGCTAACAAGGGGCGAGGACACATTGGATTTGGTATTGTAATGAACTCAACTTGGTGTTAGATTTAGACGTAGGTGAGCACTTTAGTGATAGTGACCACAATTTGGTTATGTTTAGTAAGGGAAATGGATAGGTATATACCACAGGGCAAGCTGAGGGAAAGGCAATTATGATGCGATAAGGTAAGATTTAGGATGCATAGGATGGGGAAGGAAACTGCAGGGGATGGGCACAATTGAAATTTGGAACTCATTCAAGGACCAGCTACTGTGGGTCCTTGATATGTATGTACCTGTCAGGCAGAGAGGAGGTTATCAAGTATGGGAGCCATGGTTAACTAAAGCAGTTGAATTTCTTATTAAGAGGAAGAAGAAGCTTATGTTAGGATGAGAGGTGGAGGCTCAGTTAGGATGCTTGAGAGTTACAAGTTAGCCAGGAAAGACCTAAAGAGAGCTAAGAAGAAATAGGAGAGGACAATAGGAGATAAGAAGAGAAGTTGTTGGCAGATAGGATCAAGGAAAACCCTAATGCTTTCTATAGGTATATTAGGAATAAAAGAATGACTAGAGTAAGGTTAGACGCCTGGAGGCTCCCTGCCTTCATTTCTAATGAGGGGCTTTTGCCCGAAACGTTGATTTTCCTGCTCCTTGGATGCTGCCTGACCTGCTGTGCTTTTCCAGCACAATTCTAATCTAGACTCTGATTTCCAACATCTGAAGTCCTCACTTTTGCCTAGAGTAAGGTTAGGGCCAATCAAACATAGTAGTGGGAACTTGTGTGTGGAGTCAGAAGAGATAGAGGAAGTGCTAAATGAATACTTTTTGTCAGTATTCACACAAGAAAAAGATAATGTGGACTAGGAGAATACTGAGATACAGGCTACTGAACCAGATGGGATTGAGGTGTATAAGAAGGTGTTAGCAATTCTCGAAAGTGTAATAATAGATACATCACCTGGGCTGGATAGGATTTATCGTAGGAATTTCTAGGAAGATTAGATTAAATTAGATTCCATACAGTCTGGAAACAGGCCCTTCATTCCAACAAGTCCACACTGACCCTCCGAAGAGTAACCTACCTAGACCCACTCCCTTACCCTATATTTACCCCTGACTAATGCACCTAACATTATGGGCAATTTAGCATGGCCAATTTACCTGACCTGCACATCTTTGGATTGTGGGAGGAAACTGGAGCACCCAGAGGAAACCCACACAGACATGGGGACAATGTGCAAACTCCACACAAACAGTTGCCTGAGGCAGGAATTGAACCTGGGTCCCTGGCGCTATGAGGCAGCAGTGTTAACTAAGGGAGGAGGCCAGGGAGGAGATTGCCGAGCTTTTGGCTTTGATCTGTATGTCATCATTGTCTACAGGAATTGTGCCTGAAGAGTGGAGGATAGCAAATGTTGTTCCCTTGTTCAAGAAGGGAATTAGAGACAACCCTGGAAATTATAGACCAGTGAGCATTACTTCGGTTGTGGGTAGAGTGTTGGAAAGGGTTATAAGATCAGATTTATAATCATCTAGAGAGGAATAAGTTGGTTAGCGATAGGGTTTGTGAAGGGTACACCGTGCCTCACAAACCTTATTGAGTTCTTTGAGAAGGTGACTGAACTGCTGGATGAGGGTAAAGCAGTTGATGTGGTGTATATGGATTTCAGTAAGGCATTTGATAAGGTTCCCCACAGTAGACTATTGCACACAGTCTACAGAGGCATGGGATTGAGGGTGATTTAGCAGTTTGGATCAGAAATTGGCTAGCTGAAAGACGATATAGTGTGGTGGTTTCTGGGGAATATTAATCCTAGAGTTCAGTTACAAGTAGTGTACAGCAAGGATCTGTTTTGGGTATACTGTGGTTTGTCATTTTTATAAATGACCTGGATGAGGGCATTGAAGGACAGGTTAGTGAATTTGCAGATAACACTAAGGTCGGTAGAGATGTGGATAACAACGAAGGATATTATAGGTTACAGAGAGACGTAGATAAGCTGCAGAGCTGGGCTTAGATATGGCAAATAGAGTTTAATGTGGAAAAGTGTGAGGTGATTCACTTTGGAAGGCATAACAGGAAGGCAGAGTACTGGGCTAATGGTAAAATGTTTGGCAGTGTAGATGAGCAGAGAGATCTCAGTGTCCAGGTACATAGATCCTTCAAAGTTGCCACCCAGGTTGATAGGGTTGTTAAGAAGGCATATGTGTGTTAGCTTTTGTTGATAGAGGGATTGAGTTTCGGAACCGACATTTCAAGCTGCAGGTGTATAAAACTCTGGGGCGGTAGCATTTGGAGTATTGCATGCAATTCAGGTCACCGTATTATGGAAAGGATGTGGAAGCTTTGAAAAGGATTCAGAGGAGATTTACTAGGATGTTGTCTGGTATGGAGGGAAGGTCTTACAACAAAAGGCTGAGGGACTTGAGGCAGTTTTTTATTAGAGAGAAGAAAGTTGAGAGGTGACTTAATTGAGACATATAAGATAATCAGAGGGTTAGATAGGTTGGACAGGGAGAGACTTTTTCCTCGGATAGCAATGGCTAGCACGAGGGGGCATAGCTTTAAATTGAGGGGTGATAGATATAGGACAGATGTCAGAGGTTCTTTACTCAGAGAGTAATTGGGGTGTGTAATGCACTGCCTGCAACAGTAGTAGGCTCACCAACTTTAAGAGCATTTAAGTGGTCATTGGCTAGGCAAATGGATGAGAATGGAATAGTGCAGGTTAGATAGGCTTCAGATTCATTCCCAGGTCGGCACGACATTAAGGGCTAAAGGGTCAGTACTGCGCTATAATTTTCTAAGTTCTATAACCCCTTTCTTTTTCAAGTAAGGCATTCAAGCCCTTAACTATACAAAGGGATATAGGAGTGCTTCAAACGTTTTCACTGGGGAAATATTTGGTTTATCCTCCAAAGAGTTCAATGAAAGCCAGTATTGGTAAACCTCAATTGGAGGGCACCTTAGCTACACTTGTGGTAGTCAAGGTTTAATTATCAATGGACAGAATTAATGTACTCCTTGGGAATGATTTGGCTGTTGAGAAAGTTGTAAGTCCATTACTAAGCACAGGAAGTCCACAATGAAACTGAAGATTTATGAGTTCTTTAAGTCAAAAGCTGAGTTCTGATGAGGAAGTGGAGATACCCTCATAGACATGTCTTTGGAAGAATGGATGGTTAGAATAAAGAACAAGAACAATCCAACACAGGAACAGGCCCTTCGGCCCTCCAAGCCTGCACTGTCACATTTTCCCTTCCGTACTAAAACTGTCTTCACTTACATGATCCCTATCCCTTCCTATTCATGTATTCGTCCAGGTATTTCTTGATGCTGCAACTGTTTCTATATCACCACCTTCTCTGGTAGTGTGTTCCAGACACTCACCATCCTTTGTGTGCAAAACCTGCCTCCCACATCTCTTTTAAACTTCCCTCTTCGCACCTTGAATCCGTGTCCCCTAGTAATTGACCCCTCTACTCTGGGAAAACGCCTCATATTTGCCACTGTATCCATGCCATTTATAATCTTATACATTTCTATTCGGTCTCCCCAATACCAAGCAACATCCAAGTACCCACAGTCTTCGGGTAGTGTGGCTACCAGAAGTGTATGCAATATTCCAAGTCTGGTCAAACTGAAGTTCTACAAAGCTGCGGCATCACTTGTCTATCCTTATATTCAATGCCAATTCCAATGAAGACAGGCATGCCATAGGCCTTTTTTAAACTATCTTACCTACTTGTACTGCCACCTTCAGTTCTGAGAAGGCCTTATACCCGAAACGTCGATTCTCCAGCTCCTTTGATGCTGCCTGACCTGCTGCGCTTTTCCAGCAACACATTTTTCAGCTCTGATCTCCAGCACCTGCAGTCCTCACTTTCTCTCTGCCACCTTCAGTGACCTGCACACCCAGATTTTTCTGCATATCAATACTCCCAAATGTTCTGCCATTCAATGTATAATTTCCACCTAAAATTGACCTTCCAAAATGTATCACCTCACATTTATCTGGATTAATGTCCATCTGCCACCTTTTTGCCTGTGCCTCCAACTGATCAATATCCTGCTGTATCCTCTGACAATCCTCCTTACCATCCACAACTCCACCAATCTTTATATCATCCACAAATATACTAATTAGACTATTTACATTTTCTGCCAAATAATATGTGTAGGTAACAAACAGCAGAGGTCCCAGCACTGATCCCTGTGGAACACCACTTGCCACAACCATCCATTCTGAAAAACATCCTTCCACTGTTACCCTCTGTCTCCTATGACTACGCCAGTTCCATATCCATCTGCCAGCTCACCCCTGATGACATGTGACTTCACCTTTTGTACCAGTCTGCCATGAGAGACCTTGTCAAAGGCTTTACTGAAGTCCATGTAGATAACATCAACCATTTTCCCCTCATCAATCACCTTTGTCACCTCCTCAAAAAACTCAATCAAGTAAGTGAAGTACGACCTCTTCTGCACAAAACTATGCTCTCTATTGCTAGTAAGTTCACTTGCTTCTAAATGCATATAGATCTCATCTCTGAGAATCTTTTCTGATAATTTCCCCAAAACCGACATTAGGCTCACAGGCCTGTATTTTTCAGATTATCCCTGCTACCCTTCTTAAACAGTGGGACAACATTGATTATTCTCCAGTCCTCTGGGACCTCATCAATAACCAAAGAGGATACAAAGATGTTTGTTCATCAAATAGAGATACCACCCAGATATCATAAGGAGGCATTATGAGTAGCACATAAAATTCCGGTGACAGAACTGGAAAATATAACAGGTATTTTATAGAGCCAATTCTTATTAAAGGCATAGTCCACTTTATGGAAAGATATTTACTTGAGTGTTAATCAATTGTGTAGGGCAATTACCAGAAATGAAAACATGCCATCAGTATATCCTTACCATTATGCATACAGTCATAGAGTCATAGAAATGTACAGCATGGAAACAGACCCTTCAATCCAACTCGTCCATGTCTACCAGGTACCCTAACCTAATCTAGTCCCATTTGCTAGCCCTCTAAACCCTTCCTAGTCATGTACCCATCCATTCCTTTTAAATATTGTAATTGTACCAGTTCCACCACTTCCTCTGGCAACTCATTCCATACGCACATCACAAATCTTTGTATCATCATGAAAATGTTGCCCCTTAGGTCCCTTTTAGAGTTTTCCCCTCTCACTCTAAAACTGTGCCGTCCTGTTCCGGATTCCCCCACTTCAGGGAAAAGACCTTGTCTATATACCCTATCCATGCCCCTACTGATTTTATAAATCGCTGCAAGGTCACCTCTCAACCTCTGATGCTCCAAGGAAAACAGCCCCAGCCTATTCAGCCTCTCCCTCTAGCTCAAACCCTCCAATCTCGGCAATATCTTTGAAAATCTTTTCTGAACCCTTTGAAGTTTCACAACATCTTTTCTATAGCAGGGAGACCAGAGTCCTAACCAGATATGACAATACGATTTCCAGAAGTTATTTCTTTAAGGACAATTGCACTTATTAGTTGTTGAAAAGTCTTTTTTACTTGTTATGGATTATCAATTGAGATAAAGTTAGAACCCTGCTCAAACTATGTGTCTAAAGTCTTCCAGGATCATTGGCAGTTTGGATATAAAACAATTAAAGGCCACTACCTATCATCTGCAAATACAGCGAGGTTAAGAAAGATACAATCAGACACTCTAAATCAAGATTGATGCCTATTGTCACAAATACCCACAGGATTGGAACAGAGAATTAGATTTCTTACCAGAGGTACCACAAATGAATCTCTTGGGTTTTATCCATTTGAATTGATTGTTAACCATGAGATGAGAGATCATCGTGAATTGATAAGGGAAACATTCCTTCGACAAAAAAAACCCCTCAATATTGAATTACATGGCCATACTTTTTAGAAAGATTTCCAGGAGAATGTAAGGTGGCACAACAGCATTTTAAGGTTCCAAAAGTCAAATTGAAAGAATGGGCAAGTAGAAATTCAGAAACTAGAAATTTTCATGCAGGAGGTGAAGTATTGGTATTGTTGCTTTTGGGAGGTGAAGTCTCAAATTGAACCACAAACAACAGCTGTGTCATCCACTTTCATCTTCCTGAATATTTGTCTCTCTCTCTCAATCTAGAAGGAAAAGAGCCCACAATACGGCAGAAGGAGTCAAAATGGGTGGTGAGCTGCCTGATATTTAATTTGTCACCCCACATTAGATTAGATTCCCTACAGTGTGGAAACAGGTCCTTTGGCCCAACAAGTCCACACCCGACCCTCCAAAGAGTAACCTACCCAGACCCATTTCCCTCTGACTAATGCACCTAACACTATGGCCAGTTTAGCATGGCCAATCTACCTAACCTGTACATCTTTGGACTGTGGGAGGAAACCCACACAGACACAGGGCGAATGTGCAAACGCCACATAGACAGTTGCCTGAGGCTAGAATCAAACCCAGGTCTCTAGTGCTACGAGGCTACAGTGCTAACCACTGAGCCACTGTGCCATCCATATGTGAAGTGCATCCTGATTCTGATTCTCCTGAGCTGCTGACTGACTATATCAAAGCCTCTGGAATGATAATACAGGCTGCCATTTAACTTAGCCTGACCCCCTGAGCAAAAGCTATCTCTTTTCATTTGACTGAGGATTGTTAACAATCATGACAAGCTTCCTGGCTCTGTATTAACACTAAAAAGCAAGCTATTACAGCGGCACTGTGAGCTTGATACGGCTGGCTAAGGGGACAAAGCAAAAAAAGGCAAGTAGACAATGCAAGGTCATGAACATTGTGAATATCCAGGTAAGAGCTGAATGAGTGGATGCAAGTGAACAGGCTAGAGGTGCAGTCTGGAGCAGTCCATGGAGCTGGTGCCTGTCCATATGGCCACAATGTTCTTGCTTCTGCATTATGATGAACATTGCCAGTGCTCCCCATGGTGCAGCATTGAAGTACAGAAGTGTATCAATAATATTTTTTTATTGGGTGGCACAGTGGCTCAGTGGTTAGCACTCCTGCCTCGCAGTGCCAGGGACCTGGGTTCAATTCCAGCCTCGGGTGACACTCTGAGTGGAGTTTACATATTCTCCCCGTATCTGTGCGGGTTTCCTCTGGGTGCTCTGGTTTCCTCTCAGAATCCAAAGATGTGGAGATTAGCTGAATTGGCCATGCTAAATTGCTATAGTGTTCAGGGATGTGTAGGTTAGGTGCATTAGAAAGGGGAACTGTAGAGTAATGTGGTAGGGGATGGAGTCTGTGTGGGATACTCTTCAGAGGGTCGGTGTAGACTGGTTGGCCAAAATGGCCTGTTTCCACACTGTAGGGATTCGATGATTAAATGGTAATTGACGTTTGCTTAGTGAGAAACTCACCTCACTGCTCAGAGAATGCATAAAAGCTGGAGCCAAGTGATCCTTGCATCTGAATGGGCTTTCCCAAATTTTTATGCAAATCTGCCACGCATCATGCCATAGCCCACATTGTACGGGCACCTATAAGATTCCACTCTGTGTTCTCATATTTATTGGAAGCACAACAGGATAATCTTGTCAGACTACTGAATCAGTAAATGATAGTCTGTGGAGATACACCTGGCTGTATTCTGCTAGCTAGGCATAGGACAGTCAGAGTGAAGAAAACAGAATCAATATCAGTTGAGTTCAGTTAAAAAAGCTCAAAGGGAAACAAAGGTTCAATACATGTTGGAAAATCACTTGATTCAACATAGTCAAAGCAACTGGAGTTCTCTGGTGGTGTCGGTGCCTACGCTGGGTATGTCAGGTAGATTCCGTATTGATTATAGAAAGGCAAAAGCAGTCATGGATACAGGTTTGTACTCAATTCTACTTTAAGAAAATTTGTTTTGGCAACGTTGGCATTGACAAGTTTTTATCAGGATTAATTTAGTAAAGAGAAATTACAAGTGCCGTTAACATCAAAGTTTACAGTGGTATTCATTTTTGTCATGGGTTATACGTATAGCTCTGCTGTTTGGATTAAAGAACGCCCCAGCTACATTGAGAAATGCTGACAGATTGTATAGGGTTGTATAAGGAGGAGGAAGGATGAATAGATCTAAATTTTGTGCTTTGTTGCTTATGTGGCATAACCCTGGTGATGAAATGCATTTCTTAAACTATGCTTGGTCTCTTATAAGGTTGTGCAATTGTGACCAGTTGAGGAAGGCAGAGCTCAGTGACCTGCTAACAACTCACTGACTGGATCCTGAGCAGCTGAATAACTTGTCTGTATGAACAATACAGTGGTAATCATTTAAATAAAAACAAAGAATTGGGGATGCTCAAAATCTGAAACAAAAATAAGAAGTGCTGGTTTTCAGTTCAAACCAAGTGTCACAGGATTCAAAAATTAAATCAGTTTTTCTCTGTCCATATGCTGTCAGACCTGCTGAGTTTGTCCAGTACTTACCGTATTTTTTTCAGTAGCAATCATTTTCCAGACTGCAAGAAGTAATGTCTGTCTGCAACCAAGTGTTTTAAGCTTGAAGACAGTCAATTAGTTCTCCCATCATTTGTTGAAAGCCATTGCTTCTAACCAGTGAACAACTGATGTGTTAATCCCCTGTGGCTTTGGCAAAGAACTGAGAAAAAAAATGAACACCTCACCTAAACCTGTGAGCCATTGAACTGTATGATTCCCCAGTACTTTTCCTGCATCCATAGAACAAAGAACAAAAAAAATTACAGCACAGGAACAGGCCCTCCAAGTCTGTGCTGATCCAGATCCTCTATCTAAACCTGTCACCGATTTTCTAAGGATTTGTATCCCTCTGCTCCCTGCCCATTCATGTATCTGTCTAGATATGTCCTAAATGATGTTATCATGCCCACCTTTACCACCTCCGGTGGCAATGCGTTTCAGGCACCCACCACCCTCTGCATAAAGAACTTTCCATGCATATGTCCCTTAAACTTTTCCCCTCTCACTTTGAACTCAAAACTCCTAGTTTTTGAGTACCCCAATCTGGGAAAAAGCTTCTTGCTATCCACCCTATCTATATCTCTCATGATTTTGGAGATATCAGTCAGGTCCCCCCCTTAACTTGCATTTTTCTATTGAAAATAATCCTAATCTATTCAACCTCTTTTCATAACTAGCACCCTCCTTACTAGGCAACATCCTGGTGAACCTCCTCTGCACCCGCTCCAAGGCATCTAAATCTTTTTGACAATATGGCAACCAGAACTGTACGCAGTATTCCAAATGTGCCAAACCAAAGTCTTATACAACTGTAACATAATCTGCCAACTCTTGTACTCAATACCCCATCTGATGAAAGAAAGCATGTGAAATGCCTTCTTGACCACTCTATTCACCTTCAGGGTACAATGGACCTGAACACCCAGATGACCTTAAACATCTATTTTCCCAAAGACTTTCCCATTTACTGTATAGTTCGTTCTTGAATTGGATCTTCCAAAATACATCCCCTCGCATTTACCTGGATTGAACTGCATCTGCCATTTCTCTGCCCAACTCTCCAATTTGTCTATATTCTGCTATACTCTCTGACAGTCCCCTTCACTATCTGCTGCTCCATCAATCTTAGCGTTATTTCCAATCTTGCTAATTAGACCACCTGCACCTTCCTCCAGATCACTAAATTATATCACAAACAACAGTGGTCCCAGCACAGATCCCTGTGTCAGAGCTCTCCATTTTGAGAAATTCCCTTCCACTACTACTCTGTATCTCCTGTTTCCCAGCTAGTTCTTTTTCCATCTAGCTTGTACACCCTGAATCCCATGCAACTTCACTTTCTCCATCAGCCTATCACAGGGAACCTTATCAAATGCCTTGCTGAAGTCCATGTATATGATATCTACAGCCTTTCCCTCATCAGTCAACTTTGTCACTTTCTCAAAGAATTTTATTAAGTTGGTAAGACATGACTTTCCCTGCACAAAACCATGTTGTCTGTCATTGATAAGCCTATTTTCTTCCAAATGTAAACTGATCCTATCCCTCAGTATCTTCTCCAGCAGCTTCCCTATCACTGACATCAGGCTGACTGGTTGATAATTACCTGGATTATCCCTGCTGCCCTTCTTAAACAAGGTGACAACATTAGCAATTCTCCAGTCTTCCTGGACCTCATCCGTGTTCAAGGATGCTGCAAAGATATCTATTAAGGCCCCAGCTATTTCCTCTCTCTCTTCCCTCAGTAACCTGGGATAGATCCCATCCTAACCTGGGGACTTGTCCACCTTAATGCCTATTACATTACCCAACACTTCCTCCCTCCTTATGCCAACTTGACCTAGAGTAATCAAACATCTATCCCTAACCTCAACATCCATCATGGCCCCCTCCTCAGTGAATACCAAAGCAAGGTACACATTAAGGATCTCATCCATTTTCTCTGACTCCACGCATAACTTTCCTCCTTTGCCTTGTGTGAACCAAGTCTCTCTCTAGTTACCCTCTTACTCCTTATATATGAATAAAAGGCTATGGGATTTTCCTTGGACACGTTTGCTAAAGATATTTCATAACCATTTGTAGCCCTCTTAATTCCTCTTTTCAGATTGGTCCTACATTCCCAATGTTCTTCTAAAGCTCCGTCTGTCTTCAGTCACCAAGACGTTAGGTATGCTTTGTTTTTCCTCTTAGCTATTCTCTCAGTTTCAGCCGTCATCTACGATTCCCTAATATTGCCATTTATATCTCTCATTTTCACAGGAACATGTCTCTCTTGTATTTAATCAACCTCTTTTTAAAAGCCTCCCACATATCAAATGTGGATTTACTTTCAAAAAGCTGCTCCCAATCTACATTCCCCAGTTCCTGCTGAATTTTTGTATTGATGGCCTTTCCCCAATTTAGCACTCTTCTTTAAGGAGCACTCTCGTCTGTCCACGAGTATTCTGAAACTTACAGAATTGTGATCACTATTCCCAAAGTAATCCCCTACTGAAATTTCAACCACCTGGCCGGGCTCATTCCCCAACACTAGGTCCAGTATGGCCCTTTCCGAGTTGGACTATTTACATACTGCTCTAGAAAACCCTCCTGGATACTCCCTACAAATTCTGCTCCATCTCTCCCTCTATCACTAAGTCAATCCCAGTCAATGTTGAAAAAATTAAAATCTCCTATCACCACCACCCTGTTGCTCCTACATCTTTCCACAATCTGTTTACATATTTGAACCTCTATCTCACGCTCGCTGTTGGGAGGCCTGTGGTACAGCCCCAACATTGTTACCGCACCCTTCCTATTTCTGAGCTCTGCCATAGTGCCTCACTGCTTGAGTCCTCCATATTGCCCTCCTTCAGCACAGCTGGTCCTCTATGACCAGTCATGCAACTCCTCCACCCCTTTTACCTCCTCCTCTGAAGCATTGATATCCTGGGATATTTAGTTACCAATCATGTCCTTCCCCTAACCAAGTCTCAGTAATAGCAAAAACATCATACTCCCAGGTACTAATTTGAGCCCTAAGTTCATCTGCCTTACCCTCTACACTTTTTGCATTAAAACAAATTCAGCCCACCAGTCCCTATGAGTTCATCATCTGCTCCCTGCCTACTCTTCCCCTTAGTCACACTGACTTCATGATCTAGTTCCCTACAGGCTTTAGTTACTATCACCTTACTGTCCACTAACCTCCTCATTTTGTTCCCATGCCCCTGTCATATTAGTATAAACTCACCCCAACAGCGTTACCAGAAGCACCCCCAAGGACATTGATTCCAGTCTGGGCTGAAGTGTAGACTAATTTGTAATAGTCCCACCTCCCCCAGAACCATAGCTACAGTTTTATCTCTCTATAAATATGCATGGAAATTTTAAAAAGGGCAAACATTTTAACGAGTAGAATTATATGTCGATTGCTTATTACTGTGGTTAGAATTTATTTATTTGTAATAAGTAGTCTTTCTTGTTAAGTCCAGGAAGCTGATCAATGTTATCTGCTAACCTGATTAAATCAGGCAAGTAAATTAGTGACTTCCCATACATTGATTGAGTCAATAACTTTTGTAGTGACCTCAAGTCTTGTGGCATCCAAGTCTCAACACAGTTTCCCAAGTGGGTTGTAAGAATCTGGATCTGCAGCTAAGTTGCTGGAACCTGTAGTTCTATGGACCCAAAGCAGGAAGGGAATTATAGTAGGCTGATATTTTATTCTGATACATTGGTCTGAATGCCGTCTTTCTGTACTGGATAAAAGAAGAGGTTTATGTAAACCACAGACTGTTACTGGGAGCTCTGAGAATGAGGAGGGAATATGGTTCACCCAGCATAGGAATGTGGGTCATTCTGGCCTCAAGGTTGAAAGGGTGATGAGCTCTGGGATAAAGTGGGCACATTAATTGTAATATGAAGGGCTTAATAGAAAGGGAGGGAAGCTGAAATGTCATAGAGGCCACAGCAATACGAAAGGGATCCTGAAGGATAGAAAAATCATGTTGTGCCTCAGACAGAGCCTGCAACTCACTCATAAAAAGACGACATCGGTACCTTGCCAACTCAGAACAAAACACAAATATAGATAAACTACACAAAATGACTGACACCGCCGGTAGAGTCAATAGAGTAAATTACTTTTATCTTCTTTCAGGTCAGAGTGAAGCTTCTGGGATGTAAGGCCCCACCATGCATAATTGCAACAATAATGATTACAGTGACTCAGTAAAGCCACCAACCTTTCTTCAATTCGCACCTCAGCAGCACACTTAAGAATGCAGTTTCAGAATTCTGGTTTTATACAATCCTGACCACGACATGCTGTGTGGTAATTGTCTCCTTGTCACATCAGTGAATCAAATATTATCTGATATAACAAAATCATAGTATGGTCACTTTCCCAAATGCTCCTTCACAACGAGGTTATTAATTAGCTCTTTCTCAGTCACAGCATACAAGCTAAAATATTCCAACCTTTAATTGGCTTCAAAACATGTTGGCTCAGAAGCCAATCTTGTGCAGACTCTACAAATTCATCCTTCACAGCATTTGCACTGATTCAGTTAACCTTGTTGAAATAATTCCACAGAAGCCAGTATCCCTTCACCAAGTCACCCTTTATTTACGCATGGAAAGACCTTAACACTGATTCAGTTCCCTCAGAGCCAGCTCTCAAAGTGAACAGAACCTCAAACACTCCTATTTATTTTTTTTCTTCTTTTTTGCTCTTTTCAGTGTACAAATCTTTATTCAATTTCCACCACCAGGAAGATTGGAAAAACACCCGAGTGGTCCAGTGACAAGCAGTGCCCTTCACACCAAAGGGCAATGCTGTGTGATCAGACAGTGAAGGGGAGGGCAGGGATTAAATCAAAATAGAGTTGGAGGGGGAGTCTCCTGGTTGGTTTTTTTCACCCATGTTGTGTGTGTGCAGGTGTGAGACACAGTGAGAAACACAAGGTGTACAAATCTTTATTCAATTTCCACCACCAGGAAGATAGGAACACTCCTATTTATATCTGTCAGCCGGGGTCCCTGATTGGACCAGATTAACAGCCACAATTAGGGAACTCATATTCTATAAAGTCCACCTTGCTGACTTCATTGCCATCATTATGTTCCTGCCTCTCTGACTCTGAGGACATAAGCCATTGTTTTTTGGTAGCTCCTCCTCAGGCATTTTATGTTGGGTCAGGTACCTCAAACTATGCCCCTGATACAGGCATGATATAATGCACAGTAGCTCACTTCTCCCACCCAGAGCATCTCAGAAGAAATTGATTCTCTTCCTCAGATGTCAAAGGCATTGAGGCAGTGCCCACCAAGCTACCTTCAACATTTGATGGAGGGAGAGAAGCCATTAGTTTCAGAACAGTGGGAAAGGTTCTCGCAGAGCTAGGCATGTTTTGTTCCTGCACCATTTGCAACTTTGCAGCTTTCATATGGTCCATGTGCTTGTTCAGGACCATCGCACTTACCTGACCTTTATACGCCACTGGACATGACCTCGTGTCGACCATGCCTCTTGCCCGTGCAAGGCCTTTCCCATGGTTCCTACACCACACTTTATGCCCTGAGGTAAACTGACTCTGTCACTTAGAGGAGACTTCTATCCGTCATTGGCATTCCTGATGCCATTTCACTGCCCCACTTCTCCGCCCCCAGGTTTGGGAAGATCAAATTTAATGTGGTGCAGAGTCATCTGCCCATTAACAACTCTGCCAGAGCTACCCCTGTAGTTGCATGAGGGGTGGTCCGAATGTTAAATAATAACTGGGACAGTTTGGATCTAGTGAAGCTGTAGGCTGTTCCTTAAATTCTACCTTCAGAATTTGGACTGCTTTTTCTGCTGGACTCTTAGGAAGATGGATGCATGGAGCAGTCCTTATTTGACGAATGCCATGAAACTTTAGGAAATACTCAAATTCCTTGCTGGTAAATGATAGTCCATTTTCTGTGACCAACACTTCTGAGAGTCTGTGTATTGCAAAAATTGTGGGCAGTTCTCCTATTGACATCCCCATGTTTGACAAGTGAACTCTATGCATGTCCAGCCACTTTGAGTGGGTATCCACAGTGAATAAGAACATTGAGCCAATGAAAGGACCTGTACAGTCAACATGTGACTGAGTCCAGGGTTTACCCGGCTATTCCCGTGAATGTGGGTGTGCTACTGGCAGTAATTTTTGTCCTGTTGACACACTGGGCACTGGCCCAACAACATATCTGTATCCAATCTTGGCCACCAGACATAACTTCTCACCAGCAACTTCATTTTGGAAACCTCTGGACTAGCCACACTCCCATACATCAGGAGTGTTTCAGAACTGACAGCCAGGCTACTGCGACCCTTAGGACTCATAACGGCACACAAACCAACAGCCACGCTCAGACAACAACTCACTAGAACGAAGGACCCGATACCCAACATGAGCAAAACTAATGTAGTGTACAAAATACCATGCAAGGACTGCACAAAACACTATATAGGACAAACAGGAAGACAGCTAACAATCCGCATACATGAACATCAACTAGCCACGAAACGACACGACCAGCTATCCCTAGTAGCCACACACGCAGACAACAAGCAACATGAATTCGACTGGGACAACACTACTATCATAAGGCAAGCCAGACAGAGAACAGCCAGGGAATTCCTAGAGGCATGGCATTCATCCACAAACTCCATCAACAAACACATCGACCTGGACCCAACATACCAACCACTACAGCGGACAGCTGAAACTGACACCCGGAAGCGGCAAGGACAGACCACTATAAATACTGGAAGAAACATCAAAGAAGTGCTTCGCAGGAGGCTCCAAAGCACTGATGATGTCCCCTAGCCAGGGGACGAAACGTTTGCAACAAAAACTTCCAGCTCGGCGAACAGAACCACAACAACGAGCACCCGAGCTACAAATCTTCGCACAAACTTTAAAACCTCTGGATGACCCTGGGGGCCTTCAGCCAGTATCAGGCGATGACCTTTGCTTGGGACAATCACTCTGGCTCCCCATAATCATATGCCATCATCCACTATCATCCAGTCTCTCTGGGTCCAAAATGTTCCAGTTCCAATTGTGATAACCCATTGCCAGGAGCTGTTTCAGTTCACCCAGGACTGGATCTTTCTGCATCTAAAGACTGATATTGTCAGCTGTGATTGGAACTGTGTCCAGAAGATGTAAAACCATTATGGATTCTTCTAGTGGCGTTACCTCTAGTACTGTACCTGCCAACGGGAGGCAGCTCAATGTATCCACATTTGCTACTTGGCCTCCCGAACAGTGTTCCAGCTTGTGATTATATGCGCTAAGTATTAAAGCCCATTGCTGAATTCAGTCTGAAGCTATGGATGGCACAGCCATGTCCTTTTTAAGTAGATCTAGCAAGGGTTTAAATGGCCTCCAGACTTTCCTTCACTGTCTGGACATATTTAAGTTCAGCATTAGCCAAAGTCCTAGATGCATACGTTACTAGGAATTCCTTTCCACTAGGACACCTATGATCTAATACTATCCCAATGCCGTATGGGGAGGAATCGCATATCAATATCAATAGAGAATGATAGATGTTCCTTCACTACCCTAAAGGCTATGGCTTGGCTACACAAACATTTCCAAGGCTGAACCTTTTTTAGGAGTTGATGCAAAGCTGCTAGGATGGAGGCCAGGTAATGCCTATACTTTCTGTATTAGTTCACCAATCCATGAAAAGATCTTGGTCACTTGGGATGTGTATAACACACATTATTCCTTCCTAAGGTATATGCCCATCTGGGAAAAACACCTAAGGACTATATCCACATTCTCTAAGTACTCCTTACTGGTCTTCTCTGTTACTAACACATCATTTAGATAAATGGTGACCTGGAGTAGGCTTTGTAAAATGTTCTCAATTATCTGCTGAAAAACTGCACAGGTTAACAATACAGCAAATACAGTCTTATATATTGGTACAAACTATTATGAATATTAATTGAGGCATACTTCTGGGAATCCTCATCTAATTGCAATTGCAATAATTCATGTCTAGCTGTGTGAAGGACCTTTGAGTATAAATCCTCTATGTGAGGGGCTGGATATTTATCCAGCTGCAAGAAGTAGTTTACCGTTTGTTTAAAATCCCCACGAAGGTGAACCTAACCATTCGGCTTCACAATTGATACGACTGGTGCAGCACATTCCACAAACTACTGGTTTGATGAATGCTTTGAAGCCTCCTGATCCCTGTATCTACTTGTACTCATAAGACTAATGGTACTGGGTGGGCCTTGCAGCATTGTGGCATAGCTTCCTGGTCAACATGCAAGTTGGCTTAGGCTCCTTTGATAATCCCTAGACCTTCCCAAAGTATTTCCAGGTCTTTAATTAGGACTTCACTCAGACAACCATTTTCTAATCGAAAAATATTGAGCCAGTCTAGGTGAATCTTTCTCAATTAAATTTGCCAAGTAAAACAGGTAGCATCATAAAATTAAGAGGAAGTTTGGGGTCATAATATTCCTTAATATCCACCAACTCTTGAAAGGTTTTAATATCTCGTGCCTCAGGAAACATTAGGGTCTTAATAAATGAAAAAGCTGCAGGCGCACAAGCTGTCAGGAGAATTACTCATTGCTTTTCACCTGACCCAATGCCATTTGCCAGGAAAAAGTAATGCATTCTATCCACACACTGGGCCCTGTCTTCAATGGTAGGATCAATTGAGTCAAGCTTCCCAAATAACAGCATGATGCCAAGAATGGTTACCTCAATTCAAAGATAATTGTTGCAAGCGAATTTCATCAGGAGCATGCTTTTCTCTCATCAGCATTGAAATAACTCCACAGAGGGTGGGATGGGGTCATCAAGTCACCCTTTATTTGATGAGGTCTGCCTGGCTAACTTCATTACAATACTACACTCATCCACAAGCAAACTTAAGTCACTGGGTACTATCATATTGTCCACATTACATACATCTTCACTTTGTTGATATATAAATTACCTAAGATTACTCCTACAGTTTGGTATTATATGAAGGACTGCCATCAATGTTTGCTTTCCCTTACTGTTTATTAGTGCCACCAAACTTTGTCCAACATCTTAATTCTTCAGTTGAAGATCCTCTCTTACTA
Source organism: Hemiscyllium ocellatum (assembly GCF_020745735.1). NCBI lineage: Eukaryota > Metazoa > Chordata > Chondrichthyes > Orectolobiformes > Hemiscylliidae > Hemiscyllium > Hemiscyllium ocellatum. Next base: position 99,546,966 of record NC_083411.1, on the reverse strand, counting down.
ATTTTCTGATGCCATCTCCTATTGGGAATGTTACTTTACCTCCTTTTCATTTTTGTCTGTACCTCCAAAATGTAGCCTCTCTCCTGAGCTGAAATGCTCCATCACAGGTAGCATCCTGGTGGATCTCTTTTCCAATGCATCCTGTACAATCATATCGTTCCCAAAGTGTGGTGACCAGAACTGCACACAGTACTCCAGCCGTGGCCTAATCCAAGTTTGTACACAGCTCCAGCATATTCTCCCAGTTTTTATAAATCATGACATGACTGATAAAAGCAAGTGTCCCATATACCTTCTTAACCAGCCTAATAACCTGTCCTGCCATCTTCAGAGATCTGTCAACAAGCACCCTAAAATCCCTCTGACCTTCTGAGCTTCCTAATGTCCTGCCATTAATTAAGTATTGTCTTGCCTCATTACGTCTTCCAAACTGCATCTCATCTCACCTATCAGTGATAAATTCTGTCTGCCACTTATTTGTCCATCTGACCAATCCACCCATACTATCCGGTAATCTAATACTTTCTTCCTCACTGTCAACCATGCAGCCAATCACCATGTCACCCGCAAACTTGAATCTCACCCATTTTTTAAAAATGAATTGTTGTATGTATCACAAACAACAAAGGACTAAGCATTGATCCCTGTGGCACATCACTAGAAACCTATCTCCAGTCACGCAAAGTCTTATACCATCACCCTCTGTTTTCTACTAGTAAGCCAGTATTGGCTAAGTTATCCTGGATTCCATGTGCTTTTACCTTCCTTATCAGTCCCCCATGTGGGGCTTTGTTGAAGGCTTTGCTGATATCCATATAAACGTAACCATCTGCCTACCCTCATCTTTGTACACAACCACCACCTCGAAAAATGCAATCAAATTTCTTAGGCATGACCTCTAACAAAGCTATGCTGACTGTTTCTAATCAAACCTTACCTCTCCAAGTAGAAATTAATGCTCTCATCTAAAATTTTCTCCAATAATTTCCAAACTACTGATGTGAGACTCATTGTTTGTATTTTCCCAGTTTAGCATTACCACTCTTCTTGAAAAGTCAAAGCACATTAGTTGTCCTCCAAAATCTGCCCTGTGAGCAGAATGGAACTAAAATTTTGGGTCAGAGCCTCTGTAATTTCTTCCATTATCTTCCACACAGCTTGGGATACAATTCATCTGGACTTGTGGATTTGTCCACTTTTAAACTGGCTAAAATCTCCAATATCTCTTCACCATCACAATTTTTTCCTTGGTTCTGGATGGGCTGTAAGCTTTCCCTGGTTATCCTCTACCGCTTGATATAGTTAGAGAATATCTTGGAACTTTCCCTAATCTTACCCACGAGGACATTTTTATACCATCTCTTTGCCCTTCTAAATGCTTTCCTAAGATTCCCCCTGCACATCCTATATTCTACTATGGCTTCCGTTGATTTGATCCCCTTGTATGTGTAAAAAGCCTCTCTTCTCCTTCTTATCCAGACTTAAATATTTGAGATATCCAGGGATCTCTGGGCTTGTTGCTCCTAATTTTACCCCATAGGGGACCTGCTGAGCCTGTACTCTCACCAATTCCATTTTGAATAAACCTTACCCCCATTGTTCTGCTATAACCTATTAGAAATAACTGTTCTCAGTCTCCTGATTAGATTAGATTCCCTACAGTATGGATACAGGCCCTTCAGACCAACAAGTCCACACTGACATTCCGAAGAGTAACCCACCCAGACCCATTCCCCTGTCCTGCATTTACCCCTGACTAATGCCCCTGACTCTATGGGCAATTTAGGATGGCCAATTCACCTATTGCATTATTTTAATAGAATCTGCCTTCCCCCAGTCCAAAACCCTTTTCAGCTGAGCATCTTTTTCCTCTTCCAGAACAAACCTAAAATGTACTGTTATCATTAAAATGAGGCAACCACGAGCACTTGTCCAGTTTAATTCCCCAGAATTAGGCCCAGCACTGCATTGTCCCTTCTTCGACCTTCTACATGTTGATATTAAAAAAACTGTCCTGCATACATTTCAAGAAATACATCCCCTCTTAACCCTTTACATCACAACTATTCCAATTAATGCTAAGGTCATTGAAATCCCCTAATATAATTACCCTATCATTATTTTTACACATCCTGTAGCCAGGTGTCTGCATTTGCAATGAAGTCATATCAATTTATCTCAATTTGTGCATTCAAATTGTCACGGGATCCATTACTTCATGAAAAGACTCGATTCCTCTGTGGAATTTTACCTGATTATATTATATTGTATAAGATTAAGCTTAACAACAATGATGCTATTAACTCGTTAAGTGTCATGGGATCCGTCTACTTCTTCATGAAAAGACTCGATTCCTCTGTGGAATTTTACCTGATTATATTATATTGTATAAGATTAAGCTTAACAGCAATGATGCTATTAACTCGTTAAGTGTCATGGGATCTGTCTACTTCTTCATGAAAAGACTCAATTCTTCTGTGGAATTTTACCTGATTATATTAGATTGTAGCAACAATGATACTATTAACTCTTTATTGTATTTTAGCCTAGCAACAATTAAGTATAACTATGACTATGTGGCAACTGCTCTCTACCAGCTACTTATCAGCTACTTATTGTTTTCTCAGCTAATTAAGTGTTTAACGCGACCTTTAAACAATGCTGACCGAGGCACAGTTTGAGATTCCAGTTCTTTAAACAAATGATGTAATTGCTTAACTTAGACTGTAAGGGATACAAAAGCAGAGCTAAAACAGACAGAACTCACTCTTGTCTTGAAACACAGACAATGAGTCACCCAACCATCCTCTGAACCACCAGGCTTGCAGAAAAGACACATTTGTGCAAAATACGGACCGATCGGATGAAACATACGGACGGCTAAGAGCTTGCTGAAATACGCCTGCCTAAAAGATTCTCGGTTGAGGCACTGCATTCTAGCCTGAAGAAGATACAATCTGAACCAACTAGCTGATACACGCTAGTCTATGAAGATCCCATTTGGGACACTCAGGTATTAAGCTCTGCTTTTATCCTAGGTATCTTTTAAGAACATTCAAAAAGGCTGTAACGATTGTGATTAACTGAAAACATCTGATTGTGAGTATTCAACTTATTATATTGATAAATTTCTATTATATTTTACACCACACACTTCGTATTCGCCGAACCTTTATTTGATAAGATATGTTTACCATTGTGTTGGTATGTTAAGTCTAGAACTTAGCTGAGAAGGCATTAGGATTGACTTAAAGTGAATCCCTCTCACTCCTAGGTGAAAGGATAAACTGAAGGGACCTAGAGACCTGCGATAAACCCAGCCGAGTTTGTAGCTATCAGGACCATACAGTCAATAGGGACCACTAGTAAACTTGACAGGTAACGGCCTCAGGTATATGCCCGAGGTACTGTAGTTTAATCCGGTAGTAACCCATACCTATTGAGGATATCCACCTGAATAACATAACAATTGGCGCCCAACGTGGGGCTCGAGAGATTGCACTATCTTGAACCTCACGGCGTAAATATTATCTTTGTCACCAAATAAACTCCTTCTGTAGGGATATAGCGAATAGTACAAAAAATAAAAGCCCCTCAAAAAGAAAAAGAAAATGGCCAATATACCTGCCTGTTATTTTAGAAATGATTGGGCAGAAATAGTCGCAGCAGGAAACGACAATATAGTCTCCCCACCTAACCTAAGAGGTCAGGAGGTAAGACTGAGGGCAGATGAGTCAGTCCTAGAAGGACTAAACAGACTCAATGGAGAATCTATAGCAGCAAGACTCCGATACAGGTTCAGAATAGAATATGTAGATGGAACTCACCATCACTATGATGGATGCATACCAGCAGATGGAACTGGAAACCCCCTAGAACCAGCCCACCAGCATACCGCTGGCGTTCTACCAGCTCAACATACGGTAACAGTAATTAGAAGAGAAACAGACCTAAGGGGAAGAGAAGTACCGCTAGTACCAGGCATGTCAGAACATGCCTGGGCAGAAGATATAGCTCAGCAAATTATAGTGGCAGCAGACAGAGTGCTCCAAATACCCCAACTAAATAGAGTAGCAGCACAAGTCCTAGTGGCGCAACATGCTGTAGAAAAAGCCCGATGGCTAATCAATAATCCCAGGCCCGGACAAGCCGGACAAGCACCACAACCGGTAGCAGCCCGCCGTGTGTACGGTGATCCCTCACTGAAGAATTTTAAAATCTGCTTCCTAGACTTTCCCTCAGATGACAGAGCAGCAATAAAATATATAATTCAACATTTCGAAAAACTAAAAGCCTTCGTGGAAGGACTAACCCCCCAAGAAAATTCAGATTTATTTAAAGCCCTGGATTGTCGTGCTTTAGATCAGGAACCGCACACCACCATAAATCTAGTTACCATACTCCATGAAGCCCACAACCGGGTATATGGAACCCAAAGAGCAGAAGCAGCCAACAAGATATTCAAAACACTCCTGGAATCAGGGAGAACAATGCTCCAGGTAGCACAATCTGCTGAAGATCTAGAAATAAACTATGTCCAAGTCAGGTCGCAATTATTCAGACAATTCCAGAATGAAGGCCATGCAAACAGGCTCAGGGAAGCCACAAACAGAGCACTAGGACAGGGACAAAACCCATGGCAAGTATTCAGACAAGAATTAATCAACTTAGGAGAAGTCCTCAATCTATCCCTAGATAGAATAGGAAAACAAAATCCCCACGGACCTCAACCAGAAGCCAAGGAAAGGAAATCAGAAAAACCTAAATCAGAAACCCAGAAATCCAAGGCGCAAGGACGCCAACAAAACCAAAGAAAACCATGGACATACCGACCCCAATATGAACCATTGGTTCAGGTAGTGGAAAAAGTCCAACCCAGAAACCAGGGACCTCCCCGACAGCAGCTACCTCCTAGACCAATTCCAGGAGTAAGCCCAAACTATTTAGGGAGAAACCCCATTCCGAATTATCAAGACCCAAGAGCTAGAGGGGGATACCAACCTCCACTACAGCCAGCCCAGCAACCACAACAACCTCGGGAATATAGGCCACCCCAACAAAATTTTAGACCTAGGCCTCCAAATGGACAAGTTCAACAAGAACGATACAACCTGAGACCCAGAAACAGTCAGGGACAAGCAATAACCTCTGGATCAGCCAGAGTGCAAACACAAGGGGACGAAAGGAATACAGAAGGGCAAAGAATCCACCAGACAGGGATGGTGAGAAAACCCAGACAGACAGCAGCAAAACCATGCTACCCTCAAGAACAAGGAAAAATAGAGGGGTATAAACCCCACAGACAGCAATGGCTCACAATAATGCTAGACACAGGGGCAGAAATGTCATTAATGGACAAAAGTTTGGCAGAAAAACTAAACATACCAAAAGTAGGAACAGAACCTTATCAGGGCATAGGAGCACCTGTAAAATGGGCAGATGTAGGAAAAATCAAATTAATCCTAAAAAATGGAAAACAAATAGAGACTAAAGCTCTAATTATAGAAGGTCTAAAAGACCAGGGAGAACCAGTAATATTAGGATGGGAAGACATTAAAGGACACAAACTACTAGAACAAATAGAAGACAAAAGAACAGAAGACTTAAAAGAAATTTTAGATAAAGAAAGCAACCCCAAAATCAGAGCAAAAATAAAACACCTAGTGCAAACTCACTGGGAAATCTGGCAAAAAGACTCATACCATTGCGGTAATCTAAACATTGATCCCACTCCCACAGGAATGGGACACTTCAAAATCAAAAAGAAGTATGGCATCAACAAACCAGAGATAGCTAGGGAAATCCAAAAAGTCATAGAAAGACTTGAGGAACAGGGAGTCCTAATAGAAAAAGGATCCCCATACAATACACCCATAATTGGAATACCAAAGCCTGATAAGCCAGGAAAGTACAGACTTGTCTGTGACTACCGAGACTTGAATTCAGGATCAGTGCCCTTCTCGTCATACTTTAAAGGAGCTCAGACTACATTGAATACCTTAAGAAGGGAGAAATATAAAACTACCCTAGACTTATCAAATGGATTTTGGAGTCATCCAATCCCAAAAGAAGAGTGGCCATATACAGCCATAACAGACACCCTAGGGAGACAATTAGTTTGGACCAGACTCCCTCAGGGATACCTAAACAGCCCAGTAATATTTTCTGCAGAAGTCAGAAAAACAGTACAAAACTTAGCTCCGCCAGGACAAATAGAATGCTATGTAGATGATATTTATATCACTCATGGTGACCTAGAAGAACATTTTGCCTGCCTACATAGAATAATGGAACACCTGTACCATAAGGGATATATAATTGGACTAGCAAAATCCCAGATCGCCAGAGAAAATGTAAAATACTTAGGAGTGGAACTAACCAATGAAGGAAAAGGACTAACTGAAGAATACAGTGAAAAAATAGCTGATATTCAACCTCCTACCAAAATTAAAGAATTACAAGCAATATTAGGCCTATGTAACTATGCCAGAGACTTTGTCCCAGGATATGCAGAAATATCTAAACCCCTGTACAAAAAACTAACCGAGAAAGTATTCTCATGGACTGAAGAAGATCAAAATAACCTAAATGAACTAATCAACCAATTAAATAAAGCAGAAAACATGGGAAAGCATGAACCAGGGAAAGACATTACACTAGAAGTAATTATAGGGCAAGAAAGTGCCACCGTAAGAGTAACCAGTCAAGGACAGAACAAACCCTTCCAATATATCTCTTTAAACTTTACAGAAACAGAGAGGAAATACCCAAAAATAGAAAAAACATGGGTAGCCATAACTAGAGCAGTGGAACCCATCAGAAAAATCCAAGGGGAAGGAAAGATAATTATCCTCACGGAATTGGCAGAATTACAATCCAAACAACAAAAAATAGAAAGGAGCCAAAGGGTCCACTCGGCCAGGTATGAAAAATGGGATATCCTACTAGCTGACCCCACTATAGAAATACAGCCCCTTACAGGAAAAACAGATACTTGGTGGACACCGAAATATAAACTAGCTGCTACTGAAGAAAAAACTGAATTCAATCCAGATATGTACATCTATACAGATGGTAGTGCCCAAAGAGGCCTGGATAAACAAGGTAAAGAAGAAAAATTAACAGGAATAGGAATAGTAATTGGTACAAAACTAAACAATGAGTTCCAAGAAGAAAAGGTCTTAGAAATAAAAGGACCACTGGGAGGTTCAGCCCAGAAAACAGAAGTAAAGGCGTTAGAATTAGCCTTAAAAGAAGCAAGCCAATTTCCTGCAGAACTCCAAATTCTCGTTTGTACAGATAGCTTTTATGCCAGTAGAGGCTATAACGAGGAACTAGATAAATGGAGTGAAAAAGGATTCCATGATTGTAGGAATCACCCCATACAATATAGACAAATATGGGAAGAAATAGCTAGATTAAAAGAAAACCTCCCAAATGTAAAAGTAATACATGTCAGAGGACACCAGAAAGAAGGTGAACACAAAAAAGGAAATGATCTAGCTGACCGAGCAGCCAAAGCCGCAAGTTTGGGAAAAGAATATAAAATAAGAGTAATAACTAGGCAAATGCAAAAAGAGAATCAGGACAAAGAATTGGAAGACTTACTTCAGGGCAAGGAAGTAAAAGGATACCCTAAAAATCAGGACTACTGGGAAGAATCTGATGGGGTAGTCAAAACCAAATTTAAAGATCAAACCACAGAACAGGCTAAGATAATACCCCCTAGAAAAGGGAGAAGAGAACTTATCAAGACGGCCCACGAAGGCTTAGGGGCCGTGCATCCAGGAATAAAAACCACTCAGTCACACCTAAAGCAGAAATACTGGTGGCCTGGGATGAATGCAGAAGTTAAAAGATATTGTAATGAATGCAAAACTTGCCTAAAATATAATATCAAGGGAGGAACTAAAAAAGAACCGAAAATTATTCAGTCACAAAATATGGAGCCCGGGGATAAATGGATAATGGATTTTATCGGCCCATTGCCGACCTCTCACGGGAAAAAGCCATTTAAAAGACCGAATAAATATTGCCTAGTATGTATTGATGAATGTACCGGATTCACCACCCTGATCCCAACAAAGAGTTGTAGGACACAAGATGCTATAGAAGCTAGTGAGTTGATTCTGGTCGCTAACGGGCCTCCCAGAGTAATTCATACAGACCAAGGACCTGGCTTTAAAAACCAGGACTTTAACATGTGGTGTACCGCTCATGGGATACAGCTTGAGTTTAGCACACCTTACCATCCTGAATCGGCAGGAAAGGTAGAACGGAGAAACCAAGATGTCAAACTAGCCTTGGCAAAATTATTGTGCACTCGCGGTGGTAGTTGGAGTCAATGGTTGAAGGAGGTGCAGCTGGCCATCAATAACACACCCATAGATCTCTTAGGAGCAGAGAACCATATAACTCCGCACTATTTGAGATATGGAGTACAAATGAATACAGAAAATAAGCCTGAAATAGAAACCCAAACTAAACTTAAAAAAGAATGGATAGATCTCCTAAAAACTAAAAAAGAAGAATTAAGACAACAAAGGGAACAGAAAATTCAAGAAGACAGAAAATTTTGGCAACCTAAAGTAGGAGATTGGGTACAAGAGAAAAAACAAAATAAATCAGGAAGAGCCTTTAAAGCCCGCTATCATTTGCCTCAACAGATAATCCAAGTAGGAAATAGGACAGTGACAGTCGGGAAGGAAGGCAAGGAAAGGACTTTATCTGTAGATAATATAAGACCAGTTAACAAAGACTAAGAACATGGCAGATTGAATGGCTGTATATTTAGGAGAAGAAGAGAAACACAGGGAACAAATGGAGGGATTTTTAACCTCCAAGAGAGATGTAAACAGCAGAAATGAAAAAAAAATTGGAAACAAATATTTAAAGAAAAAAAAACAAAAACAGAACAATATGGAGTTAGGACAATTAGGGAAAGGCAAAAGGATACCAAAAGTAAAGAAACCCTCCTAAACTTAAATCAAAAAAAAACCAAGAAAGAAGAGACTAAGACGATTAAACAAAAGAAACTCACGGCAGAACACTGCTCTAAGTGTAATATAGTTCAACACACCCTACTATTTATAGTATTAGCCTTTCTAACTATAGGATGGATACTTCAGGCAGTAATAAAGCGCAGCCTGGAATGTAACACAGGTAATAACCCCGACAGCAACAGTAACTCGACAAATTCAGCAGGAATGCCTCTAATAATAGGAGGATTAACCCTATCTAACATGGCCCTAGTAATGTTAGGACTAATTGCGCAAGCTCAAAAATATGAAACTTGGACAGATGCAAGACCCTCAGCAGAAATAATAGGAGAAGAAATTATAGGACACACATACACCTTAGACATAATAGTCTTAAAACAGGAGCTTGGGAATGAAAACCAAGAACAAGATCAAAGAATAGATAATCTTATACAAAATTGGATAGACAAATTACTATCTTATAGTATACAAAATGTTACAACAAATGAAGAAACCTCAGAGAGAGATAGATGGCTCTACTGTTTATACAAAACGTATAACTGTTCAGACTATCAGAGTCCAGGATCGAAAAACCACTATAACTGCTCCTATCCACATATTGGCAACCCCCTAACTAATATGAACACTCACCAACCGATAATACTATATGCAAACTCTACTTGGCACTACCAAGAAGGAGGTGACCAAGGACAAAGATGAAATGCCAGAGGTGACACGGATCAGGCTTACCTCACCCTACCAAGACAAGATGATACGCAAGTTCAAGGATTAGGAACTTATTACCCTAAGAAAATGTTTAAAGAAAACGAAACACTGATAATATGCGATCCTACCATCTTTAACCAATCCAAGTCCAGAGAACAAATAGGAGAATTACTAAAGAAACCAGTAAACTTTACGAAGTTATTCAGACAAGATATAGATGTCTGTAACCACTTTGCCTTAGGGTATGAAGCAGAATTATCCTTACCTAAAGAGACCAAGGGAAAGAATGGGAAGATGTAAACCACAAGAGACAAACAAATGAATCCTGTTACTATTATTATAAAAATAACACTCATATAATTGGATGCACCGATAAAGCCACACAATGTTATAGTCCATCAGGATACAATACCGCTCTCCTCCAAAACTGCCCAAATGATAATAGAGCAAAAAGAAATGAAACCCATGGACCATGGTCCTGCAAAATTCCCAACTCAGGAAAAGTAGTATATATAGAACACGGTAGATTTAAATGTGGATACACTTATGAAGTTCCTTAGGATAATTACTATGAAAATAATACCAAAAAGTATAACACTGAGGCAGAAAACCCAGATGGAAATCAAACATCTAAATGGAAATCAGTATATCAAGACTGGAAAAAATTAAAATACTTCTTAAAAGACCCACAAAGACAGGGAACTGAAATAAAAGTAGAAAATACAACTCTGTACTGCTACCATTGGGGCAGGATGTACTGCTACAAAACAAAGCAGAATGCCACCTTTTGGGAACAATCTTCTCCTGATAGATGGCTGGTGATAACCACAAATCAAAAAAAAGCAGTAACAGCAACGATAATGATAATAATAATAATAATAATAGACAACAACAGGCAGAAGCATATATTAAGGATTTATTCAAAAATCAGAAAATACAATGGGAAAACTCAAAAAAAACCTAATAATAGAAGTGATAACAATCAAAAAAGACCAAGCCTGGCAAATTGCCTTTAATGACCTTAGAAATCAATTAAATGTAATAACTAGACGATGGTTGCATAACACCGTAAGAACAGAAAACAGGACAACAGCTGATTTAACCTCAAGGGTATACAGATCCCACGTGGAAAACAAAGATCAACAACTAAAGATCTCACTAGTAGAGATCAAATCCATCCTCACAAACGAAAATTACGAAACTAAAATAAAACAACCAATTTGGCAAAGCCTAAAAAATGGGTGGCTAAAAAAGGAAAAATGTATTCAAATTAACAATCAGCCTCAACTGATCGAATTCTCTAATTTAATCCTATTAAAACCCTGTGATAATAACAAGGTTCAATATGTTAAAAAAGATTGCCAGATAGAGTACTTCCATCTGGAAATACCTGGCTAACAAACCAGTCAGGAGAATTTAATGTTACGACAGGACATGTCGGATGTAATGGCAAAATTATGAGACAAAACAGAGAAACTTATAAGAACCCGGCAGAAAAAAATTAATCTAAAAATAGAAAAACCCAAACCTGACCTAGAACATTTTGAAAGAATGCTAACCATCTATTCAGAAAAGCAATGGATGGAGATAACCTTCTCGGGCCCAACGGATGACGAGAAGCTAAAGACCTTCCAGAACCTAATATCAAAAGAAAGGAAGGCTGACCAAAAAACTCTACAGGAAGAGATAAAAATATGGGTAGAAGAATCAAGAAAAAATTGGTATGATAACTTGCATATTAATGCATGGACTATGTCAGTATTACAAACTACTGCAAACATTTGGGTGCAAATCTATGATTGGATTTATTGGATTCTATCATGACTTGGCCTAGAACAATATACACCGCTCTTAGTGGGACTTATCCTACTCTGGGTGTTTGTGGTCGTAATTTGGCCATTCCTCAAGCCATTAATCAAGGGATTGATTCCAGAACGAAAATAAACCACATTCTGCTTCCTCGACCGGCAAGCCTGGATGAAACCACAACCAAATACCAAGAAGTCCTAGACTTCCTGGGAAAACAAAACCAAGACTTACTTGGGACTCTGAACTATTGTGAAGGAACGGGAATTCCTCGAACAAATGTGGTATTTTCTCCCACATGAAAGAACAATTTAGCCCTGTAGTCATGCCCGTAAGTCTATGGGACGCCTACTGCCACCACCTACCCATTATAGGAGGAAACATTCTGAAAGGACTCCAGCTCCTTTGGGGCTTGGTAGAATATAAATGGGTCCATTTGACCCTAGGTATAGGACTAATTCTCACAATTATGATTGGCTTTGAATTTAAACGAAGAAAATTTGAAATTACTAAGGGAGAATGGGGATCGTTTTTAACACTGATCTCCTCAACCATAATCATATCTTTTAATTACGAACCAGAATGGGCCATTTCTTGTGCTACCATTCACTTGATTCTAAAGACATTAATTGTCTGTCATTCGGTCTTAACACAGACCTCGAACCAGGATAAACCTTCGTTTGTCCAAACCAAAAACCAAACCAAACCTTTGAAACACAGACGCGACCCGTCTTTGGGTGACGCTAAATCAGAAAAACAAAATAAGTCCAAGCAGCTACCACCTTGGAAGAAACCAAAACCACAGAAAACCTGCGTACCAAAATGGAACCAAAAACTTACATTACTGGAACTCAACAAACCCTCTGCATCTATGCGAAAAAAAAACAACCTCAATATTCCTTTATCAATATCCAAAAATTAAAGAATGGGTAACTAGAAAGAAGGAAACCAACACCACACGGAATACGGATGGTGGACTGAGCCAAGAACAGTTCTAAAAGAACACAACATTGGACAATGTTTAAATTGTAATGGACGTTAAAAGGCACAGAGACTAATATGCACATTTTGCTCAATGCTATTCAAAGAATTGAATATGAACATATTACTTTCTGTATGCAAACCAACAAAGATGTTGCCAGACCCAGATTTGATCAAAGGGGAACGCATTCGACAAACACCCCTTTCAAAAGAATATATGGTACAGTATGACCGTAGAAGAGGCCATAACCTGGCTGAACACTTAATGATACTCTCCAAAGGAAAATATACCTTTGTGGACTGTCTGAACTATGTTGCAAAACTACAAAAGCGGAATGAAGAAAACCTAACTGACCTAAACATGCTCCGATCCAACATAAAACAAGACGAGTTTAATTACGTAACCAGAGAAGCCAACAGACCGTTACCTCATCCACAAATCGATATGATAACCGAATGGTCAAAATGGACATGGTCACCTAAAGCCATAGAAACGGTGGTAACTTATACATCACCGACCCATGATTGGAAATGGACGGAAAGAGAATATAAGAACCCACCTGGATACAATGACTGCCTCCTGAGGGAACTCCGGAGAAAACACAAAATATCCCCCTACATGGCATGCGAAAGAGACCGCAAACAGGATCCCAAAGACTACCATGAGTACAAAATGAGGATTCTGAATGAAAGACCAAAACGGATGGTCCAACAAACTTCATGGTACAGTTGGAAACACGATGGCTGTCAAGGCCCCGAACCAAAACCAACATGGAAACCAGAGGTCCGGCTCTTTGACCACCAACATGATTGGAAACGAAATCCACTGATGAAATTCGTCGGAACCCCAACAACTGAATCTGATCATGAAACCCGCCATGGGAAGTCTGACTCAGAATGATTTCGCATAATCAAATGAAATGTATGCGTTGATTTAATGTTGCCTTTTCCGCTTTACTCACAATAGCTCTCATAATAAGAGCGTCAACTGCAACAAACTACACCGCTGATGAATAAAGTGAAGATAATAATAATGGAGCGCAGAAAAACGAAAAACTCCTGATACATGCTGCTATTGGTACAACAATCATTGTAGAACTCTGTTCAGCTATCATTTGAACTTTTTAAAGACACATGGGGAAATCTCGCTTTTCAAGAGGGGGATGTCACGGGATCCATTACTTCATGAAAAGACTCGATTCCTCTGTGGAATTTTACCTGATTATATTATATTGTATAAGATTAAGCTTAACAACAATGATGCTATTAACTCGTTAAGTGTCATGGGATCCGTCTACTTCTTCATGAAAAGACTCGATTCCTCTGTGGAATTTTACCTGATTATATTATATTGTATAAGATTAAGCTTAACAGCAATGATGCTATTAACTCGTTAAGTGTCATGGGATCTGTCTACTTCTTCATGAAAAGACTCAATTCTTCTGTGGAATTTTACCTGATTATATTAGATTGTAGCAACAATGATACTATTAACTCTTTATTGTATTTTAGCCTAGCAACAATTAAGTATAACTATGACTATGTGGCAACTGCTCTCTACCAGCTACTTATCAGCTACTTATTGTTTTCTCAGCTAATTAAGTGTTTAACGCGACCTTTAAACAATGCTGACCGAGGCACAGTTTGAGATTCCAGTTCTTTAAACAAATGATGTAATTGCTTAACTTAGACTGTAAGGGATACAAAAGCAGAGCTAAAACAGACAGAACTCACTCTTGTCTTGAAACACAGACAATGAGTCACCCAACCATCCTCTGAACCACCAGGCTTGCAGAAAAGACACATTTGTGCAAAATACGGACCGATCGGATGAAACATACGGACGGCTAAGAGCTTGCTGAAATACGCCTGCCTAAAAGATTCTCGGTTGAGGCACTGCATTCTAGCCTGAAGAAGATACAATCTGAACCAACTAGCTGATACACGCTAGTCTATGAAGATCCCATTTGGGACACTCAGGTATTAAGCTCTGCTTTTATCCTAGGTATCTTTTAAGAACATTCAAAAAGGCTGTAACGATTGTGATTAACTGAAAACATCTGATTGTGAGTATTCAACTTATTATATTGATAAATTTCTATTATATTTTACACCACACACTTCGTATTCGCCGAACCTTTATTTGATAAGATATGTTTACCATTGTGTTGGTATGTTAAGTCTAGAACTTAGCTGAGAAGGCATTAGGATTGACTTAAAGTGAATCCCTCTCACTCCTAGGTGAAAGGATAAACTGAAGGGACCTAGAGACCTGCGATAAACCCAGCCGAGTTTGTAGCTATCAGGACCATACAGTCAATAGGGACCACTGGTAAACTTGACAGGTAACGGCCTCAGGTATATGCCCGAGGTACTGTAGTTTAATCCGGTAGTAACCCATACCTATTGAGGATATCCACCTGAATAACATAACAAAATCATCAATTTTCTTGCAAACGTTACGTGCATTCAGATAGAGTGTCTTTAATTCTGTCATTATTGCCTCATTCTTTCTTGTTAATTCTATCTAATGTTTCCCATTACTTCATCTTTGATTTTTGATGACTGTTCTTCTTCTTCCTTTGACTAGTTTTTCTTTCCCTAAATCTGTGCTCTAAGATTTCAGTCCCCTTGCCAATCTACTTTAAATCTTGCCCATTTGCATGAGCAACTCTTCCAGTAAGGATATTTGGCTTCTGGGGCACATGAGCATGGCTTCTATTCCATATGGGTGTCTATTGGTATATCCTGCCCTCCTGTGAGGAAGGCAAACCTGGACTAAATTCAAAATCACTCATTCCGCTTTCCCCTTGCCATTGATGCTGATCACCAATGGTTAGAGCAATGTAGATCTGTGCACATATCCAGCAGAAGTGGAGTGCTCTGTATTACAAGGATGCTTGCCAACTCCTTCTCTGAGACAGCCAGATGCATCCATGCTATACTGATCATTCCCATGGAATCTTGCAACCTTCAATCCAATATTCCAACTGCCTCTGACAAATTGCTTCCTGTGCCTCTCTGTGCATTTTGATAAGGTTACTATTGGCTGAAGTCATGGAATCATTGGCTGAGCATGTTCCTAATCTGGCAGTCCTCCACATGCTAGAAACCTGAGGTGTTTCTTCCTTAACTATCTACAAAGATGGTTCCATTATGTGATCACCAGTTTGTGTTCCTAATTCTAATCTTGTTAAAGAATTCCCTGAGTTGAAAGTACCTGTGCTGCTGGAGAAAACCTTCTTAGCCTCTAAGGATCCATGGCTTCCTCCTTAGAAATAGAGGTGGAGATGAGTTTCACTAGGGCTGCTCTCACCACGGCTAAAGTTTACTTGGTGCTGCTAGTGCCTGCATAAGAGAAGAGAGGAAATTAGTTGTAAAAGATGGATAAATACATGTATAGTTTAATAATGAGTTAGCACTGGTATTAATGGGCATGCAATGCAGCATAATACCATGAAGCATAACACATTTTGGCCCATTGATGTCTCTCTGTCCCCACATGAGCATTAGTGATTTCTCCAGCTATATTGTGCATTTTTGCCTCAAAAGGAGTGAGGAGCCTGTTATTTGTCACAGCCCCACTGGTCTTGGATCTATTGGCCAGGACTTTGACCAATTTCACTTTCAATGAGATGAAGAGAGAGATTCTGTACAATGGAAGTGGACAATAGGGTTGTTATTGTGGTGCAGGAGCAAGAAAGGTGGTGAGATGGCTCCAGTGAGTGAATGAGTGTTCCCAGAGAATGAATAGGAAACAACAAAAGCAGAAACACTTACTAATAGTAGGCAGAGCAGACTCAATGGACCGAATGGCCTAATACTGCTCCTATATCTTATGGTCTATCGTACTTTAGGAGGGTGGGAACAAATGAGTGGACATCGTACATGCAATGTTGAAAGATATCTTTCATGACGCTTGATTAAGTAAATGTGCAATGGCAGAGTGATGATAATCCTGTGAGTGTGAGGTAGCAGAGTGAAGATGGTAGCATTTATTTTTGCAGTGTGCAGAAGATAATTAAACTCTTTCTGTGCTGCTGTATATTATGTTTAATCCTGGACAACACTATCTGTACCCATATTGGCTGTGTTTGGTGGCATAATCTCCTTTGGCAGTCCATAAGGAAAAAAGGTGGCCCTGCTCTTTGCCCAGTACTGCCACATCCTCGATGTAAAGCATGGAGCTAAATCTTTTCTGGGCCATTTTCCTGAGGATAACCATATGAGACCACAGTGTGATGCCCAATTTCTGGCCTGCAGCATCAGAACTGTTGCATAATTGGGATTTAAATATGGCACCAATTGCATTAATATAGTTAAGTTCCAGCAGGGGCAAGTACTTACAATTCACAGGCTGTGGAATTTTACAATAAGGTGGCAAAGAGCCATAATTAATGAGGTGAAGAGCAGAAGATGCATGAGAAAACAAATTTTCAAGGAATTTACAGAGAGCTGTCAACCTATTGGTGACTGGGCATCATGAATCTCACTGATGGTAAAGGGAAATGCAATACTCACACAGTAAATCAGCCATGCTTTCGGCCTCCAAGTATTTGCCCCCTAATCAGCTCCCCAGCTCCTCTTACTATCTTTTTGCTATTTATATGCATACAGGAATATTTGGCATTTCTTTTTATGTTAGCTATCCATCTCTTCTCATAGTCCCTCTTTGTCTACCTTTATTCTTTTTGACTTCATCTCTAAATCATTTATATTCATCAATGTTTGCAAGTCTGTTATCAATCTGACATCTGTCAAATATCTTGTTTATTACCTTCAAATTGCTCTCTATTTCTTTTGTCATCCAAGTAGCCTTATGCTACTTGGGAGTGGGAGTGTCCCTCAATAGTACCAGAACAATTTTGCATTTATAAGTTGCTCACTTTTGTTCTATTACAGTTTTGATTTTTGCTCTTCCATTTCTGCTTTCCCAGTGACAAATCTATTCTTGTCTCATAGAAATTGGCTCGCATTCAGTTAATAATTTTAACTTCACATTGCCCTTTGAACTTTCCCATAAATAACCAAACATTTGGATACCACAATATGATAAATATTCTGGTATCAAAACTTAATCTAATTGATCCACCTTATTCGCCAGAACCAAATCCATACATCATTCCTTTCAGACTAGAAACACCTTAAACAATAAAAACTTTCCTCACTGTGCTTCAAAACGTCTTCTCCATTCTTGGGAGGACTGCCTGC
The DNA here is from genome assembly GCF_020745735.1 of Hemiscyllium ocellatum. Taxonomy (NCBI): domain Eukaryota; kingdom Metazoa; phylum Chordata; class Chondrichthyes; order Orectolobiformes; family Hemiscylliidae; genus Hemiscyllium; species Hemiscyllium ocellatum. The sequence goes on along the minus strand of NC_083411.1, from coordinate 99,529,264 downwards.
GAGAATCAATCCAGCCTGTCTCCAGCGGTTTTCTATCCCCTTATCTCCCCCTGAGGACCAGTAAGATTTAGCCATAGTACCCAAACATATTTAGTACTTGGTCTGCACTTCTTTGAACCACGTGTATAATATCACATTTCTATATGTTTTTCTGAACCAGCAGTTCAGCAACCTTTATCATCTCATTTCATGTGTTTTCATGCATACTCTATAAACTTTTTCTAGGGTTCCCTGTCTTACACATTCCTTCATGTACTTTTTCTCTCTTAGGCTACAAGTTTGAGACCATCCTTCTCATTGCCCATTGCCACTTGATTTTATAATGATGAAATTGGATGGGAACTCTCTGGGCTCTTTGAAGTTATGTTGATCACTATTCAAACGATACAAACATTTAGGTAACCTCTTGTGTCATGTATCCTGTTATTGCTGTAAGGCAAATCAGTCTGAAGTTTCCAGAATTAGATTTATTACTATTCCTGAGTGTAGATACAATTCTAGTTTGTCTGCAATCCAGCAATATCTCTAATTCCAAGCTCAGTTTTTTCAGCATAGCATATTCCCAGGGTTACTGTTAATGTTTCTTTGTGCCTGAAACCATAAGTGTATTTGTGTAAAGTGATAAACATGTCACTATATGATATTTTAATAACATGCTGGATTCACTCTGATTATTATGTTAATAAGCAGCCAATAGTGAAACACAACCTGACACCTTGTTAAGGCAAAGAAAATGGCCAATCAGTTCTTTCTGTTACTTTCCTTGCTATTGTGCCTTACACTTATTATTGTTTTTATTTTGTCAGATTATACATATGTATATTTGATGGGGTGGGAAATTGATTGGTAGAGTGGGTGTTAATAGCAGACAGCATTGTAAGCCCAATTACTTAATTATCTTTTAAAAAGCTGCGTTGCTTGATTGATTTGTTTCACATTTATCAGAATCATACTTCACTTTTGGTGGAAGGGTTTTGAGATGCAGTAGTGGCGTCCTACATTGGAGCCAAAAGGCCTGGGTTCAAGACACACCTGCGCAAAGATGTATAATACCATCTACACCCGAGCTACAAATCTTCTCACAAACTTTGAATGTAAATAACATCTCTGAAGGGTTAGAAACAAACTGTTTTGTGACGACACACAACAGGATAACACTGGAATTACATGCCAAGAGACTAATGTATCAATGTACTGACCACATGCAGAGTTGCAATATGTACCATACTTTTCACAGAGGGTTCATGTGGTGCAGTGGCAGTGTCTCTATCTCTGAGCCAGGAGAGCTGAAATTAAGTCTCATCTGCTCCAGAAGTGTGCTATAACATGTCTGAACAGGTTGATTAAAAATATCTACCATACCTTGCCAGGCAGAACTCAAAACTGTCAATAAACTTTAAAGCTTGGAATCAACTTTAAATGTTTCTTCAATGCTAAGACAAGATGGAAAGTGAGAGGAGAGAAAGAAAGGGCTGGTTCTTACAGAGGCAGAAAATATCCTGCACCCAGATCTTAAAGTGAGAGGTGACCCCATTCCAGTGAGTGGCAGGACCTGAGACATCACCTTGCTGCTTGCAACCAATTCCAATGGGCTACTGTCCCTATTATAGAAGGCTGGTCACCTCCAAGACCTACTCACAGAATCTAAAATCCAAAAGTTCAGTAATGCCAACTCTACCTATGGTCTTTAGCTGGGACTACAGTTGGAGGCTAACAATGGATCAATAGCCATCAACTATGGAGAAAGGGAAGGCACAGGGCCAAGCAAGTGATGGAATGGAAGTTGCTGAGGGCAATGAGGGGCGATTTGTCTCGGTTGGTCTGATGGTTGGTTTGTGACGCAGTATGATGCCAGCTGCATGGGTTCAATTCAAGGTTATCATGAACAACTCTCTTTCTCAACCTCTTCCTTTACCTGAGATATGGTGACACTCAGGTTAAACCATCACCAGTTGTTTCTCTCTAGGGAGAGAGCAGATTATGGTGACACAATACAATACTGAGGGCAAGCAGTGCTGTTGCCATGAGATAGACATTCCAGCCAGTGATCTCTCCATGGATCATGAAGTGTCCAGAACAGCCAATAATCCTCACTCTCAAAATCTTCTGGGAGATTACCAGTTTCACAGTGTGATGTCCACATGTTTAGCCAGTACTCACAATTGCTAACAATATCCCTAAGGAAAATGGAAATAGAGCCAGCAACACAGTGTAATAAAGATAAAGGTAGAGAAATAGAGGGGAAAATGGAGAGAGAAGGGCAGAAAGAAAGCAAGCCATGACCAAGACAGGGAGAGAGATACACAGATTCTGGCAGAGACATCGACTCTCAGATGAAACATTTGCAACTTGAGTACAAGGGAGAGAGAAAACAGAGCTTTAAAATCAAGGGACAAACTACAAACAAAAGCAAAATGGCAGAAGAAGAAATAGAATGACTGAAAATCGAAAACATAGTAAAACATTGGGAAGTGAAAGAAAGGAAAGAAATAAAGATTGAATGAAATTGAATTCCTTATAGATACAGAAGAGAAAAAAATGCAGTGTCAAGAAGAAATCTATATCCCAAGGAAGATAGTGTGAGTAAAAGGAAAATTACCTCATAGAAACATGAGCTGAAAATGTTCTGCTGGAAAAGCACAGCAGGTCAGGCAGCATCCAAGGAACAGGAAATTCGACGTTTTGGGTATAAGCCCTTCATCAGGAATGAGGAAAGTGTGTTCAGCAGGCTAAGATAACACTTTCCTCATTCCTGATGAAGAGCTTATGCCCGAACCGTCAAATTTCCTGCTCCTTGGATGCTGCCTGACGTGCTGCGCTTTTCCAGCAAAACATTTTCAGCTCTGATCTCCAGCATCTACAGACCTCACTTTCTCCTCATAGAAATATGAGCCTGCCTGAGGGGTCAATGAGCTGTAATATGAGTAATAATATCCTGTATCTCATGGCTAGGATAGTGCTTTCAAATCTCATCTGATCTTGACAATTTTTTTAAAACAAATGGTTCCATGCCCTTGTTCCACTAAAACATTGACCTCTTTCATGCCTCAGTTACATCAGTATCTCAAACTGTCCTATGACCCTGATGAGGTTAGTGAATTGAGATATCCAATACCTGTTATTATCCAATATCTTGGACAATCATGTTTTCCTGATTGGATGTACATCCTGAATTGCCTTCCAGTGGCTGAGGACAGATTTTTGAACTAGGACCAAATAACGCAGAAGCATATACAAGTAATAGGTGATAAGTAAAAAGAGAGTTGCAAACATTAGGTTACACTGCCTGCTGTCTTTGCACAAACAAAGTACTATTTTAATCCTGGTATGAGATACCCCACTTTTCTTTAGCTTAATGGGTTCTTAATGGGTTCCCAATGTATTTTTCATAAGACCTTAACACAATTGTAAAATCCATAAAATATTCACAGGAAAAACCTGTTTCTTACTAAAATAGTTCTTTAAAAAGCATGTTATGCATTTCTAGAAGCAGCCATCCATTCATGTCCCTGTCCCTCTTAATCATTTAACTCCTCAGCCATTCCAATTCAAGACAAAAGGCAAGAGCTTTGTAGCATCCTGCATCTTGGTACACAGACCAACAAAAAAGCATATTCAAAGCAGTAACACTTAGAGTTGCCTCCTGTGGAATCTTGCATTCATATGAACACATCAGACCACACCTAGAATATATTATAAATCTTACTCTCCGAATAGTAGATAGGTATGGAAATGATCGCATAGTAGTATTGCGACTGGACTAATAATCTAGAGACCTAGGTAATATTCTGGGGACCTAAGTTTTAACTCCATCACAGCAGATGGTTGAATTTAAAAGTCTAATGTTGACCATGAAACCCTTGTAAATTGTTGTAAAAATCCATCTGGTTCAGGAAGGAAATCTTTTGTTTTTACCCTGTCTGGCTACATGAGACTCCAAAACCACAGCAATCTTAACTGCCCTCTGAAATGTCTTAACAAGTCTCTCATGTACTGACTGTAACAAGGTCAACCAGGTGAACATCATAGTACTGAGTTCACTGATTCCCTGTTAATCTGCTGGGCAATTTAGCATGGCCAATTCACCTAACCCACACATCTTTGGACTGTGGGAGGAAACCGTAACACCCGGAGGAAACCCACGCAGACACGAGGAGAGCATGCAACTTCCACACAATCAGTCGCCTGAGGCGGGAATTGAACCCGGGTCTCTGGCGCTGAGAGGCAGCAGTGCTGACCACTGTGCCACTGTGCTACCCACATCCATCTGACCACCAGCTGGAGGTTGATGCTGTTCCTGGGCTGGGTATGTGTTCCTCATCCATTCATATGGCAGCCCTTCATACAGCAGCCACAGATTCAACTGTAGCTTTTATGCCTGGATTCAAAGGGGATAGTGTTAATGAACCTACGTGGTCAAAATCAGAAACAAAGCAACTCCTCATTAATGTGATCATTTAGCAGACACAGACCAATACTAAAAACTTTTGAACATTGTTCGTCAAATACTGGGACGTGCATCACGCTTTGTTGCCCTTGTTCTGACATCTATTGCTCAAGCCTTTTATCACACTGGCAGTAGGAAAGATGCATGTGGCAACAATCATGAGGACCTCTCCCCTCCATTTTTAGCCATGTAGTATCCAAGGAAAATAACATACCATACAGGATAAAAACACAGACATTTTATTGACCAAGGTGTAAAGTGACAACTCCTGCACCTGCATAGTTTATGGGAACCTCAGAAGGTGATTGTGACTTGGCAACTAAGATACATCTTTCCAGGCTGTAAAACGTTGCTTGTACATCATTGCTATTAACAGGATCTATTTATAATGTTAATGGTGTGGTCCAGTGTGCTTGTGGTCAAACATTTTTATCGGTACATTAAAACAATGGGTGAGATCCACTTAAAACATTATGTGCTAACAAACAAAAGCAGACATTGCTGGAAAATCTCAGCAGGTCTGGCACCATCTGCAGAGAGAAAAACAAAGTTAATATTTTGAATCCCAGTAACCCTTCATCAGAATTGAAAGCAGCTGGGAAATTGGGGTATTTTTGTTGATGCTGGAGGGTGGGGAAAGGAAGAAGTCAAATAAATAGAAATGGTGACTTTAGAGAGAGACAGACAGACAGACAGACAGACAGGCAGAAAAGAAAAGCAGACAAAGGGGTTGCTAATGATAAACCAAGAAAAAGATGAATGCTGAATGAGTGCTAACAGGAAGTGTGAAAGTGATTTGATGTGATTTGATTTAATTTGATTTGTATTATTGTCACATGTACCGAGATACAGTGAAAAGTATTGTTTTGCATGCTAACCATACCGATTATACCTTACATAAGTATATTAGGGTAATAGAACAGAATGCAAAATGTAGCATTACAGCTACAGAGAGAAGGCAGAAAAAAATTGAACTCTATTAAATAAGGAGTCCATTCATAAGACTGATAAGAGTGGGGAAGAGTCTGTTCTTGAATCTGTTGGTACAGGTTTTCAATTTTTTGTATCTTCTGTCCAATGGAAGAGGGTGTAAGAGAATATAATCAGGGTGGAGGGGTCTTTGAGTATGTTGGCTGCTTTCGCAAGGCAGCAAGAAATGTAGTGTCGATTTTCCCACTCCTCGGGTGCTGCTTGACCTGCTGTACTTTTCCAGCACCACTCTGACCTAAACTCTGGTTTCCAGCATCTGCAGTCCTCACTTTTGCCTAGCAAGAAATGTAGACAGAGTCAACGGATAGAAGGCTGCTTTTTGTGGTGGAATGGGCTGTGTTCATAACTCCGTAATTTCTTGTGGTCTTGGGCAAAGCAGTTGGCATACCAAGCTGTGATGCATCTGGACAGGTTGCTTTCTATGGTGCATCTATAAAATTTGGTAACAGTCCTTGCTGACATGTGAATTTCCTTAACCTTTTGAGGAAGTAAAGCATTGATGTGCTTTTTTGACTCTAGCATCGATGTGGATGGACCAGAACAGATTGCTGATGATATTTACTGCTAGGAACATGAAGTTCTTGACCGCATCCACTCAGCACCATTGATACAGACAGGGGCAGGTCCTCCACTCTGCTTCCTGAAGTTTTGCTGAAATTGAGGGAAGGATTGTGATCTCTACACCACACCACTAAACTCTCTATCTCTTTTCTGTACGCTGTCTCATTGTTGTTAGAGATCTGACCTACTACAATGGTGTCATCAGTAAATTTGTAAAAGGAGTTAGAGCTGAATTTGGCCACACAGTTGTGATGTGTAAGGTGTATTGCAAGGAGCTGAACACATTGCCTTGCCGGCACCAGTGTTTAGGATTATCGTGAAGGAATTACTCTTGCCTATCATTACTGATTGTGGTCAGCGGGTAAGGAAGTCAAGGATCCAGTTGCAGAGGTGGGGAGCAGAGTCATGGGTCTCAGAGTTTGGAGATGGGGTTCATTGGAATTATGGTGTTGAAGGCAGAGCTAAAGTCAGCACCTAAGAACAAACACAGACATTGCTGGAAAAGATCAGTAGATTTGGCAGCATCTGTGAAGAGAAATCAGAGTTAATGTTTTGAGTCTGATGACCCTTCTCAGAGCTGCTGATATCTAGGAGAACATTGTGTTTTTGTGCAGAAGATGGGCGGTGGGGGGGAGAGGCTAAGGAGTAATGATAGATAGGTGGAGATAGAGCCCAAAGAGAGAAAAGAGCAGTTGGACAGGCATTGGAGTGGATATGGATGAGCCTAGAAGAATGAATACTTTCTAAAGGGGACAATTAGTTACTAACAATGGGCAGACCATGTGATAACAACGCCTGGTGTGTGAGGGTTAGGTAAGGACATGGGCGAAGGTGCCTCAAGTCCTAAAATTGTTAAACTCAATATTGAGTCCAGAAGTCTGTAGAGTTTCCAAGCAGCAAATGAGGTGCTGTTCTTCCCGCTTGCTTTGAGCTTCACTGGAACATTGCAGCAAACCTGAAACAGAGATGTTGGCCAGGGAACATGGTGCAGTGTTGAAGTGGCAGGCAGATGAAAGCTCAAGTCTTTTTTGCAGACAGAACATAGATGTTCTGCGAAGGGGTCATCCAGACTACACTTTGTTTCCCCAATGTAGAGGAGTGAATTTTGAGCAGTGAATGCAGTAGACGAGACTGAGTTAAGGCTCACTTTCTCCTAGTTTGAGTGAAGTGCAGGTAAAATGCTGCTTCACATGGAAGGTGTGTTCGGGCCCTTGGATAGTGAGGAGGGAGAAAGTAAATGGGCAGGTGCAGTTTACGGTTGCAGGAGCAAGTGCCATGGGGCTGTGGGAGGCTGTTGGGTATGAAGAAGCAAAGGTCCGGGTGTCCCAGTGGGAACGATCCTTGTGGAAGGTTGACACTGGAGGGGAGGGGAATGTGTGTCAATAAATAGGAGTCTGAGGTAGGTGTCCTTGTTGTCCAGATGACGAGAGGGTCAGGAGATACTGTCTGCTGTGGACCTCTTAAAATGGTAGATCAATTGTTATAGATCAAGGCAATGTGGAAGGCGGAAGTTGATGTATGCCATTATTAACTCCAAATCATTCATAATCACCATAAACACAAGGGCCCCAACATCCAGCCCTGCAGAACTCTACCAGGAATACTTACATTGACAGAAACATTCCTATACCATCACTCTTTGCTTTTAGAATCTCAGGCAATTTTTGGATCCAAGATGCCATTCTTTCTTGGAGGTCATGGGCTCTTCAGAGGAACCTTACCAAAGGTCTTACTAGAGTCTAATTGGGAACATCAAATGCATAACCCACATCAATAATCCAGGTTCCCTTCTCAGAAATCAGACTATATTTGTCAAACATGACCTTTACCAATCTATGCTGGCCATCCCTGATTAATATGACACCCAAAGTTCAGATACAATCTATCAGAATTCTTTCTAACAATTCTCCCTACCCCCAAATTTAGAATGACTGACCTGCAATTTCCTGGTCTACCCTTTCCTTTTCTAAATAATAAGAGAAAGTTAGCAGACCTCCAGTCCTCTGGCACCTCAACTACAGCCGAAGAGGATTTGAAAATTACTTCAGGGCCTGCAATGTTACTTCCCTTACTATCCAAAGTACAAAGTCTTCAGCTCTGGCTGGTCTCCACAGAAGCCAATACACACTGTTTTTTAAAACCAAAATATAGCCTATTATTGGTGGATTCCCTCACTACCTGCATGGTCTCATCCATCTCTCTAGTAGTCACCCATTCCAGAGTTTGAGTTGCTCCAGCAGGTGTCATTTCCTACACATATGGTCATCCAAACCACCAAGAATACCTCAGATATCCCACTTACCGCAGGATGTGCAAATCATGCGTCTGAGCTCCTGGACGTAACTAAATGGAATACAGAATCTTTTTTTTATTCTATCCTTATTCTTACTGAAGTATAGATTAGAAAAATCTTATTCTTGTTTACATCAAGCAAATAACCATTACCTTTAACTTTATTAATTCAATACAATGACTTTTGAAGCTATAAATTATTAATTATCTATATAATCGTCTATTTCTAGGGCCACTTCCTCAGATAGTCTGGAATGAGGCCTTGGGGGCATATCTGCTTTTAATTCTATTAGTTTCCTCAACACCAGTTCCCTAATTTATTTTAATTCCTCCTTTCCATTGGACCCTGTTATTTCTCCAATATTTTTGAGGAGTTATTTGTGCTTTCCTTTTTATAGACAGAAACAAAGTACGTTTCTAATTAGTCTGCTAGCTTTTTATTCCAGTTATAAATTTCCTGTATCTGATAGTAGGAGACCTGTATTCGTCTTTACTAACCTTTTGCTATTCATGTATCTATAGAAGCTTTTACTATCCAAGTGTATATTCCTGCAAGCTTACTCTCATATTCTATTTTTCTCCTCTTAGTCTTTTTGCTGCTATTTGCTGAAATATAAACTGCTCCCAATCTGTAGGTCTGTTGATCTTTTTGGCCAATTGTATACCTCTTCCATAGATTTAATACTATCCTTAATTTCCCTTGTTAGCCATGATCTGGCCATGTTTCCAATTTTAATTTTATGCCAGACTGTGATGAATAACTTTGGCAGTTTGTCGTTGTATTCTTGAAACATTTGGCACTGTCTATCTGCTGTAATCCCTTTAAATAACAATCTCTTATTTTTCATGCTTGCCCCCATTATTCACACTTGCATCAGCATCTGTCAGCATCATTTCCTTCCTTCGCTTCCATGATGTCGGGTTGTAACAGGGTGCAATTTGTGCCTCCTGTTGCTGGAATTCACAATACATGCAATGTAAAACTTACATTGAAGCCAATTAGGATAAAATGCTCACTGCTTCTCTCCACCAACCAGCTGTCACTCATTCCCAACTGATCTTTTCCTGCAAAGGAATTATGCCAAATGTAATATGACCCAGTATGCATGGAGATAGGGCCAATGACCTCACTTGGCCGCAACAGGACATGCTGCAGGAATCTTCTTGATATGTGCCAATGATATTGCCTTTTACAATCTTCAACCTGCAGTAAAAAAACATATAGAAGAAAAAAAAGTGAAGTAATTTCAAACCAATTTAAATTTTACTTATTTTCAGTTTAAACATAAGAACATACAAGAATGTAAGAATGTGCTTGATCATAACTGATATTCAAGTTCACTTTCCTGCCTGCTCACCATATCCCTTCATGAGTTGGCATACTAAAAATATGTCTTTCTCTGATTTAAATATATTTAGCATTTATGTACATCCTCTCGAGTAGCTAATTACAATATTTGATGACGCTTGTAGCGATAAAGTTCTCACCTCAGTCTTAAACGCTCAGCCTCTTATCCTGGTGCAACACACACCTGATCTAGATTCTTCAATGAGGGAAGTAACCTCCTCATATCTACCAAACCCATTCAGAATACAAACATACAAATTAGCACTAGGATTAGGCCACTGAGACCCTCCAACCGACTGTGTCATTCAATAAGATCCTGGCTGATCTGATTACTCCACATTCCTGCCTACCTCTGATAATCCTTCACCAAGAATCAAAAATCTAGCTTTGTCTGCCTTAAAAATATCCAAGAATTTACTTTATTACCTTTTATGAAGGAGTACCAAAGACTCACAATCTCTGTAAGAAAACATTTCTCCTCATCATTGCTTTAAATAGTGACTACTAGCTCTAGGTTCTCCCACATATTGGAGACATCCAGGTTATATCCACCTGATCAAGACCACTATGGACCTTATGTATTTCAGTCAAGTCTCCTCCTACTCTTCTGAACTCTAGCACCTGCTTGCCAAGCCTATCTAATTTGCCTAATTTGACAATTCACCCATTCCAGGTATTAGTTGAGTAAAAGCAAAATAATGTAGATGTTGGATATTTGAACTAAAAACAGAAAATTCTGGAGAATTTCCACAAGTCTGGCACCATCTCTGGAGAGAAAAACAGAAGTAATGTTTCAAATGTCAAGACTCTACTTTGAAATGCAAAGTGACTTTGGAGTTAAAACAGAAACGGACTACTGATGCTGTCAGGCCTGCTGAGTTTCTACAGCATTTTCTTTATCTATTTTAGTTTGGTAAACCTTCTGTAAACAGCTTCCAATACATTTATATCATTTCATACGTAAGAAAACAAGTACCTATACATATTCCAGAAGTTGTATGTCCAACACCCTTCATAACTGAAGACTAATTTCCCTTTTTTTTGATTTAGTTTCTCTTGTAATAAATTAAAGACCACAAGATGTAGAATTAGAAATAGGCCAGTTAGCCCATTAAGTCTGCTCTGCCATTCAATGAGATTATGGCTGATCTGATAATTCTCAACTTGACTTTCTTGCATTTCCCATAACCGCTGATTCTCTTATTGATTACAAAGATGTCTATCTTAGCTTTGAACATATTTAACAACACAGCCATGACAGCCTAACCCACAAATTCACCCCACTTTGAGAGAAGAAATTCCTCCGCATCACTGCTACAAATGTGTGGTTCCATATTTGAGACTATGCCTTCTAGTCCTAGATTCTACCACAAGGAGAAACAACCTTTCCACATCTCCCCTGTCAAGTCCCCCTAAGAATCTTGTATGTTTCAATAAGGTCATTTTTCATTGTTTTATATTCCAATGAGTACAAGCTCAATCTACTCAACTGGGAAAGCAAATCTTAGCAGGACTTATGCACTCAATGGTAAGGTCCTGAGAAGTGTTGCTGAACAAAGAGACCTTAGAGTGCAGGTTCATAGCTCCTTGAAAGTGGAGTCGCAGGTAGATAGGATATTGAAGAAGGCATTTGGTATGCTTTCTTTTATTGGTCAGAGTATTGAGTACAGGAGTTGGGAGGTCATGTTGTGGCTGTACAGGACATTGGTCAGGCCACTGTTGGAATATTGCGTGCAATTCTGTTCTCCTTCCTATCGGAAAGATGTTGTGAAACTTGAAAAGATTCAGAAAAGATTTACAAGGATGTTGCCAGGGTTGGAGGATCTGAGCTACAGGGAGAGGCTGAACAGGCTGGGGCTGTTTTCCCTGGAGCATCAGAGGCTGAAGGATGACCTTATAGAGGTTTACAAAATTATGAGGGGCATGGATAGGATAAATAGACAAAGTCTTTTACCTGGCGCCGGGGAGTCCAGAACTAGAGGGCATAGTTTTAGGGTGAGAGGGGAAAGATATAAAAGAGACCTACGGGCAACCTTTTCACGCAGAGGGTGGTACGTGTATGGAATGAGCTGCCAGAGGATGTGGTGGAAGCTGGTACAATTCCAACATTTAAGAGGCATTTGGATGGGTATGTGAATAGGAAGGGTTTGGAGGGATATGGGCCAGGTGCTGGCAGGTAGGACTGGATTGGGTTGGGATATCTGGTCGGCATGGATGGGTTGGACTGAAGGGTCTATTTCCATGCTGTACATCTCTATGACTCTATGACTTTCCTCATAAACAATCACTCCATACTCAGCATCAACTTAGTGAACCTTCTCTGAACCATTTCCATGCCAGTACAGTATATCTTTCCTTAGATTATGGATCCAATGCTACTCACAGTAATCCAACTGTGATCTTACTGGTGTCTTGTATAGTTCTAGCAAAACCTCCCTACTTAGGGAGGATTTATTTTGTTTATTGTCATAGGTATTTTGTTACAATTGAAAACTGTTGCATAGTGTCACCACTCTTTGACACCATCTTAAAACACAGAAAAATAAAACCAAAATATAGAATATAAAGGCTACCATTGACACAACTATTGCACCACAAGAGCCCTATATCCTTCCTAAACCAATTTTTCTAATCAAGCTGTTCAGAAATATTATTACACATTTCTTGAACAGGTAAGACCTGAACCCTTAATATAGGTGTAGAGATACTATTGCTATGCTAAAAATCATTCCTAAATATGGATATCAAAAACATACATCAGATATATTCTTAGCAAGGCCCTATAGAATTGTAACAAGGTTTACCTGTTATTAGACTAAAACTCCCTTGTAATAATGGGTGACATAGTGGTTAGTACTGCTTCTTCACAGCACCAGGGACCTGGATTTAATTCCAGCCTTGGGCAACTGCCTGTGTGGAATTGCATGTTCTCCCCATGTCTGCATGGATTTCTTCTAGGTACTCCAGTTTTCTCCCATGAATTGGCCATGCTAAATTGCCCCAAGTCGTTTTGAGATGTGCAGGCTAGGTGGATTGGTGATGGTAAATAAGGAGTTATGACAATAGGGTGGCTGGTCTAGGTAGGATGCGCTTCAATGTGGACTCAATGGGCCAAATGGTGTCTAGGTGTACTGTAAGGAGAAACATTCAATTTGACATTCTGATTGCTTCACGTACCTGCATGGTACCATTCTCTAACTGCTTTAAGAATCACCCTTCTGAGCTTCAACATTCAGAAATTTCATATTTGGTTTTTGAAATCTCTGTTTTTCCTACTACCAACAAGAATAACCACCCAGTTCTTGAGTTTATTCTCTATCTACCACCTTGTTATTCACTCACCTAACCTGTCTAGGTCTCTTTACAGCCTTTCTGACCTCCTCACTGTTCACCACACATGCAAACCTACTGATTATATTCTCAAGAAAAAAAAATTAACATGATCCTTCTTTTGTAAAACCATTTTGACATTGATCATTCTAACTACATAGCTAAAACAATACTTGATTATTGCTGTTACCTCAACATCAATCATTGGGAGAATGTTAACAGATGGTAGTTCCCCAGTTTCTCGCTCCTTCTTACTTAAATGGAGGTATTACATTTGTCAACTTCCAATCCACTGGGACCATTTTAGAACCTAGAGGACTTTAGAAAATCAAAATAACACAGCCACTTTCTCTGCAACTATCTCTTTTAGAACTCTAAAGTGTGGTCATGGTGAACAGAAGGTTATCAGCTCTTAGGATCTGTTCACTTCTTTGTCCCTGTCTTATTGGATAACTCTTTCTGCTGATAGTAATCATCTTAATTTCCTCAGTTTTATCAGCTTTTTAGTTACTTGTTTATGCAATATACTTGTATCTTTTACTTTAAAATGTAATCTATAGAGATTTACCTGGACGTGTTACATAAGATAGGCATAATGTGGATGTAGTTGAAAATGTGTTGCTGGTTAAAGCACAGCAGGTCAGGCAGCATCCAAGGAACAGGAAATTCAATGTTTCGGGCATAAGCCCTTCATCAGGAATGTGGATGTAGGAGGGTCAGGCCAATAACAGAGCATATTTGTTCAATATCTATGTCAGTTATACAATCCTTGTAATAATGTCACCTGTCTCTCTGTCTCTGCCTCAGAGGAATTAAAATTAGCAAACCTACTCTCCTTCCTTTTATACACTTGTAAAAACTCTTTCAATCTGTTTTTATTCTCTTGCTAATATGCTCAAATTCTAATTTTTTATTACTATTATCAACTTTGTGATAACCCTCAAGTGGCTTGTAAAACGCTTCTAATCCTCTGTTTTATGACTATTGTATGCTACGAGCCTCTTGTTTGTAAATTAATGCTACCATTAACTTGCTGTGTTAGCCTTCCTTGCTTTTTTTTAATAGTTGAATTTCATTAAGTTGAACATTTTTAATCTTTTTTAAAGGCATTTATTTACTGCTGTATTTACTAAACATATTTACCTAAACGATGCATGTAATCCGTACCTAAATATCTATGTAATTAATTTTGTGTAAATTTAAGTTCCTATCTGGGACTAGGGTATGTCATATTAAAATTTAATATAGAACACCTTTCATAATTTGTTCATGTATAACAAAGTTCATTTTTCAACAGAGAATTTTCACATGCCATTGAAGTCCACTGGTACATTAACCTAATGGAAGGAGTAACCTTCTTCTTAAGGGACTCTGTGATTTCTAGTCTTATTACATTGGCTTAATCTTTAATGTGACCACTTGCCACAGTCACACCTCATTAGGATAGCACACTGGAAATTAAATGCCACTATTGCCAGAGTCATCACAAAAGGCAAAGACTTTATCAAATTCCCCAATTTGTCATCTTTTTATGCATAAGTTACCCAGAAAGTTTGCACAAGGTGTTTTTAATGAACAATAATTGCTATTTATTACAAATAAATATATTCTAGTGCAACTAAATAACGTATGAACAAGGCACAAGAGTCGATCCTTTCTTCCTTCAAGTCTGCTCTGTCATTCAATAAGATCATGGCTGATCTTATTTTAACCTCAACCCAAATTCCTGCACATCCCTAATAATCTTGCATCTTCTTGGTAATCTACCTTTGCCTTAAAAGATTCGGCATCCACTGCTTTTTGAGGAAAAATCCCAAAGATTCCCAACACTCAGAGAAAGGAAAGTTCCTCATCTATCTGAAATGGGCTATTTTTTACTTATTAACTATGACCCCAAGAGGATTCACCCACAAGAGGAAATATCCTTTCAACATCCACCTGGTCAAGTCCCCTCAGGGGATCCTAGAGAAGACAAGAAACACCAGTCCTATGTAAGTTACCCACTTTCCAGAATTCACTTTTGGATAAATATATTACTGGCAATACAGAGTGTTGCCAACAATATGGGTTCAATTCCCTAACTGGTTGAGATTATCATGAAAAACTCTCCTCAACCTCTCCTCTCGCCTGTGGCATGGTGACCATCAGGCTAAACTACTACCAGTAATCTCCATCTAATGAGAGTGCAGTCCCATAGTCCAGTAGGATTTTAACTTTATTACTAAGTCAGCCAACTGTAATTTTTTTTTAAACAGGCCTATCACTTGCCTTTTACATCCATTTCCTCTGTATTACTATAAGACACAAAACTGAAATAAACAATAAAGTAATGGAACTGAGCTGCAATTTGATTCATAAACTCCAGGAATAGTCTGGGGGTTTCTTTAACCCAAATGTAATGACTCAACACTGGTATAACACATTTGGTATAACAAAGCAAATACTTCTTTAGCTGTTGATGTTAATGGCATCCCTTCAATAGAAAAATTAAAGAAAGGTATGTGAGATGGCTACCCCATCAATATAGCCTTCCAATTGCAGAATTAGGAATGGAACAGTTTCCATGACACATTCATCTTTCTATCATCTATTCAGAATCTGGTTGATCTTTCCTGTTTAGGAATTAACACCATCAGTGATCTCCCACTATTTTAAATATGTTCTATCAAGTGATTTTCTAGCGTTGAGTTTAAGAGCTGTAAGGTTTTGCTGCAGCTCTATAAATCCCTGCTTAGACCATACTTGGAGTATTATGTCCAGTTCTGGTCGCCTCATTATAGGAAGGATGTAAATGCTTTAGAGATGGTGCAGAGGAGATTTACCAGGATGCTGCCTGGATCGTGGGCATATCTTATGAAGAGAGGTTGAACGAGCTAGGGCTTTTCACAATGGAGAGAAGAAGGAAGTGAGGTGACTTGATAGAGGTGTACAAGATGTTATGAAGATATGGGTGTACTGTACCTTTAAGAGAGTTAAAAGTTAGCAGAACTACCTGACAGCATCACGTGAGATGAACAAGATACAGTCCAGTAGCTAGGGTAGCTGGTTGCCTGGATATGATAAAACAGATTTGAATTAGGCCAATAAGTTTAAATTATACCCCAAAAAATACCAAACTCCAATCAAATTTGAATTTAGTATATTGACAATCTTAAAAGCCAGTGGCACAATCTGATGCTTTGGGGTTATAAGACCAGAGAAAATTGAACAATTGGGAGAACTGCCAAGCCACCAGTATCTGCAGACTGCCGTAAAATAGCTCCCTTGAAGGTACCTTTATCAATCAGTAACCTGTGAAACATGAATCCCAAAGAAGAAGAAAAGAAGACTGAGGAAGATATAAAGAGAAGATTCAACACCTGGCTGGTTTTCGATAATTGGAAATTTTGATAAATCACAATTGGGGGTTTTATCGGACTAGTGCTATGGAAAGGAAAGTAAAAAACATGTTAGAGGAAGGCGTTATAAACAGTTGTTAGTTAATTATTCTGTTATACATTAAGAAATAACATTGTTAATTTTTACTTTAAATAGTTCTTGGCCTCTTGAATTTTCACAGATTACTGCACGGGATAAATCTTTTCTCTGTTGCTGGTTTAAATTAGCAGGAGGGTTTACCTCATGTCGTAACAAAAGTAATGAGAGGCATAGATAGAATAGATACCCAGAGATTTTCCCCTAGGACAGAAATGGCTGTCACAAGGGATCATAATTTTAAGGTGATTGGAGGAAGGTATATTGGAGATGTCAGAAGTAGGTTCTTTATTGAGAGAGTGTTGGGTGCATGGAGTGCATTGCCAATGGTGGTAGTAGGGTCAGACATATTAGAGAGATTTAAACGACTGCTGGACAAGCACATGGATGGCAGTAAATTAAGGGGTGTGTAGGTTAGGTAGATCTTAGTTTAAGATAAATGCTCAGCACAACATTATGGACTGAAGGGCCTGTACTGGGCTGTAATGTTCTATGTTCTATGTTGATGCATTAAATCTTTGTTTCCACTTGATCTTATGTTTCT
The DNA here is from genome assembly GCF_020745735.1 of Hemiscyllium ocellatum. Lineage (NCBI taxonomy): Eukaryota > Metazoa > Chordata > Chondrichthyes > Orectolobiformes > Hemiscylliidae > Hemiscyllium > Hemiscyllium ocellatum. Next base: position 99,512,278 of record NC_083411.1, on the reverse strand, counting down.
GCACCAAACCAATAAAGATGCTTTCTTATTGGCCCTGACCCTCCTACATCCAAACTGTGCCTATTTTATGTAATGCATTCAGGTAAATCTCTACAAATTACATTATACTTCTCAGTAATCTCAAGATCATCCCATTGTCCTTAATTTAAATAATAGAACAGAGTGCCTGACGTTCCCAGTATTTCTGTGTTAGCTAGTTAAAATGTCAAAATTCACTCGGCAAAATGTCTGCCTCCCATTCTACATCATTCTTATTGTCTTTGTCATCTTCCACTACTCCTGCCACCAGACATACTTATTCCTCATTATCATCTTCACTATGATGATTCCTTTGCAACATGTGTAAATGACATAACAGGTACTTGTTCCTACAATCAGGAGTATTTATCTGATAAAGCACTTTGCTAAACCTTCTAATCACTTTACATGGGCTATGAATTTTGCTTTCAGAGGTTCACCTTGCAAAGACAATAATACCAATACTTTGTCTCCCACTCGAAAATATTCTAGTTTTTGAATATTTATCTGTCAATTCTTTCCCTTTTTTGTTGAAACTTTCAGATATTCTTGTGCTACTTTACATGCCCTTGTGAATCTTTCAAGAAATATCGACATGTAATATAAAGTTGAGGATCCATCTTTTTGATTCAACAAAGTTTCCCTACTCAATTTTAATGGAGCTCTAATCTCATGACCATAAATCAATTCAAATAAAGTAGAATAATGTGAGAAACCTCTAGTAGCAAACAGTAAGATTGTCCCAATCCTGTGCGTATTCATGACATGGTTTTGAGACTGATGGCATCTGTCCAAAGGTCCCATGTACTTACAGATGATAGGTGGTGAATCTTATTTGTTTTATATCAAAACTGCTGGAAAACTTGAGGTGTATGGTTAGAATATTGAGCAGATTATATCTCAAATGTTAATTCATAACAAATAAAAAAATTAGTTACCTTTTCCCTAGTAGTATCCTACTACTATTGTACTTAAATCAAAAGCTTTTGCAAATCATGTTGTCATATCCATAATCGTAAGGATATACTGATTACCTGCTTTGTTTTTGGTAATAGTCCTACACAATCTATTAACACTCAATTGAACGCTCTTCTAAAACCGGTATTTGCATTTAGATAATTGTTTAATAAGATTGCCCTCGAGGCATTAGAAGGATTTACAGATTAATAATCATACTATTCGGCCACGGTATGAACACGGCTTCGATGGTCATAATATTCTGGATTGGAATACAAATATGAAGCTTTGGTTCAGAGGTATGGTTGCTATTCACTGTGCCTCAAAAGCTCCTTGAGAAGATAAAGCTGAGAGGAAATTTGGTAGAGGTGTTCAAATCATGATAGGTCTAGACAGAGTAGAATGAAGTAGAATTGGAAACAGATTAGATATATTTATATAATTTAGAAAATTTTCAATATAGCTGCAATGTCCAATAAACTGCCCTAATGCCAGTTCACTGCACGAAACTGCTGTGCATGCCAGGCAAAACATAAAATATGCAAAACAAGCAGCTTGCTACCAAGGCAACTTATCACTCCTAAGATTAATTTCCAGTCAGAAAGTAGCCTTTTAGTTTTCATTGTTGAAAATGTGTTGCTGGTTAAAGCACAGCAGGTCAGGCAGCATCCAAGGAACAGGAAATTCGACGTTTCGGGCATAAGCCCTTCATCAGGAATGAGGAGAGTGTGCCAGGCAGGCTAAGATAAAAGGTAGGGAGGAGGGACTTGGGGGAGGGGCGATGGAGATGTGATAGGTGGAAGGAGGTCAAGGTGAGGGTGATAGGCCGGAGTGGGGTGGGGGCGGAGAGGTCAGGAAGAAGATTGCAGGTTAGGAGGGCGGTGCTGAGTTGAGGGAACCGACTGAGACAAGGTGGGGGGAGGGGAAATGAGGAAACTGGAGAAATCTGAGTTCATCCCTTGTGGTTGCAGGGTTCCCAGGCGGAAGATGAGGCGCTCTTCCTCCAACCGTCGTGTTGTTATGTTTTGCAGGTGGAGGAGTCCAAGGACCTGCATGTCCTTGGTGGAGTGGGAGGGAGAGTTAAAGTGTTGAGCCACGGGGTGGTTGGGTTGGTTGGTCCGGGCGTCCCTGAGTTGTTCTCTGAAGCGTTTTCATTGTCCTAGTTTCCACTTTAAATAGGATCCTCACAAGGAATTATGCAGAAGTACAATGCATCAAAAGGTAGAACGGGCAGTGGTTTGGGAAGATGATGTCACATTTCTATAACAATTAGAACAGACAATGTGTAACACCATCAACAATCTGCACTCTCCTGATACAGAGTACCACAGTTGAAGGAAAAGGGATACGGGGTTTGGGGGAAGTGGTGATTCTTTCCACTGCTAATTCTAATGTTGAGAAAGAGAACAGGTGTTAATGCAATATCATTCCAATTTCTGCTTCCAACCACCAGGCCAACAATTCAAACTTACCCAACCTACCACAAATGTTTGGGGTCTATATTTGCAATTAGTAACTCAAGCATTTTTCCTATGTAAAGAAATAGAAAGTTAAACAAGACAAAGGGTCTTCATGAGGTGACACTATTCCTTTGAGTGCAAGATACCAAACATATCACCTTTACTGGTCTCTGGGTCTTTATACCAATCGCGTGGCTTCTATGAATAGAAAGAATTACTTGTACTCTCTAAATCTATGACTGTTTACCTAATGTTGAAACTGCTTCTCAAAACTGTCTTGCACTTAAACGAGAGCTTATGTGGCAGATCTTAAGATCAGCTTATTGTTTAGTCAGTGAATCCACATCCTATTACTCCTTCTTCTCATTCACCCCTATTTTATTAATCATTAGTCAAAATGACAGCATCCTACAATCACCTTGTGGGGAAGAGATCATGGTTCATTTTATAACTAAACAGTGAAGATCACAATAAAGGAAAGCACAGTGCAGAATTAGATTCAAACAACTTTGGGAACTGAACTTGAAAATTTCATTATTTCCTCTTCCCCATGGTCCTTCAAAAGACCTAGTCCTCTGGAACAAAAATGTTTCTCTCACCTGAGTTGGATACCTTGGTATTTCGTAAGATTTCACTTCATTGTAAAGCAAACTTCTTTTGTCACATGTCAGTTCAGATTCTCCACCAGACTTAATTGAATTCCAGCCAAGATTAGAGTGACGCTAGAAAAGCACAGCAGGTGATTGTAAGATGCTGTCATTTTGACTAATGATTAGTAAAATAGGGATGAATGAGAAGGAGGTAATAGGATGTGGATTCACTGACTAAACAATAAACTGATCTTACAATCTGCCACACAGGTCAGGCAGCATCTGAGGAGCAGGAAAATCAAAGTTTCGGGCAAAAGCCTTCATCAGGAATGAGGCCTCGTTCACCCCTCATTCCTGATGAAGGGCTTTTGCCCGAAACATTGATTTTCCAGCTCCTCGGATGTTGCCTGACCAGCTGTGCTTTTCCAGCACCACTCTAATGTTGACTCTAATCTCCAGCATCTGCAGTACCCACTTCTGTGTAATTGAATTCCAGTGCAACTGCCTGGTTGATGGAAGAATATAGTTTCAAAAAGGGATCATTGTTTTCCTTTGAGCATTGTTGTATTAATGGCTACTCACGCATTATCAACATAATGGTCCTGATTTCACAAACTGTGCTACCATCATGTAAGAAAATTGCATGCATGCTACTTGCACTTTCTCAACCTGGACTGTATCTTATTACTGAAGAAGTAGTTCAGAGTGGGGATCTAATTGCATATCAGTCTACAGCACAAACCTGTAGGGTGGGGCAAATTCAGGCCATGTATGATTGAATGTTGGGAACATGGCTCTCTGTTGGGAACATGGCTTAACAAAATCAACACATAGAACTTACAGTTCTACAATATTGTACACTAATGTTGTTCAAGAAATATGGACTGAGTAACGAAATATCTTTGTGGCTGGATTTTGAACATATATTCTTTAGTGCTAGAATAACAACACCCTGGTACACACAGGCTTTTTATCAATAAAATTCCACATTATGCCTGCCAGCCAGACAACTTGGGATATAGAGGGTTTAGGAAATTTAAAGGCAGAGGATTGAATAATGTGGAGTTCAAAGTGTTAATTGATCACATGGCCAAAACTGACATCTTTAATCACAGATTTCTTTGCTATTAATGGATTGTAGTTGATCAAATGTAATTATGAAAGTTGTTCTTTCTTCACATATTTATTACCAGTTATTCTTGTATAGATTATCCAGCAGTTGACTAAAACTGCTCAAAAAATACATCTTTAATGAGTTTCAATTTTTCAGACAGCAAAGTATCTCTGTGTTGAAATTTTCTTTGCCAGTCAATGGAAGAACTTAACTTTTGCTTAACAAACAAGTCCCTTTGCACAGCAAAAGATGGAAGCTTATGCTTTAAGATTTCTGTGCACTGCTGAGAATTTATGCTACTAATGTTTCAATTTTAACTTGAGGCAAGAAATGAGCATGGGACTGACAGCATGAGGATTAAATCAGGGCCTTGTTTTCTGACAGAAATTCTCAAAAGTGAAAATCCTTTAACTGAAGGAACACTGCTCATTACATTTGTAGTGGATTCAGACTTTTCACACAATCCAATAGGTCTATTGATTCCATTTCCATGGTAACACCAGTTTCTGAAATATTGCAGGCTCTTTCCATTTTGTATTCCCATAGCAACAGCAACACTTGGCTAGGTCTTGTGGAGTTGAATAATCACAAAATATCTGATAAAGCTAGTCACAAAGAGATCAGTCAATGTGGTCACTTCAAAGATAAGCAAAAGGGACAAAAGACACAAACTGTCAATGAAAGAGCTACTGCTTTAGTTTCGGAATCCATACCTATCTGCAAGAAATCCCAAGATGACTCATTATTTTAATCTCAGTGGAGGAGATCCTACATCACATAATTGACAGGGAATGGAGAAATCTTTCACTGCAAAATAAATATATCAATAACTAACAATTAAACCCATTAATTATTTATTGTGTGTGATTTTTCAGCCATAGCCAATATTCTTTTATCTTCTATCCTGAAGAAATTGGCATCCTGTTAAAAATGATTTTCTTCTTCGGGCAGACCTTTTAGATCAAGTATTACTTGTGTCAGAAACGTGTAGTTAAAATCTTATAGATATTATAACACATGGCAATCTCCTTTTAAAAACTGACACAAAGGAGTACTTAGACATGGCTCCCAAATGTTGCCTGATTTCTCTTGTGGATTTAATTGTGATTAGCCAGCTGGAGGAAACAGACCGTACTTATTTCATGAAGGACACAAAAGACAGCTGAAATTCAATTCATTTCCATAAACTAAACAGAATTTATGCACAATGCTTTCCCTGGAAGTATGAATAGCTCTTTCCTAACTCACCAAATGTGGAAGAAAAGGACATTCAAGTGATTGAGACAATTTTAAAAAAGCTAATATCTCAGCTAAAATACAATGGATGGGATAATACCCTAACGTAGGAGTTTCCACTATTTAGGTACCATCTCTTCACTGCTGCACCCACCTCACCAATGCCACTATCGATACCAATGCCAGGTTCAATGCCAAAACCCACATTTGCCTCACAAGCATGCGTCTCCAGCTCCGCTGCTACCTCAGTGACGCCAGGAGTCCCCGCTCCAGGCATACCATGCTGCAACCATCGCAGCCAGTGCCCCACCAATGCCCGGGGTCCCCACTCTGAGCCTATTGCAACCAGGAATTCCTGGCTCTGCTGCCAGACCAGGCCGCAGCCGCAGTCTCACCAAGAGCCCCACTCCGGCCGCCCTTTGAGATGTAGCCTTGCCAGTGCCACTATCTTGAAAATTCCACTGCCGCCTGCAATCACTGGAGGTGCTTTGTCCCCACTGCTGTCACAAGCCACGAAGGCTAGGAGGACATTCCTGCCGCCATTGCTACTGCTCACTCTCACTATCAAGCCAACTTTGTCAACTAACCCACTGCAAAAGGCTCCAAAGAAAAGAAAAATGAAATATAAAAAGTGAAAGAGAAAGAGCAGAGATAAAAAGAAAAAGAAAAAAAAAATACAGGAGTAATTAAACCCTGGACAAGAGCCTGCATACAGTCCTGCTACTCTGCTGCCATCTTGAATTTCTTTTGTGTAGCTTTCTGACCAGAACCTTTAAAAATAACTTTAGGCAATGCCCCACCTGAACTGTAAACAACATGTGAGAGCTGTTTCTTCTCTCTGATTTTTGAAGGATAAAAATCCAAACCAAACAAGAACAATTTCAAACAGAGAGTGTTATAACAGCCTTAAACAATGTATCCAAACTCTGCACTTGAGATACACAGCACAACAAATCATTAGCAATTGTACTGTAGTGTGACAAAAAGATGACAAATTATTGAAATATTCGACTTAGAACCCATATTGTAATGATTGAAATGAGTGAAGGTGCAGCCACGCATTGTAACTCCTGTCACCAACCACAAAGGCATCAAGCCAGCTATGTACATGCACACTCAGCTTGATAAAGACAAGAAAGCAGACATCTTTCACCTTAAACAACTCCTGACACTGTCACCTGCACATATTCTGGAAGTGACTCTGTTCATGTTGTGGCATAAGCAAATGCCATCAAAGCTTATATGGGACATCAAGTTGACAAGAGAGCGCAAATTGTTGCCATCGTGACTATGGGTGACAGTGTGCAGAGATTTGCAGCAATTTATCCTCCAACAGTTTAATAAGATTGCTGAGCTACTATCCAAGGGGAGTGGCAGTGTTTTTATAGAGCATGGACCTACAAACCTTCACAGGAAGCCCACAATCACCACCCCCTACCCCTGCACCATTGCCAATTCACCAGTGTTATGTACCAGCCAGGCAACATGAATGTAAAAGAAAATATGATAAAATAGAGTAAACCAAACCATTTAAATATAACCAAATTTTAAATATTTTGAAACACATGATAAAATATAATATTCCATCTTTCCAACAGCAACCTTTTAGAATAACCAAACATTAGATAATTCTATTCTGCATCACATTTATTAGGTTTGACTAAACTGTGGCTTTCCATTCCCAGTCTTGAGAGTTTGATAGCATCTTCCTTGAGTATTCATTCAACTGAGTTTAGACTTTGAGCTTCAAACAACTCCTGGTTTCTAACCAAGTATTTCTGGTCTGAAATTTTTTAAACTAAACTCAAAACATCGAGGCAACCTATTTCTTAACAATTCTAAATTATCTCCTTTCTTCAGAAGAATGTATTCACAAAATAACTTCCATCAAGACCTTGACAAACTGAAACTAAATAGCTTTCCAAGCTATGGATGTTTCTCCTAAGCCAAGAAATAAAACAAATTCTGGATCCTTCTAACTGGAAGATGAATGCATTTTAATATTTACTCTGCGACTGTAAATGTTGTCCCATTGCAAACAAATTTCCATTACACTTCAGGAACTATTACTCATACAGGTTTTTTAAAAAAGAATGACTCTTGGATGCCTGTTACCTAGTATGGTGACAAAATATCTGAAAATGAATCTTCCAGCTCAGCAAACAAACTTATATCCAAAAATATTCTAGAACCAGTTGAGGAACAGCATAAGTAGTCACCTGGAACTGGGGAGATATCAGTGGTCAAACAAATCAATAAAGTTCATTGTGCTATTCTGGATGACCAGCCATTACTACCATCAATGTAACACATCCTTAATCTGCACACACTTTTATCCCTCTTAGGTAAATAATCCTCTGTCTTCTATTAAGGCTCTAACTACACATGGAAGAACTCTGTGAACTGATTTGGGTGTGAATGTAGGAGGTATAGTTAGTAAGTTTGCAGATGACACCAACATTGGAGGTGTAGTGGACAAGCAAAGCAAGTTATCTCAGACTACCACAGAATCTTGATCAGATGGGCCAATGCGCTGAGGACTGGCACATGGAGGTTAATTTAGATAAATGTGAGATGCTGCATTTTGTAAAGTCAAATCAGAGGAGGACTCATATACTTAATTGTAACATCCTGGGGAGTGTTGCTGAACAAAGAGATCTTGGAGTGCAGGTTCATTGTTCCTTGAAATAGAGTCACAAGTAGATAGGATAGTGAAGGAGGCGTTTGGTATGCTTTCCTTTATTGGACAGAAGATTGAGTAAAGGAGCTGGGAGGTCACGTTGCACCTGTACTGGTCATTGGTGAGGCCACTTTTGAAATAATGTGTGCAATTCTGGTCTCCCTCCTATTGGAAATATGTTGTGAAACTTGAAAGGGTTTAGAAAAGATTTAGAAGGATGTTGCCAGGGTAGGAGGATTTGAGTTACAGGGAGAGGCTGAACAGACTGGGGCTGTTTTCCCTGGAGTGTTGGAGGTTAATAAATTCATGAAGGTCATGGATAGGGTAAATCAACAGGGTATTCTCTTTGGGGTGGGGGAGTCCAGAACTATAGGGCATAGGTTTAGGGACAGAGGAGAAAAATTTAAAAGGGACCTAAGGGGTAACTTTGTCACGCAGAGAATGGTTCATGTATTGAATGAGCTGTCCGAGGAAGTGGTGGAAGCTGGCACAATGACAACATTTAAAAAGGCATCTGGATGGGTATATGAATAGGAAGGGTTTAGAGGGATATTGACCAAGTGCTGACAAATGGGACTAGATGAGGTTAGGATATCTGGTTGGCATGGATGAGATGGACTGATGGGTCTGTTTCTGTGCTGTCCATCTCTGTGATTCTCTGACTGTAAGAGGCCAGCACCTGAGAGCCTTAATTTTAATTCTGAGGAAGGAGCCATTGACCCAGAAGGGGTGCACTAGCAAGGTGTTCTCCAGTTCAGAGATTTTTATCTCAGTGGATGTACTTTCTAGGTTAGGTTCAGAAGCAAACTCTTATGAGCAAAGCATTAAAGTGTCTCCACAGCTGTTGGGGAAGAAATGCCCCAGGTCTCAGGTAGTCAGATGATGATCAGAGATCAAGCATCTGTTCAGCTGCAGACAGTGTCCACTAATGACTTTGTTGCACAGATAGGAACAGTAGATAAATTTGATAGAGACACTGAGTAAACTGAATCAAAGGTCAGAACAGTCAACCAATACTATTAGAAGCACGTGTCTGAGAGACTCCTTGGGCAGGTTGGTAAACACCATTGTCAACCAGGAAAAGCACATACAGTGCCTGCTGGTTAGGTGCAGACACCTGCATTCCTTTGTTCTAGTCACAGATGCTTAACATCAGTGACAATGTGAGAGGTAGACAAGAGGGCTTGACATCACTCTGATGCTCCTTCCTCTCAGGGAGACAGGATGATGCTACAGCACCCAAAGAAAGAAGGAGTCATACACAGAATATCAAGCCAAGGTAAGTGATTCAACATTTGGACCGGGGACTCAGTATACCGGAGTCCCTCAGGCCTAAAAACACCTGAAGATGACAACTCAACTTTTCCATTCCAACAGAACCAACTACAAATCAGATTCCCCCTCCCCCATCCCCCAAGCTGTGGAGGTCACAACTGCACTTAGGCATAATGGGAGCAGAGGAATAAAAAACATACTGAGGTCACATCGATTACACACAACTGTAGGTAGCTTTTCCTGTTTGTAAATACATGTTTACTTACCCTACTAAAAGGTGTGCTGTATATCATTTTCACTTAAACCTAGTTAAATGACACCTCGTTTAGAAATGAGCAGTCTCTTCAGATATCTCAAATGAAAAGTTGTAATGCGCAAGCTTTGCTCATTATTCACAAGCTATCAATTTTTTGATATGATTAAATGTGCTGATAAGAGTGGGTGTGTTGCTGTCTAGCACGCTTAGGCACTTCCTCCTGTATCCCCCCTGACCACGGCCTCACCATTAAACATTAAACTGTTATTTCTAGACTGTCACTGGCTTCATCTCCTCTCCTCCATGAAGACTTCACCTCCACAGTTTACTGCCTCCTAGTGCCCCAACTCAGTACAGCAGGACTGCCCTGGCAAAGCCATTTTTTCAGCTTGTCTCTACCACACTGAACTCATTTTTTTCCTGTCTTGATTTGATTTTGTGTTCCCAATTTTGGTCTCTTCCCACCTGCAATTGCAATTCTAACGTTTTATGTTGTTCCACGATTTCCACTTATGTGTCTCTAGACATCTTCCCTTCATCGTGAATGTACCAGCCCCCATTAGGATGGTCAGAAAGCTCTCTGCTTCTTATTTGAAATACGACCTGAACAGTTCCCAACCACTATGACCCTTGTCTGGTTGAGTTGTTCTTACTTTGAACAACTTCTCCTTTAACTCACCTCATTTTCTCTAGATCAAATGTATAGATAAGGATATCCACATGGATTCTGGTTTTGCCTGTCTCTATGTGGGCATATAGAACAGTTTAGTCTTACTCAGGCCTCCTCCCACCATTCTTCCTCAAGTACACTGACAGTGTCATCCATGCTGCAGTTTGGACTTGTCTGAAATTGGAAACATTAATCAATTTTGCTTCCACTTTCCATCTTCATGTAATCCATCTCTGACTCTTCACTTCCCTCTTTCTACTTCTAGTGATTGGCTGTCCACCAGCATTCAGATTCGCACAGTTACCCTGACTTTGCATCTTCAGACATTTCCTTCTGCAATGTCTACATTCTCCCATTCTCCCACTTTCTGTCACCAGAGACAGCTTGATGAAAGGTGGACAAAGAGGTGCTGCTTTCTTTTTCTACCTTATTTTACCCTCCATCAGTATTTCATACTTACTTGGATATAGGGGAAGATAATGATTGGTAAGTAACTGGTACATTATACAAACCAGTTATTTTACACTGAAAAGGTTAGTATAGCAGGGCATCCCGGCTGAAGATATCACATCTAGGGGGCTTGTCACACCACTCATTAGAAGCAGACAGTGAATTAGTACTGCCAGGGACTCAAAGAGAACCAGGCTGGTAAAAGTAGTCTCGAGATGAATTCAATCACTAACTATTTTTTATCATTTGGCTACTTTTGGTACTTATGGAGTACTTAGCAGCACTTGGTCAATAATAATCTGCTCACTGACAGATTTTGTGAGGCCATCTTAGCTCCTAAACTCATTACAGCCTTGGTCAAAACACAGACATAGAGCTGAACTTAATAGGGGAAGTGATGGTGATGGCAACTAACATCAAGGTGGCATTTGCTTGAGTACAGCATCACAGAGCCCAAGCCAAACTGAAGTCAATCATAATCAGGGACAACTCTCCACTTGATTGAGTAATGCCTGGCAGGTAGAAAGATGATTGTGATTATTGCAACCAGCCATCTCATTTCCAAGAAATCTCTGCAAAGGTTTCTCAGAGAGCGTTCTAGATCTAATCATCTTCAGCTGCTTCAACAATGGCCACCCCTCCATCATAAGGTCAGAAGTGCGGATGTTTGTTGGTGATAGCACAATGTTCAGCAATAATCATGACTCCTCAGATACCAAAGAACCCTGCATTCAAACATGGTAAGAGCTGGATAACATCCAGTCTTTGGTTGATAAATGGCAATTAACTTCCATGCCATTTAGGTGCCAGAAAATGAGAAAATCCAATCATTGCTCCTTTACATTCGATGGCATTACCATCACTGAATCAAACACTATCAACATCCTGAGAGCTACCATTGACCTGAAATAGACTAGCCGTATCAATATTGTGGCTGTAACAACAGGTCAGATGTTGCAGTGAGTATCACATCCTGTCCTCAAAAGCTTGTCTGTCATCTAAAAGTCAGGAATATGATTGAATACTCTCCACTTGCCTGGATAATTCAAGAAATTCAATACAGAACAAAACAGACTGCCTGATTGGCATCCCATCTAACACTTTCAACATTCACACCCCCACCACTGACACGTTCTCCCTCATGGCATTGTGGGTCAATCCAAAGCAGGTGGACTGCAGTAGTTCAAGAAGGCAGCTCACCACCATCTTCTCAAGGGCAACCAGGGATGGACAATAAATGCAGGCCAACCAGAGACACCCACATCCCATAAATGAAGTGGCAGCAGTGTGTACCATATACAACATCCAGTACAACAACTCACCAAGACTTCTTCGACAGCATCTTCCAAAACTATGAAATCTACCACTTAGAAGGACAAGGGCAGCTGACACATGGGAACACATCAACTGCAAGCTCTTTTCAAAGTTATATATCATTCTGACTAGAAGATATTTCCTTTATTTTACTTAGCTGGCTCAAAATCTTAAAACTTCCTTCTTAATAGTATTATAGGTGTACTTACACTATCTCATCTACAGCAGTTAAAGAAAGCAGCTCACCACCTACTTCTCACAAGCAATTGGGAATGGGCAAGATATTCCAATCCAGGCAGCAATGCTCCTTTTCAATGAATTTTAAAAAGGTAGTCATGACAGCTATGGTATCTCAAACCAATGTAACATGGGTGGCACAGCTGTGCTGCAGAGGTGGAAGAAGAGTGTGAGAGCAAGACTAATTAAGTGATTCATCTCTTAGGTGAACAGAGAAGCATTTTTGTATGTGACTCCAGGATGACATCTTGCCTCCTTGGTGTTAGGATCAACAATGTCACAGAATTGTTGCAGGACATTCTTCTGGGGAGGTCATTATTAACACATTAGTACCAATGACAATAGGTAGGAAGAGGGATGAGATCCTGAAAGCAGAGTTTCAGGATCTAAGAATAGACAACAAAGCAGTCAGGATTATTCCTGGTAACAGGTATCACTGAACATACAAATGGAATGATTGAGCATTTGACCACACGGCAGGAGAATTGGCAAAGATTTCTTGTGTGTTGGAATGAGTTCTGGGGAAAGTGGACCTGTACAAGAAGAATGGGTTGCATGGTAGCAGGGCTAGGACTAACATCCTTACAGGGATTCCTGGAGGATTTTAAATTAGATGGGCAGAGAAAGAGCTCAACCTAGAAGGGAGCAAAATGGTGAAAGGAAATAGAAAAGCAGCAAGCAAAATTTGAATTTAGATTAATCAAAAGGCAAACAGCAAATAGTATCATTGTGGAATATATGGCATGACCTAGTTGCCATAATAGAGAGGTCTTTAGATGACAACAAAAAATGGAAATTGAACATCCAGGCATACTCATCATTTAGGAAGCACAGGTCAAAAGGAAAAAGAGATAGAATAGTCCTCTTATAAGGAATGAAATTAGTAATATACTGAGGGTGGAACTTAACTTGAAGATGTGGCATCAGATGGGGCAGAGCTAAGAAACAGCAATTGACAACAAACATTGTTGGCAGTTGTTTATTGGCCAGCAAATGGTAGTAATAATGTTGGGCATGGGATGAATTAGGAAGTTAGAGGTACATGTAACATGAGTAATAATAAGATCTTTAATTTATATTTAGATTGGGTAAACCTAATTAGCATGAATGCAGTGAAAACAGAACTTCTGGAATAAGTATGTGTTGATTATCTGAAGCAGTACATTGAAGAACCAATTAGGGACTCAGCCATTTTAGATTTAGTATGATTTAACATGAAATAGCTAATTAATAATCTTGCTGTAAAGAAACCTTTGGGAAATATTGACTATAATAGGATAGAATTTTACTCTAAGTTTGAAAATGATACAGTTCATTCTGAAATAACAGTTTCAACCTGAGCAAAAAAAGCAATGAAAATGTGAGGATGCTGGAGATCTAAAACAAAAACAGAAAGTGCTGCAAATCTGGTAGCATCTGTGGAGAGAAAAATAGAGTCAATGTTTTGAGTCGAATGACTCTTCATCAGGTACACTCCAATGGTTTGCTATTGCTTTGTGCAGATCATTGACCAGAAATTACTCCTTATCACCTGCCAATTGCATCTGTTGAAAGTAATTTCAAACTAACAGTTAACCAGTTTAGCCACATTATGAATGTATCTTCTTTGGCCATTATACTGTGGAATGGTTCTGGAATGGAAATTCTGATTTAGAAATAGCAGCACGACCCATTCCAACACAAGTCCTCCCCTATCAATGAAATAGTGCCAAAAACAGAAATTGCTGGGAAAATGTAGAACAGGATAGGTGTTGAAGTAAGTACACTGGAACTAAAATGTTAACTCTGCTTCTCTCCACAGATGCTGCCTGACCTGCTGAGCTCCCACAGCAATTTCTGTTTTTTTTCAACCTCCAATATCCACAAGTTTATTGAATGTTATTTTTTGGTCAATAAATGTGTGTTCTATAGTAACCATCCACTCAACTATCAAATCATGGACCAAAGAGAAAGTGATATAGAAAGATCAGAAGTAAAAAAAAAAGCCAAAAGTAACTTGCTACAGTTTATCTAATCGTTCATCCACACAATTTAATCATATCCAATTAATTCAGCTATCTTTTCACCAATCCATTCATCCCTCCACCTAATAACCAGCCCAAAACTCTATTATATTCTTCTTTTAATTTCAATATTATTAATCCATCCATTAGCATGATATCTGTCTTCCAAGCTATTCATCTACCAACCCTTCTCACAAGTAATCTATCCACCAATCTTATCCATTCATATATCACCCATCCAACAATCTATCTATTTATTTATTATTCTATCAATCCACAGATTTTCCAGTGATGAGATGGAATGATCAAATGAACCATTGAATACCCAACTCCACTTTAGGCATCAAAATTAGTGGGCGGCACGGTGGCACAGTGGTTAGCACTGCTGCCTCACAGCGCCAGAGACCCGGGTTCAATTCCCGCCTCACGTGACTCTCTGTGTGGAGTTTGCACATTCTCCCTGTGACTGCATGGTTTTCCTCTAGGTGCTCTGGCTTTCTCCCGCAATCCAAAAATGTGCAGATTAGGTGGATTGGCCACTCTAAGTCGCCCATAGTGTTCGGTGAAGGGGTAAATGTAGGGGAATGGGTCTGGGTGGGTTGCGCGTTGGTGTGGACCTGTTGGGCCGAAGGGTCTGTAAGTAATCTAATCTAAAAAATTGTTCTTTGTTTTACCCCAGTGAGGACAGAGCCTCTGGGTAGTCCAGGGACATCTCCATTGAACAAAGGAAAATATGTAGTTTAAATCCAGTTACTCAGCTCATTTTAGCTGGTTATCATCTAACTACTCATCCAGTTATCTGGGGGTCTTAAGATCACGTGTGTGTGTGGTCAAACCATTCCTTTCTATCCCATGATGAATAGCAGACTTTGGACCAATCAGATACAGAGACTTCCACCAGCATTCCTCAAGCCTGTACCTCATCTAATTGTCTCTACACAAGCAGTTACATCTGCTTGTGTTCCCCTGGGCCTATTGCATACATTTCACAAAACCCTCTTGTGTTATTTTAATCTAATTACCTTGGATATACTCCTTCTATAATTATAAGCTAATTACCTTAGTTTATAGGTTAACTTCAAACAGCAGACTATGAAAACTGCTGTTGCAGCTAAAGATCTTTTACAATCATTTTATGTCAATGGAGACCCACTTTCAGCCATTTTATACAGCATCAGGTGTGGAAAATCTCTAGATCTCTAAATCTCGAGATCCACAAATCTATTCATCCAACTGCTCATCCACAAACTGATAGAGATACCTATCTTTCCAGCTAATGTCCCCTGATCCAATCAACAACAGGAACCCTGTGCCTGGCAGAATGAGGAAAGGAAATGGTGAATAATAAAATGTGTGATCAGCAGTATCAGAACATATGAGTTTGTTGAATCATGCTCTAAATTTTCAGTCCAGTTTTGGTTCTACAGCTCAGATTCTATTTTATTTTCAGGGTTATCTGAACACCTCTAAGAAACTCTTAAAGCAGCTTGTTTCAGGAGATTAGATCAGAGATCAAATGTCAGAACATGAAAGTTTTGTTTTCAGTCTAAACTATGAACTTTATCCAGTCTTTGCCAATTCACTGAACAATGTTCTATTGGGCTATTCAGTGGACCCATTGTGAATTTGGTTTCTACAAGTTTTAAAATGATTTAAATTCACTGCATGAGATGCAGAGCTGAAACAAAAACATTCTTGGGCATTATTATTTTACTTCTATATTATATTTCTGATGGTGAAATCATCAAAAAAGAATACAGTTGGTTTGACAGCAGAGAACCAGATAAGTTAATCGTTGTTTTAAGTGTGTCCAATAGAAAGGCTGCAATTGTGAGTAGAGTGTGTCCTTTCTTGATTATATGTTTTTGGAGGTATGTCTCATGATTAAACTTAAAATATAAGCCATAAATATTAATTTAACCTGGGGCAGTGTTTTGTAGATGAATAAGACAGTGTTATTTTCTGGGTTTGTAGATTGTGAAGGAGCAAAAATAGCCTTTGGTACAGTGATATGTACTTCTTGTCAGATGTTTGAATTTAAAGAGAGTTTAAGGGTTACTGCGGATTATATCTGCCAGACATGCTGTTGGACATGAATCTTATCAGATTGAGTGGATCGGTTGGAGAGACAGTTAGAAGCAATAAGGTATTTGCAACAGCAACAGTTTGTGATGGATGGCAGTTCAGGAAGGGAGGAAAGTCTCAGATACAGTCACGTAGATGGGTTAACTCCAGGAAGGGCAAGAGAGGTAGGCAGCAAGTGCAGGCGTCTTTTGTGGAGAGACCCATTTCAAACAGGGTATGCTGTATTAGATAATGTAGGGGTGATGGATTCTCAGGGGAACGTAGAATGAACAGCCAAGTTTCTGGTACTGAGACTGGCTCTACTGCAGTGAGGCGTACGTCAGCTTCCAAGAGATCAATTGTGTTAGAGGATTCTGTAGTCCGAGGCACAGGTACTGTGGCCAGTAGCAAAAAAGCAGAATGGTGTGTTGCTTCCCTGGTGCCAGGATCAAGGATGTCTCAGAGAGGGCGCAGAATGTTCTCACGGGGGAGATGGGCCAGCAAGAGGTCATTGTCCACATTGGAACCAATGACGTAGGAAGGGAAAAGGTTGAGATTCTGAAGGGAGATTACAGAGAGTTAGGAAGAAATTTTAAAAGGAGGTCCTCGCAAGTAGTAATATCTGGATTACTCCAAGTGCTACGAGTTAGTGAGGGCAGGAATAGGATGATAGAGCAGATGAATGCATGGCTGAGGAGCTGGTGTATGGGAGAAGGATTCACATTTTTGGATCATTGGAATCTCTTTTGGAGTAGAAGTGACCTGTACAAGAAGGACGGATTGCACCTGAATTGGAAGGATACTAATAAATTGCAGGGAGATTTGTTAGAGCTGCTTGGGAGGATTTAAACTAGTAAGGTGAGGGGGGTGGGACCCAGGGAGACAGTGAGGAAAGAGGTCAATCTGAGACTGAGACAGTTGAGAACAGAAGCGAGTTCAAACAGTCAGGGCAGGCAGGGACAAGGTAGGACTAATAAATTAAACTGCATTTATTTCAATACAAGGGGCCTAACAGGAAAGGCAGATGAACTCAGGGCATGGTTAGGAACATGGGACTGGGATATCATAGCAATTATGGAACCATGGCTCAGGGATGGGCAGGACTGGCAACTTAATGTTCCAGGATACAAATGCTACAGGAAGGATAGACAGGGAGACAAGAGAGGAGTGGGGGGGGGGATGGGAACTTTTGATAAGGGATAGCATTACAGCTGTGCTGAGGGAGGATATTCCCAGAAATGCATCCAGGGAAGTTATTTGGGTGGAACTGAGAAATAAGAAAGGGATGATCACCTTATTGGGATTGTATTATAGACCCCCTAATAGTCAGAGGGAAATTGAGAAACAAACTTGTGAGGAGATCTCAGCTATCTGTAAGAATAATCGTGTAGTTATGGTAGGGGATTTTAACTTTCCAAACATCAACTGGAACTGCCATAGTGTTAAAGGTGTAGATGGAGAGGAATTTGTTAAGTATGTACAAGACAATTTTCTGATTCAGTATGTGGATGTACCTACTAGAGAAGGTGCAAAACTTGATTTACTCTTGGGAAATAAGGCAGGGCAGGTGACTGAGGTGACAGTGGGGGAGCACTTTGAGGCCAGAGACCTCTAATAATTCTATTAGATTTCAAATAGTGATGAAAAAGGATAGACCAGAACTAAAAGTTGAAGTTCTAAGTTGGAGAAAGGCCAATTTTGATGGTATTAGGCAAGAACTTTTGAAAGCTGATTGGAGGCAGATGTTCGCAGGTAAAGGTACGGCTGGAAAATGGGAAGCCTTCAGAAATGTGATAATGAGAATTCAGAAAAAGTACTTTCCTGTTAGGGTGAAAGGAAAGCCTGGTAGGTATAGGGAATGCTGGATGACTAAAGAAATTGAGGGTTTGATTAAGAAAAATAAGAAAGCATATGTAAGGTATATACAGGATAGATCGAGTGATCCTTAGAAGAGTATAAAAGAGTATACTTAAGAGGGAAATCAGGAGGGCAAAAAGGGGACATGAGATAACTTTGGCAAATAGAATTAAGGAGAATCCAAAGGGTTTTTACAAATACATTAAGGTCAAAAGTGTAACTCGGGAGAGAATAGGGCCCCTCAAAGATCAGCAAGGCAGCCTTTGTGTGGAGCCACAGAAAATGAGAGAGATATTAAATGAATATTTTGCATCAGTATTTACTGTGGAAAAGGATATGGAAGATATAGACTGTAAGGAAATAGATGGTAGCATCTTGCAATATGTCCAGATTACAGAGGAGGAAGTGCTGGATGTCTTGAAATGGGTAAAGATGGATAAATCCCCAGGATCTGATCAGGTGTACCCGAGAACTCTGCGGGAAGGTAGAGAAGAGATTGCTGGGCCTCTTGCTGAGATATTTGTATCATCGATAGTCATAGGTGTGGTGCCAGAAGACTGGAGGTTGGCAAACGTGGTGCCACTGTTTAAGAAGGGTGGTAAGGGCAAGCCAGGGAACTATAGACCAGTGAGCCTGACCTAGGTGGTGGGCAAGTTGTTGGAGAGAATCCTGAGGGACAGGATGTACATGTATTTGGAAAGGCAAGGACTGATTAGGTACAGTCAACATGGCTTTTTGCGTGGCAAATCATGAATTTTTAAGAAAGTAACAAAGAGGATTGATGACGGTCGAGCGATAGATGTTAATTAGATTAGATTAGATTAGATTACTTACAGTGTGGAAACAGGCCCTTCGGCCCAACAAGTCCACACCGACCCGCTGAAGCGCAACCCACCCATACCCCTACATTTTACCCCTTACCTAACACTACGGACAATTTAGCATGGTCAATTCACCTGACCCGCACATCTTTGGACTGTGGGAGGAAACCGGAGCACCCGGAGAAAACCCATGCAGACACGGGGAGAACGTGCAAACTCCACACAGTCTGTCGCCTGAGTCAGGAATTGAACCCGGGTCTCAGGCGCTGTGTGATCTATATGGACTTCAGAAAGGCGTTCAACAAGGTTCCCCATGGGAGACTCGTTTAGCAAGTTTAGATCTCATGGAATACAGGGAGAACTAGCCATTTGGATACAGAACTGGCTCAAAGGTAGAAGACAGAGGGTGGTGGTGGAAGGTTGTTTTTCAGACTGGAGGCCTGTGACCAGTGGAGTGCCACAAGGATCGGTGCTGGGCCCTCTACTTTTTGTCATTTACATAAATGATTTGGATGTGAACATAAGAGGTACAGTTAGTAAGTTTGCAGATGACACCAAAATTGGAGGTGTAGTGGACAGCGAAGAGGGTTACCTCAGATTACAACATGATCTTGACCAGATGGGCCAATGGGCTGAGAAGTAGCAGATGGAGTTTAATTCAGATAAATGAGAGGTGCTGCATTTTGGGAAAGCAAATCTTAGCAGGACTTATACACTTAATGATAAGGTCCTGGGGAGTCCTTGCTGAACAAAGATGTGCAGGTTAGGTGAATTGGCTATGCTAAATTGCCCATAGTGTAAGGTGCATTAGTCAGAGGGAAATGGGTCTGGGTGGGTTATTCTTCACAGGGTCGGTGTGGACTGTTTAGGCCGAAGGGCCTGTTTCCACACTGTAGGGAATCTAAAAAAAAGAGACCTTGGAGTGCAGGTTCATAGCCCCTTGAAAGTGGAGTCGCAGGTAGATAAAATAGTAAAGAAGACGTTTGGTTTGCTTTCCTTTATTGCTCAGAGTATTGAGTACAGGTGTTGGGAGGTCATGTTGCAGCTGTACAGGACATTGGTTAGGCCACTGTTGGAATATTGCGTGCAATTCCGGTCTTCTTCCTATTGGGAAGATGTGAAACTTGAAAGGGTTCAGAAAAAAATTGCATGGATGTTGCCAGGGTTGGAAGATTTGAACCATAGGGAGAGGTTGCACAGGCTGGAGCTGTTTTCTCTGGAGTGTCAGAGGCTGAGGGGTGACCTTATAGAGGTTTACAAAATTATGAGGGGCATGGTAAATAGGCAAAGTCTTTTTCCTGGGGTCAGGGAGTCCAGAACTAGAGGACATAGGTTTAGGATGAGAGGGGAAAGATATAAAAGAGACCTAAGGGGCAACTTCTTCATACAGACTGTGGTATGTGTATGGAATGAACTGCCAGGGAAAGTGGTGGAGGCTGGTACAATTGCAAGATTTAAGAGGCATTTGGATGGGTATATGAATAGGAAGGGCTTGGAGGGATATGGGCCGATGCTAGCAGATGGGACTAGATTGGATTGGAATATCTGGTCGGCATGGACGGGTTGGACCAAAGGGTCTGTTTCCATACTGTACATCTCTATGACTCTATGACTGGTTATCGTATCACCTCTTAACTCCATTTAATAAATAACTCCAAGGCTGAGGAGTGGTTCTCACAGAGAAATGTGGGCAGTTTGCATCCAAAGAGCTGAATCACTGGAATTTGAGCCTCAGTGTTCATGAAATATTACTTGTTCAGTATATACCAGTTGGAAATCCCGATGCAGTTTACAAGTCAAGACTCTGGAAAGTGAATAAAAACAGGCAACAGCTACATTCCTGAGCTCTGCATTAAGTAAGCTAAAAAATAAAATCTTATGTACCCTGCAGCATCCACCCATATTTTCTTTTAAGAATTGTTCAGTGGGGACTTGCAGATCCATAAAAACTGTGAGAGTCAGGCACAGCAGAAAATCTTGACATCGGGGTCCTGAAACTGACATCAGGTGCCTGAGGAAGATATTCAAGTATTGTAATGCTTGTTTCAGGCAAGTACTGGGAGGTTATCAGCTGTCTCTAAGCTCACTTTTCACACCACTGTTGGGCTCATCAGGGATCAATTTACCCAATTTGCCACCTACAGATTTTTATTCCAACGAGTACTAAAATAAATATTAAATACCAGGAACATGCTGTTCTGTGGTAGAACTAATTAAATCTTATTCTGCTTAATAAAATCAACTGTAAATAGAAAACATTACAAATAATCCTCAATCTGTTTAAATAACAGGCACTTAAACAAGTAAAACTGAGTAATTTACATCTTGTGGAATGAAGATTATCTCTTACAGAAAGTCAATAAACAATGCGTAACTAGTTCTGCACTGTTATAGACAATCCCAAGGGTAAAGTAGTTGAGGAATGGTTGGAAAAAAATTAGGCTTTAATGCCTGGAAACAAGATTGCAAAGGATGATTGTATTAACAAATGTTTTGATAATTCATTCTCTACATCATTTATAAATAAAGTTAACAGCAAGTGATCTAAAAATAAACATCCATAAAACTCAACTTATCAGAACTCCCAGCTGGAGCCTTGTTCATTTATAATCTCTTCTTATTTCTAAGTACAAAATACATTGCAGTCGAACTAGATAACTTGGTATCAATTCCATAGAGTTTATGTGGTTTTAAACTGTTTTATGTTAAACCTTACATAATATCTCCCAGGATAGACCTCATTTAATAACCAGCTTGCAAATGTCATTATATTTGTGAGACACAAACTGCCATTTCTAAATCTGCACTGAGCAGTGCTCATGTTAAATGCTAACAGCCAATAAATTGATGTAACGCATTTTCCTATTACTGAGATTAAGCTAATTGCACGCAGTTCTTAAATTCAATTTTCACTCAGTTTGAACATTTCTTATTCTACACTGTTAGGTAAAATCTCATTATCTAAATTACATTTATAACATATTAAATCGGGTTTCAAGTGTCAAAGCAGAATGAATTTTTCAGGCCTCAAACCATAAACCCTACTGGCATCTGCCTATATTAATGTTTCTGAGATGTATTTCACCTGCTGCAGATATCCTTTCACTCTCAATCATTTTTGACATTTGTTTGTCAGAACATTACATCCAGAACCAAAATTTTAGATCTAGAGGTAAATTGTTTTGTCTATATAGAAGAACCAAGTAGAATAGTGCTCTGGAGCAGACTGGTAGCTACACAATAAGATAATTTGTTTCTTGAAAAGCAATTGCAAAATTGGATCTTAACTTTCCCTGCTGAGTAAGTTCTGACCTTTGTGTTTGTTGGGTTAAAGGTCTATTTTATTACTGAGAGTGTTTCCTTCTCTGTGCTTTGAAAGTCTCATCTACTGAGCAAAACCAATAAATGATGAAGGTGGTAGTTGATTGTATCATCCACGGTTTAAGACAAACAGTGGGTGTGACAAGTTGCATTAGAGGTGAAATCTTAAGGGAAGATTTCAAGATAAAGAAAAATATGATAAAAGTAATATTCAGGATAGATCCCCAGGTTGCATTTACTTGAAAGGTACATTTTTGTAAATATCGTATCAGATGTAGGTTTGATGAAAATACTTAACTTACTGACATCTTCTTCTTTATGCCTGGAATTTCAGAGGGTAATCATTTCACAATGAAAGCAAGGTTAATTGAGTTTTCAGAACTGAAGATGAAACATTAAGATCTCTCAATCTTTACAATCAGGGAGTGAGGATGAAATAGTGACAACATAGCCATCACATTTTCCTTCCAACAAATATGTCAGTCTACCAGCAATGTACAAACAGAGTACTACCTGGAAATTGGACCCTCAATTAATATTTCAAATGCATTATTACAACTTCTTGCATGTAAATAAGACTAAGAAAAGCAATGACTGAAACATTCAACTCTTGAATTATAAATTGTTAGGATAACCTCTGGGATTATCAGATTAAAACAGATATCGGTTTCTATTTTTTGTATGTAGATTGTGCCTGATGGTGCACATGGGATGTTATGCTGCTAGTCATCCATTTTCCAAAGCAGAAACTTAGAGCTGGTCTGTCTTCCACAACTCTTTACTTGTATTTAAAATTTTAGTAAAAATTGCAGTCTGTTCTTTCACTTTTCCAACCAAGTTCACTTACTAGGAAAAAATCAGTTGTTTATTTTTATTTTAATAATCCACCATCAATTTATCCACTCCTCCGAATAACAATCCATCAACATTGCCCACCAGGAACAATTTTGACAATTTAGAGCAGAAGGGATGGAGGCTGGAGCAGCTGCATACTTCTCTTGCAGGATGTGGGAGGTAAGGGTCACCACTAGTGTCCCTGCTGACTTCACCAGCAAGAAGTGCACTTAACTCCAGCTCCCCACACACTGCGAACTGGACCTGGAACTGGATGAACTCTGGATCATTCAGGAGGCTGAGGAGGTGATAGAGAGGGGTTAAAGGGAGGTAGTCACACCTAAATTACAGGATAAAAGTAGCTGGGTGACCATCAGGAGAGGAAAAGGGAATAAGCAGTCAGTGCAGGGATCCGTTGTGGCCGTTCCCCTCAATAATAAGTATACCACTTTGGATACTGGTGATGATGAGGATCTACCAGGAGAAAGCCACAGTGGCCCGGTATCTGGCACTGAGCTTGGCTCTGTAGCTCAGAAAGGAAGTGGGAAGAATGGGAGAGTTATAGTGATCGGAGATTTAATGGTTGGAGGAACAGACAGGAGATCCTGTGGTTGCAAACATGGATTGCATGTTGTCTCCTGGGTGCCAGTGTCAGGGATGCCATAGATTGAGTCTACAGAATTTTTAAGGGGGACGGTGATCAACCAGAAGTTGTGGTACATATCGATACCAATGACATAGCTAGGAAATGGGATGAGTACCTGAAAAGTGAATATATGGAATTAGGTTGGAAGCTAAAAGACAGGGCGAACAGAGTAGTAGTCTTAGGATTGCTACGGGTGCCACAGGCTAGTGAGACTAGGAACAGAGTGTGAGTGCAGCTAAACATGCAGCTACAGAGCTAGTGTAGGAGGGAAGGCCTCAGATGTGTGGATCATTGGGATACCTCTGGGGAAGGTGGGACCTGTACAAGGAGGACAGGTTGCACTTAAACTGGAGGGGTACCAATATCTTGGGCTGGAGGTTTGCCAGAGCTCTTCGAAAGCATTTAAACAAGTTTGGCAAGGGGATGTGAACCGGAGCTACGGACCAGAGGATGGGGTAACTGGTGAACAGGCAGATTCAGCATGCAGAGAGCCTGGGAGGAAGGATAGATAGTTAATAGGACAAATTTGCAGTTAGTGTGATCAGTTAAAGTGTCTCTATTTTAACATAAGGTGTATCAGGAATAAGGGTGATGAACTTAAAGCATGGATCAGTACTTGAAACTACGATGTTGTGGCCATTACGGAGACTTAGACACCACAGGGCAGGAATGGTTGTTGGATGTTCCAGAGTTTAGATGTTTCAAAAGGAATAGGGAGGGAGTTAAAAGAGGTGGGGAAGTGGCATTGCTAATCCGGGGTAGAATAACAGCTGCAGAAAGTGAGGTCACCGAGGAGGGTTTGTCTACTGAGTCATTATAGTGGAAGTCAGACACAGGAAAGGAGCAGTCATTTTATTGGGAGTTTTCTATAGACCTCCCAATCGCAACAGAGATACAGAGGAGCAGATTGGGAGACAGATTTTAGAAAGATGCAGAAGTAACAGGGTTGTTGTCATGGGTGACTTCAACTTCCCTAATATTGATCGGAACTTCCTTAGTGCAGATTGAATGGACCAGACTTTGACATGCATGTCCAGGAAGGATCCTGACTGAATGTGTAGATAGGCCGACTACAGGGGAGGCCATATTGGATTTGGTGCTTGGCAATGAACCAGCTCATGTTTCATATCTCTCGGTGGGACAGCATCTCAGTGGTAACCTCCCACCCTATAATCATGGAGAATATTAGGAGCAAACGATGTGGGAAAGTATTTAATTGGGGGAGTGAAAATTACAATGCTATTAGGCAAGAACTGTGGAGCATAAATTGGGAACAGATATTTCAGGGAAGTGCAAGACAGAAATGTGGAGGTTGTTTAGAGAGCCTTGCTGCAAGTGCTGAATAGGTTTGTCCTACTGAGGCAAGGAAGGGATTATAGGGTAAAGGAAACTTGGATGACAAGAAATATGTAACATCTAGTCAGGAAGAAGAAGGGAGGTTACTTAAGGTTGAGGAAGCAAGGATCAGACAGGGCTCTCGAGGGTTACAAGGTCGCCAGGAAGGAACTGAAGCATGGACTTGGGAAACCTAGAAGGGGACATGAAAAGTCTTGGCGGGTAGAATTAAGGAAAGCTCAAAGGTGTTCTACACTTGCGTGAGGAACAAGAGGATGGCCAGAGTGAGGGTAGGGCTGATCAGGGATAGTTGAGGCAACATATGCCTGGAGTCAGAGGTGTTTAAGGGAGATCCTTAATGAATACTTTGCTTCAGTATTGGCTACTGAGGTGGACCTTGTCATTTGTGAGGACAGTGTGAAACAGGCTGATACACTCAAACAGGTTGATATTTAGAAGGACTTTCTGCTAGAAATTTTGAAAAACATAAGTCCCCTGGGCCAGACTGGATATACCATAGGTTACTACAGGAAGTGAGGGATGAGATTGCTGTGCCTTTGGCGATGATTTTTGTGTCATCACTGTCCACTGGAGTAGTGCCAGATGATTAGAAGGTGGCGAATGTTATTCCTTTCTTCATGAAAGGAAACAGGGATAACCCAGTGAATTACAGACCAGTCAGTCTTACATTGATGGTGAGCAAATTATTGGAGAGGATTCTCAGAGGCAGGATTAATGTTTATTTGGAAAAGTATAACTTGATTAGAGATAGTCAGCCTGGCTTTGTGAGGGGCAGGTCATGCCTCACAAACCTTATTGAATTCTTTGAGGATGTGACAAAACACGTTGATGAAGGTAGAGCAGTGGATGTGGTGTACATGGATTTTAGCCTTTGATAAGATTCCTCTTGGAAGGCTTAAACAGAAATTAAGGAGGTATGGGTTATAGGGAAATTTGGCTGTCTGGTTACCGAATTGGCTGGCCCATAGAAGACAGAGGGTGGTGGTTGATGGAAAATATTCAGCCTGGAGTTCAGTGACCAGTAGTGCTCAGCAAGGATCTGTTTTGGTACCTCTGCTCTTTGTGGTTTTTATAAATGACTTGGATGAGGAAGTGGAAGGGTGGGTAAGTTTGCTGATGACACAAAGGTTGGTGGAGTTGTTGATAGTGTGGAGGGCTGTTGTAGGTTGCAACAGGACATTGACAGGATGCAGAGCTGAGCTGATAAGTGGCAGATGGAGTTCAACCTGGAAAAATGTGACATGATTCATTTTGGAGGGTCAAATTTGAATGCAGAATACAGGGTTAAAGGCAGGATTCTTGGCAGTGTGGAGGAACAGAGGGATCTTGGGGTCCATGTCCATAGATTCATCAAAGTTGTCACCCAAGTTGGTAGGGTTGTTAACAAGGCATATGGTAATTTGGTTTTCATTAGCAGAGGAATTGAGTTTAAAAACCATGAGGCTATGCTGCAGCTCTATAAAGCCCTGATTCGACCACAGCTGGAATATTGTGTTCAGTTCTGATGGCCTCATTATGGCAAAGATATGGAAACCCTAGAGAGATTGCAGAGGAGATTTACCAAGATACTGCCTGGACTGGAGGTCAGGTCTTATGGAGAAAGGTTGAGGGAGATAGGGCTTCTCTCATTGGAGCAAAGAAGGAGGAGAAGTGACTTGATAGAGGAGTATAAGATGATGAGAGACATTGATAGAGTGGATACCCAGACATGTTTTCCCAGAGCGGAAATAACTATCACGAGGGGACATCATTTTAAGATGATTGGAGGAAAGTTTAGGGGAGATATCAGAGGTAGGTTCTTTACACACAGAGAGGTGGGTGTGTGGGATGCACTGCCAGCAGTGGTAGTGGAGTCAGATACGTTAGGGACACTGGGATAGGCACATGGAAGATAGATTCTGGATTAGTGGTGCTGGAAGAGCACAGCAGTTCAGGCAGCATCCAAGTACCTCGTTGATTTTTACCCTACATGGAAGATAGTACAATGAAGGGTATGTAGGTTAATCTGATCTTAGAGTAGGATAAAAGGTCGGCACAACATCAAGGGCTGAAGGGCCTGTACTCTGCTGTATCATTCTATGTTCTATGTTCTAAAACACAGCAATGGACATAAGCTGCTCTCTTATCTCTGAAGCATATCCACTTCATTCATAAAGATACCATAATTTATAATATTGTCATAGTATTCCCAATCCAGGCTATTACCAAAAACACCTGTAAGGCTTGAAATGTTCTCTTTTGTACTTTCCTCATGCAAGCATAATCTAGTAAAGTACTGAAGCAATTCTGTGGGAGATATGATCAGTTGTGACTCAGCTGGTAACTAAGAACATAAGAAACAGAAGCAGATGCAGTTCATTCAATCCCTCAAGCCTTCCCCGTTATCCAACAAGATGATGGCTGATATGCCCCAGTCTTCAACTTTCCTTTTATACCAGCTCATCTTAGCCCTTGACTCTTCGACATTTCAAAGGCTTATCAACCTAATTTTTAAATCTCTTCAATGGCCTAGCATCCAGAACTCTCTGGGATAAAAAATTACAAACATTCATTACCATCGAGAATAAATTCCCATTTATCTCCGTTTTCAATAAGTGCCCCTTTATTTTGTAATGATGTCCCCTAGTTTGAGGTACCTCCACTAATGGAAACAAGCCCCCTCAGAATCTTACGTGTTTCAGTTAGATCATTCCTCAATCTTCTAAACCATAATGACTAAAGGACAAACCTCCGTAAATATTTTTGATAAGTCAATCCCTTCATCCCAGAAATCAGCCAAGCAAATCCCTTTTCAAAAATCCCCAATACCAGTACATCTTTCCTCAATGCAGGAATCAAAACTATACAAGTGCAGTCTCACCCTGTCTAGCTGTAACAAAACTTCCCAGTTTTTAAACTCCAACTCCCCAGCAGTAAAGGACAAGATTCCATTTGCCTTTTTAATTACTTGCTGCACCTGCATCTAACTATTTTGTGTTTCATGCACAAGAACACCTAGATCTCTCAGAGTTGAATGTTTTTGGAGTCTCTCTCCATTTATATCATAGTCTGCTTTTCGATACTTACCTCCAAAGTGCGTGATCTCACACTTTCCTACACTAAACTCCATCTGCTAAATTTTTGCCCACTTACTCAACTTATTTACATCCTCCAGCAGATTCCTTAAGCCCTCATCACAACATGCACTCTCACTTAGTTTATATTGCCAACAAATTTGGATAGATTATTTTGCTCCTCAAAGTTATTAATATAAGAGTAAATAATTAAAGTCCTACAACTGAACCTTATTGGACTCCATTAGCTACATCTCTCAACATGAAAAAGATTGATTCATCTCTTCTGTGTGCTAACGAATCTTGAATACATGCAAATATATTACTCTTACTATCATGAGTTTGTGCAATAACCTTTTTTCTAGCATAATACTGAATACGTCTTCTAGAAATAGAAATACGTTACACCTACTGATTTCTCTTTATTAACTCTGCTTTATATATCCTGAAAGAATTGTAAAAAAATTTGTAAAACATGTTTTCAAACACAGTGATAGCACTTTTATTCCTCAGTTAAAATATTATGGTTCAAATTGCACTCCAGAACTTGAGCATAAAAATCAGTTCTGGCATTCCAATGTGGCAACTTTAATATGTGCCATCTTTTAGATTAAGTATCAAACTGAGGACACATCTCTCTGCTTGTGTGGACATGAAAGATTCCATGGCACTGTTTTGAAAAATGTGGGGAGTTTTCTCCCCTATCCAAGGCAGTGCTCATCCCTCAATAAATATCATAAAGACAGATTAACTTTGGTTATTATCTCTTTGCTGTTTCTGGGAACTTGCTGTACACAAGCAAACTTCTATGTTTCCTGCAGATTAAATATAGTTTTAAAGTACTTCATGGGCTGAAAGGTGTTTGGACTGAGAAAAGTGCTCTATAAATGCACATCTTCCTTTCTGTATAGTTCCTAAACTCATTTTTAGTCATTTACAATTGGCTGGGGTAAAAAATGAGGTCTGCAGATGCTGGAGATCACAGTTGAAAATGTGTTGCTGGTTAAAGCACAGCAGGTTAGGCAGCATCCAAGGAATAGGAAATTCGATGTTTCGGGCATAAGCCCTTCATCAGGAATGAGGAGAGGGTGCCAGGCAGGCTAAGATAAAAGGCTAAGATCTTAGCCTGCCTGGCACCCTCTCCTCATTCCTGATGAAGGGCTTATGCCCGAAACGTTGAATTTCCTATTCCTTGGATGCTGCCTGACCTGCTGTGCTTTAACCAGCAACACATTTTCAACTACAATTGGCTGTGGTCTTCATAGACTCCTTTACTTACTCCCTAACTTTGCCTGGGAAAATAGTTTTCAACTCTCGTCATAACATTTTACCAGATTGACATTTGGAATAATATCAAAGAGATGTAGGAGCAGTGTTGGCAAGTAATGAGATTAGTTTAGTAAGATTGGGTGGGAAATCCTACTACGCTCTGTATTAAGAAGTGCTACAATAAATGCGACAACTCAGACTTAGCTGGCCAGTTGTAAGATACAGCTGTACAGTAAATCAGAAGTTTTACTTGTTACTCTATTTGAGAGACTTTCCAGTGATTTACCTTACAGCAGATCCAATCCCGTAAAATTGCATCTCCTTGCCACATAATTGGATTGTGGGAATATTCATTGAATTGGTACAGTAAACTTGAACTTCCCTTGTCCACGAAAGTGAAAAAGATCAGTCCTGATTTTCAGTCCTAATGACCATCTAGTATGGTCCTCTGGGTGCATTGTTATTTTCACTTTTTCAAGATTCCACTTACTTTCGCAGTTGAATACAAAATATCTCAAGATTTGCAAAGGACTGTATGGTGTCTAAGACAATACTTATTCCTCAACAAACTTCACTAAAATAGATTATCTGCTCATTATCATACTGTTTGAATGTAAGAGCTGGCTACCTGCAAACTGACAGTTCTATTTTTGGTATAAAAATAGCAACTGCACATCAAAACTACTTCATTCACTATAATTCACTTTGAGATCTCCTGTCCTGTAGATCATGAAGGGAGTTAAACTGACTGCAAGTTTTCCTTTCCATTCAGTCATTCTTCCTGGAAGCTAGTACAACTGTGATGCTCAGGATGGAATAACCAACACCATTCTCTCTGGAACAAATCACTTGAACATAATATTAGGAAGCATAATATTAGAGAGAAAAATATGAAGCTCATCAAGAACCTTTAGAAGTGGAGAGAAAGAATTTTGATAAGCAAATTGTTGCTTTGGTTGTTTCTCCATTTCAGTTTTACATATTCAACAGCTATATTGAAAAGAACAGATTTTTACAAAAGGTACTGCAAAAATGCATTTATAGTTATTCAGAACAAAGAGAACTCAGTACTCAAGTGGATCATCCAAACAACAAGATACTTGTGCAGCTAGAAGTGAAATTATCAGAAGGACATAGCTGCCAGTGACATATATACCATTATCATTTCAGTAGCACCCGCCTAGTTGCTATCGTTAGTGGCAATATTTTGATAAATTTCAGAAGCTGGCTGTCAAACAAATTCTAATTTCCCAAAGAAAATGGCAGCAACATGCATACATTTGTTATTTGAATTGATGTCTACAGCATGTGTGCAGGATCTACTTACCAGTGAAATGTAAGCAGTTTAATTTTCTGTCGTGTTATTTTTAGCACATTTGTTAATGTGTTTTAATTCAATTCCAGACTGCATCATTTAACACAGTTGCTAACTGCTTTAAGATAAATGCACAGAGAAAATTAAACCCTGCCAAAGAAATTTGATCTAAGTGAACACTCCAATAGGCTGCAGGACATAACAATTCCATTCTCTCCAAGGCAGATGCAAAGAAAAAAATCAGCATTTCTCATGAAGCATACTAAACAATTATGCAGACACCAGGCATCTAAAGCATAATAAATATGACACGTTCTGTGGAGATAAACAGATACCTGGCTGCAAAAGAGATCATTTCTAGCTGTACAAAGCTCCTCTCTATGAAACCCTCTTCATTTATAGAGTGATAGAATTGTTTAGTGCAGAAACAGACGCTTTGGCCAATTCATCCATGTTGACTAAATATTCTCAATTAATCTAGTCCCATTTGACCCATACTCCTCCAAACTCTTCCTAATCATGTACCTATCCAGATGCTTTTTAAACATTGATGCCTCCACCACTTCCTCTGGCAGCTCATTCCATACACACAACACCTCTGCATGAAAACATTGCCCCTTAGGTCCATTCTAAATCTTTCCCCTCTGACCTTAAACCTATGCCCTCTTGCTTTAGACTGCCCTACCCTGAGAAAATCGACCTTGACTACTCACCCTATCCATGCCCTTCATGATTTTATAAACTGCTCAACCTCTGATCCTCCATGAAAAATAACCACAACTTATTCAGCCTCTTCCTGCAGCTCAAGCCCTCCGACCCTAGCAACGTCCTTGTAAATCCTTTCCGAACTGTTTTAAGTGTAACAATATATTTTCTGTAGAAGGGACACCAGAACTGAATGCAGTATTCCAAAAGTGGCCTAACCTATGTCCTTCAAAGCACAACAATGACAATCCAATTCCTATATAGGAATCACTGACCAATAAAGGAAAGCATACCAAAAGCCTTTTTCACTATACTGTCTACCTTCAACTCCACTTTGAAGGAACTATGAACCTGTACCTCAAGGTCTCTTTGTTCAGCAATACTCCCAAGGATCCTACCACTAATTTATGTGTCCTGCCCTGATTTGACTTACAAAATGCACATTAGTCTAAATTAGACTCCATCTGCCACTCCTCGATCCATTGGCCCATTTGACCATGGTCTTGCAGTACCCTGAGATAACCTTCTCTACTGTCTTCTACACCTCCAAGTTTGCTGTTATCCACAAACTTACTAACCATACCTCCTACATTCTCATCCAAATCATTTACATAAATAACAAAATGCAGCGGACCCAGCACCGATCCTAGTGGCAGACGCTGGTTTGAGGCTTCCAGTCTGGACAGCATCTCTGGGGTGGCATGGCGGCTCAGTGGTTAGCACTGCTGCCTCACAGCACCAGGGACTCAGGCTCGATTCCCGCCTCAGGTGACTGTCTGTGTGGAGTTTGCACATTCTCCCTGTGTCTGCATGGTTTCCTCCCACAGTCCAAAGTTGTGCAGATCAGGTGGATTAGCCATGCTAACTTGCCCATAGTGTTAGGTGCGTTAGTCGAAGGGAAATGGCTCTGGGTGGGTTACTCTCTGGAGGGTCGGTGTGGACTGGTTGGGCTGAAGGGCCTGTTTCCACACTGTAGGAAATCTAATCTAACCATCTCTCTTCCACTACCCTCTGTCTCCTACTTTAAAGCCAATTTTGTATCAAAGTGACTAGTTCTCCCTGTATTCCATGTGACCTAACACTGCAAACCAGTTTATCATGCAGAACCTTGTCGATTGCTTTGCTGAAGTCCATATCAACAGTGTTGAGAGTGTGGTGCTGGAAAAGCACAGTAGGTCAGGCAGCATCTGAGAATCAGGGGAATCAACATTTCAAACAAAAGTCCTTCATCCAGCACCACACTCCAGACTCTGATCTCCAGCATCTGCAGTCCTCTCTTTCTCAACCACTCTGCCTTCATCAATCTTCTTTGTTACATCTTCAAAAAACTCAATAAAGTTAGTGAGATAAGATTTCCATACAAGAAGCCATGTTAACTAACCCTCATTAATCCTTGCCTTTTCAAATGCATGTAAATCTTGTCCTTCAGCCTTAATGCTATTTGTAAGAAGGAAAGAAGGTAAAATAAATTATTGGAAAAGGATTCAGTCTTGCCAAATGCATAATTGAACCAAAAAGACCTAAAGGGGGTAGAGGAGCAAAGGCAGCAAATATGCAAATTGCTAAAATCAGTGAAGCAGATTAACAAGGCCATAAGCAAAATCCAAGTCAAAGGACATGTAAAAAGGCAGTACATCAGTCACGGGGACTTTATACATTGCATATAGATTAGATTATTTACAGTGTGGAAACAGGCCCTTCGGACCAACAAGTCCACACCGACCCGCCAAAGTGCAACCCACCCATACCCTACATTTACCCCTTACCTAACACTACAGGCAATTTAGCATGGCCAATTCACCTGACCCGCACATCTTTGGACTGTGGGAGGAAACCGGAGCAAACCCACGCAGACACGGGGAGAACATGCAAACTCCACACAGTCAGTCGCCTGAGTCGGGAATTGAAACCGGGTCTCAGGCGCTGTGAGACAGCAGCGCTAACCACTGTGCCACCGTGGTTCATGTTATTCTTCATGTAGATTGAGATTGTCAGATTGACAGAGGAGGCCATAAGGAAGAATTCACAGAGTGTATTTGGGACGACAGTCCAGAACAATGTATTGTGGAATCATGCTGTTTTAGACCTGGTGATGTCTGAGTAGAAGATCCAATAGGAAACCAATCATAACACAGTAAAATTTAACACTCGGTTTGAGAAGGAGGAATTGTGTCAGAAACTACATTGCTTAGCTTAAATCAGAGCAGTTGCAAAGGTAAGAAGGCAGAGCTGGCTGAAGTTGACTAGAAATGGAACGTAGCAGCAAAGACAGTTGAAAAATAGATGGTATTTAAGAAAATAGTTCATGTCCTACAGCAAAGATATAGCCCTGTGAGAAAAAAGGATTCCAGGAAAGTGATAAGCTAACCATGGTTAACCAGGGAAGTTTAAAGATATCATTCAACTGGAAGAAAAACCATAAAATGTGACAAAGCCAATAAAAGATTACAAAAAAAGTTAAAGGGAAAAAGATAATCGCTTTTAATAAAGGGTAAACTTGCAAATAAGAACTACAGCTTCTTTAAATATATAAAAAGGAAGAGAGAAGTTAAAATTAACTTAGGTCTTTTAGAAAACTACACTGGGGAAATAATAATGAGAAACCGGGAAATAGCAAAGGAGTTGAATACGTACTTTGTATCAGTCTTCACAGTAGAATACCCTAATAACATTCGAAATCACTATATAAGCAAGGAGCAGAGGAGAGTAGAAAGTAAATACAATCACTATTACAAGAAAAAACGTGCCAGGAAACTAATGGGGATAAAGATGTATAAGTCCTTTGGTCCTAACGGAATGCATCCTAAGAGATTAAAGGAAGTAATTACAGAAGTACTGGATGCACTGGCAGTACTATTCCAAGAATCCTTAGATTCTGAAAACTTTGCAGAAAATTGGAAAACTGCCAATGTAGCAAATTTATTTAAAAAGGGAAGGTGACAAAAAAGGGAATGATATGCCGGTAGCTTTGTGTCGATCAGCATGGCTCACTGAAGGGAAAATTGTGTCTGACAAATTTATTAGAATATTAAGAAGGTGACAAGTAAGATAGCTAAAGAAGAAACAATGGATGTAATACGTTTGGATTTTCAGAAGGTTAGGTACCACATGTAAGACTGTATAATAAGTTAAGCGTCCATGGTGCTGGAGGTAGTGGCAATATAGGCATGGTTAAAGGATTGGCTAACCAGTAGAAGACAGAAAGTTGGGATAACGGGGGTATTGTCAGGAATGGCAATCTATAACTAGTTGAGTATCACAAGAATCAGTGTTTGGAGCAAAATTGTTGACAATATATATTAATTACTTGGATGAAGCAAGTCCATGTACTATCCACAAGTTTGCAAATGGCACAAAAATTGGTGAGAAGACAAGTGGTGAAGATGACTTGTCTCTAAAGAGATTTAGACAGATTAAATGAATGGGCAAAATTTGGCAGATGGAATATAATGGGGGAAAATGTGAGGTTATACTTTTATCAGGAAAAATAAATAAGATAATTTTTAATTAAGTGTAGAAAGATTGCAGAAATCTGCAGCATAGAAGGACTTAGGAGTTCTAATGCTTGAATCACATACATGTGGGTCACAGGTTCAATATGTTAATAGGGAAGGCAAATAAAATATTGTCATTTATTACAAAGTGAATGTAGTATGAAAATAGGGAGGTTGTGCTAAATCTGGTCACACCATAGCTGGATTACTGTGAACAATTTGGACACCTCATCTATGAAAAACATACTAGGATTGGAAGTCATCCAGTGAAGGTTCACTTGGCTGCTCCCCGGTATAGAGGGGCAATCTTATGAGGAGTGGAGTTCAGAAGAATGAGAAGTTACCTTATTGAAACATAAAAGATTCGATGGGACTTAACAGAGTAGATGTGGAAATGCTGTTTCCCTCTTATGGAGAAGTCCAGGATTGGAGGGCATAATCTCAAAATAAGGGGTCACATGTTTAAGAAAGAGGTTAGGATGAATTTCTTCTCTTAGAGGGCAGTGAATCTGCAGAATGCTTTACTGCAGAAATCTGCAGATGTTTGGTCATTGAATACATTCATCACTGAGATAGATGTTTGATAACTAAAGGGAGTCAAGGGTCCTTGGGAAAAGGCAGGAAAATGGAGTTGAGGAGTCTAATTTTCTCCTCCACTGGTTTACGGTTTTATGTGGAGTACCGTGTGCTCTTGAGAACTGTTTCCTGGACCATCCCTCTCTGTAATGCTTTCCATAGTGCCAAGCATTTGACCACTTGGATAAACTCTCGTTCACTCAGTAACCCAGCTGAGTTTTCAGGCTTTTTGCTGGTACAAGACAGTAATCAATGGATGGTGAATGAATACCTTTTCTTCGAGAAAAAGTATGATTTCAACTGATATTTTGTGTAAGTCTTCATTTGATAGGAATCATGTAACATGCTGATAATAGCCACAAATCATGAATTGAAGGGTGGGGGAAGCTCAAGGAAATTATAATTTCCAGGGAGATAGAACTAAGTTGTTGGAAGTGCAAGTTGGCAAATTCCCAGGTTCTGATAGATTTTATCAAAGGGTGCTAAAAGAAGTAGCCAGTAAGATAATCAATGAGTTGGTTTTAATTTTCCAAATCTCATTACAGTCAAGAAAGGTTCCTTTAGATTGCAAAATAGCTAATGTCACTCTTTTGTTCTAAAAGGAAGGAAGGCAGAAAGCAGGATACTACAGGCATAACATCTGTGATAGCAAACATGTTAGAAGCTATTATTAAAGATGTTACAGCAGGACTCTTGGATAAGTTATAGGGAATCAGTCAGAGCCAACATGGTTTTATCAAAAAAAACTAACATATTGGAGCTCTTCAAACAAGTAACCTGTACAGTAGATCACAGTATCCCCACAGTGTGGGAACAGGCCATTTGACCCAACAGGTATACACTGACTCTCTGAATAGTAACTCATCCAGACTAATTTCCCTACATTTATCCCTGACTAATGCACCTAACCTACACATCCCTGAACACTATGGGCAATGTAGCAAGCTAGTTCACTTAACTGTGGGAGGAAACTGGAGCACCCGGAGGATTCTAATGGGTTGGAAGCAGTTCAAAGAAGATTTACTAGATGAATACCTGGAATGAGTAGAATGCCTTATGAGGAAAGGTTCAACAGACTATGCCTATATTCTCTGGACTTGCAGAAGGAATTCAGAGGTGACTTAATTGAAACTTTTAAAATCCTGAGGCGATTTGATTGGATGGATGTCAAAAAGATATTTCCCCTTGTAGAAGAATCTAGAACCAGGTGTTATTATTTAAAACAGGGGTAAAAGAACTTCTTTTTCTCCCAGACAGTTGCGAATCTTTGGAATTACTAACCTCAAGAAGCAGTGCATACACAATCTTGAAATACCTTTAAAGCATAGGTAGATAGATTCTTGGTTGCCAAGGGGACAAAAGATTGCTGGGGGGTTTCAAGGAGTATAGAGTTGAAGTTAAAATCAGATCAGCCATGATCTTATTAAATGGCAAACAGACTTGAAAGGCTGAATAGTGTACTTTAATTTCTTGTTTGTATGTTCATGTTTCAATGAGATTATCTCTCACTTATATAACTTCCTGAAAGTAATCTCATCTCTGTTAAGAACAGAAATGCTTTTCCCTATATGTGATCAGAATCATAAAACTATAAGATCACTAAGTGTCAAAGCAGAAGTAAGCCTTTCATCCAACTGAGTCTGCTCCACTATTCAATGCAATCACAGCTGATCTGATAATCTTCAACTCTACTTTCCTGCCTTTCCTTATAACCCTTGATTCCCTTACTATTAAAAGTCTGTTTATCTCAATCTTGAATGTGCAACACTGTATGCTGAGAAATGGCCCTCTGCTCCTAGACTGTCACACGAGAGGAAACAAATTTTTCACATCAATCCTGTCAAGTCCCTTAAGAACCTTGTATGTTTTAATAAAGTCTCTTTATTCTTCTGAATTCTATTGAGTACTGACACAACCTATTCAACATTTCCTCATAAAATCAACCTAATGGAACTTCTCTGAATTGTCTCCAATGTCAGTATATCTTTTCTTAGATAAGAAGCCCAAAACAGTTCACAGTTTTCCAGCTGTGATCTGATTGTGCCTTGTACAATTTTAACAAAACCCTCCCTACTTTTTTACTGCATTCCCTTGAAATAAACACCATTCACCTTCTCTATTCCCCACTTAACTTGAATGCTAGCTCTGTGTGAGAACTCCCAAATCCCTCTGCTTGGAAAATTTCTTAGTGTTTCTCCTTTTAAGTAATACTCAGCTTTTCTAATCTTTCTGTCAGTCGACATAACCTTGAATTTGTCCACATTATAATTCAATTACTTACCCTGTCTACATCCCCTGCAGACTCTTTGTGTTATCCTTACCGCCTTTTTTTCCCATTTACTTTGTGTCATCTGCAAACTCGGATAGATGCATTTACTTCACTCATTCAATTCATTAATATATATTACAAATAATTTTGGTTCCAGTACTGATCCAAATGGCACTTCACTAACTACAAATGTGCCCCATATCCCAACTCTCTGTCCTATGGTGGTTTATTGATTAGACTGAAAAGCAATGTTGGATTAATATATATCTGTCATTATTTTAGAACATAGAACATAGAACATAGAACAATACAGCACAGAACAGGCCCTTCGGCCCACGATGTTGTGCCGAACATCTATCCTAGATTAAGCACCCATCCATGTACCTATCCAATTGCCGCTTAAAGGTTGCCAATGATTCTGACTCTACCACTCCCACGGGCAGCGCATTCCATGCCCCCACCACTCTCTGGGTAAAGAACCCACCCCTGACATCTCCCCTATACCTTCCACCCTTCACCTTAAATTTATGTCCCCTTGTAACACTCTGTTGTACCCGGGGGAAAAGTTTCTGACTGTCTACTCTATCTATTCCTCTGATCATCTTATAAACCTCTATCAAGTCACCCCTCATCCTTCGCCGTTCCAACGAGAAAAGGCCGAGAACTCTCAACCTATCCTCGTATGACCTATTCTCCATTCCACGCAACATCCTGGTAAATCTTCTCTGCACTCTCTCCAAAGCTTCCACATCTTTCCTAAAGTGAGGCGACCAGAACTGCACACAGTACTCCAAATGTGGCCTTACCAAAGTCCTGTACAGCTGCAACATCACTTCACGACTCTTGAATTCAATCCCTCTGCTAATGAACGCTAATACACCATAGGCCTTCTTACAAGCTCTATCCACCTGAGTGGCAACTTTCAAAGATCTATGTACATAGATCCCAAGATCCCTCTGTTCCTCCACCTGACTAAGAACCCTACCGTTAACCCTGTATTCCGCGTTCTTATTTGTTCTTCCAAAATGGACAACCTCACACTTGGCAGGGTTGAACTCCATCTGCCACTCCTCAGCCCAGCTCTGCATCATATCTAAGTCCCTTTGCAGCCGACAACAGCCCTCCTCACTGTCCACAACTCCACCAATCTTCGTATCATCTGCAAATTTACTGACCCACCCTTCGACTCCCTCATCCAAGTCATTAATAAAAATTACAAACAGCAGAGGACCCAGAACTGATCCCTGCGGAACTCCACTTGTAACTGGGCTCCAGGCTGAATATTTACCATCTACCACCACTCTCTGACTTCGACCGGTTAGCCAGTTTTCTATCCAATTGGCCAAATTTCCCTCTATCCCATGCCTCCTGACTTGCAACCAGACACTGGGCAATATTCCCTAATTCCATACAAGATACAATAGGAAGAATATTATTGAATTAGAAAGGGTGCAGAAAAAATTTACCAGGATTTTGCAGGGACTTGGGTGTTTGAGTTATAAGGAGAGGCTGGATAGGCTGGGACCTTTTTCAATGGAGTGCTGGAGGTTGAGGGGTGACCTTATCGAGGTTTATAAAATCATGAGAGGCATTAATAAGGTGAATAGCCAAGATTGTTTCCCTAGGGTAGGGAAATTCAAAACTAGCGGGTATAGGTTTAAGGTGAGAGGAGACAGATTTAAAAGTGACCCAAAGGGCAATTTTTTTCACACAGAGAATTGTGCTTATATGCCAGAGGAAGTGATAGATGCAGGTGCTGTTATAAAATTTAAAAGACATTTGGACAGATACCTAATTAGGAAAGGTTTTGGGGGATGCGGGCAAGATGCAGGCGTATTCCCTCAGTTGGTTACAATAAAGAAGGCGTTTCAGAAAAAATTGCAGGTAAAGATGTTGAACTAAATCAACTTCAGCTAAGGAGCAGGAACACTACTGTGTCTCATAAAGACCCTAATGGCTGACACTTGAGGGGGGAGGCAACTCAGTTTTCATATTTAATTCCTAAGTTTAAGAAGGCAAAATTAATAGCTTTATTATCTCTGTTGAATACATGGTGCAGCAGTTAAAATGGCCAGTCCAACAATGTCCTTAGTACTGTACTGTAAGCTTTTGGAGAAAGTAGACGAGCTCTATTCTCTCTTGCTTAAGACACTATGACTGATTATGAAGTAATAAAAAGAGGTCTTGTAAATATGGACTAGTTAACTGGAGGCAAACCAGTAAAAGTTCTATAACCTCAGAAAATGGACCAATCCGACATATTTGGAATTCGAAAGGCTTAAAAAACTTGTGTCTGACCAGTAGGTATTGACATTTAAGAAAGAAGCCAGATACAAAAATGTGCAAGAAATCTGGGCAAGTCTCCACATTGTTAGATAGATAAAAGTGTTATGGCTGTTATGGAATAGCTTGTTGAGTGGGCAGAGCAAGTTCTGGAGCACAAGGCTTATAACTGTGTCAGAGCCCAGATATTTTGTATTATCCAGTGCCTTCAACCATTTCATGATATCACATGAAGTGAATCAAATTGCTGAAGGCTGGAATCTAATGCTAGTGATCCCAGAGAAGGCCAAGTTGGATCATCCACT
The DNA here is from genome assembly GCF_020745735.1 of Hemiscyllium ocellatum. Classification (NCBI taxonomy): domain Eukaryota; kingdom Metazoa; phylum Chordata; class Chondrichthyes; order Orectolobiformes; family Hemiscylliidae; genus Hemiscyllium; species Hemiscyllium ocellatum. Next base: position 99,471,850 of record NC_083411.1, on the reverse strand, counting down.
TGGCACTTCCAGCTAAAAGTCATTGTGAATGCTTCAGCCTTATCTTTTGCACTGATAAGCTTCGGTCTGACATCTGTTAAGATGGTGATATCTGTGAAGCTTCCTCCACTAGTGAGTTGTTTAATTGTCCGCCACCATTTGTAGCTGCAAAGCTTAGATTGGGTCTGTTCATTATGGAATGACTTAACCTTGTCAACCACTTGCTGCTCAAGCTGTTTGGCACGCACTACATCCTGTCTTGTAGCTTCATGAGATTGACATCTCATTTACAGGTATGTCTGGTGCTGCTCCTGGCATGCCTTCCCTGAACTTTTTATTGAACCATGTTCCAATCCCTGGCTTGATGGTAATCATAGAGTGGCGGGATATAAAAGGTTACAGATTGTGTTGGACTACAATTTTGCCATTGTCAATGGCCCACAGTGCCTCATCAATGCCCAAACTTTAGTTGCTGGATCAGCTTGATATCTATCCTATTTAGCATAGTTGTATTACCATACAACACAGTGTCTTCAGTGTGAAGAAGAAATTTCACCTCATTATGTAATAATCAATCCAGTTGACACTGTCATAGATCGATGTATTTATGGCAGATAGATTGGTAAGGATGCAGTGAAGTATGTTTTTCGCTCTTGTGGGTTCCCTCACCACCTGCCACAGACAACGTTTAACAGTTATGTTCTTTAGGGCTTGAATGGCTTTGTGTTACAGTGGCATTGTTGAACCATTCCTTCCTATGGGCATTAAAGTCCTCAACCCAGAATACACCTTGTGCCTTGCCACCCTCAGTGCTTCCTCCAACTAGTGTTTAATCCTGGAAGAATACTGATTCACCAGCTGAGATGGGCGGTGGTTGGTGGTAATTCTCAGGATATTTCCTTGCCCATGAGTCATGAGTATTTCCAGAGCATCTCCTCCCCATGATATACCACTGTGCTGCCATCTCTGCTGGGTCTGTCTTTACAGGTGAGACAAATGTCTGGGACATTGTCTGAAAGTTACGATACCATAAGTATGACTACATTAGGATGTTTCCTGACTACTCTGTGAGACAGATCTCTCAACTTTGGCAGTAGCCTTTAGATATTAGTAAGGAAGATATAGCAGTTTTGGCAAGGTTGAGTATGCATTTTCTTTGTTATTTATTTATGATTTCTGTCATGGTAGGGGCGTGGTAGGGTGACTTATAAAATTTCACTGTATTCTTCATGTATACGTGACCGTACATTTCTAATTTAATTTTATTCTATTCTAATCTAATAGACCAGATTACTGGAAACAAAGTCTGCCCCAGGTGGTCTGGTGGAATTTTACAATACTTTCTGAATTCTTTCTGTCAAAATAAAAGCTTTTCTGCATGAACACCATGTATTTAAGTTGGCAGGGAAAATTAAATTAAAATTGAGGGCAAAGAGACTACCACACAATTCAGAAGACAACTTCATGTTCCTTCATATACTAATTAGTACAGTCTCTGGGATCAGTTAGCTGGGCAACTGATTTGCGATGCTGAGTGATGCCGAAAGGGTGAGTTCAATTCCCACACTGGCTAAGGTTGCCATGAAGGACTCTCCTTCTCAATGTCCTCTCTTGCATGTAGCATGTGATCCGCTGATTAATCCACTACCAGTCCTCTGTCTCTATTGAGAGAACATCCCAATGGTCCTAAAGGACTTTGATAGCTTTACTGCCCAATTGTTTGACAAGATGCTTTAGTATCCATCACTCATACTCGAGCTATTGGCAACTTCAATTCTGTTTATCAGCTTGTATCTTGCAAAACATCTTGTCAAGCACTGTACATTTCTCTCACATAAACCATTGCTGAAATGATTTTGTACAATGATATACATAGCTAAAATAGTCAAACTCTCACTCACATCCCAAGATCATCATTTGCAAACTCACCTTTGTTATCCATCAAAATGTTTGTTGTCATTTCAAGTCCCATGTGAACCCATTTGTCACTGACCTCTCCTCATATGGCATGTTTGTCCTTGCCATTTATCACTGTAGATAGGCTAAATCTAGTTGGCATATTTACAAGTAGCTCAAAACGTGCCCCATATATTTAGGTCCAGTTTTCCAGTCTGCCAGTTTTTGACACAAGTGTCATGTTCAAATGTCATTTGCTCAATAAGGATTTTATATTCTCTAACAATTAATCTGGCATCCTTCAGCAGATCCTTCAACTTCTATGGTAAATGTTACGCAAGTTGTCTACGTAGTTTCCAAATAACTAATTTCTTATCAGCCAGAGTCCTGCCACTGAAGTCATGAAACCTGTCTGTACTTTAACAAGAAGCCCCTGGTTTTCTCAGTGGTGTGAAATGTAGCTTGATCAAGTGAAATGTAAATCCACAGGTTTGTGATTTTTTCCACTTATCATATCAAGTTCCACCTTTGCCTTTTTCAGGGAGGACTTGGTCAATACAATAGTGTCTGACTGAGACCACATCAATGCTAATGAAGTGACTTATTACAATAAGCTAGCATGGTACAACCATTCTTTTTAAAGCCTTTAATGTAATATCATTACCGAATCAAAAGCAAATGATACTTTAATATTTTTGAATGTTACCTTAACGTTCAGTGTCAAGATTTGGAGATGCCGGTGTTGGACTTGGGTGTACAAAGTTAAAAATCACACAACACCAGGTTATAGTCATAGAGTCATAGAGATGTACAGCATAGAAACAGACCCTTCATTCCAATCCGTCCATGCTGACCAGATATCCCAACCCAGCCTAGTCCCACCTGCCAGCACTTGGCCCATATCCCTCCAAACCCTTCCTATTCACATACTCATCCAAATGCCTTTCAAATGTTGCAATTGTACCAGCCTCCACCACTTCCTCTGGCAGCTCATTTCATACATGTACCACCCTCCGTGTGAAACAGTTACCCCTTAGGTCTCTTTTATATCTTTCCCCTCTCACCCTAAATTTATGCCCTCTAGTTCAGGATTCCCTGACCCCAGGGAAAAGACATTGTCTATTTATCCTATCCATGCCCCTCATAATTTTGTAAACCTCTATAACGTCACCCCTCAGCCTCCGACGCATCAGGGAAAACAGCCCCAGTCTGTTCAGCCTCTCCCTATAGCTCAAATCCTTCAAAACTGGCAACATCCTTGTAAATCTTTTCTGAACCTTTTCAAATTTCACAACATCTTTCCATTAGGAAGGAGACCAGAATCGCATGCAATATTCCAACAGTGGCCTAACCAATGTCCTGTACAGCCGCAACATGACCTCCCAACTCCTGTACTCAGTACTCAGACTAATAAAGGAAAGCCAATCAAACACCTTCTTCACTATCCTATCTACCTGCGACTTCACTTTCAAGGAGGTATGATCCTGCACACCAAGGTCTCTTTGTTCAGCAACACTCCCTAGGACCTTACCATTAAGTATAAGATTTGTTAAGATTTGCTTTCCCAAAATGCAGCACCTCACATTTATCTGAATTAAACTTCATCTGCCACTTCTCAGCCCATTGGCCCATCTGGTCCAGATCCTGTTGTAATCTGAGGTAACCCTCTTCGCTGTCCATTACACCCTCCAATTTTGGTGTCATCTACAAACCTACTAACTGTACCTCTTATGCTCACGTCCAAATCATTTATGTAAATGACAAAAAGTAGAGGACCCAACACCAATTCTTGTGGCACTCCATTGGTCACAGGCCTCCAGTCTGAAAAACAACCCTCCACCACCACCCTCTGACTTCTACCTTGAGCCAGTTCTGTATCCAGGTTTATTTGGAAGCACTAGCTTTCTCTTATATGCTCACACGTACACCCCCACACTCACATGCACACATGCATCTCCTCACAGACTTATACACCTTTACACACTCTCACACACACACAAGTTTGTGGAGTGAATTTGTACTTGCAGAATTACATTTTATTTTGCTCAAAAACTGCATGAATCCATGTAAGATTGTGAAAAACCTTTTTTTAGATTAGAATCAGTCTGAATATTGTGGCACAGACAGTCTCACACAGGGCACCTCACACCTTAAATGTACTATCTGGGCCAACATGACACCAATTGTTAATATTCACTTGAGAATGTAACTTTTAAAAAGTTCTGCGATTTACAAATGAAAGAACTGAAATCAACATGTTCATTCTAAAAGATGAGAGACTTAACAAACAATCCAAGTCTTTTTCAATATATAATTTCAATTACACTACACTGTAAACTTTTGCTATAAATTTTGTGTCTTACAATCTTATACTTTGCAACCATCTGATGAAAGAACAGCACTCCGAAAACTAGTGCTTCCAACTAAACCTGTTGGACTATAACCTGGAGTTGTGTGATTGTTAACTTTGTGCACCCCAGTCCAACACCCCATCTCCAAATCAAGAGAGTCAAAGATAGTGATTGAGCCAAAGCACCCCACACACTATTGAGGTGCAAACTCTATCACTACTCAACCAATTAGTGACCAAGTTTTCATCAAACAACTTATGCTTTCAGTAACTGATACGCTGTCTTCGGATTAGTAATTGATATTGTTCTCATTGTCAGAGTATCTGCACCTGCATTATTTCACTGACCCTGAACTTTGGTTAATCTCTTTCATAATGAGATTTAGGCAAATGGAAAATGGTAGTCCACCGCTTATCTGAAGTTGATATGCCTTCAGTTGCTAACCCAGTCCTGCTTTCTGCCTTTATCCACAAATGGAAACAGCAACAATCCTCCTGAGGGCACCTATCAGCAGCTCACTTTTGTATTGACATCTAATTTTGAGGAGGCTTTGAACTATCAGTCCCAATCTTTGCATCACTGCAGAGTTACTTACTTCTAACATGATGGCACTGGAGATAATTGTTTCCCCCAAAATTTTGTTTTATGTCAGCAGCCATTTCCTCTAAACATGAATCTTTCCCATGAAATTGAATATCTGCTTGTAACAGAAGTCCATCTATAAGTAAAGGTCAATGCACAATTCAGTAAATTGAATGAAGGCACTGACTCGGTGATTTATAGGTTAAGCTTTGCTAATCCCTAAGATAACACAGCATAACAGAGTACTCTTTGATAGACTGAGGACCAATCTTCTTAAATTTATTAAAGTCGGCCTATTTTGTATGCTTCCAAAAAATTTATCTTCCATATAAATCTTATCCAAAAATTGTCACAGATGAGTCAATCCCTCTTCAGAATCAAAGTCACCCACAGCCAGCCCCAAAATACTTTACTTTCTGGTAGTGACAAAATCCAAATTCAAACCTTTCTTCAACTTGAGTAACAAAGCAAGCTAAATCCATAATTCCATGTCATATTTTCATTGCTTATCAAAACAGGAGTGGGTTATTCCGCCCCTCAAGCCTGCTCCACCATCAATTAGATCATGACTGAACTACTTCAAAGAACAAAGAGAATAAACAGAACAGTACAGCAGACAAACAGAACCTTCAGCCCACCATGACTGTGCCAACACATAATGCCTTTTAAAACTGAAACCTTCTTGCCTCTACATGGTCTATATCCCTCTATTCCCTGCTTATTCATGTATCTTCCTAGATGCCTCTTAAATATTGCTATTGTATCCATCTCCACTACATCCTCTGGCAGCACATTCCAGGCACTCACCATCCTGCCTGTAAATAATGTGCCACTTGCATGCCCACTTTTACCTTAAGTTTTTGTCCCCTAGTAATTGACATTTCCACACTCGGAAAAAGATTCTGACTACCCATTCTATCCATGCCTCTCATAATTTTATAAACTTGTTTCAGGTCGTCCCGCATCCTTCAACTTTCAAGTGAAAACAAACCAAGTTTGTTCAATCTCTCCTCATAGCTAACAACCTCCAAACCAGGCAACATCCTGGTAAATAGTCTCCATATCATCTCCAAACCCTTCATCTCCCTACAGTAGCGTGGTGACCAGAACTGCACTCAATATTCGGAAGATGGCCCAAATAAGCTGAAACATGACTTGCTTATTTTTATACTTTATACCTTGAATGATGAAGGCAAGCATATCAAAAGCCTTTTAACCACCTTATCCACTTGTGCTGCCACTTCCAGGGAAATGATCTATGTACTGATTCTATGAAGAGTTCTGTCTTTTACTGTCTACTACTGTATCCTGCATTCCATCTTTCATAATGTATCACCTTGTATTTGTCCAATTGAAGTCCATCTGCCATTTCTCCACCCAAGTCTCCAGTCTACCTATATCCAGCTTCTTCCTCTGGCAATCTTCTTCACCATCTGCAGTTCTCCCAATTTTTGTGTCATCAGTAAACTTACTAATCACCAATTTCTCCTCCAAATCATTAATATATATAATACAAACAACACAGGTCCCAGCACTAATCATTTCAGAACACCACTGGGGGCAGCAGAGCTCCAGTCAGAAAAATACCCTTCCACCGCTATTCTCTTTCATCTATGATAGATCTGTATCTATCTTTAGAGAAAATGAGGACTGCAGATGCTGGAGATCAGCGTCAAGAGTGTGGTGCTAGAAAAGCACAGCATGTTAGGCCTTGTGAAAGGCTTTGCTAAGATCCAGACAGATATCATCCACTGCGCTGCCCTCACCAATCACCTTTGTCACTTCCTCAAAAAATTCAATCTAGTTTGTGAAACATGAACTTCCCCAAAAAAAACAAATAGATACCTATTTCTAAAAAGTACACATTTTTTTCAAATGTGAGTAAATCCTATCCCTAAGAACCTCTTCAGTAATTTTCCTACCACTGATGTAAGGATAACCGGCCTATAATTTCCTAAATTATTCCTGTTGCCCTTCTTAAACAAAAGAACAATGTTGGCTAATTTCCAGTTGTCTGGTACCTCCCCTTTAACTACCGAGGATACAAAGATTTCGTACAAGGCCCCAGCAATTTCTTCACCTGCCACCCCCAGCATTCAGGACCTGGGGACGTGCCTATCTTAATGCTTCTCAACATGTCCTCCTTTTCTATCTCAACATGCCCTAGGACAACTACTTACCCCTCCATTAACCATAACCTTCTCCATCGTGAATAGTGATGCAAAGCATTCATTTATGACTTCACCCATTTCCTCTGGCTTCTCATAACTTCTCTTCTCTGTCCTTGAGTGGACCTACTTTTACCCTAGCTACCCTCTTGTTCCTTTATAATGTATAAAATAGCTTGAGATTTTCCTGTTTGCCAAAAACATCTCATGGCCTCTTTTAACCCTCCTAATGCTTTCTTTGAGCTCTTTCCTGCTATCCTTGTATTCTTGAAGGGGTCAGTCTATGTTCAGTTTCCTAAATCTTACGTAAACTTTCTTTTTCTTTTTGACTAAGTTCTCAATTTCTCCTTTCATCCAAGCTTCCCAAATCCTGCTATCCTTATCCATCACTTTCATAGGAACATGCTGGTCCTGAACTCTAATCAACTGGCCATTAAAAAAGTCCCAGATGACAGATCCGGATTTGCCCTAAAACAGCTACCCCAATCTATATCCTCCAGTTCCCACCTAATATTGTCATTGTTAGCCTTCCCTCAGTTTAGCACTTGCATCTGATGACTACTCACACCCTTATCCATAAGTAACATAAAACTTACAGAATTATGGTCACTATTCCCAAAATGCTTTTCCACTGATACTTCAATCAACTGCTGAGTCCTTGGAATATAGGAGTTGAGAAGTCATGTTGAGGCTGTATGGGACATTGTTGAGGCCTCATCTTCCAGTTCTGATTACCCATTTATCTCAAGAATATTATTAAGCTAGAGAGGGTTCAGAAGAGATTTATCAGAATGCTAGTGGCTATGTTATAAAGAAAGGTTGGGTAGGCTGGAACTTTTTTAACTGGAACATTAGAGGTTGAGAGGTGACCTGATAGAACTTTATAAAATAATGAGAGGTATAGATAGAGTTAAGAGTGGTTGTCATTTCCATAGGGTGGGGGCTTTGAAGAGTAGGAGACACATTTTAAAGTAAGAGGAGAGAGATTTTAAAAAGACATGAGGGGCATTTTGTTTTAAATAGAAAGGGTGGTTTGTGTGTGGAATGAACTTTCTGAGGAAGTGGTGGATGTGGGTACAATTACAATGTTTAAGAGACATTTGGAAATGTACATGAATAGGAAAGATTGGGAGGAATGTGGGCCAGGTGCAGGCAGGTGGGACTAGTTTAGTTTGGAATTATGCTCAGCACGGACTGGTTGGACCAAGGGGGCTATTTCCATGCTGTATGACTTTGTGACTCCATGACCTGGCCAGGCTCATTCCCCAAATATTTGGATTAACATGGCCCCTTCCATGGACTCTTTACAATTGATTCAAAAAAACCATCCTGGTTATAACTAACAAATAGCCTCCATCCAAGCCCCTGGTGCTAAGGGAGTCCCAGTCAAAATACGGAAAGTTAAATCACCCACAGTAACAACCCTGTTGTTTTTACATGCTTTCATCATTCATTCACATACCTGTTTCTCTATCACACATTGGCTGTAATATAGTCCTCAATGCCACTTTCCCTGATCAGCATTATATCCCTTGCTATAATTAGTCTCCAGAAATCAATTGATTTCTGCTCTAGACATATGGTTCAGACTCCCAAAAAACTGATAATCAAAGTAGACAACCTTGTGTCAGAATTCAATTATTTCATTCCAGATACTCCCTGGAACAGAACTTTCTAACAAAATAATTCTTATTCTGCTTCCCACCAAAGGTTTTTTTGCTATCATGCTAATCTGTTAAAAGACCCATCTGACAAAAGGAAGAAGCAGGAAATGATCTGTCTTTCAGATAGGTTTGTTCACAACTGCCAGTACAACATAAAGTGCAGGCTAACATTCCCCTCCACAGACCAGCCCTCTTTGAGGAGAAATGGTTCTTATCCATGTGTTCTCACCTTTCCGCAATTAAAATCTGAATCACAACTAGGGCACACACACACACACACAAACACACACATATATATATGGGTTTTGTCATGCTGTGGTACCTACCTCCAAGCTAGAAGGTCCAGGTTAAAGTCTCACCTGCCCTGGAGTTGTGTCAAAGCATGTCTAAGCAGATTGGTTAAAGTAGCTGCACATAGACACAGCAATCAACACAGCATTTCCAGCATTAACACTAGCTGAATCTGTTCATTACCAGAGAAGACATTGTGAACAGCATTCTCAAAACATACAGCTAACAGAGCACTAATGGGTATGCTGCAGGGTTAGACTGCAAATCTTGATTTTTTTTTCATTAAAAGCAGAAATGCCATCCTTTTAAAGCATCAGATATATCACCTGCCCTGAATAAAAAAAACAATTCCTCGACTCAATTGCACAGATGATCTCCTACATTTTCCGAATGCAAAAGCAAAATTAAATTTCTTTTAAGATACCAACTACAATCCACACTCCTAACATATGGCACAAAAAAACTGCTGACTGGTTCAAGACTAACACTGCTGTGAAGAAATCTGTCATTGAACTCAAGCAGCTTGATCTCATTAAGTCCATGGGAGATCAGAGCAAGAAGACTTTGAATGCACTAAGAGCCCTCAGAGTAAAAGCCAACAGATTATAAGAGAGTGTGACAATGATTACTGACTACACTTTTGCTAGAATATCTAGATGTCCTTTGATGCAGGCTATACCAGCAGAATGCATGAAGGGATCAAAAGACAACAGGTTCATCAGAATAAGAAATGGCTTCATTGAAAACAAAGGCATTTGTGCCAATACACAGTTGGAACAATTGGAATACTATCTGGAATGCTATGGATTTACTTCCTACCATCAAAGCTCTTGATATCAAAGGCATACAGCTTGAAAACATCAAACTTAGAAACTAACACTTCAGCATGTACACAAACTCCACTGTCTCTATATGCAAAGATTTATCATCAGCAGCAGCAGCAGCAGCAGTATGACTCTCTTCCACTCTCAGGGTGACTCTGTAGGTGACTGAATAGACCAATGCGGCTACCACAGGCTCTGTTACACTTGGACAGGTAGTGGTCACAGGAAGAAATGGATGGGGCATTAATGGAGCAGCATGATCTTATTGCTATTTTCATCTGGCTTCCATTTTTGGAAAGATTATGATTTTGTACAAGAACAAAGGTGACTGTAGCAATTGTAACATCTATTGAGGCATCTCCTTGCAATGTGGGAAAGGCTTGTGCTTTGCCTTCATCTCATAACACCACTAACACTTTACTGTAAACATACATAATTCACTTTTTATCTTAAATAGTATCATTTGGATGTACTGCATGGAAATGAAGGAATGAGAATGATATTTTGGAATGGGTTAACCTAGTGAATAATGGGTTGTAAGAAGTTCGTCAAGAATGAGAGATGATGGCGATCTTTAATCAGAGTCTCCTTGCATCTCCAAATCAGAGATGTTTGGTGAGAGATGGACTGGGCTCAAGGCAGTTAATTGTGAGTATTAGTAAGTAGCCAGCTGGAGGTGGTGAGGCAAGTAAATTAATGAATAAAAGTTTCAAAGAGGGAATAACTGGGAATGTCTGTGAATACCTGTAATAAGTTGTAACGTGTGATAGATTGGTATCTGTATCTCCTTACTCTGAAAGCGTATCATCAATAATTAAACTGAAATATTGTTTCTTGTTATATCTTGGAAAGGATAAAGAATGTAATAAATCTTTCAGATGAAAAAGTTGTCTGGTTTGACTGGAATCCCTTAGGAGAGTAGCTTGCAAGAGATTATTGCTGCTTTTCTTTACACCTGTAATTACACGTGAATTCAATATGACTATGTAGAATCACTGCCTACTGAGAATAAAGATCTGATGGGATAAAGCCAATTAAAATGTCTGTACCTATGATGTGAACAGGGATATATCCCTCTATATAGAAATAGTAAACGTAAGGATTTCAAGGCAATTAAACATCCTCAGGACACACTAAAAAAAAAGTTCAAAGTAGAGACTAATCATGAAAATTATTTCTGGACAAATAATTTGGGGTGAACTGTGTTCTAATTAGCAAGGCAAGTAATGAACTTCACAAGTTGTTCAGAACAACTCACCTTTTAATGAGTGACACATGAAGGAATATATAAAAGAAACACACTGCCCTTGCTGGAAATTGTAAAATCATAGAACCCTACAGTGTAGAAGCAGGCCATTTGATCCATTGAGTCTACACTGACCCTCCAAAGAGCATCCCTACCATATACACTCTCAACCCTATCCCTATAACACTGCACTTTCCATGGCTAATTCACCTAGCCTAGACGTCCCTGGATATTATGGATAATTTAACAAGACCAATCCACCTAACATCTTTGGACTTTGGAAGGAAACTGCAGCACTCAAAGGAAACCCACACGGACACAGGGAGAATATGCAAATTCCACACAGTCACCCAAACCTGGGATTGAACCTGAGTCCCTGGCACTGTGAGGCAATAGTGTTAAACTCTGAGCCACCATGCCAACCAAAGCTGAAATGAAAGTTCTGGAAACACTCACCAGTTCAGGCAGCAGAAAACCAGAATTAAATTGCAGATCAATGATTTTTCATCCAAACTGAGGAAAGATAAAGGTAATATATTTTGAGCAAGTGAAGAAAGGGAAGGGCAGGAACAACAAAATGAAAAGTCTGTGATATAGTGGAAGAATGAAGATATTCCATGACCAAAGGCTGAAAGACATAAAAGCCAAAGGGAGTGATAACGGGCAAACCAAAAGATTTGTTCAGATGAGGTGTGAATAACTAAATAACAGGCACACCAAACACAAACTGAAGGCATAAGCAAAGAAATGAGAAAAACATCCAACTAGCCAAAAAAAGGAAGCAAAATGAAATTAGCATGTATGATCTGAAGTTGTAGAACTCAGTGTTGAGTACAGAGGCTTTAAAGTGCAAAGTCAAAAAATGAGATGTTATTCCTTGAGCTTGCATGGAACTTCAATGGAGGTTATAGCAGGGTAAGGTCAGAACAATCAGAATGTGAAGAAGTTGAAGAATTTAAATGACTAATAACAGAAAGCTCAGTGTTGTGCTTACATAGAACATAGAACATAGAACATAGAAAGATACAGCGCAGTACAGGCCCTTCGGCCCTCGATGTTGCGCCGACCGAATCCTACCTAACCTACACTAGCCCAATAACTTCCAAATGCCTATCCAATGCCCGCTTAAATGACCATAAAGAAGGAGAGTTCACCACTGCTACTGGCAGGGCATTCCATGAACTCACAACCCGCTGTGTAAAGAATCTACCCCTAACATCTGTCCTATACCTACCACCCCTTAATTTAAAGCTGTGTCCCCTAGTAACACCTGTCTCCATTAGCGGTAAAAGGTTCTCAGTGTCGACCCTATCTAAACCCCTAATCATCTTATACACCTCTATCAAATCTCCCCTAAACCTTCTCTTCTCCAATGAGAACAGCCCCAAGTGCCTCAGCCTTTCCTCATAAGATTTTCCTACCATTCCAGGCAACATCCTGGTAAACCTCCTCTGCACTCGTTCCAATGCCTCCACATCCTTCCTATAATATGGCGACCAAAACTGCACACAATACTCCAGATGAGGCCGCACCAGAGTCTTATACAGTTGCAACATGACCTCAGGACTCCGGAACTCAATTCCTCTACCAATAAAGCCCAGTACACCATATGCCTTCCTCACAGCACTATTTACCTGGGTGGCAACTTTCAGAGATCTGTGTACATGGACACCAAGATCCCTCTGCTCATCCACACTACCAAGTAGCCTACCATTAGCCCAGTAATCCATCTTCTTGTTACTCCTACCAAAGTGAATGACTTCACACTTAGCTACATTGAATTCCATTTGCCACATTTCTGCCCAGCTCTCCGACTTATCTATATCGCGCTGTAACCTGCCACATCCTTCTTTGCTATCCACCACTCCACCGACTTTCGTATCATCCGCAAACTTGCTCACCCAGCCTTCAAATCCCTCCTCCAAGTCATTTATAAAAATGACAAACAGCCATGGTCCCAAAACAGATCCTTGTGGAACACCGCTAGTAACTGCACTCCAAGATGAACCTTTACCATCAACTACTACCCTCTGTCTCCTTCCAGCCAGCCAATTCCTAATCCAAACCTCTAATGTATCCTCAATGCCATACCTCCGTAGTTTTAGCGTTAGCCTACCATGGGGAACCTTATCGAACGCCTTACTAAAATCCATATACACAACATCTACTGCTTTACCCTCGTCCACTTCCTTAGTCACCTTCTCAAAGAACTCAATAAGGTTTGTGAGGCACGACCTGCCCTTCACAAAACCATGCTGGCTATCCTTGTAGACTGAATAGATGTAGATCACAAAGAGATCACCCAAACTGCATTTGATCACCAACTACTAAGTGGTCCATATCATGAGCAACAAATGCAATATATCAAATTGAAAGAAGCAGACTTAAATTGCTATTGTACTTGGATGAGCTGTTCAGATTCTTCAATGGTGAGAAATGAGGAGGTGAAAAAGTAAGAGTTGCATCTTCTGACCTTGCTTGTAAAGTTGTCAGAAAGAGAGGGTTTTGGAGATGAGTGAGTAGTAGACCAGGATGTCTTAGAAGGAATGATTCCTTATAAATTTGAAAAGGGAAGATTAGAGAAAGAATTGTTTGATGATGATATCATGCTGGAGCTGGAAATTATCCATTAAATGCACAGGCTGGTGGCATCTCTTGCTATAACTTATCACCCAAAACAAACCTACATTCTGATATTCCTACCATGATATTGCTTCATCTAATTATTTCTTTAACAATTCAGAGAGTTTTTACCCACTACTCTACTGATAATCCACTCCAAATGTTCATCAGTCTTTGCATGAAGAAAACTTCCTCATTATTGGAGTTCTAGTTACATTGTTCTAGTTGGAGTTGGTGTTGTCTTAGTTTGAACCTACAGTTTGGTTTAAAGTTCAAATTTTATTATCATCTCCAGCCAGGGATAATATATTGCAATCTTGTGGGGATAGTATACTGGTGTAAGAAACAAGGCAAACCTGCTCAAGGAAATCATGCAGTGCAGACACCACTTCAGTTGCTGTGAAACAGAGAGTCAGACGCAGACCATTCATTTGCCTGCAATTCTGTTTTATCTTAGATTCTGAGTGTTGCTCCTGGTAACTCCAATTTCTCTCTATCCCTTCAGCCTTGGCAAAGTTCAACAAAGAATTAAATTGGAAATATCATATCCTACACAGTTTGGGACCTTAAACTTGCATCCATTTAATACATAGTCCACTGAAGACTTCTTGTGGCTAGCAACTTCTGTAACAAAATTTATTGATTATAATGCATTCAAAAGAAGTCCATTTTTAATTATCAGTGCCAATTAATTTTGTCTCATACTGCTGTAATATTATTGATAGGCTTGTCCATGGTTTACTGAACTGCAAAGTGCAAGTCACAATGCCTTTCATTACAAATTGACTGAAGTTATTAATTCACTTAATGCTTCCTGTTAGCTCCAATGAGCTGTGTTTTATTGTGGTTTGCCATGTAGCAAAGCTAGTAATTGTTGACCAGTGCAGCAATTTGCTATTGACAGAGAGCAGCTTACCTTGACTCACTTTAACTAATCTTTATTTCATAAACACTGAACAGTTCTCACATTCCACAGTGAGCCATCTATCAGTGAGGCAAACGTGGGTAAGACCATAAGACCATAAGACATAGGAGTGGAAGTAAGGCCATTCGGCCCATCGAGTCCACTCCACCATTCAATCATGGCTGATGGGCATTTCAACTCCACTTACCAGCATTCTCCCCATAGCCGTTAATTCCTCAAGACAACAAGGATCTATCATTCTCTGCCTTGAAGACATTTAGCGTCCCGGCCTCCACTGCACTCTGTGGCAATGAATTCCACAGGCCCACTACTCTCTGGCTGAAGAAATGTCTCCGCATTTCTGTTCTGAATTGACCCCCTCTAATTTTAAGGCTGTGTCCACGGGTCCGACTCTCCTCGCCTAACAGAAACAATTTCCTAGCGTCCACCCTTTCCAAGCCATGTATTACCTTGTACGTCTCTATTAAGTCTCCCCTTAATCTTCTAAATTCCAATGAATACAATACCAGGATCCTCAGCCGTTCCTCATATGTTAGACCAACCATTCCAGGGATCATCCGTGTGAATCTCCGCTGGACACGTTCCAGTGCCAGTATGTCCTTCCTGAGGTGTGGGGACCAAAACTGGACACAGTACTCCAAATGGGGCCTAACCAGAGCTTTATAAAGTCTCAGTAGCACAACGGTGCTTTTATATTCCAACCCTCTTGAGATAAGTGACAACATTGCATTCGCTTTCTTATTCACGGACTCAACCTGCATGTTTACCTTTAGAGAATCCTTGACTAGCACTCCCAGATCCCTTTGTACTTTGGCTTTACAAAGTTTCTCACCGTTTAGAAAGTAGTCTATGCTTTTATTCTTTTTGCCAAAGTGCAAGACCTCGCATTTGCTCACGTTGAATTCCATCAGCCATTTCCTGACCACTCTCCCAAACTGTCTAGATTCTTATGTAGCCTCCCCACTTCCTCAGTACTACCTGCCTGTCCACCTAACTTTTTATCATCTGCAAACTTCGCTAGAATGCCCCCAGTCCCTTCATCCAGATCATTAATATATAATGTGAACAGCTGTGGCCCCAACACTAAATCCTGCGGGACACCGCTCGTCACCGGCTGCCATTCCGAAAAAGAATCTTTTATCCCAACTCTCTGCCTTCTGTCAGACAGCCATTCCTCAATCTATCCCAGTAGATCACCTCGAACACCATGGGCCCTCACCTTGCTCAGCAGCCTCCCGTGTGGCACCTTACCAAAGGCCTTTTGGAAGTCTAGATAGACCACATCCAGTGGGTTTCCCTGGTCTAACCCACTTGTCACCTCTTCAAAGAATTCCAACAGGTTTGTCAGGCATGACCTCCCCTCACTAAATCCATGTTGACTTGTTCTAATCAGACTCTGCTCTTCTAAGAATTTAGAAACCTCATCCTTAACGATGGATTCTAGAAATTTACCAACAACCGAGGTTAGGCTAATTAGCCCATAATTTTCCATCTTTTGTCTTGATACTTTCTTGAACAAGGGGGTTACAACAGCGACCTTCCAATCATCCGGGATTTTCCCTGACTCCAATGACTCTTGAAAGATCTCAACCAATGCCTCCGCTATTTTCTCAGCCACCTCCCTCAGAACTCTAGGATGTAGCCTATCGGGGCCAGGAGATTTATCAATTTTAAGACCTTTTAGCTTTTCTAGCACTATCTCTTTTGTAATGGCAACCATACTCAACTCAGCCCCCTGACTCCCATTAATTGTTGGGATATTACTCATGTCTTCCACTGTGAAAACTGATGCAAAGTACTTGTTAAGTTCTCCTGCTATTTCCTTATCTCCCATCACTAGGCTTCCAGCATCAGTTTGAAGTGGCCCAATGTCTACTTTTGCTTGTCATTTGTTTCTTATGTATTGAAAGGAACTTTTACTATCATTTCTAATATTACTGGCTAGCCTACCTTCATATTTGATCCTCTCATTCCTTATTTCTCTCTTTGTTATCCTTTGTTTGTTTTTGTAGCCTTCCCAATCTTCTGATTTCCCACTGTTCTTGGCCACTTTATAGGATCTCTCTTTTTCTTTAATACATTTCATGACTTCCTTTGTCAGCCATGGCTGTCTAATCCCTCCCCGGGTAATCTTTCTTTTCTTGGGGATGAACCTCTGTACAGTGTCCTCAATTATACCCACAAACTCCTGCCATTTTTGCTCTACCTTCTTCCCCGCTAGGCTCTGCTTCCAGTCTATTTTTGTCAATTCCTCTCTCATGCCCTCATAATTATCTTTATTTAACTGTAACACCATTACATCCGATTTTGCCTTCTCTCTTTCAAACTCCAGACTGAGCTCTACCATATTATGATCGCTGCTTCCTAAGGGTTCCCTTACTTTAAGATCTTTTATAAAGTCTGGTTCATTGCAAAGCACTAGGTCCAGAATAGCCTGCTCCCTTGTGGGCTCCATGACAAGCTGTTCCAAAAAGCCATCCTGTAAGCATTCCATGAATTCCCTTTCTTTGGATCCACTGGCAACATTATTTACCCAGTCCACCTGCATATTGAAGTCTCCCATGATCACTGTGACCTTGCCTTTCTGACATGCCTTCTCTATTTCCCGGTACATGTTGCGTCCCTGGTCCTGACCACTGTTAGGAGGTCTGTACATAACTCCCATTATGGTTTTTTTGCCTTTGTAGTTCCTCAATTCCACCCACACAGACTCCACATCATCCGACGCTATGTCATTCAGTGCCATAGATTTAATTTTGTTCTTAACTAACAAGGCAACCCCACCCCCTCTGCCCACCTCCCTGTCTTTTCGATAAGTTGAAAATCCTTGGAGGTTTAACTGCCAGTCCTGACCCCCCTGTAACCACGTCTCTGTGATACCTACCACATCATAATCATTCGCTATGATCTGTGCCATTAGTTCATCTGCTTTGTTATGAATGCTACGAGCATTCAGGTAAAGTGCCTTAATGCTAGCTTTATCATTAGAGATATGGGAAGTCATAAGATGTCCTCAGTTATCTTTCCTTTTTTCTGCATTCCCAGTCTGCCTCGAGTTTAAATCCGCCTGGACACATGCTACCCTGCTGCTTATCTTTCCATTTAACGCCATACTCCCTGTCGCTTTCACTTTCCCTTCCCCCCAACTCAGAAGTTTAAAGTCCTACTGACCACCCTATTTATCCTCTTCGCTAGAACATTGGTACCTGATCGGTTCAGGTGGAGACCGTCCCAACGGTACAGATCCCCCCATTCCAAAACTGATGCCAATGCCCCCATGAAGTGGAATCCCTCTTTCCCACACCAATCCCTTAGCCACGTGTTTACTTGCCTAATTTTCTTGTCCCTATGCCAATTGGCACGTGGCTCGGGCACTAATCCAGAAATTATGACCCTTGAGGACCTGTGCTTCAATTTCCTGCCTAGTGCTTCATAATCCCCAAACAGGTCCTCCACCCTAGTCTTGCCTATGTTGTTAGTACCAACGTGGACCACAACAACTGGATCCTCCCCCTCCCGCTTCAATATCCTTTCAAGCCGGTCGGAGATGTCCCGTACCCTGGCACCGGGCAGGCAACACAGCATGCGAGACTCCCGATCCAGCTTGCAAAGGATATTATCTGTCCCCCTAATTATAGAATCCCCTATAACAACTACTTGTCTATTAGCTCTCCCCTCTTGAATGGCCTTCTGCACCATGGTGCCTTGGTCAGTTGGCTCATCCTGTCCAGAGCCTTTTTCCTCATCTGAACAGGGAGCAAGAATCTCATACCTGTTGGACAAGGTCAAGGGCTGAGGCTCCTGCACTCCTGAACTCAGGTTCCCCCTACCTGCCTCACTTACAGTCACATTCTGATGTCCCTGATCACTAGCTGAATGTGAATTACTTAATCTCCCAGGTGTGACTGCCTCCTGAAACAAAACGTCCAGGTAACTCTCCCCCTCCCGGATGTCCGGCAGTGTTTGAAGCTCAGATTCCAGATCATCAACTCTGATCCGGAGTTCTTCCAGCAACCAACACTTGCTACAGATGCGGTCACTGCCGTTCACAATGGGATCAGCCAGCTCCCACATCATACAGCTACAGCTCATCACCTGCCTAGCCATCTCTGCTTAGTTAATTAATTACTTAGTTACTTTGTACAAGTTTGAGTTAGAATACTTTCTGGTACCTCTCTGCTATAGTCTTTCCCTGAAAAAGAATTTATATATATATATATACACACAAAAACAAAGTAAATTTTTAACCAGTCACTGCTAAAGAAATAGAAAATCCTTACCTTAAAAAAAAGTGTAGTTAAGGAGGTTAGAGGAGGAGGGTGGGAGATGCTACAGGTGTAGAATCTTGGGTTTAGCCGCCTTCCTGATTTATATACTCACTGCTTTCCTTCCCGGCTACCCCTCTGGTAGCCGTCACTTCCCCCTACTTCTCCCGCTCTTTCTGTTAAAAAAAAACACCGCTGCCTGCTACCGGTAAGTAATTTTAAAACAAACTGTCTTACCTTAGCTGTAGTCTTCCGGGTTCGTTTTTACTCAGCCGCTGCTCCCACTCAAAAGTGGTACTGCAGATGCTGGAGATAGAGTCCTGCTCTATCAATCAATTTTCCTGCTCTTCGGATGCTGCCTGACCTGCTGTGCTTTTCCAGCACCACTCTAATCTTGACCATCAATCGGTTATCAAGATCAACAAATCACCACAATTATGAACATGTAGATCTAGTTGAGACAAATGGAGTTTTCACCACACTGGGCCTTTGCTCGACAATAGTTTCAAACAGAAAAACAAATCATTTATCAATTGCAATCTGTATCTATGTTTTTCTGTATAAGAATAAAAATTTTACAATTCGCATGAATGCTTTTAATCTGAACTAAGTACTCTTTCATTTAGGTGAAAGTGAGGACTGCGGATGCTGGAGATCAGAGTCTAGATTAGAGTGGTGCTAGAAAAGCCCAGCAGGTCAGGCAGCATCCAAGGAGCAGGAGAATCGATGTTTCAGGCAAAAGCCCTTCATCAGGAATGATATGATGGCCTACTCAGCACCACTCTAATCTAGACTCTGTCATTTAGCCTTACCCAGGCCACTGGAAAAATTAGCTTTGAATTGTGGTAAATTGGTTAGTTTCCAATAAACAGAATGATTGTTTTCCCTTCATCTTTAAAAAGTGTATGTTTTCCCTTCATCTTTAAAAAGTGGAAAAATGTTATGTTGCAAGATCATTGAGTATAGGATAAAATTCTTTATGCAAATTTATTTAAAAATGAAATAGTACAAAATAGAAAGTAAATGAATAAATATAATATGTAATAATTTAAGTGAAGTTAGTACATAAAGTAATAATACTTTTTCTGAATACTACTTGCAATTTATTGACAAAGTTGTTTTTCTGTTGGCATGAGATCCAAGTCATAAAAGACATGAATAACCAACACCAGTACAGACAACTAATTAAGGTTTGCCAATTAATATAGATTAATGTTTCTGAAGGCAATGCTGTCGACCAAGTACAATTGTGAGTATAATAGAAGGAATATTAATGAGAAAACAAACACATAGCTGCAGAATACTTCGGCTTCACAGCATAAAAAGCAAAGATGTAAAGTGTGATATTTTGAGTATGTAAGACAGGAAATTATGTAGAAAAAGTTCATCTGAAGTAAAATACGTAACACATATGCAGAAGCTGTGAACAGATGCAGAAAAGAAAAGGGTCATATTCAAAGAAATCTGGCATGGTAAATGTACCTACATGCATCATTTATCAACTTGACATCTCAAGATGTATTCCACAAAATGGTGTATATCAATCTGTTCCAATTGACTACTCACCCACCATGTCAATTTTTCAAACAAATATACAGCTATTTATCCTTAAAATTTTAATTGTGCTTCTCCACAAATGCTGCCAGTCTATTTCCAACATTTTTTATTTTTATCTCAACTTATCACCTTCTGCAGAAATTTAGTTTGGATCTCATTTAGGATATCATTTAGGCCAAATTATTTTGAACACAGCTAAACCTAGTGTCTCACAATGCATATTTTTGTATACTATACCTGGTTGACATAAGGAGAAGACATTGAAATCATATCTAAGAGGTGAGCACTTTCAAATTTATAATGGATTGCATTCAATATTATCAAAATGTCTGTGACTTCCACACCAATTCAAGGCATTAAATTTGATTGACATCTTGATGCACTAACTCTTGACACAGAGCACGAGTAATGGAATATTCTTATTTGTGTTTGTCTCTTCTATTCTTCCTCTTTAGTTTTCATTTTTTTTTCTAATCCTATTTAAGTAAAAACTGAAAGAACTGCAGTTGCTGTAAATCAGAAACTTTCTCAGTTCTGAGGAAAGGTTACTCAACCTGAAACATTAACTCTGATTTGTCTCCAATGCTGCCAAACTGTTGAGCTTTTCCAACAATTTCTGTTTTTGTTTCTGTTTCTGTTTTTGCTTTGTTTTTATTTTTTATTCTATTTAAACATGGCTGATTTTATAAATGCCAGAGGGAGAGAGATTGAGAGACATATTAGATCATTCCCTTACGTTTCCCTTTATTAAATGTTGTGTTTAACCAGTGTTTTTATCATTGTGGATTATCGATAACAATTTCACGTCAGGGGCCACGTAGGGTTATATGACCAAATCAATGTAATTTTGCAGCAAGTTCACCAATGGCCAATCTCCCAGTTGTTGAGAGCTCTCCTCTTCACCACCTTGGAACCACATCCTGCAAACCCATAGCTGTTATCAGATCATAGGTCACTTTCTGTCCTTTGGCAGTCATCTCCCAAGTACTCACTCACAGCAACAGTTTGGGAGAGGAAAGTGGGAAACGGGAGAGTTGAGAACAGGAGGGTTGGATGTAATGTAAGAGGCTCATGCAGGGAGATGATCACCCATTGGGAATGTGAGTTCGTTAGAGAAACAAACAACAAGAAAGTCAGGAGGATGAGTTTCAATGTGTTTCTGCGAGTATCAGTGAACTGGAGAGGTATCCAGTGGGCGAGGTTAAAAGAAAGGTTGGCGACAATCAAGTGAGCTAAAGAGACAAAGTATGAGCCAACAGAAGAGTCAAAGAGCAGGAGAGGCAAAGCTTAGATGATTGTTTAATTGGAAAGGTTGTTAACACAAATTAAATAGAAGCATATTTTGTTTTATTTTTAATTGCATTTTGTTCTATACATTATTTTGTTTTAAAATATAATAATTTGACAAATTACAGTATTCTATTTGTGTAAAATGTCATATTGTTTGGATTCTTTATTATCGTATGCCACCTGAGTTCTTTTCATAGTGTCATAGAATGAGAGAGTCATAAAGTCATGCAGCACGGAAACATACCCTTCAGTCCAACTCATCCACACCGATTGTTTCCCAAACTAACTTAGTCCCACTTGCCTACATTTGGCCATGTCCTTTTAAAACTTTCCTATTCAAGTATCCATCCAAATGTCTTTTAAATGTGTAATTGTACCTGCATCTACCACTTCTTCTGAAAGTTCATCCCACATATGAACCACACTCTATATGAAAAAGTTATCACTCAGGTCCCTTTTAAATCTTTCTCCTCTCACCTTAAAAATATATCCTCTTAGTTTTGAACACCCCCACCCAAGGGAAAAGACCTTTGTTGTTCACCTTATCTATGCCCCTCCTGATTTTATAAACCTCTATAAGGTCACCCCTCACCATCTTATGCTCCAGTGAAAAAAGGCCTCTGCCTCTCCATCTTCTGGGCAAATTAGGAAAAATCACATGGTAAAGCAAATGAAACAATGCTGCATTTGGTGCACCCATTTCACAGGCACATTCCTAAGTTTACAAGACTAGCCCTACAAAGATTTTGTAGCACAAGTGGTAGTGTTCCTACCTCTGAGCCAGATGGGATTCAATCCCATCTGCCCAGACAAATGTTATGCCCATTGAGAATGAATAAAGTTATTACACATTGCAAATAACTCTGCTCCACTGCACCAATGCTGTTAATTTTGGGGTCATTGACTGTGAAATTGCCAAAAAGTTTTGATTTTAGAAAGCTTATTTTTAAAAAGCATGTCAAAACATAAATATATCTACAAATTTGATCCTGCAGTTGCAAGCAATAATAACAATGATTTTATTACTTGGGCAGGCAATTGCTGTTCTAGCATTTGAGGAAGAAGAGGAATATGTGACCAGTATCAAGGAAATAAACCATAAAATTGCCTCTGAAGGGCATAGATACTGTTATTTAGATGCATTGGAAAAGATTTGAATTTTAAGCCTGTGATTCTGCAAAGAATCCATCAGTAAATTGTGCCTAATATTGGGCCATAATGTCAGGCCACCACATAGCCAACCTGCTTAAAGTTATTAATATTAATATGTCTGCGGTGATATTCCCATCTGTTAGCTCTTCTTTGTTCTTAGCAAGTTTTGAGAAGACTTGTAGCTCAGGTTGAGGTTTTGGATGTAGGTTTGCTCGCTGAGCTGAAAGGTTCATTTCCAGATGTTTCGGTACCTTACTAGGTAACACCTTCAGTGGACCTCATGCGAAGTAATGCTGAAAATTCCTGCTTTCTATTTATATGCTTGGGTTTCTTTGGGTTGGTGATATCATTTCCTGTGGTGATGTTATTTCCTGTGGTGAAGTCACTTCCTGTTCCTTTTCTCAGGGGGTGGCAGATGGGGTCTAACTCGATGTGTTTGTTGATAGAGTTCCAGTTGGATTGCCATGCCTCTAGGAATTCTCATGCGTGTCTTTGTTTGTCTTGTCCTAGGATGGATGTATTGTCCCAGTTGAAGAGGTGTCCTTCCTCATCCATATGTGAGGATACTAGTGAGAGAGAGTCATGACGAATTGTGGCTAGTTGGTGTTCATGTATCCTGGTGGCTAGTTTTCTGCCTGTCTAATTTTACGAGATGGAACAATTCAGGAAAAGCAACCCACATCACAGCACCCTTCTATTACATATCTCTCATGATACTTAAAAACACTGTGTATTGAAGCTTCATCATATTCAATGCCTTAACCACTGGGATGCAATTGATCAACAAAGTGATGTGCATAGAGCTGGAAGAAAATAACTTTCCAGTTCCCACTTGCAAAATTGTCTGGTTTCATTGTAAAAAGACTGTAAACCAATTTCTAAAGAATTGCACTACAATTTTGTTTCACAATGCACAGAGGAAATATTTGCCCAAGTACTACTAAACATTTTCTACGAGAAGCCGTTCATAAAATTCTTGGTCTCTCATAAAAGAGTTCTTTCTTTCTGTTAATCTTATTGTAAACTAATTAAATACCTGGTATGGTGGGAGTGTTGTTTGAGGTTTATAACCAACACTTGAGCTGAAGCATTACTTATCTCATGTTTCCATCTGAATATGATTGACATTTCACCTTCTTCTGATACGATATTTGTGAGGTGATTATTTTAGAAACAGTTACATGAATTCTATCCAAAATGTTCTCTCTATGACAAAGCAGAGAATATGAATGGAATTTTGACACTTAAGGATTAATGTAGATTGGTAGATGAAGACCAAAGATAAAACCAAAGATTGGACACAGTGTATCCATTTCTAGTTTTAAGAGAGACAGGTAGGAAGGTGGTAAATTACCTGATCTCCAGAAGCAGGTCAATTATTAAAGTATTGTAATCTGGCAGGTTGCCAAAGATTGCTGACTGGATTTTACATTACTTCATTTTAAATGCATGACATGTGGGACGTGGTAAGATGGGGGGGGGGGGGCAAGGAACTTGGCAGTTAGAGCTCTCTAATATGTGCTTGAGTTTTTTTTATCAGTGGAGTGGAAAAAGGAGTCGGTCAAGAAGGGGAGGATTCAAATGACAGTGTGGGAAGGGTGTTCACGTCAGAGAGGGGATTTGACTGGCAAACAGAGATTGCTTGAATTGAAGGGTTCACATGTATCTTCAAAGATGGAAACAAACAATAGGAGATCCACTTCAATGTTCAGCTGATGTACAACCATCCAAAATACTTAATACAAATCTCTAGCAATATTCTGGCAACAGACATTCTGCAGCATTCTGTACTGCTATCAACATTTCAGCCATCATGAGAAGTCAGGAGTAGATACGAGATGACAAGGACTATCTGCTGATGACATAGTTCAGTCCTCCAGTGCACAACCTATTTAGGCATGCACAGCACGCATTAACAAGTGCCATGCTACCTTAACAAAATGTCAATGAGTAAGACATTAGCCTGCTTAATGTTTCCACTTTTCCACTTTATGGAAATGTATTACATTATTCTCCAGAGTGAGTCTCACATTTCATCATGGTCTGCTGTATTCTGTACAATTTCAGCATTACTAGATTATAGCCCTTAGTTTCAGATTTATTGCAAGCTATTGAAAAGGAAGAGGGGTAAGTCAAGAAGTAACCAGCATAGCCCCTTCTAGCCAAATGGAATGTGGTCAGTTCATCCAATTGCATTATCACAATCCTAAAGCCCCATTCAACTTCCCACATTCAATGACTCTGTGGGTATTCTTCATACAATATTGAATCAACGACAGCACAAAAAGATTTGAAACTCATTTTGTAAATTAAATCATTTAATATTCCATTAAAAAGCCAACTGATCATTTATGTGCGTACCTCTAATGTTTGTCTTGTGGGCACTTTTGTCTTATCCACCTTTCTACATGGCTAGGACTTTCATTATGAAGTACTGCAGATAGTCTTGCAAAACCACCTCTGGGACTAAGATCCCATCTTAAGACTGCTCCACCTCTGCATGGGCACCAGCTGTTGACTAGCTGCCCAACAAGGGATGGGTTGGCTTTGTCTGTCCTTACAACATTAAAACTACTTCTAGACTTACTTCCACCACTTTACCAGGTCAAAACAGACTCCCACCACCTCCCAGCCTCCTTTCAGAGGAGGAGGTTTGCTTTAGGTAGTGCAAGCTTTCTTAAATTCATGCTGCATAAAATGTTTTTGTGATCCCTACTTAAATATACAGTGATACTATAACTTGCTTAGCTAGAAGTTATGGGAATATTTTATCATTTGTAGAATCCCTACATGATGGAAAGAGGCCATTAGATCCACTGAACAGCAGACCACCCAGAGCCAACCCTATCCCATAACCATACATTTACCAAGGCTAATCGACCTAGCCCACACATCCCTTGTCACTGCAGACAATTTAGCATGGCCAATCCACCTAAACTGCACATCTTTGAACTGTGGGAGGAAACCGGAGCACCTGCTAGAAACCCATGCAGACACAGAGAGAACAAGCAAACTCCACACATACAGTCACCCAGAGCTGGTATCAAACCTGAGTCCCAGGTACTGTGAGACAGCAGTGTTAACCACTGAATCACTGTGCCACCGAACATGAGATGGGATATAAGAGTTGGTGACAAGGCCACCACTCATTGCTCGTCCCAAGTGCTTTGCTAAGTGGTGCTGAATCAGCTTCTTAAGTGAATGTAGTCCATGTGGAGTTGGTCATAGTGCTGTTAGAAAAGGAGTTCAAGAGTTTTGTTCCTGTCACAAAGAAAGAACATCATTATAGGTCTATACCAGTATGTTGGGTAGCTTTGAGAGAAAATCAGAGGTGGTGTTCTAGCTGTGTCTGTTATCTTTGTCCTGCTTGATGGTAAAGGTCATAGGATTGGAAGGTGCTGTCAGAGGAACCTTGGTGATTTGCTGCCATATTTATTGCAGATGGTACACATTGCCACTACTGTGTACCATTAATAGGGAGAGTGATGTTTGAAGTGGTGGACCAAACTTGTTACTTTGTCTGGGCTAATGTTGAGCTTCTTAAGTGTTGTTAGTGCTGTGGTCATCCAGGCAACTGGAAAGTATGCAATTGCAGCCATGACTTTTGTCTTGTAGATGCAGGCCAGATTTTGGGGAATATAGGAGGGAGTTACTCACCACAGAAATTCCACAATTCTGGCACAGCCTTCTATCCATGATGGCCAGAACCCTCTAAGAGCAGTAATCATCATTAGACTGCCACTCCTAGTTTATTCCACTGCACCTGCGTCCAACATGTCTGTATTATCTGGGACTTCCAAGTCCAGGGTCTTCAGAAATTCTTAACATACCTGATGTTTGAAGGTTAGTTCAAACTGGCAATTGATTCAGAATTAGTGATTGAGAGTTGCAGAATAAAAGAAAAATGTAAGGATTTAGCGATGGAAAAGAAAGTATTCAGTTGTTTGTAAAAGCATTTCTGGATTGAAAAAAAATAAATCAACATTGTTCAAATAGTCTAATTCAAACATGTACACATGGAAAATTCAGTCTTGGAGGATTCCTGGAACCTTGTGTTTCTACTTGAATGAAAGGCAGCTATGTTACAAAAGTATAATAGGATCCATCAGACCAGGTTTCATTCTGGGATTAATTTGTCCAACAATATTATCAGATGGGATTATAAAACTCCAGACAGGACATGGTGGAGGGGCAGGACCACTTCTGTAAGCTGGAAGCTGATGATGAGGTTGCTGAGGTGGATCGCTAAAGCTTTTAGAAATGGTCGGGTGACAGGGATATTGTCAAATAAGCCAGAGAAGCACGTGACAATCCCATAGCCACTCTCCTTCAGGGACACAGAGCTATACGGACATATTCTTTTACCCTATTGCCCCTGGGAATGAACACTTTCCCCCGCTGCCATTCCCAATCTCCCCTTCCATCACCAATGGAACCAAATCCCTTTTGCTGCTGGACCCAGCTTCCCTCCATTTACCCCTCACCTCATGCTTACCTTACTTACTCTTTGACAAAAGTATCTGTCTCTGATTATTTAAATTTCAGAAAATAACAAGCAATTAATGTAAAAAGGGGTGGAGATTTGCTTTGCCCCAAATATTCTCTGCTCTGAAGATCTTGTCAGCACATAAGAATATAAGAAAATAAGAGGAGCAGGAATAGGTCATCTGCCCTCTCGAATCTGCTTCATCATTCAACAAGATCATAGCTGATCTTTTCATAGACTCAGCATCACTTATCCACTCATTCACTATAACCCTTAATTCCTTTACTGTTCAAAAATGTATCTTCACCTTAAAAACATTCAATGAGGAAGCCTCAACTGTTTCACTGGACAGGAAATTCCGCAAAGTCACAACCCTTTGGATGAAGAAGTTCCTCCTCAACTCAGCCCTAAATCTGCTCCCCTTTATTTTGAGCTTCCTGGTTCTAGTTTCACCCACCAGTGGAAACAAGCACCCTGCTTCCATCTTACCTATTCACTTCATAATTTAGTATGTTTCTACAAGATCCCCATCCAATTTTCTAAATTCCAATGTGTTTAGTTCAAGTTTACTCAAACCCTCCTGGTAATCCAACCCTCTCAACTTCAGAATCAATCTTGTGAACTTCCTTTGCACCCCCTCCAGTGCCAGTACATCCTTTCTCAAATAAGGAGTCCAAAACTGTACAGGGGACGAAACGTTTGCAACAAAAACTTCCAGCTCGGTGAACAGAACCACAACAACGAGCACCCAAGCTACAAATCTTCGCACAAACCTTGTACGTAGTACTCAAAGTGTGGCTTCACCAGCACCCTATATAGCTGCAGCAGAATCTTCCTATTTTTAAACTCTATCCCTTTAGCAATGAAGAACAATATTCCATTTGCCTTCTTAATTACCTGTTGCGGCTACAAACCAACCTTTTTTGATTCATACTCAAAGACACCCAGGTCCATCTGCACAGCAGCATGCTGCAATTTTTCACCATTTAAGTAGTAGGAATAGAAGTACAGTTCCAACATTTTGATCTCCTGGATTTCAGGATTGTAATCTTTTATCAGAAAAGCAGAGCCATTTTGTTGAGTAAAGAAAGGATTGGAGCGATAATCTACAACAACTTACTAGAACAAAGGAGCCAATGCCCAACATGAGCAAAACTAACGTAGTTTACAAAATACCATGCAAGGACTGCACAAAACACTATATAGGACAAACAGGAAGACAGCTAACAATCCGCATACATGAACACCAACTAGCCACGAAACGACATGACCAGCTATCCCTAGTAGCCACACACTCAGACAACAAGCAACACGAATTCGACTGGGAAAACACCACTATCATAGGGCAAGCCAGACAGAGAACAGCCAGGGAATTCCTAGAGGCATGGCATTCATCCACGAACTCCATCAACAAACACATCGACCTGGACCCAATATACCAACCACTACAGCGGACAGCTGAAACTGACACCCGGAAGCGGCAAGGACAGACCACTATAAATACCGGAAGAAACATCAAAGAAGCGCTTCGCAGGAGGCTCCACAGCACTGATGATATCGCTAGCTAGGGGACGAAACGTTTGCAACAAAAACTTCCAGCTCGGCGAACAGAACCACTACAACAAGCACCCGAGCTACAAATCTTCGCACAAATTTTGAAATCTACATGAGATTGCCACTCTTTGGAAAATTCAGCCCTCTGAATAACGGTAAGAAAGAAATAGATTTCTAGAAGCTAAAGGTATCAGTGAGTATTGGGAAAGTTGTTAGTATGGCATTGAGCTGGCAGGTCAGCCATGATCATGTTGAATGGTGGAGTAGACATAATGAGTTAATTGGCCTGCTCCTTGCCCTACTTTCTATGTTTCAATATATCTGTGTAGGATCTTCACTGCCTGTCGCTAACTCTAACCTCCACCAGCTCAAAGTTTATAGGATTAGAGGCAGTGCTTTAATTTTAATACCAGTCATTCTAACGGAACCTAATGTGCATTTTGGGGGTGTGCCTTGTTTTCAAGCTACACATCTCTGGCAGAGGATGCTGGTCCTGGAGAAGGGATAGGGAGTGTTAAGGAAAGGTTTTAGTGTCCTCCCACAAGAAACGTTAGTCCTGTGATAATGTTGATTTGATTGTTTTAAACCCATCTTATTCTTTGGATGTCCAAGATTCAGATCATGATCTGCATACTTTGATAACTTCCAGCCTTTACCATTCTGAGAATTTGCAAATAAATGGATCAGATCATTGTTGTAGGAATAAGGTATGCCCACAGTCTTGAAAGATGGATAAATCCCTTACATTTATTTGAACAGGTCTCCAATGTCACTTTCATATTTAATAAGTGCAAAATGTAATAAGCTGTTATCACATTATTTGGTGATTGAATATCCACTTAATTTGGAGCGGACTACCATATCAGCTTCAATTCCTTAATTATAATTCAACATTATAAGAACAAATAGAGTTACAATGATTACATTATTTTGTGTGTGTGTGTGTGTGTGTGTGTGTGTGTGTGTGTGTGTGTGTGTGTGTGTGTGTGTGTGTGTGTGTGTGAGTGATTTGATCAAGTCTCGCCAAGTTGAAAACAACTAAGTTAATGAATTGCTCGAAGTTTGGGCTCTGAGAAAAGTAATGTCCAAGTTAGGATTTTGTTTCATTTTTCTTCCTATCAATCCACCAAAACAGAAAGTTCATTCTATTCTGGCCCAGTCACCTTACACTGATAATCTCATTTGATTATAAGCTACTCCTCAAACAACCCATCATTCCAGAAGAAGGGCATATCTGATGGACCTGGGACCTGCTAAAATGTATAAATATCCTGCTTCATTTTCACCATAATTCCAACCAAAATACATGCTTGAAGGGGGGAAGGTTGACATATTTTATATGTCCACGAACTGTAGAGCTGAATTTTTACTTCAGTGACAGTTTGTTTCTGGAAATGTTCTGTCTTGTCATATCTGTCTCGATACAAAGATACTCAAACAATATGACTTTCACTCAGGATTAGGAGCAGATGGCATCAGACCTGCTGTTCTAGTAGCAGACCAGTGAAAGTCACAGGAACAGACACATTCTGAGGCTAACTGGTTAAAAGTATTTAAATTAAGCTACCTAGTTTTACTGAAAGATTTGTTATACATATCATTATTATGTATGCTTGGCTGACAATCCATGCTCATAAAATGACTGTTTCAACATGGATTCTGTTTTGACAGCTGGAAAGGATTTTTGACTTTGATTGCATATTTAAGTATGGTGGCTCATTGGTTAGTAGTGCTGCCTTACAGCACCAGGGACATGGATTCGATTCCAGCCTAGGCAACTGTAGGTGTGGGGTTTGTACATTCTCCCCATGTCTGGGTAGGTTTCTTCTGGGTGCTCTAGCTTTTCCCCACAATCCAAAAATGTGCAGGGTGGGTGGATCGGCCATGCTAAATTGCCCATTGTGTTCAGGGATGTGCAGGCTGAGTGGATCATGCTAAATTGCCCATTGTGTTCAGGGATGTGCAGGCTGAGTGGATTAGCCATGGGAATTATAGGTTTACAAGGATAAGTTGGGGGGAGGGGGGTGAGTCTATGTGGGATGTCCTTTAGAGGGTCAGTATGGAGCCAATGGGCCAAATAGCCTGCTTAATGCTATAGGAATTCTACGATGTTCTTTCTGTGATTTCATTTATCAATGTCTCATTGTTTATTTGCTCAATATTCAAAGGTTTTAATGCCAGAAACCTCTACTATGATATTTTAATGACCTAGTTGATTGATATTTTCCTCGGAAAAAGATTACCTTGTCTCCTCACAGGTTATTACTGAACAAGTCAGATTCCAGACAGGAACACAGTTTGATAGATCATCACTTTATTTGTTTTGGGTTTTTTTTTGCTGAAACATAAAGCACACAATTCTGCAGGTTTTGTTTTAATAAGAAAATGGAAGTTTATTACAAAAAGAACAAGGTAAAAATTAAATAGCCTGAATTTTTGACTAATAATATAGGACTCAATGTATTATTTCTGGTGCAGTTCCCAAAAATATTACTTATATAATACTCATATCAGAATTGTTGTATCTAACACCTTGGTAGGTCTTAACTATTCGTGACTTTACCTGTCAGACTGGAGCTCCAATAGCTTTTTCTTGGAACTACCACACTCTTGAACTTGAATGTACTCAATCTAATTATTTCCAAAGTTAAAAATCACACAACACCAGGTTATAGTCCAACAGGTTTAATTGGAAGCACACTAGCTTTCGGAGCGACGCTCCTACATCAGGTGATAGTGGAGGGCTCGATTGTAACACAGAATTTATAGCAAAAGTTTGCAGTGTGATGTAACTGAAATTATACATTGAAAAATTGATTGTCTGTTAAGCCTTTCATCTGTTAGATAGCTAGACAATATGTTGAAGGTATTAGCCCCCGTGTTTTCTGTCTATGACCTGATGTTTAGATTGATTCTAATCTAAAAAGTGAGTTAACAGAGTTTTACATAAATTCATCGAGTAAAAAATGAGGTCTGCAGATGCTGGCGATCACAGCTGCAAATGTGTTGCTGATCAAAGCACAGCAGGCCAGGCAGCATCTCAGGAATAGAGAATGTATGCTGTTTTTGAGCAAAGTGCAATGTAACTCTGCAAGTACAAATTCACCCCACAAAATATATGTGTGCATGTGGGTCTTTGTCTGTCTGTGTGTGTGTGTGACTGTCTGGGGTGGGGGTTGTGAGAAAGTGTGTGTGTGTGTGTGTGTGTGTGTGTGTGTGTGTGTGTGTGTGTGTGTGTGTGTGTGTAGTGAGTGCAGAGTGTCTTAAGTCTGTAAGGGGGTGCATGTGTGAATGTAGGAGTGTATGTGTCTATAAGGGTGTGTGTGGGTGTCTTTGTGTGTGTGTGTGTGTGTGTGTGTGTGTGTGTGTGTGTGTGTGTGTGTGTAGTGAGTGCAGAGTGTCTTAAGTCTGTAAGGGGGTGCATGTGTGAATGTAGGAGTGTATGTGTCTATAAGGGTGTGTGTGGGTGTCTGTGTGTGCGTCTGTGTGTACCTGTGTCCGTGTGTAATTGAGAGTGTGTGTGTGTAGTGCAATGGTGATCACCTGTAATGTGACATGAACCCAAGGTCCCGATTGAGGCCCTCTTTATGGGTTCAGAACTTAGCTATCAGCCTCTGCTCGGCCACTTTCCTCTGCTGCCTGTCCCGAAGTCCACCTTGGAGGATGGTCACCCGAAGGTCCGAGGCTGAATGCCCTGGACCACTGAAGTGTTCCCCAACTGGGAGGGAACCCTCCTGTCTGTTGATTGTTGTGCGGTGTCCATTCATCCGTTGTCGTAGCCTTTGCTTGGTTTCCCCAATGTACCATGCCTCCGGGCATCCTTGCCTGCAACGTATAAGATAGATAACGTTGGCTGAGTCACATGAGTACCTGCCATGTACAAGGTGGGAGGTGTTCCCAAGCGTAATAGTGGTATCTATTACGCGTAATAATACCACGCATAATAGATACCACAATTACGTGTGGGAACGCCTCCCACCTCGTACATGGCAGGTACTCATGTGACTCAGCCAACGTTATCTATCTTATACGTTGCAGGCAAGGATGCCCGGAGGCATGGTACATTGGGGAAACCAAGCAAAGGCTACGACAACGGATGAATGGACACCGCACAACAATCAACAGACAGGAGGGTTCCCTCCCAGTTGGGGAACACTTCAGTGGTCCAGGGCATTCAGCCTCGGACCTTCGGGTGACCATCCTCCAAGGTGGACTTCGGGACAGGCAGCAGAGGAAAGTGGCCGAGCAGAGGCTGATAGCTAAGTTCTGAACCCATAAAGAGGGCCTCAATCAGGACCTTGGGTTCATGTCACATTACAGGTGATCACCATTGCACTACACACACACACTCTCACATACACACAGACACAGGTACACACAGACGCACACACAGACACCCACATACACCCTTATAGACACACACACTCCCACATTCATGAATGCACCCCCTCACAGACTTAAGAACTCTGCACTCACTAACACACACACACACACACACACACACACACACACACACACACACACACACACACACACACACACACACACACACACACACCACAAGCGCCCACACTTTCTCACACTCACAACCCCCATCCCAGACAGACACACACAGACAGACAGACAAAGACCCACATGCACACAGATATTTTGTGGGGTGAATTTGTACTTGCAGAGTTACATTGCACTTTGCTCAAAAACAGCATACATTCATGTAGAACTCTGAGCTCAAAAACTGCATGAATTTATGTAAAACTCTGTTATCTAAATTTTTTAGATTAGAATCAATCTAAACATCAGGTCATAGACAAAGAACACAGGGGACTAACACCTTCAACATTTTGTCTAGCTATCACCATTGTTAACAGCTAACCCGAGAATGCAACTTTTTAAAAAATGGGTTTTCGATTTCCACATGAAAGAAGTGAAACTATCACTGTATTCTAACAGACGAAAGGCTTAACAGACAATCAATTTTTCCTTGTATAATTTCAGTTACATCACACTGCAAATTTTTGCTATAAATTCTGTGTTACGATCGAGACCTCCACTATCACTTGATGAAAGAGCGTCGCTCCGAAAGCTAGTGTGCTTCCAATTAAACCTGTTGGACTATAACCTGGTGTTGTGTGACTTTTAACTTTGTACACCTCAGTCCAACACCGGCATCTCCAAATCGTAATTATTTCCAAGTTGTGTTTATAAAACAACACTTATGATCTGGGATAACACTAGCTTTTCTCCCAATGGTAATCTAATTCTCTTCTCAGGAGCACTGTTCTGTATAGCTTTCTTGTTGCAAGATTTCTTCAGTACAGCTACTACTCAAAATTATAAGTAACCTAAAAAGCTCTCCATTACAAATGTTTCTTTTATGCTTTAAAAAAAATCCCAGACACAAGAATACGCAAATAAATCTTTGAGACTCCATTATTTTCCACCCTAGGTCACAAATTCTTTAAAATAAACAAGTCTATTAGTGCATAAATCCATTCACTCTACAGCAAGACTTCAAACAACGTTTTTAAAATAAATTTCAGAAATACTGACAAGTTGACTACTAACTACAGATGCATTAAAAAAAATCGCTGCTCAAAAACTAGACCCAAACTCAACAAATAACATTTGAAAATACACATAGAAATCCCACAATTTACCTCGCACATAGGCACAATATTTCCAGTAGGATTGTGTACAGAAACACAAGGTAATTTTTCCTTCACCAGTTTGAGGATATTAAAATCAATTATAGTAACCAGCTGTTGCTTTGGCCAAGGTTGACTAATTTAACAGAATAAGAATTTTACTTGGTTACTTCAAGAACTATGTGTTTCTGTACGACAAAAACTATGCCATTATACAATGGCCATGAGTGGGACTCCCAGCGGAACATCAGTGCTTTACTACATTTGGTAGATAATTGCAGTCTCAAAAATACCAACACTTGGTGAATGGCAATCAAGTTCAGCAAGAGAATTTCTTCTCGTTCATCCATAGGAGCAGTATTATACACATTAATTTCAGAACATTTTTGCTACACATATTCAGATGTATTAAATACAAATGCTAACATTGTGGTGAGGAATAAATTAATTCAGATATGCATTTGTCTAATATGTTGTAACCTGCTAAAGAAAAATAGAATTGGAGAAAAATGCATTTACTGAATTGTTTATCCTGCTTCTTCCTGTTGTGTTCTTTCAGTAACATTCCCACATCGGATGTTCTGTTGTTACAGGAATACTCCAGTGTTACAGAACATGATTGATGTTTTCACTATTTTTTGTATCTCTTTGTGAATAACATGAATCAGAATATTTGTGCCATTCTCCTGGTTTGTGTGAATTGCGCAGCAAGGGAGCTCTAACAATAACACAAACCTGAGTATAGTTTATTCTGACATGGAAGCATTTTCTTTCCATTTACATAGTTTCATTTATGGCAACAGCTTTACAATTGACAATTTCCTGCAGGGCTAGTTAGTGACATGATAACGCATCCTAACAGTCTACTTTCAGAGAGAAGGTAGCAGACTTCTCTCTCTCTCTGGTCACATAGATATTGTATGTCTCAAGAATATCTGAGGAGAGTCAATAACTGTTATCTATTTCTCTCCTATTCTCCAAATGGGGTGTGAAGTAAGTTGTCAGCTTACATAAACTGATATTCTAAAAATGTCAAATGGCTTAGAAAGGTATAAAGGGGGATTTAAGGAGGGTAAAAAGGTGACATGAGAGAGCTTTGGTAAATAGGGTTAAGGAGAATCCAAAGCGATTTTATAAATACATTAAGGACAAAAGGGTGACTAAGAAGAGAATAGGGCCCCTCAAAGATCAGCAAGGCAGCCTATGTGTGGAACCACAGGAGATTGGGAGATACTAAATGAGTATTTTGCATCAGTGTTTACTGTGGAAAAGGACATGGAAGGTATAGAATGTGGGGAAATAGATGGTGACATCTTGAAAAACGTCCATATTACAGAGGAGGAGGTGCTGGATGTTTTAAAACGCATAAAGGTGGATAAATGCCCAGGACTTGATCAGGTGTACCCTAGAACTCTATGTGAAGCTAGGGAAGTGATTGTTGGGTCCCTTGCTGAGATATTTGGATCATTGGAAGGTATAGGTGAGGTGCCAGAAGACTGGAGGTTGGCTAAGGTGGTGTCAATATTTAAGAAAGCTCTTGAGAAAATGTCAGGGAAATATAGACCAGTGACCCTGACATTGGTGGTGGGCAAGTTTTTGGAGGGAATCATGAGGGAAATGATTTGCATGCATTTGGAAAAACAAAGGATAGTCAACATGGCATTGTGCATGGGAAATTATGTCTCACTAACTTGCGTGAGTTTTTTGAAGAAGTAACGAAGAGGATTGATGAGGGCAGAACAGTGGTCATGATCCATATGGAGTCGAGAGTGTGGTGCTGGAAAAGCACAGCAGCTCAGGCAGCATCCGAGGAG
This sequence comes from Hemiscyllium ocellatum, assembly GCF_020745735.1. Lineage (NCBI taxonomy): Eukaryota > Metazoa > Chordata > Chondrichthyes > Orectolobiformes > Hemiscylliidae > Hemiscyllium > Hemiscyllium ocellatum. Next base: position 99,435,539 of record NC_083411.1, on the reverse strand, counting down.
CAGGAAAATCAATGTTTCAGGCAAAAGCCCTTCATTCGGAATCCCAGAATTCTGCCTGACATGCTGTGCTTTTCCAGCACCACACTCTTGACTTTAATTTTCAGCATCTCCAGTCCTTGCTTTCACCTAGGTGATTTATATGGACTTCGTAAGGTATTAGACAAGATTCCTTCATGATAGACTAGTTAGCAAGGGTAGATCAGATGGAATATAGTGAGACCTAATGTGGACACAGAACTGACTCAAAGGTAGAAGACAGAGGGTGGTGGTGGAGGGTTGCTTTTCAGACTGGAGGTCATTGACCAATGGTGTGCCACAAGGATTGGTGCTGGGTCCACTGCTTTTCATCATTTATGTAAATGATTTGGATGTGAACGTAGGAGGTATAGTTAGTATGTTTGCAGATGACACCAAAATTGGAGGTGTATTGGATAGGGTAGAAAGTTACCTCAGAGCACAGCAAGATCTTGATCATATGGGCCAATGGGCTGAGGAGTGGCAGGTGGAGTGAGGTGCTGCATTTTTAAAGACAAACCAAGGCAGGCCTTATACACTTAATGGTAAAGTCCTGGGGAGTGTTGCTGAACAAAGAGACCTTAGAGTGAAGATTCATAGCTCCTTGAAAGTGGAGTTGCAGGTAGACAGGGGAATGAAGAAGACATTGGTATGCTTTCCTTTATTGGTCAGAGCACTGAGTACAGGAGTTGGGAGGTCATGTTGTGGCCATACAGGACATTGGTTAGGCCACTTTTGGAATATTGCAATTCTGGTCTCGCTCCTATACAAAGGATGTTGTGAAACTTAAAAGGGTTCAAAAAAGATTTACAAAGATGTTGGAGGGTTTGAACTACAAGGAGAAACTGAATAGGCTGGGGTTGTTTTCCCTGGAGGGTCGAGGGCTGAGTGGTTGCTTTACACAGGTTTATAAAATCATGCAGGGCATAGGTAGGGTAAATAGACAAAGTCTTTTTCCTGGAGTGGGAAAGTCCAGAACTGGAGGGCATAGTATTAGGTTGAGAAGTGGTTCGTGTATAGAATGAGCTGCCAGAGAAAATGGTGTAGGCTGGCACAATTACTCCACTGAAAAGGCATCTGGATGGGTATATGAATAGGAAGTGTTTATTGGAATTTGGGCCAAATAGGATTAGATTACATTAGGAATCCTGGTCAGTATGGATCAGTTGGACCGAACAGTCTGTTTCTGTGCTGTACATCTCTATGATTCTATGACTCTATGACTGCACAGTGACTGACAGTGACTGGCAATCACCACTAGTTCTAATTACAATGGGAAATAGGAAATTGGATTAACTCATTAAATACCAAATCAATTATACTGTTCAGACAGAGTGAAGTCATTTCCTTTCTGATCTGTTCACTCAGTGAACTTAATGTGTCAATACCACTTGAAGAATTAGCATGAACCAAGGTAAACATTCTTATTGTTTATCTCAAACATGGAGCCATGATGTTGTAAAGCATGGTAGACTACCGTTTTCCATATATTAATTTTGATAAATTGGCATTTCAAGCGCAATTTCATGATATTCTCTCCCAATAAGTGTTGCTCTGCTTCAGGTATTCATAATTACGAACTTACTCAGACACTAGGAGAGATTGAACAATTTCAACATAGAAAGGGAAAGGTTTAGTGTAGATTGTTTTAGTCCCACATTGAAAGCACAATTTGTCTCACATAGGAACAATGAGGCAATGATACATTTAAGGGACAAGATTGAGCAAGTTTTATTCTGCCGATATATCAGGCTGTACTTGACTTAGGAGAAGTACTTTTAACATTAATACAGCAAATCAAATAAGCAATAGTCCATTGTGAAATTAAACATGAAAATTCTTCAAGGGTAGATGTGAGTGATTTTTTTAAAAATACATTTCATACATAGATCTTATTATGTAGTACCTTGAAAATTAATACCTACAAATCAAATAAGCAAAGCCCATTGTGAAACTAAACATGTTTTTTTTTAAGATGGATATCAGGGATTTTCTAAATACATTCTTTATTAGCATTAAATATAATTTTTCACTTGGGACTCAAACATTACTCACTTGCAATTCTAATCTCTCCAGGGGATCCCAAGGCAAATTAAACTACCCTCCTTAAAGGGAACTTTAGTTATCAAGGTATCAGTGAAATCCCCTCAGCCATATTATATGCTACTTAAGTGAGAGAAATTGATGTCTCATGCTTTGAACGACAGACAGCATTTTCCAGACAACACAGCAGAAATGTGATCCTTGATAGATTTGAAAGCAGCTGTTACTGTGAATGAGATTTAAATTACTACTTTGGTTGTACACAGGAACCGTACCATTTCCAAAGTGCAGTAATTATTTAACTCAAACTTTGAATCTGTGTGAGTTCAGCACGGACGCAGATGGAAATGATAAATTGTAACTTTATTTTCACCCAATGCATGAAAGTAGGTTATCTTGGAATTAAATGCAGCTACTTCCACCTCGACATTGAATGGCTGTTGCCACTGAGCTCAGGTGTTCCAGCCAAATGGCATAAAGGATCCTAAATGTATTAGATACAATTGCATTTCTTTTTTGAAATAAAAACTCATTAAGTGAAGAAAAATAAATTGAGAAAGCTCACAAGAGGTCCAGTACTCCCATGGAGGAACTTATGACTTTGAACACAGTGCAGACTGGCATCCACTTTCATTGCTCACAATCATACAGAGATTTCAAGCAGCTATTTGTTCCCATCTACTGAATATGAAGGAAATGTACTCCAAGCAATACCAAAATTGTTTTGACATCTTTATAATTATTTCAGATTTTTTATTAATTGAATCAGCAGTTTTGTGAGTAATAATAGGTGACTGATTTCAAGCCCACCTTTGTGCTGCCGAAAATGAAATGAAGGTCTTTTGAATGAAATATCAGATGAAATGCAATTTATTTCTCAATTAATTTCATACTTTAATAAATCCATTTAAATTCAATTTATTCTGGAGTTCAGAGTTAAGATCTTTAGAAGGGTTCTTATCAAGGCCTAAGTTCAAGTCCAGATATGCATCTTAATATATCTGAACAGATTGATTAAAAGGTATCAGGAGTTTTGAGCCCATGGTCTAGGACTCACTCATATGTTAGATGTTGATTACAGTGATATGGAAAAAAATCTACTTCATAATTGCAATTTTTAACTTCTTGATTATCTGTTGTTAAAGAGTTGTCGGTACATTGTGCAAGGAAAACGGAAAACATTGTGAAGAGGCAATCAGAAGTCTGGGAACTTTGGAATGCAATTCAGATTTAGGATTTGGGTTGAATGCATGTGGGAAGCTGAAAGTAGACTCTGCGGAGTATCAGCATTTTGATGGCATTTTGAACAAAGAACAAAGCAGCACAGGAACAGGCCCTTCATCCCTCTAAGCCTGCATGACACATTTTGCCCTTCCATACTAAAACTATCTTCACTTACAGGATCCATATCCCCCTATTCCCTTCCTATTTATATATTCACTCAGGTGCTTTTTGAATGCTGCTATTTTGTCTGTTTCCACTATCTCCTCTGGCAACACATTCCAAGTGCTCACCAACCTTTGTGTGAAAGATTTGTCTCACGTATCTCTTTTAAACTTGCCCCCCGCCCCATCCCCCCCACACACACACATAAACCTGTGTCCCCTAGTTATTGACCTATCCATTCTGGGAAAAAAGCCTCATACTTTCCATTCTGTCCATGCTATTCACAATCTTATCAACATCTATCAATCACCCCTCAACCTCCTGCATTTCAATGAAAATAAACCTAGTCTATCCCACCTTTCTTCATAGCTAAACTCCCCCACATCAACATCCTGGTAAAGCTTTTCAGTATCCTCTCCAAAGTATCCTCATCCTTGTGGTAGTGTAGTGACCAATATTCCAAGTGTAGCCTAATTACTGTTCTATAAAGCTGCAGCACAACTTGCCTATCCTTATCCTCAATGCCCTTTCTAATGAAGGCAAGCATGCCCATAGGTTTTCTTTAACCACCTTACCTACCTGAACTGTCATGTTCAGTGATCTGTGGACCTGCACACCAGACCCCTCTACATAGCAATACTGCTAAGTGTTCTGCCATGAACTGTATAATTTTCACCTAAAATTCCAAAATGCATCACCTCACATTTGACTAGATTAAACTCCATCTATCATTTTTCTGCCTATGCCTCCAACTAGTCTATATTTTCTGTACCCTTTGAAATTCTTCCTCACTATCTGCAACTCCACCAATCTTTATATCATCTGCAAATTTACTAATTAGACCAACCACATTTTCTTCCAAATCATTTATATGGACCACAAACAGCAGAGGTCCCAGCACTGATCCCTGTGGAAAACCACTAGTCATAGCCCTCCATTCTAAAAAGCATCCTTTCACCACTACCCTCCGTTTTCTATGAATAAGCCAGTTCTGTATCAATCTTGCCTGAAGTCCATGTAGATAACATCAACCACCTTTCCCTCCTCAATTATCTTTGTCACTTCCTCAAAAAACTCAATCAAGTTAGTGAGGCACAATTTCCCCGCACAAAACCATGCTGTCTGTCGCTAACAAGTCAATTTGCTTCTGAATGCATAAAGATCTTGTCCCAGAGAATCTTTCCCAATTTTCCTATCACCAATGCGAGACTCACAGTTCTGTAATTTCCAGGATTATCCCTGTTATGCTTCTTAAACAGTGGCTGGTCTCCAGTCCTCTGGGACCTCACCTGTGGCCAAAGAGGTTACAAAGATATCTGTCAACGCTCCAGCAATTTGTTCTCTTTCCTCTCTCACTATTCTGGGATAGATCCCATCAGGACGCAGGAACATATCTACCTTAATACATTCTAAGATGCACATAACATGTTCCTTTTTACTAGTAACCTGGCTTAGAAATTTGGCACTCCCTTCCCTGAAATCATCCTCCACCAAATCCTTCTCTTTGGTGAATACTAAGACAAAGTATTTGTTTAGGAACTCACCTACTTCTTTTGGCTCCACACATAGAATTCCCTCCCTTATTCTGGGGTGGGCCCACCATTTCCCTGTTAACCTTCTTGCTTTTTATATATGTATAAAAAGCCTTGGGATTCTCCTTAATCCTGTTTGCTTATAGCTTTTCTGACCCCTTTTAGCCTTTCTAATTCCTTGTTTAAGTTCTTTCTTACTTCACATATATACTTCAAGGGCTTTATCAGATCCCAACTTCCGAGACCTTATGTATGCTTCCTTTTTCTTTTTGACCAAGTCATGCTATTCATGGTCATCCAAGGTTCGCGTGACTTTCTCATAGAAAGCTGCCACTCTTGAACTCTTATTGACTGCCATTTGAAATACTCCCACATGTCCAATGTGGATTTACCCTCAACTAGCCACTTCCAATTAAAGTTTTCCTGTTCAGGACGAACATTGTTGTAGTCTGCCTCCCCCAATTTAACACCTTCACCCAAGGACAGCTGTTATCCATATCCATAAGTATCTTAAAACTCACAGAATAATGGTCACTGCTCTCAAGATGCTCCCTCAATAACTTCACTCACCTGGTCAGGGTCATTTCCCAAAACCAGGTCCAGCATAATCTCTTCCCTGGTTGAACTTTTATACACACTGTCAAGAGACCCTCCTAAAAGATCCTTACAAATTCTGCCCCATCCCAAGCTCCTAGCTTGAAGTGAGTCTTGAACCTATGAAAACGTGGAGACACGTTCAGAATATAGAGACAGTGGTTTAAAATCCCAGAATCTGGCAGCAGTGAGAGAGAATCTCGAAGTCCAGAATTGTGAAAGAAATCTCAAATCATGAAACACTAGAAGCAAATCGCACTTCTGAACACTTGGAAGAATAAGCCAGAATCTAGAGGAAGAGACAAGATTTTGGGTGTATTGTTCTAAGAATGGAGGATCAAAGAGAACATGGAGAAAGACTCATCAGCCTTCTAGCCAATTTTAGGTAATCAGCTAATTTTCCTACTGTTTATTGACCATCTGTTTTCCAGTTTATTCATAGCAATTAGTGTATTACTAAATATTTGCCAAATCTGAATATCCAGTCAATCATAAAAATTTAGAAATATTTCCAAGGTAAATTTCATTTTGTGCAGATAAATGTTTCATATACATAAGTTACATTTTTAAAATTTCATAGATTTGTTTATTCAGACATATCCATTGTGCTGCAAGACAATTAGACTTAGATCCTGTGTTCAGAGAGAGTCAGCAAATGGCATAAATTGAAGAAATCAAGAACATTAATAAGAGGATAAACTAAGGGCCAGACTCGGGATCTATCATTAATGAAGGAGCAAATCTGAAATTGGAGCTGACGGGACATATTAGATTTTGAAAGAATGTAAAGACAGAAATCTATCAAGATGCTGAGAGTTGGTTGGCTAATGGGTATAGCTGCTAAGTTTCCTTTTCTCCAAAGGTAGGGAGCTAGTCTAAGCATGTAGAAAAAATATTTTTTAAAAAGGGTGAAATAAAGTATTTCCCTTCCTAATATTAAATTTTGTCAACAGAAATGATCTAAGAAGCTGGTGAGTCTTTCTCTCTTATTTAGCAGTAAGGTTTATTAGCAGTAGAAAGGCTTATTTTCTTTTCTAACCTTTGAAATGTCAACAAATATTAACAAAAAACTAAGAACGGTGATGCTGGAATACCTGAAACACAAACAGAAATTGCTGTAGAAACTTAGCAGCCTTTGTGAAAAGAAAGCAGAGCAAATGCTTCCAATGACCCTTCCCCAGAGTGATGGGATCTGAACTGAAATCAAAATGTTGACTCTGGTTTCTCTTCACAGATGCTTCCAGACCTGCTGAACTTCGGAGTAATCAGGGATATCAACAGGCTGTCTGGAAGACACCAGTATGATAGTCAAAGGGAGTAGGAGCAGAGTTTAGTATCCCAAGGTTGAATGAGGAGACAGTTATGAATAGAACTCATTAAGATTTCTAATGAACTATTGATGTGTCTTGGTCTGTTACAGTGGGTGATATCACTTCCGATTCTGTTTATCACAGGCTGGTAAATGGGTTCCAAATTGATATGTTTGTTAATGGACTTCCAGATTGAATGCCAAGCCTCCAGGAATTTCCGTGTATTTCTTTGTTTAGCCTGTCCCAGGATGGATGTATTGTCCCTGGTGTCCCTCTTGGTCTGTGTGTAAGGATACTAGTGATAGCTGGTCATGTCTTTTGGAGGCTCGTAGGTGATCATGTAACCTGATGGCTAGTTTCATACCTGGTCTTGCAATGTAATGTTTGTTGCAGTCAATGCAGAGTTCTTTGTCTGAAAACAAATTTACCAGCTCAGTGAGCAAACTTACAACCTGATCCACAACTTGAGCTACAAATCTTCTTCAAAATCACAAGTTGTATTATGCTCTCAAAACAATGTGTCTAAGTCACACCATCCTATGCCAGGGGTTTGGGGGGTGGGGGCTAGATGTTAGCGATGATAGAAAATTCAACTGCCTGGGCTGTGGCACTGACGTCATCACACAGAAAGAGATGAAATGATATGATCTTGCAGAAATTGCATTTGTAACTTGATGCATTTATGAATTGAGAATTGGGAAATTCCATACAGGTCTCTAGTGGAATGAGTTAGTCATATAAAATGAAGTGCTACTGTTACCTGGTAGCTAATGGTACAGGATACTTACCCATTCCTTCACAGCACAAATTTTGCGCCAGAAGAGGATACAATTCCATTATGAGGTCCTGGAACATCCACAATCTGCACTGACACTGAACTTCACTCATCTGGAGGAAATGACAGTCAGCACAGTGAATTCTGGCGTCCTATATCTCTGCCATACCCTTTCAGGAACCTCTGCAGCAGCTTCTCCATCTGAAGTATATTTGGGAGCCAAAAGAGATTGCTGTTGGTCCTCAGCTTGCTAATACCTTCGCACATCCACATTTCTTCTATGCATTTTTATTATGACTGCAACAGCAATTATAACATCGTCCATTGCTGAAACCATTCAGGATAGATATAATGAACCTCTGTGGGGAACATCAGAAACAGAGCAGATTCTTAGTGATCTGATCCTAGTCCAGTCATACCAAACAGAAATGATTCTTTATCATTGGCCAAGATACAGAGACTATGGAGGCCTTCCAGAAAAAAAATGTCTATTTCTCTCTCTCTCTCTCTCTCTCTGTGACACACACACACACACACCACAATAAACTAGAAAATGCAGCAATGGATATCAGAAAACTGGATTCTGGGTAATGCAAGATGGAGAATGGGAACAATTTCTGGCTGTAAAAGTTGCTCTTTTTTTTAGGTATTTTAGATGCTGGAGGTGATTTCCTCGAATTCCAGGAGCAGCAATTACTGTTTAATATGCTGTTGCATGATTTTGGAGCTTTGGAGAAAAAAAAGTCAAAACAACAGCAGTTTTAAAAGGAGAGGAACAGACAAAGGAAGCACATGGTGAGGTCAGTGCAGGAGATAGAGAGAGTGAGAGAGTGTGTGTGTGTGAGAGACAGAGAGAGAGAGGAACTCCCACTGTTAACTGACAGAACAGTGAAGCTGCACAGTTACTGCCTTTGCTGTTTGAATTCATGTATTGCTAGACATTGGAGTGCATCTGGGAAAATAAAAGAACAGTAAAAATCACAATTGATCTCAGATGAACCTGTTTGGGAGGGGTCACAGCACAGAAACAGATCAGTGGATTTTAAGTGCGGCCTTACAGAAAGTCTGCAGTAGTGAGTACAGTGGGTTCTTTCTTGATTAGATATTTTATTGAGATATGTCTCTTGATTCAACTTAAACTTAAAAAAATGCTTTAAGTATTAATTTAACTTGGAGCAGTGTTTTGTAGAGGAATACGACAGTGCTATTTTCTGGGTCTGTAGATCGAAAAAAGTAAAAATGGCCTTTAGTAGAGTGATATGTTCTTCTTGTCAGATGTGGAAATTTAAGGAGATTTTACAGGTTACTGAGGATTATACCTGCAATAAATGCAGTTGGTTGTGAATTCTATCAGATTGAATGGATCAGTTGAAGAGGCAGTTAGAGGCAATAAGGAATTTACAAGAGCAAGGGGACAGCAGTTATACAAAAGGGGGAAAGACTCAGATACAGTCACATAGATGGGTTAACTCCAGGAAAGATAAGAGATGTAGACAGGTAGTGCAGGAGTCTTCCGTGCCTATCCCCATTTCAAAAAAGTATGCAATTTTGGAAAATTTAGGGGGTGATGGATTCTCAAGGGAACATAGCATGAACAGCTACGTTTCTGGTATTGAGACTGGCCCTAATGCAATGAGGGGTAAGTCAGGTTCTCAGCGATCGATTGTGTTAGGGGACTTTCTGGTCCAAGGTACAGACAGAGGTTTCTGTGGCCAGCAGCGAAAAATCAGAATGGTGTGTTGTTTCCCTGGTGCCAGGATCAAGGATGTCTCAGAGAAGGTGCAGAATGTTCTCAAGGGGGAGAGGGGCCAGCAGGAGGTCATTGTACACATTGGAACCAATGACATTGGAAGGTTGAGATTCTGAAGGGAGATTGTAGAGAGTTAAGCAGGAATTTAAAAAGGAGGTCCTCAAGAGTAGTAATGTCTGGATTACTCCTGGTACTACGAGCTAATGAGGGCAGGAATAGGAGGATAGCGCAGATGAATGCATGGCTGAGGAGCTGGTATATGGGAGAAGGATTCAAATTTTTGGATCATTGGAATCTCTTTTGGGGTAGAAGTGACCTGTACAAGAAGGACGGATTGCACCTAAATTGGAAGGGGACTAATATACAGGCGTGGACATTTGCTAGAGCTGCTTGGGAGAATTTAAACTAGTAAGGTGGGGTCCCAGGGACATAGTGAGCAAATAAATCAATCTGAGACTGGTACAGTTGAGAACAAAGGTGAGTCAAACAGTCAGGGCAGGCATGGACAACGCAGAGAACACGGTAGGAGTGATAAATTAAACTGCATTTATTTCAAGCAAGAGGCCTAACAGGCAAGGCAGATGAACACAGGGCATGGTTAGGAACATGGGACTGGGATATCAGAACAATTACAGATGCATGGCTCAGAGATGGACAGGACTGGCAGCTTAATGCTCCAGGATACAAATGCTATAGGAAGGACAGAAATGGAGGCAAGAGAGAAGGGGGAGTGGCATTTTTGATAAGGGATAGCATTACTTAGATTACTTACAGTGTGGAAACAGGCCCTTCAGCCCAATGAGTCCACACTGACCTGCCGAAGTGCAACCCACCTAGACCCATTCCCCTACAATTACCCCTTCACCTAAACTACGGGCAATTTAGCATGGCCAATTCACCTGACCTGCACATCTTTGGACTGTGGGAGGAACAGCTGTACTGAGGGAGGATACTCCAGGAAATACATCCAGGGAAGATATTTGGGTGGAACTGAGAAATAAGAAAGGGATAATCACCTTATTGGGATTGTATTATAGACCCCCTAATAGTCAGAGGGAAATTGAGGAACAGATTTGTAAGGAGATCTCAGTTAACTGTAAGAATAATAGGGTAGTTATGATAGGGGATTTTAACTTTCCAAACATAGACTGGGACTGCTATAGCGTTAAGGGTTTAGATGGAGAGGAATTGTTAAGCATGTACAAGAAAATGTTCTGATTCAGTATGTCGTTGTACCTCCAAGAGAAGGTGCAAAACTTGGCCTACTCTTGGGAAATAAGGCAGGGCAGGTGACTGAGGTGTAAGTGGGGGAGCATTTTGGGGCCAGTGACCATAATTCCATTAGATTTAAAATAGTGATGGAAAAGGATAGACCAGATCTAAAAGTTGAAGTTATAAATTGGAGAAAGGCCAATTTTGATGGTATTTGGCAAGAACTTTCAAAAGCTGATTGGTGGCAGATGTTCGGAGGTAACAGGGACAGCTAGAAAATGGGAAGCATTCAGAAATGAGATAACGAGAGTGCAGAGAAAGTATATTCCTGTCAGGGTGAAAGGAAAAGCTGGTAGGTATAGGGAATGCTGAATGACTAAAGGAATTGAGGTTTTGGTTAAGAAAAAGAAGGAAGCATATATCAGGTATAGACAGGATAGATCGAGTGAATCCTGAGTAGAGTATAAAAGCAGTAGGAGTATACTGAAGAGGGAAATCAGGAGGGCAAAAAGGGGACATGAAATAGCTTTGGCAAATAGAATTAAGGAGAATCTAAAGGTTTTTACAAATACATTAAGGACAAAAGGGTAACTAGGGAGAGAATAGGGCCCCTCAAAGACCAGCAAGGCAACCTTTGTGTGGAGCCACAGAAAATTGGGAGATACTAAACAAGTATTTTGCATCAGTATTTACTGTGGAAAAGGACATGGAAGATATAGAATGTAGAGAAATAGATGGTGACATCTTGTAAAATGTCTATATTACAGAGGAGGATGTGCTGCATGTCTTGAAATGCATAAAAGTGGATAAATCCCCAGGACCTGATCAGGTGTACCCTAGAACTCTGTGGGAAGCTACAGAAGTGAATGCTGGGCCTCTTACTGAGATATTTGTATCATTGATAGTTACAGGTGAGGTGCCGGAAGATTGTAGGTTGGGAAATCATGTCGCACAAGCTTGATTGAGTTTTTTGAAGAAGTGACAAAGAGGATTGATGAGGGCAGAGCATTAGAAGTGATCTATATGGACTTTAGTAAGGCATTCAACAAGGTTCCCCATGGGGGACTGATTAGCAAGGTTAGATCTCATGGAATACAGGGAGAACTAGCCATTTGGAGAGAGAACTGGCTTAAAGATGGAAGGTGGTGGTGGAGGGTTGTTTTTCAGACTGGAGACCTGTTACCAGTGGAGTGCCACAAGGATCGGTGCTGGGTCCACTACTTTTCATCATTTATATAAATGAATTGGATGTGAGCATAAGAGGTATAGTTAGTAAGTTTGCAGATGACACCAAAATTGGAGGTGTAGTGGACAGCGAAGAAGGTTACCTCAGATTACAACAGGATCTTGATCAGATGGGCCAATGGGCTGAGAAGTGGCAGATGGAGTTTAATTTAGATAAATGTGAGGTGCTGTATTTTGGGAAAGCAAATCTTAGCTTTATACACTTAATGGTCAGGTCCTGGGGAGTGTTGCTGAACAAAGAGACCTTGGAGTGCAGGTTCATAGCTCCTTGAAAGTAGAGTCACAGATAGACAGGATAGTGAAGAAGGCATTTGGTATGCTTTCCTTTATTGCTCAGAATATTGAGTACAGGAGTTGGGAGGTCATGTTGCGGCTGTACAGAACACTGGTTAGGCCACTGTTGGTATATTGCATGCAATTCTGGTCTCCTTCTTATCAGAAAGATGTTGTGAAACATGAAAGGGTTCAGAAAAGATTTATCAGGATGTTGCCAGGGTTGGAGGGTTTGAGCTATAGGAAGAGGCTAGGGCTGTTTTCCCTGGAGTGTGGGAGGCTGAGGGGTGACCTTTTGAGGTTTATAAAATCATGATAGGCATGGATAGGATAAATAGACATTGTCTTTTCCCTGGGGTAGGGGAGTCCAGAACTAGAGGGCCTAAGTTTAGAGTGAGAGGGGAAAGATACAAAAGAGACCTAAGAGCCAACCTTTTCACACAGAGGGTGGTACGTGTATGGAATGAGCTGCCATAGGAAGTGGTGGAGGCTAGTACAATTGCAACATTTAAGAGGCATTTGGATGGGTAAATGAATAGTTTGAAGGGATATGAGTCAGGTGCTGGAAGATGGGACTAGATTGGGCTGAGATATCTGGTCGGCATGGACAAGTTGGACTGAAGGGTCTGTTTCCGTGCTGTACATCTCTATGACTCTATGACTCCATGAGAGCCCATCATAAGAGGAAAGTAGCCCTGAGCCCTTCTATTGTTGTCAGATAGAGTCATAGAGTCATAGAGATGTACAGTATGGAAACAGACCCTTCAGTCCAACCCATCCATGCCGACCAGATATCTCAGCCCAATCTAGTCCCACCTGCCAGTACCCGGCCCATATCCCACCAAACCTTTTCTAATTATATACTCGTCCAAATGCCTCTTAAATGTTGCAATTGTACCAGCCTCCACCACTTCCTCTGGCAGCTCATTCCATACACATACCACCCTCTGCGTGAAAAAGTTGCCCTGTAGTTCTCTTTTATATCTTTCCCCCTCACCCTAAATCTATGCCCTTGAGTTCTGGTCTCTCTGACCCCAGGGAAAAGACTTTGCCTGTTTATCCTATCCATGCTCCTCATAATTTTGTAAACCTCTATAACGTCATCCCTCAGCCTCCAACGGTCCAGGAAAAACAGCCCCAGTCTGTTCAGCCTCTCCCTATAGCTCAAATCCTCCAACCCTGGCAACATCCTTGTAAATCTTTTCTGAATCTTTTCATGTTTCATGACTTTCTGATAGGAAGGAGACCAGAATTGCACGCAATATTCAAACAGTGGCCTAACCAATGTCATGTACAGCTGCAACATGACCTCCCAACTCCTGTACTCAATACTCTGACTAATAAAGGAAAGCATACCAAACCCTGTCTTCACTATCCTATCTACCTGCGACTCCACTTTCAAGGAGCTATGAACCTGCACTCCAAGGTCTCCTTGTTCAGCAACACTCCCTAGGACCTTACCATTAAGTGTATAAGTCCTGCTAAAATTTGCTTTCCCAAAATGCAGCAACTCGCATTTATCTGAATTAAACTCCATCTACCACTTCTCAGCCCATTGGCCCATCTGGTCCAGATCCTGTTGTAATGTGAGGTAACCCTCTTCGCTTTCCACTACACCTCCAATTTTGGTGTTATCTGCAAACATAGTAAATGTACCTCTTATGCTCGCATCCAAATCATTTATGTAAATAACAAAAGTAAAGGACCCTCCACCAATCCTTGTGGTACTCCACTCATCACAGACCTCCAGTCTGAAAAATAACCCTCCACCACCACCCTCTGTCTTTTACCTTTGAGCTAGTTCTGTATCCAAATGGCTAGTTCTTCCTGTATTCCATGAGATCTAACCTTGCTAATCTGTCTCCCATGGGGAACCTTGTCGAACAGCTTTCTGAAGTCCATATAGATCACATCTACCACTCTGCCCTCATCAATCCTTTTTGTTACTTCTTCAAAAAACTCAATAAGGTTTGTGAGACATGATTTCCCACGCATAAAGCCATGTTGACTATCCTGAATCAGTCCTTGCCTTTCTAAATACATGTACATCCTGTCCATCAGGATTCCCTCCAACAACTTGCCCACCACCAACATCAGGCTCACTGGTCTATAGTTCCCTTCTTAAACAGTGGCACCATGTTAGCCACCTCCAGTCTTCCAGCACCTCACCTGTGACTGTTGATTATACAAATATCTCAGCAAGAGGCCCAGCAATCACTTCTCTAGCTTCTTACAGAGTTCTAGGGTATACCTAATCAGGTCCTGGGGATTTATCCACCATTACCCATTTTAAGACATCCAGCACTTCCTCCTCTGTAATATGGTCATTTTGCAAGATGTTATCATCTATTTCCTTACAGTCTATATCTTCCATATACTTTTCCACAGTAAATACCAATGCAAAATACTCATTTAGTATCTCCCCTGGAATGTCTGCATTGGTAACCACAGGTGACCTTTTTTACATTTCATTCATTCATTCGTGGGATGTGGGCCAACATTTTTTGCTCATTCCTAGTTGTCCTTGAGAAGATGATGGTGAACTGCTGTCTTGAACTGCTGCAATGCATTTAGCACAAGCTGCCTCTTAATAAATGCTATTGTCATTTTCCACCCAAACCCCAGGATGGACTGCAGTCAACAGTCCAGAACTTTTCAGGGCAGTCACAACTGACAATGGCCCAGGCCACTGATTGATTTTTCAGTTCCCAGACTGACTCACCTGCACTCCCTGAACTTGTCAGACTAGACTAGGATGATTAATCCTGATGGTCCCTAGACTGTAAGGACACAGATCACCAACCACAAATGCACCAGTCACCTTGCTAATTGTGACCAATCCCTTACACTGAGGTCTGGCAGTGGTCTTGACTGAGTGTGGTGCCACCACCCCTGCTTGACGATAGTCACCTTTCACATGACCATGGACTACTCATAAAATAAAAAACAAATGAATGAAAGGGTGTAGGTTTAGAGTGATGTGCAAAAGCAGCAAGTGTGAAGTAAGAAATAACATTTTCACTCAATGAGCAGTTAGGTATGGAATGATCTGCCTGGAATGATCTGTTGTGGAAGTAGCTTCAATTGAGGCATTTAAGAAGTCATAAGATGGTTACTTAGAGATGGTTTGGAGATGTTGGTGTTGGACTGGGGTGAACAAAGTTAAAAATCACACAACATCAGGTTATAATTCAACAGCTTTATTTTTGGAGGCACAATTTTTCAGTGTGTCACTCGTTCATCAGATGGTTGTGGAGTATAAGATCATAGGACACAGAATTTATAGCAAAAGTTTACAGTGTGATGTAACTGAAATTATATATTGAAAAAGACAAACAATCCAGGTCTTTTTTAAATATATAATTTCAATTACATTACACTGTAAACTTTTGCTATGAATTCTGTGCCTTACAATTGTGTCCTCCACAACCCCCTGACGAAGGAGCTACGCTCCAAAAGCTAGTGCTTCCAAATAAATCTGTTGGACTATAACCTGGTGTTGTGAGATTTTTAACATAATTTAAAAAGAAATGGTGTTTAGGGATATGGCGAATTGGCAGTATGTAACAGAACTTGTACAGGCACTATGGGTTAAATGTCTTCCTTCTACCCCTGCAACAATTCTGTGATTCTGTCCATTTGACTTTCAAACATAGCCATTTGATTGAAGCAGATGCTTTGTGCTTGCCACAGAAACTGTTGGCACTTTGCTGTGGGTGTAACATTGAAGTAACATGTTACCAAACACCAACATGTCCACCCCATCTCTGTTTAGTGCTTGCAACCATGACAAGCTGTTTGCTTTCTGTCTGTGCTGTAGGCAAGGGTAGGCATAGTTTCTAAGGTTTCCAAGTAAGTGTAATGTGAATGACCCTAAGGAAGCAAGCTCAGAGCCCTGCAATGCTCAGATCAACCTGGAATGCGCCTTGTAATGTAAGGTCTATGAGCTGCAAAGCATAATGGGTAAAGTGTTGAAATGCATTCTGAGGTAGTTCAAGGTCAGCCATGATAACGTAGTGATGCTTATGTTTGACTGATGCTAACATCTGTAAATGAAGGATAGGTGCAGTCACTGCCAATTGGCTAAGCCATAAGATATTGGAGAATGAAGGTAAACATTGAGACCCAGAGAAGCAACTAATGAGTTTCATTTGAGAAATAAGCACTCAGAATTTCAAGTTGGGATTTTCTGCATTTAGTTTTTCATTAGTGGCTGGGAGAATAATACAATACTTAGAAATGAAGCAAGATTAGCTAGTGATGACAAGCAAATGGTTGGAAATTAGGTCCTTATTAAATACTGAGATTCTCATCTAGCTGTTGAAACCTCAAGGAGAAAATGACACTTTTTAATCTCAACACAAAAATCCCTATTTCTATTTTCCATTTCTATTTTCCCCACGTTTTCCCAAATTTCTCATCATCAGTGTCGAAGGGAAAACTCTACAAAATGTTTCAATTCTGCCTTGCAATGAGTCTGCTGTAGATATTGCTTGTAAAGATGTCGATAAACGACTGAGTTTTTGACAATTAGATTAGATTACTTACAGCGTGGAAACAGGCCCTTCAGCCCAACAAGTTCACACCAACCCGCCGAAGCGCAACCCACCCATACCCCTATATTTACCCCTTACCTAACACTACGGGCAATTTACCATGGCCAATTCACCTGACCCGCACATCTTTGTGACTGTGTGAGGAAACCGGAGCACCCGGAGCCCACTAGTTCTGATGGCCTAACTCTTAGACTGTTGAAATCATTCAGACTAAAGCAAATAAAGGACTGTCATGATTTTTCAATCCTCACCCAACATGCAGATTTTGCCATGAGATTGAAAATAACTAATCTTGTTTCTGTTCTTGAAAGGGAGAAAAAGATGAATTGGGTAATTACAAATTTATTCTGTCAAAATTAGTTTTAGGCAAACTCTTAAGGGCTAATGGTAAGTCATTCTTCCGGTAGCAGCTCAAAGGTTTATACCCTTTTTTTATTATCCATTCATGCCATTCTATCATGACTATTTTGTTTGAGGCATTTGTACAGGTTGGCAATGTGCTTTATTAAAAGATTTCAATGTATTTCAATATCAAATAGCACTGAATGACCAATTTTAATGAAAATGTGGAACCGTTTGGTTGTGTGAATAAGAAATGGCATTTGGGAGTCATATTTGGAGGAACATTTAGCTTCATGAAATTAAATCATTCTTCAATCGGTAAGGCCTGGACTGTGCCTCAGAAACTGGAGATTTTTTTCCCCTCCTTCACTTCAAAATGTTCAAGAAGCTCAGCAAAGGGCTATTCAGTACTCAAGATAACAATTATTCCAGGCACTCTGCTTTGATTAAAAGAACAGGAGGGGCAAGGCCAGCAGTAGTATCAAGTTGCAAAAGCTCAGGGAACTGCAGCAGAATGCTAAGAAACCGGAAAAGGAAAAGACAGTTCAGAAATATTCTTCCATATCTGCAAGGTTTTTACTCAGCTTTTCCTGAGGAGCAGTGTGTCAGGAGTTTGCAAATCTACAGGAAGGCTGTCAAAGACACAGAAGACTGACCTTCAACCTATTTTCTCACAAATCCATAACTCCAAAATTAAAAATGTCTCTCATATTTTTAATCTTGGGCTCTTACTTTTAAATGTGACCAGTCATATTAGTCAGTCTACAATCCATACCTGCCTCAAGCAAGTCTCTGTTATCTTCTGTTTCAAGGTCAAACAATTGAAAATTTTCCTCATGGCTACCAGCAACAAATTGAAAATTACTGTATCATTTTGATACTGTACCTATGTAGGAGAGTGTAATAAATATCATTACATTTAATCATGACCTTCTAATCATGAAAGTATCAACACATCTTAACATCTGTTTAGTGATGATGAGGAAATCAAATTAGGTTGGAATAAACAGAAGAATGAGGATTAAAAACAAAAATTATGTAAATTATAAAGGCAGCTAAACAAAATTTAGTCAACAATTAATATCTAAACAGAAGTTAGGAAAGAGTACAACGTTTTCATTTTCATGCATCTTCTACGCATGTTTGCAACATTACAACGGACAAATTGCTTTTTTGACAACTAATAAAATCATAATTGTCATATTCATGCATTATTCCACACTATTCTACAGGAATTGAAATCAATTTAACAAAAGCTCAGTGGAGATAGAATGACAAAAAATGAATTTCTATTTCAGTTCCCTCAAAATATCGGGGAGAAGCAAATCTTGAAGGCTATGTTGTTGCCTTATGATTTATCACATTTTCTGAGTTACTGAAGTTACTGAGATGAAAAGCTCCAGATTGAGAAGTGTGCTCACCCCACAAAGCAAGTATTGCCTTAGTGAGGAAGGTACCCATATTATTTGTAGGGTGACACTTAGATAACAAACTTGGGGAAATGGGTAGCAGGCAGTCCCCTTAAGTTGTAGGGGTGCCATCATCATTACTAAGTTTAGAGATGAACGAGTTCAGTTACAGATGTATCTGTGCCTTATATGTCTTGTGCCTGTGTCTACTGACAGAATTGATCTCTAATATATTTAATGCGCCATACTGATCCAATGTTTTCTGTTTGCTATGTTACAGTGCCCTCTTGTGGCATGATGATTCTTACTCCTGCTCCTCACAGAAGAGGATCTGTCTTTGATATGGTATTTTGCCAATTGATCACTCCAGAAATGTTATGGTATTTGCTACCTCTACCAGTATATTGTACTGGTAAAGGGTTGGTTCAGGTAGTTCACTGCCACCGATCATCTTTTGTCTTTGTTTTGCCTTGGAGCTAACTATAGATTTGTGGTAAAGGATACATCATCGTACAGTATCCACAGAGGAGGCATTGTTCTGGAAGAAAAGAAGGCTTATTATCTGATAGCAATATATGCAGCAATAGCTACATTTATTCAGGTAAATTTATTAGGATCTTGGGGAACTGTTAGAGATACATCTGCTCTCTCTAAAAGCTGGAGCAGAACTCCTCTTCTCCACCCTTAGGACATCAATAGAATGGTTGGAACCAATGCAAAATGAGCATTAACTCTTTCAGAACCAATAACTTATCTAACATCTTTCCCCAAGTTTTTATCCTCATGTTAAACCACTGTATATCGTCATCATCAACAATCACCCGCTAACAAGTATGATATTCCACTGAGGAAATCTGTGTCACTAGTCATGGATTCTATGCATCCTTGCTTGCTGATGAGCTTGATCCTAAAGCTCCATCTCTGACCACACATTTGACAGTGTTTCCATAAAATGGAAATGGTCCTTGGGCTTTGAGATCTTTGGCATTCCTTTTTCCAATTAATTTCCGTATTTCATCTTGCTGATAACCGTTCTCAAAGAATTGTGTCCCTTTTCATATAAGAGTTTCTTCCAAGTCAGGTTCCTTTGAATGAGACTCTCCTATGAATTGGCATCTATGTTGCATTCCTTGATCGAAACTTTCCAAAAGTCATGAAATGGTTTCTTTGTCCTCATCTTATTCAAATGCCTTACTTGAGCTGAACAATGATGATTTGCTTTAGTAGTCAGAACTTAAACACCCTTAGCCATGGTTGGCCCCGGCAGAATTGTTTTCAGATGATCATGGTCTCAATACAGGTTCTATTAGCTGCTTCAAGGATTGTGGTGTCAATACTTCTGTTCTCCCAACTGATATAGGGAATCCATCTCAAAAAGCATTGTTGGTACTTCTTGTGTGCCTTGAGGTGGCATCTATACATAGACCAAGACTTTGGGGCAAATAGAAGAATCTGAAGGATGTCTGCCTTGTACGCAAGGATTTTTGTATCACTACAGATGTCACAATCATCAAAGATTCTTATCCTAAGGTGTGTGAAAACGCAGATTGGATGTGATTTTGCATGTCCACATCAATGTCAGTCTTAGGTAATAGATAGCTTTTAGGTAGGGTAAATTTTCCATGTTTGGAGGATTTCTGCATTGATCTTAAGATCATAAGACATAGGAGTGGAAGTAAGGCCATTCGGCCCATCGAGTCCACTCCACCATTCAATCATGACTGATTGGCATTTCAACTCCACTTACCAGCGTTCTCCCCGTAGCCCTTAATTCCTTGTGACATCAAGAATTTATCAATCTCTGCGTTGAAGACATTTAGCGTCCCGGCCTCCACTGCGCTCTGCGGCAATGAATTCCACAGGCCCACCACTCTCTGGCTGAAGAAATGTCTCCGCATTTCTGTTCTGAATTGACCCCCACTAATTCTAAGACTGTGTCCATGGGTCCTAGTCTCCTCGCCTAACGGAAACAATTTCCTAGCGTCCACCCTTTCCAAACCACGTATTATCTTGTAAGTTTCTATTAAATCTCCCCTTAATCTTCTAAACTCCAATGAATACAATCCCAGGATCCTCAGCCGTTCCTCATATGTTAGACCAACCATTCCAGGGATCATCCGTGTGAATCTCCGCTGGACATGCTCCAGTGCCAGTATGTCCCTCCTGAGGTGTGGGGACCAAAACTGGACACAGTACTCCAAATGGGGCCTAACCAAAGCTTTATAAAGTTTCAGTAGCACAACAGTGCTTTTATATTCCAACCCTCTTGAGATAAATGACAACATTGCATTCGCTTTCTTAATCACGGACTCAACTTCATGTTTACCTTTAGAGAATCCTCGACTAGGACTCCCAGATCCCTTTGTACTTTGGCTTTACAAATTTTCTCACTGTTTAGAAAGTAGTCTATGCTTTTGTTCTTTTTGCCAAAGTGCAAGACCTCGCATTTGCTCACGTTGAATTCCATCAGCCATTTCCTGGACCACTCTCCCAAACTGTCTAAATCCATCTGCAGCCTCCCCACTTCCTCAGTACTACCTGCCTGTCCACCTAACTTTGTATCATTGGCAAACTTCACGAGAATGCCCCCAGTCCCTTCATCCAGATCATTAATATATAATGTGAACAGCTGCCGCCCCAACACTGAACCCTGCGGGACACCGCTTGTCACCGGCTGCCATTCTGAAAAAGAACCTTTTATCCCAACTCTCTGCCTTCTGTCAGACAGCCAATCCTCAATCCATACCAGTAGCTCACCTCGAACACCATGGGCCCTTGCCTTGCTCAGCAGCCTCCCGTGTGGCACCTTATCAAAGGCCTTTTGGAAGTCTAGATAGGCTACATCCACTGGGTTTCCCTGGTCTAACCTACTTGTCACCTCTTCAAAGAATTCCAACAGGTTTGTCAGACACGACCTCCCCTTACTAAATCCATCTTAATTGAGGGATGAGCTGAAATTTGTCTCGGGTTGGACTGGTAAAGGATTTTGTGTCTTCTTGAGGTTGAGGCTAAGCCAAATTCTTCAGTCTTGTTCCATGAAGATATTAAGTGAAGCTCGAAGATTTTCTTCTGAGAGAACAGAGATGGTGTTGACATCTATATACTGAAGTTACACAAGTGAGGTCAGCATCATTTTCTTCTTAAATTTCAACAACCACTTCAGGTTGATAGGTTTTCCATCCATGCTGCAGACAATGTCCACACCACTGGGAAGCTTTTTCTTGACAAGATAAGAACGGTGGTGATGAAGATGGAGAAAAGGGTGGGGGTGATGACAATTCCTGCTTGACCGCTATCTTTGACTTCAAATGATTCTATCATTTTACCATCAGTGAAGACCATCACCAACATCTTGTCATGTGGTGTAACCATCATCTTCTTTCCTCAGTTGCCCTTTATCTGCTCTTGGAGTCCCCTGCAGTGATATCAATGTCAAATGCCTGACTGTACATGCAACAAGGGCTGTTCTTCATTCTGGATAATTGTTTTACTGGTTACTCATGTGGGTTCATACATTCCAAGTTTTGAGATTGGTTTTCAGACAACAGTAGATGAACCCACTGGATGCAGATTTCCAGTCAGGATGGTGAAAGGACAGGCGGGTTTTAGGGCACCTTTTCCAGATCCTGAGCAGAGTGGATCCTGAAGAGGACGGCTCAGTTGTGAAGCAAGTTGCTGAAACGCTCTCCTGTTCCTATTGAAAAATGAAGAGATTGAGACAAACTTCACTGCCTATGTGCTGATAGTTGTGTTTGTGATTCACTGGAACCTGAAAGAAACATGAGGTAGATAGGGAGTAACCTTGAACAGGGAATAGTTTATAGTGCATTCTTTCAGCTCCACAGTCAGTCCTAGACTGCCTCTCCCAACTCCTGTGCTGCATCACCTGACCCATTCTGTTGAAGGGGCAACACATATTCAATTACATATGTAACACTGGTCTGAAGCTAGGGATTTTCAGATCTCACAATCCTGTCCCCATCACCTTTCACAAATCGACTGGGGCTTGTGCTATGTGTTGGGAGTGTTTGAATTCCTCTAGATAGGCTTGTGTGGAACATCTTTAACATGGGAATGCTCTTACACATCAGCTGGCACGTCGTCCATGACAGAAGGTAGGTCAAGTTCTAATGGCAAGAAAATCTCAACAACTGGGGATCTCTCTACTACAGCGTCCTTCATCTGCCGCTGCAGCCATTGATATCACATAAATATCTGGATCATCGTTGAGGACTTGGTTTGGATTGCACTTTGTCTGGTTCCTTCTTCTGGCTTTAACGTCACGTGTGGACCTGCCTGGCTTCATCACCATTGGTGGGCCTGCCTGGTTTTATCATCATGGGTGGGTCAGTCTGGGTTTATCATCATGGGTGTGTCAGTCTGGGTTTATTGTCATGGATGGGCCTGCCTGGCTTTATCATCATGGGTGGACCAGCCTGGCTTTATCATCATGGGTGGACCAGCCTGGCATGTGGGCCTGCCAGAAGTTGAGAACTCCTGACAGTATCCCTCTTGGGAGCAAGAGAATACTCAAGCCTCCACGATAGCAAGGTGGCAATTCACAGAAAGAACCATTGTACAATCATGTAAATAACAACACTAGGCATTACCTCCAATTCCCCTGTGTCTCTGACTTCAAAAATGCAGGTGAGCTGGACATTTCAGGATCCTCTTAGAATGCACTGTTTGTATTTAGAAACTTTGTAAGCCTTTCACTTGAGGACTGTTAATTTGGGCTCTAATCAAGGGATCATTTCTCTGCTAGAGTATTTTTAATCTCTTGAATACACTTCACAGAGGGTGTTTTCAATGTAGACCCTGTTATTAATCTATTACTTTATCTGAAGGATTTTTTTATCTCTTGAATTTCAATCAGAGAGGAACTCATCTCTGCTAATTTAGATAATTGTCCCATTAAATCACCTGGGTGACTACTAAGCACATGAATGTCCATCGTAAAAGATATCCTCTTTGTTGAAGCCAGTACTTTCTTCCTTGCTGTATCCTGGGATTCTGGACCAGGAAATCTCTTTTTAATTGCCACGGATTTTTTTTTCCTTGCCTCTACTGCACTCACTGCCATTACTTGCTGTTCACTACTAACTAACTGTGACTGGAAAATAGCTGGGACAATGTTCAGGCTGTGCAGAGACAGTGTCAGTTTGATTGGAGGAATACACATTTCCTGGACATCAGAGCATTGAAGAGAAAATACTTGAAACATGCAAATTGCAGTTACATTTAATTTGCAATATTTTCATTGCCTGATTGCAAAGCATGTAGAAAGTATGTGCTCAGGATTCAAATGCTGATTGAAAGCTATTTGCACCATGTCAGTTTGCAAATTGAACTCTGGCATTTCAAATTGATGAAGAAGTTAGCAGCAATGAACTAAAGACAGCAGTAAATTGGTCAAAAGCTATCCATAATATATTTTTCCAATGTTGCTGCAGAAGGTGGAGACAACTGCTTCATCATTTGTCAGGGAAGTAGTAACAGTGGACCAATGTATATTCAATGAGTAATCTGGGTCTGGAATAGGAAGGAGTTTGGAGCTCAGCAGGAACTCCCTTTTCTCTGTACTGGAATAAATCAGCATGGCATCTTCAAGTGTTGCACACGTGAAGGTAAAAGCTAATTGCCTCATTGTTTGGAGGAGTATGTACAGCTGTCATCTACAAGATATGCTACCGCTGACTGTTCAGAGATCTAAAAACCTGTGCTGATCCTTATATTCCTACTATTGGTGATTTCTACTAACAGTCATACCCCCAGCTACTGGTGGGATATTGCGGTTCCCTTCCTAAGAAGGTGAAGGTGATGCTAGATAACCAAGACCAACAGCAAACTCCATTGCAGAGCCACTGCAGAGGCTGAAAAGCACCCAGCTCAGGCCAAGGTCAGGGCCACTGGGCCCCTCTGGAAGAGTGGCATCCACAGGATAACCAGAACCTTTCATCCCAAGTACCATTTCCAGTGGATGAGCAAGGCATAGTGTTCGTGTAGTTTCCATATGTCCCAGTTCACTGTGATGGAACTATGCTGGATGCCAGAGCAGGACCTGAGGGACGCAGTAGTGAGTGGCCATCGCCTCCTGGTGGCTGTGAAGTTGACAACCGCTTTAAACATCTATGCAACTAAACATTGTTCCAGAGAGTGATGGTGATCTGCTTGAGATCATGCACTCA
The DNA here is from genome assembly GCF_020745735.1 of Hemiscyllium ocellatum. Lineage (NCBI taxonomy): Eukaryota > Metazoa > Chordata > Chondrichthyes > Orectolobiformes > Hemiscylliidae > Hemiscyllium > Hemiscyllium ocellatum. The sequence continues at coordinate 99,410,909 of NC_083411.1, read as the reverse complement.
CAAATACACCAGGATGATGAGCAGTGCCATCTGTGCAAGAAATCTCCAGTTTCCCATACAGTCATAGAGATGGACAGCACAGAAACAGACCCTTTGGTCCAACTCATTGATCACTTTGTTTCCCGGTGACAAGGTCAGTGCCAAATCTTGGGCAGTATGATTCAGAAACAGCTGGCATCCCAAGGCTAAGAGTACCATCAATTGTGCACAGATGGCACTGAGAAGGCCCTATTTAAACACTGCAGGAATTTATCAACATGAAAAGGTTTCATTCCATCAATGTCTTGGTCATCTGTGATTACCATTGCACTTGCTGGAGGTGCAAATCAACTACCCTGGCAACTGCCACATCTCCTACACCCCAGAGCACTCTATTGTACCTATTGTCCAAGAGCCTTACAAGGCTAGCTATTGGAGTCAAAGGCTACCCACAGTAACCATGACTGGTAACACCATCGTTCAACCCCTAACTGATACAGAGTGCAGGTACAATGCTACCGATGCTTCGACTAGGGCATTCGTGGAGCAGATGAGAACGCTGTTGAAATTGCCATTCCAGTATAGTCTGGACAGAGTGTACTGCATCATCCTAGAGTTCTGTGCTCTGCACAATTGGAGCAGGCTACAGGATAATGTGATAAGTGCAGAGGAACAGGTACAATCTTCCAAAAGGACAATGAGGTCACTGGGAAGATTTGATTAGATTACTTACAGTGTGGAAACAGGCCCTTCGGCCCAACAAGTCCACACCGACCCGTCGAAGCGCAACCCACCCATTCCCGTACATTTACCCCTTTACCTAACACTACAGGCAATTTAGCATGGCCAATTCACCTGACCTGCACATCTTTGGTCTGTGGGAGGAAACCGGAGCACCCAGAGGAAACCCACACAGACACGGGGAGAATGTGCAAACTCCACACAGTCAGTCGCCTGAGGCGGGGATTGAACCCGGGTCTCAGGCGCTGTGAGGCAACAGTGCTAACCACTGTGCCACCGTGCCGCCCACTCCATCCAAGAGGGAGTCTCAACTGCTTCAGGGAATCCAAGCATTTGTTTTGCAATGTGGAGGCAAACTGCAACCTCTAATCATTTTGTTTATGTTCACTTTTAGTGACTGTAAATAAAAGCTCATTTGGAATTGTCCAATTGCTTGTCTGTAACTGATTAGCCCTTACTGCACAATTACAAGATGTGAGTTTGTAATGGTCATTGGGATGAAGTAGTGATGACCTAAAAAAGTGGATTAGACAGGCTGTGTCTAAGGACAGTGAAAATGCATGGCCATGTGATTAAACAATGAATAAGGTGAGACAATCTGTAAGACAGTGTCAGCCATGCCAGCAATGTACTGTGAGCAACATGGTTTTGTGGTTGCTGTGCCATTACTTTGCCAGTGTGGAGCAATGCTGGATTAGGCAGAAGTGAGGACTGCAGATGTCGGAAACCAGAGTTTAGATTAGAGTGGTGCTGAAAAAGCACAGCAGGTCAGGCAGCACCCAAGGAGCAGGAAAATCGACGTTTCAGGCAAAAGCCTCGGATGCTGCCTGACCTGCTGTGCTTTTCCAGCACCACTCTAATCTCAGCAATGCTGGATTGCCAATGCTCATCTGAGTAGCCTTTTAAAAGTTTCATAGACACCAGGAATGCTGATCTTTCTGTCAGATGCATAATGTATCGGGCTGGAATAGGGTGAGAAAGACACCATAGCGTTGAGCTGAGTAGGTAATGAGGTGAGTCAGATTAGATATGATGAGGGATCTCATCACAAAAAAAAACTTTCAGAAACTGACACTCAAAAAAACATGAAATTCAGCCATCAGTCTTTGGATATGTTTAAAGTAGAGATTGATAAATTTCTGATTATAAATGAGATAAGGGTTCTGGGTATAATGGGAGTAAAATACATTGAAGTATTTGATCAGCTGTGATTGTATTTAATGGCTGGGTAAATTAAGTGGCTGAACAGTTTACTCCAGTTCCTATGTATCTATGTTCCTTAGAATTTTCCACAACGATGGTGTGTGAACATCATCCCACACTGTCATCAACAATAACGTGCTGTGGCTCCAGGTCAAATATTAGATCTTATCTTGCTATATTTGAAGCCAGATGAGTTGTCTCATTGTTCAGTGGCCATTGTATTTTCATCTTATTCAATAATTTGCTGAACATCATGGTTCAGTTAATTCACTAAGTTTAGAAGAGCACCTCACTATCAATTATTTGGATGTTCTTCTTTTCACAAGTTAAAATTGTTTTCTAGTGTCAGTAATATCTTTACATTCCTCGAGTATCTCAACAATTCTCCCTGGTGGCTCAGGAAGTTTATTCAATGGGTCATTAATCTTTAAAAACAAAGCAGATCCCAGATCTGGGCTGTTGTTTGATTCCAACTGGAAAGGTATTTTCATCCATCTTTGGGGAAATATGAGGAATTTAGCCAAGATCCTGATTGCCATCCAATGTGCCCCACCTGATTAAGTTTGATTGGGTGAGGACTAAAATTAGCTGTATGCCACCTCGTTCATTTAAATAAACTGTTGCATTCATTGTTTAGGCACACATGTGGCATTTGGACAAGGCAGTAATAGCTGCCAATTCCCAGATGCAGGTTGGCAAAAATCAGAAGAGGATTATGGAAGGGTGTAATTGTATAGAGAAAAATTGGTAAGAGAAAAAGAAAAATATTCATTAGTGTTTTTGTTGTTCCTACTTTATACAAATATTGTGCAATCGTGCTGCTGATTTCTATGTTAATAGCTGATGGTATTTTAAACTGTTATGCTCTTTCACTCAGGCTGGTTTCTTCCCTGATTACTTTTCTCTTGTCCGTTATCGTGAATGGTCTTGTTCTCTTCTCCCAAGAGAATGTATTGTTGTCAAAATAAGTCTTGCTCAATTGTCTTTCAACCCTGCAGGGTTATTTATGTCATCCTTACAGCATTGTGTATCTAACTGTAGTTTAAAAGACTTGGGAGCTTCCCAAATGAGAGTCTTGCAAATTCTCCACAACACATTTCCCTCTTTGTTCATGTTTTTATCTGGGTCATCATGAGGGAAATTGTTTTGACAAGTAAATTAGTTTCTTTCACTAATTACTTCTAATATTATCCTGCTAGCACACCATTATGGTGATTTAGTTTTGCATAATACAACAGGTATTGCAATTTAAAAGAAGTTCGGTTAGAAATTTCTACTTCGCTGCTAAAATTTCTATTAATGCCCCTAATCAATGGATGTAACGTTACCAATATACAAAGGAAAAAATTGTTGCAACTGAACACATGAACAACTCCCAGTTAGCACATCACAAATTAGATTTCTCGTTACCCAAAGGAAAAGATTGCACTTGTGTCTGGATTGCTTTTTAACGGACTGATGTGATGAATACAACACTGTGATGAATGTGGTATCTTTATTCTGTTGTAGATGATTTTCTAATTGACCTGTTCAAATATATGATACACCGATGGAGTAGATAGGACTTGAACCCAGGCTTTCCATCTCTGAGGTAGGGACTCAATCACATCATCGTAAGACCTCTCAATCTTTCTGTTGGGGTCTCCTGGACAATTTTGTACATGTTCATTTTTTCATGCGTCCCTTGTTATTTTATATTACTCATTTGTTAGTAAGCGTGAGTGTTAGTCATGTGAATTGCCAGTAAAAACACTGAGTGCAACCTGTTACAACACAAGTTAAAGAAAGGAGTTATGGGCTGAAAGAGGCGGCTGGCAGAATCAGAAAAAATCCTGCTTCAGGCTCCAGCCTCAGGAAAGAATGGCTGTGGAGGTGCAATTGTAATTCTGGGAATGGATACATGCTGGTTTAGGGACTAATACCTTTGGAAACAATTCAGAGACAGCTACATGGGTTGCTCAGTGAGGATGTAACATTGGCCTGCCACATTCCTTTGGGACATTATCTTAGTTATAAAGAATCATGCCCTCTAGCCTCATCCCTCAACTTCACTCATACCCCATACACTTGCAATGGGTGGGAGGGGTTAGAAAACCTATGTAAGAGAATGAGTTAGCTATTGTCTGCACACATGAATATGAAATGCTTTGTTGGGAACATTAAAACTGGTCTGAAAGCTTGATTATTTAAATGCTCCCTAACTGAAATAAAGATTAAAGCCTGAATTTTCATCCCTGGATAGAGAGTGCAGAGTCAGGACAGTTTGAGTTTTCAATTTGGGAAGATAATTTTATGGAAGCCATGGTGCTACCCTCCGAAGAAAATTAAAGACTATTGACAACAGAAATGGCTTGAACAAAAGGAGAGCCTTCATTCTCTGGTATTTTTTTTCAGAGATGTAACAAAGAAATATTAAAAATCTCTCCATTCCTGACTGCTCATAACACTCCCAACTGCCCCACATTTTTCATGTCCCATCCATGACAGCCCATACCCACAATGGATGACAGTCCCGTGCTGACCTATGCTCCTTTAAACACCCCAATGGCATTGCATGCCCTCTATGACAACCTCAAACTCTATATGCCTCATGATCCCATATATCACCCATGGCAACATATGGACCATGCATTCCCCATGGCTGTTCAAACTCTTCTTGTCTGTGCTCACTCATAAACCTCCACACCTTCATGCATACATATGCCATTTCAATAATTTTTATTACAGCCATTGATGGCCCATATGTCAACTTATTTCCAATTCATGCCAACCTATGCCTCTAACTACTTTTACAGTTTTCATGCTAATTCACCCAGTATTCATACTGAACTGACTTCAAAACCTGTTAGGAGAAAGTGAGGACTGCAGATGCTGAAGATCAGAGCTGAAAATGTGTTGCTGGAAAAGCGCAGCAGGTCAGGCAGCATCCAAGGAACAGGAGAGTCGACATTTCGGGCATGATGCCTGAAGAAGGGCTCATGCCCGAAACGTCAACTCTCCTGCTCCTTGGATGCTGCCTGACCTGCTGCGCTTTTCCAGCAACACATTTTCAGCTCTGACTTCAAAACCTGTGTCAAGATTAAATGAAGTTCTTTAGATAAATTCATTACCAACAAAAAGATAAAAATACACTTACAAATCCTTAATCCCATTTCAAAGGCTTTATAATTTACGTGAAATTATCAATAACACTTGCATTGATAGTGATATGTGCGGGTCAGGTGAATTGGCCATGCTAAATTGCCCGTAGTGTTAGGGGTATGGGTGGGTTGCACTTCGGCGGGTCGGTGTGGACTTGTTGGGCTGAAGGGCCTGTTTTCACACTGTAAGTAATCTAATCTAATGAATAGGTTTAAATGTGTCTAAAAAGTGGATAATGTGTTTAAAATGTGTTTAAAAAGTGGATAAACACATTGGAACTGTCAGATTGAGCTGACAAATGGAGCTGTCAGGCTATCAAAACACTTAAATCTCCTGACCTTTAAACATTTGGAAAAAAAAACATTTTCTGCAGTGATTTTAAAAAGTCTATGATTGCTATTTCATTAATCTGTTGGATTATGTCAGAGGTTTATCATTACACAATAAGTTATAATCACTATAAGGTTATGATATTTTCAGTACCTATTGTGTAATGATAAACCTCTGACATAATTCAACAGATTAATGAAATAGCAATCATAGACTTTTTAAAATCACTGCAGAAAATGTTTTTTTTCCAAATGTTTAAAGGTCAGGAGATTTAAGTGTTTTGATAGCCTGACAGCTCCATTTGTCAGCTCAATCTGACAGTTCCAATGTGTTTATCTACTTTTTAAACACATTATCCACTTTTTAGACACATTTAAACCTATTAATTAGATTAGATTACTTACAGTGTGGAAACAGGCCCTTCGGCCCAACAAGTCCACACCGACCCACCGAAGCGCAACCCACCCATACCCCTAACACTACGGGCAATTTAGCATGGCCAATTCACCTGACCCGCACATCTTTGGACTGTGGGAGGAAACCGGAGCACCCGGAGGAAACCCACGCAGACACGGGGAGAAAGTGCAAACTCCACACAGTCAGTCGCCTGAGTCGGGAATTGAACCCGGGTCTCAGGCGCTGTGAGGCAGCAGTGCTAGCCACTGTGCCACCGTGCCGCCAACAAGAATAACCCACCCAGACCCATTCCCCCTGACTAATGCACCTAACCTACACATCCCTGAACACGATGGACAATTTAGCATGGCCACAGGGAGAATGTGCAAACTCCACACAGACAGTTGCTCGAGGCTGGAATTGAACCTGGGTCCCCGACATTGTGAGGCAGCAGTGCTAACCACTGAGCCAACATGCCATTCTAAATATTAATATTTATATCAAATAATTAAAAAGAGCACCTAACCTACCCTGGCACCATAACCAATAATACAATTTACCTCTCCAAAATAGTGCACTACTGTTTCCAAAGAATTCTGATAGTTTCTGACCTTTTTGTACTAGGACTAAAGTGCATAAGTCATGTTTTGGGCATTCCACTCACAAATATTAGATCTCACTGAAGGCTGTTGCTGTTTTATACCTGAAGCTGTTTATATGACCCATAGATGTCCAAAGTGTGACGTACTCAGTTGCCTCACCTAGGATAATGTTCGAGACCAGAGCCATTGTTAGGACTTCTGGATTCAGGCCTCCAGCACCGTTTTCATAAAGAAATGGAGCCTCTCAATCCAAGTGAACATTCAGGCCTAAAAGTTCAAGTTTCAGGGAGCCGGACAGCAAGATGAGAGAAGTGAGCGGCACGGTGGCACAGTGGTTTACAGCGCCTGAGACCCGGGTTCAGTTCCCGACTCAGGCGACCGACTGTGTGGAGTTTGCACGTCCTCCCCGTGTCTGCGTGGGTTTCCTCCGGGTGCTCCGGTTTCCTCCCACAGTCCAAAGATGTGCAGGTCAGGTGAATTGGTCATGCTAACTTGCCCGTAGTGTTAGGTATGGGGTAAATGTAGGGGTATGGGTGGGTTGCGCTTCGGCTGGTCGGTGTGGACTTGTTGGCCCGAAGGGCCTGTTTCCACACTGTAAGTAATCTAAACAAGTAATCTAACCTAATCTAAACAGTTGAATCTAGGTAAAATGATAACATGTTATGGACCATACCAGATCTCCCAAAATACATTAAGGAAATAACCTAGACCCTAACTTTTTTTTAAAGGCAAGTGTAGGGCGCTATATTTCACATATGATTTAATTGCTCCACCACTAAGCTTTAGTCAAAACAGAGGTAAGATATAACAAAAAGAAGAATTGGAAAATTTCACTCTATTGAAATATTTAACAAGATTAATGTATTATTAAACCACAATTATTAATTGTTCCAATATAGGCAGCATCCCATAAACACACTTGCTTGCAAAAAATGCAGTTCAGCAAAATAGTTATAATTCTCATGTGCTCTCTCCAGTCCAGAAGAAAGAAGCAATCTGTCCCTTTTAATTTTTAAGAGGAAGCCTCCCTTCCTACGATTTCACTTGAGAAATCAAGCTTTTAGTTCTAGATCACCTCTCATACGTATCCGTTTCAGTCCAAACTCTGCATGTCTTCACTGCAGAAGTATTTAGCATTACAGGTCAGTCCCATGCTTCCTAATTGCTATGGTGTTATGGTGACCAAACCACCTTCATACCATTTAATGGTATTACAGTTGAGTCAGATATATACATGCCGTCACTTTGAGGCAAAGTTAGAAATTGAATATTCTGCAGCAAGTAGGTCATCTCCTGACTCTTCAAAGTTTTTCCACTATCTATTAGTTGCAAGTCTTGAGTATGATCAAATATTTTCCATTGTTTTGATGTGTGCAGGGGCAATAACCATCAAAAGATTAGATACAACCCAGGTTAAAGCAATGCTTTTAATTGGCACCCTATTCACAAGCTTAAACATCCACTCCCTACAACATTCACACACAATGTCTGAAGCATGTACCATCTCAGGGATGAATGACAGCAATTCATCAGAGCTTTTTCAATACCACACCCGATTTTATGACCTCCATCAACTAGAAGGACAAGAGCATCAGATGTAAAGGAACAGTCTTCAACTTGTGCACCAGCCAGATACGGGCATATATCATTAGTCATTCCCACTGGATCAAAATCCTGGTACTCTCATTCACTTGCACTGTAAGAGTATTTTCATGACACCATCTGCTGTGGTTCAAGTACAAGGTTCACCATTTCCTTCTTAAGAGCAACTAGAGATGGGGAACAAATGACAGCTTTGAAATTAATATCTATGTCCAAATAATGACAAGGAAATAAAGTTGCATGCAGTATAAAATATATAGTCTCAGCAAAATCCCATATGGATGAAACATCCTCATACTAACATTTTACTGTCCTAACGTTATTGCCTAACTTTTTATGAGTTGATTCCATGGCTATTTCAACACTGTTGACTAATTTTTTGTGTCAATATGCTTTTCCTTAACTGAAATACTTTATACTTGCCTGTATTAAAAACTTTCTGCTTGCTAAATTATGGCCTCTGACTCATTCCATAGTTTCTGACTTCCTCCTCCAATTCCTGTGCACATTGTAATTTGGTATTATTTTAAATAAAATTAATTTGTAGTAAGTTTCTAAATTCACAACACTTATGTGAGTTAGAAACTGCAATGAACCCAATGTCATTTCCTGAACAAACCAGCAAATACCCAAAACTCTCCTGACACTGACAGAACTTTCCTAATAAGTATTTGTTGTTTTATACCAAAATAAACTTCCAGTAATTTCTTATCTAATCCCAGGATATTTATCCTTAATGAATTGGATTTAGTTAATAGCCTTTCATGTGTAACTCTGAAAATCTTTGTAAATCAAGATACACCAAAAGTTTTGGTATTGCTTAGTTTAGTTCTGTTGGCACTTCTTCAAAAATGACAAGGAGATTGGTTAGTAGCATCTACCCCAATACAATCTGTGGTAGAACATAGAAAAATACAGCATAGTACAGGCCCTTTGGCCCTTAATGTTGCGCCAATCCAAGCCCACCTAACCTACACTATCCCACTATCCTCCATATCTGAAAATATGTTGCTGGTTAAAGCACAGCAGGTTAGGCAGCATCCAAGGAACAGGAAATTCGACGTTTCGGGCATAAGCCCTTCACCAGGAACCTGATGAAGGGCTTATGCCCGAAACGTCGAATTTCCTGTTCCTTGGATGCTGCCTGACCTGCTGTGCTTTAACCAGCAACACATTTTCAGCTGTGATCTCCAGCATCTGCAGACCTCATTTTTTACCCCACTATCCTCCATATGTCTATCCAATGCCCTTTTAAATGCCCATAAAGAGGAAGAGTCCACCACTGCTACTGGCAGGGCATTCCATGAACTCACGACTTGCTGAGTAAAGAATCTACCCTAACATCTGTCCTATACCTACCACCCCTTAATTTAAAGCTATGCCCCCTCGTAATAGCTGACTCCATACGTGGAAAAAGGTTCTCATGGTCAACCCTATCTAAACTCCTAATCATCTTGTAAATTGTTGTTTATTAGATTACTATGTTTGGACAATCTTTAAATTTATATTTGATAATCAACTCTATTATCCCACTTAAGCAGAAGAGCACAGCCACCTATATTTTGACCATCTTTTTGAACAAGAGTATCATGAAATTCTGAGTCTAAGGATGAGAGTCTTTGACAACCATAACATCTGTGTTGTTAAAAAGATCCTTATGAATAAAAAAATCATCCTTCAGACTCTTCTCTTTGGTTCTGAAACATGGACTACACATATATGCCACCTCAAGACCCTTGAGAAGTACCATCAATACAGTTTGAGATGGATTGTCTACATCAGCTGGAAGGACAGGCACACTGACATCAGCATCTTGAAATAACTAACAGCGCCAGCATTGAAACCATAATCATATGAAACCAACTCCGCTGGACCAGCCATATGCTTTGAATACCTCAGCTTCAATTACTAAAACAAATCTTCTTAACCAGATCAAGGAAGGCACTCAAAGGACAAAGGAAATGTTTTAAACACTCTCTCAAGGCCGCTGACAAGATATGCAACACAGATGTCAACGCATGAGGAATTCTCTTTCAGAAGAAACCAATTTGGAAGAAATTCCTGAATGAGGGGACTTAACTCTTTGAGAATACCCATTGTCAAAAGGAAATGTAGAATTGGAATCAAAGAAATGCCAATGATGTCAAGGTCAAGAGTCACTTCCACCTCCTGAAAACACCCGCAAACTGTGTTGTCAGAGATGCAGATCTAGAATCAGGCTCAATGACCACACAAGGACACCCTGAACCCATGCCAAGTGTTGGAATTTCCAAGGTGGACAAGCATACTTATTAGCAGGTGATTGTCTATGATAATGACCAGTCAAATGGTACCTCATCACATTCCAAACTCCCTGATAATTGCAGGGTGATGGAATCTAGGAAATTAGTATTGAAGTGCATTTGACATTTTAAAGAAAGACAAGAAGCTAGGAAACAGTGTCGGGTACCTTCAATAATTAAGGATGTTCTTAGAACAGCAGCAAAATTTGACTTTAGCACAAGGTAGCAAGATATTGAATCAGTTTGAATAGAAATACAAACAGCAAATGCACTTGTGAGATACGTCGAAGGCCCCCTAAATATAACCACATTTCAGGACAAATTAAATAGGAAAAAAAAATGGAGCATGTAGCAGTTTACCTCAACATTCATTAGTGGTATTAACTTACATGTTGACTGGGCAATCAAATTGGCAAATATAACCTATGAAATGAATCCATAAATTGTATTCTGAGCAATTTTTTAGAGCAACACATTCAAATGTTGGTTATGTGGATTGGTTGGTGGGAGGTGTTTGTGTGTGATGCTGTTCAAAGAATCAGTGCATGTTTGATGGGCTGAATGGGCTCCTTCTGCATTATAGGCACGCTGTGATTCTATGAAAAAATAATGAGCACGCAAGCTAGTCCAGACCTGGTAATGAGCAATAAGACAAATTAATCAATAACCTCACAGTAAAGGATCCTGTAGATGATAGCAATCATAACTTGATTGGACTTCACGTTCAGTTTGAAGAGGATAAGTGCAAGTCTAAGACTATTTTAAACCTGAATAAAGGTGATTACAAGGGCACAAAAACAGGGTAATTGGACCCAAAACATGACATCTTTCTCTTCACAGCTGCTGCCAGAATTGATGAATTTCTCCAGCAATTTCTGGTTTTGTAATTCAGGCTCTTATTGATCTTCTAGAGAGTGAGCCTAGGACCAACCATCTACAGCTCCTTCATTAATGACCTTCCCTCCATTGTAAGGTCAAGAGTGGGAATGTTCGCTGATAATCGCACAACGTTCAGTACTGTGATCCTGAGATACTGAAGCAGTCCTTGTCCAAAAGCAGCAAGACCAAGACAATAACCAGCCTTGAGCTGATAAGTGACATGTAATATTTGCTCCACACAAAGTGCCAAGAAATAATCTTCTCAGCAGAGAGTATCCAATCATCATCCATTGCTAATGGCATCAATGCCATCACCATTGCTATCAACATCTGATGGGTACCTTGATCAGAATTGGAACTGAGCCAAGCATATACTACTGTGTCTGTGACAAGGGCAAATGAGACAGTAGGTGTTCTGCAGCAAGTAACTCACTCGACACCCCAATACCTACCTAAAATTTACAAAGTACAAGCCCAGATCTGATGGAATACTTTTAGCTTGTCTGGATGAGTGCAGCTCCAACAACACTCAAGGAAATCAGTATCGTCCAAGACAAATCAGCCTGTTTGATTGGCACCCTATCCATTTCCCACAACATCCATTCTCTTCATGACAATCACACAATGGCAGCCATGTGTATCACCACAAGGTTCTCAGCAGTGACACTCTTAGACTCCTTCAACAGCAGCTTCTATGCCTGCAACATTTACCTCCTCGAAAATCAAAGGGAACTTGGGAACACCAAGTTCCTGCAAATTCTGCACCAAGCCACATATCATCCTAACTTTAAACTTATATTAGTATTCCTGCACTGTCACGGGGTCAAATTTGCAGAATTCCCTTCCTAACAAGACAATGAGTAACCCTGTACCCCAAGGCCTGAAGTGGTTCAAGGGGGCAACTCACCACCACTTCATGGCAATTAAAGATGGACAATAAATGCTGGCCTGAACAGAGCTGCAGACATCTTATGAATGAGTAAAATTGGACTAGATAATTGATAATGAAAAACAAGACAATGGCAGAGGTGTTGAATGTGCATTTTATGTCTGTCCTCACTAAAGAAGCCTTAGAAATCAACACCAAGATCCTAAAGATGTACTTAGATTTCCAATAGGCCCCTAATAAGATGTCATTTCAAAAATTGCTGCAATATATATGAGAACATGAGTGGGATGTAATATATATTAGTAAAGGATTGCTTACGTAACAGGAAACAAAGGACAGAGATGAGAAGGTTTTCTCTGTATTGAAACTCATGTAATGCCATTGGGAGCACACCTGAGGCTCTAAATATTTAAAATTGTGTCAATAATTAGGATGAAGTTACCAGATGTATAGTCACTAAATTTGTCAATGTCAACTATGTAGGAAAGTAAGCTGTCAAAAGGAGGGAGAAAGTCTGCAAATGGATATATAGGAGAAAGTGAGGACTGCAGGTGTTGGAGATCAGAGTCACAAAGTGTGACACTGGAAAAGCACTGCCAATCAGGCAGCATCTGAGGGTCAGAAGAGTTGACATTATGAGCATAAGCTCTTCATCAGGAATGGTGGTGGGGTGGGGGTGGGTTGGGGGTGAGGGTGGGGGGGGAGAGGTGGGGGAGCCCACAGTACGCAAGGATGCTGAGAGAAAGCAGGTGCAGCCAGGGGCAAGATAGCTAGGAATGTGATAGGTAGATGATGGTGGAGAGTGATGGGACAGAGTGAAAGGTGGAGCACCTAAGTGGGAAGGAAGATGGACAGGTGGGACAGTTCCAACTGCATGGGATCAATGTCAATTTCACCAGTCTCCTCATCTCCCCTCCCCACCGTTAACCTCGATCCAACCATTCACTTGGCACCACCCTCCTGAACTGCCCTACCTGTCCATCTTCCTTCCCACCTATCCACTCCATTCAGACATGTCACCATCACCCCCTAATTTCATCTACTTATCGCATTCCTAGCTACCTTACCCTGAGCCCCACACCCTTCCATTTATCTCTCAGACTCCTTGCTGCCAACACCCCCTCCCCCACCCTGACAACCCTAACCTTCAGCCCAATTTCCTGATGAAAGGCTTATGCTCGAAACATCAACACTCCTGCTACTCGGATGCTGCCAGACCGGCTGTGCTATTCCAGCACCATACCTTTTGACTGTAAATGGATTAAGGACAAGTTAAGTGAGTTGTAAACATTTAGCAAATGAAACATATTGTTGGAAATTGTGAACTTTTCACCTTTGCCTGGAAGAAAGACACACAACGTGTTGCCTCAAGATGTCTGTGGAGGAGTAGCACAATGTGCAGACTCCTAAGCCCAAGAGCTCAGAGCTCATCTGCTCTGTATGCTTTTCCTTTTTATCCCCTTCTTTTTCCTTTTGTCTCCTTTTTTTCATCTTCTGAGGCATGAGGAAGTCAGAGCAGTGTCATTTGGCTGCAGCAGTGGCAGGCTCAGAGCTGAGAATATGTTGCTGGAAAAGTGCAGCAAGTCAGGTAGCATCCAAGGAGCAGGAGAATCGACGTTCCGGGCATGAGGCCTTCTTTAAGAAGTTTCCTGAAGAAGGGCTCATGCCCGAAACGTTGATTCTCCTGCGCCTTGGATGCTGCCTGACCTGCTGCACTATTCCAGCAACACATTTTCAGATCTGATCTCCAGCATCTGCAGTCCTCATTTTCTTCCTGTGGTAGGCTGGATTTGGGAACTCAGTGGATCATCAGCTGTGACAGTGACCAGTGGGTCTACAGATGTGGCAGCGGTCAGTGGGTCCACAGCTATGGCAGTGGTCAGTGGGCCATCAGCTGTGGCAGAGATCAGTGCATCTTCAGCTGTGGCAGTGTTCAGTGGGTCATCAGCTGTAACAGTGACCAGTGGGTCTACAGATGTAGCAGTGTTTAGTGGGTCATCAGCTGTGGCAGTGGTCAGTGGGTCATTAGCTGTGGCAGTGAACACTGGGTCATCAGCTGTGGCGGTGATCAGTGGGTCTACAGATGTGGCAGAAATCAGTGCATCATCAGCTGTGGTGGTGATTACTGGGTCATCAGCTGTGGCAGTGGTCAGTGGGTCCAGAGCTGTGGCAGTGGTCAGTGGGTCATCAGCTGTGGCGGTGATCAGTGCGTCCACAGCTGTGGCAGTGGTCAGTGGGTCCACAGCTGTGACAGTGGTCAGTGGGTCCACAGCTGTGGCGGTGATCAGTGGGTCCATGGCTGTGGCAGTGGTCAGTGGGTCATCAGCTGTGGCCGTGGTCAGTGGGTCATCAGCTGTGGCCGTGATCAGCGGGTCATCAGCTGTGGCATTGGTCAGTGGGTCCACAGCTGTGACGGTGATCAGCGGGTCATCAGCTGTGGCAGTGGTCAGTGGGTCATCAGCTGTGGCAGTGGTCAGTGGGTCCACAGCTGTGGCAGTGATCAGTGGGTCCATGGCTGTGGCAGTGGTCAGTGGGTCATCAGCTGTGGCAGTGAACACTGGGTCATTAGCTGTGGCAGTGGTCAGTGGGTCATTAGCTGTGGCGGTGATCAGTGGGTCATCAGCTGTGGCAGTGGTCAGTGGGTCATCAGCTGTGGCGGTGATCAGTGGGTCATCAGCTGTGGCAGTGGTCAGTGGGTCTACAGATGTGGCAGTGGTCAGTGGGTCCAGAGCTGTGGCAGTGGTCAGTGGGTCATCAGCTGTGGCGGTGATCAGTGCGTCCACAGCTGTGGCAGTGGTCAGTGGGTCCACAGCTGTGACAGTGGTCAGTGGGTCCACAGCTGTGACAGTGGTCAGTGGGTCATCAGCTGTGGCGGTGATCAGTGGGTCCATGGCTGTGGCAGTGGTCAGTGGGTCATCAGCTGTGGCCGTGGTCAGTAGGTCATCAGCTGTGGCCGTGATCAGCGGGTCATCAGCTGTGGCATTGGTCAGTGGGTCCACAGCTGTGACGGTGATCAGCGGGTCATCAGCTGTGGCAGTGGTCAGTGGGTCATCAGCTGTGGCAGTGGTCAGTGGGTCCACAGCTGTGGCAGTGATCAGTGGGTCCATGGCTGTGGCAGTGGTCAGTGGGTCATCAGCTGTGGCAGTGAACACTGGGTCATTAGCTGTGGCAGTGGTCAGTGGGTCATTAGCTGTGGCGGTGATCAGTGGGTCATCAGCTGTGGCAGTGGTCAGTGGGTCATCAGCTGTGGCGGTGATCAGTGGGTCATCAGCTGTGGCAGTGGTCAGTGGGTCTACAGATGTGGCAGTGGTCAGTGGGTCCACAGCTGTGGCAGTGGTCAGTGGGTCATCAGCTGTGGCGGTGATCAGTGGGTCATCAGCTGTGGCAGTGGTCAGTGGGTCTACAGATGTGGCAGTGGTCAGTGGGTCCAGAGCTGTGGCAGTGGTCAGTGGGTCATCAGCTGTGGCGGTGATCAGTGCGTCCACAGCTGTGACAGTGGTCAGTGGGTCCACAGCTGTGGTGGTGATCAGCGGGTCATCAGCTGTGGCAGTGGTCAGTGGGTCATCAGCTGTGGCCGTGATCAGCGGGTCATCAGCTGTGGCATTGGTCAGTGGGTCCACAGCTGTGACGGTGATCAGCGGGTCATCAGCTGTGGCAGTGGTCAGTGGGTCATCAGCTGTGGCAGTGGTCAGTGGGTCCACAGCTGTGGCAGTGATCAGTGGGTCCATGGCTGTGGCAGTGGTCAGTGGGTCCACAGCTGTGGCAGAGATCAATGGGTCATCAGCTGTGGCAGTGGTCAGTGGGTCCACAG
Source organism: Hemiscyllium ocellatum (assembly GCF_020745735.1). Lineage (NCBI taxonomy): Eukaryota > Metazoa > Chordata > Chondrichthyes > Orectolobiformes > Hemiscylliidae > Hemiscyllium > Hemiscyllium ocellatum. Next base: position 99,395,054 of record NC_083411.1, on the reverse strand, counting down.
CTGTGGCAGTGGTCAGTGGGTCCACAGCTGTGGCAGTGGTCAGTGGGTCCACAGCTGTGACAGTGGTCAGTGGGTCATCAGCTGTGGCCGTGATCAGTGGGTCATCAGCTGTGGCAGTGGTCAGTGGGTCATCAGCTGTGACAGTGATCAGTGGGTCATCAGCTGTGACAGTGGTCAGTGGGTCATCAGCTGTGACAATGCTAAGTGAGTTGTTGGCTGCAGTGATGCTCAGTGGGTTGTCAGCTGCGGTGGTGATTAGCGGGTCATCAGCTGCAGTGGTGAAAGTGCTCAGAAGAGGATTCCTGGCTGTGGTAGGCCCACAGCACGGACCCGGGTTTTCGGAGTCTGACTGGGTGGTCTTTGGCTGCAGTGGAGGCAGTGCTCAGAGTGAGAACGTCTGGCTGTGGAACGTTTCTGAGACCTGCTGCATTAGTCCTGTGAACTCTATTTATATATATTTTTATTCCTTAAGTAGTTTGGTGGTTAGGTGCCCGCACAGACTTAGGTGGAAGGCCTGATATTCTGAAGTATTTCTTTCTTTTTTTTATATTATTTCCTATGATTTTGTATTTTTCTAATCTGTACCTAAGGTGGTGCCATAAGTGGCAACCAGTAAACGTTTCACTGTACTCATGTGAGTACATGTGACAATTAAGCTAATTCTAACTCTATTTGACAGCAGAGCGAGATCACAGAGCTCATGGTTCTACAAGGAGCAGAGAGTCCAGGTACACAAATCACAAAATGTTAATAAGCAGGTGCTGCAGGTGTTTAGAAAGACAAGTGGAAAGTTTGTGTTTATTGCAAGGAAATTGTTTGGAAAACTAAGAAAGTTTTACTTCAGTTGTACAGGGATTTGTTGAGACCACATCTTGAAAACTCTATATTGTTTTGTTCTTATTTAAAAAATAAATGGTATAAATGCACTGGAAGCTGTTCAGAGAAGTTTCATTTTTCACAATCCAGAAATAAAGGGCTTATCTTATGAAGAAAGAGTGAACAGTTTTAGCCTACAGCCATTAAAGTTCAGAAGAAGAGGTGATTTTATTGAAATATATAAGCTTCTGAGGGGACTTGAATTGATAGATACCAGGAGAATATTTCCTCTTGTGGGGGAGTCTAGAACTACAGGACACAGTTTAACATTAAGAGATCTCTGTTTTAAAACAGAGGAGAATTTCTTTCCCTGTCAGAGAATAATTCTGTGCCACACAAATCAGCGAAGGCTGGCTTGTTGTATTTACTCACAGTTAAAGAAGATTTTCATGGCTAATGGTGTCAAGGATTACAAGAAGCAGACAAGAAAATGGAATTGAAATCATATAATCTTATTGAATGGTGAAGCAGGTTTGATCCTAAGTCGTACGTCCTTATGCTTCAACAACAATTATCAGCTCTTTACATATTTCCTCTCGACATAATCTTTACATTTTTGAATAAATACCATGTGCTTAAAATATGTAGAGTCATTAACACTGCAGTAAAATCTATGGTAAGATTTCCATGCACTAATAAAGTGTGTCTCTGACCTTGCTCGAACTAACAACATTAGTTTATTGCCTTACTTATTAGTAGTCCAAGAGTCCACTTCCTATGGTAAATATAAGTAAGTGCTAGGGAATCAGGAGAGAAAATTGTTGCTAGGATTTTAAAATTTACAGTAAATTTTTTAGGCAGCAGAATCCTCAGGATATCACACTTAACTGATGAGCTGCTTCTGACTGAAGTGTTCAATAATACAGATGTCTTGCTGAGGTTCATTTGCTCCCTATAATAGCAAGAGGTAATTTTTCGACTTCTTAGTCTTTCTGGATGTGATTTTCCAGAGGTAAGAACATCCATTGGACTCAGAAGGAAAAAGACCACTTTAGGCTCCTCGTATCATTCCCCTTCACTATTACATCAGTTGCCATCTACCAAATGGGAGATCAACTTTACCTAATATTGTTTATGGAGAAGCTTACACACTATACCCAGAAGTGCAGGCTGACCATGGAGGAATCTTGGATTTAAGGATTCTCACAGAATTTAGGAAGCTTTTTTGTAACTTCTGGGGAGAAGCAGCCTTCCCAGTCAATGTTAGCGAAGTTGGTTGGTCAGTGTCATCTATACATGAGTGGATTCAAATTAGTATCTGAATCTGTTACAACAGATCCCATTGTATTTCAAAACTCCCCTTCTTATGTTTGTTTTCTTATTCTTTGCTTTGGCTGTCACTCACTAAAAATGAATGCTTTTAACTGTTTGAAGGCTTTCCAGTTTGTGATGATCCCACAATGAGCAATGAGAAGATGTTAGCCATGCTGACTAGTAAGGAAAGAGAAACGAGTCGAGAGTGTGGTGCTGGAAAAGCACAGCAGGGCAGGCAGCATCCGAGGAGCAGGAGAATTGACATTTCGGGCAAAAGAAACTGTTCACTAGACAGAATTCTAAGATAAGATGAGGCTAAGGATAGGTGAGCTGCATAATGTGTTTTTTAAAATAGCAAAATATTTTCAAATGTGCACTTGTAATTGCAATGAAGTGTCCGATGTGCCACCTAAATGTTCTGAGATGCATTTATTTTTGTTTCTGCTCTGGCTACATGGACAGTGAATGCCAATCCTGGCTGACAGTGCACAGATGGGCTTTCGATATATCACATAGCCAAGTATCCCTGGAGGCCCGGGCAATGGGGAGTACTTATGCCTTTAAGAGAAAAGGTAGGATGAGCAGGCCACAATAGAGACATGTTGCATAGCTAATGAGGCAGAAGGGGGTACTGTCGATGCTGGAGATTAGAGTCAAGATGAAGGGCTTTTGCCTGAAATGTTGATTTTCCAGCTGTTTGGATGCTGCCTGACCTGCTGTGTTTTCCAGCACCACTCTAAACCTGCATAGCTAATAAGTCAAGTTCAGGAAATATTGTAGGAAGTTTCAGTAGGGTTTACGAGAGAAAATTTTCATGAATCTCACAAAATTCACAATTTGCTGATTTATGGTCAAATTTAACCTCTGGTTTAATTTCTGCTGGCTTACTTTGAAATGGCTCGGCAAATTTCACGTTAAATGGTGTCTCTAATTCAACACAACTAGCCATTTTGTAAAGATCACTTTCATATTTTTGGAGTCCAGACTAAAAATGGGAAAAGATACTGCTTTAAACCAAGGATTTTACATAAAAAGATGTTTGCAGTTTTAAAAAAATACTGGAGCACATTATGAGTTCAATCTGCAATATCATCTTATTGTGCAGTGAGAAGGAAGTCCAGAACAATCAGTTCCACTTCTGCATGTTCAGAATAATTCTGCCCAAAGACAAAGTTTTGATTCACTTTTCAGATGACACCAGTTGTTCAGGCCTTGAGTGATCTCAAGTAGGGAGCAGCAGATGGCTCAGTGGTCAGCAGTGCAACTTCACAGTGCCAGGCACCCAGGCTTGATTCCATTCTTGGGTGACTGTCTGTGTGCAGTTTGTACATTCTCCCTGTGTCTGTGTGGGTTTCCTCCAGGTGCTCTGGTTTCTTCCCACAGTCAAAACATACACAGGTTAGGCAGATTAGCCATGCTAAATTGCCCATAATGTGCAGGCTAAGTGGATTAGCCATGGGAAATGCAAGGTTATAGGGATAGGGTCAGTGGGATGCTCTTCGAAGGGTTGGTGTGTCCCAAATGGCCTGCTTCCACACCATGGGGAGTCTATGATCTCAGCATAGTAAGAATCTCTTGATTGGTTCTCAAGCAGGTGACAATAGCCTTAGGTCTGGACATACAGCAATTCTCCTTTCTGTTTAGAGAAATAAAAGTAAATCTCTACTACTCTCTCCCACCTTTCCTGTGTAAACTATTATCTCTGGAAATGCCTTGTTAAAAGAGGAAAAGGAAAACCACTTTCAGAAAAACTAAATTCTCAGCCAGTGAATGAAAGACTGAGAACTAGTGTACCCACAACTCATTGTCATCTGATATCTGAACAGTGCTTCAGTGACACGTTTTGTCCATCCTCAATGCCATACCTTTTATGTTTGTTTGTCTGTCTGTATGTATGAATGGGATTTTTAAAAGATGTAAAGCCTAAGTTATCTAGTGACATGCCTCACTGGGATAGCACACCTCCACTATTCCCAGAGGCATCACAAAAGTTAAAGATTTTAGCAAAGTTCATAAAATTCCTGAATTTACCTGTCTTTTAAGACCCAGATTAACAGAAAGGATGAAGTAGGTTTCTCAACTTAAAGGAGTTATATTTATTACAAATAAATAGATTCTACTTAGAAATAACTAACAATATTCTGTTGATATACAACTCTACTACACAAAACACTTAGCCCCTTATAAACGCTCCCCACATGCATGTGCAGACATTTCAAAAGACAAAGGTTGGAGGGAAAAACTGGGAAGACTGTTCAATGGTTCCTGTCTCCAAGATTCACTGAGATGACCTTTTTGGCTTTCCAGAACTTGAGGCTTCTTGATCTCTCGACCAGGTACCTTCACTTGCTTGTGGTAAGCAAAGAGTGATTGATTCATAATGTTGAAATTATCTGACTTATTTGCTGAAAACCATTAGTTACAGCAACGAGAAAAAGAAAATAACCAGCCTTTCTTCAGGCTTTAGGTACTTTTTTCCTTCAGAAACAGAGACACTACCACCCCTTCAGAAATCCAAAGGCTCCTGACTATTCCAGTTACACCCACAAGCTGTTTAGCTACCAGGGAGCCAATCACAAAGCTGTTGTCAGGCAAAAGGCCTTTGTCACAGACAACTGGTCATTATTGTCCAGATCAATCAACCTCTTGTCGTCAGATGAATCTCCCTGCATTTGCAACCTCTGGAGCCAATTCATCTGCAGCTTATCCTCCCCTACTAGTTGAACAAGCAAGTATAAATGGCCTCACAGTAAACATGTAGCAATCCTTTGTTTTTAAAACTGTCTTTTCCTCATTTCAATCCACAATCAAAAATACAGTAAAATAAAAAGATACAATCTATATGACAGTTATAGATTAGCAGTTTATCTGATCCACATTTGCTGTTGATTGTCGTTAATAGTTTTTCTTGTTAATAAGAAAAGTCTTAGTGTGCATGTTCTTTAACCTGAAGTAAACAGTTAAGTAGAATTGTCCAATGTGATGGTTTAATCAATTTGTGACCAATCTGAGAATACTGGACTTGAACACTACCACGGTGAGTTATAACACTTTCCATAAGCATTCCCCTCCCTTCTGTTCAGACATGTGCCCATACTACCAACATGATAGTATCACCTAGGTGTAAAGTTATTGCATTTCCAAATAATTTGACCTGTACATAAATTGGATGAATTCCCACAAACTGTCTCCAGCACATCAATTATGATTTTGACAGAAAAACCATTAGAATCCCTGGCAAAAAAAAATTACCACTACTCACTGATGTCTAATTGGTTTTACCTGTCAAACTACCACTAATGATACAATAGGTTGCGACCCAACTATGTACAAATAGTTGTCAGGAACAGTCTTTTCTGTGTTTGAATCTGGGAACAGGCAAATATAGTCTCTGCTAGCTGTAGCAATGATCAGCCACCATATAATGGAGGCAATGGCCTGGTGGTATTATCACTGGACTATTAATCTAGAGACCCAGTTTGAGTCCAGGATCTGGAGACTAGGGTTCAAATAAGCCATGAGCTGAAAATGTGTTGCTGGTTAAAGCACAGCAGGTTAGGCAGCATCCAAGGAACAGGAAATTCGACGTTTCGGGCCAGAGCCCTTCATCAGGCTCTGGCCCGAAACGTCGAATTTCCTGTTCCTTGGATGCTGCCTAACCTGCTGTGCTTTAACCAGCAACACAATTTCAGCTCTGATCTCCAGCATCTGCAGACCTCACTTTTTATTCAAATAAGCCATGGCAGATGGTGGAATTGGTATTCAATAAATATTTAAAATTAAAACTCTAATGCTGACCATGAATCCATTGTCAATCATTGAAAAAACACTGCACATTTTGAAAGCAAGCTACCAGCATTTACAGTGGAGACTGTTTATGCTTGTTTGTTCAAACAGTGGGAGAGGCTAAGCTACAGATGAATTGGCTCCAGAGGGTTCAAATGAAAAGAGATTCATCTGGCAACAAGATTGGTTTGGTTGATTTGTCTATGGAATAATGTCATATTGAAAAACTGCCCATTAGGAAAGGAGCTGCCATCCTCACCTGGTCTGGCCTACACGTGACTCCAGATCAACAGAAATGTAGTTGGACTCTTAACTGCCCTCTAAGCAATAAGTGATGGATATTAAATGCTGGTCGAGCCAGTGATGTCCTCATCCTGTGAATGAACGTATAAAAACCCAATGAAAGTAATCGATCTGCTGGGGTCTAAAGATTTCATTCCAGTTCCTTGCATCGTGCTAACTCCAAGATGGCGGTGATGGATGAGGCAGCAATCAGGTTCCTCAGCCTGGAGCTGGTCAATCCATCTGCTTTTTATCTCCCTTTGTTTCTCCTCTTTTTTTTCTAAGTTTTTAAAGTGTGTTTTCCTGGTAAGACAACTTACCTTGGAGGAGCCAGAGTGGAGTGAGCTGGAGGTCTTGAGCAGAGTGTGAACGGTTATTGGACTGGAATCTGGTGCGGGTAGTCAGCAGCTTGCAAGACTGGTCAGACCATGTGTGGGAACTGCAGCTCTGAGCTACTACAATGTAATGTGTATCTGTAATTTGTTTATCTGACTGTAATATTTATCCTGAATTGAACTGTATTGAATTGAAATGAATTTATTGTCACACGTACTGAGGCACAGTGAAAAGCTTGTCTTGCAAGCAATACAAGCAGATCACAGAGTTAAGTCGCATATATAAGTAAATAATAGGTAAACCAGCAAAACCAAAAGCACAGGTACGGGCAAATGTTAAGTGTTGGTGAGTTCATTCAAATATTCTAACAATTGTAGGGTAGAAACTGTTTCAAAACTGGCTGGTGCATGTGTTCAGGCTTCTGTACCTTCTCCCTTCATGGTAGAGGTTGTGGAAAAGTATTGCCAGGGTGTGTGGTCCAGTGTTGAGTGTTGAAATATTGTCCCCAAACTTCACTGATTGTGGCCTGTGAGTCAAGAAACTGAGGATCCAGTTGCAGAGAGTGGGACTCAGTCCGAGATCACTAAGTTTAGTAATCAGTGTCGAGGGGATAATAGTGATGAAGGCTGAACTGTAGTCAATGAGTAGGATTCTTATGTAGCTGTTCTTGGTGTCAAGATGTTCTAGGGAGGAGTGAGGGCAAGTGATATAGCATCTGACGTGGATCTGTTGGACCGATAGGCAAATTGGAGTGGGACAAGAGTACTGGAGAGATGGGAGTTGGTTAATGCCATGGCCAGCCTTTCAAAGCACTTCATGACTACCAAGGTTAGGGCTACTGGGCAGTAGTCATTGAGATATGCTGCATGAGCCTTCTGAGGCACAGGGATGATGTTGGCCCTCTTGAAACAGGCAGGGATAGTGGCCTGCTGCAGGGGGAGGTTGAAGATGTCCGAAAAGACCTCTGCCAGTTGACCTGCGCATGCTCTGAGCGCATGGTATGGTACTCCATCTGGTCCCATCACTTCCTTTCACACGAAGGAAAACTGATCTGGCCTCTGATGCAGTGACTGTTGGGATAGGCTCGTCAAGACTCGTCAAAATAGGTGTTACCTCTTCACTGAAATTCTGCTCAAAGTGAATATAGAAGGCGTTGAGATGATCTGGGAGGGATGTGTCATTGTCTGCTATCTTGCACTGTCTCTTTTTAGAACCTGTGATGTCATTCAGCCCTTGCATAATCGCTAGGTGTCTGACTGGGTGTCTAGTATGGATCGGTATTGGTCTTTGGCTGTCTTAAGGACTGTGCGGAGGCCATACTTGGGTTCCTTATATTTGAGTGGGTCTCTTGATCTGAAGGCCTCATGCCTGATTTTTAACAGGTTCTGTATGCCCTGATTCATCCAGGGTTTCCAGTTGGGAAACACCCGGATTGACTTCCTCGGTATGCAGTTCTTCACACACTTGCTGATAAAGTCTGTGATGGTGGTGGCGTCCTCATCCAAGATACCTGCAGACTTTTTGAACATTACCCAATCTGCCAATTCCAGACAGCACTGGAGTTGATCCTCTGACTCCTCCGACCAGCACTGGACCTGTGTCCACGAGGGGGTCGCCTGCTTCAGCTTTTGCCTGTAAGCTGGGAGAAGAAACACGACATTGTGGTCAGAGTTCCCAAAATGAGCATGGAGGATGGAGCGGTAGGCATCTTTCACAGTGGTGTAGTAGTGGTCTAAAATGTTCGGTCCCTGTTGGGGCAGGTAATGTTCTGGTGGTACTTGGGCAACACTCTCCTTCGACTGGTTTGATTGAAGTTGCCCGTTACAATAAACAGGGCCTCAAGGTGTTCCATCTCCAGGGTATTAGTGGTGGAGTACAGCACATCCAGAGCTTCCTCAACCTTTGCTTGTGGCAGTATGTACACAGCAGTTAATATAGCAGCAGTACATTCCCATGGTAGATAGATGGGGCGGCATTTGATGGTGAGGAATTCAAGGTCTGGGGAGTAATGGCTGCCCAGGGTTGCAATATCTGTGCACCACAAGTTGTTGACGATTAAAAAACGATATCTTGATTCTGTAACTTACTGTAACGTAATGCAACTTGTTTTCTTTTTTATTCCACTTTTTGTATCTAAGATTTGTACTTAAAATGACGTCGTGAGAGGCGACACTGTAAACTTTGCACTCTACTCCTTTACTTCTGTACGTGAGTACATGTGGCAATAAAGGATATTCTATTCTATTCTAATGCTGCCCAACAGGACTGGTATCACCAGATAATATTAAGGGCATCCTCCTCACAACCATCTCATGCACAACATGTCAGTCAGTAGGACATCAGACTTGTAATCTATTGATCCAGGGTTAAAATCCCTGTTTAGGTGCTGTTTTTTAAGTTTGCAGATGACACCAAAATTGGAGGTGTAGCGAAGAAGGTTACCTCAGAGTACAATGGGATCCTGATCAGGTGCGCCAATGGGCTGAGAAGTGGCAGATGGAGTTTAATTTAGATAAATGTGAGATGCTGCATCTTGGAATGGCAAATCAGAACAGGATTTATACTCTTAATGATAAGGTCCTGTGGAGTGTTTCTGAACAAAGAGATCTTGGAGTGCGGACGAGTTAGACCAAAGGGTCTGATTCCATGCTATACATCCCTATGCTCCTATAACTCTGTCTCTTTCACCTGCCATCAAATTGATGCTGAATTTCTCCATAACCTATAGACTCAACCTTACCTTTAGGTTTTTGTTTGCTTCATTTTTATATATTAATGTCTTAAGTTGTTCTTGAGGGTGTTCAAAGGGTTTCAAAATATTTTTGCTTTATTGTATTTTTTAGTAATCCCAAGTATACAATACATTTTAAATCATTACTGAGGATGACAAAATTCTGATATGTTATGAGTTTTGTATTTATCGTTTCACAAACAATTGAAAATTTAAGTTCAATATTTATTAACAGACCTTAAACCTGATTATGTTCAGTCAATTACTTTTTTTTATTTCTTTTCCATAATATGAAACACTTCCATTGTTGTCTTGCGAAGAAACTTTGAAATTCACTTTAAACCAATAGAAATTGGGCTTCACTGGCTAGGGCAGTATTAATTGCACATCATTGTATGCCCTTAGATTGGCCACTTCAGAGGGCAGTTCAGTATCAATGATACCACTGTAGATCTGGAGTCACACGTAGGCAGACCAGGTAAGGATGGCAGTTTCATTCCATAAAGGACATCAGTAAACCAGTTGTTCTTTTATAACAATGGTTTCATAATCATTACTGGACTATTAATTCCAGATTTTCTTTTTATCTTGAATTCAAATTCCACCATCTGCCATGGTGAGATTCAAACCCAGGTTGCCACTACATTTTCTTGATTTTCTAGAATCTTAGTCTAGTAATAATACTATTAGGTCATCACCTCCTGATAGCCGAATTTCATAAGATCAATGCATTCATTTAGAATGAGTTGAATGGCTTGAAATATGATCCATTCTCTTTCAAGAATAGTGTTTAAAATATTTACAGTCACTTTTGACTCTATCCAAACAGGCTTGCTACAGTAAGTATTGGTTATTCATTTCTGGTTCTAGTTCAAGAGTGTTCAAAGTTGAAAAATAGACTGGCCTCATTAACATCCTGATAGACAGGATTAACATCTAGCAAGAGAAATATGCATTTCATAGATAATTTGTGATCCTTCAATTTTATTCCAGTTTAAAATATAAATCTACTTCAAAAGCTCCCATTGTGCAAGCACACAGCTGTGGGAAGTAATGCACACTGAAACTCCCAGCTTTCACCACCAATTTCATGATGATTCTTCACTTCAGGTCGCCACCTGACCTATTTAGGTTTAGATGGTTTATAGTCCCATTCCTACATCAGAAGCTCAGAAGAGAGAAACGTCTTCAACTAAATGATACTATTGCATTGCTAGTCATCAGTTTTCTTCAGCAGGCTGGTTTAATATTTTCAGAGGCAACATGGACAATAAAAGTTGAACTGTTTCAGTATATTTTTGCTCTTTATTGCAACATTAACATAAATATATTTGAAAAAAGCAAATTCAATCTATTCCAAAATGAAATTCACTGCCACCAATGGAAAACAAAGAAAACAGACCAAGCTATGCACGTGTATAAAAAGAAACTGAAAAATAATCTAAAGAATATCACTGTATTTTGAACTCAGGGGATGAATGTAAGTCTGTTTTGAAATCAGTCCAAAAACCTGCATTGAAACAAACTTAGTATGAAATATAATAGCAACATATTGAGTAAAAAAAAGAGAGTATCAGAAAAGAAATTCTAAAACAAAGATAATTCTTATCAGAGAAGCAGTAAAAGACTTAATAGGCAGGACTATTCTCGCCCTGTGCAGCAGGAACTGAGGGAAGTGGGTGCATAATTCTACACCACTGGCCAACATGCCAGTGTACTAGCACCATCCACTCAAACTTTTTTTTAAGGCCATATTGAGTGCTGAACAGTTAAAATATCAACTAATGCCATTGAGGAGAATGCCTACTAGGAGAATATTGCATAAGCTTGGAGGTGCTTCTTGATAGCAAACTGGGGAAGAGGGTGACAAGAGGGTAATGCTGTAGGATCACCTGAGTACCCCAGCCCAATCCATCTACCTGCCCATCACAGTGCCCACAGGCTGCCAAGATGGAAGTCCAACAAATCTGAGCATTGTTTATTTCAAAGCTTTTCAAAGTGCAGAGAAGACACAAAAGATTACCTCACCTGTTTTTTTTTCCCTGTAAGTATCCTATTGGTCCTTCAGTTTTCAAAGCTCATCCACCACCCTCAATTGGATGGTAAACATACCCTCTGGCTAATAATTGCTCAATCCTGAAAACCTGACTTATTGGATTGCTATTCTCAACATGGCACATGGTAAAGACATACATTTGATCCCAGTGTCAGGTTCATGAACCAAAATGGAAACATTTGCCAAATGTTTTGAAATAAATGTTTCCACTATAAAATTTGAATCTTGAGATGACACAATTCCTGGAAAATATAGTCTGCATTTTTTTTTTCAGTTTTCCATAAATGATAGTCCAAACGTCACTCATTTTGGTCTTAACAACAATTGAGAAACCCTTTGAGACGTGTAAGAAATTGTTTTCCTTTTAGATTATTCCTTGATGGGGTATGAGTGGCAAGGCCAGAATTGTTATTGTCTGATGTAATTCCTCTCAAGATGGTAGCACTGAACCACACTTTTGAATGCTGTAATCCATGTGGCGTAGGTAGGTCTATTCTGCTATTAGGAAGTTTCAGGATTGTAATCCAGGCTCAGTGAAGGAATAGTAATATAGTTTTACAAGTCAGGATGGTGCTCGACTTGGAGGGGAATTTGCAGTTGGTAGCGCTCCTATACATCTGTTGCTCTTGTCCTTCAAGAGGTCGTGGATTTGGAGGGTGCTATAGTGGGCATTTGAAATAGAGATCATTTTACATTCATTTACATTTCTCAGCCAAACAAGTTATTGTCTTCTTATGATTGTCAACTGAAGTCATCAAAGACAATGTTTGGTTTTGGTCACAACAAGTTTAATCTGAATGTCACTGGTATCCAGGTCCATCAGTCAGCATTAGTGTGAAGGCTTCTATTTAATGTGGAACCAACCATTTTGGGCCTTTCTGACTGTTGTTGACCTAAAAGTTAAGAGTTTTTCTTGATTGCATCAGTCTCACCTCTGCATAATGGAATAGACAGTACCAGTGTTTATCATTGATTTTTCATTTGTTTTGCAATCCATTTTTGATGCAGTTTGGCGAACACAACCTTTTCTCCTAATCACAGCGTGCACAACCTTTTTTCGATAAATGTCTCCAGCCAGATAGTACAAAATAGGGTCAATGCAGCTGTTGACACTGGCCAGTGGTCTTGTGATCTTATATGTGAAGTTCACAATGTTAAGTGCATAACAGCTCTTCTCAAGTACCCTGAAAGTATAATATATTGTCCTTGTGATATGGAAAGGTACAAAACACAAGGAAAAGACAAACAAAACGATGATGATCATTTTAATGGATTTCTTTTTGACGTTGTATGAAGTTTTATTGGATTTAGACATAGGGGCTTTGATCAACTCTCTGGTCATTAAACTGTAACAGATGACAATGATGAAAAATGGTATGATAAAGAGAATCACCATGATAGCAGAACTGTATGAAACATACTGAGGAAAATCTTCCCTACGAGTTGTGTCATGACAGAGTATGTCATCAGCCCGTTTGCTTGTTGTGACAAAAAGCAAATTGGGAATGAGGCAGATGATGACAGCTGCCCAGACCAACAGGCATACGACCCAGGCTCGCTTCACTTTAATCCATTTGAGTGATTGGAAAGGGTAATATATGCCAATGAATCTGTGCACACTGATGCACGTAAGAAAAAGAATGCTGGAGTACAGGTTGGCATAGAAAAGGAAGCGGGTTAACTTACACAGAACCACACCAAATGGCCAATCATTCCGATTTGCATAGTAATATGTAAGAAGTGGCAGAGATAGCACATATAGAAGGTCTGAAAGGGCCAAGTTAAACATATAGGTTATACTGGCATTCCATGGTCTCAGTTTACATGAGAAAATCCACAGTGCAATGGCATTGAGAACAAGGCCAACTACAAATACTGTTCCATAGGACACTGGCAATAAGATGTATTTGAATTCCTCATTGAAATGGCAACTGCTATCATTGCTACCCAAATCGCTGCCATTATCAAAATTCATTTCCAGATGAGCAGACTCACTATATCCTGAGGTTGAAGGCTTTAGTAGAGTAGGGGCCAGACAACAGCTTAATATTATTCTTGCTGCCATGTGATACTCCAAGGTCAGAGCCACACCTGGGAAAAGAACAACAAAAAAGTTCAGGGACGTCTCACGAAGTATGTTAGTATCCATCCCCCTCCTAGCAGCTTTATATAAATTTAGGTTACTACAGCACTCTGAACCTACACTCTAGTTGGAAGGAAAGTTTGTCCTGCATTTTCCTAATTATCCGGCATTCAATCATTCGAATATTGGATCATCCGGCAAGATCATAAGGTCCCGATGCTTGGCTAAACTATGTAATCCAGCATTCAATTGTCCGGAATTCAATTAACTGAACGAAATACTCCCCTCCCATATCCTTCAGATAATCGAGGTTCCTCAGTATATGCATTTTGACGGTATCTTTCATTTTGCTTACTTATGATCCTGAAATTGGAAGTCAACCCAAATTCCTCAAATTCTGTTAGAACTGCCTAAAAGAAATTGTTTAAAAAATGTTGATAGGCCAGAAAATTCCCAAAGTGTTTGATCATTGGTCCTATCACATCAGACACATTTCAGAATGTGACAGGCTTTGAATCTTGCAATCAGATCTCACCCTGACATCCAATAATGCTAACGGCCTCATGTTCACTCTCATTATCTCCAAACACATCCAGCTATTCAACTATTCCAGGCACATCCAATAGTGCTACAAAATTCTCTCTTGCAGAACAAGGTGACATAAATAAAGATAAGACCATGAAGGACATTGGGAGATATGTTGTATGAATGCCTTTTGTAGCTTATGTCTTTTGACAGGATGGATTCTGTAAGCTATCACAGATAAAGTGGCCATTCCAGACCATGTACTATTTTAGTAGGATGAATGTAGAGTTATGATCAGTTTGTTTGCAGATGACACAAAAATTGATGGTGTGGTAAATAGCACAGTGGAAAGCCTTAAGACTAATGGATGATATGGACGAGATGGTGAGATGGGCTGCACAGTATCAAATGAAATTTAATCCTGAAAAGTGTGTGATCGTACCTTTTGGGAGGACTAATAAGTCAAGAGAGTACACATTGAATGGTATTACCCTAGGAAGTACAGAGAGCAAAAGGAGGACTATAGGGCTGTTCAGTAAGTAAGGTAGTTAAGACGACATATGGGATACTTGCCTTTATTAGTCAATACAATGAAATCAAGACCAAGGAGGTTATAATGAAACTGTGTATAACATTAATTAGGCAGCAACTTGAGTATTATCTGCAGTTCTGGTCACAACAATATAGGAAGGATGTGATCGCATGAAAGAGGATGCAGAAGAATTCACTGGAAGATGCCTTGGCTGCAGTGATTCAGCTATGGAGAGACAGAAGGTAGGCTGAGGTTATTGTCCTAAGAGGGGAGAAGGATGAGGGGGCCTGACTGAGGTGTACAAAGTTCTGAGAGGCAGAAACATGGTAGTTAGGGAGAAACCTTTCTTTTTTTAGCAGAGGGGTGAATAGCCAGTTTTAAGATGAGGAGCAGATGTTTAGAGGGGATTTAAGGAAAAATATTTTTACCCAGAGTGACTTAGGTATCTGGAATTCACTGCCTTAAAAAGGTGGGAATTTTCAAAATATTAAATAAATTTTGAGATGATCACTTGAAATACCTTGCATACAAGGCCATGGGCCAAGTGCTGGGAATAGAATAGATGGAGGTTTGATGAGCTGCACAGACACAATGGGCTGAAGGGCCTCTTTCTGTGCTGTGAAAATTCCATGACGCTAGTTTTATTAATCATTTCACATTAGTTATATTCAGATTAATCAGCAGCTGTTTTGTGGTTTGCCTGCAGTTAAATGAAAAACAAGCATCTTGTGCACAACTGCATTATGCTGTAATGAACGACTACCAGATTCAATTTAGTCTCAAACACTTTTCAAGCATGTTACTCCATCAGTCTGCTTTACCGTATTCTCATACAAAGTTCCAATTGAGGCTTTATGCATGAGATTCTTCAGCCACTTGGAATGGAAAATTGCATTTCCTATAGTCTTTACCTTTAAGTTATCTCTTTCCATGTTGGCTGCAATGAAGCCTGAAGGATCTCAACCAGCTTTTAATTGTTCATGCCCCACCATGGGCATGTATTCCTCATCAAATGTCAACCCAATACTTGGAGTTGATGCTCTGCTCACCTGAGATCCAACATCAACATTTCTGGTTTTTATGTCAATTACAAGCAACATAAAATATCAAACTCATTTTGAAAGTATGAATTATCTTTTATTGCCATGGTTCACTATCTAGTTAAATTTTACAACATTTGGCTATAGTTTTAGGCTAAGGAGTTGTTAATTAAAAACAGAGATGAGGAGGAATCACTTTTCTCAAAGTGTTGTGAATCTATGATATTTACTACCCCAGAATATGGTGGATCCCAGGACACTGAATAAGTTTAAGGAGAAGATAAACAGATGTTTAATTAGAATTGTTTAATAGATTTGTAGATTATGGGCAAGGAGCAGGAAAGTGGAGGCCATGATGAGATCAGCCATGATAGTATAAGTAGCAGAGTACACTCAAGATCCTAAATTGCCTTCTCATGCTCCTCGTACGTATGTTCTTATGAAACAATGTTCCAGAGATTCTTGAAAAATTGAGTAATAAGGGTAGTTGATAACCTAGTGGTATTATTACTGGACTCTCAACCTGAGACCCAGGTAATGCCCTGGGGACCCCGATTCAAAACCTACCACAGCAGACGGTGGAATTTGAATTCAATAAAAATCTGGATTAAGAATCTAATGATGACCATGAATGTCAGGAAAAACCCATGCGGTTCACTAATACCCTTTAGGGAAGGAAGCTGTCACCCTTACCAGGTCTGTTATGCATGTGAGTCGAGACCCACAGCAATATGCTTTCCTTTTATCTGCCTTCTGGGCAATTAGGGGTGAGCAATAAGTGCTGGCCTAGTTGCCAATGCCCTTATCACAGAATGAATAATAAAAAAATGGAAATATGTTAATGTAATCCACCAGAAACTTGCGGCAAGGAGGAGATACCACTTCAATAATACGTTACCCGAAGTTAGTGAACAATTTGTATTGCTCTACAATTAGCTTTACAAAACTAGCAACTTGCTCTTAAACTCCCCATAATTTTCATGAGGCTGTGTTTTTGTACATTAATTTCCTATTAAGCTTTCCATGAAAAGTTAAATCTAGTAAAAGATATTTATTTTAAACATATGTATATCAAACAAAACATTTTGCAGAAAGTGAACAATTAAAAGTGTTGAGAATTATTACTGATGATTTTAATACTGACAAAATTTAAATTTATATTGTTTTCATCTAGTTCAATTTCCATTTCTTTTTCTCTCCCTTTTAATCCAAACTTGCTTTTCTTCATTGTTTTATTTGCAGTACTTGATTTGAATTCATCCATCCAATTTACCCTCAATCTCAGACATCCTTCAATGTTTATTAATATTCTATTTCACTGCATAATGCATGCACATTGTCCTACTGTTTGGCAAGGTCCCAAATACTTTCTTGGCTTTGCTATGCCACTATCAATCCACACTTTCAGCAATGTTATGTGCAAAATGAATTGAAACTTTACACATGCAGGAAAAGTCAACCAAGGCATGCCACAAGATGCCTTACTTGGGATCCTATTTCTTAACTGTTCAATAGGAACGTGAAAGATAGACTGGCATCCAAGTGAGGGTCAGGGTTAGTCATAACTAATATGGAGGTCAGCTTGATTCTGATCCCAGACGAGGAGTGCAGAGGTAGGGGACTTCCCAGTTTCCATGAAGCTGACCTTTACAAATGGCCACCCACACTTGCCCCATTTTCAATCTAGGAGGACCACACTGGATTATCACTGGCCAGACAACCTGGGCAAAGTTGAGGAGGGGTGAACGAAGCTAAGAGGTTTTGAGAGTTGAAAGAATGCCTCATGTTTTATTTTACTTTCTCCCCAGCCCACCTCAGCAACTGGCAACTTCATCAGCTCTTTCTAAGTTGCCCAGCAGGAATTCCAATCCAACCCATGACCCCAAAAGAAAATGGAGATTGTGAGTGGCCACTTTTAAAGCTCAAGTTTGGGGAGCCAAAAGTTCTGCAGCCTCTGCGCACCCAGCCCAAAAACAAAGTCGAGATTTAATGTCAACCTTCACCATAAGCACAATGACAGGAATCATGTTAAAGTTTGAGTCAGTGGCATTGTTATAGCTCACCTTTAAACTGAGAAGAAAAGTTAGGGCTTGGCCTAAGATATATCTCACATGATAGGATATTCAGCTCAAATGCTGTTTGTAGTATTTTTCATTGCCATAATTACGAGTGTAAATAATCATAAAGCATGGAAAAACATTGCCCTCTGTTAATGTTAATCCAAAGTAAATAAACTGCACCTGTTAACTAAATACCATAAATGTACATTACTGACCTCACCAGTACTTTCTGCACAGGGCTAAGAATGTATAAACAATACCTGTCTAACAAAGACAAGAACAATGATCCAGGTATGAATATGTCATCTCTAAAGGGCTTATTTCTCACTGAGGATTACAGTGTTAAGTTTGAACAGTTGGAGTTGAGCCAGGAATTGTAGAGTCAAGCTTTGGGGGAGGAAGAACATGGTCAGTGACATGCCATTAATTATTGATTGCCAGACCTTCCACTGAAGTAATTCATGGATGTACAGTTCAATTTGACTAACCTAAATCCTGTGTATCTATGAATATCATGCTTACAACTAGTTGTTGTTCAATTCCTATAAATACCCAGGCACCTTTTGCCCTACACCTTCAAATCCATCTTTTCAAAAGCATTCAAAACTAAGTAGACATTAAGCACAACTACTTTATTTCTAGCACACATGTCTCTGGCTTCTTAATCTACTGTTCTCTGCATAATTGTTACCTTTAATGGCACATGTATGGCAGCTCCTGTGCCTCAGTAGAAATCAAGAATTTTCAAAATATACCAAAATCAGATGAATTTCAGTTTCAGTATGTCAGAGTATGTCGACAGTAATCAGTGTTTAAACTTCCTCCTGAGGCTGGTACTCAATGCATTGGCCAGGTCCAATTCCACCTCAGAATCCCAGAGTAACATAATGTCCAGAGTTCCAAAGCTTTTATACAGTGGGCAGCACTGGCTCAAAAACACAGGATAATTCAGATCCACTTGTTACTGAAATTGAAAGATAAAGAAAAACATTAGAACAATTCGGGCATATAGCAATCCAAAATTAAACTTCATTATTGTTATTTTCGCAAATTGGGCTCAAGTGTGCTTTACAAACTTCAGACAGTATTTACAGCACCAAAACAGGCCTTTCAAGGCAAGAACAGATACATCAGTACAGAAACAGGCCATTCAACCCAAGGGTATAGTTAACGCAAGGTTGAATATTTGCTCCTGGGTTGAGTTTACAGGGTCGGGACATTGCCCCTCTCCACAAACCCAATCCAAGAGAAAGTAGCCCAGAGATTAGAATTTTCGATCTGGTGTGGTGAGAGTCTTTGGGAGTTTGGTTGTGTGACCTGAGAATGTAGAATGAGAAGTAACTTCTCACCCTCGTTAACTCCACCTCAACTCAACATGTCTCTCTCCTCGGATTTCTCTGTCCATTCCTAAATCTCTACTTGCATAGAAAATCCCCAATCCATGTTCCTTGACCTTACTATCTCATGTCATCTTGCTGGTCCCATCATTTTAATACAGATAAGACTATCTCTCTCTCATTCTACTTCCATACCACCACTGTTGTCTTCTATACCCATCCCTGAGCAATTAGCCCCCTGATCTTGCTCCAGAATTCAATATGATCATATATGGTCTAATTTTTATCTTAACCTGTCTACTGCCCCCATAACTTTTAACTCCCATGTCAATCAACCACTATACAGATCAGCCTTGAACATAAGCCACTATGTCTCACTGGAGAGGTACATAAACTTTTTCATACTAATCCCTTATATGAGATCTTAACAAAACTAGACCATGCCTACTTTTTCCATCTGACTTGTTGCATTCTCAAAGAACTTTAAAATAATTTGTTAAGGCATCACCTCCCCTTTCTTAGAAACTTGTTGACCTAGCCTGGTAGTATTATCATTTCCAATGTCCTGCAATTACCACTTCAATAATAGATTCTAATATTTTCCCAAAGACTTTATCTAGAGTAGCTTGCCTACATTTTCCTGCTTGACATACACCCACAGCTCCTTCCCCGCTCCAAATCAAACTAAAGACAAGGGCTCTAAAACTGACTCAATCAGTTTCAGGCTTAGACTGCACAAAACTATCAATTAAAATTCTTGTAACAGTAGTGAGGGTGTTCCATGCAATGATTAGAACTGGAAAATAATTTTAAAGTAATAGAGTTAAAGTAAAAAGGTAAAGTCACCATAGTTTTACTAGACCTTAGAACTGTTCTCTCATTATAGAGAGAGACAACTGGTGGTGGTTTATTCTGAGGGTCACCAGATCTCAGGCAAGGTGAGAGGAAAGTAGAAACCCTTCAATTCTAATAACTGAAGTGTGATTCAGTATGGGACAAGATCCATGTCATCTGTTACATAAAGTACTTCACATTGCCATCGAAGGTAGTATATGGAAGTGTTGAGTCATGTGCACACCAAGCCTATCCTTAGAGTGAGCTATGAGCAACAATTTGTTTAGCTTTATCATGGCTCCCATTCAGTTCTTGACAGCTACAATTATTTAAAAAGTAGCATAATTTGTGCTTTAAACAGAATAAAAAGATTAGTATTATACAGCCATTGCTGAAAGTTATTTTTGTGAAAGAACAACAAAGTTATTACAAAAATAACAAGATTACAAGCAGGTAATAATAAAGGATACATATAAAAAATAAAAGACAAAACAGTAAGATTGCTGCAGCTCTGTCAGTTACTTAAACTGATAGGGTGAAAACTTTCAACAACCCAACTCTTGACTCCTAACCCTTAACCATCCCCTACTCCCGGAACTGACCGGACCTCAGCATCTACCTCATACTGACCTCCTCCCCGGTTCACCAATTATCCCCAGAACTCACTCCCAGTCATCATGAACTAGCCTCACCTCACAACCCAATTCTCCTTCAACTTCTCGTCCAAATGAATCTTAACCCATCCGACTCCTCCAATTCCTCCCCCAGCTCACTGTCTTACCCCTGACACCCAGAACCTGACTCCGCTGACCCAGCCTGGCCTAGTGATCCAATTCTCCCAACCCTCAATTTTCCCAAATCAACCTGGTGCAACCTTACCACTAATCTCATCCTTACCTCCAGACTCTCCCCACTTCACCTCCCCCCCTCCCTCCCTCCCCAACCCCCAAATTCTCCAAACCACCTGACTCACCTACCCAACTTATCCACTAGCTATCCTTTCACCCACTCAACTGGGTTCCTCCCCACATAAAATACAATTATCATATCCTGCATTAGCCTGCCACTTTACTCTCCTGAAACACTACTAAATTCACCTGCATGTAATTTACCTCACACGCTCCATGCCTTGACTCACCTTTCTCCTCTCCATAGCTTTTCAAAGAAGTTTTAGGATGCTGAAACATTTATTTACTACAAAGGAGCAAGGAACTTAGTGAACTTACAATCGTGATGGAAATGGTACTAAGCAAACTGATGGAGCTGCAGCGTGACAAATCTTTGATTCCTGATGGACTCCATCCTAAGATCCTAAAAGAGATAGTTAGTGAGCTATTGATCCATTTGAGTTAATTTTCCATAAGTCCCTCAATTCAGGAAGGATTTCATCAGACTAGAGTGTATCAAATATAAAGGAGATTGAAGCAGGAAACCGTACACTAGTCAGCTTGACTGTCTGATATGGGAAAGGTGTTAGAATCAAACATTAAAGGAATTAAAACTGCATATTTAGACAAGAGTAAGAGTCTCCTATAAGACTGTAAAATACAGAAATAGGAGTAAGTAATTTGGTCCCTCAAACCTGTTCCACCATTCAATAGGATCATGACAGATCTGACGTTCCTGACATCCATTTTCCTGTCTTTTCCCTCTAATCCTTGATTTCCCTACTGATTAAGAATCTATCCATCTCAGCCTTAAATATACACAAGTATCCAGCACCCAAAGCCCTATGTGACAACAAATTCCAAAGATTCATAACCATCTGAGAGAAGAAATTCTTCCTCATCTCAGTTTTAAATTGATGTCCCTTTATTCGGAGACTATACCCTCTTATCCCAGTCTTTCTTACAAGGGTAAACATCCTTACAGGATTTACCCTGTCAAGATCCTTAAAATCCTATTTTTGTACTGAAAACATGTCTAATTCTACTAAACTTCACTGAGCAGAGTCCTGACCTGTTCAGCCTTTGCTCATAAGACAATCTATTCACAGCAAGGATTATCCTAGTGAACTTTCTCGGAATTGCCTCCAATGAAGCAATAGCTTTCCTTAAATAAGGGGATCAAGACCATTCTCAGTACTCCAGGTGTTGTCTCACCAGCACCTTATACAGTCGCAGTAAGATTTCCCTACTGTTATACTCCCTTGAAATAAGGGTCAACATTCCATTAGCCTTCATGATTACATGCAACACTTGTGTGCTACCTTTCTGTGTTTTATGCAAAATATCACAAAGTCCCTTTGTAGCTTTTCTTTATTTAAGTAACACTTTTTTCTGGATTTAGGTTTGCTCGCTGAGCTGGATGGTTCATTTTCAGATGTTTCGTCACCATACTCGGTAACATCTTCAGTGAGTTTTCAGACGAAGCACTGCTGATGATTCCTGCTTTCTATTTATATGTTTGGGTTTCTTTAGATTGGTGATGTCATTTTCTGTGGTGATGTCATTTCCAATGGTAATGTCATTTCTTGTTTTTTTTCAGCGAATGGTAAATGGGATCCAAGTCAATGTGTTTGTTGATAGAGTTCCGGTTGGAATGCCATGCTTCTAGGAATTCTCGCGCATGTCTCAGTTTGGCTTGTTCTAGGATGGATGTGATGTCCCAATTGGAGTGATGTCCTTTCTTATCTGTATGGAAGGATACTAGTAAGAGAGGGTCATGTTGTTTTGTGGCTAGTTGATGTTCATGTATCCTGGCGGCTAGTTTTCTGCCTGTTTGTCTAATGTAGTGTTTGTTACAGTCCTTGAATGGTACTCTGTATGCAGTGTGGGTGGAGCAATCATCACAACATCCACAAACAAAGCTGCATCAGAACATTATTTAAATGTGCCACAACACAGTGCGGCACAGAGGAACTGTGCAGAACAAAGGAAAATCACCTATGAAGTGTATTCAAAAAGAATGGGTACCCAAGGAACACAGCCCACTGATTTCTAAACAACAAACCCAAACAAGTCGACAAAACACGTCCAGAAACTCCAGCCACTTTCCCCTAATCAAAGGCATCTCTGAAATGACCGCCAGACTACTTGGCATCATGGTAGCCCACAAACCCACCAACACACTAAAACAGCAGCTAATGAACTTGAAAGATCCTATACAGACAAGAAAAACTAATGTCATTTATAAAATACCGTGCAAAAACTGTAACAAACACTACATTGGACAAACAGGCAGTAAACTAGCCCCAAGATACATGAACATCAACTAGCCACAAAACAAAATGACCTCTCTCACTAGTATCCTTACATACAGATAAGGAAGGACATCACTTCGACTGGGACAACCCATCCATCCTAGTACAAGCCAAACAGAGTCACGTATGAGAATTCCTTGAAGCATGGCATTCCAACTGGAACTCTATCGACAAACACATTGACTTCGACCCCATTTACCACCCCCTGAGAAAAAGAACTGGAAATGACATCACCACAGGAAATGGCATTACCAACCCAAAGAAACCAAAACATACAAATAGAAAGCAGGAATCATCAGCAGTGCTTCATCCAGATGCTCACAGAAGATATTACCTAGTATTGTGACTAAACATCTGAAAATGAACCTTCCAGCTCAGTGAGCAAACCTACATCCAGAACCTCAACCTGAGCTACAAATCTTATCAAGACTCACTAACAATTTGTTCTTTTGTTCTCTCTTCTAAATGAATGACATCACGCTCCCCCACATCATACTCCATTTGCTAACTTTTTGTCCACATGCTTAACCTATCAATATCTCTCTGTAAACTGTTTGCATAGTTTGTAAAACTTACCTTTCCATCTATTTTTGTGACATCTGAAAATTTTCCTCCCTTTCTCCACATCATTAATATATATTGTAAACAGTTGTGATCCTCACACTGATCCCCGGGTAAACCCCAGTTGCCAACCTGGAAAAAAATCCCTTAGCCCCACTGGCTGTTTACTGCACATTAGCCAATTGTCTACCCACAGGACTATACTACCTTCAATGTAATAGGTCCTTATCTTATGAAGTACCTTGTCAAACTCTTTCTAGAAGTTCAAACACAACGTATCTACTGGTTTCGTCTATCAACTCTGGTTGAGACTTTCTTGAAAAATTCTAATAAATTAGTCAGACATGATTTCTCTTTCATGAAGCCATGCTGATTCTGCTTAATTAAAGTATGATGTCCTTTCAGCTGTTGTCCTTTTCCTCAAATGTCATTTTCACCTGCTACCTTGGCAAGGGGGAGGGGAGGGTGGGGGGGCAGTGTGGTTAGCACTGCTGCCTCGCAGCGCCAGGGACCCAGGTTCGAATCCAGCCTCCGGCAACTGTTTGTGTGGAGTTTGCACATTCTCTCCATGTCTGCGTGGGTTTCCTCCAGGTGCTCCTGTTTCCTCCCACAATCCAAAGATGGGCAGCTTAGGTGAATTGCCCATCGTGTTACGTGCATTAGTCAGGGGAAAATATGGGGAATGGGTCTGGGTGGGTTACTCTTCGGAAAGTTGGTGTGGACTTGTTGGACCGAAGGGCCTGTTTCTATACTGTTGGGAATCTAATCTAATCTAGAAATACTTTCACCTGGTGCAATGCATAAAAAGTTCAATGATCTGTTTAGATTTTGCAAGCCAAGTTAAAAGATAAACAGGCCTCCTTGTCAGAGCCCAAACAATAGAATGGTGAGGCAACACAATAGAGGTCTTCAGACCATAGGAGAGATGTGTCCAATGCATCGTTGCTTATCAACAAAGCTGACTTACTGTCTAGGACTGATGGATAGTAGTTTACAGGAAAGTCTGCATCATCCCATACGAATGAAAAGCTACAAGCCCCATCGAATAACATTCATCTTCACCATATTCAACAAACAGGAGAATAAAAGGGAGTACAAGATAACAGTGATCTAATTCATTGCACTGAAATTTTTCTAAATCTGATCCTTGATCCAGCCAGAACAGAAATGCCGTCGAGATAAAAATAGGAGTCCAAAATCAACAGGGAGAAAAGATCCTAATATATCCAGGTTCAGGACATTAAGGTCAATTTTCACTGTGCAGCAAGCTGTCAAACCATGAGGTGTTATTTCATTCTTTGTAGGTAGCTCTTCCTTTAATGCTCCCACAGGATCAGTGATTCAGGGAAGAGAAGTTAAGATGTGTTCAACCTGAAGACTCAACGGAGGAAAACACCTCAAAACCCTCACTTTAATATCTTTCACATTCACATCCACACACAGAAATGGACACCACTTAAAAGGTTCTCCTCCATTTTGTGATGACCAGATCACCAATAAGGTTCCTGATTTTATGAAAATATTCCAAATTGTCAAGATCCCACATGTGGAGAAATGAACTGGCTCTATTTTGTTTAATCCCTCTCTTAGTTGCTTACAACAAAGTTAATTTAGAAAGAATCCTTTTCCTTGTAGATGCGTATCTTCCAGACCAAATGAACTTATATTTTAAAAATCATCTGACTTTACCTGGCTATCGTGAGGTAATAAAAGAGTGATTTTATTAGTTATTGAACAAGAGAAGTAATAACTAGGCACACACAAAACAGATTAGAAAAAAATGAGGTAAGTGTGAAGAAAAGATAATATTTTAAAATGGTATATTGATCAGATTCTGAATTCCATGAAGAGTTAACTATGGAAGATTGCAGCTGTTACCAGTATGTCAGATGTATGTGGTATGCAGTGTTTTTGAGGTGCTTGGTTTTGCAGGTCAGCCGAAACTCTTTCATCCTATTTCCTTTTGATGCTGGTTATTCAGTACCACTAACTGAGCCAACTGGTCCTGATCCTATAACTTACAAAGAAAATTCAAAGCTAGGCCTTTCATGAGCCAACAATAAGCTAATGTCCATTATTATAGAATGGATAAAATACTGAACATTCTTCAGTATGGTATCAGAGATAAAACCAAATATTATTTCTTAAGTAGAGAAGATAAGAGAAGACCTGGTACAAATGTTCAAATTTACGAAAATCAAATGGCTATGAAAGATCATTTTCAAAAATCAGTTATTTGAAAACAAGATTTCATAAGCTTAGAATTAATGCAAGAAGGGGTAACATATTATTGGGAATAGGCAATAATTGTAAATTGGAACAACAATGATCTTACTGAATAATAGGGCAGGTTTGAGTGGTCCACTTCTGCTCCTAATTCACGTTTCAAATGTTGACAAAAATGTGAGAATATTTTTGCACACAAAGATCTTAGAATATGCAATACATTGCCACAAAAAGCTTTTTATACCAAGTATTTCTCAACATTCAAGAAAGCTATTGGATAATCACCTGAGAGAAAATAATACAGATCATAGTGAAAAAATAGGTGCAATTAAAACATTGTACATTTCTGGGAGCAACGTTGACATGTTGGGCCAAATGACAGTCTTCTTGACTGGAATTTCTATTATTCCACAATATATTCATACGGTAATTGAACTTTTGTTATTTACCTACATCTATGCAAAATCAATATTTTTAACAATTTTTTTAAAAAGTGTGAAATTTAGCAATTCATGGTACATGTAAATTGACTTCTAGCTAGGTTTCTTACAGTTTTGACCCTGAGAACTCTTAACATAATGGTGGTGTTATATCTCTGGACTAGTATGTCTGTATCTAAGTTCCACCTGTCCAAGAGGTGTACCGTGTCAACTTTAAAATGAAAATTGCTTATAATTAATTAACCAAGATATGTATAATATGAGGGAAAGATCAATCAGATTTGCTTGTCAGATAATTCTTTGAGTCTAAATGAATGGTGTTTTCTGAAACCAAGATTATCTATATACTCCCACAGATACATATTCATTTGTCACTTCCTTTCCATTCCAAGTTCAAGCCAAAACAATTATTAAATATACCCAGTGAAATTTTAAAATCTAATTTTAAAATTTAATATGATTAACAGGCTGAAACATTGATGAGGAGTGCTTCTTCATCAGAGGAACCATCTTTCAGATAAGACATTCTACTGGGTTCAATCACATTTTTTAGGTATACAGGTATATCAAAGATCCTGTGGCATTTATTGGAAAAGAACAGTGGAATTCTCGCAGTATCTGAGTCCACATCTATACCTAATGCCACAACACTGAAACTAAATATTTAGGTCCAATATCTCATTGCTTTTTGTCAGATCTTGTATGTAAATTAACTGTTATATTTTCGTAAATGACAATTACTAGGTTTAAACATAATTTACTGACTGTTAAAATGTACAAAGGTTCATTGCTTGTTTTATCCAAAGGATGGTAACTAATCTAAAATATTTTAAATTAATTCAGTTCTAATTTGCATAGAAGGAACAACATACAGTATTTGAAAACTGAACTCACCGAACTGCAGAGTCTCCCGATCTGTGAAATAGTTGTACTGCCAATCTTGGAACTTCTCATAGTTAACGCCCATATTTCACATACTGGAAAACAAAGACTGCACTGATTGGGAAGGAACACAGCCTCTTATATCACACAGCTGCTCAACTAACTCACACATTGGAGGAAGCTTAAAGTGCACAGTCCAGACTTATACTACACTCATCAGGAATCATTCTTAAAATTTCTAAATGGTAAAATGAAAGATGAACAAAGTCAGTTTATTATTTTGATGTAAGATGTTACATTTCATTCAGTTGAAATTGAGGAAAGGAACTAAGACACCAAAAAGTGGATTATTTCAATTTTGATACTTCTGAAATTTCATTGCGTACGAGTCCAATTCCGTATGAGTCAGACAAGTCATCATCCAATCACGTGCTGGGGTTTAGAGATATCAGCACATTCTACCAGTGACACAAAGGTCAGGATGATCTTAGGAGAGTCAAGCCAAAGCAATGTTAATAACTCAACTCATCATTTCACAAAAGGAACTTCGTAATTGTGGGGGAGGTGCAGATTGTAAAATTTATTTTTATTTGCAGATACCATGAATGAAGATACTGAATTACCATTAGAAAAATGGGAGGAAGAAGAGATTTGTATTCTAATCCATTGATGGCTAAAATATAATTGCAGATTTGATAACAAAACGACAAATCAGTTTCCCTTCACTGACAGTACTAATGTACTCCCAGTACTAATACCCTTTTTGTAATTCTGCTCACAACCAATGTTAACCTTTTCTCTTCCTCAACCATATTCATTGTTCCATCCTTAGCCCGACAGTATTCACCCCTTCTTTTTCTCCAATAATGTTCACCTCCTCCTCTAACAATATTCACCCCTCCTGTCTCACACCCAAAAAGTGATTACCATTTCTCCCTCATCCTGACAGTGCTCAACCCCTACCCCTGACAGTATTCACCATTCCTCCTTCAACTCTGACGATGCTAATCCCTTCACCCCAACAAAATTTATTCCTTTTCCTCACTTCCAACAGTGTTCACCTTTTTTTTCTTACCATTGCCTCCAAAATTGTTCACACCCCTTACTCAATCCACAACAATGTTTAGGCCTCTTTATCCCATATCCTTGCTTTCTGTTTTGAATATTTGGTCCCTAGATATCATGGGTCAAGTTATGAGCAGAGTTTAAATTAACTAGCTATGTTGCCTAAAATTTAGAAGATTATAGGCGAGTTGATGGCAATATTCATATAGACATAAGGGGAACGATCAGACAGATAAAAATCACTTCTGCTTGTCAGGGAATCCAGGACTACAGTTAAAAAGTTATGACTATATGACTCTATCAAGAGTGAAACTAAAAGAACATTTCTTAACAAAATATCTGGTAGACATTTTTACCCTCTTCTGAAAATGGATAAAGAATATCGATCAACTTTTAAGTTTGAAACTGAGTCTGATGGAATTTTGTTGGCCAAAGTTATTAAGAGGTAAAAAGTGATCTTTCAGATTCAGGTTGACAGATTCGGTTTCTGTACTTAACAAGAATTAATATTCATGATGAATAAATAGACTCCAGCTACAGATAAATAACTATGAATTGTTAGCATGTAACTCTACTAGTTGAAACTCTAGCTCCTTTAAAAACACCCCTCTACAAACACATACTACACAGGCACGTTAAAAAAATGAGTGTTATAGGTGGAAGTAAGTCTGGGAAGGCAGTTCAGTGGCCCCTGTCCACATGGTTTGATGAGATTGGATTCTTTTGATGATCAGGACACTGCTACTTGGTCTTCCTTTTCCAGATACTTTCACTTGTTTGCAAGAGGCACAGAATAACTGATTCACACTTATAACAGTCTTTGACTTATCATTTTAAATACACAGCGTAGAGAAATTGGAAAGGGAAATAAATTGACTATCTTCAAGGTTGAAATGCTTTGAATACAGAATAAAATAGTTCCTTTCCTCCCACAGGTCTGATGGTTTCTGTCAAATATTCACACTCTTAAGGTGTTCACTACCTGAAAGCCAATCATATAGGCAGAAGGTCTTTGTCATCAATAACTTGTCAATAGTCGACAGACCAATCAACTACCTGCTGCTGGCAAAAGTTCCATTGGTACCCCCCTTTAGTTCCAGCTCATTTGAAAACCAAGTTTCCACTCTTAATAAGCAGCTATGTAAGCAGTACTTACAATGAGTGCAAGGTTACTTGCTTTCACCAAGTACAAAATCAGAATTCTTGGTCTTTAATTCAATTATTTTCCTATTTCAGCCACAATCAAAAATATAGGGAAATTAAAAGATACTGTGTTTATATATAGTAGTACTCAAGCTGGAGATGGATTGTTAACCAATTATATACTGTGCTCTGGAAATTCTAACAGAACTTTGTCAATGATCATGCATGCCTAACATCTGCTTCTATCCAGTATATCTCCCTCTGCACTAAACTGGGTTGCAATAACTGTGGGGCTACTCTCTTGTATTCTGCCTGCCTTCAACATTCTGTTCTGTCTCCTCCTATAAAGAAAGAAACAGGGGGCTTCTGTATGTGATGAATAGAATGTTATGGGACAATGGAAGGAGCATTTCTGGTGAGTAATTAAATTTAAGGTGAATGTCAGTGCTGACTGTCCATATGTAGATACACAGTGGTACCATAAATGAGAGGACTGGATGGTGGTACAAAGATATGCTGTGCAGACAAAGGAGGGGAGGTCAGACTGAGGGTTTCACACTTGAATGTGGCATGTCACTCACCATTTCTGTCCTGATGAATCAAATGAATATCTGTTTGCAATGTAACCATGACCAGTCTCCACACCCTTCAGCATTTTCATCTATGTTACTTAACTTTGAAAGCAGGACTTTCTCTCCATCTGTTAGAATCAAAATGTTTCAGTAGGCCTCATGTAGCCCGCAACATGATTTCCAGGATTATCTCTGAGAATTATGAGACACCCTACCGTCATTGAGTTTGAGTCTCCAACACTCGAGTTGTTGTTTCTCAGTTGCCATTTGTAGAACAAACCCATTCTGCCCTTCACCAATACACTTTTAAATACTGTAACATCAGTCTGGTGCTTATCATGATCAAGTCCACGCGAATAGTTCAGGAATTCTGAAAGCAAGGTGCAAACATCATAGCTACGCTAATTATCCACTAAAAATATATTCTTCAATATACAGGTTACAGGTTTTCAATTCACTATTAACCTGTTCCACTGCAAGTGGAACCATATTTTAAAATCCAAATTTTCACAGAAAAGACAGAACCTATTCCAAGTACAATGATGTTGTTCTTTAAGTGAATGAGGTGATATAATATTGTTCCTGGGAAAGTAGTGGACAGACAATTGGCCCACTTAATTGCAAAGTGTCTTAGTTACTTGTTAGTTACAGCAACTGGTGAGGGGGAAAGAAAACTGGCATTCTTCAGTCATCAGGTATTTCACCAGAGACAAAGATGCACCAGTTGGTTTTGCAGCTGCCTGAAGGCTTCTGCCAGTATTGCTCACACCCATAAGTTGTTAAGCTTCCTGGGAGCCAATCAAATATTATTGTCAGGCTGATGGCTCTCATCACCCACAATTGGGCACAAATCCACAAAACATTAGTTACTTATTAGTGGCTGAATCTCTTTGCAGACATCCTGGAGCCTGGCCTCCTATAAAGAGCTTCCCCCACTGCTTGAATAAAGCAGCAGTATAAACATGATTTACAATGCACTTCTGCAACATGCTTTTAATAAGTGTAGCAATTACTCTCACAATCCTTGGCCTTAAAATAGTCTTTTCCCCATTTCAATCCACAATCAAATGCAGAAAAATAAATTGATGCAGTTTTTACAAGTCTAAATATGCAGTCAATAAAACATCAATAAGTAATTACTTTGAAACTTCAAAAACCTCCAAGATTATCCATACAACATTTTGAATTTCAGAAATCTTTTGCTAAAATATCTCACACTAGATTACTTCATAAAATTGAATGTTGTGGTATTTGTAGATATGTTGGATTAAGAATCGATTTCAACGCATAATAATAAGTCTGGAAAATGAATGTGATTCAGCTTGCAGGTGCATATGAAAGATGCCACATCTCTCCCCTCGCCCCCACCATTCCCCTCTATTCTTACCCCTCTCCTAGGCCCATCATTCTTTAATATCTGTATTAATGACATTGTTAACAGTGAGCATTCTGTTGGAATTAAGTTTAATGATGGCATCGAAATCTATCCAAGGGTCACAATGATAAAAACAAGTAACTCAACAAAAAAACTTTTAAATGTGCTTGGAGATGGCCAACACTATGGCAAATGGCATTACGTTTATAAGCTAAAATCATCATAGTTTTATTAGACCTTACGGCTGCTCGCTTATTACAGAATGTAGCACAATGCATGTTGGTCAGGCCAACACATAATACACAAATCAATTGCAATACTGAATAAGATCCATTCAGATTGTAGCAAAAGCAAAAATAGGACATAGACTATATTATTAGAACAATTTGGTATAAAGTATAGGTCAGGATTCAGCCTAGTGCAGGAAAATGGTGGCAGAGGCATGCTGCGGAGCAAGGGTAGTGGCCTGGTGTAGGAGCATGGTTGCAGTGGCCCAGTGGGGAACGTGGCAGCAATCAGCGGTCAAACCACATGCATGGTCTGTTACAAAGAGCCTTTGGCGATGTTTGTAATGTTTGTCTTTTCCACTTTGCTTCTTGTTTTTTCTGACCTATGGTCATACTGTGTTTAGTTGTAATGTAACTGTTTTTCTTCATTTCTCTATTCTGTAACTAAGCATTGTATCTAGGTACCTTTGTACATAAAATGGCACAATAAGTGGTGAATTATAAACTTTTCACTGTATTCATTTGAGTAGATGTGACAATAAAGCTAATTCAGTTCAATTCAATTCAATTAATTTTGTTTGTCAGACTAGAATATTGTGCCTGATTTTGTTATTCCCAAATTCCCATTACCATCTGTCCACATGGAGTGTGATATAACATTCTTGGAAATAGCCAGAGGAGATCAATATGTCTTAGCATAAAGAAATTTGGCTATTCAGCAAGGTTCAAAACATGGTTGCAGTCTATAAAATAAGTAAAAGCTGCATAGATTCCAGTTTAATGAATTGAGTATAACCAATATGTATGAGTTTAAATTGTGTGAGTGTGATAATAGGCAGGACATTGTGTTCTTATTTTCTCCAAACCATTATGATTTGATTTGATTCCCTACAGTGTGGAAATAGGCCCTTCAGCCCAACAAGTCCACGCTGACCTTCCAAAGAGTAACCCACCCAGACCCACTTCCCTCTGACTAATGCATCTAACACTGTGGACAATTTAGAATGGACAATTCATCTGACCGGCACATCTTTGGACTGTGGGAGGAAACCAGAGCACCCAGAGGAAACCCACGCAGACACAGGGAAAACCTACAAACTCCACACAGACAGTTACGCAAGGCTGGAATCAAACCTGGGACCCTGGCGCAGTGAGGCAGCAGTGCTAACCACTGACCCACCATGCTGCCCACTGCCCATTGATGAGCATATCAATGGTGTAGTAGTGAAATTGAAATTTCCTGCACAGCTATTAAGACTTGCTTTTTCTTTATTTAATGATCACTGATTTTCTATTCTTTTTACAGGAAGGCTCTCCTTAAGATCATTAATGAAAGCAGAAAAGTTAAACCTACATCTGATGGTAGAGTTTCTAGATGTCTCAGGAATTAGAAGTGATTTCTACTTTTGCTGATGAAAGATGGTGTAAAGTCTTTTTTTCAAAGAAACTACCTCCACATCAGTTTTGTGGACTAATCTCTAGCACACACTCAACCCACTCCTGTGTAACTCCTTCCATTTGCAGACATTTATCCCATTACACATTGCAACCTGTGAACTTTGCAATGGACAGTGATCATAGAATTGTGGTTAATCTACAGAAAGCTTTAATACAAGAGGAAGGTTTTCAACGGTGGAAAGGAAATGCTGAGTGTTTGCTGCCAACTGCAAGTTGTTCTCTTGGATAAACTTCACAGTTTAATGGCTGAAACTGGTCACTGCAGCTTGAAGGAGAATTGTTGCCACAGTAAGCAACTTTCAGTGATTCAAGTCTTAGTGCTATTTGTAAACAAGCGCGCCATAATAGTACCAAAATCAACAGTTTACTTGAGCCATGAATAATGAGAAATAAAATCTTGACAAACAAAAACATAAAAATGAGATATGTTAATAAAAGCAATTCAATTTATAATCACTGTAGTGATTGTAACGATGTCATCAGCTGGACCTCGTAGTATATGAATTCCCTGATTGGGGCTGTCAATCATGGAACCCTAGCTGACATACAAGGCTGAATGTCAGGGATATGCCTGACTCAGTGAGAGGCAGCGCTATTAACAAAGGCTAAGAATTTGTAAATAAAGGCTGATTGGTGATGGGATACCAACATCTGAAGAGTTATTTCAGTGGTGACAAGAGTAGGATTTTAATCAAACAATAAACCATTTTTCAGAGTTGGATAAATACCCAATATATAGCAGGAGGTTTGTCCTTCACAAAGCAGATCTGGACCACACTTACTTGCAATAAATTTAGACTGGATCCCCATAAGAGTTTATATAATATGAGACTACCATTCAGCACATCACCAGCCTGCTCAACTTTTCAATGGATTATGGAGAGCATTTTGCAAGATCTACCTTAGATCGCCATTTACCTAGATGACATCCTGATAACATGGAAATTTAATAAGAAACACTTAGAGAATTTAGACATAGTCCTATAGCTATTTTGTTTAAAGTAGGCATGTCTCTAAAAAGGGAAGAATGCATATTCCAGGCCACCCAAGTGACCTACTCGGTCAACAAGACCAGGTTGGACCTATTGGAAGATAAAGTAAGCAATCAAAGTTGCCCCAATTCCAACATCTGTCAGGAGCCTAGGTCATTTCTGGGTCTGGTACATTATTATAGAAAGCACATACACATCCCGCCATCCATCCTGGCATCATTGCATGAGCCCATAAAAAAGAATCAAGAAAGAAAGTGCTGTAAAAACTCAGCAGGTCTGGTAGCACCTATGGAGGGAATGCAGAGTTTATGTTTCAGATCTAGTTATCCATCTTCAGAACGCCAAAAAAAGGGATCAACTTGGGAATGGTGTCATAGACAAGCCCTAGCTTTCAATAAAAGAGACAACTATCATCCTCTAAGATGTTGACACACTATGATCCCAGGAAAGATCAGGCATTGATATGCGATGTCTCCCACTATGGCATTGGACTGGTATTAGCTCATAAGTGGCCCAATGAAGAGGGACGCCCAATAGCTTAAGCATCCAGGATTTCAGTTAATGCAGAACACAAATATGCCCAAATAGAAAAAGAAGCATTGGTAGTCATATTTGGAGTCATAAAGTTCCACCAATATCTTTATAGGTGAAAATGACTGACCACAAACCCCTATATGGCCTGCTTAAAGAGGATAAAGCCACCCTTAGTTTTAGGCTGCATTCAGTGATGGGCTCCAATATTAAATGCTCATGTTTACAAATTAGAACACTGAAAGCTGTTTCCTTGTGATTAGAATTTAATTGTAATAGTTTAATTTAACAGTAGTAGTCTCACCAACATTAAGAGCATTTAAATGGTCATTGGATTAACATATGGAAGAAAATGGAATAGTGTAGGATGGAAGGGCTTCAGATTGGTTCCACAGGTTGCTGCAACATCGAGGGCCCAAGGGTGTATACTGTGCTGTAATGTTCTATGTTCTAATTATTTCAGATTATGATTTGGATATTTCCCATAAGAGCATCTGACATCATCAGTATTTTCTTTTACTCTGATTCAATCAGACAGGTAAATTAGTCACTTTGCTTACTTTATTTTACTCACTCATGGGGCTTTGATTAAATCAATATCATATGAGGTGACACTAGATGTTGTGGGGCTGGAGAATCAGTGGAATTTCTTAGCAGGTTCATAACATCAGAGATTATTTTAGTGATGGTATTAGTGAGTGATAAAGTTAAAGAAAGCACCAGGTTCTACAGAGGCAGAGACCTTTTTTCATATTTGAAAGCTAAGATAGATTATTGATCCACGGGGAATCAAGGATAATGGGGAAAGGACAGGAAAGTGGATGTGAAGAATACCGTTCAACCATGGTTCCATTGAATGGTGGAAATGACTTAACGGACTGATCTTAGCAGGATTTACACACTTAATGGTAAGGTCCTAGGGAGTGTTGCTGAACAAAAAGACCTTGGAGTGCAGGTTCATAGCTCTTTGAAAGTGGAGTCGCAGGTAGATAGGATAGTGAAGAAGGCGCTTGGTATGTTTTCCTTTATTGGTCAGAGTATGGAGTACAGGAGTTGGGAGGTCATGTTGCAGCTGTACATGACATTGGTTAGGCCACTGTTTGAATATTGCGTGCAATTCTGGTCTCCTTCCTTTCATAAAGATGTTGTGAAACTTGAAAGCTTTCAGAAAGGATTTACAAGGATGTTGCCAGGGTTGGAGGATCTGAGCTACAGGGAGGGGCTGAACAGGCTGGGGCTGTTTTCCTTGGAGCGTCGGAGGCTGAGGGGTGACCTTATAGAGGTTTGCAAAATTATGAGGGGCATGGATATGATAAATAGACAAAGTCTTTTCCCTGGGGTCAGGGAGTCCAGAACTAGAGGACATAGGTGTAGGGTGAGAGGGGAAAGATATAAAAGAGACCTACGAGGCAACTTTTTCACGCAGAGGGTGGTACATGCATGGAATGAGCTGCCAGAAGATGTGGTGGAGACTGATACAATTGCAACATTTAAGAGGCATTTGGATGGGTATATGAATAGGAAGGGTTTGGAGGGATATGGGCCGGGTGCTGGCAGGTGGGACTAGATTGGGTTGGGAGATCTGGTTGGCATGGACGGGTTGGACCGAAGGGTCTGTTTCCATTCTGTATAGCTCTATGACTCTGACTCTATAGCAGTCTATTCCTGTTCCTATTTCTTATGGTCTTGAATTAGAAATGATACTGGAAATTGCAACAAAATTCCTGGAGGTGGCAGAGTTGTCCTTGACAATATTCAATTATAACCAAAAATAACTGATGAATTTAAGTGGGAAGTGAAATTATTTGCTAAAACTAAGAAGGTCGCCATAATTGAAGTACTAGCATAGCATCTGAGTTTAGTAGAAATAAAAGCCAAGTTCTCCAGATAATAAAATTTTGGAATCATGTGATATTAAGTCACAGTTTGAATATTAAGCAAAATTAATGCAACTTGAAATAAAATTTGGAGTTGGAATTCCAAACAGAAGAAGTAGTTAAAGAAAGGCAAATGAGAAGACTAGAATTAGAATTGCAGAGCAAAAAGGAAAAGACAAATAGGAAATTTAGGCTTAAAATGATGCGGTTGAAAAAGAAGACGACATCAGATGCTCTCATGGGAAATAGTCAAGTCATAATCTGAAGTCTGGTAAGGAATTTTTTTAAGTTTGTACAGGCCCTACCAAAATTTGAGCAGAGATGTAAAGGCATTCTACATGCTTTGAGACAAATTGAAACAAATGAGTTTATCAAAATAAAATTGAACTTGCATTTAGAATTATTTGACATGGAATGCATCAGAAATCGATGCTTCACTGTCAGAAGGTTTTTTGAGATTATGACACTATAAGAAGAGTTATATTGGCTGTAAATGATTTAGTTCCTGAGGCACATAGGTAAAGGTTTCAGAATTTAAGGCAAATACCTTGGCAAACGCATATCGAATTTGAAAGGGTTAAGGAAAGTAATCTAACAATTATGAAATTTAGGAGCTGAAACCACGTGTGGAAGTCCTTTGGAGATTATTCTGCTAGAGGAATTTAAAACACACTACCTTCTGTAATAAAAATCCATGTTGAGATTAAAAAAGAACAAGGGATTACAGCTGCTAGACAGGCAGCAGCCACAGCTGACAATTAGGAGTTGATCCATTAAACTAACCTTTCGCCCATCACCCTTATCAATTCAAAAGGGATTCAAAGTGGGACAGTAAAAGGAAGGCCAGTAGCCCAGGTAAAGAAACATAGGTGGGAATGCCCCAATATCTCCTCCTGAAATGAGAAAAGAAAGTACTCAAGATCCAAGTGAAAATCAAAGGCCAAATTATTTCTATTGTAGCACATTTATTCAGAATATTAAAAAGTTGTGATAAAAAATCCATGGGACTTATTGGAGGTCATAGAGATAAGTCTGAAAATTAATTCTAAGGGAAAATGCCATGGATCAAGTTGCAGCTTTAGTGATAGCTAAGAAACCAAAGATAAATGATGATGTGATTGTAGAGGTATGTAGAGAAGATGAGTTATAAAGGGCTTGTGAGAAAAGGGAAGTTAACTTTTTTTCATATGAGGCAACCAAACCGATAACCATACACAGGGATACAGGGGCTGCTGTGATCCTTTTGCTGAAGAAGCAGTTTGTTTATGATCCAGAAAATTCAATGAAAGCCAAAGTGTTGGCACATGGGAAAGGTGGAAAATATAATCTGAGCCATTGTATAAAGTCCAACTGAAGTGTGTCTTGTTATCTGGATCAGTGAAAGTGAGCACTGTTAAGAAATTACCTGGTGGGCAGAGTTGATTTAGTCCAAACAGAGCTATGTTTATAGAATAGAATCCCTGCAGTGTAGAAATGGGCCATTCAGTCCAACAAGTCCACACTGGCCATCTGAAGAGCATACCACCCAGACCCATCCTTGTAACCCTGCATTTCCCATGGCTAATCCACTTAGACACTATGCTCAATTTAGCATGGCCAATCCACACAACCTGCACATCTTTGGATTGGGGGAGGAAACCAGAGCATCTGGAGGAAACCCACACAAACATGAGGAGAATGTCTGTATAGAATTTGAACACAGTCACCCGATGGTGGAATCAAGCCCAAGTCCCTGGGCACTGTGAGGCAGCAGTGAGCCATCATGCTGTTCATATATGTTCAGTATATTTTTCAATTGTGTGAAGTGATCAGAGTGATGGCTAAAGAAAGCTGATCACCAAAGATCAAGTAATACCACAAATAGGTTATCCGAGTCGCCAAAACATTTAAGAATAAGAATAATTCAAAGGAAGTGCTCGGCATGTTTTCACTAATTGAGGCTCAAAAAGCAGATGCAGTGTTAAATAAGGTAGCACACATAGCTCATACTGAAGTTGAGGCAGAAGGAGCTCCAATTGCTACTGTCTTATAAACTGAGTTCTGATGATCAGAACTGCCAAGGAAGAATGAATAGCCATTTATCAAATAGCGTATCACCCAAATATCATATGAAGATATTGCAAGTAGCTCTTAACATTTTTATGGCAGACATGAAGCAATACCAAAAATACAAATATCAAGTAACAGGCATTTTCATGGCCAAGACTTCAAAAGGACATAATGCAGTACTGTAAAATGCATCATACATATCAGAGTAGGAAAACCTCAATATGTAATCAAACCAACGCCTTTGATATCTTCTATTTTTTGAAGAATTGTTCATTTGCATGAAAATAGACTGTGTAGGACCATTAATGAAAATGAAAGCAGAATATCAATATATCCTTACAATAATGGATATGACAATATGATTTCCATAAGCTTTTTATTGGACCATTATGATAGTGGAAAAGTTAAGTCAGATTTTATTTGTTATGGATTGCCAATTGAGATACAATCCGATCAGGATAAAAGTTTACCAGAACATTATCAGCTGTCTAGGCATAAGACAACTGTGTATCAACTACAAAGGGACCTTTGGCGATGCTATCAGACTCTCAAAACTGTCACAAATATCCACAGGACTGAGACAAAGAATTACACCTCTGATTATTTACTACCAGAAATATCGCAAAAGAAGCTACTAGATGTAAGTCATTTGAATCAATCTTTTGTCATAAGAAACAAAGTCCATTAAGATTAATTAGGGAGATGTTCTTGAACAAGAAGATGAATCATCAATATTCTCACATGAGAACCTAAAAGTAACACAACAGTAGTTTAAAGCTTCACATGTGAAAATGAAAGAATAGACAAACATACAAACATACATACTACAATTAGAACATTTCAAGTAAGAGATGAAGTATCAGTATTTTTGCTTTTGCAATGTGAACCACTCAAAGTAAAATTCAGTGGTCCCAATAAGATAGTCAGGAGGGTTACTAATAAAGCTCATCCACTCTGATCATAAGAAGAAGAATCAGTTGCATCATAAATATGTTGCAATGATATTATGGGGAAGAGAATAAGAGAGAGTGTGAGATGGTAAGTGTAGCAGAGGGTGACAGAGACAATACGTGAGGGAGAATTTCAAAGTGAATCTCAATTTGCCAACACAGAAATAATGAAAACTCGATTTGTACCCAATTCCACAATTAGATCTACATCGATAGAGTTGGCAATATTTCATTCCTTTCTGAGATTGGAAAGTACCATTAACATCAAGGACTGACTGAAATATTTGCTTTTGTCACACCAAGTTGATTATACCAATGTAGAGTAAAAATGAGGTCTGCAGATGCTGGAGATCAGAGCTGAAAATGTGTTGCTGGTTAAAGCACAGCAGGTTAAGCAGCATCCAAGGAACAGGAAATTCGACGTTTCGGGCCAGAGCCCTCAGATTAAAGAATTCATTAGCTACATTTCAAAGGCTTATGAATCAAGTCACACGTGTGGTACGCAACTTTGGACACTAAAATATATAAGGAGACATGGGAAGACAAGTGAGACAAGTAGAAGATCCGTTTTAGCAACTTCAGCTGACTGGCTTGGTAATCAAATTACCCAAAAGCTAAGTTGTGACAGCAAAAATAACTTACCTAGGATATACAATAGGACAAATGCAACTGTAGCTAATGGCAGTGAAACGGAAGGCTCTATTAAAATTCCTTGTTGCTAAAATTAAATGGGATTTCATGAGATTTTTAGGTTTCATCAGTTTTTGTGTGCAACTTCAGCACAATTGCTGTAATCTTGAATAAATTGGTTAAGAAAATTGGCAAAAAGGTGGTATGCCAGGCAGCCTTTAAGAAGCTGAAGACAATCCTAAGAAATGAAACTGTACTAGCCACTCCTGATTTGTCTACACCTTTCAAAATGATGAATGGTGCAAGTAACGTGGATATGAATGTAGTCTTGTTACAGGATGAGTTGAGAATAGAGGTCAGTGAGATACAATTCTAAGAAATCAAATCAACCTCAGAAGAAGTACTCTATTATAGAAAGACTTTGAGATTATTATTCTCTCAAACTTTGAAATTCACATCCAGTATGGTCACTAATGTACACTAATAACTGATTTAGGCATTTATTGAAAAAAATTAATACTTGAAATGTGAAGCTGGTTTCAAGCATTTAATGTAAAGATTCCTCA
This sequence comes from Hemiscyllium ocellatum, assembly GCF_020745735.1. NCBI lineage: Eukaryota > Metazoa > Chordata > Chondrichthyes > Orectolobiformes > Hemiscylliidae > Hemiscyllium > Hemiscyllium ocellatum. Next base: position 99,354,576 of record NC_083411.1, on the reverse strand, counting down.
CTTTGCTGGAAAAGATAATGTGAACACGGATGCATTGTTCCAATCATAAAATGATGGAATAAATTCAAGATTTAAGAAATTATGTATGGCTGTATAAAGTGTATGAAGTGAAAGAAAGGATGTAAGTTTCATTTTTTTTGTTTGTGCATCACATTCCTTGTGACTATACTCTATGTTGGAAATAGTGTTTTATCCTTTTGTAATGGAAAATTAACAAATTTAACATTTACTGTGAAATCTGAAAGAGAATGCCTTTCTAAATTTAGCGCTGTGCTGAGCTTTGCAAACAATACTTTGCTGAGTTCTGCAGCCAGGAGACAGCTGTCTTTGTTTGAACTTTGTAAATGTTCAACTTGACCTTGTGACAGTTGAATTCAGTGAAGGCTGAAGAAAGCATAAGAACAGTTATGTCCACGACCAGGGGATGAGAAAATAACAACTTGAGTCTTCCCAGTCTTTGCTCTTGAGAGCGTAATAAAAATGGTGTAAGAAGAGTATCTGAATTATGCTCAGGTCCCCCTTACATGAGGCATCTGGCCGAATGTATTGGGTCGATTCTGCAGAATCTGAATAAAGCTCTTTTCTTTGCTCTTGCTAACAGTTGAGTTTAGTCCATTTAATTTCCACGACACCTTCATAACACTGGAGACATACAAAAACCATATCTTTTTACCCTTTATTTTTGATTGTAGGCTGAAATGGGGAAAATGAATGTTTTAAAACCAAAGACTATAGAAGGAATTGCTGAACTTTTGAAAACAAGTTACTCAAACTCCGTGAGTTATGCTTACACTGCTGCTTTGCAAGTAGGTGGGGAGGTAAGATGGCATATCATTAGGATGCATACACAGAGAGTGATTAGCTTTTTTGTTTTCTGCAAATGAGACCAATTGTGAATGCTGCAAGTCATCAGCATGATGATGCATCTCTGACTCCTGGTCAGGTGAACTAATTAATACATCCCCTCCAAATAATGTACCAATTGTCCTGAGCTTCCAGTGAAAAACTGAAAGATCTTTAAGAAAAAGAGGATTGAATAATGGTAGGTATTCAGAAACAAAAGGAATACTTCATCTAACACTGTGGAATGATCCCATTGAATTGAATTTTCTAATATGTTTTTCCAACCATCCATAACACTTACTTTTATTTTGTTCTTTCTGCCTGTAAGTAAAAATTTGAAAGAGTGTTAGTATTAGTACAGCCATAGTACAGCCATATGTTGACACTTAGGTAGTTGTTTGTAATAACCAAAGGTTCTTGGTTGATACAGGTAGATACAGTATTTTCTGTAAACTAGATTCTATCAGACAGGTAAATTGGAAATTTTGTACATTTTCAACAGATTATTAGATTTGTGGCAGCCCCAGGAGTAGCAAAGGCTTGAGAGTCTTCACACTTTCCCAGGTGGGTCATAGCAGTTCTGGAGTAGTTTTCTGCCATTTCTCTACTTATGTTATAAATTATCTTGTCTCTACCTGTAACAGACTAAATTTTCTTTGAAGAAAGTGACGACTGCAGATGCTGAACATCAGAGTCGAGAGTGTGGTGCTGGAAAAGCACAGCAGCATCTGAGGAGTAGGAGAATTCATGTTTCAGGCATAAGCCCTTCATAGGAATTAGCTGATGAAGGGTTTATGTCTGAAAAATCAATTTTCCTGCTCCTTGGATGCTGCCTGACCTGCTGTGCTTTTCCAGCACCACACTCACGACTCATTTTTCTTTGCTAATCCTTTCCTTTTTACGTACCTTTAGCATGTGGTGCAATCCGTTTTATGTTTTTGTTTCTTCATATTTTACATTCATAACATCTACATTTAAAGAGATGAAAACTACTAAGCATACCAGAGGGTGAGTAAGTCCAACAGGTTGAATTGGCTAATATTAATAAGTTTATCCCCAAGAAAAATACTATTTTGCATTGCCTGGAGGTAGAAGGCAAACAAGAGGGCAATTAGTCCATGCCATTTTTACATATTTCAGATTATCTACCTTTAATATTTTATTATTTTATTATATTCCTTATTATACTCTAAACAGTTGTACTATTGTTTACCTTTTTGAGTAAACAGACCAATACCGGAGTTATTATCTGATTGAAAGACAACTTCTTCCTGTGATATGCTACCCACCTTCATAGCTTTAATGGTTGAATTTTCAATTTGTAGAAAACTTTGCCTTTACGCTGTGAACAGTCAGTAACTATGCTGGAAGAACTAAAGTGTAAAACTATAGACAGACATTTCCTCTACATCTCCACAACTTCAGATCAACCCCAGAAAGTTTGTTTTTTGTTTCGAAGTCTGTCAGGTTTCATTTTTCACTGACTAGCTGCATTTCTGAGTGACTTTTTGGCAGGCTCAAGGCTGAGATATTTGGGGTCTTTGACTTCAATCATTCCTTTATAATCTGCCATTAGTGTTTGGTTGAATTCTGCAAATAAAACCAAAATGTCAAGAAGGTTTGGAGGGCAAAGAATTATAGAGGTTTGTGAACTTGGTAAAACTGCTTTGATCAGGTTCTGGATTCCTCACCTAATTGAGGCAGACAGCTCATAAATAGATGCATGGAGGTTAATTAGTCCCAATGTGTACATATGATGTGTGAATGTGTGATTGCGTGAATGTGAAACACAGAATGTTCCCAAAGTATGGATCCAGAGCATAAACAGTAATCAATAGACTAATGGGAAAACATAATGAATGAGGAATGACTATTCCGTCAGCTTGTGGATTTACTGCTGAGTAATTAATTGACCCTGATATGTAAGCACAGTGTGTAAGGATAAATTGGCCTGTGTGCATGTGAATGGAATGAAAAGTCTTTCCAATTGAATATGTCCCTTGAAGAACTTCTCCAAGAGAAGAGATACCATATGAGAAATGACTAGTTGCCCAAGACAATTGCCGCAAGTGATTAATCTTTCGTGGGTTGATGTAAGAAAAGATTTATTAGTTTATAGTATGCAGACAGACCATGACTATTTGATCATCTACAGACAATAGATGCTGCATGGGGTCCTATTGTGTTGCTTATCATTCCACAGCTGATCTCATTTACGGTTCTGGTGTGCCATTCTAGCACTATGACCATGTGTTTATTTTATTCCCCCTGCCTCTTGCTGACTGTCCAGACTAATTTTAATCAAAGTTTTGCTAACTTGCTGGTTTAAATGTCTGTGTATACTATCCAACTTAGTCAAACTAAGGTTATTGACTGTGGACACTCCTACTCAGTAGCTGTTGCCACATCATTTAGCATCTCTCTTGTTTTAAAGGCCGGCTGGCTATGGGCTGACCTCCCTCCTGTCAATCCCTGTCTTCCATCCTAGTAGATGGTGGGTCAACTACAAGTATAATTTCTGAAGTTCAGAAGGGCACCACTCTGGCAACTGGGATCTGGACATATTCTGACCAATTTATAGTGGATGGTGTCATGCAAGTTTTTCCTGTGTTTTAAAACCATCCTATTTTGCAATTCTGAGGTAGTTCGCAGATAAACGTGTAATTTCTAATTTCATACAGGACATAGTTTTCCCTTACGACCTTTTGGGCCATCATTGCCCCATTTCTAGCCCTTACTCTGAACTAGTAGCAAAGCTTTTCATTTCTGTACATACATTTGTGGAAAACCCCCATTCTGTATTCAGATAGCAATAATCTGAGCTACCATGTGGTTTCCTATACTCAACCTGCTGGATTTTGGAGCCAAACATCATGGATTTGTTGGGGTGGACTCACAAAACATCATCCTCATGTTTGCCTGCCGCTGGTGGGACAAAATACATAGAGCCAGGATAAATGTACACTTGTCCAGTTAGCGCTTCTCACAATCGTATTCTGACATTCCAACCAATATAGATCAACAGGCTGTATGTTGCCACCCAGCAGCACGGATCAAAGTGGCATCTGTTCTTATACCTACGTAATATCTGACCAAGTTTAGATATCTCCCCACCCTTCTCGACTTTTCTCTTACCCTGTCTGATCTTGGACCATGCTCACTAAACTCCTCCCAAAATTTGCTTTCAACAAATTCTCACAATTACCCTTTTGTCAATCAATTCTGTGTGTGTCAGACCTGACCTTGACCCAAAAATGGAAGATCAGAAGCATGTTGGTGCATCGGCACCATTAAATTTCTGGATGATTAAAATTTAGATGACAAGATGAAAAATGGGCGAAAGACAAAAATGTCCTTTGATTTGAATAAAACACAGATGAGACGGCAAGAAATAGCCAAAGGATGAAGGTGGCCCAAAAGTCACAAAGATAGCCATCACCATCAATCGTAAGGTATGGTATTTTAATCCTGTACAACCAGTAATGACTAGCGTACTTGGGCTACGATGGGAGTATAGGTTTATGCTCTTTTATGACCAGAGGGATTAGCAGAACACCAAGGTTGGTGTGTAATGAAGTGCGTGTGAGAATCAGACCCTTGCTCTTGCTCTTCCAGTCTCAATGGGATGGGAGCATCAAAATGACTACCCTTCATAAAAGGGTTCTCTTTTGTCTCTGGGCTAGAGTACTGCATAGGACACATTCCGAGAGGACTGCCTTTAACCATCCCTTTCACTTCATGATTGCTCTGCACTGAGGCCGCCTCTCCTGGCAGGGATTAGTAGGATCAGCTCTGCTTCTGATCCTGTGGTTGAGGCCTCAGGAGGGACAGTGTCCCAGGCTGGTCCAGGATCATGGCCTGGATGGGGATGGAGTATTCCTATTGGGTCTGGATCAATGACTAGTCTGCAGTCTGGATGAGGACTTGGATTAGTGTCTGCTTCCTCCAGTTCATCAGAAGCACAGAGTTGGTGGCCATTGCTTCAGATTCCATTGGCTTTTAACTGATTAACATAGTACCACCAGTTTTTCCTTTGTCTAGCAAATTTCCATAAACTGACATGTTGGCCTTGTCCATTACAGAGTGTGGACCCAAATATCTGAGGGAGACAATTTTTTATAAACGACCTGGATGAGGGCGTAGAAGGGTGGGTTAGTAAATTTGCAGACAACACTAAGGTTGGTGGAGTTGTGGATAGTGACAAAGGATGTTGTAAGTTACAGAGAGACATAGATAAGCTGCAGAGCTGGGCTGAGAGGTGGCAAATGGAGTTTAATACGGTCAAGTGTGAGGTGATTCACTTTGGTCGGAGAAACTGGAATGCAAAGTACTGGGCTAATGGTAAGATTCTTGGTAGTGTAGATGAGCAGAGAGATCTCAGTGTCCAGGTACACAGATCCTTGAAAGTTGCCACCCAGGTTGACAGTGTTTTAGCTTTTATTAATAGAGGGATCGACTTCTGGAACCATGAGGTTATGCTACAGCTGTACAAAACTCTGGTACAGCTGCATTTGGAGTATTGTGTGCAGTTCTGGTCACCGCATTATAAGATGGACGTGGAAGCTTTGGAAAGGGTGCAGAGTAGATTTACTAGGATTTTGCCTGGTATGGAGGGAAGGTCTTACAAGGAAAGGCTGAGGGACTTGCGGCTGTTTCCATTGGAGAGAAAAAGGTTGAAAGGTGACTTCACGGCAAATTCCTAGCATTTCATTTGCCTGCAGGAAGTAGTAGGATAGGAAGCTGCCTAATAATTAGGTGAGATGTGTTGTTAATAAGCAATAATCCACCTAACGGGCAAACCTCCACTCCCCAGCATAAATCTGGCTGCAGCACCCAGAGTTTGGTTAAAAGATGTAATAAGTTACTTGTGCCAACATGTTAGGCCTCACTAGACTTCTTGTGCAGTTCTTGCCATTCAGGTCCTGTTCAATATATCTGTCATTTCCCAGGGAGATGTCACGATTATCTGTACCAGCTCATTTTTTTTTATCTGCGATTGGAAACACCCATAAATTAACAGTTGAGAATAAATTAAACAGTAATAAATTGTTTGCAAATGTATCACTGTCTCAAAATTATTTTTGACATAATTCTGGACATGACAGGCTGCTTTAGATTCAAGATTAGAGAGGTGCTGGAAAAGCATAGCAAGTCAGGCAGCATTCAAGGAGCAGGAAAATCAACGTTTCAGGCAGGAGCCCTTTCCTGATGAAAAGCTCCTGCCCAAAACGTTGATTTTCCTGCTCCTCGGCTGCTGCCTGACGTGCTGTGCTTTTCCAGCACCACTCTAATCTCCAGCATCTGCAGTCCTCACTTTCACCTGCTTTAGGTTCAAGCCTGAGAAGCTACAGTCAGCATTCACTAAGAAACTAAGCTTAGGATCTCAGCCAAATTCTCATTACTGGTCTGCATCTTAAATTGCCCTTTAAACCTGCAGGTACACATTAAAGACTTCTCACAGTATACTGGCTCTTTGGCACATTCTCAATGACTCTATGCCCTGCAGAAAGGGCACCAAAATGCATTTGCAAGCCACACCAAACCTAAAAATCTGAATGAAGCAGCTTTAGGTAGCTCTTCAGATGATCACAGGTCATGTGAAATTCTACCTGCTGCCAATCACTAACGTTTCTGTGTAATACAGTTGTATCTGTACCTGCATCTACTTGCCAATGTGATAGATGTAGAACTGTGAAACACTTGACTGGGTCTGCAAGCTGTATTCTGACACAACCAGTGTGTCAACTTACAGGAATGCAGAATTGTTAGCAAAGAAACATCTTGAAACTGTTTTAAAGAGGAAGATATTTTATGAAAGTAGAACACAATGTACCTAAACACATGAGGAAATAAGGAAAAATGAACAAAAATGTATACATTTATATCCATTGCCTCCTTTTGTTTTGCATTATGCAGAGCACTCTCTTAATAAGAGAATGAGATGAACCTCTATCTGTCTACAGTCATGTCAAGAATTTCATGGTCTTGTTCACTTGTGGTAGGTGGTAGCATAGGAAGCGGAATATTAATGAGGTCAGATGTACAGTTTATCAGGTTGTTAACAAGCAATAAGTCTCTTCAACAGGCAACTCGTCTCCCTAGCAGAAATACCACCATGTCATCAGAAACCTGGATTAAAAAATAAAAGAGCAAGTTAACTGCAAGACTGGAGAGGCCTCACGAGACTTGCTATGAAGTTCTGTCACATTTCTCACCAGACCTCACCTCATTCAGGCCAGGATATGGTTATAAAAGTCTTATTGTGGTTAAGACCAGGATTTGTATCTAGGTTGCAGTGAAGGCTCCACAGTTAGCACTAGCGGTGTTGATGTGATAGTTCATTCTGGCGTAGCATGAAGGAAACTGATGCTTAATATTTTTGGCATTGGAATAACCTTCCCAGCACCATTCCCCCAAGATTCTCAGGTCTTGGTTACACTGCACTAATACAAGCAGTTTGTCACTAGGCCACACATAACTTGATGAACGTAGACTTCAAGAATTGGAAGTGAAGAGTACATAGACATTGACAAACCATTCATAACCTTGTTGAGAGTCAATTGGTTACTATACCTTATGCAACTATGTTGTTTTACAATAATGTAAGGCATTATGTCTTAAGAAGATGAACGTTGGAGTTTGGCGTTATATATTACGTCGCTGAAGGAGCACCCTATTAAATTACATTTGTGTGGCATGCACAAAGAGATTAATGAGAGCTTGCATGGGGGAGTAATAAATGTGTACAAGGCATTGAATCTGTTCACCACTGATACCAAGAACAATGTAACGCTCCTAATTATAAAGAGTGCACTGAAGTGCTGAAGACCTGTTTGAATGAATTCATGCTGATTTCCTCAGTCAGGTACTATAGAAACAGGAGATCAGATACTATATCTGTATAATTTCATTTCAGAATCTTTTTTTTGTTTCCATTTTGCAGTTGCTTTCGTTTTATTTATACCCATCATTTCAAACCCCCAATTATTAGAAAAGGTTGACAAATATTGATCACAATATGTTGAAACTTACATTAAATACACAGCTCTATTTGATTTGAACAGTAGCCATGTTTCCACATCACCTATTAAGTTTGCTCCCTGCACAAGGCCAAAGCTATATAACAAATAACCATTCAAATTAGCTGACCATGCGAAATGTGGGCTAGTTAGCTCACAGATTTGCAGCCAAGCATTCAGATAATAATATCTGAATTGACACCAATGGTGATAAATTCTTCCTTTTAGCAGAAATGGAACTGAGTAGCTTCAAAATAAACAGCAGCAAAATAGCACTCAACAATGTTAAAAGCTTTAATTCATGAGCCCAAGAACCATCTATGACACACTTCAGGTATCTATCCTGGGCTATTTACATTTGGAACCTGTGATTAAATCATTCAGGGATGATGGTCTCCTAACTAACTTAGGCAACTGGATAAGATCAGTCGTTATTGAGATCAGAGGAAGGAAATTGTACCACAAGTAGTTCACCAGACTTCCCAAGGCATGGCCACCATCCACAATGTACTAGTCAGGAGTGTGATGGAATACTCCCACATGAGGGGCATGGAGAGGATAAATAGGCAAAGTCTTTCCCCTGGGGTCGGGGAGTCCAGAACTAAAGTGCATAGGTTTAGGGTGAGAGGGGAAAGACATAAAAGAGACCTAAGGAGCAATTCTTTCACACAGAGGGTGGTACGTGTATGGAATGAGCTGCCAGAGGATGTGGTGGAGGCTGGTAAAATTGCAACATTTGAGAGGCATTTGGATGGGTAAATGAATAGGAAGGATTTGGAGGGATATGGGCCGGGTGCTGGCAGGTCGGACTAGATTGGGTTAGGATATCTGGTCGGCATGGACAGGTTGGACCGAAGGGTCTGTTTCCATGCTGTACATCTCTATGACTCTTTGATTCTAAGTGGAATTCCAATAAAAAACACTCAAGGAGCTGGATGTAATATGCACATAAAAAATAACACACATGTTTAAAGAAAATTAAGGCCTCCTCTCTACACAGCATCTTTCTAATTGTTCTGGATGAAGTGATTTTAAATACAAGGCCTCAGCTAAAGCCTGAGCTGGAAATGTGTTGCTGGAAAGGTGCAGCAGGTCAGGCAGCATCCAAGGAGCAGGAGAATCGACGTTTCAGGCATGAGCCCTTCTTCAGGAATGAGGAGACTGTGCCAAGCAGGCCAAGATAAAAGGTAGGGAGGAGGGACTTGGGGAAGGGCATTGGAAATGCGATAGGTGGAAGGAGGTTAAGGTGAGGGTGATAGGCCTGAGTGGGGTGGGGGCAGAGAGGTCAGGAAGAAGATTGCAGGTTAGGAAGGTGGTGCTGAGTTCAAGGGTTGGGACTGAGATAAGGTGGGGGGAGGAGAAATTAGGAAACTGGAGAAATCTGAGTTAACCCCTTGTGGTTGGAGGGGTCCTAGGCGGAGGATGAGGCGCTTTTCCTCCAACCATCGTGTTGCTATGGTCTGGCAATGGAGGAGTCCAAGGACCTCCATGTCCTTGGTGGAGTGGGAGGGGAAGTTGAAGTGTTGAGCTATGGGGTGGTTGGGTTGGTTGGTCCGGGTGTCCCAAAGGTGTTCTCTGAAACTTTCTGCAAGTAGGCGGCCTATCTCCCCAATATAGAAGAGGCCACATCGGGTGCAGCAGATGCAGTAAATAACGTGTGTGGAGGTGCAGGTCAATTTGTGGTGGATATGGAAGGATCCCTTGGGGCCATAGAGGGAAGTAAGGGTGGGGGGTAGGTGTGGGCGCAAGTTTTGCATTTCTTGAGGTTGCAGGGGAAGGTGCCGGGAGTGGAGGTTGGGTTGGTGGGGGGTGTGGACCTGATGAGGGAGTCACGGAGGGAGTGGTCTTTTCGGAATGCTGATAGGGGAGGGGAGGGAAATATATCCTTGGTGGTGGGGTCCATTTGGAGGTGGCAGAAATGACGACGGATGATGTGATATATCTGGAGGTTGGTGGGGTGGTAGGTGAGGACCAGTGGGGTTCTGTCCTGGTGGTGATTGGAGGGGCAGGGTTCTAGGGTGGAGGAGCGGGAAGTGGAGGAGATGTGGTGGAGAGCATCATCGATCACGTCTGGGGGGAGAATTGCAGTCTTGGAAGAAGGAGGCCATCTGGGTTGTTCGGTGTTGGAACCGGTCCTCCTGGGAGCAGATGCAACGGAGATGAAGGAATTGGGAATATGGGATGGTGTTTTTACACGGGGCAGGGTGGGAGGAGGTGTAGTCCAGGTAGCTGTGGGAGTCGGTTGGTTTATAGTAAATGTCCATGTTGATTCGGTCACACGAGATAGAAATGGAGAGGTCTAGGAAGGGAAGCTAAAGCCTATATATTAAAACTCTTTGCGTTTTGTGATATGTTCTCCTGGGTGCAATTACTTAAAACAATGAAGCAGGATTTGTGAAGACAAAAGAACTTAGGGAACCAAACAAAGAAAACTTGGAAATAAATTAATTGAATTAGAAATTTCCTGCTTGTGCCTCTAACTGCAGTGGAGTTGTTGCCTTCAGACCCAAGGTGAGTTGGTGCCTGATGGCTTGCTTCATTTGTGGCTCAGTTCCATTCCATACCACCTCTTTCCAAAAACCTGGTCAAAGGAAGGGGAAAGCAGCAAATTTCAGTCCACACAGGGGGACTTGAGGTTTGTTGAGCCTGGCTGCATTATCATGTTCTTCTAATTTGCGTAAAGTGAGTGAGAACCAGGTATAATTTAGTCCCTTCACTTATATCTTGGTCATTTTGCATACTATTTGGGTCCTACAGGAACCATGGAGTTTGGGAATACAAAAGTTCACTTTGTATTTTGCACTAAACAGTCCAAAAAAATGTCTTTGATCAATCAGCAGTAGGTTCCAATGTAATAAACAGCGAATAAAATTCTTGTTGCGCAGCCGTGGACTGCTGTATTCCTTTCCTGATCATTGTCAGATCAACCAAAGGGCGGTTCAAGGCGTGCATCAAAACAGCAACAATTATACTAATGTCATCAACCCAGAGAAAGGATTCGGATTTGGGATAAATGCCAAAATAATTTTAATGATTTTCTGGGATTGGGAAAGTTGTGACTTACACTTAAACCGGAAGAGGTGGAAAGTTTAAGAGTCAAATTGATGCTAAGTGAAAATTAAATATTCAGCATGGGCTACAAAATGCAACAACAAATCATTGTCCAGTTAAACCAACAGAATTTTCTTTGTCGTTGCAAGTATTTTTAACAGGCAATATTATCGTTTGTGTTCATTTAATTCCATTTAGACCAGCAATGAACCGATTCCATTTCAGAAGAAGGAAGATGGAAAGGCAGCATGTGAAAATTGCGGAATCGGTACTCTGGGAACACGAAAGAGCTTTTTTAAATAACTATCGGGACAGTTGTACAATTATCTCTAGCAACATCTTTTATTTTCTCGATAACAAAAATGAAAAAAAAGTGTTCGGTAACAAGAACTGCTCATTATCTAGAGCACCGTTCTTTTGCGTCTTTCTACCCAACCTTTTCTATGCTCTTGTTTCTACTTGATAGAAGTCTAGTGGAAATGGCAAGATATAGGCTTCGTATTAAATCTGCCGTAACGAGACCAAGACTTTAGAATACCTCTATTTGAGAGTTTATGGCGGCATTTTAATGTTCCATCAGTTCAGAGTAAATATTGATGAATAGCAGCAAGCCATGTAGGCAGCAAATATGTTGAATTAACGTCTGCATAAAACTTTAATTGGATTTGGGACCTACCTGTCACGATCGATTTTTCATTTTGGGCTGGAATTTCCTTTTCAGCACAGGTACCGGGGTTGAGAAAATTTCTGGCTTCACACGGTCTGCCTTCAGAGCAGCTTTACAGGGACAGCCTTCATTACCTCTTACACTCCTAGCCAGGGGAGCTGTTTAAAAAGCCAGCCTCATCGAAGTGAGGCAGCTGTGCAAAATAAACAGAACGAGCCTGTAGCCTTCACCGTTTACACCCCCCACACACACACACACACACACACAGTTTCCATGCCACTTCCTACCATCCTCCCATGGCACATTATGTCCCCACACAAACCCCACGGCCTCGAACACTCCAACGGCAATGTATAGTACAGGTAATTCCATGTCATTCAATCACTACAGCTATATGGGAGAAACAAGCCTGTGGCAATTGAATGTTTTTTTTTTAAACTTTACGTTTGCAACGTTTCGTTATCCTTAAAAAAAGCCAAAGTGCATTTTGTACTAGATTGTCCATCAGATTGTTGAATTGAGAGTTGCTCAATATACTTGGTCAGACGAGCTGAAGACCAGCAAAGAACAATGCAGTATCCGAAAAACGTCCTTCAGCCCCTCCAAGCCTGAGTCATCACATTTTGCTCTTACATGCCAAAACTGTCTTCACTGACAGGATCTAGAACATAGAACATTACAGCACAGTACAGGACCTCCGGCCCGCGATGTTGTGCCAACCTGTCAAACCAATCTGAAGCCCATCTAACCAACACTATTCCGTTCTTGCCCATGTGCCCATCCAGTGACCATTTAAATGCCCTTAAAGTTGGCAGATCTACTACTATTGCCGCCAGTGCATTCCACACCCCAATACTCTCTGAGTAAAGAAACTACATCTGACAGCTGTCCTATATCTGTCACCCCTCAATTTAAAGCTATGTCCCCTCATGCCATCTGTCGCCATCCAAGGAAAAAGGCTCTCACTGGCCACCCTATCTAACCCTCTGATTATCTTGTATGTCTCAATTAAGTCACCTCTCAACCTTCTTCTTTCTAAAGAAAACAGCATCAAGTCCCTCAGACTTTTTTCGTAAGACCTTCTTTCCATACCTAGTCAATACCCCCTGAACCCTTTCCAAAGCTTCCACATTCTTCCTATAATACACTGACCAGAACTGTTTGCAATACTCCAAGTGCAGCTGCACCAGAGTTTTGTACAGCTGCAGCATGATCCCATGGTTCAGAAATTCAATCCTTCTGTCAATAAAGCTAACACACTGTATGCCTTCTTAACAACCCTATCAACCTGGAATGCAACTTTCAAGGATCTGTGTACCTGGACACAGATCTCTCTGCTCATTTACACTACCAAGAATCTTAACAATAGCCCAATAGTCTGCATTCCTGTCACTCCTTCCAAAGTGAATCACCTCACACCTTTCCACATTAAACTCCATTTGCCACCTTTCAGCCCAGCTCTGCAGCTTATTTATGTCCCTCTGTAACCTACAACATCCTTCATCACCATCCTTCGTCTACCGACGTTAGTGTTATCCGCAAATTTACTATGCCCTCATCCAGTTCCTTTATAAAAATGACAAACAGCAGTGGCTCCAAAATAGATCCTTGCAGTACACCACTAGTAACTGAACTCCAGGATGAACATTTCCCATCAACCGCCATTCTCTGACTTCTTTCAGCTTGCCAATTTCTGATCCAAACCACTAAATCACCCTCAAACCTATGCCTCCGCATTTTGGGCAGTGTGGGGAATCTTATCAATATCCCTCTATTCCCTTCCTATTCAAGTATTTGTCCGGGTCTTTCTTTGAATGCTGCTATTGTGACTGCTGCCAATACCACCTCCTCTGGCAATGCATTCCAGACACTCATCACCCTATGTGTGAAAAACCTGTCTTGCACATTGCTTTAAAACTTCCCGCCTCACAATTCAAACTTGTATCCGTTAATAATTGACCCCTCCACCCTTGTAAAAAGTCTCATACTTCCCACTGTATCCATGCTAATCATGATCTTATAAACATCTATTAAAGCACCCCTCAACCTCCTGCATTCCAGTGAAAACAAACCAGTCTTCATAGTTAAAATCCCCTGTACCAGGCAATACATCCTTCTGGTAGTGTGGTGACCAGAACTGTATGTAATATTCCATGCATGGCCTAACTAAAGTTCTATAAAGCTGTAGCTTAACTTGTCTATCCTTATACTCAATGCCTCCATCTCCATCAATTTCACAATTGATGCTTACAGTGGTTTCATATTTCTTTATGGTTTTAGCTAATAAAACTTCAAAGGGTTTGGATTTCTGACACTTCTATTGCACTGTAATAAAAAAAATTATGTTAAGAAATTGAAATGTTATGAATGAATCCCTTCTTGCAAAAACAATTCTCAAGAACTCATTAGATCTGCAGCTTCTGTGGAGAGAGAAAGAGTGTTAATGTAATACAAAACCTGAAGATATAGGAACAGACTTAGGCCATTCAGCCCATTGACTCTGCTCCATTCTTCAATCATTGCTGATATGTTGCTCAACCCCTCCTTTCTTTTACCTGTAACTCTTGATCCCCTTACTAATCAAAGACCTATCCATTGCTATGTTAAATACACTCAATGCGAACTCTGGAAGGCCAGGTTCGGGCCCTGCTGGACCAAGTTGATGACCTTGAGAATCGAGGTGGGAGGAAAAACTTAAATGTAGTGGATTGTCCTGAGTGTGAGGAGGGCAACAATCCGGCCAAGTTCCTGGAGAAGTGGCTCCCGAAGCTGTTGGGGCTAGAGATTGAGTCGGGCTGGGTGAGGGTGGAGCGGGCCCACTGGATCACAGTGCGCAGGTCTGGGTCAGATCAGTGCCCTCCCTCCAAGTCCTAGTGCAACTCCAGCACTATTTTTAAAAAAGCAGATAATAATAGAAGCCTCCAGATGACTGGGAAGAGATCCACAGGCTCTGGTATATAAAGATCCGAGAATAATGTTTTTCAAGACTTTTCTGGGGCAATAATTAATAAAAGGAAATATTTTGATGACGTTAAGAAAAAACTAACAGGCTTGAATATTCAATTTTATCTGAGGTACCTGGCAGTATTGTGTTTTAATCATGGTGAATCCATTTGTAATTTTAACTTGGCGGAAAAGGCTAAAATATTTCTGAACTCACTCAAATAACTTAATTGAGCCAATGGTGGGGTGGGGGGGGGGGGTGTGGAGGGAAGAGAAAAAGATATTTGTGGAGAATGGCACAGTATCTTTTTTTCCTCTCTTCCTTTTTTGTTCTTTTGTGGATTGGTCCTGTAGGCTTGGCACAGCTGTGGTGTAAACTTTTGGATTGTTTTGTATTACATCCATTTGGTAATTATCTCTTATTTCACTGTTCTTTTTTTTCTGGATGAGGAGTGGTATCTTCTTTTGTGTAACTGGCTCAAAGGTAGAAAACAGAGGGTGGTGGTGGAGGGTTGTTTTTCAGAATGGAGGCCTGTGACCAATGGAGTGCCCCAAGAATCGGTGCTGGGTCCACTACTTTTCATAATTTATATAAATGATTTGGATGTGAGCATAAGAGCTAGTACGTTTGCAGATGATACCTAAATTGGAGGTGTAGTGGACAGTGAAGAAGGTTACCTCAGATTACAATGGGATCTTGATCAGATGGGCCAATGGGCTGAGAAGTGGCAGATGGAGTTTAATTCAGATAAATGTGAGGTGCTGTATTTTGGGAAAGCAAATTTTAGCAGAACTTATACACTTAATGGTAGGGTCCTAGGGTGTGTTGCTGAACAAAGAGATCTTGGAGTACAGGTTTATAGCTCCTTGAAAGTGGAGTTGCAGGTAGATAGGATAGTGAAGAAGGTGTTTGGTATACTTTCCTATATTGGTCAGAGTATTGAGTACAGGAGTTTGGAGGTCATGTTGTGGCTGTACAGGACATTGGTTAGGCCACTGTTGGAATATTGCGTACAATTCTGGTCTCCTTCCCATCGGAAAGATGTTGTGAAACTTGAAAGGGTTCAGAAAAGATTTCCAAGGATGTTGCCAGGATTTAGGATTTGAACTATAGGAAGAGCTGAATAGGCTGGGGCTGTTTTTCCTGGAGCGTTGGAGGCTGAGGGGTGACCTTATAGAGGGTTACAAAATCATGAATGGCATGGATAGGATAAATAGACAAAGTCTTTTCCCTTGGGGTGGGGGAGTCCAGATCTAGAAGGTATAGGTTTAGGGTGAAAGGGGAAAGATATAAAAGAGATCTAAGGGACAACATTTTCACACAGAGGTTGGTGCGTGTATGGAATGAGCTGCCAGAGGAAATGGTGGAAGCTCATATAATTGCAACATTTAGAAGGCATTTGGATGGGTATATGAATAGGAAGGGTTTGGAGGGACATGGGCCAGGTGCTGACAGGTGGGACTAGATTTGATTGGGATATCGGTTGGCATGGATGGGTTGGACTGAAGGGTCTGTTTCTGTGCTGTACATCTCTATGACTCTATGTATGGAATTAAGATATGGAGAGGGAGGGAAGGGCGTCCATTGTTATCTTCCATGAGTGTATACAATGTTTTTTTCTCTTTGTGCATTGCCTGGGTTTGGTATGCAGCCTTACCTGGAAGGAATTAGGATGGCTGTAAGGTTTGGAGTGAATGCCCCCTATGGGTGAGGAGCAAGATCTCTTGTGGTTTGTACTTTGAGTGTAGTGGTTAGGTTTTTTTTAGTTTTGTTAGTGTTTGTAGGGATAGTTTTTAGATTTTATAAAGTCTTGTATTTTTTTTCTACTCGCTGCACATTGATTGGGCTTCTTCCTCGTGGGGAGCACGGGCTGCAGTGGGCGATCATGGCTAGTGATCTGTTCAGATACTGCACCTGGAGTATAAAAGGGAGCCATTCCCCCATTAAAAGAAAAAAGGCGATGTCAAACCTTAAGAAGGAAATGGTTGACGTCACTTTGCTGCAAGAGACACACTTAACTGATAGGGAACATTTGAAGTTACAGCGGGGGAATGTAGGGGATATTGTTCTCCTCCTTCAACTCTAAATGTAGAGGATTGGTCATACTGGTCCGAAAGAACCTTCCATTTCAGATGATAGCTCAAATCAAGGATGAGCATGGACAGTTCATCATTCTTAATGCTCTGAAACATAGAGAAGAGTATGGCATCTTCACCACTTATTGTCCCCTGGTGCACCCCCTCAAAGTTTTAGTTGGCACAATCTCTAAATTAATGGGTCTTGAGATGCACTGTACAATTATAGGGGGAGACTTTAATTGTCTCATGGACCCTGGGGTGGATAGGATGCCAAAGGGTCTGTCGGGTGCACCCCTACAATCTAGACTGCTACTGGATTTGTGAAAGGAGTTGGGGTTAATGGATTTATGGAGTTGTCTCCACCCTAATGGGAGGGTCTTTTCCTTCTACTCCAACCTACACAAATCCTACACGAGAATTGATATGTTCTTTACTCCATCGGTTTTTTTGGACTCAATGTTGGCCTGCAGAATTGGGAACATAACTATTTCGGACCATGCGGCAATGTACTTGGATGTCAAGATTAAGGATAGTGGGACAGACACACAGCACTGGTGCATGGATCCATTTCTGCTGAGGGATAGTAACTTTGTAGAGTACCACACAAGAGCGTTCAGGGCTTTCTGGGGCATTAGTTGGAGCACAGCCATAATCCATCGGTGCTTTGGGAGACCACCAAGGCATATTTAAGGGATCTGATTATCTCATATTCAACAACTACAAAGAGACAGAGAGGGGAGCAGCAGCTGTTGCTTAAGTCCTGGCTGCAGGCAGCTGAGTTGGCATATTATAACAGGCCATCTGTGGTGAAGTTACAGCGAGTCACTGCTCTCTGGGCTGCACTGGATTCAGTGTTCATGCAGACGGTGAAGAGAGGGGTCTCCTTTGCAAAGCAAAGGTTGTTCAAATATGGGGATAAACTGGTTAGATACCTGGCTTATGTAGTTAGGAAGAAAAGTGCTCCACAGTCTATTGTATCTATTAGGGAGAGAGCTGGTGCCATCACCCGTGAGTTGAAAAAGATTAATGCTAGATTTTGAAAATTCTAGGCAAAGTTATATTGGTCAGAGGGCTACGAAGATGGAATAGCAAGAATGGAATCATGTTTTGAAAACCTGTTACTCCCTGGTACAAATGAAGAGCAGGCCTCCCTTATAAGTGCACCCCGGATGATATGAGATGCAGGAGGCAGTACGACAGCTCCAAAATGGCAAAGCACCTGGGCCATATGGGTTCCTGGGTGAGTTTTACAAGGTGTTTATACACATATTGGCTGAGCTTGATCAAATTAGCCTCCCAACCTCCTCGACACTCTGTGTACCTCCACCTGTATTTGTGTCTCCTGCAGGCTGAGCAATAATGCCCTCAGTTCCTTCATCCAGACCAGCAGACCGAGAAGGAGGATGAGTAAGTGGAACAAATTGTAAGGGTGCTCAGAGCCAAAACAGGAAGACGTCACTAAAGGTGGTGAAGGGAAAATAATACTTCCAATTTGGCTGAAGGAAGGACCTTGACCTTCCATTTGCTTCACTTTTCAATAAACCACTTTGCTTCTTGCAAGTATTTCCATCCTGGACCTGCTACTCAGTTCTAACAAGTCTAGGATAAGCTAGAGGAACAACTCCTCATTTTCACTTGGGCACCTTACAATCTCTAGGACTCAATATTGAAATCTAAAACTTCAAAACATGACTCTTGTATTCTCTACTTTTTTTAAATCCTCCAATCCCTCCCCACCCCCACCAGGATGTTCTCAAAATTCTAACCAGTTGTGCAGGTCTCCAAATTATACACATATCTGGTGACCTCTGACACCAGAAGTCAATGCCTGATTGACATGTTGATACTGATCACTTTGTGCAAAACTTTGGAATGGTCACATGCACACTGCTTAGGGAGAATGTTGCTCCACACCCACCCCTCACACGCAGTCATGACTCCTTTGTGTTTTGCTAACTTTGCTCTCAACACAACAGACTTGTTTTTCTCCTTATTACATTTTAATTTACACCCTTTTTTACATCCCTTTCCTCCCTTCATTGGTCTGGAAAAAGGAACTGAGTGCTTGTTGCTCAATTTGCAGACAGCACAAATATGGTGGAGGGACATGTAGTGTTGAGAAGGCTGGGAAGCTGACTTGGGCAAGCTTGGAGAGTGAACAAAGAAGTAGCAGACAGAATACAATTTGGGAAAGTGTTATTGGCTCTAAGCATTCTTATAATTTATTCCACTTGCCCCTCTTCTGTCAACAATATAAAAAAAAATTTCCCAACTTCCTTCAGTTCCAAAAGAAGAGTGATCTAAGACTCAACATTAATTGGTTCCCTCTTCACAGATGCTGTTAGATCATGGAGTTTCTCTAGCACTTTCTAGTTTTATTTCAGAGTCCAAATATCCACAGTATTTGTAAGTTTTTTTTTATTCTCCCAACTGACACGGCAAGGTTCACTGCTTTCCTCCTATGTATAGTAGATGTATGTGTATGGAAATATATTGTCATGGTGGGGTCTATGAGGGGTCATTTGAATTATTTCAGGGAGCTTACTTTAGCCTGGGGTGCATGAGGAAGATCATTTGAATTTATCTTTCCAAAGGTTTCTTTATACAGACTAGAGTACATGACACTCCTAATCTGCTGTAAACCACAACCTTTTAATAACCTGGCATGAATCCACAAAAACTGTGGACATGTATAGAGTATTATAATCATAGAGATGTACAGCACAGAGACAAATCCTTTGGTCCAACTCATCCATGCCAACCAGATATCCTAACCTAATCTAGTCCCATTTGCCAGCACTTGGCCCATATCCTTCCAAAACCCTTCCTATTCATATACCTATCTAGATGCCTCTTAAATGTTGCAATTGTACCAGACTCCACAACTTCCTCTGACAGCTCATTCTATACACACACCACCCTCTGTGTGAAAAAGTTGCCCTTCAGGTCCCTTTTAAATTTTTCCCCTCTCACCCAAAACCTATGCCCTGTGGTTCTGGACTCCCCCACCCAGGGGAAAATACCTTGTATATTTACCCAATTCTTGCCCCTCATGATTTTATAAACCTCTATAAGCACCCCCCCTTCCCCCCACCCAGCCTCAGATGCTCCAGGGAAAACAGCCCCAACCCATTTAGTCTATCCCCATAGGCTCAAATCCTGCAATTCTGGCAACATCCTTGTAAATCTTTTCTGAACCTTTTTATGTTTCACAACATCCTTCTGTTTGGAAGGAGACCAGAATTGCACCCAATATTCCACAAGTGGCCTAACCAATGTTCTGAAAGAACCTGTACTAAAAGGCACATTGGCCATAACACTGAAGAGTGATCTATGGTTTGGCATCCATGCCTACATTTCCCACTGTTAAAAACAGAAAAGGTAGACAGGACTATTTTCAGCCATTTTCTCCATTCCCCAATCTTTTGTTCATTGTATCACCATGGGGAGATGGTGGCACAATGGTAATATCAGTAGGCTTGTACTTCAAAGTCTATGACTAATGTCCTGGAGACATGGGTTTGAATCCCATCAAAGCAAATGGTTTAATTTGAATTCCAGAAAAATCTAGGATTAACAGCTGGCATAATCAAAACTGCCACTGGCTGTTGTAAGACCCTTGCAATTCACTAATGTCCATGAGAGAAGTAAGTTTGCCATTCTTGCCTGTTTTGGCCGATATGTAACTTCAGATCTTCAAGAATGTCATTGACTAATAAATGTGAGATGGTCCATCAAGCCATTCAGTTTAATGACAACAAAGTATGTGTGATTATTGTTGGTTCACATACCATGGCTGAATAAAGAAAATGTGACAATATTAAATAAACATTTCCAGAAAGAGAAGTGGGAAGAAATATTCCTGTATTTACAATATTGACTGTCCAATGGCATTTAGTTTCTACCATTTTAAGAATAAATCTTCAAAGATTAATTTCATCTTAACTAACAAATAGTTTTAAAATGTTACTTTTGTGCTAACAGTTGACAAGAAACATCTGTAATCTGTTTTGTTTACAAAGATTACTTCTCTTACCAGTTTAACATTTCTGCTTCCTATGGCAATTATAATTATGCCACGTTTCAGCCAGATTATAATAGTCAATGCTGTCACAACCAGGCACCAGCTGAGTATTGTTCTATATAACGGTGAATTAGCCTCCACAGGCAATTCAGCTTCTCTGAGCAATTAAACTACAATAGGCACTAATACTGTGCTGTGCGGCTTGCCACAATCGTGTGAAGCCTACCTCTGCTGCTATGAAAAAAAAATTAGTATGAAATAAAAATGATTTTTTTTTCCATTGTTAATGACAAAACTAAGAAATAAGAGATTTCACTTTTAAAACCACAAGCAAATAAACAACATTCCCCCAACTACTTCTTCTGTGTTGTCTGCTAAGCTGTGTGTGCTGCAGTGACTTCTGGAATTGGAAATTTCTTCACATCTCACTTATAAATTTGTGTCCCCTTATCCTAAAGCTCTATTGAGATTTCCCCAATAGTCAAAATATCTTGTCAACATCTACTCTGTCAAGCCCCCTCAGAATCTTGGATATTCAATAAGTTCACTCTTGCTTCTTCTAAATGCTGATGACCGAAGGCCTAATTTGCTGAACCATTCTCCTAAATTAATCGCTTAATCTCAAGTATTAGCCTAGTGAATCTGTTTTAAATTGCTTCCAAAACCGGTGTATCTTTTTTAAATATAGGGACCAAAACTCAATACAGTACTCCAAGTGCAGCCTCACCGACATCCTGCGCAACTGTAACGAGACTGTTATTTTTAAATTCTAACCCGAAGCAATAAAAGCCAAAATTCCATTTGTCTTCTTAAATGCATTTCCTGAACAAGAATGTTTTTTTTGGAATCCTTCCCCAGTGATAATAGCCTGCCTTTCGACTTTTCCTGCCAAAGTGCATGGCTTCACAACTTTCAATATTCGACTCCATCTGCCAAATTTTTGCTGACTCATTCAATCTATCTATCCCATTGCAGGCTCTTATGTCCTTACTGCAACATACATTCCCACTTATTTTTAATATCATAAGCAATTTTGGATAGATTACACTATGACCCATCATTCACGCTATTAATAACGACAGTACATAATTGAGTCCTGAGGTCTGATCCTAGTGGCACTTTCATTAGTTATGTCCTTTCAACCTGAAAAAGACCATTAATTCTGATTCTCTGTCTTCTGTATGTTAACCAACCCTTAGTTCAAGCCAATACATTATTCCTAAAATTGTGAGCTCTTTTGCTGTGCAAGAACTTTTTATATGGCACCTCACCGAATACGTTCTGGAAATCTAAATACACAGCACTTACAGTTTCCCTTTTACTACTCTGCTTTTTACATCCTCGAAGTTATCTCGCAAATTTGTCAGATACGATTGCCCTTTCACAAAACCGGTTGATGCTGTTTAATTGCATTTTTTAAAAAAGTAACATGCTATTTCATCTTTACTAATGCATCTTAGCACTTTTCCAGATGGTGAGCTAACTGACCAATGGTCTCTTGCTTTCTAACTGCCTTCCTACCAGAAAATGAGCATCACATTTGCAGTGTTTCATTCGATTGGATCCTGCTCAGAATCCAGTGGGTTCTCAAATATTTTGACCAATGCTTCCACTATTTCTGCAGTTGTTTCCTTTAAAGCACTTAGATGCAGGTGATCAGGTCCTGGCAACTTGTCTGTCTTTAGTCGAGTCAATCTGTCAAATATTTTGCTCCTCATGATAGAGACTGTTACAAAATCTTTCTTCCCATTAGCACCATGAGTATCTAATATCTTTTGAATGTTAATAATGTCCTCCTCCATGGAGACCGATGCAAAACATTTGGTTAAATTATTTGCCATTTCTCTATTCCCCATTATTGATTGCCCTAACTGAAGCTGCCAAGCATCCCACACTTAGTTTAGCTAATCTCTTTCTTTTTATATACTCATAAAGCTCCTACAATTTGCTTTTATATTTCTTGTCAATTTAATTTCGTAATAAACTTGCATTCTTTTTATTGGCTTTTTAGTCATCTGCTGCTGGTTCCTAAGAAATTCCAATCATCTTGCTTACCATTAGTTTCTGTCACTTTCTCTGCCTTAGGTGTTGATTGAATGTTGTTCTTGACTGGCTTTGTTAACCATGGGTTCATTCTTTTCCTCAACCTCTTTTTGACTGGCATAATTTTTATTGTGTTTTATGAAAAATCTGTTTTAATGCCACTGCTCACCGACTGAGCTACCCCTTAGTCTATTTTTCTGGTCACTTTTGACAACTGTTTCTTCATAACTGTGTAGTTGCCCTTATTTAAGATGTGGAAATTTGTTTGAGACCTGAGTTGCGCTTCTGCAAACTGAATTTGAAATTCTACCATGCTATGATTGCTATACCCCAGAGATTCGTAACTACAGATCTCTTATTAACCGTCCTGCACAAGTTCTAAAGTAACCTGTTCCTGGGTAGATTCATCAATATATTGCTCTAAAAACAATCCATAATGCTCTACAATTTTGTCTTCCATGTTACTCTTGCTTCTCTGATTTGTCCAGTTAATAGGCAGATAAAAGTAACCCATGACAACTATAATTCCTTTCTTACACATTTCTATTATTTCCAAATGTACAATTCGTCCTACAGTGAGACAACTTTTTGAAGCCTATAGACCACTCTCTCCTATGATTTATTTCCCTTGTTATTCCTTAATTCCACCCAAACTGGATCTGTATCATGATCTGTTGCTCCTATATCAGTATTCGTCAACACATTGATCACTTCCTTTATTAAAAAGCCTTCCAATCTCTTTTCTCTTCTGCCTAATTTTCCAGAATGTCAAATACCTTAGAATATTGAGATCCCAGTCTTGGTCACCCTACATCACATCTTCATAATAGTTATCAATTCATATCATTTTATTTCTATTTGTGTCATCAAATCTTCTTTGTTGTTGCAAAGGTTGTGTATATTCCTATAACTAGCCACAAACTTTGACTTTTTACTATTATTACTTACTCTGATTCTAACTGCTGCTTCACTTTTGCACACATTTTCACCCTCTTCCTCTCACACTTTTAATTATTGTTCACATTTTTACTACTCTGCACCTCCACTCTCTTTCACCTCTTCATGATTTTAAAATACCCCTTCATTTGAACTCTTCTCCCTCTAGTAATCAGTATAAAGCTTTATCTACAACTCTAATTTTATAATTTGCCTGGATAGTAGTCCCCACATTGTTCATATGAAGCTGGCCCTAACGGAATTGTTCTGTCTTTCACTAATACCCACGTCAGTACCAATAGGACAGAATCCCTTTCCCACCTATCATGGAGTCACGCATCTCAAAATTACTGCCTTTATGCTTCTGCTTCTTAATTTAGCCTCTAGTTGCTCATTATCATTCAGCGGAAGCTCTTTCCTAGTCCTTTCCATGCTGTAGGCATCTACGTGGCTCACAACAACTGAATCCTTCCCCTTCCTCTCCATGCACCTCTCCAGCACAGAAGAGATGTTCCAAGCTTTGACGCTAGGTAGGCAACGCAGCCTTTGGGATTGTGTCATTGCTGCAAAAACAGTATCTACTGCCCTAACTATGCTATCACTAAATAATATCCATTTCTCTTTTCTTCCCCCCAGTTGAGTAGTATTCCAGACCAGGGTGCTGTTGTCAGTTCATTCATCAACCCTGCAAGTTCCATTTTGCCAGAGCAGCGAGGAGAGAAGGAGGAGTGAAGCGAGGGCTGCCGAGATGGGAAGGGCTTAATTTATATTTGGGCAGAGACTAAACCCGAGATACTACACGTGTAGTATCTCCCTACTGCCCCCCTTCTCTAACCAGAAGGAAAAATCCCTGTAAGGTAAGACTTTTATTTCTTATCTTTCTTGTTCATTTACTTAAGTGCATTGCTTGGTCTCAGTTAGTTCATACAAAGCTAAGCTTACAATGGCAGGGACCTCTGACCTGTGGCATGTGACTCTTGCTTGATATGGGAGCATAGGAACGTGTCAGACACTCCTGACTCTTACACTTGCAAGAATTGTGTCCAGCTGCAGCTGTTGGTTGACAGCATGACGGCTCTGGAGCTGCGGATGGACTCACTGTGGAGCATCCGCGATGCTGAGGAGGTTGTGGATAGCACATTTAGTGAACTGGTCACACCACAGGTTAGGATGGCTGAGGGAGACAGTGAGTGGGTGACCAAAAGACAGAAAAAGAGTAGGAAGGCAGGGCAGGTGTCCCCTGCAGTCATCTCCCTCCAAAACAGGTATACCGTTTTGGATACTGTTGGGGGAGGCAGCTTTTATCAAGATCATGGCACCGTGGCGGGCACTGCTGTTCAGAAGGGCAGGGAAAAGACTCGTAGGGTCATAGTCAGAGGATTTTATTGTGAGGGGAATAGATAGGCGGTTCTGTGACCAAAAACAGGACTCCCAGATGGTATGTTGCCTCCCAGATGCTCGGGTCAGGGATGTCACCGATCGGCTGCAGAGCATTCTAGAAGGGAGGGTGAACAGTCAGTTGTCTTGGTGCATATAGGCACCAACAATATAAGTAGAAAGTGAGATAAGGTCCTGAAAGAAGAATTCAGGGAGCGAGGAGAGAAGTTAAACGACCTCAAAGGTAGTGATCTCGGGATTACCACCAGTGCAATGTGCTAGCCAGCGTAGAAATGAAAAAATAGCCAGGATGAACACGTGGCTTGAGAGATCGTGTAGGAAGGAGGGGTTTAGATTTGTTGGACATTGGGACTGGTTCTGGGGAAGGTGGGCCTATTACAAAAGGGACAGTCTACATCTGAACCAGACGGGAACTAATGTCCTTGGGGGAGTTTTTGCTACTGCAGTTGGGGAGGTTTTAAACTAATGTGGCAGGAGGCTGGGAACCAGAAGAGAAAACAAGTAGACAGCGAGGTGGAGACTGGAGACTATAAGAATTATGAAGATAACATTAACAAAGGGAAGAATAGGCAGAGAGCAGGTGAGCGCAAAAGAACTGGTGGCCTGAAATGCATCTACTTTAATGCAAGGAGTATAGTGTGTAAGGCAGATGAACTCAGGGCTTGGATTGGTGCCTGGGAGTATGACATTATTGCCATCACAGAGACTTGGTTGAAGGAAGGGCATGATGATTGGCAACTAAATGTTCCAGGATATAAATGCTTCAGAGAGGACAGGGAGGGAAGTAAAAGAGGGGGTGGAGTTGCATTGCTGGTCAGGGACGATATCACGGCTGTGCTAAAGGAGGACACTATGGCAGTCTTGGGTAATGAGGCATTATGGGTGGAGCTGAGAAATAAGAAGGATGCAGTTACATTGTTGGGGCTGTATTACAGACCTCCCAACAGTGAGCTTGAGGTAGAAGAACAAATAGGGAAACAGATTATGAATAGATGTAGAGGCAATAGGGTAGTGGTGTTGGGAGATTTAAATTTTCCCAACATTGACTGGGATACACTTAGCATCAGAGGTCTGGATGGAGTAGAATTTATACAAAGTGTCCAGTAGAGTTTTCTAGAGCAGTATGTCAATAGTCCAATGAGGGAAGATGCCATATTGAACCTGGTACTGGGGAACGAGCCAGGACAAGTGGTAGAAGTTGCGGTGGGGGACTTCTTTGGGAACAGTGACCATAATTCTGTACGTTTTAGAATACTCATAGATAAAGAAGAGAGTGGTCCTAAGGGAAGAGTACTAAACTGGGATAAGGCCAATTATATCAAAATTAGGCAGGAGCTGGGAAATGTGGATTGGACACAACTATTTGAAGGGAAGTCAACATTTGAGATATGGGAGGCTTTCGAAGATAGGTTAACAGCAGTGCAGGATAGGCATGTCCCGTTGAAGGTAAAAGATAGGAAGGGCAAGATTTGTGAACCGTGGATGACAGGAGAAATTGTCCAACTAGCCAAGAGGAAAAGGGAAGCATACATTAGGGCTAGGCAGCTAAGAACAGAACGGGCCCTGGAGGAATATCAGAAGAGTAGGACAAGTCTTAAACAAGGAATCAGGTGGGTGAAAAGGGGTCATGAAGTAGCTTTAGCTAGCAGAATTAAGGAAAATCCCAAAGCATTTTATTCTTATATAAGAAGCAAGCAGGTAACTAGAGAAAGGATTGGTCCACTAAAAGATAATGAAGGAAGGCTGTGTACCGAACCTAAGAGAATGGGTGAGATTCTGAATGATTACTTTGCATCAGTGTTCACTGAGGAGAGGAACATGATGAATCTTGAGATTAGAGATAGAAGTTTGATTAGTCTGGATCACGTTGGCATAAGTAGGGAAGGTGTGTTGGGTATGCTAGAGATTATTAAGTGGACAAATCCCCAGAACCGGATGGGATCTATCCCAGGTTGCTGAGGGAGGTGAGACAGGAAATAGCTGGGGCCCTGACAGATATCTTTGTGGCATCCTTAAATACAGGTGAGGTGCCGGAGAACTGGAAGGTTGCTCATGTTGTCCCCCATACAAGAAGGGTGGTAGGGATATTCCTGGTAACGACAGACCAGTGAGCCTGATGTCAGTGGTGGGGAAGTTGCTAGAGAGGGTACTGAGAGATAGGGTCTACTTATATTTAGAAAGGAATGAGCTTATCAGTGATAGGCAAAATGGTTTTATGTGGGGGAGATCATGCCTTACCAACTTAATAGAGTTCTTCGAGGAAGTTACCAAGTTGTTAGATGAAGGAAGGCTGTTGATGTCATATACATGGACTTTAGTAAGGTGTTTGATAAGGTTCCCCATTGTAGACTAATGAAGAAAATGAAGTCACATGGTGTGCAGGGTGTTCTAGCTAGGTAGATAAAGAACTGGTTGAACAACAGGACAGAGAGTAATAGTTGAAGGGAGTTTCTCGAAATGGAGAAAGGTAATCAGTAGTGTTCCACAGGGGTCAGTATTGGGGCCACTGTTGTTTGTCATATACATAAATGATCTGGAGGAGGGCACTGTTGGTATGATCAGCAAGTTTGCAGATGACACAAAGATTGATGGAATAGCAGAAAGCACAAGGGACAGTCAGAGAATACAGGAGGATATAGATAGACTGGAGAGCTGGGCGGAGAAGTGGCAGATGGCTTTCAATCCAGACAAATGTGAGGTAATGCATTTAGACAAGTCTAATTCTAGAGTGAATTATACAATGAATGGAAGAGCCTTAGGAAAAGTTCATGGGCAGAGAGATTTGGGAGTGCAGGTCCATTGTACCCTGAAGGTTGCTGCACAGGTGGATAGAGTGGTAAAGAAGGCATATAGTATGCTTGCCTTCATTGGGCGGGGTATTGAGTATAAGAATTAGCAACTCATGTTAAAATTGTACAAGACATTGGTTCGGCCGCATTTAGAATACTGTGTACAGTTCTGGGTGCCACATTACCAAAAGGATGTGAATGCTTTGGAGAGGGTGCAGAGAAGGTTTACGAGGATGTTGCCCGGTATGGAAGGTGCTAGCTATGAAGAGAGATTGAGGAGGTTGGGTTTATTTTCACTAGATTGAGGGGGGACCTGATTGAGGTTTACAGAATCATGAAGGGTATAGACAGAGTCGATAGAGATAAGCTTTTTCCCAGGGTGAGGGATTCAATAACGAGAGGTCATGCTTTCAAGGTGAGAGGTGGTAAGTTTAAGGGGGATACACGTGGCAAGTACTTCACACATAGGGTGGTGGACATCTGGAACGCGTTGCCAGCAGAGATGGTAGAGGCAGGCACAGTAGATTCGTTTAAGATGAGTCTGGACAGATGCATGAGTAGGTGGGGAGCAGAGGGATACAAATGCTTAGGAATTGACCAACAGGTTTAGACAGTACATTTGGATCAGCTCAGGCTTGGAGGGCCGAAGGGCCTGTTCCTGGGCTGTAAATTTTCTTTGTTCTTTGTTCTCCTATCAATGAGACAATGGCACTAGCTGAGGTTTCTCCAAACCTAAGTTTCAGATCCCTATCCTTGCCATAGACCAAATTTGAGATAATCTTTCTGAAGGATATAAAGTGTGTCCTGAAACAATGGTAAGATTCCTCCCACACTCCCTGCTGAGTCATTATGCTTTCAATTTGGACTCCAGCTAATCAACTGTGAGCCACAGTTCATCAAGCAGCCAATATTGTTTGCATTCACCACACATACTGCAGCTACATTATCTGCCAGTCATCTCTACTCCATATAAAATTAACCCATTTGGATATTGAATATGTTAAAAGTGAACTTCTTAACTATACTCTTCACCTGCAAGAAAATCCCCTGATTTAAACTACTTAACCAATCAAATATGGTACAGAAAAAATACCCACCAATCACTACCTACTTTCCTGTGACATCACATCTCTCCATTGAACAGTAAAAACAAGTTGAAGGGGCTTTCTGTTATTGGCCTCTGCCTCCTGTTGCTGCTACTCTGGTCATACAGGACTGATCTTCTCTTTATGGAGCTGCTGTCCCTGTTCTCTTTTGCACTCTTTCAGAAGCACATGGTTCTTGCCTCTTTCACTCTCACTTTTAGAAGTTTGTGAAGGCATCCAGGGTTTCTTCCCTCTTGCTGTTTTAGGTTCTGGTGACTATCTCTGTGTTCTCTGCTCTCCTTCTCATATGGGATGATGTGGAAAAAAAAGCTTGTGGGAACAGGGCAAGCACTTGGAATGAGGATAGTGTACAACAACAACCTTTAACCCATTGCACAGTGCAGACGTTGTTGAATACATGCCTCCTTGCTATGCTAGCTGTAAAAAGTTTATTCAACTTTGCTAGCTGTAAGAAACTTTATTCAACTTTGTATCTGATAAAAGTCAGGTAAAAATGAAGTGTTCTGAAAACACAGACATTTATATATACACATCTTCCAGGATAGATGATTTACTAAATTGAAATACATAGCATATCATAACAATAATAATAAGGGACGCAAGTTTACTCACAGAGCTAGAAGGTTCGTTTTCAGACATTTTGTCACCATACTAGGTAACATAGTTAATGAACCTCCGGTGAAGGGCTGGTGTTATGTCCCAATTCCTATTTATGTTTTTGGATTTCTTTGAGTTGGTGATGTCATTTCCTGTTCTTTTTCTCAAAGGGTGGTAGATGGTGTCCAAATCAATATGTTTGTTGATAGAGTTCTGGTTGGAATGCCATGCTTTTAAGAATTCTCGTGCATGTCCCTTGGCTTCTCCTAGGATGGATGTATTGTCCTAGTCAAAGCAGTGTCCTTCCTCATCTGTATGTAAGAATACTACTGGTAGTGGATCATGTCTTTTTGTGACTACTTGATGTTCATGTATCCTGATGGTTAGTTTTCAGCTTGTTTGTACAGAATAGTGTTTGTTACAGTTCTTGTAAGGTATTTTGTAAATGGTATTCATTTTGTTTGTTGTCTGTATCCAGTTTGTTTAAGTTCATTAGCTGCTGTTTTGGTGTGTTGGTGGGTTTGTGGTCTACCATGATGCCAAGAGGTCTGAGTAGTCTGGCAGTCATTTCTGAGATGTCTCTAATTAGGGAAGAGTGGCTCGGGTTTCTGGGTGTGTTTTGTCTTCTTGTTAAGGTTTGTTGCTGAGAAAGCAGCAGACTGTGTTCATTGTGTACTCATTCCTTTTGAACACGCTGCATAGGTTATTTCTTTTCTGCTCTTCGTAGTTCCTCTGAGCTGCAGTCGTCATTTACAAAATACCCCCATGCAAGAACTGTAACAAACACTACATTGGACAAACAAGCAGAAAATTAGCCACCAGCTTACATGAACATCGACTGGCCACAAAAAGACATAAGTCATAGAGTCATAGAGATGTATAGCATGGAAACAGACCCTTCGGTCCAATTCCATGACCCACTATCACTAGAATGCTTACATACAGATGAGGAAGGACACCACTTTGACGAGGACAACACATCCATCGTAGGAGAAGCCAAACAGGGACATGCACAAGAATTCCTAGAAGCATGGCATTCCAGCCGGAACTCTATCAACAAACACATCAATTTGGACCCCATCTATTACCCTCTGAGAAAAAGAACAGAAAATAACATCACCAACCCAAGGAACCCTAAACACATAAATAGGGAGTGGGACATAACCGCAGCCCTTCACTGGACGCTCACTAATGATGTTACATAGTATGGTGGCAAAACATCCGAAAACAAACCTTCCAGTTCAGTGAGCAAACTTACATCCAGAACCTCAACCTCAGCTACAAATTTTCACAAAACTCAGTAATAATAATCTTTAACAACAATTTATATTTATATATCAATGGATAATCTGGATAATTTTGTTAGTTATCACAACCATATACTTTGAGAAAAATATCAGTGACCACAAGCAGCAACGTAGTTTAGAATTAGAATTAACCAATGAACATAAGGCAAACCCAAACCATGAAATGCTCAATCTTACTGTTCATTTTGCTGACCACTGAAGCATGCTTTGCATAACAGAACAAACTATAATATTGTATTCTCATTTGGTATATATACTTGTGCTATGATTCTTGCATTAACAGGACTATGCAATGAATCAGCATAATTACAGATATACCAACTTGGTTTGAACTTAGTGGTTAGAAATGACACATTGTGTAAGTAGTTGTAGAAAAGGAAGTTCAGGGATTTGTCTTACCACAAGTCAATTAATTGAATCATGGTATTGTTCAGACAATTTTTAAAAATTTGTTTTCCTTGGACATTAGAAATTTCAGTGATGAGATAATAATGAATAGAAACATTATGGAAGAAATTTTCAGAAAGCTTTTAGACAATTCATGAATTAAAAAATATACTGCCACTTAGTGACAAAGGTTTTGAATTACAAGTGAAAGGTTTACGTAAAAAATTCCATTTTAAGCATGAACATTATAATATAGTCAGTTCTGCTATAAAGCAATTCTCATGCAATACCGTGTTTATAAGAAAATCGCATAATAGCAGCACTATTTAAACTAATGGAGACAGAATTGCATTATAGTCAATACATGCTTTAAAACCTTGCACTTATAAACAGTGTCCCCAATCCATCAATTGTGTTATAGTGAATTCATGTTAACGAAATCCGCATAATAGCAGAACAACCTGTTCCCAAAAAGTTGACCAAAACACATCTGATGAATTGGAGATGCCGGTGTTGGACTGGGGTGTGCAAAGTTAAAAAGCACACAGCACCAGGTTATAGTCCAACAGGTTTAATTGGAAGCACACTAGCTTTTGGAACGATGATCCACTATCACCTGATGAAGGAGCGTTGCTCCGAAAGCTAGTGTGCTTCCAATTAAACCTGTTGGACTATAACCTGGTGTTGTGTGCTTTTTAACATCTGACGAAAATAGTGACAACAGGAAGTAAGATTTGCAGATAGAAAATGCAATAGCTTTAAGATTTTTAAGAAGTTATGGATAAAGATCTCAAGCATGCTTTTTTAAAAAATCTACTTGAATATAGAAAAATTGCACAACGTTTTGCAGAATCACATGTTATGGTATAGAAGGAAGCCATTAAACATTTAATTTCTGCACCAGCTCTCCAAATGAACATCATGACTTAATTACATTCTCTTACTTCCTCACCCCCATACTCTTGCATATTTGATGGTTATTTAAATAAAATCAATGTTCTCTTGAAAACCTCAATAAACTTACCTTCACAACTCTCCCAGGCAGTGCATTCCAGCCATAAACCACCTGTGTGAAAAATATTTTCTCACAGATACTTGCTTAGTGACCTGTGACCTTGTGTTTTCGATCCTTTTTGAGTGGGAACAGTTTCTTGTCATCTATTCTATCCAGTTCCTTCATGTAAGGTGTAGGGTTAAAATTGTGCAGAATAAAGGAACAGGATTTGCTTCTGCAAAAGCTTACATTATAAAATTAGGCTGCACATGCAACTACTAAACAGTGAGAAGCGAAAACAGGTAGAATTATCTATGACTAATAGGGCAGAACCACCGTGTAGCAGGATGTACCAGTAACAGGAGAATAGTGTGCCAGTCGCAGGAAGGGTGTGGTCAATGGATAGAATTTAGTTTGGCAGGATGATTGCATGAAGACAGCAAACTATGCCAGGATAGTCACATATAAGGAATGAGATAAATAAGAGTAAGGGTAATGGGAGAAGTAAGCAGAGGTGGAGAGAAGCGAGACAAAGGCGGAATGAAGCTAGAGCTTGTGATAGGTTACACGCTACAGCAAAAGTAACCAATGGGGTGAAAGGGGACGACTGAGAGATGCAGCTCAACTGCATAAATCAGAATGTAACCCTCAGATCGAGGTGCTTACTTGTTAGATACCCGTTCTTGCAAGTACGTATCAATCAAATTCGCTGCTTCAGAATTTGACTTGGACTGAAATTTATTAATATGTGAGTTTTGTTTCTCACACTTCATGATTTCAATTACATTTCCTTTTGGATTTATTCTCCTGGAGAAAAGAAGGCTAAGTCCTCTAATCTATCCTCATGACTGAAGTTTCTCATCCCTGGAACAATTCTTGTAAATCTCTTCACTGTTTGCATCCTTTTCATAGTGTTGCATGATAGTTATGAGGACTGGACACAACAGCTCATGGAGTTGTACAGCACAGATACAGACACTTCAGTCCAACTCATCTGCACTGACAAAACATCCCAATCTGACCTAGTCCCATTTGCCAGCACTTGGCCCATATTCCTCAAAACCCAGCCTATTCATATACCCAGCTGAAAATGTGTTGCTGGTTAAAGCGCAGCAGGTCAGGCAGCATCCAAGAAACAGGAAATTCAACGTTTCGGGCATAAGCCCTTCATCAGGAATGAGGAAAGTGTGTCCAGCAGGCTAAGATAAAAGGTAGGTTGGAGGGACTTGGGGGAGGGGCGATGGAGGTGTGATAGGTGGAAGGAGGTCAAGGTGAGGGTGATAGGCCGGAGTGGGGTGGGGGCGGAGAGGTCAGGAAGAAGATTGCAGGTTAGGAGGGCGGTGCTGAGTTCAAGGGATTCGACTGAGACAAGGTGGGGGGAGGGGAAATGAGGAAACTGGAGAAATCTGAGTTCATCCCTTGTGGTTGGAGGGAAGATGAGGTGCTCTTCCTCCAACCGTCGTGTTGTTATGTTCTGGCGATGGAGGAGTCCAAGGACCTGCATGTCCTTGGTGGAGTGGGAGGGAGAGTTAAAGTGTTGAGCCACAGGGTGGTTGGGTTGGTTGGTCCGGGCGTCCCAGAGGTGTTCCCTGAAGCGTTCATATACCCATCCAAATACTTTTTAAATGTTGTAATTGTACCTGCTTCCACTACCTCCTCTGGCAGCTCATTCCATACATGCACCATCCTCTATGTGAAAATGTATCCCTCTGGTTTTTTTAAAATTTTTCCCCTCTCACCTTAAATCTATGCTAGGCAAAAATGAGGACTGCAGGTGCTGGAAACCAGAGTTTGGATCAGAGTGGTGCTGGAAAATGGTCTCTTAAATCTATGCTGTCTAGGTTTGGACTCCCCAACCTATCCATGCCCCTCATGATTTTATAAACTTCTTTAAGGTCACCCCTCAACCTCCAGGGAAAAAAAGCTTCAGAAAAAAAGCATCCTCTCCCTATAACTCAAACTTTCCAATTGCAGGAACATCCTTGTAAATCTTTTCTGTACTCTTTCAATTTTAACAACTTCTTCTATAAAAGGGCGACTAAATTCTATACAATATTCTAAAAGTCGCCTCACTAATGTCCTGTACAGCCACAACATGACATCCTAACTTGTGTACTCAGTGTTCTGACTAATGAAGGCTAGCATGCAAAAGTCTTCTTCATGTCTAGCTGCAACTCTACTTTCAAGGATCAATATACCTGCACTCAAAGGTCTCCAGGTTCTGCAACACTCCCCAGGGCTCTACTATTAACTGTATAAGTCCTGCCTTTGTTTTACCTTATCAAAATGCAACACATCACATTTATTTGTATTTAACTCCAACGGTCACTCCTCAGCCCATAGGCCCATCTGATCAATGTCCCATTGCACTCTGAGATAATCTTCACTGTCCACTACACCACTAACTTTGGTGCCATTTGCAAACTTACTAATTATACCTCCTTTATTCGCATCCAAATCAGTTTATAAATAATGAAAAGCAGTGGACCAGGCGCTGACCCTTGTGGCACACTATTGATCACAAGCCTCCGGTCCAAAACGCTAACCTCTACGACCACCTTCTGTCTCTTATCTTCAAGCCAATTTTGTATCTAATTGGCTAGTTGCCCCAGATCCCATGTGATCTAACCTCATTAAAGAGTCGACCATACAGAGCCTTGTTGAATGCCTTGCTGAAATCCAGAGATAATGTCTACCACTCTGCCTTCATAAATCTTCTTTGTCACTTCTTCAAAATCCTCAATTAAGTTAGTGAGACACGATTTCCCACACACAAAGCCAGGTTGACTATTTCTAATCAGTTCTTGCCTTTCCAAATGCATGTAAATCCCATCCCTCAGAATCCTTTCTCACAACTTACCCACCACTGACTTAGGCTCACTGATCTGTAGTTCCCTGGCCTTTCCTTACGGCCTATGTTATATACTGGCACCCCATTAGCCAACCTTCAGTCTTTCGGTACCTCACCCGTGGCTGTCAATAATGCAAAAATCTCATCTAGGGCCTCAGCAATCTCTCACCAGCTTCCCACAAAGTTAGGGGAAACATATGATCAGATCCTGGGGATTTATCTACCTTTATGCAATTTAAGACCTTCAGCACCTCCTCTTCTGTAATATGGAATCTTTTCAGGACATCACTATTTATTTTCCCAAGTTCCTTAGCTTCGATGTCCTTCCTCACAGTAAATACTGATGCAAAATATTCATTTTATCTCCTGTGGTTCCATACATAGACAGCCATATTGATCTTTAAGGGGCCTATTCTCTCTCTAATTACACTTTTACTCTGAAAGTACTTGTGGAATCTCTTTGGATTCTCTTTAATTTTATTTGGCAAAGCTATCTAATGTCCTTTTTTTGCATCTTAAGTATACTCCTACTGCCCTTATACTCCTCTAGGGATTCATTCAATCCCAGCTGTCCATACTTGATGTATGCCTCCTTTTTCTTGACCAGAACCTCAATTTCTCTAGTCATCCAGCATTTCCTACACATACAAGCCTTGTCCTTCAAACTAGTAGGACCATATTTGCTCTGAGCAGCATTTTCTCATTTTTGAAGGCCTCCAACTTTCTAGCCATCCTTTTACCTGCAAATAGTCCCTCTTTATCAACTTTTGAAAGTTCCTGTCTAATACCATCAAAATTGGCCTTACTCCAATTTACCAGTTTAAATTTTTAATCAGTTTTACCCTTTTCCATAACTATTTTTAAACTAATAGAATTATGATTGCTTACCTCAAAATGCTCCCCCACTGACACCTCAGTCACTTGCCTTACTTTATTTCCCAACAGAAGGTGAAGTTTGCTCCTTCTCTCGTAGGGACATTCACATAGTGAATACGAAAGTTTTCTTGTACACACCTAACAAATTCCTCTCATTCCAAGCTCTTAACATTATGGCAGTTCATGTTTGGAAAGTTAAAATTCCCTACCATTACAACTCTATTATTCTTACGGATATCTGAGATCTCATTCCATATTTGTTTCTCAATTTTCCACTGACTATTGGGAGCCTATAATACAATCTTAACAAGGTTATCATTCCTTTCTTATTTCTCAGATCCATCCACATAACTTCACTGGACGATCTTCCATGAATATCCTCTCTAAGTACAGCTATGAAATCTAACAAATGTCTTATTGAAGTTCAGCAATTACCTCCTTTCTTTTGTACTCCATCCCTCAATTAATAAAAGCTGGAATACTATATGCTTTAATTACTCCTCTGCCACCAGTCTTGCCACCTTCAATGATCTATGCACATATGCACCCAAGTCCCTCTGTTCTGTTCTTGCATCCCCCTCTGAAATTGCATCCAGTATTTTATGTTCTCTGTCCAGTTCTTCCTACTAAAATGCATCATCTTATCCTCTCTGGTTTGAATTCCATCCTGAAAATGTGTTGCTGGTCAAAGCACAGCAGGCCAGGCAGCATCTCAGGAATAGGGAATTCGACGTTTCGAGCATAAGCCCTTCATCAGGAATCTTCATCAGGTTCCTGATGAAGGGCTTATGCTCGAAACGTCGAATTCCCTATTCCTGAGATGCTGCCTGGCCTGCTGTGGTTTGACCAGCAACACATTTTCAGCTGTGATCTCCAGCATCTGCAGACCTCATTTTTTACTCTTTGAATTCCATCCACCATTGATCCACCATTCTACTGTCTTATCCATGTTCTTTTGAAGTCTGGGGATTGTGAGTGAGGTAAGAATGAGATCAGTTTAATAGTTATCCAGGAGTTAGACTGTGTATCTAACAGTCTAACTTGTCCTGGGCAACCCCTTTACTTAATTTCATTAGAACCATGCTAAGTCTTGAACTTTTATGGAGACTTTTTCACTATCCCAGGTATAGCAGAATTACCTAGTAGAAAATTCAATTTTCTGGTCTATTCATTCAGTGAGTGCTAGATGGGGATTCCATAAGGCTCCCATGTGCAATTCCAATCTATGCCAGCAAAACAACTGTCTGGCCAGCAGAAAAGCTGCCTAATCTTAACTACAGAGACAAAGAATTCTACTTGAGATAAGGGGTAACTTACCTTACACAGACTTTGTCATAAATGGAATTATATATACACAGCTTAAACTTTTTTCTTCTTTAATAACAATTCTAAATTTTAAAAAACCAAAAGGGCTTTACTTGACAATTTCAGCCTGACACTCTTATCATAAAATACTCCAGCAACATCCATATTACCATTTCTGTAATTCAAATCTCTATAATTTTTCCAAATTCCCAAACATTCCAGTTGAAACCCTTCAAATTCTTAAAAATAACTATTCCCATTACACATCTTATCAATGCATTTGAATGTTCTCATCAAAGTTTCATGTTCGTACTCCAATGTCCAAAAGACTGAGAAGAACCTGCATGAGAGCCAATAGAATCTTTTTAAAAAATCTACATGCCATGGTCCAACTATGCTCCATCATTCAACCCCATTTACCTAAAGATTATGTTTGATTTCTGTGATGGTACTATAGCTTTAAGAGGTATGTTTTATCTAGCTTTTTGTAAAGAGATGTGAAGACAGATGTGGTGAGCAGTTTGTTCCAAACCAATAAGCTAAACAGCTTGTGAGGACATGGGTTTTTTTTTAAAAGTTGGAACAATAGAAGCAGCATGAAGCAGCAGGGGCTGCACAGTGGCTCAGTGGCTGCCTCACAGCACCAGGGTCCCAGGTTCAATTCCAGCCTCGGACGACTGTCTGTGTGGAGTTTGCACATTCTCCCCATGTCTGCGTGGGTTTCCTCCGGGTGCTCTGGTTTCCTCCCACAGTCCAAAGATGTGCAGTTCAGGTGAAGTGGCCATGCTAAATTGCCCATGGTGTTAGGTGCATAAGTCAGAGGGAAATGGGTCTGGGTGGGTTACTCTTTGGAGGGTCGGTGTGGACTTGTTGGGCTGAAGGGCCTGTTTCCACACTGTAGAGAATCTAATCAAAGCGATGAGGTCAAACTCCCACAGAATCAGGATATTATTTAACTTTCACAGGCTGTAGGGTTTGTAACCTGATATATGTCTCTCCCCACTACAGAAAAATGCTCTCTCTCTCTCTCTCTCAAAGGTTTCTCATGATGTTCTTTCCTCCTGTACTGCAAAATTTGATTGTGAGACAGTCTATTTTACTGAATTTGCCTTTGCCGCAGATGTGGTTAATGATAAGTTAATATATTGGAATATTTGCAGTTTAGTAGTTAAATAATCCTTTTCAGTTTTCCAGTG
This sequence comes from Hemiscyllium ocellatum, assembly GCF_020745735.1. Lineage (NCBI taxonomy): Eukaryota > Metazoa > Chordata > Chondrichthyes > Orectolobiformes > Hemiscylliidae > Hemiscyllium > Hemiscyllium ocellatum. The sequence continues at coordinate 99,316,165 of NC_083411.1, read as the reverse complement.
GAGTTAAGTTATGCCAGTTCTTCTTTCGCTTGTTTGTATTTCAACTATTGTATAAGAAAAAGTGTGTTTTGCTTCAAGCTTGATAGTTTGATTAATCAAATTGCATTTGGAACACAACGCCTTACAAAATAAGACAATGTTGGGGTCTAGGGTATTTTTAATATATTTTGAGGGGTTGGGTCTGTCCATAATATTTCCCATGTGCAACACCATGGAACAACAAATTTTATTTTTAGGAGATTATAGATTTTGGGTTGGTAATCAACACCACCAATTAAAGAATATTTTTTTAAAATCAATTCAAGAAATTTAAAGGATTTTTTTATTAATGCAGTGCATTGAAATACTTACAGAGTACAATACATACAGTTCTATGATTTACATTTCATTTAAATGCATAAATAAGTAAGATGACTACAAAACATCAGCAGTGTTTCCTGAATGTTACAAAATATAACTCTCCAATGTTGTCTCTGCTCCGCAATAGAATAACACAGATTGTGCATGGACTGATAGTGTAGAGTCAGCAGCCTGCCACAGTCCATGTTTACATATTTGAATTTCATTCCTCTTTGTCCCTGTAGTCCTTATGCTGAAACCTGTTTATGCTGCATTCTATCATTAATGCTGGTTGTCAGTTATTCATTGAAACCCCATTCCTCCTAAATTTATGATCCTACAGATTCAGGCAAATTCGAGGTTTGATGTTCACTCAGAATGCAGTCACTCTGGATTTGGAAAACTGAGATTAGAACATAGAACATAGAAAAATACCGCGCAGTACAGGCCCTTCGGCCCTTGATGTTGCGCCGACTGAAGCCTACCTAACCTACACTAGCCCAATAACCTCCATATGCTTATCTAATGCCCGCTTGAATGCCCATAAAGAGGGAGAATCCACCACTGATACTGGCAGGGCATTCCATGAACTCACAACCCGCTGAGTAAAGAATCTACCCCTAACATCTGTCCTATACCAACCCCCCCCTTAATTTAAAGCTGTGTCCCCTAGTAACAGCTGACTCCATACACGGAAAAAGGTTCTCACTGTCAACCCTAACTAAAACCCAAATCATCTTGTACACCTCTATCAAATCTCCCCTAAACCTTCTTTTCTCCAATGAGTAAAAAGTGAGGTCTGCAGATGCTGGAGATCAGAGCTGAAAATGTGTTGCTGGTTAAAGCACAGCAGGTCAGGCAGCATCCAAGGAACAGGAGATTCCTGATGAAGGGCTCTGGCCCGAAATGTCTAATTTCCTGTTCCTTGGATGCTGCCTAACCTGCTGTGCTTTAACCAGCAACACATTTTCAGCTCTTTTCTCCAATGAGAACAGCCCCAAGTGCCTCAGCCTTTCCTCATACGATCTTCCTACCATGCCAGGCAACATCCTGGTAAACCTCCTCTGCACCCGTTCCAGTGCCTCCACATCCTTCCTATTGTATGGCGACCAAAACTGCACACAATACTCCAGATGAGGCCGCACCAGAGTCTTATACAGTTGCAACATGACCTCAGGACTCCGGAACTCAATTCCTCTACCAATAAAGCCCAATACGCCATATGCCTTCTTCACAGCACTATTTACCTGGGTGGCAACTTTCAGAGATCTGTGTACATGGACACCAAGATCCCTCTGCTCATCCACACTACCAAGTAGCCTACCATTAGCCCAGTAATCCATCTTTTTGTTACTCCTACCAAAGTGAATGACTTCACACTTAGCTACATTGAATTCCATTTGCCACCTTTCTGCCCAGCTCTGCAACTTATCTATATCCCGCTGTAACCTGCCACATCCTTCTTCGCTATCCACCACTCCACCGACTTTCGTATCATCTCAAACTTGCTCACCCAGCCTTCAAACCCCTCATTTATAAAAATGACAAACAGCCATGGTCCCAAAACAGATCCTTGTGGAACACCGCTAGTAACTGCACTCCAAGATGAACCTTTACCATCAACTGCTACCCTCTGTCTCCTTCTAGGCAGCCAATTCCTAATCCAAACCTCTAATGCACCCTCAGTGCCATACCTCCGTAATTTTTGCAGTAGCCTACCATGGGGTACTTTATCGAACGCCTTGCTAAAATCCATATACACCACATCTACTGCTTTACCCTCATCCACTTCCTTGGTCACCTTCTCAAAGAACTCAATAAGGTTTGTGAGGCACGACCTGCCCTTCACAAAACCATGCTGACTATCCTTGATCACATTATTCCTATCCAGATGTTCATAAATCCTATCCCTTACAATTCTCTCTAAGACTTTGCCCACAACAGAAGTGAGACTCACGGCCTATAGTTACTAGGGCTGTCCCTATTCCCCTTCTTGAACAAGGGGACCACATTTGCTATCCTCCAGTCTTCTGGCACTATTCCTGTAGACAATGACGACATAAAAATCAAGGCCAATGGCTCTGCTATCTCCTCCCTAGCTTCCCAGAGGATCCTAGGATAAATGCCATCAGGCCCAGGGGACTTATCTATTTTCACCCTTTCCAGTATTCCCCGGACCTCTTCCCTACATACCTCAAAGCCATCCATTCTAATCACTTGTGACTCAATATTCACATCAGCAACAATGTCCTGTTCCTGAGTGAATACTGACGAAAAGTATTGATTTAGTGTCTCTCCAATCTCCTCCGCCTCCACACACAACTTCCCACTACTATCCCTGACTGGACCCATACCTACCCTAGTCATCCTTTTATTCCTGACATACCTATAGAAAGCCTTTGGGTTTTCCATCGTCCTTTCCACCGCTGTAATACTATCCTTGACAAGCAATGCCACACCTCCCCTTCTTTTACCCCCACCTCTGATCCTACTAAAACATTTAAACCCTGGAACCTGCAATAGCCATTCCTGTCCCTGTTCTACCCACGTCTCTGTAATGGCCACAACATCGAAGTCCCAGGTACCAACCCATGCTGCAAGTTCACCTACCTTATTTCTTATACTTCTGGCATTGAGGTATACACACTTCAATCCACCCTTCTGTTTACAGGCACCCTCCTTCGAGATCGATGTCTGGTTCCTAACCTCCCTACACTCAAGGTCCTGCACCCTAAAGCTACAGTCCAGGTTCCCATGCCCCTGCAGAGTTAGTTTAAACCCTCCCAAAGACCACTAGCAAACCTCCCCCCAAGGATGCTGGTGCCCCTCAGGTTCAGGTGGAGACCATCCTGTTTATAGAGGTCCCACCTTCCCCAGAAAGAACCCCAGTTGTCCAGAAACTGGAATCCCTCCCTCCTGCACCATCCCTGTAGCCACGCATTTAACTGTTCTCTCTCCATATTCCTCAACTCTATATCACGTGACACGGGTAACAAACCAGAGACAACACCTCTGTTTGTTCTAGCTCTGAGCTTCCAACCTAGCTCCCTGAAAGCCTGCCTAACATCCTCATCCTTCTTCCTACCTATGTCGTTGGTGCCAACGTGGACCACGACCTGGGGCTGCTCCCCCTCCCCCTTAAGGACCCGGAAAACACGATCAGAGACATCATGTACCCTTGCACCTGGGAGGCAACATTACAAACGTGAGTCTCTGTTGCCCCCGCTCTATCGCTCTACCTTTCTCCGCCCTTCCCTTCTGAGCAACGGGGACAGGCTCCGTGCCAGAGGCCTGAACCTCGTTGCTTACCCCTGGTAAGTCCCCCCCCCCCCCCCAATATCCAAAACGGTATACTTGTTATTGAGGGGAACGACCGCAGGGGGTCCCTGCACTGGCTGCTTCCTCCCAGTCCCCCTCACTGTCACCCTTCTGTCTATAACTTTCGGAGTAACTACTTCCCTAAAGCTCTGATCTATGACCCCCTCTGCCTCCCGAATAATCTGCAGTTCATCCAACTCCAGCTCCAGTTCCCTAACACGGTCTTGGAGGAGCTGGAGATGGGTGCACTTCCCGCATGTGTAATCAGCAGGGACACTAATGGCTTCCCTCACCTCATACATGTTGCAGATTGTTGACAAGAAAACTTTTGACTTTGATTCCCTCCCTGATAGTTCAGAGCCTCTAGACCCCTTTACCAAAAGACCTTTAAACTTCTGGATTTCCTTGGTGGAGAAAACCTTCCCTCACAGTAAAGCCTATTTCCTCCTTACAATACCTTGAATCACTGGATAATGAATCAGATTTTTATTTTTCATTTCCCTGTAGCTCTGCGCTGACCCATGAAGACTCCTCAATTCAATCTTTTTGATTGGTTGGTCATTCTCATTTGATCTCAACATTGCAATATTAATTGAATCACAAGTTTCCTTTCTCACTTCTGTTGCTTCTTGCTTAGCATGAATACTATCAGAGTTACTCAGGATTCTTCCTGGAATGGTAAGGAAGTCAGATAATATGCTTCAACTTATCTCTTCCAAGTCACCTCCATATCTAATACAGAAATGAATCTGTCATAGCTATTTGTTCGCAAAGCTTTGTTGCACTTTGAGTTATATCTGTTCGAGATTCGTCGATTAGTTTAAGTGGGGCGTATGACTATCTCACTGGCTATCTCATTGCTTGTGTTTCCTTACATATTTTGCTGATTCTTTTAGCCTTTACTGTAGACAGTGTTGATCATATTGGAAAACATTTCTGCCAATGCAATGTAATCAAAGGTTTTATAATTGGATACGAGGTCAATGTTCTTGGAGTCACCTTTGACTTCATCTTTGCTTTGGTGATCCTCAAGTGTCCCTGATGCAGCTTTTCTAGGACATCGTTCCCGAGTAAAGTTGGAGTGGCTAGTCATTCAAAATCCATGATCGGTAAAATGATGCTGGTGCCCAATTAGATTTCTATGGCCAATCCACTGGACCTTTGTACTGGCTAACATCAACACAATACTAACAGAGTGCGACATTCCTAGTCAGATCTGATCAAGCCAATTGGAGCTTGCTAGCCACAGTCCGTGTCTGCGAGGCTTCTCTGTTTCACTGCTGCAAGTACTTTTAGTATGTGTTATGTATCCTACTGGCCGTACATGTTTCTTGTATTTGCTTTTTGTAGTTTTGTACCAAATGAAATCAGCTAATCTCCTGTGCCAAGGTTAATCTTCATGTTTGACGACTGAACTGCGTTGTTTCTGAAATTCTGCTCAACTCACCATCAGAATGGCTTCCACCAGAATGATATATTCTTTCAACTGTAAAAAATTTGACAAAGACTCATCCATTCCTACAATGAAACCTTGTATTAATTCTGGCTTAAAATTACCATAATGGCATTTTCCTACAAATCTGGACAAATTATGAATGAAATTATTTTTAAGAACATAAAAGAAACAATAAATAGGAGTGGGAAGAGGTTACTTGGCTCCAGCATTGAACAAGATCATAGCTGATCTGCCCCAAACCTCAACTCCTCTGTCATGTCAGCTCAGCATAGCCCTCAACTCCCTGAAATTTGAAAAATCTATTTAAGTACTTTAAGTGATCTAGACTCTACAACTCTCTTGGATAAAGAATTCCAGACAATTGCTAGCCCCTTGGAGAAGAAATTTCTCCTCATCTCAGTTTTAAATTAGTGTCTCCTTATTCTGCAACCTTGTCCCCAGTTCAAGATTTCCCTACAAGTGGAAACATCTTCTCAACATCTGTTTTCACAAGTCCACTTAGAATTTTATATGTTTAAATAAGATCACTTCTCATTCTTTTAAACTCTCAGAACTCTCAAAGCTGTTCAGGTGTTCTTGAAAGTCAACCCCTTTGTTCCAGCAATCTGACTAATGATTGAACAGCTTACAATGCCAGTATTTTCTTTTCAAATATGGGGATCAAAATTATCTACAGTACTTCAAAGTGAGGACTCACCAACAGTCTGTACAGTTGTAACAAGACTTCTGTTTTTAAACTCCAAACCCTAACAGCAAAGGCTCAAATCACATTTGCCTTCTTAATTATTTGCTGCATCTGCATACCAACATTTTGTGTTTCATACACAAGAGCAACCAGATCTCTCTGTGCTACAGCTTTTTGGAGCCTTTCTTAATTGAAATAATGGTCTGCGTTTTGATTCTTCCTACCAAAGTGCATGGTCTCATACTTGCCTGCATTAAACACAGTCGGTCAAGTTTTTGCCCATTCGCTCAATTTCTATATATCCCTTACAGATGTCTTATGGTCTCCCAGTATTTTTGTATCATCAGTGAATTTGTATACATTACACTCTGCCCCTCCTCCAAGCCATTAATATAGATAGTATATCTATTTTGAGGCCCTGACAAACCAGCAGGAAACTAGCCAGCAGGATATATGAGTATAAACGAGCCATCAAAAGATATGACCAACTATCACTAGTATCCAGATACACAAATGAAGAGGGAGATCAGTTCAATTGGGACAATGCATCCATCCTGGCCAAACAAATACATGTGCAGGAATTCCTGGAGGCCTGGCATTCAAACTGGAACCCCGTTAACAAGCATATAGATTTGGAATCCATTTACCAACCTCTCAGAAACGGATCTAGAAATGATATCAACCACCCACAACAAACCAAAAATAGCAAGTGGGACAGAACACCAATGCTTCACCAGAGGCTCACTGAATGATGTTACCTAGCATGGTGACAAAATGTCTGAAAACAAACCCACCAGCTCCGCGAGCAAACCAACAACCTGATCCACAACCTGAGCTACAAACCTTCTCCAAAATTTTAATAAGTGCCAGAGTTTATATGGTGCAAATATGTTAGACTGAAAGATTTATCAGGGACCTATTACTTCAACATTTTTTTTTAACCAAATTTAGGGCAGTATCCAAGGAAAGCACATCATTTGCAGGTGGAATTTAATCCATTACTCCAGGGTCCTGGTAACTATTGTTTAGTTATTGATATGTCCAGAGCATTACTGACATATCGATAAAACTTTCAATCTAATATTCTCATAACTTGGGTCCAAATCACATCCTGGCAGATGGTAAAATATGAATTCAATAAAAAATATCCAGAATGCCTCATGGAAACATAAAATCATTGATGTAAAATCCTATCTGGTTCACTAATGTTCTTCAGGAAAGGATATCGGTCATCCTTACCTAATCTGGCCTAGACTCACAGAAATATGGTTGATACTTAACTGCCAATGGGCAACTAAGGATTGATAATAAATGCTGTAATGGGAGTCAGCATGTTTGTACAAATATAGCTGTTTGAACAAATTTTTCTGAGGCAAGGGAAAACCACAGCAAAAGTTATAGTGAAGAATTTAGTTCAATTTTCTTTTACAAAATATGGATTGCCCAAAGAAATACTATCAGATCAAAATTCAAATTTAATGTCACAAATATTTTACAAAATAACAAATAGTTCAAAAATAAACAATTTACATATTCAGCTTCTGATCCATAACCTTAAGGAGCAATTGAAAAATGGCATCAAACTTTAAAGATCCCAGTTGTCAAAAATATTTTGTTGATTTAGATAAAGGAACTATTTTGTTATTGTTCAGGATGCTTTTATTGAATCCATAGAATTGAAATTTTCAAACAGATGCACAGTCATGAGATGAGAGGGCACCTTAAAGAAAACAATTACAAACCAAAGCTCAGAGACTAACCCTTCTGACTTACATGTTAAGTTTCCAAGAAAAAATAACCAAATATTATATATTGGCCAAAATATATTTGAAAGGTCTCTGTAAACAATGAAAAATACAGCAGATCAAAATGCCAAAACTTGAATTATGTTGCTGGTGACCAGGTGTCAGTACTATTATCTATCTCTGGAAAATCATTTAAAGCATAATTCATTGGACCTTATAAAACCAAAGTAAAACCAATGTGGATTAGTATGTGCATATTTTAGACAGGAGGGGGAAAACATCAGTGAATATGTCATGATAATATGTTAAAGCAATTTCTTTGACAAGGAGAATAGTTAAGAGGTGTATTGACAGTTGTGAAAGAAATAGGAAAAGTGAAAATAGCAGAAAAATTGTAAATATCCTTACAGCGTTAATACAGAGACGTTAGCTCAACTGAGGGAAGAGGTTCAATTAATGATGGATAATAGCATGACTGACCTGATTCATAGTAGTTGGATCTCACAAAACCAGATGGATCACAATAACTGTGTATTGCCAAGGTAGCATGGCAACAAAGGCAGATTCCTATCTAATTCTGTGATGAAAGGATTGTATTAAGGTGACTGAACAATCATGGCTGATACAAACATTTTTTTTAGATTACTTACAGTGTGGAAACAGGACCTTCGGCCCAACAAGCCCACACCGACCTTCCAAACAGCAATGCACCCACATCTACCCTTTCACCTAACACTACGGGCAATTTAGCACGGCCAATTCACCTGACCTGCACATCTTTGGACTGTGGGAGGAAACCGGGGCACCCACAGGAATCCCACGCAGACACAGGGAGAATGTGCAAACTCCACACAGACAGTTGCCCGAGGTGGGAATTGAGCCTGGGTCTCTGGTGCTGTGAGGCAGCAGTGCTAACCACTGTGCCACCATGCTTCCCAAATTGATTTATTAAAAAGGTATTGGTGAGTTCCATTGATTGATATAGTCAAAGAAATACCACATTTTGTAGCATTAGATGGGCCCAATAAATGTAAAGTCATGCTGCTTAGGATAAAAAAAAATTCACCAGCAACCTCTCAACAATTAACTAACAAGGACATTGAAGGATTATCCAACTGTGTGGTATACTTAAACAGGCAAACCTAAGGAAAGCTGAATGTAAAATGCTACATGTCATGAGCACTCTTTCCAAAAGAATCACTTACTGCTACTGCTGCTTGTAACCACTTTTAACAGATCTGCTGTCAGGGCATCATTATCTGTCCTGTGCCGTCCTCATACATCTATAGCTATGATCCAATCATCTTTATTCTTTTACCATAGAGGTTTTCTATCAGATCATGAATTAATTAACCAGTCTCATTCCACATTTCCAACTCAAAAATAGCTTGTACACTAGTTGCTAACAGAATGTATTGTTCTTAGCATTATCCAAGAATACTCAATGCACACATTATTAGACCTCGAAGTGAAGGAGCCATTGGGAAGTAGTGACCATAATACAATAAGTTTCAATCTGCAATTTGAGAGGGAGAGGTTACAGTCGGAAGTGACAATACTTCTGTTGAATAAAGGGAACTATGGAGCTATGAGGGAGGAGCTGGCCAAAGTTCAATGGTGCAATACCTTAGCAGGGATGACCGTGGTGGAACAATGGCGGGTATTTCTGTGTATAATGCAGAAGTTGCAGGATCAGTTCATTCCTAAAAGGAAGAAAGATCCCAGTAGGAGGCATGGGTGGCCGTGGCTGACGAGGGAAGTTAAGAATCATATAAAGTTAAAAGAGAAAAAGTATAACATAGCAAAGATAAGTGGGAAAACAGAGGACTGGGAAGCTTTTAAAGAACAACAGAGGATTACTAAGAAGGAAATACGCAGAGGAAAAATGAGATACGAAGGTAAACTGGCCAATAATATAAAGGAGGATAGTAAAAGCTTTTTCAAGTATGTGCAAGGCAAAAAAATGGTTAGGACTAAAATTGGGCCCTTGAAGACAGAAACAGGGGAATATATTACAGGGAACAAAGAAATGGCAGAAGAATTAAATGGGTACTTCAGATCTGTGTTCACTGGGGAAGACACAAGCAATCTCCCTGAGGTAACAGTGACTGAAGGACCTGAACTTAAGAGAATCTGTATTTGCCAGGATTTGGTGTTGGAAGGACTGTTAGGTCTGAAGGTTGATAAATCCCCGGGGCCTATGGTCTACATCCAAGGGTACTGAAGGAGGTGGCTCGGGAAATCGTGGATGTGTTGGTGATGATTTTCCAGAATTCGATAGATTCAGGATCGGTACCTGAGGATTGGAGAGTGGCTAATGTTATACCACTTTTTAAGAAAGGTGGGAGAGAGAAAGCAGGAAATTATAGACCAGTTAGTCTGACCTCAGTGGTGGGAAAGATGCTGGAGTCTATTATAAAGGATGAGATTACGGCACATCTGGATAGTAGTAACAGGATAGGTCAGAGTCAGCATGGATTTATGAAGGGGAAATCGTGCTTGACTAATCTTCTGGAGTTTTTTGAGGATGTAACTCTGAGGATGGATAAGGGAGATCTGGTAGATGTAGTGTACCTGGACTTTCAGAAAGCTTTTGATAAAGTTCCACATAGGAGGTTAGTGAGTAAACTTAGAGCGCATGGTATTGGGGGCAAAGTACTAGATTGGATTGAAAATTGGTTGGCTGATAGGAAACAAAAGGTAGTGATAAATGGCTCCATTTTGGAATGGCAGGCAGTGACCAGTGGGGTACCGCAGGGATCCGTGCTGGGACTGCAGCTTTTTACAATATATGTTAATGATATAGAAGATGGTATCAGCAATAACATTAGCATATTTGCTGATGATACAAAGCTGGGTGGCAGGGTGAAATGTGATGAGGATGTTAGGAGATTACAGGGTGACCTGGACAGGTTAGGTGAGTGGGCAGATGCATGGCAGATGCAGTTTAATGTGGATAAATGTATGGTTATCCACTTTGGTGGCAAGAACAGGAAGGCAGATCACTACCTCAATGGAATTAATTTCGGTAAAGGGGCAGTACAGAGAGATCTGGGTGTTCTTGTACACCAGTCAATGAAGGCATGCATGCAGGTACAGCAGGTAGTGAAGCAGGCTAATAGCATGCTGGCCTTCATAACAAGAGGGATTGAGTATAGAAGCAAAAATGTGAGTCTGCAGCTGTTCAGGGCCCTGATGAGACCACACCTGGAGTACTGTGTGCAGTTCTGGTCGCCAAATTTGAGGAAAGACATTCTGGCTATTGAGGGAGTGCAGCGTAGGTTCACAAGGACAATTCCTGGAATGGCGGGATTACCTTACACTGAAAGACTGAAGCGACTGGGCTTGTATACCCTTGAGTTTAGAAGACTGAGTGGGGATATGATTGAGACGTATAAGATTATGAAAGGATTGGACACTCTGGCAGCAGGAAACATGTTTCCGCTGATGGGTGAGTGCCGAACCAGAGGACACAGCTTAAAAATACAGGGTAGACCATTTAGGACAGAGATGAGGAGAAGCTTCTTCACCCAGAGAGTGGTGGCTGTGTGGAATGCTCTGCCCCAGAGGACAGTGGAGGCCCAGTCTCTGGATTCATTTAAGAAAGAGTTGGATAGAGGTCTCAAAGATAGTGGAATCAAGGGTTATGGAGATAAGGCAGGGATACTGATTAGGAATGATCAGCCATGATCATATTGAATGGCGGTGCAGGCTCGAAGGGCTGAATGGCTTACTCCTGCACCTATTATCTATTGTCTATTAAGGTTACCTGAGCCAATTTGACTTGTCTAACCTGTAAGAATTGAAATCACTTGTGATTATTGCAGTACCTTTCTGACCATTCCGCATTTTTTTTCTTGCTTTATGTTTTCTTATCTGATAATAATTACTGTTCAGGTCCAATAAACTATTCCCACAAGCAATTTCTTTCCCTTCTATTTAATTCCTCCCAAAGTGATTCTAGATCTTGACTATTAGCAAAATTATGCCAACTAATTCTTTCTACCCATCTTTCTGAAATGTTAAATAGCATTGAATATTGAGTTCATAGCCTCAGTTACCTTAGACCAGCTATCTGTAATGCCAATCAATTCATAAACATTTATTTAAATTTCTGCTACTGATCCATTTATCTTTCCAGGAATGTTTATGCTTTCAAATAAAGAGCCTTTAGGGCTGTTATTTTACCACTTTACCCAACCGTGATCACTCGCACGTTTGCATGTTCTGTCCCTTTGCATCACATCCTGGTTACCATCACCATCCCCCCGCCCACTTTGAATTGAAATCCATTTCAACTGATCTTTACGTTACATTTTCAACTTTCTGATCAGGTATATCCTAAACCATATTTCAGGATTACATAGGAATCCATAGATTATTGTATCTTGCATAAAAAAATTCATTAATTTCAAGTATTTATTTATTCTTAGAATCACAGAGGCCATTTGTTCCATTTTGTTTATATCAGCTCTCAGAAGGAGGTTCTTGCAGGTTTTCTCCATTAGGTAATATTTAGCTCCTCTATTCTTCCCATTAAAATGCATGATCTCACATTTTATCATCTATTATTCCAACTGCCAAGATTTTGCTTATTTACTTAACCTGTCTATATCCCTCTCAAGATTCTTTGTGCTTTCCTAGCTATTCTTGTGTCACCTGCAATCGTGCATTCACGCCTCTCATCCAAGTCTATACATAAATTTTAATTATTGTGGCCTGGGCACTCATCGCACTGTCACGCCAATAGTTACTGGTTGCCATCCTGAGAATGCCCGTCTACAATACCTCTCTGTCTTGTGATTGTTAGTAGTCTTCTAATACTCTATGTGGGGGGGGGGGGTTCAGTTAGCTGGATGCTGGTTTGTGATGTACATTAATGCCAACAGCATGGGTTCAATTCCCACACGAGCTGAGGTTATCATGAAGGACTCTTCTACTCAACCACTTTCTGTGCTTGAGGCTTGGTGACCCTCAGGTTAAATCAACACAAACTTGCTCCAGCAAGAGAGGTGCTAGGACTATGGTGACTCTAAAATATTCTATAAATGTTAATATACTAACTCCCCATCATAGGTCCTTGTGTTATTAAATAGCCTTATGTACAATACAGTGTCAAACACCACTTAAAAATGCAAAATCCACCTTTATGTCTATGCTTGTACCCTCCTCAAAGATTTCTAATTGATTTGTCAGGCCCAACTTCCCCTTAATAATATGCTTGATTTCTTAAAAATCTTTAAATGGTCTGCTAGTGCATCCTTTTAAACATGGGCTTTATAGACTAACATTTTACCACAGGCAGGTATTAAGCTAACTGGCCTTTTTTTTGTCTTCCTCATTTTTTGAATAAGGGTGTTATATTGATGCTTCCAATCCTTTGGGACTTTTCTAAAATCTAAGGATTATTGAAAGATTACCATTGCAGCCAATATCTCTGCAGCTATTTTCTATAGTACCTTTTGATGCAACCCATCAGGTGCAGGGAGCTTATTAATCTTTAGCTCCATTAGCTTCTCTGGTATGCTACTAATAAAGGATGTATTTATTTTCACCCTGCTTTTGCCCCTTGATTTAGTTAGTATTTTTTGGAATATTGTTGATATATTCAACTGTGAGGTCTGATGCCAAGTATTTAATTAACTCACCTGCCCTCTATTATCTCCCTAGCCTCATTCTCCAAGGAACCAATGTTCACTTTGTCTCCTTTTTTCTTTTTACAGAATTAAAAAAAGCTCTTCCTTTCCTTTTTTACATTAAGCACCACATTACCCTCAAAATGTATTTTGTCCTTTTTTCTAGTCTTTTATTAGTCTATGAAACATTTCCAATCTTTTGGCTTACCATAATCTTTGCCACATTATATGTTTTTTTTATTTCATTTAGATACTCTCCTGTTTGAGCTGCCTGTGACTTGGTGGCACAAAATGGCCAACAGTTGCCTATGGCTACAATAGTTAGAGCATGTGGGAAAGTACTTGCTTCATGAAGTCTTAGCAAGTCGAACCATAGCAGGACTGTTTAAACAAGGTTACTGGTTAGGATAGAATGTGCAGCTGCAATTGCTTACATAGATAAGAATATTCTATGCTAAGTAGCTGTTTCTCTTGAATTATTTAATCATATGTTACAATATTAAGAGTAGGTTTTAGTTAAGATTCTTCAGTTAATCATATATATATAGATTCCATTGTGGCTATAGATCCACATATATGCAAAAAAAACACTAACAAAAAGATTCAAAGCAGTTTCAGGTGGTCGAAGTGTTTCCCCTTATCATTAAAGTCTATGAAAACATCATAACTGTGGATGAACGACCAGCCTGTCTACCTCTTTGCTGTCCTTAATTAGAAATACATTGAAATTGCTGTGAACAGTTATAATGCTGTGTGAAAGCGCCAGTTACAGAGGGGCATCCCGTGCCGTTGACCATCAGTATCAAAGGGGCATGTACATTCTAAGTTTTTAACTTTGTACAATCGGAAGTTTTTGTGTGCCTTACTGCGAAGAAAATCTTAAACTATAACGAAGTTGAACCAAAATAAGTTTGCACCTAAACGTATCACTGGGCTGGGACTGTCAATGTAAAATGTGAGTTCTAACATATCCTTAACTTCCTTGGTTTATCATGGTTGGTTTATCCCTTTCATTGAAGCTAAGTTGCACAATGGGGTATGCCTATGTTGTGAATGATTGTTATTTTCTATTACCTTTCGACTACACCCAGTGTCTTCTTCCTTGATATTTCTTGCCTGAACCCATAGTATTCTGCATGTTCCAACAGAACAGTATAAGAATTAGATGGGGAGGACTAATGCTATTGTACATGATGTAGATGTAGGGAATGCTGCTCCGATAAAACAACACGCCTATCGACTTAATCCTTTCAAAGTCAGACATGTACAGATGGAGGGTGGAGGCCATATTTGACGAGAATCTCATAAAACCAAGTGGAGTTTGCCGATCGTCTTAGTTCCCAAACCAATAGGACTCAACGATTCTGCATGGATTATTGGAAGGTCAATGCCATAACAAAATCTAACTCATATCCAATTCCTAGTTTGGAGGATTGTATCGAGAAAGTCAGACAAGCCAATTACCTCACCAAGTTGGACTTAATGTTACTGGCAGGTACCTTTATTAGAGATGGCGAAATAAATTCCTGTGTTTGGAACCCCAAATGGGCTATATTAAAGTGATGCCCTTTGGAATGAAGAACACACCTGCCACATTCTAATGACTCATGAACAGAGTTGTGGCTGGGTTAATAAACTGTGCAGTCTACTTGGACAATGTAATGATCTTTAGTACGTCCTGGAAAGACCACATGGTACAGTTGACAGAGTTCTTTGAATGACTACAAGAAGCAAATAAATAAAACGGAAATCGCAAAAGCAGAGGTGACATTCTTGAGATATAACATTAGTCATGGAAGGTTGACCCCATGGAACGCAAAGATGAAGGCCATCGAGGAATCTCCATGACCAACCTCGAAGAAAGAGGTGCTTCGATTCATAGGACTCAGCAGATTCAATCAGAATTTTGTTCCAAGCCTCAGCAGTGTAGTGGCACTATTAACTGATTTGCTGAAGAAGAACACAAAGTTTTGGTGGACAGAACAATGTCAGGAGGCATTTGACCATTTGAAATCAATATTAACCACCAAACCAGTTTTAGCTACATCAAACTTTTCAAAATCTATTAAAGTCACCATCGATGCTAATAACATGGGAGTCGGAGCTGTAGTCCTACAGGAAGATGAGGATGGGATTGAACTGCCAGTTGTTTATTTTTCGAAGAAGATCAACATCCACCAGAGGAAATACTTCATGATCAAAAATGAACTATTGAGTTTGGTACTGGCCTTACAACATTTTAATGTGTATGTCACGAACAGTGTGTCGGAGATGATTGTGTACACATATCATAATGTGCGTATATTCTTAGAATGTTTAAAAGATAAGAATGTGAGACTATTTTGTTGGAGTCTTATGTTACAGACTTTTAATTTAAAAATCATACATGTTGCGGGTCAGAAAATGTAATTGCAGACGTGTTATCATGGATTTAACTGATAAAGTTTAAATGAGATTTGTCTTTATTTAATGTTTTATCTATATGTAGGTACATCGGACGACGTTAAGGTAAACTTACGTGAAAGTTATCAGTATGTTAGGGTAATGTGTTTAAACAGTAGAAAAATAAATAAAACCGTCTTTCCATTATGACATGCTCGGACTTGGCATGGCAGGTTCGATTCCAGCCTCAGGTGACTGTCTGTGTAGAGTTTGCACATTCTCCTCGTGTCTGTGTGGGTTTCCTCGGGGTTCTCCAGTTTCCTTTCTCAGTCCAAAGATGTGCAGGTCAGGTGATTTGGCCATTAGTCAGAGGGAAATGGGTTTGGTTGGGTTACTCTACAGACAATCGGTGTGGACTTGTTGGGCCGAAGGTCCTGTTTCCACACTGTAGGGAATCTAATCTAAGATAATCTAATAGGTTAGAGAAAGAAACTGTAAATCGTGGTTAGTTAATTATTATCTGTTACACTTTTAAGAAACAAAGTTGTTAATGGTTCGTCATCACACTAGGTAACATCTTCAGTGTAGCCCGCTTTTTGTTCATGTGCTTGGGTTTCCTTGGGTTGGTGAGGTAATTTCCTGTGGTGACATCATTTCCTATGGTGATGTCATTTCCTGTTACTTTTCTCAGGGGTGATAAATGGGATCCAAGTCAATATGTTTGTTGATAGAGTTCTGTTTGGAATGCCATGTTTCTAGGAATTCTCATGCATGTCTCTGTTTGGCTTGTCTTAGGATGGATTGTTCTCTCAGTCGAAGGGGTGTTCTTCGTTATCGGTATGTAAGGATACTTGTGAGAGTGGATCATATCTTTTTGTGGCTAGTTGATGTTCATGTATCCTTGTGGCTAATTTTCTGTCTGTTGTCCAATGTAGTGTTTGTTACAGTTCTTGCAAGGTATTTTGTAAATTACATTAGTTTTGCTTGTTGCCTGTATAGGGTCTTTCAAGTTCATTAGCTATTGTTTTAGTGTGTTGGTGGTTTTTTAAGGCTACCATGATCCCATAGGAAATGGCATCACCACAGGAAATGACATCACCAATCCAAGGAAACCCAAATACATAAACAGAAAATGGATTACACTACCAGTGCTTCACCTGGAGGCTCACTGAAGATGTTACATAGTATGGTGACAAATGTCTGAAAATGAACCTTCCAGCTCAGCGAGCAAGCCTACATCCAGTACCTCAACCTGAGCTACAAATCTTCTCAAACCACCTGATGAAGGAGCAGCGCTCCAAAAGCTAGTACTTCCAAATTAACCTGTTGGACTATGAGTTGGTGTTATGTAATTTTTAAACAAATAACATCAGCAGGGATCATCTCTTTTTATTGGTGGAAATATTGAAAGCAAGAATACACAGATTTCACATGATGAACAAAAATAAAGCCATGATAACTTGAGAAAAACCTTTTTTAAAATGCAGCAGTATTTAGCATTTGGCAAGGAGGGGTGAAGGCAGATTCAATTGAGGCATTCAAGAGGGAATTGGATCATGAACAGAAAAAGTAAAATATACAGGTACATGGAGATGGCACAGTCATGATCTCACTAAATAGTGCAGCAGGCTCAATGGCCTACATCTGCTTCCACATCTTATGTGGCACCATTCAAATGCCTTCTCAAACTTCTACAGCACAGCCACAAGCTCCATTTATCCACATTATTTGTTACATAACATTGTCAAATCTCCAAAAAGTTAGTCAAATCTAATTTCCTTTTCATAAAGCCACGTTGATGTTACATGATTGCATTTAGGTTTTCAAATGCTTTATTATATCCTCTTGAAGATTTCAGCATTTTTTCTATGAGAGTTGTTAATCTGTAGTTTCTTGCTTTGTCTCCCTCCCTCCTCCACGTCCTGGAGTAGGAAGTCACCTTTGTTATTTTCCAATAGATGTGACCTTTCCAGAATGTAGGAAATTTTGGAAAATTAATATCAATTCATCTACTATTTTAGCATCAACTTCTTCTAAAAGCCTAGGATGAAGTCTTCGGGATATGGGGGACTGGTCAGCTTTTAGTTCATATTTTGAGTACCATTTACATCGTAATTGCAATTATTTTAAGTTTCTCCCTCACACCTACCCATTTGCAATTATTTGTATTTAATATAGCGAAGACTGATGCAAATGTCTGTTCATTTCTTTTGTCATTTCCTTACTGTTCATTATTCCCCAGACTTCCTCTAAAGAGAACCAACATTCATTTAACATATTCCTTTCCTTTTCAAACACCTGCCTAAAACTACCTTTATATTTAGGGTGTTTAAGAAGATTAGTAGCCCGGGTTGTGGATGAGGTTGTTGACTTGCTCACTGAGCTGGTGAGTTTGTTTGCAAACGTTTCATCATCATTCTAGGTAACATCATCAGGACACCTCCAGTGAAGCAATGTTGTTCTGTCCCACTTTATGTGTCTATTTCTGCTTGGGTTGGTGGTGTCATTTCCGGTTTTGTTGTTGGTTCTCTTTCTTAGTGTTTGGTATATGGAGTACAAATCTTCATTTGTTAATGGAGTTCTGTGTTGAGTGCCAGCATTTCAGGAATTCCCATGCATGTCTCTGTCTGGCTTGTCCTAGGAAGGATACATTGTCCCTGTCGAATTGGTGTTCTTCATTGTCTGTCTGTGTGAAGGGATACAAGTGATAGTTGGTCATGGCTGTTGGTGTCTAATTGGTGTTTGTATTCCCTGATGGCTAATCTCCTTCCTGTTTACCCGAAGTTTGGCACTCAACTTGGAACTCCATTAACAAACATGTAGATTTGGATCCTGTATAGCAACCACTAAGAAACAGAACCAACAACAAAAGTAGAAATTACACCACCCATCCTGGGAGATGCAGACAATAAATAGCATGCAGGACAGAACACTAACGCATCATCAGAACGCACTGACAATGTTACCTAGCATGGTGATGAAATATCTACAAACAAACATACCAGCTCAGTGAGAAAGTCAACAAACAATTTTTATACTTCAAGTTTATTTTCTTGCTGAAATGTTCCTACTGAAAATGTGTTGCTGGTCAAAGCACAGCAGGCCTTTGACCAGCAACACATTTTCAGCTGTGATCTCCAGCATCTGCAGACCTCATTTTTTACTGAAATGTTCCTACTCCTAGTATTCTGAGGTATCTCCTTAAATTTCTGCTACTGTGTTGCGACTGATCTGTCCAATAACTTTCCAGTTCACTTTAGCCAACTGTATCTGTGCCCTTATAATTAATCATATAGAAATTCAAAACAGTAATCTTAAATCCATTCCTTTCGATGGGTTGAATGGTCTATTTTTGTTCCTCTCTTCCCTCAAACTGAATGTGGTATTCAATCATATTATGATCACTGCTATAATGACTTCACTATAACGTAATTTATTACTCCTGTCTCATTGCATATTACCAGATTTAATACAGCCAGTTCTCTGGATGGCTCTGCAACATACTGCTCTAATAAATGTCCCTGAAAACACTCTAGGAAGTCATTGTTCAGGCTACCTTTTCCAATTGGATTCATCTATCTGTGGATTAAAATAATTCATGATTATCGCTGTACCTTTTTTACAAAACCTATTATTTTTTTCCTGTATAGTACATTCTGAAGTGTGCTTACCTTGAGGCCTGTATACCACACCCACAAGCAAGTATTTACCTTCAAAATTATTATCTCTATCAAATATGATTCTACATTTTGATCTCCAGAACTAAGTTCATCCCTCTCTATTGCACATGAATAAGGTGAATAATCAAGGTCTTTTCCTTAGGGTGGGGGAGAACAAAACTAGAGGGCATAGGTTTAAGGTGATGGGAAAGATTTAAAGAGACCTGAGGGACAAATTTTGCACACAGGGTGGCTTGTATGTGGAATGAGCTGCCAGAGAAAGTGGTAGAGGCAGGTATAGTTGCAATACTTAAAAGCCATATGGACAGGTACATGAATAGGAAAGGTTTAGTTAACTAACAGGCAAGTGTTAGTTTGGAAAACATCTTTGGCATGGACGAGTTGGACTGAAAGGTCTGCTTCTTTGCTGTATGACTCTACAGCATCCGTAATTAATGGAACTACCCATGATCTTTGCCTGGCTTCTTTCCTTCCTAAATGCCATATACCCTTGAACATTCAGGTCCTAGTCTTTGTCACCTTGCGGACATATTTCTTGTAACGGCAACAGATAACGTGTATTTCTATATTTATGTATTTATTTACATATGCAGTGGCATTTTATTATTTTATCAAAACAACACATGTATTTAAATGCAGAGACTTTAGTTTTGACTTTTTGCAACTTTTGTAACCTCTAATCTGCCAGAGTAACTGTCCCTTCCTCCCAAGCTCTGGTCATCATTTCCCTTATTATTACATTGCTGTCATGCCTTCTCTCAATTCAATTTTTTGTACCTTGTCAAATTTGTTCCCTCTCCCTCAGAATTAGTTTATATGTATGAATGAATGTAATCGCAAGTGGTCATCGCATAGATGAAGCACATTTAGGGAGCTAATCTTTCAGGATTAAGTTGCGGAAGGATGAGGGTGTGTGGCAGTGGTGAATGAATAATTGGAATATGAAGAAGTGCAGAGGAAGAGAAAGATTACTGCAATTTCAAGGTTAACGAATGAGAGCCATGTGACGGAGTGGACTTGACAAAATAGAGTGAAGGAGTCAGGATAATGCACACACCAGGATGAATGTGAACATGCAATTATACTCACCTTTCCTGACCTAATTAAGATATTAAAATGTTTTTTCTACACTAAATCCAGGAGCATGATGCTCCTCCTGATGGGGAAGAGCATCACTCTTTGACTCCGCATTCTGCCAGTGTTCCTCTTCTCTTTGGAGAAAGTGAGGATTGCAGATGCTGGAGATCAGAGCTGAAAAATGTGTTGCTGGAAAAGCGCAGCAGGTCAGGCAGAATCCAAGGAGCAAGAGAATCGATGTTTCGGGCATAAGATTCCTGAAGAAGGGCTTATGCCCAAAACTTCGATTCTCCTGCTCCTTGGATGCTGCCTGACCTGCTGTGCTTTTCCAGCAACACATTTTTCAGCTCTTCCTCTTCTCTTTGCCGAACTCTTAACTTGAGATCATGCTATAGGAGGAGAACTAGGCCATTTGGCCCATTGTGTCTGCTCCACCATCATGGATGATATATTATTCAACTCCATTCTCCTGCCTTTTTCTTGCAATCTTTGATCCTCTTACTAATCAAGAATCAATTCATCTCTGTTTTAAATACATTTAATAAGTTGAGCTCCACAATCTCTGTGGCAATGAGTTCTACAGATTCACCACACTCTGGCTGATGAATTCCTATTCATCTCCGTTCTAAACCATCGTCCTTTCATTCTGAGGCTGTGTCCTTGGGCACTTTCTCCAAGATGGCGGCATAGCGTGCAGGCCTCTGCGCAGAACTCACCCGCTCCATCTGCTTTCACATTTTTTTCTTGGTTCACAACATTGCTTTTCTTAATCTACTTACCTTCTGTGGAGAGAATGAGCTAGCACAGGGGAAAGTGAGAGAGTGCATAGAAGAGTAAGAGAGCAAGCCCAATATGGAGGAGAATGAATCAGTGCAGGGTCAGTGAGAAACTCTGGGGAAGAGTGAGCCCAATGTGGAGGAGATCGAACCCTTGTGAGGGATTGCAAGCCCAACATGGCTATGCACTCAAAAAGGACTACAATGTCGAACTTTTAACTTTATTTCTTTATTAAAGGTTTATATTAAGAATGACTTTAATGTTAAACTTTTAACTATATATTTTCTTATTTTTGAACTTTGACCCTAAGATGTTGTATCTAGGTGTCTTTATGCCTAAGTTGACACCAGGAATGGTGATATTGTACACTTTTCACTGTACTCCTGTATCCCTATATTTGAACTGAAAATGTGTTGCTGGAAAAGCGCAGCGGGTCAGGCAGCATCCAAGGAACAGGAGAATTGACGTTTTGGGCATAAGCCCTTCTTCAGGAATCCTTTCCTGAAGAAGGGCTTATGCCCGAAACGTCGATTCTCCTGTTCCTTGGATGCTGCCTGACCTACTGCGCTTTTCCAGCAACACATTTTCAGCTCTGATCTGCAGACCTCACTTTCTCCTCCCTATATTTGAAATCTAATTCTCTAAAATCTAATTCTGTAGTCTCTCCTACTACTGGAAACATCTTCTCCATTTCCACTCCATCCAGGCCTCTCAGTATTTTGTAAATTTCAATGAGATTTCCTGCAACCTCCCCCCCCCCCCCCCACCCCCGCCACCACCACACCCCCAACCCTTCTACATTCCAAGTACAGACCCACATCCTCAACTGCTCCTCATATGGCAAGCCCTCCATCCCTAGGATCATTCTTGTAAACCTCCTCTTGACCCCCTCCAATGCCAGCACAATCTTCCTTGGATAAAATCTGATTGAAGATTTGTAGCTCGGGTGTCCGTTGTTGTGGTTCTGCTCGCCGAGCTGGAAGTTTTTGCTGCAAACGTTTCGTTCCCTGGCTAGGGAACATCATCAGTGCTGTTGGAGCCGCGCGTGAAGCGCTGCTTTGATGTTTCTTCCGGTATTTATATTGGTTTGTTCTTGCCACTTCCGGGTGTCAGTTTCAGCTGTAGTGGTTTGTATATGGTGTCCAGGTCAATGTGTCTGTTGATGGAGTTTGGGGATGAATGCCATGCTTCTAGGAATTTGACTGGGAAAACACCACTATCATAGGACAAGCCAGACAGAGAACAGCCAGAGAATTCCTAGAAGCATGGCATTCATCCCCAAACTCCATCAACAGACACATTGACCTGGACACCATATACAAACCACTACAGCTGAAACTGACACCCGGAAGCGGCAAGAACAAACCAATATAAATACCGGAAGAAACATCAAAGCAGCGCTTCACACGAGGCTCCAACTGATGATGTTCCCTAGCCAGGGAACGAAACGTTTGCAGCAAAAACTTCCAGCTCGGCGAGCAGAACCACAACTTCCTTGGATAGATAGCTGTTCTCAATATTCCAAACATGGTCTGACCAGAGCTTTATATAGTCTCAGTTGATAAGGGTGGCACTGGAAAAGCATAGCAGGTCAGGCAGCATCCGAGAAGCAGGAGAGTCGATGTTTTAGGCATAAGCCTTTCATCGGCACATTCCTGATAAAGAGTTTATGCCTGAAACATCAAGTTTCCTGCTCCTTGGATGCTGCCTGACCTGCTGTGCTTTTCCAGTGCCACCCTTTTCAACTCTGACCTCTCCAGCACCTGCAGTACTTTTTCCTTTATAGCCTCAGTACATACCTGCTCTTGTATGCTAGCCCTCTTGAAGCGAATGCAAGCCTTCCCTAATTTGCCTTCCTAACTGCCAACTGAACCTACATGAAAAGAATCCTCAAATAGGACTCTCAAGTACCTTAGTGTTTCAGATTTCAGAAGCCTTTCCTCATTTAGAAAATAGTTTATCCTTCTATCCTTCCTTATAATTTCCCACATTTTATTCCATCTGTCACTTCATTGCCCACTCTCTTGACCCGCCCAAGTCTTTCTGCAGCCTCCATTTCCACAATACTGTCTATCACTCCACCCATCTTTGTGTCATCTGCAAACTTTGCAACAATACTCTCGGTTCCTTCGTCCAGATTGTTAACATATAATGTGAATAGTTGTGGTCCTAACAGCGACTACTGCAGAACTCCACTAATCACTGGCTACTGTCTTGAAAAAGACCCCTTTACTCCAACTCTCTGCCTTCTGCCAGTCAACAAATCCTCTATCCATGCTACTGCCTTACCCCTAACACTATGGGCTCTTATTTCACAATCTCCTGTGCGTACCTTGTCAAAAGCCTTCTGCAAATCCAAATAGATCACATCTGCTGGCTCTACTTTTCTGACTTGTTTGTTACCTGCTTAAAAAATTCTACCAGATTTGTCAGGCATGACCTGTGCTTGATGAAAGTTGTGGTGATTCAGCCCTATTTTACCATGTACTTCAAAGTACTTTGCAACTGCATCTTTAACAATGGACTCTAACAGGTTTAGGCTAACTGGACTATAATTTCCCATTTTCTGCCTTCTTAAATAGGGCTGTTTCATTAGCCATTTTTCTTTGTCCCATCCTCTGAGACCCTCCCTGACTCCAGTGATTTCTGAAACATCACCACCAAAGCTACCACAATCCTTTCAAATACTTCCTTCAGAACTCTGGGTTGTAGTCCACCTCGTTCAGGTGATTTATCCACCTCCAGACCTTTCAGCTTCCCCAGTACGTTCACTTCAGTAATGTTCACTACAATCACATCTTCCCCCTGATATTTTTCATGTCAGCTACTAGTGTCTTTCACCATGAAGACTGATGCTAAGTATCTATTCAGTTCCTCCGCCATTTCTTTATTCCCCATTACTAGTTCTTCAGCCTCATTTTCCAGCAGTCCAATGTCCGCTCTTGCATTTATATATCTGAAAAAAAAGTGCAATCATCTTTCATGTAACTAGCTAGCTTGCTCTTTTGTTTTATCTTCTATTCCTTGATTGCTTTTTTTTGGTTGTCCTCTGCTGTTTTTTAAAAGGGTTCCAAATCCTCTGGCTTCCCCCTAACTGTCTCCACACTTTACGCCTTTTACTTTTGGTTTGCTCCTTTAAATACTGCAGGTAAAATTGTGATTGTGCAGTTGAATGGCCACATTAATGTGAAACTTAGGAAGTAAAATGGTAGTGTAGTCCTGTGCTTAAATGTCACAACCCAAAAAAGTGTTGAACTTGATTTCCCCCCATACCAGACATCCCTTCCCAGATGTTTCCACGCCTGCTGCTGAATATTTCTAGTGTTTTCTGTTTTTATATCAGATCCCAGCATCCACAGGATTTTGCTTTTGTCACTAGTTTAAGATGGAGTCCTTGCTGGGCTGGGAGGACACAGGGCTGGCAAGTTAACTGGGTGTGGGCAGCAGAGTTTTGGCGCAACTTAAAATTATTTTTTTGTAGAATGTTTTTCCATTAATATAAAGGAAGTAGGAATTGAAAATAAGTCCCTGTTCACCGTGTGGACATGGTTAGCCAGCCCCAGTTACAGGCCAGCCACTCGGGTTCCCTATGGGCGTGGCCATTCTTCACTCCCTCATACTTTCCTCACCTTACGCACAACAAAGTTGCACAAATGCAGTACCTTTACACGGGACACACATCCCGAGACGCTCCACAACATTACACACGCGAAAAACCCTTCCTCGCTGCCCTTTAAAACCCCGAGATCGTCCTCCGCATGGAGACCTACCACGTGACCTCTCCCGGTCGCCACGGCAACGTGACGGGGAGCGGGGCGGGTCCGGCGGAAGTGACGCACTTGTTGCTGCGGTGACGGGTTGCCTTGCTGCTCGGACGGTTTCGCTCGCCTCCCTTTCGCCTTCAGCAGCACCACCACCACCATCATCATGTCCGGCGGCGGCGGAGAGTTCGGGAATCCTCTGCGCAAGTTTAAGCTCGTCTTCCTGGGCGAACAGAGCGGTGAGTGAGCAGCCTGGGCCTGCAGCTCGGGGCTGTCCTCAGCGAAAGGCTGCCCTGCGGCGGCGGCGGCAGCATCCGGGCCTTTCCGTCAGGCCCTGCGGCTGGAAAGGCCCGGATTACCCCTGGCATCGCTTGGAGCAGGAGGCCGCCTCAGTGAGCCTCCGGTCTGACAGCACTGACCCCACCGAAAAGACATCGTCTCCTCCTCCTCCGCTCTCCGCCCAGAGGGAAACTTCAGCCTGAAGAGCCTGAGCTCTTATCCCTGTCCCCCCCATCCCTCCCTCCAGTGTCGCTTATAGCGTCCGTCTCTTCCATCGATTGTTTAGGACTTTCCTTCAGGGCCTTAGAGAAAAGGCCTGCTTTGATGTGTTTTACTTTTTCAGTGTGTGTCAGCTGTCATGTCAGTTTGATTAAGGTGCTGGTGACATTTTCTGTACAAAGTTGCAGAAACATTGACCGAGTTGGACAGATTCATCTGGTGCATCCTTCCCTTTTGAGAATTTTTTCGATGAACCAAGTGTTAGGTTGATTGTGCATCTCTCGCTCAGCCTATGGCAGGTTTAGGAATTTTAAGCAAGAATTATTTTTTGCTGTATGGTCAGGTGTGTGCCTCCATTTACAATGAATCTCTGCAGCTGCATATTTCTGGTTGGGAGGGGGGAGATGGTGGATTCTTCTGACAAAGGGTCACAGGATTATATGCACTTCAATAAAGCGTTCGACAAGGTGTCATATGGTAGACTGGTTAGCAAGGTTAGATCTCCAAGGAATACAGACAGAACTATGTATTTGGATACACAACAGGCTGGAGAGTAGAAGACAGAGGGTGGTGGTGGAAGGTTGTTTTTCAGACTGGAGTTCTGTAACCAGTGGAGTGTCACAATGCTCGGTGCTGGGTCCACTACTTTTTGTCATTTATATAAATGATTTGGATATGAGCATTGGAGATATAGGTAGTAAGTTTATAGATGACACCAAAATTGGAGGTGTAGTGGACAGCGAAGAAGGTTACCTCCAATTACAACAGGATATTGATCAGGTGGGCCAATGGGCTGAGAGTGGCAGATGGAATTTAATTTAGACAAACATGAGGTGCTGCGTTTTGGGAAAGCAAATCTTAGCAGGACTTATTCACTTAATGGTAAATTCTTCGGTAGTGTTGCTGAATAAAGAAACCTTGGAGTGCAGGTTCATTGCTCCTTGAAAGTGGAGTTGCAGGTAGGTAGGATAGTGAAGAAGGTGTTTGGTATGCTTTCCTATATTGGTCAGAATATTGAGTGCATGTTACATATGTACAGGACATTAGTTAGGCCACTTTTGGAATATTGTGTGCAATTCTGGTCTCCTTCCTACCAGAAGGATGTTGTGAAACTTGAAAAGGTTCAGAAAAGATTTGCAAGAATGTTGCTAGAGTTGGAGGATTTGAGCTACAGGGAGGAGTTGAATAGGCTGGGGCTGTTGTCCTGGAGCGTCGGAGGCTGAGGGATGACTTTATAGCAGTTTATAAAATCATGAGGGGCATAGAAAGGATAAATAGACAGTGTTTTCCCTGGGGTGGGGTGCGGTCCAGAACTAGAGAGCATAGGTTTCTTGCGAGAGGGGAAAGATATAAAAAAGGACCTAAGAGGCAACTTTTTCACGCAGAGGGTGGTACATGTATGGAATGAGCTGCCAGTGGGAATAGTGGAGGTTAGTATAATTGGAACATTTTAAAAGGCATCTGGATGGGTATATGAATAGGAAGGGTTTGGAGGGATATGTGCTAGGTTCTGGCATGTAGGACTAGATTTGATTGGGACATCTGGTCGGCATGGACAAGTTGGACCAAAGGGTCTATTTTCGTGCTGTACATCTCCATGACTCAACATATTAACTGTTTCTCTGTCAGACCTGCTGAGTTTCTCCAGCAATTTGTTTTTGTTTCAGAATTTCAGAATCTGTAGTTGTTTGCTTTACTAATGAATCAAATTTGCTGCCATCATCTCTTGACAGGACGGTATGCTTTTTGCAGCTTTCCCAAATTTATGCTGCTGTTCTGGATTGGGATTATTAATCCCCCTTTCTATATCTTTTGGTATGAACTGTTGTTCTTTGGCATTGAGTATCAATGGATCTGTGATGTTAGTTCATGGTTGTCCACAACATTTTAACACATTCTTAAAAAAAAATCCTGTTCTTGAACTTTTGTATTGTTAATTTGCAGATTAGTATGCTTTTGCAGAACTTCAGAAATACTTTTTTAGAACTTGCTGACCTGACCTTTGTTTAAACTAGCCGATAGTGACTAATCTATCACTATTGACTGGGCTAAAGTTTTGTAATTGGCTTTCTGGAAGGTCTCAAAGGAGGGTTGTGTATCCATTTCATGTCAATGTCCTTTTTATCTATTGGGAGAGACATATGTATTTCACAAAGAATTGTCATAGTTTTAAATCCACATTCCCACTCAAAGGATGTCTTTGAGACCTCTACTAAGCACGCTCATGTAATTCTCAGTTGGCCTCATTACATATGCACTGCGTCATTACTGCTCCACACTTCAGCTGTCTTGCACTGTACTTGCCACGAGTGGAACCCTTGGATTTCTGCCACCTGCTGCCATATTTAAAGCCCAGCTGTGCACCAGATTATTCACTTACCAGTCAAGAATAACCATTTGCAATACATAGAGAAAGATGAAAACATACAGCTTCTGAGGGGACATGGGTGACATTTCATTTGAAATAGAAGCTCCCATTCATAACTTGCTTGCTACTTTAATTGTCTAATTGACTATTACCACAACCACAGCTCCGAGAATGAATCTACAAAGGTGAGCCATGCTTAACATCTTAAGGTAGATATATGCCACATAATTACAGTAGAATCTCCGAAACCTTGTAACCCAAGCCCACCCTACTCCCCTCAATCAGCAAAGGAAAGCTGCATTGCACATAAGAGCATGTTGGCAATAACTTACTGTACAAGGTTCACTTCACTTCATACCCTTGTGCAGCCTGAGGGACCTTGAATTGTCTTTGAGTTATGGCCCACAGGTGTTACATTTAAAGTCTCCTGTGATTATGACTGCTTCACAAAGATGATAGCCAATTTATAATGACCAGTGACATGTTTGAGATTGCTTGTGCCCAAGGTTTCTATCCCACACAGTTGGTCATTCCATGTGTTTCGATCCAGATTCTATGATTACAGATGTCTTTAGGGGCTCCTCTGGTAGTGGTAGTGTCCCTACACCTGAACTGAGAGGTCTGGATTTAAGGCTTGCCTGATCCAGAGAGGCATGTGATTATATCTGTGAACAGGTTGGTTAGAAAAATTGATGAATAAGAAAAAAAAGTAAAGATATCTTTAACCTGGCCTATGCAAATGCCTGATAATGTCCTTGTGTCTTGAAGGATATCCAGTCACAGTAAAGTAAAGTTAAGCTTATCTCTTCTGTGGCAGTCTTCTTTGATTGGACTGAGAACTACTTTCTTACGTAACATTTGGTTACAGTACGTTGTTTGCTTCGTAAGCTGCTGGCACAAAGCGTGACATTGATTTAGCACAGGACTGTACTGTATAGCCACAAGTTCATATGGATGTTGCTACATTTGAAATGCAATGTTAAAGTGGTCATCTATGTTTTAAGTGAGTTGGAGATCTGCTGTGACATTGTGTGGCTGGTGCATATCCAATGCCAACTTTCATGGAGAAGAGGGACTGTGGGGTGATGCAGGTAGTTAGGTAATTACCCATAGAATGCACCCAGAGATGTGGCACTTTTGGCCAAGATGGAACCCCTGCCCACCCCACCCCCAAAAAAGTGTAAATGGTGAGATGGAGTCACCAGGTACCTGCTTTGACTATCCTGATGGGTGTTAACATTGTCTAATTTGTTTCCTCTGTGGGAGAATAACACATTGCATTTGAAATAGGTGAGAATAGGTAACAATGAGATAATACATGCAAATAGGCCACACGTTGTTCAGGGGCTGGGAGAATTCTGCTCGAAGACCCTCCTCTGGGAAAGACTTACAAAGAATCTCACCCCCTGTAATCATGGGGGATAATAGAGGCTGCATTTCTTTTCATTGGGTAAACTCTTATTTTTTTTTTAAAGAGTGACCCATAGTTTAAAATTTGTCCACCATGGGAAGAGCCTTCAGGATCGTCAGTTCCTTTGCCACTTTTTCTTCTAAACTGGATACAAGCTGAGCCTGACCAGCCTTTTTTCACTAGAAAACCAACCAATTTCAGCTATTGGTCTGTAGATCTTTGTCCTCCTTCCAGTGCATTTAAATTCATAAACAGTGACCAGTACAGTAACACATTATGTATGTAGTCTTGCCAGTGCCCCATATAACAGGCATACTCTCCCTAGTTCTATATTCAGTTCCCCTTGCAAATGATATTTGATTAGCTTTCTCATAACTTGCTGTACATGCATACAGGCCTTTTGTGATTTGTACATGAGGGTATCGAGATCTCTACCTTTCAAAGCTTAGTAATCTCTCGTTTTGATATTATGCTTATTTTTAATCTTCCCTCCAAAATTGGCAATTGCACATTTTCCCACAATATATTGTATTTGTCAGATCTTTGTGCACTCACTTAAGGAGGCTACAAAAAATTATAGGTAGTTAAGTCCACTTCACAACTTAATTATTTTGCCTATCTTTGTGCGATCAGCAAATTTGGCAGCCATCTCTTCACTTAAGTCATTTATATAAATTGTAAACAGTTGAGATCCTCACTCTGACACTTGATCCTCACACCACATCTTGCCAAACTGAACAAGATCCTGTCAGCATGTTTCTGTTAGACAACTGGCAGGCTATAATTTCCGGTATGCTACCTCATACCTCATGAGTTTGATACTCTTCAATAACCTTTGTGGCACTATATCAAATGCTGCCTTGTAATGCAAGTACAATACATTCACTAGTTCACCTTCAACATTGGCCCACGTTTCTCAAAGAACCCCAATAAATTAATTAAATGTTATTTTTCCTTTCATGAAACCAAATAATCAAGCAAATCAACTTGAACACTGGGAAAGATGTTATTAAATTGGAAAAGGTGCAGAAAAGACTTACAAGGGTGTCACTGCAATTGGAAGGGTTGAGTTGTATGGACATGCTGGATAGGTTCGGACCTTTCCCTTGGGAGCATGGGAGGTTGAGGGGTGACCTTTTTAGAGGTTCATAAAGCATGAGGGGCATAGATGTGGTGAATAACCAAGGTCTTTTTGCCAGGGTAGGGAAATATAAAACTAGAGGGCATAGATTTAAAGTGAGAAGTGAAAGATTTAAAAGGGACCTAAGGAACAACAACTTCCACACACACTGTGGTGCGCTTATGGAACGAGTTGCCAGAGGAAGTAGTAGAGATGGATTCAATTGCACCATTTAAAAGATATTTGCACAGGTACATGAGTGGAAAAGGTTTGGAGGAGTATGGGTCAAATACATGCAAACAGGACTAGTTCAATTTAGGAAACTTAGTTCACATCCATGAGTTGGGCAATTGGCCTTTTTCTTTGCTGTATGCCTCTATAACTACTTTAAGTGCCATACAATGATTTTCTTAATAGTTTTTCGCAATTTACCTATGACCGATATTGAATTAACTGGCTTCTTGTTTCTTGCTTTCTATCTTTTTTTGGAATAGACTTACATTTTTCATCTTCTAAACAAATGGAACCTTCCCCAAATCAATGGGCTTTTATACAATTAAAGCCAATGCATCAATTATTTTACTAGCCAATTCTTTTCAGATCCGGGGTGAATATCAGGACCCAGGACTTTTCAGCCTGCAACTCCAATAATTTACTCAGTACCACTTCTCTGGTGATTATAATTTTTACTCCTTCCTATTTCCTGATTTCTTGTTGCTTTTGGCATATTAGTTAAAGTCTCTATATTGAAAACTGAGGCCAAATGCCGATACAATTACAATGCCGAATCTCCTTATTTTCCATCATTAAAATCCCCAGAAACCCTTCCAGTTAGGACCAATGCTCACTTTGTTAACTCTTTTATTGATTTCTGGTAAGCTTTCTCTCACTGTAAATTTTCCACTCTCTTGTCAGTCATTCTTTGCTGTTTTTGATTTTCTGTCCGGTCTTCTGACTTGACACCTGTCTTTGCACATTCACGTGCTTTTATTATCTTCACCTTTTCTTGTTAATCACAATGGTGGTTCCATCCTTGAACTTTTTGTTGTTGAAATGTATCTTTTCGGTGTAAATCTGAAATATCCCCTTAAATGTCTGACATTGCGTTTCTATTGACCCATCTGAGAAAAAGTATAGGAAATGACAGTGCCACAGGAAATGACATCAACCCAAGGAAACCTAAATGTACAAATAGAAAGCAGGACACTAACACCAGTGCTTCACCAGAGACTCACCGATGATGTTACCTAGTTTGGTGACGAAATGTCTGAAAATGAACCTTCCAGCTTAGCGAGCAAACTTACATCCACATCCATCCATTGACGTAACCATTAGCCTAAGTTACAAATTCATTTTAACTAGCTCTGCATTCATGCTCTCATCGTTGTCCTTTGTAACTATTTTAAAGAAGTCTCTATCCATTCCTCTTCCTCAAATTGAATGTAAAATTTGATCATGTAAGCATTGCTACTTCATTATATAATCATTAATTAATCCTGTGTCATTGCATAATACCAAGGATAGGATAACCTGCTTTCTGAATGGCTCCAGAACATAGGGCTTTCTCTGACCTGGACTGCAGAGGTATCTTGTGAACAGATAATTTTCTCTTATTCATTGTAAATCTGTGTTTACTCCTTCAGAATTTTAGCCCGGCAGGCAGGTTGTGTAGCTCTTCCCATTTAACTTTCTTTAGCCAGCTCTCCAAGGTTGTCTTCGTCTCTTTGTAACTCCATTTTTTTTCTAAGTTCCATATACTGTGGTGTTTGGATGGCTCTGACTGTAATGGTCCTATGTGTGTGCCAAATTTATAATAAGTGTCATGCTACATTGTCTGATCCCTTAGTTAAATGTTGCAACTGACATGTAACCAGTACTGTATTGTCTCTGCTCTGAAGAATTAAAAATGCAACAGACTGCAGGAAGAAATCCAAGACTGACTTTTAGTATGTTCCTGAAAAGACTAGCATTATTTTTTGTGTATTTAGTACTTTAACCAGGTACTTTTCTATGCCTTCATAAATTAATCTGTTAAAAGTATCTTGTTTGACGTAAGACTTTCTCACATCTGCACTACGCCATCAGTTGCATGATGGTTGAAATACTGTATATGTATCCAGTCTTCTCTGAATCTTTTTGTCTGTGCTTTTCATATGTTTGACATTTAATGTTTCTTGAATTTATTAAGAAAAATATTATTTGATTGTTATTTATTAAAGCAACAGAATCCTATGCACTTTTAAAATAGCTTCATCAAGTTCAGGAATTGTGAATTTGACATCTCCAAGCATGCTCCTTTTTTTTCACCTTTGATTCTTTTTTCTCAACTTTATTTCTTCTTCCCTAAATATATAATCCCATTTTTTTTCTGCATTAAATTTTATTTGATATTCATCTGGCCATTTTGAATAAAATCCTTTCTGGTTCTTTTGGCAGTTAACCAGTTAATCTACTTGCTTTTTAAATGCATTTAAATTTTGCTTTCTCTCTGTATTCAAGCCCTTACCAATTGTTTTAATTTATGCATTCACAGACTGGTTTTTGGCTAATTGGATTTTGAAGTATTTGAGAACATGTCTTGCTGCATATGGTAACATATTTTAGTAGTTTATGTGGCCATTAAAATATCTTGAGATTAAATTCTGATCTCCTAGTCAGTTCTTCTAGGGTAGTTAGAGCTTATTGTGCCTACTGCTAATTTCCTGTTCATTGGTTATTGACTTAAATAGAATATCTTAAGTTGATCAATAATTGTGTTTCTGAACATTTTCTAAATAACTGAGCATTGCCCTCAATCTTGTCAGTAGACTAATTTAGTAGATTGTAAAGTTATTATTGGGAAAAGTTTAATCTTGTGTAATTATTGTGTAATTACATATTATTCTTTCTGCCATGACTGCTACTTAACCCTAGTAATAAAGTCCAAACTTTTTTTTCCCCCATTTTTCAGTTAGTCAATGTATGGAATCCTTCTTTCATTGTTAATTTTACTGAAATATATTTAGTGATGGCATGCAGAGAGAATTGTTTCATGAATGAACTTCCCATTTCAGTAATTTGACCCCATTCCAGATTTTCCAAATGCTGTGACAGAAGCAGTTTCTTTCATGGCAGATTATTTGGCAACATGCTATGCACCAATAGACAATAGGTGCAGGAGTATGCCATTCTGCCCTTCGAGCCAGCATTACCATTCATTATGATCATGGCTGATCATCCTCAGTATCCTGTTCCTGCCTTATCCCCATAACCCTTGATTCCACTATCCTTAAGAGCTCTATCCAACTCTTTCTTGAAAGTATCCAGAGACTTGGCCTCCACAGCCTTCTGGGGCAGAGCATTCCACACGCCCACCACTCTCTGGGTGAAGGAGTTTCTCCTCAACTCTGTTCTAAATGGCCTACCCCTTATTTTTAAGCTGTGTCCTCTGGTTCGGGACTCATCCATCAGCGGAAACATGCTTCCTGCCTCCGGAGTGTCCAATCCTTTAATAATCTTATACGTCTCAATCAGATCCCCCTCAGCCTTCTAAACACAAGTGTATACAAGTCCAGTCGCTCTAATCTTTCAACGTAAGGTAGTCCTGCCATTCCAGGAATTGACCTCGTGAACCCACGCTGCACTCCCTCAATAGCCAGAATGTCTTTCCTCAAATTTGGAGACCAAAACTGCACACAATGTTCCAGGTGTAGTCTCACTAGGGCCCTGTACAGCTGCAGAAGAACCTCTTTGCTTCTATACTCAATTCCTCTTGTTATGAAGGCCAGCATGCTATTAGCTTTCTTCACTGTACCTGCATGCTTGCTTTCATTAACTGGTGTATAAGAACACCTGGATCTTGTTGTACTGCCCCTTTACCTAACTTGACTCCATTTAGGTAGTCATCTGCCTTCCTGTTCTTGCCACCAAAGTGGATAACCACACATTTATCCACATTAAACTGCATCTTCTATGCATCTGTCCACTCACATAGCCTGTCCAGGTCACCCTGTAATCTCCTAACACCCTCCTCCCGTTTCACCCTGCCATCCAGCTTTGTGTCATCAGCAAATTTGCTAATATTACTTTTAATGCCATCATCTATATCATTAATGTATATTGTAAAAAGCTGCGGTTCCAGCACTGATCCCTGCAGTACCCCACTGGTCACCACCTGCCATTCCGAAAGGGAGCCGTTTATCACGACTGTTTGTTTGTTTTCTGTCAGCCAACCAGTTTTCAATCCGTCAGTATTCTGCCCCCAATACCATGTGCCCTAATTTTGCTCACTAACCTCCTATGTCGGACTTTATCAAAGACTTTCTGAAAGTCCCGGTACACTACATCCACTGGATCTCCCTTGTCCATCTTCAGAGTTACATCCTCAAAAAATTCCAGAAGATTAGTCAAGCATGATTTCCCCTTCATAAATCCATGCTGACTCTGACCTATCCTGTTACTGCTATCCAGATGTGTCGTAATTTCATCCTTTTATGATTGACTCCAGCATCTTTCCCACCACTGAGGCCAGACTAACTGGTCTATAATTCCCTGCTTTCTCTCTCCCTCCTTTCTTAGAGTGGGACAACCTTAGCCACCCTCCAATCTGCAGGAATTGATCCTAAATCTATTGAACGTTGGAAAATGGTTACCAATGCATCCACAATTTCTAGAGGCACCTACTTTAGTACCCTGGGATGTAGACCATCAGGTCTCAGAGACTTATCAGCCTTCAGACCTAACAGTCTCTCCAACGCCATTCCCTGGCAAATATAAATTCCCTTCAGTTCAGGTCCTTCAGCCACTATTACCTTTGGGAGATTGTTTGTGTCTTCCCCAGTGAACACAGATCTGAAGTACCAATTCAACTCTTCTGCCATTTCTTTGTTCCCCATAATATATTCACCTGTTTCTGCCTTCAAGGACCCAATTTTAGTCTTAACCTTTTTTTTCCTTTCACGTACCTAAAAAAGCTTTTACTATCCCCCTTTATATTTTTGACTAGTTCACCTTCGTACCTCTTTTTTTTCTCTGCCTATTTCCTTCTTCGTTATCCTCTGTTGTTCTTTAAAAGCTTCCCAGTCCTCCATTTTCCCAATCATCTTTGCTATGTTATAATTTTACTCTTTTGACTTTGTTTCTTAATTTCCCTCATCAGCCATGCCCACCCCGCCGCCTCTTAGGATCTTTCTTCCTTTTTTGGAATGAACTGATCCTACATCTCCTGCATTATACCCAGAAATACCTGCCATTGTTGCTTCACTGCCATCCCTGCTAGGGTATTGCACCATTGAACTTTGGCCAGCTCCTCCCTCATAGCTCCATAGTTCCCTTTATTCAACTGAAATATTGTCACTTCCGATTGTACCCTCTCCCTTTCAAATTGCAGATTGAAGCTTATTGTATTATGGTCACTATCTCCTAATGGCTCCTTCACTTTGAGGTCCCTGATCAAATCCGGTTCGTTGCACAACACCAGATCCAGAATTGCCTTCTCCCTGGTGGGCTCCAGCGCCAGCAATTCTAAGAATCCATCTCGGAGGTAGTCCACAAATTCCCTTTCTTGGGGTCCAGTACCATCTTAATTCTCCCAGTCTACCTACATGTTGAAATCCTCCAGAACAGCTGTAGTAATATCTTTGCGACAGGCCAATTTCAGCTTCTTATTCAACTTACACCCTACATTCAGACTACTGTTTGGGGGCCTGTAGATAACTCCCATGAGGGTCTTTCTACCCTTAGAATTTCTCAGCTCTATCCGTACTGACTTTACATCCCCTGATTCTAGGTCCTCCCGTGCAAGGGACTGAATATCATTCCTTACCAACAGGGCCACCCCACCCCCTCTGCCTGTCAGTCTGTCCTTAGGATAGCACGTATAGCCTTGAATATTCATTTCCCAGGCCCTGTCCACTTGAAGCTACGTCTCCATTATCCCCACAACATCGTAACTGCCAATTTCCAAATGAGCCTCGAGCTCATCCATTTTATTTCTAGTGCTTCGTGCATTCATATATAATATTTTTAATTTGTTACTGCCCTCATCCTTTCTTCCTATCAATCCCTATTTCACTCAACTTTACAGCATGATCCTTTTTTGAGTTTTCTGCTCCATTGATACCGTTGTCTTTCTTGACTTTTCTTGTTCTAACTTTCCCTTCAATTTCCGTCTTAAACTTCCAGTTTGTCCCCTCCACCCCCCCACCCCACCCCACCCCACCCCTGCTATTTAGTTTAAATACAGCTGTGTTGCAGTAGCAAACCTGCCTGCCAGAATGCTGGTCCCCCACCTATTAAGGTGCAACCCTTTCCTCTTGTATAATTTATCCTTACCGCAAAACATTCCACAGTGATCCAAGAATTTAAATCCTTGCTTCCTGCGCCAGTTCCCTAGCCATGCATTCAACTCCATTTTCTCCCTGTTCCTGACCCCTCCAGCCTGAGGAACTGGAAGCAAACAGGAGATAACCACCCTGGACGTCTCTGCTTTTCAGCTTTCTTCCGAGTTCTCCGAAGTCCCAGGTAGAATGTCCTTCCTCTTCTTCCTGACATCATTTGTGCTGAGATGTACCACCACCTCTGGCTGTTCACCTTCGCCCTTGAGAATTTCCTGCACTGTCTGCGATGTCCTTAATCCTGGCACCAGGAACACAACACACCATCCTCAAATCCCACTTGTTGCCACAGAAACCTCGTTCAGTTCCTCTCACTATGGAGTCCCCTGTTACCACGGCTCTTGTGTATGTCTGACTCTTCGGCTCTGCCTCCACGCCAACTTTTAATTGGCAGACCTGACAGCCTCACGGACTTTGTGTCGTCTGTCTCTACTGTTTGCAAAAGATTCAACCTGTTCCTGCAGTGAGTTTCATTGGGACTCTGAGTTCTCTAATTATCTAAAGGAGCAATTTATATCCATCTTACCTTGAAGAGTTTTAATCATTTTGTTTTAGAACACATATGTAGGTTGGTGTTTTTTCTTTTCCTTTTTTTTAAACTTCTATCACTTCATAAAAATGCCTGTATCGGACTGTTCCTTCAGAAAATGTAGAATATTATTTTTCATTTTTGAGGATGCAAATTGTTTCTGAAAGTCATTGGAATCATCTTTCACATTGGGGCCTCAGTTTGAATTCAGCTTAGCAAAAGTGAGGACTGCAGATGCTGGAAACCAGAGTCTAGAATAGAGTGGTGCTGGAAAAGCACAGCAGGTCAGGCAGCATCCGAGGAGCAGGGAAATCGACGTTTCGGGCAAAAGCCCTTCATCAGGAATTCAGCTTAGGCTAGTTGCTGTCTTAGACAAGGAATAAGGTAACATTATTCAGAAAAGGCATACTTAAAGACCTGGTAATTGCTGTACGCTTAACTATTTTGCAGCTGTAAAATTTTAAGGTTCACACTTTCTGACCAGACAAAGGGTAAAAGTAAGCAGCACTTCAAAAAAACAAATTAGTAGTTGGGTTTACATCAAACTGTGTTAAACTAACTAATAATTCCCTTACACCTGTTTGTTGAGCATACTAATGTAATGTCTGTTGTATAATGTCCTGTTCAGTGACACACTATAAAGTGCAGTGTTGGATCCCTTGCTGTTTGTAGTGTACATTAATGATCTAGACATTAATGTCAGTTTTGATCAGTAAGTTTGCAAATGACATGAATTTGTGTCATAGTGAGGAGGAAAGGCATATACTGGCTCAGTGGTTAGCACTGTGACTTCTCAGCACCAGGGTCCCAGGTTCAATTCCAGCCTCTGGTGACTGAGAGTTTGCATGTTCTCCCCATGTCTGTGTGGGTTTCCTCCGGGTGCTCCTATTTCCTCCCACAGTCCAAAGATGTGCAGATCAGGTGAATTGGCCATGCTAAATTGCCCATAGTGTTAGGTGCATTGGTCAGACGGAAATGGCTCTGGGTGGGTTACTGTTCGGAGGGTCGGTGTGGACTGGTTGGGCTGAAGGGCCTGCTTCCAAACTAATCTAATCTGAAAAAATACTGCAGGACATTATAGGCTGATCAGATGGGTAGTACTTGGGAAATTGAATTTAAAATGTGAGCTAATACATTTTTAGGAAGACTAGGTGAGGGATGAATTGTTAGACCCTGGGAAATACAGAGGATCTATGCACATGTCTACAGATCGTTGAAGGCAGTAGGACAAGTGGATAGGTGATTGAAAGCATAAGGGATATGGCATCTCTTAGTCAAAGCAGTGATTACGAGAGCAGGTAGGTAATGATGGAGCTGGGTAAGACATAGGCTACAGTCGTAGTACAGTGCAATTCTAATTGCCACACTACAGGAGGGATGTATTTACTCTGGAGAAGGGTGCAAGGGAGATTCGCCAGGTGGGTCAGCTATGAAAGAAACTAGATATTTTCTTTATTGCAGGGAAAGCTGAGTGGGAATGGACCTGATGAGATGTAAAAAATTATGAGGAACATAATGTGAATAGGAAGAACCTTATCCCCTTAGGACAAGGTTCTAAGCATTTAGATTATCAAGTGAAATGCTATTCCTTGCAGGTTAAGTGCTTGAAAATGTGACTATAGTAGATAAGTATTTGATGACCAGTGTGGATATTATTGGCTGAAGGGCTTCTTTCCACACTTGATGCCATGGCATATGGAGTTCATATGTCTAAGGCAACTTTCAGTAGCCCTATGCAAACTTTTATTTCTCCATGCCATAAGAGAAAAGTATTTGCATTGCAACTGAAGTTATCTATTATCTTCTGTATTAGTTTCCTGGCAGATCTTTTACTTTTTTATTTCCTTGTAATGTATGATTTTTGTTTTTTTTTGTGAAGTACCTACCTTTTTGAGTTGTAAAAGTATATTTACTAATTTGTGAATTGTTCTTTCTGTTGCAGTTGGAAAAACATCACTGATAACTAGGTTCATGTATGACAGTTTTGACAACACCTACCAGGTGAGTGACACATTCGACAAGTCTCTCTTTATTTAAAAAATATGAATAGCTGAGCTTCATGCTTTGTGTGTTAATGAGACATCAGGTCTTGTAAACAAACAACAAAAGGTTTTGTTAAAAATAGCCATATACAAGGCATTTTAAGAGGAAACATCTCACTTGGAGCCTAACAAACCCCAGCTTCAGTCATTTGATCTGATTTTACTGAGAGAATTCCTTTTGCTTATAGATATAGTTATGTTTAATTAGCCTGTTTGGATATGTTATAAAACACTACTAAGGTTGGTGGGATGTGAACCTGGACCACCATAAGATCTTTGTGCTTGTTATTATACATAAATAAAGGTACAATTCAGTTGCACTATGCTGAATATTTATTATTCCTTGCACAGACTAAGGAAGGGATATATCAAAGTCCAGATATTTTATGAATAGGCTGGAGACTGTTACTATGAGTGTTTTTTTTCCACTCTTCTGTGAGCTGTGGTTGTCACTGACGGGGCAAGTATTCATTGCATGCCCTAATTGCTCTTGAACTGAGTAGTTGATGCGTTTTCAGAGGGTACTTAACAGTCAACCACAATGTGAATCTGAAGTTAAATACAGGCCAGATCAGGTAAGAATAGCAGGTTTCATTCCTAAAGAAGATTTTAGATTAGATTACTTAGTGTGGAAACAGGCCCTTTAGCCCAATTAACCCACATCGACCCTCCGAAGTGCAACCCATTCGGACCCATTCCCCTACATTTACCCCTTCACCTAATACTACGGGCAATTTAGCACGGCCAATTCATCTAACCTGCAAATCTTTGGACTGTGGGAGGAAAGTGGAGCACCTGGAGGAAACCCACGCAGACACGGGGAGAATGTGCAAACTCCGCACAGACAGTCGCCTGAGGCAGGAATTGAACCTGGGTCTCTGGCGCTGTGAGGCAGCAGTGCTAACCACAGTTTGATTTTCCAAAAAAAAACAACCTATCATGATTTCGCGGTTACGCTTTTTGAAACAAGCTTTCATTTCCAGTTTTGATCACTTTGAATTTCAATTTCAAGTAAATCTGAAACCAAACTGTCACAGGAGATATTGAGACCAGTGAGTAAAATCTCCATCAAAAGAGAGAGATTTTAAAGAGTAAAGAAAAGAATGAAGTAATTTCAGAAGGAAATTTCGGAGTTTGGGCTGAGCATGGTATCATAGTTTCTGAGGGTGAAATTAAAATCAGCAAACACGCAGAGGCCAAAATTTGGGAAGCACAGATATCTTTGAATGAGTTGGAGATAGCTTTGTTAATAAATGGATTTGTTTGCTCCTATGATCTTGGTTAGCCATGAAAATTTTCAACAAGCTAGTTGAGTCCGGGGAGGTGTTTAAGGTACTAAGCAAGAAACTGTCTATGGATTATCCATGTTTGATCCTGTAGCTCTCATGGCTTTTGATTGCATGATCTCTCTTGGGCAGAGGTGCCAATGGCCATTTGGTTTGACATAGGTTTTCAAATAAAGTTTGCTATTGAAATTAAATTTTGTTTTTCAGTATCTATATTCTTAATCAGTACCGGACTGAAAATCACTTTGTGCTTTTGATTCATAAGGAATGTTCTTTAATCTTGGAGCGTTACGATTTAGTTATTTTGCTTCATGAAAACTCATCCTATTTACTGCTGGCCTTTTTACATACCATTTCTGGAATGTGTTGATACCTATAATCATAGATGCTTAATGGAACTTCAGTAAACTGAAAGGGAGCAAGCTTGGCCTGATTCTTGTCCAAAAGTCTCCTGAGCTTTGAAATGGATTACATTGAGTCATAGTCTTCTCTGTTCTAAAAAAGTATTGATTAGTAATACAGTTTCACAGTCAGTCCCTGCTTGAGTAAACTGATGCTTGGACAAGTTGGCAACTTGTGCACAGATAGTTGGAGGTTTGGGGAGAATTGCTGGATGTTTGGCAGTATCTGACTTTGGAAATGAGCAGTTGCGGATGGTTTATTGGGAGCTGTCAACCAGTGAACTACGATTCAGCTGTTTCTCTTTCTCAGTATTAATCAAGTTCTGTATTACCAAGCAACCACCTATGTAAAGAAATAACCTATTGGTCTGTCAATCCATATAATTCCATTATGCATCTTCAACGCTCCTATTAAAAACACTTAAGGGGACTAAATTTGTCAGCATACAAAAATGGAACTAAGATCAAAATTCTGGATTAATCCATGCCAGTTTCTGATACAGGTCACAGATTAACTAGACGCAGACTCATTATTTCAAAGCTTTGTGTCTTGCCAGAATGATGATGTTAGTTCATTGATTATCTGGGTGTAGAAGCAAAAGGCTAATTTGGGTAACCAGTAAACTGGGGTGCATTGCAATTAGAGCATATGTTGGCAGTTGTGCAGAATCTGACTCCCACCTCAGATTCCTCGAAGAATGGCAAAATATTTGATGCTGCAGTCTCCAAGGTATTTGAACTCTATATACTGAATATCTTTGTGAAGGATATGGAAAGAAGGTATGTTCAGAATTCAATTTGGGGGTCAATGCCAAGAACTTAGATGCAGTGCTAAAAGTTATTCAGTCATTTTTTGAGTGGTTCAGGTCAGTGAATTTAACCTCATCAGGTGTCATGTTCCCAAAAATTGTACCACTAGCTTTAGGCAATGCTAAACTTATGTTAATATCACTTCCCTAAAAACAATATCTGTTTATCTGGCTCATAACTGGCATTCAAATCCTGCATTGCACCTTCCCACATTTAATACTGCTGCAAGTCTTGCACCTACATCTTAAAGCTTGTACACACTACCAGCTACTCAGCCATGGCAGCAACGTCGGCCAATCAGATTGCACAGCGCAGACTGAAATGCTTCCTATGGGTAAAGACTTCTATGCAGAAAAATCCAAACAGGCTTGAATGTTAGAATTCCCGTAAGGGGGACAATGCTGTTGTGGCTCGTAGCAGGAATTATATCCTCATGCCCGACCCTTCTCTTTTGTTTTATCCCACCTCTCCCTCACCCTATGAACTTATCTGACAGACAGCAAGTTATTCTTTCTGCAATCTGTTGCCCATTCCACAATCTACACACATGCCCCTTCTCCTTTCAGATACTTGAAGTGCAAGCTGGCTAGTGGAGGAATTGAGAAAACCATGATGATGAAAATGCAGTTTAATTAAATATAGTGACTGAGTCACCAGTTCAGATATTGACACTACGTTTAATGTAAAGGTGACATCTGCATGTGGGGAAACGCTAGGCACAAGCGGTCTGCAACTAATGCAGGATTAGCACAGGTACTGGTTAATCGAGGGAGAGTTCACAAATGGGCCCTGTTATAGGGGGCATTGTTGAGCATTTTGATGTCTACAAAAGAACACTAATGGGTACACATAAATAACTGCTTGATACATTGGGATGCCTGTGGGGGAAAACCTGCAGTTGATGTCAAGGAGCATGAGGGAGACTGCACCAAATTGGCAAAGAGCTTACTGCAGTGCTGTTGTGGAAACTTGCACAATGGTCACCCTGACTGGATTACAGTATTCAGTAGGATTTGTAGGGTCGTTCAGCAATCTACAACTTGTCCAATAGATTTCTAAGGATTGC
Source organism: Hemiscyllium ocellatum (assembly GCF_020745735.1). Classification (NCBI taxonomy): domain Eukaryota; kingdom Metazoa; phylum Chordata; class Chondrichthyes; order Orectolobiformes; family Hemiscylliidae; genus Hemiscyllium; species Hemiscyllium ocellatum. The sequence goes on along the minus strand of NC_083411.1, from coordinate 99,273,404 downwards.
TGAGGCAAAGCCACCCATGTAGTCCACAACTGGGCTTCTAAGTGCAGATGCAAATGTGTTGCTGGTCAAAGCACAGCAGGTCAGGCAGCATCTCAGGAATAGAGAATTCGACGTTTCGAGCATAGGCTTATGCTCGAAACGTCGAATTCTCTATTCCTGAGATGCTGCCTGACCTGCTGTGCTTTGACCAGCAACACACTTGCAGCTGTGATCTCCAGCATCTGCAGACCTCATTTTTTACTTCTAAATGCAGATGTGCTCATGGTTACTTTACAAGGTCATCTGCACTGAAAGCCAGCAGCTTTCCATCAGATGTGCTATGATGCAATGTATGGCTGTACTAGCATACAAAAAATGCTCAAGGGAATTTAGTATACTGTTAGTTTGAAAAGTGGCATTGAAACTTGCTTCTGAATTTTTTTTAGTTGGCATTTATTTTTGGCTTAATGGCAAAGTGCATGTTATAATGTTTAATCACAGGAAAGGTAAGATTTGGGAATGTTTGGTGAGCATAGACCTAGCATTGCAGTTACTGGTTGTTTACTTGGATGAGAGTAGCAATCTAGGTTACCCCCACCTAATAGTGGCTGGCAAAGGCAATCCCCTTTATAATAGTGAGATTGTGCTGATTTTAATGATGAGCAGCAGGAGCATCACTTAATTTTTCAATGATCTGCTTGTATAGCAGCATTGCATACAACGTACCTGCATGGATTGGGTGTTGGAGTTGTCATTCATGTAGTCAGCAAATGGCCATCATTTTCCAGCAACCACCCTTAAGTTTACTGTCTGGGTTAAATATAATAGCTGGTAAAGTGGGCTCCTGGGAAGGAGAATAATACTGGACTGCATGATTCTTTGGTCTGTGATCTTACAGCAATCGGTCACTTAAAAGCTGAGGCAAACTTGATAAGTCATCCATAGCAACATATGGCCAGTCTTAGGCATTGACATTGTTGGGGAATGTGCATTCCTAACGAAGACGCAAGCTCTCTTCACAGTTTCACTTTGGCAGGATAAAGTGAAATGTATTAACTATCATTGCCTAACGAGCTTCTGTGACCTCTTTGCACAGTGGATGGAAAACTGAGATGTTGCAAATATCTCTTCTTACACCCTAGAGGAGGCTACCTGTATAAAACATCATTGCCACGGTTGTCAGCTCAGCTGTCTTGAATGTAACCCTGATGTTTAGGTTGTGGCTGCAACCGGTAACTCGTTCTGTTGACACTGTTCTTACTAAAATGCAGACATTTCGCACACTGTTGTTTCCTGAGACTTGCAATGGGCAGTTGCTCCATGGAGCACCTTGGGCAGTTGGGGTTGACTCCTGAGAGCACTTTTCTTCCTCATGCTAGCTGCCTGCCTTGCTCTACTTTTCCCTCTGTTCATCTGAATACTGCTGCAATCCAAGGGCAATGCCTATCACTCTTAAATACTTTAGTTCCTGCAGAAACCAAGAAATCAGAATGAACTTCCCAACACATACCATTGGCTCTCCCTGTAAATTTTCATGACTTTAAATATTATTGTATAATCAAAGTGACATCCACAAGAGTTCAACCAGCAGCTGACTTGTAACTAATCAAAACTAGCCCATTTATCCTTTTAACTAACTGGTCATACAGCTGCGGGATTTCATTTGTCCATTCAGCTGTCTGACATTGTACAGAGCATAAGCTGGATAATTTAAAATGGCAGTATTGTACTATTCTCTATTTTGATTTTCTGATTTTTACATACCTCCAATTTCTATTTACTGTAACTGCCAAACAGTTTGTCCAAAGGAGATCATACGCGCAACAGAATTGATTTTTGGCTGTCAGAGATTACTCAATGCCCAAAGAACCGGCCCAAGCAATCCCAATTTTTTTTTTGCCTCTAGTTTGTTTTCTAGTAGGAAGAGAGTCAAATATCATTAATGTTTCTTTACTTTCAAGCTGGCCATCCAATTCCCTTTTTAAATATGCCAGGTGACTATAAATGAAGTGTCTTTGGAAACTTCCCCTTTTATTTTGATTTATTATTGTCACATGAACTTAAATACATTGCAAAGTTTCATTTTGCGTGCAGTACAGGCAGATCATAACATACAAAGATCATTGGGTGAATGGAGCAAGGAATACAAAGTTATGGCTGCAAAGAAGATGCAGAAGAAGGAAGATCAACGTTAGATTTGAAATTTGAGACGTCAATTCAGAAGTCTAATAATACAAGAAGTCGATGCTCCAGTTGCAGAGGGTAGACCAGAGACCTAGGTCCTAACTATACTTGCACATTGAATTTTGAACTTGTGATCTCTTGTCCTATAATAAGTATGTGTTTTTTGTTATGGTATTTTGTTCCCAGGCAACAATTGGAATTGACTTCCTATCAAAAACAATGTATCTGGAAGATCGGACGGTGAGTATGATCATATTTATAGATGAGTTTGATCATATTTACTGATGAGTTTGTGGTTTAACGAGTGCTTTCAAATGTGAGCCCATTTGTTTCTGGTTTCTTTGAAAGGCATTGCATAAATGTGCAGGGAATGCTGTTTGGAAGATTTTGGATTTATGACTAGTTAGCAAAGTGGAAATAAAACTAAACTTTGTGCAATCTTGTTGCAGATTATAGCAGCTGTTTTAGTCCTGAGTCTATTTAGGTTCAGACACAAATATTTTCTTGCTTTATGTCCTCTATAGTATGCTGAATTATGCCAGAAGTTGTTTTTTTTAAAAGATGAATAGTAAAATTGAAACAATTTACTGGTTGTCGGCTGATTTGGTTGTTGAGGCAGACTCCATGGATTGGATTAATTCTGTAAAATAATTATGCAGTGAGAACTAAATTCCTATACCGAAGAGAAGTTATGTTTTCATTCCTTCTGTTACAGTTTCTAGTTTTCAGAGTAGTTAAACATTTGACATTATTGGGCTGTAAATGTTGCAGACCGCCCATGTGCCACAAAGCCATAACACCTGTCTTTTCTTTTCTCCTGAAGATGTTAGCCCATACTGATATGAGTTCATTAACAATAGTTCTTTTTGAGTATCGTGTTCAATTAGGCATGTTTCATTTTGGACGCTAAACGGTGAGTAGGCCATTCATGTAAAGTGAAATCTTGAGTTTGATGTTTTCACTTAATTTTGAGACATAATTTCCTGCCTAGGAATAGAAGTAGTGGGAATATGAGCTCCAGTTTATTGGAAATGTTTTCTCCTCCCTCCATCCTGATCTCTGTACACTAACTACTGAGCTAATTTTGTAATATTTCCTATGATCCTGGTTAAGATGAGTTAATTCAGAGTAGATTGATCCATTTCCCTACCATATTGTGCATCTTATCAAATGTCTCCAAAAATTCTTTCTCCTCCTATTAATGTTAGTAGTGGTTAACTGTTTGTGAAATGTCCTGTTCAGCTGCACCTGAAAATGCTCTAGCCTTTTCCCATAATCCCACCTTTTGAATGCAATTAGAGAAAGCAGACATGCATGTAGTTGAGGCATTAAAATCAAGAAATTTGCTCCTGATTTTGTTGTGAATTCAAGTATCTACCTGTGAGATTACAGTTGGTTACTCATAAAAATTGAATTTTTGTTGACCAGGTCCATTCACTTCCATCACCTAGGCCTGACTGATTAATTTGGACACATGATTTCAATTAATGGCGCAAATTGTAGAGACTAAGGAAATCATTTTTGAGTACTTGAAATTGTCTGGCTAAGTGAGCAGATTTCATGCTGTACTCATTGATGCAGTGCTGCATACAGTTCCATGGAATCTCAATTGTCCAATGGAGGAGAATTCCAACAATCGCATCACTAAATCTTAAGAAGATAATAGGAATTTGAAGAAAATCATAACACAGTTAGGAATCAGCATTATTTTGTGAAATAAAATGTGAGACAAATTTATTAGAGTTCAGAAAGAATGTGACAAGCAAGATGAGTACAGTATTTCCAAAAAAAATTTGATAAGCCACATAAAGGGTTCTTGCAGAACATTGAGCTCACGGTTTTATGAAGAATCTGTGATCAGGTACAGAGGATTGGCTAACCAGGAGAAAAAAAAGAATGAGGATAAATGAGTCATTTTCAGGTTAGCAAACTGAGTAATTGATTACTGGAGTCCCAAATGTTTAAAATCCATATTACTGCTCGGGCAAAGGATCCAGTTATGCTGTAGTCAGACTTGATGATACAAAGATAATTAGGAAAAAGTAAATTTTGAGGAGGATTCAGTCTGCAAAAAGATATGGGTAGGTTAATTGAGAGTGTAAAAGTTGGAAGATGTAGGAAAATGTGAGGTTGTCCACTTTGGCAGAAAGAACAGAAAAGCAGAATATCATTTAAATTGAGAGACTGCAGAAAATCACAGAATATAGAGGACTCAAGGTGTTCTTATGTGATTCACAAAGTGTTAGTATGCAGGATCAGCAAGTAATTAGATAAAATGTTAGTTTTTATTGCAAGGAGAATGGAGTATAAGAATTGGAATGTCTTACTGCATTGTACAGGGCATTGGTATCCTTACTTAAGGAAAGATAAATGCACTTTGTTCAGAGAATGTTCACTGAGTTGTATCCTGGGAGCCATTGTCGGAGGGAAATGTTGAGCAATTTGAGTAAATGGGGTGTAGCTTTGCTCGCTGAGCTGTAGGTTCGATATCCAGACGTTTCGTTACCTGGCTAGGTAACATCATCAGTGGTGACTTCCAAGTGAAGTGAAGCTGTTGCCTCCTGCTTTCTATTTATGTTTGTCCTGGATGGGGTTCCTGGGGTGTTTTTGGGACCCCAGGAACCCCATCCAGGACAAACATATAAATAGAAAGCAGGAGGCAACAGCTTCGCTTCACTTGGAGGTCACCACTGATGATGTTACCTAGCCAGGTAACAAAACGTCTGGATATCGAACCTACAGTTCAGCGAGCAAAGCTACATCCTAAACCTCAACCTGAGCTACAAACCTTCACAAACCTTGCATTTTGGTAAATGTTTGTTTTGAGTTTGGAAGAATTGAGAGGTGACCATATTGAAGCAATTTGTCAGAGTACATTCTGTGAGGATGTTTCATCTTTGGGGGATGTCTAGAATAAGTGGCACAGTTTTTAATACTGAAAGGTATCTTGAATATGACAGGAGTCACTTGGAAGATGATAGAAGAATCTACTCCTGTGGAGTTATTTCAGTTTCGATGAGAGAAAAACACGCTCCTGAAGAAATCTGCTTGCAACATTTTGTCTTTGAGTTGGGTTAAACATTTTCAGCATCATACTATTATTTGGGAGGCCTGACCCATTCGATTCTCCCTTCAAAGACTGGGCCCAGCATGTGGAAAGAGTGTGTTATTTCTTTTCAGGCAAATTGCTTTGCATCCGCCCCAAAGTAACACATTCTCCTGACAGTTTTTTTTTGTTTTTTAGGAGCCAAAATTTACCTGAGGCCTTTCAAGAGGTGACCGATATAGTTAAGGAATATTACAATCCCAAACCTCTTCTAATTCTGAGGGTCTGTCAGTTTTACTTGGCAACTCTAGAACCAGGAGAATACATATCGGGATTTTTGACTAGATTAAGATGACTGTCAAGGGCATGTGTCTTTGATTTGACCCTTAATGAGATGCTCAGTTTCATTTGTAGGGTTAATGATGTAAACCGTGCAAAAATACCTACTAGCTGAAGTTCAACTGGACTTCAAACAGGCAGTAAAACTGACTTTATCATTGGAAAGTCCAGCAAGTGAAGCATATGAGTTACAGGATTTTCTGATGGAAGTAGACACTCTTGCCAGTCTGACAGCTTGGGGAACACCAGTTGAGTGAAGGTAATTGCAAAGCCTCACACGGTAAATTCCGAACAGAGGGACTCTGTCAGCCCACAGCAAAACCCCAAAACATAGCCAAGTTTCGACCAATTGGTTAAAACCTTCTTCAGGATCCAGGCCGGCAATCTGTTTTGGTTGCTGCTGGTATTCAGACTTGAGACAGTAAAACAGTCCCACCAGACCTAAATTGAGTAAGAGAACTTGTAGGCTGGTATCCTGGAGAGTTCACACTCTGAAAAACCCACCTGCATCTGGTTTGGAACAGTTAAGTTGCCGAGCAAGATCCAAATCTGAACTAGTCAAAATAAACATCTGGTTAAATGGTCACCCTGGTGCTAAAGGAGGTCAGTACTGGCATGACAATTTCAGTGATCACAGAACCATCTTTAATAAAATTCACTCAGGACTCCAACCCTTAAGTTAGCACAAGATATTGGTTAGACTGAGAATCTGTACCGGGTAACCCTAACAGATAAAGGTTCTGGTCTCTTATGCGAAGCAGCTGGTTCAGTTACCACTGATTGTAGTAAAAACCCTAAACTTGATGGGATGAAATTGTTAGAAAATGGCTGCCTGAGTGAAGTCTTAATTAAATTCCTGGCTGTTTTTCAAAAATGTCTAGGGACTATTAAAGGACACAAGGCTACCTTGCATGTTGACTAGGAGCAAATTCCATGATTCTGCAAGGGCCACCCAGTGCCATTTGTCTTACAGGCAAATCAGAAGGCTGGAAAGTAAAGGGATCATCAAATCAGTCCAGATTGGGCAGCATCAGTCATACTGATTGTGAAACCCGACGGATCTGTTCACCATTGTGGGGACTTTAAACAAATGATAAACTGCTTTTGCAACAGGATAAATAACCAATCCCTTACATAGAGGATTTATATGCAAAGCTGGCAGCAGGGGGAGCTGTCCTTCACAAAGTTGGACATGAGCCATGCATACTTGCAGTTATGGTTGATGGACAATGTTTTACAAGGTCTACGCCAGGTTGCCCTTTATCTAGATGTACTAATAACCATGAAGACCAATGAGGAGCACTTGAGGAACTTAAACATAGTCCATAGATATTTTTCCCAAGCGACAGCTGACAATATCAGACTTTGGATGCAGAAAGATCCAGGTCTGGCAAAACTGAAACACCTGGTGTTGGGGAAGCCAAAGGCCGACACAACCAGAAATGAAGTCTTTTTGGATGTGGAGAGACCAGATCACAGTAGAGAATGGCATGTTATTATGGGGAGCAAGAATGATATCCTGCACGAAGTTTGCTGCCAAATACTGGCTGAACTCCTCCAGGACTATCCAGCAGTTTCCAAAATGAAGACATTGGCAAGAATTTGACTGCTAGCCAGGATTTGATATTGACATAGTTGTGTTGGTAGGGCAGTGTCCTTGGGAGTGCCAACAAGGACAAAATTTACTGCCAGCAGTTCCCCCCACATTCACGTGAATGGCTGGCTAAGCCCTGGACTTGGTTACACATTGACTATACAGGTCCTTTCATGAGCACAATGTTTTTAAACATTTGTGGACACCCACTCAGTCGTATCTTCCCAGACCTTGGGGGTGATGGTGAAAAGGCATCAGGAACACCAATGCAGGACATGAGACTCCACTAAGTAAGAGAGACTATTTACTTCAGGGGACAAGGTTTGGGTAGGAGCCATGGGAATAGTCCTGCATGGGTAAAAGGCATGGTCAACATGACGTCCGGTCCAGAGACACAAAAAGGTTGTGTAGGTGCGAGGGTCCTGAACAAGCATGCGGGCCATATGAAAGCTGCAAACTCAAATCGTGCGGGAACAAAATGTGCCCAGCATCTTGACTGCGCCTCCGACTGTTCCTGAACCCGTGGGTTCTCCCTGTCAGTCATTCATTGAAGGTACCTCTGTATATGCGATGACAGCAAATTTTGCAGTCTGAACAAGGAGAATTAATTCCTTTGAGATATTGTGTGTGCAAAAGGTAAGCTATTGTCTGTTACACATTGCTCATCTCAGGGGCACAGTTGGAGGAACCTGTCTCAGTGCTAAAACACACAAGAGGAACTACAAAAAAGAACTGCCTTGTGTCCTTGAACTCAGGAGAAGGGATGTAGTGATTGTACTGCAGTCAGCCCTAGCTGTCAGATATAAACTGGAATGTCTGACATTCCTGTTCACTCAGGGCTGGATCAATGTCAAGGACTCTCCATGTGTAAGTAAAGGATGATTGGATATAGGTCTATGTGGAGTTATTTCAGTTTGTCTTTGAAATTCTCTTCCACAGTGCGCAGTTATGGTTCGATGAGTGAATATATATCAGGGCTCAGATTGACATAATTTTGACAAGGGGTTTAAGGATTGTGGAGACTAGATTGCAGCCTTAATTCCACTTTCTTGCCAAATAACCATGACCTTACTGAATGTTGAAACCGGCTCAATGGACTAACTGGCCTACTGCTGCTCTTTTTAAAATTATCAAATGACATGTCCAATTCAAAACTGGCCTATATTTCATAAATCCAGGCTGAGTAACCATCTTTTGATCCCTGGCCATATGATGCAAGTCTGTATTTGCAAATCCCTGCTACTAATGTAATATATTTGATGCAAGTGCAGTTTAGGTTGGGTCTCAACACTGCAGCAGGTACTGCAAGCTACATTCGGAACTTGTATAGAGTTGCTCTGGTTACCCTGCAAGGCCATCTGCTGTCAGCACTGAAAACTTGCAGCCTCCTGCCAGCCATGCTGCAACCACTGAATGTTAAAAATGTGTACACAATCAAAAATGTAATACACACATTGATTTATCCCTCTTTGCTTTTCTTGAGCAGCAGTGTGATATTTCCTAATCTTCAATGATTTGACACAATTACCACTTTGACAAAATTGGATCTGTGCTTTCACTGTCTCAGCCCAATGTGTTCAGAATTCTTAGGTGCAAACCATCTAATGCATATTACTTGATCTTATAGACAAAAATGTCAGATGTCATGCCTAGAGCTGCGACTAGCTTTCCATCAAGTCATCCATTTCGAAGATATGCTTCCAGTTCCCTTCTGGTTGACATATTTGTATTTTCAAAGCCATTTTGATTTTTTAAAAAAAAAATCCTTTTCTGTAATTCTTAAAATTCAAACCAGTTAGAAGATTTATGTCTCAAGATCACTCTTATTTCCTCTCCTCGCTGCTGTGACCATGTGATGGTCGATATCATCTTGAACATCTGCAGTTTGAACAATCACTGTTCATTCACCATAGCTATAAAGTAGGGATTTTCTTTCTCGAAATAACATTCAATTTTGAAATTTTATATGACCTTTTGATTTTTAATTTCCTTTTATTAAAAGAAAAGCTAAAATCCAATCTTGCCTTTAATGTCTCCTTTCACTCATGCTATATTCTTAATTCAGCTTGTAGTTGGCATAATCCAATATGGAGTCTTTATACCTAAAACAAACTTTCTATTGTGATCTCAGAAGTTGATAGTGAAACTTCCCAATTTTACAAACTCATCCACGCATTATGTGCAAATCATTAGGTGTTTGGGGTTTAGATAATTATCATTTTGTAAGAGAGCTTTCTCTCGCCAGCAAAATAAAACACACTTTTCCACTAAGCTAGTGTTGCATTCCCAATAAACTTTTAAGACTGCTAAGAATGAACCTGTTGCAAACATTCTCAGCATTGAAAAACCTAAATCCATCTGGATGGCCTGTAGCTGTTGGGATACCTATTGTATTAATATCTTGACTTCTCTGTCTGAAGGTAGGTCTAACTTGCAGTATTGTAATTCCATCACTGGTAGGGGCAAGGAGACATCACACACAGACCTTAACATAAGAATAAAAACTGGTGCTAATCCGACACAAGTTGGCAATTAAGCTGCACTGAGCAAATTGATTCCCAAGAAGTTTGGAGTTACATTGACAACAAACTTTTAAATATATGTGAGATCTTAGTATTGGTAGACGGTTCCATTTCTTTTTAAATGCATGCATGGGATGTGAGCTAGGCCAATGTTTATTGCAGCGGAGAAGGTGATGGTAGGCTGCCCTCTTGAACTGCTGCTGTTCTATTCCATGGTTGTGGGAGATGGATTTAGAAGAGGAGTGTTGAGTTCAGTGTTCAGCAGCACAAAATGATCTTAATTTGGAACTCCTTACCAATTCAGAGTGGTGGAGGCCTCTTGAGACAGACTCCAAACATTCTAACTCTCCCATTTATTTATACATTTTGCATTACAGTGATTACACACAATATTGACATCACTGTTAGCCATATCCTGTCTAACCTACACATCCAATTCTGTAAATACATAATCGATGGTGAACAACTTCATGGACAGCTCTAGGTCTTCCATTGCTGTCTTGTTTGTCAGGCATCTTTATCAACTATTCTTGGGCTCTCATAATACATCTTGCGCAACACCTGTTATTTTTCTTTCCTGCTGTCAAGTTTCCCTGTTTCCAGGCCTCCCTGCTGTCAAGAATATTTCCGCATTGACATTATTCAATCCCTCCTAATAGGAAAATGGAGGTTTCTACCTATTGTCTAAGGTTGCTTGTTTATTGGAGTTTAGTTAAATCCTCTATCAAATGTATCTATAATCCTAACATACCCTTTGAGTTTGTTCATGGCACTCCCCTAAAAGTTCTTAGTTATTGTGGGATCAGACTTTTCATTCTGATCTTTGCTAATTAACAAACTTTAACCAGGCTTGCGGAAAGGTGTCCATCTGAGTTTCGCTCATCCAAAATGTATCCCATCTGCTGTCTACATTCCTTCACTCTTTTTTTTTCTCTCTCATAAAGATCATCTTGTGATTTCCATGAGGCATTTTCTAACTCTTGGAACTGCTGAGTTCAGCTAGTGGTTCATTTCAGCTATCCTATGTTAGTTTAAAAACCACAGTCATTTTGTTACCTTCAGCCATTGGCAGCTCCAACAATGACTGACGAGGAATCACATCTGCTCTTATGGCTAACTATTGGCATAAGCTGGAATGGTCTACAAGTTGATACTAAACCTGGTGACTGCATTATAGATACATTTCCTTGGCTGTCATGGAATGGGATTTCAACCCAGAGCATTTGGCTCAGGCAGGGATGTCACATTTTATCCCCCAGCCTTTTTAATTGTATTAACTATTGGAAGTAAATTTGAAGATGATCAGTAACTTCACGGAAACATTATGTTGAATATTGCTTGCTTTGGCAGAAAAAAAACTGATAAAACCAATGTTGAAGACTTTTTTTATTGTTGCTTTTTGCAGCATTTGGGCCAAATAAATAACTAAGTTAACTTCATTCAGAGTGCTGTTTGGATGCTGTGCTATATAGTCAGCTAGCAAACTCAGTGAAGGTTCACACAAAGTGTAATCCTTAGAGATTTAATTTTGTGTTGTGTCAGCTAAAGCATCTAGTCTCCACATTATACTTGAGATCCCTATGCAAGGGAGCCATGAATGCAAAAATCTGTAATTAAACCTGTAATTAAATCGCCTGTAATTAAACCAAACACTCCCTCCCCTCAGTCCCCAGCAAAGTTTGCTCAACTTGACTCTGCAATTATTTTTCTGACAGTTAATGAAATATGAGCTGTTCCTCATCTGCTGCAGGCTGTAGCACTTGTCATTTTGTAAATGAAATATATTTGCTCTGCAGGGAGCCTTCCAGAGTTTGGACTTCCCAATGATTTAAAAAAATAGGTTCACTATGAGAATGTCCTCCCTGTCCAGGAGTAAGAGTTTAGCATCATATCTGTCTTGAGTAACTTAGGGTAATTTTGTGGCATTCTCTCAAGATCTAGTATTTTGAGCTGTTTTCAGTGGTTAAACTAAAATGAGCAGCTTAAAATCAATGCTGTGATAATTTTGCTTGTTATACTGCTGATGTTTAGCACAGCTGATTATAATGTACAGGATTTACTTTCAGGAGAAAGTGACGACTGCAGATGCTGGAGGTCAGTCGAGTGTGTTGCTGGAAAAGCACAGCAGGTCAGGCAGCATCCAGAAGCAGGAGAATCGATGTTTCGGGCATAAGCCCTTCATCAGGAATCTCCCATTTCAGTTCCTAATTGAGACATACCCAAAAGGCCATAGATGAGAAACCATTAGCAGTCCACCTTTTATTGTTACCAGCCACTATTGAGCAATAGTCAGAGTATTGCGAAGATCTGGTAGCACCAATTCATTGTTTTGGTAGCCTACAAGGCTAATTAAAATTTATGTAGGGGAAAAGGGCTGAAAAAGCGTGCTCCTTATTGTCCTGTGTGCACTCTCTGAAGTAGTGTTTTGCCTTATTCAGCTTGAGGCACATGAAGAGAAAGGTAATAACTTTGTCGTTAGTCTCATCCAGTGAACAAGTGCTCCCCAACTGGAGATCAAAGATCAGCTGTGATTCTACATGTGGTTATTGTCGAATGATCGTTAATGGAGATCAAGTGAGAACAGAATTAAGCTTTGTTGTAATGCCTTTATGATAACACATTGACATTTACTATCTAGAACCTTATAGCAAGAATGTCCTTTGTCAGTTACCAAAGATTAGTGAGCATATGTGGAATTGTATCCCAAATGTGTGCACATCTTCATGGAAGGATATGGAAAAAAACTCTAATATACTAGTAATGCTTCTGATGAAGGATTAGATGCCTGGCTGAAACTTATTGACTTGGTGCATGTTGCAGAGTGAATCTAATCCTGCTTCTTGTGCATTCATGTGACGATTTCAAAGAGGACATCCATGTTTTTAATGAAAATAGCAAATGCTGGTGATCACTGCAGGTCAGGTAACATCCATGGAAAGAGCAAGCTAACATTTCATGTCTAGATGGTTCTTCATGAGAGCTGACGTGAAGTGTGGAGGGAGCAGCATTTAAGATTGTTATGTGTTGGGGTTGGGGTGGTGTTGAGTGCTGGGGGAGGAAGGATGTTGATAGTTCAAATTGTGATCAGAATGTGAGAATGACAGACCAATGATGTGTCTAACTGCCAGACTTGAAAGAACAGACAGTTCCATTGAGGTGGGGGAAGCAGAGAGAGAACATGGTGACAGAATATAACAAGTAAAGCTAAAAGGGAAGGAAAGGAATGGGGGTTGGTTCACGATTTGAAGGTGTTGAACTCCATATTAAGTCCAGAAGTTATAAAATGCCTAGTCTGAAGAGGAGATGTTGTTCATCCAGTTTGCATTGAGTTATTGCACCTTGCCAAGGACAGACAAATGGGTATGCAAGTGTCCTGCAGTGTTCCAGTGAATCATAATGCAAACTGAAGGAACGACACCTCCTCTTCAGACTAAGCATTTTACAACTTCTGGACTTAATATTGAGTCTAACAGCTTCATATTGTGAACCAAGCTCCATTCCTTTCCTATATAAAAGCAAATTACTACTGCGGATATTGGAATCTGAAACCAAAAGAGAATGCTGGAAAATCTCAGCAGGTCTGGCGGATTTGACAAAGGGTCAGCTAGATTCGAAACATCAGCTCTTTTCCCTCCTTACAGATACTGCCAGACCTACTGAGATTTTCCAGCATTTTGTCTTTCCATTTCTTTCCTTCTGTTCTGGCTTTAGTAGTTACACTTTGTCACCATATCCTCTCTCCACTTCCCCAGTGAGACTGTCTCTGTTCTTTCAACTCTGGCAGTAAGACACACAATTGTTCTGCCATTCTCACATTCCGATCACCTTAATCTGTGCTATCAACATCTTTTCTCCCCCAGCACTCTACACCTTCACCCCCACACACAACTATGGCATTGTGTCCCCTTCACACTTCACATAACGTTGAAGAAGAGCCATCTAGACTCAAAACATTAGCCTCCCTTCTCTCTGGCGATGCTGCTTGTCCCTGCTGTGATCTCCAGCATTTGCTGTTTTCAGTACCGATTCTAGTATCTGCAGTAATTTGCTCCTTCATGTTTTTAATCATGTTTTTGTACCTGCATCTGAGAAATGGATTTAAAGCAATGGTTACGAAGCTTCCGGTAGGTTTGTAAAGTACCATTCTACTTTTAAGTTTTTATTTTTTAGGTTCCCTGCATTCTTCATTTTGTTTACTTTGCCTTTCAGTGTATTTTTCCTGTGTTGTTTTCCCATTTGGTTTTTCCCCTCTGCTCCTCCATCCCCAGATCAGACTCCAGCTGTGGGACACTGCAGGCCAGGAGCGATTCCGCAGCCTCATTCCCAGCTACATTCGTGACTCGGCTGCTGCTGTTGTAGTGTTTGATATTGCAAGTAGGTATTCGGTGTATGTGTTTTGATTCCAGTACAATCGGTTCTCTTTATAAAAAGATTATGGACTATCTGGAAATGAACAGACTCTCTTGGCTATTGAGGCAGCTTTAATAAGATACATTTTTGCTGTGGCTACATTCTGGTGTCATTCACTAATCAAATCTTTCTTTGGTTATTAAGTGAAAGTTAATGAACTGGAGCATATTTCACTTGCACCCTTAGACCTTGTCAGGCAGCCTCCAATAACCTGTAGTTCGTTATCAGTGCAAAGCTTACTCTGAATTTCTTTTGGAGTTTGGTCTATCTTGATGTAGGTTTACCTGCCACTAACTCCTGTACGCTACTGGTAACATGCCATGCTTCACTTACTGGTATATATTTCATCTGCATACAACTGAGTCAAAGTTTTCAAATCATCCTGAATTGAAGGTTATATATTTAAGATTTAGCTCCAGTATTCAACTATTGCAGCCCATATATCTATTATTATACTCTACCAACTCTTAACAGCTATTAAAAAGGATGGAGACATCTAGCACCTGAACTCAATCCCTGTCTTCGATATAACATTTGACCAGTTGCTTGTTGGGGTGATGCTGCTTCTCTAAATTCTATAAACATTGAGGTTTGGATGAGAGAAGCTGAGATTATCTCAATTGTATAATCACTTGCACTAGATGTCTTTTAATCATATAGAAAATTGACAGGAATGTGACCTTCTCAGGTGAACTATTTAAAGTATATAGTTAAAGGCATAATCAAGGGTTTCGCAATACTTGCATGATTGAATGGTTCAAAGGTTGGGTCCGAACCTCCTAACCGGTGTAATATGTGTTGAACTAGCTTGTGACTGTCTCTTTGCCTGTACTTTCTACACCTTTTGTATAAGACCTCTGTAGCTGCAGAGGTTTCAAGTTTTCATTTAATCTGTCAATTTATGGCAAATTGCATTTTCTGTTACAAAGGTGCCCAAAGAATTGTTCTCGTCGTGTATAATTATATACTTGACACCTGATAAGTCAAATCCTTGAATTTCAGGAAAGTTATTAGGATATCTCATTGAATTGTCATTGGATGCAGACAGCAGTGTCATTCTGCAGGCCTGAGCTGAAATTAATGTAAAATGCACGTTGAGCATTTTAAACTTTGTCTTAATTTGCAACTAAATCCAATTATGAAATCCAGTACAGTAGCGGAGATTCTGACCTGCTCCCAGTAGGTGGCATTCTGCTGTGCTGATTTGAGATTGGTCCTTGATCCTGTCATTTTCCTCTTGCCTTTTCTCTTTCTCTGCTGTCTTGGACCTGGTCTCTGCAGGTTCGACTGCAGCTCTGGGACACAGCCGGCCAGGAGCGGTTCCGCAGTCTGATTCCCAGCTACATCCGTGACTCCACTATTGCTGTTGTAGTCTATGATATTACAAGTGAGTGCAAATTCCTGCTAATTCTTTCTCTTGCTCCTGTTCCTCTGCATGACACACTTCTATTTTGTCTCTCAGGTATAATTTCTTATTAATATGCATAAACTGTTGCAGCTAATCATTTCACTATGTGCCCTAGAATGTAGTTACGTAGTGATGTAATACCACAATGTTGAGAATAGCAGTACATTCGGGCAGCATGGTGGCACAGTGGTCAGCACTGCTGCCTCTCGGCACCAGAGACCTGGGTTCAATTCCCGCCTCGGGCAACTGTCTGTGTGAAGTGGGTTTCCTCTGAGTGCTCCGGTTTCCTTCCGCAGTCAAAAAATGTGCAGGTCAGGTGAATTGACCGTGCAAAATTGCCCGTAGTGTTAGGTGAAGGAGTAAATATAGGGGAATGGGTCTGGGTGGGTTGCTCTTCAGAGGGTCGGTGTGGGTTAGTTGGGCCAAAGGGCCTGTTTCCACACTGTAAGTAATCTAATCTAATTCAGACTGTAACGTAATCATTTATCTGGATTCCTAAATGTAATGATTGGTTACTCTTTATTCATTCATGGGATGCCGGTGATATGGCTAGGTCAGCATGTATTCCTAATTTCCTACCTTTGCCCCTTTTTAAAACATGGCTAGATTTTGCAAGAATAATCCAAATGTTATCTTTAGGCTCTGATGCCAAAGGAAATCAATGTTTGAAAGCAGGCATTCTGAAAATAAAACTTTGTTAAAATATTAATTCACAATCTGTCTATAGTAGATTTGGAACTTTGCAAACAGACTCCCATTTGTCCATTGCATTCTTGATATTGCACCTTAACTATTAATTTGAATTTGACGAATTTCTGATCTGTTGCTTGGGGTTAAGAACTGACATTTTAAGAGATTTAATACCTGACCAGTTGTTCCTTTTCAATTCACTCCTAATGTACCTGTGACCACCCCTCTTCCTTGCCTTCTCTGCAAGAAATGTCTTAATTGCTTCTTGAAACAATTTGGTGTCTATTTAACAACGATTGTTACCCTTTTGGTGAAAAGGTTGTACACCTTTTTACCCTGCACCTGCTATTCCTAGCTTGAAAGCAATTATCCCTCTGTGAATGATTCTTAATGATAAAGAATGTGCTTCATTTGGTCTTGCTTTCTCTCCTAATCTCAAATGCCTCCTTTTTTCACTATCTGGATGTTACAAGCAAATCAACTTCAGGCTGATCCACAGCTACCAATGCACGTGGACTATGTTATTCAATTTTGGTGTTTAAAGGGTGTTTCAGAAATGGATTCAAAATATTAAAAGCATTTTCCGATCATGTAGCTCCTTCACATTCTGTTGTTAAATGAGTAAATACAGGGATAGTAGAGATCATGTTAAGATGATAGGGCTGGAGAGTTGGTGGAGAAACAGCCTGTGCATTCTTGGAAGTTGGATAAAGCAGCAAATAGATAATGATCCACAGGAGGAAAGGAAATACAGAAAATTGGTATTAAGGTTTGAATTGTTTATTTTTAAAAACCGTGTATAGAAAGACCCAATTGAAATAAATGGCTAACCAGCAGAGAATTAAGCAATCTTGAACGTAGTCGGTTTCCATTTGCTTTTCTTCCAGTATTGTAAATTATTGATTAATAATAAAATTGTGGGCGGCAGTGTGTCACAGTGGTTAGCACTGCTGCCTCTCAGCGCCACAGACCCGGAATCAATTCCCGCCTCAGGCGACTGACAGTGTGGAGTTTGCACATTCTCCCCGTGTCTGTGTGGGTTTCCTCCCACAGTCCAAAAATGTGCAGGTTAGGTGAATTGGCCATACTAAATTGCCCATAGTGTTAGGCGAAGGGGTAAATGTAGGGGAATGGGTCTGGATGAGTTGTGCTTCGGCGGGTCGGTATATGGACTTATTGGACTGAAGGGTCTGTTTCCATGCTGTAAGTAATCTAACAAAATGCTGGAAACATTCAGCAAATCTGACCATATCTGTAGAAGAACAATTAATGCTTGGGTTGTTCCAAAATTAGAAAATGTTGAAGATGCAACAATATTAAAACAAATATGGAGGAAGGGAAAGTGCAAAAGTGAAAGTCCATTATAGTGACAGAGGCTACGACGGTGTAAGACTAAATGAGATAATGGGGCTAGCAAAGACACAGAAGATGGGTCTAAGGGAAGTGTGAATTGGAAAAGCAGAATCATCCTAGGTTGGGTGTTGTGTTTTGAGAAGGAAATAATTGACAATCTATCTGTGCAAGGCCCCTTGGGAAAAGTGATTGTACTGTGGTATAATTCTTCTTTTAGTGAGTGACGTAGTTGATCCTAGGACTAAGATTCTGAGTCTGAATTAAAGAAACTACAATGGTATGAGGGATGAGTTGGCTTTGATAAATTGGGGAGCCTTACTTAAAGGGATGACTGTGGATAGCCAATTCAGACATTTATTTGGAGGAACTGCAGTAATTGTTCATTCTTGTTTGACACAAAAATAAAACCGGAAAGGAGGCCCAACCATGGCTAACAGGAACTTCAGGGATTGTATTAAATCCAAAGAAGGGACATACAAATTGGTTGAAAAAAAACCAGTAGGAATGAGAAATGGGGGAAGTTTATATTTTTATCAAAGGAGTACAAAGGGATTGACTTAACAAGGGGGAAGTAAAGTACAAGATTAAGCTTGACTGTAAACTGATTGTAAAAGCTTCTATGGTTATGTACATGAATAACGAGAGGAGGAAGTTAGAATGAGAAACAAAGGAATGACATACTAATATAATATAGATAGAGATAGATAGTCTGGATCTACCTTCACAAAGGAGGACCCGAATAACATTCCACAAATGTTGGGGAATACTGAGTCTAATGCGAAGGAGGGACTAGGGAAATTATTGGGATTAAAGACTGATAAATCACCATGGCCTCATAATTTATATCCATGAAAACTTAAGGACGTGGCCCTAGAAATAGTGGCTGCATTGGTGGTCATTCAAGATTCTATAGACTCTGGAACATCTATGGATTGCAAGTTACCTAATGTAACCCCACTTTTTTTTAAAAATGGCAAGTAAACAGAAGGCAGGTTAGACTGACGTTGGTAGTGAGGAAAATGCTAGAATCCATTTAACAGATTATATAGCAGAGCACTTGTGGGAAAAGTGACAGGACTGGACAGTCAGCATAGATTTACAAAAGGGAAATTGTGCTTGACAAGTACACTGGATTTTTTTGAGGCAGTAACCAATAGAGTTGATACGGAGAGCAGTGGGTGTGATTTGTTTTGACTATCGGGAGGCTTTGGATAAGGTTCCACATAAGAGATTAGTATGCAAAATTAAAACAAATGGGATGGGGGTGGTTGCTTACATGGCTAGAGAACTGATTTGTAGACAGGAAACAAGAGGAATGAACAGTTTTTTTTTCCCAAGCAGTAGGAAATGGCTAGTTGAGTTCCGTAGGAATCGGTGTTTGGACCCAGGGATTCACTATGTATTAATGATTTAGTGAGGAAAATAAATGTAATATCTCCAAGTTTGTAGATGCAAAGCTGAATGGGAGGATGAAGGGGATGCTTCAATGAAATTTGGACAAATTGAGTAAGTGGGCAATTCATAGCAGAAGCAGTACAATGTGAATAAATGTGAAGTTATCTACTTTGGTATTAACACAAATGCCGACTATTGTCTAAATGGTGTATATTGGGAAAAGAGGAGATGCCACAAGACGTGGATGTCCATGCACACTTGTTGCTGAATGTAAACCTTCAAATGCGGCAGATAGTAAGGTAAGCTGTATGTTGGTCTCAAATGTCCATGTTACAGACGTACTGGGTGTTTTTAAACGTATAAAGGTGGATGAATCCCCAGGACCTGATCAGGTGTACCCTTGAACTCTGGGAAGCTAAGGAAGTGATTCCTGGACCCCTTGCTGAGATATTTGAATCATCAATAGCTACAGGTGAAGTGCCAGAAGACAGGAGATGGACTAATGTGGTGCCACTATTTAAGGAAGTTGGTAAGGAAAAGCCAAAGAACTATAGATCAATGAGCCTGACATCGGTGGTGGGCAGATTGTTGGAGGGAATCCTGAGGGAAACTTGAAAGGATTCAGAAAAGATTTCTACGGATGTTGCCAGGGTTTGAGGTATAGGGAGAGACTGAATAGGCTGTGGCAGTTTTCCTTGGAGCATCAGAGGCTGAGGGGTGGTCTTTATATAGGTTTATAACATCATAAGGGGCATGGAGAGGGTAAATAGACAAGGTATTTTCTCCTGGGGTAGGGGAGTCCAGAACTACAGGGCATAGTTTTGGAGTTAGAGAGGAAAGATTTATAAAGGACCTAGGGGCAACGTTTTCATGCAGTGAGTGCTGCTAGGAGAAGTGGTGGAGGCTGGTACAATTACAACATTTAAAAGGCATCTGGATGGGTATATGAATAGGAAAGGTTTAGAGGGATACGGGCAAAGTGGTGGCAAATGGGACTAGATTAGGTGAGGATACCTGGCTGGCATGAACGAGTTGGACCAAAGAGTCTGCTTCCATGCTGTACGTCTCTATAACTCAGCAATTTGAGCCTGTTCCACTATTCAATGTGATCATGGCTGAGCATCCAACTCTGGATCCTGTTCCTGCTTTGATCCCTTTAGCCCTAAGGCATATTTCTAAATTCTTCCTGAAAATAATCAATGTTTTGGATGAGAACCAATTTCTGTGGTCGATAATTCCATAGGCTCAGCATGCTCTGGGTGAAGAAATTTCTCATCTCAGGAGATATGAATGTCCCGAGTAGAATGTGCAAAGTCAGCAACCAGGAGATTAAACTTAATGTCACCCCATGAACAGGAAGATATTTTGATGAGTCCTCACTAATCTTGGATGCAGTGTGCACCATTCTCTTGCATTCAAAGGTCTGCTTGTAATGGTGTCCAAATCCCAGTGTCTCATCTCAAATAATTTTAGAAACAATCACAAAGATAAAAACAGATTTGAGAAAGTACAAGACAAAGTGGAAAGATGAGGGAGTAAGGTAAGTAATAAAGAGGAAATGGATGGGAGTTTGATTGTGGAGCAAGAAGAGAGATGTAGCTGAAGGAAAGGATGAAATGACAGGGAAGTTTGCATGGTAGAGAGGAGATTAAGAAGGGTGGAGAATCGGAGAAAGAAAGAAGCTAGTGATGAATAAGCAAAAGGGCACAATACAGAAAACATAAGAAAAAAGTATCTTCTTGTCCTTGTGATGTTCCAGAAGGTTTCACAGCGAATAAACATGATGATTGCAAGTACAGGGGATAATTTGTGCAGAGGTTTCCAGTGTCCATTAAGTGAGTCACTGTTTGTTTGTAATGAAAGTTTTGTTGAGAAATGTTGGCCAAGGCACATGGAAAAACCCTCTTGCCTTTGAAAATGCTAAACTTTGCAACTTCTTGAAAAACTAGTCTGAGCCTCTGTTTTAGAATGTATTGTCAATTATGCCATCTTTTCATCTGATAAACCTTCAGAATAGCACTGATATGTCAGCCTTGATTATATTACAATCTTGTAGGGGATTTAACTTACAAACCTCTCCACTCAATTCATTACAGACCAAGTTTACTCTTGATAACTAGTGTGTGGAGATGGGAGTAGAATGTGAAGAAGAGAATGAAAAACCTGTGGGATACTTCTGAAGGGTTGGAAAATTTGAGTGATTTAAGCTGATGACAACTGTACCTGTTTTAGTCATTTTTGTCACATTATGCCCTATTTGCACTAAAGTAGAATCAGGAACTAAATATGAAATCTGAAGGCATTATTGGAAAATCAGTCTTTGATATAAAATCATTAGCAATTTAATTTTTGTTATTTAAACATGAACTGGTGTATGAACAAAGGAACAATTGAACTCCCTGACCCAAACCTCCATAACTAAGTTTCTAGAGCAAATCCTGCCTGATCTCCAGTCTATTGCTGATTGGCCATTGGGGGTACTAATCTCTGCAATAAAATCTTTTAATTTTGTATATGATGATTTCGTCTAACTACTGCAGAAAGTGAACATTACTGCATGGATCTTAGAAAGATTAGAAATCAACCCCATGTAAAGTTACGCAGTGAGTCTATCTGCTGTTAATTTTCACGAGCAGCCCATTGCAGTGAAAATAACCATCTAAATTGTTTTGCTACATTCTTAGAGTATCTTTGTTTCTCTTCACCTGACCCCACTACCTCCAGATTTGAACTCTTTCCAACAGACTTCAAAATGGATTGATGATGTACGGACAGAAAGAGGAAGTGATGTCATCATTATGCTGGTTGGGAATAAGACTGATCTGGCTGACAAAAGGTAACAAGTTTAAATGGTTTTTCATGTCAACTTTTTTTTATTCATATCGAGTTTTGAGAAGATTTGTAGCTCAGGTTGAGGTTCTGGATGTAGGTTTGCTCGCTGAGTTGGAAGGTTCATTTCCAGACGTTGTCACCCAACTGGGTAACATCTTCAGTGGGCCTCTGGGCCTGATTCTATTTATATGTTTGGGTTGGTGCTGTCATTTCCTGTGTGACATAATTTCCTGTGGAAATTAGAGTTAGACCCCATCTACCACCCCTGGAGAAAAAGAACAGGAAATGACATCACCAACCCAAACATACAGGTAGAATTCAGGAATTATCAACAGTGCTTTGCCCGGAGGCCCGCTGAAGATTTTATTCATATTTTTAAAATTAATATTAGTGATGGCCTTATTTGAAGTGAGCTTTATTTTTTGTAATTCACCTGTTAAACCAGGTGATTAATAAATTTTGTTGTGGATGCCATAGGTATGATTCTCATGAAATGTGCACTAAATATCATCTGATGTGCTATTTATGTCTGGGTCTCATTTGTGAGTATTCCGATCACCAAAGGATCAGTTTCTGTGTCAAGAGCAGTAGGAAGTTGACGTCAAACTGTCACACTCACCATCATTCCCAACATTCCATGTGAAAACGTTTTCATAGATGATAACTGTGGGAACACTTTTTTAAAAAAAAATCACATTGAGCATTCATTAGTCTCTAAATAATTAGCACTTATCTGTGCATGGTCTGTTGGGGAATATTTGGAGTTACAACATGGCACAAAGATTAGAGGGGACAAAGTGGTTATTACCTCTTTAAACCAGATGCCAAATTCAAGATTTCAGGCATGTACACAACTGCTGGATCTCCCATTAACACTTTAGTAGTCTGAAGTTCAGTAGCTTTGTCTCTCTGTTGATCACAAACTTTAAGCCTTTGTCTCTAGAAGCAAACTTAAATGTATCCTGATTCTCAGCTGCATGTTTTAACTTTCAGCAGTTCACAACACCTTGAGAAGATGACAGGGATTTGCTATAACTGGGTGGCTGTTGGTTCATTTTTTAGTGGAAGTTTAAGTTACTCTATGTGCTGGATGGATATCTAATTTATATAGTACCTTTTTAAAAGATCCCAAGGTGCTTCACATGAGGACTGTGTAGCACAATTAGGCATTGAGACACAAGGCAATTATATCAGAAGAGATGGATGAAAGCTCTGTAAAGTAGGTTTTCAGAAGCATCTTAAATGAAAAATGCTGGAGAGGTTGGGAGCGCATTTGAAGGAACCTTGCTGTGGCTGATCTATAAGAAGGAAGAGAACTCCAAAAATGAGAGAGAATTCAAAAAGATTGCTTCTGATCATGCAGTGTAAATTAGCGAGTATAGGGCAAAGGTGTGGACTTGGTTAAAATGAAATTTCCTTTTTGCTACAAAATGAAACGCTAGGATTATTGAAATTCTTGATTGTCAGGTGAACCTTCAAGCATAGTGTTGAGGATTTCTGCCCTATAGGCAATTGTCCCTAGTATCATGTGATATTCTGCCCTAGAATAAAATACCTCGACTATTTAGACAGGATACATATGAAGAGATACTGCTCTGCCAGTTACGATTTCATTCTCTTTTTAAGATTTCTTGAAAATTAGATCTTGAAGAGTTTTCTAAATAATTGCCACTTGTCAGATTGAGAGAGAATATGTCACTCTTTTCTTCATTTCTCAGCTCTCTCCAGATCGAATAAATTATTTATAGCTATAAATGAGTCTTTTAAATGAACAGGTTCAAGAGATTTACCATTTCTCATTCCAGAATGTATTGTGTGAGCAAAGTAGGAAAGAAATTATTTAATGTCTTTCAAACTATTGCTAGACTAGATAGAACTAACACTATCATTTCTGAACTAAAATATGTGAACATCATGGTTCTCAATTTTCCTTTTATTGTGCACTGATGTTTTGCTGCATTCCAATTCTAGGCAGGTTTCAATGGAGGAAGGAGAGCGAAAAGCCAGGGAACTGAATGTAATGTATATTGAAACTAGTGCTAAAGCAGGATATAACGTCAAGCAGGTATGTACATGTGTATAAAAACAAGCCCTAAAGAAGGGGCACTGGACTCTTGTTTTCTTTAAATAGATGCTGCCAGACCTATTGAGTTTCTCCAATAATTTCCGTTTTTGTTTGACTTAGATCTCCAGCACCTGCTCTTCTTATTTTTATTATATAAAAAAACAAGATTTGAAATGCAAAATTTATTTGGGGCTCGAATTACTGAATTGTTGCTACCTTGAATTCACAAATTGGTTCCTGTAGAGTAGGCCAAGTTAATGTGCAGGGAGTTATGCTTTAAAATATTTATTTTATATAAAATATTGTTTGGTACTGTTAAATATTCACTGATTAAAATATTTATAGGCTAATTGTGATAATAACTATGTTAATTAACTCTATTGTATCTCTCCCTCATTCCGCACCCATTTTCTAACATGTCCTGCAAGTGTCTTTATTCTTTCAATACTTATTCCATTTCCTTTGGAAAACAATAATTAAATCTGCCTCCTTCATGCTTTCAGATAATGCATTCCAATTGTAATTATGCAGTAAAACAAAAACATTACTCACATTGCCTTTAATTCTTTTGCCAATAGCTTGAAATCTGTCTTCTCTGCTTCTCAATCTTGCTTCACTCAGTCACCTCATTTCCTGGACCCAGATCCAGTAAAGTTATCTTCCTCATTGGGCTGGAAACCTACTGATCAAAAAAGTTCACTTGAATGCACTGCAAATGTTCTACCTTTTCCTGCCTCCCATTTCCCTTCAGTCACATTTTCAAATTGCTGCAAAGGCAGTGACATTTCCATTTTCTCAGTTGAGCATGTTGGGGTGTTATTTTGAGAGAAGTGCAGTGTAAATCTAAGTTTTATTGATTTGTGCCTGTAATAGGCAGTCAGCCTTTTTACCTATTCAGTTTCTGTGTTGGCCAGTTCCTTGCAATACCTCTCCACTCGAGACAACGGTGACAAGGTTGGTTTGCCATAACTTGGTTCATGATTCTAGCCACCTGTTAGTAAGCCAAGTGGTCATTTGTGGCAAGGAGACTCCAAATAGGCTTTGTCATCTTTCAGTTACTGCAAGCAAGTTGACAAAGAACACAAAGTTAACAAATGGGGATAATTGGTAGTTTGTTTTTGGAAAGTATAATTGTTGATTATAAACCCTGCATAAATATATTATCAATAGTGGGTCTGTTCTGCTTACATAGCTTGTTTTTTGTTTAATCTGTTTAGTCACACATCTTCAACTTCAAATCCATTTTTTTCAGCTTTTCCGACGTGTAGCAGCTGCTCTGCCTGGAATGGATAATGCACCTGAAAAGAGTAAAGAAGACAGTATCCTTCAGTGCACTTTCCCATGACTTTTTACTTCAGAGGGCAAACTAACATACTTATGGTACGAGTGGCAATGTAGGGTGCCAATTTAAAAACTCCGTATTTCCATGGTCAGTTGTTTTTGTTCTACATGAAGTATTAAGTGTCACTCAATTGTTTGCATTTTTTTTTCTTTGTAGCAAATTGGATATTTTACTGGTTTAAAGATGTTACACATGTAGAGTTTTCTTTCCTGTGTACAGTAACTAGTGTGGTATGTAGGAATGATCTCTTTTCTATATATTCATGGGCTATTAGAGATGTGCCAGCAAAACTTTGTAACCATTCAATTCCCAAATTTTGGAAGGTTATTCCCATTTGTTGAAGGGCAAACCGTGCAATGTTAATACTGTCAATTTAGATTGATAAAGTGATACCATTCCTTGTCCCGTGGAGAAGAATGGGAGAAGTTAGCATTTTAGTAATTCTACTTTACTATCCACCTGCCTTTGAGCACTTAAACGAATGCGAGCGGGATCAGAAATGTGGAAACAAAAGTGATACCAAAGACATTAATAATGGCTGAGGGGGATGGGAAAAGTCTTGTCAGCCAGGGTGTGAGTGCTACACATGGAATTTTTCAGGGTTGGAAAAATTTTCATCAAGGTACAGTTTTACCTTGTTGAAAATCCCATTTGAATGAGCAAGGACTCTGCATCAGATGAAGACATAGATTGATAACTGTGTGAATTCACAACGAATATTTGGATGGTATATCAAAGAGTGACTGACACATTTAAAACTGGATCCCATAAAGGATGCTTAGGGAAGATAAATGGAAAGAAATGATGCAAAAGGATTTATGCGAGCGAAAAGGTGGACAGGTGGATTTGTCTGTGATGTTGTTTTATTGTCCAGGCAGGTAGAAAAGCAGCATGATAGGTTTAACAAAAAGTCAAGGTTTTGGATGAAGTTCCAATGCTACTGTTTCAATCCACCTCATTGCTGCCATATTTACATTTTGTGTTCATTGATAATGAAATGCTTTGTAAGAGAGAGACTTCTGGTCTAGCAGAAAGAATAATGCTCATCCATATAATTGACATTGAGGTTTCTGGATTTTTCCCAGCTGATAATTAGAGTGCCTGTTAAGGAGGATTATGAAAACAACTGCAAAAATGGAGTGATAAAGTAGAGGTAACAGGTGTTACAAGGGACTGATAATTCGATCCATGATGTCCTTCAATCGTCTGGCAATCATCTTACTAATTTTGGATTTTATAGGATATTAGATTTTAAAAATGGAGTTCATTCAAATTGTGGATAACTCTCTGTACTTTCAAGCATATATATTTATAAGTTAGAAAAAGATACTGATAGACTGAATCAACAACACATAGCATATGGATTTCAATGTCAGCTATGGGAGATCATCCACTTGGACATAAAAAGGATAGACAGTAATTCAAAATGATGAAACAAAAACAATGGAGATGCAGAGAGACCAAGGATCCAGGTGCATGGTTCACTAAAGTTCCTAACAGGTCCAGAAAATAAGCAAAAATGAAAATCAAATACTAGTCTTCATATCTGGAGCATAAAATACAAGATGTTTGAAGCTAACACTTCAGCAATTCAGAGTCTTGGCTGGACCTGGAGTTTTGGGCATGACACCTTGGGAATATTATATTAATCTTAAGGGGAAAATCTGATTTAGAATTGCTAAAATGATACTTTGACTCCAAGATTTAATTTGGAACAATTTAAGAGTAACAAATTCCAATCCATCTGAGGTATTAAAGGAAGTTGGGGAGCAGATTATAAATGTTGTAACAATAATCTTTTGAACTTCCGATATTCAGAAGTCGCCCCTCTGGATTGGAAAATTGCAGATGTCACTCTTTTAAGAAGGTTAAAAGAGGAAGGTTAGGGAATTACAGGCAAGTTAGCATATCATCCACGCTGGGGAAATTGTTGGAGTCTAGAATATGGATAAGGTAACTAAACACCTGAATTTTTAAGTTAAGCAGTCTCATGAGGTTAGGTTGTGCCTGACAAACCTCATTAAATGTTTTGAAGAGAGGACTAAGGTACTGGAGAGGGGAATGTCTGTAGATGTTTATATGAATTTCCACATCAGAGAGAGTTAACTATGAAAGAAGCATGTGGAATTGAGCACGAATTACTGGCGTAGATGGAAAATCGTTTGAGTGACAGGTAATTAAAAAGTATGGATTGTGGGAAGACACTCAAATTAACAGGATATGACTGGTAGTGTGCCATGAGGATCTGTGCTAGGTACCTCAATTCTTCACAATGTTCATTAACAACAGATAA
The DNA here is from genome assembly GCF_020745735.1 of Hemiscyllium ocellatum. NCBI lineage: Eukaryota > Metazoa > Chordata > Chondrichthyes > Orectolobiformes > Hemiscylliidae > Hemiscyllium > Hemiscyllium ocellatum. The sequence goes on along the minus strand of NC_083411.1, from coordinate 99,245,952 downwards.
TGGAATATATCCAGTTTGCTGATGAGACAAGTTTAGGTGATATTGTACATTGTCATTGAAAGCATAAAATTGCAAAGGGATATTGATTGACTAGGTGAATATGCAAAAATGGGACAGACAGATTTCAATGTAATCGAGTGTGAGGTCATGCATTTTGGACCGAAAGTGGATAAATTCAGATACGTTCTACATTCTAGTTGAATGCAGTGGGTGTCTAAATATACATAGTGTTCAGTTGCATACATCTTTAAAATGTCACTAACAGATGCAGAAAATAATGAAGGCTAATGGAAGGATGCACAAGTTATATGGCAGCGGTGAGAATCTGGGTTGAAGTGTGGTGCTGGAAAAGCACAGCAGGCCAGGCAGCATCACGATCTGATGAAGGGCTTATGCCCAAAATGTCAAATCTCCTGCTCCTCGGATGCTGCTTGGCTTGCTGTGCTTTTCCAGCACCACACTCTCAACTCTGATCTCCAGCATCTGCAGTCTTCACTTTCTCCCAGCTATGAGACCCTGGTTAGATTCCACTTGGAGCACGAAGAGTAGATCTGGGCACCACACCTTACGAAGCCTTGGGTGGAGAAAAATGTCGGTTTTCAAGAATGATACTTGGACATTGTTCAAGATATGAGGAGAGATTACTGTAAATTCGACCTGTTTTCTCTAGAATTCAGTATGTTAAGTGGAAGTCAGATTGAAGATATTAAAGGGAAAAGACTGGGTAGATAAAAATAAACTATCTACTCTGGAGCTTCTAGAACTAGGGATGTCACCTAAAATTGGGGCCAGATAATTCAGGAGAAATATTAGGAAGCAGTTCTACACACAGGCTGGTAGTGGTTTGAAATCCTCTTCGAACTGTAGTTGATGCTAGATCAAATGCTAATTTTAAATCTGAGATAATAGATATTGGTTCAGCAAAGCTTTTGAAGGATGTGGGCCAAAGCCAGGTGTATATATTTAAGCTCCAGATCACTTATAATCTCTTTTGGCTGAATGGCCTCCTATTCATATGTTTCTATAAGTTGTGACAAGACACAAAATTAGGATTGCATTAGCTGGAATTTAGAAAATGATTGTCTGAATAGAGTCAGAGTTATACAGCACAGAAACAGACCCTTCAGTCAAACTCATCTATGCCAACCAGATATCTGATATAAATCTAGTCCATTTGCTAGCATTTGGCGCATATCCCTAAACCCTTCCTGTTCATATACTCATCCAGATGCCTTTGAGTTGTTATTGTACCAGCTTCCTCCTCTTCCTTTGGCAGCTCGTTCTCTACGGTTGTTGGTTTGCTTGCTGAGCTGATCAGTTGTCATGTAGACGTTTCAACACCATGCTAGATAATATCATCTGTGAAGGGTTGTTCTACTTTGCTTGGTATTTATATGATCTGGTCTATAAAGATGGATGTTGTCATTTCCAGTTTTTCTCTGTAGTGGTTTGTGTATGCTGTCTATTTCTACACACTTTGGTGGAATTCTGGGTTGAAACAAGCCAGATCATATAAATATCAAGCAGAGTAGAATAACAATGCTTCATGGAAGTTGCACTGATGTTACCTAGTATGGTGATGAAGCGTTTGCATGACAACCCATGAGCTCAGCGAGCAAACAACCACATCCACAACGTGAGCTCACAAATCTTCGCACAAACCTTAAAAAGCTAATTCTGTACACACACTAATCTCTGCATGAAAAATTTGTCCCTTGGGTCCCTTTTTAAATCCTTCCCCTCTCACCTTAGACCTATGCCCTCTTGGGGTAAAGACCTTGTCTATTTATCCTATCCATGCCCTTCGTGATTTTATAAATCATTATAAGGTCATCCCTCACCTTCTGACGCTCCAGGGAAAACAGTCCCAGCCTATTCAGCCTCTCCCTATAACTCAAATCCTCCAACCCTGGCAACATCCTGTAAATCTTTTCTGAACTCATTCAAGTTTCATAACATCCTTCCTATAGCAGGGAGACCAGAATTGTGTGTAGTGTTCTAAAAGTGCCTCACTAATATCCTGTACAGCTGCAACATGACCTCCCAACTCCATTACTCAATGGAAATATAGCACTGACCAATAAAGGCAAGTATACCAAATGTCTTTTTCACAAGGCTGTTTACGTGGAACTCCACTTTCAAGGAACTATGAACCTGCACTCAAAGGTCTCTCTTTTTAGCAACACTCCCCAGGACCTTACCATTAAGTGTATAAGTCCTCCCCTAATTTGCCTTTCCAAAATGCAAATTTATCTGAAATTCAGATTTATCTGAATTATCTATCTGCCACTCTTTGGCCCATCTGAACAAGATCCTGTTTGCATTCTGAGGCAAGCACCTTCACTGTCCACTACACCTCCAATTTTGGTATCATCTGCAAGCATGCTAACTATACCTCCTATGTTCACATCCAAATTATTTATGTAAATGACGAAAAGAAATGGACCCAGTACTGATCATTGTGGCTTGTTTTAATTTTTAAAGATATTAAGTGGAATAGTTTAGGAGAAACTACTTCCACTAGTTTGGTGTCTAGAATAGGATACAGTGAGATCTACAGATGCTGGAGATCAGAGTCAAGAGTGCGTTGCTGGAAAAACGGAGCAGGAAAATTGATGTTTCGGGCCGGAGCCCCCCTCCAGAATAGGATGCAGAGTGTAAACATTACTGCCAGATCTCTGCAGAGTGAAATTACAAAACATCCCTTCACACAGCATGCTAGAAATTTTGAACTGTCATCTGCAGGTGACAATTGACGCCAGATATATTGTCAGTTTTAAAACTGAATTTGATAGATTTTTGGTAATGAAGTTAAGAGATGTGGGGCAATGTTTGTGAAAAGATTTGTAGCTCGGGTGCTCATTGTTGTGGTTCTGTTCGCCGAGTTGAGAATTTGTGCTGCAGACGTTTCGTCCCCTGTCTAGGTGACATCCTCAGTGCTTGGGAGCCTCCTGTGAAGCGCTTCTGTGATCTTTCCTCCGGCATTTGTAGTTGTTTGAATCTGCCGCTTCCGGTTGTCAGTTCCAGCTGTCCGCTGCAGTGGTCAGTATATTGGGTCCAGGTCGATGTGCTTATTGATTGAATCTGTGGATGAGTGCCATGCCTCTAGGAATTCCCTGGCTGTTCTCTGCTTGGCTTGTCCTATAATAGTAGTGTTGTCCCAGTCGAATTCATGTTGCTTGTCATCTGCGTGTGTGGCTACTAAGGATAGCCGGTCGTGTTGTTTCATGGCTAGTTGGTGTTCATGGATGCAGATCGTTAGCTGTCTTCCTGTTTGCCCTGTGTAGTATTTGTGCAGTCCTTGCGTGGGATTTTGTACACTACATTGGTTTTGCTCATGCTGGGTATCGGGTCCTTCGTTCTAGTGAGTTGCTGTCTGGGAGTGGCTGTTGCTTTGTGTGCTGTTATGAGTCCTAGTGGTTGCAGTAGTCTGGCTGTCAGTTCGGAAATGCTCTTGATGTATGGTAGTGTGGCTAGTCCTTTGGATTGTGGCATGTCCTCGTTCCATTGTCTTTCCCTTAGGCATCTGTTGATGAAATTGCAGGGGTATCCGTTTTTGGCGAATACATTGTAGAGGAGTTCTTCTTTTTTGCAGTTCTGGTGTACTGCAGTATGTTGTGGCCCTTTTGAATAGTGTCTTGATGCAACTTCTTTTGTGTGCGTTGGGGTGGTTGCTTTCATAGTTCAGGACTTGGTCTGTGTGTGTGTGTGTGTGGCTTTCCTGTATACCTTTTGTGGTGAATACTCCATTAGGTGTTCTCTGTACCACCATGTCTAAGAATGGGAGTTGGTTGTCCTTCCTCTCTAGTGAATCGGATTCCTGTGAGTGTGGCGTTGATGATCCGGTGTGTGTTCTCTATTTGTGTTTTTAATGATTACAAAGGTGCCCAACATTTGTTGTGGTTCTGTTCGCTGAACTAAGAATTTGTTACAGACGTTTCGTCCCCTGTCTAGGGTTGTTGAATGTGAAGTGTGTTGTGAGGCACAGGTCCAGTAGTTTGAGTATGCCGTCTTTGTTGATAGGTTCAACGTCCTGTTGTCTGTTCTGAATGTCCAGCAGGTTGGCTATTGTTTCTTTGGCTAGGGTTTTGTCGATAGAGGTGAACAGTGCCGTTACATCGAATGAGACCATGGTTTCTTCCTTCTCTGTGTATATTTTTGATGTCCAAGAATTCCTGTGTTGATTGTATAGTGTGTCTGGATCTGCTGATCAGGTGTTTCAGTTTCTGCTGTAGTTCTTTAGCCAGTTTGTGTGCTGGTGTCCCTGGTAGTGATACTATGGATCTGAGTGGGATATCTGGTTTGTGCACTTTAGGTAGGCCATAGAATCTGGGAGTGTTGTTGCTTTCCGGTTTCATTCTTTGTAGGTCAAACCTGGTTATCTGACCGTATTTTTGTAGGTTCCTCAGTATGTTGTTTATCCTATTGGTGAGCTGTGGGATGGGGTCAAACTCCCTCTTTTGGTAGGTGTTGGCAAGTAGTTGTTCTTTTTGGATGTAGTCTGCTTTGTCCAGGATGAGACTCATTCTGCCTTTTGTCTACTGGTAGTATGATTTATAGTATGATAATCTTCTTAACAGGCACTCTAATTATCAGTGGATCCAGACACTCTATACAATCACCACAGGAATTCTTGGACATCAGTAATATACACATAGATTAGGAAGAAACCATGGTCTCATTCAATGTAACGGCACTGTTCACCTCTATTGACAAAACCCTAGCCAAAGAAACAATAGCCAACCTGCTGGACATACAGAACAGACAACAGGACGTTGAACCTATCAACAAAGACTGCATGCTCAAACTACTGGACCTGTGCCTCACAACACACTTCACATTCAACAACCAAATATATGAACAAATCAATGGCACATCCATGGGCTCACCCATCTCTGGACTCATAGCAGAAGCGGTAATGCAAAGATTAGAACAAACAGTCTTACCGCAAATTCAACCCAAACTCTGGGTCAGATATGTGGATGATACCTTTGTAATCATTAAAAACACAGAAATACAGAACACACACCGGATCATCAACGCCACACTCACAGGAACCCAATTCACTAGAGAGGAAGAAAAGGACAACCAACTCCCATTCCTAGACGTGATGGTACAGCGAACACCTAATGGAGATGACAAGCAACATGAATTCGACTGGGACAACACTAATATTATAGGACAAGCCAAGCAGAACAGCCAGGGAATTCCTAGAGGCATGGCACTCATCCACAGATTTAATCAATAAGCACATCGATCTGGACCCAATATACCGGCCACTGCAGCGGACAGCTGGAACTGACAACCGGAAGTGGCAGATACAAATCACTATAAATGCCGGAGGAAAGATCACAGAAGCGCTTCACAGGAGGCTCCCAAGCACTGAGGATGTCACCTAGACAGGGGACGAAACATCTGCAACATAAATTCTCAGCTCGGCGAATAGAACCACAACAGATGTGGGGCAATATGTCCCTTGATTTAGTATCAGCTATTGTATGGTGTCAACCAGCAGTCTTGTACTCCTCTTGCTTATAATCTTTCTTATAAGTCAGATTGTTGTGGATTCCTTACCACTCCTAGACTTGAGCATAAAAATTAAGCAAACACTTCAGTGCCGTGAATGAATGTTTCACTGTCAAAGGTGCCAACTTTTCGATGCAATATTTAAATGAACTGGAGGCCTACTCTCCTGTGCGTGGAAACGATCTGTTGCCAATATTCCCCAGCTCTACGTGAAATAATCCCCATGTCCTGACTGATAATTAACCCTTAATCAACATCACAAAAACAAATCCAGTTCATTGTCTGTCATTACCAGATGTCTACTTGTGGGAACTTATTGTGCACAAGTTGACTGCTATCCCCCTGTTTATTTATTATAATACTAACAACATTTTCACAATATTCATTATTGTAAATGTCTGCAATTCTTGATCCCAGAAGGTTATGGAGACCTGATTGCTGTAGGTATTTAAAGACGAAGTAGGTAGTTCATTTTTTTAAAAATATTCGTAATATGACAGCTATAAGGAGCTAGCATAAAAGAAAAGTTGAGGCTTGGGGTTTGTCAATCATTAATGTATAATGGTGGGGCAGATGTCGGGGCCAATTAGCCTACTCCTGCGTCTGTTTCTTTTGTACCAAACCACTTTGAAATGTTGTGGAAGGTGCTATATAAATCTTCTCATTCAGAAACGTGAAATTTCCCTAACTCCTTTTACAGTGATTGATATCAAGCTGGAGAAACCACCAGAACCACCAATCAATGAGGGTGGCTGCTCCTGCTAATATTGGCACAATCAAACTGTTCCCTATTGGCCAGCATCACCAACTGCATTACAGTCATTGACTACCCACCTTGCTCCCTTTTGGTGGTGTGCTGGCTCAGTAATGTGTGAACGTGCTGCTGTAATCACACCAGAGGAGCTTCTTCATTCAGAAAATTCAACTTCATTTCCTTCAGCTGCATGGTTTATTTAAGATCAGAGATCAAGTTTGATTTTAATTATGTTATGTATTGCACTCTAACACTGAGCGATGCAGTCCTTTACGTTGTACAGAAATGTGTGCACGATGTAAAATGTTTGTGTGAATATGCAAAGATGTTGCTGTGTCAGATTTTCAAAAAAAGGATAAATTGTCTATGATGTCTTCATGTGGGTATGAGCTGAGGTACCGGTGCTGCTTTGACTGGAGGGAGTATTTTTATAATTTGGAAAGGGGGAAGCACCATTGTATCCAATCAAACTCTTCCTGATGTCTGAGTAATGTCTTAATATGCTGTCTTGGGTGGTCTTTGCTGAAGTGTGGCAGCATTCTTGCTACTGTGTGGTGCTAGAAGAGAACTGATTTCCTACTGTTGAGGTAAGCTTCTAAAGCTATATTCCTTTGCTCTCCATGGATGTGTGTCTCAGCTCGTTTGTGCAGCCATTTAGAGTTCGAGTGCACTGGTATAGTATCTGTTTCATTTAAAGTTGGAAGTTAACTATTCACCATCGGGGAGAGTATCTGAATGTTTTGCTGAGTAGCCATTCAGTCCCCTTCCCAAGTAGATGATGATTTTGGTATTGCACAAGTAGACAGCTTCTAGTTTCAAAACCCATGAAATAACTTAACCGTGCTTTGTAGTTCATCTGTGTTGCAGAATGTGATGACTGATGAATAGTGTCATGGCTTGGTTGCTGCTTCCTGATTCTATTTGGCCAATCACTTTGTGAAGACCTTTCAAATGGTCCCTGCAAGTTTCAGGTTCAAAATTAATTAGTACTTTTATAATCTGCATTTTTGAGTTATACTAACTCTAAAATGATGTTTCTTTTCCACTGTCACAAGAAAAATAATATTCATTTTTTTGGTTGCTCTGGGTGAACAGCAATACATTCCTGGAAATATTTTGTTTGGAACCACTGTGGAGGGATACTTTGGAATTTTATTTGTAAATCAGGAAGAATACTTGATTGCAATTTTGGACATTTTAGTCTCACTTCCCAATGTTTCAGACTAAATGGCATGTCTGAGTAATTTAGCTGCAGCTGAAATTACAGTACCAGATCTCTGAATACACAGTTTGTATTACTAGTAGTTGCAGCTTATTACACTAGATTCCTTCATGAACTAGTAGTTTATAGGAACCGTCTTACAGGTAAGCCACAGTTAATTAGTTTTCAAAGCCCCTGAGTATTGTTCTAATGTACAGTCTCTGTACATGCAGTCTCAGAAATGCAGTAACATGTAATTTGTGCTTAGACTTAGTAGGTGTAAGTTTGTTGCTTTGTGAGCACACCTAATCTGTGTTAGTACGTTAAATTCTCAGATGAGCAAATTCTATTTACATCAACATATTTATGCAAATCCTTTTTAATGAAATATATAAAACCCTTCAATGTATTTATTGGAAATAGCTTTTTGATTCATTGGCAGTTTGAACAGACATCTAACAACAATTATTGACTATTAAGTTTGCTGTAGCAAAAGAAAATGTGACCTTTATTACTGCCAGATTAAATCTTCACATTCATAACATCAGCACAAAATGATTTATTGCATTACTGCTGTTTGTAGACTTCTAACGTAGCCTTTTGTACCAGAGACCTACCCAGAAATGCATATTAAGCATACTTGGGACAATGCTGTTATATTCTTATAAACTTCTTGAAATGCCAACTAAATGGGAAAGTATTAAACTGGTGATGGTTGGTGCTAACCCATCAGCAAAATTAAAAGTACCTCCCTCTCTACATCCAGCAGTATAAGTTTTGTACCAATAAATATTGGAGTACAAGTCCTATTACTGTACCTTTTTTGGAAGAATTTGTAATACTTGACAAGACTGGTAATTACCCGATTCCATAAAACTCCAAATGTTTTTCTCCACTTTTGTGAATTGACTAGAATGGAGAAACTGAAATTAAAAGCTGAACTGAGGTTTAGAAGGAGTCAGGTATTTAGTCGTTCTAACTGGGTTCTCTAAGAAACAACAGCAATCTCACTGTGGCTCACTTAAATCATGCCCTGAATTTCTAATCATGCTTTTAAAATCAAGCGTACCTTTGTTCTGAAGAATACCAGCATGCATGAGGGCTTAAGTTTGTTGCTCAGTGAAATTCTCCATTTGAACTTTGCCATGTCTAATCAGCTCCATTTGAGGATGAGTGCGTGCAAGGTTGAAGTTGTAACTAATACCAAGTGTGGCTTTCCTGTTTGTGATTACAATAATTGTTGGTATATTTATGCAGCCTGTGGAGACCAGTAATGAAGGATACTCTCTTGGATAATTTTTAAAACAAAATGTTAGCCTATTACAATGGAACTATTTGCAAACAAGTACTGGAGCCTCCTCCATCAGCAATGTGTTTTTCTTTTTGAATATTTAAAAGTCTTTTTGTTGTAAATACTTGGACAGTTGTAATGTTCTCATGTCTGTGTGTATGCATTTACTAGATTATGTTCTTTGGAAAGGCAGTAAGACACTAAACCACTTGCCTGTTTATACTATTTATCAAGTTAGATTAGCTCAGCCTGTGTACCGGTGTCTAAAGTCTTTTGCAAAGATAAATATCCTGTCACTCAAACCATTCATTGACACATCATCTGTTTAATAAAGAAAATATTTGTCTTCATATTCCAGTAATTAATGATCTCATAACAGCTGGTTGCTAGAATATTTATGTTAAGGTACCACCTCCTGTTGTAAAGTCACATCCTTGTATTACACAATAAAATGAGCCATTTCACCACTTAGCCAATTTGTAATGGATTTCTCATGTGTGTAGTCATCTGACTGTCAAAGTAAAGTGAATCAAGTTGAAGTTGACTGCTGTTCCCTCTGGATTCTGAGTAAGAATTTTTTTTTATTTTAAAAGTAAGACCTCGTATTCTTAAACTAAATCCATACTACTTTTCCTACATGTGGAAACATTTGCCCAGTATCAACCTTACCAAGCCTCGACTCTTGTAACGACAAAGTTAAAAAGAATGCACTGTTTCATTCTGCTATTCCACAGGTCACAACATAAAATTAATTTATCTACCTGGTTCCTAAAATGGCTTTTTCTACATAGACTTAAATGAAAGATCTTTCAACAAAGTTTCTTTATCAAATATAAAATTGATTATTATAAAGTGAACTTATTCAATGAAGCTGTGAAGCTTGTGTAAACAGTTTTTAAGATGAAATTGTAACGCTTTTCCCTTTTAAACCCAAAACACATTCAAGATAAATGGGAAAGCAATAACTTCTCTCGTTCTTAATGCAAAAAAAAATGTTGCCATGTTCAGATGTCTGTCCGTCAAAGTTTCTGGCCTGTTTGGATGTAGGCAGTTGCCTCCAGAATCTTTGTAAGCATAACTTAGGAAATAGTGCAAATAAACCTTATAGTTGCACTTGAAGAGGACCATCAGAATTAACCAGATTTCTTTCAGAAGCACAAGAACTGAGATGGAAGCTTCTTCCCTTCAGCAAGTTGGTCACCAATTGTAAGCAGAAAATTGTAAATTTTGAGCAGGGGAGAAAAGTGACAGGTGAGAAATGCCTTGTTAAACTTTTTTTAAAAACGTCTTATTAACAATTCAGGCACACTGATTACCATTTGATCTCTGGAAATTGGCTGTGATTGTTTTAAAAACAGATTGAAATCGCTCTGCTTTGGGGGGGGGGGGGGTACAAGAAAACATTTGGTGTGATCTCTTTTTCAGAATGTTGATATAACCCTGATGGAAACAAAACACTGAAAAATACAGCCCTGCTATTTCATGAGTTGCAAATGTGAAATGACGCATTTAATCACTAGAGAGGTTGATGCCTGTTTTTGACAAGGATCTAAGATGAAATAAATTCATACCATGTTTCATCAATTAAGTAAACAAAAATGTATTCATTATACAAACATGTCTGCTAACATGGCAAAATGGGGTATTAATTATTCATACAAACTTAGAATATTTTTCTCTAAATCCAAATATTTTCAAATAGAGACAGCCAGTTTGCATGAATATCCTGGGTGGAAAATACAGGCAAAAAAGTCAATGGACCAAGAGTTCAAATAACCAGTAGTGATGAGGTGACTTTATCTCACTTATTTTCTATTTATAAGCATTTTTGTTTTTGATCAATAGTAATCTTCAATTCAGAAACTAGCCATTTGGACCTCTTTTTACAGAGTCTTTCCATTTCTAGAGTGAGTGAGAGATTTGTCCCGCATGTTTGCTTTTAGAGGTTTTAGCCCCACGTGGTATCATTGTGGCAGAGAACATCTGCTTAGCAATAACCTGCTCACTGATCCACAGCCCCTCAACCCCTGACCTCATTACAACCTTAGCTCAAACATGAACAAAAGAGTTGAATTCGAGAAGAGAGGTGAGTGACATCTAGGTTGCATTTGACCAAGTGTGACATTAAGGAGCTCTAGCCAAATTGGAGCGAATTGGAATCCGGTAAATCTCTCCACTGACCCACTGACCTCCAACAACTGCAACCGTCGTCCAGTCACCTTGGCAGGAATCCCTCAAAGTAGTGTCTTTGGCTCAACGGTCTTTAACTATTTCATCAATGACCTTCCCTCCATTATAAAAGAAGTGGAGATTGCAAAATCATCAGCAAACATGTTCAGCATCATTCATGACTCCTCAGATACAGAAGCAGTCCATCTCAATTGCAGCAAGACCTCGACGATAGACAGGTTTGGGCTATAAAGTGGCATGTGATATTCATGGCTTTGAAATGCCAGCCAATGACAGTCACCAACAATCTAACCATCACTCTTGAAAATCAGTAGCATTACCATTGCTGAATTTCTCCCAGTCAATATCCTGGGGGTTACCATTAACCAGAAATTCAATTGCATATGCCATATAAATACTGTGCTACAAAAGCACGTCAGAGACTAGGAATACAGTAGCGAGTAAATTACATTGATTCTGCACAGTCTGCCCACCATCTGTAAGGCACAAATTAGGAGTGTGATGGAATACAGTCCACTTGGCTGAATGAGTGCAGCTCCTGTAACAGTCAAGAACCTTGACACCATCTAAGGCAAAGCAACCATTTGATTGAATGCAACTGCATCCACAATTGATCACTGCTGATGCTCAATAACAGTGTATAAAATACATGTTACCATGCAAGCATTTACCAAATATCCTGAGATGTCACCTTTCAAAGCCACATCCTCTACCATCTCGAAGGACGAGGGCAAAGAGTATATGGGACCAAATTCACCTCCAAACCAGTCACCATCCTGACTTGGAAATGGATTACTTTGTGTCATTGGGTCAAAATTTGGAACTGCCTCCAATACACCTCACTAACTGCTCAAGGGCAACTAAGGATGGGCAATAAACACTGGCCCCATGACTGAATAAAAAACAATTAAGCACACCCTTTCATACAACACTCTAGGGACATGTGACATCTGATACACTATGGGTAGATGCTCACTGCCAATAATATTCACTAAAGCCTTAGGCATTCATGTGAATCTTTCTGAGAAAAGTCATTTCTTTGTTTGGATGGCTCCTAGAACTTAACTACTGACATAACTCCTCCTTTCTTTTTTCCCCTCTGGTCAGGAATTTTCAGGTATCTTTTATTTGTTTTTTCCACACACACATTTATATTTCAGTTTTACAACTGAATTTGTTGGACTCTCAGTCAAACCTCCTTTGTCTGCCCTGACTTTGTTCCCCCCCTGATAAATTCCATGGATTTCCTCTGCCACTCCAGCAGTCTGCACAAGACTATTACCTTGTGATAATGAAAATACTTAGGCCTTTGGACATCACTTCTGCTCTTAATATCAACCCTTCTCACCTGAAGAGGAGATCTGGGCATTACCAGCTCTCACACCTGGCTTCACTTTCCCTGTATTCACTGCTCTCAATGTGGGGGAGATGAAATGCAGACTGGGTGACCACTTTGCAAAACATGAGGTTCCTGTTGCTCATCATTTAAACACCCCACCATGTTCCCATACAAGCAACTCTGTCTTCTGTTTGCTGCTGTACTCCAGTGAGGCTCAGCACAAACTGGAAGAGCAGCATCTCATTTACTACTTGGAGACTTTGAAGTCTTAGGCCTCAATATCAAGGTCAATAATTCTTGGACTTGAGCACCTCCTCCAATATCCTTTATCCCAACTCTGACACATCTGGCCTTTTTATCGCATTGCTTCCACAAACAACTCATAGTCAGCCACTAATGGTCCCCATTTAGCAGCTATTGATTCTCCCAGGTTTACCTTCACTCATTCCTTTGTCTGCCCAACTGATTTTTTGCTCTGACTCTTGCTCTTACCGTCTGCTCCTTCTCTACCTATGGTTTACTCCATTTTTAGCACATATGCTAATCTTTTCTAGCTGCAACTAGTTCTGAGCTGAAAATGTGTTGCTGGAAAAGCGCAGCAGGTCAGGCAGCATCCAAGGAACAGGAGATTCGACATTTCGGGCATAAGCCCTCCTTCAGGCTTATGCCCGAAACATCGAATCTCCTGTTCCTTGGATGCTGCTTGACCTGCGCTTTTCCAGAAACACATTTTCAGCTCTGATTCCAACATCTGCAGTCCTCACTTTCTCCTCGCAATTAGTTCTGAAGAAGGTTTGCTGGACTGGAAATATTAACTGCTTTCTCTGCATAGCTGCTGCCAGTCCTCCTGAGTTTTTCCAAAATTTTGTTTCTATTCGCAATTGCAATGTCTGTTTTGATAGTTATTTTGTAGTGTAGAACTTGATTATTGCTGGAAAAAAAAACCCATTCTCTACAAGCTTTTTATCTTGTTCATGGGGTAGTATTGAACAAATGCCCGTGTAAAGGGGAAACAATATTTATACTATGAAAGGAGAATGTTGATCATTTGGCAAGTTTGCAATAACAAAGCAGCAAATAACATTTGAAGACTGGTGTGATCACAAAGTTTTCATAGGTGACCATAAAATGTGGGAAAGGAGTTGAGACAGAAATTGGTGATAGACTGCAGAAAGTAAATCAGGACCTAAAAATTGAGTGGATTTGCAAAAAGAACAACAATGTATGTGTTGGGGAAAAGTTAACATGATTTGTCTGGAAGCCATTTTCCTATTCTGGCTGAGAAACCATTTTGTGTCCCCAGGACTTTGCTGGCTGTGCATTCCTTACTATGAGGTAATGTGAAAGGTAAGCCTTATCTTCCAAAGGTGTCAAGATAATGTTTCCTCCCTTTGAATGATCAGTGCAGGCTGTAGAATCAGTCAAGATGACATAGACTTGTCAATTAGTCCCACTTCCTTCACGAGTTATTGCCACTTCACGGTCATTCAGATAATTAGGGACATCTCTGCTTAGTTTTAGCAATCTGTGTAACTAGAACAAATGGTGATACCACTTGTTCTGTCCACTTGTGGAATGCATAATTGTGCTTTGGTTTATTCATTAAAGTAAACTAAACTAAAGGAGTAGCCATGGCCATCCACATGGGCCCCAGCTATGCCTGCCTCTTCATGGACTGTTCCACATATCCTATCTTCTGCAGCTACACTGGCACCACCCCCCACCTTTTCCTCCACTACATCGATGACTGTATTGGCGCTGCCTCGTGCTCCCACGAGGAGGTTGAACAGTTCATCCACTTTACCAACACATTCCACCCCGACCTCAAATTTACCTGGACTGTCTCAGACTCCCCCCCCCCCCCTCCCCTTCCTAGACCTCTCCGTTTCTATCTCGGGTGACCGAATCAACACGGACATTTACCAGAAACCGACCGACTCCCACAGCTACCTTGACTACACCTCCTCCCACCCTGCCCCCTGTAAAAACGCCATCCCATATGCCCAATTCCTTCATCTTCACCACATTTGCTCCCAAGAAGACCAGTGCCAATACTGAACAACCCAGATGGCCTCCTTCAAAGACCGCTATTTCTCCCCCCCCCCCCCCCCCCCCCCAGACGTGATCATCGATGCTCTCCACTGCATCTCCTCCACTTTCCGCTCCTCCGCCCTTGAGCCCTGCCTCTCCAATTGCCACCAGGACAGAACCCCACTGGTCCTCACCTACCACCCCACTGGTCCTCCATATACATCATATCATCCGTCGTCATTTCCGCCACCTCCAAATGGACCCCACCACCAGGGATATATTTCCCTCTCCTCCCCTATCAGCGTCCTGAAAAGACCACTCCCTCCGTGACTCCCTTATCAGGTCCACACCCCCCACCAACCCCAACCTCCACTCCCGGCACCTTCCCCTACAACCACAAGAAATGCAAAACTTGCATCTCCACACACATCATTTACTGCTCCTGATGTGGCCGCCTCTATAATGGGGAGACAGGCCGCCTACTTGCGAAACGTTGCAGAGAACACCTCTGGGACACCCGGACCACCCAATCCAACCACCCCATGGCTCAACACTTCAACTCCCCCCTCCCACTCCACCAAGGACATGCAGGACTCCTCTATTGCCAGACCATAGCAACACGATGGCTGGAGGAAGAGCGCCTCATCTTCTGCCTAGGAACCCTTCAACCACAAGGGGTTAACTCAGATTTCTCCAATTTCCCCCAACCTTGTCTCAGTCCCAACCCTCTAACTCCGCACCACCTTCCTAACCTGCAATCTTCTTCCTGACCCCTCTGCCCCCCACCCCCATTCCGGCCTATCACCCTCACCTCCTTCTATCTATCGCATTTCCAACGTCCCTCCTCCCTACCCTTTATCTTAGCCTGCTTGGCATACTTTCCTCATTCCTGAAGAAGGGATCATGTCCGAAACGTTGATTCTCCTGCTCCTTGGATGCTGCCTGACCTGCTGCACTTTTCCAGCAACACGTTTTCAGCTCTTAATGACTAACCTCCAATTTAGTACCAGCTTGTAAGCCTACCAAACTGTGTAATTAACGATCAGCTCCTATCTGCTTTCTCTATATAATCCTGTAGTATCCTGATGTACTTCGGTGTAACACAGGCCACAGTTAGAACGGTGAAATCCCCATGATATATCATGTAATAAACTAATCAGTTCTCAAGGTCTGAGTCTCGAGGGTTTTCTTCAACAGTATGTTATGGAGTATTCAATGAGCTTGCATTGTACGTTGACAACTGTAATGCATGCGGACTCGAGTGGTTCTCCTCAAATAACTACATGTTACTGATCTGGAAAGGACACCTGGGTGTTGCTAAAATAAAGCAACTATCTTGTTACATAGTCTGGTGGCTACTAATAGATTGCCATATTTTAAAAAAAACATTTTATTTGAAACTTTGTAGTTTCTAATTATGTTACTCAATCTTGTCAAACATGATATGACACGTGCAAGGCAGATGGGATTGAGCCTGCAATTTCTGACTGGCATACCACCACAACAGCCCCAATCTACATATTGTAAGAGCAGAGACGTCAGTCGTTGGCTAAATGTTCTACCACTGATATTTTTCACCAACCTGCTCAGGCATGTTATGATAAATATTGGGCCAGGTGGAATTTGAATCTAGAACTTCTAGACCAGAAGTGAGGTTGTAGTCCTTGTTTACAGCTTGTAAAATTAATAAAATGTGTGGCGGTCTCCCAGGCCCAACAAACACAGCAATGACTCAAGACACTTTCAGTAAAGTGCAAGCAGCCACTAGGATTTTTGCTTGTCATTCATGATCAACATAGCAAATGGCAGGAAACTTCTATAACAAATCTGACAATAACCACTACAGTCATTAGTATTCTGAACAAATTATTTACAAAATGTAGTTTTCTACAGTCTATCACTACAGACAATGGCTCATAGTTTGTTTCCAGTCAGTTTAGAAAGTTCCAGCAAGCCACACAAGTTCACCACAATGTGACATGATACAACCTTTATGAACATTAATATTCAGATGGATCTGGGTGTGTAGGTCCATAGTTCCCTAAACGTGGCAACACAGATGGCCAAGGTGATTAAGAAGGCATATGGCATGTTTGCCTTCATCAGGCAGGGCGTGGAATACAAGAGTAGGCAAATTATACTGCAGCTATATAAAACCTCTGTTAGGCCGCTGTTGGATCATTGCATACAGTTTGGTCACCACACTACCAGGATGTGGAGGCTTTGGAGAGAGTGCAAAGAAGGTTCACCAGGAAGTCTTCAGGGTATTGGCTATGAGGAAAGGTTAAAAAATCTGGGATTGTTTTCACTGGAAAGATGACAGCTGTGAGGAGATCTGATAGAGGTTTACAAAATTATGAGGCATAGATAGGATGGATAGTCAGAGGCTTTTTCCCAGGGTTGAAGTTTCAATTACAAGGAGGCACAAGTTCAAGTTGAGAGGAGCAAAGTTTAAGGGAGATGTACAAGGGAAGTTTTTCTCACACAGAATGTTAGGAACCTGGAACACACTGCCAGAACAGGTAATGGAAGCATGCATTTAAGAGACATCTGTATGGTTACATGAATAGGGAGAGAAAAGAGGGGTATGGACTGAATAAGTGCAGAAGGTTTTTTTTAAATTTAGTTAGGGCCTGATGATCGGCACAGGCTTGGAGGACAAAGGGCTTGTTCCTGTGCAGTACTTCTGTTTTATTCTTTTAACCTACAATTGAATGGTGGCATCAGGTATTCAAGAGGGTGATAGAGGACAGTCTGAGAGTTATAATGTCAGACAGGAGAACATTTGATCAACATTTATATTGTGTTCATTACGCAGTGATCCACCCTAAACTGTTTGATTGGAAAGACACTGGCTGAACTTAGAATTGCTTGTAACTTTTGCATTGCCACTGATAACTCCAAAACCATTCATGTTACCCAAGGAGGAATTTCAGACCAAAAGTAGAAAAAAATTGCAAGATGACCAAGAAAGGCTAAAGCTTACTCATCAAGCAAGCTGGGGAACCACTATTTCAAATTAAAGGTTGACTTTGCACCAAACAGTCAAATAACCATTGCAAACTTACATCATGTCTTTCAGACCTAAAACCGATCAAATGCAAAACAATCTCACTTATTCGAATGAAAGGGGCAGGGAGTATTTTGTGCGGCCAACTGATTATTTAGATAACGTTTGTTTTCAGGACCTTGAGATCTTGTTCAGCTAATTGACATTCGGATAACCGAGTTGTTCTGTGGTTGCTTTGTACTGACAATTATCTGGTGGGTGACAACACAAAATAGAACACAAGACTTTGATTTCAGACCAGGATATATCAAGACCAGTGACTGACTATTCATTTCCTTTTCCAATAAGCAACTGTGACAGTGATCATTTGCCTCTTTGAATTCATAACTCAAAGCCACAATTTAAATTCATATATCTTACAGAACATACAAACTGGGAGCAGCAGTAGACAATTCAGACCCTTGAACCTGCTCCACCATTTAGTGCTATCATGGCTGATTTCATTTTGACCTCAACTCCACTTTCCTGCACACTCCTCATAACCCATTAATCCATTATTAATGACAAATCTGTCTATCTCCTCCTTTAAAATTAGTGTCCTGATATCCACCGTACTCTGAGGTAGTGAATTTCAAAGAAGCAATTCCTCCTCATCAGTTAAATCTGCTGCCCCCTATCTTAAAACCATGACCTCATGTTCCGGATTGCTCCAGATCTATTTTGTCAATCCCCTTTAACATCTTATATACCTCAATTAGATCTCTTTAAATTCATCAAAATTCTGAACAGTTTAGGCCTAAGCTGCTCAATCTCTCTTCACAAAACAAGTCCTTCATTTCTGGCATCAATCTGTGAAACTCCTCTGAAAAACTTTCGATACAACCATATTCTTCCTCAAGTAGAGGGACCAAAAATGTATACAATACTCCAGGTGTAATCTCATGATGTCTTGAACAATTGCTGCAATATTTCCCTAGTTTTACACTTTATTCCTTCAGGAATAAATACCAAAATTCATTTGCCTTCCTCATTACCTGCTATACCTGAGTGCTAGTTTTCTGTGATTCATACAGGAGAGGACCAAGATCTCTCTGGATTGAAGCACTCTGAAGTTTCTCTCCTTTTAGATAAACTGCCTTACTATGCTGCTGACCATAATCTCACACTTACCCACATTAAACTCAATCTGTCAGACTTTGGCCAACTCACCTAACCTATCCATGTCCACTCATCAATTTTTCATTTAGAGTCATAGAGATGTATAGCATGGAAACAGACCCTTCCGCCCAACCCATCCATGCCGACCAGATAACCTAACCCAATCTAGTCTCACCTGCCAGCACCCGGCCCATATCCCCCCAAATCCTTCCTATTCATATACACATCCAAATGCCTCTTAAATGTTGCAATTGTACCAGCCTCCACCACTTCCTCAGGCAGCTCATTCCATACACAAACCACCCTCTATGTGAAAACATTGCCCTGTAGGTCTTTTTTTTACATCTTTCCCCTCTCACCCTAAACCTATGCCCTCTAGTTCTGGACTCCCCAACCTCAGGGAGAAGACTTTGCTTATTTACACTATCCATGCCTCTCATAATTTTGTAAACCTCTATAAGGTCACCCCTCAGCCTCCAACGCTCCAGGGAAAACAGCCCCAGCCTATTCAGCCTCTCCCTATAGCTCAAATCATCCAACCCTGGCAACATCCTTGCAAATCTTTTCTGAACCCTTGCACGTTTCACAACATATTTCCAATGGGAAGGAGACCAGAATTGCACGCAATATTCCAACAGTGGCCTAACCAATGTCCTGTACAGCCGCAACATGACCTCCCAACTCCTGTACTCAATATTCTGAGCAATAAAGGAAAGCATACCAAATGCCTTCTTCACTATCCTACCTACCTGTGACTCCACTTTCAAGGAGCTATGAACCTACACTCCAAGGTCTCTTTGTTCAGCAACACTCCCTACGAACTTACCATTAAGTGTACAAGTCCTGCTAAGATTTGCTTTCCCAAAATGCAGCACCTCGCATTTATCTGAATTAAATTCCATCTACCACTTCTCAGTCCATTGGCCCATCTGGTCAAGATCTGTTGTAATCCGAGGTAACCCTCTTCGCTGTCCACTACACCTCCAACTTTGGTGTCATGTGCAAACTTAGTAACTGTACTCTTATGCTCGCATCCAAATCATTTATGTAAATGACAAAAAGTAGAGGACCCAGCACTGATCCTTGTGGCACTCCACTGGTCACAGGCCTCCAGTCTGAAAAACAACCCTCCACCACCACTCTTTGTCTTCTACCTTTGAGCCAGTTCTGTATCCAAATGGTTAGTTCTCCCTATATTCCGTGAGATCTAACCTTGCTAATCTGTCTCTCATGGGGAACCTTGTTGTACGCCTTACTGAAGTCCGTATAGATCACATCTACTGCTCTGCCCTCATCAATGTACTTTGTTACTTCTTCAAAAAACTCAATCAAGTTGTGAGACATGATTTCCCATGCACAAAACCTCATGTTGACTATCCCTAATCAGTCCTTGCCTTTCCAAATACATGTACACCCTGTCCCACAGGATTCCTTCCAACAACTTGCCCACCACTGACATCAGGCTCACTGGTCTATAGTTCCCTGGCTTGTTCTTAACCCTAAACAGTGGCACCATGTTAGCCAACCTCCAGTCTTCCGGCATCTCAAGTGTGACTATCGATGATACAAATATCTTGGCAAGAGGCCCAGCAATCACTTCTCTAGCTTCCCTTAGAGTTCTAGGGTACACTTGATCAGGTCCTGGGGATTTATCCACCTTTACACATTTCAAGACATCCAGCACTTCCTCCTCTGTAATATGGACATTTTGCAAGATGTCACCATCTATTTCCCTATAGCCTATATCTTCCATGTCCTTTTCCACAGTAAATACTGATGCAAAATACTCATTTAGTATCTCCCCCATTTTCTGTGGCTCCACACAAAGACCGCCTTGCTGATCTCTGAAGGACCCTATTCTCTCCCTAGTTACCCTTTTGTCCTAAATGTATTTGTAAAAACTCTTTGGATTCTCCTTAATTCTATCTGCCAAAGCTATCTCATGTCCCCGTTTTGCCCTTCTGATTTCCCTCTTAAATATACTCTTCCTTTATACTCTAAGGATTCACTCGATATATCCTGTCTATAACTGACACATGCTTCCTTCTTTTTCTTAACCAAACTCTCAATTTCTTTAGTCAT
This sequence comes from Hemiscyllium ocellatum, assembly GCF_020745735.1. Classification (NCBI taxonomy): domain Eukaryota; kingdom Metazoa; phylum Chordata; class Chondrichthyes; order Orectolobiformes; family Hemiscylliidae; genus Hemiscyllium; species Hemiscyllium ocellatum. The sequence continues at coordinate 99,225,370 of NC_083411.1, read as the reverse complement.
CCAACATCCCCTATACCTACCAGCCTTTCCTTTCACCCTAACAGGAATATACTTTCTTTGGATTCTTGCTATCTCATTTCTGAAGGCTTTCCATTTTCCAGCCATCCCTTTACCTGCAAATATCTGTGCCCAATCAGCTTTCAAAAGTTTTTGCCTAATACCGTCAAAATTGGCCTTTCTCCAATCTAGAACTTCAACTTTTAGATCTGGTCGATCCTTTTCCATCATTATTTTAAATGTAATAAAATTATGGTCGCTGGCCCCAAAGTGCTCCCCCACTGACACCTCGGTCATTTCTTCTTTGCAACTTACTTTCCCACCTATTTTAATATTAATCTGTAAATATGATTATAGTACCTTCTATCCCTGCATCCAAGGCATAAACATAGATTGTTAATAATTATGACCTGAGGACCAAACCCTGTGGAACCTGCTAGTTACAACTTACCAAACAGAAAAAGACTCATTTATCCCAACTTTCTGTTTCCTGTAGGAAAGCTAATCCTCTCTCCAAGCTAATAAATAACCCTAACTCCATGTCTTGTTACTTTCTTAATAATGGATTCTAATAATTTCCTAATAACTGACATTACTCGAACTGGTCTATAGTTTCCTATAGTTTATCACCCTCCTTTTTTGAATAAGCATGTTACATAAGCATTTTTCCAATCCACAAAGCTTTCCGATGTTCAGGGAATTTTGGATTTTTGATACCAATATATCAAAACTCACTTTCGTATCTTAAAGGTAAATTCTATGCACAGAGAAAATGGGCAAATTGAAACTAAAAGAATGATTTCATAAATGTTTTTTAGTTAGGCTATTTAATTAAAATAAAGTCTTTTGTTTTACAAGTGGGAAATGCAATAACGTTGGATTTTTCTGGTTTAATTATATGTCTGTTGATTTATCTCTGCACTGTGGCTGATTGGTTAAGCTTGGATGTGGTGACTGGAAATAAAATTGACCAAAAAGAGTCAAATTGCTGTCAGCAGTTCAGCAGACATTTTCAAGCATTAAATGAAACATCTGTTACAAACATATAAACTAGTATTATCATCTCTGCATACCTCTGCGGAATAAAACAAACACACAAATGCAGATTATTGGCCAGATTTGAGAATTGCTCTGGCCTTCAAGTAGTCTGCCGTGCAACCATACAAAGGTAAATTAGTGGACTGATCACTCAAAACTATGGCAGACATGGATAAAAACAAGGACTGCAGATGCTGGAAACTAGATTCTAGATTAGAGTGGTGCTGGAAAAGCACAGCAGTTCAGGCAGCAGGAAAATTGACATTTCAGGAATAGAGGCAGAGTGCCTGCAGGGTGGAGAGATAAATGAGAGGAGGGTGGGGAGAAAGTAGCAAAGAGTACAATAGGTGAATGGGGGTGGGGATGGAGGTGATAGGTCAGTGAGGAGGGTGGAGTGGATAGGTGGAAAAGAAGATAGGCAGGTAGGACAAGTCATGGGGACAGTGCTGAGCTGGAAGTTTGGAACTAGGGTGAAGGGGGGGGGGGGAAGGGGAAATGAGGAAACTCATGAGGAAGTCCACATTGATGCCTGGGGTTGAAGTGTTCTGAGGTAGAAGTCTGAGGTCATTTGCATTTGAAAATTCATTGATGTATTTTTCTTAATGATGAAAACTTTCAAACTGTGGAGGAACAAGATTCCTGTGTAAAAGATTATCAACAGCAGTCAACAAACATCTATAATCTTATCTTCTAACTCAAGAATGTTGGAATTCAAGATTGAAGAAGTTATCATGTTGTTATACAGAACCTTAGTTAAACAGTTAAAAATCACACAACACCAGGTTATAGTCCAACGGGTTTAATTGGAAGCACAAGCTTTCAGAGCACTGCTTCTTCATCACAACTACCTGACGAAGAAGCAGTGCTCCGAAAGCTAGCGCTTCCAATTAAACCTGTTGGACTATAACCTGGTGTTGTGTGATTTTTAACTTTGTACACCCCAGTCCAACACCAGCATCTCCAAATCTTTATTAAACAGCAACTGGGAACACAGTATTATGTTTAATTTTGGGTATGAAACAAGGATATTCCTTACACAATCACCAGGAAGATCACAGGGCTCAGAGTTAACAAAAAAGGACGAATTGAATAAGCTCATATTGAATTCTCTAAATTTAAAAATCAAGTGGTTATAAAATTGAAGTATTTAAAATGAGCAAGCATAACATCTTCCCTTACTGGAGAAGAATAACTGGTCAAAGTGTTCAATTAAATTATAGGCTTTTTTGGGAGTGAAATCAGGAAACACTTTGTCATTCAAATGGTTATGAAATGTTAGACTTTCTCTCGTGTTCTCCATCTACATGTCATTACTATTCCTTGTCTCTCCATCTGGACCTCCTGCCTGTTTCTCTCCTCTGACTATTTTTCTCTGTTCTTTTTCCACTTTTGCCTTCTACCTCTCGTTTTTGCCCCCTGTTTCTCACTTTCTCCGTCACCACCTCAGTCTCGTTCAAGTCGGCTGTTTTTCTACCTGTCAGCATGTTTTTCTCTCACTTTTCCACATCCTTTGTCTTGCTGTTCCCCGTCTTGTTACTCACTGCTTCGTTCACACACTGCTTCCCTCTGAGGCTCTGCCTAAATGTCGCGGAATTTGCCAGATGGCAGTCAGAGTCGTTTCTGTTTCTGCTGCGAGGTCTTTGTCATGGAGCAGTTGCGGCTTCGCCAAAACACGGAATTATATCAGAACAACAGGGGAAAGCAGCGCCATTCGGAGCAGGGAGGAGACGATAGCAAAGCGTCGGCTGGGAACTTCAACAAATCCTGTCGATTGCAAAGTGCTGCTCGGTGAACGCAGTCACTCTTCCGTACAATGGGGTAGAAGGAGTGTCGAAATTTGAAGGAAACTCAACAATGATTCACAGAGAAGGTGCAGTTCAGCATCTATATCTAGTACAGTAGCTGATATGTATGTTCTCTAAAACTCGCTACCGCGTGTATTTTTTTTGAGTTTGCATGAAATGTACAACTCGGTGAGAGTAACCGATGAGATTGCTTTAACACCTTCTAACCAATGAGAACAAAGTTAGTGTCCTGATTTTTGAAGCTAATTAATATACAAGGACAACCATCTGTGATTAGTTGCTAGTTACCATGACTATGGTTGGCATTCTTAAATTTGTTTACACTTTAGATGCTAGCGGACATGTGCTGTTTGATCCTTGACCATAAGATTTCTAGTAACTTTCTCCCAGCTGTTAACATATGGAAGAGCAGAGTAACCGTTCGTAAGTAAAAGCTTGCGAATATTTTTAGTGTGCAAATCCCATTATTACAGACATTTAGTATTTATTGTTGAAAGCCCATGTGCCCCACAGATTATCTTCCCCGCGGTTGAGAATGACGTAGCAAGATTAAACTTGACCTGGACACTTTATAAATTGTTGTCAATGCAGATAGAGAGGCCATGGAAACAGATTATTTTCATAAATGTTAAGTATGTATTGATATTTTGCCTTTTTTATAGATCGGCTAATCTCACTTCAAGTATGGTTATTGACTAATTAACTTACATTGGGTTATATAACTTTGAGGCTGTGTGTAATGGATTTATACTTTCTATTAAAACACACTAGTTTTATAGTCATAGTATTATAAGTCAGGGTGGTACAATGCTGCGATTCCAAAGCATTGAACGTTCATTTGGTCTTTCAACTAGGACAGGTACGAAACAAAAATGAAAAGATTATTTTCCCTCACCCAACCCCCAACATAGTGATTTTCCATTCAGCTTTCCCTGCGTGCTACTTTTATGTATTACCTTATGCCCAGTTTATAATATTTTATTAGACAAGATGTTCCATTTGCCTTTGAGTGATAATCTGCTGGAATCTATAACACGGATTGATTTTACCTTAACGTAGTGAAGGGTGAGGCAATCATGACCACTAAGCAAAGAATTCTAAAATTAATGTGATTTTCAATTCTTATGAACTTCTTTGAAGAAAGTTGATTTGTTTGACTTTTTAAAATAAGTAACTGATTTCTGCCAAAAATTATTGTATGTCGAATTAAGGTGGTTATGGCAAGAATAGAGAGCTACTGAACAGCGAAGAGTCAGGATAAAAGGATTCTGTTGGAGAGTTGCTTTCATTTAATGCACAAATGAATGGTACACGCATTCTATCAAATTGGAAGTCTTTGCAAATTGTAATAAGGATGGTGATGATAATAGAGACACAATTAGCTGTCAATTGGGCAGATACATAACAGATGCAATTTAGTATATCAGACATTATGTAGTTTATGAATGAAGAATGGAGGAATAGGTATGCGGCCCAAGTCAGCCTTTTCTGAAAATGCCTGATCTTCTCTGATCTCTGAAGCTAAGCAGATTCAGGCTTGGTTAGTATGTGGATGTGACCGCCTAGGAATACCAGTTGCAGTAGGCTTTAATAGCATTACAGCTATACTGAGGGAGGATTTGAGCTATAAGGAGAGGCTGAACAGGCTGGGGCTATTTTCCCTGGAGCGTCGGAGGTAGAGGCGTGACCTTAGAGGTTTACACAGCCATTCGGGACATGGATAGGATAAATAGACAAAGTCTTGTCCCTGGGGTGGGGGAGTCCAGAACTGGAGGGCTTAGGTTTAGGATGAGAGGGGAATGATATAAAAAAGACCTAAGGGGCAACCTTTTCACATAGAGGGTGAAACATGTATGGAATGAGCTGCCAGAGGAAGTGGTGGAGGCTGGTACAATTGCAACATTTAAGAGGCATTTGGATGGGTATATAAATAGGAAGGGTTTGGAGGGATATGGGCCGGGTGCTGGCAAGTGGGACTAGATTAGATTAGATTCCCTACAGTGTGGAAATGGGCCCTTAGGCCCAACAAATCCACACCGACCCTCCGAAGAGTAACCCACCCAGAACCATTCCCCTCTGTCTAATGCACCTAACACTATGGGCAATTTAGAATGGTCAATTTACCTGACCTGCATATTTTTGGACTGTGGGAGGAAACCGGAGCACCCAGAAGAAACCGGAGCACCCAGAGGAAACCCACGCAGACACTGGGAGAATGTGCAAACTCCACACAGACAGTCACCCAAGGCTGGAATCGAACCTGGAACCCTGGTACCGTGTGTGCTAACCACTGAGCCATTGTGCTGCCCCAGTATTGGGTCGGGATATCTGGTCGGCATGGACAGGTTGGACCGAAGGGTCTGTTTCCATGCTGTACATCTCTGTGACTCTGAGATCTCAGTTATCTGTAAGAAACAATACGGTGGTTATGATATGGGATTTTAACTTTCCAAACATAGACTGGGACTGACATAGTGTGAAGGGTTTAGATGTTGAGGAATTTGTTAAGCATGTACAAGAAAATTTTCTGATTCTGTATGTGGATGTACCTAATAGAGAAGGTCCAAAACTTGACCTACTCTTGGGAAATAAGGCAGGGCAGGTGACTGAGGTGTCAGTAGGGGAGCACTTTGGGGCCAGTGACTATATTTCTATTAGGTTTAAAATAGTGATGGAAAAGGATAGACCAGATCTAAAAGTTGAAGGGTTAAATTTGGAGGAAGGCTTATTTTGATGGTATTAAGCCAGAACTTTCAAAAGCTGATTGGGGGTAAATGTTTGCAAGTAAAGGGATGTCTGGAAAATGGGAAGCCTTCAGAAATGGGTTGACGAGAGTTCAGAGAAAGTATATTCCTGTCAGGGTGAAAGGGAAGGCTGGTGGGTAAAGGGAATGCTGGATGACTAAAGAAATTGAGGGTTTGGTTCAGAAAAAGAAGGGAGCATATGTCAGGTATAGACAGGATAGACCGAGGGAATCCTTAGAAGGGTACAAAGGAAATAGGAGTATATTTAAGAGGGAAATCAGGAGGGCAAAACGGGGACATGAGATAGCTTTGGCAAATAAAGAAGAATCAAAAGGGTTTTTATAAATATATTAAGGACAAAAGGGTAACTCCGGAGAGAATAGGGCCCCTCAAAGATGAACAAGGCAACCTTTGTGTGGAGTTGCAGGAGATGGCGATACTAAATGAGTATTTTGCATCAGTGTTTACTGTGGGAAAGGACATGGAAGATATAGAATGTTGAGAAATAGATGGTAATATCTTGAAAAATGTCCATATTACAGAGAAGCAAGTGCTGGATGTCTTGAAATGCATAAAGGTGGATAAATCTCCAGAACCTGATCAGGTGTACCCTAAAACTCTGTGGGAAGCTAAGGAAGTGATTGCTAGGCCTTTTGCTGAGATATTTGTATCATCGATAGTCACAGGTGAGGTGCCGGAAGACTGAAGGTTGACTGACATGGCGCCACTGTTTAAGAAGGGTGGTAAGGACAAGCCAGGGAACTATAGACCAGTGATCCTGACATTGGACTGTACATTTATTTGGAAAGGCAAGGACTGATTAGGGACAGTCAGCATGACTTTGTGCGTGGGAAATCATGTCTCACAAACTTGATCGAGTTTTTTGAGGAAGTAACAAAGAGGATTGATAAGGGGAGAGCAGTAGACATGATCTACATCTGGACTTCAGCAAGGCATTTGTCAAGGTTCCCCATGCGAGAATGGTTAGTATGGTTAGATCTCATGGAATTCAGGATATTTGGATGCAGAATTGGCTCAAAGGTAGAAGATAGAGGGTGGTGGTGGAGGGTTGTTTGTCAGACTGGAGACCTGTGACCAGTGGAGTGCCACAAGGATCGGTGCTGGACCCACTGCTTTTCGTCATGTATATAAATGATTTGGATGTGAACATAAGAGATATAGTTTGTAGGTTTGCAGATGAGACTAAATGTAGTGGACAGCGAAGAAGGTTACTTCAGATTACAACAGAATCCTGATCAGATGGGCTAACGGGCTGAGAAGTGGCAGATGAAGTTTAGTTCTGATAAATGTGAGGTGCAGCATTTTAGGAAAGCAAATCTTAGCAGGACTTATACACCTTAATGGTAAGGTCCTAGGGAGTGTTGCTGAACAAAGAGACCTTGGAGTGCAGGTTCATAGCTCCTTGAAAGTGGAGTCGCAGGTAGATAGGATAGTGAAGAAGGTGTTTGATATGCCTTCCTTTATTGGTCAGAGTATTGAGTACCGGAGTTGGGAGGTCATGTTGCGACTGCGCAGGACATTGGTTAGGTCACTTTTAGAATATTGTGTGCAATTCTGGTTTCCTTCCTCACGGAAGGATGTTGTGAAACTTGGATGCTTTCAAAAAAGATTTACAAGGATGTTGGCAGGGTTGGAGAATTTGAGCTATAGGGAGAGGCTGAACAGGCTGGGGCTGTTTTTCTTGTAGCATTGGAGGCTGAGAGATGTCCTCAGAGGTTTATAAAATCATGAGGGGCATGGATAGGGTAAATAGACAAAGTTTTTTCCCTGGAATGGAGGGAGTCAAGAATTAGAGGGCATAGGTTTCTTGTGAGAGGGGAAAGATATAAAAGGGACCTCAGGGCCAATATTTTCACGCAGAGAGTGGTGTGTGTATGGAATGTACTGCCACAGGAAGTGGTGGAGGCTGGTACAATTGCAACATTTAAAAGGCATCTGGATGGGTATATGAACACGAAGGGTTTGGAGGGATATGGGGCTGGGTGCTGGCAAGTGGGACTAGATTGGCTTGGGTTGTCTGGTTGGCATGGATGAGTTGGACCGAAGGGTCTGTTTCCATGCTGTACATCTCTATGACTCTTATAATTATGAGTGTCAGTGCACTATGTCCTTCTTCCATACCTAGCTCAGAATGGAAAATTGATACTTGCTGCAATATAAATAATTTGTTCCTCGAATGTTATCTGAACCTGTCCCAAATGTGCTTTTAAACAAAATCAGACAGTAGTTTTTACTTCTGTTGTGAAGTAGATCCATGAAGGCCTGCACGTTGCATTAGAACATAGAACATAGAACAATACAGCACAGAACAGGCCCTTCAGCCCATGATGTTGTGCTGAACATTTGTCCCAGCTTAAGTACCTATCCATGTACCTATCCAATTGCCGCTTAAAGGTTGCCAATGATTCTGACTCTGCCACTTCCACAGGCAGCGCATTCCATGCCCCCCCCACTCTGGGTAAAGAACCTACCCCTGACATCCCCCCTATACCTTCCACCCTTCACCTTAAATTTATGTCCTCTTGTAACACTCTGTTATACCTGGGGAAAAAGTCTCTGACTGTCTACTCTATCTATTCCCCTGATCATCTTATAAACCTCTATCAAGTCACCCCTCATCCTTTGCCGTTCCAATGAGAAAAGGCCTAGCACTCTCAACCTATCCTCGTACGACCTATTCTCCATTCCAGGCAACATCCTGGTAAATCTCCTCTGCACCCTCTCCAAAGCTTCCACATCTTTCCTAAAGTGAGGCGACCAGAACTGCACACAGTACTCCAAATGTGGCCTTACCAAGGTCCTGTACAGCTGCAACATCACCTCACGACTCTTGAATCCAATCCCTCTGATAATGATCGCTAATACACCATAGGCCTTCTTACAAGCTCTATCCACCTGAGTGGCAACTTTCAAAGATCGATGAACATAGACCCCAAGATACCTCTGCTCCTCCACCTTACTAAGAACCCTACCGTTAACCCTGTATTCCGCATTCTTATTTGTCCTTCCAAAATGGACAACCTCACACTTGACAGGGTTGAACTCCATCTGCCACTCTTCAGCCCAGCTCTACATCACATCTAAGTCCCTTTGCAGCCGACAACAGCCCTCCTCACTATCCACAACTCCACCAATCTTCGTATTGTCTGCAAATTTACTGACCCACCCTTCGACTCCCTCTTCCAAGTCATTAATAAAAGTTACAAACAGCAAAGGACCCAGAACTGATCCCTGTGGAACTCCACTTGTAACTGGGCTCCAGGCTGAATATTTACCATCTACCACCACTCTCTGACTTCGACCAGTTAGCCAGTTCTCTATCCAATTGGCCAAACTTCCCACTATTCCATGCCTCCTGACTTTCTGCATAAGCCTACCATGGGGAACCTTATCAAATGCCTTACTAAAATCCATGTACACCACATCCACTGCTCTACCCTCATCTACATGCTTGGTCACCTCCTCAAAGAATTCAATAAGGTTTGTAAGGCAAGACCTACCCCTCACAAATCCTTGCTGGCTGTCTCTAATCAAGCAGTGTCTTTCCAGATACTCATAAATCCTATCCCTCAGTACCCTTTCCATTATTTTGCCTACCACCGAAGTAAGACTAACTGGCCTGTAATTCCCGGGGTTATCTCTATTCCCTTTTTTGAACAGGGGCGCAATATTCGCCACTCTCCAGTCCCCTGGTGCCATCCTGTTGACAGTGAAGACGAAAAGATCATTGCCAACGGTTCTGCAATTTCCTCTCTTGCTTCCCACATAATCCTAGGATATATCCCGTCAGGCCCGGGGGACTTGTCTATCCTCAAGTTTTTCAAAATGCCCAACACATCTTCCTTCCTAACAAGTATCTCCTCTAGCTTACCAGTCCGTTTCATGCTCTCCTCTTCAACAATACGGTCCCTCTCATTTGTAAATATTGAAGAAAAGTACTCATTCAAGACCTCTCCTATCTCTTCCGACTCAATACACAGTCTCCCACTACTGTCCTTGATCGGACCTACCCTCGTTCTCGTCATTCTCATGTTTCTCACATACGCTTAAAAGGCCTTGGGGTTATCCTTGATCCTACCCGCCAAAGATTTTTCATGCCCTCACTTAGCTCTCCTCATCCCTTTCTTCAGCTCCCTCCCGGCTATCCTGTATCCCTCCAACGCTTTGTCTGAACATTGTTTCCTCAACCTTATGTAAGCCTCCTTCTTCTTCCTTACAAGACATTCAACCTCCCTCGTCAACCAAGGTTCCCTCACATGACCATCTCTTTCCTGCCTGACTGGTACATACATATCAAGGATACGTCATATCTGTTCCTTGAAAAAGTTCCACATTTCAACGACATCCTTCCCTGACAGCCTATGCTCCTAATTTATGCTCCTCAGATCCTGTCTTGCAGCATCGTATTTACCCTTCCCCCAATTGTAAAACCTGCCCTGTTGCACGCACCTATCTCTCTCCATAACCAAGGTGAAAGTCACAGAATTGTGGTCACCATCACCAAAATGCTCACCCACTAACAAGCACATCACTTGTCCCGGTTCGTTACCAAGTACCAAATCCAATATGGCCTCCCCTCTGATTGGACAATCTACATACTGAGTTAGAAAAGCTTCCTGGACACACTGCACAAACACCGCCCCGTCCAATCTACTTGATCTAAAGAGCTTCCAATCAATATTTGGGAAGTTGAAATTGCCCATGACTACGACCCTGTGGCTTCTGCACCTTTCCAAAATCTGTTTCCCAATCTGTTTCTCCACATCTCTGCTGCTATTGGGGGGCCTATAGTAAACACCCAACAAGGTGACTGCACCTTTCCTATTTCTGACTTCAGCCCATACTCCCTCCAAAGGCAGATCCCCTTCGAACTGACTTTCTGCAGTCGTTATACCATTTCTAATTAGCAATGCCACCCCCCCTTCTTTACAACCCCCCCTAATCTTAATGAAACATCTGTAACCAGGAACCTCCAACAACCGTTCCTGTCCCTCTTCTATCAACGTTTCCGTGATGGCCACATCGTAGCATCAAAAATCTGCAATCCATTTTATAACAGAGAAGATGTTGGTAGATCTACACCACCTGCGCTGCAAATATTCAAGGCAGCAGTTCAGCACAACCATCTCTAGTAAACGTAGGGATGGGCAACTAATGCTACCCTTTGAGTGATAAAAGGCACATGGTGGCTCAGTGGTTAGCATTGTTGCTCTAGACCATCAGGGACCCAGTTCGATTCCAGCCTTGGGCAACTGTCTTTGTGGAGTTTGCACATTCTCCCTGTGTCTGCAAGGGTTTTCTTTGAGTTTGTTTTCCTGCCACAGTGCAGAGATGTGCAGGTTAGGTGAATTGGCCTTGCTAAATTGTCCACTGTGTTCAGGAATGTGTAGGCTAGGTGCATTAATCATGGAAAATGTAGGGTTGTTGGGTAGGGGAACTAGTCTGGGTGGGATACACTTCAGAGGGTTGATGTGGACTTGTTGGGCCCAGTGACCTGTTTCCACACTGTAGAGATTCCATGAAAAAACATCCCCTATTAATAAATTTTAAAAGGCCCACAGTCACTGGAACTTCATTGTAACTTTTATGATTTAAATTAACCTCTTTCTGTCAGGTGGTGACTTTACTATGCAGATGAAAATAGTGAGAGACATGAAAGCATCAACCTCTACCATCTTAACCCTTTGTCAGCCCTATAGTTTCTACCCCAAGTGAAGATGCATTACTTGATTAAATTCTTGGAAATAAAGCATGGAAAATAACTAATGTAAGAGTTGGGAATCAAATTGAAATAATGCTTATAAAATATTCAAATTCAATATAAGAATAGAAAAGATTCTTGCAATGTTAAATATAAGTGCAGTGAAGTCTAAAAAGGCAATATTTGGAGAGATAATAAGGAACCAGATCCAAATCAAACGAACAAGAAACTTATCAAAGACAGCCTTTCATTAGCTGAAGTGATACTAAAATGCGTTACAACACATTAAGTCCTACGGAAGTGTAATCACTGTTTTTGTACAAAAAAATGTAGTCAGTTTGCTGACAGCAAGCTCCTGTAAAATAACAATATGATAATGACTGGATAATCTGATTGTTTAAGAGATAAATATTATCCAGAACAGTGGAAAAAACTCGTCTGTTGCTCTGCAAATAGTGTCATGAGGTCTTTTATAATCATTTGAGAGAGAAAACATTAATAGTGAAAATCCTTCAAAAATGAATTGGATGGAATACAAGATAAATATGTTTTTATGAAGTGTAAAGTGGGGAAATAAAAAACATTACTTGACCAAAACGAGAGTCTAAAAGTGGACAAATGTAAAGAGAAGAGCGAGTTTTGAGAAGATTTGTAGAGAAGTGCAGATGATATATTTTGGGTTATTGTATAAGGGCCTATATATAACAATATGTTACAGCTATTAATTTCTTCAGAGCTCTTTTTTATGCATCCTTGGCAGTAAGATCCATGCTGTTGTAAAGGAGTTTTAATTATTCAAGATCACCTTATTTATGCTATAATATTAATTCATTTTATAATGTACCTTTGCGGTAGGTGGGACTAAAATTTGACCTTCCGGTTCAGAGGTACAGACATGACCATTATGATCGATGTGCTGACATTAGATATGAAAACAAATTCTCTGAATTTATCATAATCAATTATGAAAGTAGCTGGAATGATCTGGGTCTTGGTGTTCCGCCTGGATTCTGGAAAGATAAATTGGTCACCTTCTGATGGTGTAGAATGGGATACAGCAAGCGAAGAAGCTTGGAAGTACACTATGCAGATTTAACACAAGTAGAGAGGTACAAAGAAGGAGATAACTGACATAATTTTGGAGTAAATATGGATGGCCTAAATTGCCAATTCTGCAATTGTTCTCATTAACACAATGTGTTACAGGATCCCCAGAACTATCTGTAGGTTAGGATAGGCCAACCAATAAGATGGTCTAAATGGTGAAGGAAACAATCAATAGAAATTAAACTGGACAGATTAAAAGGAACACAGTACTCCATGGGTAGCTTAAAAATACAAACAAAATTGAGGGATGTAAAAAGTGGAATGAAGGTGAAAATGAACTAACAGAAATTTTGACGCAGATAGAAGGGGCTTTTACAAGTATATTCTAAAGAGAAGCAGTGCTGGAAAATGGGATCCTTCTGTCAAATGGCAGTTGTAGATGAAGAAGGGATGATGGGAGTTTTAAATATTTGCCGCTTGTTTTTACAGTTGAAGTGAGACAAGATGCAGAAGGATATGGAATTATTGGAAACAGCTAAATTTCTAATTTTGCTTTGAAAAACAGTAAAGAACCTGAGAAAGGAAAATCTTTGTGGCTCAAAAAAGGGTACTATTACAAATTTTCAATCACCTTAAATATGGAACTAGGATCAGTGCTAGATTCACTGCTTTTTTTTGTAATTTATGGAAATGATTTGATGTGAATAAAGGAGGAATAGTTAGAAATTTTGCAGATGATACCAAAATTGGTGGTATAGTGGATGGGAAAGGTGGTTATCTAAAAGTATAATGGGACCTTGATCACATGAGCCAATGGGCTGAGGAGTGGCACTTGGAATTTAGTTTAGATAAATGTGAGATGTTACATTTTGGTAAGGCAAATCAGGGCAGGATTTTGGTGTCATAGTCATAGAGATATACAGCACAAAGCTACCCTTCAGCCCAACCCGTCCATGCCGACCAGATATCCCAACCCAATCTAATCCCACCTGCCAGCACCCGGTCCATATCCTTCCAAACCCTTCCTATTCATATACCCATCCAGATGCCTTTTAAATGTTGCAATTGTACCAGCCTCCACCACTTCCTCTGTCAGCTCATTCCATATATATACCACCCTCTGCGTGAAAATGTTGCCCCTTAGCTCTCTTTTATATCTTTCCCCTCTCACAAGAAACTTATGCCCTCTGGTTCTTGACTCCACACCCACCATCCCAGGAAAAAAGACTTTGTCTATGTATCCTATCCATGCCCCTCATGATTTTGTAAACCTCTATAAGGTCATCCCTCAACCTCCAACGCTCCAGGGAAAACAGCCCCAGCCTGTTCAGCCTCTCCCTATAGCTCCAATCCTCCAACCCTGGCAACATCCTTGTAAATCTTTTCTGAACCCTTTCAAGTTTCACAACATCTTTCCGCTAGGAAGGAAATCAGAATTGCAAGCAATATTCCAACAGTGGCCTAACCAATGTTCTATACAACCGCAACATGACATCCCAACTCCTGTACTCAATACTCTGTCCAATGAAGCATACCAAACGCCTTCTTCACTATCCTATCTACCTGTGACTCCACTTTCAAGGAGCTATGAACCTGCACTCCAAGGTCTCTTTGTTCAGCAACACGCCCTAGGACCTAATCATTAAGTGTAACAGTCCTCTGAAGACTTGCTTTCCCAAAATGCAGCACCTCACACTTATTTGAATCAAATGCCACCTGCCACTTCTCAGTCCATTGGCCCATCTGGTCAAGATCCTGTTGTAACCTGAGGTAACTCTCTTCGCTGTCCATTACACCTCCAATTTTGGTGTTATCTGCAAACTTACTAACTGTACATCTTATGCTCGCATCCAAATCATTTATGTAAATGACAAAAAGTAGAGGACCCAGCACCGATCCTTATGGCACTCCACTGGTCACAGGCCTCTAGTCTTAAAAACAACTCTCCACCACCACCCTCTGTCTTCTACCTTTGAGCCAATTCTGTATCCAAATGGCTAGTTCTCCCTTTATTCCATGAGATCTAACCTAGCTAACCAGTCTCCCAGGGGGAACCTTGTCGAATGCCTTACTGAAGTCCATATAAAACATGTCTACTGCTCTACCCTTATCAATCCTCTTTGTTACTTCTTCAAAAAATTCAATCAAGTTTGTGCGACATGATTTCCCTCGCACAAAGCCATGTTGGCTATCCCTAATCAGTCCTTGCCTTTCCAAATACATGTACATCCTGTCCCTCAGCACTCCCTCCAACAAATTGCCCACCACCGACATCAGACTCGAGGTCTAAAGTTCCCTGGCTTGTCCTTACCAACTTTCTTAAACAGTGGAACCACGTTAGCCACCCTCCAGTCTTCACCTGTGACTATCGATGATACAAATATCTCAGTAAGGGGCCCAGCAATCACTTCCCTAGCTTCCCACAGAGTTCTAGGGTACACCTGATCAGGTCCTGGGGAATTATCCATTTTTATGTGTTTCAAGACATTCAGCACTTCATACTCTGTAATATGGACATTTTGCAAGGTGTCATCATCTATTCCCCTACATTCTGTATCTTTCATGTCCTTTTCCACAGTAAACACTGATACAAAATACTTGTTTAGTATCTCCCACATCTCCAGCAGCTCCACACAAAAGCCACCTTGTTGATCTTTGAGGTGCCCTATTCTGTCCCTAGTTACCCTTTTGTCCTTAATGTATTTGTAAAAACCCTTAAGTCTATTTGCCAAAGCCATCTCATGTCCCCTTTTTGCCGTCCTGATTTCCTTCTTAAGTATACTCCTACTGCCTTTATACTCTTCTAAGGATCCACCCGATCTATCCTGTCTATACCTGACATATGCTTCCTCCTTTTTCTTAACCAAATCCTCAATTTCTTTTGAGAAAGTGAGGACTGCAGATGCTGGAGATCAGAGGTTAAAAACGTGTTGCTGGAAAAGCACAGCAGGTCAGTCAGCATCAAAGGAGCAGGTGAATCAACATTTTGGGCCCGAAACATAGATTCTCCTGTTCCTTTGATGCTACCTGAACTGTTGTGCTTTTCCAGCAACACATTTTTAACCTAAATTTCTTTGGTCATCCAGCATTCCCTATACCTACCAACCTTTCCTTTCACCCTAACAGGAATATACTTTCTCTAGACGCTCGTTATCTCATTTCTGAAGGCTTCCCACTTTCCAGCCATCCCTTTACTTGTGAACATCTGCCCCCAGTCAGCTTTTGAACCTTCTTGCCTAATACCATTAAAATTGGCCTTTCTCCAATTTAGAACTTCAACTTTTAGATCTGGTCTATCCTCTTCCAACACTATTTTAAAACTAATAGAATTATAGTCACTGGCCCCAAAGTGCTCCCCCACGTACACTTCAGTCACCTGCCCTGCCTTATTTCCGAAGAGTAGGTCAAGTCTTGCACTTTCTCAAGTCTTGCACATCGACACACTGAATCCAAAAAATGTTCTTGTACACACTTAACAAATTCCTCTCCATCTAAGCCCTTATCACTATGGCAGTCCCAGTCTATGTTTGAAAAGTTAAAGTCCCCTACCATAACCACTCTATTATTCTTACAGATTAGATTCCCTAGTGTGGAAACAGGCCCTTCAGCCCAACAAGTCCACACCGACCCTCCGAAGAGCAACTCACCCAGTCCCATTTTCCTCTGACTAATGCGGCTAGCACAATGGGCAATTTAGCATGGCCAATTCACCTAACCTGCTCATCTTTGGACTGTGGGAGGAAACCCATGCAGACACAGGGAGAATGTGCAAACTCCACACACAATTGAACCTGGGACCCTGTTGCTGCGAGGCAGCAGTGCTAACCACTGAGCCACCGTGTCACTCTCGCTCCTATCAAAGATCATCTTTGCTATTCTATCCTCTACATCTCTGAAACTATTCTGAGGACTAAAGAAATCTCCCAACAGGGTAACCTCTCCTTTCCCGTTTCTAATCTCAGCTCAAACTACCTCAGTATAGGAGTCCTCAAATGTCCTTTCTGCAACTGTAATATTGTCCTTAACTAACAGTGCACACCATCCCCTCTTTTAATATTTTCTCTGTTCTTGCTGAAACATCTAATTCCCAGAACCTGCAATAACCATTCCTGTCCCTGCTTTACCCATGTCTCTGAAATGGCCACAACATCGAAATCCCAGATACCAACCCATGCTGCAAGTTCACTCACCTTGTTCTGGATGATCCTGTCATTGAAGTAGATACACATCAAACTGACTTCTTGTCTGCTGATGTCTTCTTGCAATCTTGAAATTTTAGTTCTGCCCTCACTACTCTCATTCCCCCCGTATACTCAAAGTACAATTTCAGGTTCCCACCCTGCTGTGGAATTAGTTTAAATCCAACCGAAGAGCATTAGCAAACCTCCCCCATAGGATATTGGTACCCCTCTGGTTCAGTTGAAGATATCCTGCTTGTAGATGTCCCATCTACCCCAGAAAGAGCCCCAATTATCCAGGAATCCAAATTCCTCCCTCCTGCAACCATGTGTTCAACTCCTCTCTCTCCCTATTCCTTGCCTCACTAGCACATGGCACGGGCAACAAACCAGAGAAAACAACTGTTTGTTCTAGCTCTAAGCTTCCACCCTAGCTCCCTGAATTTCTGCCTTAAATCCCCATCTCTCTTCCTACCTATGTCATTGGTGCCTATGTGGACCTTGACTTGGGGTTGCTCCCCCTCAAGGATCCCGAAAACACAACCAGAGACATCATAAACCCTGGCACCTGGGAGGCAACACACCAACCATGAGTCTGTCTCATTCCCACAGAACGTCCTATCTCTCCCCCTAACTGTGGAGTCCTCAATGATTAATGCCCTTCTCCTCTTCCCCCTTCTCTTCTCAGCAACAGGGACAGACTCTGTGCCAGAGACCATTTATCCATGATAGGTCCCCCCTCCTAAACAGTGTCCATAGCGGTATACTTGTTGAGGGGAACAGCCACATGGGATCCCTGCACTGCCTGCCAGTTCCCTTTCCGTCCCCTGACAGTAACCCATCTACCTTCATCTTTTACCTGAGGTGTGACTAGCTTGCTGTAACTCCTCTCAACAACCCCTCTGCCTCCCAAATTATCTGAAGTTCTCAGCTCCAGTTCCCTAACGTGGTTTTTGAGGAGTAGGTGTTGTGTGCACTTCCCACACATGCAGTCAGCAGGGACACTACTGATGACCTTTACCTTCCATTCTGCAGGCGGAACATTCAACTGTAATAGAGAGAGACCTCAATGATCCTCTCAGCTGCCCTCACTATCTATTGTAGGGTTTTACAATCTGAGACAGTGCAATTCCCAAACCAGGCAGTGATGCAGCAGCTCAGGGTACGCTGAATGAACCCTCTGTGGAATGTGGTGAAGTTGGGGGGATGGGAGGTGGGAGGTGTGCTTTCCTCAGCCTGCACAGCAAGTAGAGACACTGCTGGGCTTTCTTGGCTATGGAGCTGGTGTTGAGGGACCAGATGAGATTTTCTGCCAGGTGGACGTCAAGAAATTTGGTGCTCTTCACGATCTCCACATGGGAGCCAATGTCCAAACGAGTGGTTGCTCCATGCCCTCCTTTAGTCAACAACCATCTTTCATCTTGTCCACATTCAGAGACAGGTTGTTGGCTCTGCACCAGTCCGTTAGCTGCTGCATCTCCTCTCTGTATGCTGACTCATCGCTCCTGCTAACGATGACTGAGATCTCCTTACAAATTTGTGTCTCAATTTCCCTTTGACTATTAGGCGATGTATAATACAATCCCAATAAGATGATCATCCCTTTCTTATTTCTCAGTTCCACCCAAGTAACTTCCCTGGATGTATTTCTGGGAATATCCTCCCTCAGCACAGCTGTAATGCTATCCCTTATCAAAAACACCACCTCCCCTCCTCTCTTGCCTCCCTTTCTGTCCTTCCTGTAGCATTTGTATCTTGAAACATTAAGCTGCCAGTCCTGTCCATCCCTGAGCCATGTTTCTGTAATTGCTTTGATATCCCAGTCCCATGATCCTAACCATGCCCTGAGTTCCTCTGCCTTCCCTGTTAGGCCCCTTGCATTGAAATAGATGCAGTTTAATTTATCAGCCCTGCCTTGTTCTCTACTTTGTCCCTGCCTGCCCTGATTGTTTGACTCACTTCTGTTCTCAACCGTACCAGTCTCAGATTGATCCTTTTCCTCACTATCTCCCTAGGCCACACCCCACCATCTTACTACTTTAAATCCTCCCGAGCAGATCTAGCAAATCTCCCTGCCAGTATATTAGTCCCCTTCCAATTTAGGTGCAATCTGTCCTTCCTGTACAGGTCACTTCTACCCCAGGAGAGTTTCCAATGATCCAAAAATGTGAATCCTTCTCCCATACACCAGCTCCTCAGCCATGGATTCATCTGCTCTATCATCCTATTCCTACCTTCACTAGCTCGTAGCACCAGGAATAATCCAAATATTACTACTCTCAAGGACCTCCTTTTTAAATTCCTGCCTAACTCTCTGTAATCTCCCTTCAGAATCTCAACCTTTTCCTGTTCTATGTCGTTGGTTCTTATTCCTCTACAAAATGCTCCTCCAGGTTTAATTAATACTTATGGATTATATTTAAGTTTAATCAAGAGACATATCTCAGTAAGACATATAATCAAGAAAGAACCCACTCTACTCACTACTGCAGACTTACTGTGAAGTTATGCTTAAAATATTCACTTATTCACTTACCTGTTTCTGTGCTGTGACCTCTCCAAAACAGGTTCCTCCAAGATTAGTTGTGAATTTCACTACACTTAATGGTCGGGTCTGGGCAGTATTGCTAAATAAAGAGATCTTGGATTGCAGATTCATAGTTCCTTGAAAGTGGAGTTGCAGGTAAACAAGATAGTGGAGACGGTGTTTAGTACTGCTTTCCTTTAATGGTCCGGTGCATTGAGTATAGGAATTGGGAATGTCATGTTGCACCTGTATAAGACATTGGTTTGGCCATTTTTGGAATGCTGTGTTCAATTCTGGTTTCTCTACTGTCGGAAAGATGTTGTTAAATTTGAAAAGATAATGAAAAGATTTTCAAGGATATTGCCAGGGTTGGACGGTTTGAGTTGTAGGGAGAGGCTGAATAGGTTGGAGCAATTTCTCGTGGAGCATTGGAGGCTGAGGGGTGACCTTATTGAGATTTATAAAATCATGAGAGGCATGGAAAGAGTGAATAGCCAAGGTCATTTTCCCAGGGTAGGGGAATCCAAATATAGAGGGCATAGGTTCAAGGTGACAGTTGGAAAATATAAAAGATACCTAAGGGGCAACATTTTCACACAGAAGCTGGTGCATTATGGAATGAGCTGCCAGAGGAAGTGATGGAGGCTGGTATAATTACAGCATTTAAAAGGCATCTGTATGAGTAGATGAATAGAAAGGGTTTAAAGGGTATAATAATGCTGTTCCTTTAACAAGGTTATGTTATCCTTGGTTTCTTTCAAGAGGGGTTGTAAAAGGCAGAGGTTCTGATTTCTTTAGGATTTGGGTCATAGACTCCTAGAAATGTACTCAAAGAGAAACAGACCTTTCAGTCCAACTCGTCAATGCCAACCATATATCCTAAATTAATCTAGTCCCATTTGCCAGCACTTGGCCCACATCCCTATATATCCTTCCTATTCATATACCCATCCAGATGCCTTTTAGATGTTGTACTTGTACCAGCCTCCACCAATTCCGCTGGCAACTTGTTCCACACATGCACCACCCTCTGCGTGAAAAAGTTACCCCTGAAGTTCCTTTTAAATCTTTCCGCTCTCACCTCTCTAGTTTTTGCTCTGTAGTTTTTGACTTCTCCACCCCAGGGAAAATACCTTGTCTATTTACCCTATCCATACTCCTCTTGATTTTATAAACCTCCATAAGGTCGCCCCTCAGCCTCCAACGCTCCAAGGAAACCAGCCTTTGCTAATAGCTAACAGATACTAGTCAAGGCAACAATCAAGGAAAAGGGCTTTTAGGTTTTGTTTAAAAACTCTCGTGGAATGAAAGCTAAGTGGCCAGTTCCCCCGGTTCAGGGATTTTTTTCTAGTTTTGCTTTAGCTTTAACTGGGGGCTCCAAAAAGCTGTTGGGAGAAGAAGAGGTTTGACCTTTAGCCAATGGTCCCTGGCTGATCCTCTCTGCAATCTATCTCTCCTGTAAGAACCCGTGTGTTTGAATTTATTTTTTTGCCAAGGGGTGTGTTTATAGGATGTTGCAGGAAATTTGAACAGCACTTTGTTAAATTGTGGGCGATATGGTGTCGGTTGGGTTTTCAAATAGTTATTATTCTAAATTCTGTTTTCTTCTACTTATGTTTCATTCAGTAGTCTGTAATAAATTGTTTTACTTGAAGCCCAGTTGTTTGACCAGATGCATTACTCCTGGGATATCCATCTTAACATCTGCCCAGAACAAGTAGAAAAGTTAGGATCTGAGCTACCATTTTAAAATGTTTTGGTGGATCTGGCTTGATCCATAACAGTGAGATATAGCTCAAATGCTGGCAATTAGGACTGGATTAATTTAGGATATTGGTTTGGCATGAACGATTTGGACTGAAGGGTCTGTTTCTGTGCTGTACGTCTCTGTCTCTATAATTGCAAATGCAGACCTTATTAACTCTGAAGAAATTCCTATGGCTGCATTTCCTCTTTGCCATTTTCTTTTAAATTCCTCTTGAATTCTACCTCTGGCCAAATTTTTGATCAAAAATCTCCTCCTTTGCCTCAATCACTTTTTATCAGTGTATTACTACAATTCCCTGTGATTCCTTTCTCCACTTAAAAAGTTATACGTATACGCAACAGATTTTATTCCCTTTAAAAGATTTCACTTGAAAGAGTCTCTCCAAAAAGTCAGGGTTTGGACTATATTTTTGTCCACAACCAGTTCTGAATTTGGATTGTGCAAACTGAGCATGTCCAGGTAATAATTTCCCAGAATGCAGTAGCTCTAGTCAGTTAACAACATTCTAGCAGTTTCAGTCTAACTGTTCCTCAAAGGAAACTGAGAAGACAATTTAAGAATTTTTTTATACAGGTAGAAATTTCATTACTTTACTTCCATTTCCTGTGGGGAAGTCAGACAACTGATTCCATGGCTACTATAATTTTTAGTTTATGGTCTACAAAGTTCAGGAACTGCATTTGCTCAGCAGCATTTGGTGTTTTTCGTCATCATAATTGAGTTCACCTGAAGCAAACAGCCTGCAACTTTTTTCACGGGTTAGCACCTGGTACATTGCAAGGTAATGTAAACGCTCGAATTTTTAACAGGTGTCAACCATCATGACTTATCATGTTCCATTTGGTTACAATGAACAGAAATGGATTTTCAAAATCTCTAATTGCAGCCAGTATTTTGTATTAGAAGTTAGTTTTTAGAATTTTTTTTAGGAGAAAGTGAGGACTGCAGATGCTGGAGATCAGATCTGAAAAATATGTTGCTGGAAAAGCACAGCAGGTCAGGCAGCATCCAAGGAACAGGAGAATCGACGTTTCGGGCCTAAACCCTTTCCTGAAGATATTGTTTTTTGACAATGAAAGAATGCTGAGGGATACAGGTGAATACAGACAAACAGCAGAGCAAATACTGTGTTTATGAAGATCCCTTAAAGTCACAAGCCGTGGATACCATACACACAGCTCTCCAAGTTCTGTTCTCCACACCCATGACTACAATACAGTCAGAGTCATACCTTTTCATTCCTATAACTACGGACAGACAACAGGTGATTACCTAATGAATGTCACACTACTGGGAATTATCCGGTCAGTGATATTTGATACTCCATTAAGATATCCATGTCTCTTGTACTGCACTAATGTTGTCTAGAGTTCCTCTTCCCAACTTGCCATAAGTGCAGTCTAGTCAGTCTCTAAAGATTTGGTTTCCATTTAATGTCATAAGGGATTGATTGATTATTTTAAATTTCTGGTACCAGGTTTGGTCTTCTCTGTGATATTGTATTGGTTAGTATGTCAACTTGTAGGTTAAAAAAGGATAATTATTTAGATATATTTTTAATATAAATATAATATATCACAGGAAATGATATAATATCAAGTATTAGAGTCATATTATCATAGGGATCTCTAGCAGAAAAGGGCTCTTCAGCCCATCAAGTCTGTGCCAGTCAAGAACAAGCACCTACCTGTTCTAATCCCATTTTCTAGTACTTGACACATGGTCTTACATGCTATGGAAGCACAATTGCATGCAAAAATACTATTAAATGTCGAGGATCTGTGCTTCTAGCACCCCTTGTAGTGAGTTCCAGATGCCCACCATTCTCTGGGTGAAATCTTTTTTTCTGGCATCCCTTTTGGACCTCCTGCACCCATGTTAAATCTATGTCCCCAGTCACTAACCCCTCCCCCAAAAGGAAAGGTTTCTTCATGTGTACCTTATAGATGCTCCTCAATTTTTTTTTCAATTATGTCCTCTCTCAATGTCCTCTGCTCCAAGGAAAACAACTGCAGTGAATCCAAACTCTCTTCGTAGCCAGGCAACTTACTGGTAAATCTCCTCTGCATCCTATTGAGCACAATCACATCCGTCCTATAATGTATATTCTAGAACTGCACACAATGCCCCAAACATGGCCCAACCAACATTTTGTACAGTTCCAGCATAACCTCCCTTATCTTAAATTTTATGCCCTGGCTAATAAAGACAAGTATTCATATGTGATTTACCTGGCTGTCCTGCTACCTTAAAGGACCAGTGCACATTCACACTCGGGTCCCTCTGATCGTTGGTGCTTCCCAGGATCCTTACACAAGTGGGGTGCCAGGAGACTAGAGGGTGGCTAATGTGTCACTATTCAAGAAATGTGATAAGTAAAAGCAAAGGAACTATAGACTGGTGAGCCTGGCTTTGGTGGTGGGAAGTTGTTGAAGGAGATTCTAAGGGACAGGATTTACATGTATTTGGAAAGGCAAGGACTGATCAGGGATTGTCAACATGGCTTTGTGCATGGGAAATTAACTCACTAACTTGATTGAGTTTTTTTAAAGAAGTGACAAAGAATGTAGATGAAGACTGAGTGGTGGACATTGTGCATGTGGAGTTCAGTAAGGTGTTTCATAAGGTTCAGCATGATAGATTGGTTAGCAAGATTAGATTACATGAGTTTTAGGGAGAGCTAGCCATTTGGATATAAAATTGGCTTGAAGGTATGAGACAGAGGGTAGTGGAGGGTTGTATTTCAGACTGGAGGCCTGTGACTAGTGAAGTCCCATAAGAATCAGAGCTGGGTCCATTGTTTTTTGTCATTTATGTAAATGATTTGGAAGTGAATAAAGGAGGAATCGTTAGTAAGCTTGAACTGATACCAAAATAGATGGTATAATGGACAGTGAAGAAGATTATCTCAGAATACAAAGGAGACTTGAAAGATGAGCCAATGGACCAAGGAGTGGCAGATGGAGTTTAATTTAGATAAATGCAAGGTGCTGCATCTTGGTAAGGCAAATCAGGGCAGGACTTATACACTTAATGGAGTGTGTTGACGAACAAAGAGGCCTTGGAGTACAGGTTCATAGTTCCTTGAAAGTGGAGTCGCAGGTAGAAAGGGTAGTGAAAAAGGTGTTTGTTGTGCTATCCTTTCTTGGACAATGCATTAAGAGTAGGAGTTGGGATGTCATGTTGCAGATGTATCTAACATTGGTTCGGTGACCTTCTGGTCTCCCTGCTAAAGGAAGGATGTTGTGAAACTTGAAATGGTGCAGAAATGATTGACAGGGATGTTGCTAGGGTTGCTGGTTTTGAGCTATAGGGAGAGGCTGAATAGGCTGGAGCTTTCTCCCTGGAGCATCGGAGGCTGAAGGGTGACATTATCAAGATTTATAAAATCATGAGGGACATGAAAAGAGTGAATAGACAAGGTCTTTTTCCCAGGGTATTGGAGTCCAAGACTAGAAGGCTAAGACTTAAAAGGGACTTAAGGGGCAACTCTTTCATGCAGTGATGGTGTGTACATGGAATGAACTGCCATTGAAAGTGTTGGAGTCTGGTACAATTACAACATTTAACTCTGGATGGGTATATGAATAAGAAAGGTTTAGAGGGATATTGACCAAAGGCTGGCAAATAGGACTAGATTTTTTAGGCTATCTGGTCGGCATGGATAATTTGGACCAAAGGGTCTGTTTCTCTGCTGTACAAATCTATGACCATAACTCTTTGATTCTAAAATCTCTTGCCTCCACATGGATTGTTTGGATTAAGTTCCATTTGCTATTTCTCTGCCCAAGTCTCCAGTCCATCTATATCCTGCAGCTCCCCAAATCTTTATGTCATCCACAAATTTACTAATCAGACCACCTACATTCTCCTCCAAATTATTTTTATAAGTCACCAACAAAAGTTGTTCCAAAACTGATCCATGTGGAACCCCACTTATCATAATTTTCCAGTCAGAAAAATATCCTTTCACAAATACTCTGTCTTCTATTACCAAGCCAGTTCTCTATTCATCTTAATAGTTCACCATGGATCCCATTTGACTTCACCTTCTGTCTCGCCCTGCCATGAGAGATCTTGTCAAAGGCCTTGCTAAAGTCCATATGGATAACATCCACCACTCTGCCTCATCAATCATCTTTCTCACTTGCTCAGAAAAACTCAACCAAATATGTGAGACAAGACCTCCACCACACAAAGCCGTGCTGCTTTTTGCTACTAATTTATGTAATTAATTTGGATGTAAACATATAAGTTATGGTTAATAAGTTTTGGTAGTATAGTTAAGAGCAACGAAGGTTACCACAGTGTACAACAGGATGTTGATCAGATGGGCCGAGGAGCGGAGTTTCATTTAGATAGATGTGTGGTGCTACATTTTGGTAAGGCAAATCAGGGCAGGACTTATACTCTTCATGATAAGATGTTGGGGAGTGTGGCTGAACAAAGAGACCTTGGAGTGTAGGTTCATGTTTCCTTGAAAGTGGACTCCCAGGTAGACAGGATAGTGAAGAAGGCATTTGGTATGCTTGCCTTTTATTGGTCAGTGCATTCAGTATAGGAGCTGGGAGGTCATACCGTAGCTGTGCAGGACATTAGTTGGACTGCTTTTGAAATACTGCATTCAATTCTGGTCTCCTGTGAAAGAAACGATGTTGTGAAACTTGAAAAGGTTCAGAAAAGATTTACAAGGATGTTACAAGGATGATCGGAGAGTTTGAGTTATAGGGAAAAGCTAAATAAGGTGGGGCTATTTTCCCTGGAGCATCAGAGGCTAAGGTTTGACCTTATAGGAGTTTAACATATCGTAAGATGCATGAATACAGCGAATAACCAAGGTCTTTTCCCCAGGATAGGGGAGTCTAATGCTCGAGGGCATAGGTTTAAGTTGGAAGAGGAAAAATTTAAAAAGGACCTAAGGGGCAACTTTTTCCCACAGAGGGTGGTGCGTGTGTGCAATGATCTGTGAGAGGAAGTGATGGAGGCTTATACAATTACAACATTTAAAAGACATCTGGATGGGGATATGAATAGGAACAATTTAGAGTGATATGGGCCAAGTGCTGGCAAATGGGACTAGATTAATTTAAGATGTCTGGTCAACATGGACGAGTTGGACTGAAGAGCCTGTTTCCATGGTGCACAGCTCTATGACTCTGTGAATGATCATTAAACTCAGTATCCTGCTTTCGCTTGCTCCTCATATACTTTGGTCCTTTAGCCTGAGTTCTTCTTGAAAACATTAAATTCTTTGGCCAAAATCACTATCTGTGGCAGAGATTTCCAGTCTCCCCATTCTCCAGGTGAAGAATTTTCTCTTCATATCCTCCTACTCCTGAAGATTCTGTTTCCATGCTGTACAGTTCTGTGATTCTATGACTCTCAAGTCCATATTTTTCCAGAAGTGAATAAATCCTGTCTCTTAAAAATCTTCTCCAATAATTTCCCTAAACACTGACCTATGGCTCACTGGCCTGTAATTTCCCGGCTTATTCCTGTTGCCCTGCTTAAACAAAAGAAAAGCATTGGCTATTCTCCATTCCTCTGGGACTTCACCTGTAACAAAAGAGGATACAAAGATTTTGTACAAGATCTCACCAATTTCCTCCATTGCCTCCCTCAGTATTCTGGGATAGATCTCATCAAGTCCTAGGGATTTATCTACCTTAATGTTTTCTTTCTATGTTCCTTCAGGGCTCGTTCTGTCTTCTGTTTCTTAAACCTTACATATGGTCTCCATTTTTCTTTTTGACTCAGCTCTCAATTTCTCTTGTCATCCAAGATTTACACATCTTTTCATCCATATCCTTCTCTTTTCATAGGAACATGCTGTTTCTGCACTGTAATCAACTGGCCTTTAAAGGATTCCCACGTGATGCATGCGGATTTACCCTGAGACAGCAGTCTCAATTGACATTTTTCAATTCCTACCTTAAATTGCCATAGTTTGCCTTTCCCCAATGTACTTTACCTGAGCACTATTCTAATGCCTATCCATAAGTAACGGTAATAGCATAGTTCAATATCTGGACCAGGTCAGGTCACCATGAAGTTCATGCTTTCTCAACTTCACCCCTTGCTAGTCATCTCTTTTTAATGGAAGAGCAGCTATACGTTCCTCTGGGACTATTACAACTTTACCTTATGATATCCTCCTGCCATCTAAGGCTATCATCCTCACTATTTACCAACCAAACAATTTTTGTGTCATTTTGCAAACTTACTGATCAATCCTCCTACTTTCAGGTCGAAATAATTTATATATACCATAAACAGCAAGGGCCCCACCAATGATCCATGCAGGACCCCACTGAACACAGATTTAAAGTCAGAAAAACACTCCTCAACCATCATCCTTGGCTTCCTCCTCCTCAGCCAACTATGGACTCAACTAGCTGAATTTCCTTGGATCCTACCATCTTTGCTATCAATATCACATGTAAGATCCTATCAAAAGTCTTGCTAAAGTCAAAATATCAAATGCTTAATCCTCATCTACACACTTGGTCATCGCTTCAAAAAAGTCAATCATTTGGTCAGACATGACCTCCCCTTAACGAAACTATGCCAATTGTTGTTCATTCATCCCTACCTCTCCAAATGCAGATTAATTAATTCTCTCAGAATTACCTACACAGTTCCCCACCAGTGAGGTTGGGCTGACTGGCCTGTGGTTTCCTGATTTATCCCTTGCTCTGTACTTGAATATTGGTACCACACTGGCTGTTCTCTGCATCTTTCCTGTGGCCATAGAGGAATTGCAAGTTATTATTCTGTCAATAAAGAGACTAAATTATTGTTCTAGTCCTGCACATTCAAGCTGACTGATAATGAGGAGTGAGAAGAAGTACCCCTGTAAAACTCTGTGCTCAACCTCAAAACCTTTGACTGTATTAGCCTAAAACTCCAGATAACACAAAAGCAGTGAAGTGAATTGAACTTGAAATCAGCCTCTGATATCTAGAAGTATTGCTGATGCACCAGGAAAGCAGTTATAATTAGTGAGGGCTGAATCTTACATCTTGTTGCCAATGTCCGAGTTGTATTGAGTCGTTTGGAGAAACCTCCATCGCGAGACCGAATGTTGTTATTGCCGTACCTTAGCAAAATCACCTTGTTAACTACTATTCTGCCCTTATGGTGTTTGTCATGTCCAATTCAGGCCCCATTTTACCCATGGGCCATTTCCACAACAATTCATCACTCAGCGGATATCCCAGAATTCATCAGCATTCCTTCCATCTGCATCATCTTTAAAAGCCCATTGTATGCCCAGAAAAGCACAGTCAGTCTGGAGCTGTCCTGCACAATTCCTGACATTTACCCTGAACATGTTAGATGGAGAGAAACTGGCGGACCCACTGTTGCACTACTCCATTCCTAGATGGACAAGGTGGGGCAGAGGCAGGACTTACTCTTTTTTTTCATGCCCAGCAGTGGAGGCCACGACACCAAATCATGCCATCCTGGTCTGAGGTCGCCTTGGGGTCAGTGCAGTCTCAGCTGTCTGGAGGAATAAACGGCAGTATTGAAAGAAGGTCAGTTACCTTCCCAACTTGGACTGCATAAGTGCTATCATCTTCTCTGATACCTCACACTCAAAGCTATTGTAATCACCTCCCACCAAGACTCATACTCTACCTCTTTTATTATTGCTGCAACATCTTCCCTCACTTGTTCTCATCTACCACTAATCCTGCATACCTTCTGCACTATCTTCTTAATTGGGACACTTGACCTATTCCAAAAGTGACAGCTGTGCCACCCACTTTCATATCACCTCTGTCTAACTCCAGGAGGAAAATAGCCTCCAGAAGGGCAGAAACAAGACAAGTAGTGGACAGCCTAACATTTAGCTCCTCATCCCTTACATGGAAAGCATTTTGACTGACTGCCTTGAATAAAAGGCTGGCTATGTCAAAGTTGAAAATGTGTTGCTGGTTAAAGCATAGCAGGTTAGGCAGCATCCAAGGAATAGGAAATTCGACGTTTCGGGCATAAGCCCTTCAAAGCCCTTGGACTTGTACCAGAGGCTGCTGTTAACTTAGAATGTCCCTGAATGAAGGCTGATCCCCTTAATTTGATTGAGGCCTACTGACAACCATGATAAACTTCCTTCCTTTGTGTCTGTGCTAAACAGCAAGATAGATGTTATATGAATTTGGTATCTCTGCATAAATGGCAAAATGTAAAAAGGCAAGCATGTCCATGCAACACAGGGATGCTGTGAGCATCCAGGCAGGTTCAGTGTGTGAGAGTATTGTGACAGTGAGCAAAAAGCCTGGGTTTGAACTGGTGAGCTGGATGGGAGTCCCTGAGAGTACAGTGTCCTTGTTTATGTATTATAATGATAGTTCCCAGTGTAGTCCGAGGTGAAGTAATTTTCTGTAAGTGGATCGGAGATGTACAATGAGAATTCTTACAGGTAGGCACATGTTGGATACTGATGTCCATGTATGAAAAATGTGTGTAGTCAGTGCACAGTGGGAGCCTACTCTGAGATTTGGTGCCTGGTTTCAACATGGAAGTTCTTAAGAGTAAGCAGTAAGCAGAACTTAGCTGGTACCAACTCTGAATGCCATGTTGGATTTTCTTGTGTCTAGCTTGTTCGGTGCATTTGGTAAGATAGGAAGCTTAACATTAATGAGGCAAGTTGGGCCATTAAAAAGGCATTTAACAAGCTATACACACCCTTAATAGGCAGCTCACAGTGGGTCTACTGTACCTTTAACAGAGTTAAAAGCTAGCAGAACTACCTGACAACACCAAGTGTTCTGAACAAGACATCATTTAACCTTTTGGTCCAGTAGCTGGCATAGCTGGTTCCTGGAAACAACAAAGCAGATTTGAATTAGATCAGTCAGTTTAAATTATACCCCGAAAAATACAAAACTCCAATCGAATTTGAATTTAGTACATTGACAATCTTAAAAGCCAATGACCCCATCCAATGCTTTGGGGGTATAAAACCAGGGAATATTGAACAGTTGAGAGGAGAACTGCCAAGCCACCAGCATCTGCAGACTGCCTGGAGAATAGCTCACTTAAAGGTACCTTTATCAATCAGTAATTTGTGAAACAGAAGAAGAAAAGAAGACTAAGGAAGATATAAAGAGAAGATTTGATATCTGGCTGGTTTTGTAAATTTGAATTTTTGGTAAAACTTAATTGGAGGTTTTATCAGACTAGTATTATAGAAGAGAAAGTAAGATCGGTTAGAGGAAGGAGTTGTAAATAGTTAATTAGTTATTCTCTGCTATACATTAACAAATAAAGTTGTTAATTTTTACTTGAAATAGTTCATGGCCTCTCGAGTTTTAACAGATGACTGCATGGAATAAATCTTTTCCGTGTTGCTGGTTTAAATTAAGATTAGATTAGATTAGACTTACAGTGTGGAAACAGGCCCTTCGGCCCAACAAGTCCACACCGACCCGCCGAAGCGCAACCCACCCATACCCCTACATTTACCCCTTACCTAACACTACGGGCAATTTAGCTTAGCCAATTCACCTGACCCGCACATCTTTGGACTGTGGGAGGAAACCGGAGCACCCGGAGGAAACCCACGCAGACACGGGGAGAACGTGCAAACTCCACACAGTCAGTCGCCTGAGTCGGGAATTGAACCCGGGTCTACAGGCGCTGTGAGGCAGCAGTGCTAACCACTGTGCCACCGTGCCGCCCACTAAAAGAGGGCAGGAGGGTTTACCCCTTGACGTAAAAGTTTGGGGGCTCATCATTGGGATTTGAACTGGTTTAGATGGATTTGAATAGATTTGGTGATACAAAAAATCCCAGCAGATTTAAACACTTGCAGGTTAGTGTCCTAGATCCTTAAATAAAACGTAGTTGAGACAATTTGTTTAATTTCAGTGACTTGTGGTTGATTAAATTAGAAGTGTGGGAAATGGCTCTTAAAATTGCTGAAGAGATTTTGGGATTTGAAGATGATTCTCAAATTTGCTAAGAAAGTTTAGAATTAGCAAATAAGTTAGACTTGGTTTAACCAAACACAAAAGTAAAGCTGAAATTGTAAGGGAGTTACTCAAACACTTCGGTGTATTAGAGAAACAGACATGGAATTAGAAGATAAACAAAGGGAGGAAAAGAGAGAGGAAAGAGCAAGAGAGAAAATTCTTTGCTGAGCAAAGAGAGAAGAAAGGAGAGAGAAAAAGAGAGAGAATTTGAACTTGAGAAATTGTGACTTAACAAAATGAAGGTAACAGGATGGAGATTAAAAGAGAAGATAGTGATATATGCAAATATGTCAAAACTCTGCCACATTTTGATGAGAAAGATGTTGAAGCCTTTTTTATTTCATTTGAAAAAATAGCTAGGCAAATGGAGTGGTCCCAGGATTTATGGGTAATACTAGTTAAGACTAAACTGGGTGACAGAGCTAGTGAGGTATTTGCCAATTGTCAGATGAGGTGAAGAGATTATGAAGAGGTTAAACATGTTATTTTAAGTGCATATGAATTGGTGCCAGAAGCATATAGACAGTAGTTCAGAAACACAAAGAAGGAACCAAGTCAGACTTATGTTGAGCTTGAAAGAATTAAACAGAGTTGTTTTGATAGATGGGTGTGTGCTTTAAAAATAGATAGGACCTTTTGAGGCTCTACAAGAGACTATTCTGCTGGAGGAATTTAGAAATTCACTTCCAGAGATGGTAGCAATTCACGTGGTGGAACAGAAAATTCAGGAAGTGAGAAGGGCAACAGAATTAGCAGATGAGTACATACTGGTGCATAAGACAAGCTTACGGCCAGGACTTCATTCTGTGAGGGATAGAATTTGGGAGAAGAGGAGATTCTGCACTACAAAACCAAGAATAGAGAGCACTGGTAAAAATTTACAAGATAAAAAAGAAGTCCAGGAGGGTGGAAAGGAGATGAAAGGCCTCAGGTGTTTCCACTGTGGTAAAGTGGGACATGTAAAGTCACAGTGCTGGGCGGTGAAGAAAGGCACTGTGGGAAAAGATGTGGTAAAAGAAGCTAAGCCAGTTGCATTAGTGAAAGCAGTAAGTGTCGAAAGAAGTGTCGAGGAGCTGCAGGAGAGTGCACAGCCTAGGCAGAGGCTGGGTGTAGAGTTAATACCTGATCTCTACAAATATTTTGCCTCAATGGGTAAAGTTTACTCAGAATGAACAGGAGGAGAAGAACAAGAAGTAATAATTTTGAGATATAGGATTTAACAAGTTGCTGATAGCAAGGGATGAATGAATATGCACTCCTTCTGATCTGTTACCTAAGTGCAGAGTAATTTGTGGGATTGATGGACAGAAATTTAGCATTCCCCTTTGTAAGATCAGGTTGGAGTGCCAACTCAAGTCTGGGGAAGTTACAGTGGGAGTGATTGACTGAGTGTCAGTTCCAGGAATTCAGTTTGTCCTTGGGAATAATTGCAGGATTCAAGGTGGGAGTGACACCCTTCGTTGGGGGGAAGCCTAAGAAACTGAAGAGTTAAAACAGAAATATCCTGGTATTTTCCCAGACTATGTAGCAACCAGATCCCACTATCGTAAGTCACAACATGAAGCAAAAAGTAAAGAGAAAGATGAAGGAGTTGAGGTTCAGTTAGCGGACACCCTGTTTGACCTAGTAGTGCAGAAAAAAACCTAAACAGGCAGAGGGTCAGACAGAAGTCTTTAGCCCTGAAAGGCTAAGGAACTTGCAACAGCAAGATAAGACGATAAAAGATATATATGTGGATGTGTACTCTGAAAACGAGACAGAGAATATTCCAGAAATATTTCTTATTTGAAAGATAGAATCCTAAATGGAAATGGAGACCATGGCAGGTTAGTGCAGAGGAGAAATGGGCTGAAGTGCACCAGATTGTGTTGCACCAGGAGCTGTCACGAGTAGCGCATGAACTACCTGTAGGAGGTCATCGAGGGGTATGAAAGACTCAGGCAAAGTGCAAAAACATTTTTATTGGCCTGGCATACACAAGGATGTGGTTAACTTTTGCCATGCGTGTCGTACCTGCCAAATGGTAGGTAAGTAGTAAAAGCAGCACCTCTGTTGCCAATTCCTGCATTTGAGGGACCTTTCACACGGGTTATAATCAAATGTGTGGGTCCCTTCCTGAGAACTAAAAGTGGGAACCAGTACTTGTTAACCATCATGGATGTGTCTACCAGATTTCCAGAGGCAATTCCATTACAAAGTATCAAGGCAAAAAAGATGGTAGAGGAATTAGTAGCTGTCTTCACCTGGTATGGGCTACCCAGAGAAATTCAGTCGGACCAAGGGTCAAATTTTACTGCTAGGCTGTTCATGGAGGTATGGATAGCTCAGGTATATAGCATTTAAAATCCAGTGCATATCATCCTGAATCCCAGGGAGCTTTAGAAAGGTGGCATCAGACCTTGACAGCCATTTTGAGAGCATACTGTCAGGATTACCCAAATGATTAGGATAAAGGTATCCCATTCGTATAATTTGCCATTAGAGCTGCCCCAAATAAATCTGCTCAGTTCACTCCCTTCGAGTTCATATTCAAGGGTGAAGTGAGAGGCCCTTTGAAATTAATGAAAGAAAAATTGCCAGCACCGAAGTCGGAGAACTCACACTTAAGATTATTTTCGGACGTGGAAGAGAGATTAAATTGAGTAGGTAAATTAGCTTAACAGCACCTAAAGAGGGCACAGTGTAGAATGAAGCAGGTGGCAGATAAAAGCTCTGACACTTAGACATTTTCCAAATGGTATGACCTGTTAGTACTGTTACCAGTAATGGGGACCACTAAATCTGGCTTTGAAGGGATCTCCTATCAAACTGAGAACAAGTTGAGTCAGGTGAACTATTTATTAAAGATGCCAGATAGAAAAAAGAGGTATTGGGTACACCATGTGAATAAGTTGAAGACTAAAGAGGAAGAACTGGATAAATAGATAAAGTCTTTTCCCTGGGGTCAGGGAGTCCAGAACTAGAGGGCATAGATTTAGGGTGAGAGGGGAAAGATATAAAAGAGATCTAAGGGACAACTTTTTTACGCAGAGGGTGGTATGTGTATGGAATGAGCTGCCAGAGGAAATGGTGGAGGCTGGTACAATTGCAACATTTAAGAGGCATTTGGATGGGTATATGAATAGGAAGGATTTGGAGGGCTATGGGCCAGGTGCTGGCAGGTGGGACTAGATTGGGTTGGGATATCTGGTCTGCATGGATGGGTTGGGCGGAACGGTCTGTTTCCATGCTGTACATCTCTATGACTCTATGACTCTATAACTGGAGAAATCGACGTTACTTACAGCCCTGCAGAGTGAGGAATCAAATCCAGATGATATGGATTTTGATGTGCCTCAAAATAGATTAAAAAATGAAGAAGTCTTTAAGAAGTGGCATAGATTAGTAAGCTATCTGTTTCAGGAGCATAGAACAGAGCTGAAAGATTTGTTACTACAGTATAAGGGCATATGTAAAAATCAGATGGGAAGGATTAATGCTATTGTACATGACGTGGATGTAGGGAATGCTGCTCCTATAAAACAACACGCCTATCGGCTTAATCCTGTCAAAGCCAGACAGGTCCAGATGGAGGTGGAGGCCATGCACAATGAGGACATCATCGAACTAAGCCAGAGCGAGTGCAGTTCGCCGGTCGTCTTAGTTCCCAAAACGGAGAAGACTCAACGATTCTGCGTGAATAATTGGAAAGTCAACGCTATTAAAAAATCTGGTTTGTATCCAATTCCTAGATTTGAGGACTGTTTTGAGAAAGTCTGACAAACCAGTTACATCACCAAGTTGGACTTAACATGTGGTTACTGGCAGGTACCTTTATTAGAGTCGGTGAAAGAAATTTCTGCCTTTGTAACCCCAAATAGGCTACATCAGTTTAAAGTGATGCCCATTGGAATGAAGAAAGCACCCGCCATGTTCCAAAGACTCATGAACAGAGTTGTGGCTGGGTCAACAAACTGTGCAGTCTATTTGGACAATGTAGTGATCTTTAGTAAGTCCTGGAAAGATTACATGGTACAGTTGGCAGAGCTCTTTGAACGACTACAAGAAGCAAAAATTAAATAAAACGGAATTCACGAAAGCAGAGGTGATGTTCTAGGGACATAACAATAGTCATGGAAGGTTGACCCCATGGAACGCAAAGACGAAGGCCATTGAGGAATTTCCACGACCAACCTTGAAGAAAGAGGTGCTTCGATTCTTAGGACTCAGTGGATTCCATTGGAAGTTTGTCCAAAACTTCAGCAGTGTAGTGGTATCGTAAACCGATTTGCTGAAGAACACAATTTTCGATGAACAGAACAATTCCAGGAGGCATTTGACCATTTGAAATCAATATGAACCACCAAACCAGTTTTAGCTACACCAAACTTTTCAAAACCTTTTAAAGTCACCATTAATGCTGTACACCTACAGGAAGATGAAGATGGGATTGAACTGCCAGTTGTTTACTTTTCGAAGAAGATCAACATCCACCAGAGGAAGTACTCCACAATCAAAATGAACTATTGAATTTGATACTGGCCTTCCAACATTCTAATGTGTATGTCACGAACAGTGTTGTGTACACTGATCATAATCTGCTTACATTCTTAGAAGGATTTAATGACTGGAATATGAGACTATTTTGCTGTAGTCTTGCATTACAGACTTGTAATTTAAAAATCATACATGTCACAGATCGTAAAAATGCAATTGCAGATGCGTTATTGCGGATTTAACTGATAAAGTTTCAATGAGATTTGTATTTATTTAATGTGTATATACAGTTATATGGGAAGAAGTTAAGATGAACTTAGATTAAAGTTATCGGTATTTTGGGGTAATGTGTTTAAAGAATAGAAAAAAAATGAAGCCATCTTTTCATTAAGATGGTTCATTTGTTTTTAAGGGGAGAGGTGTTATGAAGATATGGTGTTCTGAACAACATACAATGTAACCTTTTGGTCCCGTAGCTGAGGTAGCTGCTTGCCTGGAAACAACAAAACAGATTTGAATTAGGCCAATCAGTTTAAATTATACCCCGAAAAATACGAAACTCCAATCAAGTTTGAATTTAGTAGGTTGGACAATCTTAAAAGCCAATGACACAATTCAATGCTTTGGGAGTATAAGACCAGGGAAAATTGAGAGGAGAACTGCCAAGTCACCAGCATCGGCAGACTGCCCGGAGAATAGCTCGAAACCTTTATAGATCAGTAACCCATGAAACAGAAATCCTAAAACGAAAAGGTGACCAAGGAAGATATTATGATAAGATTCCTCCTGGTTTTAAAAATTTGAATTTTTGGTACATCCTTATCGGAGGTTTTAGATTAGACTTACAGTGTGGAAACAGGCCCTTCGGCCCAACAAGTCCACACCGACCCGCCGAAGCGAAGCCCACCCATACCCCTACATTTTACCCCTTACCTAACACTACGGGCAATTTAGCATGGCCAATTCACCTGACCCGCACATCTTTGGACTGTGGGAGGAAACCGGAGCACCTGGAGGAAACCCACGCAGACACGGGGAGAATGTGCAAACTCCACACAGTCAGTCGCCTGAGTCGGGAATTGAACCCGGGTCTCTGGCGCTGTGAGGCAGCAGTGCTAACCACTGTGCCACCGTGCCGCCCACTCAGACTAGTATTATAGAAAGGAAAGTAAAAGACAGGATAGAGGAAGGAGTTGTAAATAATTGTTAGTTAATTATTCTCTTTTATACTTGAAGAAATAAAGTTGTTAATGTTTACTTTAAACAGTTCTTGGCCTCTTGAACTTACACAGATGCATGGATGAATCTTTTCTGTGTTGCTAAATTAAGCAAGAGGGTTTACCCCTTGACGTAACACAGCTGCCTATCAAGAAACTCGCCTCGCCTGTTGTGAAAAGTATAAAAGATAGAGCAAGATGCTCCCAACGATATGATAAACCTCATTGGACTTCTCATCCAATTCTGCCTCAAAGCCTTGCCATATCTAGGTCACTGAGACCCCGATAAGATTCCATCCTGAGATTTGGATTGACTTTGCACACCCTTTTTTAGCCCCCATACAGCAATACAAAATTTGCTTCAGTTTTAGCTGGAGACCCTGTTGCAGCATTGTATTAATTGCATATCTTTCATGCCATTGCGATATTTGCACAATGTTAACCGTCACATTGCTAGAGTCATTTCCATCTGTAAGCTTGAACCACTCATTGCACCAATGCAGCTAGCATCAGCTCCAGTATTAAAGCTAGTTCCTGAGTAGGAAAAAGTGACTGAAGGTTGAAATCACAGTACCCAAATTCCCTGAGATGAACTAAAATCTCAGAGGATTTCAAGTTATTCAAACAGTGAATGTGGTTATGTTTTATGATTTGGAGATACCGGTGTTGGACTGGGGTGTACAAATTAAAAATCACACACCAGGTTATAACCCAATAGGTTTAATTGTAAGCACACTAGCTTTTGGAGCGACGGTCCTTCGTCAGGTGATAGTGGAGGGCTCGATCATAACACAGAATTTATATCAAAAATTTGTAGTGTGATGTAACTGAAATTATGCA
This sequence comes from Hemiscyllium ocellatum, assembly GCF_020745735.1. NCBI lineage: Eukaryota > Metazoa > Chordata > Chondrichthyes > Orectolobiformes > Hemiscylliidae > Hemiscyllium > Hemiscyllium ocellatum. The sequence continues at coordinate 99,188,031 of NC_083411.1, read as the reverse complement.
TCGAAAAATTGATTGTCTTTTAAGCCTTTCATCTGTTAGAATACAGTGATAGTTTCATTTCTTTCATGTGTAAATCACAAAACTTTTTTTTTAAAGTTGCATTCTCGGGTTAGCTGTTAACAATGGTGATAGCTGGACAATATGTTGAAGGTATTAGCCCCCTGTGTTCTCTGTCTATGCCACGATGTTTAGATTGATTCTAATCTAAAAAGTGAGATAACAGAGTTTTACATAAATGCGTGCAGTTTTTGAGCTCAGAGTTCTACATGAATGTATGCAGTTTTTGAGCAAAGTGCAATGTAACTCTGCAAGTATAAATTCACCCACAAAATATATGTGTGCATGTGGGTCTTTGTCTGTGTGTGTCTGTCTGGGTTGGGGTGTGTGTGTGTGTGTGTGTAGTGAGTGCAGAGTGTCTCAAGTCTGTGAGGGGGTGCATGTGTAAGTATGGGAGTGTGTTTGTCTATAAGGGTGTGTGTGGGTGTCTGTGTGCACATCTGTGTGTACCTGTGTCCGTGTGTATGTGAGAGTATGTATGTGTAGGAATATCTGTATGTGTGTGTGTGTGTGTGTAGTGCAATGGTGATCACCTGTAATGTGACATGAACCCAAGGTCCCGGTTGAGGCCCTCCCTATGGGTACCGAACTTAGCTATCAGTCTCTGCTCGGCCACTTTCCTCTGCTGCCTGTCCTGAAGCCAACCTTGGAGGATGGTCACCCAAAGGTCCGAGGGTGAATGTCCTGGACCACTGAAGTGTTCCCCAACTGGGAGGGAACCCTCCTGTCTGTTGATTGTTGTGCGGTGCCCATTCATCCGTTGTCATAGCCTTTGCTCAGTTTCCCGGATCCGTTGGTTCTGACAGCAGACACACAAACTCAACACCCACGGACCAGTCAAACCGGGAACATTCCTCGTCACAATGGATGTTTCTGCACTCTATACCAGCATCCCCCACAAGGATGGCATCGCGGCAACAGTTGCAGTACTGAACACCAACAACTGCCAATCACCAAACACCATCCTACAACTCATCCACTTTATCCTCATCATAACGTCTTCACCTTTGACAACCAATTCTTCATCCAAACACACGGAACAGCCATGGGGACCAGATTTGCGCCCCAATATGCCAACATTTTTATGCACAGGTTCGAACATGATTTCTTCTCTCTGCAGGATCTCCAACCAAAATTGTACACCAGGTACATTGATGACATTTTCTTCCTCTGGACCCATGAGAAGTCACTGATAAAACTACACAGTGACATCAACAAGTTTTATCCCACCATCAAACTCACCATGGACTAATCTCGACTGTCTCCTTCTTGGACACGTGTGTCTCCATCAAGGACGGACACCTCAGCACCACACTCTACCGTAAACCCACAGACAACCTCACAATGCTACACTTCTCCAGCTTCCACCCAAAACATATTAAAACAGCCATTCCCCATGGACAAGCCCCACGCATACACCGAATATGCTCAGATGAGGAGGAATGTGACGGACTCCTGGAAGTACTCCAGGATGCCCTCACAAGAACGGGGTACGATGCTCAACTTATCGACCACCAGTTCCAAAGTGCCACAGCCAGGAACCGTAATGACTTCCTCAGGAGACAGACACGTGCTGCAACTGACAGGGTACCCTTCGTTGTTCAGTACTTCCCACAGGCTGAAAAATTATGCCATGTTCTTCATGACCTGCAACACATTATCAATGAGGATGAGGACCTCACCAGGACCTTCCCCATACCTCCATTACTTGCCTTTAAACAACCGCCAAACCTCAAACAGATCATTGTTCATAGCAAACTGCCTGGCTCTCAGGACAATCCCATACAACCCTGTCACGGTGGACGCTGCAAGACGTGTCAGATTGTGGACATAGATACCACTATTACGTGTGGGAACACCTCCCACCTTGTACATGGCAGGTACTCATGTGACTCAGCCAACGTTATCTATCTTATACGTTGCAGGCAAGGATGCCCGGAGGCATGTTTCATTCGGAAAACCAAGCAAAGACTATGGCAACGGATGAATGGGCACCACACAACAATCAACAGACAGAAGGGTTCCCTCCAGTTGGGGAACACTTCAGTTGTCCAGGACATTCAGCCTCGGACCTTCGAGTGACCATCCTCCAAGGTGGACTTCGGGACAGGCAGCAGACAAGAATAGGCGAGCAGAGGCTGATAGCTAAGTTCGGTACCCATAGGGAGGGCCTCAACCGGGACCTTGGATTCATGTCACATTACAGGTGATCACCATTGCACTACACACACACCCATACAGATATTCCTATACATACACATGGACACAGGCACACACAGACACCCACACACACCCTTATAGACACACATACTCTCACACTCACCCATGCACCCCCTCGCAGACTTGAGACACTCTGCACTCACTACACACACACACACACGCACACACGCACACACACACGCACACAGATATTTTGTGGGTGAATTTGTACTTGCAGAGCTACATTGCACTTCGCTCAAAAACTGCATACATTCATATAGAACTCTGAGCTCAAAAACTGCATGCATTCATGTAAAACTCTGTTATCTCACTTTTTGGATTAGAATCAATCTAAATATCATGGCATAGACAGAGAACACAGGGGGCTAACACCTTCAGCATATTGTCTAGCTATCACCATTGTTAACAGCTAACCCGAGAATGCAACTTTTAAAAAAAAGGTTTTGTGATTTACACATGAAAGAAGTGAAACTATCACTGCATTCTGACAGATGAAAGGCTTAACAGACAATCAATTTTTCAATGTATAATTTCAGTTACATCACACTATAAATTTTTGATATAAATTCTGTGTTACGATCAAGCCCTTCACTATCACCTGATGAAGGAGCATCGCTCCGAAAGCTAGTGTGCTTCCAATTAAACATGTTGGACTATAACCTGGTGTTGTGTGATTTTTAACGTTATGTTTTTAGATCATGAAATTGTGGATGCAAATAAGGTGCCATAAAAATCCAACATATGGTAGACAATGAAGGGCTAGGTAGAATAAATTCTCTGGGTGTCTAAATCTGACCAGAAGAATCCTGCAAATTTATGATTAAACATTACAATGTAAGCTCAAAGTGGGAGTAAGTTTTAGAATGAGTAATTGGCAAAACCCGATAATTTTGTCAGCAGGCGTAGACAGAAAGCAAAAGAATGCAACTTTAAATCCAGTGCTCTCAGAACCCATTATGGAGTTGATTATTGTGTGTACACTCATGGTTGATGTTCCAGAGAGATCTACAAGAGAAATTGAAGGAAAACTGTGTAGAGACTGGTGTTGCTGTGTGGATGCAGGTGCATAACCACATTTTTGCTCAGAAAATATTTAGTGTCTGGAATAATTCTTGATGAGATAGCCAGGGCACATAAGCAAAATAAAGTGGGTAGCAACCGTAGACTCTTTACAAACCATGAAGATATCTGGCAAATTTAGACATGTGCAAGGCCTGAAGACTTAGGAGGCACTAGGACAAAATTTTACAGGAGGTTCAGTAACAAGAATATGGGAGAAATACAGACCAGTTTGCCCAACATCAGTGGTATGAAAAATACTGAAATACATTATCAAGGATGTGATAACAGGACTCTTGGAAATACGAACAGTATTACACAAAGCCAGCATGGATTTTTGAAAGGGAAATGATTCTTGACAAACCTAATGGAGATTTGTGAGAAGATAAATCGTAGATAGATGAGGATGAACCAATGGATATGGGGCACAGGGTATTTGGACATAGGATCAACAATGATCATGTTGAAAAGTGGAAGTGGACTGATGGCCTAAATGTGTAGATTAGAGTGGCGCTGGAAAAGCACAGCAGGTCAGGCAGCATCCGAGGAACAGGGAAATTGATGTTTCGGGCAAGAGCCCCAAAGGAGCCTTCCACATCCATCAAAGTTTCATCAAATGCCTCATCTTCAGCCTCGGAACACTTCAACCCCAGGGCATCAATGTGGACTTCAACAGTTTCCTCATTTCCCCTTCCTCCACCTTACTCCAGTTCCAAACTTGCAGCTCAGCACCATCCTCATGATCTGTCCTACCTGCCTATCTCCCTTCCCACCTATCTGCTCCACCCTCCCCTCTGACCTATCACCTTCACCCCCACCTCTATCCAGCCATTGTACTCTTTGCTACTTTACCCCACCCTCTTCTCTGACCTATCACTTCTATCCCCACCCCATTCACCCATTGTACTCTTTGCTACCTTCTTCCCAGCACCCCCGTCACCCCCCCACCCTCCAATTTATCTGTGCTGTTTACCTTTACCCTTTGTCTGGTCAGAAAGTGTGAACCTTAAAATTTTACAGCTGCAAAATAGTTACAAGCATACAGCAATTAGGTCTTAGTGTAATGCTTCTCTCTTTCTGTTAAAGACACAATTCTTTAAGTATGTCTTTTCCGAATAATGTTACCTTATTCCTTGTTCAAGACACCAGCTAGCCTAAGCTGAATTCCTGAAGAAGGGCTTTTGCCCGAAACGTCGATTTTCCTGCTGGACGTTTGCTGCCTGACCTGCTGTGCTTTTCCACCACCACTCTAATCCAGACTTTGATTTCCAGCATCTGCAGTCCTCACTTTTGCCCTGATGGGCCAAATGGCATATTCCTGCTTGTATTTCATAATTCCAAGTCTGATTGGGCAGCACTTTTAACTATAAAAGCACATCATTTGGAGGCAAGAACAGGCAAGGTCTGAATCTCACCCATGAACCAAGCACATCAGTTGAATCATGTCTTCAATGTTATATTCCTACAAGAAGTAGACAATATCATAAAGGCCTTAGTACATATTTTCTTCTTAACGAAAAACCAGTTGGATCAATAAACATCCATTGACCATGCAGGCGGATTATTTGATTACTGAGTATGAAACTCTCCTGTTTGTGTTTAGGATTGCTAACTTGCACACATTATTCAGTAAGTTGTTTACTGTTGAGAGAGAGACCATTACCCTTTTGAAATGATCTGTTCAAAGCTACTTAGAAAGGTATATTCTCAACTCAAAGATTACTCATTAAGATGCAACATTATAACTGTGACGTCAGGTAAAAGCCTGGCAGTTAGGTGGCTATGTCAAAGAGAAAAGACTGCTGACCACCTGGAAAGAGACAGGACCAAACACTTGCCTTCCAGATTGACGAAGTGTGTGCAAACGTAGAGGATGTCTACCACATTGATCTGATGTACTTTAGTCATCATGTTGACCAGTTATTGAAGGTTTGAGGGACATGTCAGGAACAAACCAGATGTGTTGTTTTTATGCCAAATATTCAATTCCTTCCACCAAAGAATTTGCATTTGTAATGCGAAAGAGAGTTTGGAATAAATAGATATTGCCATTGGCTAAAGTAGAAATTTACCAATGGAGGACTGTATCATTTCCCATGCTTTCTGCTGGTGTCTGCTGACAAAACACCATTTAGCATTCCAAACCGAATCTGTCTGCTGGCTGGGTTACAGCCATGGCAGATTACAGAGAGGAAATTGCATTACAAATTGCATAGGACTTGCAGATACCTACTGTGGAGGTCCCACTTAAGCTCTGTGCAATTATGGCATTATTTATTACCAAGATATCCATTATACAGAACTGTTATCATTGAATTGTGTTGTGAGTACATTTGAGCTTTTATAAAATGATAAAGAATCTCTTACAACAGAGATTAGCTCAGTCATGAAGAATTACGCACATTCTAATTGAATCAGTTTCAAATATGAAAACTATTTATGTGAAATGACAGGGCATCTTCAGTCATAGGCAGTATTCAAATAGGCAAACATTTTTCCCCTGGCAATTGTTTCTGCATGTCATTATAATGGTTTTGAATGTAACCTATCATGTTTATTTTCTGATTTACATCCTAAATATATGGTGTCATTATTCCCACATCTTTCCTGATGTAACCTGATATAACACTGGTGTTCTGGCCCAAAAAAAACCAGAAAAACATACCAGGTCAGTTGGTATCTGAAAAGAGTTAAATGTTTCAAGTGCGGATTTTTTCCCCAGAGTTACAGATTACGTGACAAGTAAATGGTACATAACAATACAGATTCAGGATATTTTTCTATGGAAATCTGTGCTGGTCCTTTTCTCTACTTCAGTCATCTGGTCAAATTTTTTTGCTTAGTCTCCAAACCTGCTAATGTTCCTTGATAAAGCAATTGGCTGATTTTCCCCAAAATAATTGAGGTTCAAATATCTCACTCACATTCTAGTATGTCTAAGGATTTTTTTTTTGTTCCCTGGTTTATTTACTTTTGTAGTGATCTCATATTTTATTGTTCTTACTGTTGTCCCAATGATCAGCAGAAGTAGTAATTTTTTTTACCAGATAATTCTGAAGATCTCGCGTATTATTCCTTAATCGCCTCAGTTCCAACTTGAATTGATCTAAGTTTAAATTTCTTTATCCTAGTTATGCAACAAAATACTTTCACCTGAAATGATAACTATTTTTTCTTTTCCTGGGACTATCAAACTTAAAACAAAATTTCCTCAAACCATTTATTTCTCAACGCAGGTTCCTTTTGAAGAATGTAAAGTAGTTTAAGATTACTGCTATGGATATTACTATTCTGTTAATAAGGATTGCTGTAAATATGTTCTGTTTAATAAAAAGGCCTTCACAATTTGAATGATAAAATTAGATTTTGCCATGGTAAATATTAGCAGGAAATGTTTAATTTATTATGGAATACGTTGTTCCAGATTGTCTGAGTGATTCATTTCTCACTATTTTACCATCACCTAATGTCCTGTGAATGTACTCGATAAATGAAACTACCTAGAGCACCCTGTTTATGCTTTTTTTTTGTAGATACTGAGCGTGCAGTGCAATTACTTGCAAAGTATGGCATGAACCTTCCAGAACTAGAGGCAGAACAGCTCCGAGTGGCGATCGAGAAAGTCACAAACATTTTAAAAAGCGACTTGTTCCAAGCACTGTTAGGTAATTCTTCTTATGATATTTTAAAATAGAGTTAACTAATTGTTTGAACTTTCTGACCAGCACAGCAATTCATGTATTTTCAGAAATTAAATCAGATAAAAGTTTCTGAGTAGCGGGTGTTTCTTGGGAACAGTGAGGTGTCTTAGTGGCCAACACACAGTCTGCAGCATGTATGTGCACTTTTGGTGTGAGTTTCATCTGATGACATGTTGATGAGGATATTAGTGTGTTTGAGAAGAAGACAAGACATGTTGTCAATCAGTGTTAATGCTGAACATGTACTCTGCAGCAGCAAATACCCAAGGATGCCTGCCTTGAAGAAGTTTTCCTCCTCTCTCTACAAGAATCTCAGGGAGTCCCTCTCCCACTGCAACTCCCAGGTCATTTCCTCTGCCCTGAAGCTCTTCAACCATGTCGTGAAACAAACTCGGTACTACAGCCGCATTCCTGATGAAGGGCTTTTGCGGAAACGTCAATTTCGCTGCTCCTCGGATGCTGCCTGAACTGCTGTGCTCTTCCAGCACCACTGATCCAGAATCTGGTTTCCAGCATCTGCAGTCATTGTTTTTACCTAACATCTAACTACCTACCTATTTACCCCACTGTCCCACCAGCTCTATTTAAAACACAGCATGTACTTTCAGATAGGTTGTTCTTCAGCAAGAGTCAAAAGCACTTCATTAGCTTATGCTCGAAACGCCAATTATCCTGCCTGACCAGCTGTGTTTTTCCAGCACCACGCTTTTCGGCTCTGATCTCCAGCATCTGCAGTCCTGACTTTTTCCCTGTTCTTCAGCAAGTTCAACAATGATCTTCCCTCTATCATAAGGTCTGACATAGAGATATTTGCTGATGATTGCAATATGTTTGGCACCATTTACAACTCTTCAGATATTGTACCAACCTATATCCATATGCAACAACACCTGGCAATGTCCAGGCTGTGGAAAGTAATATTTATGTCACATGGGTGCCAGGCAATGGCCAGCTATAAAATCAAGTGAGGATCTAACCATTTGTCCTTTGACATTCAACAGAATTACCATTGCTGAATTCCCTCACTTTCAATATTCTGAGGGTTACCATTAACCAGAGATTGAAGTGGGCAGTCAATTTTTTTTTTCTAAACTTCTGACTGTTCAACGCCTTAGCAGTGTAAAATAATTTAATGGCAAGCACTCAATTAGGAATCTCCAAAATAAATGTTTCCATCTTGCATATTGTCTGTTCAAATCTATTCTATCATCTTCTAAAGAATATAAATCTTATTTTCAACAATTTATTGAAGATTCTTCCTACTTTCTAACATTTATTGAAATCTGAAAATGCCTCATTTACTTGTTCAGATTATTTTTCTTAAATGTGCTGTCCATAAAAGTTTTAGTAGAACTTGTAAACCTTCCTTGGTGTCCAGTTGGCAAGGTTCTAGCTGTGACAATACTTTATGCCTGATCTTGCTTTTTAAAGCTGAAAATGCGTTGCTGGAAAAGTGCAGCAGGTCAGGCAGCATCCAAGGAGCAGGAGAATCGACATTTCAGGCATGAGCCCTTCTTCAGGAAAGAAACGTCGATTCTCCTGTTCCTTAGATGCTGCCTGACCTGCTGCACTTTTCTAGCAACACATTTTCAGCTCTGATCTCCAGCATCTGCAGTCCTTGCGTTTTAAAGGAAGAGTCAGATCCAAGGCTATACCTTGCTTTTCTTTTGGCAAAAATATAACTTGTGTCCACACGTCTATTGATCATGGATTCAGCTTCATAGAACCTCCAGTGTGAAGCCATATCCAAACACTTTTCACTTGGTTTCAGCCAAAAGTGACTCCACTTTATATTTTCTGTTCGAAGAGAATACTTAGTCCTAATTCTTGCCTTTAGACAACCTTCCTCTGCTACCACTGTCAATCTAGACCCAAGCCAGTTGGTGAGATAAAAACCAAGACACCTTTCTTTGTGGTTCGAGTTTATTAACTACTCAACATTACAACTCCTTCCACACTCACCAGTCCCATCAGTTCCCATGTTATACATATCCAGTCAACTAATTAATCAATTAATACCAGTCGTGGTCCATCTACTTGTTACAATGTCAATAATCACTCAAAGTATTTAGAAGCAATTCCCACATCCAAGTATAAACTGGAATTTATGTGCAAGATGTATATACGTCACTCAGAATTTCTTTGCTGAAATCTGTCACCTGCAGCAACTTCACCTCAGGGTTGTGGCTATATTGTTATTGATCATAAAGATAATTGTCATAACTGACTTTTATGTATCTAGCTCCCTCCCAGCTAGTGCTGGAGATAACTGCAGCATCTTAAATTTGACCACTCAATGCTGCATAAGGGAGGACACTGAGATTCTCTGTTAAAAGAGAGTTGACTATATTTCATCCTGTCTTGATAGCAGTAGACAGAATAAACATTTGGTTTCATTAGGGCTGCAAAGTCGCTTCTAGTGCATGCACATTGCTTTCTGAGTTCAGGATGTCAATTCTGAGGAAAACTGCAACAAATCAAAAGGTGGTTTCGAGAAAACAAGATCTACCCACTGACCATGCAATGAATATCTCCAGTGTACAAATCATACATATGAGGGTACCATGGATAGAGTGGAAGTCATACTGCCATATGCAATGTGATAGATCAGAATTAGTTGAATTGGACTGGTCTTGTAACCACTCTTATAACGTGACACTAGAGTCTCAGATGTACAGCACGGAAACAGACACTTCAGTCCAACTCATCCATGCCTACCAGATATCCTAACCTAATCTAGTCCCATTTGCCAGCACTTTGCCCATATCCCTCTAAACCCTTCCTATTCATATACCCATCCAAATGCCTTTTAAATGTTGTAATTGTACCAGCCTCCACCACTTCCTGTGGCAGCTCATTCCATATACACACTACCCTCTGCGTGAAAATCTTACCCCTTAGATCCCTTTTAAATCTTCCCCTTTCACCAGAAACCTATGCCCTGTAGTTCTGGAATCCCCCACCCCAGCGAAAAGATTTTGTCTATTTATCCCATCTGTACCCTTCATGATTTTATAAACCTCTATAAGGTCAACCCTCAGCCTCCAATACTCCAGGGAAAACAGTACCACCCTACTCAACCTCTCCCCATAGCTCAAATCCTCCAACTCTGGCAACATTCTTGTAAATCTTTTCTGAACACTTTCAAGTTTCACAACATCCTTCTGATAGGAGGGAGACTACAATTGCATGCAATATTCCAACAGTGGCCTAACCAATGTCCTGTACAGCCGCAACATGACCTCCCAACTCCTGTACTCAATACTCTGACCAATAAAGGAAAGCATACCAAACACCTTCTTCACTATCCTATCTACCAGTGACTCCACTTTCAAAGAACTATGAACCTGCACTCCAAGGTCTCTTTGTTCAGCAACATTCTCTAGGACCTTACCATTAAGTGTAAAACAATGGGTGGCACAGTGGTTAGCACTGCTGCCTTAAAGCGCCAGAGATCTGGGTTCAATTCCCGCCTCGGGCAACTGCCTGTGTGGAGTTTGCACATTCTCCTCATGTCTGCGTGGGTTTCCTCCAGATGCTCTGGTTTCCTCCCACAGTCCAAAGATTGGCAGGTTAGGTGAATTGGCCATGTTAAATTGCCCGTAGTGTTAGGTGAAGGGGGTAAAGGTAGGGGAGTGGGTCTGGGAGGGTTGGTGTGGACTTGTTGGGCCGAAGGGCCTGTTTCCACACAGTAAGTAATCTAATCAACTCTTCCTTTGATTTGCCTTTACAAAATGCAGCACCTCACATTTATCTAAATTAAACTCCATCTGCCACTCCTCAGCCCACTGGCCCACCTGATCAATATCCTGTTGTACTCTGAGGTAACCTTCTTCGCTGTCCACTACACCTCCAATTGTGGTGTCATCTGCAAATGTACTAACTAGACCTCCTATGTTCGCATCCAAATCATTCATATAAATGACAAAAAGCAGTGCACCCAGCACTGACCCTTGTGGTGCACGACTGGGCTCAGGCCTCCAATTTGAAAATCAACCCTCGACCACCACCCTCTGTTTTCTACCATTGAGCCAGTTCTGTATCCAAACAGCTAGTTCCCCCTGTATTGCATGCGTTCTAACCTTGCTAATCAGTCTACCATGAGGATCCTTGTTGAACACTTAGTGAAGTCCATATAGATCACGTCCACAGCTCTGCCCTCATCAATCCTGTTCATTACTTCTTCAAAAAACTCAGTCAATTTCATGAGACTTGATTTCCCATATTGACTATCCCCAATCAGCCCTTGCCTTTCCAAATGTATGTAAGTCCTGTTTGTCAGGCTTCACTCCAACAACTTGCCCACCACTGATGTCAAGCTCACCAGTCTATAGTTCCTTGGCTTTTTCTTCCCATCTTTCTTAAATAGTGTATCCACATTAGCCAATATCTTGTCTTCCGGCACCTCACCTGTGATTACCGATGATCTAAATATCTGAGCAAGGTGCCCAGTAATCACTTCCCTGGCTTTTCACAGAGTTCAAGGGTACACCTGGTCAGGTCCTGGGGATTTATCCACCTTTATGCATTTTATGACATCCAGCACCACTTCTGTAGTATGGATATCTATTTGCCCACATTCTGAATCTTCCATGTTCTTCTCGACTGTAAGCACTGATGCAAAATGCTCATTTAGTATTTCCTCCATCTGCGGTTCCACACATAGGCTGCTTTGCTGATCTTTGAGGGGTCCTGTTGTCTCCCTAGTTAACTTTTTGTCCTTAATTCATTTATAAAATCACTTTAGATGCTCCTTAACCCTGTTTGCCAAAGCTATCTCATGTCCCCTTTTTCCCCTACTGATTTCCCGCTTAAGTATATTCCTTCCTCCTTTATGCTTTTTTAAGAGACCCAATCTCTCCTGTCCATACCTGATGTATGGTTCGTTTTTTTTGAGCAAAACCTCATTCAGCATTCCCTATACCTACCAGCCTTTCCTTTCACCCGAACAGGAACATACCGTCTCTAGACTCTCGTTATCTCATTTTTGAAGGCTTCCCATTTTCCAGTCATCCCTTACCTGTGAACATCTGTATTCAAACAACTTTTGAAAGTTCTTGCTTGACACCATCAAAATTGGCCTTCCTCCAACTTAGAACTTAAACTTTTAGATCCGGTCCTTCCTTTTCCATCACTAATTTAAAACTAATAGAATTAGTGCTCCCCCACTGACACCTCAGTCACTTGCCCTGCCTTATTTCCCAAGAATAGATCAGGCTCTGCACCTTTTCTAGTAGGTATATCCACGTACTGAATCAGAATTTTTTTTTGTACACACCTAACAAATTCCTCTCCATCTAAGCCATTAACACTATGGCAGTCCTAGTCAATGTTTGGAAAGTTAAAATCCCCTACTATTACCATCCCATTATTATTACAGATAACTGAGATCTCCTTACAAATTTGTTTCTCAATTTCCTACTGACTATCAGATGGTCTATAGTACAATGCAAATAAGGTGATCATCCCTTTCTTATTTCTCAGTTCCACCCAAATAACTTCCCTGGATGTATTCCCGGGAATATCCTCTGTAAGTACAGCCATAATGTTATCCCTTATCTAAAACACTACTCTCCCTCGCTCCCCTTTCTATCCTTCCTCTGACATTTGTATCCTGGAACGTTAAGCTGCCAGTCCTGTCCATCCTTGAGCCATGTCTCTGTAATTTCTGTGATATCCCAGTCCCATGTTCCCAACCATACCCTGAGTTCATCTGCCTTCCCTGTTAACCCTCTTGCATCAAAATAAACACAGTTTAATTTATCACTTTGTTCTCTGCTTTGTTCCTGCCTGCCCTGACTTTTGAGTTGCTCCTTTTCCCAACTGTAAGTAAAAAATGAGGTCTGCAGATGCTGGAGATCACAGCTGCAAATGTGTTGCTGGTCAAAGCACAGCAGGTTAGGCAGCATCTCAGGAATAGAGAATTCGACGTTTCGAGCATAAGCCCTTCATCAGGAAGCCCTCATCCTTTTCCCAACTGTATCAGTTTCAGACTGATCGCTTGCCTCAATATTTCCCTGTGTCCAAACCACCACACCTCCCACCCCCTCCCCCCCCACCCCACCAACCTTCCTAGTTTAACTCTCCCGAGCAGCTCTAGCAAATCTCCCTGCCAGTATATTAGTCCCCTTCTAATTCAGGTGCAATCTGTCCTTCATATACAGGTCACTGCTTTTTCAGAAGAGATTCCAGTAATCCAAAAATGTGAACTCTTCTCCCCTGCACCTTCTCCTCAGCCAAATATTCATCTACCCTATTCTCATATTCCTACCTTCACTGGCCCATAGTACTGGAAGTAATTCCTTGAGGATCTCCTTTTGAAATTCCTTACTGAAGTAAATATTCTATGGGGACCTCAGGTTCTGGTAAAAAGTGAGGTCTGCAGATGCTGGAGATCAGAGCTGAAAATGTGTTGCTGGTTAAAGCGCAGCAGGTCAGGCAGCATCCAAGGAACAGGAAATTTGACGTTTCGGGCAAAAGCCCTTCATCAGAAATTCCTTGGATGCTGCCTGACCTGCTGCGCTTTAACCAGCAACACATTTTCAGACCTCAGGTTCTGGCCATGTTCTCATGGCAGTCAAAGGAAATGCAACAAGAACATTCTGAAGGCTTCACATAGGAGTTTCATATTGGCTTTGAGTCTGGTGAAAAGTTCACTCAGAATCGTTCCACCTGATAAAATCAAATAAAAGAAAGGTACACCATCCTTCAAAATCAAGTAAGAAAATATGCAAAGAGAGGATGTTCTGAACCAGCAACTTGCCCAGAAACAGTCCTGTTTGTGCAGATCAGCCTTAGCAGTCATCTCGTGACTGACCAAACCCTACCAAATTCTCCAGATGAGGAGCATGGTCGTCTTTGCCTTGAAGAATGTACAAGAAGATAGAGCATTACAAAAGAAATATTCCATCAGCTGGGCCCCTCTATAGTATTTGACAAACTGGTTGTCAAGATTCTTGGTGGCCTATGGTCTACTGTGCAACTTTTTTCCATCATTAGGTTAGAGCTCTTGTCACCAATTATACAGTGAGTAGCTGATCAGCAGCAGGTGGGGGAAGAGAAATAAGAAAGGAGGAGTTGACTTAGAGTCACTTTTAGACATGGTTGCATGTAATCAAATCATTTGACTGTGACATCGGCAAACATAATCTCAAATCTGTCTTTGCCAAGCCAGATATTTAAATCCAGCCATACCATGTTCCAAGACAGGCAATCACTTTTGTGCATTACTTTAGTGCCTGCGTTCCATGTGCCTTTTCTAGTCTGAGGGCTCCAATTCAACTTTCTGGAACAGGAACCGTTGAATTGCATTGGACATTGTATGTCAGAGGTTGGAAACTGGAGGTCCAGTCATGTGAATAATAGGGAGCAGAAAGAGCCATCGTGGCAGGGCAGGCTGTGCACTCTTTATTCTATATGCTTGGTATTTATTGTCTTTTACCATCAAAATTAATCATTGCACGTTTCTGTGCATTAAATTTCATCTGCTATTTATCTGGCTAGTGCACCAACCTTTTGGATTTCTACACAAACTTGCTCACAGTTCACAAAACATACAAGTTTTATAAAGTCCACAAATTTTGAATTGTCTCCTTACTAAGGTCAAGGTCATTAATATTTATCACGAAGAGCAGGAGTCTGAGCAGACTATAAACATCCCTCAAGTTGGAAGAACACACAGTAAGCAGCACTTTCTATTTCCATTAACTTAGAACAATTTGTATCCGTGTTACACGGAGAATTAGCCATTTGGATACAGAACTTGGGTTCAAAGGTAGAAGACAGAGGGTGGGGGTGGAGGGTTGATTTTCAGACTGGAGGCCTGTGACCAGTGGAATGCCACAAGGATTGGTGCGGGTCCACTACTTTGCATCATTTATATAAATGACTTAGATGTGAGCTTAAGAGGTCTAGTTAGTAAGTTTGCAGACGACACCAAAATTGGAGGTGTCGTGGACAGTGAAGAAGGTTACCTCAGATTACAATGGGATCTTGATCAATGGACCATTGAGCTGAGGAGTGGCAGATGGAGTTTAATTTAGATGTTGGGAAAGCAAATCTTAGCAGGACTTATACACTTAATGGTAAGGTCCTAGGAAGTGTTGCTGAACAAAGAGACCTTGGAGTGCACGTTTATAGCTTCTTGAAAGTGGAGTCACAGGTAGATAGGATAGTGAAGGCAGTATTTGGTATGCTTTCTTTTTATGGTCAGAGTATTGAGTACAGGAGTTGGGGTCATGTTGCGGCTGTACAGGACGTTGGTTAGGCCACTGTTGGAACATTGCATGTAATTCTGGTCTCCTTCCTGTCGAAACTTGAAAGGGTTCAGAAAAGATTTGCACGGATGTTGCCAGGGTTGGAGGTTTTGAGTTATAGGGAGAGATTGAATAGGCTGGGGCTGTTTTCCCTGGAGCATTGGAGGCTGAGTGGTGACCTTATAGAGGTTTGTAAAGTCATGAGGGGCATGGATAGGATAAATAGACAAGGTCTTTTTCCTGGGGTGAGGTAGTCCAGAAATATAGGGTATAGGTTTAGGGTGAGAGAGGAAACATATAAGAGAGATCAAAGGGGCAACTTTTTCACGCAGAGAGTGTTGCGTGTGTGGAATAGGCTGCAAAAGGAAGTGTTGGAGACTACTACAATTGCAACATTTAAGAGGCATCTGGATGGATATATGAATAGGAAGGGTTTGGAGGGATATGGGCCGGATGCTGGCAAGTGGGACTAGATTGGGTTGGGATATTTGGTCGGCATGGACGGGTTGGATCACAGGGTTGATTTCCGTACTGTACATCTCTATGACTCTATGATTGTACTATTGTCCCTTTCAATCTGTGAGCTCCAACATTGCTCACAAGTGCAATGAAATCCATGTTATGACTTTGATCACAGTTATTGGAAACCAAAATGGCTTTGTCAGTTGCTGTGACTTTTCTGGAGAAGGAGGATATCTAACCTGGAGTGAGTTGTAAGCAACTACTAAGACTAGTTTAAAATCATTAGCAAGATATTTGAAATTAGAATAAAAGTAACGGTTATGGGACCAGACATAATTGAGGCAATAGCACAATATCTGGAATGGAAGAAGAACCCATGTGGAACACAGCTAGAATTCAGATTCAGATAAAGTAGATTGAGTTAGAAATAGAAAGGCATATGCTTGAAATTGAATTTCAAAGAGAGAGAAAAACCAGGAAGCATGAACTAGAAAAAGAAAAGCTTTAAGATATAGGCAGCGAAGGAGTGCAGTAATTTGGATGAGAAGGGAATCCCACTCAGAAGTTAGATTTGACCAAAAATCTTTCTTTTGTCCCTAAATTCAATGAAAAAGAGTCAAAGACTGCTTAGAAAATTTGGCATGTCCATAAAGACCCTTGCCAAATCTTATAGATGCATCATAGAAAGCATATTGTTAGGGTGCATAATGGCCTGGTACGGCAACTGCTGTGCCCAGGACTGTAAGAAACTACAGAAAGTTGTATTCACAACACAGACCATCGTGGAGGCCAACCTCTAATCCATGGACTCTATTTACACTTGTTGCCATGGAAAGGTCGCCAGCATTCTCAAAGATCCACCCCACCTTGGCAATGTTTTTCTACAACCTCTACCGTCGGGGAGAAGGTACAGAAGACTGAAACATGCATCAGCGGTTTCGAAACAGGTTCTATCCTCCTGTTGTTAGAATATTGATTGGATTCACAGACTCTTAACTTTCGCTGTGCTTATTTTTGCTGCTGTTTACCTATTATTTACTTACCTATGCTACTTAACTCTGTGATCTGCCTGTATTGCTCGCAAGACAAAGCTTTTCACTGTGCCTCGGTACGCGTGACAATTAACTCAATTCAATTCAAATTAATTCCATCCTAGTAATGCTCTCTTTCAACCTCTTGTATCAGGCGGAAGATTCAGAAGCTTGAACGAACACACACACACACACACAGACACACACACACACACACACACACAGACACACACACACACACACACACACACACACACACACACACACACACACACCCCAACAGATTTAAGAACAGCTTCTTCCCTGCTATTATTAGACTGTTGAATGCACCCTTCTAACTTCAAATAATGTTGATCTTCCTTTGTGCACCTCCTGTGCAGTTGTAACTTTGTATCCCTTGCTCTGTCTAAGCACCCTATGATCTGTATGTCCTTGTTTGCTGCAATCTGCCTGTACTGCTCACAAAACAATGCTTTTCACTGGACCTACATGTTAGTTTCTTTTTTCCTGAGATCCGTACATACTTGTGCAACTTCAACATGCCAACTTCTGTGAACAGCCAAAATTTATTAAGCACAGTTTAATACAAGCTTTGGAGAAACCCTGAACACTCTTCGCCATGCTTTCGAGGTGTACCCAGGGAAGCTCCCTAAATAAGGGAAACAGTCTTTCCTTTGTAAAAAAAATCTTTACATCACTGTTTAGCAATGCTCATAAGACAACCCGCAGTCACTTCCTCATAGTCACTTGCTACTCAAGACTCAATGCAGTGACCACCTCATCTTCAGAAACAGTGTAATGCAAGTCATCCCTTAATGGCCAGATCTGGTGTAAATAGTACTTTTTTGTAACTTTAGGGGAGTAGTCAAATTCCAGCTGTAATTTTCTTATTGATTTCTGAATAGGGGATGAAAATGTAAATAGCTCTGAATGGTCAGGAAATGGACATGTAAATGGCCCTGAATAATAGGAGATGATAATGTAATTTTCCTACAATTCATCTGTAAGTCAGAGGCATCCCACCTATCCTCGGGATATCCAACATGTATGATCATTTTAAAAAGGACCTAATGTATAATATTAATGTAAAAAACAAAATCTGCCGTATTATGTAGCCCACAAAACACATTGTATAAAGATTTGTATTCAAATAAAGCGAAATGGTTACTTTGATATTTTCTGAATCATTATTTTAACAGACCAAAATATTTAATTATCAAACATTTTCAGTATGACGTAATTTATATTGAAACTTCCTTTGTCGAGTCAAGTATTAGTACAACCTTAATTTCACCATTTCTCGTTTTGTGCACATCCTCTTGATGAAATTACTCTTAGAGAAAACCCTCACAGTGGACCACCTGGTGCTGCAGTCCATGTCACTCCCCTCCCCCAGAAGAAGGACTCACAGAGTCAAGTCCACAGCCCAGAAACTGAGACTTCCACAACAAAAACCCAGACAAAGCTCCAGGTGACACCATGTCGTCCTAAAAGTACTTCTAAGGGGAGGTGTGGGGGATAAAGGCGATAACTTTAACTTTAAGATGTACCCCAATTTTGTTTTGATATTTAACTTTGCAGTTCCTAATTTCTAATTTTTCTTTTTTTTTCATGATCCGGAGCCTCAAACCTCGTGTCGGTAGTTTCCACACCCACTTCAGTGTCCTGACCTTCGCATGCGGGATCTCCCCTCTTAACAACCAGTCTAAGGCAGGGTGATAGAGGCAGACACAGCAGATTTTAATTTTTACGCACTGCTCCGGAGCCGCAAACCTCACCACAAGAGGACTCGAAACCTCTTTTACTTGGGGGACTTTAATGCCATTTTCCCTAGGGGGCTTTAACCTCCTTTTCGTGGTGGACTTTAACTGAATTCCCAGTAACTTATGATTCTGAAAGCAAACTCGTTGGCATGTAAATGCATAAGTTACCTCAGAGATTCCGTCACCACAGAGTCCTAAGGGATGAGGGGTCATCTGAGTGGTAGATTAAGGAGAGAAAAAGGAATCAATCCATCTTACACAACTGGCACTCAGACGATCAGTTATTCAGTCCATCTCAAAGCTCCGTGTATGTTGGAATCTCACTGCTGCCACCAAATGTTAGATTCTTTTTCCTGAGGTTCTTCTTACACACTTGATGCAACTGCAACATGCCAACTTCTGTGAACAACCCACGTTTTATTAAGCACTATACAATACAAGCTTTGGAGAAACCCTGGACACTCTTCAGCATGGTTGCGATCATGTTCAGGAAAGCTCTCTGAACAGAACGGACAGTCCTTCCTCTATCCAAAATCTTTACATTACAGTAAGTAATGCTCACAAGACAACCCCCAGTCACTCCCTCACAGTCACATGTCAGTCAAGACACAATACATTGACCACCTCACCTCCAGAAACAATATAATGCAAGTCATCTCTTAATGGCCAGATCTGGTGTGAATCGTATTTTTTAACTCCAGGGAGTAGTCAGAATTCCAACTGTAACATTCTTATTGATTTCTAAATAAGGAATGATGATGCAAATGGCTATGAATGGCAAGGAAATAGCCATATAAATGACTGAATGGCCAAGTAAATGGCTCTGAATAATAGGAGAAGATAATGTAATTTTCTTACAATCTATCCATAATTCAGAGGCATCGCACCCTAGCCCCGGGGCATCCAATTTCCTGCCGGTCAGCAACATAAGTTAACTTTTTAATATCACATAGGTACATGTGACTACAATAAATCAAATCAAAGATGTTTTCTCTTGCATGAGAACATGGCTCAAGGTCCAAGCAACAAAAGATCTTTGGGATTCCTGTGCTAGAAAGTGTACTGACCAGTAGCACAATGAGTGTTTTCTTCTTTTTCAGAAGAACATTCCTCAGATTACGAAACAGCTAAAATTGCAGTACTTGACATTTTCCTGAAGCTTACCAATTAATGTTTAGGACAGTTATGGTGAAACCTAGTTGAACATTTATTAAATTATCTTCTTAAAATGGCCATTATGGGATCAATGGTTTTGTTCATCGAAGTTAGAGCAAACTTTTAAAAATGTGAGAGAAATTGAGATTATAGAATAATTCAGGAATAGCATTCCAGTAACAGATTAGTCTTGTTCAGATGAATATGAAATACCTAAAGTCTAAGAGCAGGAGTTGTTGCAGATGCATATGTTTCACAGAGTCAGCTAAGTGTTTGTCAGTTGTCATATGGTTATCAATTTAATAACTGGAGGAATAGACCAAGAATATGGCTTCCAGAAGAAGACAGTAGTGGTTTCAGTTAACTAAAAGGATAAAATATAGAATAAAAGTGATCATAAATCAATATGTTTTTATGCCATAAAACAAGGCATGTTAAAGCAATTATCAGAAACAGAATGGTAAGCTGCTACAAGTAATAGGAACACTTAGTGTTGTAATTAAACGAGGTCAGTCAGCTGAACCTCTGAGTTCCTTGATTGGATATGTTAACCTGGTCCAATCAAGGAGCCCTGGCTGACAGATAACGAGGTGTTAGAGTGGAATTTGAGGTTGTCCTCATTTTCCTGAAAGCTGGTTGAATGGTAGGGTTTGGGGCTTGGCTCTGCTCCTCCTCTCCCTTGTAAAGTTGCAGTTTCTTTGTCTGCAGCTATTACTGTTAACTGTTTTATAAACTGTATTTAATAAAATTTTAAAAAAGCTGTCAGAGATTCTGGTACTCTGAGAGCTGACTCTGAAGTGGTCAGTACTAGAGTCAAGGACTCTTTATATGTAAGTAAAAGGTGACTTGGCGATGGGATATTGGCCTTTCTGAAATTAATTTGCTTAGAGTCTTCAGATAAGACAGTACTAATAAATTAAATGGATGTTAAACCAGTTCCGCTGGTGCAAGTGTCAGAATAAGTCACGTTAGGAAGTGAAGCTTGGAACAAACACATTGCATCTAAGATTTTTACAGTAGGAATAGATAAGGTAGCCAACAATTATAAGGGGTTTATATTTGAGGACCAAGAAAGCCTAAACTTATTGTTACCCTGAGAGATACTCATTTGTGAATTGTGTGGGAGACTAAAAGTGTTAAAAAGGCAAGTCAAAGTATAGTATGGTGAAGCCATGGATGTTGCTCAGAAAGAGTTAAATGTGACATGTTTGAAATGTGATCAGAAAACAAATGAAAGGTATTAAAGTGTACTGAGATCAAGTGCTGGAATGCAGCACATTTGTATTGAAACACAGAATGTATCTTAACATCCTCAAAAAGGCCAAAAGAGATTTTAATCAGGAAAAGACAAATGATTGGCACACAAAAAACCTACTTTAACCTTTTTGTCAAAACGCTGATAAAGTTTGGAAAATGAACGCTGTACGTACAGTGAATGAAAAGAGTGACACCTGGACTGTTGACTTAATTGAAATTTTCTTTGCAGAGTTAAAGGAGGACATAAAAAAATGACACAAAGTTATGTAAATGTCATGATTCTTAAATCCTGCAAATTCTACTTGTCATGTATTCTTATTTCTGTTTGTTTCAATTACGTTTTTAAATTTTTGTAAATCTGCTATATGTAAAGAACATCAGTGAAACCCGCTGGGTTTTACAATAATTAACAATGGTTATATGATCGCAATTAGGCTAGGGTTTTTTAAATCCAGATTTTTATTGAATTCAAGTTTCACCATCTGCCATGGTGGGATTCAAACCCATGACTCCAGAGCATTATTAATTAAAGGGCAGTCATGGTATAATGATGGTTTCTTTCCTCCAAGAGGAAAGGTGTAATGAAATCCATTGTCAGCATTGTGTAAGAATGTAAAATTCACAGAATACAGAGCTCCAAAGTGATTAGGTGCCAACATTCAATTCTGCCCACAGTTGTGAAGGGGGTTATTGCAATGGTTCAACTTTACTTCAAAGACAGTTCTGGGGACACGATTTAATTGGACAGAAATAGTGGAACATTCCGTGTTTGTAATGTGCGTTGTAGCTGTCTTGCTGGCAAGAAGTCAAGAGTAGTTGACTGATTCTATGTAGTCAGGAATCTGAAGATGTACTGGAGAGAAGAGAATGTGGGAATATCACTGGATCTGTATTGGGGGAGGGCTCTGGGAGGAGCTCGGATGAAGCCTGCAAGCGTAATACCTGAGAGAGTGGGCTTTCTGAAGTCCATATGCAGCAATTGCTTCATACAACTAAGCAAGTATAGGAGATCTAACACTAGTAATTGAAATGAAATAGTCACAGGTGAGGTGCCAGAAGACTGGAGGTTTGTTAAAGTGGTAAGGAAAAGCCAGGGAACTATTGGTCAGTAAGCCTGACATTGGTGGTGGGCAAGTTGTTGGAGAGAATCCTGAGGGATGTGATTTACATGTATTTGGAAAGGCAAGGACTGCTGTTACTGTACATTATACTCATGACTGTTTGACAGAACATACAACTCTGACTCCATCTAAGATAATGTTGCTATGATCCCAGAGAACTGTAGTGATGCTGTCTCATTACAGAGAAATGATAGTGACGAGTTTAACCTGAGAATCACCATGTCTCAAGTGAAGGGTGGGGTTGAGAACAGGACTTTCATGATACAGGATGGGAACTGAACCTGTGCTGCTGCTGTCATGCTATATCGCAAACTAGCCATCTAGCCAAATGAGCTAACTGATCTCCTTATTGACTCTATGACACACGGAGAATGACTGATGGTGAGGCACATACTTTTGTATTCCATGCCCCGACAACTCTTTGAATAAAGAAACTACCTCTGACATCTGTTCTATATCAATCACCGTCAATGTAAAGCTATGCCTCCTCGTGCTAGCCATCATCATCCGAGGAAAACGCCTCTCACTATCCACCCCATCCATCTCTCTAATTATCTTATATGTCTCAATTAAGTCACCTCTCAATCTTCTCTCTAACAAAAACAGCCTCAACTCCCTGAGCCTTTCCTTATAAGACCTTCCCTCCATACCGGGCAACATCCTAGTAAATTTCCTCTGAACATGGACACAAAGATCTCTCTGCTCATCTACACTGCCAAGAATCTTACCATTAGTCCAGTACCATTTATTCCTGTTGCTCCTTCCAAACTGAATCATCTCACTCTTTTCCGCAGTAAACGGTGGGCGGCACGGTGGCACAGTGGTTAGCACTGCTGCCTCACAGCGCCTGAGACCCGGGTTCAATTCCCGACTCAGGCGACTGACTGTGTGGAGTTTGCACGTTCTCCCCGTGTCTGCGTGGGTTTCCTCTGGGTGCTCCGGTTTCCTCCCACAGTCCAAAGATGTGCGGGTCAGGTGAATTGGCCATGCTAAATTGCCAGTAGTGTTAGGTAAGGGGTAAATGTAGGGGTATGGGTGGGTTGCGCTTCGGCGGGTCGGTGTGGACTTGTTGGGCCGAAGGGCCTGTTTCCACACTGTAAGTAATCTAATCTAATCTAAACTCCATTTGCCTCCACTCAGCCCTGCTCTGCAGCTTCTCTGTGTCCCTCCTGTAACATCGTTCGGCACTAACCACAACTCCAACGATCTTAGTGTCATCTGAAAATGTACTAACCCATCCTTCTATGTTCTCATCCAAATCACTTATAAAAATGACAGACAGCAGTGGCCCCAAAACAGATCCTTGCAGTACACCACTAGTAACTGAACTCCAGGATGAACATTTTCCATCAACCACCACCCTCTGGCTTCTTTCAGCTAGCCAATATCTGATCCAAACCACTAAATCACCCTCAATCCCATGCCTCCATATTTTTTGCAACAGCCTATCATGGGGAACCTTATCAAACACCTTACTGAAATCCGTATACACCACATCAACTGCTTTACCCTCATCCACCTGTTTGGTCACCTTTTCAAAGAACTCTATAAGGTTTGTGAGGTATGACCTACCCTTCACAAAACAGTGTTGACAATCCCTGATCAACTTATTCCTCTCTAGAGGATTATAAATCCTATCTCTTACAACCTTTTCCAACACTTTACCCACAACTGAGGTAAGGCTCTCTGGTCTGTAATTACCAGGGTTATCTCTACTACCTTTCTTGTACAAGGGGACAACATTTGCTATCCTGCAGTCTTTTTTTTTAGATTAGACTTACAGTGTGGAAACAGGCCCTTCGGCCCAACAAGTCCACACCGACCCGCCGAAGCGAAACCCACCCATACCCCTACATTTACCCCTTACCTAACACTACGGGCAATTTAGCATGGCCAATTCACCTGACCCGCACATCTTTAGACTGTGGGAGGAAACCGGAGCACCCGGAGGAAACCCACGCAGACACGGGGAGAACGTGCAAACTCCACACAGTCGGTCGCCTGAGTCGGAAAATGAACCCGGGTCTCAGGCGCTGTGAGACAGCAGTGCTAACCACTGTGCCACCGTGCCGCCCACCAATTCTGGTACTATTCCTGTAGTAAATGATGACATAAGGATCAAAGCCAAAGTCTCTGCAATCTCCTCTCTGGCTTCCCAGAGAATTCCAGGATAATTACCATCCAGCACAGGGGACTTCATCTATTCATTTTTGAAAATGTTTCATTTTTATACTCATTCAATTGTCATAGAATTCCTACAGTGTGGAAACAGACCATTTGGCCCAATAAGTCCACACTTACCCTCTGAAGAGTATCCCACCCAGACCCAATCCCCTACCCTATCACTCTACGTTTCCCCTGACTAAAGCACCTAACGTACACATAATTCCTTATAAAAACAATGATTGGAATTTATCGTCAACACCTCAAAGACCTTTTAACCAGTTGAAACTCTCAATCTTTATCCTTTCATGAGATGTGGGTGTCATGGTAGGCCATCATTTTATGCTTAACTTTAATTGCAGTTTCCAAATTTCTAATAAGTTTGGAAGTTATGAGTTTAAGCACTTTTGACATGTCCCTTTTAACAATCCTAAAAAGTACCTTATCTCTCACTTGACCTTCCCCAAAGATGTTTTGGAATAACAATAACAAAAAAGGTGGGAGCAGGCGTAGATCTTATAGCTCATTGAATCTGTTTTGCCATTTAATATGATCATGGCGATCTTGACCTTTATCTCCAGTTTCCTACAAGCTTCTCACATCCCTTGACAGTTTGAGAGTGTAAACATTTGTGTCTCCCAACCTTCAATGATAGCTATACTAAACATTACCTCACCTCTCCAAAAGTCTCAATAAAGTTCAAACCTGCTCCTAACAGATCTAGTCTGTGCACCTTGTACTTTGTATACCTCAATCACGAAAATCAAAAATGGGTGGAAGCCTGTATGAAATGTGCATATGTGCAAAGTGACCCTGCCCCATTCCCATCCCAATAAAAATGATAGGGGTCATGATCGGAGGCATGTCCTCCAATTTTCAGCCTCCTGTGCCATTTGCACAATCAGGAAGAAGCTGTCTGTTTTATGAAAATAGTATTCTTGGAGGTTATACTTACATTTTAATGAAGGCCACAGATAATGATTTTTATTTTCAGTAGAAGAAAATAAATCTTGTAACAAATTCAAATGAATGGCATGTTAGAATGATAAGCCATTTAACATTCCTCTGACCATTACTTTTACACTGAGTATTAACTTACTTTATTTTTGTGAAAAGTTACAATAAAACAAATCTGCAGATTTGTATTAAGCGCTGTTATTCTTCACATACAATGCTGAGCCATTCAAAGGATCTATGGCATATGTAGTACCAATTGTAACATTGATGGTCAAACTGAAAAAAAAACTTGCATCACAACCACTGAAAGTACTGAAGCATTTTGGATCACCAAAGGACATTTCAAATATAATTAATGTTTTGAAGTATCAAATGCAGCTGATGCTTGCATACAATAACTATCCATACACAACAATGTAATAATAGCCAGGTAACCTATTGTGGCTGTTGTTTGGATGATGTACATTGGCCAGGATGTGCTATTTCTGTTTTGTGTCCTAGTCTTTTCATTGTGGTGGCTAAACTTGCAGTCAAGCCTGTGCTTGTGTAATTTGCATATACTGTATATATTTCATGTTGAGGTGTCAGTATTACATTGCTGGACTTTTTGTACATGCATAAGGCCTCAAATTTTCTGAAGGTTAACAGGCTTACCAGGTCTTTGAATGCATTTGAGAGGAACTTAATTTAGTTATACATATCTAGCCAAAGTCAAAAATAACAGAACAGTTCACACATAAGTCCTTCGAGACACTTTTTCCATCCAAAGAAATTGTTTATGATGAAGATGTCATGAACCATCTGCTTAATATATTCCTTTGTAAACATTGAATATTTAAAATCAAGTATAGCCAAGTATAGTGATCCATTAGGAAAAGAACTGGTTATATGTTATCTCTAATTTTAATTACCAATTGGATTTTATATCACTTTTATTTTTATAAAACTGAATTATGTGCATATTCTAGTATTTGATTACCCTTAACTTGATTGTTCTGTCCTACACATAATATAATTCTATAGTACTAGTTGTTTACGTAGATTGCATTGTGCATGTTAATACTAAAATATTATTCTGGAAATGCCACGTGACAAATGGCTTCCTGGTTACTAACCAGTAATTGTAGTATTAGCTCTGTGTGGGTTTCACTGCTTGAGGCTGCTTTGTGAATGAATTATGAAGTGAAATCGTGCATATTTAATAATTAAGAGTTATCATTACTAAAATGCCATATAAGGTTGTGGGAGAATGTGCAGAAAAGTTAGCATTTAATATCTGCTTGGGAGTTATCTACCAGTTTAATATAGGAGGAAATTTTTCTCATATCTCTCAAGTAACCATTCTGTAAACTCCAAAGAATTTGATGTTGTAGTTTGCAGTATGAAATTTAATTCGTGCATTCGGCTTGTCCTCATCTGTTCAGCTCAAAGTCCTATATGCATCTTTCCATCTGCCAAATTTTTGATTTGTTTGTCAGACAAATTCACACACACAAATAGAAGTAGTAGACATAGTAAGTCATTTGTTGTTTTGTGCATTCTCACTTGGATAATTGCTTTTCAAGTTCTATCTGTAACTGGAAATGATTGATTGCTGAGTCGTGGCCTAAACTGATTTAGAAAGTAATACAGAATAACATTCCATATCAGTGAAACTGAAACAACATTACTGTGCAAGATAGTCTTGGACAATTCCACTCTATATTTTACCAAAGCTAACATTAATTTGAAGATGAAGTAATTTAATGATGTCAGTTGATTTGCAGAATTACTTTTTACTATCTTTAACTCCACCCTAACATCAAATTCAAGCAAATGCATGCATCAAGGTTAACAATACCTCATGTTGTCCGATTAGGAAATAGTAAAATAACCACATTGTTGCAGGATAGTAGGAAAGCAGGATGAGTTGCCCTATTTTGCCAAAGAAGTGGAGTTGTTTCTCACAGAGTGTCTGAGTAATAAAGAGCAATTAATTTGGATTTTGTAAACCTTTTATATATTGAAGGTCTTAAAAATAGCAGGGGTGGAACTAACCTTAAAAAATTATGTAAATATAGAAAAATATATTAAAAATGTTTTTGTTAGATCATTAAAAGTTGCAAAAAGTTCAAAAGTCTTTTAAAGTAGATGCAGCAAGTTGGTAGGTCTAGAAGTCTTCATAGGTTCACAAATCTATTTCTGACTGAGGGCAAGAATTTCAGTTAGTTCAATGAAATTCAGTGTTTTCCCATTTTGCTTTGATTTAGTACTGATAAAATGTAGTTTTAAATGCAAATTAATCCATAATGAGAGTGATATTCTGAAATTTCATTTTCACTGTGGTGGGTAAAATGATTGACCAAATGATAACAGTATTTCACTTTTAGAAATTTACTCACTTACTGTGTACATTAAGAATGGAAGTGAGGAGAATTACACATATGATAAACCCACAAGAGAGCAAGTTGAAGGACATCATCTTCATAAAAGAGAAAGGCAAATTTTGTTTCTCAATAAGCAATGTGACAACTGAAGGAAAATGATTTTCTCATGAAAGAAATTAGTGCAAAAAATCAGGCCCTGACATAGAGCACACTACTCTACCCAAATTTTCGTTGAATAAATTATTGATTACATACACCTTACAGATCATGAATTATTTATATCAGTGTTGCAGTGCAGTTTCTATTTGGGAGATTCATTTCACCATGTCAGGCAGAATTGGGACTTTTCAATTGCAAAATCATGCTAAAATAAATCAGAAAATTTATAGAGGAAATTTGAAAAAAGAGCTTACGGTAAATAAATGCAGAGTTTTTAAAAACCGCCATTCATTCTGAAGCAAAAGTCTCTGGCTCAGATTTTGTTGGAATAATTACAACAAAACTGTCAGCATTAAATTTGTTATGCCTTTGAAACTGACAGCAACCTCTCAGCTCACACGCCTTTGAAACTGACAGCAACCTCTCAACTGACACATGCACAGTTAAATGCAGAATTTCAGAAATAGCTTTTACTGATTCTATGCTTATCTACATAGCAGAATGTCACTTTCCAACACCTCCCACTCAACATCCAACACATACCCAGACCAACAGAGCTGATTTAATTTTGTACTTTCAGGTTATTAAATTTTGCTGTAAGAAACCATAAAAAAGCTATACATGTTGAATGACCTCTGAGCCACTTGTTTAATGGCATCACTCACCTTGAAAGCATAATATAATGTTGAATGTTTGATTTTCCAACACGACAAATTCAACTACTGTTTTTTGAAAAAGTTTGTTTATCTTTATTTTAGCTGCTATTTTAGTTCAATCATAAATTATTTGTTACATGGAAATTTAAGTTAATAGTGAAACATATTAAATGCTTTTAACTTATTATAAAGACGCACCACTGCAGATGTTAGAAATCTAAATTGAATATATTGAAAATACTCAAAATATCAGGCAGCACCTGTGAAGAGAGAAGCAAAGTTAACATTAACAATGTTTCTCTCAGTACAGATGTTAAAGATTTCTGGCATTTTCTGTTTTTTATTTCTTTTATGTCCTGGTTTTCTGTTTGTGAACACTTCCATGTAATTGTCTACTTCCCTTTATATAGAACATAGAACATAGAAGGATACAGCGCAGTACAGGCCCTTCGGCCCTCGATGTTGCGCCGACCGAATCCTACCTAACCTATACTAGCCCAATAACTTCCAAATGCCTATCCAATGCCCGCTTAAATGACCATAAAGAAGGAGAGTTCACCACTGATACGGGCAGGGCATTCCATGAACTCACAACCCGCTGTGTGAAGAATCTACCCCTAACATCTGTCCTATACCTACCACCCCTTAATTTAAAGCTATGTCCCCTAGTAACACCTGACTCCATTAGCGGTAAAAGGTTCTTAGTATCTACCCTATCTAAACCCCTAATCATCTTATACACTTCTATCAGATCTCCCCTAAACCTTCTCTTCTCCAATGAGAACAGCCCCAAGTGCCTCAGCCTTTCCTCATAAGATTTTCCTACCATTCCAGGCAACATCCTGGTAAACCTCCTCTGCACTCGTTCTAAAGCTTCCACATCCTTCCTATAGTATGGCGACCAAAACTGCACACAATACTCCAGATGAGGCCTCACCAGAGTCTTATACAACTGCAACATGACCTCAGGACTCCGGAACTCAATTCCTCTGCCAATAAAGCCCAGTACACCATATGCCTTCCTCACAGCACTATTTACCTGGGTGGCAACTTTCAGAGATCTGTGTACATGGACACCAAGATCCCTCTGCTCATCCACACTACCAAGTAGCCTACCATTAGCCCAGTAATCCATCTTCTTGTTACTCCTACCAAAGTGAACGACTTCGCACTTAGCTACATTGAATTCCATTTGCCACATTTCTGCCCAGCTCTGCAACTTATCTATATCCCGCTGTAACCTACCACTTCCTTCCTCACTATCCACAACTCCACCGACTTTTGTGTCATCCGCAAACTTGCTTACCCAGCTTTCAAGTCCTTCCTCTAGATCATTTATAAAGATAACAAAAAGCAATGGTCCCAAAACAGATCCTTGTGGTACACCGCTAGTAACTGCGCTCCAAGATGAACATAATCCATCAACTACTACCCTCTGTCTCCTTCCAGCCAGCCAATTCCTAATCCAAACCTCTAATGTATCCTCAATGCCATACCTCCGTAGTTTTAACATTAGCCTACCATGGGGAACCTTATCGAACGCCTTACTAAAATCCATATACACAACATCTACTGCTTTACCCTCATCCACTTCCTTAGTCACCTTCTCAAAGAACTCAATAAGGTTTGTGAGGCACGACCTGCCCTTCACAAAACCATGCTGGCTATCCCTGATCACGTTATTCCTACCCAGATGTTCATAAATCTTATCCCTTACCATTCTCTCTAAGACTTTGCCCACCACTGAAGTCAGACTCACTGGCCTATAGTTACTAGGGCTATCCCTACTCCCTTTCTTGAACAATGGGACCACATTCGCTATCCTCCAGTCCTCTGGTACTATTCCCATTGACAATGACGACATAAAAATCCAGGCCAATGGCTCTGCTATCTCCTCCCTAGCTTCCCATAGGATCCTGGGGTAAATGCCATCAGGCCCAGGAGACTTATCTATATTCATCCTTTCCAATATTCCCAAAACCTCTTCCCTGCATATTTCCAGGGCATCCATTCTAATTATTTGTGATTCCATATTCACATCAGCAACAGTGTCCTGTTCCTGAGTGAATACTGATGAAAAGTACTGATTTAATGTCTCTCCAATCTCCTCCGCCTCCACACACAACTTCCCACTACTATCCTTGACTGGACCGATACCTACCCTAGTCATCCTTTTATTCTTGACATACCTATAGAAAGCCTTTGGGTTTTCCCTAATCCTACCAGCTAAAGACTTTTCATGTCCCCTTCTCGCTTCTCTTAGCTCCCTCTTTAGCTCCTTCCTGGCTACCTTATAACTCTCAATCGCCCCTACTGAACCTTCACGCCTCATCTTTACATATGCCGCCTTCTTCCCTTTCACAAGGGACTCCAATTCCTTACTAAACCACGGCTGCCTCACAAGGCCCTTTACACCATGCCTGACTGGTACATACCTATCGAGGACACGCAGTAGCTGCTCCTTGAACAATCCCCACATCTCATTAGTGTTCTTCTCTTGAAGCCTGTTTTTCCAATCCACACATCCTAAGTCATGCCTCACTGCATCATAATTTCCCTGCCCCCAGCTATAGCTCTTGCCCTGCGGCGCACGATTATCCCTCTCCATCACTAAAGTAAAAGTCACCGAGTTGTGGTCACTGTCCCCGAAGTGCTCACCTACCTCCAAGTCTAACACCTGGCCTGGTTCATTACCTAGAACCAAATCCAATATAGCCTCCCCTCTTGTTGGCCTGTCGACATATTGTGTCAGGAAACCCTCCTGCACACATTGTACAAACACCGACCCATCTAATGAACTCGAGCTATAGCTCTCCCAGTCAATATCTGGGAAGTTAATGTCCCCCATAACAACCACCCTGCTACCTTCACTCTTTTCCTGAATCATCCTCGCAATATTATCCTCTACTTCTCTAGGACTATTAGGAGGACTTTGTTTGCTGACATCCTTGCTGCTACATGCCAAGATGTACCCTTGACTTGATGTCAGGTTTAAGCAGTCATTGGGAAAAGGACTACATCTTTGTGGGCAACTTACTTCAAGATATGCTCCAAGTGTCCTTGCTTCAGTGATGACTATAAATCTAGGACAGAACATGAATAATTTGATACACAATATACGGGAAATATGGCATATTTGGGAGTAATAGTAAAACTTCTCCAACGTTCTTCCCTCCTGAGATTCATATATTCCCTCCTGATATGTCCTTTGGGACATATGATAAACAGTATCATAGAAGATGAAAGAGTTGGTCTTTGGTTTTACATCATTTATCAATTTCTGTGTTTTTGTGAAACATGATTTGGAAGCGCTGGTGTTGGACTGGGGTGTAAAAAGTTAAAATCGCACAACACCAGTTTATAGTCCAACAGGTTTATTTGGAAGCACTAGCTTTTGGAGAACTGTTCCTTTATCTGGTGGTTTTGGAGTACAATATCATAAGACAAAGAATTTATTGCAAAAGTTTACAGTGGCCTTTTAGCCACTGAGCCACCATGCCAATCACTCATGTTGAGACCTATCACAACTTGTCCACACAAAAGCCACAATGCATTCATCCTTATGGTGCAGAGAAAGTAATTCATCTGCTTCCACCATAGAATCAATTGCACTGGTGGACCCAATGATTGCTAATGTTGTTATCTCCATTCGGGATTCCTTGAGCAAACCGTATGATCTCTTCTTGTCTGTGGTTCAGAACAATAGTACTTGCTATTTCAGTGCAGCTTGGAAGAAAATGTCCAGAGAATTATCATTGAACCATTGTTCCGCTAGTTGTCCTGCAGTATTACCCTGATAATAACCAGCTGTGGATTGAGTTCTGCAGACATGAGATTGAAAACTATTGATCTTGCTGAGTATCTTGCAGGTGAACAATTTATATTTTACAGATTAATGACTAGTAAAGGTCTATCAAATGAATGTGTAGGGAATGCTGTTGATTTGTGCTGGAATCTGTTTCCTTAGCATTGCTTCCACAATGCTGTAGAACACTTTGATATACTGCAAAAGTTCCTGGCTTCCTTTTATAAATGAAACCAGCACCTCTGCTCCCTGACACCATCGACTATACCTTCCTTCCTGGCCTTGCTGTTTGAAACTCCATCTTGTAAATTGGCCAGCCAGCACCTAATTGCATTCAGCTTGTCACTGTCACCCCAAAAGACCATTCTGTCCCTTCTTAATCCACCAGTGTGATTTACATGACTGGCATTAAATTTCAATTCATTACTCCACACTTTAGAGAAGATGTGAATGCATTAGGAAGGGTGCAGTACAGATTTATGAGAATGGTTGTACTTACGAGTGATTTTAACTTAGAGAATAGTTAGAAGCTGGGCACATTCTCCTTGGGTTAAAAGGAGATTTGATATAGCTTTTAAAATAATGAAGGGTCTAGACAGTGTAGAAAGAGAAAACGTGTTCCTGTTAATAGATGGGATAAGACTCAGAGGACACCAATAAAGATGATTAGCAAAGGAACGATGATGACATGAGAAATAACTTTTAAAAATAATTATTAGCTAGAATCTAACTTAGTGTGGTGGGGCTTTTTAAAAGAAATTTGATAATTACGTAAAAGGTTAAAACTGTACAGGTGACTAGGAGGGACATCAAGGCCAGCTAAATTGCTGTTCCAGAGGCAGCATTGTCGAATGTGTTGTCACTATTCATTCTTTTGTTTGATTCTGTAATATAGTTGGTATCTATCCTACAATGTGGAACATTACACAGGTATGTCCTGTTCACAAAAAGCAAGTTCTGGGTGTCCTCCATTTCCACTCCCTAACCACCCTATACCTGGAGAAAGAATGCCACATCTTTCGTCTCAGGTCCCTCCAACCACATGGCATCAAGGTGGATTCCACCAGTTTCCTCATTTCCCCATCTCCCACCTTAGCCCAGTTCTAGCCTTGTAACTCAGCTCCGCCCACATCACCTGTCCATCTTCCTTCCCACCTATCTTTTCTATTACCCCCACCTCCATTTACCTATCACGCCCTCAGCCACTTTCCCCCCTGCCCCAACCCCCTCCTATTTATCTCTCCACCCCCTTCGCTAACAGCCTCATTCTTGATAAAGGGCTTTTGCTCGAAATGTCAATTTTCCTGCTCCTTTGATGCTGCCTGACCTGCTGTGCTTTTCCAGCAACACACTCCGGACTCTAATCTCCAGCATCTGCAGTCCTCACTTTCACCACAAAAAGCAGGACCAATGTAGCCTGGCCAATTACTGCCCATCAGTTTGCTGTCAATCATCTGTAAAGTGATGCAAGGTCTCATCCACAGTGCTATTAAGTGACACCTGCTCAGCAATAACCTGTTCACTGAAGCTCAGTTTAGGTCCTGCTAGGGCCACTCAGGTCCTGACCTCATTACAGCCTCATGGACAAAACAACAGTGTAACTCAGATATATAGCACCTTGGGTCATTGGACCTTAGATGAACTCAGATTTCTTCAGTTTCCTCATTTCCCCTCCCCCCACCTTGTCTCAGTCGAATCCCTCGAACTCAGCACCGCCTTCCTAACCTGCAATCTTCTTCTGACCTCTCCGCTCCCACCCCACTCCGGCCTATCACCCTCACTTTGACCTTCTTCCACCTATCACATCTCCATCGCCCCTCCCCTAAGTCCCTCCTCCCTACCTTTTATCTTAGCCTGCTGGACACACTTTCCTCATTCCTGATGAAGGGCTTATGCCCGAAATGTCAAATTTCCTGTTCCTTGGATGCTGCCTGACCTGCTGTGCTTTTCCAGCAACACATTTTCAGCTCATTGGACCTTATTCCACCATATTTGTGCTCACATGGTGTTTGGAGTTACACTTATTTTTCTTTTATATAGTTTGCAAAAGCACAGTACTATGGCTTGGACTCTTTAATGTGTTCTGGACATTCTGTACTACACATTCACAATGCAGCATTAGAACAATTCATGCTATTGAGCTGAAGCAACTGTACTTCCAACTTCTGAAGCAAACTCAGAGTGAAGATCATTTTTAAGATGCCAACTACTGTAACAATGTTTGAAATAAAATTATTTCTTCTAAATTTGTACTAAAAAGAAGGCAAACCATCATCCATGCTCTCAGAGAATGAAATGAAATCTCAGTTCACAGAACAAAAAGAATAACTTTACTTGGCTTTCGTTCACTGGAACAGCAAAGCACATGGATGTTGCAGTAAATGTCCTTTGGGGAAAAAAAGCAAGTGGATACCCTTAAGATTTTATTTGACAAAACATTCTGGTTTTGTTCTTTGTTCTTTCGTTCCTTTGATGAATACGAGCACAATGACCTTTGTCAGAAAAGTCATCTTTTGCCTGGGAAGTACAATAAAAGTATTTAGTAATCTTGTTTTATTGTAGTGTCCAATATTGTATGACTTCTGAGCATCCTCCAAATAATTATTTCGTATTATTTAGTTCTGACTATGATTGCATTTGGCAGTCAAAACAATTTTACAGTTGCATTGAATGCAATGCCATTTTGTTTTGGATTAAAGCATTTGAACAATGAACTCTTATAGTTTAATTTGCATTCAAATAATAGTATTGGATCAATGAATATTTTATGCTTCTGTGTAAATGCAATGTTGTTAAATGAAATATGAATCTGCACATATTCTATGCCTATTTGATATTGATTATAGCTCGCTTGCCTGGACCGCTAGTTTGCAATATTGAGTGACGCCAACAGTGAACCAGCTGAGGTCATCATGAATGCCATTACATCTATATCTCACC
Organism: Hemiscyllium ocellatum; assembly: GCF_020745735.1. Classification (NCBI taxonomy): domain Eukaryota; kingdom Metazoa; phylum Chordata; class Chondrichthyes; order Orectolobiformes; family Hemiscylliidae; genus Hemiscyllium; species Hemiscyllium ocellatum. The sequence continues at coordinate 99,152,904 of NC_083411.1, read as the reverse complement.
ACAACCATAGACAGGATTTCTTTCCACATCGCCACTCAGTGACGGATACCACCAATGTTGTAGCTTCTGAAGTTATGCAGCTTTAAGTAAGACATCTGACATTCATTTGCAAGGAATCAATTAGCTCAGTCAATTCAGTTTCTCCTGGTATCCAGCATTCATTAACTGGTTTGAACTTCCCTCTCTCCTCTGCAGGCTCCTTCATCCCACCTTACAGCCTTCCTCTACATCTCCTTGTAATCTCTTCCTCCCTTGAACTTGCAGCCTTCTTTTCCTCCCAGTGTTCTTCTACGTCTTCCCCTTGCAGCCTCCATTTTCACCCACTCCCTTTGCAGTCTCCTATTCCCCCGCACCCATCTTGCCACCTCCTTCTCCTGCACTCCTCTTGGGATCTTATTCCTCGTGCCTGTCATGCAAATATCTCCTCCCCAAAGCACCCACATGGCAGACATCCACCCCGACTATGAAGTGAGCAGATGAAACTCCTAGCCCTGGCAAAGGCAACACCCAGTCTTGGCAAAATGCGGCGTCAGCAATGGGCAACAAGTGCTTTTGTCCTGGCAGGGGGAAATCCTGACAACTCCCTCATTGCCAGCACTCACCTTCCTAATAGCTTGTGGATTCTGGAGTCACAGGCTCACCAACAACAAATGTGGGAAAGAAACAGCTTTTCATTTGGAAAACAATTCCTCAGAATTTGTACTTCTAGGGCCTAATTTTCTCTGGTCACCTAGTGATTGATTTTTTTCTGGGCATTTTGGAGGAGTGGGTCAGACTAACTTATTGTCCATGAATTTTGAGCTTTATATGACAGCCAAAAATGTTTTCCATACGTGAGTAGCCCAGCTAGTACATGTAGCAAGGAAACCACCAAGAAAGGACAAGGAAATTAATGGCTTCTTCAAGCTCAAATGAAGAATGTTCTGTACCAAACTTATACGTGACAGGTTGCTGAAAAATATTGTTAAACATAGACTGAGATATATCTGTCTCACACAAGTAAAACTCAGACTAGTCCTCTATCCAGGTGCCAGCGCAACTGGATTTGATGCATAGCCTCTTAGACAGGCACGTATTTAAATATATTCAGATTAAAAATGCCACAAACAGAAAGGATGACCGATTATGAATGAAAGGAGAAAAAAGCTATTTAAAGTGTTTTATTTTACAGGGGCAGTTCAGCAATCGGCATAATTGAATCAACAGATAAATAGCTTGTGATTTTTAGTGACTGCGACATTTGATTCAATCTGTTTTTCAAGGCCATTTTCTATTTCTATTTCCTAGATTCTGTAGATGTTTCTGTTCACTGGTATCAATTACAAAAGTCTTCTGGATGGATATATGAATAAGAAGGCTTTAGATGGATATGGGCCAAGAGTTGGCAAATGGGTTTAGGTTAGGATATCTGGTCGGTATGGATGAGTTGGGCCAAGGGATCTGTTTCCGTGCTGTATATCTCTATGACTCTGTGTAGAGTGATAGATATGTACAGCATGGAAACAGAAACTTCACTCGAAACCTATGCCTTCTAGTTCTTTTCTTCTCTACCCCAGGGAAAAGACCTTGTCTACTTACACTATCCATGCCCTTCACAATTTTATAAACCTATACTATGTCACCTCTCAGCCTCCAACACTCCAGGGAAAACAGCCCCAGCCTATTCAACTTCTCCCTATTGCTCAAACGTTCCAACCCTGGCAACGTCCGCGTAAATCTTTTCTGAATCCTTTCAAATTTCACAACATCCTTCCAATAGGAAGGAGACCAGAATTGCACACAATGGTTCAACCACTTTTGGAACAATGTCCTGTACAGCCACAAGGTGACGTCCCAACTCCTATATTTGATGCTCTGACAAATAAGCAAGGATACCAAACACTTTCTTCACCATCCTATCTACTTGTGACTCTACTTTCAAGGAACAATGAACCTGCACTCCAAGGTCTCTTTGTTCAGTAACAGTCTCCAGCTCAGTAACATTAAGTGTATAAATGCTGCCCTGATTTGCCTTTCCAAAATGCAGCATCTCACATTTATCTAAATTAAACTCTACTTGCCAGTCCTGAGCACATTGGCCCATCTGATCAAGATCCCATTGTACTCTGAAGTAACTTCCTTCGTTGTCCAGTATACCTCCAATTTTGGTGTCAGCTCCAAATTTACTAACTATACCTGCTATGTTCACATCCAAAACATTTATTTAAAAGACAAATATCAGTACACCCAGCATTGATCCTTGTGGCACACCATTAGTCACAGGTGTCTAGTCTGAAAGGCAACCCTCCACCATCACCCTCAGTCTTCTACCTTTGAGCCAGTTCTGTATCCAAATGGCTAATTCTCCCTATATTCCAGACAATCTAACCTTGCTAACCAGTCTACGATGTGGAACCTTGTTGAACATCTTACTGACCTCCATGTAGATCAGGTCCACTACTCTGCCCTCATCAGTCCTCTTGGTAAGTTCTTCAAAAAAACTCAAGGAAGTTAGTGAGATATGATTTCCCACGCACAAAACCATGTTGACTATCCCAAATCAGTCCTTGCCTTTCCAAATACATGTAAATTCTATCCCTCAGGATTCCCTTCAACAACTTGCTCACTACTGATGTCAGGCTGACAGGTCCATAGTTCCCTGGCTTTTCCTTACCACCATTCTTTCAATAGTGCCAGCCTCCAGTTTTCCGGCACCTCACTTGGGACTATCAATGCTGTGCACCTTGCTGAAATATTTGAACCAATCAGTTCCCTAGTTTCCCACAGAGTTCTAGGATATACCTGATCAGGTCATGGTGTTTTATCCAGTTTTATGCAATTTATGAAATCCAGCATCTCCTCCTCTGTAATATGGACATTTTTCAAGATGTCACCATCTGTTGCCCCACATTACACTTTTGTCCTGAATGCATTTACAGAATCCTTTCAGATTCTCCTTAGCCCTATTTGCCAAAGCTATCTCATGTCCTGATTTCCCTTTTAGGCATGCTCCTACAGCCTTTGTACTGTAAGGATTCACACGATCTCTGCTGTTTACAGCTAACATATGCTTCCTTCTTGTTCTTGGCCAAAACCTCAATTTCTATAGTCATCTAGCATTCCCTATACCTACCAGCCTTGTCTTTCACCCTAACAGGAATATATTGCCTGTGGACTTTCGTAATCCCATTTTTGAAGGATTTTCATTTTCCCCCAGCCGTCCCTTTACTTGTGAACATCTGCCCTGAATCAGTTTTTGAAAGTTCTTGCCTAAAACCATCAAAATTAGCCTTCCTCCAATTTAGAACTTCAACTTTTAGATCTGGTCTATCCTTTCCCATCACTGTTTTAGAACTAATTGAATTATGGTCGCTGGCCCCAAAGTGCTCCCCCACTGACACCTCAGTCACCTGCCCTGCTTATTTCCCAGCAATAGGTCAAGTTTTGCACCTTCTGTAGTAGGTACATCCACACACTGAATCAGAAAATTTTCTTGTACGCACTTAACAAATTCCTTTCCATCTAAACCGTTAATACTATGGTATCTAAACCGTTAATACTATAGTACTTCCAGTCTATGTTTGGAAAGCTAAAACTCCCCTACCATAATCACTCTAATTATCTTACAGATAGTTGAGACCTCCTTACAAATTTGTTTCTCAATTTCCTGCTGACTATTGGGATGCCTGTAGTATAATCCCAAGAAGGTGATCATCCTTTCTTATTTCTCAGTTCCATCCAAATAACTTGCCTGGATGTATTGCCAGGAATATCCTCCCTCAGTACAGCTGTATTGTTATCCTATATCAAAAATGCCACTGCCCCTCCTCTCTTGCCCCCATTTCTATCCTTCCTACGGCATTGGTATCCTGGAATATTAAACTGTCAGTCCTATCCAACCCTGAGACACATCTCCATAATTGCGATGATATTCTAGTCCCATGTTACTAACCATGCTCTGAGTTCATCTGTTAGGTCTCTTACATTGAAATAAATGCAGTTTAAGTTATCAGTCCTACCTTGTTCTCTACTTTGTTCCTGCCTGTCCTAACTGTTTGATTCACTCCTTTTCCAAACTGAACCAGTTTCAGATTGATCTCTTTCCTCACTGTCTCCCTGAGTCCCACTTTCCACCCACCTTACTAGTTTAAATCTTCCTGACCAGATCTCCCTGCTTGTTTATTAGTCCCCTTCCAATTCAGGTGCAATCCATCCTTGTACCGGTCACTTCCAACCCAGAAGAGATTCCAATGATCCAAAAATGTGAACCCATCTCCCCTGCACCAGCTCCTCTGTCATGCGTTCATCTGCTCTATCCTCTTATTTTTATCTTCAATAGCTAATAGCACAAGGAGTCATCCAGATATTATCACCCTCAAAGACCTTCTTTTTCAATTCCTGCCTAACTTTCTACATTCTCCCTTTAGAGTCTCATTCTCTTCCTTTCCAATGTCATTAGTTCCAATGTGCACAACAACCTCCTGCTGGTCCCTTTCCCCTTTGAAAATATTCTGTACTCTCTCTGGCATCTCCTTACTCTTGGCACCAAGGAGGCAACTCACCATTCCAATTTCTCACTGCTGGCCGCAGAAACATCTGTCTGTCCTTCTGACTAGAGAGTCTCCTATCACAATCGAACACTTGGAATCTGACGCATCCCTCACTTCATTAGAGAGATTCTCGGTACCAGATACTTGGCTGTTCATGCTGCATTTCCCTGAGAGTCCATCATCCCCTACATTTTTCAAAACAGCATACTCGTTTGAGAAGGAGATAGCTACAGGAGACTCTTGTACTACCTGCCTCCCTCTTCTACCTTTTCTGGAGGTAACCCGTTTACCTGACTATATCTGTGGTTTCCCTCCGTTCTCTCCCTTCTGGGCGGCACGGTGGCACAGTGGTTAGCACTGCTGCCTCACGGTGCCAGAGACACGGGTTCAATTCCCGCCTCAGGCGACTGACTGTGTGGAGTTTGCACATTTTCCCCATGTCTGCGTGGGTTTGCTCCGGTTTCCTCCCACAATCCAAAAATGTGCAGGTTAGGTGAATTGGCCATGCTAAATTGCCCGTAGTGTTAGGTGAAGGGGAATGGGTCTGGGTGGGTTGCGCTTCGGCGAGTCGGTGTGGACTTGTTGGGCTGAAGTGCCTGTGTCCACACTGTAAGTAATCTAATCTAATCTTATAATTGTCATCCATCATATCTCTTAGCTCCTGTAAATTCCTTATTGCCTCTAACTGCTCTTGAACCAATCCTTGCAATATGAAAGGATTAGCAACCAAAAACACTTCCTGCAGACATAATCATGACTAACATGGAAATTCTCTCTAATCTCACACATCTGACAGGAAGAGGACGTCATTCCATCATTGCACCTTAACAGTCCACAGACCCAGAACATAGCATTGTCTTACTGCTCTAAAAACACTTTGTACCTATGTTTTATATTTTTAAAAATTTAATCAAGAGGCAGATCTGAATAATACATATAATCAAAAAAGAACCCTTTCTGCTCACTATTGTAAATTCATACCAAGGTTATACTTAAAAGCTATGCACTTAGTTTTCCCATGCTGTGAGCTCTCCCACACAGGTTCCTCCAAGGTCAGCCATGAACTTCGCTGTTTGTTTATAACTATCTACAAACACCTATTCTTGTTTAATTTACTATCTATTATGCAGTAATTAATTGAAACATATTGTATTGTACATTCACAAAACTAATAAATGATGTAATTAATTAAATCAAATTGATGTGGATGCACACATTTCTAAAAATGTGCACAATTTATATTTTATAATATATTATAAAACAGGAACATTAATATCAAAATGGTAATCTGATAAAATTAATTGGCTCTGTGCTTAGTTGATAGATTTCTTCAGTGTGGTATATTGCATGCTTAAAAATGAGTATACAGGGACAATGGCCATTTCTTTGGCTCTGCTAATAAAGAAGTCTTACCGATGAAGGGCTTATGCTTGAAATGTTGATTCTCCTGCTCCTCACATACTGCCTGACCAGCTGTGATTTTCTAGCACCGCACTCTCATCTCTGATCTCCAGCATTTGCAGTCATTGCTCCTTCCTGATAATGAAGCCAGTAAAGCTGTGATTACTAGATTGAAACTTGGATCGTTCTACACAACATAATTTCTTAAAAAATCCAAGTGTTGGAGAAAAATAGGTCAGGAACACTTAATGTGCATATCTGGATAAACAATTAACATCACTACGTTGCTGCACAATTGTTGCAGTGGTCTTTGAAAAGCCTTTTGTATCAGTGTTAACAGGGATAGAATCTGTTGCGCAACTAATTGCCTTAGATTTACAAATAAGTTTCTCACAAGGCACAACTATATTTTAAAGTGTGTGACAAATGTAAATTTCAGGCATTTCAATTAATCCAGTTAATTTTAATTTTGACCAAATCAAACTGGAAATGGAAATAAAAGATGCAATTTATGTGGGAGGAATAACAATGTAATTCAAAATGTGACATTGTCTGGTGGGGATTAGAATGCTACTTAATGACAGAAAACAGTCAGTGAACTTTTACAAGTCTACAAAGGAAAGCTAGTCAAAGGAAGTCAATGACCTCCATTTAGCATTTTAAAAGAGCCGGTAATATCCAACATTTTCTAGCTCTGCTGAAAGGTCATCCAAGCTGAAATCATGTGAAACTCTTCTTTTTTTGTCTAAGTGTTGTTTTAATCGAGTTTTGAGAGATTTTCCTACTGCAAAGTCTAGTGGGAACACTTGTCCTATTTTCCCAAATTCATCTCATGAATGACTCAGAGTCAAAATGTGTGGTACTGAGAAAACACAGCAGGTCAGGCAGCATCTGAGGAGCAGTAGAGTCTACGTTTTGGGCATAAGCCCTTCATCAGGAATGTTGATAAAGGTCTTATGCCCAAAACGTTGACTCTCCTACTCCTCGGTTGCTACCTGACCTGCACTGCTTTGCCAGCATCACATTTTTGACTCTGATCTCGAATATCTGCAGTCATTAATGAATCATCGCATCCCAACAGTGCCCCGATTCTATCTTACCATGCACCACTTCTAGAAGAACTTGCCACTTATCAGACATCTAGTGGAAGATTGGCATCAGAGGGTGAGAAATGGAGTATTAGAAATAGAGTGCCTGAAACAGAGAGTAAGAAACAAAGTGCCTGAAACAAATTGCCTGAAATAGAGGGTGAGAAACAATGGGTGGGATAAAGAGTGCCCCAGAGTGTGAGAAACAGAGCGCCTGAAACAAATTGCCTGAAATAGAGGGTGAGAAACAGTGTGCCTGAAACAGAGAATGAGAAAAAGGGGGTGAGAAACAGAATGCCTTAAACAGAGGGTGAGAAATAGAGTGTCTGGAACAAAGGGTGAGAAACAGGGCATGAGCAACAGAGTGCCTGAAACAGAGGGTGACAACCAAATGGTCAGAAACAGAGTGTCTGAAAGAGAGGGTGAGTAACAAAGGGTAAGAATCCGAGTGCTTGAAATAGAAGTTGAGAAATAGAGTGCCTGAAACAGTGCGTGAGAAACAGTGCGTGAGAAACAGAAGGTGAGAAACAGAGGGGGAGGAACAGAGGCTGAAAAATAGTGTGCCTAAAACAGGGGGTGAGAAACAGAGGGTGGGATAAAGAGTGTCTGAAACAGACTGGGTTTGTTACTTCTGTTTTTCACCCAAAGGGACCTGTTGGACATATACTCTTTATAATTATATTTTGAATGCCTTTACTGTTCCACTGTAGGTTTACCCAGAAGTACATGTTCCCAGTCTACTTTGGCCTGTCTTACTTTGTAAAATCTCTTTTCCTATACTCCAAAATCTATTTTTTTTGCACATCGTCTTTTTCCTTTTCCATAACAAATTTAACACATATGGTGTTGTGGTTGTTTCTGTATTTCTCATCCTTTGTTTCATGCATTCTGTTTCTCACCCTTTGTTTCAGACACATTGTTTCAGGCACTCGGTTTTTCACTCCATGTTTCTCACCCACTTTCAGGCACTTTATTTCTTACCCTCTACAGTATTTCTGTTTAGCACCCTCTGCTCAGGCACTGTGTTTGCCACCCGTAGTTTCAGGTACTGTGTTTCAGGACTCTGCAGAAAGTGGGGACTGCAGATGCTGGAGATCAGAGCTGAAAATGTGTTGCTGGAAAAGCGCAGCAGGTCACGCAGCATCCAAGGAGCAGGAGAATGGACGTTTCGGGCATGAACCCTTCTTCAGGAATGCCCGAAATGTCGATTCTCCTGTTCCTTGGATGCTGCCTGAGCTGCTGCGCTTTTCCAGAAACACATTTTCAGTTCAGGCACTCTGCATCTCCCACTCTGTTTCACACACTCTTTTTCTCACCCTCTGTTTCTCACCCTCTGTTTCTCACCATCTTTATAGCACTCGGTTTCTCATGCTCTGTTTCTCAGTCTCTGTTTCAAGCACTCTGTTTCTCATCCTCTGTTTCACACACTCTATTCATCACCCTTCGTTTCAGACACGCTGTTTCAGGCACTCTATTTCTTACCCTCTATTTCTCAAACTCTGTTTATCACCCTCTGTTTCAGGCACACTGGTTCTCAAGGTCGGTTTCTTACACTCTGTTTCAGGCAGCCTGTTCCTCACCCTGTTTCTCATACTGTGTTTCTCACTTTCTGTTTCAGGCGCTCTGCTTCATGCACTCTATTTCTCAACCTCTATTTCTCACCCTCTATTTCTCACCCTCTGTTTCTCACCCTCTATTTCTCACCCTCTGTTTCTCACCCTCTGTTTCTCACCCTCTGTTTCTCACCCTCTGTTTCTCACCCTCTGTTTCTCACCCTCAGTTTCAGGTACTCTGTTTCAGGCACTCTGTTACATATACTCTGTATCTCACCCTCTGTTTAAGGTACTCTGTTTCACACACTCTGGTTCATGCACTCTTTTCCTCCCCCTCTGTTTCAGGCACTCTGTTTCTCACCCTTCGTTTCAGACGCACTGTTTCAGGCACTTTGTTTCTTACCCACAATTTCTCACCCACTGTTTCTCACCCACTGTTTCAGGCACTGTATTTCTCACCCACTATTTCTGAAACTCTGTGTATCACCCTCTGCTCAGGCTCTGTGATCACCACTTTCAGTTTCAGGTATTCTGTTTCTGGTATTCTGCTTCAGACACACTGTTTCTCCCCCTCTGTTTCACGCACTATGGTTCATGCACTCTTTTCCTCCTCCTCTGTTTCAGGCACTCTGTTTCTCACCCCATGTTTCTTACCCACTGTTTCTCACCCACTGATTCAGGCACTTTATTTCTTATCCTCTATTTCTCAAACTCTGTTTATCACCCTCTGTTCAGGCACTGTGTTTTCCACCCTCAGTTTCAGGTACTCTGTTTCAGGCATTCTGTTTCTCACTTTCTGTTTCAGGTGCTCTATTTCTGGCAGTCTGTGCTGGGTATTCTGTTTCTCACCCTCTGATTCTCAATTTCTGTTTCTCACACTCTGTTTCAATCACTCCGTTTCTAATCCTCTTTCAGCACTCTGTTACTGAACCTCTGTTTCTCGCCCTTTGTTTAAACACACTGTTTCAGGCACTCTGTTTTTCACCCCATGTTTCTCACCCACTGTTTCAGGCACTTTACTTCCTATCCTATATTTCTCACCCTCTGTTTCTCACCCTCTGTTTCAGGCACTGTCTTAGCCACCTTCAGTTTCAGGTACTCTGTTTCAAGTGCTCTGTTTCTCACCCTCTGTTTATCACCCTCTGTTTAAGGCATTACGTTTCACACAGTCCGGTTCATGCACTCTGTTTCTCACCCTCTGTCCCAGGCACTCTGTTTCTCACACTCTGTTTCTCCCCCTCTGTTTCACACGCTATGGTTCTCACGCTCTTTTCCTCCCCCTCAGTTTCAGGTACTCTGTTTCAGGCATTCTGTTTCTCACTTTCTGTTTCAGGTGCTCTATTTCTGGCAGTCTGTGCTGGGTATTCTGTTTCTCACCCTCTGATTCTCAATTTCTGTTTCTCACACTCTGTTTCAATCACTCCGTTTCTAATCCTCTTTCAGCACTCTGTTACTGAACCTCTGTTTCTCGCCCTTTGTTTAAACACACTGTTTCAGGCACTCTGTTTTTCACCCCATGTTTCTCACCCACTGTTTCAGGCACTTTACTTCCTATCCTATATTTCTCACCCTCTGTTTCTCACCCTCTGTTTCAGGCACTGTCTTAGCCACCTTCAGTTTCAGGTACTCTGTTTCAAGTGCTCTGTTTCTCACCCTCTGTTTATCACCCTCTGTTTAAGGCATTACGTTTCACACAGTCCGGTTCATGCACTCTGTTTCTCACCCTCTGTCCCAGGCACTCTGTTTCTCACACTCTGTTTCTCCCCCTCTGTTTCACACGCTATGGTTCTCACGCTCTTTTCCTCCCCCTCTGTTTCAGGCACTCTGTTTCTCACCCTCTGTTTCATCACTCGTTTTTTCATGCTCTGTTTCTCATCACCTGTTTCAGGTACTCTGTTTCTCACCCTGTGTTTCTCACCCTCTGTTCCAGGTACTCTGTTTCTCACCCTGTGTTTCTCATCTTCTGTTTCTCACCCTCTGTTTCACGTGTTCTGTTCCTCACCCTTTCCTTCAGACACTCTGTTTCTCACCCTGTATTTCTCAACCTCTGTTTCTCACCCATGATGCTTCTCATGCTCTGTTTCTCACCCCTGTTTCAGGCATCCTGCTTCTCATCCGATGTTTCTCAGCCTTTGTTTTGCACCCTCTGTTTCTCACCCTTTCCTTCAGACACTCTGTTTCTCACCCTGTATTTCTCAACTTCTCTTTCTGACCCACTATTTCAGGCACGCTAATTCTCATGCTCTGTTTCTCACCCAGTATTTCCCAACCTCTGTTTCTCAGCCTCTTTTTCTAACCCACTATTTCAGGCATTCTGCTTCTCATCCCATGTTTCTAGGCCTCATTTCAGGCACCCTGTTTGTCACGCTCTGTTTCTCATGCCTTGTTTCTCATATTATTTCACACCCTCTCTTTCTCACCCAACATTTCTCACCCCGTTTCTCACTCTAGTTCAGGCACTTTGTTTCTCATGTTCTTTTTCTCACACTCAGTTTCACACACTCTGTTTCTCATCATCTGTTTCAGGCACTGTGTTTCTCACCCTCTGTTTTAGGCACTCTGTTTCTCACCCCATATTTCTCATACTCTGTTCAAGGCACTCTGTTTCAAGTACTCTCTTTCACACTCTGCATTTCGCGTATTCTGTTTCAGCACTCTGTATCAACACTCTGTATCACACCCTCTGTTTCACGTACTCTGTTTCTCATCCTTTGTTTCAGACACTCTGTTTCTCATCCAGCATTTCTCAACTTCTCTTTCTCACCCTCATTTTCTCACCCACTATTTCAGGCACTCTGCTTCTCATGCTCTGTTTGTCAACATCTGTTTCTCAACCTCTGTTTCAGGCATTCTGCTTCTCATCCCATGTTTCTCAGCCTCATTTCAGGCACTCTGTTTGTCATGATCTGTTTCTCATGCATGGTTTCACACTGTTTTACACCCTCTCTTTCTCACTCGGCATTTCTCACCCCGTTTCTCATCTTAGTTTCAGACACTTTGTTTCTCATGCTCTGTTTCTCAACCCAGTTCTCAATATCTGTTTCACATTCTGTTTCTCGCCCTCTGTTCCAGGCACTCTGTTTAATGAACTCTTTTTCTCACCATCTGTTTCTCAACCTCTGTTATACACCCTCTGTTACAGGCACTCTGATTCTTACCCCCTTTTTTCTCACCCTTTCCTTCAGACATTCTATTTCAGGGCGGCACGGTGGCACAGTGGTTAGCACTGCTGCCTCACAGCGCCAGGGACCTGGGTTCAATTCCCACCTCAGACGACTGACTGTGTGGAGTTTGCACATTCTCCCCGTGTCTGCGTGGGTTTCCTCCGGGTGCTCCGGTTTCCTCCCACAGTCCAAAGATGTGCGGGTCAGGTGAATTGGCTATGCTAAATTTCCCCTAGTGTTAGGTAAGGGGTATGGGTGGGTTGCGCTTCGGCGGGTCGGTGTGGACTTGTTGGGCCGAAGGGCCTGTTTCCACACTGTAAGTAATCTAATCAAAAATTCTCACACTTTGTTTCTCAACCTCTGTTTCACACCTTGTTTAGGCACTGTGGTTCTCACCCATTGTTTCTCATTCTATATTCCAGGTACTCTGTTTCTCACCCTCTCTCTCAGGTGCACTGTTTCACACTCTCTGTTCCTGGCACTCTGATTCTTACCCCTTGTTTCTCACCCTTTGTTTCAGACATTCTGATACTCACCATCTGTTTCTCACCCACTGTTTCTCACCATCTGTTTCTCACCCTGTGTTTCTCATCCTCTATTTCATGCATTCTGTTTCTCAGCCATTGTTTCAGACACACTGTTTCAGGTACTCTACTTTTCACCCCATGTTTCTCACCCCATGTTTCTCACCCACTGTTTCAGGCACTCTATTTCTTACTCTCTATTTCTCAAACTCTGTTTATCACACCCGGTTTCTCATTTTCTGTTTCAGGCACTCTGTTTCTGGAATTCTGTTTCAATCACTCTGTTTCTCACTCCCTGTTTCAGGCTCTCTGTTTCTTGTGCTTTGTTTCTCACGTTCTGTTTCAGGTACTTTGTATCACGTGCTCTGTTTCACGTGCTCTGTTTCTCACCCTCTGTTCCTGGCACTCTGTTTAATGTACTCTTTTTCTCACCATCTGTTTCTCAATCTCTTTTGTACACCCTCTGTGTCAGGCACTCTGATTCTCACACTTTGTTTCTCAACCTCTGTTTCACACCATGTTTAGGCACTGTGTTTCTCACCCATTGCTTCTTACTCTGTATTCCAGGCACTCTGTTTCGCACCCTCTGTTCCTGGCACTCTGGTTCGTACCCCTTGTTTCTCACCCTTTGTTTCAGACACTCTTTCTTACCTCCTATTTCTCAAATTCGGTTTATCACCCTGTGTTCCAGGCACTCTGTTTTTCACACCCGGTTTCTCACTTTCTGTATCAGGTGCTCTGTTTCTGGCATTCTGTTTCGGGCACTCTGTTTCTCAAGGTCTCTTTCTCACACTCAGTTTTAGTCACTCTGTTTCATGTATTTGGAAAGGCAAGGACTGATTAGGGGTAGTCAACATGGCTTTGTGCGTGCGAAATCATGTCTCACAAACTTGATTGAGTTTTTTCAAGAAGTAACAAAGAAGATGGATGAGGGCAGAGTAGTAGATGTGATCTATATGGGCTTCAGTAAGGCGTTCGACACGGTTCCCAGTGGGAGACTGATTAGCAAGGTTAGATCTCATGGAATAAAGGGAGAACTAGCCATTTGGTTACAGAACTGGCTCAAAGGTAGAAGACATAGGGTGGTGGTGGAGGGTTGTTTTTCAGACTGGAGGCCTGTGACCAGTGGAGTGCCACAAGGATCGGTGCTGGGTCCTCTACTTTTTGTCATTTACATAAATGATTTGGATGTGAGCATAAGAGGTACAATTAGTAAGTTTGCAGATGACACCAAAATTGGAGGTGTAGTGGACAGTGAAGAGGGTTACCTCAGATTACAACAGGATATTGATCAGGTGGGTCAATGGGCTGAGGAGTGGTAGATGGAGTGTATTTCAGATAAATGCGAGGTGCTGCATTTTGGGAAAGCAAATCTTAGCAGGATGTATACACTTAATGGTAAGGTCCTAGGGAGTGTTGCTGAACAAAGAGACCTTGGCGTGCAGGTTCGTAGCTCCTTGAAAGTGGAGTTGCAGGTAGATAGGATAGTGAAAACAGCGTTTGGTATACTTTCCTTTATTGGCCAGAGTATTGAGTAGAGGAGTTGGGAGGTCATGTTGCGGTTATACAGGACATTGGCTAGGCCACTGTTGGAATATTCGTGCATTTCTGGTCTCCTTCCTATCGGAAAGATGTTGTAAAACATGAAAGGGTTCAGAAAAGATTTACAAGGATGTTGCCAGGGTTGGAGGATTTGAGCTACAGGGAAAGGCTGAACAGGCTGGGGCTGTTTTCCCTGGAGCGTCAGAGGCTGAGGGGTGACCTTATAGAGGTTTGCAAAATTATGAGGGGCATGGATATGATAATTAAACAAAGTCGTTTCCCTGGGATTGGGAATTCCAGAACTAGAGGGCATAGGTTCAGGGTGAGAGGGGAAAGATATAAAAGAGACCTAAGGGGCAACATTTTCACACAGGTGTGTGCTGGAGGCTGGTACAAATTATAACATTTAAGAGGCATTTGGATGGGTATACGAATTGGAAGGGTTTGGAGGGATATGGGCCGGGTGCTGGCAGGTGGTACTAGATTGGGTTGGGATATCTGGTCGGCATGGACAGGTTGGACTGAAGGGTCTGTTTCCATGCTGTACGTCTCTATGACTCTGTTCCAGGCACTCTGTTTCACGCATTCTGTTTTTCACCCTCTGTTTCTCAACCTCTGTTTCTCTCCTGTTCCAGGCACACTATTTTGCACCCTCTGTTCCAGGCACTCTGTTTCTCACTCTCTCTTTCAGGCACTCTGCTTCTCACCCACTCTTTCTCACCGTCTGTTTCAGACACCCTTTTACTCAAGCTCTGTTTCAGGCACTCTATTTCTTATCCTCTGTTTCAAGCACTTTGTATCAAGCAATCTGTCTCTCATTCTCCTTCAGCACTCTGTTTCTCACTCTCTGTTTAGTCACCCTCTGTTTCTCACTCTTGGTTTCAGCAGTTGTTTTCTCATGCTCTGTTTCTCACCACCTGTTTCAGGCAGTCTGTTTCAGCACTCTGTTTCTGACCCTGTGTTTCACGCTCTCTGTTTCTCACCCTTTGTTTTAGGCACTCTGTTTCTCATCCTCTGTTTTTCACTGTATTCTCAACCTCTGTTTCTCACCCACTGTTTCAGGCATTCTGCTTCTCATCCTATGTTTCTCAGCCTCATTTCAGGCACTGGTTGTCACGCTCTGTTTCTCATGCATTGTTCCTCACACTGTTTCACACCCTCTCTTTCTCACCCAGCATTTCTAACCCCCTGTTTCTCATTCTAGTTTCAGACATTTTGTTTCTCATGCTCTGTTTCTCAATCCAGTTCTCATTCTCTGTTTCACACAAGGTGTTTTTCATCATCCGTTTCAGGAACTCTGTTTCTCATGCTTTGTTTCTTTCTCTCTGTTCCAGGCACTCTGTTTAGTGCACTCTTTTTCTCACCATCTGTTTCTCAACGTCTGTTTTACACCCTCTGTTTCAGGCACTCTGATTCTTACCCCTTTTTTTTCTCACCCTTTCCTTCAGACACTCTATTTCTCACACTTTGTTTCTCAACCTCTGTTTGGCACCCGATGTTTCAGGCACTGTGTTTCTCACCTCTTGTTTCTCACCCTTTGTTTCAGACACTCTATTTCTTACCCTCTATTTTTTCAAACTCTGTTTATCATCCTTGTTCCTAGCACTCTATTTCTCACTCTCTGTTTGTCACCCTCTGTTTCTCACTCTCTGTTTCTCACCCCTGTTGCAAGTACTCTGTTTCTCATCCCGTATTTCTCACCCTTTGTTTCGGGCACTCTGCTTCAAGGCACTCTGTTTCAAGCACTCTGTTTTACACTCTAAGTTTCTCATCTTCTGTTTCAGCGCTCTGTATCTCACCCTCTGTTTCACGTACTCTGCTTCTCACCCTGTATTTCTCAACCTCTGTCTCTCACCCTCTTTTTCTCACCCACTGCTTCAGGCACTCTGCTTCTCATGCTCTGCTTCTCATGCTCTGCTTCTCATGCTCTGTTTCTCAACCCTCTCTTTCTCAACCTCTGTTTCAGGCATTCTGCTTCTCATCCCATGTTTCTCAGCCTCATTTCAGGCACCCTGTTTCTCATGCTCTGTTTCTCACCCTCTGTTCCAGGCACTCTGTTTAATGCACTCTTTTTCTCACCATCTGTTTCTCAACCTCTGTTTTACACCCTCTGTCCCTGGCACTCTGATTCTTACCCCTTGTTTCTCACCCTTTGTTTCAGACATACTGTTTCTCACCATCTGTTTCTCACCCTCTAATTCTCACCCTGTGTTTCTCATCCTCTATTTCATGCATTCTGTTTCTCAACCATTGTTTCAGACACACTGTTTCAGGTACTCTATTTTTCACCCCATGTTTCTCACCCACTGTTTCATGCACTCTATTTCTTACCCTCTATTTCTCAAACTCTGTTATCACCCTCTGTTTCAGGCTCTCTGTTTCTTGTGCTTTGTTTCTCACTCTCTGTTTCAGGCACTTTGTTTAATGCACTCTTTTTCTCACCATCTGTTTCTCACCATCTGTTATACACCCTCTGTTTCAGGCACTCTGATTCCTACCTCTTTTTTCTCACCCTTTCCTTCAGACACTCTGTTTCTCACCCTGTATTTCTCAAAGTCTGTTTCTAACCCACTATTTCAGGTACACTGCTTCTCATGCTCTATTTCTCAAACTCTGTTTCTCAACCTCTGTTTCAGGCATTCTGCTTCTCATCCCATGTTTCTCAGCTTCATTTCAGACACTCTGTTTGTCACCCTTTGTTTCTCATGCATTGTTTCTCACACTGTTTCACACCTTCTCTTTCTCACCCAGCATTTCTCAGCCCCTGTTTCTCACCCTAGTTTCAGGCACTTTGTTTCTCGTGCTCTGTTTCTCAACCTATTTCTCATCCTCTGTATCACGCACACTGTTTCTCACCATCCGCTTCAGGCACTCTGTTTCTCGTGCTTTGTTTCTCATGCTCTGTTTCAGATACTCTATATCTCAGGCTCTGTTTCTCACTCTCTGTTTCAGGCACTCTGTTTCACATGCTCTGTTTCACATGCTCTGTTTCTCACCCTCTATTCCAGATAATGTTTAACGCACTCTTTTTCTCACCATCTATTTCTCAACCTCTGTTGTACATCCTCTGTTTCAGGCACTCTGATTCTTACCCCTTTTTTTCTCACCCTTTCCTTCAGACACTCAACCTCTGTTTCTCACCTTGTTTTAGGCACTGTGTTTCTCACCCATTGTTTCTCACTCTGCTTTTCAGGCACTCTGTTTCACACCCTCTCTTTCAGGCACTCTATTTCACACCCTCTGTTCCTGGCACTCTGGTTCTTACCCCTTGTTTCTCACCCTTTGTTTCAGACACTCTTTCTTACCTTCTAGTTCTCAAATTCGGTTTATCACCCTGTGTTCCAGGCACTCTGTTTTTCACACCCGGTTTCTCACTTTCTGTTTCTGGCATTCTGTTTCTCACCCTCTGTTTCTCACCCTCTGGTTCTCAAACTCTGTTTCTCCCCTGTTTCAGTCACACTATTTTGCACCCTCTGTTCCAGTCACTCTGTTTCTCACTCTCTCTTTCAGGCACTCTGCTTCTCACCCACACTTTCTCACCATCTGTTTCAGACATTCTGTTACTCAAGCTCTGTTTCACGCACTCTGTTTCTCACCCCCTGTTTCACGCACTCTGTTTTTCACCCTCTGTTTTAGGTGCTCTATTTCACACCCTGCATTTCACAGCTTCTGTTTAAGCACTCTGTATCTCACCCTCTGCTTCATGCATTCTGTTTCTCACCCTTTGTTTCAGACACACTGTTTCTCATCCTGTATTTCTCAACCTCTGTTTCTCACCCCCGGTTTCTCACCCACTGTTTCTCCTGCTCTGTTTCTCCTGCTCTGTTTCTCAAGGTCTCTTCCTCACACACTGTTTCAGTCACACTGTTTCTCACCCTCTGTTCCAGCCACCCTGTTTCACGTGCTTTGTTTCTCATGCTCTGTTTCAGGTACTCTGTACCTTAGGCTCACTTTCTCACTCTCTGTTTCAGGCACTCTGTTTCACACGCTCTGTTTCTCATGCTCTGTTTCTCACTCTCTGTTCCAGGCACTCTGTTTAGTGCACTCTTTTTCTCACCATCTGTTTCTCAACCTCTGTTATACACCCTCTGTTTCAGGCACTCTGATTCTTACCCCTTTTTGTTCTCACCCTTTCCTTCAGACACTCTGTTTCTCACCCTGTGTTTCTCACCCCGTATTTTTCACCCTCTGTTTCGGGCACTCTGCTTCAAAGCACTCTTTTTCATGCACTCTGTTTCACACCCTGCATTTCACAGCTTCTGTTCCAGCACTCTGTATCTCACCCTGTGTTTCACGCATTCTGTTTCTCACCCTTTGATTCAGACACAGTTTCTCACCCTGTGTTTCTCACCCTGTATTTCTCACCCACTATTTCAGGCATTCTGCTTCTCATGCTCTGTTTCTCAACCTCTGTTTCAGGCATTCTGCTTCTCATCCCATATTTCTCAGCCTCATTTCAGGCACTCTGTTTGTCACCCTCTGTTTCTCGTGCTTTGTTTCTGACACTCTGTTCAGGTACTCAGTTTCACTCACTTTGTTTCAGGTACTCTATATCTTATGCTCTGTTTCTCACTCTCTGTGTCAGGCACTCTGTTTAGTGCACTCTTTTTCTCACCATCTGTTTCTCAACCTCTGTTATACACCCTCTGTTTCAGGCACTCTGATTCTTACCCCCTTTTTTTTCTCACCCTTTCCTTCAGACACTCTGTTTCTCTACCTCTGTTTCTCACCCTGTTTTAGGCACTGTGTTTCTCTCCCATTGTTTCTCACTCTATATTCCAGGTACTCTGTTTCTCACCCTCTCTTTCAGGCATTCTGTTTGTCACACCCTCTGTTCCTGGCACGCTGATTCTTACCCCTTGTTTTTCACCCTTTATTTCAGACATTCTGTTTCTCACCATCTGTTTCTCACCCTCTGTTTCTCATCCTCTATTTCATGCATTCTATTTCAGACACACTGTTTCTGGTACTCTATTTTTCACCTCATGTTTTTCAGCCACTGTTTCTCACCCACTGTTTCAGGCACTCTATTTCTCACCCACTGTTTCTCACCCACTGTTTCAGGCACTCTATTTCTCACCGTCTGTTGCAAGCCCTCCGTTGATAAACCTTTGTTTCTGTCCTCTGTTTCTGAACCTGTGTTTCTCATCTTCTGTTTCTCATCCTCTGTTCCACACACTCTGTTTCTCACCCTTTGTTTCAGACACACTGTTTCAGGCACTCTATTTTTCACCACATGTTTCTCACCCCATGTTCTCACCCACTGTTTCCCACCCACTGTTACAGGCCCTCTATTCCTTATCCTCTATTTCTCAAACTCTGTGTATTACCCTCTGCTCAGGCAATGTGTTTGCCACCCTCAGTTTCAGGTACTTTGTTTCAGGCTCTCTGCTTCAGGCACTCAGTGTCACACCCTCTGTTTTACACCCTCTGATCTCTCCACCTATAAATTATGTCTGTTTCCATCCACTTCACCTGATGAAGGAGCAGAATTCTGAAAGCTTGTGACCTCAAATAAACCTGTTGAACTATAACCTGGTGTTGTGTGACTTCTGGCAAGATCAGAGGGGACATGGAAGCTCCACGGGGAGGTGGTTGGTTTCCCGGCAACACAGTGCTGATTCTAGATTACAGAGGCGCTGGAAAAGCACAGCAGGTCAGGCAGCATCCAAGGAGCAGGAAAATCGATGTTTCGGGCAGGAGCTCTTCATCAGGAATGAGGCTGGAAGCCTCGGGGGTGGAGAGATAAATGGGAGGGGGTGAGGCTGGGGAGAAGGTAGTTGAGAGTGCAATAGGTGGATGGAGGAAGGGGTAAAGGTGATAGGTCAGAAAGGAGGATGGAGCGAATAGGTGGGAAGGAAGATTGACAGATGGGACAGGTCATCAGAGTGGTGCTGAGCTGCAAGTTTGGAACTGGAATAATGTGGGGAGAGGGGAAATGAGGAAACTGATGAAGTCCACATTGATACCCTGGGGTTGAAGGGCTCCGAGATGGAAGATGAGGTGTTCTTCCTCCAGGTGTCAGGTAGTGAGGGAGTCGCGGTGGAGGAGGCCCAGGACCTGCATGTCCTTGGCAGAGTTGGAGGGCGATTTGAAATGTTCAGCCATTTGAAAAAAAGCACATTCGCAGCCATGCTCCGCCACTGAAAAAGAAAGGGGGGTGTAGGAAGACACAGAGTTAATCTTTGAATCTATTATGGACCAGACCAAACCACCTCAAAATTTACTAAAATGATAGTTTAAACATTTTTGTTATTTAAAAGGAGAACGCAAGATTTGCAGTAATAAAACTTTTAAAAATTGGCTTAATTGTAACTCTACCAAAATGATTAACTATGTATACCCCATTAACTGTTCCAATACAGTAACATCCCACAAATAGACCCTTGGCAAAGGCAGATACAGTAAAATAGATTTTCTCACTTGCAATTCTAGCAGCAAGGGAAGAATCCCAGCTTTTAGCTTTAACAGAGGTAGGAATAAGAGCTTCCACACCCAGCTTCAAGACTGGGGAATTGCAGAAAGATAAACCTCAAAATCCTGGTTCTGTGGGTGTTTAACATAGAACATTACAGCAGAGTACAGGCCCTTCGGTCCACAATGTTGCGCTGACCTGTGGAACCAATCTGAAGCGCATATAACCTACACTATTGCATTCTCATCCATATGTCTATCCAATGACCATTTAAATGCCCTTAATGTTGGTGAGTCTACTACTGTTGTAGGCAGTGTGTTCCACGCCCCTACTACTCTCTAAGTAAAGAAACTACCTCTAACATCTGTCCTATATCTATCACTCCTCACCATACAAGTAAAAAGGTTCTCACTGTCCAACCTATCTAACCCTCTGATTATCTTGTATGTCTCAATTAAGTCACCTCTCAACCTTCTGCTCTCTAACAAAAACAGCCTCAAGTCCCTCAGCCTTTCCTCGTAACACTTTCTCTCCATAGCAGGCAACATCCTAATAAATCCCCTCTGAACCCTTTCCAAAGCTTCTGCGACCTTTCCACAATGCGGTGACCAGAACTGCACTCCAATACTCCAAAGCTACAGCATGATCTCATGGTTCTGAAACTCAGTCCCTCTGCCAATTAAAGCTAACACACCATGGGCCTACTTAGTAACCTTATCAAACTGGGTAGCAACTTTCAAGGATCGATGTACCTGGACACCAAGATCTCTCCGATCATCTACACTACCAAGAATCTTACCATTAGTTCAGTACTCTGCATTCCTGTTTCTCCTTCCAAAGTGAATTACCTCACAATTTTCCGCATTAAACTCCATTTGCCAGCTCTCAGCCCAGCTCTGCAGCTTATCCATGTCTTTCTGTAACCTACAATATCCATCGTCACTATTCACAACTCTACTAACCTTAGTGTCATCTACAAATTTACTAACCCATCCCTCTATGCCCTCATCCAGGTCATTTATAAAAATGACAAACAACAATCGACCCAAAACAGATCCTTGCGGTACACCACTAGTAGTTGAACTCCAGGATGAATATTTCCCATCAACTACCAAAATTCCACCCAAATTCTTTCAGCTAGCCAATTTCTGATCCAAACCATTAAATCACCCTCAACCCCATGCCTCCATATTTTGTGCAATATCCAATTGTGGGGAATCTTATCAAACGCCTTACTGAAACCCATATACACCACATCAACCGCTATACCCTCATCCACCTGTTTGGTCACCTTCTCAAAGAATTCAATAAGGTTTGTGAGGCAAGATCTACCCTTCACAAAACTGTGTTAACGATTGCTAATCATATTATCCCTTTCTAGATGGTTATAAATCCTATCTTTTATAAACTTTCCCAACACTTTGCCCACAACTGAAGTAAGACTGACAGGTCTATAATTACCAGGGTTGTCTCCCCTCCCCTTCTTGAACAAGAGAACAGCATTTGCTATCCTTCAGTCTTCTGGAACCCCACCAATTCAGGCCACTTCTATTGTTTCAACTTTTAAAAAAAGCTCAAGGCCCCATCAGCTGTTCACTTTAATGGCTTCAAGCAGACTGTTCCTCACCTTTGCCTCAATCTTTTTTATGAAAAAGGATATCAAAACAAATACATCTCTTAAAGCCACAGTATCATTTCAAATCCAATATGACTCCCCTTCAGAACTGATCTGAAAGTGGGTTCCCGTTCATGGGACACTGGGATCAGTAATGGGAAAAGTGGAATCTGAACCATTGTGAGAGTCTCCACATCACCATGTGGGACCAGCATTGTTGTGAGCCACGTAACTATGGAGATAGAGAGGATTTTAAAAAGAGGAGATTAAATATGAAATGGTGTGGCAAATGAAGGAATGGAGCCAAGACCAAAGAAAAATAAATTTAAAATGGGAATTATAAACAGATTCTACCAGGAAGAGATAGGGTATTAAGCCAACAAATTAGATTAGGAGTTGCAAAAAATTAAAATAGTAAATCTAAAGATTGGACAGAATCTTAGGAGGCCTGAGCTATGTGGGCCATAATGAAATTTGTGGCAGAATCATTTAAGATGTTTGGCAAAGCCTATCTCACTCCATCTTTTATGTATTTGCCAAGCAATAAGACAAATTTCTCACTAGACAAAAGCAATTTGCAAAGAAGAATTATAGCTTGTTAAATGCCTTATTGAATCCCTCAACTCATGTCATGAATATTCAAATTTCTATCTTCCCAAATGCATTATGCAAACTAGACATCGAGAATGCTCACTGCTGCTAGTTTAAACTAACTCCGCCGGGGCATGGGAACCTGGACTGTAGCTTTAGGGTACAGGACCTTGAGTGTAGGGAGGTTATGAACAAGGCAGCAATCTCGAAGGAGGGTGCCTGTAAACAGAAGGGTGGCTTGAAGTGTGTATACTTCAATGCCAGAAGTATAAGAAATAAGGTAGGTGAACTTGCAGCGTGGGTTGGTACCTGGGACTTCGATGTTGTAGCCATTACAGAGACGTGGGTAGAACAGGGGCAAGAATGGCTGTTGCAGGTTCCAGGGTTTAAATGTTTTAGTAGGGTCAGACATGGGGGTAAAAGAGGGGGAGGTGTGGCATTACTTGTCAAGGATAGTATTACAGCGGTGGAAAGGACGATGGAGGAAGACTTGCCATCTGAGGTAGTTTGGGCTGAGGTTAGAAATAGGAAAGGTGAGGTCACCCTGTTAGGTGTTTTCTACAGGCCTCCTAATAGTCCGAGAGAAGTAGAGGATAGTATTGCGAGGATGATTCAGGAGAAGAGTGAAAGTAGCAGGGTGGTTGTTATGGGGGACTTTAACTTCCCAGATATTGACTGGGAAAGCTATAGCTCGAGGTCGTTAGATGGGTTGGTGTTTGTCCAATGTGTGCAGGAGGGTTTCCTGACACAATATGTAGACAGGCCAACAAGAGGTGAGGCTATACTGGATTTGGTTCTAGGTAATGAACCAGGCCAGGTGTTAGACTTGGAGGTAGGTGAGCACTTCGGGGACAGTGACCACAACTCGGTGACTTTTACTTTAGTGATGGAGAGGGATAAGTGTGCACTACAGGGCAAGAGTTATAGCTGGGGGCAGGGAAATTATGATGCGGTGAGGCATGAATTAGGATGCGTGGATTGGAAAAACAGGCTTCAAGAGAAGAATACTAATGATATGTGGAGATTGTTCAAGGAACAGCTACTGAGTGTCCTTGATAAGTATGTACCAGTCAGGCATGGAGTTAAGGGTCTTGTGAGGGAGCCGTGGTTTAATAAGGAATTGGAATCCCTTGTGAAAGGGAAGAAGGCGGCATATGTAAAGATGAGGTGTGAAGGTTCAGTTGGGGAGATTGAGAGTTATAAGGTAGCCAGGAAGGATCTAAAGAGAGAGCTAAGAGCAGCGAGAAGGGGACATGAAAGATCCTTAGCTGGTAGGATTAGGGAAAATCCAAAGGCTTTCTATAGGTATGTCAGGAATAAAAGGATGACTAGGGTAGGTATCGGTCCAGTCAAGGATAGTAGTGGGAAGTTGTGCGTGGAGGCGGAGGAGATTGGAGAGACACTAAATCAATACTTTTCGTCAGTATTCACTCAGGAACAGGACACTGTTGCTGGTGTGAATATTGAGTCACAAGTGATTAGAATGGATGGCATTGAAGTATGTAGGGAAGAGGTTTTGGGAATACTGGAAAGGATGAAAATAGATAAGTCTCCTGGGCCTGATGGCATTTATCCTAGGATCCTCTGGGAAGCTAGGGAGGAGATAGCAGAGCCATTGGCCTGGATTTTTATGTTGTCATTGTCAACGGGAATAGTACCAGAAGACTGGAGGATGGCGAATGTGGTCCCCTTGTTCAAGAAGGGGAGTAGGGATAGCCCGAGTAACTATAGGCCAGTGAGTCTGACTTCTGTGGTGGGCAAAGTCTTAGAGAGAATTGTAAGGGATAAGATTTATGAACAGCTGGATAGGAATAACGTGATCAAGGATAGTCAGCATGGTTTTGTGAAGGGCAGGTCGTGCCTCACAAACCTTATTGAGTTCTTTGAGCAGGTGACTAAGGAGGTGGACGAGGGTAAAGCAGTAGATGTTGTGTATATGGATTTTAGTAAGGCGTTCGATAAGGTACCCCATGGTAGTCTAATGCAAAAACTACGGAGGTATGGCATTGAGGGTGCATTAGAGGTTTGGATGAGGAATTGGCTGGCTGGAAGGAGACAGAGGGTAGTTGATGGTATAGGTTCATCTTGGAGTGCAGTTACTAACGGTGTACCTCAAGGATCTGTTTTGGGACCATTGCTTTTTGTTATCTTTATAAATGATCTAGAGGAGGGGCTTGAAAGCTGGGTGAGTAAGTTTGCGGATGACACAAAAGTCGGTGGAGTTGTGGATAGTGAGGAAGGATGTGGCAGGTTACAGCGGGATATAGACAAGTTGCAAAGCTGGGCAGAAAGGTGGCAAATGGAATTCAATGTAGCTAAGTGTGAAGTCATTCACTTTGGTAGGAGTAACAAGAAGATGGATTACTGGGCTAATGGTAGGCTACTTGGTAGTGTGGATGAGCAGAGGGATCTTGGTGTCCATGTACACAGATCTCTGAAAGTTGCCACCCAGGTAAATAGTGCTGTGAGGAAGGCATATGGTGTACTGGGCTTTATTGGCAGAGGAATTGAGTTCCGGAGTCCTGAGGTCATGTTGCAGTTGTATAAGACTCTGGTGCGGCCTCATCTGGAGTATTGTGTGCAGTTTTGGTCGCCATACTATAGGAAGGATGTGGAGGCATTGGAACGAGTGCAGAGGAGGTTTATCAGGATGTTGCCTGGTATGGTAGGAAAATCGTATGAGGAAAGACTGAGGCACTTGGGGCTGTTCTCATTGGAGAAAAGAAGGTTTAGGGGAGATTTGATAGAGGTGTATAAGATGATTAGGGGTTTAGATAGGGTAGACACTGAGAACCTTTTACCGCTAATGGAGTCAGCTGTTACAAGGGGACACAGCTTTAAATTAAGGGGTGGAAGGTATAGGACAGATGTTAGGGGTAGATTCTTTACGCAGCGGGTTGTGAGTTCATGGAATGCCCTGCCAGTTGCAGTGGTGATCTCTCCCTCTTTATGGTCATTTAAGCGGGCATTGGATAGGCATTTGGAAGTTATTGGGCTAGTGTAGGTTAGGTAGGATTCAGTCGGCGCAACATTGAGGGCCGAAGGGCCTGTACTGCGCTGTATTTTTCTATGTTCTATGTTCTATGTAAGGAGTTTCCATTTTGCTCAGCACCTAACAACATTTTAGGACATAATCTATGTCACATACTGCATGAAACCTCATGCAGATGGCATTCAACATTTGTCAAGGTCTTGACACCTCTCTGATTCACTTGCAGGATGTTTAGGAAGCAGAGGCTTTCATTGCAGAGTACACGAACAACTAGGATTGAGCTGCCACTGTAAGGACACTACTGCAGAGCAGCCACCTAGCTCCCAGATTGGACCAGAGTGCAATTCAAAGTCTGTTTGCTTATTCTTTTAGTGATCGTTTGTTTATTCTTTTATTGATTGTTCACTTCGCACCTACCTGCAAACTTATAACAACCATGCAAATTAATTGAACAGATATTTTGCAATGGCATTCATTATAGTGGATGCAAGTAACATCCCAGAAGCAGTTTAAGTATGGAAATTGAAAGGAGAGTGGCGCACAAAAATTAGTCACCACAGAAATGGTATAGAATAAAATGTTGGAGCTATCAGCTATCCTGATTAATTTTGACTCAGGGTCTTAAAAGTAATTGTAAATTGAATATAACTTGCCAAAACTTCTCTGATTTGAGGAAAGACCCTTTAAATTGAAAAATAGCAAATGTGGCATAATTATTCAAAAGGGAGGGAAGCTGATAGCAGGAAACAACATGCCAGTTAGCTCTTCATCTGTCATTGTGAAAATGGTAGAAGCTATTCTTAAACATGTTAAAGCTGGAATATTTGGATAATCAGGCAGATCATTAGCATTTTGTGAAAGGGAAACCATGTTGAACCAATTGTTTAGAGTTCTTTGAGGAAGTATTAGATTAGATTAGATTACTTACAGTGTGGAAACAGGCCCTTCAGCCCAACAAGTCCACACCGACCCGCCACCCACCCATACCCCTACATTTACCCCTTACCTAACACTACGGGCAATTTAGCATGGCCAATTCACCTGACCCACACGGGGAGAATGTGCAAACTCCACACAGTCAGTCGCCTGAGGCGGGAATTGAACCCGGGTCTCAGGCGCTGTGAGGCAGCAGTGCTAACCACTGTGCCACCGTGCCGCCCTGACTGAGGATAAAGGATAACCAGTGAATATACTGTGCTTAGCTTTCCAGAAGGTGTTTGAGAAAGTGTCACATCAGAAGCCATTTCTGAAAATAAGGGTTAATGGTGTAGTTGGTAGCATATTTGTGGGAATAAGTGATTGGCTGGCTAGCAGGAAGCATTATGCATTCATACATGAGCCTTTTTCATTTTGTCAGGAAATAAGGATTGGTGTGTGATGTATTGGTACTAAGATGTCAACTTTCTTTGTTTACATACATGGCTTGGATGGAGGGGTAGAAGTTTGGATGCCAATTTTGCTAATGACACAAAGATAAGTAGGTTACATGACTACCATGTCAGAATTGAGCAATTTTGTACATCCCAAGAAGGATGGAAGCTAAATCAGTGAGGCATTTCTCAACTTAGAGAAGCATCCTGGATAGCTTTATATTTTAGAGATCCTTCAACTCTTAGGTTCCTAGGTACAACCAAGACACAGCACTTCAATATGTAGATCAATGTGTCCTCAGATAATTTGAACAACTTGTAATAGGTTCTTGCCTCCACTCATGTTCCATATTTATGGCCATCCTGTGTGTTTTGAGGATATGATCATTCATGAGTGCTCACTTTTTTGGAGGCAAAGGTTCATTATAGCTTTATGCTGAGTAAGGCAGTACAGGCTCATTCAAGTATCAATGATGGTCAAAACTCATCTACTGTCCAAAGCCAGCCTCACAGCAGAAACATATACATGATACCACAGTAGACCAAAATCACTAATTCTTACTTCACTTCAAGTGCATGTGTTGGTAGGAATGTTTCTTCCTTATGGTGCAGTTGAAGTTTGAAATCTGGTTGAAGATAGCATACTGTCCAGGTCATGTTCTAGTGAGTGATTTCCAGGCTCCACCTGAAATCAAGATTCTTCACTCATTCCTCCCCAACACCAAACCATCATGTAGCATTTTGTACTGCTGCCCGTGTCAACTCCATCAGCTTTCAGGCTCCTCACATTCCCTTTTAACAGTCAATATCCCTAATCCTTCCCCACAACTTTGAATGTTCTAATGCAGTTTCTTATCTGACATTGATATCAGAATGCTATTGGCAGTTGCTGTGGAGGCAACAATCAAGAGGTGAAGTCTATATTTAGCTTGAGAATGAGAGCTGGTAAAAAATGCAAGTATTTCTAAATGCATTCTAAATGCCTCAATGTCAGGATAAGGTTTTACTCAAGTTCCTAAACTTATTTAAATGACTTAAACCTTTCTAATTTTAAAAACCAGTTCCGCTCTGAAACACATGAAAAGCAGGATGAGGAGGATTATTGTAGATGTCATCTGTACTAGCACAAAGGCAACCTTTGACCAATGACTGCTAATTCCCACATCTTCTCACCTGTAGACCTGAAATGATGT
Source organism: Hemiscyllium ocellatum (assembly GCF_020745735.1). Taxonomy (NCBI): domain Eukaryota; kingdom Metazoa; phylum Chordata; class Chondrichthyes; order Orectolobiformes; family Hemiscylliidae; genus Hemiscyllium; species Hemiscyllium ocellatum. Next base: position 99,124,927 of record NC_083411.1, on the reverse strand, counting down.
GAACCAAATTCTTACAAAGAAGCAATATCTTTCCAGCTTCTGCACCGCTTGATTTTTCATCTCACCTGCACCAAAACACCCTCCATCCTATTCTCAAAGCAGAAGATTGTCTAAAGAAGATACAAATAACATAAGGACTCTACTGTGAATCTGTATTCAGTATGCACTGAAAAAAAAATTCATTTGGTTTTATGAGGAGCTGCGTTGATTGGTAGGATGCAATTCAATGCAAGTTTAGCACAAAAGTCACCACTGGGATAAGCTATGTAGATAAACTTCACTTTAGGGATAGTAAGAGTTTAATGGAAAAAGCTGCAGGTGAGATCATTGGACTCTAAGATTTTTAAAAAGTTTTAATGATTTATTTTATTTTTGTAGATATTCGGGAATTCTATGAAGTGACCTTAGCTGCTTCACTCAAACCTACCGATCATAATCTTCTCGCAAGCAATCTATTTTCAACTGAGATGGGGAGGAAATCAACATTTACAAGGATTGAACTTCTCAATTTAGAGGTGAGTAACTTAATTGACTATATAAAAAGCAGTAAAATTGCAATATTTGGGAATCCCAAACAAGAACAGAGAATTGGAAACATTTAACTGGTCAGGTAACACCTGTGAAGTGTAGAGATTTTCTAAGGCTAAAAGGATCAAAGGATTTGGGAGAAAGCAGGAACTGACTACTGATTGGATGATCAGCCATGATCATATTGAACAGCAGAGCAAGCTTAAAGGCAGAATGGCCTACTCCGTCTATTTTCTATGTTCCTATGTTTTATATAGATTAAAGTTTCAGGTGTAAAGACATCAAAAAAAATTGAATGGCCAAAAGGTACATTAGGTTAAAGGGAAAAATAATGCACTTATATTTCTAAAATAAAGATAATATACTGAATTCTTAGTATTTCTGTATATAAAAATGATGGTCAAGATGTTATCAGGTTTGGCTAGAGCACAAATGAGTAAAATGTTCCCAATATTTCTCAGTTACCAATAGCTCTACAATCTCAAGGGAGATGCAAAAAAAATCAGGTGGTTTGGGGGGGAGATAGGGAATACCTTTCTAACTCCCATTGTCAAACACACCAACATATCCTAGTAGGACTGATGTCTGAACATTCATGCCACGCAAGTGCCAGGCAATGAACAATCTCCATTAAGACAAAAATCCCTTGACATTCAAGATGAATACTATCGCTGAAATGCTCATTGTAAGCATTATGGGAATAACCCATTTCATTCTTAATTACTTCATAGGATGTAGCTGATGCTGGTAAGGGCCACATTCATTGCCTATTAGCAATTTTTGAGAAGTATTGTAGTTCAGGTTGATGATAAGTCTGTAAGTTAGCTCACTAAGCTTGAAGGTTTGTTTTGAGACATTTTGTCACCAAACTAGGTAACATATCAGTGAGATCTGACTGATGATGTGACCTAATATGGTGATGAAATGTCTGGAAACAGACCTTCAAGCTCAGTGAGCTAACTTACAGACTTATTCATTGCCTATCCCTAATTGCTTTTGACTGACTGGCTTATAAAGTCATTTCAGAGATAGGTAAGAGTAAACTACATTGATTGGATCTACAATCACATTTTGGCCATACCAGTTAAAGGTGTCAGTTTAACTCCCCTAAAGAACATTTGTGAACCAGATTGGTTTTTGAAGCAATCCAATAGCTTAGTTGTCCCCTTTGCTGAGACTGACAGGTCTTTACATTTCCATGAGGTGGTATGGTGGTACAGCAACTTATCTCAGTAGAGGGCTATTAAGGCCTATTACAGGAGTCTGACTGGAACTTTCTGCTCAATCGCTAGGTTGCTGGAAGTGCCAGGGAACAATGAAACACCTGGAAGCAGCCTACCAGTAGATGTCCTGGGTGGAGTAGGGTGCATCATTCCAAGTAGATTTGCTGGATCTTCCTGACTGCCTGGTTTTAGCTGCATTCAGAGGCTGCCTTTTGCTGAGGTCATTGTCTAATCTAATGTTAAAAAGATTAGAGAGAAGGTCCCTCAGCTTCCTGGAGATGCAACCTGCTTCATTTTCAGTGCTGGTGGTCCTCAAAAGCCCCCAGCTTCTTGAGCTAACCCATTAAGTTTACTTTGATGACATACTCACCCATAAGCTATTAATTGGCCAATTCAGGGATAGTCAAAACCAACTGTCTGTTGGCCATGTAGTAGAGGCTTCTAACTCCCATTTGACCACAACAGCAAGATTCTGAAGCTGCCCACTATCTCGATTCTTTTTACACTTCTGAGAAAGAGCCACTGAACCCAAAATGTTAATTGTGATTTCTCTCCACGGATGCTGCTAGACCTCCTGAGCTTTCTCAGCAATTTCTGGTTTTGGTTTCCTCTGATCATCAATGTTTATGAGTTTCACAACTATTAGAAAAACATTTTGGGCAGAATTTAATGTTGGCAATAGATCCCTGTGATCTTTTCTTCCAACATAATCACAAGGAAAGAAAGCAATATTTAGACAGCATTGGATCTCCCTTTGTATTAAGTACCTATTAGGGTATAAATTGCTTCCAGCAAACTATCAACCAATCAGAGGGCAGCAGGTATCCATTATTAGTAGAACCACGGGGGGGGGGAAAATTAGATTAGCAATGGATTCGATAATTTTCTGTGAGAAGGACATAGTTTCTTACAAGTAGAGTTTGTGTGACTGGTGTGAGTGGTAACACGAGAATCGGACACTAATGTACAGCGATAGAATTTTTGCCACTATTTGTTAATGGATCCCATTAATCTGGGTCAATCTAAAGATGACTTTTTTATATCGCTTTTCTAAAGCTTGTTTTAATGTAATTAAACTTTCGCGTTCAAATGGTTTACATTATATCAATATTTAATACATTTTTTGAAATAAATGTGTATCCCTAAAAAAAAATTAGTAGAAACACCAGGACCAAATTTCTGCCAGAAGCAGGTTGGAATCTTATGTCTTTTCTTACCACCATCTCCTTTACCTTTTTGACATGGAGGACTAACATTTTTGACATTCAGTCTCTCCTGTCCTTCACACCTTCTTTTAGTCCTTGTCCCACCCACTCCTTGCTCAAAACATATTACATCTCTAATTTCTGTCAGTTCTGATGAAAGCTTAATGATCAGAAGTATTATCTCTGTTTCTTTGTCCACATGGATGCTGCATAACCTTCTCTTTTTATAACTGATCACTGATGTTTGGAATAATACTGATGTTTGGGATAATAATAAACAGCATTGTTAAGCACAGCTGCTAGAAGTCACATCAGTATCGGAAGTAAATTGAACTTTTGTGACAGTCATAATAAATTATATGAAAACAAATCTTATTCTTATTTTTATTGGATCTCAGACATGTGTATCTCTCACCTCCATATGAGACAGCACATCATGTGCTAGAAAACAATTAAAAATGGAAGATAGATCACTTACTCCACTGTTGTAGTAATTGTTTCTAAAGCTCAACTTTGAATGAATGAATTCACAGTTTAGTGTTCAATGGAGAGTAACATCAGCTACTAAAATGGCTCTGCAATCATAGGAGTATTAAATCTTAAAATTACAGCACATATTACATGACTGGTCTGGATTGGTCCATGATTAATTTCTTAATTATGCTGTTTTCAGTTGCATTTATCTGTAGTATCAATTTTTTGGATAATACAGATTCGGGAAAAAAGGATGCGTTTGAAACTTTCAATATTTTTAGATTGTTTCAAATGATGGCTTCAATAATTAACTAAATAGCTGAAACATTACTCACCCTTTGGAATTTCCACATGGTGTTGACTTCACATCATCAGACTATTGCAATAAAAATGTTCAGACCACTGTATATTTTAATTTGTAGCTGCATTTCCTGCTACTTGTCACCCTGTCTGTCAAGTTATGGATGTTACGTTGTATTTAAAAATTCATAATTGTGAAATCACTAATGACTTGCACGTAATGTGGCCCGAGCGTGACTCTAGATTTTAGGTCCAGTTCACATTGAATAATGTTACCATAACACTGTTTCCACAAGAATCACATGATCGCATTACATGAGATATGAGAAAACATTCAGTAGAAGTATGGTATCCCTATTGGGTTTAGGTAAGGTGGTCCATCCAATGTTTACATAATCTCTGGAAAACATGCAGTGCAGCTGCAGTGAGCTGTCACCACAGGAGCTTTACCATAGAGATGAACTAAATAAGTATGATGACTTTTGTGACTTTTCAATTTGATATTCTTTTATAGAAATGAGTATGGAACTCCAGTTCTGGAGCAGTACTGGAGGCATTCGAGTTTGCAAACTAGATAGTTATTTTGATTTTTGTTTTGCACTTTCATAGATATAGAGACATGTTGAGTGTGGCAATACAGACCTAAACATTAGCCAGGAATGATCAGAGATTAGTCTTCTGCCTGGACCAACAATATGCAAATCTGTCAATAATTTTCATGGTTGCGTTCAAATGGTACAAATTATGAATTTGATTTTTAAAAATAATTAGGAAGGCACTAATTTGTTACTGTTAAACATTACAAAACCTGACAGATAGGCTACTGATTTATTGTTCTTTATTTTTTAATATATTACGTTCATCAAGATGGACAACTGGAGAAAGATATACCACTGCCCAGTCAGTGAAGCTCACATCTGCTGAGTAAATTAGAAAAAGAACTAGGTTGAGCAGTTTGAAATAATATGAACTGGACTAAAGCTACCTCTACTTGACCTGAAAGCCAGCAATTCTTGCGTTTGATGTGGGAGTCACTGTCTTGGCCAGCATTTGTTGCCTATTCTTAATTGCCCTTTAGAAGTTAGTTGTGAACCACTTTCTTGACCTTGGGGTGTATAAACAGTTCTATTAGGAAGGGAGTTCCAGGTTTTTGACCCAGTGAGAGTGATACTGATGCAAATCAGAACGGTATGAGGTTAGTGTCAATGTCCTTGAGTTTTATTGAAGCTGCACTCCATCACACAGTTAATTTATGTCTTATAGGTTATGGACAGCCATTGTGGAGTCTAGATGTGAGTTATTCACCACACAATTCCTAGTCTCTGACCTGATCTTCTAACTTCAGTATTTATATGGTTGATCCAGTTCAGTTTATTGTAAGTTGTAAGCCCCAGAATGATGTTATTCGGGGTTCAGTGGCGCTAACACCATTGAATACAAAGATGAGTTGATTAGACCTTTTGGAGATGGCCATTGCTAGGCACTCTTGTGGCATAAATATTGCATGCCATTAATTAGGCCAAGTCTAATGTTCTTCTAGTGTTTTTGCCTGTAGATGTGGACCACTTCAAAGTCTGAGCAGTCATAAATAGTTCTGAACATTGTGTAATCATCATTCAACATCCAACGATGTTCTAATGGAGGCTGTAGTGATTGAAACAAGAGCCAGGTAGACCTCATTAAGAATGTGATCCATGATTAGGTTGTTAACCTGGGACAATCAAGGAGTTATGGCTGACAGATATAAACAGGAGTCTCAGAGATTCTCATCATTCTAGGGACTGGTTCTGAGCTAGTTGATCAGAGTCCATGTGTTGTGCATGTGTAAATAAAGGTAATTTGCTGATGAGATACCGGCTTCTGTGGAGTTGCTTCAGAAGCAATTGAGCTGAGGATAATATCCCAAGGAACTCCAGTGATGTCCTGGGACCAAAATTATTAATGCCAATCATCTCTCACTGTGCTAGGTATCGTTCCATACAATGGAGACCCTCCCCATAACTACAGTCTTAGAAGAGGAAGTCATTCTGCAAAAGTGTACCAGCAGTAATCCTTGCGACCCTTACATTGAGACTTTAAGTTTACTGGTGGTTTGTGTTCAGCTATGGTAGTGTTGTGTTGTGCATCCACTCCCCCTGGAAAGTAGGAGGCCATGCCAAACTCATGTCATGCCTAAACCTTACATTTGTCTGACAGACCAAGCCATCATCTAATGAGTCTGTCTATAGGTAAATAGACAGCACATTAGCTGCATGTGGTGCTTATCATATCTGGTAGCCAGATAAATATCATTAATCTAACCATTTAGTAAAATTCTCCAATATACCTTTGTGATTGGTCCAAATGATTCAGCAGTTGTGTTTTAGCAGAGATGGAAAATGTTGAAATCAGACGGGTAAGCAGTATAGTTTGGAACAGGGGTGGGGAACCTGCGGCCTTAAGGCCTTCTAGACCATTGTGATTCTAGGCCTTTTGAATGAATCCAAATTTTGCAGAAGAAATCTTTTATTTTTTATTAATTTTTTTTGTCCTTTATTATTTTTATTTTGATCTTAAAATGAATGTATTTAAAATACCAGAGAGTAAAAGAAAATTCAACAAAATAATCTTCACAGACTGACCGCCACAATTAAAAAAAAAGTGAATTTTGAAGAATATGCAATTGAAGTTTCTTGAATGCTGCCTTATTAGATTACAACTAACATAATGCAGCCTTCCAACATGAAAAGGTTCCCCACCTCTGGTTTAGAACATAAATATTTTGAATGGTTCTTGATTCCAGAATCATGATAGGCATCTGGGCTTTTTTCTAAGAAATTTATTCATACAGATTTGTCTGGCAAGACAGTATGAAAATAATTTCCAAAGTTTTCCTGATGTATCAGCAATACATAATTGTTTACAAAAAGTTGGTAAAGAGGATTAAGTGCAAAAGACTGAACAAAATCAGAATGTGGAATTGAATGCTTCACTGCTGTTGTTGGCTGCATTTTCAAAAGGATCACTTGATAACCTGGTACACAGCAACAGCTAAGAGGGCTGCTAATGTAACAAATGTTGTAATAGTTTGTAAATTGGCAATGGTTTCCAAAAGTTTCGTCATTTGCTTTTGTTAATGTCTGTAAATGAGATTATCAAAGCAATAACTTAAGAATTTATTAATATGACAATGTATGATGTTTAAATATTTTGTTAGTAGGGTGTATAACTCATGCTTTATTATTTCACTACACTTACTCAAAAACATAGTTATTTTATATCTTTTAATCAACCCGTTCAGAGACGTCATTACACACCTCTGGAGCAGGTGACATTTGAAATTAGATTTCCTAGTTCAGGGGTAGGGACACTACCTCTGCATCTCAAGCACACCTCACCCATTCTCGGCATCTCTTCAACAAATTAGAAATAGTCATTATTCAATCATTGCAAATAATTACTAAATAAAACTGGAAAATGACTAGCTATTCAACAATTAACAGTCAAGGAAGTTTGGAATGAATCACAGTGCTGTAGTTCAGGTGTCTCCAAATAGCTAGTACAATGTTTAACTGAGTCTGAAGGATCTTGTGGAACGGTTTTAGTGTCTTTATGTCTTGGCCTCAGAAGGCCAGGGTTCAATTCCCGCTGAATTGAGATGTCCGAGCAGGTTGATTTTAAAAAAAAACTTCAACTCAGTTTTGAATGCATCTTAAGGTGAAGACTTGATCAGATGATATTGGAGCATGTTGTCAATGTCCAATCCTCTGAAGCAATAATGGGAACAATGCTAGACCTAATTAGCATCCAAGGCATCAATTTTAAACCAGAATGACTTTCAGACAGACAGGGTGGTAGAGAGAGGGAAAAAAAAGTACATTTTTTAGCCTAAGTTTCAGATTTTGTCTCCTGGTCCTTTTTAAAATGCTGGCAGTGGACCAGGTGGGACATTCTAGCTGTCTTTGGCATTCAATTGGTTTCCAAGTAAGTAACAAGGAGGAATTCTCAGTGGGATGTTTCAGGAAGGCAAGTGGAAGAGATCCTAAGCAGATGATGCTATAACTTTTTTTTGGAGGGTACTAAGGGAGATGTTCTGGCTCTATAAAACATATATTGTACTGGCCAGGAGGGTTTCCCTCACCTTCCCATCAGCTGCTGTCCTGTTTCAGCCTGATATGTAATGTGCAATGGTTTCCCTGCTCGATTCAAATGCCACAGGATCCTATTGATGTCATAGAATCTCAATGTATATTTATCCATGAGATTCACACCTGAGCTGGCAGGTGCCTTACACACTGCTAAAGCCAGTGGTGTTAAATATGTAGGTTGGCATGATCAAAAAATGGAATAGATTTGCTTCATTTAAACTGGACACTGTTATTTCTCAGCAGGGAAAATTAAAAGCCCTCCCCTGTGATACGGCCCTCACACCTACTCTCCTACACGGCCAGATAGTTGCAAGTCCATACAAATGTAGATGTCACCAGAGTGACTGCAACTTATACCCATTTGTCTTTTTAATCATATCAGTATCAATGGAAAGTAAACATAGTTGTAGTGGTTCTGTTCGCCGAGCTGGAAGTTTTTGTTGCAAACGTTTCGTCCCCTGGCTAGGAGACATCATCAGTGCTGTGGAGCCTCCTGCGAAGCGCTTCTTTGATGTTTCTTCCAGCATTTATAGTGGTCTGTCCTTGCCGCTTCCGGGTGTCAGTTTCAGCTGTCCGCTGTAGTGGTTGGTATATTGGGTCCAGGTCGATGTGTCTGTTGATGGAATTTGTGGATGAATGCCATGCCTCTAGGAATTCCCTGGCTGTTCTCTGTCTGGCTTGCCCTATGATAGTAGTGTTTTCCCAGTCGAATTCATGTTGCTTGTTGTCTGAGTGTGTGGCTACTAGGGATAGCTGGTCGTGTCGTTTCGTGGCTAGTTGGTGTTCATGTATGCGGATTGTTAGCTGTCTTCCTGTTTGTCCTATATAGTGTTTTGTGCAGTCCTTGCATGGTATTTTATAAACTACATTAGTTTTGCTCATGTTGGGTATTGGCTCCTTTGTTCTAGTAAGTTGTTGTCTGAGCGTGGCTGTTGGTTTGTGTGCCGTTATGAGTCCTAGGGGTCGCAGTAGTCTGGCTGTCAGTTCTGAAACGCTCCTGATGTATGGTAGTGTGGCTAGTCCTTTTGGTTGTGCCATGTCCTCGTTCCGTGGTCTATCTCTTAGGCATCTGTTGATATAATACCATGCAAGGACTGCACAAAACACTATATAGGACAAACAGGAAGACAGCTAACAATCCGCATACATGAACACCAACTAGCCACGAAACGACACGACCAGCTATCTCTAGTAGCCACACACTCAGACAACAAGCAACATGAATTCGACTGGGAAAACACTACTATCATAGGGCAAGCCAGACAGAGAACAGCCAGGGAATTCCTAGAGGTATGGCATTTATCCACAAATTCCATCAACAGACACATCGACCTGGACCCAATATACCAATCACTACAGCGGACAGCTGAAACTGACACCCGGAAGCGGCAAGGACAGACCACTATAAATGCCGGAAGAAACATCAAAGAAGCGCTTCGCAGGAGGCTCCACAGCACTGATGATGTCGCCTAGCCAGGGGACGAAACCTTTGCAACAAAAACTTCCAGCTCGGCGAACAGAACCACTACAACAAGCACCCGAGCTACAAATTTTCGCACAAACTTTGAGTAAACATACTTATTTTGCAGTGGAAAATAGGTGCTCAGTCACTCTTAAAACATTTGAGTTATTTGTCACTGTAAACCTTATGCTGCAATGGGGAAAACCAAATTTTCCAGACCTATACCTGGACAAAAACCATATTTGTACCAAAACATTATTGAAGCATTACATGCTGCTTATTCACACCTCTGCATATTTTAAGATAAAATAATAAAATGAGCTTATAGTATTAAAAACATTGCATGCATTTCATGACAGTGCATGTTGCTGAACATCTAGAACAGACCAGTCACTATACTTACAATTCAAACTAGAGGTGATATTTTTAAAAGTCACCATGTGTTGCTTGTATTTTTATTCATTCTAATAAACATGATGTTTTCACAATATTTAATATGTCTGCATCTGTGAAAACCTTTAACAACAATCTTATATACTCTGAATTTGACAGTATGTTGCAGTAAACTGTGTTTAGAATGTTAATTCTTTCATCAGTAAAATTCAAAGAATATGTTTCCACTTTCATTTTGGCTAAGCATGAATGTGGAATATTGTATATTGTCTTCATTAAAGTTATATCACATAGTAACTACTGTAGTGCAGCATACATTTGTATTGTTAATTATTTCAGAATGGTGACAAAGGTATTAAATGTCATCACCACTGTACTTTGATGGATGGTGCCACACTGATTAAAGAGTCTTGTCACTGGAACTGTCAGTAAATGTAATGGAGAAACGTGGTTCTCATGCTTAATGTTTCAAACATAAATGCAGCAAAGTTTGCACATATATTGGGATTGCTATGTTCATAATTTTGTAAGCTCCTAAATGTTGAACGTTGGAAAGAAACCTAAATTAACAAAAATGTACTTTTGCCCCAGAATTAAAAGGTTTGTTGATGAACATTTGTTTTCTTATTTTACATATTATTAGCACTTTGAAAGTGAACTTTTAATTTGGTGTGTTTTGTGACAGGGACAACTTTGATTTTAACTTTACTGCCTCAGAAAATGCAGTTTTCAGTTTTTTTGTTTTCAAAGCTATGACATAGATCTTTTATGGTTCAGATTTTGTGATTAGTGGCAAACAAATGGCAATTGTTGGTCATTATACTTAGAGTTGCTAGTGACATTTCTTGTGCATTTATATGGCAATTTATGGTAATTCAAGATAAATTTTAGCTTGATGCTCTTGACGTGAGTTCTGGAACTTGTGTGAAGAAGGAAAACCTCCACCGATCTTTCAAACTAATCAGATTGAACAGACATGTAGAATATAAAGCAGGAAGTATAAATTAGAAAATTGAATTAATTATAAAATCACAGACAACAAAATAAAAGAAAATGAAATGAAGAGAAAATGTTAAAAGATTAAAAGAAAAATATTTTAAAAAACAACTATCCTAATACTCTAACAATAAGTAAAAACCTGAGGAAGTGAGATTGTCTCTATTGGAGCTAATGATTTGTCAATTGATTTTTTATATTATAAGGTTTCTCTAGGGTTCTGTGCTCTCTCCTACTTGGTTCATTCTTCATATCAATGAGTAATTTTACAACATTCATCCACTTCCATATTTACTGGCTATTCTATAATATAATCATCAGATTCATTCCTCAGAAGGTCAGACTACAAGTGTTCACAATCTGTTACTTTCTTCTTGCCTGACACTGAAACATCTGAATCACTACAATGAGCAGTTTTATGCATCTTTAGCATATAAAAATGTTCCTACTTTACAAAACATTAAAACAAAAAGGAATGGGCAGTGAGATATGTTGGACAAATTAGATGTGACCAAAACATAGCCCACAAGATGTATTTTAATTTTTTTTAAAAAATTATACAAAGATGTACAAGGATTTAAAGGAGAGAGATTCCCAAAGTCACCTGTCAAAGGCAGGATATAGCAACTACAGTTTTGATTTCCTTTTGAAGATGAACATTCACTTGCAACATTTACCACATGGATACCTCACAACCTCCGCACCCAGTACCATTGTGTCAGAAAGTCATCTTGGCCAGACTGGCTTGGCAATAGCCAAGATGCAGTAATTTGCAGTCAGGTCCTCATAGATTGAAGGTTCTGTCCATGATCAATTTAAGGATTTATAATGGAGGAACAACAAGCATCCACCATTTCTGCTCAAAGCATACATGGAACACCTTTTTTTTAAATTTCAAAAATATACTTTATTCATAACATAATTTGATGGTCTGTACAGTTGGTCATGCCATACATACGTAAACATTTGCATACAGAGATCAGAATTTATCATTCATTTATACAGGTCTGTACGTTTATCAATCATATAGCCATATATTTAGCTGAGGCATCAGCGGAGCCCAAATGACTGCATGGGCCCCCTGTTCTTCTTAGGCAGGCAGATGTTACAAGGTGGTCTTTCCCCACCGCGGCTTGGTGGCAGCTGCCCAGTCTTCAGCGCGTCCCTCAACACGTAGTCCTGGACCTTGGAATATGCCAGTCTGCAACACTCAGTCGGGGTCAACTCCTTCAGCTGGAAGATTAACAGGTTTCGGACCGCCCAGAGAGTAGAGGAATCATTGAGTTTGATTTCAAGGCACTGATGTAGCTCTCCTTCCCCAGACTTCCCCTTTTCTGTAATAGTTGCTACTGATCCTGCAATGTATTGCTGTGTAACATGTAGCAGACCAATGTCAATTTCAGAGAGTTTTTTGGAAGATTTCTCTCAGTGACTTTGACAAAATAATTCACACTGTTCATTATACATGAACTCGTGCTAATATGCATTTACCGACAGTGGAAGTACTTGCCAAGGCTTTACAGAATTTTCTCTGCGAGTACATAGTTAAAGCCAAGCTGTGTATTAGGTCAAATTCTGTCAGGCAGGAGTAGCACTTTGCAGTAAACACTTGAGGGAAACAATGAGAAAAGCCCTGAGAGCACGCGTGACACTTCATTGGACATAAAATCTCACATTTGCAAATGAATAGCCCTTTTATATGTTTCTGGTCACATGCTCTTTACTAACTAACTCTGTGGATAATTTGGTCAAATTACTTCTTGATCGAATCACCTTTCCGGAGCATTGTGTTATGTTATGTTATCTTGTGTCGTTGAATCTGTAACCATGTTTTCTGATTTCTGACTATGGTTGTTAATCATATTAATCCATTACATTTAAACTCCTACTGCATACTGATTAACTTGGTCAAGATAGCGCTGTGTTTTGTATACTGCCCCAGATAGGCAATGCAGGAAAATGTGTCAAGATTTTCTCTGCTGTGATTTTATTTTATTTATTTATTGTCACGTGTACCTAAGTACAGTGAAAAGCTTTGTTTATGAGCAGTATATAGTAAGCAAGGAATTGCAGATCATAGAATGAAAAAAACTTAGATGGAGGCATTCAAGTTTCATCACACAGGGCGTGCACTAGGCAAGATCAACATTAGCAAGATCAGCATTATTGGAAGTTAGAGAGTCCATTGCCAGGAATAAACTTTTCCTGAACCTGCTTGTGTGTGTGTGTGTGTGTGTGTTCAAGCTTCTGTATCTTCTGCCTGACAGAAGAGGTTGTAGGAGAGCATTACTGGCGTGGGATGGGTCTTCGATGATGTTGGCAGCCTTTCTGCAGCAACAAGAAGTGTAACTGGAGTCCATGAATGGCAGGTTGGCTTCCATGATGGTCTGGGCTGTGCACACAACCTTCTGTAGTTTCTTATGGTCTGAGCAGAGCAGTTGCCATACCAGGCCATTATGCACCCAGACAATGTGATTTCAGTAGCTCACCTTTAAAAGTTGGTAGCAGACATACTAAATTTCCTGGGCCACCTGAGGAAGAAGAGACGTTGTTGTGCCTTCATGACCATTGCATCTATGAGGGAAGTCTAGGACAGGCTGTTGGTTGATGATTATAGAAATGCCATTTGTTCCTTTAACTAAAGAATCACTTATCAATATTATACTTTCACTTATCTTCATCCACTCCTGAGCAACTGGGCTATCTGTGGTACCACAGCCTTGGTTGTTGCTGCATTTTTTTCAAGGATCCATTGCTTTCACAGACATCCAGAATGGAAATCAATTTATGAAGAGGGATTCTGGGGACTCCTGCATGACCTTTGGTAGTCACCATTTCTTATACACCTGTTTGTCCCTAATATGGCACAGATGTTTGCAGGTAAAGGGATGGGTGGAAAATGGGAAACCTTCAGAAACAAGATAACGAGAGTGCAAAGACAGTATATTCCTATTAGTGTGAAAGGGAAGGCTGGGAATTCTGGATGACTAAAGAAGTTGAGGGCTTGGTTAAGAAAAAGAAGGAAGCATATGCCAGTATAGACAGGATAGATCAAGTGAATCCTTAGAAGAGTATAAAGGCAATAGGAGTATACTTAAGAGAGAAATCAGGAGGGCAAAAAGGGACATGAGGCAGCTTTGGCAGATAAGAGTTAAGGAGAATCCAAAAGGGTAACTAGGGAGAGAATAGGGCCCCTCAAAGATCAGCAAGGCAGCCTTTGTGTGGAGCTGCAGGAGATGGGGCAGATACTAAACGTGTATTTTGCATCAGTAATTATTATGGGAAAAGGCATGGGAGATATAGAATGTGGGGAAATAGATGATGACATCTTGAAAAACATCCATATTCCAAAGGAGGAGGTGCTGGATGTCTTGAAATGCATAGAAGTGGATAAATCTCCAGGACATGATCAGGTGTACCCTAGAACTCTGTGGGAAGTTAGGAAGGTGATTGCTGGGCCCATCGCTGAGATATTTGTATCATCGATAGTCACAGGTGAGGTGCTGGAAGACTGGAAGTTGGCTAACATGGGGCCACTGTTTAAGAAAAGTGGTAAGGACAAGCCAGGGAACTATAGACCAATGAGCCTGACGTCGGTGGGCAAGTTTTTGGAGGGAATCCTGAGGGACAGGGTCTACATGTATTTGGAAAGGCAAGAACTGATTAGGGATAGTCATCATGGCTTTATACGTGGGAAATCAAGTCTCACAAACCTGATTGAGTTTTTTGAGGAAGTAACAAAGAGGATTGATGAGGGCAGAACGTTAGATGTGATCTTTATGGACTTCAGTAAGGCGGTTGACAAGGTTCCCCAAGGGAGACTGGTGAGCAAGGTAAGATCTCATGGAATACAGGGAGAACTAACCATTTGGATACAGAACTGGCACAACAGTAGAAGACAGAGGGTGGTGGTGGAGGGTTGTTTTTCAGACCGGAGGCCTGTGACCAGTGGAGTGCCACAAGGATCAGTGCTGGGTCCACTACTTTTCATCATTTATATAAATGATTTGGATGTGAGCATAAGAGGTACAGTTAGTAAGTTTGCAGATGACACCAAAATTGGAGGTGTAGTGGAGAGCAAAGAAGGTTACCTCAGATTACAACAGGATCTTGACCAGATGGGTCAATGGGCTGAGAAGTGGCAGATGGAGTTTAGTTTAAATAAATGTCAGGTGCTGGATTTTGGGAAAGCAAATCTTAGCGGGGCTAATACACTTAATGGTAATTTCATAGGGAGTGTTGCGAACAAAGAGACCTTGGAGTGCAGATTCATAGCTCCTTGAAAATGGAGTCGCAGGTAGATAGGATAGTGAAGAAGGTGTTTGGTATGTTTTTCTTTATTGGTCAGAGTACTGAGTACAGGAGTTGGGAGGTCATGTTGCAGCTGTATAGGACATTGGTTAGGCCACTGTTGGAATACTGCATGCAAAACCTACATAGTGTACAAAATCCCATGCAAGGACTGCGCAAAATACTACATAGGACAAACAGGAAGACAGCTAACAACCCGCATCCATGAACACCAACTAGCCACGAAACGACACGACCAGCTATCCTTAGTAGCTATACACTCAGATGACAAACAACATGAATTCGATTGGGACAACACCACTATTATAGGGCAAGCCAAACAGAGAACAGCCAGGGAATTCCTAGAGGCATGGCACTCATCCACAAATTCTATCAACAGACACATTGACCTAGACCGTATATACCGGCCACTGCAGCGGACAGCAACTGACAACCGGAAGCGGCAGATTCAAACCACTATAAATGCCAGAGGAATCAGCACAGAAGCGCTTCACAGGAGGCTCCCAAGCACTGAGGATGTCACCTAGAAAGGGAACGAAACGTTTGCAACAAAAACTCCCAGCTCGGCGAACAGAACCACAACATTCTGGTTTCCTTCCTGTCAGGAAGATGTTATGAAACTTGAAAGGGTTGCCAGGGTTGGAGAATTTGAGCTATGAGGAGAGGTTGGATAGGCTGGGGCTGTCAGAGGCTGGGGGGGGGTGACCTTATAACGGTTTATGAAATCATGGGGGGCATGGATAGGACAAATAGACAAAGTCTTTTCCCTGGGGTCAGGGAGTCCAGAACTAGAGCGCATAGTTTAGGGTGAGAGGGGAAAGATATAATAGAGACCTAAGCAACTATTTTCACACAGAGGATGGTACGTGTATGGAATGAGGAAGTAATGGAGGCTAGTACCATTGCAACATTTAAAAGGCATCTAGATGGGTATATGAACAGGAAGAGTTTGGAGGGAAATGGGCCAGGTGCTGGCAGGTGGGACTAGATGAGTTGGGCTATCTGGTCATCGTGGACGAGTTGGACCAAAAGGTCTGTTTCTGTGCTGTACATTTCTATGATTCTGTGACTATTTAATGTGACCAACTCTCTGTATGTGCTACCTATGTAGTTCTCTACCTCACCCATGCCCGTCAGCAACACTAGCTATTTCTGGTGCTCTGAAACCTGGAGCTAAAGCTTATGCAGCTGGTGACACTTCCTTAATATTGGCTTCTCTAGTTCACAAGAATTCTCCATGACTACCCATATGCCACAGGACAGGCATTCCACTTGGCTGAGTTATCCTGCCAGACCTCAATTTATACTTTTATATTTAATGTTACTCACTGTAACTTTAATTACTTAACTTACTTTAACCTGACTGTTTTGTACGAAATAAAATCTGGATATTCATGAGAAAGAGAACTTCCATGACTTTCCCATAGTATTAATCTTCGAAATGTTTCTTCTTTTCTTCTTGCTGGTTTCATTGGTTTCTGTTACTATCTCTCACACAGTGACTGTCTCCCTATTGTTGAGATTGCTTGGCAACCAGTGCTCATGCTGCAGGGCAAGTCACTTTGGTATTTTGGCCTAAGTAAACGTAATGCAATTTTGATCATTGTCAACACGAGCCGTTCTGGGACTGTAACACTACTGTCTGTTCAGCAGTCACTTCTTCCTTTGCTTGATGCCCTGTTTGATATGAGCTGCTTTTATCACTTGAGGCAGTTAGGAAGGATGAGTTGCATCATCTCTCTCTTTATCATTAACTAGCCAATAGAGAACGCCATCCTCCTCCCTGATCCTTATCCAACACCTCAAAAGCTTCTGTGCCTATTTTAACTCCTTTGATTTGGAATATAGATGTAGTATCAGTCACAATACTTCCAAACGGAGAGGGGTGTGTACTATCCTGTGGTCAGTATTCTGACTAAAGCATCAGCATTTGCATTACTCTGGAATGCACTGCTTGGATGTATGATGGAGGCAAGGTCAACTGAGTTATTCTGGACGATATTGGATGATTATTTAAAGAGTAACAATGTGCAGTTCATAAGGAAAAGACAGGAGATTGGCACTAAATTAAAATGTTCAGAGAACTGGTGTAGAGTCAATGGGCTGAATGGCCTCCTTCTATAATGTAGCACTCTGTGATTCTGTGACTTTTGCCTGACGTCTACCTGATCTGGAATTGAAACTGAGCAAGTTCAGCAACACACTGTGTCTTTGTTGTTCCAAGCTTGGCACACATTTGAAATTTGTCAAGTGGTTGTTGTCTGTAAACACTTCAAACTCTGCACTGATCAGAAGGTCACTGAACTTCTGGGAAATATCCACCTCTATGTAAGCAGTTCAAGTTTCATACTGGGGTAATCTTGTATATTCCCCTCAGTCAGTTTAGGAATCCAACTGGCTCTTAAACCTGTGACAGCGCCATTCCTAGGCCAAGGAATCTGGCATTGGTTTACAGTTTGAAAAGGGATTGGAATTCCAGATGGCTAAAAAGAGATGATAAGAGAGCAAAACGAGAGTGCAAAAGGAGTCTCCACATGTTGGGGTTCAACTTAGTGCAATGTTTCATGAAGTATCAGTTCTTGAACGTGCTTTCCTTCTCTGATTTCCTATCTCTAACCTCTTAAAGAACAAATTAATTTTTGAATTCAAGTGCAAGTAACCAACCTCGTTACTCATCTCATCTCAGTATGACACCTGTGACTGCATGTTATCTGCCAATGCCTTGAAGTCTGGGTTGTAATTTGAGATGTTAGCCACACACAGTCTGTCACATGGCTACTTGCGAGGAAGGGGTGACACTACGGCTTGATTAGCTTAGAAGAATATGTCTCACAGAAGTATGTGGAGCCAGTGTAACCTTTCATGTTAAAAGCACAGGATGATGGGCCAGGTATTTTTCTCTATGTTTACAAATCAACAAAAATTACTGTTCCTTGATGTGACTTCCAGCTCAATATCATTTTATGTAGTAACTATCTCCATATCAACTCTACTGCTTTGTAAATCAAACACCTGATGGAGTTTGGGAGCCAACCTACCAATGTTTACTTAAAGGAGACAAACATGTGATTTGTTCCATAAAATTTAATTTCTGAAATCACCTATTTAATTCCTCTGCTAAAGTTATCAGGTGTGCACAGAAATGTTCTGGGTGGAACCATTTTCTTTGTCTTTGACATTTTTTCTATGATTTTCTCCAGATGTAGGAAGTGTTGCAACATTCTATTCTTGAAATGGAATGACCAAAGACCATTTTTAATTTATATTAGTTCACAACATTGATCATATGTGCTAAGTCTCTGTCCTTTCCCTGTAGTTCAAGTTCAGCTTGTTCAGTTTTGACATTATATCTGAAATGAGGCTGAAGTTGAGCAACTACACACTGAGTTGAAAATGTGTTGCTGATTAAAGCACAGCAGGTTAGGCAGCATCCAAGGAATAGGAAATTCGACGTTTCGGGCATAAGCCCTGATGAAGGGCTTATGCCCGAAACGTCGAATTTCCTATTCCTTGGATGCTGCCTAACCTGCTGCGCTTTAACCAGCAACACACTTTCAACTCTGATCTCCAGCATCTGCAGGCCTCATTTTTTACCCAACTACACACTGAGGCAGCCTATTGCCTACTTCATTCCTTGATTTGAGAAAAGTGATAATTTCCAGCATCTTTGAGGGACCTTCCCTCAACTTAACCACCTCGCATCAGCGTAGAGGATTGACCCACCGTAGGGAACATTGAGTTTATCGAGTAAGGATTTAAACCAAACAGTAGTGAAGAGCTCTTGCTCAAATTGAATTCACAGTCTAAGCAGTAATTCTCATAATGTGAGAACAACCCACAATGTTACTTGCTAATGCTTATTGGAGGATTATACAATGGAAATTGACAAAAGGAGAAACTGGGATCATTTCTTGCAAAAGGCAAAAAAAATGGCGATATTAGTGTCAGGTTTCTTGATCGGATTGTTTTTCTCAAGCATGTACATTTTGAATTCCTTACATGTATCCTCACCTCTTTTTCTCTCTTTAAGGAACAAAAGGATGCAATGCAAAAACAATAAACTGAGCTGTGACAGTCATGTTGATGGATTCATTAAATTGCATTGAGAAGCTTTCACAGTCTTCAGGTCATACTGTAGTTCCTGAAAGATGACAGAAAGATTCCAATCATCTTGCTACAGTGGAAGCACTGAGTGACATGCTCTGGATTGCTGTTATTTCTCCTTCTATGTTCTTTGAGTCAATGGCAACAGTTATTGCTTCTTGAATTACTTCACCATCTGTAAGAGATTTTTTGTGTTTTGCCAAAAGATGGCAAATGCAAAATATGCTTCGGTCTTATGTTTTGCTGCTGATTTAATAAAAAGACTGTTGAGCTTTCAAACTGGGCTTCAGCTGAACAACTATCTTTGCCCAAAGTTTGCTGTTCAAGAGAAACTGAATTTACTGGCCATTATGGTTTGGTGTCATTCTCAATTTGGAACTTATTGACATGTTAGTGACATATTGGCAAACATTCTTGCCTTTTTAAATTTAAACAGAAATTCATTTTTTCCATTTGCATGTATGGATGAATATTTTTGGTTTCTTTTTAGATGATCCAATTTCATCATTTATCATCATTGCAGTTTAAGACATCACTCTGTTATTGGTGACACAGCAGGTAATCCTCATGATGAGTGCCTTTGGAACACCTAGAATGTCTGCTGTCTGCATAGGAAGTCCCATCTATTGTCACGATTTATTTCTGGGGCCTCAGGTTGACTTGCACACTCAGATATTGGATATGGGGTGTGGCAGTGGTCCCCACAATTTTTCTTTGGCCTGCAAGAACATATTAGATAAGTAACTGAAGATAAAAAAACTGCAGGTTGACAAAGAAAAGGAAAAGGAGTTGGAACAGTTGTGTTACTCTTTGAGAGAGTCCACATAGATACAATAGGCTAAATAGCCTCCTATATTTCCTATATTGTAATATACTGGTTTCACACATCAATTCCTTGAATATTGTTTCTTCAATTGTTTGCATTGCCACCACAAAACTCACTGTACCCTCTCTGGAGCAAACTTAAATACAATGTGATAAGCTGATAAAGCTTATTAAGAGCATTCACTTTTCTGTGGCAGCACAGCTCCTGCAAATGGAAGTCATGCATTAGCATGATAACCAATGTGCACATGGGCAAGCAGCCAACTGGTGAAATCAACTATGTGAGACTTTGCAATTGACTAGTAAATCACAATCTACATGTTGGAGACCATGACTTTAGCCAGCTGTGGAATGGGGCAGCCAACTGTGCATTCTAAAGTAACCAGTAAGAACAAGGAATTCATGCAGGTTCCTCTTCATTCTAGGCCAGCACTGCACCTCTACTTCTCCGATTTACTCATTGTCAGGAGTTAATACCTTCTTCAAGTTAAACTTTGACAAGTGGGCTAAGAGATACCTGATCTGAGTAAATTTCCAAGCATAGAAGGAGTGATGAGAAAAGCTTTATCCATCACATATGTAAAGGTGCCAGGGGCTTTTTGGAGATCAAATTGCATTTCCGTATATTCTTATTATTCTCATATCGTTGCAATATCTTGTTCAGCTAAGAATATCTGGTTTTAATCAATCTACCCTCTAATTATTCTTCCAGGAAGTGGGATTTCATCCCCTATTCTGCATTCTGGCAAATTTTACCTATGTGGGATAAGTGTGCAGGTAACCTGACTGCACCCAGCACTCCCATCCTGTCAGTTTCTTTGAAGAAGTGGACAATCCAACACACACAGCAAGTTTTGTGGAAAGGGCTTCATTTTATAAGAATACATGGTTCATTTCAACTCAGAAGTCATGAGTCATTGGAGATCCCCAGTTCCAAATAGACAACCAAAATCTGTCACATGTTGGAATTATTTCATTACCACTCTTTAAACTGAAAAGTAAATCTGTGCCTTAGTTTCAATAGGTTGATGCTGTGCTGTATGATAGATGTATTCTTACTGCACTACATGATTATAGGGCTCTGTCTTGCAAATGTCCATCGGTCAGCACTGTGTCAATGTTAGGTTGAATCATAGTACTTCTCCCATGGAGAAAGTGTTATTACACATTCAAAACTGAAGAAAACTTTATTTGAGAACTCCAGGATGCTCCTTAGTCAACACTTCCCAAATTTGCCAATTCTATCACCCAGAAGGATGGGAATAGCAGATTCATGGGAATACCACCATCTGCACATTCCCCTCCAAACCAAACACCATCTTGACTTGGAACCATAACACTGTTATTCATTGTTGATGGGCCAAAATCCAGGAACTCCCATACAAACAGTGCTGTGCTGTTACTACATAAGAACTGCAGTTTTTAGATCAGAGTGGTGCTGGAAAAGCACAGCAGGTCAGGGAGCATCCCAGGAGCAGGAAAATCGACATTTTGGGCAAAAGCCCAGAAACATCGATTTATCTGCTCCTCAGATGCTGCCTGACCTGCTGTGCTTTTCCAACACCACTCTGATCTAAACTCTGGTTTCCAGCATCTGCAGTCCTCACTTTTGCCGACATAAGAACTGCAGAGCATTCAAGAAGGTGGACCACCACTGGTTTCTCCAGTGTAATTAAGAATGCCTAAAGTTTGATGGCCTAGCAAGGATCCTTTATCCAAGATGAATAAAACAAATCCACCAGTCCCCATGCATGTAGAAGAAAATGCACTTTATGTCGCTGCCCAATTCAGGTTAAAAAAATAGGAACACCAGATTTTGTCATTAACAAGGAAATCATTTTTATTGTAATCATTGGTTTTTATCCAATGGCAAATAAGAAACATGAATTGCTAACTTAGAATTCCATAGCTTTCAGAACCAGTGCTTCCAAATAAACCTGTTGGACTATAACCAGGTGGTGTGTGATTTTTAACTTTATACACCCCAGTCCAACACCGGCATTGCCAAATTATAATTCTATAACCTTAACCTCTACCCCTTTTAAAAATTCATAAACGCTTACAGACTCAAAAATGGAAGACAAAACAGAAATATTGTGGGTAGGGAAGGAAGAAGCAGACTTTCGAGTTTTCTCTTTGCAGTCTACACATTTCTCTGCTCTATTATCCACTTACAAGGCTGTAGCCACTTGTCCAGGACTCACTAAGGAGTTGTTACCATGTTGAGCCATGCTGATTTTAAAAAAATGACTGTCACTGAGCAAAGCTGCCCTACACACACATCCATGGAATTGTGATGTCTTGCATTCTCTCCCACTGCTTGAAAAAGGCAATATTGTAGGTATAACACACAATGAGGTCCAATAACATTTTGTTTTAAAACTGCAACATTGTCTTCCACAGTTTTCTTGGTTTAAAGCAGTATCTTTTTCAATTTATGAGTCCACTGTCAAAAAATAATCCTATCTCCTTGCACAATACCAGGTCTAGTATAGCCTGCTCTCTTGTTAGCTCCAGTACATGCTTTTCTAAGTAAAATTATCCTGAAACATTCTATGAAATCTTTAGATAGGTTATGTTTGGACGTATTATTTTTCCCTTCAATATGTACATTGAAGCCCTCCATGATTATCATCCTACCTTCCTGACAAGCTTCCATTATGTCTTCCTTTGTCTTCCTTCCTTCTGTGTAGTTACTGTTCAGGCTTGCACACCACTCCCACAAGCGGTTTCCTGGCTTTATCATTTCTGTACCCAAACTGCTTCTACATCATGGATTCATGTGCTTTGGCTGCTATTGTTTCTGCGATCTTACTAAGATGTGATGATGTCCTTTAGAGACAAGAAATCAGCGGAGTAAATAGATTTGAATGTCCATGTAAAAAATCAAAGGCAAATAGAATATTGGCATGTCATAGAGTCATAGAGATGTACACCATGGAAACAGACCCTTCAGTCCAACCCGTCCATGCCGACCAGATATCTCAACCCAATCTAGTCCCACCTTCTAGCACCCGTCCCATATCCCTCCAAACTCTTCCTACTCATATACCCATCCAAATGCCTCTTAAATGTTGCAATTGTACCACCCTCCCCCACATCCTCTGGCAGCTCATTCCATACACGTACCACCCTCTACGTGAAAATGTTGCCCCTTAGGTTTCTTTTATACCTTTCCCCTCTCACCCGAAACCTATGCCCTCTAGTTCAGGACTCCCCAACCCCAGGGAAAAGACTTTGCCTATTTATCCTATCCATACCCCTCATAATTTTGTAAACCTCTATAAGGTCACCCCTCAGCCCCCGACGCTCCAGGGAAAACAGCCCCAGCCTGTTCAGCCTCTCCATATAGCTCAGATCCTCCAACCCTGGCAACATTCTTGTAAATCTTTTCTGAACACTTTCAAGTTTCATAACACCTTTCCGATAGGAAGGAGCCCAGAATTGCACGCAATATTCCAACAGTGGCCTAACCAATGTCCTGCACAGCCGCAACATGACCTCCCAACTCCTGTTCTTAATACTCTGACCAATAAAGACGTGCATCTTAAGCAGATGAGGATAGCTTACAGAAGAGTACAGCTGGATTCCAAAGAAGTGAAAATAAATGCTATGATTCTTTAAAGCTCTGGTTAATACTATTTTACAGTTAGTTTAGGTGGCACGTCTCAAAAAGGCCTTGGATTGGAGATTCGGCAGAATGATAAAACCATATGGCCATCAGAGATAGGAGCAGTAGTAAGGCCACTGTGCCATTCAATAGGAACATGGGTGATTTGACACTCCTCACTTCCACTTACCTGCATGCTCCGATAACACTTATTCCCCTATTTATCTCATCTTAAATGGGACTCACCCCACCCCACTTCCACTTCCCTACAGCTGTCTGTGGAAAAGAATTCCAAAGTCACACAAATCTCTGAGAGACGAAATTCCTCCTCATCTCAAACTTTAATTGGTACACCTTATTTCAGAGACTATGTCTGTGCTCTTAGACTATCTCATGAGGGGAAAATCCTCTCAGTACTTACCTTGTCAAATCCTTTAGTAATCCTATATGTTTCAGTGAGATCGCCTTTCATTCTTCTAAATTCCAACCAGTGTTCATAACACAGTTCTCCATATTAGGGAATCATCCTAGTGAACCTTCTCTGAACTGCCTCCAATGAAATAATATCTTTTCTTAAATAAGTGGACCAAGACTGCTCACAATACTCCAGATGTGATCACACCAGCACCTTACAGTCGCAGTAAAACTTCCCTATTTTTATTCTCCAACCCCCCTTGAAATAAGGGCCAACTTCCATTAGCCTTCGTGATGACCTGCTGCACCTGTGTACCAGCTTTCTGAGTGCACAAGTGTCTGAAGTCCCCTTGTCCAGCAGTTCTCTGCAGTTTTTCTCCATTTAATTATAACTTTTTTTTTGTTTTCACTTCCAAAATGAACAGTTTTACATTTTCCCACATTATTGTCCAACTTTTTGCCCATTTAACTTCTCAGTGTGTCTCTGTATACACGTTGTATCTCTCTTGCAATCTGCCTTTTCACCTAATTTTGAAATGTCTGCAAATTTGCCTACAGTACATTCACCTCTTTTTTCCAAGTCATTAATATATATTGTAAACAGTTGCAGTGTCAGAACTGAATCCTGTGGAACCCCACTGGTTACAGGTTGCCAACCTGAAAAAGAATTCCTTATCCTTGCTTGCTCTTCCCTGCTCATTAGTGAATTCTATATCTGTGCCAATATACTGCCTCTAATACTGTGGGCTCTTATCTTATGATGTAACTTTTTGTAACATACCTTGTCAAATGTCTTCTGGAAGTCCAAATACAGCACACCTACTGGTTCCCCTCTATCCACTATGGTTGTGACTTCCTGAAAAACTTGAATAAATTAATCAGATATAATTTCCCTTTCATGAAGCCATGCTGAATCTGCTCAATTAGATTTTAATTTTCCAAATGTTCTGTTATTACCTCCTTAATGATTGATTCTAATACTTTTAAAATAATAGATGTTAGGCTAAAAGGCCGAAAGTTACCCGCTTTTTGGCTCCCTGCCTTTTTGAATGTGGGTGCCACATTGGAAGTTTTTCAAATCCTTTGGTACTTCTCCAGAATCCAAGGATTTTGGGAAAGTTACAAGCAATGTATCTCTTTAGCTATTTCTTTTAAGACCTAAGGATGTAAGCCATCTGGGATGGGCACTTAACTACCTTTAGCCCCTTTAGTTTGTCTAACATTATTTCTTTCATGATAATAATGATATCAGGGCTTGTGGGATTAAACTACAAGGACAGCCTGTATTTACTTTAAGATTTACGTAAGATTGAGGGATAATCTAATTGAGATGATGGAAAGTTTGATAGCTTCTGTATATTTCTCCACTTTCCTTTGATGAGGAAATCCAGAACAGATTTATAACTTCCAGGTAAGGGTTGAAAATTTCAATGACATTAAGCTACTTTATGGGCTTTGGTGCTGAGTAATTAAATAATTTAATACAATGTGAGGAAGAGGTGATTGCAAATAGCCACTATTGTTCATTGTTACATGGTGTGATTGAAGGGGAAGCAAAGGATCGAAGATTGGACCCCAGCCATTTATTACATGTATTAATGATTTAGATGAAGGAACTAAATGTAATATTGCCAGGTTTGCAGAAAACATGACTCAGCATAATAAAGGAACCAGGACAGAAAGAGTTCAGCCATCTAACAATTCAAGGGAGTAAGGTGAAGCTGAGTGGCCTCTACTTTAATATCAGGAGTATTATCAGTAAGACAGATGAATTAAGATGAGATGCATGGAATTGTGATATTGTTTCCATTACAGAGACATAGTTGAGGTAGGGGCAGGACTGGCAGCTCGATATTCTGGGGAAAAGGATCTTCAGGGGACGATAGTGTTGCATTATTAGTTAAGGAGTCTGTTACTGCAGTCAGGAGGGACAATGTTTTGAAAGGGTTTTCAAAATGAGGCTTTGTGAGTGGAGAATAGGAATCAAAAGGGGACTGGTACATTGCTGGCAGTATATTATAAGTGCTGCAAATGTGTTGCTGGTCAAAGCACAGCAGGCCAGGCAGCATCTCAGGAATATTATAATAGTATATTATAAGTCCCTACACAGTCACTAGACAATAGAGGAGCAGATATGTAGACAATTTGCTTAGGTATGTAATAATAATAAGGTAATTATATTCAATGATTTTAACTTCCTAAATGTTAATTGGGATAGTCATCATGTAAAGGCTTTAAGGGGCAGATTTTTTGAAATGTATTCAGATGTTTTTCAGTCAACACGTAAAAGGTCCAATAGGGGTTGGCACAGTGTTGGACCTAATTCTGGTGAACAAGCTACTTAATGGGCTTTGGTGCTGAGTAATTAAATAATTTAATACAATGTGAGGAAGAGGTGATTGCAAATAGCAACTATTGTTCATTGTTACATGGTGGTCAATTGGTCAAGGTGGTGGTTGGGGAACTTTTTAGTGATAGCAATCACTATGTATGTTTTAGGTTTGTTATGGAAGAGCAAAGAGATGATGTGCAATAAATGGTTTTGGATTGAGGGAAGGCAGATTTTATTAAAATATGACAACATCTGGCCAAAGTAGACTGGGAAACTCTATAGCAGAACAATGTGAGGTTTTTAAAAAGGAAATGGGGAGAGTACAGGCACAACATATTCCTTTTTGGGTGACCTATTTATCTAGGAATATACACAACTGAATAAGAAAGAGAAGAGGCTTTTAGCAGGTGCATCAAGAATGCTATTAAGCAGCACCTATTCATCAATAGCCTGCTCAGAGATGCCCAGTTTGGATTCTGCTAGGGTCACTCAGTTCCTGACCTCATTATAGCCTTGGTTCAAACATGGTTCGTGGGTGGCACGGTGGCACAGTGGTTAGCACTGCTGCCTCACAGCGCCAGAGATTCCTGCCTCAGGCGACTGACTGTGTGGAGTTTGCACATTCTCCCCGTGTCTGCGTGGGTTTCCTCCAGGTGCTCCGGTTTCCTCCCACAGTCCAAAGATGTGCGGGTCGGGTGAATTGGCCATACTAAATTGCCCGTAGTGTTAGGTAAGGGGTTAATGTAGGGGTATGGGTGGGTTGCGCTTCGGCTGGTCGGTGTGGACTTATTGGGCCGAAGGGCCTGTTTCCACACTGTAAGTAATCTAATCTAACCTAATGGACAAATGTGCTGAATTCCAGAGATAAGAATGACAGCTCTTGTCATTAATGCAGCATTCGACCAAGGTATCCACTTTAGTAGCAAAAACAGGAAGACAGATTATTATCTGAATGGTGATAGGTTGTGAAATGAACAGATGCAATAACACCTGGGTCTTCTTGTACACCAGTCACTGAAAGTAAGCATTCAGGTGCAGCAGGTGATGAAGAAGGCAAATGGTATGTTGGACTTCATGACAAGAGGATTTGAGTACAGGAGCAAGAATATCTTGCTGCAATTGTGTATGGTCTTAATGAGAGCATACCTCCTGGAGTATAGTGTGCAATTATGGTTTCCTTATCTGAAGAAAGATTTTCTGGCTATTGAGAGAGTGTATCAAAGGCTTACCCGTCTGATTCCTGGGATGGCAGGACCAATGTATGAAGAGAGATTGGTTTGATTAGGACTATACAGAGGAACCTCGATTATCCGAATGAGATGGGCGGGCACTATTTCGTTCAGATAATTGATTGTTCGGATAATTGATTTCCTCTTGGGTTCAGCGTTTTCTGTGAAGTCTGCTCCCCTTTCAGGACACTAGACAAAAGCACACGGTGCTTGAGACCCCACCCACCGCGCACACCCCAACCCTGCCTGCTCTCAACCCCGTCTACTCACACCCGGCCCCTACCCGAACCCAACCTGTCCGCTCCCAACCCTCACCTCGCCCGCCCCAACCCTGTCTGCTCCCACCCTGCCCATCCAATCTCACCCCGTTCAACATTGCCCCACCGTCCATCCTCATCCACCATCTGACCCCCGTCCGCACCCCCTT
The DNA here is from genome assembly GCF_020745735.1 of Hemiscyllium ocellatum. Lineage (NCBI taxonomy): Eukaryota > Metazoa > Chordata > Chondrichthyes > Orectolobiformes > Hemiscylliidae > Hemiscyllium > Hemiscyllium ocellatum. The sequence goes on along the minus strand of NC_083411.1, from coordinate 99,096,967 downwards.
CTCCCCCGCTCCCCCACCCCAGGGCAGCCGGACTGTACACCAACAGTAAGACTGCTGCTGCCTTTGTGGGGTAAGTCTCCAAATAGCTCACACATGCGTGTTCATTCACACACACACACACACACACACACACACACACACACCTGTTTGATAGGTTCCACCTATGCCCTGTGCGGGACAATGTTGGACAGATTATCTGGAGAAGAGGGGGTTTAGGGTTCACCCATGTGTAGAACTCAGGGAAAGTGTGGGGGGAGAGAGAGGGGGAGGACAGGAGGTCAGTCATTTGGAGACAGTGCCTGGGCTTCCATTGATGTCCAGGACTGTTCTTGGAAGCATTTCAGTGAGTCGAGTTCGTTTTTAATCATTGTACCTATAAACAAAAGACGCGATCAGGGTTGAAACAGATCTTTGACATTATGTTTCTGCAGGACCTTGAGATCCCCTTTGGATAATCTGGTATTCAGATAATTGATTTTTGGATAATCAAGGTTCCTTGTTATTCACTTGAATTTTGAAGATTGAGGGAGATCTCAGAAACCTGTGAAATTCTAACTGGACTAGACAAGATAAATGGAGGAAGGATGTTCCTGATCAAAGTTTGTGCGAAGATTTGTAGCTCGGGTGCTCGTTGTTGTGGTTCTGTTCGCCGAGCTGGAAGTTTTTGTTGCAAACATTTCGTCCCCTGGCTAGGCGACATCATCAGTGCTTTGGAGCCTCCTGCAAAGCGCTTCTTTGATGTTTCTTCCGGTATTTATAGTGGTCTGTCCTTGCCACTTCCGGTTGTCAGTTTCAGCTGTCCGCTGTAGTGGTTGGTATATTGGGTCCAGGTCGATGTGTTTGTTGATGGAGTTTGTGGATGAATGCCATGCCTCTAGGAATTCCCTGGCTGTTTTCTGTCTGGCTTGCCCTATGATAGTAGTGTTTTCCCAGTCGAATTCATGTTGCTTGTTGTCTGCGTGTGTGGCTACAGGGATAGCTGGTCATGTCGTTTCGTGGCTAGTTGATGTTCATGTATGCGGATTGTTAGCTGTCTTCCTGTTTATCCTACATAGTGTTTTGTGCAGTCCTTGCATGGTATTTTGTACACTACATTAGTTTTGCTCATGTTGGGTATCGGGTCCTTCGTTCTAGTAAGTTGTTGTCTGAGCGTGGCTGTTGGTTTGTGTGCCGTTATGAGTCCTAAGGGTCGCAGTAGTCTGGTTGTCAGTTCTGAAACGCTCCTGATGTATGGTAGTGTGGCTAGTCCTTTTGGTTGTGGCATGTCCTCGTTCCATGGTCTGTCTCTTAGGCATCTGTTGATGAAATTGTGCGGGTATCCGTTTTTGGCGAATACCTTGTATAGGTGTTCCTCTTCTTCTTTTTGCAGTTCTGGTGTACTGCAGTGTGTTGTGGCCCTTTTGAATAGTGTCCTGATGCAGCTTCGTTTGTGTGTGTTGGGGTGGTTACTTTCATAGTTTAGGACTTGGTCTGTGTGTGTTGCTTTCCTGTATACCCTTGTGGTGAATTCTCCGTTCGGTGTTCTCTGTACTATCACGTCTAGGAATGGGAGTTGGCTGTCCTTTTCTTCTTCTCTCGTGAATCGGATTCCTGTGAGTGTGGCATTGATGATCCGGTGTGTTTTTTCTATTTCCGTGTTTTTGATGATTACAAACGTGTCATCGACATATCTGACCCAGAGTTTGGGTTGAATTTGTGATAGGACTGTTTGTTCTAACCTTTGCATAACTGCCTCTGCTATGAGTCCCGAGATTGGTGATCCCATGGGTGTTCCATTGATTTGTTCGTATATCTGGTTGTTGAATGTAAAGTGTGTAGTAGCCACACACACAGACAACAAGCAACATGAATTCGACTGGGACAACACTACTATCATAGGGCAAGCCAGACAGAAAACAGCCAGGGAATTCCTAGAGGCATGGCATTCATCCACAAACTCAATCAACAAAACACATCGACCTGGACCCAATATACCAACCACTACAGCGGACAGCTGAAACTGACACCCGGAAGCGGCAAGGACAGACCACTATAAATACCGGAAGAAACATCAAAGAAGCGCTTTGCAGGCGGCTCCAAAGCACTGATGATGTCGCCTAGCCAGGGGACGAAAGGTTTGCAACAAAAACTTCCAGCTTGGCGAACAGAACCACAACAATGTTCCTGATGACAAGAGAGTCAAAACCAGGGGTCACCTCAGAAGAAAATGGGGTCGGCCATTTAAGATTCAGATGAGAAGAAATTTCTTTGCTCAGAGAGTGGAATTCTCTGTTACAGAAAGTGGTTGAGGCCAAAACATTGAATGTTTACAAGGAGTAGTTAGATATGGTTCTTGGTGTTAAATAGATGCAAGGGTATGGAGCAAAAATGGGAACTAGGTACTGAAATGGATGAGCGGCCGTGATTATATTGAATGATGGAGCAGGCTCAAAGGGCCACATAGTCAATGCCTTGCTCCTATTTTCTATAGTTCTATGTGGCAGGCTCATACCTTGCTTGATTCGATTAGGTAATTCAGTTCCACATTATTATATTTTGGTTTAGCACTGACTATCCTGACCAATTCAAGGGAGGCTTTGTCTTGAACAGAATATCACAGCTACCTGATGAAGGAGCGTCGCTCCGAAAGCAAGTACTTCCAAATAAACCTCTTGGACCATAGCCTGGTGTTGTGTGATTTTTAACTTTGACAGAACAATACTTTATGCAAAAAAGTCTCTTCTTTCCTGTTGAACTTAGTTTCATCAAAGATTATGGTGGTGTTTGGCTCTTTCTACGAGATTCTATCCTTATATCCAAATTCACAATAGGCAATAATCTAATTAAACCATTTGATTTCATTTAAGCTTTATTGTCATGTGTAGTCAAGTACAGGAGAACAGGAGTACAGAGAAAAGTGTACAATGTTGCCACACACGATGCCATCTTCGGTACGAAGGTACCAAGATGTAAAACTTAGGTACAGGTAGTAACATAGAGGAACAAAATTCAAAGAAAAGCATTACCATTGTTCTTAGTATAGGTAGAAAAATAAAGAAATACAGTTAAAAGTTAACATTACAGTCCTTCCTACAATTAAGTGAAAAAATAAAGGACTTAAGCCATAGGTTCAACAGTCTTACTTAAATGCACTCCCGGCAAGGTCTTCTCTGCTTTGTCCGGCTGTCTGGGACACCTCAGGATTCCTGCTCTTGATGCTGCAGATGCCAGGGGTCTTCCCTCACTGACACTTTGGGCTCGCTCTCACTACATTGGGCTCAGATCCACAGTTGCCTCCCCGCACCGGACTTCCAGCCGATGCTGCTCCCGGTCCCCAGCCGCTCCATGTACTGAATCTCCAGCTGACACTCCTCAGGCCTACGGCCATTGCCATGGTTTGTGACACATTTCTAATGTTTAGGTCAAGAGATTATAGAAAATCAGCAGTCATGATGTAGAAAACATCACTTCCTGTAGGGCTACGTTTTAATGGCTAATTTAAATTCAATAAGAATTTTCTACATTTAGCTTCATGAAGAAACCAATTTATAATTATAAAAATATAAAATTATTAATTGTTTGGCTTAAAGCTAATTTATTTTGTTTGAAATATTGTGGGCCTATATCTAGAACTGTTAAGGTTTTTATATTTGCAGATTCTAATTAACAACTATGTGTTCGTATTTTTATATAGAGATGTAACGACAATGATGATGACATCATCAACCATCGTCCTCCTAATCAGATTCACAGTGAAGATATGCCCAAACTCATACAGATAAAGGAGACAAATACAGTTGAAGTTGAGAATATTTGTAGCTATGTATCACCCATCCATACATCCTATCCGGAGGTCAGTGTCACATTTTCTTTTATGCATGTGTCATAATCAAATTTTGGAGAGTAACATGGGACGTGGCAGTACAGTGATAAGATATTGTTCTTTTACCAATTGGATCTAGGTTCAATGAAGTCCAGATGCAAGCGATAAAATCTTCGTAACATGTTTTTTTGGTACAAGTCTCAATCTGGATTTCTTATGAGGAACAAAGCTATTACATTACTGCAGTAAAAGATTGTGTTAATGGCACTTGTTTGACCAGTGTAAACGTTATTCTGGATCTTTACCCTCTTCATCTTACCTAAGATGGTGGGCAAGGTTTAAGTGACTTTGCAGAAGGACATATGATACATCAAGGACCAGAAAGGGTCACTGGCTTCATTGAAGCTTAATGCTCCAGTATCTTTAATACATTTTTGCATCCAACATGGTTTTAAGCATTTTATGTTTTTTGCCCACAATATTCTACTGGCAGATTATTCCATATAATTTTCAGTTTTCAGTTGTTCACAACAAATTTAATTCTTTAAATTTAAATTTAATCTGGTCCACTATATCTTTTTTCTCATTCTCATTTCTGAGGATTCAGTTGGTAAATTGCCATGAGATTAGTCAATGGGCAAAGTGCTGAAATGGTTTGCTGACCAGGAAACGCTTCTGCTCATATCACTTGCCAGCAGATGTAATGGAAGGATTTTTGTGGTAATATCAACCTGCTTGGCTATATCACACATACACCTTCCATAGCCTACAAGTCATGGCGTGGACTCAAACCTGGAAAATCTGGCTGAGATATACGTATGACACCATGTTGTCAGGAAACCTCAGTCTGGTTCTGATTTACAGGAGGATTTTAGGTTTACCATCAATGTTTTTATTAAGATCTTGTTCAATTGAATCTTGATACATCATACTATTCAAAAGGTGTTACATAATTGTTTAGCTGATTGCAATTAAATTGTTACTTTATAAGCAAAAAAAACTGTTTAAAAAAGTCATGTTATTATAACATTGATTTAAAAAACCAGGAGACACGTGTGATTTATAGTCCACATTGCTGGTCAATATTGACCAATTCTAATCCTTATTCAATGATCTATATTTTAGTTGTAGCAAAAGTATTGAAATGAAAAATACCAACGTGCCAACTGAGATTTAGTGATAAAGCAGGACAGACTAAGTTATATGGAATGTTGTATTGATTTTAATTGTTAATGTGACTTTGTAAATTAAGAATGTGTTTCAGACTATTATTGAGAACTACCCACTGTGAGGCAGTTATGTAAAAAGAAGAGTAACATTGACAGTTTTCCTTTAAAATGAGAGAGAAGCCAACATGCTTCATGCATACTGTCCGTGTGTGACTGCTTGGTGTAAATCAATTGTAGCCCTAACTTTGCAGGTTGGCCCTATGGAAAACTAGAAAACTTCCATTCACAGCTCGCAAGTCACTGGTAATGTTGCTTGTGGCTATTGCCCTTTAGAACCATCTGCTGGCAGAATCTGTGAATTAAACACAAAATCAAGACTTGAAATAAGTTAAGAAATACAACTGGCAGAGTATCTAGAAAATTTTGCTGTCAGTTTCTGGTGTCATCAAGCTGCAATGCATTAAATAAACTAGAAATGTTTAGGATTAGAAAGGTCACAGTGACTAGTAGTTAGCATCTGCAGTCCTCACTTTCTCCCCATAGTTCAGAAGGTCCTATATACAAATGTTATGAATATCCATTCCACTGGTAGGATCTCACATGCAGACAGTGTATATAAAAAGGCGCAGGTGTAATGTTATTATTTTCTGATACAACATGGAGGAAAATTTACATAATTTTCAGCTATGCATAACTGATGCAAATAGCCCTGCAAGCAGCAAGGTTTCTTGCAAAATTTATCCTCATCTCTTGCAATCCTCAATCTTCCTTTCACTAAGAATCTGTCTACTGCCTTCTTGAACTTGTCAACACTCTGCTTCCACATAAACTATTTATTCAACTTGCCCTCTTTTGAGCATGTCCATACTTTCTGCTTTATTTGCACTGACCCTAGCAAAGTTGCTTGTCAGTTCTAATCACACATCAACTATTTTTCTCACTTAATATGTACATTAAACTATGAATTCCCTAAATCAGAATTAGTATCTTTTTTTGATGATTTGCTTCATAAATCCACATATTATGAGACAAATACATCGTTTAATTGTTAATCTTGCACAAGATTTCTAAAATTTGTAGTTCTCTTCCGAAGATTCAAGTTGTTAGTCATTATGCATTATAAATGCTCTGTCATGCTTCATTGCTTAAAATAACTTCAAGTCATTTAGTCTTTCTTCATCACTTACTTCTGAGGGATTGGTACCATTCTTGTTACTCTTCTGTGAATTTTTTTGTCAGTATATCATTTTTTAGGTTTGGTGATAAAACTATACATCAAGACATAAGGCAAAATTGTCACACATAAGACCCAGTACTTCAGTTATGAGACAGAACAACAGCAGAAAAAGAAATAAAGAAGTAAATCCCAAATTCTGGATCCCACTGCCTCTTGGAAATTGAGCTGTAAAATTGTGCTCAGAAAAAATGGCAATCATGAATGATGACCCATGACAGAAACCTCAACTTGAATAGATGTCACCCTCAAGTCAAATGCCAGTCAATGGCTACCTTATCTTAACTGCCTCATCAAATTGTATAAAAAACAAAGAATTGAATGATAGGCAGTAAATGTGTGTCTAGTCAGTGATCACCACATCACTTAAATAAATTTTTACAAAGCCTCTCAAACCTGTTCTACCATTTCTTGAAATCATGGTTGATCTGCATTCTGTCTCCATGTGTATGCCTTTGCTTAATCACTTAACACTTTTGGCTAATGACAAAATATCATTCCCACGTTTAAAGTGAGCAATCAATCTAGTATCAATTGTCATTTATGAAAGGTAGTTTCAAATTCATAACTTTGTGTGCAGATATGTGTCCTAATTTTACTCCTGAAAAGTCTGGTTCCCAGACTGCGTTCCATAGTGCTCAGCTTTCCAAGCAATAAAAATGTTTCTGTCTACCCTACTTGTTCCTTTTAAAAGCTTAAAGTTTGACCAAGTCACTCCTTAACCTTCCAAATTCCAGAAAATATCATTTTAGTTTGTGTCAGCTCTCCTTGTATCTTGGACACCTCCCTCCCTTTCCATCTCCATTTCCATCTCTGGCAACAATCTCTGGACGGACATTTACTATAAACTCACAGGCTCCCATAACTACCCATACTACACCTCCTCCCACCCAGTATCCTGCAAGAGCTCCATCCGGTTTTCCCAGTTCCTCCACCTCTCCCGCATCTGCTTGGACAAGGAGACATTCCACTCCCAAGTATCCCAGATATCCACACTTTGAACAACGTGCTTTTTCCCCCTTCCAGGCAGCCCTCCACCGCACCTCCTGCATTCCTCACTCCACTGCTTTAAACTGCCCCCTCTCCAAACGCAATAAAGGCAGAGTCCTCCTTGTCCTCATCTACCACTCCAACAATCTCCGCAACTCATGTATCATCCTCAAACACTTCCACCAACTCCAGTTAGACCCCACCACCAAAAATATGTTCCCCCTCCCACCCCTCTCTGCTTCCATAAGGACCATTCCCTTCACCAATCCTTGGTTCGCGCCATTCTCCCCACCAACACACCCGAACCCCAGGTATCTTTCACTGCAACTGTAAAAGATGCAAAGCCTGCCAATACAACATTGCCCTCATCTCCATCCAGGGTCCGAAACAGTCCTTCCAGGTGAGACAGAGGTTCAACTGCCTCTCTTCCAATCTAGTTTACTGTATTCAGTACTCCTAATGTGGTTTTCTCTACTTGGTGAGACCAAATATAAACTAAGGGCGTGTTTCACTAAGCATCTCAGCCAGGCCTGCAAGGGCCAATCTGAGCTTCCAGTCACCATCCATTCAATTCCTCTTCCCACTCCCTTTCTTGGCCATCCTTGGCCTCTTCCATTGCCACAGCAAATCAGACCACAAATTGGAGGAACAACACCTCGTCTTCCACCTGTGCAGCCTACAGTCCGGAGGACTAAACATTGAGTTCTCCAATTTCAAATAACATCCCTTCCCATTCCCTGATCCCTTTCTAGCCTCTCCCCCACCCTTCCATTCCTCTGATAGACCCTTCCTTTCAGCTACCAACCAGATTCATTCCTCTCAACGACCAACCATGTTGCCCTCTCTACCTGTGTTCACCTATCACTACCTCATCACTATCCTATCCTATACCCTCCCCCACCCAGGCCCCTATTATCTGCAGCTGCCCTTACACCCACCCCAGTCCTGAAGAAGGGTTACATCTGAAACGTTGACTTCTCCACCTTCTTCCAGTGTCCTGCTTGTCACTCTTGCTATTTAACTCGAGTCTCAGAATCATTTTTGATAACCATTGGTATTACAAAAAGAGTTTGATGAGTTTGTACCTTGGTTCAGTCTGAACCTGCTACAATGAAATTTGAAAGAGACCTACAAATGTCAGTTGACATTGCTTACCAGACCCCAGCAGGAGATAACAATTAGCAAAACAAATAGAACACTAGATAGTGTTTCTAAATGAGCTAACTTCAAAGTAAAGTGAATCTGAAGCTCCATATCACTTTTTCTTCTTTATTTGCTCATGGGTTATGGATATCACGAGCAAGGCCGCATTTGTTACTTATCTCTAATTGCTCTTAAAATAAGTAGCACACTCAGCCATTTCAAAGAACAGTTAAGAATCAACCACATTGCTATGGGCCAGATCAGGCATGGATGGCAGATTTTCTTTCCATAAAGATATCAGTGAACCTGAAGGACCTTCACAACAATCAGTTATTTTATGATCACTATTACTAAAACTTACAGGCAGTTTCCTGGTTCCAAACAGTTTCCTCTCTGGATTCATTTGCAAGTTGATTTGTATGCAAGTTAGAACACAATGCAGAACAACGTAAAGGAGCCATTCATAAGTACAGGAAATCTTTGTATGTCAGGTCTTTAAAATTGCACCTCTGTATGACATCACTTTTGTAAGAATGAGCCTTCATAAGTCAAAGGTTTCGGGACCCTCTGTACTTTCAATTCCTAATTTTATTGATTGAATTTGAATTCCACCAGTTGCCATGCAGGTAAGGCTATATCTGGACTTCTGTGAACAGTTTTTATCACTGTAAAAACTAACCAGGTTCTAGATATAGTTCAGAAGAGAGTAACAAAACTAATTCATATGTCAAAGTGAACAGCTCTGAGTTATAATAAACAGATAAAACTTGAAGTTCTCAAGAATAGATCCGCAGTGGAGATCTTGTGGAGGCATTTTATAAACTTTACAGTAAAAAAGAAATAATCCAAAATAATAATAGTGGGCGGCACGATGGCATAGTGGTTAGCACTGCTGTCTCACAGCGTCTGAGACCCGGGTTCAATTCCCGACTCAGGCGACTGACTGTGTGTAGTTTGCACGTTCTCCCCGTGTCTGCGTGGGTTTCCTCCGGGTGCTCCGGTTTCCTCCCACAGTCCAAAGATGTGCGGGTCAGGTGAATTGGCCATGCTAAATTGCCCGTAGTGTTAGGTAAGGGGTAAATGTAGGGGTATGGGTGGGTTGTGCTTCGGCGGGTCGGTGTGGACTTGGCTGAAGGGCCTTTTCCACACTGTAAGTAATCTAATCTAATCTAATATTTTCAGGCATGTCTGGATCGTGAGAAATACCAGCACATGTTCAGCTTTCAAAGGGTGAACCTCTGATGTCAATGATTACTTATCGACATAGAAGTGAGCAGCTGGAATAAGTTACATAGAAGGTTCTGTGAGGCCAGGACAGGACTGAATTTGTAACTCAGAAACCAAGGGAGCTATAGATGTCATCAGACCGTGCCTGCTGAGTGTGATTAACTCATATTCTTAGACAGCTGGAATGAAAGACAGTGAGGCCAAGACATAGGATTTCACAGTTAGCTTTGATGGCAGGATGTCTGGTTGTTTCTCTAGAAGAATAGATTTGACATATTGGGGCGTTTGGAAGTTGGATTGGGATGAGTGGATGTTTATATTTGCAAGGAAATACGTTTCAATAAAATATTCCTAAATTTAGCTTTGGCAAAAAGTGCTATTAGCAATGATTAACTAGTCAAGTTTTCTCCATCAATATATTAGATGCACATCTGGAAAGCACACAATACTGTATGGAAATTACATCAACTGCATGGATAGAAGATTTAGTGAATTAGTTCACTAGAAAGTAGTGGACTTTTAATTGTATCATTTACCTTAGTGCCAAAGGTGGATTTGCAACTTCAAAACTGCTAGTGAAGGACAGTTGGATGTGATTCTTAGTATCATTGTTTTGCAGATTACATTGTTAATCTAGTATCCTATTGTAGTCTGAGTCCTTGTTGCAAGCATTGTGTTTTTTCTCTCTTCAGTGGGCAACATGTATGAGCATGCAGTTTGGAACTCTGCCTCAGCTTAATACCTTCAGGAACTAAAACATTTTGTCAAAAAGGAGAAAACACTTAGGGTGGCCATAATGATCACTTAACCAGATAGAACCAAAGTAATTAAACTAATGTAGGATAAACAAACACAACCTGAGTCAAAGTTAACATTTTATCAAAAGATACCAAAACTCAGCCAGGCGTGAAGAAACTCTTGTCTTCTATTTATGATTCACACTTTCCTGCAAGTTTCACATATTAGATGAAAGCCATCTGCAGATTATCCAGCTTGTAAAAATGATGAAGTCGCATATGGGAATACATAGGTGGACTGTATTTCAGAAAAAGAGTTTTCGGGCAGAATATTTTCATATCTCTCTCTTTTGCCCTCCCTGCTTCCTCAGCATAGCAAAATAAACTTGGTGATAACACAAAGTAGAAAAACATATATTCACTAATATTTCAAGGATATTTACAGATTTTGCCACTACTGCAGACACAAGATTTCAATTTAATAACTGTGGCCTCAGGCCAGAAGCCTCAAGGATTTTTTAATCCAGACCTTCCTTTTGTACCAGATCTCCTCCTTATAGGGTTTACACCTATGTGTATTTGATATTGCATTTCATTATTGTGCTTAGGTTGAGTAATTAATGAAATGCCTCTTATTCAAAAAGACCTCATTTTGGCACCTTAGTTTTGACTAGGCTGTATTTTAATTGAAATATGATATTGCCATATGTTAAAAAGCATTAAAATGTATATTATGGCCAACCAAGGGTGTTAAGAAGAAGGGAGTCAATTCACTCTTCCTCAACTGAACATAATCCATCGCAAGTAATAAGGCATTTATCATTAGCTTTGGTGTTGTCTGTTCTTGTTTCATTGCACGAATATGCATAATACAATTCAAGAACAATTTCCAATTAATACAGAAGTTATAAGTAATACTTTTCTTTATTACTGCAACCTCTTCAAGATTGATCAAACATCTGTTCTCCCACATATGATTCCTACTATAATTATAATCCTACAAATATAATTAATGAACTATAGTCCCTGTTAATGAATAAAGCTACCTATTGAAAGATTGCACGAAGAGAATATAAGTAGAATCCAATTGCCAAGAATACTACCTATATTTACTTCAAGCATACCTTCTCCAAATTGTTTCTGAGCAAGGTGATTGCAGTTTCTAGGCACATATGCATGTTCCTCAAAAATATTGACCTCTACTTAAAAACTTCAAGTGCATGTACGATAGCAGCTTAAAAGTCATGCATTTCTACTATTTCGTGCTCTGTAAAATAACGTACTGCCAAAATAGATTCTGTACCCACCTTGATTTTCATTCTATGAAAGAAGATCTACTATCATGAAGTCTAACTTAATTATTTTGAGGGGATGACAAATGCTGAAAGAACCAACCACTGTTTTTAAAGTGTTGTGGCATGTATCTTATTTGTTTGGCACCATATTCTGCCCTTGATGAACCATTATCCGAAATGGTGGGTGCATTAAAAAAAAATACTAGAAGCGATATTGCTTAGAAACATAGGGCTTAGGCGCAGGAATAAGTCATTCAATCGTCCAGACGTGCTTTGTCATTCAATAAGATCATAAGCTGATCTGGTTCTGGTCTCAACTCTTTTTTTTCCTCTCTGCACCCATAACCCTTGTCTCACTTGTCTATCAAAATATATCTAATTTAACCTCAAACAAATTCAATGACCCAGCCTCCAATGTTTTCTGAAGAAGAGAACAAATGACTTCCTGAGAAATAAAATTTCTCCTCAACTCTCTCTCAAAAGTGAGTCCTTGTTTTCTTAAACTGCATCCCCTAGTTCTGGTCTTTCCTTTGAGGGATTTGTCCTCTAAGAATCTACATTGTCAGTCCCCTCAGTTTCTTATATGTATCAGTAAGATCATCTTTCATTTTTCTCTTCTCCAATGGGTAAAGACCCAATCTATTCCAACGTCTTTCATAAGATAACACCCTGAATGCAGAAGTGTGTCCTATGAATCTTCTGGGAACTACTTCCCACACAAATGTATCCTTTTTCAAAGGTTGCTATGCTAACACCCAGAAGCTGCACACTATCAGCAGCAAATCTCAAATATATTTCAACAAAGATAGAAATTGAAAAAGAAATGAAATAATATATTGTGTAAGAGAATTAAAGTGTTAAACATTTTGGGATTTTGACATCTGGAAAAAAGTCCATACTACAGAGGACGAAGTGCTTGATGTCTTGAAATGCAAAAGGTGGATAAATCCTCAGGACCTGATCGGGTGTTCCTAGAACTCTGTGAGCAGCTAGGGAAGTGATTGCTGGGCCCCTGGCTGACATGTTTGTATATCGATAGTCACAGGTGAGGTGCCGGAAGACTGCAGGTTGATTAACGTGATGCCACTGTTTAAGAAGAGTGGTAAGGACAAGCCAGCGAACCATAGACTGCTGAGCCTGGCGTCGGTGATGGGCAAGTTGTTGGAGGGAATCCTGAAGGGTAGGATGTACATGTATTTAGTAAAGCAAGGACTGATTAGGGATAGTCAACATGGCCTTGTGGTGGGAAATCATGTCTCACAAACTTGTTTGAGTTTTTGAAGAAGTAACAAAGAAGATTGATGAGGGCAGAGCGGTAGATGTGATCTATATGGACTTCATTAAGACGTTCAACAAGGTTCCCCATGGGAGACTGGTTAGCAAAGTTAGATCTCATGGAATACAGGGAGAACTAGCCATTTTGCTACAGAACTGGCTCAAAGGTAAAAGACAGAAGGTGGTGGTGGAGGGTGGTTTTTCAGACTGGAGGCCTGTGACCAGTGGAATGTCACAAGGATTGGTGCTGGGTCATTTTCATCATTTATATAAATAATTTGGGTGTGAACGTAGGAGGTATAGTTAGTATGTTTGCAGATGACACCAAAATTGGAGGTGTAGTGGACAGCAAAGAAGTTTACCTCAGATTACAATGAGATTTTGATCAGATGGGCCATTGGGCTGAGGAATGGCAGATGGAGTTTAATTTAGATAAATGCAAGGTGCTGCATTTTGGGAAAGCAAATCTTCACAGGACTTATACACTTAATGGTAGGGTCCTAGGGAGTATTGCTGAACAAAGAGACCTTGGAGTGCAGGTTCATAGCTCTTTGAAAGTGGAGTCGCAGGTAGATGGGATAGTGAAGAAGACGTTTGGTATGCTTTCCTTTATTGGTCAGAGTATTGAGTACAGGAGTTGGGAGGTCATGTTGCAGCTGTATAGAATGTTGGTTAGGCCACTTTTAGAATATCGTGTGCAATTCTGGTCACCTTCCTACCAGAAGGACGTTGTGAAATGTGAAAGAGTTCAGAAAAGATTTACAAGGATGTTGCCAGGGTTGGAGGATTTGGAGAGGTATAAGGAGAGACTAATAGGCTGGGGCTGTTTTCCCTTGAGCGTCGGATGCTGAGGGGTGACCTCATAGAGGTTTATAAAATCATGAGGGGCATGGATAGGATAAATAGACAAAGTCCCTTGGGATGGGAGAGTCCAGAACTAGAGGGCATAGGTTTCTAGTGAGAGGGGAAAGATATAAAAGAGACCTAAGAGCCAACTTTTTCACACAGTGCGTGATGTGTGTATGGAATGAGCTGCCAGAGGAAGTGGTGGAGGCTGGTACAATTGCAACATTTAAAAGGCATCGGGATGGGCATATGAATAGGAAGGGTTTGGAGGGATATGGGCCAGGTGCTGGCAGGTGGGTCTAGATTGGATTGGGATATCTGGTCGACGTGGACGAGTTGGCAAGTGGGACTAGATTAGGTTGGGATACCAGGTCGACACGGACACATTGGACTGAAGGATCTGTTTTGTGCTGTACATCTCTATGACTCTATTTTAATTTTAATTTTTAAAATAGCCTAAATATTGCATACGCATGGACTTTTGCACATTTGGAAATAATTGACAGTGAGCATGTTGGTTTGGTGATGTCAGCAAATATATGTTTTTTTCAAATAAGAGTAATTGTACCAACCAATGCTCTGTGTAACTACATTTTAAGTTCCCTTCTTGTATGGGCACCCACATGGGAATAACTTCTCTTTCCAATCCTCCCACTTCCTCCAAACTAAAGGAGTTGCCATGGGCACCCTCATGGGCCCCAGCTATGCCTGTCTCTTCGTAGGATATGTGGAACAGTCCATCTTCCGCAACTACACTGGCACCACCCCGCACCTTTTCCTCCGCTACATCGATGACTGTATCGGCGCTGCCTCGTGCTCCCACGAGGAGGTTGAACAGTTCATCAACTTTACTAACACCTTCCATCCCGACCTCAAATTCACCTGGACTGTCTCAGACTCCTCCCTCCCCTTCCTAGACCTTTCCATTTCTATCTCGGGCGACCGAACCAACGCAGACATCTACTATAAACCGACTGACTCCCACAGCTACCTGGACTACACCTCCTCCCACCCTGCCCCCTGTAAAAACACCATCCCATATTCCCAATTCCTTCGTCTCCGCCGCATCTGCTCCCAGGAGGACCAGTTCCAATACCATACAGCCAGATGGCCTCCTTCTTCAAGGACCGCAGATTCCCCCCAGACGTGATCGACAATGCCCTCCACCACATCTCCTCCACTTCCCGCTCCTCCGCCCTTGAGCCCTGCCCCTCCAACTGCCACCAAGACAGAACCCCACTGGTTCTCACCTACCACCCCACCAACCTCCGTATACAGCGTATCATCCGCCGTCATTTCCGCTACCTCCAAACGGACCCCACCACCAGGGATATATTTCCCTCCCCTCCCCTATCAGCGTTCCGCAAAGACCACTCCCTTCGTGACTCCCTCGTCACGTCCACACCCCCCACCAACCCAACCTCCACTCCTGGCACCTTCCCCTGCAACCACAGGAAATGCAAAACTTGCGCCCACACCTCCTCCCTTACTTCTCTCCAAGGCCCCAAGAGATCCTTCCATATCCGCCACAAATTCACCTGCACCTCCACACACATCATCTATTGCATCCGCTGCACCCGATGTGGCCTCCTCTATATTGGGGAGACGGGCCGCCTACTTGCGGAACGCTTCAGGGAACACCTCTGGGACGCCCGGACCAACCAACCCAACCACCCCATGGCTCAACACTTTAACTCTCCCTCCCACTCCACCGAGGACATGCAGGTCCTTGGACTCCGCCACCGGCAGAGCATAACAACACGACGGTTGGAGGAAGAGCGCCTCATCTTCCGCCTGGGAACCCTCCAACCACAAGGGATGAACTCAGATTTCTCCAGTTTCCTCATTTCCCCTCCCCCCACCTTGTCTCAGTCGATACCCTCGAACTCAGCACCGCCCTCCTAACCTGCAATCTTCTTCCTGACCTCTTCACCCTCACCCCACTCCAGCCTATCACCCTCACCTTGACCTCCTTCCACCTATCACATCTCCATCGCCCCTCCCCCAAGTCCCTCCTCCCTACCTTTTATCTTAGCCTGCCTGGCACACTCTCCTCATTCCTGATGAAGGGCTCTGGCCCAAAACGTCGAATTTCCTGTTCCTTGGATGCTGCCTAACCTGCTGCGCTTTAACCAGCAACACATTTTCAGCTCTGATCTCCAGCATCTGCAGACCTCACTTTTTACCCTTGCAGTAAGTGACAATCTTCCATTTGTCTTCCTAATCACTTGCAGTACTCACAAACTAACTTTTTGTGATTCGTTTGCCATGAACTGAGATTACTATATACCTACAAGTTCAGCAACTATTTTATAATCAAATAATATACTAATGTTTTTTATTCTTTCTGCCAAATTGGCACATTCACAGTTTGTCACATTATACTCCCTCTGCTGGATTTTGTTCGCTTCCCCACCCTTACATATATATCCCCTTGACCAGTTACTTTTTTACCCAACTTTCTGTCATCAGCAAATTTAGTTACCATACTCTCGGCCTCCAATTCCAATTAATTAATTAGA
The DNA here is from genome assembly GCF_020745735.1 of Hemiscyllium ocellatum. Lineage (NCBI taxonomy): Eukaryota > Metazoa > Chordata > Chondrichthyes > Orectolobiformes > Hemiscylliidae > Hemiscyllium > Hemiscyllium ocellatum. Next base: position 99,080,727 of record NC_083411.1, on the reverse strand, counting down.
TGTTAACGTGAACACTTGAAACACAATTTTTTTTCTTCTAATTCCACCTTTTGAACATAATCATTCAAATGCAAGCCTCCAGTAATTTTGATTTATGAACCACACAACAGATTATGGGTATGTAATATAAATTAGTCAAATAGTTTGAACTATCCATTTATCATGACTGCACTTATTTGTAATTCCAAAAAACCTAACTATAAAATGGGCTAGATAAAATGAACAGAGGTAAAGATCAGGAGAGATCATTGATTCCTTCATCAAAGGTCTCCATAGATTAGCAAACAATTGTGCATATGTCAATTTAAGGACTAAGTAACATGAAGCTATGTAGTCATCAGTGTGACATATGAAGCACAGGCAGATTTTTTACAGTCAGGAAAGGACATTAAGCTTGTGAAAGCGTCATAGTTTGCGAGGCAATCTTACATCTGGAATTAAAACCAAGAGAAAGTTCAAGGGGAGATCAGGTATGTAGAGGAGCCAAGCAAGTCAGTGCAGTATGTAGGCCGTAAATCAGAAAGTGTACTAAAATAAAAGCTTAACTAAAGTACTGAAAATACACCAATGCCATTTCCGGACTTCACATGCAGCAGAAAAGAAGTATTTAAGTGAAATGATTGCCCAGCAGAGGGAGCTAAATATAACAGTTGTAAATATGATCAGTTTAAGAAATATTTGCAAGGAATTAACCAACAGAAGTTAAATCACAACTAGATCCCAGATGTAGGAGAGTCACAGCCACAAAGGTTAGATATCTCAGGAGAAATCAATAGCTCACACGGTAAATATTAGTTGGTAATATTTGAGAGACAGTCCACTGAGTTTTAACAAGTCACCAGTGCAGCAGTTAGTATATTTTCCAATAAAGTTAAAATGGCTAAAACAGATTAAGTTAAAGCCTCTTCATTAAGAGGAGGAACAAATTTAAATGTCTAAGGTCAGATCATGGCAAGATTTAACAACTCAATCATGTCTCTCAAACATGAAGAGATGACCAAGATGTTGATGAAGGAAAAGTCTTACACATTGTCTACATGGTCTTTTGCAAAGCCTTTGACAAGATTTTGCATGGTAGACTGGTCAGTAAGGTTAGATCACTTGGCTTGATAGTAAGAAGTTGAGGGTGATGGTCGATGGTTGTTGTTCAGGTGAAGACCTTTAAATGATTTGGATGAGAATATAGGAGGCATGAAGAGTAAGTTTGCAATGACATCAAATTTGGACAATGAAGAAGGTTTTCTAAGGGTACAGTGGGATCTGATCAACTAGTTTAGTGGGCTGAGGAATGGCAGATGGAGCTTAAATTAGATAAAAACAAGGTGTTCTATTTTGGTAAGACAAACCAGGGCAGTACTTATATAGTAGGGCCTAGGCATTGTTATTGAACAGAGAGACCGAGGGGTGCAGGTACGTAGTTCCCTGAAAGTGGCATCACAGGTGGACAGGCTGGTGAAAAATACATTAGGCACACTCACCTTCAGAGCATTGAATACAGGAGTTGGGACATTATGTTATGACATTGGTCAGGCCAATCTGGAGTATTGCGTACAATTCAGGTCATCTTGCTATGTGAAGGATGTTCTTAAAATTGGAAGGGTGCAAAGAAGATTTAGAAGGATGTAACTGAGATTCAAGAGTTTGAGTTATGAAAAGATGCTGAAGAGACAGGGACTTTGTTCTTTAAAGTGTAGGAGACTGAGGGGTGACCTTATAGAGATTTATAAAATCATTAAGGTGAGTAAGGTGAGTAGCCAAGGTCTTTTCCTCAGGGTAGGGGTGTTTAAACGTAAAGGACATTGGTTAAAGGTGAGGGAAAATTTTAAAAGGTATTTGAGGGGCAACTTTTTCACACAGAGGGTGATGTATGTATGGAACGAGCTGACAGAAGAAGTAGTAGAAACAAGTACACTCACAACATTTAAAAGACTTTCGGACAGGTACATTAATAGGAAAGTTTAAGAGGCTATGGGCCAAATGTAGGCAAATGGGACTAGTTCAGTTTAGGAAACCTGATAAGCATGGATGAATTGGGCCAAAGGGTCTATTTCTGTGCTGTATGACTCTATGACTCTCAGTATTAAGACAGAGAAATAACTGAACTACTTTACATCTTCCAGAATCATTTAGTTTTACTCTCAAAAGGTCAGCATGGCAAAGAGTTCATGGTTCACAAAATTAGATGCATTGAGTGGATTCTAGCAAATAACTTTAGAGCTGGAATGAAAATTATTTTAAAAATTTTATTATAAAAATTTATAATACCTTTTGGTTGATGCAGTTTTCACATTTGGAATTGTGTAAGCACCTGAAATAATCCAGGAACCAAGGTGCAATATACTTCAGGGAGAGGAAGAAATAATATGATGTATAGTTATTACACAGCTCAACAAAAGGAAAACACAGGTGTAGAGTTAAGGGCATTCTGAGAACATTACAGGAGGCAGATCTGGCAGTAAATGACAAATATGAATTTACAAAGCTATGATCAAATTCTTCGACCACATGATGCAAGTCACAAGCATAAAGGTGGGTCTTCAGAAGATCAGGCCGATCAGAGAATTATTTCAATCCATGAATTTAACAGAATTGCAAAGAAGTCTAGATGTTGTCAGGCAGTCAGGGAAATTCATTCCTAACCTATCAGCAAACAACAAGCAACAAGCAATCAAAAGAGCTGCTGAGATAAGGTGAACAATGATTATGGAATGGTGTACAAATGAGTTTCTTAAAAAAATATAATTATTCATTTATTCAAATGTGTTATCATGTTCCAACCCATAGTTACTGAACATAATAACAGAAAATGCATCTTTCACAGGATTGGGTGTGGTTTTACAATTCTCAGAAGATGGTTAAACGTAGACCAGCGTATTATGCTGCAGGTTCTTATAGAATTTTTAAAAAGGCATGTCACAGTTGAAACAGGAGACCTGGTGGCAACATGGACTTGTATGAAATTCTCAAAGTATGTTGTGGTCTTAAGATTTAAGATTAAAGGAGACCACAAAACATCAGATTCTCTTGTTAATAAGAAAACAATTGCGAAGAGGCAATCTCGTATTTAGCATTTCAGAATGTGTTTGATAAGATATGACTCAACTACTGAGTGTAACCAAGCTAAGTGTCAAACATTGCTGATACATTGTTCATCATACAAGTTAACGAGATTGACAAACAAGATTTGGAGTTGATAGCAGGAGTAGAAGTCCGTACGTCCATTTTAACAGGAAATCTACCAATAGCAGTGAAGAAATTGTCGCAGATCAGAGTCACTCAATCAGACATTAAATATGTATGCATGTTAGAAGATATTATCAGAAAGGATAGCCAGCATAAATCTTCAGTATCCCTACACTGAGATGGCACTTTGAGCACTGAAAACATCTCTCAAATTAGTTGATGATATATTGATACTTGAGAAAAGATTGGTAATAGGTAGAATGCTCAGAAATATTGTATCAAGGTCATCTTGTAATTTCAAAATGCTGAGTAAGAGTCCAGCTATCAGTTTGGTAGCCTGGAATGACTCAATCAATTGAAGAGCCAATGGCAAACTTTAAGACTTGCACTCAGGAGTGGCATCAATATTAATGTCAATATTCCAACCAAGACTTTGAGAAAGGCTAGGAATGGACTTGTTTGTGTTTGAATGGAAGGTTTATATTATAGATTATTACTCAAGGTAAATTGAGATAAATTGTTCCTCTAATATTGTGCCATATATGGTGATAAAATCATTGAAAAATGTTTATTCAACTCATGGTATTCCATACACGATAGTATTTGAAATGTACTACAGTTCACAAATAAACAATCTACATGATTTGCCAATGCATATGCATTCCTTTTCATTATCTGGTAGTGAATGATGAAGCAGACTGAGGAGTCAGAACCATAAAATCAATGCCGAATATGAGTAACAATATTGATTTGGCATTATGAAACTATAGATTATCACCATTGCAAAATGAATAGTCACCATCAGAAATATTATTTGGGAGAAGCCTGCAATCACTGTTTCCATCATTGTCTAAAAGATTAAGACCTCATGTTACCATAGAAGAACATCATAGAGTGAAATAACGCACACATGTCTAACGCGAGAAAGAGTGGGGAATTTCAGTCATTGTCATTGAGCAACAGAAGTGTCATTTCTTCAATCAAGATCTGCGATCAACAGCAGTTCCTTACTTATTGTAACTATGAAATCAAAGTCTAATGCATCTGTACTTGCAGTGTATAGCAGTAGTTATTGTGGTTATTGTGGAGTTATTGGCCATTTCTCCATGGAACACAGAAGCTTTTAACCTCAGTGTTGCGGCACAAATCTGCGCCAGGCTGCCTTAATTTATTAAACTGGTAACCTTGCTTTAAACAGATCGTAATCCTAATGATTCTTTTAACCGATCTTGAGACCAAGAGACCTAGTGCAGAAGAAGCTCTTTGGGCCATCGGGTCTGTATCAACACATGAGAAACACCTTCAACGTAATCCCAATTACCAACACTTGGCCCATAACCTTAAATGTTATGATGTGCCAAGCGCTCATCTGGGTACATTTTAAAGGATGTGAGGCAATCTGCCTCTACCACCCTCCCAGGCAGCGCATTCCAGACCAGGACCATCCTCTGGGTAAAATATATTTTCCTCACATTCCCCAGACCTCCTTCCCCTCATTTTGAACCTGTGTTCTCTCCCAACTGACTCTAAAGGAAACAGCTGCTCATTATCCACTCTATCCATGCCCCTCATAATCTTGTAGATTTCAGTCAGATTTCCCCTCAGTCTTCTCTGCACCAGTGAGAACAACCCAGGCCTATCCAACCTTTCCTCATAATTTAAATTTTCCATTCCAGACAGCATCCTGGTGAATCTCATCTGCGCCCCCTCCAGTGCAATCATATTCTTCCTGTAATGTGATGATCAGGATTGCACACAGTACTCTAGCTGTGCTGTTAGCTTGTTCTATACAACTCCAACATGACTTCCCTACTTTTATAACCTACGCCTTAATTCATGAAGGTAAGTGTCCCATATGCCTTTTTCACCACCCTATTAACATGCCCTTCAGAGATCTATGAACAATATACCAAGATCAATTTGTTTCACAGAACCTCCCAGTGTCGTAATGCTCATTGAATACTTCCTTGTCAGATTACTCCTTCCAAAGTGATCAACTCACATTTTTCAGGGTTGAATTCCATCTGCACTCATCTGCTCATTTGTCTTCTTGTAGCCTAAGACACTGAACCTCACTGTTAACCATCCGAGCAATCTCTGAGTCAGCTGCAAACTTACTAATCCAACCCCCCAAACAGTCCTCAATGTCATTTTACGAATGATGAATAAGGGGGGCCCAGCACTGACTCTCCTGGTACCCCACTGAATGCTGGCTTCCCATCACTAAAACGCCTTTATGGCATCACCTTGTCCCCTGAGTCAATTTTGAATCTACTTTATTTAATTTCTCTGTTTCCCATGTGTATTTGCCTTCTTGACGAGTCTTATATGTGAGAATTTGTCAAAGGCTTTGCTTAAATCCATATAAATGACATCAACTGCACTATCCTAATCTACATGCCTGGTCATATCTCAAAAATTCAATCAAATTTGTTAGTCATGACCTCTCTCTGATGAAGCCATGCTGACTATCCCTGATCAGGCCTTGTAAAGATAGATGTTCTCCTTTAGAATTTTCTACAGTTGTTTCCTTACCACTGGCTTGTGACTCACTGTTCTGTGGTTCTCTGGCTTAACTCTACAATCTTTAGAGTCATAGAGATGCACAGCACAGAAACACACTCTTTGGTCCTGCTCATCCATAAAACCAGATATCCTTAATAAATCTAGACCCATTTGCCAGCTTTTGGCCCATATCCCTCGAAACCCTTCCTACCCATAATCCTCTAAATCCATCCCAACCATATCCCTCTGAACTCATCCAGATGCCTTTTAAATGTTGCAATTGTACCAGCTTCCACCACTTCCTCTGGCAGCTCATTCCATACACGCACTACCTTCTGTGCAAAAGTTGCCCCTTAGGTCCCTTTAAATCTTTCCCCTCTCACCTTAAACCTATGCCTTCTAGTTTTGGATTTCCTCACCCCAGGGAAAAGACCATGCCCCTCATGATTTTATAAACTTCTATAAGGTCACCCCTCAGCCTCCAAAGCTCCAAGGAAATTAGCCCCAACTTATTCAGCCTTCTCCTATAGCTCAAGCCCTCTATCCCGGGCAACATCCTTGTAAATCTTTTCTGAACCCTTCCAGGTTTCACAACATCCTTCCTGTAGCATGGAGACCAGAACTGCACACAGTATTCCAAAAGTGGCCTAACCAATGTCCCTTTCAGCCATAGCATGATCTCCTAACTCCTATACACAATGCACTGACCAATAAAGACAAGTATACCAAAAGCCTTCTTCACTATCCATTTTCAAGGAGCTATGAACCTGCACTCCAAGGTCTCTTTGTTCAGCAACACTCCCCAGGACCTTACCATGAAGCGTACTTAAATATTGAGACCACATTAGTTCTTCTCCAGCCCTCTGACTTCTCTCTGTGGCCAGAGAGCAATTAACATTTGGGTCAGTGCCCCTGCAATCTCCTCCCATGCTTCCCACAGCAGGCTAGCACACAATTATCTTGGGTTAGAGATCAGTCCATCTTTAAGCCTCCAATGTCTTGTCCTTCTCTATGTCAATTTGCTCAAGGGCCTTGCACTCTCTCCCCCTGGGATCCATACCTTTATCCTCTTTCTTTTGGGTGAAGATAGATGTGAGGTATTGGTTCAGCACTCTATCAATGTCCTCTGGCTCTACCCACAAATTGTCTCCTTGGTCCCTAATAGGCCCAACTCTTTCTCCGGTTGTCCTCTTCTCATTGATATACTTGTGGAATATCTTGGGATTATCCCTAATTTTAGTAGCCACAGCTTTCTCATATCCCCACTTTGCTTTCCTGATTGCTTTCATAAGCTCCATCCTGTACTTTTTGTACTCCACTAATTTGTTTGCCTTCTACATGCTCAAAACTTCTCTTTACTTTCTCGTTGCATCCTGAATATCTCTGGTCATCTATGGTTCTCTGGGCTTATTATTCCTTCCTATCAGTCTAGAGGAAAATTGTTGGGCTTGTACCATCCCCATTTTCTTTTTGAATGCCCCCCACTGATTTTCCCAGCAGTAGCTATTCCCAGTCTACCTTGTCTAGACCTTGCCTTACTTTACTGAAATTCACTCTCTCATTGATGCAGCCAGGGACATGGCCTCCACTCCCTTTCCCAAAGTCACTGACTAGTTCCTTTGTTCTGCTGATGATTATTGAAAGATTGTTGTCCATACAATGCAGTACAGCACTCTATCTCCTTCCTCTCCTTGGTCTTGTGGTTGTTTGAGATCTGACCTACAATCATGGTATCATCAGCAAACTTGTAAATGGAATTGGGGCAGAATTTGGCCACATAGTCATGTGTATATAAGGAGAATAATAGGGGGCTGAGTATGTGGCCTTGCAAGGCACTAGTGGTGAGGATTATCGTGGGTGAGGTGTTGTGACCTATCTTTACTGACTGTGTTCTGTTGGTCAGGAATTCAGTTACAGAGTGAGAAACTCAGAGGCCTAGGTGTCAGAGTTTGGAGACAAGTTTGTTTGGAATTATGGTGTTGAAGGCAGAGCTGTAGTCAATAAGTAAGAGCCTCTGTGAATTGTGCATAAAGTTTCTCTTCAATTTCCTGCTGGTCGTCTGAGGGTCTGTAATAAAAACTTAGCAATGTAGCTGCCCCTTTTTTATTCCTAAGCTCTATGTGCAAAGCTTCATTGGCTACCTCCTCCAAGGTAGCATCTCTCCTTATTGCAGTAACTATCTCCTTAACTATTTTTTAAAGTTCATTCACAGGATGATGGCGTCGTTGGCCAAGCCAGCATTTATTGCCCTTCCTTAGTTACCCAGAGGGCAATTGAGAGACATCCACATTGCTGTAGGTCTGGAGTCACATGTAAGCCAGACCAGGTAAGGATGGCAAATTCCTTCCCTAAAGGATATTAGTGAACCAGATGGGTTTTTCCAACAATTGACAATGGATTCACAGTCATGAATAGATTCTTACTTCCAGATTTTACTGAGTTCAAATTACACAATCTACCATGCGGGATTCAAACTTGAGTTCCCAGAACATTACCTGAGTCTCTGGAATAACAGTGTAGTGATAATAACATTAGACCATTGCCTCCCCTTGAATGATGCAATGCCTCCTCCTTTTTTTTTAACACTTCTCTGTCTCACCTGACGATTCAATATCCCAGAATGTTGGGTTGCCAATCTTACCCCTCTGTCACTTCAGTTTTATTTTAAAATCTAAGGCTGAAAACAGTTCTTGTCTTCACCTTCTCTTCTACCCATCTGTCTTGAATTCAACTCACAGGGCTGAGTCTTATCATTTCTTGATTAATGTCATTTTTGTCAAGTGTCAAAGAGGGTTTCTGTCCATGAGACTGAATTGGTTTCTAGTGTGACCATTCTAAATCTGCCTCATTAATGAGCATCCCCATCCCTCTGGCACCCCTCCTATCCAATGCTAGCTTCTTTCTCTCACTCACAAAAACTGGAAAATATTAATTCTGCGATATTTTTTGGAATAGACCACCATCCCTGATGTCAGCACCATTTTGAAAGTCCAGCCATATACCACGTAAGGTGTTGATAATTCAAGTTAACCTTCATCATTGATATAGTGGCACAGGCAGGTTTTCTCACAGCACAGAGGCAGTACAGCTGGCAGTGCCTAATACATGTAACAGCACATTCCACCCCAATTGCTGTTTAAGCACCAGGCCACACATTTCACTGGTCCATAACTTCATTTCACCTAACAATCCTTTCTGTGTCACTGTTTTTCCATGCTGTAAAAACTCCATGAATCTGCTCTGTCCCAATGCCCACTGGAGTTCAACATCTCATCACTGTCCACTGTGGTCCATCATAGTCAGGAAGGCGTTCAAATGTTGTAAAACGTTTGCTTTTGATAAAAGAACCCAAAAGCAGACAGAAATAAAACCAACAGAGGCAGCAATTCCCCTCAGCATTCATGAGAATTGCTGCGTCTTCAACAATAAGTTTTTGGGCAGTCAGTGAGTCATTACTGAACCCAGCTCCCATCTACTGAAAGTGGGCATTAGTTATGTCTTGTCTGGCTTGTAATGCCAGATGAACCTGTACCCTGTCATGCACAAATAAAGTTTTCCCTTGCTCAACATCCTCATCATTCTAACAGAAGACTGTTCTCATGTCCCAATTCCTCAATATTCATCATATCCCCTTGTTGCCTGCCCAGGTTGTGCAGATAGGATTATATGGCACACTCTGTCCACAGTACCCTGAACGGCCCAGTCAGACATGTCCAAGCAGCACAACCTTATCTGAATTTATGGCTTAGGATTATATTTCCACACCACCTCAGTCAGGAGTTATGCAATGTTCAAAGAAGGTAGCTGTTGCCCTGCAGTATTAGCCTTTCAAAGCATCTGGACTCTCAAATGCTGGAGGAACATTGGAGTTCTCAAGAATGTAGGAGTCATGGCAGTTCCTATGGTACCAGGCACAAACCTCTAAGAAGTGATACCGATAATCACAGATCACTCACATATTTATGAACTTGAATCCATTCTATTCATGAACTCTTCATTGCTGTCATATGGTCATTGCTGTGCAAGGTATGTATATTGTACTGCACTGTATATCTGCTGTAAGCCAACTATGTTGCTGAAGCTTATGGGCCAGGGCTGTAGCACTGGTTTTGTCACAGGGAAATTAGATGAAGGAGTGTAATTATGCACAGAAGATATTGGTCACAGCATTCATGCATTTGGTGGGTTAATGATTGAGAGATACTACATAGGTCTCCTGTGGCTCCCGGAAGGAGCTGTCCTTGTGAAAGTACAGTGCAGCTGTCACATTGATAGTGACCGAGATAAAGTGACCACCTACTGCTGTTTCAGTAATCAGCATAATTCAGTCATACTGTCGCAGGATGCATGTAGCCTATGGTGGCATTGCATGTGATTCATCCAGGAAAGAAAAATGACATCATGGATGAAACTGATCCTACACTCTCTCCAGTGCATTCCGAGTGCCCTTAAGTTGTGACTTCTAATTGTGGTGGACACTGTTTGATGTCTGCTCCAGATTGCTCCTGCACCAGTTCTTTCTCCATTCCTCCAAAGTCTTCTTCCATTGTTGTCGCATGTTACAACAGCAATGATTACACCTGCATGTGATCACACATGCAGGCAATGCTCCTGTGTTAGGAATGTAGGGAACGGAAAAGAACCTTAGCAATGGGAACGGTCTACAGTCACATCCCTTGACATGCTGCATGTATGAAATGACATATGTTGCGTGCCAATGAGGAGGGTCATGGAATGATGACTACTGGCAAATGTGATGACACCAAACAACACTTTTCACTGTATTTATGATAAATATCCATGACAATAAATACATCAAATCAAATGAAGCAGCTTGGCTTTGAGCTTTACCATATGCAAAACAACTTCAAAGTAATCTGAGCACTTAAATGTACCTAAGGGGGCAAAACACTGAAAGGCAATGTAGGACAGGGATACTGTGAATATCCAGATAACCGCTAAGTGAGTGAATACTAAGAGAGCAAGCAAGCAGCATTGAGATGCAGCCTGGTCCAGCCTATGATTTGGCTGCCTGTCCATACGCTCAGTGTTGTTGCAGCGGCATTGCAGTAGTGCTTGCCAATGAATACCAAAGTGACATGGCAGTGTAGAAGCATATTGTAAGTGGGTTGGAGATGTGCCTTGATGGTTCTGCATGTCTGGCATGTACCGGATGCCAAAGTCCAAGGATTTGCAAGTGTACAACTATTGCCCGGCAGTGTGCCCTGAGATTTTGATGTTCGATGTCAAAGATGATGAGGAGGAAAAAATGGAAAGCAGGATTCACCAGATACTTTCATATCAGGGATTCTCAACATTGTTTCTATTTGAGTTTTAGTATAGCAACCCGCATATTAATGAAGTGAGATTTAATGTTAATGAGCATGATAATGAGCAATAATAGGCATCTTGCCATTTCCCAGGAAGAATCTTGTCTCAATACCCAGGACTTCGCTGGAAAATGCAACTTGTTCCCTATGTCCTTGAAAAAGACCTCAAATAGAGTTCATATGCAATTCTCCCAGATTTCTCACCACAGTCCATGTTGCTCAGACCCCGATACAATTCTGCTGCTAGTGAGTCATCAAATTACATGATAAAGTATGTTGGCAACAACAGAAATTACTGCCTAGAAAACCATGGCAGTATTGAAAATTAGGAAGCAAACCTGAGATTATCTGGTGAAAGACAAATTCACAAAATATTTTTTCAGTAAATTGTCAACACAGGAAAAATCTCTGAACAGAAAATTCTCTGAAGAAAGCACTAGAGCACAATGTCAAACATCTTTTTCCTAGGGGAAACTAGCTTTTAAAATAGCAGTGAGTTCAGAAAAAACTCAATAGCCACTGAGAGGAGAAATCCGAATTGAGTACTCATGAGGATAAAAAAATTAACAGAAACCCAAAACAGATTTAATCCCTTGAGGGAAAAGTCAAAAATGTGTAGTCTTTGCCCAAAAGACTAGGCTGACGAGTACTAGTGAGAACAAATGTCTGAACTGTTCACGCAATGACAAAATAAACAACAACAAATGAATATATTTCTTCAGTTATGGACCTAAAGAACATCAATTAAAAAAGGAAAAAAAGTTTGGAATAACAATTGTAATTGCAGTTCAAGGCGTGCGAGTCCTAACAGCACAGTTAATGCCATTTTTATTATTTCAATAATTTGAACAGCAAACTCAAAGTCTTATTTGGCAAATAAGAAGTTATTTTGATTTATTATTTAAAATATGAACATTTGGAAAAAGGAAAAGAGCACATAGCTGGTGATGTGTTGTCAAATTGTTGCAAAATTACCTAAAATGTAGAAAAAAAAGTGCAAGTGTCATGGCAGACATCTTTGACGCAGTGAAAAGTTAATGAGTCTTGTTGAATTAAACCATTTTGAGAGAGTTCTATCCCCAGATCCTTGGTAAATCCTTCAACATCTTGGCAAAGGAATATCCTCATTAAACTCTAAGATGCCACCATAAATGTAAAGGAAGCTGTACTTTGCATTCAAAACGATATTTAAATTGTCTGAAACTTGTAACCGCTTCCAATTTTTGCATTGCAACAATAACCTTCATAAGAACAAAGATTCGACAGCAATTTCAATCAACTAAGAATTCTTGTAAAAATCCAGAAATCCACTTAATAGATTAATGAATTAGAAAATGTGCAAAGCACAGTTCTGAAAATTTGATACAGCTTCTGGACTGGATATCAAATCAGATGCTGAATAGGTTAGCACATACCTGTTAGCACATGGGAAGAACATCAGATCATATGTTGCACAATGAACAGATTGCTATGAAACAGATTACATTTGACAATCTCCGAACAGATTTTCTCAATATTTTACTTCAAGAACAAATATAAAACTGATAATATTGTAATGGCAGCTATCAACTCCCATGAGAATCTGTACATAATTTTAATTATGACTTATCTGTACACAGCTATGGAAATTTACAACAAAGTCTCATTTACAATAGAATTATCACTGGTCTCGTAAATAAATCAGTCACTGAATTTCTTCAGTTAGATGAGGATCTAACTATAGAATAGCAGTGGATACATAGTCTAGGAAGTTGTTCAAGAAGCATTATACAGTAAAGGTTTCATTGAATGCAGAACATAGCACGTTGACTATTTAAAACACAGTAAACCATAGGAGACAAACCTGTCATCTTAATAATATACCACATGTGGCAGCATTAATGCAAAACCTTAGGCAACCTATACTATAGTATCTTGTCACAGGTGTTGTTCCAAAACTCCACATCAGTAAAGATAAAGCTGTCCAGGCTTCTGCCAACAATATACTCAATGTGGCAAAAGAAGTCACCTTTCAAAGATGTGCTACAGTCTAAAGAACATACCAAGTAACAAATCAGATTGTTCTCAATTAAACATGTATATTTAAATTTCTTAGAACAGAACCTTGAAAGATATGTCAATCCTGTAAATGAATAAGCTTCATTATAAAAACAAAGCAGCGAGCTAGGAAAAACCTGTATTACTCTTCCACAGGAGAAATTAAACAATCACCTGATGTAGATTTAACAGAAGCCATCTACATAAATGGTTATGCAACCAAATTTAGGCCAGATACTAGTGTCAGTATCATGATTATCTTGGATGACACCCCATGATTAGTGGACATGAACACTTTATGACCTATTTAAAGCCATGTGCAGCTGGAGGTTCTATACCCGCACTTAAAGGGATGGTGTACCAGCATTCAAGGAGCACATTTATATGGATAACGCATACATCACCAGTGACCAACAATTTCTTTATTTATTCATGGGATGTGGGCATCACTAGCTGTCAGCATTTATTGCCCATCCCTAGTTGCCTTTGAGATCCTCTTCATTGGGTGAGAAGACATATTTTTCCCTAAACCACAAGCACAGAGTCTAGGAACTCCCACACAATGCAAAAAGTGTCTTTCAGCACCATAATCTCAAATTGTTGATTGGACTGGGAAAACTGAAAAGTCCTTATGAAACACTTCAAAAACCAATGGAATGGTGCTGGGTATTGTCACAGTCCCCAAATACAACACTTCCATATGAATTTGTGTCAATTGCTCACACCTCAATGCAACAGTCATGAGAAAAAAAAAACATCCTGTAACTTTCAGGTGATGAAAATTTTACTAAGGTTTCCACCAGTATGATATTTACAAAGCTGGATATCAGTAGTAGGTTTCGGCAGTTCATTTTATGCACAGCATTTCAATCCTCACAACCTTCATGACTTCTTTATATCAATATTGTTTAAATGAATCATAATTTCATAAAGTCATAGAGATGTACAGCACTGAAACAGACCCTTTTGTCCAACTTGTGATATCCAACCAGATATCCAAACCTAATCGAGTCTCATTTGCCAGCACTTGACCCATATCCCTCTAAACGATTCCTATTCATATACCCATCCAGATGCCTTTTAAATGTTGCAATTGTACTGGCCTCCAACATTTCCTGTGGCAGCTCATCCCATACACACACCATCCTTTGCATGAAAAAGTTGTCCCTTAGATCACTTTAACATTTTCCCCTCTCACCCTAAACTTATGCCGTCTAGTTCTAGACTCCCCCACCCTAGGGAAATGCTTTGTCTATTTACCCTATCCATGCCCTCACGATCTTATAAACTTCTATAAGGTCACCCCTCTGCCTCCAACACTCCAAGCAAAACAACCCCAGCCTATTCAGCCTCTCCCTGTAGCTCAAACCCTCCAACTCTGGCAACTTCCTTTTAAATCTTTACTGAACCCTTTCACGTTTCACATCATCCTTCTGATTGGAAGGACATCAGAACTGCACACAATATTTCAAAAGTGGCCGAACCGCTGTCCCTTTCGGCTGCAACATGACTTCCCAACTCCTATACACAATGCACTGACCAATAAAGGCAAGTATACTAAATGCCTTCTTCATTATCCTATCTAACCGTGACCCCACTTTCAAGGAACTATGAAACTGCATTCTAAGATCCCTTTGTTCAGAAATACTCCCCAGGACCTTGCCATTAAATAAATGCCCTGCCCTGATTTACCTTTCCAAAATGCAGCATCTCTCATTTGTCTAAATTAAACTCCAATTGCCACTCCTCATTTGATCAGGATCCCATTGTACTCTGAGTTAATCTTCATTGCTGCCCACTACACCACCAATTTTGGTGTCATTTGCAAACTTACTAAATTTCCTATGTTTACATCCAAATAGAGTCATAGAGATGTACAGCGTGGAAACAGACCCTTCAGTCCAACCTGTCCATGCCGACCAGATATCCCAACCCAATCTAGTCCCACCTGCCAGCACCCAGCCCATAGCCCTCCAAACCCTTCCGATTCATATGCCCATCCAAATGCTTCTTAAATGTTGCAATTGTACCAGCCTCCACCACATCCTCTGGCAATTCATTCCATACACGTACCACCCTCTGCATGAAAAAGTTGCCCCTTAGTTCTCTTTTATATCTTTCCCCTCTCACCCTAAACCTATGCCCTCTAGTTCTGGAGTCCCCCACCCCAGGGAAAAAGACTTTGTCTATTTATCCTATCCATGCCCCTCATAATTTTGTAAACATCTATAAGGTCACCCCTCAGCCTCCGACACTCCAGGGAAAACAGTCCCAGCCTGTTCGGCCTCTCCCTATAGCTCAAATCCTCCAACCGTGGCAACATCCTTCTCAATCTTTTCTGAACCCTTTCATGTTTTACAACATCTTTCCGATAGGAAGGAGCCCAGAATTGCACGCAGTATTCCAACAGTGGCCTAACCAATGTCCTGTACAGCCACAACATGACCTCCCAACTCCTGTACTCAATACTCTGACCAATAAAGGAAAGCATACCAAATGCCTTCTTCACTATCCTATCTACCTGCAACTCCACTGTCCAGGAGCTATGAACCTGCACTCCAAGGTCTCTTTGTTCAGCAACACTCCCTAGGACCTTACCATTAAGTGTATAAGTCCTGCTAAGATTTGCTTTCCCAAAATGCAGCACCTCGCATTTATCTGAATTAAACTCCATCTGCCACTTCTCAACCCATTGGCCCATCTGGTCCAGATCCTGTTGTAATCTGAGGTAACCCTCTTCACTATCCACTACACCTCCAATTTTGGTGTCATCTGCAACCTTACTACTGTACCTCTTATGCTCGCATCCAAATCATTTATGTAAATGACAACAAATAGAAGACCCAGTACCGATCCTTGTGGCACTCCACTGGTCACAGGCCTCCAGTCTGAAAAACAACCTTCTACCACCACCCTCTGTCTTCTACCTTTGAGCCAGTTCAGTATCCAAATGGCTAGTTCTCCCTGTATTGCATGAGATCTAACCTTGCTAATCAGTCTTCCAAGGGGAACCTTGTCGAACACCTTACTGAAGTCCATATAGACCACATCTACTGCTCTGCCCTCATCAATCTTCTTTGCTACTTCTTCATAAAAACTCAATCAAGTTTGTGAGACATGATTTCCCACGCACAAAGCCATGTTGACTATCCTGAATCAGTCCTTGCCTTTCCAAATACATGTACATCCTGTCCCTCAGGATTCCCTCCAACAACTTGCCCACCACTGAGGTCAGGCTCACCGTCTATAGTTCCCTGGCTTGTCTTTACCGCCTTTCTTAAACAGTGACACCACGTTTGTCAACCTCCAGTCTTCCTGCACCTCACCTGTGACTATCGATGATACAAATATCTCAGCAAGAGGCCCAGCAATCACTTCTCTAGCTTCCCACAGAGTTCTCGGGTACACCTGATAAGGTCCTGGGGATTTATCCACCTTTAACCGTTTCAAGACAGCCAGCACTTCCTCCTCTGTAATCTGGACATTTTGCAAGATGTCACCATCTATTTCCCTACAGTCTATATCTTCCATATCCTTTTCCACAGTAAATACTGATGCAAAATATTCATGTAGTATCTCCCCCATTTTCTGTAGCTCCACACAAAGGCTGCCTTGCTGATCTTTGAGGGGCCCTATTTTCTCCCTAGTTACCCTTTTGTCCTTAATATATTTGTAAAAACCCTTTGATTCTCCTTAATTCTATTTGCCAAAGTTATCTCATGTCCCCTTTTTGCCCTCCCGATTTTCCTGTTAAGTATACTATTTCCTTTATACTCTTCCAAGGATTCACTCGATCTATCCTGTCTATACCTGTCCTATGCTTCCTTCTTTTTCTTAACCAAATCCTCAATTTCTTTAGTCATCCAGTATTCCCTATACCTACCAGCCTTCCCTTTCACCCTGACAGGAATATACTTTCTCTGGATTCTCGTTATCTCATTTCTGAAGGCTTCCCATTTTCCAGCCGTCCCTTTACCTGCGAACATCTGCCTCCAATTAGCTTTCTTGCCCAAAGCCGTCAAAATTGGCCTTTCTCCAATTTAGAACTTCAACTTTTAAATCTAGTCTATCCTTTTCAATCACTATTTTAAAACGAATAGAATTATGATCACTGGCCCCAAAGTGCTCCCCCACTGACACCGCGGTCACCTGCCCTGCCTTATTTCCCAAGAGTAGATCAAGTTTTGTACCTTCTCTAGTAGGTACATCCACATATTGAATCAGAAAATTATCTTGTACACACTTAAGAAATTCCTCTGCATCTAAACCTTTAACACTATGGCAGTCCCAGTCAATGTTTAGAAAGTTAAAATCCCCTACCATAACTACCCTGTTATTCTTACAGATAGCTGAGATCTTCTCACAAGTTTGTTTCTCAATTTCCCTCTGACCATTGGGGGTGGGGGGGGGGGGGGTCTATAATACAATCCCAATAAAGTGATCTTCCCTTTCTTATTTCCCAGTTCCACCTAAATAACTTCCCTGGATGTATTTCCAGGAATCTCCTCCCTCAGCACAGCTGTAATGCTATCCCTTATCAAAAATGCCACTCCCATCTCCTCTCCTGCCTCCCTCTCTATTCTTCCTGTAGCATTTGTATCCTGGAACATTAAGCTGCCAGTCCTGCTCATCCCTGAGCCATGTTTCTGTAATTGCAATGACATCCCAATCTCATGTTCCTAACCATGCCCTGAGTTCATCTGCCTTCCCTCTTAGGCCCCTTGCATTGAAATAAATGCAGTTTAATTTATTAGTCCTACCTTGTCCCTGCCTGCCCTGACTGTTTGACTCGCATCTGTTCTCAAGTGTACCAGTCTCAGATTGATCCCTTTCCTCAATATCTCCCTGGGTCCCACCCCCACCCCCCCACCCCCCCCCCCCCCCCCCCCACCCCCACCTTACTAGTTTAAATCCTCCCCAGCAGTTCTTGCAAATTTCCCTGCCAGTATATTAGTCCCCTTCCAATGTAGGTGCATGTGAATGTGAATCCTTCTCCCATACACCAGCTCCTCAGTCATGCATTCATCTGCTCTATCCTCCTATTCCTGCCCGCACTAGCTGGTAGCAATGGGAGTAATCCAGATATTACTACCCTTGAGGACCTCCTTTTTAAATTTCTGCCTAACTCTCTGTAATTTCACTTCAGAATCTCAACCAATTCCCTTCCTATATCATTGGTTCCAATGTGGACAATGACCTCTTGCTGACCCCTCTCCCCGTGAGAACATTAAGCACTCTCTCTGAGACATCCTTGATCCTGGCACCAGAGAAACAATATACCATTCTGCTTTTTCTCTGCTGGTCACAGAATCGTTTGTCTGTATCTCTGACTACAGAATCCCCTAACAAAATTGATCTCTTAGAAGCCGACGTACCCTTCATTACATTAGAGCCAGTCTCAATACCAGAAACCTGGCTGCTCGTGCTACGTTCCCCTGAGAATCCATCATCCCCTACACTTTCCAAAACAGTATACCTGTTTGAAATGGGTATATCCACAAAAGACTCCTGCCCTGAGTGCCTACCCTCTTGCCCTTCCTGGAGTTAACCCATCTATGTGACTATATCTGAGACTTTCCCCCCTTCCTATAACTGCCATCCATCACATACTGTTGCTGTTGCAAATTCCTCATCGCTTCGATCTGTCTCTCCAACCATTCCACTCGATCTGATAAGATTCGCATCCAACAGCACTTATGGCAGATATAATCCGCAGTAACCCTTAAACTCTCTTTAAACTCCCACATCTGACAAGAAGTACATATCACTGCAAAGGCCATTTTTGCTCCTTCACAATCTACAGACCCAGAAAATAACACCGTCTTATTCCTCTACAAAACACTGCACCAGGTTAAATTAATAGCTGTGGCTTATATTTTAAGTTTAATCAGGAGACCTATCTCCAAAAACATATTATCAAGAAAGAACCCACTGTACTCACTAATACAGCCTTTCTCTTGGACAGACTGAAAACAACAATTAACTTATCTGATTCTGGGTTGTGAACTTCACCCAAACCGGTTCTCCCAAGATTAGTTGTGAAATTCACTGTTTGTTAATTTACCCAGATGCATTCCTATGTCCAGCGACACATGAATTCAAAAATAGCAAAGGCAGTAACTGTGCAGGTTCTCTCTCTCTCTCTCTCTCTCTTCATTTATAAAAATGACGAAAAGCAGTGCACCTAGTAATGATCCTTCTGGCAATCCACTGGCCACAAGTCTCCAGTCTGAAACGCAATCCTCCACCACCACTCTCTGTCTTCTTCCTTCGAGCCAGTTCTGTATCCAAATGGCTCGTTCTCTCTGTATTCCATGTGATTTAACCTTGCTAACCAATCTACCATGAGAACCTTTTTCGAATGCCTTACTAAAATTCATACAGATCACATCCAATGTTCTAACCTCATCAATCCTCTTTGTTACTTCTTCAAAAAACTCAATAAAGTTAGTGAGACAAGATTTCCCATGCACAAAGCCATGTTGACTATCCCTAATTAGTCATTGCCTTTCCAAATACGTGTAAAACCTGTCCTTCAGGATTCCTTCCAACTATTTGCCTACCACCAATGTCAGGTTCACTAGTGTATTATTCCCTGGCTTTTGCTTACCACCTTTCTTAAATACAGGCACCACATTAGCCAACCTCCAGTCTTTCAGCACCTCAACTGTGATGATTGATGATCCAAATATTTCAGCAAAGGGTACACCTGATCAGGTCCTGGGGATTTATCCACCTTTATGCGTTTTAAGATATACAACACATCCCTCTCTGTAATATGGACATTTTTCGAGATGTCACCATCTGGACTACTCTTTGCTGTTGCTTCTACTCCAGAGATTTTCGAACACACTCTGAGGAACTCAATGGGTCATTTGTCACTTGGATGACATATTGATACATGCTGAAAATCCATGATAGGAGATTTTGTGATGTCCTGAAATGTTTACAAGCAGCAAGCTGAATTACAAATGTGCATTTTCTAGAGATTCTATTTGTTTTCTAGTTCACATCTTCAGCAAAGACGTGATAAAAGCTGATGCCCCGAAAATCAAGGTAATCAAAGATTTTCTCATCCAAAGTTTCTGCAAAATCCACAATGGTTTCTGGTTAAGGTGAATCAGTTGGCTAGGTTATGTACCATACCTTGCCTCTGTTTCAGGAAATTAGAGAACTTTCTTATTGAAGTCATAAGCATCATAGTGGAGTTAAGGACATGCTGACCTCCAGTCAATATCTTAGTCCATGTCAATCATATGCCATGATTATTGTTGTGGATGCCATGGCCATAGGCATTGGGACTTTTCTTTATCAGGAAAGCCAGAAGATACTGGAAACCCATTTATTATGCTTCAAGGACATTATCGCATAAGGACACTCGTTAACTCCATAATTGGGAAAGAGGGCTTTAGCATTTGCATAGGCCTGTAAAAAATGTTCTGATTACATTGTAGACCTCAAAGCCATGATTGAGTCTACTCATAAGCATTTGGCATCCTTGCTGGATGAAAAATTTAGCAAAATACCAACACTTTCACTGCAGACTTACTGGATTTATGGGTTTTTAATGATAATCCCCTGTTTATTGTGGAATAACTTTCTTCAGCTGGTTCACCAAGAGCAGTTAGGCATAGTGCTATGATCCTAGCGTAACATACTGAAAATCAATCCCTCTATTTCCTGAGTTACCACAAATGTTAAACATTTTAAAAGAAAAACACAAAATGTCCAAATTATCTGATTTTCAGACCAAGTTTGATAAAAAGCAGGTTTCTGGACTTAACAAAGAGGTCACTAATTTTTATAGGTTATTAGATTCTAACTACATGGAAACAGTTAAACTAAATTAAATAATTAATCAATTTAGAACTCTAAACTCATTATTAGCTCCCTCTTACATACAATCAGGCAGACGTTCAAAGATAAACAGGGAAGAAACATAGGTTGGCAAAGACAAAATTGGAAAGATAGTTCTGTAGTCTTTGGTCACAAGATTTATTGATTTAGTTGGTACTGATCCGAAGGTTTCTCCTTGGCCTTGCTTCTTCTGAATGCTTCCACTGTTTGAAAGAGGCACAAGGTGGCTGTTTGCCTTACTAAAGATCTTTGGTTTATCCAATTCAAACTTACAACTTGCAGCAGCTACTGTAGGAATGATAAGCTGGTTTTCTTTAGGTTTAACATGGCTTACTGTAAATAATTGACAGAGATTTCTTTGTCTGCCACAGACCTGGTTTTACTGCTCACCTTTCTAATTCTGTTTGCTCATAAAACAAGCTGTTCAGCTATCTGACAATCAATTACCATGTTAGCAGGCAGAGGACCTTTGTCATTGATAATTGTTCACAAACCAATCAAATTCACTTGTAAACAACTGTCCAGTTCTAATTAATCTGCACATTGTTGGAACCCATAGTTGCACAGTGTTCATAATTCGTCTCAAGTTCTTTACTTTCAAAACATACAGCAGTCCTTATAAGTCCCTGGATTTCAAACAGTTATTCCTCATTCGAGGATGTATCTAGTAGAGTTGATTTGAGAAGCCAGTGGATGTGGTATAATTGGATTTATAGAAGGTTTTTGACAAAGTCTTAGATAAAAGATTAATGTGTAAAATTAAAGCTCATAGGCTTAGGGTAATGTACTGAGATGAATAGAAAATTAGTTAGCAGACAGGAAACAATGGGTTGGATAGAGTAAATGGGTTTTATCTTGAATGGCAGCTAGTAACTAGTGGGGTGCTGCAGGGATTAATAATAGGACCCCAGCTATTCACAATACATGCCAATGATTTAGATGAGGTGACTAAATGTAATATTTCCAAATTTGCAGATGACACAAAGCTGGGTGGAGGAGTAAACTGAAAAGGATGCAGATATGTTACACTGTGAGTTGAACAGGCTGAGTAAGTGGGCAAATGCATGACACATGCAGAATAAGGTGGATAAATGTAAAGTTAGCTACTTTGATAGCAAAAGTAGAGGGCAGATTATTATTTAAATGGCTGTAAATTGAGAGAGGAGAATGTTCAATGAGACCTGGGTGTCTTAGTGCACGAGTCATGGAAAGTAAGCGTACAGGTGCAGCAGGCAGTTAGGAGGCAAACTGTATGTTGGCCCCATACAAGATGATTTGAGTACAGGAACAGGGATATCTTGCTGAATATATACAGGGCTTTGGTGAAGCCATACCTGGAATATTTCATGCAGTTTTGGTCTCCTTATCTGAGGAAGGATGTTCTTGCTCTAGAGAGAGTGCAGTCAAGGTTTACCAGATTGTTTCATGGGATGGCAGGATTGATGAATGAGGAGCAATGGACTCAGTTAAAATTGTATTCACTAGAGTTTAGAAGAATGGGGGAGTCTCACAGAAATCATAAAAATTCTATCAGAAATAGCCATGTCCTTTTTAATTCATTCATGGGATTTGGGCATCACTGCTTGGACTAGAATTTATTACCCAATCCTAACTGTTCATAGGGCAGTTAAGAGTCAACCATATAGCTGTGCGTCTGGTGTCACATGTAGGCCAAACAAGGTAAGGATGGATTTATTTGCCGAAAGGATATTAGTGAACCAGGTGTTTTGTTTTCTCTGATGATCAGCAATAGTTTCAAGAGTATCGTTAAGCTTTTAGATGTTGGATTCAAATTCTACTATCTGCCATGGCGAGATTCAAACCCGTACCCCCAGAACATTACCTAGGTCTCGAGATTAATAGTCTAGTGATAACACCTCTAGGCCATTAACTACCCAAAAGTAAGTTCAAGAAAGATGTGTTTGATAGTGAGGGAATTGAGAACCAGGAATTTTAATCTAAGGATAAGGCTAATTTTTTTAGGAATGAAATGAGGAGAAACTTCTTCACTCAGAGAATAGTGACCCTATGAAATTCACTACCACAGGAAGTGGCTGAGGTCAAGATGTTATGTGTTTTCAAGAAAGAGGTAGATATAGCTCTAGTAGCAAAAGGGATCAAGGGATTTGGGAGGAGGGGTTAGGGTTTGAATTTAGTAATCAGCGTGATCTTATTGAATGATGAATCCAGCTCAAGGGGTCGAATAGTCTACTCGTATCTTCTCTTTCTATGTGTGTCTATTTCAGTCCACCAATTAAAGAAGCATAAAAATAAAAAAAAAGACAGTCTTTGCAATAACCAACTGCAGAGCAAGAGCTCATGGGGCTGTTTAATGGCCAGTGATTTTGAAACACTTCAAGAACCTCATCGTCAATTATAGTATTCGTGCTTATGAAGTAATAAATATGGGTACTTCTTACTACGACAGAACTTCATAATAATCCTTGGGCTTATTTTGGCATGGATTTCTTCATGTGTGAAGTTTATTCTTGGCTTATTTTGATTGGTTACTACTCAAGAAGGCTTGAAATTTAAACATTTGACATTAACAACCACAAACTGTTATAAGAATCTTTCTGGAATTATTGCCACACACCATATTCTAGATATCATTGCTAACAATGGCCCAAAGTTTGCTAATAAAATGTTCAGAGCATTTGCAAAAACACTGGACTTACAACATGTCACATTTTAAAATTTTATGGACAGGCCGGAACCCTTCAAAACATTTCAAGAAAGCAGCCCACACCCTAACTTTGCTAGTTGTTTAAAGCAGGCATAAGGATATTCCAGGAGAGATGCAGCTTGTCAAATCACTTATTTTAAAACAAAACAGAATTTATTTACAAGATTACCATATGCAACACAAACAAAAGAGAACAGAATACCAAATAACTTAATCTACCCGAAAACCCAACAGATTATCTCAACTTAATGATGCTGTTCCAAATAATTGCAGCAATCCCCATAAATACCCCTTGGCCCAAAAGGTAAAATCAAACAAAGGGTCTTACAGAAGAGATGTCAGAGAGACAGGAAGATCAGCCTGGACCTGCTTCTTTGGGTTCACAACATCTTTTACAACAACTGCCCGACTGCTTTCAATGAATAGACAGACCAAACAAAAACAGAAAAGCTGAGCTGAGGAAGTGGCGCTCCCCTTCCATTGTACAAGTTTTTTTCAAAAAAAAACTCGAAAGCCTTTTGCCTGAGGCAGTATCTGTTGGTTATTGGCCCCAATACCCTTCACATTTAAGACTTTTCGGAATCTGTCTCTTTTACGACCTTTCTGAAAAAAACCCAAGGACAACACAACTTTGATTAAGGAGCAGCTTCATCACAAACGTTTGCCTCAGTACCCTCAGTTCAATAGAAAAACAAAGTATGTGGATCAAACAGCAAACAATCTGCTGAAGAACAGCCAGATTTTCATATTGCTCTGCTCATTTACTGTTCCATTCTGCTTACCTCAGATGTGTCTCTCTCAGAACAGCCATTGGCACAAAGATTTAATACTAAACTCTCTACTTTCCTAAGTAATATGTCGCCACTTTCTGTGGAAGTGAATTTCACAGGGTCTGGGAGAAAGTGAGGACTGCAGATGCTGGAGATCAGAGTCAAACGGTGTGGCGCTGGAAAAGCACATCGGGTCAGGCAGCATCTGAGGAGCAAGAGAATCGAGGTTTTGGGCATAAGCCCTTCATCAGGGATGGGGGGGGGTGTTCAGCTGAGAGGTAAATAATTTGGGGGTAGGGTGGGGTGAGGTTGCTAAGAAGGCGATAGGTAGATGCAAGTCAAGGGTGGACCAGATAGGTGGCAAGGAAGATGGACAGGTAAGAGAGTTCAAGAGGGCTGTGCCAAATTACAGGGTTGGAACTGGGCTGAGGTGGGGGGAAAGGAGATGAAGAAATTGGTGGAGTAAACTTATTATTTATTAACTGATTAAAGAAATTCATGGATTTACATATTAATCAATCAAAATCTGTACCTCCATTCTAACTGATTAAAGGTTTAGTGGCCATCTAGGTTTGTTCAATTCATTCACATAAGTTGTATGACCCTATGATCTTTTACTTATAAATCAGTATCCAATGTGTTCGCTCTCACTAGCTGCCTGAGGAAGGAACAGGGGCTCTGATAGCTTGCAGTTTCAAATAAGCCTCTTGGACTATAAGCCAGTGTTGTGTGATTTTTGACTTTGTCCATCCCAGTCCACATGTGGCACCTCCACATACTATGAATAAATATTGAGAGTTTTGATGAAAGGTCATGACCTGAAACATTAATTCTGTTCCTCTAAAATGTCCAACATTTTCTGTTTTTTCATGCATGGAGAAAGTGAAAATGTTTCTTTTTAAAAATGAGCCACTGTGTAGGAAGAAGGGCTGGAGAATGCCATACAGAGCAATGCTGTAACTGGTTCACGGGATGACCCTTCTTTAAATGGTCTTTCCAGTTTTGTGAATATTCTTTTATTATTGTGACACAGAATCAGATTATTGTTATGATACAAAAGCAGACTTTTTTTATCCATCATGTGTGCACCAGCTCTTTTCATGAGCATTATGATTTAGTGCCATTCTCCTCCTTTTTCCCCACAACCCTGAATATTGCTTCTATTTAAATGATTGTCCAATGCCCTCTTGAATAATTGAATTGAACCTGTTTCCACCATACATCCAGGCAATCCAGTACCCAATTGCTGACTGTGCAAAAAGATTTTTTCCTCGCATCACATTTGCTTCTTTTGCAAATTATTTATATCCATGTCCTCTCGTTCTCAATCCTTTTGTGAGAGGTTACAGTTTTTCCCTATTTTCTCATGAATTTAATCTCCTCCTCTATAAGGAAAACAGACCCAACTTTTCCAACTTACCTTCGTTACTGAAGTTCCTCATTTTTGGAACAATGTTTGTAAATGAATTTTGCAGTGCATCCAATGTATTTAAATAATTTCTAAAATGTAGGACCCAGATCTCCAGCTGAGTTCTAACTAGAAATAAAGTTAATGAATGCAGTCACATACTGAATAGATAAACAAAAATGTCTGAGTTGGATTGTATGTAACAGTGTGCAGTCTGAAGCTAAGCTGAAACAAATGCCCTTCTTACAGTTTGAGATTCCAATTTGTGCTCCTTTTAATGCTTTGAAATAGAGTTAGATCAATGAGATCAGTAACTACTCTGAAACCTTGCAATGATATTAAATGATTTGAACAAAATGTAAGGAAATTAAACATATGAAGCTGTCTCTTGTTGTGTGCCAGAGAGAAGGTTCAGCAGAGCTGAAACATTGAAGACTGACAGGAGACTGTAATTACAGCTGAGAACTTTCATTCAAAATCATTCATTGTGTATATAAATGCAAAACATTAAAAAAACTGCTTCTATCCTGAAAACTAACAAAGTGTTGTTTTTGTATGTAGACTTTAACAGATTGAGCAGTCCTTTGTGTTTTATTCATTTATGCTTCCTGGCAGATAACAAATTGTAAAGATAAAAATACTTTGACCATGTGCTGGCCTGCTGTCAAATTAAATACCTCTCCATAATGTATGGTAAAACACAGGGGACTGATAGCTGATTCAGGGTAGTTGAATCTGTCTCTCAGTGTACAGTATATTGTTATGACCCAGTCACACAGAGATTCCCAGCAGTACAACACTAATCTGAGCTAAAGAGGATAGTGCTGTCTTTACATTTATTCCATTCTTCTTTGTTGGAAACTCAGCAGACAATTCTTAACTATTTATAGAGAGGAGCTCCAGTTAGAAATCAGACAGGGTGAAAAACATTGCTACATTATTTGAAGAATGTTTTGCTTTCTTTCTTGTCTTGTTTACATTTTATCTGGAAGCCAAATGATTTTGCAATACCACGATTAACTACATGAATCTTAGGTTTGTCCATTACTTAATATTTCTACATGGAGCGCATTCCCTGAAATACTGTGATGCTGAACCAAGTGACGTTTCAGAACTGAGGTAGTGAAAATTATGTTGAGGAAGAGTATCTATCAAGGAGTATAGAAAAAACATAGTTACTGAGCTAACGTGCAGATTGACCAGGATCTAATTGAATGCCAGAACAAAGGCCAGATTGAACTATTCCTTTCCCTTCTTTCCGATATGTTAGATTGTTTAACTTTAATCTCACGCAAAACGTGTAAAGGTTTTTCATCTTGTTACGTAAATCTTTTGCTACTAGCTTCCATATCTATCTTACATAATTTTTGTTAGATTTCCTTTATTTAACTGATAAAACGAGCTCACTTTTTCTTTACACTCCTCTCTTGACTTCCTATATTGCAAATGCATTATATATATAAACATTAATAAGCTATAAGTATTATAAGCTTATTTATAACATACTTATTATATCATTTGTTTTGATATCCTAAACTCTTTCAAACTATCCTTTGGTCTAAAATTGCCAAGCTTAAAAACTTGAGTTTTGTATCACCCCACTTCTTGATTGGCTGCCTCCTAAACTGATTCTCTCAAGCATGCCAAGCATTCAGAATTATGGCCATCCTCAACTTATCTTTTGTCGTTGCTTTCACACAGCAAACTAAAGATAATGTTAAAAGAATGCAATTCATCACTCTCCATCTGCTTCAAAACCACATAAAGATTCTTCCATGTAAATTCTTGACCTCTGCCTTTTTCTCAATTTTCTCCATTCTATTTGATAACCTATAAATTGGTTTTAATATCTGATTTATGCCATTTATGGTAAATGTTTCTCACCACAAACATTAACCTTTTTCCATTTCCTAAATGATAGTCTTTATATTTCAATCTTCTATAGTTTATTTCTTAGTCTATTTTTTAAATTTATGCAATCCCCTCTAAAACCATGGTTGTATCTTGTACTACATGATATTCATCCAAGTTTCTTAAAAAGAAGGAAAAGAATGGTGTGATTGCATAGCACACCAGAGCATCTCTGTGTGGCACAGTGCCAATTCCTCAATCCTTCTGAATTCCCATTCTTAACCAGGTTAATGTGCAGAGGCATATGCCATGGGAGGAATGGAAACTCAAAGGTAAAGCAATCTGTGAAATGTTTTATGTGTGCTTTCCAGCTGCAAACTTTGAGCAGCAGTGACAGAGGCCTGGAAGCAGTGACCCACCTGCTTTCCTACCCTCAGGTGGTCAAGGGAATTAGCCAGGTAACAAAGGGATTTATACTCTCAGCAATATGTTTATAGATGATTTTAACAGATTATAGTTTGAATCTATTCATCTGCAGAATCAAGGAAGCCATCTATCAGAAACGAGCAA
Organism: Hemiscyllium ocellatum; assembly: GCF_020745735.1. Classification (NCBI taxonomy): domain Eukaryota; kingdom Metazoa; phylum Chordata; class Chondrichthyes; order Orectolobiformes; family Hemiscylliidae; genus Hemiscyllium; species Hemiscyllium ocellatum. Next base: position 99,052,530 of record NC_083411.1, on the reverse strand, counting down.
TGTCCTCTTGAAACATGCACATGACATCAGTCAGGTTTAAATGCTGTTTTAGCTAAAGCAGAGGGACATTTGTGGATTTGTTGCCAGCCCAAGCCAATGGGAAGCAACCAAGAAGCTCAAGATTAGAAGGAGAATGAGTTACTCTCTGTGTCCCATTTTTGAAGTCTCCCCTGCCCAAGGCTACCCTTCTGATTGCATGAAATTCTTTCTCACACATTGTACTAACCTGTTCCTTCGATTCCTGATTTCAATCTCCTAATGTTTAACATCGCAAATGGCCCAATTGTTCTTTCAAACTGGTTTTGATAAGGAAATTGGCCAGAAGCATGGAGAGGAGATTTAAATGTGCACATTCTCCCGTCTCATTCAGCAGAGGTCAATGGATTCCTACACTCCTTGACCACCCATCCATCCAATTTCCAGTCCAAATTAAAATTTAATTGTGTTTCCATGGCCTGGTACACACACTGCTATGTTTCTGGCTGTATTCTCCGGGTTAGGTGGAATTAATTTACAACCTGCTTTGTCTATCATGTTGCTCAAAAACCGTTATTATAATCTGTGTGGTCATAATAATTTTAATACTGTCCTAAGCAATCCACATCCATAGTGGATGCACCTTATGGTATGCCTCAGAATTAACCCTTATGCAACATCTCCCTCTCACACTAACATGGAAGTTTCTCAATGTTTTTGTGCATTTATTTGGTGCTTATTTTGGTTTAATAAGAAGCTTGGAAAATGCATGGTATTTCCTTTTTTAGTGGAGCTAGACTGGTGGTATGTTACATCCTTGTTGTTTGATGATGGAAGATGAAGTCTCAGGAAACTTTTATCATTCAGAGGCATAGATCATTGATACCTAGCAAATAAAGTGAATATGGTATGTTTCCAATCGTTCTCCATTGATAGAATTGAAATAAGCCACAGTATTATTGCTTATTTACTTTTCACTAATTCTCAATTCTGGAACAGTTGTATTGGTGAATATTACAGTACAGCCTGTTCCTCAGATCTCAATTTACTGGCATTCTGTTAATGCAGCTGGTTTCCTGTCTCTTATTTCACACCTTGTAAATTAGAGAAAAAAAGAAAAAAATCAATTTACCACAACATAGTGTGTTTGTTTTTTAGTAACTAAAGAATGTTTAAAGGGACAATTTTACTGAAAGAAAATAAACTAGAACATACTAACCAATTAGTAGAAATTTTATTAAGAATGCACTGACCTACACAGTGGGTCTGTAGTAACTGCATAAAACCCATACCTCCTTGCACTTAGCTATATAAAGGATACTTTAACTATAATGATCAAAACCAGCACAGCTTCCTAAAGCATTATGGTGCAACAATTTGGTAAATCACAATCATCTTTATTTTGACTAAAAGCATTAAACTCTAAAATTACCTCCTTGCATTTTCAACTTCACTTCCTTGTTTCTTTCCTTGGAGACACTCATTAAAACCTGTCATTTTCTCGTGAATTTCTTTTTGTGGCCTGCTATCATATATGGCTTTCTGAGGCACTTTGGGGTTTTTTTTTATCACATCATAAGTGCTACATAAATGTAATTTGTAGTTGTAACAATTCAATGTCATTTACAAGATGATTTTGACTATAACCAATGGACGTGCTTCATGCTTATGTTTGCAAGTTGTATTTCATAAGTTCCTATTATCTATAGGCATTGTCCAGTTGGCTTAGTTTGTTTGCTTATATTGTTGTATGTGCAGTTTATGAAGTGTACACCTCACCATGAGTTAGGTTTTGCTGCTACTGTCCTTTTAAGCAAGGGATCTACAACACCTGCTTGATCTTATCTGACAGAGGAAAACCACTCCTGGTCCAACAAGAAGATGCTCTTGAATAAGAAGCAAGCTAATGCACTTTAGCATTTAGTTACTGATCTTAATAATATGCTAGATATTTGGCAGAATGTTCTCAGGCCCTGAAAACTGGGCATTGGCAAAAAAGTTGGGGAAATAGGATAAGATTACCAGAATTGAATTTCTTGACAGTAAAATCAAAAGGTCTAATTCTCCAATCAAGTGTTGCACAACAAGGCAAGAAGCTCACTAGTGAATGACGAGGGGCCTATACCTGACTTTATTGCTTAATTTTGCCTCATTGATATGCAGTTTTTAAATTCTTCCAAATACTCACTGCGGTATTGCACTAGAAATCAAGCCCTACTGTTTCTGGAGTTGTGAGAGTTGTGAAAATATGTTTATACCACCAAATTGCCAATTTTATAAAATTGTCTAATTCAGGTTACAATATACACATGAAGTTTTCATCATGAACAAGAAAGTCATCATTTATTGGAATCAAATATTTTTAAGCAATGGCAATAAAGAAACATCAGCTCTTATTTTATAGCTCTATAACTTAAACTCTATGTTTTTAAAATTACAAATATAAATAAATACGCAGAGGTAAGACAAATATTAAGAATGGGAAGAAACAAAAAAAATCAATGAAGCACAGTGTTAGAGGATTGCAGGTTAGGAGGGCGGTGCTGAGTTGAGGGAACCGACTGAGACAAGGTGGGGGGAGGGGAAATGAGGAAGCTGGAGAAATCTGAATTCATACCTTGTGGTTGGAGGGTTCCCAGGCGGAAGATGAGGCGCTCCTCCTCCAGCCGTCGTGTAGTTGTGTTCTGCCGGTGGAGGAGTCCAAGGACCTGCATGTCCTCGGTGGAGTGGGAGGGGGAGTTAAAGTGTTGAGCCACGGGGTGATTGGGTTGGTTGGTTCGGGCGGCCCAGAGGTGTTCTCTGAAGCGTTCCGCAAGTAAGCGGCCTGTCTCACCAATATAGAGGAGGCCACATCGGGTGCAGCGGATGCAATAGATGATGTGTGTGGAGGTACAGGTGAACTTGTGGCGGATATGGAAGGATCCCTTGGGGCCTTGGAGGGAAGTGAGTGTGGAGGTGTGGGCGCAAGTTTTACATTTCCTGCGGTTGCAGGGGAAGGTGCCGGGGGTGGAGGTTGGGTTGGTGGGGGTGTGGATCTGACAAGGGAGTCACGAAGGGAGTGGTCCTTGCGGAACGCTGATAGGGGAGGGGAGGGAAATATATCCTTGGTGGTGGGGTCCGTTTGGAGGTGGCGGAAATGGCGGCGGATAATACGTTGTATGCGCAGGTTGGTGGGGTGGTAGGTGAGAACCAGTGGGGTTCTGTCTTGGTGGCGGTTGGAGGAGCGGGGCTCAAGGGCGGAGGAGCGGGAAGTGGAGGAGATGCGGTGGAGGGCATCGTCGATCACGTCTGGGGGGAATCTGCGGTCCTTGAAGAAGGAGGCCATCTGGGTTGTGCGGTGTTGGAATTGGTCCTCCTGGGAGCAGATGCGGCGGAGACGAAGGAATTGGGAATATGGGATGGCGTTTTTACAGGGGGCAGGGTGGGAGGAGGTGTAGTCCAGGTAGCTGTGGGAGTCAGTCGGTTTATAATAGATGTCTGTGTTGAGTCGGTCGCCCGAGATAGAAATGGAAAGGTCTAGGAAGGGGAGGGAGGAGTCTGAGACAGTCCAGGTGAATTTCAGGTCGGGATGGAAGGTGTTAGTAAAGTTGATGAACTGTTCAACCTCCTCGTGGGAGCACGAGGCAGCGCCGATACAGTCATCGATGTAGCGGAGGAAAAGGTGGGGGGTGGTGCCAGTGTAGTTGCGGAAGATGGACTGTTCCACATATCCTACAAAGCCTCTTTGTAGGATATGTGGAACAGTCCATCTTCCGCAACTACACTGGCATGCCTCTTTGTAGGATATGTGGAACAGTCCATCTTCCGCAACTACACTGGCACCACCCCCCACCTTTTCCTCCGCTACATCGATGACTGTATCGGCGCTGCCTCGTGCTCCCACGAGGAGGTTGAACAGTTCATCAACTTTACTAACACCTTCCATCCCGACCTGAAATTCACCTGGACTGTCTCAGACTCCTCCCTCCCCTTCCTAGACCTTTCCATTTCTATCTCGGGCGACCGACTCAACACAGACATCTATTATAAACCGACTGACTCCCACAGCTACCTGGACTACACCTCCTCCCACCCTGCCCCCTGTAAAAACGCCATCCCATATTCCCAATTCCTTCGTCTCCGCCGCATCTGCTCCCAGGAGGACCAATTCCAACACCGCACAACCCAGATGGCCTCCTTCTTCAAGGACCGCAGATTCCCCCCAGACGTGATCGACGATGCCCTCCACCGCATCTCCTCCACTTCCCGCTCCTCCGCCCTTGAGCCCCGCTCCTCCAACCGCCACCAAGACAGAACCCCACTGGTTCTCACCTACCACCCCACCAACCTGCGCATACAACGTATTATCCGCCGCCATTTCCGCCACCTCCAAACGGACCCCACCACCAAGGATATATTTCCCTCCCCTCCCCTATCAGCGTTCCGCAAGGACCACTCCCTTCGTGACTCCCTTGTCAGATCCACACCCCCCACCAACCCAACCTCCACCCCGGCACCTTCCCCTGCAACCGCAGGAAATGTAAAACTTGCGCCCACACCTCCACACTCACTTCCCTCCAAGGCCCCAAGGGATCCTTCCATATCCGCCACAAGTTCACCTGTACCTCCACACACATCATCTATTGCATCCGCTGCACCCGATGTGGCCTCCTCTATATTGGTGAGACAGGCCGCTTACTTGCGGAACGCTTCAGAGAACACCTCTGGGCCGCCCGAACCAACCAACCCAATCACCCCGTGGCTCAACACTTTAACTCCCCCTCCCACTCCACCGAGGACATGCAGGTCCTTGGACTCCTCCACCGGCAGAACACAACTACACGACGGCTGGAGGAGGAGCGCCTCATCTTCCGCCTGGGAACCCTCCAACCACAAGGTATGAATTCAGATTTCTCCAGCTTCCTCATTTCCCCTCCCCCCACCTTGTCTCAGTCGGTTCCCTCAACTCAGCACCGCCCTCCTAACCTGCAATCCTCTTCCTGACCTCTCCGCCCCCACCCCACTCCGGCCTATCACCCTCACCTTGACCTCCTTCCACCTATCCCACCTCCATCGCCCCTCCCCCTAGTCCCTCCTCCCTACCTTTTATCTCAGCCGGCTTGGCTCTCTCTCTCTTATTCCTGATGAAGGGCTTATGCTCGAAACGTCGAATTCTCTATTCCTGAGATGCTGCCTAACCTGCTGTGCTTTGACCAGCAACACATTTGCAGCTGTGATCTCCAGCATCTGCAGACCTCATTTTTTACTAAGCACAGTGTTAGAACCAGTCCACATTACGGGTATCACTGAGTTGTTTCCCTTCAATTCTTTTTTGATTCCTTTTGACTCTTTGATGAAGACACATTGATTGGTAATTAGATACATTGATTGCCAGTCTTTCATTTGCTGGTTGCAGATTTGCCTTTTCAGTGTCTCTGAATATGTTTTATCCTCTTTCCTTTCAAGAAGGGAATTTGCAAACGGAGTAGCTATCTGCTAGAAACTTTCTTTTACCTCAAACTCATGGATGAGTATGTGTGTGTGTGTGTGTGTGTGTGTGCGCGCGTGTGTGAGAGAGAGAGAGAGAGAGAGAGTAGATTTAGGTGCTTTTTCCTTCACAGGCTACATTTTTCTGCTGTATTGTCCAACACAATCGTGGTTGAAAAACCAATCAAACGTCTATCTCAGGGCAAAACTGCCCTGTTTATAAAAGTGATATTTACACTCGATAGAAACTAGATGGTGGTAATTCATGTCATGAAAATCAGAGCGGGTAGCTGGTGATTCAAGCTCAACACATTTTCCTCCAGCACTCCGCCTTTGACATCAGGCACCAGTACCTCCAAATATCTCCATAGGCAGTGAATACCATACCCCCCTCTGTTTGCAAATGTACCAGCCTCACCCTACCTCATGGCATGTCTCTGATCCACTTACAATATATTTCTGAACTTCAGTGCTGCACCCTGAAGTGCAGTGGCACCTTACATAGTAATGCTGCTGCCTGGACAATATTCATGGAGGAACAGGTTCCAAACTCATGATGGCATGAGGATGCATCTAACAGCTCCTCGCTTACACTCTTCACTTACCTTGTAGTTACTTCAATGCTTGAAGCATCTCTGCCTCACCTTGCCTCTTTGCACTTTGTCCCCTCAGCCAGAATTTAAAGACTTAATAATACTTTGGTTGTGCCTTACTATTTAATGCACACATAAAGCTGAGCATGGTTGTCAGCAGTGATCAATGAAGAGGGTGAAAGTGTTGATGTTAGGCACTGTACTAAGCCAAGTCAGGTCAAGGCAGGCAGTCTTCACTGAGAAATTGCTGGCATAGTAAGTTGATGCACCATCTGCTATCAGTCCAGGGATTTGAAGACAGTCTATTGGCTGCTTAGAGATGTTACTGACCATGTGCCACTCTGTGAACTGCAGACATACAGATCCTGTATCTGTGCAGTTCACAAGAGTGGAACATGGTTGGTCCTGCAGGTCTTGTGCACCCAATCTGAGGAGGCATGATAAGTCAGTTAGCGAGATGCACAGAGATGAGTCAGTGGTCTGGTAATAATCAGTTGGGGTTGATCATGCAACTCAGTCAGAGAAGTGGACATTAGCTCCTGCAGGTCAGCTCAGCAAAGGTCAAAAGGGTTTATCTGAGGCCACTGCTGTGGGGATGGAAGTTGGGGTAGTCAGTTGTGAAGTTTGAAGCAGCACACTGGGATGTCATTGTGAAGGGGCAGCTCAACAGAGGGAGTAGTATGGGGAGGTTGTTGATGGTCACAACAACCCATCATCGATACAGAGGCAGTGCAGCATGGTGATTGACATGACTAAGCTGTTGGCTACACCACGTATTGGAGAAAGAGTAGCACTCCCTTAGACAAGTTTTAAGATGAGATGAGGCTAAGAAAGAGAAGAATGTGGAGCTTGGTTCTTAAATAACATTGCATTTGTGAAAGTACATTTGTATGTGCAATGAAGTATCATTTGTGCCACCTTTGTACCCTGAGAATGATTTATTTTTCTCCTACCCCCACCCTCCAAAACAATGTTCCATGAGTCTCACCAAAATTCACACTTAATCCCCTTGTGGTAAAATTTTCAAACTCTTCCCACCTTACAGAACATGTGTCATTGCACATTTATCATGCTAGGTTTTCAGTGGCAGTTCAGAAATCTGAAAAGAACTCACTCAGTTGGAGCTAAGATCTAGAAAGGATAGTAATATTGACCCAAGTAATATCAAATGCACAGCATTACATATATAGTAATAATGAAGAAGTTGGATGCAGCTCAGTTTCTCTTTTTTGATGTTTGTACCAAGCATGAGAAGTTATTACTAAATTCTACAATACATTAGCCTTGAAATTTGCAATATTAGTGTGCAAATGCCTAATTTTTCACATGACATTCTCTTCTAAATAAACAATTAAAATGACAAAAAGAGGATTGTAATACAATCCATTCTGGACTTGTAGACTATTTTAGGCAATTTAATTAAGTGCCAGAGTTGACGATGCTCATGGTGTGAATCATTCTCTGTGAATGAAATATGACCTTGTTCAGACGGTGCGATTTGCTTGGTCTAATTGTGAATTCAATACACCATGAAGCTTATAATGATACAGCACTGATGCCTTCTTGACTTGATGGCATGTTAGGCATACTTAATTAGATGCACACTTGAGCAGAAATGAATGTACAGCAGAGTGGGTTGATTCCTTTTAACTCATCTTTGCATCGTATCCCTCCACCCTCTTTAAAAACAACTTAATTATCTAATTTTTTAAAAAATCTGCTTCAGTGACCTTTAAACTATAATAAACATGAAGTGAGAAATCACTTCTGAACTCTCTTTCATGCTCTCAATTTATTTTAACCAGTGTCTCTATTATTCTGATACAATACAATATTGTGAATTTTTTGCTGGATGAAGTTTACAAAATCATTTCTCTGTCTTTTTAGGTTTTGTCATTTTCAAAGCCAAAAAGCTGATCTTCCTTAATGTTTATTTAAGGATTCCCATTGTTATTTCCAAAGATTTTTCAACAGCAATAATTTATTAGGTCATTTGGTAGCACAGACCTGAGTATTACTGAAAATACATTTCATTAAAGTACTTATCATTCCAATTCGCGGAAATACCATGTAAAGAAAACCAATGTTGTTTTGCTGCACAATTGGATGGCATGATGGCTCTTGGTAGTATGTTGATCCAGATACCCAGGTAATGTTCTGGAGACTCCCACCATGACAGGTGGCGGAATTTGAATTCAATTAAAACAATCCAGAATTAAGAGTTTAATGATGACCATGAAGCCATTCCTATAGTCGGAAAAATCCATCTTGTTCACTAATGTCATTTTCGGAAAGAAATTGCCATCCCTACCCGGTCTGACCTACATATGCCTCCAGACCTAGCATTGTGGTTGACTCTTACCTGCTCTCTGAAATGGCCTAACAAAACATTCAGCTGCAAGAAAGGAGAAAAGGAATGAAAATGGACCGACTACCTGGCATACGGCACGTGGACTGCAGCAGTTCACACTAAGAAAGGAGAATTGACATGAAGGCTGTTCTGGTAAGAATCCACACCTAACTCAGACTTAAGAGCTAAAATTAAGTTCACACATTTAATTCCAGAGATCTGGTTAACACATAAGTTTGTGATAAATTTACAGGAAGCTCAGAGAACTGTTCAGATGGGCCAGGTAAAAGTGAAAGTTTCATCACCATACTAGGTAACATTATCAGTGAGCCTCCAGTGAAACCCTGGTGGTATGATCCACTTTCTATTTAGTTCAAGAATCTGTCAATAAAAAAAATAACAACCTGAACAGATCTTGTTGGACAGTTCCAAAGGGTTTATACAATATTTACATGCAATCTTTTCTGCAGTTAACAGTACAAAAAGCAACAGACACCTCCTATCTCATTCAAATGAGTGAAGCCAGTCACTCAAATCTGTAGCTCTGATTTGATTTACACTTTTCTGAAAGTTTTATATAATGGCATAAAAGTTGCCTGCAGATTACGCTGTTTGGACAAAAATTGAAACTGGACAGAGGCATTTTTGAAAGAGACAAGATGCCCTTTGGCGGAGGTGTGGCACTCTTTGGGATTTTAGAAAAGATGTTCATGTTTAAAAAGTGCATAAACTCACTGGGACTTGCAAAGTTGTTGATAACTATCCACAAATGTGAAGTTAAATGAACAACGCACAGTCAGGTTATATAAAACCATTATAAGGTTTGTGCTGCATCCTCAACTAACATTTTTACAATCAGATCTTTACTAATGGATATCTGCTAACGAGAACAGCTTTTATTTGTCATTTCTGCCATATACAACTGATGCAGTAAAAATGAGACAGCATTCCTCCAGGACCAAGGGTGCTACATTGATAGCACAAACTATTCAATCATACATGGCATGACGTGCATAAGAAGAGCAAAATACACAAGTTACAGTGTAACAGAAGAATGATAAATAATAGACATTTTTCTAGCAGCAATATGAAATAATTTCAGATGGGAAAGAGTCCAATTGTACATTGTTAAAGAGCCTGATAACTTCGGTGAAGAAACTTGCACAGTCTGGCCGTGAGAGACCATATGCTCCAATATCTTCTGCCAGATGGCAGGAGGAAGAAGAGTTTCAGAGAGAGGTGTGGGGGGTCTTCCACAATGCTCTTAGCCTTTTGGATGCAGCATGTGGAGTAAATGTCTGTAATAGAGGGAGGAGAGACCCCGATGATCTTCTCAGCTGTCCTCACTATCCGTTGTAGGGACTTACAATCCGAGATGATGCAATTCCTGAACCAGGCAGTGATGCGGCATCTCAGGGTACACTCAATGAACTCTCTATAGAATGCGGGGAGGATGGGGAGTGGGAGGTGGACTTTCCTCAGCCTACACAGAAAGTAGAGACTTTCTTGGCCATGGAGCTGGTGTTGAGGGTCCAGGTGAGATTCTCCACCAGGTGGATGCCAAGAAATTTGGTGCTCTTCATGGGGCAGGGCGAACAGCAATGGACTCTATTTGCTTATTGAATGAAAATGGTTGTTGACATAAGGTTTCAAGTATTTAAGTAAAATGTTTGTTACATAAATCAGGAGCATTCAAATGAAATGCTTGTTTCCAGAATGGATTTATCCTTGCAATTTTACTTTGTTAGATGTTTGTTTTGTATCAAATGAACACACTCATTTGTCAATTGTGACATAACCAATAGACTAGCAACTTTATTTTCCATCATAATGTTTCCTGATTAATGCCCATATTATATAACAGGTGAGTTAGAGAGGGAATGGCAAAAGGTGGATATTTTCTGTTTTAATATTTATATCTAAACTTTTCAGACAGAGCCAGGTCCTTGACTGGCTGTATGCCCAGACTACCTCAGGAACCAGGCAGCCTCATAGGCTCTTCAAGAATCACCTGGCCCAATTTCTAATCAGTCCACCTCCCTCAACCAAACTTCCCAAGTGCAGGCAGTCACGTTTAAAGATCAAGTTCATGGATGTGGACGTTCTTCTAACTCTGCACTTTCAACTCTAGAAAAGAAAATTGGGACCAAAGGCCCTTTTCTTTCAGCTATCAAATCTTGACCTTCCTTTTTATATTAGATGCCCTCCCTTTTTCCACTTTACGCTTGTGTTTGTGTTTGGGCCTGACATCATGTTTTGTTACTTTCTTTCATTGAAGAAACGCTTCTAATTGGCCTGGGGAAATAAGTGATTGTCTTCAAAGCAATTAATTGGCTGTGATGCAAGTTGTGAAGAGAGCACAGAGGAAGCTTTTAAATGAAGGTGATGGAGATCTTGGTTCCTGGGAGACGTCCTTCTCAAGGATCAAGGACTATAGGGGCAAAGTTGCACTAGTTTGGATAGTCCTTAATTAATCAGTGGATATGACAGGTGACTAATTGATTACCATGCATCTTACAGGACTGCCATTTAGAGTTTCCTCAGATATCCTTTTGTACATAGCATGTCAAACATTATATATGATCTTCTACCATTAAATCAGCCTATTCACCAAGGTACATTGCTACTTTAGGCAATTGAAAACCCACTATACATTAAAAATTCTTAAATAGTTTTTATCCCAACTCTCTCCCTAGGCCCACACTGTTCCTGAATTGTTCCTTATTAAGGGACAGCTCTTTGACTGAATCACATCCTCTGGTGCATCATTCACTTGGTTATAATTTTATCTGAGTCTTAACAGTGAATGTAGCAAATTAGATTGTCCAATCACACAAAGCATCAGACTTCACTCTGTTCTTACTTGACATCATTGCATATGCTCTTTGCTAGCCGAGTTACGACTAGCAGCTAGCCAACATCTCAACCTTTAATAATGTTTTTAAATTGCATGGAATTGCATCTAATGTAAAGAATCTCTTAACTAACAGAAATCTTGACGTGTGGTGAACATAAATTTCATATTGATTGCAAATAAAATGGTTGAAGCATTAACGGAATATTTTATGTTCTGCTGATTTTCTAAATGTGCCTTCCAGTGGAAGTTACCTATGGAGATAATTATTAGTTAAGCCATGAGCCATCATTGCTGTTCCTGTGTTTCCCATCCACTAAACTGAAAATAGATTCAACTCCTTAAAAGCTGCTTTTATTTCTCTCTGATCCGCATTGAATTGTTGCTGATAAACTAGCAAGTCCCACAGATAGAATCTGATTTGATTTTGCTGCAAATCTGGTCAGTCAGATTTTGTTATCCCATAATGGGACAAACTGCATTGGGCCAGGGAGTCTAAAGTTTTGACCTTTTGGTTTACAGAACAGTTGTCACCATTTAGTGAGATCTGGGCTGTGTATATCAGTAAAACATGAAAGTCCAAGAGAAATTCCACCACCAAAGCTTTCACTGTATCCTTCTGACTCAGTGGGAAAGTCATTGAACAAATATAAGTATCTGCCTTGAAGCCAGCTCCGCAATCATTCAGAAAGTGTAGTGAAGAAGGTTAGTCAGTGCATTGAGTCTAGGAGTTGGAAGGTCATGTTTCAGCTGTACAGGATATTGGTGAGGCCACTTTTAGAACACTATATTCAATTCAGGTTTCCCTGCTGTAGGAAAAATGTTGTTAAACTTGAAAGAGTTCTGAAAATATATACAAGCATATTGCTGGGATTGGAGGGTTGAGCAATGAGGAGAGGCCAAATATGCTGGGGCTTTTTTTTCCCTGGAGTGTCAGAAGCTGAGGGGTGATCTTATTGAGGGTTATGAAATTGTGAGGGGCATGGATAGGGTTTTTACACAAGGTCTTTTGCCCAGCATAGGGGAGTCCAAAACTAAAGGGCACAGGTTTAAGGAGAGAGGAGAAAGATTTAAAAGGGACCTAAGAGGCAACTTTTTAATGCAAAGGATGATGCATGTATGCAGTGATCTTCCAGGGAAGTGGTGGAGGCTGGTACAATTGCAACATTTTAAAAGGCATCTGGTTAGGTGCATGAAAGGTTTAGAGGCATATGAGCCAAATGCTGGCAAATGGGACTTGATCAGTATTGGATATCTGGTCAGCATGGACAAGTTGGAACAAAGGGTCTGTTTCCATGCTGTACAATTCTATGACTCTATAACTCTTGTACAACCTACATCCATGGATTGGACACTATCAGCGAGTTTTGAGAAAATTTGTCGCTCAGGTTGCTGTTCTGGATGTAAGTTTGCTTGCTGAGCTGAAAGGTTCATTTTCAGACATCTCATCACCATACTAGGTAATGTCTTCAGTGAGCCTCTGATCAAAGCCTCCAAGCTTCGTCCGGAGGCCCATTGAAGATGTTACCTACTATGGTGATGAAACGTCTGAAAATGAACCTCCCAGCTCAGCAAGCAAACCTACATTCAGCATTGGACACTGTTTACGGATAATCTGAAAACTGTCTCCATTGTTTGGTCCTATTTATTCACCTCTAAAATAGCCAGAATTCAAGGGAGACCAAAGAAGATACTTGAAAAAGCACTGTGAAATTCTCCTTGAAGTCCACAATCCTTGACTTTAATAATGGGGAGGAGCTTGCCAACAAATCTTCAGACAACATCTCCGAGCTGCATTATGCATTGAATTACAATATCTGAATGATGAAACAGAGTTATATTGAAGAAGGAAAGAAAGAAGCAAATCCTGGGCTCCTGATCCCACTACCTGATTTTACGTTCTGCTACATATAGCCAATGCCTACTCAGTGACTTGAAAATCCATGGTAGATGCTATGACCCTGATTAACTATCATCCTTGAATTGAGAATCAACTGCCACCAACAACGCAGCAGGAAAATGAGTGGGTGGGAAATGCAGCTGTAGTTTGTCATGCAGAATGTATAAGGTGAGAAAAAGATAAGAAGGGAAAAGAGAACGTGGTGTAAAAACCAGCACAACATCCCTTTAAGCATTGTCACTTTCAATAGCCAAGGCTATCTCCTGTCTGTAATAAAAGCAAAGCACTACAGATGCTAGAGATCTGAAATTAAAACAAAGTGCTGTGGAGACTCAGCAAGCCTGCTTGTAATGACAAGCAGATGTTCCTCACAGAGGACAGGATGCATAAGTAAGTTTAGACTCTTCTGATTGCCTGCTTTGGTATATTGTGCATGGCCCAATAGAAAAAAAACAGGGTATGGTTAGTGATGTTGTGAAATATTTTGAAAATATCTCTGCCACAACTGAGTGATTTGTACATTGTATAGTGTACATATGGCTAAGTGAAAGATGCATTAGTAATGAGAATAAGTGGGATAGTGGGTAGGCCAAATATAATCCAGCCAATTGCCATCTCAACAATCTCTCAATCATGGGCAAGTGAATAGAAGCTGTTGTTGATAGTGCTATGATGTGGCACTTACTCAGCAATAACTTGCACACTAACTCTTGGTTTAGATTATTCAAGTATTTTTCAGCTGCTGGCCACATTATAGCCTTATTTAAAATAAAGGCAAAAGAGCTGCATTCTGTGAATGAGGTGATAGTGACTGGCTTGGACTGCATTTGGTTATGGAATACAAGCCAGAAGTGGAATCATCTTCACTTGGTTAGATGAGTACAGCTCCAGAATTGTGCGACATCATCCCGGACAAAGCAGCCAGTTTGATCAGCACAACATCCATGACATTAAACAGTCAATTGCCCTTTGATGAGCAGCTTCCTTGTTTCAGGGTGTACTATCTTTTGTCTATTGAGCTGAAATAGTTAATACTGAGGTGTGTCCTAGCTATTAATCATAATGAAGATGTGATATGGAGTTGTGGCAGAACAGCCTAGGATGTCAAAGGAACAAGACCAAACATCTGGACCTCCTCATATCTCAGAAATAATGTCCATCATATTAATGTAACCCAGATTCTGGATTAGTGGTGCTGGAAGAGCACAGCAGTTCAGGCAGCATCCGAGGAACAGTAAAAAACGACGTTTCGGGCAAAAGCCCTTCATCAGGAATACAGGCAGAGTGCCTGAAGGGTGGAGAGATAAACGAGAGGTGGGTGGGGAGAAAGTAGTATAGAGTACGATAGGTGAGTGGGGGGGGGGGGGGGTGGTTAAGGTGATAGGTCAGGCAGGAGGGTGGAGTGGATAGGTGGAAAAGAAGATAGGCAGGTAGGACAAGTCATGGGGACAGTGCTGAGCTGGAAGTTTGGAACTAGGGTGAGGTGGGGGAAGGGGAAATGAGGAAACTGTTGAAGTCCACATTGATGCCCTGGGTTTTACCCACCATTCACCTATTGTACTCTATGCTACTTTCTCCCCACCCCCACCCTCCTCTCATTTATCTCTCCACCCTTCATGCTCTCTGCCTGTATTCCTGATGAAGGGCTTTTATCTGAAACGTCAATTTTGCTGCTCCTCGGATGCTGCCTGAACTGTTGTGCTCTTCCAGCACCACTAATCCAGAATCTGGTTTCCAGCATCTGCAGTCATTGTTTTTACCTAATGTAACCCATAACCAGTTGCTAACATACAATAAACTGTTAACGATAAGACATTGTTCCATTTAGACAAGGAAATGCTTTTCTCTACGACTCTAGATGAAGGAGACCTTTTAGTTTTCCACTTTTAAGGATGATAATAGATACATCTTTCCTCATGAGCAATAGTTCAACCAATGCACTGGCATACCATGTGACATGGTAGATAGTTGTGCAGGTTTGATTTGACTGCTCATGCAACACAAGGTAAGCAGAACTGTGAGATCTTCAGAACTGTGAGATCTTCAGAACTGTGAGATCTTCAGAGTCAGCTTTAGGTTGTCTGCTTAATCCAATAAGTTAGCAGCTGGGTAGAGCCAATGATTTTAGAGCCCTATGGAAGAAATGCAGATGAAATTCACAACAAGGGATAATACACTAGTGAATAATAAAACTGGTTTAGTGAACTCTAGTAAGAGACACATTCAAACAGGACAGTTCGCAGTTTCCTGGAGAAGGAGAGTCAGCCTGCTGCAACTGTCTTTGGAGTTTGCACATGCTCCCATGTCTGCACAGGCTTCCTCCAGGTGCTCTCATGAAATCTAACAAAGGTCCAAAGAAATCCAGGTTAAGTGGATTGGTCATGCTAGATTGCCCCATAGTGTTCAAGGATATGCTGGTTAGATGGATAGTAAATGTGGGGTTATGGGAATAGGTGGGATGATGTTTGGAGGGTTGGAGCAGACTCTATGGGCCAAATGGCCTCTATTTATACTGAAAGGATTCTATGATTCTGAATGTGAGATGATGCATTTGAAGTAGGCAAGCAACACTAGCAGTAAAGAGGAGTATATTGAGAGCAGAAGAGGGAGTGAGAGATCTTGGAATGCATAATCACAGGTCCTCGAATGATAGTATTAGTGGTGACATTGGAAAGAAAGCATTTGGAATGCTTTCATTTTTTCAATAAAATTTAGAATATAAAAGCAGAGATGCAGCATTGTAACTGTATAAAATGCTGGTTAGACTGAAATTTTGTATTCAGTTCTAGCCATCATATTACTGGAAGGACATAATTGTTTTGGAGAGGAGATTTATATGACTGCTATCAGGGCTTGAAAAAAAAATGCAGTTATGGAAAGATTAAGCAGGCTAGGTTGTTTTCCTTCAAATAGAGCAGAGTGAGGGGGTACTTAATTGTAATCTGCAGAATTATGAAGTGCCTAGAGAGCAGACAGGAATGATCTGTTCTCTTAGTGGAGAGGTCAATTACCAAGTGCACAGATTTAAAATGATTTAGAAAAAAATAGACCAGAAATGAAAAAAAAATCTCCATTCAGAGGGTCACTAGTGTTTGTCATTCACTGCCTGATTTGATGTTAGAGGCAGAAATCATCAACTCATTTAAAAGGCCCCTGGATCTACTTCTGAAATTTTATAACTTAGTAGGCTCTGGTCCAGTGCTAGAAGACAGGATTAAAATAGGCTACTACTTGTTATTTTCTCAGCCAGCACAGTCCTAGTGGGTTGAATGGCCTCTCTGTGTGTTGTGACGTTTCCATCATTCAATGAGGCTGCAAAGCCAGAAACATTGAAAAACCAGTAACTAAAGGAATAGCATTGGACAACTTAAAAGCCTACGATGACCTAATCTAAAGGAGATAAAACTATTAGGAGATACTTTGTTAAAGTTTGATAAAGTCAAGGATTATTTAAAATGTGAGGAATGAGAATCAATCAGTAAAAACCATGATTAAAGCTGGAATCAATTACTAAATCTGCAGATATTCAAACAGAGAAGCAAGGAGAAAGGTGGGAATTCTCTGTTTTACTCCATTTTAATCTTTCATTTTAGCCTTGCTGGAAATAGTAATTCCAGTACACAGCAAAGAGCAGCAGAACTGTTACACTGCAAAAATCATTTAAGCAAGCAAAATATGTGATCATATTAGGAAGACCTTGCATAAGATATAGTATTGTCAGGAAGACTAAATATCAGAAATGGGCCATATAGAGCACAGAAAAGCGCAAAACATTTGGAGGAAACAATATCAGAGATCCAGAAAGGCTTCCAGATTGGATACCAAGTTAGAAGCTGAACCTGGAATATAAAGCTACTCCAATAGCAATCATGTCACCATTATGGATTGTTGTAAATTTTATCTGTTTCACTAATGTTCTAGGAAAGTAAATCTGCCATCCTTTGCTGGTATGGCCTACATGTAACTCCAGATCCATAGCAATACAGTTGACACTTAACTGCCAATTAGGGATGGGCAATAAATATTGGCATAGGCAGTGACATCCATTTTCTGTGAACAAATCCATATGAAAAAATATACATTAGAATATTGAAGCATAGGACCATGAATAAGCCATTCACCCATCATGCCTGTTCAACTATTCTAGGTCATGGCTAATCATCTCTTCAATTCATTTTCCACACTATCTCCATATCCCTTAATATCAGTGGTCTCAAAGAACCTAAGATTTCTAGCTTGAACTTGTTCAATGATTGAACTTCCACAGCTTTCTGAGGTAGAGAACGTTAAAGATTCATAACTTCAACTATAGAATTAATAAAATTCTTCAAATAGCATGGTTTAATAGAAGAGTTCAGCATCCAGGGGAATCCATTGATGATTTCAGTGATGATCTCTACAGATTAGTGGAGAAATGGGACTATTGTGACTTCAAGTAAGATTTGTAAAGACAGACTTGTCGTATGAATTACTGATGAGTCTTTGTCAGATGTATTACAGCCCAAAGAAGAACTGACTCCAGAGAAAATCATTCACATGGTGAGTGAAAAGTCTAGAAATAACACAGTCAATGGTAAGAGGAGAATCAGGAGATCAGCAGAATCAATTACATTCTTAGTACATAAATGACAGACATTAAACATGAAAAACTAGTACAACAATTGGTATGGGCACCAGACATTAAAATTGTTTTTTAGCGCTATGGAGCAAAGAAACCTTACAGGCAAAGGCAGTACCCAGTTATTAAAAGTGGGTGCATTGTCTGTGACATAATAAGTCACTTTCAGAAACTATGCAGAAACAGAACATGGTTCCAGAAAAGCATGAAATCAAATAGTTACCCACACAAATAACATAATGAGGTAGAATAGTTTAAAAGCAAAGAAAAACTTGAAGTATTCCAATGGAAAATAGATGCTCTAGATCATACATTTTGAAAAGCTGATATATCTATCAATGATCATCTCATGAATTTCAAGTTTAGCTCTGGGGTGGGTGTGACTACAAACAGTCACAGTTAAGACAATACTGTCAGGTTTGTGAAGGTTTGTAGCTCAGGTTGAGGTTTAGGGTGTAGGTTTGCTCGCTGAGCTGTAGGTTTGATAGCTGAAAATGTGTTGCTGGTCAAAGCACAGCAGGCCAGGCAGCATCTCAGGAATAGAGAATTCGACGTTTCGAGTATCCAGACATTTCATTACTTGGCTAGATATCATCATCAGTGGCGACCTCCAAGTGAAGCGATGCTGTTGTCTCCTGCTTTCTATTTATATCTTTCTCCTGGATGGGGTTCCTGGGGTTTGTGGTGATGTCATTTCCTGTTCATTTTCTGAGGGGTTGATAGATGGTATCTAGATCTATGTGTTTGTTTATGGCGTTGTAGTTGGAGTGCCAGGCCTCTAGGAATTCTTTGGCATGTCTTTGCTTAGCCTGTCCCAGGATAGATGTGTTGTCCTAGTCGAAAAGGTGTTTTTTTTTCTCCGTGTGTAGGGCTACGAGGGAGAGGGGGTCGTGTCTTTTTGTGGCTAGCTGGTGTTCATGTATCCTGGTGACTAACTTTCTTCCTGTTTGTCCTGCGTAATGTTTGTGGCAGTCTTTGCTTGGAATTTTGTAGGCGACGTTGGTTTTGTCCATGGGTTGTACTGGGTCTTTTAAGTTTGTTAGTTTTTGTTTGAGAGTGTTGGTGGGTTTGTGTGCTACTAGGATTCCAAGGGTCTTAGTAGTCTGGCTGTCATTTCTGTCACCTATGCAACATATTCAAGAAGAACAGATACTCAAAAAATACAGTTCGCAGATTCCTCAAGAACAAACCACAGCCAGAAACCCTAACCACCTTACCATACATCAAAGAAGTTTCAGAAATGACAGTCAGATTACTAAGACTCTTTATCTGAGTGAGCGGTAAAGGTGATCCTGATCAACTTCTTAAGAAAATCAATCAACCAACTCTCATCTATGCCTGCAGAACAATGCTTCATGAAAACCATTTAAGTAATCTGGTCAGTTTTGTTATTTTCTTTTATTAATCCATTAACTGTACTTGTTTGTCTTTTGTATGAATGGCTCTGAAAAGGGGTTTAATATGTAAACCAATTAGATTACTTTATCATTTTAATTTCTGCTCTGTTAAAGTTACTGAATTATTTATAAATTGCTAAGATTTTGTTTAAGACAGTAAAAACTGGTGTCTGAAATTGATCATTTACAAAGTCTATGGTTGACTATTTAAAAGGCTGTTTAAGAACCATTGGAGTCAATTTTGAGGGTCTTTGAAGGTTTTAATTTTATTGTGTTACAATTATAGAGGTAAAAAGGCTGATTTGGCCTGACTCAATGTTATAACACTATAATGTAATCTGCCAAATGAGAAAATATCCTCAACTAGCCAAATAGTGGAAGTGAGCAAGTTGGTTTCACTAATAATGCAGAAACTAGACCAAATAGGCACAATAGTACACTTCGAAGGGAATGGTGGCAGCAACCTCCATCATAAGCAGCAGCTCATACAGCATACTGAGCTGACAAACCTATTCAACATCATCTACAGGAGGTGCTGCAGCAACATAACAAACTTGATGAACAACACATACAAAAACATTACCACTGTCGCTTAGGAGGACGAAGGCAGCAGGGGCATAGGAAAATCACCACCTTCCAGTTCCATCCAAGTTAAATACCTGGCTTGAAAATATATTTTGCCTTTCTTTTATTATTACTGCATTATAATTCTGAAACTCCCTACCTAACAACACTATGGGAGCAGCTTAGCCATCACTTTTTCAAGTGTAATTGAATATAAGAAATAAATGCTAGCTTGTCAGTGATTTCACATACAGTCACTGAAGAATTAATTCAGAAATTGAGGAAGTGGAGTGAATTGTTATACAATAGTTAAAGGAGAATGCTGTGCAAGTGTTTATGAATATTGTGAGTAGGATGACTGGTGTGAAAACGGCATTGAGGTAAGGTTCCTACCTTGACGACACTGAAGTCATTAAATATTTGTATGCTTTGCAGCCATGCACCTGGAGCTAAGCTCTAGCACTGAATGCCATGAAGTCTGCCTACTGATGATGGTAGTGTAGTGCCTGGAGGACTTTCTAACCATCTGTCATGCAGTGAAGCTCCCAGTGACAAAAATAAAATACTACAGCTGCTGGAAAATTGAAATAAAAAACAGAAAATGCTGGAAATACTCAGTGTGTGATGCTTCTTCTGTGCAAAGTGAAATAGAATTGATGATCTGGATTTAACACCGAGGGTTAGACTCCCCATTTCCTCACAAGAATTCCAGGGCAAGTGTGCCCCTACATGGTCATTCGATTCTGCTTTAATAATTTGGACAATAGCCCTTTTAAATAATATGAAATGGGACTTAAATTTATTTCCATGGGAAACTCTGCATCACAAATCTGTTGATTGGTCAGAGGTCAACAGGTCTGACACCAGGATTAGTCGCAACTGTCAGTATTGTCAGAGGGCCAGAGAAGAGGAAGCATGGCTATCCCCAAACCAGATACATCCTGCAATCTTGCAACGTCTGGACCAGGAGAATAGGAATTCATGTTGAACAGGGCAGGATGATGGGGTGCACTTGGAGAGGCAAATCTAAAAGGTCCATCCAATTGCCAGAGGAGTCCTGGGATGAAAACATATTTAACTGATATTCTTTTTTTCAAAACACACTTCATTGATCAGCTGTCCCAAAGATTTTCCACAGGTTTCTTTCACAACCTGTTAAATGGGTCATGATTTGGAGATGCCGGTGTTGGACTGGGGTGTACAAAGTTAAAAATCACACAACACCAGGATATAGTCCAACAGTTTTAATTGGAAGCACTAGCTTTCTGCTTCCAATTAAATCTATTGGACTATAACCTAGTGTTGTGTGATTTTTAACTTTGTTAAATTGGAACAATGGCAGAATGTGGCCTTTAATTAGATATGAATTTTATATTTGAGAGTCACCAATGATCCACAGGCAGGCAGTATATGTAACTCCCCCCACCACAACCCATAAAATCATTGTGTAGGCAGGATGGCATTTGCCAGTGGCATGGTGCCCCAATTTACAGGTTCACCCACTTAATCTCATGGTTTCAGGTGCCCTGTAACATTCAGCCCAATGTTTCAGGTCAATGACCCAATCAAAATTGTTGGAAATACTTAACAGCCTAGCAGCATCTACAGAGAAATACAGGATGACATCTTACAGAGGCTTGGGTGGCATGGGCAAAAGTGAGATTTGTGGTCATCAAGGCCTATCTCAAGGTTGGGAGCATCTTGGTGCAAATTTTATACATTTGGCAAGTGGCATGGCAACTTTCTTGGTAGGCAGCAGTGGGTTTTCAACTAAGTAGGATTACTGCTTTTCAAATGCCTTCTTAGTTGTCCAGCTTGTCTCAATAATATTCAACTTTCAATCTTACTAAATGTCCCACAGAAAGTAGACATCAAGAAAACTCTGCATGGAAACCAGAGCAGGTACTTGGTGGATTCAGTTCATGTTTGCTCCAAAACACTTCCATCATGGTACCTTTCCAATCCGTTGGCAGGGTGGAGTGGAAGTGCAGACTTGTATTGCAGGTTCCACCAGCAAATATCATTGAAAGACTGCTGCAAGGACGTTTTGTGTGTATTAGCAAGCACCCAGCTCTTGGATTGGACTAAGTTACTTCTCAGGGCTGCTCCTTTGCTCTCATTACTTGCAAACTTAGTTCCTACCTGTATGCTCACACCTTCCATGCTTTGCCTGCCCATGCCAATCTGCACAAAGGAGGCAGCTTGCCTTGATGGTCAGAAGTCCAGAGTAAAGGGGATCTACACCTTACTGTAGAGTAGTATTCTCTGTTAATCTCACACCTGCTCCATATACCAGCTGCACTTGTAACATACACATTGCATGTGCAGCAAGTAAGCAGCCATGTCTCAAAACCTTAGGGTGTACTCCTCACTGAAATCCATGGGGGTGCCTGTCAGTCAGGGGGTCCTGGAACAATAAGTGAAGGGTAGGGTCCCATACCGGTCCACGGAGTTGCTCATGGCCAACTGTCTAGTTGGGATAATCTTGGTTAGGAGTCTGTACCTTCACAATCTCGGGAGTGGATCATGGTCAGTCCTGTAGTTACATTGTACCTGGTGTGTGGTAAAACTAACACAGTCAGGACTCTGGGAACTTCTGATCTAGAGGTGTGCAGTTAGTTTGTTTTGGAGGTGGTCCACAGTCTGTCGGTTCAGTTGGCAGAAAATAAAGAGAAAGAGGGTTCAATGAGGTGCAAGGGTAGCTACTGCCAGGAAAGGAGACTCAGCAAAGTTATTATTCTGAAATGGGAAGTGTAGGTGGGGAGTGAAGAGTGGTCAGTGGTAACGGCAAGGGGTTATCAGAAAAGGATTATACTGGAGGGGGTTTCATCCATAGTCAGAGGCACTGGGGCTTCAATGGACTGGGTGGAGAGAAGATGCAATCAAAAGCCAAACTTGACATGGTCACTTCATAAATCAAGGGGATGCATGTGAAATATGTGCAGATGCAGGCTCATTTACACAGGTGGGGAGAGGACCCAGGCTAGTGCAAAGCCTAAGGATTTTATGGGACGGGCTATCAATAAGGGGATTTGCATGTTTAAGGAGTCCTATCAGAATGATGTTGTGAAACCTGAAAGGGTTCAGAAAAGATTTATAAAGGTATTGCCAGGGTTGGAGGATTTGAGCTATCAGGGAGAGTCTGAATAGGCTGGGGCTATTTTCCCTGGAGCATCAGAGGCTGAGGGGTGACCTTATAGAGGTTTATAAAATCATGAGGGGCATGGATAGGATAAATAGACAAAGTCATTTCCCTGGGTTGGGGGACTCCTGAATTAGAAGGGCATAGGTTTAGAGTGAGAGGGGAAATTTTATAAAAGGGTCCTAAGGGGCAACTTTTTCTCACAGAAGGTGGTACGTGTGTGGAATGAGCTGCCAGATGAAGTGCTGGAGGCTGGTACAATTAGAACTTTTAAAAGGCATCTGGATGGGCGTATGAATAAGAAGGGTTTGGAGGTATACGGACCAGGTGCTGGCAAATGGGACTAGATTAGTTTGGGATACTGGTTGACATGGATGAGTTGGACCGAAGGGTCTGTTTCCATGCTGTACATCTCTATGATTGTGTGAGTCACAGACATATTTGAGCAGAAGCTGCAAGTCACTGGCCAAAGAGCACTCACTATCACCTTCTATTGTGCTGACAGTCAGTGCAGTGCAATGGGGAAGAAAATGGTTACAACCACACTTAGAGTGGGTAGGGTAAGTAACTCGACCTGTGAAGGACAGTTCTACAGCACTTAATGATGATCAAGCTTTTAAAAAGAACAAAGAACAATACAGCATTGGAACAGGGCCTTCAGTCCTCCAAGCCTGCGCCATCACATTTTGCCCTTCCATACTAAAACTGTTTTCACTTACAACATCCATATCCCTCTATTCCCTTCCTATTCATGTATTCATCCAGGTGCTTCTTGAATGTTGCTATTGTTTTTGCTTCAACCACCTGGCAGTGCATTCCAGGCACCATTTCTGTGGAAAACGTCTCACACATCTCTTTAAAACATTTCCCCGCTACACCTTGAACCTGTGTCCCCTAGTAATTGACTCCTCCGCCTGAGGGAAACACCTCATACTTCTCACTCTATTCATGCCAATCACAATCTTATAAACTTCTAACAGATCGCCGCTCAACCTCCTGCATTCCAGTGAAAACAAACCCATTCTATCCATTCTTCCTTCTTCATAGCTAAAATCCTCCAAGCAACACCCTGGTAAACCTTTTCTGTATGCTCTCCAAAGCATCTACATCCTTCCGGTAGTGTGGTGACCAGGACTGTATGCAATATTTCAAGTGTGGCCTAACTAAAGTTCTATAAAGCTGCAGCATAACTTGCCTATCCTTATACTCATTGACCCTTGCAATGAAGGTGAGCATGCCAAAGGCCTTTTTTATTACCTTATCTGCCTGCACTGCCACCTTCAGTGATCTGTGGACCTGCACACACAGATCCCTCTGCATATCAATACTCCTAATGGTTCTGCCATTCACTGTATAACTTCAATCTGTATTTGATGTTCCAAAATGCATCAGCTCACATTTGTAATGTCACAGAGCATAGAAACAGACCCTTCGGTCCAACTTGTCCATGCCAACCAGATATCATAACCTAATCTAGCCCATATCCCTCTAAACCCTTCCTGTTCATATACCCATCCAGATGTTGTAATTGTACCAACCTCCACCACTTCCTCTGGCAGCCCATTGCATACACACACTACCCCAGTGTGAAAAAGTTGCCCTTTTGGTCCCCTTTAAATCCTTCCTCTCTCACTTTAAACCTATACCCTCTAGGTTTGGACTCCTCTACCTCAGGAAAAAGACCAATTCCTGATGAAGGACTTTTGCCCGAAACATCGATTTTCCTGCTTCTCAGATGCTGCCTGACCTGCTGTGCTTTTCCAGCATCACACTCTTGGCTATCCATGTCTGTCTTGATTATATGAGCCTCTATAAGGTTGTCACTCAGTGTCCGATGCTTCACGGAGTATAGCCCCAATCCATTTAGCCCCTTCCTATTGCTCAAACATTTGTCCGGATTAAATTCCATTTACCATTTTTCTGCCTATGCCTCCAAATGATTTATATCCTGCTGTATCCTTTGGCAATCTTCCTTACTATCCACAACTCCCCACCAATCTTTGTATTGTCCGCAATGATTTGTGGGGTCCCTAATCCATGGACATCCTAATGTGTTGTCTTCTCTTGTGTTGCATCTCCCTAACATTGCTGAACACTTCATTCACATCTTCACGTTTGGACACAGTGGCAGCAAAATAATAGGGATATTGTAGAAGGAGAGGCAAAGGTGTCAGCAACACACTTAACCAGGAATACAACTTGAATCTCTAGCTTCCAGATGATGTAGCACGGTCTAAGCACAGATTGCCCGTGCCAATCCTCCATGAATAGAACAACCCTGCTCTGGACCAACTCCTCAGCCACATCCTGGTCTGAGAATCTTAGTGCCATCTTCTCATTCTCATGTTGAAGCTCTGTCTTTGACTCAGCAGTGCAACATCGGAATGCTGGTGTTCACTTGGTGCATAACAGCCTTTTAAAGATAATGTGGCAGCAAAGAATGCTAGCCTTTTGATCGATATCTACTGTGTGGTGAGTGGTTCCTGGATTTGCATGTAGTGAGATGAGGCCAAATCATCTTGGTAGGTAGTTAATGCAGTGACTTTGATAAGATACGGTGAGAAAGGCCTCGTCGCAGAAATCCTTCCAAAACATTTGATGCAATTTGGATTTAACCAATAAAACACAGAGTTAACACTTAGGATAATTAAATTGAAAATCCCATTTCTATCTCCACAGCTGCTATCTGACCTGCTGAGTATTTCCAGCAATTTTATTATGTGTTTTCCCTGCTTCCATTGGTCATCGAGACCAGAACCACAGAAACTGTAATCCAGAATCTGAATGCCTTAACTGTACTTTTTCAAACCATTTTACACCTTCACGGTATCTGTAGCCAGAGGAAATCTTTTTAAACGAGGTTTTGGCTACATGAAAGTAGTGTCAGCAAAGCTCAAATTCCCACCATTCCAAAGAGGCCAACATTAAATCAGCAGTATAGGTAGTACTGGCTGCAAGCCTAACTCATGGTAATAATCTCGCAAGACAATTTTTCAGTGACCCTGGTGACCTCCTCTCCTTTCCCAATCCTTCCATACCACACCCATTTTCATGGCAATCAAATTTTTAGATCTCTGTCTCCCTTTGTCTTTTTAGTCCTGTGTCTACCTTCCACACTCTGGAGCTCTGCCCAAGTCTTTACTGTTCACCTCTGTCTAACCAACCTTGTTTCTCCCTGTCTGTCCCTTTGGTTCTGTGTTTGTATGTCTTATTCTGTAGCGAGTAATCGACTTCAATGTTAACAGCAGGTCGCCTGTGCATGGAGGTGTTGTACACGTGTCCATGTTTGCAAGCTGTGGTTGGATTAGAATGATCAGAGATTACTGAGTGTTTGATCTTTTTCTGTCTGAAAGCTGTTTATTATTCAAACTGCCTCCTGTGCATGTACAGCAGCTGCATGTTAAAAATTTGGTTACAGCAATTGTTTGGATGCATACATAGTAAGTTTATGATAACCTAGCCCCAGGACACTAGAAATATATTTGTTATGAAGAACTAAATATGGGCATTTGAAGAGAGAGAAATATGCTAAAAAAAAACCTAGATTTGGAGACCTGATTAATAGTATAGATGCATTGTGGATAGCTGACATTTACATGCAATGCTGCACTTAATATGTAGTTGAGGCAATAAATACAATTAAATGGTGTCATCCTGTTTTACATTAAATATTACTATGTAAACAGCCTGCATTTGTTAAATTATCTACCTTAAACTACTTGTGGTTACATCAAATGAAAATAAAATGAATGCCTGGATTTAACTTTTTTTCATAAGAATGGTATCTTTGGTAGGAAACAAAAATTCTCTGATCCACCTCTCCAATGCAAAATATGTGCATTTAATTTATAAATGTGAAATAATCTCCATTCTATGGCAAACATTATGATGTCTTTAGCTGACGAATGTTTGTTTTGACATTAAGAATTGACTTTTGTTCACATGTACATAGTAATGTTGAATTCAGGAACGTTTATTCATAATCTCATCAATTGTATATGCTATGTGGCCCTTGAGATCATCCGATTGCCAAACAACCCGATATATAATCATATGTGCTGTTTCAAGTATCTCTCAACACCCTCGCATTCCCTGTTAGTACCCACCCACCAAACATAAATCAGATGGATGCTTGCAATTTCTTTGCCATCATCCTGCTGATGCTATGGAAACAGCCAGAAAGCCAACACCACCTCCTTCCAAAGAGCCCACTCACTGCTGTACTTCTCCCTGCTGCTTTCTTTTCACATCTTACAACATGATAGGTGCCCTGGCTGTGGCTATGACTGTATTCCTTGATTCAATCTGTGACATGACAGCATGCTTCACCAGTCATGCAGCCCATAGCATACTGATGGAACCAGTGACAAAATAGATTCTTCAGTGTAAATTAATCCATATTTCAAGTAAATCACTCCATAAAAATAAAAGCACACCAAATTTTATGCATGTCCAAGCTGCCATCTCTCATCTGGAGCTAAATTTACCTCAATCTTTCAAACCAAATACTGAATACTGGATTTTTTTGAAACTAACTAAAAGTGCTTCAGCGGTTTTGGTGTTTTAAGATCAATGCTTCATGTATAGCTGTGCAGAAAAAAGCTGGCAATTTGCTTACACAATATTCTTATAGCTCCCCTTATCACAATTATCATCCCTTCTTACTGCTGCTGTGACAAACCTTGAGTCCAAACATTTTCTTTGTGGTTGGCTCATGTTGTGATAATGGTAGACGTAGTCACAGTCATGGCAGGAAAGGAGGCAGAAATTGTGTTAAGGAGGTGACTATGTCGGTAGTTTTCCAACATTGTCTTGTGGAAACCTGAAAAATGTTTAAAAGAATATTCTGTTATCTTTTGAATAACACATTTGTCCAAGTTGCAAAGTAGGAAATAGCTTTACAAAGCACTCACCTGCAGGACCATAACCCTGAGCCGGGCCCTTTGTACCACTGGTGATTTGATGTCACTTCGCATAACTTGTCTTATAGTGTAAAAACTGAGCGTTTTGTATTCTTGCTGTTTGTTCAGTAGATGTTAATAAAGTCATTGTGGCTGTTTAGAAAGTATATGGGTTGAATTTTACATTGTTTTGGCAGAGTCTGAGTTGCATTGAGCTATTTTGGAGGGATATCCACTGTGAGGCATAGCACATTTTCTCACCATGATCGATCAAACACTTCATTACCTATAGCATGAATTGTACCTGAAATAATTCACCACGCACCAGATGTACACTGAAAGACCAGCATCTCTTGCAGAAATGCCACCTTTAAAATTCTGCTGTGTCCCCGGCTGAGCACTGGCTTTCTGAAACTGCCTTGCTTATTGACATAAGAAACCTGAACATTTTGGAGGAGAGGAAAATGGTACTACAATTCTCTGACAGGCATTTGAATGAGAAGGTGGTGCAAAGGAGAGGAATTCTCTTCCAACAGACTGACAAAGGAGGCTATGACACCAGAAATTAACAGCCTGGTCTGAAGCTGCCAACCAGGTCTCGGGCATCTTGTTTGAGGTTGCCAACTGGGTCATTGCCACCTCCACAATGCAAAGGAATGGTCAGTTGTGTTTGAAGGAAGTCAATGACCTTCTGCAGTGCACCAAGGTAAGTACCACACTCTTCTCTCTGTTTACTCTATCTCTGCTACTGTACCAACCTCACACCAAGGCTTGTGCTCAGCCTTTCTCAGTACTGACTGCAACATCTTCCCTCATTCATTCTCACCCCTTCCCCACATACCTCCTACACCATGAACTATTCATGGTCTCCACGCTGCCTACTCATTCACTCAGAGAATGACACATTTGACACCTGCATAGGACTAACTAACAGCTGAGCCACCCACTTTCACCTCAAATCAATCACTTCCTTTTCCTTATTGCAGGAGAAGACAGCCCATAACAGGACAAACAAAACCTGTATGGGTAAAAGGATGCCAACATTAGGCTTCTTAAGAGGAGAAAAATCCTAGACCTCACAGGACAAGGCTATGACTGGGGATAATGTTTCAGCCAAGTGAATAAGTACCATTTTCATTCTAATGTACCTTTCACATGAACTATGCTATCAGTATCATTTATTGCACACTACCTAGAAGACAGACTGCAATACCTTCTCTTTATTTTCTTGTAGCTACCATCAGCATAGTTACCATTTATGTGGTCAAATGACTAACTCCTCCAGAGTCTACCTCCTTGACTTTGACGACTCTTCTAGCACAGTGGTAGTGTCCCTACCTCTGGCCCAGGAGACCTGGATTCAAGTACTGTCTTCTCCAGAGGTGCATAATAACATTTCAGAACAAATTGATAAGCAAATATCTATGAAGGCCTCAGAGAAAGTATCAGCAATGCTGTCTCCTGCACGGCCCAACACCTCAGAGACTGACAACTCGCTGGGATAGTTAGGCTTAGAAAAACACAACCTGCTGAGTAAATGGCACTCAAAGGATTGCGGGAGACCATGCACCTGCCCAGCCCCAGATATTTGTTGACCAGTGTTCTTGGCAACCAGGAACTTTGTCCACATGTACAGAGAAGAACAGAAGCAACAGGCAACTAAGTGGGATAGAATAGTCTTTATTGTCCAGAATTTATACAAGTGTAGTTAGTCATGTGACCATCCGGCTGTCTCCATGGACAGGTTGGTAGCTGTTATGGAGAGCCGGATTCAATGCCCTAAAAGCCTGCTGGAGAGCTTCACAAATCTGACCTCTAGTGCTCCAGCAGAGGCAAGGGACTTTCCTCAGAGGGAGACAGGGCACTGTCAGGCGACACCCAGCCAGAGGAGAAACAACACACAGCTCACTCAGAGGTCTCCACTCACAAAGCCTAGAGGAAACGGAGTTCTCCACCTCCACTCTGCCTGACCACACCGACCTTTAAAGTTCAGGCCAACGAGGGTCAATTTGTATCTGGCAAGAAGACCTTCAATAGGTCTGGCCAGTCCCTGAGCCCCTGATTGATGGGGCCTGTATGGAACTTTGTTGGGGATTGACATGAAGAAAGTCAAGGATGAGGCAATGGCCATGGAGATGACAGAAGGAAAATTGCAAGGGAGATCCTTCCCTGAGTTGGCAGGAGAGGTTCACTAGATTTCAGTGAAATCCAAGCCACAGCAGCCAAATGAAAAGCCTCGGTGTCAGACATTGAGATGTAGTCACTGCTATGGTAGCCACCAACCAACTAAATGTTGAGTGAAAGAGCTATGCTGGTGGTAAAGTCAAATCAGATCTAGATGGCAGGGAGGAGTGGAGGAAGCAGCAGAGCTCCAGGTTGCAGCTATGCAGTAGATGAAAGTTATATTTAAAGCTGATTTATGAGCCTTGAAGTCCTCAGATGCATAAATGATAGATAAGGGAACTGAAGTTCTTAAATTGTTGAGCAGTAAGATCAAGAGTTGTATTCAGTTTGTGGGCAAGAAAAACAGCACAACAAAGATGAAAATAATGGGACTGAAAGTGGAGTTCAATGCAGCTAAATGTGAGGTGATGCACTTTGGGAAGAATAACAGGAAGGCAGAGTACTGGGTCGATGGAAAGACTCTTGGTAGTGTGGATGTGCAGAGGGATCTTGGAGTCCATGTACATAGATCCCTGAAAGTTGCCACTCAGGTGGATAGTGCTGTTAAGAAGGCATATGGTGTGTTAGGTTTCATTCGTGGAAGGATGGAGTTCAGGAGCCGCAATATCATGCTGCAATTATACAAAATGCTGGTGCAGCCACACTTGGAATATTGTGTACAGTTCTGGTCCCCATATTTCAGGAAGGATGTGGAAGCTTTGGAAAAGGTGCAGAGGAGATTTACCAGGATGTTGCCTGGTATGGAAGGAAGGTCTTATGAGGAAAGGCTGAGAGACTTGAACCTGTTCTCCTTGGCAAGAAGAAGGCTAAGAGGGGATTTGATAGAGACATGCAAGATGATCAGAGGATTAGATACGGTAAACAGTGAAAGTATTTTTCCTAGGATGATGATGTCAGCGTGTATGAGGGGGCATAACTATAAATTGAGGGGCGATAGATTTAAGACAGATGTCAGAGGCAAGTTCTTTACTCAGAGAGTGGTAAGGGCATGGAATGCCCTACCTGCTAATGTAGTCAACTCAGCCACATTAGGGAGATTTAAACAATCCTTAGATAAGCACATGGATGATTTTGGGATAGTATAGGGGGACAAGCTGAGAATAGTTCACAGATTGGCTCAACATCGAGGGCCAAAGGGCCTGTTCTGCGCTGTATTGTTCTATGTTTTATGAAAAGATCATTTCCATGCATACAGTAGAAATGATACTTGGAAATTCACAGCTTGCTTTCCTCATTGGTACAGTTGTAGCAGTGTCTATTACATTGGAAGGAAAGTTTAAGAAATCCTTCTTTCAAGTTCCCTTATGCTAAACTGAATAGTTATCTGAATAACAATATTTCAGTTTAGACTAATTTAGTTTTATGGTGGAATACAATGATGCATAATATTATGTACTATTGCTAATAGTTAAAGGAAACAATGTATCACTGATGGGAAGTTATTGGTTGAACAAGATACAGATAAACTGGACTGTGTTACTTTGTTTTAGTATTTAATAAGACTATATCTGACAATAAGAAAGTTCTAAGAGAGTATGAAGTGGGCTTTGAGCAAGCAGAACTAAATAATAAATTAGACATCACAAAGCTGAACAGAAGGTAAAGGACAATGTGCAGTTGACATTTTGCAAGACTGGGTCAAAGCCTTATGCACAGTTCAAAGTAGCAAATAATGAGCTGGATAGATTATAAAGAACAGGAACAATTAAAGAAGTAAAAGGCAGTGAACAGTAGTACAAAAAGCAGCCAAGTCTGTTCGGATTTATGGGGATTATAAGTAAATTGTAAATAATGCTTAAGGAATGATACTTATTTGTTGCATACCAGCGAAGATTTGATTTCTAATTTGACTGATGAAAAGGTATTCACTAAGATAGATCTGTCAAATAGATTTTATAACAGAGTTAACTAAAAAGAGCTAGAAATTACTTACTGTTCACACATGTCAATGGTTGTACCAGCTCTAAATGTTACCATTTGGGGTGACTACTTCACCTGCCATATTCCAGACAATTATAGATCAGGCAATAAATGGAATGAAAGCAATGTGCTGCTTTTTAGTTGATAT
Organism: Hemiscyllium ocellatum; assembly: GCF_020745735.1. Classification (NCBI taxonomy): domain Eukaryota; kingdom Metazoa; phylum Chordata; class Chondrichthyes; order Orectolobiformes; family Hemiscylliidae; genus Hemiscyllium; species Hemiscyllium ocellatum. Next base: position 99,020,517 of record NC_083411.1, on the reverse strand, counting down.
TCTAATTAGCAATAAGCCAGAGAAAGAGTACAAAGTGTGATTGAACAAAGAGCTCGCTAAATTTCAAGGGAATAGCAACAAAGCTATAAAGCTAACTGTTGCTTTCAGGCATTAAAATGTAATGCACCTGTGTCACCAAATAGGTGGTGAAGATACACACTCAATGCAGGAGAAGGTTCATGAGGTTTAAAAGCAAAGAGACCAGACAACAAAGGAAAACATAAAACATTCATATGAATTGTTATATATTATTCTAAGTTCATTTCTCATTTGCTAATACATTTGCTCTGCAGTATCAGCTATTTGAGGGCTGTCTGTTCAAGTATTTGTGGACCTTGCTAATTCAATTTGTGAGTAATTTTGCCCTGACTTCATTAAGGTACAGAAGCATATATTACATGCTTTTTTATGCTGACTTTTGATGCATTAAATAACTCCATGCCTGACCCTTGTGGTTACACCTGGCAAGTTAAAAACAATTATTTTGTTGGATCATAGTCAATCAAAACAGTGTCACTTGTCCATATTTTCTTCACTTCTTCAAATGCCAGAAAACATAGTTTTAGAATTGGGTCTGGGTGGGTTACTGTTCGCAGGGTCAGTGTGGACTTGTTGGGCTGAAGAGCCTGTTTCCACTCTGTAAGAATTCTATGATTCTATAATTCAAAAGAAAAGTGATTCTGAATGAAATTCCTTTCATTCTTTGGTCAAATACAAAAAGTGTGGCATTGGAAAAGCACAGCCGGTCAGGCAGCAACCGAGGAGCAGGAGAGTCAACATTTCAGGGTGTAAGCCCTTCATCAGGATTATCCATCCAGAGACCCAATGTCTCTGGGCCCAGGTCTGAATCCCACTATGGCAGATGATGCAATTTGAATTCAATAAGAATCTGTAAGTAAGAGTCTATTGATGGCCATGAAACCATTGTTGGAAAATACTGTCCAGTTCACTAATATTCTTTAGGGAAGAAAACTGAAGTTCTTTCCTGATCTGGCCCACATGTGACTCCAGACCCACAGCAATGGGTTTATTCTTAATAGCTTTCTGAAGTGGCCTAGAAAGTCACTCAGAGTCAAGAGTGTGTTGCTGGAAAAGCACAGCAGGTCAGGCAGCATCCAAGAAGCAGGATGATCCTCATTCCGGATGAAAGGCTTATGCCCAAAATATCGATTCTGCTGCTCCTTGGATGCTGCCTGACCTGCTGTGCATTTCCAGCACCACACTCTCGACTCTAATTTCCAGCATCTGCAGTCCTCACTTTCTCCCAGAAAATCACTCAGTTATATCAATCAGTAGAAAGTCTCAAAAAGAAATTAAATTGGATGATTCACACAATATCAATCTAGGCACAAGAAACAACAACAGCAATAACAGTCCTTCAACCCTGCAAAGTGTTCATGAGGGCATGGTGCTAAAATTGGGAGTGCTGACTCACAGACTTCCTGACGAAGGGCTTATGCATCCTCGGATGCTGCCTAACTTGCTGCGCTTGTCAAGAACCACACTTTTCGACTCTGACTTTTCAGCATCTGCAGTCCTCACAGAGTAGTCAAGCAACAGCCTGGCATAGTTGTACTTGCAGAATCATACTTTACAGACAATGTCCCAGACATCACCACCACCACCCCTGGATATGCCCTGTCCCACCAGCAGGACTGACCCAGCAGAGATGATGACACAGTGGTATACAGTCAGGAGGGAGTTTCCCTGGGAGTCCTCAACATTGACTCTGGACAACATGAAGTCTCATGGCACAAGGTCAAACATGAGCAAGGACATTTCCTGGGGATTACCATTTACCATCCTCTCTCAACTGATGAATGAGTGCTCCTCCATATTGAATAACACTTGGAGGAAGCATTGAGCATGAAGGCATACCCAGAATGTACACTGGGTGAGAAATATAGCTCTGGCATTTATACAACAATATGGGAAGTTGTCTCGGAATATTTTGTACTCAAGAAACAGGAGAAATCTAATGTGTCCACTTACCATCCCATCAGTCTACTCTCGATCATCAGGAAAGTGATGAAAGATGTCATCACAAGCAGCACCTGCTGAGCAATAACCTGCTCAATGATGTCCAGTTTGGGTTTCACCAGGGGCCATTCAGCTCCTGACCTCATTATAACCTTGGTTTAAACACAGATTTTAAAAAACTGAATTCCAGAAGTAAGATGAGAATGACTGCCCTTGACATGAAAGCCGTGTTTGACTGAATGTGGCATCAAAGACCCCTAGGTTAAAACAAGGCCTGCAGATGCTGGAAACCTGATTCGAGATTAGAGTGGTGCTGGAAAAGCACAGCAGTTCAGGCAGCATCTGAGGAGCAGGAAAATTGATGTTTAGGCGAAAGCCCTTCATCAGGAATAGAGACAGAGTGCTTCTTCATCAGGAATTCCTGATGAAGGACTTTTGCCCGAAACATCGATTTTCCTGCTCCTCGGATGCTGCCTGAACTGCTGTGCTTTTCCAGCACCACTCTAATCTAGAATCAAGGAGCCCTAGCAAAACTGAAGTCAATGGGAATCAGAGGGAAAACTGCTGGTTGGAGTCCTACATGGCCCAAGGGAAGATGAATGTGGAAGTTGTCTCAGCTTCAGGACATCTCTGCAGGTGCTTCTCAGATATTTTCCTAATCAATGTGTTCAGAGATGTTACTACACTCCTCTGGAGTCGGTGTGATTTGAACTTAGGTCTCCTGATCCAGAGTAAGGGACACTACCGCTGCACCACAAGAATTTTCCATTTGTCAGACTAGTGTTCTAGGTTAAACCATCTTCAGAGGTTTCATTAGCTATCTTAACTACCTTCTTTCCATTGTAAGGTCAGAAGTGAGAATGCTCACCGTTGACTGCAAATGTTCTGCACCATTCACAACTCCTCAAACACTGAAGCAGCCTATTTTCAAATGCAGGAAGCCCTGAATAATATTCATGTTTGGTCAGAAAAGTTGAGCAACATTTACACCATGCAAATACCAGTTAATAACTGACTCCAATTAGAGGTGATTTTGACTATCGCCCCTTGAAATTCAATTGAGTCACCATAACTGAATTCCTCATTATCAACATCCTTGGGGTAACCATTGATCAGAAACTCAACTGGACTAACCATATAAATACCGTAAGTACAACAGCAGTCAGAGTCTGACTCCCCAATGTCTGTCCATCATCAATAAGGTACAATTCAGGAGTTTGATGGAATATTCCCTGTTTGCGTGGATGAGTGCAGCTCCAACAATACTTGTGAATCTTCGCACATCCGAGACAAAGCAGCTTGCTTGATCAGCACCACATACATAAAAATCCATTCTCTCCATCACAAAAGCTCAGTAGCAAAGGGTGTGCCATCTACAAATGCAGTGCTGAAATACACCAAAACTCTTTAAGCAGCATCTTCCAAACCCATGGCCACTCAAAGATAAAGGACAGCAGACAGATGAGAACAACTCCACCTGCACTCACTATTCTGCTATGGAAATATATCATGCCTTTAGTGTCACTGGGTCAGAGTCCTGTAATTCCTTCTCAAATAGCATTGTGGGTGCATCTACACCAAATGGACCTTAGTGGTCCAAGAAGGCCACTCACCGCTATCTTCACATAAGCAACTCGGGATGTACAATAAAACTGGGCAGCAACATCCCATGAGTGAATTTAAAAAACCAGGAAATCTTTGGAGAAAAGACATGTTAATTTATTGGAAGTAGAAGATAATGAGTTTGTCATTTTAATTAACAGATTTTGAGAATAGATAATATTTCAGTTTATTCACAAGTCCTCAATTTCTGAAACTATTGACCTTATGAGAAGTTGGTTTATAATTAGTGGATTTTCAAAGGTATTGGTATCAGATCATGGTTTAGGCTTTGTTTAAGTTTCAAACTGGACAGGTTGCCTCTGGGTGCTCAGGATACTTTGCTGAGATATAAGTCAGGCAGTGTCTTTTCCCAGTTCTGTTGAGTTCAAACAGGTGAAGAGTGTGTGTGTGTGTGTGTGTGTGTGTGTGTGTGTGTGTGTGTGTGTGTGTGTGTGTGTGTTCATGTTCTTTCTATCTGCAAGGAACCAGGTGCTGTCTATTAATAATTAATACATTAATATATTAATATTTTATGAAAATATATTATAAGCTCAGAAGTAGGAACACTATCACCACCCCAATCCCAAGTTAAATGGCTATGATCACCATTAATTCTGTTTTATTGATGTGAGAGAAAGAGAAAGGATAGTTTTAATTTTTTATTGTACTTAATCCATAGATGCATAATTTTGACAAGTAAGGTGTTAGGTCAATATCTGATATAAAGTGGATGGCATTGTAGAACCACAGGTAATGTAGAGTGGTCCTTGCGAAAGGGAAAGAGGAAAACAGGCTAGATGACAACTGTCTGAAGGAACTCACTTATATTTCCAGGTGATAACCTCCATTCCTATTCTATCAATACTTGTATACCACAGGACCTCCTATACTTGCAACTCTTACCACTAATCCTCGGATCACTAAGACTCTGGGACACTTGAGACCTCACCCTAGAGCTACAATATCTTCATATCCCATTCAGTTGCTCAGTCTTGTAGGGAGCATCATCCGAGTCATACTAGATATTGATATTGAATCTCCTCAATGATGCCATATCTTGAAACATTGTGCTCAAGTGTTTAATAATATATCAGAAAACATTAATGTGAGTACATATTCTGCAAGTGTCATAGTTATTTTCTATAATATATTGATTCTTAATTTCTTAAAAAAGGAATTATAGCTAACTTTTGGCATCTTACAAATAAATTATTTTCACACTTTCACATCTTCTGCTTTCATTCTGGTTCTTAGACAGATTATAAAATTATACAATTCAACCATTAATTTTATTGATCCAATCATGTATTCTACCTCAAGATTTCTGTTCCCATCCCACACACTTAGCAAAGTTACTTAAGAAAGTTGCCAGAATATCTGATCTTATATTTTTGTATCCTTGAATAGTTTTCTTCATTGCTAGTATATTTCTAAAATTTCATCGTTTCAGAAACCATCAGGTCATAGAGTAATAGTCACAGTGTCATAGAGGTGTACAGCATGGAAACAGACCATTCGGTCCAACCCGTCCATGCCGACCAGATATCCCAACCCAATCTAGTCCTACTGCCTGCACCCGGCCCATATTCCTCCAAACCCCTCCTATTCATATACCCATCCAAATGCCTCTTAAATGTTGCAATTGTACCAGCCTCCACCACTTCCTCTGGCAGTTCATTCCATGTATGTATCACCCTCTGTGTGAAATATTTGCCCCTTAGGTCTCTTTTATATCTTTTCCCTCTCATCCTAAACCTATGCCCTCTAGTTCTGAACTCCCTGACCCCAGGGAAAGGACTTTGCCTATTTACCCTATCCATATAATTTTGTAAACTTCTATAAGGTCACCCCTCAGCCTCCGATGCTGCAGGGAAAACAGCCCCAGCCTGCTCAGCCTCTCCCTATAGCTCAAATCCTCCAACCCTGGCAACATCCTTGTAAACCTTTTCTGAACCCCTTCAAGTTTCACAACATCTTTCTGATAGGAAGGAGACCAGAATTGCCCACAATATTCCAACAGTGGCCTAACCAATGTCCTGTACAGCAGCAACATGACCTACCAACGTCTGTTCTCAATACTCTGATCAAAAAGGAAAGCATACCAAATGCCTTCTTCACTATCCTATCTACCTGCAACTCTACTTTCAAGGAGCTATGAACCTGCACTCCAAGATCTCTTTGTTCAGCAACACTCCCTAGGACCTTACCATTAAGTGTATAAGTCCTGCTAAGATTTACTTTCCCGAAATGCAGCACTTCGCATTTACCTGAATTAAACTCCATCTGCCACTTCTCAGCCCATTGGCCCATCTGGTCCAGATCCTGTTGTAATCTGAGGTAACCTTCTTCACTGTCCACTACACCTCCAATTTTGGTGTCATCTGCAAACTTACTAACCATACCTCTTATGCTCGCATCCAAATTATTTATGATCGATCCTTGTGGCACTCACTATAATAAAATATGTCAGCGGTATCCAATTTTAAGGCTGCTGCAATTATAGAGCTGTGTAGTTAGATTGGACTTGCCTCCCATTTTAAAGATACATAGGAAAGTAATTTGCACAGAACTCCTGTTCATTCAGCCACAAAATTCCTGTTAACGAGGTGTCAACACAACAATTTTTCTGGGGTTTAGGTGGCCTTTTCAATAAAGTATTTGGGAGATACCTAACAGATATTACTCCACTTGCCTATTTTATGAGGACAGTTGTAGTATGTAAGCCAATTTTTACAGATGTTTCATAAAATGAATCACTCACTTTATGACACTTAAGTTACAATAACTCAAATAGCATATTGTGCCTAAAATAATGATTGCCGGTGTCTCATGTTTCTGCTGTAAACTTTATTTATTATATGTAAAGGAAATATCAAGTCTGATTCCTTGATTTAATTCTTCTGACAAGCAGTGATTACTTGCATGAAGAGCCTGTCAGGAAATTGTGAGCCAATGTGTATAATGGCTAAAATTTTGAGTGACATTGGCATGTTTTATGGGATAATAGAATCAAGTGGAATGCTCCAAGGTGCTGTGCCCTTTGTTTGCCTGCTTCTGCAAGTATTTTACCACTGGTGGAATAAGTGATGGGTGTCACAGCCTTGGATTAATTGAGGCCATTACTGCTGGTCATTTACTATTGCTGAGGTTGGCAAGATTGCTATGCCATGTGACATGGTGAGATACCTCCCTGGTGCCTAGATGTGAGGTCATGGAAGTAGTGAATCCGGTCTCTCCTGTTCAGTAAAAACATAGGAATAGGAGCAAGAGTAGCCTATTCAGCCCTGTTGCATCATTCAATATGATTGATACCGATCCTCCAGTTCACACTTTCTCCCCACACCCTTCGATCCTTCTAGTCCTAAGAATTATATCTAACTTCTTCTTGAAATCATTCAGTGTTTTGGTCTTAATTGCTTTCTGTGGCAGTGAATTCCACAGACCCACCACTCTCTGCGTGAAGAAATATATCCATTTATCCTTAGACTGTGACTCCTGGTCTGGATACTCCAGTCATCCTGTTTTCACCCTGTCTAGTCCTGTTAGAATTTTAAAGCTTTCCATGAGGTCCTCCCTCATTCTTCAAAGCTCCAGTGCATATAGTCCTAACCGACTCAGTTTCTGTTCACACATCAGTCCTGCCAACCCAGGAATCAGTCTGGTAAGTCTTCATTACACTTGTTCCATAACCAGAATATCCTTCCTCAGATAAGTACACAGGGATCTGAGAATGCTAGTCCAGGATTCTCTAAAGGTTGTCTTGCAGGTTGAGTCCGTCATTAAGAAAGCAAATGTAATGTTGTAATTTATCTCAAGAGGGTTGGAATGTAAAAGCAGCGATGTGCTACTGAGACTTTATAAAGCTCTGGTTAGCCCCCATTTAGAATACTGTATCCAGTTTTGGGTCCCACACCTCAGGAAGGACATACTGGCACTGGAGCGTGTCCACCAGAGATTCACACAGATGATCTCTGGAATGGTAGGCCTAACATATGATGAATGGCTGAGGATCCTGGGATTGTATTCATTAGAATTTAGAAGGTTGTGGGGAGATCTAATGGAAACCTACAAGATAATGCATGGCTTAGAAAAGGTGGCTACTGGGAATTTGTTTCCATCAGGCGGGGATACTAGGACCCGTGGGCATAGCCATAGAATTAGAGAGGGCCAATTTAAAACAGAAATAAGAGACATTTCTTCAGCCAGGAGTAGTGGGCCAGTGGAATTCATTGTCAAGGAACGCAGTGAAGGCCACAATATTGAATGTCTTTAAGGCAGAGATTGATAAATTCTTAATCTTGCAAGGAATTAAGGGCTGTGGGGAGCGTGCGGGTAAGTGGCATTGAAATGCCTATCAGCCACGATTGAATGATGGAATGGACTCGATGGGCTGAATGGCCTTACTTCCACTCCTATGTCTTATTATCTTATGGTCTTATGATAAGGAGATGAAAACTACACACAATGCACTACAACTTGTGGTCTCACCATGTCCCTATACATTGCAGGAAGACATCCCTACTTCTGTACTCAATTCCTTTTGCTATGAAGGCCCACATACCTTTGCCTCCTTTATGTTTTGCTCCACGTACATTCTTACTTTCAGCAACTGCTGTGCAAGGACACCCAGACCTCATCACACCTCAGTTTTTCCAATTCAAGACCATTCATATAATAATCTGCTTCTATATTTACTAACAAAGTGGACAGCATCACATTTATCTACATTGTACTTCATCTGCAATGCACCTGCCCACTCACTCTACTTGTCCAAATCAGACTGAAACATCCCTGTATCCTCCTCATGGTTCACCATCCCACCCATCTTTGTGTTGTCTGCAAACTTGGAAATATTAAGTTTGGTTCCCTCATCTAAATCATTAATATATATTGTGAATAGCTGGGGTTCAAGTGCTGATCCCAAAGGTACCCCACTGGTCACTGTCTGCCACTTAGAAAAAGACCCATTTATTCCCTCTGCTATCTTCTTATCTGCCAAGCAGTTCTCTATCCATATCAGGACACCACCCTCAATTCCATGCATTTTAATTTTACTTGCAGCTCTTTTATGTGGGACCTGATCAAAAGCCTTCTGAAAGACCCTATGGGCGGCACGGTGCCCGGGTCTCTGGCACTGCTGCCTCACAGCGCCAGAGACCCGGGTTCAATTCCCGACTCGGGCAACTGACTGTGTGGAGTTTGCATGTTCTCCCCGTGTCTGCGTGGGTTTGCTCCGGTTTCCTCCTACAGTCACAAAGATGTGCGGGTCAGGTGAATTGGCCATGCTAAATTGCCCGCAGTGTTAGGTAAGGGGTAAATGTAGGGAAATGGGTGGGTTGCGCTTCGGCGGGTCGGTGTGGACTTGTTGGGCCGAAGGGCCTGTTTCCACACTGTAAGTAATCTAATCTAATCTAATCTAATACCCTGTAAACCACATCCACTAGCTCCCCGTTATTTACTCCATTGGTTACATCCTCAAAAAATTTCCCTTTTTGTAAACCTGTGCTGACTCTGTCTGATTCAATCACTGTTTTCCAAGTGCTGTGCTTTTAAATATTTTATAATGGACTGCAGCATTTTGCCTACTATCAACATCAGGCTAACCAGTCTACAATTCCCTGTTTTCTTTCTATCTCCTTTTTAGTAGTGGGGTTACATTAGCTGCACTCCAATGCACAGTAAGTGTTCTTGAATCTATAGAATTTTGAAAGCTAACCATTCAAGCACGTACTAATTTCTGGGCAGCTATCTACACAGTACACATCCCACTCACCTCTTTCAACAGGGTCAGTCTGATTTGTCCCTGTGAGCCTCCCCACTTACATTTACTCAAGGCGTCCAGCGCTTCTCCTGGTCTAGTGCCTAATGCAGTCCTATTAGTGGCCACCAGTCTGGATAGCACTTTAAAGCCTGTGGTCAGGGCCACTCTCTGTTTAATAAACAGAAAACCGAAGAACCACAGATCCTGGAAATCAGAAACAGATTCAGAAATTGCTGGAAAGACTCGGAGGGTCTGACAACATCTGTGGGAAGAAAGCAGGGTTAACACTTCGGGTCCAATGCCTGAAGAAGGATCACTGGAAATATTAACTCTGCTTTCTCTCCACAGATGTGCCAGACCTGCTGAGCTTTTTCCAGCAACTTCTGATTTTGTTTCTCTCTTTAGTAAATCTTGGATAATTTAACAGCAAGAAATGCTCATTACTCCTATAATGCAAAGCTTTTTTTTCCATTTGAAGCAACAGCAATGCTTTGCATTTTTGTAATTGACCAGACACAGATCACAAAATGGAAGCTTTAGCTCAGCTCCTTTATGTTTTCACCTGAAGGGGCGGAGAGGTAATATTTCCAACCACACCCATTAGTTTAATTATAAACAATTTATAGTAATGGCCAAATTCCAATGAAGCTTTGTACACAGACAGGGGTATGGTCTAATGTAGTTACTTGTGGCAAAGATGTGGATCCTGGTATGAAACCTGGAAAATTTTCAAGTACTCATTGACATCAGGAGATGGAGAGAATTGGTTTTTCTTTTTTAAAATGTTGTGGGTTGTTTCATCAGTTTTTGCCATCGCTGTTAAACTATGAGCAAAGTTCTCAGAGCATATTATTGAATGATGATTGGCCTAAAGCCTCCTAAGTGAGGTAGAATCTCTTATTAAAAATATTTTACTTTTCAGCTTATTAGTTATAGAACATCAACCAGGCAGAGAAAGGCACTTCCATAAGGAAGTGTTGCTTAAATGTAATGACATTGGGTTAACACAGCATGTTAAGGTATGTACTTTACTGAGTGCATTATAATGGAAAACAAATTGTTCTTCATAAATTGTGTATTTCTTAATTATTTTCTTTAGTTATTTATTTCTAACAAAATCCAGAAAATAAATGTAAAATATTTAGCCATGATTTATATTTGAAGGAACCGTTCCTAAAGATATATGTGAGGGACTTGAATTGAAAACATCTTTTCCCTTTTTCTGATGGATGCCAATAGATCTGAAAGGATAGTATGGAACTATTTGATGGCCTGTTTCATTTTAGAGTCATTTTCTACAATATTTCAGAGATGAGAAATTCCTGATGTATATTATTGCTCCTTTTTGACCTTTTATGTAAAAACATCAGCAAGAATACCATCACCCAAAGCCACCGTGGGAATAACTATTTTATCCAGGAGAATTGTCTCTCAGTTTCATCAGCTGCAACTCTGCCACTTCAATGTGGAATTCATGTACAGATAATCTTCAATTGCTACGCCAAGGTTTTTGAAGTTAGTATTAAGTCATAACTAACAATTGCTATTAAAGTACACTTCCTCCCAATTTTAACCATGCTCCAAAAAGCCAAGAAAAACAATTCGAAGGAATGTGCACCCTGGTCACAGACATAGCTAGATGTGCATTATTATGCTACCAAATGCACAACCTTCTCTGACAAGCCTGGTCTGTTGCTATAGCAACAGATAATTATTCAATTTAGCTATATTTACATAAGTACATTATAATTTTCAGTAATGGGGGGAGAAACCATTAGGCCTTGCATGTCAACCAATGTGAATTAACATCATTGTAAATCAACCCTACCTACTTTCCTCATCATATCTCTCTAGTCATTTTCTGTCTGAAAACACTTACAAATGTTTCTTGAACACATTTCTCTTGTCCCTTTCAATAACATTTCCTGGTAACAGTGCAGAAATGTCATAATCTTTAGTGAATGCCTTATGCTCCCATTCTTAATTTCTTACGTTTTAGTTTGACACCTTTCAATCAGACCGTTCACCATATTAAACAATTTTTCTTGAACAACTTTGTCAGTTTTCTTGAGAATTTCAATTTGATCATCTCATGTCCCATTTGAAATAACTCCTCACAAAAACTTGATATCCACAATCATCTTTATTAATTACTTCTTAGCTTAGCATAGCCAACAATACATTACGTAAAATCTCAAAATCAAAACTGCATTTTGCACTCTCTATTAGACCTCCCTATTAGACAATTCCAGTATCAGTACAGTCTCTATAATTTATGAGTGTGTACCCTATCCATCTGCTAATGGAACCCAGCATCTATTTCACTCTTTTCTATTATGGCAAAGCAATTTATTGACAATTTTGTAGTCTTATCCAGTATAGCCATCGATTTATTTCCTAATCAGCACAATATGTTATGCTGTGCTGCTATCAGAATGAATGGCTACGTTCATTCTGATTGCATAGCTTTATTTGTAACACCAGCATTGTTACAACATTGAAATATTACAAGAGAAGAATGTACTCAGTAAAACACATACCTTAACATGCTTTGTTAACCCAATATCATTACAATTAAGCAACACTTCCTTAAGGCTTTCTCTGCCTGGTTGATGCTCTATAACTAATAAGCTGAAAAGTAAAATATTTTTAATAAGAAATTCGACCTCACTTAGGAGGCTTCAGGCCAATCATCATTCAAAAATACGCTCTGAAAACATAGTTTAACACCTATGGCAAAAACTGATGAAACAACCCACAGCATTTTAAAAAAGAAAAATCAATTCTCTCTATCTCCTGATGTTATTGAGTCCTTTAAAAAATTTCCAGGATTCATACCATGATCCATATCTTTGCCACAAGTAACTACATTAGACTATACCCTGCACAAAGCTTCATCGGAATTTGGCCATTACATTTTGAGAAGAAATTGTTAATAACCGAACTAATGGGTGTGGTTTGAAATATTACTTCTCCACTCCTTCAGGTGAAACATAAAGGCTTCAAATAAATGATATCAAGTGGAAATACTTAAGTCAATTTTCTTAAGCAATGTACATTTTTTCTTTCAAACTAGTTTTGTTCCTCTTTAAAATTTGCTTTCTCTTCATTGAAGTTTACCATTCCTAGCTAAAGTGCTAGGAACATTGAATGTTTCCTGCACCATTCTGGCAGAAAGATTAAACTGGTCAGCATTTTATCCTGCAATCCTTACCTGAGAGACTGTAAGTCAGTGATTCATAATGCAAGATGGTGACTTGTGATAAGGCTTTTGAAACTGAGAAAGGGCATAGAAAAGTGGGGCAAGGTAATGAGATATTCACTGATTAAGAGAATAGACATGTTCACTGCAGCATTGATCATTTCTGAATCAAGAGATTGATACTAATACCATCTGCCTGCAACAGTCTGTATGTAAGCAGTGCCATGTTGATAAGGACCCAGTATTATTCTTGAATCAACTGTCAGAAATACACAAAATTAAGAATTGCAAGTAGATGTAGGCCATTCAGCCCTTTAAGTCTGCTCTGCAACTCAGTGTGATCATGGCTGATCTGTTTGTGTTCCAATTTTGACATTCCCAACTAACCTTTGATTCCTTTGCCTAACAAGTATCTATCACAGCCTTAAAATATATTCAATTACCCCATTGACACCACCTTCTGAGGCACATTAATCTAAATTCATATTGCACTCCGAAAGCAAATAAAATTCCTCTCATCTCTGTCCTTAAAGGACAACCCTAATTTTAAAAAAGTGTCCTCTAGTGCTGGCCTCATGTTCAAAATTATGGACAGAAGTTTGCTACATGGAGTTAAAATAGCTTTGTTGAGTAAGATTAATGGCACCCAGTTGAATGTGGCTGAGAACAATATTCCTCACACAAACTTGCATTCTTCATTTCATTTATTATATATCCAGGCACTTGGGCACCTTTCTTGCAAAATTGCATGACCAGAGACAGAAGCATTCACCACACTGGGGCTCGCTAGTTTCCATATCTCTGGCTTTGTGTTTACTGTTGAAAATGTGTTGCTGGTTAAAGCACAGCAGGTTAGGCAGCATCCAAGGAACAGGAAATTCGACGTTTCGGGCATAAGCCCTTCATCAGGAATGAGAAGAGTGTGCCAAGCAGGCTAAGATAAAAGATAGGGAGGAGGGATTTGGGGGAGGGGCGATGGAGATGTGATAGGTGGAAGGAGGTCAAGGTGAGGGTGATAGGCCGGAGTGAGGTGGGGGCGGAGAGGTCAGGAAGAAGATTGCAGGTTTATAATAGATGTCTGTGTTGAGTCGGTCGCCTGAGATAGAAATGGAAAGGTCTAGGAAGGGGAGGGAGGAGTCTGAGACAGTCCAGGTGAATTTGAGGTCGGGATGGAAGGTGTTAGTAAAGTTGATGAACTGTTCAACCTCCTCGTGGGAGCACGAGGCAGCGCCGATACAGTCATCGATGTAGCGGAGGAAAAGGTGGGGGGTGGTGCCAGTGTAGTTGCGGAAGATGGACTGTTCCACATATCCTACGAAGAGACAGGCATAGCTGGGGCCCATGCGGGTGCCCATGGGTACTCCTCCCTCCCCTTCCTAGACCTTTCCATTTCTATCTCAGGCGACCGACTCAACACAGACATCTACTATAAACCAACTGACTCCCACAGCTACCTGGACTACACCTCCTCCCACCCTGCCCCCTGTAAAAACTCCATCCCATATTCCCAATTCCTTCGTCTCCGCCGCATTTGCTCCCAGGAGGACCAGTTCCAACACCGCACAGCCCAGATGGCCTCCTTCTTCAAGGACCGCAGATTCCCCCCAAACGTGATCGACGATGCCCTCCACCGCATCTCCTCCACTTCCCGCTCCTCCGCCCTTGAGCCCCGCCCCTCCAACCACCACCAAGACAGAACCCCACTGGTTCTCACCTACCACCCCACCAACCTCCGCATACAGCGTATCATCCGCCGTCATTTCCCCACCTCCAAACGGACCCCACCACCAGGGATATATTTCCCTCCCCTCCCCTATCAGCGTTCCGCAAAGACCACTCCCTTCGTGACTCCCTCGTCAGGTCCACACCCCCCACCAACCCAACCTCCACTCCCGGCACCTTCCCCTGCAACCGCAGGAAATGTAAAACTTGCGCCCACACCTCCTCCCTCACTTCCCTCCAAGGCCCCAAGGGATCCTTCCATATCCGCCACAAGTTCACCTGTACCTCCACACACATCATCTATTGCATCCGCTGCACCCGATGTGGCCTCCTCTACATTGGGGAGACGGGCCACTTACTTGCGGAACGCTTCAGAGAACACCTCAGGGATGCCCGGACCAACCAACCCAACCACCCCATGGCTCAACACTTTAACTCTCCCTCCCACTCCACCGAGGACATGCAGGTCCTTGGACTCCTCCACCGGCAGAACATAACAACACGACGGCTGGAGGAGGAGCGCCTCATCTTCCGCCTGGGAACCCTCCAACCACAAGGGATGAACTCAGATTTCTCCAGTTTCCTCATTTCCCCTCCCCCCACCTTGTCTCAGTCGATACCCTCGAACTCAGCACCGCCCTCCTAACCTGCAATCTTCTTCCTAACCTCTCCGCCCCCACTCCACTCCGGCCTATCACCCTCACCTTGACCTCTTTCCACCTATCACATCTCCATCGCCCCTCCCCCAAGTCCCTCCTCCCTACCTTTTATCTTAGCCTGCTTGGCACACTCTTCTCATTCCTGATGAAGGGCTTATGCCCGAAACGTCGAATTTCCTATTCCTTGGATGCTGCCTAACCTGCTGTACTTTAACCAGCAACACATTTTCAACTGTGATCTCCAGCATCTGCAGACCTCATTTTTTACCCTTTGTGTTTACTGCCCACCTACACACTACTTTATGAACTGCAAGCCAGGAACTGCCCCTCACTTTGATACTTGAATATTATTGCTGAACACATGACCCAGTGGAAAGGAAAGCTTGCTTTTTACTTTGTCGACAAAGGCCTGGAGGTTTGATAGTTGGGGTGATGGAGAGGAGCTGAAAATGTGTTGCTGGAAAAGCGCAGCAGGTCAGACAGCATCCAAGGAACAGGAAATTCGACGTTTCGGGCATAAGCCACAAGAGGGCAGTCTGTTTTAGTCAACTACCATAGGATATATGCCACCAGACACAGCCAACTTGAACACAGATTGCATCTCAAGTCAGTCCGGTGTCCTGAGTGATAAGGAATGTCAGCAGTATAGAAGAAAGATTAGTGATCTTCCATGGTCTGGAAGGGTTAGTGCCACCATCACGCTCACAGTGCCAGCACTCACTCCAACTCTGCCACCGCACAAACATCTTATCAAGGCGCATGGACTGCAAGTATTACATGCATTATATCTACTGGAATAGCATTCCACCCACCTCATTCTCCCAAACTATTAATTCTTCTTGCCCAGTGCACTGCTACTCATTCACAAAGGACCTCTCACCGCTAACTACTTTACCAAATACTTCCA
The DNA here is from genome assembly GCF_020745735.1 of Hemiscyllium ocellatum. NCBI lineage: Eukaryota > Metazoa > Chordata > Chondrichthyes > Orectolobiformes > Hemiscylliidae > Hemiscyllium > Hemiscyllium ocellatum. The sequence continues at coordinate 99,004,684 of NC_083411.1, read as the reverse complement.
TGTACTCAGTCCCTTCCTTTGTCTCATTGCAGTAAAAATGGTTCATCCCCTGACTTGATAACTCAATATCCCGACTAACCTATTACACTAATGTACTATCATCTTTGGACTGCTTGCACTTGACCTGATCCTTAGACTGTGAGAACAATGATCGCCAGATTCTAGTAGGACCAACTTCCTAAAATTGAAAAATCTTCCTAACTGACTTGACTAACACCCTGTAGTGTAATTAGATGAGTCCCTTGACTAACTGGTCATACCACCTGACTGACTATGAACACCTTTAAACCCACTAAGGATTGCTCTACTTTGATTTTCGTACTTGCCTTTTACTTGGAGAAGTGTGTTTACCACATAAACTGGTAGCACATACTGCAGATCTGAATTTGCCATAGAATGTATTGCTATGACTCTGTGGCTATGACTCTAATGGTGTCACATATGTGTGACACCCCCTATCTGTCTGCTGGATTAACTGTTCGGTACACTCCATTCACAAATTGCCTGCCTGTCCCCCCGTGCTAAAAAGCAATGTGAAGCAGAGACTGGCAGCCTGTAACTGAGCATTAAAGACTGTGTGTGCTCAGAAAATAATATGAGCCACAGAGAAGCTGGCAGTCTATAAGTCAGTGCTGAAGTCAGTGAGTGTGTGCTCAGAAAACAATGTGAAGTTCACAGAGGCAAGCAGACTTCACGTTAGTAGTAAAGTGGATGAGCATTAAGAAATTATAGAATCAAAGAATTTTACAGTCCATCATGACAGGCTCCCAAAATAGCTAGTTCCATTCTTCAGTCCTCTCTCAGTTACCTTCTAAATTCATCACTTTCAAATATATATCCAGCCCGCTTTTGAAACCTCATGTGGAATCAACCTCCAACACACTCCCAGCAGTACGTTCCAAATCCTACAACTCTGGGTAAAAGAAGTTTCTCTTCATCTCACTCCTAGATCTCTTGCTGACAGTCTTAAAATTTTGACGCCCAGTTACTGACATACCAACTATTGGAAACAGAATATTCTTCTTTATTCTATCAAAATTGTTTATAATTTCAAACACCTCAATAAGGTAATAGCTTAATCTTTTCTGGGCCAAAGAAAGGAAGCCAATTTCTGTCATCTTTCCTTGTGTTTAAAATCCCTCATTCCTGGTATCATTCTGGTAAATTTCCTTTGAATTCTCCCAGTGCTTTAACATCCTTCCTTAAATAAGGTGTCCAAAACTGAACACAGTATTCCATATGTGGTCTGACCAATGATTTATAGAGGTGCAGCATCACGTCCTTGCCTTTATATTCTGTGCCTCTGTTTATAAAGCTAAGGATCCTATATGGACCATCGTATAGGACCGTACGGCATCCTCGCGTAAGACAAAGGGTGGAAAGATTTGCTTTTTAATCAACAACTTGTGGTGCACAGACATTGCAACCCTGGACAGCCATTGCTCCCCAAACCTTGAATTCCACACCAAACCTTGAATTCCTCATCATCAATCTATCTACCACAGGAATTTACCGCTGCAATACTAACTGCTGTGTACATACCGCCACAAGCAAAGGTTGAGGAAGCTCAGGATGTACTGTACTCCACCACTAACATCCTGGAGACAGAACACCTCGAGGTCCTGTTCATTGTAACTGGCAACTTCAATCAATCTGAGCTACAGGGAGAGGCTGAACAGCCTGGGGCTGTTTACCCTGGAGCGCCGGAGGCTGAGGGGTGACCTTATAGAGGTTTACAAAATTATGAGGGGCATGGATAGGATAAATAGACAAAGTCTTTTCCCTGGGGTCGGGAGTCCAGAACTGGAGGGCATAGATTAGGTTAAATTAGATTACATACAGTGTGGAAACAGGCCCTTCGGCCCAACAAGTCCACACCGACCTGCCGAAGCGCAACCCGCCCAGACGCATTCTCCTACATTTACCCCTTCACCTAACACTACGGGCAATTTAGCATGGCCAATTCACCTGACCCGCACATCTTTGGACTGTGGGAAGAAACTGGAGCACCCGGAGGAAACCCACACAGACACGGGGAGAACGTGCAAACGCCACACAGTCAGTCGCCTGAGGCAGGAATTGAACCCGGGTCTCTGGCGCTGTGAGGCAGCAGCGCTAACCAGGTTTAGGGTGAGAGGGGAAAGGTATAAAAGAGACCTCGGGGCAACTTTTTCACGCACAGGGTGGTACGTGTATGGAATGAGCTGCCAGAGGATGTGGTGGAGGCTGGTACAATTGCAACATTTAAGAGGCATTTCGCTGGGTATATGGATAGGAAGGGTTTGGAGGGATATGGGCTGGGTGCTGGCAGGTGGGTCTAGATTGGGTTGGGATGTCTGGTCGGCATGGACGGGTTGGACCGAAGGGTCTGTTTCCATGCTGTACATCTCTATGACTCTATGACTGTAAGCCAATCTAAGGAAGATGTTGCCCAAGTACCACCAGAACGTTATCTGCCCCACCAGGGGCCCGAACATTTTAGACCACTAACACGCCACTGTGAAAGATGCCAACCACTCCATCCCCCATCCTCATTTCGGGAAATCCGACCACAATGCCGTATTTCTTCTCCCAGTTTACAGGCAAAAGCTGAAGCAGGAGACCCCCTTGCGGATCCAGGTCCAGTGCTGGTCGGAGAAGGCAGAGGATCAACTCCGATGCTGCCTGGAATCGGCTGATTGGGCCATGTTCAAATAGTCCATAGGTCCCGTGGGCGAATACGCCACCACCATCACAGACTTTATCAGCAAGTGCATGAAGGACTGCATACCAAGGAAGTCAATCCGGGTGTTCCCCAGTAGGAAACCCTGGATGAATCAGGACATACAGAACCTGTTAAAAACCAAGCGCAAGGCCTTCAGGTCAGGAGACCCACTCAAATATAAGGAATCCAAGTATGACCTTCGCAGAACCAAGGACCAATTCCAATTCAAACTAGAGACCCAGACAGACACCCGGCAACTATGACAAACACTGAATGACATCACAGCTTCTAAAAAGAGACAGTGCACGATAGCAGACGATGACACATCACTCCCAGTTCATCTCAAGCCTTCTATTCTTTGAGCAGAATTTCAGCGGGGAGGAGTTTGACAAGTCCTGACAAACTTATCCCAACAGTCACTGCATCATAGGTCAGATCAGTTTTCTTTCGTGTGAATCCAAGGAACACGATGGGACGAGATGGAGTACCAGGCCATGCACTCAGAGCATGTGCAGATTAACTGGCAGAGGTCTTCTCAGTCATTTTCAACGTCACCCTGTGGCAGGCCACTGGCCCTGTCTGTTTCAAGAGGGCCAACATCATCCCTGTGCCAAAGAAGGCTCATGCAGCATGTCTCAATGACTACCGTCCAGTAGCCCCAACTTTGGTGATCATGAAGTGCTTTGAAAGGCTGGCCATGGCATTAATCAACTCTAGCCTCCCCACTACCCTTGACCCTCTCCAATTTGCTATCCAACTAACAGATCCACGTCACTTGCTCTTCACTCCTCCCTTGAACATCTTGACACCAAGTACAGCTATGTAAGAATCATACTCATTGACTAAAGTTCAGCCTTCAACACTTATTATCCTCTCGAGACTGATTACTAAATTTAGTAATTTCAGACTAACCTCACTCTCTGCAACTGGATCCTCAGTTTCCTCACCCATCAGTGAAGTTTGGGAACAATATTTCATCCTCACTAACACTCAACACTGAAGCAGCCCCCCCCCCCCCCCCCCCCCCCCGGCATGTGCTCAGCCCCTATTGTACTCACTGCATATCCATGACTACATCACCAAATACCAGACTAATGCCAATTACAAGTTCTCTGATGGCACCACTATGGTCACTCGAATCTCAGATGGTGATGAAACAAACTACAGGTGGGAGGTGGAAGACCTGGAAAAGTGGTGCACTGAGAACAACCTAGATCTCAATGCCAGCAAAACCAAGGAACTCATTATTGACTTTTGGCGGGATGTTACTCTTGCTCCCCCCCCCCCCCCCCCCCCCTTACAAATTAACAGCACAGAGGTAGAACAAGTGGAGAGTGTCAAGCTCCTGGGAGTGGTCACCCACAACATGCTTTCTTGGACTCTTCATGCATTGGTTACAAAGGCCCAACAACGTCTCTTCTTCCTCAGGCAGCTGTGGAAATTTGGCACGACAGCAAATACCATTGCCAACTTTTATAGGTGCACCATCAAGAGCATTCTGTCTGTATGTATCAGTACCTGGCATGGCAACTGTACCATTCAAGATCGGAGATGGTTGCAGAGAGTGGTGAACTCTTCCTGGGCAACCACAAACCCCCGCTCCCCCCCCCAATCTATAGAATCCATCTACCAGGCTCTCTGTCAAGGAAACGCTGCCAGCATTCTCAAAGATTCATCCCACCCTGGCAATGTTTCTCCACAACCTCTACCATCAGAGAGAAGGTACAGAAGCTTGAACACGCACCAGCCAGTTTCAAAACCATTTCTACCCCACTGTTGTTAGAATAGTAAATGGACTCACAAACTCTTAACATCCACATGTACCTGTGGTTTTGTTTTTGCTGCTGTTTACCTATTATTTACTTATCTATTTTACTCAACTCTGCCTGTATACTGCTCACAAGCCAAAGCTTTTCGCTGTGCCTCGGTACACGTGACAATAAATTCAATTCAATTCAATTCAATATAATTCTTAACAACTGTTTCAACTTGCCTGACCATCTTCAGAAACTCCTGCACACAAACCCTGAGGTTCCTCTGCTCCTGCACTTCCCTCAAAGTTGTCCAAATGACCCTATGTTGAATCTCCATATTTCTTCTAGAAAACTAAACTAAGAGCCAAATGATGCATCTTGTGCAAATGCATTTGCCTCTGTATGTAAAGCAATCTGGCAAAAGCATAAAGTCATAGGCATCTCTGAATTCAAAATCAAAACGGTGTTTTTGTTGGTCTGAGAGCAGGCGTGATGATGTGGTGAGCTGGTGGTTTGCTGATTCTAATTTAGGTCGATGAAGGGTTCAGATGATTGGAGAGGATGGATCATACAGGGGTGTTGTTCTGAAGAAGCATTTGGGGAGCTACCAGATATCTGCTTTGATTTACATGTTTGGAATTTGCGCGATCTGGTTTCTTAGTGAAGAAGAGGAGAATTGCAAGAGATGTCAGTAGGGTTTAAATGCATGGAAATAAAATGATTACTGCTCAATGACAAGCTTCTGAATTTGCCTTATTTGGCTTTAAATCATCATTAAGAATCAGGTTTTTTTATTCTCTCCACATTTTTCTATCTTTTTTGCCATTACTCATGCCACACCAGAGAGGGGAAGTTTCATCCTTTGTGAAAATATCTAAGTAAAAACCAAAAAATCTGTGAATGTGCTAGTATGGAGGGCAGGAACAGCAGGAGAGGAAAAACAGAACAGTCACAGCATCCCGCAAAGAGTGGCAGACAGAGTAAAAGAGAAACTCTTAAAGATAAATCAACAGACGATATTTTCAGAAACAAAAACAGAAATTGCTGGAAAAACTCAGCAGGTCTGGCAGCATCTGTGGAAAGAAATTAGTTACCATTTTGGGTCGAGTAACCCTTCCTCAGAACTTGAAGCAGTTATTTACTCGTTAGACATGAAATGGGATTATTATTCAAACTGCGAAACAGGCCGATTGCAGTCAGGTTGATGAATCATTTCATAAGTTTTATTTTATTTACTCGTGAAGTCTGGGCATCTGGCCAGCATTTATTGTTTGAGGTCAATAAGCTCAGCTCCAGGACTCTTTGCAGGAATTCCCTAGAGTAGTGTCTGTGGCCCAACTATCATCAGTTTCAATGAAGGAACAACGATATATTTCCAAGTCATATGGTGAGTTGCTTGGGGGGATCTTGCAGGTGGTGGTGCTCCCCTATATCTGTTGTCCTTGGTCCTTATTGTTTGAAGTATGGTTGTGGGTTTGAAAGGTGCAGTCTAAGGATTTGGTGAATTTCTGCAGTGCATCTTGTAGATAGTACACATTGCTGTTCCTAAGCATCAATGGTGTAGGGAATGGATGCTTGTGGATGTGGTGCCAATCAAGCAGGCTGCTTTGTCCTGGATGGTATCAAGGCTGTTAAGTGATTTTGGGGCTCCGCCCAGGCAAGTGGAAAATATTCCATCGCATTCTGACTTGTGGCTTGTAGCTGGTGGGGAGTCAGGAGTTGAGTGACTCGCTACAATATTCCTAGCCTCTGAACTGCTCTTGTGACCACTCTGTTTATGTGGCAAGTCCAGGTGAGTTTCTGGTCAGTGGTAAACCCCAGGATGTTGATAGTGGGGATTCAGTGATGATAAAACCTTTGAATCAAGGTGCATGGTTAGATTGCCTCTTATTGGAAATGGCCATTGTCTGGCATTTGTGTGGCGTGAATGTTACTAGCCACTTCTCAGCCCAAGTGTGGATATTATCAGATCTTGTAGTATTTGAACAAGGACTGCTTCAGTATCTGAAGAGTCATGTATGGTGTTGAACATTCCCACCTCTGACCTTATGATGGACAGAAGGTCAGTAATGAAGCAGCTGAAAATGATTGCATCTAGGAGACAACACTGAGGAATTCCTGCAGAAATATACTCGAGCTGAGATAATTGACCTCCAATAACCATAAACATCTTCTTACCTGCCAGGTATGACTTGATCAAATCCAGCCTCAATGCTAAGGACTGTCACTCTCATCTCACCTATGGGTATAAACTCTATTCTCCATGTTTGAACCAAAGCTGTAATAAGGTAGAGAAAGCAAACTGGGCAGGTTATTGCTGAGCTAATGCTTCTTAATAGCACTTTTGAAGACTTTCCATTACGTTATTCATGATTGAGAGTTAACTAATGAGCGGTAATTGGCCAGGTTAGGTTTGTCCTGCCATTTATGTACAGGACACACTGGCCAATTTTCCACATTGGCAGGTAGGTGCCAAGGTTGTAACCATACTGAAAGAGCTTTATTAGACAAGCTGTAGAGCACAAGTCTTCAGTACTGTTGCTGGAATGTTATCAGGACCCATACCCTTTGCAGTATCCAGTGTCTCCAACCATTTCTTGATATCAAGCGGAATGAATTGAAATGGCTGAAGCCTGGTATATGTCATGTTAGGGAACATAGGAGGAAGCTGAGGTGCACTTCTAGCACTTCTTAGCTAAAGTTTGCTGCAAATGCTTCTACCTTATCTTTTGCACTGATGTTTTGGGCTTTTTTTAATCATTGAGGATGGAGATGTTTGTGGAGCTTCCTCCTCCACTGAATAGTTTAATTGTCCACCACTATTGACAACTGGATGCTGCAGGACTGCAGAGCTTTGAGTTGATCCGTCGGTTGTGGGTTTGCTTAGCTCTGTCAATCACTTGCTGCTGAAAGACAAGGGATGTATTTTCCCATAGTTTGGGAAGTTTCATGAAATGTTTCTTCTGTGAACCCTGGCAACTTTTCTCAAGCAGTTTTATACTGCTCATTTTGTTAAATAAGCACCCACCTTCACAACCCAGCCCTTATGCTCAGGAGAAGCTGATGTGTTCATCAATGCCAGTGCTTTCTGATGTTATGCTGCCAGTGCCACGTTTAACTCCAACTGTGCATCATTTCCAAGCACTGCAAATCAGTAATTCACCATCATAGTGTGTCACTACACAATTCCAAGGAAGTTGCCTAAGAGAGGCAAATTGTTGGCCCACTTTGGTGACAGGGACTTCGTTTGCTGCTGGACAGGGTGTTGGAGAGGAGGCTCATCATCTTTTTCCCAGGGCAGCAACAGCAAAGGTAAGTGCCATCATCTTCTCAATGCTATGTCACATTGTAATCCAGTGATGCACCCACCTCTCATCAAGGCTCATTGTCTATCATTGTCCTGACTGCAGAGATATAGCAGGATTGATTATATCCAGGATTTGTAATCGACATAGTTGGTTAATGCATGAGGTACACATGCAAGTGGCTGATTGACTGTGGCGTACTGAGGTGGATATTGTGCTGGACTGACTGTGTCGAGGCCCCCTGAATATCCCCTTAACTGGACTAAGGACTACTCCCTAAGATTTTCAGACTTGGCTATTTGTTTGAAGCATACTCACTTTTGTTGCCACTAACCTGTGGCATCAGATGCTTTGGATATAACAGTAATATAGCACAGGGGTTACAGCAACATGTCTGCCCCCTGCACAAGTTTGTAAAAATTAGGATAATATGCTCAGTAAATTAGCAAGCAAGACTCTGTTAAGGGTGTTTGGCAAAGGTACATTTTCAAGGAAATAATTTTGAATCAGAAGTGCAAAACAAGAGGCAATGAAGTGTTACCCTACTTTACTCCTCTCCTGTTACTCTATTTCTGTTAAAGTCAATGAAAATAAAAATCAAGACTGAAGTAAGACAAGCTGTTGATTCACTCATTTCAACCCTTCACCCAAAGTTATATTTACTCCCATTGTCTGTCTGTATATGTGACACATGTTGTGAAACCTACTGACAACTGGTCACCAAACAGAAATTCAAATAAGCAATTTAAAAATAACAAATATGATCTCTCAGAATAACTAAGCCCAGTACGGTAATAAATAGTTCACGTTATAATCCAGGACCCAAAGGTAATTTCAAAATTGTTACATTTTGAAAATTAGTCAGGACGAACATTTTATGCTAGTTTGCTTAGAATTAGACATCACTCTCCCTTCATCTGGCATATCATTATGATAGCCCTAGCAAGCTTCTGAAAGGTCCTGATATTGAGCGACTAGGATGTACTAATCAAGTCCTGAGTATACTCAGCAGAGCACATTCATCAATGCAGATGGTGTTTCATAGCAATCAAGGGACGAAGGGCAACATTTCCAACCCCTAAGGTTATCATGAAAGTGCTCTTTAATATCAGTGCTGCATTTGTTCATAGTGGTTTTATTGGATTTCTAACAGCAGGATATACTGAAGTGATGCAGGCTACTGATGCTGCTGCTGACAGAGCTAGGTATCTGAATGCTGTTCTGTGCAGCATATTGATTGGTGCTGTCTGAGAGAAGGTTGCTGGAGGGATGCTTGCATCCTCAAGTCTATCACTGGCCAGCATCGAGCGCTCTGCAGTTCCAGCTTTCGCCTCCGCTGGCAAGGTCTGCCATTAACAGTAAGAAGCAGCAAAAAGAATATAGAAGGGACAAAGAACGAGGACTATTTCCTTCTGGATTGAAAATAAAGAAAAAAATTTGATTTGTTTCCTCTGACTCCCAAGGTGGGAAAAAGAATTTGAACGATATTGTTGGTCATGAAAGCAAATTTACACAAGAACCATCATTGCTGCAAGTGTCCAGAGTGCTATGAGGCAACCAGGATGGCAGCTCTTCGACGGATGGAACCACAGAATTACACTGAATGGCAGCATGAACCGTATGGATATGGTGGTTTCAGCTCACAGACGCTGCCATCTTCATCCGGAGCTGCTGCCAGGAATAAAACCAAGCTCATCCCAACCTCCCGTGATAGTGGACCGATTAAAAGCCAAAATAAGAGCGCACCGAAGGTGAATGGAAACAGTGGTGGATGGTGGCCGGAGTGTACATGTTCTACACGTGACTGGTATGAACAGGTATGGCTATAATATTTTTTCATTTAAAATCTTTTGAGAGCTGTGTAGTGAGGGATATAGCCTAAATGAGGCAGTGGAGTTTGGTGCATCTATCTGCTTGAATGATTTTTATGATACAATCGTGAAATATGCCATCAATAATAATTATGTGCATTCTCTACTCATTGCAATTGTGAATTTTTGCAGTGAATGAATAATTTGAATTTCTATTGTTCAGACCCTGCAATGGTATGTGCCATCCTGCTGTAAATCATGAATAGGCTTTAGTTGCTTTTTTGTAGGCTTATGTTTGTCATTTTCTTGTAACCTGTTATCATGGGTTAGTAATATCTTGGAGGAAAATAAATCCCAGCTCCACATTTTATCCCATCTTAATCCTAACCAGTAGAGAAAGCTGGAAAATTATTAGTGTGAAATAAAATGGAGACTGAAAAATCATTCACTGTACAATATGAATAGGAGCTATTATGAGCGGTTGATCAAAAGGTTTTCATTGGGGCTGCTGCTAGGATACAGTGAGATTTTTTTCAATACATGCTGAAACATATGTATGGCATAGATTCACATCGTGATTCGCCTGTTGAATTTGTTACAAAATAATTCTGAGAAAGATTTTGGTGTTTCGCTGCAATTTTTATTGTTTCATTCATTATAATGAAGTGTGACATGTCCACTATAATTTATCTGAATAGAATCAATGCTTTGGATGTTGCTTCTGCACCCCCCCCCCCAAACAAGCAACACGGCTGATTGCATTAGACTTGCATCAAGCGCAAATGTTTGTGCAGGGCTGCACCATCCAGGAAGGAGTGGGGAAGGAAGAAATGGACAAACAGTGATTGGGTTCTGAGAGCTGTTGTTGTTGCTTAAAGCTCAATATTGTCGCAATCGCCTATCCTGACAGGCAATGCACGAACACGAATGTGATCATTTTGTAAATGTCGTCCTGTACATCTTCTGTGTACTCTACTTTCAAAAATACATACACCTTCCTGAATTCTTCAAAAATAATAAAAAAGAACGACACCGGCTCTGATATGAGATGTAGAGTCGCTCATCTGTGCTGTGTGATGTCACTGCTGAGCACATCATACATACAAAAACCAAGCTTTAACCCATTGAGTGCCACTTTCTTTAGATGATCCTCATAGATCCAAAATGGATATTGTATTAATAAGTATTCACTTTCATCTGCTTTAATTACATTAATTCCCTCCTGTAAATGTGGAGAGGCACTGTTTGTGTAAATTAATAAATTTATGAATAAACACAGTGGGGAATACTAGATAATCTGAGATGAGATTGACATCTGAATAATCAGTTTTAGGAGAATGTTGATCTTGAAGATTTGTTATATTTTAAATAATGTGGGAATGAAGTAAACATTAAGGCCTGCTGTTTATAATAGGTGTCAAGTAACAAGGATTCATGCATTGCAAATTATGATATTCTCAGCTATAAGGGAATGAAGTCCATATCTGAATTATATTCTACTTCTCACATTTCAAATAAATATATGCATTTTCCAGTCAGACTCAGCAAATCTTAATGGGCACTGTGTTTGTAAGATTCATGAAGTCATACAAAAGGAAATCATGTGACCCTTTATGCTCATGGTCGCACTTCAAAAGAGGTCTCCAATTTGTCGCTTTTTCCGAATAATTCACAATTGTTTTCCGTTTTCAAGTGTTTGTCTAATTTCCATATGAAAGTTACCATTGATTTGACATTTACTACTCGTTTTCAGAGAATGCATTGTACATCAAAACCTTCCAGCAAAAAAAGAATTATCCATATCTTCATCGATTCCTTTACCCAATACCTTAAATCTGCATCTTTTGGTTACCCTCATGCTAGTGCAAACAGTTTCATTCTGTGTATTATATTAAACCACTCAAAATGTTGAAAACCCCCATTAAATCTCTCTTTTACCTTCTCTGCTAAGTGATCAATGAAATGGCTCGACAGAGGCCAGTATCCTTTTAGCAAGTCAACCTTTATTTACAGGTGGAGCATCATTGACTCTGATCCAGCTCCCTCAGTGCCAGCTCTGAGTGAACAGAATGTCTGACACTCCTGTTTATATCTGTCAGCCAGGGCTCTTGATTGGATCAGATTAACAGTCCCAATCAGGGAACTCATATTCTATGAGATCCACCTGGCTGACCTTGTTACAGTAACTACATCCCTCCCATTATGAGCCCAAGGACATAGGCCAGCTCTTTTCTCTGTAGCTCCTCCTGGGACGTTTTAACACCAAGTCAGATTCCTCCAACTCTACCTCTGACGTGGACAGTGTGTAACACACAGTAGCTCACCTCTTGCGCCCGGAGCGCCTCAGAAGAAATTAATTATTTTCTTCAGGTGACGATGGCGTTGAGGCGGCGATATCCGCTGTGTGTATCTCAGATTCCAAAACATTTTCAATGCTTGACAGACCAGGAAAACCCATGAGTTTCTGAATAGTCCAAAGGCCAGTTGAGGAGCTGGGCATGTTTTATTCCCACACTGTTTGCAAGTTTTCAGCTTTCATATGGTCTACACGCATGTTCAGGACAATCGCAACTACCCAAACTATATTTATCATTAAATTTGGCCTCGTGTTGACCATGCCTCTGATCCATGCAGGGCCACCCCAAGGTTCCGACACCAAACATTGCTTCCTGAAGTAAACTGTCTCTCTCACTTAACAGAGTTTTGAGTCAATTTTGGCATTCCTGATGCTGTTTCACCTTCCCACCCCAGGTCTCGGAAGATCAGATTTAACCTGGTGCGGAGTCTTCTCCGCATTAGTGAATCTTCTGGAACAGTAGTTACCTGAGGGGTGGTTCGATAATGAAATAAGACTTGGGACAGTTTGGTATCTAGTGATAATGTAGACTGTTTCTTTAAGCTTACCGTCAAAGTTTCTGCCAGACCATTGGATGATGGATGACATGGAGCTATCCCTAGACATTAAATACCATTCAACTTCAGGAAATACTCAAAAGCCCTGCTGGTAATTTTTTTTTAAGATTAGATTCCCTACAGTATGGAAGCAGGCCCTCTGGCCCAACCAGTCCACATCAACCCTCTGAAGAGTAATCCACCCTGATCCATTTCCCTCTGCCTAATGCACCTAACACTATGGACAATTTACAATGGCCAATTCACCTAACCTGCACATCTTTGGACTGTGGGAGGAAACTGGAGCACCCGGAGGAAATCCACGCAGACACGGGGAGAATGTGCAAACTCCACACAGCCAGTCGCCCAAGGCTGGAATTGAACCTGGGACCCTGGTGCTGTGAGGCAACAGGGCTAACCACTGAGCCACCATGCTGCCCCGTGACTAATACTTCCAGGAGTGCACATATTGCAAATGATGCACACAGTTTTTCTATCGTCGTCCCTGTGTTTGACAACTGAACTCTATGCACATTTAACCACTTTGAGTGGGCTTTCACAATGACTAAGAACACTGAGCCCATTAAAGGATCTGCATAGTCAACGTGTAATCGAGTGCAATGTTTGCCGGCCATTCCCTTGAATGCCGGAAGCTGCAGGTGGTAATTTTTGTCTTTACTGCCTCACCAATGTGGCTATGTCTGCATCCAGTCCTGTCCACCAGATATAACCTTCTAACAACATCTTCATTTAGAGACCCATGGATGACCCTGGTGGAATTCACTCAGTATCTGGTGGTGAAGTTTGCTCAGGACAATTACTCTTGATCCCCATAATAATATGTCATCCTCAACTGTGACCTGATCTCTCTAAGTCCAAAAGGTTTCAATTCTGATTATGAAATCACTTTGGTTTCTCCCATCCCCACCAGCTGTTTCAGTTTCGCTAGGATTGGATCTTTCTGTATCCAAAGTCTGAAATGTCATCTGTGACTGGAAGTGTGTCCAGAAAATTTAAAACCATTACAGACTGTTCCAGTGGTGCTGCCACCGGTGATGTATCTGCCAGCAGGATGTGGCTCAATACATCTGTAATTGCTTCTAGGCCTCCTAGATAGTGTTCCAGCTTGTAATTATACACACTTAGTATGAGAACACACTGCTGAATTCAGCCTGAGGCTTTGGGCAGCACTACTTTGTTCTCTTTAAGTTGGCCTGAAAGGAGTTTGTGCTCTCTTATTATTACAAATTTACATCTATGAGATTTTGATGAAACTTTCTGACTTCAAATATGAGCTTCCTGACTCCAAGCCTTCCTTCTTTATTTGAGCATATTTACACTCTGCATTAGCCAAACTCCTGCATGTATACACTGTTAGGCGGCCATCTCCATTGGGCCGTTTATGAGCTAAGACTATAGAAACCATTATGGGGAGGCACTGGATGTCAATACTGGATCTTGTGTGGGATCAATGTGTGCCAACACCTTAGAAAATTATAGCTGTTTCTTCATTTTCGTGAAAGTATTGCCTTGGAAATGTGACTGTTTCCGAGGCTGATACCTTTTTAAGGGTTGATGCAAAGGTGCCAGGATGGAGGCTAAGTTATGTATGAACTTTCTGTAATATTTCACCAGCTCAAGGAAAAAACCTTGGTTCCATACAGATGTGGGAGTTGGGGCACCTTTAATTGCCCACACTTTATCCTCAATGGCGTAATCTGGTCTTGCTGACTCTGTTGCCTGGAACACTCATCTTTCCCTTCTAAGGCATACACCTGACTAGGAGAAACATCTAAGGATAATATCCAAGTTCTCTGAGTGCTTCTTGTTGGTCTTCCTGGATATTGGCATGTCAAATAGCGACCTGAGGTAGACATTGTAAAATGTTCTCCTTCGTGGCTCAGTGGTTAGCACTGCCTCACAGCACCAGTGACCTGGGTTCAATTCCTGCCTCGGACAATTGTATAGAGTTTGCACATTCTCCCCGTATCTGCGTGGGTTTCCTTTGGGTGCTCCAGTTTCCTCCAGCAGTCTAACAATGTGCAGGTCAGATGAATTGACCATGCTAAATTGCCCATAGTGTTAGGTGCATTAATCAGGGGTAGAGTAGGGGAATGGGTCTGGGAGAGATACTCTTCAGAGTGTCGATATAGACTTATTGGGCCGAAGGGTCTGTTTCCATATTGTAGGGAATCTAATCTAATCTAATCTGCTGAAAAATTGAACAGACTGACCATACTCCAAATAGCATTCTTATATATTGGTGCAAACTCTTATGGATATTAATTGTAGTGTACATCTCAGAATCCTCATCTAACCACAATTGCAAGTACGCATGGCTCTTGGCCAGTTTCATGAAGGACAGCCCCCATGCTAGATTTGCATGTAAGTACTCTATAAGGAGGGATTGGTATTTATCCAGCTACAAAAAGTGGTTTACTGTTTGTTTAAAACCTCCACAAAAGTGAACCAATTTGTCAGCCATCACAATCGATACAACTAGTGTTGCCCATTCCACAAACTGGACTGGTTTGATGATTACTTTACAGCCTTCTGATTTCTACCTCTACTTTTGCCCATAAGGCAAATGGTACCGAGCGGGCTTTGCTTCCTGGTCAGCGTACAAGTTTCTAGATCTTCCTGAAAAGCTTCCAGGTATTTAATTAGGACTTCACTCAGCTGCCATTTCTAATCAAAAAAAGGTTGAGCCAATCTTGGTGAATCTTTCTCAACCAATTTCACCCCCTCAAAACTTGGGCCCAAGCTTTTTACTGCAATTAGTGCTAATTGAACCAGTTGATGCTCTCAAGAGACCGGAACCAAAATTGTGTCCTTAATCTGTAAAGGTACCTCGGTATAGATTCTTAGTCTAGCTGAGGTCTTGTCCAAATTTAAGGGTTGGCGGCCAGAGTATATTTTGTTAAAGTCTGGTTCTGCGATCACTGAAATAGCCGTACCCGTATTGACTTCCATTAGAACCAGGTGACCACTTAACCAGACATTTATTTTCATTAGTTCTAATTTGGATGTTGGTAAGAAATTTCACTGTTCAAAATCAGATCTAAGTGGACTTTCCAGGATGTGCAATCTCCTGGATACCAGCCTGAGTTGTCTTACACAATGTTTGTTTAGTGCGACTCTTCTTCTGTCTCACTGCCACTGAAATAGCTCAACAGAAGCCAGTATCCCATCACCAAGTTACCCTTTATTTACATGTGGAGGGTTTTTGACACTGATCCAACTCCCTCAGAGTCCATTGTCAGAGTGAACAGGATGTCTGGCATTCCTGTTTTTATCTGTCAGCCAGCACTCCCCAGTTTGACCAAATTAACATCTCCAATTTTTAGAAAATTTCCTCTAGATTTATTGCCTAGCACCTATTTGAGTTTTGAATTTTGGCACATTTATGCCAAGCTCAAAGCCCACATTTATTGAGGTACAAAGAGTCCACTATGATTTGAAGGGTGAGTGTATATTGTGATGCTTATAAGACATTTAGTTAGAAGTTAAAAGGCAGGTAGCCAGATTTGAAGATCAACATTTTCATTTCAGTTGCAAAACATGCTAAATACTTTCAATATGTATTTAAGCATTTGTAATGCTTTTCTTTTATAAAATTGAGATTTCTGACAAAAGTTAATGACTTGCAACATAAATATGGAGTAAGAACATGAATTTATGATCTTGTGATAGAGTGGTGTAGCACTCCAACTCCAAACATTTTGTTGTCTAATGACTTGTGATGTCAGGAAACATGATTGCCATTTTGCACGTCGCGAATGAGACAATGATACTGTTATGTACATGGTCAGGAAGGAGAGATCACATCCAGAATGTGACACCGTCTAAGCGAGTATACAATATGGGGAATTTGGAAGCAACGTGAGAATAGAACTGGTAATTTTTTTTTCTTTCTCCATTTTAAAAGTTTCAAATTAAGTCATCTAGTTAAAAGGTTAATAAGGGAGCTGGCTCAACTGATTGAGGGATGGTTATTAGTAAATCACCTGAAACCTGAAAACGACCTCAATTAGTATTGATTAATATTGAAGCTTAACTTAGTGAGTCATCTCAGTTCACCTCAGCTCTATTTTAAACATGCGTGACAGGTAAGCTGTACACAGTCAGGAAGGAGAGATCACATCCAGAGTGACATGCAGCCTGAGTGAATATATCAGGGAATCTGGAAGCAATGTGCGAACTCAAAGCAGAGCAGAACAGGTATTTTTGTCTTGCTATTTTGGTTCATAGTTTGTAAGATTTAAACAGGATAAATTGAGGTCCAGGATCGGGAGCTGATCGCAAAAGGCTGTGACATCATAGGAAATGCATAATTCATTGGTTGGTAATAGCTACTAATTTGACTAACCATTATAGGTTATTTTCAGATTGAAAAGAAATAAGGGAAATATTTACAGGTTACAAACAAAAATATCAATAGGAAGATATTAAAAATCAAATTAATAACTAGAGATGCAGATCATGCAATGTGTTGCATCTCCATGATGTAGAAACCGGTGGACCCCATGGTCATGACCACATCTGTAGCAAGTGTTGGTTGTTTGAGGAACTCTGGCTCAGAGTTGATGAGCTGAAGTCTGAGGTTTGAAGACTGTGACCTATCAGGAAGGGAGAGAGTTGTATGAGCAATGTGTTTCAGGAGGCACTCACATCCCTTTGATTAACCACCACAAATTCAGTCAGTGGTCAGGCACAGGAGGGTGTAGCTATGAGCAAGACAGATAGAAAGATCCAGGAGGTAGCTTCAGTCTTTGAGCTTGTCTATCAGACTTGAGATTCTTGCTCGCTGTGTAGATAAGAGCAGGAGCTGTAAGGAAGATGAGCAAACTGATCATAGCACCACGGAGGAGAAAAGAAAATTCTGTTTGTACAGGATAGTTTGGCGGGGAAATAGACATTGTTCTCTGTGACCAGGATCGAGAGTCAGGAAGGTTGTGTTGTCTGCCTAGTGTCCATATTCAGTATATCTCATCTGTGTTGCAGAGGAAGTTGGAGTGGGAGGGGAAAGATCCAATTGTCATGTTACGCATTGGTCCCATGGCAGAAAGGCATGAAAGGTTCTGTTCAGTTAATATGAGCAGCAAAAGGTTCAATTATAAGTAGGAACCACAAAGGTAACAATCTCCGGATTACCATCTGAGCCTAGCACCGATTAGCTGTTCCGATGGGAATCATGCTAGCATTCGTGTCCTGAGGAATTGCATAGCTAGGACTGTGGAGAGGACTTTAAAATGAGTTCATTTGCACGTAAAGTTATAGAACAAGTTAAAGATGGAGACGGCTCAGTAGAAGTTATTAAGGTGTCCAGAACAAGTAATAGGACAGAGAGTCAGAAATCTAACTTCAGGCACTGTGGATAAGGGAAGACCTATGAGAAGGAGGGCAATTAATGTAGGACTGAGGATGTTGTACTTAAATGCACACTATACGAAACAAGGAATACTGTCCTATCAAAAGTGCAGGAAGATGGACAAATTAGGGTTGCCTTGTTATTAAGAAATGAAAATGAATTGATAGGAAGAAGTGATGTAGAGTTGGAAGGTATAGAAACTTAGCAAGTTTTGAGAAGATTTGTAGCTCAGGTTAAGGTTTTGGATGTAAGTTTGTTCACTGAGCTGCAAGGTTCATTTCCAGATGTTTCATTACCCTACTAGGTAACATCTTCAGTGGGCCTCAGGTGAAGCAATGCAGAAAATTCCTGTTTTCTATTTATATGTTTGGATTTCTTTGGGTTGATGATGTATAGAAACTATAGGGGTGAAGCTGAGGAACTGCAAAGGAAAAATGATCCTGCTGAGAGTCGTGTACAGGCCTCTGAGCAGTGGTCAGGATGTGGGACAGAAAAGAGATCAGGAGATTGAAAAGGCATGTAAGGAAGGCCCTATTCCGTTCATCATTTGGGACTTCACTATGCAGATAGACTGTGAAAATCAGGTTGGTAGTGGATCCTATGAAAAGGAAATTGTGGAATATCTACAAGATTTCTTTTGGAGCAGTTTATGGTAGAGCCCAACAGGGAACAAGCAATTCCGAATTTGGTGATGTGTAATGAGGCAGGCTTGATTAGGAAACTTGAGGTGAAGGAAGCCCGGGGGACAGTGACCACAATTTGATAGAATTCACCCTGCAGCTTGGGAGGAAGAAGCTGGAAACACATGAAAAGGTATTACAATTGAGTAAAGGTAACTATAAAGAAGTGAGGGAGGACCCCAACAGGGAGGATGTTGGACCAGCAATGGCAGGAGTTTTTTGGGGCAATTTGGGAGGCACAGCAGAAATTCTTCCCAAGGAAGAAGAAACGTCCTAAAAGGCAACCGTGGCTGACAAGGCAAGTAAGAGACGACATAAAAGCTTGTAATTTGGTGGATTAGTGGAAAGCTGGAAGATTGGAAGCCTTTAAAAACCAACAGGGGACAATTTAAAAAGGAATGGGGAGAAGATGAAATATGAAGGTTATCTTGCTAGTAATATAAAAGAAGATTACAAGAGTTATTTTTAGATATAAACAAGGTAAGAGAGAGCCACAAATGGATATTAGGCTGCTGGCAAATGAGGCTGGATAAGTAGTAATGGGAACAAAGAAATGGCAGAGGAATTGAATAAATACTTTGCATCAGTCTTCATGGAAGAAGACACCAGTAGTAAGCAGAACTTCAAGAGAGTTAGGGGGTAGAGGTTAGTGTAGTGGTCATCACAATGGAGAAGTTGCTGAGGAAGCTGAAAGATCTGAAGGTGGATAAATTACTTGGACTGGATGGACTATACACTAGGGTTCTGAAGGAGATTACTGAGGAGATTGTGGAGGCATTGATAATGATATTTTGGGAATCACTGGAAACCGGGAGAATCGCAGAGGACTCGGAAATGACGAATGTAACACCCCTGTTTAAGTAAGGAAGAAGGCAGAAGACAGGAAATATTTGGCCAGTTAGCCTGACTTCAATTATTTGAAATATTTTGGAGTTCATCATTTAAGATGAGATTGCAGAGTACTTGAAAGTGCATGGTAAAATAGGGCTGAGTCAGTACAGCTTCATCAAGGAGAGTTCATTCCTTACAAATGTGTTAGGATTCTTTGATGAGGTAACAAATAACTTAAACAAAGGAGAGCCAGTGAATATGACTTTTTGTTAGATTCCCTACAGAGTGGAAAAAAAGCTCTTTGGTCCAACAGGCCCACACTGACCCTCCAAAGAACAAACCATCCCCTTCTGACTAATGCACCTAACATGAAGGGCAATTTAGCATGGCCAATTCACCTGACCTGCATATCTTTGGTCTGTGGGAGGAAATCGGAGCACCTGGAGGAAACCCACGCAGACACGGGGAGAATGTGCAAACTCCACACAGATTTATTTGGATTTCCAGAAGGCCTTTGACAAGGTGCCACACAGGAGGCTGTTACATAAGATAAGAGCACATGCTGTTAGGGGCAAGATAGGATAGAATTAGCTAACTGGCATAGGCCAGGGTCTTTTTCAAGATGGCAACTGGTGATTGGTGAAGTTCGACAAGAGTCATTGGCAGGATCACAACTACTCGTGATATAGATTCATGATCTGGATGAAGGAACTGAGGGCATTTTTGCTGAGTTTGCAGATGACACAAAGCCGGGTGGAGAGACAGGTAGTATTGAGGAAACAAGAGAGGCTCCTAAAGGACTTGGCCAGGCGAGGAGAGCAGGTGGAACACAATGTGTGAAAGCGTGAAATTATGCATTTTGGTGGAAGAACAGAAACTTAGACTACTTTCTAAATGGGGACAGGCTTCAAAAATCTGAAGCGCTTAGGAACTTAGGAGTCCCTAGCTCAGGATTCTCTTAAGGTTAACATGCAAGATCAGTTGGCAGTTAGAAAGCAAATGCAATGTTAGAATTAATTTCAAGAGGCTAGAATACAAGAGCAGAGATGCATTGCTGAGACAGTATAAATCTCTCAGACTGCATTTAGAATATAGTGAGCAGTTTTGTGCCTTGTATTTAAGGAAGAATGTGCTGGCATTGGAAGGGTCAAGAGGAGGTTTACAAGAACAATCTGGGTTTGTACTTAATGGAGTTTAGAAGGATTGGCAGTGGATCTAATTGAAACTTGCAGAATACCAAGGGGCGTGGATTGTGTAGACATGGAGAAGATGTTTTCACTTGTGGAGACTAGAACCTGAGAGCAGAGCCCTGATCCTTTAGACCTGGGGGAAGGAGGAATACCATCAGCCAGAAGGTGGTACATCTGTGGAATTCATTGTCACACAAGGCTATGGAGTTTTTTTAGATTAGATTACTTAGTGTGGAAACAGGCCCTTCGGCCCAACAAGTCCACACTGACCCTCTGAAGAGCAATGCACCCAGACCCATTCCCCTACATTTACCCCTTCACCTAACTCTACAGGCAATTTAGCGTGGCCAATTCACCTAACCTGCACAATTTTGGACTGTGGGAGGAAACCGGAGCACCCAGAGGAAACCCACGCAGACCTGGGGAGAATGTGCAAACTCCACACAGACAGTCGCCTGAGGTGGGAATTGAACCCAGGTCTCTGGCGCTGTGAGGCAACAGTGCTAACCACTGTGCCACCATGCCACCCGTTCAAGTTATTGAATGTATTTAAGACAGCTGAATATGTTTTTGATTAGTAAAGGAACCAAGGCTCACAGGGAGAAGGCAGGAGAATGGGCTTGAGAAACAAACCAGCCATGATCAAATGGTCACGCAGACTCGATGAGCCACTTGACCTAATTCTGTTCCTGCATCTTATAGTCGTATGGTCTTCTATTTGAAAGATAGTTATTAGGTAGATCATTTGGAAGCAGCTTTTTTTTATATATTTGAATATCAGTGTGAACTTCTTCAATCATCTGAAGAATTATAAGAAATCCGTTAATCAGCAGGCCTGGTCAACGTTTTGCAATACTGCTCTGTCCAGTCATGAGTAGTAGTGATCAATTAACTGTAGTAGATGTCAGATTCATGAACATTTGCATTCTCAATGATGGCCAGAGGTCAGCATGTAAATGTAAATGGCAAGACTGTAGTATTTGCAATTATGTTCATCCAGCAGTACCTTCTTGGCCTTCTTCTGGTATTTCTAATATTGTTACCTATCTACACTTACTTCATTTCACTTCATGTGATATCAATAAACCATTAATGCAGTGGATGAGCCAGGAGCATTGTTTCCTAATGACATCACAACTCGTATTGAAGACTAGTGCACCAGAACTAACTGTTCTGTGCCTCAAGCTAAGCTGTGCTAAACTATCCAATACTTCTTATCAACCTACTTTTAATTATCAACAAAGCGATTGACAGCGTCATCAACAATGTAATCAGGCAACATTTACACATAAATAACTTGCTTACTGATGCTCTTTTGGGTTCTCAGGCCACTCGTCTCCAGACCTCACTACAGCTGTAGTCAAAATATAGACACAAGTTGAATTCACAAGCAGATTTTGCAAGTAATTTGGTGACATCAGGCAACATTCAACTGAGTGTGCAACTGGGAGCTCTAGTTCAAACAGAAATTAAAGGCAGTGAGGGAAAAATTTCTTACTGATGAATATACTGGCCAAGCTCCATTTTCAATTCCTCAGATAATGACATAGTTAATGCCCATGTGTAGCATGATCTGGACAACAACCAAACTTGGATTATCAGTGACAAGTGAGACTTGTGCAAATGTGCCAATCAGTTCCAGTTTAGGGAAAAAAAGTCGACACATTGCTCCTTAACATTCAATAGCTTTACTGTTACCACCATCTGCAATCAGTGGATCATCATTGACCAGGAACTCAAAAGATCTACTCAAATAAGGTAGTGGCTAATGGGGAAAGAGAGAGGCTGAGAATTCTAGAAACATAGAAACATTGAAAATAGGAACAGGTGCAAGTCATTTAGCCCTTGAACCTACTCCACCATTCAATATAATCATGACTGATTATCCAACTCAGTATCCTGTTCCTCATTTTGCCCCATACCCTTTGATCCCTTTTCCCTAGAACTATATGTATCTCCTTTAAAAATAATACAATGTTTTGACCTCAACTGAAATTTACCACATCTATGAATTATGACTCATGTTAGAGCCATCAAAATCTTTTCATCACCATAAGACACAAGGCAGATGTGTGATTCTTCACTTGTCTGGATGAGTGCAGCTACAGCAGCACTTAAAAAAGCTTGACATCACCCAGGACAAAGTGGATTTCGTAATTTGTATCCAATCCTCCAGCTTAATATCATGGTCGTAGAATATACAAGCCAAAAGACCTTCCACAGCCAGTGGCTGAGGCTTATTCAGCAGCAGCTCCAAAACTGATTAATCTACTATGTAGAACAGCAAGAGCAATGGATGTTATTGTAAATTCTTCAACATGGTCCACACTTTCCTGACTTGGCTGTATACTTCTATGAAGGGCTTATACTTCTATTCCTGATGAAGGGCTTATGCCCGAAACGTCGAATTTCCTATTCCTTGGATGCTGCCTGACCTGCTGTGCTTTAACCAGCAACACATTTTCAACTGTGATCTCCAGCATCTGCAGACCTCATTTTTTACCTGTATACTTCTATGCCTTTGTCACAGGGTCATAAACCTGGATAACATTGTGGGGCTACTTTCATCATAAAGATTCATGCAGGCTTTAAAATTCTTTCGGGGCAATTAGGGACAGACAAAAAAATGTAGCTTTTCCAGCAAACCTCTCATCCAGACATCAAGAAAACAAAAATTTGCATGGTTAAGCATGATAAACAGCAAAAAGAAGCTGCAGCACAGAATGTCTCGTCTATGCCATCAGCAAATTCTCTTCATGGTGAATGACAACATATGAAGCTCACATTTATTGATACCTAAGTTGGTTTTAAAATATTAACCAGAATCATCATTCAGCTGAGCATGAATTCCACACTATATTGTCCATAATTATCAT
Organism: Hemiscyllium ocellatum; assembly: GCF_020745735.1. Taxonomy (NCBI): domain Eukaryota; kingdom Metazoa; phylum Chordata; class Chondrichthyes; order Orectolobiformes; family Hemiscylliidae; genus Hemiscyllium; species Hemiscyllium ocellatum. The sequence goes on along the minus strand of NC_083411.1, from coordinate 98,981,270 downwards.
GGAAAATTAACATGTATATTTCTACTATGAAGTGATTACGTTTGCATACAAGGACTCTGCAAACAAAGAACTATTCCATCAGTGCCTCGCGGTTAACTTGACTGAATGTAATGAAGAGGAACCACAGATTGTTCAGAGTCCCTGATCTGCTTTTAGATCCATCATAACCAGGACCTGCAAGGAAAGTCTTTGTTTCTCAACCAGAAAATATCAAGACTGGTTTGGTGAGAATAATCAGGAAATCCAGGAACTACTAAAATGCAAGCATAAGATGGTTCTGACTGTAAAGAGCACCAAAACTCTCAGGAAAGAAAGCAGTTCTACAGACAAATCAAAACAAGGTCCAACATAAAGATTGTGATCTGAAGAAAGACGATCACAGGAAAGAGTGCAGACAAACCTGCAATTTGCTGACAGCTAACACATGCATTGATTCTTCAACGTAGTTAAAATCTTCCATGACCAAGTGCCCAAGGATCTACGCCTCTGAGTGCTAAAAACAAAGTAACACTCATCGAGGACAAAGAGGCAGCCAGAACTCAATAGAAAGTGTACTTCAAGGATCTTAGGTCTCACAATGAGTGTCCCTAGCTCAACCAGCAGTTATTCTACCATCATCACAACTGCAAATGAGGTGAAAAGATTATCCAATGGCTAAGGGCCTACAAGCTGTTGGTACAGACAGAATCCCACCAAAATACTGAAATACTCTGAGATGAATACACAATCTCATCTTTCTCATCTGCAAATAGGAGAACATCCCAGGTGATATCATAATTGTGACCATCTTCAAGGAAGGAGATAAAAACAGAGTGTGGTAGCTATGGAGGGATTTCACTGATACCTGTCAAGGAAACCTCATTGCAGGATTCTTCCTCAATAACCTTGAGAATACAGATTCCATCCATGAAGAGACACAATTAATACAATTCTCACTGCAAGACAATTTGAAGAAAAGTTCAGAAAATAGAAGCAATCGCTAACCTGGCCATCTTTGACTTCACAAGGTCTTTCATTCTCAATTAGGGAGGATTATGAAATGCCCTTGTCAAATTTGACGACCTGCAAAAAGTCGTCATCATCCTCTGCTGCTGCATGATTACATGCAAACTATGATCCTCACCAACGAATCGCCATAGACCCAAAACAAGTGCAAAGTAGGGGCAAGCAAGGCTGTGTCATCACGTCTATGAACTTTCCTGCCTTCCTTGCTGCAGCACTATATCCAATATCCCTGAAGTTTCTTGCGGGAGTGGAACATTTCATGAAGAGCAGGAAACTATTCAAACTTATATCCAGTTCAGATGTGAACCATGTACAAAAGATACCTGTAATCCTTTAAAAAACGTTATGATGCCTTCTCAAAATTCTGCAAATCCAACGGCTGCAATATCAGTAGCCTCTCTTACACCAACATTCCTAGTATCAAGGTGCTTGTTATTGATAACCAGCTGAATTAGGCAAGCAACATCTTTCATAAAACTGACTCAGGACTGCCAAGACTATGAATGCCATGACAGCAGGCAATGACAAAAAGGGCAGAAAAAATGCTCTCACAGAGTCATCAAGCCTTGCTGGAAAAATGCAACATCACCATAGGAATTTCTTGCCCAAGTCCACCAAACTGGACATGAAGCCTTTCAAACATCTTTATCTGGTTCATTTGGCGAGTAAGTGCAAACAGCAGAAGGGCCATGTAGAAAACCAAGAATCCCATTCACACACTTCATCAAACACCACTATTGTCCTTCCTACGGTTGGCAGTGCGAATTTGAATTGGACTGCTTTGTCACCTCAGGATCCACAACACTTTTAGATTAGACTAGATTTCCTACAGTGTGGAAACAGGCTATTTGGCCCAAAAGGTCCACACTGACCCTCTGAAGAATAACCCACCCAGATCCACTCCCCTACCCTAAATTTACTCCTGACTAATGCACCTAACACTGCAGGACAATTTAGCATGATCAATTACCCTGACCCTGACCTTTGAAATGTGGGAGGAAACCTGAGTGCTCAGAGGAAACCCACGCAGACACAGGGAGAATGTGCACCTGAGGCTGGAATCGAACTGGCGCTGTGAGGCAGCAGTGCTAACCATTGAGCCACTGTTCTGCCTTGAATGGAAGAAAGTCATCTGATGATTAGGGTAACCTCAGAAGGAGCAGAAGAACACACAAAAGCACAAGACTTTCAAACAGAAACAAGCACTTCATCTGGTCTAGTGATCTATAATGAGGCAAATTTTAACACCACATAACCAACTCCTAGCAGTGAAGTTGAAAGTGCGAATCCTCTCAGCTTGCAGCAACATTTGTGGACTCAGCCTGATCACTTTCTTGTGAGGAAACCTGGATGGAACACAATGTAACTGTATAATGCAGAAGTAATTTATTGAGACTGATCTATAGGTTAGCAAATGCAGCGTCTCCCTGCATGAAGTGGCAAGTGGGTGACGTATTCGGTAACTGAAATCTACAAGTCCTGTCTTTTAGTAATTTTATCAGATCGGCAGTATACTAATTCCAGGATAGAATATTATTGTACAGTAGTATATTTGCCTGGACAGCTTTGGGAAGAGGAAGAATGATGGGAGACTTAATGTCTGAGTCAAGGTGGAAAGCAGTTTATTTTGTACTCCCATGTACCTCCTTACACAATATGACAGTTCTGTGATTTTATGTGCTCAAAGCAGTTTCTCAAATGCTACTAGAACAATACAGAGAATGTTTTCCATCGCTTCAGCATGTTCCTTCCCTTTCACAAATAGTATTCACTGCATTTTCTCGACTAAATTAGTTACTATTTTTTAACTGCTATATTATGAAATCTTCATATGTTTAACCTCCCATGGCCTCCCTCCTACCACAGACCATTTTTTTCTTGCTCTCATTCCTCTTTCACTGGCTCAAAAACTCTTAGATTTCTATCTCACTTCAATTCTGATGAGAGATGATCAGCCGGAAACCTTAACTAACCTGAAACCTTAACTAACCTGAAGCCTTAACTTTGCCCCTCTCCGTAGAGCTGCCTAACCTGCTGATCTTTTACATCTCTTTTTTTTATTTTTCAGATTTCCATTGTCAACAATATTTTGCTTTTCTCGTCACATACCAAGCCTACTTCAGCATCTGTAACTGCATCATTGTGAACTATAAGATGGTCTGCTTAACAATCTTGCATTCTGAAAAGATTTCTTGATAATTAACTTGAATGTTTGAAACACCTTTAGCTATTTAAGTTTTTGTTAAAGCCGCATATTTACTTATGCATTGTGTATTTACACCTGCTTATAATCCTAGTTTAGCCTGGGGCTGTAGGACGCCATTTGTTGTCAAAATGAAACAGTACCAGGGTCTTGATATGGAGACTCTGGCACAAGAGATCTTTGCACTTAACTCCATCTTTGAGTAATTAGCCAGTGGCAGTGGATCATGCAACTACACCTGATGCCAAACTTCTGATTCACAGGGGATCTTGGTGGTTCCTTGGCTCCTAGAGAAAGTTAATAAGCAAGCCGTTGGTGAGGAAAACATTCCTTGATGTCTACCAATCAGCTCGCAGGGTCTGGTTCAGGTGAGTCAAAGGCACTGGAATGTAGTCCTATCGGTAGATGGTGGTTCTGGCAAACCAGCATCTTCTAGCAACTCCCACAACCAAGTGGGTTCCAGAGATAGTGGCTATCACCTTTCTTTGCTTTTATTCTGTGAGATCAAGAGGGAGACACAGTCGCTAAGCACATCTGGTTCTCTAAATCTAGTGCAACCAAAAAACAAATGAAGAAGGCACTTCGTTCATTGTCTTACCTACCATAAGCATGAGCTTGATTTCTTATGCTCAAAAAAGCCGTTAACTTTCTAGTATCAAAGAATGTACCTGGAAAAGATACAGTAAAAAGAAAGGTCATCAAATATGTAAAGGCCCAACTGCTTCCATACCTCCATGGTCTCTTCTACCTTTGCTGGAAAAAAGGCTGTATCCTACAGGATATTATTGATGCAACTATCAACGTATTATACAAGAATATAGATAATTGAAAATGTAGAAACTACCAGTGATCTCACTTTTTAATGTCACTGGAAGTTTTTTTTTGCCAGAGTCATTCTAACAAGGCTTTATTGAACAGTTAATAGGATGTAGCAACTGGCACAGTTTAGCTCCAGAGCAGGCAGAGCTAATATTTAATTTAAAATTATGATTGATAGGTATTTTAGTTTTGTTTATTTTAGATTTTGGCTTTTGAAAGAGTGGCATGTGAGTTTTGGTCTTTGTCCATGAAGGGATTTAATGATTAACTTGTAAGTATTTCTGTAGCAATGATGATTTCTCAACAATTAATGAGAGAGAGACTTTCTGGAGAGTAACACAGTTTTGTTTTTATTGGGTTAGTTTTACAAGTGAACAGATGAAACATTGCGCAATATGCTTCCGTTAGAAGGATCTGGAGTTTTTTTTAGACTCGGGGAAACACCCATAGTTTTAATAAACCTTTTTATTTTTCAGTTAGCAAAAGTTGTGGTTGTAACTGGCTGATAAAACAGATTCTTCTGATGAGGAGGTATGCAGAGGATCATCGATTATCCAAAGGACATGGGTGGGCAGTATTTCATTCGGTTAATTGAAGCATAGTTAGCATAGTTTAGCTGAGTGTCAGCACCCTGTAATCTTGCTGGGCAATCCGATATTCAGATAGTTGAATGCCAGATAATTGAGTTTCCTCAATAGTTTAGTAATGTTAAGACATAAGATACCTCAATATAAGGTGGATAGCTTTAAAGTTCCAGACCAGAAGTGTGTGACTAAAACCTTGAAGGAGTTATTTGAAGCTGAGAAAGTCTAAGATCAGTTGTATGAAGAGTAGAGAAGATGCTATCAGGTTCTCAAGATTGAAAGTTGAAGCATCTGTTAAGTTAAGCTCTTTAGGTGTGATAATATCTCTGATGTGAGTACAGTAAAGGTTGCTGTTGGGATCTTGCTTATGTGGATCTCACAAAAGCATGTTACATTTCCTTCACCAACTAATGTTACCATAAAGGTCCTTCGCTTTCAACCTCACCCCTTGCCTGAGGCATGGTGACCATCAGGTTAAACTCACCACTAGTTGTCTCACTTCCTCTAATGAGACAGCAGCCCTATGGTCCTCTGAGATGACGGTGACTTTACTTTTTCACACTGTAGACAAGAAAAGACTCCAGTCTCATACAGCGCTTTCATAATAGAATGCACAGCAGTATTCAGTTCAATAGGTCTACGTCTAAGAGTTTTGCGCTCAACAATGGGCTCTTAGTTCTTAGCATGTTAGTTATTTCTCTGTTATGAATCTTTTTCTCTGTCCTACTAATCTTTGCTTTCACTGCTTATCTATAAGGCCCATTGCTATCAATGGCTTGCTGAGCGGCAAAAAAAAAGATAATTTATATCGACAAAGCAAAAATATTGTCGTTGTAACACATCTTTGGCCACACATGGAAAGATAAAATCACCAATGGAGCAGTCCATTCTATGGCAAACATGCAGAAAATGCTAATAATAATCAAGCAAAGAAGGCTTCACTGGCTTGGAAAATCTGCGGGAAAGAAGATGACCATGTCTCCAAGAAATAGCACATGCCAGGAGACCAACAGGGTGTCAAAGTTTCAATGCAAGGATATTGTCAGAAGACATGGACACTCTCAGTGTTAATCATGACAAATGGGAGTCTCTAGCTGATGAATAATGCAAATGGTGATCACCAGCAGTGAGTAATAGTTTACCACCATGATAGCATGTGCTTTCAGAAGCTCCAAAAACATATGCCAGTCGTGCAAACAATGCATCAGCAGAGATTATCTCGCATCACTAGCAAGAAACAACTCAATGTATGGTGCTTGTGATGGACAGTCTTTCCAGAACTAGCCTATTCAGCCATCAAAAGAAGTGAAGCAGATGATCTTATCTGACATCACCGATGTTCTCATGCTGCATTTCTATTATCTTTTGCAGACTCAACAATGCCATTCTAATGTACTTAGGTGTTTACAACAAAAGGTTTCAACAGATAAAAGAAACTTACATTTGTATAATGCCTTTGTGTCTTAAGGATCTACCAAAGTGTTCCATGATCAATGGGTTGCTTTTACAGTGCAGTCACTATCGCAAGGTATGAGAGTAAAGTAACAGTGAGATAAATGACCAGATAACCGATTTGAGTTGTGTTAGTTTAAAGATAAATGTGGGCCAGGATCAGGCAAATTTGCCTGCTCCTCCTGATCAACTAGCTCTATATGATATTTTTACACCCAATTAATCAGGGAATGAAGCTGTGGCTTTAATGACTGATCTGAAAGATTCTGCTTTACATAACACTGCAGCGCTTAGGTACTTCACTGAAATGTCAGTTTAGATTCTGTGCTCTTGTCCTGGAGTGGGGCTTGAACCTACAATCTTCTGTCTTTTTCTAATATCATAACTGGCAGTGCAAAATTTAAAGTGCATAACTGCAGTCTTAGTTACTGTTGGGTTAGTTCCCCGCCTGTTAAGATGGTGGAGAGTAAGGACCTCCTATGCCCATTCCCTATACCATTAACAAATGTATTAGCAAGCAGAGACTAATAACAGTGAACCTAATTCTGTTCCTCTGCTGGTTTCTGCTCCCTATTTGGTGTGGTTTAGGTCCAGAAAAAAACAGAAAAGGTATTTAACCTATGACCTCTTACTCCTTGCGGCCACCTATTGACTGAACTGATATAGAGCAGATAATTGTTTCAAGAATAATTATTAAAATTGATTCAACATATTCACCAATGCTTCCTGTTGTAATTATTGGACAAGATTGTTTAGAGATTTTGATATTTCATTCATTCTGCCCTTTGCTCCTAGACTCTCCCACAAGAGGAAACAACTGCCCCATATCTACTCTATCAAGTTCCCTAAGAATTTTGCATGTTCTGATAAGGTTGCTTCTCATTATTGTAAATTCCAATAAGTGAAGGCTCAACCTAATGAACCTCTCCTCATAAGGAAATCCCCCCCGGACTCAGGATCAACTCAGTTAACCATTTCTGGACTGCCTCCAATGCTAGTGTATTTTTCCTTAGGTAAGGGATCTAAAACCGTTGTTATGGACTAGGCCAGACCACTCAAAACATGCTGAAGCAGGCAGTCCCAGACCATAACCTGGCAATTTGTTTCGGTAAGTATACAGTGAAAATTACCCAGAGTAAGTTAGCTAGGTTGATCACTAAATTTTAAAACAGACAAAGATTTATTCACAAAATTGTACGATGAAACACAAAGAACGGAATAAAGAACACCATACAGAACTCAGACTATCCAATTCGACTTAGTTATGCTGTTCTGAATGTACACAACAGTCCCAATAAGCAAAGTCCCTTTAAAAAACAGTATAAATGGACTACATGCTTACAGGTTGAAGTTGATGGGCAGAAGGGGAGAGAGAGAGAGACAGAGAGAGAGTTTCCACACAGCTCCCTGTTGAACTTCTTACCAGGTCAAGACTGAAATAAAACTGTTCAGCTCAGCTAGAGAGCTGACCATTCCCCTTTCTTCATACAGGTCACTTCCAAAACATGACCACTTTGGCCTGAAGTCTCATCTGTTTACATATAAACAAAAGGCCTGTCAAAATCCTTTTCATCTCTGTACGAAACCAGACTGATTGGAGCCCGGCCCGGTTTATTGCCTCTCTGAAAACAATCAAGGACAGACTCTCTTTGAGCCAAGGAACGGTTTTTAGCCAAAAAGGGACTAGCTTTGTGACACTGTTCATAGTATTATAAGTATGGTCTGACTAATGTTGAGAGTGTGCTGGAAAAGCACAGCAGATCACGCAGCATCCGAAGAGCAGAAGAATCGACGGTTCAGGAATCTTATCTGATGAAGGGCTTATGTCAGAAACGTCGATTCTCCTGCTTCTTGGATGGTGCCTGACCTGCTGTGCTTTCCCAGCACCACACTCTCAACTCTAATCTCCAGCATCTGCAGTCCTCAGTTTCTCCCATGGTCTGACTAATGCCTTCAATACTCTTAGCAAGGCTTCCCTATTGTTGTACTTGACTCCCTTTAAAATAAAGGCCAGCAGTCCATTTAGCTTCCTGTTACCTGCTGAATTTGAATGCTAGCAGTTTTGTGATTTCTGCATAAGGATCCCTAAATCTTTTCATCCTGCAGCTGTCTGATATTCTTTCTTTATTTAAATAATATTCAGTTCTGCTATTTTTCCTGTCAAAGTGCTTAACTTCATGGTTTTCCACATTATATTCCATCTGACAGGTTTAACTGCCTGCGTCTCTCTGAAGACATTTTGTGTCAGCCTCACCATTTCACACCCACTTTGTGTCATCCACAAATTTGTTGATGGTCAATATAGTTCACTCATCCAAGTCATTTCTACATATTGTAAATAATTGTGACCCTAGTGCAAATCCCTGTGGCACTCCATTTGTTACAGATTGCCATTCTGAAAAGGCCCACTTTACCTCAACTCTCGGTCTTCTATTATTTAGCCAATCCTTATTGCTAATATTATTCCCAACTCCATGGGCTCCAATTAAGTAGTCTTGTGTGCAATATCTTATTGAATACCTTTAAAAATCCAAACACATTATATCCCATGTCTCCTCTTTTTCTACTCTTTGTTACCTCCTCATGAATCCTAATAAACTTATCAGACAAAAGTTTCCTTTCATTTAAGTCATGCTAACCCTTTCATTATATTATGCATTTCTAAATGGTCTGCCATTATATCCTTTACAATGGATTCTAATTGTTTCCCATGACAGATATTAAGCTAACCGGGCTATAGCTACCTGGATTCTTTTGCCTCCTTCCCTTTTTCAATAAGTGTGTTGTCATGGCAGTTTTCCAATCCTCTGGGACCTTTGCACAATCTAAGGATTTGTGGAAGCACATACTACTGCTTGTTCCTTTAGTATCCATAGGTGCAACCCATCAAGTCTACGTATCTTACCTGTCCTTAACTCCATTAATTTCACCAATACTTTTTCTCTAATGGCAGTTACTGTATTTATTTCTTCCCCACCTTTTTCTCCTTGATTTATTATAATTGGAGTGTTATTAATATCCTTTACCATGAAGACTGATTCAAAGTATTTATTTAGTTTCACTGTCATCCCTCAATCCCCATTATTATTTCCTCAGCAACAATTTGTTTAGAAGGGAGAAAGAGAGGACTGCAGATGCTGGAGATCAGAGTCAAAATGTGTGGAGCTGGAAAAGCACAGAAGGTCAGGCAGCATCCGGGGAGCAGGAGAGTCGACGTTTTGAGCATAAGTCACTTCTGTTAGTGATGTTACCCACAATATCATGATCACACCCACTCCAGAGATAGTCTCTGCCCCAATCCCCAACTCCATCCCCAGACTAGACATGTTTTCACCATTCCCCCCGACCTCCCTCTCACTGAGAATGAATGAATAGTCCTCAGTAAAGGCCTCACACTCATCCCACTCTGCTCCTGGATCAAGGAATTCAACATGTGTCGTGACATCAAACTTTTCTTGCACCGCTTCCACCTCCATGCTTACTTTTTCCACCAGGACTCCCAGTCACTCTCCGAGGACCCCTTCTCCTGCCTCCAGCACATTCCATCCACTTGGACACCCTGTGCTGGTCTGTTACCTGCCCTCAATCTCTTCATCTCCAACTGTCGTTGTGACATGGACTGCCTCTACCCTCTCACTTTCACAATGCACAGCCCTCCACTCCACCCTCTCCAACCTGAATCTCATCATCAAACCTCTGACCTATCACCATCAGCCCCCACATTCATCTACCTATTGCATTCCCAGCTACCTTCTCCCTAGCCGTCCCACCCTCCCATTTATCTCTCAGCCCCCTTGCCCTCCCTCCCCCCCATTAACAACATTCTGAAGGGCTAATGCTCAAAACATCGACTCTCCTGCTCCTCACCTGCCTAACCGGCTGTGCCTATCCAAAACCACACTTTTTGACTCCGACGTCATTCTTTAAGAGTCTATATTCACTTTGGCTCCTCTTTGTCTTCCTTTTTCATAAATTTAAAGAAGCTCTTGCTTTCTTTTATATTATTTGTTAGTTTACATTTATAATTAAGTTTACACTTAGATTTTGTGGCAATCTTTGTTTGCTTTTAAAATTTTCCCAGTCCCCAGATTTATGACTGCTTTTTGACACTTTTTTTTATTTCCGATCATTAACTTCCTTGATTCACCATGATTCTGTTTATCCCCTTCTTATAATCCATCTTCCTCACTGGGATACATCTTTGTTGTGAACCAAGACATTTTTTTTAAAGTTTCCCCTTCATCTTCTCTGCCAAATTCCTTTCCCAGTCCAAGCTAGCCAACTCTGCCTTCAATTCATTGCAGTTCCGGGCGGGATACCCCAAACTGTTAGGCTCCCCTTCTTCATTCTACAATCCCTTTGATTAGTTGCAAATGATTAATACTCAAAAAAATTCCTTCTCTTGTTATAGCTTTCTCCCAGACCCATTGAACTTATGCTTAAGATAGAAACCAGGTTTCTTGAATGAATAAAAAGAGTGAATTTACTTTCTTACTACACATGAGAATAAATACCAGTGCAACACACATACACACAAATTAGAAATGAGGTGACTCAAAAAAAGATAATAATAAATAAAATATTATATGGATCACTCTGAATTGTTCATGAATAGCAGGTTTTTAAAAAGTTGCAGCCTTTATTGGGTTGAACGAGTAGCATTGATACTGGCAGTTCAACAATGGAATTTAAAGATTTTTGATTTTATAGGCTAATTGAAGTTCTTTTATCCTAATTCCTTTATTAACTTGTTCATAGTATTCAGAGTGAGAGACATTTTTATTTCTTTACCAGCAACACTGGGTTCCTTAATAGCTTTTACTAAACTGTAACTTCCGTAGCATTAGAGAGAGACTCTAGTCCACTGTAGCCTGATTATAATAGAGACTAGTGTTGTGTCTTTCTAATAAACCTTCTTTTGCATATTTCTAGAAAGGGAAAGCACAATCATTTCTGCAAGAGTTGACTCTCTGCCAAGAGGGCAAGGGGCTAGTCAGGCTATTTATTATCTGAATTTGCTCTCCCTCTGTTGAAGTTTCATTGACAATTTTATGTGTCCATTCCATTAGTCAGCCAATGAACTTATGTCTGCAGTTATTTTGTCTCAGTAGCAGTCTTCCTTTTATAAAGTATATATTGGAACTAAGTGCTGAAATACATTTTAGGGTTCTTATCTCTTGTCATAACATTTCCCCCATTTGACAAATGAAATGAAATTCTCTTTTTTTAACTCAACTCCTAGGATGCAAATGTCACTAGCATTTATTGCCCATCTCTGATGGTGAGATGACTCCTTGAATTATTGCAATCTATTTAGCTTAAGAACACCCTCAATAGTATTAAGAAGCATGTTCCAGGATTTTGACCTGGCAACACTAATCGAGCCACAATATATTTTCACGTCATAATGGTAAGTGTTTTGGAAAGGAACATTTAGACGGTAGTGTTCCCATGTATCAGCTGTCGTTCTAGATAGTAATGGTCATGGCAGGCCCATGAATTCCCCAAGGGGAAAACAACCTTTTGCATTCTTCCTGTCAGGTCTCCTAAGTGTTTTGTATGCTTCAATAAGTTAGCCTCTCATTCTTCTAAACACCAATGACCACAGGCCCAACCACTGCTCATACAACAGTCCCAGGATCAACCGAGTGAACCATCTCTAAAGGGATTTGCATCTGCAGTCTGTTCTGCTATTCCATCTGACCGACTTTCTCTGTATGTGTCCTGATAAATGCTGTTGGTTGTTCCAGTATCCTCCAGCAATTGGCCTGGTCCTACCCTACCTTTTTGCAGCTAAATTGATAGGCTTGTTGGCCTCACGTTTCATCTTAGTATCATTTTCTTCCTGAGGATGGCTTCCAACATTTCCCTGTCTCCCGTGGGCACTCAGTTTCCTTTCACTCTTCCCACCTCTTTACTTTCCAGCTGATGGGGGTGGCTAGGACAGTGTTTATTCTAGAATGGGGGTTGTAGATCAGCTCATAATCGTTAGCCAGTACAGCTGCCTGTCTTCATCCTGTCACACTCAAAAATTTAATCTTATTGGGAAAGGGATTAAATTTTAAACTCCTCAAGGAAAAGTGTTCCATTGAGTTTTCATAAGTGGATTCTGTCTTAAGTGCTCATACCCACTGGTCAAAAGCAACTGATTAAACCATTGAAATTCTAGATGTGTCCAGTCAGCCCAATTCCTGAGGATGTGGAAATTTTGATGGAATTCTTTTCTCCAAAAAGGATAAAAGTAAAAAGAAAAGATTGTCAGATCTGTCTTTGAATTGACCATAAACAGCAGATCGCACAACATTGTGATGGTTATTGGATTGCCACAGTGGTATTGACATTGGCAGATGAACAGTAAAAAGTTCCTTGGATGCTGCCTAACCTGCTGTGCTTTAACCAGCAACACATTTTCAGCATTGGCAGATGAACAGCCAATTTTTAACATTCTTCATATGTTTGAAGTTGTTTGAATTTCCATTTTCAGACTTCTTTATTTAAAATTCATTAACACTAACACTTGAAGTGAGAGACATTGTTTCTGTCTTTGCTCACCGTGCAAGGGTGCTCACTGGTTGTTTTTGAGCTGTGACTTTCACTGTGTTTACGATATGCATTAGTTCTCAGTGTCTTAAGAATAATGCAGATTTGAATTGAAACCATCTTGAATGATCATCTTGTATATTTTTTGGAATGGGAAACCATGAAAAGTTCTGCAGAAATGGCTCTCTGCTGAGTCAGCAGAGGGGTTATCAGTCCCTCATTATTTCAAGTCATTCTCTCTGTTTGAAGTTTCATTGATATCCTTTGGTGTTACACTCTATTTATCCCCATATAGAATTTCCACGTCATCATTTTGTCTGTGTTCCAGACCCCCCAATTTTAAATAAAAATATGTTTTGAGATTAAAAGCTCAAAACATGTAGTTTTTTGAGGTTCTAAGCATTTTTTTAACACTCTAGCAATGAAGTCTTGAATTCAGTATACTTTATTAACAGATTTCCATCCTGGTATTTGTGCACATATATATCCAGGTCTGTTTGTTCTGTACACCTTTTACAGTGGTGCCGTTTCTTTTATACAGCCTCTTCATGTTCCTTGTACCAAAGTGTATCACCTCATAATTCTCTGCCAACTATCAGCCCACTCCACCAACTTGTTAATTTTTTTTTGAATTTCTACACTTTCCTCCTTACAACTTGCAGTTTTTCCAAGTGGCATGATATATTGAAGTCTGCAGCTTTCACACTGTGGGATGTATGTAAGCTCCTGGAACATAAGGATGAGACATGGGTCACATATTATTGAAGACTACAATGAATATTTACCACAGCTGCTCATAATTACATATGTATATTACATTTATAAGCTTTTGGACTCAAGCTAAGCAATTCAGACATCGTATAATGTACTCCCCTCAGCAACTTATGCCACAAGAAAACAGATCTCAGTTAGGTGGAAACTGCATTTTATGCCAGAAACATGCCATGATATAATGACGACATCATGAGCATGTCCCTTAAAGGTTTATCACCTGTCTGCTGTGATACATAATATATTAACTTTTTTCAAAGAAAATAAAGCCAACCAGATAGTTATATATCGTCAATTCAACAATTTTACATACATGTAACACAGAGTTCACAAAATTAAACATTCAAATTTAAGTTTAATGTTCTGGAGATTTAACTTCCCTGAATTAGAAAATCATTTTTTGGTGCTTAAAATGCTGTCCTTGAACAGGAGGGTGGGATAATTAAACTGAAAGTATCTTTTGACTATCAATGTTAGCTTTAAGTCTGTAATAAGCCTTTTAACCAGTGTTTCTTAATTTTTTTGTCAGGAATCAGGCTATGACTTTGACATTTTTCATTTCTGTACAGAGATAGAGGGCTTCTGGTTTCCTAGGTCTTAGGCTATAAGTAGAAAGCAGGTAAATCTACCTGAACTGTTAAAGTTGGAATTGTGTACTCATGTAAACTTATTACAGCTGGTCATTGAAATGCATTATAAGCCACAGCTGTCTAACCCCCAGTGAAGATTTCTTTCCTCGGTGATATGGCTGATTACTACCAGAAAATAATAGAAAGGAACAGAGAATGTGAGCATCATATTGCGCTGAGGAATCATCCTAGACTAGGGAAAATTGATAATAGGACAAATATAAAGGCATTGTATTTGAATGAGCATAGCTGTCAGAATGAAATTGATGGGTTAACAGTGCAAATACAGACAAATAGGCAAGATTTGGTGATGATTACTGAGATGCAGCTACTCAGCACCTTAACAGTATAGACTGAAAAGGAGATAGTATAGCTTTGTTAATAAAGGAAACAATTTGTGCTGTAGTGAGAAATGATTTTGCCATTGGAGGTCAAGATGTAGAATTGGTCTGAGCAGAAGTATGAATTAGCAAAGAAAAGAAGTTGCAGGCAGGAATAATCTGTGGGTCCCCTAACAGGGGACTCATAGATTCACAGAGATGTACAGCATGAAAGCAGAACCTTCGGTCTAACTCAGCTATGCTGATCAGATATCCTAAATTAAACTAGTCCCATCTGCCTATAGACCTGTAAATCCTTCCTGTTCATATACCCATCCAGATGCCTTTTAAATATTGCAATTGTACCAGTCTACACCACTTCTCCTGGAAGCTCATTTGATACACACTCCACCCTCTGTGTGAAAAGATTATCCCTTAGATCCCTTTTAAATCTTACCCCTCTCACCCTAAACCTATGCTTTCCAATTTTGGCCTCTCCTACCCCAGGGGAAAGACCTTATCTATTTACCCCATCTATGCCCCTCATGATTTTATATATCTCTATAACTCACCTGTCAGCCCCTGACAGTCCTTGGAAAACAGCCCCAGCCTTTTCAGCCTCTCCCTATAGCTCAAATCCTCCAACCTGGCAACATGCTTGTAAATCTGTTCTGAATCCTTTCAGGTTTCACAATATCCCTCCTGTAGGAGAGAAATCAGAATTGCACAGTAGGACATAGTATAAACTAAGAAATATTAGGAAAGGTACGACAATAACTGTGGCTAATTTTAATATGCATATAGACTGTTTTAATCAAATTGACAAAAGTATCCTTGAGGGAAAGTTCATAAAGTGTGTGGAAATTGTTTCTTAGAGCAATATATTGGGGAACCAACCAGGGAACAGGCCATTTTGGATTTAGCATTGTGTAATGGGATGGAATTAATTAATGATTTCATAGTAAAGGATCCTCGAAGGGAAGAGTGATCATTGCATGTTGGAATTTCAAATTATTTTTGAGGTTGAGAATATGAATTCCATACTCAATTCTGATGTTGAACAGAGGTAACCACATAGACATGAGGACAGCTTTAGCCAGGTGGACTGGGTGGAAAAATTGAAAGGACAGTTGATGATCAGTGGCAGACACTCAAGGACATATGCAATTTCTCCTAACTAAAATATATTCCAGAGAGAAAGAAAGTTTGCTAGAGGGGGAAAGGCATCCATGGAAGGAAGTTAAGGATAACATAAAGGCTTAAGGTAAGTCATACCATATTGCCAAGGTCTGCAGCAGGCCAGAGGATTGAGAAACTTTTAAAGACCAATGAAGAATTGCCAAAAACTAATGAAAATGACAAAAGTTAATTTTGAAATAAGATTAATGCAAAACATAAAAAGCAATAACAAAAGCTTCTGTAAGTATATAAAAAAGAATCGATCACCTCAAGAGACTTTTGGTTCTTTAGAGGATGAGTCTTGTGAGTGGGAGAATACAAAAATGGCAGGGAGACTAAGTCAATATTTTGCCTCACATTTCATGGTGGAAGCTGCTGAAACCATCTCAATCACAGATAATGCAAAGGTGCTAAAAAAGTAGGAAATTAAAACAATAGTCATCACTAGGGAAAAAGTATTGATCAAACTATTGATGTTAGAGGCAGACATTCTATCATCTTGAAGGAAATGGCAGCAGAGTTAGTGGATTGCTTGGTTACAATACTCCAAAATCCCTTGGATTCTGGAATGGTTCCAGTAGATTGGGAAAAGGGGAATAAAACACCTTATTAAAAAAGGGAGGGAGGCCAGAAAATAGAAAACTATAGACCAGTTAATTTAACATTTGTCAATGGCAAATTATTGGGATACATTATTAAGGAAATAATAACAAGACGTTCGGAAAGTCAAAATGCAATCCATCCGAGTCAGCATAGTTTCATGACTAAGTTTGCTAGAGTTCTTCAAAAATGTAACAAATAAAGTGTGAAATGGGGATCCTGTAGACGTCATTTATCTGGATTTCCAGAAGACATTTGATAAGAGATTGCACAAAAGATTAATACACAAGATAAGATCATGTAGTATTAGGGGATTGGCTAACCAATAGAAAGTGGAGAGTCAGGATAAATAGGTCTGTTTCTGCTTGTCAAATTGTAACTAGTGGGGCACCAAAGGGTTGGTCCTCAGGCCCCAACCATTAGTAATCCATATTAATGACATGGATACAGGGATAGAATGTACTATAGACAAATTTCAGATAACACTAAATTAGGTGGGAAAGTAAGTTGCAGTAAAGAAATAAGAAATGTACAAATAGATATAGATAGGTTATTTTAATAAGCCAAAATTTGGCAGATGGAGTTTAACATGGAACAATGTGAGGTTATCTATTTTGATCAGAAGAATGTAAAAACAGCTGATTATCTAAATGGAGAGAAACTTCAAAATGCTTTGGTGCAGGGGATCTGGTTGACGTTCTGCAGTATTTGCAGAAAGTGGAAGCAGAATTCATGTACAATTGGTAATAAGGAGAGCAAATGTGATTTTGGCAGTTATTGCTGAAGGAATGCAATATAAAAATAGGGAAGCATTATTACACTGATTTAAAAAAACAGAAATACAAGTGCTGGAACTTAGAAACAAAAACAGAAATTGCAATTTTAAAATAATTACAAAACAGAAATAGTTCACTTCAAGAAGGGTCATATTAACTTTGCTTTCTGTTCACATATGCTGCCAGATCTGCTGAGTTTTTCTAACAATTTCTGTTTATTTTATGAACTATTATTAGAATTGTACAAATCAGTCAAGGTACTACATACACTTATGGTGCCTTTACTTGAGAAAGGATATAATTACATTGGAGAGAGTTCAGAGACAGTTTACTGGATTAATTCCAGAGATGAAAATCTAGTCTTATGAGGAGAGTTTCAGCAATTTGGGCTTGTACATTTAGAAGAATGAGAGGAGATCTAATTGAGGTCTTTAAGATGCTAAAGAGGATTTACAATGTGGATGTAGAGTGGATGTTTGCTCTCGTAGTGCAATCAAAAATGAGACGTCATTGTTTTAGGCTAAGGGGTGATAGATTTATAACAGAGATGAGGAGGAATTACTTCTCACAAGTGGTAGTGTACCTGTGGAATTCAGTATCTCAGAGTGTGGTGGAACAAGTCGCTCAATAAATTTAATGAGAAAATAGATTTTTAATTAGGAGCAGGTTGAGGGATTATGGAGAGTAGGGCAGGAAAATGGATTAAGGCCGAGATGAAAGCAGCCGTCATCGTATTAAATGACTGAGCAGATACAAGGAACTGAATTGCCTACTCATGTTCCTAATCTTTATGTTTGTGTGTTTTTAAGCCATTATTTGTGCTTACTACCATGCTGCCTCCATGACGTTAGGCAACTTGGTGGACTGATGATCTGCAGCTATCATGCTGTGATACTAACGTCATCTCCTATACCAACTGGACGAAACATGAGACTTCCCAATGAACTTTATTACAGCTCCCAGTACTTACATTTCTACACTATTAACTCAGGCCTATCTATGTGTCTGGGCTCAAGCTAAGCAATTTTGTGTGGTCATGCTGGAAGAGGACAGAGCTCAGTAAAATGGAGACTGAGAGATTTATATCGTTAATTCAAAAGTTGTGGTAAGATGACGACGTCAAGAACATAAAGTCCTTAAAAATACTATGTATCACATATCTGCCGCACGATATAACACAAGAATATCTATTCAACAATTTCTCAGATATATCCTGTTGACAAAAAGTAAAACAATTCCAGTCAAGTCAGTTACAAGCCATTCAGTTATGCTTTGTCAATGGAAAATGCAAAATATAGAAAATGTCATCAATCATATTGTGAAGCTTCACTTCTGAGGAAGTAACCTGGTCTCCACTGTTCAAATAAAAGTAAAATTCTGCAGGTGTTGGAAATCTGTAATATAAAATTCTGAGAGAAATTCAGCAGGTCTGGCAGCATTTGTGTACAGAGAAACACATGCATTTTCTGTCCAATGTAACTCTTCTTCAGAACTTGAATTTTTGATCAGTAGCTTCTCAAGGAAAAAGATGGATGAATAATTAATGCCACCAGTACTCATGTACATGAATAAATTGAAAACAAACACCTTAATCCAATCTTGTGGGTCATTAGTAACTGCCTTCCTTGACACAATTTTAATGTCAGACCAGTAGTTTACAATTGTAGCAACAACTGGAGAAATTGAAGAACTTTCTAAAGAAGGGTCACTGGACTCAAAACATTAACTCTGCCTACTCTACACAGATGCTGTCAGACCTTCTGAATTTCTCAAACAATTTCTGTTTTGTTTCAGATCTTCAGCATCTACAGGTTTTTGAGGGTTTTTTTTCATCATTTCCAATTGTAGTTGCTGCCTACTGATGTTTCAGCTTGTGTAATTGGTTAGTCAACAGTACGTACGCAAATGAGTTCTGGCCATTAAATTCATCTGGATTTTAATGACGCTGTGTTCTTTGATTGTGTCATTGGTTTGGAGTTTACACTTATCAATTCCACTGTTCCCTAAAAATTTGGAGCTTGCTGACCACTGCCAATATTTTCAACCACTTTCCCAATAAGCTTTTAAGTTTTTCATATTTTTTTCTGTGCCTTCCTAACCAATCTGTTCCATATTTTTACAAATTTGCGTGTAAAGTTGTGAAATCTAGCAAATTGTTCAGTATTCTCTTATGAATTTGAGCAGCTGGCCTTAAAATTTGTCAATTTCAAAAACATTCTGTGGTTCAATTTGTTAGACTTTTAAACACTGAACCAGTTACTGCCCTCTTCAACTAATCTCTTTATCAGTGTCGTAATCCCACATTCTTCAATCTGTCTTCACAGCTCATATGTCATAAAACAAGTGTCTGATTGATTAGCCTTTTCTGCACAAGCTCAGTGAACTGTTAGGATATGTTACTGTAGTAAGGCAAATAAAATTGTAAATATTTTTAAATAACCTGTTCAGATACATTTGGACACATGTCTGGGGCAGCTGGGATGTGAACTCAGAGGTGGGCACATTATTATCGGGTCACAAGATGCCTAAATAAACTACATTCTATACAGTTCTCCATGTGCACTTTGATTTCATCACTCCAGCACAGCTGTGTTTCATTATTCCTGATCTCTTATTGGGAATAATCAGTGTTCTTGTGGCACAGAGGTACTGCCCATTACCTCGGAGTCAGGAGGCCCAGGTTGAAGTCCACGCCTGCTGCAGAGGTATTGAATAATATCTTTGAATAGGTTGATTAAAAATATCTATTGAAATTTTTGTTCCAGCTCTCTACGATACCAAATCCAGTCAAATACAACAAAGGATTATAAATGCTGGTAGTCCAAAACAAAAACAGGAATTTCTGGAGAAACTCAGCAGGTCTGGCAGCATCTGTGGAGAGAAAGCAGATCCAGCGAACTTACCTTTCAAGTGTTGCATACTAATTCAGTAGTTTTCTGAATCAATGTCTCAGATTCCTATCCTGTGTGGAATTCTATAGTCTGGAGCTACAGTTTATAGACCTCAAGTTTATTTCCCTTATTTGACATTATTGCCTTGCATCCATCTATATTAAATATAATTTGCCAGCTTATTAATATCTGCTACATTTGACTTGCCCATTCCTGATCTTTTTTTATGTTCTTGAATCCAAATCATTTAGATGTACTGTCAGCAAAAGTAGCTCCTGGACTAATCTCTGTGAAGTTTTATTATTGACCTCTTACACTGTCGACTTTGCACCATTCACAACCTTTTTTCTGTTATCTCTAGTTTAGCTGATTTTCCCAAGCTTTTCTCAAAGTGTATCTCTTCCTGGCTTTTGGATTACTCAGGAGTCACTCTATCAAAAGATTTTCTGATATCTAAACAGACCACATCCATAGATATTCAATTTTTTGAAGATGTTCAGCAAATGTGTTAGGCAAAGCTTCCTTTCTTTAAATTCATGATGTTCTTACCATAAATATCTACATGTTTCACTCTCTAATCTTTCAGGATTTCTTCTACCACTTTACAGTAAATCTCAGGCTCACTGATTTGCAGTTGTCTGGATTATTCCTATTACAGGGACTATTCCTTTTTAAAGAGGCGGGAAATCATGTCTCACAAACTTGATTGAGTTTTTTGAAGAAGTAACAAAGAGGATTGATGAGGGCAGAGAGCTAGACGTGATCTATATGGACTTCAGTAAGGTTTTGACAAGGTTCCCCATGGGAGATTGGTTAGCAAGGTTAGATCTCATGGAATACAGGGAGAACTAGCCATTTAGATACCGAACTGGCTCAAAGGTGGAAGACAGAGGGTGGTGGTGGAGGGTTATTTTTCAGACTGGAGGCCTGTGACCAGTAGAGTGCCACAAGGATCGGTGCTGGGTCTACTACTTTTCGTTATTTATATAAATGATTTGGATGTGAGCATAAGAGGTACAGTTAGTAATTTTGCAGATGACACCAAAAATGGAGGTGCAGTGGACAGCGAAGAAGGCTACCTTGGATTACAACAGGATCTTGATCAGATGGGCCAATGGGCTGAAGAGTGGCCGATGGAGTTTAATTTAGATAAATGTGAGGTGCTGCATTTTGGGAAAGCAAATTTTAGCAGGACATACACTTAATGGTAAGGTCCTAGGGAGTGTTGCTGAACAAAGAGACCTTGGAGTGCAGGTTCATAGCTCCTTAAAAGTAGAGTTGCATGTAGATAGGATAGTGAAGAAGGCATTTGGTATGCTTTCCTCTATTGGTCAGAGTGTTGAGTACAGGAGTTGGGAGGTCATGTTGTGGATGTACAGAACATTGGTTAGGCCATTTTTGGAATATTGTGTGCAATTATGGTTTCCTTCCTATCGGAAGGATGTTGTGAAACTTCAAAGGGTTCAGAAAAGATTTACAAGGAAGTTGCCAGGGTTGGAGGATTTGAGCGATGGGGAGCAGTTGAATAGGTTGGGGCTGTTTTTCCTGGAGCGTCAGAGACTGAGGGGTGACCTAATATAGGTTTGTAAAATCATGAGGGGCATCAATAGGGTAAATAGACAAGATCTTTTCCCTGGAGTGTGGGAGTCCAGAACTCAAGGGCATAAGTTTAGGGTGAGAGGGGAAAGATATAAAAGAGACCTAAGGGGCAACTTTTTCATGCAGAGGGTGGTGCGTTTGGAATAAGCTGCCAGAGGAAGTGGTGGAGGCTGGTACAATTGCAACATTTAAAAGGCATCTGGATGAATATATGAATAGGAACGGTTTGGAGGGATATGGGCCGGGTGCTGGCAGGTGGGACCCTAGATTGGGTTGGGATATCTGGTTGACATGGACGGTTGGACTAAAGGGTCTGTTTCTGTGCTATACTTCTCTATGACTTTATAAGTAGTTATTTTAGCTATTTGACACGCCTTTGGCAATAAGCTCATCATCTGATGATGTCTTAAAGATAGTGATAGAGGTAAGAATAATTTTGATCAGAAATTCACAGAGTACCTTTGCTGAAAATCCATCTGGGACAAACACCTTCCATAAACTTTATCAGGTTCCTAGTGATAAGTGATCACCTGGTGACATTTGTATTTCCTCTAGCCTCTTCAGAAAGTCAACTTCTTGGAGGCTTCTTGACCATTACTTAGTGCTTGTAGCTGTTGGTCCAGCTAAACTATTCATGACATAAGCCGCATGTATCTATGAACCTTTTAGTGCTCATCTGTGTTTATTTGTAGGATTTAGTGAAAAAGAAGCTTATCAGAGGATGATGTTTGGACTATACCTGGTGTTGTGTGTGATCTTTAACTGTAATCAGAGGAGTTATGCCAGACTGTTGGCTTGCAGGCTTAGATACACCTTTCAGACATCACCTTACCCCAACACTCATGTACAGAACTGGCAACTGAAGATGCTGACTAAGGATGGAAAATGTAAACTGGACAAAACTGCACATTTTGGAAAACCCATTCCATTACGGGGCAGTTTTGTTTGCATCTGTGATTTGAACTTTTATATGATGACTAAGTGCAGGGAAGCTTGACACCTCTGAAACCTCTTGACATTTCTATATCAAGCTTTCCAGCTCCAGGTATTTTATTATTTTACCCTAAAAGGTAAGTAGCAACAAAAAGCTGTTCTTTTAAATTGCAATGGGACGTAACTGCTGAGAACCCAAAGAAATTGTGGCCACATGTACAGAGCAGAATTGGTTGCACTCTTGTATCCTCACATAGTTCCAATACCAATGCATCTTGATTTCTGAATAGAAGGACAAACTATTCTATGAACATGCAGATGGTCTGGAACCATAGGAATAGAATCATGTACATCATTGCTCGTTACCATAGCAACTGCTCAATTCCTTCATCTTGTGGCAGTCAATACTGCCAGCATTATTTATCTCCACGGGTAAGTTTGAGAATGAAGAATATATATTTACAGCCATAGCTCATACCCATTGCAACACACAAGTAAAAGGCTGGGAGAGACATGATAATATTTAAGGTGGAAAGGACAACATTAGTTTCTAAGCTAATCAGAGAGGATAGAACCTCTTATATGGATGGATTGCAATTAAAAATTAGAGAAGTAATAGCAAGATCACTATCGTGTGTATATATAATTAGAAAAGGGAATATTGCTGGAGAACTGACAGACAGTTAGTTCATTGGATTGGTGTAACAATAGCGTAGTCAGAAGATAAAAAGCAGAGACAAACAGAACTGGAAAACAAGATCCACTGCTTCCATTACAATAATGAGTTTCTCAGCAGGACACGGTTATCAGACAGAGCTCAATCAATCAAACTTAAATTAGTGCCTTTTACTGCCCATCCAGAAAAATATTTTCATGTGTCCAATATTCTGTCTAAGTAAATCATTTCAGCTATTCAGCTGAGCTGTATATCAACAGGGATTAATGCTACATCATTTCCTGCCAAAAGACAATATTTCCCATCTGATGTAACAGTGTGAAACAGTTCACTTTTTCTCTGTAAAACCTCCATGAATAAAAGCATACAAAGTGAACACAGGCCTTCCTATTGTTTGCTACACTGCTACCCCTTAGGTGATTAGACATGTGTTTCTTATCCCTTGTGCTTATACAAGTGAACCTCAGGGCTTGTATTACAAGAAGTGATTGGTTTATTTTGTGATCCAGGGGAGCATTTGGAACATAAGTGGTCTTCCCCTCATGACAGCTTTGATATAGAGGGAGCTATAATGCAAGAGTTAGAGTCACAGAGATGTACAGCATTGATATGAAACCTTCGGTCCAGCTCATCTATGTCAACCTGATATCCTAAATTAATCTAGTCCCATTTGCCAGCATTTGGCCCATTTGTTAAGGACAGCATTGCAATGGGAACATAAGAACAGGAGTACTCATTCAGCCCGCTGAGACTTCTCCTCCATTCAGTATGATTTTGGCTGATCGAACATTTCAATGCATTCTACCTATCATATCCTCTTAACTCTGTACACACTGGTAATCAGAAGGCTGTCAATCTCTATTTAAAACATACTCAAAGATTGAACTTCAACAACCCTCTGTGGTAGAGAATTCCAAAGATTCACAACTGTCTGAATAAAGAATTTCTCCTTATATCAAACCCAAGTGGAAACCCATTATTTTTAAATTGTGCCCCATTTCTAATCTCCAGGGGAAACATCTGAACTGCATCAACACTGTCTATCCCTTTAAGCATTTTGAATATTTCAATTAAATAACCTCACATTCTTCAAAACTCTAGAGAATACAAGTCCTATTGGCAATCTCTTTTCATAGGACAGTCTAACCACCCTGAGAACAAGTCTGGTGAATCTTCCACTTCCTGTATGGAGAGATAAGGAGACTAAAACTGCATACAGTACTCTGGATGCTTTCTAACCAAGCTCCTATACAATTTAAGAATGATTTTACTATTACTATACTCCAAACCTCTTGCAATAAAGGCTAAAATTCCATTAGGCTTCCCAATAGCTTGCTGCACCTGCATGTAAACCTTCAGTGACTTATCAGCCATGATAGCTAAATCCCTTCATACTTCTGCATTTTATAACCTCTTACCATTTAAGAAATTGTTTGCATGTCTCATTCCAAAGTGGATAACTTAATATTTTTCCTCATTACAGTACACCTGCCATGTTATTGCCCATTGACCAAGCCTGTCCAATTTTTCCTGAAACTACTTTACATTTCCCTTACAAATAGCATTGCTTTTTTTTTGCTTCTGAGCAGACACCCTAGGACCGTGAGTTGTAGCAGCTTGCAGAAAGAAGTCTGTGTTGTGATCTACATATCTACGTGCTGATCTACATATCTACGTGCTGATCGCCATGTATGAAATGTTGGAGCAGAGCTGAGAAGAAATGTTACTTACAGCAACACATTTCCACTTAGCTTCATATCATCGACAAATTTGGAAATGTTGCATTCGCTCCTCCACTCTAATCATTGATATTTGTTGTGAACAGCTGGAGCCCCAAGTTCTGATCCTTGTAGCACCCGGCTAATCACAGCTTTTTCTTATTTCAAAAATATACTTTATTCATAAAATAATCTGATGGTCTGTACAGTTGGTCATGCCGTACATACGTAAACATCTACATACAGAGATCAGAATTTATCATTCAAGGTTTGTGCGAAGATTTGTAGCTTGGGTGCTCGTTGTTGTGGTTCTGTTCGCCGAGCTGGAAGTTTTTGTTGCAAACGTTTCGTCCCCTGGCTAGGAGACATCATCAGTGCTCTGGAGCCTCCTGGAGCTTCGCAGGAGGCTCCAGAGCACTGATGATGTCTCCTAGCCAGGGGACGAAACGTTTGCAACAAAAACTTCCAGCTCGGCGAACAGAACCACAACAGAATTTATCATTTTTATATACAGGTCTTACATTTTTCAATCATATGCCCATATAATTAGCTGAGGCATCAGCAGAGCCCAAATGACTACGTGGGCCCCCTGTTCTTCTTAGGCAGGCAGATGTTACACGTGGTCTTTCCCCACCGCGCCTTGGCGGCAGTTGCCCCAAGCTTCAGCGCGTCCCTCAATACGTAGTCCTGGACCTTGGAATGTGCCAGTCTGCAACCCTCAGTCGGGGTCAACTCCTTCAGCTGGAAGATCAACAGATTTCGGACCACCAAGAGAGCGTCCTTCACTGAGTTGATGATCCTCCAGGCGCAGTTGATGTTCGTCTCAGTGTGCGTCCCGGGGAACAGGCCGTAGAGCACGGAGTCCCGTGTCATGGCGCTGCTCGGGACGAACCTCGACAAACACCACTGCATTCCTCTCCAGACTTCCTCTTCATAGGCACATTCCAGAAGGAGGTGTGTGACAGTCTCGTCCCCCCCGCAGCCTCTTCGAGGGCAGCGTGCGGTGCAGCTGAGAGTCCGGGCGTGCATAAAGGATCTCACAGGCAGAGCCCTTCTCACCACCAGCCAAACCATGTCTTGGTGCTTGTTGGAAAGTTCTGGCGATGAGGCATTCTGCCAAATGGCTTTGAGAGTCTGCTCAGGGAACCGCTCGATAGGATCCGCCTTCTCATTTTCCTGAAGGGTCTCAAGGACACTACTTGCTGACCACTTCCTGATGGACTTGTGGTCAAAGGTGTTTTTCTTCATAAACTTCTCCATGAAAGACAGGTGATACGGAACAGTCCAACTACTCGGAGCGTTCCGCGACAGCGAGGCCAGGTCCATTATTCGCAACACCAGGGACAGGTAGAACCTCAGTACGTAGTGACACTTGGTGTTTGCGTACCAGGGATCTACGCACAGCTTGATGCAGCCATCAGGGTGAAGGTGGCATTGGGTGTATTTTTTCCCCCGTTTCCCAGATCTTTGTACAGCGAGTCCCTTCGGACCCGGTCCATCTTTGACCTCCATATAAACTGGAAGATGACCCGGGTGATTGCAGCGGCACAGGTTCTGGGAATAGGCCAGACCTGTGCCACGTATAATGGCAATGACAGTGCCTCACACCTGATGACCAGGTTTTTTCCCGTGATGGAGAGCGACCGTAGCTTCCATCTGCCCAGTTTCTGCCTCACTTTGCTAATACGCTCCTCCCAAGACTTGCCGCATGCCCCAGCCCCCCCGAACCAAACACCCAGCACCTTCAGGTGGTCACAGCTTGCCAGTATGAGAGTGACCCATTTATTTCTCCTCCCTGTTTTCTGTCTATTAACCAGTCCTTAATTCATAGCAGTACATTACCTCTTATTGTATGTGATTTAATTTTTCTAACCAAAATCCTATAGAGAACTTTATAAAAAACCTTCTGAATATCTAAATATAATACAACTAGAAGTTCATTTTATCAACTTTGTCAGCAGCATCTTAAGAAAGCTACATAAATTCATCAAATGCAAATTTCCATGTTAAATCATTGTGAACTAGGTGTTTAGTTGACCTCATCCCTTTATAATAGATTCCAGCATTTTTTTCTGTGAGTGATGTAAGGCTGTCAGATCCATTGTTCGCTTTTCTCTCTCTCACTCCATTCTTAATTTGCAAACTTCCAATCTGCAGGAATCAATCCAGAATTTCAGAAGATAATCACTTATGTGTAGATTATCTTAGATTATCTCTTATCCTGAAGAAGGGTTACACCAGAAACATTGACTTCTCCACCTCTTGATGCTGCCTGGCTTGCTGTGTTCTTCTAGCCTCCTGATTGTCAACCTTAGATTATTTCTATAGCCATCTACTTGAACACTGTAGTATGTAGACCATCAGGTCCTTGGGATTTATCAATTTCCAGCCCCATTAATTTCTCTAGTACAATCTTCTCACTAATGCTAATTTCCTCTAACTCCCTAGCCACTTGGATCTCTAGATTTATGTCTTCCTCAGTGAAAACAGGCAAAACTAACCATTTAACTTCTCTGCCATTTCACTGTTCTCCATTATATGTTTGCCTGACTCTTCCTGTAATGGACCCACATTTGTTGCCTGGCCTGCTGTGTTTTTCCAACACCACATTTTTCAACTCTGGTACTCCAGCATCGGCAGTCCTCACTTTCTCCACATTTGTTTGAGCCAAATGTTTCCTTTTTACCTACGTTTACATGCTTTCATAGTCTACCGTCAGGTCTTTCATTAGCTTTCATTATATTCCCACTTTTATTCTCAGTTTCTAACTCTATCCTTTGTTTTATTGTATTAACCTCCCAATTCACATAATTATGACCAAATCTGTCAACATTATAGACTTCATGTGCCATTGATTTAGTGACCTAAAGGGTTAGATTGGAGCTATTAAATTACCCACTGTCCAGTGGAATAACAAGTCAACTCTAGCTGTCAGCTTTGCACTGACCAATGGATGTATTTCAGATTGGTCAAGGGAATAGTTGATCTAATAGCAGCTATCAGATTCGAGAAGTAATGAAGCAACCTGTAATCCAGCAAACCAAGTCTGTAGTTGTTAAGCAGGGTATTATATATGCTATCTGTAAGTACCAGCAAGGCAGCTTAGAGGTGAGAGCACTTTATTGAGAGTTGGAAGGTTGGCATTTATTTGCCCTGTTCCAGCAATTGCTCAATTGATGTCCGCAACAATGAAATCACTGGTGTTAGTGTAAAAGAGAGCTGCAAACTCAAGGGTCACATCTGTTTGGTGTTATGTTCTTTGCATTCTTCTCTACTACATCGATGAGATTTGAATCTGAAGACGTAGACAGCCACCTCAGCCTTTACCTTTTGCTCTGTGAATCATCAAATGCCGCATCATTACTAATACTATTTAACTCTCAGTGTCTGCATGAGAAAAGTGTATGAGCTGTGAATAAGCAAATGTATGAGCCCTATTGCTTGGGGATTAAGAACTGAGTTGAAATTCTGAGCACACAAAGAGCTGCACTGATATTGTTGCTGTGTAAGGGAATATAATCCCTCGAGGCACTTCCTTTTTCAGGCTGTCTGATCCTCATCCTCTTTCACCTGACTTAGTTCCAAACCACTGAGAAACCCATGTAACAGCAATTGACTTTAAACCAATTATACCTTGGATGTCCAATTTAAAAATTTTAATGAAATGCTCCATCTCTTAAGGGTTAGGCACTCAGCCACTTTGCTGTCTGCTACCGTGGTACACATGACAATCAATCAATCAATTAATACAACTCGTAAGACCATAGCCCCACCACTGACTCCCCAGCGTTCTTTCCCACCTGTTGAAGTGGAGAACGGGTTTGGGGACAGGGATGTCTCTGACTATGGTCTTCCATTGTAAAGGTAGATTGCCTCTTCATTTCCCTGGCCTGTGGGTCCTCAGTTTGGGATGACCTATTTGACAACCTGTCTTTCAGGGTTACTGGGAACCGTTTTCAGCATTTGAATGAAATGAACAGAAGGAGAGTGTCTCCAAGATAATATGGAAAACTCAAAACAAGAGATGTGGTGATACCATTCCATTAAATTGGAAAAATGCATTTAGGTGATCTGATAGTGAAAGCACCCTAGAAATGATCTGACAGTGAAGGTGACCCTAACTTGCAGTGATCATAATATGATTGAGTTTTACATTTATTTTGAGGGAGAGAGAAGACCATTTTTAAAAAGTAAAATAAGGAAACTTACGAAGGCATGAAAACAGAGCTGGTTAAAGAGAATTGGCGAGTTAAATTAAAAGATAAATCAATAGCGATGCAGTGGCAGACATTTGAGGGATGTGTCAGAATACACAGAAGAGATACATTCCAATAATTATAAGTAATTTCAAGGGGCAGACCCATCATCCGTGGGTAACTAGAAATGTTAAAGATTGCATCAAACTTAAAGAAAAAGCATATCATTGTGCAAAGATAGGCTGCAGTTCAGAAGATTAAACAGAATGTAGGAACAGCAAAGAATGACCAAAATATTAAGGAGGGAAACATTCCAATGCAAGAGAAAGTAGTCAGTTTTTTTTTTAAAAAGTAACTGTGTCTATAAAATGTTAAAGA
Source organism: Hemiscyllium ocellatum (assembly GCF_020745735.1). Lineage (NCBI taxonomy): Eukaryota > Metazoa > Chordata > Chondrichthyes > Orectolobiformes > Hemiscylliidae > Hemiscyllium > Hemiscyllium ocellatum. The sequence continues at coordinate 98,952,001 of NC_083411.1, read as the reverse complement.
AGAAAAGAGATAACAAAGTAAGTGTTGGTCCTGTAGGAATTCAGACAGGAGAATTAATAATAGAAAATGATTATATAGCACATTACTTGATCAAGTATTTTGCATCTGTCTTCACAATGGAGGATACAATACCCGAAGCAGCAATAAATCAGGAAGGAGGGACAAACTTTGGAAAGCTGCCTGGGTTCTGAATTATTTCATGGTGCTATCTTGAAAGAAATGGTTAGAGAGATTGCTGATGCATTGGGTTCAATTTCCCTAAATTCTCTTGATTTGGAACAGTCCCGTTAGATTGCAAGATAGCAAATGCAAATGCAACTCCTTCATTCAAAAAGGGAGGGAGAAAGAAAGCAGGAAGCTACAAGCTTAACACCTTTCATAGGGAAACTGTTAAAGCTATTATGAAAGAAGCTATAACAAGGCACTTGGAAAAGCTAAAAGCAACAAGCTAAGTGCCAACATGGTTTCGTAAAATATAAATTATGTTTGACCAATCTATTGGAGTTCTTTGAGGAGGTATCATGTGCTGTTTTTAAAGGAGAACTGGTAAATGTGCTGTACTTAGATTACCAAAAAGCATTGGCTAAAGTGGCACATCAATGATGTACAGCATGGCATACGTACATGCTTAGAAGATTGGCTGATTATCAGGAAGCAACAAGTACATGTAAGTAGGTCTTTTTCAAGTTGGAAAGATGCAACAAGAAATGTACCACACGAATAAATGCTGGGACCTCAACTATTTCCAATTTATGAAAATGCCTTGGATGAAGGGGTTAGAGGTATGGTTGGTGAGAAATTAAGTTGTCAAGAAGACATGAAGAAAATATATATTGGTGGGTTAAGACAATGGGCAAGTGTGGCAACTTGAATATAATATGGAAAAATGTGAATTTGAGGTTAAATAGATCAGACATAATCTTATTGAATGGTGGAGCAGACTCAAAAGGCTGAATGATCTGTATGTTCATGCATAAAGATGGAAATACAAATTAATAATATTCGGGGAATTAGATTGCTATAGTAAAGATTGCAACTTACAGTTTGCCCCATTCTGTCCAGTGTGGAATGTGAAGAATTTGTAGCACAACTATTAATTTTAGGGTGTAGCTATGCATGCTGCTGTACAGGAAAGTCCAAGTGCAAAGCTATAATTGGTTGGCGTATTACTTTGTATGTTCTAGTTAGGTCAATGAATTTATTGTAATGCTGGTCAGTAGTCATTAGGGTTAGAAAATGAGTACTCAGTGAAACCTCCCTCCGTGTAGCATAAGCAATGTTTCTTGTTACTTCTCCCAGGATTTCAGCCTCTGCCACCTGCTCCTAACATTCTAAAAAAGTGATACAATAGTATTCATGAGTTATCTGACTTACTAAACCAAATGCTTTACCATTTACCTCCTGTTCTCCACTATGCTGATGGAATCTTTGCCAGAATTATCTTTTTGAAAGCAGCACTCTCATTTCCAAGCACTCTGCTACACATTATTCCCATCTATATAAGATTTATGCCAATGACTTCTCCAATAGTATGCAAATCGGAGGACCTGCAAAAAACTGGTACAAATAGTTGTGCAATTGATGGGCACATCTGTTACTGCATTGGCACAACTCACTGCATGTAATTTCATAGCCCATCTGTCTGCTTGAAACTATATGTTTCTATTTGTTTCTGCAACATGGTTAGAGCACAACAGTGATGATAATTTCTGTTTAAGGTGTACAGTCTAGAAATTACTGCTGATAGTATTAAGAACTATTAAACACATTCTTTGGATATTCTTCTGCCAGTTACCCAACAGAGGCATTAACCTGGTTACTTTAAATGGAATCTTATAACACAATGTTAAATGTTGGCCTATTAATATTGTCAACAGTAATTTCTAACGTTATAAGGCATTTGGTGAATGTATTTTCAATAGTTACTGTAGTAATATGATGCCTTCGCAGACACAGCATGATTTTTCAAAGCTGAACAGTTGATTGGTTAAAAATGTACCTTTCTAGTAATGAAATGTTGAGCACCCATCCAAGCTGAAATGGTATAGTCCCTATGTGTTTAGAAGTGCATGATATTTAAATTAAACTGCCTGTGTTGAATGATGTTCTGCATGACACTTGCGACTCATCTTGACAATGAAGTTTCTTACTTCAGGAACCATTCATGTAAATCGCTTCTACACTTTCTTCAATGCATTCACATCTTTCCTATAATGGGGCACCCACAACGATACACAATATTCTAGCTAATGTCTGACAAGTGTCTTGTACAAGTTGAACATCATGTCCTTCCATTTGAATCATTACTCCTAATATTTATGACACTAACTTCTAGCTAGACCACTTCATTTTCTAAACCAGCGAAGAATTCTATCATGAGTGGTCACTCTTCCCTAAAGGTCCTCACACAACATGCTAATAATGAACCCCTTCTCGTTGCACTGTACCAAATTTTGGATAGTTGTTTCCCTAGTTCATTCCACCAGCTACCTGATCTAAAACACAACACCTTGTATACATTCCAAAAATATGTCTATCACCATATTATTGCACAGTTGGTTTGCCCAGTTCATATATAGGTTAAAATTGTCCATGAATACTGTTTTACCCTTGTTCAATCGCATCTAATTTCCGTTAATACTGTCCTTTACATTACCTATGTTGTTTGGAAATCTACCCATTGGTTCTTAGCTCTATCCAGATTCAACACCTAGATTTTTCAATTCAGTAACTTTTCTCACTATTGCACTTATTTCATTCTTTGCTACCAACAGTATCCAACCTGCCTTTCCTTTTTGACTGTCTTTCCTAACTACTGATTGCCTTTGGATATTCAGTTCCCAGCCCTGGTTACCCTATGGCTAGGTGTTTGAAATCACAATCATATCATACCTGTTTACAACAATTTGCATTCTTAATTCATCCATCTTATTGTGAATATTGTATGATTTCAGATATGATTTCTTTATTTGCCTTTTTAGCATTTTACACTTTTTTTGTACTATAACCTTGATTTTCCATGTGACTATCGAAGCACTCTGTGAGGATATTAGTTCCAGTCCTGCTGGGTTGCATCCTGTCCAGATTGCACTGTACAGGTTCCACCTTCCTCAGAATTGGCCCAATGCCATAGGAACTAAATTCTTACCTCCAGCCATGCATTCATCCAGTCTATTCTCCTACTCCAGAGTTTGCTAGCACATGATATTGGCATTACTACCTTCGTGATTTTATGTGTACTACCTTGTGCTTTGTAATTTAGTTGGTAGTTCCCTGTATTCAACTTGCAACACCTATTTTTGGCAATGTCATTGGTTCCAAAGTAGACCACAACCTCTGGCTGTTTACCCTTCCCATTTAGAATGTCCTGCAGCCATTCACTGATATCCTTAATCCCAGCACACAGGAGACAACATGTCTTCCTGATGCCATATCTGTTGCTGCAGAAATGTCCACCTATTTCATCATCACAAAGATAGCTAGAGAGACAAGTAGCATTGAGGAGGTAGGGAGGCTGCAGAAGGATTTGAACAGGTTGGGTGAGTGGGAAAAGTGGCAGATGGAATACAACGTGCTAAAGTGTGAGATCAAGCACATTGGTAGGAAGAATAGAGGCATGGACTATTTTCTAAATGAGAAAATTCAGAAGTCTGAATTGCAAAGAGACTTTGGAGTTCTAGTCCAGGATTCTCTCAGAATAAACTTACTGGTTGTTTGGAAGGCAAATGCAATGTTGCTATTCATTTTGAGAGGACTTGAATATAAGAGCAGGGATGTACTTCTGAGACTCTAAAAGGCTCTGGTCAGACGATATTTGAAGTGATGTGCCCAGTTGGGGCCCCACATTTCAGGAAGAATGTACTGGTCCTGGAGCATGTACAGAGGAGGTTCACTAAAATAGTCCCAGGGATGAAAAGCTTAACATATGAGGAATGTTTGAGAACTCTGGGTTTATATTTGATTGAGTTTAGAAGGATGAGGGGGGGACCTAATTGAAACATACAGAATACTGAATGGCCTGGACAGAGTAGATGTTAGGAAATAAGATCCTGTGATCTTACGGCAAGTGCATGGCTCCGGAGGAGTCTTAATGCAGACAACATGAGATAGTTAATCAGCTTTTCACAGAGCAAAAGTCACATTTATAGATGTGTAGCCACAATGGACGAATTGCATGCCAACTGTGATGAAAATTTAGTGAGGCTGTTCCACAGAGCTCATCAGATGAACCTGAAGCTGAAGAAGAAGGAAAAATAAAATTAAAGATGTCTGCAGTCAAGTACATAGGCCATGTGTGGAAACCAAATAACTATGGTCAGATCCTGAAAAGGTGAGAGCTGTGACAACAATGTGGTAGCCAACAGATCTAAAGGCAGTGCAATAATTATTAGATGCATCAACTATTTAGGAAAGCTCTTACCTAATTTGTTATTAGAGTATAAACCATTACATCATCTCACTGCCAAGAACATGCAGTGCTATTGATATATAGAAAAAGAGCATCATTATCTAAAATCAACCAACTTGATGCAGCAGTGGTAGTGCTGAAATATGAGTGCTGATATGAATAATAAAGTAAATTTGCAGTGTCTTGGAGTAACCTTAATGTACCACAAATAACTGGTTGCATTTATATCCAGGCCATTAATACAAATGGAATGATGCAATGCTGAGATCAAGAATGGGTGCATGGCCATTGCCTCTGCTTATAAATGTTTTCATCAATATCTACTTTAAAGAGATAAAGCAACAGTTGAATCTGACCCACAAGTTACTTCAAAGCATTTTTATCAAGCCACCATGAATGGCTCCTAAGAGTCTTCAAAGAATGTTACCTTGATTTCAGAGCAACCACCTTGATGTAATACGTAAGCAAGGGAAACAGGTGTACATTGAGGACATGCTCTTGAGACCAGCAGTTCCAATGAAGAAAGCAAAGGCTGTTATGACAGAATGCGAAATCTACCAAATCCAATGTGAAATAAAAGTTTAACCTGCTCTGGAAGTCATCAACCCAGCAATGACAATGCTAACTATATTTTCAATTTTATCCCTGACAAAGATACAAAATAATAAAAGTTCAGGATTGCTATCACTGAACTGTTCTTTATGTGGCAAGACTAATACCTGAAATGGATTTGCTTGTATAGAAGTAATAACAACATAAAAAGTAGGAGCAAGAGCAGGCCATTCAGACCTTTGAGCCTGCTATGCCATTCAATACAATCAAGTCTGATCATACAACTTAGTACCCTGTTCTAGTACTGTCCCTATATCCTTTGATTCTTTTTGTCCTAAGAACCACATTTAACTATTTCTTGAAAACATTCAATGTTTTGACCTCAACTGTTTCTGTGGCAGACTCACCACTCTCTAGGTAAAGAGATTTCTCCTCATCTCAGTCCTAAATGTCCCCTCCCATATCCTTACACTGCGACCCCTGGTTCTGACTCCACAGTCATTGGGAGCATCCTTCCTTCATTTACCCTCTCTGGTCCTGTTAGAATTGTATAGATTTCTCTGAAATACCCCATGGTCATAAATTCTAGTGAATTCAGTCCTAATCAATTCAATCTCTCTTCATGCATTAATCCTGCCATCCCAGGAATTAAACTGGTAACCTTTGCTGCACTTTCTCTATTGTCACAACATCCTTCCTCAGATAAGGAGACCAAAACTGTACACACTACTCCAGATGTGGTCTCAACAGAGCTGTGTACAATTGCAGCAAAATATTCCTGCTCCTGTACTCGAATCTCTTGCTATGAAGGCTAACATATCATTTTTCACTATCTGCTGCAACTGCATGTTTACTTTCAGTGACCAGTGTACAAGAACACCCAGATCTTGCTGCACACTCCCCGCCCTGTTTCTCAATCTGCCACCATTCAGATAACAATCCGCCTTCTTGTTTTTGCTACCAAATTGAATAACCTCATATTTATCCACACTATACTTCATCTGTCATGTATTTGCCCATTCTTTCAACTTGTCCCAATCACACTGAAGAATCTCTGTGTCCACCTTACAGCTTACTCTCACACCAATCTCTGTGTTGTCTCTTAAAGTTTGGGATATTATGTGTAGTTCCTTCAACTAAATCATTAATGTCTATTGTGAATCACTGAGTTCCAAGCACTGATCCCTACAATACCCACTAGTCTAGCCTACCATTCTGAAAGTGAATCTGAGGAAAGATGTACTGGTATTGGATACAGTCTGGAGAAGATTCACTTGGATGATCGTCAGCATAGAAGAATTATCTTACAAGGAGAGTTTGACGTATACTTTCAGGGTATGGTCTGTACTCATTCGAGCTTAGAAGAATGAGGGGTGACCTTCTGAAGCATTCAAGATTCATAGAGGCCTTAACACAGTAAGTGCAGAACAGTTATTTCCCTATGTGGGTGAGTCTAAGACCAGAGGGCATAATCTCAGAGTATGGGTTTGCCCTTTAAAGACAGAGATGAGGAGGAATTTCTTCTCTCAGAAAGTAATGAATCTGTAGAATTATGCACCATAGGGTGCTGTGTGATTAATATATTCAAGGTTGGTTTTTAATCTGTAAGGGAATCAAGGTTATGTGAAAAAAGCAGGGAAGTGGAGTTGAAGATTATCAGATCATAGCCGAAAGGACAACTTCTTATGATCTTATGGTCTAAGACCAGCAAAATGATTTAAGAATGAGATGATTTTCAGCTCTCAGATATTGGAACATTTGAATTGACGAAGGAGCCAGACCCCAGTCAAAAAAAGCACAGGAGCAAACTATAGATATTTTCATCATTTGCCCCGACTCTAACATGGCCCTCAGGAAATGGAAAAGCCATTAAATAAGGTGAGAGACAATGCATATCCCTCCATCCTCATTAATGTAACTTTGACTGGTCTGTGTTGACTGATATACTTTTAACCTGAAAGCATCAACTGACCTCACAGGATGCGATCCATCTAACAAGAATAAATAGTTTTGTGCTGCATTGGTTCAGCATTTGTTAGCAAAGCTGTATGAAAATGTTATAAACTTTTTCTTAAGTTGAGGCTAATGTCTCTCACAAGAGAATGTCAAGTATCTCAAATGTAATATGACTAGTTAGTAAGTAATATGTGATAAACATATTTAATGTTCATCATGATTGAACCTATTTTTTGCTTTAGATTTTGTGGTTGTCCTTCCCATTCTGATGACATGAGGATGTACCTGTCACGTGCAACCCAAAATGAATTTGAGGAAATTAAAACATATGTGGAATTTTATTAATTTATGAATCAATCTCGACTTAGTGAGAAGAAAGTTATGAAAGATTATGAATGCAGCATTTTGTAGCAACTCTAGATTACGTTTTCATCCATTTAAAGTAACACATATAAAACAAATGACTTAAGCTAGTCCTGAAATAATGGTAAGAGAAATTCCAGTTCATGCATGTATTTGTGTATCCATTGTGTATTTGTCCTGGCTTTTGCAATCCAAGATGTTTATCATGATCTCCAGATTTCAGTATCACAAGTGTCAGAATTCTGAGTGGTGCTGCTCCAGGTAATATTCACATTTACCTTCAGGTATCTACAGCTCCTTCTGCCTGCTCTCTCACTGGTTTTCTGGGCTTTTTAATATAAGTTTTTATTACTTTCTCACATCTGCATTGCTCAACTCCAATCCATAAATATCATGATATAATTCCCTATGTTTTCTCTACCTTACCCAAATTTTGCTCTCTTTCTTCCTGGGGTTAATTTTGATTTTGTGCAATAGTGAAAAAAGTAACGGTACAAGTTGGCAGACCCTGTCCTGGTGTCGACAATGGAAATGAAAGTCAGCTAATTTATAAAATGTGCTGTCAATTGCAATTGCTGTTTTACATAATGGCTTATGTCCTGTCAATGTACTTGAACAGGAAGTTGATGGCATTGACATCATCATTGTAGTCCCATGCCAGACTTGAACAGGAAATATGCAGCCTTTGTTAATTCCTCTCCCTTGCCAACCTACTGGTGCCCCCCTCAGCACTAGCTACACATCCAACAATCCAGCTGGCCATTCTGTTGTTGCTTGGCACCCTTGCTGTTCCTCTCACTGACTGGCTTGCCACTTCTTTGAGAGTGTATCGCGATGAGATGGAGCTCTTTCAGATTGCTCCTTTAGTCAGTGGTTTTGTATTTCATTTCAGGCCACCAGACTGTTGAATGAACTAAACTATAAGTATGAAGCTATTGGCCAAGTCCTTGCAGCATCACTGGCAATGACTTCATAGGCATTGCAACTTCATAGACATCACAGCTGCATAGACTGTGAGAAATTCCCCTGCCATTGTGGTGTCACAAACACAGCCTTTACATTATTGCTTTAACTCAAGTCTTCCTGTTCTCTTCAGTTATAGATTCACAACTCACCCCCTGTTCCCTTCACTTTTAGATTCCCTACTCACTCCCTAATCTCTTCAATTGTGGATTCCCTAATCACTCAGTGTTCCCAGCTATTTGGTTCTAACCTTTCACCAGTTTATAGTTACTAGATTCACCGCATAAAAGATTACTCTTAGTGGCTGGATGAAATTAATTTTAACCTACTTTTCTAGTCAATCTGTTCAGAGATATTATTACTCACTTCTGGACCAGGTGGGACATGAACCTGGCCTCCCAGTCCAGGGGAAGGCACACTACCATTGTGTCACAGGAGGAACTTAATTTTAAGAATTGTGACATCTCTGAAATTCCAGAATCATTAGTGCCACTGAGAAATTCAGTCGCAGCTTGGGTAAATGAATGCAGAATGCAAGCTTTGTGCTCATATCTCCATCAAATTTTAAGGTCTTGCTATGAAAATACTAACAGGCTAATATTTGCAATTTCAGAGGAACCTTGATTATCTGAATACCAATTATCCAAAAATCGGATTATCCGAAGGAGATCTCCAGATCTCGACAGAAACATTACATCAAAGACATATTTCCATCACTGATCACGTCTTTTGTTTACAGTGATTAAACAGACGCCATCTCCAAATGACTGATCTCCCGCCCTCTCTCTCTCTCCCCACACTTTCCCTGGAGTTCTACAGAGGGGTGTACCCTAAACCCCACCCCTTTCCCAGATAACCTTTCCAACATTGTGCTGTACAGGGCAGAGACGAAACCTGTCAAAACGTGTGTGTGTGTGTGTGTGTGTGCGCGCGCGAGCTACTTGGAGACTTACCCCACAAAGGCGGCAACAGCAGCAGTCTTATTGTTGGTGTCCAGTCCTGCTGCACTGGGGAGGGGGTGGGGGTTGTGCTGGACGGGGATCGGGGAGCAATGCTGGACGAGGTTGAGGGCAGACGGGGGATGGGGGTTGGTGTTGGACAGGTTTGGGGCAGGTGGAGGGGCGGGGGTGGTGTTGGATGGGGTTGGGTGGGGTGCGGTGTGGGGGTGGCGTTGGACGGTGTTGGGAGACAGGGGGCGGTGTTGGCGAGCAGGAGGTAGGAGGTAGGAGGGGTGTTGTTGGATGGAGTTGGAGCCCGAGGGGTGGTTTTGGACGGTTGTGGGGTGGTGTTGGGTGGGGGGCAATGTTGGACAGGTTTGCGGTGAGGGGGAGCGGTGTTGGGGATGGGAGGCTGTGCTGGATGGGGATGGGCAGGGACCGGTGTTTGGTGTGGTGGGGGCGCATTACGCCGGGGTGGAGGTGACTCGCACAGTGTGCTGCTGCCTAGTCTCCAGAATGGGGAACAGACTTTTAAAGCTCTGAGCCCCAGAGGAAAGGCATTTAATCGATTGACCGAATAATCGATTATCTGAACAAAATACTGCCCGCCTATGTCGTTCAGATAATCAAGGTTCCCCTGTATGTATGTTTAAAAAAGACAATATCAAAATTTTATTTCCAAATTACACTCTGTGGATACTCAATAAGCTGCATGGAAGATCTGTCCTGGAAAACATTTGCACCTCATAGCCTTTTTTAGCAGCTGTTGATTTAGCAGCAGGCTTGATGCTTTCTAAAACCTGTACATTTCCCTCAGTAAAATTCTGAATTCCAAAGAATTTGTCATACTTTGTGTATGACAAGTACAGTATAGAGAGGATGTTGGGTATGGGATACAAATAGAATTCAGTGCCAGATGGGTTAAGTAACTCAAGTGCTTTGGAATAAATTTGTTCTGTTGGCATCCCACGTCATGTAAGGTTAGATGTGGGAGGTTCTAGCTGTCTTTTTAAAAGCATATAATGTCAGGAGAATCTGGAAAGAAAAGTGGAAGCTATAATTATGCGACCCTGTGACCGTCAAAAAAATGATGTGAATTTGCATTTGTGATTCAGTAATCTCTGAGGTTTGCAATGTTCATACCCACACTCCCCAAGCAATTACCATTAGATTGTGAAGCAGACAGTCTTATCTGTTCCAGTTCTGTTTTGAACATGCCTCAACAGTAGGCCCAAAATAAAAAACACTGTCTACTCAATAGCAAGGCTACAGAAATGACTCCTGATGCAAAAGGTTTATATTATCAGAAAAATCTTCCGTGAAAATCTTATTCTGTAGTTTCATTTCATAATTCTATATTTTGCATTTTGCACTTGAATCATATCTATTTGCTGTTAGCACTGCTGAGAAACTTTAATGGGGAAACTGGGAGCAGGATCCAAGATCCTGCAGCACATACAAAATCAGTCATTTAATAATAATATTAAGATGCTTGTATTTATGTAGTGCTTTGAATGTATGAAAACATACAAAGAAACATCAAATTCCAGAGAAATGAAATAAAAAGTGAAAATGGTGGAGAAATTCAGCAGATATGGCACCATCTTGGGATTCAAAATGTTAACTCTGTTACTCTGTCAACAGGCACTTCCAGACCTGCTGAGTTTCCCTGGCACTTTCAGTTTCTATTTTACTTTTATTTGAATGTTTCATTCAATGCCACTTCTCATCCAGGTATTCCCACTTTAAAGAAGTTCTGTGCCTTGCTGAAACAGCATTCTGTTTTATTATGCAGCTTGTTCATTTTCATTCACTCCTAATGTTTCATAAGATGTTTACCACAACTCGTTTTCACACCAACATCTCCTTCCTCAGTAACCACTTCCAGCTTCTCCTTACCCCATTTGGATTCCAATTGAAACTCCATCCTTCATGTTTTTGAAGCCCACCTCGGGTATCTGTGTAATGAACAATGCTTGACAGACAGCTGTTCTTGCCACACCCTGAGATCCACACATTGCCATGCTCCACCATATACATATTCTTGACCTATGTCTCCAATAGCACCACTTCATGCTATGCCAAAACTGTCCTGGTCCCCAGTTCCAGTTCATTCTGTATTTCATTCAAGGTCTTAACAAAGAACTTTATCTCTTTTTTTTTCAGGTATCAAGGAATGCAAAATTTTCTGAAGAGTCTTATTAGACTCAAAATATTAATTCTGTTTCTCTCTCCACAGATGCTGCCAGACCTGATACGTTTCTCAGGCGGTTTCTGTTTTTATTTTAAAATTTATGCAGAGAAAACAGATGCCAGATGGATCTGAGAGATTAGGTAGATGATCTAAAGTTTGATTGAAGAGAGAGATCCTGAGGCAATCCTTGAAAGAGGAAGAGAATCAATTAGAAAAAGACAACGGAGTCAGCTGAATACACTCGTACTAATAGTGAGATAAAAGGAGCTAAGGAATACTGGGGCATAGCAAAAGGGCCATTTAAAAAAATATATAGAAAATAAGCAAACCTACCCAGTTTTGAGAAGCTCAGGTTGAGGTTCTGAATATAGGTTTGCTCACTGAGCTGGAAGGTTCATTTCCAGATGTTTCGTCACCCTACTAGGTAACGTCTTCAGTGGGCCTCCAAGCGAAGCACTGTTGATAATTCCTGCTTTCTATTTATATGTTTGGGTTTCTTTGGGTTGGTGATGTCATTTCCTGTGGTGACATCATTTCCAGTTCTTTTTCTCAGTGGGTGGTAGATAGGGTCTAATTCAATGTGTTTGTTGATAGAATTCTGGTTGGAATGCCATGCTTCTAGGAATTCTTGTGCATGTCTCTGTTTGGCTTGTCCTAGGATGGATGTGTTGTCCCAGTCAAAGTGGTGTCCTTCCTCATTTATATGTATGGAAAAGCAAACTGTGGAGATAACTTGGAACAAGGTCACAGAGGGAATTGATTTTCACTTTCCTTTAGGACACATTCTTTTTGTAAAACATTTTGAACAATGATCAAAACATTAGGGACGACCGTCAAATAAATGTTTGATGTATACTTGTGTAAACATTATTTTGTGAGCGGTAACACAAAAACATGCATTTTTAAAAATCAGAATCGTCATTGGGCCCCAAAAACCTATTCCATCTCTTTTCCTAACAAAATAAGTGAGAAAGGTAACTGAGTTTAAAGAATATGGCATTGCAGAATATCAGAAAACTATTAAAAACAAGTGTAACAGAACGGGAAGTCATGGTTAATTGATGTGACAAAGGACAATATTGAGCTATTATTAATGATTGCTCATTGTATAATTATTATAAAACTGTTTTTAATAAATCTGCTTGTACAAGATGGTAGAAAGGTATTGTTAATAAATGTAATACTAATATATATTTGATGGTTATTATTAAGTGTTGCAGTGCAGGAGATTATAAATTCACTTTTAATAAATGTGATAATACACATTGTTATAAACAGATTGGTAACAAGAATGATGAGGCAGAGTATTAGCTGCTGCAAATGAGTGTGACAGGATATTATAAAAATATGGTTAATAAGTGAGATATTACAGGATATAATTGCTCCATCAGGCATACAACAATAAAACGATCCTAGATTGTAAGCATAATTTATCTCGTATTGCATTCCAGATTACAGTGCAAAAGGGAAATTTTAGTTAAACCTGTGGGAAGTGACGTTTCAATGATAAAAGTTGTTATGGTTTGTCTCAATCTCCATAAGGAGAATAACAGAGAAATGTTAACAGGGACAATGCACGAGATCACACATCTTCTCAGCTGAGAGTTTTATGCAGTATGTACAGTCTATTTTAGAACTGTATATATTTTTGTGGGTTTTTTTCAATTTGCTCATTAGAATGAGGTATGTCAATGCTAGGAAGTAAAATATTTCCCGCTTCATAAATAATAGACTGAAAAGGCTAAAGATGTGCAACAGGCTGTCTAAGTGGGAGGTAGGTTAAACATCAGGGGAGAAATGTAGTCTTGCAGCACAGTGCCTCTAACACAGTAACCGAAACAGCTAAAGAACGGGAGAAGAAGCAAAAACAGAAACTGCAGCAGGTCTGGCAGCATCTGCAGGGAGATAACAGAGTTAGCATTTCAGATCCCCTCATCAGTCTGCTGGTCCTACTGATTTTCTCCAGCAATTTCCATTTTTGTTTCCAGCATCCACAGGTTTTTTTTAATAGAGGAAGAACTTCATTTTGAACTACTTCCACAGAAAGACTAATATTCAGGGTAAAAGCCAGGAAGAGTTATAGCTGGGGGAAGGGAAATTACGATGCAATTAGGAAAGATTTAGGAAGCGTAGAATGAGGAAGGATACTGCAGGGGATGAGCACATTAAAAATGTGGAGCTTATTCAAGGAAAAGCTCCTGTGTGTCCTAGATAAGTATGTACCTGTCAGACAGGAAGGAAGATACAGAATGCCTGAGCTGTGGTTTACTAAGGAAGTGGAATCCCTGGTCAAGATGAAGAAGAAGAAGGCTTATGTTAGGACAAAATGTGAAAACTCAGTTAGGGTGCTTGAGGGTTACAAGGAAGTCAGGAAAGACCTAAAAAGAGAGCTCAGAAGAGCCAGAAGGGGACATGAGAAGTTGTTGGTGGATAGGATCAGAGTTAACCCTAAAGCTTTCCATAGGTATGTCAGGAATAAAAGAATGACGAGAGTTAAATTAGGGCCAATCAAGGATAACAGTGGGAAGTTGTGTGTGGAGTCAGAGTAGATAGGGGAAGCACTAAATAAATATTTTTCGACAGTGTTCACTATAGAAAAAAGAAAATGTTGGCGAGGAAGATACAGAGATATTTGCATCTAGACTAGAAGAGATTAAGATTTCACAAGGAAATACTGCAGAGTGTGAAAATCCCTGGGCTGGATGGGATCTATCCTAGGATCCTCTGGGAAGCAAGGAAAGAGATTGCTGAGCCTTTGGCATTGATCTTCAAATCATCATTGTCTACAGGAATAGTGCCGGAGGACTGGAGGATAGCAAATGTGGTTCCCTTGTTCAAAAAGGGTAGTAGAGACAACCCTGGTAATTACAGCCCAGTGAGTCTCACTTCAGTTGTTGGTAAAGTGTTGGAAAAGGTTATTAGAGATAGGATTTATAACCATCTAGAAAAGAATAATCTGATCAGGGACAGTCAGCACGGTTTTGTGAAAGGTAGGTCGTGCCTAACGAATCTTATTGACTTTTTTGACAAAGTGACCAAACAGGTAGATGAGACTAAACCAGTTGATGTGGTGTATATGGATTTCAGCAAGGGACTCGATAAGGTTCCCCACAGTAGGCTATTATACAAAATGCGGAGGAATGGGATTGTGGGAGACATAGCAGTTTGGATCAGTAATTGGCTTGCTGAAAGAAAACAGAGGGTTGTAGTTGATGGAACATGTTCATCTTGGTGTCCAGTTACTAGCAGCGTACCGCCAGGGTAGGTGTTAGGTCCACTGCAGTTCGTCATTTTTATAAATGACCTAGATGAGGGCTTAGAAGAGTGGGTTAGTAAATTTGCGGATGACACTAAGGTCGGTGGAGTTGTGGATAGTGACGAAGGATGTAGTAGGTTGCAGAGAGACATAGATAGGATGCAGAGCTGGGCTGAGAGGTGGCAAATGGAGTTTAATGTGGACAAGTGTGAGGTGATACACTTTGGCCAGAGTAATCGTAATGCAAAGTACTGGGCTAATGGTAGGATTCTTGGGAGTGCAGATAAGCAGAGAGATCTCGGTGTCCATGTACACAGATCCCTGAAAGTTACCACCCAGATTGACAGGGTTGTTAAGAAGGCATACAGTGTTTTGGTCTTTATTAACAGAGGGCTTGAGTTCTGGAACCAGGAGGTTATGCTGCAGCTGTACAAAGCTCTGGTATGGCCACACTTAGGGTATTGTGTACAGTTCTGATCACCGCATTATAAGAAGGATGTGGAAGCTTTGGAAAGGGTGCAGAGAAGATTTACTAGGATGTTTCCTGGTATTGAAGGAATGTCTTACGAGGAAAGGCTGAGGGCCTTGAGGCTGTTCTCGTTAGAGAGAAGAAGGTTGAGAGGTGACTTAATAGAGACATGCAAGATAATCAGAGGTTTAGATAGGGTGGACAGGGAGAGCCTTTTTCCAAGTACGGGAATGGCGGCAAACACGAGGGGACACAACTTTAAAGTGAGGTGGGATAGGTATAAGACAGATGTCAGAGGTAGTTTTTTCACTCAGAGAGTAGTAAGGGTATGGAATGCCTTGCCTGCAACGGTAGTAGATTCGCCAAGTTTAAGTGCATTTAAGTCGTCATTGGACAGGCAAATGGATGTACATGGAATGGTGTAGGTGGGATGGGCTTTGGGTTAGTATGACAGGGTGGCACAACATCGAGGGCCAAAGGGCCTGTACTGCGCTGTAATGTTCTATGTTTTATATAGCCTTAAAATTCAGGAGAGTAGCATATTATGCAAAAAATGCCATCTCGCTATGCATTTGAGAAAACATCTGAAGGAAAGATATGTTGCTTTCCATTTCTTAGTTCCAGTATCAGTAACAACTATTTCCTGAATGTAACATCAAGAAATGAGATAGATTTTTTTCATAGAGGTGAAGGTTACCACAAAGGAAGTTTTTGCCTTATCACTGCAAACTGCAATTTTTTTATTACTTTCATGGGATGTGAGTGTCACTGGTAAGGCCAGCATTTATTGCCCAAAGATCAGTTAAGAGTTAGTCATATTGCTGTGGGTCTGGAGTCACACAGACCGGACCAGACTGGGTAAGGACAGAAAATTTCCTTCCGAAAGGTCATTTGTGAACCAAACAGGTTTTATTTTAAATCAATCAGCAATTGTTCATGGTCAGTATTAGGCCAGGTTTTTTTTTTAATTCCAGATTTTTATTTTTTCAAATATGACCTGCTGCAATAGTGGGATTTGAACCCATGTCCTCAAATATTAGCTCACACTGCTAGATGAGGCTTGACTGCTCTCTTTACCACCCACCCAAGCAAGACAACAGTAGATGGTACATCCACAACCAACCCAATGGTGCTCTAAAATTCACAGAGACAAGGAGTGCCCCAGTAAGGTAAATTTTAAAATTATATGTGATGTTTTCTTATGGGCTAAGAGAAGAAAAAACTCCTATAGGTCCAACAAAGAAACATTGGGCTTACCGTACCAAGACATTCCCTAACAACTAGTTCTGACTCCTCTTAAGAACACTTGGTTTATAACTTGCTGGCAGGTTCTGCTGAGCAAATTCCAAAAGGTGGCTTCTGAGCTGTCTAATTTAACAGTCCAGTGGCTGATCAGCCACTACAAGCAACCAGCCAATGAGAGTTGGTCAATAAAATCCAACCTCTGGGAGAGTTTGCCATTGACCTGTCCCTGGATTTACTTTCAGTCTCTATATTTGCGTGGGGAGAAACCTTAGTCATTTATTTTAATTGTATTTATTATTGTTTTTGTTTTGGGAGCTGTGAGCAGGATTTGAAGGTGACTTGTTCGACATTGAGCAGCAGCTTGATTTAAAAGAGAGAACAAACAAACAGGTATTTGTTCATAAGGCAAGGCCGGGAGAGTTTTGAGAAGATTTGTAGCTCAGGTAGAGAGTCTTGATATAGGTTTGCTCGCTGAGCTGGAAGGTTCATTTGAAGACGTTTTGTCACCATACTAGGTAACGTCTTCAGTGAGCCCCCGGACGAAGCACTGCTGATGATTCCTGCTTTCTCTTTATATGTTTGGGTTTCTTTGGGATGGTGATGTCAGACTCATGGTCTCGCTCCCTGGAACACCAATTTACAGGTTGGCCAAATAGCTACACCAAAGACTAAAACATTTAGTAAAAGACTCACTCCACTCCACCCACTCCACCCAAGAATTCCTGAACGCCATCCTGAACACCAAGATAGAAGAGCATGAAATAATGGTCTTCTTTGATGTAACAGCCCTGATCACGTCAATCAACATCAACCTAGCCAAGGCAACACTGACTACACTATTAGAAGATCCAAAGACACATACATCAAACTCCATCAACTTCATCAGCAACGACAGTATCGTCAAGCTAGTGCACCTATGCCTTACCACCCACTTCACCTTCAACAACAAAACCTACAGGCAAACCAATGGAACATATCAGCGTTCTTGGCAGAGGCAGTAGTGCAGAGACTCAAACAAACAGTTCTGCCAACTATCCAGCCCAAACTTTGGGTCCGCTATGTGGATGACACCTTTGTCATCACTAAACGAAACAAGTTAGAGGAAACCTTCAAGACCATCAATAATACCCTTACAGGCATTAAATTCACTAAAGAGGAGGAAAACAATAATAGACTGCCATTCCTAGATGTCACAGTCGAGCGAACAGCCAATGGGGAACTTCAAACCAGCGTCTACAGGAAAACAACACATATGGACCAAATATTGAATTAGAGAAACAATCATCCCAACATCCACAAATAAAGCTGCATCAGAACTTTATTTCAATGAGCCACCACACACTGCAGCACAGAGGAACTATGCAGAGCAGAGGAAAATCACGTATACAGCTTATTCAAAAAGAATGGGTACACAATGAACACTGTCTGCCGATTTCTCAGCAGTAAACCCAAACAAGCAGACAAAATACGTCCAGAAACCCGAGCCACTCTCCCCTACATCAAAAACATCTTGGAAATGACTGCCAGACTACTCAGACCCCTTGGCATCATGGTAACTCTCAAACCCACCAACACACTAAAACAGCAGCTAATGAACTTGAAAGACCCTATACAGACAACAAGCAAAACTAATATCATTTACAAAGTACTGTGCAAGAACTGTAACAAACACTACATTGGACAAACAGGCAGAAAACTAGCCACCCAGAAGACATGACATCAACTAGCCACAAAACAACACTCTCACTAGTATCTTTACATACAGATAAGGAAGGACACAACTTCGAAGGACAACAGATCCATCCTAGGACAAGCCAAACAGAGACACGCACGAGAATTCCCAGAAGCATGGCATTCCAGTTGGAATGCCATCAACAAACAAATTGACTTGGACCCCTTTTCCACCCCCTGAGAAAAAGAACAGGAAATTACATCACCAACCCAAAGAAACCCAAATATATAAACAGAAAGCAGGAATCGTTAGCAGTGCTTCATCTGGAGGCTCACTGAAGATGTTACTTAGTATGGTGATGAAACATCTGAAAATGAACCTTCCAGCTCAGCGAGCAAACCTACATTCACAAGGTCTGGAATTTAATAGCAGGTTGATTCTTGCTCAGAGAACACGAGACATTTTGGTTCTGGAGATAAATTACGCTCAGATGGCAGATAGTTGAAAATTAACAACTTTGTAAGGAGACAATCAGACTACCGAACTTTGCGCTGGTTTTTGAACTATTCTGAAGTCAGAAGAATTATGTCTTTGAAAACTACAAAATGGAGGTTTAAGACCATAAGACAAAGGAGCAGAAATTAGGCTATTCAGTCCATTCCGTCATTCATTCATGGCTCATAAGTTTCTCAACTTCACTCTCCTGCTTTCTTCCTGTGACCCTTGATCCTGTTGCTCACTCCCTGATTATCTTCCCATAAACAACTCATTGAAAGTTCAGAAAAATGGAATCTCAGTCGTAAGTATCAAGCAGATATTCATCAGAACCAACTGAAAGCCAGTTGTATGCATCGGTGCCTTCAGAAACTAAACATGATGGAATCCTTTATCCCTACGATGTAATGGTCAAGAAGCCTGCTTAAGTGAAGTGATCAGTTGCATCTAATTTTTTTTTTCTTTTTACACTTGTAACTATTTCCCCTTGTGACTGGGATTTAGAATCAAAGAAAATTGGATTTAAAACATTTATTAGATTACCTCGTGGTTTAACTTTGCCATTCTGAAGCTACTAAATGGTTAAACCTTTCTTTAAAGCTATCAACCTGGTGTCTGTTGCCAGTTATTCATGAAGTCTGGTACTAATTATTCAAAAGGTCTAGTGAGAAACCATTGGGGTCAATTTTGAGGCTCATTGAATGTTTTAATTTTATTGTATTGTGAATACAAAGACAGGAAAGCTGACTGATTTGGCTGTCTGTCTCTATGTTGTAATATATTGCCTTGATGGAAAATAGGCATTACTCAGACAAAGCACCGAGTTTTCAAAATCTAGCAAGGTCAGTGTAAGAGAGCAAAAATAAATAAATAACCAGACTTTAAATAAAAGTAAGATAATGATTCCAGGAGATGAAAACAGAAAGTTATAATAAGAATGAAAATCAGTTAAAACCAATATGGTTTGGAAATAAAGTTATTGATCTGAACGGGAGTTCCATTTTCAGGCATTCAAAATGAGTTTAGACCAATCCTTTCCAGGTTTTGCTGTTTTCTTCCCTGATCAAAAATTAAAATTAAGATATGACTGGTGAAAATTAAATGCAACAATTTGGTCACCGTTTTCTCATATCAAAGTAAGTATAACACAAGGTAAATAAATCATAAAAGTCACTTAGCTGTATCCTAAAATATACCCAAACTTCAATTTCACAGAAGTGATTGCTACGTATCTTTGTGACTTTTGTTCTTTTGATGCACCACTCAAACATACAGGTCATAACCTTATAAGGGCCTGAACATCTTGGCTATGGCGAGGAATATGGCAGCATCACACGAGAACTCTGGTGAGGCCTATCTCAACATTGGGAGTAACTTCCTGCATCTTTTATACATCCATCAGATAGCAAAACAAGATTCACGCTAAGCAGTGACGAGTTACTATATGAGGGGATTAATGCTTATTAAATATCTTCTTAACTCACCTAATTAATGCTCAGTTTGCTATCTTACCAAACACGCATGGTTTATGGCTACCCTGCCATTGTGTTGCCAGTGAGGGAGAAAGCCAAATGACTAATCCTTGTCCATTAGCATAACAGCCCTTTAAAGATGGTGCAGCACCAAGGATACTGGTATTTCAGTAGATATGTGCTGAATGGTGAGTTGTTCTGGGAATGGCATGTGGTAAACTGGGGCTAGAATCAGGTAAGAAGGCTGACCTAAGCTAGGCCGTTAATGCAGTGAGTTTGATGAGATACAGCAAAAGATCTCACTTGGTCTTGCAAGAGAAATCTCTCCAAAACAAACCACCACAGCTAGAACTTAGCTGAAAATGTGATGAAGGGCTTATGCCCGAAACGTTGAATTTCCTGTTCCTTGGATGCTACCTGACCTGCTGCGCTTTTCCAGCAACACCTTTTCAGCTCTGATCTCCAGCATCTGCAGACCTCACTTTCACAACTGGAACTTAGCCAAAAAAGAAATACAATTCAGCCAATGATCTATCTGAGTGAAACTGACCGTGCAGCTCTGAATTATGTGTCATTTTGTTTTGTGGGTTCCTGTCCAGTTGTGATAGCCATTACAGCTAGCAGGCAGAAGAAGCTTGCATACTGTTACTCTTTATGAAGGGTTACTGGACTCAAAACATTAACTTTGCTTATCTCTACAGATGCTGCCAAACTTGCTAAGTTTCAAAGCACTTTCTGTTTGTTTTTCTGGTTAGTCAGATGCCTCATTTGCTTTACAATTCATCACTAAATATATTATCAATGTGGCTTGGTATCTTCAGCAATTGGTTGGAATTCTAATTATTCGTAATCACCTGTAATTGGTAAAATTGTTATGTTTGTTATTTTACAGGCAAACCCTCCACCAATTATTGTGAACACTGATTCTCTGGATTCTGGGCCTTATGTAAGTACTTTACATGATTTACTGCTTATAATTCACTCTGAAGGAAATGGTGTGAGTACTCTGAAAACAGTTTGAGGAAATGATTTTTGTTTCATCATCTTCAGTCACTGAATTGGTTTCTCAGTTTCTCTAGAGTGATTTGAGAAGGGCCTGTGCATGGTTCTTCCTCCGGTTGTGTGCCTGGTCTCCAGCAGTCCTCCGAGTCCTCCAAGTGATAGTAACTGGGGTTGTTTCTTCCTTGGCTAGTTGTGGAATTATCACCATGAAGTGCTCATCAGATTATTTACCCGGACTCTATGCTAAAGGCTCACCTGAAGCATCAGTATCTGAGCTGATGGATCGTGCAAGGGTAAAACTTGCCAATTCTGCCTCTGAGGCAGCAGTACTCTTCTCCTCAGAGGTCTAGGAGATGGCTCCTGTAGGATCAGGCTGTTTCTCTGTATTGCTTGTGGTAGAGATGCAGGTGGAACCTGCAAGTCAAAACAGAGAGAAGGCATCACAGCCAGAGGTTAGTAGTGGTGTTTAATGAATGACAGCGGGGTTATTGTGAGAGTTGCAGTGGAATGGTAAGTGATAATTACTCACTTGGCAGTGCATAGATGTCTCATCATCCCCACAAGAGCAGAACCAGACTTTCCCAGAGCCAAGATTCTTTCCTTGTGGGTGCTGAGCAGCTGAATGGGTCATCCAGGTCTTTCTACCCTATTCTCCTGGAAGGAAAGAAAAGGAGACATTGAGTGAGGTGAAAGTGGGTGACACAAAGCTATTAGTGCTGATGTAGGTGATGAGTGTCCTGAAAGAGTAGGTAACACAGAAACCATGCAGAGTTCATAGTGTGGGAAATTTGTGGGTGTGAGGTTAGAGTCAACGAGGGAAGATGTTGCAGGCAATATTTTGAGTGGCAGTGGCAGACAAGCCAGGAAATCGGAATCCTGTGCCAACCAACTAAGCGACACATTCAAACAACTCCGGTTCCTGCAAGATTCAAACCACTATAAATGCCGGAGGAAACAGCACAGAAGCGCTTCACAGGAGGCTCCCAAGCACTAAGGATGTCACCTAGACAGAGGACGAAACGTCTGCAACACAAATTCCCAGCTCAGCAAACAGAACCACAACAACGAGCACCCGAATTACAAATCTTCTCACAAACTTTGGGCAGTGCCTTAGTGAGAAGCAGCTGCAGTAACAGAGATAGAGTTAGCAGGAGAAGAGAATGGCACTTAGCCTGGCAAAATGGAGAAGGTCATTGACCTTCTTACAGCACTGCTGGCTATTCTTCCTACAGGTGGCAACTTTGGACCAAACTGAGGGGTTCTGGTTGTGTGGTCTCTTCTTCTGGTCCTCCAGGAAGTGGATTCCTTTCCTTTGCAACACCAGCTCACTCAAGACTTCCACGTCCCTGCTGGATAATCATTTGCCATCTTCCCCTTCTCTGATATATTTAGACTCTGACGTGGCCAATCAGGGCTGCTTCGGAATGCCAGTGCTTGTCTGGGTGTATAACAGGCTTTAAATATTTTGAGGTATGTTCACTTTTGTAATGTAGGAAACACAGACACAAATTTGCACACAGCAACTCCCACAGACAGTAATGTTATAATGGTCAGATAAGTTATTTTTCAAATGTGATTTAAGCTAAATGGCCAGGACAGAAGGGATACCCTATTTCTTACTTAAAATAATGTCAGGGAATCCTTTACATTCACCTGAAAGATTCATCTGACAGTGCAGCATTCCTTTGGCGTGGCACTGGAGCACCAACTTTGATTTTTGTGCTCAGTGTAACATTTAACCTGAGACCTTGTAACTCCGAAGTGATTAACAGGCATGCTGTCAGAAGGCTGATCGCTGTAAAATTCCATCATACTGAGAAAGTAATTTTTCTCACAATTCATATTTGACTATAGAATACAATGTTCTAACTCTTCTTGGCATCTTTTCCAGAGTTTGTACATGACCTTTGTGTTTTAATCAAAGCTAAATTGAACATATTTTTCAAGGTGCAACTTGAGTTAACCGTCACATAACATCAGCATGTAATAGCCTCGGAATTATACTTTACTGATTTGGCAATATAACTCAACATTTTTTTTTGTTTCGTTGACATGCCCACTGCCAGTCTTAAAACAATGATAATATTCTCTCATTTGAGATTATGAGGTCAAGCCTGACTTCAAAAATCTAAATTAAGCAGGTACTTAAATTGAGGGGGGATATTAAATTGAGCTTTAGTCAAACTGCTCAGGTGAATATAGATTCATGTCACAGTTTAAAATTGACTGCAATAATGACTAGGCAAAAGTGAGGACTGCAGATGCTGTAAACCAGAGTTTAGATCAGAGTGGTGCTGGAAAAACACAGCAGGTCAGGCAGCATCCGGGGAACAGGAAAATCGATGTTTCGGGCAAAAGCCCTTCATCAGGAATAGAGGGTGGAGAGATAAGTGGGGTGGGGTGGGGTGGGGGTGAAGAAGGTAGCAAAGAGCACAATAAGTGAATGGGGATTTGCTACTTTCCCTCACCCTCCTCTCTGACCTATCACCTCCATCCCCATCCCCATTCACCTATTGTGCTCTTTGCTACCATCTTCCCCCCCCCCCAACCCCCTCCACCATTTATCTTTGCACCCTTGAGGCCTGCTGCCTCTATTCCTGATGAAGGGCTTTTGCCCGAAACGTCGATTTTCCTGCTCCTCGGATGCTGTCCTGACCTGCTGCAATAATGACGATACTACCAAATGACTTGTTTAGGTGTGAAGTTCTTTGGGACATTTGTAGAAGCTAAATAGTGATATGCAACTGTCAGGACTTCCTTTTTCTTTGCCAGATCTCTCAGTATTTACCTTATAGATCGTCATTCATGAAGTGACATATGGTGAACCACAGTCTTTTCCTTTCACTGTGAATCTTTACCATATCTGAACTGAACGTTACTGTTACATTTCTGACCGTTTACACATGATTAACATCTGTCTCTAGCTCTTTGGCCGCTTCACTGCATGCAATTGCTCCTCTTAATTGTTTTCACTTTAATACACATACCATGGGAGGCAGTTGTTGTACTCTTAGAGAGTCTTTTTACCTTTTGTATGACAGAAGGATAGGGTCACTGAATTGACTGAACATAAAAATACCTACAAGTATCTACACTTCATTCTTTATAGCCTAAGGTGATTGTAGCTCAATTTTACCAATTGATGTTGCCTCAAAAGAATACATTTCCCTCATGAGACAATATAGCAGTTATGCCAACTGTTTCATTGTTTAGAATCCTACAGTGTGGAAGCAGGCCATTCTTCCCATCAAGTCCACACTGACCCACAGAAGAGCATCCTACCCAGCCCCACCCCCCTAACCTCTCCTTTCATTTCCCATGGCTAATCCATCTAGCCTAGACATCCCTGGGCACAATGGACAATTTAGCCTGGCCAATCCACCTGACCCGCACATCTTTTGGAGTGTGGGAGGAAACCAGAGCACTGTAGGAAATCCATGCTGACATGGAGAGAATGTGTAAACTCCACACAGACAGTTGCCTGAGGCTGGAATTAAATTCAGGTCCCAGACGTTGTGAGGCAGCAGTACTAAACACTGAACCACTGTGCCTTGAACCGGGAGCTCAAATAATAGCTTGTTAAGCCATATGATAGCTACAAAAATAGCCAATTGACAGTGTCAGTAACTGTGTCAAAGGCTGTGCCAAGTCAAATTTTTTTTAAAAATATGATGTAAAATATCATTGAAGTCTTAACCTCTCTCCAGGCTGATGCCCACAGCAAATATGGCAGCAGCTACAGCTGCAGTTCCAAATGCAACTAAGTTAACATTCATTCCTCTGGTTGAAGGACCTCAATTGTGGATTGTTGTACCTGTACCATACATTTTAAAATTGACAGTATAATCACGCACACATTCATCAGAGTGTCTCAAAAACAATTAACTCCTGTGCCAGAGCAGGCATTTGATGATTCTATAAAAACCTCTGTAAGGCCACACCTGTGATCTGATACAAGAGGTTCCTCTCTTGATTTGTGTGTCTGACTTTGCTGCAGCAAATACTTCATTAGCTTCTACCTCTAGCTCCTCTTGGTCCCTGTTACTCAGGTCATCATCCCATGTGTTACACTCAACTCTCTCTACTTCACCTAAGGTAATGTCTATGAATGGTGCTGGGTAACACAAGAACTGTTGAAAATTCTGTAGAAAGGTGATGAAGAAGAGAGGAGAGATTCCTCTTGAGTCATAGAATCATAGAGATATACAGCACAGAAACAGACTTTTCACAACATCTTTCCTATGGCAGGGAGATCAGAATTGAACACAGTATTCCAAGTGGCCTAAGCAATGTCCTGCACAGCCTCAACATGACATCCCCACTCCCATAACACAATGCACTGAAACATAATATGACACAGAGCCACAGAAGGAGACATTGTTTTTTTCTTCCATTTGATGTGGGCACCACTGGGCAGGCCAGCACTATTATCCATTCATAATTGCCAAGAGGGCAGCTAAGAGTCAAACACATCACTGTTGACTATGAAATCACATGGATAAATCAACCAGATTTCTTTTGCAATTAATCAACAGTGGTTATATGGTCATCATTAGGCTAAGTTTTTAATTCTAGATTTTATTGAGTTCCAAATTCTCCATCTGCCGTGTTAGAATTTAAACCATTGTCACTGCAGTGTTACCCTGGGATTTAAATTACTATCATGTCACTGCCTCCCCACCAGTACTGGGTGCCAAACGTTTGGTCAAAGAGGCAGATTTTACATACTGGCACTCACTGGGAATGCAAGGTAGAGAGGCAGACCATTGGAGGGATAGATATTCCAGAGTTTAGAAAGGTCTACAGCTGAAGGCATGGCCAGCAATGTTGGAGTAACTGAAATCAGGGATACTGAGGAGGCTAGAGATACAGAAGTACAGCTATCCTGGGATAAGTGTTTGGCTGGAAGAGATGAAAGAGATAGGGAGAACCATGAAGGAATTTGAAAATCCATGAAGGATTTGTGAGGGGTAGGTATTGCCTTACAAGTCTTATTGAATTCTCTGAGGAGGTGACCAAGCATGTGGATGAGGGTAGAGCAGTGGATGTAGCTTACATGGACTTTAGTAAGGCATTTGATAAGGTTCCCCATGGTAGGCTTATGCGGAAAGTCAGGAGGCATGGGATAGTGGGAAATTTGGCTAGTTGGATAGAGAACTGGCTAACCGGTCGAAGTCAGAGAGTGGCGGTAGATAGTAAATATTCAGCCTGGAGCCCAGTTACAAATGGAGTTCCGTAGGGATCAGTCCTGGGTCCTCTGCTTTTTGTAATGTTTACTAATGACTTGGAAGAGAGAGTCGAAGGGTGGGTCAGTAAATTTGCAGACAATACGAAGATTAGTGGAGTTGTGGATAGTGAGGAGGGCTGTTGTCGGCTGCAGAGCTGGGCTGAGGAGTGGCAGATAGAGTTCAACCCTGTCAAGTGTGAGGTTGTCCATTTTGGAAGGACAAATAAGAATGCAGAATACGGGGTTAACG
The DNA here is from genome assembly GCF_020745735.1 of Hemiscyllium ocellatum. NCBI lineage: Eukaryota > Metazoa > Chordata > Chondrichthyes > Orectolobiformes > Hemiscylliidae > Hemiscyllium > Hemiscyllium ocellatum. Next base: position 98,925,539 of record NC_083411.1, on the reverse strand, counting down.
GTAGGGTTCTTAGTAAGGTGGAGGAGCAGAGGGATCTTGGGTCTATGTTCATAGCTCTTTGAAAGTTGCCACTTGGGTGGATAGAGCTTGTAAGAAGGCCTATGGTGTATTAGCGTTCATTAGCAGAGGGATTGAATTCAAGAGTCATGATGTGATGTTGCAGCTGTACAGGACCTTGGTAAGGCCAGATTTGTTCCTTATTCTAGGATATTTTAGGATGTAAGTAGAATATATTAATGTCCTCCATTTGCTATCTTATGAAATAAATCCTTGGGCCAAAGTACTTGCCAAGATGACGGTAACTGATACAGGAAACAAATAAATATAGATATTTTGTGCATCATTTATTATTAGGTTATGAGTTAAGTATTTTCAGGGAATGGAAAAAGCAGTGAAATTTGTCATTGTATCTTATAAACATTATAGGACAGATATGGTGTTAATCACAAAGAAAACAAGCATTATGATAAGTATGTTATTCCAATTAATTTTCATGAGATATGATTGACTAATTATGCCATGGCTAACCTAGTGAAGTTATTAAGCTACTGAGTAGTCTAGCTAGCTGTGGTTGTGAGTGCAATCACTGGTTTCACCAATTTCTTTCCATATTGTCTAGTAACAGACTTTTTTTGATCTCTATCACTGCTTCCAATATCTGCTTCCTCATTTGCCTTGTTTGGATGAAATCTATATGGATAATTTAAAAAAAGGAGCTTTAAGCCCTAGTTCCTTTATTTTGTCTTGTTCCTTGCTCCTGGATAATTGCTGGTCTAGCTTTTCAGATGCATTCAGTACTCACATCTTCTCCCACCTCCACCACCACCATTACACCCTCTACAAATATTACAAATAATTCTGCTTAAGAAAATTTCACAAAGCCAATGCCAAATCATATCATTTGGGAGAAAGCTCACCCTCTTGAATGAATCACTATAGAGGATAAACCAACCACAATAAAGTGTTGTCCCTTAGCAATGAATGAAAAGTTGAGATTGATTATTTAAATCCAAACCTCTACTGTAAAATGAAAGCCCTTATTAGATACAAATTGAGGGCATTTTCTTCTAAGAAAGGTTATTGTAAACGTGTAGACATAATTGATGAGGCCATATTTGAAATTCTTCACGTAGTTTTAAATATGATTCTCAAAGGAATGTTGGTGCACTAAAGTGAGTATTCAGCATTTAGATTATGAGTTTAATTGAAGAAGACAAAAAAGATATAAAAGTGGGGAACATTACATAACATGTCGGAGATAAGTTGTAACATGGATTTGCAGTGTAGAACTAAAAAGACATAAGAAAACAAAAAAATCAGCTAAGTAATTTGAGAGATTAGAAAGAAATCTCTGTCACTCCCAAAAATAGATGAACATTTAGAATGCATTCACTTCAAAAGTATTTGTTGTTATCCTAATTAGAACTTTAAACACATGTTGAATGGTTATGTCATGAGTGGAATTATAAAATGTAAAAATATATATTGGTCAAGATGATCGATGCTTCATGCAAGAACTTTGTTGCTGAAATATTAATACTATAGCAATTTAAATTCAACTGGTTATTAATGTCCACTATAGAATGCAATTGTATGGAACTAGAAATTATTTAGTCCTTTTTTATGTGTCTGGCATAATGATTCAGTGCCTCTGTAACTTGTTAGATTAAAATAGATGAAAAAAAATGCAAATGTTATGTGTCTAACTAATTGTGGCACTAGCCCAAGTAGCTCCTATGCTGCTGTCAGCACCTGCCAGTTGTCTACAGACTTTACACGTAACAGAAAAGCCCAGACACTTCTGTGCAGTTCACACAGTACCAATAGCCTTTTCTTCTTCAAAACAGGTTTTAATTTGAAGGCAAGCTATACTCAACTTACATTGCAGCAACATTGTTATGGCAAAGTGAACATCAGGTTAGAGTAAGAGATCCATAGTGAAGGATTGACTGCTGGAGGCATGCATAATGCAGGAGGAGAAACACCAGGGGCTGGATTCTCAATTTGTCATTGGGGGTGAGCACCTGTGTGGACAGGCATTGTAAATTGCATTCCTGTAGAGCTTACTGGATTCCAAACCAGCCAGAACATGACAGTTTTCAAACATGGAAAGCTACACACCTCCAACTAACAGACTGTTGAGTTCCTTAACAGACCTCAGAGGAGTGGTTTGAAATTTTCATCCACCAGCACAGAAAAAACACAATGTCTGGGACACATCAGTCTGCAGTTGTCGTAAAAAAAAAGCAGCAAGCCAAGAGTTCTACTAGTCAGCATACTTAAGACAATAGTGTTCATATTATCAATAAATGACATAAAGTTGTGACTACTAGTATGGAGAAATTTGCTCTTTTGAACAGTGAATAGTGAAACCCCCAAGAGGTACATGAGGCTGGTGGCATTACTTGGGAAACAGAGATTGCCAGAGGAAATGGTGGTGAACAAACAGCGCCAGCTGTGGTAGCTGAAATGGGAATAGGCTGCTCTAACATTGGTCAAACCTGCAAGAAGTGCTTTGATAGAGCATTCTCCAGATCAACGGAGAGCAGAGGAACACAAAGAGGGATTACAAGAGGAAAAAGATACAACCAGGATTAAATCTACAGCCCAAGAGACGCAGGTGAAAGAGCACTAGTGTCATAGGAGATTGCATAGGAGATGTCATTTATTGCATCCGTTGCTCCCGATGCGGTCTCCTTTACATTGAAGAGACTGGACACCTCGCAGAGCACTTCAGGGAACATTTCTGTGACACCCACATACCGCCCCATGGCCGAACATTTCAACTCTCCTCTTCACTCTGCTGAGGACATGCAGGACCTATCCCACTACCACTCCTCACCACCCAACACTGAAGGAAGAATGCCTCATCTTCCGCCTCGGAACCCTTCAACCCCAGAGCATCAATGTGGACTTCACCAGTTTCCTCATTTTCCCCGCCCCCTACCTTACCCCAGTTCTAAACTTCCAGCTCAGCACCATCGTCATGTCCTGCCCCACCTGTCAACCTTCCTTCCCACCTATCTGTTCCACCCTCCTCTCTGACCTATCACCTTTACCCCTTCCTCCATCTACCTATTGCACTCCCAGCTACCTTCTCCCCAGTCCCACCCCCTCCCACTTATCTCTCCAGCCCCGAGGCTTCCAGCCGGATTTCTGATGAAGGGCTGCCCAAAACATCGATTTTCCTGCTCCTCGGATGCTGCCTGACCTGCTGTGCATTTCCAGCACCACTCTAATCTTATCTCTAATCTCCAGCCCTGCAAACCTCATAGGAGATTGCATCTATCTAGGCAGTTTTTCTTGGAAACTGTGATCTTTGGGGTTAACTGTCATGAGTGGATAATCTCAGGCAAATATTATGGGGGTCTGAGTGACGTGGATCATGACAAGATCTGCGGCAGAATTGAACAAGTATGACAAGGCCCATTTCAACATCAAGAGCAACTTATGCCATCTTTCATGCTTTTCACAAGATATGGCAAGATTCTCACTGGACAGTGAGGAGATATCAAATAATGGGAATTAACATTAGTGAAATGTCATGTTCATACTACTACTCACCCTATTAATATTCAGTCTGCCAACTTACCATTGTCAAAGACAAGAAAACTTGATCAAAAAAAGCCAATGTGTTTCTGAAGGATTCAACTCGTTGATTGCTGTGAATGACTTCCACGTTACTTACAATTAAACTGCAGTCCAGGGAAACATCATTAGTGTCAGCCACAGCTTTTCTCTGTGGAAATTGACATACGGCATCCAGCAGCCCCTCACGACAATCCTAAAACTTCTCCAATGCACTGGCATTGCTTTCTGGAAATACAGACTTGCGATGCAGGGTACCTTGGCAATTAGCAGCAAAAAGCTGAAGTGAATTTCTTTGCACATAGGCACATATACCCAGCTCACAGACTGTATTAGGCTTCATCTCAGGGCTACTCAGACTGCTCACTTGCTGTTTTAGTGCTTACCTACTTAGTACCTATCTGCATGCTCACAGCATCACTGCCTTGCCTTCCCTTGCCTTGCAATTAACGCAATCACAAAAACAGACAGCTTATCTTGTCACTAAGTAGTCCTCAGATGAGGGGTTTGTAGAACCTCAGTGCAATACATGAATAGCACAGGTGCTCTATGTGCCAGCAGTTGATACAGCAACCACACTGCCTACACAGCAAACAAGCAGCCAAGTATGCAACACTTAGACCTCTGACCAATAGAATGTTCCTGTGCCTCTGCCGGCCAGGAAGTGGATAATGATCAGTCCATTGGTTCAGTGGTGGCCAGTCGATGAGGTAGGCTAATGCAATCAGAGTGATATATAGGCACCATTCAGGGTGGTGTGCTGAAATGACAGGCAACCAGAAGCTCAGGGTTGTTTTTCCCAATAGATCTTAGGTGTTCTACAAAACAGTCACCTAGTCTGCGCTTCGTCTCCCCAGTATAAAGGAGACCATTGTTACGACACAAAGTAAGCACCACTCCTAATTTAAACCTGCAACACAGAAATGATTCAACCCATGCTGTAATCTGTTAACATTCGAGAGGCCAAGAACGATCACAAAGTCACTATTTAGAGTAAAAACTAACATTTTTTTTAAAGTTTAACAGAGAATAATTAACTGACAACTATTTGCAATTCCTTTCTCTAACCTATCTTTTATTTTCCCTTCTATAATATTGGTCTGATAAATCCACCAATTAAGATTCACCAAGAAATTCAAATTTCAAAAGCAGCCAGCTGTCGAACCTTCTCTTTCTATCTTCCTCTGTCTCCTTTTGTTCTTCTTAGGGTTTCTGTTTCACAGGTAGATTGTAGATAAAGGTACCTTTAAGAGAGCTATTCTGCAGGCAGTCTACATATTTTGGTGGCTTGGCAGTTCTTCACCAACTGTTCAATTTTTCCCAGTCTTATACAATAAAGCATTGAATCATTTCATTGGTTTTAATATTGACAAAATATCAAATTCAAACTTGATTGGAGTTTAGTACCTTTGGCATAATTTAAACTGTTTAGCTGAATTTGAATTTGTTTTTGTCTCAAAGCAACCCAGGTATTGCTAGCTGCTGGACCAAATGTTACATTGTAAATTCTCCAGCACCCTGTGTGCTTACCAAGTCTTTCAACTCTCTTAAAGGTACAGTACCATTACACTTTCATAACACCTCCTCCTTAAGAAAAAATGAACCATCATAATGAAAAGGTGGCTTCTTTTTTTATTGTTTAAACAAATTACCATAACATACAGATAACTTTAATCTAAATTCATCTTAATTTCTTCCCATATATATTTAACATTGGATAAATACAAATCCAATCTAAACTTTATCAGTTAAATCTGTGATAATGCATCTGTGATTACATTCTTATGACCCGCTACAAGTATGATTTTTAAATTAAAGGTCTGTAACATAAGACTCCATCAAAATAGTCTCATATTCTTGTCTTTAAAGCGTTCTAAGAAGGGAAGAGGATTGTGATCCATGTACACAGTCGTATCTGACATGTTGTTCGTGACATACACAGTAAAATGTTCTAAGGCCAGGACCAAACTCAACAGTTCTTTTTTGATCGTGGAGTATTTTCTCTGGTAGATGTTTAGTTTCTTCAAAAAGTAACCAACTGGCAGTTCAATCCCATCGTCATCTTCCTACAGCAGTACAGCTCCAACTCCTATGTCACTAGCATCGATGGTGACTTAAAAAGGTTTTGAAAAGTTTGGTGTAGCTAAAACTTGTTTGGTGGTTAATATTGATTCTAAATGGTCGAATGCCTCCTGGCATTGTTCTGTCCACCGAAACGTTGTGTTCTTCAGCAAATCGGTTAACGGTGCCACTACACTGCTGAAGTTCACAATAAATGTCTGATAGAATCCACTGAGCACGAAGGATCAAAGCACCTCTTTCTTTGAGGTTGGTCATGGAAATTCTTTGAAAGCCTTCATCTTTGCGTTCCATGCAGTCAACCTTTCATGACCAATGTTATGTCCCAAGAACATCACCTCTGCTTTTGTAAATTTAGTTTTGTTTAAGCTTATTACCAGTTTTGCTTCTTGTAGTCATTCAAAGAGATCTGTCAACTGTACCAGATGATCTTTCCAGGACTTACTAAAGATAACTACATTGTCCAAGTAGACTGCACACTTTGTTAACCAAGCTACAACTCTGTTCATGAATCTTTGGAATGTGGCAGTTAAATTCTTCATTCCAAAGGGCATCGCTTTAAATTGATATAGCCCATTTGGGGTTACAAACACAGAAATCTATTTTGCCGTCTCTGATAAAAGTACCTGCCAGTAGCCATGTATTAAGTCCAACATGGTGATGTAACTGACTTGTCCCCAACTTTCTAGATATAGTCCTTCAGTCTAATAATTAGATATGAGTTCAATTTTGTAACGGCATTGATCTTCTGATAATCCCCACTGAATCATTGAACCCTTTCCGGTTTGGAACTAAGACGATCAGCGAACTCCACTTGTTCTGGCTTGGTTCGGTGATTATCCTCACCGAGCATGGCCTCCACCACCTCTGGATCTGTCTGGGTTTGAGAGGATTAAGCCAATAGGGGTATTGTTTTATCGGAGCATATTTCCTCTGTCTGCTTCACGTACAATAGCTTTAGTCCTCCCCATCTGATTCTGACATACATCCTTACACTGCAGTAACTAATCTTTCAACTGCATTCTATGCTCGTGAGAGAGAGAGCTTATTAATCTATATCACTCCTGAAAGACGTCTTCATTTTTTAAATCTATTTTGAGGCACATCAAAATCCACATCATCAGGATTTGATTCCTCACTCTGTGGGGCAGTAACTAACATCTGTTTCTCCAGTTCTTTCTCTCTTGCATTATACTGTTTCATCATGTTCACATGACATATCCAATTCCTTTTTTTTTCTATCTGGCATCTTTACCAGGTAGTCCACCTGACTAAACTTTTTCTCAATCTGATAGGGACCACAAACCTCGCTTTGAAGGGATCACCTATCATTAGTAACAGTACTAACACATCATCCCCTTAGAAAATGTCTGAGTCTCAGAGCTTTTATCTGCCACTTGCTTCATTCTAATCTGTGCACTCTTCAGGTGCTGTTTTACTAACTCACCTGAATCGAGTAGACATTTAGTCTCTCCCTCACCTCCGATACATAATCTAAGTGTAAGATCTCCGACTTTGGTCCTGTCAATTTTTCTTGCATTAATTTCAAAGGACCTCTCACTTCATGCCTGAATATTAACTCAAAGGGAGTATACTGAGTAGATTCATTTGGGGCATCTCTAATGACAAACAATATGAATGGGAAACTTGTATTCCAATCATTCAGGTAATCCTGATAGTATGCTCTCAACATGGTCTTCAAGGTCTTTCTAAACCTTTCTAAAGCTCTCTGGGATTCAGGATGATATGCACTGGATTTAAAGTCCTGTACACCTAAGCTATCCACAACCTCCTTAAACAGCCGAACAGTAAAATTTGACCCTTGGTCCGACTGAATCTCTCGGGTTAGCCCAGATCATGTGAAGAAAGCTACGGACTCCTCTACCACCCTTTTTGCCTTGATACTCCGTAATGGAATTGCCTCCGGAAATCTCATGGACACATGCACTATGGTTAATTATGGTTAGTTCTTGGGAGAGACCTGCCCAATCAATTATAACCTGCGTGAAAGGTTCTTCAAATGTGGGAATTAGCAACAGAGGTACTGGTTTTGTTACCTACTATGGCTTACCTACCATTTGGCATGTATGACACGTACATTCGCTGCATCCTTGTGCATCCCAGGCCAATAAAAATGTTTTTGTACCTTAGCCTGAGTCTTTTCGTATCCCTAGCTGAACTCCTACAGGTAGTTTATGTGCTGCTCGTAACACCTCCTGTCCGTATGCTACTAGCAACACAATCTGATGCACATCAGCCCATTTCTCCTCTGCACTAACCTGCCATGTTCTCCATTTCCATCTTAGGATTCTATCTTTCAGATAATAACTTCTGAAATATTCTCTGCCTCATTTTCGGAATACACATTCACATATATATCTTTTATCATCTTGTCTTGCTGTTGCAAGCCCCTTAGCCTTTCAGGACTAAACACTTCTGTCTGACACTCTGCCTGTTCAGGCTTTTCCTGCACAATTAAGTCAAATAGGGTGCCGGCTAATTGAACCTCAACTCCTTCATCTTTCTCTATTTTTTGCTTCATGATGTGATTTATGATAGTGGGATCTGGTTACAACACAGTCTGGGAAAATACCAGGATATTTCTGTTTTAACTCTTCAGTTTCTTAGTCTTCCTTGGGCTTCTCCCCAACAAGGGGTGTCACTCCCACCTTGGTTCCTGTCAAATCATTCCCAAGAACAAACTGAATTCCTGGGACTGACACTCAGTCAATCATTCCCACTATAGCTTCTGCAGTCTTAAGTTGGCCCTCCAACCTGATCTTACATAGAGGAAAGCTAAATGTCTGTCTAAATATCCCACAAATTACCACATCCTCGGGTAACAGATCAGAAAGAGTGCACATTTGCTCATCCCTTGCTATCAGTGACTGGTTAGATCCTGTACCTCTCAAAATTATAACTTCTTGTCCTTCTCTTCCTGTTCATTCTGAGTAAACTTTACCCACTGAGGCGAATTCTTTGTAGAGATTGGGTACTAACTCCATACCCAGCCTCTGTGCACTTTCCTGCAGCTCCTCAGCACTTCTTGGAGTCTCCTTTACTATCTTCGCTAATGCCGCTGGTGTAGCTTCTTTTACCACATGTTTTCCCACAGTGCCTTTCTTTAATGACCAGCACTGTGACTTTATGTGTCCAACTTCACCACAGTAGAAACACCTGAGGCCTTCCACCTCCTTTCCATCTTCTTTTTTAACCTGTGGTAAATTCTTACCAGTGTTCTCTACTCTTTCTTTCGTAGTGTAGGATCTGCCCTTCCTCCCAACTTCTATCCATCACAGGATGAAATTCTGGCCAGAAGTTTGTCTTATGCACCAGTATGTATTGCTCTGCTAATTCTGCTGCCCTTCTCACTTCCTGAACTTGCTGTTCCACCACGTGAATTCTTCCCATCTCTGTAAGTGAGTTTTGAACTCTTCCAGCAGAATAATTTCTCATAGAGCCTCAAAGGTCTTATCTATTTTTAAAGCATGCCCCCCATGTATCAAAATGACTATGTTTAATTCTTTCAAAATCAACATAAGGCTGACCTGGTTCCTTCTTTATGTTTCTGAACCACTGTGTATGTGCTGTTTGACCCCTTCATAATCTCTTGACCTTTCATCTGACAGTGTGGCAAATACCTCACTAGCTCTACCTACCAGTTTAGTCTGAACTAGCATTATCTATAAATCCTTAGACCACTCTGTCTGCTTAGCCAGTTTTTCAAATGAAATAAAGAAGGCTTCAACACCTTTCCCATCAAAATGTGGCAGAGTTTTGACATATTGGTATAAATCACCATCTTCTCTTTTATTCTCCATCCTGTTAACTTGACTTTGCAACTTCTCAATTTAAAATTCTCTCTCTTTTTGTCTCTCCTTTTCTTCTCTCTTTCTTTCTCTCTCCCTTTCTTCTCTCTCTCTTTACTCAGCTAAGAACCTTCCCTCTCTCTCTTTTCCGATTTTTCTTTTCTCTCTCTTTCTCGTTGTTTCTCCCTCTCTGTTTCCTTTCTCTCCCGTTGTTTGTCTTCTAACTCCATTTTCCTCAGTTGTACTTTAAGTTTTCTACTCTACTGCACTTGTCTGTTTCTCTGATATACCTAAGCATTTGAATAATTCCCTTAGAATTTCAGCTTTACTTTTGTCTTTGGTTAAACCGGATCTAACTTGTTTGGTAATTCTCAAAGTATGGCCTTTTTCTTTCCTTCTAAAGTTTCTTGGCAAATTTGTGAATCATCTTCAAATCCCAGAACCTCTTTATCAATTTTAAGTGCCATTTCCCACACTTCTAATTTAATCAACCACAAGTCGCTGAAATTAAACAAATTGTCTCAACTACATTTTATTTAAAGATCTAGGACACTAACCTGCAAATGTTTAAATCTGCTGGGATTTTTCGTACCCCAAATCCATTCAAATCTATCTAAACTAGTTCAAATCATTGACGAGCTCCCAAATTGCTATGACGGGGGGGTAAACCCGCTGCTAATTTAAACCTACAGTACAGAAATGATTTAACTCGTGCTAATATCTGTTAAAATTCGAGAGGCCAAGCACTATCCCAAAGGATACTATTTAAAGTAACAATTAACAACTTTTTTTTAAGTCTAACAGAGAATAATTAACTAACAACTATTTACAACTCCTTTCTCTAACCTATCTTTTACTTTCCCTTCTATAATACTGGTCCGATAAAACCTCCCGATTAAGATTTACCAAAAATTTAAATTTCAAAACTAGCCAGCTGTCAAATCTTCTCTTTGTATCTTCCTCTGTCTTCTTTTTTTCCTTCTTGAGGTATCTGTTTCACAGGTTGATGATAGATAAAGGTACCTTTAAGAGAACTATTCTGTGATCAGTCTGCATATGTTGGTGGCTTGGCAGTTCTTACCCAACTGTTCAATTATACCCCAAAGCATCAAATCGTTGTATTGGTTTTAATATTCATACTTGACTGGAGTTTAATATCTCGAGGCATAATTTAAATTGATTGGCTGGATTTGAATTTGTTTTTGTTTCATAGCAACCCAGGTACTGCCAGCTACTGGACCAAATGTTACATTGTAAATTCTCCAGTATTATGTGTGCTTGCTAAGTTCTTCAACTCTCTTTGAAGGTACAGTATTTCTGTTGCATCTGTTCCAATGATGCCAACTTCAAGAAGGAAGCCTCTGAAATGTCCACCTTCTTTCTCAGCCGAGGATTTCCCAGAGCCATGTTTGAAAGGGTCCTCAGCCACATCCATCCCATCTCTCATATTTTGGCCCTCACACCCCCTCTTCCCTCCCAGCAATAGGGTCTCCCATGTCCTCACCTTCAGAACACCACCTTGTGAACAGCAAATACAGTAGATTAGATTGAGTGAAGTGCAGGCAAATAGAAGACGGAGAAAGTAAACATGCGGGTGTTAAACCTTCTGTGATTGTATGAGAAGGTACTGTGGGTGTGTGTGGAGAGATGTTAGGAGTGGTGGAGCAGTAGACTAAGGTATCCTAGAGGCAGAAAGCTGACAAGGGAGGGAAGCAGAATATTCTCTGGTGGTGGCATCCCAGTGGAGGTGGTGGAAATGGTGACGAACGACCCTTTGGAAGTGGATGATGGTGGGATGGTAAGTGAGGACATGTGGGATCCTCTTGCTGGGAGAGAAGAGAGGGCCTGAGTGCCAGAATATAGGAAATGGGATGGATGTGGCTGAGGGCCTTTTCAAACATGTTTCTGGGGAATTCTCTGAGAAAGAAGGTGGACATTTCGGAGGCCCCCTTCTTGAAGTTGGCATCATTGCAACAGATGTAACAGAATGGAAAAACTGGAAGGATGGAATAGAGTCTTTACAGGAAGCAGGGTTTGATGGTATATCATCAAGGTAATTAAAGGAGTTGATGGGATTGTAGTGGATATTGGTGGCCAGCCTATCTCCAGAAATGGAAACAGAGATGTCAAGAATGGGGAGGGAAGGGAGGAGTCAGAGAGGGTGAGAGTGGAGTGGAAATTGGAAGCAAAATAGATAAACTTTTCCAAATCCAGACAAGAGAGGGAAACAGCACTGATGATATCATCGATGTACTAGAGAAAGAGTTGTGGGTGGGGGCCCAAGTAGTACAGGAGCCAGGAATGTTCCATCTAATACCACAAAGAGATAGACACAACTGGGGCCCATGTGGGTACCCATGGTCACCCCTTTGACACAAAGAAAGTGAGAGGAATTAAAGTGAGAACAAGCTCGGCCAGGCAGAGGAGGATGGTGATCGGGCTTGTTTTCCAGGAAGAAGTGGAAAGCCCTGAGACCGTTCTGATGGGAGATGGACATGTAAAAGGATTGCATATCCATAGTAAAGAAGAGATGGCGAGAGCCTGTGAACTGGAAATTCTGAAGCTGACAAAAGGTCAGAAGAATTATGGATGTAAGTGGGAAGGGACTGGACAAAGGGGGAAGAAGTTGAGTTGAGGTAGGAAGAGATGAGTCCTGTAGGGTAGGAGCAGGCAGAAACAATGTGTCTGACCAGGCAATGGTGTTTGTGGAGTCTGGGAAGGAGATAGAAGCGGACTATTTGAGGCTTGTCTTTGTAATCAAGACCGCCACAAGGGTGCTGTTGTTGATGTCTGGTGGACTCAGCACTGCTGCAGAGGTAAAAACAATGACAGCAGATGCTGGAAACCAGATTCTGGACCAGTGGTGCTGGAAGAGCACAGCAGTTCAGGCAGCATCCAAGGAGCAGCGAAATTGACGTTTCGGGCAAAAGCCCTTCATCAGGAATATAGCTATCAGATATCTCCTCCAATCTCTCCGACTATGACCCCATTATGGAACACCAGGCTACTGTGTCCACTTTGGTTACTAATCTCATTTAATCTGTTGATCTCCCCCAACTGCCTCCAAGCTCATAGTCCCCCAACCCTGCTTCTGGCTCTTGGCATCTGGTGTTACTGAGGATGATAATGTGTTTCTGGTATATGACTCTTCTCAACTCTGAACTCACCCTCATCCCGCAGTCCATCCTTAACCATCCTCCACATTGATCTGGCAAGTAGATCCACCAGTTCAGCATATAGTTTGATTAGCACAGAGTTCAGATCAACATTAGAAGTGGTTCAGGGGATGTTTATTCAATTGATACCTGGAATGAGCAGGTTGTCTTATGCAAATAAAACAGTTGGATAGCTTGGGCTTGTTTCTATTGGAGTTCAGAAGAGTAAGGTGTGACTTTATTGAATTGAACAAGATCCTGATTGGTCTTGACAATGTGGAAATAGAAAGACTGTTTCCTATTGTAAGTCAGTTTGAAACTAAGCGCCGCTGTTTTAAATTTAGGGGTTTCCCTTTTTAGTTAGAGGTGAAGAGATTTCTTTTCTGTAAGAGGTTTGTGTGACTTTGGAACTCACTGCCTCAGACCGTGGTGGAGACAGGTTCCTGAAATATTTTTTAATGCAAATGGAAATAGATTTTTGTTAGACAAGGGAATGAAAGTTTACCAGAGGTACGTGGAAATATGGAACTCAGAACACAATCAAATCAGCTGGGATTTTATTGAGTGGTGGAGTAGGCTTGAGGGGCTGAATGGACTACTTCTGTTCCTATTTCATATATTTGTATGTGGTGATCCATCTGTGCATGGTTGTGCTGCTGTCAGCGCTCAGGTAAAGGCTGATTTTTGAGATCTGCCATTTCTTAACTGGGTGAGATGGCAAATGTGTATTACTGCTTAGGTCTCATATGAGGACATCAACAGGATAGCGTAGAGGAGAATTCTGAATGGGCATATACAACAAAATGTTTGTGGCACTGATTAGAAACTGTCTGTCACGGTCAAGAAGCATGCAAGACTGAAGCTTCAATTTGGCAGAAAAGATGTCACGAAACCAGCCTTCTCCATAGCATCTTTTCCATATTCCTGAAGATGCAGAATCAATGCCATCACTGCTTACCCACCTGCTGTATAATCTGTATTAACAGGTCACCTATTCCTCTGTGTGAAGTTGTGGCAACCCTCTCTCATGCATGGAAGAAATCACTAAAACATCTCCAAAAACTCCAGAAATTTAAAAAAAAATTTATTCATGGAATGAGAGTGTCACTAAGGCCAGCATTTATTGCTCATCCCTAATTTCCCACAGGGCAGCTAAGAGTCAACCACATTGCTGGATGTGTCTGGATTCACATGTAGGCCAGACCAGATAAGGATGGCAGCTTCCTTTCCTAAAGGACATTAGTGAACTAGATGGGTTTTGCAAGACAATCAACACTGATTAGACTCTGAACTGCAGATTCTCATTGAATTCAAATTCCACTAGCTGCTATGATGGGATTCAAACTCGGTTCCCCAGAATATTATGTGGGTCTCTGGATTAACAGTCCAGTGATAAAACCATTCTAATGGAGAATTTTGCAAAAATTATTGAGCAGTAAATAATGTACCTGGGCAATACGTGGTTCAGTGGTGAGCACAGCTGCCTCAGCACCAGAGACCCAGGTTCGAGTCCACCCTTGGATGACTATGTGTGGAGTTTGCATATTCTCCTTATGTCCGCGTGAGTTTCCTCTGGGTATTCCAGTTTCCTTCACCAATCCAAGGATGTGCAGGTTAGGTAGATTGACCATGCTGAATTGCCCATAGTACAGGCTACATGGATTAGCAGGGTTACAGAGTTAGGGTGCTCTGGGTGGGATGCTGTTTGGAGGGTTGGCATGAAATTGCTGAGCCAAATGGCCTGCTTCTACACTGTAAGAATTCTATAATTCTACATCCCTTTAAAGACTGGTACTATATGGCCCATCTTACACTGTCATGCTTATTTTACTCTTGATTGACCAAATTTAGGATTCTGCTGTCACATAAGCCAGATGGGGACTATATCATCAGAGAGTGCTGGATCACAGCTTTCCCCTGCATGTGAAAAGAAACACCCACATGGATTCATATCTTCACAGAACGTCATGCAGACTGAGCAGGAAGCAGCTGGTGGCGTCAGGTGGACACAGAGTGAGATGCATGGCATCTAAAATGCTGCTACATATATGAAGCAAATTCTCATTCAGAAAACTTTACTGGATTTGTGTAGAAATAAAGAAGAGAGTTTGTCGAAACTTCACAGAGGAGACTAATAGGATAGCATTCATATTGGATTAGATGAATAAAGTGTATGATTAATCTTTGTCAAAAAATGTGTCTTTGCAACAAAATGGCTTTGTATCTTGGTGCAACAAAAATGCCCTTTATGAGAAGGCATGGCTAACAAGGAAGCTAAAGATAATATTGGATCAAAAGAGAAGGCTTACAAATTTGCCAAGAAAAAATCCTTGTAAGCCTTAAGCTTGGGAGAAGTTTAAAATGCAGCAGAGAAGAACCAAGTAGTTGAAAAAGAAAATGAATGTAACATAGTAAAACAGATTTGTGAAAACTTCTGTATGTATGCAAAAAGATTAGCAAAGACAATGGTAAGATCTTTTACAAGCTTATACAGTGAAACTAAATAACTACTTTGTACCAGCTTTTACAGACACAAAAAGTTTCCCTGAAGTAATTAAGATCCAAAGGTTTGGTGAACGTGTGTAACTGAAATAAATGGGTATCAGAAAATAGTGGTGTTGAAATCCAGGGGACCAGAAGTTGACCTGGAATCAAATAACCTTCACCCTGAAGTGTTGACAAGGATGGCTGCAGAGATAGTGGATGTAATGATGATCATATTGCAAAATGGTTTTAATTCTGCAATAGATTAGAAGGTTGCAAATCTGACCACAGTGTTTAAGAAAGCAGTAAGAGAGAAAACAGAACCAAACATCTGTTAACCTTGTGTCAGTAATAGGGGATATACTAGAATCTATTATAAAGGATATGATTGCAGATTATTTAGAATATAATTGTCTAATTTGTCAAAGTCAACTTTTGAGCAGAAATCATATTTGACAAACCTGATTCTGATTTGCAGAGGTTATTAACAAGTTAGTAAGAGGGAACCAGTGTGTATGTTCTGTTTGAATTTTCAGGGTATTTTTGACTAAATTCCACAAAAGAGGCTAGTAAGCAAAACTAAAACACACTGAATTCAGAAATAATAAACTAGCACGGATTGAGGCTTAGTTAATAGCAGAAAACAGAGCATAGGAATAAACCGGTCATTCTCAAGTTGTTAGGTTGTGCCAACTGGAGCACTGCAAGGATCATTTGCTTGAGATGTAGTTTTCACAATTTAACTCAATAATTTGGATTTGGGGGCCAAAATTCCACATTCACAGGTGACATCAAGCGTGATGAAAATGCGAGTTGTGAGGAGAATGCAAAGATACTTCAAGGGCCTTTTGACAGGCTGAGTGAATGAGTAAGAGCATGGAACATAATGTGGAAAAGTATGAGATTATCCACTTTGGTAGGAGGAAAGAGCAGAATATTTTTAAACGGTGATAAATTGGAAAGTGGTGATGTTGAAATGGACCTAGATGTCCTTATGTATTTGTCACTGAAAGCTAGCTTACAGGCATGCCAACCAATTTGGAAGCAATCAAAATGCTTTATCATAAGAGAATAGCAAATAAATATGGCTTCAATTGTTTAGAATGTGGTGAAACCTGGAGTACTGTGTACTGTTCTGGTCCCCTTGTCTCAGGAAAGATATACTTGCCTTAGAGTGAGTTCAGCAGATGTACACCAGACTGATTCCTGGGAAGAGAAGTTGAGAAGAACTGGGACTCTATTCTCTGGAATTTAGAAGCTTAAGAGGGGATCTCATGGCAAAATGTTTAAAGAGATAGACAGAGTAGATGAAGCAAGGCTCTAGAACCAGGAGACACAATCTCACAATTAATTTAATCCATTTAGGACTGAACTAAAGAGAGAACTGTTCACCTCAGGTGGTGGTGAACCTTTGGATTCTGTACCCTAGAGGGCTGTGGAAGGTTACTTATTAAGTAAGTTAAAGAAGAAAGTGATAGATTTCTAATAGCTAATAACATCAAGGAATATGAGGATAGGGTGGGAAATATGATTACCATTAGTTCCTGTCTTTAAAATAAAGTTGTATTTCAATCTTTCACAAAACTTCAGTATACATAAAGACTTTGATAATGCATCCCTCACCCTTACAGGACCAGCCACATCTCCCACTGAATTCTACTTTTGATATTTTGAGAAGTTCAGCCCTTCCCAGTACCTGATTCTAGTTTTGCTTCTTTTCTATCAGGTGGCCGGGTTAAGAGGTGTTTCTTTCTGGAAAAAAAACTCTCCACAGTTATTTAACCATATTTTTAAACTAGTAAGAAATTTAGATATGCGACTCATCATTTGTTTGAAATAATGAAATTTACTTTTTTTTCCTAGGCTAATGGAAGTGATGGAATGTACAAATATGAAGAGATAATCCTGGAGCGTGTAAGTAGAATACTTTGTCTTTCCATGTTGTTGTGTAATGGTAATTGCACTTGCCCCAGTTGGATTGTTAATGGTAGTATTTTATCCAGTGGGATTGTTTTAATGCTGTCCACCCAGCAGAATCCAGGCAGATAAAATAAGCCATTCACTTGTCTAATGAGACCCCGGATGCACTCCTTACATAAAAGCTGGCTGATCAATATCTGCTTTTGAACCTGTTCACATCCATTCTAGATGATGTAGACCAACCACATGTAAAATGAGGCTCAGGCATTAAAATGCTCTGCCAATCTCTATTTACTCACTGTTCCATCCCTGTACATCTGATATCCTATTCAAGGTTAATAGCAGTCCCCTTGTAGGACTGGGCATTGAGGGGGTTGCTTTAGTTGCCTATTCATTTTATCTTTTGGGCAATATATATCCTGTATTAAAGATTCATCCTGGAATAATAATATTAGTTTGGTTAATAGGATTTATAAACAGTGGCAAATTCTGGTGCAGAGCATTGTCTGCTCAAATGCATGATCCATAAGCAATTATTTTCAATCTACATCAGGCTTGTTGATTATTGATTCTCCAGTAAATGAAATCATGTGATTTTTAGGATATAGTGGCCATTAATGTATGCTTCTATTTATAGATAGGAGCATATTACTTGCCCTCAGATTTAATCAATGTAACTGTGTGCATTCATTTGCTAACCTATTGGTTTTTGGAAACTAAGACAAATCCCTTTTTCATGGTCTCAAAGGAAAGTAGTGATTATTTAGTGGAGATAAGATCAATTGTTCAATTTTTAAAGGTCAAACTTTAACACTAAGCATAACTGAAATCTGTAGACCTCTCAATGGTACTTAGCATTCAGCGTGTCCTCATCTCTGGGTATATACTGAACATTTTCACTGCTACCAATGAAAACTGGAAGAGACCCTGCAGGAGGATTGACACTACATCTTTTAAAGTTAACTAAATGCCTTTACATCTGGAATCACTCACCTAGAAAGGTTAATAGATCATTTCCAAGATCAAAGAAAATGTTTCATTTCAGAAAGGGCCCTGTTATAGGAAGCTCACAATTACAAATGCAGCAGATTGGTGAGACAGAGGAATCAACAATATATATTGTTGTTGTATTTCTAGATGGTCCTTCACAACATGAATCTTGGTGCAGTCTACTTACAATTATTCTTTTCTTCATGATTCAATATTAAATTTTACCTACACTATCCTTCCCATCATCATTGAGCTGACAGGGTAAAATTTTGATTAGAGTGGTGCTGGAAAAGCACAGCAGGTCAGGCAGCATCCGAGGAGCAGGAACATTGACTTTTCGGGCAAAATCCCTTCATCAGGACTGGAGGCAGGGAGCCTCCAGGGTGGAGAGGTAAAAGAGAGGGGAGTGGGGGGTGGGGAGAACGTGGCACAGAGTACAGTAGGTAGATGGGGGTGGGGATGAAGTTGATAGGTCAGAGAGGAGGGTGGGGAAAGGTAGCAAAGCGTACAATGGATGGATGGGGGAGGGGGTGAAGGTGATAGGTCAGAGAGGAGGGTGGAGTGGTTAGTCCCCACCCCCAACCCCATCCACCTATTCTACCTTCCTCTCTGACCTATCAACTTCATCCCCATCCCCATCCACCTATTGTACTCTGTGCTACCTTCTCCCCACCCCCACCCTCCTCCCTTTTATCTCTCTACCCTAGAGGCTCCCTGCCTCCAGTCCTGATGAAGGGCTTTTGCCCGAAACGTCGATTTTCCTGCTCCCCGGATGCTGCCTGACCTGCTGTGCTTTCCCAGCACCACTCTAATCTAGGCTCTGATTTCCAGCATCTGCAGTCCTCACCTTTGCCTTGCCAGGGTAGAATTTTCCCAGACCTGTGGAAACAAAGTTCAGGACAAGCAGGCTTTGAAAGTCTTGGCAAGTGATGCTCGGACTGGATCTTGGTGGGATCTCACCTCTTCTAGCTTTCCCCAGGTCAGCATTGAAGGTGAGCAGGAACTCTGTTTATCTGTTACATAAATAATTAAGAGCTTGTTGAGGATGTTCTAAAACCAGTTATGGGTTCTTTAAGTCCTGAATACCAGATAACACTCATTTCTCAACCTTGTACCAATTTACCAGTATTACTTCAGTGGAAAGAGTTTCTCTCCCTCTACCCATCTAGGCCCCAATTTTCTATTGGGGTTGTCTTCTTCTGCAATGAAAGGAAGAGATTAAGTGACATGAAAATGGGTGACAAGGCTGTTAGTGTTGGTACAGATAGTCAAAAACTGGCGAGGTGACCCACATGCGTGAGTTGGGGAAGATGTTGCAGGCAATAGTGAGAGTGGTAGAACATGAGCCATGGTGAGAAGTGGTTGCAGTGGTAGAAATAGAGTGAGTGTGAGGTAACAGAGAGAAGAATGTGACACTTATCCTGCCAGAATGGAACAGATCATTGACCTACTTACGGCATTGCTAGCTGCACCACTGAAATACCACTGACCATGTGGTGACCTCAAGCTTTGCTGCCAAGATCTGGTGGTGTGGCCTCCTCTGCTCATCCTTCAGGAAGAGGATTCCTCTCCTTTACACACTCCCATATCCAGTTTTCTTTCAGGGATTATGGTTCCATGTTGCCTTCTCTGATATGTTCTGACTTTGTCCTTGAATGAGCGAGGTAGCTTCACAATGTCAGTGCTCATTTGGGTGCATAACAGTCTTCAAAATATAGTGCAGGTGCAAGGGATCCTGGTCTTTGATCAGATTACTTGTGAGAGATGAGTTGTTCCAGGAACAGCGTGTGATAAGATGGAGATAGAATCAGATGTGAGGGTTGCAATAGCAATAGGGTAGGCAGTTAATAAGGTACATGTGGTAAGATATGCCAAAACATCTTGTTGGGCCTCCCAGTGAAAATCCCTCCAAAAAACTTGATATAGCTCACATTCAGCTAAATAAGATTCAGTCCATTGTCCATTAAGTAGGACATTATAGTGGCCTCATTTAAACACTTCAACTTTCACAATGATATGATAGTTATTGTTCACATGGTGCAGTCTCCTGTCTTGCCACCTGAAGAGTCAATGTATCATATCCATACCACAAATGAATAAAAACATTTGAAATAAACACATTTCTGTCCTGCTACACCTCAGGTGTCCTTTTCACATATTAATCAAATTTCTGAATAGGCATTCTTCAGACATAAGATAGCCAGAAAAAGCAGATGTTTTGCACCACACACAACATGGAGGATTTCCTCAGACTTTTCCTTTCAATGCATCCTAGCTGTGGGTATTTTAACAGGCCGAGGGAGGTTTCATTTTCATTAAGCTCGACTTTCTAGATATTGCAGTGCAAGAGCGTCTGGCGATAACTCAGCCTACAGTTAGCCTGTCCCTGGAGACCTGCTAGCTGTAGTGTCACAAGGCTACTGGAGACAGGCTGGACAAGCATCAAGTTTGTACTTTTTTCTTACCGTTTCTGCATTGCATTGTAGCACTTAGATCGTTTGGCTTCTGGTTTACATTAGTGGCCAAATGACCCCAATCCTGGAGGGCTGCTGCAGAGCCTGACACATCTGCAGGTGTGTTTTGATTTTGTTTTAGACACAAGGGGCAGATCTGCATCAGGAGTTCCCAAGCTGTGCAAATATCAGGGAAGGAAAAGCCCTTGCACTTTCCTGCTTATTGATACAACACAGCTGAGGTACACTGTACTATTTAAAAGGAATATTTGTCTTAGTCAGCCAGATTCCACCCCTAAAAAGAACAAAAGGCCATCATTTATGATAAAACAAATTCAACAACTCATTGTGAGGAACCCCAGTTCAGAGCAACTGGCTTACAATTAAAATCTTCGAGTAAAAAATGAGGTCTGCAGATGCTGGAGATCACAGCTGCAAATGTGTTGCTGGTCAAAGCACAGCAGGTTAGGCAGCATCTCAGGAATAGAGAATTCGACGTTTCGAGCATAAGCCCTTCATCAGGAATAAGAGAGAGAGAGCCAAGCCGGCTGAGATAAAAGGTAGGGAGGAGGGACTAGGGGGAGGGGCGATGGAGGTGGGATAGGTGGAAGGAGGTCAAGGTGAGGGTGATAGGCCGGAGTGGGGTGGGGGCGGAGAGGTCAGGAAGAGGATTGCAGGTTAGGAGGGCGGTGCTGAGTTGAGGGAACCGACTGAGACAAGGTGGGGGGAGGGGAAATGAGGAAGCTGGAGAAATCTGAATTCATCCAAATTTTGTTGGTTGGAATGTAGTTCGGAGTCCGTGTGGGATCAGTCGGTTCCTTAGGCAGGTGCTGAGGAAGGAGATGTGGCTGTGGTAACGGGTCTGTTTGAGAACGTGGCTGAAGAGCTTCTGTGCAGAGGAGATGACCTGGGGGGTGCAGTGAGAGAGGGACTCACTGTTAATTTTCAGTGTAATGGAGCTTAGATCCATCACTTTAGAAAATTTAAAGATGCCCAGCAATGAATATTGTGTGTGTAATTTGTAAACCAGGGTGATACCATGGCTCAGTGGCTAGCACTGCTACCTCACAGCGCCAGGGACCCGGGTTCGATTCCAACCTTGGACGACTGTCTGTGTGGAGTTTGCAGGTTCTCCCTGTGGCTGTGTGGGTTTCCTCCGGGTGCTCTGGTTTCCTCCCACGATCCAAAGATATGCAGGTTCGGTGAATTGGCCATGTTAAATTGCCCAAAGTGTACATTATTAGTCAGATGTAAATGTAGGGGAATGGGTCTGAGTGGGTTACTCCCCAGAGGATTGATGTGGACTTGTTCGGCCGAAGGGCCTGTTTCCAGGGAATCTAAAAAAAAAGATCTGCAGCTAAAAAGAAACAACCTTGATTTCACAAAAAGGAGTGAGCAATTTCTGAGACTGTTTAATATATATAAGGACATTTCATTGTGATGAAGTATCTCTGTTGCATTTTACGGGAAAATATTCTTGAAAATGTTCCATGACAATATGAGAGTCAAAGTTTGCTTCTCAAAGGCATCTCATACAGAGATTAAAGTTGCAGTTTGTATTGGTTCTGTTACCCCTAATTTTAAATTGAAATTCCTTGATGTCAATGCTGTTGTTTTGCAGAACAGCTTTAATATTATGTCGCAAGTCAGTGCTTAGCAGACTTGAAAATGTGTTGCTGGTTAAAGCGCAGCAGGTCAAACATCGAATTTCCTGTTCCTTGGATGCTGCCTGACCTGCTGCGCTTTAACCAGCAACACATTTTCAGCTCTGATCTCCAGCATCTGCAGACCTCACTTTTTACTCGAAGAGCTTAGCAGACTTGCTCAGGCACCCCTATTTCTGACAGCAATTGAGACCAATAGCATAAGAGACAAACATTTGGGATTAGCATAAGAGATTCCTTCAATATATCAGCTGACTTTTTTCAGCATTGATTCATCATGCTCCTTGGTGAATATCTCACATTCAAAATTATAGAATTAAGCATTAGCTATTGGAAAAATTATTTATATCTTTCTGGACTTTAGTGACCTCCAGCGCATCTACCGCAATTGCCCCTCCCATACGATCAGTAATGCCCTCCAGCTCATCTCCTCCACTTCCCGCACTTCTGCCCTTGAACCCCACCCCTCCAACCTCAACAAGGATAAAGCCCCCCCTCCCCCAGTCCTCACCTTTCACCCCACTAATCTCCAGACACAGCGCATTATCCTCCGTCATTTCCACCACCTACCATCAGACTCCCACCACCAGAGATATATTTCCCTCCACAACCCTATCTGCATTCTACAGAGACCATTCCCTCCATGACTTCCACATTAGGCCCACGACCCCACCAGCCGACCCTCCATTCTGGGCACCTTCCCTTGCCACCTGTGACCACACTTCCCCCCCCCACCCCGACCTCCGTCAAGGCCCCAAAGGATCTTTTCACATCCGGAAGAGATTTTCCTACACATCCAACCACCTCATCTACTGTGTCTGTTGCTCTTGATGTGGTCTTCTCTACACTGGGGAGACAGGACACCAACTTGCGGAACATTTCATGGAACATCTCTGAGACACATGCACCAAACAACCCCACTACCCTGTGGCTGACCATTTCAACTCCCCCTTACACTCTGCCAAGGACATGCAAGTCCTGGGCGTCCTCCATCGCCAAATCCAAGCCACCCAACAACTGGAAAAAGAATGCCTTATCTTCCACCTTGGGACCCTCCAACCACACGGCATCAACTTCAACGTCATCAGTTTCCTTTCCCACTTCATCCCAGATCCAACCTTCTAGCTTGGCAATGGCCTCTTGACCTGTCCTACCTGTCCATCTTCCTTCCCACCTATCCGCTCCACCCTCCCCTCCGACCTGTCACTATTACCCCCCCCACCACTGTATCTACTTATCGCCTTTCCAGCTATCTTCCTTCCACCTATACCCTCCACCTCCTATTTATCTCTCTGCCCCCAACCTGCCTCCCCCAACATTTCTGATGAAGGGCTTGTACCCAAAATGTTGACTGTCAGGCTCCTCGGATGCTTTTCCAGTGCCACACTTTTCGACTCTGATCTCCAGCAGCTGCAGTCATCACTTTCTTCTGAATGTGTTTCTGGCTAGATGTAGGTGTAAGTATGAGTACAGGTGTTTCGAGGGAGTGAAAGGGATATAGAATGTGGGGGAAGGTAGATAGATTTTTTTGACACAACCTCATCATTGATGCTATGACACACCTTTGGAGTGGGTAGAATTTGAACTTGGACTTCTGGCTCAAAGTTGAGATTTCAGCAAAATTACATTGACATGTGAGCCTTACTATTTTAGTAGCGAGTTATAAGACTGTTATTTTGTAGTATGTAAGGGCTGAGTCTTAATTTAATCAGTTCAACCCCTGGACCTCAGTGAATTGACAATAATTGAAGTCTATTCTCTATAATAACCAAGACATGAATTTAATTTTAACTGAATGATTTGATATGTTGCAAGATGGTAGATTGCTGGAATTTAAGTCAAATCAATAATTGATTAATTCTGTCCTTACAGGGTAATTCAGGCCTTGGATTTAGCATTGCTGGAGGAATTGATAATCCTCATGTTCCAGATGATCCTGGGATTTTTATTACCAAAATTATTCCTGGTGGGGCTGCTGCAATGGATGGACGACTTGGGTAACTAACTAGTAATTTGTAGAAAAGACATTATACAATGTGGAATTGCTTGTGTTCTTACATAGAGAGGTGTGTTCATCATTGATTACTAGCCTTTTGTGTTGCACTTACCATTCACTCAACACGTT
The DNA here is from genome assembly GCF_020745735.1 of Hemiscyllium ocellatum. NCBI lineage: Eukaryota > Metazoa > Chordata > Chondrichthyes > Orectolobiformes > Hemiscylliidae > Hemiscyllium > Hemiscyllium ocellatum. The sequence goes on along the minus strand of NC_083411.1, from coordinate 98,901,272 downwards.
AACTGTTAATAGCAATTGGAGCTGAGTGCTGAAGAAAATAATTGTAGATTTACTCTTGATGACCCAGCTGAAGTGGGTCAATCTGTCAGAACACAGAAGGTTGTTAATTTCTGCACTAATCATGTTGGAGAACATCCATCTGAAATGGACTTGATAATTCTTACATTGGAATTGCTTCATTTTTCCTCCACATGAATTCTTTCTCCCTTCATATACATCATAGCTTGAATTACACTTGGCCCATTGTTTGTCAGATAATTATGTTTTCACTATCAATTCTGTGCATGTGAGCAGGAATTATTCCCAATCTGAATTGTGAAGTGTGTGATGCAGTCCATGCTGTCCTTTATTCTATTTCTACTGGATAATTATATGCATTTTGAATTAGGAGCAATCTGTTTCTGCTCCATTTTTGCATGGCATGAACAATTATCATGCTTATCCCATTTCTATGTTGCAAAAGACAGAGTAATGATTTCACAATTCTGCTCTGCAAAATAAATCTCTGCCATGTACTACATGTGGTGCCATTGGAAATAGTAATATTTAGCTCCAAGGATCAGACATTCTGTACATTACCAAGATGCTGCGATGTCATTTCCAACATCTTCAATTTTGATTAATTGTTTCACTTTTTAAGATCATGCAGTGGATCTTTGTCTGAACAATCTGTCAACTGCTAATTAAAGAGAGAATACAGTGATCTCTGAAAAGAGAGGAAATCTTATCCCTGTCCTCCTGACCGTGAAATGAGTGCCTGGAACTGTTTAGCCTTTCAGGCAAATAGCAGAATTGACTTTGACAGCTACAATGTGGAGATGCTATGTTTCAACAGAATCTTCAGAAGTATAGTAAAAGCCTGGGGTTAGAGAACACTTATTTTATGGGTCCAGGTTATTTTGCAGAAGGATGTTCGTTTATGCAGAGATGACAACATTGAATGTCTCTAGACAAAAGAAAAGTATCTGTAGCATTAACAGGCATTAGAAGCATAAGTGAAAAACAAGTTTTACATGCCACCTGAAGTACAAGATCTTTCAAGCCCATTAAAATAATCTCAAAAATCCTTTTTTTCTAAACTCTGTTTCCCTTCCCTACATTTGTACGATTCATGGAAATTTCTCATTTCCTTCTTCTACTTGACACTATGGGAAGATCTGATCCTGCAATGTATGTATGATTAACGTAATCTGGCAAAAAAATGAGGTCTCACTTAAAATAATAGATATTCAGATAATGTTCACTGCATGGTCTTACTGAATAGGACAATGAATGAAATAATAGAGCTCGGAGGTCAGAATGCCCGATTTGCAGCACTCCTAATTTTCAGGTCATTGGAATTCAGCACAGAAAAAAAGTGTTACACATGAGGGGAAATTAAGCAGTAGGTACTCCAATACACAGTTACATGAACAAGTGCTGCATCACAGAAAAGTAGCTTGTGCGGAATTTTTCAAATTATGTATAGTTTTACTTGAGTTTAATCATTATGAATCTTAGCCCATTGAGTATACTTTGAGAAGCTGCTCCTTCAGCAAGTTAAATTTCCAGCATAGCATTTCATGACCAGATGGTTCTCTTTACCATTCTCTTTGTCCAAGCAGATCACTGGGACTAATGCCTCCTCAGTACATATATGGAATCAGTTAGCCTTGGTTTTAAACAGGGACACCAGAACTTAAAAAAAGGAAATTGCTAAGATCATTGGAATAATGTGTTTAATTTTAGTTGTACATCTTAGGCAAATATATAGCATATGCCTTGGAGTAAAATTACTTGAGATAATAGAATTAGCAAAGATATGAGTTTGATTAGGTTAGGTTATGAACGTGAAATGGTTAAAGGATGATTTAATCAACTTTTTACTATATGAACAGATATTTCCCTTTAATCAGGAAATCGAGAGAAAAATTTCATATCATGGAATTTGAGATAAACCTGTTAGAAAGAATTCCAAGAAAAATAAACTGTATTTGAGTTGTGAGAATGTGCCCCAGAAGATTGTAAATATAAAGCTCGTTGAGATATGTATAAAGCAGATATTTCCTTGGGATCAGTCACATGGCATTAATGCAGGACTTCCTAGGATCACAGGCATCAGAAGGTCAGAGGTAGGAATGTTCTGTATTGATTGCTCGAAGAAGTAGGAATAGGCTGCTCAGCCCCTCAAGTCAGCCCCATTGTTCAACAAGATCATGGCAGATCAAACCTTCCTCACGTTTACTTTCCTGCATTTTCCTGATAATCCTTGATTCCCCTACCAGCAAGACCAATCCATACCATACTTAAATGTACACTAAGAATCTGTCTTATGACTCTCTGTGGCAAGGAGTTCCAAAGACTCACAACCCTCCAAGAGAAAGAAGTCCTCCTCATCTCAGCCTTAAATTGGTGTCCCTTTATTCTGAAACTATGCCCTCTCCCAGAATGGGAAATATCCTTTTAGCTTACCTTGAAAAGATCCTTAAGAATACTGTATGTTTCAATGAGATCACCTTTCATTCTTTTAAATTCCAATGAGTTTAGCCTTTGTTTATAAGACAATGCCTTCGTACTAGGGAACATCCTAGTGAACCTTATCAGAAGTACCTCCAATGAAATATCCTTCCTTAAATAACATGACCAAAATTGCCTTCAGTGCTCCAGTATTCACCAAGACCTTGTACATTTGCACAAAGACTTCCCTACTCTTACGCTTCAGCCCTCTTCAAGTAAGGGCTAATGTTCCATTTGCCTTCCTGATTACTTGCTGCACCTGTGTGCTAGTTTTCTGTGTTTCATGAACAAATATCCCCAAGTCTCATTGTGTTGCAGCTTTCTGCACTTTTTCTTCATATAACTCATGCTGTATTTTTGTACTCCTTTCCAAAATAGAAACATAGAAGATAGGGGCAGGAGGAAGCCATTCAGCCCTTTGAGCCTGCTCCACCATGCATTACAATCATGGCCAATCATCCAACTTAATAGCCTAATCCTGCTTTCTCCCCATAACCTTTGATCCCATTCACCCCAAGTGCTATATCTAGCCACCTCTTAAATACATTCAATGTTTTGGCATCAACTACTTCCGGTGGCAATGAATTCCACAGGCTCACCACTCTTTGGTTGAGAAATGTCTCTTCATCTCATCCTAAATGGTCCACACTGAATTCTCAGACTGTGACTCTTAGTTCTGAACACACCCACCATCGGGAATATCCTCCCTGCATCTACCCTGTTAGAATTTTGTAAGTCTCAATGAGATTCCCCCCTCATTTGTCTGAACTCCAGTGAAAACAATCCTAACTTGGTCAATCTCTCCTCATATGTCAGTCCTGCCATCCCCAGAATCAGCCTGGTAAACCTTTGCTGCACTCCCTTGAGAGCAAGAGCATCCTTCCTCAGAAAAGGAGACCAAAACTGCACACAATGTTCTGGGTGTAGCCTCACCAAGACCATGTACAACTGCAACAACACATCCCTGCTCCTGTACTCAAACTATCTGGCAATGAAAGCCAACACACCATTTGCCTTCTTTATCACCTGTTGCACCTGCATGCTTACCTTCAGCAACTGGTGCACAAGGAAACACAGGTCTCACTGCACACTCCTGTCTCCAAATTTTCAGCCATTCAGGTAGTAATCAGCCTTATTGTTTTTGTTTCCAAACTGAAAAACCTCACTTACCAAATTATACTGTATTTGCCATCCAATCTGTCCAGGTCATACTGAAGGACCTCGGCATCCTCGTAACAGTTCACGCTCCCACTCAACTTGGTATCATCTGCAAACTTTGAAATGTTCCATTTTGTTCCCTCATCAAAATCATTAATATATATTATGAATAGCTGGGGTCCCAGCACTGATCCCTGAGGTATCCCACTAGTTACTGCCTGCCAATTTGAAAAGGACCCATAAAGTACAACACTTTTTTTCCTCACAATTTCACATTTTCCAATATAATACTCCATTTGCCCATTTACTTCTATCAGTAGCTCTCTGTAAACTGTTTGTCTACCTCTCACAACTGATCTTTCCACCTATTTTTGTGTCATCTCCAAAATTGGCTTCAGTACTTTTGCTTCCTTCCTCCGAATTATTAATATAAATTTAACAACATTCCTGACTCCCCAAATACAAAGGCAGTCCATGTCTATCAGCAGCAAGATCTAGACAACATTTAGACTTGCGCTAATAATTGTAAGTAACACTTGTGTCCATAAATGTCAGGCAATGATATTTTCTAACAAGAGAGAATCCCACAATGTGTCTTTGATATTTAATGACATTATAATTGCAGAATGTCCCACTATTACCATCCAAGGATTTGCCATTAAGCAGAAGCTGAACTAAATGACCCAAATAAATACATTGACAAGAAAAGCAGGTCTGATGCTAGAAATTCTACTGTGTGTAGCTCACCTCCTGATCCTGTAAAGCCTGTTCCCTGTCTGCATAGCTCTAATCAGGATTGTGATGGAGAACTCTCCACTTTCCTGAATCTATGCAGCTCCAACAGTATTCAAAAAGCTTGACACCATCCAGTTTAAGGTAGCTTGCTTGATATGCATTTATTTAATGCCCTCAGCATTTAGTCCCCTCACTTCCATGGTAGTGGCTGTGCGTACCATCTACAACATGCACTGCAACAGCTCACCACAGTTATTTAGACAGCACCTTCTAAACCTGTGACCACTAACACCCAGAAGGACAAGGACAGCAGATACATAAAAATCCCACCTCCTCTAAATTCTCTTCCAAGTCACACACCACACTGCCTCGGAATAATATCACTGTTCCTAAACTGTTGTTAGGTAAAGTCCTGAAACTCCCTCTCGTTGTGTGAATACATGCACCAAAGGAGCAGAGCAGCTCATCAAGATAGATCATCATCACTTTCTCAGGGGCAATTTTAAACAAAGAAAAGTCGGGCCTAGCCAGCAACGTCCACATCCTGTGAGTGATTTTGTAAAAAGTAATTCATTGAGGAATTGGAAGATTTATTCTGGAAACTATGCAGCCAGCGCTGAAACTTATGGGATGGAAGTGCAATCAGATATTGGATTACCACACCAAATTCCCAATTCCCTGAAATCACTGATTTTCTCATTTAAAGAGAAAGCAGGATGTTGCCATTAATTAAGTGGTGATCAAAACTAATAAATAAAATTACCTACTTCTCGTCATGTAGGGGGAATTATCCAATTATACATTTTCAATGTACAGCCTTATCCTGAAAGAGTGCAAATTGAGAAATTGTGTGTGTAGTTCAGAGCTTCCTTTGCTATTATAGTAATAAGGTTACAGTCCATGCAAATATGATTCCTTAATATGCACTCTGGAGAATGGCTGCATGTGGGAGCATACAACTGGATATTTTAACTCTATTCCTATGTTCCTGTAATGAACAATGTATATGTACAACTTAAGGATTCAAGATGTACCATAGTATCTCAGCAGTGCAAACCTATTCATGCTCGAAATGTCGACTCTCCTGCTCCTCGGACCCTGCCTGACCTGCTATGCTTTTCTACTGCCACACTTTTTGAAACCTTTTGATACCATGAGGTGAATTCAGTTAACTCTTTGCAAACTCCACTGTTATCGTTATCATGTGACCTGACAGGAGTAAATGCTAAAAGGCAGTTAATTTCATGCTGCAGGGATTCCATGCTGTTAAAGTTGAAGGTCAGTAATGCAGACCTTTATGTTGGATGGGATGGGGTGTAGGTTTGTGAAGAGCATGTGTCCTCTTTCAGTGATACTGGTTTTTTGCTGCTGAGGACCACAAATTACCCAGTTTCTCCTCCTCAAGAAGATTCCCAGCTTTTACTGGGAAGTTGCCCCGTGCATATGTGGAACTCCCCTCATCTCCATGATCCACTGCCATTAGTAGAATACCACTTGAGACATGATGATACCCATAGGTCACCTCAGCTGGCCACCAGATGGAAAGCTGAAAATGTGTTGCTGGTTAAAGCACAGCAGGTTAGGCAGCATCCAAGGAATAGGAAATTCGACGTTTCAGGCATAAGCCCTTCATCAGGAATGAAGGGCTTATGCCCGAAACGTCGAATTTCCTGTTCCTTGGATGCTGCCTAACCTGCTGTGCTTTAACCAGCAACACATTTTCAGCTGTGATCTCCAGCATCTGCAGACCTCATTTTTTACCACCAGATGGAAAACCCATCATCAAGATTTTCACAGCTGAATCTAACCCCTTCATGCATCTCCCAGCCTGCTCAGGGATGCAGTAAGTAAATTCTGTCCCCTATTTGTTTCTTCCTCCTGCTTAAACCTGTAAGATTTTGTTGCATCTCATTCAAATGTGCGTTTTAATTTTCATCATCTCAGTCTTCCCATTTTTATCACAATTTGCACCTTCATACATTTTTAATACTGGTTAATAATTTCAGAATTTAATTCTCTTTTGGAACAAGAGAAATATGTCCATTTTGCAGGAAAAATCCACTGCTGGAATTCTCATCCTTGATTGCGTTTGTCGTTTTCAGGGTCAATGACTGTGTGCTTCGAGTCAATGATGTGGATGTTTCTGAGGTTGTTCACAGTAAAGCAGTGGAGGCGCTGAAGGAGGCAGGACCTGTTGTCCGACTGTTAGTTCGTAGAAGACAGCCAGCCGCAGAGGCTATATTGGAAGTGAATCTTTTGAAAGGACCTAAAGGTAACTTTTCAATGACTGACAGTAATGCTGATCTGATCTGTGCCACTATTACTATGCAAGGAAGGAAAAGGAAGATAAAACTAACTTCCTATGAATCCTCAGAACTCAGTTCTTAGTTTCCTTCTGCTGTTGATAACCCTTCTTCCAATGTTGAAGCATTAAAACTATATGCTTCTTTCCAAAATATAAATAATGAATTTTGACTATACAATACAAATAGTATATCTGCAAACCTTGGCTCAATAATCCAGTGAAGCAGCTGGCTTTCAAAATCTTAGTAACTCAAACATTCACACACTCAATAACAGCAGCTGCACTTGCACACTGTCAAAAATATTAAGTGCCTGCACTCCAGGTCGCAAGAATACGCAGTGCTTGTCATTTCTAAACTCAGCAGTACACAAACACTTGGCAATTGCAGAAGTGCAATTTGGAAAGTGATCGTAGTATAATGAGAATACATATGCTAAGGATGATGATGTGTATAATGATGTCTTAGCATCAAAGTCACATGCAGTTGAGGCTGTAAGAGAGGAATGGATAACTGTACTAGGGAACTGTATTACAAAGATCAGTATTCTATATATTAGTATTAGTAAAAAAGTTTCTTGGAACTCCTGACAGTCAGATGATAGTAACGTTTGGAGACAGAGATACAGCAGGCTTGGAATATAGACAGTTTAATTTAAGAAAGCAGCCTCAAGAATACAGTATAGATATACAAGGGACCAGGACAGGGGTACAACAACCGGAACTTCTGGTACTCAGGTCAGAAGATAGGGTTGCTGTGCATCAATCAGGGCTGCTGTGCTCTGGTCAAATCTGATGTGCTCGGGTTTAGGGGTGGTGCTGCTGTGCTCAGGTCAGGGACAGGATCACTGTCCTCTGTTCAGGGGCAATGTGCTTGGGTCAAGGTCAGGGCTGCGATGTTCAGAATTTCCAACTCGGCACCATCCTCATGACCTATCCGATCTGTCCGCCTTCCTTCCCACCTATCCGCTCCACCCTTCTTTTCATCCTATCACCACCACCCCCTCTCCTGTCCACCTATCACACTCTCAGCTATCTTACGCCCAGCCCCACCTCTCTACCATTTATCTCTCCACCCCGTTGCTCACAAGCCTCATTCCTGATGAAGGGCTCTTGCCCGAAACGTTGATTCTTGTGTTCCTGGAATGCTGCCTGACCTGCTGCGCTTTTCCAGCATCCCAGTCTCAACTCTGATCTCCAGAATCTGCAGTCCTCACTTAGCCCCAGCAGTGTTCAGTTCAGGGTCAGGAACACTGTGCAGGTGTGGGGACTCAAGGATGCAGCCAGAACCTCAGGCCAGAAACAGCATCAGGGCCTGTGATTTTTGTCCCTGCACTTAGAGCTAGACCTCATAGAAGTGAGAATCCATGAAGAAAGAACAACATGAGTTTGAATCCATGGAAGAAGCTCAACCCAGTCAGTTCTTTTCTGGATTGCAATTTCATCTCCAGCAGAAAGCAAACAAAACTTCTGATTTTTGTCAAGACAAAGGTTAATTGAGGAGGGGTCAGAAGTTGTAGCAATGAGAAGGATTTGAGGCAGATACCATAGTGGTGTGCTTCCTTCTGGCCTAACTCAGCAGCCGTGGTATATAATTAAAAAATTTTATCAATGGCCGAGGTCAGGTTAACCAGCCTATAATTTCCCATCTCGTGTCTCCCTCCCTTCTTGAACAAAGGTAATACATTAGCCATTTTCCAATCCTCTAGAATCCTGGCTCTCCCAGACTTAGAGAGACTGACAAATCCAACTGCTGTGAAGTCAATGAAGTGGCTTGTCCATTTATGCCAGTGTGAGGATGAGATTATATCAAGCTCAGAGCATCATTTAAATTATGGGAAACTGCATGGTGCAAATAGTACTAGCTGTGTATTTGTGGAGTGATATTCTTTTCTGGTGATGGATGTTGCTTGCTCATGTTCCTAATGACAGCCAATCACAAACTGTACCTCCTCTTGATTGCTGAGGCAATGGGGAATGTGATTTATTGCCCAGCCTTGGAAATTAGAGCATTGATCATACCTTTATTGGCACTGATATCCCCTGTTACATACTTACAGAAGACAGTGGAGTACACATTCAGAGCTGCGGGGTCTTTGAGGATCACTATTTTGCCCCGATCTCCTTTCTAGCAGGCAGGCTGTCCTGCTGCAGGAGGTTGGTACGGCTTTGTGACAGTCTGCCTGAAGAAATAGAGCCTCCTCTGGCACTCGTTCTCAGTTAGATTAAGCACGATGAGCCTTGGCCTGTCGACATAGTGTATTGGATGTTGCGTCATCTATTCAGCCTTCCCACCCCCAACCAAATCTATTCTGAGCAGCACAGTTGGTTGCTATGGTTGTTCGTGAACCTGTTTCTTCTGCTCCCTATTTTCCTGCATTCTGCAAGAATGAATTCTATAAGAGAAAAGAGTCCTGGTTTAAATTGTTGTTGAATGGCAAAAGTATAGAAATCACAATATGGCCATTAGAAAAACTGGCTATCCAAACAGCAACATGGCCTAAGACCCAATGAACTTTAGCTGTGAGTCAAAGAACCTTTACCCTGCTTCAGGTGCTCTGACTAAATTAACAAGGCTTTACACTGTAAAGAGATTGGCTGTTTCCAGCATGTTTTCTGCTCACGTCAGTACCAGGCCAGAATGAATTCCCGTGACAGTTCAGTTCCAGCACCAGTTGAAGTTAACATGAAGGACTCTTCTTACAACCTCATCCTTTGTATGAAGTATGATACCCGTCTGGTTAATTTACCACCAATTGTCTTTCTGTCTAATAAGACAGTAGCCCTATGGTCCAATTGATACAGTGTCTGGTGACTTTAGCTTTACTTTTCCTGATTTGACATGAATGTCATCTAGTGGCGGAAATCTGTTATTACATAACTTGATTTCTTAAGGTTATTAAAGTCCAGTAAAGGAGCAGCAAAAGCCAAAAGTAAAGTGCAACAAAAACAGAAAAGGGAAAAAATAAAAAGAGAGAAAATCAAAACAAGCCAATACTATTGCCACAGTGATCAAATTTCACCAAACCAAAAAAAGCATTTTGTCTCACCTCCTTGAAAGCTGTCTAGCATTTCTTCACATCTGCACAGCATATCACACTGGAAGATTGATTCCATCAGATGGGCAGCAAGAAAAATCTAAGACTGTGCACAATTTCAAACACCTCCATGAAGTGCATGGTCAACTCAGCAAAAGGCTCGGAAGGTGATCGAGTTTTCCATATTATAACCTCATATACCATGTTATCAGTGTAAGGCAATAGGAAGCATTTACAATCATCGGTATTATACTTAAGTGGTGCTCCATGGTATGGCCTTAAGAGTTATAAAGTCATACAGCACAGAAACGGACCCTTCAGTCCAACTCATCCACATCAACCAGACATCTCAATCTGACCTAGTCGCATTTGCCAGTATTTGGCCCATATCCCTCTAAACCTTCCTAATTTTACACTTATTCAGATACCGTTTAAATGTTGTAGTTGTACCTGCCTCCACCATTTTCTCTGGCAGCTCATGCCATACACACACCATCCTCTCCATGAAAAAGCCAGCCTTCAGTTCCCTTTTAAATCCTTCTTCTCTCACCTTACACTTATGTCTTCTGGTTTTGGATTCCCCACCCTAGGAACAGTGTCCCTTGGCTATTCACCCTATTTATGCCCTTCATAATTTTATAAATGTCTTTAAGGTCTCCCTTCAGTCTCTGATGTTCCATAGAAATAAAGCCCCAAACTAATCAAGCTCTCCCTATAACTCAAACCCTCCAATTCGAGAACATTCTTGTAAACTTTTTCTGCACCGTCTCAAGTTTAACAACATCCTTCTGTAAAAAGGTGACCCAGAATTGTATGCAGTACTCCAAAAGTGGCCTCACCAATGTCCTGTATAGCTGGACCACAATGTCCCAACTCCTATACTCAATGCTCTGATTAATGAAGTCAAGTATGCTAAAAGTTTTCACCATTCTATCTGCAATTCCACTTCCAAGGAAATATAAACCTCCACCCCTGGCCTCTTTATTCAGCAACACTCTACAGGGCCCTATCATTAAATTTATAAGCCCTGCCCTAGTTTGCCATACCAAAATGCCAGACTTCACATTTATCTAAATTTCATTCCATCTGCCACTCCTCAGACTATTGGCACCTCTGATCAAGGTCCCAATTGTGCTCTTGAGATGACCTTCTTCATTGTCCATTACATCACCTATTTGATGTCATCTGCAAATGTACTAACATTCCTCCTATATTCAGATCCAAATTATTTATGTAAATGATGAAAAGCAGCGGGTCCAGCCCTGATCCTTGTGGCACACCACGGGTCACAGGCCGCAGACCAACTCTCTACGGTCACCCTCTGTTTCCTACCTTCAAGCCAATTTTTAGATTTCTTACAGTGTGGAAACAGGCCCTTCGGCCCAACAAATCCACACTGACCCGCCGCTCACCCATTCCCCTACATTTACCCCTTTACCTAACACTACGGGCAATTTAGCATGGCCAATTCACCTGACCTGTACATCTTTGGACTGTGGGAGGAAACCGGAGCACCCGGAGGAAACCCACGCAGACACGGGGAGAACGTGCAAACTCCACACGGTCAGTCGCCTGAGTCGGGAATTGAACCCGGGTCTCTGGCGCTGTGAGACAGCAGTGCTAACCACTGTGCCACCGTGCCGCCCATTTTGTATCCAGTTGGCCAGCTCACCCTGGATCTAACCTTACTAACCACTCTACCATGTGGATTCCTGTCGAATGCTTCACTAAAGTCTGTATAGTCAATGTCTATTGCAAGTAGAGTCTCTTAGAATATACAGATCATCAATTCTATTGACATAATTACATTGTAGTATGAAGCCATAAGCACATTGTCGATTTCTAAAATATTTCTACGTGTTAAGATACTAATAGTCCACCCATGGCGGGATTATCAATATATACAGATCCTGATGCAGTCACAATCCATGTGATTTAACCCATACCCACTCAAATCAGCTGAATTTAAAGATATTCTGATGGTAGATTTGATATATTTTAGCAAGCCAATGTGAATCGCTTTTTCTATTCATTCAGGGAATGTGGGCTTCACCACCTGGCTAACAATATTCCTGATGAAGGGCTTATGCTCGAAACGTCGAATTCTCTATTCCTGAGATGCTGCCTAACCTGCTGTGCTTTGACCAGCAACACATTAGCAGCTGTGATCTACAGCATCTGCAGACCTCATTTTTTACTTAACAATAATTTCCCATCCCTAATTGCCCTTGAGAAGGTGCTGATAAATTGTGTTCTTGAACTACTGCAAACCATATGCTGTAGGTAAATCCAAAATGATTTTCAATGCCACAATCTCACATCTAGTTTTTACGGTATGGGTGCTAACATAAGCATTGTTGCATCAGATACAAATACTCATTTGGAGCAAGGGCCAGACCACAGTGGAAGATAGCTATTGGACATACAGCCTGAAACAGAACAGTTACAATGCTGAGGGTGAGGTACCAATGCAGGTGAAGTAGTGATGAACTCAATTGTGAATGGAACTTCCTCAATTTAGTCCCAGACTGAAGGGTGACACCATTTTTTAAGTTGAGAGCCCAACATCTTATTGATCAGACTTTGCTGAGGCTTCTTCCCAGAGCTATGGTATTAGCATTCCTCCTCCAGGCTCCCTGAATAATTGGAATCACACATCCATTCTATCAAAGGATTTCTAGTTAACAGGAACAACTACAAACTCTCTCTTTTTAATTGCTGAGACCATTGAGAATGTGATGTATTACTTCACACTGGCAATTAGAACATTGGTTATCACCTTAATCACTGGGAAATACAAACATTGACACCTCTCTGCTTCTTCTCCTTGCAGGAGAAGAGAGCATGTAAAATGGTGAGAACCAATCACTCAAGGAATTTGGGATGTAGCCCTCCACTGGTGCCACTTTGCTGCTTAACAGCAAGAACTGTCAACCAGGGAAAATCATTTGGTTTCAAGAAGTTGCAGATGTAATAATGACTTGTCATGCTTGCTAATTGTCTTGGGGCGCTGGTGCCAACATATCAAGAGTGCTGCTGCCCTGCCTGTTGAACCATGACTGGGAATTTTGTCTTTTTCCAGTGAAATCTCCGTGTCTATCTCTGTGATATAGAGATGTGGCTGAGGAGAAAGTAGCTGATGATCAGCTCCTGCTGCAGTTGTTAGCACTAGTGTGGCTTCTGACTTTGTCAATTGGGAGGTCACAAGAGGTTTTCCCAGGTGGCAGGGAAGCACAGTAACAGAACAGTGGAACTGGAGGTGAATGAAGTGATAAACAGGTAACGTAACTTTCAAGGGGTTGATAATCAGTAGAGAAGTGCCTGGAATACCAGTCATATCTGGGGCCCTTCAATGTAAATGGTCAAAGGTAACCCAATTTGCCAATTTCTGTGGAAAAGCTTTTCTCAGTGTACAATCGCTTCAGTGATGTTGGCAAGGTACAAACATAGCATGGAAGTTATGCACTATTGGGAAAGAAGGATTTTAGATTTCAAAAGTCCTTAATAACCTCTGCTCTTCTCAATTATTTTTCCATCTGAATTTGGAATCCACCCTGAGGAAAGCCAGAAGAGGTTGCAATAGCAGTTGGATCCTGACCTCATTCTTATGGGACTATTACATCCTGCACACTGCAAACATTTATAAAGGTTTATAAAGACTGGCTAACTAACCCAATAAAATATCATACCAAAGTATAACAAAAATAAGTAAGTTTTCCTAGGAAAAACAATACCAACAAGGAAACAGGTGATGGGAACATAAATCTGGAGTTTGGTGTTGATGTAATAATCAACATTTAGTTAAGTGATGCTTTAAGTTTTTGAGCATCATAAAACATTTATTATCCATGGTTCAGTAAAACAGACATGGTGAGCGCGCTATCTAGTGAAATGACCAGGATCAAAGACAAAATTTGATGAGATCTAGGAGTTGACTCATCACATACAGTGCTTAGTAGTATTAAAATGACTAAATGTTCTCAAATAAATGCCTAGTTATACAGCCAGATCACTGAAGTTGAAATCCTCAGCACTGCAGCTGTCTGGTGCGGCTGCATCTGGATTTCTGTTTACTGTTCTAATGTTTGTGATATGAAGAAAGCCGGAAGGAAATGGATGGAGACGAGAGAAAAGAGTCGATTTCAGCTATTAAATGAGCTATGATAAATACTGGCTATATCTAGTATTTTCACAATCTCCTTCAACACTTGTATTATCTGGATTGTCAGACTGCTTGACCAATATCCAGTCTTAGATCACACACAATTTCTTCTAGTTGGACATTGATAAGATCCATCATAAATTCAAGATTTATTTTGCTATTGAATCTATCCATCTACAACACGAATCTCCATTGTATGAATGGCCAATGTTCACTTCTACCCTTGGCATAGTCCATTTACTGCTGAAACCATTATCTGTGCCTTTACCTCCAGTTTTTTTTTTAGCAATTCTAAAAATGTTGAGAAAGGCAAAAAGGTGTGAAATCTTTACAAAAAACAATGATTTGGAAACATAATCCAGGTAACTGTGAGGCCTGTGAAAGTTGTTACGAAAAGCTTTGGAATTTCATTGCCACACAGATAAGGAAATAAGCTAGACTTCATAAGAGAGTTGATATCTTTCATAAGAAATATCTTTATCTCACTCTGTTTTTCAGACAACCTAAGAAGTAATGCGATACATTTTTTAAAGAGAAAGCCTGCTATTGAAGGTCCAGCTCATTTCTAATGGATTTCTATTCAGCTATCATTACTCCTCCTTTATTGTTATTCAAATCTAGGATGTACTTTGGACCCCAATGCAATTTTGTTTTTCATCTTATAAGCGTATACTTCATGTATTGTGCACAATAGAGCTGAATGCTATGACAAATCAAAACCCCTTCAGGGGACTACTTCAGACCATTCCAAATAAGTGTGTATTATTTAAGTAATTATTTTAGTGCTACCAGAAGAAGCATGAATTATTCTGCCGACGACTCAATTCTCTACGGCCTTCAATCCATCATCTGAATTGTTGCTATGTGTTTCTCTGTCTCATCGTGAAGGAGAATTCACCAATTTATCCACAGTCTGCCTATTTTTATTTGGGAGCTTTCTGTCCACATTAGTACAGTTCTGGCAGCTCACCAGTTTTATTACTTTGGGGCTCATCACAAAAATAAGTTAATATTTCTGTTAAGTATATCAGGCAGATTCTACAATTGTCAAGCCCATTACTCCCCTAAATCAAAAATCCCACCCTCCACCTTTGGCAATGGTCTTCCACAGAGTTTTCAAGTAATTGCCTCAGTACTATGTTCAATTGTTAAATATTTTCATTTTCCAGGTAAGTCTTCTTCTGAACTTCCAGATTCTGAAGTATTTGAAATACTTGTTACATAAGTCTGTGTACATTTTTAAAGTATTGAGGTACACAGTTTGAAACCACTCTAAGCATTGGCATATTCACCTTTCAACTGTTTGTTGCAGCTATTGTGGCAACCTTTGTGGCAGCCTCTCTCTTCCTGTTTCTCTCAGTGTTTCAAAGAAAGCCCCTGTTGATATATCAAATTGAAGAAATATCTATTCACTGAGAACTCAGTGGTATCTAAAATGTTGCCACTGCTGAGTATGCAAGGGATCAATTAAACAACATGTTCTCCGACATAAACTTAATATCTCAAGGATTCTAAACATTTTTTTAAAACTGCATTTTCTTAGTCATCCTTTTTCTGTTTGACGTCACTTTTTATTATTTTCCTCCAAGTTATAAATGAGTATTATTCTACTTCCTTTAAATAGAAAAACTTGTAATTGGGTCTTTAATTTTGTCTAGTACCATATTTTAATTGAGGTATGATAAAGTTGCATATTAAAAACAATTTAAAACCTTTATTGAGGCCAATCCAGGGGTTAAAAGAGAGGAACTGATTTACCACTACTTTTCTAGTTGTAATACCAAGCAAACCCAGAAGTCTTGCATATTCTTTCATTGTTAAAACCCTTATAAATAGGCTCATCCCTCTTCATCACAGTCTGCACAATCCCTTCTTTATTACTGGAGTATCTCAAAGAAATAACATTGCTTTTCATACTTTGTCTCTCAGGTCTTGGATTCAGTATTGCTGGAGGAATTGGGAATCAGCACATTCCAGGAGATAACAGTATCTATATTACTAAAATCATTGAAGGAGGTGCAGCCCAGAAAGATGGTAGACTGCAGACAGGAGATCGGCTGCTTGCTGTAAGCACTGCTTTATATTCATGTAGTCATATATGTTTAATGGCCTTTCTGTTCTTGAATGTGAAACTAATCTGTATTGTAACAGCAAATTGCACATGAACAAAACAAGTTTAAAGAAAGGTCCAGCACTGAAATTCATATTTATTTGCAACAAACTACTTGAAGTAATTAAGAGGTTGGATTGAGCACTGTGATTGATGCTGTGCATTTGGACTTACAAAGGCAATTTGGGAGAAGCACTACATGGTAATCAAAGCTCACCGACTAAAAAGGTAGTGATTGTGTGAACATGACATTTGCTAAGAGAATTAAAGCAGGAAATCATGGTGAGAATTTGTTTCTTTTTTAATTTGGAGGAAACTGAATAGCAGTGTACCACCGAGGTTGGTATTACAACCAGTGTTGTTTTTGACATACATTAGTGAGCTTGTTCAGGGCACAATTTCAAGATTTGTAGATAGCACAAAACTCTGAAGTGAGTGTGGTAATAAAAGTGCAGCATGGTGGCACAGTGGTAAGCACTGTTGCCTCACAGCACCAGAAACCTGGGTTCGATTCCACCTTTGAGTGATTCTCTGTGTGGAGTTTGCATTTTCTCCCAATGTCTGCATGTGTTTCTGCTGGGTGGTGCGGTTTCCTCCCACAGTTCAAAGATGTACAAGTTAGGTGGATTGGCCATGCTGAATTACCGGTGGTGAAAATGTGTTGCTGGAAAAGCGCAGCAAGTCGGGCAGCATCCAAGGAACAGGAGATTCGACATTTCGGGCATAAGCCCGTCTTCAGGAAGGGCATAAGCCCTTCTTTGGCTTATGCCCGAAACATCGAATCTCCTGATCCTTGGATGCTGCCTGACCTGCTGCGCTTTTCCAGCAACACATTTTCAGCTCTGATCTCCAGCATCTGCAGACCTCACTTTCTCCTTGAATTACCGGTGGTGTCCAGGGATGTGTAGGTTAGGTGTGTTGGCAATAGGAAGGTCAGGGTTACTGGGATAGGTAGAGGAATGGGTCTGGGTGGAATGCGTTTCGAAGGGATGGTGTAGAATAGCTGGGTTGATGGCCTATTTCCACACTGTAGGGATTCTATTCTTGATGAGGATAGAGAATAGTGAAATAGGAAGGCATATGTCACATTAAATTTATGTAGAGAAATGTACAGTACTACATTTTAGGAGGAAGAACGACAGAGGCATCATTAACTATATTGATTAATTAAATTTAAACTGATTTGGCTTGGGGATGGAGCACAGAGTAGCTATAAAGTCAACATCAATGTCCAATCAAATATAGAAAGAATGCTAGGACAGTCCAGTAGACTGAGAAGACATGAACAGGATAAGACACATGGAAGGTCTAGAAAGCCATGTTGTACCTATTTCAATAGAACAAGCTTGACTGGTAAAGCAATGAACTTAAAGCATTGATCAGTGTGTAGACATTGACATTGCTGCAATCACTGAGACACGGTAGAAGGAAGTACATGATTGGCAACTGAACATTCCAAGGTACAGAAATTTCCGGCATGATAGTGGGGGATGTAAGAGAAGCAGGGGTATTGCTATATTGAAAAAGGAACCATCACTGCAATAACGAGGGAGGACATTGTAAAAGGGTGTCCAAAAGAAGCCATTTGAGTGCAGCTTTGAAATAAAAAAGGGATGATTACCTTGCTGGGATTATACTGCAGGTCTCCCAACAGTCAGAGGAACATAGAGGTGCAGCTACATAGGCAAATCACAGAAGATGTGAGAGAAACAGGGTTTATAGTTTTAGGAGACTTCAATTTGGCTAACATTAACTGGGATTGCCTTGGTGTGAAAGGATCAGATGATGTGGAATTTTCAAATTGCATTTAGGAGAGCTTTTTGTTAGAGTATATAAATAATCCTAATAGAGATGAGGCAGTGCTAGACCTAATCCTCAGGAATGAAGCTGGTCAAGTAGTTGAAATTTCAGTGACCAAGCATTTTAGGGATAGTGACCATGACTCTGTAAGTTTCAGAGCTCTTATAGAAAGAGATAAGGATACTTCAGAAGTTAAGTGTCTAACGTGGGGGAAGGCTGATTTCAATATTACCGGGGATCTGCCAAACATAGACTAGGGGCAGCTACTTGCAGTTAAGTTTATATTTGGAAAGTTGAAGTCTTTTAAAAGTAGTACAGTGAGAATTCAGGGCCAGTGTGTTCCTATCAGAGTGAAGGGCAAGTACAGCAAGTGCAGGGAATCCTGGATATCAAGATATATTAAGAATTTGACAAAGAAAAAGCAAAAGAAAACAATGCATGGCACAGTACATTAAAAATAGGGGAGGACATTCAAATGCACAGAGAATGTTGAAGGTTACTTAAAATGGAAATTAGGAGGGCAAAGAGGGCCCATGAAATTTCTTTGGCAGATGGGATCAAAAAAACCCAAAGGCTTTTACATGTATTAAGAGAAAGAAGATTACCATGGAAAGAATTTATTCGAGACCAATCAGGCAACCAGTCATGGGTCTAGTGAACTTGGGTGAGGTCTTAAATGAATGCTTCCCTTCTGAATTCACATAGGAGAATGATACTGTTATTGAGGATTTCAGTTGGGATGGTGAGCTTTTAGAACATGTTAACATTATACAGAAAGTTCCTTTGTTCAAGAAGGGCAGCAGAAGAAGGCCAGGTAATTACAGGCCTGTTAATCCAACATCATCGGGAGGGAAATTATTGGAAAAAATTCTAAAGGACAGGATTAATCATTACTTGGAGAGGCAGGGATTGATCAAGGGTAGTCAGGACAAATTTGTTCGAGGGCTATTGTGTCTGACTGATTTAGTGAAGGTTTTTGTAAAGTTGATTAAATATATTGATGACAGTAGTGCAGTTGATGTGATTTAATGGACTTCAGTAAAGCCATTGACAAAATCTCACATGGAAGGCTGGTCCAAAAGGTAACAGCCAACGGAATCCAAGCCAAGTTTGCAGACTGGACCCATAATGGGCTTACAAATAGGAAGTGCAGTGTGATAGTGGAGAGTTATTTTTGGAATTGGACGTTTGTGACCAGTGGCATACCACAGGGTTCAGTGCCAGGACCCTTGCTGTTTGTTACATACATAGAGTCATAGAGATGAACAGCAAGGAAACAGAGCCTTCGGTCCAACCCGTCCATGCCGACCAGATATCCCAACCCAATATAGTCCCACCTGCCAGCACCCAGCCCATATCCCTCCAAACCCTTCTTATTCATATACCCATCCAAATGCCTCTTAAATGTTGCAATTGTACCAGCGTCCACCATTTCCTCTGGCAGCTCATACATGTACCACTCTCTGCGTGAAAAAGTTGCCCCTTAGGTCTCTTTGATATCTTTCCCCTCTCACCCTAAACCTATGCCCTCTAGTTCTGGACTCCCTGACCCCAGCGAAGAGACTTTGCCTATTTATCCTATCCATGCCCCTCATAACTTTGTAAACGTCTATAACCTCAGCCTCCGACACTCCAGGGAAAACAGCCCCAGCCTGTTCAGTCTCGCCCTGTAGCTCAAATCCTCTAACCCTGGCAACATCCTTGTAAATCTTTTCTGAACCCTTTCAAGTTTCACAATATCTTTCCGATAGCAAGGAGACCAGAATTGCACGCTATATTCCAACAGTGGCCGAACCAATGTCCTGTACAGCTGCAACATGGCCTCCCAACTCCTGTACTCAATACTCTGACCAATCAAGGAAAGCATACCAAACACCTTGTTCACTATCCTATCTACCTGCGACTCCACTTTCAAGGAGCTATGAACCTGCACTCCAAGGTCTCTTTGTACATAAACAACTTGAACGTGAAAGTAAAAGGTTTAATTAATAAGACTGAAAATGACATGAAAATCGTGGCTTTTATTGACAGAGATGAAGATGGTCTCAGGCTACAGTATGATATTGATCAGCTGGTAAATTGGGCAAAGCAATTGCAGATCAACTTTTAACCTGATAAGTGCGAGGTGATGCATTCTGGGAGATTTAATAAGACAGTGATATACAGAATGAATGGTGGGACCCTAAGGAGTAGTGAGGAACAAAGGGACCTTGGTCTATAAGTCTGTAGATCCCCGAAGGTATCAGCACAGATACACACGATGGTGGGGATGCTTGCCTTCATTAGCCACGGCATAGAATTCCTTTTAACAAGGAACTCCTGTTACAACTTTAGAAAATATTGGTTTGGGCACAGATGGAATATTGTGCGCAGTTCTGTTTGTCACACTATTGGGAGGACATGATTGTACTGGACAGGGTGCAGTGGAGATTCACCAGGATGTTGACTGAGATGAAAAGCCTCAGTTATGAATGGAAATTGGATAGGCTGGGTTTGTTTTCCTTGGAGCAAAAGAGGCTGAGGGGGCATTTGACTGAGGAATATAAAATATGAGAGGCATTAACACTGTACATGGTAAGAACCTCTTCCTCATGACAGATATGTGTGTCTAAGACCAGAGGGCATATGTTTAAGGTGAGGAACAAATGGTTTAGAAGAGATCTGAGAATTGCTTTCACCCGGAAGATGATAGATATGTGGAATGTGCTGTCTGAGAGGGTGGTGGAGGCAGGTACTCTCACAACATTTAAGAAGCATCTGAATGAGTACTTGAAATGCCAGGGAATAATAAGGTATGAATGAAGTGCAGGTAAATAGAAATAGTGTAGTTTGGTGTTTGTTGGATGGCATAGACATTGTGTGCTGAAGGGTCTGTTTCTATGCTGTGTGACTCAATGACTCTATAATTCTAGATTATGCAATTATAATGTGGTTGCAGGATGAGTGAGCCCTAAATGTTTACATAAACACATCTTTGATGCCATTAAGACAAATTTATCAGGCTTTATTTTAGCTTCAATAATAGAAGCATAAAGTTCAAAAGTAAGGGAGCTATGTAAAATGTTTATAAATCAATGGTTATGTCATAGTTGGAACTTTCTGCCCATTTCTGGTGACCACAATTTGGAAAACTGTCAAACATTTGAAGAGAGTGTGGATGGTACTTATTGCAGTGTTATCAGGGAAAGAGAACCCCAATTATATGGAGAAACTGTAGGAGAGACTGTAGGAGAAAAAATTCAGAGAAAACATGATGAGGTTTGGATAGTTGTTTGGGTCATTTACTCACTAGCAGGAGAATTGATAACCAGAAAATACAGATTTAGCCAATTAGTAAAAGGACCAAAGAGAAGATTAGAATTTAATTTATACACAATTTATTATGAGCTGGAATGCATTGCTTGAAAGGTTGGTGCAAATAGATTCAGTGATAACTTTTAAAAGGGAATTGGATAAATATTTGAAGTGGTAAGGAACGTTTGAACTGTGAAGAAGGAGCAGGAGCATCTTTTAAATAGCTTGCCCAGATATGATCAGAAAAAAAGCCTTCTGTGCTTCATGATCTTAGATGTTAAAATGAGAGTGTATGACTTAGAACACTGTAGAGGTGCTTTTATGGAAGGTGTAAATATGAAAGACTTGCTCTTTGTGCTGGACAGGTCAATAACATCAGTCTGCAGGAGGTGCGGCATGAAGAAGCTGTGGCTGCTCTCAAGAATACTTCAGATATGGTTTATTTGAAAGTTGCTAAGCCTGGTGGCAGTCACCTCAATGACATATATGCCCCTCCTGATTATGCAAGCAGTAAGTGAACAATGTTATCTTACTCAGAGACATTATTTTTGTGTGTGGTCATTGTGCAATAGTTCAAATGGGTTAATGTAATCCTCATTATGAAACGGGGAGATAATGACTCACCTAAGCAATTTCTGCAGCTTGTCCCTCACATTATTCTCACATATCTCTGATGCACTTTTCATGCTAGTATCCTCCACATCTTGAGATACTTCTGCCTGGCTTGGATCATGTTGTAGATCTGGCCAACTCTCTGGCTTGACATAGTCCAGAGTATGTCACTATTACTGCGATGACTCTGAAATTTCAGTAATTCTTGTTACTTTTCAGATGTGGGTGCGGAGGAGGGCAGGGATGGGTTGGGGGTTGGGATGCTTTCCTCTGAAAGACAATAGTGAGATTATTTCCAGAGATCACGGGGGTAAGTCCATTTCTAAGTTTTCAAAAAGAACATTTTAATGTCCCAATATATTCTAGTACTGGGTATCTTTAAAAATTCTAGCTAGCGTTTATGTTTAGATTTGAGCAGTTGCTAATTGCATTTCTCATTCATCAACAACTAATTGCATTTATCATTTATGCATTATTTATCTATACTAATTTATCATTCTAATGCAGCATTTTCTGCCCTGACTGATAATCATGTGAATTCCGGTATGAGTTACATGGGTGGTGTTGAGAATAAACCAACATATCCGCTACCGGCAATCACTTCAGGACGATACTCTCCAGTCCCTCGGCATGTGATGGGAGATGAAGACTTCACAAGGTTAGTTCCTACTGGTACATTGCAATAGAATGCTGGGCTGTCACCTTAGGGTGAAAAGATTTTATGTGTCGACTATAAATTTTTCTTAGGATGCGGATATGGGAGGCTCTGACTATTTTCGAGTAAAAAATGAGGTCTGCAGATGCTGGAGATCACAGCTGCAAATGTGTTGCTGGTCAAAGCACAGCAGGTTAGGCAGCATCTCAGGAATAGAGAATTCGACGTTTCGAGCATAAGCCCTTCATCAGGAATGGCTTATGCTCGAAACGTCGAATTCTCTATTCCTGAGATGCTGCCTAACCTGCTGTGCTTTGACCAGCAACACATTTGCAGCGGCTCTGACTATTTTGCAGTTTTCATGATTGAAGGGAGATCATGTATGATCAAAATACTATAGTTTGTCATCTGAAGAAATGAGGAACGTGAACAAGGGAAACCAAGTGAAAGCAATGGATTTAGATTTCAGCTTTGGATGTGGTGCATCACACAAAAGCATTTGGGTGTAGGTTTGCTCGCTGAGCTGTTGCTCGCTGAGCTGTAGATTTGATATCCAGACATTTCATTACCTGGCTAGGTAACATCATCAGTGGCAACCTCCAAGTGAAGCGAAGCCGTTGTCTCCTGCTTTCTATTTATATCTTTCTCCTGGATGGGGTTCCTGGGGTTTGTGGTGATGTCATTTCCTGTTCGCTTTCTGAGGGGTTGATAGATGGCATCTAGATCTATGTGCTTGTTTATGGCATTGTGGTTGGAGTGCCAGGCCTCTAGGAATTCTCTGGCATGTCGTTGCTTAGACTGTCCCAGGATAGATGTGTTGTCCCAGTCGAAATGGTGGGTTTTTTCATCCGTGTGTAGGGAGAGAGGCCTAGCACACATCGCTTCACTTGGAGGTTGCCACTGATGATGTTACCTAGCCAGGTAATGAAACATCTGGATATCAAACCTACAGCTCAGCGAGCAAACCTACACCCTAAACCTCAACCTGAGCTACAAACCTTCACAAACCTTGCACACAAAAGCTTGATTGTCAACGTTGAAAGACATGGAATGGAGTAAATGGTTGAACTAACTCAGCATAGAAAAATGATAAGCAAGTTGTTTCAAAGAACAGTGCTTATGAATTAATGGAAAAAGCTGGTGACTAGCTGACAGGGGACAGTCATGCCACTAATAGAGAGGGAATGATTGGAGGATGAATGCTGTTGTGCTAAGAGATGTAATTGGTTTTGTGCTCCACTGTGTCACTGTCATATGCTCAAGACAGTTCCGGAGCAATCCAAGGAATGCATTGCAGGGTAGATTTCTGAATAGGAAACTCCTACAGGATCCTGCAATGTACCTTTAAATTATACAAGCTCAAATTGTTGCAGAGATGATTTGGCTCTGACCTTCCACTGTTGCACTCAAACAATGAGTGTCTTCTATTTGAGCTGTAATGGAAGCTGCAACATTAGTCATCAGATGCTGCATCATGGTTGGCTTCACAATTATGCTGATGGGAGTTGGCCAGCATATTTACCTTAGAAGGAGTGGCCTTCAAGTTCTGCACAAAATCATGTGCAAAGTTAATGTTGGACTTGAATAATGAAGTTAATGCATTATAGCCACATTTGTTGATGACACAAAAATAGGTAGAAAGGCAAGTGGTGAGGATGGCACAAAGTGCCTGCATAGGGATAGAGACAGTATAAATGAATGGGCAAATGGACTATAATATAAGAAAATGTGAAGTTATGCACTTTGGTGGGAAGAATAGAAGAGCTGAATATTATTTAAACAGAGAAAGACTGCAGAGGGCTGTAGCACATAGCCGTTTGTACATCCTCATGCATAAATCACAGAAAAATAGCATACAGGTTCAGCAGGTAACAGGGATTGGAAGTGGACTACTCACCTTTATTTCAAAGAAATGAAGTATAAAACTAGAAAGGTCTTGCTAAAACTATTCAAGGCATGAGTTAAGCAATACCTAGAATACTGTGAACTATTTTGGTTCCCTTATCTAATGAAGGGCAAACTAGAATTGGAAACAGTGCAGAGAAAGATCTCTGAACTGATACCAAGAATGGAGAGATTTTCTTAAGAGGAGAGGTTGTGTCGGTTCGGTCTGTACTCATTGGTATTTGTAAGAATGAGAGGTGAGCTTATTGAAACATACAAGACTCTTGAGATGGCAGGATATATCTGGAGTGGTTGTTTACCCTTGTGGAAAAGTCCGAGACTAGAGAACATAATTTCAGACTAATGGATCACCCAGTTAGGACAGAAATTAGAAGAATTTATTTCTCACAGAGGATAATGAATCTGTGGGATTCTTTACCTTAGAGGACTGTAGAGGTTGTGTTGTTAAGTATATTCATCACTAAGACAGACGTTTTTTTATCAGTAAGGGAATCAAGAGCGTTGGGGAAAAGGCAGGTAAATGGAGTTGATGATTATCAGATTAGCCATAATCTCATTGAATGGCAGAGCCAACTCAATGGACAGAGATAGTCCTCCATGCTCCTTCACAGTGACCATGACAATACACTGAGTATTTAATTGTGAGTACATTTCGTCTTTTACGGTCAGCTGCTTCATTAATTTCATCATTTGAGTCATCTGCAGCAAAATCCATATGATCTCACTCTCTGCCAAATTGGAATCTATGCTGCACTGTTCCTCTGGCCTGGCTTCAGGGCACTTTTGCCTAGTGTTTCATCATGTGCAGATTGTATTTATAAAGCCATACTAAAGTACACAGAGCTGTTATAACTCTAACCCTAAGTCTGAGAGTGTGAAAGCAAATGACAGTGTTTTTTCCCTTCTGTTTTTTGCTCGAACACCACTGCCTAACAAGGTCTTGCGTATCAGAAAGGACAAACGCACAAGGGTACAGTTGCTAGGAGTTGACAGAGATAAAGCTTAGACCACATGCAGCTTGTAAATCAAAGAGACTGTCAGAGATTTGCAAAACCTATGGTGAAATTAGTATGTTATTTGTAACAGTTCTTCTTTAAATCCACATCATATGCCATTCCATCCTTCCTATATCAAACCCATCATGTCATGCCGAAGTACTCATTCCTCTTACATTTTCCCTCTTACCTTTCATCCTATTCCTTCTTCCTAGGCCATCAACAACCTCTATTTCACATTTCGCTTGCAGCTCCCCACCCCTTCCCGTTCCTACACTGTTGATTCTTTCTCCAAAATTCCTCCATGAAATCCAGCCCATGCTTTTTTAAATATCCTATTCCTTTCTATCCCCTTCCCTCTCATGTAGTCCAGTCTTCCCTCCCTTCGTCCCTGCAATTCCCTATTCCCCATACTCTGCTCACTACTTTTCCTCCCATGTCTTCCCACCCATGCTACAACGAGTAACTGAGGCCAGTGAGCTGGAGCACTGGAGGCCAGTAACCAAGGCTATGGACCTGAAGCCAAGTAACGAAAGGTGGGGTTGAGTAATAAAAAAAATCTATGCAGACAGATCAAAACTTTTATTTTGATAGATTGTAGGATAAAGGGGAAATGGCTGAATGAGCATAATGTCAGCTCCAATGATTTCTGCTGTGCTGCAGAGCATGGTCTTAGGCTTAGTCACCACAGTGTTGAACACTTTTTCTTCCATCAGAGTGAAAATTTGCATCATGTTTGTACCTCACCAGTTAGCCCTGTTACCAGTGAATGTGTAACACCTTGCCTGCTTTAGAAATAGGGAAAGATGTCACTGAGTGTGTCACAATGTGCTTGGATGATATGCCTGTCATGATTGAATAGTTGGCAATGTGTAAATGCTGTGAGATTAGGGTGTGTGATTTGTAGTGATGCCAAGTATAGAAGGGTGAGGTGAACTTATGAATGCAGAATATTAGTCATTGTTGATTTAAAAGAGTTGGTAGATGTGTGAAGAGTTAGTGGCAAATTGAGCAGTGTGTGAGGCTAGTGTTGCCATCAGTGAAATATGGGTTTTTAAGATGCATTTACTGATTTTGGCCAGTCATGTTGTCATTGTATTTCTTATAGCACTGCATCCAGGCATGTGGATCACTGCAACAATGGCCACAATGAATATCAGTTCCCAGCATCTATCTCTGTTCTGGTACCTTGTGTATGAAGGCCTTTTCTCCTTCCTCATACGTCTTTGACAAAAGCTTTCAGTGCTTCAGAGAATCTTGAAGCTTGCTCTCTGCTGTACTGTGCCATGCTCCTATCTTTTCCAAGCCAAATACACTTTTAAAATGATTTTCAGCACCTGCTTCAGTCAATCAATGTCCTGTCCATGACATGAAGGCTTATAGTGCAGATCAGTTCATGCTAGCCTTTCATAGTTTCTGTTCCTTCTTAGGCATGTGTGCTCTCAACATTGTTCTTAATCAGCTGCTCCCTATACTCATATAAATGAGCAGGCAATACAAAGTTTACATTTTTACACATCAGAATCCCCGCATTTATTTTTAATCATTGTTGAAATGTTTAACATACTTCCTGAGGTCTACAGCCTCCATTTACACATCTACTGGAGGCAGCTAAAATCGACATCTGTATCTCTGCTAGTAAATTTCTCTATTCTGATCTCTCTCTTAGCCCTCTGTGTTGTGCGGAGTATATCTACCTTTCTGGACCAGTGTATTTGTTATTTTAATGACTGTGCTGTAAGATTGGATTGAGTCTGCCTGTAGGTGGAGTGATTGATTTTGCAGCAACCAATTGTATTGCAAAAATTAAAATCAAGGAATTCAGGGTGTGGATTGAAAACCGTAGCTATCATGGCTCAAGACTTTCAGTATCGAGGGGCTGAGTGAGTACTGGAATATTCTATGAGTAGTCTTGAGAATAAGGATAAATTACACGGTGCTTGGAAATATAGTAAATATTCTCCACCTTTATTATCAGAGAATGTTAATTTGCACCTTTATCAAAGTACTTCCTGGTTACTTAGCAGGCTGCAAGTTCTTTTATTTTGGGCATACACTGTACAGAAAGCAGCAAAACGCAGAGCCTGCATGTCAATCATTTCAATGTAGCATAACTTTCTCACAGGCCCTGCCTGTCAGGCATTTAAATACTACACAATTGTACTGTGTAACATTTAAATTCTAATATTAAAGTGTTAGCACTGAAATAGAGGGAGGGCAATTATAAGTTGAAACTTGTTGATTTAATCCTGTATAACTTGAAAGTCCACATTTGCAGTACCTTGTGGAATTTCAGGCAACCAATCTTGAAGATCATATTGATGCATTGTAGAATTTTAGAAGCATGATCAGTGACTACAGCAAAAGTCATAAATTGTGAAAACGGACTATTGGAATTCCCAGTAATGTAGCACTGCTGTAGTGTTTCACTGATTTTAAGGTAACTTTTTCAAGGCCTTGCACCATTGCTGGGGCCTTGGGCACAGCCTGAAAACATTAGAATATTGCTGCCTGGCTAGCTGTGCTTTGTTGTTCGGTTTATGAATGCGTTCCTATGGTATTTTTTAATGCATGTTTTCCAACATTCACTGCCTCTATGTTAAATATGTTTTTTAATGTGGCCAGTGTCCTGACATGGGACTCAAATTCAAGCTTTTAACTCTGAAGCAAAAGTGTTATGACTAAACCAGGTTAACATATGGAGAAATCTTGATTGCTTTGAGAGGCAGAGAGAGTCATTACATGAGAGAGAGAGAGAAAACAATTTCTCATTTAGCACCATTAATGGAAACTACATAGTATTGTACCAATTCAAAAGTGCATCAGTAATGTCAGCATTTTAGGATTTAATGCCTGCGTTTAGAGTGCTTAATAAGGAGGAAATGTTCTAAGTTTTTAAAAATGTATTTTACTTCCAGGAACTCCAAACACTGGTGTCAATGCTGGGATAATCTGGGGTAATAATTTATGGAGGAATTGTACTAAAGCAATAGAATTATCTATGATTGGATGTTGTGGTTTTTGTTCTTGTAGTTTTAAATAGCAGTTTCAGTCTTGCTAATGTGCTGCGCCACTTAACCCCAATCCCACTTCTCTTAGCAACCACAACTTCAGGTATGATTTCATACTGGTTAGAAAAGCTAGATAGCATGTTGGCCTTTATGTCTTCACACTGGTCAGGAACAACTTGGCAATTATTCCATCTCCTTAAGGCAGTAGAAATGGTAATGGAGTATAATGTCTGATTATTGCCCAAATTTTCTGACAATTTAATAGATCCTGGATTGGGGGGAGGTGGTAAGTGCATGAGGCAGTGAAGTGTTTTGGATTGTTTTCTGTTGTTGTGCATCATAGAACAGACATGATAGAAAAATCCCATTTGGCCTGACTGGGACATTGTGGTGTTTATTGACTAGATTTTCTTCTGGCCAGACAGTCGTTATTCCAGAATTGATTGGATGTGCACATGGGGACCCTGCAGAATTCCTATTGTGGCATACTGCAAAGGAATTGTGCAGGAAAATGTACTGGACCATTCCTCTATGGCTGGAAAGTCTCAATTGAAAGCAAAGACTTTGGAGAGTTATGACAAAATTAAATAAATTAGTTACTCAAGCAAAATACATAGTCAAACTCCTCAATAGCTATTTAACAGACCTTGCACTTCCCTCACACACTCACAACTAAACCTCTCATAGATTCCTTATGTCCCCAAACTCTGAACTGACACCGTCTCTCCAGGGACTGGCCCCACCTACCGCTTTGAGAAGCCAATACTTGACAGGCCTTCCCTGCGCCAGCACCACTCACCCCTCCTGCTTGGTGTAGTTGGAGCTGATCCCTCACATCTCAGGTTGCAGCAGCTGACAGTTGTGAAAAAGGGATGTGGTTCACCTCCTTTGACGGTTCTGCAATACAGAAAAATTGTCAGTTTAGAAATCTGGCTCTGCATTTCTGAGGGAGCGTAAGCAGTCCTTCTTTCATAAAAAATAAGGGTCGAAGTAGCAGTCTGTTTCACTTGAGCCTACTCATTTAAACCTTTAAGCATATGCTTCTATTCTTATTTTCCCTCTTGTACTGTCATGGGAACACAGAAGTGCGAGAATTTAATTTCAGTACATTTTGCTTACAAATGACTTACAGCCAAAGGTGATTCTGGATTTAAGTTTAGTCGCTGTCTTGGGAGGAATCCTAGAAAGTACGGTGTGAAAGATTTAGGAAGTGCAGAATTCTTAAAATGCATTCAGGATAACGTTTTAAGCCAGAACATAGAATATGCTCCAAGAAAAAGGATGATCTTGGACTTAATTTTAGGTAATGAAACCAGGCAAACAGTTGAAGTGCCTGTGGGAGAGCATTTTATAGACAGCGATTGTAAGTGTGTTAGATTCATGATTGTTCTGGAAAGAGACAAAGATGGGCCTGAAGTGAACGTTCTAAACTTGGGGGTGTGTGGGGAACTGATTTTAATATGATTCAGATATGATTTAGCCATAGTGGACTGGGAGCAGATGCTTTTAACTAAATCTGTGTCAGAGTAGTGGGATGCATTCAAGAAGGAGATAGGGACACTACAAAATCAGCATGTTCCAATAAAAGTAAATGGTGGGACCAAGAAATCTAAACTCTGGATATCGAAGATGTACAAAATTGGATAGAGACAGAAAGGAAGGCTTATGGCAGATACCAACGGATCAAAACAGCAGAGGAATACAGATTATATTCAGGGAAACTTAAAAAAGTAAATTAGGAGAACAAAAAGGTTTCAGGAAAAATCAAGGAAAATCCTAAGTTTCTGTGCAAGTACGCTAAGGGTAAAGAGATAATTAGGGAAAGAGTGGGGCCTGTTAAGGGCCACAGTGGTAATTTGTGTTTGGAGTTGGACGAGGCAAACAGGGTTCTAAATTAAAATGCAGTTTTCTCCAGGGTGAGGGATGATGTGAGTACAGAGATCAGGGAGAAGGACTGTGATATAGTTGAAGAACTAACTTTCAGAGCATTGCTTCTTAATCAGGTGGTTGTGGAGTATCTATTTCAGAGCAGCCTTATACACCTAAGTCCAACACCGGCATCTCCAAATCATAGTTAAAGAAATTAGCATAGGCAGAGAGGGAGTTCTGAATGTTCTGACAGGCTTAAAAATAGATAAATTGGGGGATTGAATGAACTGTATCCCAGGCTGTTGAATGGGGCAAGGGGAGAAATACTGGGGATGCAGGCAATAATCATCTCTAGCCACAGGAAAGGTGCCAGAGGACTGGAGGACACTACAATCTAGTACCATTATTCAAGAAGGCAGCAAAGGATAAACCTTTAAACAACAGGCTAGTCAGTCTAACCTCAATGGTGGGGAAACTATTAGAAGCAATTCCAATCTGCACTTGAAGAAGCAGGTATCAACCAAGAATGGTCAGAAAGTTTTGTTAAGGGGAGGGAAACTTGTTTGAATTTTTAAAAGAGGTGTCCAGGTGTGTAGTTGAGGGCAATGTATTTGATGCAGTCTTCTTAGACTTCAGGGCTTTTGATAAAGTTGCAGAAGGGAGACTGATAGCAACGGGAAGAACTCAAAGGATTCAAGGAATTGTAGCTAATTGGATCCAGAGTTAGACGAGTGATGTGATGAGAGTGTGATGTCAAGAGGTGTTTTTGTGACTGAAAGTCCGTGTCCAGTTGGATTCTGCAGAGACCAGTGTTGGGGTACTTGCTGATTTTGTTATATATGAATGATTTACACTTAAAAATAGAGCATAGATCTGTAGGTTCATGAATGATATAAAAATATGGAATGGTTAATCATGAAGAGAATAATCTTTAGATGACAGAAGGATATAGATTGACTAAATGTGAAAATGGAATTCAATCTGGATAGACATGTGAGGTGATTCACTTGGGCATGACAAACAAGGCAAGAGGATACATCATGAACGGTAGGACACTGAGAAGCACAGAGAATCGGGGCACCTTGGTGTGCATCTCCCAGTCCTTTAAGGTTGCAGGATAGTTAGATAAACCAAGACATAGAATAAAATCTGATAGAAGATTTGTAGCTCGGGTATCCGTTGTTGTGGTTCTGCTCGCCGAGCTGGAAGTTTTTGCTGCAAACGTTTCGTTCCCTGGCTAGGGAACATCATCAGTGCTGTTGGAGCCTCGTGTGAAGCGCTGCTTTGATGTTTCTTCCGGTATTTATATTGGTTTGTTCTTGCCGCTTCCGGGTGTCAGTTTCAGCTGCAGTGATTTGTATGTGGGGTCCAGGTCGATGTGTCTGTTGATGGAGTTTGGGGATGAATGCCATGCTTCTAGGAATTCTCTGGCTGTTCTCTGTCTGGCTTGTCCTATGATAGTGGGAATTCCCAGAATTTGACTGGGAAAACACCACTATCATAGGACAAGCCAGACAGAGAACAGCCAGAGAATTCCTAGAAGCATGGCATTCATCCCCAAACTCCATCAACAGACACATTGACCTGGACACCATATACAAATCACTGCAGCTGAAACTGACACCCGGAAGCGGCAAGAACAAACCAATATAAATACCGGAAGAAACATCAAAGCAGCGCTTCACACGAGGCTCCAACAGCACTGATGATGTTCCCTAGCCAGGGAACGAAACGTTTGCAGCAAAAACTTCCAGCTCGGCGAGCAGAACCACAACAAGACATAGAATTTAAGAGCAGGGAGGTGATGCTGGTACTGTATAAAATGTTTGTTAGGTCACAGCTAGAGTATTGTGCGTGGTTCTGGAATCTAGAATATAGGAGGGATGTGATACACTGGAGAGGGTGAAGAGGAGATTAAGCATCACTTGGCTGGAGAGATTTTATTATGAAGAGATTGAATAGACTGGTGGTGGTTTCCTTGCAGCAGATGAAACAGAATGGGGACGTGACTGAGACGTGTAAAAGTATGAGGGGGATCGATACGGAAGACAGAAAGGAACATTTCCCCTTTGTTGAGAGATCAATGACTGCGGTCATAGATTTAAGGTTAGTGGCAAGATGTTTAGAGGAAAGACTTTTTCAACTCAGCAGGTAGTAAGAATCGAAAACACATTGTCTCTAAGGATGGTAAAGGCGAAAACCTTCATAACGTTGTAGTATTTGGATGAGGACTTGCAATACAAGCATACAAGTCTACGGGCCAAGTACGGGAAATGGGGTTAAAATAGTTAGTTGTTTGATTTTAACTGGCAAAGACTCGATCAGCTGAAGGCCTTTTTCTGTGCTGTAGATCTCTATGATTCTATGACCCAAAGATGCCAATGGAACGTCAAACAGTAACTCTACATGGGGAGACAGACAAGTCAAAACAAGCAACCTTCTGTGGCTCCAGAGATAGCAAGGTTAAATATAACTAACCCCCCCCCCTCCAACAGAAAGCAATGTTCTGTGGATTATGTTCCAAGCCGCAGATATATTTGTGGTCTTCACTTTCAAGAATACACAGAAACAGGTGTTAAACAGATGGTTCAATCTTAATCTGGGAGTGCATAGTGGGTGAATGTGTGCTGGGAAGATCACAGTTGAGAAAGTCAAATTATCCCTGCCCTGCCCTGCAGATAAAAGGCAGTTTATGTTTCTTTGCTGAAGTTGAAAAGTGTGGTGCTGAAGAATATGGTCAGGCAGTATCTGAAAAGCAGGACAATCAATGTTTTGAGCATGAGCTCTTCATCAGGAACATGGGGATGGCCCAAGGGAGCTCAGAGATAAATGGGGGGCGGGGGGGGAAGGTGCTGCTGGTAACTGGGAATGAAATAGGTAGATGAAGGTGGGAGGTGATGGTGTTAGGTCGGAGGGGAAGGTCGTGCAGATAGGTGGGAAGGAAGATGGACAGCTAGAACAGTGCCAAGTTGGAAGGTTAGATCTGTGATAAGGTGGGGGGAGGGGAAATGAGGAAACTGGTGAAATCGACATTGATCCCATGTGGTTGGAGGGTCCCAAGGCGGAAGATGAGGCGTTCTTCCTCCAGCTCTCAGGTGGCTAGAGTTTGGCTTTGGAAAAAGCCCAAGACTTGCATATCCTTGGCGGAGTTGGGGGGAGGGGGAATGTTAAAGTGTTCAACCATAGGGTGGTGAGGTTGTTTAATGCATGTGACCTTGAAATGTTGTCTAACACATTCTGCAAGTTGGCATCCTGTCTCCCTGATGTAGAGCAGACCACATCGAGAGCAACGGACACAGTTGGACATGTGTGGAAGTACAGGTGAATCTGTGTTGGATGGAGGTTAGGGGAGAGGTGTGGGTGCAGGTTTTGCACTTTTTGCAGTGGCAAGGGAAGGTGCTGGGAATAGGGGGTGGGTTAGTGAGGGGCGTGGACCTAACAAGGGGGATGCAGAGGAATGGTCTCTGCGGAACAATTATAGGAGTGGGGAGGGAAATACATCCCTGGTGGTGGGGTCTGTTTATAGGTGGCGGAAATGGTGAAGAATGATGTGTTGTATCTGGAGGTTGGTGGGGTGGAAGGTGATGACCAAGCGGGTTTTGTCCTTGTTGAGATTGGAGGGGTGGGGTTCGAGGGTGGAATTGCGGGAGGTGGAAGAGATGCACAGGAGGGCATCGTTGACCATGTGGGAGGGGAAATTGCAGTCCTTGAAGAAGGAGGCCATCTGGGATGTTCTATGGTGGAATTGGTCCTCCTGGAAGCAGATGCGGCAGAGGCGGAGGAATTGGGAGTAAAGGATAGCATTTTTACAGGAGGTAGGGTGGTTGCAGGTGTCGTCCAGATAGCTGTGGGAGTTGGTGGATTTGAAGGAGATGGTTTTGTTAAGTCGGTCGCTGGAAATGGAGATGGAGAGGTCCAGGAAGGGGAGGTAGGTCCGAGATGATCCAAGTGAGTTTGAGGTCAGGGTGGAAGTTGTTAGTAAAGTTGATGAACTCTTCAATCTTCTTATGGGTGCACGAAGTGGCTCCAATATAGTCATTGATATAGCAAAGGAAAAGGTGGGGAATGGTGCTGGTGTAGCTGTGGAAGGTGGACTGTCCCATGTACCCGATGAAGAGGCAGACATATCTTGAACCCATGTGGGTGCCCATGGCTACCCCTTTGGTCTGGAGGAAGTGGGAGGATTCGAAGGAAAATTTGTTGAGGGTGAGAACCAGTTCAGCTAATTGAATGAGTGTCCTGGTAAAATGGTACTGGTTGGGTCGGTGGGAGAGGAAGAAATGAAGGGCTTGGAGGCCTTCGTCATGGTGGATGGATGTGTACAGGGGCTGGATGTCCAGGGTGAAGATGAGGTGTTGGGAGCCAGGGAAACGGAAGTTGTGGAGGAGCTAGACGATGTGGGTGTTGTCCTGAATGAGGAGATCCTGGACTGAGTGGGACAGGACAATGTCAAGGTATGCAGAGAAAAGTTCGGTGGGGCAGGAGCAGGCTGAGATGATGGGTCACCTGAGGCGGTGCGGTGAGGTTGGAGGTTGTTGGTGGGAGACACCCCTGAGATGATGAGGTAGTGAATGGTCTGAGAGATGATGATTTGGTGATTGGAGGTGAGGCGGCAGTAGAAAGAGATGTCCATGAGTTGGCGCCTGGCTTCAGCAGTGTAGAGTTGAAAAGCACAGCAGGTCAGGCAGCATCTGAGGAGCAGGATAATCGCCGTTTCAGACAAAAGCCTTTCTTCAGGAATGAGGCTGGTAGCCTTGGGGGTGGCTCCCAGCCTCATTCCTAATGAAGGGCTTTTGCCCGAAACATCGATTCTCCTGCTCCTCAGATGCTGCCTGACCTGCTGTGCTTTTCCAACACCACATTCTCAGTCTAATCTCCAGCATCTGCAATCCTCACTTTCACCTAATTCGGCAGTGTAGAGGTCAGTGCGCCAAACCACGACTGCAATTACGCCCCCTCCCCACCGTCTACTGGTTTGATGGTGAGATTGGGTTTAGAGCGGAGGGATTGGAGGGCTGTGCATTGCAAGGGTGAGGGGTAGACTGGTGGTCAATGTCACAGCGGCAGTTGGAGATGAAGAGATCGAAGGCAGATAACAGACCAGCATAGGGTGAACAAGTGGCTGGTGTGTGTTGGAGGTGGTGAAAGTGTCCTTGGAGGGTGGATGGGCTTCCAAATGGAAAAAGAGGCTGCATAAGAAAAGTTCAATGTCACAACACATGTTGAATTCATTGATCCAGGAGCATAGTGCACGAAGGTGAGGCCTTTACTGAGGACTGAACGTTTATCCTCCGTGAGGGGGAGGTCTGGGCAGATAGTGAAAACACAGCTGGACCGGGAGCTAGGACCTGTTGCGGGGTTGGAGTTGGAAGTGGATCGGAGACTGTCTCTGCAGTGGGTGTGGTTACGGGATCGTGGGTGATATCACCAATGGAAGTGATGCTCACCATGGGGGTCGGGGGCAGAAGCAGTGGCTTCAGTGGCATCCATGGGGGGGGGGACAGAAGTGACGTAACGTGATGTTTGTGATGTTGTCGGCAGTGTTCTGGTGAGTGACATCGGTGGGGTTGGAAGTGGCTCAGAAAGCAAGTGAAACTGCAGTTGAAAGGAAACAGGACAGAATCCTTCCAGGGATTTGCAAAACCCACATCCCAAAAATGAGTCACTCACCTGTCAACATCAATGGTACACTATCATCCAGTGTAATAGCTTTTACATCCCATTGTGAACTCAGTGAACTCAGTCTGATCTATATATCTTTAATATTTATCATATTTTTGGACTCCCTCCTTACTTCCAATCTATGGGCTTCTTCTCACGTGTAGTAACTAATCAATTTCTCTTTTGTCAATTCAAAAAAGCCGGGTTAAACGGTCTCCTTTTAAAACTAAATATATCTAGTTTGAGAGAAAGGCATCCAGGAAGGAAGAGATCTTTTGTAAATTAACCTTTTTGCAAACAACTGAGGAGGCAGGTGAATAAAGATGGAGAGCCATTTCATTCCTCCTCACCAGGGCACTTATTTTGGGATATCCCTTCCAAAATAGTGATAAATTAGACAGTCTCACTCAGGGATTGTTCACAATAGTGATCATCTAATTTCCTCTGAAGTTTATCTATGCTGTTTGCCTCAACTACTCAGTATTGTAGCATGTTCCAGTTCTTAACTATATTGAGTAAAGAGTCACAGGCATTTAAGGATATTTTACTTAGTTCCTCCAATGATCAGTCAGCCTGATACAAAAAAACCCAGGAGTTCCATGACTGGACTGAGGGGAAATGGGATATATCTGATTAATTCTTTGATGGAGTATGCATTGAAACCTTAATAATTTGTGCCTGAATTCTTCCTCAAACAAAGGAACAAAGCTGTGGGAGAACACATGGGGAATGCAGTGTAAGGTCCCTGATGTCTGGAGAAGAGAACCAAATTATCTCTGTGGAGGAGGATTTTTAAAAAAGGCAACATTGACACCACAATATGGACAGCTTGCCGTGTAATGAAGACGCATTCAAACAACTTTTAGCAATTCAGTGCTACCATTTGCAGTTAAGTTGCAGACAAATCAAGATCCTCACATTCTTGACTGGTTAAAATATACCATGAGAGTCAGGCAACCATTGAAGTGAAAGATGAGTCAGTTGGAATTCTTGCCATCACACAGAAATTTTGTTGGAATACAGAATAGGAAGCTGAGAAGCATTGTGAGGGAGGTCCAGAGTTACTGAGTGGAGTTTGAGAGTCACTCAAGTGAGGATGGGAGTTATTGAGGGGAGAATCAGAATGAGCTCAGGGATTATCATAGGAACACATGACTTTAGATTTGATTAGATTACTTACAGTGTGGAAACAGGCCCTTCGGCCCAACAAATCCACACCGACCCGCCGAAGCACAACCCACCCATACCCCTACATTTGCCCCTTACCTAACACTACGGGCAATTTAGCATGGCCAATTCACCTGACCCGCACATCTTTGGACTGTGGGAGGAAACCGGAGCACCCGGACGAAACCCACGCAGACACGGGGAGAACGTGCAAACTCCACACAGTCAGTCGCCTGAGTCGGGAATTGAACCCGGGTCTCAGGCACTGTGAGGCAGCAGTGCTAACCACTGTGCCACCGTGCCGCCCACACTTAGGAACAATAATAACCCATTTGACGTTAGTGCCTGTTTCAGCAGTTAAAAAGATATGAGTTGATCTTGTTGTCTCTTGGCTCCTCCTCTGTTTGGCCCCCAGACCATACCCTTGACTTGCTTCTCTATGTCAAGTTTAACTCAGCCTGTGACAAATTTAATGACCTGCTTTCTAGAGGAGAGAATTTTACATATTCTTCAGTCTATGGGAAAGAAGTTCACATCTCCATCTTAAAAGGACGACCTCTTAAACTGGATCCTCCATATTTAGTCTCCCCAACAAGATGAAATGTTATCTTAGTACCCACCCAATCAATTCCTCTCAGAATCTTATATGTTTCAATAACAGTGACAGCTTAAGGCAAAAATGAGCTCAGGATCCTGGAGCTTGGTGACTGTGGAAGAGGCCATGCTTCAAGTAACACAATGTTTTTGGTGAAGACAAGGCACCATTCAAAAGCATACCATTGCCAAGATTGACTTCTGTTGAACCTTTGGCAGAGGAGGAAGAGTGCAGCTGAATATGGAACTTTATCCAGCCTAAAGAGGTCAGAAAACCAACAAAAGGTATACCTTGCGTAGGCCCAGATGCTGAGGACAGTAAGGAGGGAACCAGCCAGAGTCCAGTCCAATGCATGTCACAAATAGGGTCAATTGTTTGGACCATTTTGGCAGCACCCACCAATATGCACCTTAAAGGATCTCCATGATTATGGATCTCTATAATTATAGTCATCTATTGCATGCTAGGTTAAAAATCACACAACACCAGGTTATAGTCCAACAGGTTTAATTGGAAGCACTAGCTTTCAGAGTGCTGCTCCTTCATCAAGTGGTTGTGGAGGACACAGTTGTGTCAAGGTATTTTTCAATGTATAATTTCAGTTACATCACACTGTAAACTTTTGCTATAAATTCTGTGTCTTACAATTGTGTCCTCCACAACCACCTGATGAAGGAGTGGCGCTCCGAAAGCTAGTGCTTCCAATTAAACCTGTTGGACTATAACCTGGTGTTGTGTGATTTTTAATTTTGTACACCCCAGTCCAACACCGGCATCTTCAAATCATGACAACTATTGCATGCTATATACTCTTGTGCAGCAGAGGGAGGAGACATTGCCAACTACAGGCCTAGAAGGACCACACTCCGAACTTGAAAAGGAGAATGGATCAAAGCAGGCTGTCTGTTAGGGTTCCAGCACCAAATGCAAGGGCTATGGAGAAATGCCAACCCGACAGTCATTCATTCTCAACAGAGTTTAATCGGCATATTACATTTTTGCGAAGTAATCAACTGTAGATCTTATAACCACTAGACCACTACATCTCCAACTGACATCAATCCACTCAATACTCTGCCTTCACCCATACAATCCCCTTGCTTATACTGGTCATACGACACAAAAAATTAAATTCTCATTATTAAAATTCTCTCTTCCCCTCCCTCTCTAACACATCTCCTTTCTGCCCAGTGGTGGACACTAAGTTTGAGGTCTCCTCAGTCTCCTCTCTGCATGTCTGCTTTGTTGTCACTGATCTTCCAGCCACCCTAATCCTTAGCCAAATGTACAACCTCTTCCTCTGCCAGTCTAATTTCAGGCATTCCTGTCTATGTTTGTAATTCTTTGGTAGCATAGGCTTTTTTTTCATAGATTGAATAAAAAACTAACCCCCAAAACCTTTCCCCTACTTGCCTTTATCAATATACAGTTGAAGGTGAACCACTAGGACCCATGCCAGGATGACTAAATTCTACCATTGTCTTCTGTGATTCATGATGAAGTTGTAACAGATGGTGGTAACTCCCAGGAAAATTGTTTGTAAAAAACTTAGCCAATAGATTCAAGGCAATCTATTGAAGGCAATAGATTGAAGGTTCTTTTGACTGCCAGTTGAAATTTATTAGCTGACGTTAAGATATCAAACGATCGATCTTACGGTAGAGAAGTGGGGAACATATACTTGGACAAATATTATCAATAAAAGTATCAAACTACAGATGCTGGAAATATGAAATTTTAGCAGAAAATGCTGAAGAAACTCAGCAGGCCTGGCAGCCTCCAGGCTTTTAAGTAACTTATGCTGCTTTTCATTGAGATGGAAAAGATGAAAAGCAGCATTCTGTAGATTCTTTCAAGGGGTCAATATGTAAGGATTTGCCTGGACTTACCACTGATATGGGGATGCTGCTGAACAGTTATTTTTGTTCTTGTTGGCAGTATCTCTGGATACTGCTCCACCAATGAAGCTATGACTGTATCTAAGCCTGGCCACCAGATATGAATTCTCACCAAAATATTCATTTTGGAGACCCCGGGACACCTCGGTGGAATTCAGTCTATTTGTGGGGCAACCTCTGCTTGGGACAGTCGTTCTTGCTCCCCATAAAATGCCATCCTGTACTGTGACCTAGTGTTTCTGGCTCCAAGAAGATGTCAGTTCTGGTTGTGATAGCCTGTTGGTTTCTCCCATCACCACCAGCTGTTTCAGTTTTGCCAGGACCAGATCATTCTGCGTCCAAAGTCTGATATTGACAGCTGTCACAGGAAATGTGTCCAGAAAATTTAAAACTGTTACAGACTGTTCCAATGGCAGTACACTTAGAGTCCCTCTGTTCAGGATGTGTTCTGAGTGTGGCTACACGATTGCCTTCACTCAAGTAGTGTTCACCAAGCACAGTTGGACTGGCAAAGTTGTCCACTTCCATCAAAACACAGTAAACCCATATGCACCACTTGCACATTTCCAGTGATAAAGTCAGTTGTAGAGCTTATTTGAATTCCTGTTGGGCTTCAGCTAGTAGGCACTTTTGCATGATTACATCATTAATCCCACATACTGACCGATCTCTCAGCATTTCATTAAGAGTTAAACCAAAGTCAAATGCTTTTAGTAGTCATCTTAACCCAGTCAAAAATTCCAAATCCCAATATGGATTTCCCTGCTTCTCAAATTACTGAGTAAAACCAATAGCATCTTAGAATTAGAGGAGGCTTAGGGTCATAGTGTTCCTTAACTAAATCTAGCAACTCTTGAAAGGTTTTAGTATCTTGTGCCTCAGAGAAAGTTAAGCCTCTAATAACCGTAAGTGCTGCAGGTCCACAAGCTGTCAGGAGAATTAATCTCACCTGCTCCAAATAACACATTATTTCCACATACTGGGTCCAACATTCAGAGAGTAAAAAGTGGGGTCTGCAGATGCTGGAGATCAGAGCTGAAAATGTGTTGCTGGTTAAAGCACAGCAGGTCAGGCAGCATCCAAGGAACAGGAAATTCGATGTTTCGGGCCGGAGCCCTTCATCAGGAATGAAGAGACACAGATAATGTTCTGGATAGGGGCGACACGGTGACTCAGTGGTTAGCACTGCTGCCTCACAGCGCCTAGATTCGATTCCAGCCTCGAACGACTGTCTATGTGGAGTTTGCACGTTCTCCCAGTGTCTGCGTGGGTTCCCTCCGGGTGCTCTGGTTTCCTTCCACAGTCCAAAGATTTGCAGGTTTGATGAATTGGCCATTTTAAATTTCCCATAGTATTCAGAGCTGTTTGGGTTAGATGCATTGGTCAGGGGTAAATGTAAATTAATAGGGGAATGAGTCTGGGTGGGTTATTCTTCAGAGGGTCAGTGTGGACTTGTTGGGCTTAATGGCCTGTTTTCACACTGTAGGGATTCTATGATTCTACAATAATAGCATGATGCTAGAAATACTTATCCCAACTTAAAGACACCTGTTGCAAGCAAGGATCTTTAGGAACATGTGTTTTACTGTCATCACCATTGGAATAACTCCACAGAAGCCAGTATCCTATCACCAAACTACCTCTTATTTACACTTGGGCAGTCCTTGACAACAGTTCAGCTCCCTCAGAGCCAGCTCTAAGTGTCAGACATTCTGACACACCCCTTTTTAATTTTTCTGTGTGACATACCTCTTTTTATCTGTCAGCCAGGGCTCCATAATTGGACCAGATTAACAGCCCAATCATGGAATTCATATTCTGTGAAGTCCACCTGGTTGCCCTCATTACAATCACTACACTTTTATTGTCCAGTATTGTCCTGCATGTTATC
This sequence comes from Hemiscyllium ocellatum, assembly GCF_020745735.1. Taxonomy (NCBI): domain Eukaryota; kingdom Metazoa; phylum Chordata; class Chondrichthyes; order Orectolobiformes; family Hemiscylliidae; genus Hemiscyllium; species Hemiscyllium ocellatum. The sequence continues at coordinate 98,859,918 of NC_083411.1, read as the reverse complement.
AATAAACTACATGCAGATGAAGTTAAAATAATCAGTCTTCACATATTTCGCTTAAACTACAAAATCTTTTTATTAGTCCTAGGATTTTAGTGGTTATTAAATGCAAAGTTATGTGTCCTTTAGAAATGTTTCCTTACTTTTCAAGTAATTTATACTCAGAACTGTGATACACGAATGAAACCTTATTATGCATAAACAGGCGTATCTAATATAGAAATTGTCAACAATTGAATGGATGAGATGCATATATTCTATATGTTATGCGTGTATGTATGCACATATACTGTTGTGTGCCAAGTACTTTTCTCAAGCCTTTAGGTTCTACTTTACCTGTGATATACCACTGAAAGAAAATTAGGGGCTCAGGTTAAATGCCATTTTCTACAGAGAATCCCATACCACCTTCAACTTCTACAGTCTTTAGCTAAAATGATTAAATGTATTAATTTCCTGAAAGAATGGTGGTCTGATTGCAAAAGAGTTTAAGGTGTCTTTAACTGACAGTTTCGTTTAATTTAGTCAATCACTGTTGATTGTCTAGGAACTGCCTAGAATGTAAAGTTACTCTTGTGAATGGTGTTGCGAGCAATCCAAGAGAAGCATCCATAATGTGTTTTGTACCACTTGTGTTTGTGACATGCCTTGGTCTAAGTTCAAATCCCTACAGCTTCATATCCTTGCTTAGAACCTATCTCCTGGCTCTTGGGACTCTGAATGCAAGTAGTTGTCTTATGCTTGTAGGCATTCTCTATTCTGATATGTTAAATAAAACAATTTGTAAGTACCTAACTTATCATAAGTTTGTTTGATCTAGCTGCATTGCCAACTAAGTTATGAGCTCCTGAGAAAACAGTCTGGCTTATACAGTGATTTTATTGAAACTAGCTACAAGATCAGTCAGTGCCCATTAGTAGAGAGCATATGACCACAACAAGCCAGGTACTTAAATTGTGAATAGCCAATTTACTCACTATACATACAATTGTTCTCATCTACAGGCAGTTGGGGAGGAGGAGGGTGGGTGTGGTTATTATCATGAAGCTTTGCCTGTGCATTGGGTAGTGGTATTTAAATAATGCCAGTTTCTTAATGGCAAATCTTAATGGCATGTTATCATTGGCTGTTCATCTGGGTGATGTTCCTTCTGTAGGTATGTTCCCATGACACTTGTTGTTGCAGTGGAACCTGTTGTAGTTGTGGTGGGGTAGACCTCTGGGACAGATGTTTGATGTCTTTTCCTGATCAATCTCCTGCAGCTGAGGAACAGCATCCCAAGTTGTGCGTACATGCCCTTGAGATTGCCATTATATTACTGATTTTTCACATCTATCATGTACGATCAAGGTTACACTGCTCTGCATAGTCTCAGTTTTTTACTTGGGCTAACTGTTGTTAACAGCATTGACGTTTTGTACATTAACCGGTTCTCCAACGCTCCCCTCCAGCAATGGCTTGACAGTCTTGTTAAAATGAAATTTGCCTTTCTACTTTGTCACCCTGATTTTGAGACTCATATCTGTTACTACTCTAACTTCAGTAATTTATTTGCAATTACAAGTGTTATGTGGGTGTGGCACAATGCTGGAATGTGTTATCGGAGAAAGTGTGCTTTCAGGCATTCTACAATCTCACTGTTATTCGTTGCTGTCAACAGGTCCACCTCCAGTACTCAATAATAATCTGTTATCAAGATATTCAGTACTTGCAAAAGAAACTCTAGAAACTTTAGTAACCTCTGCTGAGCATACCTCCACAGCCCTCCCCCAAACCCTCCAAATAGTTTAAACTCTGTATGCCCACTTTATTAAGCCCTATTTAGCCTTTCAATGGTTGTTGTGGGATAGTGAGATCTTTTCAGAGTTTTGTTTAGGTCCTTTGGATTAATGCATACTCTTGGGTTTCTAGGTTGTTTTGCAGCTACCAGGCTGTCCTCCAATAGGTGTCACTATCTTGTTAACTCCTTTCCTTCTCGACTAGTTCTTCTATATTGTCTTTCAGCTGGTCTTCAGGGCTGCCAGAACTTTGCTCAACAGGTGCTCAATTGGTATTCCATTCTAATCTACTTCGCAATGACATTCTCCAGAAAGACATTCTCACCCTGTAAACACACTGTGGTACTCCTTTAGAATCTGTCCTATGATCAATGGTTTAACACGCTGTGGCAAGTTGCAAATCTGTTTTGGAACATTAACCATCACTAGTCTAAGCTTTAGGCATGCTCCAGCTACTGAGAGTGACATGTGCTGGATGTATATGATCTGAATCTTTGTTCTTCCCATTGCATTGGGCTCACAGAATAATCATCCTTTCAACATACATGTGGTGTAATCATATAGCCTCAATTTTACTTTAGAGGGCTTCAGTTCTGGATTCCCATGTTGAAACATTTTGCGCATTTCAGTGAAGGCCATGATCTTGTTTATGTGACATTTTGTGCTGACTTGATGTCCTCCTTCTTATGCCAATAGTCCTAAACCATTTAGCAAATATTGGCCTTACTGAACCAACTTGTTGAATGAAGGAGTGATTTTTTTTCAGAATCCTCCGTTGATATTTCTCCACTGGACCTGCTTGTTGAGATTCCCACTAACTCTATGTTTGTGTGTAAGATAATTTGGTATAAAGTTCTTCAAACTTTTAGGTAAAAACAATGACTGCAGATGCTGGAAACCAGATTCTGGAGTAGAGTGGTGCTGGAAAAGCACAGCAATTCAGACAGCATCCGAGGAGCAGGAAAATTGATGTTTTGGGCAAAAGCCCTTCAGCAGGAATACTATTCCTGCTCTTCAAAATTTTAGTATTCTCTTCTTTGTTCATTATTGTCTGTCCTTTCAACCTGAATTTAATGCAAGGCCTGATCTATTCTGCCATGAATATACTATAGTTGCTGCTTTATAACCTCAGTGCTTCTACACATATCAATTACTTTCCTGAGAGTGAGTTTCTCCTTTCTCAGTAAATATGCTCTCACTGCAGGATCTCTTACACCCAATATTTTTATTAAATTGCCTTTTAATTGCACAACTTCACAGGATTCTGTAAGATATCATCACACAATGATAAATGGGCTCTTTTTCATCTTTGGCCCTAATATTGATTGCGTAATGTTCACAAGTTATGTTCACTTGAGTTTCAGTGTATGCCTTCAAGGCTTTCAAAAATTTTGCCATCTGTTCTTCAGAGAGATTTAGGGTGGAATACACATTGAAACAACCTCTCCCAGCAGTGATAAGAGTGTAATTACTCTTAACTGCTCCTCCTTATTGAGCAAATCTCTCACAATTTCATAAATCTGCCACCGCATGTGGAAAACAGTTCTCCTTCATATCACTTTCCTTTCAACCAGTACTGGGAGAGGAAACATTGCAGCCATTATGTCTGACCTCATGTTTCTGCTGTGACTTGCTTTATTGGGCATTTTCAGTCTTTTTTACTTGTATAGTGCAGCGTTTTCTGTGCTGAATATTCCTGTGACTCTCTGTTGCATCATTGCGTTTGTTTGCAACTCTTCAATCAGAATCTCAGCTTTATGCCTGATGCCACATTATGAGATTTTTTTTTGAACAACAAAAAACCAGTTTGTTGAAACTAGTTTCCAAGATGGATGCCCCAGTCCGTACTGCATGGTAGAGGTCACAGGACTATGACATGTCAAGAGATAGATTGATACAGTATTGAAATTTATCCCCAAAAAGAGTAACACTTGATAGCTACAAGGCAGTACTGTCAGCTGTGCTTATAGTTGCAAATTCTCCACATGGGTAAACAAAATTGCTGTTAAACATCTGATCTTATTTTCCTCAAGTTTTGCTGTTTATAGATTGTATACTGCTCATTCCTCGTGTTAAATGAACACTCTAAGACACAAATAAAATATAATGTTTAGCCCATCCTGTTCCTTTTTAAAAGTCAAAAATGTCGAACTTTGATTTGCACAACATATCTCTATTTCACAGCAGCAGTATAAAAGATGTGTTAATATGGTCACATTATTTGAAATTCTGGTATAATGTTTCCTGTTTTAGTGGTTCCCTTTCTACTCCTATTCTTGTTTAACAAAGATGTGTATTGAAGTTATAGCCTTCCTCAACATGTTTACTGGCACTGCTGCTCCTTGTTTAGCCAAGAAAGACAAAATTTAATGGCTTATTTACAGTAAGTTTGTGACGGAATCATTTAATCGTTTGGGAGAGTTGTTGATGGGGACACCACCGCCTTCTTGCCTCATCTGTTATGTATTACAAGAGGTTTGGTGAGATGGTAGTGGGTGCTTGTTGAAAGATAGATAGGACTTGAGTGAGGGATCTGGAGTTGGGAAACTCTGTCTCCATCCCATCGCTCTTCTGCCATCGCTCACCTAATGTTTATCAATGATTCTAGGCTTCAGGTGAATGTAGCCCCAGCAGTAACTAACTCCCCTGTAGCACTATCATACAAATAAAGCTGCTTGATCCAATTGGTCAGTGGTTAGGGCAAATATTTCTGATGCCTTTGATCTAAGGAATGGCCACCAGTGTTCCTTAAGAGATACAATGCAGGAAGCATCATTTCTGCTGCATGATGATGAAAGGACATTCCAGAGTCTTGTTTCAGTTGTGACTCAACACTTCAGATGTATTCCTGCTCCATCAGCCACTTCCTAACAGGTCTGATCAGCACTCTGTGAGGAGACGAGTATTCACAAGTGTGTCACCTGCATGCTGTGGAAGACCTTGATTTGACATTATCCAGCCGTTGCACAGCCTGATATGATATGATGCCAGGATTCCAAATTTGGACAGCAAATGGACAGGCAACGTATTCATTATTCTCTCAAGAAAATCAAATGCTGCAAGACAGGACTTGGTTCTGATCATTTTTTTTAAAAAAAATGATACATCACAATGTCTGGAAGTACTCTGGAGTGCTTTGGAGGCTTTTTGAGGGAGACGAGAAGGCTGGGAAGCAAGAAGTCCATAGTTATATCATCAGTAGATCGTTTATTATGCTATGTAGCAGAATAAAGATGCTGGAGGACTGCGAAGAATCATAAGGCAGGAACATGCCATTTTCCTTAATGTTCTTTGTTATGGCAGATGCCATGGGTCCCATTACAACCGAAAGAGCTATCTCCTCAGTTCACTGCCCTGTCAGTTCTGCTATTATAGTATGTCACCTTGTTATGTGTTACAATTGTGAGGTTTATAATTTTATTATGTTCTGGTAAATGAAAGAGGCCATGTGAAAGGGTTCAGAAAAGATTCACAAGAGGGTTGCCAGGATTGGAGGGTTCAAGCTATAGGTAGAGAGGCTGAATAGGTCAGTTTCTTTTTCCCTGGAGATTTGGAGGCTGAGAGGTTTATATTATAATGAGGGCCATGGACAGAATGAATAATCAAAGTCTTTTTCTCAGGGTAGAAGAGTCCAAAACTAGAAGTAAAGGTTTAAGATGAGAGAGTAAAAATTTTAAAGGGTCCTGAGGGACAATGTTTTCATACAGAGGGTGGTGCATGTATAGAACAAGCTGCCAGTTGAGGTGGTGGAGGCGGGTACAATTATAACATTTAAAAGGCATGTAGATGTGTATATGAATAGGAAGGGTTTAGAGGGATATCGTCCAGAAGGTGGCATATGGGAGGTCAGATTGAGATGTCTGGTTGGCACACACGATTTGGAGGAGTTTCCATGCTGTATAACTCATTGATTCTATGACTATGACTTGCTTGGGTGCTTTGATTGTGTTTGCAATCAAATGAAGACCAAAATTGTTTTATGGGAAGAATGTATGAGGTAATTATCATTGGAGGCAAAAACAGCAGTCTCGAGTTTAATGATTGATCCTGAGCCTCTCCGATTCCCAGAAAGGTACTGTAGATATTGGGATATAAACAGTTGGCCTGTAAACTGTCAATGTATTTCTAAGGGGAAGTGGGTCAACAGAGGGACAGCTTGTAGCTTGGTAGAAATGTTGATGTGTTTCACATTCGCAGGGGGAATAAAGTAAAAGAAACTACTTTTGAAATCAATTTATAAACTTCCTTGTAAATCAATGAATATCCCAGATAGACAGCAGTCCTGTGTGGTCAACAGCAGGAAAGACAGCTTGATTTTGGAGTCAACACAATACCACTCTAATTAAAGAGACACATCCTAAAGTTTTCTATGCATTCTAAGAGAACTTTAAAAAAGGGAAAGAAAAATCATTGGAAAATACTTTACTTTTTTGAGGTAATTCTTTGAAACTATCTGAGAACAGAAGAAAGGATGTAGAGTTAGATAATCACTCAAAATTATTACTTGTGAAAACATGCATATGACATCCCATTGGAAACTAGGAGTAACTGTAAACTGTTTTCTGTAAGGAATGTATTTGCATGAGGTGTGTGATAAATAAAGAAGGGAAATGTTCCTTTTCTCGTTTAAGTAGGTTGTCTACTAAGACAAAACAGTGTTTAGGAGAAAAGTGAGGACTGCAGATGCTGGAGACCAGAGTTGAAAAATGTGGTGCTGGAAAAACACAGCAGGCCAGGCAGCATCCGAGGAGCAGGAGAATCGACGTTTCGGGCATAAGCCCTTCTTCAGGAATGAGGAAGGACCTGTTGGACTATAACCTGGTGTTGTGTGATTTTTAACTGTGCACATATTTCAAAACAGTGTTTAGTCAAGTACTTTTAGTCATTTGGTACAGTAGAAGTTTTAAAATGTGAAATCTTGCTGTGTTAAATTTGTGACTAATAATTAAATGTTTGAAAGTTAGCAATCTCTATGGGAATTGTTCAGCCTACAATTGAGAATACAGAATATGATTTGTTCTATTGTACTGTGTTTGTCTGTCGTGGTTGATAGTATGTGGAGACAGTAAGAGTTAGGTATAAAGCTGATGGCATTGATCAGTATAGGAAGGTAAGTTGTAATGTCTGAATGTAGGCTTGAGTCCTCAGTACCATGCTATTCATTAAGTGTTGACTGTCTGGTGCATTGTGGAATTGAAGAGGTTGGTGGAAAAAACAGGTAAGAGTTGCAATAGGAAGGTGCATTCATTTACCACATTTGTGAAGTCATTAGACTTCTTATGGTTTGGGTGTCAGATTCTTGAATTAAGATTCCAGGGGTTACCCTTGATAGAAACCTGCTCACAATTGGGTTTGAGGGTAATCCTTGATGGTCTCACAGCCTCCACGAACCATGCATCTCTAAGCCCGCCTACCTGCACCACCAGTATCACCAGGTCACATTCATTATTTTGGAACATTCAGTTCTGTAAATTGCATTACAGAAATATTTCTGTGCAGCTTTCCTTTGAGGTACAGCTTACCTTTGAAAGAGGAAGTAAGCTGAAACAAATGACTGCCAAGCAATGCTTCTGGAAATCCTACTGTACACAGACAACCTGGAGAACAAAGGAAAATGAGGAACTCACTTAGCCCAATGTAACAATCAGTTAAATGAGTGGGTAGATAAAAAGTTTGTCCTGCCCACCTCTATTTTAGTTATCATGAGTTGCTCATGCCTCATGATCCAAACACCCAAATTTCTAGCACATAGTTTTGAAAATTCAAAATAAATATTATGTCTCCATGGAGTAGAGTTTCTGATTTTTACTTGGAATGGGGATGATGGATTGAGTATCCATTTCTTCTTCAATACATTCTTTAAATATTTTCTGTTGAGATATTTTCAAATCGATCTATTCAGAATGTTGTGAATGTTGTTTATCATCCTCTTCTGGAGCAGGTGAGACTTGAAACTGACGCAGGGATATTATCATGGTTCCACAAAATCTCATGCAACTTTACAGATATTTTTTGAAACAGCCTGTTCAGAGATGTTATTACACACATCTGAAGCAGATAAGACTTGAATTCAGGCTTCCTGGCTCAGAAATCGGGGCACTATTCACTGTACCACAAGAGCCCCTCATTATATTCAGATGGATACACGAAACATTGTTCGGCATGATTCAAGAAAGAGCTGCAATAATTACAGGGGTATCATATCTGACTATCATTCTGCAAAACTTCCTTGTCCTATAGTTTGTGGTGTCCTCAGCTATATGTTGCTGCAAATTGTGTGCTGCTCTTTACCTATATATTCCACACATAGTAAACTTGGAGCTGTTAAATTATGCCAGGATGTCTACATCATCTGATGTTTTCACTCATTGCATTACAGCCAGGTTTCTACTAGCCAATTCCAACTATTGGAGTTTTCCCTCTAATTGTCATTGCTTTCATTTTTACATGGGCTCCTTGCTGCCACACTTGGTCAACTGCTCCCTTGATATCTAGGGAAGGCAATCTCACTTCACCCTTCAAGTTCAGCTCTTTTGTCTATTTTTGACCAAAGCTGTAAAGAGCTCAAGCCCTCACTGCATGACACTGTCAGAGTCATTTTATAACACCTTCCATTTGTTTTCTGACAGTTCACATGGATGTGGGAGCATTTAGTCATATTCAGTTTGACTGATTTCTGTAGTCAGAGCATAATCTGGGCAACTGCCAGGAACACGGTGGCTCAGTGGTTAGTGACTAAGAATAGACTGTTGTTATTGTAGTTGGCCAGAATGGGTTTGACCTGATTTTTTGGCAGAGCATTTTACCACATTGTTGTGTCAATGGTGTAATAACAGTCCTAGAATAGCTTGGCTAGGAATGATAGCACCAGGGACCCAGGTTCAATTCCAGTCTCGGACAATTGTCTGTGTGGAGTTTGCACATTCTCCCCATGTCTGCATGGGTTTCCTCCGGGTGCTCCGGTTTCCTCCCACAATTCAAAGATGTGCAGGTTAGGTGAATTGGTCATGCTAAATTGCCTGTGGAGTTAGGTGCATTAGTTAGGGGAAATGGGTCTGGGTGGGTTACTCTTCGGTGGTTCGGTGTGGACTAGTTGGGCCGAAAGGCCTGTTTCCACACTGTAGGGAATCTAATCTACTCTAATCTAAACATGAAGCATTGTTGCCACCCTGAACAGATTAGTTATGGGCATGGCTAGATTTGAAACACAGGTCTTCAGTGTTATCCCTATTTCTGAACCAGGTGGCCCATGTTCAAGGCCTATCTGTTTGAGGGGTGTGAACAACATCCTTAAACAGGTTGTTTAGGAAAATACCCATACTTAGAAACACTTGCAGTCATGTCCTGTGGCTGGCTAAAATGATTGCTCTCCAATGACTGCAACCATCTCCCTTTGTGGTTGGTATGATTCCAACTAGCAAACGTTTTTCCGTTTTGCTTGAGCTTCTTAATGCCACCCAAGTAAGTGCTGCCTTGATGTGAAGAATATTGTGATGATACTATGACTTTAAGAGGTGTCCTTTGTCCTCTTTTTCATGAAAGAAGGTTAAGGCAGAGGTGTATAGCAGTCTGCTCAAAGCCAATGAACCTTGAGTTTCTTTTTTAAAGTTGGAGCAGTAGAAGCAACCTGAATGGGTGGGCTCAAGCTCCCACAGAACCAAGATTTTCAGTTTTAGCTTTCTGCAGTTGCTGGGGTCCTGAAGCTTGATGTGGAAACTCTTATTCCTCTCTCTGTTACAGTTAAAAGCTGGGATTCTCTTCCCGCTACGAGAATTGCATGTGAGACAATCTATTTTACTGAATTTACTTTCCCACGGATATTTTTCTGGAATGTTACTACATTGGAACAGTTAATTAGTAGTAGTTAGTGTATCTATTATTTTGATAGAGTTACAATTTAGCCAAATTTTTTTTTAAAATTGTAGTGTTAAAATAAAGTGTGTTTGTTTAAAGTCAAGTAGCTTTACCAATCGAATTGCATTTGGATTGCAACACCTTATATTTACCTTTAAAATAAGAAAAGGTTAGGGTCTAGGCTATCTTAATATATTTTGAGGGGTTTGGTTCATAACACCTTCCCATCTCTACTTGAGTTCAGTTCTTTTGTTCATGCTTGGACCAAGGCTATAATGAGTTCAAAAGCTGAGTAATCAGGGCAGAACTTAAACTGAGTCCAGTGAGTGGATTATTGTTGAGTACGTGCCAATTTGACAATGCAATCAATCACAATGTTCATTACTTTGATGATGACTGAGAGTAGACTGTTGTCATTGTAGCTGGCCAGAATGGGTTTGACCTGATTTTTTGGCAGAGCATTTTACCACATTGTTGTGTCAATGGTGTAATAACAGTCCTAGAATAGCTTGGCTAGGAATGATGGCTAGTTTTGGGAACAAGTTTTCAGTACCGTTGCTTGAATATTATCAGTGTCCATAGCCTTTGCAGAAGCCATTGCTTTCAGCTATTTATTGATAATGACTTGAGTGAATTGAATTGGCTGAAGGCTGCCATCTGTGATACTGTGTACCTTAGAAACAGGGCAACATGGATTGTCCACTCTACACTTTTGCCTGAGACTTTTCTTATCTTAACCTTATCTTATACATTGTTGTGCTACATTTCTCCATTTATGGACTGTCCTTTCTCTCCTCCAATGAGTTGTTTAATTGTCCATTATCATTCAATGTTGAGGACTCTCAGAACAACTCTTCTCCCAACTGTATACCACTATGCCATCAACTCTGGTAAATCTGTACTGCCAGTGGTGATGGCAGTTTCTGGGAAATTGTCTGGAAGATATAACTCCATGAGCATGACTCTATTAGGCAATGGATTTACTTGCCTGTGGCACAGCTGTCCTTATTTTGGCACAAGCCCTTGCATATTAGAGAGAAGGATGTTACAGTGTCTGTAGAGCTGAGTTATTGCCATTTATGCTGCCTTGGTTGATATTAGATGGTTTGTCTAATTTCACTCCTTTTATCATATTACTATCATGTACAAATGAGTGGATTGCTAGGGCAGCCTCCACATTGCTCTTGATCTGGAGTCACATGTGGGCCAGACCTAGTGAGGATGGCAAAATTTCCTTCCCTGAAGGACATTCGTGCACCAGATGGTTTTTTATGACAATTGACAACATTTTTGCTAGCTTTTAATTCCAGATGTTTTATTAATTGAACTCATATTTTGCATCTTCCTGGTGGGATTCAAATCCATGACTTCAGGCCATCAGTGTAGATCTCTGAATTAGTGCGACAATATCACTACACCTGTGTGTACAGATTTCAGCTCTTCTTTATAGATAGAGTGTTGGTATTATTGAACAGATGCAGTGGTTATTTGCTAGAACCATACCAGGACTGAAGGAAAATGGTTATAATGATAAACATAAAACCAGAATTGTATTGGCGAATCTGGTTGAAGGTTTTGAAAGTTTGATGGTAACTGATCAAGGATTAATTTTACTGCTCTGTGAATCAATAACACAGGGCATAAATTTATGATCAATATTAGGATATGAGATTAAGACTTTCTTTTGCACAAGAGAACATTATGTTATAGAATGCAGAGTCAGATGCCCACTGAAACTCAATTGCTCACAATATTTAAGACGAATGAGGAAAAGGATACATATTCCATGGTTTGGGGAAAGTGAAGGGAAATAGTAATTCTGGTTTGGAGCTTGCTGTGGGAAAAAAAATATGAGTCAAGTGGCTTCCTTCCATGATCGAATTTCCATAATTTTTGGTGCTTGTGTGCAGTTTCATCTGTGGATATGGTATCAGCTGTGGGAGTACCAACATCGTGTTTGATCTTGCTGTGCATCACAATCTTGTCTCAGTGATTCTTTCTGTATTTACTAGGCCTGAACCTGTTTACATGACGGTGATCAAACAGAGTGGCCTACCTGAGCCACCTCCATCTCCTAAGGGGTATACCAGTATAACTCGTATCATGCATCCTTGTCTCTCATCTGGTCACACTCGCAACGTTGTCAGCCAGGGAGTTGATATAATCTCCAGCAGGTACTAACACCGCTTCAAAAGCTTCAGCATATGCAACCCGCTTGTGCCTAACACAGAATGGTGTGCTGATTAATACCTGCGCCATGGCTGCAGTCTAGCCTAATGTTACCAGCTGGCATGCTTTCACTTTTCAAATTCAAAACAATGAAGTAAAAACAATTGCCATTAAAAAAATACACATATATGAGAATTGCAAAAATACGGTTCCCAGTCCTTTCTCTTCCTTAATGTGCAGGAAATTAGCACATTCCAATCTAACACTTCCCTTGCAATTTGTATAGTGGGTGCAGTACATAGACAATTTTCCAACTGGTTCAGTGAATTGATTTAAGGATCAAGCTGCAATGAGAGTACTGTCTGAATGTTTGTCTTCAATACATTTTTCCTCACCCACCTCCTACTGCAAGGGAAATTTATTTAGAATATATTAGCCATGATGTAATAGGTCTTAAGCTGATCATTTGACATTATTCGTTCGATTCATTGTCACACATCGCATGAATTTGCACCTGTGTATGGATTGTATGGTAAATCTCAGCATTTCTTTTAATTTCTTCCACTGGAGAGAGAGAACGAAAGAGAATCTTATGGAAGAGGGGGCTCCCCCAGTATCCATCATGGTAATGAAAGCTCTTTATTTAAACTTAGTAGTGCTTGAATGCTAAGTTAATACTGCCATTGTACCATACTCCTGCTTTCACTGTTGCATAAGAAAATTCATTAGGAAATACAGGCAAATTTCACTGTCAGTCAAGTTCTGAAAAGCAAAAGAGGATTTAAAGGATATTTTAAAAATTGATGCCATCTTACCAGCATGCTCAGTGACCCTAGCATCAGAAATACATTTCTTTAAAAAAAACCCTCTGCTTGCAGCTATTGTATCATTCTCCTAGATATTGCCCCCATTTCAAAATTGTCTTAATTAACTTTCAAGAAACCTCTCCTCAGCTCCTTTGTCCTCCAATTATTTCCTTATTTCCAACTTTTCCAGACCAATGCCCATCTCTTCTACAACTCCCCATTTGAATCCTTTCAATTAATTTTTATCCCTCCAGCAGCAATTAGCAGCTGTTGCCAAAAAAGTAACAAATTACATTCAACATGATTGCATAGATATAGGCTTTTTTTAGTAAGTGCAGTATCTTTCTTTTCCTTATCCTGCATGATCACAATCCCTATATTCTCTTCTTGCAACCTTTTACTGTTGTCCAACATTCTTACCAATTGAATCCCAGATTGTCTCCAACAATGGTGTCTCTTTCCAATTCCACACTGTCACATTACCTTAGGAGTTCCTTCAAGGATCTATCCTTCCTTTGCTGCTCCTGGAGAACATTAACTACATTTGTGGAGTGGAATTTCCATTATACACTTGTGTCTCCCAGCTCAGTTCTTCCATTGCCTCTGAATTATCAATCATCTTAAACAAGGTCCACTTTTATCCATCTAAACATCAGATGACCAAAGCCACCATGTTCTGCCATCGCTTAAAATCTACATCCTCAAAAACAACCATATCTCAAGTTGAACCAGAATATTCATAACCTTAAACCCTAAGTTAAAATTCTGAAGGAAATAATAAATGAATGTACCAATGAAGACTTGGCATTCCCAATCTATTCTTTAGTCAACATTAATGAACATCTGAATAGGGAACCTTATGAACCTGTTAACAAATTAATATTAGACAATATCTACATTAGTCATTTAACCTTCCTACTCAACCACAGTATAATTTCTACATATGTATGTATGCCAACAATTGTGGCTATATTTCAAAAGTACTTAGTTGAAGTAAATGTCCTGAGGTTGTAAAAAGCACTACATAAATTCTTTCTTGTTATTAATAGTAATGTGCTATAATATATCATACCAGGATTATAAAATGCTTCCTTTCAAATTCTGTTTGTATATTTTAATGCAAGTTTACAAACAGCTTTTTTTAACACTTTGGATGACTTAAAATTTTAATTTCTGATCCCAAAACAGCTTTTTTTTCTTTTTACATTATTACAATTGTCAAGACCTGTGTTCCTTTGACCATACAACATCAGGTTAACACAGGAAATCCAGTTTCATGATTTATGTAATGTTTTATTGTAATAAAAATTAATTTACATACCAAGTTTTCATGACCTTAGGGTATACTAAAATGATCTCAAATCCAATTAAATGCTTTGAAATGTTGTCAGCATAACCATATATAGCAGCAAACACACACAAAATAATCTCACAAACAATCAATGAAATAAACAGTCAGTCTTTTGATAATAATCATGTTAAAGAAGAAACACTTGTCAGAAAACCAGAAGATCAGCGCAATTTCAGTTAAGGTTACTTAAAAATATCTTCTTACTGAAAATGTATCTTGGCATGATTCAGGAGTGATTACCTTCTTACCTGATGTGATAAGATGGCAGTGAAAACAGGTGACTGGAAGTTGAATCTGAATGCCCAGTACTGCATGTGTTAAAGTGCTGTATCCATGAAGAATGCACCACTTCAGCCATATTATTAAACATGCAAGCCATGAATACTTCAGATGCATGTGATTTGGTCTTAAGCAATTTGCACTGGCTTCCATAGACCTTGTGTGTTATAAATTCTGTGATTAGTATCACTGTGTTCCCTAATGTCGGGGGGAAGGTGTTAGTGGGGCCTTGCTTGAGTAAAATCAGTGTTGGAGTGAAGCTTTATCGCCGAACAATTAAAATGTCTGTTGTTGACTAAGCACAGAGCAGCATTGCTATAAAAATTGTGGCAAAATTTCCAACTTACATGTATGCTTTCCCCCAAAAAAAGCAGCTTCTAGCATGACTGTTCCTAGTGCAAATTGAGTAGAAGACAAATGGCAATAATGAAAATGATGTTGAGCTAATGAGCAAATAAAGTATTAGATTAAAGTGCACATCAAAAGATATTGTATTTTTGAGTGTAAACTGTGAGCAGATCCATTTGAGATGCTGTATGTAGTCTTATTAGTTAAGCATTGGGAAAAGCTTATCTTTTCAACAGTGAAAAGTAACCAAAGAAATTTCCATCCAAACATTTTTCACTTGTGATCCAAATTATTCACATTGGGAATCTCAAAGGTTCTCACTGCCTGTGAAGTGGAACTCAGAGTATCTCCAGTTCCCTGGGTTTAGCTATGCCTCATATTATTTGGCAATAGTGCTAAACATTTTGATGCTGTGTTGAAGATGTTTCACTATTTTATCACGTTAATTATTTGATTCAGACCATTTGCATTTTGGATAGTTTTCAGGCTAAATGAATCACAACTAGCTACCTGAACTACATGGTACTAAAATAACTGATTTTCTTTTCAAATGAATTACAACACTGGTGATTCAACATAAGCAGTTATTTTCTTTGTGGCATAATTTCACTGGAATAGGAAAATATATTTTTGATCTTGGTATATTCATCAGATTTTTTTGCTTTTAATATTTGAACTGTTCTAAAGGATTTTAGATAGAAAACCTGTAGGTAAATTATGTAGAACATACTAATGAATACAAATCTTGAATAGTGATAACGTGAACAGATGTTACAGAAAATGTTTGATTGTTTCCAAAATGTCTCCCAGCTGCATTCTGTTCTATTCTCATCATATCCAAGTCTGTCTGCCTTAAGGCTTCAAGTTCTGATTTGGTTTCCTCCTCAGAAGTCTCAATTCCAAGTCTTTTGAAGACTGGAATTATGGAAGAAATAATGAGCCAGGTAACATTTAGAATACGATGCAGAGGGTTCCAAGAATGAAGGTTGGGTAATAGAGGCTATTTACTAAAGGTTTTCATAGAGTGCATATGGAGATAATGCTGTAGGGAAAACGTAACCAGAAACCACTGATATATAATAATCATCAAAAGATCGAATAGAGGATTCAGAAGACACTTCTTTATCTATGAAATGATGATAATGTTGATACTCAGGGGGTTGAGTTTTCCAAATTGCTAAATAATATGGGCTATTGTGAGAAATTTGGGAAAATCAGTTAAAATGTTGGGCAAAACCAGAGACTGAAAAGTCACATTTTTCAACCAAGGCCCAGGTATTGAGATGTGGTTCTCAGGTACAGTCGGTTCTGCTATAATGTGTGTTTCTTCAACGCAAATTGACTTTAACATGATTGAAGAATTTAGACCGTTATTTATAGAATGCAAACTTCCCTGACCTGTATTGGCTATAACGTGATTTGGGCCTCATCAATTTAAATGGCGGAGCTATTGTGCGATTTTCTTTTAACACAAGATCATATGATATCAGAGCCGACTGTAGTGAGTGTTGAGAAGCCTATTAACATGGATAGTGTTCGTTATCACCCTAATTATATTTATTATCACCTCATGAATGTGCAGGCTCTCATTTTCCCATGCTCCACATAGAATTTAAATACCAAGAATTCTCGACACATAAGTCTAAGTGGGTACATGATGAATCCAGCTCACTGCTTGCTCCTCTGGATCTCGGTCTAGGACATCCGGAGCACATGTCTCAGAGCACAATCTACCCTATCAACATGACACATTTCTGATTCACTCGGAATCTGGTTCTGCACAAAGACATAGAGTCATAGAGATGTACAGTATGGAAACAGACCCTTCGGTCCAACCCATCCATGCCGACCAGATATCCCAACCCAATCTAGTCCCACTGCCAGCACTGCCACTCCAAACCCTTCCTATTCATATACCCATCCAAATGCCTCTTAAATGTTGCAATTGTACCAGCCTCCACCACATCCTCTGGCAGCTCATTCCATACATGCACCACCCTCTGCGTGAAAAGGTTGCCTCTTAGGTCTCTTTTATATCTTTCCCCTCTCACCCTAAACCTATCATAGCTTTCGATTAACTCCAAAGTAATCATTGGAATGTTACTGCAAGGTCATTGTACAATCAGGTAAAAGGCACCCAGCTCATAGATTAGACCGGGCCACATCTCAGAGCTGCCCACTCTCTCCCTTAACAATCATTCACTTTGTGCCTGCCTTTCCTGCCTTGTTATCATACCTCGCCTAGCATTGTTCTGCTTTGGTTCCTTAAAGAGACCTTAAAGGCTTACAATGCTTCTATCTTGCCTTACTGTACAATACAGACACAAAGCCAGACAGCTGCTGTCAGTTATCAACAAACCATCTGATGGATATGTTGCTCTATGGGACCAGAAAGATGTGGCAGCTGCATACACACCAAACATATTACACATGCATCAAGCAACTGGCCAGGTCTCAAAGTCTAAGGGGAGTAGGCCTCAGTCAGATCAAGGGAGACACCTTTCAGGCAGTGGATGCTAGTACATAATTGAAAGGTAGACTCTAATATTAGCCCAGGGACTTGGTCATGGTCAGGCAGCCACTTGGAATGGTTGGGATAACATCCCCTCGAAACTATGCGACTGCACATGTATGTAGTTCCTCCAACATTACCTGCACATGATTGATGTGCTGACATGGAACACAGTATTGACTTTGGATTCCAAATATTGCTGCCGTGCATGCATCTCAGATGTCTACACGAAAGCAAATTCAGGGGAATACTGGTCAAGGGGTCTAAGACTCTATAGTCCAGGTAGTGGTCCATGGTCAGCCCTATGAATCCAGTGCAACCAATTGGGGAACAATGGGAAAAATGTAATAGATTTTTACAGATATCATTTGAGGATTTGATTTTGTGTTGAGGCTATCTTGCTACGTTGCACTGTGGTCTGCTCCAAGGGTTTCGCTACTAAAAGTCAAGGGGGAGTTCATCAGGGGCCACCATGGTGGCAGGGAAGCTATGAAACTTAATTGTAGGGATTGAATGCAAACTGCTAGAATGCAGCGTTGATTACAATAGAGTAGGAGGGCAACTCAGTATATAAGTAAAGGGGAGAGAGAGACAATAGGTCATGGATGGTAAGGGTTGATACAGGACAGCAGATCGTCAACGATCATCAGCAGATCGTCAGTATAATGGATTCAGTGGAGGACAATGGGTTACTAGAGCTGGCATGTTTACTCAATGCACCTGGGCCTGGGAGGGGTCAGTCAGGGTGGGCAGATGTGGATGGGTAGGGTGGGGAACTGAGGAAGTTCAAAGCTTGTGGGTAATGGATATGGCTACCAGAAAAGAATGTTTACATTTGGGGTGAGGTCACCAATAATAAGAGGCTAAAACTCACTACTTGAGGAATAATTGGTATTTCCTTCTGTTCAGTGGAAATTAGTAAGTGTGCCATGGAGATGAAAATGGATTACCAAACTCAGAGTAAGTGGGTATGTTAGATTTAGATTTATTTAATATTGCCACTTGTACCTAGGTCCAGTGATAAGTCAATAATATTCCATTATAAGTGTTTCATTCTAAGGGAAGGACCTTCACTTTTCAGCATTGAGAGGCCCTTTAATGAGCAAAAAGTGAAATACGCCTGTAAATAATACATGCTTTGTGATGTTTAGGCATCAGGCGGCACCCTGATGTGGTTAGCACTTCTGCCTCACAGCACCAGGGTCCCAAGTTCGATTCCAGCCTCGGGCAACTGTCTGTGTGGAGTTTACACATTCTCCCCGTGTCTGCATGGGTTTCCTCCGGGTGCTCCAGTTTTCTCCCACAGTCCAAAGATGTGCAGGTCAGGTGAATTGGCGGTGCTAAATTGCCCATAGTGTTAGTTGCATTAGTCAGAGGGAAATGGGTCTGGGGGGGATTACTCTTCGGAGGGTCGGTGTGGACTGGTTGGGCCGAAGGGCCTATTTCCACACTGTAGGGAATCTAATCTAATGCGTACAATACAAATCCTTGCTCCAGGGACTGTTGACTGTATCATGTATATGTCTTCTAACAAATTAATCCCACTAGTGCTTGTGATAAAATAGCAAAGTTTTGCTGCCTAGAAAAACATACTCTGTAGCAATAACCTGCATTTATCAAGAGCGCACACCTGTTGCAGAAGCTGTTCATTTCACACTGGCTCAACAATGTGTAGCACTAAGGATGGCTCTTAATTTTGCAGTTGCAGCAAGATAGACACTTGTGCACACAAAGTGAATATATGTTTACAAACATGATAATTAATTTGCATCCATGCCACCTATATGCTCCGAGTCATCATCTTTCTTTCCCTCACAATATGTCCTGGTGCATTCACATGTTCTGCAGCTGGAATGGTGAACACGCCCAGTGGCATTGGAGATTCAGTCATGTGACCCTGAGGCATTTGTGCCCAGAGGGCCCAGACATTGAGTGTGTCCTGCCCAGAGACAGCTGCGTCGTCCTCACCTTGAACTGTTGCAGGGCTGAATGTGACAGGCAGGATGGAATGAAAGGTTTGGCCACCTCTAGAATATCCTAAAAGAAGACTTCTGGGTGCCTTCTGACTGGTGCATAACGTTTTGTCTTTTTGCAAGGAAGAAGCCACTGGAATGAATTCAAGATTCCTCACCCTCCTGTCACCTTGCAGTTGGTACTGAGCTCTAGTGACCCACTAGACTGTGTAGATATGTGCTCATTTCCAGCAGACTTTGAGATTGCTGGAGCTGGCTCTCCATGGCATCTGCCAACCTGTCCTTAAAGGCAGCCAGACAATCTCATTTCTGAGGGAGCAGGATCCCAAACGTCTTCCTACAGACCTGCAACCTTTGTGTCAGATTGTTCAGTATCCCAACAAATATCCTTGTTGCTCCTGTGTCCATTTATACATGTCAATGAAGTCATGAATGGCTAACACAATGCCTGGGTCTGAAAACATGCCTATTCTCCAACATCCTCCAAGTGTCAGAAACCCGGGTATTTCTTCCTCAGTGAGCTGCAGAGACAGGACAATGAAGTGCTCACCAGCAGGTCCTTGCTAAATCTTGCTAACATACCCATATGGGCATCAATATGAACTGGTGGATGTTGCTTCAGACAGCCTTGTCTTGCTTCCCTTGAGACATCCATGCTGTCTTCCTCAGAAATTGAGGAGGGTATATCTTGTGGCGCTGTCTTCTTGAACACAGAGACCAAGAGACAGAGATTGTGGCAATGTTAATAATATTCTCACAGTAGGGTAATGAAAGAAACTATTTGGTTGGTGGGACATGGAAGCTTCAGCATCTTCACAAGTCTTGTTGCTGTCGAGGACCAGGATTCTCACCTTATAGCGGGTGAGGAACCAAATGTCGGACACATCTCACTATCTGTCCTGGCTCTTTCAACTAGCGCTGGTTCTGATGGAAGCAAAGTGACCTGAGTAAGTGAGAAGAAGGTACAGTGAGTGAAAGGGCATGCAGGGCTAGTAGGATGGGGAGTTGGATAGGGAAGGGTGAGTGAAGGAATGTTGCATGTAATAGTGAGAGTGGTAGAGCAAAGCCTTGGAGAGATATGTGAATAGTATCAAAGATAGAGTGAGTGTGAAGTAGCAGAGAAAAGGTAGGACCATCTACCTGGTGGAGAAGGTCTTTGAATTTCTTTTTCCAGTGCAGTGCAGTTTTCCACATGATGGAGACTGCACTGACCCAGTAGGTAGCTTCAGACTAGGCTGGCAGCATCTGGTACCTTGTCTTTCTCTGCCAGTCCTGGGGAAAAGGGCCTCCTTCCTTTACACCAGCTGGTCCACCAGGACCTTCAAGTCCTGTCGGCAAAACAGGATCTCATTTTCCTCTGTGTATACTGGAACGAGTGTCTTCAAGCATGTAGGGCATCTCTGGACTATCAACATTTGACTGGGTGCACAACTGCCTTTTAAATGTCATGTCACCACCCAGCAATCCTGAGATATCTCAACATTGCTGAGCACTTCTGCCTCCGACAAGTCGGAGAATTGAGCTTGCATTGGATGAGAGGGGTTCCACAGGTAGTATGTTTGTAATGAGGTGAGATTGGGATGATCGTGTGAGAAAACCCATTAGGCCTCACACTACATGGAGCACAATAAAAATGGGGTTTAGCTGATTTCTGGTAAGATTCAGCTCAAGAAGATGTCAAAGTGAAAAGTTAGATACATTTAAGTAATAGTTTAAAAAGTATATTGAGAAGAAGGGAATAGAGGTTTATACTGAATAAATTTGTTTGAAAATAGACAAGAGGCTCATGTGAAGGATAAAAACCAGCAGTCTAGTCGGGTCAAATGCAATGTACTGTGTGTGCCCTGTAATCCTGTACAACCTATTTTGCTGTAGCAATGGTCTGTTCAGTTCTTATTGGTCAACACTATGTCAGAAGGACCAAGCCTTCACAATTTTAAGGATAATTCAGGTTGATACCCAGTACAGTACTGAGTGAATGCTGTACTGCCAAAGACAACACTTTCAAATCAAATGTTTAATTGAAGTTGACCTGATTCCTGATGAAGGGCTTATGCTCGAAACGTCGAATTCTCTATTCCTGAGATGCTGCCTGGCCTGCTGTGCTTTGACCAGCAACACATTTGCAGCTGTGATCTCCAGCATCTGCAGACCTCATTTTTTACTCTTTAATTGAAGTTGAACAGGCTACTGTAAAGGACATGAAATATCCAGTGTTGTTGTTCTCTTGGTTATCTACATGACATTTATATCATAGCCAACACCATTAAATCTGATTATATTTAATTATTTTTTGTGAGACTTCTTTTGCACATTTGCCTCGTAACACTGACAGCCTCTGAGAATTAATTGGCTGTGATGTGGTATTAGGAATTCTGAAATTTGGAAGTTGGCATAGTTCATTCCATAGTAATTTTGGAATGCACATGAGTCTCATGGTAATGTTTCCTCACTTCATGGATTTTTTTCTGAATGATGTTAAAAGCTTCAATACAATGTGAGTACCACTTTGCCTCCAAGAAGTCAGCCTGCATCCTGGATCTGAGCTTGAAATAATGTAAAGATCACTGGAATGTTATAAGATGAAAAGACCATGGCAGCTCCGGGTGTACTGTTACTGACATACGAAAGCCTGTGTCTGTAGTTGCATGCTAATTTGGGCATTGAAGGAGTAAAATCCCTGTTACATAATGGTCCAAATTGAACATTGGGGCTCACTTAGACAATTGAATTGCAATCTATAAATCGAAGCATTTATAAGCATGGTTATGGTGTACTGGTAATGTCATTGGACTAGTAATCAAGACTAATGTTCGATTGCCCACATGGAAAAGAACATGATCGTGGTGTAGCAGCACTGTCCCTACCTTTAGGCTAGAGGCCTGGATTCAAATCCAAACTACTTGAATGGTGTGCCATAACATGCCTTTACAGGGTGATTAAAAAAAATACCCATAACTCCAAGCCCTCGCACAAATCTTGCAACTTGATAAAAATTGCTTGCTCAGCTATTTGTTTCGCTCCTCAATAATATGTAATTTACCTGGCTGCCCTGGCAAGTTTACCTTATGCAGGAATTCACAGCACCTTGACCGTCATATTGGACTCAGAATGTTAATGCTGTTATTCTCTCCTCAGGTGCTGCTCGACCTGCTGAGTTTCTCCAGTATTCTCTGTGTCTGTTTCTGATTAATCCACCTATTGAGCTTGAAAACTAAGTGCTATGCTAATTCGCTGTGGAACAGTTATTATGTTTTTTTCAGGATTCTTTTATTAAATTACATCACAGAATTTCTCATTACAAGAAGTATGGACAATATGGCAGAAAGTGCAGATACCAAGTGGATTGGCACTGGGGAGAACTCTCCTCTCTTCTTCCTATCTCAGAAATTAAATTCCAAGTCAGAGGATCATGGTCAATCTTCCTGATCTGTTCAATTAGAGATCACTTGAGGGTCTCATTCCACCTGGGTTGCTATTAATTTAGACCCTGGCAAGACAAGAGCTGGGGCAAGGAAGCCTGCATTCAAGTCCCACATGCTCCAGAGTTGTGTCATTCCATTTCTGAACAGGTTGATTAGATAATATACATGTTGTAATTTGTGAAAAGCTCAACCATATAATCCACCATTGCCAGATTCAGGACAGCGGAGGTGCCTACTTCTGGACCAAGAGGCTCGGAGTTAAGTCCTACCTCTATCAGATGTATGTAATAACATCTCAGAATGGGTTATTTAGAAAATATTCAACAAAAAGGAGCTGGCCTAACCAATTGGTAAACCAATGCAGCAGGCTCTCAGTTTGAGGAGAGAGTCCCTTGATTTGTACTAGTTTATTACCAAGAATAACGAGGCAGTCTCTGACAGCCTACGTTCATCGATTATCACTTCCAAACCACATGCTACTCACTTCCTGTGATCCCAATCTTAGAACCATCACCTACCCCCCACCCCCACCCCCCGCCATCCATAAAACACACTTTTCTCACTTCTGATCCTTCGTATGGGATTGGTGAGTGGTGTCCTGGCATAAGCTGCCAAGATTTGGAGATGCCAACTCCTGGCAGTTCCAGGTGGTGAGATTTCTTGATTCTGGCTTCATAATTTTGTCAGAAAACTGCTGACAGCCAATTTACAGCCTATTGATCTAGGATCTGGCATGGTTTGTGGATGGGATACACCACAGGTTCTCCTCACAAAACATTCCCATCCAAAAACAGGAAAGTTCTGCCTACAGTGTCAGACACTATAAATTAGACAGATTGAACTCAGATTTTTTGAGTCTGTGCCTAGGGTTGCTCTGTATTTAATGAGGACTTGAGTCTCCTGCTATATGTTGTTGTCTTGGGTTCTTTGCTGTTCCCATTCTTTCCCCCTTCAGATTGCAAAGACAGCGAGTAACATTAAGAAATTTTTCAAGTGTACATTGGGATTATTTTTCCAATACTGTTCAGCCTTAGCGGTAGATTTCCAAATAGAGTTGGGAGTTTGTAAAATTATAAACAAAACAATATTGGCAAAAGGCCACACTAAAGTAAATTGTGATTCTCTGTAAAACCATAATAAACCATAGATAATCAGTGTTACAATAGAGTGGACTCTTCATCTGTCAGGCTATTCTATGGTGGCATTAGCCAAACTGGTGGTTGTTAGGACTTAAATGATAAATGAATATGACATGTTGATGTAAATCCATCTTTTGTTTGGCCACATTGTTGCCAGAGGTGGTATAATTCATACTTTTTCAAATTTGGCAGAATTAAAGAGATCATAACTTGATGGGCTTAAGTCCCAAATCAAACCAGCCCTTGATGAGTCTGCCATATCATGCATTGACTAAACTGTTGTAATTTTGATTTACTTTACTCTAAGTCTTCATTAACCAAGTACATGATAACAGTCTGGACCATGCAGCTTTTATTGAAGACACTGGAAATCACTTTTCATATATTACTTCCATCTGAAAAGTGACAAATTCTTCTGAGGCTGTGGTCAAGAGGACAGTGAATGGAATGCTTTGTTCATATGCTCAATGCCACTCGGTTTCTAAGGAGTCGATGAAGGCCGCAGCCGTTTCAATACCTCACAGTAACATCTAATGGAGTCTTCAGGCTTTATACCCCTTTTTTTTGAGTTATAACAGAGTATGCCGTAATTGTTAACATTTTCAGCACCTGTTCTTTGTATGTGTGACAGTAACCTCAAACTTTAATTTGTTAAAACCAAGGGATTATTTTGTTTTATGACTTTCTCCCTGCGTTGCGTTCTCTAGCAAACAACTGACCTGCCTTCAACATTGTCAAATATTGAATAGAAGTTTTTTTTAAATGCATATTCCCAGTACTCACCAATTTAGTCATTGACACTTTGTGATTATAGATGTATTGGTGTTGCTGCCTGAAGCAGAGTGAATTTATTGTAGCACAGGTTTTAGGAGGCTGCTCAGAAACTAGGAGAATTATGGAGCTACTAAATCTTGTGACACTTTTCTAAACATGAACTTGGATAAGACTAAGTGTGGAGCCTGTAACACATTCATTACATACCATACAAGCGGCAGAGTAAAGAGCAAAAGTACCAAAGAGGGGTTTCAGTGAACAACCATGTTCACAGTCAACGTTTCTTCATCCATGACAATCCCTCAAAATCTAATGGTGAAACGGCAAGGATATCAGAAAGCTCAACTGAAAGTATATCCTGTAAGGTAATGTGGTATTGAAACCTTTTATTCGATTTGCTATATATTCATTCAAAGAAATGCTTTATTTATTTAATTCACTTTCCTCAATCTCAATATAAGGATTTATGCAGTAACACATATTGTGTTAGAATTTGCAGTATCTAAAGGCACTGGCACTCTGTTCAATAAATTAAAGTGCTATCAGATTTACTTAAGATTTTGTATTCTTTGATTTAAGAGATTGATTGATTGAATATAGAAAGAGTCAATTCTAATTGCTGCAAGATTTGAACATGGCATTTCTTAAAATCTTCGAAATGAAGGACTCAGTTCTAAATCTCAGATTGTTTTCAGTGCTAAATCATTAAGTGAGTGTTGAAGATAACTCCACAAATTTTAAAAAAGAGTATTCATAAATTATGTTTTTTTAATCCATTTGTTGATCAGAGAAATGAGGGCAAATGCTACTGCACAAGTCAATTTGAATGTATGAATGAAATCAGGGTTAACAGTGAAAGTTACATTTCTAGTGACTTCCCAATTTTGAAAATATTCAAGCACATAATAATTGGAGTCAAAACCAGATATAATGTTTTTTTTCATTAGGAAAGCTGTCCTTGTTTTGCTAGTAGTAAAACAGTACAGGAGGTTTCATGTTTTTTTCCAGATGTTGGAATACTATATAAAAGAATCAGGTGTCTGGATAAAGCACTGTGGGGCTGGCACATTTTAAACTATGTATCAACCATAGACTTCTTTCTAGAATTTATTTTTCAATTATGAGATTTACTACATGCCATTTGTGTCAAGTGTAGTGCAGCTAAGTTGAAAACCAACAACATGTTAAAATATCTGCGGTGCTGAAGTGAATTAAACAAGAGAACTGATTAATGCAGCGTTAATGCCTATTGCATCAATTAAGTATCTGTCATTTCTGACTTTACTAATTTTACTGAAAAAAGCATGATTTTTTTTAAAAATGGTGGAAAGTGTATATGAAGTACCAATCGATTTGTCATCATTATCTAAGTTTACTCAGTATACTAATATCAATGTAAAATGAGATTGACTAGAATTGGTTTAAAAGAAAGACAAAAGGCGTTGTTCTTATTTATTAAGAGTGTGTTATCTTAATAATGAGGAAGTGATATAATGTTCTACATCGACATCATCAAACTGAAACCTGACGTAGTAGATTTTGAGTAAGGGATTGTTGAGCCAAGGATGAAAGGAATGTTTGAGATAGTTAGGAGATAGGAGAGATTAAATGGTAGAGATAGAACCACAGTGAGTTGTGATGGACGAATACAAAAGATGAAGTGGTGGATTTTATGGCCTTCTGCTGGGTGTGTTTGACAGGGTGACACAAAATGTTGATGTTGCCAGCCTACTGTTTTCTTGCCCACCCCTTCCCACACCCGTAGTAGGCAGTCAGGTCTCAACATTGACAACCTACCTGCTAATTATTTTTTAAATGATCATGAAATTGAGCTTATTAAAAAGTCCAATGACCCAAATAATACACTGCTCAAACCACAAATTAGTTGGCATAGACAAGCAGAACAGATTCAAAAGCTTTTGTGTTTCAAAACAAATCATTGTCAGAAAGGAAGGGTGTGTATCATTTTTGATGGGGGGGGTGTTCTGTGAGCTTTGGGAAACACCCGACTCTCCATTCCCAGCCCTCCCATAGTGGCACTCCCTGCCTCTTTTGTTCCTCCCCAGCTCGCATTCAAATCTGAATCCCTACTCCTTAGACCACCCATTCTATTTCTGCCATAAAAAAACAGTGATTTACTGGGGGCTTACCTTAGTCCAGGATCTGTTACTGTCCTCCCAGAGTTTTTTTGCAGTTTCAGCAACTTAAAACAAAACACAAGTGGGCAGCATTACCATTATTGTCTGGGAATGAAAATGAGAGAAACATCAAAGTATACAAAGGAAAGATCATCCACCTGAAATGTTAACTTTGCTTCTTTTTCTACAGATGCTGCACGACCTGCTGAATATTTCCAGAATTTTCTGCTGTTGTTTGAGATTTTAAGCATCTCCTGTATTCTGATTTTTAAGTAGTCATTTTCAAACTTTTATTAATGGAATTGTCCATGAACTATTTCTCCCAAGTGGGATGAACGTGTTTGTTTGGTTCCTTCAATTGGAATGCTATTTGAATAGTATCCAAATCAATTCAAATTTACTGGAGTAGATATTTGGAATTATCTTTTATATTTATCTATTTCACCACTCATTGTGTGTGTGTGTGTGTGTGTGTATATATATATATATATATATATATATCTATCTATCTATCTCACTAATTTATCTGTTTATGCTCAGATTAGGTAAATTTGAATCCCATCACCTTTCAATGCGTACTCACAAATAATTCATTTTCCTTTTCTCACAATTCTGTTTTAAATATTGTGCAATGCCATTGGTTGGGATCTCCTGCTCAGGAAGTCAAGTTCAGAGACAGGCTTGGAAGTGAACATTACTTGCAGTTGGAAGTGGGTTGACTTTTCTCACACAATTACGTGGTTGTCCGCTAATTACATTCACTTGTGGAAGAAGTATGGTGATTCTTGCAATAGGGCAAAGAGGAAGCTGACACACCTTTGAGGTCAAATATTCTGGCATTATATTTACAGACACTTGGATAGACATTTGTTCTGTGCAAGTCAGGAGCATCACTCAGGTTCTCAGGGCTCTTGCCTGCAGCTAAATATTTTGGCCTCCCTCCCCTGATTAGCTTGTCTCCCTACCTGTGCAGATTTCCCTCCCTAACCAGCTTTCCATCACTGGACTCTGTCTATACTTTCTGCTGCATTAGGAAAGCAACCAACATATTCAAAGACCCCTCCCACCCAGGTTATAATCTCTTCCACTTTCTTCCATTGGGCAGAAGATACATAAGTTCAAAAACTTATCAACAGATTCAAGAACAGCTTCCCTGCTGTAATCAAATTTTTGAACTAACCTCTCTACACCTTCTCTGTAGGTATTACACTATTTTCTGCCTTCTGATCTATTACCCTGATGTACATGTGTAAGGTATGATTTGCCTGGATTACACAGAAGACAATACTTTCCGTGATATCTCAATACATGTGACAATATTAAATCAAATCAAAATTTCTACCCTGGGCCAGGCAAACAACTATTTTGTTATGTTTGACAGTTAGTATTCAGGATACCTTTTAAGATGCTTATGATTTCAGTTGTCACAGCATGTGACGTGGGAGAATAAAGGTCTCAGACTCCATCTTAGTTGTGGCAACAATAAGTTTGTAATCAAATAGATTAATATTAGCACAGACAGTGACAGTATATCAGGATCCATAAATAAACATCTATTGACTCTTTAAATATATATAATCCAAGAACTAACATTGCCACGTCAGGTGTTAATTCCCAGCTCGAGGCAAAACCCCCACCACACTGGGTAGATTAGCAAGCATCATTGGTCAACTCAACCTTCTTGGCCCAAGTCTTTACACTCCAACCTCCTGCTTATCCTATGTGCCCTGTGTAATGCAAAAGTCAATACTTGACCTGCCTCTAAATTTCAGAAAACTTAATTGCATCTTTCTACCTACTGTCAAAAATCTGATATTTGGCCTCACTCCCAATTAAGTTCCCCCACCTGCCTTGCTTCCATTCAGATGAGCAGCATAAAAGTCCGCCTATTCTAACTAAGGGTGTAGGTATGAGGGAATTTAGGTTTTAAACCATGTATCATTGTTGCAACAAATATACGACGGATGTAAGAAAATCCTTCAGCCACCTCAACCTGTGTATAAAGCTCATCAGAGATACATTTTGTTTTATATGATAGAATTTCTTCTTTCCCTGAATGCAGCACGAAGTTTAATCTGGTGCAGTTACCCTGTAAAACAAGGGAAACTGAATATCACTAAACAGTTCAAACTCAGATCTCTAGGAAAGGTAGGAATTATGCTCCATTATATCCTGCATGTTGTACAAATAGACTTCTTTGGTGCAAATATTAGAACATCCAGGGGCTTGAATGTTCTAATATCCAGGATTGCATGATGTAACTAAGAGGGTGATAAAATGCAGTGAAATATTTAAACACCCCTACCATATACTAGTTCTGCTAAATGTCTGCTATACTGCTTATCCAAACAAACAGTCAATATATTCTTACACATGTTGGGAACATTGAGGATATTTCAAAAATCCTCTGTAAAGTTGTGGAAATTATGTTCTTAATGTAACACAAAAAGAATAATACTGCAGATTCTGGAGATCTGAAAGAAGAATAAATTATACTTGAAATGTTTAACTCTTTCTCATCCACAGATCCTGGCAGATCTGCTGACTTTCTCTAGTACTTCCTGTTTTTTTCCCTCAATAATATAAAATATGTAACATTCTGAAATGGTGCTACTAGAATCAATAGCACATTAATTTACAAATGTACATAAGGTAATTAAGGAGAATAAATTGAATCACGTATCCAACAGTTACAACATTCCAGTTTTGTTTTACAACACTGTTCCATTGTTCAAAGTTTATAATAGAAAGGAACTATACACAGTAAGTGAGCAGATGTTCTCCCAGAGCTCTGTCCCATCATAAACCATTTTTTTCAGAAGAGAATGAGAAGCATGTGACAGGGATTTTGCTCAGTTAGCTAACTGATGGAAAGTTATCTTTTTTATTACTCTAAGCTAGCTAATACAAGTTGCATAAGTATTGTCCTTATCAAAGAACTAAATTGCTTTCAACTACAAACAATGGTTTAAGTCACAAGGCAATCAAACCTGACAAAATCCAAGTGCTAAGCAATATCACTAATAGCACTTATTTAGTACCTGTGGCTGACCATGAAGAAAGATGCCCATAACAATCTAGTGACCTTCTGTAGTGTGAATTGTATTGTTGTCAATGTTAATTTTATTCTGTGTCAGGTGTGGAGTATCTTCATGTGTAGACTTATAACATTGAAGGGTTCTCTCAGGAAACAAGGAGGCCAAATGCAAAAATTATCCTTTTTTAGTGATCCAATGTAAACCAAAGTAAAGATTGAGATGTGTGTGATTAAGGCTGTCACTCTTACCTATGCTTTCTTTAATAGTACTGGCAAGATTTGACACTCAACGTACACTATTTTTAGGGCCACAGAGATTGTTTCACAATTACTCTGACCTATTATGCAATTAAAAACCCAGTTACACCTCTTTTAAAGAGACATATCATTTCTAAATATTTTATAGTGATTCTAAGCACAAAAATTGAAAATTCACATCAAACCAAGTAATAACATCCATCCATGATGACTTAGCAGTGGAGAAGCAGGGAAATGTTGACAGCAATTAATTACAGATAAGTGAATGTTAGAAGTTGCCTTTGGTTTCACAGAGTAATGGCACTAAATACTTAAATGTTTCACCAGAATTGCACCTGCAAAACAGAGCAGAGTAGGGGTCTGTTAAGGTGATTCAAGGTGAATTTATTTCTGTCTATTGGAAATGAAAACTTACTGACATCTGTCCAGTAGCTTGCATTTATTTAAAACTTCTAACGTACAAAATGTCCAAGCATTTACTTAGTAATGGTAGTAGGATGAATAGAAAACTGAGCTACAGGTGATTTTAAAGACAATTGAAGGATAGTCAAAAGGTAAATTTATGAAGGCCTTCAGAGGAAGGGTAAGAAATATAGGACTTATGGAGTGTGTCCCAGTAAATGGCTGCAATTATAATGTCAAAGAAGCTGATTGGGGCCATAAACATGGAGAAAATAGTAAAGCTAATTTTGAGTGAAGCTGTGAAAGAAATTAAAGACAAAATGGAGAAATTTAAATTTACAATGTGGATGAACAAAGAATCAGTATAGAGTCTTGAGGATTAACAGGTGAGTGGGACTTAATGCAGGAGGGGATATGGATAACATATTCTGAACAATTTCAAACTTATGGCATATAGATGAAGAAAGGTAAGGAGAGTCTTGATGTGATAAAGGTATGAAAATAGATTTTGGTAGATAAACTGACATAATGTAAAGGCAGCCAGCTTTATGGAAGTGATCCAGAGGATGTCAGATTCAAACACTGGCTGAGAGTAAAACAGGAATATAGTCCAGTTCAATTTGAGTGGCAAGGAAGGGTTAGAGTCATTGTGAAGGAAATTACTTACCCGATGGTGCTCATCTTAGGATACTCAAAGAGATAGTAATCAACATAATGGATACTTGTTTTTTTTATCATTCAAGGATTCCCAAGATTTTAGAACATACCTTGTAGACTGAAGGGCAGAAAATATAACGGCACTATTCAAAAATGAAGGTAAAGGAAAATAGGGCCAGTTCTCTTGAGCTGAGTAATAGGAAAAATTACAGAATCAGTTATTAAAGATGTTGTAACAGAGCACTTAGAAAATCATAAATCTGTGTTGACCCAACCAGTTACGTTATGGAAAGAAAATGGTGCTTGACAAATATTTTAGTGTTTTGAGGTTGTTCCTAGCATCAAACATAAGGGGGAACAAATTGAAATTCAGAAAGTATTTGATGAAGCCTTAAACAAGGGGCTATTACAAAATCTTAGGGTTCATGGGATTGAGGTAATGTATTAGTATGGATGAAGATTGTTAATAGATAAGAAAGAGGAAATAGAAATAAATTGGTCATTTTCAGGTTAGCAAGCTGTAACAATTGGGGCATAAATAAGATCAGTGTTTGTGTTTCAGGCACTTACAATCTACATCAATAAGATGGTTGATAGCTTCACATATCCAGGTGACACAATCATGAGCAGTTTATCAATTGATGCAAAATAAACATGTGTATTTCAAAGACTACATTTATGTCTAAATAGAATAAGACTAGGTGGACCAATAATCCCTTGTTAAAGCGATCAAACTGAGAGTCCACTAAGCCTGTGTCCTCAGTGCACTCTTTACAACACAGAGACTTGAACAGATATGACTAAACAGGAGAAAATGTGGGACAGTTTCCATTTTCAGTGTCTCATGTATCTTTGGTTAGGAGAAGTTCATTAACTTGCACAGCCTCGCTAATTACAAAGCCAATGATATCTGCAATGTCTGGCCCACGTTTAGAGAGGTGATGCTCGAATACCCAAAGACACAATGCTGGATTGAGATTCCTTATCTATATAAGGTGATACTGAACACACAATTGACCACTGAAGCAAAAAGCGTTGTATCATGAGGCAGACAGCTGGCTGACAGGACTTTGAGCATATTTTTAAGTTAACTGACAACACAAAGCTTATTCAGAAAGTAGCTTGTGAAGACAGCACAGGGAGGCTACAAATAGCTATAGGAGAAAGTGAGGACTGCAGATGCTGGAGATCAGAGCTGAAAATGTGTTGCTGGAAAAGCGCAGCAGGTCAGGCAGCATCCAAGGAGCAGGAGAATCGACGTTTCGGGCATGAGCCCGAAGAAGATTCCTGAAGAAGGGCTCATGCCCGAAAGGTCGATTCTCCTGCTCCTTGGATGCTGCCTGACCTGCTGCGCTTTTCCAGCAACACATTTTCAGCTACAAATAGATATAAACAATTAAGAAGAGTGTGAAAGGTGCATTATAATGTGGAAAAACATAAAGTTATGTTGACTTTGTGAGGAAAAATTGATAATACTTTTTACAAAGTGAAAGACTGGGAAGTGGTATATTTGCATGGATTTGGAGATCTTCGTGCACAAGTCACAAGTTAGCAGCCAGTACATTGAAGAGTTAGAAATACTAATGAGATATTAGCCTTTGTTCCAATAGAATTGGAGTACAAGTGGAAAGACGTTACTGCAATTATCTTGAGCAATAGTGAGAACGACCCACTGTGTAGTTTTGGTCTTCAAACCCAAGGATAGATATATTTGCAATGACAATTTACTAAACAGATTTCTGGGATGGGGATGATTTTCTTACGAGGAGAGTTTGAGTAAATCTGGTCTATGTTCTTTAAAGTTTGGGAGAATGTGAAGTGATCTCATTGAAATACATAAAATTCTTAGTTAAAAATCACACAACACCAGGTTATAGTCCAACAGGTTTAATTGGAAGCACACTAGCTTTTGGAGCGACCATCCTTCATCAGGTGGTCCGAAAGCTAGTGTGCTTCCAATTAAACCTGTTGGACTATAACCTGGTGTTGTGTGACCTTTAGCTTTGTACACCCCAGTCCAACACCGGCATCTCCAAATCATAAAATTCTTAAGGAGCTTGACATTCTGGATCCTGAGAAATTATTTCCCTATCTTGTAAGTCTAACTGGGGCTCAGAGTCTCAGGGATTAGTTTTTCAAACTAAAATGAGATTGTTTCTTCATTCAAAATATTGTGACCTTTCATAGTTCTCTATTATAGAAATTTGTGGCTGTTCAGTCATTCGGTATGTTTAGGACAAAGATTGGTAAATTCATGCAATCGAAGGGAATCGAATATATGGATAGGCTGAGGAGTAGTCTAAACAACATGTAATTACTAGTTTAATACCTTGCTTCCTAACTATAAAGTTTTCAAATATAGGCAACAAAATAAATCTGCAAAATTACAGATTAATGTTCAGGAATCAATGCAGAATAGAAGCCATATTGTTAATACTTTGAATGAGGAAGGGTTAGAAATGAGAGAGAACTTTGAGGTTTTATAAAATTAAATAAAAGGAGGGCAATACAGGAAAAATGGAAGGTATACTGAACAGTTAGTGCCAAAGAATATCTCATGTTCAATAACGCAATAGTGGGTGAAGCTTAATAACTCAGATATTTTATATTTTATACCTTTTAAGTTTTGACTAATGGAAGTTATCTGTAGCTTTCTTCAAGAATAAGGCATTATACCTTAGTTACAGTTTCCTACACAACTCCAATGTTCCTCCTTCCCTTAATATCCAAAATCTACCATTGTCTGGTTAAAATGATCAAGAATGCATAAAGCTTTGGAACAGAAAAAGGAGATTGGGGACAATAAATCTGAACTTTATTCAATGATTAAAATCAGCAGTCTGTCTTCACCACATTACTGAACAAATTCTTCTTCCAGAAATGCATTGTACTGTGTCTTGAGCATGTGTGATTGTTACTTAGTGTTCCCACCATCTCCACCCCCATTATACCTGATAACTAGTTTGACAGTTTAACGTGGAGAATACTGAAGTATGGAGGACAGCCATCAACAATTTGATTTAAACATAGATCAATTGCCTTTTAACTGAAACTTTAAAAGAATACAAAAGTCTTCTAGTTGGTTCAGCTGATAAATGCATCTTGTTGGCTACAGAGGCAGCTGTCAAACTGCATGGCTATGATGGCTGGATTTTCTATCGTAATCCCATCTTAATTTCATGGACACATAATGTAGAATGATGAAATATATTAACAATGGGGCCTGCCATATCTTCATTGTCCTTAACTGGGTTTTTCTAGTTGCTCCCACCCTCGCTGAAAACACTGTTGGTCTCTTCTCCTCCACCCCAAGACACATAAA
This sequence comes from Hemiscyllium ocellatum, assembly GCF_020745735.1. Lineage (NCBI taxonomy): Eukaryota > Metazoa > Chordata > Chondrichthyes > Orectolobiformes > Hemiscylliidae > Hemiscyllium > Hemiscyllium ocellatum. Next base: position 98,825,702 of record NC_083411.1, on the reverse strand, counting down.
TTCTAGGGATGAAGCCTGTGACCCAAGCAGATTTTCCTTTATCTGGCCCATTTATTTTCTATGGCTAATATTAGCAAAAAGTAATCGTGACTTTTTTTTAATTCACCCCTGGAACGTGGGTGTCCTGACTGGCCAGCATGTATTTCCATCCGTAGTTGCCCTTTAGAAGATAGCAGTGACTTGCCTTCTTGAACAGTCCACGTGTTGTAGGTAGACCTACAATGCCCTTTGGGAGGGATTTCCAGGATTTTGACTGAGGGACAACGAATAAATGGTGATATAACTTAAAGTCACAATGATGAATGTTTTGGAGGGGAGCTTGCAGGTTGTGGTGTTCTCATGTAACTGCTGCGCTTGTCCTTCTAGATGGAAGTGTCCATTGGTTTAGAAGGTGTTGTCTAAGGGTCTTTGATGAATTTCTGTAGTGCATCTTCTAGATAGTACACATTGTTGCTACTGAGCATCAATGGTAGAGGAAGTGGATGTTTGTGGCTGTGGTACCAATCAATTGGGCTAGTTTATCCTGGATGGTGTCAAGCTTCTTGAGTGTCGTTGGAACTGCATTTATCCAGGCGAGTGGGGAGTATTCCATCACACTCTTTACATATGCCTTGTAGATAGTGGACAAAGTTTGGGGAATCAAGAAGTGAGTTACTCGCTGCAGTATTCCTCGCCTCCGACCTGCTCCTGTTGCCACTGTATTTATACAGGGAGTCCAGTTGAGTTTCTGGTCACTATTAATTCCCTAATAGAGGAAGATGGTCTTGAAACAACCTCCTTTCTCCTTTTATTTCCATCTCACTTCGAAATTTCAAAACTCTCCAGACTACCTTCTACTGTTCAAATTGCTCTTCAATCTTGATTAGATTAGATTACTTACAATGTAGAAACAGGCCCTTCGGCCCAACAAGTCCACACCGACCCGCCGAAGCGCAACTCATCCATACCCCTACATTTGCCCCTTACCTAACACTACGGGCAATTTAGCATGGCCAATTCACCTGACCTGCACATCTTTGGACTGTGGGAGGAAACCGGAGTACCCGTAGGAAACCCACGCAGACACGGGGAGAACGAGCAAACTCCACACAGTCGCCTGAGGCGGAAATTGAACCCAGGTCTCTGGCGCTGTGAGGCAGCAGTGCTAACCACTGTGCCACCGTGCCACCCTCTAATCTATTATAATCCATTTCTGTAAGAAAGTAATTCTCCATCTTGTAACAGAAGGTCATTGTCTACTAACATACCCTAATCAGGGAAGAGTACCTCAGACTGTAATTACCTTAAATATATTCATCTACTATACTGTAGTGTATTAGGTGTTGCATAATCATCTGATACTGTTGCAATAACCAACTGAAAGTGCAATGTCAGAAATTTCTTAATAGGTCATTAATGATTATTTAGTAAAATGGATTTATTTGCTAGTTTCCGTTATGGCTGAAAATGTGTTGCTGGAAAAGCGCAGCAGGTCAGGTAGCATCCAAGGAACAGGAAATTCGACGTTTCGGGCATAAGCCCTTCGTAGTTTCCATTATGGTAAAGTGCAGCAATGTTGATCAAAGTGCCTGTAATTAGTCTGGCTGCCATGAAGATAATATGCAAAACCTGTGGTAGGAATCTGAAATAGAGGCTGATGAAGGGCTCTGGCCCGAAACGTCGAATTTCCTGTTCCTTGGATGCTGCCTGGCCTGCTGTGCTTTAACCAGCAACACATTTTCAACAATGGCATTCTAACATACTTAATTTTAACTTAACACTCACCCATTTCGGTATGTTCCACTACATATAGTATTCGTAGGTTCTTCAGAGAAATTCCTTATCAAATTCATTTGCTGTATGCTGAAATTTGCAGAAAAAGGTGGTCAGGTACCTGGTGAGGTGGAGAAAGGTGGTCTAACCATGAATATCTATTTGTCAGTGACCTTGTTTGACAAACCCTGTGAATTCTAAAGTCTGTAAACTCAATAAATTGATTAATATAATGACCCCTATCTGAAATCCAGATAGTTCTGCCTTACTTGCTCAATGTCACAATGGAAACCTAATGCCTGGCTTCCTGCTCCCACTGATGTCAGAAAAATTAAAGGTCACTGATTGTGGCACAACGAGAGCTTCTTTAAAAAAAAGCCTCCAGCTAGAACTACCTGTTTCTCCACAAAACCGGTCTCAATGATTTTCTTTTCTCCAAGATAAGGTTACTTTGGAAATTAATTTTTCAAGGACAGCTTCATAAATATTGGAATGTGTGAATAATAGCTTGAGTTTAATCACAGGAAATCTTGAAAAAACACCTTTGCAAATTGATTTATAACTCTGTCTGCGTGAATGAATTAGATGAACTAAAACTGGGTCCATAATGTGTCCCAACATGAAGTGTTGGTGTCATTCAGTAATCTTGTTATGCAGAATTGTCACCTGAAAGATCTGCGAAAATATTATTCTGCATTGACTCTAGAAACACTAAAAACTAATCAAGATGAAATGGCTTCAAACTATCTTGTTGTACCTGGATTAAAAGGGAAATAAAACTTAAAGTAACGTAGTTTCTTTATGTTCTCATGGCATCCTAAACAACATCACAACCAATTAAGTATTTTTAAACTCTTATCATATCTGTAAATATGGCAATTTTTTTTGTGCATAGCTAAATTCCACAAATAGCCATGAGATATATGATGAGATCATATGTTTTAATGGTATTGGTTGAAGCTAAGTGTTATTCAAGGCATGGGGAAAACTAAACTGTGATTCAAGAAGTGCCATAAGATTTTTCTTTAACATTATAAATAAAAAACAGTGAAACTAAATTATTATATTATTACACCTTCCTGAGTGAGTACTTTAATATCTCATGCAAAAGATGGCACCTGTCACAGTGCGGCACTGCCACAGTATTGAAGTGTTAGTCTAGGTTATGTTTAATGTCTCTGAAGTGGGCCTTGAAAGCACAAACTTGTGACTCAGAGCTGGCACACTATCCCTGTGCCAAGCTTGACGTCTTGGTAAAAGCAGCATAAACAAAACCTTCCAGAAAGGACAGTAGTTGTAAGGCCTCGTGATAATTGTATGAAGCAAAGCATTACTTAATTGTTTAAGTGTTTCATTTTTGGAACGTGACGGTTTGTCACATTGGCCTTACCATTGCAAAACATCATTTTTCCTTTTACTTCTTTTGAATTTGGAAAGAATGAAGCAAATTATATTACTGATGGGAAGAAGGTGGAGTGATATTTAAAAGTACAACTTGTTCCATTCCAGCATAGTTATGCACTGGTGCACTATACTCATGTTATGGTGCAGTCACTTACATTAATTTACCACTTTCTTCCCATGTGCCGCAGGACTCGTACTCTATGCATGCTCTTTCTCAGTCCTGTGTTTCTACATGATGACTCTTGGCTGCACATTCTTATCCTCCAGCCACTTCATTGTGATACAAGTCCTGAATTCTTAATCGAAAACCTGTGGGCCAACTGTTTTTTGAACAAAAGGTATTATCAGTTTTCAGATGCACATACCTATTGGTCCATTAGGGCCAAGCAAATGTTTTACCAAAGGGTCCACACTCACTCAGCATGTCCACCGATCCATCCAAGTTGCTTCTGAGAAAACCTGTTTTTTGTTCTTATTGGGATAAAAATGAGGTCTGCAGATGCTGGAGATCAGAGCTGAAAATGTGTTGCTGGTTAAAGCACAGCAGGTTAGGCAGCATCCAAGGAACAGGAAATTCGACGTTTCGGGCATAAGCCCTTCATCAGGAATTCCTGATGAGGGGCTTATGCCTGAAACATCGAATTTCCTATTCCTTGGATGCTGCCTAACCTGCTGTGCTTTAACCAGCAACACATTTTCAGTTTCGGTCTTATTGGTTGTGTGGATAAAAGATAACTTCGCTATACGCCTACTTTCTTCTCAATGCTGATTCTTAGCCTTACAAAAAATCTAATTAGATCAAGGTAGTACAAACATTTTGTCATTTTAGTCTGTGGACTAAATTTCGTGTAGCTTGAACATACAGTTTGAGAAGCACAGGCAATGAAAAATCAAAGTGAGATAAGCTTATCCAGAAACTAACAGGATTTTGCCAGCAGCAGAAGAACTCCACAGCAATTTTGCTGCCAAATGGAATAGGATTGCAATGAGAATTACTGAGCATATACTTAATCATGAAACTGCATAGTGCTCACTGCAACTTAAGGGAGGTTTCAGATACTATCTGTAGTGCAGGCAGATAACATGCTTTCTGATTCACACCAGATTAAGGATGGATTCTTGTTGACAAGGCAGTTAGAAGCAATGAGGAATTTGCAACAACAACAGTATGTGATGGATGATAGTTATAGGAAGGGGGGAAAGTCTCAGATACAGTCACACAGATGGGTTAACTCCAGGAAGGGTAAGAGAAGTAGGCTGCTAGTGCAGGAGTCTTTTGTGGATATACCCATTTCAAACAGGTATGCCATTTTGGAAAATGTAGGGGGTGATGGATTCTCAGGGGAATGTACCATGAACAGCCAAGTTTCTGGTATTGAGACTGGCTCTAATGCAACGAGGAGTACGTCCGGATCCAAGAGATGAATTGTGTTAGGGAATTCTGTAGTCTGAGGTGTACACAGATGAAAAATCAGAATGATGTGTTGTTTCCCTTGTGCCAGGATTAAGAATGTCTCAGAGAGGGTGCAGAATGTTCTCACAGGGGAAAGAGGCCAGCATGAGGTCATTGATCACATTGGAACCAACGACATAGGAAGGGAAAATGTTGGGAGTCTGAAGGGAGATTACAGAGAGTTAGGCACGAATTTAAAAAGGACGTCCTTGAGAGTAGTAATTTTTGGATTACACCCGGTGCTATGAGCTAGTGAGGGCAGGAATAGGAGGATACAGCAGATGAATGCATGGCTGAGGAGCTGGTGTATGGAAGTGTGACTCACGTTTTTGAATCATCGGAATCTCTTTTGGAGTAGAAGTAACTTGTACAAGAAGGACGGATTGCACTTAAATTGGAAGGGGACTAATGTACTGGCAGGGAAATTTGCTGGAGCTGCTAGGGAGAATTTAAACTAGTAAGATGGGGGGGTGGGACCCAGGGAGATGGTGAGGAAAGAGGTCAATCTGAGGTTGATACAGTTGAGAGCAGAAGCGAGTCAAACAGTCATGGCAGGCAGGGACAAGGTAGGACTAATAAATTAAACTGCATTTATTTCAATGCAAGGGCCCTAACAGGGAAGGTAGATGAACTCAGGGCATGGTTAGGAACATGGGACTGGGATATCATAGCAATTACAGAAACATGGCTCAGGGATGGGCAGGGCTGGCAACTTAATGTTCCAGGGGTACAAATGCTAGAGGAAGGATAGACAGGGAGGCAAGAGAGGAGGGGGAGTGGCGTTTTTGATAAGGGATAGCATTACAGCTGTGCTGAGGGAGGAGATTCCAGGGAAGTTATTTGGGTGGAATTGAGAAATAAGAAAGGGATGATCACCTTATTGGGATTGTATTATAGACCCCCTAGAGGGAAATTGAGAAACAAATTTGTCAGGAGATCTCAGCTATCTGTAAGAATAATAGGGTGATTATGGTAGGGGATTTTAACTTTCCAAATGTAGACTGGGACTGCCATATTGTTAAGGGTTTAGATGGAGAGGAATTTGTTAAGTGCGTACAAGAAAATTTTCTGATTCAGTATGTGGATGTACCTACTAGAGAAGGTGCAAAATTTGACTTACTCTTGGGAAATAAGGTAGGGCAGGTGACTGAGGTGTCAGTGGGGGAGCACTTTGGGGCCAGCGACCATAATTCGATTAGATTTAAAATAGTGATGGAAACGGATAGACCAGATCTAAAAGTTGAAGTTCTAAATTGTAGAAAGGCCAATTTTGATGGTTTTAGGCAAGAACTTTCGAAAGCTGATTCGGGGCAGATGGTCGCAGGTAAAGGGATGGCTGGAAAATGGGAAGCCTTCAGAAATGAGAGAACGAGAATTCAGAAAAAGTATATTCCTGTTAGGGTGAAAGGAAAGGCTGGTAGGTATAGGAAATGCTGGATGACTAAAGAAACTGAGGGTTTGGTTAAGAAAAAGAAGGAAGCATATGTCAGGTATAGACAGGATAGATCGAGTGAATCCTTCGAAGAATATAAAGACAGTAGGAATATTCTTAAGAGGGAAATCAGGAGGGCAAAAAGGGGACATGAGGTAGCTTTGGCAAATAGAATTAAGGAGAATCCAAAGGTTTTTTACAAATACATTAAGGACAAAAGGATGACTCAGGAGAAAATAGGGCCCCTCAAAGATCAGCAAAGTGGCCTTTGTGTGGAGCCACAGAAAATGGGGGAGATACTAAATGAATATTTTGTATCAGTATTTACTGTGGAAAAGGATATGGAAGATATAGACTGTAGGGAAATAGATGGTGATACCTTGCAAAATGTCCAGATTACAGAGGAGGAACTGCTGGATGTCTTGGAATGCATAACGATGGATAAATCCCCAGAACCAGATCAGGTGTACCCTAGAACTCTGTGGAAAACTAGAGAAGTGCTACGATATTAGACCCGTGAGCCTAAAGTCGGTGGTGGGCAAGTTGTTGGAGGGAATCCCGAGGGACAGGATGTACACGTATTTGGAAAGGCAAGGACTGATTAGGGATAATCAACATGGCTTTGTGCGTGGGAAATCATCTCTCACAAATTTGATTGAGTTTTTTCAGGAAGTAACAAAGAGGATTGATGAGGGCAGAGCAGTAGATTGATCTATATGAACTTCAGTAAGGCGTTTGACAAGGTTCCCCATGGGAGACTGATTAGCAAGGTTAGATTTCACGGAATACAGGGAGAACTAGTCATTTGGGTGCAAAACTGGCTCAAAGGTAGAAGACGGAGAGTTGTGGTGGAGGATAGTTTTTCAGACTGGAGGCCTGTGACCAGTGGAGTGCCACAAGGATCAGTGCTGGGCCCTCTACTTTTTGTCATTTACATAAATGATTTGGATGTGAGCATAAGAGGTACAGTTAGTAAGTTTGCAGATGATACAAAAATTGGAGATTTGGTGGACAGCGAAGAGGGTTACCTCAGATTACAACAGGATCTGGACCAGATGGGCCAATGGGCTGAGAAGTGGCAGATGGAGTTTAATTCAGATAAATGTGAGGTGCTACATTTTGGGAAAGCAAATCTTAGCAGGACTTATACACTTAATAGTAAGGTCCTGGGAAATTTTGCTGAACAAAGAGACCTTGGAGTGCAGGTTCATAGCTCCTTGAAAGTGGAGTCGCATATAGATAGGATAATGAAGAAGGCATTTGGTATGCTTTCATTTATTGGTCAGAGTATTGAGGACAGGAGTTGGGAGGTCATGTTGCGGCTGTACAGGACATTGGTTAGGCCACTGTTGGAATACTGCATGTAATTCTCTTCTCCTTCCTATTGAAAAGATGTTGTAAAACTTGAAAGGGTTCAGAAAAGATTTACAAGGAAGTTGCCAGGATTGGAGGATCTGAGCTATAGGGAGAGGCTGAACAGACTGGGGCTGTTTTCCCTGGAGCATCGGAGGCTGAGGGGTGACCTTATGAGGGTTGACAAAATTATGAGGGGCATGGATCGGATAAATAGACAAAGTCTTTTCCCTGGGGTTGGGGAGTTGAGAACTAGAGGGCATAGGTTGAGGTGAGAGAGGAAAGAAATGAAAGAGACCTAAGGGGCAACTTTTTCACACGGAGGGTGGTAAGTGTATGGAATGAGCTGGCAGAGGAAATGGTGGAGGCTGGTACAATTGCAACATTTAAGAGGTATTTGGAAGGGTATATGAATAGGAAGGGTTTGGAGGGATATGGGTCAGGTCCTGGCAGGTGGGACTGGATTGGGTTGGGATATCTGGTCGGCATGGATGAGTTGGACCGAAGGGTCTGTTTCCATTCTGTACATCTCTATGCCTATGACAACCCACTGAAACAGGTCTGCAGCAGATGAAAAGTACAATACCTGCCATGTGTCCACCTGCATAGCCACAAAGCAGAACATTGGGTTGCTGAAAATGCTGTTCAATGCCTCAATTAATCTGGAGGAGCTTGCCAGTATGGTCCAACAAATATATCATACACTATGATGGCTTTCTGTACTCTCCACAGGATAGCATTGCAATGTGTTGAGGCGTTTCATCCGGAAAGTATCATTGATGCTGAGCTGGCAATTCATAATCAGGATGTCTTGACTGGATGTGAGGGACATTGTAAAGCATGCCTTGGAAGAATGGGACAATCTGATACTTATCTGGTTTCTTAAACAACAATTATCTTTCCTACTGAATTTAATAAATTACAAACTAAATGTATACTCCTGTCCCCATCTTCCAGTCACTACTATAGCACTGATTGCTCAAGTCAAGATGCTTACTCAGTATTGAGTCTATCCAAAAAAGGCTAGCCCCTATACTGGTAGACCATAGATGTCCTGAGATGAGGATGGCTTCTGCCAAGCAATGAACAAAACAAAAAAGATTATCCACAATGAAGTTAGCATCCTTGAATTAAAATAACATTGAAAACAAGATCAAATTTGTTACACCCATAAAACCATAAGTAATCTTCTTCACATGAAGGGAGGCTGCTGACTGTATGGCCCCATGATCTGCCATGACATTGGAAGAGGTCTTCTGGCAACCTAAGGCCTAGAAGATCAAGTGGCTGAAGGGTTTCTGTACAGGAACAGAAACCTCCGCAAGAATCTCTGATGTTGGAGCTGTGGTCACTGGCAGATGATTCATGGCAGATTCATGCACTTTGCCACTCTCTCACTGCCCCCACACCTTAATATTCCTGTGTGGAATTAAGGGACAAGGTGATGTTATGCAGATCTGCATGCCCCTGATGGATCTGTCTCTCTGAGTATTGACATTTTCTCAATGGAGGAAGCCATGTGCTCACATACTTACGACTTTATGATACTCAAAAGAACTCCTTATTAAGATTCTCAGATGTTCTCTCACACCTCCCTTTAACTCCATAAATTTGCATCTAGAGATTTGCCGTCAGCCTTGCAGTCAGTATATTCCTGGCCTCCCATAGATCTCTGATTGCTATTGATCTTGCTTGTAACATTCTTGGACGGTTGATTGCACATGTGTCTGCATGCACTTTTAGACCAAGTTGCAACAAACAATCTGAGACCACATGTGACCTACCCCAGTGACAGTATCTACACTGGTGATGAGTGCTAGATACAATGGGATGGTGCACTCTCTGAGATTTTTAAACCCCTCAAATAACCTGGACAGTGCAGCTGAAACAGTTATCTTGAATTTCCACAACCTGCATGTGAAATAAACATTTAGAAATAGTAATGTGTGAGTCTGTCTATAAGAACTTCATGCTCTGCAAGTCCCTGTAAAACCAATGTTGCACATGTGAACACAACAGGTTGGATTTTATGCTCCACTGCCAGCAGGTGTGAAGGCAGGGAGGGTATATAAATTCAGCAGGCAGCTATTCACCACTCACCCATCTACTCCTGCCCCACTGCAATTTTACAGTGGCAGTGGGGGATTAACTTTAAGTGAGCCAAGTGAATTAATGTCGACTTACAGGTCCCCTCCCAGTGCCAATGAAATGCAATTGATGGCGGGAGATATGCCTGACATGCAAGAAGCCCAGCAGCCTTCCCTACATGGGATAACAGTGGGCAAACAGAGGACCCTCTTCAACAGGCCCCTGAGACAATTGGAAGGTCATGTCAGGAGCTCAGGATCCTTTCCTCCACCATAGTCTCTCAAACCCAGCTCCATGTGTCCCACGAGGTCCCCAAACAGTTAAAATAAAATCCTGAGCCAGGGCTAAATGCCGCCTCAAGTACTGGCAGTGGACACTACTCCGAGTGTGCTGTTTATACTGGAGAGTTGCAGGGATCTGATTGATTGACAGATCTCTGAGGTGGAGCTTCCTGACCCTAGGGTACATTTCAGATCTATTAATGGCCCACTGGCTGATAGACACACACACACACGCACACACACACACACACACATGCACAGTAATAGGACGGTCCCATGCCTTGTTAAGGCTGAATGGCCAACTGCTGCATGATTGCTCTTAGTCAGTGGATTCCTCATGAATGATGACAGACCTGCTTCCAGTGCTGCTGCTGGGTCCCTCATCAATGACTCGGAGGCAAGCAATGATTAGATTAGATTCCCTACAGTGTGGGGGTAAATCCCCCACATTTATCCCTAACTAATGTACCTAACACTATGGGCAATTTAGTATGGTCAATTCACCTGACCAGCACATCTTTGGACTGTGGGAGGAAACCAACGCAGACACAAGGAGAAGTCACCAAAGGTGGGAATCAAACCTGGGTCCTTGGTGTTGTGAGGCAGCAGTGCTAACCACTGAGCCATTGTGCCATCCCAAATACACAAGTCAAAAGAACTATAAGTCGAGTGTTTCATAAAAGATAGGAAGCCCTACAATAAGATGGATTGGGCAGCAAACAGTAAAATGAATTAGCTGTGGTGGTCAAAGGAAAAGTTGCAATGGTAAGTTTTGTGTAGCTTTTAGAAGATATCAGAGCAAGCTGGATGGCATTAGAAAGGCAGCTCAAACATTAAGGCCAATATGGCTGAAGATTGATGAAATGAAGGGACTGTGAAATTCACTTGAAGCCAGAATCATTCCACTGACGATTGCTCCACAACTTGAGTGCAAATGGGGCACAGCGCTGGGGAAAGATGCAGTGATGTACAGATTTAGGAATAAAGATAACAATTTTCAATTTGACTAACAGAGGAAGACCTTAGCCTGACAGCTCAGCATCTTTATGTTGTTCCTTGGTTGCCACTCCAACCTTCAATTGTACCAAGTGCCACAAAAGAGGAGTAAAGTTTGTATCCAAACTTCAGATGATATATAAAGTACAGAAATCTTCTCAGGTTTTGCAATGGTTGATGAGCTCACATGAAAAAAATACAGTAGTGAGAAGCGTCTGATTTAGGAAGACATCATCTTAATTTTCAGCCAAATATAAAAGACTGTGTGACTGCAATATATTTACTGCAGGGTGGTGTTCAATTCTTGGAAGGACTGCTTTTTGTGCATCTCCTGCAGCATGACTTTCAACTATATAGCATCAAAGAGAGTAATTTCTCCACTTTTAAAAATTAGTCCATTTTCGGTCCCCGTATACAACCTCCTGTTACTTGCCTTCTGGTAACAGCTATTCGCCTGAGATTTTAAATTTGCAGCAAAATATAGTAAACACCAAGTTCACTAGGCAAACGTTTCAAGTGATTCCAACTGGATAAAATTATCTACATATGTTTAGAGTGGCACAGTGGCTCAGTGGTTAGCACTGCTGCCTCACAGCACCAGGGTCCCAGGTTTGATTCCAGCCTCGGCTGACTGTCTATGTGGAGTTTGCACGTTCTCCCTGTGTCTGTGTGGGTTCCCTCTGGGTGCTCCAAAGATGTGAATTGGCCATGCTGAGTTGCCCATAGTGTTAGGTGAATGAGTTAAAGGGAAATGGGTCTGGGTGGGTTACTCTTCGGAGGTTCGGTGTGGACTTGTTGGGTAAAAAGGGCCTGTTTCCATACTGTAGGGAATCTAATCTAATTAAATAAAACAGATTGACTCACTCAAAAGATGATTATGCATAAGTGAGTCAGTTTGTTTATAACAATGGTTACAGGGAAATTAAAATGTTTATAAATAATTACTACAGATCTTAAGGTTAAGTAAGGGAAACAAAACAGTAGCTACCTTTTTACTTTGCTTCCAGCAATTCAGCCTTTCACTCGTATAGAGTGCCATAATGCTTAGCATTTGACTAATATAGAGTGCCATAATGCAAACAAACAGTTCACCAATATCAAGCTCAAATATGCTATTAATTGTGGTCATATGTACACAAGAAGTGACCAGCTCCTGTGGTTGTAGATTCTTTTCATGATCAATCATAATTTCTCTGTCTTTTCCTTTCTTCTTCTCTATCTGTCCTTTTGACATCTCTTTCTGCCAATTTACAGAAACTTATTTCTTCAATTACAGTACAGGTCATCAATGTATTCAGTCTTTTATATCTTTAATCAAAGTATGTGTTTAGTTTATGATACTGATTAGCCATATTGCTGAATGAACCAGGAAGCCTTGTAGTTCAGTGGGTGAGTCCCCTTGTCTCTAAGGCTGCGGCTCTAAGTTTAAGCTCCCACCAATGATTCCAGCTTAGGAATAGTTGGCCAAGAAAAGTATGTTCATAACCCAAGATAACAAGTTGATTATCAGCTTCCAAATTCCTCTGCTATACACCAGTGACAGCCACTCCCAGGGTGGGAGTAATTCCTGGTCAATCATCTGACAGAAGGCAAGATGAAACTTCGACCATCACTATCCCAAAACATTGTGGACTCCAACATTCATGTAAAAAGTGTATGATTCTGCAGCAACTCTGCCAGTAGCACACCACCACTGTACAATGAAACTTTGTTTAACTGCAACACCCAATTATGTTCTGCAACTGCTGTTTAAATGTGAGTTGCACCTGTGCAATGTAACTTACCTTATGGAAAGCCCTTCATAGTTAATTTTCCTGGAAAAGATTATAGTTTGCTGGAATTTCTTATCTCAATTCAAGGTCTAGTCTTCATAGCTAAAACACTAGTGTTTCTGGCTGGACTATGTACTCTCTCTGATTTTCCTTGACACCATTTATTTTGGACTCTTTTAATAATTAGCAAGTTTAATTTTAAAAGCCTGACAAACAAGTATCTCTTCAATGCTACTTTTCTAGTTTTGCAAGGTTTGCTAATTGACTATCAAGCTTTCAAAATAAGAGTTCAAAGTTTTTTTTATCCAGTTTTGGGATATTCTGAAGTGCTTTGGGATATCCCCCTCTATCAGTATAAGAATGCAAGCTGCTGCTATAACAAAGGAAATCTTCATAAAGCAATGGAGTTCTGTGCTTATAATTTTAATTCATCTCATTTAAATGTTTGGAATTCCGCACTCAATTTATTTAAAATATTTTCTCAAATCTTTGTAATTTGAAATGCATGTATAAAATCAATTTTCTTAATATGTTATGTATTACTGTACTTTAACTCCTGAAGTTATGATGGTGACTATGATGCTGGTTTTTTGTGCTTCTTACTCTCCTGATTTCTCTTTTGGAATATTGTGTGCAAGATTCTTTGAAAAGGGTTTTTTTCAGATAACTTTGCATTTTTGGATCAATCACAGCCTGTGATAGCAATGGTACTCGATTGAAAGTTCAATGGAATAAAGTGTTAAAACACAGCAAAATTAGTTTCTGGGCCAAAGAGACATGGACCCCTAGGAAGGCCAATCTTACAACGCATTTTTTAGTTTTACAAAGTTAAATAATTAAGCATAAGATGCAGAAAATTTGTAAATTGTTCTTTCAGACTGAGTGTGGAATGAACTGAGGAGATAGAAACCTGTTCTTCTCCTTGGGCTGAATTTATTTCCTTCTCTTTTGCAATGGCTTTAGACCTGTTTTCTGTTACATTGAGAATTTCACTTAGTTCTAAAATTCTGACATGTAGTTATTTAATGTGGTTAACCATTAGAAGTATCTTTTTAAGTGTTCTTGCCCATCTCAATGATAGAGAATGCAGTGAAGTCATTTTCCTGGAATTGGGATACAAACGTTTATAACAGTTGGGTTGTTTGCTTTTTTTCCTAATGATGCTCTTGTTTATTTCAGGGAACCAAGAAAGATTGTCCTTCACAAAGGATCCACAGGATTAGGCTTTAACATTGTCGGTGGAGAAGATGGTGAAGGGATTTTTGTATCTTTCATCTTGGCGGGTGGGCCAGCAGACCTCAGTGGAGAGCTACGAAGAGGAGACCGGATTTTATCAGTGAGTGATAAGTGTGTTTATTGAAGATGAGGTTAAATTCCCATAGAGGTTGTAAATTGATATGAAGTACAGCATCAATACTTGAGGCAAGCCCCATATTGAATCTAACCGGCTTTCTGAAATTACATCTCACAAGATGAAAAGGAGTTAATCAGCAAGGTTTTGTCATATACAGAGCAATCAAGCAGTAGTGTGTACTACCATAAAATAACTGATAATCAATCCCACAAATGCTGTTCACTGTTGCCAGGTTTAACCTGATGACCACAGTGGAATTTCAGAATGAGGGAAATATCTCTACATAAGAAGGAAGCAGGGAGCTTGAGCTACCTTTTCAAAAAATGAGGAAAGCTTCATAAAAGATGGGATGTGACATTCCATTATAGTGAAGTAACTGCAAACAAGTGTGGAGCCGGGTGGGTGCCTTTATATGATTTGCACAGCCAAAGTAAAGGGATGGTTACATAGATGATCGGAAGCAGACTCAGATAATGATTTGGAGATGCTGGTGTTGGACTGGGGTGTACAAAGTTTAAGAATCACACAACACCAGGTTATAGTCCAACAAGTTTAATTGGAAGCACACTAGCTTTCGGAGCGCCGTTCCTTCATCACGTGGTTGTGGAGTACACAATTGTAAGACACAGAATTTATAGCAAAAGTTTACAGTGTGATGTAGCTGAAATTATGAATTGAAAAATACATTGATTGTTTGTTGAGTCTTTCATTTGTTCGAATACCATGATAATTTCACTTCTTTCGTGTGTAAATCACAAAACCTTTTTTTGAAAATTTGCATTCTCAGGTTAACTGGAACAATTGGGGTTAGCTGGATAATATGTTGGAGGTGTTAGCCCCCTGTGTTCTCTGTCTGTGCCATAATGTTTAGACTGATGCCCTGAGGCATGGTACTTTGGGGAAACTGAGCAAAGGCTACGGCAATGGGTGAATGGGCACCGCACAACAATCAACAGACAAGAGTGTTCCCTCCCAGTTAGGGAACACTTCAGTGGTCCAGGACATTTGACCTTGGACCTTCGGGTGACCATTCTCCAAGGCGGACTTTGGGACAGGCAGCAGGGAAAAGTGGCCGAGCAAAGGCTGATAGCTGAGCTCCATACCCATAGGGAGAGCCTCAACCGGGACCACAATTGTACTATACACACACACAAACACACACTCCTACACACACGCACTCCTATACACACACATAAACACAGACACACACACACAGGTACTCACACACACCCTTACAGACACACATACTCCCACACTCACACATGCATCCTCTCAGAGACTTAGAGCACTCTACACTCTACTCTCACATAGACACACACTCTCTCACACTCATAACCACACAACCCAGACAGACACATGTACGCACACACATGCACACATATACATATATGTTTGTGAAGTGAATTTGTAATTGCAGAGTTACATTATACTTTGCTCAACAACTGCATGAATTCATGTAAGACTCAGTTTTCTCACTTTTTAGGTTAGAATCAGTCTAAACATTATGGCACAGACAGAGAACACAGGGGCTAACACCTCCAACATATTGTCTAGCTAACACCAATTATTACAGTTAACCTGAGAATGTAACTTTTTTAAAAAAGTTTTGTGATTTACACATGAAAGAAGTGAAACTATCATAGAATTCAAGTAGATGAAAGACTCAACAAACAATCAAGGTATTTTTCAATGTATAATTTCAGTTACATCACACTGCAAACTTTTGCTATAAATTCTGTGTCTTACAATTATGTCCTCCACAACCACCTGATGAAGGAGCGTCGCTCCGAAAGCTAGTGTGCTTCCAATTAAACCTGTTGGACTATAACCTGGTGTTGTGTGATTTTTAGACTCAGATAAGTGGAACTTGAGATGGAATGCTGCTTCAAGCATCCTGTGTGTCTAATATACTCAGCTTCTAGAAGGAAGTCTTTCATTTGCTCAGGCCATAAAGATAATTGATATGTAAGATGAAAATGCAGCTGGCATCCTGAGATTTAATTCATCAAATGAACATACACATCAGGAGTAGGAGAACCTGCTGTCACCATCTTTGAACTCAAAAATACTGTTCTTGAGTGAGATGCATTCTGGGGCTTTTTTGACTCCCTGTCAGCCTCCTTCCTTCTGACCGATGGTCATAAGATTGCTTCCTTCACTTCACTTCCTTAAGCTGTGAGGTGACTATGTCTAAAGATGTGTTGGCCACAAAGTTCTCAGCCTCATGGCTGCACCTAATGCCTCCACCCAACATTCAAGCTCAAATAACTGGTGTTCAAAAGCAAACCAAGTGGTGGTACTTATTACAGATGCAATCATCCAGACTGACAGAAGCATCTAAGATTTCCTACACATTGCAGGCTATACAATACACCTGATTGAGTTCCCCAAACAGTATCTTTACTTAAAGGAACATTTGCCCTAAATTACACCAAGTAGAAAATTAGCTAAGTATTCTTTTAAAAGTAAGTTAGAAGTTATCTTTCCCTAGTGCAACTTTAAAATGGGCAAAAATCGCTTATCCACCACCTCCCAATCAGCTCACTGCTTTGTGCTGATGTTATTTCTGTCAGCCTTTTTGAATTCTAGCAAGGTTCTTGCTGCTCCATCTGAGCTTGATCGGGGCTTTACCCAAACATCTTCCACAGGGAAGCTCTTCTGCCACCATTCAATCCCAGGTTCGCACTGCTGCCACTCTGTCTCCTCTTCAAGACTATAGACTTGAAAGTTATCTCCTTTTCTTATTTCCCGAGTCCAACTGAGGTCCACACCCTGTCTGCTTCACTGTGATGCTGGCTTGCTGCACACTTTTCCCAGTCTGCTTCACACTGTGCCTGATTGTTGCACACTCTTAACTTTAGTGCAATTTTCCATCTATGTCCCCAGAAAATCAGCCTGTAGTTCTGGATTGTTAGTTTAATGACATTACTAAATGCCGATGAACTAATGGCACAGATAATAGTGAATGATTATGATGTGGTAGGCATCACAGAGACTTGGTTACAGGGGGGTCAGGACTGGCAGTTAAACCTCCAAGGTTTTTCAACTTATCGAAAAGACAGAGAGGTGGGCAGAGGGGGTGGGGTTGCCTTGTCAGTTAAGAACAAAATTAAATCAATGGTATTGAATGACATAGCGTCGGATGATGTGGAGTCTGTGTGGGTGGAATTGAGGAACCACAAAGGCAAAAAAACCATAATGGGAGTTATGTACAGACCTCCTAACAGTGGTCAGGACCAGGGACGCAACATGTACCGGGAAATAGAGAAGGCATGTCAGAAAGGCAAGGTCACATTGATCATGGGAGACTTCAATATGCAGGTGGACTGGGTAAATAATGTTGCCAGTGGATCCAAAGAAAGGGAATTCATGGAATGCTTCCAGGATGGCTTTTTGGAACAGCTTGTCATGGAGCCCACAAGGGAGCAGGCTATTCTGGACCTAGTGCTTTGCAATGAACCAGACTCTATAAAAGATCTTAAAGTAAGGGAACCCTTAGGAAGTAGCAATCATAATATGGTAGAGTTCAGTCTGGAGTTTGAAAGAGAGAAGGCAAAATCGGATGTAATGGTGTTACAGTTAAATAAAGGTAATTATGAGGGCATGAGAGAGGAATTGACAAAAATAGACTGGAAGCAGAGGCTAACCGGGAAGACAGTAGAGCAAAAATGGCAGGAGTTTGTGGGTATAATTGAGGACACTGTACAGAGGTTCATCCCCAAGAAAAGAAAGATTATCCGGGGAGGGATTAGCCAACCATGGCTGACAAAGGAAGTCAGGAAATGTATTAAAGAAAAAGAGAGATCCTATAAAGTGGCTAAGAACAGTGGGAAATCAGAAGATTGGGAAGGCTACAAAAACAAACAGAGGATAACAAAGAGAGAAATAAGGAAGGAGAGGATCAAATATGAAGGTAGGCTAGCCAGTAATATTAGAAATGATAGTAAAAGTTTCTTTCAGTACATAAGAAACAAAAGTAGACATTGGGCCACTTCAAACTGATGCAGGAAGCCTAGTGATGGGAGATAAGGAAATAGCAGGAGAACTTAACAAGTACTTTGCATCAGTTTTCACAGTGGAAGACATGAGTAATATCCCAAAAATTAAAGGGAGTCACGGGGCTGTGTTGAGTATGGTTGCCGTTACGAAAGAGATAGTGCTAGAAAAGTTAAAAAGTGTTAAAATTGATAAATCTCCTGGCCCCGATGGGATACACCCTAGAGTTCTGAGAGAGGTGGCTGAGGAAATAGCAGAGGCATTGGTTGAGATCTTTCAAGAGTCACTGGAGTCAGGAAAGGTCCCGGATGATTGGAAGATGGCTGTTGTAACTCCCTTGTTCAAGAAAGGATCAAGACAAAAGATGGAAAATTATAGGCCAATCAGCTTCACCTTGGTTGTTGGTAAAATTCTAGAATCCATCATTAAGGATGAGGTTTCTAAATTCTTGGAAGAGCAGAGTCTGATTAGAACAAGTCAACATGGATTTAGTAAGGGGAGGTCATGCCTGACAAACCTGTTGGAATTCTTTGAAGAGGTAACAAGTAGGTTAGACCAGGGAAACCCAGTGGATGTGGTCTATCTAGACTTTCAAAAGGCCTTTGATAAGGTGCCACACGGGAGGCTGCTGAGCAAGGTGAGGGCCCATGGTGTTCGAGGTGAGCTGCTGGGATGGATTGAGGATTGGCTGTCTAACAGAAGGCAGAGAGTTGGGATAAAAGGTTCTTTTTCAGAATGGCAGCCAGTGATGAGCGGTGTCCCGCAGGGTTCAGTGTTGGGGCCACAGCTATTCGCATTATATATTAATGATTTGGATGAGGGGACTGGGGGCATTCTAGCGATGTTTGCCGATGATATGAAGTTAGGTGGACAGGCAGGTAGTACTGAGGAAGTGGGGAGGCTACAGAAGGATCTAGACAGGTTGGGAGAGTGGTCCAGGAAATGGCTGATGGAATTTAACGGGAGCAATGCGAGGTCTTGCACTTTGGCAAAAAGAATAAAAGCATAGACTACTTTCTAAACAGTGAGAAAATTAGTAAAGCCAAAGTACAAAGGGATCTGGGAGTGCTAGTCGAGGATTCTCTAAAGGTAAACATGCAGGTTGTGTCCGTGATTAAGAAAGCAAATGCAATGTTGTCACTTATCTCAAGAGGGTTGGAATATAAAAGCAGAGATGTGCTACTGAAACTTTATAAAGCTCTGGTTAGGCCCCATTTGGAGTACTGTGTCCAGTGTTGGTTCCCACACCTCAGGAAGGACATACTGGCACTGGAACGTGTCCAGCGGAGATTCACACGGATGATCCCTGGAATGGCAGGTCTAACATATGAGGAACGGCTGAGGATCCTGGGATTGTATTCATTGGAATTTAGAAGATTAAGGGGAGACTTAATAGAGACGTACAAGATAATACATGGCTTGGAAAGGGTGGACGCTAGGAAATTGTTTCCGTTAGGCGAGGAGACTAGGACCCGTGGACACAGCCTTAGAATTAGAGGGGGTCAATTCAGAACAGAAATGCGGAGACATTTCTTCAGCCAGAGGGTGGTGGGCCTGTGGGATTCATTGCCGCAGAGTGCAGTGGAGGCCGGGACGCTAAATGTCTTCAAGGCCGAAATTGATAGATTTTTGTTGTCTCGAGGAATTAAGGGCTACGGGGAGAACGCTGGTAAGTGGAGTTGAAATGCCCATCAGCCATGATTGACTGGTGGAGTGGACTCGATGGGCCGAATGGCCTTACTTCCACTCCTATGTCTTATGGTCTTATTGTCTTATTACCACCATGTCATCACCTCCCTACTTTATTTATACCTCAGATTATAATTGCACAGTGATATTTGTTGGGGCCAAGCAGAAAGATGACACAGGTGTGCTTCTTCTATCTTGTGCACCACTTAATCCTGGAATGTCTGTTAGGACAATATTCATTGTATAGATTTATTATACATTTTAATCCTTACAACTTGATTTAAGCCTGCTGGAAACTTAGACTAATTTCACCTCTGGTCTGTTATACACCTGATCAGATAAATTACGGTGTCAACAAGATGAAGTGGAAAAACTGTAAAATGGAGATTGTTTAATTTGTTAATGGTCTCTGCCTTCATGAAAACAAATTTGTATTACATTCTATTGGAAATTTAAGCATGTGAAATGACGAGTGATAAGCTCTAAGTGTTACATAGAAAGCAATTATAGAAAATTCATATAAGATAATCCAATTGTCTTGACTCACTGAATAGTTACAGACATTTAGCCTGTTTATGTCTTACATGAATAATAAACTCTGTTTATGCAGCTCATTCTCTTATAGCTTTCTAAAGATAGCAGCTGCATGACTCAATTTTTCCTCTAATACTGTGCCTGTCCAGGTTGCTCTGGAGTAAAACAGCAGCAGTATTTGTGTAACGTAAATTCATTTCTACCCTCTAGTATAAGATAGTGGAGCACATTCTACCCAGTACCAATTCATAATTTGCTGAAAGGCTTTGGGTATATGTTTCCTAGATTCTTATTCATGACTCTGGCCACTGTGCCTTTAGCAGCGACTCAGCCAGTTCCTTCAGGTGGAATATATTTGTGATGTAGATTAAAATAAGTACAGGGTTTTATGCAAATACAAATAACTTTTATATGTTGGATGTGATCAGCCATTCCTCTACAACAGATCATTACTGTTCATTGCAAGGATATTACCAACCTGCTGCTGCCTTGGAGGGCAGCTAAGAGTTATGCAGCACGGAATTAGAAAATTATTGCTTTGGTTATAGTACTTGTAACAAGGTCAGCCAGGTGGGCCTCATAGAAAACATGGGGGTGGAGAGATAATTAACCCTATTCAAATTGTCTTTGTAATGATTGTAACAAGGCTAGCTAGATAGACCTCATAGAATATGAGCTCTCTGATTGGGACCGTTAACCTGGTTCAATATTAGGGAGTCCTGGCTGACAGATATAAACAGGACTGTCAGAGGTTCAATTCACTCTGAGAGCTGGTTCTAAGGAAGCTGAATCCATGTCAAAGATTCTCCATGCGTAAATAAAGGGTGACTTTGTGATAGGATACTGGCCTCTGTGGAGTTATTTTAATGGTAACTACTCCATTTGAGGTTATTGCCACAATCATATATAGCCTATTTCCATTGTCCCTCTTCTGATCCACCTTAATCAACAGCTAAGAATGCTCTACTATTATTCACTATTTATTCCGATAACATTTTCAAGACGTTTGTGGTTGGAAGTTCTGTTATTCAAATGTTCGTTCCTTAGATTAGTGCCCACCTTGATATCTGTGCCAGATTACTTACTTATTAGCATACCCATGTTCCAAGGTGCTTTCATCCTACAAAGCAATCATTGTTCATGCTCTGGTCCTGAGACAAGAGTGGGTTGGTTACAAAGATATATTAGGCGAAAGTGAGGACTGCAGATGCTGGAGACCAGAGTAGAAAAATGTGGTGCTGGAAAACACAGCAGGCCAGGCAGCATCTGAGGAGCAGGAGAATCGACGTTTCGGGCATAAGCCCTTCTTCAGGAATGAGGCTGGTGTGCCAAGCGGGCTGAGATAAAGGGTAGAGGGGAGGGAATTTGGGGGAGGGGCTCTGGGAATACGATAAGTGGAAGGAGGTGAGGGTGAGGGTGATAGGCCGGAGAGGGGGTGGGGCGGAGAGGTCAGGAAGAAGATTGCAGGTCAAGAGGGCGGTGCTGAATCCGAGGGTTGGGATTGAGATGAAGTCGGGGGAGGGGAAATGAGGAAGCTGGAGAAATCTACATTCATTCCATGTGGTTGGAGGGTTCCTAGGCGGAAGATGAGGCGCTTTTCCTCCAGGCGTCATGTGGTCAGGATCTGGCGATGGAGGAGGCCAAGGACCTGCATGTCATTGGCAGAGTGGGAGGGGGGAGTTAAAGTGTTCAGCCACGGGGCAGTTGGGTTGGTTGGTCCGGGTGTCCCAGAGGTGTTCTCTGAAACGTTCCGCAAGTAGGCGGCCTGTCTCCCCACTGCATCTCCTCCACTTCCCGCACCTCCGCCCTTGAACCCAACCCCTCCAATCCCACTGGTCCTCACCTTCCACCCCACCAACCTCCAGATACATCTTATCAAATACCGTCATTTCCGCCACTTCCAAACAGACCCCACCACCAGGGATATATTTCCCTCCCCACCTCTATCAGCGTTCCGGAAAGACCATTCCCTCCGCGACTCCCTCGTCAGGTCCACACCCTCCACCAACCCCACCTCCACTCCCGGCACCTTCTCCTGCAACCGCAAGAAGTGCCAAACTTGCACCCACACCTACCCCTCACCTCCCTCCAAGGCCCCAATGGATCCTTCCATATCCATCGCAAATTCACCTGCACCTCCACACGCATCGTTTACTGTATCCGTTGCACCCGATGTGGTCTCCTCTACATTGGGGAGACAGGCCGCCTACTTGCGGAACGTTTCAGGGAACACCTCTGGGACACTTGCACCAACCAACCCAACCGCCCTGTGGTTGAACACTTTCCCCTCCACCCCACCTCATCTCAATCCCAACCCTGGATTCAGCACCACCCTCTTGACCTGCAATCTTCTTCCCGACCTCCCACCCCCTCTCCGGCCTATCACCCTCACCTCCTTCCACCTATCGTATTCCCAGAGCCCCTCCCCCAAGTTCTCTCCCCTCTACCCTTTATCTCAGCCCGCTTGGCACACCAGCCTCATTCCTGAAGAAGGGCTTATGCCCGAAACATCGATTCTCCTGCTCCTCGGATGCTGCCTGGCCTGCTGTGTTTTCCAGCACCACATTTTTCAACAAAGATATATTGCAAGGAAATGGCTGATCACTTCCAACATATGAGATCATGGTACTTTCATTCAGCTTTGTTCCTATTTTAATCTGGTTGAAGATTTGTAGCTCGGGTGTCCGTTGCTGTGGTTCTGTTCGCCGAGCTGGAAGTTTTTGCTGCAAATGTTTCGTTCCCTGGCTAGGGAACATTATCAGTGCTGTTGGAGCCTCCAGTGAAGCGCTGCTTTGATGTTTCTTCCGGTATTTATAGTGGTTTGTTCTTGCCGCTTCCGGGTGTCAGTTTCAGCTGTAGTAGTTTGTATATGGGGTCCAGATTGATGTGTCTGTTGATGGATGTTCTTGCCGTTTCCGGGTGTCAGTTTCAGCTGTAGTGGTTTGTATATGGGGTCCAGGTCTATGTGTCTGTTAATGGAGTTTGTGGATGAATGCCATGCCTCTAGGAATTCCCTGGCTGTTCTCTGTCTGGCTTGTCCTATGATGGTAGTGTTTTCCCAGTCAAATTCATGTTCCTGGTTGTCTGAGTGTATGGCTACTAGGGATAGCTGGTCGTGTCGTTTTGTGGCTAGCTGATGTTCATGGATGCGGATTGTTAGCTGTCTTCCTGTTTGTCCTATATAGTGTTTTGTGCAGTCCTTGCATGGTATTTTGTAAACTATGTTAGTTTGGCTCGTGCTGGCTATTGGGTCCTTTGTTCTAGTGAGTTGTTGTCTGAGTGTGGAAGTTGGCTTGTGTGCATCCACACTCAGACAACAACTCACTAGAACAAAGGACCCAATAGCCAGCACGAGCCAAACTAACGTAGTTTACAAAATACCATGCAAGGACTGCACAAAACACTATATAGGACAAACAGGAAGACAGCTAACAATCTGCATCCATGAACATCAGCTAGCCACAAAACGACACGACCAGCTATCCCTAGTAGCCATACACTCAGACAACCAGGAACATGAATTTGACTGGGAAAACACTACCATCATAGGACAAGCCAGACAGAGAACAGCCAGGGAATTCCTAGAGGCATGGCATTCATCCACAAACTCCATTAACAGACACATAGACCTGGACCCCATATACAAACCACTACAGCTGAAACTGACACCCGGAAACGGCAAGAACATCCATCAACAGACACATCAACCTGGACCCCATATACAAACTACTACAGCTGAAACTGACACCCGGAAGCGGCAAGAACAAACCACTATAAATACCGGAAGAAACATCAAAGCAGCGCTTCACAGGAGGCTCCTATAGCACTGATGATGTTCCCTAGCCAGGGAACGAAACGTTTGCAGCAAAAACTTCCAGCTCGGCGAACAGAACCACAGCTATTTTAATCGTCATCATAAATCTATTTTATTTAGCCATTTGCTTTGTTGAATCATTGTAAATCCTATTTTTAAAAAAATCTTTGTCTTCTACCATTTTGGTAGTTGCATAATAGAATGAGAATGGATTTGTTGACTAATTGGTGTTTTTAATATCTATCAATTAGTCTACAACAGACACACATCTGATACAACGAAGACGTCATTGGTGCAGATGCTTTAATAAATATGTCCAAATTATTTTTTTTCCCTGTCATGTATGCCATGTTTGCCATGACACATTTTCTTTCAATTATTCAAATACAGAATCGTAAAGTATTATTTTTAGAAAGAATTTCATTTGATTTAGTTATTTCTGGATCGGCTATGGGAAAGCAGTGACAGTGGGCACTTAATAAGTAAGGCTGCAGCACCACTAGAAATTGCCAGTAACAACATGGGAACTTAATTGTGTTTTAAACAATCCCTCTTACTTGTTTCAGGTGAACGGTGTAAACCTTCGGAGTGCTACCCATGAGCAGGCAGCAGCAGCACTCAAAAGAGCTGGTCAGACTGTGACCATTGTTGCCCAGTACAGACCAGAAGGTAAGCATGTGTGTTGTACTGAAACTGATTTTGAGTGAGGAACTTCGGTGCTTCTGATGATAATTAGGTAAAGCCAGATGTAATGTGTAATAACCGTACCTTACAGCAAATAGTATTCCTCTCTAGTTTACTTATGAATGCCTGATAGTTTAATAAAATTCTTCAAAATGTCAGTCAGTATCCCCGTCACATTCAGTTTTTCCACGTCGATGCTTAAACAGTACTTAATACGTAGTGCAACATGATTGTTGTACTTGATTATGAAATAATCTGAATGAGTACTATTTCAAGTTGAACACTACACCTGAAGTTAAGTCTCGAAGGCTATTTCAGTTTCCATAGTTTTTGTTCTCTCTGCAGTGCTTTGTGTCCTTTTCAGGGTAGGTTTAAATTGCCTTCGTATTTTGGTAGGAACTTGGAACTGACCCAATACTATATATGAAACACAACACCAATACAATTCTGTAGGGTTGTTTATTTGGATTGAACTACTGTAGTCTATGTTTGTTGCCTCAAGGGGGCCTCAGTGAGCCGTAGAAACACAAATTGCTGGGGCCATTGAAATGAGATTCAACAAAAAAAGACAATTCAACTTCCTTGATTAAAAAGGTAAAACAACACTGTCATATATCAGTGATGCAACCAATTGATTTAACCAGGAATTACTCTGATTAAATGGACAACTACTAGTGGAACATTGATCCTACACCTGTTCTTCGTGGGGAAAGGAAAGAGGAGAAATTTGCAAACTATTATATTTAATGTTTTGAAGACATTCCTATGCACTTCATATACAATTAGTTAATTGTTGCACAGTCACAGTAACACTGTAGCTGAATTCGACAGCCATTTAAATTAATTGTATAAATATTATACAATCAGTGGGCGGCTCAGTGGTTAGCACTATTGCCACACAGTGCCAGAGACCGGGGTTCAATTCCCGCCTCGGGCAACTGTCTGCATGGATTTGCACATTGTCAGCGTGGGTTTCCTCCGGGTGCTCCGGTTTCCTCCCACAGTCCGAAGATGTTCAGGTTAGGTGAATCGGCCAGGCTAAATTGCCCGTAGTGTTAGATGAAGGGGGAAATGTCGGGGAATGGGCCTGGGTGGGTTTCTCTTTGGAGGGTCGGTGTGGACTTGTTGGGCTGAAGGGCCTGTTTCCACACTGTAAGTAATCTAATCTAAAAAAAATTATAATCAATGTTTCATGGTATAGATTAGGAAAGAAATCTTGCTTATGACATTTTAAATAATGCCACAGAACCCTTAATGCACAAACACATTTTCAGTTTCATGTCTTCTCTGAAGATTGCTTTATTTTGGTCAGTTTATTACTTGGTGCGTGCAGAAGCTCAACACCACTCATTGAGTGTCTAAGCTAAGCTATGAAGAAAATTACACCTGTAGAATTTATGTTCATATCATATTAGCCTGGAGAATGAGCAAAGGTTTCATGATGGCTTCAAATAAAAGCTGTAATATACTGCAAAAAAGTAGCTGGTCCAGACTCTCTTACTTGAATAAAGTAGTTCAATTTGCTTTTTGTCAATTACGCAATAGCTATATATCACATTTCTTTCTTTGTACATATATGTCCGAAAGAAAAAGCCAAATGTTGATACAAAATTAATGTTTCATTTTTAATTATTCCCTTGGAATGTTTTGAATATTCCATTCAACATGGACCATTCTGGTTATTCTTCAATCTTAGAAAGTATGATACTTCACAACTGATGACTTTTCCATCTTAAGAGAGAAAGCAACATTTAAATATCCAACAGATGGACTAGACCATCACTTGCACAAAAGTGATTTCAAAACTCATTCTTACAATTAACCCTCACTTGCTCAATTCGCAGAAGTATCCTACCTCCCTGGGCACAGTTTACCAAGATCCTGTACACTCGGCAGCTTTAACGCTTCACAGAAATGTGTGCTGCTCTTTGAATTCTGATACATGTGCACTAATTATTCTTCCTTTTTAGTTCAAGTTGTTGATTTGGTCCTATACAAGCCAGGTGAAGCTATCATTCTTCTATCCCTTTCAGTCCAGTTATGTGCTTTTCTCCTTCAAGTTAATGCTGGTTCTCTTCTACTGTCCAAGTGCAAAGTACCATTCCTAATTTTCCACTCTTTTCCTTCTGCCTTCCCCTCTACCTTCACGTATACCTGTACCTAAGTAGTTGGAACTATTCCAAGTAAATACACCAGGGTCAAAATTATTCTTCTTGAGAGCTCTGTGATTTTTTTGAATTTTTTTTCATTCTCACTAAATATTTTATTTGATGATGCAGTTACCTGGTAATCTTACCTTTTGTGTTTATGTTGTTTTTTTAAGGATTTCTCCATGTGGTAGATAAAATGACACAAATACCAAGGATTGCATGCATATTATTAAATCTTTTAATTTGGAATCTATCAATATATTTTTGTGAGTTTAATATAAATACATTTTATAAACCTTATCATTTTATGATTTATCAAAATAAATAGTTAAATTCATAATTTATGGAAAAAAATACAACATTAAAATTGAGTTTCAAGGAATTACTTTTTTTCTGTATACAGGAAAAATATAACTTATGAATTGCTTCCTGAAAACCTTTGTGAAAATTGAATGCAGGATGCTGGCTATCATCTGGGTTAAGAAAATCTACAGCCTATCCGTTGCTTTTTATTCTGTGCTTCTATATAAAAAAACTTAACATCCTCAGCAATCCTGATTGCCTGTCCATTACGGAACGTTCTTCTGTATGCCCTATCCTCACTGCAGGTTAAGGATGATAATTAGTAATAAACTCTAACAAACGTGACTGATACTTGGGCTTCTCTTCTCTTGAGGAAGAATAAAGATGTAAAATAATTGTAAATGATAGGTGTGAAAGCAGAAAATGGATCCACTCTGCTGAGGGAAAAGCCAACAAGACACCCATAAGACATGATGTGCAGAAGGTGCCAGACAGGAGTGATCGAGGAAGTGTTAGGCATGGTGGAGGAATGAACGAGGGAGGGAACAGTCCCTGTGGAATGCTAATGGTGGAGGGGGAGATGTATTGCTGATGATATTCTGCTGGAGGTGGTGTAAATAGTAGAGGATGATCCTTTGAATGCGGAGACTGGTGGGGTGGAAGGTAAAGACAAGAAAACCTCTATCATATTCTCAGAGGGAGGGGGAAGGAATGGGGCAACAGTCCAGGAAATGGGTCAGACACAGAAGAGAGGCTTGTCAACCACAGTGGACTGTTTCCTTGGTTGCGGTATAAGAAAGACATATGAGGTGTGCTCTGATGCAAAGTGGCATCATTGGAACAGTTTTGACCAAGGCAGATAAATTGGGAGGATGGAATGGAGTCCTCCAGGAAGCAAGATGTGAGGAAGTATTTGGTCAAGGTAACTTTGGGAGGCTGTGGATTTGAAATGGATATTAGTGGATAGCCTATTCCCAGAAATGGAAATAGTGAAGTCAAGGAAGGGGAGGGAAGAATCTGATGGAGTCAGTGAAGGTGAGAGAGAGATAGACATTGAAAACAAAACATTTTTTTTCCCAATTCTGGGTGAAAACAGGAAGCAGAATCAATTACTTCATTGATATATCAGAGAAAAGGTTGTGGGAAAGGGGTCCAAATTGACTGGCACAAGGAATGTTCCACATAACTCAAAAAAAAGAGGCAGGCGTAGCTGAGGCTGACACACCCTTATAGCTGTGTGAATATATATAATCACAGTTGGAGAAAGTGGGACAAGTTAAAGGAGAGGTTGTTCAAAGCAAGAACAAAATAGCCAGGTGAAAGAGGTTGGTGGTGATGGATGGGAACTGATCAGATCCCCTTTCAAGGAAGAAGCAATGGGCCTTCAGACCATCCTGATATTGAATGGACATGTAGAGAGATTGGACACACATGTAGAGGGATTGGACACACATGTAGAGGGATTGGAAACACATGTAGAGGGATTGGACACACATGGTGAAGAAGATGCAGCTGGGCCAGAAAACTGGAAATTGTGGAACCATGTAAAGAGTTATAAATGGGCAGATTTTGAATAAAATGTAAAATATTCATCAAAATATGAAGAAATAAGTTGAGTGGGACAGGAATAGGCTGAAACAATGGGTCTGACAGGGTAGCCTTGTTAGTGATTTTGAAAAAGGGATAGAAGCAGTATTGGGGAACATTGAGATGGAGCTAAGAGAGGATGGAGTCAGTGATAGTGCTGGAAACAGCAGCTTGATGTTCAGTGTTGGGGTCATGATCCAGGGCAAATGGGAGGAAGTGTCTGACAGCTGGGGCATAAATAATGCAAGGTACACAACAGCAGCACCACTCCTACCAATAGATTAGATAGCAGATTACATTTGAGAGAATGAAGAACAGCTAGTTCAGAGGTTGTAGGTTAGAGTGGTAAGAAGAGCAGAGAATTTAATATGGTCGATGTCACATCAACAGTTCTTGATGAAGAAAACAAATGCAGATAAGTGGCCACAGCATGGGGTCCAAGTGGAGGCAGAGTATTGGAAATGAGTGAAAGATCTCTGGAGCGAGGAGAGGTGGGTACATAGGCAAAGACAAAGGGAAAAAAGTTAAACAGCATGTCATGCCTGAGCTGTTTTGAGGTGAAGCAAAGGAATCCTTAGTAATTTGCTGAGCACAGATCATTCAGCATCGGAAGATCAGAGGACATAGTGAATATGCACCAAGAGGAGGGAAGGGAAGGGGAGGAAGAATTCAGAAGGGCGTTCATACCTGTGAAGATAAAGAAGATAATGAGTTGCTGCTTGTTAATTCATTGGGTGGATACAGATTCAAACAGATACAAAAATCTTCTCATCAGCAGTGCAGGGAGTAGCTCAGCTTACCAATGATGTCAGTCTACAGCTACCATTCTGTTAACCACAATATGAATATCTATGATATACATATAGCTTCAACAACAGTTGCTTGTCTCTCTGCAACGCAATTGTACTAAATGAGCTATTTCATCAACATGTATTCTTATTTCTGGCCAAGTGGACAACTGACGAGCAATGTTCCTCTCCTGGTCCTTGACAGACACAGTAAACTGAAGGATAACACTTTTATATAAAGTCCAGCAGCTTCATTTGCCACTTTGTTGCCTTTAGAAAATATCAATTTATCAGCATACCGTCAACTACATAATGTGGAATGGAGTCACAGAGTGGCTAATGATGAAAGACATTACTTACGCACTTCACCAGTTACCACATTTAATTGAATTCAGTTTGAAATACTGATATTTGAATGTAATTATCAGTACCAATACATTAACACTTTCACTAACATGTCTGGCTGATGCTTTTACATGCACTCCCTTTGATTGGAGGCTAGATTTCTAATACTTACGAGATTATACTTAATATCATAAATGTTTTCACAAATATTAACTCTGGTTTGTTAAATTGGCAAAAATATAAGCCATTCTTTTCAAACAGTTTTATAATTTTGCAGAAATGCACCCGAAGAAATAATCATAAATGTCCATATAATCTTGATAAATATATCAAAGAAAGCATCAGTCAAAATGTACAGGGCCCTGACTAATATGGACTAGGGTGGAAAATCTGGGGGGATTTGCATGCAAAGTCAATTGAGGCCTTTCTTTATGTCAGCAATAACTGGGTGCATTTTCCAACCGAAGTCTGACTTCGACTAGCAATTCTCACTAGACAGTGGCAAGATGCCTATTAAGAGGGATTATTACAGGCTTTCATGAACAGGGGGGATTGAGTTTAAGAGCCACGAGGTTTTGCTGCAGCTCTATAAAACTCTAGTTAGGCCACACTTGGAATTTTGTGTCCAGTTCTGGTCACCTCATTATAAGAAGGATGTAGATGCTTTAAAGAGGATGAAGTGGAGATTTACCAGGATGCTGCCTGGATTGGAGGGCTTGTCTTATGAAGAGAGGTTGAGTGAGCTATGGTATTTCACACTGGAGAGAGGGAAGAGAGGTGACTTGATAGAGGTGTACAAGGTAATAAGAGGCATAGATAGAGACAGATAGTCAGAGACTTTTCCCCAGTGCAGAAATGCTGTCATGAGGGGTCATAATTTTAGGGTGATTGGAGGAAGGTGTAGGGGAGATGTCAGAGGTAGGTTCTTAACGCAGAGAGTAGTGGGTGGTGGAATGCACTGCCAGTAGTGTTAGTAGAGTCAGAGACATTAGGGACACTTAAGTGACTTCTGGACAAGCACATGGATGGCACTAAATTGAGGTGTGTGTAGGTTAGGTTGATCTTAGATTAAGATAAATGCTCAGCACAACATCGTGGACCAAAGGGCCTGTACTGTGCTGGACTGTTCAATGTTCTATGTTCTATAAATTGTTAATGACATCATTAATTGCATTTGTTACCTAATTAAAAATTTTCAGCCAGAAGTGCCAAATGGATGATCCTTTTCATCTCCTCTAAAGTCCCCAGTATTACAGATCAATTTACGTCACGTGTAACCAAGAAACTATTGAAGGCACTGGATATTGTAAAGGTTCTGACAATGTTTTGGCAATAGACCTGAAGACCTATGTTCCAGAACATTGCGTACCCCTAACCAATTACTCTAGTTCAGCTACAACACTGGCGTTGTAGACTGAATTTGAAAGATACGATGATGTAGGTCTCTGTGCTGCCATTCTCTGTAGGGAAACTAAATACTAAGAATTCCAGACATGAAAGTTGAAGCAGGTGTCTGGTGACTCCAGTTAGCCATCCTGGTCACCAGGAAACAAAATCTCAGTGAACTGGCCATACCCATACTCTATACAATGATGCTGACATTTCACTCCTGCCAGCCTCTCTGGATTCTCATGGCACTACATCAACCCTTTTAGAGGCTGCTTCTGCATTTTTAAGCCTTTACTAAATGTGCTGTGTGCTTAAGGACAGGCACCTAGTATACAAGTTTGCTCACTTGCTCGCTTAATACTCAACCATCATTAACAGCCCACTTGGGATGCTCACGGCATCCCTGCCTTCCCTTGTGTTGCCTTCCCTTGCTTTTTTCCGTTTTTTTTTCCCCCAGGTTAGAGCTCTAAGTTCACAGAACATCTGTCTTATCTTGCTGTTTAGTGTCAGGAAGCTGTAGTTGTAAGCCATCCTCAGACAAGTCAAGGGAGGTAATCTTCAGCTGGGTGGGGTCGCAGCATATGAAGTGAAGGCAATATTAGTATTAGTCCAAGAGTAATGGTCTATTCTGGCAAGACCCAGGAGTGTCGGGTTCATCCAGACATGGGCTAGCAATTAATGTTAGGGGTCCTATAGGGTGGGGTGGGCCCAGTCAGATGGCCACTCAGGGTAGTCATGGCCAGGCTCCTCACCTCTCTGGGACTGAGGAGCTGAATGTTGGGCTGTTCACCAGCTGTCTTGGCTCTTTCTGTTCTCTTATGGACTGTTTTTCCTGGAATGAGAGAAAGGCAAGGGTGATGTAAGATGAATGTGGGTGGTACATCTGTTTGTGGTTAGTGCTGATGATGGTGGAGAAGTGTTAAGTTATCCTGAACTAGTGAGTAGGCAATTCAGAGTCTGTATAGAGTTGGGGGGGGGGGGGTTGCAGTTGAGTTGGGTGAGATTGAGTAAGGGCAGATGTTGCAAATAATAATGAAAGTGGTAAAGTTTTGATGGGAGATGCATGCAGTTCCCAAGACAGAGTGAGTGTAAGGTATCAGAGAGAAGATGATAGCATTTAATTTAGCTGAGTGGAGGTCATTGATCTTCTTCCTTCACTGCTAGGCACTCCTCCAGACCACTGAGAGTGAAAAATAACCTGGTTGGAAATCTCAAATAAGACTGATAACAAATAATCTTGTGGCTTCTTCTTCTGGTCTTTGGGAAACAGGATGTGTTCCTCTGCAACATCCCATCAACTAGGACATCTGGGTGGCTGCCTACAAAGGAAGGTGCCAATTTCTCCATATTTGCCACATCAGGGACAAATGTCAGGAACTCTGTCAGAGTGACAATGCATGTCTGGGTACACAACAGCCTGTTCAAGATGGTGCAGGTGCCAAGAGTAATGGTCTATTCTAGCAAGTCCCAGCAATGTTGAGTTCATCCAGATATGGGCTAGCATCTGATGTCAGGTGTAATATAGGTTGGGGTGGGTGAGTAATGAAATGTGTTTCTGACAAGAGTGTGAGAAAACAGGTTAGTCCTTGAGGAGAGCAACCTGCCATGAAACTCAACAAAATTGACATTAAGCCAAAAACTCAGTAACATTTTGCCGAGTTTGTTCACACACATATTATAATATAATTTCTAAGCATTCTCAATGGGAAAATGGTTTGTTGACCTAGGATAAACCTTTCATTTAAAATGTTGAATTGATAGATTCCAGTCTCATTTTTTAACCTTTATCCGAATTCAAGTAATCACACTTTACTGTGCTGATGAAGAATTTATTTAGATTGGAGCTTCTAAAATTGTTGGTGTTTGTGAAAGAATGGCATGGTACCTGTTGATCTACTCAAAGGTGTGCAAAACTATGATCACTGGGTCAATATTAACAGCAAAGACAAGGGGGAAAGAAATTCTGAAGTACCTGGAGAAATGTTAAGCTGAATTAACACTGAATTCTGGGCAGTAGAATGGAGGTAAGAGAGGTGAATAGCTTGGGAAGGGAAAAAGAAAGAGGGTTCAACTTCAGAGTATGAATAAACTATTAGTGATGTGGCTTGAAAAAAATACTGAAACCTTTTACTTAGGCATTCTTCCCTTGTACAACAGACATAACACAGGGAGTCAACTTGAATTTAATTAAACAAACACTTTTTATTTAACTATTGAGGTACTGATTCTCAATATAAATGCATTGAGCATTTGCTTCTTACTACATATAACCTAACTTCAACTTTAACTCACTTCACCTGGCTTCTCGTTATCTTATTTTAATTTTATTCACATTTTTAACTTCAATTTTGACTCTATTAGCTTGGCTTGAAACAAAACACTATTCTAATTCAAGTGAAGTGGCCAATTTTGCTGTAGGTGTAGATCTTGTCCCGTGGTTCTTTGTCTTTTCTGAAGACAACCAGGGCATGTGCTTCTCAAATGTTGGTCACCTGCAAAATCCATTGTCTGGAATCATTTATCCCGAAGTATGCTCATTTTCCAGAGACTTCTTTGGCAATTAGCCAATGAATTGATCAAACCTAATCACAATGTTCAACTTAGCCAATGGAGATTATTGGTAAACAGCTCCCAAATGTTTATATCAAGTTGTAAATAACTGCATTATATGCTCGATATAAGGTCATGGTGGTTTCAGAATGTCTGGCAGACCACCACAAAAACCTCATTTATTTGGTCAACACAGAAAACTGCAGGTCACAGCTTACAGGACAAGACCCAAGTTCTGGCTGCAGTTTTAACCTAGGCCAGAGTTTAAACTAACTTGACAAACGTTCCTGCCATGCTCGCTTGTAGCTCTGAACCAGTCTCACAGGCATTTCTGCTGCAGTCCACCCAATCACAGAGGACAACAGTGTAGGAAGTTGGGAGTGGAGCTTTAAATTAGGCTTAACGCAAAGCATATTGTATGGACAGTCACAGACTATGAACAGATGAAGAAGATGTTATTAGGAAGAAAGTTACTGATCTTTAACTGTCTAGTAATACATGCATAATTGCTATATGCAGTTTAAATGCCGAATATTTAGTGGGTCACCATGCAACTTAGATAAAAGCCTGTATTAAATGTGTGTTAAAATATGAAATTCTTTGGATTGTTTTAATACTAAATTCTGTCACAAAGTTAAACATTTTCAATTACTCAGTAACAAAATTCAGAACAGAATGGCTTAAAAATGTAAATCATTGCTTTAACTCCATTCCTGTGGGAATGTGTTCTAAAAAGCAGCCAAACAGCTGTGCAGCAGGCGGGAGTATTTCCATCAGTGGTTTTAATGCACAGATTAAATTTAGTAATCAAGACATTGCAAGCTAGTTATTCACAATCTGATCCATGGTAGAAGAGTCTGAAAGTCATTGCACTCATTTAGAATTTTATTTTTGGTTTGGGATTACATCACACTCCAGTGAGCATTTGTATCATCCATTTAATTAAGTTTTACTTTCGGAATTGGAATTATCTGGTGTATATTCTTCTGTCATAGTTTATGTCAAGACCACTGGATTAAAATTTAATTATTCATTGAATCAGAAATTGCTGGACCTCAGAACATCTTCCAAAAATCTTAGAAACCAAGTCAAACCACATCTGTAGATGTTAATGTGAGGATAAGATCAGTGTTATCGAGCTTAGTTGCAATGTTAGGGAGCAAACAGTTCCAGTCCATTTGCAGTACTTTGGTAGATCCATTCTCTGAACAATATCAACACTCACAGTCTCTAGAAAGAAACCCGTAGAACAAGTTTCTATCACATCCCAGTCTCTCTTAACAGTTTCTCTGCAGATCATTATCAGTCACAATGTTATTTTTTTAATTTTCTCAGTCCCTGTGACTTTAGCTAGATTCCACACCACAGACATATTTAGATGACCACATTTTTGGATGTTATCCACAGTTAGTATCAGCTGGATTGGTTTACTGTGCTTCAAATCTTTGATAGTTCCCACTATTATAGTCTCCCAGAATGTATCCTCACAATCTCTGTCCGTCAGAAGGTTCCTGCGATCCTATGGATGGTTTTTTTCAACATTGGAGAAATCCCATGATTCTAGATTTGTTGATGAATTTGTGTTCAAATTAGTTTCCAGTATATTCTAGACGATGAGAAGAAACTATGTACTTTACAGTGGGTTAGGTAACATACGTTTGTTGAATTAGTATAGTAATTATGCAGTTGATGGTTAGAGTGTGGTGTTTGGCTTCTGCACCTATCCTAGTTCTTTCCATCTCACTCTCCTCTTTTTAAACTCATTTCTGACCTAATGTTGCCTTCTTGGGTTTAGTGTCAGTTATTTTTGACTACTGGTATGTCTCCATGAATCCACTGATGGATTATTTTCTACATTAAAGAGCAATATATATATAATTTGGTGTTGCTGCATTCCTGAAGAAGGGCTTATGCCCGAAACGTCAATTCTCCTCTTCCTTGGATGCTGCCTGATCTGCTGCATTTTTCCAGCAGCACATTTTTCAGCTCTGATCTCCAGCATCTGCAGTCCTCACTTTCTCCTTGCTGTAAGCTTGGATGGGCAAAATTAATGGTTCTTAAAACCTTGTTTAATAGAGGATAAAAATAGTGAACTTTTACTCTAATCATTTTTAAGATATCCTGCAACATGTGTCAATATCCCTGATTAAATAATAACTCTTTGCCCACATCATTGTAACATACTGGAGTTGAATGTTTCCTGTATCGTAAAGACTGCTCCTTGCGCAATAAGATACTGTGAACTTGAGTCTCTTACACTGTGTTTGTGGCTGATCCAAAGTTTTATTCATCATATGGCTTTCAATACTGAGTTCACCATCCTGAGAGGAAAACAGACTAACTTCAAGCTTTGTTCACAGTTTGGAAATTACTAACAATTGTAATCAAAAGATTACTTGCAATGTCCTTAAACTTAAATTTGTCCAAAAACGACTACACTGACATATTACTCTACCAACCTTTAGAAATGAGAAAAAAAACTATATTGGGCAGAATTTTAACTGTTGGTATGATGTGTTTGAATTCTAAAAATGTGGTAGCTGATTCTGGACAAATGAATAACTCAACATGAAGCTGTCGGTTTCCATTTTTAACCATATATTTTTGGAGATGGTTAAGAAACACCTCTGAGTTGTTAGACATGTAAGAGACCAATTTTGTTTTGGGGGGTAGGGGGCGTACTATAAACTAAATTGGAAGTTGGACTGCTATAACTGAAATACCACAAGAGATTTGCAACTTAAAAGTTACGTGCTCCTTATTTTTGAGCTGTGTATTACAATGTTACTTTTTGAACTTTGAGAGGAAGAATTTGAAACTGATTTGGAGTGAGAGACTTTTGAGTTAAGGAAGTTCTGTCTTTCAACAATCCTGCTGACTATTAAAAGTTGCAAATGCCAAGGCAGCATTGATAGAAACTTCCAAAGCCTACGTGTGTGTGTGTGTGTGTGTGTAAAAAGACAGAAAAACCAAAGCTCAAAAGAAAGATTCCTAATACAAGAATTACTCTAGGTCCACCCAATAAACTAATGAATCAAAGAAGAACATTACCCTGCAGACAAAAGCCTGACAATTCCCATTCCTAAAATGTGAGAAAATAACTTTCTACCTATGATCTGGATTTTTATTGTTGAAATTTTGTTTACTCATTCTTTATTCTTTTTCCACTCATATGTGTTAAAGTGTTCGTCTTTTGTCTGTCTTAATTGTAAGTGTGTATGTTGAAGGAGTATAATTTAAATTAGAAATCTTTCCTTTATTCTGCTTTTTGTTCAAGGCGAGTGTGCTATGATAAATAGAGTTACTGATGAA
The DNA here is from genome assembly GCF_020745735.1 of Hemiscyllium ocellatum. Lineage (NCBI taxonomy): Eukaryota > Metazoa > Chordata > Chondrichthyes > Orectolobiformes > Hemiscylliidae > Hemiscyllium > Hemiscyllium ocellatum. Next base: position 98,788,676 of record NC_083411.1, on the reverse strand, counting down.
CTCTGACGTGAATTGTTTTTGTCCTGAATAGGTGTCAGTCATGCAAACTGTGATCTAATTGGGATTTTATACATTTATACATTTTGTGATGGCTGTGGAACAATGTGGACAATTATCAACACACTCTTCCCAGTTAAGTCAAAGGTTTGAGGGTTCACCGCTGGGATCTTTTGAGGGTGACATAAAGTTGGATGTGGAGTTAGTGTATGTGATAAAGGATAAAAGGACACTACCAGGTTTATCATTACTAAAGTAAGACGGCATTGGAAACAAATGAAATCGTCCTCCAGTTGGAACAGGTATCCCTGATAGATTTGTAGGAAAATAACAAAAGGCAGATTGCTGTAATTGGCAAATAAATTAGGGGTAGAATTGCCTGCCAAAGTATCTGGCACTTGCAGAAATACAGGAGAGACTAGATACAGAGTGGTTGAGTTAGCCATGATTCAATCACAGTTAAAAGCTTGAACAAAAAAAAAGAGTGGATGCAGGATGAGGTAGACAAGGGTTTTAAAAAGCAGGAAATTGAGATAAGAATGCTTGTTAGAACCCTAATTTATTTTTCATTATTTTGTTCTTTATTTAATTTTTGGTTTTGAGCTGTGAACAGTGAAATGAGAGCTGAAAGGTGGCTTTTGAAACTGTGAGCAGCAGCTTGTGTTTAAAAAATAAACAAATGAGCTGCTTTTGAGGCCAGGCCTCAAAGTAAATTGCAGATTGTTTATTGTTAAAAAATGTTCTACACATTCTGGAGAAGCTTTATGCTGAAGGAGATGGCAGGTGTTGAATGTTAACTGGGACCGTGGGGAGATGGTTGGTCTGGCAGAGCGAAGCCAGAGTTTGAATTGGTATTTGAATCAGGTACCTGCAAAAGCTGTCTGACCAAGGTTTGCTTTCTCTCTGGTTGTCCTCTTAGCATCAACTTGGTGTAAGTTCAGAGAATAGAATCTCAATTATAAGAACAAAATGAATATTCCTCATAACCTACTGGATGCTATCTGCATGCATCTGTATCATTAGAAGGCAAGATATGATTCCAGTTGTTGATGATGTTACAAATGTGTAGACTACTTACGTGAGCTGGCCAGTTGCATCTCATTTACTTTTCCATTCTGATTTATTCTTCAACTGTATCTATTTATCTGCCTGTTTTTGTATAAGAGTGGAGGCTAAAATTAAAGAGGATTGGTTAACAGGTTAGACATTAGTCTGACTACCTTGATGTTTAACTTTGTTCTGCTAAAGTTACTGCATTGTGAATAAATTGTAAAGTCTTTAGTTTGAGCTATAAACATGTGTTTAGGATCAATTATCCACAAAGTACAGAGGAATCTCAGCATTCGATTATCTGAATATTGGACTGTCTGGCAAGATTGCAAGGTCCTGCGTTCAGGTAGACTACGTTATCCAGCATTTGAGTAACCGAGCGATCTACTGCCTGCCCATGTCCTTTGGATAATCGAGATTCCTCTGCATTCTGAAATGTCCCCTTAATGTCTATATTGATCTTTCCCTCAGCCTAGTATGCCAGTTCACTTCAGCTAGCTCAGTTGCCCCTATTTAGGTTTAAAACACTAGTCTTTTATCCAATGGTCTTCAAAAGTTACATGATCTTGTCTAACCAACAACTGAACCCTGTACAATTTCACTTGTGACATTCCCAAATTGTGGCAAAAAAACGTTAAACATTCTGTGCAACATAACATTATCCAAACTTCAATTCTTCCAAGTTTATATTCCAAAAAAGGAGTATTTAGCACTGAAAGAAACTCCAAACTCCTGTGTCAAATGTGATTTCTCTTTCATAAATGCATGTGGACTCTGCCAATGTTGTAATTGCTTCTAAGTGTCTTCTTATCACATGCTTTATAATAGAATCTATTATTTTTCTTACTACTGACACCAGGCTAACGTTGTCTGCAGTTCCCTGTTTTCTCTCACCCTCATTTATTTGATAATTGCAATCTTCCAGGTACTGCTCCAGGAGCATTAGAATTTTGAATAATGATTAACAATATATCCGTTATCTTTATAGGCACATCTTTCAGCATCTAGGATGAAAACCATTGGATCCCAAAGACTTGTTAACTTTCAGTTCCATTAATTTGTCCAGTATTACTTATATAATAAAGCACTTTTGTTTTAGTTTTTCATTCTCACCAGTTCCCGGAAACTCTTACTTCTGGATGATTTCTTAAAGCATTCTCTGTGAAGACATGTAGAAAGTAGTTATTTAGCTTCTTTGTCATTCTCCTATTTCCTGTTTTTGCCTGTAATGAATCCATGTATATCTTTCTAATATTTTCTTTTTAACATTTCCCTAGAAGCTTTTAGAGTCAATTTTTATGTCTCTAGTTTACATTTGTATTCTATTCTTCATTTCTTTATCAATTTCTTAGCCCTCCCTTGCTGAGTTCTGATATACTCCTAATGCTCAACCTTTTGACTTTGGCAAGTTCATAAACCTTGTCTTCTAAAGCAAGATTATGCTTATAATAGCCATAAAACGGAGACAGAACTTAACAAAAGACAAAATTTACTCAGTTTCTCCCTTGATGTGTATTTTTTTTCTCTACAGGTAGAAGGTTGTAATGCTGGGAAATGCATTGTTCAGGGATGATATAATGGTAACATTTGTAGAGGTTGAGACTTAAGTGTGAGATGTCAATAAGATACAGCCAAGTGTTCGTATTGGTTGTTCAGGCTTTGTTTGTGCACTTTAGGAATTATCAGAAGAGAAAGCAATGAATGGAGATACACGTTTTGTTGACTGGGGCAATTCTATGCAGGAGAATGCAGGGGAAGAGGGAATGTGAGGGTTTTCATCTGCAAAAGAGTTGTTATTACCACGGTGCATAAGGAAATGGTAGATACACTGCAGAAATATTTATGTCCATCTTAACAGTGGAAGGCACAAATTAGTTACCGGAATTAAAGAGTAACAAAGAGTCTAATATGAATAAGAAACTTAAGGTAATTAACAGCAGAAAAAAAGTAATAGTGCAATTTAAGTTACTAAAATCTGATCAATTTCTAAGGCCTAATGGGCGACATCTTAGCTTTCTAAAATCAGCCAAACAGATAACAGATGTGCTGGTTGTGATTTTTCAAAATTCCCAAAATTATGGAATAATCCAAGCAAATGTATCAATGCTATTTATGAAAGGGGGAGAGAGAAAAGAGGAAACTACAGACGTGTTAGTTATTAAGAAAACTCTGGATTCTATTGGTAAGCAAATATTGATGAAAAAATATACATTTTGTTAATGCTTTTTGGCTTGATACAACTTTTCAATTTGCAAAAGCATACAAAGGAAAGGGAAAAGTTTCTACTGTAAGACTGGAGAGCGCTGATTGGATCACCAATGCACAATGATTGATAATTATCATGACGAATATAACAATTAATGGTGACTGTCAGTTTACTACCAAACTGTTTAAACTTTAAACCAGGATGCTGCCTGACCTGCTGTGCTTTAACCAGCAACACATTTTCAGCTCTGATCTCCAGCATCTGCAGACCTCACTTTTTACTACAACTTTGGTCAAAGCTTTGCCCTGAGAAATAAACCCGAGAATGTGACCTATTTTGTTGAACTAAGCAGGTATCGTGTTTGTACGTTGTTAAACTAGCTGATGCCATCACAGGACAGGTTAGATTCCATGGTTTAGATTAGATCTGATTCAATTCCCTACAGTGTGGAAACAGGCCCTTCAGCCCAACAGGTCCACACCAACCTTCCGAAGAACGACCCATCCAGACCCATCTCCCTCTGGCTAATGCACGTAACACTATGGGCAACACCAACACAATTCACCTGCCTGCACATTTTTGGAATTTGGGAGGAAACTGGAGCACCTGGAGAAAACCCATGCAGACACAAGGAGAATGTGCAAACTCCACACAGATAGTTGCCTGAGGCTGGAATTGAACCTGGGACCCTTGTCCTATGAGGCCACAGTGCTAATCACTGAACCACCGTGCCACCCCAGGTGGCTTGATAGATTATATTTTGTTTTTAATTTTATTTAACAACATGGTCTCTTACCGAAATATGAACAGCAATGTTGCAGATTTAGTTTTAACAATAAAACAGAGGTTTAATATGTAAAAGAAAAGAAGGAATAAAAAAAAACATGTAATGCTATTTGAAACATTTTTAAACGCAGTAAAATGCAATATTCCATCTGTCCCAACAAGTTTTATAGTGCTCATACAACCATGGAGATTATACTTGCCTGTCACATTTGTAGATTTACCTTAACTATTTCTTTCAATTCCAAGTCTTGAAAGTCTGATAGCCTCTTCCTTACGTATTCACACAACTGAGCTTAAATTTGCTTAGCTTCAAATATCACCTTTTGGACTAGAACTCTCAAATGAAAATCCTTACACTGAGGTAATCTATTTCTAACTTTTTCATACATCTATCTTCAAACAGGGTGTCTGTTTCCAATCCTATGGGTGTTACCCCAAAGCAAAAGGAGGACTCCAGATCTTTCGAACTGAAAGCAGCCTAATGCTAATCGGTGTTCATTCTGTCCATCCTTAAAACTCTCTCAATGCAAACACATTTCTATTAGCACTCCAGGAACTACATCTCTCATATCAATTTCATAAAAACCCGTATCTCCATAAATACTGGCACATTAATAATTAAAGCCACTCTTGCACACAGAGCAAAACCCATGTGCCACGTGTTTAAAATCTAAACTCAAAAAGTATATTTTAAACATACATCACATAGTTTGCCCACCTGGAGGAAATGTGTTATTAAGAAGTATTTTGATTATCTATGAAAAATAATCTTCATGCTATTTCAATGTCACATTAACAGTAATAACATATTAAAGCTAAGCTTATAATGAATTTTTCATACCACGTAAATCCATGGATAGCATTTCCCTCAATGCCCCTTCATATGCACTTTCAATAAAGTGTCTGCGTTAACATTTTCTCTTTCAAATCCATGAACAATTTTCAAGTTATACAGCTAGAAAATTAACCTCCACCCACCAAAACATACATGTTATTGCCATGAAATGTATCAAAGAAAATCTAAAACATTGCAGTCCCTGTAAATAACAGCTTATTTTCTATTGTTGGCAATACATATTTAAAAATGATGTAGATTCAACACAAAACTCAATGTCTGTTTCTTAATGATTGAATATTTTTGCTGACATGTGGTCAGTTTCTTTAAAAGCTAACTGGCATGCCACTCATACCCATCTGGTCATTTTCCAGTAAAACAAACTTCACAACGATTTCAATTATATCAACAACCAATTTAGATTAGGTTAGATTATCTACAGTGTGGAAACAAGCCATTTGGCCCAACAAGTCCACACCGACTCTCCGAAGAGCAACCTACCCAGAGCCATTCCCCTACCCTATATTTCCCCTGACTAATGCACCTAACACAATGGACAATTTCTCATGACCTGCACATCTTTGGACTGTGGGAAGAAACCCATGCAGACACGAGGAGAATATGCAAACTCCACAGACAATCACCCAAAATGGGAAGTGAACACAGGTTCCTGGTGCTGTGAGGCAGTAGTGCTAACCACAGAGCCACCATACTGCCAAATTTGAATAGCTTCTCATTGTCCAATGCTGTTTAAAATAGTATAGTTGTTGGCACAGCTTTCAAATTCTCAAAGACACTCTCATACTCCTGCATCCATTTCATGTTTCTTCCTTTCTTCAACAAGTTAATTTGAGATCCAGTGCTGAGTTCAGAAAAAAAAATCTTGTAATCAAACTAATTCATGCCAGTGCTACACAAAATTTCATATTTTGTCCTAAACTCAGGAAACATCCAAAATAGCCCTTAAGGTGCAGTTTTGGCCTTGTCATCTTTGCTTTGACAAATTCACTCTTGGCCAGCATTAGAATCACATTGGCTATTTGCAGCCTTTCAAACAGTTATGGCAAGTGGTTTAAATGTTCTTTGCAAGTTAGGCTAAAAACAACCCAATTATCACTGCAAACTACACAATTGCACAGTCCTTCAAATACTTTATTGATGAATCATTGACTAGTGCATTTTTCATTCTAGATGGCAGAATTTGCATTGATAAAGTCCACGTGCTATTTCAGAAGTTAATTTTACTTTGGCTGTATCAGTCAACAGAACTTACAAGTATATTGTTAGCAAGTCAATTTTTGTAACAAATGGTGTAGGTTCCATTTATTCAATACAAATTTCCAATCTTGGAATAGGACAAGTCTGCTTTTGGTATCATGTTGACTTTTGCTAATCAATACAGTATTTGTGTGACCTATCTGGTTTTGGCACAATAGGTCAGCTCCAGCCACAAATAATTGATTTATTAAGAATTTACTCTCTTCTGTCACTTAAGATAATCTTTCTGGGTTGAGTTTGTAAGGGTACACATTAACATCATGAATAGTCAAAACTCTTTTTCTTGGTCTATTCTCACAAATTGATTTATGTTTTTGTAATAGCTTTCGTAAGTCACTTTCATAGATTTTGCATGCTAAAGCATAAAATTCAACCTTCTAAGCACTTCTAAATTATTGTTGGAAAATCAACTGTTTAATTTTCAATTTCTGATAGTTATTCATTTGGTCTAATATTTCTATTTTACTTCCCAGTTCTTTCACACTTTAAGTATAAGTTTTCTTTATTGTCCCTACAATAGTATCTCTTTAACATGTTGACATGACACACTGACTGACTCTTTCTCCTGTCTGGAATATTCACTGCATAATTCGCATCATTGAGTTTTGTTTTGATTTGATAAGATCCAGTGATTTTAGTGGTTCTCCAGATAAGTCTCCACCAACAAAATATTAAAAGTTAGGCCTTTTAATCTGGTTTTATTGTTTATTGAGTAGCCTTCAACTGATTTTTAGTCAACTCAGAGGCATTAGTCAGGTTTTTTTTCAGAAATTTGAAACCTAGGCTAGAAGAGTAGTCTTTGGATTTTCTTTAATCAATTTAAGTGGTCCTCCCACCTCATGTCCATTTATTACTTCAAAACAACTGAATTCTGGGGACTCATTAGGAGCATCCCTAATGGCATTTTATAACAAAGCAATTCCCTTATGCTAGTCATTAGGTCATTCTTGACAATAAGTACTGATCATAGTCTTTAAAGTTTGATGTATCTTTCCAATGCAATTTGAAATTGTTAAATATCATTATTCACAAACTAGTTCATCGTTCCTTTAAATATGTGCAATATCAAATTTGAATCTTTATCTGATTGTATTCCTTTGATCGTCCATAACAAATTGAATTAAATATTTCACTACAATTTTTGCACTACATTTTACTAAAGGCCTGCTTCAGGAAATTGTATGATTTTTAAAAATTCATTTGTGGGTAATGGGCTTCATTGGTTTGCCAGCCTTTATTGCCTGTACAGAAATGCCCTTGAGAAGATGGTGAAGAACTGCCTTCCTGAATTGTTGTAGTCTACGTGCTGTAGGTAGACCCAGAGTGCTATTAGGGAAGGAATTCCAGAGTTTTGACTGAGTGACAGTGAAGGAATGTTGGTATATTTCCAAAGTGAAGATGATGAGTGGTTTGGAGAGAAACTTGCTGGTGATGGTGTTCCTATGTACGCATTGTCCTTGTCCTTCTAAATAGACATGATTTTGGGTTTGTGAAGAGCTCTGAGGATCGTTTGATGAATTTCTGCAATGCATTTTGAAGATAGTACAGACTGCTGCTACTGAGAATCAGTGCTGGAGGGAGTGATACTTGTGGGTGTGGTGCCAATCAAGCAGACTGCTTCATCCTGGATGGTATCAAGTTTCTTAAGTTTCTTTGGATCTGCATTCAGGCAAGTTGAAAGTATTCCATCACACTCCTTACTTGTGCTTTATATATTATGGACAGGCTCTGGGGAGCCATGGGTGAGTTACTCACTGCAATATTCCCAGCCTCTGACCTGCTCTAATAAGCCATTGTGTTTATATAGCAAGTCCAGTTCAGTTTCTCATCAATGTCATGCCAGGATGTTGGTAATGATAGTAATGCCATTGAATGTCGTTGGGCAGTGGTTAGATAGTTTCGTTTTGATGATGGTAATTGCCTGCCATTTTTGTGGCTTGTTTATTATATCCATAATGCTATGACACAGCAGTTAATTAAACCAAACACCTAGAAAAGCTCATCTCATCTCTTAATCTGTTAAAATGAGTGACCGAAAATTCCCAAATTCCACTGTTTAAAGAAAGTAACATTAGTTTATTTTTTAACTCTAAAAGTGAACATCAATCAACAACTATTCACAATTCTAAGCTCCCCTTTCTCTTAACTGCTTATTACCTGTCACCAATTCTATCACAATATACTGTTCCAATAAGACACTTATTAAAAATCCATCAACTTAATTTCAAAACCATTCTGTCTTTTCTGGCTGAAAATCTCCCTGGGTTGTTGTCTTTCTTTTTACTGCAAATATGTTTCATGTGAAAAGGTGCCTTTGATAGGATGTGTTTCCCAATTTCTTGGGACTCTCTCAATGGCAGTTGCTCTGTCTCCAATTTTCAAAATGCCCGCATTTTTATATCCCCTACATGGCTCTGTGTTGGCAAAACAATAAATTCAAACTCAACTGGGTTTTAGTAGCCGGTGCATAATTTAAACGGATTAAATTTGAATTGGTTTTGAAGCAACAAACTCAGGTATCCATTTCACAGCCAAATTTTACATATTTTCAATTTTTCAGTACACTCTGTGACTGCCAAATAGTCATATACATAGCACTTGTAATCTCTCAGCTCAGAACAGCATTCACTGTCTCTTAAAGGTACAGTACATGTCTTCAACTTCGTAACAGTAAGATACAGATTCATATTTCTGTTCTAGGTAAGTGTTCTACATAGGTAAAAAAAAATGACTGCAGATGCTGGAAACCAGATTCTGCATCAGTGATAGCAGAATAACTGAAACATTGTAAGTAACCCCAGAGCCATGAGATAGAACAACACTGACAGTGCTCTTTACAGCCAACATTTTCCTATCCAGACAGACATAGACACGGAGACGAACACTGACACATAACACACTTCACTTTGTACCTTCTATCCTCTAATCCTTCCGCTCCTCCAGTCTCCCAAATGTAGTAAACATTCCTTCTCTGATCACTAATCCACCCTCAACAGTCTGAGACTTTTACAAGTGGATCACAAAGGTCCAATGTTAGGTCACTTAGGTATTAGAAAAATCTCAGGGTAAAATATTGATACATCTTTATTGGCCAGGATTACATAAAGGTATGCTTTATATATCAGGTAGTGGAGAAATTTCAAAATTGAATTCAACTTGCACCTTTAATTCTGATACCAGTTTGTTCAGCAAGGTCTTAGTAGTTTATGTAGGACACATTCTGGATTAGTGGTGCTGGAAGAGCACAGCAGTTCAGGCAGCATCCAAAGTGCAGTGAAATCGACGTTTTGGGCAAAAGCCCTTCATCAGGAATAAAGGCAGTGAGCCTGAAGCGTGGAGAGATAAGCGAGAGGAAGGTGGGGGTGGGGAGAAAGGAGCATTGAGTACAATGGGTGAGTGGGGGAGGGGATGAAGGTGATAGGTCAGGGAGGAGAGGGTGGAGTGGGTAAGTGGAAAAGGAGCTAGGCAGGTAGGACAAGTCCGGACAAGTCATGGTGACAGTGCTGAGCTGGAAATTTGGAACTAGGGTGAGGTGGGGGAAGGGGAAATGAGGAAACTGTTGAAGTCCAGATTGATGCCCTGGGGTTGAAGTGTTCCGAGGCGGAAGATGAGGCGTTCTTCCTCCTGGCGTCTGGTGGTGAGGGAGCAGCGGTGAAGGAGGCCCAGGACCTCCATCCTTTGGCAGAGTGGGAGGGGGAGTTGAAATGTTGGGCCACGGGGTGGTGTGGTTGATTGGTGCGGGTGTACCGGAGATGTTCCCTAAAGCGCTCTGCTAGGAGGCGCCCAGTCTCCCCAATGTAGAGCTCCAGTCAATGTAACTCACTTCGATTATGTGATCTTGGAGCATGCATTCAAACTCCTTTTGAACCTGTGCCAACTTTAGAGGGTTATGTCTATATGTTGCTAATCAGAACAGCATTTCTCTATATCTACATCATATATAATAAGGTTAATACGTCCTAGCTTATTTCCACATAGCACCCTATGTGATAGTAATAACTCTTTCAGGTCATTTCGATTTTCCTCTGGAAGGTAACTCAATATTTTATCCCAATTTTTGGCAATTTTCTCATTGTCCAATTTAATTTGACGAATGTCCAATTTAGAATCCTCTAAACTTGGTTCTTCTCTCTGTGTTGGGGAAGACATTCTCCTCTTATTTTCCTCCCTGTCAAACTACTTTTGAGCATATTCACATGACGCACTCTGTGAGATTTATTTCTGTCTGGAGTCCTTACCAAATAGTTTACCTTACTCAATTTCCTTTTGACTTGATAAGGTCCACTAAACCTTGCTGTTAAAGTTTCACCTAACACTGGAAGTAACACCAATACCTTATGCCCAATAGCAAAATTGTAAATTTTTGATTTTATGCCTATTTTCTGTCTTACTGTATGCTGTCTACCAACTTCTCCGTTCTATTTAATTGTTCCCGAAAGTTTGGCACATAGTCCAAATATGTGGTCTCTGAGTTCTGACTGGCCAATTTCTCCTTAATCAATTTTAGTGGTCCTCTCACTTTGTGCCCAAAATCTAATTCAAATGGACAGAATTTGGTTGATTCATTTGGTGCATCTCTGATCGCAAAAAGTACAAAAGGAATTCCCTTATCTCAAATATATATGGATAGTCTTGACTATAAGCCCTCAACATGGTCTTTAATGTCTGATGTCATCTTACTAGCGCTCTCTGCGAGGGAGTTTTGAGGTGAAATTTCACCCTTGATTGGATTGTATATCTGTAGGTAGTCTGTGTCTAGTGAAAAATTTCAGTAATTCCTCTACGATCCTTTTAGCTGTGATATTGCATAATGGAATGGCCTCTGGAAATCTAGTGGACACATCCATTATTGTTAATAAATACTGATTCCTACTTTTGTTTGAGGTAGGGAACCTATGCAATTAATTAAGCTTCTTGTAAAAGGTTCCTCAAATGAAGGAATAGATGTTAAATGTATGGGTTTTATTACTCCCTGTGGTTCTCCAATTACCTGATATATGACATGTCTGGCAAAATTCAACTACATCCTTGTGCAGTTCAGGCCAATAAAAATGTTTTTGTATTTTAGCTTGAGTATTTCTCACTCCTAAAGACCCCCTAGTGGTAGCTCACGCACCACTCGCAATACATCCTTTCTATAACCCATTGGCAACATGATTTGATAAACTTCTGTCCATGCCTCATCTGCCTGAATATGTGAGGTTTCCATTTCCTCATTAAGGCATAATTTTTAACATAATAACATTTAGGGATACATGCAGATTTTTTTTCTGTGTGCATTTTGATACAATTGCTTTAAATTTTCAACTTTCTGCCGTAACTCAGTTAATTTATCTGAGTTAAAGATGTCTACGGTGTCACCAATCTGCTCCTGGCTTGTCTCAATCATCTAATCAAACAGGTCCTCTGCTAATTCCACTAAACGTTCTTATCTGTATTCTTTGATCTCTCCTATTTCAACTGGTGACTTTGTGACCTCATTACCACACAGTCCTGCCTCGCGCCTAAATTTCCACTGGCTTTTCAACCACAGTGGACAGCATTTCTGCAGGAACCAGCTATTTCATTAGCACGGGCAAATTGTTTTCCAGGAGCTGAGAGTTTGTCCAGTACTCCTACCATGACTTCCCCACTCTTCACTGGACACTCTAACCTCACTCTACACCATTGAGCGCATCTTGTCTTAGCGTGAATTCCTTTTCTAGCAATTGTCCTTCAGAAATATATATCTCCTCATCTTTCACTATGGGGATCCTGTGACTCTTAATATTGTAACCTCCTTACCTGCTGCTCCTGTACAATGCGAGTAAACTTTACTTTTGCAGGTATATGGTTTAAGAAGATCTGGCACTTCCTCCTTAACCAACCTCTGACCAGCTTGCACATTCTGGTGCACCTTTCTAGCTTCCACTGTGCTTTCCATTACCATTCCAACAAAATTCACTGGCTTATCCTGTTTTCCTACTGAATTAAACACAAACAAAATAGAACAGAATACAGAATAACTTAACCTATCTGAAAACTCAACAGATTATCCAAACTTAATGACGCTGTTCCCAACTTCCAACAATCCTCAAAAACAATCCTTTGGACAAAAAGTAAAATCAAACACAGGGTCTTACAGGAGAGGAAACAGAGAGTACTAGCCTGGACTTGCTTATTTGGGTCCAGCAGCTTCAGAACATTACTGCTAAAAACCAAACCGAACCAGAGAAAAGCTGAGCTGGGAGAATTGGCCGCTCCCCTTTCATTGTACAAGTTTTCTTTTTCACAAACTTGAAAGTCTGTTCCTTGAGCCAGTATCTGTTGCCTATAATCAAACTGGCCCTAAAACCTTTCAACTTAGACTTTTTAGAGTCTGTGTCTTTTACTACCACTCTTGGGGAAAAAAAACAAAGGCCATATAACCTTGGCAAAGGAACAACTTCTCCACACACTTTGTGCGTCCTTGTTATTGACACTTCAACTAAAGGGAAACAATTTATTGATATTTGCCTTGTCTATGGCCCTCATAATATTATACCCCTCTGTCAGGTTCCCCCCCACCCCCCCATCCCCACCCCCACAACCTTCTGTGCTCCAAAGAAAACGATCCAAGATTATCCAGCCTCTCTCCATGACTCAAATGCTCCATCCCAGATAACATCCTAGTAAATTGTGTGGTTGTGGCCTTAACAAAGATTATACAATCATAGAATTCCTATAGTGTGGAAACAGACCATTTGCCCCATTGAGTTCATACCAAGCCTCTGCAGAGAATCCCACCCAGACCCACCACTCTATCTTTGTAACTCTGCATTTTCGATGGCTAATACTCCTAACCTGTACATCCCTCGACACTATGGGCAATGTAGCATGGCCAACCATCCTAACCTGCACCTCTTTGAACTGGGGAGGAAATTGGAGCACCCGGAGAAAACTTACACAGACAAAAGGAGAATGTGCAAATCCACACAGACAGTCACCTAAGTGTGGAATCAAACCCAGTTCTCTATTGCTGTGAGGCAGCAGTGCTAACTGAGCCAATGTGCCACCTCCCCAAGTTATTTACAGCTTCAACATAACCTCCCTGCTTTTACAATCTACGTCATGACTGATAAAGGCAGGTGTCTCACATGTCACCTTAACTACCCTATTAACTACCCTGTCCTGTCAACTTGATGGATCTGTTAGCAAGCATCCCAAAATCTCTCTGTTCCTCTGAGCTTCCTAATATCTTGCTATTCATTGAGTACTCCCTTGTTTTGTTTCTTCTTCAAAGTGCATCACCTCACATGTGTCAGGGTTAAATTCCACTTACCACTGATATGCCCATCTGACTGATCAACCAGCACATAGGAATTGATTCATTTGGAAATGTCTCTGATTTATTCATCCAAAGTCATAGCTCAGCAACTGCGGCAGAAAAGGTGACTGGTTTATTCAAGTTTAAACTACATTTTTACTGAAAAGAACTGGCAGCTTTTGCTGGGGAGGACAACAGCATGTCCTCTGTGACTTTCTCTGTCTGTGTGTCTGTCTCTCTCTCTCTGTGTCTCTATAACTTGTTTCCACTTTCAACCTCTCATTTCAATTGGTTTCACATGTAAACACTCATCAGCACCTTATAGTCCATACATTCCAGAAACCCATAACTGTAAAACAGAGTTCACGATAGATATCAGATTCCTTAATGTGAAATTATGCAGCCATCCTGGTAAATCAAGACACAAAAACAAGAGGACGTGATTCTTGCAAGTGTCATGCTTGATAAGAACATGTAATATTCATATTTAAATATCGACCATATTCAACATGTAACTTCCTGGAACTGCTAATGCTAAAACTTCGGAGGTATGGCATTGAGGATACATTAGAGGTTTGGATTAGGAATTGGCTGGCTGGAAGGAGACAGAGGGTAGTAGTTGATGGATTATGTTCATCTTGGAGCGCAGTTACTAGCGGTGTACCACAAGGATCTGTTTTGGGACCATTGCTTTTTGTTATCTTTATAAATGATCTAGAGGAAGGACTTGAAAGCTGGGTAAGCAAGTTTGCGGATGACACAAAAGTCGGTGGAGTTGTGGATAGTGAGGAAGGAAGTGGTAGGTTACAGCGGGATATAGATAAGTTGCAGAGCTGGGCGGAAATGTGGCAAATGGAATTCAATGTAGCTAAGTGCGAAGTCGTTCACTTTGGTAGGAATAACAAGATGATGGATTACTGGGCTAATGGTAGGCTACTTGGTAGTGTGGATGAGCAGAGGGATCTTGGTGTCCATGTACACAGATCTCTGAAAGTTGCCACCCAGGTAAATAGTGCTGTGAGGAAGGCATATGGTGTACTGGGCTTTATTGGCAGAGGAATTGAGTTCCGGAGTCCTGAGGTCATGTTGCAGTTGTATAAGACTCTGGTGCGGCCTCATCTGGAGTATTGTGTGCAGTTTTGGTCGCCATACTATAGGAAGGATGTGGAAGCTTTAGAACGAGTGCAGAGGAGGTTTACCAGGATGTTGCCTGGAATGGTAGGAAAATCTTATGAGGAAAGGCTGAGGCACTTGGGGCTGTTCTCATTGGAGAAGAGAAGGTTTAGGGGAGATCTGATAGAAGTGTATAAGATGATTAGGGGTTTAGATAGGGTAGATACTAAGAACCTTTTACCGCTAATGGAGTCAGGTGTTACTAGGGGACATAGCTTTAAATTAAGGGGTGGTAGGTATAGGACAGATGTTAGGGGTAGATTCTTCACACAGCGGGTTGTGAGTTCATGGAATGCCCTGCCCGTATCAGTGGTGAACTCTCCTTCTTTATGGTCATTTAAGCGGGCATTGGATAGGCATTTGGAAGTTATTGGGCTAGTATAGGTTAGGTAGGATTCGGTCGGCGCAACATCGAGGGCCGAAGGGCCTGTACTGCGCTGTATCCTTCTATGTTCTATGTTCTATGCCTTTCTTTTTAAAAAATGAATATTAAAAAGCTCCAGCAATGTCTGCCCAGGGTCAAGTCTCTGGGAAATTTTTAATTTCATGATAGTTGTCGAGAGGCTCCCTTGAATGAACATTTCTGAATGAACCATTTCTCCAATCACAATTCATGGGCTTAACCAAGTTTCAAAATCTCAGAACATCCACAATGACTGTCTTCAAGGTCAAAACGATCAAGAGAGTTGTAGAAGAAACAGCTATAACATAATTAGGTGTCAATGATTACCAAACATACCCCATTGTGTAGTAGTGGCTTAGAATTTCAAATCGTTCCAGGTGGCCAGTTTGTAACACAACTGGGACTTGAACCCAAACCTCTTTTTCCATAGGTAGAGGCACTACCACTGCACTGAAGGAGCCCTCATTCAGGACGGATAGTGGAGGGAATTGAGCATAACTTAAACCAATTACGCTTAACAAAAACTTAATATCTTAAGAACCAGAGAAAATGACAGTCTGAGAACAACAGTAGGAAAGGCAATATCATCAGTCCACTCAAACTGGAGAATACAATATCCTTATGTCTCTAAGCCTCTTCTTTTTGAAGTCAACAAGTACAAAAACACAACTTGTGATAACAAGAATAAAAACAGCTAATTTTCTGACCTGCTAAAAAGCCAACTTTTCGAGGGAATCCAGCTTATATATGAGTTATATATGAATTCCAGCTTATATATGAGTTATATATGAATCCAGGTTATATATGAGTTTGGCAATTACACTCACCTGGAGTACCCTTCTCAATTGAAAATTTCTTCTTCCCTGAACTTGCAATGCCTCCTTCTTTCCAAAAACAAGGCAGATTATCTGGTTTGCAAACCTTTTCTTTGTCCATAACTTGTACAATTATGCTATCCTCTAACTCTCTTTTGCCTGATTGAGTGATGAAGTGTTAGACTTCCAGGGGACTGTGTGAATAAATAATTCTGTCTGTTTAAACCTCCTAACTGTTTGCTGCTACATGTTCAAATTGACACAGTGCTATGGCTACAAAGCACATTGATCATGAACATTAAGTAAAAGCAGTTCCAGCTCTCTCCGGCGCCTTTCCATAACAGTAGTCATGCATCTTGCATTTCAGTACACCTTGGACACCATAAATCTGTGCTACACCTGAATGAGCAAAGCATATGTCAAATTTGCAGTTGATTGACTAGAATGTCATATTAACAAAATAACAAAGCTGGAATATAGTGATGGTGAAAGTGAATAGGAATGAAAAATACCAATGAAGAATGGGCAGTCAATAATTTACAACTAATAATATATTTAAAAGGAGGAAATGGTGAAGCAGTAAAATAGTTCTAAGTACTTGAAGTAGAAATCACAGAATTTTCACCTGACAATTAGAAAATGCTTCCCTCTTCTAAGTTGATCAAATTACACCACATTTTGAAGTTGAGTGTACAACACAGAATGATTTTTCTAGATTCGTAGCAAGGCTGACAATTCATTGTGTGCTTAGACTAGTTGTTCGTAAGTATTAGGTCTATTTGGTAATTGTGAATTTTAATTATGAATTAAAATATCAGAATAATGGAACATCATGAATATTTGAAGTTTTTGTTTAAGAAGATGATAAGAAACAATGTAATGAACTATATGCAGAAGTTATTTTTGTAAATGTAGCATATAGTACTATATATAAAATTCTGGGTTGAATTTTCATAGAAATGATTAGATTAGATTAGATTAGATTACTTACAGTGTGGAAACAGGCCCTTCGGCCCAACAAGTCCACACCGACCCGCCGAAGCGAAACCCACCCATACCCCTACATTTACCCCTTACCTAACACTATGGGCAATTTACCATGGCCAATTCACCTGACCCGCACATCTTTGGACTGTGGGAGGAAATCTCCTGACTCACTGTAATTATGTTAGTAGTAGTTTTGTAGAACCCTCGGTGAAACATAATGTATACAAAATTGTGGCAAATGATTCATTTTTACCTATAAAACCATAGGTGCTCCAAAATATCCATCCCTGTTAACTAAATTATGTTTCATCTCAAACAATTTGTGATTAATATAAATTGAATTATGCAACTTTGAAATAAGAGGAGAGAATAGAGTTAATATTTTGAATCCAGTGACCATTCTTCAGAAATAGAAGCAGCATTGAAATAACAGTATTCATCCTGGTGATGAGGTGTGGGGAGGAAAAGGAATGAGTGGATAATTGGAGGGGGAGCCCAGAGGCAGAGAGAGAGAGAAAGAGACCGAGAGAGAGAAAGGGTAGGAAGACAAAGGGATTGTTGATAGTATCAACAAGTTTATTTGAAATTGCAACGGTCAGGTGAAGTGAAGAAAAGCATTCAGGCACAGAATTTATAGGCAGAGAGATCAATGGGCAGAGAGATCAAAAGATCATATAACCTGGTGTTGTGTAACTTCTCACCTTGTCCACCCCAGTCCAATGCCAGCACTTCCACATCATTGTTGATAGTAAGCTAGAGGGGAAAAGAAACTAGATAGATCATGATGGGGAATATGAATTGTTGAAAATGTGTTGACTGTACCGAAAGCAATCCATTTCATGACAATACTTGGGACTTTGGGGATAGGTAAGAAACATGGAGGGAGGTGCTCATGTTCTGAAATTGTTAAACTCAATATTGAATCCTGAAGGCTGTAAGGTACCAAACTTGAATATGAGGTGTGGTTCATCCACTTTACATTGAGTTCTGGAGGAAGCACTGCAGCAGGTCCTGACACACAACAGTCTGTTGAAGTGGCAGGCCATTGGAAGCTCAGTGTCATTTTTATGGACAGACCCAGAAACCAGTGAGTGTTTTGTCTACCTATTGTAGATGAAACTGCGTTGTGATTTGTAAATACAGTAAGCTAGGTTGAATGAAGTGCAGGTGAGTTGCTGCATTATCTGGAAGGTGAGGAGGTAATTGAGCTAGTGTTGAACCTTACAGTCACAGAGTTGCACAGCTCTAAACAGACCCTTCAGTCCCATTCATCCATGCTGACCAAATATCCTAAATTAATCGAGTCCCGTTTGTCAGCATTTGGCCCATATCACTTCAATGCTTCCTATTCTTATACCTATCCAAATGTCTTATAAATGTTGTTATTGTATCAGCCTCCACCAATTCCTCTGGCAGTTCGTTCCATACATGAACCACCCTCTGTGTGAAAACGTTGCCCCTTATATCCCTTTTATATCTTTCTCCTCTCACCTTAAACCTATGCCCTTTAGTTCCAGACTCCCTCACCCCAGGAAAAAGACCTTAGCTATTTATGCTATCCATGCCCCTCATGATTTTAGAAATCTCTATAAGGTCACCCCTCAGCCTCCGATGCTTCAGGGAAAACAGCCCCAGCTTATTCAGCCTCTGCCTAGAGCTAAAGCCCTCCAACCCTGGTAACATTCTTGTAAATCTTTTCTGAACTCTTTCACCTTTCACAACATTCTTCCTACAGCAAGGAGACTAGCATTGCATGCAGTATTCCAAAAGTGGCCTAACCAGTGTCCAGTCCAACCGCAACATGACCTTCCAACTCAATGCATTGATCAATAAACCAAACGCCTTCTTCATTATCCTATCTACCTGTGACTCTACTTTCAAAGAACAATGAACCTGCACTCCAAGGTCTCTTTGTTCAGCAACACTCTCCAGGGCCTTACTGTTAAATGTATAAGTCCTGCCTTGATTTGCCTTTTCAAAATGCAGCACCTCACATTTATCTAAATTAACCTCCATCTGCCACTCCTTGACTCATTGGTCCATCTGATCAAGATCCCATTGTTCTCCGAGATAACCTTCTTTGCTGTCCACTACACTTCCAATTTGTATGATTACATGGGAAGTGCTGTAAGGGTGTGGGGAGGTGTTGAGAGTGGAGCAGGAATAGAATAGCAAGTCAAAGGACAGTGGGTAAAAGATTACATAAGGCTCACCAGGCGTATGGCAGAAACTAAACAAAAACAATCTATTGAGATGTTGGCATAAGAATCTTGTTTAATATGTAATGGGAATACGTGACTGCAATGGATTAACTCAAATGCTTTCCACTGCTATTAACACTGAAATGCACTCAAACTGCAAGAACTAGCAGGTTTCACAGGGAGAAACAAGCAATAAGATAGTGAATGAATAACATTCACACCTGATGAATCTATTATTACACTCACGGAAACCAGTGCAACATTGCCTGGTGAACAAATAGCTATGACAGATTCAATCTGATGTTAGATGCTGAGATGACTCCAAAGAGGCAAGTTCAAGCAGAATATTTGACTTCCTCTCTTCCCAGGAAGACTACTTGGTTACTGTGACAGGTATTATGCTAAGTTTGAAGCAATCCTCAAATATAGAAACTGAGAAAATGAGTATGTTGATTTCACTAATAAAGCAATCACTGAGGGTTTAGAATGCCCAAATCAATCATTGTATTAATGGAAAGTTAAGAATAAAAATCTGCTGACATAGATTGACAATGTGCTGCATATAACTCCATAACAGTTACCACTCAGAAGGGATGATCCAGCAATTCAAGATACCGCAAGGAATAAATATCTGTTTCAGAGATTCAGGATACTTCAAAGAAGAAATTATCTATTTCAGTAAGGAAGACACCCTCTGAGGGAAAGCCAAGTGACTAAATGTCCTCTAGTTTAAAGCGCCCTTTAGACCTCCCACAGAAAAGAAGAGAATCAAACGCAACTGCCTTTTATTCAGCAAATTACTAGTCTTCCAAGTGAAAGTGTTCTGTCTGAGTATTGAGATTTCCAGATTGACTTAATTTGTGAAGTGAGAGACTTGAAGGGGAAGTGGGAAGCATTAAATGCAATTATAGATGCACAAATGTATAATATTAAGAATAAAATATAAGCTATGGATGAGTTGTTGTATGAGTCTGTAAGGGTCCAAAAGATTTCATGCTCAGAAATGCCATGGACTCCTCCCATTATGATAATGATATCATATGGAATTGTGGGCAGAACAGCAAGGATCCCAGAGCAATGAACACGGGCGGCACGGGCACAGTGGTTAGCACTGCTGCCTCACAGCGACTGAGACCCGGGTTCAATTCCCGACTCAGGCGACTGACTGTGTGGAGTTTGCACGTTCTCCCCGTGTCTGCGTGGGTTTCCTCCAGTTTCCTCCCACAGTCCAAAGATGTGCGGGTCAGGTGAATTGGCCATGCTAAATTGCCCGTAGTGTTAGGTAAGGGGTAAATGTAGGGGTATGGGTGGGTTGCACTTCGGTGGGTCGGTGTGGACTTGTTGGGCCAAAGGGCCTGTTTCCACACTGTAAGTAATCTAAATAAATCCCCAAATCACATACACAAACTTGCGCATACTCTTCATATGGAGAGGCTGAAAAGAACTTCTCTGCCGCATTGGATTTCTGGGAAAAGTAAACAGTTTGGCCATTGGGTTATTCCTGAAGACAAGATGATAAAGTCTATGGGCGGCATGGTGGCACAGTGGTTAGCACTGCTGCCTCACAGCACCAGAGACCCAGGTTCAATTCCCGCCTCAGGCGACTGACTGTGTGGAGTTTGCACCTTCTCCCCGTGTCTGCGTGGGTTTCCTCCGGGTGCTCCGGTTTCCTCCCACAGTCCAAAAGATGTGCGGGTTAGGTGAATTGGCCATGCTAAATTGCCCGTAGTGTTAGTTAAGGGGTAAATGTAGGGGTAGGGGTATGGGTGGGTTGCGCTTCGGTGGGTCGGTGTGGACTTGTTGGGCCGAAGGGCCTGTTTCCACACTGTAAGTAATCTAATCATCTAATCTAATCTAATCATAACATCTGACCGTCCTCAAAGTCACCATAATAATGCCAATTTTATCAGTGCAAACTGTAACTAATTACTAACATGCAATAAACTATATCCTGTTAACTAAAACAGCCTCTTCTGGTTAGACCCGAAAGTAGTTTCTCTCTACCACACGAGACCAAGCAGGCCATTTAGATTCCTGCACTTAAACTGGATGGTGGTAAGAACTTTCATCATGATTAGCAGTTCTTTCAATATAGTGAGCTTGCATTCCCAAAGAACAAACATCTCCTCCCTCTGAGAATACACTTCCAATCTCTCCCCCCTCACTTCTGGTAGCTTCTCCTGCTCAACATGAAACCTGTTTATTTCCTTTAGTCACATTCAAATCCTAAAGAATCGTCTGTTGCGTACCCATGTTGGAGAATGAAAGCCTTGATGTCAGCAAGGGATCCTTCAGCTCCTTCTGTCCACTCCCTGGAGATTCATAGAGAATTTCAGCATAGAAACAGACCCTTCAGTCCAATGTGCCCATGCCGACCAGATATTCTAACCAAATTTGCTAGCACTTGGCTCAGACCCCTCAAAACCCTTCCTATTCATATACCCATCCAGATGCCTTTTAAATGTTGCAATTATACCAGCCTCGACCACTTCCTCTGGCAGCTCATTCCATACACGTACCACCCGCTGCGTGAAAAAGCTGCCCCTTAGGTCCCTTTTATATCTTTCCCCTCTCACCCTAAACCTATGCTCTCTAGATCTGGACTCCCCCACCCCAGGAAAAAGATGTTGTTTAGTTATCCTATCCATGCCCCTCAGGATTTTATAAACCTCTCAGTGTCCGATGGTCCAGGGAAAGCAGCCCCAGCCTGTTCAACCTTTCCCTATAGCTCAAATGCTCCAACCCTGGCAACATCCTTGTAAAACAAAAGAGACTGAAACAATATTGGAAATGACCAAAGTGGTATAGACCTACATTTTCCTCTCAGTGACAAAGTTGCATCATTCACAATTGATTGCCTGACAAATTCCACACTTATGTTGCATGTATCTGCAGCAAACAAATTTTCCTCTTTTCACAGTAGCATCTAGTGTAGAGATGAACAGCAAGAACTTCTAGTGCATATTGTCAATTACATCATGAGTTGAAGACAAATCTTTTGATGTCAGTCTGCAGTTCCATGATGAAGAGTATTTTCAATTGTTTCTAATATTTTCAAGCAGCTATGATACTTCTAACACTTATAATAGACTTTTAAAAGAATTTAAGTATTTCAAACAGTTTTAAAAGTTTGCTGAGCTCAGTCCTTTGAAATTAACATCACCAAACTCAGCACCTGCCCCAGTACCCCATAATTTGTCTCTTCCCCACCCTATCCTCCCCCACTCCAGCTCAACTATATCCCCCACCCCACTCCTTTGCCATCAGTTTAAAAAAAAAACAGCAAATGGACTACAAAGAATTGGCCCTAACATTTCATATGAAAAAATTCATAAAAGTTGCAGACAAAGAAACAAAGTTTTCTAATTAAAGATTCCTGCAGCTTTAATTGGATGCCAATTGACCTCATGATCTGTCTGATTTGCATACTTCCTTCAGACATGAACAGTGCAAACTCTTAATACCTTGAATTTCAGGTGGCTTCAAGACAGAAATGTGCATGTATGTCAAGAATACCAAGCAGCATTTAGAGTACCACAAAGAAAGGTGCTACTGAGCCCAATTCTCATCCAAAATTATCTGTTTAACTCATGAATATGTGAAAAAAAGGTCAAATAATGGAAATAATGCTTGGAAATGTTGACTCACATCTGCTAGATGATTGACCTGGTGCACTTTTTTGTCTGATTGTGATTCTTTATAGTTTTGGATAGGTCAACAAAGAAAAATCTTGTGGCAATTTCAGGGGGAAAACCTATTGAAAATACCTTCATACTCCACAATGGAAACATAAGTTTTAGGACCTTTTTGACACAGCATTAGATAAATATACTGAGCATCCAGATCTCTAGTATCTCATAAACTTCTCTTTAATCGGAAACTTGTCAGGTCACTACTCTCTAGTTGTGCTAACTTGCTTTTAATTTTTCTCTGCAATCAACCTGTTCTTCCAAGATTAGAAGGTTTGTTGACGGATTATCTGTGCCCAGTTTCTCACTCTTCAGCTACTGTTCAGAGATGTGCTACAGCAGATAGTTTGTAACTTTCGTTATGCCAGATATCCAATCTTAATTGCCATAACAGTCAAATGTGAGGTTAAAGCAATTGTAAGTCAGAATTTTGCACTCCAAGATGGCAATGATAACATCACTTTTGGATGCTATTTGATTTTATCAGCTACCTGCTCTGCATAGATCCTCAATGACATCAACAGTGTGAGATTGAATATGATATATGAGGCATGCTCTACCTAAAAGGTATTTTTGCATGTTACAGATGCTTGTCTTGCCTTTGTGTAAGAAATTTGCAGTGTTATTATACACTGAAAGGATTATTGTTGCTTTTTACTGCTGCTGAATACTGCTGATTGTTAGGTTGCTCAGTCAACAATATAAATAATTCTTAAAAGATCTTGTAATACATGCTGACAGACAATGCCATGAAATCTGAATATATGGTGTTGAATCAATACCTAATGAAAATATTTCACAAAGTAATGGAAAAGGCCGATGGTTAATTAAATACCAGTTTCTATATTACCTAATTACAGCTTCAGACAGAAGACGATCACACCATCTATCTACAGTATACTGTAGACATATTTCTAAAATCACTAAAACATATTTGTTGACAAGAACTATTTAATTTCCTCTTGAAACCTTTTAAAGTTTTTTGTTCTGTCACCAATGTTTACAACTTGTTTGTCACATTTACCATCCTTTTCCCCTATTTTCTTTCAATATCCTTAAATGTTAAATATAGCTCTTTGTTTTCAAACTCTGTATGTGATTAAAAAAAAGGTTACTTTGAACCAGTTCATCCAAACCTCCCCTAAATTGAAATGCTTTAACCATGCCTCCCATCATTCTCCTCTTTTCAAGGCTGCAGAGATTAACTGTGATCCATCTTTCCTCATACATGGTCTGGGCTCAGTCATGGAGCCTTCTCCATATGCTGTACAATAACTTGATATATCATGAAATAAGGAATCAAAAGCTACATGAAGCACTACAGGTATAATCATACCAGGGTGAAATGTTCTACAGAGATTTCTCTTTGAATTTATATGTTATAATCTTGCTATACATCCCAACATGTTGTTTATTTTATGAACAGCCTTGCCAGCATTGTCCTTTTTATTCTTCGATGCATGTGAGCATCAATGACTAGGCTGATGTGATTTTGCTTCCAGTGGGTATTTTCCCCAATTCAGCAATGCTCATGTTATTCTTCTAATATGAAAAAGAGAGTGTAGATATTGTGATATTGAAGAATCCAACAGACAACTATTAAATTTATTATATACAAACATGTTCCTCATATAGAGGTCTCTGGGCTGACATTAAGCATGTTGGCTAAAGTAGAAAATCATGCTTCTATTAGTGTGTCATGATTCATGGGATCCAAGTTAAGATAAACTCAGATCTTTATGTCCTCAGGTCAAATGCTGTCATGATATTTTGAGCATGTCCCTTAAACCTATATTGATATGCTGACCATGAGACATAACTCAACAAAGGCTAGCTTTTGTACTTGAACTGAGTGGTTTGCTGGACCATTTCAGAGGACTGTTAAGAGTTAATCACATTGCCGTGGATCTGGAATCATCTAAATGCCAACACAGATAATCATGGCAGATTTCCTTTCTAAAGTACATTGTTGAAACAGTTGGTTTTTTTATTACGATTGATGGTGGTTTAAAGGTTTCTGGACTCTTTTTTTTAGATTTTATTAATTGAATTTAAATTCCGCTTGTGCCCGCGGTGTTCTCACAGAGAAATTTAGGCTACACAAAACCCCAGGCAAGATCCGTATCTAATTCTGATATTTCCAATACATTTCAATTAAGCACGTTTTGCTGCCATTGCTAAGTTAGGACTCTGGCTGCCTGCTTTTGATTAAATGTTATTTTCAGGACAAATCTAACCATTATTTTCAGTAAACCAAATGGGAGTGCTTTCCCCTGAAAGCAGTTTGCCACATTAAAAATTTACAATTACATTAAGCAAACAAAATAGTTTATTCTTTGTTTAGTCAATGTATTTGATTCAGGCTGAATTCAGGTAACTGTTTTATTTGACAAAACAAAAGTGGCTGTGATTTTCAGTAACTATGGTACATGGCTGGCATAATCTGTCACATTCATAGAGTCATTTATGCAGTGGGAGGAGGCCATTAAGTTCAACAGAGTCTGTGCGAGTTTTCTATAGAGCAATCCAGACAGCTCCATACCTGAAAGGATCCATTCCACCTTCAATACCTGTTAGTATTCACATGCTGTTAGTGGATTTTTTGGATTCCTTTTAGTTTAGTTGCCATTCCATTCTCATTTCTTTTAATCTTTCTTTGAATTGAAATGTTTTGTTTATTCCAAACCATTTTCAAATAAACTGGCAATTGAATTTAAATCTGTATCTTATTTTTGTGTAAATTCCATAATGTTATGTCCCTACATCAAAAATTGGAAAGAATGGGGAGTGGAGTGAAATATTGCAGAAGTTTTCAGAATGCAATCTGTGCTTTGAGAAAGTGGTTTGCAGAGTTATCTGACCATATCTCAGATATCATTCGCAGTAAAAGGAAACAGTCTATAGGCTGTCACCTCATAAAGAATTGAGTATTAATTGCTTATTTTCTTGTTTTTTTTTAAGACTTCCAAAGAAATGGGCATTGCTTTCTTGAAACTTATTTAATGCAAATGATACCATTTATCAAGAAAGGTTATTTTCTGCTACAAAATTCACATACACAGGATAGAGGATAGAAAATAGCAAAGATTGTGAGGTAATGATTGGAAACGAAAAGCTGTTAAACACAAAATATAGTCCAGTAACGGCACGAAGTTTGATGATATGGGAACCTGAAGGCAAGAAAGATGCCAGACAGTCCAGTGCCATATTTTTGACAAAGTACAGACTGAATGTCATGTTTTGAAGGGTGGTTATATAGACATCCTTTGCATGTGCTGGAAGCATTTAACTGGGTAGGTTGTACGTCAATTGGTGTTCAACAGTTTGAGATGCGCACATAGTGTTGTCAGTTTTAGAAGAGGCAGTAAAGGAAATTCTTAATTAATGAAAGCAAGGAGTATGGACATAGTTTAAGAATGTATGCAATAACAATCAATACAATAATAATAACCAGAGTCCTAACCCAAGAAGGTGAAACTGAAGAAAATGGAAAAATCTTGGTAAAGGTTCAGATTATCACAGGTGATGAAAGATGTGGTTGTGAGATCAGAAAGAGATCTGAAATAGCCAAGACCAAGATTGTCAGAATGAAGGACATGTTAACATGAAAGCAACTAAACCTTAATTGTAGAAAATTTGCTCAAGTGCTATGCTTTGTCACCTTGTATGCTCAGAGACAAACAGCCTATTCATACATTGAATGTATTCAAGGTGTAGATGTATTGAAGGACATTTGATATCACATACAGAGTGAAAGACTAATGGAGTGCTGAATTGGCTGGAGAAAAGAAGAAATTTGGTATCCCATTCAAAGCGAAAGATACAATCAATATTTTAGTCACATAATTAGAGCGGATGTTGGATACAAGCTGACAATTATTGGCAGGAAAGACCAAAAGAAAACATAAGATGCTGTTGAGCTATGTGGAATATATAAGGGCAGCACCAGGCATGAACGGTAGAGATGTATGTCAGTCAATCTTCTGGGAAGAAGATGACATCAGTGAATGAAAAAATAAATGTGCCCTTACTGCTTACTCTGAGCAAGTGATTTTGTGAGCCAGAGGTATGCGCTTTCTCTCAGTTGTCTTCCTCAGGTACTGTTTGGTCATCAGTATCTAAAAACATAAATGCAGAGGTCAAGGATGGGAGATAAATTGAAAGCAGGAGCTCTGTGGTCACATTGGCTATAGCATGTACTTCATAGCAGATTATGAGATAAGGATGGTGGAATTTGGAAAAGTGTGTGAGGTAGAATCATTCTGCCACTTTGGATGTCTTCAGCCATGCCATTTGTCACAACTGTAGTCTTAGCCTATCCTCTGCCAATTCTTTGCTGCTGCCAGAGTGCACCCCCCCCCCCCCCCCGCACCCCGCCCCCCCCCCCCCCCCCTTGAGGGGGGTCATAATGTGGAGCAGGGTTGAGCACCTGAATGGCCTACTCCTGCTCTTATGCTCATATGTTCCTGAATGCCAAGGGGTATTGATGGGTGAGTTTGGCCCTGAAAGGGTAACGTGTGGTTAATAGGGGACAGCAATTTAAGATGCATTCACTGTGTAACCACTTTTATGAGATAATTGATCTTTGCTTCATTACTATATTAAAGCCCTTGGGGGCAGATCTCTGCATCGATCTCCATGACTGTCTGATCTGATTTTATTCCAAATGTTTGTCTGAATAACTTCCTAGTCTTCTAAGGAAAGATCTCTCTTGCTTCCTTTCTACTTTTAGCCCTAAGGGTTTCAGAACTGCCCTGATTCTGATCTGCTACTCTAGTTTCCAGTGCGAAGACCCCACCATCTGCTTCTAGAACCCGCTATAGCCAGAGTGCACCTCCCCCTTTGAGAGCTACTGGTGCTAACTTTGGTGCTTGCTTTGCATGTACCTGGACCAACTACTGAGCCACAAAACACGGTTAACACGAGGATACATTCCACAATCATGGAGAAGAACAGGCAGTATGAAGTTTGTATTTACTTGTACCTGTGGTAATGGAGCATCATGGTCTCCATGTTCACTCACAGAAATTACTGATTTTTTCAATATTTTGTTTAGTGAGAATACGATCTTAGCTTTGAACCTTCACCTTTAGACATCATCCTCTGCCAACAAAATCTAGAAGACTAAGCAGTTGAAATTGATATATTCTGATGCATCTCTGTTTACAGAGCTGCACAGTGCAAACATGCACTTCCAAACCCAACCATCTCAATTTCAATGTATTTGTATTTAGCAGCTATTTTTTAATCAACCTGCTCAGAGATGTTATTACACACTCTGGAGCAGATAGGACTTGAACCTGAGTTATTTGTTTCAAAGGTAGGGGGAGACTACCACTGAAACACAAGAGCCCTTGTTTGTATTTTATATAGAGTCATAGTCATAGAGATGTACAACATGGAAACAGACTCTTCAGTTCAACCCGTCTATGCCAACCAAATATCCCAACCCAATCTAGACCCACCTGCCAGCACCCAGCCCATATCCCTCCAAACCCTTCCTATTCATATACCCATCCAAATGCTTCTTAAATGTTGCAATTGTACCAGCCTCCACTACTTCCTCTGACAGCTCATTCCATACACGTACCACCCTCTGCATGAAAAAAGTTGCCCCGTAGGTCTCTTTTATATCTTTTCACTATTCAGGTATGTTGTTATACGCCTCTGCAGCAGGTGGGATTGAACCCGGGTCTATGAGAGCCAACTCAGTAAATGCCCTTCATCTGTTTATAATTAAATACAATTAAAATTTGACCATTCAGTTAGATCATAAATGGACGAAATCTTCACTTCATTTACCTGCCTTGACTCTTAATGCCCTGGTCTAATAAAAATCTGTCACTCTTCACTTTGACGTTTTCAATTGACTTTACATCAACACCTGTTTGGGGGAGAGAATGCCCGATTCCACTGCCCCCTTTGTAAAGAAATGATTTCCAATATCACTCTTGAATGTACTGCAATTCGCTGCAATTTTAACGCTGTGCCCAATTCTGGACTCCCTACACCAGATAAAATAAATTGACTCTCTCTCTCTCAAGTTCTCTGATCACCTTATAACCATATTTAATCACCCCTTAATTTTCAATATTCAAAGGGTCCGAACAAAATCTATGAAATTAGTGTTCACTAGTTCTTCAGCTTTCCTCAATAATAGTATTAAATCAGCTTAGTTTCAATGCACATCACTGTATCACAAGTCCTGTTCAGAACTGATTCTGAAGTCCCAGCAGTCGAAAGCCACCTTCTCTGCCCTCCTATAACTAAGTTAGAAATCACACAACACCAGGTTATAGTCCAACAGGTTTATTTGGAAGTACTAGCTTTTGGAGCACTGATCCTTTGTCAGGTAGCTGCCTGATGAAGGAGCAGTGCTCGGAAAGCTAGTGCTTCCAAATAACCCTGGTGGACTATAACCTGGTGTTGTGTAATTTTTGCCGTTGTCCACCCCAGGCCTGATGCCGGCATCTCCTCATCACTCCTATTTCTATATTCAATAGCCTGTTGGGACTACTCAGAAGATTACATCATTCAACAAGACACAGAATCAGTAAATTCTGTAGTTTGCATTTATACTATCTTCTTACCCCGTGTGTCATCTTTACATAGGTATTTGTCTGAAATAAGTTAAACTGCATAAACATTAACTTCTGGTAAAAAAAAAGCCCTTGGAATTAATTATTTTCACTTACCACAGAGTGAATGTATGGAAATTGTTCTCAGGCAAAGCACCTACTGTAGTTAAAATTCAGCATATTGAAAAAGATTTGAATAATACTTGATAGAAGTGTGATGGATGAGAGGATACATACAGAGACATGATCAAATATACTGTGGAACATCATAGTCCCTGCTGAATGAGGACTGTGCTGGTGTCTTTGATTTATAGTATGCAATTTTTGAGTCATGTTGA
The DNA here is from genome assembly GCF_020745735.1 of Hemiscyllium ocellatum. Lineage (NCBI taxonomy): Eukaryota > Metazoa > Chordata > Chondrichthyes > Orectolobiformes > Hemiscylliidae > Hemiscyllium > Hemiscyllium ocellatum. The sequence continues at coordinate 98,759,055 of NC_083411.1, read as the reverse complement.
AAACTACTTGGTCTAAACATGGACAAAAGAGCTGAATTCTAGAGGTGATTGCCTTTAGCATCAAGTTCACATTTGACTGAGTTTTGGCATCAAGGAGCCCATGTGAAATAAGAGTCAAATGGAATCAGTGAAAAAGCTCCCCACTGTTTGGAATCGTACTTAGCACAAAGGAAGATCATTGTGGTTTTTAGTGATCAGTCATCTCGGTTCAAGGACATCAATGACTTTCCCTCCATCATAAAGTCAGAAGTGAGGAGGTTGCATGGTAAATTATGGATAAGGTTAAAGGAGGGGAGGGCTCAGCAGAGGTTATTAACATTTCCAGAACAAGTAATAGGGTAGAGAGTATGGAAAAGGGCAGGAATCTAACTTGAGGCACAGCAAATAAGTGGACAAAGTGGCCCAGTGGCTCAGTGATTAGCATTAGGAATTTGGGTTCGATTCCAACCTTGGCTGACTGTCTGTATGGAATTGACATATTCTCCGTGTGACCGTGGGTTTCTGCCAAATGCTCTGGTTTCCACCCACAGTCCAAAGATATGTAAGCTAGATGGATAAGCCATGGTGAATGTTGGGTTACAGGGATAGCATAATCCAATCTAATCCAAACTACTAAATCACCCTCAATTCCATGCCTCTGCATTTTCTCCAACAGCCTACCATGTGGAACATTATCAAAGGCTTTACTGAACTCCATGTATACCAAGTCAACTGCCCTCCCCTCATCTACATGCTTGGTCACCTTCTCAAAAAACTCAGTGGGGTTTGTGAGACACAGCCTGCCCTTGACGAAACCATGTTGACTATCTGAAATCAAATTGTAGCTTGCTAGATGATTATAAATCTTATCTCTTATAATCATTTCCAAAACCTTTCCTACAACAGAAGTAAGGCTCACTGGCCTATAATTACCTGGATCATTTCTACTGCCCTTCTTGAACAAGTGCACAACATTTGCAATCTTCCAGTCCTCTGGTACTAAACCTGTAGACAATGACGACTCAAATATCAAAGCCAAAGGCTTCGCCATCTCCTGTCTAGCTTCCCAGAGAATCCTCGGATAAATCCTATCCAGTCCAGGGGACTTGTCTACTTTCACTCCTCCTAGAATTGATAACACCTGTTCGTAACTAACGTCGATCCTTTCTAGTCTAATATCTCGTACCTCATTCTTCTTCTCTACAATATTCTCCTTTTCCTGATGAGAAATATTCATTTGGCACCTCTCCGATCTCCACAGGATCCACACTCAACTTCCCACTTCTGTCTTTGACTGGCCCTATTCCAACCCTAGTCATCCTTTTATTCCTCACATACCTATAGAAAGCTTTAGGGTTTTCCTTTATTCTATTTGCTAAAGACCATTCGTGTCCTCTCTTTGCTCTTCTTAACTCTCTCTTTAATCCTTCCTAACTGATCTGTAACTCTCCATCACCTCATCTGAACCATCTTGCCTCATCAACACATAAGCCTCCTTCTTCTGTTTGACTCTGACTATGACTCCAAGAAATACCCAGTGGGGGATGAAATATTAACATAAATGCACTTAGGCCTACAGAGATTTCTAAATCTTGCATAATTGGCTCCACTCATCAGGTTCTGAAATGTGTGTTACTTAGTACAACACAGATTATTTTTGCCACAACCTAACTGCATAAGTTGAAAAGGCGTTTAAGGTGTTAATTTGTGCAATAATGGAGGGTTACTCTTTTTAAATCAAATTTGTAGCATTGAGTTGGGCCACTGCAATAAAAGTTGGAAGGGGTTTATTTTAAATTGGGACAAAAAATAAAGAGACCTAGTAAAATTACAATGCTAGTTATAGAATTCACAATGCCTTCCTGCTTTAGCAATCTATTCCCTCAATTCAATGTTGTAATGTTAAATTTATATATAACCTTTAGTTGGACATTTGGCATTGTGCATGCACGTGTTCTCCATCCTGCAAAAGAGACATTGAAGTACTGTAGGAAGTGCAGATAAGCTTTGCAAGGATGTTGCCAGATCTGAAAGAATAAAAACATATCAAGCCAAGGATTTTTCCTCTGGAAGATTAATAGCACACCTAGTTTTTTTTAACATTATGAATGGGTTCTATTGAATGAATGTGAAGCAACTGTTTACACTTGTGAAGGAGACTAACCGTTGAAATAAAGAATTAATAGAACGTTCACTCTGTGCAAAGTGGCAGAATGTGAAACGGGCTGCTGCTTGAAACAGATAGCATGATATGGCCAGCACCTGGGCAAAGTTTCCCCATTTGTTACATTTTCAGATGGAACTTTTGGAAAGTGACAAAGATGACTTATGAGGGTAAGGCGATGGCTGATGTCTACAAGGACTTTACTCAGGCATTTAACAAGGTCCGTCATGGTAGATTGTCAGAAGATCAAATTGCATGGAACCAACAGTGAGTTGGCAAGTTGGATACAAAATTGGCTTGGCCATATAAGACAATGGGTAATTGGGGAGGGTTTTTTTTCTAAATTGAGGTCTATGACCAGTTGTGTTCCAAAAAGATAAGTGCTAGGATCTCATTTGTTTGTAATATATATAAATGATTTGGATGAAAATGTCAATAATTTGACAATTAAGTTTGCAGGCGATATGAAAATTGGTGGAGTTTTGTATAGGGAATAGGTTATCATAGGATGCAGCAGGATATACATCAGCTGGAAAGTTGGGCAGAGAAAAGGCAGATGGAGTTAATTCAAACAAATGTGAGGTCATGCGTTTAGGGGGGGCCAAGTGCAAATGAAAAGTATATTGTAAATGGCCAGACCCATAGGAGCATTGATATACTGAGGGATATTCAGGCTTCAAATCCTAGCTCCCTGGAAGTGGATAAGGTAGTAAGGAAGACATATGGCATGCTTGTCTTCATCTGTCAGAATATTGAGTATAAAAGTTGATACGCCATGTTGCAAAACTATAGTCAGGCCATATTTGAAGTACTGTGCACACTGCATTGTAGAAAGTGTGCACTGATCACTGTACTATAGGAAGGAGGTAGAGGCTTTGGAGAGGATGTAGAAGAGATTTAACCGGATGTTACCTGGATTGGAGTGTATTAGCTATAAGGAGAAGTTGGACGAACTTGAAATGTTTTTGCTAGAGGATTGGGGGCTGAGGGGTGACCTGACAGATATAAAATTATGAGAGGAATGAATAGGATGGATAGTCAGAGTCTCTTTCCCTGGATGGAGATGTCAAATACCAGTGGGGTGGTTTAGGGTGAGAGGTAGAAGTTTAAAGGAGATATATGAGGAAGGTTTTTTTGCACTGTGGGTGGTACTGCCAGGGGATGTGGTAGAAGCAGAACTGTTAGCAAAATTTATGAAGCATTTAGACAGACACATCAATACACAGAGAATAGAGAGATATGGACCATTGGCAGCAGATGTGATTAGAATAGCATCATGGTTGGCACAGACATGCAGGGCTGAAAGGCCCATTCTACTTATTGGTCTATTTTCCAAGTTTCTGGGTGATATACTGATGGTGGGTGTATTGGCCTCCCCTTCTTTTACTCACCTGCTTTCATTGAGGAGACCTTTCTCCCAAACCAAAGAATTTAATTCTAAATTGAGCCAAATTGTCCAGCTTTTTTGAACTAACAAACGAATAAGTTTATTCATTACTAAATGTGATAAAATATAATAATGCAACACTCATAACATACATTAGGTCTGAGAAATTAGTCCAAAATAAAACAAAGAAGTTAAAAATATATATGTGGATCAACCTCTGAATCATTCATTTAACACAGATAGATCATTGTGACTATTACAGTCAATGTTGGTAATTGAATAGCTGATTGCAAGATTCTTAGCTTTGCTGGTTGATTGACATTTTTTCCCCAGTTCCTTTTGACAGTGGCTGGTTGCCAGGGCTCAGAGAGAAAGAATGTATTTTTCCTTTCTTTACCTGTCATGTAGATGTATTTAATAGCTGGTCTAAAATTGTGACCTTCACAGCATATACTGGGCCACTAAACACCCAGACCAGGGCTGAATTTAATTTTATACCTTTTTTTTACCCATAGATTCCAATAAGGCCAAAAGATAAAATGTGTTTGATGCTGCTGAGAGGGGTTGGATTGTCAGATTCTTTTTCCTGATGAAGGGTTTTGCCCGAAACGTCGATTTTCCTGCTCCTCAGATGCTGCTTTTCCAGCACCACTCTAATCTAGATTCTTGTTACTTGTTTCTCTTTAGTCTTTCCAATTGAAGTTCTATGACTATGAGGGTGACAATCCAAAATTCCTCTTCAAATAGCCACTCAAATTACAACTAAAAGATGAATGCCACTGTGTCTCATTTTTAGAAAGAAGCACATTATAATTAAAAGTTCATGAAATGTGCTTGTGAAAATCACGTGCATTTAAGAGGAGACTTGATAGATATATAAGGGAGAACAAAATAGAAATGATAAAGTAACTGAGTGGGAAGAAACAATTGTGGAATATAAACATTATTATGGGTCAGATCAGCTGTGTTTTTGTTATGAATTCTAGTTCTGACTTCAACACAAAGTGTAAATTGAGTAATGTCAAGATTAGAGTGGTGCTGGAAAAGCAGAATCCAAGGAGCAGGAAAAGACCTAATGAAGTCCTGTGCTTTTCCAGAGATTAGAGCCAAGATTAGAGTGGTGCTGGAAAAGCAGAATCCAAGGAGCAGGAAAAGACCTAATGAAGTCCTGTGCTTTTCCAGCACCACTCTAATCTTGGCTCTAATCTCCAACATCTGCAGTACCCACTTCCACCTAGTAAGTTGAGCAGGCACAATTAAGGTGAGTGGCAAATTGTTGGTAGATGTTTGAGGCGTGGAAAATTTAAGCTCACAAGCCTCATCTGCATGCATTGATGAGTTTCCTGCCCAAACCTGGCAGGAAACAACACATAGTGAATGGTAGAGATATAATAATGGCAAGAAAGAAATGGCCTCTGGGGAAAGAATAGTTGCCTAATTCTCTGGTATGTTGAAGTTATGTGAAGGACCAGGGAATTCAAAAACCTTTCATGTGGTAACCAGAGGTTGCTCCTAATGCTACAATTAAAGTTGTTTTTTGAAAAGTGAAAAGATTTGCCTTTTTGTGCTTTGCAGAACACAATTGCTCTTTCTCATGGGTTAGCATGATAATCCCAATGGCTTTCACACTCAAGTGCATATTTAATATTTTAGTCAACCCTCAATAGAATCATCAAAGTTTGATTTAAGCATTTTGAAAAGCTCCCCTTGGTTTCCAGCAGGTGTATTTTTGAATTGTTCAGATATTGTTGGAAATCAGCATGTTTGTCTCATGGGCAATTTTTAAATGCCTTGATAAGGTATCCACTGCGTGCATAGGGTTTAAATCATCTCTTTTGTCGATCTACAATGATAGGATTAATGTATGGAACAATATATGAATCAATTTCGAGAAAATCTCCAGCTGAATCTTGAAAGACGTGTGAAGTTTTTCCACTAGCTCTGCTTTGCAGCAACACAAAAGCAGCAGTGTAATTCAGTGTTTACTGGCCTGATTCCAGAGCACAAAGGTCTAAGAGCCCTGGGGAAACTGCTGTCTCACGCTATTTTATTTTGAATCCACGCTGAACTACCGTGATGAAGTTGCATTTTCTGGGCGATTCTTAAATGATAAGAAAGTCAATTTAAATGTTTTTGAAAGTATAGTCATTAACACCTGTGTTCAAATGAATCATCTGGGAATACACTTCTCTATGTGCTTTCACATCACAGTTATGCTCGTAGCAGTTGGGATACTCCTTTGTGTTCTAAGGGGACTTAAGGTATCCATGCAAGAGTTTAAATTGTATGCATCGATTTGATGTGCAGCCACAGTGAATTGTGTTCGCTTTGAGACACAGGGAGACAGAGACTGACTCATGCTGTGCCCGAGGCGGGACTAGTTATGATAATAAACCACATGGCGTGGTCTTCATTGGCTGGTTGCGTCAAACCAGGTTGTGTCCCACTCTTTTGACTTTCACAAACCGGTTTAAGCTTCACTAAGCAGCGAGGTTAATGATTCACTCTTTTGACCTCGCCTTGTTCGCTTCACCTATACACTGAGAAAGATTTTTAACCAGTCAGATTAAGTAGAGGGACTATTTCATTCACGAACCGATCACTCCGGGAGGCCAGAAGTTGAGCTTCATGTGTGTGTTTTTTTTAAAAGTCAAAGCTGTGATCAGGCGAACTCCTTCAAGCTCTGCCTGAGAAGTGCCTGCGTCACCGCAGCTTGGGCAGGGCAGGTCAAAACTGAGCCAGGGCAACTTCGCAAACAGCACGCTTTTATCCTCCTTCGAGCAGCTCAAATTCCATCATCCTGCAGGCGGGGGGGAGGGAAGAGGAAGTGATCGCAAAACCTGGGAACTCAATCTGGACTGATGTGCGAGCCTCTTCATTATCCCATGCTGGTGTGTCATTGTGTTTCACACTTGCGGGCACCTCCACAATAGCCGCAGCTTGGCTGGCGCTCTGAAAGGTGCGTATGTTTCTGGGTTGATTCTGTGGGGGAGGTGCATTGTAAAAGATGAGGATCGTCTTCTCAGACATATTAATCCTGTAGCAGCTGCTGGGGCCTTGTGTTTTATGGATTTACCTCCAGAAAGGGGCAGCGCGGCAAAACACGTATTCGGAAGTGTCGGTGATACTACAGAGTTGACGTATCTCAGACCATGCGTCCAGCAGTGCTGTTTGCTCCAAGATTATTACATGGGTATAGATGTGAATACGTCAGTGTCTACCCACTACACAGTTTGCCCTTAAGTGAATGATTTAACTTAACCAGAAATCATTTTGATTTTTTCATCTGCTGTTAACCAACCTTCTTACTTGAATTATTCATCTGTGCACTTTGTTGTGGGTTTCTCCACGTACGATGAAGCCGAGAGCCTCATCCGATAATCGTTCTCACTTATTGATAGCAGGGATTCACAGGCGGCAGCAGCTGCTCCTCTGCTGGAGATGTAGGAGACACAGTCGCTCCGGGCTCTCACATGCTCCCCATGTCCCCGGCTGAGTGCAACATTGCTAGTGAGTGGGAGTAAACTCCTACCTGACCTCAATCTTGTGCATCTAGTGTGAAAATAATGTCTATACTCAAGCGCAGCACCTAAGGACACTACTTAAATGGCAGAGGAAAACAATGACGTACGGTGAATGGTTGGTCGCTGAGGTATAATGGGTAGGCACGATATTGCCATGATCTCACTGTCTGCATTTATTTCTCATCATGAATTCTGACCAATGATTATAGTCCAGTCAAGGTGGGAGAATAGTTTATTTACACATGTTTAATGCCACAGTTAAATCATACCCCTAGAATTTTTCGTAGCGATAGCATTTAGAATGTATTTAAATGGTTTAACACCATTATTGAAATACTGGAGAAAGGATTTGCAAATACGATTTTGTATACTTTTCCCCCAAAGTGTGACTTCAGGAGTTAAGTATTTGCCTTCAGTTTATCTTAAAGTGTTTTGATTATTTATGCTTCATATTTTAACAAGGATCCAAAAAAGATTGTATCCAATTTTAAATATGTGGAGCAGGGATTGCTCGTTTTGCCTCACAATATTGAGGTTCTTAGTTAAAGCCTCCATATTATGAAGGTAATGCTCTTACAACACTTATAATGTTTTATTGCTCTGTTACCTGTGCTATATAAAATAGTGGTGACACATGATATGCTGTAAGGTGCTTTATTTTAAAACCTTTAAAGCTTTATCATATCCCCTGCCAAGAATAGACGTGCTCAGTAGTTTATTGGGAATAGGGTGGAGAAAGCAGGAGATAATTTTCGTGGAGATCAGGTTGGAAGAGGGAATGAGGAGAATTGGAGAAATAAACAAATGTGGATTGAGGGCAGCAGGGAACATTAGAACACTTCAGGTCAAGATGAGAAGTAGCAGAGACAGCTAATTGAATTATCTTCAGCTTGGTGCCAAAGACACCAACAAGCACCTTACAGTTGCCACTTTTTAAGGTATTGGTAAAGGACGTAAGAGAAAAAAAGCTACTGATTAGATTGCTTACAGTGTGGAAACAGGCCCTTCGGCCCAACAAGTCCACACCGACCTGCCGAAGCGCAACCCACCCATACCCCTCCCCTAACACTACGGGCAATTTAGCATGGCCAATTCACCTGACCCGCACATCTTTGGACTGTGGGAGGAAACCGGAGCACCTGGAGGAAACCCACGCAGACACGGGGAGAACATGCAAACTCCACACAGTCTGTCGCCTGAGTCGGGAATTGAACCCGGGTCTCAGGCGCTGTGAGGCAGCAGTGCTAACCACTGTGCCACCGTGCCACCCATTCTAGCATGACCTTGGAACAGTGAGTTTTCAGATGGTGAGCCTGACCTCGGTGGTGTGCAAATTGTTGGAGGGAATCCTGAGGGACAGGATGTACATGTATTTGGAAAGGCAGGACTGATTTGGGATAGTCAACATGGCTTTGTGCGTGGGAAATCATGTCTCACAAACTTGATTGAGTTTTTTGAAGAAGGATGTTGCCAGGGTTGGAGGATCTGAGCTACAGGGAGAGGCTGAACAGGCTGGGGCTGTTTTCCCTGGAGCATTGGAGGCTGAGGGGTGACCTTATAGAGGTTTACAAAATAATGAGGGGCATAGATAGCATAAGCAGGCAAAGTCTTTTCCCTGGGGTCGGGGAGTCCAGAACTAGAGGGCGTAGGTTTAGGGTGAGAGAGGAACGATATAAAAGAGACCTAAGGGGCAACTTTTTCACGTAGAGGGTGGTATGTCTATGGAATGAGCTGCCAGAGGAAGTGGTGAAGGCTGGTACAATTGCAACATTTAAGAGGCATTTGGATGGGTATATGAATAGGAAGGGTTTGGAGGGATATGGGCCGGGTGCTGGCAGGTGGGACTTCAGTAAGGTGTTCGACAAAGTTCCCCATGGGAGACTGATTACCAAATTTAGATCTCACGGAATACAGGGAGAACTAACCATTTGGATACTGAACTGGCTCAAAGATAGAAGACAGAGGGTGGTGGTGGAGGGTTGTTTTTCAGACTGGAGACCTGTGACCAGTGGAGTGCCACAAGGATCGGTGCTGGGCCCTCTACGTTTTGTCATTTACGTAAATGATTTGGATGCGAGCATAAGAGGTACAGTTAGTAAGTTTGCAGATGACACCAAAATTGGAGGTGTAGTGGACAGCGAAGAGGGTTCCTGATGAAGGGCTTATGCCCAAAACGTCGAATTTCCTGTTCCTTGGATGCTGCCTGACCTGCTGCGCTTTAACCAGCAACACATTTTCAGCTCTGATCTCCAGCATCTGCAGACCTGACTTTTTACTTTTAGCGAAGAGGGTTACCTCAGATTACAAAAGAATCCGGACCAGATGGGCCAATGGGCTGAGAAGTGGCAGATGGAGTTTAATTCAGATAAATGCAAGGTGCTGCATTTTGGGAAAGCAAATCTTAGCAGGACTTATACACTTCATGGTAAGGTCCTAGGGAGTGTTGCTGAACAAAGAGACCTTGGAGTGCAGGTTCATAGCTCCTTGAAAGTGGAATCGCGGGTAGGATAGTGAAGAAGGCATTTGTTATGCTTTCCTTTATTGGTCAGAGTATTGAGTACAGGAGTTGGGAGGTCCTGCTGTGGCTGTACAGGACATTGATTAGGCCACTGTTAGAATATTGCGTGCAATTCTGGTCTCCTTCCTATCGGAAAGATGTTGTGACACTTGAAAGGGTTCAGAAAAGATTTACAAGGATGTTGCCAGGGTTGGAGGATCTGAGCTACAGGGAGAGGCTGAACAGGCTGGGGCTGTTTTCCCTGGAGCGTCAGAGACTGAGGGATGACCTTATAGATGTTTACAAAAGTATGAGGGGCATGGATAGAATAAATAGACAAAGTCTTTTCCTTTGGGGTTGGGGAGTCCAGAACTAGAGGGCATAGGTTTCGGGTGAGAGGGGAAAGATATAAGAGAGACCTCGGGCAACTTTTTCACGCAGAGGGTGGTAAGTGTATGGAATGAGCTGCCAGAGGATGTGGTGGAGGTTGGTACAATTGCAACATTTAAGAGGCATTTGGATGGGTATATGAATAGGAAGGGTTTCGAGGTATATGGGCCGGGTGCTGGCAGGTGGGACTGGATTGGGTTGGGATATCTGGTCGGCATGGACGGGTTGGACCGAAAGGTCTGTTTCCATGCTGTGCATCTCTACGACTCTATGAGAGTGACACTGTGGTGCTTCATGTGGTCTTTTGCGTTATGACTGTCGATATACCTTTCACAGACATGCTCATGATATCATCGTTATATCCTGAGGGCATAAAGAGCTCATACTCCATTTTAGCCCAGAGATCAGTTGAAGCATAACACCCTACTGAAGGCATACTGCTGAAATATAAGCGAATGCTATGTAGAATAGGTGAAATAAATGTTTGTTGCATCCTTCAGTATCACAATATCCATGCCTAGTTTCTTATGCTTTAAGAGATAACACAAGCATTGCAGTGTTCAGTAAGATCCCCTATTGGAGGTTAATTTATGTTATGGTTAGCAACAGTAGCCATTATAAAAAGAACTCTAGCACCTGTTGGTAAATATTTGGAAAACAAATTGAAGACAGCTAGGTAACAGCTTGGGCGTAAGAGAATTTGGACAATAAGTAACATCAGTTTGTGTGAATAAGCACAGCCAGACAGATCTGTTGCAAACAAGAAGACCAAATTAAATTCTTTTGATTCTAAGAGTACCTTATTTAAAAACAAAAATGTTGAAGTTACAAAATCAATCTAAACTAATGGCTATGGACCTATAATGAAGAACAGTGACTAACTGTTTTTAAAAGAAACAGCCTATTGATTGATTTTTTTTAAAATTGTCCCGCATATCCTCAAAGTTCTCATAGAAGAAATTACAGCTTAAAAACATAAAAACAGGGGCTTTCCGCATTAAAAAGTATTCAGACCTCATTGTTCTCATGACCTCCATCTAGAGGTAGAAGTTACTACAATTCTTAAAGCAACAAGTTGTAGAGATGAAGGCCATTGGAGCAGCAGTTTAATTTACACATTGTCTAAGAAGTTTAAGGTGAATTGCTTAAACACAGTTATGAATTGGACACCCAGTGACTATCTGTAAAGTATGTGGCACCAAAGGACATTGAGCATGTGCATGCTCAAAATCTGATTCCAAAAACCAAGCCAGACACTGGAACAAAACATAGAGGACCAACGAGACGACAGTACAATACCACAGTAATGGTAACAAGGAAATTGTTGAGAAATTCCACAACTGCAAGTTGGTGGCTTCCAGAGTCACCAAAGTAGAAGAGAAATTTAAGAAGATAACCAAGCTTTCCATATTGTTAAAATTTTCCATCTGGTGTGTATTAATAGTTCAACAGCAGCAAGACTATTAGTACGCACAGATCTCAGGATAGTAAGAACTCATAAGAATTAAACCACACCTTGTTGTGGTGGAATAGACCATATATGATGAGTTACAACTGTTCAAACAGCATAGACAGTTATATTTTACAGATTAAATGACCGATGTTCCCTAGGAAAGAGCCTTAAAAATCTTCCTTTTTATTGGCAAGGAGGGGCTTCGCGGAATTAATAAATACCATCTTCTCATAAATGATCAGAAAGATCCACCAAATATCTGGAAAGTTCTTGAGGACCAGCTCAAGTTAATCATTAACTTCAGGATTAACAGCCTTCAACTCATTATACGGACAGCAACTACCGGAATCCATTGATTAATTTCTTGAAAGATGCTGTAATAAATATAATGTGACTTTTCCAAAGATGAACTGTCAAAACGCCTCCGTAGGTTAGATTTGCTGTACACCAACTTAAGCCATTTGAAAGGATCTCAAAAAAAGGCTATGCTGTGTTAACTGAGGATGGTTGCTGTTAAGCCATTGTGGCAGGCCAACAATAGTTGTGTGCTTTACAAAGATGAAAAATGTGTTGCTGGAAAAGCGCAGCAGGTCAGGCAGTATCAAAGGAGCAGGACAATCGACGTTTCGGGCATAAGCCCTTCTTCAGGAATCTTCAGCATCTGCAGTCTTCACTTTCTCCTAGTTGATCTCCTAGTTGATACCTTTGATGCTGCCTGACCTGCTGCGCTTTTCCAGCAACACATTTCTCAGCTCTGATCTCCAGCATCTGCAGTCCTCACTTTCTCCTGCTTTACAAAGAGGCAATGTTATTGCTGCAGTCAGCAAAGGGCACCAAACCAACCAAGTCTGTAATGGATGCATTTTATCATATTTACTCAAAGGCGGATAGCTTTTCTTGGGATCTGTAAAGTACGTGTCACCAAGATACATTGAGCATGTGCATGCTCAAAATCTGATTCCAGTGAGCCAGACCCTGGAACAAAACATAGATGACCAACAAGACGACAGTACAATACCACAACAATGGTAACAAGGAAATTGTTGAGAAATTCCACAACTGCAAGTTGGTGACTTCCAGAGTCACCAAAGTAAACAGGAAATTTCAGAAGATAACCAAGCTTTCCATATTGTTAAAATCTTCTTCTAGTCCAAGACTATCAGTACGCACAGATCTCAGCATAGTAAGAATTCATGAGAATTAAACCACACCTTGTGGTGGAACAGACCAGATATGATGTAATCAAATGAGTCAGTGATGTACAAGGATATGACTTTGAAATGAAATATAAGCTAGGTATCATGTCTGAGATGCTGAGCAAATTACTAAAACCATAAGAACGATATTCTTGTTGATTTACTTTTATTGATGCCTTTGGCAGCTTACAAAGATAAATAACTACAAAAGTTGCAAAGGTCAGTAGTTAAGGATGGCCTGACATTATTAATGAAGTAAAGGTAAAATATGCAGAATCTGGAAATCTGAAACGAACTCGGAAAATGTTGGAAAGACTGAGCAGGTTTGTCAGCTTTTGCTGAGAGAGAAATAGAGTTGTGTTTTCAAGTCTGACATGAATTCTTCAGGCCTGAAAGGAGTTGGAAAATGGTTTTTATACTTATAATAGAGACAGTGGAGGAGATTGGGGAACACTGTTCAGAAAGTATCTGAGAAGATACAACCATTTTGACATACAGAGATGAACTTTGTGCTTCTGAAGAAATGATGCAGAAATAATAGCTTTCAAATGTTGCATCCTGAAAATGGTGGAGGGATAGACTCCACAAATATATATTTTGTTTATTTATGGAGGTTGATCAGTCCAGTGTGAATGGTGGAAAAATTATTGGATGGTATTGTCACAGACAAAATTAATTCTTGCTTAGACGGTGTTAAATAAGGTATAGCTGCAAATGTGTTGCTGGTTAAAGCACAGCAGGCCAGGCAGCATCTCAGGAATAGAGAATTCGACGTTTCGAGCATAAGCCCTTCATCAGGAACTATGCTTGAAACGTCGAATTCTCTATTCCTGAGATGCTGCCTGACCTGCTGTGCTTTAACCAGCAACACATTTGCAGCTGTGATCTCCAGCATCTGCAGACCTCATTTTTTACTTAAATAAGGTATAGCCAGCATTGATTTATTAAAAGCAAATCCTACCTGACTTTCAAAGGCCTTTGATAAAGTACAGCCTAAGATAATTATTCAGAAATAGAATCACATTAGATTAAAGGGATTGTGGAAATTTTAGTATGTAATTGGATTAGGGATGGAACACAGTTAGTATGATGAAAGAATATTTTTCTGCCGAGAGAGAAGTCTGCAGTTGTTCCCCTAGTGGTCAATATTAGAGCAGTTGCTAATCATGTATGTAAATAATATAGCAGTGGGTGAAGGAAGCAAGATTTCAAAGTTGAAAGATGATATCAAACTTGTGAACTAGTAATTTGTGAACAGAATAGTAGCAGAAATCAGGAGGATGGAGACTGAACTGGGCAGACACGTGCAGATGCTATTTAAGACAGATGAATGTGCACTTTGGTAGAAATAAAATGGAAAAGCAGTTCAATCTAAATACTTTTGAGTGGATGCAACAGTAGAGAGAGACCATGGAGTGTATATTTACAAAGAAATTGAATGAGGCAAGACAAGCTTATGATTAAGAAAGCATATGGCTTTGTAAATAGTTGTATTAAATAGAAAGGAAAGGATGTTGAACTTAGTTTCAATCACTGATTAAGCAACAGTTGTAGGGTTGTGTACATTTCTGCCTTCTATACTTCAGGAAAGATGGTTAGTCTTGAAAGACAGAACTTACCAGGATACCAGAGATGAAAGAGTTAAATTGTGTAGTGAGAATGGAGAAGTTATGATTACACTCATAAATGGAAAACATGATTGGGGACTTTAATAGAGGAGAAAACATTTCTTTTAACATATTGCTTGGTAAGCCAATGTCGTAGCTTTAAAATAATTGGCAAGAAGAGTCATAGAAGCAATGATCAATTTGTTCAAAGTGTTGTTAAAAGTGTGGAGTGCACCACCAGAAAAGGTTATGGAAACAGCTTCCATGGAAAGTTTCAAAATAAAACTAAGCATGTAATTGAAGAGAACTAATTGCAAGGTTATTGCAAACAAACTGAAGCATGTTGAGATTGGAAAGTTCTTCCAAAGAACAGACAGTTTTTGAAATGATGGAATAATTGACCAAATGGCCTCCTTTAAAATAATATGCGAATGAACTATGCAAAAATATCCAGCATTTCAGGTTATAAATTTTCCAAATCCTATTGAAAAGAAAAGCAATTGTCAAACTATTTGATAACATGACAGTCTGACAGTGTTCTGACCCTTTGTAGTATGTAGCCCTGAGGCATAAACACTGAGGAACAGAATGTGGAAATAAGAATAGGCCATTCAGCCCTTAAGGCCTGCTTCAGTATTCAAAATTATCATACTCATCATCCAACTCAGTACCCTGTTCCTGCTTTCTCCACATTCTTTTTGATCCCTTTGGTTCTAGGTACCAGGTAAGATTGATAATGTAAACTGCATTTATTTCAGTGCAAAAGCTTAATAGGGAACTCAGAGCATGGTCGGGAATGTAGGATTAGGATATTGTAGCAGTTGCAGAGATGTGGCTCAGGATGACAGGACTGGCAGCTTAATGTTCCAGGATAAAAATGCTGTAGGAAGGATAGAAAGGGAGGCAAAAGAGAAGGGGGTGTGGCGTTTTTGTTAAGGGATAACATTATGGCTGTATTTGTGTCATCCTATTCCCACTTTAGTCGAAGCAAAATGCTCAGAGACACAGTTTTACCCCCCTCATCTTTATTCCAGGCCCTGAAGAGAGAGAAAATGATCACCCACGTGCACAGAGACATGAGTTCTTGGTCTTCTCTCTTGAACAGCAGTTTCTTAATAAACTATATAGTCATTTTACAGGGAGGAGCATCCAGATAGGGCAACATACATATTGATTGATTGGGTGACCATTACAATCATTGAGTGTGAATAGCAAAAATTAAGCCACCTGGTGTTACACAATGAATGTTCTTAACCTTGTCAACTGGCTTCACATAATGAATACTTTTCACCTTGTTACCCCATTACCCTTGCTTCCAGCATCCCATTGTTAACTGTAAGTTCTTATCTGGTCTGAGTCATGCTCAGCTGAACCTCTTTTTCACAAAACTCAAAACTTAACTCTTTCCCTACCCTCTCATACCCTATCCACATTCTCAGTTAGGGAGGACATTCTTGATAATATGTCCAGGGAAGTTATTTGGGTGGAACTGAGAAATAAGGAATGGATGATCACCTTATTGGGATTGTACTGTAAACCCTTCCAATAGTCAGCAGGAAATTGAGAAACAAATCTGTAAGAGTAATAAGGTGGCTATGGCCGATTAGATTCCCTACAGTGTGGAAACAGCCATTTGGCCCAACAAGTCCACACCGATCCTCCGAAGAGTAACTTACCCAGATCCACTCCCTTACATTTACACCTGACTAAGTCACCTAACACCCTGGGCAATTTAACATGGCCAATTCACCTGACCTGTACATCTTTGGATTGTGGAAGGAAACTGGAGCGCCCAGAAGAAACCCACGCATACATGCGGAGAATGTTCAAACTCCACACAGACAGTTGCCCAAGGTGGTAATTGAACCGGGTCCCTGGTGTTGTGAAGCAGCAATGCTAACCACTGAGCCACCATGAGTTACTCTCAGGAATAAGGCAGGGCAAGTGACTGAGGTGTCAGTGGGGGAACACGTTGGACCCAATGACCATAAGTATTAGTTTTAAAATAGTGATGGAGAAGGATAGACTGGATCTAAAAGTTGAAGTTCTAAATTGGAGGAAGGCCAATTTTGATGGTATAGGCAAGAACTTTCAAAAGTTGATTGGGTGTGGATGTTCGCAGGTAAAGGGATAGCTGGAAAATGGGAAGCCTTCAGCAATAAGATACGGAGAATCCAGAGGCAGTATATTCCTGTAAGGGTGAAAGGAAAGGCTGGTAGGTGTAGGGAATGCAGGGTGACTAGAGAAATTGAAGTTTTGGTCAAGAGAAAGAAGGAAGCATATGTCAGGTATAGACAGCGGAAATCGAGTGAATCCTTAGAAGAGTATAAAGGCAGTAGGAGTATGCTAAAGAGGGAAATCAGGAGAGCAAAAAGGGGGCATGAGATCGCTTTAGCAACTAGGGTTAAGGAGAATTCAAAAGGATTTTATAAATACATTAAGGACAAAAAGGTAACTAGGGAGAGAATAGGACCCCTCAAAGATCAGCAAGGCAACCTATGTGTGGAGATGGGGGATTTACTAAATGAGTATTTTGCATCAGTGTTTACCATGGAGAAGGACATGAAAGATATGGAATATGGGGAAATAGATGGTGACATCTTGAAAAATTAAGAGGTGGTGGTGCTGGATGTTTTGAAATGCACAAAAGTGGATAAATCCCCAGGACCTGATCAGGCATACCCTAGAACTCTGTGAGAAGCTAGGGAAGTGATTGCTGGACCCCTTGCTGAGATATTTGTATCCTCGATACTCACAGGTGAGATGCCGGAAGTCTGGTGGGTTGGTTCCAGTGTTCAAGAAAGGTGGTAAGGACAAACTAGGTGTTACGACACAGAGGTGAACCTTTTCTATTAATTAAACACCTTGCTCATAATCTGTTAAAATGTGAGTGACAGAGAATTCCCAAATTCCACTATTTAAAGAAAATAACATCAATTTATTTTCTAACTCTAAAAGTGAACATTAAACAACAAGTATTCACAAATCTAAGGCCCCCTTCTCTTAACTGCTTGCTATCTGCCTTCATCTCTATAACAATATGCTCTTCCAATATGACACTTAATAGAATTACATCAACTTAATTTCAAACTCATACAGCCCTTGTCTTCTTCTGTGTCTTCACCCTTGCAGTTTCTGACCCCTCGGTTCATCTTCATTCTTTCTACTGCGAGTATGTTTCACATGAAAAGGTACCTTTGATAGAGAATGTTTTCTACTTTGAGAGCAAGATGTCAGATGAGATGTTAGCTCTCCATGAGTTTCTCTCTCTATGGCAGTTGCTTTTTGACCAATTTTCAAAATGTCCGTATTCTTATACCCCCAACATTGGATTGACTCATTGGTTCGATGTTGGCACAATAATAAATTCAAACTCAGTTGGGTTTTGGTATCCTTGGGCATAATTTAAACTAATTGATTAAATGCAAATTGTTGTCAAAACAGCAGCCAACTCCGGTAAACATTTCCAGCCAAATGTTACGTATTTTTAAATTTTCCAATATAATCTAGGACTGCCATCTAGTCATATACAATGTTGCTTGTAATCTCTCAGTTCAGACCAGCATTCTCTCACTCTCTTAAATGTACAGTACATGCCTTCAGCTTCATAACACAGGGAGCAATAGACCGGTGAGCCTGACATCGCTGGTGGGCAAATTGTTGGAAGGAATCCTGAGGGACAGGATTTACATGCATTTGGAAAGGCAAGGACTGATTAGGGATAGTCAACATGGCTTTGTATGTGGGGAATCCTGTCTCACTAACTTGAGCTTTTTGAAGAAGTAACAAAGAGGATTGATGAGGGCAGATCGGTGGACGTGATCTATATGGACAACAAGGTTCCTCATGGTAGACTGGTTAGCAAGGTTAGATCACATGGAATACAGGGAGAACTAGCCATTTGGATACAGAACTGGCACAAAGGAAGAAGATAGAGGGTGGTAGTGGAGGGGTGCCTTTCAGACTGGAGGCCTGTGACCAATGATGTGCTGGGTCCACTGCTTTTCGTCATTTATATAAATGATTTGGATGTGAACATAGGAGGTACAGTTAGTAAGTTTGCAGACGACACCAAAGTAGGACATGTTGTGGACAGCGAAGAAGATTACCTGAGAGTTCAATGGGATCTTGATCAGATAGACCAAAGGACCGAGAAGTGGCAAATGAAGTTTAATTTAGATGAATGTGAGGTACTGCATTTGGAAAGTCAAATCAGGGCAGGACTTATGTACTTAATGGTAAGGTCCTGGAGAGGGTTGCTGAACAAAGAGACCTTGGAGTACAGATTCATAGCTCCTTGAAAGTGGAGTCGCAGGTAGATAGGATAGTGAAGTAGGCATTTAGTATGCTGTCCTTTATTGGTCAGAACATTGAGTATAGGAGTTGGAAGGTCATGTTGCGGCTGTACAGTTCATTGGTTTACCACTTTTGGAAAATTGCATGCAATTCAGGTCTCCTTCCAATAGGAAGGATGTTGTGAAACTTGAAAGGAATCAGAAAAGATTTACAAGAATGTTGCCAGGCTTTGAGGGTTTGAGCTATAGGGAGAGGCTGACTAAGCTGGGTTGTTTTCCCTGGAGCATCGGAGGCTGCGAGATGACCTGATAGAGGGACGTGGATAGGGTAAATAGACAAGGTCTTTTCCCTGGGATGAGGGAGTCCAGAACTAGAGGGCATAGGTTTAGGGTGAGAGGAGAAAGATTTAAAAGGAACCTAAAAGGGCAATTTTTTCAAGCAGAGGATGGTGCATGTATGGAATGAGCTGCCAGAGGAAATGGTGGAGGCTGGTACAATTACAACATTTGAAAGACATCTTGATGATCGGCGGGTCGTTGTGGACTTGTTGGGCCGAAGGGCCTGTTTCCACACTGTAAGTAATTTAATCTAATTTGGACTCCAAGATTACTTACAGTGTGGAACAGGCCCTTTGGCCCAACAAGTCCACACCGACCCGCCGAAGCGCACCCACCCAGACCCATTCCCCTACATTTACCCCTGCATCTAACACTATGGGCAATTTAGCGTGGCCAATTCACCTAACCTGCACATTTTTGGACTGTGGGAGGAAACCAGAGCACCCGGAGGAAACCCACGCAGACATGGGGAGAATGTGCAAACTCCACACAGGAATTGAACCTGTGTCTGTGGCGCTGTGAGGCAGCAGTGCTAACCACTGTGCCACCGCGCCGCCCACTGTTAGAGATAATACTGTTTATGAATGGAATTAGCAGGAAGTAGAGCATATCTGTTTAGATTGTCATCATGGTCAGTGCAGATTTGATGGGGTGATGGGCCTGTTCTTGAGTTGTTTTTTTTCTGTGTTCTATTGTTCTAAACTCTAGTGAAGATAGTCCTAATCAATCCAATCTTTCTCCTACGTCAGTTCGATCATCCCAGGAATCAATCTGGTAATCCAACTTTGCACACCCTTAATAGCCTTATATCCTTCCTCAGATAAGGAGATCAAAATTACACACCCTACTGTAGGTGTGGTCTTACCTCTGCCCTGCAGTTTCAGCAAGACATCCTGCTCCAGTACTCAAACCTGACCCTATGTAGGCCAGCATACTGCTTGCAAACTGTGGCACATACTTTTTGTTTATAGGGTTCCACAATAAGATTAACTCTATTATAATGCTCCTTGTTATAATTAGTTCTTTTATATGACTCTTAGTTGTAACTGTGGCAGTGTAATAAAACTTTCATTTGTAACCCTTGCTGTGTTATTAGGCTCTTAGCTATTGTGCTTACTGTGTTATAATGTTCTTGATTGTAACTCGTGTTGTGTTATGCTTTCAGTTATTTTCATCACTGAATTTCCCAGTTTATGACTTCAACTCTGTCATATAACGTTTTCAGTTGCAAAACCTAAGCAAGTGTTTCATTATTAGGTGCAGTCTTTCAGATGGCATGTAGAATCCATTAGCTATTTTATCTGACGTAAAGCGTCCGTTGGTACTCGGACAAAGTGCAGATGTTGGGGCTGCCACTTTTCTTTCAGTTAACTTCCATAAAACAGATTATCTGATTTGTTTTATTGCTCAGTGTGGGATTTTGCTCTGTGCAAGTCATAAAGTCGTACTGCTCGGAAACAGACCCTCCGGTTCAACCTGTTCATGCCAACCAGTTTCCCCAACTAAACCAATCCTATGTGCCTGCATTTGGCCCAATTCTCTCTGAACCTTTCCTATTCATGTACTTGTGCAAATGTCTCTTAAGTGTTGTGACAGTCCCTGCATCTACCACTTCCTCTGGCAGTTCTTTCCACGTAAGGACAACCTTCTGTGTGGGAAAGTTGCTCCTGGTATCCCTTTTAAATATTTCCCTTCTCACTTAAAACCTATACCGTCTCATTTTGACTTCCCCTACCCTAGGGAAAAGCCCTTTGTTATTCACCTTATCTATGCCCCTCATGATTTTATAAACCTCGACAAGGTCACCCTTCAACATTCAATGTCCCAGAGAATAAAGTCCCAGCATTTCCTGCCTGTCCTTGTAACTCAAATCCTCCAGTCCAAGTAACATCCTCAAAAATGTTTTTCCACCCACTCCAATTTAATAATATCGTTCCTATAGCAAGGTGACTAGAACTGTATGTAGTCTTCCAAAAGTGGCCTCACAAATGCCCTGTACAGCTGGAATGCAATGTCCCAACTCTATACTTAGTGCTCTGCCCAGTGAAGTTAAGTGTGTCAAACGCTGCCTTCACCACCTTGTCTACTTATGGTACCATTTTAAAGGAACTGTGTACCTGAACCTATAGGTCTCTTTGTTCAATAACACGCTCCAGGGACTACCATTAACTATGTTAGACCGGACCTCATTTATCTTAACAAAATTGACTACTTCACATTTATCTAAATTAAACTTCATCTGTTACTCCTTGGCTATTGACCCATCTGATCAAGATCCCGCTGTACTTTGAGATAATCTTCACACCATCAATTTGGATGTCATCTGTAGACTTACTAATCATATCTCTGATATTTGCATCTAAATCATTTATATAAATGACGAACAACAGTGGACCCAGCACCAAGCCCTACAGTTTGAACAACAATCCTCGTCCACCATCCTCTGTCTCTGACCATCAAGCCAATTTTGTATCGAAGTGGCTAGCTCTCCCTGTGATTTCAATTTAGTAACCAGTCTACCATGCGGAACTTTGTTGAACACCTTACTAAAGTCTATATAGAGAACATCTTCTCCGTACTTTCATCTATCTATCTTAGTCACATTTTCAAAAAAACTCAATCAAGTTTATGAGACACTATTTTTCATGCACAAAGCCATGCTGACTATCCCTAGTCAGTCTTTGCCTCCTCAAAAGCTTGTAAATCCTGTTTGTCAGAATCCCCTCCAACAGCTTACCCACCATTTATGTCAGACTCACTAGTCTAAAGTTACCTGGCTTTTCCTTGCAGCCGTTCTTAATAATTGCACAGCATCAACCACTCTCCAATCTTCCTGCACCTTACTCATGGCTGTAAATGATACAAATATCTTTGCTGGGTCCCACAATGCTCTGGGATCCATTAGAATCATAGAGTCATAGAGATGTACAGAACGGAAGCAGACCCTTCGGTCGAACTCATCCATGCCGACCAGATATCCCAACCCAATCTAGTCCCACCTGCCAGCACCTGGCCCATATCCCTCCAAACCATTCCTATTCATATACCCATCCAGATGCCTTTTAAATATTGCAATTGTACCAACGTCCATCACTTCCTCTGGCAGCTCATTTCATACATATACCAGCCTCTGTGTGAAAAAGTTGCCCATTAGGTCTCTTTCATATCTTTCCCCTTTCACCCTAAACCTATGTCCTTGAGTTCTGGACTCCCCCACCCCAGGGAAAAGACTTTGCGTATTTATCCAATCTATGCCCATCAGAATCTTATAAACCTCTATAAAGTCACCCCTCAGCCTCTGACGCTCCAGTGAAAACAGTCCCACCCTATTCAACCTCTCCATATAGCTCAAATCTTCCAACCCTGGCAACATCCTTGTACATGCTTTCTGAACCCTTTCATGTTTCACAATATCCTTCCAATAGGAAGGAGACCAGAATTGCACACAATATTCCAAAAGTGGCCTAACCAGTGTCCTGTACAGCCACAACATGACCTCGCAACGCCTGTCCTCAGTACTCTGACCAATAAGACCATAAAACCATAAGACATAGGAGTGGAAGTAAAGCCATTCGGCCCATTGAGTCCACTCCGCCATTCAATCATGGCCGATGGGCATTTCAACTCCACTTACCCACATTCTCCCCGTAGCCCTTAATTCCTTGAGACATAAAGAATCTATCAATCTCTGCCTTGAAGACATTTAACGTCCCGGCCTCCACTGCGCTCTGCGGCAATGAATTCCACAGGCCCACCACCCTCTGGCTGAAGAAATGTCTCTGCATTTCTGTTCTGAATTGACCCCCTCTATTTTAAGGCTGTGTCCATGGGTCCTAGTCTCATCGCCTAATGGAAAAAATTTCCTAGCATCCACCCTTTCCAAGCCATGTATTATCTTGTAAGTTTCTATTAAGTCTCCCCTTAATCTTCTAAACTCCAATGAATACAATCCCAGGATCCTCAGCCATTCCTCATATGTTAGACCAACCATTCCAGGGATCATCAATGTGAATCTCCGCTGGACACGCTCCGTGCCAGTATGTCCTTCCTGAGGTGTGGGGACCAAAACTGGACACAGTCCTCCAAATGGGGCCTAACCAGAGCTTTATAAAGTCTCAGTAGCACAACGGTGCTTTTATATTCCAACCCTCTTGAGATAAGTGACAACATTGCATTTGCTTTCTTAATCACGGACTCAATCTACATGTTTACCTTTAGAGAATCCTCGACTAGCACTCCCAGATCCCTTTGTACTTTGGCTTTACTAATTTTCTCACTGTTTAGAAAGTAGTCTATGCTTTTATTCTTTTTTCCAAAGTGCAAGATCTCGCATTTGCTCCCATTGAATTCCATCAGCCATTTCCTGGACCACTCTCCCAAACTGTCTATATCCATCTGCAGCCTCCCCACTTCCTCAGTACTACCTGCCTGTCCACCTAACTTTGTATCATCGGCAAACTTCGCTAGAATGCCCCCAGTCCCTTAATCCAGGTCATTAATATATAATGTGAACAGCTGTGGCCCCAACACTGAACCGCTTGTCACCGGCTGCCATTCCGAAAAAGAACCTCTTATCCCAACTCTCTGCCTTCTGTCAGACAGCCAATCCTCAATCCATACCAGTAGCTCACCTCGAACACCATGGGCCCTCGCCTTGCTCAGCAGCCTTCCATGTGGCACCTTATCAAAGACCTTTTGGAAGTCTAGATAGACCACATCCACTGGGTTTCCCTGGTCTAACCTACTTGTCACCTTTTCAAAGAATTCCAACAGGTTTGTCAGGCACGACCTCCCCTTACTAAATCCATGTTGACTTGTTCTAATCAGACTCTGCTCTTCCAAGAATTTAGAAACCTCATCCTTAATGATGGATTCTAGAATTTTACCAACACCAAGGTTAGGCTAATTGGCCTATAATTTTCCATCTTTTGCCTTAATCCTTTCTTGAACAAGGGGGTTACAACAGCGATCTTCCAATCATTGGGGACTTTCCCTGACTCCAGTGACTCTTGAAAGATCTCAACCAATGCCTCCGCTATTTCCTCAGCCACCTCTCTCAGAACTCTAGGATGTACCCCATCGGGGCCAGGAGATTTATCAATTTTAAGACCTTTTAGCTTTTCTAGCACTTTCTCTTTCGTAACGGCAACCATACTCAACTCAGCCCCCAGACTCCCTTTAATTGTTGGGATATTACACATGTCTTCCACTGTGAAAACTGACGCAAAGTACTTGTTAAGTTCTCCTGCTATTTCCTTATCTCCCATCACTAGGCTTCCTGCATCAGTTTGAAGTGGCCCAATGTCTACTTTTGCCTGTCGTTTGTTTCTTATGTATTGAAAGAAACTTTTACTATCATTTCTAATATTATTGGCTAGCCTACCTTCATATTTGATCCTCTCCTTTCTTATTTCTCTCTTTGTTATCCTCTGTTTGTTTTTGTAGTCTTCCCAATCTTCTGATTTCCCACTGCTCCTGGCCACTTTATAGGATCTCTCTTTTTCTTTAATACATTTCCTGACTTCCTTTGTCAGCCATGGCTGTCTAATGTCTCCCTGGATAATCTTTCTTTTCTTGGGGATGAACCTCTGTACAGTGTCCTCAATTATACCCACAAACTCCTGCCATTTTTGCTCTACTGTCTTCCCCGCTAGCCTCTGCTGCCAGTCTATTTTTGTCAGTTCCTCTCTCATGCCCTCATAATTACCTTTATTTAACTGTAACACCATTACATCCGATTTTGCCTTCTCTCTTTCAAACTCCAGACTGAACTCTACCATATTATGATCGCTGCTTCCTAAGGGTTCCCTTACTTTAAGATCCTTTATAAAGTCTGGTTCATTGCAAAGCACTAGGTCCAGAATAGCCTGCTCCCTTGTGGGCTCCATGACTTGCTGTTCCAAAAAGCCGTCCTATAAGCATTCCATGAATTTCCTTTCTTTGGAATTTGGCAACATTATTTACCCAGTCCACCTGCATATTGAAGTCTCCCATGATCACTGTGACCTTGCCTTTCTGACATGCCTTCTCTATTTCCTGGTACATGTTGCGTCCCTGGTCCTGACCACTGTTAGGAGGTCTGTACACAACTCCAATTATGTTTTTTTTGCCTTTGTGGTTCCTCAATTCCACCCACACAGACTCTACATCATCTAACACTATGTCATTCAGTGCCATTGATTTAATTTTGTTCTTAACTAACAAGGCAACCCCACCCCCTCTGCCCACCTCCCTGTCTTTTCGATAAGTTGAAAATCCTTGGAGGTTTAACTGCCAGTCCTGACCCCCTGTAACCACGTCTCTGTGATACCTACCACATCATAATCATTCACTATGATCTGTCCCATTAGTTCATCTGCTTTGTTATGAATGCTATGAGCATTCAGGTAAAGTGCCTTAATGCTAACTTTATCATTAGAGATATTGGAAGTCAATAAAGGAAAGCATACCAAACGCTTTCTTCACTATCCTATCAACCTGCGACTCTACTCCAAGGAGGTATGAACCTGCATTCCAAGATCTCTTTGTTCAGCAACACTCCCTAGGACCTTACTATTGAGTGTATAAGTCCTGCTAAGATTTGCTTTCCCAAAATGGAGCGCCTTGCATTTATCTAAATTAAATTCCATCTGCCACTCCTCAGCCCATTGGTCCATCTGATCAAGATACCGTTGTAATCTGAGGTAACCTTCTTCACTGTCCACAACATTTCCAATTCTGGTGTCATCTGCAAATTTTTTAACTATCCCTCTTATGCTCACATCCAATTGCTCAGGTTCTGGAGATTTAACTATCTTTATGCACTTTAAGACCTCTAGAACCAACTTTTTTATAATGTGAATTGTTCTCAAGACACCGCTGTTTATTTCCCTAGTTCACTCCCTTCTCATGTCTTTCTCCACAGTAAGTGCTGATGCAAAATATTCGTTCAGTATCTCACCCATATCCTTTGGATCCACACAGAGACTGCCTGATTGATCTTTAAAGGGCCCTATTCTCTCCCTATTTGCTCTTTTGCCCTTAACGTACTTGTAGAATCTCTTAAAAGTTTCCTCAACCTGATCTGTCAAAGCTATCTCATATCCATTTTTGCCCTCCTTAATTACCCTCTTAAGTGTACTTTTACTGCCTTAGTAGTCCTCTAGTGATTCAGTGGATCCCAGCAGTCTATACTTGACATATGCCTCCTCCTTTTACTTGACCAGAGCCTCTGTATCTTTGGTGATCTAGTGTTCCCTACTCCTACCAATCTTGCCCTTTGTTCTAAAAGGAATGTACTGTCTCAGAACGCTTTCACTTTTGAAAACCCACCACTTACTCGTCATTTACCTGCGAACAGCATACCCCAGTTAACTAGTTAAAAGTTCCTGGTTATTACGATCAATGTTGCTTGTAATCTCTCCAATTTAGAAGTTATAAACAAGGCTTATTCTTTTCCATAACTATCTTGAAACTAATAGAATAATGGTCTCTGACCCCTAAAGTTCTGTCCCACTAACATCTCAGTTTTGTGTCCTGCCTTATTTCCCAAGAGAATGTTGAGTTTTGCTCCTTCTCTGGTAAGTACATTTACGTATTGATAAAAGAAACTTTTCTTGAATAAACATAATAAATGCATCCCCAGCCAAGCCCTTAACTCTATAACAGTTCCAGTATTTGGAAAGTTAAAATCCCTTACTATAATAAATCTATTATGTTAAACATATCTGAGTTCTTCCTACATATTTGCTCCTCAATTTCTCCCTGATTATTGAGGGAATGTTTGGTACAATCCCATCAATGTGATCATCCTCTTCTTATTTCTCAGTTCCACTCTTATAGATTAGATTAGACTTACAGTGTGGAAACAGGCCCTTCAGACCAACAAGTCCACACCGACCCGCCGAAGTGCAACCCACCCATACCCCTACATTTACCCCTTACCTAACACAACAGGCAATTTAGCATGGCCAATTCACCTGACCCGCACATCTTTGGACTGTGGGAGGAAACCGGAGCACCCGGAGGAAACCCACGCAGACACAAGGAGAATGTGCAAACTCCACACAGTCAGTCGCCTGAGTCGGGAATTGAACCCGGGTCTCGGGCGCTGTGAGACAGCAGTGCTAACCACTGTGCCACCGTGCCACCCACTGAATGCTTCACTGAATGATCCCCAGGAATAGTCTCCCTAAGTACAGCAGTGATGTTTTCCCCAATCAAAAATCCTACTCCCCTCCTCTCTTGCCTTCCTTTCTATCCTTCCTATAGACTTTGGTTGGGCCACATTTGGAATACTGCTACAGTTCTGGCCATCACATTACCAAAAGGATGTGGATGCTTTGTACAGGGAGCAGAGGAGGTTCACTGGAATGTTGCATGGTATAGAGGGCGTGAACTATGAAGAGAAGCTGATTAGATTAGGATTATTTTCATTAGAAAGGCAGAGGTTGAGGGGGAAACTGACTGAGGTCTACAAAATCATGAGAGCTGTAGACAAGGTGGATAGCAAGAAGCTTTTTTACCAGAGTGGAGGAATCAGTGACAATGGGTCATGTTCAAAGTAAGAGGGGAAACTTTTAGGGGAGATATGTGTGGAATGTTCTTCATGCAGAGGGTGGTGGGTGCTTGGAACATGTTGCCAGCAGAGATGGTAGGGGCAGGAAAGGTAGTGTCATTTAAGATGTATCTAGACAAATGTATGAATAAGCAGGGAGCAAAGGGATACAGACCCTTAGAAAATAGGTGACAGGGTGAGATAGGGGATCTGGATCGGTGGAAGGTTGGAGGGCTGATGGACCTGTTCCTATACTGTAAGTTTTTTTGTTCTTTTTTCTATAGCATCTGTAACTTGGAACATTGAGCTGCGAGCTATGTTTCTATAAAGCTAATTTATTCCAGTCCCATTTTCCCATACATCTGCCTTACCTGATAGGCCTCTTGCATTGAAATAAATGCAGTTTAATTCTTCAGTTTTACCTCATTCTCTGCTGCCCTCATGCCTGGCTTGACTGTTTAACTTGCTTTCTTTAACTTTTGAGCTATCCTCAACATTCTCTCCTTCCTCACTATTGCTTAGGATCTCCCTCCATATACTCGTTTAAAGCCTCCTGGGTAGCACTACAAATGTCCATAAACTACATTTCAGAATATAGGGGCTATTGAATTGAAAGTTATTTTATAAATGAGTATTTAGAGTCATAGAGCCTTGGAGATGTACAGCATGGAAACACCCTTCGGTCCAACCCGTCCATGCCGACCAGATATCCCAACCCAATCTTGTCCCACCTGCCAGCTCCCGGCCCATATCCCTCCAAACCCTTCCTATTCATATACCCATCCAAATGCCTCTTAAATGTTACAATCGTATCAGACTCCACCACATCCTCTGGCAGCTCATTCCATACACGTACCACCCTCTGCGTGAAAAAGTTGCCCCTGAGGTCTCTTTTGTATCTTTCCCCTCTCACCCAAAACCTATGCCTTCTAGTTCTGGACTCCCCAACCCCAGGGAAAAGACTTTGTCTATTTATCCAATCCATGCCCCTCATAATTTTGTAAACATCTATAAGGTCGCACCTCAGCCTCCGACACTCCAGGGAAAACAGCCCCAGTCTGTTCAGCCTCTCCCCATAGCTCAAATCCACCAACTCTGGCAACATCCTTGTAAATCTTTTCTGAACCCTTTCAAGTTTCACAACATCTTTCCGATAGGAAGGAGACCATAATTGCATGCAATATTCCAACAGTGGCCTAACCCATGTCCTGTACAGCCACAACAGGACCTCCCAACTCCTGTACTCAATACTCTGACCAATAAAGGAAAGCATACCAAACGCCTTCTTCACTATTCTATCTACCTGCGACTCAACTTTCAAGGAGCTGTGAACCTGCACTCCAAGGTCACTTTATTCAGCAGCACCCCCTAGGACCTTACCATTAAGTGTATAAGTCCTGCTAAGATTTGCTTTCCCAAAATGCAGCACCTTGCATTTATCTGAATTAAACTCCATCTGCCACTTCTCAGCCCATTGGCCCATCTGGTCCAGATCCTGTTGTAATCTGACGTAACCCTCTTTGCTGTCCACTACACCTCCAATTTTGGTGTCATCTGCAAACTTACTAACTGTACTCGTTATGCTCGCATCCAAATCATTTATGTAAATGACAAAAAGTAGAGGACACAGCACAGATCCTTGTTGCATTCCACTGGTCACAGGCCTCCAGTCTGAAAAACAACCCTCCACCACCACACTCTGTCTTCTATCTTTGAGCCAGTTCAGTATCCAAATGGCTAGTTCACCCTGTATTCCATGAGATCTAACCTTGCTAACCAGTCTCCCATGAGGAACCTTGTCGAACGCCTTACTGAAGGCCAGATAGATCACATCTACTGCTCTACCCTCATCAGTCGTCTTTGTTACTTCAAAAAACTCAATCAAGTTTGTGAGACATGATTTCCCACGCACAAAGCCATGTTGACTATCCTGAATCAGTCCTTGCCTTTCCAAATAAATGTACCTCCTATCCCTCATGAGGCCAGGCTCACTGGTCTATAGTTCCCTGGCTTGTCTTTACCGCCCTTCTTAAACAGTGGCACCACTCTTTCCAACCTCCAGTCTTCTGGCACCTCACCTGTGACTATCGATGACACAAATATCTCATCAAGAGGCCCAGCAATCACTTCTCTAGCTTCCCACAGAGTTCTCGGGTACACCTGATCAGGTCCTGGGGATTTATCCACCTTTAACCGTTTCAAGACATCCAGCACTTCCTCCTCTGTATTCTGGACATTTTACAAGATGTCACCATCTATTTCCCTACAGTCTATATCTTCCATATCCTTTTCCACAGTAAATACTGATGCAAAATATTCATTTAGTATCTCCCCCATTTTCTGTGGCTCCACACAAAGGCCGCCTTGCTGATCTTTGAGGGGCCCTATTCTCTAGGAGAAAGTGAGGACTGCAGATGCTGGAGATCAGAGCTGAAAAGTGCAGCAGGTCGGTGGTGATTCCTGAAGAAGGGCTCATACCCGAAACATCGATTCTCCTGCTCCTTGGATGCTGCCTGACCTGCGCTTTTCTAGCAACACATTTTCAGGCCCTATTCTCTCCCTAGTTACCCTTTTGACCTTAATATATTTGTAAAACCCCTTTGGATTCTCCTTAATTCTATTTGCCAAAGCTACCTCATGTCCCCATTTTGCCCTCCTGATTTCCCTCTTAAGTATACTCCGACTTCCTTTATACTCTTCTAAGGATTCACTCGATCTATCCTGTCTATACCTGACATATGCTTCCTTCTTTTTCTTAACCATACCCTCAATTTCTTAGTCATCCAGCATTCCCTATACCTACCAGCCTTCCCTTTCACCCTGACAGGAATATACTTTGTCTGGATTCTTGTTATCTCATTTCTGAAGGCTTCCCATATTCCAGCCGACCCTTCACCTGCGAACAACTGCCTCCAATCAGCTTTTGAAAGTTCTTGCGAAATACCATCAAAAATGTCCTTTCTCCAATTTAAAACTTCAACTTTTAGATCTGGTCTATCCTTTTCCATCACTATTTTAAAATGAATAGAATTATGGCCCCAAAGTGCTCCCCCACTGACACCTCAGTCACCTGCCCTGCCTTATTTCCCAAGAGTATGTCAAGTTCTGCACCTTCTGTGGTAGGTATCCACATACTGAATCAGAAAATTGTTTTGTACACACTTAAAAAATTCCCCTCCATCTAAACCTTTAACACTATGGCAGTCCCAGTCGATGTTCGGAAAGTTAAAATCCTCTATCATAACTACCCTATTATTCTTACAGATAGCTGGGATCTCCTTACAAGTTTGTTTCTCAATTTCCCTCTGAGTATTGGGGGATCTTTAATGCAATCCCAATAAGGTGATCATCCCTTTCTTATTTCTCAGTTCCACCCAAATAACTTCCCTGGATGTATTTCCAGGAATCTCCTCCCTCAGCACAGCTGTAATGCTATCCCTTATCAAAAATGCCACTCCCATCTCCTCTCTTGCCTCCCATTCTATTCTTCCTGTAGCATTTGTATCCTGGAACATTAAGCTGCCGTCCTGCTCATCCCTGAGCCATGTTTCTGTAATTGCAATGACATCCCAATCCCATGTTCCTAACCATGCCCTGAGTTCATCTGCCTTCCCTCTTAGGCCCCTTGCATTGAAAGAAATGCAGTTTAATGTATTAGTCCTACCTTGTCCCTGCCTGCCCTGACTGTTTGACTCACTTCTGTTCTCAGCTGTACCCATCTCAGATTGATCTCTTTCCTCACTATCTCCCTGGGTCCCCCCCCCCACCCCACACACACACACCTCACTGGTTTAAATCCCTAGTTCCAGCAAATTTCCCTGCCAGTATATTAGTCCCCTTCCAATTTAGGTGCATTCTGTCCTTCTTGGACAGGTCACTTCTACTCCAAAAGAGATTCCAATGATCCAAAAATGTGAATCCTTCTCCCATAAACCAGCTCCTCAGCCATGCATTCATCTGCTCTATCCTCCTATTCCTGCCCTCACTAGCTCGTAGCACTGGGAGTAATCCAGATATTACTACCCTTGAGGTCCTCCTTTTTAAATTTCTGCCGAACTCTTTGTAATCTCCCTGCAGAATCTCAACCTTTTCCCTTCCTATGTCTTTGGTTCCAATGTGGACAATGACCTCCTGCTGGCCCCTCTCCCCCATGAGAACATTCTGCACCCTCTCTGAGACATCCTTGATCCTGGCACCAGGGAAACAACACACCATTCTGCTTTTTCTCTGCTGGCCACAGAAACGTCTGTCTGTACCTTGGACTACAAAATCCCCTAACACAATTGATCTCTTGGAAGCCGATGTACCCCTCGTTGCATTAGAGCCAGTCTCAACACCAGAAACTTGGCTGTTCGTGCTACGTTCCCCTGAGAATCCATCACCCCCTACATTTTCCAAAACAGTACACCTGTTTGAAATGGGTATATCCACAAAAGACTCCTGCACTAGCTGCCTACCTCTCTTACCCTTCCTGGAGTTAACCCATCTATGTGACTGTATCTGAGACTTTCTCCCCTTCCTATAACTGTCATCCATCACATACTGTTGCTATTGCAAATTCCTCATCGCTTCTATCGGTCTCTCCAACTGATCCACTCGATTCGATAAGATTCTTTTCCAATAACATTTATGGCAGATATAATTCGCAGTAACCCTTAAACTCTCTTTAAACTCCCACATCTGACAAGAAGTACACCTCATTGCAAAGGGCATTTTTGCTCCTTCACAATCTACAGACCCAGAAAATAACACCTTCTTATTCCTCTACAAACCCTGCCCCAGCTTAAATTAATAGCTATGGCTTATATTTTAAGTTTAATCAAGAGACTTATCTCCAAAAACATATTATCAAGAAAGAACCCACTGTACTCACTGATATAGCCTTTCTCTTGGACAGAATTAAAACAACAATTAACCTATCTGATTCTGTGCTGTGAACTTCGCCCAACAGTTCCTCCAAGATTAGTTGTGAATTTCACTGTTTGTTAATTTTCCCAGATGCACTCCGATGTCGTATTTGTGCTTTGTTGCATCCTTTCTTTACTGCTGTGTTCTCAGAATACAGCTACAGCTTAAAATCATTTGGTGACTTTTTTGATGTTCGTTATGGTGTTTTGGGTTTTGGAAAAGTGCAGTTTGCTGTCATACATACTGTACATCTTGGTATCGTGTCTGTTATCCAGGAACTGCATTCAGGGAAATGCAAAGTCGAAGTATTGAAATATGTAATCCTTAATGCAATAATAACTCCATAAAATACCTGTAACAATGTTTGTCATTGAGCTCTCCAGCACTTAACAGGCAACTTTACATAATAACTATCTTTAAACTTCACCTCGATATATCGATGTATTGGAGAGCTTGAGTATATCCAAGTGCTGACTGTAAAGATGGTGCATTTCAAATTAAATATAAACATTTTGTGACTGGTTGCTGTCCCTGAAATAGAAAGAAATGTGTTTATTCACATTCCTAAGTAAATGATTTTGGGCAGCAAGTTGTTAGAGCACCACTCAGATCTGTTGATAAATAAGTTTGTATCAAAATGCTGTTATTTTTCATGTTGATTGCTTTTAGAATATTATCACACAGCAAGGTCATCTTTTGCTGTTAGTTAGCATGAATTCTTATACAAAATATACGTTTATTCTTTGTGAGACAGATTAGATTAACACCTTCAATAATACTGAATGTTCAACTTCTCCAGAAAATACTACCAGCTGTGATGTGATACTGATTGTGACAAGGTTTGCTTAATGTGCTGCAAAACTACCTGTTCTGTTCACTATAGTGTCACTGCTGTGAATGACTGTGGTTTGACCAGTTGTAATGCTGGGGCCGATCATTCAGCAACTTGACAAACTGTAGTGGTGGAATGGATTGGTCCAATTTTGGAACTCATTGAGCTGTAGTTCTGTAGCTGATGGTATGCACTTTGAGTACCGGTAATATTGTAACTGATCAGTGCAGCAGTTGGCTTTGTTCTTAGGTGTTTATTTGGTAAGTGTCTTCCGATTCCTCAAATCTACTCTGAAATTACTGTGAGAAAACTTCTGCATGTCTTCTTTTCAAGTCATTATTTGCACCTCGCCTCTTTGTCCAAGGATGTATATTATATCTTAACCTTTTATTGTTCATATCAGAAGTGCCTTAATGTATTTTTTCCTATAGTAAAGGAAGTTTATAAGTGCAAGTTGTTGTATGTTCTTTAATTTGATTAATTGTGTTTCTTGGTGGATGAAGTTCAAAAGCGAGAAAAGAATTGTTTTTAAATAGCATTTTGACATATCAGCAAACTATATCTCAAAAATTCTTCATGTATAATGAATTCCTTTGAACTTCATTGACTCTGACATATAAACAAATGAAGACAAGCAGGAGGCTGGAGGAACACAGCAAGTCAGGCAGCTTCAGGAGGTGGAGAGCCAACATTTTGGGTGTAACCCTTCTTTAGGACTCTTTTTTTCGTTTCTGTACAAACAAATATAGCAGATGGAAATAAGCAGCAAAATGAAACTTTCGAGAATAACAGGGCCACTACATGCAGGAGGAACTTTGAGGCCTTAAAAAGACACCAGTATTGCTTTGGAAAGAAAGGGCCTTGAAATAGTTATGGAGTTGCCACTAAGGGGTGTTTTAGTCTTTGGGATAATGGAGAGACCAATGGAAAAAAATATACTTTAATTCCTCAAAAAAGCAAAGTTGGCATTTTAAGAAACTATTGAAAATGTTCAGGTGAAATTATCTTAAAAGATAATGATGATTTTCCCTCTCCATAACCCCAACACAAGTCCCCCTTGCCTCACCCCACTTGTGAATTAAAAAAGCATCATTTGTGTTAGAATTAGATATTGATTCTCCTTCACTGGTTCCTGCATCTCAACTGGTGCTGGAGAACACATTGGTGTTCTGGTGAACAGGTTTAGGACTGTCTTATTTGCTTGGTCATTTGAAACTTTTGGAAGCAATTTCAAAATCTAATAGTGTTGCCTTGGAGCCCAAGTGGCTGTATGATATCTGCCAAACATTGCTTACCCCTGCACAAGATTGACCACACCACAATGGCAAGTAGAATTAATTCAGTCCTACACAATCTGGCCAACATTAAAAGTAGACAATGTTGCAGGGATTGTTGACTTACAAACCTAAATTCTTCCTGTGCACACCTGACTGCATAATTTCACATTAGGAATGGAATTCAAAGATTTGTCCTTTTGTATCATAACCTCTTGAACTGGGCACTCGATTTATTGGCATCAGGTGTGATGAGGATTTGGAAGTGTTTTACAAACCAGAGGAAAATAATGACTATCTAGTCCCAGCAGTTCTGGATTGAATCTAATGGCTTGTGTCTTTGCGATACTTGGCTGAAAATGTGTTGCTGGAAAAGCGCAGCAGGTCAGGCAGCATCCAAGGAACAGGAGATTCGACGTTTCGGACAAAAGCCCTTCTTCAGGAATGAGGGGGAACAGGAAATTCGACGTTTCGGGCATAAGCCCTTCTTCAGGAATGAGGCTCTTTGCAATACTTAACTGGCGGAGATTTCCGCTTGTCCGGTATTGATCTCCAGACAGCCTGTATGACAGATCAGAAGCAATGGAGGGGTATGGCTGCTGGTGAAGCTGGGTGTTGTCAGCACACGTGTGTTTTCAGATAAAGTCATCGAGGATTATCATGTGAGAGGCCAAATGAAGAATTCCATGAGTGCTGTCTAGTCATTTAGTTAATTACTTCATATTGCTTTAGTTCTGTTGCCAATCTATAATTCTGTTTTGTTTTAAGAGTACAGCCGTTTTGAGTCTAAAATCCATGACCTTCGGGAACAGATGATGAACAGCAGTATGAGCTCTGGATCCGGCTCCCTACGGACCAGTGAGAAACGCTCGCTTTATGTCCGGTAAGTTTTTTATACAGATGAGGAGGTGGATATGCTCTTTGGATACACTCAAGGATTTCAGTTAGCAAGAGATAGTATAGTCGTTTAATCGAGAAATGGGTATCTCATTCACTTATTTCCTCTTGAAACTGTAGTCAGGTTTTTGTACTTATTACATAATATTTAACACTGTACCCACCACTTCAAAATAATTCATTTTTCAGTGCTTTGAGTTGTTTTGATGTGACCAGGTATTGAGTAATTTTTATTTTTAAATAAACTCTTGTTTTCAATGGAGTCTCAATTAACTTATCAGCTTACAGTATTACCATCATCCTAAAGGGGAAGTTAAATCTAACTGTTAGAATATTTAAGAAGACAATAGAAGCATGGCCCTTTACTGATTCCTTGTCATCTTAATAATTTGGAGTTTATCTGTTTCAGCTTCTACCACGGGAAATTAAGAAATCAGTGTGGTATAATTTATTAGTCCTACCTTGTCCCTGCCTGCCCTGACTGTTTGATTCACTTTTGTTCTCAACTGTACCCGTCTCAGATTGATCTCTTTCCTCACTATCTCCCTGGGTCCCACCCCACTTTACTAGTTTAAATCCTCCCAAGCAGCACTAGCAAATTTCCCTGCCAGTCCCCTTCCAATTTAGGTGCAATCTGTCCTTCTTGTACAGGTCACTTCTACCCCAAAAGAGATTCCAATGATCCAAAAATGTGAATCCTTCTCCCATACACCAGCTCCTCAGCCATGCATTCATTTGCTCTATCCTCCTATTCCTGCCCTCACTAGCTCGTAGCACTGGGAGTAATCCAGATATTACTACCCTTGAGGCGCCAACAGCACTCAAACTTGACACCATCCTCAAAAAGCAATCTGCTTACTGTTTCACTACCTAAAACCTGCAACATCGGCTTATTCCATGTACATTGGCAGCAGTGTGCATTACTGACAAAATGCCTTGTATCAAACCACCTTCCACACCACCGATCAAACCCACAATCTCTACCATTGAGTAGGACTAGATCAACCTTCTTAATAGCATTATTGATCTACTTACACCAAATGACTGCAGTGGTTGAAGAAGGCATCTCACCACTACCTTCTCAAGACCAGTTAGGGATGTGCATTAAATATTGGCCCTGATAGTGACACTCAAAGCCCAAATGAACAAAATGAAATATAATGCAAGTATGCAGTCTAGGTAACCCCAAATAAATATTCAGAAGACAGACATTGAGGGAAGGCTCCACAAGACTGGAAAATGGCAAATACGATTCCTTCCTTTAAGAAGGGAAGGGGACGGAAAGCAGGAAGGTACAGACTGGTTAACACCACATCTTCATGGGGAAGATGACAGAAGTTATGAGTAAAGAAGCTATGGCTGGGAAATTTAAAAAAACTTTCAAGATAAACAGGCAGACTAAATTTGAATTTGTGCAAGGGGAAATCCTGTTTAATCAAGTTAATATAGCTAAAAGTTAAAAAAAGGACGACTGATGGATGTACTGTATTTAAATTTAAAGAAGGCATTTGAAACCTTGTCACATCAAACGTTACTGTGGAAAATAAAATCTCCTGGTGTAGAGGATAATATTGGCATGGATAAAAGATTAGCTAGGTAACAGGAAACAAAGAGAAGGCATAATCAGTGCTAGGTCTCAAGTTTTTATAATTTATATGAATTACTTGGATAAGGGGACTGAGGTATGGTTGCTAAATTTGTGATGACAGAAAGATTGGTAGAAAAGTGAATTGCGAGGAGGACATTTTAAGGAAGCCACAAAGGTCATGTGAGTGGGCAAAAAATCTGACAAAATTGTGATTGGAAAAAATGTGGAATTGTCCACTTTGGCAGCAATAATTTTTTTAAAAAGCATATTTATCGAGATGTTGAGAGATTTCAGAGGTAAAGAGGGATCTCCGTGAATGGTTAAACTAGAAAAATCTTCAGGTGTATTAGAATTATTAACCAGCCAGTGCTTGCAAAATTCAAAAGCATAATGTCAAATTTTGGATGTGATTCCATGATTTATTAATACTTACTGATAATTACAAAGGAATATTGACAGTTGGTTTTCACCTGTTCAGCTGTTCAGAACTCAGATTTCTCCAGTTTCCTCATTTCCCCTCCCCCCACCTTGTCTCAGTCGGTTCCCTCTACTCAGCACCGCCCTCCTAACCTGCAATCTTCTTCCTAACCTCTCCGCCCCCACCCCACTCCGGCCTATCACCCTCACCTTGACCTCCTTCCACCTATCACATCTCCATCGCCCCTCCCCCAAATCCCTCCTCCCTACCTTTTATCTTAACCTGCCTGGCACCCTCTCCTCATTCCTGATGAAGGGCTTATGCCCGAAACGTCGAATTTCCTATTCCTTGGATGCTGCCTGACCTGCTGTGCTTTAACCAGCAACACATTTTCAACTGTGATCTCCAGCATCTGCAGACCTCATTTTTTTACCCCAGTTGGTTTTCACCTGTCAGTTTTGCCCATTCAATGTAGAAAAATAGACCAAGGAAGGATAGCCAAGAATATTTTCTAAATGCCAAGAACCTGAAAAATCTTGAAGACAGCACTGAGAAAGGTTTATTGCAGATTCACCAGAATTATATCATGCTAAAAGGGTTGACTTATGAGGACAGATCACTTAAACGTAATATGTATTATCTTAAATGCAGAAGAGAAAGGGGTAAAATTCTTGAAACATTTTAAATGATCGAAGGACTTGATTAAAACTACTTCCTCTAGAGGAGAAGATCAGAACCGGGGGATATAACTTTAATAGTTGAGAGAAATCAGGCGTTAAGTCAGAAAGCACTTCTTCACACAAAGATTAATGGAAATTTGGAGCTTTCAGCCATTCCCACATTGAAGGAGAAAAAGGCCGATGAGGCTGTGTCAGTAGAAGATTGAACAACTGATTGTAAAGTCATTTTTTGTTAGATAAGAATATTGACGGCTACAGATCAAAATGGATAAATATAGATAATGTACTGGTCAGCCATGATCTAATTGAATGGCAGAGCAGACTAAATAGTCTTTTCTTTTTCTTGTTTTATTTCTAGCCCAGTTATCCTTATGTTTGTTCGATGTGATTTAATTTAATACCGACATTGGGGATTCTGGGGAGATAGTTCCCAGACCTTAAATATGCATCATTACTGCGTGTGTGTGTTCTTTCTCATCACCCTGTAATAGTTGCCAAAAGTATTCTGAGTTTACAGTGTATCTTTTGCTATTTGTTTTGCAGTGCTCTTTTTGACTATGATAGAACCAAGGACAGTTGTCTGCCAAGTCAAGGGCTGAGTTTCTTGTATGGTGATATTTTGCATGTCATTAATGCCTCTGATGATGAATGGTGGCAAGCGCGACTTGTTACACCTCATGGCGAGAGTGAGCAGATTGGTGTCATACCAAGCAAGAAACGGTGAGTGAGAAACCTTTCTACTAACACTTCAGTGCATTGAATCATTCATGAAATTTCTTATCTCTCCTGAAAAGTAAAAAAAAATTTGATGTCACACACATCAATCCCCCAGCGAAGGCTTCACAACTCTATCTAACTTACTCATACTGTCTCAAGGGTGAACCAACTTGTTCACAGTCTAGGAATGCTATACCCTAAAATAAACCTGCAATCCCATAACCCCTACATCACAAAAGATCTTTAACATACACCTCTGTAACCTTGTTATCTCTGCCCTAGCTAGGTTTATCTGTTGTTGAAATCTTCATTCATGCTTTTGGTTAATTTCAGACTTTACTGCTCCAATATTCTTTATCATGTCTCTCACCTTCCAACTTCCGTAAACTTGAAAACGTCCAAAACTCTGCTTTTCACACCCTAACTTGGGTAAAGCCGTGCCAGCCTATCTGTCTTATGTCGTCTGAATTCCTGTGACTCCCTGCCCAGCACTACTTTAAATTTGAAGTTCTCATCTTTATGTTTCCACTTTCCATGGTCTCACCTTTCCCATCTCAGTAATCTCCTTTAGTCCGATAACTTGCACAGAACGATGCATTTCTCCAACTTGTCAACTCCCCACTGCCTTCTCCTCACCAGGGATTGCTCTGCATTGAGCTATTTAGGCCCCAAGATCGGTAATTCTCTCTCTGAAACTGTCCACATTTACTTCTTTTCACCACACTTTCACACCACAATTTCCTAATATATCTTTTTTTTAGTTTGGTATCAATTTTTATCTGGTTGTATACTCCACAAAAGTGCCTCGGGATGTTTTTTCCCACGATGAAATTCGTTTATAAACACAAGTCATTGTTCTTGGTCCGGAGGATAAATGGTTATTTTTGTGAAGTTATCATTCTGCCTTTTTCTTAATTGAAGAAAAATATAGGTTTTTCCATCTTTCTAATCGCTGATATTGCGCTATTTGCTCTATAATAGTTTACGGTACTTTCTTAGAGCAAATTTTTCTTTAGTGTACAAATTATTTCGTTTCAGCCTTTCTTTCAAAATTGTGAAATGTACTATTCTTTCTAATAGAGAAAAGTTCTCAAGAATAACCCCAAGAAATTACATTATTTTTGTGAAAGAAATTAAATTTATTTACTGCTCTGCTGATAGCGCAGAACAAAATAAGACTCTCATTTCTATAGTGCTTTTCAGAACCACTGGATATCTCAAAATGTTTGACAGCTAAGGAAGCACTTTTTAAAATGTAGTCACTGTTGTAATATTGGAAGCGCGACAGCAATTTCTTGCAAACAGCAATGTGACAATGACCAGTTGACTGAGGGATACATTTTGGCCAGGACATCCTTACGTAAGAAAGGTTACACAGATAGTCCTAATAGCTACAGGCCAGTTAATCGAACATTAGTGATGGGCAAGGTATTTGGAATCCTTAGTTAGGAAAAAAATCAGCTGGAACATGGAGAGGTCTGAGTTAATTGAGGAATACCAGCATAGAATTGTAAAAGCCAGGTCATTCCTGACTGATCTAATTGATTTGTTTTTTAAGAAGGGAATGTTGTCCAAATAGATTTTAAGAATGTGTTTGACAAAGTATCACTTAACAGGCTACTTTATAAAGTTGAGGCTATGGAACTGAAATGCCAGTGTACAGTTGGATAAAGAAATTGACTCAAGGTCAAAAAACTGTGAATTGTGATAGACCAATAAATAAATTTCCCAAAGTAAACTAGTTCCAGTTGCCTTCATTTGTCCCGTATCCTTCTAAACCTTTCCTATTCAATTATCTATCCAAATGTCTTTTAAATGTTGTAACTGTACCTGCATTTCCATTTCTTCTGGCAGTTCATTCCACATATGAACTACTTACTGTGTAAAAAAAGTTTATCCTAGGGTTCCTTTAAATCTTTCTCCTCGCACCTTAAAATTATGCCCTCTAGTTTTGAAGTCACCAACCCAAGAGAAAATAACTTTGACCATTCACCTTATTTATGGCTCTCCATTTTATAAATCTCTGTAAGGTCTCCCCTCAATATCCTATTTTCCAGTTTAAAAAAAAGGCCCAACCTATCCAGCCTACTGGAAGGTCTTTGACAGACTGCAGAGAAGATTTACCAGAACAATTCCAGAGCTTTAGGGATTTCATTACAAGGTTAGTTTGAAAAGGCTGGCACCATTCCTCACGGAGTACAGGAGACGGAGAGGAGATTTGATATAGGTGAACAAAAGTAAAGCAGACTAAAAAATAACTCTTCCTGTTGCTGATTTTAAAGAGACTAGGGGATACAGATTTTCAGAGAGGAAGAACTACTTTCTGTAGTAAATGGTAATAACTTGGAAATCACTCCAAGGATGGTGCATGTAGAAACAATAATTTGGAAAGAAACTTGAATGGATACTTGAAGGGAGTACACCTGCAGGGAACTCGGAAGTGAGTGGGGAGTGGAGCCCAGTGCCTGCTTCTGTTTTGAAAATTACATTCTGATTCCGTGAGTCCAAGGATAGCTCCCATGCTGTTCTTTAGAAATAATCTTTAACATCAACTGAACAGGCATATGAAGCCTCAGTTTAATGTCTCATCCAAAGGATGGCACCCTAGTAGGGCTGTAATCCCTCAATACTGCAATGAATTGTCAGTCTTGATATATATAGTTGAGGCATGATGAGGGACCTGAGCTTAGGACATTACTGCTCAGGTGAAACTTCTACCAATTGAGCCACGATTGGCAGAGTCCAACTGGTGATGTTTTTATCTTGTGATATCTGGTATCCCACCCTGTCTGTCAAATTGAGAGTTGAGATTTATGGGGAAGGAAGGAAAAGCACCTGTGGTAAGAATAAACCATTTTAAATAGTTAAATTATTCAAATTAAGTCCCACTCTAAACTTCACAACTGTGAATGAGGTGCCATGATTAGTATAATATAGGCACATGTATGCTCAATTGGCATGACAGTTTTTGGCTAATTTTTAAAGCATAAATATTGAAGTTTCAGATTATATACAAATGATTTTTCATAAGCATTGCAGTGAACTTTTTACAAATACGTTGTTCTGTGTGCATGTGGTTTAATACTTAGCATTACTTTTGTGGGACATGGTTAATCAATGCTGAATTACAAGACGTACGTAACAAAGTTAAATGGATTTAAATATTTTTGACTTTTGTCTGAGTAACATTAATGAAATGCAGAGTGGCTCACAAGCATATTAGGTTTGTAGTACATTTACACTTATCAATATTCATGCATGCATCTTAACGGGTGGGACATGACTACAACAGAGAGCTGTCTGTGCAACATTTGTTTCGCTGCAAATTGACTCAATGACAACTTCAAAATTGTCCCACAATTATGAAAGTCACCATGTTTGACATTGTATAGCATTTTCTTTTGAGGACACTCACTGGAGACAAGTCAGTCTGCAGTTTATATCTGTGTACAGCAAATGACTTTTGCATATTGGCTCAGCAAAGCACTTTTAATACTTACATATTGGAAATGAGACAGTAATGGAGAGGGCAGACAAGTTTAGTTTAACCTTGCAAGTTTTCCCAAGTGTACAGGACATTTTAGATGAAATCTTTGAAATTAGTAGGCTTCATATATAAACCCTAATGCACACATTAACAGGAAAGGGCACTTCTCAAAAGTTCTGCTGGTTTTTGGCTATAGAAGTGGGACACTTTGTTTTAATGCCAATTGTCACGGGGATATCATGATTTTATTTTCTTAGATGGAACTGTCCATTGTGCAGTTTAAAGGACCTAACTGATGGATAGCTGTAGGAAAAATGGGAAAAAAGAGGAACCAGATCTCTATGGAAAGCCTTCTTTCAACTAATCTATTCTCTTAGCTCTTACCTTCTTCCTCCTTCTACCCAGTTTTTAATCAGATTATTTTACCCTTCTTGAAATTCCATGCCCTCTCCATCTCACGTTCGTCTGGCCTGTATCCTTCTGTGTATTTAATGCATCTTCTGACTCTATGTATAATATACAGCACCATCTTCAATCTCTGAATTGAGGCCATGTTACGAATTCTGATTTGCTGAACAAACTGCATTGTCTTTTGCAGTGTCAGTTGTTCTTGCAGCTAACCTTTGCTTTGTGTAAGAGCTGGCTTGCAATATCATCCATCGAATGGTATAACAGTAAAATCTGCGTACGTAAAAATTGTAATCTAAACCAGTTATTTGTCCTTTGCATTTTTTTTTGTAAATATTTCTTCACTCATTGAATTGTGTTCTCAGTGCACAAGAATTGCACCAAATCATTAAGCAGGTTTGCTCAACATTAAGATGAACATTCAAAGGAATGATATGGGGCAAATTGATTCATCAAACTGGAAACCGCTAATCCATTAGTCTGTACATCAGTGTTGTATTCCATAGGAACTATATTTGCTTTCCTCCTATTCTTTTTTGATATTTCATAACAAATGATTTCTGAAATTTATCAAACATAGCTTATTTTCTGTGTATAATTCTTTGAGAATTTTAAAACACACCCCCTATCACTTAAAACATTGTTGACATTTAAACCTCTGTTTCTGCACAGTGGTGTTCTTTATGTATATTACAGATACACTTACAGGCTTCTGAGTATTACAGATTATTTATCCTTTTACTGCATGTTTCAAGTTTGCTCACAATCTTCTGTTGTAAAAATCAATGTGAAAAGGCTGTTTAATATATCTGTTATATCATGATCATATTACTTTAACAAGTTAACTTGCCCACAATTATTACTTCGCCCTAGGAAATCATGTCTCCAGTGCTATTGGTAGGCTACACAAATAAAATTGTGAATGTATTGTCCGTGTTAAAATAAGGTGATCTCAACTGGTGGCACCTGTATTCACTGCCAACACACAATATCCCAACCTGCTAAGAGCAAAGTCACCTGTCTTGATTTTAAGATGCTTACCTAACTCCAGCATTTTGTTTTGCCACTAACTGAGTTAGGTTATCATAAGTCAAGTTGTATTGCTAGTGATAAAACAGTCAAATTCAGTCTTTGAACGCTGGTGCAATATCTGTGTGAATATAGTATTTTGATACTTTGTAAAATAATACTGTATTACATTTAAAATATTTACCTCTTTCAACAAATCTTGAGAAAACACCTGTTCAAAAAAAAATAGTCTGCACGTTATATCTCGGAGGTCAGCTTAGCCTAATTAATAATGCTACTATCTGCATCAGTAAATTAATTAAGTACATTGTCTGAGTTGAAGAAGACATAGTCAAGGCTGACATTGCAATTGAATCTTAAGGAAGTACTGTATTGTTGGAAATGTAGCTTGAAACTACTTACTTACTGTACAAGTGGATGTTGAATATTTCATGCATCATCAAATGAAGGGCAGTGAGTTCATTTTCTGCAACTGCACCACATAATGAACTATATATTTCATCTCTGGGTCTGTCTATTGACCGAGGATTGACCATATTTATTAACATAAAGTAATTATCTTACAGATTAATTAATTGCATGTGAAGAGATTTAGGATATTTTTGATTTTTTTTCAACATCATTTCTGGTTACATTATTGGAAGTTTATGATTTAAATTGTTATGTTGCTCATTTTTTAAATTTCAACCTAGACTTCTGTATTTACTATATTTTGTCATTTTATACATTTTTTTCAACTAGTGGGGGTGCTTAGTTTATTTAAAAAAATGAATATTTACACTTCTTTGCTGATTGGGATGGCTGTCAATTAGTTTC
Source organism: Hemiscyllium ocellatum (assembly GCF_020745735.1). Lineage (NCBI taxonomy): Eukaryota > Metazoa > Chordata > Chondrichthyes > Orectolobiformes > Hemiscylliidae > Hemiscyllium > Hemiscyllium ocellatum. Next base: position 98,714,634 of record NC_083411.1, on the reverse strand, counting down.
CTTCTATGGTGGATCACACTAGCCCTCAGCATTCCTAATGGATTGTGTTAACAAATATGATAGCTATTGACAAAATTGCAAGGTCTTAGGAATAAGAATGAGATGTATGCTTAGTTCATTTGTTTTAATTGTTATTAGTTGCTGAAAGTAAAGTCCATGCTGTTTTTTTTTCATTCGTGAATATCCTGAACAGGCAGCTGTCTTCTTGTTTTAATGTTTCATCCTCAGCACTGTAGCAGTACCTTCATAACTGCACTGTAATGTCACCCCAGGTGATGTCTTCTTCTCAAGATAAATTAACTTACAGCATGAAGCTTTAATCAAAATAATGGCCTTAACCTGACTAAGTGAAAAAAGTGAACTTTGTTGTAAGTTTTGAACGAGATATTGCTTTCTTGTTCAATTTGATCTCCGTTAGGCCTGATAGACGGACATATTATTGGTCTGTACTGGCATAAGTACAAAGATCCATGGTTACAAAGCCTACTCAGCCAGCATTGCATGTCTCTCTGTGTAACTTCCTGTACAGTATGCAAAGTGGAACACGACTTTAGTGATAATGACCAAGGAGGTTCTAGTTATTGATTTCTGACATTTCATTTTGTGTTTTTCATTTCTCAGTGTTGAGAAGAAAGAGCGAGCAAGATTAAAAACCGTAAAATTCCATGCCAGGCCTGGAGTTATTGAAATGAAAGGGGTAAGTTTTGGAGGGGGAGAAAACACTACTTGAAAAAAAAACTAACATTTGAGAACTTTGCCGAGATTGTTGACCCTTATTTCTTTTCCACTTACTTGCAGCCTGCAAAATTGAGAGCCAAATGCTTCACTGTTCTCTTGACCATATAACTATTTTTCTGATTGGTACAAAAGCGTAATTAGTTATGATCAAATTTTCTTGTTTTCTTTATGCTAGAGTTGAAAGCACCTCTATCTCTTGGATGACCCTGAGTCCAACTCCCTTTGGGACTTTGAACATGGCATTGAGCTAACTAGTCTGTTCAGAAGCCTAGAACTGCTCTGTTCCAGCAGAATAAAAAATACAAAAGCCTTGGTTTTCTGCTTTAACACAATAACTATGCTTCTGAATGTATTTCATATGTTAGTTTATCCTGATGCAACTGACAATGCCCCAGATGTGTTTCAATACATGTAATCAATCTGTAGCATTTCCACACCAGAAACAGGGCAGTAGAATGTCATAAACCTCAATTACAAGATTGAGCAGGTAGTGCATTTGCAAATGAAACCTCGCTAAACTCAGACAAGTAATTAATTCATTTGTATTTACTGAAACTTGAAACTACAACTAAAAAAAAGGCACTGTTTAATGTAGTCATATTGAACTATTCTTGCCTGTGATACAGGAAGTCTATCTATTGCATCAGTGAGATGGTAATTCTAAAAGTTGGTAGTTATTTTAATTCATAATCTTATAGTCACTCTCCCATGCAAATCCATTCTCTCACATTCTTTGCTGACATAATCACCCATTTACTCATGCTTGGTTGGGGATGTTCAGGATGGTGGGTTTCTTCATAGATGCTTCTTCTCCAGTTCGAGCAGTCTAGAGCAAGAGATTCCCATGAGTTAGTGGAAATGCTACATTTCTTGCTGGGTGCTTTGAGGACATCTGAAATTCTTTCATTGCTCTTTTGGGAGCCACTTGCCTTAAGTGAGCATGGACTAGAGAACTTGTTTTGGAAATCTTGGGCAGAGCATGTGGATGATATGGCCAACTGAACCCAGCGGATTGACAGTAACTATTGTCTTGAGGCACGGGATGTTGTCCTGAAAGAAGCCACTGACATTGGGGCCTCTACCTTTCCATGGATTTGCAGAGGCACTGCTGGTGAATTTTTGTCTGAATTTGAGATGTCTGTTGTGCATTGTGCATGCTGAGAACAGAAAGTTGTAAAGATGCTAAGGAGAATAGAAAACAGGAGAAACTAAGCCAAGCATTGAGTTTGCTTCATGGTGTCAAAAAGACAGAGTTAAGGGCACTCTCTCTGAGTGTAAGGGCACTCTCTCTGAGTGTACACATCATTTGCACTAGGGTAGATGATCCTTAGGCACAACTGGGGATACATGGATACAATCCAATTGCCATTATATAATCATGGCCCATGGTCAACAGGACTGGGAACTGAATATTCAAGGATATTTGACATTTCGGAAGAACAGACAAGAAGGAAAAGGAGGTGGAGTCATACTGATAATAAAGGATGGAATCAGTACATTTGAAAGAAGAATGTGTAGAATTTGTTTACATGGAACTAAGAAACTGCATGAGGTAGCAGACATCAGTTGAAATTACTTAGAGGCCACAAGATAGTAACAGTAGTGTAGAGTTGGAGTGTAGTATTAATTAGCTAGCGAGAGAAGTATATAGCACAGAAAACATAGTTATTATGAGTGACTTCAATCTGCATATGGACTCAGTAAACCAACTGAGCACTAAACTGGAGGACAACTTTCTGAAATATGTTAAGGGTGGATTTCTAAAGCAGTGTATTGACAGACTAACTACAGAAAATGCTATTTAGTATCGTGTAATGAAAGGAGGGCTAATTGAAAATATTATTTTGAAAGAACATTTAGGGAAGAGTGATCTCAGTCTTTGATATTTAGAAACCTATTGATTTTTATTTTTAACATACTTGAGACTCCATAGCCCTCTTGGGTATAGAATTCCAAAGATTTACCCTTCATTGACCTAAAAAATTCCTCCTCATCACAGTCCTAAAAAGCTTGTGCTGTAATTTGTAACTCCATTCCCCTGGAATTTAACTTCCCCAGCTTGGGGTGGATAGGGGAAGGGCTACTGTATATGGGGATGTGTTAGGACTCTTTCCTCCATTTACCCTATGAAACCCTATAAAAAGATCTGTGTATTTAAATATGATCTCTACAGAATACAATCCAGTTTCCTCAAAGGAAGTTCTGTCCTCCCAAGAATGTATTGTTTTGCACTCCTCTGTGACAAGTATATCCTTCCTTAAGGACTGCAAATGCTGGCGTTCAGAGTTGAGAGTGTGGTGCTGGAAAAGCACAACAGTTCAGGTAGCATCCAGGGAGCAAGAGAATTGATGTTTCAGGCAGGAATCCAAATCCCTGATCCAAAACTGTATACAATATTAGAGTTGTGGTCTCAGCGTAGTTTTATACAGTTGAAACAAGGCATCTTTACTCCTCTTTAATCTGTTTGCAATAAAGGCCAACTTAACACTTATTTTCTCAGTTGCTGTATGTGCATGTTTGCATTCTGTGACTTATTATCAAGGACATGTAGGATACTATGGACATCAATAGTTCCCAATCTCTCCCTATTTAAAAATTTGTTCCATCACTTTTCCTCTTACCAAAATGGTTAACCTCACTTTTTTCGCATTATATTCTGTTGGCCATGTTCACTTAGCCTTTGTCTTTCTGATATGTGCAGATCACAAAATCAGTCCTACGCAATGTTTTTGTTCTGGTTTTTGAGGCCCAGTTGAACAGACTGCTGAAAGAGTGCTCATGTGTTTTGGTTCTGATTTCCAGCTTCCTTTGGTTCGTTTAGTGCTTATGTACAAAGCTGCTAATAGAATGATTGTAGCTGCGTTAATTCTGAGCTTGCACGTGTGGTTTTGCAACCCAGGTTATTGTGACCTTTGTCAAAGAGAATGGGTTGGATTTGCATCCAGGAAGTTGTCATCATCACAAACAGTGACATTTGCATTGAATCTCACCTCCAAAACCATGCATTTACAATCATACATTAGTGTTTTTTTTTGGTTTTCATTCAATCTGTCTTGCAACTCCTTCCCATAACAGAATTTCAACTTCCTGCAACCAGTTCTGTTCCCTCAATTCTAGCTGTTTATACATCCACTTGGGACTTAGTAATTTGTATCATGAGATTTTCTTAAAATCTATATCTGACCAAGTTTTTTGGATCATCTTTGCTTACCATCCTTTTTCTAATTTAGCATTGATATTTCTTGATGAAGTGTCTGAAACGCTTTGTAATCTTTTTTTACATTTATAGGTGATTCATGAATATAAGTTGTTGAAAAAATAGTAGGGGTGCTCACATCTAATAGAATATTTATTGCAAATAAGGAGGTCCTTTAAAATGTCAAAATCACAGATATACATTCCTAATAATAAATAGTAATGCTGCCTCACATTCCATCTATCTGATACCAGCATTGCAGCACTTAATATCCATTATTTTCAATTTTCATTATCTTTAAATTATCAGGCTGTTTTGACTTTAAAATATAAACTGCTTATTTCTCTCCAGACCAGCAAACCGTAACAAAGGATAATAGACCACATTAGGTCCTGGAGTTGGGAGAGGAATTCGAAAGACTGGAGTTGGTTACAGAAATGAATTAGGATATGGCTGTAACAGGATGGTTGGGGAGTGGTTTGGCACTTTGTGTGCTGTTGATATTGTGCTATATAAAGCTGAGGACTTTAGTATTAACAGGGGCATTTACACTTTGGATTGTTGCTGGTGCATGTATGCAGGGAATATTAATATTTTTGAGGTGGGAGGGGGAAGTTGTACATTCTTCTCAGAAGTTACCATGGATTCTTTAGGGATATTAATACTGTATGGCTAGTTTTGGCAAGGGGGGGTGGGTGCTGGTTGAGCATGTATTTCTTAGATCGTATTAGTGCCATCTAGAGGAATTAACTTTACACGCAATAAGGGATTTGATTCCATTGATTCGTAGTATTTGCGAGGTGTACTTCCTGGCAGTATCAACACTGGGTGGGGTGAAACTAGTGAGACACCAATGGTGTGCTTTTTTAGGCTTGGTAACTTAGTTACTTTTACTACTTGGGCTGTGCATTAGATTTTTCTGCTGTTTCCTGCCTCCTAAGTTCCAACAATTCCTACGATCGTAGACTTTAACTTCAACCAGTGAGAAGAATAAAAAGGTTGAATGACATCCTCTGTCTTTTGAGACCACAGTTTCTATTATAGCTTTAATGTAAATTGGAGAATTTGATTCAGACTAAACAGAAATGCAAAGACTGAAATTGACCTTCACAGTGCTTCAATTAAATGTGTTCAGTGATATCAGTCTGTCTAATACAATCCAGTCTCAAAGGCTGGAGTGTGTGTGCTTGGTCTGGGATAGTTTCATTTGTTATTTGTTATTTAATTTTTCCTATAATGTTATCATTTCAAACATTTCCCTTTACAAGTTGTAAACATGGTGATGCAATGACTGTAAAATCCAAGGGGAAAATGTATCCGTCAATACTTGGCACCATCAAGTACCAGGCTCTATTTGCTAATACTGCTGGGGATGGGCAAATCCTGGCTGAGTTAGTCCTGTCCGAGTTGGAGAGCTTCACAAGTCACAATAACGGTCAAGAGTTTTGCAATCAATTTCAACATTTTGGTACAGAACTTAACCTCTGCCATTCTGCTATAGGATGTGAATGTTAACATTTTGGAAACAACATTCAGGTGAATATCTAGTCCCTTATATTGTGATTTATTTGTCATTTCTCCAGATCCATATGAACATTGTATCTAATACTACAGAGACCATATTCTTAGGGTAACTTTGATTCTGGACTAGAGTCAGTAAGTCTTACCTACCAATAAGCATATTTAGGCATACGTAACAATTTGAGATGGCACACTGGTAAAATTCTGACAGTAATTGAAAAGTCCAAGTCAAGTGTGTATTGGAAGTTCTGGCATGTGCTACCAATTGATAAGGGCATCTTGAACCAGCATGAATGCAGTAAATTGTCCATAAATTCTGCTTCTAGCCACATAAACATCTTCAGTCATTATCAGGATTCATTCCAGTACTTGAACTGCTGTTAGATACAAATGTCTAAGCAGTAAATAGGCACATCAGCCGATAGGAGAAAGTGAGGACTGCAGATACTGGAGATCAAAGCTGAAAATGTGTTGCTGGAAAAGCACAGCAGGTCAGGCAGCATCCAAGGAGCAGGAGAATCGACATTTCGAATCGTCCTCATTCCTGAAGAAACGTCGATTCTCCTGCTCCTTGGATGCTGCCTGACCTGCTGCGCTTTTCCAGCAACACATCAGCCTATAGTTTCATTACAGTCTGGAATTTTGATATGAAATATAGTATGTGTTGGAATGTATTGGATTAGGAGTTAAGTTCTGAACTAGAGCTGTTGGAGAGCCCAGATTGTTAACAAGTAATGGCAAATTTTGGTTTAATGAAACTTGGCTGGCTGATTGTGTCACGTGAAAGAATTTGGTTATTGAGAGAAGATGTCATCCAGCACAGTCAAGAAAAGCCTTGTTTATCTGATTTTGCTTACCATGTCATTGCTGATCCACATTTACAATGTGTTTTGCATGAATGAAACATCCATTCATCCTCCTATGTCCTCCATCCATCCTCTTCTCCTTCACAGTCATCCAGAGCCAAGCGTAAAAAGAGCATCTTGTCTCGAAAGTTTACCTTCTACAGGAGCAAGGAGAATATTGTACAGGAGCACACAGGTGATCATGGCCGTAAGTAACTAGGCTTACATGAAGTTTGATCAGAGGGAACAACATTCTGTAAGCACTAACTCACTGTGGTGCAAACACTAACATGTCTGTACAATGGTTCCAGTGTTCCAAATGCTTTTCCATGGATGTATCAAATGGGGTCTCGGCAGTTCCAGACTGAGGTATAATTCTGCTCTGTATGACAGTGAGCAGAGTGAGATCTGCTATTAGTGTCTATGTTGCAGAATTAACAAGTTGTAATTATTTTTATAACATTCCCAAATTCATGTAATACCATGTCTGCTGAATCTGGATTAACACTGAATATATCTAATGCAATTTCAATTTAACAGACTAACAATTCTGTTTGAATATTCCCTAGTCTCCATATGGTGGAACAGTTAAAATCAATGAAGTCCTCAGTAACTGCAGTGGCCCCAATAGCTACTTCTATTCTGCTCTATCACTGTGCAGGAGTCCAGGTGCTAATTCACTCCTTTCCTGTTTCTATATCTCTTTTTGTTTCTGTGTTATTTCTAAATTTTTGCTGTCCGGTGATTGGATCCAGGAGTTCCCTGGATTAAGTGATGACTATTACGGGATGAAGAACCTGAGTAAGTGAGAGACCAACATTTGTGAATCTAGAAATCACAAACACATATCTTGGAACGTCTGATTTTTCTTCACTTCTGCTGTAATCCCGAGTAACTTTATTAGCATTGCCAGTGCCTCAAGTCCATTTTTACACTAGTTATTAAGGGCCGCCTCTCTTTGATAATTCCCAAAATGATGACTCAGTGTTGCAAATTAAACTAAGTTACAAGTTAATATTTTATCAGTTTAATTGTACAATAAATTCTTAATCAACACTCAGTCGTTTAATGCAATGTAAATCACGTAACTGATGCCGTATAATTTTGTGCACCATTAAAGGATTTGTGTCGAAGTTGAGAGACTTTGTGTGTTTATAATGCATATGGTTTATAAAAAGAGAATTAAAAAGGGATGATTTTAGTTTGTTGTGTTTTTAGCTTTTGCAAATGATTAGTTGCTGTCTATCGTAAACTACATGGTGAAGTGCCAAATTAGGTGCTGCAGCCCTGGACATCAGAGCTATCAACCAAGATGTAAATAGTTGGAGTTTAATTATCCATTTTAATCTTTCTCAAACCAATCTTTGCTTTTTGTTCCAATATTCCAATGTGGAAATAATCTTGGTTCAACAGGTTTAATGGTATTTTTAGTCGTACCTTCTGATATCAGTTTCCCCATGTAAAGAACTGCTTAAATCTCTTACTTTGGCATGTTTTAACTCAATCCCCGACCTGTGCTGCTATGATGTTATTTTATTACTTTCTCACTGCAGATAACTAACTGATCACTCACTCCTACTGTATGAACATGTATTAAATCCTCAGTTTGAATCCTTTCTCAGAATTAGAACTTCTCATCTCCAGATACCTAGAAAGCAGACATACCCTGAAAAATGCATTATGGACCTCTTAGAAGTCCTGATGCAGTAATTGCTTAGGAAAGTTAAGCTTCTGTTGGGTAGTTGCCCAGCGCTTGGAACCCTCTGATAAAGTCTCCGGTTCTGCGTTGGAGACCAACCTTAATAGTTATTCACAAAAATTTAGAGGAATTTAAACTTATTCTAACTCTTAATCTGGCCTCTCAAATCACTCTCACTGACCCGTTCTCTGGGTACCCAGTTGATTACCTCCATGCTACCCTGACCTGCAATTCCTGACCTATCATGTCCTCATCCACTTGCCTGCTACCTGTATCCCTTCACTTATTTGCCCATCCTCCCACCTTTCGATTTTTCACTGAACCTGTCACCTAACTGAACAACTCCTCCTTGCCCAGCCACCAGTCATCCTATTCTCTCATCCATTTATGTTACGCATTTACCCTTTCTCCTTGCCAAAGAGTTTTTCGGCTGTTAAATATTGGAATATGGAAGTTACTGCTGTAGAAAGCAGGTGTATTTTGGCCTCTAGCATTGATTCTGTACTGTGCTAGAAGGCTTCCTGAACAGGAACACTTTGCATTTCTGAAGAGGTTCAAATCATGGAGCTCTGGAGCAGGGTAAGTGAAAAAGAGTAGTGACAATCTGACTTATTGCTACTCTTCATAAGATTCGTTCCTTGGTTTCTTGATCTCACTTCTACCAGGTTTTTTTTCTGGCAGAACTGATAGTCCAGCTGATGAAGGCACTGGATGAGTCTGGCAGTGCACAGGTGGTTGAAAGTCAGTTTTTATTTCTAAGAAAGTCCCTGCTGCACTTGCTAGGATCTTGTATGTTGTGGTGGCAATGATGTGCATGAGGGAAGTACATTTCATCTGTGTGACGCAACACAGAACTAAGCATTCTGCATTAGAACATCAGCCTATGAGATTATCCTCACCATAGCAATGAAGGATAATGGCTGTGAATATCCAAGAGCTTTATATATTCAGACCTGTTGCTAACAGCAGAATCATATCCCACAGGGGACAACAAATTTTTTGTAGTAAACAAAAATCTAATAAGAATCAGTCTAAAATTTTTGATCAGTGCATTTTTCCAAACCTACATGAAAATATTCAGTGTTAGTAATGTTCAGGAAGTTACTATGCCAGTACATTGTAATCAGAAACACGTAACAAAGGACAGTCTGCCCATCTGTTGTATGCTCCTTTTATAACCTGAAACTCTGGCACCTTGCTTTTTTGCAGAGTGTATGACGTCCAACACCAGTGACAGTGAAAGCAGCTCCAGTAAGTAACCCCTTTGGGTTCCTTCATTTATTTTTCTTCTCCCTTTGCAGGTCATTTGTCTCCACAGGTCCTGTCTTCAGGTGGGACAAACGGTTGGGAACACTGACCACCTGCATAGCCTTATCATGAGGCCATCAACCTATTCAATTGATTTTTGTTTGGATAGACAATCAGGATCTTAGCCCTAATTAGGACTAAAGAAGAGCTTGGAGCCCAAGCTCTCTTGGCTGTCACCACTCTACCTTATGAGTTGGAGCCTCCAACTTCAGTCTCTTTAAAATTAATCAAATAGTTGACATACACCATTTAAGCTGCATTTATCCAGCAATGAGCAGGACAGTCTGGACTGCTCACTTTCCACATATTCTGTGCTGGGTCAATGGTCCTGGAATTCATAAAGATGCAGTTCATTGTTGCTTTTTATTTGCTCCAGCCCCAGTCTGCCATAACATGGGATACTCACCAGACTTAGCAGTAAGATGGATACCTTAATATAAATGATGAATTTTCACCTACACTGACAGACTGACTTATAATTCCCTTTTGTATTCTCCAACTGTTCTCAAGCTGAATTCCTAATGGATTAGATTTAAGCTAGTGCTGACAGATTGTAGAGAAATGGATGAAAAGCAGTTGAAATTCAGGCGCAAGAGGATGTTATGGGGTGAGCATCGTTTAAATGAGGAGGATTTCAGCTGATTGTAATGTTTTTCTATTTTCCTCCTTCATAGAGGGTCAGGATGATACTGTTCTTTCTTATGAAGCAGTGACTCGCTTGGAGAGTAAGTAGACATTTTCAGATCAAACCACTTTTGTAGAAAGTTATAATATTGTGTTTGAAAGTATTCAGTTGGCAATGTGTAGGAAGTTACTGTGCTAATACGTTATAATCAGAAGTCCTAACCCCATCATATAGGATCAGTGGGCATGCAATTCAAGAGACCAAATGAGTGCCTTCTATTCTGTGACATTCTATTAAATCTAGACGTAAGCCTAATATTTTTTTGGTAGCTTGAGTGCTATTCTGTAGCAAGTGCATGGGACATCATCAGCTAATTCCAGTTCCATCTCCACCATCAACACTATTTTGCTTTTGTGTAACTCACTATCCTTACTAATCATGTCACCATTTCTTTTGCCGGCTGTTTTCCATTGCTGGAACTCCCTACATGACAGCATGAGAGTTACTTTTACCTCTGGAACTGCCATGTTTCGAGGATAAATATTGCTCTTGTTTGCAATATTCTTTGTATTAATTTTCTGTTAAGGAATCCTCTGTAAAAGCCTGGAAACAAAAGTAACGAGAGCTCTCTTTTCTTCTGCAGTCCGATCCCTATAACCTCAGGTCTATTTTATCTCTGTATTCAGTTGAAAATGTGTTGCTGGTCAAAGCACAGCAGGCCAGGCAGCATCTCAGGAATAGGGAATTCGACGTTTCGAGCATAAGCCCTTCATCAGGAATGAAAGTCCTTCATTCCTGATGAAGGGCTTATGCTCGAAACGTCGAATTCCCTATTCCTGAGATGCTGCCTGGCCTGCTGTGCTTTGACCAGCAACACATTTTCAGCTGTGATCTCCAGCATCTGCAGACCTCATTTTTTACTCTCTGTATTCAGTGGCAACCAGTCTGCCGTTATGTATTGTTTCTTAGAATAAGAATGTAAGTTACTTTGTAGGTTTGTTTTCAGACATTTCGTCACCATACTAGGTAACATCATCACAGAGTGTCTCTGGTGAAGCGCTGGTGGTATGTCCCCCCTCTCTATTTATAGGTCTTGGTTTCTTAAGGTGGATGGTGTCATTTCCAGTTCGTTTTTTCCAAGGGAAGGTAGATAGGATCTAAATCAATGTGTTTATTAATGAAGTTCTGGTTAGAATGCCATACTTCTAAAAATTCTCATGCATGTCTTTGTTTCGCCTGTCCTAGGATGTGTGTATTGTCCCAGTCAAAGTAGTGTCCTTCTTTGTCTAAATGTATAGAAAATAGTGATGGTGGGTCATGTCTTTTGGTGTGCCAGTTGGTGTTTATGTATCCTGGTGGCAAGTTTCCTGCTAGTTTGTCCAATGTAGTTTTTTTTTAAGAGTTCTTGCATGGTAAATGTCATTAGTTTTGCTGGTAGTATCAAATGGATCTTTTAGGTTCATTAGTCACTGTTTAAGTGTGTCGGTAGGTTTGTGGGCTACCATGATTCCAAGGGGTCTGAGTAGTCTGGTAGTCATTTCTGATATGCCTTTGACGTAAGGTAATGTGGCTATAGTTTTTGGTTGCATTGTGTCTGCTTGTTTGGGTTCGTTTCTGAGGAATCGGCGGATTGTGTTTATTGGGTACCCATTTTTCTTGAAAACATTGTAGAAATATTTTTCTGCTTTTTGTAGTTCTTGGGTGCTGCAGTGTGATGTGGCTTGTTGAAATAATGTCTTGATGCAGCTCCATTTGTGGGTGTTTGTGCTTCTTACGTTAAATATCTGGTCTGTGTTGTTTTTCTTTAGACGCTGGTTTGAAGCTCTTCGTTAAATGTATGTTCAACTGTCACGTCTAGGAATGGGAGTCTGTTGTCCTTTTCCTCCTCTTTTGTAAACTGTTTTGCCTGTCAGGATATTGTTGATGGTGTACAGCTTCAAATAAATAGAGAGGCGGTACTTACCACCAGTGCTTCACTGGAAACTCTCACTATGATTTTACCTAGTATGGTGACAAAACATCTGAAAATAAACCTTCTAGCTCAGCAAGCTAACATACATACTCAGCATCAACCTGAGCTACAAATCTTCTCAAAAATTGTAAGAAAATTCTGTTTCTTAGAATAATTAGATAATCCACCTCTAGTACAATTTGTTACCTTGGTCTTTTGTCTTCCGATACATGTGAGGAGATAGGAGCACTGAAAACAATTATAAAACATTTGAATGGTGGTAAAAGTTAATGATTAGCACAGCTTTTACAGATCCCTTCCAACAAGTGAGAAAATGATGTTTTTTAATGCACATTGTTAAGTAAAAAAATGATAAATTGGCACATTGGGTGCATGAACAATTTCATGGACATCTTTATTAACACCTAATTTAAATTAGTCTTGGTTCAATAATATTTCTTACAGTTTGTGTAGTAGAACACATTTTTGCTAACAAGGAGATTAATTCAAAGTGCAGAATGAACAGAAAAGAGAGAAATGGCGGAGGCTATCACTGTTTTTCAAATAGGAGTTTCTAGACTTTGTATGCAGTTATATGAAGGAATGCTTACATCCATCTCCGGATAAGAAGTGACTTGGAAAGGCAGTTGGAATTACTGCTGCAGAAATCTTGATGAGTTGCTGCACTGCATTTTTTAGACGTAAATAATTGTGGGATGGTAGGAGTGGTGGTGCTTAAACTATTTAATATGTTTCGTTCTATATAATAGTTAATTCTTTTTTAATTGATGTTTTTAAATTTCAGTTCACTATGCTCGGCCAATAATAATTCTGGGACCAATGAAGGACAGAATTAATGATGATTTGATTTCAGAGTTTCCAAATAAATTTGGTTCCTGTGTACCACGTAAGTACTTCAAAAATATCATCTTATCTATTAAACATCTACTTTTGGATTCAAAGTAGTGATAATCCATTGTGTGTTCTGACAATTCACTTGGGGAAAGTGCATTGATACTCAAGCTCCATTACTCCCAGGGTTGTCACAAAAGTTAAAGTTTTGACCACAATACTAGAAGTCTCCAAATTACATGTCTTCTAGACTCGGGTTAACAAAAAAAAACAGGGTTTCTGTTCTTAATGTGAACTACTATTTATGATAAATAAATCAATTCTAACCACAAGGAAACACAAATATAAATTATTAACAAACAATTTGATTAGCTGAAACTGTAACCCCTTCTTAAACCTTTACGCACGCACACACACAAGCAAACAAATAAATACAGATGTTATGGGTAAAGGGGCAAAAAAAAGGAGAAATACCATTCAATAGCAGGTCCATAAGATTCATGGAGATATCCCTAATCCTTTAGATTTCTGATCATAGCCAAGCCCTTTCTTTGCTAAAGACATGGGGAAGAGGGATTGACACATAATTGTTCAGTTTTTCAGTCACTGAATAGAGGCAACAGCTTTTGGCAAATGGTGAGAAAGAACGGCTAACTGCCTTTCTTTTTTGTTTACTTCACTGCAGAGGGGGAAAAAAGGATGCTGTCTCTTTCAATCTGGAGATCTCTGTCTCTACACTGTTCACACAAAAGCTAGCTTGGAGGCAGTCCGAGTTGTTGTTATGTTGATTGATTCAGGATGAAGCTTTCTCTGAATACACACGCATCTTCTCCCATTGCTTAAACAAACTAGCGGTGTAAATTCAACTCAGAGTAGCTTGTTTTTAAAAGTGCAGCAACTCCTTCTGCAGTCCTTGGTTTAAGTACTCCTTTTCCCATTTTGGTTTAGAATCTGAAATGAAGAAAATTAAAAGATGTGATCTTTACAGTTCTCTTTAAGATATCATAGGCAATCACAAGGGATTCCTAGAAATATTGATATTTACCCAGAAATCCTATTCTGTAAAAGTGTATTATGCAAATAATCATGGCTTTTTATTGGTGTTTAATGATAACACTACAGTGCTAGTAAATTAAAATACGAGTGTACAAAAATCCAATTACTCCAGGCACCTACTAAGTCCCTTAGTTTGACAGCTCTGCTAACATCAACTATGAACCTGACAATACATAAAGAGGGATGTTGATGCTTTTGTTCATTATGATAAAAATAATATGAATCCAGACAGAAGCATATCTCAGTTCATCAGTATGGATGGATTCAATCTGGATTTAATTCAAAACCCAATAATTTCCTTGGAGCTGTTCTTGTCTTGCTGCTGTAAATCCATAAAATCCAGTGAAAAATTATTAATGTTTCCACTGTACTTCTGATAAAACAATAGTGCCAAAATCAAACATAAGTGTTCTGAGAGGATTCCTAGCTGAAGATTAAGCAAACCAGGGAGAAATACCCCAATAAAACACTGGTATGAGAGGACACCTAGTGGTCAAATTATGGCAGGATTTTAGTATTTAATAAACTTTATAGAATTTTACAGCATAGAGATTATGTACAAACTGTAACTCTCGGAAGGAGATCGCCACTTAGTTCTTTTCTCCTGACTGCCAATGTCTGGTTTAAATTTCAGGTTTGTTTTCCTTTTAGAAGCTATCACTGATTGTGGGGTATGCCACGTCTTCATAGATTTTTGGCAGAGGTTCATTATCTTCATGTCTCCAGTCATTCTTTTAGTGGCAGCATTTTCAAGTTAATGTCCTTGACATGAGGCAACATCTGCCTACACTGTTCTTGCATTTTTTGTGTCCAAATAAAAACTAAGGCTGTTACCTGATCTAAAACCTAGAGACTCTGGGTCATGTGAAGAAGGAATTGCTTTTGTGTACATGAGGAATCTCTACCTTTTTATATTTGAAATTTGTTTTAAATGAAGTTTAGATATTATTTAACTATATGTGGCCCACTCACAGGTTTAAATGTGTTTTCAGTTCTTGCTTCTCACAAGAAGGGCTTGTTCCATTGTGTACTGAAGGTTTTGTTTCACAGCATTACCCAAACTCATACTTGGGTACCTGTACAAATACACTTTACTTAGAGGAAATTAGACAAGCGTGGATTTCAACTGTATTGTGATCACAGTACAAGACAGCTTGGCGGAACAGTAGTTAGCACTGCTGCCTCACTGTACCAGGGACGTTCCATCCTTGGATGACTGTCTGAGTGGATTTCTGTCAGGTTCTCTGGTTTCCTTGCACAGTCCAAAGACGTGCAAGGTGGATAGATTGGCCACACTGAATGGCCCTGTTGTGTTGAAGGATGTACAGGATAGGTGGATTAACCATAGTAAATGCAGGGTTGAAGGTGTTAGTGGGTCTGGGTAGGATGCTTTTCGGAGGCTCAGTGCAGACTCGATTGGTTTCTGTCTGCACTATAGGGGTTCTCTGATTCTGAGAAATCAAATGCAGGCAGTCCCTGAGTTGCGAATGGGTTTTGATCTGGAGTCCATTTACAAGTCAATTTGTATACAAGATGGAACACTATGAAGGATAGTATAAAGCAGTTGTTCGTAATTAAAGGAAATGTTCATACGTTGGGTCTTTAAAATTACACCCCTGTGTGAGATTGTGATTGTATGTTCAAGTTAAGTACTTAAGTTGGGTGTTGATGAATCGGAGATACAGTGTAGGTTATGTAAAAGAGCATTTTATCAATCAAGATCAGTGATGAGAGTGTCACCGCACAGAGCAGTTGAAGCAGATAGTGTTTGTGTATTTAAGGGCAAGCTAGAAAAACATGAGAGAAGGGAATAAAGTGTTACATTGATAATGGTAAGATCTTAGCTGATGTTATAACTGGACAAGTCAGATCCGAGAACTAAATCTTGCTTGGTACATAATTTCTTTTTTGTTTTAATTTAATAAGGTGATCTCCTACTGAAAAGTAGGTATGCAATGCTGCAGATTTGGTTTTAACAATAGTTTATTGCTTAAAAGAAAGTAAAATAGAATAAGTGAGGCCATTTACATAAAAGACAACTTGAAAAATTTAAAGATGTAAAATAAAAATAACAATCCTATCTATCCTAACACCATTTCTGCACGAACACCAGAAAATTTCTTTCTGTAACACATCTATATAATTAACTAAAAGAACTGTGAATAGTGGAAGTCAGGAACAAAAACAAATTGCTGGATGGGCTCAGCAGCTCTAGCAGCATCTGTGGAGGAAAATCAGAATTAACGTTTTGGATTGTGACACTTTCTCGGAATGGAACTTAAATGATTTACTGTTTCTTTCAGTTCTGTGTCTTGTGAGTTTGGTGACTTCTTCCTTGATTAATCATACAACTGAGCTTAGTCTATCCCAATTTTGAATACCTCTTCAGGGTTCTACCTCAGTACTTCCAGTTTGGAACTTTAGAATTAAAGTCATTACACTTAGGGAGTCTATTTTCTAACCAATCTCCTTTCTTAGTAGAAATTGTGTTTTACATGACTAACTTTAATGAGAATCTCTGAACTGAGCAGCAAAAAGTTGACAAGCTACTAATTTTCCCCTAAATACCCCAATAAAAAAATCCTGTGTCTTTTGGGAAAACTCTTACAATGTGAACAAATACGTACTATCTCCCTAAAGACTCCCTTTTTCATACTGTTTTTGTGTAAATCATAGCTCCAGAAATACTGAGAAGTTAAATCAATAAACCTTTCATACCAAAACCGCCAAGTCACCATTTCAAAGTTCAAAACCGAAGATAAATAATCTTAAAATGTGTACCTTACATCACAATAGTTAAGTTAGGAAAGGCTGGAGGAAGCTCAAGTTGAACTAAACACTGGCATATGGTTTTAGGCCAACTGGCCTGGTTCAGTGCTATAAATTCAATTAATTCATACTGTATCAGATGAAATACAATTTAATCCACTGCTGTCTCTGCCTTGCAGACACCACCAGGTCAAGACGTGAAAATGAAATTGATGGGCAGGATTATCACTTTGTGACTTCCCGGGAGCAAATGGAGAAAGATATTCAGGACAATAAGTTCATTGAAGCTGGCCAATATAATGACAACCTATATGGGACAAGTATTCAGTCTGTTAGAGCTGTTGCTGAAAGGGTGAGTACAGTTAAATAAAAATCTGGTTAAAGGGAAGTTAACAGCTAGTTGGACCATTAGTAGGAATATGCATTATCTATTCTTAAATTGCTGTGCAAACTGTACATACAGTGGAATACTGTTCATCACGATGGTACATTTCCATAAGTTCTCCTTTGAGTTTAGATAATCATTCTTCAGTACCAAAATTCACTCTGCGTGAAACAAACTGTGTTGAAAATACAGCTAAGTATTTTTAATTAGTAATGGAAGAATCGTGAGTCATAGAACAACAGGTGGCATGGACAGGTGGGTGGGAATGGGATTTGCATTTTTTGTAAAAAGTGTAAAAGACACGGAGGGGAAAATCCGTGCAGTCTTCGGGAAATGCACTTTACAGATTAGGTGGAGGCAATCCCCTAAAAATAGTATTCCCTGTTTTCCCTACCCTCTCCTCTTCAAAAAAAATCACCTAATCCTCTCTTCCTAAGCTTTTCAAACACATCCTTGAACCAGTCCTCTGGATATGTTTCATGGAATCACCTCAGGGTTCTGCCCTACACGACCAATAATACCCATTACTTAGCTCCAGTAGTACTGGCCAATATCACAAGCTATCAGCCAATCTGATTAGCTGGCAGATTGTGAGGAGAGGATTTGCTCCC
This sequence comes from Hemiscyllium ocellatum, assembly GCF_020745735.1. Lineage (NCBI taxonomy): Eukaryota > Metazoa > Chordata > Chondrichthyes > Orectolobiformes > Hemiscylliidae > Hemiscyllium > Hemiscyllium ocellatum. The sequence continues at coordinate 98,697,078 of NC_083411.1, read as the reverse complement.
TCAAGAAAGACATAGTCTTGTGATAAAGTAACTTTGCCCACCCACAGTGTGCTATGGGCAGTGGAGTAGCTGGACTTCTAATGGTTGAGTCAGCTTCCAGCTGAATTTACAGGGCAAGTTCTCTTTCCCATCCCCTCACCGCAGCAACCAATTTACCCAGTAATTTTCAATCTTCAAAGTAAATTAGCTTTTATAACTCGGCTTTAAAATATATGTTTCTTGAAATGAGTTATCCCAAGAAGAATGGGCGGTATTGATCATTTGGAAGCTTGAACGTATGTCAGGCAGGTAAATTATTCTCATTAAAAAAAAAGTGTGTGAAGATACAACACTGTGCTTAGGAAGCTGATGAGCTTATCATCTATTGTCAATTTTGTAAGGTGACATGTATACAAATCCAAGAAAAACCTTGTTTTTCTTGACATATATGCAGCAGTGAGGATTTCTCTAGCTCTAGAGAGCAAGAAAGAATATCAATTGGATGTTAGCTTTTCAATATTAGCCAATGATACTTGCTGGCATGCCTTATGTGAGATAGTGTCAAGCCAGACTCTTTAGGCTTCTGCAATTCAATTGTCTTTCAGTGCTTACTGTTAAGATGTATATTTGGAGCTTTGAACCAGCAAGATTCACAGCCTGAAGGAGAACACAGAACAATGTACTCTTCATGGTCTGAACTGTTCCCATTTTTGTAGCATATCATCTTAAAATGAATTGCAATTCTTGAAGTTAATAGATTTGTTATTGAGGTTATTGTTTCTATCTTTGTAGGGAAAACATTGCATACTTGATGTATCTGGAAATGCAATCAAGAGGTTACAGCTTGCACTACTCTATTCAATTGCCATTTTCATCAAACCCAAATCTGTGCAATCCCTAATGTAAGTATGAGATTCTCTGACTGGCTGCAAATTAGAACTTTAAAAATTTGCTTAGTAAATGTAAGTGTCACTGGCTAGACCAGCATTTATTGCCTATCTCTAATTGACCATAAACAATTGGTGGTGAGTGGCTTTCTTTAATCACTGCAGTACTGTCAGAATATTGGTAGATTTATTGAATATCATTCGATTAAATGATGCCATCATGACTGCTTTTGGGGAAAGGCAGATACTTTTGATTCTTAAAGGTTTCCTCGTGACTTCTTAAATCTTTTTGTGAAACTAAATAAAGGGCGGCACGGTGGCACAGTGGTTAGCACTGCTGCCTCACAGCGCCTGTAGACCTGGGTTCAATTCCCGACTCAGGCGACTGACTGTGTGGAGTTTGCACGTTCTCCCCGTGTCTGCGTGGGTTTCCTCCGGGTGCTCCGGTTTCCTCCCACAGTCACAAAGATGTGCGGGTCAGGTGAATTGGCCAAGCTAAATTGCCCATAGTGTTAGGTAAGGGGTAAATGTAGGGTGGGTTGCGCTTCGGCGGGTCGGTGTGGACTTGTTGGGCCGAAGGGCCTGTTTCCACACTGTAAGTCTAATCTAATCTAGTTTAAAAGTGAACATGCTGCAAAATTCCACGCTGTTGAATTCAAAAGTAATGTTCTTTCAGAATTTTTTCTTTCTTCCACAGTGGAAAACTTAGTTATTTACATAGAAAGACTGTGGTGTCTGCAGAAAACTCACTAGTGACACTACAGTAACTATTGCTGTGCATTTTTACTTTTTCTAAAACTGTGTGAACAATAACTGTTTCAAAAGTCAGTACATCAACAAGTCAGTCAGTCACCATTTAACTCAGCAGGACAGCTTCCAATAAATCTGTTGTTAGAGCTAAGAATTATATATTGCCTCAGTTTATAAGAAGAGTATTAGAATTGTGTTCTCCTGTAAGATAATGTCCTTGTAATTTCAACACAAATAATCGGCCTTGAATTTCAATGACAATGAATTTTCAGATTATCAGTTTAAACTGAGCATCTGATGTCAAGCATTGCTGATAGTGAGCGTAAGGCAGTCCACCAAATGTCATATTGGATTGAATTACTGAAAATGCCTCCAGAATTTGTGCAGGTTACATGAAAAATAATTCATGAACTATTTAACTAAGACTTCTATGGTTGATATTAGCTTGTCTGGGTGACTGACTCACCATACGGTAGACTTAATTGGCAACCTCATATGCAAGCAGGAATGTACACTATACAATTTAAAGGGGCTTACTTCTTTGACATTTTAAGGCCAATTTTAAATGACCAAAGTACTGAAAAAATTAAACTAATTTGAATACTGCTTGGACTAAAATGCAGCCCCGAATTCTTTAATGCATACATTTGCTAAAAAAAAAACTTAAAAACAAATAGGAATTCTTCATATATTATTGGTATGTTTTGAACTATTTTCACACAAGGCAGTCACTAACAACTAAATATCCTGAAGATTATGTGGATCAAGTTCTGTACCTTTATATTATCTACTTCATTGCCAACTGCAGATTGACTATCCACTGGTGAGAGGTATGTTAATAAACAGCAGCGAATTATCCATAGATGCTGAAGGATATGAAAAATTCTGTAGCTTTAGTCCAGATCTTGTGGAGAGGATTTCTCTTCCACAGTTGGAGAAGGAAGTTGGTTTCAACTTTGGCTTAGTTTAAGGTAATTTTGGAACTGTGCGAAGGTTTGCTATAGCCAACTGACCTTAATGAGGTTAGTCTCTTATCATTTGTAGTTATGATGCCAAATGTATGAAAAATTACTCACCAAGGACACTAAAAGTATTCTGACTTATGCAGAGTTTTTGCTGGTAGGATGGACTGTTTGCTGGCTTTAAAACAGTTTATGAATATAGTTATTTTGAGGATGTAGTTTGAGGTGGAGCAGCAAAGAATATATGCAAGGAGAAGGCCACATCAACAACAGGTCTTTGGATAGTAATCATTGTATATGAATGTCTCTGAGCAGAAGTTTCCATTTTAAATATTTGTCCTGTCTTACGGAGGACTTCATGAACATGTCAGTGACAGCGCAAATTCATTGCAGAGATGATTCAAGGAGCAGACAATGTAGGAAAAATGGAACTATTCCTTGAATTAAATTAGATTACTTAGATTACTTACAGTGTGGAAACAGGCCCTTCGGCCCAACAAGTCCACACCGACCCGCCGAAGCGCAACCCACCCATACCCCTACATATACCCCTTACCTAACACTACGGGCAATTTAGCATGGCCAATTCACCTGACCCGCACATCTTTGGACTGTGGGAGGAAACCGGAGCACCCGGAGGAAACCCACGCAGACACGGGGAGAACGTGCAAACTCCACACAGTCAGTCGCCTGAGGCGGGAATTGAACCCAGGTCCCTGGCGCTGTGAGGCAGCAGTGCTAACCACTGTGCCACCGTGCCGCCCTGATCTGAAAGATCTGTCTTTCTCACCAGAGATCCTTTCTCCCAATCTTGCTGCTCCTTCTGAACTAAATCTGTAAGAGTGGTTAAGAGTAGGGAAGAAGAAACCTGTGATTGAAGGAATTGGAACCACCTGGACAGGAATTCTTTAGGAAAGGAGAGATGAGACAGACGAGCAATGTTATTTTATTTTTGAGAGACAGAAAAAGGAAGATGATCCAGTGGAGTCACAGAGATGTACAGCATGGAAACAGACTCTTCAGTCCAACCCGCCCATGCCGACCAGATATCTCAACCCAGTCTAGTCTCACCTGCCAGCACCCTGCCCATATCCCTCCAAACCCTTCCTATTCATATACCCATCCAAATGCCTCTCAAATGTTGCAATTGTACCAGCCTCCACCACATCCTCTGGCAGCTCATTCCATTTTGCATGAAAAAGTTGCCCCGTAGGTCTCTTTTATATCTTTCCCCTCTCACCCTAAACCTACGCCCTCTAGTTCTGAACTCCCTGACCCCACGGAAAAGACTTTGCCTATTTATTCTATCCATGCCCCTCATAATTTTGTAAACCTCGATAAGGTCACCCCTCAGCCTCCGACGCTCCAGGGAAAACAGCCCCAGCCTGTTCAGCCTCTCCCTGTAACTCAGATCCTCCAACCCTGGCAACATCCTTGTAAATCTTTTCTGAACCCTTTCAAGTTTCACAACATCTTTCCAATAGGAAGGAGACCAGAATTGCACGCAATATTCCAACAGCGGTATAACCAATGTCCTGTACAGCCGCAACATGACCTCCCAACTCCAGTACTCAATACTCTGACCAATGAAGGAAAGCATATCACAAAGGCCGCCTTCACTATTCTATCAACCTGTGACTCCACTTTCAAGGAGCTATGAACCTGCACTCCAAGGTCTCTTTGTTCAGCAACACTCCCTAGGACCTTACCATTAAGTGTATAAGTCCTGTTAAGATTTGCTTTCCCAAAATGCAGCACCTCGCATTTATCTGAAGTAAACTCCATCTGCCACGTCTCAGCCCTTGGCCCATCTGAGGTAACCCTCTTCGCTGTCCACTACACCTCCAATTTTGATGTCATCTGCAAACTTATTAATTGTACCTCATATGCTCACATCCAAATGATTTATGTAGAGGGCCCAGCACGATCCTTGTGGCACTCTACTGGTCATAGGCCTCCAGTCTGAAAAACAACCCTCCACCAACACCCTCTGTCTTCTATCTTTGAGCCAGTTCTGTATCCAAATGGCTAGTTCTCCCTGTATTCCATGAGATCTAACCTTGCTAATCAGTCTCCCATGGGGAATCTTGTCGAACACCTTACTGAAGTCCATATAGATCACATCTACTGCTCTGCCCTCATCAATGTTACTTTTTCAAAAAACTCAAGTTTGTGAGACATGATTTCCCACACACGAAGCCATGTTGACTATCCTGAATCAGTCCTTGCCTTTGCAAATACATGTACATCCTGTCCCTCGGGATTCCCTCCAACAACTTGCCCACCACTGAGGTCAGGCTCGCTGGTCTATAGTTCCCTGGCTTGTCTTTACCACCCTAAACGTTTGCCAACCTCCAGTCTTCCAGCACCTTACCTGTGACTATCAATGATACAAATATCTCGGCAAGAGGCCCAGCAATCACTTCTCGAGCTTCCCACAGAGATCTAGGGTACTCCTAATCAGGTCCTGGGGGTTTATCCACCTTTAACTGTTTCAAGACATCCAGCACTTCCTCCTCTGTAATCTGGACATCTTACAAGATGTCACCATCTGTTTCCCTACATCTATATCTTCCATATCCTTTTCCACAGTTAATACTGATGCAAAATATTCATTTAGTATCTCCCCCATTTTCTGTGGCTCCACACAAAGGCTACCTTGCTTTTTCTCTCCCTACCCTTTTGTCCTTAATATATTTGTAAAACCCCTTTGGATTCTCCTTAATTGTTTGCCAAAGCTGTCTGATGTCCCCGTTTTGCCCTCCTGATTTCCCTCTTAAGTATACTCCTACTTTCTTTATACTCTTCTAAGGATCCACTCGATCTATCCTGTCTATACCTGACATATGCTTCCTTCTTTTTCTTAACCAAACCCTCAATTTCTTCAGTCATCCAGCATTCCCTTTACCCACCAGCCTTCCCTTTCACCCTGACAGGAATATACTTTCTCTGGATTCTTATCTCATTTCTGAAGGCTTCCCATTTTCCAGCCGTCCCTTTACCTGCGAACATCTGCCTCCAATCAGCTTTCGAAAGTTCTTGCCTAATACCGTCAAAATTAGCCTTTCTCCAATTTAGAACTACAACTTTTAGATCTGGTCTATCCTTTTCCATCACTATTTTAAAATGAATAGAATTATGGTTGCTGGCCCCAGTCACCTGCCCTGCCTTATTTCCCAAGAGTAGGTCAAGTTTTGCACCTTCTCTAGTAGGTACACCCACATACTGAATCAGAAAATTGTCTTGTACACAAATTCCTCTCCATCTAAACCTTTAACAATATGGAGGTCCCAGTCAATGTTTGGAAAAAAAACTAATAAATTATTTAAACAGAAGACTGGGGAAAGAAAAGGCAGTTTGAAATTTTTCCCTTTGAATGAAAAATGTCACTTAAGAAAATTTGCTTTGTAATTATTATTCATTATTGTGAAGATTCTGGAACTCAATCTGTGCTGGTTCCTATGGCTCCTGGATTTCTGTTGGTATAACCAACACTCCCCACTCTTTCCTCATGACCATTTAAAGATCTGGTCTGTGAAAACTGTGAAAGATTTCACATTGGAAGCAGTTAGAATCAGCCAGTGCCCTTGGAAGATCCTGGTGAAAAATTGGTAGATCAAGGAATGGGGTCAACAATTTAGGCCACCATTTTTAAAGGGCTCCCAAATGATTTGACCACAAAATTCTGGCCACCCACCTATCTCTGTCCCACCTCTTGTTTGCTCACAATGCCCTTTTTTCCCCTTTCTCTTATTTTCCTCTGCACTTGACATCTTCCTACTGCTATCCATTCTGGCCTGTTCTTCTGGGTGCACAGATACTTCACTATTAAAAGAACAAAATAACAATCTTAATGAAATAACTGGAAAAACTCAGCATCCTGGCCAGCTTAGGTGACTGTTACGCATGTTTTAAATTGAACTGCATTCATTTTGAATAGCCTTTATTGTCACATATACTTAAGTATGGAAGTGAAAGGTTTACAATATGACACCATCTTAGGTACAAAATACTTAGGTACAGGTCTTACACAAAAAATATAGTGAAGCTTATGTTGATCTTCATTGGAACACACTAGCAGGCTATAAGGTGGAAATGTTAGCAATGAGAGAAAGGTGGTTTATTTAAATGCTAAGCAACTGGAAGATTGGAATCATTCTTGCAGGCAGAGCAGAAGTATTCCACAAAGTGGTTATCCAGTCTACGTTTGGTCTCGCCACAGCAGAGTTTTGCTATTTTTTCTACAGCAAGCAGGCCTTGTGGATTGCTACCAGGAAGAAGGATATTAGTAGTAAATTTGCCTATAAGTTAGTGAATATCACAGAGGGCAGAGAGGAAAAAGCTACTCAATTTTATGAGCTACCACAGCTGGATGCAGGGGGCAGTGGTGGCTTGTTGAAAAGATGCATCCTCTAACTTTCTCTTGAATCTGGGAGATTTGTTCTGGCATGGCCACAGGTAAGTATCAACGGAACAGATTTCACTCCTAGTGGTAGATTTAAATAACTGAAAAAAGCACTTTGCAAAGACTCAATCACAGTTAGTACTCCGCAGAATGGGGACTGCCAGAAGTAACTTTTGAGTGCTTGCTGCAAGGACTGTAATTCTGAGGGGGTGGTATGTGATAAAAAGGAAAATATCATATTTTGCAGTTTAAAGTACACATTGCCGACAAAAAAAACAATTTTCACTCAATAGTGCTTTTAGTTTTAAATAAGTTTTAATACATGAAATTTTCATGTATCTTTTAATTGAAAGTTTTTTAAAACATCATGGAGCTCCATGAAGCTAGTGTTTGCCTCCCACTGTAAAGAGGCTGTCTTATAAGTATTATTAATGAAGCCCAATTTTCTGCTTCAACATCACACCTCCAGCATTTGCCCAAACTGATCTTTATTCATTAATCGCAGTGTATACCAAAAGCATAACCAAATTCCTCATAGTTCCTCTAACCATATAAATGGGCATGTGATCCATCCCACTACTAGAAGTCTTATTATTAAATAATTTGTTCAATTACTTGTAAAATAAGCAAAAGGAGGATACAATTATTTGATTTTTTTTGAACAGGGAGATGAATAAACGTCAAACTGAAGAACAAGCAACCAAAACTTTTGATAAAGCATTGAAGTTAGAGCAAGAATTTGGAGAGTATTTCACAGGTAGGTGCATTGCATGTAATCTGATACCTGCTGAGATCAGTGGAAGGCAAATTCCTGCATTTTGATGGGTTTAACTGAACTGAGACTTGCGAGTAATATTTGAATTTGTTAACTAAGATGGATTTGAAACACTAATAGAATACTGTAGCTAAATGGAGCTGGCATTTAGCATCTCACTGTTTCAGGGCCTTTCATCACTGTCCACAGCTGGTTCCCAGAGGAATTCATACTGTAAAGGGAAGAGCCCACCACTGGCCAATTGTAAAATCCACAGAATGTATTTATGTAAAAAAATGACACATAAATTAAGCCTGTCTGGTTGTTGAAGATGCTGTAATTATAAATATCAAAATAGAAATACATTAGATACAAGGACAATTGCAGTATTTCTTTAAAACATGAAAGCATAATAGTAATAAAACAAATACACAGTTGATCAGTAAACAGTTTAGATTGTACCATCCTTGATTCAGTAAAAGGGTAGGGAGAGAGAAATGTATCAAGAAAATGTGAAAAACATGGGCATTGGATTTGAAATTAAATGGTATGTTTTTTCAGGACAGAATTCTGTAAGATTGAAATGCAAGTCAATTTGGATGACCTGAATTATTTTGCCAGATCTTGTTCTTGAATTTACTAAACTTGAAGATTTCAATCCTAATTTCCATTGCTCCTGCTACCTAATTGAAATTGTTGAGCTCAAGGGAGTGATGTCCAAATTGATACCATCTACCAAGTCTTTAGGATGTATAACCTACATACCTGGCAACAACTGTCACAAAATTTATATACCACGTTACACATTTGTGCGACATCAGCCTGTTAGTGTTGCTTTGCATTGCAGTAGCATCTAACAGCTGGTTTTATCTGTTGCTCAAAATATTTAAGATATCTTACCTTTTCAGGGTAGTCAAGATCAAGAGTAACTGCTTTTGGGCTGTTCATGAGTTTGCACGATACATAGTGAGGAATGATCTAATCAGGGTCACCATTATCTCTGCCAGATGACTTTGATGCACCTTTTCTCAGCATCATGGTTGCACAGTTAATAATGCTTTGAGCACTATTTACCAGTTTGCCACTAAGGCCAAGCATGCAGAGCATGAAACAGTAAGAATCCGACATGAATGCTGACCAATGAAGCTAGGTTTATAGTAGACAGTAATAGAAAAAAAACCCTCAGTCCAATTTCTCAACTAAGGTATCAAAACAGTATGATTTTTTTGTCATACATAAATTTAAGGTGAAGGGTGGAAGGTATGGGGGGGGATGTCAGGGGTAGGTTCTTTACCCAGAGTGGTGGGGGCATGAAATGCACTGCCTGTGGGAGTGGCAGAGTCAGAATCATTGGTGACCTTTACGCAGCTATTGGATAGGTACATGGATAGGTGCTTAAGCTAGGACAAATGTTCGGCACAACATCGTGGGCCTGTTCTGTGCTGTATTGTTCTATGTTTCAGCTGTTCATAATGAGCAATGTATTGACTATACTCAAGCAGTTCAGATTTGCAATATTAGCAACACAAATATCTAACATTAAATGTGATTCTGTAATTTGACAATGTTTATCAAATAATCCTGAATGAGCAGGGAAGAACACTGACAACCACTTTAGGATTGTCAGTCTGTATTGCAGCTTAGTGCAGTTGTGAGTACTGGAAATTTAATACAACGGGCTTTTTCTTTGGTGGCAGAATAACTACACACTGTGTATGTTGTTTCAGTTTTAAAAAGTACAGCTATTTGCTGGTTCAATTCTATCAATCATAAACTACTTGTCAGCCAAGTAGCACAAACACTTCTTGTGCACTGTAAATGTTGGTTGTACTCTTAAATTTGTGGATACTTTATAATTAGTCCATTCGACAATATTAATACACATCTCTGGTGGAGGGCGGACTTCAACCTGGGCCCTCTGGCTTAGAGCTGGAGGAACTACTACTGCAAGCGCCAAACCTTATATTCTTGCAAATTTCCCCAAGTAGTCCAAGACTCAAAGCTTTGACAAAACGTGCCTTCTTTCAGCAACACTATAGAACAACTATTTAAAAGGTCAAATTTTCATTGCTGATTTGACTTTCTAAATTTTAAAATAATGTTTTAAAAAATGTTTGCAAGTTTTCAACACTTGCTGTGCTTTACTTTTAATATAGTAATATTTTTCTTTTCTACAGCCATTGTACAGGGAGACTCATTAGAAGAGATCTACAACAAAATTAAACAGGTTATTGAAGAACAATCTGGTCCCTACATCTGGATTCCTTCATCTGAAAAACTCTAAACATGGCCCAATGTTTAGAGGGAAGATGTTGTTGGGAGGTGAAAAATCCTCCTTTTAAGATATGTTGCATATCGAGTTTTATCTTTCTCATTATGTTATGAATCCTCACCGTCGCTGTGGCTGTTTCCATTCTGCATGGTTTTTATGGAATTCCATCAAAGACATGGAAATGCACACCTGAATATTTTACAGAACATCTTCAGGAAACATGACCAGGATTGGTAACAAGTTTGTACATTTATATTACCTGAAGATCAGCTTGGAGAGTTTCATATCGACTAAGCAGTGGTTTTAAAGGACCTGTGTTCACAGGGGATTCTGTTGGTGCCATTCCTTAACAAATAAAAATCTATCTGAAATTTCCTAATACAGATAGGTTTGAAAGAAGAGAAAACCACTATTCTTCTGTGATCACACATAGCAGTGCTTTTAAAGACATGTACACAATTCCTCATTGCAAGAGGAGAATAAGAGAATGAAAATCGGAAAAGAATCTTAAATCATAATTATGGTACTGTAGATGAAAATATACAAAATTTTCAACATATTAAATTGCACATTGTTTTACACATGAAAACATGGTTGTCTGCATGGACATTTTACATTTTTTGCTGTTTTTTTTAAGAAAAGTGATTCCAATAAGAACTGAGCAGGTGAATGATAAAGAATGTATCAATTGCTCAGATTGATGCTGTTGATGTGACTTTGTATGAATGAAATGTCTGAAATGTATTTTTGTGTTTACCTAAACCCTGTGTCTCCCATTTAGTGAAATTGATCACTCTTTAACAACTGGATTTAATTTTAATTTGTAATGTCAAGTAACCTGCTTTACCACCTCTCTACACTTTTATCATAAATCAGATCTATCCAACTTGTAGGTACACAATGCAAGTATTGGTTCCTTTCATGTATTGACATACAGTTGTTGTACAATAGTCCCCTTTAATTTAGGAACCAAGATACCTGCATTTTAAGTTTTCGAGGTGAAAGTAAAACAACTGAACAGAATGAGAAAGATGTATGTTGTAACCATGAAAGTCTTTACCAACTGAGTGAGTTCTATCTATAAATCATAAGGAGGCTGTAACAGTTTGACTCTTTTCAAAGGCAGTGTTCAATCCAAAAACAATGATATCCAAATTGAACCGTGAGTACAAGCTTATGTAGTAGTATGATTTTTATTACTTTAAAAAGAGTTCTGGATCTTTTATGTGTGGGTTGGGTGGGTGTGAGGAACAGGCAGGGGACCAAAATAAGAGTTTACTTGCTACAGAACATACCATTGATGTTTGTGATGCAGGATGTAATTTTTGAAATATGTATAAACCACATGAGTGTAGTTCATCTTTAGACATTCATGATTGTTTCTTTTAAATAATCATGAAAGGAGTTGATCGAGAGCTCTTAATTTACTACAGTTTCCCTTGCGAGAGATTAGTGTGTTCATCTTGGGGGGGGGTTGGGGGACAGCTTGAATTACTTGCTCCTATCCTTCACTGACTCTTGTTCATAAATCTGATCAGTGATCACTGTTGCACTCCATAAGATATCAATGTTGCATGTAAAACCAGTTTTTACATATTTTTAGTGTAAATAGTCAAGCTCCAACTTTCATCAACAAACAAATTATCCAGTAGGATTCCCCACAAGGTGACTGTGTCAACACATAAGTGCAGTTAATCCTGGCCTCTTATTATGGACTACTGTATTATGTATAGCAGTTTATCTATTACACTGCAAAAATGTTATTTTCAAATGGTAGTTGGAAGAGTATAGCACAACAAAACAGAGAGGCACATCGGACAATTACTGAATGGATTGAGAGTAAGACAGGAAACCTGTGCCATCTTTCTCTTTATTTAGTCCAACTCTCATATAGTGACAATGTGTGGTAAATTATTCATGTCAAGTTGTTAGCAGAAGGGGAGATCAAGTGCCTATGTTGTAATACTTAAGGCCATTCTACATTTGGATTCATTTCCCCTCTGTACTGTGGCACAGCACTGTGATCTTTTAAATGCTCCACTTTGTAGTTGGGTTTTGCTTCCTCCTAGATATACAAATTACAGGAATGGGCTTTATATTTCAGGCTGTGATTTTACAATTAAGAATATTTTTAAACTCTCAGGGTTTCCAATGGAGTACCTTTGATAATTAGCCCAAGCATGGTAAATAATTCCACTTCTAGGGTGGGGCTTGTGTGCCTGTTCTTAACTCGGCCAAGTCACTGTATATATAGTAATAGCAATGAGATCAGATTGGAATGCTGACTTCCATTTCATGAGTTGAAGGGTTCTACTTGTGAAGATTTTGCAGATGGACTCTACTTTTTCTTCACATTATTTTTGTAAATATTTTACTTTTTCCATCCCAGAAATTAGTCTTTTACAGATAATTCTTCCCAAAGTAAACTAACATTCAAGCAGACTAACATTTTGATCAATTTCCACACAGTTACTCAAAATTTATACTTGTAGCCATAGTTATGTTTGCTGACTTCACAATAGCTCAACTTGATGTGAGCATTTCTGTCCATCAATGACCCATGAAATTTGGCAAGTAACATGCAGAAGTTTTGCAATTTGCACAGATTAAACAGGGTTTAATGTTACATTTTTAAATTTGGAAATAGTCAGAAATGGTCCTCAACCTTTACTTGAAGGAAACATCAATTCCATCCCAATATTTAGTAAAAATTAAGCTCCATTTGTCATGCTTCTACATTTTTCTTTTTGCCCATGAATGATAGTTACCAGTTGGATTTCCAACTAATTTTTGAAAGTATCTCGTATTTTTATTGCTGAAACTAGTATTCATTTTGTTCTTATTTTTAAAAGGGCCATGGCTTACGTTAATTTATCTTGCCCACTTGTTTAGTGTTTTTCTTGACACATTTAAATGTAAAAGTTATATTTACTTGTTATTACATTTCAAACACATAATAATTTATCTGCATGTTACATGCCAAGGTTTGGAAGTTATACTGTTGATTGGTTTTTGCACAAGATTTGATTGTCCAAGCATTATCTATAATTCCACAATTTATCATTTGAGTGGCATTTGCTTCTCTTGCAACACTCCCATCCATAGCTGCAATATGCAGCCTAATCTATTGTATGATCATCAAGGCCTAGATTTTGCACTGCATTGAGTGTATGAAAATTATTTCTCCCCCCATTTTAACAGAAGTATTGCTCTCTTTATATTAGAAGTAATGCTGCAGTGTAATGTCTAAGATAAAATGTGCTGTATACTGTATACCTGATGGCCTCCTCCACTTCATAAGGATTATTTTCTTGTAAATGCACAGATATAAATGTATAAGTTTTGAAAATCATAAATTTCAGCTACCAGACCAGGAATACATTTAAACATCTAGGGCCAGTAATAATTTATGTTTTAAAAAGTCAAATTAAATATTTAGAGCAGCAAGATTTAAACTAAACTGAACTTTGGAATAATGAGACGGTTGCCCTGTCTATTTCAGTTTATTCTACTTCGATCATTATTTACAGTACATAGTGACATTAGATTAAAAAGCAGTCTTTAAACAGCAAATTTTTTTTGTTGTTGGAATTTCTAATCTTAAGTAATTTGATGGTGTTCTAAAGAATTATAGGGTAAAGAAAATGTATGACTGAAGTCATGAGACATTTTTATGTGAACCACACACTAAAGTATAAGCTGTGGAAGATTTATTTTAGGTTTGAAACAGCTGTAAATATTCAAATGACATTTAAAATGTTTTAACTTGGTGAAGCACTGTGCAAGATATTTTTTCTCATTTAAATTGAGGAAATATTAACATTTTATTATTATTAGACCAACAAATACATTGGGACCAGAGTATATTTGAAAAATCTCCATTTAAAAACTATTTTCATAACCTTTTAAATCAAAATAGATGGAGATTCATCTCATTTCTGTTATCAATACTCAATTATTCTAGCCAGCTAATAGTAAATATAAGTAATTCAAAGGGCTAAATTCTGCAGTCACAGCATCAATGAGCCGAATTTTCAATCACACAGTGTCAAATCTTGAAAAAAGGTTGAATTCTTAATAATTAAATGCTTAACAATATAATAGATTGAATTGTGACCATTTTGACATGTAGTCTATACAGAACATCCCCAGATGACATTTTTGCTCTGATGCCTTTAGGTTGTAAATATTGTGGAATAATGGGTCCAACAAGGCCTCAACTGAAGATAGTTTACAAGTGAGCATGAATTTATGTTATCCTGCTTTTGAGAATAACAAAGTAAAACTCAGAGTTGTAGTTTTATTCATTCATAATGTGCAGACCAACAGAAATCACCAAGGGCCTGAAAGTACAATGTAGAAACAAAGTACTGATATTAGTAACACCTCTTAGTAACTGTGATACTTTACTTACCTTTGGTAAACAGTTGAAATGAAAATTCACTTAGCATTCAGGTGTAAACATATTAGCTTTTATTTTATTGGTAAATAAATAGGCAAATTAATAGTTGAATGGATTGGTATACTATATACATTAGGATGAGGCACTCCTATTCATAATCAGTTCCATGTTTGCTATGTTCAGATCAGAAATATGATAGATAACAAAATTAAAATTATACCTGTAAGTTGGTGTGGGATCACATTTCTGTTGTGTTAATTCTTGTGCCTAGCAGAGTCAAGGCTGCCGAAAAAGTAGACTACACCCTGGGATATCAGTCCTTGGGCATAAACATTGTATATTCTGTTAAGAAACTGTAGCTGTAGTAGGGCATTTCCTGTGGTAGATTAGTTGTCCTGATGCAGCCATTCTTTCCTGCAGCGACATGTAAATGGATTGATTATCTTTTCCTTTTAGAAGCTCCACATTTTGAAATCGGTCTTTTGTAACCCAGGAGGGATGGTAAGAGACCTTCTGGTTACAGATGTTTGTTATTTCCCGGATTACGTAATGTGGAATATCTATAGGGTTCAAACGGTTGAAACATTGGCAAATCGAAGGAATAAAATAATTCCTGTTTATTTCAAAAAAGAATCAACTCTGGAAATAAAAATAAAATCAGTTTACTTTACTTAAATTGAGTTAAATTGTTGCTGTCTGTATTTTCAAAACTTCCCAAAATTAACTGAATCCAACATTTACTTACGGGTTGTTATTTAAAAATATAAAAGTAGTGTCCAACTCTTACCTCACCTAGTCAAAAGCCATTTTCCTGCTGAATAAAAACAAATCATCAACAGCAGGACTGGGCAACTGATGATGCAACCCTCAACACATTGGCAAAGTCAATGCTGGCTTTAATTTTGTACTAACTGATTAATCTGATTTAAGTTTTTTGGAACTGTTAAATTTTATAAAATGGCACTTTGTCATCTCATTGATAGATAAATACTAACTCCAAATAGAGTCTTGGCTAATATCAGTATTTTGAGGTCATTGCAAATTAATGACAACATTAAAGACTGCAACTCCAATTTCAGGATGATTCGAGTACCTGCTTTCTTAAGTAGTAGAGTTAAGAGGAGAAAGAAATACATGCTAGTTAACCTGGCATCAAGTCAGCAGCTGAGGAATCTGTAACAAAGCACTTCAAAAAAGACAGAACAGTATTAGAACTTTTTTTTAAAGTACAAGTAATTAGAAGGGGAAATTAAGGACAAACTCTAAAATATAGTATACTTGAAGGAGTCGGGTATGATATATTAGCATGAGTGAAGGGTTTGTTCACAAACTGGAAACACAGTTGGGATAAGTGGGCATTTTAAATTAGCTTGTTCGAACAACGCTGGATGGAGCTTTCACTATTTAAAATTGATATTAATGGCCTACACAAAGAGATTGATATGCCTAGGTTTGTTGACAATATAAAGCTAGGTGAAAACGCAAGTTGTGAGAACACAGAGACTACCAAGAAATTTAGTCAGATTAAGCAAATGGACAAGGTGCCAGATGGAGAGGATGTGTAAGTTATTCACTTCGATAGACTAGAAAAGCAAGTTTTCTTTTTATATAGGTGCAAAACTTGTAAATGTTGACACTCAGAGGGATTTGGGTATAGTTGTACAGGAAACATAATGTTAGCATTTAAAAGTACAATTCAGCAAGCAATTAAGAACACTTGTAAAGGGTTGTGATAAGGCTACACCTTGAGTATTTTGTGCATTTTTAGCATGCATTTTAAATACTTGCACTAGAGATGGTACAATGGAGCTTCACATTGGTTCCTGAAATGAGAGGATTGCCCTATGAATGACAGGCTCAGTAAACTGGATCTTCAGGAAATTTAGAAGAATGATAAATTATATAATTGAAGCACACAAGATTCTAAAGTGGCTTGTCAGAAACAGAGGTTCTAACATTTGGCTTGGGAATCTAGAACACAGGAAGCATTGTCTCAGCATTAGTTGCCAATGGTTTAAGAGTGTGAGGGGTAAGTTTTTTCACTCAGAAGTATCGTGTAGTTTTCGCACTGTCCATTTCAGAAGGTTACAAATGCTCCATTATTGAACATGTTTAAGGTGAAAATAGACAAAAAGTTTATTAAATAGGATTCCTGCTTCATTTGTATAGCAGTCTTTATTGAAAAATGCACATTGTGTGTGGATTGCACTGGGTTTGCACTCTCCTTGGTTATATAGCCTGGTATTAAGCCATGTGATCTTGTATTTGAACAATCCTATGCTTGCAAGGTGTCAGAGGGAGAATGCTGTCAGTTGTGTCAGGCATCTCTTATCTCAACAAAGTTAGCATCTTCAAGACTGTAGGAGAGTAGAAACATCAAGAAAATAAAAAAGTACAATTCAGTAGATACTTAGTGCCATGTGATCACATTAATTTGCATCTGTGTTCTTTCTGAATTTCTATATTCCAATTATCAATAAAACAATGAATTTGCATTGAATATCAATATGCATTTATATAGCAGTTTTAGCATAATGAAAGTCTCAAAGCCCTCTCAACAGTGTCATCAAACACAATTTGATAACAAACTATAGAAAATATTATGACAGGTAACCAGTTTTTCGAGAGTAGAAACAAGTGGAGAGGTTTATTAAGATAAGCCAGAAACCTAGCTTTTTAACCATTCCATTTATTACCAACTCGAGTGCTGCTGTGTCCTCAGTGTTGCTGTTCAATTATAACTTGTCTATGAAAAACAGTTTGGGGTGCTTATTAAAGATAGTTGGATAAAAGATAGATACTAGGTTTATTGATAAATTTATCATGGCAGTAGGTGCTAAATTGTGACAATACAAATAAGTGATCATAATTCATAGCATTGTTAGAGAAAGTCATTATAAATAAAAGAAATGCACTATTATGTCACAAATTGCAAAATGCATGTCTCCTTTATTAACAGAATATAAAGGAAATATCTACTGCACAATGCATTTTGTATTAAAGCCCATAAATTATATGTTGTCAGGTTGAGTTCATTAAATTCTCAATCACTTATATACTATTTGAGTTTTTACAAACTAGTGACTGGACTGTCTCCTGGTCTATATGTCCTATATCTTATATGAAATCTTGATAAAGATGAAACTTGCTAGCTTTGCTTCAATGAAGCTATCATTTTCTTTCACTGCTGCTTTTTCTTTATATACCTGTATAGTCACTTCTACTGTATTCCAGGTTTCCATTTTTTTAAGACTGGTGCTTAGAATCCCCATTTACAATTCAGCCTCTAAGGTTACAGGCATGTCCTGACAATGATATACTGTCATTGAACCTACATTTATATATCTGCTGACCAAAATCTAGCACTAGATCAGAAATTGCTGAAGTTCAAGGATTCCATTATCATCAGTTCTTGTTCAGTTGGTAACTTATGCTTCTGTTAGAAGATTTAGCACAGAAATAAAAGCTGACAAACTAGTAAATATTGAGGCAGTACTGACTTTCAGAGGAACTTATTTTTTGGTAAAGCATCAAATTTAGACTTTTGTTTTGCTCTCCAGGTGATATGAAAAGTCCTATGGTCCCAAGTTGAGATGGGGGGGTGGGGTTTACTCCCTTGATTTGGGTCATTATTTAGCCCTCAACTCAATCTCACACCACAAACCTGCTCATTATCACATTTTTGTGTCTGCTGAGTGTAAACTGGTTGCCACCTTTCCAACATTATATTATACTTTATTGGGATGTTGTGTACCTAGCAACACAGCTACATAACCACAACTTTATCCATATTTGAGATCTTATTTTCTCAAAAGGATTAGACATAATTGTATTGTCGTTTTACAAAATAATTGGGATTAATTTACTAAGATAAAAGCATACTTTCAATTCTAGAACGGTAAACTATATAATTATTCAGATTGCTACTTCATCCCCATTCAGAAAAATGTTTGATCTTCATGAGAGCTCTGGGAATGGTACTTAAGAAGTGCCAGTAAAGAGGCAGAAAAGTGCACATTAATGACCCAGAATACTGGCCTGAAGTGTATGATACATTGTACCTTTGAGTTGATATGAATAATATAAAAATTGGTATATACTATATGCAAACAAATTGGCTCTGCCTAACAGTAATTCACCAGGTAGACTGCAAAGATTCAAGAAGTCAGCTCACCAAGACTTCTTTCAAGCAGTTACAGATGGGCAACTAATCTCTGGTCTTGCAAGAAATGCTGGTTAAGCAAACAAGGAGGTGGTCAACATATTGATTTCAATTCAAAACATATTAAGTGAAACCAACAAAGCTGAGTAACATAGCTTCTCATGGCAGTTGGAATCTCAAAAACCAGAATGAAACAGTTGCTGTAACCCGATTCTAGTCTCCTTGACAACTAGAACGCATGAGATACTGTAATCTTATTGTGCCACTATGCAGACAGTGAATATGGGAGCTTCAACTGATCCCATATGGGTTGCTTACCTGAAAATGTCGAGATGTAATTATTACAATTTCACAAAGGTCAATAAGTATTCTGAATTGTCCTTCAAATTTAAGGGTTAGGACATCTTTAGGATGTCTGGTCTGTAATGTCACTTTTACAGAGACATAAAAGCAATTTGTAACAACTATCAGTCATTCAACAGAAAGGCTGGCTTTATTTTAAACATGTCCGTTTACATAAAGTCACCTATAAAACACTGCACATAGTGACAGTCTGGCAACAAAGCATTTACAATGCAAATGAAATCAGTCTGATGATCAAGTTTTACCTCCTAATAAATCTTTTATTCCATAACATTTTCTAAACACTTCTGCAAATAAGAGAACTGTTACAAATTTTACATGCACAATCCAAAACATGACAAGCTATCCCCAGAATACCATCGAGTTTTTTTTCTGCAGATACCCTATCGACAATTTGCACCACTTCAGACAAATTTCATATGAACCACATATTAGTCAACATCTCTGGCATTCTTTCAACTGAACTTACCATAGTTCAGAACATCTATGAAATCAACGTAAATATGGTCACCAAAAAAAACCTTAAAAGAACAAACAAAATTAATAATTTAGATACAAGTTATCTATGAAGAATTCATATCCTCACATTCCTGAAAGGAAATGCTTTACTATTCTGTTATTCTTCAACAGGGAGTATCTTCTTTTCTCTGTCCATTCTATCCAAAATTTCTGCATAGAGACCTATCATCTGTAAAACACAATTCAATTAACATCTTCATTATATCCTATATACCAAGTGCAAAAAAAAGATTTACAGCATTTTTACTTAAATACTATGACATCATGCTGAAAGCTGGAAAAAAATGTTAAGTTCTGTAAACATTCAGACCAAAACAAGCATGTATCAATAAAAACAAGATGGATCGGTCAGGTGTTCAAGCTTCCTCCCCACTTAATTATCCAAAATCCCAAGTTATTGTAGATACTAGAAAGCCATTACTCCGAACTGTGTCATAAGATCGCATACCTTGAGAAATAGTCATGTAATAAACCCAACTCAAAGTAACACCCATTTATTAATATACAAAGCATAAAATGCCCAAATATTAGTAATTATTTTAATAGGATTAGAAAACACTATTTTGGAATGAACCAGAGTATCAAATGCCAAAATGTAATAAGCAGTCAACATCAATAAAACTTTGTCCTCTTAAAATAGGGAAGCAAGGAGTGTCATGAGGAGTGAAAAGGTAGATCGTATGGGGAATATCACAAGAGTTTTGAATTCATCACTGTTGAAATGGGCTCAAATCTTCCAGTTTCCAGATAACCAGCAACTGATAAATGGTGGAAGTTGCATGTCAGGAGCCTGATCTCTGGATGCACGCAGAAATTTATTCAGTTTAGAGCTACAGTAGAGATTTGGAACAGATGTGTTTTTCACCATTTATAAAAATGATTTGGATGAAATACAGTAAGTTTGCAGCTGACACCAATATTGGTGATGGAGTAGACAATGGAGAAGGTTACCTCAAGAGTACGTTTGGACCTTGATCAGATGGGCCTAGGAGTGGCAGATTAAATAAAGGTGAGATGCTGCATTTTGGTATGGCAAATCATGGCAGGACTTAGACAGTCAACAGTAGGGCCCTGGAGAGTGTTGCTGAGCAAAGAGACCTTGGGGTGCAGGTGCATAGTTCTTTGAAAGTGGAGTGACAGGGAGACGGGGTGGTGAAGAAGCTGTTTGGCATGCTTGCCTTCATTGGTCAGTGCACTGACTATAGGAGTTGGGAAGTCATGTTGTGGCTTTACAGGACATTGGTGTAGCCAATTTTAGAATACTATGTTCAATTCTGGTCTCCCTGTGATAGGAAAGATGATGTTAATCATTTTTGAACCCTTTTAAGTTTAATAAGAATGTTGCCAGGATTGGAGGATTTCAGCTATAGGAAGAGGCTGAGGCTATTTTCCCTGGAGCGTCAGAGGCTGAAGGGTGACCCCATATAGAGGTTTATAAAATTGCGATGGGCATGGATAGAGGGAATAACCGAGGTCTTTTTCTCAGGGTAGGAGTGTCCAAAACTAGACAGCATAGACTTAAGGTGAGAGGAGACAGATTTAAAAGGAACCTGAGGGGCAACATTTTCACGTAGAAGGTGATGCATGTACGGAACGAGCTGCCAGAGGAAGTGGTAGAGACAGGTACAGTTGCGACATTTAAAAGGCATCATAACAGGAAGATTGAGAATTATGGGCCAAATGCTTCAATATGGGACTAGATTAGTCTAAGGTATCTGATCAGCACGATCAGTTGGACCAAAGGGTCTGTTTCCATGCTGTATAACTCTATGATTCTAGAAATGACACTGACACTGCCCCAATAAATGTTAGAAAAATTAAAACTACATGTATTTCCTCAATCACCACCTATCAATCTAACCCAATTAGTTCCTGTCTGTCCCCCCAACTCGACTCGAATACTACCTAAGACCAAACTATACCCACGAAGCATCTGATTCGTCACCCAACCCAATTCCATTACACGGCTGACCATCTCACAAAACCCTTCAACCAATCTCCCAACTTGACGAACCAAAGCCCTGAGCACCCAGCTATCCCCACCTGAACTAATAATCCCCATCCATCCAACCCAATTACTTTAAAACAACTCCCACAATCCAACCATCATCCCCAACTTGGTCTAGATTTGATAACTCGTGACCCAACCGAATGTGACAACCTTTTATCAGACCTAGGAAGTTCTGATTATCTTGCTCAACTTAACTCGACTGCTCCCACATCCAAACCTGACCAACCCATAACACCGACCTACACTCAAAAGATTTGCTTATGATACTTGAATATTTTCATGAAATGGGGGCATATTCTCTTCACACTGACGATTGTCTGTTTTTATGTAGTTCCCTGGTAGGGATGATGCATTACTTCCACAACATGATCAGGGGGTCTCAGGAGAAATGTGTGGCAGGATCAACTGGAACAACATTCATGTGCACAGCACTGTTGCTGCTCAGAGGATTTAACACATAATTTGTAACTTGCTTTTGGGATTACTATTTTTAAATTACCTGAGGAATACACCAAAAAGCCCAAAGAATTTAGAGACTTGGATTTGGCAGGTCTTTTGATGGCAAGCTTTCAGTTGCTATTTTAGATTATGCAATCCTTAAAGGAACAAATAAACACAATGAACCTCCTTTGTTTTTCATCCTTTTCGGAAAATGCTTTGTTATTTAATGGATAAAATGAATGGCACATTCTGATCATTGTTCAGCCAATGCTGGCACAACTGCCTGAGGAATAAATCAGAGGCCTTTTCATTTATTGCACAGACCTTTAGCTCCTGTACAGGCTAAAGCAGGATAAATATTAAATTTGTACAATTGAGCAAAAATCCTCATCATCTCAAATACTGGCTAAGACCCTGGAATTTAATAACATTTAAAATACTGGACAAAATCCTCGACTGAGGTTGCAAACCCACAACAAAACCAGAATTATTCCAGTCTGGGGTTATTGTTCCAATTTACACCTCTATTCTCAGAGAACAATCAACCAAACCCAAGCAAAATTAACTTTTACACCTCAGGCAAGCGAGCAGAGACAATATGGGGCCTACATAGAAACAGAACATTCAACTTCAATCAAAATCCATTCACAGATATATCTGATATTCAACTTCAATCAAAATACATTTACAAATGCTCTGAACTATCAGGAAGCCAACTGACCTCAAAAGGAACACCAAAACACAATGGCAAGCACAGATTTGGCACAAAGATAACAGGTCCACAATCAGTATAACTGCAGGTCTCAATCTCATCTGAAGGAGCTATTCAGCGAGCCCCACAGCTATTCCCCAGAAGAAATCCAACAGTTATTTCCAAGCATTATATCCAGAAAGGGGATCCTGACAGCAATTTGGAAAACTACTGACACAGGTGTGTTTCACGCCAGGGACCAATGGCAACCAACCACGACCAACACCTTCATAAACCACCGACACATCCGGAGGTGAAAACTGGTCCACCAGAAAGTAAGGAAAACCAAGCACTCGCCCGATAATTCCAATACTCAAGCTACCGCATCAGTACACTCAACCCAGGCTAAAGGCCAAACAGCCCAAAGTCTTCATCGAGGTACCAGGTACAGCAAGGGAGAACAGCCAGCTATACGTAAAAACCACGATTTTCCCAGTGGTGAGCTTAAACTCCCGTGACCCCAAAGTTTCCAACCGAGTGGCAGGGGAAGGAAAGCAGGTGGTAACAGTGCAGGGAACCCAAGGATAGGAAGCCTGATTAAAGTTTGTGATTAAACCTGCTGTTCAGGTTCTAATAGTGTTTAATCTGTGTTTAATTTAATAGTGTATCTAATTACTGCCCTCTATATAATTTCTGGCATTAATTTTATTGTATTATACTTTTCTGTTTGTATTTAAATAAATGCAGAGTTTCTTTTGCCCTGAAACACCTGTCTACTGCTTTCTTCATTTCACATTCCTAAATGAGTCCAGTGTTTAGAACCTGGGATGTGGAGGTGATAAGAACCACCTAAAATCAGCAAATTACTGAATGCAAACCAGAACCCTACAAATTCTAAGCAGATTTTGCGAAAATGGAACAACAGTCCATACCACAGAAACAGACCCTTCGGCCCACTTCATTCTTCTAAACTCCAATACAGACCGAGAGTCGTCAAATGTTCCTCATACGTTAAGCTTTTCATTCCTGGGTCCATTCTCATGAACCTCCTTTGAACACACTCCAGGGCCTTCCTGAGATACGAGGCCCAAAACTGCGCACAATACTCCAAATGTGGTCTGACCAGAGCCTTATAAGGCCTCAGAGGTACAGCCCTGCCTTTATATTTAAGTTTTCTCAACTAAATGCCATCATTGCATTTGCCTTCTTAACTACTGATAGAACCAGGGACCTGGTTCAATTCCCGCCTCAGGCGACTGACTGTGTGGAGTTTGCACGTTCTCCCCGTGTCTGTGTGGGTTTCCTCCGGGTGCTCCGGTTTCCTCCCACAGTCCAAAGATGTGCGGGTCAGGTGAATTGGCCATGCGAAATTGCCCATAGTGTTAGGTAAGGGGTATATGTTGGGGTATGGGTGGGTTGCGCTTCAGCGGGTCGGTGTGGACTTGTTGGGCCGAAGGGCCTGTTTCCACACTGTAAGTAATCTAATCTAAAAAAAAACCTGCAAGTTTACCTTGAAAGAATGTTGGACTAGAACTCCCAAGTCTCTTTGCGCTTCAGACTTCTGAATTTTCTCCCCATTTAGAAAATAGTCCATGCCTCTATTCTTCCTAACAAAGTGCATGACCACACACTTTTTTGGGTTGTACTCCATTTGCCACTCCTTTGCCCACTCTCCTCACCTGTCCAAATCCTTGTGCAGCCTCTGAGCCTTCTCAGTGCCACCGGTTTGTCTACCTATCTTTATATTGTCTGCAAACTTAGCCAGAATTTCCTCAGTTCCTTCAACTAGATCATTGATGTATAAAGTGAAAAGTTATGATCCCAACACTGAGCCTTACGAAACACTACTTGTCACTGGCTGCCATCCTGAGAAGGACCCTTTTGTCCTCACTCTCTGCTTTCTGCCAGACAGCCAAGCGTTTATCCATGCTAGCACCTTTCATCTAACACCATGCGCCCTTATCTTATTCAGTAACGTGTGGCACCTTCTCAAAGGCCTTCTTGAAGTCCAGGTAGATGATATCCATTAGCTCTCCTTGGTCTAACATTCTCATTACTTCCTCCAAGAATTCTAGCAGATTTATCAGGTATGACCTCCCCTTGATGAAACCATGCTGACTTTGCCGTACTTTATCATACACTTCCAAGTATTCAGAAATCTCATCCTTCACAATGGATTCCAGGATTTTACCCACGACCGAAGTAAGGTTTACTCTCTTTTTAAACAGGGATGTCACGTTAGTGATTTTGCAGTCCTGTGGGACCCTCACTGATTCTTGTGATTCTTGAAAGATCACTACTAATGCCTCCACCATCTCTTCAGCTATTTCCCTTAGAACTCTGGGGTGCAGTCCACCTGGTCCAGGTGATTTATCCACTTCCACGTCATTGTGCATTTCTCCTTGTTCTGGCCATCTTACTCAGCTCCGACTCCTCACTCTCTTGAATTTTTGGGAAATTACTCGCATCTTCCACCGTGAAGACAGACGCAAACTAATTATCCAATTCCTCCACCATTTGCTTGTTCAACTCGGGTATCTCTCCAGGTCATTTTCCAGCATAGGAGGACATGCACAGAGCAAGAACAAAAGCTCAACGTGATTTAGAGCAAAGCAGTCTGGTTGGCTGTTTTTGAATTGATCATCTTTAATATTCAATCACTTCACCACCAACGCTCAATGGTAGCACTTTACAACATATATAAAGTGCACTACAGTAACTCATCTTTTCCAAAACTTTCAATTCCCTGGCCCCCAACACCTCATCTTCACCATGGACTTACAGGCCCATTCACACCTATATCCCTCACATGGAGGGTCTAACAGCTCTCCTTCTCTTCCCCTCCCGGAGGTGCAACTAGTTCCCCTCCACTGACACACTCATTTGCACGGTAAGAACTGGTCCTCACCCTCAACAATTGTTTCTTTTATTCCTCCCACTTCCTACAAATCAAATGGATGGCCATGGACACCCACACTGGCCTGAGCTATATCTGCCTCTTTGTAGGATTTGTGGAACAGTCCCTCTTCCACAACTACACCGAAACCATCCTTCACCTCTTTCTCCACTACATTGATGGCTGCATTGGTGCTGCCTCTTGCCTCCGCAAGGTGCTCAAACAGTTCATCAACTTCGCTAACACCTTTAACTTTGCTCTCAAATTAACCTGGATCATTTCCAACACCACCCTCCCCTTCCTGGACCTCTCTATCTACATCTCCAGAAACCGACTAACCACTGACATCCGTTTCAAACCCACTGACTTGTACAACTACCTCGCCTACACCTCTGCTCACCACCCTCCTGCAAAAATGCGATCTCATGCTCTCAATTCCTCTGCCTCCACTCCCAGGATAAGATGTTCTACTCCAGGTCATCCCAGATATCTTGCTACTTTAGGGCCCTCCTCGCTAATTAAGGATACTCAACTGCATCTCCTCCACTTCCTGCATTTCTGCTCCCAAAGCCCCTCCCCTCAACAACACAGATTGAGTCCTACTAAGGGAACCTCCGAATCCAATCCATCATGCTCCTACATTTCTGCCACCTACAATCAGATCCCATCACCAAAAAGGTACTTCCTTCCCCACCCCATACATTTTCCGCAGGACTGTTCATTGCGCAACTTTGTCACCTCTACACCCCTCACCAACCTCTCCAACACATCTGGTACCACTCCCTGCAAGTACAAGGGGTGCAACACATGCCACTTTACCTCCCCTCTCACTTCCTTTGAAGGCTGCAAACAATCCTTCCAGATCTGGCAGAGATTCACCTGCGCTTCATCCCATCTGATGCATTGTATTCATTGCTCCTGATGTGGTCTCTTCTATATCAGGGAGACCAAATGCAGCCTCAGGGACTGGTTCGCAGAGCATCGGCACTCTATATGCATCAACCAACCCGGCCTTCTGGTTGCCATCCATTTAAATTCCCCTTCCCACTCCCGTGGCGACATGTTCATCCTTGGTCTGCTTTATTGCCAAAGTGAGGCCAAATGTAAACTGGAGGAACAACACCTGATATTTCATCGGGGAAGCTTATAGTCCAAGGGCCTCAATATTGGTTTCACCAGCTTCCAAATCCATCCAACCCCAGCCTTAACCCATGTCCAGTCCTATTCCTCGCCTCCCTGAACTGACCTAACCTTTCCATCTTTCTACTCACCTATCCACTCTGCTCTTCCCACTGATCAATCACTACAACCCCCTTCACATGCATCCAGCTATCACCATCACACCTACCCTTCACTCCCAGCCCACCTCCACCTCTCCTCCATTTACTTATGGGTCCCCCCACCCCAACTCCCCTGTTCTGAAGGGTTTCTCAACTTGAAATGCTGACTTTCCTGCTCCTAGGATGCTGTCTAATCTATTGTGCTTTTCCAGCTTCACATCTACTGACTTCCAGCATCTGCAGTCTGTACTGTCTCCAAGTAACTCACCGAGGTATCTTCAACAGCACTGTTCAAATCCATGACATACAGCTCCTGGAAACAGAGGGCAGCAGATAAATGGGAACACTACCACCTTCAAGTTCTCTTTCAAGTCACGCACTTCTAGGTTTGGAATTATATTATCAGTCCTTCACTGCTGCAAGGCCAAAATTCAGGAACACCCTTCCTAACAAGCACTAAGGACTTCAGTGGTACAAGAAGACTGCTCACTACTATATTCACTGGGGTAATTAGGAATAGTCAGCAAATATTTGCCAAGTCAATGATACCTACATCATATGAATTAACAAGAAAACAGAAGTTTAATTGTTTCAGAACAAAATTTCCAATTTTGAAGATATAATAAAAAAAAACAGCATAGCTCTTGCCAACTAATTTCTAATCTGATCCAGCAGACCATTTGATGACCTTTACCATGTCAACACAAGCTCTCATCTGTTTTGTTCAGTCAAGAAGCTTTTTACACTATGCAAATCAGAGTTCTACACTGACTGCATCATCCTGATTTAATATTTGGGCCATGTGTAGAACTTCTCCAATCTCAGTTGAAATGCCTTCAAAATTCACACCAAAATAAAATCAATCTACTACTTAGCAGCATCCTAGAGAAATGACTTCCCTATCAAATCTATAGGTTTGATTTAATTACTTAATAAATAAAATAAGATTCAAGGCATGAGCAACTTTTCCCATATAATCTTCTGCTCTTTACCTTGTCATTTATGCAATCAGACTTTGGGAATTCTAATTGCACTAGAAGCAGAAGTGCTTGTCTCTGGTGCAGTATTTAAAACACAGCAGCACATCACTTCAGATGCTGCAAGCTAAGAACATTTTTTTTACACTGTGGGCGTTTGAACCTCTTCAGTCAGGTCTTGGTCCAAAGGAAAGGAAAGCTCGTAACCTACTCCATGGGCAGGCACCTGGAGTCTTGGGACACAGGGCAGTGGAGGGGAAGCTGGTCACTTCTTCAACTAATGCAACAGGAGGGAACACCAGCAGACCAAGCTAAAAATTTGATTTGATTTGATTGTCATGCATACAGGAGTACAGTAACAAGTATATAATATCACCACACAAGGTACAAGTACCTATGTACAGAATCGTAAGAACTAGGAAGAAAGAAGAAACAAGGTATTGCAGTAATTTATTGGATAAAGTAAAAATTACAAAATAAGGTTAAAAGTTACACATTGCAGACTTTCTTAGTTTTAAGTAGAAAATAAAGAAATAAAGTTGAAAATTCAAATGTTAGAGTTCCTTAAGTGCTTAGCCACAGTGGGACCACACTTTGAGGAATTACCTCGAGACTGGAAGTTCATGCTGGGCCAAGAGACAACCACGTACCACCGAAAGACCATCATGCCAGGTTGAGAGACTGCTACACTAAGCCATTGTAGGAAAAAGGAGAAAGTGAGGACTGCAGATCAGAGCTGAAGGAAGGGCTTATGCCCGAAACGTCGATTCTCCTGCTCCTTGGATGCTGCCTGACCTGCTGCACTTTACCAGCAACACATTTTTCAGCATTGTAGGAAAAACTCAAACATCCAGCTTAAATTGTTTCAATATAAAATGTATCTTTTAGTTAGAACTGAAAAGTAGTAATTAAATCAAACCTATAGATTTGATAGGGAAGTCATTTCTCTAGGATGCTGCTAAGTAGTAGAGTGATTTTATTTTGGTGTGAATTTTGGTGTGATTTTATCTGAAAAAAAAGCCGCACACAAGTTGCAAACTTCTGATTATTTGTCAAAACCAAGTCTACAGATTTGTGTAATTATTTGTGTACTGTTGGACTATAACCTGGTGTTGAGAGATTTTTAAACCTTGTCCACCCCCAGTCCAACATCGGCACCTCTACATCTTGTGTAATTACATTTCATTGAAAAACTGCCATGTTAAATAAAGATAAAATATATTTATCAAGTCAGATATCATTCCAGGATCTGATTTATCAGATAATTATAGCAACTGGAGTAATAAGTGGAAGGACTTGATAGAATCTGAGTTCACTGAATTTAAAATGGCTTTGTGTCTCCTTTAAAGAAATGGATACATTGACTGGACATAAAATTGCTATGCTGTGAGTGACATTTATTGCACAGATTTTGAAGATGATTTTTCATGCTGCTAAGAGTTTTCTGGAAATAGAAGATACAACAGTGGATAATTTGAAATCTTTGTCTAGATTAGAGAGGTGCTGGAAAAGCACAGCAGGTCAGGCAGCATCCAAGGAACAGGGAAATCAAGGTTTTGGGCAAAAGCCCTTCATCAGGAATAGAGGCAGGGTGCCTGCAGAATGGAGAGATGAATGAGAGGGGGGTGGGGGTGGGAGTGGGAAGAAAGTAGCATAGAGTACAATAGATGAATGGGGGTGGTCATTTGCAGCCCTTGTTTTTACCAATTTGAAATCTTTGCCAATAGTTAAACTGAGAAAGTTATCAGAAACATTTAAGATAGAATTAAAAGTAGGATCTCATGAGGAAAAGATGCATAGAATGATTATTCAGCATTTGGAATTAGAAGAATAGAAATCTGAAACTGAGTCATCACAACTAGAATTTGCTGGGATAGTTATAAATGAAAAGACTGATATTCGGGAAAAAAAAACAAAAAGAGGAATATGGAAAATGTAAAATGAAGAGACAGAAATCAGAGATTAATGGAGGATAAAATTAAAAGCTCGCATTCCAAAAAGGGTAGGCTGACAAAAATGACCTGACCATCGAAAAGCTTAAAGTAAAAGAGGAAAGTAGTAGTAGCAGCTTGAGGATGCTTTGGATTCCAGCGGGTAATTTGATTTAAGGAAGAATCTATGCCTCGTGCTTAGATTTACTGAATTGAAAATATTTCACCTCATTTGAGAAGGTAACTGGATAGATAAAGTGGCCAACAGAAATTTGAACCTTAATATTATAGAAATATTTGACAGGTACAGCTATGACTGTGTATTTTACTCTGTCAAAAGAATAACCCGCAGAGTGTGAAGCATCAAATGAGTAATAATCACTGCTATGAACTTGCACCAGAGAAATTATGGAAGAATTCAGACAGAGCATTCCTGCAAACTTATGCAAATATTTAGATGACTGTCAAGTATCAAAGGTCAGAGAAGCAGTCTGGCAGATACCTATGACATCTGTCAGAGATAATTACAGGTGGGGGAGATGGTCATATGGAAATCCACAAGGAAATTGGAGGAATAGCAAATGTGTAAATGTTAGAGGAACTGAATTTAGTAAACAAACGTAACAATGCCTAATAAATAAAGGAGAAATCCAACCCAATTACTGGACTTTAAATGAGACACTGATGCTGGACTGGACTAAGGAATCCCCAGAAAAAGGAGCAATGGGAATGAAAAGGGACATCAAAACTGTAGCAGCAGTACAAAGATAACATTTTTTTAAAAAAACTATATTAGGAAGTGAGATATGATTCCTGTCAGTCATGAAATTTCTTCAAATATTGGCAGAGAATCAGATCACTGGAGGTTCTAAGTACATCATCTCAAAAGCAGAGGTATTTCTGTATGCTTAAAATCAAGGAGGTAAACATGTAAAGATATTGAAGGACACTGGATCAAGTTAATCAATGAAGCTGGCTGATTTTACTATTTGTCTTCCAGACGGGCTAATGAATTGAAAATGTTAATTGGAAGTAAATATGAAAGCTACAAACTATTCCATTATATAGAGTTGGATTTAAGAGGGACTTGGTAAATGGAGAAGTTGTAGGTGGAGTAATGAAGCAAGTTCTTAAAGGAGGAATTGATTTCATCTTGGACAGCGGCCTTGCAGTTTCAAAAATATTGTCCTCACCAATGGTTAGGACGAAAAAGAAACTGAAATGTTTCAGGAGAAACACCCTGGATAGCTTCTAGATTGTATTGGGGTTAAATTTCAAGCCAAAAGAAACAGACAAGAAGTAGAAGAAGCAGACACTATGAAATGGGCAGATGACTTGGTAATTTGGCTCTCAGATACCATTTTTTAGAATTTAATCAAGAAGGATGATGTAAAGAGAATTAGGCTAGCATGTTTTGCCCATCTTCTTTAACAGAAATGCAACAAGCAGATCCTGAATTGAAAGAGTTATACTAAGCTGCCTACTCAGAAGTTGAGTCAGAATTAAAACCTAAGTATTATTACTTGAAAGACAAAGGTAATGGAAACCACCTCAAATACCAGTCAATGAGGATTAGGCAGTGGTCCATTCGCAGTGGTCTCATCTGATTATCTTAATGAAATATTGAGTGGCTCACCAAATTCCAATGGCATCTTACTTCGGTATAAGGAAAACACAGGTTAAAATATTAATCTTTTTTATTGATCAAGATTACATAAAGATGCAGCCACATTTTGCCAAACATATTGTACATGATAGGTAGTGAGGAAATCCCAAACATCATTAAACCTGCACCTTTAATTCTGTTACCAGTTGTTGAAGAACCATTTATCAAAATCTTAGTCAATTGTGCAAGACCACCCCCTAAAACCAGCAATGGAAATCAGTATTTTTGTTAATGATGATGAATCTTTTCACAAGATTCCCTTAAGCACTGAATTTAGGTAAAATTACTGCTCCTTTAGTTTTTCACAAGCTATGGATTACTAAAAAAAATCAAGGTTCAAACATTAAATATTCAAAGAAACGATTAGTTTAAGAATAAAACAATTGACACCTTCAGCCTATTACTCACAGACCCAAGATGCAAACTTTGAAGTATTAAACTTTGAAGATCAAGATCACAATTTATTGCCAAGAATGTCCTTATGATTGGGGTAAAGGAATTCCCTTGATACTGTTTCCCCTTAGAGATGTGCACATAGAAATCAAAGCCTGACAACATGAGAACCAAGCTACATAAGACTGTAAGATCACAGGAGCATGAACAGGATATCTGGCTGCTTAAGCCTGCTCTAAGCATTCAAGAAAATTATGGCTAATCTGATTATGGCCTTAATGTCACTTCCCTGCCTGCCCCTCATACTCCTTGAACTTTGTAGATCAAAAATCTGTCTAACCCACTCCTGAAGATATTCAATTGCCCAGCCTTTGACTGATCTCTCTGAATGATAACTCAGACTAACTCAGGCTAACAACTCGAAAAGAACAAATTCTTCATCTTTGTCTTAAATGGAAGATCCATAATTTTTAAACAGATTCTACATTTTTCCCATGAGGGAAACATCCTTTTAGCATTTACTCAGTCAAGCCTCCTGAGAAGTTCAAATGAGGTCAGCACGACCAACTTTCATTGTTCTGAACTCTGATGAGTAAGGGCCCAAACTACTCAAACTGTCTCAAAGTCAAAGTCAATCTGTACACCACAGAAATCAGTCAAGAAAACTTTCTTGGAACTGCTTCCAGTGCAAGTATGCCCTTCCCTAAGTAAGAAGACCAAAACTGTTCCCAGTGTCTACGTGCACTATGACTAATACCCTATTCAGTTGTAGCATGGCATCCCTTCAATTCTAGGCTATCCAACCTAAATCAAAGACCAACTAATTACTGACTGCACTTGAAAATGAAATCTTTTGGGATTCATGGCCATGAACACACTATCTCTTTGTACTCTACTCTGCAGTCTGTCTCCATTTAAATAGGATTTGTTTCTCTTCTTCCTGCATAGGAGAACAACCTAACATCTTCGCATATGATACACTACTTTCCAGAGGTTTGCCCACTTATGTGCCTAACTTAATCTCTTTGCAGATAGTTTGTATTCTCCTTACAACCTGCTTGTCTAACCATTGTTGTATTAACAGCAATTTTAGCTGTGGCACAGTCAGTCTCTTCATTCATGTCAATAACACAGATCACAAATAACTGAGGCACCAGCATTAATTCAAGTGGCATTCACCTCATTACAAAGTATCAACTCGAAAAATGATCCATTTATTATCCCAACTATCTGTTTCCAGTCAGTCAGCCTATTCACAAGAATAGGTTATCCCCAACAGCATGAGTTATTATCCCGAGTAGTCTTTGATGTACTTAATTATTGAAGGCCTTTTTGAAGTCCAAATACACTTTTTCCTTTTACCCACCCTACTCATAAAAACCTCAAAATAATTGACAAATTTTTCAAATGCCATTTCCTTTGCATGAAATCTTGTCATCACAGTTTGAGTGCATTAGGATCCTGCTACTGCTTTTGCAAAAATGGCTTCCCAACGCTCACCTGCAATCAATTCTCAAGTGTTACATCAGAAAGGTTGGGCAGAGGAGAATAAAGAGAATCAGATTACCATTATACTTTCTTCTCCACCCCAACCCAGTTTACAAGGAAACAGTTTGACTTTTCATTGCAGCTCTTCACAATAGGTAATTGTGTGGATCACCTAACTACTGTGGCTACTTCACTTCTAAAACTGCAAATGTGAATATTGAATAAGATGTGCCATGCAAGGCTATGTCAACCATTTATCATCCCTAGTACTATTACCATGAAACGAGATTTATAACTCTTGCTTTAATCAGTTGGTCAGTGGTCTTATCTTTGTAGCTTCATGTATGTAAGTCTGTTTTCTTGAAAATAAATCTTTGAGTGGGATAATGTATGAATTTGTAAAGTAAGGAAAAAAAGCAGAATGACTCACATACTAACAGAAATCTAGGCCATGAAACATTTTATGCCAGCTACATTTGAGAATAACTAATTAAATGCATTTTTCTTCCTTAAATTTATAATCCTCATGACCAATATTTTAAACATATACACATTTTAATAAAATAGAGTTTTCAATTTTGATCAAGGTACTGACATCTTGCTAGATGAATATTTAATTATGGTCAGTTTTAGAAGTGAAATATATCCAGAAAAATTGCTTTTAAAGTCACAAGCTTTGTGAATTAATGTTTTTATAACTATTATCATGATGGGAATGCTGAATGAAACATAGCAATCTTGGAGAGCTAACTGCTGTTTAACAGAAGCTGAAAATAGCTGTCTGAACTAACGCCATCACACATTCTGATTCACGTTTTCTGTGAGTACTCAATTCTGATATGGTTATCTCATGATCAAGATAGACAAGTGGTACAGAAAATTGAGTGTACAATTTGATACAATAAATGATGAAAGTTAAAGATACCTCTTCAATTGTGGGAAACAAGAAGGAACTACTCACCCGTGCCAGATCAGGCATGCAAGTATAGTTCCAATCCCATACTCGATTGCTGACTCAATGAACCAGATGTTGGGAGGACTTTGCAGAACTTTGAAAATAGCAATGCAGGGCCCAGATGTTGCATTCCTGACCTATTTCCTAAACATCTAATGTTTGCCAGGAAGAGAACGGATTTAGGGAATGATCTTTATACATGAAGAAATCCAAACTCAGCAGAGTGACTTGAATATAATGTTGCGTTTATGCCATTTTGGCTGGGTTCAAGGGCCTGAACTCTCTCTGGCACTGACAAATTGATAAAAGAAGCAACAAATGCTCTCAAAGGGCAAGTTAGATCTGTCAAAGTGCTCTGATCTAAAAGTTTTTAAAATTCCTTATTCGTTAAACTTCGAAAAATGTTACTTAAAGCTGAAGACTTAAAGCTGTCAGTAACGTTTTGAAATAAAAGCATCTGCTGGAATGTTCTGACTTCACAGGCAATCTGACCAGGTGAGAAAAATCATTGCCATACCTTGTTCACATTCAATAGAACTAGGTGGGAGGGTGAACTATGAGGAGGATTCAGAGATGCTTTTGTGTTATTTGGACAGTTAGGTGAGTGCGACAATGCATGACAGATGAAAAATAATGTGGGTTAATGAGAGGTTATCTGCTTTGGTCTCAAAAACAGGAAGACAGATTATTATCTGACTGGCACAGATTGGGAAAGGTGGAGGTAGAACAAGACCTGGGTATCCTGCAGGCAGTGCAGAAAGCAAATAGCATGCTGGCCTTAATGACAAGGGGATTTAAGTGTATATGAAGGGTTGCCTTGCTACAACTGTACATAGTACTGTGCGAGAGTTGTATGCAGTTTAGGTCTCCTTATTAATGGACGGGGTGTAACTAAGGTTTGCTAGAATATTTTCTGGGATAGCAGGACAAGATGGTTGGACTGCATTCATAGAAGTTTAGAAAAATGTAGTGAACACAGAAACCTGCTCTGTGATGCCTAGTTTGTGTTCTGCCAGGACTACTCAGCTCCTGAACTCATGTTGGCCTTGGTTCAAACACGGACAAAAGAGCTGAATTCCACAGGTGAGGTGAGAGTGTCAGGCCTTGACATCAAGACCACATTCAACCGAGTAATCAAGGAACCTTGCAAAGCTGGAATAATTGAGTATCAGGGACAGACACTCTACTGGTTGGAGACATGCCTTGCATTTGAGAAGATGGTTGTGGTTCATGAGTTAATCATCTCAGTTCTCGGACATTTCTGCTGGAATTTGTCAGGGAGGTGTCCTCAGCTCAACAATCTTCAGCTGCTTCATCAATGACATTCTCACATCATAAGAGCAAAACTGGGGATGTTTGCCAATGATTGCACGACTTTCAGCTCCATTCCTGAATCCTCAGATACTGAAGGAGCCCATGTCCAAATGCAGCGAAACGTGACAATATGCAGGCTAGGATAACAAGTAGCAAGTACCATCTGTGCCACACAGATGCCAGACAATGACAGTTTCCAAAAAAAGACAATCTAATCACTGCTTCTTGACATTCAATGGTGTTATCATCACTGAATCCTCTACTATTAACATCCTTGAGATTATTATTGACTCAACTAAACTTGTCACAAACACTTGCCTAGAAGAGCAGGTCATAAGATAGGAGTTCTGTAGCAAGTAATTCACCTCCTGATCCCCCACAAACTGTCCAACTTGTATTAAGTCGGGATTGTGATACAATACTACCCAGTTGCCTGGACGGTTGCAGCTCCATTAACACTCAAGAAAATTGACACCATCCAGAC
Organism: Hemiscyllium ocellatum; assembly: GCF_020745735.1. Classification (NCBI taxonomy): domain Eukaryota; kingdom Metazoa; phylum Chordata; class Chondrichthyes; order Orectolobiformes; family Hemiscylliidae; genus Hemiscyllium; species Hemiscyllium ocellatum. The sequence continues at coordinate 98,661,096 of NC_083411.1, read as the reverse complement.
AAAGCAGCCTGCTTGATTGGCATTGCATCCATGTCTCAACAATTGACACTCTGTAGCAGCAGCGTGTACTATCTCCAAGATACAATGCAGAATATCTTAAAAGATCCTCAGACGGCGCTTTCCAAATCCACGACCACTTCCATCTCGAACTACAAGGCCAGTTGATAAATAGGAACACCATTACCTGCAAGTTCCTCATAAACCGCCCATCATTCTGACTTGAGAACATAATCCCTATTTCTTCACTGTCACAGGGTCAAAATCCTGGAATTCCGTCCGTAAGGGCATTGTAGGTCAACTAACAGCATGTGGACTGTGGTTTAAGAAGGAAGCTCCGCCACCTTTTCAAGGCCAACTAGAGATAGTCAATAAATGCTGACCAGCCAGTGATGCCCATGTCTCACAAATGAATATAAAAAAATATTCAATTCTAATAGGAGAGACAAAGTAAACACTATGTTCCTGATGAGCAGGAAACCCAGAACCAAAACCTCAATGTAAGGAAATGGGATATACCATTAAGGCCCACACGAAAGCAGTTGAGGCCAACATATTGAATGTTTCCAAGTAGGTGTTAAATATAGTTCTTGGGGCTAAAAAGATCAAACGGTATGGGGTGTAAGCAGGAATCGAGTACTGAGTTGGATGATTATGTTGAATGGCGGAGCTTCATGTCATAATGAATAAATGGCTGAATGTCAAAAGCAAGAAATACCACTGTGTGTTGGAGTTCAATTCAAATGACAGCTTTTATGTGGGTCTTAATGCAAGTTTATTTTAAGAGATTGAACACTTACGATTTAAAAGCTTTGAGTGGGGCTCATTAATGACATTTTTCTTTCACTGGCAAGTATGCATACGTGACAGCAATACAGACATTTAAAAGTTTATTTTTCTTCAACTTCACCCAGCCCCTAAATGTATGCAGATAGCAGATACAGTGTCAGTGGGTATGGAAATGGCATGCAGTGAAAGTTGACATGGGGACTGTGATGATACTATAGTTTTAAGAGGTGTATTTTGTTCTGTGTTTTAAGAAGAGGAATTGAGACAGGTGACAAGCAGTCTGTTCCGAACCAATATAGTAAACAGCTTGTGAAATGTTGCATTTTTTTTTAAAGTTGGAAGTTTAGAAGCAGCATGAATGGGTGGGGTCAAGATCCCGTAGAATCAGGATTTTAGTTTAACTTTCAGCAGCTGTTGGGGTTTGGAATCTGCTATACATCTCTTCCTGTTACAACAAAATACTTGAGTTCTCTCTCTCTCTCACACAGAGTTTTGATGTCCTTTCCTCCTTGACTGAAGAAATACTGATGTGAGACCATCTACTGTACTGAATTTGCCTTCGCCAAAGGTGTACTTATGGAATTTTATTATCTTGGTACAACTGATCAGTGGTAATTGACATTTATTATCTTGTTAAGTATTGCAATTGAGTTACAGTTAGTTTTTTAATTTTTTTTGTCTGCATTTTAACTGGAGTATAAGAATAGTGTGTTTTGCTTCAAGCCTGGTAGTTTGACCAATCAAAACGCATCCGGAATGCAACATTTTACAAATGCCTTTGAAAATAAGGAAAAGTTGCAGTCTTGGCTATCTTCTTAATATATTGTGAGGTGTTTGGTCTGGTCCATAACAGGGCGAGTACATGGATGAGGTTCGAAGACTAAACAGCTTTTTAACCAACTAGGATAAAGCCCGAGAGAACCGACTCAGGCCTTTAACTAGATTACTGGTGCCTATGGCTGCCTAGAATATGCTAAGTGTGAAAATTTCCTGACCTGCAGTACTTAAAATTCCAGTCCAAAGTCTTCAAGGCAATTAAAAATGGATAATTAATATTACATTGCTTGTGACTACTGACAACGATGCCTTTAGCCTGCTGTTCCCATACCCTGGCACTTCCCTTCTAAACCTCTTTGCTGTTCCACCTCCCTATCCCCCGTTATGAGTTTACTTATAGTTGTCTGCCTTGACCAAGAATTTGATCAATCCTGCTGTTATCTCTTTCTTTGGTTTGCATCAATTCCTTTTTCATTTGTACTTGCAAGTATCTTGGAATTTCTTTACGCAATAAAGGCATTAAATGAATGCGATATTTTATATTTGAAGACTAATAATAACGAAGCAATTGGTTTTATACATTTTTCTGTAAATGAGTGGTTCTTATTACAAATCTGTCTTACCTGGCTTTCATAACTCGCCCGCAGAGATCCCAGATGTTTGAGGAAGCGCATTCCAAGCCCACACCACTTCTCCGCCTCAGTGTATTTACCAAAACTATATAAGGAAGCCCCAGTGTTCCAAGCTCGAGTCATCAGCCAAAGCATCTCCACCTCTGGGTATTCCTCTTGCTATACACAGAATGGCAAAAGCTTAAAATATAGTCAAGCAAAATTTGCTCACTATGACCTGACAATCCTTGACATTTAAAAGTTGGGTAGAATGAACCTTTGCTCCATTCCTAATTTTGGAAAGAAACCTGATGGTGAGTGATTTTCTTAAATCACTACAACCATATGGTATATTTTGTCCAATTATGATTGGCTAAATCAATTAGGCCTCTTTGGAAGTAGGTTCACTCATTGAAAAGTACCTAATTTTGAAATGGCTTGACAAGATAGGTACTGACAGATTGCTTTCTCTAAACAGAGAATCTAGAACATGAAAACACAGTCTGAACAGAAGGAGCTAATTATTTTGGACTGTAATGTAGAGAAATTTCCTCACTCACTCAAAGGATTGTGAATCTTTGGAATTCTCGATGCAAAGGATTATGAATAACATCATGATTTACTTGGGATATGTGTTCAAACTCATTTCCTACTATTGCTGGAGTTGCGACAAATATATTGTATGATTCTAAAAATGCAAAACCTCTACGCAGCTGAAGCCAGGTGCCGACTTGCAGATACCTTCTCCTACTGCCCCCTCGACAATAGCCTCACCTCCCATCATTTCCCAGACCATCCACAACCTCATCACATGGGTATCTCCTATCCACAGTCTCCAACTTCATCGTCTGTGAACCCTGCATTGCCTGATTCTACTTCCTACCAAAGATTCACAAACATGACTTCCCCGGTCAACCCATTGTCTCAGCCTGCTCCTGTCCCATTGAACTCATCTCTGCATACCTTGAGATTGTCCTGACCCGCTTAGTCCAGGAACTCACCAGCTATGATCAGGACACCACCCTTCATCTCCTCCAAGACTTTTGTTTCCCCTGTCCCCTACGCCTTACCTTCACCACTGACATCCAATCCCTGTACACCTATCTGCCATGACAAAGGCCTCCAAGCACTCGGTTTCTCCTTCTCATGCCGTCCCAACCAATAACCTTCCACTGACCCTCTCATCCGCCCGGCTGAACTGGTCCTCACCCTTAACAACTTCTCCTTCCAATCCTCCCACTTCCTCCAAACCAAAGGGGCAGCCATGGGCACCCGCATGGGCCCAACTATGCCTGCCTCCTTGTTAGGTACGTGGAACAGTCCATCTTCCGCAGCTACATCGGCACCAGCCTCCACCTTTTCCTCCGCTACATTGAGGACTGTATCGGCGCGATCTTGTGCTCTCACGAGGAGATTGAATAGTTTAGCAACTTCATTAACACCTTTCACCCTAACCTCAAATTCACCTGGCCCATCTCTGACACCTCCCTCCCCTTCCTGGACCTCTGGTGACTGACTAACCACTGACATCTATTACAAACCCATGAATTTTCACAGCTGCCTGGAATATGTCTCCACTCACCCTACCTCCTTTAAAGACGCCATATCTTATTCCCAATTACTCCGCCTCTGTCACATCTGTTTCCAGGATGACCAATTCCATCACAGAATATCCCAGATGGCCTCCTTCTTCAAAGACTGCAATTTCCGCTCCCACATGGTTGACAATGCCCCTTAGTGTATCTCCTCTACTTCCTGCACCTCCACCCTTGAACCCCACCCCTGCTAATGAGAGGATAGAAACCCCCAGTCCTTACCTTCCACCTCACCAACCTTCATGACTCTCTTGTCAGATCCACACCAGCCCTCATCCCACTCCAGGCACCTTACCCTACAACTACAAGAAGTGCAAAACCTTTGCCCACCCATTCCCCCTCACCTCCGTCCAAGACCCAAAGGATCCTTCCACATCCAACAGAAATTTGCCTGTACCTCCACAAATGTCATCTACTGTATCTGTTGCACCAGTTGTGATCTCCTCTACAAGGAAGCCAACTTGAAGATCATTTCAGAGAACATCTCCTGGACACCCGCACCGAGCAACCCCATCACCCAATGGCTGAGCACTTCTACTCTCCCTCCCACCTCGCCAAAGACATGCAGGGCCTGGGCCTCCTCTATCGCCAAACTTTAACAACCCGATGTCTGGAGGAAGAGTGCTTCATCTTCTGCCTTGGGATCCTGCAATTCCACGGCATTAATGATAATTTAAGTAATTAAGTAGTAAGAACATGCAAGCAGATTACTATCTGAAAGGTGACAGCTTAGAAAAATGGGAACATGCACAAGATCTGGTTGTCCTTGCACAGGTGCAGCAGACAATGAAGAGCCAAATGGTATGATGGCCTTCATAAAGAGAATATTCAAGTACAAGAGTAGGACACCTTGTTGCAACTGATAAGATCATATTTGGAGTATTGTATGCAGTTTTCGTCTCCTGATTTGAGGAAGAACATTTTCGCCATGAAGCAAGTGCAACCAAGGTTTCGCAGACTGATTCCTGCAATGGTGGGACTCATGTTAAGCGAGAGACTGGATTGGTTATGACCACGGAGATCCATACAAACCTGTAAAATTCCAACAGGATTAAATCTGTTTCTATTAATGTGAGGGCCAAGGCTTGTGGTGTAGGGAATGCTGGAATGAGTTGAGAAATTGAGGCTCTGATCAAGAACAAGGAGACATTTGGCAAGCATAGACAGCTAGGATCGAGCAAATCCCTAAAAGAGTATAAGGCCAGTAGGAAACAGAGGGTGGTGATGGAGAGTTGTTTTTCAGACTGGAGGCCTGTGACCAGCAGTGTGCCTCAAGGATCAGTGCTGGGTCCACTGCTTTTTGTCATTAATATCAATGATTAGTAAGTTTGCAGATGACACCAAAATTGGCGGTGCAGTGGCAGTGAAGAACATTATCTCAGAAGTGGGCCGAGAAGTGGCAGATGGAGTTCAATTTAGACAAATGTGAGGTGTTGCATTTTGGTGAGGCAAATCAGGGCAGGACTGATACAACTTATGGTAGGGTCCTGGGGAGTGTTGCCTAAGAAAGAGACCTAAGGGGGTTGAAGGGGGGAGTCACAGGTAGGCAAGGTAGTAAAGAAAGCTTTAGATTCACATGCCTTTATTGGTCAATACATAGAGTATCAAAATTAGGATGTCACGTTGCAGCTATAAAGGACATTGGTTAGGCTACTTTTGGAATACTGCGTCCAATTCTGATTTCCTTGCTGCAGGAAAGATGTTGTTAAACTTGAAAGGGTGCAGAAAAGATTTACAAGGATGTTACCTGGACTGGAGGATTTGAGTATAGGGAGAGGCTGAGGCTACTGACCCTGGAGTGTCACAGACTGAGGAGTGACCTTATGGAGGTTTTTTAAATCATGAGGGGTAGGGATGGGCTGAATAGCCAAGGTCTTTTTCCTATGGTAGAGAAGTCTAAAACGAAACAGCATAGGTTTAAGATGACAGGGGAAAGATATAAAGACATCTAAGGGACAACTTTTCATACAGAGGGTGGCACATATATGGAATGAGCTGCCAGAGGAAGTGGTCAAGGCTGGTACAAATACAACATTTAAAAGACATCTGGATGGATATATGAATAGGAAGGGTTCAGATGGATATGGCCCAAATGCTGCAAATGGTAGTAGATTAACTTAGGATGTCTGGTTGGCATGAACAAGTTGGACTGAAGGGTGTCTTTCTGTGCTTCACAACTCCATGACTCTATGATTAGACAGGAAAGATGCAGGAAGGACTGGGTAGTGGTCAGATCATCTTGCCCGTACACCCCATGAGAATCACTGCTCAACTCACGTGTAATTAACAAGCAGAAGACTGCATGATCAGACAAAAATGACTTGTCCCCAAACAGAAATGGTGACTACTAACATGCCTGATACCACACTTAGTAAGAGGATCATGCCCTATAAATTTAACCACTGTTACCAGCACAAAATCACAACTTAAAAGCCAGAGAAATGAGTCATATCACAGAATCCATACAGTGTGGAAGCAGGCCATTCGGCCCATCAAATCCACACAGACACCCCACCCAAAGAGCGTCTCACCCAGACCCATTCACCTACCCTATCCCTGCATTTTCAGCTAATCCATCTGGCCTGCACATCCCTGGACACGATGGACAATTTAACATGGCCACTCCACCTAATCTGCACATCTTTAGACTATAGGAGGAAACCAGAAGAAACCCACAACTCTGGCAGAATGTGCAAACTCCATACAGTCACCCAAGGCTGGAATCAAACCTGGGTCCCCAGAGCTGAGGCAGCACTGCTAACCACTGAGCCACCAAGCCACCCCTTTCAAAAATGGATTTAGATTAAATTCCACACAGACAGTTGCCCGATGTGGGAATCAAACCCGGGCCCCTAGCAATGTGAGGCAGCAGTGCTAATCACTGAACCACTGTGCCACCTCTGGATTTATCCAGAGTTCACAGTAATGACTTCTTCAGATCTATATTTTACTGATCTTTTTAAAATTTCATTCAGGCATCATTCTTACTCACAATATCACTCACCGAATTTTCAATCATCATGAGTGCTTCCTCATAGTACCACCAGACCTCCTCAAGGACCTGGGGTTCAATTTCCGTTAATCCCGTTGGGAGTGAGATCTGGATTAGGCTGTGGAGCAATTTGCTGTTGGAAAAAAAATACAAGTGCCTAATGACTCTTCTCCAAAACATTAAAATAAGGCTTTGACTCCATCCTGACCATAGGCAAGTAAATATCTTAAAAAAATAAAATCTATTAATTTGATTAATAGAAACACAACATTAAAAAAAATCAACTAGACCAAGCAATATCTGCTGAAAAATGAATGAGTTAATATTTCATCAAAATTGCAGCACAGTTTTGAGTTTGCAAATATGATAAACATTAAAAACCAATTGTATCACTTCAACAATGTCATAAAACAACTCAATTTGACTTAGGATACAATATAAGGATTTTTCTGCGATGTTTTCAGATTTGCGTGATGGAAACTTTTTGACTTGAAGGCTACTTTCTCATTCACGTAAACTCATTTATCAGACAATACAGTCATATATTAACAGTACTTGTAACTGTGTTGAAAGGTGGGATATCCACAGAGAAGGAGAATTAGAAGAATTCAATACCCTCAGTAATTATCAATCCTCCATTAAATTTAAAGCCACACTATACAAGCAGAGAATCAATTTCTTAGACAATGTATCTGGAATGGAACAAGATAACAGGATTAGCTACGACAGCTTTTTTTTGCAAAATAACTGGTGGATACTTGTACACTCTAAATGCTATCATGTTAAACACACCTTCCACAGATTGGAGAGGTCAAAGACAAAGCATTTCCATGACAAGCACAAAGCTGGAAATCTATAACTAGCTAGTTAAAATTCCTTTTTACTTCTTCTAATGCCTCAATCTCAAATTTAAAAGTTAATAATTGACAGCGTTCAGAACAGTAGCAACTACAATTTTTCCCAATACAGTAGCTCCTGAACTACTTATGCAGCTTTAAATTAATTTGCAACAAATTCAGAGGTTCTGTGACTTCAAGTTTTCCTGGGTTTCTGTTTGCCAAGTACTCATTATAACTATTTAAAACCGTTCCCTCTCTCCACAGTCTACCCTCCCATTTCCCACATCTTCTCACACATTCTTTCTTCTCCTTTGAAACCTCTTGATTCTTCATAGCAGATGGTTCCTCTGAATCTGGCAAATGGAACTCATACCTATCCTCAGATATCTAAGCCTCAGAAACCCCTGGCTCTGGCGAGCCCCCAGTGACTTGTTCACTTACCTTCCTTTCTTTCTTACTTAATCTGCTGTTGTTTCTCCAAAGGCTGTTTATCTCACACATTTACTGCTGTGAGCAATAAATGCTATCCATATTACTTATGGAGTTGGGGAGAGACTTTTCTCAGATTTTGTTCGACACAACCTCTACAAAACCCAAGATGCCAAGGGGCAATGCCAGACCAAGTTAGAGGGCCAAACCAACCAAACAGACTCGCCGTCTGTGGCAAGGACAAAACAACATAACGGATACAAACTGAAGCAGAGGAAGAAAGTGAACAAGAACACATACCTCCCTAATGTACTCAACTCTTTCGATGCTTGGTTCGCCTGCCCCGATAGCTCCAGAAGCGTCTGTTCCCGGGTCACCGCTGCGGATGTCAGCCCAGTCTTTGAGAGTCAGCCCAAGGTAAGCAACAGGCCTGAACAGATCCCTGGGCCCTGCACTTACATCCTGTGCAGACCAGCTGGCGCAGGTTTCCAATGACATCTGCAGTCTCTCTATCCTACAAGCTGAAGTCCCTACTTGCTTCGAGAAGACCATCATCATCGCAATACCAAAGAAAACACATGCAACGTGCTTTAATGACTACTGCCCAGTGGCTCTGGCCTCCAAAACCATGAAGTCCTTCGAGAGGCTTGTCATGGTCCACACCAACTCAGTCTCCCAGGCTGCCTTGATACCCTTCAATTTGCTCACCAATGTAACAGGTCCACAGCAGATGCCATTTACCTAGCCCTGCACTCATCCCTGGAACACCTGGACAACAAAGACACCTATGTCAGACTCCTACACATCGACTACAGTTCCACTTTCAACGCCACTATTTGCTCCACATTGATTTCAAAACTTCTGAGACCTAGGCCTCATTTTGGCCCTCTGCACTGGATCCTCAGTTTCCTGAACCATCGACCCCAATCAGTGAAGACAGAGAACTGCATCTCAACAAATGACCCTTAACACTGCAGTTCTCCCTCCAAGGATGTGTTCTCAGCCTGCTACTGTACTCCCTGTACATGCATGACTGCATAGCCAAATTCCAAACAAATGTCATCGACACGGATGGATATTGAAAGTCAGAATACAGAAAGGAGATAGAGGGCTTGATGTCATGGTGCAATAATAACAACCTCTCTTTCAATGTCAACAAATTACTAATCATTGACTTTAGAAAGATAGGAGAACACACCCCTACATCAACACAGTAGGGTTGGGAGGATTGAGTGTGTCAACCCCCTAAGAGTGACGATGAGACAGACAATCTGTCTTGGACCTCTCATGTAGATGCCATGGTCAAGAAGGCACAACGCCTCTTCTTCTTCAAGCAGTTTAGGAAATTTGGCATGTCTGTCAGGACCTTCACCAAGTTATACAGATGCCCCAAAGAAATTATACTATCCGGGTGTGTAACAGCTTGGAATGGCAACTGCTCTGCCCAGAACCTTAAGAATCTACAGAGGGTTGTGCGCCCAACCAAGACCACCTTCAAAGCCAATGTTCCATTCATGGACTCCATTTACACTTCTTGTTGCCGTGAAAAGGCTGCCAACATCATCAAAGACCCTTCCAACGTCAATAATGCTCTCCTACAATCTTTTCCATCAGGCAGAAGATACAGAAGCTCGAACATATGCACCAAGAAGTTCAAGAACAGCTTTGTCTCTGCCTCATCTGTGCATACCTTAACAATGTCCTGTCTCCTTAGTCCAGAAACTCCCCACCTACATCTGGGACACCATGCACACCCTTCATCTTCTCCAAGACTTTTGCTTCCCCAGCCACCAATACCTTATCTCCACCATGGACATCCAGTCCCCATACAAATCCATCTGCCATGATGAAAGCCTCCAACCCCTTCGCTTTTTGCGGACTGTTTCAGAGAACATCTCTGGGACACCTGCAACACCCAACCCCACCGTCCCACAGCTGAACACTTCAACTGTCCCTCCCGTTCCACCAAGGACATGCAACTCCTGGGCCTCCTCCAGTGACAAACCCTAACCACCCGACGCCTGGAGGAAAAAAGCCTCTTCTTCCACCTGAGGAGCCTGCAACCACATGAGGTTAATGTGGATTTCACCAGTTTCCTCATTTCCCCTCCCCCACCTTGTCCTCGTCCCAAGCCTCCAATTTGGCATCACCCTCTTGACCTGCCCATCTTCCTTCCCACCTTTCAACTCCACCTTCCTCTCTGACCTATCACTTCCACCTCCACCTTCAGCTACTTATCACATTCCCAGCTACCTTGCCCACAGCCCCATCCCCTTCCCATTCATCTCTCAGCCTCCCTGGCCCACAAGCCTCATTCCTGATGCCCACGTCCTGCTTCAGCCCAGAACGTCTATTCACCTGCTCCTTGGATGCTGCTTGACCCACTGTGTCTTTGATTTGTCCCCACATATGCTGCCACACCTGCTGAACTTTGAGTAATTTCGATTTTTTTGTCTTTTTTTTGAGTTTTATACTATCTTTGACATTTTTAGTTAACCACAGAAGGCAGGTCTGACCTTAGAATAACTTATTGGAGTGCACCTACTCTACATCTCTGGAATATCCCCTTGAACGTTTCCCAGTATATTTCTGTTGACCTTAATATAAATTGTCAGTTCACTTCTGCTAGTTCAGCTTTCATGCCCTCATAATTGTCTTAATTAAAGTTAAAGCGCAGCAGGTCAGGCAGCATCCAAGGAACAGAAAAGTCGACGTTTCGGGCATAAGCCCTTCAACAGGAATGAGGAAAGTGTGTCCAGCAGGCTAAGATAAAAGGTAGGGAGGAGGGGCGATGGAGATGCGATAGGTGGAAGGAGGTCAAGGTGAGGGTGATAGGCTGGAGTGGGGTGGGGGCGGAGAGGTCAGGAAGAAGATTGCAGGTTAGGAGGGCGGTGCTGAGTTCGAGGGAATCGACTGAGACAAGGTGGGGGGGAGGGGAAATGAGGAAACTGGAGAAATCTGAGTTCATCCCTTGTGGTTGGAGGGTTCCCAGGCGGAAGATGAGGCGCTCTTTCTCCAACCGTCGTGTTGTTATGTTCTGGCAATGGAGGAGTCCAAGGACCTGCATGTTCTTGGAGGAGTGGGAGGGGGAGTTAAAGTGTTGAGCCACGGAGTGGTTGTGTTGGTTTGTCCGGGCGTCCCAGAGGTGTTCCCTGAAGCGTTCTGCAAGTAGGCGGCCCGTCTCCCCAATATAGAGGAGGCCACATCGAGTGCAGCGGATGCAATAGATGATGTGTGTGGAGGTGCAGGTGAATTTGTAGCGGATATGGAAGGATCCCTTGGGGTCTTGGAGAGAGGTAAGGGAGGAGGTGTGGGTGCAAGTTTTGCATTTCTTTTGCGGTTGCTGGGGAAGGTGCCAGGAGTGGAGGTTGGGTTGGTGGGGGGTGTGGACCTGACGAGGGAGTCACGGAGGGAGTGGTCTTTTCGGAACGCTGGTAGGGGAGGGGAGGGAAATATATCCCTGGTGGTGGGGTCCGTTTGGAGGTGGCGGAAATGACGGCGGATGATACGCTGTATACAGAGGTTGGTGGGGTGGTAGGTGAGAACCAGTGGGGTTCTGTCCTGGTGGCGGTTGGAGGGGCGGGGCTCAAGGGCGGAGGAGCGGGAAGTGGAGGAGAATACCTCTCCGCCCCCACCCCACTCCGGCCTATCAGCCTCACCTTGACCTCCTTCCACCTATCACATCGCCATCGCCCCTCCCCCAAGTCCCTCCTCCCTACCTTTTACCTTAGCCTGCTGGACACACTGTCCTCATTCCTGATGAAGGGCTTATGCCCGAAACGTCGACTTTCCTGTTCCTTGGATGCTGCCTGACCTGCTGCACTTTAACCAGCAACACATTTTTAGCTCTGATACTCCAGCATCTACAGACCTCACTTTTTCCTCCTTAATTAAAGTTCAAAGTCGTTGTCTTAAACCCCCCACTTTCTTTTAAAAACTGTAAATAATACGGGTAGTTCTTCTATAACATGATGGTTGCGTTCATGTGCAACACCTCATTATAGAAAAATTGCATGTAAGAAACAGCACTTAAAGTTGGCGATATAATTGCAAGACAATCAACACATATTTTAAAAATCTGCGCTTTAGCAACAGTACGCCCAATTCGTCAATCGCGTTATAGTGAATTTGTGTTAACTAAATGCATGTGTAGCAGAACAAACTGTATTCAGTATCATTACTGTTACCCAGGCCTCTTTCATTACAATTTCAATAATTAATCCTATTACCTATTACATCATTCAAAACTGGTCCAGTATACCTTGCTCTCTGGCTGGTGCCATAATGTGTCGGTCTAAGGAACTGATCTGAAAACATTCAATGAGTTCCTCATCTAGACTACTTTTTTCCATCCAATATTTCCAGTCATATGCAGGTTAAACTACCCCCCCCGCCCCCCACTCCCATGCTAACTGCTGCACCCTTTTGACAAGCTCCCATTATTTCTTCCTTGTCACCCTGCCCAAACATGTTACTGTTAGGAAGGAAAAAGTGAGGACTGCAGATGCTGGAAATCAGAGCTGAAAATGTGTTGCTGGAAAAGCGCAGCAGGTCAGGCAGCATCCAAAGAACAGGAGATTCAACGTTTCGGGCATTAGCCCTTCTTCAGGAATGAGGAAAGTGTGTCCAGCAGGCTAAGATAAAAGGTAGGGAGGAGGGACTTGGGGGAGGGAGGAGTACCTATTGCATCTCCAACGCCCCCCCCCCCCCCCCCACCCCCCCGACCTTTTACATTTTCATTTACTGTTAGGAAGCCTATAAACAATTCCCACAAGTGACCTCTTGCCTTTATCATTCCTCATCTCTACCAAGACTCTTTTCCAGAATTTAGCGCTCCCTCTCTATTGTGCCAATTAAATCTTTAACTAACAAAGCCACTTCTCCACCTTCTTCTCCTTCATAAAATGTCACAAACTCTTCAATATTCAGATTCCAATCTAGCTCAACCTCAGTATGGTCACTGAATTGTACTTATTTATCTCAATTTATACATCTTGTTCATCTATTTCAAGTGCATGGTGCTGGAAAAGCACAGCAAGTCAGGCAGCATCTGAGGAGCAGAATCAACATTTCCAGCATAAGCCCTTCACCAGGAATCCTGAAGGGCTTAAGCCCAAAACGGCAAATCTCCTGCTCCTCGGATGCTGCCTGACCTGCTGCGTTTTTCCAGCACAATTGCGACTCTGATCTCCAGCATATGCAATCCTCACTTTCTCCTAGTTCATCTATTTATTTTGAATGCTACATGCAGTCATAGAAAGTGCCTTAAGTTTTGTCCTTCTTTAATTTTGTAATCTCTCGTCTTATCTGATTTGCTCTTTGATCTGCATTCTCCATCTCTTTTATCTGTTTATCATTTTCCACATTAATTCTTTCCTATGGTGCTATTTTCCCACTTTTTAATTCACTACAACTTCCCAAATGTAGGAGCCTGTCCTCACTATTTAGTTTACAATCTGCTCAACTTCCCTAATGATGTAGTTTGCAAATACACCAGTCCACTACTGTTCAAGTATATACTGTCCCAATGGTAGAGATTCCACTTTCCCCAGATTACAATCAGTGCCTGGAACTTAGTACTCGTACATCAGTCTTTCAACTAAACATTAATTCTCTAACCTGGTTTACTATATGCCAATTTGCACATGGCTCAGTTAATAATTCCTAGAATATAATGAGTCAGGTTGTCTTTCTTAATTTAATTAGAAAAGTATGGCACTGGAAAAGCACAACGGATCAGGCAGTATCTGAAGAGGAGAATCGACGTTTCAGGCATAAGTCCTTTCCGAAACTTTGACTCTCCTGCTCCTCAGATGCTGCTGACCTGCTGTGCTTTATCAGCGCCACACTTTTCGAATCTGATCTCCGGCATCTGCAATCCTCACTTTCTCCTTCTTAATTTGATATCTAGCTCCTCAAACTAGATATGCAGAAACTCTACTCATTTTACCCAAGTCAATAGTGCCTTCATGGGCCATGACAACTGGATCCTCCCCTTCCACTAGAAGTTCTTCTTCAAACAAGAGCAGAATCTTGGCACTGGGTAGATGGCAGTCATTTGGAGTCTTGCTCTTTGCTTTGGAGAACAGTGTCAGTCACCCCCAAACACACTTACCTGTCTACAATGACAACTTTTGACTCCCCTTCTTGGATAAATACCACAGAGATATGGTCATGATCATTTAGTTCAGCCAACCCCTGCTCTCATCCAAACAAGCTGAGAGAATCCCAAACCTGCGGGACAATTGCAGAGACTGGTACTCTTGTCCTTTGGGTCCATTTACCTACTTCACTTGCAATCACAATCTCCTGTCCCTACTTCCAAGTACAAAGAACCCAAGTCCCACAAACCTAAAGCTCTAACTCTTGAGCCATCTTTTCAGCCACCCAATTTATCAGTCTTTCTTATTTTATAAGCACTTGAAGTAATTGCAGATAACTTTTTTTCAGTCTTGCTTGCTGATGTCTTATCTAGTTCTTTAAAACCTGATTGTACAATTGTATCTCTGTCAACTTATGGTACCAATGTGGACCGCGACCCATCAGAGTACTCTAAAATTCAGTGACATTCTGATCTTAGTACCAAAGTGGCATGAATTCACAACTGCCGGCTTGCTATTCCTTCAAATTTCCTACTATTTATCGAGTTGAGCACTCCTGTACAACTGAGCTGAGCACTGTGACATGGACATGACTTTGGCTGCACTCTTCAGGCAAACCATTCTTCTCATTAGCGAACCTTGATTGTGAATAAGATGCACCAAAGGACCTCTTGCATTATCTGACTGCTACAGGTGATGACATTTCTTGCACATATAATCATACAGAACATTAAAGTGCCCGGAGCTAACACACAAACAGGATGAGCACCCGAGAGGTTAAATATCTATTAGTTAATGAAATCGACTCCAGCAAAAATTATAAAAATGAACATAAAACTTTGGAAACATGTTTTAAAAGAACATCAATAAAGAAAAGGATGTTTAAGCTGAGATGGAAATATAACCATTATGGGGCAGACAGGATAATACTGTAGTGACAAAGGAGATCACTAAAA
Organism: Hemiscyllium ocellatum; assembly: GCF_020745735.1. Lineage (NCBI taxonomy): Eukaryota > Metazoa > Chordata > Chondrichthyes > Orectolobiformes > Hemiscylliidae > Hemiscyllium > Hemiscyllium ocellatum. Next base: position 98,646,010 of record NC_083411.1, on the reverse strand, counting down.
TATTAAGTAATGATTTTGCTGTGGTATTTATCAGAGATAGATCAGGTGGAAATGATGAGGTGAGCACACTTAGGATAAAAATGAGGCATAAACTAATCGACAATAATGGCCCCTGGTCCTTGGGTTTATAAGCATATTGTGTTTTAAATGGACCTACAGAAGAGTTAGAAGAGGTGTCATGACAAATTGCTAATTAATCATAAAGAAAAAAAGCATAGTTCCAGAGAACTAGTGGATAACTGCTGTAGCGTGTATATTTAAAAGGAATCAAACATATTCCAGTAACTCCTGTCTCGATTACAAAACCTAACATGGGTAGCAGGAAAATTAAGAAAACTGTAGAAGAACAGAATAAAAGAACAGAGAAATGAAAATAAAATGAACAGACAGCATAGATTTCAAGAAAAAAACTTGTTTGACCAACAATTGTGATTTTTGAGAAGATGAGACTGAGAAATAAAACAATGACTGCAATGAATGTTGCCAGGGTTGGAAGATTTGAGCTATAGGTATAGGCTGGAGCTATTTTCCCTGGAGCATGGGAGGCTGAGGGGTGACCTTATAGACATTTATATAATCATGAGGGGCATGGATAGGATAAATACACAAGGTATTTTCCCTGGGGTGGGGGAATCGAGAACTAGAGGCATAGGCTTAGAGTGAGAGGGGAAAGATTTAAAAGGGATCTAAGGGACAACTTTTTCATGTAGAGAGTGGTTCATGTATGGAATGAGCTACCAGAAGAAGTGGTGGAAGCTGGGACAATTACAACATATAAAAGGCATCTGGATAGATATATGAATCAGAACGGATATGGGCCAAGTGCTGGCAAATGGGACTAAATTAATTTAGGATATCTGGTCGGCATGGTCAAGTTGGACCGAAGGGTCGGTTTCCGTGCTGTACCTTTCTATGACACTATGCAGTTCACCTCAATTTTTAAAATGCCTTCTCAACAGTCATCCATAACAGATTCATGAAGAGGCTTCAAGAATATGGAGTCAAGACAGAGGTGACAGGATGATTTACGAACTGATCTTAAAGACAGAAAGAAAAGGTGGGACTAAAGGACAGCTATTCATAATGATGGGATGGGTAGCATTTTGCACAAAAATCAGAACTCGAACTACTGCTGCACTAGTTTCCATGAATGATTTAGGCTTCCAAACAAAAGTTTGATGTCACCAAAGTTTGTATGCTGTGGTTGGTGAGTGGTGCTTATGTTAAGCTGTACTGCGGGAAAAGCGTAACTAGAGGTTATAAAATAAGACAAGAAATCCAAGAGAAAAGTAAAGAGGAACTTCTTTACCCAAAGAATGGTTAGAATATGGAATTGAATAGAACAGGAACTGGTTGAAGCAAATAGGACAGATGTTTTTAAGGGGAGGCTGGATGAGCATAAGTATGAAGGACTAATGGAGGGCAGCTTCATAGACTTAGATAAAGGAAAGCAAGGAACTGGTGCAGATAAATCATAACTGTTGACATGGACCTGTTGTGTTGTATGTCTGTTCTGTGTTGTAAGCATAACCTTGAGCTTCCACACTTGACATTTTAATTCTGTCCCATTCCAATTCTTGTCTCTCTGTTCTCAGTCTCTGGCATTGCTACAATGAAGATCAATAGACATTCAAGGAACACCTCTTGTTTGATAAGTTACTCAATAACCTTGCTGAGTTGCAGTCAGTTACACAAATTCAAATCATAATCACAATTTTTTAATAGAAGCCATTTGTAGTGATTCTGTTCTACCTATTTTCACCTCAGCAATATTAGTCCTTTCTAATTTAAATTGTAATAATCACTATTTTTTTGTCTGTTTATTTAATTTCTCCTTTCGATCAATCACACACCTTCTGTTTTGTCTCACCCCATAACTACACCCAGCCCAATCACAGTATCTGGTTAAAGCTTCTTCATTCTTAACTGTTTCTGGTTTAAATGTAAGATCACCAAACTGAACAACTGGACTAGATTTTGACTGAGTCAACTTTATATGGGAGCCTTTTAAAAATAGTGACTGGGAGCAAATTGTGAGTTTCCCAAATATTAGGCTGATTCAGTTTGCTTGCCAGTATCTGGCATTCCCAAGATGTTGCGCAATATCCCCACAACTTTTGCAGAGTTGACGCAGTGTATTAAAGCGCTCTGTGTCACATACATCAGAGGGTCCATGGGTGGGTGGGAGGAGGGTCATACCTTTGAATTGAGGCATGATGGACCATGGAGAGTGACTGGGAGGCACACCTTAGCCTACGGGAATGACAGATAAATAGCACATGTTTCAGTGGCATGGCTAGACTATGTGAAAGTTGAGAGAAGAGTGAAGACCTTTGTTTTGCTTTTAAACTAATGAAACGAAGTCTCACAGCACTGAGGTGAGTCCTCTAAAGAGGCAGATGCTGGAACCAGAAGCCTATGGCTGTGTCCAAATATTTTCTGGGGTCGGCTAACCCAAAGCCAGCCAGAACCCAAGCCATAACAATGAAAATTGCTCAGTTGGAGCTGGTATTTCCTGTAACAGGCACATGAAGCCAATTGCACTTCTCACTATGTGCTTTGAGGATGAAAACTTGACCCAGTAACTATTTCTCTTGCCACAGATAGTGCCGGATCTGCTGAGTATTTCCAGCATTTTCTGTTTTATGTCAAGTTATGTGCGACCATATCCAGGTTAGACTTTAACAGCTAGTTCATTCTGAGGACACTGGATTTCTTTAATAGGTGTTACCTTTCAAAGTCGATGTCACATCAATACATTCTTTAAAATGACAGGTGACTGTGTTTTTGGATACACCTGATGCCATATTAAAAAGGTGAGGACCTTCAAGAAGTCAGTCCAAAGTGATCTTCAAGACATGTTTTGATCACATAAATCAGTTTTAGAGGAGTTTTGCAAGGCCATCAAGTCATAGAGATGTCCAGCACATCTTCGGTCCAACATCTTCATGCCAACCAGATATCCTACATAAATGTAGTCTGATTTGCCACCATTTGGCCCACATCCCTCTAAACTTTTTCTGTTCATATACCCAGCCGGATACCTTTTAAATCTTGTAATTGTACTAGCCTCCACCACTTCCTCTGGCAGCTCATTCCAGCCACGTACCATCCTCTGCGTGAAAGAAGTCACCCCTTAGGTCACTTTTAAATCTTTCTCCTGTCGCCTTAAACCCAATTCTGTGGGAAGCTAGGGAAGTGATTACTGGGGCCCTTGCTGAGTTATTTGTATCATTGATAGTCACAGGTGAGGTGCCGGAAGACTGGAGGTTGGCTAACGTAGTGCCCCTATTTAAGAAAGCTGGTGGGGATCCAAGATGGCGGCGACCCAGCAAGTCTGAGTCTATAGTGCCAAGACTTGGGTAAAGTGGGTCACCCACCCCCACCACACTCACCAAATCATTCATAATAACTGTTAACTTTAAATAGTTGCTTAGTATTACATTTAAATAGTTTAATATTTAGTAAAAATGACCAAAGGGAAGGGAACCCGCAGCTCTCAACAAGCAGGACCCCCTCCCCCACCCTCTCCCTCTTCAGCTGCAGCAGAGGTGTCCACAGCTGCCCCGGGGGACTTACCGACGGTAACAAGCCTTGTGGAGATGATCACCAAGCTGGACGCGAAGATCGTTGCCTTTATCAAGGAGTCCCAAAATCACTGGGAATCACTCTCGGCCGCGCTGCAGAAGCACGGCCGAGACATCCAGGAACTCGAGCGCCGAGTCGGAGGGGCGGAGTTAAAGGCCGCGACCTCCGAGACTGCAGCTCAATCGGCCGCGGATTAGGTCCGGACTCTCGAACAGCGAGTCCGGGCCTTAGAAAATCATATTGACGACCTCGATAATCGAGGTCGTCGAAAAAATATTCGGTTGCTGGGCCTTCCCGAATGGGAAGAGGAAGGCCAGCTTACAGCATTTCTGGAGCAGTGGCTGCCACAGCTTTTAAATGTGCACGCTGGATCAGGCCAGGTAAGGGTGGAATGGGCCTACCGGGTCGCAATACGTGGGCCCGGCTCAAACCAGCGCCCACGCCCGGTTCTGTTCCAGCTGCAGAGCTATAGGGAGAGGCAGATGCTCCTAGAAGCCTCAAGAAATCTTGGAAAAGATCCCCAAGCCATGATCTATAAAGGATCCAAGATCATGCTATTTCAGGACTTTTCCCCAGCTCTGGTCCGAAAGAAGAAGGCATTCGATGAGGTGAAGAAGCGTTTAAGGGACTTAAATACTCAGTACCCCTTACGCTATCCAGCGACGCTACGCTTTAACCACGAAGGATCCGTGTATAACTTCGGTTCACCAGAGAAGGCTAAGGAATTCTTGGACTCTCTTAAATAAACTGTGAGAGATTGTGGATGTTGGTTTGCCTTTCCCCCCACTTTGGTCTATATCCCCCCCTTTCTTTTCTCTCTTTTTTTAACCTCATTGTTTAATATTATCATGGGGGGCAGGGAGAGGGATTTGATTTTCTCCCCTCGCCCCGCTTGGGTTTGTTTTTTTTATTACCTTATGTATATATGTGGGTATGTATGTGTGTATATATATGTTGGGGCGATTGGTTAATGTTGGTGGGGGGAGGTGGTTACCTTATTCTATTTTACCTCTGTCTTTAGGAGCGGGGCTGTTTTTCCCCTGTTATTTTGTATTATTATATCTAATTATTACTTGTTGAGATTGTAATTTTATAGTTATATATTTATATATGGTATTAACATTCCCAAATATATCCAGGTGTTGGTGTGGGCGGGGGTAGGGTGCTCACTGTTAACTCTAGCTTTGTATTATATTTGAATTCTCCTCATTTTATTGAGGAGCACCTGGGTCAAGGGTGGGGCATTGGTTGGGAGAGGATAAGATGGACTTTTGGAGAGCAAGTGACGCTCCCTGGGAACAAGGGGGAAAATCTCCATTTAGGTACGTTTTATTTTTTTTTTATTTAGAAATAGTTTTTTATTATATTGTTGTGAGTGTATTAGAGAGCCTTTATTTTTGTAAATTTTATATGCTCCATGCTCGAGATGTTCCAGATAGGGTTTCCCCTCCCAGGGGGTCTCGGATCTGCCTAGATGATTATGGCTGAACAGTCGGTTAAGTAGTGCACCTGGAATGTCAAAGGGAGTAATTCGCCAGTCAAAAGGAAGAAAATATTATCAAATCTTAAGAAAGAAAGAGTTGATATAGCTCACCTACAGGAGACACACCTGTCAGATAAAGAACACTTAAAATTACGGCAGCGTGGATTTGATCAGGCCTTTTTCTCTTCTTTTAGCTCAAAAAGCAGGGGAGTTGTTATTCTTGTTCGGAAGAATTTCCCTTTCAAAATTCTAAATCAGATAAAAGACGAATCTGGACGATTTATTTTGATTAAAGCCCTCGTAAATGGAGAGGAATATGGGATTCTAAATTTGTACTGCCCCCCGGCACACCCCTCTAAATTTATAACGAAAGCTTTTTCAAAATTGATGGCCTTTAGTGCCCGTCATACAATTATAGGGGAGACTTTAATTGTATTATGGATCCGGAAATAGATAGGATTCCCAAGAGTGCTGCCGGAGTATCTCCCAGATCTAGACAATTGGCGGATCTGAATAAAGAATTAGGATTGGTAGATGTATGGAGATGTCTTCATCCACAGGGTAGAGATTTCTCTTTCCAATCTAATCCACATAAATGTCATACAAGAATTGATATGTTTTTTGCCCCATCGATTTTTTAAAATTCCATATTATCCTGTAAAATAGGTACTACAGCAATTTCCGACCACGCCGCTGTATATATGGAAACTAAGGCAAGCAACAATGGGATATCCGCTCGGCATTGGCGTATGGACCCCTTCCTGATAAAAGACAGTAAATTTGTAAAGTACTTCTCCCAAGAATTTAAAACTTTTTTAGAAATTAATTCAGGTACGGCTAGCAACCCATCAATGATGTGAGAGACCATCAAAGCTTATGCATGAGGTTTGATCATCTCCTACTCAGCGACCCAGAGAAAACTGAAGGGAGAGCAACAGCGTCAGCTCAAAGCTCGCTTGAAAGCAGCTGAAACAGCATACGCTGATAGACCTTCTATTATAAAATTGCAAAGGATTACGGCTCTTAGGACAGCTCTGAACACTACGCTTACTCAAACGGCTAAGAGGGAAATATTATTTGCAAAACAAAGGTTATATGAATATGGCGACAAACCGGGTAGATTCTTAGCATTTCTTGCAAAGATAAAGAAGGCCCCTCAGACTATTACGACTATCAAGGAAAGTACAGGTACCTTGACTCATGATCATAAAAAGATTAATGCGATGCAGGATTGTGAAGATAGGACTAGGAGGATGCTGTCATTTTTAAAAAATTTGACCTTTCCGGGCTTGACTCCGGAACAGGTATCGGTCCTAAATGCTCCTCTAACAGTCCAAGAAATACTTGATGCAATTAGGCAACTCCAGAGCGGAAAGATGGTTTTCAAGCTGAATTCTATCAAGAATTTACAGAAATATTGGCTGATCCACTTATGGACATGTATAACTATGCATATAGTCAGGGCTGTCTCCCGCCTTCGCTGAAAGAGGCAAATATCTCTCTTATCCTTAAAAAAAGGAAAAGATCCAGAAGACTGTACATCATGTAGACCAACATCCTTGCTAAACGTAGATTTTAAAATCCTCTCTAAAATGTTAGCACTGAGACTAGAAAGGGTACTGCCATATGTTATAAAGGAGAATCAGACGGGATTTATTAAGGGCCGTAGATCATCCAATAATATTAGAAGGGTTTTGAATATGATCCAAGCCTGTCATCAGGGAAAGATACCAGGAGTAGTAGTTTCATTAGACGCGGAAAAGGCATTCGATAGGGTTGAATGGTCATATTTGTTTTACACATTGGAAAGGTTTGGCGTTGGACAGGTGTTTACCAAATGGGTCTCAACATTGTATAGTGATCCCAAAGCAGTTGTGGTTACCTATGTATTAGGTTCGGATAGCTTCAGTGTGGGTAGGGGCTGCCGTCAAGGATGTCCTCTCGCCATTGTTATTTACGCTAATAATTGAACCACTAGCAGAAGCTATACGGACTGATCCTAATATAACGGCCCCGAGGATTGGTACAGGTAAACACAAAATTACCCTTTATGCAGATGATGTTCTTTTATTCCTCAATAATCCTCTGATGTCCGTACCTCGTCTACTTCAAGTTATTAATACATTTAGTGCATTCTCAGGCTATAAAACTAATTTTTCAAAATCGGAGGCTATGCCAATGGGTGGCCTGGTTATGACACCCCACTTAGTGGACAGATCCCTTTTTCCCTTTCGTTGGTCCCTGGAGGGCTTCTTATATTTGGGTATTTTTATTACTCCAGTATTTGGTCAGTCGTATAAGGCTAATTTTGTGCAATTACTGGAAAGGATAAGGCAGGATCTCCAGCAATGGGGAGACCTTCCAATTTCCTGGTTGGGTAGAATAGCACTAATTAAAATGAATGTTCTGCCCCATCTCCTATATCCTATGAGAATGCTCCTGGTGATGCTGCCAAGGATGGCCCTACGTAAATTATATGGCTGGCTGGGTTCCTTTATCTGGAATCATAGACGGCCCCTTATTAAGCTGAAGAAGCTACAGCTTTCACAGGCAAGGGGAGGACTGGACTTCCCAGACTTTAGGAAATATCAGTTAAGTTCCCTATTAAGTTACATAGCTGATTGGGTCTTGTCTGATCCACAATCAATCTGGCTGGACATCGAGGCCTCTCAAGTAAAATACCCACTTATTAACCTCTTATTTTCAGACAAGAGGAAAATCATTACAGATCACTGCAAAAACCCCATAATACTAAACACAATTAAGGCCTGGAATATAATGTGGCAAAATGAGGGTAATTTACATAAAACATCCCCCCATGCACCGATAGTAGGGGCATGGGGATTCCAACCGGGGTTTACAGATGCCACTTTTAAACTCTGGCGATCCAGGGGTATCTCATGTTTAGGGGACCTATTTAAAGATGGGGTCCTGATGTCCTTTGAACAGCTGCGTCAGAAATTCGGATTACCTAATGGAGACCTCTTTTGATACTTCCAAATTCGAGATTATATACAGAAGAAGACTACGTTAATAGATAGTCTTTATAAATCAGATAGAGAATGTAATGTCCTACGACCAGTGGGGGTATCCTCCGTTAGTACTGTTTATCATTTACTACATGATGAAGTGTCGGGAGATATGGACAATCTGCTTAAAACATGGGATCAGGATTTGGGACTAGAAATCTTTACAGAAACGTGGAATGATATTTGGGAAAATGCTAGAAGAATTACTATCTGTAACAGAACCCAAGCTGAAGATACTTCATACGGCCCATATAGCACCGGCTCGATTGGCAAAATTTAAGGCAGGAGCATCTCCAATATGTCCCAAATGCAAAATAGAGGTGGGCACTCTTGTACATTGCCTATGGACTTGTCATAAGATCCGTAGATATTGGGCTAAAGTAGCAAGTACCCTGACAGAAATTTTAGGAACAGAAATTAGAATGGACTCTGTATCTCTCCTTTTGGGCTTTTCGAACTTTTCCTCCCTGGATATGCACGGGAAGAGACTATTTTCTATTCTCTCTTTCTGTGCAAGGAAAAATAGTTTGGTGAACTGGGTGGCTGAGGGCCCCCCTGGACTTTCAAATTGGCATAGATTAATTATGGAATGTATTCCCCTTGACTTCCTTACAAATATGGTGCACCAAAAGACTAAATTATTTTATAAAATATGGCAGCCCTTTTTGAATTACATAAATGCAGATATTTCGGCCATCCTAACAAGGGCCTTTATTTAGTGAAGATTACAAACCTGGCTGCTCCGGGGCCCCTTGGGAGAGGAATCCCACACGAATACGGGTTTATTACATTTGATGTTAATACATTCCGAGCATGTAAGAGACTTAAGTATACACTCTGGTTAGTTATAGGTTAGGTTAGTAGAAAGTTGAGTTTTGTTTTTTTTTAAATTTTATTTTGGTTTTTGTTTCTTTCCTTTGTTAAATTTTGACTATTGTATATTTGATTTAATCGTACATCAATGTTTGTATTTGAGAGTTTTGTTTATTTTTGTAAACTTGTAAAAATGTTAAATTTCTAATAAAAATATCTAAAAAAAAAGAAAGGTGGTAACGAAAAGCCAGGAAACGACAGACCACTGAGCCTGACATCAATGGCGGGCATGTTGTTGGAGGGAATACTGAGGAACAGGATTTACATGTATTTGAAAAAGCAAGGATTGATTAGGGATAGTTCGTGTGGCTTTGTGTGTGGAAAATCACATCTCACGAACTTGATTGTGTTTTTTGAAAAAGTAACACAGAGGATTGCTGAGGGCAGAATGGTGGATGTGATCTATATGGACATCAGTTTGGTGTTTGACTGGTAGACTGGCTTGAAAGATTAGATCTCATGAAATACAGGGAGAATCAGCCATTTGGATACACAACTGGCTCAAAGGTAGAAGACAGAGGGTGGTGGTGGTGGGTTGCTTTTCATACCGGAGGCAGTGGGGTGTGGTGTGCCACGAGAATCGGTGCTGGATCCACTGCTTTTCTTCATTTACATAAATGATTTGGATGTGAACATAGGAGGTATAGCTAGTAAGTTTGCAAATGACATCAAAATTGGAGGTGCAGTGGACAGCGGAAAAGTTTACTTCAGAGTACAATGGGATCTTGCGCAGATGGGCCAATGGGCTGAGGAGTGGCAGATGGAGTTTAATTTAGATGAATGTAAGGTGCTACAGTTTGGAAAAGCAAATCAGAACAGGATTTATACGCTTAATGGGAAGATCCTGGGGAGTGTTGCTGAACAAACAGACCTTGGATTGCAGATTCATAGTTCCTTGAGAACGGAGTCGCAAGTGGCTAGGATAGTGAAGTAGGCATTTGGCATGCTTCCCTTTGTTGGTCAGAGCATTGAGTATAGGAGTTGGACGGAGATGTTGCAATTGCAATGGACTTTGGTTAGGTCACTTATGGAACATTGCATGCAATTATGCTCTCTTTCCTATCGGGAGGATGTTGTGAAACCTGACAGAGTTCAGAAAAGATTTACAAGGATGTTGCCAGGGTTGGAGAATTTGAGCGATAGGGAGAGGCTGAATAGGCTGAGGCTACATCCACTCCACTCCACCCAAAAATTCCTGAAGATCATCAAGGACAGAAGAGGATGAAATAATGGTTTCCGTTGATGTAACAGCCCTGTTTACATCAATCAACATTAATCTGGCCAAGAAAACACTGACTACACTATTAGAAGAACCAAAGACACATACACAAAACACCACTAACTTCATCAGCAAGGACAGTATCGTCAAACTACTGGACCTATGCCTTACCACATGCTTCACCTTCAACTACAAAACCTACAGACAAACCAACAGAACACCCATGGGATCTCCGATATCAGGGTTCTTAGCAGAAGCAGTAATGCAGAAACTCGAACAAACAGCTCTGCCAACCATCCAACACAAGCTTTGGGTCTGCTACGTGGATGACAACTTTGTCATCACTAAACAAAACAAATTAGAGGAAACCTTCAAGACCATCAATAATACCCTGACTGGCATAAACTTCACTAAAGAGGAGGAAACCAACAACAAACTGCCATTCCTAGATGTCACAGTAGAGCGAACAATCAATGATCAACTTCAAGCCAGTGTCTACAGGAAAACAACACACATGGACCAAATATTGAACTACAGAAGCAATCATCCCAACATGTACAAATAAAGCTGCTTCAGAATATTATTTCAATCAGCCAACACGCAGTGCAGCACACAGGAACTATGCAGAGCAGAGGAAAATCACCGAAACTGCGCATTCAAAAAGAATGGGTACCCAACGAACGCAGCCTACTGATTTCTCAGCAACAAACCCAAACAAGCAGACAAAACAAGACCAGAAACGCTAGCCACTCTCCCCTACATCAAAGACATCTTGGAAATGACTGCCACACTATTCAGTCCCCTTGACATCATGGTAGCTCACAATCCCACCAACGCACTAAAACAGCAGCTAATGAACTTGAAAGACCCTATTCAGACAACAACCAAAACTAATGTCATTTACAAAATACCGTGCAAGAACTGGAACAAACACTACATTGGATAAACAGGCAGAAAACTAGCCACCAGGAGACATGAACATCAACTAGCCACAAAACGACACGACACTCTCTCACTTGTATCCTTACAGATAAGGATAAGGAAGATGAAGAACACCATTTCAACTGGGACAACACATCAATCTTAGGACGAGCCAAACAGAGAATTCCGAGAAGCATGGCATTCCAACGGCACGGTGGCACAGTGGTTAGCACTGCTGCCTCACAGCGCCAAAGACCCGGGTTCAATTCCCGCCTCAGGCGACTGACTGTGTGGAGTTTGCACATTCTCCCCGTGTCTGCGTGGGTTTCTTCCAAGTGCTCCGGTTTCCTCCCACATTCCAAAGATGTGCGGGTTAGGTGAATTGGTCATGCTAAATTGCCCATAGTGTTAGATAAGGGGTAAATGTAGGGGTATGGGTGGGTTGCGCTTCGGCAGGTCGGTGAGGACTTGTTGGGCCGAAGGGCCTGTTTCCACACTAAGTAATCTAATCTAATCAACCGGAACTCTACCGACAAACACATCGAGTTAGGCCCCATCTACCAACCCCTGAGAATAAGAACAGGAAATGACATCATCAACCCAAAGAAACCCAAACATATAAATAGAAAGCAGGAATCATGTACACCGCTGCGTCTGAAGTCCACTGAAGATGTTACCTAGTAAGGTGACGAAACATCTGGAAATGAACCTCCCAGCTCAGCGAGCAAACCTACATCCTAAGGCTGTTTTCCCTGCAGCATCAGAGGCCGAGGGCTGCCCTTATAGGTGCTTTATAAAATCATGAGGGGCACGGGTATGAGAAGTAGATAAGGTCTTTTCCCAAGGGTGGATAAATCTAGGACTAGAGGGCATAAGTTTAGGGTGAGAAGGGAAACATTTATAAGTGACCTGAGGGGCAACATTTGCACGCAGAGGGTGGTGCGTGTATGAAATGAGCTGCCAGAGGAAGTGGTGGAGGCTGTCACATTTACAACATTTAAAGGGTTGAGTAAATGGATAGGAAGGGTTGAGAGGGATATGAGCCATGAAAAATGGGACTAGATTATGTTAGGCATGGACGAGTTGGACCAAAGGGTCTGTTTCGGTGCTGTACAACTCTATGCCCTGTAGTTTTGGACTCCCCACTCTATTCACCATATTCATGCACTTTGCGATTTTATAAATTTCTCGATGTAGGTTTGCTCACTGAGCTCGAAGGTTCATTTTCAGACGTTTCATCTACTTCTATATTGACACCCCTCCCTGTCCGACACTCGAGGGAAAGAAACGTCAACCTTTTCAGCCTCTCCCTATAGGTCAAACCCTCCAACCTCGGCAACATCCTTGCAAACCTTTTCCGAATCCTTTGAAGTTTCACGACATTGTTCCTGTAGCAAGGAGACCAGAACTGAATGTAGTATTCCAAAAGAGGCCTAGCCTCAATATGACCTTCCAGCTCCAATAAATTCACCTAAATAGGGAAGTGATGGAGGGGAGGTGATAGTTTAATGACATTATTGCTAGATTGTGAATCCAGAGACCCAGGTAATAGAGTCAGAGTCATAGAGATGTGCAGAATGGAAACCTTCAGTCCAATTCGTCCATGCCGACCAGATATCCCAACCCAATCTCGTCCCACCTACCAGCAACCGGCCCATATCCCTCCTGGAGACCAAGGCTCAAATCCCACCATGGCAGATGGTGCAACTTAAATTAAATGAAAATCTGTAAAAAAAAAAGTGTGTCTAACAATGACCATGAAACCATTGATGGTTATCAGAAACTGCCATTCTTACCTGGTTTGGTCTGTGTGTCTCCAGATTCACATCATAGTGGCTGACACTTAATTGCCCAGAGTAATTAGGGATGGACAATAAATGCAAGCCTCATTGGTGATGCTCATATCTCATGAATGAATAAAAAAAACAAAATTCTAATTTCCTAAATCTCCCAGGAGATCATATTCCTTCAGGTGATTCAGGGTGTGTGTGTGCGCGCGTGTGTTTTTATCTGCTGACCTTGGTAGTAGTGTCATGATTCAGCCAGAGATTTCAAAGAGAATTGCAATAACTATGTAAAAGATAAACTCATGAAACACATGTAATGCTTAACAATTTCAACTATAGAGAAGGTTTGTATTAGTTAACAGATTCGAATGTGACTGCATATTCCTCTGGCTTGGCTACTGACCTGCATCGCATCACATCTTTATCAGGCTGCTTCTTCTGAAGAGAGAAGGCAATTTTCAATGCCTTTTTACAAACTGATGGGTAGTGAGCAGGAGATTCCATGGCTAATGCTTTAATTTACAAAAAAATGAAAAAGAAACTATTATCCTTCCTCCAGTGGAGAGTATATATCCAAAGACTGATGACAACTTCATCGAAGGTACGGTTCCCATTTGTTATCCAGATTATCTAGTAAATGGAGTGACATTGGATTACTGACTTTGTATGACAACAAATTTAGCATGCTGAATGTGTTGAATCTCTTAATCAATACAAAGAGTGTAGGGGCATTCTTGAGAGAGAAATCAGGAAGGCAAAGAGAGGATATGAAATAAGATTGGCAGCTAAGGATAAGAATAGTCCAACGAGATTCTACAAATAGATAACAAGCAAGAGGGTAACTACAGAGAGGTAGTCTTTGTGTTGAACCCCAAGAGATACTAGATGAATATTTTGAATAGTTTTTCTGGTGGATAAAGAAATGGAATTGACAGAATGCAGAAAATTAAACGCTGAAGTTTTAAAAACAATTCACATGACAGAAGAGCAAGTTCATGAAGTCATAGAGATATAAAGTTGGATCAATCTCCAGGACCTGATCTAATGCATCCCAGAACTTTGTGAAAGTAAGAGAGAAAATTACAAAACCCCTTGCAGAAACATCTGCATGTACTATTACTATGGGTGAGGTGCCTGATGATCAGAGGGTGGCTAATATTATATCTCTGTCTAAGAAAGGTTGTAATGAGAAATGAGGGAACTGTGAATCTGACTTCGGTTGTGGGTAAATTATTGGGGATAATTATTATAGAATTTATGGACATTCAGAGGGGCAAAATTTGATTAGGGATAGTCAGTATGGTTTTGTGCGAGGAAAACTGTCTCACAAACTTAAATGAATTTTTTGAGAAAGTTACCAAAATGATTGATGATGGTAGAGCAGCAGATGTGGGTTATTTGGACTTTAGTGAAGCCTTTGACAAGATTCCGCATGGTAGACTAATTATTAAAATTCGGTCACACGAAATTCAGGGTGTGCTTGTCATTTAGATACATAATTTGTTTAATGGCAAGAGAGTACTGGAGGCCTGTTCCCAGAGTGTTCCACAGGGATCAGTTCTGGGTCTTCTTTGTATGTCAGTCTATGAATGATTTGGATGAGAATACAGAAGGCATAGTTAGTAAGTTTGCAGACAACGCAAAATTGTGGCATTGGACAGTGAAGAAGGTCTTCTAAGATTACAAAGGGATCTTGGTTAAATGGGTCAATGAGCTGAAAAATGGCAGTTGGCATTCAATTTGGATAAATGCAAAGTATTGCCTTTTAGTACAACAAACAAGGGTAGGGCTTACACAATTAATGGTCGGGCCTTGGATTGTGTTATGGAACTGAGTGACCGAGGTGTGCAGGTACATAGTTCTTTGAAGTTGCGTCACATATATTCAGGGTGGTTAAAAAGGCATTTGGCACGCTTGCCTTCATTGCTCAGTCATCTGAATATACGAGTTGGGAAGTCATGTTGAGTTTGTTCAGGACATTGGTGAGGCCGCTTCAGAGATATTGTGTCCAGTTCTGTTTGCCCATTATAGGAAGAATGTAATCAGGGTGGAAAGGATTCAGACTTACCAGGTTGTTGCTAGGTATAGAAGGTTTGAGGTATAAAGAGAGTCTGGATAGGCAGGGACTTTTTTTTTCACTGTAATGTAGGATGTTGAGAGGCGATCGGATAGAAGTTATAAAATAATGAGACGTATAGATAGTTAATGGTCGCTTTTTTCCCTAGGATGGGGGATTCAAGACTAGGGGCACATTTTTAAGGTGAGAGGAGAGATTTTAAAAAGATAAAGAGCCAAATCTTTTACAAAGAGGGTGGTTTGTGTGTGGAATGAACTTCCTGAGAAAGTGGTGGATCTGGTTACAATTACAACATCTAAAAGACATTTGGATAAATACATAAATAGAAAACGTTTTGAGGTATGGAGCAGGCAGGTCGGACTAATTTAGTTTGTGATTATGTTCGGCATGGACTGGTTGGACCAAAGGGTCTGCTTCCATGCTGTATGACTATGAGCTAAACAAAAACTTGCTAAATGCAAACAATTTTGTCATAAGATAAAAGTTTTAAAAAGTTCATGACACTAACCTCATGAAAAAATGCTACTTAATGCCTTCTTCTCCATTCACGGCAACAACTCTGAAAACAAGTGCTAGATGAAAACCTTCAACTGCATCTGAACTAACACCTTGGAAAGGAAGATGCCAGAATCTTCTTTAGAAGGATGAGAGGCACCCTGGTGGCAAAGGCTGGCAAATGATCTGGTTTGATCTGGGAATATTTCTTTAAGGTAACAAACCTGGCTAACTCAGTGGTGGGTACAGGCATGAGCTTAAGCAGCCACTCTGAGTACCTAGAGTAAAAAGTGAGGTCTGCAGATGCTGGAGATCAGAGCTGAAAATGTGTTGCTGGTTAAAGCGCAGCAGGTCAGGCAGCATCCAAGGAACAGGAAATTCGACGTTTCGGGCATAAGCCCTTCATCAGGAATCAGGTTTCCTGATGAAGGGCTTATGCCCGAAATGCCGAATTTCCTGTTCCTTGGATGCTGCCTGACTTGCATTACTCTGAGTACCTACACGAGGACAGCCGAAGTGGCTTCCAGCTGCTCCTTGCTGTCACCACACACATCCATTTCAACAATTAAGGTGTCCTGCACTAATTCAAAAGTGTGGCATTGCACTGGGTTGAGGTCCAGTCTTGAAGGATTGACTTGGACACGGTTACCTGGTTGAATGAGAGAGTGGTCAGCAGGCTCGACTTTGGATGGATAACTGACAGATAAAATGTTCCAGCCAACTAATGGAGGATAGGGCTATCATCACAATAGGGGTTGGTTGCTCACCGTGTACAGTAAAACCTCTTGGAAAATTTCTGGCTGTTGTGAAAACTAAAAAACACATGAACTGAAAATAAAGGCTAAACTTTTGCATTTTATGCAGGTTTTCTTTGGTGAGACCTGCCATAATTCAAAACTTTCCTTGTGCAACCTTCAATTCACTAGTTAAGGAACTAGCCTCTACAGCATCTGACTCTTGTAGTTGTGTTTTAATTGTGGTGGATATGTTTACTACTGTCAGGGCATTGCAATGTTCAGGCTGCTAGCACAAAACTCCACAGCATTTCAGACAGTACAAGCCAGAAAGTGCCTTTCAAAATGTGCTCTCACATTCTCATCACTGACAACATGGCCCAGAAAGAAAAGCTAGTAAACAGCTTGGAAAACCAGTAGCTCGAAGGCCAGTTAATTTTGCAGACAGAGATCTAGAGGTGTTAATGGGCATGCTGTTTCCCTCAGCTCATCAAAGGAGGCCACACCACCAAATACAGAGAAAATGCGTGAGATTCTGAATGAATACTTTGCGTCGGTATTTACTGAGGAGAGATATGACAGATGTTGAGTATCGGGATAAGTGTCTGATTACTTTAGCTCAAGTCAGCAGAAGGAAGAAGGAAGTGTTGGGTATTTCAAAAGGCAATAAGGTAGACAAGTCCCCAGGTCTGGATGGGATCTATCCCAGGTTACTGAGGGAAGCGAGAGGAAATAGCTGGGGCCTTAACAGATATCTTTGCAGCTTGCTTGAACACAGGAGAATTACCAATGTTGTCCCCTTCTTTAAGAAGGACGGCAAGGATAATCCAAGTAGTTATAGATCGGTGAGTCTGATGCCAGTGGTAAGGAATCTGCTGGAGAAGATACTGAGGGATAGGATCTTCCAAATGTAAATAGATCCTATCCCTCAGTATCTTCTCCAGCAGATTCCTTACCACTGGCATCAGACTCACCGATCGAAAACTACTTGGATTATCCTTGCCGTCCTTCTTAAAGAAGGGGACAACATTAGTAATTCTCCTGTGTTCAAGCAAGCTGCAAAGATATCTGTTAAGGCCCCAGCTATTTCCTCTCGCTTCCCTCAGTAACCTGGGATAGATCCCATCCAGACCTGGGGACTTGTCTACCTTATTGCCTTTTGAAATACCCAACACTTCCTTCTTCCTTCTGCTGACTTGAGCTAAAGTAATCAGACACTTATCAATGATAGGTTGCATGGTTTTGTGCAGGGAAGATTATGACTTACCAACTTAATAGACTTCTTTGAGGAAGTGACAAAGTTGGCTGATAAGGGGAAGGGCTGTAGATGTCATAGACATGGACTTCAGTAAGGCATTTGATATGACTCCCCATGGCAGGTTAATGGAGAAAGTGAAGTCACATGGGGTCCAAGGTATACTAGCTAGATGAATAGAGAACTGGCTGGGCAACAGGAGACAGAGTAGTAGTGGAATGGAGTTTCTCAAAATGGAGAACTGTGACTAGTGGTGTTCCATAGGGATCTGTCCTGGGACCACTGTTGTTCGTGATATATATAAATAATGTGGAGGAAGGTGTAAGGTGATCTGATCAGCAAGTCTGCAGATGATACGAAGATTGATGGAGTAGCAGATAGTGAAGGGGGGTGTCAGAGAATGCAGCAAATATAGATAGATTGAACAGTTGGACAAAGAAATGGCAGATGGAGTTCAATCCAGGCAAATGCAAAGTGATGCATGTTGGAAGATCCAATTCTACAGCAAACTCTACGATAAACGTAAAAGCCCTGGGGAATATTGATGTACAGAGAGATTTGGGTGTTCAGGTCCATTATAATCTGAAGGTGGCAATGCAGGTCGATAGAGTGGTCAATAAGGCATACAGCATGCTTTCCCTCAACGGATGAGGTCTTGAGTACAAGAGTTGGCAGGTCATGTTATAGTTGCAGAGGACTTTGGTTCGGCCACATTTGGAAGACTGCGTAGAGTTCTGGTCGACATATTACCAGTAGGATGTGGATGCTTTGGAGAGGATGCAGAGGAGTTTCACCAGGATGTTGCCTGGTAAGGAAAGGCGCGATAGTTATGAAGAGAGGTTGAGTAGATTACGATTATTTTCATTAGAAATACAGAGGTTGAGGGGACACCTGATTGAAGTCTACAAAATCATGAGAAGTATAGCCAGTGCGGCAATCTCTCGTCTCAGCTGTAGTGGTCGTTTAGCGGCCAATGGTAGTCTTTTAGCCTGGTATGCCGTCAGCTTGGACTTCTGGCCTCGTGATGAAGCCCAGCATGGTCTGGAGACAAAGCCTGCTGCAGACTCGATGCTATATGCCATCATGGGTTTGAAGGACTGTTGCTCTGAATTTTTTATTTCTCTATTGTCTAATTTATTTCTAACATCTGTAATGCTGGACTTTTGATTTCTTTATTTTTCTAACTGTATATTCCTAAGAACTTGTCTGGAAACATCTTTAGCTTGTACCTGAGATGACATAATAGATAATGGCTTGTAAACGTTTTACTGTACTCACTTGAGTACATATGACAAGAAAGCTAATTAAATTCAGTAAGTTCAAGGAGTGCAGGGATTAAGAGTTCCTTATGTGTTGTGCTCTGTCCCAGTGCTGCTTGCTAGATAGCATTTAACCTATCCAAGAGTGATGATATCATATTTAATAGTGCTTGGAGAGCTAAAGTTTTAAAGGATTGTGGAAAAAAGATTTATTTGAAGTTTGGTGTTCAAAGTTAAAATGGTTTAAAAGAGGTAATAGAGAAGCTTCCTAAAAATCCATGGTGATTACTAACTGTTAGCATTGCTGTAGAACCGTGCTGTTTTGAATCGTGACTGGCTTGACATATGTTCAGTTCTATTGGAGTAAAGCTTGCATAAAAACAGCTGAGCTCGAGAAAACCTTATTAAGAACAAGCTGTTTAGCTGAGCTCTCTCATGCTCAAAAATCAAAATGAAGATAATAAATACACTGGTGCTGAAATCTCCAAAAATTCATTTAGGATTCATATAAACTAAGAATCTGAGATGAGCTGGGGCTTCCTATGCAAAGAACTTTTCTGCATTCTTAGCATTATGAGGATTGAACATAACATTGGAAACACAGAAAGCAGGAGCAGGCACAGATCATTTGGTCCTTCAACTTGCACCACCATTCACTATGATCGTGGATCATCATTCAATGCAATAGGCTGTTCCCACTTTACCCCCATAACCTTTGATCCCTTTAGACCCAAGTGCTACAGACAACTCTTTCTTGAAATCAAAAAATGTTTTGGCTTGACTGCTTTCTGTGACTACGAATTCCATAGGTTTAGATTTTATTAGATTTATTTTATTTGCTCTGCAATGATCACATTTTGGCATTTACAAATTTTAGCCAAACTGCCAAGGTTGGTGGACGATCACACATGGAGACAGTGAGGTTTGCAGATGCGGGAGATCAGAGTTGAGAGTGTGTTGCTGGAAAAGCATACAGGTCAGGCACTTTCCGAGGAGCAGGAAAATCGACGTTTCGGGCCGGAGCCCGGATTCTTGGAAGGGCTCAGGCCCGAAATGTTGATTTTCCTGCTCCTCGGATGCTGCTTGACTGGATGATCAGGAGCATTCCTGAAGAAGGGCTTATGCCTGAAACGTCGAATCTCCTGTTCCTTGGATGCTGCCTGACCTGCTGCGCTTTTCCAGCAACACATTTTCAGCTCTGATCTCCAGCATCTGCAGACCTCACTTTCTCCTGACTGGATGATCATACATGCATACATACATACAAGCAGAATAGTCTCCTTCTATGCCGTAATAACTATACCAAATGGTGAAGAAACAATATCCTGTTAGATTACAAAAATCTTGGCAAGTTAGCAGCTCACATTGTTGGCCAGGTGCTGCTCAGACATAAAAACAGCAGCTTGTGAATTCAAGTAGTCAGAGTTCCAACCACTGGATCTTGCTGAGTGGAACTAGTTGGACCTGGAGTGGCTTAGAGAAAAGTAAGGTAGGTGACATAAGGTATAAATCCTTATTTGGTGGAAGAGTAATGAGATTATGCTATCTGTGACCGTGGGCTCAAGCCTTTAACAGAAGGACACAGGCTTGGCAGAATGAGCCAGAGTCAACGAAAGAAAGACACCACAGTTCCGGAATTTAAAGAAAAAGGATGGTAATGAAGGATTTATGGTGTGCAAGCAATCTTTGTCAAAATGGAGGCCCTACATTGGAAATATGAAGACCACACTTAGGACCCAAGGAATCCCTGGCCAGCAACTTCTTTTTTTGAGCCTTTATATTCTGTGACTATTCAGAGAACGTCTGAGAAATCTTGTGGGTGCAAGCATAGATTTTAGCCTTGCAAAAATTGCATGCCTGCTTTTAATTCTTTCCAAACCAAACAATTTGAACTAACAATAAAATCAATCGTTGATACTGACTTGACTCTTTTCCTTTTTGTGCTAAGTGTTGGCTAGGGCGGTAACTTTATCCATCATTTAAATAACATCTTTCTATGATAATAAATAACAACACTAATATATTACGCACATTGCACTGACGTGCCGCACATTGTTACAACTGAGACTAGTGGAATGCATGTCGCTCTCGTTCCAATACTCTGTGGGTTGTAAATAAACATAAAAAATACTTCTTCCAGTTACCGAGATGACTAATTAAGTACCTTATCCACATCAGATTTTAAACAAAAAGATCTGTCTATGAGAGTTCTTAATTAATGCAAATATGGGCTGATTATCAAAATTTAATCAAGAACAATGCAAGAATTGGCTAACAGACAAGTGTCAAATAATATGGAAATATAAATGCATATCCTTCTAATTATCTCAAAAACTCATGTGCAAACACACACAAATTCTATTCAGGAAAACAGTAAAGAAAATTTCCCTGCAGACATTGCCTTTCTGAAGAACTAAGCACTTTGGCCAATGAAGTAATCTTAAGGCAAAAGAATATACAAAGGATATTCTGAAGTCTGCTGCTCTGATGTTCGAGCATGTGGTCAAGGTGTCTTACAAACGCAGCTTGCTCATCAAATAAAATTTTGAGATTTTTTTTTCATACTCTGTTTCAAAATAATAAATAGGTTCCACCCTGGACTGTTTTAGAGAATTTTCATTTCAGAAATGAGAGAATTGAGACGGGCACCTGTTCATGGTAAGATTCTCTCCAACTCAGCTGATTTTTAATAGGTGTTCTCCAGTTCAACTTAATAGTATCAGAAGTTCTCCAAGCCAGTCACGATTCAACACACAGCCCAGTAGGGTTTATGGCAAAGCTTGCAATTATCCCTAGTCATATGACTTACAGGAAGCCTTGTTGGGAAAAAAAATCATTGTTCACAGTGAACTTTCAATGACTTCCTCTGAAGAAACCATTCCAGGATGAGGTATATCTCAGGTTCCTTTCGGAGAGGAGGACAAAAATTACAGGGACCCTGACCCAAGTTTTTAAATCATTTCTGACCAGAGGGGAAGTGCCAGAGGATTGAAGGACAGCTAATGTGGTTCCAATTTATAAGAAGGGTGGTAGGGACAAACCAGGGAATGACAGACTAGTGAGCCTAATATTAGTGGCGGGGAAACTATTGGAGAAAATAGTAGAGAAGATAAATTTCCATTCAGAGAGGCAAGTTTGATCATCAGCATACTTTGACAAAGGGAACATGGCAGAATCTGGTAGAATTTTTTGAGGAAGTGGCCGAGTGTTTGAATGAGGATAGGTCAGTTAATGTAGTTTATATGGATGTGGAAAAGCCTTTTGACAGAATCCCACATGGGAAACTGATTAAAAAAAAGGTAAAACTCATGGGAACTCAGGTAACCTGGCAAGATGGCCCTAAAATTGGCTTAGTGACAGGAGACAGAGGATGGTGGCATTGGCTGTTTGTATGACTGGTGCCTGGTGCACAGTGATGTACCATAGGGCTTAGTGCTGTGTCCCTTATTGTTTATGATATTCATACATAGTGCAGATATGATGTGGGGGAGGGTGATAAGTTTGCAAATGACAAAGATTGACCAGGTTGTTGACAGTGAGGAGAACGAAGGTGTTTGGTTGTAGTGGATTACAAATGAGTTGGCAGATGGAATTTAACCCTTATAGAAGGTACACTTGGAAGAAGGAACAAGAAACAAGACAAGGAATATTCAATGAACAACAAGACACTAAGAAACTCAGAGGAACACAGGAGGGATCTTGGACCACTTGCCACATTCCTGAAGGTAATAGGACAGATAACAGGGTAGTTAAGGTAGCAAATGGGATGCTTGCCTTTATCAATCCTGGCATAGAGTATAGGAGAATGGAGTCCACGTTGGAAGTGTACACAACAACCACTGCTGGAGTACTGTGCACAGTTTCTGGTCAAAACTTTATAAGAAAGATACGATTGCACTGAAGCGACTGCAAAGAAGTTTCACCAGACTTTGCCTGGGATGAAGCGTTTCGGCTATGAAGAGAGGCTGGATAAGCTCTTGTTGTTTTCTCTGGAGCACAGAGGTTGAGAGGGGACCCTATAAGGAGGTGTATGAGACTATGTGAGGCATGGATAAGTGAACAGAAAGCAGCTGTTCTCCTTAGTTGAAGGAGGCATAATTTTAAAGTGAAAGGCAGGAAGTGGAATGGGAAGAAAAACATTTTCATTCAGAGAGTGGTGAGAGTCTGGAATAAACTGCTTGGTGGAGTTGGTGAGGTAGGAAACCTCAATCTTTAAAAGGTTTAAAATTTTTAAACTCTGGATGAGCACAATGTCAAACTATTCAAGGCTATGGGCCTAGCACAGGAAGGTAGGACAAGTGTAGGTAGTAGTGTATTGGGGCTTCTTCTAAGTTTCTTTTACCACAATCCTTCAAAACCGAAGTCATCCAGGCAATTTCAAATATCAAGTGTCTTCATAATATATACTGAATTATTTGAAGAGGGCTGTTATTCTCTGAATAAACATGACAGAAATATTTGCATTAATTGCTTGACAACCAACAATTAGACCAGAGATTCATATCAGACCTACATGAGGTGTGTCGGTACTCCTCGTAGCAATCTAGTCAATCCTATATGTGCACTGAAACCCTGCACATTAATGTTCTTTTACTATATAGTATTATTTACTCTACCTTATAAATCAATAATCATCCATTAAAGACTTTGCCAAAATGTTCATCAGGATTGAAACTCTGGATACTTACATGCCAAGGTTTCCAGTGTTTTGGGCTCTATCTTTTGAAGTTGCAACATTCGCTCCAATACATCCTCTATCTTGGGATCATTCAGCTTAGCTCTGGCTTCAAACTCATACAGAAGTAACAGGGTTTCGGTTGGATCTTTTGAGACATCTCCTGCAGTAAAATACATTCACTTGGCAACACATTAAATGGTCATAGTTACGTGCACATTGTAAAAATTCAAAACATTGGTACATTTTTAAAGTACACAGAACATCATCAGATCTAATTTTAGTGCATTGTCATCTTGGCACTGAACATCAAATAGTGAAGCTTTAATAAGAACAACCAATGGAAACTCAAAGAAGCACTGCAGTAAAAGGGAATATTCACACTGAAAGCATTGCACTGAAAGAAACTTCCCATATGCTCATGCATCTTCCACAGCCAACAAGTTAAAATTGTGCCTTCAACAGTAAACACCTTTGCAGAAAGTACTGCTAATTACAGCATTAGGTTCTATCATTTAGATTGAAGGTATTGGAAAAACAAATTTAAGGAATGACTTTTGGGCAAATGACTGTCCACTATATGAACATAGAACATTACAGCGCAGTACAGGCCCTCGATGTTGCGCAGCCCTGTCATACTAATCTGAAGCCCATCCCACCTACACTATTCCATGTACATCCATATGCCTGTCCAATGACGACTTAAATGCACTTAAAGTTGGCGAATCTACTACTGCAGATTCTAATACCTCTTCCTTGTGAACCTCAATCTCCTCTAGTCTAGATGCAAATATCTCTATCTTCCTCGCCAAATAGTGAACACTGTCGAAAAATTTTTTTTTTTCCCCAATCTCCTCTGACTCCACACACAACTTCCCACTATTATCCTTGATTGGGAATATAGTAGAATGGTGGAATGCATCAGCAGGCCATACTCAAATCAATGTAATTAAACTGGACAGGTTTCACAATAACAAACAGCTTGAGAAACCCAGACATCTGAAAGCATCTGTGGAGTGAGAAACAGAGTTAGTGTTTTGAGTATGACATGGCTTCTTTACAGCTGAAAGGAACTTGAAAATGGTTATTATCCTGTTGTTAGAAGGCAACAAGGGGTGAGTTGAAAGATAGTGAAGGTGCACAGAGCAGAATAAAAAAGGGGTGCTAAATGTACTAAAGGAGAAATAGAGGTAAAGCAGGCATAAGTGATAGATGTAAAAAGAAGAAAATGGGTCAATTCTGGGTTTGTCCAACATTAATTCTGTTTCTATCTCTGGCAATGGTGCCATACCTGCTGAATTTGGGTTTTTCAAACATTGCTTTTATTTCAGATTTCTGGCATCCACAATTAAAATACCTGCACAGTCGCCAGTATCCTGTCACCCAAATCACCCTTTATTTGCATGTTTACAGTACACAGAGTCTGACCAGCCAACTGAAAGCCAGTGCTGAAAAGGTGTTGCTGGTTAAAACACAGCAGGTTAGGCAGCAAAGCCAGTGCCAAGAAGAGGGGACTCTTTGGCCTTCCTGTTCAGATCTGTCAGCCAGGACTCCTTGATGGACCCAAGTTAAAAAACCCAATTAAGGATCACAGTCAATGAGATCCACTTGGCCCTCATTCCAATCACGACAGCAGTATTTTGTTTTTAATTGAGGTACTGATCCACTCTGTCAGGTGATGAAGATGGGAAACTAGTTCAATACTGCACTTGGAAAAATTGCATATTCTGGAGTATGGAGCAATAAGCAACTAAAAGCATGGCCTCAAATGGTGTAGCAATTAAAACCTGGCAAGTACAGGCGGCTAGAATTACAAGACATAAATATCCTGTAGTTTTGCAGGGCTGAAAGATATTACAGAAAAAAAGACAGGGAGCAGATGAGACAGGACTTTGAAAGCAAGCATGGAAATTCTAAAACTGTTTGTTAGGGAACCAATTAAATTCTTAATTCAGGTTGATCATTATTGTTAATCAGTACTAATTGACTAAACTTCTGCAAATTGACTAAACTTTCAACATTACTCAGTCTTAGAAAATAAACTGAATTGTTGTACTTAGAAATATATATGAATGAATAATTTCCACATACATCTATGAATAATACCTTTAGCCTCATCAGCCAAGGCCTCTAATAGTTAGATATGCTCTAACACATTGCTCTGTCTGAAGAACCAACTTGTCCTGGTCACTTACCTCCTACTGTGGCTTTTAGTGTTGTCCAAATGTCCCAACAAATTTGTATGTGCTCCCGTGCCTGAGTCAGACTTGCAATCTGAGGCAAAATAATTAATATGAAACAAAAGGCTGAAGTAGATTTTAAAATATTTTTAACCTCGGTGGAATAAGGCATTTGAAAATGTATTTTTTTTTGCTTGCAAACACTGCATAGTTACCCAACTCCCACGGATCATAAGACTGCAAATAGTTGACTTATGTCCACAATAAGATTCAAAGTCTTCACAACCAAAAGGACCTCCAAATCCATTCAGCATAGAGTTAAATATGTACAATTTGATATTAGTCAATATTTTATACAGTTTGGAGGCTAGAAAGAATGGGAACAGGAGCTGGAGCCTGAAGTGCAGATGCTGTGCAGCAATAACAAGTTAGCTGGATACGATCAACCAGAAGCCAGACACACTACTTGTGCTATGAGGTGGCATAATTTGCAGGGAGCACAAAGAATTACTGCCAGTGAGATAGGTAAAGGGAGCAACTGCTATAATGAAGGTTGCTGCACATATCGCATAGGTAAAAGGGTTCTTGCTGTTTGTGAGATCGAGGACGAAGTTGGCCAGGTAGGTAAGCAAGCTATGCATTGTGCATACAGCAGGAAAACAATCAAATCAGTTGGTAGGAAGTTGATTAGCTTAGACAGTTGGACAGTTAGTTTGTGATTAGAATGGTGCTGGAAAAGCACAGCAGGTCAGGCAGCATCTGAGGAGCAGGAAAACCGACGTTTCGGGCTGATGAAGGGTTTTTGCCTGAAACGTCGATTTTCCTGCTCCTCCAAAGCTGATTGACCTGCTGTGCTTTTCCAGCACCACTCTAATCCAGACTCTAATCTCCAGCATCTGCAGTCCTCAATTTTGCCTAGTTAGTTTATGATGCAAAGCATAGTCATCAGCTCGGTTCAATTCCATATCGGTTGAGGTCACCATAAAGGTTCTGCCTTCTCAGCCTTGCTCCTTGCCTGAGACATGGTGGCCCTCGGGTTAAACTCACCACCAGCTGTCTTTCTCTAATGAGAGAGTAATCCTATTGTTCTCTGGGAGTATGGCAACTTTACTTTTAGTAGGAAGGAGCAGTATAATGATTTCAGGAACTCGTATGTAATAATCTTCAGACAATCACCTGAGCCAAACAAAATTGCACAGGGACAAATAGTTTAGAAAAATAAATGTGTAGGGAAAAAGTAGAACAGGTGGCATGGGTTTCAAATCATGGTGTTAATTCATAGGTCATTAGCACAATACTGTGGGAAATATTGCTCAACTCGGGCAAGTCTTACTTAAAGCTTTATTCAACTAAAAGAAGTGAAGACAAAGATAATGGATGCTTCCTTTACAATCTTCAAAAGTTCACTCCATTCACTCATTGGACTCTTAAAACAGCCTCCATGGATTGGGAGGTAGCAAATATAATCCCATTATTCAATAAATGAAGCATAAAGAAAGTACTGAACCAAAGGCTAGTTAGCCTCGTCAGTAGCATGGAGAGATGCCATACCAGGGCAAAAACAGAGTAAGTTACATCAACACCGATTTATTATTATGGAGACATGATTTTGGACAAATCTGTTACATTTGCCAGCCCTTAACTGGTAGAACTTAAGGGGAAAACAGTGGATGTGTGTACTTGAATTTTCAAAAACACATTGAATATAAGGTGCGACACAAGACACCAAAGAAAATTAGGGCTCAGGCAATTAGGGCAATATAAAACTTGAGTTGTGAATGGTTATTCGTATCCTGGTATCTTGTAAAAGGGGCTATTTTTTGTTTGACAGGCCGTAAAAGGTGGGATACTGCAAGAATCAATATACCGGCCTCAGCTACTTACAATCTATGTTGAAGGCTGAATCTTACAACTTTTCACTCAATACGCGTTGTGTCAAGTTTCTGTAGGGATTCTCATCATATCTTGTCAAACATGTTTCGTTAATTGGTGACCGTTATGTCCAATTCTATCCACATATTACCACATGTTGTTCTTGGACAACTTGCCACTCACAAGACATCCAAAGAAAGGCTGGGAAGCTTGTGCTCACACTATATATGAAAGGTTGCTGTGCACCCAGGCACATATTGGCAATTCATTATTGTTCCTCACTGGCAGGGGAACGGCACAAGCCACAAAGCCATTGCACCCACGGAACATAGCCAGCATGGCCGATACAATCTTGCACATGCAAACCTGTTCTCTCACCCTAGTTGCCAATTAAATGCCACACACTTTACCTGCCCTTAGATACATCCCATCTAAGCATCCTCTCAGAGTCCCCAGTCTCCACTGGCCACCCGTAGTTACTGTCCAGTAGTGGGACATTACACACAAACAAGCAGTCAGATGTGTCCAAAAGTGACCTTTTGTTTTTAGCCCACGAAACGGAACACAAGGAAATGAATATCGGCTGAAGTTTGCCTCACAATGCAAATCGAATACTGTACTAGCATCCTGATCGTAACAGTTCATTATTCTGCACCTCGTTAGAAATCACTGGAGTTGTGTGTGTGTGGTGCTGGAAAAACACAGCAGGTCAGGCAACATCTAAAGAGCAGGCAAATTGACGTTTCAGGCATAAGGCTTTTATAAGCACTTGCTGATTAGATTTGATTAATTACTTACAGTGTGGAAACAGGCCCTTCGGCCCAACAAGTCCACACCGACCTGCCGAAGCGCAACCCACCCAGACCCATTCCCTTACATTTACCCCTTCACATAACACTATGGGCAATTTAGCATGGCCAAATCACTTAACCTGCATATTTTTGGACTGGGAGGAAACCGGAGCACCCGGAGGAAACCCACGCAGACACAGGGAGAATGTGCAAACTCCACACAGTCAGTCAGTCACCTGAGGTGGGAATTGAACCCGGTCTCTGGTGCTGTGAGGCAGCAGTGCTCACCACTGTGCCAGCATGCCGCCCGTACTTGGCCATGAAGGGCTTATGTCCGAAACATCAATACTCCTGCGCCTCAGATCTGCCCGACCTGCTGTATTTTCCAGCACCACATTCTTGACTCTGATACTCCAGCATCTGCAGTCCTCACTTTCTCCTACCAACTATTGGAACTGTGTCAATCAAGTCTTGTGGGTCTTAAAGTGGCCAAAGCAGGTGAGCTCTGCCATCCACAATAAAATTTCCTCCAGCGAAATGACTTCATCCTTTTCTTTAGACAACTGCTTTTGTTACCCCGACTCCACAACATTTATCACATTGGCTCGCTGCCTGCTGCAAGTGTGATGAGGACAGGATAGCAGGATATTACAGAACACTCTATCAGGACTATATCCTCAGATCCCACAACCACTTCAAGGTTTGGTGCCTCACCTGCAGCAGCTCTATCGTCTATTCCACCACAGCTCTGATTACATCCTGTGTACTAACATATGCTGCCAGTGCCGTACCAACACAGTACATTCAAAAAGGACCACCAGCTGTACTCCAACCGCACTCCCGCTCCCCCCACCCTTGCCCACTCCAGACTCACCTATTTGCATTTTGCATTGCATTCATTACAGTCTAACATCATGCTTACATGGCACATAATAAATTATATTTCCCTTTCATACAGCATTCTTGGAACTTCCACATCTGATTGGAGTTTGTGAGGGGGGAATTTCAACTGACAGTCACATTCTTTTAATTTATTGTCACTAACTTCGGCATCAGTGAGGCAACAATGTTAGTTTAGCTAGCATCACTGAGATGGTGCAATCAGTCACTGATTAACAATTGATGCATAAGCACACTCACTCTGCATGTAATGCATATATGCAAAGAAATATTTGCAAATGAAACATTGCTGAAGTTGGTAAACTTATACTTAAATGAATTTGCTTATTCAATATCCTAGCATGCAGCAGATGTGGATCCTTTGCTTTCGTTCATCAGAGTAACATTGATACTGCCCACCTTGGAGTTGTCCCAAGCCATTTTCCAGTTGTACTGCACATGAAAAGAATGCAACTGATGGCAGGGAATGCAGTTCATGGTGGAAACCATTGACATCAAGACCCACTTTCTTGCAAAGTAATCCTGGACTCCAAGTGGCTTCATGTTCCCTTTTAGTTCACACTACCCCAACAGTTCATTTCCAGCTCTCCCCCCAACTGGGCATCCACCACACAGAACTATCCACCCTCCACCTGAATGCCAATGTTTTATCTTACTAATGCATCTCTACATTTTACTTGGAGAGACCAATTTAGGGGTCACTACCAATAACCCCACACTTTAGCTGACGATGCCCTTGGATACAGTTCTGCATACTCTCCGGTTGCACCTTCAATTTCCCCACTTGTTTAAATGCCTTGGCTGCCATCTCCCTCAGTCTAGCGAAAGCTATCTATTTTGGCAGTGATCTCCCACTGCTCCTACAGGCCACCCTTGCACACTCCTTAACAACTGATGGACAGACACTGAGTTGACCATATTGACCCCAACTTCAAAGAGCAGTTCCAAGACATGACTGACCACATCCCTATTGTCTTCGTAGCTCCAACCAATGATATGCAAGTCCACTCATTATGGATGGACTATCGCCAACTTCAGGCTGCAATTGGACAGATCCCCTGTGGGTGGATATCCCAAGCCCGTTAACTAAAAGTGCCCCTCCACCCTCCTTGAATAGACCAAAATTAGCCCCATCCACATGCTATTTGGTTGAATACACATGCAGTATGTTGGCACACAGGCAACTGCTATGTGCTCTAAGTATTAAACTGACATCACACTCTACAATACAGTGACAGATCCCTCTGGGCACACAGCCTGTTTGTGCGACTGCATAAAATGTCAATAGGATGCCAGGAGCATACAGGTAGGTGCTCAGAAAATTAGTGCTCAGACAACAATTGAGCAACCTTGGATGCAGCCTGGTCAAATCTGTGAATTGGGTGCCTGCTCCTCTACTCAAAGTGTCCCTGCTGCAGTCTTTCAATACTAATTGCCAGTGTACCTTGCAATGAAACTCTACGGATCCCAAGTAGCCTGCAAGTGAATCAGGAGAAAGTGAGGACTGCAGATGCTGGAGATCAGAGCTGAAAAATGTGTTGCTGGAAAAGCACAGCAGATTAGGCAGCATCCAAGGAGCAGGAGAATCGACGTTTCGGGTATAAGCCCTTCTTCAGGAATGAGGAGGGTGTGTCAAGCAGGCTAAGATAAAAGGTAGGGAGGAGGGACTTGGGGGAGGGGCGTTGGGAATGCGATAGGTGGAAGGAGGTTAAGGTGAGGATGATCGGCTGGAGAGGGGGTGGGGACGGAGAGGTCAGGAAGAAGATTGCAGGTCAAGAAGACGGTACTGAGTCCGAGGGTTGGGATTGAGTTGAGGTGGGGGGGGAAATGAGGAAGCCGGCGAATCTGCATTCATCCCTTGTGGTTGGAGGGTTCCTAGGCGGAAGTTGAAGTGCTCTTCCTCCAGGCGTTGTGTTGCCATGGTCTGGCGATGGAGGCAGCCAAGGACCTGCATGTCATTGGCGGAGTGGGAGGGGGAGTTAGTGTTCAGCCACGGGGCGGTTGGGTTGGTTGGTGCGGGTGTCCCAGAGGTGTTCTCTGAAACGTTCCGCAAATAGGCGGCCTGTCTCCCAATGTAGAGGAGGCCACATCATTATTGATACTACAAGTTAGATAACAAAGCACATAAACAAATGAATTAAGAGCTGGAATAGGTCATTCAGCTTTTGGATCCATTTCAAATCATGGCTGATTCAACTGTAATCTGAATTTCACATTTCACAGAGGTCACAAACCTCAAAGAAAGATGTTCACTTCATCTGTTTCAACCAGACAATTCCTGATTTTTAAAATCATCCCTAGTTTTAGTTTCTTCTATAAGAGGAAACATGCTCTTCACAGCTACTTCCTCAAGACTCCTCTTCTATGATTCAAGTAAGTTACCTCCTATTCATCTAAATTTCAGATTTATCCAACCTTTCTTCATCAGACAAACTGCTTATTCCAGCTATTAGTTGAGTTGAGCCCACTCTGCCCTGCCTTAAATGCATCACATATTTCCTTAAATAGGACTGTGCACAGTACTCCAAATGTGGTCACACCAGTGCTTTGAGTAACTGAAGCATAGCCTCCCTATCTTCTGTACTCAAATCATTTATTAGCTTTCTTCGTTACTTGTACCTGCAGATGAAACTTTTGTGATTCATGCACACGACACCCAGATCTCTCTGCATCTCAGAGATTCACAATCTCCCAACATTTAGATAATATGCTTCTTTTTTTTCCTTCCTGCCAAACTAGACAATTTCACATTTTCTCACATTATACTCCAATGACCACATCTTTGCCCATTCACTTAACTGTCCGTGTGTTTTTGCAATCACATGTTCTCTTCACAACTTAATTTCCGTTCTGTATTTGTGCCACTGACAAATTTGGCAACCATATCTTCTGTCCCTTCATCTAAGTCATAAATTGCAGTCCCTTTGACACACCACTTGTTATATTTTACTCAGCTGAAAAAACACCGTTTATGCCTATTATCTGTTTCAAGTCAGCCAGCCAGTCTTTTAATTCATGCTACTATGCTACCCTCGTGAAATTTTATTTTCGGCAATAACTTTTGATGTCTTTGATGGATATCTAACTGTAGTACATCAACTGGTTCCCTATATTTACAGTACTTATTAACATCTCAAAGAAATCCAACAGTTTGGCCAAATGTGGTACCCTTTACAAAACCACGTTGAAGCTGTCTGATTATCTTGAACCTATCAAGTGACATAACCTGTTAACAGTACTGGCTAATATTTTCTCTGTGACAGTTGTTAAACTAACTAACCTGTAGTTCTCTTAGTACTGATTCCCTTCCTATCAAAATAAAGGAGTTCCATTTACTATCTTCTAACCAAATGGGATCATGCCTGAATCGAGGATGATTAGGAAAATTAAGAGTAATGAGTCAACTAACTGACAAGCCACTACTTTGAAGACCCCAGGATGAAGTCCATCAGAAGCCATATACTTGTCAGTCTCCACAATTTACTCACACCACTTCTGTGGTGATTCTGAGTTGTTTCCTTCCTTCCATTTCCTGATTTAATTGTGCTTCTGTGATATTGCTTATTTCCTTACTTTTCATTACTAATTCTCCAGTCTCACTTTCTACTTAACAAACACTTGCTTTGTTGACCTTTCTTCTTCAAATTCGATTTTTAAAAAAAATACTCAGCATACTTTAATATTTCTGTCGAGCCTTCTCTTTTACTTTGGTCATTCTTTGGTAATTTTCCCTCTTTACTCTGGTCATTCTTTGCGGTATTTTATATTCTGACCTGCCACTTGATTCTTCGCAGAATCATATACTTTTTCTTATAACTTGATACTGTCTTTACCACTGCTACTTAACCGTTAATGGGTGTGTCTGTCCCTTGAAATTTTTTCGAATTCACTAGCACCTATCTATTCTGTGCATTCTGAAAGGCTCCCTCAAGTTTGTGTCACTACATCACTATTGATTATCCTTTAATCGACATTACAAATTCAAAGTACTTTGGAAGAGAAAGCAGAGAAACTGCAAAAATATTTGGATAGGGTGGAAAAAAAAGGATAAGTAAATGGTTAACATGGTAGATGGAATAAAACGTAGGTAACTCTGAAGGCATTCATTCTGGCAGAAAGCATAAAGTTTATAAATTTGAGATACTTGAGGGTGAATTTCCCATTTTTGGGCAAAGCATTTTTCTGGGTCAAACTCATGGTCGACCATGCATAACGACCTGTATTAACTAGCTCCTCAATTCCCCCGACTTGAACCTAGAAGGACTGGTGAATGGGGTGGCAGAAAGGATGGCAGTACTTCTACCCATTGTCCAGCAAAGGAAATCACACCAAGAGTCTTAGTCAGCCTAGACCAAGATGGCAATGTAGTCCCCTGGTGAAGTGCACTGAACAATGTTGAGAGAAGATTAATAATCTTCTGTGCTGTGCAAGGCTAAGCACCCTCATTTTCTCTGATGTCTTGCACTCACAAGCCACTAATGACTAAATCTGTCACCACATACTCATCTCTCTAAGGCTTATGGACTACAACTCATTATTCCATGCATTATTTCATCTTAGTTTCCTTTCACTCACCACATTCTCCAAAACTACGAACTCAACCTGCCCTCTGCACTTCCATATCACTCATTGCGGACATGGTATCTCCTCTGCTGTTGATGCATCACCAATAATTACTCTTCCATCATAATAGATACCTTCGTCTGCAGAAAAATTGGTCGAACCCAAATTGGAATCAGACGAACCCTCAACTCATTGCAGCAGGACCTCAATTAATTGCTCTTAATTCCACAAAGGAAAGACTATTCTTTGATTTTAAGACGAGGATAATTGGTTGATGCAGTTTATTAGCTGTCCAATTTGCTGATATATACTATAGATGTGACACTGATGTAGCAAAATGCCATACAGCAATGTGTCAAAACCATCCCAAAGCTACGACAGAGTTCCCTTTATGTTCATGTCCACATTAGTTTTCTGGTTATTCAACAGATTATCTTCTACCATTTCCTCCACTTCCGGCATAATGCTACAGCCAAATACATCTTTCCTCCTCCTTTCAGGATTCTGAAGTGACCATTCCCTTGACACGTGCTCTAGTCCTCAATTATCCATAGCAGCCTGTCACCTTCCACTGCACATATTCTACTTTTCCATTCAAACAGGGAAGGTACAGCACCTTCCTTTTATTGTTGCAACCTTCAAACTCCTAAATGTGTGTTTCAGGTAGAAAAGCAATTGAAATCACAATGTGATCTCTGCACAGGGTACAGCAAAGACCGAGTGATTGTCTTGCAGAGCACCTCAATGCAGACCACAAATATTAAAACCCAAGCCAGCAGTGGACTCTCATTTTAATTCTTTACATTGCTCTCACACTGATACCTCTTTCCTTGGCCACTGCACTGTTCCAACAAAGCTCACTGCAAGCATGAGGGACAGCATTTCATCTTTCGTTTAGGTGCTTTCCCTCTACTAGACATAATTCTGAGTTCAACAATTTGAGTGCAAACTCTCACTCCTGATTTTGTTTTCTTTGATTACTTCATTACTTTATCTTATTTTCACTTTCAGCCAGCAAGATTTCTGCTCTTTTGCTTCTTTGTTTGCCTTATCATCATTCCCTTTGGCTCTTTAAGACTATTCTACTGTCATTCAATCCCAAACTTTCCTTCTATTCTGGGTGCACCTAGCCCTTGCTCAAAATCTATAATCTTTTTCCAATCTTAATGCAACGTTATCAACTTAAAATGTTGACTGTTTCTCTCTCTACAGTTGCCATATGATCAGCTGAGTATTTCTAACATTTTATTTTTAATTCATCCATGTGCATTTTTCTGCTTATCAAAATTAAGTTCATTCGCCAATTACCTGCCATTTTGAACATTTATTAAAATCTTCCTTTGTTTTGTGTAGTTATTAGACGACCGCCAATCCCAATTTGGAGTCATCTACAAATTCAGAAACCAAGCTGCATTTCTACTTTAAATCCCTATACTTCATGAAAAAGACAATTTTTTTTTAAGTCAGTTGTAATTGGGTTATTAAATCTCAGAAATTGGCACTTTTCTTATGACATTAGTTGAGATCATTGATTAATCTTGTAGATGGATTTTTTTCCACATATTTTACAATTTATACTGTACCCATACAGCTACACTTCCAAATTTAAGCCTGTCTCACCTGCTCTGAAGTACTTGGTGATTTCCGACTTATCTCTAGACTAGCTGCTGCAGCCATTAATAAAGAAGTCTTTTGACCAATTAAAATGGCCTTGTCAGTTGAGACCATCTGTGAAAGCTAAACAGAAATATGTTACATTGACAGGTGCTGTTAAAAGCACAGAAAAAAAAAATGCATATAAAATTCAAATTTGGTGGTGGTCTTGGTGGTGGAATTAGTGCAAAATCAATAAAAGAACATCAGTCATTCACGACACAATCCACCTAATTTTCTTTTCCATTGACTTCAAATTATGTTTCCCCTTCGACATCCTTAAATAATCAACTGAAATGTGACAGTTTTCAACACTATGGTAACAGCATTTAAAAATCATATGGCTGGCATTCTCCTTTTCTCATTGACCATCCTATTCAGTCCTCTGTCCAAATCCTCTTCCACTTAAGAATTGCTAAAATAGAAAATCATTTTCCAAGAACACAGAAATAGTTCCTCCGTAATCAAAAGCAGAAAGGTTACTGTAACTTTCCAGAGATAAACTCTTAAAACTAAAATATTTTTAAAAACACTATTTTATTTAATTCACTCATTGGACATGAACATCATTGGATTTTTTGTCCCCTT
The DNA here is from genome assembly GCF_020745735.1 of Hemiscyllium ocellatum. Taxonomy (NCBI): domain Eukaryota; kingdom Metazoa; phylum Chordata; class Chondrichthyes; order Orectolobiformes; family Hemiscylliidae; genus Hemiscyllium; species Hemiscyllium ocellatum. The sequence goes on along the minus strand of NC_083411.1, from coordinate 98,610,068 downwards.
GTTATCCTTGAAAATGTGGGATGAGCTGCCTATCTCTTTGTGGCGTACATGGAACATTCCTGGTACCAGTCCTACTCTGGCCCTCACCCACAACTCTACCTCCAGTACATCAATGAACCATTGGTGCTGCTTTCCTCTCTCATCCAGAATTAGGAAAGTTTATCTATCTTGTTTCCAACTTCCACCTTGCTTTGACCTTCACAAGGCCCATCTCTGACTCATTCCTTGACATCTGTTTCCATTTCTGGGGATTGGTTGATTCCCAATATCCACTACAAATCCAACACACAGTTACCTTGACTATACTTCCTCACAACCTGCTTCCTATAAATACACCGTTTCATCTTCCCAGTTCCTCGGACTCTGTCACATCTGATTTGATGACACCAACTTCGATATGGACTCTCCTGAAACGTCCACATTTTTCCACAACGAAGAATTCCCCCAGAACTGTAGTTGAGAGTGCCCTCAGCCAGATCCAATCCATCTCCTACGCTCCTGCCCTTATTCCCTGTCTTCCCTTCCACAATAATCGGGTCTCCCTTGTCCCCACCTACCATCCCACCAACATCCACATTCGTAGGATCATTAGCCGCCATTTTCACCACCTCTACCGGATCCCACCACTGGACGCATATTCCCTTCTGTTCCCTTGTCAGCCTTCCACAGGAATCATTCCCACTGGGATCTGCTAATCTCCTCCTCCGCACTCCCAACACATCTCCACACTGCAACGGCCCCTTCCTCTGCAATTGCACAAGGTGTATCACCTGCTCATTTTCTGCCTTTAACCTCATCATCCACAACCCCAAACACACTTTACTGAATCAGCACTTCCCCTGCATTTCACTCAATCCAGTCTAATGTATTTGCTGCTCACAATGTGGTCACCTCCACATTGGGGAAACGAAGCGCAGACCGGGTGACTGCTTAACAGAATGGTTATGTTCTGTCCTCAAAGTGATCCTGAGCTTTCAATTGCCTGCTATTTCAATACACCACCATGGTTTCTGACCAACATCTGTCTCAGGTTTACTGCAGTCCTCCAGTGAAGTTCAGTACAAGGTGGAAGAACAGCACCTCATTTCCTGCATGGAAACTCCATTGTCTCTGGACTCAGTATAGAGTTCAACAAATTTTAGGGCTTGAGCACCTTCCCCCATCCCCACACACCAGGCCTGGTCATCACATGGGCAGCTACCACATATTACTTATTGTATGCTATTAATAACCATCATTAACACTTATTCATTCCTAGAATTCTTGAGAAGATTTGTAGCTCCAGTTGTGGATGAAGTCATGGATTCGTTTGCCAAGCTGGTGTGGTTTTCTGTAAACATTTTGTCACTTCGCTAGGTGACATCATCGTTGTGTCTTTTATAAGGTATTGGGGTCTGTCTACCCTAGTATTTATACGTCTCTGTTTGTTGGTATTTCTGGTTCTGCATCTGAGTGGTTTGTATATGGAGTCCAGTTCAATGTGTCTATTGATCGAGTTCCATTTGGAGTGCTAGATGCCAAGGAATTCTCTGGTGTGTCTCTGTTTTGCCTGTGCCAGAATGGTTACATCGTCCCAGTTGAATGTGTGCTATTCATGCTCCCAGGCTGACCTTTACTGTCCAACTGTTTTTCTCTCTCTTTGGGCTCTATCGCTGCCTATTGTTTACTCCTCCCTCACCCCATCTTCTGTATAAATACCAACCTTTTCCTAGCTACCACCAATTCTGAAGATAAGACCCAAAATGTTATGTCTGCTTCCTCTCCACAGATGCTGCCAGACCGGCTAAACTTTTTAAGCAATTTCTGCTTTCATATCTGAGTTAGGATGCAGTTGTTTGAAAATGGAATTACAGATTCATGAAGATCATTACGTTCCGTCTTGGAATCAAAATCTAAGACCACATCTGACATAAGCAGGAATCCAATTTGCTAATTGATTTGTCTCTATGAGAAGATAAGCAAAAGAAACTTATTTGTGCTGTTAATTTCTTCTTTAATGATTCCTCTGCTATTGTTAAAACACTTGACTTCTTTGACCCAAACTATTCAATCTACTTTTAAAATGGCTTTCGGGTTGGGTGACAGGAATTAAGAAGTCTTCTTAAATTTATTGCACCAATCTTTGACCTGTATTTAGTCCTACTATTCAGCATGTTTTTCTCCTGAACCTGTTCCCAGCACCCCCACACTTGGCAATAAATCCTGTACACAAGGCATTTTAGACAAACATGGCAGTGTTTTTGCATCTTAGGAAAATATGCTACAGCTTAGGGAAAAAAAAACATTGGTTCAGTTCTTCTACATCAATAAAGCCTTGCTCCAAAGTCATTTTATTTTCAAATTCTGCATCCTCACTCAGGATTTTTCTTTTGTTCTTTTCCCAACACTACTTTTTGGCCTCAGTTCCCATTGGCCATTTTACCACATGCAGCAACAATTTATTTTCACCATTCCTCAGCCTAATCCCACGGAAAGCCTCATTCATTGTGGCTACTTTCCACTCCAATACAAATGCTTCCTTCACTCACTAACATTCTCTTCAATCACGTCTGCAGCTCCAAGTTCAACTTTGAACCAGTCATCATACGACACTGCCTGTCAAAGTTTAAGAGACATTTTATGATCCTGACCCTATTTGCATTTTAATTTCATTCCCCAGTCTTCTTCTTGATTGCAATTACCTCTCCGCTTCTAGAAAGAGCTCTAACTTAAGCCATGTCAAACTCAAATCAATCCTATTCAGCTCCCAAGATGTTGCTTTTTCCTCTGTTTCTAACCTCGTCATCTCGTCCTCAATCTGCCCCTTCAATATCTTATTACCACCCACTACACAATGGGCAGAATTTAAGATTTAGATGCTCTCAGCTTTACATGTAGAGGGCTAATATTCTTTGGTTGACCTTCCACTGCTTCCACCTCTTCACAATCTAATGGTATGACTGGGCAACAACCTCGATTAAGTGCTGACCCCTGCAGATGTTCTCTCACTCCTAGATTCTCCGACATACTGATCCAAGTTCCTATCCTACATTATCTCCCCATCATGCTCTGAAGTCCCAATTCTCCTGGTACTAGACTCCCAGGTCTTTGACTCGAGAGAACATTTGTAAATCCAGTCCTATCCACTGCTGCTTCTGATGGCGACTCATGGCGTAAAGGGAACAAAAATCTCTCCACACTTTAGCTCAGATCTGTTACCTTAAATTTCAGCTCTATCGAGAAACGAATACTTCAACCCACAATTTTTCCACACCCTATTCCCTGCTTTACTGTGGGCAATGATGTGAGAGATCAATAAATATTCCTATTGAAAGGATGTTGTAAGGAAATACATTTTTTTCAATTTACATAGCTAAATTGTGAAAGGTGAATGGTTGTTTATCAAAAAAGCAGACACTTCAGCTGGCGTGTTTGGAGCAGCTGAGTATCTTATGCATCCACTTTACAGATATCACAATGGCATGCATTTGAATGAAACAGAATAAAATATTAGGATACAGTTTCTACTTACCCGATAAGAAAGAGTGAAAAAGTCTCTCATTCTGCTTGGACAATTCTCACACTGCAGAGCTAAATTCCAGGCTTACAAACAAAAGACATGGGCATCATTTATAATTATTAAGGCTTTTCTAAAATATCTGATTATTTACAATAGCTTTGTACCGATAAGAAAAAATATTGGAACTCATCATTTTATGAATTTATGATCAAATTAATTGATTTTACAATCATCACAAATTCTTTTAGTCCATTTTCATACTTGTGAAGGATTTTTAAAATGTACTTCACCAATCACAGTGCTATTGGCTTGACGGGCACAAGGTCCAAATATTCAGCTGAGCGATAATCTTTACATTTCAATCTTTGGACCAAACTAAAACTGATAATTTTAATATTTAAGGTACAGGTTGCATCCAGTTTCGACATTTCAGACTTTGCATCAGGGAAGAGGCTGAATCCCATTGTCAGGTTTATAAAGGCGTAGGTTGGCCCAGTAAAACAACTAAACAATTCTGCAAGAAACAGAGTATGCCTTTCAAATTTGGGGATAAATAGTTGCTCGGGTGAATAGAGTTTCAGAACAAAGACCACCCACCGGATCAGAGTGTGGGGTGTGGTGCATGAACTAGACCGTGAAAGGAGATGTTTCCATGGTTGTCAATAACTCTCTGCAGTTTGGAGAGGGCCACACTCTCTCAGAATTGCAAAGGACCCACTCTGTACGACACCCTCAGGAGAATTCATACTCTCAACAGACAGTATTTCAATTCCATCTCAAACATCAAAAACTGTAAGTACAACAAACTTTTATCCACCCACCTCCATAACCAGCACTCCTCAAACATTCCAGAAGATTCCCCTGGCCTCGGAAATGCAACTAGCCATGCGGCTGATGCAGCTACCACCCCCACGCTGATTGGTGATGTCACTTCCGCCTCCATCAAGGTCACTCCAACAGACACTTCTGGCCCTCACATCATCGCTGATGCCACACGCTCAGTGACTTTCGCCACCCCTACTGCAGTGTCTGTCACCACTTCTGCCCCCACCAGCGCCACTCACCTGCATTGTGCTGACACGCCCCCCCACAGACCCCAGTGTCACTATCCCCACCCCCTAGAACCCTGAGGGGAACACTACCCTTGCTCATGACTCCAGCCCCATTCCCCCCACCATCACACCCACTCCAGGTACAGGCTCCGATCCCACTCCCAGCTCCACACCCACACCAGATCCCAGCTCCCAGCCCTGCCAAGTTTTCACCATTCCCCCAGATCTCTCCCTCACTGAGGACGAACGATCAGTCCTCAGCAAAGGACTCACCTTCATCCCCCTCCACCCACGCATCAATGAATTTAATACACGCCGTGACGTCGAACAATTCTTCTGTCGCCTCTGCCTCCGAGCTTACTTTCACAATCAGGACTCCCGCCCACCTTCCGAGGACCCCTTCGCCCACCTCCAACGCACTGCATCCACCTGGACACCCTGCGCTGCCCTATTCCCTGCCCTCGACCTCTTCATTTCCAAATGCCGCCGGGACATTAACCGCCTCAACCTGTCTACCCTACTCTAACCTCTCACCCTCACAACGCGCAGCCCTCCAATCCCTCTGCTCCAATCTAAACCTCACGATTAAGCCAGCGGATAAAGGGAGAGCAGTGGTAGTCTGGCGCACTGACCTCTACACCGCTGAAGCCAAATGCCAATTCGAGGACACCTCTTCCTACTGCCCCCTCGACCATGACCCTACCCCCATCACCAAACCATCATCTCCCAGACCATACAGAACCTCATCACCTGAGGAGATCTCCCACCCACAGCTTCCAACCTCATAGTCCGGGAACCCCGCACTGCCCGGTTCTACCTCCTTCCCAAGATCCACAAGCCTGACCACCCTGGCCGACCCATTGTCTCAGCATGTTCCTGCACCACTGAACTCATCTTTACTTACCTCGACACTGTCCTATCCCCACTAGTCCAGGAACTCCCCACATACGTTCGAGACACCACCCACACCCTCCACCTCCGACAAGACTTCCATTTCCCCGGCCCCCATCTTCACCATGGATATCCAATCCCTCTACACCTCCATTCGCCATGACCAGGGCCTCCAAGCCCTCCGTTTTTTCCTCTCCAGACATCCCCAACAGTACCCTTCCACCGACACACTCATTCGTTTGGCCGAACTGGTCCTCCCCCTCAACAATTTCTCCTTTGAATCCTCCCACTTCCTCCAGACCAAAGGGGTAGCCATGGGCCCATGGCTCTTCCTCCGCTACACTGATGACTGCATTGGTGCCACCTCGTGCTCCCGCGAGGAGGTTGAGCAATTCATCAACTTCACCAACACCTTCCACCCTGACCTTAAATTTACCTGGACCATCTCTGACACCTCCCTCCCCTTCCTGGACCTCTCTATCTCCATTAATGATGACTGACTTGACAATGACGTTTTTTACAAACCCACTGACTCCCGCAGCTACCTGGCTTACACCTCTTCCCACCCTATCTCTTGCAAAAATGCCATCCTGTATTCCCAGTTCCTCCGCCTCCGCTGAATCTGCTCCCAGGAGGACCAGTTCCGCCACAGAACACACCAGATGGACTCCTTCTTTAGAGACCGCAATTTCCCTTCCCATGTGGTTAAAGATGCCCTCCAACGCATCACGTCCACATCCCGCACCTCCGCCCTCAGACCACACCCCTCCAACAGTAACAAGGACAGAACGCCCCTGGTGCTCACCTTCCACCCTACAAACCTTTGCATAAACCAAATCATCCACTGACATTTCCGCCACCTTCAGAAAGACCCCACCACCAGGGATATATTTCCCTCCCCACCCATTTCTGCCTTCCGCAAAAACCGTTCCCTCCATGACTACCTGGTCAGGTCCACGCCCCCCTACGATACACCATCCCATCCTGGCACTTTCCCCTGCCACCGCAGGAACTGTAAAACCTGTGCCCACACCTCCTCCCTCACCTCTATCCAAGGCCCTAAAGGAGCCTTCCACATCCAAAGTTTTACCTACACATCCACTAATATCATTTATTGTATCCGTTGCTCCCGATTCAGTCTCCTCTACATTGGGGAAACTGGGCGCTTCCTAGGAGAGCGCTTTAGGGAACATTTCTGAGATACCCGCACCAATCAACCACACCGTCCTGTGGCCCAACATTTCAACTCCCCCTCCCACTCTGCCGAGGACATGGAGGTCCTGGGCCTCCTTCACCGGCGCTCCCTCACCACCAGACTCCTGGAGGAAGAACGCCTCATCTTTGCCTCAGAACACTTCAACTCCAAGGCATCAATGTGGACTTCAACAGCTTCCTCATTTCCCCTTCCTCCACCTCACCCTAGTTTCAAACTTCCAGCTCAGCACTGTCCCCATGACTTGTCCGACCTGCCTAGTTCCTTTCCCACCTATCCACTCCACCCTCTCCTCCCTGACCTATCACCTTCATCTCCTCCCCCACTCACCCACTGTACTCTATGCTACTCTCTCCCCACTCCACCCTCCCCTAGCTTATCTCTCCACGCTTCAGGCTCACTGCCTTTATTCCTGATGAAGGGCTTTTTGCCCGAAACATCGATTTCGCTGCTCATTGGATGCTGCCTGAACTGCTGTGCTCTTCCAGCACCACTGATCCAGAGCCATGACTGCTTATTCTAGCTGGTGAAACAGAAAGGGCTTTATTACTGTCTCAAAATATATTGCCAGAATTGTTGAGTTTCACCAGCAATTTTTGTTTCTCTTTCCGATCTCTTGCATTCCCACAACTTGATGTTTATTTAGACAAGTTTGAAAGCTGAAAATCTCAATGCCACCTTGACAAGAATGTCATCTTAGGAGACTACTTAAGTCAGCAAAAGGAAAATTCAAGCATTCTTTAAGACAAAGAGATATTTGTATCAGATATCTGTGCAAATACTGCTTCTTTCAATAGCCTGTCTTTTGCTCATTCAGAATCACAGTAATGTAATTGATTCCAATTAAACAATACTCTGATTAACCAAAAGGTGATATGGTCATACAGCAGTTTGGACGGAGTTCAGAAGACAAACAAACAAATAAATAAATAATCATTTTACTGATCCCCTTATGGGCGAGTTGATTTCCTCTAATGGATTTCCTTGAGGAGGTCGGCACCATATGCGAAACTCACAACTGGAACTTCAAATTTAATCAGAATCTAAAATATTTGATTGGTGCCCAAATGCGAATATCACTGATAGTACTTGGCTGTTTGGGTGAAGAGCCTACACACTATTTGAAACATATTTGTTTGAGGACTGGTATGTCTGGGAATCATAGCAGTAAATTGGTCACCAGTATTTCAGTCTGCCTAATTTTTCTTACTCATGCCCAACCAAGGTTGAAATTTACCCCCTTCATTCGACAAGTCAAGTGCAATACACATCTTTACTTCATACTTGATGGAAACCTTGGTCATATTTACAAATAAGTTAAACACTGAATGTTCCAACAGTTTTTTTGGTCAAACAGCTCTGATATTGTTCAGGCTTTAGCCTTTGGATAATGAAGTTATCCTAGCATTTAAAAAGGTACATATTTATCAATATTTAACAAGAACACATTTTTACCTATTTTTCGAAACCAATTTGCTTCACTACTCTTCAGTTCAACAGTCATTTTTCCCTCAGCCATGTGTACTGTTAGTTTTTCATGAGCTACAAAAAAATGCACAAAACTTTTATACAGCAAAGTCACTGTTAAGAATTCTTGCATATCCTCTTTAAAACAAGAAATTTGTTTACTACTCTTCCTGAACATAAATAAAGTTAAACATGTGACAGTCACATGAAATAACCTTGGAAAAATTAAAACAGCCAATTCTAAATTTTCTTCTTGCAATTCCCCATGTTCAATATACATAACATCAATTCATCATAAGGTCACATTAACTATTAGCTAGACACAGAAAATCTGAAGGAGCAACATAAAAGAACATCTGGTTAATTAGAGGTCATTCATTAGGCCCTGAAGGAGTTAAACCAAAATTGATGAACTTCTATGATTGAAATAATGGCAAATATTTTATTTTAACTAAACTTTAGCAATTAACATTGGTTAACCATTTCAGAAAAAGTGAGGACTGCACATGCTGGAGATCAGAGTTGAGACACCTTGGAAAAGCACAGCCAGCCAGGCAGTATCACAGGAGCAAGAGAATCGACATTTCAGGCAAAACCCTTCATCAAGAATGACGCTTGTGAGCCGAGGTGGTGGAGAGATGGGGAAGGGTGGGGATAACAGAGTGCAATAAGTAGATGAAAGTGGGGGTAATGGTGATAGGTCAAAGAAGAGGGTGGAGCAGACAGGTGGGAAGGAAGATAAGACACGGATAACAGGTTATGACGGCAGTGCCGTGTGTGAAAGTTGGAACTGGGATACGGTGGGGGGGGATGAAGAACTGGTGAAATGCACATTGATGCCATGTGTATGGAGGGTTCCCAGGCAGAAGATGAAGCATTCTTCCTCCAGATGTCAGGGGGTTAAGGGTGTGGCTATGGAGGACATCCAGGACCTGCATTTCCTTGGTGGAGTGGGAGGGTGAGTTGAAGTGTTCGGCCACGGGGCAGTGGAGTTAATTGGTGCGGGTGTCCTGGAGTTGCTCTCTGAAGGACTCTGCAAGTAGGTACCCTGTCTCCCCAATGTGGAGGATACCACACTGGATTGGAGGTTGGCTAATGTTGTTCCACTTTTTAAGAAAGGTGGGAGAGAGAAAGCAGGAAATTATAGACCAGTTAGTCTGACCTCAATGGTGGGAAAGATACTGGAGTCAATTATAAAGGATGAAATTACGATACATCTGGATAGCAGTAACAGGATAGGTCAGAATCAGCATGGATTTATGAAGGGGAAATCATGCTTGACTAATCTTCTGGAATTTTTTTGAGGATGTAACTTTGACAATGGACAAGGGAGATCCACTGGATCTAATGTGCCTGGACTTTCAGAAAGCCTTTCAAAAAGTCCCACATAGGAGGTTAGTGAGCAAAATTAGGGCGCATGGTATTGGGGGCAAAGTACTGACTTGAATTGAAAATTGGTTGGCTGACAGGAAACAAAGTAGTGATAAACAGCTCCCTTTCGGGATGGAAAGCGGTGACCAGTGGGGTACCGCAGGGATCAGTGCTGGGACTGCAGCTTTTTACAATATATATTAATGATATAGAAGATGGCATTAATAGTAACATTAGCAAATTTGCTGATGATACAAAGCTGGGTGGCAGGATGAAACGTGAGAAGGATATTAGGAGATTACAGGGTGACCTGGACAGATTAGGTGAGTGGACAGATGCATGGCAGATGCAGTTTCATGTGGATAAGAGGGACTGAGTATAGAAGCAAAGAGGTTCTTCTGCAGCTGTACAGGGTCCTGGTGAGACCACACCTGGAATATTGTGCGCAGTTCTGGTCTATTGAGGGAGTGCAGCGTAGGTTCACAAGATCAATTCCTGGAGTGGCAGGACTATCTTATATTGAAAGATTGGAGTGACTGGGCTTATACCCTTGAGTTTAGAAGACTGAGAGGGGATATGATTGAGACGTATAAGATTATTAAAGGATTGGACTCTCTGGAGGCAGGAAACATATTTCCGCTGATGGGCGAGTCCCGAACCAGAGGACACAGCTTAAAAATAAGGGGTAGGCCATTTAAGAAAGAGATGAGGAGAAACTTCTTCACCCAGAGAGTGGTGGCTGTGTGGAATGCTCTGCCCCAGAAGGCAGTGGAGGCCCAGTCTCTGGATTCGTTTGAGAAAGAGTTGGATAGAGCTCTCAAGGATAGTGGAATCAAGGGTTATGGAGATAAGGCAGGGACAGGATACTGACTGAGGATGATCTGCCATGATCATAATGAATGGTGGAGCAGGCTCGAAGGGCAGAATGGCCTACTCCTGCACCTATTGTCTATAAATGTTTACAACCTAGAAGATCAAGGGCTACAAATCGATTGAAGAATCATCACCTGATGATTCCTTCCCACGCCAAAAGCCATCCTGCCTGTATTTCCATTCCTTCAACTCACTGGGACAAAATTCTGGAATTCCCAGCAGCACCATGGGTTTATCATGGACTGCAGTGGTTCAAGAAAGTGCCTCATCACCACCTTCGCAAGAATAATTGAGTGTGGGAAATAAATGGGACTCGGCCAATAACGTCCCCAACTTGTGAAAGAATAAATAAAATTGCCCATTCACACTAGGCTTGTCATTTACTACTGGTAAATTAGAGATGGGAAATGATGATATTGAAAGTCTATGCTGATGCCCCATTTCAAACTGCCTCACCTGCTATGGTTCTCTGAAGTCTTTGTAGTGATAATTAAATTTATTTGTGCCAATAATTTAGCAGAATTGTAATGAATTACTTCATCACTCAAATAAGAGAGCCATTTTAAACTACTACTCTTTCCATGTACGTTCTGTCTGGTGTATTATTCCCTGTTCTACTATGTTTGCCATTAGGTAAAAACAATGACTGCAGATGCTGGAAACCAGATTCTGGATTAGTGGTGCTGGAAAAGCACAGCAGTTCAGGCAGCATCCGAGGAGCAGGAAAATCGACATTTCGGGCAAAAGCCCTTCATCAGGAATACAGGCAGAGAGCCAGAAACGTGGAGAGATAAGTGACAGGAGGCCCCCTCCTCTCACTTATCTCTCCACGCTTCAGGATCTCTGCCTGTATTCCTGATGAAGGGCTTTTGCCCGAAACGTCGATTTTCCTGCTCTGTTTGCCATTACTCAACTCCTCCATTAATTCAACTCCAATGTGTTCATATATTATTTAATATAACTGGGAAAATCCTCGCAGGAGACATGGCATTCACAGATAAATATCTAATGCATCATAAAGAAAATAGCTTGCATTTTATATGTATTACACAACCTCAGGACAATCCAAATCATGCAACTTTTCAAGCACTGTCACTGTCATATTAAAGAAATGCAGCCACCAATTTCGAAGTAGCAATCATCTGTAACCAGCCAATTAAAAATATTTTAGTGACGTTGGTTGCAAGATAAACATTGTCCATTCCTCTAGCCAATCTTTTCCTTTCATTTTTTAAAATAGTGCGATAGAAACTTTCATATTCATACCAAAGCAGTCAAGGCCTTAATTTATTTCTCAATGAAACATACGATAAACCAGAATATAAATGCACATCTGTTGAAAAGGAGCAAAGTTTTGAAATTATTCTCTCCAATATTAACCACTTCAAGCAATATAACTAATATGATTAAAAAATTAGGTTCTCAGTTGCAATATCCTCAGAATATCAGATCTTATTGGACCTACCAGCCTTTAAATATGATTTAAGAGAGTCCAGCCGCTCAAATCTGCCAATAGCAACAACATATTTATAGTTAGGTGTTGACAGTGTAAAACATTAGAAACTATAGGTTACTTCCAAAATAAGCAACACTTGAGTATACTTTAGAAATATGTGGTTCCGATCAGCAACATTCAATTTCGTAGAACAATAGGGCTACGTCTGCACACCAAGGTTCAATTCCAGCCTCGGGTGACTGTCTGTTTGGAGTTTGCACATTCTCTCCTGGGTTTCCTCCGGGTGCTCCGATATCTTCCCACAATCTAAAGATGTGCAGATTAGGTGAATTGGTCATGCGAAATTACCCACAGTGTTCAGAAATGTGTCGGTTAGGTGCATTAGTCAGGGGTAAATGTAGGGGAATTGGCCTAGGTGGGTTACTCTATGAAGGCTGTGTTGGGCCGAATGGCCCATTTCCAAACTGTAGGGATTCTATTAATTCTATGAACAGACCCTTTGGTTCAACTCATCCATGCCGTGCAGCTATCCTAAAATAATTGAGTCCCATTTTTTAGCACTTGGCCCACATCACTCTAAATCCTTCCTATTCATATACCCTTCCCCGATAAAAGAAACATAAGCAATGACAAGAGGGACCAACGATAAAGGCTACCTGAAAACAAAGCAACTATAACCAGTGTAGTGAAGAAAGGAAACAAAACTGGGGTTGTTTAAAATAAAAAAATTCTGGAGGTTCCATGTGAGGTCAAAATCAGTACAAAAGGAATAATATTTTCTGATAAGCAGAATTTTAGGGAATTTTTTTCAAATAAGGAATAAAAGTAAATTCAAAGATAAAGGACAGAATATGGAAAAAGTTTTAAAAATATTTTAAAACAGCAAGTATTATTGGAAAGACTGCAAGGGAATCTTGCTTTTAAAACAATCAAAGCAGCTGAAGTTATTCAAAACAAATCTGTAGAGAGAAGCATCCCAAAATCTGGTTTAGTGTGCTACAGGTATTTGACAGTTTGAGTGACTTTATTAATAAAACAAGATAGGTGCATTGAAAGCAGTGGGGGCTTGAAGTAACAGAAAATTGCTGATGTCACATCTGACAGTTGAGAGTCTGATAAAGAGGTAATGTGCAATATTGAGATCATTTGTCTGCTTCTTACAAAGTTGACCTTGTAAATAATTGGCAAGAATTTCAGCCATGACTCAGTTGATAGTAACTCTCTTCTCAGTCATACATGCTGAATTCCAGTTCGATTCCAGGGCTTGAGAGCAAAATCCAAGGTTGTCACTCCATCTGGAGCTAAAAGAGTGCTGCACTGTCAAAGGTGTCACCTCAGGAGATATGATGATTTAATGGCATTATGACCTGATTTAAATCTACTGGTTCAGCTGGTTGCTAAAAATGCAGTGGAATTATTTTAAAGAGAAGAAGGAAATTAACCTGTCTCCCATCCATGTTTCACTCAATTAACATTACAAAAAGAAAAAAAATCAGGTCACTATCCTATCACCGTTTGAGAGAGTTTATTCTGTATACCGTGGATTATTAGATTTCCTATACTCGAGCACTAAATCATTTCAAACGGTACTTCGTTGCCTTCAAAGCACTTTGCTGTTTATGAAAAGTTCGACAAGGCCCAGAAACATTGGCACAACGCCAGAACACGTTAGAAGGTTGGATGTCTGACTCAAGGCTCAGGCTTTGGGTCAGCCATGTATTATTTTTAGTTGATAGTCATCCATTATTATTAGTAAGAACGTCAATAGTGAGATCAACAATGGAGATTTATCAATCTTGCTTAGCACTTATCAATGCACGAATCACTGGGAACCACTACAGAAACATGTAGTATCTTTACGTTTCAAAAGTGCATAGTTTCTCAAAAGCTAAGAACAGTGCCTTCAAGTGAATCAGCATCAGTGGGACGTGCAAAGAAAATGGTCTGGTTATTATTACTGCAAATACAGTCTATAAACAAATTTCAAGAAATAGCAGCTAAAATCAAGAAACATCTGGATTTTGCAAGTAAACAAATGGCCCTTAATGTTCATTCCACTTGTTCCGCACAGACTTTTTTTGCTTTCTAAACAGCAACTTATGTTGATACAGTAAATGACTCTGATGTAATAGATGCCATCTCCACAGGAGGACTTTTTTTAGATTACTTACAGTGTGGAAACAGGCCCTTCGGCCCAACAAGTCCACACCGACCCGCCGAAGCGCAACCCACCCATACCCCTTACCTAACACTACGGGCAATTTAGCATGGCCAATTCACCTGACCTGCACATCTTTGTGACTGTGGGAGGAAACCGGAGCACCCGGAGGAAACCCACGCAGACACGGGGAGAACGTGCAAACTCCACACAGTCAGTCACCTGAGGCGGGAATTGAACCCAGGTCCCTGGCACTGTGAGGCAGCAGTGCTAACCACTGTACCACCGTGCCGCCCACTTACCTGAACAGAGTGCTTAGTTTTATTTTCTCCAGTTCTTTGGAGATGGTTAGTGAGAGCCACATTGGGGCAAAAAAATTCAGAACACCACATGTTAGAGTCACGTCTCACTACATCCAGGGGATGTCCTGGAAATGCATCTACTGCAGTTGCAGTTGCCAAGCCTTGCATGGTGGAGGCCTCCAAGCGCTCCATTTCTTCCTCACCCGCGAACCCTATCAGTACCCCTCTACCGACACACATTTTTGATTGGAACTACGCCTCACACTCAACAACTTCTCCTTCAAATCCCCCCATTTTCTTCAGGCCGAAGGGGTAGCAATGGGCACCCACCTGCCTCTTCGAAGGATACATGGAACAGACCATCTTCTGCAGTTACACTGGCACCATAGCCCACCTTTTCCTCTGCTACATTGATGTCTGTTTCGGCACCACCTTGCGCTCTCGTGAGGAGGTTGAACAGTTCATTAACTTCACTGACATCTTCCAACCTGACCTCAATATCTCAGACACACCCCTCCCGTTCTGGACCTCTCCATCTCCATCTCTGGCGACCGACTCAACACAAACATCTATTTCAAAGCCACCGACTCCGACAGTAACCTGGACTACATCTCCTCCCAACCCCACTCCTGTAAAAATGCGATCACTTACTCCCAATTCACGTGACTCTGCTGTATCTGTTCCGAGGAGGAGCAAATCTATTCTAGGACATCCCAGATGGCCTCTTATTTCAAGGACCGCAATTTCCCCTCCCACATGCTTGGTAATGCCCTCCAGTGCACTTCCTCCACTTCACTAGTTTCCTCATCTCCCGTTCCCCCTGACCTTTTGTGCTATTGCAAAATCAAGACCTACGTTAATCTTCAATAAGAAACACTGCAAAAAGCATTTCTTCCCAGCACAACAGAACTGTAACTAGGGTGAAATGATACAAGTAAAACTGAATTACCACCAGTTATTGGTGCTGTGAAGTTACCTGGTTTGTTGATCATCTGTGCCTGTAATCGACGGAACAAGGCGAATTAAACATCTGTTTAAAGATAAAAAGAAATCATGTGAGAATTTTTGAAATACATAAGAATTTCTGTAAAACTCTGAAGTAAATGTACAACTGGGGAAATGACAGTACGGTGGTAATTCACTAGACTAGAACCAAAGGCTCCTGGATTCTGGGGGTGTGAGTCTGAATCCCACCATGGTAGATGGTGAGATCTGACTTTAATAAATAGCTAGCCAAATGGCAATTATAACAACCACAGCTAACTGTTATAAAAACCCATCTGGTTCACTAATGTCCTTGAGGAATGGAAACCTGCCATCTTTACCTGGTCAACCCAAACAGTGACTCCAGATTCTCAGCAATATAGCTGACTGTTGTGGTTTTGTTCGCCAAGCTGGGAATTTGTGTTGCAGACGTTTCACCCCCTGTATAGTTGACATTCTCAGTGCTTGGGAGCCTCTTGTGAAGCGCTTCTGTGATCTTTCCTCCGCCATTTGTCGTGGTTTGAATCTGCTGCTTCTGGTTGTCAGTTCCAGCTGTCCGCTGCAGTGGCCGGTATATTGGGTCCAGGTCGATGTGCTTGTTGACTGAACAGAACCACAACAACGAGCACCCGAGCTACAAATCTTCTCCCAAACTTTGAATATAGCTGACTCTTAGCTGCCTTAAGGGATGGGCAATAAATACTTGCGTAGTTAATGGTGCCATCGACCAATAAACATATAAATAAAATCCTTCACATTTTTAAAAGTTTGTCATTCCTTTAAGCATGACATTCAAAAATTTTAATACAGGTCGACAATCCTTAATCCGAAATCACAAAATCCAAAAAGCTCCAAAGTCCAAAAGTTATTTTGTGAAGGTTTTTTCTTATTAACAAGGTTGTTTAGCATGCAAACAGTTAACCCAAGTCAACACCACTTGATGCATGTCACTCAGATGCAATGTGGGGTGCGTGGCCCAGAACCGGCAGGCCTTGATTCTGTTTCACTTGTGTTTTACTTCGTGAGTATGCTCCTCCGGTAAGATTTTTAAAAAATTTCACCATCAAACTGTCACTTATTCTGAAATTTGAAAAATTCTGAATTCCAAAAACCAGCTGGTCTCGAGCATTTCGGATAATGCACCTGCATTAGAATCACTGAAATATTATGGAAGTCATTTCCTGTTGTTCTGGTAAAAATATGTTTCTAAAAAAGTCCAATTTTGTTGACACCTTTTTTGCAGAGCACTTTGGCATCTGTTTTTGAATTGAACACTAAATTGCAAACAGGATCATGTTACAAGTGAGCTCCCTGCCTATTTCCTATCTATTAGAATTAAAGTCTGTAAAAATATGATAAATTTTCTATGCCTATGATAAACATTTTATAAATAACTTAATATGTAAAGGTTAGATCACTACAGTCCGATGGACCACAGAGCTGTTCTCCTATCAGGAGATGATAACTGGCAGTGGTCTAACTGAAGGTCATCAAGATGAAGGGAGATTACCACAGATGGTAATCTATGGTAATCTCAGTCGGTGCAGGAACTGACCCACACAGTTGGCATTTATCTGCTTCATAAACCAGCCATCCAGGCAACTGACTTAATTGACCATATGTATATATACATCATATATTGACCTATGGTACATAAGAATGAGGTCTTGTTACAATCATACAGGTCTTTGGAGACACCACACTTGGAAAGCCATGTGCAGTTTAGGTCTCCATTCCAAAGAAAATACATACTTGACTAAGAGGCAACTTAACCAAGTTGGTTACTGGAACATGAGGACTTGTGGTATGATAATAGAATGAGTAAATTAGATTCATTCTGTGGAGTTTAAACTAACAATGCAAGAACTTGAATGGCCTTATAAGGGTGGACATTTAGAAGCTGTTTCACTTGGCAGGACAATCTTTGGGGGGGGGGGGGGGGGGGGGGGGGGGGGAAGGGAACAGGTTTGGGAAGGTGTTCTAGGTCAAATCACAGAGGAAGAGCTGTGGGAGTCATGCTTGGGGAACGCAATTTGGTCCAACAGGATTTACTTGGGCTGCAGCAAAGGGGAGGATTTGGTGGCTGTTGCATTAATTCTAGCAGTTGGGGTATCAGGTCAAATGAGGTCAGGCCCTCTTTAAAGGAAGTAGGGATGGTGGCAGTTGTAGTTAGCTCAGGTCATGCTGGAAGTTTACTGTTCTCTTCAGCAGGTTTAGAGCTAAGGGAACAACAACAATGTTACTGTCTCTCAGTTCTGGCAGAGTTGTATCAGAAGTGGAGGCTCAGATTGAGAGTGGCTTGCGTCAGATATTGAGAAGGTAAGAATGGTGTCAGGTGCTAGGGAAGGCATATTTCAGGTAATGCTAGTGGTGAATGGAGGAATTCAATTAAATGGTTAATCAAAGAGTTAGAGTCAGTCTTTAATCCTCTAACATTTCTCGGGTAACTATGAATCTTAAATAAGTTATGGAATTGTCTATCAGGACTTTCTATTTCTGGGAGAATTCCCATTGAGTCAGCTACATTGAGATTCCACGTGGTCCCGATTCACGCCAGGTGATGTTTCACCTGACAATCCGATAATCGTAATAGCTGGACTAATAACTGAACATTCATATTTCTGTCTAAGTAGTCTGAAATCTTTGGAAGAAGAGATTTCTCCGCATCTCAGTCCTGAACAGCCAATACCTTATACGAAGATGAGGAGGAATTTCTTCAGCTATAAAGTGGTGAATCTATGTAACTTCTTGCCACAGAAAGCTGTGGAGGCACGTCACTGAGTCTCTTTAAGACAGAAATAGATAAAATCATAACTAATAAGGGGATCAAGGGCTATGGGCAGGAGAATGGGGCAGAGATCGAATGGCAAAACAAGCTGAATGGGCCAAATGGCCGAATTCTGCTCCTCTTTACTATGGTCTTATAAAATTTCAATAAGCCTTTTTACTCTTATATTCCAATCCCTTTCTTCACAAAACTGACATAACAATGGACTTTCTACGAGCTTGTTGGATCTGCGTTTAACTTTGACTCACATAAAAGGGTCCCCCAATTCCCACTGAATGCAAACAAGTTTTCTGGCACTCAAAAATATTTGAGTAAAGTGAATAATTTCATGTTTTGCCACAACTCAGTCCATCAAGGATATCTTTGCCCTATCTCCCAATCAGTCTATTTGCCTCTGCAGCCATTTTACGCCCTCAAAGCAAAGTCTTTCCACTTAAATCCTGTGGTGTTGCAAATTTCAATGCATTATATTTAGTCCCTTTACACAAGGCATTGATGGAAGTCATATAATCTGGATGCAGCTGAGTTTTAAGTATAGATCCTTGTAGTGCCCTGATAGTTATTGTCTGTCAACCAAAAAATATGTATTTATTTCTACTGTTCACTGTGTTGCTTTAAGTGAGACTCCCTTAAAATCTTTCTTAAGATTCCAAATGCATTGACAGAATTTTCCAGGCTCGCCTGCTGCGTTTAGAAGGAAGTGCAAAGGAACCTAACTGAGCAGCAGGCAAAAAAACAGTTTCCTCATGGTGGGTTATAGTTTTCACATTAAAATCTTAGAATCTTTCAGGTGAGTAGGATTTCCAGAGCTTGATCAAGAATCTCTTTTGCATTCAGTCACATGTCACAAACACTCATTAACACTCCCAGCGTGCTGGAATTGCATTCATGGATATATTACTGCTCGGCGAAAATAGGAAATTCTCGGTCACAAACCCAATTCACGTATGAATTAACCTATTGTTAAAGACATCAGCTGAGAGTGCTCTAAACAGAGGCCAAAGCAGTCCTTGAATGCTTCTCCAGTAAAAAAAAGAGTTGCTGATGAGAAAATGGAGCCTACCTCAGAGACCTTCAAAGCAGGACTGGGTAGTGATCAATTGGAATGGTACCACTCACATATTACTGGAGCATACTGGTGACAGCTGACAAAATTCAAATAGCTAAAATATTGGAGTCTGAAAAATCAAGCCTGCAACAGCCAACATTTTTACTGGGCACAGACTCACCATATAGTAAGGTCTTGCAGAACTTGTCACATCACAAAACGGAGAGCTATTCGGCCCACCAAGTCCATTCTGTCATTCAATGAAATCATGGCTGATCGCATAATCCTTCACGCCACTCTCCTGATTCCCTTAATGGTTACAAATCTATCTATTTGAGTCTTAATGGGCCAACCTTGATAGTACTCTGTGATAATGAATTCCACTGATTCACTAACCTCAGACAGAAGAAATACTTCCTCGTCTGTCCTAGACGGGCACCTCTTTTTGAGATTGTGTTCTCTGGTCCTGGATTCCCTTGGTAGCTTTTGGGGTACCATTGCACTAACTGTGTGTGCTCATACAAAACTTCTGACGAAAAACAACATCGAACAATACAGCTCAGTACAGGTCCATCAGCCTTAATGCTGTGCCAACGTTTTATCCTTCTCTAAGATCAAGCCAACAGACATACCCTAAACTTTGCTATCATCCATGTGCCAATCCAAGGGTGGTTTAAATGGCCCTCGTGTATCGGAGTCTACTACCACTGCTGACAGTGCTTTCCAGTCTCTGTGTAAAGAACCAACCTCATACATCTTTCCTCAACCTTCATCCAATCATCTTAAAATTACGTCCCCTCATGGTAACTATTTCAGCTATGGAAAACAGTCTCTGGCTCTATCTATGCCTCTCATCATCTTGCACGCTTCTATCAAGTCACCTCTCATCCCTCTTCGCTCCAATGAGAAAAACCTTAGCTCCCTCAACCTTTCTTCGTAAGATAAGTCCTCTAGTCCAGGCAGTATCCTGGTAAATCTCCTCTGCACCCTCTCCAAAGCTTCCACATCGTTCCCATAATGAGATGACCAGAACTGAATACAATATTCCAAGTGTGGTCTAACCCGGGCTTTATAGAGTTGCAGCGTAACCTCGCAGCTCTTCAGCTCAATCCCCCACTAATGAAAGCCAACACACCATACAACTTCTTAACAACCCTATCAACTTGAGTGGCAAATTTGAGGAATCTATAGATGTGGACCCCAAGATCCCTCTGTTCCTCCACACTGCCAAGAATCTTGACTTTGACCCTGTAATCTGCATTCAAATTCGGCCTTCCAAAATGAATCACTTCACACTTCTCCAGGTTGAACTTCATTTGTCTCTTCTTGGCCCAGCTCTGCATCCTATCAATGTCCGATTGCAACCGACAACAGCCCTCGACACTATCCACAAACTCCACTAATCTTCATGTCATCGTTAAACTTACTAATCCACCC
Organism: Hemiscyllium ocellatum; assembly: GCF_020745735.1. Lineage (NCBI taxonomy): Eukaryota > Metazoa > Chordata > Chondrichthyes > Orectolobiformes > Hemiscylliidae > Hemiscyllium > Hemiscyllium ocellatum. The sequence continues at coordinate 98,589,529 of NC_083411.1, read as the reverse complement.
TTACACTTCCTCGTCAAAGTAATTTATTTAAAAAATCACAAGCAGCAGAGGTCCCAGAACAGATCCCTGTGGAACCCACTGGTCACCCAAGCTGAATACTTACAATCTACTACCACCTTGTGTCTTCTATGGGCAAGCTAATTCTGTATCCAGACAGCCAAATTTCTCTGTAGCCCAAGCCTCCAGATTTTCTGACTGAGTCTACCATGGAGAACCTTATCAAACACCTTGCTAAAATCCACGTACACCACATCTACTGCTCTACATCCTCAGTGTGTTTTGTTACATCTTCAAAGAATTCAATAAGTTTTGTGAGGCATGACTTGCCCCTCACAAAGCCATGCTGACTATCTCTAATCAAGCTATGCTTTTCCAAATAATCATAAATCCTGTCTCTCTGAATCCTCTCCAATACTTTGCCCACCATCGATGCAAGATTGATTGGTCTGTAATTCCTAGAGTTATCCCTATTCCCTTTCTTGAACAAGTGAATAACATTTGCTACCCTCTAGTCATCCAGTACTATTCCAGTGGACAGTGAGGATGCAGAGATCATCGCCAAAGGTGCAGCAATCTCTTCCCTCGTTGCCTGTCGAAATCTTGGGTGTATCCCGTCTGGTCAAGGGGACTTATCTATTCTAAAGTTTTTCAAAATTTCCAGCTCATCGTCCTTCTTAACATCAACCTGCTCGAGCGTACCAGCCTGCTTCACACTGGCCGCACAAATGACAAGGTCCCTCTCAGTAGTGAATGCTGAAACAAAGTATTCATTAAGGCCCTCCCCTACCCGCTCCAGCTCCAGGCACAAGTTCCTTCCACTATCCCTGATCTGCCCTTCCATGACTTTGGCCATCCTCTTGTTCCTCATTTAAGTGTACAAGGCCTTGAGATTTTCCTTAATCCTACCTGCCAAGGCTTTATCATGCCCCCTTCAAGCTCTTCTCAGTCCATTCTTCAGTTCTTTCCTGGGAACCTTGTAACCCTCTAGAACTCTGACTAACCCTTGCTTCCTCAACCTTAAGTAAGCTCCTTCTTCCTCATCTCGTTATCCAATGTTCCTTCATCCTTCCATCCCTTACTTGCCTCAGTGGGACAAACCTATCTGACACTGGCAGCAAGTGTTCCCTAAATAATTTCCACATTTCTGTCATGCATTTTCATGAGAATATCTGCTTCCAATTTACGTTCCACAATTCCTGCCTAATAGCACTGTAATTCCCCCTCCCCCAATTAAATATTTCCCCATATCGTCTGCTCCTATTTCTCTCCATGCCAAGAGTAAAGGTCAGGGAGTTGGGAACACTATCACCGAAATGCTGTCCGACCAAGAGATCTCGAGTAGCGTAGCTTTTTATTTGTCATTTCTACTATATACATCTGATACAGTAAAAGCAAAACAGCGTTCCTCCAGAACCGAGGGTGCTACATGGACAGCGCAAATTACACACTATAAACAAGTACACAGCATAAAGTGCATAAGTAGTGCAAAATACACATATTACAATAATAGACATTTTACGAGCAGCAATTCAAAGTTGTGCAAAGAATTTCAGATGGGAAGGAGTCCGATCATGTTGTTTTAAGGAGCTTGACAGCATGGGGAACAAACTGTTGCATGGTCTGGCCACGAAAGACCAAATGCTCCTGTATCTTGTGCCAGATGGCAGGAGGGAGCAAAGTTTGCGTGAGGGTGTATAGAATGTTCCACAATGCTCTTAGCCTTTCAGATGCAGCATGTGGTGTAAATGTCTGTGATGGAGGGAAGCGAGACCCTGATGATCTTCTCAACTGTCCTCACTAACTGTTGTAGGGACTTACAATCCGAGTTGGTGCAATTCCCGATCTATGCAGTGATGCAGCAGCTCAGGCTACACTCAGTGAATCCTTTATAGAATATGGTGAGGATTTTTTTTTGGGGGGGGGGGGTTAGCCAGGTGTATGCCAAGAAATATGGTGCTCATCACCATCTCCACAGGGGAGCCATTGATTTCCAGCGGAGAGTGGTCACTCAGTGCCCTCCTGAAGTCAACAACCATCTCTTTCGTCTTGTTCACGTTCAGAGACAGGTTGTTGGCTCTACACCAGGCCGCACCTCTTCTCTGTATGCTGACTGGTCGCTCGCGCTGATGAGAACCACTACATCGGTTAACTTGATGATACGATTCGACCTGTACATCACTGCACAGTCATGTGTCAGAAGAGTGAATAGCAATGGAGTTGTGGGGTGCCCATGCTCAGTGTGATGGTGTTAGAGATGCTGTTCCCAGTCTGGACTGACTGATGTCCACAAGTCAGGAAGTCCAAGATCCAGTTACAAAGGGAGGAATTTATGGCCAGCAGACCCAGTTTTCCAATCAAGTGCTGAGAAACAATAGTGTTAAATGTAGAACTTAAGTAAATGAACAGTAGTCTGATGTAGGTTTCCTTCTTCTCCAGGTGGGCAAGAGCCAGTTGGAGGATGGCAGAAATGGCATCATCTGTTGAGCGGTTTGGTTGATATGCAAACTGCAGAGTGTCCAGTGAGGGGTAGCAGGGTCTTAATATGCCTCACCACCAGACTCCTGAAGCACTTCATGACGGTGGGTGAAAGCACAAAGTAAACAAGCGTCTATAGCCAGAAGAAAACAGCAAGTCAGGCACGATCAGGGAGAAGAGTCGTCAACATTTTGGGTATAACTCTTCTCAAAAATGGAGGTGGCAGTCAGGGGAGTTGCAGATGGGGGGGTGGAGTGGAATGGTGAGGTAGTGGTAGCTGTACACAGATAGTGGGAAGGACCAAATTAGTCGATGGGAGGAATGAATCCTGTTGGTAGCTGAGAGGAAGGGGCAGTCGGTAGAGTGGAAGAGAGGAGGCAGGACTAGAAGAGAGTTGGGGGATGGGAAGGAAGGCTATTTGCAATCGGAGAATTCAATGTTGAGTCCTCCGGGCTGTAGGCTGCTCAGGCGGAAGATAAGGTGGCATTCCTCCAATGTGCAGTGTCTGATTCAGTGTGGCAATGAAGGAAGCCGAAATGGACATGTCAAAGAGGGAATGGTAAGGGGAATTAAAATGGGCGGTGACTGGGATATCATGCTGGCCCTTGCTGGCTTGCCGGAGATGCTCAGCAAAATGTCCCTTAGTTTACATTTGGTTTCACCGATGTTAAGAGCACCAGTGGGAGCATAACATGCAGGAAAGTAGGTTGGAGGAGAGACAGGTGAACCTCTGTCTCACCTGGAAGGACTGTTTGGGGCTGAGGGGGATGATATGCCAGCAGGGTTTGCATCTTTTACAAATACAGGGAAAGGTACTGGGAAGGCTGGGGGGAGGGGAGAGTGGCACGAACCAAGGAGTGACAAAGGAAGCAGTCCCTGCAGAAGGTAGAGAGGAGAGGGGACGGGAAGATGGTCTTGGTGGTGAGTCGAGATGGAGTTGGCAAAAGTGTTTGATGATGATACGTTGGATGCGGAGACCAGTGGGTGGAAGGTGAGGACATGGGAGATATTGCGTTTATTACGCTTTTTGAGAGAGTGGGGTTTCAATCAGTGCAGCAGGAAACGGAGGTGATAAATTGGAGGGCTATCCGGATGAGAGAGAGGGGGAAATGCAAGTTGTTTAAAATAATGGACATCTGGAATGTTTAGGAGTGGAACGTCTTCTCAGAGCAGATGTGATGCAACAGAGGAATTGGGAAAATGGAATGGAGATTTTGCAGGATGTGAAGTGGGAGGAGGTCTAGTCCAGATAGTTATGGGAGTCTGAGCGTTTGTGGTAAATGCCAGTCCGTTGACTGTCACCGACATAGAAACAGAGAGGTCAAGAAAGGGGAGGGAAGTGTCCGAAATAGACCAAGTGAATTTGACAGGGTGGAAGTTATTGGTGAAGTTGATGAACTGCTCCAGTTCAGCCTAGATGCACTCATCGATGTCACAGCAGAAAAATGCCTGTGTATGTACTGAAGATGAACTGTTCCAGGTAGAAAACAAATAAGTATGCATAGATAGGGCCTAAGGGAGTGCCATGGCCACCCCGTGGATTTAGAGGAAGTGGGAAGAGTTGAAGGAAAAGTTATTGAAGTTGAGGACTATTTCAGCAAGGTGGAGGCGGGTACGGTCGGAGGGGGACTGGATGGGTCTGTTGGAGAGGAAGAAACTGAGGGCCTGCAGGCAGTCATTGGGGGAATGGAAGACAAGTACCCTTATTTGCTCTGAATGCCACTCATGAAGACTCCAACATCCCACCGTCCACTCTTCATGAAACTCAGAGACTGATCAGTTTAAGTTATATATTCTTTTGGATTCACTTATTATTTCTAATCCACTTGTATTTCTGTCATATTATCACTTAGAGGAGTGGTAGAGTATTACAGCAGAGAAACAGACCCTTCAGTCTAATCAGTCCATGCCGATCATAATCCCATGGACTAGTCCCATTTGCCTGTGCTTGGCCCATATCCCCTCCAAACATATCTTATTTTCGTACATATCTAAATGTACTTAAGTTGTAACGGTACCTGCATCAGCACTTCTTCTCGAAATTCATTTCACATACAAGCCACTTTATCTTTTCAAACATTTCTCCTCTCACCTTAAAAATATGCTCCCTAGTCTTGAAATCCTCACTTCTTACAATTAGTAGCTAACAAATCTACTCTTTCTTTAGCTTAAGAAAACCTGGTTAAGTGGCTCATTTTTAAAACATAAATTTCTTTGGTCTGGGAGAAATGTCTCTAACAGAGGGGATCATTTTTAATTCATGTTGTGACCTAATGAAGGTACAATTAAATAAAGAATGAAAGCCATTTATCCAAACTCGTCTGGGAACAAATAAATTTGGGAAATGACATCTAGAACCATACCAAATTGGGAACGTCGCACTGGTAGCAACACCTGTATATAAATGAGGGCCGAAACATTTCAAGCAGTTGGATTGATCGATTTTGCCAATTTGCAGCCTTGGATATTCTTTAATTTGTTTACACTGTGCACTCTGCGAAGGTAGTCAAGTACAAGTTGAGAAAAAAAAAACTCCTTCAGACAGTGACTTGGACTCTAACAATGTAAGCCATAAGATGGTTTCCAGCATAATCAACAACAGATCTATACCTGAGAGCTGTTAACAATTGACTGCAGTCTTTGGAGTATTCACATAAATACTCAAATGCCATTCTGGCAACATCTTCCTGGTCATTCTGAAAAAAAAAATGGACATGTAAGATTGCAAGGATTAGATCATCAATCATTTTTACAATTTTGAAACATCACATTAATCTTGTGGATATTTACAAAGAAACACCATTTCACTAAAAAGTATTGATACGATCTACCCTTATTTTCAACTACCATGAATCTTTAAAATCAGAACTCCAACGACAAAGCAGGCAAGAACAATAATGCTAGTGGCTGTGAAGCTCACTGTAGCCATCAATTTCTATAGTAGTGGATCCTAACATCATGAACATATCCTAGTTTGCCATACACTGCTGCATTTAGGCAGTCACCAAGACCCTGGACATCATGAAAAAGAGTTTCATTGATTTCTTTCCAAGTAGAGTCATTTCTTGCAATGAATTTCTTACATTGCAGGCAGCTGATGAGACAGTACAAGTGACTCTCCACAAACAGATGATTTCGCTGCACTTTGGATGCTGCCTGAACTGCTGTGCTCTTCCAGCACCACTGATCCAGAATCTGGTTTCCAGCATCTGCAGTCATTCTTTTTACCCCAGAAGTGCAAGAGGTTCCACTCACAAGTGCAGAAAGTGTGCAACCACTGTTGATCAAATTCCTGCTAAGCTAGCAGCAATCACGATAGAATCATAGAATCCCAAGAGTGTGAAAACAGGCCATTCAGCCCATTGAGTCCACACCAACTCTCCAAAGAACATCACATCTCGACCTACCATCTAAACGATCCCTCTAACCTTGCATTTTCAATGGCTAATACATCTAGCTTTCACATTCATTCGACATTTTGGGAAATTTAGCATGACCAATCCACCACAATAGTTTCATCTTGTGTCAGTCAACAATCTGTACGCCACCATAATGAACAGGACCATGGTTACTCGACGATAAAAGTTTCTCACTGCACGTCATTCATGGATTCCGATAGCCACTTCACCACAAGTGAAGGTTTAAGTTTCCGCAATGATACCCATGCAACAACTTGGAATGCTGCACAACAGACCAATAATCTTTGTGAAATTCAGTTGCTGTAAGTGGTATGCTTGAATTAACAAGAGTGAATTTATTAATTATTAAGAGAAGAAATAGAATAGCCTTTAATATCACATGCACTCAAATGAGTGCAGTGAAGTTTGCAATGTCGCTTCTTGGCGTCAGCTTAGATACAGGGTACCTGGGTACATATACTTTAAAGTGTTGTTACAGAATTGCAATTATTTTTAAAAATAGACTAGCATGGGATTACAGAGTTTACAAAGTCCAGAGCGATAATAAAAAGGATCTTTAAAGTACTTAAGTTGTCGTCCTTTTCCACTGAACCCATGCCTGCTGGGCTTCAGAATATAAAGCCTCACTGCCTCCAAGCACAGGCCTCTGTCCTAGATTCGCCTCCAGGACTCATCCTCCCAGACGGCCCACGCTTGCTGCACTCCCACTACGGCTGCAACTTGCTTCTGGAACCAGGCCCGTGCTCGTTCTGCTCCAGCTTTAACTCGCTTCCTGCGCTGGCCTGGTCTCCGACTCGTCGCCCATCCCAGGGTGATATGGGACTCCGTTTTCCATTCCATCCAGATCGGGTAGTTTATGAAGTTAGAAGTTGGATGACAGGGAAAGAAAAACTGCAAAGAGGGAGAAAAAGAAAGAAAAAGGAAAAGTGACTGGCAAGCAGAGGAGCTCAGCTGGAGCATCTTACTTTGCCACCATCTTGTTGATGAATGCAACACATACAGGGAGCGCAAAAATGGGAAGGGAGTGCAAATAAAAAAATCATTTGTTACATTATTTTTGAAAAAAAAATGCAAAGGCAATTATTAGATGTAAGAACAAATTACTACAAATCCTCAAACCTGTACCGAAAACAACAAATGTGGGAGATCACAGTGAGTCAGACAGCATCAATGGAGAGAGAGCAAGCTAACGTTTCGAGTCATAATGACTCATCATCAGAAGTGAATTGAAGCGTGGAGGGGACAGCATTTATACTATATTTTGGTGAGGGGGCGGGGTAAGAATAGAGTGCTGATTCAGAAAAGATGTTGATATCTCAGATTAAGTGATCCAAATGTCAGAATGGCAGAATGATGGTATGTCTCCTACCAGACTTGTAAAATCAGTCAGCCCCCACTGGGATGGACAGAGTGGAGAGAGGACATGATAACAAGCTAAAAGAAAGGGAAGAAATAGGAGCTGGTTAGACGGTATAAGTAGCATTGACTTTGATAATTGAACAGTCAATCTCAAGATTCTTGGTTTTGTAGAATGATTCCTGATTCCTTTGAATGGGTTGGCAGCACTTGCAGGATTTCGCAAAAAATCCCTATCATCTACAATACTGGACAAAACCCTGGCCTTTTCTAATATCTAAAATATGGACAAAATCCGAAACACAGGCTGCAACAAATACACACAAAAGCAGAATGATTTCTGCCTGGGATTACAGTTCAACCTGGAATTCCAATTTACACCTCCAGTCTAAGAAAGCAATCAACCAAACCTGACATGCTGAACCAGAACTATCTTTTACACATCGGGCTACACATCTGCATGGAGCCTCAGTGATACCGGATATTCAACTTCAATAAAAATACATTCACATATACTCTTAACTATCAGGAAGCCAGGTGAAAATGGCTGGAGATCAGAGTCAGATTCTACTGCTCCTCAGATGCTGGCTGACAAGCTGTGCTTTTCCAGCAACACACTTATTAGGGAGCCAGTTGACTTCAGAAGGAAACACCAGAAATACAATGGACAACACAGATTTGAGTGGAGGGAACTAGGCACAAGGTTCTGTATAACTCCCAGCCTGGAAGGAGAGCTTTTTTTCAACAAGCTCCTGCAGAAACAGCCTCCCCATAAGCTTTCAGCCCCAATAAACAGCTTCGGAAACAAGAACAACAGAGGTCAAATAACGAAGCTGAATCGAAAAACCAAACCAAGGGCATCATCGCAACAAACGTCATCCAAGAGGGGGAAAAGCCAACCAAGCGCTACCCAAACAAGAGCATACAGACACGGGCCTGTTCTGAACCAAAAGAACCAATGGTAAGAACATCAACAGCCAGCTGTACATTATAACTGTGCTTTGCCTCAGTGGCGAACCAAAACTCCTGAGACCCCAAAGTTTTCTAACTAACTAGCAGGGAGAGGAAGGTGACTGGTGACAGTACAGAGAACCACAAGTGCAGGAAGCCTGACTGAAGTTTGTGATTAAAATTGCCGGTTAACTTTTAATCGTGCTTAACCTGCGTCAAATTTAATAGTGTATTAATTACTTTCCTCTGTATAATTGATTGTGTCAATTGTATTATATTTACCTTTTGTATTTATTGAACACAAATTCTTTCACCCTGTCTATTGCCTTCTTCATTTCACATTCCTAATTAAGTTCAGCATCAGAACCAGGGATATAGGGGTGATTTGAACCAACTAAAAATCAGCACATTACTGATTGAAAACAAGAACCCAATACATTTAGGAGTGAGAAATGTTCTCCTTTTGATTTACCAGTCCTACGGGTGCTTAAAATGGCTGTTCTCAAATCTGCGTCTTTCACAGAACTCTAGTGTATACATTAGGATTTCTAGCCTATCATACACATTTCTCTTTTCCTATTCCTGGTGGTTTTCTGCTCAGAGGAGGAGCATGTCAGCCTTACTGCCTCTTTTTGTTAAGCGTCTCTCTGTTAAACATTTTCCTTATTATTCTCAAGTGAAACATTACCCCTTCACACAGGACTTCGCCAAACAATCGCTGAAGTTACATCTGCCCTTTTTTAAAAAAAACTGAAATTAAAAATCGGAAATGTTTGAAAACTTTAGGGTTCTGATTTGATGTTGTAATAGTAGGAATAAACAAATCATTTTCAGGATGGTAGACTTTTACTCAAGGGGACTGAAAGGATCAGGCCAGATCTATAGATGTTCACAACTTATTTGAACAATTTGGCTGTGGGAATCAGTTTAGTATTCCTAAATTTGCTGATGGCACCAAATCGGGTGGAAATGCAACTTGTGACAAGGATACAAGCTAAATGAATGGACCAGAAAATGATGGACAGAAAGCACTGGGGCAGGATAAAGAGGTGAGGTATTGAGTTGGGCTTGTGCGAGTTTGCATGTGTGTATGGCAAAACTGAGCAAATAGGTGCAGGTGGAGTGCAAAGTGAGACAGACAGACAGACACAGAATTGAAAGGGATAGGCAAATGCGAGGACAGAAGAGTTGCTGAATAATCAACAATGGAAGTAGAAAGGAGAGATTGGGTGTATGAAAGCAACCCACGTTATGACAGGACCATGATGCGAGAGTGAGTAAAAAACACGGAAGGACGGAATCAGGCTCTGAAGTTATTAAATCGATGTTGAGGCTGAGAGGCTGCAGGGTCCCCAAGTGGTAAATGAGATGTTGCTTTTCAGCTTGAAAACAGGTTTGGGGGGAGGTGAAAAAGCAGGAAAGGACAAATTGTGAGAAAACACTAGCAACTAATACACAGGGAAATCCCAAAGACATCTCTAGGTATGCAGACAGTAACGAGATTGGTTAAAGAAGGAGTAGGGCTGAACAAAAACTAAAAAGTAATATATAGACAGAGGGAAAAGGATCAGCTGACCTAATAAATTAATATTTTGCATATGCCTTAAGAAAGGAGGAGGATGCTGCACAGACCATCCTGACAGAAGTAGTACCAGAAGGGTTCAGAATGAATAAAGAAGAAATCTTGGACAGATTGTTGGTACTTATAGTTGAGAAGGCAGATCCCTTTTATGCAGGATTCCCTTGAGCAATTCAGAACACTGAGGATCTGAACAGCACTACCATATCAGATAGCATTTTGCATTTCTAAAGTCACAGATTCATATGGCAAGCTTAGTATGTATAGACAGGGTTGGATGATAAAAGAGTACTTGGGTTTCAACTAAATTGGTAACACCATCCACAACTGCAATGACAAAATGAACTGCAGATACTTTAAAGTGGTATTTGAAAAGATGCATGAGGCAGGAACAGAACTATCCTGGATGAGTTCCATTTCCATACTGTCAGCAATAATGATGGGGATGAGATTGTACAGCACATCTGCCGGTCAGTTCTTTGCGACTGCTTTCTTGTTGTGCATCACTTTATCCAGCAAGACAGAGGGTGGATCATTGAGCGTTTAGTAGAGTCACAGAGACATACAACATAGAAACAGATACTTCTGTCCAACTCATCCATGCCAACCAGATATCCTAAACTAATCTAGTCCAATTTGCTAGCACTTGACCCATGTCCCTCTAAATCCTTCCTATTCGTTTACTCATCCAGATGCCTTTCAAATGTTGTACTTCCACCAGCTTCAACCAGTTCCTCTGCCAGCTCACATCAGCCTGTGTGACAAAGTTGCTCCTGAGGACCCATTTAAATTTTTCTCGTCTCACTTTAAACCTATGACCCCTAGTTTTCAACTCCCCCATCCCAGCGAAAAGACCTTGTCTATTTACCCTGTCCGTGCCCCTCATGATTTCCTAAACCTCTAAGATCAGCCTCAGCCTCCAACGCTCCAGGGAAAACAGATCCAGCCTATTCAGCCTCTCCTTATAGTTCAAACCCAACAACATTGGCAACATCCTTATAAATCTTTCCTGAACCCTTTCAACTTCCACAAACCTCTGATAGGAAGGGGACCAGATTTGCACCCATTATTTGAAAAATGGGCCTAACTAATGTTCTATTCAGATGCAACATTACGTCCTATACTCAATGCTCTGACCAATAAAGGAAAGCATACAAAATACTTCCCTCACTATCCTATCTAACTATGACTCAAACTACAAGAAATTATGAACCTGCACTCCAAAATCTTTGTTCAGCACCACTCCCCAGGACCTTCCCATGTAGTGTATAAATTCTGCTCTGATTTGCTTTTCCAAAATGAAACTTCATCAAGATCCCGTTGTACTCTGAGGTAACCTTCTTCGCTTGTAAAATACACATCCAATTTTGGTATCACCTGCAAACTAACTAACTATACCTCCTATGCTGACATCCAAATTATTTGTATACATGACGAGAAACAGTGGACCCAGCACTGATCCTTGTGGCATACCAATGCTCACAGGCCTCCACAGTCTGAAAGGCAACCCACCACCACCCTCTATTTTCTATCTTTGAGCCAGTTCTGTATCCAAATGGCTAGTTCTCCCAGTATTCCATGTGTTCTAACCCTGCTAACCAGTCTACCATGAGGAACTTGTTGAACGCCTTACTGAAGTCCATATGGATCACGTCTACCACACATCTCCTGTGGTTCCACACATAGGCTGCCTTGCTGATCTTTGACAGGCCTTATTCTCTCCCTATATACCCTTTTGTCCTGAATGTATTTTATACAATCCCTTTGGATTCTCTCTAACCCTATTTTCCCAAGCTATCTCATGTCCCCTTTTTGCACAGCTGATTTCCCTCTGACGTATACACCTTTATACTCTTCTAAAGATTCACTTAATTTCTGTTATCTACACCTGACGTATGCTTTTTCTTTTCTTGACCAAAACCCCAACTTCTGTTATCATCCAGCACACCCAGATTTGCCTTTCACTCTAATATGAACACATTGTCTCTGCACTCTCGTTATCTCATTTTCCAGCCGTCCCTTTAAATGCGAACATCAACTACCAATCAACTTTAGAAAGTTCTTGGTTAATACCGTCAAAATTGGCCTTCCTCCAATTTAGAATTTCAACTTTTAGATCCAGTCTATTCTATTCCATCACTAATTTGAAACTAATAGAATTATGGTCGCTGGCCTCAAAGTGCTCCGCCGTTGACATCTCAGTCACTTGCCCGCCTAATTTCCCAAACATAGCTCAAGCATTGCATATTTCTCTAGAAGGTACATAAACACACTGAATCAGAAAATTTTCTTGGACACACAAATTCCTCTCCATCTAAACCCACAGCACTATTGCAGTCCAAGTTTATGTTTGGAAAGTAAAAGTTTTCTATCTTATTATTCTTACAGATAACCGAGAGCTCCTTAAACATTGCTTTCTCAATTTCCCGTTGACTACTGGGAGATCTCTAATACAACTGCAAATGTGTTGCTGGTCAAAGCACAGCAGGCCAGGCAGCATCTCAGGAATAGAGAATTCGACGTTTCGAGCATAAGCCCTTCATCAGGAATCTTTTTTTTAAAACTCAAAGATCTCTAATACAATCCCTGTAAGACGATCATCCCTTTCTTATTTCTCAATTCCACCCAAAAAACCTCCTGTGGACATATTCCCAGGAATATCTTCCCTAATTACAGCTGTAATGTTACCCCATGGCAAATATGCCAATCCCTCTCCTCTCTTGGCCCCCTTTTTATCCTTTTTTGTAGCATTTGCATCCTCAAACACTCAGCTGCCAGTTCTATCCATTCCTGAGCCACATCTTAGTAATTGCTGTGACATCCCAGTCCCATGTTGCTAACCATGCCCCAAATTTATTTGCCTTCCCTGTTCGGTCTCTTGTATTGAAATACCTGCCATTTAATTTATCTGTCCTACCTCAGTGTCTGCTTTGTCATTGCCTGCTTTGACTGTTCTATTTGGTCCTTTCTCCAACTGTAGCAGTCTCCGACTTTTCTCTTTCCTCACTGTCTTCCTTGGTCCCACCTCCCTACCTTTGTTTTAAATCCTCCTGAGCAGCTCTAGCAAATCTTCCTTCCAGTGTGTTAGCCCCCTTCCAATTCAGGTGCAATCTATCCTTCTTATTCGGGTCATTTCTACCACAGAAGAGATTCCAATGATCCAAAAATGTGTACCCTTCTCCCCTGTACCAGCTCCTTAGCCATGGATTCATTTGCTCTGTCCTCCTATTCCCACCCTCACTAGCTTGCACCATTGGGAGTAATCCGGAGATTACTTCTTTCAAGGACGTCCTTTTTCAATTCCTGTCCAACTTCCTATATTCTCTCTTCAGAATCTCATCCCTTTCCATTCAAACACCGTTAGCTCCAATATGCACAATGACCCTCTGCTGGTCCCTCTCCCCTATGAGAATATTCTGCACTCTCTCAAAGATATTCTTGATCCTGGCACCTGGGAGGCAACACACCACTCTTATTTCTGGCTATCGGTTGGAGAAGTATCTCTCTGTGCCTCTGACTAGAGAGTTCCCTATCACAATCGATCGCTTGGAACCAGATGTACCCCTCATTATATTACAGCCGGTCTTGGTACCAGCAACTTGACAGAGAGTCCATCACTCGCTACATTTCCCAAAACAGCATACTTGTTAGATATGATGATAGCCACAGGAGACTCCTGCACTACCTGCCTCCCTTTCGTGGAGGTAACCCAACTACCTGACTGTATTTCTGATTTTTCTACCTTCCAATAAGTGCCAGCCCCTAGTTCCTGGAAATTCCTAATGACCTCTAACTTCTGCTCAAACGATCCATGCGATCTGATGGGATTCGCAACCAAACACACACGTTGCAGATACAGTCATCAGTAACATGGAAATTCTCCTTAATCTCCAACATCCGACAGGTAGAATACATAACCAAAGGCCATATTTGCTCCTTGGCGATCTGCAGGTGCAGAAAATAGCCCCATCTTACTGCTCCACAAAGCACTGCCCCAGTTTAACTTAATACCTATGTTTTATATTTTAACAATCTAATCAAGAGACAGATCTCAATAAAAATATCTCACTCGACTCACGATTCTATATTTACAGCAAGGTTACACTTAAAACTATACTCTTAGCTTCTCCTGTCCTGTGACTTCTGCTATACAGGCTCCTCCAAGGAGGGCAGTGAATTTTGTTGTTTGTTAATTTTTCTTAGATACAATCTGATGTCCAGAGATACCGTAACTCAAACCGCAAAGGGAACAGTGCAAATTCACTGCTGTGTCAGACAGCAGTGTAGGTTTCTTTCTTTGACCTTGTGACCTCTGCCTTTGTCTCACTTCCTCCTTTCTAAAGTGCTACTGTTTTGATCATTTCCCCCCCCACCAAAGTTCCAAAACAATGCAACAACTTATAAAACAATAATTACTGCTACTGGAATTTGAGGAATCATCTCAGCACCTAAAATACCTCCAAAAAGGAGCAGCTCATACAGCCACAACTTTTTCCCATCCTTCATCACCCAGAATACCTTCATGTGATTCGAGATGTGTTCGTCATGGCAACAGCTCAAAGTGCATGAAAGTTGGAGATTGGAATGTGAGACTTGCAGCAGCATGAAGTGCATAAGAATGAGATGTAGCCTTTGAATGCTTGGGGTGTTTCCTGGTTGCCCACATTTCTGCTGCGTGCGTGGAGACTTGACAAAAGTGTGAGGCTAGTGATTCCAATGGTAGGAGAAAGAATTTTAAAGACGCCATCTGATCTTCACAGACCATGCATGGCAAGGTAGCTTAATGGTTAGCACTGCTGCCTCACAGCACCAGCAGCCTGGGTTCAATTCCACCCTCAGTCAGTGCACATTCTCACAGTATCTAGGTGGGTTTCCTCCAGGTGCTGCAGTTTCCTCCCACAGTCCAATTATGTTCAGGTTAGGTGGATTATCCATGGGAAATGCAGGGTTACAGGGAGAGGTAAAGCAGTGGGTCGAGGTGGGATGGTCTTCAGAAAGGCAGTATGGATTTGATGGGCTGAATGGCCTGCTTCCACACTGTGGGAATTGTATGATTTTGACCACTGGCATGAAGTCAGTGAACTTTTCCTTGTCTAGGATCATTGGGTCAAAGTTTTGACAGTAACCTCCATGGATATCTTCAACCACAGTCCTTTCAACATACCTCGAAATGGCCTGCTCCAGAAAAAAACCTTTCTCATCTTATCTACTTCCCTTAGGACTTTCTCTCAACCTTATCCCTGTTTTTGTTCAGACTGCTCCCATCAGAGTCTTTCACAGCGAATTCCAGCACCTGCATCAGCCAGAATGCACTTCCCTTTTAAAACAGATAGGTTGATTTTAAGAATGATGAGCCAGTTATCATTGGTACTTGGGTCCTCGGCTTAGTGTGTATCTGATCAGCAGTGCATTGTGTTTACGGCTGCACGCTTAAATAATGGAAACAACAGCAGACAACATAAACCTTGTGCAATGTCTTTAATACATCCATTAAGCATTTGCTAATTGTGCACCACAGTCTCAGCACCTACTAAATCAAATTTTCTTCTCCAGTGAACTCAATTTCTAAGTACTAACATTGACAAATTCAATTACAGATTTGTTCCTGAAACTGATAGACTAATTATTCTGGTGCACCACTAGAAGTTGCTTCAGACAATTCAGAACATTTCCAATAAACTAAAATGATTGACAGGAAAAGCTTCTGCATTAACTATCTGAATTTCACATAATTCTCTCCTTACCTCTAAAGCAAAATGTGCAGCAAGGCTCAAAAAATCAGTCACTGAAATTCTATTGGTTACGCTGTCATGTTCACACTCCTTTTCTGCCAGTTTTCCGATCGTTTTAATTGCCTCCATAGCTGAAAGAGAGAAAATCATGGGTAATAGACCCTTCCAGTCATTCTTTGTCAACTGAATATTGAATTAATCAATTATGCTGAGTTAATTCCACTTTATTTAATTTGGCATATAAGTTTGCCATTTGAAAACAACTAATAAGGTACAGGATTGTTATCAGGAAAAATGTAATAAAATATGTTTATCAATTTTATTTTGAATTATTATATGGAATTTTCCATTTATATGCAAAAGAAAAAAAGGGAGAGGAATCAATCGTTTTCATTTCCATTTAATTCTGTCGTCCACCTCCCACATAACTTTTAATTTCCCCAAGTTTTCCTTGAATCACACTATTCAAGCATAAGTTAATAATCAAAACATTTGCTTGCCGCAACCTCTCAATGAGGATTTGAATAAACCTGATTTCAATTCCTTATCAGAGAACTCCTGGTAATTTGCAATATTGTAACTTTACACAAAATGCACAGTTAAAAGTTCAATAGATCTTTTATCTGCAAGTTAGCAATGTAGTATCTACCTTTTTGTGTATCACTTTCCAAAATGGCAATTTTGTAGATATTGAACTGAGTGAAGAAATTATCTGGGTCAATTTGTTCTGCAGCTTTTACAGCCTCTTTTGCCTGGATAGAAAAATTTGAGGAAGTATCAATAATCTACAATTTAGAATAGCTAGGCTATCCTCAAAATTCCAATAAAAAAGTAAGAACAAGTTTATGATGGCTTCTCACAATTATTTCAGTGTTTCAATGTATCACTGTTAGTACGTTATCAATAGTATGAGGAAAATATTGCTGGTGTAGTTTAAAATGCTTTTTAAAATTAGCCTTAGCATTTGTCTGGCATTGAATTCACTACAATTTAGAAGAATGAGAGGGGGTCTGATGGAAATAAATAAAATTCCAATAACTTTAGACAGATGAGATGTCGGAACAATGCTTTCCTTGGTTAAGGAGTCAAGAACCAGGGATAAGTCTGGGGATATAAGGTAGACCATTTAGGACTGAGATAAGGGAATGTTTCTTCATTCAAAGGGTGGTCAACCAGTGAAATTCTCTGCCACAGAAGGCTTTGGAGGCCAGGTCGCCAAATATATTCAAGGAGGAGATTCACAATATTTTATATATTTGAAAGGATGTGGACAGAAAAAAGCAATGTGATTTGGAGATAGGATCAGCCATGATCATAATGAATGGTGGAGTAGATCCAAAGTGCCAAATGGACACGTTCTCAGCCGAGATTCTCAATTTTCTTAATGACAAGTACATAGCTGTCACACATGGACCAGCCAGAACACCTCAAAACATTTCAAGGAAGTAGCCCAGACCCTAAGTTTGCGAGTTGTTTTTAGTAGGTGCAATTTCAGGAGTGATGCAGCTGGTCATACCACATAGTTTTAAACAAGACAGAATGTATTTACAACATTAACGAATGAAACACGAATAAGAGAGAACGGAGGATCGAATAACCTAACCTATCCAAAAATCCAAAAGACTTTCCCAGCTAAGTGATGATGTTTCAAATATTTGCAGCAATCCCCATAAATATCCCTTGGCACAAAAGGTAAAATCAACCACAGGGTCTTTCAGGAGAGATATCAGAGACGCAAGATCAGCATGGACCTGCTTCTTTGGGTCAAGCAGCTTCACAAGTCTTGACACGACACTGGGTAAACACCTCTAAACATTTGAACCAGCCACACAGAAAAGATTCACCCAGTGCTGGAACCTGTTTAAAATTCAAGAGGCAAAGAACTATCCCAGAGATCACGACTTAAACAAAAGATTAACATCTTTATTTACGTCCAACAGACAATATTAAAACCAACAAGCTCAGCGGGGGTTGGGAACCCAAGGTATAGTTCCAGTGCACAAGAGGATGAGAATAGGGAGGGCATGGAAAGGATTTCATGGTCACAGGAATGTGCTGGCAGACGGCAAGTTAGTTTGAAGTGTGTCTACTTCATCACCAGAAGTATCCGAAATAAGGTAGGTGAGCTTGCAGCATGGATAGGTACTTGGGACTCTGATGTTGTAGGCATTTTGGAGACATGGATATAGTACGGTCAGGAATGGATGCTGCAGGTTCCAGGATTTAGATCTTTCATTAAGAACAGGCAAGGTTGTAAAAGAGGGGGAGGTGTGGCCTTGTTAGTCAAGGACAGTATAATGGTGGCTGAAACAACGTTTGACAAGGACTCATCTACTGAGGTGATATGAGCTGAAATTTGAAACAGGAGAGTAGAGGTCACATTGCTTGGAGTTTTTTTTTACAGGTCTTTGCAGAGTTCTAAGGATGTGCAGGAGAGGATTGGCAAAACGATTCTGGATAGAAGTGAAAGGAACAGGGTAGTCATAATGGGGGACTTTAACTTCCCCAACATCGACTGGAAATGCTATAACTCCAGTACGTTGGATAGATCACTTTTTGTCCAATGTGTGCAGGAGTGTTTCCTGACACAGTATGTCAAAGTGCCGATAAGAGGGGAAGCCACACTGGATCTGGTGCTTGCTAATGAACCAGGCCAGGTGTTTGATTCAGTGGGAGGTGAGCACTTTGGAGAGAGTGATCGTAATTTGGTTACGTTCAGTTTAGCGATGGAAAGGGATAGGTACATACCACAGGACAAGAGCAATTATAATGTGATTAGCCAAGACTTAGGATGCACAGAATGGGGCAGCAAAATGTAGGGAATGGGGACAGTTGAAATGTGGAGCTGGTTGAAGGAGCAGATATTGCATGTCCTTGATAGGTATGTCCCTGTAGGCAAGGAGGAAGTGATAAGGTAGGGGAACCATGGTTTACTAAAAAACCTGCATCTCTTGTTAAGCGGAAGAAGGCGGCTTATCTGACGTTGAGACGAAATGGTTCAGATGAGGGAGATAATGGAGAGTTACAGATTAGCTTGGAAAGATTTAAAGAGACAGTTAAGAAGAGCAAGGAGGACACGAGCACTCTTTAGAAGTAGAATAAAGGAGAACCTGAAAGCTTTCTATAGATACATGAGGAATAAAAGGATGACTAGGGTAGGAGTAGGGCCAGGCAGCATCCGAGCAGGAAAATCAGTCCTGATGAAGGACTTTTGCCCAAAATGTCGATTTTCCTGCTCCTCGATGCTGGAAAGCCCAGCCGGTCAGGCAGCATCCACTCTAACCTAGATTCTGATTTCCAGCCTCTGCAGTCCTCACTTTTGCCTAGGAATAGGGCTGAAAATGTGTTGCTGGAAAGGCGCAGCAGGCCAGGCAGCATCCAAGGAGCAGGGGAATCGATGTTTCGGGCATAAGCCCTTCATCAGGAATGAGGCTGAGCAAGTTTTGAGAACATGTGTAGCTCAGGTTGAGGTTCTGGATGTAGGTTTACTTGCTGAGCTGGAAAGTTCATTTCCAGACGTTTCATCACCCTACTAGGTAACATCTTCAGTGGGCCTCCAGGCGAAGCCGATTCCTGAAGAAGGAATGTCAATTACGCCTAAAATGTCGATTCTCCTACTCCTCAGAGGCTGCGTAACCTGATGTGCTTTTCCAGCACCAGACTCTTGACGTTGATCTCCAGCATCTGCAGTCCTCATTTTCTCCTAGTTGATAATAACAGATAGTACCTTTTCTAGATGATTCAGACGCAGGTAACACAATGCCCTGTTCCTTTGTAATCTAGCCAGGTTCTGATCTAGTTGTCCATCAGAAAAGAAACTTAAAGAATAACTGTACCATTGGAGAGCCTCTGTACACTTTTGTACCTATACAGGGGAAAAAGAATGGTGAAAAAAAAGTGATTCCCACTCACTACAAATTAGTAGGCAAATGATATTTGCCATCAAGGTACGTCGTTAACAAATGAGAATAAAGTAAAATGATCTGTTTGGGAATAGGGTGGGAAAAATCAGTGTAAGCCATTCAAGCACAGTACAAAAGAAATATATCTGAGCAATATATGTTGTCTACAAATAACAGTTCAATCTTGGAAGTTTAATGACCTAACAGACTGAAACAAAGTCAGTGGACTTGGCCACACTGTCCAAAAATGTAAGCTGGCAATCTGGTGTGCAATTTGCAGCCACCTTCCTCTCACTTAGCTCAACTGCAAAATTGCTTCCCAACATTCAAAGGTAAAAGTTAGGCTGATTACAATGTTACATGCATGTGCCACATTTTTTTTCACAGCAGCAACCATGACCATACTGAATAGTACAGAAAACTCAAAGGACCAAATGGCTGACTCTATTTTTGGTTTGTCTTGTTGACACAGACTAACATAGCCAGCCTGTTAAAACCTCATTAATGCACTGATATGGTATTAGCTGGAGATACATTTATCTGTGCAATCCAGGCAGGGGTAATGTTTCAGAAGGACTATACATTTGTGTTCCCCTTCCTCTCCCCTCCCAGGTTCTTGACAAAGGTTCAAATCCTACCATGGTACATCATGAAATTTGAATTCATGAAAACAAAATCTGTAATGAAAAGCAAACTAACGGCATCCTATATATCCATACAGTGTCGTGGTGGAGAGTTCTTTTTTGGACTGGAGGCCTGTGACCAGCAATATTCCACAGGGATCAGGGCAGACTCCAATTTTGCAATATAAAAGATTTAAGAATATAAATGATGTTGGATGTGAATCTGATCAGAAAGAGTGATGCGGTTGGAGAGACAGATAGAAGTGATAAGGAATTTGCAACAGCAACAGTATGTGATGGATGGCAGTTATAGGAAGGGGAGAAAGTCTCAGATACAGTCACATAGATGGGTTAACTCCAGGAAGGGTAAGAAAGGCCGGCACCCAGGGCAGGAGTCTTTTGTGGATATACCCATTTCAAACAGGTATGCTGTTTTGGAAAATGTAGGGGGTGATGGATTCTCAGGGGAACGTAGCACAAACAGCCAGGTTTCTGGTATTGAGACTGGCTCTAATGCAACGAGGGGTACATCGGCTTCCAAGAGATCAACTGTATTAGGGGATTCTGTAGTCTGAAGTACAGACAGACGTTTCTATAGCCAGCAGAGAAGAAGCAGAATGAGATGTTGTTTCCCTGGTGCCAGGATCAAGGATACCTCAGAAAGGGTGCAGAATGTTCTCATGGGGGAAAAGGGGCCAGCAAGAGGTCATTGTCCACACTGGAATCAATGATATGGGAAGGGAAAAGGTTGAGATTCTGAAGGGAGATTACAGAGAGTTAGGCAGAAATTTAAAAAGGAGGTTCTCAAGGGTAGTAATATCTGGATTACTCCCAGTGCTACGAGCTAGTGAGGGCAGGAATAGGAGGATAGAGCAGATGAATGCATGGCTGAGGAGCTGGTGTATGGGAGAAGGATTCACATTTTTGGATCATTGGAATTTCTTTTGGGATAGAAGTGACCTGTACGAGGACGGACGGTTTGCACCTAAATTGGAAGGGGACTAATATACTGGCAGGGAAATTTGCAAGAACTGCTTGGGAGGATTTAAACTAGTAAGGTTGGGGGGGGGGGGACCCAGGGAGATAGTGAGGAAAGAGATCAATCTGAGACTGGTACAGTTGAGAACAAAAGTGAATCAAACAAACAGTCAGGGCAGGCAGGGGCAAGGTAGGAGGGCAGAGGTGTGGGATGTGGACGAGATGCATTGGAGGGCATCTTTAACCACGTGGGAAGGGAAATTGCGGTCTTGAAAGAAGGGGGCCATCTGGTGTGCTATGGTGGTGAAAGTGGTCCTCCTGGGAGCATATAAGGTGGAGGTGGAGGAACTGGGAATATGGCATGGCATTTTTGCAGGAGGTAGGGTGGGAAGAAGTGTAATCCAGGTAGCTGTGGGAGTCAGTGGGTTTGTAAAAGATGTTGGAGTCAAGTCGGGTCGTCATTAATGGAGATGGAGAGGTCCAGGAAAGGGAAGGGGGTGTCAGAGATGGTCCAGATAAATTTAAAGGTCAGGGTGGAATGTGTTGGTGAAGTTGATGATTTGCTCAACCTCCTCGCGGGAGCATGAGGCGGCGCCAATGCAGTCATCAATGTAGCGGAGGAAGAGGTGGGGAGTGATGCCGGTGTAATTCCAGAAGATGGGCTATTCTACCTAGCCAACAAAGAGACAGGCATAGCTGGGGCCCATATGGCTGCCCATTCGGTCTGGAGGAAATGGGAGGATTCGAAGGAGAAATTGTTAAGGGTGAGGACCAGTTCGGCCAAACAAATGAGTGTCAGTGGAAGGGTACTGTTGGGGACGTCGGGAGAGGAAGAAGCGGAGGGCAAGGGATTGAGCCAAACAGTCAGGGCAGGTAGGAACAAAGCAGAGAACAAGGTGGGACTGAAAAATCAAACTTCATTTATTTCAATGCAAGAGGCCGAACAGGGAATGCAGATGAACTCAGCTCATGATTAGAAACATGGGGCTGGGATATCATAGGAATTACAGAGACATGGCCCATGAATGGACAGGACTGGCTGCTTAATTCCAGTATAGAAATGCTATAGGAAGGATAGAAAGTGGAGCAAGAAAGGAGAGGGAGTGGCACTTTTGGTAAGGAATAACACTACAGGTATACTGAGAGAGGATATTCCTGGCAATACATGCAGATAAACTATTGGATGGAACTGAGAAATAAGGAAGGGATCATAACCTTACTGGGATTATACTACAGATGACCCAATAGTCAGCAGGAAATTGAGAAACAAATTTAAGGAAATCACTGGTCACTATGGTGGGGGATTTTAACTTTGAAAACATAGACTGGGACTTCCATAGTGTTAAGGATTTAGATGGAGTATAATTTAAGTGTATACAAGAAAAGGTTTTGAGGCAGTATGTGGATGTTTCAACCAGAAAAAGTGAAAAAGTTGACTGACTCTTGGGAAATAAGGGCAAGTGACTGAAGTGTCAGTGGGGGACCATTTTGGGACCAACGACCATAATTCCATTACTTTAAAATAGTGATGGAGAAGGATTGACCAGATCTAAAAGTTGAAGTTCTAAATTGAAGGAAGGCCAATTTTGATGGCATTAGGCAAGAACATTCAAAAATTCATTGGGAGCACGGATGTTTGCAGGTAAAGGGATGGCTAGAAAATGGGAAGTCTTCAAAAAAATGAGATAACATGAGTCCAGAGACAATATGTTCCTGTTAGGGTGAAAGACAAGGCTGGTAGGTGTAGGCAATCCTGGATGACTAGAGAAGTAGAGGTTTTGTTCAAGAAAAAGGAAGCAGAAATAAAGTGAATCCTTAGTAGAGTACAAAGGCAGTAAGAGTATACTCCAGAGGAAAATCAGAAGGGCAAAAAGGAGATATGAGATAGCTTTAGCAAAAAGGGTTAATGAGAATCCAAAGTGACTAGGAAGCTAATAGGATCCTTCAAAGGTCAGCAAAGTAGCCTATGTGTGGAACTGCTGGAGGTGGGGGAGATACTAAACAAGTACCTTGTCTAAGTGTTTACTGTGGAGAAGGACATGGAAGACAGAATGTGGGGAAATAGATGGCGCTGGATATCTTAAAACTCAAAGGTGTATAAATCCCCAGGACTTCGCAGGTGTGTAACCTAGAACTCTCTGGAAGGCTAGGGAAGTGATTCTTGGGTCCCTTGCAGAGATATTTGGATCATCGATACAGGTGAGGTGCCTAAAGAGTGGAGGTTGGCTAACGTGATGCCATTATTTAAGAAAGGTAGTAAGGAAAAGCCAGGGAACTAGGGACTGGTGAGCCTGACACTGGTGGTTGCCAAGTCCTGGCAAATGGGACTAGATTAATTTAGGATATCTGGTCGGCATAGATGAGTTGGACTAAATGATCTGTTTCTGTGCTGTACATCTCTGTGGCTTTATGACTATTTTTATCTTAGATTTCTAAGAAATTAGCATACAATACTTTACCAAAATAACTAGGAAGTCATTCCACCTATTTTTAAAATAAATTTTCAATCTTTTAAAGCAGGATGTTTACAGATCATGGACAGACATTGGATTTGAATTTGTTCATATGGTAAACAGATTTTCAGCAGACTAATATCAACTGCACTTAGTTACCATTCTAATATAGCACAGGTTATATTTAACAGCAAGTATTAAAACTGGATTTTAAACTTGCCCAATCATGCTTATTCATGGCAGATTTATTCTTCCAAAGTGCAAATAAGCCGACACAAAAATGCAAGCTTTTAAAAATCAAAATCAGCACAATTTACAGCAATTGATGTGAAACTTCTACTGTCTGTACTGCATAAGCTGAATGAAGAGAGCACAATATAGAGTATCAAGTTAAAGTTTTGAGGAGGAAAAGTTTTCAACAGCAAGTAATCCCAGGTGAAGAAAAATAGATGCAATGGGGAGTTAAGGTGACAAGTGCAGAATGCATGGTAGAGCTTTGATGGAGTTCTGTAAATTTCTATTAGCTGTGCCTCACCTCAAAATTCTTGGTTGCCTTTTCCCAAAGAACAACGTGGAATCGAGTCAAAATATCTGAAGAAAGTCGTTTCCCTGAGTAATGACCTAAAGATAGCAATCAGAAGAAACTGACCACAGAGAAAACAATAGATATAGGTAACAACTGTGGAACAAAAACTTTGAACAATATTATCATTCATACTCAATAAAAAGGATACATATATCCCTCAGCCCTCATACCGTTTATTATAGAGCTAGCTCTCATGAACTTAATTCCCAGCAAATCAGCCACTTTTTGAGCTGCCACTTTTGCAGTACTTTTAGATCATTAACTTTAGCTGTAAGTTCCAAAAGATCTTAAAATTAGGATGTAGATTTGCTCGCTGAGCTGGAAGATTCATTTCCAGATATTTTGTTAAGGAAAAAGTGAGGTCTGCAGATGCTGGAGATCAGAGCTGAAAATGTGTTGCTGGAAAAGCGCAGGTCAGGCAGCATCCAAAGAACAGGAAATTTGACATTTCGGACATAAGCCCTTCCCGAAATGTCGAATTTCCTGTTCCTTGGATGTTGCCTGACCAGATATTTCGTCACCCTACTAGGTAACACCTTCAGTGAGCCTCAGGCAAAGCACTGCTGATAATTCCTGCTTTCTACTTATATGTTTGGGTTGGTGATGTCATTTCCTTCGGTGAAGTCACTTCCGGTTCTTTTTCTCAGGGGGTGGTAGATGGGATCTATCTAACTTGATGGGAGAGTTCTGGCTGGAATGCCACGCTTCTCGGAATTCTCTGCATGTTTTTGTTTGGCTGGTCCTAGAATGGGTGTGTTGTCCCAGTCTGGGAAGAGACTTTGTCTATGTACCCTATCCATGCCCCTCATGATTTTACAAACCTCTATGAGGCCACCCTTCAACCTACATTGCTCCAGGAAAAACAGACTTAGATGAGAACATTTTGTCGTTTTCACAGGTGAGCCAAGATGGGCCAAATGATTTATGTGGCATCTTGGAAACCTTCCAAAGTTAATTTTGCACTGTATCCATTCTTTTAGGTTTTTGGTATTTCCTACATTAAATGGAAAGAATTTAGTGTCAATGGTGTTTGACTGGAATGGGTGACATTGCTGCTCAGAAGTAGAGTCAGATGATAGATGTGCAAGAATCAATATCATTTTAAACAGTGGTCAAACAGCTCTGAAAAGCATCAGCATTTCCCGAGATCATACAGGAGTAACTTTTCACACACTGAGTGGTGCATGTATGAAACAAGCTGCCAGGGGAAGTAAGAGTTGTCCAGCACAGAAAGAAATCCCTTCAGTCCAACCCATCTGCGCCAACCAGATATCCTGAATTCGTCCCATTTGGCAAATGTTGCTCTAAACCCTTCTTATTCCTATATCCATCCAGATGCCTTTTAAATGCTGTAATTGTACCAGCCTCCACCACTTTCTCTGGCAGCTCATCCCACAGACGCATCAGCCCAAGTGAAAACAAAAAAGTGCCCCCTTTTAAATCTTTCCCCTCTCACCTTAAACCTATGCCCTCCAGTTTTTGACTCCTATATGTTGGATCCATACCGCTCATGATTTTATAAATCTCCAAGGTCAGCCTCTAATGCTCCTGGGAAAATACTCCCAACCTGCAGATTCTACCTAAAGCTCACCCTCTCATCCAAACAACATCCCTGTAAATATTTCCTGCACTCTTTCAAGTTTGACAATGTTGTTCCTAGAAGCAGGGATACCAGAATTGAAAGCAGAATTCCTAAAATGGCTTAACCAATGTCTTATATAGCTGCAACATGACATACCAACTCTGATACTCAATGCACTGACCAATAAAGGCAAGCATACCAAATGCCTTCTTCACTATCCTGTCTACCTGCGACTCCACCTTCAAGGAACGCCAAACCTGCACCCCAATGCCCCATTATTCAGCAAAGCTCAGCCAGACCTTACTATTAAGTTTTTAATAGTCCTGCCCTAATTTGCCTTACCAAAACGCAACACCTCACATTTGTCTACATTAAATTCTATCTCCCACTCCACAGCCTGGATCAAGGTTCCATTGTATCCTAAGATAACGATCTTAACTGTCCACTATGCCACAATTTTGATCACATCTGCAAACGTACTAAACCATTCCACCTCTATTCACATCTAAATCATTTATGTAAGTGACATAAAGCAGTGAAGACCCAGCAGTGATCCTTGCAGCACACGGCTGGTCACAAGCCTCCAGTCCAAAAAATAGCCCTCCACCACAACCCTCAGTCTCGAATCTTCAAGCCAATTTTGTATCCATGCAGCTAGATCTTCCTGAATTCAATGTGATATAACCTTGCTAAACAGTCTATCATGCGGAACTTTATCAAATGCCTTGCTGAATTCCATACAGAAACATCCACCACTCTGCCTTCATCAATTTTCTTTGTCACCTCTTCAAAAAGATTCAATCAAGTTAGTGAGACACAATTTCCCATGCACAAAGCCATGTTGGCCATCCTAATCAGTCCTTACCTTTCCAAATGCATGTAAATAGTGCCCCTCAGAATCCCCCAACAATTTACCTACCACTGATGTCAGGCTGACTGGGTAACAGCTCCCTGGCTTTTCTTTGCCAAAATAATAGCACATTAGCCAACCTTCAGTCTTCCAGCACCTCACCTTTGGCTATTGATGATACAAATATACAAGGAATCAAATAATCACTGTCCAGCTTCCAACAAAGTTCAGGATATACATGAACTAAAATATTTAGTTACCTTTACGTGTTTTAAGATGTTCATTTTCTTATCACAGAGGAGAAGATGCTTTCCACTATTTGTTTCTCCAAATTTTCCACCTTCTATGTCCTGATCCACAGTAAATGCGAATGTGAAATACTGATTTAGCATCTCTTCCACCTAGTGCGGTTTCACATAAAGATGGCCTTGTTGACTTCTAAAGTGCCCTGTTCTATCCCACCTTAACTTTTTTCCCCCAATGTACTTGTAGAATCTCTTTGAATTCTCCTTAACCTCATTTGCTAAAGTTATATCATGTCCCCTTTTAGTCCTCCTGCTTTCTCTCAAGTATATATCTCCTGCCCTTGTACTCTGCAGGGTTTCACTCGATCCCAGGTGATTTAATGTGCCATATGCCTCCATTTTTTTGAATCAGTGCCTCAATTTCTCTGGTCATCTATCATTCCCTACACCTATGAACGCTCTTCACACTCATAGGAACATACTGCCTCCGGATTCTCATTTTTGAAAATGGTGGAGGAGGCAGGTACAATTACAACATTAATGAGTATATGATTAGAAAGGATTTAGAGGGATATAGACCAAATGCTTACAAATGGGAATAGGTCATACTGAGATGTTTGGTCAGTGCAGACAAGTTGGATCTAAGAGTCTGTTTCCATGCTATGTGACTAATTAAATACGAGAAAATTCGGAGCCTGTCCTTTTATAAAGTAAAATATAACCCTATGACTTAAGTCTCCTAGAAAATATTGGGACAATAAATTAATACTGGACTAATGAA
The DNA here is from genome assembly GCF_020745735.1 of Hemiscyllium ocellatum. NCBI lineage: Eukaryota > Metazoa > Chordata > Chondrichthyes > Orectolobiformes > Hemiscylliidae > Hemiscyllium > Hemiscyllium ocellatum. Next base: position 98,562,017 of record NC_083411.1, on the reverse strand, counting down.
AATATAACTTGCCTGGTTTCCTGATACTAAATTATAAAATCAAATAAATGGGACTAATTTTGTCAGTCTGAACAGTAGCTCAAGTGCGCTTCATGATAACCAGGCATTTCAGCAATAAGTAACAAAACCAAGTATCACAATAAGATAGCGGCCTGCTATCCTACCTGTTATAATGTCTTCAATTTTCTGCTTGGCAAGTTCATCCTTGCCTCTTTGTAGCAGTTGCATAAGATGCATCAACAAAATCTTCCCAACATCATGACTGGTTTCAAACTGCTTAGACAAACTTGTCAAAAATTCAAAGGATAGTTCATCCCTGTTGAAAGCCATAATGTGAATGTTTTCAGCAAGACTGTTGTCCTTATTGTTGACGCAATCAAACACAACATTAAATAAATATTAAATTGTTTCTAATCAAACTGTTCAGAAATGTATGACACACCCCTGGAGCGGCTAGGACTTGAACCCAGGTCTCTGGCTCAGACATAAGGACCTTAACATGACAACACAGATCCCATTTACTGATTTCTAGATCTTTTCACGCACCAGCCAAACTGTTTCCATTTATAGATATTTTCTAATCAACATATTCAGAGATAATAAGGCACACATGTGGAGTGGGAGATGCTTGCAGTCAGGCCTCCAGGTCCAGGGTTAGAAATACTACTTCATAGAGGGCCACTCTGCTTCCTCTTTATATCTACAGTCAGTTAATTAATTAACAGCAATCATTTGCCTAACCCCTTACTAGATTAACAAATTGCCTACTGATGTTTCTATTCATTAACCTGTAACCAATTCCCTAGAGTCTCTTCAGCTATCCACAAGATAACAGGTATTGGCAACTCAACCTGAATGCATTCTCAACTCCACTGGTGGTGGCACAGGATTTTGCCACCTGGCAGAGGGACATTTAACTCTGCTGTGATCTGGTTGGAAGCCTGATTATAAGCCAAGATACTAAAGGTCTTTCTAGTGTGAGTGCTCATCTTGAAAACATTATGGTCTATTTCTGCATGGGAAGATGGACAGCAAATGATGCAACCCAAAATCTGGCTTTTATGACTAAGGTCATGGATCTATACTGGCTCTTCTGTCAGGTCTTCCAGTCAATCCTATGTTTCACGATGAACGTTGTAGATTGTGGATTATTATGCAGAGTAGTGGTCTTCTTTCTCTGCCACTAAATTGAGGCACATCTGAAGGCTATGCGGACAGCCTGGAATGTGGTGCATTGTTTACGATCCAAAAGATGTTCTAATGAAGCTAATGATCACGTACTGCCGCAAAGAGCTAGCTTAGTAAGGATAAGTAAACATTATTCTTGCTCAACGGACTTCATAGCTCAGACATCTTTCTTGACCTCCCCCATCAGCCACTTGGTATCTGGATGCATTCGTGATTTGAGTGAAGCCATGGACCTTTGCAAAGCATTTAAAGCAGTCGTTCATGAGCTGCAGTCAAATATCCAAGATGACTCAGTCTGTAAAGTGTGTTCATGAAAGATCTCTGTGATTTGTAACTGCAGCTGAGGATGACTATGCAACTGTTTGTTCTTAATCCATGATGGGTAATAGTCAACTACAATCAGAAATCTCGATCTCCGATGGCAAAAAAAAATTCACAGTCCAGATGAGAATGAAAATACTGTCAGTGTTTATGTGTGGTCTTGAGTATGACTGCAACAGGTAATGAAACAAAGTCTTTCTTCTAAGGCTTTAGAGGTCTATGGCCATCAAGTGAGATTTCAGGCTCTGGACTGACATTCACTGCCATACAAATGCTTGTAGCATAAGCACAAGACTCTAGACAAAATTTCTCTTTCATTGTCGATCAGTGCAAAAGTATGAACTTTGTTCCAAGTACAGTTTGAGAATACTACCGTCAAGACAAGATACCAGCCAAACGTAAAAACAATATTCCAGTACCTAAACTCACTTTGTATCCATCTTCTGTGCTGACTGAATTTTCTTGATGATTCATAACCAGTTGAGATTGTATGGTCACAAAAGTGCAGGATTCCACATTCTGGACAAAATTGTTTTTTTTTAAATTAATTGAGGGGATGTGGGATTCAGCGAGTGGACCAGTATTTATTACCCATCCATAATTGTCTTTGAAGTAGTGACGAGATGCCATTTTGAACTATAGTGGTCTGTTTGCATTAGGTACAAATACAATGCTAAGAAGGAATGTTGACACGGTTACAGACAAAGAACATAAAATAATTCCGCAGAGGCTGGTATCCGAGATTATGAAGGAGAGGTCGACATTCCTCTGACAATTAAAACTGAAACACCCAGAGAGGATGTCGCCTTACTTCATAACCTGTTAAGTGCGATAAGGAGTATAACCTCTCACCCACACCCGCAATCTGTTATAAAGGAGTTGTTAAACGAAATTAAGTCCTTTCACTCACTATAATCACAAAGTAACGATTTATTTATGTAACTCCAACAATGAACAAATTAACAATCACTAACAAATCAAACAATTCCCCTCTACCTACTAACTGTTCCTTAACAAAAGTTCTAATGGTACGTTGTTTCAACAAAATATAAGTCCCACATATGTTAAAATAACAGAACTTAGTCTTTCGAAATTGCAGCGAAGGTTACATGTCTTCTGGAACTGTCTGTGTCTTGTCCGCTGTCTTCCTCTGTCCAAAATGTCTTTTTTGACATTGGTAGCGATGTTATTTAGGTTATGCATTCTCTAATACGTAAATGACTGTGAGAGTTAATTTCTCTTGAGAGCAGAGGGCTCTTAACTCTTCGCAGTTTGCTCTCTCCGATTTTCCAAATTGCCCTCATCTTTATACCCTGATGACCTATTAATTCCTTTACAATTGGATTGATTCATGGTTGTCAACACTATTTGATAGGTTGTTTTTGTATCTATGGGCTTGGATTGGCTAAATTTGAAACAACTTGACTGTTAATTCAGAAACGTTTCTATTGGGTGCTCTCTGTACCTGGACTTGAAACTGTTACGCAGACATTGTTTTTTTTTTCAAATCACCAAGCAATGAAACAAAAAAATCTTCTTTTAAAAGGGACCACACACTCTTCCCCCATTTTAGAGATTAACTTTGTCATAACAGTCAGCAAATCACCCTTTATTTACACAGGAACAGTCATTGATTACAATCCTGCCTCACCCAGAGTTAATCACCAGTGTCAATAACTCTAACATTCATCCTTTTGAAAAGTCAGCCAGGATTCCTGGACAGGACCAGATTACACAACCTCAGTGAGGGGACTCATTCTATTATGTTTAGCTGGCTGACCATGTTACAATCTGTACATCCTTCCCCATTTGAGTCCATGGATATAGTCTGGCACTTTAGCTTGAAGAGTATCGTGAATCAATTTAGCGTCAGGTCAGATTTCTACTTCTCAGCAGCTGACATGGGCAGTATTTAACGCACAAGAGCTCACTTCTTGTGCCAGGAGTGCCTCGGTAGAATTTCACTCTTTGTATGACAGCAAAGGCATTGGGGCAGCTACTTTCACCATGTCCATCTCAGATTCAGAGGACTCAACGTTTGAAGAAGAGGGAAAATCCATGGGTTTCAGCAACATCTGCAAATGTTGAGGAGCAGGACATTTTTCTTCCTGCTCAGTTTGAGAATTCGCAGCTTCATATGGTCCACACCTGTGAGAATTTTCTACATCACCAGTCCTGACCTCACACAGATCATGCCTTGTACCCTTCGGCCATTTCGAAATTTTTAAACAAAACTCTATCCCCATCTCAAGCTGACTCTCACACTTGGCAGAGTCTTGGCTTCAGCATTGAAATTCCTAATGCTTCCCCTCCACCACACTAAATCCCCTCTCCCAACAATCCATCCTCTCCTTCTCACTACTTCCAGGAAGATTAGACTTAACCTGGTGCAGGATATTCCACTCATCAGCAACACTACTGGTGCTATTCCTGTAAGTGCATGTATGATGATCCCATAGTCAAACTGAAGTGACAGCTTGGTTTCTTAGGAGATTGTAGGCTGTTTATTCTAATCTACCTTCAAAGTTTGGACTTCTCTTTCTGCTAGGCCATTGGGTGACGGGTGGTACGGAACTGTCCTATGATTAGATTAGATTCCCTACAATGTGGAAACATGCTCTTCGGCCCAACAAGCCCACACCGACCCTCCGAAGAGTAACCCACTCATTCCCATCTGACTAATGCACCCAACACTAAGAGCAATTTAGCATGGCCAATTTACCTGACCTGTACATCTTTATGCTGAATCCCATTCAATTAACAAAAAACCCAATCCCTTGCTGGTAAACAATGACCTGTTATCTGAGACCAACACTTCCAAGACTCCAAATATTGAAACAGATGTGTGCAGTTTTTCTACTGTCATACCAGTTTTTGATGAATGGACCCGATGTATGTCCATCCACTTTTTGTTACCTTCTACAATGACTAAGAACATTAAACCCCATGGAAGAACCTCATTCGATGTGCAACTGAGTCCAAGATCTATCCAACCAATTCCATGGACGTGTGCGAGTTGCTGGCGGTAGTTTTTGTCTTTGTTGAACACTCTGGTCATTGTCTGACCAACGGGACTATACCTGCACACAAACCTGGCCACCAGACATAACCTCTCAACAACATTTACATTTTGGAGACCTCTGGATGGTCCTGTTGAAGCTCAGCCACAATTTGACACGACCTTTATGCAGGACAATCACTCTTGCTCACAATAACAATACGCTGTCCTCTATTGTCTGAAAGAGTTTCCATTATAGCTATGATGGCCCTTTGCCTTCACCCATCAATACCAGTTGTTAGTTTGTCTGGGATTGGATCTTTCTTTGTCCAAAGATTGATATTGATAGCAGTGACTGGGAGCATGTCCAGAAAGTTTTAACGTTGTTGCACACTTTTCCACTGTTTTTTCCTGTTGACGTATGTGCTAATCAAAGGCGGCTCAATGCATCCACATTCACTACTTGACCTCCTAGATGCCATTTAAACTTATAATTACAAGGACTTAATACTAAAGCCCACAGCATATCAAGTTGAGGTGATTATCACAAATTTTCATCTATTAAGGTATTGGTGGAACTTTCTGACTCCATATTATTGCCAATCCATTTTTTGTCTGTCTGGGAGTATTTCCACTCTGCATCAGGCAAAGTCCTGAATGCATAAGCTATTAGACGCTCCTCTCATTTGAGCCATCTATGAGCTAACATCACCCCAATGTCATACAGGGAGGCATCATACATCAATACCACATCATTTTAGGATCATAATGTGCCAACACCTCTCAGAATGATAGCTATTGTTTTTAACTTCATTGAAAGTTACAGTTTGACAATGAGACCAGTTCCAAAGCTGACTCTTTCATCGGAGTTGATGCAATGATGTCACAATATATACCAGTTAATATATGCTTTTCCCATAATTTGCAAGCCCAAACATAATCTAAGCTCCTGGACAGATAAAGAAGCTGGGGAATCTTTGATCATCGTCACTTTATCTTCTAACAAATGTAACCAGGTCTTGTCAAGTCTATAGCCCAAGTACACCACTTGGGGAGGACTGAAACACACATTTTTCCTTTCTTCGGCACATGCCTCCCTTGGATAAATGACTTATGACTATTTCCAAGTTCTCCAAGTGTTCCTTATTGGTTTTTCCTGTTATTAGGACATGATTGAGGTAAATGGCAATCAAAAGACCTTGCAAAATGTTCTCCATCATCCGCTGAAAAATTGAACAGCTGACATTATCCCAAATGGTACGTTCGTATATTGGTAGAAACTTTTATGGTATTAACTGCATAATGCTTCTGGGAATCCTGGTCTAAACTTTTTTTTAAGTAGTAATGAAGGATAGCCCTCCTGCCAACTTTGCATATAAATTTTCTACTCAAGGGATTGAGTATTTATTCAGCTGCAAAATCCCCTTAAAAGGGAAATGACCCAATGACCTTTAAAGTCACTACCAACAGTGCAGCCCATTCTGCAAATTGGACTGGTTTGATGATTCCTTCACTGTCCAGCCTTTGGACTTTGGTCTTCATTATTGCCTCTTAGGCCAAACAGGACAAGACAGGTCTTGCAGAATTGTTTCCTGGTCAACATGCAAGGTGGCCATGAATCCTCTGGTAGTCGGTAGGCCTTCCTAGAAGCCTTCCGGGTATTTAATTAGGACTTCACTCAAGCAGCCATTTTCAAATTGAAAAATGTTGATACAAACTAGGTGAATCTTTCACAACCAATTTCGCTCCATTAAGATTGGTTGAAACCTTTTACTACAATTACCGGTAAGTGAACCAGCTGATTTTCATGAGGGACCAGAACCGAAGTTGTAGCTTTAATTAGTAAAGTCTCCCCAGTATCGGTTCTCAGGCTACCTGAGGTCTTTCATGAAGTTAAAGCTGGAGTTCACTGAATGATTTAAAACTGGTTCAGCAGTCAATGATATAGTTGTACTGTTATCAACTTCCATTAGATTCAGGTGACTACTTAACTAGACATTTAACTTGATTGATTTTGATTTTGTAAAAGCAAATTATATGTTAAACCAGATGTATGTGGACTTAAGAGTCATAGAGATGTACAGCATGGAAACAGACCCTTTGGTCCAACCCATCCATGCTGACCAGATATCCCAACCCAATCTAGTCCCACCTGCCAGTACCTGGCCTATGTCCCTCCAAACCCTTCCTATTCATATACCTATCCAAATGCCTCTTAAATGTTGCAATTGTGCCAGCGTCTGCCAGGATACAAACTCTCATGGATACTGGCCTACGAGTTTTCTTACTCAATTTAGGTCCAGATGGACTCTTCTACTGTCTCAAGAATGCACAAGCTTACCTGCCAAGATTCTGAAGGACATTTTAGCCATTTGGCTGAGGCTTGGCTTTGTTTTGGGGTTTTGCTATGGGCGGACCTAGAATCCCTCTGACCAGGATATGCCGAGTGATGTGATGCAAATGCCAGCACTCGAGTGTGTTCTCCGAGCTTAGTCGGACAGGTGAGCATGCCCACTTCCATCAGAATAGCCTGCAACTCATATGCTCCACTTGCTGTATTTTCGAATGATAAAAGCAGTAGCATCTGTTTGAAGTCCAGTTGGGCTTCCGCAAGCAGGCATCTTTGCATAGTTACATCATTAATCCAGATGGTTAAGGATTAACACTTAAGGGTTACCCCAAAATCACATATTCTGCCAGTCATCTTAACTTAGTCAGAGTCAGAGATGTACAGCATGGAAACAGACTCTTTGGTCCAACCCGTCCATGCCGACCAGAGATCCCAACCCAATCTAGTCCCACCTGCCAGCACCCGGTCCATATCCCTCCAAACCCTTCCTATGCATGTACCATCCAAATGCCTCTTAAATGTTGCAATTGTACCAGCCTCCACCACATCCTCTGGCAGCTCATTCCATACACATACCACCCTCTGTGTGAAAAAGTTGCCCCGTAGGTCTATTTCATATTTTTCCCCTCTCACCCTAAATTTTTGTAATTTTGTAAACCTCTAAAAGGCCACCCCTCAGCCTCTGACGCTTCAGGGAAAACAGCCCCAGCCAGTTCAGCCTCTCCCTGTTTTAGCATCTGTGGTGTTCGGGAAAGTTCGGGTGCAAATGACAAGCTGCACCACCACAACTCAGAAGAATTACTCATTGCATTAATTTCCCTGGGAAAGCAGTACATTCTTTCCACAAACTGGGCAGAGTGCGAAACTGCATGGTCAAATCCACCAAGCTTCCCAGAGGGATGGAGAAAGAAATGCTTACCCTAATGCAACAATGACTTTCATGAACAAACTGTGATGATGCTGCTACTTTAACAAGGTTTTGTTGTCATTGGTGTTTTTCCCCTAAAGGCGTTGTAAAGGCAGAGGTTCTGATATGTCTGGAAATATCTACAAGAGAATGTTTTTAAGTCTTTCTTTTAAGATACTCCTATAATGAAAGGGGAGTGGCCAGTTCTCCCAATAAGGTGTTTGGTTTTAACAAGCAGTCAGTTCTTGAGGATGCTGGACCCAAAGAAACAGCTCCGTGCTGATACTCTCTCTCTGCCAAAGGATGTTGCAGGTATTTGGAATAGCTCTTTGTTAAGTTGTGTTTTCGAATCAGTTGGGTTTTCAAATAGTTATGTTATTCTAAATTTGGTTCTCTTCTGTTCGTATATAAATAAATTCTATTTTGCTTAAAACTAAGTGGTTGGGCCAGCTGCATTACTCCTGGAACATACAGTTTTCACCTGCTTAAAACAACTAGAAAGTTCGGGCTGCTTTCTTGAAAATGCTTTGAAGGGGTTAGATTAGATTAGATTAGATTAGATTAGATTAGATTTACAGTGTGGAAACAGGCCCTTCGGCCCAACAAGTCCACACCGACCCGCCGAAGCGCAACCCACCCATACCCCTACATTTACCTCTTACCTAACACTATGGGCAATTTAGCTTGGCCAATTCACCTGACCCGCACATCTTTTGTGACTGTGGGAGGAAACCGGAGCACCCGGAGGAAACCCACGCAGACACGGGGAGAACGTGCAAACTCCACACAGTCAGTCGCCTGAGTCGGGAATTGAACCCGGGTCTACAGGCGCTGTGAGGCAGCAGTGCTAACCACTGTGCCACCGTGCCGCCCACCGGGTCTTGCCTGGTCCAAAACAAAGTTTCTTCAGGATAGTGGTTGACTCTTGTTTTCATTGAGATAACTCTCCCATTGAAAAAACTTCATAGATGCTGGTATCCCATCACAAAGTCAAAGTCACTCTTCATTTACACATGAATAGTCCTTGACTATGGTATTGCCTCACTGACGGTCAAGCACGAGTAACTCTGATACTCGCACTTTTTAAATGTCAGCCAGGACTTCTGGACTGGACCATATTAAAAGCCTCAAAAAGGAAAGTCCTATTCTATGATGTCCAGCTGGTGTACTTTGTTACAATCACTACAGAATAGAGATGTGTATTTACTAATCAGAAATTAATGTCTTGGAGTGGAACCTGCATGCAATAGTTTTCCCAAGTACTATTAGTCCTGACTTTCTAGATGGAAAGTGGTTGTGGTTTTGAACAGTGCTACAAAGAAGCATTGGTGAATCTCTACAGTAATCTTGCAACTGATCCACAATTCAAGTCCTTGGTATTGTCGGAGGGAACGAATGGGCAGAATCTATGCAGCATCTTGAATGATGCCAAACATTTCAAGAAAGTTGGGAAAATCATGAGATGGCAAACAAGGAACTCTAAGTCAAGAGCAAAACATCCTCTTTCCAAAGAAGTCCTGAACATTGTGATGACATTCTTACTGTGACTGGCAGATGGTCACTTTGTATGCAATAACATGTCACAATTAGTCAATTTCACCTCATTAGTATACAGTTTTCCATTTACTCATCTATTATACATAAATTAGCCACAAAGTAAGAACAGTTACCCGATGACTATAGCTGACTGGTTGGTCCTGCAGACCTCCATTGGGGACTGAGAGCGTGCATTTGAAGGTAAGAAAGTGCCCAGACGCCAAAGTTGTGAAAACCTAATGTGTAATTTAGCTCTTAATCTTTAACTGGCATTCACATCAAATTCTGTAACTGCGATCTTTGAACAAGTTTATTTTCAAGGATTTGTTAGACCAACTTAATTAGGGACAGCTAAAACTGAATCCTTATTAAAGGACAGAGACAAGTCTTTTGTTTGGGGCTTATGCCCGAAACATCGAATTTCCTATTCCTTGGATGCTGCTCATCCTGCTGTGCTTTAGCCAGCAACACATTTTCAGCTCTGATCTCCAGCATCTGCAGACCTCACTTTTTACCAGCATGTATAAGTGGCCAATTTAGAGTGTCTTAACATTTGAGTGTGTCATCCAAGACACTAACAGAGTTGAGAATTTCCAGTTTAGTTGTGAAAAGAGAAATGCTTGTTCACTTTTGCCAAAAACAAAAGTGGATTGAAGTTTGCATTTTGGTTTTTAGTCTTTCTTTCCTCTTTTTCTTTAAAATACCGTTAAGCAGGAAATTGATACAAGCGCACAAAGGAAATATTAAGAGTGGGGACAATAGGGATCCTATAAAAGATTTAAATAAAAACATCAAAAAAGTAAGATATTGATAGCACCATGGATTGTTATTGCAGTTACAACTGTGGTTGCTACCAAACACCAATATGATTCTTAAAGAACACATCTGTAACAAATGTGGATAGTCCAAACAAATTCAGATCGGAGTTGAGGAGTGTGAATCCAAGCTGCAGGCACCTGCATCACATCAGGGATGGTGCTCGAGGAGGCAATCACACCCCTTAGCTTAGAGAATTCAAGCTTGGTCTGTCATCAATAGTAGGAGAGTGCAACTGTAGAGAGAGATTGGAATAGAAGATCTTGAGGGACCTGAGTCTACATAACTATTCAACAGTCACAAGATCATGCAAGCTGTACGAATGTCAATGAGATTTACAGGAAGGATGAGTGGATTGATGATAGTACTATGGTACAGAAAGCTATTTAAGTTGGGGATAGAAACAGTAACATAGCAATGCTAGGGGACAGTATTATTAAAGGGATAGTTACAGTTCTCTGTATGTATGATTTCCAGAAGCTGTGCTGACAGGCACCAGGTTGCCGACGATGCAAAGTTTAAGAACATTTTCAAAAATCACAACACCAGGTTATAGACCAACAGGTTTAATTGGCAGCACACTAGCTTTCGGAGCGACCCTCCTTCATCAGGTCGCTCCGAAAGCTAGTGTGCTTCCAATTCAACCTATAACCTGGTGTTATGTGATTTTTAACTTTGTACACCCCAGTCCAACACCGGCATCTCCAAATCATAAGAACACCTTGTTAGGGATAAAGAGGAAAGAGGAGAGGAATCCAGTTATCATCATCTGCACTGGCATTAATAACATTGATTGATAAACTCTGCTGTAAGATTCTGAAGAACACAGAAGTCCAGGAACAGGCACTTCGGCCTCATTATGTTGTGTTGAACACGACAGCAAATCAAACTAATCCCTTCCTCCTGTTCTTGGTTTGTATCCCTCCAACTCTTGCACATTCACTTACCTATCTAAAAGCCGTTTAACCCCCCCATCATATCGGTCTCCACCACAACCCCGGCAGTGTGTTCCAGACTCTTACTACTGCGTAAAAGAAAAAACATGTTGTTCACATTTCTTTTGAACTTTCCACACCCCATCTGAGATTAAATGCATGCCTCCTAGCAACAGACATTTCAACTCGGGGGAAAATGTTTCTGACCAGTAACCATATCTATACATCTCATAATTTTATACACTTCTATCAAGTGTAAGACTGGTACAGCTGAGAAAAGGAACAAGTCAAACAACCAGGATAGGCAGCAACAAAGCAGAGAACGAGATATGACTGATGAATTAAACTGCATTTATTTCAATGCAAGAGGTCAAACAGGGACAGCAGATGAACTTGAGTCATGGTTTGGAACATGGAACTGGGATATCATGGCAATTACAGAGACATGGCTCAGGGATGGAAAGGACTGGCAGCTTTATGTTCCAGGGTACAAATGTGATAGGATGTTTAAGGCGGCTGGTAAGGATAAGCCAGGGAACTATAGACCATGAGCCTGACCTCGGTGGTGGGCAAGTTGTTGGAATCCTGAAGGACAGGATGTGCATGCATTTGGACTGATTAGGGATAGTCAGCATGGCTTTGGGCATGGGAAATCATGTCTCACAAACTTGATTGAGTTTTTTTGAAGTAACAGAGAGAATTGATGAGGGCAGAGCGGTAGATGTGATCTATATAGACTTCAGTAAGGCATTCGATAAGGTTCCCCATGGGAGACTGATTAGCAAGGTTAGATCTCTCAGAATACAGGGAGAACTAGCTATTGGGATACAGAACTGGCTCAAAGGTAGAAGACCAGAGTGGTGGTGGAAGGTTGTTTTTCAGACTGGAGGCCTGTGACCAGTGGAGTGCCACAAGGAATGGTGCTGGGTCCTCTACTTTATGTCATTTACATAAATGATTTGGATGCGAGCATAACAGGTACAGTTAGTAAGTTTGTAGATGACATCTAAATTGGAGGTGTAGTGGACAGCGAAGAGGATTACCTCAGATTACAACAGGATCTTGATCAGATGGGCTAATGGGCTGAGAAGTGGCAGATGGAGTTTAATTCAGATAAATGAAAGGTGCTGCATTTTGGGAAAGCAAATCTTAACAGGACTTATACACTTAATGGTAAGGTCCGAGGGAGTGATGAACAAAGAGACCTTGGAGTGCAGGTTCATAGCTCCTTGAAAGTGGAGTCGCAGGTAGATAGGATAGTGAAGGCAGCGTTTAGTAAACTTTCTTTTATTGGTCAGAGTATTGAGTACAGGAGTTGGGAGGTCATGTTGCGGCTGTACAGGACCTTGGTTAGGCCACTGTTGGAATATTGCGTGTAATTCTGGTGTTCTTTCTATCGGAAATAGGTTGTGAAATTTCAAAGAGTTCAGAAAAGATCTACAAGGATGTTGCCAGGGTTGGAGGATTTGAGCTACAGGGAGAGACTGAACAGGCTGGGGCTATTTTCCCTGGAACATCGGAGTCTGAGGGGCAACCTTATAGAGGTTTACAAAATTATGAGGGGCATGGATAGGATATATGGGCAAAGTCTTTTCCCTGGGGTCAGGGAGTCCAGAACTAGAGGGCATAGGTTTCAGGTGAGAGGGGAAAGAGACCTACGGTGCAACTTTTTGACGCAGAGGGTGGAACGTGTATGGAATGAGCTGCCAGAGTAAGTGGTGGAGGCTGGTACAATTGGAACATTTAAAAGGCATTTGGATGGGTATATGAATAGGAAGGGTTTGGAGGGATATGGGCCAGGTGCTGGAAGGTGGGACTAGATTGGGTTGTGATATCTAGTCGGCATGGACGGGTTTGACCGAGTGGTCTGTTTCCACGCTGTACATCTCTATGACTCGATGATAGAAAGGGGGTCACGAGAAAAAGTGGACTGGTGATTTTTTTATATAAGCAATAACATTACAGCTGTACTTCGGGAGGATATTCCTACAAATACTTCCAGGGAGGTTATTTGGGTGAAACTGAGAAAGAAGAAAGGGATGATCAGCTCATGGGGATTTCAGTAGGAAAATTGAGTCAGTCAGTAAGAAATTGAGAAACGAACTTGAAAGGCAATTTCAGTTGTTTGTAAGAATAATAGGGTGGCAATGATAGGGGATTTTAACTTTCCAAAAATACTAAAATCCATGAAGATGACATCCATTGTCCTACCTTCAATCAATCATGTTTATGGCTTCCTCAAAAAAAAAATTCAATAAAATTAGTAAGATATGATCTATCCTGCACAGAACCATCCTGATTGTCCCCAAGTGGAATATGCTCCTCCAAACAGGCGTAAATACTATTCCGATGAATTCTCTCCAATAGGTTCCCAATATCTGACGTGAGAATCAGCAGTTTAGTTTTTTGGATTATCCCTATTTCCCTTCTTGAACACAGGAACAACAGTAGCTATTCACCAGTCCTCCAAGACTCCTCCAGTGACTAGTGAAGATACAAATAAGGTCCCAGCAATCTCCTCTCTTGCCTTTTTCAATAACCTGTGTTAAATATCTTCTGGCCCTGGGAACGTATCCACCATTATGCTCTTTGAGAGATCCAACACCACTACCTTCTTGATCTTAAAATGTTCTAGCACATTAGCATGCTCCACACTAATCGCACTATCTCCATATCCTTCTCCTGGGTTAATACTAATGTGAAGTCTTCCTCATTTAGGATCTCACTCACATCCTCTGCCGCCAACCACACGTTTCCTCCCTTATCCTTGAACCTTCTTCCTAGCTATTCTCTTGTTTTTTAGTGCATGTATAGAATGCCTTGGAATTCTCCTTTACCCTACTTGCCAAGGTCATTTCATTTGAAGGGCACTCCTTGTTCTCTTAATTCTCTGCTTGAGTTCTTTCTTGCTTTCTTTGTATTCCTTGTGTGCCCTGTCCAATTTCAGCTTCTTAAACCTTACGTGCTTCTTTTTCCCTTTTTACCAAATTCACAACCTCCCTTATTATCCACGGGTCCTTTACCTTGCCATCCTTGTCCTTCCTCCTTAGTGAAACATGTCAGTCCTGAACTCAAATCAGTAGATCTTCAAGCAACTACCACGTCAAACATGGACTTACCCGATAATAATTCTCCCCAATTAACAATCACTATCTCCTGATTAATACTGACGCAATTTGCCTTTCCCCAATTTAGGACTTTATTGCGAGGTCCTGATTTAATCCTATTTATGGATATCTTAAAACTTTTGGAGTTGTGATCACATGAGCTATAGGCTAAACTGAAAAGGAAAAACATCCAAGGCAATATCTGAATCATATAAAAATGAACACAAGGCAAATAAAGCCAAAGGAGTAAAGTGCTTAGCTAAAAGAATGGCACGAGAGGAATGAGTCATGACACCAGTTATCAAGTAGAATAGAGGTTTTTCAGTGGGGTTAGCTTCACTTCAACTGTACTGGGATCAGTGCCTGGCGAGCTCAACAGCAAGGGCAGCAGAGTGAGCATTAAACTATTAGGATGTGACAGGATTCAGCAGGGGAATGATGTAGACTTGGAAAGCAAATGGTTACAGTAGCTTGCAGGCCAACTGTTTTGATAATGATCGTCAGAAGGGGACAGGAATGGTCACAGCATACATAGAACATAAAACAGTACAGCACAGTACAGGCCCTTCAGCCCATGATGTAGTGCCCAGCATTTCTTAATCTAAGATCAACCAAAATAATCCTATGATTATCTTCTCAGAATCCTTTCTAGTACCTTGCTTACCACAGACTGAAGACTGACTGGTTTGTAATTACCAGGGATTTCCCTATTCCCTAACATCTTTAGATTCCAGGTGCAAGTTCCCTCCACTATTGCTGATCAGCCTTGCCCTCTTTCTGATCATTGTCTTCTTCCTCACGTATTTGTCGAACGCCTTTTGAGTTTTTCCTCATACTTCCAGCCAAGGCTTTTGCATGTCCCCTCCTAGCTCTCCTAGAACTCAGTCTATTTTTGAGTTCTTTCCTAGCTACCCTGTAATCCTCTAAAGCTGTGCCAGATTGTTGCTTCCTCAACCTTAAGCAAGCTTCCTACTTCCTTTTGACAAGAAGCTCCTCTGCTCTGGTCTTCCAAGGCTCCATCACCATTGTTGTTTTCACGTGGAGGATTTGGGCGTCTCTGGCTGGACAGCATTGACAGCCGATCCGCACTTGCCCCAGGGAAGGTGGTGGTGAGCGGACTTCTTGAATCACTGCAGTCCACTTGCTGTGGGTTGACCCACAATGCCGGGAGGGAAGGAATTCCAAGAACTTGAGCCAATGACTATGAAGGAATGGCAGTATATTTCCAAGTCAGGGTGGTGAGTGGCTTGGAGGTGGTGTTCCCAAGTAGCTGCTGCCCTTGTCCTTCTAGTTGGAAGTAGTCGTAGGTTTGGAAAATGCTCTCTAAGGATCCTTGGTGAATTTCTGCAATGCATCTTGTAGATAGTAAACACTGCTGCTGGTGGTGGACAGATTGAATGTTTATAGATGTGGTGCCAATCAAGTGGGTTGTTTTGTCCCAGATAGTGTCAAACTTGGTGAATGTGAAGGGCTCTGGCCCGAAACTTCGAATTTCCTGTTCCTTGGATGCTGCCTGACCTGCTGTGCTTTAACCAGCAACACATTTTCAGCAGTAGCTGCAGCCATCCAGGCAAGAGGGGAGAATTCCAAAACACTCCTGACCTGAGCCTTGTGGATGGTGGATAGACTTTGTCCACAGCATCCCTGGTGTCTGACCTGCTTTTGTAACAGTGTATTCATGAGGTGAGTCCAGTTGAGTTTCTGCTCAATAGTAATCCCAAGGATGTTGACAGTGGGGATTCAGTGATGGCAATATCATTGAATGTCAAAAGGTGGTGGTTAGAATGTCTCTTATCCGAGATCAACAAGTGCTCCTTAAACAGACTCCACAATTCTATTGAGCCTTTCCCCACAGATCAACAGAAGAATGTCCAAATTTATTCTCTGCAGCTCCGGTCTGATAGCAGTATAATTTCCCCTTCCACAATTAACTATCTTCCCGTTCTGTCTGCTCCTATCCCTCTCCATGGTTATGGTAAAAGTGAAGCAGTTGTGTTCACGGTCAGCAATATGCTCTCCCACAGAGATATCTGACACCCAGCTTGGCTTGTTGCCTTGCACCAAATCCAATATGGCTTCATCCCTAGTCGACCTCTCCACATACTGAGTCAGGACTCCCCCCTGGACACACCTGACAAAATCGGCTCAAGAGGCTCCAATCAATATTGGGGAAGTTGCAGTCACCCATAACTTTCTCGACTCAGGCGACTGACTGTGTGGAGTTTGCACATTCTCCCCGTGTCTGCGTGGGTTTCCTCCGGGTGCTCCAGTTTCCTCCCACAATCCAAAGATGTGCGGGTCAGGTGAATTGGCCATGCTAAATTGCCCGTAGTGTTAGGTAATGGGTAAATGTAGGGGTATGGGTGGGTTGCGCTTCGGCGGGTCGGTGTGGACTTGTTGGGCCGAAGGGCCTGTTTCCACACTAAGTAATCTAATAACAACAACACTGTTACATCTGCACCTTTCCAAGATCTGTTGTTCCAATCTGTTCTTGCATCTTTCTGCTGCTAGTGGGGTTGTCTACAGAAAACACCTAATAAAGTGTCTGCTCCTTTCCTGTTACTGACTTCCACCCATACTGAGTCAGTAGACAAATCTTTCTCAACAACCTACTTTTCTGCAGCTGTGATGCACTCTTTAACTAACATAACAAATTGATATTAAAAAAGCAACGTGGGAAAGACTTGTGATAAGCCAGAGAATTTTAAATATTTAAAAGCTAACAAAAAGTTGATGAAAATAGCAAGCAGAAAGCCAACTATGGGGGCAAACTGGCAAGTCATATGAAATGGGATAGCAAAAGCTTCAATTGATGTTTAAAAAGAAACAGAGTAACCAAACTCTAAACATTAAGACTAGGGTTAAAAAAAAAAATGGGAACTGGGAATGTCAAAGGAGTTTAGATTAGATTAGATTTGATTCGATTTGATTCGATTCCCTATAATGTGGAACAGGCCCTTCGGCCCAACAAGTCCACACCGACCCTCTGAAGAGTAACCCACCCAGACCCATTTCTCTCTAACTAATGCACCTAACACTATGGGCAATTTAGCATGGTCAATTCACCTGACCTGCACATCTTTGGACTGTGGGAGGAAACCGGAGGAACCAGACGAAATCCACGCAGACACGGGGAGAATATGCAAACTCCACACAGACATTTTCCAAAGCTGGAATTCAACCCGGGTCCCTGGAGCTGTGAGGCTGCTGTGCTAACCACTGAGCCACCATGCCGCCCAGAATGGCCAATTCACCTGACCCACACATCTTTGGACTGTGGGAAGAAACCCACGCAGAGGGAGAATATGCAAACTCTACACAGGCAGCCACTCAAGGCTGGATTTGAACCTGGGTCCCTGGTGCTGTGAGGCAGCAGTGCTAACCACTGAGCCACTGTGCCATGCCCCAGCCGAGTTAAATAAATAATTTGCGTTAGTCTTCACAGTATGGTCACTTATTATTCCAAAGATACCAAACATTCCACCCACGAAAAGTAAAGCATGGGAGAAATAAATATATATGGTAATAATCACAAGAGAAAATATGTTCAGGAATCTAAAGGGACTTAAGGGTGATATGTCCCCTGGGTCTGATGACTGCGTCTGAAGACTTTAAAGAAAGTAGCTACGAGATAGTTGATGCAGTGACAGTAATCTTCCAAGAATTCTCAAATTTGAGATGTGTTCCCAAGTCTTTTAAAAAAAAGACTGCCAGGGTAACATCTTTACTCAAAAAGGAAAGGAGTTAATAATGTAAATAAGGATCAATGCAGAGACAACAATTATTTACATTACCTATAATGACTTGGATAAGGGAAGTGAATGTATTATCATTAAGAATGCAGATGACACAAAAACAGATATGACAAGTTGTGAGAATGACAAAAGGAGTATGTAGGGGATACAAGTTAAGCAAGTGCACAAAAACTTGGCATATGGCACATAAACTGACAAAATAGGAGATTTAGCGATTTAACAGGAAGAATATGTGGGGCTGATTGTGATTTAAAAGGGGAATGACTGCAGAAATCTGTAACATAAAGGGTATTGGGAGTCCTCATACACAAATCACAAAAAGCCAACACCAAGGTTCAACAGGTAGCAGGGAAGGCTGGCTTTTATTTCAAAGACAATGGAGCATATTAATACGGACATCTTCCTAAAATTAGACAAAACACTAGTCAGACCACCCCTGGAATAATGTGAACAGTTTTGTTCCCATTACCCAACAAAAGATATACTGGAGGTAGTCCAGAGAAGGTTAATTATGTTGTTTCCAGGGATGGAAAAACTTCCTAATGAGAAGAGGATTAGTAGATGGGTATGTATTCATTTGAGTTTAGAAGAACGAGAGGCGATCTTATTGAAATACGTAAGATCCTTCTGGTCTTGACAAGATGGATGCGGCTAGCTTATTTCCTCTTATAGGACAGTTTAGGACCATACGGCATAAACTCAGACAAAGGATCACCCATTTAAGAGAGATGAGGAAATATTATGTTCTCTCACAGGGCAATAAATCTCTCACTTCCTTTTTTACACCAGAAGGATGTGGTGGCTGAGATTGACAAGATATTTAATCAATAAGGGAATCAAGGGTTATGGAAAAGGCAGAAAAACGGAGTTGAGGATCATCAGATCAACCACATGGTCATCAAATGATGAAGCCAACTCAATGGGCCAAATTACCAACATTAGCTTCTCCATACAATATTGTTTAACTTGGACACCCCACCCTTCCATGGATATTGGCAGCAAACACATAAAACCTCACCATATGATCATGGCATCTCTGATCCATTTAAAGTATAGTCCTCTCTTCAGTGGTCACTTTGGAATATACAACGACTTTTAATTGGAATGCTACATGGCCCTTGTGCACGTGAACAAGCACTAATCTCATGGATTTGATCAGAGTCTATCTCTTAGTAATCACACACTTCGCACCTTCTACGATGACTAGCATTTAGTTGCATTTCCACCTTAGGCCACAAATCAAGGATTACAGTACTTCTGTCCTTCAGTGTGGCTTAGCCAAGTCACAAAATTGAGCAGATCATCACAGATGCCAACAAGTGCCAGTCTTAGGGGTGGGCAAGAAGTGTACATGGTAAATATATTGCATCTCTTTCAATCAAATGGTTGTGTCTCATGTCTAAGGGGAGAAGCCCTTAGCTAACTGAAGAGGGACTGTTGTCAAGGACGCCAGGCACAATAAGTCAAGGGCATCGCCATTGCCCAATCTCAGTTCAGAGGCTTTGGTACATTCCATCAATTGGGACGGACATGATCAGTGTCCATTTCACTATAGTCTAGGCAATACGTCACAGTCCTTTCAGTCCATTGCAAACTCTTGAGGAATTTACAGCAAGTCAGGTGTAAATCCACAGACAGATCAATCGAGGTCTGGTGAATCATCAGATGGGGCCTTTTGCTGTAATCAGTCAGGGAAGTGGACTGCACCACAATCAATTTTGAGAGTTTGCAAAATGAAAATCAAAATGAAAATCAAAAGGAAGGGGGTTGCGATCAGGGGAAACTGCAATGTTCATGAGGTTGAAGAACTCAATCCTAACAATTGCAGGCAGCAAGCTGGGTTGAAAAATGGAGAGGAATCCCGACTAGGGATAAATAATATGAGTGAAACCATGAGCAGAAGATACAGAGTGAGACCAGGTTATTGGCATTCATCACTCCCATGAACTGGAGTGTGCACAATGGCAGGCATCACTAAATTGAAAGTCCAGTGCTCAGGGAGTGATAATGAAATATACATACATAATTCCTGGTGGTACAGGGTTAGTACTGATGGGCTGGCTCGGAAGTTTCAGAAAGAAAGGTAGATGAAAGTTTAATTTTGCAGGGAAGGAGGAGGTTAATGATCAGGTTGACCCTGCAATTGACTTTGCCAAGCCAGGCCCGAGTTGCCGTCCATATTCAATCAACTCCTAAAATGTGAACTGTAAATGGAAAATTGCTGTGACCACACAGAATTGATGTTTATTTCTGTTTGAACATGAGGGTAATTGTGAGCTACGTGAGACCTTTCAAGGCCCGTCTGCATGAACCATGCACTTGCACAGCACAGGTTTCAATCATCTGTAATCATAGCATTATGCATGCAAAGTTTATGCACTGGTTAATTGTGAGGACTGCAAATGCTGGTCTGAACAAATCTTAACCATGTCATTTATAATTGCAAATTGAAAGATGATCATCCCAGTGAATCAGAAATGATCTCAGGTAACCTTAAAAATGGTATCTTGAAAGGACAAAGATAATACAATATCTCATATGCTGCACAGGTATATGGATCAGATTTCCCCTAATGTTGAATGGTTAAGTATTCTCCAACAGGCTCTTGGGTGTTGTGCAGCTGAGTGGACAATCCCTCAGTCCTCACGGAGCATTTACACTCTCGTACTGTCTCTCACCAATAAAACTGCTGCATTGTTCGGAATACGGTCAGATTTCAAAAGCTGCAGTCATTCCACTGCATTTCTTGTCAGAGTGCTTCACGTATTATTTGATGGGAAAGTATGGTTAACTGCCATTTTGAGAGGATTGCTCATACTAATATGGATTTCGTCAATTTACAGATTTGTTCATTAGCAAGAAAACTGGTGAGGAGGAAGTCAAAGCATGTTTTTCCTTCTTGTTGGTTCCTTCATCACCTACCTCAGATCCAGTATAACAGATATCTCATTTTCAGCTTGATCACCTGAGGCATTTAATAATGCCTATTGAAATTAACCCCCAAAGCATTTCAATGTCTTTATCATCCTCAGTACTTCCTTCAAATAGAATTCAACAGAAGAGTGCCGATGCACTAGCTAAGGGTTTGGGGCTGGTAATCAGCATGATATTTCACTGCCCATATTAGACTCTATACCACGAGAATTCTTCGGTTCAGACAGTCAATATCTAGGACTTCAAGGGTAATCCTGGCCAGACTGTACACTACTATGCCGCCATCTCTACTGGGGATATCCTGCTAGTGGGACCGGACAATTAAAGTGTTAGTGTTGTCTGGGATGAATAAGTTATGAATCCACAATTATGACTAAATCATGTTGTTTGTTGCTTGATTAGTTTGAGACAATTTTCCCAATTTGTCAGAAGTCCCAATAAGTTGGAAAGGAGGACTTTACAGGGTCAACCAGGCAGCTCAACCATAATATGTCATTAAATTCGACTAATGACGTCAACTATCCTGTTCATGGCTACTTCCTTTGTACTACCCGAACTGCAAGTATGCAAGAGAACCTTGACTGCTTTAGAGAGGAAAAGAATGCAGCATCATGAAAACATTGCAATTCTGATCATGCAAAGATAAACACTGCAAATTTTAAACCAGAAAGTATTGAGAAATTGTTTTTTTAAAAAAATCTTCAGCTGGGACATCGAAAATTCTCATTTATGAGGAAAATAGCTCATGAGAATGGAAAAGACTGACCTAAGTTTAAACTGCTTCTTATAAACTACCAAACATTCAAAACAGTTTACAGTGAAATTTTGAAGTAGAGTATCCCTGATGAGAGAGACTGTCACAAAGCTGTTCCTTTTTTTCCTAAAGAGCTGTTCCTTTTCTCAAGGATACTGCATCCTTGATTTTTTTCAGACGGGTCATAAACAGCTCCCGGCTCCAAAGTGGCTAGTTTGGTACAGAGATGAAAAAGGATTTTGGGAGGCTTTTGTTTATGTGTAAACAGGCCAAAGTGGTCATGTTTTAGAAATTACCTGTATAATGAAAGGGGAATGGCCAGCTATCTAACAGAACAGTTCAGGCCAGAACTTGTTAAGAATTCAGCTGTGTGGAAACAGGCTGCTAGACTCTCTCTCCTTCTGCCCTTCTAACTTCAACCTGCAAGCATCTGTTACATTTTTACTGTGTTTCATGGGGTTTGCTTATTGGGATTGTTGTATATATTCGGAACAGCATAATTAAGTCTACTTTAGATAGACTGAGTTCTGTAAGGGTTCTTTATTCAGTTCTTTTGTGAATAAGTTTTTGTCTGTTTTAAAACCGGGTATTCAACCGAGCTTACTCCGGGAAATTTTCACTGTTCGCTTACAGAAACAAATTACAAAGTTATAGTTTGGGCTGCCTACGTAAGAGTGGTTTGGCCCAGTCCATAAAAAGACATGTTGATGAAGCATTTCACCATAGTATTCTTGCATTTATCCTGAAAAATCTAAGTTTCAGATGATCACAACTGTCTTAAACTACCCGAAGAAAGGGACACTGTTGGCTGAGTTTCACTGACGAAGAAATTGTCATGAACAAAGTAATGGATAAATATGGGCTCCCCAAGCTCCCAAGTCATTTTTGGGACTGAAAGTTATGTGGAAAGGCAGAGTATCTCATCTGACAATTTAAGCAAGCTGTTTCATGCTGCAAGAATGCAGTGGTGACACAAACAGTATCTTCAAATAATCATACGTTGCTGTACTTCATCAGATGTGCTGCCACCACAGAATTGATACATATAATGTAGAATTACACTTTGTGCGATGACAAATGCATAAACATGATCTCCCAATGATTGTCTGATCAGATCAAACAACATGCTCTAGTGAATGCTCATCAGCAGATTAAGACACTACTCAAACAGCCTGCACTTAGAAAACACAGAACAAAATCTCCTATTAGTTACGATTTTGCAATTGAAACTTGATGAACAATCCCAAGTGTTAATAACTACAAATATTAAATCAATACAAAATCAGGAGTCAAGTTTGTCATGTGCCTTATTCATACTGTGAGAAGCACCATGATTGCTCTCTGCTTTCTCTAAACAACAAATAAATTATGTTGACGTCTTATACCTTTTTTGAATTACTTTGGAGCATATATACCCATTGTTTTTACAATAACAATTTCACAGCAAATCAGAGCAGACTTGACAACCAAACAATACCCAAATTTGACAATCTTATCTTTGTCCTTAAGTGATAGTCAAATAGCTTAAACAGCATTTCTCATTTCAATCGTGCACTTTTGAAGTTTAGTTATGGTTGTAATGTAGAACATGTAGCTGTCAGTCCCTTGGTAGCAAACCTCCGCAGCTAACAAGGTGACAATAATCAGAATTTGCTTTCATAAACTCTAAACACCAGAATAACTTCTGAACAAAAACAAAAAAACTACAGTTGTTGGAAATCTGAAGCAACAGCAAAGATTACTGGGGAAAGTCAGCAGGTCTGCCAGCATCTGTGGAAGGAAAGTAGAATTAAGAATTTGAGTCAAAAAATCTGAAGAGGACTTCGAATGTTAACTTTACTTCCTTTCCATCCATGTTACTAGACCTGCTCAGTTTCTCCAGTAATTCTTGTTTTTGTACCAGAATAACTATCCTGTTCTTCCTCAAACAATTCAAGGGACTTGTTTATATTCACTTTAGCAAGGAGGTGGTACTTCAGTTTAACATCTCACCTGGAAGTCAGCACAGTCAATAGTAGGATGTGCATCAATACTATCTTCTTCAGTGAGTTTTATCGTTAATCCCAGGGGTGGGACTTCAACTCCAAACTTTGCAATTCAGAGGTAAGCATGCTACCAGGTGAACCCCAGCAGCTGTGTTTGAAAGCAGATTCCAAGTGACTCAACTGGAACATCATAAAACCCTGAAATTTACATCGGAGCATGAAAGGTAAAGTGTGGACTTATGAATTTGCAATAGGAACATTCCCCACAAACAACAAAAATAAAAATTGCAATTGAGATTTGCAGACAGGGAGTTCAGATACAGTCAGTTTCAGCCTTAGAATCGTGCTTAAAATTAAGCATCACCTGAACAAAACTCAAATGTACCAGGTTGACACCAATGCTTAGGTAATAAAACTAAAAACCAACGGTTTTTAAAACGTAACAAAGATTACAATAAAGGGATTTCACTGACCGGTCATGTTCCAATAGGAGTTTTGCAGCTTCAAGACACACATCAAGCGAGACTTTTCCAAGAAGATCACTGACTGCTAAAAATGAATTTAAATAACTAAATGTCAGTTCCTGTAAATTAGACTGCATCAAAAAGTGGGTACACTTGATCCACTGGAACATACTGAATCATAATTAGTTAATTTATTGTCAAGGAATGAAAATAAAAATGCTGCAGATCATAGCGGGTCAGGCAACATCCACCAAGGCACAGCAAGCTAACATTTTGAATCTGGATGGCTCTTCATCAAGGAATGGTGTTCAAAGCTTGTCCACCCAGTACCAACAATATCACAGTCAAATTGTAATGAGCTAAAAGCATTACTGTTGACATGCCATTTGATTGGCACACTTTAGGTAATCACAGAGATTACCTTAGAACAGCATATAGTAGGAACAACTGGATCTCAAAGTCAGTCATGATGGTATAAATAACAACGTGCAAACCTCATTCCATTTCAACAATGCAGCAGAATAAAAATAAGGCATATAAACTTCAACAAGTCAAGGTGATTCATTTTAATGTGCAGGAAGGTTTCAGGTGGACAACATGGAAGGAAAGGTGTGAAATATATTTGTTGGCCTAGATCTTAAATTTAGGTTGATTTTGTTGTTTAGTTCCATTTGTTAAGATTGTCAAATCAAATGGTCAACACACCCTTAAAGGGCACTCTGTTATTATATCTTTAAAAAACATGCTCATGATATCATCACTGTATTATAGAATGTTACCTGAGGTACTAAGACCTTAGGTTGCACCTTACCTCTAATCACCTGAAGCATGATACTGCTGGAAACGTGTTCCTCTGAAATTATTAGGTTTAATATTAGCCCAGACACAAATGTGCCTGAAGAATATAATGTTTGTGCGTATATTAGTAGTTTTAATAAACATCTACTCGATTCTTTAACAGCATTATATTTAGACAGAGTTGCTTATCCAAAAGGATTGCTGCATCAGATAAATCACCCTAAACTCTCACCATGGTAACAGTAGAGGCCGATTCGAAAACGTTAGTTTAAGGTTTTTGGAAAACTAACTGAAGACCAATCAATATGTAGCTTTGGATAAAGAGAAAGTACCTCATCTTGAAATAGCAAGTTTCTGAGAGTACAGGCAACTGGATATAGCATTAACCATCAAGCAAAAAGACTGGAACACGTTCTTCCACATTATCATACATTTCTACATTTTTTTGCCTTAATTACAAGTGTTTTAAACAAGCTGTAGTTCACATTTGAGCTGAAAAACTATAGAGAGAGAAATATTTGGATGAGAATGTGCAAGGTATGATTAGTAAGTCTGCAGATGACACTAAAATAGGCCGTATCATGGACAATGAAGAAGGGTATCAGAAATTGCAACAGGACCTTGATCAGTTGGAGAAGTGGGCCGAGAAACGGCAAATGGAATTTAATACAGCTAAGTGTGAGATCTTGCAACTTGGAAAGTCAAATCAAGGTAGGAGTTTCATGGTGAATGTTAGGGCCTGAACAAACAGGAGTATCTTGGAGCTCAGGTGCACAGTTCTCACAGGTAGACAGGGCCGTGAAGAAAGCTTTTGGCACATTAACTTTCACCAGTCAGGACAATGAATATAGAAGTTGGGAAATTATGTAGCAGTTCTGTAGGACATTGGTGAGGTTGCACTTGGAGTATTGTGTTCAGTTTTGGTCACCTGGTTATCGGAAGGTTGTTATTAAACTGGAAAGAATGCAGAAGAAATTTACAAGAAGTGGATAAGCTTTTTTCTTTACAGTGTAGAAGATCGAGGGGGGTCACCTTATTGAGCTGTATAAGATCATGAGAGACATGATCAAACAGCATATGCAGTTATATCTTGCAGATCAAGTTGATTCCAAGAACAGAGATATAAAACCTCATTTGCCAAATGCAAGGAATGGCTTTACATCTAGCCTATCCATGGATGATCAGGAAGATCCAAAAATGGTAGACATGATTTATCATGGTAAGAAACAATTTCAGAATTAATAGGTACCAACATACTTCACACAGACAGCAACCATAACCAGAAACTGAAGCAGCCATTGTTCCAATGTTGCAAGACATGGGCAGTATGTAGGTTTGGGGTCACATTTGGCTAACAATTAAGTGCGAGGGAATGATCATATAACAGGAAAGAATCCAACCATTGTCCCTTGACTTTCAACGGTATTACCATCACTGAATTCCCTACTGTCAACATCATGAAGTTATCACTGACCAGAAAATGAACTAGATCAGCCATGTAAATATAGTGGCTATGGGAGCAGATCAGAGGCTGGGAAACCTCCACCAAGTCAGTCACCACCTGACTCCTGAAAACCTATTTTCTATCTACAACACACAAGTCAGAGATTTGGAATACTCCCCATTTATTTGAATGAATGCACCTCCATCTACAACAAAGAAGCTTGACACTCTTCAGGTCAAAGCAACCACTTGATTGGAACCACATCCCTCAAACACTCACACTCTCCACCACTTACACCATGGCAGAAGATGTCCAAGTTACAGGAGTAGGCATTCAGCCCCTTGAGTCTGTGCTACCATTCAATGAAATCGTGGCTGATGTGTGGCCTAACTTCACTTATCTGCCTTTTGTCCATGTCCCTTACCACCTTTGCTGAAATAAAATCTGCCTCAGATTTAAAATTAACAAATGATCTAGTACCAATAGCCGTTTGTGGAAGAGATTTCAAACAGCTACCATTCTTTCGAGAACGAAGGTATTTCCTAATATCTCTCCTGAATGGTCTGGTCCCAGTTTTTTGACTATGCCCCTTGTTTTCATAGAATCACATAATCTCTACAGTGTGGAAATAGGACATGAGGCCTAACACATCCACACCAACCCTCCAAAGAGTCACCCACCAAGAAGCATTACCCATACTCTATTACTCAACATTTACTCCTGAGTAATGCGCATAAGCTCCACATCCCCGAACACTGTTAGCAATGTAGCTTGGTCAATTCACCTTACGTGCACAACTTTGGACTGTAGACAGAAACCGGACCACCTGGAGGAAACCCACATATTTAGAGTCTCCAACTAGAGCATATAGCTTATCTTTCTTTGACGATACTATGGCTTTATGAGGTGCATTTTTGCCCTTTTTAGCATGAAGAAAGCTTGAAACAGGTACCAAGCAGTCTGCTCAAAAGAAAAAGAACTAATCAGCTTATGAAACTTGTGTTTTTTTTAATTTTAAAACTGAACAATAGAAGCAGCCTGAATGATTGGGGTCAAGATCCCACAGAACCAGGATCTTTAGTTTTAGTTTTTGCAGTTGCTGTGTCTTAAAACTAGATATGGAAGCTCTTATTTCTCTTCATTAACAGGCTGCTCGAATTGCACGTGAGACAATCTATTTTACTCAATTTGCCATTGCCAAGTCTGTGTTTATGGGATGTTCCTATATTGGAATTGTTAATATATATATTATTTTGTCAAGCATTTTGATAGTTACACTTAAATTAATTCTTTTTTATTTTGCTAATATTTTGTATGTGTTTTGACCAATCAAACTGCATCCAGAACACAATGCCTGGCATTTGCCTTTAGAGTCATAGATAGAGTCATAGAGATGTACAGCATGGAAACAGACCCTTTGGTCCAACCCGTCCAAGCCAACCAGATATCCCAACACAATCTAGTCCCACCTGCCAGCACCCGGCCCATATCCCTCCAAACTCTTCTTATTCATATACCCATCCAAAAGCCTCTTAAATGCTGCAATTGTATCAGCCTCCACCACTTCCTCTGGCAGCCTATTCCATAGACGTACCACCCTCTGCGTGAAAAAGTTACCCCTTAGGTCTCTTTTATATTTTTCCCCTCTCACCCTAAACCTATGCCCTCTAGTTCTCGACTCCCCGACCACAGACAAAAGACTTTGCCTACTTATTCTATCCATGCCCCTCATGATTTTGTAAACTCTATAAGGTCGCCCATCAGCCTCCGCGCTCCAGGGAAAACAGCTCCAGTCTGTTCAGCCTCTCCCTATAGCTCAAATCCTCCAATCCTGGCAACATTCTTGTAAATCCTTTCTGAACCCTTACAAGTTTCACAACATCTTTCCAATAGGAAGGAGACCAGAATTGCATGCAATATTCCAACAGTGGCCTAACCAATGTCCTGTACAGCCGCAACATGACCTCCCAATTCCTGTACTCAATACTCTGACCAATAAAGGAAATCATATCAAACGCCTTCTTCACTATCCTATCTGCCTGTGACTCCACTTTCAAGGAGCTATGAACCTGCACTCCAAGGTCTCTTTGTTCAGCAACACTCCCTAGGACCTTACCATTAAGTGTATAAATCCTGCTAAGATTTGCTTTCCCAAAATGCAGCACCTTTCATTTATCTGAATTAAACTCCATCTGCCACTTCTCAGCCCATCTGGTCCAGATCCTGTTGTAATCTGAGGTAACCATCTTCATTGTCCACTACACCTCCAATTTTGGTGTCATCTGCAAACTTCCTAACTGTACCTCTTATGCTTGCATCCAAATCATTTCTGTAAATGACAAAAAGTAGAGGACCCAGCACCGATCCTTGTGGCACTCTACTGGTCACAGGCCTCCAGTCTGAAAAACAACCCTCCACCACCACTCTCTGTCTTGTACCTTTGAGCCAGTTCTGTATCCAAATGGCTCGTTCTCCCTGTCTTCCATGAGATCTAACCTTGTTAATCAATCTCCCATGGGGAACCTTGTCACACGCCTTACTGAAGTCCATATAAATTACATCTGCTGCCCTGCCCTCATCAATCTTCTTTGTTATTTCTTCAAAAAACTCAATCAAGTTTGTGAGACATGATTTCCCACGCACAAAGCCATGTTGACTATCTCGAATCAGTCCTTGCCTTTCCAAGACATGTACATCCTGTCCCTCATGATTCCCTCCAACAACTTGCCCATCACCGAGCTCAGGCTCACCGGTCTATAGTTCCCTGGCTTGTCTTTACCGCCCTTCTTAAACAATGGCACCACGTTTGCCAACCTCCAGTCTTCCTACACCTCACCTGTGACCAAGTAAGAAAAAGTTAGCATTATCTCCTTGACATGTTTGGAGGTAGCTTGGTCTGGTCCACAACATTATCTACCCTGTCTTTTCCAATTCAATCTTGAAGACTTCAATCAGACCATCTTTTAACCGTGTAAATTGTCATCTCTCCTCATAACTTAACTCCTGAAGCCCAAGTATCATTCCTATTCTTGTGGTGCCCAGATCTGTTCACAGTTATCCAAGCATGGACTAACTGGGATTTTGTATAACTGCAACATAACTTCTGCATTCTTGTAATCTAGATATACAGGGCAGCAATCCATTTGTTTTTCTGATTATTTTCTGGACCTGTTTGTGGCATTTTAAGTATCAAGTCTATTTGGACATGCACTGTATTTAACTTCTTACATCGAAAAGTACCCAATGTATTGTTTTTACAGTCAACACGGATAACCTCATACTTGCAAATACTGCATCTGCCACAGTTTACCCATTCACTTAGCAAATCAATATGCCTTTGTAACTTTATGCTTTTGGTCCACGCTATCTACTATGCCGTCTAACTTTCTGTCATCAGTAAATTCGGATATACAACTTTCTATGTAATTACCCAAGACATTAATTAATAATGGGAATAACTGAGGTCCTAACAATGAGCCTCGTCAGACACCATTGTCATATCTGACAGTATGAGTAACTACCTCCCATTTTCTGGTCCTGCCACTCGATCAATTTCCCATTGAAATAGTAATCTTCCTGTTAAAATGCACACAGATTGTTCTGCTATAAAAACAGTGGTGCTCCTCTGCAACCTCGCACTACAGAAAATCATGCTATATATATAAAAAAAATCGAGCTGTAGAAGGTTGCTAATAGAAAATGGCCATATCTGTTCAGTAAAAGCTCACGTTATCCAACAACACCCACAATTCGTCAATTGTGCTATAGCCAATTTGCACTGATGAAATGGGTGATACAGCAGAACGACCTGTAATCTCTCAATACCCCACAGCACATTCCATCTGGCAAGTATTTGTGCACTTGCTTAATCTGTCTATATTCGTACGTAAACTCGGTGTCATCCCACTACAGTGGAAACTTGATTATCCGAACATGATGGGTGGGCATTATTTTGTTCGGACAAACGATGATTCCGAAAATCAATTAAATGCCTTTCCTCTGGGGCTTGGCGTTTTAAAGTCTGCTCCCCGTTCAGGCGACTGCAGCATCGCACAGCGCTCGAAACCCCATCCCCAACACCGCCACTCTGTCCAACCCCACTCCCTCAACCCAGTCCAACACCACCCCGTCCCCCCAGCACAAAGCATGCGAGCCCCCGCCCTCAACTCAGTCCAACACTGTCCCTGCACCCCCAGCACAAAGTGCACAAGCCCCCACCCCCCAACCCAGTCCAACACTGCCCCCGCCTCCAGCATGCGAGCCACCGCCCCCCAACCCAGTCCAACACCTCTCCCGTCCCCAGGACAAAGCGCACGAGCTCCCACCCCAACACCGCCTCCCCCGTCCCCCAAACCAGTCCAACACCACCCCCCAGCACAAAGTGCACGAGCCCCGTCCCCAACATAGCCCTGCACCGCTGCCACCCCATCGCTGGGGCATCTGGAAGGTACACCAACAAAACTGCTGCTGCTGTGTTTGTGGGGTAAGTCTCCAAATGGCGCACAGGCAAACCCCCCCCCCCACACACACAGACACACACAGACACACACAGACACACAACTTTTTATTGCAAATTTTAGACAGGTTCCATATTTGCCCTGTACAGGACAATGTTGGAGAGATTATTCCTGGGAAGTTGGGGTGGGAGGGGGTTAGGGTACACCCCTCTGTAGAACTCCAGGGAAAGTGTGGGAAGAGAGAGAGAGAAGGTGGGAGGTCAGCCATTTGGAAATGGTGCCTGTTTAATCACTGTAAACAAAAGACGCGATCACTGTTGGAAACACGTCTTCGATGTAATATTTCTATCAGGACCTAGAGAACTTCTTCGGATAATCCGATTTTCAGATAATTGGTATTCAGATAATCGAGGTTCCCCTGTACTTGTATTCTTACCTACTTTTTAATGTAATCTACAAACTTGGCAGAAATACATTCACATCTCTCATTAATAATTGTGGTCCTCACACTGATCCCTATGGCAGTCCCAACTCTCTGCCTTGTATTAGTTAGTCAATCCTCTATCTATGCTTAAATACTATCAAAACCCTATCTTGAGTAGCCTTATGTGTAATATATTTTGGAAATTCAAAAATATTAAGTCTACTTATTCACCTTAATCTACTATGTTTGTTACCTCCTTAAAGGACTGAAATACATTTATAACGACATGATTCCATTTCAAGACATCATCACTCGATCATCCATGCTCAAACAGTCTAACAGAAAACATAATGAATCCTATTGACTCAATAATAATTAAGTGTCAAGCAACAAAGCAAGATTTTGACAATGCATTGTTGTATTTTCATCCAATGGCAGAGAAAAAGAGTCAACCGCCTGCACATCTTAGGCTTAGGCAAATGTGAACAAACTGCCCAGAAATGAATTGTCTAACCATTTAAATGACAGGAGAAAGAAAGGAACACAGGTCAACTCAGACCAATGCACAAAACACCAACCCTGCATTAAGAAACGGAGGAAGAACACACAGTGATGATTATATAGTAATAATGAGTGACAGCAAATACAAGTGCAACAGAGAACAATGTGTACTTTTCCTAACAGATATATCAGTTACCAGATCGCGAAAGCATTATTTTTAAGTTTGAAATATTAGCCATAAATACTTTGAATAACAATGAAATGGACACATGCTTACATATAAACATGTAAATCTATTTGGGACACTTGTTACAACACAGTAAACACTTCTGCTAATTAAACCAAACACCCAGAAAAGCTTACCTCATCTCAAAGTATTAAAATACGAGTGACAGAGAACTCCCAAATTCCACTATTTAAAGAAATTAATATTAATTTCTAATAGTGACTATTAGCAACAACTATTCACAATTTTAAGCTCCCCTTTCTCTTCAGTGCTTATTATCTGCCTCCAACTCTAACAATATACTGTTCCAATAAAAACCCTTATTAAGATTACGACAACTTAAATTCAAAACAATACAGTGGCTGTCGTCATCAGTGTCTTTCATCTTTCGGCTTACGATCTCCCTGGGTTGTCGCCTTTTACTGCAAAAAATTTTCATTTAAGAAAGGTACCTTTGATTGTGTTTGGGAATGGCAGTCTTCCTTGATGTCAGTTAATCTCTATCTGACTTTCAAAATACCTGCTTTTTAAATACCCCAAACATCGGATCATCTTATTGGTTCAAAGTTGACAAAAACAATAAATTCAAACTGGATTGGGTTTTAGTTTCCTGGGGCTCAATTGAATTGGATTGACTAAATTTGCATCATTGTCAAAAAAGCAACTCACTCAGTTAATTATATCACATATAAATGTTACATATTTTCAATTTTCCAGTACACTCAGATTGCTAGCTAATCAGATTGTAAGCCCTCAGTACAAAGCAGCATTCACTTTCTCTTAAAAGGTACAGTACATACCTTCAACTTCAGAACACAAGCTTTGAAAGCAAGAGTTTATTATACAATCTCTCATGATCAGTATGTCAGTACTCTTAAGAAACATGTGGATAAGATGCTAATTAAACTAGGCATGTGACCTAAGGATATTAATATCTCATATCCATCTCATTTCAGATCACTAGAAGCATGACACTCTTACTCATCAAATGTCCTCTATTGTAACTTAATGGTTATTAGCTCAGCTTTTGTATGACCAGTACTTGTAATAAGTGTCTGCTGGATTCGCCAATGCCACAATATCCAAGAGCAGTTCATGGATAAGCATTGCCATATCAGATAATACATCCTGCTGGAGGCAAATTTACTTTATCGTTATCATCTGATTTTTAGGTTTCTCATCTAATCATAGAGAACAAAAAGCTTATCCACTTTCATATCATAATTATGAAATATTAAATAAGCTATGAAAAAATATTCTCAGAGATTGCTAATTGTACATCAACCAAAACTGCACTGTTTGCGACATGACTCTCTTCAGAGGATCAGAACAGCTATACTCGCGAAGTAGACTGTAGAGTTCCAATGCCATGCCTAATTATTTCAGAAGTTAGAACTGAATGTTATGGGCCAAAATTAACATTGTGTCTAAAGGTGTGTCTGAACAATGATGGTGCAATGGGTACAAATGAAAAAACACTTACTGACATCATGCTGGGTTCTAGAGTTAGGAACTTTACATTTGAACATTTCATTCGGTAAATAAATCTAAAATTCAGTACAGATTGATTTCTCTTCTTCTTGCTCACTCAATGGAGCAGGTAAGAGCTGTTTGGCAGTGGCTGCTTGAAGGCTCGGTGACGTTTGTTTAACGGTTTAAATTTGAAGGTTTTTTTTTAAAAAATGCGGAGCGGACCCGAAAGCTGGTGTAGCGCAAGCTTACCTGGGCAAGTTGTTTTTTCCTATAAAGGCGCGCAGGAGAGGAACCCGTGGCACTACAGAGGTAGTGCCTCCTACACGCCCTCCTCCTCTAACCTAATAATAAGACCCGTTGTGGTAAGAAAGTAAGTGCTGCATTTTGCTTATTCTAGTGTTTAGCCCTAGTTTTTTTTTTAAGGTTACTTTTAGAGGGATGGCAGTGAAGGCAGTGCAATGTTCCTCTTGCAACATGTTTGAGGTGAGGGATGCCATGGTCGTCCCTGCTGATTACACTTGCAGGAAGTGCACCCATCTCTAGCTCCTCCAAGACCATGTTAGGGAACTGGTAAATAAATCTAAAATTCAGTACAGATTGATTTCTGGTCTCTTCCTAAGTCTGCTGGCAATAAATGCTTCAGTAGTAAACTGTTCAAAATTTTCAGCCATCAAATGAAAAATATACTGACTGACCTGTTTTAGTGTTCCTTCATTTTTATTCTGAAGCTAAGTAAGACTACACAGATACTTCTGACATCTGATTAGTTGCATTATTTAAGTTGCGTGCTTCAACATCTTGCTGCTATGAACGTTGTTTTGTAAATTATGCATTTCAACACTTTCTAACTGGTAATAAACACAGTCTAAACTCTGTTTCTTACCTGCTGATATGACTGGGTCAGGAAAAATACCCTTCAAAAGGATTTTAATCTTCAAGAAGAGTCCAGCTGGATGGGGATTCTCCTGTCAATAAAACAATTAGAACTGCTCACCACAAAGCACTTTTTCTTTCAAATGGTGTTCAAACTAAAAATGTAGAAACAAAGAAAATAGGAATAGGCCATTTGACTCTATGAGCCCACTCTGCCACTCAATATGACCACAGCTTATTATCTAACTCAATCCTGTTTTCTCCCCTTACATTTTGATCCCTTTGGTGCTCAGAACTGAAAGAGTCAAAAAGAGTGGTACTGAAAAGAACAGCTGGCCAGGCAGCATCCGAGAAGGAGGGGAGCCGACGTTTTGAGCATAAGCTCTTCATTAGGAATGAGAGAGAGTGGCCATTGCTGATGAAGAGCTTAATACTCTAATCGTCGACTCTCCTGCTCCTCGGATGCTGCCTGGCCAGCTGTTCTTTTCCAGCACCACACTTTTTGACTCTAGCATCTGTAGTCCTCACTTTCTCCCTGCTCAGAACCATATCTCCTTCTTGAAAACATTTAACATTGCATTCAAAGAATTGGCAGAGAATTCCACAGGATCATTGCTCTCTGGGTCAGGAATTTTCTACCCGTTTCAATCCTTAATAGTCTACCCATAACTCATTGGTCATAGGGTAAGCACTGGAAGTATGTTCCCAATTAAATGCCATTAAAAATGGAAAGATTTCTGAGATTGCAGCCCTCATCCTTCCAAACTCCAGGGAGCATAGTCCTAAATTATCTAGTCTCTCCTTATATGTCAGTTCCATCCTGCTATCCTAGGGCAGTAGTCTTGTAAATCGTTCTTGTTTTCCTTCATAGCCAAAACACCCTTTCTCAGTTAGAAAGGCCAAAACTGTACACAATACTTCAGGTGTGGTCTCATCAAGACTCTGTCCAACTGCAACAAGGCATCCATGTTTCTGTACGCAAATCCTCTCGCTATAAAGGCAACATAATATTTTAGCTTCTTCACTGTCAGTTGCACCTAAATGCTTCTTTCAGCAGCTGCTGTACAAAGGCACCCAGGTTTTGTTGCATCCTGCTTTCCCAATCTTGCAATTCAAATAATAACCTGCCTTCCTGTTCTTGCTACCATATTGGATAACCTTACATTTATCCATATTATTCGAGTTAGATCCTTGAAAGGGTCCAGTAGATTTCTCAAGCATAATTTCCCTTTTTGTAAATGTATATTGACTTTGCCAGATCCTAAATGATGTTTGCCAAGTGCTCTACTATTAAACTTTTCATAATGGACTCTAATACCTTGCCCACTACC
The DNA here is from genome assembly GCF_020745735.1 of Hemiscyllium ocellatum. NCBI lineage: Eukaryota > Metazoa > Chordata > Chondrichthyes > Orectolobiformes > Hemiscylliidae > Hemiscyllium > Hemiscyllium ocellatum. Next base: position 98,526,440 of record NC_083411.1, on the reverse strand, counting down.
AATGTCAGGTTAATCAATCTAAAATTCCCAGTTTTCTTCTCCCTTTATTTTAAGTAGTGAGATCACTTTATCTACATGATCCATATGATCTGATACAGATTCTGTAGAATCTTGAAAGATGACCAATGAATTTAAATTTCCACGTCAATTTCCTTAAATATTCTGGGGTATAGATGATCAGGTATTCTATTCCTTCATCTCACAGTGTCTTTTGTGATTATAAGAATCAAAGATATATTTAATTGGTTTGCCATTTTTTGTTCCTCATTATAACTTACCAGTTTCAGACTGTCAGGGCCCTAAATTTGTCTTCAAGCATATTTATTTAAAAGAAATGAACAAAAAATATGCTCAGTCACATTAACTGAAAGAAATTTCAGGATATTTAACGGAAAATGACGCACCATTGGGTGGATAGATGGGATAGAATTATAGAAATGTTTACAGGTAGTTCTGGGATAATGCACGTTTCAGCAGCTCAGTTTAGCTATAACTTGCTGAAGACTTAAAGAACAGTATTTTTATGAATGACTACCTGTTGGCAACAGTGCAGCTGCAGCAGGAATTGGTTCATATGCTTTGTTCTGCGCATGCACTAAATTGTTCGAGGCATACTGCGCATGCACGAATGTCTATGCCATTCTATGCATACACTGGTATCCGTGACATTCTGCACATATGCAACATAGGTACTGGACTTTGTGCATTCTGTGCATGTGCCAATGTCAGTTGCCAGAGCGCCTGTGAGGGGTACTGTACAGAGAGCAGCTTTCTTACATTTTTTAAATGTACCATGTTAAATTTACTTTTGTTTCATTAATAAACATGATTTCAACCATCTTTCAGGCTGTGCTTTACTCTGGGTGATTTTTGAGCAATCGTGAATGATATTTTTTTGCTGGTCTGCCCCAATCCCACTTTTCCCATGGGCCCCATTATTTCTATTAAGCGATTTTCCATTAACCAAGGTTGCGATGGAATGCAACTAAGGCAGAATAGGAGAACTACCTGTATTTTTTAAATTTACAAGTAGCAACGACACTCAAGATTCCAGTTAATGTCAGAAATGAGTAATATATGAATGAAGAGAAATGGACCAAAAGATGGAGTTCTGGTTTGTTGAAAAGTTTCATTAAGTTTTCATGGTTTTCAAGTGAAATGGCTAAAAACAATAATTGAACATTTGTTCCAAAATGCATAGAATGAGACAAACAGGCTTATAACCATAGGACCTGGCAGACATATTCAAGGATGAATGCGATTCTTTCAACATTGCTGAAAGCAACAAAAAAGTTGAGAAAGAAAAACAGAAGGTTCAAGCCAAGGTTACAATAATTTTATAATGTTTTCAATTAATATATAATTTGCATATTTATAGGACTGCATGAAATGTCTTACTTGATTTGCAAGAATGACAGCATTGAGAGCTCTCTCCTGGTGTTGCTTGACGTCCCATTCGAGATAAACATTGGCTAATAAACGCAAAACCTTTGCCTAAAAGAGACAATCAATTCTAAAAATTTCTATTGTATGACTCCAACATAGCACCAGCTGTAAATTTTCTAGTTCTTTATCTCTGAACCATCATCTTTTAGAGGCCACAAATCATGGCATAACAATACCAAAAATACATGAAGATATAAAAAAAGACAATTTGTCCCAGCCAAACTCTATCATGCCATGTGAAAATACATCCAGTACAAAAAGTACATTAAACATGCTGTTATTCAGCATGCTCCAGGAACAGATGGTACTGGTTAATCACATTGCCAGTTAATTGGAACTAACAATTACTCTGGAAACATGAAAAGGTGGTGCTCTGATTTGAGGGTGGTTGGAAAAGTTGTCATTTGGGATCATTTTTGATCATTACATCCCAAGATTCAGGATGATGGTGAAGAATGGCATACAACAATCCAGAATTAGAAAAGTCTATTCATAGAAACAAGACTTCAATGGAGCACAAAAATAGGTGGGCAAGAAAACAGTAACTGAATAATAGGCTACCTTCAAACAGTTACAGTCAAGATATATTATGTCAAGTGGGAATGGTAGAATGAACAAATCCAGAGCACCCAGCACTTCAAAGTTAGAAATTAAGATAAAGAAGAAAAAAGTGTGCTTATGACAAGAGTCAGGTTGAAAATAAAATTAAGAACTAAGGTTCAGGAGGTGAAAAGCAAATAAGTGAAGCAAAATGAATTATGAGGAAAGACTTGTAGCCAACACAGAAAAGTGTCCCAAAATCTTCTAAAGCCATATAAATATGAAATGAGTGGCAAAAGCAGGAATAGAACTAATTAGGGACCAAAAACAAAATTTATGAATCAAAGCAGGAAACATGGCTGAGGTGTTTACATGTTTACATCTGCCTTTACCAAGATGCTACTCAAGTCATGATGGCAGAGGGGGAAAATCTAGAAGGGCTTAAAATCTATTGGACAGAAGTGCTGGAAAGAAAATTAGTACTTAAATTTGACAAGGCACTGGAATTGGATGTCATGCATCCAATGAGTTTGAAGAAAAGGAGAGTCCGAATTGCAGGGGCACTGGCCACAATTTTTTAATTTTCCATGGACTTGCGGGAGATGCCAGAAGGTTGGAATATTGCAAATATTATAGCCCTGTTCAATAAGCCTAATAATTACAGACCAGTCAATTTAACACCAGTGTTGGGAAGCTTCTACAGAAATTTATTTGATAGGATCAATAGTTATCCAGAAAAAAAGTGGGTTGATTAAGGGGAAATCAGCATGGAATTCTAAAGGAGAAAAACATGTTTCACTACCTTGCTGGAGTTTTATGAAGATATAGCTAAAAGGCTTGATGAAGGCAAGGCTGTTGATGTGGCACACATGTACTTTCAGAAGGCACATAACAAACTTAAGAGGAAACTTACACGTCATCCAATTAAAAATGGTCAGCTGCAACATTAGCTGATTGATAGGAATGACGGAGCAATAATGGTCGATGGATACTTACTGATTAGGAACAGGTTTGCAATGAAGCTCCCATGGTTGTTCATGGGATTCCTGCTTTTCCTAATACATTCATGGTAGCCCACTAATCTACCAACACACCTAAACAACGACCAATGATTAGATTAGATTACTTACAGTGTGGAAACAGGCCCTTCGGCCCAACAAGTCCACACCGACCCACCGAAGCGCAACCCACCCATACCCCTACATTTACCCTTTACCTAACACTACGGGCAATTTAGCATGGCCAATTCACCCGACCCGCACATCTTTGGACTGTGGGAGGAAACCGGAGCACCCGGAGGAAACCCACGCAGACAAGGGGAGAATGTGCAAACTCCACACAGTCAGTTGCCTGAGGCAGGAAATGAACCCGGGTCTCTGGCGCTGTGAGGCAGCAGTGCTAACCACTGTGCCACTGTGCCGCCCACTAATGAACCTAAAGAATCCATTAGATACCATCAGCAAAACTAACGTCATTTACAAGATACTATGCAAGAACTGCAAAAAACACAATTGGACAAACTAGCAGGAAACTTGCCACCAGGATATATGAACACCAACTGGCCACCAAAAGGCATGACCCACTGTCATTAGTTTCTCTACAGACAATGAAAGACACCACTTTGACTGAGAGAACACACACATCCTAGGACAGGTAAAACAAAGACAAACATGACAATTCTTAGAGACATGGCAATCTAACCAGAACTCCATCAATAAACACATTAAGTTACATCCTATCTACCTTCCTTTGAAGAAAAAGAACTGGAAACGACATCACCCACCTTAAGAAACCAAGACCTATAAATACAGAAGCAGACATACCACCAGCGCTGCATTGGAAACTTTCACTGATGATGTAGATGACTTTCACCTAGTATGGTGATGTAATGTCTGAAAACTAACCTTCAAGCTCAGTGAGCTTACACACTTAGCACCAACCTGAGCTAAGGGTCCTGGGTGTACACATGCGCAAATAATTAAAAGTGGAAGGACACAGAGAAAGCAAGAAGGTATTCTCAGTTTTATTAATAGAGGCAGATAGTACAGAGAGAAAGTGAGAACTGCAGATAGTGGAGATCAGACTCGAAAAGTGTGGCACTGGAAAAGCACAGTAGATCAGGAAGCATCGGAGCAGGAGGGTCGACTGAGGAAGGGCTTATGCCTGAAATGTTGGCTCTCTTGCTCCTCAAATGCTGCCTGACTTGCTGTGCTTTTCCAGTGCCACATTTTTCGACAAATAGTACAGGAGTAAGGAGTGATGTTGAACATGTATGTTTGCTAGACCTCAGTCGGAGTATTGTGTAGTAAGTATAGAATGGCATTGAAGAGAGGACAGAAGCAGTTTATGAGTGTGTCCAAGGATAAGGAAATTCACTTGAGGACAGATTGAAGTTGGGACTGTTCTTTTTGAAGATAAGGCGGCTAAGGGGAGGTCTGATAGAGATTTTCTCAATTTACAAATGGGTTATATTGAGTAGATGAAACTGTACCCACTTGTAAAACGAAAAAGGACAAGAGGGCACAGGCTTATCAAGTGATCTGCAGAGGAACAAGGGTGAAGTGAACACTGCCTGATAAAATAGGGGAGCCAACCAATGATGTGTCATGATCACCTTTTTCTCCCACCATCACACATCAGTCATCTCGTCAAGAACAAGCTTTGGTCTGGACATTGTTCACAGGATACTTTTCAACCACTACCAGTTGAAATCCAAGACGATAACAACATTGGCATTGTCGTCTATACATCAAAGTTGCACTAGCAAAGTTATTGCTGCTCTCTCGGATGAGAATCTTCAAGCCTTGTTAAACACCTTTGTAGATCATACTAAAGTCTTGGCCTCAGCATCAATCCCAAGACTAGAGTCCTTTAGCAGGCCATCCTCAAAGTTCCAATCCACCCCTCCATTATGACCATTCTTTCTACCTGGGAAGTCACCTCTCATCCAAGGCTGACATCAATGCACAGACCCAAAACTGCATCCAATCCGGTATGCTTCCTTCAGACACCTAAAGATGAGAATTTTTGACATCTGCGACATCTGTACTGATATCAAGAGCCTTGTTTATAAGGCAGTCATCCTTCCACTTCCACACAACTCCAAAACTTGGACTACATATAGAAGCCACATCAAGGTCCGGGAGAAGTACCACCAACACTGTTGGAGACAGATTCTGCACATCAGCTGTAAGGACAGGTATAATAATGTTAGTATCCTTGAAGAAGCGAATAGCACCAGCATCAAGACGACGATCATCCAGAGCCAACACTGCTTGGCCTGCCACACACTTAAGACGTCAAAGCACATCATTGCCAGCTCAAAGAAGGCACTCAAATGAGAGGAGGACTAATGATTGCCTGAAGGCTTACCCAAGAAACACAATTTAGGTGTCAACACCTTGTAGATCCTTGCTCAGAAGAAACTGATTGGCAGAATCACCTGTATAAAGGGACACAATCCTTTGAGAACACCCACTGGTAACAGGAAGTACGAAGAAGGAACCAGAGAAAGGAATGCCAGCGATCTCAGCTGAGGACCAATTCGATCTCCTGGAAACACCTGTCAATTGCATGGTCAGAGATGTGCATGTAGGATCAGGCTCATTGGCTATGCAAGGACCCAAAGAACCCACAATCAGCGACACAGAATTTCCTAAGTGGACAATCATACTAGAAAGCGAACAATTGCAGCTGTGACATTCTTCATAACCTCAATGCTTGCAATATTTCCACGTGCACTCACTAAACTTTTACTCCTTGACATATATACAAAGATAAACTCAAATTATTTTCTAATATCATTATATAAATTCACTTAACATTTAAACTGTTCATACCTGCACAGGAGAACTAGGGGAATATCTTTTGTCTGTTTTCCCAATGTCGTAGCTCTGACTGATAATGGAAAAACATTACTGCATTAGCAACAGCATAAGTAAAAAATTATTTCCGCTATTGCATGGAGTCTTCAAATCCAGTGTTATCTAGTCACTAAGCTCACGCATAGAGGGTAGGAAATACTAACGGTGCGGAGGTTCAACATATCAGTCATGAACAAACATTAGGATTTGAAAACTTGATTTATCTTGCTGCTGGAGATGATAATATGGAATCTTAGTGTCAGGTTGGTAGGACATACTCCGCAGCTAGCTACTTCCTGTGCACAGGAAGGGGCTCAGTTATAGAGTCCCTGCATGTCTGGAACCAACTACTTTGAGTTATCTCAAACTCAAACAACATTGCAATGTGATGCGACACTCACCTTGCACATTTGGAACATTTGTCAATTGGATGACTGCAGAGGTGATTTACAAAGATCGTGCATTCAGCTGCAAAATGATCCCTGAACATGCACTTGTTAAAGGACTATTCAACAAACTGGAGGGAAGGTGAATTAAGTTTATATTTGCTCAGGACAAGTTTGCGGAAGCACTATGCTTTGGGTTTTTTGGAAGTTATGTATAGTTCAGGGAGACAACTGAGTTGTTGTAGTGCTTCTTGGTCAAGGTCTAAAAACATGCAGCAGAAGAAAAGCTTTGTGAAGAGTGTGGGAAGAGATGAAGATGTGCACTATATACAGATTGCAACCTCCAAGGGTTTCCATGGAGTAGTTCTCCTACATTTCCCTAAAACATGAGCAATGACAAATGTTCAGCAAGAAAGAGGTCACTAAACTGTGTGAACTCCTGAAATCTAACCTCAGAATGAGAAAAGCCTCATTAATAAGAGATTAAATGAGGACAGTTGAGAGTGGCAATCTAGGCTCAGATAATGTAGAGTCCATTTGGGCAGAGGTTAAAAAACAGCAAGCAAAAGACGACGTTGGTAGGAGTAATGTACACACACTCAAAAGCAGTCACTCTATAGTAAAGACTAAAAATTTAAAAAATTGCATGACCATGTAAAAAGAATGCAGCAATAATTGTGGCTGATGTTAATCTTTATGTTGATTGGGTGGATAAAATTGGAAAGGGTAGCTATGATAACAAATTCATAGTTGCCTCGAGTTATATGTCATGGAGTCAACCATTTTGTATCTGGAATTGGGTACTAAGGCTGAATTAATAAATGACCTCCCTAGTAAAAGATTCCCTAGGAAGCAGTGATCATGACATGATAGAACTTAGTATCTGGTTTGAGAGTGAGAAACTTGGCTCAGAAATAACTGTGTTGAACTTATGTAAAAGGAAATATAAAGAAATGTGGATAGACAAAGTAAACTGGGTGCACAGATTAGCAGTAATGACAGTAAGCAAGCAGAAGCAGATATTTAAGGAGGTACTTCATGGTTCTCAGCAAAAATACATTCTGCTAAGGAAGAAAGAATCGAAGAGAGGAATAAAACAACATAGCTAACCAAGGAAATTAAGCAAAGTATTAAAAAAAATTAAGAAGGCCAAAGTCAGTAATAATCCTGAAGACTGGGATAAATTCAGAATTTAGCAAAGAAAGACGAAACAAAAAAAACTAGGAGTGCAAACTAGTGAAGAATATAAAAACTGACAGGAAGAGCTTCTTTAAATATATATGAAGGAAGAGAGATCAACGTGAACAGTTGAGATATTAATCTGGGGAGATGATTTTGGGGAACAAGGAAATGGCAGAGATACTTTGCATCAGTCTTTATGGTGGAAGATACGTTGAACATCCAACTAATAATCAAATATATGGGGAGGAATTATTTATCACCTCGAAAGTAGTAGTATTCGACAAACTAATGGGGGTGAAGGCAGGCAAGTCTCCTGACCTAATGGCTTTCATTCTAGGATCATAAAAGATGGTGTACATATAATGAACGCTTTGGTTGTAATGTTCCGAAAAATTGTTAGATTCTGGAGAAGTACCAAAAGATTAGAAACTTGCTAATTTTTCCCAATTCAAAAAGGGAGGCATAAAACAAGTAGCTACAGGCCGGCTAGCTTAACATCTATCATTGAAAAAAAACTGAAATGAATTAAGCCAATTTTGGAAATCATAATCTAATCAAGCATAGTCAGCATGGCTTCATGAATGGGAAATTGTGTTTTTTGAAGAAGCTTCAACCAGAGTAGACAGATGGATATCAGTAGAAGTGTTGTATTTGAACTTCCCCGCAAGTGTTCAACAAGATATCTCACACAAATTTAAGTCATGATCAGAGTCCATGGTGTTGACATAGCTTACTGGCATGGATTAAGAACTGATTAATGGGCAGAAAATAGTGAGTGGAGAAAGGAAGTAAACATTCAGTAGCCAAATTTGCAGATGACAAAACCAGGTGAAAAGGCAGGTTGCAAAAGGGATACAAACACTTTATGGAGAGAGATTGATAGGTTAAGTAAATGGACATAAATGTTGGCAAAACCGAGTATATGTATAATAACGTGAAGTTGCCCATTTTTCCAGGGGGGGGTCAGAAGAACACTATTATTAAAATAGAGAAAAAGTGAAGAAAGCTGCACCACAAAAGACTTGGGGGTATTTACGCACAAAACACAAAACTAGCACACAGTGCAACAGACATTCAGGAAGGCTAACAGAATATTAGCCCTTATTTTTAAGGGGGTCAGAGTATAAGAGTAGAGAAGTCTTATTGCAATTGTACAAGATGCTGGGGAGACTATCTGGAGTACTTAGGGCAGTTTTTGTCCCTTTATTTAAGGGTTCATTTCATTGGAGGCAGTTCAGAAAAAGTTCAATAATATGAACCCTAGTATGGAGGGACTGTCTTATGAGGAAAGGGTGATACGGTTCGGATTCTACTCAATGGAGTTCATAGGATCTCATCGAAACGTACAGAATTATTAAGGGCTTGACAGGGTAAATGCTAAGAGGATGCTTCCCCTCATGAGAGTGTCTAAAACCAAACAGCATTATGCCAGAATAATCAGGTGTCAATTTAAGAGTGAGATAAGGAGGGTTTTTTATTCTCAGAGGGATGAGAATCTTTGGAACTCCTTGCCACAGAAATCTGTGGTGGTACAGCCCATGTGTATATTTAAGGCTGAGAGAAATACGGATTCTTGATCAGAAGGGGAATCAAGAGTTATAGGGAAAAGACAAGAAAATAAACATGAAGAATGCCAGATCAGCCTTGATCCTGCTGAATGGCAGAGCAGTCTCAAGGGACCAAACAGCCTATTCCTGTTCCTTTTTCTTACGGTACTCCTAACCACATGCTGTCAATATAAAGCATTATTTACTTCTCATTTTATGGAAAACAATAGAAATCGAAGTTAGACTACTATAACTGAAATAGCAACAGAGTCTTGCAATGAAAAGTAGTCAACTACTGCATGTGTTGCTGAGTTGTGCAATGCAATTTTGCATTTTAGAAGCAGTAAGAGTGAGAATGAGAGATTGAACAATACTCCAAATGTTTCAAGTTAAGGAAATTCTGCCTGTCAACAGCATTCTGAAAGGATGAGCTGCACAATGTTTAAGTGCTGAGAGCAGCAGAGTGGAAGAAACAAACATGCAGAAAGGAAGGATCAATCCTTGCACTTCCATCAAAAAAATGTTTAAATGAAAGAATCCATACAAGTAAAGATCCAAGTTCACTTATCAAACATCCAAAAAGAAGGACCATCACCCTACAGATGACAGCATATTCTCGTTGCAAAAATCAAAACAACTGCGAGAAAGCACTTTTGCAACTTGTGTTCTAACTGGAATTTGTTAATCCTATTTTTATTTCCCCATGGTAATGTATTAAAGCCATTTGTCTTTCATGTCTACTTGTGTGAGTAAGCGTATATTTAGGGCTTTACATGGATATAGTTTAAATTGCACAGGTGACATTTGCAATCCTATGGAACACTGGAATGAGATATGCCCCCTCAATCAATTGGATCAATAGCAATAACGACAACAATTTGAGTCTGGGCAGCATAAACCTGAGCCTTCGTGGCAGCAAGCACAGATTTCATGACCTCAACTTGAGCTTCCATCATAGCAGATATCTCGAGTGGTTTCTACCTGAGCTGAAAATGTGTTGCTGGAAAAGCGCAGCAGGTCAGGCAGCGTCCAAGGAACAGGAGACACGACGTTTCGGGCATAAGCCCTTCTTCAGGAAGGGCTTCTACCTGAGCTGCAACAGAACATGAGACTCGGGCGTGAACCGATCTTACATTGTGGTTGGATATACAGAAGTTTTCCCTGCACCCACAGGGGATGCATTCCACAACCTACCGTGGAAGCCCAAAACTGCGGATAGGAGCGAGTCCGTTCATTTCAATGGGAAATTTACCTTCCCTGCAGCCCCCGATCCCTGGTTGCGGAAGGTTCCCTTTAATATGGTCAGGCTGCGGTAAACCGCAGGTAACTGAAACCGCAAAAAATGATTCCACAGATATGGGGGTCGCCCTGTACTACTTTTATGCTGGAACAAATGGGTTCTGAGCTTTGCAGTATATTGACCGGCATTCTGCACTTTAGCAGTGATGGGAAGCTCCATTCCAGGTAAGCCAATTACAAGCATCAATGCCGCGCACCATCATTCTCTTTTATGTTACCATTAAAGTCATCAAGATCTCCTGATGTGCCATACCTGAAAATTTAGCCAGTAGGCCGCACAAGGGAGCAAGAAAGGGTAGACCGAGCTCAGGTACAGGGAAGGAGCAGTTGAATATGAAGATTGTATTAATTTATAGCTGGTGAGAACCTTGATTTCTAGAATTCAGTAGGAACTGCTGTTGCAGTTATTTCTATGTTTCTACATGTTTCTACAGGCTTCAATCATATAACATGCAAGATTCTACAACTTGCATTGTCTCACTTGCTAATATGTGGGATGTAGAAACCCACCTAATTGATTTCATATTATAACAGTAATTTATAACTGATTTGCATTCTATGATGGCATTTCTTTTAGAAAACGCGAATGAGAATTTCCTTGGGACTTCTGTGCTCTTTCACTACTATAACATTCACAGAGGTTTGACAAAGAACCTTCTTACATCTGTAAACACAGTTCCTTCTGAAAAGCCTGTCAAAAATGTGGCAATGAGGCAAAAGCTTTAAGAAATTCTTCACATACAACCTGACAGCAAAATTATATTTAAACACCATGTCACAAGAGTCATTGGTCAGAATGCTTCAAATTTATTGAAATAGACATCTTTACCTCAACCAGAAAGCACTTTCTTCATATTTCTTCTGCTGATAGGTTTCTATTCCAAAATTGTAACACAGCAGGGTCAAATAACCTGTCTGAAACATACATGCGGGTCCATGATGACATCACAGTAATTATGTAAACATAAAATGTGTGTGACCTGAAGAATATAGAAACGTTCCAGAAGTAAAATGAAATAAATTCCATTTTCATCAGGATTCACAAGAACATGACAAAGTTCAATAATCAGCTGTTTCAATTTGAAATGTGTAAATTTCCGATTTTTGTACCACTGTTATAATCGCGTTCAACGGCAATATCATTACTTAGTCCCCTACTATCAACATCCCGGGGACTACCAGAGACTAAATGCTGAGCAGGAATACCCATAAATACTGTGGCTACAGCAACAGGTTAGAGACTATGAACTCCATCTCATGACTGTCCACCATCTAAAAGGTGTAAGTCAGAAGTATGATGAAAAATTTTGCACCACCTGGATTGGTGCAGATCTAATAACACTTAAAAAGCTCAACATCATCCAGGAAAAAAGTAATCTGCACACCATGCATAACTTGCAACATTCAGTCCCTCCACCACCCACCAGTGAGTGACACAGTGCATGTTGATGCCAATATCTACAGGACACACAATACAATAATTCATCCAAGCACCTTCCAACTCATGAGAGTCAGCAAATGAATGAAAACACCACCATCTGCAAGTCTTTCTCCAAGTCATACACTGGAACAATACTGCTCCTCCTTCATCATTATTATTTGTTCTCTGTCCATTAAACAACTCTCTAACCATGTTATTACCTGCAACTCCATCAGCTTTTTCTTGGCCATCAACATTTTGTGTGGCAACTCAAATGTCTTTTACAAATGCAAGCATTCTAAATCCATTGGTAACCCCTTATTTACCAAATCCGTAAACTTCTCTAAACTCTAATAGACTGGTCAAATGTGATTTCCCTTGAATAAAACCATGGTGTCTACAGATCAGGCTTTTTATTTTCTGAAATAAAATAAGACTTCCTTAATGGTAGATTTCAACTTTTCCCCCCAACAAGTGACATCAGCCTAACCGTTTGGTGATTCCTTACTTTCTCTCTCATCCATGGTTACCTGCAGATCTGCTGAGACCACTCCAAAATCTGGGAACATCGGAACAGAACTAGGCTGTTTAGCCAATTGAGACTGTACCACCATTCAGTAGGATAATGGCTGATTGGCCACCTCAATGTCAGTTTTCCACAGTACTGACATCAAGTTTTATGTCATTAGTCTCCAGAAATCTATCAAATTTCTGTCTTAAACATGCTTAATGATTGAGTTTCCACAAACCTCTGGGTGAATTTTAAAGATTCACCACATTCTGAGTGAAAAGAAATCTTTCCTCATCTTGGTCTAAAATGCCCTATCCCTCATCCTGAACTTATGTTGACTGGTTTTAGACTCACCAGCCAGTGAAATTATCTTATTTACATTCACCCTCGAAGAAATTTGCACATTACAAGGAGGTCACCCCTCATTCTTCAGAACTCTAAGGAATACAAACCCACAAACCCAGTCATCTGAATCTCTCCATACTGGATGGTTTCACTATATCAAAGATTAATCAGGTGAACGTCCATTGTACTTTCTCCAAGGTAAATGGAACCCTGCTTCAATAAGGGTCTGTGTAACTGCAGCAAGACATCTTGACTTGTGTACTCAAATCCATTTTCAGTTAAGGCTAATATATCATTTGCCTAAGTTTTTGTACCTTCACACTAATTTTAAACAAATTATGAACAAAGACACCGATGGTTTTAGATACTCACACTTCTCAACCTGCTACCCTTTAAGACATACTGTTTTGCTGGGGCAGTGAACGTACTATAGCCAAGTTTTCAGATAGCAAATTAGATGTGAAGACAACTGGTTAGGGTAACAGAGGGATATGGATAGGATATGTGAACAGGCAAAAACCTGGCAGACAGACTTGCATGTAAGAAAATGTGAGGCTGTGCACTTTTAACTGAATGTTATTTAAATCAAAAAAAGACTGTAGAAGGGAACAACACAGATTTGGAAGTTTTTGTGCATGAATTACAAAAAGTAAGCAGACCAAGTTCAACAGGTAATAGGAAAAATTAATGGAACAGTATATTAAAGCAGGGAGGATTTACTTAAACAATACAAAGCACTAGCTGGAATACTATGAATAGTTTTGGACCCTCCATTGAATAAAAGATATGCTAGTATCGGAGGCGGTCAAAAGGAGGTCCACTCGATGATACTGGGTATGGAGAGACTGTCAAATGGGTATTTGTCAAATAGAATTGGCCTATATGCATTTGAATTTAGAAGAATGAGAGGCAACCTTATTGAAACATATAAAGTTCGTAAGGGGCTTGACAGGATTGATATGAGAGGTTGTTTTGTTATGGGAGAGTCTATGACCAGACAGCATAATCTCAGAAGAAAACACTTAAGACAGGGATAAGGAGCAAAGTATTCTCTCAGAGTAGAGTGAGTCTGTGAAATTCTTTGTGTGATCTGTAGATAGCCTTCCCATCAATCAAGGCTGAGATAGACAGATCTTTAATTAGTGAAGGAGTCAAGCATTATGGAGAAAAGGCAGTAAAGTGGTTATTAGATCAGCCATGATCTCATTGAAAGGCAGAGCAATCCTATTACCTGTTGAACTTGGCTGCTTGCTTTTTGTAATTCATGCACAATACGAACTACCTACATGTTTTGGTCTTATTGTTCAATCATTCTTTGTTTTATACTCTATCCAATAACATAACTCCTGTTAGATGTCTTCGGACTCATTATTCCTAATCTCAAGACATACTGATCTGAAATCCTGGTCTTCTGGGTCAAAATCTTTCCTCAATACAGAGGTCAACCTATCAGGGCCATTCCATCTCCTTTAACATGTAACCTGTCTTTTCCCAAATGTATTGTACCCAGTAATATTTATTTCTTAACGTGATTACCTGTAACCACACTCTGGATTAAAGAAAAACAACTGGATAAAAAACGTTTTTATTTGTGCCACCACTTCATCCAACTTACTGTGGATGCAATGTGTATTCAGATAAAGAGTCTTTTATTTAAACTCCGATTAGACTATATTAGTTTATTAATACAATAATACCATACAATTTGGTCCCCACTCTTCTTGTCTTTGCCCAAATCATTACATTATTCTATTGTCTCAACATTTTTCTTTTGATTTTTAAGTCCAAATACTCCCACAACCTCTGCTAATTTAAAGCACTATCCAAAGGCCTTGTGAGATCCAGGACACGAGTCCCAACCTTGTTTATGTGGAGCCCATAGAATCAAAACAGCTCTCACTAGCCCAAGTATTGGTGCCATTCCCTGTCTGCCTAAACGGGTAGTAGATACAGGAGTTGAAGCATTTAAATGTGTGGTGAAACCCTGAGATTTACATGGATTATTTTAATACTGTTTACTGCATGTTTCAGTTCTTGGAAATCTAACTGGAACAGAAGGGTTTTTCTATGTGTTTGGAGTTAACAATCAGCTTTTAAAATGACAATGATCATAATTCCAAGCAAAAGGAAGTTAACCAATGCTCCTACGCAACTAACCAGAGGGATTAGGCAAAGAACTTTGCAGTTTCTGACTTTCATTTTCAGTCTGAGCTGGAAAGTCATTTGAGACAGAAGCATGTATCAAGCTCCAAAGTGCTGAAAAATTCTTCAGTGGAATCACATGTGCTAAGCAGCATTCCTAAACAGTTTATTTTTTTAAAAAATTATATCAAATACAAAGTTATTAATCCCAGACTGGGACACTGGGACACAACTGGTGGAAAAGAAGAGGTTAAATTTTCAAAGGTATTTTGGTAAGGAAAGGAATTGAAGTTACATTAGTGATAGTACAGCACTGAAAGGAGGCGAAGTCAGGAAGCTTACAATAATAATTAAGCGTTATCTCCAGTTCCAGTAGATGAGTTGAAATTTTAATTACATCAAGCCCACTTTAGTATTAAAAAAAGTTTCTCTCCCTTGGAAATAAGCTGAACTAGGTCTTGCTACAAGGCAGCACAAGATGCTCTCAGAACTGCAACAATATTTGTAAGTTGCACCAGTGTCCTGATTCTGATACAACATTATTGCTTGTGTTCGATCTTTAAAGAGTGGAGTATTTCTACTGTGTTTAAAAATCTTTAAATTTGTGTTATAAGAGAATGGACTGGATTTTTTCTTCTATAAATTCATTTCAGTTTTTTTTAGTTTTATTTGTTAAAAAATGACTGGAACATTGCTGATATTTTTGTAAAAGATCCTATCACATTTAAAATGATCGGTATGTCAGGGATTTGTCTGATACTCACATAATAAGTGCTGTAATCAACAAGCACAAGTGCACAATCCTTTATCCGGAAGTCCAAACTCCAAAAAGCTCCGAAATCCAAAGTTTTTGCTTGAACAGGTGACCGAATGCTATACCCACTCGACCTATGTGACATGGCGGCGTGGCTCAGTACTGGCAGGCATCAATGGTGTCTCAGCACTTGTACTAGTCACACATGAGTCTGTTGTTCAGTAAGATGCTTTTTATTTCACTGAAAATGTCATTTATTCTGAAATCTGAAAAATTCCAAAATTCAAAAAACAGTTGGCCCCAAGGATTTTGGATAAAGGATTGTGTACCTGCACTTGAAATGATGATTAAGAACTGGAAAAAAGGTTCACAGTGATTGGTTCCTGTTATGACCCAGAACAACCAGCACAGAAACAGTGAATCAAACAGTCTGTTTCTGTGCTACAAATTTCTGTATGATTCTACAAGGTAAATAGAACTTTTACATTGACCATTTGTCAGATTGGTACTTTCATTAACTAACTTTCAAGTCCTCTGTTTACAGCAGCTGCTTTAATTTACACTAATTCAATACTAGAAATGCATTGTTTACAGATTTATAATTAATTCCATAGACTGATTTTGGGCATATATAAAGAAAAATTTGTGAATGCAGGTTAAATGATGTAAAATTTCCAAAGAATTACAGTTTTAAGACATGTATCATAATTCCAGAAAATACTTTTTTTTGTTTTAGTATGTTTGAATATGTACCTAGCAAACACAATATAATGTTATTCCCAAATGAGAATAAATTCATATCTGAAATAATTCACATCAGGTATATTTGGTTTTGGCTAAGTAATAAGGATGACGGAGTAAGGAATTGAACAGTTACGAAATGAACCTAAATTCAATTCAAACCCGACAGAATATACTCATGGCAGCACTGCCACAAATTGGATTTCACAGTCATCATAACCAGTATAAAAATATTAAAAGACACCAACAAACCTCTTTAGGTATTCGGAGCAGTATATCTTTACAGCGTTGGATACAAGTCACTGCGTTCATATGGTCACACTGAATCACAGCCTAGCAATGGAGGGTTGAAAAAATAAAACGCATAAACAATTACGCATGGTTACAATGATTCTGGATAGAATTTTGTGCTGCTGTCTGTGCCATGCTTGGTGGCTGGGGAGGAGGCATTTAATCAGGCGGGAAGGGGGCAAGTGATGGGAATCTCGCCACCTTCCGAACATTGCCCCAATTAAGCTGGGTAACAAGATCTGTAGATAGCCTTCCCATCCTACTTTCATTTGAGGCCCCCAAGTTGGAAACCTGTTCCGCTAAAAAATAATTGATCTGAAATTAAACTTGCCCTGCAGAATTTTTATTTCAAGTAATATTAGTAACATACTTTTGTACTAGCTTGCACCAAATGATTTGTCACCAGAAATCTTCTAGGCTGACATTTACAAAGGAAAAAGGAACATAAAGAGGAGAGATTGGTTAGGCTGCCCAAGAGGGACTTAAGTACCCTCCTGCTCATAAAACAAATCTGCAGAGAAATAGAAAATTTCACTGCGGGGGATGCAGTGGCAAAAGTTCCTTTTTCCAATGACTGCAGTAACAACAGTTGTTCATAGCGCCACTATGATTGACTGATTAACCTTTATGCTGAGAACTCTTTCACACGTATTATAATTACATAATATTCTATTTTACTGTATATGTGTCAGAGGGAATGGTAACCACTGTTTTTTTGTTTGGCCATACTGGTCAAGAAGGTACCAACCATTTCTGAAGGTCATATCAAACCTACCTACTTATCAGAAAATAGCAACACAATCTACAGAAAATTCATATAATTTCAATATCGTAATTAAAGACACACACATACTGATTCTGCCCGATAGGAGTGGACTTTGAAAAGGTCCTTTTCCACATCATTCTTCAGAACATTTATATCTGATTGGCCATCATATCCAGCAAGTAGCTTTGCATACAATACCTCCAAACTCTGTGGGAACAGATGCAAACTGTTACAATCTTTCCATCAGAAAAATTCAAACCTCTAACCTTAAATATCACAATACAAAGAATTTAAGTTTCCCAATTGCAATATTTATATGAATATTGCAATTGGGAATATTTATCTGACATTAAACAAATGTCACTTTACTGAAGTGAGCATATTTCTGAGAGTGTTCTTAACCACTGCAGTGAAATCAATTAGAATGGAAGGAGCAGTCAGAATCAGTCATAAATGGAACTTGAAATGTAAGGCAACTACTAATAATTTGCTAATGATATGGAATGTAATTATATCTCTAATATGCTGCCTCAGAATCATTCTGGAGTGTTTCAGGAGTTATAACTAATCTCCTTAAGTCTGCTTTCAAAGAATATCTGTAGGCTGGTCAACAATATTCTCTCAACCAATGATAAACTTCTCATTCTGCATGAAGAAAAGTCAACTCTCCCTCTTACCTCATTAACTTCTTATCTGAAGCAGAGTGAAAAGAATCCCAGAAGTGGAAGATACTGAAGAAATAGCACAAATACATGCACCTGATATTCTCCAACAATAAATCACAAAACATTATAAATAAATATTTTACTCCCAAATATGTTAGAAAAATCCGGCAGGTGCCAATATATATCAGACTTGATGACTTGGACTGGAGCACATCAAAGCTAGAAATTTAAATATTTTCAACTAGACTTATGATGTTTCCAATTTCTTTCCATCCTCTCCAAAAGGGGAAGTGACTACTACAAAGACATCAGCAACACAACAGCACTTAATCAAGTGCACATTTAATTATTTCCTCCTCCATTTTTCTTTATGAACACTGACCAAAAGCTGGTATTGCTGTTAGCTGATATTAACTGCTCTCTCTCTTCAAGTAGTGTTTCTGTCCTTCAAATGTGTCATTATCATTCCTTTTATCAAAACAAACACAAGTGTTTGACTTCATTTAGACTAGTAAATCATTAAACATTCCTCTCCTCTCCAAAGCCTTCAAACATGATATCATTTCTTAAATCCATGTCCATCTGACTAAATACCACATCTTAATCAGTTTGATTTGTTTTGCCACAGTACTGAAACAACCGTTATCATAATCATAAACAACACCGTACATAACTACTGTCAAAAATTGCTGTATATTAACCATTAACCTTGCAATATTTTAAGATTTATTTGCATCGGCACAGTGGCTCAGTAGTTAGCATTGCTGCCCCATAGCACCAGGAACCCAGGTTCAATTCCACCCTCGGGAAACTATGTGGAATTTTCACTTTCTCCCCATGTATGGGGTTCCTCTGCATCCTCCAGTTTCCTTCCATAGTCCAAAGCTGAACAAGTGAGGTAAATTAGCCATACTAAATTGTCTACAGTGTCCAGGAATGTGCAGGTTAGGTGGAGTAGCCATAGGAAATGCAGGGTTATGGGGATGATGTGTGCATGCGTGCAGGAGGGGCGAGTCTGTGGTGGGCTGCTCTTCAGAGTGTCCATGTGGACTTGATGAGCCAAATCGTCTGCTTTCACACTGTAGGCATGCTATAATTTAATGATTTCCAAAATATTGATAGCATTTCTTATGATAACCTCCACAGTATCTTGCTAACTGAAGAACACAGGATAGTGCAGTTATCTCTGATAATGACATGTTTCCAGTCCCAAATCTTTCTGATAAGGTTGGACCTCATGATAGATATATAAACTAACCCGTCTAAGTTTAAAACGTACTCCCAAGGAGGAAAGAAACCACATCTGGATGGAAAAGATCCATGTTGGTCTCAGCGCTGTTCAGATGCAAGTTAACAGGGCAAGAGCTTCCTAGCACTTTTGGTACAAATAAGGCTTTTGCCAATATCTACTTGTCATTCTGAGCCATCCATTTGTTCTCCAGGACCAGTAAACTATTCTATCTTATCATGGGCCAACATTCTTTCAGCAACAAATTTAAGACATGTTGCTCCTGAATTCTATATCTATGAAATAGTTACAGACTGTAAATAAATGATGCCCAAGGACTGATTGTAGTGTTATCGGGGGTTTGTTTCCGGTTTCCAGCATAAAAACAGCCAGCTTATTCAGATGGACATTTTTCAGTTAACCAATCCTCAACTTTCGCTCATGTATCACCACCTACTCAGTTCATGTGATTGTTGAGCTACGTAATAAAAAAATCCAACTAAGCTTAAGAAAAGGTTTTATGATAAAAACAATGTACTGTCAGAGCCAAGTCCAGAAATCCATCTGCCAACAAAGGTTTCCTACAATCCAGCCAGCTTTTTCCAGTTTTCATGAACATCTGTAACAGAAAGTAGGAATGTTTTACAATGTAATTAACCCACAAAAATAAATGCACTTCTTATAAAACTATGTAATTTGATTTGCACAAACATACAAAATCAGAAGTAGGCCATTTGGCCTACTGTGCCTGTTCCATCATTCAATAACATCATGGTTGATCTGATTACTACAGTTGGACCCCGAGAAAGAATCAACAAACTTCTGTCCTAAAATTATTCAAGAAGTCTGCTTCCGCTGCCTTTTGAAGGGAAAAAGATGTCTTCTCATCTCCTCTCTGTCCTACATGGTCAACACATTATTTTAAACAGTGACCCTTAGTTAGATTTGACCACAGCAGGATATATCCTTTCCACATCCACACCTTCAAGACACCTCAATTACTTGTTTGCATCAATCAAGTCACCTCTCTCTCCTCTAAGTCTAAGAGATACAAGCCCAGCCTACACAAGTTCTCCTCAGAAGCCAATATGTATGGCTAAAGTATGCAGAGTCCCTCACTACAGCTAACTCAGCTAGGTTCTTTGGTTCACTGATGGTAGGAAATCTGTCATCCTTACCTCATCTGGCCTACATGCGACACCAGACGCACAGCAATGTTGTTCACTCTTAACTGCCCATTGCTGGCATAGCTAGTGATAATCAGAGCCAATAAACGAATGGTTAAAGTGTATATTTAGACCACATGAAATATTAAGGAAAGCATTTACAATTCTGAAATATTTGGGTACAGCACATCTCACAGACACTTCATCTAATTATAAAAGTGTCAATGAATGGCATTCTGGCAATCACATACCCTTTCCTCAGGGACACATTATCACACAGCTCAAGGAACTTGTCCAATTTCCCATCCTCAATATCAGCAAAATGACTCAGAGCATTGAAATGACACACACAGGCACTAGACTTAAGCATTTGAGGCTTGAGCACCAAACTAATATAGGTTTATAGCAGCAATAACTGTTCAATAGCCACCTCCTAACTTCCCATTTTATATTATGTGTTATAATTGATCTTATTATGTGCATTTGTCACTTTGGTCTAATAAGTATGAAATTCAATAATATCAAGGCTGCCTTTCTTCAAGAAATTGCAATATTTGTTACTTATAAGATTGTCAATAATAAATAATTGAATTTAATAACAACAAGTTTTCTTCAAATACATTGTATCGATTTAAACTTTATAAAATTTAACGGAATTTTAATTATTAATGCAAACACATTCAAAATATATTTTGTCCAGGTAAAAATAAAACTAAGGTCTTACTTTCATTTTAGTTGTGCCTTCACTTCCCTCAGAAAAAGTTTAAAGCACTTCATGGTCAAATAATTCCTTTAAGTACTGTAACTGGTTTGTAATGTAATCAGATATAAAATTATTTTATAACCAAACATATCTGTTCCGTCCATGAAAACATTTTATGAAATTATATCAAATACTATTGCTCAAGCTCACCAGTACTTGTCTTTGCAGTGTCACTTCATTGGGTTCAGCACAGTCATACAAGCAGACCAACTTGCATGCCACATGTCGCACTGAAAAGTGAAATAGTCATGACCTTAAAATACTGCAGTGAAACTTGCTTTTTCATTTTAGGATTTTCTGTTTTTAGTTTCTATCAAGGCTGCACTAATGTTGTATAGTTGAATTTAATCTTCCTAAAAGTGGCATTCACATTCAGATCGCCACTCTTGTCCTATACAAAGTTAAAAATCACACAACACCACATTGTAATCCAATAGGTTTATCTGGAAGCACTAGCTTTCGAAGCGCTACTCCCAAATAAACCTGTTGAACTGTAACCTGATGTTGTGTGATTTTTAACTTTGTCCTCTCCAGTCCAACACAAGCTCCTCCAAATCTTGTCCTACATACATAGCCTATCCCAGAACTCAGGGCTCCTGGCCTGAACTTCCAAGTGATCTATTACACAAATGCAGAACATACACAGTCAAGCAACACTAAAGCACAGCATTTGCATTTAGAAACAAACCAGGTCCTTTTCTCAGTCATAATTGCCGCATTCCAGTCTTTCAAATTACATAGTTTCTTTGACACAGACAGAAAATAGATGAAAGGATACGTCAAGTATCCGACCATCTGGAGGAGGAGGCCTGGCCGCTATGACTCTAGTTGTTTACCACTACCAACACTTTAATACATTTTATGCATCTGAAGTACATGTTTTCAATTACCCTGCAAGATTATGTATTATTTAGGGCCTATTTGCTGACTTAAGGGAATTAATTAAAAACAATCATATTACCATTTGTGCTCTCTTCAACGTCATTGCATATTATCATTGTGTCAACATTGACGTCAAGTATTGGCTCATGAATAGTAATGATTGGCATCAGCTTCCATTACCATTGTGAAGAAAGGAAATAGGCAAGTGTCATCACCCAAGAGAATTCCTGAGTTTTAAAAAGAAAACAGTGAAACAACAAAGAATGTTTTGTTCAATCCTGGGATTGTTGATGTTAGTGAAAAAAAACACCAACTTCTTGACTTTGCAAGCTGATTTCAGTTTTGGAGCCCTGTGAGTACTTGCTCTGGGTTTAACATTGGCAGTTTTCCAATCCTCTCATACTTTTCCAGAAGCTAAGGATTCTTGTAAGAACTTTGATGTCTGTCTTTATCTTCGACAGTTTACAACTGTTCCAAGATTGATTTATTTCACAAATTATCAAAGCACATTCAAGAACTCTTGATACAGATCCAAGTTACCAATACAGATCAAGAAAAACAGTGATGTTAATATTCCTTCAGTCTGTAAAACAGTTCTGCACCGCTTCTGCATTCTATGTTACTTATTCAACTTCATAGCCATACTGCTATTGCCGACTTTACAACAAGACGTTAACTTTGCTGACAAACCTTGTATACGGGCAATCGAAGCTGTCGCCTTTTGAACTTTATGCACTCTATTCTCTCTGAGTTTCTAATGAAGTCATATCTGCGCATCTTATTAAAATAACATTATCACCTATTCCAGATTTAAGGTTGTTCTGGCAATTTCCAACTCCAGTTAAAGTTGTTAGAGCTGTGGATGCTTGTGTGTGTTCATGGTAGACTGAAAAAGTCAAGAGTTCACACTCGGGTAAAGCAAATAATTAAAATGACAAATGGGATGTTGTCTTTCCTTGCCCTAAATTTTGTTACCAATCCTTGAATACAAAGACGGGTTAGACCTGAGACAATAAGAGGAGGTGCTGGTATCATCTTGTGTGCCAAACTCTACTTTACAAAAGCTAAATGTCAATTCGCAAACACTTCCTCCGATCTCACTGGATCATGATGTCACCATTGAATACCAAGCTGTTATTTCCAAGGTTGTCACTGACCTCATCTCCTCTGAAGATCCGCCCTCGATAGCTTCCCAATTTATAGCATCCCACCTACACCTAGGCTGCCCAAATAAATAGCACTCCTCTGGAAGACCCAATGTTTCAGCCTGTTCCTGACGCAATGAACTTCAGACATGGAATTCAGTTCCAACTCTGCTTCGGTGAAACCTGTCTGACTTGCAGAAATGCCATCTTCCCCAGAGCCAATACCACGGCCACAGGAATCTAAAGCCCTATCTTTCCAGCCTTGCACTCACCTTCCTTAAACTGCTATTTCTGTACTTGCACATGGAGCAATCACAAGAGTACATTTTTGATCCTGGTTAATAACTTTCTACCTAGTTTCCCCTAAATTTTGATTTCAGGACAACATCCTCCTTCTGATCTAAGGCTCTTGCCAAACAGAATGCACTATAGCCACTGTGACATCCTTAATCCTGGTACCACATACCAATGTGGAGTTACACTGACAGCCCCAGAAACACCTGCTGCTCCTCCTTTATATTTCCTCCCCTCCTGTACAGTCAAGATTGTTGTCTGGTGAAAGCCAGAAACTTGACTATGTCTGCACTCTCTGCAGGAGCCAGCGCCATCAGCCTTCAAAATGGAAAACCGGTTTGTCACTGGGATCACAAGGGACTCATGTATCAGTTGCCTGTTTCTCTTGGACTGCCTTGCAGTCACCCATTCCTTTTCTTCTTCCAGTCCTTTGAGGCATGACCACTTCTCTAAACATGCTATCCCCACACAACTCTCGGCCACTGCACCAGAGTGTCTCCAGCTGCTTCTTGAATTTCTGGAAACCTAGAGTTTCTGCAATTGAGAGCACTTCCTGTATTTGTGATCATTTAAGACACAGGCAGGCTCCAGACTTTCCACATATCACAAATTCCACGCATTTGACCTCACCTGCCATATGTCTTAAATACACTTTTAAAAATACTCCCCAATCTGAATTTTAGTACCCTACTATTCTAGAAGATAGAAACACATAGAAAGGTACAGCAGAGAACAGGCCCTTTGGCCCATGATGTTTTGCCAAGGATTATTCCTTATCTAAAATCAAATAATGTAACCTACGCACCGCTCAATTCATTGCTGTCCATGTGCATGTCCAACAGTCACTTAAATGTCGCTCATGACTCTGCTTCCACCACTGCCGCTGGCAATACATTCCTTGCATTCACAACTTTCTGGTAAAGAATCTATGTCTGACGTCTCCTCTATACCTTCCTTCTAACACCTTAAAACTCTGATCCCCTCGTGCCAGTCAATGCTGCCCTGGGGAAATTCTGGCTATCAACTCTAGCCATGCCTCTCATTACCTTGTACACCTCGATCAGGTCACTTCTCTTCCTCCTCCTCTCCGGAGAGGAAAGTCCGAGTTTAGTCAGCCTCTCTTCGTAAGACACACTTTCCAGTCCAGGCAGCATCCTGGACTTTGCACCATCTTCTTTACACCATCTCCAAAGCCTCCATATCTTTCCTACAATAGGGCAACCAGAACTGATCAGAATATTCCAAGTGTGGTCTCACCAGGGTTTTGTAAAGCTGCAGAAAAACCTTGTGGCTCTTAAACTCTATCCTCCTGTTAATGAAAGCCAAGACACCATATGCTTTCTTAACAACCCTATCCATTTGGGTGGTAACTTTGAGGGATTTATGCACTTGAACACCAAGATCCCGCTGTTCCTCCACACTGTCAAGAATCCTGTCTTTAATCCTATATTCAGCATTCAAGTTCGACCTTCCAAAATGCATCACTTTGCATTTATCCAGGTTGAACTCCATCTGCCATTTCTCAGCCCAGGTCTGCATCCTATCTATGTCACGCTGCAGCCTATAACAGCCCTTGATAATATCAGCAGTACCTCCAACCTTGGTGTCATCAGCAAATTTACTAACCCACCCCTCAACCTCTTCATCCAAATCATTTATAAAAACTACAAAGAGCAAGATACTACAAACTACCCAAGAACAGAACAGGACACCATCACCACTAACCTCCAGTCAAATTCTACTTTGACTTTTTAAAACCTACTAATACTTATTATTATTATTATTACTACTTCCCGACTTTTGTTGTGAAACGTGAAAGGGTTCAGAAAAGATTTATAAGGATGCTGCCAGGGTTGGAGGATGAGAGCTGCAGGGAGAGGTTGAATAGGCTGGGACTGTTTTCCCTGGAGCATCAGAGGCAGAGCGGTGATCTTATAGAAGTTTATAAAATCATGAGGGGCATGGATAAGGTAAACAGACAAGGTATTTTCCCTGGCATGGAGTACAGATGTAGAGGACATAAGTTTAGGGTGAGAGGGAAAAAAGTTAAAAGGAACCTAAATGGTAACTTTTTTCATGCAGAGGGTGGTGCATGTATGAAAGGAGCTGTCAGAGGAAGTGGTGGAGGTTGGTACAATTACAACATTTAAAAGGCATCTGGATGGGTATATGAATAGGAAGGGTTTACAGGGATATGGGCCAAGTGCTGGCAAATAGGACGAGATTAAGTTAGGATATCTGGTCAGCATGAACGAGTTGGACTGAAGGGTCTGCTTCTGTGCTGTACATCTCCACAACTCTATGGTGCCTCTAAATTACATTCTGTTATAACACAACAATCATGCTCTTCTGCAACCTCACACTATAGAAGATCGCGCTATGGAAAACCCACTATAGTTTGCGTTATGTAAACAACATCCACAACTTACCACAACAAAGCCAATTCACGCTGACAAAATGCACTTTACAGCAGAACAACGTGTAATCCCTTAACATTATACTTTTCTATTTTATGGTTGTTTAAAAACAGGCCCTGATGGTAAGTCTTTACGAACCCTTGAACTCACTACTTTCCTGTGATGTAATTCCAATTTCGTTTTACATTTCAGTGCAGCTGGCTGCGAGCTGCTAAATTTGCTTGCTATAGACTAGGTCAGAAACCCTCAAAACATTTTTTGGTTGTTTTAAGCAGGTGGGAATGGATATTCCAGAAGTGATGCAGCTGGCCGAACCACTCAATTTAAAAAAATATAGAATTCATTTACAGACTACTGAATGAAACACGAACAATAGAGAACAGAATTTAGAATAACTTAACCTATGTGAAAACCTAATTAATTCTATCGTAATTTAGTTATCCGCATTAAACACCCCCTTGGCAAAAAAAGTAATATCAAACAGATTCTTACAGGAGAGATGTCAGAGAGAGAGAGGATCAGTGTGGAGCTAGTTCTTTGGGTCCCCAGCTAAAACTTGACCATCAGCTTTGTACAGGACTGCTTGTTAAAACCTGAGCTGGGAGAACTGACCACTCCCCTTACCTAGAACAAGTGTTTTGAAAGCTTTTTGCCTGACGCAGTTTCTGTTAGCCATAATCAAAGGGTTTACACCAGCCAAATCAGAACCGCTACCACTTACAATCCCCTTTGAAAAAATCAGGGTCAGAATAACCTTGTTACAGGAGTAGCATCATCACAGTGCCTCGCGAGGTGAACTGCCTCTGCTCACCGATAAGTGCATACCTTGCTCCATCGCTGTGATTTATATTTGGTATACTTCGTGGGCGGCACGGTGGCACAGTGGTTAGCACTGCTGCCTCACTGTGACAGAGACCCAGGTTCGATTCCCACATCGGGCAACTGCCTGTGTGGAGTTTGCACATTCTGCCCGTGTCTGAGTGGGTTTCCTCCGTGTGCTCTGGTTTCCTCCCATAGTCCAAAAATGTGCATGTTTGGTGAATTGGCCATGTAAGTTGGTGAAGGGGTAAATGTAGGGGAATGGGTCTGGGTGGGTTGCGTTTCGGCGGGTTGGTGTGGACTTGTTGGGCCGAAGGGTCTGTTTCCACACTAAGAAATCTCATCTAATCTAAAACTGCATATGACTGTATGATTCAATTCGTATCAAGAATAACAAGGCTAAAAATCAGTTTATGACTGAAAATATTTCTGAAGTGGCTTGCAAACGGACCAGAAGGGCAACAGATGCACATTGAAGAGACACAAGCTGGAGTTTGCAACATATCCCAAGAAAAATGAACTGACCTTTGCATCCATCCTAGTAAACTATGCGGTTTATAGGTGACAGTTTAGTGCCTTAGACAGAGACGTGTTCCGTCCTGTTTCTCGTGTAGAGAGGTGTTGCCATACTGATGCCCAAAATGTCTCCTTCAAAAGTCGGTAAACAATTTTTGACTTCTCCCTGGGTATTTGTTTTTGTACTAAGATGAAAGAACGATGAGTGGATGGGGTCAGAGCTCATATAGACCCAGTAAGACTTTTAGGTTGACTTTCAGTTAGTGAGAAGGCTTATGCTGACTGCTGAGCTAAAAGTTTGAGTTCCTAGCTGCTAAAGTGAAGTCTTAGACAGCAAAGCTTCCTCTGCAAAATCAAAAGGGGCAGATTGTTTCAGTCTTCTGGACTGGAGAGAAACCAGAACTGTTTTGCTGAATTGCATTTTTGACAAAGGGTGTGCTTGTGGAATGCTGCCTATATTCTAACAAATGATGATTAGTGGTTAAATAGTGCATTATCTTTGTAAGTATTTCAATAGAATTAAACTTAGGCCAATTTTTTTACGTTTTAACTGAGTTTTGATTAAAGTTTAGTGGTGGACCAATCAAACCATATTTGGAACACAGCACTTTAGACTTGCTTTTAAATAATTACAGAAGTTAGATTCTGGTCTGGTCCATAAAAATAGCAAACAAAGGAAAATTAGATCATAAAAAAAACTTTCTAGTAGTTGTTTTATAGCAAGGATCAGACCAAGGACTAAAGCATTTCATTTCTGGACAAAACTAAGGAAAGAAAAATTAAAGGGAATATACAAATATACAAACAGAATAATAAATAATTACTTACATTGTGTCCTTTGTTCATCATTAATTGAGGATTCTAGTCTTTTGGTTACTGCCCAGTTCCACAAATTAATGGCATATTCTTCAACCTTTATTACAAGGAAAAAAAATGATAACCTAGTTATTTCATATTGTCACACTGGTGTTTTTGCCAGTAGTTTAGCAACATTGACTTGACAATGGGTGGACATAGGGGAAAAAACACCAGCTACAACTAAAATAGCGAACTTCAATAATAAAAAAAGTGATTCAGTGTTTCTATTTTATAAATACAAGTTGACTCCAAGACGTGTTAGAACTCCAAACATGCCACACATCTACTTCATCATACGTTGTGATCAATTATGATTACCACAATGTTTCAAATAACTCATTCTAGTTAAATCCATCCCCTAAACCAACAATTGATTTCAGTTGCTGTTCACTACAATGACATTAAACCTTTAACAGCATTTCAAAGACACAAATATGCTGTCTCAGTGCTCCTGGTCTTTTATTTCCCTATGTGCAGAAGTTGGTTCTAGTTTCATTATGATACGGAAAATGCTGGAACGACAATCTTAAGCATACTGCTCGTTCCAAAGAAATTGCCTGACCAGCTGATCACTTGTATTGTTTGCTGCTTTTGTTTTAGATTTCTACCATCTGTACCATATGTTTTGCACTTTTACTAGTATTTGGAAGGCAATTAGGTTCATTAATGAGCCACCAAAACCAATTATTTCTATATTGACTAGAATACAATGGTGACTTAATTTCCTGGAACTCTCATCCATGGCTTACACATTGACTTCCAACACTGCCCAGAAAACTGAGCAGTGTGCTTGCAATCTCACTGTGGGTAGCCCTTGTTTACAGGCACTTTGCAACTGATTGAGAGCCCTGGCAATTTTAGGGGGAGGGCACTGAAAAACACATTACCCTCCTCTCTCCCTAAAACAATCCACTCCCTGCAGACCTCACCCCAGCTTCACATGCCTGTGCTCTGGAATCTACTGGAATGCAGATGTTGCAGGATCAGTTCATTCCAAAAAGGAAGAAAGATCCTAGTGGGAGGCATGGGTGACCGTGGTTGACGAGGGAAGTTAAGAAACATATAAAGTTAAAAGGGAAAAAGTACAACATAGCAAAGATACGTGGGAAAACGGAGGACTGGGAAGCTTTTAAAGAACAACAGAGGATTACTAAGAAGGAAATACGCAGAGAAAAAATGAGGTACGAAGGTAAACTGGCCAATAATATAAGAGGATAGTAAAAGTTTTTTTAGGTATGTAAAAGGCAAAAAAATGGTTAAGACTAAAATTGGGCCCTTGAAGACAGAAACAGGGGAATATATTACGGGGAACAAAGAAATGGCAGAAGAATTGAATTGGTACTTCAGATCTGTGTTCACTGGGGAAGACACAAACAATCTCCCTGAGGTAACAGTGGCTGAAGGACCTGAACTGAAGGGAATTTATATTTGCCAGGAATTGGTGTTGGAGAGACTGTTAGGTCTGAAGGTTGATAAGTCCCCGGGGCTTGATGGTCTACATCCCAGGGTACTGAAGGAAGTGGCTCAAGAAATCATGAATGCATTGGAGATTATTTTCCAGAGTTCGATAGATTCAGGATCAGTTCCTGCGGATTGGAGGGTGGCTAATGTTGTTCCACTTTTTAAGAAAGGTGGGAGAGAGAAAGCAGAAAATTATAGACCAGTTAGTCTGACCTCAGTGGTGGGAAAGATGCTGGAGTCTATTGTAAAGGATGAAATTACGACACATCTGGATAGTAGTAACAGGATAGGTCAGAGTCAGCATGGATTTATGAAGGGGAAATCATGCTTGACTAATCTTCTGGAATTTTTTGAGGATGTAACTCTGAAGATGGATGAGGGAGATTGGAAGCACACTAGCTTTCGGAGCAACGCTCCTTCATCAGGTGATAGTGGAGGGTTCGATCATAACACCAGATGAAGGAGCGTCGCTCCGAAAGCTAGTGTGCTTCCAATTAAACCTGTTGGACTATAATCCAGTGTTGTGTGATTTTTAACTCCAATCTACTCAAATGCTACGCCGACTGCAGACTCCTTCCATTATACAGTGCAACGGCTAAGATGCTTAAATTCTGCCTACCCATTCCACAATGTTCAACTGCATTTAATCTCTCCAGACTGCTAGAGTCAGACAGCACAGAAACAGAGGCTTTGCTCCAACCATCCCATGCTGACGCCAAGCCCAACTAAACAAGTCCCACCTGCCTATGCTTGCCCATAGCCCTCCAAACATTTCTTAGTTGAACACTTATCTAAGTGTCTTTTAAATATCATAACTCAACCCGCATCAATCACTCCCACTGTTACTTCCCTAGTTTTCAGCTGGCACTCCAACTTGATCTTACATAAGGGACTGCTAAATTTCTGT
Organism: Hemiscyllium ocellatum; assembly: GCF_020745735.1. Taxonomy (NCBI): domain Eukaryota; kingdom Metazoa; phylum Chordata; class Chondrichthyes; order Orectolobiformes; family Hemiscylliidae; genus Hemiscyllium; species Hemiscyllium ocellatum. The sequence continues at coordinate 98,496,086 of NC_083411.1, read as the reverse complement.
CCATCTATCCCACAAATTACTGTTCTCTCAGGTAACAGATCAGAAAGAGTGCAAATACATGCATCTCTTACTGTTAGAGATTGGTTATATCCGGTACCTCTCAAAATTATAACTTCTTTCCCTTTTCCCCCTGTTCTTTCTGAGTAAACTTTACCAACAGAAGCAAAGTCTGATCAGGCACTAACTCCATACCCAGCCCCTGACTAGGCTGCACACTCTCATGCAGCTCCTCGACTTTTCTTGGGGTTTCCTTTACCACTTTCACTAATGCCACTGGCTAGCTCTTTTACAACATCTTTTCCCACAGTGCCTTTATTTAACAACCAGCACTAAGACTTTACGTGTCCCACTTTACCACAGTAAAAACAGGAGGTCTTTCACCACCTTTGATTTCATTTTTAACCTGTGGTAAACTATTACCAGCATGCTCTACTTTTTGTTTTGTACTATAGGATCTCCCCTTATCCCAATTTCTATGCCTCACAGGATGAAGTTATTTTAGAAGCTAAACTTTGCCTTTTGCACCAATGCATATTCACCTGCCATCTCTGCCACTTTTCTTACTTCTTGAACTTACTGTACATCCACATGAATTCTTATCATCGTTGGGAGAGTGTTTAAAAGCTCCTCCGGCAGAATGATCTGCCTCACAGGTCTTACCAATTTTTCAAGCCCACACCCATCAAATTGACTATGTTTAATTCTTTCAAACTCAACGCAAGTCTGGCCTGGTTCCTTCATGTTTCTGAACTGCAGTCGATACATTTCTGGTACCAAATCATAAGCACTTAAAATAGCCTGTTTAACTTCTTCATTATCTCTTGACTCCTCATCTGCAAATACCTCACTAGCTCTGCCTACCACATTATTCTGAACTGGTATTTCCACAAGTTCTCTGACCATTCCATCTGCCTAGCAGATTTTTCAAATGAAATGAAGGCTTTGATATCTTTCTCATCAAAAAGTGGTAATGTTTTAACGTATTTATTTTTTAATCACTATCTTCTTTCTTCATCTCCATCCTGTTAACTTGACTTTCCTGACTAAGTCACAATATCTCAAGCTCAAATTCTCTCTCCTTTCCTCTTTTTGCTCTCTTCCTCTCTCCCTTTCTTCTCTCTCTTTCTCATCCTCAGCTAAGAACCTACTCTTTTTCCGCTCTTGCTTTCTCTCTTCCTTTATCTTCCAACTCCATTTTCCTCAACTATAATTGAAGTTTTTCTAACTCTACTGCACTTGTCTGTTTCTCTGACACACCCGAGTGCTTGACTAACTCCCTTACAATTTTAGCTTTATTTTTGTCCTTGGTTAAACCCAATTCTAACCTCTTTCCTCATACTAAAAGTATGGCCTTTTTCTGTCCTTGTAAAATTTCTTGGCAAATTTGGGAATCATCTTCAAACCCCAGAACATCTTCAGCAATTTTCAAAGCCACTTCTCTTACTTGTAATTTAACCGATCATACGTAACTAAAATTTAAACAAATTGTCTCATTTACATTGTGGGAAAAGATTTGCTAATCCACGATAGGCCAAATTATACCAGGACACCCAGAATTCCCGAGCAGCTCACGAATTGGGTCAGACAGCACGCAGACAATGGAATACGCTTTAAGCACCCAGGGACATGACGAGAGATCTCAAAACCGTAAGGGCAGATTCAGCAACACCAAAGCCACACAAAGAGCAGGACCGACAGACAGGCACCACAGGACAATGGAAGCATCTCACCACTTCAGAAAAGACTTTAACACCTACCTGTGAAGATGAATGGAACCATGATACTGTCAGGATGTTGCATTGTCTGAAGGAACAGGATATTCATCTGATAAACTGTTTTCCAATTAGCATCCTTGCAACTTAAATTACTCCTTTTCCAGAAACATTGTAGTTTCCCATTTCTTAATCAGTGTCATTGTGCAGCATTACTACAAAACTGGTCTCATCCTCAGCTCTGGGAGGAGAAATCAAATTCTTTGTGCAGACTGTCAGTTCTGCATCAGCTGGTCTGTCTTCTCCTCCAGCGACATCGCTTGCAATAAACTGTCAATTTCACTTCGAGCTGTGTTTTGTGATCTCTAACTTACTGGGCAAATTTCTCTCACATACATTTTATTTAAACAAGCTGGACACTAATTGGTAAGTGTCGAAATCTGCTGGGATCCTTCGGACCCCAAATCTATTCAAATCTGTCCAAATGTGAAATTGGATCTGTCTAAATCTGTCCAAATCCCGGATGACTGTGACAACACGATAGTGAACCCTTCTGTTAATTAAACCAAACACCCAGAAAAGCTCATCTCTCTTCATAATCTGTTAAGTATGAATAACAGAGAACCCCAAAATCCACTCTTTAAATAATATCAAGTTATTCTTTAACTCAAAAAAGTGCACCTTAAACAACAACTATTTATAACTCTATGCCTCCTTTACCAAAAATGCATGTTATCTGTCTCCAACCTCTCTAACAATATACTGTTCCCATAAAAACCTGTATTAAAATTACATCAACTTAATTTCAAAAGCACACAGCAGCAGTTATCGTTGGTGGCTGTCTTCCTCTGGCTGAAGATTTCCAAGTCATCTTCCGTCTTTTGCTGGAGAAATGCTTCATATGACAAAGAAACCTTCAATAGACTGCGCTTTGAGTGGCAGTCTCCCTCTACATAGCAGTTACTCTCAGTCTAACTTCCAAAATGTGTGCTTCCTTATACTCTAAACACCAGATCATCTCATTGTTAACATCTCAATGTTAACAAAACAGTAAATCCAAAATAGATTGTGTTTCAGTATCCAGGGGTATAATTTAAACTGACTGGTTAAAATTAAATTGATATCAACAGAGCAACCAACTCAGCAACCTGTTTCACAGTCAAATGTTACACATTTTCAATTTTCCAGTATGCTCGGAGACTGCTCGCTAGTCATATTACAGGTGTTTGTAAGCTCTGACCAAAACAGCATTCACTCTCTCAAAGGAACAGGACACACCTTCACAGCACAAAGTCTGTCCAGGAGTCAAGGCTGCGTTGCCAACTTTGGCCACTCTTACAGTGCTCGACAGAACCTTAACGAAGACTGATGGAAACATAACTGACTACGCTATTCCAACAATGCAACTACAATTGCAACGCTCTAGCAGTAAATAGAATTCAACATCCTCCATAGACCCCTCACCCCAGAAGGCGATGCAGGCTGCTCTGGCCAAACCATCGCCAACCAAAGGCATGGCTCCACAAAGTGAAAAGGCAGTCATACACTACTTTACCAAGGCTGCTCAACCACAGGCCACTATCTCGACACAAATTGATTGCAGGCCATTGTTTACATGCAGACCGACTGAGTGCCACCACTTCTCATGGCTCAACTACACCCCACACCTTGCAGATAGCTCAACCGCTGGACTCTCTTCTCAGAAGCCACAAAACACCACCACCATCAGACCACTCCTCCCAGGCTGCTCAATAGCGAGCCATCGTCTCCAAAAGACAAGACAACAACTCCAACTTCAAGCCACTCTAAGCAGATTTCTCAACCGCAAAGCCAACATCGAAGTCGACTATCACTGCAATGCGGACTGTGCTCCACTCTTCCTGGAATATTTGCCCATCGGCCACTTTCAAAGACTGCAACACTGGGCCACTTTTGGAAAACTGTTTGACCACAGACTATTCATCCCAGACCACTCCGCCACTCTGCCAGGCCACTTAATAGCCAATCAGGGGAACTTCATCAAAAATGTAAAGCTAACAATGGGCCACGTAGAGCATAATGGAATGCGACAAGGGCCCTTCACCACAGTGATGCTTACCGCGGGAACCATTTCATAAAATACAACACTGCCTCACTTCACTCGCCAAAAGGTGCTTGACCGTTCACCTCTCTTCCCAAAATTCATGACTGCAACACCAAATCTGGGCCACTTTTCCCAGACAGTTGGATAGCCCCTTCATTCCAAACTGATCAACCATGGACCAGTAGTCCCAATGCCTCACAGCCAATGCTGACTGGAGTCCATTGTTTCAACATGATTCAAATACAGCCTTTTCTCTCTAATGGATACGCCTGCAAAGCGGACTTCAGGCCACTTGTCTCAGATTCATGGGCAGTAACACCAGAGGGCTAAACTGCCAGACTGTGAAGCGGACTGCAAATCATTCTTCCCAGATCATCCCCGCAGGCCACATGTCCCACAATCATTCCATGCTGGCAACTTTCAAATGGCAACAGTGTCCATGAACAACTCTTCCAAGACTGCACCATCACAGGTCATTCGTCCCAGATCACTCCACCTTGGACTCTTTGTACCATACTGCTCAACTAAGGGCCACTCACCAGATTACTCTACTGCTGGCTAATGGCATCACACTTCTCGAAAGCTAAGTGCGCATCCCGTACCCCAGATTGCAATGCCGACCGCGCAATGTCACTCTGACTGCGATCCATCCACTCTCAAATTCGACATCAACCCCACACCCAACATACGACACCGATCACAGACCTCACCCCAGAATGTGACTCCAACAGCGGTACCCTTGCCCCAGAATGCAAATCAGTCAGCAATCCCTCTCGCTGCACAATACAACAAAAAAAACCACTCGCTTGCCTTAGAAAATGATTCAGACCATGGTCCCCTAGCCCCATAATGCCACAGTGACAGCCATTACCTCAGCCCACAATGAGACCCCAAGTGCAGGCCCTTAGCCACAGACTGCCAACTAGACAGTGGTCCCCTCACCGAACAATGCAATTCAGACCGCATTCCCATCATCCAACCATGCGCCCTTTGCCAAAGAAAACAACCCAGACCACAGGCCACAAGCCCCAGAACACAAAATACACCGCGATCCCCTTGCCGCACAATTCCCACAGCCCAGAATGCTACAAAGGCACTCTTGCACCAGATACCACAGAGACTGCTGTTCCCTCACCCCAGAAAGGGAACCTGACTGTGGATCCCTCGCCACAAAAAAATGACACAATGTAGTCCCCTCTTCCCACACAATGGGACTGCAACAGCCATTCCCTCGCCCCACCCCGCCTCAGCATCAGCCGGTCCCCTGCCCCAGAAAGCGAATGCGACCTCGGACCCTTCGCCAGAGAAAGCAATGCCGCCCGCAGTCCCCTTGCCTCCGATGTGACTGTGCCACACATTGCCACAGCAAGTCGTTCCCCGCCACAAAGTGAATCTCCCCAGAAAGCAACAACGGCTGCAGTGCCCTGGCCCAAATTCCCACAGTGACAACCATTCCTTAGTTCCAGAATGTGACTCCAACCGCTGATCTCAAGCCCACAGTGCGACAGCGACAGCTGTTCCCTCACCTCAGAATGCAATTCTTACCACGGTCCCATTGTCCCGCAATGCAACTGCAACAGCCTTCACCCAGAATGTGAATCGGACTGCATTTCCTTCACCTCACAATGTGACTGCAACAGCTGGTCCCTCGCCCCACACTGCCATAGCAACATCAGTCCAGCCCCGCAGAAAGCAAATCGGACTGTGGACCCCTCGCCCCAGAAAACTACGTGAACACAGTCCACTCTTCCAGAAAATGACGCCAACCATGGTTCCCTCACTCAAAACGCCACAGCGACAGTCTTTCCTTCATCGCAGAATGGGATCCACCCATTGGTCTCAAGACTCAGTGTGCGAATCAAACAGCGGTCCCCTCGCTCACAAAGCCACAGCGACAGTCGCTCCCTCGCCCCAGAATGCCTTCGCAACAGCCATTTCTCACCGCAGAATGAAACTCTGATTGCGGGCCCCTCACCCTAGAACACAAATCAGATTGTGATGCTCTCTCCCAAAAATGCGACTGTGACAACTAGTGCCTCACTCCACAACGCCACAGCGACAGCTGTTCGCTCACCCCCAAATGCAAGTCCGACAGCACCCCTCGCCCCACAAAATGATTCTAACCATGGGCCCCTAGCCCCAAAATGCAAATTAGACAGTTTTCTCCCCGCACCACAATGTGATTACAACCACAGATCTCTCGCCCTCCCAAACGGACTCCGACTGCAGGCCACTCACCCCATTATGTGACTCAAAAGGCAGACCCCCGACCCAGATAGTGACTCTGACTGTAGTCCTCTTGCCTGAAAATGCAACTGTGACAGCCGGTCCCTTGGCCCACACTACCACAGAGACAATTGTTCCTTTGCCCAAGAAAGCGGCTGCAACCGCGGTCCCCTCATCCCACAACCTGTCTGACTGCAATGCCATTGCGGTACCCACACCCTAGAAAGTGACTCCAAACTCAGTGTCCTCATCCAGAAAGGGTTACCATCTGCAAGCCGCTATCCCCACAAAGCAACCCTGACCTCGGCCCCCTTTTCACACAGGGCGGCACAGTGGCTCAGTGGTTAACACTGCTGCCTCACAGCTACAGGGACCCGGGTTCAATTCCAGCCTCGGGCAACTGTATGGAGTTTGCACATTCTCCCTGTGTCTGTGTGGGTTTCCTTCAGGTGCTCCAATTTCCTGCCACAATCCAAAGGTATGCAGATTAGGTGAACTGGCCATTCTAAAATTGTCCCATAGCATTCAGGAATGTATAGGTTAGTGTATTAGTCAGACTTGTTGGGCCGAAGGCCCTGTTTCCACACCATAGGGATTCTACTTCTTTATATGACTGCGACAGCCGGTCACTCGCCCCATAATGCTAGTGACATCCGTTCCTTCGCCACTGAAAGCAATTCTGACCAGGGTCCCCATAGTCAACATTGCCACAGGGACAACCGTTCCCTCACTCCAGAAAGCAACTCTGACCACGGTCTTATTGCTCAGAATGCGACTCCGACCATGGTCCTCAATGCCACAGCGACAACCATTCCATTACTCCAAAATGCAACTCCATCAGCAGTCAGCTCTCCCCAGAATGAGACTCCAACCTCATGCCCCATGGACCAGATGCCACAGCAAACAACGGTTCCCTTGTACCAGAATGCAACTCTAGCCACAGCCCCCTCACTGCAGATGGCAACTCTGACCACAGTCAACTCGGCCCGGACAGCAACTCTGACAGCACACCCTTCGCTACAGAAAGCGACCTCGTTCCACAATGTGACTGCAACAGCTGTTCCCCCACCCCAGAAAGTAACTCTGACCAAGGTCGCCTTGCCCGAAAATCTGACTGCAACAGCCAGTCCCTCATCCCACATGCAACTCCGACCGTGGTCCCTTCGCTCTCCAATGCTACAGCGACAGCCAATCCCTCACTCCACAACGCGCCCCTTGCCCAGAAAACAAGTCTGACCGTTGGCCCCCCACCCCACAACACAACTGCAAGAGAGGGGCCCTCATCCCACATTCCACAGCAAACAGCCACACTCTCGCCCCAGAATGCAACTCCAACTGTGAGCTCCATGCCGCAGAATGAGAATCAGGCAGCAGCCCCCCTCACCCCTGTTATGAATTTGAAGGCATGTATTGTACTTTAAGAGTAAAAGCTGGAAAGCACAAAACGTACAGGACAATTGAAAGATGTAACATTTTAGTTGTAACTAGATACTTCATTGTTTTCACAGCAGCTCGAATTTAACCAGTTTAAATTGAGCTTTAATATCTTGGGGCATAATCAAATTTGAATTTTACTGTATTGACAACATCAAACCAATATGACGATCTTTTGATTTTGGGTATAAAAAGCAGTTTTTGGACCGTTCCCTCACCTCAGATTGAGATTTCAACCACAATCCCTCACCTCACAATGCAACTGGGACAGCTGCTCCCTCACCCCAGAATGTGACTCCAACCACCATCCCCTCACCCCACGATGAGACTGCTGTGCCTTCGACCCGCAATGCTACTGCGACAGCAGGTCCCTCGCTCCAGACTGCGACTCTGACTAGCATCCTCTCACCCCACAATGCGACCACTGTCCCCTTGCACTTCAGTGTCCTTACCTCAGAAAGCAATACCATCTTTAGACTCCAAAACCAGAACCAGAAAGCGACTGCGCCAGCTGTTCCCTCACCCCAGAACGCGACTCCGACACCATCCCATCAACCCACAATGCGACCACTGTCCCCTCGTCCCACAGTGCAACTCTGACTGTGGATCCTGCAGCTCATTTCGATGCCGACCACCGTCTCTCCCCAGAACGCGATTTCGACCGTGGGCACCTTGACCCAAAATGTTAATTCAACTACGGTCCCCTCGACCAAAATAGTGACTTCGACTGTGGGCTGCATGCCCCAGAATGCAAATCATACTGCAGTCTCCTCACCCCATAATGCAACTGTGACAGGCAGTCACTCATCCCAAAATGCAATTCCGTCCATGGTTGTCTCACCCCAAAATAGAGCTCCGATTGCGATTATGGACCCCTTGCCCCTGAATGTGCCTCCAACTTCGGTCCTCTCATCCCAAAATTCGATAATGACCACGGGCCACACACCTCAAAATGCAACTCTGAAGGGGGCGCATGCGCCCCGGAATGCGACTCCAACCACAGGCCCTTAGCGAATCAGGCAGTGTTACCCTTTCTCCACAAGGCGACCGCGAAAGCTGTTTGCTCGCACCAAAATGCAGGTCAGACCTTGGTCCCCTCACCCCATAATGTGACTCAGACTGCAGTCTACTCACCCCAAATTTCAACATCAACCACACGCCTCACAGTGTGAAGTGCACAGCAGGCCTTTGACCCAAGAAGTGACTCGAATTGGAATCCACCTCTCCCCAAAATGTGACTTCGAACGTGGCCAATTTGCCGCACGAGAATCTAACAATGGTCACCTCATCTGACATCATCGCTGCAATAGTAGCCCACTCGCCCCAGACGACAACTCTAACCTCAGGACACTTGCTCCCCCAACGCAACTCCAACCCGGATGCCTAGCTCCCGGATACGACTGCGGCTACAATGGTGTGCCCCTCGCCCTAGGTGGCAAATCGGACCACAGGCCCCACATGCTAAGGAGTCAAATGGGATCATGGGCCTCTCGCCTGCAGAGCACCCCTGTGGCCATGACAGCAATTTCCTCACCCCCAGGACGCAAATTGGACAGCTGTCTCCTTGACACAGGACGCCAATCGGACCGCGACCCCTTCACCCAAGGATACCACTGCAGCAGCGATGGCACATCACTCGCCCCAGGATGCGAAACGGGCCGCAGTCCCCACATCCTCCCACAGGATGTGAATTGGGCCATGACAGCAGTCTGCTCGCGCCTCAGGACGCGAATTGGGCTGCGGGCCCCTTGGCGCCAGGAGGCAAATGGTGTCGCAGGCTCAGAGGACACTGGTACCCTTGCGCCCCCCCAGGAAGCGATCGGAGCTTGGCCCCATCTCTCCTCCCCCCCCCCCCCAGTGGAGACAAATTGGATCATGGTCGCCTCTCCCACCCTAAACACAGATCGGGCTGCAGTCCCCCTTGCACCCCCCAGGACGCGAATCAGGGCATGGTCCCCTCACCCCCATCCCTCCCAGGACGTGAATCAGGGCATGGTCCCCTCCCCCCACCCCTCCCAGGACCCATGTCGGGCAGCGGGCTCCTCGGTCTAGGATGCCAATTGGACCATGGACACCTTGCCCCAGGACGCCCTTGTGGCCACAACAGCGAGGTGCTCACCCCAGGACGCCAATGGGATGGCAGGTCACTTGGCACAGGATGCCACAGCAGCCATGATGGCAGGCCCCCCATCCCAGGATGCAAATCCCACTGAGGCCCCTGATTCAAGGGGGCAACTGCAGTCCCCTCCCTTCAGGGTGCAAATGAAACTGCAGAGCTCTCAGCCCAGGATGCAACACCACCACAGACTGCTGTCAGAACAGACGGCTACTCCACGCAGAACCTTTGCCCCACAACATGACTATGAAATGGAGCCCTTATCCCACAATGCAACACAGTGAGCACGGCCCTTATCCCAGAATGCAACTGAATCTGCAGACATATCAGACCTGATAACAACTCTAATTGTAGCGGCTCACATACAACATATTGCCAACCACAGGTCCCTCGCTTCAAATTTGAATCCAAACACTACTGAGACAGCGGACACATGAAATCCTGATACTGATTCTCATACTGCAGGCAACCTGTCCCACCATGCAACACTAACTGTGGTCCTTCAGCCCCTCAATTCACACATGACACAGAATGCAGACCCTCTTAGCAGACTGCTCAACAGCTAAGACAACTGGAAATCTGGCCACCAACCACAGACTATCAACTACAGACCACTTGTCTCAGGCTGTTCAAACTCAAACCTGTTTGGCCCCTCCACCCCTCAATTATATTGTGACGACAGCCAGGCTCCCTCGCACAAGCATGCGATGCGGACGGCTCTGGCTGGACTGCAACGATAACTGCAGGCGCATCTCCATAAAATGTAAGGCCAATCGCGGATTATCACAAGACTACTCAATCCCAAATGACTTGACTGCAGGGCCATGCTGAATGACTAAGAGAAGCCTGCTTCAGATAATTCAACTGCAGACCACATATTGTAGATATCTTGAACGCAGGACTCTCTCCCCAAGGAGCACAAAAGCAACGCCAACTTTGGGCCACTCGGCCCCAGACTGATAACTACAAGTTATTCTCTCCAAGACACGCCTACAACTCCAACTTCAAGCCATTCTGAGCAGATAACTCAATCGTGATGCCAACAGCTGACCAAACCCCAGACTGTGACACTGATTGGAGGCTTTTCTTCCCAGATGACTCAACTGGAATCCACTTGTCACGCATTGCTTGAACGACGACCACTTTAAAAAATTACAACAGTAACTGTGGGCCACTCTTCGAAAACTGAGTGGCCAGAGGTCATACATCCAGACTGCTCCATCGCGGACCACTCCTCCAAACTGTTCAAATGCTGGCCAATCACAGCAGACTGCTCAACCACAGGACATTTGCCAAGAATATAACATAATCAATGGACCACAGACTAGAATGCAACACCAGCCAGGGCCATTCACCCCATGAAAAATTGACAACAACCGTGCAAACCACTCCACAGAATGCAACAGCATCTCAGTCCAGTCTCCCCAAAGCACATGACCACAAAGCTCACTCCCTAGAATGTGCAACAGCTGACCTTAGGCCCCAGACCTCTCACTTACATGAGTAATCAATGACACTGAACAAGATTATAGCTACAATAAAAGGTGCAAATAGTTTTATGGCCACAGGAAACTAAAATATTTAAGAATAAGTGTGGAAACAGGCCCTTCGGCCCAACAAGTCCACACCGACCCGCAACCCACCCATACCCCTACATTTGCCCCTTACCTAACACTACGGGCAATTTAGCATGGCCAATTCAACTGACCCGCACATCCTTGGACTGTGGGAGGAAACCGGAGCACCCGGAGGAAACCCACGCAGACACGGGGAGAACGTGCAAACCCCACACAGTCAGTCGCCTGAGGTGGGAATTGAACCCGGGTCTCTGGCGCTGTGAGGCAGCAATGCTAACCACTGTGAAACCGTGTCTTGTGTCTGACTTTGCAAAAGCTAAGTGCCTGACCAAAGCCGCCAGAAACAGCCACAGAGGTTTATCACCAGAAAAAAAAAGAATTAAATATTTAGCCAAACCTGAGTATCCATGGTTTTGTTACTCGCTATTTCATCCAAAGTTGTGACTTTAACAAACAATTTGTCAATGATTTCTTCTACATTTCTAGTTGACTGTTTTCCCAACAATTCTTCAGCCAATCCTACCAAAGAAACACATTATTTTACTGTTGCCAAGAATCGTAAAATATTATTATATCTCAAAGGAATAAAATGTCAGGAATTCTGCAAGTGTACAAATATGCATTTCAGTTTTACAATGTGATATTGAGATCTATTTTTCACAGCAATACCAACTATAGAGGAGCCTCGATTATCCAAATATCAATTATCTGAACTTCAGATTATCCGAAGATGATCTCAAGGTCCCGATAGAAACATTACATCAAAGAGGTGTCACCAACATTGATTGCATATTTTGTTTACAATGATTAGAAGCGAATTTGGCTTACTGAAATGCTGCCGAAACATCGATGGGAGCCCAGGAAACTGTCTCCAAATGACTGACCTTCCGCCCTCCCTCTGTCTCTCCCCACACTCTCCCTGGTGTTTACTCTAAATCTCCCTTCCATAGATAATCTCTCCAACATTGCTCTGTATAAGGCAGAGTGGGAACTTGCCAAAAAAGTGTGCGTGTGGCTGTGTGAACGCCCGCGTGTGTATGGCTGTATGTGTGTGTATGTATGTGTGGGGCTGTATGTGTGTGTGTGGGACTGCGTGTGCGTACACATGCGTGCTATTTTGAGCCCCTCGCCCCACACCCCCAAAAGGCAGCAGAGTCTTGCTGTCGGTGTGCAGTCCAGCTGCCATCTCCATTGCAGGGGCACGGGCATAGGGTGGGGAGGCGCTGCACTGCAGTCTGGTCTCCTGAACAAGAGTAGACATAGCAATTGTTCACTTTGTCAATCCCACAGAAGTGAAGCAGCAGCAGGGAGACTCAGCAATGCTTAAATGTGTGTCTGCTAAGAAACAAATCCTGAGAGAGAGAAAGGGAGCAAGGCAGGCAGAGCGAGGAAAATTATAAAATCATGAGGGTCATGGAGAGGGTAAATAGACTAGGGTTTTTCCCTGGACTGGAGGGGTCCAGAACAAAAGGCTTGCTGACCAGTCTACCACGTGGAAAGTTGTCAAAATGCCTTTCTGGTCCATATAGATCACATCCATCGCTTTGCCCTCATCAATCTTGTTTGTTACTTCATTTTAAAAAAACTCAATCAAGCTCATGAGACATGATTCGCCATGCACAAAGCCATGCTGACTATCTCTAATCAGTCCTTGCCTTTCCAAATATATGCAAATCCTGTCCCTCAGACTGCCTCCACATTTGCCCACCACCAATGTCAGACTCACTAGTCCAGAGTTTGCTGGCTTTTCCTTCCCACCTTTCTTAAATCGTGGCACCATGTTAGCCATCGTCAAGTCTTCCAGCACCTCATCTTTAACTATCGATGATATAAATATCTCAGCAAGGGGCCCAGCAATCACTTCCCTAGCTTCCCATGGAGTTCTAGGGTACACCTGATCATTGGGATTTATCCACTTTTATGTGTTATAAGACATACAGCACCTCCTCCTCTGTAATATGGAGATTTTTCAAGATGTCATCATTTCCCCACATTCTATATTGTCTATGTTCCTCTCCACATTTAACACTGATGCAAAATACTCATTTAGTATCTCCTGCAGTTCCACACACAGGCTGTTTTGCTGATCTTTGAGGGGCCCTATTTCCTTCCACTGATATATATGTGAAGATATAAACATCCCCCACTCTACACACCTTGACTTTAGATCATTTGATTCATCTATGATCATTCTTCATACTTGCGTAAACACCAAATTAAAATTCAATAATTACAGAAAAAGACCTATCCATTTGTAAAATTCACAAGATTAAATTTAGCACAGATAAAATGTTTTCCCATTGGACTGCCTTTCTAAAAAGAAAATAATAATGCACTTGGTTGCCATTCAGGCAATAGTCAAACAGATGAAAATACATTTTCAGAATATCTTTAGACACAATAAATCATGTACCTTTTATCTCTGTGAAGATCAAACTAACATCCATTTCTTCCTAAAAATTAAAATATATATGGTTAAATAGTGATAAAATTTTCAGTGCGTTGAAATATTTGTAAAATATTGATCTTAGATCAGGAACACTGAACTGAAAAAATAAGAGTCATTTCAGCTCATCTGAGTGTCCCCCCTCCCAGCCAATTGTGATGGGCAATAGACCTAACATCTCGCCAGCAACACCCACGTCCCACAAACAAACTAAAATGAAAATTGTTGAAGCTAATGGATCTTAGTGACATTTTTAATCACAGTCAAAATGGTAACTATGGTGAATTTCATGTTTGGAGGATGAGACAAGTATACTTTGTTTCAAAATTGGAAACATTAAAGTAATATTGGCATTCCACCAACAAATACAGTCAAAGAAACTTCAGCTTTTCTAACTCCAAATGTAATGTCATTCTGTTTGGAATGAAAAAGCACCAAAAACTTCTAAAATTGTGAGGGACATGGATAGGGAAAATCGACAACGTCTTTTCTCTGGGGTGGGGGAGTCCAGAACTAGAGGGCATAGGTTTCTGGTGAGAGGGGTAAACTTTAAAGGGGATCGAAGAGTTGGGCATGGACGAGTTGGACTGAAGGATCTGTTTCAGTGCTGTACATTTCTATGATTCTATCCTTGAGTTGTATGTATTATATATAACACACACACACACACACACACACACACACACACACGGTTATGTTCAGCCTGAAAGAAACATTTACAACGTTCAACCATATGGTTAGATCAGCTACAAATGTCCAACTGACTAAGAAACTGTGAAATCAAATGTAAGTTATTTGGAGAACTCAGCAGGGCAAGGTCAAGAAGCACCTTGAGAAACAATAAAAAAGAATATATTGAGTGTTATGTTGTTTTTTGAAGACAAAATTAGAAAGTTTGAGGTATATTTGCATGCATGGAACTTATATGGTTTGTTACAGATTACAGCACTGTGATAGAGCCTTTGACAAGTTTGTGAAGAAAATGCAAGAAATTCAAATGGACAATGATATGGTAGAGTAATTGACAGCTTAAAAGCTGGATTGATTACCGTATTGATTTAAGCAGCAGCAAGTCAGCCAATATATTCAAAACTGGCCAAAAACAGAAATAGCTGGAAAATCTTAGCAGGTCTGGCAGTATGTGGTGAGAAATTAGAGTTATCATTTCAGGTCAAATGACCCTTCCTCAGTTCTGATACCTCGGCAACACGTATCTACCAGTGACATGCGTTTCAAGGTTTTGGTACCATATATCCTCAAGTAATAGTCAATTTCATGTAAAAGTCAACCCTATTTTTGGCCAATTAACTTGGAATTTTCCATATATCTCGTGTAAAAGTCAACCCTAGTTCTTCACATTTATGAGTCAGAGTCCCAGCTGTTACATCCTGCTCTAGCTTTCCAGTTTGCCAGTGTTCTGCTCTGGGTCTTCCAGCCCGCTAGCCGTTGCGTTCCGCTCCATGTTTTCAGAACTACTACAATTCGTTTTTTATCCTCCTTTATTCATTTAGAAGTTCACGGGGCTTCTGCTTATGATACAGTATGAATTTTAATGAGCATAAGTTTCAGCCCCTCAAAATTAGTATCTATGTAATAATTGATCACATAAATTTAACCTTAAAAAGTACTAAAAAAAAACTGACTCTTATTTGAGTATATATGGTATTTGGTTGCAACCTGAAACTTTCTTTAAGGATTGAATAATAATTAGAAAGCATTCAAACGGAAGTCAAAGCCAAGGTAGTTCCAGAATACTACTGCATGAAACAGGAGTTTGATGAGGCTGCGGAGACCTCCAAACAATCCCATAGAGCAAGTGTAGACACCAGCTCCCCAGATAGAAATATTGGCCAAAAATGGTCAAGAAATTTCAGGAATGCAGTTCCTACAGCAAAACATGTCATGATCCAGATAAGCAAGTCCACAAAAATAAACATTTTACTAAACAGGGATTCAGAAGGAAGCAAAATTGGAGATGCAGTGGACAGTGAAGAGGGTTTCCTCAGATTACAACAGGATCGGGACCATATGAGCCAATGGACTGAGAAATAGCAGATGAAGTTTAATTCAGATAAATGACAGGTGCTGCATTTTGGGAAAGCAAATCTTAGCAGGACTTATACACTTAATGGTAAGGTCCTAGGGAGTGCTGCTGAACAAAGAGACCTTGGAGTGCAGGTTCATAGCTCCTTGAAAGTGGAGTCGCAGGTAGATAGGATAGTGAAGGAAGAGTTTGATATGCTTTCCTTCAATGGTCAGAGTATTGAGTACAGGAGTTGGGAGGTCATGTTGCGGCTGTACAGGACATGGGTTAGGCCACTGTTAGAATACTGCATGTAATTCTGGTCTCCTTCCTATTGGAAAGATGTTGTGAAACCTGAAAGGGTCCAGAAAAGATTTACAAGAAGGTTGCCAGGGTCGGAGGATTTGTGCTATAGGGAGAGGCTGAACAGGCTCGGGATGTTTTCCCTGGAACGTCAGAGGCTGAGGGGTGACCTTATAGAGGTTTACAAAATTATGAGGGACATGGATAGGATAAATAGGCAAAGTCTTTTCCGTGGGGTCAGGGAGTCCAGAATTAGAGGGCATAGGTTTAGGGTGACAGGGGAAAGACATAAAAGAGAGGGTGGTAAGTGTATGGAATGAGCTGCCAGAGGAAGTGGTGGAGGCTGGTACAATTGCAACATTTAAGAGGCATTTGGATGGGCATATGAATACAAAGGGTTTGGAGGGATATGGGCCGGGTGCTGGCAGGTGGGACTAGATTGGGTTGGAATATCTGGTCGGCATGGACGGGTTGGACCGAAGGGTCTGTTTCCAAGCTGTACATCTCTATGACTAGCTTATCTTCTGCCTAGACAGCCTGCAGCTTGGAGGACTCAACATTGAGGTTTCCAATTTCAAATAACCTTTTTATCCATCCCCCAACTCCCTTTCCAGGCCCACCTCCTCCCTTAAAACTCTTCCTTCCAGCTACTAAGCAAATTCATTCATCCCATCGACTAACCAGACCAAATCCACCATCTGTGTTCACCTACCACTATCTCACCATTCCACTGCTCTCCTCACCCTGACCCCTCCCCCAACCCAGTCATCTGGGGCTCCTCCTAGCCCCACCTTGATTCCTGAAGAAGCATTTTGCCCAAAAGATTGACTTCTCCACCTCCGGATGCTGATGCTGCCTGGCTTGCTGTGTTCTTCCAGCCTCCTGCTTGTCTACTTCAGAAGGACCAAGCAGTTTCGTAAAAGCGGGTTGAAAGGAAGCCACAATTTGCATCTTCAATTATTTTACTGGTCTGTTGGTAGTTAACGTGGGACCTTTACCTCAAAGCAAAAGCAGGCATCCAATATAAGCTTAATATGGTGACACGATTCCAGAGGTCATATCCTCAAAACTGAGACTGAGTACTGGCAAGTTTATTGACCACCAGCAACTAAAAAGATATTTGTCTTTCTTGCACCAGATGGCTTTTTCCTGTACTAAGTGAAGCCATTCGGACTAAAGAAAATGTTGACTGATTTGGTACCCAATCTTTAAAACTACAGCACTTTCGCTGAATTATTTGCTTTGGATTTGAAACATTAACCCCACATCTTTCTTCACAAATGCTGTCAGGCCTAAGTGTCTCCAGCACATATTTATTTCAGATGTCCAGCATCCACAGAATGTTATGCTTTTTATATAAATAGACTTTAAATCAATAATTTATCTCCCACTCAAAGCATTTACAAAATCAGTCTTGTCTGTAGGCAGATTGGTAAAACCATCATCTCAATCCTTCAAAGATTTAACAATTTAGTAGACACCTAGTCTTACCCACAATATTAAGTAAAGAATTGCAAACTTTGCATGTCTTAAACACACAAAAACAGAACTTCTGGAGAAACAGGTCTGGCAGAAACTATGGAGAGAAAACAGTTTACTTCAAGTCCAATGACACTTCATCAGAACTAATGAACATCTTACATGGAACTAACATATAATGGCTCTTTACTACCCAGGTTTTATCTTTTTCAGTATACATTTACTCATAGAATACGAACATGTTCGTCACGAGTAACTACCATATCATTACCTAGGAGAAATCGTTTAGATAAAAATTATAATTAAAATAACACATGCGTTTTGGAGCTGCAGAATTAACCAATCTGGTCATCTCGACGTTAATGGACCAAAAATGAAACATTTTCCACCAGAAACAAGTTACCATGTCCGTTTTTAAAAAGAACACTGGCACCACTCAGTGTTGAAGCTCCTCTCCTCACGGCTCCAGATGATCGATAACCGGCTTGGGCAGAGGAAAAGTTACTTCGAAATTTCCTGCTGTCCGAAATAACCACTTTTCTTTCTCTCAATTATTGTAGAATGATATTTGAGTCAATACTTTACATCGGAGTCGGTAATTTTAAAAAGTGGTAATTAATAAATGAAAGCACAAAAGTTGGCACGTGCGCTCTGAAATCACGGTACTGCTGGGGCAGTTGGAAGTCCTGACAGTGAACCGCCTCCTGAAGGCGGAGGTGTGCGCGCGCGCGCTCTCACTAACCGTCCGCCGACACCATTTCCCGCCTTTTCGCAGCCCCGCCCCCCCGTGCACATGCGCTCTCATCTCTGCTCACGCGCTTGGCCGCGTCGAGAAGAGTTTCATGTCACCCACAAAGCCGCTCGCGAATAGGAATCAGGCCGGCGTGGTGAGAACATTTAAGATGTTTACTGTCTCGATTGCGATTTGAATCTCGAGATAGCAACATTAAAATTGCAAAGTCACATTTCGAGCATTGTGATTTATGTAAGCTAAATCATACTCACCTTCAGACATCACCGCGAAAGGTTCACAGAACAACGTCCGTATCAGAATAATCAGCACAGCCACCCATCTCCAACTGAGGTCAAATCAGGGCACTTCCACCATAACCCAGCTCAGCAATAACTGTTGTAGCCACACACTTGGCTAAATTAGATTAGATTACTTACAGTGTGGAAACAGGCCCCTTCAGCCCAACATGTCCACACCGACCCGCCGAAGCGAAACCCACCCATACCCCAACCCTTACATTTGCCCCTTACCTAACACTACGGGCAACTTAGCATGGCCAATTCACCTGACCTGCTCATCTTTGGACTGTGGGAGGAAACCGGAGCACCAGGAGAAAACTCACGCAGACACAGGGAGAACATGCAAACTCCACACCGTCAGTCACCTGAGGCGGGAATTGAACCCGGGTCTCTGGCGCTGTGAGGCAGCAGTGCTAACCACTGTGCCGCCCAATTCTTGAAAAATTGAGATAATTCACTACTTTAGTGCCACAAACAAGTTGCATGTTCTAAAGATTTTGTTTTATTTTTCTACATTTTTGTGCACTGAAATGAGAAAAGGATGTCTTAAGAATTGCTACATGTTTTTGAAAACAAGTAAATTGACACTTAGGTATGGTTTACACATGTGGGATATAGAAAATTTATGTTGCTTCTGCAATTCATTATATAAAAAATAACTGAACTAACATCAGTGTGTAATTGTTTCAGCCAGGAGCTGAGTCAACAAGAATAGGAATTCTGTGGAGGAAATGCATAATTGTTTTGTTTGTATTAGCTAAAAATGTATGCAAGAAAGAAACAGGACTACACAACAATGGTAACCCCAATTAAAAGGGCTTCGTGATAAGATGCTGTGAAGACAGACAGTTAAACTCAATATGCCTGTATAAACAGTAGGTATAAACATCTGTTTCCCATTTTTACAGAAATACAGGAACAAACCCCAATTAAATGAGTCTTAATGATAAGATGCTGAGAGGGGTGGCACAAATGGAAGGAGTAAATAATGGTTAGGCAAGGATGTGCCCACAGCAGGATAAGGTCAAATGGCCTTGAGAACAGGAATGAGCATTTTTTTCACAGACAAGACCGGATAAGACACGAGATAAACAGGAGTAATGGGTACCGGTCTTAGGGAAGTGGAGGATGTAAACAGGGGGGGAAACAATGAAATAAGAAAAAAAACATATAGGAACCAAATTATATAAATATCGAGTATTTGTTGAATTCAGTGTGTTTTTGTCCCTGCCTTGCGGACATCACACCCACTTGCAAGTGTGAAATAAAGGCACTACTGATTCAGATCTTGTCTTGGACTGAAATTATTGCAGTGCGTGAGCTTTGTTTCTCACACACAGTTGCCTCTTCAAGCAGAAGTCAGAGCCCAGAGTCTGTGCAAAATAGGGTTTCAGCCAGAGCCAGATCCATTACAGGTCACTTATTCCACAGACCAATAAAGGCAAGATTCAAGCTACCTTGAGCCAATAATAGGCAGATGGCCCTTCAAGTTCACACCACCATTCACTCAGATCATAGCTGATTTTTTCATGGCCTCAGCTCCACTTACCCACCCTCTCACCATAAACCTTAATTCCTTTACTGTGCAAAAATTGTTTTCTGGATTTGTTGGTGGCCACATCCTCCAGGCCCACAAACAAGTCTTCAAGGAGGTCCTCTGACTACCAGACCCCTCTGGCAGGGAGCCCGTCCATCAAGAGGATGGGGTTAGAAATGAACAAACAAAAAAATAAGTAGGCCCTTCCAAAATCTAAACAAGGTTTGCAGAACCAAAAATAAAATGAAAAACATTTTCCTCCAGGAAACAAAAGCAAACATATAACCTGGCTTCATCTGAACCTATTTAAATGTTTATTACACGGGAATTGCTGTCTGCATTATGCTCCAGCTCAGATCGCCTTATCTTGGGGGATGGTGATACAAGAACTTTCCTGCTGTGAAGGGCAAGAAGCAAATTTTCTAGAAACAGCTCAATTGGAGGGACACTGGATCCTGGAGGGAGGGTTTGGTTTCCAGGGCTAATAATCAACACTAAATTCTACACAGTTGTGTGTCAGTTCATTCAAAATCTTCCTGTATGCTTCCGCTACCTTAATCCGTTGTGGTTCACAGGGATGCATACCACAATCATGAAGCTCTGGATGACTTGAACCATGTACAGGATGCCAAATGGCTAATTGCATTATCACGCAGCTTGCTTATCCATCATTATGTTTCATAATCTGGTCACCAAGGCATTCCAAGCACAATACACCACTGGCTACCCAAAACTTGCTAAATGATAAGCCCTATTGTTTAGATTAGATTAGATTACTTACAGTGTGGAAACAGACCCTTCGGCCCAACAAGTCCACACCGACCCGCCGAAGCGCAACCCACCCATACCCCTACATTTACCCCTTACCTAACACTGCGGGCAATTTAGCATGGCCAATTCACCTGACCCGCATATCTTTGGACTGTGGGAGGAAACCAGAGCACCCGGAGGAAACCCACGCAGACACGGGGAGAACGTGCAAACTCCACACAGTCTGTCGCCAGAGTCGGGAATTTCTTAAGTAATGGCTTCCTTATGACAGCCGTTAGACACAGTGGGTAGAGGGCACTTGACCAATATTCCAACCATTTTCTATTCAAGTATTTACCGAAATGTCCAAAAGGTTTCCAAAATTTGAATCAAGTACTGTTTGACAATTTTGAAACAGGAAATACTAATTTAAGTAAGCTGTGGATAAACATTTTACAGTGTGTCACCCTGATCTTTATTCTTATTTTCACTATCCCAAGATAAACCAAGCCAATATTTCTTGCCCCATTGCGTATTTCTCTGAAACGCAAGCAAAACTCCATCAATTGGTAGTCAGTATTACACATAAAAACTATGATTTTTCTTTCCATTTCATGCATTCTATGACTGCAAATTGTTTTCAAGTAGGAATAAAATGTTGCAGTTTCTTTATGACAAAATCTTTATTTGAAAGGATATCAATGAAGAGGTATTCTTGAACTTTATTTGACAAAATCAGTTCACACAATAAACTCAAATTTTACCATATAAACACAAGTAATGAAGGTTTAACAGGGTTTATAGGTCACAAGTGAAAAGCAGCACTAAAGAACCTCACTCAAGGGCAGTGATTTGGTGTTTAATAGTCCACAGATTTAAACATCCATTGTATAGATTGTGTTAATTCTCTTTCCCTTTACCATTTCATCTGAACTCATGAAACTAGGATGTATCACTACCAACTAGTTTAACCTGATACAAATCACTACCAACTTATTTAACCGGAAATACCACATTTCAGACAGCTATTCTAAATTTCTAAGTTTCTTTCATGGAAATACACAGAGCAATACTTGCAATATCCCTAAACAGATGCAGTCCAAGAGTTGCATGTAATACATTGTTCGCATCAGGTGTAATATTGTTCCAAGGAAGTCAGCAATATTTAATAATAAGGCTAAATTGACCAGAGGTCCCGATTACTCAAAAATACTTAAAAGCATTTTTCACAATTAGCATTTACACTGGACCAGCAGCGCAGGTCAGTTCTGTTACTATTGCATAAGTTACAAAAGAGGTAATTTCCAACATCAGAGTTCAATATCCCAGAAACTCTCCAAACTAACACAGAAATTGCTACAAGGGACCATGATATGAACAAGAAACAGAAAATTATAAAAGTCCTTTACAGAATAACTATGTAACAAATAGGACATTCTTTAGTAATGTATCGCACTAAAACCCAAAGCCAACATCTACCATTTTAGAGTTAGGATGTGAAGGTGCCAGTGTTGACTGGGGTGATCAAAATTAAAAATCACACGACCCCAGGTTATTGTTCAACAGGTTTATTTGAAAATATAAGCTTTCGGAGCACTGCTCCTTCATCTGTAGAGTAGCCCTCCGAAAGCTTGTATTTTCAAATAAATCTGTTGGACTATAGCCTGATGTCATGTGATTTTCAACTTTATAAGAGTTAGAATAGGCCAAATATAGCCAACCTGGATAAGTTTAATATGGCTAAAATAGGAAACAACTATGAGGTTTTGTTGTGCAAAGTGGCAACTGTGTTTTCTTACACAAGGCAACTGTCTTCACTTCAATGTATTTTACTGTTTGAAGTATTTTGTTGTGTTTGAGAAACACCAGAAGGTAATTTTATAAATTGAATTAATATCATTCTTTCTATTTTAAAACTATACTGTAGTGGTCAGGCCAGAGACAAACCTGTCACAACAATAAGCCAATTTGTCAAAGTTAAATGGAAAAATCTAAAATATCCCTTTCGATCACCACCATTGTGTCTCATGAAAGCAAATTCAATGCAACATTCTTTCCAACATTATTCAAACTTCACTTGGGCTTCTTTCGACATTTTTTGCTACAGCTGAACAAGATCACTGCTTGTTGGCACTAAATATTCCCAGATTAAGTACAAGAGATTATTACCAGATACAGCTCCCTTTACAGTGCTTTATGAATGCAAAAAGTTAAATTTCAGAATGCTGCAAGTGCAAGATAAATTTTCACAGAAACCATTGTTACAGCCTCTTCCGGATGTTAATTTGTACTCTGTCGATTGAAGCAGCTGAAAACTCTTAATTTCAAGTGGGATTCTTACTGTTGCAGAAATAGATGACTCTGTCCATTTTCATATCAAGGACACGGCTAAGAAATGGTCACAAAAAGTGACAACAGACCCCTCAATCCTGTTCTTCATAGTCTTATCAAGTAACCACACTTTGAGGTAACATATTATTGCATGCTTTCTTCCTCAACTAGAGCATAAGCAGAACATTTGCGGTGCATCAAAAATTGGACACCTGTCTGGAATATGATCAAGAAGAACACTTATTTCCAAGAGATCAGTGTGTTAGGTGGAACTGTAAATATTTAGTACATCTAATTGGAATAATTTCCACAAAACAAAAGTTTTATTTTTAGCAACAAAATGCTTCTTCCCTTGCAGGAAAAAAAATTATAAATTTTTAGTTTTGGTAACATATACCTTGGTGGACTCTCAAGCTGACAATGTTATAGAATTCGTCTATCTCCGCAGACCTTCAAAAGAGATTGAATTGCTAAGAACATTTAGAAATCAGTTATCTGCGTCTTCTTTGCAAAGTCTGCACTTAGTTGCCGCATGACATCAGCATGTTGAAGTCCCTTAAACTCCTTCTTGACTGAGCTGTAGTTCTCCTTCACAAATTTAGCAAATGGCGCTAGATCCTTTTTGGCAGGTGTGCCATCTTTTAACAGCTTTGTTAATAGAACAAGAGGGCCCGTACATAAAGCACAGACAAAACGCTGTGTATCCAATGATTTGGAATGTCGCCCAATCCTGTAGAGAAGTTTTAAATATGAATACCATACATAGTAAAAGTAGACATGCTCAATAGCTGAGTGTTCATTGATCAGAAATAATGAAAAAGAACCTTAACTGAGGTTCACACTAGCAACAATACAAAGAGCTCCCCATAACAGCTTTTTTAAAAATCAGAGACTAGAGGATGAGAATTAGACAATCCATAATTAGTGGGTTTAGAACTTATTCACAGTTAATCAGATTTTCTTTGTGTTCAAAGAAAGGACCATTCTTATTTGAACACCCTGTTCAAGGTTTACAGTATTATCCACTTATGAGCCAGTGATTTTCAGTTTGTAGATTAGAAGGTCGTTAATAAAGCAATGCTGACTCATATAGCACGCTTATTATAATAAAACTTCACAGGACTGTTGTAAAACAAAGTGCAATTCTACAGCATCACAGCATCAAGGAGTGCAAAACACAAGTCGACAAGTCTATACAGCAGGAGTAGTAGGGTACGAGACAACATTAAACAGGATATGAGGTGCATTCACTAAGATCATTGTAGAAATCATAAGTGATTCTAATTTAAATATTGACTTGGCAAACCATGTGTGAATAGTATGGCAGAAGACAAGTTCCTGCAGTGTGTGCAAATTTTTTTTTTTAAGACCAGTACATGAAGGAATTCACTGGCAGACAGGAAATAGTCGATCTGGCTGTCTACAACATGGGGTTAATTCATAATCCTCTTGTGCGAGGTCTTTTAGGGAAGAGTGATCATAGCATGATGGAGTCCTTGATTAGAATGGAAAATGAAGTAATCCAAGTGGTCCTAAATTTCAAACACAGAAATCTACAAATACATTAGCTATAAATTGGCTCCAACAGATTAGCTAACTTCATTCAAAGGCATTACATTAGATAAGCAATAGTTAATATTAAGGAACAGATGGATGCATTGTAACAGTTGAATATTCCTTTCTGGTCCAAAAACAAAACAAACAGCAAAAGGTGGCTAACCACAGCAGCCAAAGTAAAATAAGGAAAGTATTAGATTCAAATAAGAGTGATAAAGTTCTTTAAAAAAATTCAGCTAAGGGAAATGAAGTAGTTAATTCGGTGAAGGAGTTTGAGGAAATTTAGTACAGTCGGTTCTGGTATATAGCGAAAGTTCAGTTCTTATGCGATCTTGCAATTTAAGAAAATCGCACAATAGCCATGCCATTTAAACTAATGTAGCTCAAATCATGTTATAGCCAATTCAGGCCAGGAAAATTTGTGTTCTACAAATAACTATCTAAATTCTTCAACTGCATTAAAGCTAATTCACATCGAAGTAACACGCTTTATAGCAGAACCGACTGTATGACAGCAATCTTGGAGGAACATAAAAACAAATCATAACAACCTCTAAGTCTATAAGAGAAAAGATTAGTGAACACAAAGGGTTGTCTCTTATCAACCAAAATGGGGGTGGGGTGGGGGGGGAAAGAAAGAGAGTGATAACGTACATAGAAAATGGCAGTGCAATTAAAACAACTCCTTTAATTCTGTTCTCACAGAAGATAGAAGGAGCTTCCCAGGAATATGAGGGAAACAACAGTCTATTTGGAGGGAGGAAGTGAAGCAAATTCGATTCAGTAAAAATATAGTGATGAAGAAATTTATGGGACTGAAAGTTGATAAATCCTCAGGACCTAATGATCTACATCCCAGGGAGCTGGAAAAAAAGACAGTCATGGAGATAGTGGGTGCATCAGTTGTCATCTTTGAAAATTCTGCAGATTCTGAAACAGTCCTGTCAGATTCGAGGATGGCAAATGTAAGCCAATTTTTGAGTGAGAAACTTGGTTTTACAGACTGTTTGATCTCCCGTCAGTAGGTGGTAAAAATGCTCACATATTCTAAAAAGTGCACAGTAAAAGGACACTTTGAAGATACCAATGAAATTAGAAAATGGCAATATGGACTACAGAAGGGAAGTTATGTTTAAGAAATGTACAGGAATTTTGTGAGAACATAACTGATAGAACACATACGAAAACAAAAAAGTGAATGTGCTGCATTTTGATTTTCAGAAAGCATTTGAGGAAGTCCCACATACAAAACGTATTGTGTGTTAGATTGAAGCACATGGGATTTGGTTGCCATACTATAGGAAGGATGTGGAGGCATTAGAACAAGTGCAGAGGAGGTTTACCAGGATGTTGCCTGGCATGGTAGGAAGATCGTATGAGGAAAGGCTGAGGCACTTGGGGCTGTTCTCATTGGAGAAAAGAAGGTTTAGGGGAGATTTGATAGAGGTGTACAAGATGATTAGGGGTTTAGATAGAGTTGACAGTGAGAACCTTTTTCCGCTAATGGAGTCAGCTGTTACTAGGGGACACAGCTTTAAATTAAAGGGGTGGTAGGTATAGGACAGATGTTAGGGGTAGATTCTTTACTCAGCGGGTTGAGACTTCATGGAATGCCCTGCCAGTAGCAGTGGTGGACTCTCCCTCTTTATGGTCATTTAAGCGGGCATTGGATAAACATATGGAGGTTATTGGGCTAGTGTAGGTTAGGTAGGCTTCGGTCGGCGCAACATCGAGGGCCGAAGGGCCTGTACTGCGCTGTATTTTTCTATGTTTCTATTTGGGCTAACATGGATTTGGAGTCTCAATCTCACATCAGACAAGTACAATCCATGTCACAAGTTGTTCATATAGTTTTGTCCCTCCTCAATTGAAAGTCCAAGTTCCTCAGGTCCTAGAAAACGTCCAGTAATTCAAATGGTTGGCCAGCCATCTAAGATGCAAGGTAATTGGCCAGACGATAACCCACCATGGGAGGGTCAGAAAGACAGGAGAACATGAGCCAGTTCAGTGAGATAAAAGGCTGAACCTGACTGTTTTTCCTTCTTTTTAGCTCAAGAGTGCTGAAACCAAATTGACAAGCTAGAACATTGCGAAAACAGCTTGCATTTATGTACATTTAACATAGCTGAAAATGTCCAACGTGTTTTGTGGAAGTATTCTCAAACAAAAATTCAGAGATTTTCTTTCCATTCATTCATAGGACATGGTGTCACTGGTTGGGGCAGAACTTATTGCCATGGTTTAGTTGCCCCTAAGATGGTGCACTATGATCTTGAATTGCGGCTATCCATGTGCTGTAGGTAGACTCACAGGACATTTCAGGGTTTTGACCCACTGACAGTGAGGGTACAGCACTATATTTCAAAGTTAGGTTGGTGGTGTTTGAAGGGCAACATGCAGGTGGTGGCGTTCCCATGTACCCACTATCCTTAGATTTCGAAAATGGAATTAATCGAGGATTTGGAGGGTGTTGAAGGACCTTTGCAACAGATATCCGTTTGGCTAAGAATTTGGCTATGTTTTAAAGAGTATTTCATAGATTACAATCCCTATAGTATGGAAACAAGCCATTTGGCCCAACGAGTCCACACAGACCCTCTGAAGAGCATCCCACCCAGTCCAATCCTCACCCTATCCCAGTCCCACCCTCACCCTATCCCCATATCCCTGCAGTTTCCATGGCTAACACTCCTAAATTAGACATCGCTGAACACTATGGATAATTTAGCATTGCCAGTCCACCTAACCTGCAAATCTTTGGACTTAGGAAACCAGGACACCCAGCAAAAATCCATGCAAATACAGAAAGAAATGTGTAAACTCCATACAGACAGACAGTCACCAGAAGGTGGAATTGAACCCAGGTCACTAATACGGTGAGGCAGCAGTGCTAACCACTGATCCACTGTGCTGCCCTTAGAGGAAAATTCATGGAAGAGATTTTGGATTTGGGGGCGGGGGTGAGGTGAGGTGAGTGTGGTGTGGACTGATTTCTAAAACTTGCTATCTTTCACAACTGAAGACGAAGCTTCATCCACAGTCATTGATTTTGGGGAGTGTACAAAAACTCAGAATGCAGCAATGCCAATATCTGGACTGATTGAAAGGCTGGACCAAGTTTAGGAGGGAGAGGCCACAGAAAAAACCAATACTGCAGTACAAAATGAGCTGTGATTAGGAACCCTTTTCTCTTAATTCAGTATTTACACTGTTTGAATAATTGAACTTAATTGCTTTGTTTTGTTGACAATTCAAGTTAGAATAGTTTAAGAAACTGAATTTCTCATACTTACGTGTTTTTGCACTTGTTACACTGATATGTATACTTATAATTTATTTCATATGTGTGACAGCGTGTAACCATTGGTAATTCTGGGTGGACAAGTATAGATCTCTGTGCATACAACTTCCAAAATGGTCCATGTCCATCACGAACATTATTAATGAGCCAGGTGGCAGCATGACACAATTCATGAATCAACGTATCCCGCAGACGTTCTGCAAAGTAACACCAAACTAAATGAGGCAGGAAACTCATCCTTACATAAGATTATACTAATTCGCTTTCTTTTGGAAATTCTAATGATTAAATGCATTTAATGAAGGAAAAATAATGGATCATCAGCATCAGGGCAACTTTCTGTTCCCAGTTAAATGGAAATCTGTCCAAACAGACACTGCACATTTGAGCTAATGGTCTGGATGTGTGTCATCAAGGTAGTTTTCCTTAAATTACAGAAATTTGAAAAAGAGGAAACGACAAAGAAAACTGCTCATACAGATTTAGTGATCCTGATCAGAACTTGGCTCCAGTTTTAAAATCTGTCCTTCCCATTTTTATGCTTTCATTATCAAATCAAAATGGGGAGACAGATACCAAATCAAATCAATGTCCATGGAATAAAAATTAACATTACTTGAAAGCACTTTTATTCAATTACATGTTAAATTTTGTTCTCACCAGCTGAATCACAAACTTTCTCTGACAATTCGATTCTAGCATAACGTTTGACAGCACCATCTCGTTTCTGTCCAGTAACACAATATCCAGCAGTTTTTCGCATTTTCTTATTCCAGGTTATCACCAACTTCTCCGGAAGCTGCAAAATCACAGGGAATGTTAGTCATATCCAAGAATGGACCAAGTTTATTGGCTGGCAACCATTATAGGATCAATAATGTTTTACCTTCTGCTGAAAAACACTCTTATTGTATAAATTATAGAGTTCTTGAGTTAACTCCTCACGGTTTTGTTTAAAATTTTTTACATATTTTGACGAGCTGAGAGTCAAGTCCTGAAGGAAACAGCAAGGTATTTGACACCTGATGAGAAACATTAAATCAAAATTAAGGAATAATCACTCACCAAAAAAAAAGGAAGCTCTTTAAAAGAAAAGAACCAACCATATTGATTAATGTAAGGGGTAATTGCAGTCTGATGCATCAAACAAAGAGGACATTGCCTATAACTTAATGACGATAGCCCATTATTGATATTCAAAATTGTGATTACAAAACGTTCACAGCAAAAGGATCTAAAAAGATCACATCTCTATTAAAAAAATGCTCTGGGACAAAAAAAAAGTTTAACATGCACAGGACCTGTAACACACTATCAAGTTTGTTATGGCACTCT
This sequence comes from Hemiscyllium ocellatum, assembly GCF_020745735.1. Lineage (NCBI taxonomy): Eukaryota > Metazoa > Chordata > Chondrichthyes > Orectolobiformes > Hemiscylliidae > Hemiscyllium > Hemiscyllium ocellatum. The sequence goes on along the minus strand of NC_083411.1, from coordinate 98,466,844 downwards.
CAGTCAGTTATGACTAGATTACATATTTATCTACCAAGATCATTGGCAGATGAATTCTGGTGTTCTTTCCATATCAGACAGACCAATTGAACATTTCCAGACTCAAAGATCCAAAAATATCTAATCGTGAAAATCTAGGTTTTGACAAAACAAAAACAGACATTGACAACACCTCAATAGTAACTTGACACAAAGGACTGGCCAGGAAACCTTTCCAGAATACATACTGTCTTGATACTGGACGTTGAGATTGTGACTCAGAAACACTCGATAGATTAAAGTCTGATACTTGGTTGAATGAAGTTAGTTCTGATAGAACACTTTTCACAGATTTTGATGGCTGGGTAGAGATCGAAACAAAATTCTTCTTGTCTCTAGATTTGCGTTTCACTTCCAGTGTGTTAAAACTTGGTTTTTGTTTCACTGGCTCTAAATGGTTTTTAAAAAAAATGGGAGAACAACGAATTTATAATAAAATACACAAAATATGCAAATTTTCCTAAAAAGTAGCTTTACTACAGTTTATTCTAATTTTAAACGTAAGCTGAAAAGTGGCAACGATATTCACGCCACACATGCCAGGCAGTGACCATCTTCACAAGAGAGACAATCTAACTATCGCCTTTTGACATTCAATGGTTATCCCCCACTATCAACATCCTTGGGGTTAGCATTGACCAGAAACTCAAATGGATTCACCATACAAATACAGTGGCTAGAAGTACTAAAGTGAGTAATTCACCTCCTGACTCCCCAAATCCTGTCCAACATCCATAAGTCAGGAGTGTGATGGAAAATAGCCCCGTTTGCCAGATGAATCAGTCCCAATGCTACTTGACACCACCCAGGACCAATGAGCTGGCTAGATTGTTTATGGATGTGGTGTCATTCCATTCCTTTACTAATCATGTTCAAATAGCAACAGTGTATATTATCTATACAAAGTACTACAGAAATTCACCAAGGATCCTTTGACAGCTTGATTCAAACCAATGATCACTAACATCCAGAAGGACAAGGGCAAGGACAGCAAATATATCAAAACGCCAAGCCACTTGGTATTATATCACTGCTGCTTCAGTGTCGCTTCATCAAAATCTTGGAATACCCTCCTTAACAGCATTACAGATCCAAACAATGACCATGCTTACCAACTCCTTCTCAGAGGCAACTAGGGACCAGTTCAAGATAGTATTTTATGTTGATGTTGGTTCTTTTACTACATACCCTAAATGCACTTTGGCAGATATGTTCTTCAATATTCAGCATGCAAAAATGGCTACTAAGCCACTTTTACTGATGGACAGCAGATGGGTTTGATTGTGCCATCAGCAGGTGTATCTCGGACTGCTATAAACTAGGACCAGGAAACCATCAACAACTAAATTAAACTTACAGCCCAAAATTTGACACAAAATTTCAAAATTGGAGCAAGAATAACATTTACAGGAGACAACACAGACACCATGTTTAAGAGGAGGCAGTGATGGAGGGGTAATATCACTAGAATAGTAACCTTGAATCCCAGGTTATTGCTCTGAGGACATAATTTTGAATCTCACCACGGCCAATGGCAAAACTTAAATTATATTAAAAAAATATAAAAAACAGGCCTAACATCAAACATGTAACCACTGTCAATTCTCATAAAATCCCATGTGGTTCATGAATACCCTTTAGGGAAGGATATTGGCAGTCCTCAAATAGTCTGGCCTACAGGTGACCTATGTGCTGACCTTTAAAGCCCTCTAGGCAACAAGGGATGGGCAATAAATACTGGTTTAGTCAGCTCCACTCACATGATATGAACAATGGGTACAGAGGAAATTTCTCAGAACAGTTCCAGGGACAAGTGATTCTAGACACAAGATTAATGTGGAGTATCTGGGGTATTTTCTTTCAAGCAGAAAGGAGATTGACTGCAGACAATACAGGTACACCAGATTATCTCCTTTTAAGTAAATCTGTTACAAAGAAAACCTGGCCTAATCAGCTGATGGTACATCGATTTAAAGATTTTGAACAGGTGTTAAAAGGAAACAAGGGAAGAAATTTATCCTAACTTTCTATTCAGTAGTTCTCTAACCATCAAGCTAGTTTCAAATAATAGTCCAATGGGATACATACCGCAATATCTAGCTGTGATCACTCAGATGAGGCGAAACAAGATCATGAAAGGATTAATAACTCATGCATGGGTTCACACACTCAAAGCAGACATCCTATGTACATTCACCTACATAACTTCACATCAATAGGTTGATTTTGCTTAAGGGTAGTGAATTAACAAAATAACAAAAACAAACTTACCAGTATTAGCCATTCTTCCATTCAAGTTGCTGGATATTAGATTTGGATCTCTCTGTGTTTTGTTTTTAATCCTTTGAAAAAGTGACTCAAACTCATCGCTTGATGTATCTGATGGATTTGACAGTTCATTCAATTTTTTGGCGTTCGTGGGATGATTTGAGCTACTACCACCTTCTGAGCCCATGAGTCCTGTGGTTTAAACAGAATTCAACATGCCCAAATGTAATGCTCAGATTTCTTTCTTTCTTTCTCCTCCTGCCACTCCACAAGTTGATCTCACTGCCCACTTCTAATAAGAAAATAGCCTTAAAATAGGAAGTATTTGACCTTGCTCAAGTATACCACTGTCTGCCCCAGAGGACATGCGCATTTGCCAATTCTTGACTTCTCTAAATAGATTTACGTTATCCTTGAAATCAGGTGAGGAAAAGGATGATGTGAATGCAGCATCAGATTACCACCATTCACAAACTCAAAATATGAAAGCAGTATGTGAAATAGTATCAAACTGTTCATTAATTATTGCCATTTTTCACCAAATATTGCTGAAATTCTACATACCCAGAAACTCAATTTTTGTAAGATGCATTAACACTGAAATATAATTTAAATAAAATTATAGTGGATTGTAAGTTCTGTGTCCAATGTTCCTTGTCAAACTTGTCTCCAAAGGTAGACACTTTTTATTTCCTCCGGACTCCTAGGTGCAAGTTTTGAATTTCGATAACAAGATGCTTGCATGCTTTTCCTATTCAAGAGCATGCATTATGAAATTAACAAATTTTCTAGTGGGAGAGTTGATGCTTTAAACATGAGAAACAACCATGAGCAAATGGGCATCTAGAGAACTTTTTGTATGCAGATTACTTACCAATATGAGCGCTGTGCTCTCTCTCCACAGTCCCATTTATTTCCAATTCGTCAAAAGATGACTCATCACTCACAATGAAGTCTTTAAGACTGTGCAGAAAATCATTGTTACATGGAATTTGAAGGGCATAAAAATAAATTCTTAAATATAAACATTCAGTCATATATTCTGTAATCATGCCTCCTGACAACCACCACCACCAAAAGGCTAATCATTAGGCACTGAAGAAACTGAAATGGAAAGTCATGCACTTCATTTTGGCTTACACTCACTCCATACTTCCATACCACAAAACTGTGATCAGTCAGGTCAATATTGAAATTGAGATTTGTCATGATATACTAGTAACATGCCATTTTTTTTTAAATGGAGAGAGACAAACAATAATACTGAGGAATAATTTGGTCTATAAGTACATATTGTCCCCACTCTCTAGTTTATTAAAGGCAAATAATGGAATGGAACGTGAAAAGAACAATAGGCTCTCTATCTTTGCACAATGCTGCAAAACAATCGAACAACTAATAGAAAGTTAGCATATGTTTACAGAGTGAAAGAAATCTATTGAAGCACATAGACATTCAAGATCAAGTGCAGTCTTCAAGAGCAGTATAGTTAGTGGATCAGGCATATTTGGAACAACAAATGCAGTCCTACTGCAGTGCCTTTAAAAGTCGTGAGACATCTAGGGAATTTGATTTTTTGCTGTGTGCGCGGAACAAGTTGACTTGGATTTTTGAAAGATCTGGAGATGCATGAGAATTTTATATATCAAAGCAGAAATTTGAATTTGGCTGCACGTAAAAGGATTCATCAGCTATCCAGCTGAAATGATGTCAGCATAAGAAATCAACCACATTGTAAAATTGCAAAGCAGGCTGGGTGACACAAATTAAAATTTGAACAGTTAACAATTAGTATTAATGGACATAATTGCCACGGTAACACCTCAACTAGAGTCCACCTGCCAAATGATCAGCACTCTCCTTTCATGTTGATCTATGTTTTTCCCTTGAACTGGCCTGAATGCAAGATGAAAAGCTGTAACAAAACAGGTCTTTTTTTCAGCAAAGCTCAAGTTCTGTACTACCAATATTATTGAGACATCAGAATTTTATGATTGAAATTAGTGAAGTATATAAAAGCTTGGCAATCTATCAATTTAAGCAAAAATGACATGGATGATTTTAAATCAATTATCTAACTTTTACTCATCGGACCACCAACTCCTAAGGGATTCAGTTTCACCTTCAAATCTAAAAGTCCAACAACTTGTGGACCTGTTCTATAAAAAATCTTGCTATTAAAATTATTTCAATGAAATAGGAATTAGTGGAACTATAATTGTGATATACAAGAAAAAACAAATAAATGTGAATGTTGTCTACATCATCTATTAAGTTACTGAAATCAGTCCTAACCGAATTACTGGATCCTATGAATTAAGACCGTCTCTAGGCTGATTTTGATGCACATTCTGTACAATGACGTAACTTGATTTTCATTTAATTAAACATTCAGTCGGTACTGACCTGTCATCATTTTCCCTCCAAGCTCTGTATCTTTCGGGTTGCACCTTTGGTGTCTTTACTCGCGCTAGAACTGCCGGAGAGAAAAAGATCACGCCCATGTCAACATTAGCCCTTTTGCAATTCTTACCATGCTATCTGCCTCCATCTTCATGCATATCCTTGCTGACATCTCTATACATAGCCCCAAGGAAAATATAAAGACCAGTGCATAAAAAAAATTGAGAAACAACCCACCTCACTGTGCACTGTTTTGGGACATAGGCAGAGTAGGATGCTCCAGGCGGAGCTCCTCTGTTCCACCTGTTCTTTTTTTCCTTCCTTTTCAAACTTCTAACTTTCAGTTACTATTCACAGGGGAACGGATGAGGCAACTCCTAGACTGAAATCTGTTACAGCAAGTCCCAGATCAGGCCAGCACGTGAGGTAAGGCCTGGCGGAGAGTCCTGGACTGGAGGCTGGCTCAGAAGGTGGGTCCCATACCGAAGGCCGGAGCGTCCTCGAAATGAGTCCTGAATAGAGGCCATCATGAGGAGACACATCCCAGACTGGAGGTCACAACAGAAAGGAGAGGCCTTTGCAGACTGGAGGCAAGGCCTCAAGTTTTGAATCCCAGCATGAACTGGAGACTGGCCAGGTGTAGTCTGAAGGCTAGGTGCTGATATAGACGAGGGTGTAACTGGAGTACTTTTTGCCTCCTTTTTTTGTTCTTATGCTGGACTTTTATGTACTTTTTTTTAAATTTTGCATCAAACACTTCAGTATCTGTACGTCGGTATCTTATACCTAAGATGACTCCATAAGTGGCTACATTGCAAACTTTTCACTGCACTCATTTAAGTGCCCATGACAAGAAAGCTAATGCTAATTTGAAAGAAGGTAATAAAAGGATGAAAATTCTGTGACACAACTTGTAATTATAGCACTTTTGATCCATTTATGAAATGCAAATACTGTCAGATCACTTCAAATTGATGAAATATTAGACTACACAAGAAATCAGAACAGAATAGATTAATGGTCCTTCAAAACCGCAACATCATTCAATACAATTGTGGTTGATCCTGAATAATAGCCACACTTTCCTGCACACTTCCCCATATCCCTGGATTCCCTGAGATGCCAAACATTTGTCAACTCAAACTGCCTGAAGGGATGGAACATTCACATCCTCCAGTAGAGAACACCAAAGACACACAGCCCTCCAGTCTCATTGTTTCTTATTTCCTTCTAATAAGATTGGTCCTTATCCTGAAATATCGTATTTTCAGATTCTCTGACCAATGGAATCATCTAAACATGCATCTTATCATGGTGTTTCATAGGGACAAAGCTGAGATGACTAAGTTTACTAGAGTTCAAATGAGTAGATGAAAGGTTAGTCTGTATTTTAACCCTTTGTCCCTGTTGTCCCTACCTCAAGTGCATTTGCTGGGAGTGACGTCGAAAGAACTTTATTTTCAGTTCAAACGAGTCGAGGAAATTTCATGTTGTATTTCAATCCCTTGTTGCCCCAATCCCAAAAGTATTTGCTGGGGATAGTGAAGGGAATGCATTTTTGTTTGAAAAGAGTCAAAGGAACTTTATTTTGAATTCCAAAGAGTCGAGGAAACTACTTTTTAAGAGTAGAGTGAGCTTTGCTCTATATTTAACAGAGTGCTGTCCCTACCCAATGAGAGTCAAATAGAGATGGTGTCAGTGAGACTTGATGTCTCCAAAGAAACATATCCCTTGATGAACGAATCAATGACTGGGTCATAGATTTTAAAGTTGAGAGCGTGCTGCTGGAAAAGCACAGCAGGGCAGGCAGCATCCGAAGAGCAGGAGAATCGATGTTTCGGGCATAAGTCTTTGATCAGGAATGAGGCTTGTGGGTCGGGGCTGAGAGATAAGCGGGAGAGGGGTGGTGGGAGGAGGAGCTGAGAAAGCGATAGGTGGATGAAGGTGAGGGAGAAGGTGGTAGGTCAGAAGGGGGAGTGATAGACAGGTCTGGAAAGTGGTGCCCAGTTGGAGGCTTGGGACTGGGATAATGTGGGGAGAGGGGACATGAGGAAGCTGTTCAATTCCACATTTATCCCATGTGGTTGCAGGCCACAGTCAGGAAAAGCCCATCCTAATTGAATTTACTAACCTCAAGGAGGAAGCTAACCCTCCCAACAACAATTACCAATGGGCATAAACATTAACATATAACACCCATACTTTAGCGATGAATAAAAAAAATTAAACAGCCTTCAATCAATCCCTTCAATATTTTTGTGACTAATAAACAAATGAAATGAAAAATAATGATTTTCTATAACAGACTGACAATTTTTCTCCTGGCCTTACTCGTGACATTCTGGAGATTAATCTAAATTGAAGAGCTGACAATCCTATTAAGTAGAGTTAAAATGCTGGAAAAGATTTGATGTAAACATTCCCTCTTGATCCGATCTTCTCGCCCATTCATTTTCATCTTGATATTATCCTTCAAATAAAAGGACTTCTCAATAAAATAACATGCCTACTTTTAAAGAGTTTGCAATTTAAAAAAAAAATGTTTTCCAACAAAACTGACTCATACCAAAAATGAGCTCTCTGATTAGGTCTGTATCACGAAGGATAAAATCATCACCAGTATTGGCAGATGGATCCTAATCTTTCCTTTGAAAGTGCTTGGGTTGACAGCAATTTGTTGAAACAAGCAACAAAGATGTCAACAGACATTCTGATTTAAAAAAAAAACAGATTTAAATTAGGAACAAAACCAACATACCGGAGGAATGAAAACAGTTTAGAATTCAAAGGAGGACAAAGATATTGATTAAGAAAGGGGAAAAATAGTGAAACTGTGTTAGCTTGCAGGGAATATTAAAAAAAAACTGACTGTAAAAATTTCTAAAAGGTATGCAAAGAGAAGAGTACACCCCTTACAGTCAGAAACCAGGGAATGTATAATGGGAACAAAGAAATGGCTGACCAATAAAACACATACGTTTGTTAACAAAGGAGGACACACAAGACACAGCAGAAATGATGGGGAATACAGGGGTTAAAGAGGGGTGAAATCATTACTACTAGAGGAAAGACGTTCGAGAAATTGCTAGGGTCGAAGGTTATCAAGTCCTCGGGAATTATAAACCTATGTCCCAGAGTACTTAAGGAACTGACCCTAGAAATGGTGGTTGCATCAATGGTCACCTAATGTTCAACACACTCTGGAACAGTACCTCCTGATTGAAAGGATAGCTAATGTAACCCCTCTATTTAAAAAAAGTTACCAGAGAGAATTATAGACAAGTCAGTGTATAGAGATGGATGAAAAACTGGTTGGCAAATGAAAAACGAGGAGTTGGAATAAATGTTATCTTTCCCCTGACTGGCAGTCACTGACAAGTGGGGTATCACAGGGATCAGTGCTAGGAATTCACAATACATTTTAATTATTTACATGACGGAATTAAATGTACTCTATTCAAATTTTCAGAATTCACAAAGCTGGGTGGGAAGATGAACTGTGAGGAGGATGCAGAGATGCTTCATTATGGTTTAGACAAATTGAGGGAGTGGGTAAGTGCATGGCAAATTAAGTATAATGTGGATAAACGGAAGGTTATATACTTCATTAGCAAAAACAGGAAGGCAAATCAAGGAATAGCTATAAATTGAGAGGAGAAGGTTCAAGAGACCTAAGTGTCCTCAAACTTGTCACACAGATGCAGAAGGCAATAAAGGCAAATGAAATTTTGCCTTTGTAACTAAAGGATTCAAGTACAGGAGCAGGGATGTCTTCCTGCAATTATACAAGGGCTTGGTGAGATCACACTTGGATTATTGTGCACAGTTTTGATCTCCTTATCTAAGAAACGGTGTTCTTGAAAAAGGAGGTCTGCAGCAACTGTTTACCATACTGACGTCTGGGATGGTGTGACCAATGATGGAATAAAGGTTGAAGATAGGATTAAATTTGCTCGAGTTCAGAAGAATGCAGGGGAGAGGAGGTTATTACAGAAATCAGCAAAATTCAACAAGACCAGGCAGGGTAGATTCAGGAATAATGTTTCAAATCCCAGGAATCTCATTTATAACAGAGATAAAAGAAAATTTTCTTCACTCAGTGAAAGGTGAGGAATGAATTCACTACCTCAGAAAACAATCCAAGGCCAAAACATATGATTTTAAGGAGTTATATATAGTACTTGGAACAAAGGGTTAAAAGGCAATGGGGGGGGGGCAAAGCAGAGAACAAAAGAACAAAGAAAATTTACAGCCCAGGAACAGGCCCTTCGGCCCTCCAAGCCTGAGCCGATCCAAATGTACTGTCTAAATCTGTCACCCAATTCCTAAGCATCTGTATCCCTCTGCTCCCCACCTACTCGTGCATCAGTCCAGACGCATCTTAAATGAATCTACTGTACCTGCCTCTACTACCTCTACGGGAACACATTCCAGGGTAGGTGCCTGGAATTACCCTCTGTGTAAAGTACTTGCTGAGTGTATCCTCCTTAAACTTTTCACCTCTCACCTTGAAAGCGTGACCCTCGTTATTGAATCCCTCACCCTGGGAAAAAGCTAATCTCTATCAACCCTGTCTATACCCTTCATGACTTTGTAAACCTCAAACAGATTCCCCCTTCAATCTCCTTTTTTCTACTGGAAACAATCCGAACCTACTCAACCTCTCTTTACAGCTAGCACCTTCCATACCAAGCAACATCCTTGTAAATTTTCTCTGCACCCCGTCAAAGCATCCACATCCTTTTGGTAATGTGGCAACAAGAACTGTACACAGTATTCTAAGTGCAGCCGAACCAATATCGTGTACAATTTTAACATGACCTGCCAGCTCTTATACTCAATACCCCATCCTTATGCCTTCTTGACCACTCTATCCACCTGTGCAGCAACCTTCAAGGTACAATAGACCTGAACTCCCAGATCTCTCTGCTCATCAACTTTTCCCAAGACTCTTCTCTGTTTACAGTATATAGTTCGCTCCTGTATTCTTTGACAGTCCCCTATGCTTTTTGCTACTCCACCAACCTTCGTTTCATCTGCAAACGTGCTGATCATACCAACAGTGCCCTCTTCCAGATCATTTATGTATATCACAAACAGTGGACACAGCATTGATCCCTGTGGAACACCACTGGTCACCTTTCTCCATTTCAAGAAACTTCCTTCAACTACTACTCTTATTTCATGCTGAACCAGTTCTTTATCCACCCTGCACACCATATGACTTCACTTTCTCTATTAGTTTACCATGGGGAACCTTATTAAATGTCTTACCAAAGTCCATGTAAATGACACTTACAGCCCTTCCTTCATCCATCAACCTGGTCACTTCCTCAAAGAACTCTATTAAATTGGTAAGGCACGATCTCCCCCGCACAAAACCATGTTGTCCATCACTGATAAGCCCATTCTTTTCAAAATATAAATAGATTTTATCCCACAGTATCTTCTCCAGCAACTTTCCCTCCACTGACGTCAGGTTCACTGGTCTGTAGTTACCCGGAATATCCCTATTACCCTTCTTGTACAGGGGGACAACACAAGCAACCCTCCAGATCTCCGACACCTCACCTGTGTATAAGGATGCCACAAAAGGTATCTGTCGGGGCCCCAGCTATTTCTTCTCTTGTCTCCCTCAGTTCCCTGGGATAGATACCCAACACACCTTCCCTACTTACGTCAACGTGATCCAGAGTTATCAACCTTCTATGCTGATCTCAACATTAATCATGTTCCTCTCCTCAGGTGAACACTGACGCAAAGTAATCATTCCAAATCTCATCCATTCTCTCAGGTTCAACACACAGCCTTCCTTCTATATCCTTTCATGGACCAATCCTTTCTCTAGTTACCCGCTTGCTTTTTATATAAGAATAAAATACTTTAGGATTCTTTTTAATTCTGCTTGCTGAAGCTACTTCATGTTCCCTTTTAGCCCGCTTGATTCCTTGTTTAAGACTGGTTCTCTTCTTCCGATATTCCTCCAGGGCCTGTTCTGTTCTTAACTACCTGGGTCTTATGTACGCTTCCCTTTTCCTCTTGGCTAGTCGTATGATTATTCTTGTCATCCACAGTTCACGAATCTTGCGTTTCCTATCCTTTGCTTACAACGGGACATGCCTGTCCTGCACTATCTTTGAAAGCCTCTCACATATCAAATGTGGACTTCCCTTCAAATAGCTGCGTCCAATCCACATTTCCCAGCTCTTACCAAATGTTGATATAATCGGCCTTGGCCCAGTTTAGTACTCTTCCCTTAGGACCACTCTCACCTTTGTCTACAATTATTTGAAAACTTACAAACTTGTGGTCACTGTTCCCAAAGACATCCCCCACTGCAACTTCAACCACCTGGCCTGGCTCATTCCCCAACACCAGGTCCAATCTGGTCCCTTCCCTTGTCGGGCTATTGACATCCTGCTCTAGAAAACTCTCCTGGACACTTCTTACAAATTCTGCCCCATCCAGACCTCTGACACTAAAGGTGTATCCCAGTCAATGTTGGGAAAATTCAAATCTACCATCACTGCTATCCTATTGCCTCTACATCTTTCCATAATCTGTTTTCCTATTTGTTTTTCTACTTCACGCTCACTGTTGGGAGGTCTGTAATACAGCCCCAACAATGTAACTGCACCCTTCTTATTTCTCAGCTCCACCCTTAATACCTCACTACTCAAGCCCTCCATAGTGTCCTCTTTTAACACAGCCATGATATCATCCCTGACCAGCAATGCCACTCCTCCCTCTTTTGTAGAGAATGCATATAGAGTATTGTATCGGATGATTAGCCATGATAATAATGAATGACGAATGGCTGAATTGCTTACTCTTGGTCCTATTTTCTATGTTCTTCAAACTGATGAAGCCAGACACCAATGCTACAAATCCCATCCACATCTTGTGTTCCATTCCAAACTCACTGAATCCAAATCCACAGCTCTAGTCCTTCCGCTCCCTCAGGCTGAACACTGACTCCACTATTTCATCAATCATCCTTCTAACTCCATGCTCCTCCCCCACCCCACAGTTATCAAGACCCTTCTCCTCCTCCCCCAAGAAGCATCAAACAGGTGATTCATGAGCAAAACATTGTGCAGGCTGCACACAGGTGCAAGGTCTTCCAGCAACAAAGCCTCTGCTGGTCCAATTCACAGCAATATAGCCCTAATACAGAACTGCTCAGTAAACATGCATATTAGTAGTCTTACCAATTCATTCTGGTGTTCTGAAGGTTGATTAAGGTATTCTGTTGAAGCTGTTTTTATATTGTACAAATAATTAATCATGCAGTTATCTTGATGTGTTCAATACAACTACAGGGTGACAAATTTTGAACCTCTAAAGTCGAGTTTGTTGAAGTCGAAAGTAAAACTTAAACACAGGCACACATTTAAGATGGTACTCACATTTTTCATAATCTTCATCACCACTGGAATCTGTGTTTGGTTCAGATAATCTGATACAGGCAAAATATGAACAAAGTTTATCATGACAATGACTTCTATTTATAGAACAATAATGCATACAGGCTGCTTTTCAGTACAGACCGGAAGCAAAGGTCCCTTCTGTCCTTTCAGTGGGACCAATGATCCTGTCACACTATTTAAAAGAGCAGGATTTTTAGGTATGCCTGGTGCTGCTCTTAGCATACTCTCCTGCATTCTCCATCGAGTTCAGGTTTGACACCCTGGCTTATTGATGGTCCACAGTGGGGAGATGAGAGAAGAGAAGAGAGAGGAGGAGGATATACTGCACCAGGAGACTGCAGATCGTTAGGATATCTGGTTGGCTTGGATCAGTTGGACTGAACGGTCTGTTTTTCTGCTGTACATCTCTATGACTCCAATACATCCCCATTAACCTGCTCAATTATATCTCAAGTAAACATCAAAAGAAAACAGATCACCTGGCTGTTATTGCATTGCAGTTTGAAACATCTGGGCGTGCTTAATGGCTGCCCCATCTGAACAATAAACGGTGATTATACTCCAAAAGCACACCATTGGCTCAAATGCACTGAGATGTATTTTGATCATGAAACAAACCATATAGACAGTGATAGATAGTTTTAAAACTATCTTCGCTATTGAAATAATCAGATATTTACCTACACTGCCAATTGTTTCCAACATCTGCATCAATTTCCCCTTTAAAACATTTTTTAAAACTATTAACTCAACGAACGTGGGCAGTACTGACGAGGCCAGCATTTGTTCCTCTGGAGAAACTGGTGGTGAACTGCTTTCATGAACCACTGCACTCCTTTGGGTGTAGAGACGACTGTAGCGCTGTTAGAAAGAGTGTTCCAGGATCTTGATCATACAAGAGAAAGAACATGAAAATAGTCCAAGACAGGAGTGTATGACTTAGTGTGAAACTTTCTGTTGTGAGTATTTCCGTGCACCTGCTATTTATCCTTCTCAGAGATAGAGATTTCAGTTTAGAAAACATTGTCATAGGAGTCATGGTGAATAATTACTACAGTGCATCTTATAGATGGCTTATACTACTGCTTTTGTGCATCAGTGATGAAGGAATTGGATGTTCAATGTGGTAGATAGAGTATCAGTCAAGGAGGATATTTGGTTCTGGATAATGGCAAGCTTCTTCAGTGTTATTAGAGCTGCAGGTATTGGGGAGACAGGTTATTCATCAGAATTCTCAAGCATTGTGTATATGTCTGATTTCAGTGAAGTTTCTGTTCAAGATATTGACAGCTGATATTATGGATTCTACTTACACCATATTTAGATGTAGAATGATCTAAAATATATCTTAACATTTTTAATTATCTTAAATTTTTTTATGCTATGGTTACTACATTAATGACGTATTGAAATACTCTTATCCCATTTTACCAAGCTCTTTATAATTTTGAGCATAAACATCGGATCTTCTGTAAATACTGTCTATTTTAACAGAGTTCAGGTTCTTTCGAAAAGTTGCCATGACTAAGGACTCTAATCCAGACATGTGAACTACTTCTACATATGAAAAATCTAACATCAGTAGCTTGAAATTCAAAAATCACTTGAGCACATACTTGAGTTCCGGCATAGTCTTGGATAGGTTAATAATCAATATATTTGAAAAATGGCATGTCGCTTAAACAATCTATACATGATGGAAAAATCTCTCCAGATGACTTCGATCAGGATTTATTGAAACAAGAGACTGCGACATCCCTACAGTATTTCAACTATACCCACACCTTCTATTCGTGGTCTTTAAGGTCCTTCTTGCTTTAAAGTCTGAGTTTAATGCCTTCTTTTGGACGACATTAGAGAGAACGCCTGTAAAAATAGAGTGAATATCTTGGATTAGAAACTTCAAACAATGTTAAAATGAAACAAACAAATCCAGAAACACTCCTTTAAATGTACAGTGCATCTCAGTGGAATGATCTATTGAACAAATTTAAAGAAACAGAGTCCTGCAAGTTGGTTTTCAATTTATGCATTTTTGGGATGGTGTGCATAAAGAGAGAAACAAGGGCATAAATAAAAGCAAAGAAACATTTTGGCATCTGTAGGCTGTACGTAAACTTTAAGAATACTTGATGCAGTGTACAAACTAAACTCAAATAAGACAACTATTTTAAAGAGAACAAAATCTACGGAACAAAAAGCATAAAGACCAAATGGGATAGGAGTAGAATTAGGCCATTCTGCCCAGAGTTTGCCCCACCTTTCAATCATGGCTGATATGTTTCTCAAACCCATTCTCTTGCCTCTTCTCATAATCAATGATCCCTTTACTAATGAAGGACTGTCTGTCTTACATGCACTCAATGACTTGCCCTCACAGCCTTCTGTGGCAATGAGTTCAAGAGATTCACTACCTTCTAGCTACATAAATTTGTCCTCCTCTCATTTCTAAATGGACATCTCTTCTCTCTGAAGTCAGGTCCTGGTTTTTCCTGCCAAGAGAAACATCTTGTCCACATCCACTCTTTCAGATCCCCCCCAAATCCTTCAAAACTCCATTGAGTACAGACCCAAAGTCCTCAACTGCTCCTCACATGACAAGCCCTTCATCCCTGGGATCATTCTTTAAATCCTCCTCTGGTTTCCCTCCAACGCCAGCATATACCTTCCTTAGATGCAGGGTCCAAAACTATTCTCAATATTCCACATGCCATCTGACCAGATCCTTATACAGTCTCAGTAGTATATCATTGCTCTCGTAACCCAGTCATTTCAAAACAAATGCTAACATTGCATTTGTCTTCCTAACTGCCAACTGAATCTGCATGTTAACCTTAAGGAGTCCTCATTCAGGGTTCAAAATCACTTTGAGCTTTGGATTTCCAAAGCTTTCTCCATTTAGAAAATAGTTCATATTGCTATTATTCAAACCAAAGTGCATAACCTCATACTTTCCTACATTGTATTCCATCTGCCACTTCTTTGCCCACTCTCCAAGCCTATCCAAGTCCTTTGCAGCCTCCCACCTCAACACTACCCGTCCCTCCACTTCTCTTAATGTAATTTACCAACTGAGCAACAATGCTCTCAGTTCCCTCAGCCAGATTGTGAATAGCCGTGGCCCCAAAATTGACTCCTATGGGGCTCGACACTAGTCATCAGATGTCAGTCATTCTGAAAAGAACTCCTTTATCCCTGCTCTCTGCCTTCCTCTAGTCAACCTATCTTCTAACCATGCCATGCCTTGGTGCCATGGGCTTTTACCTTATTTACCAGCCTCCAGTGTAGTACCTTCTCAAAGGCCTACTGAAAATGCAAATAAATCACGTCCACTGGCTCTGCTTTGTCTAACTTGCTTGTTATCTCCTCAAAGAATTTACCAGATTTGTCAGGCATGACTTCTCCTTGACAAAACCAAGCTGACTCAGCCATATTTTACCATGCACTTCCAAGTAGCCCACAATCTCTTTAACAATGAACTCTAAAATCTTGATAAAAGCAGGCTCATCAGCGTATAATTTTCTACCTGTCTCCCTCCTTAAACAGGCCTATTACATTAGCCATTTTCTCGTCCACTGGGACGCTCCTTCACTCCAGTGATTCCTGAAAGATCACCACCAATGCCCTCACAATCTCCTCAGCTATCTCCTTCAGAATTCTGAGGTGTAGTTCATCTGGTCTGGGTAATTTATCCACCTTCAGAACTTTCAGCTTTTCCAGCACCTTCTCCTTAGTGATGGACACGACACACAGCTCTGCCTGTGTTGAAGTTCTGGTATGCTACAGGTGTCTTCCACCATGAAGACTGATACTTGAGTTCATTGATTATTTCACCAAGTTCCCAACCTTCAAAAACAGAAAGAACCCAGAAGTGTATCTGTGGCAGATACACTGAATTCTACATTCAGTTTGTTCAATGCAGATCAAATCATTTGCGACAAATACTTGCTGTACATGGGCAGACTTTTCAGGGTTGTGCGTGCCAAATACAATAATTTTAATACTGGCAATATGATTAAAGCAAAAAGTAATATTGAAGTACACCTGCTGCTTACATGTCTCTAAATCACTATCACTGGAATCTGAGATTACTATGGCTCCATGGTGACTCTGTGGCTTCTCACACGTTTTCTTTGTCCATGCACAATCATCAGGTCCTTCTTGCCTGCTTTCCGGAGTAATCTCTGGCCGTGATTCAGCCTCGTCCTCAGAACTGGACAATAACAGTTTGCATACACACGAATCATAGTTATTTGGACTCTCCCCTGATTCTGACTCCAGATTTGTTGTGGTATCTTTAAGATTACTTTGCAAGGATTTTGTGATTCTTTCTTGAAGCTGAAAAATGGTAAAACAATCCAGAAGTATATTCAGTTCTACAATGACAAGATTAAAACACAAGCATCAAGAGGCTGAGGGGTGACCTTATAGAAGTTTACAAAATCACAAGGGGCATGGACAGAGTGAATAGCCAAGATCTTTTCCCCAGGGTAGGGGAGTCCAGAACCATAGGGCACAGGTTTAAGGTGAGAGGGAAAAGATTGAAAATGGACACAAGGAGCTACTTTTTCCACACAGACGGTGGTCAGTGTATGGAATGAGCTGCCAGAAGAAGTGGAGGAGGCTGGTATGATTGCAACATTTGAAAGGCATTTGGATGGATACATTAATAGGAAGGGTTTACAGGGATGTGCGTGAAATACTGTCAAAAGGAATTTGATTAGTTTAGGATATCTGGTTAGCAAGGGCAACTTGGACCGAAAGGTCTATTTGCAAGTACAAAAAACAGTTGTAGTGGAAAAGTAACATTTATTGTGAAATCCATAAAAGCATGGGAAAACAAAGTAGTAAGGGCCTGACTTTACAGAGGGTAAGCATTGCAGACAGACAGAAAAAAATGTAAAGTTAAATCTATCAGCAGAACTTACATGGCCAGTAAACTACCATATCAACAGTCAAGGAATGAGAAAAACAACTCCATATATGGGAAGGAACTCGAATGTTCCAGGCTCCTGGCCTTGAGGTGTTGATAAGGAGAAGCAAATTATAGTATACAGGGAATATGTGAAAGCTATCAGGCGCCCCTTACATGGAGGTGTCTTGCCAATGTATGGGGTCCCCTGCAGAGGTTACAAATAATCTTTTTCTTTGCTCCCGCTAGCATTTGAGTCGAGTCGATTTGATTTCCACAACAACAGTACAGAACAAAGTTCCACTGACGAAATTATGGAACATCTAAAATTATGTCAGTTCCCATGGGCATGACTAGATGAGTCTAGGTAAGAGTCGGCAAAGAAAGATGTATCTTTACGTTAATGCATAGCAACTGTGAAACTTGGGTATATCAGTTATCAGCTTGCACTGATCCAATGCTTTTAAGATAGGACAATGAACCTAAGACACTATAAAATGTTAAGAAAAGTGAGACACATAGTAACTAGGAGCAGGAGTAGGTCATTCAGTCTTTCAAGCTTGTTCTGCCATCCAATGTGTCACAGCTGATAGTGGAAGCATGTTAGATACTTCCTCCAAACACCCCTTGACGCCTTTAATATCTAAACATAGAATATGTTGAAGGAAGAGATAGTTGGTAACTTAACATTATCAATATAAATTATGAGGAGCAATGACCAAAAGCTTGGTTTTAATGGACCGAAACAAGTCCTATGAGAATTTCATCTTACTTTCTCCAGATACATCCCTAGCAGAAATATTCAGGTTAAGCAGTGGTGGGGCAGGGAGAAGTGAAACAATGCAGACGAGGTAAAGAATACTGAATTGTACTGTTCAAATTAACCAAGCTGCTGTCCAAACAGATACACCTCTAAACAGCTTATGTTATCTTGTGTACAAAAAAGGTAATAATCTTCAATAACTAACATCATTGTTACAAAAACAGAAGTTGCTGGAAAGGCTCAGTGAGTCTGGCAGCATCTGAGAAGAGAAATCAAAGTTAACATTTCAGGTCTGTTGACCCTTCCTCAGCTAGAAAAATGTAGGTTTATATGTTGAAGATAAGGTGAGGGTGGGGAATAAGGAGTAAACAATAGTTAGGGATAGAGCCCAAAGAGAGAGAACAACAGTTGGACAGACAAAGAAGTCAATAACAATCTGGCTGGGAGGATGAATAGCTATTAACGGGCACTGTTAGTGGCTAACAATGGGTAGTGTGTAATGGCAGACTATGTAATAACAAGGCCTGGCATTTGTTGTAGAAGGCTAAGACATGGGAGAGTTCAGGCCTTAAAATTAGTGAACTCGATATTGAGTCCAGAGGGCAGTAGGGTCCCCAAGCAGAAAATGAGATACTGTTCTTCCAGCTTGCACTGAGCTTCGCTGGAGCACTGACGCCTGAGACAGAGGTGCTGGCCAGGGAACAGGGTAATGCGTTAAAGTGACAGGCAACTGGAAGCTCAGGGTCTTTTTGGCGGGCAGAATGTAGATATTGTGCAAAAGTCACCCAGTCTACACTTTGTTTCCCAAAAGTAGAGGAGACCACATTGTGAGCAGCGAATGCAGTGGACTAGATTGTGAGAAGTGCAGACAAAGTGCTGCTTTGCCTGAAAGGTATGTTTAGGAGGAGGTAAACGGGCAGGTGCTATACCTTCAGTATTGCATGGGAAGTTGCGTAGGGCTTGCAATATAAATATTTATTTCAGTTGCCATACGTGAGGGATACAGAATTAATTTTAAATGCAATTCTATCCTTGGACATAGGATCATCTTCACCTGTGCTTCAATGGCATTCAAATCACCATGTTCTGTCCAACCAAGTCGACCAGCTACGCGCTGGAACAGGCTGCGTGTTTCTTCATCCATACTGGTCCAATAATCACCTGCAAAACCATTTCTACTTAGTTAAAAAAAAGCACAAACCAGTCCAGCACAAAGTCACACAAATGCTATGTTCATTTGAAAAAATGCAGATCACAAACAAAGACAAAACAATCATTCTCACAGAAATCACAAGTTACTTCCAGGAAAACTGACACATGCATTCAAATGGCTCAGGTTGCCCAATATTGATATACTCTATATTTACAGCACTTGAAACTCTGAAACAAATGCTAAACGCTCATACATTTGCCAAAGTAATCAGCAACATCACATTCTGGGAGGCAATAAGCAGTTGGACCTGTAAACATAAGAAAACTAGGCAGATTATTAACTATTCCAAATCAATGGGAATAAAACGCATAACTGTGCACAATCTAGACAACTGACAGAACAAATAATATAAGAAAGAAACAGACATCACTCTCCACGGATTTCAGGTAAATGCCATCACAGCTGATACTGGGTAATAGCAAACGATCGCAGAACTCTGCAAGTAGAGGGGAAAGATACAGCTCAATGAAGGTGAGACAAAGATCAGTACAAAAGCAGGATGATTAGCTTGCTCCGGCTGCCTACTATTCTTCACTGAATAGCCACGAGACTTAAAAAGGAGCAAATTACTGCAGATGCTGAAGTGTACTGAAGAAATACTAGAGATCACAGAGGATCAGACAACATCCCTGGAGAGACAGCAAACCCCAGTGAGCCCATCATAGCAGCCTGTTCCTTTCCCACTAAGCTCATTTTCTCCTACCTTGACTCCATCCTCTCTCCACTTGTCCTGACCCTGCCCACATACAACCATCATTTCACTGATGCCCTCCACCATATTGACAATTGCCGATTCCCTGGCCATAACTGCCTTCTATTCACCATGAATGCCTAATCCCTCTACACCGTCATCCCCCAACAGGATGGTCTGAGACCTCTTGGCTTCTTCTTTGACCATCCACCACCACTCTCCTCAGCCAGGAGGAACTTATTCTCTTACTGAATCTCCCTTAATTCATCTCACTTCTGCCAAGGCAAAGGAGTGGCTATGGGCACCCAGTAATGCCTTCATCTTTATGGGCTATGTGGAAGAATCCTAGTTCTAGTCTTACACTGGACCCCTCCCACAACTCTTTTTGCTACATCGACAACGGGTTCTGTGTCGCTTCTGCTCCTGCCAGGATTTTGTTCATTTTGCCTCCAATTGCCACCCCTCTAATCTTCACATCGTCCATTTCTGACACTTCCCTTCCTTAACTTCTGTCTCCATTTTGGAAGAATAAATTGTCCACCACCATCCACAAAAATGTCGCTAACTCCCAAAGGAACCTTCACTACAACTCGTCAAACCCCGCAACCTGCAAGGAGTCCACCCGATTTTCCCAGTCCCTTCACCCAAGTCGACTCTGTTCAGATGATGTCACCTTCCAAAACAGGCGCTGCTGACATGGCTTGCTTCTTTAAATATCTATGGTTTTCCACCCATTGTGGTTGACAAAGGCCTCAACCATATCTGACCTATCACCCATGCTTCCACCCTTGCCCTTTCTTATGACTCACAACAGTGTGATCAGGTTTCCCTTGTCATTTCTCAAGTCAATAGCCTCCACGTTGAAAAATCCACAATTTCAGATAACCCCAGCAGAATGCCACCACTAATAACATTTTCCTCTCACTCACCCTGTTTGCATTTCACAAGGATCATTCCCGCTGGGACACCACCGTCCATTCCACAACCACCAACATCCCTTCCTGCCCCTCCCCATGTAACCACAGAAGGTACAACACCTGCTCCTTCACCTCCTCTCTGCTCACCAACCAAGGGCCCAGACAGTCTTTCCAGGTGAAGCAGCATTTTACTTGTACCTTCTCCAATCTTACATATTGTATTCACTGCGTCCAAATTGGCCTACTTGAAACTGGAGAAACCAAACACAGATTGGATGACCGTTTTGGGGATGACCTCCGGTCTGTGCGCAAGCATGACCCTGACCTTCATGAAGCTGGTCATTTTAGCACAGCATCCTACTCGCATGCCCACGTGTCCATCCTCGGCATGCTGCAGTGTTTCAGTGAATCACAGCGCAAACTGACTAGGCACTTTATAGTCTTTTGGACTGAACACTGAGTTATACAGTCATAGAGAGATACAGCACAGAAACAAACCCTATGGGCTAACTCATCCATGCCAACCAGATATCCTAAATTAATCCAAGTCACATTTGCCAACACTTGGCCCATATCCCTGTAAACTTTCTTATTCCTATATCCATATAGCCAGATGGCTTTTCAAATGGTGGAATTGTACTAGCCTCCAACACTTCTCTGACAGCTCATTCCAAACATACAACCTCCTTTGTGTGAAAAAGTTGCCCTTTAGGTCCTTTTTAAATCTTTGCCCTCTGACCCTAAACCTATACCCTCTAGTTCTGGATTCCCCCCACCCCTGGGAAAAGACCTTTACCCAATCCATGCTCCTCATGATTTTATAAACCTCTATAAGCTGACCCCACAGCCTGCCACCCTCCAGGGAAGACAGCCCCAGCCTATTCAGCTTCTCCATATAGCTCAAACACTACAACCTTGGAAACATCCTTGTAAATCTTTTCTGAACCCTTTCAAATTTCACGACAACCTTCCAATAGGAGGGGGACCAGGATTGCACACAATATTCCAAAAGCAGCCTAACCAATGTCTTGTACAGCCACAACATGACCTCCCAACTCCTATACTCAATGTTCTGGCCAAGAAAGAAAAGCACACTAAACACCATCTTCACTATCCTATCTATCTGAGACTCCACTTCCAAGGAACTAAGAACCTGCACTTCAAGGTCTCTCTATTCACCAACATCTTACCATTAAGTGCATGTCCTGTCCCGATTTGCCTTTTCTAAATTAAACTCCATCTGTCCCTCCTCGACCCATTGGCCCATTTCATCAATATCCTGTTGTACTCGGAGGTAGTTCACTTTGCTGTCTACAACACCCCCAATTTTGGTGTCATCTGCAAACTTGCGAACTATACCTGCTGTGTTCACATCCAAATCATTTGCATAAATGACGAAAAGTAGTGGACCCAACACCAACCCTTGTGGGATAAAGCTGGTTACAGGCCTCCAGTCTGAAAAGCAACCCCTCACAAACACCACCACCCTCTGTCTTCCACCTTCAACTCAGTTCTGTATCCAAATGGCTAGTTCTCCCTGTATTCCATGTGATCTAACTTTGCTAATCAGTCTATCATGAAGAACTTTGTCGAACAGCTGACTGAAGTCCATAGAGATCACACCCACCACTGTGCCGTCATCACTCCTCTTTGTTGCTTATTCAAAAAACTTGATCAAGTTAGTGAGACATGATTTTTTTAGATTAGACTTACAGTGTGGAAACAGGCCCTTCGGCCCAACAAGTCCACACCGACCCGCCGAAGCGCAACCCACCCATACCCCTACATTTACCCCTTACCTAACACTACGGGCAATTTAGCATGGCCAATTCACCTGACCCGCACATCTTTGGACTGTGGGAGGAAACCGGAGCACCCGGAGGAAACCCACGCAGACACGGGGAGAACGTGCAAACTCCACACAGTCTGTCGCCTGATTCGGGAATCGAACTCGGGTCTCAGGCGCTGTGAGGCGGCAGTGCTAACCACTGTGCCACCGTGCCGCCCGTTTCTTGCACACAAAACCATGCTGATTATCCCTAATCAGTCCTTGACTATCCAAATACACGTAAATCCTGTCTTCAGGATTCCCTCAACAACTTGCCCACCATCAATGTCAGACTCATGGGTCTACAATTCCCTGGCTTTTCTTTGCCACCTTTCTTAAATAGTGGCACCGCATTAGCCAACCTCCAGTCTTCTCGGGCCTCATGTGTGACTATCGATGATCTGAATATCTCAATGAGGGGCCTAGCAATCACTTCCCTAGTTTCCTACAGAGTTCTAGGATACACCTGATCAGGTCCTGGGGATTTATCCACCTTTATGCATTTTAAGACACACATCACATCCCCCTCTGTAAGATAGACATATTTCAAGATGTCACCATCTATTTCCCCAGATTCTGTATCTTTCAGGTCCTTCTCCACAGTAAACACTGATGCAAATTACTTGTTTGATATCTCCGCCATCTCCTGCGGTTCTGCACATAGGCTCACTCCCCAGTTACCGTTCTGTTAATGTATTTATAAACTCCCTTCGGTTCCTCCTTAACCCTTACTTGTCTAAGCTACCTCATGTCCCTTTTTCGCCCTCCTGATTTCCCTTTTAAGTATACTCCTACTGCGTTTCCATTCGAAGGATTCACTCAATCTCTGTTGTCTATACCCGACAGATGCTTCCTTTTTTTTAAGCCAAAATCTCAATTTCTCGAGTCCAGCATTCCCTACAATGACCAGCCCTGCCTTTCACCCAAAAAGGAACATGCTGTCTTTGGACTCTTGTTATCTAATTTGTGAAGGCTTTCAATTTTCCAGCCAGCCATTTATCAACAGTCATATGCACCCACCGACTTTTGAAAGCTTTTGCCTAATACCGTCAAAATTAGCCTTCCTCCAATTTAGAACTTCAACGTTCAGATTTGGTCTATCCTCTTCCATCACAACAGGGCGACCGCCGTATCTGCAGAATCCTTTTCGACGGTTTTAGTCACCCACAGTTTACTTCCACTCAAACATATTTCAGGGGACATTCCAGAACCAGGAACCAAGGATCTGCCAGAAAGGTAAATTTCCTGTTTAAATGAATGCAGTTTCGGACTTCCGTGGTAGGCCTTGGGACATATCCCCCTCGGGTCCGGAGGGACTACTGTGTTTTAAAACTAATGCAATGATGGTCACTGGCCCCGAGGAACTCCCCCACGGACACCTCAGTCACTTGCACTATTTGCCAAGAGCAGGTCAATTTTTGCAGCTTCTCTAGTTGGTACATTCAAATACTGAATCAGAAAATTTTCTTGTACACACTTAACAATGTCTCTTCATCTAAACCCAAAACACTGTGGCAGTCCTTGTCTAGGTTTGGAAAGTTATAACCCCCTACCATAACCACCCAATTATTCTTATAGATAACAGATCTCCTGACACATTTGTTTCTCAATTTGTTGCTGACTATTGGAGGATTTATCGTACAAACCCAATAAAGTGATCATCTCTTTCTTATTTCTCAGTTCCACTCAAATAACTTCCCTGAAGATCCTCCCTAAGTACAGCCATAATGCTGTCCCTCATCAAAAACACCACAACCCCTCCTCTCTTGCCCCCCCCACTTCCTATTGCATTTGTATGTTGGAACATTAAGTTGACAGTCCTGTCCATCCCTGAGCCACATCTCTGTAATTGCTATGATATCTCAGTCCCATGTTCCTAACCATGCCCTGAGTTCATCTGCTTTCCCTGTTAGACCTCTTGCATTGAAATAAATGCAGTTTAATTTATCAGTCTTATCCCATTCTCTGCTTTGTTCCTGCCTGCCCTGACTGTTTGACTTTCTGCTTTTCCCAACTGTATCAGTCTCCAACTGCTCTCTTTCCTCATTTTCACCCTGGATCTCACCCCCAACCTTACTAGTTTAAATTTGCTATAGCAAATTTCCTGCCAGTATATCAGTTCCCTTCCAATTCAGGTGCAATCCTTCTTTTTTGGACAGGCATGGGAACAGACCTGCCATCCTGCCTGCCCACAGCATGGTCACAGAGAACACAGGAAACCAAGCCTGTCTAAACCATACAAGAAATACCCAGAATGCCTCAACATTGACCAAACAGGTTGACATGAGAAACCAGACATGATCATAGTCACTCACAGACCAGGGAATACACTTCCCAAGACAAAAACAATAAGCTTCCTGGACCCGATCAACACAGCTGTCCCAAAGCCTTAAGAGCAGACTCGTACCCCAATGATACCAAAGCCACATAAAGAACAGATCAGACTGAGAGGCACTAGAATACCTCGCTCACAGGAGAGAAACAATGGAAATATCTTACTGCCAAGGAAAGGGACATTCTCACCTATCCTCGAAGACAGTTGGAATCTCCTGATGCCATTAAAGACTGATCAATGCTGCCAATGCAACATCTTATCTACAATCAGGATATTCTTCTTTCCAGTAAATGCACAAAGTTAGCCTTGTATAACTGACCAAATACTGGGGTAATAAAAATGCCTAAATATAATAAACCCTCCAGGGACCACCGAAAGGCCAAGTGGGATCCGTCCACTAAGTGGGGTATCATAGCAAGGCCACCCATTGGCATAGCCTCCAATTTTGAGAAATTAATTTTATAGCCTGAGAATGCGGTAAATGTATTAATAACTTGGATTAAGTGAGGTACGGACCTCAGAGGATTACTGAGGAATAGAAGAACATCATCTGCATAAAGGGTAATTTTATGTTTACCTGTACCAATCCTAGGGGCTGTTATATTGGGATCAGCCTGTATAGCTTCTGCTAGTGGTTCAATTATTCACGTAAATAACAATGGCGAGAGAGGACGTCCCTGACGGCAGCCCCTACCCACACTGAAGCTATCCGAACCTAATCCATTGGTAACCACAACTGCTTTGGGTTGAGACCCATTTGGTAAACACATTTCCAATGTGTAAAATAAATATGACCATTCAACCCTGTCGAATGCCTTTTCCGCATCTAATGAGACTACTACAGCTGGTATCTTTCCCTGATGGCAGGCTTGAATCATATTCAAAACCCTTTTAATATTATTGGATGATCTACAGCCCTTATTAAACCCTGTCTGATCCTCCTTTATGATATGTGGCAATACCCTTTCTAGTCTCAATGCTAAAGTTTTAGAAAGGAGTTTAATATCTACATTTAGCAAGGATATTGGTCTGTATGACGCACAATCTTCTGGATCCTTTCCTTTAAGGATAAGAGAAATATTCACCTCTTTCAACGAAGGCGGGAGACAGCCCTGACTGTATGCGTAGTTATACATGTCCATAAGTGGACCAGCCAATATTCCTGTAAATTCTTTATAGATTTCAGCTTGAAAACCATCTGGGCCAGGTGCCTTACCGCTCTGAAGTTGCCTGATTGCATCAAGTATTTCTTGGATTGTTAGGGGAGCATTTCAGACCGATTCCTGTTTCAGAGTTAGGTCCGGAAAGGTCAAATTTTTAAAAAATGATTACATCCTCCTAATCCTGTCTTCACAATCCTGCGATTTGTATAAATCAGAATAAAATATTCTAAAGATTGCATTAATCCTTTTATGATCATGAGTGAAAATACCCGTACTTTCCTTGATAGACATGATCATTTGAAGGGCCTTTTTTTTCTTTGCAAGAAATGCAAAGTATCTACCCGGTTTGTCGCCAAATTCATATAACCTTTGTTTTACAAATAATATTTGCCTCTTAGCCGTTTGGGTAAGCATGGTATTTGGAGCTGTCCTAAGAGCCGTAATCCTTTGCAATTTGATAATAGAAGGTCTATCAGCATATGCTGTTTCAGCTGCTTTTAAGTGAGCTTCGAGCAGACGCTGTTATTCTCCCTTTAATTTTTTTTGGATCGCTGAGTATGAACTGATCAAACCTCACGCGTAAGGTCTCCCACATCACTGATGGGTTGCTAGCAGTACCTAAATTAAGTTCTAAAAAAGTTTAAATTCTTAAGAGAAGTACTTTACAAATTTACTGTCTTTCATCAGGACGGGGCCCATACGCCAATGCCAAGGGGATGTCCCATTGTTCCTCGCCTTGATTTCCAAATGCACAGCAGTGTGATCAGAAATTGCTATACTGCCTATTTTACAGGATGATATGGAATTTTTTAAAAAATCAAGGGGACAAAAAACATATCAATTCTGGCATGACATTTGTGTGGATTGGAGTAAAAAGAAAAATCTCTGCTCTGTGGATGGAGACACATCTACTAATCCTAATTCTTTGTTCAGATCCACCAATTGTCTAGATCTGGGAGATAGTCTGCAGTACTCTTGGGAATTCTATTTATTTCCAGATCCATAATACAATTAAAGTCTCCCTCTATAATTGTATGACGGGCACCAAGAGCCATCAATTTTGAGAAGGGTTCCATTATAAATTTAAAGGGGTGTGCCCGGGGGGGGCTGGCAGTACAAATTTAAAATCCCATATTCCTCTCCATTTATCTTTAATCAGAATATAATGTCCAGATTCGTCTTTCATCTGATTTAGGATTTTGAAAGGGAAATTCTTCCGAATAAGAATAACAACTCCCCTGCTTTTTGAGTTAAAGAAGAAAAAAAGGCCTGATCAAATCCACCCTGTCGTAATTTCAAGTGCGCTTTATCCAACAGGTGCGTCTACTGTAGGAGAGCTATATCAACATTTTCTTTCTTGAGATTTGATAATATTTTCTTCCTTTTGACTGGCGAATTACTCCCCTTGACATTCCAGGTGCGCCACTTAACCGACTAATCAACCATAATCTTCCAGGCAAATCCGAGACCCCTTGGGAGGGGAAACCCTATCCAGAACATCCTGAGCATAGAGCATATAAAATTCACAAAAATAAAGGCTTTCTAATACACTCACAACAGTATAATAAAAACTATTTCTAAATAATAAAAAAATAAAACGTATTTAAATGGAGATTTTCCCCCTTGTTCCCAGGGGGTATCACTTCCTTTCCAAAGGTCCATCGTATCCCGTCCCAACCAGTGCCCCACCCTTGACCCAGGCGTTCCTCAATAGGATGAGGAGAATTCAAATATACTACAGAGCTAGAGTTAACAGTGAGCACCCTACCCCCTACCCCACCACCCACACCAACACCTGGATATATTTGGTAACATTAATACCATGTATAAAAATATATAACTATAAAATTACAACCTCAACAAGTAATAATTAAATATAATAATACAAAACAACAAGGGAAAACAATCCCGCTCCTAGAGATAGAGGTAAAATAGAATAAGGTAACCACCTCCCCCCACCAATATATATATTATAGAATAATTTAAAAAACCCGGGGGGAAATCGTTAAGTAGAGAACAAATAAATAAATCCCTCTCCCCACCCACCCAAGATAATATGAAACAGTCAGGTAAAAAAAAGAAAGGGGTGGGGGGGGGGGAAGAAAAGAAGGCAAACCAACATCCATTATCTCTTCAAATTAATTTGAGAGAGTCCAAAAATTCCTTAGCCTTTTCCGGCGATCTGAAGTAAACACGGATCCTTCATGGTTAAAGCGTAGCGTAGCGAATACTGAATATTTAAGTTCCTTAAACACTTCTTCGCCTCATCAAATGCCTTCCTCTTTCAGACCAGAGCTGGGGAAAAGTCCTGGAATAACATGATCTTGGATCTTTTATAGATCATGGCTTGGGAATCTTTTCCAAGATTTCTAGAGGCTTCTCGGAGTATTTGCCTCTCCCTACAGCTCTGCAGCTGGAACAGGACCGGGCGGGGACGCTGGTTCGAGATGGGCCCACGTATTGCCACCCGGTAGGCCCATTCCACCCTTACCTGGCCTGATCTAGCCTCCAGATTTAAAAGCTGTGGAAGCGACTGTTTGAGAAATGCTATAAGCTGGCCTTCTTCTTCCCATTCAAGAAGGCACAGCAAACAAATATTTTTTCGACGACATCGATTCTCGAGGGCACCAATGTGGTTGTCTAAGGTCCGGATTCACTGTTCGAGAGTCCGGACCCGATCCACGGTCGATTGTGCAGTAGTTTCAGAGGTCATAGCCTTTAGCTCCACCCCTCCGACTCGGTGTTCGATTTCTTTAATGTCTCGGTCGTGCTTTTCCAGTGCGGCCAAGAGCGAGTCCCATCGGCTTCAGGACTCTGCAATAAAAGCGTCGATCTTCACATCCAGTTTGGAGATAATGTCCACGAGGCTCGCCACAGTAGATAAGTCCCCCAGGGCGGCTACGGACGCCTCTGCTGCTGCTGGAGAGGCTGGGGGAGGGGCTCCTGCTTGCTGAGAGCTGCCGGCTCCCTTCCCTTTAGTCATTTTTACTGAAGATTAGATTGTTTAAATTTAATACTAAGCAACTAATTAAACAGCTATTTTAAATGATTTGGTAAGTGTGGTGGGGGTGGGTAACCCACTTTGCCCAAGTCTTGGGAGGAGCACTGTAGACTCAGACTTGCTGGGTTGCCGCCATCTTGGATCCCCCCAGGATATTATTCTTATAACTGTAAAGTAGTTACCACCATCGTAACTGGATTACTTAATTATCACATACATTGTATTTTTCCTATTTTTAATTCTCATCATTGTACAAGATTCCTATAAAACCTGACTTGCTTCTCTGCTCAGGGGTGTGTTTTGGCTACCTGGACAGACTGTCTGTGCTATTTCAGCTTAGTCAATTTCTCTTCCTTGATATCGCTGTGTTAATTTCACTTCGATCTGTGTTTTGTAATCTCTGCTCTATTGGGCTAATTTCTCCAACAATTGGAATCTCTTCTGGGGAAGAAGTGATCTATGATTCAAAAACACAAACCCTTCTCCCTTGCACCAGCTCCTCAGGCACGCATTCATTTGCTCTCTGCTCCCATTCTTACATTCACTAGCTCATAGCATCGATAGTAATCCAGAGATTACTACTTCAAGGACTTCCTTTTGCATGTAAATGACCTCCTGCTAGTCCCAATCTCCCTTAAGAAAATGCAGAATATTCTCAGAGTTATCCCTGATGTGGCACCAGGGAGACAATACACCATTCTGATTTCTCACTGCTGGCTGCAGAAACATCCGTCTGTGCCAAATTTTCCAAGATTTGGAGATGCCGGTGTTGAACTGGGGTGTACTAAGTTAAAAATCCTGATGAAGGGCTTATGCCCGAAACGTCGAATCTCCTGTTCCTTGGATGCTGCCTGACCTGCTGCGCTTTTCCAGCAACACATTTTCAGCTCTAATCTCCAGCATCTGCAGACCTCACTTTCTCCTCGAAGATTTTAACCTACTGCGAATCCTCTTGCAAGGATGCCTTCCTTGAAGAAGCTCTCTTCCTGCCTCTACAAGGATTTCAGTGAGTCCCCCATTCCTGATGAAGGGCTTATGCCCGAAACGTCGAATCTCCTGCTCCTTGGATGCTGCCTGACCTGCTGCGCTTTTCCAGCAACACATTTTCAGCTAAAAATCACAACACCAGGTTATAGTCCAACAGGTTTAATTGGAAGCACTAGCTTTCAGAGCGATGCTCCTTCATCAGGAGGTTGTGGAGGACACAATTGTAAGGCACAGAATTCATAGCAAAAGTTTACAGTGTGATATAACTGAAATTATACCTTGATCGTCTGTTCAGTCTTTCATCTGTTTGAATACCATGATAGTTTCACTTCTTTCTCAGACCCGACCCAGACCCCGACCCGACCCAATCCAGACCCTGACCCTGACCCTGACCAGACCTCGACCCAGATCCCGACCCAGACCCTGACCCTGACCAGACCCCGACCCGACCCAATCCAGACCCAGATCCAGACCCCGACCCCGACCCGGACCCAATCGCTCACCAGTACCCGAAGGTCGAACGACTCACCCGGCGGGACTTTGTTTCCCCGGCCCCTGAACCTTAACAGAACCGACCAACGATAAACATCAGGTCAGTTCCTCCTCGAGACACGGGGAGGGGGGAACAATCGGGTCAAAGGTCGACTTTTGAATTCTGGCGCCAGACAGTGGCGTGTCGGGGGTCCACGTCTGCGCATGTGTCGCTTTTAACCCCGCCCACTTCAAACACGTGACCGGTTTCGCAACTGGCGGTGGGTGGAGAGTGACCAGAGCGGGTTGTCATGGTGATCGGTCAGTGGAGCCAGCAGCCCTTCCGAACCGAGGACAAGTGATGAGGCTGGTGGTCATGGAGAAGGCCGTGTGTGGTGACAGTTACTGATGGACAGCTCACTGGAGAGGTAGTGAAACAGCTCATTGTACAATCACACAACAGCTTCTGGGTCAGCATGCTGCTCGACAGCCAGCCCTTCCACATCAACCTGGTGTTGTGCGAGCTTTAATTTTATTATACAATGTTCAGAATTAGTGTTTTTGCCAAGTTTCAAATTCTGCTTCTGAATTGTAAAATTCAGCATCTGTTTAACCCGCTTTGACTGAAAGATGACTGTTTTATTCATTGAGAACATTTGTTACATTACTTAGGAAAGCTTGTTTAAATGCATGACTACCAAATCTATTATTAGTCCTTTTATTGATAGCAATAATTTTACCATGGTTGTTTTGCGAGAAAATTGATTATGCGTGACAATGAATATCTTGTCATAAAATCATGCAGGACGGAAACAGATCTGTCATACAAATTTGAGTTTAAACTGCAGTCACCCAGATTTAAATAGTTTCGATGTGAAGCCATCTGCTTATGTTATCCACTTAAGAAAACTGTAAGTTAACACAAGGCAGATGAAGACTGCATGTAAACCTGTATGCCTCAGATTATATCCCTACATCTGAACTGGAGACTTTGGTTTCAGTTGCACGTACTCCAAAGCTATATTATAACATTGTTGAGCAGGTCAGTATTTAAACATCTCAACCAGAATGCAATTAAATACTCCTATCTATTCAACTGGCTCACTTGTTGGGGATCAAGGAATTTGCTGAGGCATGGGCTCAAGCTTTGTGTTCGACGCCACTTCCTATTGAGTACTGGCGTGGGGCATTGCGCGTAGACCGAGTTCTAGTGCATATTGGTGGGTTCAGAAGTCTATTACAATATGCATTGAAGGTCCGATGCAGCATGTAGAATGAGAAGGGTGTTGTTCAGATGCAGTGGTGCCATAACATATCCAAACAGATTATTTTTATACAATTAAGCCCACTTAGCTCAGTTAATCCAGCCCAGACCACAATCCTGCAATCCTGATTGAGTTGAAGCCTGCCTTGGTACAGAAGGTAAGTGAAAAAGGTCGCTTATGGCAATATCGCCAACTATAGGCCGGAAGAGAGAAATTTAAGAGCCACCGACTTCAGATGTTTACACATATTTAAACAAATACACACTCTACACTACTTAAAGCTACAAATGTGCATTTGAATGAATCAGGGAGTTATAGGTCAAGTAGTGTGCAGTAGGAACAGGGTAGAGAAAGGAGATGTGCATTTGAATGAATCAGGGAGTTACATGCCAAGGAGTGTGCAGTAGGAAGAGAGTAGAAAAAGAAGGCCTAATCTCCCCCATCACCTGTGCCTGGGCAAAATGGCCCTTGGTGTATGACAGACTTGGTAGTTCTGGAATTGGGCGCACGCACTGTTGTAGTTAGAATCCAAAAAGGCAGTGCGGCATTGTCAGTTCATGCTCCAGCTACAGAAAGTTCAGATTTAAATCCAACCTTGCAGCAGGAGGTTATATCTTCAAAATAATTTCTAAAAATATTTTTATTAGCATCTAGAATCAAAAGCTCTAAATGAGCCACAAATGCATCTACTTCTAAAGGACAACAGATGGTTAAACAACCAGGGTACACAAAAAGACCAATGACTCTTAATTTTACCTTTTATTTCGAAATTGTCAAAGAGATGAGATATTTCAGTTACAATTAGGTCATTTCAAAAGTAAGGGGGGGGGGGGGGGGGGGGGGGGGGGTGGAAAGGCAACTGCAAATCAAGGATAGAGTGTCCTTGAGCCAAGGAATAGATTTTAGAAAACAAAGTTAGCCCCTCTATGACAATGGATCGAAGTTGTGGAAATTCTAAATATTTCATAACCCTGAAGCTTATTTCAGCTACTTGGCATGTCAGTTGCAAAAATAAAAAAAAAAGTTTGATCACCAGAAGAATAACTGAAGGT
Organism: Hemiscyllium ocellatum; assembly: GCF_020745735.1. Taxonomy (NCBI): domain Eukaryota; kingdom Metazoa; phylum Chordata; class Chondrichthyes; order Orectolobiformes; family Hemiscylliidae; genus Hemiscyllium; species Hemiscyllium ocellatum. The sequence goes on along the minus strand of NC_083411.1, from coordinate 98,434,106 downwards.
AAATATTGCTACTTTAAAACCGTGTGACTGTGCAGATGTTCTCAAACCTGCTGAGGCGCTCTCACACATTCATTCCTTTCGTATTAGAACCACTTAAAGTAATTTTTTTCTCAGTATACTATCAGTCTCTTGGAATTAACAACAGCGCTATCCATTCCTAATCCAAACAGAAATTGCAAGAAAAATTCTGCTTTCTCTCCACAGATGCTGCCAGCCCTGCTGAGTTAACCTTTCAGGTCCAATGATCTTTCTTCAAAGCTGATGGTAGCTAGGAGAAGGTTGCCATTTATGCAGAAGATGGGGTGGAAGGGGCATAGTAAACAGGTGGAGGGCAGCCTGGAATAAAGAATAGTTGCTAACAGGGGCTATTAACAGCTGACCGATAAGGTGCTGTCACACACACCTCATGTGATGGCAAGGCCTGGTTGGGTGAGTTGAAGTAAAGACATAAGAAAAGGTATTCAACACTCAAACTCTTAGAGACCAGAAGGCTGCAGAGTTCCCAAATGGAAAATGAGGTGCTCCTCTCCCAGCTGGTATTAATCTTCACTGCAGCCAGCCTGAGACAGAGGTGTTGACTAGAGTTCATGGTGTTGTTTTGAAGTGGCAGGCAATGGAATCTTATTTCTGGGAACAGATCATAGGTATTCTGTAAAATAGTCAGGCTGCAGTTGGCTTCCACAATATGCATTATTTACAACACAGCATAGTTTCCATCAGTTTTCTGTATTTGTTTCTCGTGCGTTTAAACAGGAATCATTCTTTATAAGAAGCTTTGTAAGTCCTGTCGTTCCTACTTCTAAAATTGAAAAATTCTCCTGTTGAATGGTCACTTTTCAACTGCTCAGTTTTTAAAATAAAATCAATCTCTGGCTACAGAAGAATAAAGGGGAACATGACTGTATGAATCCAAGTGTTACCTTGCTGACAAACATCAGCTTTAGGTACCTAGCAATTGAGCAATAGGGCAAGATGGTCTAACCTACTGTTCAGGCAACACAGCACTCTTGCTCGCTACTAAAGCTGAACTTCTACCCATCAAAATGTTACATTAAGTTTGTTTCTTATAGGTGAGAACAAGGACGAAATGACTTTTCCAATACTTTTCTACATAGCCAGAGCATGATTTTGGAAGGTTGTAAATACAATATATTTTCATTTTGCTATATTCTTCATTGACAAAGGAACAAGACTGAGTTAAACTACTTGTATTTATTTTAAGCATTCTTTACACTTTGTTAAATTATGGGAAAATGTGGTTGCATAGGAAATGGCAGCCACATACATTTACAAAATGAGAACCAGAACAAATGATTGACAATTTGTCAAAACTCCACAAAACAATGACAGAGACCCTGTGCCTGTTCCCAGGCAGCTGAAGAGTTTGTGGGTGTGAATTATATAGCCAGAGGTTTTTAGACCTCTAGAAAGGAGCTGGTGTACTTTTGTTGCAGAGTAAATAATACTTATACGAGGAGAAAATGAAATCTCTCCAGGTATTAAGTGAGGTCTGCAGATGCTGGAGATCAGAGCTGAAAACGTGTTACTGGTTAAAACGTAGCAGGTCAGACAGCATCCAAGGAACAGGAAATTGACGTTTTGGGCATAAGCCATTCATCAGGAATGAGGAAAGTGTGTTCAGCAGGTAAAGGTAAAAAGGTAGGGAGGAGGGACTTGGGAGAGGGGCGATGGAGATGCGATAGGTGGAAGGAGGTCAAGGTGAAGGTGATAGCCGGAGTGGGGTGGGGGCGGAGAGGTCAGGAAGAAAATTGCAGGTTAGGAGGACGGTGCTAAGTTTGAGGGAATCGACTGAGACAAGGTGGGGGGAGGGGAAATGAGGAAACTGGAGAAATGAGTTCATCCCTTGTGGTTGGAGGGTTCCCAGGCGGAAGATGAGGCGCTCTTCCTCCAACCGTCGTGTTATGTTCTGGCGATGGAGGAGTCCAAGGACCTGCATGTCCTTGGTGGAGTGGGAGGGAGAGTTAAAGTGTTGAGCCACAGGGTCGTTGGGTTGTTCAACACTTTTGAGTTAGTGTTGAACAACCCAACGACCCTGTGGCTCAACACTTTAACTCTCCCTCCCACTCCACCAAGGACATGCAGGTCCTTGGACTCCTCCATCGCCAGAACATAACACGACGGTTGGAGGAAGAGCGCCTCATCTTCCGCCTGGGAACCCTCCAACCACAAGGGATGAACTCATTTCTCCAGTTTCCTCATTTCCCCTCCCCCCACCTTGTCTCAGTCGATTCCCTCAAACTTAGCACCGTCCTCCTAACCTGCAATTTTCTTCCTGACCTCTCCGCCCCCACCCCACTCCGGCTATCACCCTCACCTTGACCTCCTTCCACCTATCGCATCTCCATCGCCCCTCCCCCCTACCTTTTTACCTTTACCTGCTGAACACACTTTCCTCATTCTTGATGAATGGCTTATGCCCGAAACGTCGAATTTCTGGTTCCTTGGATGCTGCCTGACCTGCTGCGTTTTAACCAGCAACACATTTTCAGCTTCATTTTCTCCTCATCTGGTACTGCAAACTGTGTTTTACCAATAAGTTTGAAACCTAAAATGTGAACCAGTTACACAGTGCCAACAAAAAGAAAGTTCCTGGAAAACAGAGGTTGAAGAGCAACACGGGTAAAAAAAGAGGTCTGCAGATGCTGGAGATCACAGCTGAAAATGTGTTGCTGGTTAAAGCACAGCAGGTTAGGCAGCATCCAAGGAATAGGAAATTCGACGTTTCGGGCATAAGCCCTTCATCAGGATCCTGATGAAGGGCTTATGCCTGAAACGTCGAATTTCCTATTCCTTGGATGCTGCCTAACCTCCTGTGCTTTAACCAGCAACACATTTTCAGTTGAAGAGCAACACGTCTGGCAAGGCAAAAGCATCATCTCAGTTAGCCCTGCAGACAGGAGTCAATGAACTGCCATCATGGTTTTTCCCTCCACCGCTCATCCCAACCATTTTTTCCCCGAGTCAGAGAGGAGGGAGGGACGAGGACAAGAGGGTGGAGGAGTGGGAGGGAGGGACAAGGACAAGAGGGTGGAGGAGGGGGGAGGGAGGGACGAGGACAAGAGGGTGGAGGAGGGGGGAGGGAGGGACGAGGACAAGAGGGTACGGGGGGGGGGGGGGGGAAGAGCAGAGTGGCAGAGGATGAATAAAAAGGTAGAAAGAAAAAGGTAGGAAGGATAGATTACTTAGTGTGGAAACAGGCCCTTCAGCCCAAAAAGTCCACACCAACCCGCCGAAGCGCAACTCACCCAGACCTGTTCCCCGACATTTACCCCTGCACCTAATACTACAGGCAATTTAGTATGGCCAAATCACTTAACCTGCACATTTTTGGACTGTGGGAGGAAACTGGAGTACCCAAAGGAAACCCACGTCGACACAGGGAGAATGTGCAAACTCCACATAGTCAGTCGCCTGAGGTGGGAATTGAACTCGGGTCTCTGGCTGTGAGGCAACAGTGCTAACCACTGTGCCACCGTGCTGCAGGAAGGAGGAGAGAGAAGGCAGAGGACCTTTGATATTCCATTAGTTTCTAGGCTGTGCTATGCTTTAAATTAACATTGGAAAATATTAAAATAGTAACCAGCATTCATCAAAAATATGTGTTCAATTTCCCACTTAACAAGGCTGTAGGCCTGGATCACGGACAGCTAGAGCAGAGCAAACTGTAGGCCTGGAGCAGATTGGGGATGGTTGTTGGACATGAAGTCTAGCAGGGGCAGACAGTGGCTGGCAAGGCCAGTCAGACTACATGTGGAAACCCCTGCACTGAGTTACTGCAATGTAGTGTTTCCTCTAATTTAATCGGATTGTACTGTTTATTAGAAATAAATTTTTGAAACATACAAACTTTGAATCGCCGTGAGATGGTGCAACTTTGGGTGTAGGTTTGCTCGCTGAGCTGGGAGGTTCATTTTCAGATGGTCAGTCATCCTACTAGGTAACATCTTCAGCGAGCCTCTGAATGAAGCTCCCCTTAATATTCTAAGCTCCAATGGCAAACAATCCCAGCATCCTCAGCCGTTCCTCATATGTTACATACCATTCCAGGGATCATCCGTGTGAATCTCCGCTGGACACGCTCCAGTGCCAGTATGTCCCTCCTGAGGTGTGGGGACCAAAATTGGACTCAGTACTGCAAATGGGGCTTAACCAGAACTTTATAAAGTTTGTTTGTTTTACCTTTGAAATGGATACACAACTCCCCAAATCTGTGTTAATTATTCCAATATGGTCTACAACCTCTGCCTATTCACCCTCTCCCCACCTTGACAATGTCCTGCAGCCATTCTGATATGCTTGATCCTGACATCTGAAAGACAATATAGCATCCTGGAATCACAACTATGGCCACAAAAATCGCCAAATCTACTTCCATCGTTAACAAATCCACTACTGTCTTCCACACTTCTAACCTCATGAACACCCAGTGCTCCGACCTGGACTCTAGTTGGTCTCCATAGACAAACCATCATCCCAATTGTTACGAAGCCAAAAGAGTGTATATGTTCACTTCAAAACAGCAAGTTTGTTTTCTGAATTTAAGTAAACTTTAAGTGCAGGCTCAGCTACCTAAATGGAAAGACTAAGAAACAAGCTGTTCCAAAAATAGATACATGTACCTGAGTTTTGGTTGTTGCTGACACCAATTCAAACTTAAACTGATTGGACATAATTTATCCAATGTCCAAAAACTCAATTGAGTTTGGATTTATTGTTTTGACAACCTTGGACCGATGAGATGGTACGATGTTGGGGGGAATAAAATGCAGACATTTTGAAAATTCAGCAGAGAGCAACTACCAGCTGAAAACGTGTTGCTGGTTAAAGCACAGCAGGCCAGGCAGCATCTCCTGAGATGCTGCCTGGCCTGCTGTGCTTTAACCAGCAACACATTTTCAGCTGTGATCTCCAGCATCTGCAGACCTCATTTTTTACTCAGAGAGCAACTGCCAATCAACTGAGTGACTACCATCGAGCTAACTGCTCATCTAAAATCGTCCTCTCGAAGAAACTAGAAGACACTTTCTCAAAAAAAAGGACTTTTTCCTGTGAAACATACTCCCAGTAAAAAAAAAATGACACAGGGAAATCAGCAGACAGAAGATTAACAACAGAGAAGACAGATACTGTGTGGACCTGAGATTAATTTAATGTTATTTAATAATTGTTACTGGAAAAGCATGCTAACAGGATTGTGTTCAGTTAGGGGAAGTGTATTCAGTTTGTTAATAGTTCTGTTTAGTGTCAAGAAACTAAATTGTTATTTTTAAATAATGGAAATTAGGTGTTGTCAGTCACACATTTTAATAGATTGAGACGAGGAGCACTTTTCTGGATGTTTGGTATTTATTAATTAATAGAAGAGCTTGACCTCTGCGTCAAAACAAAAGTGGTTTTTGAGTAAGATTCACTATTTCTTCTTCAAATCTGGTAGTCAACCATTCCTTCTCTATCTACACTTCCTTAACCCAAGAGATATCCATGAACCACTTAGCCTGGTGAATACTCTAATACCCCAAACTGCTGATCAAGCTCCCTGAAAAAAAAGCTGGAGTTGCTCTGGGCACAGGCATTTCCTGTGCACTTAGTCATCTTAAGACTTTTCTGGGGGTTTGGATTTGTCATGTACGGCAAAAGGTGTAAAAGAAAATGTCACAAGCTTGCGTCCAGAGATATATCTTAATTGATCAGAATATGAACCCTTGCCTGTACTTTACCTTTACTTCTATTTAAGTACAGACTACAAAGGCCCTGTCAAACTTAAACCTCATTAAAATCTACCAAGTGAGCTTTTGTTTTATATCAATTATTTTAGAGTTCAAAATTGAGTACAGCATTAATGTCCAATAACTGCAGTCCTGTGATAATCACACTTCAAACTTTGTTAAAACAGCTCGGCTTCCAATTGCTCTTTTTAATCTCACTGCTATCACTAGAGTTCCACACAGGTCACCACCAATATGTCTGCTTAAGCCTCATTTAATCAGCTCATCATTTTAAAGCTGACCACCAAGAGCTGTGAAATTCAGCAAAGAATGCATTTTCAAATGGAAGAGGACAAAAAGATAGGCCAGCTAAAAAATGATGGTTCGAAATCAGGTTGCCAAGGACCACAAATTGCAACGTCATTGAAAACAAAAAGAAACCTCTACTGCCAGAAACAGTTCTGTTCGGTCAACCAATAGGAGAAACCTCCATTACTCAAGTATAGAAACCATCATTGCTACTGAATTCTAACTAAATTTATAACCCCCATTAAAAATAATTATCAAACAAGTAACAGATCTGCAACAATAAGTGCTGCATCAAATTTCCATGTCAGGTATTTGAACAGGTAGGAAAACTTTGTTATTCCCAGGAAGCATCAAATGAGTTTATTTACCCCTTGATATTACTGTTGTCATCAGTATCTGTAATGCATTAGTTTTATAATATGTATTTTTAATCCAGTAGCTATCCATATTTAACTTGGTAACTTTAAGCTATAGTTGTGTAATTGACTAACCTTTAGTTTAAATCAAAAGCTCTGACTTTTTTTCAAAAATTGGAAGACAAAGTTGAAAGTACAGTTGTGACACATTTTCAACATGCACCTCATGTAGTCATGATAATTGAAAATAATGACTCCCTTCTCCTTTTAAAGGGACATGAACTGGCAGAGACACATGTCTAAGTGTTACAAAGGTGTATAGGTACTATACATTTAAGAGTCGAAAAGCTAGTAAAACTGCCTGACACAGCAGCATTCTGAACATGGTAACAATGTAACACATGGTCGACAAAGTGTAGCTGAGTTGCCACAAGACAAAAACAAAGTCAAATTCACCCAGTTTAAATTATGCCCCAAGATACCAAACTCCAAGTTTGAATTTAGTATTTCTAGAATATTGAAACCAATGAAACAATCCAATGTTTTGGGGTATAAAACCAGACATTTTGAACAATTGAGAAAGGACCACCCAAAGATCAACAGAAGTAGGCTACTAGTTTAAGAGCTCAGAGGTACGGTCTGGGGAAGGAGTTTGCGCAGCAAAATATCAGACTCTGCCAGAGGTGACTGGTTTTTAAATGTCAATTTATTTTTGTAAATCTAAAATCAGGATTTTTTTTTTAAAATTGGACTCATTGTAGAGTGGGGGGTTAAAGATTGTTTTAAGAGAAAGGAGTCGTAAATAGTAGTTAGTTTTAATATTCTCTGTTGCACTTAAAGTTGTTAATTTCCCCCTCAAATTTTAAGATAGCTCTTTCCCTCTCAAATTTTAAAGATTTCAGCACAGGGTGAATCTTTTCTGTGTTGCTAGTTTGTTTGCAGAGGGGTTTACCCCATGTTGTAACACTAAGGATTAAATTCATTTGAGCAGAAATTATGCAGTGCTATACTGTCAGAGGTCTTTTTGATGAGTTAAATTGAGGCTGGTCTGCCCTCTTGGATGGATGGATGGATGGATGGATGGATGGATGGATGGAAGAAAGAGGTCCCATGGTAGTATTTTGGGATGAGCTCGTGCCATCTTGGCCAAATTTTAATCCTAAACCAATATTATAAAAGGATTGATCATCTGGCCATCTGTTTGTGGGAACTTAAGCACCAAAATACCATATTTCCCCACATTTACAACACTCCTAGCAAGAGATAATGGGCACATACCTGGTTGAACATGAACTAACATTCAATATGATCATGGCTGATCTCGGGTTTCAAATCCACTTGTGTGCCCATTTACCATTGCCCTTGAGCATGTCTAGACTTGAAAAAGATCTGCCATTCCAAACTTAATGATATTCAGTAATGGATCATCCACAAACTCCTGGGGTGAACAAATTCAAAAATGTACAGCACCTTGAGTGAAGTAATTTCTCACTTCCATCCTAAATGTACCTTAAGCTATGCTCTTGTTCTCAATTGCCCAGCTAGGGGAAATTTAATTTCTTGGTGACTTTCTAATGTTTAACAAATCTTCAGAAATTTGTATGCTCCATAAGGGTAATGTCTAATTTTTCTAAAGTCTACAGCATAGGCTCAGTAAATTGTGCCAATCACAGGAGAACTCTCATTTCCTATAACTTTGCACTTGAGGCAGCAAACATTGACAATATAGTCTTCCTCATAGGTGATAAATAAAATTGCATGTATTCCAGTTAGTGTCATTGAAGGCTGATACATTCATAATTGATTTTTTAAAAAAGTCTAAAAATTTAACCTGTTCAGACATAATACCTCCATATCAAGGAGACCTGAACTCAGACCTTCTTATCCAGAGGTAGGGACACTACCACTGTGCCACAATACCAAAAAGCTTTTTTAGGTTGACTCCAGTCCCCTAATAAAAGCCAATATGTAGGAAACAATACCTTCTTCACCAGTTGCACACCTGCACATGGAAGGAAAAAATAAGTCCTTAACATTAATAATGCTCACACCTGCATTAAAACTATTTGGCATTTCTATTCACTTTTACATATTGCACTCTAACGGTCATGTGTCTTTATCTGTTCAAAGAACATGTCCTCCTCACAGCCTACATTCCATTTGCCTTCTTTAAATAATTGATATAGAATCTAAGTAAATGGAGTCGAGCATTAATTCTTAAGGCACTTGAGTCACAACTGCTAACTATTCACCCTTTAACTTTTCAAATATTGACTGAGTGTTAAGGGCTTGGATGCAGAAAATGTGTACAAGAAAATTCTGATTCAGTATGTGGATGTACTTAATAGATAGCAAGACTTGACTGACTCTAGGGAAGAAAGAATGGGCAGGCGACTGAGGGGTCAGTGGGGGACCAGCGACCATTATGCTATTGGTTTTTAAAGTGTGACGAAAAACGATAGATCTGATCTACAATGTTGAAGTTCTAAATTGGAAGACAATCAATTTTGACGAGATTAGGCAAAAACTAATCAAAAGTTGACAAGGGCAGATACTTGGCTGGTACATGAGAAATAAGATAATGAAAGTCCAGATACAGTACATTCCTATTAGGGTGGAAGGCTGGTAGGTGTAAGGAATGTTCGATGACTAAAATGTCAATCATTCAATTTAAGACAAAAAGGAAACATATGTAAGGTTTAGCAGCAGAGATCAAGTGAATCCTTAGAAGAGTATAAAGGAGCTAAGAGTATGCTTAAGAGGGAAATCAGGAGGGCAAAAAGGGAATAGAGTTAAGGAAGATCTAAAGGAATTATACAAATAATTGAGAACAAAAAAGGGGTAACAAGGGAGAGAATAGGGTCGCACAAAGATCAGCGAGGCCGCCCACATGTGGAACAGCAGGTGACTGGGAGATACTAAATTAGTATTTTGCCATCAGTATTTACTGAGGAGGATATGGAAGCTAGAGAACTTGAGGAAATAAACAGTAACATCTTGGAAAATATCCAGAGGTGGTGGGACTGGATGCCTTAAAATGCATAAAAAAAGGTGGATAAATCCCTCGGTGTTACCAAGAATTCTGTGGAAAGCCAGGGAAGTGACTGCTGGGCCCCTTACGGAGATATTTGTATCATCAATAGCCATAGGCAAGGTGCCAGAAGACTGGAGATTGACCAACATGGTACCATTATTTTAAAAAAAGGTGCTGAGGAAAAGCCAGGGAACGATACACCAGTGAGCATGACATCAGTGGTCAGCATGTTATAGGGGTTACTGACGGGCTCAATGAATTAGGACTGGCAAGAACTAATTTAGGATAGTCAATATGCCTTTATGCAAGGTAAATAGTGTCTCACTAATTTGAGTGTTTTGAAAAAAAAGTAACAGAATTGGAGGAGGCAGAGCAGTAGACTGATCTATGTGGTATTCAGCATGGCTCCACAAGTTAGCGAGGTTAAATCACACTGAATCCAGACAGAATGGGCTCAATGGAAGACAACAGAAGGTGGTGGTGCAGGGTTGCTTTTCAGACTGGAGATCTATGACCAGTGTCCCACGAGGAGCATTGCTGGGTACACTGCTTTTTGTCATTTACATAAATGATTTGGAAGTGAACATAGGAGATATAGTTAAGTTAGTTTGCAAATGACACCAAAATTGGGAGTGTAGTGGACAGCCAAGGTTATCTCAGATTACAACAGGATCTTGATTAGATGGGCCAACGCATGCTGTATTTTGGAAAGGCAAATCAGGGCAGGACTTTTTCACTTAATAGTAAGGTCCTAGGGAGAATTGCTGAACAAGACAACCTTGGAGTGCAGGTTCATAGTTACTTGAAAGTGCAGTCCCAGGTAGATAGGATAGTGAAAACATTTGGAATGCTTGCCTTTACTGGTCAGTGCATTGAGGAAAGAGAGTTGGGAAGTCATGTTTGCAGCTGTACAGGACATTGGATAGGCCACTTTTGGAATACAGTATTCAATTCTGGCCTCCCTCTTACCAGATGAGGTGAAACTTGAAAGGATTCTGAGATTTACAAGGGTGTTGACAGGCTTGGAGGGTTTGAGCTGCAAGGAGACAATAGATTGGAGCATTGGAGGCCGAGGGGTGACCTCATACAGGTTTACAAAATCATGAGGGCTATGGATTGGGTGAATAGCCCAGATCTTTCCCCTGGGGTAGTGGAATTCAAAACTAGAGGATGTATATTTATATCTTTCCCCTCTCACCTTAAAAAGGTACACAAGAAGCAACTTGTTCACTCAGAGGGCAGTACGCGAATGGAATGAGGTGCCAGAGCAAGTGGTAGAAGTTGGTACGATTACATTTAAAAAGGCCTATGGATTAGTACATGAATAGAAAGAGTTTTAAGGGATATGGATAAAATACTGGCAAATGGGACTAGATTAATTTAAGATATCTGGTCCACATGGACAAGTTGGACTGAAGGGTCTGTTTCCATGCTATACGGCTCTATGACTCGATATTCAGACAGCCATTTTTTAAAAAAATGAGATGACACCTATTATTAGCCAAGCCACGCCACCTTGAGAATGTAATTCAGGGATAAGAGGGAGTGCCTCAAAAGCGAGTGCTTCCAAATAAATCTGTTAGACTATGACCTGGTGTTGTGATTCTCATCAAGAAACTAATTCATGTCCAGTTAAATAATGCATCCCAAAAGAAATGTTAAATTTTCAGAATATTCGTGTCTGTGGTCCTTGAACTATAAAAAGGTCCATTTCCCAACCAACCATTCAAGAAGCAGGTCCATAATTTGTTTCACCACACCAACTGGCCGATAACTCAGGTAGAATCTAGGCAACGATTATTTAAATAATTCTGCAGAAATTGGTATCCTATCACCATTATTTACACATGGAGTCCCCTTGGCACTGATCTCACTCCCTCAGAGCCAGATTTGTAGTTGCGCTTTGGCAGGTCGGTGTGGACTTGTTGGGCCGAAGGGCCTGTTTCCACATTAAGTAATCTAATCTAACCTCATCTCAATGAACATCATGTCTGATCTTATCTGTCCAAGCAAATTAAACAGCCTCGATCAGGGAACTTACTCTATGAAGTCCATCTTCCTGAAAAGCTGATGCTCAAAACATTGACTTGCCTGCTCCTTGGATGCTGCCTGACTGGCTGTGCTTTTCCCAGCACTACCTTTTTTTTTACCTGGCTACTCTCGTTATAAATATTACAATCATCATAGATATTGTGCATTTTACTTTGAACCCAAACGCCTCAAACACTCAATGGAGCATCACTGTTCAGTGTTATTGGTCTCCAATTGGACCACAAATGGATTTACCACCTCCCAATTCAAGGTTCTTCATCAAGATGCCTTTAACCCTGGCACTGAACAGGCAACAATCTTTAGAGCTCCAAATCATGACCATAAAGACAGCATCTTTTCCTGCTGACTATCCTCTGCCCTATCACAACTCCTTTTTGGTTTCCACCACATGATTAGCATTCTGCACCATTGTCTGTTTGCCCATCTGCTCTGCAGTCTTCCTTTCCAACGACGCAGGTAGCAAACACCTCATACCATCGGTCACATTCAAGATATAAACCAAAACAAGTGAATGATGTAAATGAGAAAAAACAAGATGTAGCTTTTTGGAGTTAACTCTGATTGCTCTCCACAGGTGCTGCCAGTCCTGCTGAACTTTACATGCAATCTCTACTTTTGGGTCCACATTGAATGTTGCAGTTCCATTATCTGCTGCATACCTGACTTTCAGACTCAATCCATTATCCCTGAGCAAATCTACAGTTCTATGTATCCCAAATCCGAGAGCCAACTATACAGCTCCCCCCCCCCTTTGGTGCTCTGCAATGCTTGTAACTTAATTGTTCATCTCAGCAATTGTGACAGAGTCACTCAAGCCACAGGCACTGAGGCAGCTATAGCTTTGCAGCCTTTCAGATATTCCTACATGTGGCTGTCATGGCTAACCACCATTCTTATCATGGCTGTCTAACCTAAAATTTAGTTAATCACACAGACAAGTTAATGTTCAGAAAAAAGTAAAAAGGAGCACCTCTTACCTCTAGAATTTTTATCTTTACCAAATACCCAACTTAACACTCAGGTTTTACTTCAGTGGTTCTCTGGAGTTGAAATGCTGAGCTCGTGAAAGGCATTGTAATAAAAGCAAGTCAACCATATTAATTCCATTCTCTTGCATTCCCTTCACAGAGCGAGTCCAGGTTGAAAAGTGAACCAATAAACCCTTTTAGCTCTGCACTGCCCAAGTACATTATTGACTTGATCAAAATCTCTAAATGCCTACCCATGTCTAACAGGACCGTCAGCCCTGAAACTCGATTTCTAATTATAAGTTAATATTTGCACTATTGTAATTATTGTCCTGAATGAGCATAGAACAATGCACACCTCCATCATTGGCTTATTGTAATATTCTTAGAATTATAGGGCCAATCCTGCTTTGCCAGACTGGATGAAGCTCTCACTAGAAAACATTTTTTTTTCTTTTCCATATGAGTTCCATCTCACTGAGGAAGTTTTAGAACAGTTGTATGTGGATTGGCCTAAAAACTATGCCTATTGTTTGACAGTTAGATTGTTTCAGCTGCTGAAACAATGTATCCTAACACTTAAAAACAATATAAAAGCATTCCAAACAAAATCCTTTTCCCATCTTCCAAAGCAAAGATATTCTTCTGAAGTTCCATATCTGCATCTTCCAATATAATTAGTTCTTTGCTCAGATCCTATCAATGTCAAGATTTGTTGAAACACATCTACTGATTTATCACTATATGCACCCAGTGTTATGACACGGCAGCGAACCCTTTTGCTAATTAAACCAAACACCTAGAAAAGCTCACTTCACCTCAATCTGTTAAAAGTATGAGTGACAGAGAACTCACAAATTCCACTAGTTAAATAAAAAAGTATTAAATTTGTTCGCTTTTAAAAGAATACTAAACAACAACTGTTTACAACTCTAAATCTTTCTCTTAACTGCTTGTTATCTGCCTCCAACTCTATAACATAGCATTCCAATAAACTCATTAAAATTCCATAAACTTAATTTCAAAACCACCCAGCGGCTGTTGTCGGCATCAGTCTTCCTAGTCTTTGGTCTTTTGCTGCAAAGTAGTTTCTTATGAGAAAAGGTACGTTTGATAGAGTGTGTTGCCGGCAGTTACTCTGGTGATTGCAGTTGCTCTCACTAGCTAACTCTCAAAATATCTGCTTCTTTATATTCAAATATTGAATCGTGTCATTGGTTCAATGTTGACAAAACAATACATTCAAAATCGACTGGACTTTAGTATCCTGGGGGATAATTTAAACTGATTCGTTAAATTCAAATGGCTGTCAATATAGCAGCCAAAACTCAGGTATTTACTTCACAGCCAAAATGTTACATATTTTAAATTTTCCAGTACACTCAGACTGCTAAATCAGTCATATGACAGATACCTGCAAGTTCTCAGGGCAAAACAAGCTTTCATTCTCTGAAAGATACGGTACACACCTTCAACTTCATAACACAAGGAACAGTGAAGTTTCATTTTGTGCGCACTACAGGCAGATCATAACTTACAATATAATAGGAAGAAGAACAGTGAGAAATACAAAGTTACTACTGCGAAGACACAAATTTACATTAAATCTGAAATTTGAGAGGTCCATTCAGAAGTCTAACAACAGTGGGGAAGCAGCTGTTTTTGAACCTGCTGGTTCATCTTTAAACTTTAGTATCTTCTGTCTGATGGAAGAGGTTGGAAGAGATTATGACCAGGGTGAGGGATCTTTGATGGTGTTAGCTGCCTTTCCGAGCCGCGATAAGTATAGGTGGAGTCAATAGATGCGAGGTAGGCTTTCGTGACAGACTGAGCTGTGTTCATAACTCTGTAGTTTCTTACAGTCTTGGTCATAGCAGTTACCAGACCAAGTCATGGTGCATCCAAATAGAATGCTCTCTTTGGTCCATGTATACAAGATGACAAAAGTCCTTACGAACATACCAAATTTCCCTCTGCTCCAAAAGGAAGAGGAGACTTTGGTGTGCCTTCTTGACCGTATTGGAATGACAAAAATATCAATTCTTATTCCCTGGTTGAAACATTTTATACATTGCACACCAGTTAATATGCAGCAACATTGTTACAAGTGAAATAAAAGTTTACTCTAATGGAATTTCTAAATTTTCTCATTTTAAAAGCATGAAGTACGTTACCATGTGTCTCAACTGTAGAAAATGATAAGCAGACAAGCTCATCGAGCCCTGTGGTACAGAAAATGCCCTGTGACGTACCAAGTCTATCCTTGCCAAAGATGCTTCATTTAGTGCTACATTTAATCAAACACTCCAAGAAAACTTATGGTAAAAAGTCCACGAAGTTTAGCCCCATACTCAAACATAGGAAAATAAATTGTTGTTTGTTTATTTAAACAGTGGAAATTAGGAGTTTTCTTTCACTCCTTTTAGCAGATTATGAGGAGAGGTGAACTTTTCTGGGGTGCTAGTTTTAATTAGCAGAGAAGTTAGACCTGCACATCGTAACATTATTTCCCTAAGACACTGCTCTGCAGCTGCAATGCAGATTATAACATTAGTACAGTACACAAAAAACACATGTTCTTTTCAAATTAACCTTAAAAGACTTGGCATGACAGTGACTTTGTTAATTAACATTCACCAAAGTAACTGACCATATATTAAAGCAACACAATAATTTTGTCGTATGGTTATTTTTCTTTCATAAAAATTAGAAATAGATAGTTAAAAATTATGAAATTAAACATTGGAAAAAAAGTCAGATGCTGAAAAGTTTTCAAACCTGAATGTCAAATATATACAAAGAGTGCACATCTGCTCAATCTAAATTTAGCCTTTTGTAAAGAAAAACCCAAGAAAAAAAATGACAGCATCAGATTTCACATTAAGTAATTTGTTACATTTGCCAAGAGCAAATAAGACCATAAGACATAGGAGAGGAAGTAAGGCCATTCGGCCCATCGAGTCCACTCCGCCATTCAATCATGGCTGATGGGCATTTCAACTCCACTTACCCGCATTCTCTCCGTAGCCCTTAATTTCTTGTGACATCAAGAAGTTATCAATCTCTGCCTTGAAGACATTTAGCGTCCCGGCCTCCACTGCACTCTGCGGCAATGAATTCCACAGGCCCACCATTCTCTGGCTGAAGTGTCTTCAGAAGAGAAATCTGGATTTACCCCCTCTAATTCTAAGGCTGTGTCCACAGGTCCTAGTCTCCTCGCCTAACATAAACAATTTCCTAGCGTGCACCCTTTCCAAGCCATGTATTATCTTGTAAGTTTCTATTAAATCTCCCCTTAAATCTTCTAAAGTTCAATTAGAACAATCCCAGGATCCTCAGCCGTTCCTCGTATGTTAGACTAACCATTCAAGGGATCATCCGAGAGAATCTTCGCTGGACACACTCCAGTGCCAGTATGTCCTTCCTGAGGTGTGGGGACCAAAATTGGACACAAATGGGGCCTAACCAGAGCTTTATAAAGTCTCAGTAGCACAACAGTGCTTTTATATTTCAACCCTCTTGAGATGAATGCATTGTTGTCATTTACTTTTTTAATCACGGACTCAACCAGCATGTTTACCTTTACAGTATCCTCGACGAGCACTCCCAGATCCCCTTGTACTTTGGCTTTACAAATTTTCTCACCGTTTAGAAAGTGCACGACCTTGCATTTGCTCACGTTGAATTCCAGCCACCATTTCCTGGACCACTCTCCCAAACTGTCTAGATCCTTCTGCAGCCTCCCCACTTTCTCAGTACTACCTGCCTGTCCACCTAACTTCGTATCATTGGCAAACTTCGCTAGAATGCACCCAGTCCCTTCATCCAGAAGTGATGATAATCCAATCCTTTCTGCCTTTTTTCCAAAAATGTATTTTGCAGTTCAAAAAATTCTTGTCTATTAAAATAATCAAACCAACTCAAATAATTTATACTGATTACAGGGCTTGCAAAATGTGCCAAATTGGGTGATTAGACTCTTCTTTTACAAGGAAGATGTGAAAAAAAAATACAAGAATAAGCTCATCAGCAACTCAGCTTATATAATTTGATGCACAGAGATACAGAATCTTAAAAACATGCCACCTTGAACCAGACTGTACTGGAAAGAATAGTATGGGAGAACAAAGTAAATATTAAATAAATGCATGGAATAGCCCAATTTGTAAATCTGATAGATGTTTGATATGATAGAGGCCGTTTCAACAGCTCAGCACAGAAACACAAGAACACAAGTGGAAGCATCCAGCTGCTTTATAATTGTACACAGATACAATAGATTCTCATTCACATGTATTTACAGCTTCATACTTAAACAGCCTAAAATCCAGATAACGCAAGAAATTGGAGGTCTCAATGTCAATTAGAGGCGTTAAAATAACTGTCATGACAGAGGAAAAAAAAGTAAATCTGAGCAAGAGTCACTAATAAAATAATCCACCTCAGATATATACAGTGTTTACCATCATACCAAAAGTGAGATTTGTTTCAGAGCACGCTCACCTGCCTCTGTTGCTACCTCTCCCAACATCAGCATAAATCTCAGTACCATCCTTTATTTTAAATAAAATTAATATTTTATTAACCCCAGTGAACATTATGAGCCAGACATTATCCTGTCTTCGAATAAAGGTATTAGAATTTTATCAGAAACCAGATCAAATGATCTGAAAATAAAGTTGAACACTAGATTAAATGATCTGGTTTCGTTTTATGTAAAAACTAAAAATATGCACTTTGTTTACAGGAGTTTTAGATAAGTGGGCAAGAATGGGATAGTTCAATGTAAATATTTACAATCTACCCACTGGGTGCTCCCAGCAAACCAAAATGTTAAAGTTGAAGCAAAGAGTTCAAATTTAAGTGATTCTTGATGCAGACCTGAGAATAAAACTCAAAGCAATTGTTATAGTTCTGAGAAAGTAATTTGAATGACAAAAGTAAATCTTGCAAAAACACCCACAAACCTTTTTTGTTTTACATATGCAATTACTGGTGCAAAAGAGGTTACCACCAAATATCACAGTGGCTAAAAGCCACATACGTTGCTCATTCTACATAATAATAACTGATGAGATACTTACCTGTGGGCAAAATTAAAATCCTTAGCCCTTCACAAAATGATCCTAAGAAAATCAAAAGCGAGGAACAGCAACTATGCTTCAGACCTGTTTTGAATTTCCTCAAACTGTTCTGCAATAGGCCAGTCTCCAAAATGTCATTCCAGACCTCACCGACTGTCGGTGCACTGCTATTCTCTAAATTACGTACAATCATGCATCAAAACATTATATCCTCACTCAAGCTCCTGTAGGCCATACAAGGAAATACATTTGAGTACATATGTACTAGAGTTCATATCTGATGCACGTGAGCCAACATAGGACAACTGGGATGCGCATTGTGCTGCATCACTAAGGAACTGGAGCAAATGAAGAGTACAGATATATAATGGCCATTTGGCATACTCATTTTTCAATGCAGAAATCAGTTTTCAACAAAAGTACAATAACTTGGTAACTAAAAGGCACAGAACACAGACTGAGAAGGAAGTGAGCCTCAATGGTTTATAAAAATAATTTGACAGGGAAACATTAAAAACAGAATAATAACTCTTTAAAGAGTCAGTCTAAAGCCTTCAATGAACCCTTCCAGTGATCCGGCCATCAAACTTTTAAAAGGAAGCGATGCAATTTGAATAGTGAACAGACAGTAATATCAGATTTTTTATCTTATAATTACTAGTGTGAAGTTCTAGCTAAATGGCATCACAAATATTTTCAGATCCATTCTCATATAATGAATACAGGTACTCAGTCTAAATCAGAGGTTGTGTTACTGCACATGGTGTACTTAATACAACCCATTTTAGCTTGGTTTAACTCCAGTATCAACAATCTTTCAGTAAAAGCGCTTCAATTTTTGAACAGTCACTCTGGGCTAATATGAAAATGTGTTATTGCCAGCACCTAGGGCTGTTCTTAAAAAAAACTCCAAACAAAAAAAAAAATTCAGTGCGTGATGGTTCATGGAGCCACGGGTGCAGTTCAGTATACTCATATCAAAGTCACAATGATCTGGCAATGGAGTAGATTCAAGCAGTTTCATTTGTCTCCATGGCTTTGAGTGGCTTAATCATATGGTCTGGTTTGTTGCCTGCAGCATAGTGCTCCCACATCTGCATGTAGAGGCGCTCCAGATCCATAGTATACTGTTTGGTGTTGAACAGGGGGCTGCTTACTCTTTGTTTCCACACCTTTCCTCGGATTTTCTTCAGACTGCATAAGAAAACAACAAACACAATGTTAAAACACTATCAAATTTAAATATGCAGAAACAGAGCTCTCTATACTCAAACAATATCAAGCACACTTTTTTTCCCTGCAAAATGTACTACACATTTGGTTACTAAATATTCAAAAGATTCATTGACCTGCCATTCTGGTGCGAAGACTCTACATGAAGACATGGAATGCCCACTTTCCAACAGTGCTTGCAAATAAAAGCCAAAATTTATTCTTAACTTATTTCTTTTGAAATATGGAAATAGCAGGTTTACTGAATATGTCACATTGTCTTTACAGATTTTCGATAATGCGCTTTTGAGAATGAGAGACAATATTTGCCAACCTTGGTAGAGTACTGACATGCACGATCTCTTAATATTCCCTCTTCTTATAAACAACCAAGTGAGACTTACAGATTTGTACTCCTTAAATATTTTCAAATGTATCAGATCTTCACCTGTTTAGGTATGTACCATCAACAAATAGAGGAGTTAAAAAAAAATCACTATCCAGAAAGGTTTTTTTAACATTCCAGTTCAAAATCTTCAAACATGCAACTGAAAAAAAATTCTTTGAAAATTAACAGAGGAGCAATGATTTATCTCCAGATTATCCCAATTAGCTATACAATTATACAAGCTCCTGTATGCACCACAGGTTTCAAAACAACAGACCCCTGTCCTCAGTTAACTAATTAAGTCAATACTGATCCAAGATGTTCTCTGAGGCAGTGGTAGTATCTCTAGCTCTGGATTGGGAGACCCAGATTCAAGCCTTATCTGCTACAGAGGTGTGTAATAACATCTCTGAATAGGTCAATTTGGGGAAAAAAGGGTTAATTTAAAAAATTGACCCAAGCAACAACACCAATCTTCTTCCTTTATAAAAGGGAGTACAAGCAGAAAACGCATGAAAGTTTCCGATAAACTAAGATATGTAGACTCCTACGATGCTTCAACAGAACCGCTGCATTCCTTGAGAAAGGTGATGCAATCATCTAAGTAAAACAAAGCATCTCCAAAACCAGTCCTTTAATTCTTACCTTTGGAGTAGGCTATATCATATTAACGTACTGTACATCTTGCATACAGCACAGCAGAAGTATAATCCATTGCATACAACACCAAGCCGAAGTATTTCACTCATTTGGCAATTTAATAACTTGGTCAACATTCAAATAACCAATTTCTATCTGCCTGTTTCAACCAGTTTCAATAGCTTTCTTTATTGAATTCAGATTCTGTACATGTACTCAATGTCAAAGAAAACCGATTTTAAAAAATCAATACCAAATTGCTGCACTTCTGTATTATGTAAACTGACAACTTAAGTCAGTAAAACAGAAAGAGAGTGTTGAATTTTATTAGAACGTACTATTCCATATCTGTTCCCAAAAGAACAGCAATATCCTCATACTCTTGTCTGGTCTTTGCAATCAGTTCTGGACATCCCAAACACATTAGCTGTGAAGCTGCAACACGAGATGCAAGTGTTTCACCTACAAGGAAAATAAAACATTTAACATATGGAAGTGCAAATGTAAACCAAACATAGATTCATATTACACAAATCAACCACACTTTGGGAACTCCTGGTTTAAGTATGAGGCTTAGTGAGGCAGCAAGCTCTTACGTAGTAATAGAAGTCTTGGAACTTCAACTGACAGTTGTGAGGACCTCTTAAATGGTGGCTTTTATTTTCCTGTTCAGAGGTAGATAAAATGAGAGCGCAAGAAAGGGTGAGAAAAAAAAGGAGAAAGAATGAAAGAGGGGAATGGAGATCGATCACTGCACACTGGAGGTCTTTTTTTCTCTTGTACAGTTGACAAACATCTACAAAAATGTTCGTGTTGTTTAACATTGTTTGCACATAAACCCCACCTCCTCCAAACCAAGTATATCCAGCAATTAAAGCTACAAGTCTAAACTCTTATTATTCAAAGTTTAGTTGATTTAAATCAGTAATCAACAACTCAATCCAAGAAATCACACCCATTCAAAGTTTTGGTGAATCTTTTGTAATTCAGAATATCCAAATAATTTCATGCTCCCAGTTCCTCATCCTCAAAGAAATACTTTCTCCCAACATATTTGAATATTCACGAATGATGCTTAGTGCTGTGGTGATTAATCCACTGCATATAAACTTACATGGAAGTACCCTTCATATGGGTTGAAAACCATCAAATATTCACAAAAGAATATGGAGAATGCTTCCTTCCAAAAAGGAACAGTAATGGAGTTCCAAATAGAATGGAATATAGTGCAGAGAAATGTGTTAATTTTATTGAGGAAAAAGTAAGGAATGTCATATGGTAAGACATTTCAAAAAGTAGAACAACTTTTCAGGGTCAGAATTCTTAGTTGATTTCTTTAGCCATGCTGCATGTAACAGCCCTGCTCAAATATCAAGACAGATATTGTCAGCGATTGTCCTGATTTGTTTCAAGTGACTTTCATTAAAAAGAGTAGGGTTTACTCTTTTATCAAAGTCTGCTACAAAAGTACACACACTAGAAATTTTCAACTTAATCACCTATCAAGATGACCTTCAACAGGAAATTCATTACACATTTTCTTCAGCCAGAGAATGGTGGGCCTGTGGAATTCAATACCAGAGTGCAGTGGAGGCCGGGACGCTAAATGCCTTCAAGGCAGAGATTGATAAATTCTTGATGTCAGAAGGAATTAAAGGGCTACGGGGAGAATGCTGATAAGTGGAGTTGAAATGCCCAGCCATGATTGAATGGCAGAATGGACTCGATAGGAGTGGAAGTAAGGCCATTCAGCCTATGTCTTATGGTATTATTTATGAAAGTGAACTTCAGAGGGCCCTGCAGTTGCTCCAATGCATAGATTTCAAGTTTCTATCATGTGAATCTCAGTGGAAAACAAAAAAAAGGTTTAAGGTAGAGAGTTTGCACTATTATTCAATGAAAACATTTGTTGAATTTTTAGAGATGCCTTTGTTCATGAGATCAGGAAGAATAAATTTGAGTGGAGTTAAGAAAAACTGGGGAAAAGTAGTCACTCGTGGAAGAGGTCTATTTGAACTCTAATGGTAACCATGTGGAACAAAGTATTTAAGAAGTAACTGTTGACATACGCAATTAAAGGACAGCACATCAATCGGAACAAATCAGAAGCATAGAAAAGGAGTTCAAAGAATGCTTACATGATAGCTTCTTAGTGTTTCTTACATTTTGGAAATGACCAATGAACAGACTGTGAGATACATGACAAGATAACAATAGTTCATGAGATGACAGTACTCATTAATAACATCCAGGTTAATGCACACACAGGCAACTACAACCATAATGATTAAATTTTACATCCAGTGAGAAGGGGAAAACAGTGGGGCTAACATTTGTATTTATTTAGATTGATAATACCTGCATGACCGTATGAAACCTGACCTAGATAAAGGTGAACTGGTGTTCTAGGTTAGAGGATAGACCAATAGACAAAAAGTAACCATTTGAGAAGGGGATGATTCAGCATACAGAGCTTGCTGACTATGATACCACGGCTGTGATATTTACTACTTTAATGCCATTTCTAAGTTCGGATGTTTTCAAAATTGAACTTGTGGTCTATGTTACATGCACCCTGAAAAGGGTCTTGTGTAATGTCC
Source organism: Hemiscyllium ocellatum (assembly GCF_020745735.1). NCBI lineage: Eukaryota > Metazoa > Chordata > Chondrichthyes > Orectolobiformes > Hemiscylliidae > Hemiscyllium > Hemiscyllium ocellatum. The sequence goes on along the minus strand of NC_083411.1, from coordinate 98,411,738 downwards.
TCATAACACCAGATGGGGAAAAAGTCCCTTAAGACTAATAGATTTTTATTTACATTGGAAGATATTTACAAGCAAACAGTGGGTCATGAGTCTTTAGGTTAAATCAGAGATAGGGAAAGCACGCATCATTCAAGAAATAAGCTCTGCTAGATTAATGCTCCTGAGAGAAAGAAGAATTTTTTGCAGCAGTAGCAGGTCTGGTGAGAGTGCAAACCAGGGATTTACCAGGAAGGCAAGTTAATCCTTTAATAAAACTTAGCAATGAATAGGCAAATCGTACACTGAGCAGGACTGAACACAGGACTGCTGAGTAAATGAAGTAATATGCTCAGGCAGTTGTTTTATCCAAAAGGACTAGAGGTATTGTCGCCCACCAATCCTCTTCCTCCTATAGCACAAAAAAGGTTCTGTACGCCAATTTGGTAAGTTACTAGTTTTTTTCAAATACTCTTTGGGAATTCAGAATACTAGGAATGGATGTTAGGACAGTAGCATGCTCCTCCTGTAGAACATGGGAAGTAAGGTCCACCGCTAGTGTCCCCACTGATTTCAGCTGTGGGAAGTGCACCAATTCCAGGCCCTTCAGAAACTTAGGGAATGGGAGCTGATGAACATTGAATCATTTGAGAGGTGGAAGGGGTAACAAGAGGAGTCTCACCTCAGGTACAGAAAAAAGGCAGATGGGCTACAGTTAGCGGACGGAAAGGGAAGAGGCAGACAGTGCAAGGATCCCCTCTGGCCATTCCACGCTCAATAATAAGTATCCCGTTTTTTTTGGGGTGGGGGGAACGAAGGTGAAGTGACCTACCAGGGGACAGCTATAGTGGCCACAGCTCTGAGGCTCAGAAATGGGGTGGAGGGGGAATAGCACAAGTGGTAGGAGACTCAACAGTTAGAGGAATAGATAGGAGATTGCGGTCACAAATGAGACTCCTAGAAGGTATGTTGCCTCCCAGGTGCCAGGTCTGATATGAGTGATACAGTCCACATGATTTGAAAGAGGGAGGGGGTGAGCAGCCAGAAGGCATGGTGCACATCAGCACCAATGACATACCTAGAAAAAAAAGGGATGACGATCTAAAAAAAGTGATATCAGTGAATTAGGTTGGAAGCTAAAAAGCAGAACGAGCGGAATAGTAATCTCAGAATGATTCCCGGTACCACATGCGAGCGAGGTAAGGCTGGTGCGGGGGGGGTGAGCTTCAAATAAGTAGATCATTGAGGTACCTTCTTGGGAAGGTGGGACCTGTCCATGAAGGACGGGTTGCACTTAAAATGTCCTGGGAGGGAATTTTGCTAGAACACTTCAAGAGAGTTCAAACAAGTTTGGCAGAAGGAAGGCCACAGATCAGAGGAGAGGGTAGTTGTTGAACAGGCAGAAATAGAACACAGACCATAACACCGGTGCTTCATTGGAATCTCCCTGATGTTAACCTAGTATGGTGACGAAATGTTTGAAAACAAACCTTGCAGTTCAACAAGCAACTTTACAGCTAAAAGAATTTGCTTATAAGTATTAAGTGTATGTTCCTCAGAGCCTGAAACAAAACAGAAACTGGGAGAAATTCGCAACATCTGTTGAGAACAAGCAGAGTTCATGTTTTCACGTCCAGTGCCCTCCTTCAGACCTGAGTTTCTCCAGTAATTTATATATTTGCATCAGATTTCCAGCATTCAGATTTCTTTGTTTTAGTACTCCTACTGGAAGCTAACTACAAGTACTGGTGTCTTCAGAAACTGAGCAAGATACAATCCCATGTCTCAGAGGTCATGGATCATGTAGTCTGCTAAAATGAACTGGCAAGTTACAGCTCATTTAGTGTTTTCTTTTGATATATCCCTTAACAATGTCCATTTGTTTGAGTATGTAGGGAGTGAAAACCAAAAGGGTGACGTGTTTAGGTCATAGACATTAGCTTTAGCAGAGCTAAAGTATTATTAACAATTCATTAATTATAGTGTTGAAGCTAAGTCTGGTTAGGAACAATCAAGTTTAACGTTGAGCATCATTGAATATTTTCATTTTATAGTACAAGTACAGGGGACAAGGAAGTTGTTTCAACTGAAGTATCACCGCATAGACAGAGATCAGATTAAGTGCAGATAAGAGGGCATAGGGAGGGGTGAAGATGGATAGACAGTATTGCAATCATCTTAAAAAAAGGGTATCACCAGATGGAAACACAAAAAGAACATGCTTCACCAAACTGAGGCAGGGTCTTACATATTGATAAACGGAGCTCAATTTAGCAAAAAAGTTTGGACAGTAGAGTCACAGATGTACAGCATGGAAACACACCCTTTGGTCCAACCTGTCCATACTAACCAGATATCCCAACCCAATCTAGACCCACCTGCCAGCACCTAGCCCCTATCCCTCCAAACCCTTCCTATTCATATACCGATCCAAATGCCTCTTTAATGCTGCAATTGTACCAGCCTCCATCACTTCCTTTGACAGCTCATTCCACATATGTACCAATCTCTGATGAAAAAGTTGCTCCTTAGGTCTCTTATATCTTTCCCCTCACCCTAAACCTATGCCCTCTAGTTCTGAACTCCCCCACCCCAGGGAAAAGACTGACTATTTATCCTATCCATGCTCCTCATAATTTTGTAAGCCTCTCTAGATTACAAGAGGTGGGATTAGGACAGGAGATGGGGTCATAGGGAACAGAATGGGACAAACTGACAAACAAACAGTCAGTTGGAACTACTATTCAACTAAGTGAAGGTAGTGGCATAGCATTAAAATGTAGTGATATTACAGAACACCAAATTAATGTTCTAGGGATAAGGGTTTATAACCCATCACGGTGAAACTTGAATTTAATGAAAACAAAAAACCTAGCTTAATAACCACCATGTAACCATTGTTGATTTTGAGGGAAAAACAAACATTAGCTTCATGAAATGTTCTTTACAAAAGGAAATCTGCCACTTTACCTGTGGCCTCCATGTATCTCCAGAACTTCAGCAAATCTTGACTGCCAAAATTGGATGGGTAATAAAAACTGACATAGCCAGTAACATACAAACACCATAAGTGATTAATAGGCACATGTGGAGAGAAGAATGCTTCTTGCTAATATATTATGCAAGAACTATACAGAACTATGGTCTGGGATTGATGGGATGAGTTGGTACTGATGGCCAGAGACAATGCATGCCACAGAGAATGGATCTCAGGATATCGTGAAGCAGTCCTGCAGTCAGTATCACAGTGAAGCAGTCTGGGAAGTGTCCCCTACAATCAGCTCGCAGGAAGCAGCATATAAATTGGGGCACAAGTGAATGATGCTAACCAGACAGTAGCTGTTGCTGAATTCAACAGTGAAACATATCAGTGTGAAACAACAGAAACACTGCAAGTTGCATTTTTAAGTTACAAGCAGCCACTTTGATTCAACTGACAAAGTTCGGGTCACTTCAGTTATGAAGATACATTACAGGAGGTTGGATTGTTCTCCTTGGAAAGGAAAAAGGCTAGGGGAGATTTCAAAATCATGAGCTGAATAGGAGGCATTGATTTAAAAGTGACATGCAAAAGAAGCACATGGATGGGCACAACCTCAAGAAGTTGTACACCCATCCAAGACAAAGCAGCCTATTGGACTGCTACTAAATTAACTTATGCCACTGAGGTTCAGTACGAACTTTCCCTACTATCTGCAAGACTCTGCAAAACTTCAAAGGATCTTAAACACTACTGTCCAAACCCACAGCCTTCTCCATCTAGAAGGACAAGGGCAGCAAAGGCTTGGGAACACCACCATCTACAAGTTCACCTGCAAGACTCTCATCATTCCGATTTCCTCAGCATCAGAACTGGCATTGTGGGTTGACTGAAATACACGGACTCAAAACAGTTCAAGAAAGCACTCACCCACCTCTTTCTCAACGGCAACTAGGAATGGGGAATAAATGGTGGCCGAGCCACTGACACCCACATTCTATTAATAAATAAAGCACAAATGGTTATGAGATAGTTGTGAATAGAGACTTGGCTGCAGGGTTAGTAAGGGTGGGAATCGAACATCCTGGCGTATTCATTATTTAGGACAGAGATGCAAGGTAAGACATGAAACAAAAAACCAGATGCATGCTATAAAAGGATACAACTGTAATCATGGGTGACTCCAATTTACATATACATTGGACAATGGCATTTTTGAAGAGGATTTCCTCCATTGTTTTTAAAGCCAACACATTGACAAACCAAAGAACAGGTTATTCTAGACTGGGTATTTGTGTATTGAGAAAGAATTATTTAATCTTGTTGAGCAGGGTCCCTCGTGGAAGACTGACCACATGATCGAATTCTTCATTAAGAAACTGCAACAGATGAATCTAAAACTCGGGTCCTAAATTGATATACATCAGAACTGTGAGATCAGGAGCCGCGAATAATAGTTCAGGGATCCTTACTAAAGGATTTGATAGTGGAAAGACAATAGATCATATTAAAGAGCATGAATTACAAGAAATATTTATTCCATTCTGGCACAAAAATAAGACAAGTGTCTTAACCATGGCTTACAATTGAAATTACCGCACTAGATCCAAAACAGGTGACATGTAAAACTGCCAATACAAGTAGCAAGCCAGATGACTGGGACGATTATCGAAGTCAGCAACAGAGAACAATAATTTCAGCCTGTCAGTCAAATTTGGAGTATGAAACTAAATTGCAAACAAAAGTAGAGATGATCAGCCATTTTCATAATGGATGGCAGAGGAGGCACAATATAAAAAGAGTTTGTTTTCCCTGTTTGAGGAGTCTAGACCAGGCCAAGTCTAAGGATAAGGGCTAGACCATTGAAGACTGCGAGGAGGAGAAACTTGGTCATGCAAAGTGTACCAAATTTATGGAATTCTCTAATAGAAGACTATGGAGGCCAAGTTACTGAATATATTCAAAGACAGAGACAGATACATACCTAGATTTTAAAAGACATGGAAGTTTGGGGATGGGGAAGAGGGGAGAGGTTTGGTGGTGGTGCGTGGAAATAGAAGGTGGAAACATGGCATTTGAAAGACAGGATCTGCCATAATTCTATTGAATGATGAGCAAGCTTGAAGGGCCAAACAGGACCATATGAAATATTAACAGAACTAGGCCTCTTGAGCCTGCTCAACAAATCAGCTCATGACTAACCCAACATTCATGTCCAAATTCCTGTCTCGTCCCCATAACCCTTGATTCCTCTACTGAACACAAACCTTTCAGCCTTTGATACACACACACACACGCGCATGCACTATTACATCAAGTTACATAGAATCCCCAGTGTGGAAGCATGCAATTTGGCCATCAGGCCCACACTGCCTCTACGAAGGGCATCCTAATCAGATCCTTTCCCATTCCGTAACCCTGAATTTCTACCCAGCCTGCATATCCCTGGACACTGAGCAATTTAGCATGGTCAATCCACCTAACCCCCACATTGTTGGACTGAGGGGGTAAACCCACACAGAGAGATTTTTAAAAACTCCTGGGGCTGAGGTGGTAACAGTGCTAACCATTGAATCACCGTGCCACCCAACTCCGTATGGCAAAGAGTTCCAAAGAGACACCACAACCCCGAGAGAAGAAATTGCTCTTCATCTCAGTCTTAAATTACCATCCGTTTATTCTGAAACTATGCCCACAGGTCCTACATTTGCACAAGAGGAAAAATATCTTCTAAACATTGACCCGGTCAAGCTCATTAAGAAATCCACCTGTTTCATAAATTTCAGTGGAGCAGAATTTCAATCTGTTTAGCCTATGTTCAGAAGACAATCTCTCCATACTGGGGGATCATCCTAATGAACCTTCTCCGAACTGCCTCCAATGAAGATTATATCTTATGGTATAAGGGAACCAAAGATGCTCACAGTACTCCACGTGGTCTCACAAACATCATGTAGAGTTACAATAAGACTCCGCAACTTCTTTAATCCAATTTCGTGGGGCAGCAGGGCGCTGTGGTTAGGACTGCTGCCTCAGCAACAGGGACCTGGGTTCAATTGCACCCTCAGACAACTGTGTGGAGTTTGCACATTCGCCCCATGTCTGAGAGAGCTTCCTCCAGTACTTTGGTTTCCTCCCACAGTCCAAAGATTTGCAAGTAGATTGGCCAAATTAAATTGCCCTGTCTAGGATTGTGTAGGTTGGGTTGGTTAAGTATGGGAAATTCAGGGTTGTAGGGATAGTGGAATGGGATTGGGATTGGTCTGGGTGGGCTACTCAGTTGCTGTGGACTCAATGGAAAGAATGGCCTGCTTCCACACTGCAGAGATTCTATGGTACAAAGTCACAAAGGTGCTATTAAAAAACCTTCCTGATCACCGGCTGCGTGTCTTAGCTTTCAGTGTCTTGTACAAAGTACACTGAAGTCCCTTTCTGTTGCAGCTTTCTGCAGTTTTCTTCCATTTAATTAATACCACCCTTTTGGTCTCCCTTCCAAAATGAACAACTTCACATATTCCCTCATTATACTGTTATGGCTTACTCTTGCTCCAAGTTCAATGTTTCAATGATGCAATGAAAACACAGTTCAAGGTACACTCAAGTCCAAGAGATACCCACAATCCCAAAGCGTTTCTAACACAAAGGACAGAACTTCAGTTGAAATCCATTTGATGGAAGTTGGACCTAGAAGTCATCACACAAGGAGACATGGCGGTGAAAATGCGATTTCGTAAACACCTTAACACACATCAGAAGGGAAATGAAATCAGTAAAAAAAAATGAATGGAAGAGACAAGATAGAATTCCCAGAGAGAATAGTGTCAAGATAAGCATACGTGGACAAACTTAGAGAACTGCCAGTTAATTAAATGGTATTAAAAAACCAAATACTATATATGCCATATATTTGCAAACTGAAGCACTATAAAAACTCAGGTGTGGCAGAATTGAAAGAGAAAGACAACTATCAATTTTTCTGTTTTAGGATGTGTTTAGTGATATGGTTAGAAAGTTCACCGCTAACTTTATTTACTTTTTATAAAAAGACATTAGTTGAACATGATCCAGATAATTTGTGGTCTTAATTACTTGAACACTTTTCAGGGAAAATACTTGGTATTTCGCAGTTTTGGAGTTTGTTTTAGAATTAGTGAGTTGAGAAGATTTGTAACTCAGGTCGAGGCTCTAGATGTAAGTTACATCCATTGTTTTAGAATTCCAGTTCAGGAAGCTTGCTGAAAGGAATTATTCAGTTTAAGTCTAGTTTTTGAAAAACCTTTTTGGCACATCTATTTTGGAACCTAAATTGTTCTAAAGAGAAAGACTGGAAGAATACTCAATACTTTGTTTCGTACAAAGCTGCATTTTGGTGACAATTGTCTATACCTGCCATCTAAACATTCAACACCTTTTTCTTTTTTGCCTTCAAAAACAAATATTTATAACCCAAAGATTTTGTTTCTCCTCCCAAAGTGAACTCTAGAAAGAAATCCAGTTTTTCCCTTCACCCAGAGCATATTTGTCGCTTTTCCATCACCATTCAATAAGTTTTACTTCATATTAAATAAATAACTGTTTAAGAAAGAAATGCAATTTATGAATCCTTTTTATTTTATATCTAAAGATCAAAAAAGCACATAGAAAAGCAAAGAGATATGGCCAATATAAGCTGAGTAAAACAATTACATTTTTGTAGTGACCTATCAAGACTCTCCTCCCAGCCCAAAGAACTTTGGTGATATTACGTGCAAACCAACCAGCTTTGGGGCACATAGCCTGCATAACTAATATAACACAAGCAATGAGATTAGTGTCCCACAGAGACACACCACGTAGCTATCCCTTTAGCTATTCAGGCAAAGTCTGATCAAACCAAACCAGCCTATAAATGTAAATCTCAAAGCAGCACCCAACATTATATGGGACTCTGCAATTGGAGAACATGATCTCACCAATGAGTTACACAGACAACCAACTTAGAATTGTCAGTTGATAATACATGGAGTCCATTCTTTACAGACAAGAACACATCCACACATTATGTCCATTTCAACTCAACAAAATAGGTGACAGCATTCTTTGATTAATTTCTCAGGGCAAATGTCTTGCCAATCAAAATGAACTTGCCTGACTGAAAAGCTGAAACTGTCAGTCATCATCTAACTCAGATGTTTTTATGGCAATGTTTACCAAGCAGAACTCACTTGATCAATGAAAAATCTCCTTTGAAATTATAAATGTGATTTTTCTCTTTACATTAGTATTTCTTGCAAAATGAGAAAGCTTTAAAAAAAGTCTTTTTACAGCAATAATAAAATCAACAGCATTCAACTGAGTAAAATAATCACCTGAAAAAATTAACAAGTGTATTTTACCAATAGTGATAAAGGAAGCACAAGTATCTTATTTAAGCTCAAAAGCTCCTTTAGTAACATTATGAGTGCAAATTTATAGTTCTTAGAAAAATTCTGACCCACCATTGCACATACCTGGCATTGTCACCATTGGCGTCCCTGCCCAGAGTACATCCATTCCTGTTGTGTGTCCATTACAGAGTGGAGTGTCTAAACAGACATCAGCCATCTGCCCCCGTCTCACATGCTCCTCCTTTGGGGCAACAGGTGAAAAAATAATACGGTTGGCAGATAGTCCCATGCTCTGGGCATACTGCTGAATATTGGGTTCTCCCACAGCAGGGAATCGAAGTAGCCACAGCACACTATTAGAAACTCGCTTGAGGATCTGCAAGAAAGTATACATTCAGTATACTTAGTCAACAGCTAATGTCACTATCAGCATTTGCACTTCACAATTTCCATCACACTAGTGACGTTTTGCAAAGCTTTGGACTTTTTAAAAAAATACATTTTATACAACAGATCATTAATCACATTATCCAGTATTATAAATTTCAACAATGTCCCATAGAATTTCTCATAAGTTGGACAATGCACAACTTTGCTGTTGTTGAACAATGTTTAAACTCGCCTGCAAAATTACAATCTGTTGCATTAAGCATAAAATTACAACCAAATTAATGTTTGGTGAAGGAAGTTGATAATGAGAGAATGATCTCTCAACCAGAAATTTATAAGCAGAGAAAATATAAACATGATTTTCAATATTTACTTTTAAATTGAGAGAATCTGGCACAAATTTTGAGCAGAGCCCTCAATGAAACTTTGTATCTGTATTCGCATTGGAACAGAGTGATAAAAAGAGGGAAAGGCTGGGCAAAACGTTTTAGTGGGAGGCTGGAACTTACTGCCTCAAAAGGTGTTTGAGTTAAAAACTCAATACATTTATTCAGTCCTTCGGTGTTCACTAATTTGACAGTAAAAAGTCAAGAAACTACAAATGTAATGTTAGTAGATACTAGAGACTTTAGACAGAACCAATAATAATAAATGATGGTGCAGGATATCAATTCACGATGAAATGGAAACATTTAGTTTCAAAAGTATGGACAGAATAAGGAGATACCTTCTAAAATAATTCACTGAGGGATTATCAACAGTGTAGTCAGCACAATGATCTTCTAAACAGCACAGTGCCACTTCATTTGCTTAGACAATATGAAACATCAGTATCTTACCTAAAACTGAACATTGCACGTGAATGTGCAGTTGCTCACTGTTCTCCATTCCAGAAATACCCTGACCTTATTGACCTTTCTGGGGTGACAATTGCATTGTCATCTTCTGTGGTACTTCATCTAGGATTTACAATCCTTTCCCTCCCCTTTAAATGATCATTTCTAATCACAAAATAATCAGTTTGAATAAAAGCTAAGAAACTACTCATTCACATTTTCACTGAACATTAAGTATGATACTTACACTGGCCCACATTTGTAGAGTATTTGGATCAATCTTATACAGCTGGTTAAAATTACAATAAACAATAGAATCTTCTGGTAATCCATATTGTGACCGTGTTGTAACAATGATTGTACGTGGTACCTCCTCGCCAGTTGCTGCTTTGTTGTTGATCTGATGGCAGATTGAACGTATTGATTAATAAGTACAACGATAGTTTTACCAAGAACACAGCTTGTAGACATAGATCGTAATCCAAAATAAACACTTCACATCACTCTCCACATTCAAAATCAGTAACTGTTCACCAAGGACAACAATCCATTTATGGCCATCAAACCCACCTGAACTTTAAACCTTCTTTCCAACATACAAGTCTAGTTTACATGATAAATGAACTCATGATTTAGAAACACAATACTTCAGAGTTGGATCGACTTTTCTCCAGGCACAGAACCTCTAACTTCCCACCCACATCAAGTTCAATGATGCTCTCACTTACTTGTGTCGTTGCCAGACCATTACTGACTGTGAAGTTGTTGATTGTGACCTGGATTTGCCCTTGGTTGATCATATTGATAATGGCTTCAGCTGCAGCATTCATTGGGACAACAGGCATTGAAAGTGCAGAGTTTGTATCAGAGTTGTCTCCACCATCAGGACACTTCAGCTGCAAATTGCACAGGCAATGTATGAAAAATTCAGCACAACAGCATTTACTACTTCTGACTAATCTAATGTCTCAAAAGTATTACAACCATCCCGATGAAAACGTACTGCACAGTTCTTGATGCCACAATTATCAATAGCCAAACTGCACATCAACAATTACAAAGTTGTGTTTCAAAAGAAATGATTTCTTTAGGTTGCAATTTGAACAATGTTTCATGCTATCAAATGTGACTGACAAGAACGAGTGTGTGACTTACAGTTTTCAGTCAAAGACAACTATAAAACTGGCCACTGATTTGTGATGCCATTTGTTATCCTGTATGTGTGCTGAAACTCTGCATTTTCTACTTGCTACAGGGGTGAAAATATGCCAAAACTATACCAATTCTTAAACCTGACATAACCAAGTGATCAAAATGTCCTCAATTTGAAGCCCCAGGACTATCCCTTTTACAAGGAAGCAAATGTCTTAACCTCAAAAACACAAAAGTTGATCTTTATTAAAGCAAACATATTGTGGCAACAACCTAAGTTTATAACAAACTAATGCATTCTGCAAAGAAATTAACATTTATTTTCCTTTTGACGACAGGTTACTGCTCACAAAGGGATATTGAAAGGTCTGGCAAGGTTATGGAACATGAGGTTACGTTTTATGCACCCTGGTCCAGGTTCCACAAGACACCACATACAACACAAGGCCAAGGTTCTTTCCTTGTGAGCAACAGAAGTCCAAACATGAGTCAATTCGCAGGAAATTAGCTGTGAGCAAATTTTCATTCCAGAGGTGAATTGTGCAGCCTCCAAACAATGGTAATAGTCAATATGGATATATGCTAGAGAAAATGTGTTTGAAAACTAATGGTACTAAAATAGGCAAAGCTCAGAATCTACAGGAAGTATTTAGATGGACAAAATGGATGCTGTAAAAGGGAGATTAAAGGAAGTAGTTTCAATAAATGAAAGTCTGTGATGTGAACGATAGAGAATACTGCAATTATTTTTGTAAATGGCTGTTTAAAAACTGCTTAAGTGCTCTGCTTAGTGTATATGATCTAAATGTAATGATGCTCAATGAATTTATAAATGAATACAGTGAGAATAGATAGAGTTTTGGATTTTTTTAAAGTGCATATAAAGGCAAAAAATGACAAAAAGGAGATTCACAAGGAGGCTGTCTAGTATGAAGGACTTTAAGATAGTTTTGCAAATTCGGCAGTTTCTTTAGATCAGACAGCCTTATGGGATGATTAATGGAGGTCTTTAAAGATGGCACAGACAAATGGTGTCTCAAACTTACAGTACTCACTGGCTTATGGTCTACAATGAGGGGCATGAATAAGATAAATTTAGGACAAAGTATACAGAGGATTTGAGAAGCCATGGAACTGTTGTAATCAAATTACAGAACATGGCAACATTTACAGGAGTGCGAAAGGTGTACGAGCATTCTTGAATATTAGAACAAGAAGGTGGGATTTAGATTAAGTGTTGAGAATCTACACTGATCTTCAAATGCAACTCCACTTTCACAACCTGTGCCAAATTCTCATTCACAAAGTGCTCTGCTCATCCAATTTAAAAGCACAACTGCACTGTATGCTGTCCAACTACGCAGTGGAGTATTTCGTTCCTTTCTGCTGTTCTACAATTCTGCAATCTCATTTTTTAAAAACCCTCTTGCTCTCAGCTCTTAAAAGTATGTCCAACAAGTGGATAACCAGACAAGACACAATGCTTTTCATGTACTTTTGGTGGAACTACTCATCTTGCACTATAAATACTATTAGCTTGCCAAATGAACTCTGAAAATGGCCAGAGATAACATCATACAAACCAAAGGCTGTTTTTCAGTTGAAACAAAGGGGTCACCCATCTAAATACGCAGCAAGCCTTTGCTTAAAAAGAAATCTTTTTAACATAATGGTGTCCACACAATGAAAATAATAGCTAGACATCCCTTAACAATGAATTGTAAGTTACATGACCCATTACTAACATTATGAGTAAGTACCATTGCCATTATAATGATTAGATGGTTACAAAAGTACTTGAGACACCAAATTTGAAACAAAACATCAGGAAGCAACACGGTGGCTCAGTGGTTACCACTGCTACCTCACTGCACCAGGGACCTGGGTTTGATTCCAGCCTTGGGCAACTGTCTATGTGGAGTTTGCACATTCACCCCGTGTCTGTATGGGTTTCCTCCAGGTACTCTGGTTTCCTCCCACAATCCAAAGATGAGCAAGTTAGGTGAATTGGCTGTGCTAATTTAACCAAATGTTCAGGGATGTGTAGGTTAAGTGCATTAGTCAGAGGTAAATAGAGGGTGGTGGGGAATGGGTCTGGGTGGGTTACTCTTTGGAGGGGCAGTGCGGTTTTGTTGGGCCGAAGAGTCTGTTTCCACACTGTAGGGATTCTATTGTATGGAAAAGAGTTCTGTGCCACCACTTCGTTATCTCCTCATGAATGTAAAAGTGAAATACAAATAAAAATAAACTTAAAAATAAATTTTAAAAATATTTTACCAAAACCCTGAAATGGCAACAGTAGTCTCAAAATGCACTTATAGAAGAAACTGATCCATTTACAGTTTAGAAACAGGCATAAATTTTAAGCAGTTCTCCACATCTTAAAAGGATTCTGCCCAGCTAGTAATGGCACCAAACCTGCTACCACAAATGTTGAACTTGGCTTTGTACATATAATTGTCTTAAGTAACAGTTGCATCTATACATGGTGGCTTTTCCTCATTACCTTCACTACTTTGACGTCAGGCAGACTGTCTAGGAATGCTTTCAGATCAATACCATTCAGAACAATTCTATTATCGTAAATGTGTCCATTTGACTTGAAGTCAATCACAGCCTTTTTCTAAAAAGAGAAAAGCAACCTTAATTTACAAACATCAGTCCTGCAAATATCTCTCCCATAAATTTTCAGAAATGCATGTACTTCTCAAAAGGGCAGGGTTATTCATTAAATAAGCATCACTAACAACTGCCCAAACAGAAAGAACATATCCCTTCACCTAATAGTAGACAATATCTTAAGGTATTAATTGGTAGAACTGTAGGAAGAATGTATGCGAGGAGACATTGAAATTAAATGGATATTTTTTGAATGGCTGTGCTGCATAATCTTGCCGGTGTTTGTTGCATATGCTCCTAATGCTTAAAAGAAAAGCAACTACAGATCCAAGTATGGTTTGCATCACAGCATTAGAAGTTTAGTTGATAGTTAATTTAAATATATCACTGTTTTCTGAACTTACCAACTTTCTCTTAACAATGGACTGTTAAAACATGTCTGTAACAGATTTTTTGTGTTTCAATTGCTTAACTGAAACGATAAAGACTTAAAATTTTCAAAGACACCATATCTTTCACATTTATTTGGCATCAGGAAGACAATTAAGTCAAGCAACAGCAATATAGCAGAAGGGCTGTGAAATAACTCTATAGGCCAATACCCTATCACCAACTCACCTATTTTCACATGAATAGTCCTTGGCTGTAGTACTGCCTCAGAGTCAGGCACAAGAGTATCAGTACCTCTGACACTCATCTTTTTAGTATGTCAGCCAAGGCTCCCTGTTTGGACCAGATTAATAGTCCTCATCAGGGAACTTATTCTAGGAGGTCCATGGCAACAAGCTGAACTGGCAAAGACACCGCGACCGCTGGAATGAAAGATTCCAAAATCGTCACCATGGACAAATGGAACACTGAACAGAACACCTATAGCCCTTCCTTCTGTTATCTCCATTCAACAAAGTGTCCAGGATCTGCGAGAGAAGTGCATTCCAGGAATAAATTAAGAATCTAGACTCATGGAACCTGCACTAACACTTCAGACTGATAAACATCCCATTAATGAATGTTATTCACTCGTGCAGCAATTTGTATAGTGCCTTTATTTCCCTGTATTTTCAACTGCAGACTGAAATGAGAAAAGAACATTTAAAAATCAAAGACTGTTCCATGTTCTTAAAACAAGTAAGCTGACAGTGTATAAAAAGGTACTGGTTTCACAGCTGGTTGTTTGTAGACAATGGGAACCAAACAGACATGTACAATTTGAGTGCTAGTTGGCAACACACAACTAATTGAAAACTGTCCACCAGCAAAGCAATTGTGTGAACAGCTGTGACCAAGGGATAGTCCCCACTCAGCCCATGAGCTACTTTTACAGCTACAAAAAGGAGCCAGAAGAGATCATATGTTCAACTCCTCAACCATGAGGCTCCAAAGACACCATATAATGGTCAGGCACAGAAAAACCAATTCAACGCATTACCTTTAAATGTGGGAACATATTGGCATGATCTCCAATAAAGAAGGTATTGGGCATGTAGGCCAACTTTTCTGAGTATTGCTCTGCCAGGTCAAGTGGTGAAGTTTCCTTGTCAGTTATAATGTAATCCATGAATGGAGCTCCACTTGTTCCAGGATAACCTAGCCACATTGCCTAGGAAGTAAAGCTGTATATGAGCTTAACATTAAGACTTCCACACAAGAACACAAATCAGTACAGTATGTTCAAAATTTTATTCAGAGTACCAATTAGCAAATAGAATACTGAGCAACTCCTAATAAACTGCTGTGCCACACAATTAAGTGAACAGGTGTGAGACATAACAATGCCTTCACCAGATGATAAACTTATTAATCGAAAGACAAAACACTCCAAATGCGCACCATGAACTTTTATTTAAACAAAGTAAAATGTTTATCAGGGTTTAACAGGCAAGTAATTTAATAGAGTAGTGCATAAATATTAGGGTTAAAAAGAAAACTTGGTCAGAGAGGTCACTTTCAATAAGCATCTTAAGAGGAGCAAGTAGAGGGAGAGCATTTAGGGATGAGTTCTGGACCCAGCCAATGGTAGAGCAATGAAAATCTGAAGATGGAGGGGAAACAACAGGTGGGGGAAGTGAAGAAAACTTGCACAGTTGGAGATATGGATCCCATCACAAGGGATCAGGTAGCGGGCAACGAGGAGGAGGAATTGAAGACAACAGATAAGAACATGAAAACTGAAACATCAAAAGGACTAGAAGTAAAAAAAAAGTTATTAGTGAAAGGAACTTGGTGTAAGTTAGAAATTGGATAGCAGAATTTATGACATCAAGTTTAGGAGAATTGAACATAGTGGTGGTGAGGAATTGGACAGGAGGGCATTCAAATACTCATGTCTAGTGAGTAACAAAGTCATCAACAAAGGTGAATTAGAATCAATATTATGAAGGAGTCACATGATAGTATGGGACGTGTGGTCAGAAATCCAATACAGCCGCATGACTGAGTAGTTTGATACGCTTGTAAACTATTGCCAAGCAGAATTGAACGACTATTTAGGAGCAATTTGTGATGGCGATCAAAGACAAACATAATGAGGAGGAAGAGCTGCAGCTTTTGGCTCATCAAGCCTAGTCTGTCAAATAAGATCAGAGGATCAGACTGTGGCCTCAACTGTCTGCTCAGACTTTGAATATATTCAATGATGTAGCCTCCACTGTTCTTTGCCAAAACAATATGCAGAATAAATAATCTTCACAGTCATAAACAAGAGGTATCCAATTCTAAAATGGTGCCCTCCAGTTGAAGACTGCCTCAAAAAAAAAAGAGTTGACATCCTTTTAACATTTAAAAAGTTATAACCCCTCAAAATCTTCAGTGTTTCTCTAAGATTCTCTCTCATTTTTGCAAACTCACATGGACATGCCTAACCTGTTCAAATTTTCCTCAGGTCAACCCTTACCCCAGTAAGCAATTTACAGGATGTTCCATGAACTGCCTCCAATCCAAGTAAATGTTTTAAACAGCAAAGTACAAATATGGTATAATCTTATTAATAGCTTGTAGAGTCCGGACAAGATTTGCCTATTTTGAAGGCCTTTTTGCAGGCAAAATGAAACAACACTGCACTTGCTTCCCTATTTACTGTTTGAATCTTTCAGCACGAAGACCAGTCATGTCAGATTCAAACTCCTTTTACTTTAGAATTGTCATGTCAGACTCAAAACATTATCCAAACGGGACAGGCAGGGAGTATTTTGTTTGAACAACAGACAGCACTTTTATGGGACCTTGAGATGTTGTCCGGATAATCTGAAATTTGGATAACTGATGGTTGGATAATCAAGGTTGTTCTGTAATTGCTTTTCTCTCTCCACAGATTCTGGTAGATTGCTGAGTTTTTAAGAGTCAGAATCATACAGCATGGAAACAGACCCTTGGGTCCAACCAAACCAACATAATCCTCATCTAAGTACCAGGCCTGCTCTTGGCCACAGCCCTCCATTCTCAACACCACCATGGTAAATCTCTTCTGAACGTTCTCCAACTTAATAAAATCCTTCATTTAACATGGAGGCCAGAACTGAACAGTGCACCAGAAGAGGCCTCACCAATGACCTGTACAACTCCAACATAAATTTCTCCATTTTCATCTTTGTCCCAGATCACCATGTCCCAATATTCTACAGTCTCTTCATTTAAAAGAGACTTCTGTTTTTCTATTCTCCCTACCAAAGTGGATAGGCAAACTGCCAAACCTTTGCCAAGTCTCAATTTATAATCCAATCATCCGTAGACTGTTAACGTCATGCTTAAAATTTACTTTCACTTTGGTTAGTAAGCAAATTTGGGTGAATTCAAGCTGGTCTCTTCATCCAAGTAGTTTTAATAGATTGCAAATAGCTGAAGCCCCAGCAGTGATCCCTGTGGAAATTCATGAGACAGCTGCCAACTTCAAAATAAACCATTAGTCCCAGCAATTCTGCTCCACCAATTTGATAATCCTCAACCCCACTTTCTTGCCTTTTCCTGATCACATTCAATTCCCTTACAGATTAAAACACTCAGCTTTGAAGAAACCTCAAGGATTCACTCTACAGTCTTCTGTAGCAAAAGTATTTCAGATTCACCATCCACACAAACCACTTATCTCCAAGTACCTATCAAGCCCTATTAAAAAATTCACATTTCAATAAAGTCACATCTCTTTTTTTTAAAACCACAATGACTACAGGTCCAACCTGCTCAATTTCTCCTCAAGACTGCTCCTTCATACCCAGGATCAGCCTAGTGAATCTTCTCTGGGTTGACTCCAATGTCAGTTTTTCATTAAACGGCATCCAAGGGACCACAAATGGACCAGTTGATCAAATATCCCCATTTGATCAAAGCTCCATGTAATCAATGAAAAAAAACCACTAAGTAATAGAAATGCAATGCAGGAGCACATACACACAGCACTAATCAGAATTAGGTAACTTAGCCTTAAAAAAAACACAGCCTTCATAGAGATCCTCAAATGACTACTCAGACATGATACAGTAAACCTCCAGTATTTCAGGTATATAAACAAGCCAAAATAAAATCCAGAATGCCAGTTCTTAAGGTACTGATTAAAACCAAGTTTGCTGTACATCTTTCCATACACAGGGGTCCAAATGGTTCATGTTATCCCAAGTATAGTTCAACAAGAAACCTGCACACTTGAACAAGGCTTCCCATTTTGATATTCCATGCCCATTTCCTGTTGAACTTGGATGCTAACTGAGATTTCTCAATCCTTGTGTTGCAGTTTTCAGTCTATTCTTTCCACTAAACTGCAGGTCATACTTTCTCACATGACACTGCATTTGCCAAGTTTCCACACTCCTTTCAAAAAAAAATTAAATATCCTTCTGCAGACTGTCATTCTCAACATTTGTGTTCTCACCTACTTTTGCATCATCAGAAAACTTGGTAAGAATGCATTCACTCCCATCATCTAATACACGAGTATACATTATAAATAACTGACTCCGGCACTGATCTCTGCACACTCCACAAGTTACATCCTGAAAATGCTCTTTGCCCCAACTTTTTCTTCATTTATTCAGTCAGTCAATTGTCTAGACACACTAATATACTACCCCAACACCATGGGTACTTTAGCCTTGCGATGGATGTCTTAGCAAATGTGCGTTGGAAATCATTTATCCAGCTTGTACCTCCACAAAGAACTCAAAGCCAGGCTTGCTGACTTCATTTTTGTTTTTAAAACCTGTGCGCCCAGCATCTCTGAAGCTACTTCTTTTTATATCTTTGGATATATCCAATCAGGTCTAGGGATCTTATCAATCATTAGCCCCAATACATACCCCAGTATTTTTGCCTACTGTCCTCTGTTTTACCACTAATATTTGCCCCATTGTACTTTTATTCTTTCGAAGTGATACCACTCTCCAACTTCATAAGATAAATCAACCGTGGCTAACCAAATTTCTCACTGAAATTTATCTTTGTTGTGAGCTACGAACTTCAGGAAAGTATCTGCCATTGACCCTCGACAGTCTATTCTGCTAAATCACTTTTGTCTTCTCCAGCCAACTCTACTGTGGGACAAGGCTCAAAAGCTAGAAAAGAGAACTCACCCCCTTAATTATACTGTCCCCTATCCATAGGACATCCCCATTTCTTCACTCCCACTTGAATGGCTCCCTCACTGTGCTTTGGTCAGATCACTCAACCTCCTTATAGTCCCAATTCTCATTCTAATATTTGCAAGACAATCATAATTGCAGGGTTGAGACTCCTGGAACACTATCCTGATGTCTATGTAAAAGCTAAGAGGCACTGCATGCAAACTTTGGAGATAAGAGCCTGACAACAGAGATGGGCTTTTCCTTCTCTTTTCCATACATTACCTGTGCAGCCTACACACTGGAAATGAGCAGAATGCTAATTCGCTTCATACAAGGTCACCCCTCAGTATCCAACACTCCAGGGAAAATAGTCTTCTCCTTATAGCTCCAGCCCTCTAACCCTGGCAACATTCTTGTAAATTCTTTTCTTAACTCTTTGAACATCAGGTTGAAAACACCATGTTATAGTCCAATAGGTTACAGCCTGGTGGCATGAGATTTTTAACTTTGGCACCAATCTCATCTACAGTGACGATGCAGTTCAAAAAATCCCTCACTTATATGAGCTGTTGTCACTTTTTTAGCTTCATTTCCTGCTACAATAATCAACATCTCATCTAGGCAACACATTTTGCGTGTTTGATCGATAACTGCCATGATCAGGTTTTTATCCTTCGAACTTGCTATTTTAAAATTTAGGCCTTTAGTTCAAGGTCTGAATCAAACTTTTACCTCTTAAAATTCAACTTGGAAAGTAGTTACTAGTTGAATTCCCACTTCGAAACAAATTCACATAACTCACTCAATCTTGTCCCAAAGTGAAGTTTCCATTCATACAAATCATGTCCTTTACTATCCAACTCTGCTCCCATACATAATTAAATCCTCCAATAATAACATTCACAACACCATGAGTCCTTATCTTGCCTGTTTACCATTTGCATTGTACTTTACTGAATGCCTTTTTGGATTTCAAACAAGATTGGCACCCCTTTTGCTTCTGTCACATCTCAAAACACTCAATTTGTCAAAATATAATCTCTTTTATAAAAGCATATTAGCTCTTCATTTTACGTTACTAAAATGACTCCACGAGAAGACAATGGCTTCAGCCTCCCTAGTAGTTGTTGGAATAAACTTCTGCTCATCCAGCAACAAATAAAATCGGTCAAATTAGAGACAGCACAAGGGTCCAAACATGGCGGTGAAAGTACAACAAGCATGATTTGTTTTTTAAATGTTATGGTGGATTATATAGAGCAGGAGTAGGGATGAAAAGAAGGAATAATATCAGAGGAGAAGATGAACAAACTCAGCAGTTTTGGGAAAGAAATCTAGGAGATAGGATTAGATTGAAACAGAAGCTTAAAGGAAACATAGTTGGTTCTACTAGAACGTGTGTTCTTCAAGACAAATTAGCTTTAAAGCAATTAAAGAATTTAGACTTATTTGTAGAACACAAACTTTCCTTACACATATTGGCTATAAACGCAATTCCAGCCCCATTACACGACTTTCTTAAAATCCAAGAGCGCATGAGAACAGAACTATTGCATTACATCAGAACTGACTAAAACAGTAAATATGGGAACGAGGAAGTTTAGCAGCAGGAAAAGCTAGATAATGTGGAGACAATATCTCAGATGAACGAATCTATGCATCTTAAGACTTCAAGAAATGATATTCAACAGATTGCAGCTGAGGTAAAGAGGGAAAGATCAATTTTTAAGTAGAGACAAACAATCAGCTCAAGAGATCAGTCAGGGCTGAAGTATATTGGAGTAAACAATAGAGTAAGGAAGAAAACATTCAAGGATAAAACATTGCATTGCTTACCTTGTACTTTGCATAATGTTAGTCATAGGAAAGCAAAGTGGTTACATCAAACAAATGACTTTAGTGGTTACAGACCTGTATAGGAGCTGGACGAAGAGCAAACAGTTCATTACGCGCGCCTTTTGTGTATCCATTCATATTAACAAGAATGTGAATCCCATCCTGATGAATACGATCAGCAGCTTTGCCATTGCATGGGATCTGCACAAAAGATAAAAAAGGAATTTTATTATCTGCATTTAGAGGATAATAGAACACCACAAGGATCAGTGCTGAGACCTCTACTTTTTGTCATTTACATAAATGATTTGGATGCGAGCAGAAGAGGAACAGTTCGTAAGTTTGCAGATGACACCAAAATTGGAGATGTAGTGGACAGCGAAGAGGGTTACCTCAGATTACAACAGGATCTGGACCAGATGGGCCAATGGGCTGAGAAGTGGCAGGTGGGAATTTAATTCAGATAAATGTTGGAATATTGCATGCAATTACGGTCTCCTTCCTATCAGAAAGATGTTCTGAAGCTTGAAAGGGTTCAGAAAAGATTTGCAAGGATGTTGCCAGGGTTGGAGGATGAGAGCTAGAGGGAGAGGCTGGGGCCATTTTCCCTGGAGGTTCGGAGGCAGAGGGGTGACCTTATAGAACTTTACAAAATCACGAGGAGCATGGATAGGGTAAATAGGCAAAGTCTTTCCCGGAGGTCAGGGAATCCAGAACTAGAGGGTACAGATTTAGGCTAAGAGGGGAATGATTAAAAAAAGGGACCCAAGGAGCAATGTTTTCAGAGGATGGTACGTGAATGGAATGAGCTGTTAGAGGATGTGGAGGAGGCTGGTGCAATTGCAACATTTAAAAAGCATTTGGATGGGTATATGAATAGGAAGGGTTTGGAGGGATATGGTTGGGTGCTGACAGGTGGGAGTAAATTGTGTTGGGATATCTGGTAGGCATGGACAGGTTGGACCGAAGGGTCTGTTTCTATGCTGTACATCTCTAGGACTCTGACTCTAGAACACAATCTTGCTGCAGAATATTTATAAACAAATCCTGGTGCAATATCAAGTCAAACACTCCAATTATGAGTGGTGGTGACTCAACCCTACATTATTCAAGTAGAAGCTGTCTAACAATTTCACAAATTCCAAAAATCATCCAGTCAAATTGAGTTGAATTACGAGGACAGGCAACAGCATCTCATCCAATTTACAAATCTGAACAGTTCAAAAAATAAATGACCACATATTAAAATGCAAGGTCCCTAAAGCCATTTGCAGTGTCTGATGCAACCCGGTTGTCATTTGGTTGTCTTTTTTTCTTAAAAATCCAATTGACTAGTGTAATTTAGGACAGCAAATCTGCCATTACCTGGTCTGGCCTACACACGACTCCAGGCACAGCAATGTGGTTGACTCTTCCTCTGAAGAGTTATCAGTTCAAAAACAATTAGGGATGTGCAATAAATGGTGGCACTGCCACCAATGTCTACATCATGTGAATGAATATAAAACAAAACAGGGAGCCACAAAAGTTGCAAGGACACATTAAGCATCCACAAATGTCATGAAATTATGGAGAAAATACAGCTGCACATGGTCTTCTGTTCCTACGCATAATGCTAGGAGGTAGAGAACAAATACTATTTCAACTCAAAATTTTATCTCTGAAATGACAAAGTTAATATTAAGATTTCATAAGAACATGCACAAATTTGTGTCACCAGCATTGCTCTGAACAAATAAGCCCAACTCCAATAACTGCATACTGGGAGAAACTCAATCTAGTTTTCTGCTTCATGTCTTACATTCTGCAAAATGAATTTAATTCAGCAGTGACTTTCTTCGTGATAATAGCTAAGCCAAAACTTTTCTGTAATTATTTTGTCTCCATTGCATCTAACTAGAGAAGTATTTTCCATGCTCATGCCATTTAACAGCAAGGAGGAAAATGAGACTAAACAAAGTCAATCACCTGACAGAAGCCTTCAATTTGATCTCAAGCAGTTTTAAAAAAGGCCAGAGGACAAAATTGCAACCACTTCAAACTAGAGTAAGCTTACAATACTTGAAATCCAATGCAACATGATCATGGTCTCTATGACCACAGCTAAATAAAGGCAAAATCTAATCCAAAAATGGAGGCCTGTAGCTCTGAATATTTTTACGTTTAGGTCGTACATTCTCTGGACTTCTAGAATGTTAATTATTCTTTTGGATGAAAGGTTTTCTTCCTCAACACCCAAATTATTCAACTGGTCTCTGCATGGCCATTAAGTAACGGGTGACTGATCAGAATTTGATCTTGATAATTAACTGAACAGTAATACTTCAGTATGAACAATGAACAATGAACTGTCAGGAGCCAAGATTTTTTTGTCGTCAAAAGTAACTTGCCATCAGCCCAAGGATACAGACTACAAATAGTTTGTGTGACATAGTACAACTCAAAAAACAATAATTTGGTGTACATAGCAACAAGATTAGCAAGCAGATCAGAAAACATTCCCACATGAAAGTTTACTTTTTTTAAAAAACCTTAAGACAAATAAAATGTGACTGATTGAATTAGGAGACAAAAAAAGTAATAAACTTTAAAGAAAAAAGTACACTTTAAAATTAGAGCAATTTGATAATCCATAAGTATTTCAAATCTGTATTTATTTTGACCTTTCAAAAATAAACATTGGTGTTTCTTTATATTTCAAGTTCAATTTAAAATCACATTTATTTATAATGATTTGGGGGCAGTCAAGATATGCAAATACATCCAAGGAATAATGAAAAACCACAAGTAGAGACAGTAAACATTATGAATTACTAAAACTCAACAAATAAGGATGAGTTCAAATCATGTATATAAAGCACTGTCCAGTTGCAATTCTTCCAGCTGGTTGTACACAGAAGTTTCTTTTAAAGGAGCACAGATGCTCCAGTTGAAAGTAAAGGAGCAAGCAGCTGGGAACTAGCTCATATTACAAGGGATATGCCTCTTTTCAGGAATCAGACTTGAGATATTGAAAACATTGTGTAGGTTTAACACTTCTCAACCTCTACAAGTTTCCTCTTTGGATGTTACAACAGACTGGACAACAAAACTTAAAAAGTACAAATAATCAAATGTGATTGAAACAAAAGTTGCACTTTCAATCATAGAGCAAGACCTTTATATGGTCACA
The DNA here is from genome assembly GCF_020745735.1 of Hemiscyllium ocellatum. Taxonomy (NCBI): domain Eukaryota; kingdom Metazoa; phylum Chordata; class Chondrichthyes; order Orectolobiformes; family Hemiscylliidae; genus Hemiscyllium; species Hemiscyllium ocellatum. Next base: position 98,387,862 of record NC_083411.1, on the reverse strand, counting down.
TTGGCTTTGATACTTACTTATTAGATGCCATTGACCTAGTAGTGCATAACTGCAGGAATTTAAACCAGGTCAAACCATAATGTATTCTGATGCTCTTATTTGTTCAGATTGGCTGAATTAGAACACTAGTTAATTCAGTCAAGCCAACACTGAAAGGTCATTCAATGCAATGAGTTCACTAACGTTCCAGTAGTTGCTAGACATTTGAAGAGACCATTAACTTGGTCATTGCATTTGATAGCAAACATTTCAAAATGCAGGAGTTCCCATGGATTGGAGGCTGCCAATGTAATCAACAATCAAAGCATAGAGCAAAAACAAGGAATACGACAACAGGAGGAGGTCATTCAGCCCCATGAGCCTGTTCCTCCATTTAACAAGATCATGGCTGATCTTTGGCCTATTCCACCTACCTGTCTTTTGCATATTCCTAAACACATTAGCTTAACAAAAATTTCATCTCGCTCAGATTTAAAACTTTGGGAAAGATATAGAAGAGACCTAAGGGGCAACGTTTTCATCCAGAGGGTGGTATATGCACAGAATGAGCTGCCAGAGGAAGTCGGTGGAGGCTAGTACAATTGCAACATTTAAGGCGGCATCTGGATGGGTTTATGAATCAGAAGGGTTTGGAGGGATATGGGCCAGGTGCTGGCAGGTGGGACTAGATTGGGTTGGGATATCTGGTCAGCATACTCGAGTTGGATCAAAGAGTCCGTTTCCATGCTGTACATCTCTATGACTATGACTGTAACTGCCCTCACAACAACAACCATTTGTGCAAGAGTGTTACAAATCTCTACCACCCTTTGTATGTAGAAGTACTTCCTAGCATCTAGCCTGATAATGAGGAAAAAGATTTACAGAAGAGGTAGAAAACAGTAACAGGATCAACAGAGTCAGTGTGGATTTACAACAAAGAAACCATGCTTGACAAATCCACTGGATTTTTTTTCAACTATGCATCTCGGAGAGTGGAGCTCCAAGAAGTTCATGGAGGTGATTTACAAAAGTGTTTCAATAAAGGGTCCATCTAAGATGTTAGCATATAAAATCGAAGCATTGATTGGGAACAGTGTACTGACATGGACAGAAAACTGGTTGACAGACAGGAAACAGTAGAAAAATAACAAGCCTTTTTCAAGTGGCAGGCAGTGCTTAGAGTTACTGCAGGTATCAGTGTTGGGGCCCCAGCTATTCACTATATATCAATTCAGAAGTCACAAAACACCAGGTTAAAGTTCAATAGGTTTGTGAGAAATCACAAGCTTTTGGACTGTTGCTCCTTCCTCGGGTGAAGTAACTTCAGCTGATGAAGGAGTAACCCTCGGACGACGTGATAACGGGGTTGTGCGACTTCTGCTTCGTCCAACCCAGGCACCTCCACATTATAACTACATGTTAATGATTTACATGAGAACTAAACGTAAAATTTCCAAGTCTGCAGACAAAACAAAGCTAGGTGGAAAGGTAAACTGAGGATGATAGCGATGTTTCAACAGGATTTGGTCAAGTTGAGTTAGCTGATAAATGCATTCCAGGTGAAGTGCAATGCGCCTATATGTGAAGTTATGCACAAGACCTGGTTTTCCTTGTACACCGGTCTTTGAAAATAAGAACACACGTGAAGCAACAACTTTAAAAAAAATGATATTTTGGCTTACACAATGAGAAAATTCAACTTCAGGAGAGATGGCTTGTTGCAACTGTATAGGGGATTGGTGAGACCAGACACAGTATTATATGCAGTTTTCATCTTTCTCTGAAAGGAGGATGTTTTAGCAATGGAGGGAGCAAAACAAAGATTTACCAGATTGAACTCCTGGTATGGTAGGACCAACATTTGAAGAGATTGGATCGATCAGGACTACATTCACTGATGAGTGAGATTTTTTAATGACATACTCTAAGTCCAACAGGACCAGACGCATAAACTCCGGAAGGATACTTCTAATAACCGGGAAGTCCAGGAACAGAAGTCATAGCTTAAGGATAAGGGGTATGTCATTTTGGACTGAGATGGTGAGAAACCTTTTCACGCAAAGTGGAGGGCCTGTGCAGTTCTTGCCACAGAAAAAGAGGTTGAAGCCAAAATATTCAATGTTTTCAAGAAATTAAATAATATAGTTCTTAGGGCTAAAGTGATCAAAGGGTATGGGAGAAAAAGTGGAAAGAGGAGACTGAGTTAGATAATCAATCATGAACATATTGAATAGCAGTGTGGCCTCAAAAGGACCAAAAGCAGCCTACTCCTGTTCCAATGTCCTATGGCAAAGAGCTCTTTCAAACTACTTATGTCAAAGCAGAGATGTGAAATGGTAGGAAACAGGTTGGTGATTGCTGAGTATTTCTTCTGATGCCTATTCAGCCCACATCAATGACACTCGGCAGAGAAGCAAACAGTAACAAAGGACACTTTCAGGAGACAATCACACCTACTAAATCAACCACATCAAATGTGGTCTGAACCCATTCTTTCTTGCGTCAAAAGAACAAACACCGGACTACAACTGCACAAATTAAAATCTATACAAGAAACAGGATTAATCCGGTGTTTAAACTCTTGATGAACGCTTTAAGTAGCTGAACTCTACAATCCACTAGTTCTTACCTGGGACAGGTCCACAAAATGATTTGCTTCAGCAACCACTTTCACACGAAAATTAGTACCATCATCAGAGCTCAATGCATAACAAAAAACCTATTAAGAGAAACAGAAAGTGAGTTGATAGAAACCGAAATTCCACACGAAGTTGAATGTATGTCGTATTTAATACCAATTTGACTCAAAACAAAGTGTCAAAAGATCAAACTAGTTTTGGGCTAGATCTTAACTACGTATTCAGGAAATTAGTTGGTCATATTAGGGTAGAAAGTGGAACAAACAAGAACAGAAAATGCTCGAGAAATTCAGCAGGTCTGGCAGAACTTTAAAGAATGGTTGCTGGACTCCAAACACTAATTCGGTTTCCTCTCCACTGATGCTTGTAGACCTGCTGAGTTTCTCCAGCAATTAGTATTTTGCTTGTTTCAAACCTCCAGAATTTACGATTTTTGTTTTTATTTTAGGTGCAAAAACAGGAATGCCTCCACTTTTCAGCTAAAATTGCACAATATGGGAGGTTCAAGAAAGGATAGGGAGTTTTAAAAATTTGCGAAGCCGAGGAGGGAGAGTGCTCCAAAGAGGTCTGCAGAATGACAGAATTGATTGCACACGGAAACCAGTTCTCCTTTATTTTCTTCCATTGTATCTTGTGATTGACTCAAACTGCAATCCATAACAGGCTACCCAGCTACTGTCCACGATTAATAAACTTGAATGGACTTTGGGTCTTATTCAATGGACCCTAGCGTCTCAGTGCTTGGCATACCCATTATCATTAGTTTCATTGAGTCTTTAAAAGGTCATGTTTCATTTTAGCTGCTAAATGCTTGCAAAAAGATTATGTGGGCTTTCCAATTGAGTCCACAGGAAATACAAAATTGCTGTGCTAATTTGGTAGTTTACCTACATTTGTATAGGCAGAGTTCTAGACTGGAACAATCAGATACAAAGCCATATATTGACATTTGCTGATTACACAAAAAGGTAGGCAGTATTGTAATCAGTGCATATGGAAGAGTAAAATTACAAATAACTTTAGTCCATTCTAAAAGTTAACCAGAAATGTGTCAAATAAGTTTTGATTCCAAATCAGAAGCAAATAGGAGGGAATATTTTCTGGAGTCAAGGGAGGTGAGGGAAAGGGGATTGATCATTAAAATCAGATAACAGTTATTGAAAATGGTTAAAGAGACAGACTGAAATGTTCATTCCTTATCTTGGAGGGATGGTTGTCATGTTACATTTGTAGAAAACCGTGGCTGGACCAAATCTGCAAGACTGAACAGTTCTGGGCACCATACCTTAAGAATGCTGTATGATCTTTGAGAGCACTCAGCTTAACAGAATCACATGTAATAGATATTAGATTATACAGACCAAGGAGAAATTATACAAACGAAGGCTATATCCCCCAGAATTTCACAATTTTAAGGGTGATTTGACAAAACATTGAGATATTACAGGAATGAATAGTTTCCATCTCCCCTTAGAATGGCTAGGAGTCTGATTAAGGACCGCATTATCCGAACATTACAGCTAAATAAAAACTCAGCAAAAACAAGGTAAACTGACCAAGTCCTTCTAAAATTTTCCTTTTTAGTTTTATAGTAGTTAAGATGGCAGTTACGGCAGCCACAGGCTCCTCCTGCAGGATATGGCAACTCAGGGAGACCAGTGGGAAAAGCTTTTGCCCGAAACGTCGATTTTACTGCTCCTTGGATGCTGCCTGAACTGCTGTGCTCTTCCAGCACCACTAATCTAGGAAGTGGGAAAAGTACACCCAGCTGCAGTCCTGGGAAACCATGTTAGGGAGCTAGATGCACTCAGGATCATCGAAGATTCTGAGCACTTCATAGATAAGAGTTTTAATGAGGTGCAGACAGAGAGTAGCTGGGTGACCACCAGGAAAGGCAAAAGAGAGTAGACACAGTATGGGAATCCAATGTGGCCATTCCCCTCAAAAACAAGTACACTGTTTTGGATACTGTTGGTGGGGTGGATGGTGACCATTCAGGGGAAAGCAGCAGTAACCAGGTTGGCAGCACTACAACTGGCTCTGCAGCACAGTGGGAAAACGTAAGGTACACAGGACCTTGGTGATAGGAGACTGGACAGGAGACTTGATAGTTAGGGGGACAGATAGACTGTATGGCCACAGGTGCCAGGGTCCAGAAATTCTCAGAATGGCTGCACAATGTTCAAGGGGGAGGGGGAGCAGCCAGAAGTCATTGTGGACATTGGCACAAATGACAAATAGAAATAGGGATGAAGTCCTGCAGAGTGATTATAAGGAACTAGGAAAGCAGTTAAAACTAGGACCTCATTGGTGATAATCTCCAGATTACATACAGTGCCACGTGAAAGTAAAAGAACGAACAGGAGGATATGGCATATGAATGTGTGACTAAAGAAGTGATGCATTCAGAATTTTAAATAATTGGGATCTTTTCTGGAGCAGAGCTGACCTGTTCAAGAGGGACAGGCCGCACCTGAACTGGAGGGGGTCCAATATCTTGGTGGTCAGATTTGCCTGTGCCGCAACAGAGGGTTTAAACTAGATTGGCAGGGGGATGGGATCCTCAATAACAGGGAGGCGAGGCTCAAAGAAAATATAGAGTAGAGTAATTACAAATTGTAAGTTGAAGAGACAGGTCAGGCTGAAATACAACAGGGAGCAAGGAATGGCTGTTGGATTAAACTGCATTTATATCAATGCATGAGGGCTGACAGAGAAGGGCAATGAGCTCGGAGTGGATAGGTGCACGGAACTTGATTATAGCCATTACAGAAACCTGGCGAAGGGAGAGACAAGACAGGCAGCTCAATGGGACAGGGTACAGGTCTTTAGATAGGACAGAGGTGCTGGAATGAAGGGAGGGGGAGTTGCATTTTTGATTAAGTAGTAGTCAGAGATGAAATAACTCAAGGATCATCCAGTGAGGCTTTGTGGGTAGAGCTAAGAAGGGGTGATGTTATTGGGATTGTACTATAGGCTCCCAAATAATCAACAAGGATTAGAGGAACAAATACGTAGGAAGATTAGACATAATTGCAGGAACAAAAAAAAAGAGCTGTCACAGTAGGAAATTTTAATTTTCCTAATAGGCTGGGACGGCATAACCCCTTATTGCTAATATGGCTTGAGTTTGTTAAGTGCATTCAGACAAATTTCCTGCAGCAGTATATAGAGGGAGCTATTTGGAAAGGGGCAAAACTCGACCTATCCTTGGGAAATAAATCAGGACAGATGACAGGTGGAGCACTTTGGGACCACAGTTCTAATAGGTTTAAAGTAGTTACGAAGAGGGACAAAACTGCTCCAGAGGTTCAAGTTCTGAACTAGGGAAAGCCAAATTTTGATGGAATTACAGGAGCTTGCAGGGATTGGTTTATAGGCAAAAGGGAGATCTGGCAAGTGGGAGGCCTTTAAAAGTGAGACAGCTAAAGTCTGTATGTTCCTGAGGGGGTGAAGGGCAGATTGGCAGAATACGAAACAGTGAATGATGGGATATTGAGACTTTGACAAGAAAATGGCTCAGGTACAGCTGCGATCAAGGGAATTCCTGGATGTATTCAGGGAATAAGGAGATTACTAGAGGAGGAAATCAGGAGGGCAAAAAGAGGCCACAGGGAAAGGCCTGACTGGAAAGGCTGGGGTGAATCCAAAGATGTTCTTTAAGCATACTAATGGAAAACGGGTGAGGGGCAAGGGGAAATAGGACCCCAACTGCCAAAGTAGACATATGTGTAAAACCACAGGAGATGGGAGCAGTTCTCAAATGAATTTTTCTCCTGTGTTTACCATAAAGACTTGGAGAAGTTAGTGCCGATATCTTGGAGACAGTTCTTCTTATCTGAGTAGAGGTGGTGTTGACATATTAGAATGTATGAAGGTGGACAAATCTCCTGGTCCCATCCAAATATATCCAAGAGGCCCTCAAGAGGCAACAGAAGAAATTGCAGGGGTCCTGGCAGACATTTTTGCATCATTGTTAGCTAAGGGTAAAGACTGGAGGACAGCAGTTGGGTTTGGTTAAGAGTAATCAGCATGACTTTGTGAGTGGGAGATCATGATGTTTGATCTCTTTGATGTTCTTTGATGAAGTGACCAGGAAGGCAGGAAAAGGGCAGGACAGAACACAGAACCTACATGGATTCCAAGAGGGTCATTGATAAGGTTCCATATGATAGGTTGCTCTGAAAGAATCCAGGGTAAGCTTGCAACTAGATACAAAAAATTGGCTTGATGGTAGGGTGCAGAGGGTTATAGTGGAAGGATGTTTGTTGGACTGAAGACTCATGAGTAGTGGAGGGCCTCAAGGGCCTGTGCTGGACCAAATGTTGTTTTATCTGTCTCATATGATTTGGATGAGAAAGCATAAGGCATAATTACTAAGTTTGCTGATGACACTAAAACAGGTGGTATTGTGGTGAGGAAGGTTATCAGGAATTGTAGTAGGATCTTGATCACCTGGGGAAATTGACTGCAAAAAGGCAAATATCGAGTTTAATATAGATAAGTGCGAGGTCTTGCATTTTAGAACATCAAGTCAAGGCAATTTAAGGTTAGAGGGGAAAGAATAAGAGGAAACGTGAAGGGCATTTTTTTTTTAAAAAAACAGAATGATACGCATATTGGATAAGCTACCATCAGAAGAGCTTAAAGCAGGTATATTAACATTCAAAAGGCATTTCGATATATGCATGGATAGGATAGGATAGGATTAGAAGGATATGGCCAAATGGAGGAAAATGGGGTTAGCATACAGTCAGACATTTTGGTCAACATGGACTCATTTGGGCTAAAAGGCATATCTCCGTGCTGTCGGACTATCTTGATGAACAGAGACGTTTGCTTCTCTGGATGGAGGCTTAAAGAAACAATACTGTGCACAAGACCCTGCTGCACTTGAAAATTCAATTCCATACAAATTTGAATTATTCAAGACTGCTAAACAGCTTCACATTCAGAAGACAAAAGTCAGTCACAGACCACACAGTACCTACGTGAAGTTCTAATTCCAGAGCTTAAGAAAATCTTCACTACCTGTACATACCTCAAATTTTTCTGAGTTGTGCATCCCAGGGATTGACTGCATCAGATGAGAAGTGGGGTGGTTCCCAAAATCTGAACTCACAAAACCAATTTTCAGACGTCCATTACTAGCTTTCAAGTCTTTTGGATGCTCATATGGCGGTTTGTGAAGCACATTAATCTGCAAATTAAAACCATTGCAGTTATCACTTATCAGAAAGTCAACTTTGATGCAGTGGGTGCAGAGATGGATGGTGGACATAATTAACAACTCAAATGTCACTCGAGGCCTAATTCTAAATGAATTCTTTTCAAAGATTTGTCAATTACTATTAATCTACATAGGCATATGCAAATTAGTAGCAAGAGGCCACTCAATCCCTCAAGGGCACTATTATTCAATAGGATTATGGGTGAACTGATGACTCCAAATACTCATCTATCCCCAATAGATTTTCACTTCCATGCTGACAAACTATATCACTGCCTTAAAAAAAGTATTCAAAGACAGTGCTTTTACTGCCTCTTGCTCAAAAGACTCCCAAACGGAGGAAAAAAGTCTCATGTCTTAAATAACCAACCTTCAAATTCTCTTAATAAAATCCTTTCCAGATGCAGTATTTCAAGACGTAACAAGAATGTCAATATTTCAACCAGGTCACCTCTTATTCATCTAAACTGAAATGATTACATAATGGAGTCCAACCAGGCCATAGGGCGGCTGGCTGATTACAGAGAGGTGACTGATGGTGCTTTAGCCAGAGTCACCACATCTCAAAATGAGAAGCTCAGTGCTTTAGTTGGGAATTGAACTAATGCCGTTGACATCACACTGCAAACCAGGTATCCAGTCAACAGAGCCTAGGCTATTTAACCTTCCATCAGTCCCTGCAGCAGCTTTGCATTCTAACCAAAAAACCCAAATGTTGATACAACAAAATGATGTCATGACAAATAAATCATTTCCAAGTTTTCATCAAGAAATGAGGAGATTTGGAATGAATAGATGACTTCAACGTCACCTACTCAAACTGGACATTAGTTATTCTAGCAAATGTAATGTTGGCATATGTCTTTAAACAGGTTGGAATCCAAGAGTAGGGAAGTTTTGTGCAACAGAACAGCATTTTTTAAAAAACCTGTATCTTGAGTAAGATGTGGAGGTGCTATAATCTAGAATAAGACTTTTGCCATTTTAGTTACTATACTCAGATCATTACTTGTCTTGGAGGCAGTGCAATGAAGGTCATCATACTAAACTCAAAACACATTCTGTCAGGCCTACTGAGTTTTTCCAACACTTTATTTCAGATCTCTCGCATCTATCGTATTTTGCTTTTGTTCTCTAGTCTGATTCTGATTCTGTGATGAGAGTTGTCATAAGATGATTAACTTAAAAATCACAACACCAGGTTATAGTCCAACAGGTTTATTTGGAAGTACAAGCTTTTGCAGCGCTGCTCCTTTGTCAGGTAGCTGGCTATCAGATGAAGGAGCAGTCCTCTGAAAGCTAGCACTTCCAAAAAAAAGCCTGGACTATAACGTGGGAGTTGTGTTTAAGTCTGCCCACCCCAGTCCAACACCACCACTTCCTCATCATAGCTACCATTGGTCCTGAGGCAACTCACTGAAGAGATTATCTAGTATGGTGACGGAACGTTTGAAAGCGAACCTTCCAGCTCAGCAAGCAAACCTACACCCATATATTCTAACACTCCAATAACAGAAGTTAAGATAACGGACCTGCAGTGACAATTTTTTTCTCTTTTTAAAATAATTTTCCCATTCTGTGACTTCCCCAAATATCAAGGATTCCTGAAAGATTTTTACTGGTGTATTTAAGATTAAGCACAAATATTTTATTGTATCAGTCGAATTTTGAAAAAAAAATCTACCATTTAATTTAGTGAACACAACTGCTTTAAGGATAGTTTATTTTTAAAATTATGCAGTAAAAAGTGTATTAAGTAGGAGTTACTTCATCAATCCTAGTTCTTGGTACACCTGTCCTTCTCGTGGGAGGTCAGAGATGGAGTAAATTGTGTTGTTGGACTAGTATGAACAAACTCGTATAACCTTCGAGATAGAAAATAAATTGTAACATACATTATTACGCTACATATAGTTTTATTCTACCTTGTCAAGACACAGATTTCCATGACGCTCTGCAATGGCTTTGCGAAAGGTATGGGATAGTGGATACAGCATACTGTGATGCGGATGGACAGATGGCAGCCGATTTTTCTCCAGTTGGTCAGCTACTATACTGACTAATTTTTTCATTCGCTCATCATAATCTGTCCAGTCACATACAATCTAGAGGCAAAAAAGGCTGAATTTAAACCAATTTGACGACATACAGGTGTACTTTTAAGTTGCACTACACTCTGGTCATTACCACTTAGTGATTCTGAAAAGGAGTCCATACAAGGAAGACCATCCTCAGTACTCACGCAATAAAGCAATTTCAGGTAATTTAGCAGCTACTACTATGTTCCCTTGCCTTATTTCTTGGGAATCAAGTTCTATTGTGCACAAAATTAAAACTGCAAAACCATTTTATATATATGCCAAGATAATAATGAAATCTACTTGACATGTCAAAGTTCTTAACTGTCAAATCAAAGAAAAATGAAACTAAGTTTTTTTTCAACTCTGCATCAAAATCAGCTAAGATTCATTGTCAATACCCTCACTCTCTGTCTCTCCTTTAAAAGGACAAAAGGAGATGATCCTATAGTTGTTTTTGTGCAACTAGTTAGGACATAACAATCAGCTGGGTTGCATCAGTCATGTGATGGATTTAGTGAACTGCAGTGCAATGCATTTGCAGTCCTTCAGGTCTTGCTATCATTACTAATAGATGTCTTTGGTCAAAGATTCTACTCATCTTGTTTCTGTGGTCTAGATGAGAATGTGTGTGGAGTATGAGCGTGCAGGGAGGGAGAGAAGTTTTGGGTTTTGTGGAGCAGGGGTTCGGCTGAGCATGACTGAGCAGATGAAGACTTGCAATTGATGGTGGGGTGCTGGGGGTAGGGGGTCGTGGGTCGGCAGGATGGAGGAGCATTCATTGTGTAGAGCCATTTAACAAGAAGAAAAGCATTCAGTATGTAATGTCGGTTAACAAGGTGAAAAGCCTTCATTATGTGAAGCCAGTTATTCATTGCGTAACAGCTGATGGCTTGGTCTTTGCTGTTGGCGCTCACTGATTGCAATGGTCACCCAATCTGTGTGTTGTCTCGTCTGGACGCTCTTCCTGTACGTGACTGTATGATTCCTTGGGAAGCTGCTATTCCAGAAAAAGACCAAGAGCTTGTGTCTTTGTGCAGGTGGGTGGTCATTCTCTCTCCATCCAGGGCCCGGGGTGAAGATGAAGGAGGAGAAGTTTTACTGTGCTACTGAGTATTTTGCTTTGACTGGGGGTGGGGGGAAATGGTGGAAAGGAGAGCAGGACAACATGGATTGCTGTTATGATTTCTTCTTTGTTCAAGTCTCTGAATAGTGTGTCAGGGAACACCATCATTGCTTCAATTACTTTTGCCAACTGTGAATGATTGCTTGTATTTTGCCAGATGATGGCAAGTGCAAAATAATGCTTTACTGCAGGCCTTGGTTATTTCTGCTGGTTTAAAAATGGAATTATTGTTTAGCTTTCCAAGCAACCTTCAGCTTGTTCAGATTCTTTGTCCCATGTTGTCAAAGGGAAAACTATCTTGGATTCACTATGCATCATGGTGTGTTCTTGTTCCAAATTCTCCATTTTTACTTATCAACCTACTTTTATGACAAGGAAAATACTTTCCTTTGAAAATAAAATTTATTTTTCCATTCCACATGGAAGTTGTGCAATTTTGCTTTCTTTTTAAGATAGCCCAGACTCATCATTATTGCTTCACTCTGTTGTTCATGACATCACTCTTCTGCTGGTCATGCTGCAGGTTCATCTCTGGATCTGTGCTGGGGCACCCAGAACATTTCTTGCTGTTTGCAAGAGCAGAAGCACAGAACATTATTGCTATTTAGATGCAGTTGGTTTCTAAGGCCCCGATCAACTTACGTTGCTTATATGTGGACACAAGAGGACATCGTATTCCCTATAACTTTTCTTGGTCCTGCACAAATCTATTAGATAGCTAACAGATTAGAAAAAAGCTGCATATTTATGAAGAAAGAGCAGAACTGCTCTTGCAGAGACCACATTGGTGGAATTTTGGCCCATCATGTCTATATTGCTAATACTAACAAATACTGGCCTTACATGTCAGATCTTAATATATCTCCTATTCCTTTCTCATGTTGCCACCACAAAATTTGCTTTACCCTGCCATGATTGTTTTTCAGTTTTCATCTCAAGAACTATGCAACAAACTAGCAAAATCGGTGAAGGGCATGCACTTCGCTCTAGCCTTATGCCTTCCGAAAATACAAGCACTACAGTCGGATAATGATCAGCCTGTGCAGTGTGGAAAGTGAGTCGGTGGTGGGATCACCTGCCTAACAAGTCTGCGCTTGACCAATTAATTAAAATTATGTTGAAGATCATGGACTTAAGACGCATTATAAGTTGGCCTTGGAATGGAGAATATTTGTACATAGGGTGCGGATTTAAATACATCTGTTCTAACCAAAAGCTAGATGATAAGTTCCTTTCTGGATCCACAGTGTGCTTGACAAAAGTAGAATGCATGGAGTTGGTGTAACACAAAGATTAACCCCATCAAAACAGTTTTTTTTTTAAAAAAGTGTATTGCGATTCTGAGTTGAGAGTGTGGTGCACTTGCTCCTGTATTGTTTGTTTTGATTTCTCAGCAGCAGTTCTGCATGCGGAAAGAAAATAATCCAGCGGCTGTTTTGTAGTTATATTTCCCAAGTTCATTTTGCAGAAAATGACACCAAAATTGGAAGTGTAGTGGACAGCGAAGGAGGTTACCTCAGATTACAACAGGATCTGGACCAGAAGGGCCAATGGGCTGAGAAGTGGCAGATGGAGTTTAATTCAGGTAAATGTAAGGTACTGCGCTTTGGGAAAGCAATCCTTAGCAGGACTTATACACTTAAATGGTAAGGTCCTCAGGAGTGTTGCTGAACAAAGAAACCTTGGAGTGCAGTTTCATAGCTCCTTGAAAGTGGAGTCACAGGTAGATAGAATAGTGAAGGCAGCATTTGGTATGCTTTCCTTTCTTGGTCAGAGTATTGAGTACAGGAATTGGGAGGTCATGTTGCGGCTGTACAGGACATTGGTGAGGCCACTGTTGGAATATTGTGCATTTCTGGTCTCCTTCCTATCGGAAAGATGTTGTGAAACATGAAAAAGTTCAGAAAACACTTACAAGGATGTTGCCAGGGTTGGAGGATTTGAGTTATAAAAAGGAGAGGCTGAACAGGCTGGGATGAATTTCCCTGGGAGCGTCGGAGGCTGAGGGGCAATCTTATAGGGGTTTACAAAATTATGAGCGGCACAGATAGGATAAATAGACAAAAAGTATTCTCCCTGGGGCGGGGGAAGTCCAGAACTAGAGGGTATACGTTTAGGGTGAGAGGGGAAAAGATATAAAAGAGACCTAAGGAGAAACTTTTTCATGCAGAGGGTGACAGGTATATGGAATGAGCTGCCAGAGGAAGTGAAGGCTGATACAACTGCAACAGTTGAAAGGCATTTGGATGGGTAGATGAATAGAAAGGGTTTGGAGGAGTATGGGCTGGGTGCTGGCAGGTGGGAGTAGATCGGGTTGGGATATCTGGTCGGCATGGACTGGTTGGACCAAAGGGTCTGTTTCCGTGCTGTACATCTCTAGGATTCACGTTAAGATTTCCCTTCACAATCTACCATTTTGATGTAATGTGAACAGGCAAAACCCAACAACTTGTGCAATAATGCCTCTTCCACAATTGCTAGCCCCTTCTTCAGTGAAAACATCTTAAATAATTTTGCTGACTTATTTCGTCAACGTTTTTCAACAACAGGGATTTTAGATGACTCAAGTCTTCTACTAATACTTAAAATGTTGTTAACCTAACACAGCCACAAAAATGTTGAGTGGATTTTGGAAAATGACAAGCAAATCAAATCGCCATTGTTTTGAGGCTGAGCAGAGAAAAATGCTGAGTCAGACTCAGCAATGATTACATCTTAAAAGCATAGAGAAGCAATGAATAAAATGGCAAGTTAAGTAATGGCATGCATTTAAAGGGATCCTACAGTACATGAGAATATATGCAGTTTTCAACCATCTCAAATCCTGATCAAAAGATAAATTAGGTAGATAATATCCAAACAATGGTAAGATCAGTGTGGAGGACAACACAGAGTTTGGTTCATCTATTTCAAAAGCCAGCACGGACAGGATGATTCCACTTGCCCAAGTACTGCCCAAAACCTTGGCAATTCTGGATGGTGACTATGTTACAATTTAAATTATCCCACTGTACAGAAAAAGTAGCGTCTTATGCAACTTGCCACCATGAAAACTTGTTTATTTTTTCAAATGATAATGACGGTAACTTAAACAAATACAACACAAAAAAGGTCAAATAGGATATGCTAGATAATGTCGATAAAGGCAGGTGGAAGGTGGCTGCTAAAACAGATTAACTTGGCCAATGTACCAAGCAAAATTCCAAAATCAAAACTCATACCGAACAGTGCAAACACAGCAGCCAGGTGCTAATGACATTAGCACAATGTAAAAAGGTAGACCCAAAGTCAGAGTGAGCAAATGCACAGTCTGCAAGAGACTCTGGAATTATTCTAAGCTTAAAAGGGATGAATAGGATTAGAAAGAGCGTATTTAGTTTAATGTTATCGTAACTTGTTTCCTAATAAAGTTTGGAATGTTTTGCATTGGTGCTGCTGTCTTCGCAGGGATTTGACCAATTCTGTTCTGTGGGACACCTGGTCAAACACATTTGTAACATTCTGGTCAGAGTTGTCTCACTGGTTTTAAAAGGAGGACCTAGACAGAGCTCAAATGGAAAGTAATGTTAATAATGTGTTAACCCAAATAATCTATGCTGTAAATGCTATTATTCTCTACAGTGAGAGACAGATAAGCATTTCATTCAGCTTTTAAAAAAGATATTATGATCAGAAGCATACATTTGCCTGTGGAAATAATGTAACTGAAAGGCATGTTGTTCACTGTTAAGATATCTGCACCAATCATTTATAAATTCTAAATATTCTTAAAATCATTGCTGGAGTGAAAGACCAATGTGTGCTCCACTCGAATAAGTGCACCCAATTCACGAGGTTATCTTGTTACCTGCAAACAGTGTGCTAGATTACAGTATGCATCTGGGAAGTCAGGCTTTAGCTTTAGGGCAGTTCTGTAGGAAGCAATGGCTTCTGGAATATTTCCCGAATCCTACAGAGAGAGAAAAGAGAGAAATATGTTCTGTTTTATTGGCAGGAGAACATTACAATTTTAATCTTAAAATAATCACATCAGCTGTAAAGTACTGTCTACATATACTTTTCATGAACTGTGCACTCAAAATCCACATGATTTGCTTTGGATACAAATTACTTCCTAATGTGAAGATTAGCTCACTGAAATCACCAAACATTGTTAAGTCTTACCTTATGAATTGAAGCTAGGTTGCTGTGAGCATCAGCAAAAGCAGGATTGATCTGAATTGCTCTTGTATAGCACTGCAAGGCACCCTGCACATCTTGCATTTCTTTCAACGTGTTTCCCATATTTGAGTAGGCATCAGCGAAGGTTGGACTGATTCTGTCAAAATAAAAGTTAAACCTGCAAATCAATAAGATGTTATCATTCTACAAGTCAGCCTAAAGCAACTGTGGAAAAGGAGACTTGGAAATCCAAAGAAAGAAACACAAAGAAAACATACCTATAATTTGTGGGAAATATCCCCCACACTTTCAAAATAAGCTTTAAAGGAGTCAAATATTTGACTGTCTAGGAAACCTGCATTTGATATTACAAAAGAAAAAGATGGCAGCCTAGTGGTATTACTCACAAGACCATTAATCCTGGGTAGTGCCAGAAGTCTGGGTTTGAATCATGCCAGGGCAGATGGTGGAATTTAAATTCAATAAAAATTTAGGGTTAAGACTGTAATAAAGAACCATGAAACTGTTGGGAAGGAAACTTCCATCCTTACCTTGTCAACATTTTATGCCAGACCCACAGCAATATAGATGACTTTTAACTTCCCTCTGGGCAATCAATGCTGGCTGAGCCAGCTACACCCACATCCCGCGCATTAACAAAGACCACCACCTTGGTCACATTAGTGAATATACCAGCACATCGACAGTGTGAGCATTCACGCTGCTGGAAGTTGAGACACGAAACTTTTTTAAAAAAGCTTCTTCAACCAATTTCATTTCCACAGTTAATAACTGGCCCGAAGATATTACCCAAATCATACTCTAGTCAGAAATCAAAATTCAGAGGATAAATGAATTTCATTCACCAAATTTATATTCCACGTTACTGGCATCCACCTGAGCAAAATTCTAAGCATAGGGAACATGTTATTGTTTTTAGGCCCCTACTCGAAAATCCAGTCTGACAGTCTGGTCACAACTTTGATACATTTGCTTCTGAAATGAACTTTCAGCCCGATACCGATGCTATTCAAAGACCCCTATTTCCATTTCCATCTTAAGTGACCTCTCTCTCAGCTCATTTGCTGATGAACTCAACATTCAACCCTTTTTCACTCTATACTTCCTAACCTTAAGGTCACTCAAACTACTGCTGCCCACGTATAACTTACAGCAAATTCCATTTTATTTTTGAGTTTTCTGCCTATAACAACTCACTATAAAAATGTTTTAGAACTGACAACCGGAAGCGGCAGAGACAAACCACTATAAATGCTGGAGAAAACATCACAGAAGCGCTTCACAGGAGGGTCCCAAGCACTGAGGATGTCACCTAGACGAAACGTTTGCAACACAAACTCCCAGCTCGGCCAGCAGAACCACAACATTGTTTTAACGTGAAAATTCTCAACTTTTCCCTCAAATCCCTGATGGCCTTGTCCCTTTTTCATTCTAGTCTTTTCCTGCTCCACTAAACTTTTTTTATTTTATTGTCTAGAGCATTCCCAATATGGCTGTTCCACCTTGCTGGATATTCCATCAATTGTCAAGTCCTAGAATACTTTCCTTCGACCTGTTCACCTGGGTTTCCTTCTTTTAAGACATACCTGTGACCAAACATTTGGTCACCTGATCTAATAAGTCATGTTATGACATGTCATACTTCATTATTATGCACTTGCAAGGTATCTTGCAACATTTCATTATGCTAAAAAGATGCTATATAAAATCCATTACTTTCAGGTTCAATCCAAAAAAAAAGACATCTTAATGATTTACAGACTTAAGAATTTAAGACACTACTGCCTGCACAGTGAATTAATCTTAGAGAATTGTCCCATGTATCACTGCATTTCTTTGTACTTCAAGCCTTCTATTTCTTATACTATTATTAGATACAACACATTTTGGATGAAAGTTTAGCAATGCATTGCAACTATTCAACATTTTATAAAAACGAAGAATCAATGGCAAACCGCAAAATAAAATGCTCAGAATTTCTGCCATACCACTTGAATAGGAGCAGGAGAAGAGAAATGTTGAATACATTAAATAGATCATGCAAGTGGGCAGTTACCGAATAGCTTCCTTATAATGCATTAATGCGTCTTGCAATTTTCCCTGCTGTTGCAGCACACTAGCCAAGTTCGAATGGGCAGCTGCAAATTCTGGAAATACCTATAGCATCAAAAAAAGTTAATGATTATTTCATTCTAATGCTGTTCAACATTCTATAATTTCAAACACATGCTATTAGCAAGAGTCCAACTTCCATTCATTTATAATTCAAAAAGGAAATTCGAGAGATTTCATAGAGAAATTATTTTTCTCAATCCATCATCAATAGTTGATGGCAGCACATGGTCAGTCACATCAGAAAGAAAATTCCAGCAGTGCTATCCATTTTGTGAATTTGGTTCTCTATCAGAACTCTACATGTATTGCCAAACTTTATCCCAGTTCTCCACATTGATAGGGATTTGAATCCAAAACACGTTATTCCTGCTGGGAAAGGCTCAAATGGATATTATATACAATATTCACAGAATCCAATATGGCAAAAGGCCATTTGGCCCATGAAGTCCACACTAACCCTCAAACTGCATCCCACAAAACCCAGCCTCCAAATCCTTGTAACCCTCCATTTTCCCAGGGTTAACTCACCTAATCTGCAAATTCCTGGACATTATGGGCAATCCACCTCACATTCACATCTTTGGACTGTGGGACCAAACCAGAGCATCTGACAGAAACCCATGCAGACACACAGAGACTGGACTCAAACCCAGTTCCCTGGAGCTGTAAGGCAGCAGTGCTAACCATGAGCCACCATGTTGCCCTCTTGACAACAGTCAAGTTTTGTTATGGTGTCACTGTTAGTACATGGAGTAAACCCCTTGCTTAATTTAAACTAACAACACAAAAGATTTATCCTGTGCAGCTGTGAAAATTTGGAGAGGCCAAGAACTATTCAAAGTAAAAATTAACAAATTTCTTAAAGTATAACAGAAAGAATAACTATTTAGAACTTCCCCATGCCTCTCTTTTACTTTCCCCTTGATAATACTAGTCCGAGAAAGCCTCCAATTAAGATTTACTGAAAGAAAAATTTCAAAACCAGCCAATGGTCATATCTTTTCTTTATCTTCCTCTGTAGTGTTGCTCTCCAGGTTTGTATTGATCTTTTTCTCTGTGCAAACTCCTTTTTTAGACAGATGCTTCAAGAGTTCTCCCCCAACGGTTCAAATTTTCCCCAGTCTTACACGCCCAAAGCATAGGACTGTGTCAATATACTAAATTCAAACAGGATTAGAATTTGGTATTTTTTTGGGGGTACAATTTAAACTGATTGGCCGAATTCAAATTTTTGTCTCCAGGCAACCAGCTACCCTAGCTGGACTACATATTACATTGTATCTTTTTCAGAACACAGTGCTGTCAGGTAGTTCTACTAGCTTTTAACTCTCTTGAATGGTACAGTACACCCACATCTTCATAACACTTGCTGACAAATGCCTGTTGACACACTGACTTCACAGGTAAACAACTCCTACATTTGATACACCATAAAAGTGGCTCATCTCCACCCTTTCAAAATTACAGTAATCATCTAAACTCCTAGATTGCATGTGCACAGCCTTTTATTAGATTTTTTAAAACCAGCATCATTTTGGCAACTTTTAGAGCAGTACTAGACCAGGTCCTCAATTACCAAAGGTTTTTTTTAAAAAAAGCAGTCAATTTTTCTTTAATATACTTAAAATCAAAATTCTGAAGTTAGTGGTGTGATCTCCAACAAGTTGGTTTCCAAAATTTCATAGCAACTTTGACAAAAACAAATCAAAATACAGCTTTTAACCAGTTTCAAATCCACCAATTACCAAGATTCTTCCTCCATCATCTCACCTCAAGAGCTTTCCGATACAGTCGCACAGCCTCTTCAATGTTCCCTTGCTCCCTTTTGATATTAGCCAAGTTGTTGAGAGAGTCTGCATGTGTGGGACAGAGACGAAGTGCTGTATTGTAGCATTCCTCTGCTTCAGCAACCTACCAGGGAAAGAAAGCAAGCAAAAATAAAAACAGTAAAACTTATACTTACACTTTCCATCACATGAAATAGAAAACGGTTTCTGTGGACTAAAACAGTTATTTCCTACTGCATCCCATCTACTCACTCATCTATCAGCCTTCATAAATTTACTTTTCTCAACAAGTATAGCAAGTGTCCAAAAGAACGCTGTCCAGTTCTTAACTGACAACTTCAGAGTTGTTAGAACAATTTGCATACAATACATAGCCTGTAACATTACCAATTTCAAGTCCTTACATTTCCCTTCTCCTTCAGTGCATTAGCCAGGTTGCAGTAGGCATCTGGAAAGTGAGGCTGCAGTTCAATGGCTCTTCTATATGTGTCTATAGCCAGATCAATTAACCCTTGTTCGTAATAGACACAAGCCAGGTTTCCATGAACAACTGCATGATTAGGACTCAGACTTAATGCTCGCAGGTATGCTGCCACAGCCCTTGGGAAATACAAACACATTACATAAGCAATAGTAAAAATAGAGTCAGTCAATCTAGTTTATAACAAAAACAATTCTGATAACATTTAACTACAGGGGTGGGGAGGGTGCATATGGTTTGTCTGATAATAATCACATTCGATAAAACGAATGAACAATGGATTAATAACAAAATTAAGGTATAAAAATTAAACCTTTCATATATATCTGACCCATTTAATACCAAGAGTTTTTTTAAACCTCCATTTTACAATTTTCTCTATTTGCCACACACATCTTACCCTGTAGGGAGGCACACTGGATGTTTCTCTAAAAAGGAACAATTGCTTTGCCCTGTAACCATAATTTCTTTCACAATTATCTTTAAACATGCACAGCCTGCTTTCAAACCCATCCACCAACAGAAATCATTTCTCCATGTACACTGCTCTTACAATCGTGATCATGTCTACCTAATCACCTTGCAACTATTTCTTTACAATTTTAAAAAAGGTCGAGATTGCTCCAATCCACATAACTGAAGTTCCTTACTCCTGAAACAATTCAAGAAACCTAGCTATAATCAACTCAATAGGCTTCAAATCCTTGCTAATGTGGGGTCATGGAGTCAAATGTACAGCATGGAAACAGACCCTAACGCCCAACCTGTCCATGCCAGCCAGGTATCCCAATACAGTCTAGTCCCACCTGCCAGCACCCAGCCCATATCCCTCCAAACCCTTCCTATTCATAAACCCACCCAGAAGCCTTTCAAATGTTGCAATTGTACTAGCCTTCACCACTTCCTCTGGCAGCTCATTCCATACATGTATCACCCTCTGCGTAAAAAAGCTGCCCCGTTGGTCTCTTTCATATCTTTCCCCTGTCACCCTAAACCTATGCCCTCCAGTTCTGGACTCCCCCACCCCAGGGAAAAGACTTTGTCTACTTATCCTATCCATGCCCCTCAATTTTATAAACCTCTCAGGTCACCCCTCAGCCTCAGACACTCCAGGGAAAACAGCCCCAGCCTAATCAACTTCGCCCTAGTCAAATCCTCCAACTCTGGCAACATCCTTGTAAATCTTTTCTGAACCCTTTCTAGTTTCACAATATCTTTCCAATAGGAAGGAGACCAGAATTGCATGCAATATTCCAACAGTGGCCTAACCAATGTCCTGTACAGCCGCAACATGACCTCCCATCTCCTGTACTCAATACTCTGAACAATAGAGGAAAGCATACCAAACACCTTCTTCACTACCAAGGAGATATGAACCTGCACTCCAAGCTCTCTTTGTTCAGCAACACTCCCTAGGACCTTATCATTAAGTCCTGCTAAGATTCACTTTCCCAAAATGCAGCACCTTGCATTTATTTGAATTAAACTCCATCTGCCACTTCTCAGCCCATTGGCCCATCTGATCAAGATCCCATTATAATCTGAGGTAACCTTCTTCACTGTCCAGAGCACCTCCAATTTTGGTGCCATCTGCTAAGTTACTAACTGTACCTCTTATGCTCACATCCAAATAATGTGCTCAGAATAAGACATAAAACTCCAGTTAAGGCCAAATCAGTGTCCATACTTTTTGCATTTATGCTTTTGATCAGTTAGATGAGAACCAGGTATTGGTTAAAAAGTAATTATACATGCAGATTTATTTGGATGCTGCTCACTAGCATGTCACCTCTAATGAATTGGGAGTTGGCATCACTGCTCTTAAACAATGACCCAGATAAGATGTGAAGACATTGGAGTTCAGGACTGCAGTGTTCAACCACTCCAGGTGAATCATAAAATTGAGAGAGATTGGGCTCATGATGAACAAACTGTTTAACTTGAAAATGAGTAATAGTGTGTGCATGATTGAGATTTAATGGCCTAACAAAGAATGAAATGTGAATTAAACAAAACAATTATACCAGATAAGAAGGTTCTAAAGACTTCAAAATTAACCACAAAGCAACAGAACGTCAATGTCAGTGGGTTAGTAATCCAGAACCCCAGGCTAATGCTTTGAGGCACAAGTTTCAACCCCGCCAGAGCAGATGGAAAAATTTGAGGTTCATAAATTTCATCTAGCCTAATGGTAATAGTGTCAGTACTTGCAAAAATAACCCATCTGGTTCAATGCCCTTTAGGGCAAGAAATGTGCTATCCTTGTCCGGTCTGGCCTACAAGAAGGGTGTTGGTTCAATGGCCAATTTGCAATGCAAAATGATATCAGAATTGAGCTTGTGCTATTGACATCAGCTGAGGTCACCATGAAGGTCCTAACCTCACCCCTTGGCTGAGATGTGGTGACCATCAGATTGAACCTCTCTCAAATCTGAGAGCAGTGCTCTGGTCGTCTGAGACTATGACTCCTTTACACTTGACTCTAAATGTGGGTGATTCCAAAATGCCCAGGAGTCAGCTGGAAGTGTGCAATAAATGCAATGCCCATGATCAAATTAAAAGAGAGGTAATGTGTGTTTGAACCCTTTATCTCAGCAGTACCCTTATAAAATCAAGCCCCAATGACAATTCACTACCATCTCCAACCTAAAGTTTCTTAGGATGCCACAGCTGCAAGCTGTTTCTTTCTGGTGAATTCCCATGCATTCACTGAATGCTTTAGCAGCTGAAATCACTCCCCAAGTCATCTAAAAAACACCAAATCAAACTATCACTTGACCACAGATCGCATTCTTTGCAGCTGTAACTTCACACTCCACATTCTGTTCAGAGTGATCTTTGTAGGTTTGAACTGCATGTACTGCACATAAAACAGAAAACCTTTTAACTGTACTTTGGTACATGTGACAATAATAAAACACATCAACTTTTAAAGTTTTTTTTAAGAAAGGAGACTACTGTTATAAAGAGCCAGTGGATGTCATGTATTTGAATTTTCATGAAGTCTCACATAGATTAGTAAATAGAAATCAGTGCAAAAAGGATTGGGAGGAATTTCAGATTGGGCATAGACCTGGTTAATAAATCAAAAGTGGAAAGTAGGAATAAACAGATCATTTTCAGGATGAAAGGGCCATTTCTAGTGAGATTCTGTAAGGATCACTGCTAGATCCACGTCTGCTCACAATCAAACCAAGTGAACTTTACATGGGGACAAAACATTAATGTTTCCAAATTTGCTGATGACAGTGAAGTAGGTGAGGACATAAGTTGCAAGGAAAAATGAAGCTTCAAAGAATCTGGATAAGCTAAATGAATGGGCTAGAACATGACAGATTGAATTTAGTACAGCATGTTTTGAGAAGTTTTATAGCTCACGTTGAGATTCTGGATGTAGGTTTGCTTGCTGAGCTGGAAGGTCCATTTTCAGACATTTTGTCACCATACTAGGTAACACCAGTGAGCCTCCAGATGAAGCACTAGTGGTTTGGCCCGCTTTTTATTTATGTGTTTAGGTTTCCTTGGGTTGATGATGCCATTTCCAGTGGTGACGTCATTTGTTTTTTTCTCAGGGGGTGGTAAATGGAATCCAATTCAAATGTCTTTGTGGATAGAGTTCCAGTTGAAATGCCATGCTACTAAAAATTCTCATGCATGTCTCTGTCTGGCTTGGCCTAGGGTGAAAGTGCTGTCCCAGCTGGAAAAACCTTCGAACTCAGTGAGCAAACCTACATTCGGAATTCAGTACAAATGTGAAGTACTAAAGGCAGACTCTCTCTCAAACAATTGGGAAGTGCAGCGGGCAAGAGATCTAGGTGTCTTTTGACAAGTCACTACACACTAACATGCATTTATATCAAACAGTAAAGTTAAAGGCTTTTTTGGTTGGCATTCAAGGATAATTGTAAGCAGAAGTACTGACATCTTGCTGTCATTTTAGAGTCCTAGTGATTTTCAAAAAGCATTTAATAAAGGCATCATGCATTAGGCTACTTAAAATGAGCTCAGTGTTAGAGGTAGCATGTTAGCACGGACAGAGGATTGGCTAACAATTAGAAGACAAAGTTATGACACAAAAAAAAATGACATTTCAGGATGACAACCTGTGCAGTGGCACAGTGATCGGTCTTGGGGCCATGATTATTTTCAACATTGCAATGACTTGGATGAGAAAAGTGAAGTGAATGCACTGTAGCCAAGTTTGCAGATGACAAAAATAGTTGCAAAAGCAAGTAATAAGGATGACAGAGTCTGATGAGAAATAGAAACAGATTAAGCGAGTGGACTAAATGGTGGCAAATGGAATTGAAATGTGTGTAAAATGTGAGATTATGCACTTTGGCAAGAATAGAGAAGATCAATATTATTTAAATGGAGTATGTCTGCAAAAGCTATGGAAAAGGGATTTGGGAGCCTTCACCCAGCGAGGGGTATTTTTGCTGGACCGGACAAGGCTAGGATGTGACCTGACAGGTTTGTAAGAACATGAGGGGCATGGATTGGATAAATAGGCAAGGTCTTTTCCCTGGGGTGGGGAAAGTCCAGAACAAAAGGGCATAGGTTTAGGGCAAAAGAGGAAAGGTGTTTAAAAAAGGACCTAAAGGGCAACTTTTTCCACGCAGAGGGTAGTGTGTGTATGGAATGAGCTGGCACAGGAGGTGAAGGCTGGTACAATTGCAGCATTTAAAAAAGGCATCCGAATTGGTAAATTAATAGGAAGGGTTGAGAGGGATATGGGTCAAGTGCTGGCAAATGTGATTAGATTAAGTTAGATTATCTGCTCAGCACAGACAAATTGGACCAAAGGGTCAGTTTCCGTGCTGTACTTCTCTATGACTAAGAAAACGTTTAGTCTGTACTCACTGGTGTTTTGCAACTTACAAAACTGATAGTGTAGGTATGACAGGATAGGATGTTTCCCTTAGTGAACGATTCTAGAATCTAAAGAGCATAATCTCAGGAAAAGAGCAGGCCATTTAAGACAGAAGAACTTCTTCAAAATCAGAAGGTGATGAATCTTTGGAGTTTTCTATCCCAGAGTGAAATTAATCCAGATCCCTGGTGCTCTCAGGCAGCAGTGCTAACCATGCAGCCTCTAACCTTTTCCCTGCTTGTGTGCCTCCGCCTCCTCTTGGCCACACTTTTTTCTTTTCTCTTGTTGCTGTTTCTTGATTAAAGTGGTGTAAAAATATGGCAATGAGGGTTGTTAAGAGAACAAAATGGTATTCATATGGGATAACTGAGCTACTTGAATTTTCATTAACGTGATTTTGACATTGCTGGAAATGCCAGCATTTTCTGATTGGAGTAATGGCAAGACACCTCCTTGAATATATGTATGGTTTGCCAGCCATTTTCAGAGGGAATTGGAGCGAAAACGACATTTCGGGCAAAAGCCCTTCAGCAGGAATAAAGGCAGTGAGCCTGAAGTGTGGAGAGATAAGCTAGAGGAGGGTGGGAGTGGGGAGAAAGTAGCATCTTCAGGGCAGAGGAAATGACCTGAGAGTTGCAGTGGGAGAGGGACTCAGAGATTCTTGTGGGGAGAGGAGGAAAACTTCTTCAAGGCAGGCATCCTTGCAAGAGGATTCGCAATGGAGTTAAAATCAACTAGGTAAAAACAATGACTGCAGATGCTGGAAACCACTGATCCAGAATCTGGTTTCCAGCATCTGCAGTCATTGTTTTTACCTCATTTTCAAAGGAAAGCCAATCACATGGCTCTGGATCTGAAGTCAAACA
The DNA here is from genome assembly GCF_020745735.1 of Hemiscyllium ocellatum. Taxonomy (NCBI): domain Eukaryota; kingdom Metazoa; phylum Chordata; class Chondrichthyes; order Orectolobiformes; family Hemiscylliidae; genus Hemiscyllium; species Hemiscyllium ocellatum. The sequence goes on along the minus strand of NC_083411.1, from coordinate 98,362,503 downwards.
CAGTCCAGACCAGTTAAGGGGCAACAAATTTCCTTTCTGGAAAGAGAATTAGTTAAGTTAATTTGCTAGTTTCATGGTCATTGCAAATTTCTTTAATCAAGTGAATTTTAAAATTGCCCAACTGTCTTAGAGGATCTCAACTAATCTGCAGTTAAGTACTAGGAAAAATATTAATTGTCCTCAAGCAGATCCAGAGGAGGTTCATGAGAATAATCCCAGGAATGAAAAGCTTAACATGAGCAATGTTTGAGGAGTCTGGGACTATACTCGATGGAGTTTAGAAGGGGTGGAATCTGATTGAAGCTTCCATAGTATTAAAAACAGCCTGGACAAAGTAGACATTGGGAAGACGTTTCATTTGCAGGAAAGCTGAGGATATGATTCTCAGCCTTACAGTAAGGAGATACTTATTCAGCCAGAGAGTGTGCCGAATCTGTGGAATTGTTTCCACAGAAGGCTGTGGAGGCCAGATCATTGTGTATACTTAAAACCAAGATAGATAAATTCTTAAGCTCCAAGGGGATCAAAGGTTATGGGGAGAAAGCTGATTGAATTGCAAGCAGACTATGGGCCAAATTGCTTAATTTCTGCTCCTAATGTTTTATGGTCTAAGTAGTCTACACCTTTAGATTAGAAGTGGAGTACCACAAACATAACGCCATCCTGGTACCCTCATCCTAGTGCTGCTTCTGTGTATAGAAGAAGTAGTTCAAAATTGCACCTGTGGCCTAATACTAGTACACTGACTCACTGCTGACACTATGCAATAGAATTTAATAGATGCAAAACTAATTTTTTTTATTAAGGGTAGGACAAAGCTAAATTAACCAGCAAGTAATGTGAACATACCAAAGACAATTAGTCAGTCATTCAAGATAGGAATGGCAAAGCAAAGGTTAAGCATGGTTGAAACAAGTTTAAATAGGTACTGAAGGGAGGAGGAAGGGGATGCAACATGATTTGCGCAACTACTATATTGCCACTCATTTCATGAATAATTGATTTAAGTTTTAGAACAGACTGCCGAAATATTGCTATTACCAGTTGGTATAAAGGCACCGTAACACCAAGTTCAGAGATCATATGTAATTAATTGTCTTTTCTTTTAAAAAAAAGAGGACTTGACTATTAATATGCAGCAGTGCTTAAAAAAACAACTCCTTACTAATATTGACATTGTATTGATAGAGGGCAAATTGTGACATGATATAGAAATCCACGTAAATGTAAAATTACTACGTCAGCCATCACTGGTTAGGGGGTTATCAGAATATAAATATCACACACAGAGCAATTGTGCCCAAGATCAAACTAAGACTGTACATGCCCAACATTCTCCACGAGTGCCGATTGTATACCTGCAGCTGTGCCTACCATCTAGCCAGTCAACATTAAGAAGTTTCTTTTTTTAAAAAAAAAAAGAAGCCCTATAGTATCGTCCATTCAGACCACTGAGTCCGCACAGAACCATATATCACCCGGAATTTCCCTAAACCAGCTTTTGGGCAATTTAGTTTAGCCAATCCACCGCACCTGCTCATCTTTGGACTGTGGGAGGAAATTGGACCATTCAGAGGAAACCCACACAGGGAAATTGTGTAAACCACACACAGCTATCCTAGCGTGGATACAAAGCCATGTCCCTCGCACTGAAGCGGCTGAGCTAACCACTGAGATTCAATCTCTCTGCCCTCCATCACTCCTCAACCAGTTTAAAGCCTCCCAAGTAGCATCAGCAAATTTGCCAGGATATTAGCCCCCTACCAATTCAGGTGCCATGCATCTTTCTTATACAGATCATCCCTTCTCCAGAAGAGATTCCAATGTTCCAAAAATGTGAATCCTTGATGGCATTCAACATTACATCATTGTCTCAATGTACTCTTCAGTGGACAAAAGGATCGAAGAGGAGAGAACTGGGAGCAGTTTCAAAACTCAACAATGTAAGTTTTGTAGGGACTTGGGCTAGCTCAGTTGGCTGGACATCAGATTTACAATGCAGAATCATGTCAAAATCGCAGTTACAAATTGCTGCACACTGGCTGAGATAACCACTAAAGGTTCCACTTTTTCAATCACATGCAAGGCATGTTGGCCCTCAGATTAAACTCCCCATTAGTCAACTGTCTCTCTCATTCGAGAGCAGCTCTTGAGAACTATGGAAGCTTTCATTTTACTTACAAATATTCACTGAGCAATCTATATTGGTAGGCTACCACAAACTTTGGGTTTAAAGATTTAAACTTAATATTACTTTTGCTCACCTGTCAAAAATGCGAGCCTCCTTCAGAACATTTCCCAAGTTGATGTATGCATCTAAGAAATTGGGATCCAAGGTAACAGCCTAGAATTCAATTATAAACTATCATAAAATTCAAATAAAGATGTTGATCTTTAACTTATCTGAGAAAATACATCAGAATATTTTGTCAAGACAAATTTATGAAAACCAAACTGAATTCAAACACGCAGTGGAATGAGCCAAGACATCAGAAACGTTACAAGACTATGACACTGCGCAATAATGGAACTTTAGTTTATACAAATAAGTTTTGTTTTAATAAAAAGAACCAGGGTGTTCAGTTTTAAAACTATAGACTCTGGATGTTTGGGTTTTCACAATTAATAATTTAAATCATCCCTAATATTTATTGGGTATAACAAAGTTACTACAAACAGCTCAAACAAAAGCACGGCTCCATCCAAGCAAGACGCACCAAACCTTAGTTACCCTCTTATGATCAAACATTCTTGGTGATGACACTAAATAGATCACAGCTTGATTGTTGTAATGGGTGTTGCTTTTAATATTAACTAGATTTTACTATAATAATAAGCATCATTCAAGTATTGTGCTGAACCTCACAAACATTCCCTTATCTATGCTGTTAGTTTGTTTAGGTAAAAACATAGAATTTACAATCAATTTCAGTGGCAGAAATAATAATATGGAAAGGAAGAGCAAAAAAGAAGCATTTTTGAACAAATTTTTTTAAACCATTAAAGAAGTTATTCACAGACATGCACAAAGAACACAAACACTGACCTGGAAAAGAGATTAGAAATGGTCAAAAACAAAAACTGAAGAGATTTTTGTTTGAAAAGGAGGCAGGCACATGTTAGAGAAAGAACTCCAAAATATAGGAGCAAAATGCCCAAAGTCTCTGCCACCGACGATGTGCAAAGGAGAAACACGCAGCGGCTGGCATGTAACTGAAAGCTTCTAGAGGGAAAAGATCTTAGAGTCCTGTGTGATTGCATTCCTGATATAAAATAAGATGTGAATTTTAACTTCAGTTTGAGTAGACAACATATGGTAGCAATAAATGGCACCTTTTGCCATCAGCCGAGTGAGGGACAACTGAAGCTTAAAATAGTCAGGCATCAGATGACACCCCAATACGTTATCATACTATGCCTGCCTGATTTGAGAGTAACGGAAGGATCAGGAATGGGACTGAACACGAACAGTGAACATCCCCAATTCTGACCATATGATGGAGGTCATTGATGAAGCTGCTGAAGACAGTTGGATCTAAGACACTATCCGAAAGAATGTGAAGGAATGCAGCTGAAATGACTATCCTGTAATAATCACATTCACCTTCCTTTGTGCTGGCTCCAACTGCAAAGTGAAGACAACGTTCCACTCTATTCTCATTCACTCCAGTTTTACAGGGGCAATTTGGAGATATGCATAGAGATACACAGCACAGAAACAGACCCTTCAGTCCAACTCGTCCAAGCCAACAACTCTTAGCTATACCAGAGCAAATAAGGTTTTAATATCAAGGACAGTCATTCTCAGCTCAAACTTCATTCACACCTAGTTGTGCAGCTTAGGTCTTTTGTCAAAAGCTTTGAACAAAGTCTGTAATGAATGTCAAGAGTGGAGAAACCCTGGGGAGAACCCAAACTATTAGTCAGTGAGCAGGTTATTGCCAGGACTGAGTGTAATTGATGGCCCACTCCATTATTTTATTGATGATCAAGAGTGGACTGATGGATTGGTAACTGGACGGATTGGATTTGTCCTGCTTTTATTGTCTACAAGTAGTAACTGAACAAACGACGTTGCTAGATAAATACCAGTATCATAGCTGTACTGGAACAACTTGGTTAGGGGTGCAGTAGATTAGATTAGATTACTTACAGTGTGGAAACAGGCCCTTCGGCCCAACAAGTCCACACCGACCCGCCGAAGCGCAACCCACCCATACCCCAACCCCTACATATACCCCTTACCTAACACTATGGGCAATTTAGCATGGCCAATTCACCTGACCCGCACATCTTTGGACTGTGGGAGGAAACCGGAGCACCCGGAGGAAACCCACGCAGACACGGGGAGAACGTGCAAACTCCACACAGTCAGTCGCCTGAGGTGGGAATTGAACCCAGGTCCCTGGCGCTGTGAGGCAGCAGTGCTAACCACTGTGCCACCGTGCCGCCCATACGTACTTACAACTGTGGTTAGATTAGGATTCCCTGAAGTATGCTACAAATAATACTCATAAGGGTTTGTACCAATACAGACTGCCATTTAGGACTCAACAACCTCAGTTAGTAGTAGTACCGCCAAGCCACTTGATGAATATTGACATCCCACACCGAGAATACGTTCTGTAGCCTTCTACTCTCACTGCTTTCACCAAGTAGTGTTCAAAATAGCGGAGTTCAGATTCATCAGCTGACAATTGGGGGTGGTAATCACAAAGTTTGAGCAACTCTCCCCCAACTGCATACTGACCTATGCTGGTGGGACAGGACATACCAAGGGATGGTAATGGTGGTATCTGGGGTATTTGTGTACTCACCAAATCATCTCTCAAACAATGTCAGTCTGTTGTTAATCTAGTCTACGAGACAATTCTCCAATTTTGACCCCAGTCCTCAGATCTTTAGCAAGGAGCACCATGTATGGTCTACTAACTTCAGTACATATCCAGAGACAGTTACTGGCAATGTGGAATGTACTTAAGTTTGCAAGGTGTTCGACTGTAAACTTTCAACCAATTCATCTGTATTTCATTTTGTAAAAGTCAACTTGAGGAGTATTTAACTGATATTCTGGAATGTAACCATACCTTGTACTAATTCACAATGAAAAAAAGTCCTATTTTCTTAAATTTGAGAATAGTTTAATTTATTGGGATACCAAATGAAATTGTGGAGAGCTGCAAAAGTTGTTCTCGCAACACCAATATTTAGGTCAGAAACTTTGAATGTTAAAATGACAAACTTGCTACTTTAGAGCACAAAAGCAATTCTTGAAAGCTTACTGACCCGAGAGAACCGATGCATGAATAAATGTCAATTTTCAGTAGATGTAAAGATGAAGTCATATACTAGCAATTACACCACCATTGCACAGAAAAATTGTGTATTTTTGAAATTTAGAAATTTGAGTCTCTCAAGTAAAATTCCTCCAAGATACAGGTCTAACAGAATAGCATGGTGCAATTCAATGAGCCCACACAATAATTTGACCACTGAGCAGAGACCAGATACTCTCTCTCGTTTGGGAATTATCTGAAATAAGGTAAACCTTAAACAAAATGTACAGTAACAGCAGACAGGTAGCATTATCAAAATGAATCCTGAATTGGCACAGGTGGTCAAAGTGAATGTAGGTCAAAATTAATATTGGCCTCATTTTTAATTCAGCAAATTAAACATAATTTGAAGTATTTTGACAGGCAAAAAGCCACATATCCAAGATGGTCTTCTTGAAATTCAGAAAGTCTAAACACTCAGACAGCTGGATATTACGACAGGAGACCACAACTTCCAGAAAAAGCTAAAGAGCAAAAACAAAAATCAAATACTCAGATGATCAAAACATCCCATGAAATAAACGCCTATTAACTTTGGTTTTGATCACACAAGTGTATCACATTTTTGCTTAGAGGGGATATTCAAGTGTCAGGTGGAAAGTGTTGATCACTTGCCTTTTCAAAGTGGTGGATGGCTAGCCAAATCTCTCCCTGGGCATTAAACACACATCCAAGGTTGCTCCAGGCAACAGCGAAGTTTGGCTGAGTCTCAATCGCTTTCAGGTAACAAGCCTTAATTAGTTTAAGTGAAACAAGAGAGGGAACCAGGAAGAAGGGATGGGAGATTTGTAACAAAGATTGAAAGGAAGCAAAAGAAAACTTTATTAGTGCTCATTCTCACACCAGGCAAAAGTGAACCTGCAGTAAAGGCTAGCGCTGAATTCGCTCGCTGGCCCCATGAGAGCATGCGCAAAAACCTCAACCCACTTGCAGCTAGCCATTTTTCAGTTATGAATTTGTGTAAGAAAACAGTTCTGCCTTTTTCCACCTTTACCATTATCAGACTACTGAAAACAAAATTACATTTGTTTTGTTTGCTGCAGTACCTGTTAACTTATCCAAAGAGTTTCAGCAGCTGTTTTATAGGTATATCCTTTTCCCTACAGGTTTTATTAGCGATGTGACCAGCACTGATTTTACAGAAGTGTAATTGAGCATACAAAATGGTATGGAATGTTCCAGATTACACATTAAAAACTGCCTTCAAGAGGTTCTAAAGTCAATGGATATTTCACTAGTTATGAAAATACACTGAAGAACAAAGTGCACAACCTCAAATGACAGTGCTGGATGAGGATAAAGGTCCCTGTAACGCAAAGCGCTATTGCCAATGCGCCATGCACGGCTCTGCAACATGTTGCAGCGGCGTCATCAGCAGTTCGCAGGCGCAAGTTTGGAAAATTTTTTTTTTAAAAAACAAAAATCGCAGCACAGCGCACGCATGCGCAGATGCAAAATTGCAAAGTAAATAGCCAGCTGAAATAAATACCACTGGTAGTCCTCAGCACTTTGTACCTCAGGCACATCAAAGAAATCACTAGAGATACAAGTGATAAATTATCCAGGCTATGAATTGCCAATTTTACTGTACCCAAGAAGAAATAAATCACTATTCAAGCCAAATATCAAAACTAAAAATCATTAGTTCAATCAAACAGATTAAAAAGTTAGAGTTCAAAGAACCACAAAAATTAAAAGTATTACGACTGAGCAGCTGTACAAGGCTATGCTGCACATATTGTTCTTTTGACGCCAGTCAGAATTAACAAGCACCAGTGACAACCTGGACACTTCACTCAGAACTATCTAAGGTAGATGCGCAGCCAGCTATCTACTGAATAACGCAAGCGCTCGCATGCGCATCGCCGCGCAGCCTATGCGTTACTGCAGGCTCACAGCGCATGATCAGTAGAGCAGATTGCTGCAAACCAAACAAAGAGGAAAGAAATTAACAAAATCAGTAGTTAGAAGCTTTACTGGTACTTTGTAGAGCTATTGCCAATTTTAAAATATATAAATAATTTTTTTCTAAGACAGTGGCTACTTTAAAAACACGCATCAAGTTGAACAATTTTTCTTCCCAATTACAGTTATTTTTCCCATTTTTAAGTAGTAAATATGAATACTTATTTAGACACTTTTTTGGAAGCCACGAGACAGAAGAACTCAGGCATGGAGGCAAATTGTTTGTGGCAGTGCTACAAACCCGTTACCATTATTTCATCTCATTTTCAGGGTAGTCGATGATGGGAAGAGCAGACGGTGTCACCCCTAGATCCTGGCCTCGACCTCCGGTCAGCGAGGCACCTACAGGGGAGAGCTTTCACCCGCCTGAAACCTTCTATGTATAATATCAATCATGAAAACGAAAAAGACAAATAAGAAAGACAAAATAGTTAGTAAAGAGTCCAACAACATATTCCTGGATTTGTTCTAAAATGCAATCTTCTGAAAGAAAAAAAACAGACAGTTTCACGCTTATGTTCCAAAGCAGTTAATGTGTTTAGCTTCAATTCATGCATTCAAAGTGCTGAAATGTATAACTGTATCTGACAATGACATGTTTGGGGCCCCAACTTTGAGAAAGAAAAACAAGAACGACAACAAAAACAAAAAACAAAAACAAAAATTCGGTGGTCTGCTATGAAGGCATTTACTCACCGAACCAAAAAAAACCTAAACTTAGGTTTAGATTTTGCCTATCCAAATTGGAAACACACACCGGCAAGGGTCTGGTGGCAAGGGATGGGCAAAAGAGGTGCAGGACAGGGTAGGGTGGAGCAAGGGTTGTTATTCTCAGACCTCCTTTCCATACCAGACAGCCTCAAATTCAAGGAAGAAAGGGCGTCCATATAAAAGTCACAAAAAAGTTGTATTTATAAACTAGCTACACTAAACTTCTACTGGTTTTGTCTTTTAAATGTACCGATCAGAGCTTTAAATGAAATCTCATTTTATACTTCATCGAACGAAACATCTAACTATCACCTTCCACCGCTGAAATAAAGAAGTCAGCATCGAGGAGCAAGCGCAGTCTCACTTAATACAGATTGAAGCCGCAGTGGAATGCGCTGAAAGTTAGCTCTCCATTCAACGGCCTGTGGGCTGAGGCACTATTTACCCCATTGATCATTGTAACCCCACCTCCCCACATCCTCCCACCAAGCCCTCTCACTCTACCCCATAAGCACACATACACAAAGTCAAATGGACAGCTACGCTGCGCAGACACTCCACTTTGCAAGCGCGCGGGACTCAGAATATCAGGTTGAGGGACTCTGGATGAGGTCCCCCTCTCCTCACATTCATTGCCCCTCAGTGGCTTTGCATAAGGTGGCTTTTAACTCTCCAAAACGGTGTATTTATATGTATATATACATGTAAACATGTACACATATATATATATACATACACATACATTAAAATGTAAATTTGAAACAATGGGTGATCAACACCACTTAAATGCCAGGACTAAACTACATCAAAAAGAAATTCAGCTGCTAGAAGCCACCTTATTAACTGAGCAAATCTGGAACATCGGTTCATTTCTCAAGACAAAACCAGCACTTCAGAAACAAAAGGTTTGAGAACTCAATTTGGGATCTGACATGGTAATAGCAGCCATTACAAAATGCAACCTTTCTTCCCATTAATGTTGACGGTCTGTGTGAGGAGTGCAGATGGTGAAAGTAGCTGACATGTCTCTGTAACAGAGACAGAATTAAGGGGGGGGGGAAAAAAAAAAAGAGGGAGGACTGTACTAATTCATACAATTTCAGCCAATCCTTTTCAGGAAGTCTATTTACTTAGCCATGGGAGCCTCATTTTCTTACTACACTTGTTCAGTCAGGTTCCTCCAACCATGTCTGACAAGGGGGTACACAGTCGATCATTTTCCATGGTTACTATCCACTCAAAGTAACTACTCGTCAGGATGATAGATTGCTATCATGATTGTCTGAGAGTTTCTCTTCACAGTATGAATTAATTAGCACCACCACTTACCTTGGCTTCTTCTAAGCGACCCAGGGCTTTAAGGAGGTTCCCCAGGTCACTGCGAACACAATACAAATCCTGTTAAAACAAGAGTAAAAGTTTATTTATGACTCATGTGCCAGCAAAGAGTTTTGATTATAAATTTAAATTATAAATACAAATCATTATAAATCTCACTTTAAATGAGATATGAATTACATCTCCAAATTCTCTAGTCAGTTTGCTGCTGAATTTTATCCAACTATCTCACTTTATGTGCATTGTTCCTAAGCTATGTACAGCAATCTCAAAGTGCAAATTAAACTGTTCAGTGGTTCCAGTCTGCAGACAATCGCTTCAACAAAAAAAATCATTTTTCAGACTATAGCTCTTAAAAGAAAACTAACCAGCTGTCACATAGCTAGCTTACCACAAGGTTGGAGCTGTCATGTCTGCACAGCTAAGTATTAAGAAACTGAACAAACCCAAAGCTACATGAAAAACAGCAAAACGAAATTTGATTTCCAGGTGACAATGAATTACTAGCATGTCTCAGATGGCACTGCTTACAATTCACTTTGCAACAGGAAAGATGTTGATAGTATATAAACATTTAAAACTAATGAAAAAATTATTTTACTGGCACTAAGATTTTAACTTCAATCAAATGTCAGGATTATCAATTTGGGCATTAGCATAACAAAACAACATCTGTCAACTTCAATTCTGAAATCTCATATTTATGTCCTATCCAAATAGTCAAGGCAACACTGCCATTAGTTGCATGATTCAAAATAGTCAGAAAAGCTTCTATTAGCAGTTATTTTAAAAATTAACAACTTAGTAACAGAGCTAGATTACTCTGTACACCCTGATCCAATTGTGTCTCAGTTTTTAAACATGTTCCACATCAAGGCCATACCTTGTTTTGACAATACGCAAGATCAAATACCATTAAAATACTCAGACTGCACACCTTCCTGGTCATCCTCTTCCATTGCAAAGTCCTTGGATAATTGTTCTTGCTCATGAAAAACAAGAGCTCAATCTTATTGTCTGACTTGATCCTGAACTCAAATAATAATGCTATATCTTTTCTATTAAACTTCAGTTACATAAGTAGATTTTACCAAGAGGGGACTTTGAACGTAAGGGCCATCTATTCCAATTGACTCATTATTATATTCCAAGATCATGGTATACTAACTATACTTTGAATATTTCTTTAGAACACAGTTGACAAGTTAATGCATATTTTGGTCTTCCATTTCTTCCTTAACAAGGACAGCAAATTCAAACTTACACTTGTGGGCTATCAGCATTGTTTGAAAAACATTCTCCTTATGGTTGGAAATGGCTATGAAAACAACACCATCAGGCCTATATTAAACTATAAAAAGGATTTTCAGCAAAGACTCTAACCCAAAGCTTTAAACGAGACATTTATACTCTAGTTGCTCACACAACTAAATGCTTGTGATTGTTGGAAGCCAGTCAACTCAGTTGTTATATTGCTACAGGAGTACTGCCCTTGGTCCAAACATCTTCAGCAACTGCAATTACCTTCTTTCCATCTCAAGTTTCCACTGTCCACTACAAAATGTTCAGAACTATTCACAACTCAGATACTGAACCTTCCTCCAAGAGAAGAGACTTCACTTTTTTCCACCCAATCCATCACAAGTCCAGAGTGACTAGAAACTGAGCACGAGCACTGAGCAGTCAGATATGACAGAACATTTTCTGCTCGTTTGGACAAAGGCAGCTCAGGCAACACTGAAGCAGCTTGATACCATCGGGACAAAAGGAGCCAGCTTGACTAGCATCCCATTTTTTACTTCCAAATTTTACTCCTCTTCCTACGTAACAGTATGCATACAACACACATGATGAACTACGACAACTCAAGCCTGCTGACAGTATATTCTAAATCCCCTATCTAGGATAAGAGGAGCAGACATATGACCAACACCTGCAAGCTTCTTCAAAGTCATGCACTATTCAGAGTTGGAACTACACCGATCAAAATCCTGAAACTCCCTTGCTAATAGCATAGCTGCAGACTGACAGCAATAGTTCAAGGCATAACTCAGCACCACCTTTTCAAGCACATTTGGAATATGCTTCAAAGCCAATTCTGGCTTTGCCACTGAACCCCAAGTTGCATGAAAGTACATTTAAAAATCTATTATTATAATGGTGACAAGTAGCCAGGCATTCTGCACAAAATGACTACCTAGATTTCAAAATAGGTTAGCAAAGGGCAACCTTGCATTGCTCTCAAATACCAACCCATACTCAAGATTGCAATTAAGCATTATCATCTCAACCCCATTCTTTTGGCTAGCCTGCCTGTCTCAAAATTAATTATGCAACGTATGGTAGCCATTCATGCGAGATGGTGTTTTACACAAAGCTACTGCTCCCATTTACCTTCTTTTCACTTATTTCTACTACACTTAATATTTCAAATACAGATCTTTTCAAAATAAAAACACCACTGTATAAATGGAAGGCCAAAGCTATTTATCTTGATTGTTATATCCTCCAACATTAGAGATAAGCCTTACTGCTGACTACAAAGTGCCTAATGGGTCTGGCATGTTTTGAACAATCTTTTCAGTATGCTGAAAATACTGATCCTCTTTGGGACAACAATCAGTGGGAGATAGTACATAGAATGCATTGCGAATATGAGTTTGCACACCCAGTATGGAGTGTTTTGTTCCTACCACTATTCCAATTTTTATTCCTGAGACAAACACTAAAGGCATGCCAATTCATCTTGCACAATCATTGTGCAAGTTATTGCGCTTAGAAGTGCTTGCAGAGGATGATGGATGATGCAGATTTAGAGGGCTTGATTTACAAAGTCATATGTTCTGCTTAGAGCAAAAAAGCTTTGTTTGAAAGCAGCACAGGCAATCACAGCAAGTAAGGAAATACAGATCATTTGCTAATCCATATTTTCTCAAGGTGGACAAGGAATCCAGGATAGAACCTCCAATCTAGACTGAGTATTTACATATTCTTTATTTTCACAGTTCTTGGAGCCAGAGCCGTGATCTCCTTCTGCATACAGTCTGCAACACCAGGATACGTAGTAGCACCACCAGCCAAGGTGGTGTTCACATACAAATCTTTCCTGAAATCTGCATCATGCTTGCATGATTCTTTCATAAAAAGACACATACATAACACAAGATACATGGGAGATGGTATCAAGAGGGCCTCAGAACATCTAACATGATTAATTACCTGCCTACCTCTTCTCCAGAGTGGAGGAGGAAGCAGCAGTGGACATCTTCAGTGAAAAAGCAGAACTTCTTTAGGTCAGACAGACAATTTCTCCCTCTGTTGTGGTGATAAAGGGTAGCCTGTCAGCATCTTCACGGGGTAGTTGTCAAATCAGATCACAAACCGCCAAATTCAGAAAATGAATCATAGGGCAGAGACCTTTGTAGGACAGGCACAGAGTGGGAAAGCCCATCACAATACAAATGGTTCTACCAGAGGCAGAGGCATACAGAAACAGCATGGCACTGGCATTGATAGTTTTAAAAATCATTGGTCATCTCTTCTCTGTTGACTTTGGGGTTCAGGGGTCTTCTGTGAAGAGTGTTCTTCAGGAACAAAGTTCACTGTAAAACACATGATGCCAAATCTTTCTCATGTCATCCCAGTTGATGACAATACCATGCACAACAGGATATTTCAACATCAGAATGCCCCCTTTCCTCCAGGCTTCAATCAACATTGCTGTCTTTTTGTCCCAATCCAACCATTACACCCTGCTGTTTTGGGTGATCAACTCTAGAGGGGAAAACAGCACAAAGGGGCATCATCACAAGCAGAACCAGCCTTGCACATACCAGAGCCATATTGTAAGCAACTGCATCATCCATGGCTATAGATTATCATTTGTTTCCATCTCTGCAGCTGCAAGCCTGATCTCACTCTTGGTTACTGGGTATTCAAAAAGCACCAGGGAGGTGGAACATCATGAACTTCCATGGCATCCTTGCACAGGGACCATGCTCATCATCTCTGTATTGCTCCCATTTTAGCATCTGCTGCCAAGGTTAGTGTTTATCCTGGTGAGATTAGGCATTTCAGCCAACTCTACACCATAAGGATCACGTTTGGCTTCTGTCTTTTCATCTTCCAGACAAACAGATAATCAAGCACAGGTCTAAATCTTCAGAAAATGGGATGACAGATTGTTTGGAGAATCAGTATTGCGATACAGGTTCCATAATACAAAGCAGTAGAATCACCATTCCATATAGAATTTAAATTTGTTTGATCAGAGGCTATTCAATTTACAGCAAATTGTATAGCTGACCATGCACAGCTTGAATGTCCTTGCTGTATCTGCTCCTCTAGAGATGCCTGGAACCAACCTGTACTTATTTCCAGATCCACGAACCAAGAGCAGAAAGAACGCAAGTGAAATCTTTGTGGGGTTGAATGCAAAATGACAGAAACCCAAAATGATAAATAACTGCTGATCAAGGACTCAAGATTGTCAATTTGCAAGGAGCTTAAACTATGTGCACATAGAAAATAACTTCTCAGCATTGCTTATTACCATCCAAGATCTACAAACTGACTAGCAAACAGGACTCTTCCCAATCAGCCCTGAAAGATCCATTCAGCAACTTGACTATAGATAGTCTGAACAGAGGATGCTATGGAAGTTTATCAATTCTATGTTCACCAACTGGAGTCTTTCTCACTGCAAAATGGCATTTAAAAAGACAAATGAAAAAAGCAATGCCCTACAAGAAAATTTAAGAAAACCAAAATTGCAATCAGAAAACAAAACTGAAGCCAAAGTGGAACTGCAGCTTCAAGTTTACAATTAGCTGAAACGACAGTAGATAACCTACAGTCTTTATACCAGAAACTCAAGTTTAAAAATCTGACTAAAATTGCTTCTTTACGTACAGGATTATACTGTAGGGCAGATACATAGGCTTGTACTGCACCCTCCATGTCGCCTGCTGCAACCAGTGCTGCTGCCAAGTTGATGTATCCGTCAATAAAGTCTGGTTTGAGCCGAAGGGCATGTCGATAATGTTCAATAGCCTCCTGAAGTTGTCCACGCTCTTTATAGACATTTCCCAAGTTTGAATACGCCTCAGCCAACATGGGGTTCTGTTTGATAGCCAGAGTGCTAAAGTGAGCAGACCTAAAAGGATAAAAGGCTGTTTAAATTTTATTTTTATATCCTCGCATCACATAGCAAAATACATTTTGTGATCAGACTACTTATTTTGTATGGTCATTAAAATATGTTCCTTTTAACTACATTATATTGACTGAATTAACCCTAGTAAAAAGGCAGTTTATTGAATTTTCCAATAACTTACAGATGTACAGCATGGAAACAGATCCTTTGGTCCAACTTCATGCTGACCAGATAGCCTAATATGATCTCGTCCCATTTCCCTCCAAACTCCTATTCATATATCCATCAAAATGCCTCTTAAAATGTTGCAATTGTATCAGCCTCCATCAGTTCCTCTGGCAGCTCATTCCATACATGTACCATTCTCTGCATGAAAATGTTACCCCATAGGTCTCATATCTTTCCCCCCTCACCCTAAACCAATGCCCTCTAGATCTAGACTTCCCCATCCTGGGGAAAAGACCTGACTATTCAGGATATAGGTTTGTTCGCTGAGCTGCAAGGTTCATTTCCAGATGTTTTGTCACTCTACTACATAACATCTCCAGTGGGCCTTGAGGCCAATAACTGTTGATGATTCCTGTTTTCTATTTGTGCTTTTGGGTAACTTTGGGATGGTGGTGTCATTTCCTGTTCTTTTTTGAGGAGGCAGTAGATAGGATCTAACTCGCTGCGTTTGATAATAGATTTCCGGTTGGAATGCCACGCTTCTAAGAATTCTCGTGTCTCTGTTTGGCTTGTCAGAGGATGGATGTGTTGTCCCAGTTGACGTGGTGTCCTTCCTCATCTGAAGAGCTTACCTAGTAGGGTGATGAAACATCTGGAAACGCATCTTCCAGCTCAGTGAGCAAATCTACATCCAGAACCTCAACCTGAGCTACAAGACTTCTCAAACCTCACCTGACTATTTACCCTATGTCCCTGATGATTGGAAGGTCATGTTGCAACTTACAGGGCATTGGTTAGACTTCTTTTGAAATTCTGGTCTCCTTGTTATAGGAAAGATGCTGTAAAATTGGCAAACGCTCGAAAAGATTTACAATGAGGGTTTGAGCTATAAGGAGAGGGTGAATAGACTGGTGCTACTTTCCATGGAGCACTGGATGCTGAGGGTGACCTTTCATCAAGTGGATTAGTTACCTGTCCAGTCTGCGACACTGGAAATGTATGGAGGAGAGAAGCAAAAGCACACCAGTGTTATCAGGCTCTTGTCTCCAAAGTTGCATGCAGTGCCTCTCAGCTGCCTCAAAGTCTCCTGCTTGATATTCACGATGCGCCAGTTCTGCTAACCCTGGAATGGAAGCATGCACTTTATTAGTGCTACTTACACAAGAGCCAGAAGGAAAAAAAATCAATGAAAATGTACAAACATAAAAGGCACACAGATCACTCAAAAACACTTTCCACCATGTAAATCATAACTGCAATGTTCTGTAAAGTTGGACAACCATAAAAGGAATTTATTTAATAGAGCAAATCATGTTAAGATTTCTCCTCATAGGAGCAAACAAGCTTGTCAACCAGCAGGAGGGAGATGGTTGAATAAGAAAAAAGGAAGATGGCAGGAAAGCATTAAAGGAGTTCTGAAATAACAGAACAATGAAAGGAGCTTTCAGCAGCAAATGGCTAAGGCAGAGATGGGATCTGCTAATGTTAGTGGTGAAGAAGTTAATCTTAACAATGGGGTGAATATATCAGAAGCATACACTGGATTTAAAACAGAACACGAAGATTACATAAAACATGTATCTTGAAAATAACATTCTTCCTCTTACATAACCAGTTCAGGTAACTGAGTTTACATAATGTTGTCATTGTGCAAGCCTTTGATATTTCAGGAATTTTTTTGGACCAGTAGTCAATGCAGAGTTTAAAACTCAATGAAATTGATGCTCATCAGTTAAGGAGTGGTGTATTTTGTCTCTAATCATAAAATACCAATATCATTTTAGTGCCTTCAAACAAAAAGACTGCAAGCTTCATGACTTGTATACTCCAGTGAATGAGCAGGACGTATTTCAGCAATGCTCCATATCGCCAGACACAACCTTCAAGCATCTGTACAGAACAAGCATAGTTATTGCAGTTTGATACACAGACAAAGGCTTGGTCATGAGAGGTAGCCAAACCCACATTTAAAATTAGAAAAATTAATTCCTGGATAATGGAGCATTTAACTCTGTTAACCAGCTAATTTCATTGAACCCAAGTCCCTTTTGTCACATCCCTGATCCCAAGGAGCAAGAATCCTGCCCACAGTATAAAGTTTCAAATCATTCACATCAGTTCCAGCAGGTAGTCCCATTTCTTTATCATGCTGGCTCAAATCCATGAAACCACTGAACCAAGAAGGGCCAATTATGCTACCACTTTAGGGAGACAAATGTGAGTTGACGGGCTTTCCCGAAAGGGAAATCATATTCTTTGCAAAATTACAATGTGCTGCACAAAAAAAAGGACTGTGTATATACTGTACTTAACTTTCCAAAAGACATCTGATGAGGTGCAGAAAATGAAAGTCCATGATCTAAGGAGTGACATATTGACATGACTTTAGCTAACAGGACAGAATACATACAAGTTGATTGGTTTCTAGCTAAAAAGATGAGTGGCAGAATCTCAACTTCTAACAACTTTTATAAAATGACCAGGGTTAAAAATAAAAGGTACGGTGGCCAAATTTGCAGGTGACACAAAGAAACCTGGGAAGGGAACACAAGGAGGCTTCAAACAGATTTCACAGGTTAAGCGTGCAAGTAAAGATTTGATTTGATGTGGGAACGTGAAATTGCCCATTTTGAAAGAAGGAATAAAAGGAAGATATCACCTAGATGTTACATACCTGCAGTGCAGAGGCATCTGGGTGACTTTGCGTGTGAATCACAAAAGGTTAGCATGCAGGTAGTTAGGAAAACTAATAGTATGCTGTTCTGTTCATCGAGCTGGAGGAAATGCCGGAGGAAATATCACAGAAGCGCTTCACAGGAGGCTCCCAAGCACTGAGGATGTCACCTAGACATGGGACGAAACGTCTGCAACACAAATTCCCAGCTCGGCGAACAGAACCACAACAACGAGCACCCGAGCTACAAATCTTCTCACAGACTTTGAGTAGACGGGAATTGAATAGAAATGTAGGGAGGCAATGCTTCAATCATACAGGGAATTAGTGAGATCGAAACTGGAGTAGTGTGTGCATTATTTATCTTATTTAAGGAATTCTAACATATTGGAATGAGAGTACTAGACAAATACTTGAAATGCTGGGTTGTTTTAGAAAGGTTGGACAGTCTTCACTGGAGTTAGGAATAATGTGACAGAAACAGGCAAGATTCTGAGAGGTTTGAACAAGATACATGGAAAAGATGTTGCCTTTGCTATAAAAATCTAAAATAGGGATAAAATTAAAAAGTAAGGGGTGACCAATTTAAGACAGCAATGAAAATTTTTGTTTTGTTCAGATAGTCACAAGTCTTTAAAATGGTCTTCCTGAAAAGGCAGTGCAAGCAAGAGTCCGAGTCTTTTTCAAAACAGATAGATAGATAGCACACCATTCCAGTTCTTGTTCAAGATAGAGTTATCACAGTCCCAGAAGACCAGAAGGAAGTGCATGCACGAAAGGGAGAGAGGCAACTTGAGTTTAAGCGGAGGGTCATACGTCTCAGACAAGGTGGGGGTGGGGGGAGAAAGAGTTCAGAAGGCAGGACTTTCATGGGGATTTCAGCCAGGGCAGGAAGTGAACCTATGCTGTTGACAACATTCTGAATTGCAGATCTTCTGTCCCATCAAAGTTCACCAACCCTTGTATCATTCAAGTAAACCTCCAGTAAACCATAGAGTCACAGATGTACAGTATGGAAACAGACCCATTGGTCCAACTTGCCCATGCCGACCAGATAGCCTAATCTAGCCCGCTTTGCCAGCACTTGGCTCATATCCCTCCAAATCCTTCTTATTCATATACGGATTCAGATGCCTTTTAAAACACTGCAATTGTACCAGCCTCCTGCACTTGCTCTGGCAGCTCATGCCATACACATACCACCCTCTGAGAAAAAGTTGCCCTCTTTCCCTAAACCTATGCCCTCTAGTTCTGGACTCCCCGACCCTAGGAAAAAGACTTGGTCTATTTATCCTGTCCATGACCCTCATGATTTTATAAACCGATATAAAAGGTCACCTCTCAGCCTCAGACGCTCCAGTGAAAACAGCTCCAGCCTATTCCACCTCTCCCTGTATCTCAAATCTTCCAACCCTGGCAACATCCTTGGAAATCTTTTCTGAACTCTTTCAAGTTTCATAACATTCTTCCTATAGGAAGATCAGAATTGCACGCAATATTCCAACAGTGGCCTAACCAATGTCCTGTACAGCCTCAGCATGACCTCCCAACTCCTATATTCAATACACTGACCAATAAAAGGAAAGCATACCAAACGCCTTCTGCACTATCCTATCTACCTGCGATTCCACTTTCAAGGAGCTATGAACCTGTACTCCAAGGTCTCTTTGTTCAGCAACATTCCCCAGGACTTTTCTATTATGTGTACAAGTTTTGCTTTTCCAAAATGCAGCACCTCACATTTATCTCAACTAAACTCCATCTGCCACTCCACAGACCATCAAGATCCTGTTGTAATCAGAGGTAACGTTCTTTGCTGTCCACTACACCCCCAATTTTGGTGTCATCTGCAAACTTGTGAACTCCACGTCCTATGCTCGCATCCAAATCATTTTTATAAAATGATAAAAAGCAGTGGACCCAGCACTGATCCTTGTGGCACTCCACTGGTCACAGGCCTCCCAGTCTGAAAAGCAACCCCCCACCATCACCACCCAGTCTTCTACCTTCAAGCTAGTTCTGTATCCAAATGGCTAGCCCTCCCTGTATTACATGAGATCTAACCTTGCTAACCAGTCTCCCATGAGGAATCTTGTCAAACACCTTACTGGAGTCCATATAGATCACATCTAAAATTCTGCTTTCATCAATCCTGTTACTTCTTCAAAAAAAAACTCAATCAAGTTTGAGAGACGTGATTTTCCACACACAAAGCCATGCTGGCTATCCCTAAGAATGATACTGAATACATACAATCACCATACAGCCTAAAATTCTGACATTTTGTTGAAGGTAAGACCACGATTCCATCAACTGGAAGTGATTTGGGCCTGGGACATTACACGAAGGGACTCCAGCATCAATGTCCTCATACAAGCACAATCATCTGCACTGCGCTCAGAAAGACCAACAAACTGAAACCCCCCCCTCCATACAGCACATTGCAAAATACCAACTAGGCGATTACATATCCAAAAATCACCCAAAACACTGATCAAACTTCACCACTATTCAAAATCAGTTAAATATGATCTGTTTCGAACAAATTTACACTGGCTCTCCTCATTTGACAACTGCTTTTCCAAAGAAATGTTTCATCTCTAATAATTAACAATTTCTCCACATTACGACCTATACTTATGACATTTGGCATGACAATACAGAACAAGTATTGCTGAAAGAGAGAAAGACATGTTCATCTTGCGCTCAGCCAGAATCATAAGATCAAATCTCAAAAGGAGCAATAATTTACACTGCATGAAAAGAGAATGCCGATAGTTAGCCAGTGGACTCATTGCTTTAGAGAATGCACCAGCGAACAGTTAACTATCAAAATATGCATAGATATGCTCTGTTTGCAAACATGGCACTGCATGAACATTCAGATTATGACCAAGACCACCATTAGTTCCACTTTTGCTTCTTTCAGAATCCTTGGGTGCATTCATCTACACTTAGCTGTCCCAAATAATTATCTGTTCATTACTGAGAAGCGATGAAGCAGTTCTTCTCTACCTAGTATCCTAACCCAAAATTTCATTTTCCCCTTTTGTTCAACCCTCCCCTCACTCCCTTCGATTGTGATAGTAAATATACATTTAATATTTTCACAAATCCTCTACCTTCGCATGGAGATTTCCTTTTGGATCCTAAAGATTAAAGTAATGAAAGAAATCACACTTTATTCATACACTATAGTTAAAATACAACTAAAGAAAGAAATTGAAATAAATTAACTACTGGAAAGCTTAGTAGAATAATGGATTATTTACCTATAAAAACAATAACTGTTCCAACATACTAAACACCCTTGTCAAAGGCAAATTCAGTAAAATAAATAGTCTCTCAAGCAATTCTCCAGTCCAGGAGGAAAAAAAAGCTCAGAGTCGCAGACAGAGATGTACTGTCGCTTCCAAACCCAGTTCAAGACTGCAGTAATTGTCCCTGATACAAAAAGCAAATTCCTGACTCTGAGGGAGCTTGACTCCTCCCATTCAGGCTGCTTTTATTGTTCCAACTTTTAAAAACTACCAACACCTCACAAACTGCTTACTTCTTGGAAATCCAACATAGATTGGTACTGCAGTCTTAAAACCAGTTTTCAAAACAAACACAGGATAGAATACACCAAGTCATAGCATTATCAGAATACCAATAGCTCTCAAAATGTCATTGGTACACTACAGATATTGATGCATTTACAACTTCATATGTGGTCACCTTTAGCCTTCTCAATTTGGGCCATTTTAGGCATATTTTCTATTTGCTCTGGGGATTTGGGCATCACCGGCTTTGACGCCTACATTGCACAACCCAAATCGCCCATAAGGTGGTGGTGAACTGCGTTTTTGAAGCACTGCAATCTATGGAGTGGACCCCCGGTGCAGTTAGGATGGAGGCTGTAAAGTTTTGACCCACGGACAGTAGGTCCAGATTGCAACATCACTCCACAAAGGAATGGTATCTAGTCTCAAGGAGTTTCTGCACGCAGTTTGTGCTCCAATGCACCATCTTCTAGGTGGAAGACACTGTCTTGGATGGTGCTATCGAAGGAGCCTTAACGAATTTCTATAATACAGATTCAAGATGCTACATGCATTGCTGTAGCTGTGCAGTGGAAGATCAAGGGAAAGCTGGCAGATGGAGATTTTGAAATTTCTAAACACAACCCACCCAACAGTTTCTCTATCTACAGCAGATTACAAAGAGCTCCAAAAATTCATTCGACAATTGCTCTTTCAAAAAGAAAATCATGACTCTACCAGATATTTTGACATTTTCTAAGTGCCCTGCCACAACACGCAATCGCTTGTAACATTTTTCCTTATGACTGATGTTAAACTAATTGGCTGCAGTTTCCTACTCTGTCTACCTTCCTTTTTGAGGGAAAGGAATCACGTTTGGTATATTCCAATGTATTGGGATGTTACCTGAATCTAGGGAGTTTTGGACAATTAAAATCAACATATCAATTATCTCACTTGTCACTTCCTTTAATATCGAGAATGAAATCCATTAGGACCAAAACAATTGTCAGTCCACATTTAGAATAAATTTGCTCAATGTCACTTTTCTGATGATTGAATTTTGCCAGGTTTTGCCTCTTTTGTACTTCCTAATTTATAGCTACTGCTGGTTGATACTTGCATCTTGCGATTATAAAAACTGTTCAATTTCTCACTATCAATTCTCCAGCCTCACTTTCCACAGGACCAAAGTTCACTTGGCTAATTATTTTAGCTATTTATAGAAATTCTTACTTTTTAAAATCGTTGCTTTTTTAAAAAAAACAATACACTTTCTCTCTTTCAAAAGTTTTTTTGTCATACTTCGTGGTTTTTATCTGCTGTCCAACCCTCAAACCTGTCAGTCACTTGTTAAACACTGTTCAAGAGGAGATGATAGTTGAAGCTGTCACCAAAGCAGACTGAGACAAGGAACAAAACTTAATAAAAACAGAACTTGATAAAATTTGACTTCCCCAAATACATATAGTCATTTTTGTCCCTTGTCCATAACAAACTTGAACCGCATAGGGTCGTGGTTGCTGTCACTAAAACGGTCACCCATTTTGATATTCCTCATGGCTTCTTTCCCAAAATTCAGCATTGCACCATGCCTTGTTGAGTTTTTGACACAAAAACACTCCCCGGATACATTTCAAGAAATCTGTCCCTTCTAAACCCAACTTTTTAATTTGTTGGGTCTTTGTTTGCATGTTGTTGCAGCAAAATGAATTAACAATCCTAGTTCTCAGTCCAAGCAAGAAGGCTCCGATTTTCAAGGTGGTCCCCACAAGGATGCAGCGGAGATTAGCAGTCTCCATAAACTCTCTTTCTAATCAAATAAGTATAATTTATGTGCATTTTTGCCAACCTAAAACAGGGTTCGGTGTGTTAATATACATGGTTTCTAACACACAAATGCATCACACTGCAAGCTTATAGCAAATTTGCCCCCAATAATTTAGTTTAAGAAATTTTCTCTACTTCCCTAACAATGCAACACAAGAAAATCAGGAACAGACTGTCCAAATGGTACAGTCCCATTTTCCTGGTCTTTGCCACTGCCCAACAACGGAGAATCTACCTTTTGAGTCTTTGAGACATGCACTCATCTCTTAAATCTGATTTTCTCTATGCCAATTTACACATGGCTCAGGTAATAATCCAAGGGTTATGATCTTTGAGGTTCTGCTAAATAGGTTCTGCTCCTCATACTGACTGCGCATAATCTACCTGTCATTGGTACCAACATGCACCACAGTGACTGAACCTAGCCCATCCCACAGACTGTTTTTAATCCAACCCTGAACCATACCATGGTTCAGGATAATAGCCATCAGGACTCTCACCTCGGAGGCAATAGCCTAGTGGTATTATCATTGGACTGTTAATCCAGAGAAAAGAGCTCAAATCGTACCACAGGCATTTGGTGAAATTTGAATTCCACGAATCCCTTACCAATTGTTGAAAAAGTTCATTTGATACACTTATATCCTTGAAAAAAAAGGAAACTACCATCCTTACCTCTTCTGGCCTATACATGATTCCAGACTCACTGCAACGTGGGTGACTGTTCACTGCTCTCCAGGCAATAAATGCTTGCCTCGCCAGTGATGCCATCATCCCATGATGGAATAAACTCATTGCTGGAGAAAACTTTAATTTGTTCTTTCTGACTTTATGCCCGCCTTACACCAAGTTCTTCATACTTTTGTGGCACGTGCATGAGAAGACAGATTGCGCACCGATTTAGCACTGAGACGAGGAGAAATTTCTTTATTCAGAGTTGACAGCTTGGGGAATTCTCTGTCACAGAAGGCAGTTGAGGCCAAAACATTGAATGCTTTCACTCGACAGTTCTATGCAGATCTTACTTAATGAAAACAAAGAATGAAGAGAAAATGAGAACATGGTACTAAATTGGATGATCAGTCACAATCACATTGAATGAAGGAGGACATGTGAAGAGCTGAACGACCTATTCCTGCTACTGTTTTCTATATTTGTATAACACGACTATTGGGGAGAAAGTGAGGTCTGCAGATGCTGGAGATCAGAGCTGAAAGTGTGTTGCTGGAAAAGCGCAGGTCAGCAGCATTCAAGGAACAGGAAATTCGACGTTTCGGGCATAAGCCCTTCATCAGGAATGAGGAAAGTGTGTCCAGCAGGCTAAGATAAAAAGGTAGGGAGGAAGGACTTGGCGGAGGTGCAATGGAGATGTGATAGGTGGAAGGAGGTCAAGGTGAGGGTGATAGGCCGGAGTGGGGTGGGGGCGGAGAGTCAGGAAGATGACTGCAGGTTAGGAAGGCGGTGCTGAGTTCAAGGGATTTGACTGAGACAAGGTTTCTCCAGTTTCCTCATTTCCCCTCCCCTCACCTTGTCTCAGTCGAATCCCTTGAACTCAGCACTGCCCTCCTAACCTGCAATCTTCTTCCTGACCTCTCCGCCCCCAACCCCCACTCCGGCCTATCCCCCTCACCTTGACCTCCTTCCACCTATCACATCTCCATCGCCCCTCCGCCAAGTCCCTCCTCCCTACCTTTTTATCTTAGCCTGCTGGACACACTTTCCACATTCCTGATGAAGGGCTTATGCCCGAAACGTCAAATTTCCTGTTCCTTGGATGCTGCCTGACCTGCTGCGCTTTTCCAGCGACACAACTATTGCACTACAAGACCCAGTTATAAGACTTCATGGACAATTTCAAGCTAGTCTTAACTGACAGGAGGATAGGGTACCCACAGTATGAGGAGATAGTGAGGAACATACATTCAAGCCACTACCCTCACCCTCCATGACTACCAATTCCTTGGTCCCAACACCTCATCTTCACCATGGACATCCTGTCCCTATGCACCTGTACCCCCATGAGGAAAGCCTAAAACCCCTCAGTTTCTTCCTCTCTTACTGACCTCCACAGCCTCCCTTCACCAACACGATTCAACTGGTGGAACTGTCCCCATTCGAAACAACCTCTTTCAATGCTCCCACTTCCGACAAATCGGAGGGGTGGCTATGGGTACCTGTATGGGTCCCAGTTATGTCTGCATCTTCATGCAATGTGGAAAAGGGACTGTACAATAGCTACACTAGCACAATTCCCCACCTTTTCCTCTGCTACGTCAATTACTGTTTCAGCACTGCCTCAAGCTCACGAGGAGTTTGAACAGTTCACTCACTACACTAACACCTTCCACCCTGACCTCAAATTCACCTGGACTACCTCCAACATGTCCCTCCCTTTCTTGGGCTTCTCCATCTCCTGCAACCGATTTAACACTGACATCTACTTCAAACTCACCAAGTTCCACTTATCTTGACAGCACACTTTCCCCAAACACCACCACACCCCCCCCCCCCAACCAAAACACCAAACTTCCAGAACAATAATTTCTCCTCCCGTTATCAGCCATGCCCTCAAATCATATCTCTTCCAGTTCCCATACCTCAACTCCCAAACCCCACCACCACTCTGCCCTCAACAATGGTAGAATCCCCAGGTCCGCACATTCCACCCCATTCATCTCCAAACCCAACCATTTTCACCTCTTATAGTCAGGTTGCAGCAAAAATATATTTCCCTCCCCACCTCACAGGAACCATTCCCTCCACAACTCTATCCTTGGATCCTCACCCCTCCACCCGAAACTCCTGCCTACACATGGTACCACCTCCTGACACTCTAAGAGGTGCAAAACCTGCACCCACACTTCCATCCAAGGTCTCAAAAGGATAATTCCAAATCCAGCAAAGATTGATTTGCATAACGTCAAACCTCATTTACTGCATCTGCCGCACACACTGTGGTCACCTCTACATTGGAGACAGATTTCAAATTCTTAGACCAGGGAACATGTCTGGTCCGTAAACACCAACCAACCCCACCTTCCTATGGCCATCCATTTCAATCCCCATTCCCACAATGACCTGCCCATTCTGAGCCTCCACCAACACCTAAACAATGCCATCCGCAAACGAGTCATGGAGTCAAAGAGAGATGGACAGCACAGAAACAGACCCTTCGGTCCAACCTGTCCATGCCAACCAGATATCCCAACCCAATCTAGTCCCACCTGCCAGCACCTGACCCATATCCTCCAAACCCTTCCTATTCAGACACCCATTCAAATGCCTTTTAAATGTTGCAAGTGTACCAGCCTCCACCACTTCCTCTGGCAGCTTATTCCGTACACGTACCACCCTCCGCATGAAAACACTGCCCCGTAGGTCTCTTTTATATCTTTCCCCCCTCACCCTTAACCTATGCCCTCTAGTTCTGGACTCCCCCACCCCAGGATAAGTAGACAGTCTTTTCCCTATCAATGCCCCTCATGATTTTGTAAACCTCTAAGGTCACCCCTCAGCTTCCGAAACTCCAGGGAAAACAGCCCCAGCCTGTTCAGCCTCTCCTTATAGTTCAAATCCTCCAACTCTGGCAACATCTTTGTAAACCTTTTCTGAACCCCATCAAGTAACATCTCATCTTGTGCCTCAGGAGCCTACCACATGGCATCAACACTGAATTCACCATTTTTCAATTCTCTCCTCCCCCCCACACCATCCTGGATGTAACCCTCTGATTTGGCTCCACCCTCTTGACCTGACCGATCTATCGATCTTCCTTTCCACCTATCTGCTTCACAGTTTACACCATGATATCCCACCTCCCTTTCCCTAGCCCTACACCATCTCCCCTCCTCCTCCCTAGTTCTGATGGAGGGTTACACCCAGAATGTTGGCTCTTTTGTTCAGATACTGCTGTGCTTTTGCAAGCGCTACACTTGATCAACACAACCCAGAGTGTGATACTATACCAAGTTGAGCAATGCCTTAGAAAAGACCTCTGACGATTTAACACATTGTCATTAAAAATGGTCTTCTCAGACTCAGTCACACTCCTGAAATAAAAATTGCCAAAGCTTTTCATCATGCACTCATGACAATTCACCAGATTACCAAAACAATATTTATTCTCAGTGTGATGAACAGTTGACAGAGGACTTACTCACCCATGGCACCCATCCCCAACAATAAAAGTTCACTTGCCAATTAATGAGCACTTTCCTCTCATACGATATAAGCAATGCTTTAGGGGGCTGTGGTGAAATGATAGTGTCCCCATGCCTGAGCCAGAAAACTGGAGTCAAGTCTCACCTGCTCCAGATGTCTGTAATAACATCTGAGCAGGCTGATGATTTTCTTTTACTTGGTTAAACTGTGGAAAATTGTCCAGAGTGCAAAATGAAAAGTTTCATTAAAAAGTATCTTTTTATAACATTCAAGCTCAGCAGTGTCAATGCAGACATCTAGACATACGAAGGCATATCTTCAATCCGCATTCAATCATACTTATCAGGTGTGATAAGTGCTTTCTTAAAACACCCTGGCTTTCCAAATGTTACAAGAGTACCAAGATCATCTTCAATTCAAAATGCATGAAAAAAAAGTGTAGTTGCAAGCACCCAGTTAAAAATGATACTTTGCACTAATTTCTGCGCTTTCTAATCAGGGCCAACAAGCAATCAGGTTAATCAGATAATGAGAAGATCGGGAGTGAATCAATGAAATTCAAATGCCAAATTTTTTCCTGGTCCATGCCCAATTTGGAACATTCCTCAAATAAGTAAGAGAAACACAGTTATGGAGGCTGGCACCCAAAACACTAATCAACATTCACCAAAAGTGACAGTGCCAGGAGATGTTCAGTAGCCTCAAGTATAAAGCACCTATATTTAAACAATACGTAGGTAGCTACATTCAGAATACACACATGAATAATGGCTATGAGATAAGATCACAGCACAAGGCACTAACTATGAAACCATGCCCCAAAGAGTGAAAACATTTCAAAGTAGAAAAGCAAGATGTGGTTGCAATTTTAAATGCACAAGTACATTCTATAAACCCAATCCTAAAATTTAATCTCTGGAGAAATATACCGTCAGGAAATGTTGCATCTACATTTAGAACCAAAGAATCCTTATAATGAGGGAAGAGGCTATTCCGTCCATTAAGTCAACAACGATCCTCTGAAGAACACCCCACCCTATACTAAATCTTACACTAAGATTCATCCACCTAGCCTGCATATGTTTGGACTTTAGGGGAACTAAAGCACTCGACAGAAACCCATGCAGACATGGGAGAACGCGCAAAGTCCACACATTGTCACCCAAGGATGGAACTGAACCCAGATCTCTGGTGCTGTGAGGTAACAGTGCTAATGCAATGAGCCCCTTAATGCTGAATTACATTTACTAATAGATCCTAACTTCATTTACCCATTTAAGCAGCAGAATAATATTGCTGGTAACAAACTATTTTTCATTTTCTTTGTGCACTCACAAAGAATCTATTTTACCGGATCATATGATGAGCTGTTAGTCAAGTTAGATCACATGGGATGCAGGGTAGGCTTGCCAACTGGATACAAAATTGGCTTAATGACAAAAAGACAGAACAATGTGCAGTTTTTTTTTGGACTGGAGACCTGTGACCACAATGTTCCGTAGAGATCCACTTTTGTTTGTCATTTATAATGATTTAGATGAGAACATAGAAAGCATGGTTAGGTGGTTTGTGGATGACACCAGATTGTGATATAGTGGGGAAGAATGTTATCTAAGATCACAAAGATCTCAATCAATTGGGCCAATGGGTTGCAAAGTGGCAGATGTAGTTTAATTAGGATAAATGCAAGGTATTACATTTTGGTAAAACAAACACGCCTAGGACTTATACAATTAAAAGTAGGCACTTGGAGATAGTGTTGACCTAGGGGTTCAGGTACATAATTGTTTGAAGTTTGCAAACATATAGCTAAGGTGGTTAAGAAGGTATTAAGCACAGTTGGCCTTACAGCTCTTTTTAAGTATAAAAAGTTGGGACACCATGTTGAGCTTATACAGGACGTTGCTGAGGCCTCTTCTGGAGTACTGTGCCCAGTTCTGGTTGCCCAGTTATAGGGAGGACATTATTAAGTGGGAAGAGGGTTCAGAAGAGAATGGAGGGTTTGAGTTGAGGAGAGGGTGAACAGGTTCAGACATTTTTCCAATGGAATGTAGGAGGTTGAACCTGTAGAAGTTCATTAAATCATAAGGTTATAGAGCAGGTGATTTTCAGGTGTCTTTTCTCTAGCCTGGGGGATTTCAAGATGAGACGGGACATTTAAAATGAGGGGAGAAAAATTAAAAAGACATGAAGAACTTTTTTTAAAAAACAAATGATTCAATGTGTAGGATAACATTTCAGAGAATGCAGGTACAGTTACCACATTTAAAAGCGATTTAGACAGGTACGTTAATAAGTAATGTTTGGAGGGATATGAACCAAGCACAGGTTGGGGTAACTAGTTTAGTTTGGGATTATGGTCGCCACGAACTGTTTGGACCGAAGGGTGTTTCGTGCTGTATGACTCTCTATTGGAAAGTTGGAGAGAGACTTTTACAAACTTTAAATTTATTCATAAAATGGTCACTTTTATTCTTAAATAAAGGCAAACATCTAAAACTTTTCACAAGTGCCAAAGTATATTGAAACTTGATTAGCCTCTTTGAAACCTCAATAATTCTGAGATCAGCACAGCAATGTTCAGTTTAACTGATCCACATTGTAGTGTCTGTGCTGGATTATTTGTTTTTTCTCATTAAGCTGATCTCACCGTTCCCCACCAGCCAGGTGATTTTCTTCGCCCACTGACTCAGTTTACTTACGCATGAACACCTTGCGTATGCACCATTCTGATCAACGATATCTAAAAATCTGTCCTGTTTACATACAAAATAATAGTCATACTCGCAACTACGAACGCGGGTGGTAATATTCCACATCGTACATCGAAAAAAAAACCACGTCACCCGCATACTTTTCAAACGCATTCCCCTCTCTTCCGGGAATTTCGCCGATCTGGGCTGACGGCATTTCTCCATTCCACTTCAAATTTCAGGTTTCATCTCACAGACTATCACAAAGTAACAGCCCCCGGCCGCCCGCACTTCTCACCTGTGCTGTCTGTTACACCCCCAACCGACGACGCCATGCTCTCGCTCGGGGCGCAGCTCAATCCGGGCCGCTTCCTCTTTCGGGGCAGGTTTTGACCGGTCTCGCGTGGATCACCGTCCCAGTCAACCGATGGCTGATGCCGAGGCCTGAGGCCTGAACCTGCGACGCCTTTGTTAGGGGCTAAATATTTACCGCGGTCTGTTGTAACAACCTCTCACCAAATTGCCTTCGTCACGGCAGTTTGTGAGAGCAGTTTCGCAGGGGAAAAAAAATATTATTTTCTGCTGCTGACGACCATCAGCCGTTTGTTTGTCCGCCGCCGCCGACTCGGTTTCTCTTTTCTCTGGTGTGGAGATGGCGGCCGGAATAAGAATTTTCATCGGAACTATTTTCACATCAAAGAGTCCCACTACACTTCAACATCCGATCACTGTTCCAAAAACCACATAACTTCCACATTTGATTGGAAGACTTTTATAACTTTATTATGTTTTCAATGAACATATTCTTCAGACTTTTCAGATTCGGCTATCTTTTTCAAATTCGTAAGATTTTCGCGGAAGGACCAGGTTGTATCGCACTCATCAATGCTTCACAATGGGGTATCAGTGCGCGTCAGCATTGCGGCGGCTGTGGACATGGAGGCGCATGCGCGTCAAGAACAATTCGATGGAAAGGTCGAGAAGGTTCACGT
Source organism: Hemiscyllium ocellatum (assembly GCF_020745735.1). Lineage (NCBI taxonomy): Eukaryota > Metazoa > Chordata > Chondrichthyes > Orectolobiformes > Hemiscylliidae > Hemiscyllium > Hemiscyllium ocellatum. Next base: position 98,331,956 of record NC_083411.1, on the reverse strand, counting down.
GAGTGCTGTGCCTGTCTTCACACTGTACTGCGCGATAGGTAACTCTGCGACGTGGCCTTAAACCACATGTTCAAATATACAAGTTGAAATGAAAGCTTTGTTTTAAAATTACGCAGTTAGAGTATTAATGTGGGGTCGGGAAAGACGTGATGTTTTAGAAAATATTAATGTGAGTGAAAGTGACAAATGAAGCACGTTGTCACCCAAAGTAAACACAAGAATTAATGTCAGAATCAATGTCTATATTTAATTTTCGTAAATGTCAAATTACTTCCGATGTTTATTTTGCCTTAAATTACTTCTGTTCAGACCATTATAAGTATGAAATTTGTGATCATTTTTTAAGATTAATAATTGAGCACGAACTAAATTTTCAAGTGTTCAGACAATTACTGTAACAAAACGTGACAAACCGATAAATAGATTTAAGATTTTCTTTGCTTACATACATCAGTGCGAATGTAGATTTAGTTGAGGCAGAAGACGGATTTGAGTGAGTTCCAAGTACAAGACTTCAGTTAACAAGGTTACAGACTCATCAAAGTTATCAATCTCATGCACTGGCTTTTCCTCTGTCTAACAGCTCCTCCAAATCTGCCAAGTATTCAGAGAATGCAGTCATATACAGTGGAGAGGTCGTCATTTGTCTCAGTTATATGCAGAGTCTAGATTAGCGTGGTGCTAGAAAAGCACAGCAATTCAGGCAGCATCCGAGGAGCAGTAAAATCGACGTTTCGGGCAAAAGTCCTTCATCAGGAGTACAGGCAGAGTGCCTCTCTGCCTGTATTCCTGATGAAGGGCTTTTGCCCGAAACGTCGATTTTACTGCTCCTCGGATGCTGCCTGAATTGTGCTTTTCCGGCACCACTCTAATCTAGACTCTGGTTTCCAGTCATTGATTTTACCTACCTCATTTACATGCAGAGCAAATCAATGATTTATTTTCACTCTATGTTCAATTTTAGACATGATTTGGAGATGCCGGTGATTTGGACAGGGGTATACAAAGTTAAAAATCACACAACACCAGGTTATAGTCCAACAGCTTTAATTGGAAGCACTAGCTTTTCGGGGCGCCGCTCCTTCGTCTGGTCATTGTGGAGTACACAATTGTAAGACACAAAATTTATAGCAAATGTTTATAGTGTGATGGAACTGAAACTATACGTTGAAAAATACCTTGATTGTTTGTTAAGTCTCTCATCTGTTAGAATGGGTCATCTGTTAGAATGACCATGATAGTTTCACCTCTTTCATATGTTAACCACAAAACGTTTTTTAAAAAAATTACATTCTCAGCTTAACTCCAACAATTGATGTCAGTGCAGATGAGATGTTGAAGGTGTTAACCTCGTGTTCCCTGTCTGTGCCATAATGTTTAGACTGATTCTAATCTAAAAAGTGAGGTAACAGAGTCTTACATCAATTCATGCAGGTTTTGAGCAAAGTACAATGTAACTGCAAGTACAAATTCACCCCACAAACATATGTGTATGTGTGCATGTAGGTTTTTATTTGTGTATGCTATCTGTCTGTGGTGGGGGTTTGTGAGTGTGAGAGAGAATATATATGTGTGTGTGTATAAAGTGGTCTAAGTCTGTGGAAGGGTGGGTGTGTGTGTCTGGGGTAGGGGGTTGTGAGTATATACATGTGAGTGTGTAAAGTGTCTTAGGTCTGTGAGATGGTGAGTGTGGGAGTGTGTGTGTGTGTCTGGGGTGGGGGGTTCTGAGTGTCTGTGAGACAGTATGTGAGTGTAAAGTGTCCTAGGTCTGTGAGAGTGCATGTGGGAGTGTATGTGTCTGTAGGAGTGTTGTGTGTGTGTCTGGGGTGGAGAATTGGGAGTATCTGTGAGAGAGAGTGTATATATGTGTGTGAGTGTAAAGTGTCTAAGTCTGTGAGAGGGTGCATGTGAGAGTGTGGGAGCGTGTGTGTCTGTAAGAGTGTGAGTGTGTCTGTGTATAGGAGTGCCTGTGTGTATGTTTGTGTATGGTGCAATGGTGGTCACCTATGGTCAACAGACAGGAGTGTTTCCTCCCTGTTGGAGAACACTTCAGCGGTCCAGGACATTCGACCTGGGACCTTCAGGTAACCATACTCCAAGACGGACTTCGGGACAGGCAGCAGCGAAAAGTGGCCGAGCAGAGGCTGATAGCTAAGTTCGATACCCACAGGGAGGGCCTCAACTGGGACCTTGGGTTCATGTCACACTACAGGTGACCACCATTGCACTATACACACACAGAGGCAATCCTACACATGCACACACATACATACACACGTGCACACACAGGCACTCCTATACACAGACATGCACACTCACACACTCCTAGAGACACACACACTCCCACACGCACCCTCTCACAGACTTAGACACTTTACACTCACATACACATGTACACTCTCTCTCAGATACTCAACCCCCCAGCCCAGACCCCCCCCACACACACACACACATGCGTCCTCTCACAGACTCAGACACTTTACACTCTCACACATATACACTCTCTCTCACAGACATTCTCAACCCCCCACTCTAGACACACACACACTCCTACACTCACATGTGCATCCTTTCACAGACTTAGACACTTTACACTCACACACACATATACACTCTCTCTCAGACATTCACAACTCCCATCCCACACACACTTCCACATGCATCCTCTCATATATGCACTCTCTCTCACAGACACTCACAAACCCCCACCCCAGACAGTCACACACAAACCCACATGTACACATACACATATACGTTTGTGGGGTAAATTTGTACTTGCAGAGTTACATTGTACTTTGTTCAAAAACTGCATGAATCCATGTAAGACTCTGTTACCTCACTTTTCAGATTAGAATCAGTCTAAACATTATGGCATAGGCAGGGAACACATGGGGCTAACACCTTCAACATCTCAACTGCGCTGACATCAATTGTTACAGTTAAGCTGAGAATATAACTTTGTTAAAAAACATTTTGTGATTTACATATAAAAGAAGTGAAACTATTATGGTCATTCTAGCAGATGAGAGACTTAACAAACAATCAAGGTATTTTTCAACGTATAGTTTCAGTTCCATCACACTGTAAACATTTGCTATAAATTCTGTGTCTTACAATTGTGTACTCCACAACAACCAGATGAAAGAGCAACGCTCCAAAAACTAGTGCTTCCAATTAAAGCTGTTGGACTATTACCTGGTGTTTTGTGATTTTTAACTTCAATTTTAGTCACAGAGATGTAAAGCACAGAAACAGACCCTTTGGTCCAACTCATCCATGCTGACCAGATATCCTAAATTAATCTCGTTCCATTTGCCAACAGTTAGCCCATTTTCATATACCCATCCACATGCCTTTTTAATATTATAAAATTGTACCAGCCTCCACCACTTCCTCTAGCTGCTCCAAGATACATGCTACCCACTGCATGAAAAAATTTCCCTTAGGTCCTTTATAAATATTTCTACACTCACTTAGTTCTGGACTCCCCCATCCCAGGGAAAACACGTCCATTTATCCTATTCGTGCCCCTCAATTTTATAAACCTCTATAACATCACCCTTCTGCCTCTGATGCTCCAAGGAACACAGCTCCAGCCTATTCAGCCTCTCCCTCTAGCTCAAACCCTCCAAACCCATGCAACACCCCTGTAATATTTCTGAAGCCCTTCAAGTTTTATAACATCCTTTCGATAGGAGGGAGACCAGAATTTCACACAATATTCCAAAAGTGGCTAACTAATGTCTTGTACAGCCGCAAAACAACCTCCCCCAACTCCTATACTCAACATTCCATTCTTCGAACCTGAATCAAACATCATGCATTCAATTTGTAATGTACAAACCAGGCTCACTACATTTAACCAAGTACTTGGACTTTGTGAAATCCATGACAAACATTAAATTTTCTGAGGGAATACATTTTGATATGGCTGAAAGAGCAGCACAAATTGAGCAGCAGCCACTACACATCTGCGTAGCCAATGAATAAAATATACTGAATTTTAAATTAAATACTGTAACATGTGAATGTAGGTGGAGTCAGGACAGAGTTAATAACATCCCTTCGATCCATCCCTGCCCCATGCTAACTTACAGTCCCTACCTCTTGCCAGCTGATATGGAATTAAGTGTGGCTAAACAGAAAACAACAGTGAGCAGCAGCAGAGGCTAGCATAGGAGACGTTCTTCTTGGCACCATCCCTACACCACTGCAATGTCAGAATAGTTGCAATCTGAGGCAAAATTGTACATTAGATTCCCAAGTGAAACCTTAGCATAATGACCACCAGTGCAAAATGTTTGTGCTGGAATTTTTAAGTCAAGGTTCTTCTTTCCAGATTCACTAATCCCAATGTAAGCATTTTTCAAATGTCATAGGGCACAAAAAAAACTGTCACTTATGTTGAAAATGAAATGCACCAACCCTCATTCTCTGCGGTGTTAGGTGCACAGACAACTAATATCATAGATACCACTTTAACTGTCCTATGTACCAAGAAGACCTGTACAATCAGACATGATGAATCAGAAAAAGAAATGGGGTCACCAGAACAGAAAGAAGGTTCACTGAGTTCAAAACATCAACTCTGCTTTCTCTCCATAGATGCTGCCAGACCTCTAAAAAATTCTGTAGTTGTTTTAGGTCTTCAGCATTTGCAGTTCTTTGTTTTATTTAAGCAACGGATGAGGTTTGGAACCAACCTCATGTGTATGCAGATTTGCAAGTCGTAGATAACAATTCTCTAAAAACTGTTCAGTAATACTTGTCAGTTGTGCTACCCAGGTATATAAATCTGAATACAAACAAAAAGATAATGGAGTAAAGTATATGGAAAGACCACTACTCCAAGATTTCTTTCAAGTCATTCCATCATCGTGAATTGCAAATAAATTGCTGTTCCTTCAGTGCTGCTGTATCAAAATCCTGGAACTCCCTCCCAAACAGTATTATTTCAAGGGAGCAGCTCACCGCCACCTTCTCAAGGGTAACCAAGGATGGACAATAAATGCTGGCATGCAAAGTCCACATTTTTCTTTTAAAAAAGATCAGACATACGAGAAGCCAGAATCTACTAAGGAGTGACAATATAAAAGATCAAAGAGAATAGGAATCAAAATAAACAACATTGAAAAGTAACTAAAACAGATCATATCAAGACCTAATCTGCAATCCCAAGTCCATATTTTCTTTTCAGTTGCTGTCAGCAAAGAATTGAGAGACAGAAATTTTAGTCAACATCAGAAATCTGACAAAAATGAATTTCTAGAAATACAGGCAAATTACTGTCTAGGGGAAAACCAGTTTTATGCTTCAGGCAGAATCTTTTTGAATACCAGTCCTAAACTTCGGATAATTTGGGAGACAGAGGGGGTTATTGAGGGGAGTTACACGTAATCACACCTCATGTACAAGAGAAAGGCAAATGGGTTATAGTCAACAAATGGAAAGGGAACCAGCAGACAGTGCAGGGACCACCTGTGGCTATTCCCCTCAATAACAAGTACACTTTTGGATACTGTCAGGGGGATGACTTACCGGGGTAAGCCATGGTACAGTTCTCTGGCACAGAGTCTGTCCCTGTTGCTAAGATAGGAAGGTGGAAGAGGAGCACAGCATTAGTCATTGGGAACGTTTTAGTTAGGGGGACAGATAGGAGGTTCTGTGGGAATGAGAGAGTCTCACAGTTGGTGTGTTGCCTCCCAGGTGCCAGGGTTCGTGATGTCTCGGATTGTTATCAGGATCCTTGAAGGGGAGCAGTCACAAGTTGTGGTCCGCATAGGCACTAACAATATAGGTAGGAAAAGGGATGGGGATTTAAGGCAGAAATTCACGGAGCTAGGGTGGAAGCTTAGAGCTAGAACAAACAGAGTTGTTATTTCTGGTTTGTTATCTGTACCACGTGCTAGAGAAGATGGTAAAAGGTGTGGCATTGTTCTTCAAGGATAGTATTACAGTAGCAGAAAGGACATTAGAGGACTCCGACTGAGGTAGTATGGGCTGAGGTTAGAAACAGGAAAGGAAAGGGCATCTGTTGGGAGTTTTCTATCAGTTTCCAAATAGTTGCAGAATTGTCGAGGAAAGGATAGCAAAGATGATTTTGGATAGGAGCGAAAGTAACAGGGTAGTTGTTATGGGGGCTTTAACTTTCCAAATACTTACTGGAAATACTACAGTTCAAGTACTTTAGATGGGTCAGTTTTTGTCCAAATGTGTGCAGGAGGGTTTCCTGACACAGTATGTAGACAGGCTAACAAGGGGCACTGGATTTGATATGGTCAGGTGTTAGATTTGGTGGTAGGTGAGCACTTTGGTGATAGCGACCACAGTTCAGTTATGTTTACTTTAGCGATGGAAAGGGATAGGTATATATTGTGGGGCAGAAGTTATAGCTTCTGGGGGGAAAGCAATTATGATGCGATTTGGCAAGATTTAGATGTATAGCATGAGGAAGGAAACTGCAGGGGATGGGCATAATTGAAATGTGGAGCTTATTCAAGGAACAGCTAGTGTGTGTCCTTGATAAGTATGTACTTGTCAGGCAGGGAGGAAGTTGGTGAGCAAGGGAGCTGTGGTTTAGTAAAGGTGAATCTCTTATCAAGAGGAAGAAAGCGGCTTATGTTAGGATGAGACATGAAGATTCAGTTAGGGTGCTTGACAGTTACGTATTAGCCAGGAAAGACCAGCCAGGAGGGGACATGAGAAGTCATTGGCAGGTCAGAGCAAGGAAAACCTTTCTATAGGTAAATCAGGAATAAAAGAATGACGAGAATAAGACTAGGACCAATCAAAGACAGTAGTGGGAAGTTGTGCGTGAAGTCCAAGGAGATAGGAAAAGCAATAAATGAATATTTTACATCAGTATTCACACTGGAAAAGGACAATGTTGTTGAGCAATACTGAGATACAGGCTACTCAACTAGGGGATTAAGGTTCACAAAGAGGTGGTGTTAGCAATTCTGGCAAGTGTGAAAATAGGTAAGTCCCTGGGCCGGATGAGATTTATGCTAGGATCCTTTGGGAAGCCAGGGAGAAGAATGCAGAGCCTTTGGCTTTGATCTTTTTGTTGTCATTGTCTACAGGAATAGTGCCAGAAGACTGGAGGATAGCAGATGTTGTCCCTTTGTTCAAGGAGGCGAGTAGAGACAACCCTGGTAATTATAGAGCAGTGAGCCTTACTTCACTTGTGGGTAAAGCATTGGAAAAGTTATAAGAGATAGGATTTTTTTAATCATCTAGAAAAGAACAAGTTGATTAGGGATAGTCAACATGGTTTTGCGGTGTTAGGTCATGCCGAACAAACCGTATTGAGTTCATTGAGAAGGTGACCAAACAGGTGGATTAGGGTAAAGCGGTTGAGGTGGGATTTCAATAAGGCGTTTGATACGGTTCCCCACGGTAGGCTATTGCACAAAAGAGAGGCATGGGATTGAGGGTGATTTAGCAGTTTGGATCAGAATGTGGTCACTGAAAGAAGACAGAGGGTGTTGGTTGATGGGAAACGTTCATCCTGGAGTTCAGTTACTAGTAATGTACCGCAAGGTCTGTTTTGGGGTCACTGCTGTTTGCCATTTTTTATAAATGACCTGCATGAGGGCGTAGAAGAATGGGTTATAATTTTGCAAATGATACTAAGGTCGGCGGAGTTGTGGATAATGCCAAAGGATGTTACAGATTACAGAGGGACATTGATAAACTGTAGAGCTGGGCTGAGGGATGGCTAATGTAGTTTAATGCAGAAAAGTGTGAGGTGATTCACTTTAGAAGGAGCAACAGGAATAAAAGAGTACTGGGCTAATGGTAATATTCTTGGTAGTGTAGTTGAGCAAAGAGATCTCTGTGCCCACGTACATAGATCCCTGAAAGTTGCCACCTAGGTTGATAGGGTTGTAAAGAAGGCGTACGGAGTGTTAGCTTTTATTGGTAGAGGGATTGGCTTTCAGAGCCATGAGGTCATGTTGCAGCTGCATTTGGAACATTGCGTACAGTTCTGGTCACCATATTATAGGAAGGATGTGGAAGCTTTGAAAACGATTCAGAAGAGATTTACGAGGATATTAGCTGGTAAGGAGCGATGGTCTTACCAGGAAAGGGTGAGGGACTTGAGGCTCTTTTTGTTAGAGAAAAGAAGGTTGAGAGGTAACTTAATTGAGACATACAAGATAATCAAGAGGGTTAGACAGGATGGACAGTGAGATCCTTTTTCCTCAGATGGTGATGGCTAGCATGAGGGGACATAGTTTTAAATTGAGGAATGATAGATATAGGACATGTGTCAGAGGAGTTTCTTTACTCAGAGAGTAGTAGGGGCGTGGAACACCCTACCTGCAACAGTAGTCGACTCGCCAACATTAAGAGCATTTAAATAAATATATTTAAATAAATATATGGATGAAAATGGAATAGTGTAGGTTAGATGGGCTCCAGATTGGTTCCACAGGTCAACACAACATCGAGGACCAAAGGGCCTGTGTACTGTGCTGTAATGTTCTAAAAAAGGTCAATTTTGATGATCAGCATGGAATCAGAATTTTACAGTGCAAGAAGCAACCATTCAAGGAGTTATACAGTAGATTGACTTCATGGATGATAGTCTTTGATTTCTTTCTGTGCACTACAGACTGGACAAGTTAAAGAAAATTAGAAAAAAATGTGTGGCTGTAGGAAGATTCACCTGACAAAGCAGCAACACTCTGAAAGCTTCTGTTATCAAATAAACCTGTTGGACTATAACCTGGTGGTATGTGACTTCTGACTATATAGAAGGACTGACAGTGCTTGAACCAAATTTTAGAGCAAGTGGAGGTCAAACAGAAGGAACAGTCATCACTTGAACTAAAACTGCATCAAAGTTCTCAAGCGGGAGCAAACAGGAGTATCTAATACAGCAGGTTCTGGCGTACTCAGGTTTAGAACTAAAGAGGATGTATGATTAATAAAGTTTTTAGAATAAAAGGCATGACTTAATTAAGTGTAAATGGGGTCAGTGTAGAAAGTAAAGCAATCTGCTGTACAGGATACACCACACAACACAGAAAAAATATACAAGGCTCAAGATTTGGGGTGGCACGGTGGCTCAGTGATTAGTACTGCTGCCTCACAGCACCTGGGGCCTGGGTTTAATTCCCACCTCGGGCAATTGTCTGTGTGGAGTTTGCACATTCTCCCCGCGTCTGCATGGGTTTCCTCCCAAAGTCCAAAAATGTGCAGGTTAGGTGAATTTGCCATGCTAAATTGCCTATAGTGTTAGGTGCAGTAGTCAGGTGTAAATGTAGGGGAATGGATCTGGGTGGGTTGCTCTTCGGAGGGTCGGTGTGGACTCGTTGGGCCGTAGGGCCTGTTTCCACACTGTAGGGAATCTAATCATTCCAGAAATTTTAAGAATCAGAATTATATGCATGTGAATGCAAAACACTGAGTTAGAAATTACAATATCTGTGGAGAGATGTGATATAATATCCAAAACAGGAATGTGACTTAAGGTTAAACTGATTTATAGCCTTAATACTGTATTGCTGTTTAAAACATTCTTATGCAATCTAGGAATGAAAGAAATGAAGTAAGATGTCAGTTTAATGAAACATTCTGCAACAGCAATGGAATACAAAATTCTTCTGCGGGATTATATTTAAGGCAGAGTTCAAAAATATGAAGAGAACTTGTACATTCTTAATGATTCAAACAGATATATTACAGAATGAAGTTTGGAAGATTTGATTCTGCTCAAACAACCTAGATAATTCAGATTGTAATAAGGAAAGTATTTTTAGAATGAGTATATGACTGTGACTTGATCAGTATGTATTTGTTCCAATTTAGTTTTGGAACTTTCAGGGCAAAAACTAATTGACATGACCATAGGAGAACTGTGGTTTAATAATCATAACATACTACAATTGAAAGAGACAATGAAAACTAAAGATTAGAATATGACATCTAAAGAAAGTCAAAGTTTAGTGTTATAGGAAGGGGTCTTTTCAAACTAATGAGCAGAAAAATTAGCAATGATTCCAAGTAGAAATCATTCAAATGGATCATGGAGAGTACAAATTAACACCAAAAAGGTAAAAATAAAACATCAAAATTGAATTATCTGCATAAATAGACTGATTAAAATTAAACGGTCCTAATAGGCATGCAACAAGGATAACATTGAAGATATTAAACATCTACAAATTCACATTGCTAGCTTCCTTAATAACACCAGAATAAAAGCATTAAATAATGAGGATAGATTCCAAACAGAGTCTCACATTCTGGAATGAAAGTGATGATCTGCTTGGTGATTATAAGTTGATAAAATACTCAGTTGGGTGGGAAATATCTAAGGGGTATAGTCTTAAAATGAGAGAGAGAGGCTGTTGAGAAATTGTGTCCAAATGATGGAAGACTGGATTACTCCTTGTAAATGATTCTGTCCAAACTCCAGCTTTTTTGAATGCACCCATGACCTATATGATACCTGATGATGGAGGAAATGATGTACATAAATAAATACAGGTAATTCTCCTATAATACTATTGTTGCATTCCAGTGAGGCCCCACTTAATAGAAAGTCGCTGAATATCAATAATGGGATCTATGGGAAAAGTGGGGTTGGGGCAGACCAGCAAAAAAAACACACTCAGAATTGCTCAAACATCACCCAAAACACAAAGAATAACACAGCCTGAATGAAGGTTGAAATCATATTTATTAACAAATCAAAATTTAATACAGTACATTTAAAAAATGTAAGAAAGCTGCTCTCCGTACAGTACCTCTCTCAGAAAGCTGCTCTGTCAGCAACAATAATCGACGTATGCACAGAACAACACGGAGACTTTGGCACATGCGCAGAACGGGGTGGAGATTTCAGCATAGACATCAGCGCCTGCACAGGACAGAACGCACGAACTGATCCCTGCTGGAATTGCGCTATTGCGATTTTAGGTAAGCGTTTTTGAAAACACTGTTCCCAAATTCTTTAGCGACGTTATAGCCAAATCGCGCTGTCAGAATGTGCATTATCCAAGAACTACTCATAATTGACAAACAAACAAGCGTTCAAAGAAGAGAAAGGTAAGGAAAATAGAACATGCTGAATCTTTAATTACCAACTGGGAATTCCTAACAAATTGTAACAATGGGCATGCAGTTTGTTTGCAGCAAAGTTTAAGTGAATTTACTTGCCTCTTGATTCCAAACCTGTGACATGATGAATATGGTGTGACTATGCTGTTTTAAAAGGATCTGAACAGACAAAAAGCTGCAAGATGTTGATTTAGGTAAGAATGAATACTAAATTGGTAATGTTAAAGTTATTCATGAACTTGTAACAAAGGAGCCATGGGGCGACTGCTTAGAAAGCAAATACATTCTGTTCAGCTATAACATATTTCTTCAAAACAAACTGGCTTTAACATGATTGAAGAATTTATATAGTCATTTATAGAATGCAAACTTTCCTTACCTGTATTGGCTATAACATGATTCCAGCCCCATTAGTTGGCAACGATGAGATTATTGTCTTGTTAATCTTTTGAGGGTGAGAGAGCAGAGAAATGACCCCAAACTTCCAGTCGTCCACCAGTTCAACGCACCAGTGTTCCCATGCCATAAGTTTGGCCTCATTCCAGTTGCAGTGCTCCAGAGAAGCTCAATGCAAACTGGAGGAGCAACACCTCATTCTGCCGAGATTCTTTACAGCCCTCAGGATTCAACATTAAGTTTAATAATTTCAGAGTGAAAATACCTTCCTCCATGTTCGTTATCCACCTTTACATCCCCAGGTTCTGCAAAGATTACACCCAGTACAGCCAATCCATTTTCAGCTATTCACACTTGGCATTAGCATCTTTCAGCATTTGTCTCTTTTCCAACTTATCAGCAATTCATTTGTCTCCCTTTTTTGCTTCTCTCTGTACCATCTAGTTGACTCACTGTCACATCATTCCCCACCTCCAGCCACACACACCAATTAGCACAAATACCACTTCCCAGCTTTCAGTTCTGAAGGGTGGGTGGTCACTGAAATCAAAACATATACTCTCTCTTCTCCTGATGAGTTTTTCCAGCACTTTATTTTTACTTCAGATATCTAGCATCTGCAATTCCTTACTTTATTATATACCCTGGCTATATATGATGATGATGAAAATCTTGATTAGGCTACCAAGAGACAACTGAGTTTTGAGGTGTCAGTTTTGGCCTATCATTTGGGTTACAAACATTGAGCAGGGTTTCAAAAGTTTGCTTTCAACCTGTTAGTTCTGGCCGAAGTAGTTTTATCAATCATTTAGAAACTGAAAGGTGAAAACTGATCATTCCCTCTATTCCTGAGCCTTGGACAAGCCAAGGAGTCTTATACATGAGAGTGTGTGAATATAAGTCCAGGGTGTAAGTTTCTTTTTGAGTATTAAACAAACATGTGTACATGCAATAATTTGGGAGTAAAAACAGAAATTGCTGCAAAATCTCAGCAGGTCTGGCAGCATCTCTTAAGAGAAATAAAAGTTAATGTTCCAGGTCTGGAGACTATTTCTGAGGAAGGGTCACTGGACCTGAAACATTAACTCTGATTTCTTTGCATAGATACTACCGGACTTGCTGAGCTTTTTCAGCAACATCCGTTTTTGTTCCTGATTTATAGCATCTGCAGTTCTTTTTGGTCTTTATTTAATAATTTGGGGTATCTCAAGTTGTTGATAGCCAGAGCAAGCTTCTGAAACCAAAAAAAAAGTTATTAACATACAAAATGTGTTATTTTAGTAAATTACACCACCAAGTTCTAGTAAGGAAAAGCCAATAGAAAATGTGAAAACTAATAGATTATTGTTCAACATTTTTATACAGGTTCATGTATCCTGATAGGTGGAATTAAGATTCCAATCAATTGTGATTTCATTGATGGGCAGCATAGGGTTGAGGAGGAGAATGGCCTATTTTTGTTCCACAAAAAACACACAGTAATTTCAAGTTCCAAGGGCATGCTAACAAGTATAATATATTTAATTCACAAGATTATAAAGTAATTAGATATGTTATAAATAATACAAACATATAATTCATAATTTATCCTGTTAGTAAACAAGACAGAGAGGAGTTGGGATACGAGCTCAAAGTTGAAATTTAGAGATCCCAGTATAATGAAGCTAATATATAAATAGGGTAAAGTCAGACTACAGCATCAACAAATGTCCCAGTTCTAAGTCAGGTCTGGTGAGGAAATGAATCTAGAAGCTGATTTAGGGCCATCCTATAACGGATACATTGCTGTACGAAAGGAGACAGTATGGAGAATTGACAATGGGTTAATATACGTGTTGCACTCAAAGTCCGAAAGAGGTGACAGGTGTACTCAAAACAGCAATGGTCACCAACTAATCCAATGTACCAATTGCAGAGTGAATAAAAACAGCAAACATTTGGAGGTTGTAATGTAGAATCCAGAGCTGGATGGAATCCAGAAATAGATCAGAGTTAGCTCAGTGTAATGGAAAATCTTCACACATGGGCAGAAAACTAAGGTCATCACAGAAGAACAGGTTAAGAATGGCTCAGCAGGGAATACTGTCTTTTCAGAATACAGCAGTGACTATTAAGGCCCTTGCTAAGCTTGAAACTCTGAAAAAAATTACTTTCTTTCCCAAAGTAATTGAGTACATCATTGAGTCAAACAACACAGAAACAGATCTTCTAGGAGAAAGTGAGGACTGCAGATGCTGGAGTTCAGAGCTGAAAATGTGTTGCTGGAAAAGTGCAGCAGGTCAGGCAGCATCCAAGGAACAGGAGAATCGACGTTTCGGGCATAAGCCCTTCCTGAAGAAGGGCTTATGCCCGAAACGTCGATTCTCCTGCTCCTTGGATGCTGCCTGACCAGCTGCGCTTTTCCAGCAACACATTTTCAACACAGAAACAGACCCTAGTCCAATCTTACGCTGATCATATTCCAAAACTAAACCAGTTCCACTTGCCTGCTCCTGGCCCATATCTGTCCAAATCTTTGCTATTCATGTACTTATCCAAATGTCTTTTAAATGCTAAAATTCTACCTGCATTCACCACTTCTTCAGGAAGTTCATTCCACACATGAACCACCTGTGTAAAGGAAAATTGCCACTTATGTCTTTTTAAAATCTCTTTCCTCTCACCTTAGAAATCTTGGGGAGAAGACAATTACCATCAACTCTATCTATATCTCTGATTATTTTATAAATTACTCACATGTCACCTTTCAACCTCCTACACTCCAGTGGAAAAAGTCCCAGCCTATTCAACCTTTATTCATAATTTTCATACCCTCTCCAGCTTGCAAATATCCTTCCAAGAAGTGTACACAGTATTCCAGAAGCGGCCTCACCCATGTCCTGTACAACCTCAACATTACGTCCCAACTCCTATAAACAAAGGACAGAGCAATGAAGGCAAACATGCCAAATGCCTTTTTAACCATCCTATCTATATGTGACACAAACTTTAAATAGTTATGTACCTGCACCCCTAGGTCCCTCTGTTGTATAATACTACCCAAGGTCTTACCATTAATTGTATAAGGCCTACCCTTGTTTGTTGTTACAAAATGCAATGCCTTCCATTTATCCATCTGACATTTTACAGACCATTGATCTATTTCATCAAGATCACTTTTTGTAATCTTAGAAAACCTTCTTCAGTGTCTACTATGCCGCCAATTTTGATGCCATCCGCAAACTTACTAACCATGCCTTCTACATTCTCATCCAAATCATTCATATATGTGACAAACAAAAGAGGACCCAGAACCAATCCCTGTGGAACACCACTGCTCACAGGCCTCCAGTCTGAAAATCATTCCTCCACCTTTTTTTTAAACAAGCTCAAGAGTCTTATTAGCTCTGCAGCATTTTGAAACCTATTCTCTGAAATAACTCAGAGGCTGGTATTCCATTGCCAAGTCGCTCTTTATTTTCGTGTGAAGAGTTCCTCACACTGATCCAGCCCCCTTAGAGCCAGCTTTCAGAGTGAACAGAACCTTCTGACACTCTTGTTTTTTTTCTACCCCTCCTCCACCATTATACTCTGTCTCCTGCAGTTAAGCCAATTATGTATCCAATTGGCAAGCGCACCTTGAATCGCACATGACCTAACTTTACAAATTAGTCTACCATGCGGAACCTTGTCAAAGGCTTTATTAAAATCCAAATAAACAACGGCTGCTGCTCTGCCATCATCAAACTTTTTGGTAACTTCCTTAAAGTTTGTGAGATAAGATTTTCTTCATACAAAACCATACGGACTATCCCGAATCAATTTTTGCATCTCTAAATGTCCATAAATCCTATCTCCTTATAATCATCTCCAACAATCTATCCAGAAACAAAGTCAGACTCAGGTCTATTGTTCCTGGTTTCTCCTTCCAAGCTTTCTTAAACAAAGATACAACATTAGCCACCCTTCAGTCATTAGACATCTCAGCCATTGGAGAAAGTGAGGACTGCAGATGCTGGAGATCAAAGCTGAAAATGTATTGCTGGAAAAGCGGAACAGGTCAGGCAGCATCCAAGGAGCAGGAGATTCGACGTTTTGGGCATGAGCCCTTCTTCAGGAATGAGGAGAGTGTGTCAAGCAGGCTAAGATAAAAGGTAGGGAGGTGGGACTTGGGGGAGAGGCGTTGATGTGGCTGTAGTAGCGAGTCTGTTTGAGAACGTGGCTGAAGAGCTTCTGGGCAATGTGGCTGTGGTCCCTCCTCCCTACCTTTTATCATAACCTGCTTGGCACACTCTCCTCATTCCTGAAGAAGGGCTCATGCCTGAAATGTCGATTCTCCTGCTCCTTGGATGCTGCCTGACCTGCTGCACTTTTTCAGCAACACATTTTTCAGCTCTGATCTCCAGCATCTGCAGTCCTCACTTTCTCCTAGAACCTCGAAATCTTTATTTATCCATCGTTCCTTAATCTTACCAGCATTACCCTTCACTCTATTGGGAACAAAATGCCTCTGAACTCTGGTCATCAGTCTTGAATGCCTCCAATTGGTCAGACATCCTTTTACATGTGAATAGTCTACTCCAATCAACTTTTCAAAGTTCTCGTCTCATACCATTAAGACTTGCCTTCCTCCAATTAAAACTTTGACTTTATGAAAGGCTTGTCCTCTTTCATAACCATTTTGAAACTAATAAAATTAGATCACTGACCCAAAATGTTTCTCCACTTCTACTTCAGTCACCTTCCCTTCCTTATTGCCCAAAAGAAGGTTTAGCTTTGCTCCCTCTCTAGCAGGAGTATCCACATATTGATAAAGAAAATTTTCCTGAATAAATTTGACGATTTCTTCACCATCTAAGCCTTTAAGACTATGATAGTCCCAGTCAATGTTTGAAAAAATTTAAATCCCCCATTATTACAAATTTAGATGTATCTGAGATCTCCCTATATATTTGTTTCTCAATTTCTGTCTTACTATAAGGGCCTATAGTACAATTCCATCAATTTGATTTTTTTCTTATTTGTAATTTCTACGTTTTATATTTTAACTGGATGACTTTTCAGAAATATCTCGTTAGAGCAGTAATGTATTCCTTAATCAAAAATGCCATCCTCCCCCCTCTTTCCTTGCCTCCTTTTCTATCCTTCCTGTACCTTCTAAACCCCAGAACATTGAGCTGCCAGCCTCTCATCCAAGTTTTTATAATAGTTATGATGTTCCAATTCCATGTTCTTAAACATGCCCTGAGTTCAGCGAGACCCCTTGCACTGAAATAAATGCAATTTACTTCTACAGATTTACTAGAGACACTGATTTTTATTTTTTAATTGACATGCTTTTCTCACATTCATAACTTTCCCCATCAATCCTTCCATTTACACTGCTATTTAGAATTCCTCCACTTGCCTTCTCTATCAGAATAAAGTCTCCCTTAATAGAATGAGCCAATTTCCCTACTGAGATATTGGTCTCTTTCCAGTTTAGGTTAGATCCATCTTTTTTGAACAGGTCTCTTCTATCCCAAAAAACATTTCAATTATCCAAAAATCTGAATCCCTGAATGATACACCAGCTCCTCATCCATTGATTTATCTCCTTTAACCTTTTGTTGCTTCCCTTGTTTGAGTCTGGCATTGGGAGTAGACAAGAAATTACTACTTTTAACGTTTTACTTTCAATCTTCTCTTTAACCTCGCACATTCACTCTGAACTGCTTTGATCTTTTCCCTAAAAATGTCAATGTGTACAATAATTTTTGGCTTCTCAATCTCACCTGTAACAATATGCTTGGAACATTTAGAGATGTCTTAATTCTAGCACCAGGGAAGTAACAAACCATCCTATACTTATGCTCACTGCCATACCCCTGCCAGGGTATGACAGTGAGCATAAGTGTAGACTCTCCTGTCTATACCCCTGACAGGAAAGTCACTTATAACAATAATTCTGTGACATCTTGTCAAACGCTGCCTAACATAAAAACCATTCCAAGTGTCCAATAATTGGAGAGACTATCCCCTTCAATAGTTCCAAAAACTGAATATCTATTTGATAGAGAAATTGCCTGGAGACTTTTGAACTACCTTCTTATCTTTCCTGACAGTCGTCCATCTATCTGACTGAATCTGCAGGGTAATATTTGTAAATCTACTAGCCATCTTACTCTGTACCTTATATATGGCCTTAATAAAATTCAGGCTAAAAAAATGTTTTTATAACACCTCATATGAAATAAACTACCTTTCATTACCTAGAGAAAATATTAAAATGGAAAAAAAACCAATCAAGTATATAAAACCTAAATAAAATCAAACATTTATCTGATTAACTGTTCCTCTTCAAATAAATTCCTTGAAGAAAAATAAATCTTTTCCAGAGCTGACCACATGTCAGACTCTATAAAACGAAAACACAACTTCTTATTTTAATAAAAGTCAGTTTTTCAAAAAAAACATTTGCAATGTAAAAAAAACTTCCAAAACACGTACAGACTTTTTCAATTTCTTATTTAAGAATAAAAAAAACTCTCGGTCTTCACTGTAGACCCTTAAAAAAAAACTTTTAATAAAAGTCAGTTTGAAAAAAAAATGTTTTTGAATTGTTAATAAGACACAATGGAAAAAATCTTATTTTAGAAACTATGACTATAATAACTGTAAAAAAAACTATTATAAAATTTAAGTAAGTATGCAATCACAGGAGCATCTGCAAGATCCACCCTGCTCCTGCCTCAAATCCATGTTCATTTTCACACCTTTCTCTTTTAATACTTATGATCAGGTTTCTTCCCCGCTGGAGCATTGAAGTGCTGTTAAATGAAGATAAAATTTTTCCATATGAGTCTGTGGTGCAGTTTCCCTCACCAATTTCTCTGCAGTCTTTGACACAGTTCATCACATCATTCTCTTGCAATACTTTTTTCCTGTTCTGTGACCTTGCTTGGTTCTGAATCTCACTATATCTGAGCTAAATAATTTCTCAGTTCATACAAAGAATTTTTTAACTTGTATTCTATCCTGAACTGTGTTCAAAGACTTGTCCTTCATGAACTGCATCACTGTAAATTCAAAACTCTCAATTCTTTTAACTCTGGCTTCTTATGAAACCATCCCAAATCTGTTCTTGCAGTTGCTCTCTGAACACCTTTAGACTCTATCCTTCCATTACCCATACATATTAA
The DNA here is from genome assembly GCF_020745735.1 of Hemiscyllium ocellatum. Classification (NCBI taxonomy): domain Eukaryota; kingdom Metazoa; phylum Chordata; class Chondrichthyes; order Orectolobiformes; family Hemiscylliidae; genus Hemiscyllium; species Hemiscyllium ocellatum. Next base: position 98,313,327 of record NC_083411.1, on the reverse strand, counting down.
CCTACTTGGAAGATTTGCATGCTGAAAACACTGACTTCTCCTAGGCTGCACTGATAGTCTCTTTCACTCATTAGCCATAAGTCGTCTTCACTAACCCACATGAGCTCTTCATCATATGAACTCTTACCTTCAAATCTATCCACTGTGTCATACCATTCTGCCTCTACCTCCTTTTCTAACAGTTCCTTCCTTCAGTCTTCTATTCAAGGTTTTGTTCCTTAATGTTTATAACAGATAAAAAGTGTTGTTTTTATTTACTAACTTGAGGAATAGCTTTGAAATTAGGAAAATCAACTCCCAAAAAACATTTGTTTAAAAAAAAATTCAGACATTAAGTATATGTCATTTGTTTCTAAAGCCAAATAAACACTAAGCCACAAACACTACACAAATATTACCTTTACCTGAGATTTACAACAATTTGTACTACATATGTAAATGTATTAACAATTTTCCAGCAATTCAAATTTTTGGTTTCCAAAGTTCTGACATTCTAAACAGTTTTAGTTGATCATTTACAACAGACTTAAGATATTACAAAATTGCAACACACAGATCACAACAGGTAACAAGAAATAAATTCTTTTCTCTATCCATAATGATCAAAAGAACATCATGATTTTGTTTTTTTTACAAAAATTACTCGCCATCACCAAAACGTGATCAATTGTTACAATTTTATGGGTATCCTGTATTCCATTCCTCAACTAAGTGGCAGTTTGATCAAGGAAGTAGACCATAGACTGCAAGGAATATATTTGACTGTACACTACCATATTCAAGCTAGTTCTCAACCAGACATTGCACACTTGGTTCCAGTGAATGTCACTGGTGATTAGGACTGGGAATTCAGACCTCGTGATATTGAAATCAGCTAAACATAAATTGCAAAAGATGGAGCTTCCTAGTAGGTAATGGGTACAAGTACACACCATAGTGTCCTTGCCCATCAAATATTGGGGTGCTATCATGATACAGAAACAAATCAAGTTAACGCCATGTTTTGAAAGAAGGATGGACACATCTTCTGAAGACAAATAACAAGATTCAAAGCTTGATAGAGAGTTGTCTATCCAAGACCAATGCAAATACAGACTACTAGTCAAGATGTTTCATTACTTATGTGATACATTTCCAAAGTGTACAATAATTTCTTGAAATTACTTCTGGTCTTTGGTTTTTATTTTTACATCTTCCAAGATGTAATGGCACTTTGAATCTTGGAGGAGGTTTGCTCTCATCATTTTTTCAGTTTTCATGCTGAACATATCATCAATGTGACATAAAGTTGGGTAAATAAATATCCATCATTCCCACAGTAGATGTGAATATTAATTCATCCACTGGTTCAGCAATATTCAGTCTGAAATTTGGCAAAGCTTTGTACAGTTGTCACATTGTTAAGCAAGATGTTATGACAATTCATTTGTAAAACCCATATTATCTGAACTGCTACAACACTTTAAAAAAAAACTATGATTATGTGGAAATCCCAAGACATTAAAATTAAAAAGAATAGCAAGATCTCTATTTGAGATCTCTGCCTTTTCAAAAATATGTTTTTCTTTCCTGCAAAAGTTACAATTAATATTTGTTTTGCATCTGTTCAGGGTAATGTTTTAAAACAGTAACATGAAAGTTTATGATGCACCATCACTGACAGTGAATGTGCTTTACAAACGGAAAACATTACAAATTGTCAAACTCCGATTTACACAAAATCTTTGTCCATCTTCCAAGAACAAAGTTTATAAAGATTCAGTACAGGATGTATTTTGGTATGAAGCACAATTTGTTATTGGGCTTTGCACGGACTCTCTACTTTTGTACAACAACATTATTAACCATATACATAACTCAAGTGTACTGAGGCAACTGAGCAAAAATATGTATGTTTTGCTTAGATGTGAAATCATGTGTTGTCACAGTTTTACATCAGTTAATGAAATCTACTTCCACCTTGTACCTCCATCTTGGTGCGTATCTACACTGAAGTCATTCCCTTTAGTCTTTTCAACCACAAAAGATTGTTAGGGTCATCTGCATATCCCATTCTGTAATGTATCACCATGTATCAGGTTTCTATGTCTGAGTCTATATCAGTGTCCCCGTCAATGGAGTGGAATTCCTCGCTGTCCTCCTCATCCTCACTCAGTTGTACCTCATTAAGAACACTTGGTCCATGCCTTTGTTCCTCATCTTCTTCTTCCTCAGACAGCTCATAGTCACACCCTCCACTGCTAAAGGTGGTATCACGAGTATTTGATTTGAGCTCAGTTTCTTCATAGCTCTCATAGCTGGGCAGTGGGGTGGGTAAAGAGAAAAAAGTTGCATTATTGTTTAATTAAATCTGATTTAGCTGAATCACAAAAGATCCAGGCTGACATTGGTCTCAATTAAAAGATATAATATTTGCACTATGTTTCATCTTGATAGGAGCCATAGGAGCACTTCATAAAATAATTTTGTTTTCAAGTCTAGTAATCTGCTTCACATGTCAGTCAAGCAATTGTCATTAGTTCAGTGTCTTAATGATCGCCTTTGATGTACCACAAAATTTCTATCCTTGGAACTTTACTATTCAAGATCTATGAGGGGTTTCTTAACAATTATATCTGTGATTCCAGCACCATGATGGTGGCCTTCAAGAATTCTTGCAAAGAGCAATGTAATAGAACTATTAACTCCTCGGTCTGTTTTGCAGAAAATATCTGGCTGATCATCATGAAATTGGCTGCAGCCAATCTGGATTTTGCTGCTTTGAGTTTATTTCACAGGGCAGCAAGGACAGGAAGCAAGAGGCAAATGACAAGGCAGCAATAACTGGAAGAAAAAAAAACTTTTATAGAACTCAGTGTAAAAGAACTGTCTCTCACTTGCTGACCATAGGTAAATTCCAGGGCCTTCAAAATGGTATTTAATTCACATTCTCCTCCCATTCTCAGTGTGGTCACATCAATTTAAATTGCATTAAAATGGGATGGATAGTGGAAAATGGTCCAGAGCACTGATTTATTCACAACTCCTTCACAAGTTAGTCACCTTCAATCAGACTACAAAAACACAACCACCACCAGAGGTGGACTTTACTCTTCATTTGGTCCCAATCCAGTGTATCCCTAACAACAAATTATGTGGAAAACTGACATTAATCAGAAAATCAGAGTCTGTGAAAGATGAGATCTTGTCCAGCGAACCAGTGTTACTTGTCCCAAATTTCAGTGGTTAAAGTACTTAAAGGCAGCTTCTGATGCTAGTGACCTGAAAAGAGTAGTCCTCAATTACAAGAAAATAGGTCAATGGAATACTTTTCTAAAGAGCTAAATCAAAACCAAAACATTCACTCTATACTGGAAAATAAATCCTAATAATTGATAGTGGCTTTTAAACATTTTGAAATATATGTTCATCACAGCTGCAGGGTAACACTGGAATACATTGATCAGGGCCCTTTAGCCCTTGTGAAAAATTTCAAAAATCAGAATGCTAGACGATTTTAATGGAGTTTACTTTCAGTTAAAAAGAAGTTTATACTGCGGGAGCAAAAACAACATAATTGCTGCAGCTTTGTCTAAAATTTAACTTTGCCTTGAATTCTGAGTACCAAAATTGATACTGTGTGCTTATATTTAAAAGTGAATGAGAGTTACTTGCAAAAGTTTTTTTGAACATTGTAAATTACAGAATTTCATTTCTCCAAGGGTAGAGGTGTAACAAAGATGCTTTTGTAGTGATAATTTGTAGTGAAGAAGAAATACATGGACCTTTTACAAAAGTATCATTGAAAGGACATTGGGCTTTTTTTCTTTGAAATTACCTCTTGGAAGTAACATTGCTTAAACAAGCTGCTTGGATTTGTTTACTATAAGTTATAAACCTAGGTTCATGTCTTCATTTATTATTTTTATATTTCTTAAACCCAATTAATGCATCGTTTTATTCTAAATCTAATGTACATAAAGTATACAATTGTCCATATCAGTAACTGAGTAATGTATTTAAATTCATGTTGCAGAGTGGAACAGTAGGACTGGAGAGAGACAGTGCACTCCTACAGCCTCAGTTATAATACAGCCCTAAGTATAATTCTAAAAAATAAAAATATATTTCAATTAAAAAAAATTGTTTGACATGATTTGTTTAAACATGTGAAATATTAATACATGTCACAGGCATTTCTTTGAGCATTTAACGTATCCTTGACGATGACAAAGTCACCATAGTATTAAGGACCGCTCGGCTGCTGTCTCAATTGAGAGAGATGACTGATCATAGTTAAACTAGAGGATCAACACACCTAAGGTTGAGAGGAGAGTCCTTCATGATAACCTCAGCCGGTGCGATAGCAAATTCATTTGAAGAGCTTAATCAATTTCAGTTAGCTATGTGTTAAATTTTTAAGTCATATTGTTAATGCAATTAGAAACCACAGATGAACAGAAGCAGACTTAAGAGTACAGGAGCTGCACTTATCTAGTCTTGGGTGACATACAGACAATACTTGTGAAAACTAGGAAAAACAGCAGAAAATGTAATACTTACTTTGTAATGATGTGTTTTAAGTGTATGATGTGTATCTGGAGATGTTTAACTCACAAGAGTTAATTTTACATTTCACAGTGGTAAGACTGGCTGTCCCTGCTCATACATGAAATAAATAATTGCTAACCTGATTTGTGTAAATCAAAGAAGTTGTTTCTAAGTGAGAAAAAGTAACTGGAATACATTGCGAGACAACACTGCCTTTTTTCAAGCAGTGGGGTGAAGCTAGGCCACAAAACAAAGGAAGGAAGATAGGAAGGAGTGTTTGTGTGTGTGTTTTCAGGAATGCTAAGTATAGTTACAACTTAGAGTTATGCAGCACAGAAACACAGCTTTCAGTCCAACCAGTCCAGGCTGACCATAATCCCAACCTAAAGTAATCCCACCTGCCTGCACTTGGCCTATATTTCTCCAAACATTTCTTATTCATGTGGTAATCAAAATGGCTTTTAAATGTCATAATGGTACCTATATCCACCACTTTCCCTGGAAGGTCGTTGCACACATGAACCACACTCCGTAAAAAACAAATTGTCCTGTCTCTTAAATCTTTCTCCTCTCACCTTAAAAAATGCCCCACCCTTAAAATTGCCTACCCTAGGGGAAAGACACCTGCCAATCACCTTATCTATACCCTTTATTATTTTATAAACTTCTATAAGGTCACCCCTCAATCTCCTGTGCCCCAGTTAAAGACATTCCAGCCTATCCAGCCTCTCTTCAGAACTCAAACCCTCCATTCCCTGCAACATCCTGGTGAATCTCTTCTGAACCTCTGCAGTTAAGAATATCCTTCCTGTAACAGAGCAACCAGTATTGTGCAAAGTTCTCCAGAAGAGGCCTAACTAATGTCTTGTACAACTTTAATGTAATGTCCCAACTCCTTTATTCAAAAATCTGAACAACAAATGCAAGCATGCTAAACACTTTCTTAACCACCCTAGCCACGTGTCACGCAAACTTCAAAGAATTATGACCTGGAACCCCTAGATATCTCTGTTCTATAACACTACTGAATCCTTAAATGTAATTGCATAGATTCTGCACTGGTTTGTTTTACAAACACACAACACCTCGCATTTATTTAAATTAAACTCCACTCTTCAGCCCATTTACCCAATTGATCAAAATTTCTTTGTAATTTCAGATGACCTTCTTCATTGACCACTACACCACCAATTACTTACTGTTAACAGGATTCAGGGAGATAACTCCCTCTGTTCAAACTCCTGTTGAATACTCAGGACATGAAGAGATTGCAATGTGTAGGGAGACAGGCTTGGGGAAGAGGGAAAATCAAGAAGAGACAGTTGCAAGGTGGGGGGTGAAAGACAGACAGAGGTAGGGTGTCTGACCAGGAGAAACAGACTTCTTTATTATATAATAAGGTGGTAGCTTCAGTTTGGATTTTGACAAGAGGAAAGGCTTCTCTTCTACAAAGAGAAAGCACCTAAATTGCTTTTCTTCCTGTATGGAGAAATAACAGAAAATCTGGTGGCTATTCTCTCACACTATTTTTCTGTAAACTGCTATCTGTAATCAGCTCTATCTTGCTAAAAGGGAAAAACACCTTCGCAGGCACCAAAAGGCAAATCCTCAAACCAGTGAAGGTAAGACTTGAGAATCAGCTTATCAACAAATTTACATCATTCACAAAGAATTGGAACGAGTCAAAAGAAAGCCGAAAGACAACAACTTATTGATAACTGCGATCCATTCTTGACCAGAATTGTGCTTCTCTGTCATTTGCCCCCACCCGCAATACTTGTGTCTTGACTCTTTGTGTGTTTTGTGTGTGTATGAAAACTTCACGACAGGGATAGAGTTTAAGTTAGAATTATACATTAGCAATTCAACTTGCTCATTTTCTGCCATTGGTTAAAAGCAGTTTGATTACAATAAGTAGTTATTTTCTTGTTATAGTTTTCATATTCTGTTAACCTGTATTAGAAAGGAAAATTTAGTTGGTTTGATCAAATTTTCATATTTGTGGTGGCTCTGGAAATAGCGGGGGCTTGATTTCCAACACATTATCTAAATGAGTCATTGAAGTATATGTAGGAAATATTTGTGAGAAGCCTAGTACTCTTTGATCCCCTATCGAAACATACACCATGTCTCATATGCCGTGGATAGGGGAGACCAGCATCTCACGGTCTCGAAATCGTGACTCCCAAATAGCCAATTGTACACAACAATGTCATACCTGCAACCACAGAGCAGAGTCATACACAATTATATAGAATCCATCAGCTTCAGTTGCCATGGTGAGGAGATGTCACCCCAACTAATGTGCATTAAGTCTGGGAACAACAGAAGACTCTAACAAGTTAGTTAGACCAGGAAGGTGTGACATACCCAAGGGCACAGTCATGATGTTTAGTCGTGATGTGGAGGTGCTAGTGTTGGACCGGGGTGGACATGGTTAGAAGTCACACAACACTATGCTATTGTTTAACAGGTTTATTTGAAATCACAAGCTTTCAGAGAGCTGCTCCTTTGTCAGGTGGAGTGAAGAGAAGCACATAATATTTAATAAGGCAGTTTGGCCAGTCACATGAGAAGAGTTTTGGATCATACAAAATACTTAGGAATAGAAAGTCATGGTCAAAAATAGGAGATACTGAAGATGTTGGCCCCTGCCCCCAACCAATTCTGTTATCGATAGTGACTTTTGCCAGACTGTAATCAACAAACTTGTGACAAAAATGACCTAAACGTCAATCACAATTCAATCTTTGAGCCGGTACCATTATCATAGAATTCCTATAGTGCTGGAGGAGTCCATTCAGGGCATCAAGTCCACGCCAACCCTCTGAAGATCATCCTACCCAGCCTGCACATCTTGGGACACTATGGGACAACTCAGCATGACAAATTCACCTAACCTGTGCATCTTCGTTCTATGGGAGGAAACCCATGCGTACACAGGGAGATGGTGCAAATTCCACACATGGCCAACAGGCTGAGGAGTGGCAGATGGAGTTTAATTTTAAAAAATACGAGGTGCTGCATTTTGGGAAAGCATATCTTAGCAGGACTTATACCCTTAATGGCAAGTTCCTGGGGACCTGGACAAGGAGACCTTGGAGTGCAGGTTCATAGCGCCTTGAAAGTAAAGTCTCAGGTAGATAGGATAGTGAAGAAGGTGGTTGGTATGCCTTTCCTTTATTGGTCAGAGTACTGAGTATAGGAGTTGGAATGGCATGTTGTGGCTGTACAGGACATTGGTTAGGCCACTTTTGGAATACTGTGTGCGATTCTGATCTCCTTTCTATCAGAAGAATGTTGTTGTGAAACTTCTAATAGTTCAGAAAAGATTTACAATGATCTTGCCAGGGTTTGAGCTATAGGGAAAGGCTTAATAGGCTGGAGCTGTTTTCCCTGGAGCATCGGAGGCTGAGGGGTGACCTTATAGAGGTTTATAAAATCATGAGTGGCATGGATAGGATAAATACACAAAGTCTCTTCCCTGAGGTGGAGGAGTCCAGAACTAGAGGGCACAGGTTTAGGGTGAAAGGGGAAAGATATAAAAGAGGGTAGTACGTGTATGAAATGAGCTGCCAAAGGAAGTGGTGGAGACTGGTTCAATTGCAATATTTAAGAGGAATCTGGATGGGTATATGAATAGGAAAGGTTGAGAGAGACATGGGTCAAGTGCTGGCAAATGGGACTACATTAGGTTGGGATATCTGTTCAGCATGGACGAGTTGGACCGAAGGGTCTGCTTCTGCGTTGAACATCTCTATGACTTTATAAGTCACCTAAGGGTGCAATCAAATCTGAGTCTCTGGCACTGTGAGGCAGTGGTGCTAACCATTGAGCTAGGTTGGAAAGGTTTTGCTAATTTCATAAAAGTCATGGATAGATACTGCACTGACCTATTAGGAATGGAAGAACTAAGATGGTTAGAATCTGGTCAAGTGCAAAAGAACAATCATCTGCTTTACTTGTCAGGTGGTGAATGGTGTTATGATACCAGTAAGAAGGCTATTGGCCAGTTCAAAGTGATCATGATTAAGGTCAGTGAAAGGCCTTTTGATCTAATTATCCATACACAAAAGTTCACAGTAAGCAAAAAAAAGGAAATTTATGACAACATCAAATGTTACGATCGAGTTAAATCAAAGCATCAAACACCAGCAATGCACATTGGTCAACAGAACTTTGGAGCGAAAAATGAAAGAGGAGAGATACTGATCAAATTTTGTTAAGCACCTTTTTTTAGCGACCAAAAGGACAATACATTTGGAAAGTTTCAGGCAATAGATTAAGTGATGGTGAAGCAATGCTTTTAAAGCAACATACAAAATAATCATATCTAACCCAGCACAGATATTAATTAAGAACATTGTCCTGTGACAAAAATTGAAGTAGAACTGAAAATAGCAAAAACATGGTGGGCAATCATTTAGATTTTGAACAATGAAAACTGATGACAGGTATTCACTTTAGAAGAAAAAACACATTTAAAAGCCTCAAATTTGAAGAATCTGAACAAAGTTCTCAGAACTACAAAATGAAAGCCCAATGGAAAAATATGAAGTACTCAACATGCTGCAAAGCAAATAACACCAAAACAGAAAAGAAAACAAGACATGTTAAATTACAGAAAATAGAAGTAGGTCATTCGGCCCTTTTAGCCTGCTCTGCCATTCAATACGTTGTGGTTGATCATCAAATTCATTACCTTTTCCCTGCTTTCTCCACTTGATCCCTCTAGCACTAAGAATTATTAAATAACATGCAATGTTTTGGCCTCAACCTCTTTGTGACAGAGAACTTCACAGGTTGACCACCCTCTGGGTGAATAAATTTCTCTTCATCTCAGTCCAAAATGGCCTAGCCATATCTTTAAACCATAACCCCTGTTTCTTGAATCCTTGGTAATCAGGAACATCCATTCTGCTTTTACCCTATCTAGTCCTGTTAGAATTCTAGAGGTTTCTATAAGATATGCCCATCCTGCTTCTAAACTTCAAAGCAATCCAGTCTCTTTTTCAAATGTCAGTGCTGCCATCCCAGGAATCAGTCTGGTAAACTTCCACTATTCTCCCTCCAAAGCCAGAGCATCATTCATCAAATAAGGAGAACAAAACTGCACATATTGCTCTAGATGTAGTCTCACAAAGGCCCTATACATTTGCAGCAAGGCAACCCTGCTCCTGTACTCGAATCCTCTTGCAATGAAGCCAACATACCATTCTTCAGCTGGACATGCATTCTTACTTTCAGCAATTAGTGCATAAGGACATGAAGATCTCAGCACACCTCCACCTTTCCAATTCTTTGCCACTCAGAAAATAATCTACCGTCCTGTTTTTGCTACAAAAGTGAATAACCTGACATTCAACTATATTATACTTCATCCGCCATGTACTTGCAGAGTCAACTTGTCCAAATAACACTATAAAGTATCAGTGCATCCTCTTCACAGTTCACATTTGCATCCAGTTTTGTGTCATTTCAACAAGTTACAATGTGAGGATATTATACTTAGTTCCCTCATTTAAATCAATAATAATATATTCCAAATAGTTGGAGCCTCAGCAGTGATTCCTCGGGTACCCCACTAATCACTGCCTGCCCCTCTGAAAAAAGACCCATTTATTCCTACTCTTTATTTTCTGTCTGCCAACCAGTTCTTCATTCATATCTATACACTATCCCCAATCCCATGTGCTTAAATTTTACATGCTATTATTGTATCTGGTCCTTATCAAAAGCCTTTTGAAAGTTCAAAAAAAGCACATCTACTAGCTTCCATGATCAAATCTGCTCGAAAAATTCCAGTAGATTTGTCAAGCATGATTTCTCTTTTGTAAATCCATGGTGACTCTGCAATCCTGTCAATTTCAAGTGCTTTTTTTTTATAATGGACACTACCATTTTCTTCCATTACTGATGTCAGACTAACAAGTCTACAATTCCCTGCTTTATCTCTCCTTCACATCAACAAGCCTACAATGTATTGGAAGTGTTCCAGAATCTACAATTTATAGAGAGGTAGACTACCATAGAGTCATACAACATCAATCCAATTGGTCTGTGCTGACCAGACAATACCTATCTGACCTAGTCCCATTTACCAGCATTTGGCCCATATCCCTTGAAATCCTTACCATTCATATATCCATCCGGATGCCTTTTAAATGTTACAATTGTACACCCCTCCACCACTTCCAGATGATCACTAATGCATCCATTATTTATAGGACCAGTTCCTTTCATAGCTGAAAAATGTGTTGCTGAAAAAGCACAGCAGGTCAGGTAGCATCCAAGGAGCAGGAGAATCGATGTTGCGGGCATAAGCCCTTCTTCAGGAATGAGAAGATTGCACGTCAAGAAGGCGGTGCTGAGTCCGAGGGTTGGAACTGAGATAAGATGAGGGGAGGGGAAATGAGGAAACTGGAGAAATCTGCATTCATCCCTTGTGGTTGGAGGGTTCCTAAGCGGAAAATGAGGCGTTCTTCCTCCGGGCGTCGTGTTGCCATGGTCTGGCGATGGACGAGGCCAAGGACCTGCATGTCATTGGCGGAGTGGGAGGGGTGAGGTTAAAGTGTTCAGCCACAGGACGGTTGGGTTGGTTGGTGCGGGTGTCGCAGAGGTATTCTCTGAAACGTTCCGCAAGTAGGTGGCCTGTCTCCCCAATGTAGAGGAGGCCACATCGGGTGCAGTGGATGCAGTAAATGAGGTATGTGGAGGTGCAGGTGAATTTGTGACGGATATGAAAGGATCCCTTGGGGCCTTGGAGGGAAGTGAGGGGGGACTGCAATTTCCCCTCAGATGTGGTTAACGATGCTCTCCACTACACTTCCTCCACTTCCCGCTCCTCCGCCCTTGAAACCCACCATCCAATCGCACCAGGACAGAACCCCACTGGTCCTCACCTACCACCCCACCAACCTCCAGATACATCGTATCATCCTTCAACATTTCCGCCACCTCCAAACAGATCCCACCAAGGATATATTTCCCTACCCTCCCCTATCAGCCTTCCGGAAAGACCACTCCTTCCACGACTCCCTCGTCAGGCCCACACCCCCCACCAACCCACTTCTGGCACCTTCCCCTGTAACCGCAAGAAATGCAAAACTTGCGCCCACACCTCCCCCCTCACTTCCCTCCAAGGCCCCAAGGGATCCTTCCATAATCGTCACAAATTCACCTGCACCTCCACACACGTCATTTACTGCATCTGCTGCACCCGATGTGGCCTCCTCTACATTGGGGAGACATGCCGCCTACTTGCGGAACGTTTCAGGGAACACCTCTGGGACACCCGCACCAACCAACCCAACCGCCCCGTGGCTGAACATTTTAACCCCCCCACCCCCGCCACTCTGCCAAGGACATGCAGGTCCTTGTCCTCCTCCATCGCCAGACCAAGGCAATACGAAGCCTGGAGGAAGAGCGCCTCATCTTCCGCCTAGGAACCCTCCAACCACAAGGGATGAATGTAGATTTCTCTAGCTTCCTCATTTCCCCTCCCCTCATCTTATCTCAGTCCCAACCCTCGGACTCAGCACCGCCCTCCTGACCTGCAATCTTCTTCCCGACCTCTCTGCCCCCACCCCCTCTCTGGCCTATCACCCTCACCTTGACCTCCTTCCACCTATCGCATTCCCAACGCCCCTCCCCCAAGTCCCTCCTCCCTACCTTTTATCTTAGCCTGCTTGGCACACCCTCCTCATTCCTGAAGAAGGGTTTATGCCGGAAACGCCGATTCTCCTGCTCCTTGGATGCTGCCTGACCTGCTGCAAATGTGTTGCTGGTCAAAGCACAGCAGGCCAGGTAGCATCTCAGGAATAGGGAATTCGACGTTTCGAGCATAAGCCCTTCATCAGGAATGAGAGAGAGTAGCCAAGCAGGCTAAGATAAAAGGTAGGGAGGAGGGGCGATGGAGGTGGGATAGGTGGAAGGAGGTCAAGGTGAGGGTGATAGGCCGGAGTGGGGTGGGGGCGGAGAGGTCAGGAAGGAGATTGCAGGTTAGGAAGGCGGTGCTGAGTTGAGGGAACCGACTGAGACAAGGTGGGGGGAGGGGAAATGAGGAAACTGGAGAAATCTGAATTCATACCTTGTGGTTGGAGGGTTCCCAGGCGGAAGATGAGGCGCTCCTCCTCCAGCCGTCGTGTTGTTATGTTCTGCCGGTGGAGGAGTCCAAGGACCTGCATGTCCTCGGTGGAGTGGGAGGGAGAGTTAAAGTGTTGAGCCACGGGGTGGTTGGGTTGGTTGGTCCGGGCGGCCCAGAGGTGTTCTCTGAAGCGTTCCGCAAGTAAGCGGCCTGTCTCCCCAATATAGAGGAGGCCACATCGGGTGCAGCGGATGCAATAGATGATGTGTGTGGAGGTACAGGTGAACTTGTGGCGGATATGGAAGGATCCCTTGGGGCCTTGGAGAGAAGTGAGTATGGAGGTGTGGGCGCAAGTTTTACATTTCCTGCGGTTGCAGGGGAAGGTGCCGGGGGTGGAGGTTGGGTTGGTGGGGGGGTGTGGATCTGACGAGGGAGTCACGAAGGGAGTGGTCCTTGCGGAACGCTGATAGGGGAGGGGAGGGAAATATATCCTTGGTGGTGGGGTCCGTTTGGAGGTGGCGGAAATGACGGCGGATGATACGTTGTATGCGGAGGTTGGTGGGGTGGTAGGTGAGAACCAGTGGGGTTCTGTCTTGGTGGCGGTTGGAGGAGCGGGGCTCAAGGGTGGAGGAGCGGGAAGTGGAGGAGATGCGGTGGAGGGCATCGTCGATCACGTCTGGGGGGAATCTGCGGTCCTTGAAGAAGGAGGCCTTCTGGGCTGTGCGGTGTTGGAACTGGTCCTCCTGGGAGCAGATGCGGCGGAGACGAAGGAATTGGGAATATGGGATGGAGTTTTTGCAGGGGGCAGGGTGGGAGGAGGTGTAGTCCAGGTAGCTGTGGGAGTCAGTCGGTTTATAGTAGATGTCTGTGTTGAGTCGGTCGCGCCTGACCTGCAACACATTTTTCAGCTCTGATCGCCAGCATCTGCAGTCCTCACTTTCTCCCAGTTCCTTTCAGACTGGTCACTTACGGTCACTTTCCCCGAAGGACATCAAATTGCTAAAATGCAGTTATTCCTTTCTCAGTACAGAATACCCAGTCTCAAATAGCATGTTTTTCATAATTTTCCCAAAGTGTTGTTCCAGAAAACCATCCAAAAAGTTACAGCAATTCCTCTATGGTACTGTTTCTGATTTGATTTGACAAATCTATATCCAGATAACCACCCAAAATGTTACAGCATTTCCTCCTCTATAGTATTGTTTCTAATTTGATTTGACTTGACAAATCTATATCCAGATAAATGTGAATGACAGATGAGATACTAACAATGATAGAAAGAGCAAGCAACAGAAACACACACCAGTGTAAGGAAATTGAACAGAAAGTAAAGGCACTAAGTGAAAAGAGTGGTATAATGAGATGGATGCTGAAACATTGGAGCTGGGGAAAAAAATTACAAAATGGGAACTGTGCACCAGAACATCAAATCTTTGACAAATAGAAAGAGGTAACAACAGATAACAGATGCATAAAAGGCATAGACGCTAAAATATTGCTTGAAAGGGATGCAATAGCAAAACAATAGTCAAAATAGACACGGACCAAATACTAAACTATAGAAGCAATCATCCAAACACCCACAAACGAAGCTGCATTAGGACATTATTTCAATGAGCCACCACCTACTGCAGCACCTAGGAACTACGAAGAGCAGAAGAGAAATACCTATACAGCGTATTCAAGAAGAACACAGTCCACCAATTCCTCAGCAACAAACCCAAACAAGCAGATGCAACGTACCCAGAAACCCTAGCCACTTTACCATACATCAAAGACATCTCTGAAATGACTTTCAGACTACTCAGTCCTCTTGGCATCATGGTTGCCCACAAACCTACCAAAACGCTTAAGCAGCAGCTAATCAACTTAACAGACCCTATACAAACAACAAGCAAAACAAATATCATTTACAAAATAATTTGCAAGAATTGTAACAAACTCTACGTTGGACAAACAGGCAGAAAATTAGCCACCAGGATAAATGAACATCAGCTGACCACAAAAAGACATGACACTATCACTATTTTCTCTACATACACATGAAGAAGGACACCACTTCAACTAGGGCAACAGGTCCATTCAAGGACAAGTCAAACAGGGACAGGCACGAGAATTCCTTGAAGCATGGCATTTCAACTGGAACTCTATCAATAAACACATCGATTTGGATCTCATCTACTATCCTATAGGAAAAGAACCAGAAATGACATCACCCACCTAAAGAAACCTAAACACGTAAATAGAAAGCGGGACATCCCACCAAGTGCTTCACCAGAGGCACACTGATGTTACCTAGTAAGGTGATGAAACATCTGACAACAAACCCTTTAGCTCTGCGAGCAAACCTACATAGAGGAGGTAAAGAATGTTTTTAAGTTGATGAGTACAAGAAAATGTCTGGTATAGACAAAAAGTATTGAAAAAGACTTGGGAAAACAGAATTCTAAGTGATAACAGAAACCTATGAACAAATAAACATCAAGGGATATTTTCCAAGTGATTAACTTATTCATTAGTTATCTCCGAATCTTATAGGAATGGTGCAATGATTTTATGATTATAAACTAATAAGTCAACTAATTAAAGCAATCTTAAAAATCAGAACAAAAAGAAAAAAAAAAATTAAAGGAATATTTGGTAAAACTGTCTGAAAATAACTCTGGAGTAAGAACACTGAAATATCCTTAACCTAAGGATATTTTCAATAACTACCCAGAAGTAAACAAGAATCTATGTTTCATAGATTATGAACAAGTGTCCAATCATGTTTATCATCAAAAGTTAATGCATGTGTTGCTCATATGTTATATGACAGTAAAGTTGCTAGATTTATTTACTGGAATCAATAGTGAGCATCAGGTTAGAAGAGAGAAAATCAAACGTGTTTTAAGTGAGGAGAGACGAGTATGCCAGGGATAACATTGTCAGTCTAGACACGGAACCATCGTTCAAAGAAAGGTCATATTACTATTAAAATAATTCACCCAAATATTCAAGCTGACTGAGAATAGTTAAAATAAGTAATTCTTCATCATGTAATCAAAGAGAATGAAAGAACTTGTGTGTAATTGGGTCAAAGCAAGAGAAACGAAGTGTTTGATGGTACTATCAAAAGTGTCTGCATTTCTTTGTACATCTGTTTACACTTCTTTCTGCACATTAACTTGGTCCCTGCTGGTTCAAAGGGAAATGCCTTTTAAAAAAGTGATAAATCCATCCCACTCAAATTAATTTTACCTTACGTTACTGTCCTCCATGATCTGAGAGGTCTCACCACCATCTCCTTCATAAGACATCATGCTTTCCTCATTCTCCATTCCCATGCGTGTGCTCTCAGGTATTAGATGAGGTTTTTTTGGTCGAATGGCAGGCATTTCAACATCAGAGTCACTCCCACTCTCACTGAGCTGAATGGCTATTTGAAAGAATAAAAGTGCTCACGTTAACCAGCAAAGTTACCATTGTCACTCACTAAGTAGGAACCTCAAAACAGTGTTGTTTGATAGTCAAGGTAGGAAACTACCACTCTCCAAAATGGTACAGGCAGCAATTCAGTTTTTTTAAGATTACAAGTAGCATAACAGAAAGTCAAGTGCATCCTAACGTATAATCCTTATTCATCTCAAAATAATAAGACAGTGCAATACTTAACCATGTTTAAAGGATTTTGGTATGTACATGAATCTCTATTCCCTCATTTACAGGGGAAACATCCATTGAAATCATTTTAGTTGCTTAGATACGAGTAAATTTCTAATTTGCGTATGCATAAAACGACACCCCAAAATAGCTTTAAACTTGTTGATGTTAGACAGTCTAAAGTATTGTCAGATAAATGTGAAATACCTGAGGACAGAAGACACCATTGAAGTCAAATCTAAAATAAACACTTGATTTCTTTATCTCAATTGCATTCAAATAATTTTCATTAAATGAAGGGTAGTGGTACCAAAGAGTAATCCATTTCCTGTTTATTCTGCATTTAATCATGGCAGACCTGTCTTGGAATGCGTCATAGTAAATTTTCAACTTCGATCAGCCAAACACAAAACATGTGCAATGTTAAAACATATTCACTGTGTGCATTAGCTGAGTTGTCAAAATTTGTTTTTTTCAAACAGATCACAATCATCTGCAACATTAATTATAAAGATGAACTTACAGTTTCAAGTCAGAAAGGAAAGTGTTTGGGACTTATGATGTTCACAAGTTACATGTACAATTTGGGCTAAATTCTAAATTAGTGGGTGACACCAAATTGTAGAATGGGGTGAAACAGTATTGCAAAACTCAACATGACTGCAATAAATTCCAGGAGGGCACAAATAAACTTGAAGAATGGGCAAATAACTGGCAAATGAGGTTCAATGTTGGGTGTTCAAGATGGCATAAGGAACAGGAGGATTTAAGAAGTATAATTACACCAAACACTGAAGATTCCACCATAGCTTAGCAAAACCATTAAAAAAAAGCAAACCATGCAATGGTTTTTATTTCTAGAGAGGGCTCAAAAGCAGGAAAAATATGCTGAAACTTAACTGAATCTTGATTAGAAAACACCAGTTATGCTGCATTCAGTTCTGGTTGCCATATTATGAATGGGAAATGGAAGTAATAGAGAAAGTGCAAAATTAGCAAGAGGGAATTGAGGCCAACTTGAGGAGGAGTGGATTTAGTGAGATCCAGGTACAGGACCTTAAATGAGCTAGGAGGAGCTTGGAGAGGTGGCATCCAAAAGATGGACCTGAGGAGGGGTGAATAAAGCATGACCCAGGGTCAGGCCTTCATTTACCCAGAGCGAGTTATGAAAGGTGAACCTACAGAGGTTGGGATAAATTGAAACACAGGCTTGAGGCCTTCATTTAGCTAGAAGAAGTTGAGAGAGGTGCTGATGGAAGCCTATGTCACTTTCAAAGTCAGTAGGTGCTGAGTTAGAAATAAAGAAATAGTGACACCACAGGAAGGCTCTAAGTTGTTTGGTGAGTAAACTGTTGTTTGGGGGAATGGGAAGGCACTGGAGAAAAACAAATGTTTTCAACAATCCTCAAACTTATAACACATTAAAAGAAACTAGCAGAAGAGTAGAATGAAACTTGTGATTCTAGAACTTATTTTGTTAAGTGCTCAGCTTTATTGGAGCAAAAAGCAGCTTCAACTTAATACAACAACTGGTAATGAGAAGAGATGTTAATTTAATAATTAGTTAGTTCATTACAACACCTTAAAAATGGCAGAGTGAGTCGTCTGTTGTGACTGCACAATGTGGGATACCTGGACACTGGAACTGTCCAGGCAAATACATTTGCAATAAATGTGTTTGACTCGGGCAATTCTGGCTCAGACATTATGAGCTGGAAGCTGAGACACAAACACTGCGACTCATTAAGGTGAAGAAAACTTGACACTTGGTTCTAGGAATCAGGTGACACCTCAGAGGATAGACCTTTCTGATTTGATGAATGGCCAAGAACAGGAAGATTTGACTATGATTAAGTCAAGTATAAGGATGGGAAAGCGTTGGAGTTGTTCCGTTCTTAGAGTGTCCAGAAAAAGTGGTGACTGCGAGGTGCCTGAGCAAACTGACAGGCACTATAGTACAGGAAGCCATTCAATCAGGCACAGTCAATAGGAACAGAGTGGTCATGGGAGAAAGTACAGTCGGGGGTCACACATAATTCTAGCAGCTGAGAGCAGTGTGTCCAAGTGGGTGTGTTACCTGTCTAAAACAAGGTTTCAAGACATCTCCTCTGGACTGGAGACAAATTTGTAAAAAGAGACAAATTCTGTAGTTGTAGTTCTTGTAGGTATCAATGGTGTACGAGAATGAGGAGAGGTTCTGCTGAGGGAGTATGAGCAACTTGGTGCTAAATTGTAAAGCATAATCTCAAAGGTAATAATCTCCCGATTAGTACCTTTACAAATTGCTCTCGTCCAAATAAAATTAAGGAGTTAAAAGACTGGTGAGGGAGAAATGGATTTTGATTCATGGGATTTTAGAATTTTTATTGGGCAAAGCTGAAGATGGGATGGTCTTCACCAGACTTGCACTGGAAATAGTATTGGGGCGAGTCATATATTTGGGGATGTGGAGGAGATTTGAAACTAAATAGAGCAGGCAATTGATTAGGTAATAATAGTGGAAATGATGCTTCAAGTATGTCATGGAAGGGACAAAGCATACAAACCAGCAGATAAGGTTTGAGGTTATAGAAAGGCTAAACTAAAGATGGTACCTGAATACATGTAGCATTCATAAACACAGAAGTAGGCCATTCTGCCTCTCAAGGCTTTCCATCACAAAATAAATGAAGTGACAGCACAAACAGAAATGAATCTGTATGCTCTGGTAGTCATTACAGAGACATGACTGCAAGCAAAGACTAGGGATCTGAATCACAAGTACGATAGATAAGAAGCTAGAAAAAGATGGAGAAATATCATTTTCCATTAAGGATGACATTGATAAAATAGACAGAGATAACCTTATTTTTCAGACATCAGTTGGGTAGAGATCAGATATATTAAAGCTAAGGAGCTATTTATAATAATGATATAGAAACCCCATAATAGTAATCATACTGTATGAAGGACGTGCAGGAGCATAAGAGCTCGGCGCAGAGTAGGCCATCTGGCCCTTCAAGCCTGCTCCGCCATTCAATAAGATCATGGCTGATTTTTTCGTGAACTCAGCTCCATTTATCCATGATCTCACCATATCCCTTAATTCCTTTAGTGTTCAAAAAAAAATCTTCGCTTAAAAAACGTTTACTGAAGTAGTGTCAACTACTTCACTGGGCAAGAAATGATGAGGGCTTGTGAGAAAGCTGCAACAATAATCATGAGTGACTTTAATCCACATATTAATTAATGAATCAGATTAAAAAAGGTAAATAGAATGATGAGTTCCTAGTGTATTTTTCAGAATTTGTCTTACAGCAGCATGTTCAGATAGGAACAAAGACCTACCTACCAGACCTAGTGTAGCTCTGGTTATGTGTGATGAAAAATGATCAGTTATCTCATGGTAGACCTAGAAAATCAAATTTAGTTTGAAGGAAAGAACATTTTTCTAAGAGACATATATTTTAAACAAAATAAGGGCAATTACAAAGACATGATTGAGCTCTGAATCAAGCTGGCTAAAATGAACTGAGAAAATAAGATTTCAAGATAGGTCAGTCAAGAAGCAATGGCAGATATTTAAGAGAATACTTAAAATAATAGGAAAGGTACATGCCAATGAGGAAGAGAGATTCCAATGGAAGGATGCACAATCTTGGTTAACTAGGAAGTTAAGACTTGAAATTAAAAGAAAAAGCATAGAATTCAACAAAAATGAGTGGCAGGCCACAAGATTGGACAGAATATTGTTACTCGCCTGGAGTAGACTTCTAAATTGGTTTGATCCAGTCAGAGACCTGTAGCCTATTGCTTAAGGTTGAAGGAGGAATCCCTAGTACTTAACAGCCAAATTAATCAAGTAAAATAACTTAGAAATATCAATCTTATACTCTAATATCAGGTGCTCTTGTGGTGTAGTCCTAATATTCCTACCTCTGAACCAGTAGGCCCAGATTTGAGTCTCACTTGTTCCAGAGGTGTCATGTAACACATCTGAACAGGTTGATTAAAAACATCTATACACTAACATAAATAATCAACCTTACAAATACCTAAACCAGCCAGCAATGTGCAATGAAACATAATATAAGACAGATTAAATTTTTTGTTGGGCACATACTCTTTCCTGAATTGTCTTCTGCATCCAGTACTACATTTCTGACCGGATGATTATGTCCTTTAAATGTGTGAAAGGTCTGTTAGTTCAAGCCACTTAAGTGAAATACTCCACTTACTGGAGATGAGAGTTCTCAGCCTCCACACAGTACTGTTAAAGGGGCTCAGACACTGAAACAACCTTGCAATTATATCAGAGTTACCATAAACAGCAATGTAGGAATACGTAGAACTCACAACACTCCACTATACTACACTAGATGTGAACTTCAGAGTCTTGAGAGAACATAGACATGAACAAAGGGAGGAGGATTCATCTCCTCTAACATAATTGAAGAACCAGAGCCTGGTATACAATGATTACCATGTACTGCGGCATTTAGTATTTAAGTACAATAACAATGTTATTGTGTTCTTGGCTTGCCTTTTCCTTCACAAATCTTTCTTGAACCCAATCTCAGTGTAGCATAAAACCACGTGACAAAATACTCAAACAAGATTAAGTCAGTTTCATATCAAAATAAAGAACAGCAACAAATGACTGAAAGCTTAATGAGAGTCAAAGTACAAGAGAAAGTCACCTAGAAATATAAAAACACACTAAGAATTTCTAACCTTTTAAAAAGGAAAAGGGCAAATAAATGAATATTAATCCTCTGGAGAAAAAACAAGTAATGATGGAAAATAAGGAAATGGTGACTAAACCAAACCAATAAATTGTCTGTCATTGTCCTCCAGGTTACAAATAACAATCCAGAAATAAATGTCAACCAGGAAATTAAACACAAGGAGGAGCTTTAAACATTTGCATTCATCAGGAATTGCAGCTAATTTGCCAGTTAGCTTACTGTCTGTCACAGAGACAATTCTGAAATACTCCATAAGGACACGATGGACGGTTAGAAATCAGTGCAATCAGACAGTCAACAAGATTTTGTCAAACGAAAACCATGTTTATTTCCTTAATCGCTTATTTCCTCAAAGAACTCCAATGTAGATTAGAGAAAATCTATCAATGCACATTATTGATATTTTTAGAAGGCATCTGACGAAGGGCCATTTCAAAAGTGCAAACTATGCAAATTAGGAGCTCATGACATGGGGCGTGGCTTTGGCAATGTGATAGCTTCGACAGAGAATTGTTTCATTAAGAGGAAGTAGACAATGGGCATTGACAGGTCATTTTCAAGTTGGCAAAATGTGATAAGTCATAGAGTCATATACTACTGGGGCTTCAACTGTCTACAACATATATTAATGACCTCAATTAAGGAACAAAATGTAGAATCTGCTGATAAATTTTCTGATGACACAAAGATATGTAGAAAAACAAGTTGGACAGGAAATGATGACTCTGCAATGGGGTATGGACAGGTTAAATGAGTAGACAAAAATTTTGCAGATGAAGCATTATGTAAGAAAATATGAACATGTGCACTTAGACAGGGAATAATAGAAAAAGCAACATTTTATTTAAAGAGAGACATTACAAAACTCCGAAATGCAGAGTGACCTGAGTGTCCTGGTCCATGAATCTCAAAGTTTGAATGCAAGTACAGCAAGTGATTAGGAAGAGCTGAGGAAGACAAATGGAATTTGGTCTTGGGCGACACGGCAGCTCAGTAGTTAGCATTGCTGCCTCACAGAACCAGGGACCAGGGTTTAATTCCACCCTCAGGTGACTGTGTAGAGTTTGCACATTTCCTTTGTGTGCGTGGGTTTGCTCCAGATGCTCCAGTTTCCTTCCTCATTCCAAAAATGTGCAGGTTAGATGAGTTGGCCACGCTAAATTTAGCATAGTGCCCAAGGATGTGCAGCATGTGGATTAACCATGGGAAATGTAGGATTATAGGGGTTCATCTGGGTAGGATGCTCTTCAGAGGGTCAGTGTGGACTCAATGGGCTGAACGGCCTGGTTCCTGCGTTGTCGGGATTCTATGATTCCGAATGCAAAGGAATTGTAATGTAAAAGATTGTGCTTTACTAGAGCCTGTCATGATAATAATAACATAGACTTTTTAAAAATTATATTGTCTGATTTTATACCTGGGACTTACTTGGACCAAAATGGTTTTATAAAGGAACCAAAAGCAGTGAACTTAGCAATTACCTGACCAGACAAATGGTCAGTTTTCATGAAACAGATGACATTTGGACAAAAATAATCTGAACTGAAATTAATATTTAATCCAAAGGAAATAAAATTCTCCTCTCTCTTCCCCACATCGCAACATCAAGAGGCATGAAAATGTCCTCATCCCATAACTAATTTGTACATCAAGAGAACTTTTCACATTGATGATGAAGCATCAGCTAAAACCAGGAAATTCACAAACAAGCTAGTATTTCAATGAGCTACATTTGGCAGAGAAGAAAACATGGACTTTTTAATCGCAGAACTGAAACAGGCTAGAAATACCACCCTCCCTCTTTGACTCTCAAGCCACATAAGCACCGTCTGAAAAGAAGCATCAGAAAACTGAGAACTTAAGACTTTGGGAACGTTCACAACTGCTGACAGTTCCAGGAATGAATTAACCAACCAAGAATGTAGGTTTAACTGACACCTTAAATCACTTAAAAGATTTGAAACTTTATATTAATACAATTCGATACAGTACAGGAACAGGCCTTTCGGCCCAACAAGCCTGTGCCAATTCCTATTCCTCGTTTAGACCCAGTACTTATTGCCTTTGCACGGTTTCTACACCTCTGTTCACCTCCCAAGTCGTGTGTCTATCAAGGTATGCCTTAAACGTTGCTAACACGCCTGCTTCCACCACCACCACTGGCAGTGCATTCCAGGTACCCACCATCTCTTGAAATTTTTCCTTGCACCTCTCCCTTAAACATTCTCTCCTCCACCTTGAATCTCTGCCCTCTTGTAAGTTGACCTTTCCACTCTGGGGGAAAAAACCTCTGACAGTCCATCTTATCCACACCTCTCAAGAGTTTGAACACATCTATTAGGTCGTCTCTCAGCCTCCGTCTTTCTAGTTAGAATAATCCAGCTTCATCCAATCTCTCCTCATGACGAGAACTCTCCAGAGTGCTTCTCTGCACTCTCGCCAATGCATCCACACGGGAATGTGGCAACTAAAACTGCACACAATATTTCAAATGTCGCCCAACTGAAATGTTGCACGGCTGTAACATAACTTGCCAACTTTTATATTTGACGTTCTAGCAGACGAAGGCAAGCTTGTGATACATCTTCTTGACCAGCTTATCCACCAGTGTGGGCCACTTTCAGAGATCTGTGGACTTGTACACCTGAATTCCTCTGTACGTCAGTGCTCCTAAGGGAGTTGCCGTTTATTGTATGACTCACACCTGAATCTTATCTTCCAAAATGTATCACCTCACATTTGTTCAGATTAAAGTCCATCTGCCGTATCTCTACCCAAATCTGCAATTTGTTTATATCCTGCTCTATCGTTTGACAATCCTCATCACTATCCGCAACTCCGCCAATTTTAGTGTCATCTCCAAAACTAGTAAGCATACCACCTGTGTTTTCCTCCACATCATTTATACATATTACAAACAACAAATGCTCCCATACTGATCCCTGCAGAACACCTGTAGTTACTGATCTCCATTCCAAAAAGCACCCTTCCACTGCTACTCTCTTTCTTCTACGAGCAAGCCAGTTTGTATCCATTTTGTCAACTCACCCGGGATGCCATGATATTCTACCTTCCGAACCAGCCTGCCATCAGGTACCTTATCAAATGCCTTACTAAAATCCATGTAGACAACATCTAATACCCTTCCCTCATTAATTACTCGTCACCTCCACAAAAATTTCAAATTTGTGAGACATGAGCTTCCCTGCACAAATCCATGCTATCACTAGCAATTTCATTCGTTTCCAAATTTGATTAAATCCTGTCTCTCCATATCTTCCCCAGCAGCTTCCCCATTGCTAACACCAGGCTCACCAGCCTGTAATTACCTGGATCATCTCTGTTTCCATTCTTAAACAAAAAGAACAACATCGGCCATTCTGCAGTCCTTTGAAACCTCATCTGAGGTCAACGGTGATGCAAAGATATCTGTTAAGGCCCCAGCTATTTCCTCCTTTACCTCCTACAGTTCCCTGGGATACATTCCAAACGGCCCCGGGACTTGTGTAGCTTAATATATTTCTGATGTGAAGGGTTCGGTGTTGGACTGGGGTGGACAAAGTTAAAAATCACAAAACATCAGGTTTGGAACTCCGAAAGCTAGTACTTCCAAATAAACCTGGACTATGACCTGGCATTGTGTGATTTTTAACAACCTATTTGAAGACACCCAACACTTCCTCTTTCATTATGTTGACCTGCCTTCGAGTATTCACACATCTTTTCCTAACCTCAACATCCTTCATGTTCCTCTCACTGGTGAATACCGAAGTAAAGTACTCATTAAAGATATCCTCATTTCCTCTGACTCCATACATAACTTCCCTCCTTTATCTTTGAGTGGTCTAATCCTTCCTTAGGTACCCATTACTCCTAATATACATACGAAATGTCTCAAGATTCTCCTTAATGCTGCTGGCAAGGACCTTTTAAGCCTTCACTCCTACTTGAGATCCTATGTACTTTCTCTATATTCTTTGAGGTCTTTGTCTGTTTTTAGTTGCCTTGATGTTAGGTATGTTTACCTTTTTTTTGACTGAACTAATAGTTAACCTTTTATGCACACACCTCTCTAATTCTATGGTTGTGTGTATATATGGTTGTGTCTGTGTGTTCATGTCTGTGAATGTTTGTGCGCAAGCTGGTGTCTGATGGGTGGTGCGCATGCACGTGGATCCTTATGTGGGTTATCTGTGCATCTCTGCGGGTGTCTCTTTTTATGGGAAGTGGGACAAGCACCATTTCCCCGCTGAAAGTGGATGTGTCTCATTCCATTAGGATTTGGGGATGGACAGTCATTTAGTATTTGTGGATGTGTACCTCTCACTGTGGAATGATGGTAGCCATGATATGGAGATTCCAATTTTGGACTCGGGTAGACAAAGTCAAAAGGAATGTTAAGAACGTGGAACTCACCTCTGGATGGTGTGGCTAAAAATATCAATACAAATGGACTTCACGGCAAGTTAGATAAGCACAGAAAAAGGAAGAGGCAAGTTACAATAATTGGTTTCAGGGAGGAAAAAGGAGAGAACAAATGCCAGTATGGACCAAGCTATTTCATAGAACATAGAACATTACAGCGCAGTATAGGCTCTTCCGCCCTCGATGTTGCGCCGATTGTTGTGAAACCAATCTGAAGCCCGTCTGATCTACACTACCATCCATATGTTTATCCAGTGAACATTTAAATGCCCTTAACATTGGCGAGTCTACGACTGTTGCAGGCAGGGTGCTCCACACCCTTACTACTCTGAGTAAAGAACCTACCTCTGACATCTGTGCTATATTTATCACCCCTCAATTTAAAGCTCTGTCCCCTCATGCTAGCCATTACCATCTGAGGAAAAAGGCTCCCAATGTCCAACCTATCTAATCCTCTGATTATCTTGTATGTCTCCGTTAAGTCAACTCTCAACCTGCTTCTCTTTAATGAAAACAGCCCCAAGTTCATCATAAGACCTTCCCTCCATACCATGCCACATTCTGGTAAATATCCTCTGTACCCTTTCCAATGCTTCCACATTCTTCCTATAATGCGGCAAGCAGAACTGTATGCAATATTCCAAGTGCGGCCACACCAGAGCTTTGTACGGCTACAACATTTCTATGTCATATATTCCATGTAATTCTATGAACTGCAAACCATGCTAACATATTTCAATTTTAGGCAGCATTAACCACATCACATTTTTTTTACCTCTACTTGTTCCAAGGTCACATAATTTTGTAATGCTGCCTCAAAGACTTATTGGAAAAGTGTGATATTGAGACATATCGGATAGAAATGACAGTTTCAAAATTAAGTCTGTACTGAGCTAACTGATCTCAGGTTGGGCTTGATAACGGAGTTCAACAGAGAGGTACAATAAAGAACTGTCAGCTAGGTTTCATTTTCCTAATCATTCTTATTGAGTTCTGCTACGAAGAATATGCATGTGAATATCAGATGAGCACTGGACTATCACTTCTTGTGAAGCCACCCCAGGTTGGACAACTCATTGATACTCAGGCTATGTTGATAATACACCAGAAACAACCATACTCCAAATCAGAACAGAGTTGTCAAAGGGGAAAGTTGTAAGTAGTACAAGCATATTTCTTGCAATATAATCAACAGTCTTTGCTTCATGCCATATCTCACTAACTGACCTTGTAGTGGAATCAGGCTTGAATTCCATTTTGAGAAATAGTCAAATGTTACTTTAAACATTAAATACTTAACGACAACAACCACAATATGATCTTTTAGAAAAGGAATATAGACAGTCTTGAATCATTATGTTTTCAGGTGGACCTTCACAGTTTACATGCTTTGTCAGTTTCAGAAGTTTCCTGAAACTTCTGAATTTTCCATTTGATCACCTCCTGTAATTTCATTCCCATTTCCTGCTCAGTGTTCTCCAATCCCTTACAAAGCACATGGAATAAATTTCATATACAAAATAAAATGTTTAAGTATATAATGTTGCAAGAATTCCACTTACAAGACTGCATTCACTCTATTTATCTTAATTCTTACTGATTATTACTTTGAAGAAATCCAATTCAGAATACAATCTAGAATAGCAGTGAACATGCTACTCACAAGAAAATGGATTGTCTCCTTCTTCTTCCTCACTATGATCTTCATCCTCTCCGTCTGACATGAGCAAGTCTTCATACAACACACTTGCCTGACGCTGTGGTACATTTATTTCATCCTCATCTTCCATTTCACACTCTCCTTCAGTTGCTTCCTGTCAAAGATAATACAGAAAGTATTTAATGGTGTGTTTCATAAATGAAAACAGAAATGCATGAACAGGTCAATAAAACATTCAAAGGTTGCACAAATTATTACATGCAGAGCATGGTAAAAGTCACTTGCGGGGGCAGGTGTCTTCGGTTTACCATCGTCATCTTCCTCAAAACCTTCCACATCCACATCAGATTCCTCCTCACCTGTTCTTACATGTCCCTCACGGCAATGACCCTTAGAAATAAACATACTCCATGAGATTTGGGAAGTAAAACAATCATTAAAGAGGGACATGCATTCTTTCAAAGGAATTTCAAAGCCAGTTAAGTTCTAGGATCAATCCTTGCTCCATATTGTGTGAGCTAAACTCAACTCAGCAGTAATGAGAACAGGAATACTATATTTAATTTCAGTCTGTGGATTGAGAAGAAAACTTCAAAAAAAAAGTAATCTTCTGATTTCTATTCACACTATTGTCAGACAGCATAGGTGTCCAAATATATGGTAAGCACAGGAGAGCATATATGATAAAATTGCTTACCTACACTCTTTAAATGTACTTAGAGCTGAGGAACACCAAAATGCACAATAATCTGGGAACAATTTTAGTATCTAATGGGAGTAATACTGTTGGTACTTTATAGAGCTACCTTCATACAAATGTACCCTGTAATCTGTGAAAGTGTGCTTCAGAACAAGTCAATAGGTTCAGAAAAAGTGGAAAATAAGTCATACCAGGATCTAGTGCAGACCTTCAGTTTAGGAAGGTTGTCTATCAGTGCCGTCATTACCACACAAGAGGAGATGCACACAGATATAAGATTGCCGTATAAAATTAGACATCAGCATGGTTTCATGAATAAAAATAGAATTTTTAGAATCCCTCTGGAAACCAAAGACGACTACTGGCTGAGCCATTTATAGAAACCTCTGCCTTTCCTCTCACCTGAGCCAACCTGAGGTGCCTTTTCTCTGGCGTTGTTGTTGGTGTGGCACTGGCAGACATACTACCTTCCTCTTGAAACAAAGAAAAGTCTTGAGATGTAAAAAATGACATGTTTCCATCTTCAAATTCTGGTGGCTGAAACATCCGGAAAAGTAAGAGGCAATGTTTTTATATAACTTCTTAAAGCATTTGATTTGCCTTTTTCAGGGCTAAATGAATTGTAAAGAGATATATTGCCATCGCATATCACCATTAGAGTAAACTGGGTGATATTCTCCAATGGTCTGATCAGGCATACAAACCCTCAGTGTACTTTAATATATGTGCCACAAGAAAACAAACATACAAAGATGGTGTTCAAGACAGAAGAGGATTTTTAAGTGATAATGGGATCACCAGCAAAATATGAGAATTTGCAGACAAAGCATAAGTAACTTCTTCCTCAGTTTTTAATTTTTCCACATTCAATGAAGGCTTGTGCAATGATAAAACTATGCAACCACGGCAGAACATTTTCCCGAAGCAACCAAGTTGGAACAAACAAAATCATCTTCTAATCTCCTTCAGAAAGGAATGTGGCAGGAAAATTATTATTGATGAATTATTATGCAGGTCCTGGGTTGACAGGACTGAAGTATGAAGGAAGACTGGATTGGTTAGGAATATATTCACTGGAGTTTAGAAGATTGAGGCAGGATCTCATAGAAACCTATAAGATCCCAACAGGACAAGTCAGGGTAAACTCAAGAAGGATGATTCCAAAGACTGTGGAGTCCAGATCCATGGGTCACATTCTAAGGATATGGAATCGGCCATTTAAGACTAAGATAAGTGGTATTTCTTTACCCAGAGAGTAACAACTGTGGTTCTCTGCCACAGAAAGCGGTTGAGGTCAAAATGTTGAAAGTTTTCAAAAATGAGTTAGACATAGTTCTGACAGTTAAGGAATCAAAGGTTAGGGATAGAAAGCGAGAAAGCAAGCCATGATCATATTGACTGGCGAAGCAGGTTTGATGGTCCAAATGACTTACTGCTACTTCCATTTTCTACATCTCTATGTTTGGAACAGTTCTGAAATTTGTTACCTCAGCATAATGGCTTTAGTTTGGAAATTCCAGATCTTAAGTGTTTGGTTAGAAACCTAAGTTTGCACCTGGTTCTATTTGAAGCTCTGTTGCATACATAATCAAGAAACTGGCCATCAAGCTCTCAAAACCACAAATTCAAAGAAACAATGAGGTAAAACCAACAGATATGATTGAGAAGGCAACCTTCTCTCTGGTATTTGAGTACCCTAAAAGTGATGAGGTTATGTCAGATAGGATTTCATTCTGCCATGAACTTCAAAATCTTTCAAATTCTTTTCTATATAAATACCTTAGTTTATTCTATTTTATCATACAAAAATATGCAATAAACTTGTTTTACTGTTAAAACAAGTTTGCAGCATTGCATACTTCTGTTTCAGTGAAGCCCACCATATAAAATTGAAAGAAAGGATCTGCAAGACAGATTTCAGTCTGGGATATCTGTCTTGTCCAGAGGATTATAAGTTGGGACTACCATAGCAATAACTCTGTGATTTTTCACCAATATATCTAAATTATCAAGTCTTAGAAATTAGACTGATTGTTTTTTCTTATTTATGATTCAACAATTCCTCCAGTTTCATGTATCAGTAAGCAAAGTTGAACATAATGTGAGATTCTCACTGACACCTTAAAATTACTATGATATAGCAATTTAAACAATTCTTTTACATTCTACTTATTATGTTTGAGTCTACCCAAGATACTGGCAGATATGCAACAATTAAAATAAAACACTTCAACCATGTTGTCACTTAAAATATAGCTATCTTACTGGCATAGCGAATGGTCTTGATTTTTAGAAACTGCTAATCAGCATATCAAAACCCAGAGAATACACAGGAAAGTGTTTTTTCAGCAATTTACAGCATCTACTTAAGAATCTACATGGGTCTGATGAAAGAACATTAACCTGAAATGTTGGCTCTATTTAGTTTCTGCACAAATGCTGTCTAACTCAGGAATTTCTAGTCTTTTCCTTTTAATATCAGTTCAGTTCTATTGAATGTAATACTTCCAAAAATCCCAAACAAAGAAAAAGTTGTTGCAGAGTTTATATTTTCATGCTTCAGACTTTGGCCTTAAGAATCTTTTCACCAAAAGAGAAGAATTACAGAAAGAGAGCAAGTGACAACTGCAAGACCAGCTTGGAACGTGGAAACACTAGAATGTTTACTAATTTAACTGTGCATTGGAGACAATAATATATTTTGTGAAGGGAGAGTTGAGAGAGATGTCTTATATTTTGACAATAGAAAGAATATAAACTATGTAGTGAAACAAGTAAAAGGATAACAACATTTCTTCAGGACCTACCTGAGGAGAATGAGGCCCTGGGGTCAGGGGATCAAGACTGTCAAACTCTGCAGCATCAAGAGCAGCCTCCTTGGCAGATGCAATATCTTTTTCCAGTTGAGTCAAGTGTTCATCGTACTTATTTTTTAAAGAAAGAAAAAATCGTGTTTACTTAATCAAAAATAATTGTAAAGACTGTCAGTTGCATCAAATGTTTCCACATAAGGCTTCCACTTGAGGGGTCAAAATACTCTTTTGAGGGCTACATTTTCACTCTTACCAACTCATTTGTTGTCACATAACAAGACTATTTTCTGAATGTGTGTTGAAATGCGAAATATTTGAACTCTCACAAACAGAATTAGAGTAATTAATCAATAATAATAACCAACTCTCCATTAAACTTAAGCACAACACAGAATTAAAGCATCATTTCCGAGACATTACTTGCTTAAATTGGTATAAGGTAACAGACATAAATTAACAAAAGTTATTTTTCAAAATAACTGATACACACCTCAACACAAACTATGAAAAGTCATCATTATAAATACACCTTCCACAGACTGATGTGATGACAGCTAGTGCTTTCATCGTACTTGCACAAAGCTGAAATATTTTAACCCAGAAGTTACAGACTATTTACTGCATGTCAGATTTAACCGCAACAATCAAGAGTTTTGGCCCCAAAATTTAGTAGCTCCTGAATTTATGCAGCCCTACACTTGACATTCCACACTCAGGTGCAAAGAATTCATTCTCTCAGTGCCTTGAGGGTTTTAGTATGGCTGTTCTGAATTTCACAGTAAATTTTGCTTTCATAATCAGATCACAGAGCTTGCAAACGACAAGCAGAATAATAACTTTTCTCTCTGTGGACAATGAGTGAAAATGAAATGATCAGGTTCAGGGAAGATCTGGTTACCAAGAATTTTTTTAAAAATTGATCATTCCCATATTCATTAAAACAAAAAGACTAAGGGAGTTTGTACGCACTCAGTCTGCAATGTGCTCTTCATTGCAACTGCCTGCTCCCAAAACACATCTCTTTCAGATCCTTTTCATTTCCCTCATATTTCTTTCATTTTCATCCTACCCCACATCTCTTATAGCCTTTCCCTCACCTTCACATCTGTAGCAGGCTCTTTTTTCCCCTCCCTCCTCTCTCTTCAGTTCATTATTATTTCTTTCTATTCTATTTAGCGTGGGGTTTCTTCTCTGGTTAGTTTCTCCTGACTGAATTTTACTGGCTAACTGGGCATTGAAAGAGCAAATCTGCCCACTATCCTATGTATTTTAAGTATTGTTACACTTAATACCCCAAACACTCCACATAGTCATACAGATTTCATTCATAGTCAAAAAGTGTGACGCTGGAAAAGCACAGCAGGTCAGGCAGCATCCAAAGAGCAGGAGAATTGATGTTTCAGGTATAAGCTCTTCATCAGAAACGTGGTGGGGGGAGGGGAGTCTGGGGCTGAGGAGATGGTAGCTGAGAAGGTGAGAGGTAGATGCAGGTAGATGATGATGGTGATAGGTCGAAGCAGAGGGTGGAGCGGATAGGTGGGAAGGACGATGGATAGGTGGGACAGTTCAAGAGGGCAGCGCCAACTTGGATCTGGGATGAGGTGGGAGGAGGGGAGATGAGAAAACTGGTGAAATCAACATTGGTGCCATTTGGTTGGAGGGTCCCAAGGCAGAAGATGAGGTGTTCTTCCTTCAGGCATTGGGTGGCTAGGATTTGGCGATGGACAAGGCCCAGAACTTGCATGTCTTTGGCGGAGTGGGAGGGTGAGTTGAAGTGGTCACTCATAGATGAGTTACACCAAAACCCTAAATCAAAACTATTATTGAATAATAATTTGTCGAGTAAATCGTGGACGGGACTTTCCACAACCAAAATAAATACGTTATTGCTCCAGTAAACACTATGAATATTTATTTCATATTTATCATATCTCACCATGAATTTTAACTATTTTAACTCTTGAAATTATATAACCCATGAAACTGAATTAAGACTGGAACACACAAGGAAAATGAAAACTTAAATATCAACAGACCAAGATTAATATATTGCTATCAAGTCTATCCTACCTATATACATGGATCAGGGAGATTGTTTCACATATAAAGATCATAAAGTCATTGTTAAATAACAAGGCCACAATCATGGAGCTAACTGGACAATGAAAGAGCAAATCTGCCCACTATCCTATGCATTTTAAGTATTGTTACACTTAATATCCCAAACACTCCACATAGTTATACAGACTTCAACAAACAATACTCTTGTAAATTCCTCTGTGCCAAGTGCAATTCGGACTAGGAAAATGGATTTGCATGGATACTGGATCAGAAAAAACTCGCCTCAGTTAAATGGCACTCAAATTGAATTATTTGCTGATATTATCTCAACTCAAATATCAGGAATGCCCATTTAGGAGAAGTACAAAAGACTCCAAGTGCCCACATAGCTTTGCCTTAAATTTATGGAAAACCAGCAAATATTCAATTATGTCATAAATTGCAACTTGCAGAGAAAAACAGAAGAAAAGGAGATGTGGATTTCTAATACTTTCCAGAAAATAACCACAAATCTGCAATACTTTGCAACTATACATCTATTTTAAAACTGAGTCAATTATTGCACTCACATTTATCTCACTCATTTACAAGATGTGAAAATAAATACAAGCTCAAATTTAATACAAAGCTTATGAAATATATTTCTACCTCAGCCAGAGTTTGATGACAGACATTCACAATCTCCTGAGCAGTTTTCGTGTATAAACTATCTGTACCTGCAGGTAAAATAAATAGTTAAGTCAAATACAGGTACAGCACATTCCATTAACTTATGTAGAAATATGTTTTATTGTGGAATGGTTTTCCTTATTGAATTAATTCTGTTGAACTTAAACAAATAGTTTGTCTTGATTGAATAATGGACTCCATTAGGTCAGTGTCCCATTCAGGATATCATACCTAACTATTTTTGAAGCTCTGGGTATAATTTTAGTATTGCTGTTCTGAATTCTACATTGAATTACACTTTCGTAATCAGATCATAGAGCTTGCAACCTACAAGAATAACAACCTTTTTCTGTGAATAATGAGTGAAAATGAGATGATGATCAGACTCGGGGAAAATCTGGTTACTAAGAATAATTTTTTTTATTGATTAATCATTCCCACTACCTATTTTTATATTCAAGATAGAATGACAAAACCTACATTTTATTCATTCTTGGATTTTAGTCTGACAGCCAGACTACTCGGAATCCTAGTAGCACACAAACCCGCCAACACTCTCAAACAAAAACTAACAAACTTAAAAGACCCAGTACAACCCATGGACAAAACCAATGTCATCTATAAAATTCCATGCAAAGACTGCCACAAACACTATGGAGGACAAACAGGAAGAAAGTTAGCCACCAGGATACATGAACACCAGCTAGCCACAAAAAGACACGACCCCCTCTCCCTCATAGCCCTACACACGGATGAAAAAAGCCACCATTTCGACTGGGACAACACATCTATCCTGGGACAGGCTAAGCAAAGACATGCCAGAGAATTCCTAGAGGCCTGGCACTCCAACCACAACGCCATAAACAAGCACATAGATCTAGATGCCATCTATCAACCCCTCAGAAAACGAACAGGAAATGACATCACCACAAACCCCAGGAACCCCAACCAGGAGAAAGATATAAATAGAAAGCAGGAGACAACGGCTTCGCTTCACTTGGAGGTCACCACTGATGATGTTACCTAGCCAGGTAATGAAATGTCTGGATATCAAACCTACAGCTCAGCGAGCAAACCTACACCCTAAACCTCAACCTGAGCTACAAACCTTGCGGTCCACTGACATTCTTTATAACTAATGTTTACATTTCTCTCTCTTTTCACTCCCTCCCCTCAGTCTAATACATTTTCACTCACTCCAGGATCTAACTACCTATAGTTTGATTTACACAGGGGAGTAAAAGAGCTGCATTCATTAAATGAAAAGAAATCAGTGACCACTGATTGCAAATGCTGCGATGGAATTATGGTAAGAAGGCAGGTTACAGGTTTACCATTGTACTTGATGCTATTGGAGAGAATAAGTTCCACATCTTGCAGGAAGACTTCGCGATTATGATATTTGTGTTTAGAAATATTCTGCAAACCAGAGAAAATGTACAATTTTAATAACTGTACGATAGAATTGACAAGTAAATACAGAAACTTCATATATTCTTCAGTTTTTAAGATTAATTTTCATACCTTCCGCACAGTTTCAAGGTCCATGGGATTTGTGATTACTTTGTAATAATCAGGAACAAACTTCTTGTTAACTGGATGATGAAAAGGCCAAGACTGACAGAAGGAATGAAAGGTGTTAAGAACATTCCAAACATGTTCCTCAAATTAATTTGCATTAGTAATTTAAAAAAGACTGACAAATCAAGTCCAACTTACATCTTGCACAGCCATCATCTTTTGAGTGACAATGTTATCTAGTATAAATGAGAAAGCAACTTGATCGTCATCATCCAGAAGAGGATTAATGGCTTTCTCCAAGCGGACCAATTTGTCTTCTTTCTAATAAAAGCAAATAAAACCTTGAAGACTATTGTTAAAAATAAACCCTACACTAAAAGGTTAATCATTCATAAATCCATGAAACAAAATCTTAAACCATTAGATCAATTGTTATTTCCTTCACTGACTGCAGCCACGATGTTAGTTGAGAGGAAGGTAGGGCCACAAGACAGGCTAGTCAACGCCAGGTGCCAGTCTCAGAAACTGGCACAATAGTGCAGTATTGAGAAAATAACTAACAGAGGTGCTATCATGTAAATGCAAAGCTAAACCAGCTTGTCCTCACAAGTTGACAATGTTCAATGAGTTTCCCCAGTGTCCAGGTAAATATTTATTCTTAACCAACAGTTGAACAACAGATTATCTGACAGTAACTGATTGTTTTTCATGAGATCTTGCTGTGCACTCATTGGTGTGTGCGCGCGCGTTTGTGGGGGGCGGGGGGGGGGGAGCACAGTGTCCGTCTTGCACAGGGTTACTTCATTTTATCAGACTCTTATCCATTGTAAAAAGCAGCTCATCAACTTCTTCCTCTGAATGGCACATCAAATATCTTCAAGTGACAATAACTATACAGTAACCAAAAACAATCCTGCACAAGACAGATTAACAAACAGCTTTTAGATTACAAATATTTACTTAAGATTTTACTGTATCTTACTATATGATTTTGTTGTTTTAAACATAAGTATGAGAAAGTAGAGATGATAGGCTGCAATGAGAAGCTAATTGATTCAGAATGAGTCTTATTATTCACCTCTTTGAACTTCTGGTCACAGAGTTCCACCATACTTTGAGCAATTTGAGTCAGAGGATGCTTTGCACCTGGAAAGAGGCAAACAGGTAATAAGTACAGTCACTCACATATTACCTCAGTGAAAATACATCTACCTGCATACGACATGTGATTACACTTTCATTATTCTCACACACAATTTCCAGCTTCCAAAGTATTCTCGACTCCTTTCGTTCGACCAGATGCAGCTCTGGCTCTCACTCTCAAAATGCTACAGCACAGAAACTGGCCACTTTTTCTCTGCATAAGTAATGTATCCTTAACACATTTTGCTTTATGTCATTTAAAATTTCCTTTCTTTTGAGTAACTGTGGAACAATAATTTTAAAAAAAACAGACTCCATTTTAGCACTTGCACAATAAAAACACTCTGTTACAAAAGAGATATACTCTCACATTACTAAAATATTATTTTCTGAAATAAATCACCCTAATTTGCATTTCAGAACCACAGAAGATATGGAAGAGGAAAACAATCATTGTTTAATCTTAGAAACCTTCATAATTTTTAAGATTTAACTTCAGATTGTCCCTGAAACATCTCTAATAAAGAATGTCTGAATTGTACATAACTATATATCTGTGCAGCTAGTTTCTTATGCGTACAATGCTTTTGGAAATCTAAGCTGCATCCTTTCTATAGCTTTTGTAAACTTCCCTGTAATCAAGTGTTCAAAAATATGGCAATTTATTCCAATAACATCTAATGAAAGATTACCTCACCTTTAATTTGTATGCTTCTGGACTCAAAATTGAGATTTCAATTTGCCATTTTATGATCCTATCTTCTCGTGTTGCTACTTCTAATGAATTTTTGTTGCAAATGTTTCGTCCCCTTTCTAGGTGACATCTTCAGTGTTTGGAGCCTCCTGTGAAGGGCTTCTGTGCTGATTCCTCCGGCATTTATACTGGTTTGAATCTGCCGCTTCCGGTTGTCAGTAGCTGTCTGCTGCAGTGGCCGGTATATAGGGTCTAGGTCGATGTGTCTGTTGATAGAAATTGTGGATGAGTGCCATGCCTCTAGGAATTCCCTAGCTGTTCTCTGTTTGGCCTGCCCTATAATAGTGGTGTTGTCCCAATCGAATTCGTGTTGTTTGTCATCTGAGTGTATGGCTACTAGGGATAGCTGGTCGTGTCGTTTTGTGGCTAGTTGGTGTTCATGGATGCGGGTTGTTAGCTGTCTTCCTGTTTGTCCTATGCAGTGTTTTGTGCAGTCCTTGAATGGGATTTTGTACACTACATTGGTTTTGCTCATGTTGGGTATCAGGTCCTTTGTCCTGGTGAATTGTTGTCTGAGGGTGGCTGTTGGTTTGTGTGCTGTTATGAGTCCTAGTGGTCGCAGCAGTCTGGCTGTCAGTTCAGAAATCCTCCTGATGTATGGGAGTGTGGCCAGTCCTTTGGGTTGTGGCATGTCCTCATTTCGTTGTCTTTCCCTTAGGCATCTGTTGATGAAATTGCGCGAGTATCCGTTCTTGGTGAATACCTTGTATAGGTGTTCTTCTTCCTCTTTTTGTAGTTCAGGTGTGCTGCAGTGTGCTGTGGCCCTTTTGAATAATGTCCTGATGCAACTTCGTTTGTGTGTGTTGGGGTGGTTGCTTTCATAGTTCAGGACTTGGTCTGTGTGTGTGGCTTTCCTGTATACCTTCGTTGTGAATTCTCCGTTCAGTGTTCTTTGTACCATCACGTCTAGGAATGGGAGCTGGTTGTCCTTTTCTTTCTCTCTCCCTATATACCGGCCACTGCAGCGGACAGCAACTGACAACCGGAAGCGGCAGATTCACACCAGTATAAATGCCGGAGGAATCAGCACAGAAGCGCTTCACAGGAGGCTCCCAAATACTGAAGATGTCACCTAAAAAGGGGACAAAATGTTTGCAACAAAAAGTCCCAGCTCGGCGAACAGAACCACAACAACGAGCACCCGAGCTACAAATCTTCTCACAAACTTTGAACTTCTAATGATTTGTCAATCTTTCACTAAAGTATGAGCATACAATGTTGAAAGTTTAAACTTGACACTAAAATAGAAGTTCAAAATGGGAAATACATGAAGATTATATACAATAACTCAAACTATTTAAAAATAAACACACGGAAAAAGTCATCCCGTTTGCCGCATAATCAACTGCAATGGACGACAATACTGGAACAGGAGACAAAATGCCCTTCTCTATCCCAAACAGGGTTTGACTTTGTTGTGACTTCAATTTTTCAGCATGAGAACCTGCTATGCAACAGACCTTAAACATTCTCATCTTCAAATAACTCCTTCAGGGTCTTAATCGAATGTTTCTAGTCTGAAACTTTTATGAAACCTATTGCCCTCCGATAACTTATTCAAACAATTCTAAACTAATTCTTCCTTCCTCAAGAACAAATGCTTTACACACATCCAGTTACAGACACAACTTCGGCAGAACTGTCCAAACTGAAACTCAGAAAATACCATCTCCTTTCCAAGGAATGGGTATATTGCCTAAGTCCCTGAAAAAGTCGAGACTCTTCTCCTTCAACGCTTACTGAAATACACAATTTACTTCCTTCACTCAAACTTTCTTAATGTAAACATATTCCCAACAGTCTTCAAAGCAATTTTTACTTATTTTGTTTTAAGACAGCACTATGGCTACAGAAATACTTGCAAATTAATCATCAAACCCATAATCCACTAGCTCCAAATTTAAAAACCTAAGCAAAAAAACTAAATTAAAATATATATAAATCACACCTTACATCACAAAATACATTCAAGTGATCATAAAGAAATAACTTGCAACATTTACCATTGTAAGTGGCACAGTTTTTAACAATAAGTTCAACTTGCTCTCGGAATTCTTCTCGTGAATGACACATCCGTTTTCGGACATTCTCTCTTAAAGTCTGCAAGTCCATTGGTTTAGTAATAATTTTATAATAATCCTTCACAACCTTCCCATTTACTGGAGTATGGAATGGATAGGTCTAGGGAGAGAATGCAAAGTTAATACGGAAGGTCAATCTGCTCACATACTAAACAATGTAGTAGAAAAATGGAACTGAATTATGGGAAATAATAGGAATAGGAATAATGCAAAGGCACACATTTCCAGCACATTCACCAGCGGACTAATCCCTTCGGAATCAAAGGTCCTATTTATACTGAATGTGCACTATGGAAATTTAATGACTATTTGGTTCTATGAGCATACATTCACAAATAACTGGATTGAGATTCCCTCTACATGTTTTTTTAAATGACACTTATAGAGCCATAAAAGTTTTATCTTCATATTTCAATGCAAGTTCAAGAGGAAATGAACAAACATGCTAATCTGCTGGTTCACTCAGTTTCACATTTCACTTTTCTAATTGTTGCTACTCTCCGAGACCTTATAATCAAATGGAATCTATGAACTCTTACATTTACAAGGTCGCGCATGTCATTGATGATTCCTTCCAATATGGATGACAAGGTAACCATCGGGTCTGTCCGTCGCCTATGAATAGATTTGTGAGGTTTCTATTTGGAGAGAAAGAAAACTGGTGAAACAATTTTGTAGTATCAAGAGTTCTGATCACCGAAATAATCTTCGCTCTTTCTCTACACAACTGTTTGATCTTAACAGATTACTGCCTCCACTGTATAAAAACACCGTCCCAAAAATCTGACATAGTGGATGAGTGTCATAAATTTAGGCATTCATTACCTTTCCTGACTGTTCTTCAAACTGATTTTAGCATCATTCTGATTTGATGTTTTTTGTCAAAACCTTTATCCTATCACCAAAATCACCTCTACCCTTCTGTGCAAAATTGCCCGACTTTCTCTAAATCTCACTCCCACACTTTTACCAGCTTTGTGCTCAAATTCCTAAATTATCATCAGTGGCCTCTCAAGTAAGAAGTCTCCTAACTTTTGACTGATTCACGTCCATTCTCAGCTATCTCTTGTTCCTTTGACATCAACTATTTTAAAGGTGTTACCAAGTTCTTGTTTTAGAAGAATACATGCTAACTCAAGCACCAAAGCCCTTTTCTAGGTATATTCATATTTAGTAATGTCATTTCCTGCACTTTTTATTGAAAGGTTTCGACATATAAATTGTTAACAACAATAGGATATTCATGAAATATTGCAAAATTTCTGACTTGGAATTTAAATCACATCAGTAATTGTTTTAAGCCTGCTGCAAGCCTTAATAATTCAGTCTGTTGTTTTAGATCTAGGTGAGCTGGCAATAGGGGGTACTTCAGGAAATAGTTCAAATAATCATATTTCATATTTCTACCCTGCTTTATTCAACGCAAAACATTATCTTTGTTTCTCTTTCCAGAGATACTGCCAAAACTGTTGTGCACTTTCTGCATTTTTTTCTAATTTTAAAAAAGAGCTTACATTTAGGTAATCACAATGGACTGTGGTTCCAACTCGTCTTCGACGTTTCGGAGGAAGCTGCTGTTTAGGAAATTTGAGGACCAAAGATTTCCTTCGTACTTCATCTGCACTAAAATTCCAAATATCAGAATATTTAGTATAAAAAAAAATCAAAGTCACAGAAAGGTTACAGGCAGAGTACACTTTAGTAATTCAATGCATAAATCATTATGCCACATTTGGGATATCAGAAATGATTTTGATAATGCACATCAACACAATGAAAAGGGGATCCTGAAATGAATGGTCCTCTAAGGCACCATCTCCTTTCCTCTGTTTCTTATGTTTCTATACAAGCAATGAAGGTGGTGAAAAGATGATATCAAATGGAAACAGGACAGTTGCATAAAATTGATTAAATTTCTTTATAATTAAGGAATGGATATTGAAAGGTTGATTCTCAAATTAGCAAGTTCAGTGCATTGCAATAATGGGTTTGATTGTTAAAAGTGAAAAGTACCTATTAAAAGAAAATTAAATCAGAATATGTAAGATAGTCCAGAGAAACATTTGAAAGCTAGAATCATATTACACTTTATATTTGAGTTGATGTTGCATGTCCCTGGAGCTTTGCTGCAACCCAAGACCATAAGAGGTAATTCAGAAAAATATTACAAGAATGGTTCTAGGGATAAGAAATGTCAGTTGTTTGGAAAGATTGGAGAAGCTGTGACTATTCTCCCTGGAGGACAATATCAGTAAGAATTCTGATCGAGATCTTCAAAATCATGAATGGTCTGGATAGAGTAGATAGGGAGTAACTAATCCCATGGGCGGAAGGACCAAGAACCAAAGACAACTGACAAAGCAGCTACGGCAACAAAACAAAACTTTGTTACATAGCTCTACTACAAGATTATAGTACAGGTAAAGGTAACTAAAGCTTTCAAAAGGGAATTAGATCATTAATGAAAAGAAATACCAAGCTATATGAAAAAGCTGAAAAATGTCACAAGATGAATTGTCCCCTCAAAGAACTAGCACAGAACCCACTCCCAGCCTGCAGCCTCCTTCTGTACTGTTCATTTCCACTATTTACTGAACACTTTGTATTGTGACAAGTTATCAAGCAGAGATGTTAATGCTGCTTCTCACGCTACAGATGCTGTCAGATCTGCTAACTAATTCCAGCAATATTTTGGCTTTCATTTTAAGATGAACTAGGTTGTCACTGTCGACATTATGTGGCCCCTTCTGAATTCCGAATCATGGTTCCTGGTGATCAAACTACTTATAATTCTGGCTGTTCTATTCCACATCATTTCAACTGCTGCATTATCGTTTTTATACTAGACCACTGCACAGAATTTGCAAGTATGGTTATTCTCATGATTCATAAACTTATAGATTTTTATAGAACCTTGCTTAGTATTGACCTTCTACTACATGCCAATGTTTGATTTGCTTTGTTTAAATTATTAGATGATGTTCAATCAAGACTCTCAGATCATTTTCATTTTCCAAGCACATTATTTACTTTCCATTCAAATATTTGCATGGAAATTTCAACTTACTGAATACCTCATAACTTACAAAAGAAAATAATATGATATGAGTGTATAGAGTGCCAGTGATATTAAAAATGCTTTGCTGTCTGTAGAGAACGTACTGTCTTTATGTGTGAGATTTTCTAGTTCAGTTTTAAAATATGATTGTGGAACAAAGAGCTTCCTGTCACGGTCATCTCTCCCAGGAGAGAAAGTAGTTCATAGCCAGTTACATAAATTAGAAATTTAAGGTGAAAAAAATCATTGACTTTAAAACAGTGAACAAAACAGAATTAACGTTTAGCTTACTGGCATAGCAGAATGCCTTGAAGTGCTATGGCTTAGGTAGAAAAGGCAGGGAAAAGAGTTGATCCAGAAACAGTAGAAACAACATGATTGGAAGGCACCAAGGACAGCCAAATTCAGCACATGGAGAGAGGGGCAAACAGGCCAAATATGAGATAGCAAAGCAGAAGCCAAAGCAGAGACCAAGGAACACTTCCAGAGGCTAGCTGGAGACCTATTCTCTTCTCCCTCTCGTCTACAATGACTGAAAACGCCAGAGTAAGTGTACAGTCAGTCTTTCAATTGACATTAAACAACCACCATTCAGGAAGTACTAATTTTAAAAAAACCTATCGCTGCAATTGCAAATGAACTTTTTCCCGAAGGCTGAGAGTGTGGGTAAACCCAAGTGTTTTCAGCCCTAGGGAAGGACTACCTCAGGACCCAGTGAACATTAAAAATGCTGCATACAGTGTGTTTGAACTAGAAAGGAAGTTGACATGTATTCAGAGGAGTGAAGTCCTTGGATCTAGCAATGCCAAACAGACAGTTTAGGCAGTGCAGCAATGGGGAGATTGTCCTAGCAGCATTGCAGAGGTCAAGAAATAATCGAACTGTGATCTTTAGGTTTTTTGAGGAATAAGAGTGGATAGTGGAAATCCAGGAATAAATCAATCCTTAGAACAAGTCAAATATTACCAGAGGTTTGACAGGATTAAAAAAGATACTCATATTTATGACACTCCTCAACATG
Organism: Hemiscyllium ocellatum; assembly: GCF_020745735.1. Taxonomy (NCBI): domain Eukaryota; kingdom Metazoa; phylum Chordata; class Chondrichthyes; order Orectolobiformes; family Hemiscylliidae; genus Hemiscyllium; species Hemiscyllium ocellatum. The sequence continues at coordinate 98,270,436 of NC_083411.1, read as the reverse complement.
TCCCCAGTGCCGAAAATTATTTGGAGGTAGTGCAGGAGAGAATAAAAATGTCAGATAGCATCTAGCACCACTGGAGGAGAATAGGGTAGGACCCAAATTTACTGACAGGAATAAAGCCCCAGGAAATCCTGGAGCTTCCTAATCATTTACATCTGTTCTCCTGGTCATGACCTGCCTAATGGAAATAGGTTCCTCCAAGAACTGTATCTAGCCTCTTATAATTTTATACATCTCTTCAGAATCTTCCCTCAGTCCCAAAGAAAACGGTGGTCTAGCCAACATTTCTCTAAAGCAGCAACCTTGTAAATCTCTTCTGTATCCTCTCTAATACCCAAGTCTTTGCCACTAAAGCAAAGTACCTCCCAAGTCTTCTTCATTACAATATTTACCTGTCCTAACTTTGGGCATCTGTATTTATTACACTCCTTGATCTTGCTGTACCTCTACACTTCTCAAAGTTGTATCACATAGTGTGGTACCCCTGATTTGGTTATCTTCCCCAAATGCATTACCTCACACTTTTCTGGAATTACTTCCATTGCCAGTCTTTTATCCACCAGACCATCCATGGAGAACTCCCTATATCCACAGCTTTTTCTTCATTATCAACCAGGTGGCCAACTTTCATATCTTCAAAATTAAGTCTCCTATGTGGAGATTCAAATCATTGCTGCATAAAATAACCATCTACAAACCCAACATTAAGTGCCGTGGAGTCCTACTGGAAACAGGTTTTCACTCACAAAAGAACCCATCAACTATAATCCTTGACAACTGCCAGTGAGCCAATTTTGGATCCAAAATTATCTTCTCAAAAAAAAAATAAAAATGATCAGAGCTGGAAGTGTCAATGTTCTATAACCTTTTGAATTTTAACGATGGTTCATCAATCTTTGGAGACAGAGTTCTACAGTACAGGTGGAGGCCATTTAACCTACAGAGTCTATCTTATGTAACTACAGAGCAGTCCTACCAGAATCATTCCTTCATGCTATCTCCACAACCCTTAAGTTTATGTACCTTAAGTATCCATTCAATTTTCTTATGAAATCATTCATCATATTCCATTCAACCATCCTTTCTAGGAGACATCCACTCGTTGCACAAGCTGTTCTTCACAATTCCCATGAATATCATCAATAAACATAAATCTGTATGCTCTACCCCCTGCACCATCAACTAATGAGAACACCTTGTCATCTAATGACTTAGTATATGTCATAATCTTACGTAAGCCTGTCATATATCTCGTATACATCTGTTAAACCTACAACTCAATTTCTTTTATTCCAAGGAGAACAACGGAACATCAAGCAAAAGCTTAACAAGTGGGAAAGGACATGATGGTATGGATGGCAGACAATTTACAACACAGGAAATACTTCTGTCAGTAACTGTCAAAATTTCTCTCATAGCCTTGTTCTCTGCACAAGGTTCTTGTGTTTCAAACATTACCCTGGCTTTTTGATCAAACAATTCCTAAAACAAAGCAGTCAGTCTTTTAGGAGGTCTAAACTTTTAAGAAATTACCCAGAAACTCTTTTAGTCATAGCTTTGAATTGATGATTCACCATAACCTACACCCAACCCTCAAACAAAGTAAATAGTTATGAACTCATAAACCTTCATAATTCTTTCAAAACCATAGCTATTCAGCCTAACTTGCACATCTCTGGACACTATAGGGAATTTTTAGCTTGGCCAGACCACCTAATCTTCACATCTTTTGACGGTTGGAGAAACCGGAGCACCCGGAGGAAATGCATGTAGAAACTGGGAGAATGTGCAAACACCACACTGTCAGTAGCCCAGGGCTGGAATCAAATCTGTGTCCCTGATGATGTGTGGCAACAGTGCTAATCACTGGGCCACTGCGCCCACCCCTCGTCATTGTGTCATTCCCCTTTGTGGACAGTCGTGGTTCAACAAGGCAGCTCATCCCCACCTTCTCAAAGGCAACGAGGGATAAGCAATATATGCTGACCCAACCAACAATGCCCATTTCCCATGACTGAATTTTGATTTATTACAAAAGGAACACAATGTTTATACTGTATGAGAGGACAGTCCTACTGGACAAACTGACTCTGAATGGTCATGGCATCATCCCAAAATATGTGCAAAGAATGACTTTCCACTATTTTATTGAGTTGAAACAAGCACAATGTGCACATATTATTTCTGTTTGCATCAGTGGACTAGCAAACCAGAGGCCCAAGCTCATGTTCTGGAGACACTGGTTCATATACTACTCAGGCAGCTGGTGGAATTTGAATTGAGTTATGACAAAAATCTGGATTATGAATCGAGTATAAGGTGACCAGGAAACTTCCACTGGATCTTGCAAAAACCCATTGGATTCACTCATGCTCTTTGGAGAAAGAAATCTTCCATCCTTACCTAATCTGGCCTATGTGTAACTTCAGACCTACAGCATTCCAAATGGTTGACTCTCTAAAAAGGACTCAGTTCAAGGGAAATTAGGTATGGGCAACACATGCTAACCTAACCAGCAACTACCACATTTCGAGAAACAAAGTGAAAAGGAATTCAACCCATGATATTTAAACGAAGATTGGCAGTGAATGGCTAGTCACCACTAACTCGTGAATTCTCTATACCAACACCTCTACCAATCAGAATCCAAATTGCCAACCAATCAGCACATGCTTAAGCAATCTAGATGTTGATTTCCCTTTACATTGGTATTTCTTGTGCCTTGCCCTGATGAATACAAGAAAAAAAACCTTCAATGAAATATGCATTTTTTCAGCAATACCAATCAAGAACGGATGAAGGGATGGAGGGATTTAAAAACAAGGATTCCTCAGTGGAAACTATAGCAGTTGGGGAAGAGGTGGGAATGTAGAAGGAAGAGATTTAATTATTGATTAGGAGCTTATAAAGCCTATTGTTTATAATACTGCAGGTGCCAAACTTCAAGGTTGTTATTAAGGCCATGTCTGCCATTTGAAATGAGGATTTAAAGCTGAATCACAACTGCTCACTCACTCAGAGTTCAATGATAGTCATTAATGCCTTAGGCCCAGGAAAGCCAGAGTTTAGCCTGATCACCATCACTCTGGAAAACCCTAAGGTAAACAGCAATACTAGGAAATGATCAGAAATTACCTCATCACTATCAGTTATAACAGGAGGAAAACAGCTGATGATATCCTGGTGCTGAGTTGATTGACTTCCATAACAACAATAATCTTGAGGTTGTGTTTAACATTAACTAATGGAGAGTTTTCTGTGTCCACTCACCCTCACCCCACCCAGAGCCTTTGTTACATCCAATGCTTTCAGCTATTTCTTGATATAATGTGGTGAATCAAATTTGTTGAAAACATGTGATTTTGAGGACCTCAGAGGGAGGCAAGACAGATCATCCACTCAATATTTCCAGCTTAAGGTGGCTGCACTTTCTCCTTTTCTTGTCTACTTCAGAGTTGGGATCCTTCATCTTTGAGTATGGCCTATGTAAGGAAACTCCTTCTCCAATTACTTGTTGAATTATGAATCACCATTAACAACTAGATATAGTAGGACTGTCAAAGTTTGATCTGATCTCTTGGTTGTGGGATCACTTCCTTCTATCAATAGCATGCTGCTTCCGCAATTCGACATCATTATAGTCCTATGTTTGATAACAACCTTGTCTAAAGTATTATAACAAAGGAAATCTAAATCTACTTGTTAAATAGATTGAGTTTCAATCTTGGAATCTGCTTCCTCACAAAGGGAACTTTCATATGCATTCTCTCTGTATCAAGAAATCTGACAATATTAACAACTTTCATTTACGTCGTACTTTCAAAATACAAAAAACAAATGACCCAAGATACTTGAGAACCTCAGAAATATGTAATGGTGCCATTTATATATGTCCAACAAAGTAATCCAGATTGACAGCGTCTGTTCTAATTTACAGCAGGTTTCCATGTTGCATTGAGATCACCTTATTTGACAGAATATCACAGACTGAAACGTAAAATCTTTCAATACAAATTTGGACTGGCCAAACCATTATCACTGAGTTTAAACAAAAGCACACAATAGATATAGATCACTTGTATCAAGGTCCCTATAAAATATATGAAGGGATCCATTTCCCTTCCAATCTTTAAAATGTAGTTCCTCGTTGTTTTCTTCAATATTTGCTCATACAAATTAACTGAGCAGAATTTGTTTCTTCCACTTATCTCTAGCTACAATTTCTTACTTACCTTTCAATCAGTTGCTTGCCCAACACAATTTTGGTTCCTTCCACTTTAATAAGTTCTTCATTATCATTAGGTATAACAGTTTTTTCAAGCTCCTCTTCCTGTTCCTCTGTCATCGCAACTGGGTTACTTGGTGGTGCATTTGTTTGGTAATACAGAGGACAAAACTTATTGGTCCTCATGTGGCCAATGGCACCACAGGCACCACATTTTAGCTGTAAATAGAGAAATGAAACTGTCCCAGACCATCGACTTACAATATTTTTTTAAAAACTCCATTGTCTAGCTAAGGACAAACCATTTACTTATACTGACAATAAAACAAAGAAATCCTCGATAAACGGGAGCAAATCCTGATAGCTATTTCATTCTCTCTGCTAATAACAGTGAAAAATTGAATACTTTTTAGAATGAAAAAGTCTGGGAATTGGTGAAGAAAGGCAATGTGGATGGCACGGAGCCTTAATAAAATAGAAACACAGATAATTTCAACATATAGTAGAAGGCTTCTCAGATTATCTCACTGCCCTTATCTCTGCAATCCTTGGAAATTATATCAATTTACAATAATTTCACTGAACATTTTTACAAGTCCTTCCATTTTGATATAAGGGCAATTTTTCAACAAAATAAACATGTCTAATAGTTCATCTGAAATCAATCTGATGAAGTACATTATAGCATTGAGTAACTATTTACTCTACAAGTGAGAACAGAGTTGTGTCAAGACCGACATGAATGAAATGTTCGTAATTTAAGTTTAGAAGCTACAAATTAAACTGGTTTCAGCCCTTTCTGCTTGCTTAAAAGCAATGCTTGTCCAGGATGATTACCTTCAGGTCAGGCCTTTCTTTGACTTTTTTGGGTTTTTTCTCTGGCGGTCCTTTCAATTTTTCCTTCTCCTGATTCCGTTTGAGTCGCCGGAGTTGTTCCTGAATTCTGCGCCGTTCTCTACGCATTTCTTCACGGTGTTGCTCATCAAATAGAGCAAATTTGCGGCTAAGGAAAATAAAAGAATGAGTGACATAAGAATTAAAACATTTTTCATAGAGATTTCTGCTTTTTATGATCTTTATTCATTATCTATTGAATCAGAATTTGATAAACTTATGATTATTCTCTCCAAGTAAAAGGAAAGTCATTATAATCTTACCAGACTATATGGCCACTCTCTCATTACAGAGACATGACTGGCAGTTGTGGCTTAACCACGCGCTAGGCAAGGGGAGAGGTTGAGAAGGAGAATCCTTCAAGGTAAATCTCTATTTAATAATGAATCCAATTATACATCTTTTGAAGACTGCCCCTAATAGAAAGCAGTCTATTCCTTACAGCCCATATTCACCTCAACTGAATTTTGTCTATCATGGACTTACTCAATTGCAGGTTCTGCCCAACCATGTTTGTTAGACCCTGACTGTCTTATTTGGTTCAAAAATATTTTGTAAAAATAAAATCGAAAATCTCTATTCCTGGCATCTTTTTTACTTTAACATCAATGACTTCATTTATATAGCAACTTTAACAGAGTAAACTTACTTAAGATACTTCACAGAAGTGTAATTAGATAAAATTAGGAGAGTTGAAGGAGGAACATTATAACAAAGTTCGGTTAATTTAAAGGCTTTTAGGAAGGTTCTAAAGGAGGACAAGTACTGAAGCCTTGCACATACGATTTGGATACGACCTGAAGCATTGATAGTAATGAACTTCTTTTGAAGTGTAGTCACTATCACAGTACAGAATATACAGAAGCCAACACACAAGACTCCATTGCATTAATAGTCAAATAAACTGCTTAAGTTATGTTGATTGAAGATAACAGACAAACAAGTGAATTATAAGCAAGAGTAGACTATTTGGTACTCACGTATGCTGTCATTCAATACATTCATGGTTGATTGTTGCCTCAACACCACATTTCTGCTGACTCTCAATAACATTTGACCTCCTTGTTAGTAAGCATCAATCTACCTTGTTTTAGAAGTTAGCTGTTGCCCCACCTTGTCTCAGTCAACCCTCGAACCACAAGGGATGAACTCAGATTTCTTCAGTTTCCTCATTTCCCCTCCCCCCACCTTGTCTCAGTCGAATCCCTCGAACTCAGCACTGCCTTCCTAACCTGCAATCTTCTTCCTGACCTCTCCGCCCCCACCCCACTCCGGCCTATCACCCTCACCTTGACCTCCTTCCACCTATCACATCTCCATCGCCCCTCCCCCAAGTCCCTCCTCCCTACCTTTTATCTTAGCCTGTCTGGCACCCTCTCCTCATTCCTGATGAAGGGCTTATGCCCAAAACGTCGAATTTCCTGTTCCTTGGATGCTGCCTGACCTGCTGCACTTTAACCAGCAACACATTTTCAGCTCTGATCTCCAGCATCTGCAGACCTCACTTTCTCCTCCAAGATACTAAGTGCACAGGATGATGGGACTTGGGAGTAGGAGTAAGCCATTTGACCGTACAAGCTCGCTCCACCATTCAATAAGATTCTGGCTGATTAGTTGTGGTCTCAATTCCAGTTTCCTGTGTGGATCAGATTACCCCTGACAGGACTGGATGCAGAAACAACATTCCCCTTCTTTCTAAATCATGACTCACCATCTCAAGATATGAAGTAGACAATCTAGACCTGAGATTAGAAAAGATTTCTTGACTTGGAGGGTGGTAAATCTTCAGAAATCTCCAGCACAAAAGGCCTTGAAAGCCAAGGCACTGAATACATTTAATAAGGAAGTACAAAGGTTTCTGGACAACAAAGGTATCAAGGGTATATGGAGACAGCATAAGCATGGTAATGAGGCAGAAGATTGGGCATGACCATTGTGAATGGTGGAGTAGACTCAATGTTTCTGTATTTTTGAGTCCTCGAAGCTGCCTCAATCAGAGTCACATCTTCCTTTTCATGACTACTGACTAAATCAGAAGAACCAATCCTATAGGCTATGACTGCCTCTTGGAGTTAATTGTCCAGATAGCTTTCTCCCTCCCAGAGGCACCACAGTTTATGCAGCTCAAACTCAAAGCCAAAACGTCTTTAGCTTCAGGCAGGAAAGAGGTGTTTGCCCTGATTACAATGACATCTTGGGAATTGCCTCATCATGCTGTCTTAAAATATCACTTGCCTGTCAACATATTGTGTCTTAACGAATTTATTTTATTAATTTATAATAGTAAAACAGAGGGCAGCATGATGGCTCAGTGGTTAGCACTGCTGCCTCACAGCACCAGGGTCCCAGGTTCGATTCCAGCCTCAGGTGACTGTCTGTGTGGAGTATGCACATTCTCCCCGTGTCTGCGTGGGTTTCCTCCGGGTGCTCCAGTTTCCTTCCACAGTCCAAAGATGTGCAGGTCAGGTGAATTGGCCATGCTAAATTGCTCATAGTGTTAGATGCATTCATCAGAGTGAAATGGGTCTGGGTGGGTTACTCTTCAGAGGGTCGGTGTGGACTGCTCGGGCTGAAGGACATGGTTTCCACAGTGTAGGGAATCGAATCTAATCTAAACACTATTACTCCTAAGAAACTTTGTTACAACTAGGAAACTTTACTCATACCAATAAAACTTCAATTTCTCATAAACTTCCTGAGCTTGAAAAAATGTGAGAGAACAAAGTACTCTCCTATCATCTAGCAATTGTCCTGTGATATCACTTATTATTTTTCTCTGAATGGAGGTCTCACAGACCTTACAGTGTTATAGAAATCAGATTAGACCAGTTATAAAATTAACTAATTTTGTCTGCTCTCTAGCAGGAAGAGACTTCATAGAACTGTTACAGTACAGAAGGATGCCATTCAGCTCATCATGCTTACAAAATTCTATTATCCAATACTAATCTCCTGCCTCTTCCCCTTATCCCTGCACACCATTTCTATCCAAATAATCATCCGATGTCTTCTTGAATGAATGCTTAAATTTAACATGCTTGCACCACTTTTCAAAGCTATGCATTCCATACCCTAACTAACCACTGTGTGAAAAGTTTTTCTCACATTACTTTTGCTTTGTTTGTATATTAGTTTAAACATACACCCTCTCGTTCTTTTTTCTTGAACAAGGAAGAACAGCTTTTCCCTGTCTACTCATGCTTTTGAAAACCTCTACCAAATCTTTCTTCAGGCTTCTTCAACAACAAGTTTCAACTTCTTCAATAGTTAACTTTTTCCTCAATAACTCCTCATTTTATTCCTAAATAGTGTATTTCAGTTAAATGCTAATTGCAAACAAACCTAGATGTTTTTTGAACAAAAAGAGATTCACCCTTAAGATTCACTCCCTTATTCACAAATCTCTCGCTTCACATTCTCATTGCAAGCTTCACTGCTTGGCAAGAGTAATATTTTATCTATTGCTTCCACTGAAGGAAGCAGCTAGATCTTTGGTTTATCAGCTCAAACATTTCACTCAAATCATTGTACCTCTGACCTTGGAGCATTCACCTAATGCAATACTTGGGAATCAGCCTGAATTATGTGCTTAAAAACTGCAATGTCTTTGAAACATTTCGTCTCAAAGGTAGCAATGCTATGCTGAGTCCTGGCCAATGGAGAAGTTGAGGGATCATTTCACTGCAAAGGACCCTTTGACTGTTATGTGCTGCTTACTGCAAACACATTCAAAAAATTTAGTATTTTACAAAACCAACATTTTGCAAGCTATGTATAGTTCAGATTTAAATTTAAATTCTAGCATTTTACCAGAACAAAAAAGTTTACAGCCTCAACTAAAAAACAGCTAACATTCCACTTACATAAAATCTTCATCTTTTGTTGTCCGTATTCTAACATATGCATCAATTACAGCAGCCTTCCTGACAGTTTCACATCTTACATACTCCTTTCCATCTTCATCTCGGAATGTGCGATAAATCTTCAGACGCCGCCCTGTTGCTGATGAGTTAAGACTGGTAACAGAGGCAGTGTCATCATCTTTGTGAAACACTCCAGGGGTAGGAGTGCTGCAAGCTGAAAGATTTTTAAAAAATAATTATCAGATTGTTTAATATCAAATCTTTTAGACATGTAGTGTTTAATGTAAAGATGGAGAAATTAGATCTAAGTGCACAAGCAGCCATTTATCCTCAAATCAGATCTGAGTGTCAATCCAGCTCAGATTCATGTGATAAAAGTCTGTTCCTCTTCTGGTTGTCAGGGTCCTGCGTAAAATAGGTCGCAATCAGTTCCAACTGTGCACAGCACTAAATTGTGCCCACTTTAATAGTAAACTATCTCATTTAAGAAGGCCAACAGATGGTTGGTGAGGGTACTCATGATGTACAATATTAGAAAAATGTTGAGGCAGTTTTATTCTGTAACTGTCAGTATTACAAATGTCTGAAACTTTATGTCAACATTGTGGGCCTGAAATAGGAAAGATTCATTCTTTGACTCTCATGAACACAAGAGTTTAAAGTGTTAAAAAGCTTTGCTTTGAAATAGTTATTTTGGAAGCAAGAAGCAGCACAACTAAGAAATGGTGAAGTAGTACAAGAAAGATATGGTGATAGTTTAGAATTTGGTATATTTTGGAGAATCCAGCTGCTGCTCACCCTTATCTGTGCTGCAGAAGGTTGAGATACAATTCCATGCCACTGGCTAGCCTTGTATCTAATTTTTAAATCTAAAATTAGTATAGCATGTCAGCTACTTATTGCTGTTAAGCCCAATTCTGCCCTCATCTCAATTTCACAGATGCAGCTCCAACAGAAGTCACTCATCTAGGTTTCGGTAATGATAGTGATGAACAAATAATGTTTGAGAATAATACCTATCCTAACCAAACAATTCATGATTTGAACACAATTCAAAAATGTTTTCAACTGGAGAAATACTCTCAAAATTGCAAAATTTTGCTTGCAGTAGCCTATCAATTAATATATTCATCTCCCTTTAAAGTAAAATCAAACCTGAATTGCTTTGAAATTAAGCTCCCTAATGGTCTAGTTTGTAAAGATAGAAATTGGTATGTAACACAGATAAGAAATTCGATCAAAAATTCTGCTGAAGGAGCTGAATTCACCCAGAATTTAATTTCAATGTTATTCTCGAAATTGCATCTTGTTTTGTTTCTGGGTCAGTAGAGATTCCCACTTCTGATCGCAGTCTAATGACATTTGCCATATAGATGCCAAGAACCGGTAAGATTGATCCCGGCTGTGATACATTCCAATACTCAATATCCAGGTCAAGGCATGAAGACTAACAAGAACCAGAGGCTCATTGAGACCTATGGAACTACATTCCAACGAGAGAAAGCTGATGGATGAACCAACAGAACATCACTGATTACAACTTCAAGAGACTTCATTATCTGCTATCTTTTCCAACCTCATTACAGTCAACAATTTAGTCATTTCTAGTTTAACCAATTCCATAGTTTAATACCAAGCATTTTGCCCAACAACAAGCACGTCTACTATGCAAAGCTTTACTACACTAAATGGTTAAAACAAAAATTAGCAACTTTAAAATTTGTATTCTACAGCAAATTAAACCTTAGGTGTAATAAGTTCGCAACTGGTTCTCAGTTTTGTTCAACTGTGTCTAATGTTTAATAGATTCAATACATATTGGGTAATCAATTTGATTAACATAGTTAGAGATTAATGTACATGTGCAATCAGGAAATCTATCTCAAACTATTTAGACAAAATTCAACATTTTCTATTTAATGTTAATTTGTAAGAATCCTACTCATTGACTACAGTTCAGCCTTCAACACTATTACCCCCTCGAGATTAATTACGAATCTTACTGATCTCGGACTAAGCCCACTCTCTACACCTGGATCGTCAGTTTTCTGAGCCGCAGGCCTCAGTCAGTGAAGATTGGGGACAATATTTTATCCTCACCAACACTCAACACTGGAGCCTCAAGGGATGCATTCTCGGCCCCCTACTGTACTCATTGTATACCCATGACTGCGTCACCAAATATCAGACTAATTCTATTTACAAGTTCGCTGATGACACCACCAGAGTCGGTTAGAATCTGAGATGGCGACGAAACAGACAACAGAATAGGAGGTGGAAGACTTGGAAAATGGTGCACTGAGAACAACCTAGCACTCAATGCCAGCAAAACCGAGGAACTCATAATTGACTTTTGATGGGATGTTACTCATGCCGCCGCCCACCCCCCACCTTACACATTAACAGCACAGAGGTGGAGAGTGGTCATCCACAACAAGCTTTTTTGGACTCTTCATGTGGACGTGCTGGTTACAAAGGCCCAACAACGTCTCTTCTTCCTCAGGCAGCTGAGGAAATTTGGCATGACAGCAAAAACTCTTGCCAACTTTTACAGGTGCGCCATTGAGAGCATTCTGTCTGGATGTATCGCTACATAGTATGGCAACTGTACCATTCAAGATCAGAGACGGTTACAGAGGGTGGTGAACTCTGCCCAGACAAACACAAAGGCCAACCTTCCATCTACAGAATCCATCTACCAGGCCCGATGTCAAGGAAAGGCTGCCAGCATTCTCAAAGATCTATCCCACTGTGGCAATGCTTTTCTACAACCTCTATCATCGGGGAGAAGGTAAGGTTCGACCCTACTGTTGTTAGAACACTGAATGGACTCTCAAACTCTTAACATCCGCCTATACCTGTGTTTTTGTTTTTACCACTGTTTACCTATTATTTTACCTATCTATGCTACTTAACCATGTGATCTGCATGTATTGCCAGCAAGATAAAGCTTTTCACTGTGCCTTGGTACACGTGATAATAAATTCAATTCAATTCAATTCAATTCATCATTTAACCTGCACTGACATCCTGTACCACCTACCTTCAAGTCTACTTACTGCAGCACTCAGTTTCAGATACTCTTGCTGCTGCACCTGTCCACATAAAGTTGCAGCTAAATCTTACTTAGCAGACAGTAAATATTGAGCAAGTATCACTCACATGAACCTTTCCTGTCTTTCTTCTCCTTTTTATCACGGTCCTTATCATTCCCAATTTCCTCTCCCATCAACATCCTCTGCAGTTCTTTACGCTCCTGCTCCTCACGCTCACGTGAAAGTTGCGAGCTTGTTTTCTTATTCTGTAACATATTTTCAATATTTTTTCCCATTTCCTCAAAATCGCTGTCTTCCGCAGAACTGCTGTCTGTGTCTGTAGAGAGAACCTCCGTTGAAGACAGGACCCTAAAAGTAAACAAACAGTTTTGGTACTTTCTGCAATTACACTTGTCAATTCTGTGAAAAGTAAACTTATCAACTGCAAACAAGATATTAAATAATGCCTTCATCAACTAGTTTGAAATTCAGTTCAGTGATGATACTGATGTGGAAGTTCAGCCCATATCTCTCCCTTAGTTTCAGGAAGAATGTTTTGTAACATTTTTTAGATGCGAACTGACTAATCAGTTCTCCTGGTTTAAAAAAATAGCTGGTGACATTTTTAAGAGACACTGATGTTGAATTGCACCATCCTGCATGGTACAACTTATTTCTATTATGTACTAAATATTCAAATATGCAATGGAACAACAGTTCACAAAATGGACAAACAACATAATTCTTCTTTCAGAATCCTTCACACCTGGGATTTAGTAAGCTTAGTCGCCAATAAAGAAAAATCACAAGTAGCTCAAGTTGAATATGCATGCAAAAGCATGCAAGTATTAGTGATTGTTTTAGATGCACATTGATAAACATTATCACATGATCCCTCGGACAAAATCATCCTAAAGATAGAGTGAATTCACATACCGTAAAGTCGCCGAATGTCTATTTGGTCAAGATATATTAAGGCTATAAATACCTGAAGTTGCTGACAAGGCAATGTCGCATGCTTTTAAAGTTAAAATACAAAGCTGTATTTGAATCTTCGAAGGGGAAGGAAAGTTTGAGCTCAACTTCTCGGCCAATTACTCTTGAGGCAATCGTGATGCGCCATCTGCCTGAACCGCTGCAATCCATGTTTGTAACTGTACTCCCACCGTGGTTGGGACTGAGTTACAGAATAACAAATCAATGGCAAGGAAAATCAGCCATGTAGCCAGAATGGTGTGTGACTTGAAGGCCAACTTGCAGCAGTGATGGTGCCATGCCTCAGCTGCCTTCATCCTTCTCAATGATAGTGTTGCCTGATGAGGCTTGCTGAGCTCCCACAGTGCATCTTAGATACAGTGCACACTGGCGCCACAGCGAGCTGGTGGTGAAGAGGGGTACGGTCTAAAATGGTAGACAGGCTGTTGACAAAATAGCCTGGTTTGCCCTGGGTGGTGTCACAACTCTCAAGTCTTACTGAATTGCATTCATTCAGGTTGTCAAGTATTCAATCAAATTCTTGATATGCGGTTTAAGGGTATCAGAAAGAATTTTAAAAGTCAGGTGGCTGACTCACTCAATAAAGAACATCTAGCATGTGATTTGGTCTTATAGATACAACACTTACATGGCTGCTTCAGTGACTCTCAGAATGTTGGTGGTGGAGGATTTGATCATTGCAATGCCATTGAATATAAAGAGAAATTGATTTGATTCTCTCTGATTGCACTTGGCTATCTCCTGACACTTGTGTAGTATATTTGTGACTTGGCACTTAATGGTCCAAGCTTGAAAGTTGTCCTGGTCTAGCCGTCTGCTATTCACTCATCTTTTGAAGAGCAGTTTTGTTCAGGCTCTTTGATGCCAACCAGTCCAATGCTAATTTGATGTCAAGGACAGTCGCACACACCTCACAAATGGAATGCAGTTTTTGTTGTGTATGTTTGAAGCAGGGTTGTGAACTTGGCATAAATCAAACTGAGCATTGATGAGCAAATTATTGATGATTAACAGTTGCTTGATACAACTGTAAAGGATGTATTCTACTGCTCCTGATCATCAAATAAAAGTAGACTGATCGGAAGCTAATTGGTCATGTGGATGTGACCTGCTTTCATGTGGACACACAACGTTCCACTCCATTATGTCGACAGCAGTGTTTTAAGTTCATCTAAAGTCACAGCAAATTGTGCAGCAAAAATCTCCAGCATTAGTGCAAAGATGTTGTTGGCATTCATAGTCTTTGCTGTATTCACTGCTCTCAGCTGCTTCTTGTTAAAAAGGCAGAGTAATTAGTTGAATGAGCTGAAGACAAACTTCTATGATTGGTATGTTAGGACACCTCCATTATGGATGTTACACTCTGCAATCCTGACTATTAAAAGGCAAGCCATTTTGGACCAAGAAGAAGAAGAACCCCTTCACTTATGGGATAGTGAATTTGTGGAATTTTCTAACCTGAGAATTGTGGAACCTTAGCCATTGAGAAAGATTAATGCAGAGATTCACTGATTTCTAGTTATGATAGATACCAAGAGATTCGTGAATAATGTGGGAATATGGCATTCGGTAGATAATCAACCACAATCTACAATGGAAGTGCAACTATGTGGGGCTTTTAATTTTTTATTCATTCATGTGACATGAGTATCGCTAGCTGGCCAGCATTTATTGTCCGTCTCTAGTTGCCCTTAAGAAGGTGGCATTGAGCTGCCTTGTGGAACTGCTGTAGTCCACATGGTGTGGGCTAACCCATAATGCTAATAGGAAGAGAATTCCTGGATTTTGACCCAACAAGAGTGAGGACCTGAAATATATTTCCAAGTTAAGATAGCAAGTAGCTTGGAGAGGAATTTGCAGATGGAGAGGTATTTCCATTTATCTACTGCTCCTGTCCTTCTAGTTGGAAATGGTTGTGGGTTTGAAAAGTGTTTTGACGAATTTCCACACTGCATCTTGTTGATACTGCACATTCCCACACTGAGCATCAGTGGTGGATGAAGTGATTGATTGTGGAGGTGGAACCATTCAAGCAGGCTGCTTTGTCCAAGCTTCAGTGTTGTCAACTCTGCACATATCCAGGCAAGTGGGACAGCATTCCATCACACTCCTCACTTACGCTTTGTAGATGATGGACAGGCTTTGGGGAGGGGAGTTACTCACCCCGGTAATCCTAGCTTGTGATCAGCTCTTACTGCCACTGTCTATATGTGACGAGTCCACTTGAGTTTCGGATCAGTGGTAAACCCAAGGATGTTGCTAGTTGGGGATTCAGTGATGATACCACCACTGAATATCAAGGGGCGGGAGTTAGACTGTCTCTGATTGAAGATGGTTGTGGCCTGGCATTTGTTGGGCACGAATGTTACTTACCACATGACATCCCAAGCCTGGGTATTTTCCAGATGTTGCATTTCAACATCTGAGGAGACACGAATGGTGCAGAATATTGTGCAAACATCAGCATACATCCCAACTTCTGACCTTATGATGGAGGGAAAGGCAATTGGTGAAGCAGATGATGGTGGTTAGGCCTAGGACACTATGCTGAGGAACTGGAATTGAGATGACGGACTTCCAACAATCAAAACAATCTTACCTGTCAGGTATGACTCCAATCAGTGGAGAACTTGGCCCGGAAACCCATTGAATCTAGTTTTGCTAGGGTTCCTTCATGCCACATTCGGTAAAATACGACCCTGATGTCAAAGGCTGTCATTCTCACGTCACCTCTGGAATTCAGCTTTCTGACAATGTTTGAACCAAGATTGTGATGAGGTCAAAAGCTGAGTGGAACCCAAACTGAGCAGGTGCTGCTTAAAAGTGCAGTTGATGACACTTTCCATCACTTTACTGATGATCAAGAATAGACTGATGGGGTTGGGGGTGGGCAGGCAATAATTGGCTGGTTTGCATTTGTCCTGTTTTTTGAATGCAGCACATACAGGGGCAATTTTCCACATTGCCAGTGTTGAGGCTGTACTGTAGAGTTTGGCTAGGGGTGTGACAAGTTCTGGAGCACAAAGCTTCAGTCCTATTGCCAGAATGTTGTCAGTGCCCACAATCGTTGCACTATCCAGTATTTCCAACCATTCTTGTCTCACATCTATTGAATCGAATTGGCTGAAGACTGGTTTGTAAAGCTGGAGGAGAGCAAGATTGATCATCCACTCAGCACTTTTAGCTGAAGATTGCTAGGAATGCTTCGACTTTATTTTTTGCACTGATATTTTGGGTTCTTCCATCATTGAAGATGGGGGTATTTGTGGAGCCTTCTCCCTCAGTGAGTTGTTTAATGTTTAACATCATTCATTATTGAATATGGCAAGACTGCAGAGTTTAGATGCGATTCGTTGGGCATTGGGTCATTCAGCTCTATCATTTGCTGTTATGCTGTTTGCAATGCAAGTAGTCCTGCTTGGCAGCTTCAACATGTTGACACCTTATTTTTTGACATGCCTGGTACTGCTTGTGGCATTCCCCTCTGCACTTTTCATTGAACCAGGGTTGATCCTCTGGCTTTGTGTTAATGCTCAAATGCAGGATATGCTGGGCCAAGAGGTTGCAGATTGTGCTGAAGTACAGTTCTGCTGCTGTCAGTGACTCACAGCCAGTCTTGAGAGTTGCTAGATATATTTGAAGTCTGTTCCATTTAGCGTGGGGATAATAACATGAAATACTATGGAGGCTATTCTCACCGTGAAGGCAGGACTTCATCGAATCATAGAGATGTACAACATGGAAGCAGACCCTTTGGTCCAAGCTGTCCATGCCGACCAGATATCCCAACCCAGTCTAGTCTCACCTGCCATATCCCTCCAAACCCTTCCTATTCATATACCCATCCAAATGCCTCTTAAATGTTGCAATTGTACTAGCCTCCACCACTTCCTCTTGCAGCTCATTCCATACACACACCACCGTTTGTGTGAAAAAGTTGCCCCATAGGTCTCTTTTATATCTTTCCCCTCTCACCCTAAACCTATGCCCTCTAGTTCTGGACTCCCCAACCCCAGGGAAAAGACTTTGTCTATTTATTCTATCCATGCCCCTCAATTTTGTAAATCTCTTTAAGTGTTATACTACCCAACATTGCCGCGGACATGATGTTTCTGCTGCCGGTAAAGATGAAGTCAAGTGTACTTTTCTCTCCTGCCAATGACCCAGTCTAACAGTTACGCCCTTTATAATACAAAGAGCTTGATCAGTAGTGCTGCTGCCAAGCCACTCTTGGTGGTAGACACTGAATTACCTTTCCCAAAGTCTCTTTTGCACCCTCACCACCCTCAGTGCTCCCTCCAAATGTTGATCAACATGAAGTAGTACTGATTCAGCTACCTAAGGAGGACGGTACATGGTAATCAGCAGGAAGTTTCCTTGGCTATGTTTAACCTGAAGCCATGAGATTTCATGGGGTATGGAGTCAACACTGAGGATTCCCAGGACAACTTCCTCCTGAACATGTATGATTGTGCTGCCACCTTTGCTGGGTCAGTCCTGCTGATAGGATAGGGCATATCCATGGATGGTGATAGTAGTGTCTGGGTATGATTCTGTGGATGTGACTATGTCTGACCAGTCTCTCACACTATTCCCAGATATTAGTAAGGATGACTTCACAGGGTTGACAGGGCTGTTTCTCCCGCTGTCATTTCTAGTGCCTAAGTCAATGCCATGTGATCCATCGGATTTCATTTCTTTGTTGAGACTTCACAGTGATGGATACAACTAAGTTGCATGCCAAGTCATTTCAGAGAGCAATTGTCAGTTTTAACCACAATTCTGTGGGTCCGGAGTCACATGTAGATCAAATTAGGTGAACATGATAGATTTCAGGTGGGTTTTTCCGACAATGATTTCATGGCCATCTGCAGATATTGGATTGATTGAAATATCTGTTGTGTCAGGGTTCAAACTTGGGCCCCCAAAATATTCGCTGAGTTTCTGGATTAAGTCTAGTGATACTACCACGACAACATTACCCTTACTGAATTACTTAGTCCTGCTTCTAGATATGCAAATGTTTTAGCCTTTATTTGCAGTTAGTTGCTGGGCTCTATCAATGAAAACTGGAATATTCATGGCACCTTCTTGTTCAGTTGTCCCCCACTATTTACCCGAAAGACCTGTACTGTGCTGTGCTTTTCTATTCTATGTTCTATTTACAACCGTATGTGCCAACAATACAAAGCTTTGATTTGACTCACTGATTTTGGGATCACATGATTCTACCTTTTAGAACTTCTGCATCAGAGCTTCACCATACTGACACTTCACTTTTTAGGAACAGCTGGAGTTGCACTTGTGCACTTTTCATTTAAGAAGGGTTAATCTCCTGACTTCACAGTCATGGTAAAGTTACAGAATATGTCAGGGCATGAGGTGATAGATTGATGGAATACTGCTGATAGCCCACAGCACCTCATGGATGTCCAGTTTTTAAATAGTGGGCATCCTCAATATCAGGACGTGCCTTTAACTCATCAATGTTCAATGTTGAAATGTCAAGAGTGTCAGACACATTCAGAACAATTATAATTGGCTTCACATTGATATAGATAGATGATGATGTTGATTGAATAATATTGTTAAAATGTATTTTATTAAATTAGTTTTAATTCAATTACATTGCTATGACCAGTGTGTTGGTTTGAGAGAATTCCACTAGTGCAGCTTTCTAAGGGGTGTAAATTTCTACAAGAACTGTTACAACTCATCTGAAAAAGTGCACTGGTGTCAAGCTCACTGCTTCACAAAAGTTAATGATTTATCCAAAGTACACAAAACCCCCAATTTATTTATCTGATGGAATCAGAATAACAAAATACACTGTCCAGGTTCCTGCACTTAACAAGAACTACTGGTTAGTACAAACAAACCCTAGTGACAGGTAAATGAAGACTTTAACCTGGTGTCTTGTGATTTCTGACTTTGGCCACCACAGTCAAACTCCAGCACCTCCACACCACAGATAAACAATTAACATATACCTCTCCTAGACAAACTCTCATCCCCTTTCAAAGCCCTGCATGCAAATACAAACAAAAATACACTGGAGTTATGGGCGGAAGAAAATATCACTGGGAAACATTGTTTAACAGCACCAGTCCTCGGGATTGGTGAGATGGTCCTTTTGCTTCCCAAAACATTTTGTTCTCTGATCTCTTTCTCCAGAATCTTTCAATTTTTCACAGGTGGCACAGGATAATTTGTACACTAATTATGAAGTTTCTTCGTTAATTTTAAGGCAACAGTTTACAGCAACTGGTAATAAAAAAAACAGCTGCCTTTCTTCAGCCTTCAGTTACTTTCACAGCTGAGAAATAGAGACACAAAACCTGTTCATTCATCAGTCTGGAGATACTACACCAACTAGTGTAAGCATCAAGGTGTTCACCTACTCAAGAGTCAATTAGCCAATTGTTATCAAGCTTATGACCTCTGACATCCATAACTTGACACAACCGCACAATCAACAATCAATCGCTGGACAAATCTCACTCTGTGCATACCCCAGTACCATGGAAGTTTATCTCTCCACCCCTCCTTCTGGAAAAGCAGCTCTGTAAACACGATTCACAATGAGTTCCAGTCATTTGCTTTTAGAAGTATAGCAACTCCTTCCACAGCCCTTGGTTTTAAAGTTATTTTTTTCCAAATTTAGTCCACAATCAAAAATGAAGAAAAATAACAAAGTTCAGCCTTTACACTATGTTATTCTAAAAGAGTGCTTTTGACAGACTTTTAAATGAAACAAAGTGTTTGAGAAACTCAGCAGGTCTGGCAGTATCTGAGGAAAATGAAACAAAGTTAATGTTTCTAATGAATTCAATTCTCACAACAAAGAACTTCAAAATAAATAAGATCAATAATGAATTGTTCATTTGGTTCTCTCTCCACAGGTGCTGCCAAAGGGACATTTCAAGTCCAAGAGTCCAAAGATGTTTTCATTCTGAAGAAAACTCAAATTGGACGTTTGTTTCCTCTTCAGAGGTTTTGCAGTTCTGTTTATTCTTATTTCAGCTTTTGAGCGCCATTTTTATTTTGGTAGACAATGATACCTATGAGGCCAGTGTTTGATGCAAAAGCATATTGAAGCTATAATCAAGAGCAAAATCTTACTTGTTCTGAAGGTCAAAGATTCGCTGACACTCTTCCTTGTATCGCTCCTGATGCTCAGCAACTGAAAAACGGGACCCACGAGCAAATTTACTCATGGGAGTATCTCCAGACCGGGCCTGTTCTGTTGACATTGTACGCACAACATCAATAACTTCCCATCGAGATAGCTTTTTAATCTGTTACAAATAGAATTTAAAATATCAAATAGAATATGTCAACCTTAATATTTAAATCTGAGCAGAACTTTAGAATACTGCAACAATTTATAAATGACACAAAGAAATTGACAATAATTCTTAATCCAAATCGTTTGTTTGTGTTAAAAATCAAAGTTAATCCTACTATCTGCTGCAGAACTGATAAGTAAAAAGGATTTATTGCTGGCAAAATTGGGAAACGGAATAACTTACCTCTTCTTCTGGTACTCCAAACTTCCGAAGGAGCTGTTTGGCATTTTTCAGAGACAGGCGCCGCAGATCAGCATCTGTTCCTGTCACTGTCTTCTTCACAGGTTGTGGCTGGTTGTCATCCTGGAAATTGAGTTGAAAATTGGTTCACTAGATTTTTTTAAAATGTAGTGAGGCTACTTACTTCAATTTACAAGGGCAGAGATAAATGCAAGAGTCAATGTTTAGTTTCAACTAAAAATCTATAAAATTCCAAGGCAATTTTTTTGAAACTTGCAACACATTTTTGCTGTTAACAGTTTCAAACATAAAAACAGAGTTCTCGAGAACTACCACTGGGTCCTTCGGCATTTAAATTTTTTAGCAAAATTAACACTTTTGGTGGGATCAAATTATTAGACCTTATCACTACTCTAGTGTCCACAGTGATAACTGGGCAGAGATTCTAATATCAATGTCACATTTGGCATTCATTTTGCTTGTTTGTTCAAGTACTAAATATAGAGGTGATGTGCTTCGAAATCTTTACTGCTGGCCAGCATCAAAGACTGCCTTAATGCCAAGCAGATGCTGGCTGAAAATACATATCTCATTTTCCAAGTACTCAAACTATCTTCTGTCAAAATGCAGAAGACGTTCCATACAATCTCATCATCAAGATGAATCACTTCACTGCAAGATCGGTGAACTGGTGTAAAATGGAGACCATGATGTGAGTCTTTCTTGCTGCAATGGTTCCAGGAATAATAAGCTACTTATCTCACAATTTGCAACAATGATTAGTTGACCTCCAAACTGTGGATCAACAGATTCATTTTCATTCCAGCCCAAAGGCTGTTGTCTTGAGTGCACGTTCACTATGGTGCTTATTTTTCAGAGATTAAGGTTTGAAAGACTAGCATTACATTTATAAGAAAAATTGATTTTTGCTGGTTGTCAGTTTGAAGATTGGAATTAGATAGGTAATAGTAGATATAGTTTCTGGTGTTATACTAAGACATCAAAAGTACAAGGAAATTATCAAATTCTTAAGCGTTACCTTTTGTTGCTGTGGTTTGTTGGGAACCTTGACATAGGAAAACCCTTCACCACAGCCAGTAGGATCAGCAACCCCAGTAACCTCCAGTAGACATTTGCCTTTCATTGCTGCAATGAATGCTCGTGTGGTATTCCAGGGCGCTGTTCTGACCTATAAAATAGAGATTAAGGCAAATTAGATAAGCATGAACTTGGTCATGTGCGAACATTGATAACCATTCCAGGATTAACAGTCATACAGTCTTCTAACATGAGCACCATCCACGAAAATTCTAGTTTGACCAAGAATCCAATCGTGATCAGATTAAATCCAACCGTAGCACTATAAAATTCAGAATTGCTTTCACATTTATAATTTGAACTAGCAACATTGTCAATGCTGAGAGTAGAATAAGATAAATAGACAGGTCGATTAACAAATGTTACTTGCGTTGTGAACAGTATTAAATGTTCTCTAAGTTATCCCATGCTCTATAGCTATTAGAAATGAATTTACTTTGCTTCGGATTGTTGCACATGGAGGTGGCAAGATACTTTTTAATTTTTGAAAATATATTATGAACATGAATTAAACTACTGTTTCAAAAACATAACTTCATTAAGATGCCCATTAAGATGGAGATGAGGGGGAATTTTGTCTCTCAGAGCCGTGAAAGCTTGGAATTCTTTACCACAGTATTCAAATACATTCAAGGCTGAGGGAGAGAGATTCTTGAACTTTAGGTGAGTGAAAGATTATGGCAGATCAATCAAGATGCTACTAAATCACAGAACAAGCTCAAGGAATCACTTAGCCTACTGTCTTGAAGATACTTCATTTTAAAAATATTTTATTTGAAGACATATAACGGCTTGTGGAAAAAAGTAATCTTTTACCCCAAGTTTTGTAGAAATACCAGGTGTGGCTCTTTTTTAGGTCACCGAAAAGGTCATGAAAGGCAAAATTGTTAGTGGTGTCAAAGAGTCAAAGTCAAAGAGATATACAGCATGGAAACAGACCCTTCGGTCCAACTCATCCATGCCGACCAGATATCCTAAATTAATCTAGTCCCATTTGTCAGCACCTGGCCCATATTCGTCTAACTCCTTGCTATTCTTATGCCCATCCAGATGCCTTTTAAATGTTGTAATTATACCACCTTCCACTATTTCGTCTGGCACCACCCTTTGTGTGAAAAGGTTGCCCCAAGGTCTTTTAAATCTTTCCCCTCTTACCCTGAACCAATGCCCTCTAGTTCTGGACTCTCCCAACTCTGGGAAAAGATTTTGTCTATTTATTCTATCCATGCCCCTCATGATTTTATAAACTTCTACAAGGTCACCCCTCAGCCTCTGATACTCCAGGGAAAACAGCCTGAGCCTATTCAGCCTCTCCCCATAGTTCAAGCCATATACAATGAGTCAGTTCCTTGGATGCTGCCTGCCCTGCTATGCTTGTCCAGCGCAACATTTTCTGACTAAAATGGAAATGTGACGCCACCATTTAAAAAAGGTGGTAGACGAAAGATGGAGAATTATAGACGGGTTAGCTTAGCTTCTGTAGATGGGAAGATGCTTGAGTTTATTATCAAGGAAGGAATAGCAAGGCATCTAGATAGTAACAGTCCCATTGGGCAGATGCAGCATGGTTTCATGAAGGGCAGGTCATGCCGAGCTAATCTTTTGGAATTCTATGAAGACATTACAAACACAGTGAACAATGGGAACCCAGTAGATGTGGTGTATCTAGATTTCCAAAAGGCCTTTGATAAGTGCTGCACAAAAGGCTGCTGCATAAGATAAAGATGGATGGCATTATGGGTGAAGTATTAATATGGATAGAGAATGGGTTGACTAACAGGAGGTTTTTAACAAGGGTTTCTAGAATTCCCATAACTGATGATAACCGATTATTCTACTGTGGACCCCTGCTGGGGCTGCTTGAACAGTGACTTGATAGGCAGTGCTTTAGTATCAGAATCAGTTGAGAGACAAGATTCCTAAATGGAATAGATGCCTAGCTGATAACTCCTATTTCTGAAGAACACTTTTTAATCAGTTCAGCAGGAGAGATATTTCTTCCTCTGAAAGAGTGACTGAAACAATTTCTCGACACTGCATTTCCTGAGCAAGCTGTGTGTTTCAAGGCTACTGAGGCAAACTACAGATGCATAGAGACTTCATCTCTCAGGCCAGACCATACTTTGGGAAATTCTACTTGTTATCCTTGAAGGCCACAAAGCCTTTTTTTTGTTTATAAATGGAATCGTTGAAGAGAAAAATCCATTTTAATTTTGTTTTCCTCTAGTGTTTGTGCACATTGTTTTGGTTTTGCATTAATTAAAGGAATAAACATTTTTATTGCCATGACTAACTGTGTATGCTGACCAGTTATTGCATATTCAATGGCTAAGTTCAGTTTTGATAATAACACATGAATTTTGTGCTCATAAAGAAACATGATTGACAGATCTTTTCACTTCAAACCTGCTAAAGGTAATATATTTCATTGGTCAACTCAGTAACAAGGAAAATATTTTATGAGGTGACCTGTGAAGTAGTGAGAACAGGAACAGTGCACTCCCTTCTGAAGTGAGGAGATCAATAGTCTCAAAAAAATTGACTTCGCTTTTTCTCCACAGCTGCTGCCAGACCTGCTGAGATTTTCCAGCAATTTCTGGTTGTGTTTCTGATTTCCAGCATCCACAGTTCTTGGAGTTTTTTTTTGCTTAGTGTATTCCTTCAGCCTTTGTCACAGCGCAAATCATACTCTTATTTCTTCTGCGCTTATATACACTGACATGAGAAGAATAATGAGCTTTCACTGAGGACAAAAGAGAAAATTTCCATCTCATTACCTCATCATCAATTTTCATCTGAAATTCTTCTTCATTCTCCTCCTCTGGTGCAAAGAATGACTTTTCACCATAGCCAGCATCCTGCAAGTCGTGAAAATAAGTCAATATGTACGACTAAAGAATCAACTCCTAATGAAAACTAGCTTCATTGGTAAATCTAATGGCTATTTTCAAACAGGAATCTCCGTTAATTCAAAAATCCAAAATCTTTTCATTGAAGCAAAGTGCTGTACCTGGGTGCCCTGGCCTGTACACATTAAAACTTATGTTCCAGCTAACTGAAATTGAGTTATGAAGGATATGTAAGCATTCCTAAAAGATAATACCCATCCCACTCTGAAATCAGCGTACACTCCAATTAGGTGTACCAACATGACCAAAAGCAGCTTGTGCACATATAAGTAGCAAAGATCTTTAGTCCATTTGAATCATAGCAAATTGTGCAGACCCATCACTGTGGCTAGTAGGTGGAAAGTAAAGTGCAAAATTTTCTTAATGTAAACAAATTACAAACAAGCTTAATTTATACTTGCAGAATAAATCTCAAAAATGCTGACTTCAATTAGTTGCAAGTTGATTTCTTTTAAATCTAACTGATATTCATGCAATAAACATCTCCAATAAGACCATTCATCTTTGACAATCATTGACATTATCATGATTGAACTGAATCACTGTCAACACCCTGGTGATCACCACTAATCACAAACAGAAATCAACTGGCCATATGGATACTGTGGCTGCAAGAACAGGCGAAAGGGTGAAAATTTAGGTAAGTAACTCACTCCCTGATACAAGTCACAAGTCAGGTGCGTGATGGAATATTTGCCATTTGCCTGGCGAAGTATAACTGTAATAAAATTCAAGAAACTTAATACCATTCAAAGGCACCAGTTGATTGCCACACACCATCCGACATCTTAAATGTTCACTCCCTCCACCACTGACACATGCAAGATATACTACTGCAATTCACTAAGGCTTCTTTGAAGCACCTTCCAAATTCCAACCCAAATCATTTAGAAGGACAAGGGCTGCCAACATGGGAAGACCACCATCTGCAAGCTCTCTTCCAATCCAAGCATCATCCTGTCTTGGAACTATATTGTAGCACCCACAGAGCTACTCAATTTCCTACCTAACACCAATTTAAGTGCACATACACAGCATGGACCTCAGTAGTTCAAGCAGTTGGCTTAATGCCACATTCTCAAGACCAATTAAGGATAGATGACAAATGTTCATCTTGCTTGGGATTCCCACATCTCCTGAAAGAAGGTATCTTAGAAAAAGAAAATAAATGTTCTTATTGTACTGCATTTGGAGGTGAACAGATACAAAAGCTTTGTCTAAGGCCAGAAAACAAGATAACAAAAATTAGATTCAAGTCAAATAAATCAAACTACTTCAGTAACTTTAAGTTTTTCAATGAGAAATCTACAGCTGATTCGTAGATTTTTGTGCTATTGCAACTTTAATCGAACACTCATGAAGCTTGAGCACAAACCAGGACTGGAATATTCAGCTCGGCACAAATCCTTGACACTTGTCATCTTGACACATCTAGCCTTCAGTGTTTTTCAATTAAAATGGTGATTTAAACACTATCCCAGAGATCGAATGGAAGGACCAGTTTTCAATTAACCCAAAAACCCAACCCACATCACCAATCTCAATTCCAAAATCAGAATTTACCTAAAATGCAAACCTCACAGCAGCTGGTCCTCAAATTAGACTGCATGTTTGTTGTGATCCATCAAAGCAACTAGAAGTACACCAGAAGCAGGAACGTAAACGTGCAACACCATGGCTCAAGACTTTCCTCACATTCATTTTGGCACAATGTTAAATAAACTACGCCAGTGCAAACTTTGATCACTGCACAAATGGACTCTTAACACAAGTTAGAGCAAGTAATGTAAAAGGTATCGTTTAATCTGCTTTAGGATAATTTTGAATTTTATTCTACGAATAATGTACAAAACATTGCAAACACTATTAAATTTGTAATATAATCAGGAAATGCTTCAACTTCTAAAGGCACTTACACTGGAATTTTATTAAGAATACTCACCTTTAAACGCTGCTCTGCTGCTAACATACTGTAGTATGCACAGCACTGCTCTGGAGAGACCATGGCTCGAATCTCTTCCTCTGTGGGCAATCTGAAGTCTGGTTTTAGCACCCACCAGTTTGAGTCCATTCCTTTAAAGACAGGTTAAACAGAAATAGTTAGCATGTACAACCAAAGTGGGCATTGTATGTTTCTGTGCTGATATATCAAAGCTCTAGACATATTATATGAAGTTACAGGACACTGCAGTAACAAGACAGCAAGTTTCACATTTCTGAATGGTATGACAAATTTGCATTGCTTTACTGCATTATACAATACTGAAGTCGTAAAAGTGGATTGCTCATCACTGTCCGGAAAGTATGTCATATTAAAGCTGTACCTGTTCGTTTGAAATCTGCACACAGTTTTAATCGCTTTCTTATGCTGCTCTCAGAGTGGGAAGGAAATGCTTTCTTTATGTCTTCCATGCGAATTCTGCGTGGACGATCCTTACTTTTCCAGAAAAGGCGATAAATAAATACCTTCAGAAAAATAAATATTGTAGTATACATTGGATGCAGAATGAGCAAATACGAGTTGAGTGTGTGTGAAGATTTTTAACTATCAATATCCTTCTAAAATTCTGTAATTCATAGTTAATTGAAATTTACTGTGGAAATAAAGTCGAGTTAATAAAATTAAGTAGTTAAAATAAAGTAAACACATTTCTTCCAGGATTAGACATGGATAAATAAACTTGATTGGTGAAGCAGCTGATTAATTAATCAGCTAACCAATCCATTTGGCTTTCACAGTTTCAACTTCAGAAAGTCTGGGTGATGCTAGCATCGGGAGCTCTGATTGTGAGTAGAATGAAAAAAATGTGAATTGGTCAGTGGCAAGTTTCATGGCTGGAGCAAAGAAAAATTTTCTTTTTGCAATCTCCAGTATTTGGCTTTCCCTTAGCAGCAAGAGGAGTTGCAATAGAGGAATTGAGCGATTGAACAAAGGTGAGAGAACGGAGGTAGGAGGGAAGGCAGCAGATTTTTGAGGCATTGGAACCAGTGCTGGGGTAGATGGGACCTATACAATGGACTTAGTGCATCTTAAAGACACAAGAATTAATATTCCCTCAGAAAGATTTGTCGTTTCCTTTGGCTAGGGTTTAAACTAGATTGGCACGGGGATGATAAACTGCCTCGATTCTGAGGAACAAAAACTGGTAATAAAAAAATAGAAAAGCGGTAACTGAAATCAAAAGATAAATGAAACAAAGACAAATGACAAACAAGGTCAAAACGTAGAATCATATTTAAAAGGTAGAATTAAGGGCATTCCATCTGAATACATGCAGCATTTGCACATGGTTGATCATTTGAAGACACAAGTTGAGGTACCTTCATCTTTGCCATTACAGAAACAACGTTACTGCAAGATTAAGAAACAAAAATTCAAGGATATTCATCATTTGTAAAAGTTGCTGAAAAAGTAAAAGGAAGAATGAGATCAATACATTCGAGAGAGAGAATGTGAAGGATCAAGGCACAGAATTAGTTTGAATGAATGATGAAGCAAGGGGCAGAAAATCTTGGTGGAAGCAGTTAACAGGCCACCAAAATTTAGTGGTGACCTTAGGTACAGCAAAATCTGCAAATTAGAGATGAACGTGCCATACTGTAATAGTGGACTTTAATTTACGTATAGACACGGTAAACCTAGTCAGCACTAACGCTACAAAGGACGAATTCATAAAGTGGGTACAAAGATGAGTTTCTGCAGCAGTACACTGAAAAACCAAATGGACATTGTGCTATTTTAGATTTAGTTTTAAATATGAAAAAAGAAAGGGCAGTGGTATAGTGGCAATATCACTGGCCTATTAATGAGAATCCTAGACTAAAACTGTAAAGATATAAGCTTGAACCTCACTGTGGTAGATGGTGAAATTTGAGTTTAATATAAATCTGCAATAAAAAGTTAGCCTAATGGCAATCATGTAACCACTGTAGATGGTTTTTGAAAACCTGTCTAGTTCACTAATGCCCTTTACAGATTCTAGTATCCCCATTTAGTTGGGCCTGCATTTGACTCCAGATCCACAGCAATATAAAAACAAAGTACCACTAATGTTGGAGATCTGAAACAGAAACAAAATGGAGAACTCATGGTCTGGCAGCATCTGTAGTGAGAGAAACATATATGATTCTTTAATTCTGTGCAATCAAAATTCTGTGATGTGGTGTAACTTGATTTTCAGCAGGTTTTTGGTAAGGTTGCAGACAGGAGGTTAGTAAACAAAAATTACAGAACAGGATTGGTCGTGTTCTACTAATGTTGTTTGAGAATTGGTTAACAAACTGAAAGCAAATTAGGAATAAATCATTCATTCTCAGAATGGCAGGCTGTTACTAGTTAATATAAGGCTTAATGTGAAGGCACAGCTGTTCAGAATGTACTTTTATGATCTGGATATCGAGACTAATTGTGATATTTCTCAATTTGCTGATGACACCAAACTAAGTGAGAATGCAAATTCAGAGAAAGATGCAAGGAGGCTTCAAGCAGATTTTGACAGACTAAGTGAATAGGCAAGAACATGCAAATGGAATATGATGTGAACAAGTGTAAAGTCATTCACTTTGGTGGAAAAAACTGAAAGATGGATTATTTATTAAAAGGTCCGTAGAGACCGGATATCTTGGTCATGAGCACTAAAAGCTTGTACGTAGATACAGCAAGCAATTACGAAGATAAATTGTATGTTGGCCTTCATTACAAGAGGATTTCAGCATAGAAGTAAAGATGCATTGTTAAAGTCGTACAGAGCCTTGATGAGACCACACCTGGAATACTGTGTACCATTTGGGTCTTCCTATCTACGGAAGGATATACTTGCCAGGGAGGGTGTGCAACAGAGGTTCACCAGAATAAGGACTGTTTTATGAATAAAGAATGCGAAAACTGGATCTTTCTGCATCAAAATTCTAAGGAATGAGAGATAATGTTATTGAAACTGACAAAGTTTTTACAGGGCATGACAGGATAGGTGTGGATAGGATGCTTTCTCTGGCTGGTGAGTCAAGAACGACAAGATGTCACTTCAGAATAACGCACAGGCCATTTAAGGCTGAGATGAAGAGAAATTGTTTCACTCAGAAGGTGGCGAATCTTTGGAATTTTCGATCCCAGACATGTGGAAGCTCGATCATTAAACAGGTTCAAGACAGAAATCAATAGATCAAGGGATATGGAGATAGTGTGGTAAAGTGCATTAAGGTAATCATCAGCCATGATTTAATTAAATGGTAGAGGCTAGTCCTGCTCCTATAGTTCTAACTAGGACATGACATTAATCTGAATAAAGTATGTTAATTTAAAATTAACTTCGCCGTTAACAGTACACATACCTGAAGAAAGTCTCGTACATGCGTGTTAGCACGCTTTGAGTTTGGACCAGGAACTTCATAGAGTGGACATTGCTGGCCTACAACAAAAATATCAACCAGTTCTCTGATATGGTATCCTTGACGAGTTCGAATGATCAGAAAATCGGTTTCTGGCATCTTATGTAGATATATTGGACAGCGAAAGAGGTTGTTTTCAAATGCCTGTTAAGAAAGGAAACATTTCACCAAAAGCTTAAGCTCTTTTCTCTATTTATATTTCAGACTTTTCCTTCTTAGACTTGTTTAATTTGAAGCCAAATCAAAATGCATCAAAACGAGATCATCATCATTAAACCAAGAAAACAGAGTTAAGTCAGATAGGTGAGGTACCAAATTCAAGATTTTAAAAGCATTTTAGAGCGTGGAACTTGCAATTATTCAAGGAAACAATTCACTATCATCTTCTCAACACTAACTAAGGCTAGTCAATAATGTTGATTGAAATCAATAACACCCACATCCCTTTGGCGAAGAAGAAATGTTAAAGAGCCCTCAGAATTACTCTGAAGTGCAGGGGTGTCAGTCAGAACTAGGACTCATGTAAATCAAAAGCCTGGTTATGCACAACACTACAGAAAGCAAGGTTTAGAGGGTCAGTGTCTTACAACTCCCTTACTTTGGTGATGTCATTTTCATCTTATACAAAGGATGAACAAATGAGAAAAACATAGATATTTAAAGCAAAGGAAACACCAAACTACAGTCCACATCTTTGTCCCTTCTGGGTGATTAGTTTGTTACAAACATTAACATTTACTGCATCATTTAAAACGATTCTGCCTGCATGATCATTAACCCTTACTGGTTGAATGTAGGTTTCATCCACTCACTGCTCTTCCCAGTTTTCAACAATTTTGTTTCCTGAAGCCCTTTATACTTAACTAATATAGAAAAAAACATTGATTTGACCAATATGCATTCGATTTGAGCAGATATATTAACCAAAATGAATTAACTAACTACTTCCTAGAACGCAGAACTGCAGCACAGCACTTTTTCCCAAATCCTCCACTTAAATCCTTAAAAAATAGCTTCCAAATGTAGATGTACAGCCTTTCCATGAAAATATAGTCAAAGGAACGACTGCACTGAGCTGTCTCCATGACTGGAGGCAAACCTATGAACTGAAGCATTCGTGATAAAGAAAAACTTTGTCAGTCCTCCTTTTAACTTCTTGCCCACAATCAAAACACAGATCCTACCTGCAATAACTGTCCTGGATGTAAGGATCCAAGGAATGGCGATGTGTGGCAATAAACAGTCTCACCATATTTACAGTCTGGTGCACCGGGATCCTTGCCTGGTTTCTGTAATAGGATATTTGAAATCCAAAATTATTGGCACATGGCCCTAGAATTGTTATTTCAAACACTCTATAAATTGAAGTATAAACTGTCACACTTACTCAAAGACCAACTTTCTTGCATACTGATTTGATTCATGGCTATTTATCAATCATAGAATTGATCGGCTTAATACTTAATTGCAGTTCTAAAAATCTTCACTCTAAAATATTTGTTTGAAATAAGTTTAACTCACCCTCTTGTAATAGTTTTTGATTTTTGTTGCCATGCCAACTTGCATCATAAGCGGTGGATATTCTTCACTGTATTCAGCGAGAATAAGGTCACCATCTTTACCTGTCAGATCCTGAGGAGTTCGCATAAAGAACATTTCTCCACCACCAGATGCTTGACGTTCCTGTTCACGCATCTAAGAGTAAAAATACATGTGGGTCATCACCTAGTCGACTCTACAGAAAAACCATTGTACTGTACAAATACTCACAATACACAAGAGCAGAGTATTGTGAACGAGGGAGTGGGACTATCTGAATTGCTCCTGCAGAGAAATCCATTGATTCAAGTGGAAACAAAGTGCCTTCTTTTACACTGTAACAATTCCATGATTCAACTGATAGACAGCCGTGGGTGATCGGCTGGAACAAGAGCAATAAAAGTTCAATACTACAAGAATGACGAGTGGCAGTTTTGCTCATGTTAGAACTTGTGTACAAAAATCTTTACAAAATTTTGGTTGGAGAGATCTAGTTTGCAGGCAACAAAGATATAGAAGAATAATTCAAAGGGTGCAGAGGCACTTCAGTCTGAATACAGAACAGTGATGGTAGCAGATAGATAGCATACACATTTCCACTTCAGTTAAAATTCAAACAACACAACGATGTTCTTCCATCACAGGAATCATTTTGAACAAAAAGCTAAGAATTGAACTACTATTGAAGGCAGCATCATGTAGCTTCCAATCAAGAACAGAGTGGTTTCAGTTTTACCAGTGCTTATCCATCACTTGATACCAGATAAGCATTCAATTGACATCAAAATCAAAAATGAGCACTGAAAGATAAAGTTAGGTGTAGAGAAATGTATAAGATTACAGATGTGTGTCATAAAGATAAGGAAAAATGAGCATGCCAGAGGTAACCATGAGAGCGGTGCGGAGTGGGGGAATTTCAGGCTGTGTTCTGGCTATGTTAGGACTGGTGTGAGTAGAACTAGTAAAGAGTAATCTCTAAAAAGTGTATCACAGAGGAACACAGATGCGGAACAGCTATCAACACTCACAGAAATGAAGACATCGTAAGTCCTTGCACCTGAAACCAGACATGGGCTGAAATAGACAAGCAAAGGAGGATTGGAGAACTTTTAAAATTCTTCTCACTCTCCGACATGACTTTGGAGTAGATTTGGCTGCTCAGAAAGGAGATGATACGAGTTGAGCTGTTCAATTCAATCTTAATTGTGGCATTTGCCCAAAATTGCAAATACGAGGGTGCAGAGAAGGGAATTACAAAGAAAATTGGTACGGATTAAGAAATCAAAAGATGAAACCCAGAAAACTACTTCACGAGATTTAAAGAGGCAAAAATATCTCTAGAGTTGAGAAGTAACTGAGGAAAAGTTGAAGGTTAGAGGTGCAGGAGCAGTGGTTACATTCAAGCAAGAAAATGACAAGTACCTGTCCATGTCTCAGATGATGTGTTTTGATGATTGATAATCTAATAAATAATCAAAACCTCAGGCATGGAAAGATATGATAGTCATTGCAATATAAGAATGAATGGGAACTAGATATTGCAAGTTGAAATGACAAAACTTGAATTCACTTTGCAAAGTTGCCAAACTAATAGAAAAATAAAACTCTCATGTTTACTGCCCTGTGCATCTCAATGAAAATTTAGAAGAACAGGACATGATAGCGCAAGATGGAGAGACTCAAATGAAGGAACCTAAGAGAAACGCTATAACAGGCATTTATAGAAGATAGCAATGAGAATTGCATTATTATTGTAGCAATTTGGACAAAGAACACGAGGGACCAGAAGCTGAACATAGCAGGTTCAATGGGAGGGCAGCAGTCAACATCAGTAGATCAGATTTCAATAAGGCTGAGTTATCAACAGATTCTCTGAAATGTGAATGATACAAAGTTGTCAATTACAACGCAAAGTAATTTGGGTGGTAGGACAATCTGGACTGATTTGCTGTCAGAAGGGCAAAGGTTTGAAGTGAAGAGCAGCTGAAGATTAAAGACCTTTACTCCAGCAGAAAGGGGGGAACTGAATTCATGTTAGTATTTGGATTGAGCAGTTGCTTTTGCTGCTCCAATAAAACCTTTGATGGACATAGCAGTGAATATCTAATTTGGAGCAAGAGGTCGTCATAGGCTCATCCAGCAGATATCCCAACATGGGGTGTCAGCAGGAAATGACTGAATTCAAACACTGAGGGAAATACTGCACAAAATGTTATATTGGTGATGGTGTGTCAAGGAAGAAGGAAACGTGGTATGGCCCTGAAATCAACAAGGAAAGGAGAGATGGGGGACGAAGTCAAAGAGAACAACCAATCAGAAGTGCTGGGGACAAACACAGAAAATGCTGAGAAATCACTTCTGAAGAATTTTCAACCATGCTCAAAACATGATCTGCTTTTCTCACCACAAATGCTGCCAGACCAGTTGAGTTTCTCCAACTTTGTGTGTGTTTGTTTCAGATTTCCGGCTACGACGATAAGAAATTGATACAGGAGTACACCGATCAGTCCCTCAAGCCTGCTCTGCCATTCAATAGGATCATAGTTCATTTGAATTCCTCAAGTCCACTTTCCTGCATTTTCCTCATAATCCTTGATTCCTCTCCTGATCAAGAATCTCCCTATTGCAGCCTTAAATATACATAAGTACTCTGCTCCCACAGCTCTCTGTGGGAGGGAGTTCCAAAGACTCTCAACTCTCTCTGAGAAGGGGTAAAAAGGGGTAAGATGAAGGAATCTTGGATGACAAGAACAAAGGAGCTTCTCATCAAAAGGAAGAAGGCAGCTTATGTAAGGTGGAGGTAGCAAGGATCGAGCACAGCTTTAGAGGATTACAGGCTTGCGAGAAAAGAGCTCAGAAATGGACTGAGGAGAGCCAGCAGTGGGCACAAAAAAGGCTTGGCAAGAAGGATTAGGGAGAACCCAAAAGCATTTTACTTGTACGTGAGGAATAAGAGAATGATTAGGGAGAAGGTAGGGCCAATCAGGGATGGCGGAGGGTACTTGTGTGTGCACTCTCAACAGATAGGGGAAGCCCTAAATCAGATTTTTGCTTCAATTTTCACCAAGGAAAGGGATCTTGTCGTGATTGAAAACTCTGAGGAGCTGGGATACAGGCTTGACCAGATCAAGATTGCCGAAGTTGATGTGCTGGAAATTTGGAAAACATTAAGACTGATAAGTCCCCAGGGTCAGACCAGATTTATCCTAGGCTGCTCCAGGAAATGAGAAAGGAGGTTGCTAAGCCACTGGCGAGGATATTTGCCTCCCCACTCTCCACTGGAGTCATACCGGAGGATTGGAAGGAGGCGAATGGTGTTCCTCTTTTCAAGAAGGGTAATAAGGAAATCCGTGGCAATTACAGACCAGTCAGTCTTACATCTGTGGTCAGCAAAGTTTTGGAAAGAATTCTGAGGGATAGGATTTATGACTATTTGGCAAAGCATAGTGTGATTAAAGGCAGTCAGCATGGCTTTGTGAGGGG
The DNA here is from genome assembly GCF_020745735.1 of Hemiscyllium ocellatum. NCBI lineage: Eukaryota > Metazoa > Chordata > Chondrichthyes > Orectolobiformes > Hemiscylliidae > Hemiscyllium > Hemiscyllium ocellatum. The sequence continues at coordinate 98,235,480 of NC_083411.1, read as the reverse complement.
CAGGTCATGCCTCACAAATCTTATTGAATTCTTTGAGGAGGTGACAAGACAGGTCGACGAAGGTCAAGCGGTGAATGTGGTGTACCTGGACTTCAGCAAGGCATCTGATAAGGCTCCCCATAGTAGACTCATTCATAAAATCAGGAAGTATGGGATACAAGGAGATATGGCTATCTGGATTCAGAATTAGCTGGCTGACAGAAAGCAGAGAGTGGTTGTAGATGGAAAGTATTCTGCCTGGAGGTCAGTGTTGAGTGGGGTCCTACAGGGCTCTGTTCTTAGGCCTCTGCTCTTTGCAGTTTTTAAAAATAACTTGGATGAGGAGATTGAGGGGTGGGTTAGTAAATTTGCAGATGACATAAAGGTTGGAGGTGCCATCAATAGTATCGAGAGCTACTGCAGGCTGCAGTGTGACATAGACAGGAAGCAGAGCTGGGCTGAGAAATGGCAGATGGAGTTCAACCTGGATAAATGCAAAGTGATGCATTTTGGAAGGCCAAATGCAAATGCTGAATTTAAGATTAAACACAGGATTCTTGGCAGTGTTGAAGAGGAGGGATCTGGGTGTACAAGTACATAGATTCCTCAAAGTTGCCACCCAAGTGGATAGGGTTGTTAAGAAAGCATATGATGTTTTGGCTTTCAAGAACAGGGAGATTGAGTTTAAGAGCAGCGAGGTTTTGCTACAGCTCTACAAGTCCCTGGTGAGACCACACTTGGAATATTGTGTCCAGTTCTGGTCTCCCTACTATAAGAAAGATACAGAAGCTTTGGAGAGAGCGCAAAGGTGGTTTACCAGGATGCTGTCCGGACTGGAGGGCTTGCCTTCTGAAGAAAGGTTGAATAAGCTCGGACTTTTTTCTCTGGAGAAAAGGAGGAAGAAAGGAGACCTGATCGCAGTAGACAAGATAATGAGTGGAATAGAGAGAGTCAATGGCCAGAGACGTTTCCCCAGGGCAGGATTGACTGGTATGAGGAGTCATAGTTTTAAGATATTCAAAGAAAGGTATAGAGGAGACGTCAGAAGTAGGTTCTTTACGCAGAGAGTTGTGAATGTATGGAATGCATTGCCAGCAGTGGAAGCAGAATCATTAGGGACATTTAAGTGACTGCTGGACATGCACATGGATAAAAGTGAGTTGAGGGGTGTGCAGGTTAAGTTATTATATTTTACATTAGGACTAAACCTAGGCACAACATCGTGGGCTAAAGGGCTGGATTTGTGCTGTACCTTCTATGTTCGATGTTCTGAGAGAAGAAATTCCTCCTCATCTCAGTCTTAAAGTGAGTCTTTATGCTGAGACTTTGCCCTCTGCTCCTAGACTCTCCCAAGAGGGGAAACATCCTCTCTGCATTTACCCCGTCAAGCCACTTAAGAATTCTACATGCCCCAATGTGATCACCTATTATTCTTCTGAACTCTCATGAATTGAGTACCAACCTGTTTAGAATTTATTATCATCTGTATTTTTACATGATAAACACAATAAAAAGTGTTCTAAGTCACACTACCATGGTTTATATATTAATGACAGAAGTCATGATAAAATCAGAAGTTACAAAAGTAAATAAAAGACAAAGTTTATGAAAGTCCATTTGAAGGCTCCTGGTCTCGAACTAAGCCTATCAAGAGATGATAGAGACAGCCGGAATGAGAACAATATCCACAATGAGCGCGATTTGACAGGATGAAAACCGAAATGCCAGAACACTACTCAATTAGGTTGAAAGCGTCCAAAGAAAAATCGTCCCCAAGAAAGCCACTTTAAAAAAAACACTCGATCACTGGGCTGGGGCAAGACAGCCACCCAATTATAAAACGACGTAGAGACATTGGAATACAGAGCCAGAAGCACTCGCTGAAGATTAAGATTGAGCTAGACCGCCAACAAGATCACAAACCAGGACAAACCACTCCATGGGCCAAGACCAACACACCAGGAAAGACCACCACATTGGACCATCAGAAGCAACTGCCACTTAAAAGAAGCTCATGGCTGAAGCTTTTAAATGAAGGTATGATGAATTTGATGTTATTCATGTTTTCCACACTAATTGAAAAACAATAACATGACTACTAGATTTCAAAATCAGACAAAAAACTATTCACAAAATTACATAATGAAACACAAAGAACAGTAAAAAAGAGAAACAGTCAAGGCGAATGGAATAGGTAAGCAATGGGCTTCTGGGCTGCCCTGCTACTCCACTACAACCATCCTCATTCATGTTTAATGTTATGGACGAGCCCAGACCACTCAAAACATTCTTCAGCAGGCAGCCCCAGACCATAACTTTGCAATTTGTTTTGGTATACAATGAAAATTACCCTGAGTAAGATAGCTAGGTTGACTACTAGATTTCAAAATCAGACAAAAAACTATTCACAAAATTACATAATGAAACACAAAGAACAGAATAAAGAACCCCTACAGAACTCAGCCTATCCAACTAGACTTAATTATGCTGCTCCAAATTTACACAACAGTCCCAATAAGCAAACTCCCTTTAAAATACCAGTACAAATGGAACACATGCTTACGGGTTGAAGTTGAAGGGCAGAAAAGAGAGAGAGTTTCCACATAGCTCCCTGTTCAACTTCCCAGTTCAAGATTGAATTAAAACTGCTCACATCAGCTGGAGGGCTGATCACTCCCCTTTCATTATACAGGTCACTTCTAAAGCATGACAACTTTTGCCTGAAGTCTCATCTATTCACATATAAACAAAAGGCCTCTCAAAATCCTTTTCATCTCTGTACCAAACCAGACTGATCAGAGCCCGGTGTGGTTTATTGCCCCTCTAAAATAAATCAAGGACAGAGTCACCTTGAGCCAAGGAACAGCTTTTAGAAGAAAAAAAGGGACGAGCTTTGTGACATTAGGCTTTGCTCCAAAGATAAGCCATCCATACCTGGGATCATCGAAGAGAACCTTCATTGAATTGCTTTAAATGAAATGTTATCTTTCCTTAAGTAAGGTGACCAAAATTGTTCATAGTGCTCCAAATGTGATCTCACCTTGTACAGCTGTAGTACAACTTCCCTACTCCAATTCACCAAACCCCTTCAAATAAGAGCCAACATTCCATTAGTCTTCCTGATTACCCATGTGCTCACTTTCTGTGTTCCATGCACAAGTACTCCAACATCCATTTGTGTAAAACTTTTTTGAAGTTTTTGTCTGTTTAAGTAATACATTGTTCTTTTGTTTTCCCTCCAAAATGAACATCTTCACATTTTCCCATACTACACTTCATTTGCCAACTTTCTGCCCATTTATTGGATTGATCAATATCTCTCTATAAAGCATTTGTATTCCTCTTGTAATTTCCTTTCAACCTAACAGCATCTGCAGTATTTTGCTTTCATGAGATGCAGGGGAACTTGAATCCAGAACTGCAATGAATACAAGTGTGCAAATAAATAGAGAACCAACCTGAATTCACAACAGGTGTTCTGAACAGGAATCACATTCTCATTTTGATACATGGACATAAGAGTCTTTTGTTCAGTGACAGCCGGCTGCCAGAGTGAGTGAAGGATGGTGCATTGTGGTTCAGCCACATTCTGTTTTTCAGCACTTATAGAGTCATAGAGATGTACGATATGGAAACAGACCCTTCGGTCCAACCTGTCCATGCTGACAGCACCCGGTCCAAACCCTTCCTATTCAAATACCTATCCAAATGTCTCTCAAATGTTGTAATTGTACCAGCCTCCACCACTTCCTCTGGCAGCTCATTCCATACATATACTACTCTCTGTGTGAAAAAGTTGCCCCTTAGGTCTCTTTTATATCTTTCGCCTCTCACCCTAAACCTATGCCCTCTAGTTCTGGACTCCCCCAACCCAGGGAAAAGACATTGCCTATTTACCCTATCCATGCCCTTCATAATTTTGTAAACCTCTATAAGGTCACCCCTCAGCCTCTGACGCTCCAGGGAAAACAGCTCCAGCCTGTTAAGCCTCTTCCTATAGCTCAAATCCTCCAACCCTGGCAACATCCTTGTAAATCTTTTCCGAACCCTTTCAAATTTCACAACACTTTTCTGATATGAAGGAGACCAGAACTGCACGCAATATTCCAACAGTGGCCTAACCAATGTCCTGTACAGCCCGCAACATGACCTCCCAACCTCTGTACTCAATACTCTGACAATAAAGAAAAGCATACTAAACGCCTTCTTCACTATCCTATCTACCTGCGACTCCACTTTCAAGGAGCTATGAACCTGCACTCCAAGGTCTCTTTGTTCAGCAACACTCCCTAGGACTTTACCATTAAGTGTATAAGTCCTGCTAAGATTTGCTTTCCCAAAATGCAGCACGTCGTATTTATCTGAATTAAACTCCACCTGCCACTTCTCAGTCCATTGGCCCATCTGGTCAAGATCCTGTTGTAATCTAAGGTAATCCTCTTCGCTGTCCACTACACCTCCAATGTTGGTGTCTGAACGTTGCTCTTGCAAACAGCTTATTTTAAATGACTGTTCTTGCAAATCACTCTGTTTTACTTTGAAATGCTAGTTCAATGACCATGGAAGAATTTGATAGTCAGTTCTTGCAATGCAGTAATGGGCTACCTGGTACTAAATAAGGTTGCACAAGTGAACTGATTTCAGATAGTCATTCCAACAAGATATAAGACTATAAGACATAGGAGTGAACGAAGGCCATTCAGCCTATTGAGTCCACTCCTCCCATTCAATCATGGCTGATGGGTGTTTCATCGCCAATTACCCGCACTCTCTCCATATCCCTTAATTCTTTGCGAGATTAAGAATTTATCAATCTCTGCCTTGAAGCGTCCCAACCTCCAGTGCGCTCCAGTGTCAATGAATTCCTCAGGCCCACCACTCTCTGGCTGAGGAAATGTCTCCTCATATCCGCTCTAAATTGACCCCCTCTAATTTTAAGGCTGTGCCCACTGGTCCTGGTATCCCCGCCTGATGGAAAGAAAATTCCCAGCATTCTACCTTTCTAAGTCATGCATTATCTTGCAAGTTTCTATCAGATCTCCTCTCAAACTTCTCAACTGAAATGAATTCAATCCCAGGATCCTCAGCCCTTCATCAGACTTTAGGCCTACCATTCCAGGGATCACCTGTGTGAATCTCCGCAGGACATGGTCCAGTGCCAGTATGTCCTTCCTGAGGTGTGGGGCCCAAACCTGGACACAGTATTCTAAATCAAGCCTAACCAGAGCTTTATAAAGTCTCAGTAGCACACTGCTGCTTTTGCATTCCAACCCTCGAGGTAAATGATAACATTACATTTGCTTTCTTCATCACAGACTCAACCTGCAAGTCAACCTTAAGAGAATCCTGGACTAGCACTCCCAGATCTCTTTGTACTTTGGCTTTATGAATTTTCTCACCATTTAGAAAATAGTCCATGCCTGTATTCTTTTTTCAAGTGCAAGACCTTGCATTTGCTCACATTGAATTTTATCAACTATTTCTTAGACCACTCTCCTAAACTGTCTAAATCTTTCTGCAGCCTCCCCACTTCCTCAGTACTACCTGCCTGTCCACCTAATTTTGTATCATCGGCAAACTTCGCCAGAATGCCCCCAATCCCTTCATCCAGATCATTAATACATAAAGTGAACATCTGTAGCCCCAACACTGAACCCTGCGGGACACCACTTATCAGTAGCTGCCATTCCGGAAAAGAACCTTTTACCCCAACTCTCTGCCTTCTGTCAGACAGTCAATCCTCAATCCATGCCAGTAGCTCATCTCAAACAACATGAGCCCTCAACTTACTCAGCAGCCTCCCATGAGGCACCTTATCAAAGGCCTTTTGGAAGTCTTGGTAGATAACATCCACTGGGTTTCCTTAGTCTAAACTACATGTTATCTCTTCAAAGAATTCTAAACAGGTTTGTCAGGCACGACCTCCTCTTACTAAATCCACGCTGACTTGTTCTAATCTGACCCTGCATTTCCAAGAATTTAGCGATGGATTCTAGAAGTTTACCTACAACTGAGGTTAGGCTAATTGGTCTATAATTTTCCACCTTTTGTCTTGATCCTTTCTTGAACAAGGGGGGTCACAACAGCGATTTTCCAATCATCTGGGACTTTCTCTGACTCCAGTGATTTTTGAAAGATTACAACCAACGCCTCTGTTATGTCTTCGGCCACTTCCCTCAGAACTCTAGGATGTATCCCATCCGGGAAGGGAGATTTATCAATTTTTAGACCTTTTAGCTTTTCTAGCACTTTCTCTTTTGTAATCGCTACCATACTCAACTCTAGCCCTTGATTCTCTTTAATTGCTGGGATAATACTCATGTCTTCCACTGTGAAGACTGACACAAAGTATTTATTAAGCTCTTCAGCTATTTCTTCAGCTATCTCCCATCACTAGCCTTCCTGCATCAATTTGGAGTGGCCCAATTTCTACTTTTGCCTCTCGTTTGTTTCTTATGTATTGAAAGAAACTTTTACTTTCATTTTGAATATTACTGGTTAGTTTACCTTCATATTTGATCCACTCCTTCCTTATTTGGCTCTTTATTATCCTCTGTTTGTTTTTGTAGTCTTCCCAATCTTCTGATTTCCCAGTGCTCTTGGCCACTTTATAGGCTCTCTCTTTTTCTAGCATACATTTCCTGACTTCTTTTGTCAGCCAGGCCTGTCTAATTCTCCCCCCACCCCCCAGGTAACCTTTCTTTCCTTTGGGATGAACCTCTGGGAGGTAACTGTGTGTAATGGTAACTGTGTCCTCCATTACACCCAGAAGCTCTGTCTTCCCCACTAGGCTCTGCTTCCAGTCAATTTTCGTCAGTTCTTCTCTCATGCCCTTGTAATTACCTTTATTTAACTGTAACACCATTACATCGGATTTGCCTTCTCTCTTTCAAACTACAGACTGAACTCTTCCATATTATGATCGCAGCCTCCTAAGTGTTCCCTTACTTTAAGATCATTTCTAAAGTCTGGCACATTGCATAGCGCTAAGTCCAGAATAGCCTTCTCCCTTGTGGACGCCATCACAAGCTGTTCCAAAATACCATCCTATAAGCATTCCATGAATTCCCTTTCTTTGCATCCACCGTCAACATTATTCACCCAGTCCATTTGCATATTGAAGTCCCCCGATGATCACCGTGACCTTGCCTTTCTGACATGGCCTATCTATTTCCTAGTACATCTTGTGCCCCTGGTCCTGACCGCTGCTGGGACTCCTATTTTGTTTTTTTTTGCCTTTGTGGTTTGTCAACTCCATTCACACAGACTCCACATCATCCGATTCTATGTCATTCAGTGTCATAGATTTAATTTCATTCTTAACTATCAATGCAACCCCACCCCCTCTGCCCACCTCCCTATCTTTTCCTAAGCTGTAAATCCTTGGATGTTTGACTCCTAGTCCTGAACCCCTTGCAACCACGTCTGTTAATTCATCTACTTTGTTACGAATACTATGAACATTCAGGTAAAGCACCTTAATTTTCTTATCCTCATGATTTCCATCACTTCTAATAATATGCCCTAAGTTATCCTTCCTTTTTGCTTCATTCCTCTTCTGCCTCGAACTTAAACACTGTGACACATGCTAATCTGTTGCTTATCTTTCGACTTGACTCCATACTCCTGTTGCTTTCCCTTTCCCTTTTCCCCCGACTCACAAGTTTAAAGGCCTAGTGACCACATCAGAAGGGTTCTCTTCTAGTGTAGTACCTACCCCTGGACCAAGAAAGCCAGATTCAAGTCCCACCTGCTGCAGAGATGTGTAATAACATTTCTGCGCAGATTGATTCAAAAACACTGACAGACATCACAGTAAAATCCGTTTGAGCTCCAGAGCTGCATTTAATTTAAAATCTGTTTCACCTGAAATAATGGCACTACATTAGGAACACTGATTTATGATTAAATAAGCAATTGACCAATCTTACTTTTGCATCATCCAGTCAATTTACACAGGTATTCAAATTGAACAATTCAACTGGTTCTTTTGGTTTTTTAATTCAACTGGTTTGGTGCTTCAGCAAGATTTCAAAGAAAGAAATTAGAATTCCAGTTTAAGACTGAGACACTGCAAAGAATGGATATAAAATTACTTTTGTTATGAGTAAAGATGATTGGATTGTCATTTGGAAGCCATTGCCCATTTTATCATCTCATGTTTCTTAATTCACATAACATCCTATTTTTCATAGTAGCAATGGCACTTATAAGTGGAGAAATAACTAAAAAAATTTGAAATTAGTTGCTCACTTCCCACATCTTCAGTAAATAAATGCAATAATTCAGACTCCTGCAAAACGCATCAACAAAAACATTTGTTTTTAACAGGTGTACAAGATGAATTTGTGAAATCTGTGAAACCATAAAGATTCTGAATACAGTTAAATGCCAGTGATAGATCAATTCATTCTCCTCAAAATATTTGCCAAAGTTAACCAAATCTTTGCATAAATCATATAATATTTGGAAATAAACTCTTTTTAAAAAAGCTGTTTCTGGGAGGAGAACCTCAGAAGCAACAAAACCAACAAGATTTCCAATAATAATATACACACTATGCATGACTAAAGGAGATCTTTACCTTGGCTTTTTTCTTGATATGTTTCAGTAGTGGGTACACAGAATGAGGTCCTGGCTGTGACAATGCACCAAAAGAATATTTCTTCAGTGTTGGTCGGTGGAATTGCCTGAGTTTCATTGGTCCCATATGAGTTGGAAAGAATGGCTGTCGAAGCTCCACAGCAGGAATGGAATGCTGGAACAGAAGTCAAAGTTACTAAAATTAAACACAATCCCAAATTACACTCCACACACACACTACTCAGCGATAACAGATAGACTCAGAAATAAAATTAATCTGAAAAATACCTATCAATGTATGTCTGTTCTTTCTAAAAGACTATCCGAAATAGGCAGATAATTAGGTACTTACCTCCCATTTCAAACATATGTTTCTCTCCAAGATCCTTGATTCATCTTTTATTTCCACTATCACAGGGATACTTATGAAAATAATGAAATGAAGACAGTGTCTCTCAATTTCTGCACTAAGCAACCTTTCAAATTCAGTATTTTAATCTTCACTTAGTACCCCTTGATCACTGCTCACCCATACTACACAAACCTCTCCCTCCATTAGAACTCCCCCACAGCCACCTCTCCAACCTCACCATTCTGCATTCTTGCACAGAGAAGGCTAGCTCTGACAATGTAAATTTACCTACTCATTTCCAACACAATCACCTGCTCAATCTGAAGAAAATGGACTTGAAACATTAACTCTATACCACTTTCCATTGATGTTGCCACACCCACTGAGTTTCTCAGCACTTGGTATATTTCACATTTCCAGAAATCACAATATTTTGCTTTTATACCTCACATACCCTGGGAAGATTTCCCCAATTTACTTAAAATGGCCCTTTCAATATTTCAACTGCTCAGCCTTTGGCACACCATTGGCTGCAGAACCTGTGGAAGCACAGATCTGCAGTTCCCTTCTCTTACCTCCACCAAAATGAACTTATCCTATGCAAACTTTCCTCACAGCATAGGTTCCCCATTTACTCCCTCAAGTCCGAGGAGATTAAATTTGATGTATTTAGTGTAAAATTGGTTTGATCGTTCATCATTAGATCTAATTGGATTTCACATTCTTCACTGAAATACTCCGTTACTCCAGAGTTATCTGGAGTAAAGATAACATCTAGTTCGACTTGAATAGCTCTCTCCTTTCAGTTTTTCTTTGTCTTCTTCATCCTAACCATTAACACGTGCAAAGTGTTCATGGATATCATCATCGTCAGATTCAGAAAATTCATTTGGCTATCTTTCCCATATTCTTATCTGATTCACTTTGTCCTTGCAAACTGACACCTCATCTCTAATGTCTTTCCTCCTCAAATAGCCTTCAAAAATGCCAAACTCCCACATCTGCAGACATCATTTCTATAACTTACTAGAAGAATCTCTGCAATCAGATTTCCATCTGTCACATCATTACTTCTAAAGAGTCTCCAAGGATCCAGCTTGACCACCACCTCTTTCTGATCTATATTTTTCATTTGACGCTCCTCAGATATAGGGCCAGCTTCCAACTCTATATACAAGATTCCCATCTTAGTCATTTCTCTCAACTTTATGTTCAAATTCCTCCATAGTGATGTAACTTTCACAATCCCAAAAAACACCCAGTAATGAGCATCCTGTCTCCCACCATGGAACTCAAACATTCAGTGCATTACTACTGCTATTATTTGCCGAGGACCCCAGTTCTAGACTTCCCTCCTAAAGCCCTCTGCACTCCTTTACAGTTCTTCTTAAACAAACCTATTTGTCAATACATTAGTCTCCTTTCATAGTCACTTCTAACTCTCATTCAGCATTTATTTCTTTTTGATTGTGCATGTGAAACATCTTGGGACATCTTTCTATGTTAAACGTGCTTACATATATGCACATTCTTATTCTTGTTGGGTGTAAACTGACCTGTCCCAGTGCCTTATCAGCTTCCCTCTCTTCAAATGTTTTAGTTTTCCATATAGTCCCATACTATTACCCAGATATCTTGTTTGTTGGATAAACAATAATCCCAAATTCTTCTTTTGTGACGAGTGGTGAACTCATTTGAAGATTCTGCTTTAGCTGATCTTCTACAAACTCTTGGTCTTGAGAAAATAGAAATCATAGAAGTTACAGCACAAAAGGAGACCATTCAGTCCATCAACCCATGTCAATGCTAGTTCTTCAATGGGAACTACCTACTCTAATCTCATTTTCCTATTTTTATCCCAAAGCACATACTGTTCCTTTTTAAATACATAGAAAATTTGCTTAATAAAACTTCCAAGCATCACAAGCCCATTACTGATCAAAGTATGAAGAAGCACAAACCTGTTTTATATTTCGGGATCCTTTCCCCACAATAGTAAATATTCCTGCCTCCTCGCAAACTGTCCCATGGTGAACTGCTCAAGCCATGTACAACAATGGCAAGTTCTACCTATGCTTAATCTTCTTTCTTATGCTCCTCTCAAAACATCTCACATTCTGCAATTCATCCTTCCCCATTCCCACTTACAGTCCTCAGTATTTACCCATTGCTGAGATTTCTCCTCAACCCTCTTCCACTAGTCTCTGCTTTGTGACTCTTCATCCTTGTTGATTTCAACTTAGATCTAAACTGCCCTGCTCTCCTCAAATTTTCTATCACCTAAATGCTCTAAGTCACATCCGCTTCATTCATCTTACTACATTACACAACCTCTATAGCTCAGAGATCTTAATCATTAATGAAGTTCTCTCACCACCACTTCATCTCTTTTGCTACTTGCATTACCCTGCATTTCTCCACTCCCATTAGCATCATTTTCTATTCTTGGAAAAATCTCTCTTCTAGCTCAACCACACATTTACTCTAAAACTCCCAATTTTCTCTTGTCTGAATTTAAATATATGAGACCATCTCTGCTCCTGCTCCTTCAGCTTGGTTTTCGTTGTCTCCAACTTCAGCAAATCACTCACCATTTTCCACTCCTTCCACTTTCCCTAATATAGTACCTGGTTGGCTATTTTAGATCGAAAGGTGACAAATTCAGAGATATTAGGCACATGACTTATTTTTGATAGTCATTACTCAAAGTAAACTTGAATAGCTCTTCTCAGTTAGGGTTAAGTGATGGCCTGGTGGTATTATTGCTGGACTAATAATCCAGAAATCCAAGTAATGCTCAAGGGTCTAATTCCCTCCTGGCAGATGATGGAATTTGATTTTTAATTCAACAGAATTTGGGAATTAAAATTATTGATGACTTTGAAACCATTGTCAATTGTCATAAATACTGATCTGGTTTACAAATATTCTTTAAGAAAGCGAAGTGCCTTCCTTTTGTGGTCTGGCCTACGTGCAACTCCCGACACTCAGCAATGTGGGTAATTCTTAAATGGTTTAATTCTAAAATGGTATTCACAGCAGTATCAACCACAAGAAAGGAAAAAAAAGAGAATGAAACTGTTTGGACCACTTGACACCAACTAAGGCACAGGAAATGACAATGATATCCATGCAAAGTCCTTTGTACGACCATCTGAGTGCTAGAGCCAAAATTGGGAGAGCTTTCTCACACAACAGGCAAATAATACTTGATATAGTCATTATTACTGAATCATACCATATTATACACAATGTTCCAAATGTCAGTAATGAGGTGGCAGCACAAGAGGGATCTGCCCTAAGAATCCTCAACATTGACACCACCCTATAATAAGTCTCACAGCATCAGGCCAAACATGGACAAGGAAACCTTTTTAGACTAGACTAGACTTACAGTGTGGAAACAGGCCCTTCGGCCCAACAAGCCCACACCAACCCGCCGAAGCGCAACCCACCCATACCCCTATATTTACCCCTTACCTAACACTACGGGCAATTTAGCATGGCCAATTCACCTGACCCGCACATCTTTGTGACTGTGGGAGGAAACCGGAGCACCCGGAGGAAACCCACGCAGACACGGGGAGAACGTGCAAACTCCACACAGTCAGTCGCCTGAGTCGGGAATTGAACCCGGGTCTACAGGCGCTGTGAGACAGCAGTGCTAACCACTGTGCCACCGTGCCGCCCACTGAACCTCTCGCCGAATTTCACATATTTCCCCACCGCAGCTTACTTCAAAATGTTGAATACCACTAGAAGGAAGCACTGAGGGTAGCAGGGCCACAAAATGTACTCTGGGTGGGGGACTTTAATCTCTGCCACAAAATGGCAACACGACTACTGACCAGTCTAGTCAAGTCTCAAAGGACATCATTGATAGGCTGGTTCTGAAGCAAGTGGGGAGAAACCAACAAGGAGGAAAAATATACTTGACCTCATCCTTACCAAGCTGCCTGCTGCAGGTGCAACTGTCCATGGCATTAATAGTAAGACTGACCATTTCTCAGTCCTTGTGGAGATGAAGTGTTGAGAATACTTGTTGAGAATGATATTCTCAACTTGAGATTCCAAGTTGAGAATACAATCTAATGTGTTGTGAGGCACTCTGAGGTTAAATGGGATCATTTTCAAACAGATTTAGCGACTCAAAAACTGGGCAGCCATAAGATTGCTGAGGGTCATCAGTAGCAGGAGAATTGTACTCCAACACAACCTGCAACCTCTTGGCCCAGCATAACCCTCACTCAATCAGTACCATCAAGCCTGGTTCAATGGAGAGTGAAGGAGGCATGCCAGGAGCAGCACCAGATTTACCTAAGAGCTAGCAGCAAATGATAGATGGAGCTAAGCAATCCCACAACCAACACAGCAGATCTAAATAAAACAAAAACGTAAGAACTACATATGCTAGAGATCAGAAACAAAAACAGAATTTACTGAAAAAGACAGCAAGTCTGGCAGCATCTATGGAGAGAAATCTGGAATTGGAAAAGATCAATTTCACTCTTACATTCCCCCCTGCTCTCACCTTCACCTGGTCCATCTCTGACTCCTCCCTTCCCTCGCTTGACATCTGTTTCCATTTCCAGGGATAAGCTGGCCACCATATCCAATACAAACCCAAGACTCCCAAAGTTACTTTAACTATAGATCCTCAGACCCTGCTTCCTGAAAAGAGTCCAATCCATTCTCCCAGGTACTCCATCACTGTCGCATCCATTCTAATGATGCCAACTTTGACAAGGGGCCTTTGAAATGTCCACCTTCTCTCTCAATCAGTATAGTTGCCAGGGCCCTCAGCCGGGTCCAACCCACCTCCTGCACTTTGGCTCTCGCTCCCTTTCTTCCCTCCCTACAGCAGTGATAGGGTTCCCCTTGTCCTCACCTATCATTCCATCAGTATCCATATCTATAGGATCATTAGCTGCTATTTCTGCCACGTCCAGGGGGGTGCCACCATCAGACACATTCCCCTCCCCTACGATGTCGGCCTTCCACAGAGACCATTTTCTCCAGGACACCCTGGTCCACTCTACCTTCACTCCCAACAGTCCCAACAGCCCTACGGCACAAACCCCACCACTGCACAAGGTGTAATGCCTGCTCATTTACTTCCTCCCTCATTATTTAAGGTCCACTACAACCTCCAGGTGAAGCAGTGCTGTACTCACGGTCACAATGTGGTCTGCTCTATAAGTAAAACAAAACACTTTGCAGAACACTTAGGGTACTTTTTGTGGACAGAACCTGAGTCTTCAGTGTCTGGCATTTCAGTACGCCCCCTTGTTCTCAGGTTTGCTGCGGTGCAACAACAAAGCGCAGTGCAAGTGGAAGAACAGCATGTCATTTTCCACTTGGGAACTCTGTAGCTTTCTGGACTTCATATTGAGTTCATTGATATTGAATTTTCAGGCTTGAGCACCTCGCCCCTACTCTTCCCCCCCCCCCCCCGACTCGGCCTTCTCATCACATGGGCACTACTGCACACAACTCACTGTCAGCTACTAATAGTCCCTGTTAGCAGCTATTCAAGCCCCCAGGCTGACCTTATTCAATTCCTTTATCTGTTCAATGGCTTTTCTTTCTGATTGGGGTCTATGTTCACCTATCACTTACTCCTTCCCTTTCCTTGGCATAATTACTAACGTTTTCCTCACTAGCATCAGTTCTGAAGAAGGGTCATTGGACCCAAATGTTAACTCTGCTTTCTCTCCACAGATGCTGCCAGACCTGCTGAATGTTTCCAGCAATTTCTGTTTTTAGATCAGGCATAAGCTCCGCAGTCCTGCTACATCTGGTAGAGAATGGTGGTGGGCAATTAAACAACTCACTGAAGGAGATAGCTCCATAAATAACCCCATCCTCAATGAGGGAAGAGCCTAGCAGTGCTGTTACGAAGTTGAAGCATTCACAGTAACCTTCAGCCAGACATGCCTAGTGAAATGTCCAACTTGACTTCGTCTAGTGGTCACCAGAATTGTACATTCACTTGCCTTATTCCAAGTTCTTAAAATATATTAAAATTATTGTGTACCTGCAGCACTCCACAGTTGACATCCTGAAAATGCCCCCTGTATCCCAACTCTAGGTTTTATATTAGTCACAATCACTCTGTCTTATATTATCTAGCCAATCCTTTATTCTTTCTAATATACCAGCCTCAAAAGCTTATATCTTATTAAGTAGTCTTATATTGGATATCTCGGCAAAACCGCACAGATTGTCATCCTGAAAATGCCTCCTTTATCCCAACTCTGTCTTGTATATTAGCCATTCCTCTATCCATTCTAATATACTAGCTCATAAAGCTCATGCTTTAAGTAGCCTTGTATATGGTACCTTAGGAATGTTATTTGGAAATCTGGCTCTGACTTACTAATCTTTGCCACATTATACGTGTTCTTCTTTCAGTTTGATAATATCCTTTGTTGACTGCAGTCAATTTATCCCCTTAGAAGTTCATTTGCTTTATTCACTTAAATTCTAGATTTCCACTCAGGCTGTTCCTGAACATTCTAAAATTTCTGCCTGTAAGCCTCAGGGACCAAGTTATACTCATTCGATATCTTATAATTTCGAGACGCCTGCTCAGAAAGCAAAGCATACATTTCTGAAGCTCCGAATAATAAACTTGCTTTGCATGATTAACATCAAGTTTTCTTTTGGTTCTCTCTAATGCTTGGCTATCTTTCCAAAAGAATTGAAATTTCATTTAATTTTCGGAGGACTTGCACAGATTTACAAACTTAGGACCATGCCTTTGATTTGACTCCACGCTTTCCTTGTCAGAATGTTTGCCAAATTCAGGGTCCTTTTGTTTAGTACCAGGTTCTAAATTGCCATTTCCTTTTGCTCGACCTTTTCTCTTGCCTGAAATGTTCTTTCCCTTCTTCCTCCCTTTAAGGTGGTCTCTCTCTTTTCTGCCTCTCTGTTCAGGTTTTTAAAATTTCCATTTTCTGTTCTATTTCATGCTCAACAGTAATTGAATTCTCATTATCTAAATGGATTAGCTTGACAAACATCGACTCTTTAGCTACTCCAATGCTGCCTAACCTGCTGTGCCTTTGCCAGCACCACCCTTTATTAACATCGAAACGGATTCACCCATTTGTTCTTCAAATTTCACTTATTGTGCTTGTATCTCAATCCATATATTTAACTCTAACTCTTCCCTCCTCAGCTTCTTTGTAATCATTCAGGGATAAATTCTCCACCTCCTGAACGGTTTTAGCAATTACCAAAGCTATTTTGATACAGTAATACGCAATAACCTAATGTTATTTCCTTTTATTTTTCCGATTATTCGCACCCTACTTGTAATTATTCTGCTGTGAGCAACTTTTTTGTTCTGACGAGAGGCACATTTTGCCATTCCACTTCTGTTATTCCAGGGGTCATTAGAAAATGACAATACTTCTTTCACTTAGCAAGATGAAATGAGCTGTCAGTGGAAGTGGTGAAGGCTACTATAATTACAACATTTAAAAGGCATCTGGATGGATATATGAATAGGAAGGGTTTAGAGGGATATAGGTCAGATGCTGGCAAATGGGACTAGATTAATTAAGATTCTGGTAGGCATGGACGAGTTGGACCGAAGGATCTATTTCCTTGCTGTATATCTCTATGATCAGTTAAATATAAAGCATCCATCAACCAAGTATGGTTTGTTATCAAAGTAGAAAACGCACAGTTACTAATATAGATAAATTCTCATCTTCAAGAAAAGTGAGGAGATCTGCATGATTGGCTTTCCAAAAAATAAACATTTTGGCCATTGGATTATTCTTGAAGGCAAAAAAAAGAGTTCAATGTTACAGTGCCTGTTTCCCTAATGTTACGTTAAGTGTGGTCAAGGCATCACAGAATCCCTACAGCGTGGAAGCAGACCTTTAGGCCCACTGAGTCTACATTGACCCTCTGAAGAGCATCCCATCCAGACCCACACCCCCACTCTATCCCTGTAATCCTGTATTTCCCATGGCTAATCCACCTAGCTTGCACATCTCTGGATACCATGGACAATTTAACATGGCCAATCCACTTAACCTGCACATTTTTAGATTGTGGAAAGAAACGGGAACACCCAATAGAAACCCACACAGGCATGGGGAGAATGCGCAAATTCCACACAGACAGTTGCCCAAGGGTGGAGTGGAGCCCAGGACCCTGGCACTGAGACAGCAGTAGTAACCGCTGATCCACCATGCTGCCACATTTAATTGTAGCAAAGGCTTCCAAATGCAACTGGCTCAGGAAGCACAATCTTGAGAGATTTTTTCAAAAGAGTAAATAGATTTTAGATGGAACTGTTGTAGAGAGTGTTCTTTTCATAAATATATAAAATCAGCCAGTCTGCTGTCCAATTCGTTGTTCTTAGGAAGGTTTCCTCCAGCATAACTAGATGAAAACACAAAACTCTCCAAGCTAGCCCCAGCAGAGGTTTACAACAAAGCCAGCAGTTATACCATTTATGTGATTTATAAGAAACCTTGTTTAAAAAGTCGTTAATATGCAGAATTACCTTCCAGTCACCTCTTAAAGAATTCACACTAGGTATGTCTGCAAAACATGAAATAAATTCTTTTTTCTTCTTGCCTTCAAAATTTAAGATTTAAAATTTAAACTCAAGATCCTTAGAACAGATGAGCTAAACATGTCAACCTGATTCGCTTCACTGTCCTCTTCTCAACCTCATTTATCAAAAATGGTGTCAGATAATTGACTTCCAGTGCAAACTCCCTTTTGTGTAGATTTTTGTCTCTCCCCGTCTAATTCGAATGACCTAGATATTGTTTGTTATTTACTCGTGGAATGTGGACATCGCTAGCTGGTCTGCATTTATTGTCCGTTCCTAATTGCCCTTGAAGCAGTGGCGGTGGTGAGCTGCCTTCTTGAACCATGCAGTCCACATGTCTTTGGGGAGGAAATTCCTGGATTTTGACCAGTGACAGTGAAGGAATGGTGATCTACTTCCAAGTCAGGATGATGACTACCTTGGAAAGAAAGTTGCAGTTAACAGTATTACTATGTGTCCCTTGTCATATGCTATCCTTGTACTTCTGGAAGACAATTGATGTGTGTTTGGAAGATGCTGTCTAATAATCTTTGGTGAATTTCTGCAGGACATCTTGTCGATTAATGCATACTGCTGCCATTGAGCAATGGTGATCAAGGGAGAGCCAGTCAAGGGAGGCCAGTCAAGCTTGTCCTGGATGGTGTCAAGCTTCTGGAGTGTTGTTGGAGCTGCACCCATCCAGACAAGTGGGTAGAATTCCATATATTCCTGGAAACAGGCTTTGTGGAGTCACAAGGTGAGTTACTTGCAGTATTCCTAACCTCTGGCCTGCTCTTGTAGCTGCTGTGTTTATATGGTGAGTCCAGTTGAATTTCTGGTCAATGGTGACCCCAAGGATATTGCTAGTGGGGAATTTAGTTACAGTCATGGCACTGAATGTTAGGGTACTAAACAAAAGTCCTCTGAATTTAGCAAACATTCTGAAAAGAAAAGATTGGAGTCCAATTCAGACATGGTCAGAAGTTTTTAAATCTGTGCAAGTCCTCCAAAATTTAGATGAAAGTGATGCTGAGGAATCTTTCAGTTCTTTTGGAAAGATAGCAAAGCAGATGAGAGAATCAAAAGAAAATTTGACATTAATCATGCAAAGCAAGTTGCTAAGTTGGAGCTTGTGAAGTGTATGCTTGCTTTCTGAGCAAGCTTCTCGAGATTGAGATTCTTATTGAATACAACTTGGTCCTGAGGCTTACAGGCAGCACGGTGGCTCAGTGGTTAGCACTGCTGCCTCACATCGTCAGAGACCCGGGTTCAATTCCTGCCTCAGGCAACTGTCTGTGTGGAGCTTGCACATTCTCCCCATGTCTGCGTGGGTTTCCTCCGGGTGCTCCGGTTTCCTCCCACAGTCCAAAGATGTGCAGGTCAGGTAACTTGCCCATGTTAGGTGAAGTGGTAAATTTAGGGGAATGGGTCTGGGTTGGTTGCTCTTTGGAGGGTCAGTGTGGACTTGTTGGGCCGAAGGGCCTGTTTCCACATTGTAAGTAATCTAATCTAAATGTTAGATTGTTAATTATTGGAGATGGTCATTGCCTGAATGCCACTTGACAGTCGAAGCCTGGATCTGATCCAGGTCTTCTTGCATTTGAACTTGTTCATTTCTGAGAAATCATGAATGGTGCTAAACATTATGCAATCATCGGCAAAAATCCCCACTTCTGATTTATGATGGAGGCAATGTCAATGATGAAGCATCTGAAGACAGTTAGACTAGGCCACTACCCTGAGGAACTCCTGTAGCTGAGATGACTACCTGGCAACAAACACAACCATCTTCCTATATGCCAAGTATGGCACCAATCAACAAAATGTTTGCCCCGATTCCCACTGATTCCTTGATGTTAACAGCTTGCACTCACACCTCATGTCTGAAATTCAGATTGATCGTCCACATGTGAACCAAGGCTGTAAATTGAGTGCCCTCAAAGAATTCAAACTAGGTGTCACTGCAGTGTGTATGCTGATAGCACTAGTTTTTAATGACAGCTTCCATCAGTTTACTGATGGCCAACAGTAGACTGAAGACTGTTATTGGCTGGGTTGCATGTGTTCTGCTGTTTGTGTGCAAGATGTACCTGGGCAACTTTCCATTTTGTCGGATAAATGCAGTATAGTAACTGGATTGGAAGAGCTTGGCGAGAGGTGCGACAGGTTCTGGGGTACCAGTATGATTGCTGGAATGTCATCAGAATCCAAAGCTTTTGCAGTATCCCTTGCCTCCAGCCATTTCTTGATATGTGGAGTCAATAAAATTCTTTGAAGATTTCTGGACTTCAGAAGTGACGTACAAAGATATATGGACTTCAGTAAGGCTTTCAACAAGGTTTCCCAGGGAGACTGATTAGCAAGGTTAGATCTCATGGAATACAGGGAGAACTAGCCATTTGGATACAGAACTGGCTCAAAGGTAGAAGACAAGAGGGTGGGGGTGGAGGGTTGTTTCTCACACTGGAGGCCTGTGATCAGTGGAGTGCCACAAGGTTCGGTGCTGGGTCTTCTACTTTTTGCCATTTACATAAATGATTTGGATGCGAGAATAAGAGGTACAGTTAGTAAGTTTGTAGATGACACCAAAATTGGAGGTGTAGTGGACAGTGAAGAAGGTTACCTCAGATTACAATAGGATCTTGACCAGATGGGCCAATGAGCTGAGAAGTGGCAGATGGAGTTTAATTCAGATAAATGTGAGGTGCAACATTTTGGGAAAGCAAATCTTAGCAGGATTTATACACTTAATGGTAAAGTCCTAGGGAGTGTTGCTGAACAAAGATACCTTGGAGTACAGCTTCATATCTCCTTGAAAGTGGAGTCACAGGTAGATAGAATAGTGAAGGCAGCGTTTGGTATGCTTTCCTTTATTGGTCAGAGTATTGAGTACAGGAGTTGAAAGGTCATGTTGCGGCTGTACAGGACATAGGTTAGGCCACTGTTGGAATATTGCATGCGATTCTGGTCTCCTTCCTATCGGAAAGATGTTGTGAAACTTGAAAAGATTCAGAAAAGAACTACAAGGATGTTGCCAGGGTTGGAGGATCAAAGTTTGTGAGAAGATTTGTAGCTCAGGTGCTCGTTGCTGTGGTTCTGTTTGCCGAGCTGGGAGTTTTTCTTGCAAACGTTTCGTCCTCTTACTAGGTGACATCTTCAGTGCTTGGGAGCCTCCTGTGAAGCGCTTCTGTGCTGATTCCTCCGGCATTTATGCTGGTTTGAATCCGGTTGTCAGTTGCAAAACCAACGTAGTGTACAAAGTCCCATGCAAGGACTACACAAAATACTACATAGGACAAACAGGAAGACAGCTAACAACCCGCATCCACGAACATCAACTAGCCACGAAACGACATGGCCAGCTATCCCTAGTAGCCATACACTCAGATGACAAACAACATGAATTCGATTGGGACAACACCACTATTATAGGGCAGGCCAAACAGAGAACAGCCAGGGAATTCCTAGAAGCATGACACTCATCCAAGAATTCTATTAACAGACACATCGACCTAGACCCTATATACCGGCCACTGCAACGGACAGCAATTGACAACCGGATTCAAACCAGTATAAATGCCGGAGGAATCAGCACAGATCAAACAATGACAAGATAAAATACTGGAAAGAGATAGAGCACTTGGTGGTGTGGTGCAAAGATAACAACCTCTCCCTCAGTGTCAGCAAAATTAAAGAGCTGATCATCGACTTCAGGGAACAAGGAGGGGGGTACATCGCTATCTATATTATTGGAGATGGTCCACAGGGTCACGTTTCTGGGAGTAACAATCACCAATAATCTATCCTGGACCATCCATGTTGATGCAATGATGAAGAGGGCACAACAACACTGCTTCTTCAGTATGTCCATAAGGACTCTCACCAACCATTAAAAGTTGCACCACAGAAAACATTCTATCCGGATCCATCATGACTTGGTATGGTAATGCTCTGCCCAAGACCGTAAGAGTCAAGTACATTTTTCCCTCGTTGGATTTCTCATCACCTGCAGCAGGCTGAGTCTAGCAGATACGTCTGTTAGGACCCAACCAACTCAATAAGCCATGCTGCTACTGAGCCACTTTTGGATAGTGGCTCAGAAAACAGTGAAATCCCTCACTCAGAGTAAATTATGTGCCCTCCAAGTTGTTCATCAGCTGAGGGAGGACGTACATGGTAATCTGCAGGAGTTTCCTTGTCCATGTTTAACCTGATGCCATGACAATTCATGGTTCTGGAGTCAATGTTGAGGATTCCCAGGGCAACTCCTATCTGACCATACCACTGTGCTGCCTCCTCTGCTGGGTTTCTCCTCACAGTGAGAAAGGACATATCCAGGGATGGTGATGGTGGTGCCTGGGACATTATCAGTAAGGTATGACTCCATGAGTATAACTATGTCAGGCTGCTGCTCTCCCAATTTGGCACTAGCCCCAAGATGTTACTAAGGATGACTCAGCAGGGCAAAGGGCTGTGTCTTTCATTGTTGTTTCCAATGCCAGGTGGTCCATCCGGTTTCATTTCTTTGTTGAGAAATCAAAGTGATTAACACAACCGAGTGGCTTGCGTTGCCATTTTAGAAGCCATTTGAGAATCAAGCACACTGCAGTGGCTCTGGAATCACATGGGCCAGATCAGCTAAGGGTGACAAATTTCATTCCCTGAAGGACATTAGTGAAGCAGATGAATTTTTTTCAATAATCAGCAGTGATTCCCTCATCATTACTAGATTCATAATTTCAGTTACTTTGAGTCATAGACCTGTACAGCATGGAAACAAACTTGTTGGTCCAACTCATCCATGCTGACCAGATACCCTAAATTAATCTACTCCCATTTGCCAGCAATAGACCCAAATCCCTCTAAACCCTTGCTGTATATACCCATCCAGATGCCTTTTAAATGTTGTCACAGTACCAGCTTACACCATTTCCTTGGGCAGCTCATTCCATACATGCACCATCTTTTGTGTGAAAAGATTGCCCCTTAGGTCTCTTTTAAATCTTTCCCCTCTCACCTTAAACATATGCCCTCTAGTTCTGGACTCCCAGACCCCAGGGAAAAGATCTTGTCTATTCATCATATCCACGTATCTCTTAACTTCATAAACCTTCATAACGTCACCCCTCAACCTCCAACACTCCAGGGAAAATAACTCCTAACCCCAGCCTATTCAGCCTTTTCCGATAGCTCAAACCCTCCAACCCTGGCAACGTTCTTGTAACTCTTTTCTGAACCCTTTCAAGTTTAACAACATCCTTTCTAAAGCAGGGAGACCAGAATTGAACACAGTACTGGTAGTTCTCCTATAATGCTGTGGTTGTGTTTCAGCAAACTCTCGCTAAATAGAAAATCGCTCAATATAAATAATGGGCTCTATGGGAAAAGTGGGGTTAGGGACAGACCAGCAAAAAATATTACTCACGATCGCTTAAAAATCACTCAAAATTCTAACGCAAAGTATACTATAGTGTGAATGAAGATTGAAATTATATTTATTAATAAAACAAAAGTAAATTTAACATGGTACACTTTTAAATATCTAAGTAAGCTGCTCTCTCTACAGTACCTCTCACAAAAAGCTGCTCCGTTGGCAAGTGATGTCAGCACATGCGCAGAATGGCATGAAGACCAGCGCTGGCATTAAGCATACACAGAAGGGTGCAGAGACTTCAGTGCAGACACTGGTGCATGTGCAGAATGGCATGGGCATCGACACATGCACAGAATGAAGCGTGCAAACCAATCCCTACTGGAATCGCACAATTGCGAACAGAGCTAAGCATTCTCAAAAATACCATTCTCTAATTCTCCAGCAACATTATAGCCAAATCACGCTGCTAATATGCACGTTGTCCCAGAATTACCGGTCTTCCAAAACTGGCCCAACTAATATCCTGTATAGCCACAATATAACCTCCCAACTCCTATACTCGATGCACTAAACAATAAAAGCAAGCATATCAAACACCTGTATTTCACTGAACTCAAATTCCACCATGTGCCTAAACATTAGCTGAGTTACTGGATTAATAGTCTAGCAAAAATGCCACTCTGCATTTATCTCCCCTCTTCTCACCATTTATCAGCCCAAGCTGTTGTCTAGATATGTTTGCATATGCTTACAAACTGCTTCAATACCTGAGGAATACAAATGACATCCCATCTTCTGTGTTGTCCAGCTATAATTCAATGACTGCATAACTCTGAAGCGGTATTAAATGAAACCCAATTTTAGGGAGAAATGCAAGTGCCCAAGTCTACTCACTTGGATGATGTTGCCTCCAAATGTCCCTCGCAGTCCTTGCTGTTTGGGATAGTAAAACTCATCATTTGAAAGGTTCCAGGGGTCTTTTACTTCCGGCTGTGACATGTTCTGTCAAAAACAGGAAAGGAGATTGACTTCAATGTTCCAAATGATAACCAAATCTGACAGGAAGGATTAAATGCAATACAGGTACTTCGCCTAAATGCAGTAGTTGTGTTCCAGTGAAACCTCCTTCAATAGAAAATAAATAATGGGGCCTGTGGGAAAAGGAGGATGAGGGACAGAGCAGCAAAAAATGTCATTCACGATCGCTCAAAAATCACGCAGAAGTCTAACACAATGTATAGCACAGCTTGAATAAAGATATAAACCATATCTATCAATAAAACAAAAGTAAATTTAAAACAATGCACATAAAAAATATTGTTAATGCAAGGACAGAAGGTCATCATGGTGCATAAGATAGACACCCTCATTTCTGTTAAGCGAGCTATATCACATATTTTCTCCATGCGTTCAAAACGCTTTATAATATCTTGCTTCTCTTCCAGTGTGATAGCTTTTCTTTTCCATTCACCACACACAATTTTAACACCAGGACACTTCTTGTCAACATTCTTGCCCCTCCATTTTTTCTAAAAAAGGGATAATCTAGGAGCAGTGTACCTTTCACAGGAAGCTGCTCAACGCATCTCTCTCAGAAAGCTGTTCTATCGGTAGCTGACATCAATGCATGCAGAATGGCAAAAAGTCCAGCACTGATGTTGGCGCATGCAAAGAACAAAGCATGCAAAACTATCACTGCTGGAATTGCAGTACTGCGAATAGACGCAGTGTTCTCGAAAATATTGTTCCTTAATTTCCCCACCTACGTTATAAGCAAATCGCGCTGCCGAAGCGGATGTTATCCGAGAACCACCTGTACTAAAATATTTAGCCTAAATTGCCATTTGATGAAAGTGCAAATGCAATGAGCGTGTACTACAAACAAGATCGGTACATGTCTATGAAATTCAGGCCTGCACAGATGACTGTGTCCATGCAACTCACCGCTACTGGCACACAAATAGGTCACTGTGTATGTATGTTACCACATTAGAGATCCTAGTAAGAAATACCAGGGAACGGAGTATCAAAATAGATAAAGCTTGCTAAAACTATACAAATCACAAGTTACATCACACGAGAATACTATGGACAGTTTTGGACCCCTTAAGTAAGGAAAGATATACTGGCACTTGAGGCAGTCCTGAGAGGCTCATTTGGTTGACCCGAAGTATGAAGGTACTATCTTATTAAAACAGATTGAGAAGCTAGGACCTGTATTCATCAGAGTTTAGAAGAGGCAATTTAAACATGCAAGATTCTTCAGTGAATTAGCAGGACACATTTTGCGAAGTTGTTTCCTTTTGTGGGATAGAACAGAATCAGTCAGCATAATCTCAAGAGCATGGCTAACCCATTTAAGACAGGGGGAAACGAGGAATTTCTTCCTTCAGAGGATAGTGAACCTGTGGAATTCCTTATCTCAAGGCTGTAGAGGTTCAATCATTAAGTATGTTCAAGGCTTGAGATATGTTTCGTTAATCAGTAAGGGTTATGGGGATACGGCAAGAAATTGGAGATGAGAATTATCAGATGACTATGATCTCAATGAATGGCAATGAATCGCAATGGGCTAAATGGCCTACATCTGCTCCTAAGTCTTTTTGTCTTATAAAACCAGTGTACAGAGTAAGCCTGGGGAGGATGAAAATCCAGTCTGCCAGGCAACCACTAATGTTATACAGTTATAGAGGCCAATAGCATAAAAAATTCAGCACCTGTCAAAAACAGCCACCAACTATTCTAACGCATTTTCCAGCATTTAGCCCATTTGCCTTGCATGCCCTGCCTTCGCAAATGGACGTCTAAATACTCCTTAAATGTATTGAGGGTTTCCTTACAGACAGTGATTTCCAGATTCCCACTACCCTCTACGAACACAAAATATTTTCCTCATATCAACACCTCCTGCCCTTTAAATTAAGAGAGAGAGAGTGAGAGAGAGAGAGAGAGAGAGAGAGTGTCATAGAAACATATAACAAGGAAACAGACCATTCGGTCCAACTCGTCCATGCCAACCAGATATCGTCACCTAATCTAGTCTCATTTGCCAGCAGATGGCCATTTCCTTCTAAACCCAATAAGGCAAAAGCAAGTGATTTATTAGCATTGCTATTTGACACTTTTAATGGTCATATTCCTTAATTAAATGAAAAATCTATTTATTTCAAATTGTTTCTTTTCTGAAAGTCATATTTATGATCATAGTAAACTTTATCCAAATTAAATTTGTTCAACAGCCCCCAAGTGAGAGAAAAATTGTCATGTGGCTACTCCAGTATCGAAAACCCTTGTTCAGAAAAGATGGACAACCCTGGGTTAACAACGAAAAATCAGGAATGGATGTAGCAGTAATGCATAGCTTCGATTTGATTAGTAGTTTGCTGTACTGCTTAGCTCTGTCATTTGCACATAATCTATTTATCTTTGTAGACTGAAAATTCCAATACACAACATCAAAAAGAAAACTGGATATGGTGCCACACATTGACATAAAATTAGTGCTCACGGGGCTAGAATAATTTATCTGCATGGATTCATGTTTGGCTATAATAAAGAAATTCGGCAGGGTGTAATATTGAAGAATCATTGCTTAGCCTCAGCTATCTGCAACGGATACTGATGTCGAGGTGAGGAGGTTGAGTACAATCCCATCTGAGTTTGCAGAGAACATCTTTAAAAGGGAATGAAAGCTGTGAGGAAGTCACAACGAGGCTGCAAAATAACTTAGCTTTTCTTTTCCACTCATGGAATGTGGGTATTGTTGGTTGGGCTTGCATTTATTGCCCATCGCCAGTTTCGCTTCCGAAGCTGGTAGCTTTGGAAAGTACAGTGTAGATTGAATCTGTCTGGTGATATGTAACATCATTCACCTTTACAAGACACGGAGAAAGAGCACTTTTCATATCATGAAAAATCATCAGAAATATTTGTATTTACCTAGTGCCTTTTGCATACAAATCACTAACGATAAAGAGGTCTTACTGCAATTCCATAGAATCTTGGTGCAATCACATTTGGAGGCTGGTGTACAATTTTGGAGGATAGACATCCACTTTCTGGATAAAAGTTCATTGCCCATCATTAGTTGTCATTGAGAAGGTAGTGGTGAAGCTGCCTTTCTTGAACCGTAGTGGTCTAAATGGTGTAGTTAGACCCACAATGCTGTTAGGGAGTGAGTTCTAGGAGTCTGTCCCAACAATGAAGAAATGCCAATATATTTACAAGTCAAGATGAGAAGTTGCTTAGAAGGGAGCTTGCAGGTGATGGTGTTCCCATGTATCTGTTGCTCGTGTCTTTTTAGATAGCAATGGTCGTGGGTTTGGAAGGTGCTGTCTAAGAAACACTGGTGAATTTCTGCAGGGCATTTTGCATATGGTACATAAGATGCTGCTAATGTTATAGTTAACATACAAGACTATCGAGGTAGTTCTCAGATAACGTGCATTCCAGCAGTGCAATTTGCTTATAACGTCGCTGTGGAACTAAGGAACAGTATTTTCAAGCACACTTACACTATTCGCAATACTGCAATTCCAGCAGAGATCATTTTACATGCTTTGTTCAGCATATGCGCAACATCAGCGCAAGTCTTCATGTACACGCACTGATGTCAGTTGCCGATTGATCAGCTTTCTGTGAGAGGTACTATACAGAGAGCAGCTTTCTGAGAGAAATACACTGAGCAGCTTCCTGTGAAAGGTACACTGCTCCTAGATTATCTCTTTTTTTGAAAAAAAAAGGAGGCATTGTGACAAGAACATTAGCAAGACATTTCCTGGCGATAAAATTCCAGAAGTGAATAGAAAAGAAAAGCAACGGCACTGAAAGAGAAGCTAGAAATGAAAAAGCATTTTGAGTTTAAGGAGAGAAAATGTGATATAGCTCGCTTAACAGGAATAGGGGACTACTTCTTGCACTATGATGACCCTCTGTCCTTGCATTAACAATATATTTCAAATGTCCTATTTTCAATTTATTTTTGCTTCATTGGTAAATATGATTTATACCTTCATTCAGGCTGTGCTATATATTGTGTTTGATTTTTGAGCAATCATGAGTGTAATGTTTTGCTGGTCTGCATCTAACCCCACATTTCCCACAGGCCCCATTATTTATATTAAGTAATTTTCTATTAAGCGAGATTTCACTGGAACACAGCCAAGATGTTATAGGACAACTACTTGTACATGAAACAGTGGTGGATGCTTGTGCATGTGGTGCCTAAAAAGCAGGTTACTTAGTCCTGCATGGTGTCAAGCTTGAGTGTTGCAGTAGTTGCACTCATGTAGGCAAATGGGAAGTATTCCATCAGACTCCTGACTTGTGATTTGTAGATGGCAAAGAGGCACTGCAGAGTCAGGTGGGTTACTCATTTTAGGATCTCTAGACTCTGATCAGCTCTTGTAGCCATAATATTTATACGGCGAGTTAAGTTTCTGATCAGTGGTAACCCCCCCATGATATTGACAGCGTGAGATTCAGCAATGGTAATATTGTTCAAAGTCAAGGGGTGATGGTTGTTGGAGAGGTTTATTGTCTGGTACTTTTGTGACAGGAAAGTTACTTGTCACTGGTCAGCATAAGCCTTGATATTGTCCAGGTTTTGCTACATTTGGACACGGACTGCTTCAGTATCTGAGGCATCATGAATGGTGCTGAAAACTGTGTAATCACCATTGCTGATCTTATGATGGAAGAAAGTCATTGATGAAGCATCTGAAGATACTTGAGCCAGGACAGAACTCCTGCAGAGGTTGCTTGATGCTGAAATGACTGACCTTCAGGTTTTTTCATGATTCCCACTGACTCAAACTTTGCTACAGATCTTCATGCCACTCTCTGTCAAATGAGACCATAATGTCAAGGGCTTGTATAAAAGTTTATAAAATCATGAGTGGTAAAGCATAGGGTGAACACAAAGTGTATTTTCCCTAGAATGGGGGATTTCAAGACTTGGGAGCATATTTTTAAAGTGAGAGGAGAGAGGTTTCAAAAAAAAAAAGACATGAAGAGCAAATCTTTTACGGGGGTAATTCACATGTGGAATGAACTTCCCGAGGAAGTGGTGGATATGGGCACAATTACAACATTTAAAAGAGATTTGGATAAATATATGAACAGGAAAGTTTCGAAGGAAATGGGCCGGGAGCAGGCAGATGGGACTAGCTTAATTTGGAATTATTTTCACATGGATTGGTTGGACTGAAGGATCTATTGCAAACTATAGGACTGTATGATCTCCTGAGTTAAACTCTTTGATCCATGTTTGAACTGAGGGTGTAATGTGGTCAGGAGCTGAGTGACCTGGTAGCGCTGTTGTTTGAACTTCCATACTATATTGATGATCAAGAGTAGATTTAGGGATTGGGAACTGGGCAGGTTGTATTTGACCTGCGTTTTGCATCGAGAATAATCAGACAACTTTACACATTGCCAGTTAATTGCCAATGTTGTCGTTCTACTGGAACAGCTGAGTTAGGGACACAGCAAGTTCTGGAGCACAAGTGTTTGGTATTACTGTCAAATAAGTTGTCAGGACCTTTGCAGTATCCAATGCCCTCAGTGCTTCTTGACATCATGTGAAGTGAGTCAAATTAGCTGAAGACTGGCATCTGGAGACCTTGGAGGAGAACGTGATGGATCATTCACTTGACACTTCGAGCTGAAGATTGCTATAAATGCTTCAGTCTTACGTATCAGACTGATGTTCTGGCTCCCCAGTCACTGAGGATGAGAATGTTTTCAGAGTCCCCTCCTCCACGAGATGTTTAATCTGATATAACGGTTATGGAATCACTTTGCCCTGTCTATCAGTTGCTGTTTGTGGTTTTCGGCATGCATGTAGCTTTATCCAGTGCACACCTCATTTTCAGGTTAAGCTTACTGCTGCTCTTGGCATACACCCCTTCACTTTTTATTGAATCAGAATTCATTCCCTGGTTCAATGGTCATGGTGCAGTTAAGATTATGCCAGATCATGAGGTTACAGATTGTGTTGGCATATAACTCTGCCCCTGCTGATGGCCCATAGCATCACATCAAAGCCCAGTTTTCCATTACTAGACCTGTTCGAAATCTATCCCATTAAGCATGTTGATAGTGGCACACATAACAGATGTCACCCTTAATGTGGGAATAGGACCACATCTCCACAAGCACTGGGCAGTGGTGACTCAATCTTTGACCTGATGCCATGAGAATTCCTGGGATCCCAAAACAATGTTGAGGAATCACAACCAAATTCCTCTCAGACTATATAACACTGTGCAGCCACTTGTGTTAGACCTGTCCGGCCAATGGGACAAGATATCCTGGGATGTTGGTTGTGATATTGCCTGGGACATTGTAATGTGACTATAACTCGGTCAGGTTATTGCTTGACTAGTCTGAGACAGCTCTCCCGATTTTAGCACTTGACCCCAAATGTTGTTCGGGAGAACTCTGCATCATTGACAGAGCGCTGTTCACCATTTTTGTTTCTGATGCCTAGTCGATGCCAGGGACCCATCCAGTTTCAGTCTTTTTTTGAGACCTTTGAACAATTTGACATAACTGACAGTCATGAATCAATTACATTGCTGTGGGCCTGTAGTGACATGGAGTGTGGTTTGGGCAGGTCAGTTTATGCTACATCCAAAAGACAGCACCTCTAACAGTATAACACTCCAGTGCTGGAGTGGAACAAGAGCCCACACATTGAGTTAGGGAACTAGTATTACTAAATGAGTCTCAAGTAAAGTCCCAGAATTTTTGTCCATCTCTCTCACAGAGAGCTATATCTGTCAATCACTGAATGCATTGAGAAGTCATTACATTTTTAAATAATAAAGGAATTGCGGAAGATGTAGAGTATGTGGAATTTTGTAACAGATATAAGTCATCAAGAATCTTCATGAATGTGAGAAAGCTCAAATGGACAGAATGCCTATTCTGCTCCCATTTGTTATACTCTTATGGGAGATGGAAAGTTGGAG
This sequence comes from Hemiscyllium ocellatum, assembly GCF_020745735.1. NCBI lineage: Eukaryota > Metazoa > Chordata > Chondrichthyes > Orectolobiformes > Hemiscylliidae > Hemiscyllium > Hemiscyllium ocellatum. Next base: position 98,204,656 of record NC_083411.1, on the reverse strand, counting down.
AGAAGAAAAGCAAAACAAATATATTTGATATAGTATAACAATATATGATTCCAACACCGGATGAACTGCCAGCTAGCAGACAAAAAAGGCATCAGAGTAAAGTCAGAGGTTAGAATGATGTTGGCTCACTGCACACTCCTGAACAAATAACTAGGCATCACCATTACAGAATGCCACTGCATCACCTGATAAATGAAAATTCACGGGCATTTTAGATTTTGTTTGATATGATCGTGCAAACATGTTGTGTTACACAAGAACAGACTTTGAAAATCAGTAGCAACGATATCTCTACCTTAAAATTTTGTAAGAAGATTTGTAGCTCGGATACCCGTTGCTGTGGTTCTGTTCGCCGAGCTGGGAATTTGTGTTGCAGACGTTTCGTCCCCTGTCTAGGTAACATCCTCAGTGCTTGGGAGCCTCCTGTGAAGCGCTTCTGTGTTGTTTCCTCCGGCATTTATAGTGGTTTGTCTCTGCTATTTCCGGTTGTCAGTTCCAGCTGTCCATTGCAGTGGCTGGTATATTGGGTCCAGGTCAATGTGTTTGTTGATACATTGACCCAATATACAGGCCACTGCAGCAGACAGCTGGAACTGACAACCAGAAGCGGCAGAGACAAACCACTATAAATGCCGGAGGAAACAACACAGAAGTGCTTCACAGGAGGCTCCCAAGCACTGAGGATGTCACCTAGACAGGAGACGAAACGTCTGCGACACAAATCCCCAGCTTGGCAAACAGAACCACAACATATCTCTACTCTACTGACCTGCTGTGGCTCATCCTTAATGACACCAGTCTTTCCTAAAAGGATGCGACTCTTACGAGCTGATGATTCTTTTTTATTCTCTTTAGAAGGAGAGTTAGATGTCATCTCTTCTTTCTCATCAGGAATTTCTGGAAATAAACATTGCAGGTATGCATGTTTACCAAGACTGCATTTCAATTAATTTTTTTAAGTAAACAATGTAAAATAATATGACTTAACGAAATGGAATGCATTACGTTGTTCATTGCCAATCCCAGGTTTTGAATAAAGGAGAAAATCATGCCTACCATCATTGCAAATGCAGTTTTAGTTCTTAAATCAACCATAAAGTTGACCTGTTAAATAAACTTGTGCTTTTATATACTATTCCTGCAATTCAGAAACAATGATCTTGCATTTATATTTGCGTAAAGTTGTCACAAAACCCCTTACAACCAATGAAATATGTTTGAATGTAAGTCATTGCTCTAATATAGGTAAATAAAGAAATCAATTTGCACGTTGCAAAGTTCCACAAACAGCTCAGAGATAAATTATGAATTAAAGCACTGAAATATTGTTCATTAAGAGACTAATATGAACAAGACACTGGAAGAACTCAGTTACTATTCTTTCAATAGTGCAATGGGACTTTTTAACATCCACCTGAGATTCAACTCAAACATATGAATCTGCTGCTAGCAATCATTGATGTGTAAGAGCTGAAAATGCGCAGCAGGTCAGGCAGCATCCAAGGAGCAGGAGAATCGACGTTTCGGGCATGAGCCCTTCTTCAGGCTCATGTACCTGCAAACTCTTTCATATGATTGACTTTCAAAAACTCTTGCCTCCTGAATCAATCAATCCAAATCCTCCAAATAGGATTTTCGGGAGTTTTTCAGGTCATTACTGTCAAGTTTGTCAGCATCAGAACAGCAAGTAGCTCATGTCATCCAAGTTCACATAAGCTTGAATGAATATTTTCTCTCTGGTTTTCACCTTTGCTAATGTTTTCAGAGTTTCCTATAGCTACTTTTGTACCCCATATTTAACTCCTCATGTAGTTTAAACAGTGAATGCTAAAAACTTCAATAAGAAATACAGATATTCTACTTCTATAGCAATTTGCTGTTTTCTTATACTCAATAACAGCTTCAGTGATTGTGGAAGACATGCCAAAGAATGACTGACTAACTACCATTGCTCATGACTTGATTTACCAAGACTCAAGAGCTCACTGAGCAACCCCTGAGATTACAATCTCTCAGAGCTTAGAATTACATAACTAACTGTCACTCTGGATGAGAGCACTTCAGCATTTGGGCTCTGTGCCCTTTGTCAATTAAACTTTTCTTTGAAATTGCATTTTTTAAGACAAATGATGTGGAAAGTGTTGTGCTTTTATTTATACACTAAATTTCTTGTCCTTGGTGTTAGAGACTGCAAGTTTGGAATGGTTGTCAGAGAAACGTTGGTGAATTAGTACGATGCATCTTGCAGATGGTACACACCATTGCCATTGTAAATCAGTAATGAAAGGAGTTTACGTGGATGGTGGTGGATCGTGTGCAATCAAGCAGGCTGCTTTGTCCTGGATTGTGTCAAGCTTCTTGAGTGTTATTGGAGCTAGAGTAGAGGGCATTTCATCACACTCCTGAGTTGTGTCCTATCTATGGCAGACAAGCTTTGTGAAATCAGGAGATGGGTTACTCACCACAGAATTTCTGAACTCTAATATTCCCTTATTGCCACAGTATTTATATGACTGGTCTAATACAGTTTTTGGTCAATGGTGATCCCCAGGATATTTAGAAAGGAGAATTCAGTGATGGTAAAGCCAATGAATATTCAGTGATGGTAATTCCATTGAAGGTCAAGAGGTATTGGTTAGATTCTTACATGACTTGGATGCTTGGCATTTATGCAACATGAATGTTATTTGCCACATGTCAGCCCAAACATGGATTGTCCAGGTCTTGCTACATATGATTCCTGAAGAAGGGCTCGTGCCCGAAACGTCGATTCTCCTGCTCTTTGGATGCTGCCTGACCTGCTGCACTTTTCCAGCAACACATTTTTCAGCTCTTGCTACATATGAACACAAGAGTTCTGGAAGTCGCTACCGTGCACAGACCTCAGAGGCTGAGATAGCAAGAAAAATTACAGGAAACGCTGGCATGGAATAATAAACTGTGCTGAGTATTGCACAACCATTAACAAACTTTCCACGTGGAACAATAGTTGTTTTAAAATTTAATAAAAATCTATCACACTATGCAATATCTCAACTGTCACTTAAAAACCTAGCTAAATTTCTCATACTCCAAAAGATTATTTTGCAACTTAACTGTATATAGCTCAGTTCTGAATTGCCATATTTTTTTCAAACATATCAAACCAACCATGACTACTGTCTCTAACAGAAACTGGAAATTATCACCCACCACACGGCTTTCCAACATTTCAGACTGCACTAAGTTTAAACTTCAGGTTCTATTTGTACTAACTGAAGTCATCATAAATCTGTAGAGCTTTCAGAGTTGTTTCAGCCTTTTTGTTCAGTGGTAAAGTACCTGTAATAAGACATACCAAGAATTATGTTTTCATCATTCGGGTCAAGTGTCAACACAGGTGGTTCCAAAATTTTATCCATGGCTTGATCATCCCAGATGATATTATCTTCCCATCTTCCATACACCAATTCTTCATTATCAATAGGGAAGATGGAATACCAAGTTTTATCATCTTCTTGGGAAACTAGTGAAGGAAAGCAACAGTACAAGTAAGAAATTTTACCAAACTGACTTTGAGGTCTCATTTCTTACTAACAATAGATCATAACAACATTTCTTAATGCTAGTAAAATGCACCAAAAGACATCAGAGAAAGTTTATGAAACAATACTTGACAAAAATTGCAAGGTGATTAGGACAGTTTGTCAAATAGTAAGGTTTTAAGGAGTAGCTTAAATGAGGGCAGGGAGTTGAACTGTTCATACATTTGTTAGTTTGTAGAATATTAAATTTAAGAGACCTTCCCAGATAGCATTGAATTACTTTATTCTCGAATCAAGAAAGGTTTGGATGAAGAGCATAGCTGAAGGGTTGAATAAAAGGTAGAAGGTAATCATGATGAGTTGGAGCCAGAGAACAGAATTTGTGAAGGAGACTGAAGACAATGGCTTTAATCTTCAATAAGAGCATTTATCTACTTATTTGATACTGGAGGTCTACCAGCAGTACAGGCTAAGGATTAATTGGTGCAAAATGGCAATTTATTAAACACCAATAATGCACACAGCAATCACATTAACAGTGGTTAAAAATTTTTTAAACAGAATATTCACACAGCACACATCTTTAATACATAAACATTTTTTCTAATTTCAATAAAGGAATCTACTTTTGTTTCATTTTACCTACAGATATGTTTTGCCCAGGGATTTTGTTTTTCTTCACTTTGGTGATGGAAGCATTGCTGACAAGATCAACATTTATTACCCAATCCTACCTACCACAAGAGGCTTGTGAAGAACCAATTTTAAGACCATTACAATCTTTGTGATTGAAGTACTCTCACATTGCTGCTTGGTAGGGTTACACAATGTTGATCCAGCAACAATCAAGGAACTATTATATACATCCACACAACTGTCCTGGATTTTGTCACATTTCAGCGTTATTGTAACTAGGTCTCACTGGACAAAGTTAAAACGTTCGACTCTTGTGTGGAGAAGTTTTGGGAGTCAGAAAGAGGGTGCTTATCACAAAATATCCAGCCAGCGATCAGCTTTATCAGAAATAGCATTTATATGCCTGGTTCAATTGAACCTAATGATGGTGATGGTATTTAACAATGGTACTGCCACGTGGGAGATGGTTGTGATTTCCGGTCAGCGATCATTGCCAGGCACGTGTGTCAGATGAATATTACGTGTCACTTGCCAGATCACTTTTCAAAAAAGTTATTCCATTTCCTAAATTCCTTTGTAATTACTGACTAAATATCAACAGAAGTCCACTTCTGACCTTATGATGGACAGGCATTGATAAAGTTATTTAAGTTATTTAAGATAGTTGAACTAAGCAAAACTATAGTGTGAAATTTCATTAAAAGTAGATTACATTTTATCAGCTAAAAATGTGAAAATCTTCCTTGCACACCTATGCCCAGTCTTTAATTCCTTCATCAACACAAATAAAACATGTGCTATTGATGTGGTGTCATACCGTGCTGCTCTGGCACATGTTTATCCTTCCCTTTTGCTGGGATTGGAGGACCAGGCATTGTTGTTTTCTGAACTGGTGTGGGAGGCAAAGGATTCGACAACCAAGAGATGCCACGGTTTAGCCCTTTACAGAAATGAACATGTATAAAATTATTTTTGAAAGAAAACGGTTATCAGAGATGGAGATAGCAACAAGAAGAAGATTAACAATTAATCTAGAATAGTTGTTAAAAGTCTGCATATAAAATGGACTGAAGCCCAAAAGTAAATATTCACAAGCTTTTGCTGTGTATTAGTAATTGACCAGTGAATATTTACCTTTGGGCTTCTGTCTATTTTATATGAAGACTATGACAGCTATGAAAGGTGAACAGAAGCATTTTTTTTTATCAATCCAACCTATTAAACTGTCTGCCTCCTCATAAAAAGTTCTTATCCACAAGAAAAATAATAGAACAAACATTTTTACCTTGTTGTGCATTGTAAGCTGTGGCATTTCGAGTCATACTGGATGGCAGCCACCCTGCTAAGCTCGCTCGCTGGGATTTTGTAGTCTTATGTTTGACATCTTCTCCATTCCAAATAATGTCCTCCTCCCAGGGCAGCTGAGTGACCATGAGGAAATGCTCATCTAGAAGAGCCTCCATTTCGCTACGCAATTCCTTTTCATCAGTTGATTTCTCAGTTTCTTCAGAAGGTTCCTGACGTTATGCACACAGATAGTGACAATTAACAATACTTCCAATAAAGATATTAAACTTGTGCTTTCCTAGAAGCATACTGCTATAACAAAACTTAGCAATAAAGAACAATCATGTTCTACACATATAAGGTTATTAACATGTTTAATTAATTACTTTCACACAGCTAAGCACCATTAACAAAGAGGAGACAGAAGGCCAGTCAACCTGCTTTTGTGTTAGCTGAGCAAAGAACGTTTGCCAGGCAATCTGAATAGCCCTGATCTTCTCTGACTGTAAGCAAGTTTCTTTAATGTTCAAAACATAGCACCTTCAATGCTGCACCAGTACCTCAATATTTTATGTTTCAATATAACTAGAATTTATAATTAAAATGCTAATTAAAGTTGACATTACCCAAAAGAACTATGTTTAAAAATATCTTCTATAATTCATACAAATTAGCAGAACAAGTACTCAGCTATTTGAGTCTGCTCCACCAGACATTTAAAAGGTATTTGGATAGGTATTTGAATAGGAAGAGTTTAGCAAGAGTAGTCTTTAGCAAGTAGTCTGGTCAGTGTGAACAAATTGGACCAAAAGATTTGTTTCCGTGCTTATGACTCTATGATACTGATATTGTTCATTGCAATGGGAGGTTACGAACTCTTCAGAGTATGATATTGTTATTGCACAGTATACATTTTAACCATTGAATATTACTGAAAAGAGGGATACATTGTGACAACATTTAATCTTTCATTCAAGAGGTCAAATCCAATGGTGCCAAATTTCAAATAATCACAAAATTGATACGACAGGAGAAAAGCTGGCAGACTGATCGCTAAGTTGACCATATATCATCAAGGCACTGCCATGATAAAAGCAATGGGGACATTTAAGCTCTTAGGTAATAGAAAAGACAGCGTCATTTAAGACGTATGATTCATAATATATATATTGCCATTTATTTTGGGATTGAGAGTTAAAACAAGTGGCAGGGATTTTGGTCTGAATGTATGAGAGGTTTACTTGCCTGTGTTTCTGGAGCCATCATTTATTTTTAGAAGTTTGGGAGGATGTGTTCCTGGGATGACAATGGAACCACTGGAAGACTTTTACGAGCAGAGCAAACATTGAAAAGTATTAGTTCACTTTCAGTTTATAAATGCTCAGGATTGTTTTTATTTCAAGGAAAGAAACCTAGAGCCTAGAAAGCTTTCATTTTCAGTTTGCAGAAGTCAGATAAATGGAAGTTTCTCCTGAAGAATGGAGATAATTTAGAACAGTTAGGAAATAGGTTACCTCAGTGTACAGCTTTTAATGTGACAAACAAGTGATAATAAACTCAACCTGAACTTAAATTTACCAACGAAATAAAGAAATCAAATGAGCTTCCTTTCCTCAATTTAGATATGAAGTTGGATAAAAGATACGTAATTACTATTTACCCAAAGTCAACATTAACCGGTCAATGTGTACATTGGGATTTCTAAAGTTCCACATGTGAGATTATCTTTTGGCAACATGGTGAATTGGGTCTTATTCACCTGGCCACCCTGTCAGCTTTATGCTGAAGCAGGGCATATCAAATCTATTTTGTGTAATACTGGATACCGCGATCAAATTTTCTCGTTATATCTTACAAAAACTCATGCAAGGGCACATGTACATCCACCGTTAGAAACCATTCTGCTTTGCAAACAATTTATGAAATAATTTGTATGGTGCAACAGCATAAAAATGGAATTCTGCCCAAGATCATATCAGGTATGATCGAAGTGAATGGCAAATTAAGCTCACGGGCCTTACAACTGGTTCTGGCTCAAATTGCTTATGTTCTTACATAGAATCTTTCCTGAAATAAGAAGTCACCATGGAACTGACTGGGGATACAAAAAAGGCTGTCAGCACATTTTCCAAGAAGACTGACAGATGGGACCACCATTATTTGAATTATCACTGAACTACTAGTCTCACAGAGAATTCTTCAAAATAGCTTGAACAATAAAATACTTCAGCAAGATGCCTCAAGAAGATGTCAATGAGTGGCCAAGGAGCACCCTAGGGAGTTAGAGTGAAGAACTAATAGTCATGGTCTACATTGGTACCAAAAACACAGAAAAAAGAATGAAGTCTAACAGTCAGAATCTGGGGATCTCAGTAGAAAATTAGCAAGCAGGACCTTAAAGCTCATAATCTTAAGATTACTCCCAGCGTCACACTCAAATCAGAATAGAAATGGATGAATAAGATAGATTCATGTATGGCTGGAAAAATGGGCATTAGTTTCAGGGGTACTAGGACTTATTCTAAGGAGACAGAGCCTATACAACTAGACAATTTGGACTTCAAAACAACCAGGACTGCGCTCCTTGCAGGCAGTTTTGCTCATGCTATTGGTAAAACTTTAAGCTTCCTCAACAAAAGGGTAGGAACCATGTGATAACAACAGAAATGAACACCAAAGTGCATAGTACACTAAGAGAAACAGATAACACTGGAATACCAAAACATTAACAGCTAGGGTCAGAGAAAAGAAAGGAACAAAGTCTAAATCCAGGTATGAATGTGAATGCATAACGTGGTAAATAAGACTGGGAAAGTTGCAAATCTAGAAATATGATGTTGTGATTATAACAGAGATCGAGCTCAAGAATTTCAGGAAAGATAAAAGAAAAAAAGGAGAGGATTGACAGTATTGATTAAGGACACCAACACCGTGCAAATGAAGAGGATATTCTCCAGCATTTTTTTTTAAAAGGTATTCACTTGTGGGATTTGGGCATCACTGGGTGATCAGCATAAATTGCCTGTTCCTATTTCCTTTGAGAAGGTATGTGAGCTGCCTTATTGAACCACTGCAGTCCCTGTGCTGTAGGTAGACCCACAGTACTCCGAAGGAGGAAATTCCAGAATTCTAACCCAGCAACAGCAAAGGAATGGCATTATAATTCCAAGTCAAGATGGTGACTAGCTAGGAGGAGAACTTGGAGGTGGTGGTTATAGAGTCATAGAGATGTACAGCATGGAAACAGACCCTTCGGTCAATGCCAACCAACGATCCTAAGTTAATCTAGTTTCATTTGCTCATATTTGGTCCGTATCCCTCTGAACCTTTCCTATTCATATACCATTAGATGCCTTTTAAATGTTCCAATTGTATCAGTCTCCACCACTTCCTCTGGCAGCTCATTCTGTGTACACATCACCCTATGTGTGAAAAGGTTGCCCCTAAGGTCCATTTTAAAACTTTCCCCTCTCACCCAAAATCTTTGCCCTCTAGTTCTGGACTCCCCCACGTCAGGGAAACAATCTTGTTTATTTACTCTATCCATGCCCCTCATGGTTTTATAAACCTCTGTTCCTACGTATATGGTTTTAGATGGTTGTGTCCATGGGTTTGAAAGGCGCTGTCTGAGGATTCTTCGTGCATTTCTGGAAGTGCATCTTCTAGGCAGTAAACACTGCTACTACTAAGCATCGGTGGAGGGAGTGGATGCTTATAGATGTGGTGTCAAACAAGGCTATTTTGTTGTGGGTGGTGTCAGGGTCTTCAGTATGTTGGAGCTGCACTCAACTGGGCAAGTTGTGAGTATTACATTACACTCCTAATTTGTACATTGTAGATGTTGGACAGGCTTTGAGGAATCAGGAGGCAAGTTACTCACTGTGGTATTCCTAGCTTCTGTCCTGTTCTTGTAGCCAATGTATTTTTGTGAACTGTCTAGTTGAGCATTTGGTCAATGGTAACCCCAAGGATGCTGGCAGTGGGAGTTTCAATAATAGTAAATGTCAAAGGACAGTGTTAGATTGTCACTTAATGGAGATAGTCATTCACACAATGGTGGCTGGTTTAGATGGCCTTCAACAAAACATGTCTTTTCTCAGCAATACTCAATTTCCATACTCCCAAACAAACATTTTCAGACAAATTTCAGAACTAAATTGTCAGTCATTGACAATATAATGGAAAATCTAACCCACTGTTTGAAATAATTATGCAGAAAACCCACATCTACTTAAAAGGAAAGGGAAAACAAGGGCAATCAATACATTTTAATGAGTCCACAGAAATTTTCCAAATAATTTAGCTTTACTCACCTGGACCTCCACCATGCAAGTAACTTCTTCCTCTAGCATCTGCTCTTCCTCCCTTGTTGCCTTCAGTTTGAAACCATAATCAAATCCCTCGCCATCCTCTGGCACTCCCAGCATATCATACCAAAGTTGTGCAGGTCCATAGCGCCATTCTGCAACTTTTGGTCTCATGTCCGTTATATTATCAGCATCACCCGTGGATTGAGAGAACTTGGACTCCACAGGAGCCATCATTGTAATCTGATGGTAGTAATGACAGTTAATGGCAAAATATTTTGCATATAAATAACACATTTTTACTTAAGTATTCATTCATTCAGATGTGTACTGCCCTCAGGCAGGTCCTTGACTTATTGTCAGGTCATACGCCACCTTGATCCAGTTTCCTGCATATTTCATCAGTAGTTGTTTGACTTGGACATCTGCCCTCAGGACTTGGGTGAGGAGGCAAGTATCTATGTCCTTTTCAGCTGGTAACACTCAAATTAGGTGAGAAAATTCAAATAATCAGTACAAGACTCTGAAGCGTGCAACTCATCGTATTCCATCTCTATTCTTTTAAATCCTCAAGTCTACAGTTGCACCAGGTTTCTCACTGAAATATCCTTATCTTTTCCAATAAGACCGTAAGATATAGGAGGAGAATTAAACTCCTCGAGTCAGTTCTTCCATTCGATCATGGCTAACATGATTTTCATCCCCATTCTCCTTCTTTCTCCTCATAACCTTTGATCTCCTTACAAATCAAGAACCTATCTATACCTGTCTTAAAAATATTCAGTGGTTTGGCCTCCACAGCCCTCTGCAGCATTCAATTCCACAGAGTCACCACCCTCTAACTGAAGAGATTCCTTTCATTTCAGTTCCTTTATTCTGATGCTGTGTCCTCCGGTACTAGTGTCTCCAAAAGTGGAAATGACACCTATCACCACCTCTATTCCATTCAGGCCTCTCAGTATTCTTTAAGTTTCAATCAGATTTTCTATCTCCCCTCCACCTCCCCCCTACACCCCTATCCTTCTAAACATCAAGTACAGAATCCTCAACAGCTCCTCATGTGATAAAAGCCCTTCATCCCCAGAATTATTCTTGCAAACCTCTTCTAGACCCCTTCCAACACTAGCACCTCTTTCCTTTGATATAGAACCCAAACCTGCTCACAATATTCCAAATACAGTCTGAAGAGTGTCTTGTGCAGGACTCAACGGTATTTTGCTATTCTCGTATTCTTGTCCTCAAACGAACGCCAACATTGCATTTGCTTTCCTGATTGCCAAGTGAACCTCTCTGTTACCATAAGAGAATCCTGAACTGGGACTCCCAAGAACCTTTGCACCTCAGATTTCCAAAGGCTTTCCCCATTTAGAAAATAGTCCACACTTCTATTCTTCCTAGTAAAATATATAACTTCAAATTTAGGGCGGCATGGTGACTCAGTGGTTAGCATTGCTGCCTCACAGTCCCAGTGACCTGGGTTCAATTCCCACCTCAGACAAACGTCTGTGTGGAGTTTGCACATTCTCCACGTGGGTTTCCTCCATGTGCTCCCGTTTCCTCCCACAGTCCAAAGATGTGCAGGTCAGGTGAATTGGTCATGCTAAATTGCCTGTAGTGTTAGGTGCATGAGTCAGGGGTAAATATAGGTTAGGGGAATGACTGTGGGTGGGTTACTCTTCGGAGGGCTGGTGTGGACTTGTTAGGCCAAATGGCCTGTTTCCACACTGTAGGAATTCTAATCAAAAATTCTAATCAAACTTTCCAAATTGTATTCCATCTGCTACTTCTTTGCCCACCTTCTTAGCATGTCCAAATCCTTCTGCAGCCTTCCCACTTCCTCAACATTATCTCCCCCTACACCTATCTTTGTGTCATCTATAAACTTAGCAACAATACCCTCAGTTCCATCACCCAAATTGTTCATGCATAACAGGAATAGTTGTGGTCCCAACACTGACATTGCAGAATTCCAATAGCCACCAGCTGCAATCCTGAAATAGACCCCTTTAAATCTACTCTCTACCTCTGTCAGTCAGCCAATCCTTTATACATACAAATACATTGCCCCGAATACGAACAGCTCTTATTTTAGTTGGCAGTCTCCTGCACAGCACCTTGTTAAAAGCCCTTTGGATCACATCCACTGACTCACTACTGTCTAACTTGCTTGCTACCTCCTCAAAGAATGCTGACAAATTTCTAAGGCATGACCCCCCTTTATGAAGCTGTGCTGACTCCACCCTATTTTACCATGCACTTTCAACTACTCCACAATCTCACCCTTAATAATAAACTCTAACATTTCCTTCCTCAGTCTTGTGAATTTAATCTCTATTGCTCCTTTCAACCTGGATCATAAGTTTGGATTTTCCAAACTCAGTACTTTTAATAGTCTTCAGGCTAAACTACTCACCATTTGGAGGTCACAGAAAATTCTGGTAGATCTATCTTGCATCAAGCCCGACTGAAAAGTCACCCCGATCAAAGATCACCAATCTAAAAATCATCCCATTCTTGCTATTTTAATCTGATCAGGCTCCCTGGTGCCTCTTTTGTAATGCACTTTATACTTACATCATCTGGAGTATGTATTTAAGTACTTCAAGCTAGTTAGAAACTGCTAGAACAATGCAATGCCATTAGTGGAACTGAAAACAAAAACTTGTCCTGTACTTTATGATTCATAACATGGTGCCTTTTCCTTTACGCAGGAAAAACATTGCACAAACATACAAGGACCCACAAATTTGTGTTCCTTAGATTCTTGAGTCACTGGATAATACAATTCCATATTTTTTCGTTTCTGTTTTAAATGGATTCTGGGACATTCAAGTGATCTCTGTCTCTCTCACAAAACAGTGAGAAAAAAAAGAAAAAAGTCACTGTCTGCACAGGTATTACAGGTTAAGTATTTTGTTTCCATTTTAATCAGCATGTCAGTCTAAGTATACTAGGCTCGACAGTATGAATTCAGACCCTACTGTGGAGAAAATAGTCTGAGTTGATACATCAGTACAGTACTGAGGTAGTTCTGCGTCATTCAAAATGGTACATGCCCATTCAGATGCTTGCAAGTGCTACCATGGTATTGGTCAAAGAGGAGAAGGTGAGCTCTCTTTAGTAACCTGGCTAACATTGGCATCTCAACCAAAAATACTGAAGCATGTCTTATTGTACATTATCTTCCTGTTTTTTGGCATGCTGGTTATATTTTCCTGAGTTACAACACATGTTCAAAAAATGTATAAATTTATAAATTTTACTTTTTCCATTTGTTGTTTAGATTCCAATAATGGGAATTATCAGGTCTACAATGCTGTGATAGCCACTTAAATTTGAGGCATATCATAGGGAGAGATAGGCTGCATAATATGGATCCCTCTGCTTTCACCATAGTATTGCGTGGGATGCTCTGCAAATAAACATCAGTTTAATTCAGGTTTGTATTCGGGAAGTTGATTATATATTATTAAAACAGTCCCTGGGTTGCAAACAGGTTTATTCTTCAGTCCATTCATAAGTCAATTTGTATGCAAGTTGGAGCACAACGCAGGTCAATATGAAAGAGCAGTTCGTATGTACAGGAAACATTCATATGTCAGATCTTTAAAATTACAAACAAATTCGTAAGGGCAAGTGTTCACAAATCAGAGACACTTGCATATGGTGTAGCTGAACAACATCATAATATTTTTGAAACCTCTGTCCTTCACTCATTTCTCTCCTCCTATACTTGACCCAAAACATACCTCATCATCAGAGAGACATTGTTCAGGTGGTGGTGGCGCAGCATAATGATAGTCCCAGCCAGATTTTTGTTCTTTTGTTTCATCTCCCTCCCCTTCTTGTACAGAAGCTTCAGGTTGAGGTTCCCGATGTTTCTTTTTTCTTTTCCTTCTTGCACTTCGCCAAACCGATGGAATGTTCTTTCCAGGTCCAAAGAGACGCAAAAAACGTAACACCTAAAAGATAATGGAATTAAATTAATTAATTATCTGTTGCATCCTTACCAAACCATCACAACCAGATCTCCAAAGAATTGGAGATCAGACAATACCCTCCAAATATATGGCAACATGTCAAAGAAACTGCAAATATTAAAGTAACACAATCTATACCATACCATAATGAATAGTATGCACCAATAACAAACTAAGGGTTTCCAGGAAATTATTAGCTAAAATATTTGACCTACATCATCAACAATAGGCCTTACTTGTGACTTAAAGTGAAAAAAGTAGAAAGCAAAGACCAGCTGAAAGGCCCCGGTCACAGTGGTCTGTAGGTTATGGCTTAAAGCACAGCATTTTGCTTATTAATGACAGCATACTTAAAATACAAATCAGATTTTTAAAGTGCCATTTTTCGACTGAATAGATTATAGCTGCTGCGTCAATGGATTAAAACGCTAAAATATTGACTTTTAATTCCATAATGTATTGTTTTTAAAAAGAACTGCTACTGACATCTGCGAATATAAATTCAATGCCTGCCAAAGTCCTACGTGAAACCAAACTTCAATCAGCCGTCAAGAACAAGAATCTCAAAAAGCTGTTCAACTGCCAACATCAACACTAATGGTGCAACCTAATAATGCCCAAATCATCTTATCTGCTTTTCATAAATAATTAAGCAATTGATCAGCTAATATTTTAATTTAGTTTTGTTTTCTTTTGGGACCCATCTCTTATTTCTAATGTGCTTTTTCTGTGTTACTAATTCTTCTCATACTAAATAATTGAATATCTTATGTTTTGTTAATTCAAAACAACCTGATTGAATTGGCTCCTTTTAAAACACTAATTAACTTGGGTCTGGGAGAACAGTATCCACAAGAAGGAATCCTTTTCAAACTAATATTGCTGTAACCAACTGAGGGGATGGATGAGTACATTAGGAAAGCCTGTTCATCGCTCCTCACCCAGTAGTTGAGCATTTTGGGTATCCTGCCTGGGAACCTCACCCAGAACATGGTGGTGACATAGCAAAAGCAGATCTCTCATGGCATTAAGCAATATATTGTTTGATAAGTAACAAAAAATAATCAGGAACATTGATGGAGATTAAATGAAACTCCATTTTAGTCATATTGTTAGGTTCAAATTGTGGTTATGTTCATCATTTTTAGAAATTGTATATCTGTGACTGTAACAGCCATGTCTCTCTGTTATCTTTATTTTTTGACTGTGGATCAAAATTAGAACAATACTAAATTGAATCAATGGGAGTTGTAAGAAAACAGCTGCAGTTTAAAAAATCGTGTTTATTGGAGCTATCCACAGCTTGAAAGCAAATGAAGCGAACAGAAACTGTGTCTTCGCAGGTTCAAAGAACAAAGAACAACACAGCATATGTACAGGCCCTTCGGCCCACCAAGCCTGCACTGACACATTTTGCCCTTCCAGATTAAAACTGCCTCCACATCCCTCTATTCCCTTCCTATTCATGTATTCATCCAGATGCTTCTTGAATGCTGCTATTGGGTCTGCTTCCACCACCTCCTCTGGCAGCGCATTCCAGGCACTCACCACCGTGTGTGCGCAAAATTTGCCTCACGTTTCTCTTTTAAACTCCCCCACACCTTGAACCTACGTCCTCAGGTATTTGACCCCTCCACCCTGGGAAAAGGCCTCATCCTTTCCATTCTAACCATGCCATTCACAATCTTATAAACTTCTATCAGGTCGCTCTTCAACCTCCTGTGTTCCAGTGAAACAAACTCAGACTAGCCATCTTTTCCTCATATCTAAAATCCCCATACCAGGCAATATCTTGATAAACTTTACCTGTACCTTCTCCAAAGCATCCACATCCTTATGGTAGTGTGGTGGCCAGAACTATATGCAATATTTCAACTGTGGCCTAACTAAAGTTCTATAAAACTGTAGCATCACTTGCCTGTCCTTTTACTCAATACTTCTTCCAATGAAGGCAAGTACGCCAGAGGCCTCTTTTATTACATTATGTACCTGCACTACCACTTTCAGTGACCTGTGGACATACACATCCAGATTCCTCTGCATATCAATATTCCTAAGGGTTCTGCCATTCAGTGTATAATTTCCATGTGCACTTGACCTTCCAAAATGGATCATCTCACAGTTGTTTGAATTAAACTTGGTCAGCCATTTTTCTGCTCATGTCTCCACATAATCTATATCCTGTTATATCCTCTGACAATCCTCCTCACTGTCTGCAATTCCATCAATCGTCCACAAACTTACTAACTAGACCACATACATCTTCCTCCAAATCATTTATGCGGACTACAAACAGCAGAGGTCCCATCACTAATCCCTCTGAAACACCACTAGTCACAACCCTCCATCCCAAAAAGCATCCTTCCACTGGTACCCTCTATCTCCTGTGACGAAACCAGTTCTTTATCAATCATGTCAGCTCACCCCTGATATCATGTGACTTAGTAGAAGACTCCAACCACTCCACCCAAGAATTCCTAAAGACCATCAAAGACACTAAGAGCATGAAATAATGGTCTCCTTTGATGTAACAGCGCTGTTTACATCAACCAACATTAACCTGGCCAAGGAAACACTGACTACACTATTAGAAAACCCAAAGACACATACACCAAACACGACTAACTTCATCAGCAAGGACAGTATCATCAAGCTAGTGGACCTATGCCTTACCACACACTTCACCTTCAACAACAAAACCTAATGACAAACCAACGGAACACCAATGGAATCTCCGATATCAGGGTTCTTAGCATAGACAGTAATGCAAAGACTCGAACAAACAGCTCTGACAACCATCCAACCTAAGCTTTGGGTCTGCTACGTGGATGACACCTTTGTCACCACTAAACGAAACAAAGTAAAAGAAACCTTCAAGACCATCAATAATACCTTTACTGGCATAAAATTGACTAAAGAGGAGGAAAACAACAACAAACTGCCATTCCTAGATGTCACAGTAGAGCGAACAGCCAATGGGGAACCTCAAACCAGCGTCTAACAACACATACAGACCAAATATTGAAATACAGAAGCAATCATCCCAACATACACAAACAAAGCTTCATCAGAACATTATTTCAACGAGCCAACACACACTGCAGCACAGAGGAACTATGCCGAGCAGAGGAAAATCACCCATACCATGCATTCAAAAAAAATAAGTTCCATAATCTACACAGTCCACCATTTTCTCAGCAACAAACCCAAACAAGCAGACAAAACATGTCCAGAAACCCTAGCCACTCTCCCCTTCATCAAAACCATCTCAGAAATGACTGCCAGACTACTCAGACCCCTTAGCATCATGGTAGCCCACAAACCCACCAACACACTAAAACAGCAGCTAATGAACTAGAAAAAGTCTATACAGACAACAAGCAAATCTAATGTCATTTACAAAATACCATGCAAGAACTGTAACAAACACCACATTGGACAAACAGGCAGAAAACTAGCCACCAGGATACATGAACACCAACTAGCCACCAACAACATGACCCTCTCTTACTAGTATCCTTACATACAGATGAGGAAGGACACCACACCGACTGAGACAACACATCCATCCTAGGACAAGCCAAACAAAGACACGCACGAGAATTCCTGGAAGCTTGGCATTCCAACTAAAGCTCTTATCAACTAACACATCGAGTTAGACCCCATCTACCACCCCCTGAGAAAAAGAACAGGAAGTGACTTCACCACAGGAAATGACATCACCAACCCAAAGAAACACAAACATATAAATAGAAAACAGGAATTATCAGCAGTGCTTCGCTTGAGGTCCTCTGAAGATGTTACCTAGTAGGGTGATGAAACATTTGGAAATGAACCATCCAGCGCAGCAAGTAAACCTACATCCAGGACTTAGGAGAGCTAGACAGGGGCATAAAAAAGCTTTACCTGAAGGATTAAGGAAAATCTTAAGGCATTCTACATATACGTGAGAAACAACAGAATGGCCAGAGTGAGGGTAGGGCCAATCAGGGATAGTGGAGGGAATGTCACCTGGAGTCGGAAGAGATAGGGAAAGTCCTTAATGAATACTTTGCTTCAGTATTCACTACTGAGAAGAGCCTTGACAGTTCTGAGGTCAGCATGAAACAAACTGATATGCTAGAACAGGTTGATGTTGAGGAGGATGATGTGTTGAAAATTTTGAAAAATGTAAGGATAGATAAATCCCCTGGGCCAGATGGGATATACCCTAGATTTCTAAAGGAAGCGAGTGAAGGGATTGTTGCGTCTTTGGCGATGATCTTTGCGTCCTCACTGTCTACTGGGATAGTACGAAATGACTGGATGTTGGCAAATGTTATTCCCTTGTTCAAGAAAGGGAATAGGGATAATCCTGGGAATTACAGACCAATCAGTCTTACGTCAGTGGTGGGCAAAGTACTGGAGAGAATTCTGAGTGACCGGATTTATGATTACTTGGAAAACTATAGCTTGATTAGAGATAGTCAGCATGGCTTTGAGGGGGGCAGGTCATGCCTCACAAATCTTACTGAATTCTTTGAGGATGTGACAAAGCATGTCGATGAAGGTTGTGGGAGAATTGTTAGATTGGTGGCTGCCATTTTGTCACATATTAAAAGCCTGGAATCCATTTCGAATCTCATCTTGATGCCTGCTTGTAGAAGCCTGTATTTCCCATACCCAGCTAAGATGGTTGGCCTTGCAACTGCACTGATACCTGATAAAATTAATTCTTTCCTTGTATGTGGCTATTCTTCTCTTTGCATGGACCTAACGTAGGCTAAACCAGCGACTAACCGACACTGTCCAAACATTATGAGACTGAAGCTAATGACTGGGTAAGGTGCCGAGCTTGCTCATTATCCTGCAACTAATAGTTTGCTAATTGTTAAACAATCGGAACCTATATAATCACGCAACTCTCTTCTCGTCGGAGTGACTCGTGACCATTCGGTCGACTTGTCCCTCCCCGTGAGCTCACAATTAAACCAGTCAATACTAAAGTCTTGTGTGTGGCACTTCACCTCTAAATCTTCAACTGAGTCACCCAATGCATAATATTCTTTCATCCCCAATAATTAGCATAACCGGCAGGACTTCTACGTCACAAGGTTTCATGGAACCTGTTAAACTTTTCCCCTATCCTGTTGAGTGCCTCCCTGAGTTTGCAGATATTTGCTTGTTTTTCCATGGTTGTTGTCTGTCTCAGCTTCTCTATTGTCTCTGTCTTTTGGCTTGGCTTGCTTCACATTTTGCTTTGTTTTGTTTGTTTGCTCTGTTTGACTGACGTACACAATAATGGGATCGCAACTTTCAAAGATGGCCAGTGATGGGCTGCTCCTGGAGATGAGGGTACCTCATCCTACTTCTCAGCAGGATGAGGTAACAGCAGCGCCATGGTAAATACGTCAAGTGCAAGAATGAGGTAGGAGAACTGCTAGTATCTCTGAGTTCACCAGTCGACAATGTTTGGAGGGAGATGGGTGACAGTCATTACGTTATTCCTTTTACCATTGATTTGTATGGGTGGTTCCATGGAAATTGGCCTCACACAGGTTCATTTAAATTAAGCAAGATTTAAGATCACCACCAACCCTCTGGAAGTCCTCCTTCTCCCACGTCTGTTCCCACTGCACCCCCGCTCTATTCTTCACAATACCCTAAAATCCCTATTGCAACTCCTGACCCTGAACCTGTAATGGATGAGATCAGTGCCTTTGTTGTGACTTGCAACGGAGGACAAGTGACGCTGCAGCCGACAGTGCTTCTACACTGCCTCTCGAACATTGTCCCCATGAGGGTGGTGCCGCTGCAACAGCGCCTCTGCCTATATCTGATGCTTCACCGCAGCAGGCGCCTGATTCTACTACCTCTGGGCACCGCTACAATACCCATTTAAAACAGCGACAACAGCACACTGATTCTGAGGGAGGTGCCCCCTCGGATGTTCATAGTCATCTCGCACCACGGTTGCCCAGAATACACCGCTTGACAAGCACTGGACCCATGCTGAGGTCCACGGCATGCTACAGGATGCCCCATATCCCATTGTGTCCTGTCCCTTTCTATAATTGGCCTTTCAAAATTTGCAGCATTTATAATCGCCTTCCACATGATGCGCAAACTTTACTTCAACTGGCTTACAGTTCCTGTAGGGCTACCATTAAGTACTCCATTGATTTTTCCCTCCATACACTGGGCCACTGCTGAAGAGCAGTCTGACTGGCTGGGTAGATGTGTTCATGATGCCATCACGAATACTGCTAGACAGCAGAGTGACTTTGCTGAGGTCACTCGCTGCCTGCAGAAGACAACTCAAACTGTTCCTGATTTTTTTTTTACTCGTTTTAGGGATACATGGGAGAATTCAGCTGGCATCCCGATAGAGAACAATGAGAAACTCACAGTCCAGACTCTTATCAATTGCCTCTTGCCACATCACACTCAGATTTATAAAGCCCAGAACCTTACTTGGCAGATTGCCACTTGGAAAGGTACACTCACTACCCTTAATAACATGGACAGACGCAGTCTTTTTGACACGAAGCGCAACAGAGAGGCTTATTCGTGTTTAGAAAGTACACTTTCTCAATCACAAAGTTCATTTCGACCAGATAGGAAATTTGGCAAATGCTGGTCTTGTGGTCAGTTTGGCCACTGCCACATGGCTGCCTCACGGGAGCTCACACTTTAACAGCTGCCATTTGCATCGCAACACTGACACCAAGTATATGACCCTTCTCCCCATTCCCCTAATGCTTAGGGCTGCCATGGGGGGGGGTTCAGCAAGCTGCTTCGATACACCTCTCCCAACCCAATTTGAAAACTCCATGATGACAGTGGAGATGAGGTGGGGGGGATGCCATTTCAGGTTTGGTGGATTCCGGGGCCACTCATCTTCTGCACCTCCCTCTGCGGATCTACCTCTCAATTCCAAATCTGTCCGGACCGTAGGAGTCCTCAGTATACCCATGGTTGAGCCCCTCTCAGATGCTATCCCAATTACTGTTGGACCTGTCACCGTTCCCGACTCAGCTATCATCTCCCCCTCCTATCCAATTGCCTTACGAGGCCATGAGACCTTCTGTAAACTAAACGCTTCCATCCACTGTTCCCCTCAGGGTCTTGTCTTAGACATTCCTGAATTTCGCTAAGCTATGCTGCATTCTGGAATGATTGACGAACCACCGCCGTCATCTGCGGCTGCCCTCTACACTTGGCTAATTAACTCAATTTTTGACTCCATAGTTGCGTGGAACCCATTCATCCCCTTGTGCTCTTTTCTGCACTGGGTCCTGTCCCCTTCGTGATTTCCACCATATAGCTGCGCTCCCGACTCATTATATTCTGCGTTTGCAGATTTGTACTTGAATAAAGAGACCGACATTACCTTTACAGGTCTTTGCTATGTTGGACACCAGGGACACTCTGCTTGAGCCCCTTACCTGTGATGATTTGTCGTTGTTGCATGTTGCTATGCACTATCCAAATGGATTCTGTGTGCATTTACTGCTCTCATCGTTACCACTATCTTTACTGTTCAGGGCTCCTTGGCCATGTCTTCCCACGATTGCCCACGGCTTCTGGAGGGCTTGCTGCCCACACTTTGGACACGCCACCCTAACCATACCGGGTTAGTCCTTTCTACCCCACCACATACCGTCACCTTGAAGGCTGGCGCTCGCCTGCCGTCAGTATGCGTTAACACCCTCTGCTCCGGAAGGGATACGACCAGTCAATACTTCCCTCCTATAGCAGGACATCCTTGTGCTCACATGGAGCCCCTGTAATACTCCCATCTTGTCAGTTCCAAAACCTAGACAACCAAACAAGTGAGGTTTGGGCAGGATTTACACCCCTGTGGTGCCTAACACCAATGCTATTCTCACTAATGTTCCTGCCTTCACTGCTTGTTTTTCCATGG
Organism: Hemiscyllium ocellatum; assembly: GCF_020745735.1. NCBI lineage: Eukaryota > Metazoa > Chordata > Chondrichthyes > Orectolobiformes > Hemiscylliidae > Hemiscyllium > Hemiscyllium ocellatum. The sequence goes on along the minus strand of NC_083411.1, from coordinate 98,183,016 downwards.
TTGACCTCTGCTCTGACATTTTCTCTTATTAAATTATCCCCTGAAAGTCAATACCTTTTTGCCTTTACTTTTGGCAGCCGCCAGTATACATGGACATGGCTTCCCAAATGGTTTAAGGAGAGCCCCACTGTCTATGCTTCCGCTGTGCAGTGGACACTCGAAACCCTTTAACTGTCTCGCAACAGTGTCCTCATACAGTACACTGATGACTTAGTTGTCGCTTCCATCTTTGCTGATGCCTGCATGCAAGACACTGTTGCCTGCTTCAGTCACTGGCACAGGATGACCACAAAGTTTCTGTTGACAAGATGCAGCGCTGTCAGCCTAAAGTGCATTACCTGGGCTTCGCACACTCGCAGGGTACCAGAGCCCTGGCCCTTGACCGTCTCACTGCCATTACCAGTCTCCCTCCCTCTGCTCCACGCACTTAACTAATGACTTTCCTGGGGATGGTGAATTACTTAAGGCATTGGATTCCTGACCTTTATGAGATCAATGTGCCTCTCAGGGAGGTGTCTTCACCAAAACAACTGACAAACGTACAGAGGACACCTGAAAGAGTTTAAAAAAAAACTGAGTTCTGTGCCTGCGCTGGGTCTTCCTGATTACTCCTTGATGTTTATGTTACTGAGAAGGAGGGATATGCTTCAGGCATTCTGACACAAATGCATCGAGATCTCCAGCGCCCTGTAGCTTTTTACTCTGTACTGTTGTGAGGGGAAAGCTATCATGTTTGCGAGCCGTGGGGGCTGCCTCTGTAATGGTTGAAAAGTCTACCCCTCTTGTGCTGGATCGTACATGCACAGTATTTGTTTCACATTCAGTTTCCCTGCTGCTAAATTCTGCAGCAACTCAACATTTTTCTGCATCCAGTCAGATAGGCTATGAAGTCATCCCAGTTTCCCGTTCTAGTCTTACACTGCACCGTGCCACAGCCTTAAATCCTGCAACCTTACTTCCTGCCAACGACCATTCTCTGACAGCTGACCATGACTGTTTGCATGCTGTTCGTGAGGTCATCACCCCTTGCCCCTATCTTTCTGAGAACCCTGATAGATAACACCGATGGGTCCTCCTTTCAAACCTCTGAACATCAGTTACTATCTGGCTATGCAATAGGTACGCCCTCTGAATTCCTTGAGTCTGCTGCTTTCCCTAATGGTACTTCCACACAGGCAGCTGAATTGTCCGCCTGCATTCTAGCCACTGACAAATTTGCCAATATTTACACAGACTCCTGCTACGCTTTTGGAGTGGCTCATGATTTTGGCACCCTCTGGAAGCATAGAGGCTTCATCACTCCTTCGGGGAAGCCCTCACAACATGGCCTGCTTATTGACAATCTTTTGGAAGCCATCCTTCTCCTATCTGCTATATCAGTCAACAATTGTACCACCCATTCAGCTGCTGGGGATCCTGTCACCTGTGGTAATGCTTTTGCTGACAGGGCGGCCCATATAGCCACTACAAATCCTACTCTGCAGGCTTTGCATACACCAAAGATACGACAATTTCCCGACATTCCTGACCTGATTGAGGGCATCCACATGACTCAGCAATCAGCCCCCCAATCTGAGAAGGATCGGTGGGCCCATTTGTGCACAACAAAATCCTGCTCACTGCATCTTCTTACGCATCCTGATTTGCCCTAAGTCTCACCTGCATGTCCTTGCCCTAGCTGCCCATGGGGCTGCGCATGTTAGGAAGCGGGGCATGCTTTTGTGTGTCATGGTATGCACCTGATTTCACAACTGCTGCTTGCACTTTGCTATCATGGTGTCTCACTTGCCTGCAGAACAACAACTCTAAACCAGTGGTTAAGTACGACCACCTCCTGGCCTCTGCAGGCCCATTTGCTCAACTGCGGATAGATTTTGCACACATGCCAACAAGGCAGGGTTTCCACTACCTGAGAGTGATTGTTGACATCTTTTCAAAATGGGTTGAGGCTTTTGGCACCAAGTAAGATGATGCTCGAATGGTGGTTAAATGTTTGTTAAGAGATGTCATCCCCAGACTTAGGATCCTGGACTCCACTGACAGTGATAGGGCCACTCATTTCACTGCAGGTATTGTCAAAGCAATTAGTAAGGCTCTGGGGATAACCTGGAAACATCATATCCCTTATCAACCGCAGTCCTCGGAAATGGCGGAAAGGATGAATGGTACTACCAAGACTGTCCTTACTAAAACCGTGCAGTACAAAGACTTGCCCTGGCCTGACTCATTGCCCCTGGCTCTACACACAATCTGGAATCAGGTTAACCAGGCAACAGGCCTCACCCCTTTTGAGGTCTTGCTGGGCAGGCCCACGCCTACTGCATCTAGATCTCCCATCCTCCCTCCTGATTTGGCCTTGCTCCTGACACAGGAGTCTCCTTAATTATACCAAGGCTCTGTCTCAGCTTATCATGCACAATCATGACCTCATTAACGCAGCTATCGCTACCAATGAACCCATACATCCTTTCCAACCTAGGGACTACGTTATGATCAAGTTGTTTGAAAAGAATTCGCTTTCAATGGCACTTATTTCATTTGTGGACAAAAGGACTACCTCAGGCTGCCTGCCTCCTAGACTGGAAAGCTGCCCGTTTCCTTTACCACGGTAAAAACAATGACTGCAGATGCTGGAAACCAGATTCTGGATCAGTGGTGCTGGAAGAGCACAGCAGTTCAAGCAGCATCCAACGAGCAGCGAAATCGACGTTTCGGGCAAAAGCCTTTCATCAGGAATAAAGGCAGTGAGCTGGAAGCATGGAGAGATAAGCTAGAGGAGGGTGGGGTGGGGAGAGAGTAGCATAGAGTAAGAGCTTCAGGGCAGAGGAAATGACCTGGGAGTTGCAGTAGGAGAGGGACTCCCTGAGATTCTTGTAGAGAGAGGAGGAAAACTTCTTCAAGGCAGGCATCCTTGCAAGTTTTTACCTTTCCTTTACCACTCCCACTCTTTGCCTTTTGAGACTTCCATGCCTCGCAGCAAGAGGGCGCTCACAACCTTTCAGTGCCTTTTATCTATCTTCTTTCCTCCTTATGCCACTCTCCAATTTGAGGTTGAGGTAGGACGGATTGCTGCCACTCTGTAAGAGATTGCCAATGCCACGTCTTCGGCCTTTGACCAGCTCAATGTAGAGATGGTCGCCATCTGTACTATCACCCTCCAAAATCACGTGGCCCTTGACTACCTATTAGCCAAGAAAGGAGACACTTGTGCCCTTATCAGCTCTAATTGTTGTACCTACATCCCAGGCTCCAGTGAGGACGTTACTAACATTGCCGCACACATTCGTAGGGCAGCCTCCTCCCTCCATACTACTCCCCGATTGGATGGGTGGGTGGCCTGGTTCTTGGGCTGATACCTTCCTCCAGAGTCTTGTGGTTTTCATTGCTGTTTGCATTCTGCTTGCATTTACTATCATGTTCCTCAAAACCATTGTGCCCGTTTTGGCTTTCTACTGCTGCCAAATGGCTCAACCTCTTTCTAACTTATTCAGATCCCCATTCCTGACATTCCCCCACCAATGGATGATTTTCATGAATCTTATCCCTCGAGCCTGATGACCCTGACTCTGACAGTTACTTGGACGACTCTGAGCCCCCACCACCTAACGACCCCACCTCCACCCACCACTGGGTCCGCCTATGATCCTCCTTTTGCCCGCTTTTCTGAACTGCCCTCCTGATGTGGTGAAAAAAGAAAGGAATTGTAGGTGAATTGTGAGATTTGTGGCTGCCATTTTGTCACATATTAAAAGCCTGGAATCCATTTTGAATCTCACTTGATGCCTGTTTGCTAAAAGCCCGTTTCCATACCCAGCTAAGAGGGTTGGCCTTGCAGCTGGACTAATACCTGATAAACTAATTATTTCCTTGCATGGACCTATTGAAAACTAACATCTGCTTAATGGCTCCTAACTGACACTGTCTAGACATTACGTGAACGAAGCTAATGATTGGGCAAGATGCCAAGCTTGTTCATTATCCAGCAATTAACCGTTTGCTGATTATTAAACGATGGTAACCTATATAATCACACAACTCTCTGTATCTCATCAGAATGACTTGTGACCATCCGGTTGACTTGTCTCTCCTGTGAGCTCCCAAATAAACCAGTCAATACTCAAGGATTGTGTGTGGCACTTCACTTCTAAACTGGACCACTACGAGCGAGTCACACACTGCATAATTTTGTTCCATCCCAACAAAGGTGGATGGATAGTGTATATGGATTTTGGCAACGTGTTTGATAAGGTTCCAGATGGTAGGCTCATTCAGAAAGTAAGGAGGCATGGGATACAGAGAACTTTTGTGTCTGGATACAAAATTGGCTGGCCCATAGAAGACAGACGGTGGTAGGAGATGAGTAAAAAATGAGGTCTGCAGATGCTGGAGATCACAGCTGAAAATGTGTTGCTGGTTAAAGCACAGCAGGTTAGGCAGCATCCTATTCCTTGGATGCTGCCTAACCTGCTGTGCTTTAACCAGCAACACATTTTCAGCGGTGGTAGGAGATGGAAAATATTCAGCCAGGAGATCAGTGACCAGTGGTGCTCCACAGGGATCAGTTCTGGGACCAGTGCTCTTAGTGGTTTTTATAAACAACTTGGATCAGGAGGTGGAAGGGTGGGTTAGTAAGTTTGCCGATGACACGAAGGTTGGTGGAGTTGTGGATAATGTGAAGGGCTGCTGAATGTTGCAACAAGACAGTGGCAGGATACAGAACTGGGCTGATAAGTAGCAGATGGAGTTCAACCTGGAAAAATGTGAAGTGATTCACTTTGGAAGGTCAAAATTTGAATGCAGAATACAGGGTTAGAGGCAGGATTCTTGTCGAGGAACAGAGGGATCTTGGGGTCGATGCTGATAGATACCTCAAAGTTGCCAGTTTGATGGGGTTGTTAAGAAGGCGTACAGTGTGTTGGCTTTCATTAGCAGGGGGATTGAGTTTAAGAGCAGTGAGAATATATGCTTCAGCTCTGTAAAGCCCTGGTTAGACCACACCTGGAATATTGTGTTCAGTTCTGGTCGCCTCATTATAGGAAAGCTGTGGAAGCTTTTGAGAGGATGCAGAGGAGATTTATCAGGATGCTGCCTGGACTGGAGGGCAGGTCTTATGAAGACACCTCCTCCCTCACCTCTACCCAAGGCCATAAAGGAGCCTTCCACATCCATCAAAGTTTTACCTACACATCCACTAATATCATTTATTGTATCCGTTGCTCCCGATGCGGTCTCCTCTACATTGGGGAGACTGGACACCTCCTAGCAGAGCGCTTTAGGGAACATCTCTGGGATACCCGAACCAATCAACCACACCGCCCTGTGGCTCAACATTTCAACTCCCCCTCCCACTCTGCCAAGGACATGGAGATCCTGGGCCTCCTTCACCGCTGCTCCCTCACCACCAGATGCCTGGAGGAAGAACGCCTCATCTTCCACCTCGGAACACTTCAACCCCAGGGCATCAATGTGGACTTCAACAGTTTCCTCATTTCCCCTTCCCCCACCTCACCCCAGTTCCAAACTTCCAGCTCAGCACTGTCCCCATGACTTGTCCTACCGGCCTATCTTCTTTTCCACCTATCCACTCCACCCTCCTCCCTGACCTATCACCTTCATCCCCTCCCCCACTCACCCATTGTACTCTATGCTACTTTCTGCCCACCCCCACCCTCCTCTAGCTTATCTCTCCACGCTTCAGGCTCTCTGCCTTTATTTCTGAAGGGCTTTTGCCTGAAACGTCGATTTTACTGCTCCTCAGATGCTGCCTGAACTGCTATGCTCTTCCAGCACCGCTAATCCAAAATCTGGTTTCCAGCATCTGCAGTTATTGTTTTTACCTTATGAAGAAAGGTTGAGGGAATTAGGGCTTTTCTCATTGAAGCGAAAAAGGATAAGAGGTGACTTAATAGAGGTGTACAAGATGTTGAGAAGCATTGATATAGTGGATAGCCAGACACATTTTCCCATGGCGGAAATGTCTTTCACAAGGGGACACAAGTTTAAGGTAATTGGAGGAAAGTTCATGGAAGATGTCAAAGGCAGGTTCTTTACACAAGAGAGTGGTGGTGGCGTGGAATACACTGTTAGCAGTGGTAGTGGAGTCAGATACATTTAAGTGACTCTTGGATAGGCACATGGAAGTTAGTACAATGAAGGCTATGTATGTTAGTCTGAACGTAGAGTAGGATAAAAGGTCAGCACAACATTAGGGCCAAAGAGCCTGTACTGTGCTGTACTTTTCTATGCTCTATGAAAGATCCAATTCTCCCCAAATAATTGGAACACTGAACACTGGTGCAAACTACCTTGCATCATCAACAAAGAAATAAAAAGGGATCAAAGGAAGACTTAAAACAAATCAAATCATCCAACTGCTGTGCTCCAGATTGGCACAATTAAACGATATGATCCCTATCAGCAACAAAAACAGTAATTTCTGGAAAATCTAGCACGTTTGGCAGCATCTGTGGAGAAGTCAAAAAGTGTGGCGTTGGAAAAGCATAGATCAGGCTCTCGATTTCTCTTCACAGATTTTTGTTCTGAATGAGGATCACTGGACCTGAACATTAACTCTGGTTTCTCTGCACAGATGCTGCCAGACCTGAGTTTTTTCCAGCAATTTCTGGTTTTGTTTCTGATTTCCAAAATCCGCAGTTCTTTTAGTTTTGCATTATCCCAGTGTTTTTTTCCACCTTTCAAATCTACAACCTATGCGTGTTTGTTCACATATGTTTGGTTAGTTATAACAGGGAAGAGTTTATGTTAGTAATACAAATTTCTTTGTTACCCTTAGTTAAAAACATTTTTGTTTTGGAATCAACACTTCTTTTCTGGTTAAGTGAAAAGGTAAAGGTGAAGTCCTAGAGGACCATAGGCCTGGTCTGTCATTCGAGGCAGACAATGGTGGTAAGTTTAATTTAAGGATCAACATGTTTCATCAGACAAGGGGTAAAATTGACAAGATAGGACCTTCATGGTAACCTCAGCCACCATGGGAATTGAACCCACGCTGTTAATGTCATTGTCACAGAAACCAGCCAAATCAGCCACAAAAATCTAATGGCACGATCACTTTCAATCTGATCGAGACAGTTAGGTAGAATTTATCATAATCAAATATTTTCACATTTGTGATGAGTCCAGGAAAGCAGAGCTTGCTTTTCAGCACACACTATTGGGTTGTAACCATGATTTTTAACCATTACATACTTGTTAGCTACATACTTAATTTTATGCTTTAGCTGACGACGTGTCTTTTGTCAGAATTCAGCTGACCTTTATGCAGTGAATACAGATGCTCCTAACCCTCAAACTGGAGCTAAAAGAATAGTTAGTGCACTCAAATATATATCTAAATATGCCACAACAATTTCAGAGTTAAAATCCCTCTCATTTTAGCTTCCCCAACAAATTGACAATTCCAAGACAACATTTTCAGTTACATTCCCCAATTTAATTCACTATATGGAATCCAAATGAATCCACTTTCTCACCTGTCCTGGTCGAAATTCTGGGAAGAGTTCTGTAACATTCGGTAGTTGCTTCGTCGAATCCCGTTGCATAATACCTGCCAGCGGCAATGTGAGTTTATCTTCCTTCTGAGATTCATTCTGCCTTGATCGTGGAACGTGCCGATCTGTCTCAGATTCTGAATCAGAGGAACTGCTAAATTCAACCTTCTCTGAGGAAGATGAAGGAGCGATTATGGAAGGTAAAATGATCCCATCATTCTCATTTGAGACAGAACAAGGGAAAAGGGCATCAGCAGTACGCGATCCTCCAGGAGTACTCAGCACTGCTGCATTTACTCCATTTGCTGAGGAAAGAATAACAGTGAATAATGATATATTACTTTCTCTGCATCACAATCGTGTAGTCAAAAGGAGGCAATATAACATCCCCATTGAGATCACACCAAAATTTGCTTATGGTCACAGAAATTCCTGCCATGCTCAGTGCTTTTGTGTCATGATGATTGTTCAGACCTTCACTATTTTATTTTTCTAATTTTTGAGTAAAACAGAGTTGTGAATTGACAGTGACTTTTGGACTGAGCGCTGGAGCTTGTTCTAAAAAAAAACGAACAAACTTATATTTACTCATAGGACCTGACCTGCGAAGTTAATTGCAACTTGACTGTTGTTCAAATAACACTACATAATGGTCAAAGGCTGGCAAATGGTTTGATGTTTAAAGGAGCCATCACTGGGAGGATGGTTCCAACCAGTCTAACAAAGTGAATGTTGGAAAAAACTCAGAAACCAAATTTTAAAATCATTTAAACTGCATTTGTAGACAGAAAGGCTGAGAAAGCTACTGGAAGTAGCCTTGCTTGCCCTCCATGTATCCTCCCTTTACTAAGTTATTGTAAGTGCGGAGAATAGAACCCCAGTTTTATGAAAAATGTGAGTATTCCTCAGAGCCTACTTGAAGCAGTTTACATTGACTGGTGTCTTCAGAAATCCAGTTAGATACAATCCAATGTGCCTGTGGTACTACACATAATTCCAACTAGGTAAAAACAATGACTGCAGATGCTGGAAACCAGATTCTAGATCAGAAGTGCTGGAAGAGCACAGCAGTTCAGGCAGCATCCAACAAGCAGCAAAATCGACGTTTCGGGCAAAAGCCCTTCATCAGGAATAAAGCACCACTGATTCAGAATTATTCCAACTGCTGAAGTGAATTGGCAAGTTACATCTCTTTTGTTTTTCTTCTAATTTATCCGTTAATTGTGTCTGGATGTGTGCGAGCGGGGACAAAGAAGATTAGGTTTAAGTTATACAAACATTAATTGGACTACCTTGTTATTTCGTTTTGTTCTACCCAAGATGCAATATTAGTAATAAATTGTTGACTTGTTTTTGAGCTATAAACCTGGTGTCTGATATCTTCTTGATTTGATTTGTTTATTTTCATGTGTACCTAAGTACAGTGAAAAGCTTATTTACGAGCAGTAGAGGCAGATCATCGTAGGCAAAGACATATGGATCAAATGGTGAAAAAAGACTTAGACAGAGGTATACTGGTTTACAGAGTGTGAGCAGGAGGCAAGATCAATATAAGCAAGATCAGCATCATTTGAAGTTATAGAGTCTATTCATCAATCTATTAACAGCCAGGAAGAAGCTGTTAGTGAACCTGCCTGGTGCATGTGTTTAAGCTTCTATATCCTTGCCTCATAGAAGAGGTTATAAAATATCATTACCAAGATGCAATGGTCTTTCATGTTCTTAGCAGCCTTTCCACACAGCGAGTCATGTACATGGAGTCCATGGATGGAATGCTGGCTTCTATGATGGTCTGGCCTATGCATACAACTTTGTGCAGTTTCTTACAGTGCTAGGCACAGCAGTTGCCATTATTCACCTGGACAGTATGTTTTCATTGGTGCACCTATAAAAGTCCTTTGAAATCCTCTGTTTACCTCTGCATTGCCTCTATATTTTTTATATATAGTGACAAGAACAATATGCAATATTCCAATTTTGGTCGAATCAAGACTCAATAGAGGCTTAGTAAAACTGCCTTAATCTGTTTCCAAGACTGATTTAGACAGCTCTTTATTTTCATATCTCCATATTGGCCATCATTTCAGTTGAGAACCACCAGTTTGAGATTGAGCTGCTCTCGCTGAAACTAAATCTGAAATTCTGTCATGTTGTGATCACTACCTCTAGAGGATCATTTTCTATGAGGTCTCTTATTAATCCTACATTATTACATGTCAAGAAATAAACTAGTATAATCCTGGATAGGTTCTGCAATATGTTGCTCGAAGAAACTATTCCTGATATACTCAATGAATTTGTTTTCCACATTACCCTTACCCATCTGATCTGTGCTGCTAAAATTGCCAGTGACAACTGTTATGCTTTTTTTACATGAAGGATGGTGATTAGAGGCCTCTTACTGATTATATAATTTAAAGGGAGCATAATACTCACAGTATTAAAGCACCTTGGACTCTGCACATTGCAGGTAAGATTGCACTGAGGCAAGAGTACAGTGGCCAGGGGTCCAGAGTTAGTTTTGGAGTCATCGAGACATACAGCACAAAAATAGACCCTTTGGTCCAACTCATCCATGCTGAACAGATATCGTAAATTAATCTAGTTGCATTTGCCAACTTGGCCCATATCCCCCTAAATCCTTCCTATTCATATATCCATCCAAATACCTTTTAAATGTAACAATTGTACCAGCCTCCACCACTTCCTTGAGCAGCTCATTCCATACACACGCCACCATCTGCGTGAAAAAGGTGTCCCTTAGGTCCTTTTTAAATCTTTCCCCTCTCACCTTAAACCTATGCCCTCTAGTTCTGAACTCCCTCACCTGAGGGAAAGGACCTTGTCTATTTACCCTATCCATGTCCCTCATGATTTTATAAACCTCTATAAGGTCACCCCTCTGCCTCCAATGCTCCAGGGAAAACAGCTCCAGCCTGTTCGGTCTCTCTTTATAGACTCCACTTTCAAGGAACTATACCTGCACTCCAAGCAACACTCCCCAGGACCTTATCATTCAATTTATAAGTCCTGCCCTGATTTGCCTTTCCAAACTGCAGCACCTCACATTTATCCAAGTTGAACTCCATCTGCCACTCCTCAGCCCATTGGCCCATCTGATCAAGATACCTTTACACTCTGAAGTAACCTTCTTCGCTGTCAAGTACACCTCCAATTTTAGTATCATCTACAAATTTACTAACAATAACCCAGGTTGAACATTGAAATCATCTATATAAAACCAAAAAGCAGTCTTTTATTGTGGTTAATCCAAGATGGAGGATGGGAAAACGTTGTGACTCAGAGATGCTCCTTTTTTGAGGTATTTTCATGCTGGAGCTGATTTCCTCAAATTGTAGGAGCAGTAATTACTGTTTTATAAGCTGTTGCATTGTTTTGGAACTTTAGGGAAGAAAAGATCAAAACAACGCCACTTTAAAAAGGAGAAAGAGAGACAAAGGCAGTGACCACACGGGCAGTGATTTAAAAGAAGTAAATCTGCACAGCTATGTGACCAAACACTTTGTGTCAGACATAAATTAAATTTGAAGTATTCTTGAGAAATATCTATTCCTAAATCAAATTCCTGAACTTTGAACAGACACCTTCAGTTTGGCAACTAACCCTGGGAATACTTCCCGTGACAGCCTGCCACTGGAAATTATTGGAGCCAGTCAATCTCAGCAATGCTGGGGGTTAATCCCAGCAGCTTCTCCTCGCTCTCCACTCCAGATGAAAACGAAACACCAGAAAGTGACCCACACAGGAAACCAGGGACTTTCACATCCAAATCCCACCTTGACGTAATGCAGTTCTTTAACTGATCCAGCTGTGGTTCGAGACTGGGTTCTGGGAGCAAACTCCCCTGCTCCGTCCCCCAGGCCAACCCCCTCCAAAACTGCATACCATTTCCCTGTCACCTCTTTCAGATCTGGTCTGCTGGTGGGATAGAATATATGCAGAAATGGTCAAGGCACTAACTGCAATATGGTATTTAAAGTACGATTCCATGAGCATGACTGCATCAGGCTGTTGCTTGACTAGTCTGTGAGACAGCTCTTGAGTCTGTGACAGTCTGAGAATCAACGCATTGTTGTGGCCTGGAGTCACATGTAGGCCAGACTAGATAACAAAGGCCATTTACCTTCACTCAACGACATTAGTAAACTATATATCTTTTCACAATAATCAACAGTGAATTCCTGTTCATCATTCAATATTTAATTCCAGATTTTTCCTTTTCAAATTCAAATCTCATCATCTGCTATGGTGAGATTTGAACCTGGATCTCTGGATTACCAACATCATTTTCACTATGCCACAGCCTCCCCTCAGTCCCAGCTACCAGCTGCGTGAGATCCAATACATATTAGCATGGTAGTGACTCTGCTTCTCTTGCCTAATTTATTTTAAAAATCCATTGTTGCAATTCATCTGGATCAGAGATTTTATCATCTTTAAGTCTGACTTGTTTATTTCACATTTTTAATTTCAATATTGAATATTCTTCATATTTTTGATGATCGTGATGTTTGAGAAGAAATGACATCACCAACCCAAGGAAATCGAAACACAAATAGAAAGTGGGTCACTAACACCAGTGCTTCACCGGAGACTCACTGATAATGTTACCTAGTATGGTGACGGAATGTCTGAAAATGAGCAAACGTACATACATTTTTGATGATTTACAAGGTTTAATCAGAATTTCAGTTGCAGAACATGGATCTAAAGTGAATAACTTTGATTTGATTTATAAATATTTGATCCTGATCATGAACTACCATAGTCTGATAAATTTCTTGGTATGGCAAAGGCCCACATATAAAGCTGTTTAATTTAGGAGATACAACTTGCACAAATATGCAGTAATTCCTCTGCTTTCTCTTCCCCAGTAGTTTAAAAATGGATGGATGCAATACATCAAGACCAAACATTTTATCATCATCTTTAGTTTTCATTAGTTCATTTAACAAATGTTTTTTCTTCTATGTACTTAGCTAATTATTCATCATTCAACTTCATGTCTATCTGTTCTACCATCCTGGTAAATACCAATTCAATTATTGAACATTTCTCCCATCATTTTAATAATATGTACGACATTATCCCATCCCAGCCTTCCTATTTTTGTTTGATAGGTCTGTAAAATATAGATCACTGAAAAATGGCTAATATAACAGCCCTATTAAAGGAGGGAGAGAGGACATCAGGTTTCTGAAACATTAAGACCAGTTCTAGTGCAGGTGAGACCTGTACAAACTGGATGGATGCATGTTTACAGGATTGAACTGATACTTTCGCAGGGAGATAATGGTGAGATTTGAAAGTGGTGCGTTGGGGTTGGTTTAAACTAGCTTGTCAGGGAATGGGAACCTGAGGGAGGAACCCAAATGTGAAGGGAACTAAGCTGGTAAAAGGAAGTTGAAAAGCTACAAGAGAATTGAGATGACAGGAGAAATAAAGTGGAGCATCAAGTTTGTCTCAAATACTGAATAATATGAAAAAAGCTAAGATAAGAGTACTCTACCCAAATGCATTTACATCATGTGGGATGATTTAGAGTATAAGTAGAGGTAAGCAATAACAATATAATTGCTATTACAGAAAATGGCTGCATAGTAATCAGCATTAGGAATTGTATATTCAAGACTATTCGCTGTTTAGGTAGGGCAGACAACTGGGAAAGGATGTGACGTTGCAGAGAGAAGGCATCAGTACATTTGTGAAACAGGATCTGAGATCAGAACAGCAACGTGTGGAATCTGTTTGGGTGGAATTAAGGAATGGCAGGGAGCAGCAAAATAATAGTGCTCATGTGGGTCATGGTGTAAGTCAAAGATGAGAGAAGCATGTAGGATCTGCAACACAGTAATTATGGGTGACTCTAATTTTCTTTCCCCCTTCATGCATGGCACATCGGCATTGCTGGCTGGCCAACCAGCATTTAATACCCAATCCTTTTTCCCTTGAGAAGATGGTGGTGACTTTCTTGAACTACTGCAGTACACCTGCTGTGAGTTGACCCTCAATGCTGTTAGAAAGGGAATTGTCGGATTTTGACCCAGTGACACAGTATTCGATCAGCCTTGAGTGTACTAAATGGCGAGCAGGCTCAATTCACTGAACAGCCTATGTCTCTTTTCCTGTCATGTTGTCATTTTGGCTTCCTACTTTCTAGATTCTTAAAGCCTTTGACATTTCCCTATTTAAATTTTCCACTAAAATGTTGGTCCCAGCCAAGTTTAGCTGAAAACCTTCCCAGTGATCCAATTCCTTCTTGTCCGAAAAGTAATACCAATGTTCCAGGAAAATAACCCCCTCTATCTCACACCAAAACACTAGCCACATCGTCATTCTTACGGCTTTTCTGTTACTATGCTAATTTAGATGTGGTTCATGTATAATCATCCAGAAATTACTTTCGTGATTGTGCAAGACAATTTAGAGGCTAAGTCCTGATCCTACCATGTCACTGTGTTTAACTTGAAACATGACATCTGCACTGACACCATACATTTCCACGTTTTTCTTCCAGTGGGTAGTTCAAGATTCTCATTCTTTGCTGCCAAGGACACTATCTATCCCATGAATACAGAACATTCTACCACTAAAATATTTCTAGTTTACTCCTCTCCACATCCACCCCTTCACATACCCTAAGCTTATATTTTGACCATTTTGTGTTCGAAGTTCCTGTCAACTGAATTAAATTATGGTGCCCAACTGAATTGTTAGATCAGTATAATCCAGCAGTATTACAATTACTAGCCTACAATCTGATTCAATTTGCTGAACAATTCAAGAGCAAACCTAAGAGCATTCCACAAAGTGTTCTTTCTGTTTCTCAATTTAAATAACAAACAATTATTTTGAACTCACCAATTATTTCCTGTGAATTTGACTCCTCCTTATTCAGTGGAGGTGGTGGTGGAGGGGGAGGCATGAGCTTTGAGTCCATATCTTCACTGTCTGCATCATAGTCATCATCATCATTGTCTTCTGAAGTCAGCAAGACGGGTGCTTTAGTATACAATTTCCATTATATGGAGACAGATCTTATTTATTTAAAAAGGTTATTACAGCTTTTAAATAAAGCCAAATAAGCAATTCAATGTCAGCATTTGAAACAATTTTTAAAATGTAATTTCTATCAGAATAACATTGCCTGTTCTCCTACAATACCAAAGTGCAGGCCTCTGATCTATTTCCAAGAGCATGTCAACAATTTGGGGAAATTCGTATTAAGCTGAAAAACCAGAATAATTGAAATATCAGATATCACATATACCTGTATTCCTAACCCACTACGTTATTTTTCCTACACCAGCCCACCAGCTCTTTCTGTCATACCTGAAGCGTTAACACAAACAATTCATTCTAGCTTTTACCAATTAAATCTATTATAGTATTTATTATCTATAGTATAGTATTATCTATTTATACTATCATAGATATGTTACTACAATAGAGGCATGTTTTCAGTCTTTACTTTTTTACTTTATTGCCAAAAAAAATTTCACTACTCAATATAGGAGTACAGTTAACTGGTTAATATATCTAAAATAATCTTGTTTACCCAGTCTCCTTAGTGGCTGAAGATTTCCCATCACCTGACGATACCTGCGGGTCTCATCCTCTGCTACCTCATTGATATCGGAGTAATCAATGGCATCATCTTTACTCTGAATCCAACCTACATACATAAGAACAATCATTAATCAGCTGAGCTAAATGCCTTGGGCCAAGGAATAACATGGAGCAGATCTGGACTTGTTTGTAGATCTTCACGAGGAGAGTGATGAGTAGACTTGCATTTGTACACAGCCAAAATATTTCACAGAGAAGTTTCACATCTGCCATGGGGAAAATTTTAGAAGCTATTATTAAAAACTTTATTACAAAGGACGTGGACTAGGTCATGCTAATCAGGCAAAGACAACATAGTTTTGTCAAACATAAATCATGTTTAACTAATTTATTGGAGTTCTTTGAAGAACTAACTTGTGCTATGAATAAAGGGGAATCAGAGGATGTGTTGTACTGAGATTTCCAGAAGACATTTGATAAAGTGTAATATGAAAGATTATATTGGAAAATAAATCCTCATAGCATTAGGGGGTAACATACTGGCAAGGATAGAGGATCGGCTGGCTAAGAGAAAGGACAGTAGGAATAAATAGGTCTTTGTCAGGCCGGCAGATGTCAGTGGTGTACCGGAGCCTCAATTATTTAAAATTTACATAAATTATCAGGATGAAGAGTTATGCTAAATTTGCTGATGATACAAAAACAGGTTGGAAAGTGAGTTGTGAAGAGGACATAAGGAGCCTAAAAAGGGATACAGATAGGAAAGTAAATGAACAAAGACCTAACAAATGGAGCACAACGCAGCAAAGTGTGGAATTACCCATTTTGGCAGTAAGAATAGAAAAGCATATTATCTAAATTGTGAGAGATTATAGAGGTCTGAGATGCAGAGAGACCTGGGTGCCCCAGTGCATGAATCACAAAATGTTAGCTTGCAGGTACATCAAGTAATCAGAAAGGTTAAAAGAATGTTGTGTTTTATGGTGACAGGAATTGATGCGCAAGTGTAGAGAGGTTACCCTTCAGTTGTACAGATCATTGATGATGCCACATCTGGAGTACTTTGTGGAGTATTTGTCGACATAATGATAGAAGGATGTTAATGCATTGGAAGCAGTTCAGGAAAGGTTTACTAGACTAATACCTCTTGAGAAAAGGCTTGACAGGGTACGCCTGTATCCATTTCAGTTCAGAAACATCAGGGGTGACTTAATAGAAACACAAGATCCTTAGGGGACTTGATCAGGTGGATATTGAAAGGATGTCTCCCCTTCTGGGAGAATCTTGAACTAGGGGACACTATTTTAAAAATAAAGTGGTGGTCTATTTAAGTCAGAGATATGGAAACATTTTCTCACTCATATTTCTGGGATTCTTTGGAATCCTCTGCCTCAAAAGGCAGAAATAGATAGATTCTCGATTACAAAAGGGATGAAAGAATTCTAGGGATATGCAGAAACGTAGAATTAAGGTTAAAATCAGATCAGACTTAATCTTAATGAATGGCGGAGCAGGCTTAAAGAGCCAAGTGGCGTTCTCTTGATCCTAGTTCATATATTTGTAAGAAAAATGATTGCCAAGCTAAAGGAAGAGAGATCAGGAGAGAGGAACACAAGAGTCATAGAGACGTACAGCATGGAAACAGACCCTTCGGTCCAGCCCCTCCATGCCGACCAGATATCCCAACCCAATCTACTCCTACCTGCCAGCACCCGGTCCATATTCCTCCAAACCCTTCCTATTCATATACCCATCCAAATGCCTCTTAAATGTTGCAATTGTACCAGCCTCCACCACTTCCTCTGGCAGCTCATTCCATACACATACCACCCCACGTTGCCCCTTAGGTCTCTTTTATATCTTCCCCTCTCACCCTAAACCTATGCTCTCTCGTTCTGGACTCCCCGATTCCAGGGAAAAGATTTTATCTATTTATCCTATCCATGCCCCTCATACATAATTTTGTAAACTTATAAGGTCACCCCTCAGCCTCCGACCCTCCAGGGAAAACAGCCCCAGCCTGTTCAGCCTCTCCCTGTAGCTCAAATCCTCCAACCCTGGCAACATCCTTGTAAATCTTTTCTGAACCCTTTCAAGTTTCACAACATCTTTCCGATTGGAAGGAGACCAGAACTGCACGCAATATTCCAACAGTGGCCTAACCAATGTCCTGTACAGCTGCAACATGACCTCCCAACTCCTGTACTCAATACTCTGACCAAGAAAGGAAAGCATACCAAATGCCTTCTTCACTATCCTATCTACCTGCGACTCCACTTTCAAGGAGATATGAACCTGCACTCCAAGGTCTCTTTGCTCAGCAACACTCCCTAGGACCTTACCATTTAGTGTATAAGTCCTGCTAAGATTTGCTTTCCCAAAATGCAGCACCTCGTATTTATCGGAATTAAACTCCATCTGATACTTCTCAGCCCATTGGCCCATCTGGTTCCAGATCCTGTTGTAGTCTGAGGTAACCTTCTTCGCTGTCCACTACACCTCCAATTTTGGTGTCATCTGCAAACTTACTAACTGTACCTCTTATGCTCGCATCCAAATCATTTATGTAAATGACAAAATGTAGAGGACTCAGCACCGATCCTTGTGGCACTCCACTGGTAACAGGCCTCCAGTCTGAAAAACAACCCCACCACCACCCTCTGTCTTCTACCTTTGAGTCAGTTCTGTATCAAAATGGCTAGCTCTCCCTTTATTCCATGAGATCTAACCTTGCTAATCAGTCTCCCATGGGGAACCTTGTCAAACGCCTTGCTGAAATCCATATAGATCACATCTACTGCTCTGCCCTCAACAATCTTCTTTGTTACTCCTTCAAAAAACTCAATCAAGTTTGTGAGACATGATTTCCCACGCACAAAGCCATGTTGACTATCCTGAATCAGTCCTTGCCTTTCCAAATACATGTATATCCTGTCCCTCAGGATTCCCTCCAACAACCTGCCCACCACTGAGTTCAGGCTCACTGGTCTATAGTTCCCTGGCTTGTCTTTACCGCCCTTCTTAAACATTGGCGCCACGTTTGCCAACCTCCAGTCTTCCGGCACCTCACCTGTGACTATCGATGATAACTATCTCAGCAAAAGGCCCAGCAATCACTTCTCTAGCTTCCCACAGAGTTCTCGGGTACATCCGATCAGGTCCTGGGGATTTATCCATCTTTAACTGTTTCAAGACATCCAGCACTTCCTCCTCTGTAATCTGGACATTTTGCAAGATGTCACCATCTATTTCCCTACAGTCTATATCTTCCATATCCTTTTCCACAGTAAATACTGATGCAAAATATTTATTTAGAATCTCCCACATTTTCTGTGGCTCCGCGCAAAGGCCGCCTTGCTGATCTTTGAGGGGCCCTATTCTCTCCCGAGTTACCCTTTTGTCCTTATTATATCTGTTAAAAAGCCTTTGGATTCTCCACAATTCTATTTGCCAACGCTATCTCATGTCCCCTTTTTGCCCTCCTGATTTCACTCTTCAGTATACTCCTACTGCCTTTATACTCTTCTAAGGATTCACTCGATCTATCCTGCCTACCTCACATGTACTTCCTTCTTTTTCTTCACCAAACCCTCAATTTCTTTAGTCATCCAGCATTTCCTATACCTACCAGCCTTCCCTTTCACCCTGACATGAATATACTTTCTCTGGATTCTTGTTATCTCATTTCTGAAGGCTCCCCATTTTCCAGCCATACCTTTACCTGCGAACATCTGTCTCCAATCAGCTTTCAAAAATTCTTGTCTAATCCCGTCAAAATTGGCCTTTCTCCAACTTAGAACTTCAACTTTTAGATCTGGTCTATCCTTTTCATCATGATTTTAAAACGAATAGAATTATGGTCGCTGGCCCCAAAGTGCTCCCCCACTGACACTCAGTCACCTGCCCTGCCTTATTTCCCAAGAGTAGGTCAAGTTTTGTACCTTCTCTAGTAGGTACATCCATATACTGAATCAGAAAATCGTCTTGTATGCAGTTAAGAAATTCCTCTCCATCTAAACCTTTAACACTATGACAGTCCCAGTCGATGTTTGGAAAGTTAAAATTCCCTACCATAACCACTCTAGTATTCTTACAGATAGCTGAGATCTCCTTTTAAGTTTGTTTCTCAATTTCCCTCTGACTATTAGGGGGTCTATAACACAATCCCAATAATCCCTTTCTTATTCTCAGTTCCTGAAGGGCTTATGCCCGAAACGTCGAATTTCCTGTTCCCTGGATGCTGCCTGACCTGCTGCGCTTTTCCAGCAACACATTTTCAGCTCTGATCTCCAGCATCTGCAGACCTCACTTTCTCCTCCTTCTCAGTTCAACCCAAATAACTTCACTGGATGTATTTCTCGGAATATCCTCCCTCAGCACAGCTGTAATGCTATCCCTTATCCAAAAATGCCACACCCCTCCTCTCTTGCCTCGCTTTCTATCCTTCCTGTAGCATTTGTATCCTGGAACATTAAGCTGCCAGTCCTGCCCATCCCTGAGTTATGTTTCTGTAATTGCTATGATATCCCAGTCTCATGTTCCTAACCATGCCCTGAGTTCATCTACCTTCCCTGTTAGGCCTCTTGCATTGAAATAAAGCAGTTTCATTTATTAGTCTTACCTCGCAAGAGGTAGCTTAAAGAACAGTCTTAAAAGAGGGCAGAGAATTAGAGAGACAGGGATATTACTGACTTGAAAAGGAACTGGGGTGGGATGCATCAGGCCAGAATCAAAAGAAACAGTAATTCGCTCCGGCACTATTATATTGAATCAGCAGGTTACAAAGGCATACCTCGACTTCAGCAGCAAATAGGCTGAGGGACAGTAACTGGACTAAGTAAGCTTGAGATTTCAGCTGGGGGTGGAAAATTAACTAAATATTTACAACTGTTAAATGATGTATAAGAATTTAACTCCAAGTAAATGAATAGTCAATGAATAGTCAATAAATATATCTCTGGAGGTTAAGAAAAGAGATGATAAGGAGGTCCATAATGCAAAGTTACCATATCTGAAGATTAGTTCATCTGTGGTGGAGCCCGAGAGCTGGAAGTATGGAATGTAAGGCTGGAAATTCTTTCAACAGAAGAGAAAAGTGAAATCCAAGAGAAATGAGGACTGTTGAATTCTGGAATTTACGTAGGGCACATCAGAACGCCCACAAGGAGTGCAATATTTAAAACATATTCCAGTAATCCCTCCGGAATCAGACACATACAGGGAATGAGGAATAAGGGTTACATGGATCTTAGAATCCCAGAACGTGGGAAGAGGTCATGCATTAAGCGAGCAGTAATTCTCCAAACAGCAAGACCCAGACCCCCACCCATCCCGTAATCCTGCATTTAGCTTGGCATGTCCACCTAACCCTGTACATCTTTGACTGCCGGTTATAGGAGAAATACCAGCGCTGGCTCAGAGAACTCAACTCATTGCTGACAGAAGATGAATGCGGTTTTTAAACACAAACAGTCACAAACAGTCATAAGTACTATCAGTGAGATTTTGATCAAAAGAAGAAAATGAGAGAATTAAACTGACAGCACGAGAAAAACATGACCGAATAATAGTTCCTGGAATGGAGAAACTTGCTCCTGTCCTGATAAGTCAATCACTCTGCCTTGATGAAATTTCAGGAGGAGATAATTCTGATTTTCCATTTTGAATCCTAGACTATTATACAATGGAAAAAGAAAGTGCATGCAGTCCGGACAGCTTTCTGATTGCCGGTTGCATGAGAATTCCTGATGCCTGGGTGCTGGATAAATGAGACTTTACTGTATATCTGTTGAATTTATTTTATGGAAAATCATTGCTTACCCTCTGCATTGCTACCCCTTTCATCAGACTCCACTGCATCATCCTCACTGGCTGTGATTTCTTTGATAAGAGTCCCAAGACCCAATGTTCCCAAACCATCCAGATGCTTTTTTGATTCCTGTGAACAGACAGTGAACACATTACAACTCACTAAAGCTTGCATGGATCAGTTAGAGATGAACAAGACACAGCAATGAAATGACATAATTTTTCTGATCTACTAAATGAGTCAGTGAAAATAATGCCACATAGACATGAGTGATTTCACTGAAACAGCAAATAAATCTGGAAAACATCTTATTCTGTTCTCTCCCTCTCAATTAAATATTCACATCTTTATTGCAAAGCGAAGTGTGGTTTCAACACTGGGCCCAATAAATGCTAAAAAAATCTATGGTGTTCAAGGCAAGTCAAGAATGTGTTTCTGCCCTGAGATGTAGTTGATCAGCTTTGAATTTTCCATTGTCAAAACAGAGCTCCATTATCCAGTAATTTAGTTGGTTATATGTTTGCACTGCTTTTCAAATAGAGAAACGCTCTTAATGAAGAAAGAAGTGGACGCTATTGGGAGGAGGGTCACTACAAACATTCTGGGGACCTTCAATTGACCAAAATATGGACCAGCTATAAAAATACAATGGCTACAAGAATGCGTCAGTGGTTGGGAATTCTGAGGCAATCAACTCATCTCCTGTGTCTCCAAAACAATTGCAGCAACACATAAGCAGTGGGGCAGAATATTGTCCACTTGCTGGGATGAATGCTGGGCAACAACACTCAAGAAGCTCTATACCATCCAGAACAAAGCAGCCCTCCAGATCACCATCTTAACTATATTCAAACATTCGCCCTAACCCAATTACTGTCTGTAATCTTCTTTCACAGCACCTACAAATCCATCTACCACCTAGAAAGACAGCACAAACAGGGAACACCTAAGCCACATACAACCCTGAACAATTAAAACTGTATTGCATAGCTTCAGCTGTTACTAGAACTACCTGTATTGCAGGTAACACTGAGTAAAACTCGTCCACATGGACTGCAATCATTCAAGAAAGCAGCTTGCCACCACCTTCTCAAGTGCTGTTAGGAATGGGCAACAAATGTGGCTTGGCCAGTAGCACAGACACACTTGGACTTCTTTCTTAAAAATACTGAGGCCACAGGCAATATGAAAGAAAATCCAAACTCTTAAAATCAATTCGCTGGGGCATAGATAGCTTGTGAAGTTTAATAAAGACAGAGTAACAGTAGTGTTAGATAAAGTCTTCTGAATGACAATGTATGAAATATCATTTAATTGGTTAAAATACTAGAAAGGAGTTTAATTCCAGACACAGAATTATGTAAAACAAAAGGTGTATATCAGTGACAACTCATAATAATACAGCAGGCCTATATTGTTGTGGTGAACAGGATTTGCCAACTGCAATGGTACTCCAAAGTGATTAAATTCCAAATCATAGCTTTCTGCGAGGAAATTTGTAGAAGAGAATTGTACTATGTAGACTGTAAAAGTGTGTTACATTAAAGCTGGGATAAAATATACATTGAAAGCAGCTCTAGCAACTTCTTTTTGTTTTCCAAGATTCTGTAATTTTCTTCCTGAATAAAACTTATGTCCGTGAATAAGGTTTTTAAGCTGTCACACAATGAAAACTAATCCAACGGGCATTAATAGCATGCAACTTACACAATTGTTCATGTTATGCTGTTTCAGTTTGTGGATGTAATGATAAAAATAACAGTTTGGAAATTCACAGTAAAATTTTCTGCCTGCTAAAAAAATTAAAATCTAGCACTTTATGTGCGCACACACACACACACACACACACACACACACACTCGTGCACTTTCTACACTGCTCATGAAAATACACGTTACCTTGTCAAGGACACTATCATCCTCCAACTGTCCATCCTCATTAATGTTCCCAAACAGAAAGCCAGTGAGAGAGAATGGTTGTTCATGATCCTCATCACTGTCTGAGTCTGACATCTTCAGATACTACCAATCCACTTTCTAAAAATAAGAGCAAAAGTAAGTCGCCTTGACCATGCGATTTAAATTTCACACTCAGCTTCAATTAATAGTTCTGCAAGACACAATATTTTTCAGTCTGTCCTTTAGGGAAGGAAATCTGCTGTCTTTACCCAATCTGGTCTGCTTGTATCTCCAGACTACCAGCAATGTGGTTAACTCTTAATTGGCCTCTGAAATGGCCTAGAGATCTAATCAGTTCAAGAGCAACCAGGTACAGACAACAAATATCAGATTTGACAGGAATGTTCAAATCTCATACTAAAATTTTAGAAGTCTCACTAAATTTCTGTTGCTTCCTTGAATATCAGAATTGGTGGGGTGGTGCATCAAATTTTTCAATCCAACATTTCCGCCACCTGCAATCAGATATCACCACCCCAAAAAGACATTTGCTTTTCCACCCATCCACTTTCCACAAGGACTGTTCACTCTGTGACCCCTTCATCAACTCTACATTCCCCACACCCAGTACCTTTCCCTGCAACCGTGTCAGGTGCGACACCTGTCCCCACACCTCCCCTCACTTCCATGCAAGGCCCTAAACAAGCCTTCCAGATCTGACAGAGATTCACCTGCACATCATCCAACCTTATCTATTGCATCCGTTGTTCCCGATGTGGTTTCCCCATTTATCGGAGAGATCCAATGCAGACTCGGGGACCAAAGAGCATCTGCGCTCTGCATGCATCAACCAGCCCAACCTTCCAGTTGCCATTCACTTTAATTACCTCTCCCACTTCCCCAGTAACATGTCCATCCTTGGCCGCCTCCAGAGTGAGACCAAACAGAAACTGGAGAAACAACAATATTTCACCTGGGAAGCTTACAGCCCAATGGCCTCAACATCAACTTCACCAGCTTCAAAATCCCTCCTCCCCCAGCCTTATCCCATATCCAGTCCCATCCCCCTCCCTCTTGCCTTCTTGACCAGTCCTAACCTATCCATCTTCCTTATCTTCAGATCCTCGGATCTTGGAAGCAATAAAAAAATGGGAATTCCTGTGGAATACCACTCCTACAGATCAACAAAACATCCAAAATTTGATTGATTAATTGATGAATACAAACTTATGTTTTACTTGGGTGAAGTGCAGGCTTGTCCTGCCAAAGTTAACTCTTCTCAGCTTTTTACAGAAAGTCGAGCTTATAGATTTCTGTACAATATTACAATATTAATTTCAAACCTGAGCAACAGTTTTTCAGTCCAGGTTGAGCTCCTCATGAATGTTTTCTTCCAGGTCTCTTCAATCTAAATCCCAAAGAAAAGCAATTCAAAATGATGTTCCCATTTAGTTCAGAAACATAGTTCTCCCAATAAATGGAATTTCTTTACCAGGCCTTTTGCTCTGGTACTTGGTCTGAAGTGGTACTTGGGATCAGGGTAAAGATGAAAATGTGGCAGAATGCAGATAACATGAAAGAGTTTGATGGGAAAAATGAAATGGCATGGGATGTGGATGACACAGGAAGGAATGGTATGTAAGATGTTATAGAATGGAGAATGACATGGGAAGGCAGAGATGAGAGATATAGTACTCAAAGGACAGACCAACGTGGCAAAGGAGGTTGGGGAGGCATGGAAGAGATGTACAAGACAATGGAAGTGGTTAAGTATGACAAAATCAGGTGGTCAATTATTTGAATCAAATTAACAAAAGCTATTCTTCCTGTTAAAAATGAATATTTACTACATTTGAATGAAAACGTTTCAGAAAAGCTGTCAAGAGAAAAAAAAAGTTAGCACTGATTCAACAGAAGATTATAATAATCTATACATCCAGAGTTTCTACACAATCTAACTCAATAGGAATTCCACATCTAGCTTCTATCTTCATTACTAGCCACTCCCTTCAATCCCACCAAATTCAATATACACAACTGCGAAAGTTCATAAATTTGTGCCACTCTGATTATTCCTTCAGTTGTATCATTCCTTATGTTTGTTCACCGAGCTAACTTTCTCTTGATAGAATCATTGAGTTATAGAGTGATATTGCATGGAAACAGGCCCTTCACCCCAAACTGGTCCATGATGCCCACTCTGCTAGTTCCAATTGCCTGCATTTGGTCCATATCCCTCTAAACCCTTCCCATCCATGCTGAAAATGTGTTGCTGGTTAAAGCACAGCAGGTTAGGCAGCATCCAAGGAACAGGAAATTCGACGTTTTGGGCATAAGCCCTTCATCAGGAATCTGCCCGAAACGTTGAATTTCCTGTTCCTTGGATGCTGCCTAACCTGCTGTGCTTTAACCAGCAACACATTTTCAGCTGTGATCTCCAGCATCTGCAGACCTCATTTTTTACCTTCCCATCCATGTACAGTTCTAAAATGTTGCTATTGATTCTTCAACCTCTCCCCTCTCACCTTAAACCTATGCCTTCTAGATTTCAAATCCCCATCCCCGGAACAAAACTATATGCATTCATCCTATTTATGACCCACATGATTTTGCACGTCTCAGTGAGGTCAACCATCATTCTCTTACATTCCAAGGAATATCTCTTTGTTCTTGTGGACTTGCTTCACGCTATAGTTTGTTACCTGCAATCTCTGAACTAGTTTGTCAATCCTGCATTATCAGCAACCTGGAGGTTATCATTGACCAGAAACTGAATTAGCCTAGTCACATAATTACTATGGTCACAAGAGTAAGTCAGAGGCTATGAATCTACATCAAGCAATTCACCTTCTGGCTTGATAAAGCGTGTTCACTATCAACAAATAAGGAGTAAGATGGAATACCCCCCTAGTCGCCTGATGAGTACAGTTTCAATAACAGTTAAGACACCTGATAGCATCAGGACAAAATATCCTGTTTGATTGGCACCAATCCATAAATATTTATTTCCTTTACCACGAACACTCAGTAGTAGCTGTGTCCCACCTGCTGGATGCACAACAAAAAAAATCACCAAAGAGCGATAGGGAGAGGATGAATATGCTGGGGCTGTGTTCCATGGAGTGTCAATGGCTGTGAGGTGACCTGATAGAGGTTTATAAAATCATGAGAGACATGAATAGGATAAATAGCAAAGGTCTTTTCGCTGGGGTGGGGGAGTCCAGACCTAGAGGACATAGGTTTAGGGTGAGAGGGGAAAAATATAAAAGGGACCAAAGGGGCGACTTTTTCACAAAGAGGGTGGTGCTATGGAATGAGCTGCCAGAGGAAGTGGTGGAGGCTGGTACAATTACAACATTTAAGAGGCATCTGGATGGGTATATGAACAGGAAGGGTTTAGAGGGATACGGGCAAAGTGCTGGCAAATGGGAATAGATTAGATTAGGATAACTGGTCGGCATGAACAAGTTGGACCAAAGGGTCTGTTTCCGCGTTGAGCATCTCCTATGACTCTTTAGATACCACCTTTCAAACCCATGATCACTGCCATGGAGGACAAGGGTAGCAAACATCACCATGTGTAATGTCCATTCCAAGCCACTCACCAAGTCATTCTGATTTGGAAAAACTTTGTTAATTCTTCAATGTTACTGGGTCAAAATCCTGGAACTCGCTCCCTGATAATAGAACATAGAACATAGAAAACTACAGCGCAGTACAGGCCCTTCAGCCCTCGATGTCCACATCCTCGTCCACATCCCGCACCTCCGCCCTCAGACCACACCTCTCCAACCGTAACAAGGACAGAACGCCCCTGGTGCTCACCTTCCACCCTACCAACCTTCGCATAAACCAAATCATCCGCCGACATTTCCACCGCCTCCAAAAAGACCCCACCACCATGGATATATTTCCCTCCCCACCCCTTTCCGCCTTCCGCAAAGACCGTTCCCTCCGTGACTACCTGGTCAGGTCCACACCCCCCTACGACCCACCCTCCCATCCTGGCACTTTCCCCTGCCACCGCAGGAACTGTAAAACATCCATCAAAGTTTTACCTGCACATCCACTAATATCATTTATTTTATCCGTTGCTCCCGATGCGGTCTCCTCCAAATTGGGGAGACTGGGCACCTCCTAGCAGAGCGCTTTAGGGAACATCTCAGAGATACCCGAACCAATCAACCACACTGCCCCGTGGCCCAACATTTCAACTCCCCCTCCCACTCTGCCGAGGACATGGAGGTCCTGGGCCTCCTTCACCGCCGCTCCCTCACCACCAGACGCCTGGAGGAAGAACGTCTCTGTGGAGTTTGCACGTTCTCCCCGTGTCTGCGTGGGTTTCCTCCGGGTGCTCCGGTTTCCTCCCACAGTCCAAAGATGTGCGGGTCAGGTGAATTGGCCATGCTAAATTGCCCGTAGTGTTAGGTAAGGGGTGAATGTGGGGGTATGGGTGGGTTGCGCTTCGGCGGGTCGGTGTGGACTTGTTGGGCCGAAGGGCCTGTTTCCACACTGTAAGTAATCTAATCTAATCTAAAACACTTCAACCCCAGGGCATCAATGTGGACTTCAACAGCTTCCTCATTTCCCCTTCCCCCACCTCATCCTAGTTTCAAACTTCCAGTTCAGCATTCCCCCCATGACTTATCCGGACTTGTCCAACTGGCTTATCTTCTTTTCCACCTATCCTCTCCATCCTCTCCTCCCTGACCTATCACCTTCATCTCCTCCCCCACTCACCCATTGTACTCTATGCTACTCTCTCCCCGCCCCACCCTCCTCTAGCTTATCTCTCCATGCTTCCAGCTCACTGCCTTTATTCCTGATGAAGGGCTTTTGCCCGAAACGTCGATTTCGCTGCTCGTTGGATGCTGCCTGAACTGCTGTGCTCTTCCAGCACCACTGATCCACTATCCTCCATATGTCTATCCAATGCCCGTTTAAATGCCCATAAAGAGGGAGAGTCCACCACTGTTACTGGCAGGGCATTCCATGAACTCACGACCCGCTGAGTAAAGAATCTACCCCTAACATCTGTCCCATACCTACCACCCCTTAATTTAAAGCTACGCCCCCTTGTAATAGCTGACTCCATACATGGAAAGAGATTCTCATGGTCAACCCTATCTAAACCCCTAATCATCTTGTACACCTCTATCAAGTCACCCCTAAACCTTCTTTTCTCCAATGAAAACAGCCCCAAGCACCTCAGCCTTTCCTCATACGATCTTCCTACCATACCAGGCAACATCCTGGTAAACCTCCTCTGCACCCGTTCCAATGACTCCACATCCTTCCTATAGTATGGCGACCAAAACTGCACACAATACTCCAGATGCGGCCGCACCGGAGTCTTATACAATATTGCAGGTTGACCTACACCAAATGGACTTGAGTGGTTCATGAA
This sequence comes from Hemiscyllium ocellatum, assembly GCF_020745735.1. Classification (NCBI taxonomy): domain Eukaryota; kingdom Metazoa; phylum Chordata; class Chondrichthyes; order Orectolobiformes; family Hemiscylliidae; genus Hemiscyllium; species Hemiscyllium ocellatum. The sequence continues at coordinate 98,154,801 of NC_083411.1, read as the reverse complement.
CACAGTTCACCAACACCTTCTCAATGACAACTACGAATGGCCAATGAATGCTGACCCAGCCAAAAATACCCATAATCCCATGAATAAACTGAAAAAATACTATTTCTCTCATGTTGTCTCCAAGTTACAAGACCTACTTCCTACTCTCTTGACCCTATTCTCAACATGCTCTTGACCAGCCAAACTCTCTTCTCAGAAATCATATTAACTAATACTGTGAATAGTTACCTTGCCATGGATATAGTTTGCCCAATCTTTGAAATGCACCATCTCCCCAACTTGTATTATAAATATCTTATACTTTCAAATCTCTACTCTACTTCCAATCTACCTTCAAGATCTCTGGACATGTATTCACTTTCCAAGGCACTGCCATCCTTCTCACAACTCTTCACCAGGTTTCTGGCATTTTCCTACAATATTCTGCTGAGCTTTTCCAGCAATTTCTGCTTTTGTTTCTGATTTACAGTATCAGCAGTTCTTTCAGTTTTTATTCTGATGACCCTACTCAAAGTCACGAATGTCACAAACTGTCACAAAACCAGAGCATCCTCCAACACCTTACCTCTGCCATCCAGGTGAGTGGGTCTTTCTTTCGCTAGTTCCACTCCTACCTGTACTGTCACAGTCAGTGAATGATGTCCACCACAAAGTCCAAAGCAAAACACTGAATTAAATTGTGTCTCATTTTTCCATTCCTCGTTATTAATTCTGCAACTGCATCCTCCAAGTACCCTTAATCACTTTAACTACTTTTTGTTGGAACGTATCTGTCTTTTCAGTTACTGCTATTTGTGCAATTCCACTGCAACTCTTAAGACATTGTATTGACTTTTTTAAAAAGGACTATTATTAAGGCTCTGGATTAGTGGTGCTGGAAGAGCACAGCAGTTCAGGCAGCATCCGAGGAGCAGTAAAATCGACGTTTCGGGCAAAAGTCCTTCATCAGGAATACAGGCAGAGAGCCTGAAGGGTGGAGAGATAAATGAGAGGAAGGTGGGGGTGGGGAGAAGTACAATAGGTGAATGGGGGAGGGGATGAAGGTGATAGGTCAGGGGGGAGGGGGGAGTGGATAAGTGGAAAAGAAGATAGGCAGGTAGGACAAGTCATGTGGACAGTGCTGAGCTAAAAGTTTGGAACTGGGGTGAGGTGGGGGAAGGGGAAATGAGGAAACTGTTGAAGTCCACATTGATGACCTGGGTTGAAGTGTTCCGAGGCGGAAGATGAGGCGTTCTTCAAGCATCTGGTGGTGAGGGAGGCCCAGGCCCTCCATGTCCTTGGCAGAGTGGGCGGGGGAGTCAAAATGTTGGGCCACTAATCCAGAATTTGGTTTCCAGCATCTACAGTCATTGTTTTTACCTATTATTAAGGCTGCTGACCCTGAGCTCAGCCATAGGTATCAGAATGCCCATCAGAAACCCCATGCCGATTTCCCCTCTTTTAAGATATCTGTTGAAATCTCTCTCTTCAATTAAACTTTGACCACCTATTCCAATACTTTCCCCTTTGGCTCAGTGCCTATACTCTCATGTCAATCATTTATTTACACAATGAAATACCTTGAGATGATTTAATGGACTAAAAGTGTTAAATAAATATAAGTTGCCACTGTCCCGATCAATCACTGCCCCAAACTGCTGAGCCAAATATTGTAAGCAAAGCTGTTACACAAAATAATGTCAAAAATCACATGAGACAGGGTTATAGTCCGACAGGTGTGATTTTTGACTTTGTCCACCCCAGTCCAACTTTGGCATCTCCACAACAAAAATAATGAAAGCTTCAAATGGATTCCATTGTACAGGAATATTTGAAAAGCCCGTCTAAAATATTTTGAATGGAGCATATGGGTACGGAGTCCCCAAAAGACTGACCGGTGATAATGGGGAGTAACAAATCTACTGGGAATAAAATAAGGCCCGTTGTATAAATAGTGAAATATGAGATTCTGCTAAATGCAGCAAAGTTTAATGTCCCTGATCCAGTTACAGACACTGTCCCAAATCAGACCCTGCCGTTTCTCCGGGAACATTGACCTCCCCCTGAGTGTTTTATTTAATCACACTAACACCCGGCCCATCGCTGGCTCCATCTCCTGGCCCTCCGCCTTCACCCTCCGGACACCCTCACATCCTCGGACCTGCCGATTACAGCCTTTCTCGTGACGAAGACAAGCTGTCAGTCAGACCACATCACAACAACAACAACTATTGCAACGATATCCCCCCCCCCCCCCTTCCATTCTCCCCGCCGCCTATTTACAAACCCCCGGGAATACACTCACCGAACGTCCGCCGCTACCTTTACAACACGACAGACAAATCCAGCAAACTTCCAGCAACAGCGCCACCCGCTGCCCGGGAGGACCCACAGCGCCACCCGCTGCCCGGGGTGGAACCACAGCGCCACCCGCTGCCCGGGAGGACCAACAGCTCCACCCGCTGCCCGGGAGGACACACAGCTCCACCCACTGCCCGGGGTGGACCCACAGCGCCACCGGCTGCCCGGGAGGACCCACAGCTCCATCTGCTGCCCGGGAGGACCCACAGCTCCACCTGCTGCCCGGGAGGACCCACAGCGCCACCCGCTGCCCGGGGTGGACCCACAGCGCCACCCGCTGCCCGGGAGGACCCACAGCTCCACCCAGTAATGGGGAGCAGTAACACTCATTTGCCCGGGTGAACCACAGAGAGAGGGCTGTGGCTACCTGTCCCACTGTGATAATGTTCCCAGGATCCAGTTATGTTCATCCACGGTTCGCATTCACTTCAGAGGGAACGGTGCATAAAAGTAAAGAGGTTTTGCTGCAATGTTCTAACAGTCTAGTCAGACTATAGCTGTGAACAGTTTTGGATACCTTTTCTAAGGACTGCATAAGAGTCAATCCACAGAAGACCCAAAGAGAGAAGTAGCAAATGACATTTAATTCAGATAAATGACAGGTGCTGCATTTTGGGAAAGCAAAACTTAGCAGGACTTATACACTTAATGGAAAGGTCCTAGGGAGTGTTGCTGAACAAAGAGACCTTGGAGTGCAGGTTCAAAGCTCCTTGAAAGTGGAGCCGCAGGTAGATAGGATAGTAAAGGAAGAGTTTGGTATGCTTTCCTTCAATGGTCAGAGTATTGAGTACAGGAGTTGGGAGGTCATGTTGCAGCTGACCACGGCACCATGGTGCAGAAGGCCATTCGTGAGGGGGAGCAAAAAGACAAGGAGTTGTTAGAGAGGATTTTATAATTAGGGGGACAGATAGTATCCCTTGTGAGCCAATCCTGCATGGTGTATTGCCTACTTGGTGCCAGGGTGCAAGGCATGTCCAACCATCTTTAAAGGATATTGGAGCAGGAGGGAGAGGATCCAGTTGTTGTGGTCCACGTTGGCACAAACAACATAGGCAAGGCTAGGAAGGAGGACCTGTTTGGGGAGTAGCAAGCACTAGGAAGGAAATTGAAGAACAGGTCCTCAAGGGCGTGTCAGACTGGCAAGGTCACGGTGATCTTGGGGGGACTTCAATATGCAAATGGATTGGGTGAATAATGTTGACGTTGGATGCAAAGAAAGAGAATTCATGGAATGCTTACAGGATAGCTTTTTGGAACAGGTTGTGCAGGTGCCCACAAGGGAGCAGGCTATATTCTGGACTTAGTGCTATGTAATGAGTCAGAATTTATAAAAGATCTTAAAGTAAGGGAACACTGAGGAGGCAGCGATCATAATATGGTAGAGTTCAGTCTGCAGATTGAAAGAGAGAAGGCAAAAATCAGATGTAATGGTGTTAGTTAATTAAAGGTAATTACAGGGGCATGAGAGAGGAATAGATGAAAATCGACTGGAAGCAGAGCTTAGTGGGGAAGAGGAACGGTAGACCAACAGTGATAGGAGTTTCTAAGTGTAATGAAGGACACAGTACAGAGGTTCATCCCAAAGAAAAGAAAGATTACCTGGTGGAGATGGATTAGACAGCCATAGCTGACAAAGGAAGTCAGGAAATGTATCATAGAAAAAGAGAGAGCCTATAAAGTGGCCAAGAGCGCTGGGAAATCAGAAACAGAGGATAACAAAGAGAGAGATAAGGAAAGAGTGGATCAAATAGCCAGTAATATTAGAAATTATAGTAAAAGTTTCTTTCAATACATCAGAAACAAATGAGGCAAAAGTAGAAATTGGGCCACTCCAAATTGATGCAGGAAAGCTAGTGATGAGAGTTAAGGAAATAGCTGAAGAGCTACTTAAATACTTTGTGTCAGTCTTCACAGTGGAAGACATAAGTAATATCCCAACAATTAAGGAGAGTCAAGGGGCAGAGTTAGTATGGTAGCCATTACAAAACAAAGTGCTTGAAAAGCTAAAAGTCTAAAAATTGATAAATCTCCTGGCCACAATGGGCTGTGTCTTAGAATTCTGAGAGAGGTGGCTGAAGAAATAGCAGAGGCGTTGGTGTAATCTTTCAAACATCACTGGAGTCAGGCAAAGTCCCAGATGATTGGAGAATCACTATTGTAACTTCCTTGTTCAAGAAAGGATCAAGAAAAAAGATGGAAAATTATAGGCCGATTAGCCTAACCTCAGTTGTAGGTAAAATTCTAGAATCCATCATTAAGGATGAAATTTCTAAATATTTCAAAGTTCAGGGTCAGATTAGAACAAGTCAGCATGGATTTAGTAAGGAGAGGTTGTGCCTGACAAACCTGTTAGAATTCTTTGAAGAGGTAATAAGTAAGTTAGCCCATGGCAACCCAGTGGATGTTATCTATCTTGACTTCTAAAAGGTCTTTGATAAGTTGCCTCACGGGAGGCTGCTGAGGAAAGTGAGGGCCCATGGTATACGAGGTGAGCTACTGGTATGGATTGAGGATTGGCTGTCTGACAGAAGGCAGAGAATTGGGATAAAAGGGTCTTTTTCGGAATGGCAGCCGGTGACAAGTGGTGTCCCGCAGGGTTCGGTGTTGGGGCCGCAGTTGTTCACGTTATATATTAATGATCTGGATGAAGGGACTGGGGGCATTCTAGCAAAGTTTGCCGGTGATACAAAGTTAGGTGGACAGGCAGGTAGTACTGAGGAGGTGGGAGGCTGCAGAAAGGTTTAGATAGTTTAGGAGAGATATGGTGAACGGCTGAGGATCCTGGGATTGTTAGCATGAGAGTTTATAAAGTTGAGGGGAGAGCTAATAGAAACATACAAGATAATGCATGGCTTAGAAAGGGTGGACGCTGAGAATTAGTTTCCATCATGCGGTGATACATGGACCCATGGGCACAGCCTTAGAATTAGAGGGGGTCAGTTTAGAACAGAAATGAGGAGACATTTCTTCAGTCAGTGTGGTGGGACTATGGAATTCATTGCCATGGAGCGCAGTGCAGGACATTACATGTCTTCAAGGCAGAGATTGATAAATTCTTAATCTCGCAAGGAGCTAAGGGATACTGGGAGAGTGCAGGTAAGTGGCGCTGAAATGCCCATCAGCCATGATTGAATATAGAACATTACAGCGCAATACAGGCCCTTCGGCCCTCGATGTTGCGCCACCTGTCTTACCAATCTGAAGCCCATCTAACCTACACTATTCCATGTACGTCCATATGCTTGTCTAATGACGACTTAAATGCACTCAAAGTTGGCGAATCTACTACCATTGCAGGCAAAGCATTCTATACCCTTACTACTCTCTGAGTAAAGAAACTACTTCTGACATCTGTCCTATACCTATCATTCCTCAATTTAAAGCTAGGCCCCCTCGTGCTCGCCGTCACCATACTTGGAAAAAGGCTCTCCCTGTCCACCATTTCTAAGTGTGGCCGCACCACAGTTTTGTACAGCTGTAGCATAACCTCATGGTTCAGGAACTCAATCCCTCTATTAATAAAAGCTAAAACACTATGCCTTCTTAACAACCCTGTTAACCTGGGTGGCAACTTTCAAGGATCTGTGAACCTGGACACCGAGATCTCTCTGCTCAACTACACTGCCAAGAATCTTATCATTAGCCCAGTATTTTGCATTCCGGTTACTCCGACCAAAGTGAATCACCTCACACTTGTCTGCATTAAACTCCATTTGCCACCACTCAGCCCAGCTCTGCAGCTTATCTACGTCTCTCTGTAACTTACAACATCCTTCGTCACTATCCACAACTCCACTGACCTTAGTGTCGTATGCAAATTTACTAACCCACCCTTCTACGACCTTATCCAGGTTGTCGAACAGCAGTGGACCCAACACCGACCCTTGTGGTACACCACTAGTAACTGGACTCCAGGATGAACATTTCCCATCAACCACCACTCTCTGTCTTCCTTCAGCAAGCCAATTACTGATCCAAACTGCTATATCTCCCACAATCCCATCCCTCAGCATTTTGTACAAAAGTCTACTGTGGGAACCTTATCGAATGCCTTGCTGAAATCCATATATACCACATCAACCGGTTTACTCTCATCTACCTGTTTGGTCACCTTCAAGAACTCAATAAGGTTTGTGAGGCACGACCTACCCTTCACAAAACCGTGCTGACTATCTCCAATCAAATTATTCTTTTCTAGATGATTATAAATCCTATCTCTTATAACCTTTTCCAGCACTTTACCAACAACTGAAGTAAGACTCACTGGTCTACAATTACCAGGGTTGTCTCTACTCCCCTTCTTGAACAGGGGAACCACATTTGCTATCCTCCAGTCTTCTGGCACTATTCCTGTAGACAACAATGACAATTAAAGATCAATGCCAAAGGCTCAGCAATCTCCTCCCTAGCTTCCCAGAGGATCCTAGGATAAATCCCATCCGGCCCAGGGGACTTATCTATTTTTACACTGCAGGATTTCTAATACCTCTTCCTTGTGAACCTCAATCCCACCTAGTCTAGTAGCCTGTATCTCAGTATTCTCCTCGACAACATTGTCATTTTCTAGAGTGAATACTGTCGAAAAATATTCATTTAGTGCTTCCCCTATCTCCTCTGACTCCACACACAACTTCCCACTACTATCCTTGATTGGCCCTAATCTTACTCTCGTCATTCTTTTATTCCTTAAATACCTATAGAAAGCCTTAGGGTTTACCCTGATCCTATCCGCCAACAACTTCTCATGTCTCCTCCTGGCTCTTCTGAGCTCTCTCTTTAGGTCTTTCCTGGCAACCTTGTAACCCTCAAGTGCCCTATAACTGAGCCTTCACATCTCATCCTAACATAAGTCGCCTTCTTTCTCTTGACCAGAGATTCCACTTCCTTCGTAAACCAAGTCTCCCGTGCTCTACAGCTTCCTCCCTGCCTGACAGATACATACTTATCTCGGACACTTAGGATCTTTTTCTTGAATAAGCTCCATATTTCTAATGTGCCCATCCCCTGCAGTTTCCTTCCCCATCCTATGCTTCCTAAATCTTGCCTAATCGCATCGTAATTGCCCTTTTCCCCAGCTCTAACTCTTGTCCAGTGGTCTACACCTATCCCTTTCTATCACTAAAGTAAACATAACAGAATTGTGATCGCTATCACCAAAGTGCTCACCTACTTCCGTGTCTAACACCTGGCCAGGCTCGTTACCCAGTACTAAATCTAAAGTGGCTCCGCCCCTTGTTGGCCTGTCTACATACTGTGTCAGGAAGCCCTCCTGCACACACTGGACAAAAACTGACCCATCTATAATACTCGTACTATAGTGTTCCCAGTCAATATTTGGAAAGTTGAAGTCCCCCATGACAACTACCCTGTCTCTCTCACTCCTATCGAGAATTATCTTAGCTTTCCTTTCCTCTCCATCTCTGGAACTATTCGGAGGCCTATAGAAAACTCCCAACAGAGTGACCTCTCCTTTCCTGTTTCTAACCTCAGCCCATATTACCTCAGTTGACGAGTACCCAAACATCCTTTCTGCAACTGTAATACTGTCCTTGACCGACAATGCCACACCTCCCCCTCTTTTACCATCTTCTCTGTTCTTACTGAAACATCTAAATCCTAGAACCTGCAACAACCATTCCTGTCCCTGCTCTATCCATGTCTCCGAAATGGCCACAACATCGAAGTTCCAGGTACCAACCCATGCTATAAGTTCATCCACCTTATTCTGGATGCTCCTGGCTTTGAAGTAGCCTCTCTTCAAACCAACCTCTTGCTTGCCGGTGCCATCTTGCGTCCCTGAAACTTGATTTCAGACCTCCCTGCTCTCAACCATTTCTATACTCGAGTTACAACTTTGGTTCCCATCCCCCTGCTGGATTAGTTGAAACCCACCCCAATAGCCTTAGCGAATTCCCCCCCCCCCCTCCCCAGGATATCTGGGTCAGATGAAGACCATCCTGCTGTGTAGAGGTCCCACCTACCCCAGAAAGAGCCCCAATTATCCAAGAATCCAAAACCCTCCCTTGAATGGTGGAGTGGACTCTATGGGCTGAATGGCTTTACTTCTACTCCTATGTCATATGGACTGCACAGAATATTAGTTTCGGCTACTTTTGGAATATTGCAAGCAATTCTGCTCTCCCTCCATAGGAAGGATGTTGTGAAATTTGAAAGAATTAAGAAAAGATTTACAAGGATGTTGCCAGGTTTGGAGCTATAAGGAGAAGCTGAATAGATTAGATTCTCTACAGTGTGGAAACAGGACCTTCAGCCCAAAAAGTCCACACCGACCCTCTGAAGAGTACCCCACCCAGAGCCATTTCCCTCTGACTAACGCACCTAACACTGTGGGCAATTTAGCATGGCCATTTCACCTGAGTTGCACATCTTTGGACTTGGGAAGAAACCAGAGCAAACCTGCTCAGACATGGGAAGAATGTGCAAATTCCACACAGACAGTCACCCAAGGCTGGAACTGAACCTGGAACTGTGAGGCAGCAGAGCTAACCACTGAGCCACTGTGCTGCCTGTCATAGGCTGGGCCTGTTTTCCCTGGAGTGTTGGAGGCTGAGGGGTGACCTTATAGAGGTTTATAAAATCATGAGGGGCATTGATAAGATGAATAGACAAGGTATTCATCCTGGGGTGGAGGAGTCCAAAATGAGAGGGCATAGGATTAAGATGAGAAGAGAAAGGGACCTAAGGGACAACTTTTTCACACAGAGAGTCATGTGTGTATGGAACGAGTTGCCAGAGGAAGTGGTGGAGGCTGGTAACAATGATAACAACATTTAAAAAGCACCTGGATGAGTACATGTATAGGAAGGGTTTAGAGGGATAGGGGGCTAAATGCTGGCAAATAGGACTAGATTTAAATGGAATATCTGGTCAGCATGGATGAGTTGGACTGAAGGGTCTGTCTCCTTGCTGTATATCTCAATCAGTGTTAAGAGGTTAAGTAGATTGGATTTGTATTTATTAGAATATAGAAAGATAAGAGGTGATCTCATTGAAACATACATAAAGTCAGACAGCACGGAACCAGACCCTTTGGTCCAACCGGTCCATGCTGACCGTAATCCCAAAGTAAACAAGCCCCACCTGCCTGAGTTTGGTCCATATCCCTCCAAATCTTTCTTATTCATGTATTTATCAAAATGTATTTTTAACATTGTAACAGTAGCTGTATCCTCCACTTCCTCTGGAAGTTCATTCCACACATGAACCACTGATTGTGTAAAAGAGCTTCCCCTCATGTCTTTTGTAAATTTTTCTCCTCTCACTGAAGATGTGTACCCAGTCTTTAAATCCCTCCCCCATCCTTGGGAAAAGACACCTTCCATTCCCTTCATTCATACCCCTCATTATTTTATAAACTTCTATAAGGTCGCTGCTTAACCTCCTATGTTCCAGTGAAAAAAAAAGTCCCTGCGTATTTAGCCTATCCTCATAACTCAAACCCCATTCCTGGCAACATTTGGTAAATCTCTTATGAACCCTCTCCTGCTTAATAATATCCTTCCTATGACCGGGCAACCAGAACTGGACATAGTACTCCAGAAGAGGCCTCACCAACATCCTGTACAACCACAACATGAAGACAAGTGTGCTAAACGTCTTCCTAATCCATCATGTCTAGACTTGATGCCAACTTCAAAGAATTATGTACATGAACCCCTGGGTCTCTCTGTTCTGCAACACAATCCAAGGCCCTACTTTTAATTGTATAAGCCTTGCTCTTGTTTGTTTTACCAAAATGCAATACCTCGCATTTATTCAAATTAAACTCCCATCTGCCAATTAATCAAGATCTTTTCTTAATCTTCGCTAACCTTCTTCACTCTCCACTATACCACCAATTTTGATGTCATCTGCACACTTACTAACGATCTATATTTTTACTAATCTTCTGTATTCTCACCTAAATCATTTATATAAATGACAAATAAAAGTGGACCCAGTACTGATCCCTGTGGAACACCACTGGTAACCGGCCTCCAGTCCTAGATCATAGAATCTCCACAGTGTGGAAGCAGGCAATTCGACCCACTAAGTCCACACTGACCCTCCTAAGGGCATCCCACCCAGACCCACCCTGTTACCCTGCATTTCCCATAGCTAATCCTACATGTCCCTGGACACTATGAGCATTTTTGCTCAGAACGTCCACCTAACCTGCACATCTTTGGATTGTGGGGGAAAAAATTAGAGCACCTAGAGGAAACCCACACAGATAGAGGACGAATGTGAAAACTCCACACAAACAGTTGCCCAAGGTTAGAATTGAACCTAGGACCCTTGCACTGTGCTGACCACTGAGCTTCCATGCTGCTCCAGTTCAAAAAACAGTCCTCCCCCATTGCTCTCTGTCTCCTGCCATTAAGTCAATTTTGTTTCCAATTGGCAAACTCACCTTGAATCCCATGTGATCTAACTTTACTAATTAGTCATGCGGAACCTGGTCAAAGGCTTTATGAAAGACCAAGTGAACAATGTCTGCTGCTCTGCTCTCATCAATCTTCTTGGTTACTCCCTCAAAGAGCTCAATTAAGTTTGTGGAAAATGATTTCCCTCACAAGAAACATGCTGACTTTCCCTAACCACTCCTTTCCTCTCGAAATGCATATAAATCCTATCTTTCAGAATCACCTCCAGCAACTTAACTACCAACAAATTCAGACTCACAGGTCTATAGTTCTTTGGCTTCTCCCTATATCTGGTTTTAAACAAAGGCACAACATTTGCCACTCTCCAGTCACCTGGCACCTCACCCAAAGTTATAGATGATGCAAATGTCCTGGGATACACTGGATCAGGTGCCAGAGATTTATCAACCTTTATATTTTCTAAGACGTCCAGCACTTCCTCTTATGTAATGTGAACTGTTTTCAAAACGTCAATATCTATTTCCCTGAGTTCTCCACCCTCTTCAGTTATGAATCAATATTGTGTTGGACTGAAAACATTAACTGTACTTTCCTCTCCACAGATACTTCCAGATTTGATCGTTTTTTCCAGCACTATCTGTTTTTATGTTAACTGATTAACTGTGTTTGAGAGTTGGATTTTCTCTAGGACTTACAGAGGAAGGTGCCCAAAAATCATCTCTAATCTGCTGAAATAGATACCAGCATTCAAGAGACTAGCAGAAACAGTAAGGCAAAATGGTTTTCACTTACTTCCTGAAACTGTTGATTCTGCCAGCAAAGGCAACCAAACTCTTTAATGACAGAAGCCAATAAAACTGTTGAATACAGCATTCAACTATAACCTTTCACTTCAGATAAACAATACTTCACTTGCTTTCCATAGTATGGTGGCTCAGTGGTTAGCACTGCTGCCTCACAGCACCAGGGACCCGGGTTCAACTCCTGCCTTGGATGACTGTCTGTGTGGACTGTGCATGTTCTCCTTGTGTCTGTGTGGGTTTCCCCTGGGAGCTCAGTTTCCTCCCACTGTCCAAAGCTGTGCAGGGCAGGTAAATTGGCCACACTGAATTGCCTAACACCTATAGTGTTAGGTACGTTAGTCAGAGGGAAATGCGACTGGGTAGGTTACTCTTCAGAATGCTGGTGTGGACTTGTTGGGCTGAAGGACCTGTTTCCATAATGTCGGGAATCTAATATTTGAAGAACTGAACAGAATTTCAAATTTATTAGTACTCCTATCCTTATCCGCATTTAATCTATGTAAATACCATATTTTATTAATAATCTAATGTCAATTAACCATTTTTAGTTGCTGATGGGATATGGGCATTGCTGACAAGGCCATCATATTTCCTTTTTATTCACATGAAACAGGACCTTCAACAGCAGGTGGTAATGGTGATCAAGGGTTCTGAGCAAGGGAGCTGGGCAGTTTTCTGGAGGCTCCACTAACAGGTGGTGACAGTGAAGGAGAATAGCTGGTGCAATTGAATGGAGTCTTGGTAGAAAAAGTGTCACTTCAGTGTGGATAGAGATGAAAGAAAGTCATATAGCACAGAATTAGATCCTTCGATCCAACCCAGTCCAGGCCGACCTCAATCCCAAACTAAAATAATCCCACCTGCCTGCTTCTGGCCCATATCCTTTCAAATCCTTCCTATTCATGTACTTATCCAAATCTTCTAATACCTATAACTATACCAGCATCCACACCTTCCTCTGGAAGTTTATTTCACACACAAACTACGACCCTCTGTGTAAAAAAAAATTGTCCCTCTTGTCTTTTTTAAATCTCCACACCTTTAAAGATGTGCCCTCAGCCTTGAAATCCTCCATTCTAGAGAAGACAACTACTGGTAACTTTATCTCTACTCTTCATTATTTTATGAACTTCTATAAGGTTGCCTGTCAACCTCCTATGCTCCAGTGCAAAAGGTCCCAGCCTACCCAGCCTTTCTTTACAACTCAAACCTTCCACACCTGGCAATATTCTGGTAAATCTCTTCTGAACCCTCTCCAGCTTGATAATATCCTTCCTATAACTGTGCAACCAGAACTAGATACAGTATTCTACAACAGGCTTCACTAATGTCCTATACAAACTCAATATGACTTCCCAACTTCTTTACTAAAAGGACTGAGCAATGAAGGCATGTGTGCCAAATTGGGGCCAGCGACCATAATTCTATTAATTTTAAAATAGTGATGGAAAAGGATAGACCAGATCTAAAAGTTGAGATTCTAGATGGGAGAAAGGCCAATTTTGACAGTATTAGGCAAGAACTTTCAAAAGCTGATTGGGGACAGATGTTCACAGGTAAAGGAATGGCTAGAAAATGGGAAGCCTTCAGAAATTAGATAACAAGAATTCAGAGAAAGTATACTCCTGTTAAGGTGAAAGGGAAGGCTGGTAGGTATAAGGAATGCTGGATGACTAAAGAAATTGAGGGATTGGTTAAGAAAAAGAAGGAAGGTATAGATCAAGAGAATCCTTAGAAGAGTATAAAGGCAGTAGGAGTATACTTAAGAGGGAAATCAGGAGGGCAAAAAGGGGGACATGAGATAGCTTTGGCAAATAGAATTAAGGAGAATCCAAAGGGTTTTTACAAATACATTAATGACAAAAGGGAAGCTAGGGAGAGAACCGGGCCCCTCAAAGATCAGCATGGCGGCCTTTGTGTGGAGCTGCCGGAGATGGTGGAGATACTAAATGAGTATTTTGCATCAGTGTTTACTGTGGAAAAGGAAATGGAAGATCTAGAATGTAAGGAAATAGATGGTGACACCTTGCAAAATGTCCATATTACAGAGGAGGAAGTGCTGATGTCTTGAAACGCGTAGAGGTGGATAAGTCCCCAGGACCTGATCAGGTATACTCTAAAACTCTGTGGGAAGCTGGAGAAGTGATTGCTGGGCCTCTTGCTGAGATATTTGCATCATCGATAGTCACAGGTGAGATGTCGGAAGACTGGAGGTTGGCTAACGTAATGCCACTGTTTAAGAAGGATGGTAAGGACATGCCAGAGAACTATAGATCAGTGAGCCTGACGTCAAGTTGTTGGAGGGAATCCTGAGGGACAGGATTTACATGTATTTGGAAAGGCAAGGACTGATTAGGGATAGTCAACATGGCTTTGTGTGTGGGAAATCATGTCTCACAAACTTGATTGAGTTTTTTGAAGAAGTAATAAAGAGGATTGATGAGGGCAGAGCGGTAGATAAGATCTATATGGACTTCTGTAAGGCGTTCGACCAGGTTCCCCATCTCACCAGGGATCTCACAGAATACAAGGAGAACTAGCCATTTGGATACAAAACTGGCTCAAAGGTAGAAGACAGAGGGTGGTGGTGGAGGATTGTTTGTCAGACTGGAGGCCTTGACCAGTGGAGTGCCACAAGGATTGATGCTGGGTCCTCTATTTTTTTGTCATTTACAGCAATGATTTGGATGTGAGCAAAAGAGCTACAGTTAGTAAGTTTGCAGATGATGCCAAAATTGGAGGTGTACTGGACAGCGAAGAAGGTTACCTCAGACTACAACAGGATCTGGACCAGATGGGCCAATAGGCTGAAAAGTACCAGATGGAGTTTAATTCAGATAAATGTGAGGTGCTGCATTTTAGGAAAGCAAATCTTAGCAGGACTTATATACTTCATGGTAAGGTCCTAGGGAGTGTTGCTGAACAAAGAGACCTTGGAGTGCAGGTCCATAGCTCCTTGATTGTGGAGTCACAGGTAGATAGGATAGTGAAGAAGGCGTTTGATATGCTTTCTTTTATTTGTCAGAGTATTGAGTACAGGAGTTGGGAGGTCCTGTTGCGGCTGTACAGGACATGGGTTAGGCCACTTTTGGAATATTGCATGCAATTCTGGGCTCCTCCCTATCGGAAAGATGTTGTGAAACTTGAAAGGGTTCAGAAAAGATTTACAAGGATGTTGCCAGGGTTAGAGGATTTGAGCTATAGGGAGAGGCTGAACAGGCTGGGGCTGTTTTCCCTGGAGCGTTGAAGAGTGGGGTGACCTTATAGAGGTTTACAAAATTATGAGGGGCATGGATAGGATAATTAGACAAAGTCTTTTCCCTGGGGTGGGGAGTCCAGAACTAGAAGGCATAGGTTTAGGGTGATAGGGGAAAGATATAAAAGAGACCTACGGGGCAATGTTTTCACACAGAGGGTGGTATGTGTATGGAGTGAGCTGCCAGAGGAAGTGGTGGAGGCTGGTACAACTGCAACACTTAAGAAGCATTTGGATGGGTATATGAATAGGAAGGGTTTGGAGGGACATGGCCAGGTGCTGGCAGATGGGACTAGATTGGGTTGGGATATCTGGTTGGTGGGGCATTGACAGATTGGACCGAAGGGTCTGTTTCCATGCTGTACATTTCTATGGCTCTATAAATGCCTTTTTAACCACCCTGTCAAAATGAGATGCATATACGTAATGCGAAGAATTATGGTATCTAAACTCATAGGTCCCTCTGTTCTACAACACTACCCAAAGCCCTACCATTAATTGTATAAGCCCTACCCTTGTTTGTTGTACCAAAATGCAATACCTCACATTTATCCACATTGAACTCTATCTACCATTTTTTAGCCCATTTACCATTTCATCTAGACCCCTTTGTAATCGTATAAGACCTTCTTCGTTGTCTACTATGCCACCAATTTTGGTGTCGTCCTCAAACTTATTAACCATCCCTCCTATATTCTCATCCAAATCATTTATGCCAATGATAAACAAAAGTGGACTCAGAACCAACCCTTTGGAACACCGCTAGTCACAGGCCTCCGAATCCAAAAAGCAACCATTCTCCACCACTTGGTCTTTTGCTGTTAAGCCAATTATGTCTCCAATTGGCAAACTTACCCTGAATCCCACGTGACCTAACTTTACTAATTAGTCCACCCTACGGACCTTGTTGAAGGCTTTTCTAAAGTCTAATTGTTTTGGTAACGTGCTCAAAAAACTCAGTCAAGTTCGTGAGATAGACTTTCCTCGCACAAAACCATGCTGACTAACCCTAAATTAATTTTTGCCTCTCTAAATCTCCATAAATCCTATCTTTCAAAATCATCTCCACCAATTTATTCACACCGAACCCAGACTCACAGATCTACAGTTTCTACTTACAGTTTTTCTTAAACAAAGCTGCATTAGCCACCCTCCAGTCATCAGGCACCTCACCAGCAGTTATAGATGATGCAAATATTTCAGCAAGGAGTCTTGCAATGTCCTCCCTCACTTCCCACAACATTCTGGGATAGTTAATAATTGTATAATACATTTAGAAATGGTGCCTAAAGTGTTGGCAATGTAATCGCGTTACAGCCAACACGTGTTTTAAAAGTTCACACTTTAGAAACAGCAACCCAATTCATCAGCCACATTACAGTGAATTTGCGTTGGCTAATCACGCACTGTAAAAGAATGACTTGTACATTATATAGGAAAAACTCTTAAATGTAACCCAAAATGATAATTCCATCTACATGATGAATAGTTCTTTTGTTATCCTCAAGTTTCCTTGCTGTTTGTAATGACTTGATACCAGTGAAATTAGAAATCCCTGGTTCATGATCTTTGGGCTGTTTGTGTGTTCAAATCTCATTTTACACATGAACATCAGTGGCTAAGCCAGCATTTATTTCCTATCCTAAGCTGTCTTTTTGAACTGCTTCTACCCATTAACTGTAGGCAGACCAACAATGTGCTTTTGGTCAGGGATGGGGTGGAATTAAATGATTTTGACCTAGTGACACGAAGAAACAGTAACTTATTTCCAAGTCAAGATGATGATTAACTTGGGGAAAAATTGCAGGTGGCGGTGTTCCTATTGTCCTTCTAGATAGTGATGGTCATGGGTTTTATGTGTTATGCATGGTATGTGATTTATATATATTTTAATCAGATTTATATGAGGTGTTGAACTTTTACGTACTGGTGTATAGGTTTCGGTTTGTGTGAATGAGGTAGTTTAATTAATAACTTGAGTATTTCTGAAGCTGTGATAATTTGAAGCCAGTATGAGAGCTCCTGCAGCTCAGTTGGGAATTTGTTTGCACTGAGAGAATTTTATAAGCAGATAGAATAGACGTTGAAGAACATTAGCCTGCCTTCAGTTAGAAGGAACATAGATTTTCTTTGCTTAGAAGAGATCCTGTTGGAAACCTGTTAGTTTTAGTTCACAGACATTCTAGTTGAAGGTTGATATTAGAAATAGTTTTCCTGGGGCAAGAAATTAACTTTGAAAAGTTATAAATATGTTACTACAGTGTGAAGATTTTAGTTTGAAAGATCCAGACGAAATGTGTTTGGTTAGAACCCTGAAGGGGCTATTCCAAACTGAGAACATGTATGCTCAGTTATATGAATACTCAATGAAGAGGCTATTACACTAGCAAGAATGGGAATTGAAAGCAACTGTTAAATCAAACTTAGAAAGGAATTCTCTTTATGGTGTTTGAGGACTGGAAAGGGATGTTATTGGGATAGATGAAATATTGTATTTTTTATTGTGCTTCAAAATCTTTTAAATTGTGTTGTATGGAAGTAGCTTAGATTATTCAACTTTTTTTTTGCATTTAGACTGATTTTATTGGTAAAACCAGATCGGCAGCATGGTGTACTTATGTTTCAGTGAGAGGCCATGTTGTTAAATAAAAAAAATATCTATCAAGTCAGCATTCAATCTGGGACCGAACTTGTCCAGTGACAATGTCAGCTGGGATCAAGCAAGGGTCAAAAGAATGCCAAACAGCTTTTGAGAAACCAAAGATAATCCAATGAATAATGTTGACCACCCCTGACTTTATTAACTTGCAACGTGTGTGTTTGTGGGAAATTTTTATTTAATGATTAATCAAAAACAGAAAAGCTGGTGGTGGTAGTTTTCAAGAAACTGAATCAATATAAGATGTACTCTATGGTAGAAAAGACAACACCTTGTTACTGGCTCTCAACAGTTTGAATGTTATGACCATTATGACTCAAAAGAAACAAAACATATATTGCCCATAATTCCTTGGTTATACAGAAACATTTACTTTTTTCTAATGAGAACATTTTGATAGAGATTGTTAATTTCTCCTTATTATAAGAAACCTTGATCATTGGAAAGGATAATATGACTGCCAATGCAATATTGAAAAAGGTAATGATGCTGGAATAATTTGAAAATTTGAGAAAAGATGACAAAAAAATTGTACAAATCCTGTGCAAAGAATACATCTATATGTCATGTTTATCTTACAAAATACATTGAATTTTGTGCTTCATCTTTTTCCAGGGGAAAAATTGCATTTTTTAAAATTTCAGAACTATAAACTGGTAAATTGAAGTTAGTAATGAACTTTATTTTACAACTCAAAGCAAAAGTGGAAGATTCGTGTTTATTTTTTGGCACAAGACAATGCAACTTTTGGAGAAACTGGATTTGATACTTTTGAGAAACAATTGGCACCAGAGGGAAAAAAAACTGTGCAGCAATAACTTTTGGATTTCAAGTTGCAATTTATCACAGAACTGAGGAACAGTTGCACTCAGCACTCCAAAAACTTGCAAGTAGGACAGGCGTCTCTCTCCTTCCCCTCTATTGGAAAAGAAGCAAAGACTCTGAAAATAAATTTTAATTCGAGCAAAAACCTAGATGCAACTGATCAGCTACTGAATTGAGGATTGCCACAATCAACAACAACGAAATCATCAAGAACAACGGACTATAGAAAAGGCACCTTATTCCACCCTTGGTCTACTGAATTTGTTCCTTTTTGCCACTCTTCTACCCATGATACATCACACAATTGTCTAGCACGTGCATCCTATTTGTGAATGAATGTGTATGTTTGGATTTAAAGAGAGTATGATCTAACTTTGCTTAATTGTTAATCCATTTTGCTTGTTAAATGATATGTTTGTTATAGTGAATAATTATTTGCACTTTTTAAATTGATAAAACCTAGTAAAAGCTTGTTTTACCTTAGAATAAGGTTACAGGCAGGCAAATTAAAAATCTAAGTGATTACATTGGTCATTTATACATTTGAGAGGAATCACTCAATAGGAAGTCTAGGTTTCCACTGCACTCTTCCTATCAAGGTCATGACAATACTCCGAGTAAAAAATGAGGTCTGCAGATGCTGGAGATCACAGCTGCAAATGTGTTGCTGGTCAAAGCACAGCAGGTTAGGCAGCATCTCAGGAATAGAGAATTCGACGTTTCGAGCATAAGCCCTTCATCAGGAATAAGCCATCCAATACCAAAATTCAGGGGTTCTATTATGAATCACATTAACAATCTAGCCAAAGGAAAAAGAGTTTGCAAATGACAAGGATGGGTGGAGGAATAGGTAGTGTCGAGGAAGTGCAAAGGCTGCTGAATGGCTTGAAGTGGCAGATGGAATACAGTGTGGCATAGTGAAGGGTAATACATTTTTTGGAAGAGGTGTAAACTATTTTGTAAACTGGGAGAGGTTTTAGAAAATCAGAACCGCAAAGGGATTTAGGAGTCCCAGTTCAGGATTCTCCTAAAGGTTAGCGTGCTGATTTAGTTGGTACTTAGGAAGGCAAACAGTGTTCGCATTCATTTCAAGGGAGCTAGAAGAGATGCACTGCTTAGGCTGTGTAAGGCTCTGGCCAGACTGCATTTGGAATATATTGTGTTTTGCGACCACTATCAAAGGAAATGTGCTGATGTTGGAGGGGGTCCACAGGTGGTTTACAAGAATGATCCCAGGGTGAGGAGCAGTTGGAGGACTGTGGGAGGAAAAAAAAAAGGGGAAAGGCCGAAGTTCTCTCTTTGTCAGATATGTGGGACTTCAGCCCTCACCAACTCTACCCTCCCAAATGGAGGGAGTGGCACCCTTGTTCTCACCTACCATCCTCTACATCTAAAGGATCATTGGCTGCCATTTCTCCCACATTTAGTGGGATGCTACTACAAAACATATTCCCTTCCCTAGTCAGCCTTCTGCAGGGATTATTCCCACTGGAACATCTTGGTCCACTTCCAAAACCTTCCCACACACTCATGGCACTTTCCCTTGCAATTGCAGAAGGTGTAACACCTTCCCATTTACTTGCTCCCTGTTTACAAAGACCACAATTCCCCCTTGCATGTGGTCAACAATGCCCTCCAGCACAGCTCCTCCACCCTGCATTTTTGCCTTTGAACCCCACCCCTCCCAATGCAGCAAGGACAGAAGCCCCCTGGTTCTCAAATTCCACCCCACCAACCTTCATATACATCATATCATCCTACACCACTACCACCACCAGGGATATATTTCCCTCCCCAGCTGTGTTTCAGAGACTATTCCCTTTTCAGAGCCATGGCCCTTGCCAGCTCTCACCCCACTGCTGGCACCTTCACCTGTCACCTCAAGAAATTCAAAACCTGCACCCACACATCCCCCTCACCTCCATCCAAGACCCCAAAAGGATCCTTCCACTTCAGAAATTTACCTGTACTTCCACAAATGTCATCTACTGTATTCATTGTACCTAATGTAGTCTCCTCTGCAGGTTGGCATCCTATCTCCCTGATGTCGATTGTTTCAGAGAACAATCTCTGGCACACCCACATCAACCAACCCCACCACCTTGTGGATGATCACTTCTGCTCCCACTCCAAGGACATACAGATCATGTGCTTCCTCCATCACCAAACCCTAACCACCAGATGCCTGGAGGAAGAATGCCTCATCTTCTGCCTTGGAACCCAGCAACCACAGGGGATTAGTGTGGATTTCACCGTTTCCTTATTTCCTGTCCCAAGCCTCCAACTCAACACATTCCTCTCGACCGATCCATAGTCTTTCCCATCCGTCCACATAGGAACTGGAGTATGCCATTCAGCCCTCAAGCCTGTTCCACTAATGAGCTCATGGCTGATCTGCGGACTAACTCCATATTCCTGTCTTGGGCCCACATCTTGTAATACTTTTGCTTAATAAAATTCTGATTTAAAAAGTCAACATGCAGTTGTTTCTACATTTGAGAGATAATGCTTGGAAAAACTACAGCATCGTTTAGATGATCCCAAAATGCAATAAGATTTTGAAAAGACATTTTTCTCAGTGTAAACTATTTCAGGACGAATCAACATATGCTGTCTTCCTCAAAACAGCCACATCATATGACCCTGGAGTAGCTCAAACTATGAACTCAGATGAACTTTTAGTCTCCAAGTTACCCAAATCATTTGACTGGAAGCTTGAGCATTGCTCATGTGTTGAGACAAACATTAGAAGGTTTACCACCATTTCCCATTAAGTTATACGAATGGACTGCAACTTAAAAATCCAATACAAGTCTAGCTAGTGATTTCTTTGCTGGAAATACAAGATCCATGCGAGAACAATTAAAGGCAACTGGTATGCAATTTGTTTTGCATACAAACAGAGGAACAAAACGTCCTAATATTGCAAAGCATCCATCTGAGTAATACTGAAACAACAATACGATTCCCATGACTGCATTTGGCAGAAGTTTAGCAATGAAAAATAACAGTTGCAATTCAGGAACACAAGCATAAATATAGGTCAGTAAAAGCAATTGTTAAGTACTAGTGTTCAGCAAAATAAACTATGATCCATTTATAAGATAGTATCAATTCAATTATTGGCTTAAACCACCCCCCCATACCATTCCTATATTTGTGCTGCAATAAATATTTTATACAAGTAACATTGAAAATTAGCAACTGTTCCATTTGGCCCACAGTTCAGGAATGAGACACTCCAATTATAAACAAATGAAAATTTTATTTCAGCAGTACAATTTTTGTATGAATCATCTCAAAATATTGCAGTCCTAATTTAACATTTAAAACATAATTCAGGTTTCTAGTGCACAGTTTTAGCACTGACCATGGTTACAGTGTGGTGATAATGACAAGACAAAATGATGCTTCACAGTCCTTTTAAAAGCTGCAGTGCTTTCCTCTATGGCAGCATAACAGCCATCACTTTACCAATTCCAATAACTGATAGGCACAAACTGGATCACAAATGAGATTTTAAAATTAATTTGGCTAGAACATGTACACAAATAGGCCTTTTCAGTAAGTGTTACTAGCAAATTAATAAATGCAGTATGTAGTACATGCAAAGTTTGGTTTAAACAAAGATGAGAAATCATTTCAAAGAAAACTCAGCACTAAAGTGTTGAATCTTTTTTAGTGACTTGAGAAACAAGGTTCTCATATTGATCATGAGCTCAATACTCCATGCCTCCTCCCAACCAAGGCCATTAACTTGTTCTCAAACACCAATCATTTGTACCCAGTCCAGGTTGGTCCACTGCTGGCTTTTCTTTACAATGCATTTTCCCAACAAGCTATTGTCAGTAGGTCACATGCTTATCCCGAGAAGAAAAGTGAACAGATCTAAAACAATGCTCCAATGCAAGAGCTTCTTTCAGAACAGTTCAATATCAAAGTCATATTGTGACTCCCAAAGGGAGAGAGCTGAGGTTAACCATCTTTCAAAAAAAAAACCAGATTAAGATGTAAAAGATTTGATGGTTCTATTCATGGTAAGGCTTTAAGGTAAAAAAAAAGTACACATGTACTTATCCATGTTTGAGTTGGAATTGAAATAGTTAGGAAAAGCCCAAAATGAGTGAGCGATCAGGCTTTGAGAAACAGCAGCATCTAGGTTTTTTAAGTGGTCTTGTCATAAATCATTTAATACATTTGTGCACAGATCTGCACCTATTCTATAAAAATAAAACCTCTATTGAAGAGACTTATTTGAAATAGACATATGATGCAAACAATTCAGACCTTGATCCCCAACAGTTCAAACAGCTTAGCTGTTATGGAGTGGAAAATGTCAGTAGGTTTTTGGTTAACTTCCCTTTGTCCTATGTCAGTACCATCTGCAATTTACTTACATACCTGCAAGCAAGTCTAAACTGAACACAATGACCCCTGAATCCGTACCTTGTCAGACCTTACAGCTGTGCAATGTAAAGCTATGACTGGCATTCAAAGATGGACACGTTGCCAGAGAATGTGTTTAAACATATGCAATCTATTTTAGTGATTGGAGCTATAAACTAACTCAAATTGTCAAGTGATCAAAATACTCAATTTATACAAAAAACCTGGTTTACAACAAAACCCAGTGAACTTTACCACAGCTTTTCTATGTACCAATGTATGTGGGGCTATTGAAGATTCAATTACTACAGTAAACAATTTCATAAATACACTACAGGAGAGCCATCTGAGATCTTTTCTTAACCAATTTAAGTTTGACAGTTTTTTTTTTAAATGAATACTGTCATTTTTCAGTTATTGTACAAAATAACCGAATATTGTGCAAAAACCGTGCTATTTTGCCAGAACCATATCGATAGTCCCAATACATATGGCACTTGTAGGACTTGTATATCATTATTTAATATGGATTAAAACTAACAGATACCAATTCAGGGTTTTAAATAGAAATAATTTGCCGTGCCCATTTATGCTCTCAGAGCTAATGTGCGAAATCTCAACTGCGTTGTTATCCAATGATTAAATATCTGTAAAAGCAAATATTAACTTGAAACCTGAGTAGTGGAAAAAAAAGCAGTCGCCAATTTGTTAAACAAAACACTGAACAGAATGTCTAAATGTTTGTTAATAGCAAAGCAGCCAAACCACGGCCTCCAAAATCACCAAAAGACAATTGTGAAAAAAAAGCACAAGGAAGATCCGTTAAAAAAAAGGGGATCCTTAAAGTGGCTTCTAAAAGGCAAGCTTTCAGTCCAGCTCAGAGATTGCAAGCTAGAGTCCAGTGCCATTACTCAGATTAAATCTCATGGAGGGTCTGCATTTCTGTAAAAACACCCAGCAAATAAAGCAGCATTTTGACAGTTTCCAGTTTCAGTCATACAAACTTATTTTGTGCAAGATTCTTGTGTTACACCACAATGCATTCTGAAGCACAGCTGATACGTTGGCTTCGAAGTATGCTTCCAATCTACGTGCAACCAAGATGTTCACACCCTCAGGCTACAAGAGTACACAATTTTTACTTTTCTTCTTCTTATGAGGGTAAAGGACTGCTCTCACAGCCTCCACAAATACTTCTCGGATCCCATCCTGATTGAGTGCAGAACATTCCAGATACTTAACAGCTCTGATCTGTTTCGCTAAGGTCACTCCCTGGTGCATCGTTATTGGAGAGAGGCTTTGCTCCTTGAGCTTTTTCATGGTTTCAGAATCATTCCTTAAATCCTTCTTCGTACCAACCAAAAGTATAGGAACATTTGGACAGTGGTGCAAAACCTCTGGTTGCCACTTATGACGGACATTGGCATAGGAGGAAGGACTAGCAACAGAAAAACAGATAATGAAGACATTACTTTGTGGATAGGACAGAGTGCGCAGACGATCGTACTCTTCCTGTCCTGCAGTATCCCAAAGGTTCAGGCTTACAGTTCGTCCATCCACAGTCATCTGTGCACTGTAGTTATCAAACACAGTGGGGACATATTCTCCAGGAAAAGCATTTGTTGTGTAACTAATGAGAAGACAGGTCTTCCCAACTGCACCATCTCCCACAACCACGCATTTTATAGTCTGCATTATTCATATGGCTTGAAGGTCAAGTTTAACACTGTCGACAAAAACAAAAACAACATTAAGACAAAGCATTTCACAGATCTAGACACCTCTCTACAGTGTACAACCAACCAACTGCAAGGGTTTGTATCAAAGATGTAGCTCATTGAACCTGCCTGAATGTTCAACCTTTAACAAAGGGAGAACATTTGAAATGTTTCCAGAGAATTACCAAGTTAAAATATGTCACTATTGGGTGCACCAGGGACCACTTCTGATGTTTAAGGTAATTTAGACATTATCTCTAATTGAAAATTATTCCAATTCCTATTTGTCCCTCAATTATGATCATCAGAAAGATTCACATTTCACTTCCTACTACTTTGAGAACTTAAATAGTTGCAAGCATTGCTATTCTTGACCAATCAATCCTGCCACCTGTGGCCGAACACTTCAACTCTCCCTCCCGCTCAGTCAAGGACAATTCCTGGGCTGCCTCCACTGCCAAATTCTAGCCACCTGGAGGAAGAACACATCTTTCGCACTGGGGCCCTCCAACCACATGGGACCAATGTCGATTTCACCAGTTTCCTGATCTCTCCTCCCCCACCTTATCCCAGATCCAACGCTTCAACTCAGCACCACCCTCTAACTGTCCAACCTGTCTGTCTATCTTCCTTCCCACCTATCCACTTTACCTTCCATCTGACCTATCAACATCACCCGCCCCAAAACCACCTCCAACCTTGCTCCTCGGATGCTGCCTGACTGGCTATGCTTTTCCAGCATCACACTTTTCGACTCTGATGTCCAGCATCTGCAGGGCTCACGTTCTCCTGCTATTCTAGTCTACCTAACTAACTGGTAAGTAATTAGTTGCATAGAAAATGGAGAGGTTTTGAGAAACAATAGTTTGGAACTTAGGTGGTACCCAGTGACCCCTTTCCATCAAACATTGAATTCAAAATTTCCTCAGTTACGTTCTGATGCATTTGTTGTACACATTTTAATACCAATTCAGCTGCCCACTTTTCACCGGTCCTCCATCTGTCACCCTCCATTTTTCTCCTTCCTCCCTCCCTCCCTCATTAACCTACCTGCTCTTTCCCACATCCACATTCCCTTCAAATTGAAGGGAAGGCAGAGTCGGGCCAGGCATTCTTGGGGTTGGGGGGCAAGATCTGGGTCACTTGGGTGTGGGGAGGCTGAGAAGGGGGAAAAACAGGTGGGTGGGGCATGGGGAAAGAGAAGAGAACCAGGTCAGTGGGTTGTGGGGAGAAGGGGGCAGCTGAGAGAGAGCAAGAACCAGATCGTTAGGTTGTGGGTAGGCCGAGAACTTGGTCGGTGGGGCACAGGGGAGAACAGAGCGCAAAATGGAAGATGAAATGTGGGGGTCACAGGATGTGCCTGACTGGAGAAAATGGGTCACAGAGTGCTGTGAGGTGCCTGAGGAAAGTGGTCAGGGGGAGAAATAGAGTAGAACTGAGAAGAGAACAGAGAGGATAGCGCAAGGTGAAGTGTGGGGCCTGGAGGGGGTGGCAAAGTAGTGGAAATGGGTCAGGGGTGAGGCAGGATGCCCAAGTGGGGGCACAAGGTGCCTCAGCAGCAGGAAATGTGTCAGTGGCGGGGGGGGGAGAAAGGAAGGAGGCGGGGGGGGGAGGGAGGGAAGAGGCGGCGGGGGGGGGGGAGGGAGGGAAGAGGCGGCGGGGGGGGGGGAGGGAGGGAAGAGGCGGCGGGGGGGGGGGGGAGGGAGGGAAGAGGCGGCAGGGGGGGGGGGAGGGAGGGAAGAGGCAGGGGGGGGGGAGGGAGGGAAGAGGCGGCGGGGGGGGGGGGAGGGAGGGAAGAGGCGGCGGGGGGGGGGAGGGAGGGAAGAGGCGGCGGGGGGGGGGGAGGGAGGGAAGAGGCGGCGGGGGGGGGGGAGGGAGGGAAGAGGCGGCGGGGGGGGGGAGGGAGGGAAGAGGCGGCGGGGGGGGGGAGGGAAGAGAAGAGGCGGCGGGGGGGGGGGGGAGGGAAGAGGCGGCGGGGGGGGGAGGGAAGAGGCGGCGGGGGGGGGGGGGGGGAGGGAAGAGGCGGCGGGGGGGGAGGGAGGGAAGAGGCGGCGGGGGGGGGGGGAGGGAAGAGGCGGCGGGGGGGGGGAGAGGGAAGAGGCGGCGGGGGGGGGGGGGAGAGGGAAGAGGCGGCGGGGGGGGGAGAGGGAAGAGGCGGCGGGGGGGGAGGGAGGGAAGAGGCGGCGGGGGGGAGGGAGGGAAGAGGCGGCGGGGGGGGGAGAGGGAAGAGGCGGCGGGGGGGGGAGGGAAGAGGCGGCGGGGGGGGGGAGGGAAGAGGCGGCGGGGGGGGGGGGAAGAGGCGGCGGGGGGGGGGGGAAGAGGCAGGGGGGGAAAGAGGGGGAAGGGAGGGGGCTGGCAGGGAGGGGGAAGGGGGGGGGAAGAGGAGAGAAGGGCTCCTCCTCCTATTCGGCAAACTCCCTCCCCTTCCCGTTTCCCCTTTCCTTACAACAGCTCCCAACCGCCCTTCCCTCCCTCCGGCTCACCCCCTACAACCCTCTCCTCTCCTCTCCTCTCCCTCCACTTGCCTTTGCTCTGCCATCCGGCGGCCACTCCCCCCCCCCCGTCACCTCCCCTCCCCTCCCTCCCCCACTAACTCCTTATACTTTTCTTTCACTTCAAACTTTCGACAAGCCCACTCCCGAAAACGACGCATTCTTATGGTCTTCATTCCAGATGTGGCCAAAGCCTGAGGAACTAAGGTTCGGTGAAGGAACTTGCCCCGGTTGGTGACGAGCTGTGCCCCCCCCCCCCGGTCCACGGCCTGGATAAGACCCAAACCCAACTGCCACTTACCTCAACCCTCCCCGACCAGCATTCATCCGGGTGCTGCGCGCAATGCCCCCTGGGGAATGTAGTGTGACCCGCGCCGTTGCTGCGCTTGCGCAATAAAACGACGGTTGTGACCCGCGGAGGTGGGTGTCACGCATGCGCAGAGCGCGTGGGTGGTCTCTTGTTCTGGGAGAATGGGTCCAGAGTTTGTGAGTGTTTCCATCTCTTTCCTATGGCAGTCTGTTACAGAGAGATTACTGGTCTGAAATGTACAGGCTGATTTTAAACAACCAACTTTCATGGTATATTAAGTAAGGAAGTAGTTGACCTGGAATAAAGAAGGATACCTTAGATTAACTCACAAGCCCATCACGAGGCTGTGGATAGGAGACCCCCTGAGGTGATTGACACAGACCAAATATTGGCACAATCCAGCCCTTAGTTTTTAATAAACGCGTTTCTTATTAGTTTAGGCATCACATTGTATTGTTTAGATCAATGCAGAATTTGCTTTAACAGTTTTAGTTTAAACTTCTCCACCCCTTTTTTAAATCCAGTGTCTGGCTTGGCCAAGTTGAAACAAGTCAATTAGGCATGTTTTTTTAAAAAAAAATCCTGTGAAGACTGTCTGGCTCAAGTGAAGCCGAAATGTGTCAAGCTTGCAGTCTTCCTTGATTTTGCTTAAAATTGGCTGCGTGCAAACCGTGGGAAATGACTCCATAAAAATATGTTGTGTGCACATTTCAACATAACAATTTGAAGTATTCAAGAAATCTACCTTGCACACTTAATAATTGTAAGGCATTTGGAAGCAGATGTTGTGTTTGTTTGTATTTGTAATAATTGAGAAACACACCCTATGTAATTGTATAATAAAAAATAATCAAACATGATCTCCTTAGAGACAAACGTCAACTGCCTTCCTTTAATCACTGTTTTTCTTCAAATTACAACATTCCAGGGAAGTGCTGATTAGCTCTGCTCATACCCACAGTAGTCTAAATAGTAGATTTGTAATTGAAAGTTTAAGTTTATGCTGGAGAATGTATTTTTATTCTTTCTGTTTATTTTCATGATGACATTCACTTATTCTGCTCCATTGCTATTTTAGCAATTTTGGAATGAGAAGTGTAATCAGTATTTGAGATGACTGCTTACATAATCAATAGTGACAGATTTGTAATAGATTTATACATTTAAATATGAATTTGAATAAAAGATGGTGAGCTACATTTGGTGTACTCAAGTAGATTGAACCCATCTACTGTGTTTATAATTGTCGAAGTGAATGAATCAACTAATGTGGTGTTAATTATGGTAAACTGTTCACTGGGTGAAGGCAATGCCTTTAGATTTAATCGCAAATATTGTCTCACTCGTTAAGCATCCCAGTGATGGGAATTTAATCCAATCACTGAAGTGATTCAGAAGTTATACTCGCAAAGTGCGTGCACCATTGTTGTTTTACCACTTCCTTTGCCAGACATAGAGATGTGTCGTAACAATTTTTATTAAGTTAAGATTATGTGCATCACTGGCTAAGTTGACATCTATTGCCCATCTTTAACTGCCTTTGAGAAAATTGTGGTGAACTGCTTTCTTGAATTTTTGCAGTCCTCATGGTGTAGATACACAATGAAATTCTACTTGGAAGGCTGTGCCAGAATATTAATCCAGTCAAGGAACAGTTCCAAGTCATCTGTTGTCTTTGTCTTTCTGGGTGGTAGAGTTTACGGGTTTGGGAGGTACTGCTTAAGGATCATAGGTTATCGCTGATTTTTTTCCTAACTTAATTTTGTCACTGGACTAACTGGAGAAACTTTGAAGCAGAAATTTTCCCCTTTTTGCTTGTAGCAGCAAACTTCTTAGTTCAGTGTCCTTATCACTTGACCACCATTTATGGGTGGCACTGTGGCTCAGTGGTTAGCACTGCTGCCTCACAGCACCAGGGACTCGGGTTCAATTCCAGTCTTGGGCAACTGTCTGTGTGGAGTTTGCACATTCTTCCCCTGTCTGTGTGGGTTTTCTCAGGGATTTCCAATTTCCTCCCATGATCCAAAAATGTGCATGTCAGGTGAATTGGCCATGCTGAATTGTCCATAGTGTTCGATGCCTTAATCAGGGGTAAATATAGGGTAGGGGAATGGGTCTGGGTGGGTTACTCTTCGGAGGGTCACTGTGGACTTGTTGGGACAAAGGGTCTGTTTCCATACTGAAGGGAATCTAATCTAATGTTTGTGAAATGTCTGCTGATCAGAGAGCCCAGAATCTAGGGCGGCACGGTGGCACAGTGGTTAGCACTGCTGCCTCACAGCGCCAGGGACCTGGGTTCAATTCCCGCCTCAGGTGACTGACTGTGTGGAGTTTGCACATTCTCCCCGTGTCTGCGTGGGTTTCCTCCGGGTGCTCCGGTTTCCTCCCACAGTCCAAAGATGTGCGGGTCAGGTGAATTGGCCGTGCTAAATTGCCCGTAGTGTTAGGTAAGGGGTATATGTAGGGGTATGGGTGGGTTGCGCTTCGGCGGGTCGGTGTGGACTTGTTGGGCCGAAGGGCCTGTTTCCACACTGTAAGTAATCTAAAAAAAAAATCTCATTATCATGTATCTTTATCAGTGAGCACTTATTGAGGCATCTTATGATCATCCTCCTTCTCTCAGGACGTGGCTTTCAACAAATGCACTGCTTTGGAATATTATGTTGTTTAATACATGGTAAATGAGATCAATGTGGGATACCCTAGAGTATGCATATTTAAGAATTTCTTTGATCTGTCAATGCATTTAAGTATCATAAGGCATAAAGCCTTCTGATAAAACAGCAATTGTAAGTCACTGTACTTGTGTTTTGTATTGTGTACAGGGTCTTACAACCCCTACAGAGATCAATAACTTTTGATACCAAAGGATATCCCAAACAACAGAAATACCCAAAGAATAAAATATCACGTCTTAACACTCTCACTGTAGCAAATTGACTAAAATCAACAATCATACATTACTGAATAGACAACTAATACATCAAACTCTCATTTCCCTATCAAATGAAATAAATAATACTTTCCTCATAACTAATTGGTGCAAGCTAGACATGTCTTTTAATGCTTTGCACTGTGCACAGCATTCCTGCAGCAGATGTTCAGCTTTATCAGAAGAAGCCGAATGCCATTGCCCGCAGTCCAGCAGGCTCACTTCTCCCTGCCATACTCAGTCAAAACTTTTAAGTGTCCATTCAAAAATAATTTCACTCAGCTTGAGTCTTCCAAATCCAAATCTACCAGCAAACACTCCTCGTTCTGTCTGTTCTGTTTTCTTATTTTTGAACTGAAAACTAGCTCTTAGCAGCATCTTTCTTAGAGTCATACAGTCATATCAGCATGGAAACAGATCCTTCAGTCCAACCAGCCCGTGCCAATCATAACCCAAAACTAAACTACTACCACCTGCCTGAGTTTGGCCCATATCCTTCCAAACTTTTCTTGTTCACGTACTTATCGAAATGTCTTTTAACCATTGTAACCCTACCTGCTGGAATTTCATTCAACATGAACCAGTTTCTGCGTGAAAAGAATTGTCCCTTATGTCTTTTTAAAATTTTTCTTCTATCACCTTGAAATTATGCTCCATAGTCTTGAAATCTCTCACCCGAGGGAAAAGACACCTGCCATTCACTTCATCCATATCCCTCATGATTTTAGAAACCTCCCTCAGGTCACTTCTCAACTTCCTGTTTTCCAGTGAAAGAAATCCCAGTCTATCCAGCCTCTCCTTATAACTTAAACCCTCCATTCCCAGCAACATCCTGGTAAATCTTTTCTGAACCTTCCCCAGCTTAATAATATCCTTCCTATAACAGGGCAACCAGAACTGGACACAGAATTCCAGAAAGGCCTTACCAATATCCCATACAACCTTAACATAAATCCCAATACCGATACACAAAGATCTGAGTAATGAAGCCAACCATGCTAAACAGCTTCTTAACCACCCCTATATACAGTATGATGCAAACTTAAAAGAGTTATATATCTGAATTCCTAATTGCATTTTTCCTCCACGCAAAAGTACTTGATTTCTCTCTCCACCTGTCCTTCACAAAACGTTTATCCCTTTCACAGAATCCCTACAGTGCAGACAGAGGCAATTGGGCTCACCGATTCGCACTAATTCCTCTGAAGAGCATCCCACTCAGGCTCAGACCCCCACCCTGTTCCCATATATACCATGGCCAATCCACCAAGTTTGCATATCCCTGGACACCATGGAGTAATTTAGCATGGCCAATCCATCTAATTTGCATATTTTTGGAATTGGGGAGGAAACTGGAGCACCCGATGGAAACCCACACAGACTAAGGGACAACATGCAAATGCCACCCACATCCTGGCATCATGAGGCAGCAGTGCTAACCACTGTGCTGTCCCAAATATACAGTACGCCATCTGATATATTACACTCCACACATTTTTATTTACTTAGTGCATTGATGTTGGTGATCACGTTAGACCAGGGCTGCTTTCCTGAACAGCTGCATACTATATGGTGATGGTAAACCCCACAGCGCTATTAGCGAAGGAGTTCCATTATTTTGTGCCAGCAACACTGAAAAAACAATGTATGTTTCAAAATCAGAATGCTGAGTGGATAGAAAGGGAATTTGCAGGTGGTGATGTTCCCATGCATATGCTGCCCCTTGACCTTTTGGATGGAAGAGTTATGGGTTTGGAAAGTGCAATATAAAGTGCCTTGGTTCATTGTTGCAGTGCATCTTATAGATGGTACACATTGCGGCTATTGAGCGACATGCTTATTTTGAAGCAAGTCATTATTGTAGGTGTTATATGTGCTGCAAGTCATGCAGACAGCTCTGTCCTGTTTGGTTTCAAGCTTCTTGAGTTTTGTTAGAACTGCACTCATCCAAGAAAGTGGAAACTATTCCATTATGTTCCTGACTTGTACTTGTAGATGGAGAGTAGGCACTGGGGAGATAGGAGGTGAGTTATTTGCTGCAGAATTCCTAATCTCTGATTTGCTCTTACACCCATTGTATTTAAGTAGATGCCCCAATTCAGTTTCTTGTCAGTGGTGATCCCTAGGATATTGATAATGAGGGATTCAGTGATGGTAATTACATTGTACTTCAAAGGATAATGGTTGAATTCTACCTTTTTGGAGAAGATCACTACCTAATGCTATGTGGCACGAATTTTACTTGCCATCAGTCTATCCAGGTCTGGATGTTTTTCAAGTTTTGCTTCAGTATTTGAGGAATAGTGAATGATGCTAACCATTGTGAATATAATTAGTGAACATCGCCAACTTTGACCGTATGATGCAGGGAAGGCCATGGATGTGCCTAGGAACTATTCTCAGGGTTGGGGTTCCTCTGATGCATGGTAGTGTTCCACTTTCTGAGCCAGGAGGCCTGGCTTCAAGTCCCACCAGTTGCAGAAGTGTGTAATAAAATCTATGAACAGGTTGATTAGAAAATACCTACCCTCAGGAATTCCTGTAGTAACATGTTGTGGCAGAGAATATTAACCTCCAATAATCACAATCATGTTCAGGGACCCTGAACTAGTGATTTTGATTTGCCATGATTACCATTGCCTCCTGTTTTTCTTGAGCTCCTTGATACCATACTTGATAAAATATTTCTGTCACCCTGATTTCCTTTTTAAGTTCAGCTCTTTTTTTATGTTTGGAACAAATCACAACAAATACATGAGCTTGGTAGACCTAGCAGAATCCAGTTGAATGTTAGTGAGCAGGTTGTCATTGTTTAAGTGCCACTTGATAGTATTGTCAGTTACATTGCTATCACTTTGCTGATGATTGGGGTGGTAATAGGCCAGGTTGGAATTGACCTTTTTTTGGTGGACAGGACAAACTGGACAATTTTTGACAGTGCCAGGTAGATACCAGTGTTGTTATTGCACTGGAACAGCTTGGCCAGGGGTAAAGGCAATGTACAGCACAGGTCTTTAATACTATTGATGGAATGTTGTCAAGGCCCATTACGTTTGTAGTACTTAATGCTTTCAGCCATTTCTTGATATCATGTAGAGTGAATCAAATAGGCTGAAGATTGGCATCTGTGACACTGGGAAGATCAAGAGGAGGCCAAGAAGATTCATCACTCAGCGCTATGACTGCAGATTCTTGCATCTGTTTCAGTCTTGTATATTGCCGTAATGTGCTGAGACTCCATCATTGAGAATGAGAATATTTATGGAATCTCCATCTCTAATGAGTTGTTCATTGTCCACCCTCATTTATGACTGGATGTGGCAGGAATGCAGAGCTGAGATCTGAACTGTTGGTTGTTGAATTGCTTTGCACAATCTATCACTTGCTGCTTATGCTGCTTGGCATGTAAGTAGTCATGGATCAGTGGTGCTGGAAGAGCACAGCAGTTCAGGCAGCATCCAACGAGCAGCGAAATCGACATTTTGGGCAAAAGCCCTTCATCAGGAATAAAGGCAGAGAAACTGAAGCGTGGAGAGATAAGCTAGAGGAGGGTGGGGGTGGGGAGAGAGTAGCATAGAGTAAATGATCATGTTGTGCAACCTCACCAAGTTGATTCCTTTGTTTGAAAAGTATGCCTGGTGCTACTTCTGGCAAGCCTTCCTGTACTCATTTATTGAATTGTCCTTTATTTTGTCTGTTTATCTTGAGTCCCTTAAGGAATATCATTTACCCTTATTTCTGAAACAGCCTGTGAGACTGAGCCTCTTTGTTTTCTTTGTGATCAGTTGTTGTGGGCAGCAAGAAGTATTGTTTGAGAGTATGAATGAGTATTGTGGTCTCTAACACCTACCACCCTTCTGTATGGGTCACTTGCACCCCATCATTTTTAATTTATTTCATAAGAGTCAGTCATCTGGGTTTAATAAGTTAATTACTTGTTCACAGTCAATGTGACTGCCACTCATCTATCCCTCTGTCCATATCTCTTAAAGTTGGTCGGCATTGAGGCAGCATCCTTAGTCTGGTGAAGCCACACTATTTTACTGGTCCCATGTCTCCTTTTCCATTGCCAATGAGTCAGAATGTAATCCATGTTTAAAAACACACTTTACACATTTTCAGTTCTGTAATTTATGATGCAACTTTAACGACTGAGAGGTGCAAACTACCTAAAATACATCCCACATGACCAGGTGTGGCTGAATGCATATTTTTGCATTGTGAGCATCTCTTTCTGTCTCTGTTTATGTCTATGTTTTTTGTACAGTATTTTGATTGATCTTTGAAGCCCTTCTCTTTGAAAGCGTGTGTAGCCAGTACTTATTTGGTCCAAACATCTGTCAAACAACAGTGATGTTCTGCTCAAATGTCTTATGTCTAACCAGACAGTCACAGGGAATGGGCTGCTCCTTTCTGGATAGTTGCTTGTTTCATTATTTCCATGCTTATTTTGGATCAGCTTTGTTCTTTCTGATATGACAGTATTTATGTCTGACTGAATTTCCTAACAGTGCCAACAGTAGGAAAGATTGAATAGCTAAGATATTTCTGACGACATTGGTAGACATTGCATTGAAATCAGCTCAAACGGCATCACTGTAAATAATACTTATTTTGGGGGATAATTTGATATACATTGTCTTTTGAAGTATCTTCTTTAGTTTATAAATTTGTCATTATATTTCTTGGCAGAATGAAAGGAAACATTGGGTGGAATCACTAATAATGACTGCTGTGAACATAGCTGACTTGAGTGTCACAAAGAGGATAACAGGACTAGTTGCTGCTGTTAATAGGCATTCTATATAAATGTTCAATTGTACACATGGATGTTTCTACTGTCACTAGTTACTGGTTTAAAAAAAATAGTTGGAAGACTCTCTTGGTGCTGAGGTGGTGTACCTATCTATCCCTAGACTGAGAGACCTGAGTTCAAGACTCACTTGCTCCAGAGGCACACAATAACATCTCGGAACAGGTTCCTTAGAAAATAGGTTAAACAAAAAAGAATTGACAAGACTATTTGGTATTGTTAACAGGCAATGTAATGTAAACACTCAATTAGCTTCATGGGCAGTCATGTCCTTAACCACCCCCACCCCCAACCTGGACTGAGAGACATGAGTTCAAATCACACTTGGTGCTGAGGTCTAAATAGTATCTCTGAACAGATTGCTTAGTAAAATAGGTTAACTTAAAAAAAAGACTAGTTGGTGCTGTTAATAGGTATTATATGTAAATATGCAGTTGGACACACAGGTGTTTTTACAGGTTGTGGTTACTTGTTTAAAAAAAAGACTAGTTGGAGGGCCTTCTTATGATGCAGTGGTAGTGTCCCTACTGGTAGATCAAAATTCTGGGGTTCAATTCCCACCTGCTCCAAAGGTGTGTCATCACATCTTTGAACAGGTTAATTTGAAAAATCGTTTATATTTTCAAAATAAGAAGAGTTGATGCTGCTAACCAATGTTGTTTTAAATATTCAATTATATACACAGGTGTTTCTCCTGGTGGTGGTTACTACTTTTAAAAAACAACCCTAATCAGGGGGCCTGTTGTGGTGCAGTGGTAGGGTCACTACCCCTGGACCCAGAAGTATGGGTTCAAGTGTAATAACATGTCTGAATGATATCCATACAACTCCATACAACCCTGACACTGCAAGACCTGTCAGAGTGTGGACATAGATACCACCATTACACATGGGGACACTCCCATCATGTACGTGGCAGGTATTCATGCAACTCAACCAACGTTGTTTATCTCATACGCTGCAGGCAAGAATGCCCTGAGGCATGGTACATTAGTGAAACTGAGCAAAGGCTACGGCAACGGATGAGTGGGCACCGCACAACAATCAACAGACAGGAGGGTTCCCTCCCAGTTGGGGAACACTTCAGCTGTCCAGGACATTCAACCTCCGACCTTCGGGTGACCATCCTCCAAGGCAGACTTCGGGACAGGCAGCAACGAAAAGTGGCCGAACAGAGGCTGATAGCTAAGTTCGGTACCCATAGGGAGAGCCTCAACCGAGACCTTGGGTTCATGTCACACTACAGGTGACCACGTTGCAATATATACACACACAGACACTGCTACGCCCGCGCGCACACATACAAACACACATAGACACACCTATACACAGACATGCACACAGACACTCGCATGCACTCCTTCAGGCACACACACTCCCACACTCACATATATATTCTCTCAGACTTAGACCACTTTACACTCATATACACACATATACACTTTTTCTCACAAAGACTCTCAACCCCCACCCCAGATATATACACACACACACACACACACACACACACACACACACACACACACTCACTCCTACACTGACACATGCACCCTCTCACAGACTTAGAGACTTTACACTCATGCACACATTCACACTCTCTCTCACAGATACTCACAACCCCCCACCCCAGACGCAAACACACACACTCCTACAGACACACACACTCCCACACGCACTCCCTCACAGACTTAGACACTTTACACTCACACACACATGTACACACTCTCTCACAGTCACATCCCCCACCCTAGACACACACACACACTCCTACAGATACATACACTCCCACACTCACACACGCATCCTCTCACAGACTTAGACACTTTACACCCACACACACATTTACACTCTCTCTCACAGACACTCACAACTCCCCCACCCCAGACACACACACCTACAGACACACACACTCTCATATGCATCCTCTCATAGACTTAGACCACTTTACACTCACACGTACATCTCCCTCTCAGACACTCAGAAACCCCAACCCCAGATACACACACACACATAAACCCACATGCACACATACACATATACGTTTGTACTTGCAGAGTTACATTGTACGTTGCTCAAAAACTGCACGAATCCATGTAAGACTCTGTTAACTCACATTTTAGATAAGAATCAGTCTAAACATTATGGCACAGACAGGGAACACAGGGGGCTAATACCTTCAACATCTTAATATCTTATCTGAGCTGACACCAATTGTTACATTTAACCTGAGAATGTAACTTTTAATAAAAGTTTTGTGATTTACATATGAAAGAAGTGAAACTATCATGGTCATTCTAACAGATGAGAGACTTAACAAACAGTCAAGGTATTTTTCAATGTATAATTTCAGTTCCATCACACTGTAAACTTTTGCTATAAACTCTGTGTCTTACAATTGTGTACTCCACAACCACCTGATGAAGGAGTGGCGCTTCGAAAACTAGTGCTTCCAATTAAAGCTGTTGGACTATAACCTGGTGTTGTGTGATTTTAAACATGTCTGAACAGGTTGATTGAGCAAAACAGGTAAAATTTTTAAAAGGTTAGTTGATGACATTAATGGGCATTGTTTGGAAATATTCAGTTGTATACACAAGTGTTTATACAGGTGTGGTTAATACTTTATAAAGGAAAGGTTATTTGGGTGTCACCCTTGTGACACTGCGATAGTGTTCTTACCCCTAGACCAGCAAGGGTCAAGTTCAAATACCATCTGCTCTAAAGGTGTGTAATCACATCTCTGAGCAGGTTAATTAGAAAATAGGTTAATTTTTAAAAAATAACAAGACTATTTAATGCAGTTAACAGACATTGTATGTAAACATTCGGTTGGATACACAAGTGTTTTTACTGGTCATGGTTGCTAATTTAAGAAAAACAAGATGAGACGGATGTCCCTCTTGTGGTGCAGCGGGAGTCTTCCGACTTCTCCACAAGCAGACATAGATTCAAGTCCCACCAGCTCCAGCAGTGTGTAATAACATCTCTGAACAGATCAAAGCAGAGAACAAGGTAGGACTGATAAATTAAACTGCATTTATTTCAATGCAAGTGACCTAACAGGGAAGGCAGATGATGTAAATGCTATAGGAAGGATAGAAAGGTTGGGGGGGGTGGGGTGTGAAGAGAGGAAGGGGAGTGGCATTTCTGATAAGGGATAGCATTGTGGCTGTATTTAGGGAGGATATTCCTGG
Source organism: Hemiscyllium ocellatum (assembly GCF_020745735.1). Taxonomy (NCBI): domain Eukaryota; kingdom Metazoa; phylum Chordata; class Chondrichthyes; order Orectolobiformes; family Hemiscylliidae; genus Hemiscyllium; species Hemiscyllium ocellatum. Next base: position 98,116,686 of record NC_083411.1, on the reverse strand, counting down.
GATTTGTACAGGGAAGTTATTTGGGTGGAACTTGAGAATTAAGGAAGGGATGACCACCTTATTGGTTTGTATTATAGACCCTCTAATAGTCAGTGGGAAATTGAGAAATAAATTTGTTAGGAGATCTCAGTTATCTGTAAGAATAATAGGGTGGTTATGGTAGGGGATTTTAACTTACCAAACATAGACGAGGACTGCCATAGTGTTAAAGGTTTAGATAGAGAGGAATTTGTCAAGTGTGTACAAGAAAATGTTCTGATTCAGTATGTGGATGTATTTACCAGAGAAGGTGTAAAACTTGACCTACTCTTGGGAAACAAAGCAGGGCAGGTGTCAGTAGGGGAGCACTTTGGGGCCAGCGATTATAATTCTATTAGTTTTAAAATAATGATGGAAAAGGATAGACTGGATCTAAAAGTTGAAGTTCTAAATTGGAGGAAGGTCAATTTTAACAATGTTAGGCAAAAACTTTCAAAAGTTGATTGGGGCAGATATGGGAAAGACTTCAAAATGGGAAGACTTCAAAAATGAGATAACAAGAGTCCAGAGACAGTATAGGAGATCAGGGTGAAAGGTAAGGCTGATTTGTGTAGGGAAAGCTGAATGACTAGAGAAATTGAAGTTTTGGTTAAGAAAAAGAAGGAAGCATATATTAAGTATAGACAGCAGAGATTAAGCAAATCCTTAGAAGAGTATAAAGGCATTAGGAGTATATTTAAGAGGGAAATCAGAAGGGCAAAAAGGGGACTTGAGATAGCTTTGGCAAATAGGGTTCAGGAGAATCCAAAGGAATTTTATAGATACATGAAGGACAAAAGGATAACTAAGGAGAGAACAGGACCCCTCTAAGATCAGCAAGGCAGTCTATGCATGGAACCGCATGAGATGAGGAAGATACTAAATGAATATTTTGCATCAGTGTTTACTATGGAGAAACATGTGGAAGATAATGTGGTGAAATAGTTGGTGACATTAAAATTGTCCATATTACAGAGGAGAAGGTGCTGAATAAATCTCCAGAACATGATCAGGTGTACCTAGAACTCTGTGGGAAGCTAGGGAAATGTTTGCTGAGCCCTTTGCTGTGATATTTGGATCACTGATAGTCACAGGTGAGGCACCAGAAACTTGAAGTTGGCCAATGCGGTGCCACTATTTAAGAAAGGTGGTAAGGAAAAGCCAGGGAACTATAGACCAGTGAGCCTGACATCAGTGGTGGGCAAGTTGTTGGAGGATCCTGAGAGACAGGATTTACATGTATTTGGAAAGGCAAGGATTGGTTAGGGATAGTCAACATGGCTTTGAGCGTGTGAAATCATGTCTCACTAACTTGATTGATTTTTTTTGAAGAAGTAATGAAGAGAATTGATGAAAGCAGAACAGTGGATCTGAGCTATATGGCTTCAGTAAGGCGTTCAACACGGTTCCTCATGGTAGACTGGTTAGCAAGATTAGGAGAAAGTGAGGACTGCAGATGCTGGAGATCAAAGTCGAGAGTGTGGTGCTGGAAAAGCACAGCAGGGCAGGCAGCATCCGAGGAGCAGGAGAATTCATGTTTCGGAATATAGGGACAACTAGCCATTTGGATGCAGAACTGGCTTGAAGGTAGAAGACAAAAAGTGTTGGTGGAGGGTTGCCTTTCAGACTGGAGGCCTGTGACCAGTGGAGTGCCACAAGGATCAATGTTGGGTCCCTTGCTCTTCTTCATTTACCTAAATGATTTGGATATGAACATAGGAGGTATAGTTAGTAAGTTTGGAAATGACACCAAAATTGGAAGTGTAGTGGACCTCAGATTACAACGGGATCTTGATCAGATGCGCCAATGGGCTGAGGATTGGCAGATGGAGTTTACTTTAGATAAATGTGAGGTGCTGCATTTTGGAAAGGTAAATCAGACTAGGACTTATACACTTCATGGTAGGGTCCTGGGGAGTGTTGTGGAACAGAAAGACCTTGGAGTGCAGGTTCATAGCTCCCTGAAAGTAGATGGGATGGTGAAGTAGGTGTTTGGTATGCTTTCCTTTATTGGTCAGAGCATTGAGTATAGGAGTTGGGAGATCATGTTGCGTTTCTACAGGACATTGGTTAGGCTACTTTTGGAATATTACATGCAGTTCTGTTCTCCTTCCTATCAGGAGGATGTTGTGAAACTTGAAAGGGTTCAGAAAAGATTGACAATGATGTTGCTAGGGTTGGATGGGTTGAACTATAGGGTGAGGCTGAATATGTTCGGCCTGTTTTCCCTAGAGCATTGGAGGCAGCGGGGTGACCTTATAGATGTTTATAAAATCATGAGAGCCATCGTGAGTGTGAATAGACAAGTTGTTTCCCTGGTGTGTGGGAGCCCAGAACCAGCGGGCATAGGTTTCTTGTGAGAGGGGAAAGATTTAACCGGGACCGAAGGGTCAACGTTTTCATGCAGAGACTGGTGTGTGTAAGGAATGAGTTGCCAGATGAAGTGGTGGAAGCTGGTACAATTACAACATTTAAAAGGCATCTGGATGGGTATATGAATAGGAAGGGTTTAAAGGGATATGGGCCAAGCTTTGGAAAATGGGACTAGATTGGATTAGGATATCTAGTTGGCATGGATGAGTTGGACCAAAGGGTCTGTTTCCGTGCTGTACATCTCTATGACTCTGTGACTCTAATTTTTAAGAAAACAAGCTGCTGTGTATTGGTATATGTAGATTCCAATAAGTGCAAGTATGTCATACTATGAACTCAACTGACAATTCTAAATTGCTTATCAGCGTAATTATAAAAGAAAAAAATAAAACAGTTATGGATTGCTCTTTATGGACTCTGCATGTAAATTTATAATTGGGTGCATGGGTGATTTTCAGGTTGTGGTTAATAATTAAAACAAAAAAAAAGTGACAGTGATTTGGTGGTGGGAAGCTAAACACATCGGTTGTGTGTGATAACTTTTCCAAATATAAAAAAGTCAATGTTGGTTGGAGGTTCTTGTGTAGTGGTACTATCCCTATCTTTGAGTCAGGATGTCCAGGTTGAAGTTTCACCTGTTCACAGGTGTGTAATAACATCCCTGCACAAGTTGATTAGAAGATAGCTTAAATAAAAGAGTAGTTGGGAGGGTCTTGTTTTGCATTGGTAGTGTTCCTACCTCTGAGTCAGCAGGCCCTGGTTCAAGTCCCACCTACTCCACAGATGTCTCATAACTTCTCTAAATAGGTTGATCAGAAAATAGGTTTAAAAAAGTAAAAGGGGATAAACAAAATGCAAACAAAAATGGTAATTTTGGTGATGGGAAAGTTGCTCAGTTGTGCATCATAGGTGTAGCAAAAGAACAAAAGAAAAAAAACAAGACTGTTTGGGCTATTGATGGTTCACATTGATCATAATATGCTTTGCTTATAAATATGTAATTGTGCGTGTGGTTAAGAATTTTAAAAAACTGAAAGAGATTAGTTAGGCAGGGGTGGTAGGAAGGATTTGGTTAGTTAGCTCAGTCAGCTGGGTAGTTGCTCTATGATGTAGATCGATGCCACCAGCATGAGTTCAATTCCCATCCCAGCTGAGGCCTCCATGAAGGTCCCACCTTCTCAGCCTCATCCCCCTGGCCTGAGGAATGGTGACTCTCAGATTAAACTCGCCACCAGTCTTCTCTGTCTAATGAGAGCAGTGCTAAGGTGCTCTAAGACCATAGAGACTTTACCTATAAACAGCTCCTAAAAGTGATGTTATCTTTACTAGAGCTATTGTGGTAGTGGTAATGATCCTACATCTGAGCCAGGAGGCCCGGTTCAAGTCCTACCTGCTCCAGAGGTGTCTAAGAACATTCACGAATGGGATAATTTAGGAAAAACTATTGGATTGCCTTTAGTAGGATTTGCATGTGAATTGATTACTTAGAAAACATGGATGATACACCAGTGATAGTTAATAGGTATAGCAAATACCTTGGGTGTCTGGTGTTAGAAAAGAAAAGTGTTCACTTGTGTAAGAGCTCTTCTGGATACAGTTGGATGGCTCCTGTGGTACAGTGATAGTGTCCCTACCTCTTGGCCAGGAGACCTGGGTTCTTGTCCTACCTGTTTCATAGATGTGTCATGACATCCCTGATACAGGTTGAAAAAAGAAACAGGATTTGTTAAAAGCAAAAATACAAGCCGAGCTGGGACCAAGGATATATTGGTTGTGGGCAACTGAGCCCCCCTTTTTGATTATTGGAAGAAGTATTTTGTTGTGCTTTTGGTTGTACTTCAATCCCATATTCCTGATTTTTGGGCATCCAATATGGATAGATGTGGGCAAGTCAGATGACCTTCTCGTGGAACTTCTCCTGGGTCTAACCAGGTTGGCTATTAGCAGGTCCAGGCAGCAGGCTGTGGAGGGGTTCATATATGCTGACTGTCTGCTCCTTTTCCACAATTATTTTTGTATCTGAGTGTCATTGGAGTAGGAGCACACAGTGTCCACAAATATTCTCAATGCCTATAGACAGAGGTAGGCACAACAATGTGTACAGTGTTTTATTTTCCCCTCTATTTCTATTTTGATTAAGCCCCCTCCGCCTGGCCCTCAACTTTGATGGAGAGAGTGCGGAGAAGGTTTATGAGGATGTTGCCTGGTATGCAAGGTGCTAGCTATGAAGAGAGGTTGAGTAGGTTAGGTTTGTTTTCATTTGAAAAAAGGAGATTGAGGAGGGACCTGATTGAGGTTTACAAAATCATGAAGGGTATAGACAGGGTGGATAGAGACAAGCTTTTTCCCAGAGTGAAGGATTCAATAACGAGAGGTCACGCTTTCAAGGTGAGAATGGAAAGTTTAAGGGGGATACACGCAGCAAGTACTTCACACACAGGATAGTTGGCATTTGGAACGCGTTGCCAGCAGAGGTGGTAGAGGTAGGCTCAGTAGCTTCATTTAAGATGCATAAGTAGGTGGGGAGCAGAGGGATACAAATGCTTAGGAATTGACTGACAGGTTTAGACAGTACGTTTGGATCGGCTCAGAGTTGAAGGGCCAAAGGGCCTGTTCCTGGGCTGTAAATTTTCTTTGTTCTTTGTGCTTTAATGGGCTTTGCATACAAATTTATCATTTGGATAACATGGGTGATTACTTGGTAGTTAATCAAAGAAAAATATCATAGATGATGGGAATAAAAACATTCAGTTGTCTGCAAGAGCACTTCTGGATATAGAAAAAAAATGCAAAAAAAAAAATTGGTTTTCACCCCTTCCTTTCTCCATTTTGATTTAACCATCCCCTTCTCTCCCTATTTCTCCCTCACCTTTGATGTTATTGCATAGCCCTTAATGGAGTCTATGCGTAAATTGAACACTTGGAAACATAGATGATTTGGTGGTAGTGGTTAACAGATGAAAAGAACCAGAAATGATTTAATAGTGGGATAAGCCATTCGGTATTGTGTGATGGCATTCTGGATATTACCAATGAATCAGGTTGCATTCCATGTTTAAAATATACTTTTCACAGAAAAAGGGTTTCACCTCTTCCAACTCCATTTTGAATTAGCTCCTTCCCCCTCTCCCTACCTCTCCCTTTAATGTCTGCATTGCCCTTAACAGGTTTAGCATGAAAATTATTCAGTTGGAAAACGTGTAATTTATGTGATGGTTAATAGGTAAAACTTACCACAGGTGATTTGGTAGTGGGCAAGAAAACTATTCAGAAACAAAAACAGAAATTGCTGGAATAAATCAGCTGGTCTAGCAGCTGACAATGTTCTGAGGAAGGTTCATTCCACCTAAAACTTGAATACTCTTCATAGATGTTGCCAGAACTGCTGAGTTTTTCCAGCAATTTCTATTTTTGTTTCTGATTTACATCATCCACATTTTGTTTGGTTTTTATTTTGAAGAAAACCATTCAATTGCATGTAAGAGCACTTGTGGATATATAAAATGATAAGATGATCCTTCAGAAGCTTTGCATATAAATTAACTAATTAGAAAATACCGGTGGCTTAATGCTGTGGCTAATAGATGAAAATTACCACAAGTGACTTGGTAATAGGAAAAGCTGGTTAGTTTGTATGATAGTACTTCCAGATGTAAAAGGGAAAAAAGCAAGGCCAGTTGAGCAGCTGTTGGGATAACTGGTGGTGTCCCTACCTCTCAGCCAGGAGGCCCAGGTTCAAGTTACACCTGCTCTGCAGGTGTGTAATGGTATTTTCCTTTTTGAAATCTCTTTTCAATCCACTCTCACAAACCCCAATAAGGCCCATGGGTTTCCCTCACAACCTCTAGCATTCTGAAAAAATGTGCTCACTTTATTCCAATGGAAACACTTCAACCTTTGGTTTTTCACCTCCAATCTCAGCACTTTCATTTCTGTTCAGCGGAATACCCAGCTGTGCTTTTTATATCCTGGCTATTCACTTTCCTTTCTCTGACCCAACCTCTATCCTTCTCAATTTTATGACGAATGCATGTTTGGGGGAGAGCTGGATGTGGTGTGATAGAACATAGGTTTAGCTTAATTGATCAGTTCATAATCATCATCATGACTGTTTTCTGTCCAGAAGTTACAAGTCTTCAGCCTTCAAATGGGTTCTAGTTACAAAAAAAATAAATCATTCAAGTAGAATAGATTCTTAGAGATCCATTTGCATCATTTACTCCGAATGTCCTATCCATTTGTCAAAATCACTTTGCTTTACTCTTTCAAATTCAGTATAAGTTTGCTAAGATTGCTTCCTCAAAGTTTTGAACCTCTGTCTCTATGCTTCAAGAATCAGCTCGTACATAGCCAGAATAAGAGCAAAATCCCCTCTAACAGTGAAGCATAAATTTAATGTGTTGTATCTACCAACCTACTCTGCATAGGCAATATTCAGTTTTCCTTCATTCCGTTCATTTGGTTTGCTATTTTCCCAAATGGTACAAAGAATCCCTCCACATCCTTTTCCTCAATTTTTAAAAGGGTGTGTACAAGCTTAGTCAATTCTTTATTGGACTTTAGGTAAGCATGGATTTTCACTAACAGAACTACCCCTGGAATTTTTCTAAAGATTAATTTCTTTTGTAGGATGTGGGCATCACTGGTTGGCCATTATTTAGAGTCATAAAGTCATAGAAATGTATAGCATGGAAACAGACCCTTTGGTCCAACCTGTCCATGCCGGCCAGATATCTCAACCCAATCTAGTCCCATCTGCCAGCACCTGGCCCATATCCCTCCAAACCCTTCCTATTCATATACCCATCCAAATGCCTCTTAAATGTTGAAATTGTACCAGCCTCCACCACATCCTCTGACAGCTCATTCCATACATGTACCACCCTCTGCATGAAAAAGTTGCCCCTTAGGTCTCTCTTATATCTTTCCCCTCTCAACCTAAATCCTACCCTCTAATTTTGGACTCCCCGACACCAGGGAAAAGACTTTATCTATTTATCCTACCCATGCCCCTCATAATTTTGTAAACCACTATAAGGTCACCCCTCAGCTTTCGATACTGCAGGGAAAACAGCCCCAGCCTGTTCAGCCACTTCCTGTAGCTCAGATCCTCCAAACTTGGCAACATCCTTGTAAATCTTTTCTGAACCCTTTCAAGTTTCACAACATCTTTCCGATAGGAAGGAGACCAGAATTGCATGCAATATTCCAACAGTGGCCTAACCAATGTCCTGTACAGCTGCAACATGACCTCCCAATTGGGAGGTCGTGTTGCAGCTGGACAGGACATTGACCAATACTCTGACCAATAAAGGAAAACATACCAAACACCTTCTTCACTATCCTATCTACCTGCGACTCCACTTTCAAGGAGCTATGAACCTGCAGTCCAAGGTCTCTTTGTTCAGCAACACTCCCTAGGACCTTTCCATTAAGTGTATAAGTCCTGCTAAGATTTGCTTTCCCAAAATGCAGCACCTCTCATTTCCCTGAATTAAACTCCATCTGCCACGTCTCAGCCCATTGGCCCATCTCGTACAGATCCTGTTGTAGTCTGAGGTAACCCTCTTTGCTGTCCACTACACCTCCAATTTTGCTGTCATCTGCAAACTTAGTAACTGTACCTCTTATGCTCACATCCAAATCATTTATGTAGAGGGTCCAGCACCAATCCTTGTGGCACTCCACTGGTAACAGGCCTCCAGTCTGAAAAACAACCCTCCACCACCACCCTCTGTCGTCTACCTCTGAGCCAGTTCTGTATCCAAATGGCTAGTTCTCCCTGTATTCCATGAGATCTAACCTTGCTAATCAGTCTCCCATGGGGAACCTTGTCAAACGCCTTACTGAAATCCATATAGATCACATCTACTGCTCTGCCCTCATCAATCTTCTTTGTTATTTCTTCAAAAAACTCAATCAAGTTTGTGAGACATGATTTCCCACGCACAAAGCCATGTTGACTATCCCTAATCAGTCCTTGCTTTTCCAAATACATGTACATCCTGTCCCTCAGGATTCCCTCCAACAACTTGCCCACCACTGAGGTCAGGCTCACCAATCTATAGTTCCCTGACTTGTCTTTACCACCCTTCTTAAACAGTGGCACCACATTTGTCAACCTCCAGTCTTGCGGCACCTCAGTTGTGACTATCGATGATACAAATATCTCAGCAAGAGGCCCAGCAATTACTTCTCTAGCTTCCCAGAGTTCTCGGGTACACTTGATCAGGTCCTGGGGATTTATCCACCTTTAACCATTTCAATACACCCAGCTCTTCCTCCTCTGTATTGTGGACATTTGGCAAGATGTCACCATCTATTTCCCGACAATCTATATCTTCCATATCCTTTTCCACGGTAAATACTGATGCAAAATATTTAGTATCTCCCCCATTTTCTGTAGCTCCACACAAAGGCCACCTTGCTGATCTTTGAGGGGCCCTATTCTCTCCCTAGTTACCCTTTTGTCCTTAATATATTTATAAAACCCTTTGGAGTCTCCTTAATTCTATTTGCCAAAGCTATCTCATGTCCCCATTTTGCCCTCCTGATTTGCCTATTAAGTATACTCCTACTTTCTTTATACTCTTCTAAGGATTCACTCGATCTATCCTGTCTATACCTGACATATGCTTCCTTTTTCTTAACCAAACCCTCAATTTCTTTAGTCATCCAGCATTCCCTATACCTACCAGCCTTCCCTTTCACCCTGACATGAATATACTTTCTCTGGATTCTTATCTCATTTCTGAAGGCTTCCCATTTTCCAACCGTCCTTTTACCTGCGAACATCTGCCTCCAATCAGCTTTCGAAAGTTCTTGCCTAATACCGTCAAAATTGGCCTTTTTCCAATTTAGAACTTCAACTTTTAGATCTGGTCTATCCTTTTCCATCACGATTTTAAAATGAATAGAATTATGGTCGCTGGCCCCAAAATGCTCCCCCACTGACGCCTCAGTCACCTACCCTGCCTTATTTCCCAAGAGTAGGTCAAGTTTTGTACCTTCTCTAGTAGGTACATCCACATACTGAATCAGAAAATTGTCTTATACACACTTAAGAAATTCCTCTCCATCTAAACCTTTCACACTATGGTAGTCCCAGTCGATGTTTGGAAAGTTAAAATCCCCTACCATAACTACCCTATTATTCCTACAGATAGCTGAGATCTCCTTACAAGTTTGTTTTTCAATTTCCCTCTGACTATTGGGGGGTCTATAATACAATCCCAATAAGGTGATCATCCTTTTTTTATTTCTCAGTTCCACCCAAATAACTTCCCTGGATGCATTTCCGGGCATATCTTCCCTCAGCACAGCTGTAATGCTATCCCTGATCAAAAATGCCACTCCCCCTCCTCTTTTGCCTCCTCTTCTATCCTTCCTGTAGCATTTGTATCCTGGAACATTAAGTTGCCAGTCCTGCCCATCCCTGAGCCATGTTTCCGTAATTGCTATTATATCCCAGTCCCATGTTCCTAACCATGCCCTGAGTTCATCTACCTTCCCTGTTAGGCCCTTTGCATTGAAATAAATGCAGTTTAATTTATTAGTCCTACCTTGTCCCTGCCTGCCCTGACTGTTTGATTCACTTCTGTTCTCAGCTGTACCCGTCTCAGATCGATCTCTTTCCTCACTATCTCCCTGGGTCCCACTCACCCACCTTACTAGTTTAAATCCTCCCAAGCAGTTCTAGCAAATTTCCCTGCAATATATTAGTCCCCTTCCAATTTAGGTGCAATCCGTCGTTCTTATACAGGTCACTTCTACCCCAAAAGAGATTTCAATGATCCAAAAATGTGAATCCTACTCCCATACACCAGCTCCTCAGCCATGCATTCATCTGCTCTATCCTTCTATTCCTGCCCTCACTAGCTCGTAGCACTGGGAGTAATCCAGATATTACTACCCTTGAGGACCTCCTTTTTAAATTCCTGCCTAACTCTCTGTAATCTCCATTCAGAATCTCAACCTTTTCCCTTCCTATTTCGTTGGTTCCAGTCTGGACAATGACCTCTTGCTGGCCCCTCTCCCATGTGAAAACATTCTGCACCCTCTCTGAGACATCCTTGATCCTGGCACCAGGGAAACAACACACCATTCTGCTTTTTCTCTGCTGGCCACACTAACGTTTGTCTCTACCTCTGACTACAGAATCCCCTAACACAACTGATTTCTTGGAAGCCGACATATTCCTTGTTGCATTAGAGCTAGTCTCAATACCAGGAACTTGGCTGTTCATGCTATGTTCCCCTGAGAATCCATCACCCCCTATATTTTCCAAAACAGCATAACTGTTTGAAATGGGTATATCCACAAAAGACTCCTACCCTAGGTGCCGACCTCTCTCACCCTTCCTCGAGTTAACCAATTTATGTGACTGTATCTGAGTCTTTCCCCCCTTACTATAACTGCCATCCATCACATACTGTTGCTGTTGCAAATTCCTCATAGTTTCTAACTGTCTGTCCAACCGATCCACTCAATCTGATAAGATTCGCATCCAACAGCATTTATGGTAGATATAATCTGCAGTAACCCTTAAACTCTCTTTCAACTCCCACATCTGATAAGAAGTACATATCACTGCAAAGGCCATTTTGCTCCTTCACAATCTACAGACCCAAAAAATAACACCGTCTTATTCCTCGACAAACACTGCCCCAGGTTAAATTAATAGCTATAGCTTATATTTTAAGTTTAGTCAAGAGACTTATCTCCAAAAACAGAAAATCAAGAAAGAATCCACTATACTCACTACTGCAGCCTTTCTCTTGGACAGACTTAAACAACAATTAACTTATCTGATTCTGTGCTGTGAAGTTTGCCCAACAGTTCCTCCAAAATTAGTTGTGAATTTCACTGTTAATTTTCCCAGATGCACTCCGATGTCCAGCGGTACACGAATTCAAACAGCAAAGGCAGTAACTGTGCAGGTTCTCTCTCGCTTCTGCACTGTCCATTTATTGCCGAACCATTTGCTTTATCCTGGATAGTGTCACATTTTTTGAGTGTTGTTGGATATCACATTCCTGACTTGTGTCTTTTAGATGATGGACAAGCTTTGGGGAATCAGGGGGTGAATTATCATGGGCCATAGCCGTTGCATTATCCAGTCATGTGGATATCATGTGGAGTGAATCAAGTTTACAGAAGACTAGTTTCTGTGATGCTGGGGACCACTGGTGGAGGCCAAGATGGATCAAACACTTGGCACTTCTGGCTGAAGATTGCTGCAAATGCTTCAACTTTATCTCTTGCACTGATGTGTTAGGCTCTTCCATCATTGATGATGGAGATATTTGTGGAGCCTTCTCCTCCTCAGTGAATTGTTTAATTATCCACTACCAATTCCGACTGGCTGTAGCAGGACTGCAGGGCTTAGGTCTAATCCATTTGTTGTGAGATTGCTTAGCTCTGTCTTTCACTTCCTGCTTATGCTGTTTATCACTCAAGTAGTCCTGTTTTGTAGCTTCACCAGGTTGACACCTCATTTTTAGGTAAGCCTGATGCTGCTCCTGGCATTTCCTCCTGCACCCTCCATTGCGATGGACACCTAAATCCCCCAATCAGAATACATTTTGAGGCCTTGCCACCTCAGTACTTCCTCCAAGTGTTGTTCAACATGGAGGAATACTGATTAATCAGCAGGGGAGTACAGTACGTGGTAACCAGCAGGAGGTTTCCTTGCCCATGTTTAACCTGAATCCATGAGGCTTCATGGGTCCAGGATTAACTTTGAGGTCTGAGTTGAAAATGTGTTGCTGGTTAAAGCACAGCAGGTTAGGCAGTATCCAAGGAACAGGAAATTCGACGTTTCGGGCCAGAGTCCTTCATCAGGAATCGTTCCTTCGTCATTCCTGATGAAGGGCTCTGGCCCGAAACGTCGAATTTCCTGTTCCTTGGATGCTGCCTAACCTGCTGTGCTTTAACCAGCAACACATTTTCAGCTCTGATCTCCGGCATCTGCAGACCTCACTTTTTACCCTTAACTTTGAGGTCTCCCAGGGCAACACCCTCCCAACTGTATATCACTAAACCACCACCTCTGCTGGGTCTGTCTTGCTGGTGGGAATGGACCTTTCCAGGGATAGTGATGGTATCTGAAACATTGTCTAAAAAGTATGATTCCATGAGTACGACTATATCAGGCTGTTGTTTGACTAGTCTGTGAGACAAGTCTCCCAATTTTGGCATTCGTCCCCAGATATTAGTAAGGAGAACTTTTCAGGATTGACAGGGCTGTTTCTCCAATGTCTTTTCTGGTGTGCATGTCAGTGCCAGCTGGTTCCTTTAGTTTCATTTCTTAGTTGAGACTTCATAGGGTTTGATACAACTGAATGGCTTGCTAGGCTATTTCAGACAGCAGTTGAGAGTCAAACACACTGCTTTGGTGTTCTGCAGTCGCAATTAAGCCAGACCAGGTGAGGATTGCAGATTTTCTTCCCTGAAGGACATAACTGAGCTAGATGTTTTCCTGACAATCGGCAATAATTTCATCGCCATCAGCAGATTCTTAACCCCAGATTTTGGTTTTACGGAATTCAACCGTGATGGGATTTGAACCCAGGCAGAATGTTACCACTAGGAGAGAGTGAGGACTGCAGATGCTGGAGATCATAGTCAAGAGTGGGGTGCTGGAAAAGCACGGCAGGTCAGGCAGCATTCGAGGAGCAGAAAATTCAATGTTTCAGGCAAGAGGCTTGTGAGCCGAGGAATGAGGCCTCTGAGCCAAGTGGTTGGAGACAAAAATGAGAGGGGGATGGGGCTGGGGGCAAGTAGCTGAGAGTACGATGGAGGTGCGGGTAAAGGTGATAGGTCAGAGTGGAGGGTGGAGCAGACCACTAGATCATTGCCTTGCCCCAACATCTTTTTTAAATGGTATAATAATAAATCAGTATTCTATAATTTTCACCTCTCTCCCTAACCCTTTCTCTTTCCTGAATCTAGCAATACCCAAGTGGTATTATTGCAGGACTGCTAATCTCGAGATCCAGGTAATGTTCTAGCAACCTATGTTCAAATACTGCCACAGCAGATGGTAGAATTTGAGTTCGATGTCAAAAAAATCTGGAATTAGAGTCGTAGACATATACAGCATGGAAACAGACCCTTCGGTCCAACTCATCCATGCTGACCAGATACCCTAAATTAATATAGTCTCATTTGCCAGCACTTGGCCCATATTCCTCTAAATCCTTCCTATTCATATAACCATCCAGATGCCTTTAAAATGTTGTACCAGCCTCTGCCACTTCCTCTGGCTATTCATTCCAAAAACACACCACTCTCTGTGTGATAAAGTTGCCCCTTCGGTCCGTTTTAAATCTTTCCCCTCTCACCTTAAACCTATGTCCTCTCGTCTTAGATTCTCCCATCCCGGGGAAAAGACCTTCCCTATTTATCCTATCCATGCCCCTCCTGATTTTATAAACCTCTATAAGACTATCCCACAGTGTCCGACGATGCAGGGAAAATAGCCCCAGCCTATTCAGTCTCTCCCTGTAGCTCAAACCTTCAACCTTGGCAAAATCCTCATAAATCTTTTCTGAACCCTTTCAAGTTTCACACCATCCCTCCTATAGCAGGGAGACCAGAATTGCAGTATTCCAAAAGTGGCCTAACCAATATCCTGTACAGCTGCAAATGACCTCCCAAATCCTATACTCAGTGCGCTAACCAATAAAGGCAAGCATACTAAGTGTTGCCTTCACTATCCTATCTACCTGCGACTCAATTTTCAGGGAACTGTGAACCTGCACATCAAGGTCTCTTTGTTCAGCAACACTTACCATTAAGTGTTTAAGTCCTACCCTAGTTTGCCTTTCCAAAATGCAGCACAACACATTTATCTAAATTACAATCCATCTGCCCATTGGCCCATTGATCAAGATCCTTTTGTAGTTTGAGGTAACCTTCTTCACTGTCTACTACACCTCCACTTTTGGTGTCATCTGAAAACTAACTGACCATACCTGCTATGTTCACATCCAAATCATTTATATAAATGATGAAAAGCAGTGGACCCAGCACCGATCCTTGTCTGAAAAGCAACTCTCCATCACCACCTTCTGCCTTCGAGTCAGTTGTCTAAGTCTAATGATGACCACAAATCCATTGTTAATTGTGAGGAAAAACCCATCTGCTTCACTTATGTCCTTTAGGGAAGGAAACTGCCATGCTTACCTGGTCTGGCACACCTCTGACTCCAGATCCTCAACAATGTGTTTGACTCTCAACTGCCCCCTGAACAATTAGGGATAGCCTGTTGGCCCAGACAGCAATGCCTGCATCCCATGAATAAATTTTTCAAAAGTTTCTCATACCTTTTCCTCTCTCAGCTGTTTGCTCACTCTCTCTTTTTTTTTCTTCAAGTTCAAGCCTTTTAAGGTCTTTATCGTATTCAGACTATTTTTAACTGTATTTAAATCCTTTCTGACTCAAGTGAGTCACCACCCTGCATATCTTGTCTTTCTGCTGGTCACAAATATTTCAAATACCATGCAATTCCATCTCTAATATATTAGTTAACTCTGCCAGGCTAGTTTTTATTAATTTCCATAAACCTATTAGGGTAACTCCCCCATCTATTATGCTGAGCCTTCCAAACATTACCTGAATTTCTGAATTGATAGTGTATTGACACTAGGCCATAACCACCTCATACTAGGCTAGCTCACACAGTTCCTCTTGATTTTTAGCAATGATGGCATTTTATTTGCTGTAAAAGCTGGTTCTTCTACAGTTCAGTAGTTGATCTGGTGGACTTAGGCTATTTTTGTAAAAATTCTTTACTTTAAACTTTTTTGGTTTTACCAAGAGGGGGAGGAAAGATGTGTTCAGTTTGTAAGTGCTGAATGACTCTGCTGCCCCTTGCACTTCGAGCTTTGCAGAAAACTGTACTCAACCAATCAGAGGTCTGTCATCAGACAGAATTTTGGAGCCATTCTCACTGCTTTGAAAAACAACATGACCTTGCAAAGTTAAAAATCTGCAGCATTTGATTTTTCCAAGTAGTGAAACTCTCCTTGTACTTCAGCTATATAGTGACATCCAATTACCTTTTCCACTTTATTATCACAAAAAAAATGTGATCTCTTACAACTCAAAATGACAGTGAAGACTTGTGTGGGAAAGGATCTGGCATAATTAACTTTCATTTCATACCTTATCAACATGCAAATAATCCTCCACGATTATGTGGTATTTTGCTGGATACCCAAGTTGAGGTGTTGCTTGAATAACAGTTTAGAGTACTGAAAGAAAGAGTACTAACCTGTGTTCATTGCAAGTGGAGCTGTGGGTAGCAAGAGTCGCTGCTTTCATAGGAGAGGAAAAGCGAATTTTCAAAACAGATAGCAGTAATAATTTGCATTTGTTTAGTGTACTTGAAATAAAAAAGTAGCTCCAGGTTCTTTGGAAAAGTGTAATAAACAATAGACCAAAATAGGAAAAATAAGAAAGTTGACTAAAAGCTTTGGAAATAGGGCGGCACGGTGGCTCAGTGGTTAGCACTGCTGCCTCACAGCTCCAGGGTCCCAGGTTTAATTCAAGCCTCAGGCAACTGTCTATGTGGAGTTTGCCCATTCTCCCCGTGTCTGCGTGGGTTTCCTCCGGGTGATACTGTTTCCTCCCAAAGTCCAAAGATGTGCAACTCAGGTGAATTGGCCATGCTAAATTGCCCATAGTGTTAGGTGGATTAGTCAGAGGGGAAATGGGTCTGGGTGGGTTAATCTTTGGAGGGTTGGTGTGGACTGGTTAGGTCGAAGGGCCTGTTTCCGCACTGTAGGGAATCTAATCAAATCTTAATATTGGTTTTAAAAGGAGGAAAGAGACCTAAAGAAATGAAAAAGTTTAGAAAGGGAATTTCAGAATTTAGGCAATTGAAAGCATGGCTGTCCTGAATTGCCTCCAGATGACTCAGATTGCACTCAGCTGGTAGCAATCTCAGCACAGGCTGGCAAGGTCTGGTGTCAAGGCCTCCACTGCTGATCCTGGAGGATGTCCCTCTTCTGTGTCACCCCAGCTGTCAGGATGTCAAAGTTACTCTCCACAGAGTGAGGCACCAATTTTCCCTTCTCTAGAGTTGATGGCACTGTGGCTCAGTTGGTTAGCATTACTGCAGTACAGTGCTAGTGACCCAGGTTCAATTCCACCCTCATGTGTCTGTCTGTGTGGAGTTTGCACATTCTCCTTGTGACTGCATGGGTTTCTTTTGGGTGCTCTGGTTTCCTCCCACAGTCCAAAGATATGCAGTTTAGGTGGATTGGCCATGTTCAATTGCCCATTGTACCCAGGTGTAGGTTAGATGGATTAGTCGTGGGAAATGCAAGTATCCAGGAAATAAGGTTGGCAGGATTGAGGCTGGGTGGGATGTGCTTCAGAGGGTTGGTGCAGTCTTGATGGGCTGAATGATCTGTTTCTGGACTATAGGGATTCTATGATCAGCGTCTAGGTCAAATGTCAGTCATCATACAGGGCAGATCCAGGAGGCACTACCAGGACTGATGGAGTGTTCTGGGATATCCAAGCAGTGCTGAGTTCTCCCTGGTTATGGCAAGTAATAATGGGCTGGTATCGTCACTATAGGAGCAAGGTAGGTAGCTAATTAGTTTGGGACAACTAAGAAATCTGACTGAACCTTGTAGAGAGAAACAATCCGTGAAATTCTGTGATTCTTTGCCAAAATATAAGATTCAGCCCACAGTTTTGATTCAAATATGAGTTATATTTTATTTTGGTTCAAATATATGAGTTATAGTCATTGAACTCTGTTTCTCTCTCCGCTGAATATTTCCAGTACTTTCTATTTTATTTCAGATTTCCAGCATTGACAGTTTATTTTGCTTTTCATTAAATTGTGAAAGGATTTAAACATGAACTTTGATTTGGAACGAGGACATAAACAGCAGAGATTGGGCTACATTAAAGTGGAGAGTACCAGGCTGATCAGGAAAACCCTTGAAATAGTCATGTCAATGGGTGACAAAGAAATAAATACATTTGTGATGCTGAATACATTTCTTCAGATCAAACATGTGGCCAAGGGTACCTGTACAGTTCCCAACTATGTCTATCTCTTTATGGGGTACATGGATCATTCCTTGTTCCAGTCCTCCTCGGGCCCCCAACCACAACTCTTTTCCCAGTATATCAATGACATCATCAGCTTCCCCCTTTCGTCCAGAATTGGAAAAATTTATCTATTTTGCTTTCAATTTCCATCCTGCTCTCACCTTCACCTGGTCCACCTCTAACTACTCCCTCTCCTTCCTTAACATCTCTGTTTTAATTTCTGGGGAAAGACTGACCACTAATTGCAGCGACTCCTGCAGTCACCTTGATTATACATCCTCACACCCTGCTTCCTATAAAGGCCCTATTCCATTCCCTCAGTTCTCTGTCTCTGTCGCATCTGATCTGATGATGGCAACTTTGACAAGGGGGCTTCCAAAATGTCCACCTTCTTCCTCAACCAAGGATTCCCCAGCGCCATGGTTGATAGGGCCCTCAGCTGGACTCATCCATCTCCCACACTTCAGGCCTTACCCTCTATCCTCCCTCTCACAACAACGATAGAGTCCCCCCTATCCTGCCATCCCACCAATGCCCACATCCAAAGGATCATTAGTTGGCATTTCCTCCACCTGCAGCGAGATATTCCTCTCCTCTCCCCTCTCCTGCCCGGGTCAGTCTTCCACAGGAGCCATTCCCTCCCAGACATCCTTGTCTAGCTTCCTTCATTCCCAACACATCCCCACACCCTATGGTACCTTCCCCTGCAATCGCAGAAGGTGTAACACCTGCCAACTACTTCCTCTCTCCTCTTAATCCAAGGCCACAAACACACCTTCCAGGTGAAGCAGCATTTCCCTGCACTTCACTCAATCTAGTCGACTTTACTCATTGCTCATAATGTGGTCTCCTCTATATTGGAGAAATAAAATGCAGACTGGGTGAACTCTTTGTAGAATACCTATGTTTTGACTGCAAAAATGACCCTGAACTTCCAGTTGCCTGCCACTTCAACACCTCACTGTGTTCTCTGGTCAACATCTCTGCCTAAGGCTTGCTACAATGCTCCAACAAAGCTCAGCTCAAGCTAGAAGAATAGCACCTAATTTTCTGCTTGAGGGCACTGCAGCCTTCAGGACTCAATATTAAGTTAAATATTTTTTGGGCCTGAGTACCTCCTCCCATGTCCTTACCTCAAGCCTTACACGCCAGGCTTTGTCATCACATCGGCTACTACCACACAGAACACATTGTCAGCTACAAATAGTTCCCACTAACAGTTATTCATTCTTCCAAACTGGCCTTTACCCATTCCTTTGTCGTCCAACAGTTTTTTTTTATTTTTCTCTCTCCTTGGGCTTTATCTCCACCTATTATTTACTTCTTTCCCCTCCAACTTCTGCATAAAAACCAATATTTTCCCAGCTACCATCAGTTCTGAAGAAGGGTGACTGGACCTGAAACACTAACTTCACTTTCTGTCCACAGATGCTGCCAGAGCGGCTGCGTTTTTCCAGCAAGTTTTATTTATTTCAGTCTTTTTAATACATCTTTCAAAAATCACTGGAGTCAAGGAAAGTCCTGGATGATTGGAAGATCGCTGTTGTAACCCTATTGTTCAAGAAAGGATCAAAACAAAGATGGAAAATTATAGGCCAATTAGCTTAACCTCGGTTGTTGGTAAAATTCTGGAATCCATCATTAAGGATGAGGTTTCTAAATTCTTGGAAGAGCAGAGTCTGATTAGAACAAGTCAACATGGATTTAGTAAGGGGAGGTCGTGTCTGACAAACCTGTTGGAATTCTTTGAAGAGGTGACAAGTAGGTTAGACCAGGGAAACCCAATGGATGTGGTCTATCTAGACTTCCAAAAGGCCTTTGAAAAGGTGCCACACGGGAGGCTGCTGAGCAAGGTGAGGGCCCATGGTGTTTGAGGTGAGCTTCTGGTATGGATTGAGGATTGGCTGTCTGACAGAAGGCAGAGAGTTGGGATAAAAGGTTCTTTTTCAGAGTAGTGGCCGGTGACAAGCGGTGTCCCATAGGGTTCAGTGTTGGGGCCTCAGCTGTTCACATTATATATTAATGATCTGGATGAAGGGACTGGGGGCATTCTAGTGAAGTTTGCCGATGATACAAAGTTAGGTGGACAGGCAGGTAGTACTGAGGAAGTGGGGAGGCTGCAGAAGGATCTAGACAGTTTGGGAGAGTGGTCAGGAAATGGCTGATGGAATTCAATGTGAGCAAATGCGAGATCTTGCACTTTGGAAAAAAGAATAAAAGCGTAGACTACTTTCTAAATGGTGAGAAAATTCGTAAAGCCAAAGTACAAAGGGATCTGAGAGTGCTCGTCGAGGATTCTCTAAAGGTAAACATGCAGGTTGAGTCCATGATTAAGAAAGCGAATGCAATGTTGTCATTTATCTCAAGAGGGTTGGAATATAAAAGCACCGTTATGCTACTGAGACTTTATAAAGCTCTGGTTAGGCCCCATTTGGAGTACTGTGTCCAGTTTTGGTCCCCACACCTCAGGAAGGACATACTGGCACTGGAGCGTGTCCAGCGGAGATTCCCTGGTCCCTGGAATGGTAGGTCTAACATACAAGGAACGGCTGAGGATCCTGGGATTGTATTCATTGGAGTTTAGAAAATTAAGGGGAGATTTAATAGAAACTTACAAGATAATACATGGCTTGGAAAGGGTGGACGCTAGGAAATTGTTTCCGTTAGGCGAGGAGACTAGGACCCGTGGACACAGCCTTAGAATTTGAGGGGGTCAATTCAGAACAGAAATGCGGAGACATTTCTTCAGCCAGAGAGAGTGGTGGGCCTGTGGAATTCATTGCCGCAGAGTGCAGTGGAGGCCAGGACGCTAAATGTCTTCAAGGCAGAGATTGATAAATTCTTGATGTTACGAGGAATTAAGGGCTACGGGGAGAATGCTGGTAAGTGGAGTTGAAATGCCCATCAGCCATGATTGAATGGCGGAGTGGACTCGATGGGCCGAATGGCCTTACTTCCACTCCTATGTCTTATGGTCTTATCTACATATTGGCCAAGGTGGAATGTAGGAGAGTATTATAATGGAGATGAGATTGGGGCATTGCTTTGCATAGATTGGGTATGGGTTTCAAAGTTCACCTCAGGATTGCATACAATTCAAAAGTTGTAAGCAATATGGATTAGATGTAACCAGTGGCAAAAAAATAGTGAATTTGCAACAGGGCAGTCTTCGGTTTGTTAGGCTGGAGCAAAAAATAGCTCACCTCTGATAGAGAAGCAGTCTGACAACATGCAGGCAGTGATAGGGTCATGAAAAGTGATGTGTTGTTGTTGCAGCTGACTATCATCTGCGTGCATGTTGAACTTATCATTGTCTAAAGATTAAGTTGTCAAGGGCCAATATGTAACATTGGAAATTAAGTGGCTAAAGATCAATCTTTGGGACTCTGAATTAACATTGTAAGAATACGAAGAGAAGTCAGATGCTCTGGCTTAGATCGGACAGATAAAAATGGAACCAATTGGGGGCATACCCACTGGAAAAGAAAAAGGAGGCATTAGAGGATAATGGTGTGTTAATCATGTCAAAGATTGTTGAGAAGTAAATGAGGATAGACATAGCATTCCTGATTACAGTAATAGAGGATATGTTTGCTTTTAGGGTGACCAACTCCTGCAGAAACGTTTAGGAGAGACTTTGGCATGCTGTCAGACCTCTAAGACTCAGGATATGGTGCATTGCCGTAGGCCTGTAGGAATGGAGGTGGGGTGACTGCTGAGCTGCGATACAGGTCAACTCCTCCAAATACAAGACGGTCTCAATAAAATCTATGACAGTTGTTCACCCTATTTATTCCTTTGCTGAAGGACATTTGGTTGTGTCATCTGCGGTAGGACAAGGGTTAGGAGGATGTTCGGAGGATGCAGCAGATTACTGCAAATGACTTAGTTCAGAAATGTTCACAGTGTTTCATGACAAATAATGGATTAAATTTATAAACCTCAATAAAGCATTGACTAAATATTTATAATGACCTTTGATCCAGAAAATTTCCAAAAAGGTATTCTTAGAAAAAAAGTGTCTGTGGAATCTCTCATTGCTTTTTTAAAAAAGAAGGACTTATAAGAGTGTGCACCAATTGTAAATGTATCAATTTAATTTCCTTCAACAATAACAAATATTGGTCCATGTCACCTTGTGATTTTTGATTTAGAAGTAGTATCAACAGGAAAGAAGTTGATTATCCTTTTGGCTTCTAGACAAAAAGAAGAGCTGTAGGTAAAAGATTGTTAGCATTCAGTCTAAAAATATCTAAAACCTGAAGGCTACAGTTTGGAGAGCTAAAGAGCTAGATATTTTACCATAAATGAAGGGCCTGTACTGCACTGTAATGTCCTATGTTCGATAGTCTAAATGGTCAAACCTACATATTATTAGTTGATTGGTAAAAAGGAACGCTAAAGGCCCACACCATCAGGACAATCAAAAATCCAGGGGAAGAAGGGATTTGTAGAAGGGTCTTCTGCTGTTGATGAATGTTCTGTGAAATTGAGGCGTGAAAGCTATTTCAGATAGGACTCCTGACTTATCCTGCACAAGTAAAGCATATTATAAAACTGGATAGAACGTAATGCTGAACATACGAAAGGGAAAGCTTATGGTTGTGTCGGACGTATCTTTGTTCAATCAACGATTTGAAGTTAAGTTTATATTTTGATTTCAACTATCATTTGCTCATTGGATCAAATAATTTGTCTTGGTTCTGATTCATATTAAAGATTAAGTTGCAAAAAGTAATCCTGGTGGTAATTTCTTCATTTAGGAGTGATTTGCTAAATGCAATTAGACTGGATTATGGTTCCTTATAAGAATCATAGCAATAATTTCTTCCAAAAACTTCACCCCTTCTCCTTAAGTGTCCACTTTCCTTCAAAAACATCTGCCCAAATGATTATCTCTGCTATCATTCTGAGTGGTATCAGGTATAGCTATAGAACACTCATTAAACATAAAAGCAAATGCCAGGACTCATTAATAGGTTATTCATAAAAACTGATTTTTAAATTTGAATAATAAGATATTAATTCTTAATATAGATTCTTTTCTGAAATTCTTTTAAAGTGCATACTTGAAGATCAAAACTATCTGAAAAACTCTAGGTTTTAGAGATGTTTGAATTTCCCTGTCATAAGTTTGGTTATGCACACAAGAGTCAGCATTTCGTGGATACCATTTAAATCACCCTGTCACTTCAGCGCCCTTCTTCCGAAGAGCTTTCCCATCTTCCAAGGAGCCTTTCTCCAATCCCAGCAAAAAGGAAGACTCTTTTCAATCAGCTCACACATATAGTATCATCTTATTCTCTGTACAGCAGGATTTTTATATTTTCTACTTGAAAATTCCATAGCACATAATATGTGCCATAACGTCTTAATTTCTCTGCTCCTCCCAATATTCCAGCACATAATGTTAACTTAGTGAATTCTTGGAATAAAGAAAATTTTACAAAATTGTTCTTGTGTGAAAGTATATGAACTTCTTTGATTATTACGTTTTTACTAAAATGACTAAATTTTGCATTGATATACTGCTGCCTACAGCAACATAAATAATTCCCATCAGAACTGCTCAAGCTCTGACTTTCTGATGAACTGCCACAGACCTGAAATATAATTTTATTTTTCTCTCCACAAATGCTGCATGAGCTGCAGCATACTTCCTGTATTTTCTGTTTTTCTTCTACAACTCAATCACAGCTAGATAGCAGCTTATAACTGCAACATGTGATCAAAGAGAGGTAGCAGCAATGTGTTGATTGTACAGGTTACTGTTGTGTGGACTGGTGTGAATTCAGTGCTAAAACTTGGTGGATGAACACCACTTTGAATTCCACTTCGATGTTTTTTGAAGCAGCTGTGCATTCATCTCTGTCATTATTCAACATTAAAAATTGCTACTCTCAAAATATTGATTAGAGAGCAGTTTTTGCTGAAAGCTGCATCAAATTTAATCTGTGAGACTTGATGATCCAACAAGTATTGGTATGTTTATACTTTGTTGTGCTGAATTTCAGATTTATGAGCTTATAAAGGTGTTAGACCAAGACTTGAATCCTGAGAGTCAAAATTTCAAATGAAAACAGGAAGTCCCTGTCAGACTCACTTCCACATGCTCAACCCAAACAACATTTCCCGTATGGCTGAATCATTTAAACACATTTAATCTGTTATTCTAAGATTAGAAAAATATTTACTCAATCCTGATTTTGTACAAAGCAAAAGGAACTGAATAACAGACTTGTTCACAGTTTCTAAAAGAGGCCTTTCCTTTTTTTGTGTTCTTTTGAATAACAAATCATTTTAATGACTGTTTTATTTTATTTTTTTCTTCATAATATCTAGTAACAAACAACATTGCACAAAATCTCAGACAAACATCACAAATATCCTTTATGTCCAGTAAAAATATTTTGGTGGAACAAGTTATTCCAAATAATTGGACTGATCAGAAGAAACTGCATAAGGTTGGGTCTCAACACGGCAGCGTATTATTACCATATATGCTGCCTGCTAATATCATCGCCACACTGGTTGCCTGTTCAGTCTTAGAGACCTGGAGCATTGGCCCATCCCTTTGCTAATGAGCGAATCGGTTTGATGCTTCACCATAGTGTCTGTACCAGGGTTTAGTTTCTTTAATTGCAGAGATTGTTTGGCATAAGGAATCCTGGAGCTCGATGTCCCACTGTCTGATTTGCTTAAACTCTTGGGGCTAGTGACTGTAGATGTTATAGTAAATGTTGATTGAGAAAAGGTGCACTTCACTTTATGATTTTGGATGGATCTTCTCCCAACTTTTGTTACCTGCTCAGGTACTGTGGGAGTCTGTTTTATCTCTTTTACTTTAGTTACTTGTTTAATACCTGATGTGATAGATTTCCTTTGTCCTGGACTTATCAAATTCTTACATATTGAAGTTGGCAAGGAAGAGATAGGTTTCTCAGATGTATGTCCTTTATGTAAAGATGATGCTGTTCTCTGGCCTTTCAGACATTGACTTGGCTGGATCTTTGTGGAGTTGGTACTTGGTTTGTTTTTTCTGTTAGTAATCAAGTTCCCGCTTTCACCTTTGCTTAACTCTGCCGTAGGTTTCTTGGCAAATTGATCCTTCTGATCAACTCTGGTCTCTACACCACCAAATGTCTTTTTAGAAGTTGAAGAAGATAGGTGAAATTGTTTCCTCTTTGTGGCTGCGTTTTGCTCCTCCCTCTGCTCTTCTCGATTCCATTTTGAGCAATGATTAGGATGTGACTTGTTCAATGGAAAACTTTCAGGAGACTTTCGGCTTTTGTTTGGAGTTCTGCATTCACCTGTATGTTTCAACTTTGGACATTCTTTGATAAATGGAAGACTTTGTTCAGATTCTCCAAGTTCTTGTGCAGGTTTTACCATTTCTTTGTTAGTCTCAGCTTCCTGGTTGAGAATAGTTGCCCCTTTTAGAATAGGATATCCTACTTGCATAATACAGTGACCCAGCTGTTGCTTCAGAACCTTTTCTGACACCTTTCGCAGAAGATTTGCCTGTTCCTTTTCTCTGAAGTCACTACTTAAATCATTTATGTCACAGTCTTGTTCTATCTTAATTATTCCTCCCGAAGGGTATGTTTTCTCTGTGCAATGTTCTTTAGAGAGAGAGTCAGGTTTAAAAGACCTGCGCTCCCATCGCTTCACACTGTGACTTTGTAGATTTCTAGCAAGTGATATCGCCAGGTCATCTTGATCAAGTTCGATTTCGATAGAGGAACAAGTGGCTACCGAGTGCCGCTTCGCCTCCATTTCCTTCTCCCTTTGTTGCTTCTTCAGTTCCTCAATTTCACGAGTTGCATTCTCCTGACAAATAGAGAAACAAGGCTGACTGTTAATACTTGATGGATACACTCATTTTTAATTCACTTTATTCCTTTTTCTACTTTATTTTAGTACCTCTCTCAATCCTCCCCATTTATTTCAAATCATTCCTAATCTCACCAGCGAACCACTACAAGAACTTTGGTATCAATCTGGTAGAGGCTCAATTTATCCCTTTTGAACAAATACCACCTGCCCCAAAACTGATCCCAATGGTCTAAGAATCTGAAACCCTCCCTCCTGCAGCATGCCCGAAGTCATACAAAGGTTCTCCCTATTGTGAGATAGTGTTTTATAGGTCTCTTTACTAAACCATTCACAAGCGAACACCGCATTCCCTTTTCATTCATTCATAACTCTATTATAAGACGGTTTCATTCATTCATTCATTAATAAAACTGTGGTTTTGCAGTACATTTTTCTATTGCAAGGTAGACTAAAATTAAAGCAATACTTCCAAACCGATTACTGCTCCTTCACACCTTCAACCCTATTTACATCAAAAGCTACTTCTGAATAAATCTCAAGACTACTAACCTATTCAGAACAATAGCCCCCTGCCATCATATCTCCATGACCTACCCAAAACTACAGAAAAATTATAATATTAATCAACCCTTATCAACTATAGCTCAGACATAAATAGATTACAGAACACCAAACATTTTTCCCAGTAAGAATGTACCTGTTAAATACATTTTAACTGGACTGTTATCCCTTTAAGAAACTAACTGTCAAACAGCGCTTAAGTAAAATTTTATGAAATGAATGAAACTCACACCAGCAAACAGTAAACAAATCTCACAACCCAGCTGCAGTAATCCGTTTAATATCCTTTATTCTTTTATTATGTACAGGTACAATTTCTAACTTGTTTAGAGCATATAGGCTTAGTATTTTCTACTAACATTTACTATGTTAAAAGACAAAAGGACTAACTCCTCTTAATTATGCAAGCAGACCAGACAGACAGTCTTAATCCTATCAGGAGTCAGCACTTAGCATATTTTAACCCATCCCCTGTCTCCCAGGACAGAAGCCCCTCAAACTTGTGCATTATAGATAAAACAAAGTAACATCATAGAAATGGAATTTCAATATTTACAAGAACTATATGTAAAGAGGCTATCGTAAGAACTGTATTTCGGGATTCTATTGCCACCTTGAACTTGTGCTACTGCGGTTGCAGAATAAAAAGGCTATTTTCACCACTCACCGATTTTGGTCATCATTTGAACACGATCCCACAATATTTTCCTATTTTTATTCGCTTCAGTGGGTGGCACTGAGTGTTAACCCAAGACTAGTAACTTTGAAATTCCACTAAAGGGCCATAGTAATGTCACTCCAAAGATTCCTGCACTGCTGTCTCTTACTACTATTCCAGATGACCATCTACCTACTATTCTGAACTCCTTTTGCCTGTGTGGTGACCCGCCACCTTAAGTGTGTAGTCAAGGAAACTTTCAGTCTTCTTGATGTTTTGTACTGGCTCCAGATGCCCTTCAAATTTGGAAACCTTAAGTTCAAATTCAAGTAGCTAGGTACAGTTCGAATGTAAATGAATATCCAGAATTGGATAGCACAAAGCACAAATTGACCTCTTTTTTTCCTAACCAGGCAATTGATAGTGAAGTCCAAGCTCTCCACAGTTGATGTTAGTTCTAACCTATTTCCCAGTTTCCCCAACCTCCCCTAATGCCAACACCCCACAAACCCAGTTAGTGCTGGTTCTCCAGCTAGTTTATTGTGTTACCCTGGTTTCTCTTCTCTATCCCTTATATTCCATGGAATCCTTTCCCACTTAAAGTCATTGCTAGCACTTTATTTTCCCCTTGGCATTCACTTAATCCTGATCTGCTCTTCCTTCTCTACCACCAAAAACATCAATCTCAACTTCCAACTACTCTCAAGGAAAATGTTGCTTAGCCTTTACTTCTCTGTTCTTGGCTTATACCTCTTCTACAGTTCCTGAGCCCCATTTTAGAGCTCCTATAGAAAGAGTGTATTGTTCTTTAAATCAACTTTCCTTCACTGCATACTGTGAGCAGGAATTATTTATCTTGGTATAATTATTATCAATTGTTTTGCACATAGAAGTCCAGATTGTTGTAGCAATAAAAGTTGAGAGTTTTGGAGCTCATAAATTGCCATATATTGATTTTCATCTGTAAATATGGGAACAGGACTAGTTGGCAAAACATGGATTCAGGACAGATCTTTGCTCCTAATTAAGCATAGCTTGAGTTGAGATATCTTCCATCTTGGCTAATATGCCTTATTTTAAAGGGCATAATTAAACCCAAATTTCACATCAGGGAGATAGGCTAGGGATATCTTCGGGTAGACTAGAAGAAGATCAGTTGTGGACATGAGAACAAATGAATGTTGAGGCAACTG
The DNA here is from genome assembly GCF_020745735.1 of Hemiscyllium ocellatum. Classification (NCBI taxonomy): domain Eukaryota; kingdom Metazoa; phylum Chordata; class Chondrichthyes; order Orectolobiformes; family Hemiscylliidae; genus Hemiscyllium; species Hemiscyllium ocellatum. Next base: position 98,088,969 of record NC_083411.1, on the reverse strand, counting down.
CTTAGAAGCCCTGGCTCAGTCTGTGCCTCTTCATCACAGTAGTTTTTGAAACCTCCAAAACAGCCATATCATTTTGGATACTGTTGGGAAGATGGCTCACCAGGGGAAGGCGGCAGCAGCCAGGTTCATGGCACTGCACAGGAGGGGAGGAAAAAGAGTGGCAGAGCTATAGTGATAGGGGATTCAACTGTAAGGGGAATAAATAGGTTTTTCTGTAGCTGTGAATATTGCCTGCCTGTTGCAAGGGCCGAGGATGTCTTGGAGCGGCTGCAGGACATTCTGGAGGGGAAGGTGGAACAGCCAGCTGTTGTGGTGCATACAGGCACCAATGATATAGATTAAAAATGAGATGAGGCCCTACAAGCTGAATTAAGTGTATATATGCATGCTTATATGTAACTTCTATATTATCTAGTTGGTAGTGACAATGCCCCATTTAAAAAAAAAGACATTTTAATGCTTACTTTAAAATAGTGTACGGAAGAATGCCATACCTACATGTGTTTGTTAATATCACCAGTGATTTCCAGGCTCCAGCTATTAAAGTTATAAAGTACGAAGAAGGTAAAGTAATTTAATCAGTACTGTTAAGTACAAGACCACGAATATACTTTGTCAACAATTTTTATCTCATGGAAAATCATACTGTGGTCTGCTTTCTTTTTATGTACAGTACAAGTTTAGATCCTAAAATTTTAAAACTAGTGTAGCAAAGGAAGATCATTTGTTCATTAAACAGTAATTAGTCCCCAGCGTTGGCACTAATCACTATCACTGAGTCAAAAGTCTGGAACCCAACTTTGTTGGTCTACCTACATTTGGTTCTAGAAAGCAGATCATCATCACATTCTCAAGAGCAGTTAAAGATGTGCAATAAATACTGGCATAGCCAGTTTCTTCTACATCAAATGTGCCGGAAGGCAATGCAATCAGATCAACTTGTTGGGACTAAACCTCTTTGTGTTGGATTGGAAGACATTCTGCTGCATCTTCTCATTTCTCATGTGGAATGTCAATCCACAGTCTACAAAGCAAGTGACAACCAAAGGAGAAAACTGTCAAAGTATCTTATTTATAAATTAGTGGCAGATGATTTTGTTTAAATGTGTGATCTTTTAAATCCTTTTGCTTTATTCTTTTGCATACAGTTTACAGTATCCTAGAGAAGACAATTTGTACATGACCTCAGCAGGACTTTTCAGGGACTTGTAGCTAAATGGATCATTACTGTCAAGTGATGGCTCAGAATTAGAACTCTCCACAAGGATGCTGTAGATCCACTAGATCCCCAAAGACACATGTTTTAAAAACAAAAAAATCCTTGTTCAAGAATGGGCGGGATTGCTGGAGGTTCCAACAGACATTATAGATTCATATTGATACATAAGTGCTGGAGAAATGCCCATTACAGCACTTGTAACAACCTGATTTATGCAAATACAGTATGATCCTCCGACTGACAGCACAAATTCTAATAAGGCCAACCTTGGAGGGTTCCATCATGTAATCTTGGGGTGTCTCAGTTCACAGAAAAAAACTTGTATTCAAGAATATTGTTAATGATAAATATTGTCTGGCCTAGCCTGCACCAGAAACTAAGTCTTGCCCCAAAAGTATTTGAAATACTTAGCTTTACCTGAATTGCTTTGAAAAATTTTTCACAGAAACCTTTGAGAACAGTGCAATATTCCTCCAGCTTAAACTTTTCATCTTCGCAGAAATATTCTACCAAGGACTGTCTCATCCTTTGGAAGAATTCCATTGTTTTCCATATTTCTTTCAGTTTTTCCTTTGCAGTCTATAATAGGAAGAAAATGAAAGATGTACAAAACATAACACAAAACTTCAACATGCTAACAATTTGCAAAGTACAGTTTTTAATATTTTGAACTCATGCATTAACTGGAGCCCATCCTTTCTTATCCCCTGTAACAAATATACATTAAGTGTACAGTGACTGTATTCGAATATAAAACAAGTTGGAATTTGATTATTGTAGATGAAGTTACAGAGGAGTATTAGTAACTTGAGAATTATGCATGAGCCCAATCTTATATCACTCAAAATCAATTCAATTACAGAGTTAAACTTTTTTTACAGCACTCAGACAATTAAAAGTCATTCAATAACCTGAATGAAAATTAAAAACTAACAAGGGTGGAGTCAAAAAACAGACGGCAAAATTTAAAATAAAGGAGATGCCACTTAAGTCCAAGATGAGGAGAAGTTATTTTACTTATAGGATTGTGAGCTTTTGGAATTCTTTACCACAGAGGGCAGTGGAGGTTCAGTCTCCGAGTATGTTTAAAGTAGAGATTGATTGATTTTGATTGCCAGTGCTGTTGAGGGTAATGGATATGGAGTGAGTAAAAGGAAATGCAATGTGTGATTCGCCATGATCGTATATTAAGTGATGGGAAAGGCAAGACAGGCTGAATGGCCTACTCCTGTTCCAATGTTTATCTTCCTAAATCTATTAATCAAAGCATTGTATTGCTTCAGGTGCCTGCCAAATTCAATGCACCACTTTGCTCCTATGCCAATATTTTTATCTCGGGCCTGCAACAGTGCTTCAGCAAAGCTCAATTCAAGCTGAAGGAACAAAACCTAATCTTCTGCTTGGGGGCCCTATAGCCTTCAGGACTCAATGTTGTGTTTAACAATTTTAGAGCATGACCACCTTCTTCCATGACCCTTACCTACCCCCACACCCCAGGTCCTGTCATGAAATGCACTACTTTGAATGCAGTCAACTCATTTTCATCTACTCATAGCCTCCATTATCACATATCTAGCTTCTTTTCTTCCCTAGCTTACTATCAACAATCCCCTTGTCTGCCCACTTTTATTTTTACCTCTATCTTTCTCTTGGCTTTGTTTTCACCTATCTGCTCACTCCTCCACCATTCTCACATCCCTCATCATCAGCATAAGTAATAAATACTACCACTTCCTAGCTATCAACAGTGCTGCTAAATGTTCACTGGACATGAAACAAAAACTCTGATTTTTCTTCACAGATGCTGCCAGACCTGCTGAGTTTCACCAGTAATTTCTGTGTTTGAACAAAAGCCTGAATTATGAGGAAATAATAAAGAAATGTCGGCTTTTCAGCCTTAAAAGGAGGATTCTGAGAGTAGAGGTACAAAATAGATTGTGTCCGAGTGGGTGTTGCTGCACACAACTCCTGATGGTTCATTCCATTGATTGCAATAAAGCTGATCATCAGGCATGACCCACAACAAAATTTCTATCATTAGATCTTTGAGAAATATATAGAATACTCAAGGGAATTGAGAAGATGAGTTTGAAATATTGTCTGAAAGTAAATTGTGGAAGGAGGACTCAGCAATGTAAATCCAAATTAGAAAAGAGAAATTCCATATAAAGTGTTAAGAAAAAACTGAATGGACTTCTGGACAAACGAATGATGACAAAAACCCTGGAATTATTTGAAAAATAAACAGAGGCTACGGGAGAGCGATGGTAAGGTTTATCCTTAATAAGTAAACTAAGGTGAGCACAGTTTCCTTTTGTTACTCATTTGTGAACTGAGTTCTTGACTATCCTATTCTACACTGATTCCCGCCATCCACAACAGCATCATCTCTTTTGAATGACATAAAAAAAGAGTCAAATTTAATCACAAGTAGAGTAATAGACAGCAGTACTTAAGATACAACGACTTGAATTTAAGCAAAATAGTGAGAGAAGAAAGACAGAGAGAGATAGACAGAGATAGAACAAAGAAATCAGGGAATGAGAAACTCCACAGGTATAGGGCCTGCAAGCAAGTAGGATGACAAAATACACGGATGGTTGAAGTTAGGAGCAACAGAATATGTCTCGAATCATTTTGGCGATTTCTGCATTTACTTTGCCAGGATGATGTGGTAGTCAGTGTGCAACCACCAACCCACATTAAAACAGTCCGTAGACAGACATGTTCCACCCTCAAAATAAAATTTAGGACCTGAGAATATCAGGACACTCTGGACGACCCCAACAGCATCATGCCTCAACAGCAATATGAGAAGCATTGCCTCATGAAATTCAATGTAAAATGACTCATAGAGTCATAGAGATGTACAGCGTGGAAACAGACCATTCGGTCCATCCTGTCCATGCCGATCAGATATCCCAACCCAATCTAGTCCCACCTGCCAGCACCCGGTCCATATCCCTCTAAAGCCTTCCTATTCATATACCCATCCAAATGCCTTTTAAATGTTGCAATTGTACCAGTCTCCACCACTTCCTCTGGCAGCTCATTCCATATCCATACCATCCTCTGTGTGAAAAAGTTGCCCCTTAGGTCTCTTTTATATCTTTCCCCTTTCACCCTAAACCTATGCCCTCTAGTTCTAGACTCCCCCACCCCAGGGAAAAGACTTTGCCAATTTACCCTATCCATGCCCCTCATAATTTTGTAAACCTCTATAAGGTCACCCCTCAGCCTCTGACGCTCCAGGGAAAACAGCCCCAGCCTGTTCAGCCTCTCCTGTAGCTCAAATCCTCCAACCCTGGCAACATCCTTGTAAATCTTTTCTGAACCCTTTCAAGTTTCACAACATCTTTCCGATAGGAAGGAGACCAGAATTGCACGTAATATTCCAACTGTGGCCTAACCAATGTCCTGTACAGTCGCAACATAACCTCCCAACTCCTGTACTCAATACTCTGACCAATAAAAGAAAGCATACCAAACGCCTTGGGACTCAAGGATTGTGAAGAAAAACCTACACAATCAGTGCCTCACAGCCAACTTGGTGATAATCAACAAACAGGAACCACAGAATGTTTTATGGTGTTTTGTCTGTTTTTAAATCTGTAATAAGCAGTAATTATAGAGTCACAGAGTTGTACAGCATATAAACAGCGTCTTTGGTCCAACCTGTCCATGCCAACCATATATCCTAAATTAATCTAGTCCCATTTGCCAGCATTTGGCCCATACCCCTTTAAATCTTTTCTATTCATGTACCCATCCAGATGCATTTTAAATGCTGTAATTGTACCATCTGGCACCACTTCACTGGCAGCTCATTCCAGACAGGCACCACCTTCTGCGTGAAAAAGTCACCCTGTAAGTCCCTTTTAAATTTTTTCCTTCACACCTTAAACCTATGTCCTCTAGTTTTGGACTCACCTACTCTGGGAAAAATACTTCAACTACACACCCTATCCATGCCCTTCATGATTTTATGAACCTCTTTCAGGTCACTTTTCAGCCTCCAGTACTCCAGGGAAAATAGCTCTAGCCTAATTAGCCTCTTGCAAGAGTTCAAATCCTCCAACCCTGGAAACATCCTTATTAATCTTTTTTGAACCCTTTCAAGTTTAACAACATCTGTCCGATGGGAGGGAGACCAGAATTAAATGCAGTATTCCAAAAGTGGCCGAACCAATGTCCTGTACAGTCACAACATGACATCCCAACTCCTATCATCCATATGTTAACTACTAAAGGCAAACATACTAAATACCTTCTTCTCTATCCTGTCAACCTGTGATTCCACCTTCAAGGAACGATGCACCTGTACTCCAAGGTCTCTTTGGCAATATTCCCCAGGACCCTACCATTAAGTGTATAAATCCTGCCCTGACTTGCCTTGCCAAAATGCAGCACATCACATTTATCTAAATTAAACTCCATTTGCCACTCCTCAGCCCATTGGCTCATCTGATCAAGGTCCATTTGTCCTCTGAGATAACCTTCTTCATTATCCACTACGCCATCAATCTACAAACTTGTGAATCATTTCTCCTACATTTGTATCCAAATCATTTATATAAATGACAATAAGCAGAAAACCCAGCACTGATCCTTGTGGCACAATGCTGGTCACAGGCCTCCCATCTGAAGAACAACCCTCCACCACCACCCACCTTCAAACCAATTTTGTATCTAAATGGCTAGCTCTCCCTGGATTCTATGTGACCTAATCTTGCTAAACATCTAATCATATGGAACCTTATCAAACGCCTTGCTGAAGTCCGTATAGACAATATGCACAGCTCTGGCTTCATCAGCTTTCTTTGTCACTTCTTCAAAAAAACTCAATCAAGTTAGTGAGATATGATTTTCCACACACAAAGCCATACTGACTATCCCTATTCAGACCTTGCCTTTCCAGATACATTTAAATCCAGTCTCTTAGAATCTCCTCCAACAACTTACCCACCACTGACATCAGACTCACCCGTCTATAGTTCCCTGACTTTTCCTTACCATCTTTCTTCAATAATGGCATCACATCAGTCACCCTCCATCTTCCAGCACCTCAACCGTGGCTATCAATGATACAAATATCTCAGCGAGGGGCCCAGTAATCATTTTCCTAGCTTCCCACAAAGTTCTAGGATACACCTGATCAGGTCTCGAGGATTTATGTGTCTTGCAACATCCAGTACCTCCAGCTTTGTAATATGGAAGCTTTTCAAGATAACGCTAATGTTTTCCTCCAAGTTCTCTTGCTTCCTTATGCTTCTCCACAGTAAATACTGACACAAACTACTTATTTAATATCTCTCACATTTTTTGCGATTCTCCACATGGACGGCCTTGCTGATCTTTAAGGGGCCTTATTCTCTCCCTACTGACTGTTTTGCCCTTAATGTACTTGTAGAATCTCTTTGGATTCTCCTTAACCCTATTTGCCAAAGTTGTCTCATGTTCCCTTTTTGCCCTCCTGAGTTCCCTTTGGAGCACACTCCTACTGCCCTTATACTCCGAGAGATTCACAATCCCAGCTGTCCATACCTGCTGTCTGCCTCCTTCTTTTTCTTGACCAGAGCCTCAATTTCTCAAGCCATCTTGCATTCCCTACACCAACTAGCCTTGCCTTTCACACTAATAGGAACATCATGCCTCTGGACTCTCATTATCTCGTTTTTGAAGGCATCTCCCTTTTGAACTGTTCCCTTACCTGTGAACAGCCTCTCCCAATCAGTTTTTGAAAGTACTTGCTTAATACTGTCAAAATTGACCTTACTTCAATTTTTATCTTTAACTTTTAGGTAAGGTCTATCCTTTTCCATAACTATCTTGAAACTAGATTAGATTAGATTACTTACAGTGTGGAAACAGGCCCTTTGGCCCAACAAGTCCACACCGACCCGCCGAAGCGCAACCCACACATACTCCTACATTTACCCCTTACCTAACACTACGGACAATTTAGCATGGCCAATTCACCTGACCCGCACATCTTTGGACTGTGGGAGGAAACCGGAGCACCCGGAGGAAACCCACACAGACACGGGGAGAACATGCAAACTCCACACAGTCAGTCCCCTGAGTTGGGAATTGAACCCGGGTCTCAGGCGCTGTGAGGCAGCAGTGCTAACCACTGTGCCACCGTGCCGCCCACTAACAGAATTATCATCACTGGCCACAAAGTACTTCCTCACTGACACTTCAATCATTGTGAGAAAACAATTTGTTCTCCACTAGGAAACATCAAGACTGATTTGGCCAGAACTGCCAGGAGATCGTGGATTTACTAAATCACAAATGTAAGACATTCCTGAACTGGAAACACTGCCAATACTTAATTGAGGGAAAGAAAGCAGATCTACAAACAAATTAAGCCCCATGTCCAATACAAAATCTGTGACCTAAAGAATGGGACTGGCTGGAAAGAATGCAGGAAATCCGGCAAATCAACTAGTAGCCGTTACATGCGTGAATTTATCAGCAAAGTCAAAACATTTATGGCCCAAGCATCCAAAACGCTATCCCACTGTCCGCCAGGAACAAATTGGCACTCACTAAGGGCAGAGAGGCCATCAACATTGCTGAAAGAAGCACTTCAGAAGCCTGAGAGTTCTCTTACTCAATTTAGGTCTAGTGGGACTTTTTTGCTGTCTCGGGTCCACACACCAGCAGCAACTACAATGGCTTGCCGGCCTGATTTCTGAAGCAAATTTTAACAGTTTGGTCAAGGTTTGGTTTTGCTTTGGATTTTGTCGTGTGCTGACGTAGAGTTCCTCTGTTCAGGATATGTCCTGAGTGAGACTATGCAATAGCCTTCACTCAAGTGGTATTCCCCAAGCTCAGTCAGATTGGCAAGGTTGTCCATTTGCATCAGAATACCCTGCAACTCCATAAGCTCTACTTGCTGCATTTTCCAACAATAAAGCCAGTTGTAATGCCTGTTTGAAGTCCAGTTGGGCTTCATTTAGTAGGTACCTCTGCATGGTCACATCATTAACTCCCCATGCTAAACAGTCTCTCAGCATTTCATTAAGGGTTAAACCAAAGTCACATGCTTCTGCCAGGTGTCTTCATCTTGTCAAAAATCCTGATACAATTCTCCTGGTTCTTGAATTGTCAAGTAAAACTGATAGCATCTTAGATTTAGAGGAAGCTTGGGGGCTGGCAGATACAGCAGTTCAAAGAAGGCTTAAAGAAACAGCCTACCCTTTCACTAGATGCCAATCTGTTCCAGTTCCTATTTGGTCATAGGACTACCCTCAAGAAACGACAGGGACAGTTCCAGCAGAGTTGCTAAAGGGGAGAAGACTCCACATCAGGTTATATCTGATCTTCCCAGACCTGAGAGGGTGGCGAAAATGCATCAGGCACACCAATGCCAGACACTAGACTCCACTAAGGGAGACAGTTTACTTGAGGTGATGAAGCTTATTGTAGGAACTATGGGAATGGCCCTGCATCGATAAGAGGTCAACGTGAGGTCAGGTCCAGCAATGTATAAAGTTCGAGTAGATGTCATGTCCTGAACAAACATGTGGACCACCTTAAAGTTGCAAATGTTCAGAGAACAAAACACGCTTGGCTCCTTGACTGCCTTTCTGACTGTCCCAGAACCATAAAGTGTTGAAGGCATTTCGGAATCTGAAATGGATACAGCGGATGTTGCCACTTCGATGTCTTTGCCACCTGAAGAGGAGAATGAATTTCTCCCGAGACACTTTAGGCACGGGATGCGAATTACTGTGTATTAAGCATTACCGTGTTAGAGGCAGAGCTGGAGGAAACAGGCCCAATGCTAAAATGCCCCAAGAGGAGCTATAAAAAAAAACTAGAACTAGCCTATGTCCTGGATAGGATGCAGTGCATGTAACGAGGTCAGCCAGATGGACCCCATAGAATATGAGTTCCCTGATTGGGGCTGTTAATCTGGTCCAATCAGGGAGCCTTGGCTGACAGATATAAAAACGAGTAGCCAGAAGGCGGGTAACCGTCCTCAGCGCTGTCACCCCGGGCAGGTATCGGGGCAGGCTGCCCCAGAGGTGGTCGAAAGGTGCTGAGGGTGGTTAGTGAAGCCGGAAGGTGGGTAAGCCATCCTGATTGCTGTCATCCAGGACGGGTACAGGGACGGGCTGTCCTAGAGGTGGTCGAAAGGTGTGTCAGGGCGGACCAAGAACTGGAAGGGGCATGAGGTGGACCAAGAGCCGGAAGGTACTAAGGGGCAGGCTGCCTTAGAATGGTCGGAAGGTGGGGGGGACAGGGGCTTTCTGGGTGTGTATTGTATGCACTTTTTCTTATGTAACCGGATTAGCTTTTTATGTACAATGTCATTGTCGCTGTCTTGTCATATGTGAAACTGAGATTTGAGGTTTGTCCTCATCTCTCTGTAAACTGGTTGAACGGTAGGGTTTGGGGCCTGGCTTTCCTGTTCCTCTCTCTCATAAAATTGCTGTTGTATACAGCTGTAAATGTTAACTTTTTTTTGTAAACTGTTTTGTAATTTGTTTAATAAAAAAAATTATAAACAGGGAAAAAAAAACGAGTGTCAGAGGCTCTGTTCACTCAGAGCTGGCCCTGAGGGTGCTGGATCAGTGTCGAGAACTCTCCACATGTAAATGAAGGATGACTTGCTGACAGGATTCTGGCCTCTGTGGAGTTATTTCAATAACATTACTTTCTCACAGTAAATTGGTTGATTTTTAATGGTCTGAAGGTAAGGATTAGCAATGAATACAGGCTACATGCCAAGAACAAATGCAAGACAAAAAGAAAATCCATAACTATACAGCTGGGGTAATACTTGTCCAGAATCTGTGTCCAAATTGTCACGGATCTCTCAGACCCATTAGAACAGGTTGAAATTGTTATGCTGCTGAATTTAATGGCCGAAATGAACTTGAGAACATGGATTGCTTACAGACTCTGGGTCATAATTGTTCCACTTATTAATCAAGAATGTCTTCAGATTCTGTTCAAATATAAACACAACAGAACCGAGAAAGGGTAGCAAACACAGAGGTGCGTCTCTCTGTCAAAGGTAACACCTTCATAATCTTAAATGTTTTATTCATTACATATCAGAGTTATCAACTCTTTGGAAAGGAGGCTGTTTAGGGTGGAACGGTGGCACAGTGGTTAGCACTGCTGCCTCACAGCACCAGAGACCCGGGTTCAATTCCAGACTCAGGCGACTGACTGTGTGGAGTTTGCACATTCTCCCCGTGTCTGCGTGGGTTTCCTCCGGGTGCTCCGGTTTCCTCCCACAGTCACAAAGATGTGCGGGTCAGGTGAATTTGCCATGCTAAATTGCCCGTAGTGTTAGGTAAAGGGGTAAATGTAGGGGCATGGGTGGGTTGTGCTTCGGCGGGTCGGTGTGGACTTGTTGGGCCGAGGGGCCTGTTTCCGCACTGTAAGTAATCTAATCTCAACAAGAGGCATCTGTGCTCTCCAGTTTGAACTAACTTCTGTTTTCAATATCACAATCGTTATGGGAATGAGTGCTACAGCTACAGCATTTATATCAGGTTGCATTAAAATCCTTAACCAATCTTACTTGTAGAAAGGGAGCTATCTGTGCTTCAAGCTCTGGATCTTCATTTAAATCTGTCTGAAGAGAGGCAACTCTTTCTGACAGCTTATTTAGTTCCTCCAATATACCATCTTCAGATAACCTGAGAGACCAAAGAAATTAGTTGATGAATGTCATTGATTCTCCTTCAATCCAAACTTTAATGGTGCAATGCATCATGTCAATCAATCCTGTAGTATCTTTCAGTCAAAGATTATATTAAATACCTACATATTAATTATCATTTAAATTGTACCACCATATCTTTTAAAACATAAGTGTTTTACAGAGCTTCAAATTTTAGTCAGTTTTGACAGCTAACCAGTTACCTCACCTCAATAATCATCTCTGCAATCACCAAACCAGTTCAAACCTGGATATAAATAATCTTCTTCGTTCCTTTCACTCCGATAATCACTTTATGGAATTCATAGTCATAATTTATGGCTGTAGTTTCCTCTGTTTTTTTATTTGAGCACTAAAAATGTAGAGAAGCTTTTTGTTTAAAGATGGGCATATAATTTCATTAAAGCCGATCCTTGAAACCAATGGTGAATCATTACACCCCTGCAATGGGGATTATTTAATGCTTCTTAATCCAGCATAATTGTAAAAATTAATAAATCAATCTGTGAATTGCATGACTTAGCATGACGGATGGTCAAATTGAACCAGAACACTGATTAAAATCCATTTTATCAACAAGATTGCAAACTGAGAGACAAGAAATAGAGCTAGAGAAGGTCCATGAGGTTCTCCAGGGGTCAGCACTAGGACCATTGCTTTTCTTGACATAATTAATTTATACACAATAATAAACTTCAAAGTATTGTGAATGCCGAAGTGGAAGCATGGGAAATTATGTCTCACAAACTTGATTGGGTTTTTTGAAAAAGTAGCAAAAAGGATTGATGGGGGCAGAGCAGTAGATGTGATCTTTATGGACTTCAGTAAGGCGTTCGACAGGTTCTCCATGGGAGACTGGTTAGCATGGTTAGAACTCACAGAATACAGGGAGAACTAGCCATTTGGATGCAGAACTGGCTCAAAGGTAGAAGACAGAGGGTGGTGATGGAGGGTTGTTTTTCAGACTGGAGGCCTGTGACCAGTGGAGTGCCACAAGGATCGGTGCTGGGTCCTCTACTTTTTGTCATTTACATAAATGATTTGGATGTGAGCATAGAGCTACAGTTAGTAAGTTTGCAGATAACACCAAAATTGGAGGTGTAATGGACAGCGAAGAAGGTTACCTCAGATGACAACAGGATCTTGATCAGATGGGCCAATGGGCTGAGAAGTGGCAGATGGAGTTTAATTCAGATAAATGCAAGGTGCCTTTCTTGAAATATAGTGTGAAATGTTGGGCAGCATGCTTTAAGAAAGACTTGAAGGCTTCAGAGAATTAGGACAATAATTTTACTGGCAATGGATTTCATATGTGGGGATAGATTGGAGAAGCTAGAGCTGTTCTCCATGTTGAAGGATGAGAGGAAATCTATATCAGAGGTTTTCCATATTTCAAGAGGACTAGACAGAGTAGATAGAGAGAAACTATTGGTCAGTGCATTGAATCTCGGAGTTTGGAGGACATGGTGCAGATATACAGGATATTGGTTAGGCAACTTTCGGAATACTGCATTCAATTCTGATATCTCTGCTTGAGGAAGGATGTTGTGAAACCTGAAAGAGTTCAAAAACGATATACAAGGATGTTCTCGGTTGGAAAGTTTGAGCTATAGGGAGAGACTGAATAGACTGGAGCTCTAACATAGTGAGTGGTTAGGATCTGGGAATACTACCCCTGAGGATAGTGGTGACATAATTAATTATGCTTTTCAAAGAGAAAGTTAATAAGCAGCTGAAGACAAATAATTTGCAAGTGTACATGAAAATGGCAGTGAAGTAAGGTTAATTGAATTGTTGTTTCAGACAATCAGTGAGGGCTGGCTGGGCTGAAATACCTCCTTCTGTGCTGTAACCATTCAGTTTGTTGCAGTGAACTTGTTCTAAGAGTTGCTCTGAAGAAACTTGGAGAAGATGCTGTTATGCTACATCCCTGAATATCTAATGATTTGGAGATGCCGGTGTTGGACTGGGGTGTACAAAGTTAAAAATCACACAACACCAGGTTATAGTCCAACAGGTTTAATTGGAAGCACACTAGCTTTCAGAGTGACTCTCCTGCATCAGGTGATCGTGAAGGGCTCGAGCCCTCCATAATCACCTGATGAAGGAGCGTCGCTCCGAAAGCTAGTGCTTCCAATTAAACCTGTTGGACTATAACCTGGTGTTGTGTGATTTTTAACTCTGAATATCTAAAGCAGACAACAATTGTGCTATTATGTTACACAAAGACTCAACAGACTTCCTGAAATCTTGTCATGACAGCAACACATTGTGTGATACAACAAACAGCATGCATACCATTCATATTCACATAAATGCCCATTTATTGTTAATAAATGTAAAGTCTTTCTTACTGCAAAGTAGGAACAAAACGTCCTTTGGAGTCTTGAAGATAACTAGTAACTTAAAATATATGTTGGCATAGACAGATGTTTGCAAGTATGTAGTAATTAAGACTGATGTCATATTTGTAGAATTTTGTACAGGATAGAATGGGAGAAATCATATTATCCTACCTGGCAGCTGCTCCAATGTGTTGTAGTTTATCTGGAAAGGAAAGAAGCTTTTGGTCCATTTTTTCTGCTTCCTATTAATAAAATAAATACTAGTTTCAGCTAGTTAAATAAATTAGTTGTAACAGGTTTACTCCCGGACAAATTTCAAATGTACCAGTGACCAAACGGCACATTCCTTCAGAAAAATGCCACACATAAAGTGCTCATAAAGTTAATTAGTAAATTAACAATTGGAGACAAATGATATTCAAATCTAATAAAAGGTTGACATTTCAGATTTACCATATCATGTAAAATCTAGTAGCTGCTTACTGTACATTACTTGGATTATTGCTCTTCAAAATAATTGGTAGGTCATGTATTTTATCACATATGTATAAGGAGTCTTTTTCTCTGACATGGATTAACTTATCATCATCAATATTTGGATCATAGTTTGGGATTGAGGATTGGAAAGCCTGCATTAAGAACTAAGTGTGGAGGAATATTGGAGCGGCAACTGAAGATGAGATGCCATGAAAGCAAAGCCTGATAACACTTGTCATTGGGGTATGAAGGGCAAAAAACACCAATCTTAAATTTTAAAGTTTATTGTCAACTCTGTTAAATACCTCTTGAGGAGACAAAAATGCCTAACTTGTGAAGTATAAATTATTTATGATAGGTGCTAACAATATCAATAATATATCATTACTACAAAGCCTTTAAATTCTCAGGTCTTAACCTAACATTCTGAAAAAGGAAACCTTTCAATTAGACGTTAGAGTTAATCAAGTTTATGCATCATCAAGGAGAATTTAAAAATGGAAACAAAAAGACCTGTAACAACAAGGAGAGAAAAGTGGCCACTTGGACGACAATGCTTCCAGAGATTTTTTTTCTATTTCATAAAATAATGTGGAAAATTGAAAAATATTATTTTTGGACAAATTTTCCACAGCTAAACTTTGCCAAATGACATGAACTTTCACAAAGCCTTTCCGAGTGCCCAGCACTGTAAATAATTTCAGAAAAAGGGTCATGTATTTATGATAACATCCTGCAATAGCACAGTTCAAACTTTAGAGCACATTTCTTCAGCATGAGCAAGACAATGACAACTGATTTTGGTCAATTATGAGTTTTTTGTCAGTTTTAGCTGCAAATAAATATCGTTGGGAGGGCAATAAATTATTTTTATTGATAGATGCAAAGTCTATAAAATATTTCCAATATAGCCAATTAAGAAGTTCACTGACATAAATTTATACAGATTAAAAGTTGTCAGCATTGCAAATAAACATGCTCACATGCCTTTTTACACTTCTGAATTGTTTCCTCCCCTAACTGACACACTTCTCTGTTTGACTTCTTGCAATTTTTCCTGGAACTGGAATAGGATTTTGGTTTAAAAAATGAGGTCTGTAGATGCTGGAGATCACAGTTGAAAATGCGTTGCTGGTTAAAGCACAGCAGGTCAGGCAGCATCCAAGGAATAGGACCTATTCCTTGGATGCTGCCTGACCTGCTGTGCTTTAACCAGCAACGCATTTTCAACTAGGATTTTGGTTTAACAAGTTTAAAATACATGCATTTTTGAGCAAGTGTTTCAGGTTTTTCTGTATCTTTCAGAATCCAGCAGTACCACAATGTGTATGTTACAAGTACAGTACTGCATTTAGTATGCATTCCATTTCGCACAATATGTCACAATTTTGTCAAACCTGGTGGTTGCATCTGAGTATGACATTTGGAATCATTTCCAAGTTAAACTGTAAGGTACATAAATGTTTTCAGACTTACTCACAAGCTTCCCAATGCATTGCTCTGCTCCATATTCCACCTTCCAGCTCCAATCATAGCCAGTTCCTCTGTATGTTATATACAGTGGAGCCCGTTTTATTCAGATGAACGTTTTATGGCAATTATTTAATGATTTATTTGAGAATATTTAATTCCATATATACACCAGATAATTGAAGAATCATGGAAGCTTTATTTGGTGGACTCCAGAGATAAGGATGTTGAACACCAACTGGAGGAAGGACTGAGGGTGGCTAGGGTGCAGAATGTCGTCTGGGTGTTGGATTTCAATGTCCATTAGCAGGCATTGGACGTGGCAGCAACACAACTTATCGAGCTGGTTGGGTCCTGAAGGACACAGCTACTAGACTGGCTGTGTGGCAGGTAGTGAGGGAACTAACAAGAGGGAAAAACATACATGACCTCATTCCCACCAATCTGCCTGCCACAGATGTGTCTGTCCATGATAGTACTGTAAGAATAACCATGGCACAATCCTGGATCAAAATCCTGGAATCCCCTCCATAATGGCATTGTGCGTCTTCCTATAGCATCTGGACTGCAGAGGCTGAGAAAGCAGCTCAGCACATTTTCAAGGGCAACTACAAATGGGCAATCAATGTTAGCCCAGCCAATGACAGACACATACCATGAATAAATAATTAAATAACACTGGCATTACTCTGTAGCTGATTGAGGAAGAAATATCTCAGGTTACAGGATTGCTGTTATGACCACCGTCCACAGTACCCATTGCGCTCCCACATTCTATCATCTCCCACTTTTATATACTTTCACACCACGGTGGCTCAGTGGTTAGCATTGCTGCCTCACAGTGCCAGGGTCCCAAGTTTAATTCCAGCCTCAGGCGACTGTCTGTGTGGAGTTTGCACATTCTCCCTGTATCTGTGTGGGTTTCCTCCGGGTGCCCGGTTTCCTCCCACAGTCCAAAGATGTGCAGGTTAGGTGAATTGGCCATGCTAAATTGCCCATAGTGTTAGGTGCATTAGTCAGAGGGAAATGGGTCTGGGTGG
Source organism: Hemiscyllium ocellatum (assembly GCF_020745735.1). Taxonomy (NCBI): domain Eukaryota; kingdom Metazoa; phylum Chordata; class Chondrichthyes; order Orectolobiformes; family Hemiscylliidae; genus Hemiscyllium; species Hemiscyllium ocellatum. The sequence continues at coordinate 98,072,727 of NC_083411.1, read as the reverse complement.
GTTACTAATTGGAGGGTCGGTGTGGACTTGTTGGGCTGAAGGGCCTGTTTCTACACTGTAGGATATACACATATATATACCTGTACTAGGAGTCGATATTTTGATTTTAAAATTCTCATTCTTGTTTTCAAACTCTTCTGTGGCTTTGTCCCTCTCAAACTATAATCTCCCCCAGTGGCACAACCTTTTGCAATTTGGCCATGCCTGTAATTCTGGACTCTGGTACAGCCCCAGTTTCAGTCACTTATGTGTAGATTGGGTCTCTTAACAATTATTATGCCCTCTTCATCCCCACCATGCTATCTCCAATCCTCACAGTTGACTTCCCTTGTATCCCAATACAGCAGTGGTCCCTGATACTCCCCACTTGACTGTCAGTGAACTGAATCCCTGCACTGACCATGATGTAACCTCTAGCCAACTCGGAAAGACAGCCCTGACTGGTGAGTGACCTGACCCCTGGCTGATTTCTGTGCAGCACCCCAACTGACTCATTATAAATTCCTGACTAATTGAAGTGGGCCTGCGGGACTGACTACGGCCCACTCCCTGGTCTGAAGAGATAGAGACCCCTTGAAAATGGATACACCAAAGAGTCAACTAACTATTTCAAGTCCTTGAACTGATCTCAGACAATGCCTTTGTCCTATTATGCCCTTAATCACTGACTGAAAACAGTTTGTATTGACCTGACTGAAGACTGCTTTCCATAGACTTTTAGACATGGTCATACTGTTGAAGCACATGCAATGTGTTTGCTGTGTAAACTGGCAGCATGGCATGTAGATGTAACATTGACATAGCATGGTGCAATACAGCAATATATCCATCACTTGACTGATGACTGCTGGCAACCATGACAAGCTGCTTTATGTTATGACTGCGCTAAAAGGGAAAGCAAGACAGAAGTACCATCAGTGTGTAAGTTCTGAATGAGATGACAAAGTGTCATAACAAGGCAAAGCATGACACAGATGTTGTGAACATCCAATGCATAAAGTGAGTGAACACTAAGGGAGCAAACCAGGACCATTGAGATGTTCCCTGATCCAATGCATGAGACAGGTGTATATCATTGCACACAAAGTGGCCTGGCAGCAGCATTACAGTGAAACATCAACGTTGAAAATGCAACATTGTAGTGGAGAACTGTGCTCTAGGTCAGTTGAAGATTCACCATATGATGTGGTGAGTCTGGTGCATGTCTGAAGCCCAGTATTATGGCTGTGAGGTGGGTCTTTGCCCACGGAGCATAACATATGATGTGATTGCTGTCCAAGGTGGAAGCCCAGAGGAACAAGCAGTGAGCTGGAGATGCCAGATAATCACTCTACTTTGATGTGGAGAGATGTTGTCCAGTCCATCTCTGGAACATTTATTGCCCACCCCAAAGGGTAGTTAAGAGTCAACTACATTGCTGTAGGTCTGGAGTCACGTGTATTCCAGACTGGGTAAAGATAGCAGTTTCCTTCCCTCAAGGACAAAATGAACCAGATGGGTTTTTCCAACAATCGACAACAGTTTCATGGTCATCATCAGACTCTTAGCTCCAATTTTGTATTAGATTCAAATTCCACAATCTGCTATGGCAAGCTTCGAACCCAGGTTCCCGGAGCTTTACCTGCGTCTCTGGATTAGCTGTCCAGCGATACCACTAAACCGTCACTTGCACCTCAACAGTGTGTTTTCCATCTTGCCATTCAAAGCATAGTTATAAAATTTAAATTTTCTTCACTCACTGTCAAAAATCTCATTTTTCCAAACTCACCTTAGTTTCCTAACTGATTTGCCACTGCCCACATCATTCAGGGGTTGGGAAAATTCAGCTCATTGTTTCTTAGTTTATTACTGGGGTACATGCTATTACTTATTGTGATGAGATGAAAGAAATAAAAATATGAGGATGAGATGAATTATTCTACATAAGGGAAATATGAAGTTAGATAGTCAAGGCGAGGAGATCCAAGATGGCGGCGACTCAGCAAGTCTGAGTTTACAGTGCTCTTCCCAAAACCTGGGTAAAGTGAGTTACTCACCCCCACCACACTTACCAAACCACCCAAAAAAACTTTCTAACCTTAATTAGCTGTTTACTATTATATTTAAGCAGTTTAATATTAAGTGGATAATGAGTAAACCAAAGGGATCCCGCAGCTCTCAGAAAACAAAGACCCCTCCCCCACCCTCCTCTCCTCCGGCTGCAGCTGATATAAAAACAGGCCTTGAAGAGATGATTGCCAGGCTGGAATCGACACTCGGCGATTTCATCGCAGAATCCAGACAGAGATGGAATGCATTCGAAGAAAAGTTACAAAAGTACAGCCAGGCTCTCGAGGAATTACAGGGCCGAGTGGAGGGGGCGGAGCTAAAGGCCACGACCTCCGAGGCTGCAGCACAAACAGCTGCAGAACAGGTGCGAGCTCTGGAGCAGAGAGTCCGGGCCTTTGAAATCTACATGGATGACCTGGATAATAGAAATCGGAGAAAGAATATCCGTCTTCTGGGCCTCCCTGAACAAGAAGAGAAGGGACAGTTAGCAGTATTTCTGGAGCGATGGCTGCCCCAGCTTTTAAACCTGGGGGCTGAAACTGACCGGGTAAGGGTGGAGTGGGCCTACCGGGTCGCAGTACGCGGATCTGGCCCAAACCAGCGCCCACGCCCGGTCCTGTTCCGGCTGCAGAGTTATAGGGAGAGGCAGATACTCCTGGATGCCTCCAGAAATCTTGGAAAGGATCCTAAAGCTATGATTCATGAAGGATCCAAGATTATGTTATTTCAGGACTTCTCCCCGGCTTTGGCACGAAGGAGGAAGGCGTTTGATGAGGTGAAGAAATGTCTAAGGAACTTAAATATTCAATACACCTTACGCTACCCAGCGACGTTATGCTTTACCCACGAAGGATCCGAGTATAATTTTAGATCACCAGAAGAGGCTAAGGAACTTTTAGACTCGTTTAAATAAATCGTAAGAGACAATTTATGTTGGCTTGCCTCTTCCACACTCCGTGGGGAGAAATGGATACTTTACTCTACTTTACTTTTGCTTCTGGGAGCAGGGTTGTCTTCTCTTGCTATTTTATATTATTATACTTAACTGTAATTTGTTGGAGTTGTAATTTTATAGTTATGTGTGTTTGTACGTGGCATTGATGCTATCAGATATACTCAGGTATGGGTGGGGAGGGGTGGGGGTGGGGCGCTCACTGTCAACTCTAGCTCGGTATTATATCTAAATCCTATTAAGGAGCGCCCGGGTCAAGGGTGGGACACTGTTTGGGAGAGGATATGGTGGACCTTTAGAAAGGAAGTAAGGCCCCCTGAGAACAAGGGGGAGGATCTCCATTCAAACATGTTTTTTTTGTTCTTATTGTTTGGAAATAGTTTCCTTTTTATTATACTGTTATGAGTGTATTAGAGAACATTTTCTCTTGTTTGAAGGATGTAAGTGACTCAACTATACACTCTGGATAATTGTGGATTAGATTAGTAGTTAACTGAGTTTCATTGTTTTTCTTTCTTCTTTAGTATCATTCCTTTGAATTTTGATGATTATATATTTAAGATCTATTTTTATATTAATGTTTGTGCTTGAAAGTTCTGTTTATTTTTGTAAATCTGTCAAAATATTAAATTTCTAATAAAAATATCTTTAAAAAAAAAAGATAGTCAAGGCGAATGAATTGGAGTGGATATGAAATTATAGTTAGTAGGAAGAAGCTGTAGAAGAAAAAACATGTGTAAAGTGTACAATAGGAGTCAGAACTCAACAGTGTAGAATAACCAATAGTGTTTGGGAGAAATGATGGGGATAGAACCTCTGAGCAATACAGGCTACATTTTCTCCAAAAACATGATTGCATGACACAGCTTCCAAGCATTAGGGATACCTTTCAAACCAAACCAAAGAAGACAGATATTGGGCAGAAGAGAACAGAGGAACAAGTAAGAGTTAAATATATAAACAGTGAAACTGAAGCCAAATGTACAAATGCAAACAAAGAATGGAGACTAAAATATCAACAAGAATAAATGAGAGACATCTAAATCACCTAATTAAGTGCAATGATACAGCTAATGTGCTATAAACATATGAACTAAATTTGTTTCCAGTAACAAAGATAACTTGTGACTTAAGTCTTCTTATCTACTTAGAAAATGGTGAGGTAATATCAGAAGGCCCTAATAGATGGCTTTAATACCTGTTAGAAAGGAAGATATGTGTTTGTGTCATGCCTTTCATGACTTCAGGACCTCCCACAGCACCTTATAACCAACGAAATATTTTTAAAGAGTAGTCAGTATTTTAATACAGGAAACATGAAGGCATGTTCATGCAAAAAGTTCCCAAATAAAATTACATAAACTAATAAGGTGCGAGCCAAGGGATTATTTTTGGCCAGAACAATAGGAGAAAATCTCCACTAATCTTTTTCAAGTCCTGCCATGGGATTTTTTGATTTATCTTAGAAAGCAGATTAACATCCAAACTAAAAGGTAGCACTTCAAACAATGCAGCATTCCCTAATTTTGGAATTAAATGACCATCTAACTAATGAGCTCAAGCCTCTAAAGTGGAACTTAAAGACTAGAGCACTATCACTGAGTCACAGCTTGAAAGGTTACAAAACACTTAGTGTCATCATTCTTTCATGTTACAAAATTAAGCAAACCAAGCACAATGAATTTAATGTCAGATGTCTTGCTTTGATTCCTGCTATTAAAACTAGAACAGATCTCAAGAGTTTCAGTTTATAAGACCACAACGAAGTGACCATTATTCTTAAAATAGGGTCCAGAGGTCTCTTGACAGTTCCTTATGTTCAAAATACTTACCATTGCTACAAAGTGTATTAAGTTCATGCCAGGTTTGTTTGCTTTAATGTCGGCAAGCTTCAACAGTGATGCAATCCGAAATCCTGCAGCATTTCCTGAATATCCTCCCTGAAAATGGAATAAAAACACAAGATAAATTTGCATGGTTATGAAATTGATGTAAGTGCTAGAAAGGCAGATCCCTTCAAGGGTCAAATAGAATAGCTCCAGAGTTAATTGAGAAGAGATTATGCTCATTGGACTTTTTAAATGTAAGAGCAGGGCTTTTGAGGAATCTTGTGGTGCAGTGGTAATGTTTCTATCTTTGATCCAAGTGCCAAATTCAATCTGATCCAGATACAGACAATAGCATGTCACAATAGGATAAGAAAATGACTGCCCAGTACATATGTATAAAGAGAACCCAAACATTGAGATGGAACACAAGATGTTGACCAATACTCCTAATAATTTGAGAGCCCTCTCCCTGTCCCTCTCCCTCGCCCTTCCCTCCCTCCCTCCCCCCGGTGCCTTGGTGCCAGACTCATAAAGTTAAAGAGCTGGGTTCTTGGTGTTTGGAATTTATAGAATTGTGATTTGGAAAATTGGAAGTAGATGTTTAAAATAAAAATAAGTGCACACAGTGGATTGTAGCAACCTCATTAGATAAGTATTGCACAATTTGACATTACTGTTCTGGTTTCAAATCCCACCATGGGAAATGGTTGATTTATCCAGGGAGGTGATGATGTAGTATAGGTACACAATCCTTTAACTGAAATCCAAAAAGTTCCAAAATTCGAAGTTTTTTTCTGCATAACAAGGTTGTTTGGTGTGCGAACAAGTGAGCCAACTCCACACCCACTCAACCCATGTCACTCAGATGTGACATGGTGTCGTGGCCCAGCACTTGCAGGTGTCAACTGTGTCTCAGTGCTCAGACTAGTCACACATGAGTCTACTGTTCAGTAATTCTTTTTTATTTCACTGTGAAAATGTCACTTATTCTGAAATCTGAAAAATTCCAAAATCTGAAAAACAACTGGCCCCAAGGATTTCGATACAGGTACACAGTCCTTTAATAATGTAACTGGACTAATATTCCAGAACGGAGGAGAAAGTGAGGACTGCAGATGCTGGAGATCAGAGCTGAAAATGTGTTGCTGGAAAAGCGCAGCAGGTCAAGCAGCATCCAAGGAGCAGGAAAGTCGACTTTTCGAGCATAAGCCCTTCTTCAGGAATTCCTGAAGAAGAGCTTATGCCCGAAACGTTGAGTCTCCTGTTCCTTGGATGCTGCCTGACTTGCTGCGCTTTTCCAGCAACACATTTTCAGCTCTGATATTCCAGAACCTCAAGTTAATGTTCTGTGGACATTGGCTTGAATCCCACCACAGTACATGATGAAAATCAAATTCAATAAATATCTTAAAAAGTTGGCCTTATGGTGACCATGTCACTACTGTTCATTGCTGTAAAATCCCAAATGGTTCACTAATACCCTATAGGGAAGGGTTCTTCCATCTTTATCAGGCGCACACTTGACTCCAGACCAACAGCAATGTGGATGATTCTTAACTACTCTCTGGTCAATAAGAGATGGGGAACATATGCTGGCCAAGACAGTGATGCCTACATCCCATGAACTCAGAACAAAAAAAAACTGTTATTTGCAGATCCAATCTGTGGGCTGTGGTTGGGGTTGTGATTCCAGATTGCCATCCTCCCTTCTGCAGCTATGTCTGTGTCTGGGTATGTTCGGTAATGGGACGTGCAGTGTTCAAAATTTCCCTCGATGCTATCGGATAAATGTGAGCACCATAAGCACCATTATCACCCGCTTCAACTCCATTTTTATTTAGATTCCTCCTTGTTTTCCCCAATTATTAGATTTTTATTGTTGACACACTGCCCTTAAGGGTCTGTGTTTGGAATTTATGATTTATTAATTAGGAGATTAGACATATTGGTGGTGGGTGTTTAAATAAAAAAAACTAGTTCTTGAATTTATTAATTGGATTGATAGTTGAATTTCTTAAATATAAAAAAAGAGCTGGGCCCCTGCTAAAGTAGGTATTAACAGGTCCAGGCAGCGGGCCATAGTCTCGACAGCCTGACTCTATTAATGTAGGTAAAAACAATGACTGCAGATGCTGGAAACCAGAGTCTAGATTAGAGTGGTGCTGGAAGAGCACAGCAGTTCAGGCAGCATCCGAGGAACAGTAAAATCGACGTTTCGGGCAAAAGCCCTTCATCAGGAGTACAGGGCAATGTTCATATCCAGGTCTCCTTGGAGAAGGACCATGTGATCTCTACCAGCATCACGGAAACCTTTAGAGAAAAATGGACACCAAGGGGGTGGGGTTTGTCATTTCTTTCACTGACTCCATTCCGATTTAGTTTCCTCACTTGTGTCCTACCCTTTCTTGATTTTTGGTATGTTACATTACCTTTGGTATTCACAAGTTTTATGTTTGTTAATTGGTTGTTTGGGTGATTTGGTAGTAGGTCATGAAAACTTTATAAAAAGAGCTTGATTCCATCATTAAGTCCAGGCAGCAAGCTATGATGGAGTCATAAATAAGAATGATCACGAATACAGTGTGGGTAGATTTATTCAGGTCAAAATATTTACTGCATTCATGTGGTTTCCAGCTTTCAACACCAGTCTCAAGATAGCATGCAGCTCATCACAGTTTCGTAGTTCTGCAAGACAGCAAAAGATTTATGCACATTCAGAATTATCTCGCACACTTGCATAGCTTGCAGTACACCCACACTAACCTGTAATGGTAGCACATACGTACAAACATTTTAGCAATGATTGATGAAAATGTCTAATTGGCTAAGCCTGGTGTGCGGGACTATGAAAATTTCAAGATGACTGATCTTCAAAGTGCAATCTGAGTAATAAAATGCACAGCAGTAATCGAATTTCAAAGTGTACTAAGCGGTTTTAAAGCATTTTGTGACACTGAGGGCATGAAAAATGCAATAGAAACATAAATCTTTAAAATATTGAAGAATTTTACACGTTTTACTTTAGGTTTGTGCTCATTTGCTTTCTGAAGGACTAGTATATGTGTCTTAAAAGTTAGACATCTGTAGAGGTGCTTGGTTCAATGTCGGATTTCAATTTTGTGCATGCAAAACACACGTAAGGAGTTAGTAAATGGTTTACATAGTCTGGACTTAGCAAATAACATTATAAATTTTGTTTATGAACTAAATGTAACTGTCTTTGTATTCACTTTCACAGAAACACATCCACTAATTTTGTGTCAGGATCTTACCATGGGCAGCCTTTATCATTGTACAAACAGATGTCATAAGCGATTTTATTTGTGGTTCAAACTCGTCCTTAAGAATCATAGCTTCCAAATGCAAGCAATAACTGCAAAAAAATCAAATTTATTCCCATGCATTAGAATCAGCAAAAGCTGCCTGAACAGAGTTAGCAACATATTCATATTTTTTGATTCCAGATACACAAAAAGAAGCAATTGGCTGAGCAGTTATGAATTGTTAGTCTTTGTCATTAAATCTGTGTCATTATTTCAATAACAATTAAATTGACCCATTGATTTACTTGGAGTTGTTAAACCATGGAACAGTGACATGGATCCACTGTATTGTTGGACTGCCACTGTTACATTAAAAACTGCTGCATTTGGAACAATATTGCTGGGCATCAATTTAGTAAAGCAAAAAACAGCACTTTGCATTTCTGGGGCTCCTGCTGGAACTATCCAAGAAAATTAAATCACCTGGTGCGATCATATTAATGACAGTGCAGTAGGTAAAGAACCTCAATTGAATCCTCCAGTAATTTAGTAGCAGTTTTCTTTTTATCACACTAATAAAGAACTCGTTGTCCTTCCACTAGGTTTCTTATATGGATGCAATGAAAATTTTATCCTAACATCAACATAATTGTCTGTGCTGCCATCATACACAGGATTGGATTGTGGAGCACAGCAAATATATTTTCAGGGTGGACTATGTTATGCTGTTAAAATATATGAGGTATACACATCCAATCAAAACATCAACCTAATGCCAGTTTTGCTTTTATTTTTTTGAGTTAAATATTTTAACAGTAAACAGCCAGATGGTATTTTGACCAAAACGTCGTGTTCCATTGGTACGTTCTGCTTTCTGGCATGACAGCAAAATGTGGTGAACATCCTGATTACACACTAGAAAGTTTTTTTTGTCACATGAGGTTAATCAATTGGCAAAGGATGTGCCAACTCATAATTAGCAGCATTTATAAGGAACTCAGATTGTGTACAGAAACTGTTAACATAGAACAGTATAGCAGAGTACAGGCCCTTCAGCCCTCGATGTTGTGCCAACCTTTTATCCTACTCTAAGATCAAACTAACCTCTATACCCTCCATTTTACTATCATCCATGTGCATATCCACGAGTCGCTTAAATGTTCCCAATGTATCTGACTCTACTACCACTGCTGGCAGTGCAATCCACACCCACACTACTCCCTGTGTAAAGAGCCGACCTCTGACATCTCCCCTAAACCTTCCTCGAAAACCTGAAAATTATGCCCCCTTGTGATAGCCATTTCTGCACTGGGTAAAATATCTCTGGCTATCCACTCTATCTATCCCTCTCATCATCTAGTACACCTCTATCAAGTCACCTCTCATCCTTCTTCGCTCCAATGATAAAAGTCCTAGCTCCCTCAACCTTTCTTCATAATGCCCTCCAGTCAGGCAGCATCCTGGTAAATCTCCTCTGCATCCTCTCTAAAGTTTCCACATCCATCTTATAATGAGGCAACCAGAACTGAATACATTATTCCAAATGTGGTCTAACCAGGGCTTTACAGAGCTGCAACATCACCTCGCGGCTCTTTAACTCAATCTCCCTGCTAATGAAAGCCAACACACCATATGTCTTCTTAACATCCCGATCAACTTAGATGGAAACCTGGAGGGATCTATGGACGTGGACACCAAGATCCCTCTATTCCTCCATACTGCCAAAAAATCCTGCCTTTAACCCTGTAATCTGCATTCAAATTCGATCTTCCAAAGTAAATCACTTCACATTTTTACAGGTTGAACTCCATCTGTCACTTCTCAGCCCAGTTCTGCATTCTGTCAATGCCCCATTGCAACCTACAACAGCCCTCCACACTATCCACAACTTCACCAAGCTTCATGTCATTGGCAAACTTACTAACCCACCCTTCCACTCCTTGATCCAAGTAATTTATAAATATCATAAAGAGCAGAGGTCCCAGGACAAATCCCTGCAGAACACCACTGGTCACCAAGTTCCAGGCTGAATATTGTCCATCTCCTACCACCCTCTGTCTTCTATGGGCCAGCCAATTCTGTATCCAGACAGCAAAAGTTCCCTGTATCCCATGCCTCCTTACTTTCTGAATGACCCTACCATGGGGACCTTTATCATATGCCTTGCTAAAATCCATATACACCATATCGACTGCTCTACCATCATCAATGTGTTTTTTCCCATCCTCAAAGAATTCAGTAAGGCTTGTGAGGCATGACCTGTACCTCACAAAGCCATGCTGACTATGTCTAATCAAGCTGTGCTTTTCCAAATAATCATAAATCCTGTCTCTCAGAATCCTCTCCAATAATTTGCCCACCAAATATGTAAGACTGACCGGTCTGTAATTCCCAGGGTTATCCCTATTTACTTTCTTGAACAAGGGGATAATATTTTCCACCCTCCAATCATCTGGTACTACTCCAGTGGACAGTGAGGATGCAAAAATCATTGCCAAAGGCACAGCAATCCTTTCCCTCACTTCCTGTAGAACCTTGTGCATATCCTGTCTGGCCCAGGGTTACTTATCTATCCTCATGTTTTTCAAAATTTCCAGTGCATCCTCCTTCTTAACATCAACCTGGTTGAGCATATCAGCCTGTTTCACACTGGCCACACAAACAACAAGATCCATCTCTATGACTCTCAGCAGTGAATACTGAAGCAAAGTATTCGTAAAGGACCTCCCCTACTTTCTCTGACTCCAGGCACAAGTTCACTCCACTATCCCTGATCGGCCCTATCCTCACTCCGGTCATCCTCTTGTTCCTCACGTAAGTGTAGAATGCCTCGGGGTTTTCCTTAATCCCACCCACCAAGGGCTTTTTCATGCCCCCTTCTAGCTCTCTTCACTCCATTCTTCAGTTCCTTCGTGGCCACAATGTAACCCTCTAGAGCCCTGTCTGATCCTTGCTTCCTCAACCTGAAGTAAGCTTCCTTCTTCCTCTTGACTAGATGTTCCACATCTCTTGTTATCCAAAGTTCCTTCATCCTACCATTCCTTCCTTGTCTCAGTCGGACAAACCTATCCAGCACTCACAGCAAGTGCTCCCACAACATTTCTGATGTGCATTTCCCTGAGAATATTTACCCCCAACTTATGCTCCACAGTTCATGCCTAATAGCAGTGTAATTCCCCCTCCCCAATTAAATACTTTCCCATTCCGTCTGCTCCTATCCTCTCCATGACTATAGTAAAGGTCAGGGAGTTGTCATCATTATCACTGAAATACTCTCCCACCGAGAGATCTGATACCTGACCTGATTTGTTGCAAAGCACCAAATCCAATATGGCCTCCATTCTAGTCAGCCTATAGAGTCATAGAGAAGTACAGCGGGGAAACAGACTCGTCCAACTCATCCCTGCCAACCTGATAACTAACTTAATCTAGTCCCACCTGCCAGCACTTGGCCCAATCCCTCCAAACCCTTCCTTTTCACATACCCATCCAGATGCCTTTTAAATGCTGCAATTGTACCAGCCCCCATCACGTCCTCTGGCAGCTCATTCCAGATACGCACCACCCTTGCGTGAAAAAGTTGTCCTTTAGGCCCTTTTTATATCTTTCCCTTCTCACCCTAAATGTTTGCCCTCCAGTTGTGGACTCCCCCACCCCAGGGAAAAGACTTTGTTTACCCTATCCATGCTCCTCATGGTTTTATAAGCCTCTATAAAGTCATGCCTCAGCCTCTGACGCTCCAAGGAAAACAGCCCCAGCCTATTCACCTTCTCCCTATAGCTCAAACCCTCCAACCCTGGCAATATCCTTGCAAATCTTTTCTGAACCCTTTCAAGTTTCACAACATCCTTCCAACAGGAAGGAGACCAGAATTGAACACAATATTTCAAAAGTGGCCTAACCAATGTCCTGTACTGTCGCAGCATGACCTCCCAACTCCCATACTCAATTAAGGAAAGCATACCAAATGCCTTCTTCACTATCCTATCTACCTACGACTACTTTCAAGGAACTGTGAATCTGCACTCCAAGGTCTCTTTGTTCAGCAACACTCCCCAAGACCTTACCATTTAGTGTAGAAGCCTACTCTGATTTGCCTTTCCAAAATGCAGCACCTCGCATTTATCTAAACCAAATTCCATCTGCCACTGCTCAGCCCATTGGCACATCTGGTCAAGATCCCATTTTACTCAGAGGTAACCTTCTTCGCTGTCTATTACACCTCCAATTTTGATGTCAGCTTTAAATTTACTAACTATATCTCCTAGGTTCGCCACCAAGTCATTTATATAAATGACGAAAAGTAATGGACCCAGCACCGATCTTTGTGGCACCCTACTGATCACAGGCCTCCAGTCTGAAAAACAACCCTCCAAAACCACCCTCTGTTTTTTACCTTTAAGCCAGGAGACAAGGACACGTGCCTACATGAGTTTCAGTGCCTTTGGATAAGTTGTTAATTTGGTTCAAGACTGTCTGAGCTTAATTCACATTGGTTTCAAGAGCTCAACTCAACCTGGTCAGGCCACCACTGTCACCATTTTAAGTCTGTGTTTTCAACATTTTTTAAAAAAAAAATTTATTCCAGGAAGATCCCAGGTATTAAAATTAGACATAGCATGTTGAAAATTGACCATTCATATTCTTCCATGATAAAGGGAAATCACACAGTGACCAGCCAATTAAGTAAGTAAAGGTAACAACCTGAGCAAATAAGGCAGAAGATGACCAACCTTGTCGAATAACATATTTGAGTGTAGGCTTGGTATATCAAGGCGGTCATTACACAAATGTCTGCCAGGGCATATGCTCATTCCTGATGAAGGGCTCTGGCCCAAAACATCGAATTTCCTGTTCCTTGGATGCTGCCTGACCTGCTGTGCTTTAATCAGCAACACATTTTCAGCATAATCTTGGCATTTGCAGCATTTGCCTAGGCTGTGAATAAGCAAGAAAGTTCTGGCAGATTGCACCAATTACAAGGTGAGGTCCTGGCCACAACAAACAAAGCTTTGACTGACAACAGGTTGATGTGGAGAAACTCAATTCCAGATGAGTTTCACCATCAGGAGGAAGATGCAGAATGATTGCTGGTGCAGATGAGGGGGCAGGGTGCCTCTAGTTCCTTCGTGATGATTGAGGAGAACTTACTCAGTGAATGGAAGATGCTTGTTTGAAACAGGTGGAACTGATATATTAATACACAAGGAAGTGAGAAAACAAAAGTTTACTTTCAGCAGGACAGCAATATAAGAGTCTGGCCACAGAGGGACACAGCAGTACTGACCTGGGGCAAATACTTGAAGGACAAGAGTGAAAACAAAGTTCTCAGCACGAAGCCAATTGTAGCCAACATCTTCGAACATGCAGCAGGTATTTTATCACTGCTAAAGCATAGAACAGACTGCAGATGAGGGAGGTAAAAACAAAACTGCTATTTTGTTTGCCCTATTCAAAAGTGCCAACCTCCTTCTTTCTTGCCTCCCCTTCTGTCCATCCTATAGCATCTATACTCAGGAACATTGAGCTGTCAGTCCCTCTCTCAGCCATGTTTATGTAATGGCTGTAATATCCCAGAACCATATTCCCAGCCGTGCCCTATGTGTCAGGTTCTTGCTTTGAAATAAATGCAGCTTAATTCATCAACCTTCTCTCATTCTCTGCCATACTCTTGCCTGCTTTGTCTATTTAACTTGCTCTCTTTAACTTTTGTGTCAGCCTCAACTTTCTCTCTTGCCTCACAACTGCTTAGGGTTCCATGACTGCCAGGCTTGGTTAAATCCTCCTGAGTAGCTTTAGTGAATTTCCCTGCCAGGATATTGGTTCCCCATCTTTCCAAGTGCAACCAGGTGCAACCTCTTTCACATTATCACTTCTGCCCCAGAAGAGATCCCAATGATCCAAAAAGCTGAATCCTCGCCCCTTGCGTGAGTCACTCAACTGCACATTTTTCTGCCCTATCCTCCTATTCCTAATCTCACTAGCATATTGCACCAGGAATAATACAAAGATTACTACCTTTGAGGGCCTGCTTTTTAAATCCCTATATTTACTCTGCAGGACCTTATTCCTTATAACTATGACAATGGTACCAATGTGTACAATGACCTCTGGTTGCTCATGCTCCCCTTTAAGAATTTTCTGCAATCAGTCTGAAAAGCCCTTCACCCTGGCACAAAGAAGGCAACACACTATCCTAAAGTCTTGCTTGTGGCAGCAGAAATACCTAAGTGTTCCAGTGACTAGAGAGTCCCTTCTCACAATTGCTCACTTAGACTTTTGCCAGACTTTGCTTTCCAGCAGAGCCAGTTGTGATATCAAAGACCTGGCTGCTGCTGCTATTTTCTCCTGAGAGGCTAATCCCCTAACAGTATCCAAAAGGATACGTTTGTTTAATACGGGGGTAGTCACAGTAGACTTCTGCATGATCTGCTTTCCTCCCCTGGCAGACACCCATTAAGCTGACTGCACCTGTCATGTGACAGGTCCCTGAAACTACTACTAACCTCACTCTCTGCCTCCTGTATGCTCCTCAGTGCTTCCAACTGCCAACCAATCCATGTGGTCTGAGAGGAGCTTCAGTCAGACACACATCCTGCAAACAAAGTCGCTAGGGACAGTTGATTCCTAAAATTGACAGGAGGAGCATATCACTCCACTGACTGCTATCTCTGCCCCTTTAACAAATCACAGACTGAGAGGAATTGCCTTGGTGCTGTCACCCTCTTCAGCAAAGTCTGGTCACCTAGGCCCACTCTTAGATTTAACCAGCAGCACCTCGAGCCCAAAGCAGCCCCTTGCAAAAATGGCTGGAAGAAGACATGGTAATGCCTCTTTCCTCCACTTGCCTAAATTCCCACACTCAGTTCAACTCTCAATGTTTGCACACTTGCTGGCTGCACTCTGTTTTGAGAGTAAAAAGGACAGTGTTGCGTAGTTAACATTGGGTTGGGGAAAAAAAATGACAGTGTGACAGAGAAGATGGTCCATGATGTAAATGAAGGATTTAAAATTGTCCTTTTCCTTCAAGATTGCCTGGGGTGTAGGCCAAAACAAAATTTGTGGTGGTCAACTTACATCTGATACATTTGAAGAAACTTCAAAATGCTTTGATGCAGAGGGGTTTGGGTGTCCTCATGCATGAGTTCCAGAAGGCTAGTAAGCACATAATCAGGGCAGTAAATTAAATTTTGGTATATATCGCTAAAGGAATAGAGTATAAAAGTAGGAAAGTGTTGTTCCATTTTACAAGGCTGCATACAGGTTTGGTCCCCTTACTCGAGGAAGAATGGAATTGCAATGAATGTAGTTTAGAGAAAGTTCATTCCAGAGAGGAAAGGTTTGTCCCATGAGGAGGGATTGAGCAATTTTGGCCTACAAACATGGTATGCATACTTGCTAGCTTTGCGTGCAGTAAATACTTCTCTCAAAGGGTTGTGAATCTGTGGCATTCACTACCCCTGACAGCAGTGGATGCTGCAACATAGAGTAAATTTAAAGAATAGACAGACAAATTTTTAATTATGAATAGCGAGTTATGAAAGTTAGTTTTTAGTTACAAAAGGTTTATGCGGAATGGGCAATAAAGTGCAGTTAAGGCTGAGATGAGATCAGCCATGATTATGTTAAATGGTGGAGTAGGTTTGAGGAACTGAATTGCCTCATGGGGCCTGGTACAAATGCAATATTTCTCCCAAAGTTCCTCTCTTGCATGCATCTTTCAAGTGCAATCTACTGAAAATTTCTAATAAATTCCACTAATAACATTTGAAAAAATACATTCCTTAGCTAGTTGATTCCTGAATAAAGTGCTATTGTCCTACCTTGGCACTTTCACCAGAAGTAGCATAAAGAGATCTGCCTCAGACAGTTTACTCTGGTCTCCTTCAAACCTTTTAAGGCGCTTTACCTGAAACAGTATAATAAACTGTAATGAAACTCGTGAATCTACTGTCTTATTATTCAAATTAGTTTGGCGCTTTGAATGCAGTACCTGAGTTTACTGTGTTTCTATTGCTGTTTAGTATTAACAGCAATTCTCCCATCATTATATTTTTAAAAAATGAAGCAATATGCCACTTAACTGCTTCTGACACCTCCTGCTTAAAACCCAAAAGGTTAAAATGATCATGAAGCTCTGCTTTCATGGTTTGTATTCATACTGAAAATCAAGATCAAGTGAGTTTTTGGGCTTCTGCTCCAAGGGAGACTTCTGTCCTCCCTTAGGACATCTGCATTACGGTGATCTGAAAATGTGTTGCTGGAAAAGCGCAGCAGATCAGGCAGCATCCAAGGAACAGGAAATTCGACGTTTCGGGCATAAGCCCTTCATCAGGAAGGGCTTCATTCCTGATGAATGAAGGACTTCATTCCTGATGAAGGGCTTATGCCCGAAACGTCGAATTTCCTGTTCCTTGGATGCTGCCTGACCTGCTGCGCTTTTCCAGCAACACATTTTCAGCTCTGATACTCCAGCATCTGCAGACCTCACTTTCTCCATTACGGTGATCTGGCCAACATGTGACTTTAATAAGGGTGACTCTTAGCTGCATAACTTACCAAAAACACAAACTACACAGAATCATTTGCATTACCATTCATCTGTATCTTTAGAAAGCCTACGATTGACATTTTCCCCAAAACTTCTTATACTCAATTATTTGCATTCTAATTAATTGTTTTCTTTCTCAGATTGATTTTCTTAAAATCCAGGAACTTTATTCATTTACTTCACTTTTTATTTATTTTTTCAGTTATTAGATATTTAATATTTTTCTGTACTCATTTAGCATTTAAAGTTGTTGATATTTCTGAAGGTTTTACGAGTGTGGAATTGCACAGGGATGTTTTTCCCCAGTGTCAAGTCTCCAGTGATTATTATCTGCATCGGTATTTATTCATGATGCTTTAGGCAGTAAGCAAAACCAATCCATTCACTGCCATGAATTTCAACATTTTATTCCACCTGTTTCATGTACATTAGATGCTGTAAAAAAGGAAACCTTACTTATTTCTATTTGCTGCTGATACCTCATAAATCTGATGGTCAGAGTACATATATAGCTTTGGTACTCCACAGGCACATGGGGATAAGACTGCAAATTTCATATTCTAATACTCTCAAATGTATAGAATTTGTCCACTGCAACTTGTTATCTGCATTACACACATGCAGATGAAATTTCCAATTCAACCCTCAATATTTCATCTACTTGGGAAAATGTCTTGCAGGTATTTACAGTATTAAATTAATTTAAATTAGAAGTTTATTTTTCAATCCGTGTAATCTTTTGTACTAAGTTATAACAGTTGAGAGAGCTAGTCATGCCATATTTGGGCACGTGGATATTACAGAGATCATTAAGAAAGTGGCAGAATTAGGTACTGTAGCATCAGAAGCAACCCTCAAGGTAAATGCTTAATGGTGATTGGAGAAAGGAAGTGAGCGTGGAGTGGGGGAACAATTGGCAGGTGGGTGGCCCTGTGTGGAAAAGTAGAAATGGTCATAAGGGAAATAGCAGTTGTTGAGGGGGATGAAAAAAATGACAGCATTCGTCATTGTTCTTTGGTTTTGAGTTTGGGAGGAGCAATTGGGTAAAATCCAGTTTTGTATTCAAGCAGATACACTTCAAAATCCTATATGGAACACAAGTAGGCCATTAAATCTATCATACTTGTTCCATCATTCTAGTTTGTAGTTGATCATCTCCTCAATGCTACATTTCCACATTATCTCAATATTCCTTAATGTCATTCATCTCCAGAAACTCTCAGTCTGTGCCATGCTCAATAATTGAGTTTCCATTGGCCCCTGAGGTTGAGAATTCCAAAGGTTCACTATTTTCTGACTGAAGAAATTCCTTCTGATCTCAGTCTTCCCTTATTCTAAAACTATATCCCTTGGTTCTAGGTTCACCAGCCAAGAGATCATCCTATCCACATTCATTTTGTCATGTGCAGAAAGAAAATTTGTGAGTTTTAATGAGATCATATCTCAATCTTTGAAATTCTAGAGAATACAGGCCCAGCTTCAAACTCTCCCCATAAGACAATCTCTGGCATTAGTCTAGTGAACCTCCATTGCACTCCCTTTATGGCAAATACCTGTATATATTTTCTTTGATAAGGAGACCAAATCTACACAAGGCACCATAGATGTTCTCAAAAAGGCTTATACAGTTGCAGCTAGTCCCTTTTCCTTCTGAACTCAAACCCTTTTTTGATAAAGGCCAACATATCATTTGCCTTCCTAATTGCTTGCTGTACCTGTACCTTCCATGTCTCATGAAAAAGGACACCCATATCCATTTTGCTGTCAATATTTCCCAAACTCTCACTATTCAAGAAATACTCCATATTTCTATTTTTCTACCAAAGTGGTTAACTTCACACTTATTCACTTCACATCCCATCTGCCATGTTCTAGCCCATTCACTTCCCCTGTTCAAAAATCCATTTGAAGCCTCCACGCATCCTCCTCAAATCTAACATTTGTGCCATCTGCAAATCTGGAAATATTGAATTCTTACCCTTGTATCTGCATTGAAATGTTGTAACAATGTCAGCCAACTGCTAGAAAATGGAATTAGTGCAAATTTAGGCTGGTCATTGTTGGTTTAAACTCAATGGGTTGAAGGGTCTCTTCTGTACTGTATAATGCTATGGTTACATTTACTCTTCATTTCCAAATCATGTATAAAAGTTATTATTATTATATTTTAAGTGTCTGGTTATCCTTTATAATAGATTGTAATATTTTCCGTAGTATTGACATCAGACTAACAGTTCTGTATTTTCTCTCTCCCTCCTTTCTTAAATAATGGGGTTACATTTGCTACTTTCTAGTCTGTAGGAAGCTACCAAAAACTATAGTAGTCATTATTTGGAGATGCCGGTGTTGGACTGGGGTGTACAAAGTTAAAAGTCACTCAACACCAGGTTGTAGTCAAACAGGTTTAATTGGAAGCACACTAGCTTTCCGAGCGCTACTCCTTCATCAGGTGGTAGTGGAGGGTTCAATCCTAACACACAGAATTTATAGCAAAAATTTACAGTGTGATGTAACTGAAATTATACATTGAAAAATTGATGTTAAGCATTTCATCTGTTAGAATACCATGATAGTTTCACTTCTTTCATGTGTAAATCAAAAAACCTTTTTTTGAAAAGTTGCATTCTCAGGTTAGCTGTTAACAATGGGTGATAGCTAGACAATATGTTGAAGGTGTTAGCCCCCTGTGTTCTCTGTCTATGCCATGATGTTTAGATTGATTCTAATCTAAAATGTGAGATAACAGAGTTTGACATGAATTCATGCAGTTTTTGAGCAAAGTACAATGTAACCCTGCAAGTACAAATTCACCCCACAAAATTTATGTGTGCATGTGGATCTTTGTCTGTCAGTGTGTGTGTGTGTGTGTGTGTGTGTCTGTCTGTCTGGGTTGGGGTTGTGAGTGTGAGAAAGCGTATGTATGTGTGTGTGTAGTGAGTGCAGAATGTCTTAAGTCTGTGAGGGATGCATGTGTGAGTGTGGGAGTGTGTGTGTCTGTAAGGGTGTGTGTGGGTGTCTGTGTGTGCGTCTGTGTATATGTGTGTCCGTGTGTATGTGTGTATAGGAGTGCCTGTGTGCGCCAGAGTGTGTGTGTGTGTAGGAGTATTTGTGTGTGTGTGTATAGTGCAATGGTGGTCATCTGTAATGTGACATGAACCCAAGGTTTGTGTGTTAGGATTGAGCCCTCCACTACCACCTGATGAAGGAGCGACGCTCGGAAAGCTAGTGTGCTTCCAATTAAACCTGTTGGACTATAACCTGGTGTTGTGTGATTTTTAACCAGAAACTACAGCATTTTGAACATAACCAATGCATCCACAATCTCTGAAGCCACATCTTTCAGCACTTTGGGACGTCCAGATCATGTATTAACCTTCAATCCTGTTAATCTTTGGAGTATAACTCTTTGCTAAGGATTAATTTTTTGCAGTTCCTCATTTTTATATGTCTCTTTGCTCACTAGTATTTATGAGAGATTTCCTGCACTGTCCTCTGTGATGACAGATACAAAGTAATTTCTTTGTTAGTTTGCCATCTCTCTTTTCTCCATTATAATTTCTCCTGTCTCCAACTGCAATGGACCAAATATGTCCTTGCTAATCAGATTAGGTTTTCATATTTTAATTTCAACAAAAATAATTTCTACACTTTTAAACAATTGCACTTGTAAGAGAAAATGAAATTATGAGCACTGAATGTGGTCAATTTAAAGAAAGCTGATAAATATGTTATAGAATTGCATCAGACTCTGCACCCTCAAGGCCATCAAATGGTTTCTCACTGAATTCTCCATCTATACCAATCACAATTAGATGGCATGGTTTTAACCAATCATCTATCACTTGAGGCAAGAGTTCTTTATGTTAAGAAAAGAAGTGAATCATTGTCTCCAGAACATTATCCAATTTCTAAGTGAAACCTCATTATGCCAAAAATAAAATTATATACAGAGTGAGCAAAGAAAGCAGTTCTCAATGAGAAATTTATTTTCTGTTTTCATATTCTGTTGAATTCTTATTCTGTCGTAAAATAGAATAAACACAGGATTCTGTGGTTACAGTCCACTTGGCCAGTTCGCACATTAGATGAAAAATCGCAATTGTTATAAGATGCCTTTGGTTTGTTCTTAGCTTTGAGCACCACAGGCAAAGTCTGCATTTGTTGCCCATCCCTAATTGACCTTCAGAAGATAGTGATGAAGTATCTTCTTGAATTGTTGCAATTCATGCATTATTGACACACACGGTACTTTTCTCTGTAGTGGTTGTACAACCTAGTGGCTTAATTTGACAATGGAGAGGGCATTTAATAATAAAGCACGTTATTGCTGACATGGATTTGGTCAGAAGAGTAAGGATGGCAAGCTTCTTCTTCTGAAGGATATTAGTGAATGAGATAATTTTTTATGGACAATCATGATTACTAAGGAGACAGCAATTTTAATCTAGATTTATTAATTAATTAAATTTAAGCCGGCTCAAATGTATTGAAATTATATTCCCAAAGAATTCATCTAACTCTCTCAGTTACCAAACTGGGTAAAATTAACGCAATGCTATTGTCCCCTATGAAAGAAATCATTGCAACTAAAGCACACAGACTTGGAGAAATAGATTTAGTTTTGATTTTTGTAAGCACAAAACAAACTTGTGAGATTTCAAACTGATATTACTTACAACTGACAAACTTACCTCTTCAGCTTCTGGCAGTAGTTTCAGCAGCTTATTCAATTCCTCAGCACCATATCTTTCAGCAGTTCCTTGTTTAATATCTTCTACAATTTCCCACACCGATCTTAGAAGGGCAATATTGCTCAAACTCAGTATAATATTATTTAAACAATGGCTGCTACAGACTTTTTTTTAAAAAAAGTATTACGATGTAAAAGATATTTTGATCCAATTCTCACAACCTGCTTCAGTGGCACAACTGACACTATAAGCCTTCAAACCCGATGAAACGATCTAGAAAACCTTTATGAGGTTTTTATTTACTGGTTTTAATTCCTTCCTAATAAGTCAAACCTCAATTCTTGAAGCTTTCAGCAAATTATGTCCTTTCTCATCAAATAAATTTACATTTGTAAGTTTTACCCCTTATTGATAACTAATGGTTCAGTTGGGGGCAATCTTTAAAACAAAAAAATCCAATACATGATGATGAAAATTTAAAATAAAAATGGTTAATGCTGGAAATATGCATTACCTCTGTCAACATCTGCACAAAGATGAAACATTTCCAATGGATTCTGTCAGTTAATCCTTACACTGAAAATAAGTAAATGTATTTACTTTTTTTAAACTCCTTCTGAAGAAGCTGTTGTCTCCTCCTGAGAGATAGTTCTGAAATCTTTCTATGGTAACAAACATTCAATGGATTAGGAAGGGGAGTATTTTTGAAATTGTATTTCATTGAAGTCAACATTTACATCTCTACAGAGATAGCAGTGAGAAATTGGGCTCTTGGAACCCATCTTTTTGGGTGTTAGAAGTGCCCTTAGATCTCCAAAGCGATACCCATGACACGTGCATGCAACTTGGATGAATCACACCCCTTGTCTACTGGCATAGGATTTGTTGCACATTAGGTAACATCCACTGAAGGTGTGCAGAGCAGGCAGGTTAAGGTATCAATCAACATGAGGCTTAATGGCAGTGTTTCTGTTTTGAAATTCAGGGCTCTAACCATTGCTCACCTTGTACAACTTGTTCAGTATCATTGGCCAGCTGTCACAATTCCAGTGTTAATTAAAGTAATCAAGTTTGTACAAACATATTGCCAGTTGATTTCTTCAGGAAGCTTCTATGGGCAGAATTTTCTGCTTTCTATGATGGCGTTGTAAAAGCTGGTTGGACTCCACCACCACTACAAATGGGAATGGTCATTGGACCTTGTGCCTATTAGGCGCTTAAGGGGATTCAGGCAGTTGTCTATTGAGTGTGCCCGAAGGTGTTGGGAATGCTGGCCAGTTTGAGTACCCATTGAAGATACTAGCAATTATCACTTAGACTTTAATGTTGGGAATTGTCTCATCTAGTTTCTATCCACTGCCTGGGAAAATATTCACTAGTGAGATTCTCATCTTGCTGTTAAAACTTTAAATGGAAAATTGGATTTTTTTCTTAACTTCAAGAATCTTATTTTTCTAATCTCACCATATTTATCAACTGATTCATAATTGCCCATGTTGTTGAGGAGTTTGGAAAATTAAAAAAAGCTCAACAGATCCATTAGAATTATTTATACAGTATTAATCAAACTTCTGTCCTACTGATGAGCATTATCTTGTTTACCAGCATTCTTATTATCTTCACAACCTACCTGATTCCAGCATCTACAATCATAACTATTCTACATGATCATAGCACATTGTTAAATTTATCCACGAAAAAAGAACGCTTGTTTTATACAATGCTATGTTGTGCCTTTCAATTCCTGAGGATATCTTTAAATGTTTCGCAGCTAATTAATATTTGATAAATTATTTTACTAACAAATGCATAAGCCATGTGTCACATTAAGTTCCCATAAACTGTAATGAGATAAATCAGTGTCAGATGATGTAGGTTGCAAGACAAATGTTGTCTAGATTACTAGCAGATCTGCTCTGCTTTTCTTCAAATTCAGGATCTTCTTAGCACAATTGAGCAAATAGAAGAGATTACAGTTTATTGGACTGAATCTTACTTTATTTGGCTGGAATAGTTTCATCGGATTGCATAGTTTTCTTGCTGCTCTTACCAAACTTGCCTCATTAACTATTCTGTTCCTGTGGCAACCTCTCACCTGATTGTAGCCCTATTCTATCACTTGCCATTCCTGGAAGAACCTACCACTCACAGAACATTCCCCAAAAGAACTGCATCCCTGGCATCCACCCCATATGTAAAAGGCTGCTCTGCACCCTGATAAGCATTGATAATCTGAAAACTGCCTTGCTCAGGGATGGAAAATCTTTCTGAAGGTGTCAAGACAGGGAAAACTAGCATCATGATTCTTTGTCAGGGACCTGAGATCCTGGTTGATGGAATGGTCAGAGAAAAGTGTCCTCTTCCCAGCAGAGTAGCAGAGGAAGTAACACCACCAGATTCTGGCAACCTGGTCTAAGGTCACCATCCAAATCAGTGCTGTTTCCATGGTCCAAAGGAACAGCCAGCAGCATAGGAAGATCAATGTCTTTCTCTATTTCACCATGATGACTGCCACATTCTTCTGTGTACCTCACAATCACTCCATCTCTCTAACTGTGCCCAGCTCCCACCAAGGTTGATGCTCTGCCACTCTCACTATTGCAAACACCAACTTCCCTCACTTGCTCTCATTTCCCAACCTTCAACAGTACTAAACCCACTTCCCTGCCTACTCCCTGGGAAGGGTGGGGACCATGCAGGCAGGGTGAAAGTGGAGGACCAGGCTACCCATGGAATGTTCTGAGAGGAGACATTAGAGGGGCCACTGAGTAGTTCCTCCACTAGCTAGGTGAGTCATGGCACCATCCTGACTCTCAGCGAAGAAGGGATTCCTGGAGAACTATCCTGTCTTCGTGTTGCCATCCTTTCCGTCATGAAGACCAATATTAGGGTAATAGAGTGAAAGTCTGTGTGCGTATCCAGCAGACAATAAGAATGCTGGATGTGGCTCACCATGGCAGCTATCAACTTGTCTCTAGAGGCAGCGGGACAATCGTGTCTTGATGCAGCCAAGTCCTTATCAGCAGAGCTGCATTCCAGTAGCGTCTGTTTGATAAAGGGTATTATTTCTAATGTACTAGCCTGCTGCACCAGAGCCCTCCACAGGATCCTCTCCAGCCTGGACTGTGCAGGTGCCTGATCTCTGGCAGTCCTCCAAGTGCCAGCTGTCTGGGATGTACCTCCTTCAGTCACATTTGGAGCTGTCACAGTTAGGTGCTCACTGATTTTGCTTCCTAATATTTTGCACCTAACATTTCCCACCGAGATCCCAGTTTCTGAGCTGGTGGAAGGTGCAGAAGGTAACCTGGCCAATGCTTCCTCTAAGACCTCAGACCTCTCTTCCTCAGAGGTCAAGTAGGTCATGTCTGGTGGAACATTCATTTCTCCATTAATATCATTAATAAATAATTAAAATTTGACTGTACTCTACCTTTTAAACTGTTTAAGAAATATTCCCACATTCATGCTTCTTCTGGAATCCAGGAGAGATATCTACAAAAGAAATAAAGAAATCCAGTGGTTACACTGAGAAGTGCTGACACAGGAGTAGGAGCATTTGTGAGGATTATTCTGAAAGTGAGAAACTGAAAGAGAAGAAACAACAGAAAGAAAACAGATTAAAGAAATACATCAATTAAAGAATAGGAAAAGAGAAAGAAAAATCAATTCTCATTGCTGTGAGTGGGATCTTGCTGATGAAGGAATAATTAATGATTCCAAAATTCATTGAAATAGTGCTGCTTCTAGTGCACAGTGCTGACTTACCTGCAGAGTTGAAGCATGCCTGTTCTGTATGAAGCAATGGGCGTGGAGCACATGTGAACCTTGCATCTGCTTGTAAACACTTAAAGGGCAAGATTATGTGTCAATGACAGGCGCTGACACACATCAATTCTACGGAATTTGGGATATAAAGGGAAAGAGTGAACCTCAGGGAACTCTTACAGTACTGGGAACCAGAGGTCAGAGAGAGAGCAAATCTGGCAAGGTACAGCTGAGCAGAGCGGTGGGAAACTTTTCAAAGGAGCAGTCCAATTTTATCTTCACTCAGTCCAGAAGCTAAGCTCCTGAAGTACTGTCAGCATTTATGGGCTGCACGGTGGCTCAGTGGTTAGCACTGCTACCTCACAGCACCAGGGTCCCAGGTTTGATTCCAGCCTCGGGTGACTGTGTGGAGTTTGCACATTCTCCCTGTGTCTGTGTGGGGTTCCTCCCACAATCCAAAGATGTCCAGGTCAGGTGGATTGGCCATGGTAAATAGCCTATAGTGTTAGGTGCATTAGTCAGAGGGAAATGGGTCTGGGTGGGTTACTCTCTGGAGGGCCGGTTTGGGCTGAAGGGCCAGTTTCCACACTGTAGGGAATCTATCATTTAAAAATTACTGTGGGGAAAGTGGAAACTGGTGAGTGTGAAAATAAGCTGGTGAGGATCTGGTGAGTTTTGAGAGGATTTATAGCTCAGGTTGAGGTTCTGGATGTAGCTTTGCTCACTGAGCTGGAAGGTTTATTTTCAGATGTTCGTCACCACACGAGGTAACCTCTTCTGTGAGCCTCCGAATGTAGCACTGCTGATGATTCCTGCTTTCTATTTATATGTTTGGGTTTTTTTGGGGTTGGTGATGTCATTTCCTGTTCTTTTTCTCAGGGGTGATAAATGGTGTCCAACTCAATGTGTTTGTGATAAAGTTTTGGTTGGAAAGCCATGCTTCTAGGAATTCTCATGCATGTCTCTGTTTGACTTGTCCTAGGGTGGATGAGTTGTCTCAGTCAAAGTGATTTCCTTCTTATCTGTCTGGAAGGATACTAGTGAGAGAGGGTCATGTCATTTTGTGGCTAGTTGATGTTCATGTATCCTGGTGGCTAGTTTTCTGCCTGTTTGTCCAATGTATTGTTTGTTACAGGTTTTGCATGATATTTTGTAAATTACTTTAGTTTTGCTTTTTGTCTGTATAGGTGCTGTTTTAATGTGTTGGTGGGTTTGTGGGCTACCATGATGCCAAGGGGTCTGAGCAATCTGGCAATTTCAGAGATGTCTTTAATGTAGGGGAGAGTGGCTAGGGTTTCTGGGTGCCTTTTTTCTGCTTGTTTGGGTTTGTTGTTGAGAAATCGGCAGACTATGTTCATTGGGTACCCATTCTTTTTGAATACATGGTATAGGTGATTTTCCTATGTGCAGTTCCTCTGTGTTGCAGTGTGTGGTGGCTTGTTGAAATAATGTCCTGATGCAGCTTCGTTTGTGGATGTTGGGATAACTGCTCCTGTAGTTCAATATTTGGTCCGTATGTGTTGTTTTCCTGTAGACGTCGGTTTGAAGCTCCCCATTGGCTGTTCGCTCTAGTGTGATATCTAGGAATGGTAGTTTGTTGTTGTTGTTTTCCTCCCCTTTAGTAAAATTTATGCCAGTAAGGGTATTATTGATATTCTTGAAGGTTTCCTCTAATTTATTTTGTTCAATGATGATAAAGGTATCATCCATATAGTGGAGCCAAAGTTTGAGTTGGATGGTTGGCAGAGCTGTTTGTTCGAGTCTCTGCATTAATGTCTCTGATAAGAACCCTGATATCAGAGATCCCAGGGTGTTCCATTGGTTTGTCTGTAGGTTTTATTGTTTGTTATCATCACCACAGGAACTGACAACACCAACCCAAAGAAACCCAAACATATAAATAGAAAGCAGGAATCATCAGCAATGCTTCATCTGGAAGCTCACTGAAGATGTTATCTATTGTGACGAAACATCTGAAAATGAACCTTGCATGGTGAGGATCCGTACCACTATTATTGCTTATAATTTAAAAAGTCTTTATTTTGTGGTTTATATTTGCAAGGGCTACATTCCATTGTAATGAAAGGGAAGGAGGTCACTCAGGTAATTGATATTATTTGCAGCACTCTTTACATCATGGCAGGAGAGCTCAAAGACATGGTTTGCTCTTACGGCTCTATATGGAAGGGGACACATTTCCCCTGATGGGGCCAGCACGTATGCAGGAAGCATCTCTCGCTGCAGCTCCTGGAAACCTGGGCTTCGGAGCTGGAGCAGCAGCTGGGGACACAAAGCTGGAGAGAATCATGGGTAGCATGTATAGAGAAGGGGTCACAATGAAGACTGTGACTGCACAGGCAGAGAAGGTGACCACTAAGTAAAAACTAAGAGGACAAGGCAGGCAGTGTAGAAAACCCCTGTGGCTATCTGCCTACAAAATAGACATATCACTTTGGATATTGTCAGGGGAATGGCCTTTCAGGGGAAATCAGTAACAGCCAAACTGGTTGGCTCTGCTGCACAAGAGAGGAGGAGAAAGTATGGGAGTGCAACAGTTGCGAGGGCTTCAATTTTATGGGGAGTAGATTGGCATTTCTGTGGCTGTGAATGAGACTCCAGGATGGTATGTTATGTATATGGTACCGAGGTCAAGGATGTCTCAAAACAGCTACAGGACATCCTGGAAGGTGAATAACCGTTGGTATCAATGACGGAGGTTAAAAAAAATGGATGAGGCCCTAAAAGAAAATATAAGGAGTTAGAAAGTAAGTTGAAAAGTAGGACCTCAAAGTTAGTGATATCAGGATTACTACCAGTGCCACGTGCTAGTCAGAGTAGAAATTGCAGGATATATCAGACGAATACATGGCTGGAAAGATGGTGTAAGGGTGTGAGTTTCAGATTCCTGTGACATTGGGACCAACTCTGGAGAAGACAGGATCAGTGCAAACTGTACAGGTTACACCAAGGTAGGACTGGGACACTGATGTCCTAGAACATTTGCTAATGTTGGATCAAGTTTAATCAAGAATGGCAGGAGTATGGGAACCTAAGCTGGGTGACAAGGCAAAGAGAAACAAGGACAGTAAAAGCACAGTAAAATTCAATAACAGAAGACAACAATCAAGGGCGAGGCTAATAGAGCCACAGTACAAAGAACAATTAGGATGACTAAAAATGGCAAATGTGCAAGCCTAAAAGTTTTGTTTCTTAATTCAAAAAGCATTCAGAATAAAATGGATAAACTGGCAGTGCAAATACAGGTAAATTGATATGCCCTCATAACCATTACAGAGAAATGGTCATGATAAGGTCAGACTGGGAACTTGACATTCAGGACGTTTGACGTGTCAGAAAGACAAAAGGGGAAAAAAAGGTTGTGATGGATTTACATTGTTAATGAGAGATTAAATGTGCAAAACTGTGAGAGATGATCTTGGCTCGAAGTTGTAGAGTCCATTCAGGTGGAGGTAAACAGCAGCAAGGGAGCTTTTGTATAGACGCCAAAACATAGTCACACTGCCATCACCAAACAGTAGGAAAGGGTATAAATCAACAAATAATACAAGCATGTAAAAAAAAAGAGTTATAATTATGGGTGACTTTAAGCTTCATGTTGATTGGGTGAATCAAGTTAGAAAGGGTAGGTACGACAACAATTTTAGAGAGTGCATTAGGAATAGTTTTCTCAAACAATATGTCATGAAGCTGACGAGGGAACAGGCAATCCGAGATATGATAATGGATAATGAAGCAGGTTTAATAAATGATCTCTGAGTAAAAGATCCGCTAAGAAGTAGTTATGTCATGAGAGAATTTAATATTCAGTTTGAGCGAGATAAATTTCAGTCAGAAACAACTGACTTCGGTTGTGGATAAATTGTCGGAGGTGATTATAAAGAATAGGTTTATGGACATTTAGAGATGCAAAAATTGATTAAGGATAGTTAGCATGGCTTTGTGTGAAGAAGATTGTGTCTCACAAACTTGATTGAGTTTTTTAAAGAAGTTACCAAAAAGATTGATGATGGCAGAGCCGTAGAAATTGTTTATTTGGATTTTAGGAAAGCCTTTGACAAGATTCTGCATGGTAGACTAATTAGCAAAGTCAGGTCACATGGGATTCAGGGTAAACTTGTCAATTGTATACATAATTGGCTAATGGCAGGAGTCAGAGACTTATGGTGGAGGATTGCTTTTTGGACTGGAGGCCTGTGACCTGTGGTGTTCCACAGGGATCGATTCTGGATCCTCTGTTATTTTCATTTAGATAAATGATTTGGTTGAGAATATAGAAGGCATGGTAGTAGAGATCGACATCAAAATTGGTGGCAGAGTAGACAATGAAGAAGGTTTTCTAAGACAACAAAGGGATCTTGATCAAATAGATCAATGGGCTGAAAAATGGTAGATAGAGTTCAATCTGGATAAATGTGAGGTACTGCATTTTGGTACAACAAACAAGGGTAGAGGTATGGCTTATATAATTAATGGTAGGGCCTTGGGTAGTGTTGTAGAACAGAGAGAATTGGGTAAAGTGGATTGGGCAGATAGATTAGCAGGAAAGGCTGTAAGCAAGGAGGTAATTCATGACTCAGCAGAAGTGTATCTGGTAAGAGGGGAAAGATTGACCAACCAAGAAAGTTAAGGAGAACATAAAGTTGAAAGGGAAAAACCTATAAGGAGGCAAAAGTCAGTGATAGCCTGAAGACTGGGATTAAAAAAAAAGACAGAGAAAATAAGACATGAGGGCAAACCAGTGAGGAATATAAAAACTGACAATAAATGCATGTTTAAATATGTAAAAAGGAAGATGTCCAAATGAACAAAGGTTCATGGGGAAACAGGGGTGAATTACATGTATTAAGGAAATTGCAAAAGTATTAAACAGATATTATATATCAGCCTTAACAGTGAAAGATATTTTGAACATTCTTGCTACAGAATACAGAGGAGGAATTAAGTTCCATCATTATTACTAGAGAAGTAATATTAGACAAACTAATGAGGCTAAAGGCAGATAAGTCCCCTTGTCCTAGGATCCTAAAATAAGTAGCTACAGAGATAGTGTGCGTATTGGTTGTAAGCTCACATCTGTGGTTAAAAAAATGTTGGAATCAAATATTTGGGAATTAAGGAAGTAATAGCAACATGTTTGGAAAATCAAAATCTAATCAAGCACAGTCAGCCTAGTTTCAAGAAAGAGAAATTGTGTCTGACTAATTTATTTAATTTCAAAGAAGTCTCAACTACAGCCACAGAGAGGGACAAGGTATCTTATAAAAAGTTTAGTCATAGGAGCCCTTGGTGTTGGAGGTAGTACATTGGCATGGATGGAGAATTGGCTAATGGGTAGGAAACAGCATGTGGGGATAAGGTGTTCTTTTTCAGATTGGCAATCTCTAACCAGTGGGATTTCACAGCAATCAGAAATGGCATTGCAATTGTTTACTATATATTAATGACTTAGAGGAAAGAAGCAAACATACTATTGCAAATTTGCAGACAACACAAATATAGATGGAAAACCAAGATAAAAAAGAAAAACGACAGTTTATAGAAAGATATCAATGGGTCACGAAAGTGGCAAAAAGTTGGCAAATAGAGTATAATGTAGCCACTCATTTTGGAAGACAGAACAAACGAACAAAAAGTTTTATTTAAATGGACAAAAGCTGCAGAAAGCTGCACAATAAGTAACTTGAGGTACTTGTGCATGAAAGACAGAAAGCTAGCACACAGATGCGCAAGCTAATCAGGAAGGCTAATGGAATATTGGGCTTGAGTATCTGAGGAGGCAAATGTACAAGGTGTTGGTGAGACTACATCGAGCGTACTGTGGGCAGTTTTGGTCCCTTTATTTAAGAAAGGATATTGTTTCCGAGGAGGCAGTTCACAAGATGTTCACAAAGATGATCTCTGGTTTTGATGGACTGTTGTATGAGCAAAGGTTAAATAGGTTGGGACTCAACTCATTGGAGTTTAGAAGGATGAGAGGTGATCTCATGAAACATATAAGAGGCTTGATAGATAAAAGGCTGAGAGGATATTTCCCCTCGAGGGAGAATGTGGGATCAGAGGGTGTAGACTCAGAATAAAAGGGCACCAATCTAAGACTGAGATAAGGAGGAACTTCTTCTCTCAGAGGATTGTGAGTCCTTGTAACTCTTTGCTAGAGAAAGCTGTGGGGTGAGACAGATAGATTCTTGATCTGTAGGAGAATCAGGGTCACAGGGAAAAGGCAGGAAAGTGGGATTATGGAATGTTGGATCAGCCATGATCCTATTGAATGGCACAGCAGGCTTGAGGGGCCGAAGAATCTATTCCCGTTTTTACTTCTTATAATCAAATGGTGTTAATACCTCTTAACTCATTCTCTTGTTTATACATTGCATGAATACTAAAATAGGACACAATGTGCAAAAACGCTTTTCCTATTCACTCCTGAAACAATAAATATCAGGAAGAAAAATGGACGTAGTTCCAGGCTACTTAGATGGCATTAAGATGCAGCTGCATGGCATTTGATTTATATTTTCTCTCAGGCAAAAATTATGACAGCGCTGAACTGCTGGAGGAATCTAAAGGTTTCTGCTGATCCCAAAATGGCAGAAAGTTTGATTGTCTTTTGTAAGTATGAGGTCAATATTTGTAGTGCTGTTTACTCTTCAGCAGAAGAAGGACATGGAAAGGAAGAGGCAGTTAAGAAAACCTGAACAAGGAGTGAGAGGAAGGAGGACATTCATTAGAAGGTTAAAACTCGAATGGGTCTTCTGGGAGCACCAGTGTTATCTTGTGATGCCCAAGGAACATTTCTTCAGGAGGCTTTTTGTTGTGATTATAATGAGGTCAGTTAGGTGAATCTCATAGAATATGAGTTCCTTGACTTGTCCCAGTCAGGGAGCCCTGGCTGACAGATAAGAACAGGAGTGTCAGACATCCTGTTTACTCTGACAGCTGGCTGTGAAGGAGCTGGATCAGTGTCAAGGACTCTCCACGTGTAAATACAGGGTGACTTGGTGACAGGATACATGTCTCTATCGAGTTATTTCAGTAGAAATGAGAGAAAAGCACACTCCTGAAGAAATTCATTCACAATAGATGTCTTTGAGTTGAGTATGCATTTCTGGCATCATGCTGTTATTTGGGAAGTTTAAGTAATTTGATCCTGCTGTCGCGGACTGAGCCCAGTGTGTGGAAAGAGTGCACTATTTTCCTCAGCAAATGACATGAGGGCAGATAAAAAACAAGTAATTCTCTTGGCAGCTTGTGGGCCTGCAGCTTTTTCAGTTATGGGGAGCCTAACTTTCCTTGCACTAGAAACGAAAACATTTCAAGAGTTGACAGATTTAGTGAAGGTGCAGATGTTGGACTGGGGTAGACAAAATTAAAAATCGCACAAACTAGGTTATAATCCAACAGGTTTATTTGGAAGTACAAGCTTTTGGAGCGCTGCTCCTTCATCAGGTAGCTAGTGGGGCAGGATCATAGGACACAGAATTTATAGTAAAAGATCAAAGTGTTATAGAGCTGGTGTGATATAATGAACAAACCTAGATTGCTCTTGTCTTTAATCACTTAGAATGGGGATGCTTGTTTCAATTGATTACTTTGTAAATTCCAGAACTTCTTTCAAGTCACAGTCGCAAGATAGCTTAAGAATTTATGAAAAAAAGTAAGCCAACATTGAGTCAGACTGGTTCTATTTCCAAAGTAGGAAATCATAAAATATCACATGGAGTGACAGCCTACAGATTGTGTGTTTTTTGAACAAAATAGAATATATCTTCAAATGTAAATTCAACTCATAGACTTGTGTGTGTGAGAGGGAGAGTGAGAAGGAATACTACAACTCCAAGCATCCTCTAATTCTGAGACACTATTGGTTCTACTCAGCTATTCAAGAAGCAGGGAATTGTTATCTGGATTTTTGACTAGGTTAAGAAAACGGTAGTGGCATGTGACTATGGATTAACCTTTAATGAGATGTGAGAGATGGTTTGGTGTGTGGGATTAATGATGTAACTATAAAAAAGCACCCACTAACTGAAGCCCAACTGGACTTCAAACAGGCACTACAACTGACTTCATTATGAGAAAATGTGGCAAGTGGAGCGTAGGAGTTGCAGGATATCCGATGGAAGTGAACACACTTGCCAGTCCAACTGAGCTTGGGGAACACCACTTGAATGAAGTGGCACAGCCTCACTCAGGACATATCCTGAACAGAGAGGCTCAAAGTCAGCCCACTGCAAAACCTCAAAACAAAACAAAACCAAACCTCAGCTAGACAGTTAAAAGTTTCTTAAGGATCCGGGCCGGCATCCCATTGTATTTGCTGCTGGTCTATGGATATGAGAAAGCAAAAGAGTCCCACTAGACCTCAACTTAGTATGAGAACTCGTGGGTCAGTATCCAGGAGAGTACACATCCTGGAAAGTTCACTTTCATCTCGTTTGGAATTGTTAAATTGCTTAGCAACATCCAAATCAGAAATAGTCAAAATAAATATCTGGTTAAATGGTCACCTGGTTCTAATGGCGATCGATACCAGTGCAGCCATTTCAGTGATCTCATAACCAGTCTTTAACAAAATTCACCGTGGACTCCAACCCTTAAGTTTGTGCAAGACCTTGGCTAGATTGAGAACAATTACCAGAGAACCTTTACACATTAAGGATACACCTTTGGTTCCAGTCTCTTATGAGAAGAAGCTAGTTCAGTTACCATTGATTGGAGTAAAATTCAGTTACCATTGATTGGGTCCAAGCTTGATGGAGTGAAATTGATTGAGAAAGGTTCACCTAGACTGATATAATATTTTTCAATTTGAAAATGGCTGCCTGAGTGAAGTCCTAACTAAATATCCAGAGGTTCTTAAGGGAGGTCTAGGGTCTATCAAAGCAGTCAATACCACCTTCATGTTGACCAGGAAACAATTCCATGATTCTGCAGGGCCTGACCAGTGCCATTTGTCATTTGGAGAGCTTGAAATCAGAAGGTTGGAAAGCGAAGGAATGATCACACCAGTCCAGACTGCAGAATGGCAGCATACCAATTGTGAAGACCAATGGGTTGGTTTGCGTTTGTAGGGATTTTAACCAAACGGTAAACCACTTTCACAGCTGGATAAATACCCAACCCCTCCCAAAGAGGATTTATATGCAAAGCTGGCAGGGGGTCTGTCCTTCATGAAGCTGCACCTGAGCTACATGTGCTTGCAGTTGTGGGTAGATGAGGATTCCCAGAGGTATGCTATGATTGATACCCATAAGGGTTTGTACCAATATATGAGATTGCCGTTTGGGATATCATCAGTCCATGCAACTTTTCAGCAGGTGATGCCGAAAATTTAACAAGCTCTACCTCAAGCACTATTTATCTAGATGATGTTCTACTAAAAGGAAAGGCCAGTAAGGAGCACTTAGAGATCTTGGACATTGTCTTTAGATGTTTCTCCTAGTTCCGTGTCTGCCTTAGAAGGGAAAAATGTGTGGTCCAGGCATTCTACATGACAGAGCCAACAAGACCGGGCTATATCTTGAAAAAGAAAGTGATGAAAGATACTCTGGCATGTCTGTATTGGAGCTTAGGTCTTCCCTTGGGCTTGTGAATTATTATGGAAAGTTCATACATAATCTGGCCTCCATTCTGGCACCACTACATCAACTCTTAAAAAAAAATCAGTCTTGGAAATGGTCACATAGCCAAGCCATAGCTTTGTGGGAAGTGAAGAAACAGCTGCCATTCTGTAAGGTGTTAGCACATTATGATCCCAAGTGAGATCTTGTATTGACATGCGATGCCTCCCTGTATGGCATTGGTATAGTATTAGCTCACAAGTGGCCCACTAGAGAGGAATGATTTATAGTGTATGTATGCAGGACTTTGGCCAATGCAGAGTGTAAATATGCCCAGATAGAGAAAGAAAGTTTGGCGGTCATATTTGGAGTCAGGAAGTTCCACCAATACCTTTACAGATGTAAATTTGTAATAATAACAGAATACAAACCCCTGGTAGGTCTACTTAAAGAGGATAAGGCTGTGCCACCCATAGCTTCAGGGTGAATTCAGCAGTGGGCTCTAATACTAAGTGCATATAATCATAAGTTAGAACACTGTCCAGGGAGCACTGCCAAGTAGCAAGCGTGGATGCATTGAGCCGCTTCCTGCTGGCAGATACAGAGCTAATGGGAACACCGCTGGAAGAGTACATTTTAAATTTTCTAAGCATACTTCCAATCACAGCTGACAGTATCAGACATTGGACGCAGAAAGATCTGGTCCTGGCAAAACTGAAACAGCTGGTGGTGATGTGGGAAACCAAAGGGCCGTCACAACCAGAATTGAAACCAGATAGGTTCGGGTAGGTACAACAGTCCTGAACATGCACTTGAACCATTTGAAATCTGCAAATTCACAAACAGTGCAGGAACAAAACATGTGCAGCCCTTCTGACTGTTTTGGAACACATGGGTTCTCCCTCTCCATCAAGCATTGAAGTTGCCTCAGAATCTGAGATGGACATGGTGGACGTCGTGGCCTCAACCCCTTTGCCACTTGAAGAGGAAAATGAATTTCTTCTGAGATGATCCGGACACAAGCGGCAAACTGCTGTGTGTTACATATTGTCTGTGTCAGATGTCGAAGTATGGGTAAAACAGGCAGAGGTGGGTACTGCCAATGCCGGAGATTAGAATCAAGATTAGAGTGGTGCTGGAAAAGCACAGCAGGTCAGGCAACATCCGAGGAACAGGAAAATCGACATTTCGGGCAAAAAGCCCTTCATTTCTGATGAAGAGCTTTTGCTCGAAATGTCGATTTTCCTGCGCCTTAGATGCCGCCTGACCTGCTGTGCTTTTCGAGCACCACTCTAATCTTGACCCCAGTAGTAAAACACCCTAGGAGGAGCTACAGAATCAGCCTCTGTCCTTGGACACTGGAGGGATATGGACCTCATGGAATATAAGCTCACTGAATGGGACTTAAAACCGGTCCAATCAGAGACCCCTGACTGACAGATATAAACCGAGTGTCGAAAAGAAAAAAAGAAAAAAAAAACGATTGTCAGAGGTTCTGTTCACTCAGAGAGCTGGCTCTGAGGGAACTGGATCAGAGTCACGGTTTCTCCAGGTGTAAATTAAGGGTGACTTGGTGATGGGATACTGGTTGCTATGGAGTTATTTCACTTTTCTTCAC
Source organism: Hemiscyllium ocellatum (assembly GCF_020745735.1). Lineage (NCBI taxonomy): Eukaryota > Metazoa > Chordata > Chondrichthyes > Orectolobiformes > Hemiscylliidae > Hemiscyllium > Hemiscyllium ocellatum. Next base: position 98,036,428 of record NC_083411.1, on the reverse strand, counting down.
TGAAGACAATGTGATCGATTTATATTACCTCCTTCACAAAGAATTGAGCTTCAAAATTGGCAAGGACAGACCTCCCTGTGTTGTGAAGATCACCATCACTCCTTTATTCTTTACAAATGTATCGTTCCAAGAAGGAGCCAGTGAAAATTTGCAATTATACAATTCACCACAGAATGACCTGAGGGTGTAACAGCTATTTTATATAAGAATGAGGAAAAGGAAGACTTGCAATTACAGGTCTGCATTTATGACCACAGGATGTTCCAAAAATTCTTACGGCTCAAAAAATACTTTTCGACAGTAGACATTGTTGCAACGTAGGAAATATTTTGTATAAATTTACAAACTGTAGTATCTCAAAAAAGCTAAGTGACAATGAATAACAATCTGTTTTTATGATACAGATTGAGGGGTCAATATCGACCCCAGGAATAACCCTCTTGCTCTTCTTCGATATAGTGGCAAGGCATCCTTTGCATCTACCTGACAGGACAGACCAGGCCTTGGTTTAATGTCTGAACTGAAAAATGTCAACTTCAGTTGTATGGCACTTCCTCACTGCTAAGTCAGCCTAGAGTTATGTGCAGAGGCTCTGGAATGAGACTTGAGACCACAATCTTCTGACTCAGAGACAAGTGTTCTATCTAATGAACCTGGCTAAGCATGAAGAGTGTGGTGATGCCCTTCTGTACCTTCTCAAAGTATTTCTACTTTTACTGCACTGCTGATTAGTTCTCAGTAGCCAAGAAATACAAACACAACACCTTAGTTTCTACTTGTGAATGCTGCAACCTTCTGGAATCAACGTCTAGTTCAATAATTTTAGGGGCTAAGCACCTTCTCCCATGTCCTTACCCAACCCCTACATAGCAGACTTTGTCATCACATGGGCTGCTACCGCAAACATACCATTGTCAGCCACTAATGGTCCCCATTAGCAGTTATTGATTCTTCCAGACTGACCTTTACCCATTCCTTTGTCTACCCAATTATTTGTATGTCTCTCTGGGCTTCAACTCCACCTATCATTTACTTCTTCCGCCTCTCCTATACCCCTTTTATAGCATATATACCAATCTTTTCCTACCTATAATCAATTCTGAAGAAGGGTCACTGGACCCAAAATGTTAACTTTGTTTTCTCTTCATAGATGCTGCCAAAACTGCTCAGTTTTTCCAACAATTTCTAATTTTGTTTCTGATTTCGGGCATCAACCATTTTTTGTTTAATTTTCACAAAATGTTGATATCCAGTATTCTAGAAGGCATTGAACAAATACTTAAATAGAAACAATCATCAGGGTTACTGGAAAAGGTAGCAGATTGGCACTAAGTTAAAATGCTCAGAGACCCAGTGCACAATAGATTCATAGATTTGTACAGCACAGACAAAGCCCTTTGGTCCATTGGGTCTGCATCACCATAACTACCACTAAACTCCAATCCCAATTTTCTACAGTTGTCCCATGTCCTTGAATGTCGTGACATTTCAAGTACTTATCCGAATATTTTTTATAAGCTGCAAGATTTCCAGCCTTCACTACCTTCCCAAGCAGTACAATCCAGATTCCCACCACCCGCTGCCTGAAAAAGTTTTTGAGCAAATCCATTCTGGATCTCCTCCCCCTTACTCTAAAACCATGCCCTCTCACGATTGCCTCCTCAACCAAAGGGAACAGTTGCTTTGTATTCACTCCTGTGCAGAATCCTATACATCTTCATCATGTCCCCCCTCAGTATTCTCTGCTCCAAAGAAAACAATCCATGCCTATCTAGCTCAATTTCTCCATCCCAGGCAACATCCTGGAGAACCTTCTCTGTACCCTATCTCATGTTATCACATCCTTCCTGTAGTGAGGTGACCAGGACTACACACAATACTTCAGCTGTGGCCTGATCACCATTCTATCCACCTCAGATATTACCTCCTTGCTCTTATACTCTATGCCATGACTGATGAAACCAAGTGCCCCAAATACCTTCTTAACGTTCCTATTCATGTGCTTTGTGACTTCAGGGATCTGTGAATAATTATCCAAGATCTCTCTGTTTCTCTAAGCTACCCCGTGTCCTGCCATTCATTAATTACTCCTTCATCTTGTTTGTTCATCCAAATCTTGTTTGTTCATCTGAAGTACAGCACCTTATATTTATCAGGATTAAATACTATCTGCCACTGGTCTGCCCATCTGACCAACTGATCTATGTCTTTCTGTAACCTACAACCATCTTCTTTGCTATTAATCACTCTATCAATCTTGGTGTCATCTGCAAATTTGCTTAACATTCCCCCCATTTTTTCGTCTATATTATTTGTGTATATAATGAACAATAAGGATCCCAGTACAGATTCTTATGTCCTATTACTAAGCTGGTTCTGATATATTTTACCAAATTTCCCTCATTTCCATGCGCTTTAACCTTCTCAATCAGTCTTCCATGTGAGACTTTGTCAAAAGCTTTGCCAAAATCCATTTAAACTACATCAACTGAACTTCCCTCATCCACACACTTGATCATGTTTTGAAAAAGTTCTAACAAATTTGTAGGGCATGACTTACCTCTGACAAAGCCATGCTGACTATCTCTAATTAACCCATGCTTTTCTGAGTGGCTTTTAATTCACTCCTTCAGAATTTTCTCCAAATGTTTCTCTCCAAGCAGTCTGTGGGATTCATCAGTCTGTAATTTCCTGGTTCATCTCTATCACCCCTCTTTTGAAAAGTGGAACCACATTAGCACCCTCTAGTCCTCTGGCACTTCTTTCATGGCCAGAGAGTAATTGAAAATTTAAGTCCGAGCCCCTGTAATTTCCTATCTCACCTCCAACACCAGCCTGGAATGCAATTCATTCAGGCTAAGGCATTTGTCCATTTTTAATCTTATCAGAGCCTCCAATACCTCCCACTTCCTTTGTCAAACTGTATAATTTCCTCATAGATCCTTTTCCTGAATTCCATACCCATGTTCTCCTTTTAAATGCACAGGTTGCCCCCTTGATCCATCATGGGCCTCACTCTTTCCATTGTTAACCTCGTCCACTTAATGTGGAGATGCTGATGTTGGACTCGGGTGGACAAAGTCAGAAGTCACATAACATCAGATTATAGTCCAACAAGTTCACCTGATGAAGGAGCATTACTCTGAAAGCTTGTGATTTCCTATTGCACGTTAACCTGATGTTATGTGACTTCTGACGTTGTCCTTTTAATGTATTTATAAAACATTTTAGGATTCTCCCTAATCCTGTTTATCATACCCCTTTTTTAGCTCTTCTAATTGCTTTCAAAAGTTCCCCTCTGCACTTCCTGTATTCATCTGGGACTGCAGCTGAATTGTTCCTTTTGGACTTGCTTAAAGCCCTTTCCTTCTTCCTTATCTAGTCCTGAATTTTTTTAGATTAGACTTACAGTGTGGAAACAGGCCCTTCGGCTCAACAAGTCCACACCGACCCGCCGAAGCGAAACCCACCCATACCCCTACATTTACCCCTTACCTAACACTACGGGCAATTTAGCATGTCCAATTCACCTGACCCGCACATCTTTGGACTGTGGGAGGAAACCGGAGCACCCGGAGGAAACCCACGCAGACACGGGGAGAACGTGCAAACTCCACACAGTCAGTCACCTGAGTCGGGAATTGAACCTGGGTCTCAGGTGCTGTGAGGCAGCAGTGCTAACCACTGTGCCACCGTGCCGCCCTAGACATCCAGGATTCTCTGAACTCATTCTTGTACAATTCCCTCAGAAGGGTACATGTTGGACGTGTACTCTCCTTAGGTCATTTTTTGAATGTCTCCCACTGCTCCACTGTAGACTTACCCGCAAAAAGCTATTCCTAGCCAACTGTGGCAGATCCTGTTTATTTTGATAAGATCTGCCTTCCCCCAGTTCAAGGAGAAAGTGAGGACTGCAGATGCTGGAGACCAGAGCTGAAAATGTGTTGCTGGAAAAGCACAGCAGGTCAGGCAGCATCCAAGGAGCAGGAGAATCAACGTTTCGGGCATGAGCCCTTCTTCAGGAATGAAGAAAGTGTGTCCAGCAGGCTAAGATAAAAGTAGGGAGGAGGGACTTGGGGGAGGGGCTTTGGAAATGCGATAGGTGGAAGGAGGTCAAGGTGAGGATGATAGGCTGGAGTGGGAGTGGGGGTGGAGATAGGCCGAGTGGGGGTGGGGGCGGACCCCCACCCCCACTCCGGCCTATCACCCTCACCTTGACCTCCTTCCACCTATCGCATTTCCAAAGCCCCTCCCCCAAGTCCCTCCTCCCTAAGTTTTATCTTAGCCTGCTGGACACACTTTCCTCATTCCTGAAGAAGGGCTCATGCTCGAAACGTCGATTCTCCTGCTCTTTGGATGCTGCCTGATCTGCTGCGCTTTTCCAGCAACACATTTTCAGCTTCCCCCAGTTCCAAGCAATCTTTCGCAGGCCATCTTTTTCTTTGTCCAGAACAAATTTGAACCACACCCTGTTAAAGTCGCTATTGCTAAAATGCTCCCCCATGATCGGATTGAACACTTGTCTGCCTTCTTTCTCTAGGACCAGATCCAGCACTGTACAGTCCCTTCTTGGGCCTTCTGCATATTGATTCAAAAAGCTCCCCAGGATACATTTCAAGAAATCCACCCCCTCTAAACCCTTAACACTACAATTAGCCCAGTTTATGTTGGGAAAGTTGAAATCCACTCATATAATTACTGTTACACACCCCTGAGAACTGTCCACATATTTGCTCCGCTATTTCCTGCTGACACTTTGGAGTCATACAATACAGTCTCACTCTTAACATCCTAAATTCTACCTACAAAGCCTTGTTTGAGGACCATTCCAAGATATCATCTCTTCTCATTGCAGTAATTAACTCCTTAATTAATAATCCGACATCACCACCTTTTTCACACACCCCTCTCCTATACCCCAGAATGTTGAGTTCCCAACATTCAACCATACTCAATATAGTTACCCAATCATATTTCTGTGATGGCAATAATATCATACAATCATGTGTCAATCCATTAAACCATCAGTCTTCCCTATTACACTCCAACCATTAAGACCGTCCAAGCCTGCCTCACTCTCTTGACAATCAACATAGCTGAACTCACTATGACTTACTTCCTTTGCTGCTGAATGATCTTCTGCACTGTAACTTTGTGATTGTGTGAAAACAATAACTTTTTTTCTTCTGTACAAATACAAATGATTTTGCTAACTCTTTTCAGCAATATAAAAATTTAATACAGCTATTGCTCCCCACCCTTGGAGCTCTTTTCATGAGGTTTTTTTAAAAATTCATTCACAGCCACCCCTAAATATCGCAAGGGCAGTTAAGAGTCAACCACATTAATGTGACTTAGAGTCACATGTAGGTCAGACAAGGTAAGAATGAGAGTTTCCTTTCCTAAAGGATATTGGCTTTGAACTGGATGCCCAGAATATTACCTTGGGTCTCTGGATTAACAGTTCAATGGAAATACCACAAGGCCATTGTCTCCTCTCACTGAGGATATTACAATGTGCATCCTCAAAACAGAACAGGAATAGAACAGGAGAAAAAGGTAACGATAGAGGAAAGCGGATTAACACTGACCATACCAAAGCTATCCACTCAGAGATAATCTTACAACAGAGACTGTCAGACACAAGTAGTCAATTCCATCCACAGTCTAATACTGTTTCACTGAAACCGACTCTGACTTACTCTTTCACCAGTGGAATCTCGGCAATTGTGTTTAGATCTTCTCCAGTGTTTTCGCTCATGTCCTGAAACTTTCTCCACCTGTTCGAATAACTTCTCCATGATTAAAGTGTCCAGCTGAAAATCATCATCATACTTATCCGTTGTCCAGATGTTGTTTTTCCCCAAGATCCTATCTTTTGGAATAGTTATCCAGTTCACTTTCTTGAATTTGGATTTCTGAAGGCTTGGAGAAGATGGCGATTGACAAAGTAATGGTGGTGGTGGTGGTGGTGGTGGTAATACTGGTGGTGGTGGTGGCGGTGGTGGTGGTAATACTGGTGGGGGTGGTGGTGGCGGTGGTGGCGGAAGTACCATTGGGTGGTTTTTCTTTTGTGATGGTGGAGTACTGACATTGTGGATTGAAGGAAATGGTGTTGAAGGAGAGTGAGGCGAAGGTGCAGAAAGTTCAATAGATTCAGCACATTTTGTTGCCATTGTAATTTCCGTTGTCATCTCATTCCCACCATTTGGTCAGAAGCACCAATGACAATGTTCATCATCAGGATATAAATTAGTCACTGTCCTGACATACAAGCCTCCATTATCATTCTATCTGGAGAGAAGCTTGACAATTACCCTGTTGCCATTTGCAGTTCTCAATTAATGTGATGATTGATACTTCAGTCAGTCCATCCTTCAAGAAAGGAAAAAACAGGTTATCAGCAAAGTATTCATCTTCCAGAGATTTAGGTTATTGTTCAATGCTTGATGTAAAAAACAGATATATCTAAAAAAAACTAGGTTTGAAGAGAAATGTAACTGTTTCAAGTTATAAATCAGTTTGTCATTTAGAGTGAAATTATATACAAAGAGACCAATGGAAGACATATTCAGTTTGATATAAAGAATCATAGAGTCACAGAGATGTACAGCACAGAAACAGACCCTTCGTTCCAACTTGTCCATGCCAACCAGATATTCCAACCCAATCTAGTCCTACCTTCCAGCACCCAGCCCATATCCCTCCAAACCCTTCTAATTCATATACCCATCCAGATGCCTTTTAAATGTTGCAATTGTACCAGCCTCCACCACTTCCTCTGGCAGCTCATTCCACACATGCACCACGCTCTGCGTGAAAAAGTTGCCTCTTAGGTCTTTTTTATATCTTCCCCCTCTCACCTAAACCTATGCCCTCTAGTTCTGGACTCCCCCACCCCAGGGAAAAGACCTCAGAAAGGAAGTCATAACCTTCATAAGTTCTGCCTGTCAAACGTTTAGCATGAGCAGTATCCAGTTTTCATATGGTAACCTCCTCTGCTTAGTTACCTTTTCAAAAATAAAAATAAAAAATGCCTCATCAAATTTTGGGAGGGCTTGCACAAATTTAAACAGTTCTCCACTGGCTCTTGGTTTAGACTCAGATCTTTCCTAAGCAGAATGCTTCCTGGCATCAAATGTTTCTTTCATTTTTCCAACTTTATAGGTGTTTTCCTAATCGATGTGGTCAGGGATGTTATCACGTACTTCTACAACAGGTAGGATGTGAATCTGGACCTCCTGGTTCAGAAGCAGGGACACTACCACTAAGACACAAAAGCTTTTAAGGTTCAACCTTTGAAGCTGGTATTCTGACATTTTTCCCCACTTTAAATTCCAGCTCTACCCTCTAAAATTATTTCTTTCTCCCTCTCCCCTCTCTGATATGTTCTTTCCTCTTCTTCCTTACTTTGTCTGAAGCGTGTGCCTTTAATGCTGAAGTTTATGATGATTTCTAAATCTCTTTCAGGTTTATATTGCTTAATCTGCAATTGAATTCTCACTAACTCAACTGAATTACCAAAATGTTTTACTTTGCCCTTCCTCCTATTACCTCAATAATATTTGCTAGACCGTGCTATTATTTCTAACTTCAATATATCTGCTAATTCAATTAGCCTGACTTTTTTTTCAAATCCCCCAAGAATAAATCTTATATCCCCAGAAAAGTCTTAACAACTGCTTAAGCCATTTTGATTTAATAATGCACAAGAAACTTGGCAACATTTCTTCTATCTTTTTCTAATCGGAAGTTTATGCCACTGCCTAGAAGGAAAAGGTCAGCAAATAGATGGGAACACCATTCCCTGCAAGTTCTCTTTCAAGCCACTCACCACCTTGACTTGGAAAAATATATCAGTTTCTTTAGTATTGTTGGATCAAATTCCAGGAATTCCCTCTCTTATGGCATTGTGGATGTCCTTATAGCAAAAGGACTGCATCCATTCAAGAAGGCAGCTCACCACAACATTCTCAATGACAACCAAGGTGGGCAATAAAATGCTGGCCCAGCCAGTAACACTGATATCTCACAAATGAATAAAAATACTTATTACTCTATTTCTTGTTAAATATTGTCAGCAATGGATTCTGGGTAATCCAAGATGGAGGATGGGAAAACTTTCTGGCTGTAACAGGCTGCTCTTTTTTTGAGGTATTTTAGGTGCTGGAGGTGATTTCCTCGAATTCCAGGAGCAGCAATTACTGTTTTAAATGCTGTTGCATTGTTTTGGAACTTTGGAGGCAAAAATAGTCAACAGCACTTTTAAAAGGGAGAGGAACAAACAAAGCACATGGTGAAGTCAGTGCAGAAGAGAGAGAGAGAGAGAAACCCACACTGCTCCCTGAGAGAGCAGTGAAACTGCACAGTTACTGCCTTTGCTGTTTGAATTCATATATCGCTGGACTTTGGATTGCATCTGGGAAAATTAACAAACAGTGAAATTCATAACTAATCTTGGAAGAACGTGTTTGGGAAAGATCACAGCACAGAGACAGATAAGATAATAGTTTCAAGTATGGTCTTGGGGCCTAGCTGTAAGTCTGTCGTAGGACTGATAAATTAATCCACATTTATTTCAATGCAAGGGGCCTAACAGGGAAGACAGATGAACTCAGGGCATGGTTAGGAACATGGGACTGGGACATCATAGTAATTACAGAAACATGACTCGGGGATGGACAGAACTGACAGCTTAATGTTCCAGGATACAAATGCTACAGGAGGGTCAGAAAGGGAGGCAAGAGAGCTGGGGGGTGGGGGTGGGGTGGGGGTGGGATTGAGAAACAAACTTGTAATAAGATCCCAGCTATCTGAAGAATAATGGGATGGTTATGGTCGGGGATTTTAACTTTCCAAACATAGACTGGGACTGCCATAGTGTCAAGAGTTTAGGTGGAGAGGAACTTGTTGAGCATTTACAAGAAAATATTCTGATTCAGTACGTGGATGTACCTACTAGCAAAGGTGCAAAACTTGACCTCCTCTTGGGAAATAAGGCAGGGCAGGTGACTGAGGTGTCAATGGGAGAGTATTTTGCGGCCAGCAACCGTAATTCTATTAGTTTTAAAATAGTGATGGAAAAAGATAGACCGGATCTAAAAGTTGAAGTTCTAAATTGGAGAAAGGCCAATTTTGTCTCACAAACTTGATTGAGTTTTTTTTGAAGAAGTAACAAAGAGGATTGATGAGGGCAGAGCAGTAGACATGATCTATGTGGACTTCAGTAAGGTGTTCGACAAGGCTCCCCATGGGAGACTGATTAGCAAGGTTAGATCTCATGGAATACAGGGAGAACTCACCATTTTGATACAGAACTGGCTCAAAGGTTGAAGACAGAGAGTGGTGGTGGAGGGTTGTTTTTCAGACTGGAGGCCTGTGACCAGTGGAGTGCCACAAGGATCGGTGCTGGGTCCACTACTTTTTGTCATTTATATAAATGATTTGGATGTGAACTTAAGAGGAAAAGTTAGTAAGTTTGCAGATGACACCAAAATTGGAGGTGTCGAGGATTATTAGATTACTTACAGTGTGGAAACAGGCCCTTCAGCCCAACAAGTCCACACCGACCCGCCAAAGCGCAACCCACCCAGTCCCCTACATTTACCCCTTTACCTAACACTACGGGCAATTTAGCATGGCCAATTCACCTGACCTGCACATCTTTTGACTGTGGGAGGAAACCGGAGCACCCGGAGGAAACCCACGCAGACACGGGGAGAATGTGCAAACTCCACACAGTCAGTCGCCTGAGTCGGGAATTGAACCCGGGCCTCTGGCGCTGTGAGGCAGCAGTGCTAACCACTGTGCCACCGTGCCGCCCCCAAATCTGTTATCTCAGATTACAATGGGATCTTCATCAGACGAGCCAATGGGCTGAGGAATGGCAGATGGAGTTTAATCTAGATAAATGTGAGGTGCTAATTTTGGAAAAGCAAATCTTAGGAGGATTTATACACTTAATGGTTAGGTCCTAGGGAGTGTTACTGAACAAAGAGACTCTGGAGTGCAAGGTCCTAGCTCCTTGGAAGTAGAATTGCAAGTAGATAGGATAGTGAAGAAGGCGTTTGGTATGCTTTCCTTTATTGGTCAAAGTATTGAGTAAAGGAGTTAGAAGGTCATGTTGCAGCTGTATAGGACATTGGTTAGGCCACTGTTGGAATATTGTGTGCAATTCTGGTCTCCTTCCATTGAAGGATGTTGTGAAATTTGAAAGGGCTCAGAAAAGATTTACAAGGATGTTCCCAGGGTTGCAGAATTTGAGCTAAAGGGAGAGGTTGAATAGGCTAGGGCTGTTTTCCCTGAAGCGTTGGAGGAGGGGGTGACCTTATAGAGGTTTATAAAATCACGAGGAGCATGGATAGGGTCAATAGACAAAGTCTTTTCCCTGGGGTGGGGGAGTCCACAACAAGAGGGCGTAGGTTTAGGGTGAGAGGGGAAAGATATAAAAGAGACCTACAGGACAATATTTTCACGCAGAGGGTGGTGCATGTGTGGAATGGGCTGTCAGAGGAAGTGGTGGAGATTAGTACAATTGCAACATTTAAAAGGCATCTGGATGGGTATGTGAATAGGAAACATTTGGAGGGATATGGTATTGGCAGGTAGACTAGATTGGGCTGGGACATTTGGTCGGCATGGACAAGTTGGACCAAAATGTTTGTTTCTGTGCTGTACATCTCTATGACTCTATGACAATAGATATCCTGGATAAGCCCCTACATTTATTTTCCACCCAAGACAGGAGGGGTGCCCTGTCTTTCTCGGTTGTCCTGTCCTACTACTCTATAGGTCACAACATAAATTTAATTGTTTTCAGCAATTCCCACTATGGTCAATCATATACTTTTTCTGTATTACGTTAAAATAAAATATCTATCAACCAGGTTTCTTCAGTAAATAAAAAATATTGATTTATTATTAAAATAAACTTACTCAATAAAGATGCGAAACTTGTTAATTCTCTTAGTTAATAATTTGGAAATGGAAATGTTTCCCACTCAAAATTACCTAAAATGCACATATACACACAAACGAAGTAAAAAATAAACTTAGAAAAGGATTTCTCTGCAAAATTAATTTGGGTGGAAGAAACACTTAGGCCAAGAAGTGTTCGTTCTTGAAGGCAAAAGAAAGGTAAAGTTCAGACATCTCTTGGTCTGGCATTTTAGCATCGACAGTTGTCTCTGGGCTTCTGGTAGGTAGAATCTGTTCAGGAAACATAATATCATGACATTTTCCAGTCACACCCCTTGAAGGTAATTAATTTTCACACAGGTTTCACAACAAAACTACCTCAGAAACAGAAACATGAGCTGAGCAGCTGGTTTTGTAGCTAGCTGCCATTACTAAAGGTAAAACCATCTCCAACCATGCAACCCACTGTTCAAACAGAGCAGCTGTAAAGTTCAATTGTTAAAAGATGTCAAAAGTTTTTCCTGAAGTGAATTGAAGTAATCAAGACTAAAATCATCTGGAACAATGTTGTTCAAAGAAATGCCTTTATACACAAATTGCAATATGTCTTTTCATTAACAAAAAATCTTCACAAACAAACTCATTATTAAGTATAAAGCCATCAGAATGACTGAGAGCTGGGAAGATCAAGAAATACAGCGATGGTGGGTGAACTGGATTTGGTGTCTCAGGTTTTACAAAAAAGGCTGTCCAGGAGTGGCGTCTCCATGTAGGTGCTTAGAATTTTGAGTTCGGCAAGAGACCCCTTTTGCAGCCTAGTTTTGCCATCAAAACTAAATTAAAACGTAATCATGCAGCATATATGTGAAACAGAACTTAGGGCAGAATCTTATTGGAGCCTGACTGAAATGGGCGATTAGAAATATGGCAGAATTGCACAAGAAGTCCAAAGAGATCTAACTCGCCATCAGGAACATTGGTGCTGCATCTTTTAACTTCAGTTCTGGGCATAAATATGAGATTCTTTCCAGAAAGCGGTGAGTTGCCTATTAAAGGGGTTAGTTTATTACCTCAGCTCATTAATATGCAGCTTCATATCTTACCATGCACTTTGAGTCAACCAGATGCTGAGAATTCTCAACATGTAAGTCAGAGTGGATACCTGATGATTTCAGTTCACCATTTGCTTCAAAGGATATCCATGTTGGACAACGGGGACAAACATCCCAGGGCATGTGCCATGGGCACTGGGAACATGCACCCACATCTACAATCATAGGCATCTGACATGTACCAGCAATCAGGAACCCTCATGGTAATCTTTGATCCACTTACACATTGACCTATGCATCCCCCTGTTTCCAGCTGAAACCACAAAGATCGTAGAGATGTTCTCGGGTTTTGGAACATGGAAAAGATGTTTGACTTCACTGTTGACATTGTAGTCTGTATTTTACTTATTCAAAGTCAGCATGCTAATCAGAAAAATACATTTTTCAGTACTAACTCCCAACATCTTTCAATACTTTATATTGTACAAGGTCAGGTCAATTTAATGGATGAACATACAGAGAAAACATAACAGTTTATTTAAATTTCATGGGTGGTTCTCTCACCAAGGCAAGATCTTTCATTGTATCTTATGAAACTCACCTCATTAACTACATATCCCACCCCAATGGTGCCGCTCCAGCCCACTTCAAAACATTAAAGAGAGATCTAACAAAAAATGGTAAAACAGTTCAGTTTGTTCCATATTAAAAATGTGTCTTGATGCAGATTCATTTAGGAGATACATGGATTCCATCATCTGTCAATACTACCTGAACTGCTACACCCTCACTAGTGATCACAGTTAAGGTGTTGCCTTGTCTTAGAATAGAATCATAAGATCCCTATAGTGCAGAAAGAAGCCATTTGGCCCATCAAGTCTGCACTGACCCTCTGAAAAGTAATCTACTCAGACCCAGTCTCTAACTATCCCCATAACTCTGTATTTACATGGCTAGTCAACCTGGCCTGCTCATTCCTGGACACTACAGACAAATTTGAATGGCCAATCCACCTAACTTGCACATTTTTGGACTTTGGGAGGAAACCTATGCAGATATGGGGAGTATGTACAAACTCCTCATGTAACCCAAGGCTGGGGTCAAACCTGGGTCCATGGCCTTGTAAGGCAGCAGTGCTAACCACGGAGAGCCACTGTGCCATCCCAATTAAACTAAATTGATCCAGCCAGCCATTACAACAGGTGAACTCCTAGAGCCCAATTTCTTGGCAGGATGATTCTCCTTTCCAGCAAGATTGGATTGGTGGTGGGAACATGCTGTGCTTTAGCAGCCTTGAATCATATTAGCAAGCACATTTTCAACATTGGCATTGACAGCCATTCTCACCCTCCTCCTTGCTAGAGAATATTCCTACTTGTCAAACTGTTCCAAGATGTTCACCTTGTGCCTCAGAATAGTGACAAACTTCATACATAACCTTCATGATGTCTGCTTTTCCTTTCCCACCACAGTTTTCCATTTGTAGAATCAGTTTGTCTCTGATAAACAGAAGTTTTGGCCTTCAGGGTTTCAAAGAGAGAGCTCAATGTTTTCGGATGGCTTGCCTGTGACTAAATACAGGACCATGCCAAAACTGTGCTCTAGTTGGTTGGCACGATCACATAACAAGCTTGTGTGGGTCCAGCTAAACCAGAGTTTCCAGTCTGGAACTTCAATTTATTATGGAAATCTTGCCAATGTATTTTCCATTCTACCGATGGGAACAGCTGACAACTTTGACAGAACCTTAGTTTCTGAATATCTAATTTTAACTCATCACAACTTCATTATTCTAGGAAATCTATGATATGCCACATTCTATGGGAGGAAATTTTGTCTGTGTAGTGTTACTGCAGACTTAAAGTTAATTCACCACAGTACCCATGGACGATACCATTCTTCATTGGTATCATTGAAGAACATCACAGATAGTGATTTGTGCTGCTGTCTGTTCGTTGCAAATCAATATATGTCTGTATAGCACTGCAAACAAATTTCCCTCTTTGAGTCTCTAGTTAAGCTACGTTAGCTTCATTCTACTCTCTGTCATAAAATAAACGGTATCACGAGTTGCACAATGATGTAATATACTTAGATCTTCAAATTATACAGATCAGGTCCACACAAAAGCAGTGTTCATGGAGTTGGGACAATACCTTAGCATGAAGAGAGGATTAGTTGAAGGACAGGAAACAAAGAGTATGGTTAAAAGTGGCATGTTCAAGTTGACAGGCTGTTATGAGTGGAGTGCCATGAGAATCATGCTGGGGCCTCATCTAATTACAATCTATATTAATGACTTAGATATTAAGAATGATCTATCTAAGTTTCTGATAATACAAACATGGATGAAAATGCAAGCTGTGAAGTGGATGCAGAAAAGCTGCAAGAGACAAGGGTGGGTTAAGTGAGTGGGCAAAATTATAGCATCCAGAGTATAATGACAGAAAGTGTGACATTCACTTTGGTAGTAGGAATAAAAGACCTGAATATTTTTAAAGGTGTCAAACCTTTGTGTTCTGATGAATCGGATATACTTAAGCAAAAAACAAGAAATGTCAGTGTGCACATAGAAAGAAATCACTAAAGCAAATTTGTTGTGGGGTAAATCACCACAAGTTATCTTTAATCCAGCTACTTATTAAGAAATGTCACAGACAATCGAGTACTGAAACGATTTAAACTTTATTGCATGTAGCAACTAAAATAAGACCCCTCAAGTAAGCAAGTGAGCCTCACAATTTAACTTGGCTGTTATCTGATTAATGGTGGAACTTGGCCAGTATTCCACTAACAGTGTCCGTCTCTGGAAGTGTCTAAGGCTTGATCTTTGTGCAGTGTTGTTCTTCCAAGTTCTGCTACTGAGTTGTTCTGATCTTAGATTCGTATACAATTTTCTCTGTTTCACGTTTGTGGTATAATATTATTGATGATTCAATGACTTGGAGGTACTGGTGTTAGATTTGGGGGAACAAATTTGAAAATCACACAACATCAGGTTATAGTCCAACAGGTTTATTTGGAAGCAATAGCTTTCGAAGCGTTGCTAAGTCATCAGGTGTTTGTGGAGAATAAGATCATAAGACACAGACTTTGTAGCCAAATGATGACAGTGTCATGGAGATGGGATGACACATTAAACAATTTCAGATCAAGTCTTTCATCTTTTAGAATGGGATGTGTTGGTTTCTGTTCCTTGATATGTAAATCCCATAACTTCTTTTAAATTACATTCTCAAGAAAGGTCTAGCTTTTCTCACAATAGGTGCCATCTCAGCTCAGACAATGCATTAAGGAATGAGATCTGTCTGTGTCCCAATGTTGAGTTAAACCAGTTCTATTTCTAAATTGGGATTTACAGAGTTTTACATGGATTTATGCAGTTTTTGAGCAAAATGAAATGTAGTTCTGCAAAAACAAATTCACCCCATATGTCTGCACTTGTTGGAGAGACAGAGTGAGTGTGTGCATGTGGGTGTGAGTGAATATGATAGAGTGTGTGTGTATGCATGTATATGAGCTTGGTTAAGCATGTGTGCATGTGATGGATAATATACTTGTGATAGGGAGTGTGCATGGGTGCGACTGTGGGGGCATATGGCGTGTATATATGAGAGAGAGTTTGTGTATGAGAGAAGGTCTGTGTGGGTGTGTGAGTATGTAGAAGAGTGTGTGTGTCTGTGTGGGTGTCTGTGTGTGTAGAGTGCAGTGGGGTCACCTGTAGCATGATATTTACTCAAGGTCCCTGTTGAGGCCATTCCCATGGGTGCCAAACTTTGCTATCAGCTTCTGCTTGGCCATTCTGCGTTGTTGCGTACCCCAACGTCCGCCTTAGAGGATGATCACCTGAAGGTCCAAGGCCGAAGGGCCAGAACTGCGATTTGAGGGAACACTCTTGCTTCGTGGTTATTGCACAATGTCCATTCATCCATTGTCGTAGCATCTGCTCGGTCTTGCTAATGTGCCATGCCTCAGGGCATCATTGCCTGCAGCGTATGAGATAAGCAGTGGTGGCCAAATCACATGAGTACCTGGTGGGAGGTGTCTCCACGTGTAATGGTGGTATCTGTGGCAAGACTCTGACACATCTTGCAGCGTTCACCGTGACAGGGTTGTATGGTGTTGTCCTGAAGGCTGGGCAGTCTGCTGCAAACAATGATCTGTTTAAGGTTTGGTGGTTGTTTAAAGGCGAGAAGTGGAAGCGTGGGGATGGTTCTCATTAATAGTGTGTTGCAGGCTGTGAAGAACATGATGTAGTCGTTCAGCTCCCGGGAAGTACTGGACTACGAAGGGTATCCTGTGTATTGCGGTTTGTGTCTATCTCATGAGGAACTTATTACGGTTTCCTGCTGTGTCACAGTAGAACTGGTTGTCGATGAGTTGGGCATCATACCATGTTCTTATGAGGGCAACATTGAACACTTCCAAGTGTCCGTCATGTTCCTCCTCATCCGAACAGATCATGTGTATGTGGAGGAGTTGTCCATAGAGAATGGCTGTTTTAATATGTTTCAGATGGAAGCTAGAGAAGCACAGCATTGTGAGGTTATCTGTGGGTTTGTGGTAGAGTGAGGTGCTGAGGTACCCATCCTTGGTGGAGATGCATGTGTCCAAGAGACAAGATATTAAAGAGTAGGCTATGGTGAGTTTGATGGTGGGATGAAACTCGTTGATATCACAATGTAGTTGTTTCAATGACTCCTTGACATGGGTCCTGAGGAAGAAAATATCATGAATATATTTGGTGTGTGGTGCTGGTTGGAGGTCCTGTGCAGAAAAGAAGTCTTGTCCGAACTTGTGCATGAAAATGTTGGCACATTGGGGTGCAAATGTGGTCCCCATAGCCTTTCCGTCTGTCTGGATGAAGAACCGGTTGTCAAAGGTGAAAACATTGTGGTTGAGGATGAAACGGATGAGTTGTAAGAAGGTGTTCGGAGATTGGCAGTTGTTGGTATTGAGTACTCAGGCTGTTGCTGTGATGCCATCGTTGTGAGGGATGCTGGTGTAGAGTGCTGACATCTCCATTGTGACGAGGAATGTTCCCAGTTCGACTGGTCTGTGGATGTTGAGTTTCTGTAAGAAATCAGTAGTGTTGCAACAGAAGCTGGGGGTCCACTTTACAATGGGCTTCAAGATGCCATTGAGATAGCCAGAGAGGTTCTCACATAGGGTGCCATTGCCTGTTATGATAGGATTTCCTGGTGTGTTGGCTTTGTGTATCTTCAGAAGGCAGTAGAAGTAACCTATGCGAGAAGTATTTGGGATGAGGACACGTAGGGAACGCTGAACGACTGGATGCAAAGTCCTGATCAATGTGTTTCATTCACGGGTGTGCTCTTTGGTCAGATCAGCTGGTAGTTGCATGTAGTGTTCCTGGTTGTTCAGTTATCGGTATACTTTCTTACAGTAGTCCATTCTCTCCTGAATGACGATGGCTCCTCCTTTATCTGCTGGTTTGATGACAATGTTATGATGGGTTTTGAGAGCCTGGATGGCATTGCGTTGTGATTGGCTGATGTTTTGCTCTCCCTTGTGGGTACAGCTGCTGAACCTGGCATTTATACATTTCCTGGCAGTTTGGGCATATGTGTCAAGTCCAGGGCAGTGGCCTTCCGGTGGGGTCCACATCGATCCCTTCTTTGGTTGCTCCTCTACAGATCCCTGTGATGACTGTTCCAGTTCGTCAGTGGACTCATTGGGATCACTGCTGACGTTTTGAAAGAATTCCTGGAGTCTCATCATCTAATGACTTCCTCTGTGTCTGCTACTAGAACCACAGGGTCCATTTTGGTGGTGGGGCAGCAATTGAGGCCTCTGCTAAGAACTTCGATCTCTTCTAGTTGGAGGGTATGGTCCGATAAGTGACAATTGATTTCTCTGTGGTGGTAACATTTTCAACCATGGTGCCAGGGTGGAGGCGCTTGGCTACTGCTGGTGGTAATGCCAAGTTTCTCCAGTTTCTTGTTCTTCGTAGACATGTATGTGGTGTCATTCTGTTGCCCTCTCTGGTTGGCAGTATCCTGAAAATGTGTTGCTAGTCAAAGCACAGCAGGCCAGGCAGCATCTCAGGAATAGGGAATTCGACGTTTCGAGCATAAGCCCTTCATCAGGAATGAGAGAGAGTAGCCAAGCAGGCTAAGATAAAAGGTAGGGAGGAGGGACTTGGAGGAGGGGCGATGGAGGTGGGATAGGTGGAAGGAGGTCAAGGTGAGGGTGATAGGCCGGAGTGGGGTGGGGACGGAGAGGTCAGGAAGGAGATTGCAGGTTAGGAGGGCGGTGCTGAGTTGAGGGAACCGACTGAGACAAGGTGGGGGGAGGGGAAATGAGGAAACTGGAGAAATCTGAATTCATACCTTGTGGTTGGAGGGTTCCCAGGCGGAAGATGAGGCGCTCCTCCTCCAGCCGTCATGTTGTTGTGTTCTGCCGGTGGAGGAGTCCAAGGACCTGCATGTCCTCGGTGGAGTGGGAGGGAGAGTTAAAGTGTTGAGCCACGGGGTGGTTGGGTTGGTTGGTCCGGGCGGCCCAGAGGTGTTCTCTGAAGCGTTCCGCAAGTAAGCGGCCTGTCTCACCAATATAGAGGAGGCCACATCGGGTGCAGCGGATGCAATAGATGATGTGTGTGGAGGTACAGGTGAACTTGTGGCGGATATGGAAGGATCCCTTGGGGCCTTGGAGAGAAGTGAGTGTGGAGGTGTGGGCGCAAGTTTTACATTTCCTGCGGTTGCAGGGGAAGGTGCCGGGGGTGGAGGTTGGGTTGGTGGGGGGTGTGGATCTGACGAGGGAGTCACGAAGGGAGTGGTCCTTGCGGAACGCTGATAGGGGAGGGGAGGGAAATATATCCTTGGTGGTGGGGTCCGTTTGGAGGTGGCGGAAATGACGGCGGATGATACGTTGTATACGGAGGTTGGTGGGGTGGTAGGTGAGAACCAGTGGGGTTCTGTCTTGGTGGCGGTTGGAGGAGCGGGGCTCAAGGGCGGAGGAGCGGGAAGTGGAGGAGATGCGGTGGAAGGCATCGTCGATCACGTCTGGGGGGAATCTGCGGTCCTTGAAAAAGGAGGCCATCTGGGCTGTGCGGTGTTGGAACTGGTCCTCCTGGGAGCAGATGTGGCGGAGACGAAGGAATTGGGAATATGGGATGGAGTTTTTGCAGGGGGCAGGGTGGGAGGAGGTGTAGTCCAGGTAGCTGTGGGAGTCAGTCGGTTTATAGTAGATATCTGTGTTGAGTCGGTCGCCCGAGATAGAGATGGAAAGGTCTAGGAAGGGGAGGGAGGAGTCTGAGACAGTCCAGGTGAATTTAAGGTCGGGATGGAAGGTGTTAGTAAAGTTGATGAACTGTTCAACCTCCTCGTGGGAGCACGAGGCAGCGCCGATACAGTCATCGATGTAGCGGAGGAAAAGGTGGGGGCTGGTGCCAGTGTAGTTGCGGAAGATGGACTGTTCCACATATCCTACGAAGAGGCAGGCATAGCTGGGGCCCATGCGGGTGCCCATGGCAACTCCTTTAGTTTGGAGGAAGTGGGAGGATTGAAAAGAGAAGTTATTCAGGGTGAGGACCAGTTCAGTCAGTCGAAGGAGGGTGTCAGTGGAAGGGTACTGGTTGGTGCGGCGGGAAAGGAAGAAGCGGAGGGCTTTGAGTCCTTCGTGATGGGGGATGGAGGTGTACAGGGACTGGAACTGTACTGCTGTATCTTGAATGCAAGCAGAGAGTGTGGACTCTATCTTGATTTCAAGGTCACGGCATCTGCTGTAGAGTTGGTGCAGGAGATGATTGAGGAGTTTGTGAGAGGTGCGGTGGCAAAGTCTCTCCAGGTAGTCTGTGTTGTAGGTCGACTTGAGTGGGTTCGTGATCCATAAGCCTTTTGGGATCTTTCCTGCTTTTCTGCAGAAACTTGATGCCTGTGTCGATAGGCGCGATCTTCTTGGAAATCCTCTCCACTTTGAGCCAGCAGTTCATGGTATCGATGGTAGCCACAACCACTTTAGAAATAGAATCATTCTAACTCAACACTGGGACACTGACAGACCTCACACCTTAATGCATTGTCTCAGCTGAGATGGCACCTATTGTTAGAAAAGCTAGACCTTTCTTGAGAATATAATTTAAAAGAAGCTCTGGGATTGACATATCAAAGAACAGAAACCAACAAATCTCATCCTAAAATATGAAGACTTGATCTAAAATTGTTTAATGTATCATCTCATCTCCATGACACTGTCCTCATTCGACTAAAAGTCTGTGTCTTATGATCTTATTCTCCACAAACACCAGATGAAGAGGCAGTTCTTTGAAAGCTAGTGCTTCCAAATAAACCTGTGAGACTATAATCTGCTACTGGATGATTCAATGGATTACTTCAGCCCCAACATTGATTATACTTTGGAGATCTCAAGTCTGTTGCTTGCCTTCTTATCAGAAGTAGCTGCCTTGTTCCTTGTTACATTTGAAGTTACCTGTCTGTTTACCCTGGAATTAAATCCTTTCCTTCAGGACAAGCCTTCTTCAGGCAGAATTAATTGCCCATTTGTCATGAGGCAGCAGGTTATCAAACAATGTTATCTCCTCTCTCCCAGGAAACTGTTGGTTTATGCTGCCTCTTTCTAGTTATAGTTAATTAGCACTTCGCTTTTAATTCCTTTATAACACTTTCTCCTTGTCCCTTTCATCTTGAGAAACAGTTTATTCCAGAAAGAGTAATTGCTGATTCCTTCAATCCATGAAGTTGCTAAATTCTGAAGTTTATACTGTCACAGATTCCCTTTGACAATTAATGTAAACAACGGGAGGATAAAAAGTAATGAAATCATACTTACGTAGTACAGAGCTTTGGTAAGGCTATACCTGGAGCACTGTATGCCATTTTGCTCTCTATATTTAAGAAAGGATATCCATGCATTGCAAAAGTCAATTGGATTGGTTCCTGGGGTGATAGGATTATTTTATGATGATGAGGATAATTTGGGAAAATCATCCCAAGGAAGAAGAAGAAGGACATGGCAATCATGGCTGTTAATGATTTGGCAGCACTGTGGCTCAGTGGTTATCAGTGCCGCCTCACAGCACCACGGACCCGGGTTCGATTCCACCCTCAGGTGACTCTCCATGTGGAGTTTGCACATTCTCCCCATGTCTGCGTGGCTTTCCTCTGGGTGCTCCGGTTTCCTCCCACAGTCCAATGATGTGCAGGTTAGGTGAATTGGCCATGCCAAAATTGTACATAATGTTAGGTGTATTAGTCAGAGGGAAGTGGGTCTGGGTGGGTTACTGTTCGGAGGGTCAGTGTGGACTTGTTGGACCAAAGGGCCTGCTTCCATACTGAAGGGAATCTAATCAATGGAAGTCAGGACAGCATAAAAGCAAAAGAAAAAGCAGACAATGTGATGAACATTAGTGGGAAGCCAGAAGATTGGGATTTAACAACCAGCAGAGGATAACTGAAAAGAAGCAATAAGATGAAACGTGAAAGTAAGCGATTAAGTAAAATAAAAGTTCTTTTAGATATATGAGAGATCAAGAGTAGATATTGAACTACTAAAAAATAAGGCTGGAAAAGTAGTAATGGGGTGCAACGAAATGGCAGGGGATTTGAATAGGTACTTTGCATCCGTTTTCAGAGAGGAAGACACCAGCAGCAAACCAGAACTTCAAGTGAGTCAGGGGGCAGAGGTGTTTGTAGTGGCGCCATCACTGAGGAGAAGATACTGGGGAAGCTGACATGTCTGAAGATGGATAAATCACCTGGACCAGATGTACAACACCCTTGAATTCTTATGGAGAAAGCTGAGGAGATTGAGGAGGAATTGGTGGTGATCTTTCAGGATTTACTGGAGTCAGGGAGGACTGGAAAATGGATAACTCCCTCTCAAAGAAGGGAGGGAGGCAAAAGACAGAAAATATAAGGCTGTTAGCCTGATCTTAGTTGTTGCTAAGATTTTAGAGTTCATATTAAGGATGAGATTGTGAAGTACTTGGAAGTGCACATAAAATAGGGCTGTATCAGCATGGCTTCATTTAGGGAAGATCATGCCTGACAAATTTGTTAGAATCCTATGAGAAGGTAATGAGCAAGTTAGACAAAGGAGGGTCAGTGGACATATTCTATTTGGATTTACAGAAGACCTTCAACAAGGAGGCGCACAGGAGACTGCTTTATTGGACAAGAGCCCATGGTGTTAGGGACAAGATACTGGCATGTATAGAGGATTGGCTGACTGGTATAAGGCAGAGAGTGGGGATAAAGGGGTCGGTTATGAGTGGAGAGGTCCATGTTGGAATCACAACTATTCATGTTATACATTAACGATCTGGATGAATAGCTAAGAGCACGATTACTAAGTTTGCAGAAGACTGAAAGATGGGTGGAGGGACAGACAGTGTCAAGGAAGTGGGGAGCTGCCAAAGGACTTGATCAGAGACAAAAAATTTGCAGATGCTGGAATCCAAGGTAGACAAGCAGGAGGCTGGAAGAACACAGCAAGCCACACAGCATCAGGAAGTGGAGAAGTCAACGTCTCCGGTGTAACCCTTCTTCAGGACTGGGATGGGTGTAAAGGGAGCTACAGATAAAAGGGGGGTGGGGAATGGTTTTGGGTGGAGAGAGGGGCAGGGTGGTGAGGTAGTGATAGGTGAACACAGGTAAAGGGCACAGCATGGTTGGACGATGGGAGGAGTGAATCTGGTTGGTAGCTGGAAGGTACAGTAGATCAGAGGAATAGAAGGGAGGGCAAGTGGCTGGAAAGGGAGTCAGGGGATGGAAAGGGAGTCCTCCAGGCTGTAGGCTACCCAGGCGGAAGATGAGGTGTTGTTCCGCCAATAGAACATAGAACATAGAACATAGAAAGATACAGCGCAATACAGGCCCTTCGGCCCTCGATGTTGCGCCGACCGAATCCTACCTAACCTACACTAGCCCAATAACTTCCAAATGCCTATCCAATGCCCGCTTAAATGACCATAAAGAAGGAAAGTTCACCACTGCTACTGGCAGGGCATTCCATGAACTCACAACCCGCTGTGTAAAGAATCTACCCCTAACATCTGTCCTATACCTACCACCCCTTAATTTAAAGCTGTGTCCCCTAGTAACACCTGACTCCATTAGCGGTAAAAGGTTCTCAGTGTCGACCCTATCTAAACCCCTAATCATCTTATACACCTCTATCAAATCTCCCCTAAACCTTCTCTTCTCCAATGAGAACAGCCCCAAGTGCCTCAGCCTTTCCTCATAAGATTTTCCTACCATTCCAGGCAACATCCTGGTAAACCTCCTCTGCACTCGTTCCAATGCCTCCACATCCTTCCTATAGTATGGTGACCAAAACTGCACACAATACTCCAGATGAGGCCGCACCAGAGTCTTATACAGTTGCAACATGACCTCAGGACTCCGGAACTCAATTCCTCTACCAATAAAGCCCAGTACACCATATGCCTTCCTCACAGCACTATTTACCTGGGTGGCAACTTTCAGAGATCTGTGTACATGGACACCAAGATCCCTCTGCTCATCCACACTACCAAGTAGCCTACCATTAGCCCAGTAATCCATCTTCTTGTTACTCCTACCAAAGTGAATGACTTCACACTTAGCTACATTGAATTCCATTTGCCACATTTCTGCCCAGCTCTGCAACTTATCTATATCCCGCTGTAACCTACCACTTCCTTCCTCACTATCCACAACTCCACCGACTTTTGTGTCATCCGCAAACTTGCTTACCCAGCTTTCAAGCCCTTCCTCTAGATCATTTATAAAGATAACAAAAAGCAATGGTCCCAAAACAGATCCTTGTGGTACGCCGCTAGTAACTGCACTCCAAGATGAACATAGTCCATCAACTACTACCCTCTGTCTCCTTCCAGCCAGCCAATTCCTAATCCAAACCTCTAATGTATCCTCAATGCCATACCTCCGTAGTTTTAGCATTAGCCTACCATGGGGAACCTTATCGAACCTTATTTTACTAAAATCCATATACACAACATCTACTGCTTTACCCTCGTCCACTTCCTTAGTCACCTTCTCAAAGAACTCAATAAGGTTTGTGAGGCACGACCTGCCCTTCACAAAACCATGCTGGCTATCCTTGATCACGTTATTCCTATCCAGATGTTCATAAATCTTATCCCTTACCATTCTCTCTAAGACTTTGCCCACCACTGAAGTCAGACTCACTGGCCTATAGTTACTAGGGCTATCCCTACTCCCTTTCTTGAACAAGGGGACCACATTCGCTATCCTCCAGTCCTCTGGTACTATTCCCGTTGACAATGACGACATAAAAATCCAGGCCAATGGCTCTGCTATCTCCTCCCTAGCTTCCCATAGGATCCTAGGGTAAATGCCATCAGGCCCAGGAGACTTATCTATTTTCATCCTCTCCAATATTCCCAGAACCTCTTCCCTGCATATTTCCAGGCCATCCATTCTAATCATTTGTGACTCCATATTCACATCAGCAACAGTGTCCTGTTCCTGAGTGAATACTGATGAAAAGTATTGATTTAGTGTCTCTCCAATCTCCTCCGCCTCCACACACAACTTCCCACTACTATCCTTGACTGGACCGATACCTACCCTAGTCAACCTTTTATTCCTGACATACCTATAGAAAGCCTTTGGGTTTTCCCTAATCCTACCAGCTAAAGACTTTTCATGAGCCCTTCTCGCTTCTCTTAGCTCTCTCTTTAGATTCTTCCTGGCTACCTTATAACTCTCTATCGCCCCAACTGAACCTTCACGCCTCATCTTTACATATGCCGCCTTCTTCCCTTTCACAAGGGATTCCAATTCCTTACTAAACCACGGCTGCCTCACAAGGCCCTTTACACCATGCCTGACTGGTACATACTTATCGAGGACACGTAGTAGCTGCTCCTTGAACAATCCCCACATCTCATTAGTGTTCTTCTCCTGAAGCCTGTTTTTCCAATCCATACATCCTAAGTCATGCCTCACTGCATCATAATTTCCCTGCCCCCAGCTATAACTCTTGCCCTGCGGCGCACACTTATCCCTCTCCATCACTAAAGTAAAAGTCACCGAGTTGTGGTCACTGTCCCTGAAGTGCTCACCTACCTCCAAGTCTAACACCTGGCCTGGTTCATTACCTAGAACCAAATCCAGTATAGCCTCACCTCTTGTTGGCCTGTCTACATATTGTGTCAGGAAACCCTCCTGCACACATTGGACAAACACCGACCCATCTAATGAACTCGAGCTATAGCTCTCCCAGTCAATATCTGGGAAGTTAAAGTCCCCCATAACAACCACCCTGCTACCTTCACTCTTTTCCTGAATCATCCTCGCAATATTATCCTCTACTTCTCTAGGACTATTAGGAGGCCTGTAGAAAACACCTAACAGGGTGACCTCACCTTTCCTATTTCTAACCTCAGCCCAAACTACCTCAGATGGCAAGTCCTCTTCCATCGTCCATTCCACTGCTGTAATACTATCTTTGACAAGTAATGCCACACCTCCCTCTTTTTTACCCCCATGTCTGATCCTACTAAAACATTTAAACCCTGGAACCTGCAACAGCCATTCTTGTCCCTGTTCTACCCACGTCTCTGTAATGGCCACAACATCGAAGTCCCAGGTACCAACCCACGCTGCAAGTTCACCTACCTTATTTCTTATACTTCTGGCATTGAAGTATACACACTTCAATCCACCCTTCTGTTTACAGGCACCCTCCTTCGAGATCGCTGCATTATTCATAACCTCCCTACACTCAAGGTCCTGTACCCTAAAGCTACAGTCCAGGTTCCCATGCCCCGGCGGAGTTAGTTTAAACCCTCCCAAAGAGCACTAGCAAACCTCCCCCCAAGGATACTGGTGCCCCTCAGGTTCAGGTGTAGACCATCCTTTTTATAGAGGTCCCACCTTCCCCAGAAAGAACCCCAGTTGTCCAGAAACCGGAATCCCTCCCTCCTGCACCATCCCTGTAGCCATGCATTTAACTGCTCTCTCCCTATTCCTCGACTCTCTATCACGTGGCACGGGTAACAAACCAGAGACTACAACTCTGTTTGTTCTAACTCTGAGCTTCCAACCTAGCTCCCTGAAAGCCTGTCTGACATCCTCACCCCTCTTCCTACCTATATCGTTGGTGCCAACGTGGACCACGATCTGGGGCTGCTCCCCCTCCCCCTTAAGGACCCAATGTGCAGTCTGATTCACTGTGGCAATGGAGGAATCCGAGGATGGTCATCTTGGAAAGGGAGTGGGAAGGGGAATTAAACTGGGCAGCGACTGAGAGGTCTGGTCAGCCCCTGCTGGCCCAGCTGAGATGCTTGGTGAAATGTTCCCTTAGTTTATATTTGGTCTCCCTGATGTAGAGAAGATGACATAGGGGAGCACCGGATACAGTAAACTAGGTTGGAGGAGAGGCTGGTGAATCTTTGTCTCACCTGGAAGGACTGTTTGGGGCCCTAGTTGCAGGTGAAGGGGGTGGTGTGCCAGCAGGTTTTAATGTTCTTGGTGGTGGGGTCTAACTGGAGTTGGCGGAAGTGTTTAAGGATGATATATTGGATGCGGAGACTGGTGGGGTGTTGGGTGAGGGCAAGGTGGACCCTGGCTTTATTGTATTGGGGGGGTTTAGAGCAGCGGAGTGGGGAATGGAGGAGGTTTGGTGGAGGGCTGCCTGGATGACAGAGGAAGGATTAGCACCTTCTTCAATATAAGTGGACATCTGGGATGTTTGGGAGTGGAATGTCTCCTCATCCGAGCAGATGCAGCGGAGGTGGAGGAGTTGGAAAAAGGGGATGTGGTTCTTGCAGGATACTAGGTGGGAGAAGGTGTAGTCCAGGTAGTTATGGGAGTCTGTGGGTCTATAGTAAACATCCATTTCCATCTCTGGTGACAGTCTCCAGACAGGGTTCCCCCTTCTCCTCACCTACCACCCCACCAGTCTCTGCATCCAATATTTCATCTTTAAATACTTGCGCTAACTCCAATTAGACCCCACCACCAAGAACATCTTCCCCCCCACCCCTCTCTGCCTTCCACCCGGACCATTCCTTCGCCAATCTTTTCGTGCCACTCTCCCCCACTCTCTGAATCCCCTGGTACCTTCCCCTGCAATCATAAAAGATGCAAACCTGCAGGCACATCACCCCCATCCAGGGCCCTAAAGTCCTATTCTAAATTTTTAAAATGGGGTAAGTCTTTGGAAATATAAAACACAAACTGACTTGGAAGTCCTAATTTAGGATTCTCTTAAGGTTAACATGCATGTTCAGTTGGCAGTTAGGAAGGCAAATGTAATTCTAGCATTCACTTCAAGAGGGAAGGAATACAAGAGCAGAGATTCACTGCTGAGGTTGTATAAAGTTCTTGTCAAACTGTGTTTGTTATATGGTGAGAAGTTTTTGGCTATGTATCGAAGGAAGAATGTGCTAGGGTGGAAGACATTTCAGAGGAGGTTTACAAGAATGATGTCAGGGATGAAGGGCTTGTCATGTGAGGAGCATCTGGGGACTCTGGTTCTGTACTCGATGGAGTTTATAGGGATGAGGGGTAAGATCTTATTCAAACTTACAGAATATTGAGAATGGATAAGATGTTTCCACGACTAAGAGAATCAAGGGCACAGCCTCAGAGTGAAGGGAGCACCCTTTAGAACTAAGATAAAGAGGAGTTTTCAGCCAGAGGGTGGTTAATCTATGGAACCCATTGGTGCAGAGGACTGAGGACTAAATATTGAGTGTATTTAAACTGAGATAGATTAGTTCTTGCTTAGTAAGGGGATCAAGTATGACAGGGAGAAGGCAGGAGAATGGGGTTGAGATACATATCAGCCATGATTTAATGAACTGATTGGCCAAATTCTGTTCCTACATCTCATGGGCTGATGAATGAATGAGTAAATAGGGTCAAAACTCTCAGTCATTTTGAAGAATATGTGGTAATTTCTTTGAAACTCATAACATTCCAAAGTTGCTTGACAGGATAGACTCTGAGTGATGATTTCTCCTGCTCGGGGAATCTGGAAGACATGGGCACAGTTTCAGGACAGGAAGCCAACTATTTTAATCAAAGATGAGGAGAAATGTCTTCAGTCAAAGTGTTGTGAATCTTTGAAATTTTGTATTCCCCAGAATATAAGAACTGGATACTCAAGTGTGGGACATACTCAAGGCTTTTTTTTTCCTCTCAGGGAATCAAGAGATATGAGTAGCAGGTGGGAAAGTTGAGTTGAGTCAAAGGTCGATAATGATTGTACACAATGGTGCTGTGGGCTCTATGGGCCACATGATCTATTCACACACATGTTCTTAGATGGATCTGGGGACAGTTACATTACCTTGCAGTTGCAAGAGACAACTGACACCATCTATCATACAATTACTAATATCCTTGGGAAAGTCAGCTTGTTCTATTAATTATTAACAATACAGTGCAAATCTCAGGCTGGAGACTGCCAGTGAGATCCACCTGGCAACTTAACATTCAATATTTTGATGCATTTTTCTTTCACTTTTTGTCCCTTCTACAGCAGCAATGTGCCTGCGATTTTAATTTCCACCACAGAAGAGTTAGGACAAAGAAGGGACTGGCTGGACATTTCAGCTGCCAATAATAACAGTCAAATATAAAACACAAACTGACTTGGAAGTCCTAATTTCTTGAAGCCTTCCTAAATGATTTCAACGGATTATGAATTTATCCTTCTCCCAGCCAAATAATTGTCCTTCTGCCTGTCAGATAGCCTGCGATCCCGAAGGGAGACAAATATTTGCATTTTTATGTTTAAAATATTTTGAAAAGACATAGAAATCGGGGAACTCAGGGCCAGATTGCGAATCAAATCTGGGATCGTCCAGTCCAACTTTGTCAACACCGTACACAGTAAACCTAAAATAGCACACAGATAAAATATTGCCAGCAAATGTTGAACACAATGCAATGTTCCAGGAACACTATAGAAATCACGAACAATAAATCGGAATAAAAATGAGCTTGATTTCTACATTAAAGGTTATCAGCAAACTGCAGTATAATTCTGGAGCTGGCTGAGAGTTCAGTCATTCCTGCTTGTTGATAATTCCAATAACTAATTCCGCAACAGAAAGAAATGAACCAAAACACCAGAAGTAAAATATGTTAGCGCTAACAAGTTTTCCAAAAGTTTTGGGTTTACTGTAGTGCTTGAACCCGAGGACAAGACGATGGGACGTTGACATAAATCAGCTTTCTATTCTCTCTAGAAATCCGATTGGATTGAATTTATTTTCCAAATAAATTCCAGATTTTCAAAACAATATCCCCTACCATTTTCCAGCAATTTTTCTTGAATTGTGATTAAATTCTTACCAGCCGGAATTGCTTTTCACTTTCCCAACCTCTGCTCCTTCCTTCTCCTTCCCGGTTCTTATCCCGTTCCTTTTTAGGAAATGTTATCTTCCAGTTTTAACAGTTTGAGTCCGCGAGAAATGGTTGTGTTTGGGATAAAGACAACAGAATAGCTGCAGCGACCACACTTGGCTCAGCAATGGGAGTGTCCCCTGAAAGGTGGGTCAGTGACGGAATACAATTCCTCGGAAACCTGGTGCAACACAAGTCGCTGTGGGATTTCACCAGTCTGGGTTCAGAGTCACCACTATTGTGAGGAAGGTATGTGAGTGGAATACTGAGCAAGGGCCAGCTTCACTCCTTCGGCTAGTCAAATAATGAACCGTGTAAATAGTATGTGTTTCAACTAATGACAGGCTTTCGAATCCTGCACAATAGAATGGAAATAGTGAAGTTTCAACATACAGGGAGAACTAACCATTTGGATACAGAACTGGCTCAAAGGGAGAAGGCAGAGGGTGATAGTGGAGGGTTGCTTTTCAGACTGGAGGCCTGTGACCAGCAGTGTGCCACAAGGATCCATGCTGGGTCCACTGCTTTTTGTCATTTATATAGAGTCATAGAGATGTACAGCTTGGAAACAGACCCTTTGGTCCAACCCGTCCATGCCGACCAGATATTCCAACCCAAACTAGTCCCACCTGCCAGCACCCGGTCCATATCCCTCCAAACCCTTCCTATTCATATAGATAATATATCGAGATGCCTTTTAAATATTGCAATTGTACCAGCCTCCATCGCTTCCTCTGTCAGCTCATTCCATACATTCACCACCCTCTGTGTGAAAAAGTTGCCCCTTAGGTTTCTTTTAAATCTTTCCCCTCTCACCCTAAACCTATGCCCTCTAGTTCTGGACTCCCTGACTCCAGGGAAAAGACTTTGCCTATTTATTCTATCAATGCCCTTCATGATTTTGTAAACCTCTAAAAGGTCACCCATCAGCCTCTGACACTCCAGGGAAAACAGCCCCAGCCTGTTCAGTCTCTCCCTATAGCTCAAATCCTTCAACCCTGGCAATATCTTTGTAAATCTTTTCTGAACCCTTTCAAGTTTCACAACATCCTTCCCTTAGGAAGGAGACCAGAATTGCACGCATATTCCAACAGTGGCCTAACCAATTTCCTGTACAGCCGCAACATGACCTCCCAACACCTGTGCTCAATACTCTGACCCATAAAGGAAAGTATACCAAACGCCTTCTTCACTATCCTATCTACCTGCAACTCCACTTTCAAGGAGCTATGAACCTGCTCTCCAAGGTCTCTTTGTTCAGCAATACTCCCTAGGATCTTACCATTGAGTGTATAAGTCCTGCTAAGATTTGCTTTCCCAAAATGCAGCACCTCACATTTATCTGAATTAAACTCCATCTGCCACTTCTCAGCCCATTGGCCCATCTGATCAAGATCCTGTTGTGATCTGAGGTAACCTTCTTCGCTGTCCACTACACCTCCAATTTTGGTGTCATCTGCAAACTTACTAACTATACCTCCTTATGCTCACATCCAAATCATGTAAATAAATGATGCAAAGTAGTGGACCCAGCACCAATCCTTGTGGCACTCCACTGGTCACAGGCCTCCTGTCTGAAAAACAACCCTCCACCACCACCCTCTGTCTTCTACCTTTGAGCCATTTCTGTATCCAAATGGCACGTTCTCCCTTTATTCCATGAGATCTAACCTTGCTAATCAGTCTCCCATGGCGAACCTTGTCGCACGCCTTACTGAAGTCCATATAGATCACATCTACTGCTCTGCCCTCATCAATCCTCTGTGTGATGTTAACATAGGAGGTATAGTTATTAAGTTTGCAGATGACACCAAAATTGGAGGTGTAGTGGACAGCGAAGAAGGTTACCTCAGATCACAACAGGATCTGGACCAGATGGGCCAATGAGCAAAGGAATAAATGTGAGGTGCTGCATTTTGGAAAGGTGAATCATGCAGGACTTATACACTTCACGGTAAGGTCCTGGAGAGTGTTGTTAAACAAAGAAACCTTGGAGTGCAGGTTCCTAGTTCCTTGAAAGTGGAGCCACAGGTAGATGGGATAGTGAAGAAAGCATTTGGTATGCTTTCCTTTATTGGTCAAAGCATCCAGTATAGGAGTTGGGGAGTCATGTTGCAGCTATACAGGACATTGGTTTGGCCGCTTTTGGAATATTGTGTGCAATTCTGGTCTCCCTCTTTTGGAAGGATGTTGTGAAAGGGTTGAGAAAAGATTTACAAGGATGTTGCCAGGGTTGGTGGTTGAGCTGTAGAGATAGGCTGGGGCTGTTT
Source organism: Hemiscyllium ocellatum (assembly GCF_020745735.1). Lineage (NCBI taxonomy): Eukaryota > Metazoa > Chordata > Chondrichthyes > Orectolobiformes > Hemiscylliidae > Hemiscyllium > Hemiscyllium ocellatum. The sequence goes on along the minus strand of NC_083411.1, from coordinate 98,004,820 downwards.
TCTCTAGAGCGTTGGAGGCTGAGGGGTGACCTCATAGAGGTTTATAACATCATGAGGAGCATGGATAGGGTAAATAGACAAGATCTTTTCCCTGGATAGGGGAATCCAGAACTAGAGGTGGCACGGTGGCACAGTGGTTAGCACTGCTGCCTCACAGCGCCAGGGACCTGGGTTCAATTCCCGCCTCAGGTGACTGACTGTGTAGAGTTTGCACGTTCTCCCCGTGTCTGCGTGGGTTTCCTCCGGGTGCTCCGGTTTCCTCCCACAGTCCAAAGATGTGCGGGTCAGGTGAATTGGCCATGCTAAATTGCCTGTAGTGTTACGTAAGGGGTATATGTTGGGGTATGGGTGGGTTGCGCTTCGGCGGGTCGGTGTGGACTTGTTGGGCCGAAGGGCCTGTTTCCACACTGTAAGTAATCTAATCTAATCTAGAGGGCATAGATTTCTTGTGCGAGGGGAAAGATTTGAAGGGATCTAAGGAATAAGATTTTCATGCAGAGGGTGATGAATGTATGGAATGAACTGCCAGAGGAAGTGGTGGTACTGGTACAATTATAGCGTTTAAAAAGTTTATGAATATGAAGAGTTTAGAGAGATATGGCTGAGTGCTGGCAAATAGGTTAAAATCTTCGAGTAAAAAATGAGGTCTGCAGATGCTGGAGATCACAGCTGCAAATGTGTTGCTGGTCAAAGCACAGCAGGTTATGCAGCAGAGATGCTGCCTAACCTGCTGTGCTTTGACCAGCAACACATTTGCTGCTGGCAAATAGGACTAGATTAGTTTATGATATCTGGTTGGCATGGGTGAGTTGGAATGAAGAGTCTATTACTCCATGTCCTCAAATGTTGGAATATATTAATATATTACAGAGGAACCTTGATTATCCAGCATTCGATTAACCGAATATCAGATTATTTGGCAAGATTGCAAAGTCCCGATTCTTGGCTAACCTATGTAATCCGGCACTTGATTATCCGGAATTTGATTAACCGATCGAAATACTCCCCGCCCGTGTTCCTCGGCTAACCAAGATTAATGCAGACAGTTACTCTCCCTGCAAACTATTATGACATGATAGAAGTATCTTACATTGGTATAATAATATTATCGCCAGCACTGCAATGAAGTGCAGCTTTGAGAAGTCCTGCCAACGCATGCGAATGGATGTGAGGTGATGGGTGATGTACTCTAAAATGAACTGATAAGAATTAAAAGAATTGCGTAACATTGCTCCTGTGAGTGTGCAAATGTATAGTATTCTCTGAATAGATCGCTTTGTAAATGATCAATACAACTTTTCATTGTAATCTTGGTGGAGCAGTGAAGAAAATGCAATACCATTGCCCATTGCATGCTTCTGTAAATACATTGGAATGCTGACATTCTTCCAGGTTATGTGTACATGTTAAACATTGGGACAAGTGACAAGTTCTGAGTAAAAGCCCAAAATGTTTTTTTTAAATCTGTACGTGCCCAGCATCCTGTACGCTTGGATGGAGGACTTTGTCTCATAAACTTTAGTTTCCATCCACCTGTTGGTGCTATATTTGCTGACAGCAGATAACATCAGCTAATATGAGTACATACTAGGACGCATTATCAAAACTATGTGTAGAAATTAATTAAAACACAGTTGAGACAATAAGTTATGGGAGTGTTTTAATGTAAGTATTGTAACATATTTCTTTCCTTTAATCTTTCGAATAGCTGGGATAAGAAATGGTCACACACTGCATACAATTGAGCACTTCACTATCTTGTGTCATGCATTTTTGCATAGGCAAGATAAATATATTACAGGAAGTAAATTCAAAAGCCACAGGAGGGATAAACTGGTGAAAAAACATGGATGAAGTTGAGGTCAATTATGCAGTAACCTCAGCACTCCCGCAGCCCTTTCATGAAGTCAAAGCTACCCTCAGTGTTATAATCTGGTGTCATGACCATGGGCCAGAACCCCATAATTCAGTGGACAATTTTAACTTAGCCTGCTAATACAGGGGGCTAATACAGCCAAAATGTCCATGAATATAAAGTAAATGGTTATCTAGAGAAACACACACAGAATGTTAGAAGAGAAGTTCAATCAACAACTCTTCAAAGAGAAGAGGCAACTTAAAACAGATTGGATTGTGATCTCTTTTGCCTACAAAGATGATGAGGTGCAAGCTATCCCCTGCAGATTGTGTCCCTGCATGCAGATTTTTGTGGGGTTTTTTGCGAATATACAAGGACAGGGGCTAAAGAGTTACTTTCAACTCTGTTGGACTGTGCTAGTGAGACTGAATGTTTCCATGTATGCCACTGGGCTGTAATACATGTGTGTACTAAGTGTTTTAAGTGTTAGTATGTTGTGAAGGTCACAGACAAAAAACGATCTCCTGCGTTGGAGGTAAAGGGACCTTCTCAATCCGAATGTTAGCAGCTGGTTAGGCAGTTAACCAGTCAAAAAGAAACAGGATTTCAAAGAGCAGTATGTTCTGAATGTTGGAATTTGGTAATGTTTAAAAGGAATCAGTACAGCAGACTCTCAACCAATTTGCAAAGCTGAAAAATCTTTAAATTGACTGTACAACTATCAACATCAATGCTGCTGCTAACCTCCATTTTGCACCATTCACCTTTCTGTTCTTCATGAACAATAGAGACTGATCAGTAATTCTTTTTTAAAAACTCTTTTTTTGCCTCAATTTATTTCTAATCTGATGTGTTGCATTACTAATTTTTCTAGTAATTAATAAACCCACTCTTTGTAAACTGAAAACAAACTGGTTAAATTGGTTTCTTTTAAAACATAGGTTATTTTGGGCCTGAGAGAAAGATAGCTGCAAGAAAAGGTTTCTAAATTAACTGTGTGACCAATGAAGGGGACAGGTAAATAAAGAAAGGGAGCTAGTTCATCACTCCTCACTTGGGAGCTTAACTGTCTGGGGTATCCCATCTGGAACAGTAACAAATTGGGGAACCACCCCCAGGATCAGGGTTTAACACTTGTTCTAAATAGTTGGATTCATATCCTTTGCCATGCTGGAGAATTCGCCATGTCACAACACATTACTGCAGTGAGAAATCTGTCTTTGTGCAGATCTGTGGGCATGCTGAAGGAATACTAACAGCTATTCACGTCACTCCCTCTTCCCATTGTGAGATTCCTTGAACAGCATGTACAAGAAATAGAAGACATAAACCATGCATTTTCAAGAAGAGGAAATATTACATAAAAGTGCAATGGACCCACACATTGGTGATGTGAGAAAAATTGAATTGCCTGAAACTGTAAAGCATCCTGCCAGTTTTGCTTTGGTATGGGAAACATGAAGCTTATGAAGAGATGATGAACCATGGGTTTGGACAAAGAAGTGAGTTCAGTTGAAGGAAATTTCCAGTAGGACAGGGTATTGGCTCCATGGGAAAAGATTATTCTGTTTTTGGAAATATACTTCCACTGATTGAGTTCATATTTACAAAACTAATTTATTTAACGTAAAGTTGACCTCTTCATTTCCCTCTCAAACCCTTCTTACCCTTCTCACTGTATGGATAGTCTCCTTTGGAGTGATAAAGTACTGAACACAGCAGTCTATAATTAACATAGAATCTTGGCTTGATTGTCCTGGAGTACATCTCTTCATTTGTCAAGTCACCTGAGGTTGCTCATAGCATGCTCCACTAAGATCCTGTTGGAAGTATTCACGAGTCAGTCATTTTGTACTCTCTGTAAAGCTAAGATCTTCCTACTGTAAGTAATGAAACTGTACTTCAGGTGGGAGCAAATCAGGCCTCCTTACAATGTTACTTTTACTCCACAGGCCTAATTCCATGGCCTAAACACTGAACATCATAATTTCATTCTGTTGGTTAAGGACTTTAGATTGTTTGTAAAACAAGAATTGCACGTAATTTCATTGATTTCCTGTTGTTAGTTTCTTTCACTGTCTCTTCCCTAAAGCTGATTAATTGTTTTCTTTTACAAACCTTTGGTAAATATTTACCTTCAGCAAATTAACCTTTACACCAAGTAACAGAAGGCTATTCCAAAATGGACTTGTTAAATGAAGGTTTTGATCACAAAAAGGAAATACTCTATAAAATCAAAAACTAAATTTTCATATATTTCAAATCTATTCCTTTAGATTGCCTCTAATGTCAGCTATTAAGAATTGGAACTGATACTTAATATTCATTTTTGACATAGAAGAAACTATTCTCAGATTCCTGTTTGGTTGCTATTGTTACAAAGGGTCTTTATGGATAAAATTCCTCAGAAAACTTAAGTTTTGAAGGACTGTGAAAAACAGATTTTTTGTGAAAATACCTGGAATGATTTATTTTAGAAATGAGGGAATTGAAAGTTCACTGAGGACATGGAGAATTTATTTTGAACAAGTCTTCCCGTAAACCACATGATTGGTGATAAGTGTTTGCTTTGCTATAGACACCTGCAGAGGCTATTGGAACATGATCTGGTTGAGTTAGCAGGAGGCCTGCAAAGAAGAATGAGCTGAATTGAAGAAAGCTTGCTAACATGAACTTGCCCATTTAATCTCTGATAACTCTGGAGGAAAAAAAAACCCTGTTTTTGAGTTCAGAGCAAAACCTCTTTGATATTTTGCATAAGTGATTAAAGAAACTGTAGTGATTGTAATTAAATCAACCAGATGGGCCTCATAGAATATGGGTTCCCTGATTGGCGCTGTTAATTTGGTCCAGTCAGGGAGCCCTGGCTGACAGATAGGAACATGAATTTTCTCAGCGCTGTCACCCCAGGCAGGTACCGGGGCGGGCTGCCCCAGAGGTGGTCGAAAGGTGCTGAGGGTGATTAGTGAAGCCGGAAAGTGGGTAGGCTGTCCTGACCGCTGTCACCCCAGGCGGGGACCGGGGCGGGTTGTCCTAGAGGTGGTCGAAAGGTGTGTCAGGGTGGACTGAGAACTGGAAGAGGCATGGGGTGACCGAGAGCTGGAAGGTATGCGGGCTGTCTTAGAGTGGCTGGAAGGTGGGAGTGACGGGGTCTTGCTGGGTTTGTATTGTATGCACTTTTTTATGTAACTGGATTGTCCTTTTATGTACAAATGTCACTGTCACCGTCTTTATATGTGAAATTGAGATTTGAGGTTTGTCCTCATCTCCCTGTAAACTGGTTGAACGGTAAGGTTTGGGGCCTAGTTTTCCTGCTCCTCTCCCTTGTAAAATTGCTGTTGTATACAGCTGTAAATGTTAACTGTTTTTTTTGTAAACTGAAAATGTGTTGCTGGAAAAGCGCAGCAGGTCAGGCAGCATCCAAGGAGCAGGAGAATCGACGTTTCGAGCATGAGCCCTTCTTCAGGAATCCTGAAGAAGGGCTCATGCCCGAAACGTCGATTCTCCTGCTCCTTGGATGCTGCCTGACCTGCTGCGCTTTTCCAGCAACACATTTTCAGCTCTGATCTCCAGCATCTGCAGTCCTCACTTTCTCCTAGATAAGGACAGCTCCATACAATCCATTGTCCAATGGCCTGGCAGTAAAAGCACTCCAAAGTTTTGAAATACTTTAAAAAAAAACAGCCTACATCTTCACTAGAAACCAAACAGTCCTCATTCCTATTTGATTACAGGAACACCCCTCATGCAACCAAAGGGAGAGCAGGGCGTCTTGTATCAGTGATGAGCCTCCGCTGCCCCCACCATGCCTATGACTGCTGCATCTGTGCTGGAGCCATGGGCCAATTCTTACACACCTGGAGCCCCGATCGATGCTCATCTAGACAATGCTACCTTGGCCTTGGTCGTTATGGTTCTCCGCCATTCACACCAATGACTCTGCCGCTCATTCAGCCGTGGACCAGGACCCTCAGCTCAGCCTGTAAGTCTGGGCTGGGGGAATTCATCCTGAAATCTGCTCCTCATTCGTCGGGAGACCTTGAACTGGGGTGGAAATGTGTTTGTCTCAACCTGGCATTGCTAATGGGGAGAAGACTCCACACCAGGTTAAGTCTGATCTTCCCAGACCTTTGGGGGAGGGTGAAATGGCTTCAGGAATGACAATGCCGGACACAAGACTCCACTAAGTGAGGAAAATAATTTACTTGAGGGGATGCAGTTTGGTGTAGGAACCACAGTATTGGCTCTGCATGGTGATGCAGCATTGTCGAAGCAAGGTCTGATCCAGTGACCTATATAGTTTGGGTAGGTGCAACAGTCCTAAATAAGCATGTGGACAATATGAAAGCTGCAAATTCACAAACAATGTAGGCGGAAATGTGCCTGGCTCCTCAACAGCCTTTCTGACTCGTCTAAAGCCCCTGGGTTCTCTCTGTCAACTGTTGAAAGATATGTCAGAATCTGAGATGGATTCAGCAGATTTTGCTGTCTTGACGCCTTTGTTGAGGCTGAGTGAATGATAAAGAAGGAGGTGTCCGGTAGCAGCAGGAGCAACTCCAGTTTGAGATTAATGCGGTTTCACCTTGTCCAGGATCATCAGATGAGCAAGGAGCAGGACCCAGGCTAAATCCGCTAGCTCGGACTTGCAGGCTGAGCTGAGGCTCCTGATCCACAGCAATCCTGGACATCTGAATGAGCAGCAACATTGGTGAGGTCAACGGCAGAGGGCCACTATGACTGAGGTCTGGCAGCTTTGTATCGATGAGCATCAATGGGGTCTCCAGGACGGACTCAGCAGGGGAGGCCTATAACCGATACTCAGAGCTCTGTTGGATCGTTGCACCTACCCAAACTATATATGTCACTGGATCACACTTTGCAATAGCATGCCTCTTACCCATGTAGGGCCATTCTTGTGGTTCCTACCTCAAACTTCATCCCTTCATGTCGACGGCTTCTCTCGCTTAATGGAGTCTTGTGTCTGGCATTGGTGTTTCTGATGCCATTTCACCCTCCCACAAAGGTCTGGGAAGGTCAGATTTAACCCGGTGCAGAGTCTTCTCCCCATAAGTAATGCCAATTGAGGCAGACATGGCTCCACCCCAGTACAGGGCCTTCCAGATGAGCACAGAGCAGGTTCCTGGCCGAATCCCTCAGCCTGGACTCACAGACTGAGCCAAGGCTCCAGGTCCACCTGAATGAGGGCATCATCGGTGAAATGGACAACGACGGACCACTACAACTGAGGTCCGATGGTGTATGAGCGTTTTCCCTGGTAGGGAATGAAAACTCGGGAGGCAGGCAGAATTCAGGCAAGTAGAAGTTTATTCATGTAGAAACCGATTAAAGGGGAGAGGGTCAAAGGATCTTCCCTGAATCTGGCCTCGACATACGAACTCAATTATTCGCTTAATCTTTGGCTCAGATCAGAGATAGATCAATGACACACTCTAACGCATATATAAAAATGTAGTACTATTTTTATACATTTCTGTATTACAATGATTACATACAACATAACTACAGTCCTTTCCTCCTAATCCATACACCCCCAATCTGATAAAACACTTAATCAATGATAGACACCCATTTGACCAGCCTTAGCTTCCCATGATCTCATGGCGTTTAACAGACATGATAATGTCCAGGCGTTGGGATTTTTTGATGTATCCTGTTCATTCACATTCCAAAGTTTATTGCTATACTCCTTTGGGTCTCTCAGGCTGGCTTTATCTGGAAAGACAGTTTGAATTTGATTACTTATTGTATCTCATATGCAGAGTTTATTAAGTTCAGTTATTACTCTTATATTGCCCACTGTCCTAATTATTAATGCAAAAATACAAAAGACAGTTAGTTTTAACTGGTTGCTATAAGATTTGTAATTTAATTTTTGTTAGGAAGTTAGTTGTAAAATGTAAGATTAAATATAGCTTTTCCGACTCTTAGTGCTTTGGGCTCTAAGGATGGTATTTCCTGAAGATAATAACTTTCACATCGAGGTTTAATGCTTTTTCTTGAATACTTTTATTAAATGTTGGTTATATGCATATATTTTTAATGCTAAAACCATCCTTATGATTCCTAAGGGAATTTCGAACTAGAATCCATTGCAAAGTAATTCATTTCAAATGAACAGCTACAAAATAACTGTAACTGTTGGTCTGGTAATGACTTAAGGAGGTGACTGGGCTTATCTCATGCCTGGTGTTCATTCATTCACTCGGGCAATTACTTTTCCATTAATGAGGGCTAGGATTAGTTGCTTGTCTATTTTAAAGACATGCAGTACTGTTGGGAATGGGGTAATCATGGCCTTAGTATAACTTTGTTCATTTTCTTGAATTAAAGACTGGAACAGACTGTTCATCTTATTTATCGCCTGTCAGCCATCTTGTGTTTTAATACTAAGGCAGGCTGCCTCTTTCTGTTTGTTGGCCATTTTGTGTGAGAAGACATGGGCCATTTTGTTATAAGCACATACAGTACACCCTACAGGTGGCTTTGCCTGGATGAGCATCAATGGAGGTGACAAATTTATAAGAATTGGACCATGGCTCCAGCAGAGATGCAGCAATTGCGGGAATGGTGGTGGGGGAGGCCGGTAACCGATACCCAAAGCCCATTACAGAGACCACAGACAATGTCAAGTGGAGCGGTGGAGGAGCAACAAGAAATGGAGAGTAAGATAAACTGTACTTTAATAAAATCTTTCAATATATATCGTAATTCAAATGGTGCTGGAATGTGGCGACACAACACTTTTCACAGTTTCTTTTGAAATACATATGACGATAAGCCATTCAATTCAATTATTAATAATCCTGGTTGATAGATCTTGTTTAAAAACTGACATGCCATAGGGTTAAGGGTTTAAATGGAGAAGAATTTGTTAAGTGTGTTCAAGAACATTTTCTGATTCAGTATGTGGATGTACCTAATAGACAATGTGCAAAATTTGACCTACTCCTGGGAAATAAGGCAGGACAAATGACTGAGGTGTCAGTGGGGGAGCACTTTGGGGCCAGTGTCCATAATTCTATTAGTTTTAAAATAGTGACGGAAAATGATGGACCGGATCTAAAAGTTAAAGTTCTAAATTGGAGGAAGGGCAATTTTGACAGTATTAGACAAGAACTTTCAAAAATTGATTGGGGACAGATGTTCGCAGGTAAAGGAATGGCTGTAAAATGGGAAGCCTTCAAAAATGAGATAACGAGAGCCCAGAGACAATATATTCCTGTTGGGGTGAAAAGAAAGGCTGGTAGGTGTAGGGAATGCTGGATGATTGGAGAAATTGAGGTTTTGGTCAAGAAAAGGAAGGAAGAATATGTCAGGTCCCGACAGCAGAGATCAAGTGAATCCTTAGAAGAATATAAAGGCAGTAGGAATTTACTTAAGAGGGAAATCAGGAAGGCTAAAAGGGGATATGAGATAGCTTTGGCAAATAGGATTAAAGAGAATCCAAAGGGACTAAAAGGGTAACTAAGGAGAGAATAGGATCCCTCAAAGATCAGTAAGGCAGCTGATGTGTGGAACCAAAAGAGATGGGGGGAGATTCTAAATGAGTATTTTGCATCAGTTTTAGAGTGGAGAAAGACATGGAAGATATAGAATGTGGGAAAATAAATGACGACATCTTAAAAAATGTCCATATTACAGAGGAAGAGGTGCTGGATGTCCTAAAAGGCACAAAGGTGGGTAAAACCCCAGGACTTGATCAGACATACCCTAGAAGTCTCTGGGAAGCTAGGGAAAAGATTGATGGGCCCCTTGCTATGATATTTGTATCATCGATTGTCACAGGTAAGGAGCTGGACGATGTGGTGCCACAATTTAAGAAAGGTGGTAAGGAAAAGCCAGAGAACTATAGACCAGTGAGCCTGACATCAGTGTGGGCAAGATGTTGGAGGGAATCCTGAAGGACAGGATTAACATGTATTTGAAAAGACAAGGACTGATTAGGAATAGTCAACATGGCTTTGTGTGTGGGAAATCATGTTTCACTAACTTGATGAGTTTTTTGAAGTAATGAGGAGGATTGATGTAGGCAGAGCGATGGACATGACCTATATGGACTTTAGTAAGGTTCCTCATGGTAGACTGGTTGGCAGGCTTAGATCACATGGAAGATGGGGGGAAACCAGCTATTTGGATACAGAACTGGCTTGAAGGTAGAAGACAGAGGGTGGTGGTGGAAGGTTGCTTTTCAGTCTGGAGATCTGTGACCAGTGGTGTACCACAAGGATCATTGCTGGATCTACTGATTTTTGTCATTTATATATATGATTCAGATGTGAACATAGGAGGTATAATTGCTAAGTTTGCAGATGACACCAAAATTAGAGGTGTAGTGAACAGTGTTACTTCAGAGTAGAATGAGATCTTGATCAGGTGGGCCAATGGCCTGAGGAGTGGCAGGTGGGGTTTAATTTAGATAAATGTGAGGTACTGCATTTTGGAAAGACAAATCAGGTCAGGACTTATACACTTAATGGTAAAGTCCTTTGAAGTGTCGCTGAACAAAGAGACCTTGAAGTGCGGTTTATAGTTCCTTAAAAGTGGAGTCACAGGTAGATTGGATAGTGAAGGTGTTTGGTATGCTTTCCTTTATTGGTCAGAGCACTGAGTATAGCACTTAGGAGGTCATTTTGCATGTGTACAGACATTGGTTCACCACTTTTGGAATATTGCATGCAATTCTAGTCTCCCTCCTATTGGAAGGATGTTGTGAAACTTGAAAGGGTTCAGAAAAGATTTCCAAGATTGTTGCCAGGGTTGAAGGGTTTGACTTTGATTCCTACAGAATCTAATAAGCCCAGAGACAGAGTCATCAATCTCTAGTTTTTAAAATACATACTGTTGTTCAACAAAGAAGCTGTTACAGACCTGGGCAGTCTCTTCCAACAAGATTTCCAACCCTGTCTAATAGTTCATCATGCATAACCCATAGCAGCAAAAATAACTGCAGCTTGCAAAAGTCAATATATCTATGTTTGTTCATTTGTAGTGTGTGATTTGCTATCTACTAATCCCTAAAAAGAGCAAAGTGGAAAAGTTTATCTTGCGTATAAATTCACCCTTGAGTTTTGGTTAAGATTTCATAATTTTTCATGTACCCCACATTAATGTAGATCTTAGCTTTTCAAGGATCAAATCCTTGATTCTTTTAACATGTCCTTCCAGATGTCAGTGTTTAAATTATCATCAGTATTTATGTATTTACAACAAGATAAGTAAATAAATATTTAAAACATTCAAATATCTAAATTTTATTTTTGTTTATTCAAATTAATCAGATTATGAATTTAATTAATTTAAAGACATTTAGTATATTGTTTCTTAGATAATCGACATCAATTCTTTGCTGTTGCTTTTCCTCGTGCAGTAAACCTTGTGAAGCTGACGGAGAAAAAAATCAACAAAGTTTCATCTTATCTGGTCCCATGTATGTCATTCCTGAAAAATAGTATTAATGGAAAAGTCAAACCTTAAAACTTTGCTAAAGAATTGGTTTCAGGAATGTGACTGTTAAACAGGAAATGTAATATTTATTCCAGAGAACTGAGTCATTATCAGAGATTGATATATTTTTGGTGACTAAGGAATATTGGAACAAGTTAATAATCTGTAATAGGGGAATAAAAAGAATTCAACAGAATGCAAATGCGTAGGTGGTGATCGATGTTAATTCAATTTCAGGATTCAGTTATAAAGAAAAGTGTGACACAATACTTTAAAAGAATAAAAATATGATTTAAGTAATACATTTTACAATGGAAGAGCAAGATACCTAAATTAATATGAGGTTAAGTATTTTTAATCAACCTGTTAATACATGTTCTGACACACCTCCAACCAGGTGGGACCATTGATTCTCCTGCTCTTCGGATGCTACCTGACCTGCTGTGCTTTTCCAGCACCACATTCTCGACTCTGTTCTCCAGCATCTGCAGTCCTCACGTTCTCCTAGTTGATGTGGTTCTGTTCGCCGAGCTGGAAGTTTTTGCTGCAAATGTTTCGTTCCCTGGCTAGGGAACATCATCAGTGCTATTGGAGCCTCCTGTGAAGCGCTGCTTTGATGTTTCTTCCGGTATTTATAGTGGTTTGTTCTTGCCCCTTCCGGGTGTCAGTTTCAGCTGTAGTAGTTTGTATGTGGGGTCCAGGTTGATGTGTCTGTTGATGGATCTTCTTGCCGTTTCCGGGTGTCAGTTTCAGCTGTAGTGGTTTGTATATGGGGTCCAGGTCTATGTGTCTGTTAATGGAGTTTGTGGATGAATGCCATGCCTCTAGGAATTCCCTGGCTGTTCCCTGGCTTGTCCTATGATGGTAGTGTTTTCCCAGTCAAATTCATGTTCCTGGTTGTCTGAGTGTATGGCTACTAGGGATAGCTGGTCGTGTCGTTTTGTGGCTAGCTGATGTTCATGGATGCGGATTGTTAGCTGTCTTCCTGTTTGTCCTATATATCTCCTAGTTGACTTAAATATGAACCTGTAGCCTAGAGATAGGGACATTACCATGACACTGCATGACTCTTTTAAATCACTACATACATAGACAGCATTTGAGATCTAATAAAGGAGGAAAATAATTTTAACCTGAAATGGGTGGAGGGAGAAAATAAAATCGGTCTCTATTAAATCGGTCCCTGAGGGGAAAGCCAAATAATTTCTTTTGACATTAATATTTCTGTTTCCTGTGATCAACGGCACAAACACGGAACAGAGTAGTTGACAATATATCATAACCCTAATCTGAGGCAATGATAACATGGAGATGTTCCTTGCAAATGTTTCTCTTGTAGAGTTTACAATTTCACTTTGACTGTTTATAGTCCCATGATATCAGAGCTGCGGGATTGGGATTATTGGCTGGCAACTGCTTCTTGATTGCTTTATTTAGTTGGATAAAATCACCCTATTTCAGACATGAGCTGGGGAAGGTGAATCAATGTCCTGTCCACATTACGCTGTATAAACAGCCCTGATTCTTGTGAATTCTCAAGGTAAAGCCATTTCTTTCAGCTTTGTTTGTTTGACTACCAGAGTTGTGACACGCATCTTGCTCATCTCTGCCTCGCTTCCACAGCAAAACAAAAACCTCTTTATTTTCACTTATTATATCTGGTTGCTTCCAAAAGTTGATTTGGACGAGCCTAAAATAATCTACTCTGATATATTGTACTGTTAATTTATCTCCTGATATATTGTACTGTTAATTTATCTCCTGACAATTGGAAACTGAAATTGTAAATCATTCAATAATATAAATGGAACATCTTCACTTCTTCCATGCCTGTGTTTTTCTTCCTCAGCCTCTTCCTGTGTATCCTTTTTTTAATCTTCGCCTGTTGTTAATCCCTGCCAGTGTCTGGCTCTTGATTTTTCTGTTGTTTTTGTCCCTTTTAGATGAAAATTCCTTAGCATTAGGATGAAAACACATGGCATTTACAAAGAGAAATTTACACATTAACAAAACCCCATTTAACCATGTTCTCAAAACAACACTCACTAACCGTGTAACTATGTACAGCTGTCAGTACCTAAAGAACTAGTCACAACCTCATACATTGCATGTTCAACACTTTCTCACACCCACACGGCACCATTCCATAATCTCGCCTCTCTGCATCCTCTCTCTGCATTATCCAAGGCTCCAGACACACACATTCTAGATTTTACTTGCATCTCATTCCAACTGGTCTACTGTATTCGCTGTTTGTAATGTGGTCTGCTGTACATTGGAGAGATGAAATTTTGACTGGGTGACTACTTTGCTGAACATTTTATCTGTGAAAATGACCCTGCTTCTAGTAGCCTGCCACTTTACCACTTGTTCCCATGCCAATATTTCTGTCTCAGGCTTGCTGCAGTGCACCAGTCAAGTTCAAGGCCAGCTGGAGGAACAACATCTCATCTTCCATCTAGTGCCTTACTGCCCTCAAGACTCAACATTAAATTTAACAATTTCTCTGTACAGGTCATTCTGCTATAATGATTGTCTTGTCAACGTGAATTCACCGTCACACGATTGACAAAGTGACGACATTGTTTCTGAAGTGCAAACATTTAAAAAGTGTGTTGGCTGTAACATGATTACACTTTAAGTGCTATTTCTAAAGCACAAGTTTTCTATAACAGGGATGCACAAGAACGCAGCTATCACATTGTAGAAGAACTAATTGTATGAAGATCCTCTTCCATGTTCATTATCCGCGCCTACACCTCCGGGTCCTATTCTGTGTGGGCTGCTCCTAGCACAGGCAACCCATTTTCAACTATTCACAGCTCCCATTATCACTCACTCAGCATTTGCTTCTTCCCTGACCTATTAGCAATCCCTGTGTCAGCTTCCCTTTTTCTCCCTTTCTGAGCGCTGTCTCCATCTATTCGATTCACTTCTTTCCCCATCCTCCTCCCTCTACTGCAACCCAACTCTGTCATCAGCATAAATCCCACTATTTCCCAGCTGCTTTCAGTCTGACAGAGTCACTCGACTTGAAGTGTTAACTCTGTTTTTCTCTTTATAGATGCCGCCAAACCTGCTAAATTTCTCCAGCAGTGTATGTTTTTGTCTCAGAAATTGCGAGTTTTTCATATAGATTTTAGCTTCCTGTAACTTGTCTTCCCATCAAACCGTTAACCTATCCATACTTGTGAACACAAAATGATCATCCCCAATAAGACAACCGACTTAAGGACATACTAGAAGCGATTGACAGAGAGGAAATACTAGAAGATTTAGCAGCCTTAAAAATGGCTCAGTCTGGGGGCCCTGACGAGATGTATCCTAGGCTGTTGAGGGAGGTAAGGAAGGCAATATTAGGGGCCCTGATTTTCAATTTTCCAAATTCTTTGTAGCCACAGAGAGGTATCAGATGACAGACAGACTTGTAATATTGTTCCATTATTGAAAAAGGGAGAATGGTTTAAAATACAAAATTACAGGTCAGTCAGTCTAACCTTGGCATGCGGAAATGATCAGACTCTAAGGGACAGAATATTTTTAAAGAATTAACGAGGAACATTCAGCATAGATTTATTGAGGGAAAGTTGGGTTTGACTTCATTTGATTGAATGTTTTGAGAAGGAATCCAGAAGTGTTCATCAGAGTTATGCATTTGATGTGACCTACATAGATTTTAGAAACGTCCTTGATAAGATCTCTCATGGCACACTGGTAAAGTATATAAGAGGAACAGGCTCCAAAGTAGCACATTGGATCCAAAATTGGCTGAGAGGCAGGAAACAAACAGCAATGACTGGAATTTTACTTCCAATTGGATTCCATAGGGCTCAATATTGGTGTCCTTGCTGCTAGTTAGTTGTACTTTAATTAGGTATAGGGTTAGGATCAAGATGTTTGTACATGAGACAAAAATTGACAAGGTGATACAGTCTGTTCTGCTATAATGCATGTTTCTTCAACATGAATTGGCTTTAACACAATTGAAGAATCTAGACTTTTTTTGTAGAAAGTGAAATTTCCTGACCTGCATTGGTTACAACATGATTCCGGCTCCATTAGTTTAAATAGTGTGGCTATTGTGCAATTTTTTATAATGCTTGACCACATGAGAACAGAACTATCAGAACTGTAAACTTGAGATAGCTGTAAACTTCAGGAGGTTATGAACAGACTGTTCAGGTGACAGATCAGTGGTAAATGGAACCCAGAAAAGTGAAAGGGAATGCACCTGGGGAGGGCTAATATCTCACGGTTAGATCTCATGGAATACAGGGAGAACTAGCTAATTGGATACAGAACTGGCTCAAAGGTAGCTCCTTGAAAGTGGAGTCACAGGTAGATAGGATAGTGAAGAAGGCGTTTGGTATGCTTTCCTTTATTGGTCAGAGTATTGAGTACAGGAGTTGGGAGGTCATGTTGCAGCTGTACAGGACATTGGTTAGGCCACTTTTGGAATATTGCATGCAATTCTGGTCTCCTTCCTATTGGAAAGAGATTGTGAAACTTGAAAGGGTTCAGAAAAGATTTACAACGATACATCCAGGGTTGGAGGATTTGAGCTATAGGGAGAGGCTGAACAGGCTGAAGCGTTGGCGGCTAATGGGTGACCTTATAAGACCTTACAAAATTTTGAGGGCTATGGATAGGATAAATATACAAAGTCTTTTCCCTGGAGTCAGGGAGTCCAGAACTAGAGGGCATAGGTTTAGGTGAGAGGGGAAAGACATAAAAGTGACCTAAGGGACAATTTTTCACGCACAGAGTGGTACGTGTATGGAATGAGCTGCCAAAGGAAGTGGTGGAGACTGGTACAATTGCAACATTTAAAAGGCATTTGGATGGGCATATGAATAGGAAGGGTTTGGAGGGATTTGGAGGGTGCTGGCAGGTGGGACTAGATTGGGTTGGGATAACTGGTCGGCATGGATGGGTTGGACTGAAGGGTCTATTTCTGTGCTGTTCATCTCTATGACTCTATGTGGCAAGGGATTCCAGTCTCAGTGTTAGGACCCTGGAAAATACTGAAGGTCAGAGGAACCATGGAATGCATATCCACAAAAAGCCTGAAGCTGGAAGGACAGTTAGATAAGTGCTTAAGAGGCAAATGAGATATGTCTTTATTAGGCGAAAGTGAGGAAAATCAACATTTTGGGCAAAAACCCTTCATCAAGAATGGTAAATGCCGATTCTCCTGCTCCACAGATGCTGCCTGACTTGATGCGCTTTTCCAGTGCTGCACTCTCAGCTCCCTTTATTAGCTGATACACAGAATACATGAGCAAGCAGGTTATGCTGAAGCTATATAGAAACTGGTTAGGTCACAACTGAAATACTGTATGCAGTTCTGGTGACCAATGCTCCCTCTAGGCTCTGTGGCTGCACACGCACCCAGTCACACCAAGGTTCTGCACACAGCTCACTGATCATGACAGCAACTTCCAGTTCTGCTGTGGGCTGGTCTTGAAAGTCTACCCAGGTGGCGAGAAAATTTGAGGGAACACTGTTGATACCACTTTATAGAAAGGAATCATATCCATTTTCAAAATGTTTTAATAGGTAACATAGAATCATAGAATATACTGAAGGATTTCATTCAACCTATAGTTTTTGTATTTGCTCTTTCCAAGTTCCATTTTTCCCATGTCTCTCCAAATATTTTCTATTTTGAAATCCATAATTGGATCTCCCTACATTTTATTTTCTCAGACAATATATTGCAGATTCCCATTGCTGACTGCATGGAAAAAAAATTATTCTGGTTGCCTCTTAGAGTCATAGACTCAGAGATGTACAGCATGGAAACAGACCCTTCGGTCCAACCTGTCCATGCTGACCAGATATCCCAACCCAACCTAGTCCCACCTGCCAGCACCCGGCCCATATCCCTCCAAACCCTTCCTATCCAAATACCTCTTAAATGTTGCAATTGTACCAGCCTCCATCACATCCTCTGGCAGCTCATTCTATACACGTACCACCTCTGCGTGAAAAAGTTGCCCCTTAGGTCACACGATTGACAAAGTGACGACATTGTTTCTGAAGTGCAAACATTTAAAAAGTGTGTTGGCTGTAACATGATTACACTTTAAGTGCTGTTTCTAAAGCACAAGTTTTCTATAACAGGGATGCACAAAAACGCAGCTATCACATTGTAGAAGAACTAATTGTATGAAGATCCTCTTCCATGTTCATTATCCGCGCCTACACCTCCGGGTCCTATTCTGTGTGGGCTGCTCCTAGCACAGGCAACCCATTTTCAACTATTCACAGCTCCCATTATCACTCACTCAGCATTTGCTTCTTCCCTGACCTATTAGCAATCCCTGTGTCAGCTTCCCTTTTTCTCCCTTTCTGAGCGCTGTCTCCATCTATTCGATTCACTTCTTTCCCCATCCTCCTCCCTCTACTGCAACCCAACTCTGTCATCAGCATAAATCCCACTATTTCCCAGCTGCTTTCAGTCTGACAGAGTCACTCAACTTGAAGTGTTAACTCTGTTTTTCTCTTTATAGATGCCGCCAAACCTGCTAAATTTCTCCAGCAGTGTATGTTTTTGTCTCAGAAATTGCGAGTTTTTCATATAGATTTTAGCTTCCTGTAACTTGTCTTCCCAGCACCCGGCCCATATCCCTCCAAACCCTTCCTATCCAAATGCCTCTTAAATGTTGCAATTGTACCAGCCTCCACCACATCCTCTGGCAGCTCATTCCATACACGTACCACCTCTGCGTGAAAAAGTTGCCCCTTAGGTCTCTTTTATATCTTTCCCCTCTCACCCTAAACCTATGCCCTCTAGTTCTGGACTCCCTGACTCCAGGGAAAAGACTTTGCCTATTTATTCTATCCATGCCCCTCAAAATTTTGTAAACCTCTATAAAGTCACCCCTCAGCATCCGGTGCTCCAGGGAAAACAGCCCCAGCCTGTTCAGTCTCGCCCTGTATCTAAAATTCTCTAACCCTGGCAACATCCTTGTAAATCTTTTCTGAATCTTTTCATGTTTCACAACATCTTTCCAATAGGAAGGAGACCAGATTGCATGCAATATTCCAACAGTGGCTTAACCAATGTCCTGTACAGTCACAACATGACCTCCCAACCCCTGTACTCAATACTCTGACCAATAAAGGAAAGCATACCAAACGCCTTCTTCACTATCCTATCTACCTGTGATTCCACCTTCAAGGAGCTATGAAGCTGCACTCCAAGGTCACTTTGTTCAGCAGCACTCCCTAGGACCTTACCATTAAGTGAATAAGTCCCGCTAAGATTTGCTTTCCCAAAATGCAGCACCACGCATTTATCTGAATTAAACTCCACCTGCCACTTCTCAGCCCATTGGCCCATCTGGCCCAGATCCTGTTGTAATCTGAGGTAACCCTCTTCGCTGTCTACTATACCTTCAATTTTGGTGTCATCTGCAAACTTACTAACTGTACCTCTTATGCTCGCATCCAAATCATTTATGTAAATGACAAAAAGTAGAGGGCCCAGCACCGATCCTTGTGGCACTCCACTGGTCACAGGCCTCCAGTCTGAAAAACAACCCTCCACCACCACCCTCTATCTTCTATCTTTGAGCCAGTTCTGTATTCAAATGGCTAGTTCTCCCTGTATTCCATGAGATCTAACCTTGCTAATCAGTCTCCCATGGGGAACCTTGTAGAACACCTTACTGAAGTCCATTTAGATCACATCTACTGATCTGCCCTCATCAATCTTCTTTGTTAGGGATTCTGGATTAGTGGTGCTGGAAGAGCACAGCAGTTCAGGCAGCATCCAAAGTGCAGCAAAATCGACGTTTTGGGCAAAAGCCCTTCATCAGGAATAAAGCTTTATTCCTGATGAAGGGCCTTTACCCGAAATGTCGATTTCGCTGCACTTTGGATGCTGCCTGAACTGCTGTGCTCTTCCAGCACTACTAATCCAAAATCTGGTTTCCAGCATTTGCAGTCATTGTTTTTACATCCAATCTTCTTTGTTACCTCTTCAAAAAATTCAATCAAGTTTGTGAGACATAATTTCCCACACACAAAGCCATGTTGACTATCCCTAATCAGTCCTTGCCTTTCCAAATACATGTACATCCTGTCCTTCAGGATTCCCTCCAACAACTTGCCCACCACTGAGATCAGGCTCACCGATCTATAGTTCCCTGACTTGTCTTTACCGCCCTTCTTAAACAGTGGCACCACGTTTGCCAACCTCCAGTCTTGCAGCTCCTCACCTGTGACTATCGATGATACAAATATCTCAGCAAGAGATATTCTTATTTTAAAATGTGCCAATCACCTTAAATCTAATTCTCAATCATTTAATTAATGGAATAATTTTTTTCCAATTAATCTTATCCAGGTGCTTTATGAGTTTGTACATTTTTAACAAATCATCTCTTCGTCTTCTCTTCTTCAAGGAGAACAACCATAGTTTTGCCAATCTACCATGTCAC
This sequence comes from Hemiscyllium ocellatum, assembly GCF_020745735.1. Lineage (NCBI taxonomy): Eukaryota > Metazoa > Chordata > Chondrichthyes > Orectolobiformes > Hemiscylliidae > Hemiscyllium > Hemiscyllium ocellatum. Next base: position 97,985,047 of record NC_083411.1, on the reverse strand, counting down.
TCATAGAATCAAAAAATGATGAATTGTACGACACAAAAGAAGGCTATGCGGCTTGTAGTGGCAGTTCTCTGCAAGAACACTTCACTTTGTACCACTTCATTACTTTTCTTCTCTTCAGATAACTATCTATTTCTCTTCTGAAGGTCTAAATTGAATCTCTGTTTCAGAAAGAAGGGAGGCAGAAGAAGGAAACTATAGGCAGAATAGCCTGACTTTGGTCAAAAGTAAGATTTTAGAGTCCATTATTAAGGATGAGATTGCAGAGTGCAAAGTGCATGATAAAATAGGGCTAACTCAGCAAGGTTTCATCAAGGGGAGGTTTTGCCTGATAAACCTGTTAGAATTCTTTGAGGAGGTAATGAGCATTGGAAGGATAACCAGTGGATATGGTCTGTTTAGATTTCTAGAAGGTCTTTAATAAGGTGCAATAAAGGGGGCTGCTAAATAAGACAAGAGTCCACAGTGTTAGGACAAGTTACTGGCATGTATAGGGGATTGGCTAACTGGCAGAAGGCAGAGAGTTGAGATAAAGGGGTCTTTTTCAGGATATTAGCCAGTGACAAGTGGAGTTCTGCAGGGGTGCATGTCGGAACCACACTATTTATGTTATACATGAATGATCTGGACTGAAGGAACTAAGGACATTGCTGCTCAATTTGCAGGTGGAGGTCCTACCTCATGCGATGTCTATAACTGAGACTAATACTAGGAAGAAGGATTGATGGCATTGAAACTCTGCAAAGCTTCTCAATGCTACCATTACAATATGCTAAACTAAATTTCACCTGCCTCTTGTCAGCCCAACGCATCAGTTTGTCTTATCCTCTTGAAGTTTATCACTATCCTCCTCACAGTTCACAATACTCCAAAGTTTTTACAAATTTCTGAAATAGTCATGAATATCTGCCAAGAAAAACGGTTGTCTTCACCTTGACTCTTGGTGACCCCTTCCTTCAGTCTGTTTGCTACATTCTGTCTTTCACTGCCCCTTTTGTTCCACAGACTTCAACTCCTACTTTTTGTCTTCACCACAGTCCCTTTTATTCCAAGAACTCCAAGTTGGTTCAGAAGCCTGTTGTCAGAAGCACATTATCAAACATCTTTTGGAAGGCCATGTGTTCTACATCAAGTGTATGGTTCCCATTCTCCCTCTCTGATATCTCATTGAAAAAAATTAATTAAATTAGTTATACATGATTTGCCTTTAACAAATTGTGCTTTAACAAGTTTCCTTTAACTAACCCACATTTGTTTCAGTGAGTACTAAGTTTGTCTTGGATTATTGCTTCCATAAGCTTTCCCAGCACTTAAAGCAGCTCTATGCTTGAGCTTAAATTGTAGCTGCTGGGCTTACCGTTAGGTCAATTTTTGAAAAAGCCAAGGATGTAAGATTTTAAATTCTCTAGTCTCAACCCTTTGTAAAATTTTAGTCAGTGCCCCTGCCGTTCTCGTGGTTATTTCCCTGTGTATCTTTGGATGCATTTGATCAGTCTCGGAAATGACAAAGATATGATGCAAATTAAAAATGCAAACCAGGAATGAGATAATTGGGGTTGTATATTGCAGACTGGTGAAGAGAAAACTCACCCTGAGTCTTTCAGGTTAAATTTATAAGGGTACGTATTCAGGAAGAATATATTAGTGATACAGAGAACACAGTGCTTTGGAAACAGATACACAATGAAATGGAGATGTGTGCTTACAGGTGAAGTGGGAGTCACACTGGTGGGCACATGGGAAACTGCATGCATCATTTGCCAGGTCACCCTGTGTGCTATGTTTCTCCTGAGACTTTAGTTTGATATACACCTCCTGGGTTTGAAGCAATACTGCCTCTGTCTGACAGTTTGCTATATGGATAACAATAATCTCCAATACCCAACTTGGTGTGACTGCAACTTAGAAATACAACAAAAGTAAATGTACTGAGAGCATTGTCTGCTTGGACAAGCTTTTTGGCAGACCTAAAGTTAGAATTTAGGAAGAAATTTACTCTATTTTGTTTAAGCCAAGCAAATTGACCCACTAATATGGGGACTTATTGAAAGTTCACTGCTTTTGTATTATTAGGCAAAGGCAGATTGAGGTTTATTGAAATGTGAATCCAATCAAAATCTTTGCTTTGTATGTTCACATCCTGGTGATTTAAAGCAGCTCAATGAATCCTATCTGGCCTTGTCTGACCAATTATTTCCTCAAGGTGTTTTTGAAAAGTTCAGGATTGTCTGTGTGATGATCCATGACTAAATCTAAGTTCAGATTACAATGACTTGAGTTATGCTCCGAAGTAATGCAGTGATATATTTAGCTGTTAGGCAGAACGTGGATAATCCGAAATGCAACATGTTCAGACTGCTTGGAGGAGTTTTTGAGAGAAAGGCTAAAGAAAAATCCAAATGTATAACCTTCCATGTTACTATTCTCCTTCAAGTACTTACCTCTTTATTTCCATGGTCTTTCTGTCAGGATAGTCCCACCACCTGAAATATTGGATTCAAGGAATGCATTCAAATAATCTAAAAAACCTAACCCAAGGAACTACAGAATTGATATCTTTGTCGACTGGCTCTTCAAACACAAGAATGGGAAGAAGAAAATCCAAGGATTCAATTGGACTATATTTTATATTCTCATGAAATCAATTTTCTCCACTTCCAATTGAATCAGTAACCGATGCTTATTATAGACAAATTAGAGCATACTGTCAGAGGGTAAACACAACAAAGCTTTTTTTTTAGTCTTTACTCAACTTTCTTTGTTTATAATCATCTCATCAAATTATTTTTCCTTACACAAGATAATTCTTTATGTTGTGTTAACATACCCCAAATTATGTTCCTCCTCTCAAGCATTTTTAAAAAAAAATTAATTCAAGAAAATATTGTCTATTACTCTATTGTACAGATTTAAAAATTAATAAATAATATCTTATGATTTCTCTGCTTGAAGATATATGTTAACATTTCCAACCTGCAATGGTAAACAAATGGTGTTTGAATCAAAGATGAGTAAACAACTGATTTCTGCATCCATATGGGATGTGTCCATCTACACAATTTGCTCTTTCCTCACAGAAGGAGGAAACTGATTGTGTTCACACTAAGTGGCAATTTTACTCAACTTTGACCCTATGTTACAGCTCATTAGGAGCAATATTAAAGCTTGTAGTTTTGTTGTTCAGAGTGACGTGCAAGACGTGATTTTCACAAACGCTTTTACATTGTATCACAGCCAGAAAACAAGTGAAAAGAATAAGAGAGACAGTCCATTGGAGGTTGGCATAGTATGAATGCTTTTTTGCAAGCAAGCACAGTTTCCTGCTGGGCTTTATTCATGGCCTGTGGCCTTTCAGAATTACAAGTTTTATTAACATAATCTTCTCCTAAACTTCTTTACAAGTACTGGTAAATGCTTGCACTTAGATGGAAGAAAATAAAAAGTCTATAGCCATCACATAAATACTAAAAGGTTTTCAATTTTAAAAGCCACAGTTTTGAGAGTTTATTTATGATTTGTGTAATTGTAATATGTTTAACATGTACAGAACTTCAATATCTACTGGGTGATAAGAGATACCCATATTATGGAGTTTTGAAGTCTAAGCTCTATATTTCTAAACTATGCTAATACTTTGAGCACAAATAGTATGCATATTGACTATGCATGAGATTTATTAAAACCCCAGATTTAATCAAATTAGAATATCCAGCTGGATTATCTGGAAATGTTTCTAGTTGCTTAATCACCTCAAGGGAGGTCTAATTATACCTTTTCCCATGAGTATATAACATCACCAAGTCCGCCACCTGGCCTTCCTATTGAAGGTATGCAGAAATTAATCCTTTAGGAGAACATTATATTTGTAACTTGAGCCACACATCAGAACTAACCATGGCAATATAGTAGTTTGTGAACTTTAAAAAGTGCTTTCCATGCTTAAAGAGGTAGCTGCAGAGATAGGGTATATACATTGACTGTGATCTTCAACAAGTCCACACCAAGGAACTGAAAGAACAAATGTGATACAACCATTCAAGAAAAGATGGAGCGAAGTCAGGGAACTAGGAAACCACAGGTCTGTAAACCTGGAATTAATTCTTGAGAAATTGCTGGAATCTGTTATGAAGGAGATTATAAAAAAAACTTGGGAAAACCATAATATGACTTGGCAGTGACAACATGGTTTTTAAAAAAAGGGGACTTGCATCTGAAATATATTAGAGTTCTTTGAGGATGTACCTAACAGGATAGATAAAGAGGAATCAGTGAAGGAAGTAAATTGTTCTTTCCAATAGGCATTTGAGAAAGTGCCACACAAGAGTTCATTGATTTGAAGTTGCGTATCAGCAAAGAATGATGTTTGGTTAAAGTACATGAATAAAATGGGGTATTTTCAGGTTGGCAGGCTGTAACTAGTCGAATGCCTCAAGGATAAGTTCTGCAGCCACAGTTATTTATTATACATATTAATGACTTAGATGAAGATACTGAAAGTAATAACCAAATATGATGACAATACAAAGTTGTGTTTCAGTAGGCTGTGAGAAGGACATAAAGAGGTTGTAAAGTGACAAAGAATGAATAATGAAAGTGCAACTAGGTGGCAGAAGGACTATGAGGAAATTTGAGGCTTTTTACTTTTGGAAGAAGAATGAAATATCAGGACTCCTGACTGTTCCTCAGCTAAATCTCAAACCTAGTCTGAAAATGTCCTATTAATCCACAACTACAAACAATCAGATCTCATCAACCAGAATTCAAAAAGGCTGTGAGAAATCAACTTATTTTAGTCATCTGAATTCACTCCTTGAATTCACTTCAAAACACTTAGTAGGATTTTTTTCTATTTTTGCCTAATTTATTCCAATCCATAATTCCGTTGCAGAGTAGTACATGATTTTGCCCTGTCAGTGTACGAATATATGTGTTTGTAATTAAAGAGGATATAACTTCATTCACAACATAACTTAGTTTGCCACTTGTCTGAGAACAGATTTGCCTGAAATAAGCATGTTAGTTTTGAGTGCATTGAAAAGCCTGGTGAAAGTCTTTTTGGTTCCAGCTGACAGTAATAGATAGGGGAGTGTGGGGCTGGGGAGAAGGTAGCAAAGAGTACAATAGGTGAATGGGGGTGGGGATGGAGATGATAGGTCAGAGAGGAGGGTGGGGGAAGGTAGCAAAGAGTACCACGTTCAGTGACTTCCGCCCCCTCTATGCTGTATTCACCACCACTTCTGCCCCCACCAACGCCACTCACCTGCATTCTGTCGACACACCCCTCACAGAGCCCACTGTCACCATCCCCGCCCCCCCGAACCCTAGGGGAACACCACTCCTGCTCATGACTCCACCCCCACACTTCCAATTCACTGTGAATTAGTATTCACAGAGTATATCACCTCTACCCTGCTCTTGCAGGGGATGCAATGGCCCACTGATATTATAACTGGACTCTTAATCTGGAGACCCAAGTAATATTCTGGGACCCTGGGTTCGAATCCTGCCATGGCAGATGGTGGAATTTGAATTCAATAAATATCTGAAATTAAGATAACCATGAATCTATTGTTGATAGTCAGGAAAAACCCATCTGGTTCACTAATGCCCTTTAGGGAAAGAAACTGCCATTCTTACCTGCTCGAGATTATACGTGACTCCAGATCCAGAGGAATAGATGACTCTTAACCACTCTCTGAGAAATTAGGTATGTGCAATAAATGCTGGTCTTGCCAGTGACACCCGTATCCTGTGAAAGAATAAAGGAAAAAAAGTTGCAGTAAGAATATTATTAGTCACATGAACTTCATGTGACATTCAAGCACAAATGTCGTAAGTTGCTTATCTATGCCATTATCATGCAAACAAAAGTTAAGTAAAAGCATACTTCAAGACTTTAGAGATCCTGTAGAATAAACCCCAGTGTTTACTGAATCATCACGGTCTGCTCTATTCTCCATAACACTATGAATAAAAGATACTCATGTGGAGCTGCTGTCAAAATGCTTCAGAAAAGCAACTTGAGAACATACAAACATATGAATTACAAGCAGGAGTGGTTGAATTTTACATTATTGATAGGAAAGGAACACTTTGTGGCAGCACTAACTATTTTTAGCCAAATGGCTGAGGAGATTGAATAAAGGAATGGTAAAAACACCATTGTCAGTTGCAAGAAATCTCTAACAGATCTTAATCTGCTTAAGGACTTGAAAAAAACTTTCCAGATCTCAGCCATTATCTGTTCAGTCACAGAATCATAGAGTCATAGAGGTATACAGCATAGAAACAAACCTGTCGTCCAACACGTCCATGCTGACTAGATATCCTAAATTAATCTAGACCCATTTTCCAGCACTTGACCCAGATCCCTCTAAACCCTTCCCATTCATATACCCATCCAGATGTCTTTTCAATGTTGTAATTGTACCAGCCTCTACCACTTCCCCTGGCAGCTCATTCCATATACACACCACTGTATGAAAAAGTTGCCCCTTAGGTCCCTTTTAAATTTTTCCCCTCTCATTTTGCCCTGTAGTTCTGGAATCCCCCATTCCAGGGAAAAGACCTTGTCTATATACCCTATCCATGCCTCTCATGATTTTATAAGCCTCTGTAAGCTCACCCCTCAGCCTCCATCGCCCCAAGGAAAACAGCTCCAGCCTATTCAGTCTCTTCCTATAGCTCAAACCCTCCCACCTTGGCAACAGCCTCGTAAATCATTTCTGGACCCTTTCAAGTTTCACAACATCCTTCTGATAGCAGGAAAACCAGAATTGTACACAATATTTCAAAACTGGCCTAACCAATGCTCTGTACAGCTGTAACATAACGTCCCAACTCCTATTCTCGATGCTCTGACCAATAAAAGGAAGCTACCTATGACTCCACTTTCAAGGAGCTATGAACCTGCACTCCATTCTTTCATCATTTGATAAGATCATGGCTAATCCGATTGTGGCCTCAACTCTTCTGCTTATTCACGAGACCATTTGACTCATTTGTTAGTCAAGAATCTATTGCTACTGCTGTAAAAATATTCATGATCCTGCTTCCATCACTCTATTGGGGAGAGAGATACACAGATGTTTGACTCTGAAAAAAATAATTTCTCTTCATCTCAAGTTTAAATGGGATGTGCCTTGTTTTTAAACGGAGATGTCTAGCTCTAATCTCTTCCACAAGGGGAAGCATTTTTTTCACCCTATCAAGTATGTTCAGAATCTTAAATGTTTCAGTGAGATTAATTCTTATCAACACCAATGGACACAAGTCTAACCTGTTCAAACTTTCCTCCTAAGATAAACTCCTTCACCCAATGGTTGGAGTATGATACCTTGCACCTTTCTGGGTTGTATCTTAAACTTCTATCAATCATTATCTATCGAAACAGGGTATGATTGTTTCTATAGGACTTTGGTAATTGAAAACAGCAGTGATAGCAGTAAGTATATATAGATTTAGTATGAAGCGATCTGTATATAGTCTAGCAATCTGTCAATCTTCCTTCCCTTCTATCCGCTACACCTTCCTCTCCCACCCATCACCTTTACCTCCACCTCCATCAACCTATTGCACTCTCAGCTACCTTCCACTCCCCCCCCCTCCCATTTATCTCTCCACCCCAGAGGCTCCCAGCCTCATTCCTGATGAAGGGCTTTTGCCCGAAACATCGATTTTCCTGCTCCTCGTATGCTGCCTGACCTGCAGTGTTTATCTGATACCACTGTAATCTATCTGTATATAGTCCTATATTCAAATGAAGAAACTACATTATTATTTCACCAATCCTTGTGTGCAATTGGTCCAGTTAAATCCAAGGGAATGTAAGACCAGGAATCATCCAAGTGAATTTTCTCTGAACTCTTCCAAACACAATTATGCCTTTTCTTAAACAAGGAGACTCACATTACTCTAGATGTGGTCTCTGTAAATTGTAGCAACTGTTTTTAAATTCCATTCTTTCTTCAAGAGACAACATTCTATTTGCCTTCCTAATGGCTGAGGAGTCAAAAACAAAGCTACAGTTTGCAATTTGTGTACAGTGCATCAAATTGAATTCAATTGAACTGAGTTAGCTTTCTTGTCACATGCATTCAAATGAATACAGTGTAATATTTATGTCGCCACTTACAGTGCCATCTTCGACACAAATGTACCTCACTCGAATCCTTAGTCACAAAATAGAGAAATGGAGGGAAAAAGTTACATCTCAGCTATACACAGTATGACCAAAGAAAAAGTTAAAAAGACAAACATTACAGTCTCTCATGAAAGGTTAATACAATGTTAATACAGAAATCTTTTCAAAGCTTCCAAGAACCTGTTCTACTTCCAGTATATTCCCAAACCTCCAATAAACCAAAGTTTTCAATAATGGGTTGACTATTCCATTTATCTGCATTTGCTTCTTCAGCCTCACAAATAACCAATGCAAACACTGCAAAGGCCACGTGGCTATCATTTATGAAAAAGCATGGTGTCTCTAATATTAGTTCCTGTCAACAGAAAGTTTTCTTTTCCATTCAAAAGTGGAAAACACAATTATATAATCCTTCAGCTTCTTAGCCCAATCACTGGGCAGCTTTGGATTTGGAAAAGGTTCCTGGTATCCAATGGTTCTTGAATTCTGTTAGTTTGGCTCTGAAACTGGTCAGTTTTAGGATGCTGCTGATTTTCAGCATTGAAGACAGCCTAATCCTGACCTGTTGCTGATACATGTTCAGAAGTGCAAAGTGGTGACTTCCTCCTGTTTGCTCTTGAGTTTCATGTCATCATACTCACTGATGTGGACATGGTCTTCCGTTAATGGGAGAGTTGCAGAGAATAGCATGAGAATATTTACTGGGTTCATGCAGACAAATCATCTATGAAATTCACCAAAATTGACGCAATCAATTTCTGGTAAAATCCAGCCCAGGTGTCAATGTTTTAAAAATAAAGGTTCAGCCATTTATGATAGAGAAACAAAGATTTTTTTTCTTAGAGAGTTAAGAGTCTTTAAAATGCTCATCTTCCAAAAGGTAATGGCAGCAAAATCTTGAATATTTTTAAGGCAGAGATAGGAAAATTCTTCATAACTAAGGGGTGAAAATTTTTCATGGGTAGGTGGGAATGAGTAATCAGATTAAGCAGAGCCGGTTCAAGGATTTGACTGGCCTATTGCTGTTCCTAATTCATGTGTTTGTTGACAAAAAATTTGGAGTACTTCCAACTCCATTTTGATTTAGACCCCACCCCCTCTTACCACTTCCCCCTCATCTTTTATGGTTTGTATTGCCCTTAACAGGCTTTACACATACATTATTCAATTGGAAAATAAGTGATTTACTAGTGATGTTTCATAGATGGATAAAAATGCCACTAATGATTGGTGATGGGGAAAACTTTTCAGTCATGTAAGGCCATTTCTATATAAATGGAAAAAATAAAGAGCACCGTGGCTCAGCAGTTAGTACTGCTACCTCACAGCGCCAGAGACCCAGGTTCAATTCCCACCTCGGGCAACTGTCTGTGTGGAGTTTGCACATTCTCCCCGTGTCTGCGTGGGTTTCCTCTGGGTGCTCTGGTTTCCTCCCACAGTCCAAAGATATGCAGGTTAGGTGAATTGGCCATGCTAAATTGCCCATAGTGTTAGGTGAAGGGTAAATGTAGGGGGAATGGGTCTGGGCAGGTTGCTTTTTGGAGGATCGGTGTGGACTTGATGGGCCGAAGGGCTTGTTGCCACACTGTAAGTAATGTAATCTAGTCTTAAAAAAAAGTTAGATGGCCTCCACCTCAAATGGAGCCAGAGGACTCAAAGCTACTGCTCCCCATCAATTTTCTGATATCTACCCAATATTCCATTTCCTCCTATTACAATTCTTAATTGTGACCGACAGTATGAAATGTTCCTACTCCCATAAGCTGTGCATGTGTTGTGAATAATCAATGAATGGTGCAGCCTTTTACTAAAGGAAGTGAAGCTGGCAAAATGTAAAATACTGTTGTGGGAACCAATGGTATTTCGGGAAGGAAATCTGTCATCCTTACCCAGTCTGGTCGATAAATAACTCCAAACTCAAAGCAATGTGCTGACTCTTTTTTAACTGTCCTTTGAAATAACCGAGTTAAGTTACTTTTGCTCATACTGAAAAGGTAAAAAGGAAAACAAAAGTGCACAGACCACCTGATCAGAAATGTTATTATACATCTATAAAGCAGTCTGGCTTGGACGCATGCCTCTTGGTGTAGAGGTAGGGACACTACCACTGCACTACAAGAATTCAACATTTCTCAGGGCAGTGTTCTAGTCTGATAATCTTCAGCTATTTTATTAATGATTTTCCTTCCCATAGGATAGAAGTTTGCACCCGATTTGTAGATTCCAATGTTATCTATGACCAGATGCAAGACTTTCAACATTTCAGATGTAAATTGCAAATTGACAAATAGTATTAATTCTACACAAGTATAAGGGTACTGCCATTTCAAACAAGGGACAATGTAACTATCAACCCTTGACATAACGGCAATACTGAATCACCCAAAACATCCTGGGTGTTATCATTGACAAGAGACTTAAGCCAACCAGCTTATGTATGGTGCCTACAAGTGCAGGTCAAAGGGTAAGATATTCTTTGGCAAGTTATTTGATTCTTAACTCTCAAAAACCTAAATATCATCCACAAGAAGCAACTCATGAGTGTGATAGAATACCGCTCACTTATCTAGATGAGTACAGCTCCAAGGACATTCAAGAAGCTTGACACCATCCAGGACAAGAAGCCGATATCATTGGTGTATATTCACAAACAATCAATCCCTGATGTCCTGTAGCAGCAGTAGTACCACCTACAGGATGCACTGCAGATTAACACCTAAGCACATTATACAACATCTTCCAAAGCCATGACCAATTCTATCTAAAAGGGCAAGAATAACAAACATGGAAACACCACCACTCGCAAGCTCCCCTCCAAACCACTCACCAACCTGATTTGGAAGTTGTAGTGATTGGGACCTGGTGGACCTTGTTGACATTGAGATTTTTTATTGGGGCTGTTAACCTGGGCCAATCAGGAAAACTCTGGCTAACCAAAATAACCAGGAGGCTCCCTCATTCACCGTCCAGACATGCCTTGGCATGCCCATTTGCCACTAGACGATGGAGACCCCCAATGGAGGGCTCTGTACATGGGAGCCCTCCCCCTTTCTCACGGGGATCTGGGGTGGAGGGTACTACACACGGCGGTCCTGCAACTGCAGATTGCGGTGGTTCACGGACTCCCAGCCCAACTGCTTGTTCTGTGGCGCTGTGGAGTCCGTGGACCATGTGTATGTTGGGTGTGGGCGTTTGCACTCCCTTTTTGATTTTCTGAAAAACCTTCTCCTCTGCTTTTGGTTGCACTTCAGTCCCACGCTCCTGATCTTCGGGCACCCAGTGCGGAGGAGGGAGGGCAGGTCTGAAGACCTCCTCGTGGGTCTGCTCCTGGGCCTGGCCAAACTGGCCATAAACAGGTCCAGGCAGCGGGCCGTGGAGGGGGTCGTTAGGGCCGACTGCCTGCCCCTCTTCCGCGGTTACGTTAGGGCCCGGGTGTCCTTGGAGAAGGAGCACGCGGTGTCCACCAACACCCTGGAGTTGTTCAGGGAGAGGTGGGCGCCGCAGGGAGTGGAGTGCATCATTTCCCCCTCCAACTCTATTTTGATTTAGTCCCTGCCCTCCCCTTCACTGTTTTGATCACACAGCATTGCCCTTTGATGTGAAGGGCACTGCTCGTCACAGGCCACTCGGGTGTTTTCCTACTTTTCCTGGTGGTGGAAATTAAATAAAGATTTGTGCACTTTATGTCTCTCACTGTGTCTCACAACTACACACACACACACTCACCATGGGTGCGGGGAAAAAAATAAGCACTACCAGTTAGGCGGTAGTGTGGGGGTTAATTTAAAAAAAAAAGAAAAAAAAAAAACCAGGATTATGATCAAAAAAAAAATAACCAGGAGGCTCCCTCATTCACCGTCCAGACATGCCTTGGCATGCCCATTTGCCACTAGACGATGGAGACCCCCAATGGAGGGCTCTGTACATGGGAGCCCTCCCCCTTTCTCACGGGGATCTGGGGTGGAGGGTACTACACACGGCGGTCCTGCAACTGCAGATTGCGGTGGTTCACGGACTCTCAGCCCAACTGCTTGTTCTGTGGTGCTGTGGAGTCTGTGGACCATGTATATATTGGGTGTGGGCACTTACATTCCCTTTCTGATTTTCTGAAAAACCTTCTCCTCTGCTTTTGGTTGCACTTCAGTCCCACGCTCCTGATCTTCGGGCACCCGGTGCGGAGGAGGGAGGGCAGGTCTGAAGACCTCCTCGTGGGTCTGCTCCTGGGCCTGGCCAAACTGGCCATAAACAGGTCCAGGCAGCGGGCCGTGGAGGGGGTCGTTAGGGCCGACTGCCTGCCCCTCTTCCGCGGTTACGTTAGGGCCCGGGTGTCCTTGGAGAAGGAGCACGCGGTGTCCACCAACACCCTGGAGTTGTTCAGGGAGAGGTGGGTGCCGCAGGGAGTGGAGTGCATCATTTCCCCCTCCAACTCTATTTTGATTTAGTCCCTGCCCTCCCTTTCACTGTTTTGATCACACAGCATTGCCCTTTGATGTGAAGGGCACTGCTCGTCACAGGCCACTCGGGTGTTTTTCTACTTTTCCTGGTGGTGGAAATTAAATAAAGATTTGTGCACTTTATGTCTCTCACTGTGTCTCACAGCTGCACACACACACCATGGGTGCTAGAAAAAAAAAGAAATAAAAATAAAAAAAAAGAAAAAAAAAAGAAAATAACCAGGAGGCTCCCTCATTCACCGTCCAGACATGCCTTGGCATGCCCATTTGCCACTAGACGATGGAGACCCCCAATGGAGGGCTCTGTACATGGGAGCCCTCCCCCTTTCTCACGGGGATCTGGGGTGGAGGGTACTACACACGGCGGTCCTGCAACTGCAGATTGCGGTGGTTCACGGACTCTCAGCCCAACTGCTTGTTCTGTGGTGCTGTGGAGTCTGTGGACCATGTATATATTGGGTGTGGGCACTTACATTCCCTTTCTGATTTTCTTAAAAACTTCCTTCTCTGTTTCTGGTTGCTACTTCAGTCCCATGCTCCTGATCTTTGGGCATCCGGTGTGGAGGGGGGAGAGCAGGTCTGAGGACCTGCTCGTGGCTCTGCTCCTGGGCCTGGCCAAACTGGCCATAAACAGGTCCAGGCAGCGGGCTGTGGAGGGGGTCGTTAGGGCCGACTGCCTGCCCCTCTTCTGCGGTTACGTTAAGGCCTGGGTGTCCTTGGAGAAGGAGCACGCGGTGTCCACCAACACCCTAGAGTTGTTCAGGGAGAGGTGGGCGCCGCAGGGAGTGAAGGGCACTGCATGTCACAGGCCACTCAGGTGGTTCCTTTCTTCCTGGTGGTGGAAATTAAAGATTTGTGCACTTTGTGTCTCTCACTGTGTCTCACACCTGCACACACACACCATGGGTGCTAAAAACAAAAAAAAAAGAAAAAAAACAAATAGGGGATAAGGGCACTGCTTGTCACTGGCCCGGGCGTCCTTGGAGAAGGAGCACGCAGTGTCCACCAACACCCTTGAGCTGTTCAGGGAGAGGTGGGCACCGCAGGAAGTGGAGTGCATCATTTCCCCCTCCAACTCTATTTTGATTTAGTCCCTGCCCTCCCCTTCACTGTTTGATCACACAGCATTGCCCTTTGCCGTGAAGGGCACTGCTTGTCACTGGCCACCGGGTGTTTTCTTATCTTCCTGGTGGTGGAAATTGAATTAAAATTCGTGCACTTTGTGTCTCACACCTGCACACCATGGGTGCTGGGGAAAAAAAAGCACTACCGCAGTTAGGCGGTAGTGTGGAGAATTTAAAAGGAGAGGAAAAAACACATATCCTCATTCAAAAAAAATTAAAACTAGGAGACATCTCTTTTATCCACTGCCCAGACACGCTTTGGCATGCCCATTTGCCATCAGGTAGTGGGGATCCCCAGTGGAAGGTTCCATATGTGGGGTCCTCTGCCTTTCTCTCGGGGATCTGAGGTGGAGGGTGCTGCATGCTGAGGTGGAGGGTCCCCTTCAACCGCAGATTGCAGCAGTTCATGGGCTCCCAGCCCAACTGCTTGTTCTGTGGTGCTGTGGACCACGTACATATCGAGTGTGAGCATTTGCACTCCTTTTTGATTTTCTTAAAAACCTTCTCCTTTGCTTTTGGTTGCACTTTAGCCCCACGCTCCTCATCTTAGGTCACCTGGTGTGGAGGATTGGGGGGATGCTAGGTCAGAGGACCTCCTCGTGGGCCTGGGCCTGGCCACACTGCCCATAAACAGGTCTAGGCAGCGGGCCGTGGAGGGGGTTGATAGGGCCGATTGCCTGCCCCTGTTCCATGGTTACATTTGAGCCTGGGTGTACCTTGAGACGCATGTGGTGTACACCAACACCCTTGAGCTGTTCAGGGAGAGGTGGGCACTGCAAGGAGTGGAGTGCTTTATTTCCCCCTCCAATTCTATTTTGATTGAATCCCTGCCCTCCCCTTCACCTTTTGATCACACAGCATTGCCCTTTGTTGAGAAGGGCACTGCTTGTCATTAGCACGCTATTGTTTCCTTTCTTCCTGATGGTAGAATAAAATAAAGATTTAGGCACTTGTTGTTCTTCACTGTGAAAAAGGATATAACCAGGAGATATCTCTTCTCTTTTATCCACCGCCCAGACATGCCTTGGCACCCCCATTTGCCAGCTGGTGGTGGGGATCCCCAATGGAGGGCTCTCTATGCAGAGGTCCTCCCTCTTTCACACAGGGATCTGGGGTGGAGGGTGCTGCACGCAGTAATCTCCTTAAACTGCAGAATGTGATGATATATGGACTCCCAGGCCAATTGTTTATTCTGTGGTGCTGTGGAGTTCATAGACTACGTATGTATTGGGTGTGGGCATCTGAACTCCCTTTTTGTTTTCCTTAAAGATCTTTTGTGTTTTTGGTTGCACTTCAGAACCATGCTCCTGATCTTTGGGCACTCATTGTGGAGGGGGAGGACAGGTTAGAGGATCTCCTCGTGGCTCTGCTTCTGGTCTTGGCCAGACTGGCCATAAACAGGTCCAGGCAGTGAGCTGTGGTGGAGTTCATCATGGCCGATTTCCTGTCTGTCTTCCATGTCTACGTTCAGACCCGGGTGTTCCTGGAAAGGGAGCACAAGTGTCTATCAAAACTCTCAAGGTTTTCAGGAAGAAGTGGGCCCCACAGGGTGTGGAGTGTTTTATTTTTCCCTCCAATTCTATTTTGATTTAGTCCCTGCACTCCCCTCCATCTTTTTTGATCAAGCAGCATTATTTTTCGATGAGAAAGACACTGCTTGTCACTGGCCACTTGGGTATTTCCTTGCTTCCTGGTGGTGAAATTTAAATAAAGATTTGTGCACTCGTTGTTCTTCACTGCACACACACACGACATGGATGCTGGGGAATAAATAGTCACTACTGATGTTCGGCAGTAGTGTGGGAGTTCATTGGGAAAAAAAATATAACCAGGAGATAGGCATGGTTTGACCACTGCTTTTGATGTTTAAGTTACGTAGCCATCAGTAACAAGACACTAAGTTAACTGTTTTAGGAAAAAATACAAACAGGGATTTGGAATCTCCTCAATATAGGGGACTAACTCTGAAAAGAAAATATAACCAGGAGACACTTCTTTTTTATCCACCTTGGCGTGACCCATTTGACACCTGGTGATGGGGATCCCCAGTGAAGTCCTCCCACTTTCACTTGGGGATCTAGGTTGGAGGGTGCTACAATGGTTCATGGACTCCCAGCCTAACTGTTGGTTTTGTGGTGTGCACGAACCATGTATATATGGGGTGTGGGCGTCTTCACTCCCTTTTTAGCTTTCTTAAAGGTCTTCTTTTATGTTTCTGGTTGCACTTCAGCCCCAGGCTCCAGATCTTTGGGCACCCAGTAAGGGGGTGGGGGAAGAGTAGTTCAGGATTTCCTAGTTGGTCTGCTTCTAGGACTGGCCAAAAACAAGTCCAGGCAGCTGGCCAAGTAGAGAGTTGTTGTTATAGTCCAACAGGTTTATTTGGAAGTACTAGTTTTTGGAGAGCTGCTCCATCATTAGGTAGGTAGTTGGGCAGGATCATAGGACAAAACATTTATCGCAAAAGATCACAGTGTCGTACAACTGATGCAATATATTGAGGTCAGGGATGTTCAGCCTCAGATTTTCAGGTGACCATCCTCCAATGCAAACTTTGGGATATGCAACAACGCAGAGTGAGCAAGCAGAGGCTGATAGCCAAGTTTGGTAGCCAAAGATGGCCTTAACCAGAACCTTAGGTTCATGTCACACTACAGGTGACCCCATTACAGTATACATACTCACACTTACATATTCTCACACTCATGCAGACCCTCTCTCATATACATGTTCTCCCTCAGACAGACACACACACATCCCCAAACTGTCACCCACACACACCCTCTCACTGGCATATACTCCGTCACACTCATGCACACACTCTATCAAGCATGCACACATTCATACACATACACACCCTCACACGCACGCACACACACACACATAGAAGTCTAAAGGGTGAATTTGCATTTGCAGAAACATTCTATTCGTGTGCTTTTTGAACAAATCTGTATACAGTCAATCTGATATTTTATAAATTCCCACTTTGGAAATACAACCAGTCTGACTCAAGATTGGAATACAGACAGATTCTAACCACACACCTTTAATACATTGCCTGAGCTGAGATGTCTTTTTTTGAATAAAAAACTTGTGTTATCTCAAGAATGTGACTTGAAAGAAGTTCAGGGTTTACATATTAATGAATTGAAACCTACAACCTATTCTAAAAGTTGAAAGATTTAACAGCAAACTAGGTTTGTTCAATATATCGCATCAATTGTATGACACTATGATCTTTTGTTATAAATTCTGTTTCAGTGATCCTGTCCCACTAGTTACCTGAAGGAGCAATGCTCTGAAAGTTTGTACTTCCAAATAAATCTGTTAGACCAGGACAGTTCTGGTCTAGGTTGAGCTAAGCTATTAAGTTAAATTCTTGGTTCCTCTATTGCACGTTGGTTAGTTTGGTCAAGCTAGAACTATTCTTTCCTATTGGTACCCTGCAGTCACCATGTCTACCATGGCTGCCATGGATTGCTACATGTGATAGGTTGATTGGTGAGCACCACGCTTGGTAGGATTTCCTTTTTATAGAGGTATACAACACAGAAACAGGCCTGTTAATCCAATCAGTCCATGACAAACATAATCCCAAACTAACTAGTTCTATTTGCCTGCTCCTGGCCCATATCCATCCAAACCTTTCCTATTCATGTACCATTCCACATGTCTTTTCAACATTGTAATTGTACCCACATCTACCACTTCCTCAGGAAGTCCATACACATTTGAACCACCCTCCTTGTGAAAAAAAGCCTTTTTAAAATCTCTCTCCTCTCACCTTAAAAATGTGCCCCCTAGTCTTAAAATCCCCCATCTTGGAGGGGGGGGGAAGCAACTACCATTAACTCCATCTATACTGTTCACTATTTTAATAAACTGCAAGGTCATCTCTCAACTTCCTAAGCTCCAGCGAAATAAGTCCCAGCCTATCCAGCCACTCTTTATAACCCAACCTTCTAAACCTGGCAACATCCTGGTAAATCTATTCTGAACTCTCTCCAGCTTAATAATATCCTTCCTGTAAGTGGACAACCAGAACTGGACACAGGATTCCAGAAGCGGCCTCACCAATGTCCTGTCCAACCTCAACATGACTTACCAACTCCTATACTCAAATGCTGCAAATGTGTTGCTGGTCAAAGCACAGCAGGCCAGGCAGCATCTCAGGAATAGAGAATTCGACGTTTCGAGCATAAGCCCTTCATCAGGAATAAGAGAGAGAGAGCCAAGCAGGCTAAGATAAAAGGTAGGGAGGAGGGACTAGGGGGAGGGGCGATGGAGGTGGGATAGGTGGAAGGAGGTAGGTACAGGTTGTCCTGGTTGGATCCAAATTTTGTTGGTTGGAATGTAGTTCGGAGTCCGTGTGGGATCAGACGGTTCCGTAGACAGGTGCTGAGGAAGGAGATGTGGCTGTGGTAACGAGTCTGTTTGAGAACGTGGCTGAAGAGTTTCTGTGCAGAGGAGATGACCTGGGGGGTGCAGTGAGAGAGGGACTCACTGAAATCCTTGTAGAGGAAGGAAGAGAACTTCTTCAAGGAAGGCATCCTTGTAAGAGGATTCGCAGTAGGTTAAAATCTTCGAGTAAAAAATGAGGTCTGCAGATGCTGGAGATCACAGCTGCAAATGTGTTGCTGGTCAAAGCACAGCAGGCCAGGCAGCATCTCAGGAATAGAGAATTCGACGTTTCAGCCACGTTCTCAAACAGACTCGTTACCACAGCCACATCTCCTTCCTCAGCACCTGTCTACGGAACCGTCTGATCCCACACGGACTCCGAACTACATTCCAACCAACAAAATTTGGATCCAACCAGGACAACCTGTACCTACCTCCTTCCACCTATCCCACCTCCATCGCCCCTCCCCCTAGTCCCTCCTCCCTACCTTTTATCTTAGCCTGCTTGGCTCTCTCTCTCTTATTCCTGATGAAGGGCTTATGCTCGAAACGTCGAATTCTCTATTCCTGAGATGCTGCCTGGCCTGCTGTGCTTTGACCAGCAACACATTTGCAGCTGTGATCTCCAGCATCTGCAGACCTCATTTTTTACTCCTATACTCAAATGACTGAGCAATGAAGGCAAGTGTGCCAAATGCATTTTTAATCTGTCCCTCAATCATCTGCTGCAGTCTGACAACTGTGTTCTTCATAACTTGGCCAGTTGGAATAGAGCAGGTGTTAGGGCACATGACCAGTGATAAACAATGAAGGCCCTTTCCATGTTTCCTCCACATGGTGTTTAACATGGAGGACTACTGATTCATCAGCTGAGACAGAATGGCAGGTAGTAATCAATAAGAAATTTCTTCAGCATATTTGATCTAATGTGATGAGATTTCACAGTGTTGAAAATGTGTTGCTGGTTAAAGCACAGCAGGTTAGGCAGCATCCAAAGAACAGGAAATTCGACGTTTCGGGCCAGAGCCCTTCATCAGGAGATTTCACAGTGTCCAGAGTTGTGTTTGCAGAACATGAGGCGAAGTACAGTAATTATAGATTTCATTCAAAAACATGTACTGCGTAACAAACTTTGCCTTGGATATCTTTTCCACAAATACAAAAGTTTCAGCACAGTTTATAATTCTGAACTTAATGCATGGACACCCTCTTATGTCAATCTCAGACTTGGGTTTGTTGGTTTTCATGGCAACTCAACATGCAATTTCCTCTTATCTCCATGATCTGTGTAGCAATGGATGATTAATAAAACTTAAAGGAAAGGTTGAACAAAAGGAATTCTTGATACTCATTTTATAAACAAGCAACAATTTACTTATTTTACCCCAACAGCGAACAAATTAAGAGAATTGCTAACAAACCAGACAATTCTCCCCTAATTACTAACTATTCCCTTAGTGACTAAATTCTACGGGGTATGCTGTTTCAATAAACACCAATCCCACTTAAATCCAAAGAATAAGAAAACAATAAATTAAAACTTAGTCCCTCAAAGCTCATACAGAATGTATCTTCCAGAATGCTATGTCTTCTCCTTTTCTCTGGGAATTCTTCTGTTCCGAGCATCTGTGTCAGGAATGCTATCTAACAGTGCCATGTACCTTTATGAATAGGTAAGTTTTTTAAGAGCATGTGGAGATTTCTGCAAAAGTGGGAGGTTTTCTAAAATGGCATGTGCTCTCTCTTCAGATGGCTATTGGTTCTCCCTGATTTTCCAAAATACCCTTATACCCTTGATATCCGATTTTATTTTACAATCAGATTGGTTCAAGGTTGTCAACACCATCAGATTTAAATTTGATATGCTTTTAGTATCTAAGGGCTTGGTTTAAATTGATTAGCTAAATTTGAAAAGTCTTGTTGCCTTGGTAAAAATGCTGCTCGGCTGTTCGATACAAAACGTTTCAATTTGGACACTTTCTGTATCTGCACTTTGAACTGTTGTTCAGGTATTCATCCTTTTCAAATCGCTAAGCATGAAAAAAAACACATCTTTTATAGGGACACACATTATTCCTCCATTTTACAATCATACACACAAATTCTAGCTTCCTGCCTTCCACTTCATGAGTACTCCACACAACTCTAACACAATGCGAATTTGGTGTCACCTAGTCCATCCATTGGATTTGAAAAAAATGTAACAGCTTGGTACAACTCAATGGCTTGTCTGAGGCACTTAGAAGACAGCCACATTGCTGTGGGTCTGCTATTTTCAATGCTATTGTCACCTTTTGTACTTTTTTTTACTCCTTGCTAAGAAGACCAATAGCTGTCATGGGACAATACACACAACTTCACAAAATGCATATCCTCCAACAAAATCTCTATTGCATTACCAAAATATGGAGTGAAGACCAAAATACTGTGGATGCCAGAAATCTGAAATGTAAACAGAAAATGGTGAAGAAATTCAGTTGGTCTGGCAGCATCTGTGGAGACATAATAATTAACATTGAGGTCAATATGTCTTAGTCGTACAGTCAGAGATGTACAGCACAGAAACAGACCCTTCGGTTGAACTCCATGCAGACCAGTTATCCTAACTAATCTCATCCCATTTGCCAACACTTGGCCTATATCCCTCTAAACCCTTCCTCTTCGTATACCCATTCAGATGCCTTTTAAATGCTGCATTGTACCAACTTCACCAGTGGTAGCGCATTCCATATACACACCATTTTCTGTGTGAAAAGTTGACCCTTAGGTCCCTTTTATATCTTTCCCCTCTCACTCTAAACCTATGCTCTCTCGTTCTTCAGAATTTTAAAATATGAAACTCTGCTTCAGATATCTCTGCTAAATATCAATGCATATTTAATTGTTGCAAACGGCCCATCAATATTGTCCCTTTGTGTGTTATACACTCAGACTCCAGTGGTACTATACACAGTATGATGTTGAGAAATTTCTCTTCATTAAAAAAATGATTTTGAGAGCGCTGCTTTTACTCCAAGTTTTAACTCTTACTGACAGAGAGAGAGAGAGAGAGGGAGAGAGAGACAGAGCATGCTCCAGAAAAACATCTCCAGCGATTGCTCACAGCTTTAAGGTGAGCTTTGAAAAAAATACCCATCAGCTCAGTCCTGAGGCTGATGCTAGTTGACAGTAGCACAGATAAATTCACCTTTTCAGATCTGTTTATTAATAAGCAATAAAACTCTACTTTTATCTTATATCCCATAAACTTATATGTTTAGTTGTATAATCTGTTGTGGGGGCATATTTCAAATAAAACATTTTTTCCGAAGGTGAGAAAAATGACCACAGAAAAATAAAGGAGAGTATAAATGATTTGCTGTACAAATCTACTTTCAAAATATAACTGGAAATTCTACAACTCAAAAATCAAAGGCATTCATTTAAACACTGGTATCAGCAAATAGTTCAGTATGGAAAGCTACTTGGCTACAATGATGTAAAGTCAAGCCTTTTGCAAATAACTTCTTTGGTTCCCTCAAGTGGTCTGAGATGTTTTAGATTCAGAATGCCAAGATGCAAGATTAGCACCCTCTTTTGTTCAGGACTAGATTCTCACCTCTTTCACATGTGAATTTCTTCTGTAAACTCACCATCACCAAGTGGTGAGACAGTGCTTGGTTTGTATCATAAAATATACCTTCTTTACAATAAGATAATGATATTAGTTCTATTCAAGCTGTAGGTTCTATTCAAATTTGTCTATTTCCATCAAAGAATTTGTCAGAACAACACAGCACAAAAACAGTAAATGCATTTAAAAAATACACTGAACTGGGGCAGTATAATTTGTCCAAAGGACATATGTGTCACTAACAAGGCCGATATTTATTGTCAATCCTTGTTTACTTTTCATGGCACGTGGGCTATATTGGCAGTATTAGCATTTATTGCCCATCCCTAGTTGTCCTTGACAAGGTATTAATGATCTGCCTTCTTGGACCATTGCAGTCCGTGCACTGCAGGTAGATGCACAATGCTGCTTTGGAGTAAGTTCCAGGATTTTGGCCTGGCAACACCGGACAGGTGCCGATATATTTTCAAGTCAGGATGTTGAGTGGCTTAGAGAGGAACTTGCTGGTAGTGATGTTATCATGTATCTGCTGCCCCTGTCCTTCTTGATGGAAGTAGTTGTGTGTTGTGAGGTGTTGTCTATGGAGCCTTGATGAATTTCTGCAGTTCATCTTGTAGACAGTATTCACTGCTGCTATGGAGCATCAGTGGTGGAGGAAGTGGATGCTTGTGGATGTGCTGCTAATCATGTGGGCTGCTTTGTCTTGGATGGTGTTGAATTTATTGAATGTTGTTGGAGCTGGTCTCATCCAGGCAAGTGGAAGATATTCCATCACACTCCTGACTTGTGTTTTGTAGATGACTATCAGGCTTTGGGGAGTGAATGAGCCATTTGCCATAGCATTTCCATCCTATGACTTGCTCTTGTAGCCACCGCATTTATGTGGCTGGTTCAATTAGGCCCGTCTCTAGACAAGTGCTTCTGATATATTCTCCTTTACCTTAACTTCACTTCACCATAGTAAGCATCTCTGTTGACCATATATTCTCAATTTATTGCACTTTTATAATTCAGTTCTTCCCCTTTCTCCTGGAACCATGACAGAACTCTTGTCATTATTTTCCATGCCAAAAACCTCCACGAATTATTTACTACTACCTCCAACATGATGTTACTAACCTTTGCTTCCAACCCCTTTCAGCACTCAGCAGGGACCATACATTCTGTAATAATTTGTTTCATTCCTATGTCTTCCTACAGCATTTTCCCATGCAAGCACAAGAGATGCAGAAGCTGCCATTTTATCACCTCCCTCTTCACCATCCAGACCTTAAACTCTTCTAGCAGTGAGACAATGATTTTCTTGAACTTTTTTCAACTTAGTACACTGTATTCACTGCAGATGATGCAGTCTCCTCAAAACTGGTGAGATCAAACAGAGAATGGCTGTTTGGCTGCTTTGTTACAATGAATCCACAAGTGTCACTCTAAGCTTCCACGTGTCAGTCATTCTCAGTGTCATTTCCACTCAGTCTGATCTCTTTCAACCTCCTATACTCTTCCCAAGAAACTCATTGTAAGCTTGAACAGCACATAATTTTTCCACTAGGCATGTCATCCAATTAATATTCAATGATTTCAGCTAATAATTGCTGACCCTATTTTTCCAGATCATATTTGTTGTTGATAATGCTGCTTTAAAAATTATACCTCCTTTGCAGCTCTAGGATTTTCTTTGTTTGGTCCAAGACTACCTCTTTCAGTTTGCAGCATCAATTTTGTAATTTAAACCTGCCTGCCTTCATCCTATCACGAACATTCCATTTTGACTTTTCTACCTTCCTTGCACTTGTTAAGAAGAAGTTGAAGTGGGCACTAGTGTACTGTAGCTTTGAGAAAGAATGCTTTTCTGAACGAAGAGATTACAAGCACCTGTGTCAACGACTAATGGTAGTCCCAGAGTGTACTGGAAATTTGAAAATGTGTAACATTTGGCTGTGAAATGGATACCTGAGTTATGGTTGCTGTTCTGACAACAATTTGAATTTAACCAATCAGTTTAAATTATGCCCCAGTATACTAAAACCCAATCAGGTTTGAATTTATTGTTTTGCCAACATTGAACCAATGTGACAATCCTGAGCTGGGGAAAAAGAATGTGGACATCTTGAAAATTGGTCAGACAGCAACTGTCGTAGAGCCAGAGAGCTAACTGCTAATATAATATCTTGCTCTTAAAGAAATTAGAAAACACTCTCTATCAAAGGTATCTTTTCACATGAAACATACTTGCAGAAAAAATAAAGACAATGACTTGAGGAGATCAGCTGGAAGACTGAAGGCACAGAAGAAGATTTTGAGATTAAGTTAATGTAACTTTAATAAGTGTCATATTGGAACAGCCTATTTTTACAGAGTTGGAGTCAGATAGTAAGCAGTTAAGACTGCCAATTCCAGCCTTGGGTGACTGTGTGGAGATTGCACGTTCTCCCCATGTCTGCGTGTTTCCTCCCACAGTCCAAAGATGTGCAGGTCAGGTGAACTGGCCATGCTAAATTGCCCATAATGTTAGGTGCATTAGTCAGGGGAAAATGGGTTTGGGTGAGTTACTCTTCGGAGGGCCGGTGTGGAGTGGTTGGGCCGTAGGGCCTGTTTCCACACTTTAAAGGAATCTAATCTAAAACTTGTTACAAGTCTTACATTTCCGTTTCTGAAGGGTGAAACATCAACTTTTTCTCTCTCCATAGTTGTTACTTAATCTGAGTATTTCTATCATTGCCTGGTTTATTTCAGATTGGGCTTGCATTTCTATAGCACTGTTAATCACCAGATATCAATGCTAATTAACTCCTTTTTGGGAATCCTTGCAGTAATATAGGAAGCACAACAGCTATTGTGTACATAAATTTCCACAAGATGCAAATGACCAGATCATCTGCATTTTCTGATGTGATCGAGGAGCAGCTAGTATTTTTTTAAAAAAATCACTGAGACTACCTGACTTTCTGACAAGCCTAGAATTGGATGGCCAGCATTCTCACCAGAAACAGGAGAAGCCTACTTAATGACAACTTTCAGCAACAATGGATAGTGCATGCCAGTATATATTTCACAAATTGCTATGAGGCATCATGTGACTTACCTTTAAGGTTAGAGGTTGTTTCAATAGATTTTGAAATACTGGGAAATAGTGGGATATGGGAATAGTGCAAGTAAGTAGTATTAAAAGGTGGATCAGCTAAAATCTTGTTGAATGATGGAGCAAGCTTGACAGGTCAAATGGTTGATTCTTGCTCTTATTCATTATGTTCACAACATGGTCACTGAAAATGAATGTATATTAGGCCAGAAAACTCTCCACAAAACACAAAAGTATCATTATCAACAACTGACCATTTAGTGAGTTGTCCTGGCAGGCCTCTCTTCCTTGTCTTTTAAAGTTTTCTTCTGGCTTGGCTTTAATGTGGTATTGCCAAACTTTTTATTCTCTTAATTCAGTGAATTATCCATGACACTCAGTATTCTTGACAATATATTTTGCAAGGAGGTAAAAACAATGAGTGCAGATGCTGGAAACCAGATTCTGGATCAGTGGTGCTGGAAGAGCACAGCAGTTCAGGCAGCATCCAACGAGCAGCGAAATCAACGTTTATTCCTGATGAAGGGCTTTTGCCCGAAACGTTGATTTCGCTGCTCGTTGGATGCTGCCTGAACTGCTGTGCTCTTCCAGCACCACTGATCCAGAATATATTTTGCAAAATATGTCTGAAGTCCAAAATGATTTAGGTTTTTTGTTACTGTGGATGGTCACCATCACTTCCCGAAGCTTTCCTATGGATCCCTGACCTGGATCCCAATACTTCTAAAGATTTATTTGCGCCCGTCTTTCTTGACTGAGGAGATTTACAGCAAACTTTCTTTTCCCACAATTAACAAGATCATCTGCATCCTGTGCCCATCCAAGTGAATGTTGTACTGTTAATGGATCTTCTTATCATTCAGTTATAAGTATTGTAGATTGAATGTCATTATAAAATTTCCCAAGTTTATAACATGAGATAAATATACCATAAAAGTCTACTGTTAGAATGCAAAAAGTTTAGGAAGTTCCAACGGAATAGATGATGTCATTCTGAAAACTTACAAATTCATCCTACTGCTGATATTCTTTTCAGCTTCTATGCAAAATAAAGACTATGCAGATGGGAGGGTGACATCATCTGCAGTGGTAGATAATTTATTCTTCTAAATTAATTGGTACATCAGAAAGTGCCTTGATGGTCATTCAGAATTTGACAATGATATTTAGTAGTTAATTACTGAAAAGTAGTTCAAATAATTAATGTTTACATGCTGACTGCAAAGAGCTTTTAGAGCTCATTAACCATGCCACAAAATGCTTACAACAGATGGGTGGGTAGTTAGAACTGATTTTAGGAGTCAGATGAAGGTTAGAGGAGGAGGGTTGTGAACAGACTGTTTTGTGCATTTCACTGATCAGGCGCAAGGAAGACTTCTGAACATAGCTGGCAGTCTTCCCAATTAAGAAAGACCAGACCATGTAATATCATTGGAATTATTAAAATTCAGATCAGGGAAGCCATGTGAAAGCTGTTGGAAATAATGCTGTGTCAATGGCTCTACTATTTTCAACTCTCAACAAAGCAAAAACTATCCTATGAAATTATTGTATTGTTTCCCTAAATTTTCAACTGAAAGCTTTTTCATATCATTAAAAGAACTTAACCAATTTTATTAACAATAGACTGGGTAGCCCCCAGGACCTCACAGACTGGCAAAATCATTTCAAGATAGAATACATCTATAGCTTCATTATAGCACAAACAACATGCCTAAGTTTACTATTATCATCACTTAGAATTTCAATTTATGAATTTTTGGATATTGTTATCTATATATGGGCTTGTAAAGGTTTAATAATGAGATGACAATCTTATAATTACTCTCTTTACAATGAGTTTCTAGCGGGGGTCCTGAATCTGTTATGATGCCAAATGCGATAGCCCCTGAATGGTTATGCTGGGGTAGAGGACAGACAAATTCTTTACTCAGTCCTTTCCCCTCAGTTAATCACAACAAGGAAAGGATCCCTTCCTCTGAATTAATTATATTGGTCTGGGAAAGAGTATGTTTTAAAAGGAGCTCATTTAATCTAACTTTCTTGGGTTAAAGAAAGGAGAGTTTATCAGCCACTATATTATGCAAAAAGATAGCAAAGCACCACACACATACACATAGATTAGAAATGAGAGGCCAGTTCAAAAAGTAAAAACAAGTCTTTGGTTTGTCCATTATGAATAAGTTGTGAAACGTATTGGCCATTAAAGTAGATGCTTCCAGTAGCATTAATTTAGACAGTTGAATGGTTATTTGGATATTCTTGGCCTGCTGTTGGCAGAATGTTTTTCTAGTTTCCTTCCTCAGCAGCTTAGCCATGTAATTCACAAACTTTCAATAAGGCATACTTTAATGAGACAAACAATTCCATTTTTGCTCAGCAAACTGATTTCTCGTAAACATCACATTTACTTGCATTTACTATGCTATGGTAAAAATGAAGACAGTGATTGGTGAGGAATCCCTGTGTCCTCTTCACTCCCTGCCCACCATCCATGCAGCCATCACCAGTTACCTCTCACAACTTGCATTCATTTTGCAGAGGTCAACATGTGAGCCAGTCACAGTAAGGAAGCCCAGCAGTTGCCTCCCAAC
This sequence comes from Hemiscyllium ocellatum, assembly GCF_020745735.1. Lineage (NCBI taxonomy): Eukaryota > Metazoa > Chordata > Chondrichthyes > Orectolobiformes > Hemiscylliidae > Hemiscyllium > Hemiscyllium ocellatum. The sequence continues at coordinate 97,957,645 of NC_083411.1, read as the reverse complement.
ATGTGTGCTTTCAGGTGAGGGAATGATCTGAAGCTCCCTCCTTTGTACTCAGCTCCAACAAATGACTGGGTCTGTGCACCACAGCTCCAGCACTCACCATGTTCTCAGCTCTGTTCTGGCAAACTCTGACACACTAGCAGTGGTGAACAATCTGACTGGCTAAGCCCAACAAAAGGGACAAAAGCTAAAGGTGACAGACTCACTGGCCCTGCACACTATGTGACAGTGCTATGCACCAATCAGATGTTGGAAGCTGCTCCCTTCCATACCTGTGATAGTGTTATGGAAGAGAACAGACCCCCTCAAAATATTTTATGATGATGCCTGGACCCACCTTCTTCTTCTTTTTAAAGGCAAATGTGAAATGCTTATTCCAGATGCAATGCGACTGGTCAAACTACTTAATGTTAAGCATAACAATTTATTTAAACACATAGTTAAAATACAATCAAAGAAAAGAGGAATTTAGAATAACTTGACTCTATTGGAAAACTTAACAGAATAATAGATACAGTAACTATTACTAATTAACTGTTCCAAAATAGCAACATCCCATAAACATAACTCTCAGCAAAAAAAAGGAAAATATAGACAGATTCTCACATGCAATTCTCCCATTCAGGAGGAAAAAAAAATCAAGAAAAAATTCAAAGGGAGTTGCAGCCAGGAGACATTTACTAAAGCTTCCAAATCTGTTGAGACACCAACGGCTTCTCATGCTACTGAAAAAAAAGCCAAAACCCAGAAATCTGGAACTGAGAGAGCTGCCACACCATTCAGGCTAATAAAATCAAACGCAAGGACTCCCAAGCTCTTTATTCTAGGGCTATTAACTAGCCAACTTGGTATCTCTGCCTTACAACCTCTCTTCAAAACAAAATCAAATTATTTCTTAAAGTCATACCATTGTCACAGTGACACCTGGTGTCAGCAGATGAAACAGCATTGCTTCCTGAACATTTTCCAGCACACTTTTCACCTTGTCATGGGATAATGACTGAATTACAGAGAGACGTTTCACCCCCTCTTCGTCCTTGAATAGTGTGAATAATGGTGAGAAATGTGGGAAAAATGGTAAGTTCAAAAAAATACAGAATCTCAACATCCAGAAAAACACTACAGATGTTTGATTTAAAGTTTTAAAGGCAGGTTCTGAATCTCACTAACGAGTGGCAACCACTTTATTTTCATACATTTGTTAATTAATTAATCTCCCCTAATTTATATGCAACTTTCAATTTTTCAAGCCACTGCTGAGAAACTAGACAGCACTAATGCCTAATATGAAAATCAGATTATCTGGTAAATGCAGCTCAATGATTGCTGCTTCGATCTTCTATTTTATGGTGAATTCATCAACACTTCATGGTAGGCTCAATGGACAGTGTCTGCCTCCACCTTTCGTTCGTATAATTTGACATCAGCAAATCACGAGTTTCACATCATAATGGCTGACTTTGAATTAATTCATAATACACTTCAGTGTTCTACCATTAAAGTTGGGAGCTCATGGACATCTTACATTTCAATGCTGCTGCCAGGTCACTTTGTATACAGACACACATGTGCATCTGCTCACAATGCACTGTATTGGCTCTTAGTTTACTTTATTAACTCCCACATCAAATCACAGCATCTCCAGCTTGCTTTACTTTTAAGTGCATTGGCACTTCAATTCTCAGCTTGCATCAATTTTTAGTGCTGACAGAAAGTCGACATGAATGGCAGTACTACATAAACATATCATAGAATCCCTCCAGTGCATAATGGCCATTTGGCCCAACAGGTCTGCACCAACCCTCCAAGGAGCTTCCTACCCAGAACGCTGCATTTACTTTGGCTAATCCACTCAACCTGTACATCCCTAAATGCTACGGGGCAATTTAGCTTGGCCAATCCACTTAAGTTGCACATCTATGAAGGAAACGAATGCAGACATGGGAAGAATGTGCAAACTCCACACAACAGGTCACCCAAAGCTAGATTTGAACGCGGGTCTCTGATGCTGTGAGGTAGCTGTGCTAACCACTGAGCCACCATGCCACCCCGAATCAAGGAGTGGGCAAGCTGCTGTGTGACACCAGGCTACAGTAATATCACACAAATTGTCAGCAGCTTATGCAACAAACACACTTCATTTCTTCAATCAAATGGCCATGACTAAAAGTAAAAGGCAATCAGTCAAGGGACTTCGTGGTCTCAGTCCAAAGGGTTGGCCACAAACAGTCAAGCTCTTGGTCTGATCACGGTACAACTAGTTTTGGGATTACAGATAGTTCAGTCTGGGTGCAGTGGTGACATCAGTTTGGAGGTTGGGCTGTCCTTACAAGTCAGTCAGTCTGGAAGGTGTGCTATGGTCATTGCTGGAGGTTTGAAAATTAACAATCTGGAGGCTAATTTGGGGACCATTTGTTTAACCTTGGGGAAAAGGGAAAGTTGAAGTCTGGCTTGGGATTCATTTGACTGTGTAGCTGAGGGAATTATTACTATGAAGGGGACATGCAAGATAGAGGTGGGACTTTATAGGGCATAGTAGGGGACAGATTGATGTGGCTGAGGATATTCTCACAAGTCACTGTTGCTTTTGCTTCAAAACGAGAAGAGTGGCTCGCCAACAAGGGCTTGGCAATTTGCAAAGTCTTAGGCTCATGGGCTAAATGCAGAACATTCACAGTAAAAGGGTTGAATGGAAATGAGGAGGCAGAAAAGTCATGGGGAACACAGAGATAGTAACAAAAAAAAATGGAAAATGAAGGATCAAAGAATAATTGTTAGTCTCAGAGGACTCTGCAAGTTACAAGTTAAGGACATGGGGCTGAAATGTTGTCATCTTTGCCTCAAATTTACCTACACTTTAAAGGAACAAAAATAGTTGTCAATGCATACAGCATGGGTGATGTAAGTTACTGTTTTTCACTTTAGCAGTGCAGTGCATTGCTTTGCACATATGGCCCTGCTATGGGTAACTGAATTAATCATCTGTACACTGAACCTATAAATGACATCAATCTAGCATGAAATTAGATTTCACTGAAAAGTCAACATTTTGGTAACAATAAATACTACAAATTATGGTTTGAAGGAGCCAAGACCATACTTACATTGCTTATATTGGGTCCCTGTCGTGTCAGATTTGTAAATCCATGAAGATTTCAACTAAACTGTCTTATCTGGCTTTGCCATTTCTACATTACTTTTCATGCCTGATACTGGACACACAATGTTTTGGAGTTGCCACATTCTCATAATTATTTGTTTTATTGCAATAACATAGGCTGAGAGATTCAAGGGCAGCATTTTTTTTAGGAGAGGGTACTATGATGGTCAATGTGCGTCTGATCTTAACTAAACCAATGAAGCATCAGCACTTTGGATCTGTAGTGTATATCTGCATAAAGTTACCCATCTTACAGCTCCATATGGAGCCATGACATTGGCCTCCTTACAAAGGTGAAACCTCCTTGTTACATTGCGTGAGGCAAACATTTCTCAATTCATTATGATTAATGAGAGGATCAGGAATACTATTACTGAAATATTGTCTTAATTCCAACATTTCCAAAAGAATATCTGATCACTTGTAGGAGATTTGAAAGTTTTTGGGGTGTTGTTGTCTATGAGATGACAGTGTTGCACAAGACATCAATTATGTTTTCATAAAACCAAGCAACCTACAGCAACTGCCATGCAGTCTCTGGAGGAAAAAGCACAAGGTGAAGATCCATAAAGGAGGTAGTACAAAATGACCAGACTTCAAATCGACCAGTTTCCCTAACATTATCTATAGCTGTTGGAAAACGAGTACAGGTAGAGATTAAAGATGTTCTTAGCCATCATCACCAAAGTGTCACCAGTGCTGTTTATGTGCCTTCAATGAGATGTTCTGAGGAGCTGGCACAGCAGCTGCATTCTTGCAAGATGAAAATTAGTTCATTGATTGGAAGGAACATCACAGGCCACGGCAGGTCATGGGAGGAATAAGATAAGCAAAGCTTCATTGATATCTGTTTCGAAATGTTTGAACTGGATGAAGACATGACTCAGATTTGTACATTTTTGTTGCTGCAGAGGCAAGCAGCCTCTGTTTATTGACAAAAACAAATGCAGCATTTGGATTTGGTTTGTCTTTACCTTTCTCATTCTTCAGTAAAAGTTTCTTTATTATCTGCTTGAATTTGTTAAATCATCTGTTGTTCCCACATTCAAAAGTGTACTTTCTGATGACTGTTTGCTAAGTATAGCAGTCATTCAGACAGGATCATAATATTGAATTACACTCGGCAAAGTTAGCTCTTGAAGTTTCAATAATGATCCTGTATCTGGGAGCTGCCTCATGAATCATGAATTGTTCTATTGTCAGTTTCAGCTTGAGGAACATCCTAAAAGACGTCCTTTTGATCTTCCCATCATCATTCAGACTTCAGCATCTGCGATTTCTCAAACAATGCTGAATGAGCATGCAATACTTCAGTATACTTCACTCCAACGTCTAAACTAACAGAGACAAAGTTGTTCTCATTAAAGTGTGAAGCCTTGGTTGCATTCATGAATGTAAGGTTAAAAGGAACCCTGACAGCTGCTACTATATAGGCTGCTTCCAGAGATGAGCTATGCTTCACCACTATAACTTCTATCAATCTTGAAATAGAGAGACTTCTTAACACTGACATGGTAGCCACTTTACCAAGTTCTGGAGCTAAAGTGATAATCAAACAAACGTGATGATTGAAAATGCACATATATTAACAGATGTGAAAGTGTCTATACAATGATGTGCCACCCATGCTACCAATATGCACTCTGAGCACGTTTTCCCTTTCTGTTCCCACTAGGTCAATGTTTAATCCAGAGTCTGCAGCTGGGGAATTTGGAGGTGGAGCCTTTTGTTATGGAGCCTGTTGACTTAGAAGATCTGGGCAAATGAGCGGGGGTTCTTTTGCGGATATTTGACCCAGATTTACTGAGAATGTCCTTTCCAGGTGCAGGTTCATCCTCTGAAGCTGCAATTTCTACAGGTTTGTGAATCACAGGCAGGGTGGAGGTGGAGATGGAGGTGGAGGGGCCTGGTGCCTGCTGTTTTCTGACAGGAAAATTCTGGGGTTTCTCCTCATTCTGGGTGCCTGCTAGCATCATCCTGTCTCTTTGAAGGAAGGGATACTTGAACTGAGGTTGAGGTCCTTGGTCCCTCTTTTGCCTTGTGGTGATGCTGAGGAGCATGGCTAAAGCAATAGAATGCCGATCTGTATGCATTTCCGACAGCCACTAAACATTCTGCTGGACTTGGCTTTCCATCATGGCCAACCTTTCCATGGAGATTGAGACGCACATATGCTAGCTCCAGCATGTTACTGATAATGTTGATCAAGTCCTTCAACCTTAGATCCAGCTAAATAAGTGTCTCTGACAAACTTGCCTGCTGCTCCTCTGACTATGCATCTGCATGAAAATATTAATGATGGCCGACATCATGCGATCATCTTCTACCTGAACACGAGTAGGTAACTGGTTTCTGGCTGTCCTTTGAGAGCCAGTGACCTGGGTATTTCTTCTTCCACCATAAATGGAGATGTGCCAGTGATGTGCTTACAGATTCTGTTCTTGACTCAAATTTAAGAAGAGAAACTGTCAAGGTGAAAGTTCCTGAGTTGGTCGAGATACTGGAGAAAATTTGCCAGTGCATTCTATGAGGATTTAGTAGCTACTTCTTCAGATGTGGAAAAGAGCTATGAGCTGGACTCTTTGGAATGGAGATGATGTAGGTGTTGTTGGTGCCTGCACAGGAGAAGAGGGGCCATTAGCTGTACACTAGGGGTGAAGCTTGCACATATTTAGAATTAAATTAACAGTGGTTAATGGGACAACAGTATATCACAGCACAGTGACATTTACTGAGTTGGCTGGATATAGAGACTGCAGCATTCCCACAAGTGTCAAACCCCTCCAACTATTTGGATGATTGTGTCCTCATAGGGAATGAGGAACTACAAGTTGGCCATCCGGTCACATCTTCTGGTCTTCTGTCCAGATAGGAGATATTCCTGCAATCAAACAAAAGTTAATGGAAGAGCTATTACAATGGTAAAAGAACAGGAAAGGTGAAGTGCCTCAGGTCAGTGAGTCGGAAATCTAGAGGGCAGAATAGTGAGTAATTTGGGATTTGAAGAGGTTGAGAGCCCATGAATGGAGATGTTGCATACAATAGTGAGACTTGTAGTCCAATAGCCTTGGTGATATCACTGTGCAATGACAAAATGACAATGAAGCAATGGAGAAATAATAGTGGCATTCACCCTTCCATACTGCAGAAAGTCATTGACCTTCTTCATGGCACTGCTGACCACTTTATTTTGTCCAAGGAATGCAAGTTGCTATCTGTGTCTAGGTTGGATGAGTCTAGTGTCATTGCTCCATTTGCTGATCTGCAGGAATGGGGATAGCTGTCCTGTCCACCACACTGACCACCTTCACTTCCAGGTCCCCGTCATTGAAGCAGGGTGCCAGCCCGAGGGTCAGTTCGGGGCATGCAGTGTCTGAAGTGATGTGCAGCTGGGGTTTTAAGTATGGGGTCACCTATGTAAACGGTCCACTGTGCTGACAGTGAGTGCACTCTCATAGAGCCTAAAGATATATTTAATAAGCTGAGTAGTGGAAGATAGTCTTAGTACTGATGGTGAGCCAAGATGAAACCAGTGTCAGGAAACCCTCAAAATAACATTTAACCTAAAAAGAAACAAAAAATCATTTAATTCTTTATAACTGCACATTTAGGGATGTCTGGAGGAAGTTCTCTCCTGTGCCATCTTCACAGCACACTTTAGCTTATTGGAACTGGAATACAAGCTAGCACACCAGTACAAAGAGACCAGAGGTTGGAGATGGTTTTAAGTCACCATCTTGTGTATAACCTTGAAGGGTAAAACACAAATGTATCTTTTATCCAGAGCTGCCTTTCCTTCAACTGATAGCATGCCTTCAGTTTGGGGCACTAACCACAGGAAATCACAGTTCAGTTTTTTTATAATGACATGTCTGCCTTTGAAGTAGTGCTGCCTAATCAATTCCATAATTCCTGTTGGGACTCATTGTAATCCACCCAGGGATATTAGACAGCCACTGAATTTGCATTCTCAGCTACCTTTTGGCTTGCATATTTTTCTTTTAAAACACATGTTTTGTGCTAAAAGTTCAGTGTGTCTATAAGTAATTTGGGGTTATGATTCACTTTCATGACATTCATGATTATTATGAGAACCAATTCTGGATTACATTGTAATAATGAGTACTATTTCATAAACTATTTGGTAAATATACACAGTTGTAATATAACAATTCTCATTGTAGAATCATAGTCTTTGAAGTCTACAATATAGAAAAAGGCCCTTAAATCCATCAAGTTAAAAACAATACAACTATACTAATTCCATTTTTCAGCACTTGACCCATGGCCTTGTATGCTTTGGCATCACAAGTGTACATCTAAATACCTTTTAAATATAGAGTCAAAGATTTCTACAGCAGGGAAAAGGCCCTTTGACCAACTCAACTTCAAAATTATATACAATTTTTAAATCCACCTTAAGAAACAATGGGACATTCAAACAAACACAATGAAGGTTATATTCCCAATTCAGTGTAATTTCTGAATATTGTAGGATGTCTTTCTCTCAACCTTAAAGGCAAATTCTGTCAGAACTTAACCCATTTTTGGATCCAGCAAGATGTCTGCATATTTGTGTCCATTCACATGTTGGACTTTTAAGAAATTACCATCATCTCTGTAACTGTTACAAACAAGCTACTATTGTGCATTTTTTAAATTTTAGAGCAACAAAGGCTTCTTGAGGACCATAATAGTCTTTTTTTTAAAAACGAGGGCAAGTTTATGAAGGGAATCCTGAGAAACAGGATTTACATGTATTTCGAAAGGCAAGGACTGACTAAGGATAGTCAGCATGGTTTTATGCACGGGAAATCGTGTCTCATTAACTTGATTGAATTTTTTTTGAACAAGTAACCAAGAGTATTGATGAGGGCAGAACTGTGGACGTGATCTATATGGACTTCTGTAAGGTGTTCGACAAGCTTCCTCATGGTAGACTACATGGAAGAGAGGGAGAACTGGCTATTTAGATACAGAACTGGCTCAAAGGTAGAAAGAGGGTGTTGGTGGAGGGTTGCTTTTCAGACTGGTAGCCTGTGACTAACAGTGTGCCACAAGGATTGGTGCTGGGTCCACTGCTTTTTGTCATTTATATAAATGATATGGATGTGAATATCTGAGGTATGGTTTGTAAGTCTGCAGAAGACAATTGGAGATGTAGAGGTCAGTTATCCCAGAGTACAACGGGATCTTGATCAGATGGGCCATTGGAGTGGCAGTCAGAGTTAAATTTCAACAGATGTGCAGTGCTGCATTTTGGAAAGGCATATCAGGGCAGGACTTATACATTTAATGGCAAAATCCTGGGGAGTGGTGCTGAACAAAGAAACCTTGGAATACAGGTTCATAGTTCCTTGAAAGTGGAGCATGTAGATAGGATAGTGAAATCGGCGTTTAGCATGCTTTCCTTTAATGGTCAGTGCATTGAGTAAAGGAGTTGAAAAGTCATGTTGTGACTGTACAGGACATTAGTAAGGCCAATTTTGGAATACTGCATGCAGTTCTGGTTTCTCTGCTATAGGAAAGATCTTGTGAAACTTGAAAGGGTTCAGAAAAGGTTTACAAGGATGTTGCTAGGGTTGAAGGGTTTGAGGCATACAGACAGGCTGAATAGACTGGGGCTACTTTCCTCATAGCATTGGAGGCTGAGTTGTGACAAAGGTTTACAGAGGTTTATAAAATCATGAAGAGTAAACAAACTCAAGGTGCAAGATGAACACGGGTTAGTGAGTTTATTTAAAAATCCTTCTGTCTCAAATACTGAGAATTTCTTCCTGACAGAATTTCAAATTCACATCTGGCTTAGATTTTGTTTTCAGTTTAATACCTGTGTTTCATTAATTTTGATTTTTTTTTCAGTTGCACCACTCACAACTCTTCATTTTTAAAAGTATTTCAGTTTAATTGTGAGGATGTGCACATGACTAAAAATCCATATGCCAACCTTTCTCTGAAGACCTTATGATCATAAGACATACGATTAGAAACAGATATTCAACCCACTGACTCTGCTTCACCATTCAATGTGATCATAGCTGATCTAATAATTCTGAACTCTACAGCTTTCCTGCCCTTCCTTAACACCCTTTGATTCCTACTGATTTAAAAAAAGGTCTCTCAGCTGTGAATGTTCTTAATGACTGGCTGCTACAGCCCTCTGCAGTTAAGAATTCCACAGATTCCCTACTTTCTGGGAGAAGAGTTTCCACCTCATTTCAATCTTAAATGGATAACTTCTTTTGAGATTTTATCACCTGATTGTGGACTCTCCCACAATCTTTCTGTATCTACCATGTCAAACCTTCTAAGAATCTTACATGTTTCAATAAGATCACTTCTCTTCTCCATGTCTCCAATAACCAATTTAGTCAACCTCTCCTCATAAGAATAATCTCAATATCCATGATAAACTTAGGAAACTTCATCTGGATTGCATCCAATGCCAATATATCTTTCTTTGGGTATGGAGACCGAAACTGTTCACAGCATTTCAGGCATATTCTAATGAGTGCCTTATAGTTTTAGCAAGACTTCCCTATTTTTAGATTCCAGTTTGGTATCAAGGCCAACATTTCACTTGCTTTGTATTTCCTATTGAACATGCATGAGGACTCTCAAAACTATCAGTGCTTCATGGTGGCTCAGATAGAGCCAAAATGAACATTGGTCCCATTGAGAAGGAAGCTGATGAAATAATAATGGGGAATCAAGAGATGGCAAAGGAAGTGAACAAATAAAATAAAGAGCTGCAGATGCTCACAATCAGAAACAAAAGCAGAAACTGCTGGCGAAATTCAGCAGGTCTGGCAGCATCTGTGGAAAGAAAGCAAAGTTAACATTTTGAGAATGGTGATTTGTCACCAGAACTGACAGCAGCTAGGAAAAATGTTTATGCTGAAGACAAGGTTAGGTGAGAGGGATGTGTGGATAGGTGTAGACGAAGCCCAGAAAGAGAGAGTTATGAAAGGGTTAAGTAAATGAGTGGATTATGGATGACAGGCCAGGACAGAAGAGAAGCTGAATTAGTGGTAGTGAGATCTCAGGGTAGCAGAGAATGAGTAGTATGTACTGAAAGCAACCATGTCATAACAGGACTGGGCATGGGTGGGGGGTAGAAAATATGAAAGAATGGAATCAGGCTTTGAAGTTATTGAATTGGGTTCTGATAAGTACCAGAGGTTGGCAAGATATCAATGTAACACCCATTTTTTGAAAAAAAAGGAAAAAAAAGAGACAAAAGAGACAAAAAAAACTATAAACCAATTAGCTTAACACCTGTTATTTGGAAACTGTTAGAGTCTATTCTAAAAAGTGGATTGCAGGCATTTGGGAATACATAATACGAATACAGAATGCATATTATGAATATGAATTGTGATAATGGGGTGACCCAGTGATTAGATTAAGAGTCAAACTTGTCGAAGGACAATACTATACAGAGAATGTGAATGTAAACCAAGTCAATTACTATCTGGATTTGTGATCGTTCATCAAGACTCTGTTCTACTGCTGAGACGGGAATTGTGCAGTTGTACAACAAGCTTGAAAAAACCGATCTTTTATTGCCATTACATATTCTTTCTTTACAGGGACCGTATGAAATGTTTAGAATCAGATTGGAGCATTGGCATATCGTGCTCCCTTCCGGCACTCTGCTTGTGTGTTTAGGATAAATATCTCAACGCAGGAAGAAATAAATTTGGTATCTGGCTACCAAATGCATGTACAATGAAGTTGAGTTTTGCAATTGCGTCATTGTAGACACACACAAGCCAGAACAGCGGGACTTGGTAACAAGAGGGGACCCGGGTCACTGCTGCCCAATCCAGCTATGGACTTTTTCAGTAAGTTGGCTGTTTGGCTGAGGCTGAAGCGCAGGGACGTGAATGTCCTTTGTTTGGGGCTAGACAATAGCGGGAAGAGTACGATCATCAACTGCCTGAAGCCTACTAGTGTGAGTATGGAAGACAATCCCCACTAATCTACTCATTATTATGAATAAACCCTGTACCTGCCGATTAAAGGTAGATAATTTTTCTGCCGCATGTATAATTACAAATGCTTTTTGCAGAACTAGCACTAAAATTTCCGCAATCCTCTTCATCTAACAACTCCAAAATTCTTTAATTTAATATCTGATATATTGCACTTCAGAGAAAGAACCGGAGCACGCGGGTATTTCGCTTTTGTGCATTTTTTTCAAACAACCCAGCTTTAGAATACGCCTGGCCCCGGCAGACAAGTGTCAATATTTCTTCTCCCCATGTTTTCATCAAGGCAGCTGCAGAGCAATTCCGAATGGAAAACCTGTGGGAGACTCCGCTATCTGTCTCCACACCCTTTTGGTGTCAGTTCTCCAAATGCTTCTGTGATCTTCCAGCCATTATATAACTTCCTTCCCTTCCAACGATAATTCAGTCTTCAGCCTTTTTTCATTGTTGGGAAGGAACCCTTTAGGGAACTGCTAAGTTTCTCCTGCTGTCTGCTCAGATATGGGGTTATCACATTCCCACAGAAGCCAGCAGCTCTCTGGCGTGAGAGAAATAATATGAGTGAATTGGTACAGGTGGTGAATGCCTACAATACGGAGTTACTGACATTATCAGGTCCAACCTTTGAGAGACAAGGCCAATCAGCAGCTTCAAGGTGAACTATTTTTGCCTCTCACACTTCACTCACAGATCTCAGACAAGTAAGATGAGTGCAACCCATGAGAAGTGTTCACCTCTGGGGAAAGGTCTGCCCAGATGATGTCCTGATTGGGGATCTTTCAGTTAAGTCCTGAATGTGGTAGAACTACAAGGAACAACAGCTGCTTTTTAATCCTGATGACAAAGCATATAATACTGCCAACACTTTCTTTTTAAAAGTTCCCAAGATCTCTTAAGCAGACACGTGTCTCCCTGAAAAAGCGTAAAGCAAATCAGAATAAAGTGGTCAAGTCTGCAGGGCTCTGACAATCACATTTTTTGATTTTATAAAAAATATGAACAAATATAGAATAATCAAGAGATTTTGCTGACTGGGAATCTGGATCTCTACATCCAGATTTATCCTAGGTTGCTCCAGGAAGCGAGAAAGGAGGTTGCTAAGCCATTGGTGAAGATCTTTGCTTCCTCACTCTCCCCAGGAGTCATAATGAAGGATTGGAAGGAGGCGAATGTTGTTCCCCTTTTCAGGAAAGTAAAAGGGGAAATCCCTGGCAATTAACAGACTAGACAGTCTTAAGTCTATGGTCTGCAAGGTTTTGGAAAGAATTCTGAGGAATAGGATTTATAACTATTTGGAAAAGCATAGCATAATTAAAGGCAGTCATCATGGCTTTGTGAGGGACAGACCATGCCTAACTAATCTTATTGAGTTCCTCGAGGAGGTGACAAGACAGGTCGATGAAGGTTGAGCAGTGGATGTGGTGTATATGGACTTCAGCAAGGCATTTGATAAGGTTCCCCATGGTAGGCCAATTCATAAAATCAGGAGCTATGGGATAAAAGGAGATTTGACTATCTGGATTCAGAATTGGTTGGCTGACAGATGGCAGGGAGTGGTTGTAGATGGAAAGTATTCTGCCTGGAGGTCAGTGTTGGGTAGGGTCCTGCAGGGCTCTGTTCTTGGGCCTCTGCTCTTTGTAGTTTTTATAGATGACTTGGATGAGGAGGTTGAGGGGTGGGTTAGTAAATTTACAGATGATACAGAGGTTGGAGGCGTCGTTGATAGTATTGAGGGCCATTGCAGGCTACAGCATGACATAGACAGGATGCATAGCTGGGCTGAGAAATGGCAGATCAACTTCAACCTGGATAAATGCGAAGTGATGCATTTTGGAAGGTTAAACTTTAATGCTGAATATCAGGTTAAAGACAGGATTCTTGGCAGTGTGGAGGAAGAGGGATCTTGGTGTTCAAGTACATAGATTTCTCAAAGTTAACACCCAAGTGGAGAGAGTTGTTAAGAAAGAATATGGTGTTTTGGCTTTCATTAACAGGGGGATTGAGTTTAAGAGATGCAAGGTTTTGCTACAGCTCTACAAGTCCCTGGTGAGACCACACTTAAAATATTGTGTCCAGTTCTGGTCTCCCTACTATAGGAAAGATACAGGTGCTTTGAAGAGGGTGCAAAAAGAGGGTTTACCAGGATGCTGCCTGGACTGGAGGGCTTGTCTTGTGAAGAAAGGTTGACTAAGCTTGGACTTACCTCTCTTCCTCCAGAGAGAAGACTGGATCGAGGTATACAAGATAATGAGAGGCATGGTTAGAGTCAATTGCCAGAGTCAATTCCCCAAGCAGGATTGACTGGGATGAAGGATCATAGTTATAAGATTTTGGAGGAAAGTATAGAAGAGACGTCGGAGCTAGGATCTTTACGCAGAGTTGTGAATGCATGGAATGCGTTGCCAGCGGTGGTGGAAGCAGCGTCGTTAGGGACATTTAAGTGCCTGCTGGACATACATGGGATAGCAGTGAATTGAGGGGTGCGTAAGTAAGGTTATTTTCTTTTACATTAGGATTAATCCTCGGCACAACATTGTAGGCTGAAGGACCTGTTCTGTGCTGTACTTTTCTATGTTCTCTGTTTTATGTTGTTTTTGCCTTGTGACAGGCACTGACTTCTCTTTGTATTGCTTCCACTTTTAGTCTGTTGTGTTCACTGGCATTCTGCTTTTTCTTCAGTTTTCTATTCCCTTAGAAATCTATTTGCCTTTTCCTGATGCTGCTTATGGATTTTTGGTTTATTTCTGCACTGGATTAGGACATAGACTAATCTCTGAACATCCTCATTCTTGAGCTTCTTATGGAAGGAAGGTCATTGAGGAAGTAGCTCAAGACAGTTGCAACAAGGACAGAACACTGTTCTGAAGAACTCCTGCAGAGATGTCCTGAAGCTGTGATAACTGACCTTGAACAACACAGCTATTTTCCTTTGTGATGGGTATGACTCAAACCAGCACTTTTCCTCTTGATTCACATTGTCTCCAGTTTTGCAAGAGTTCATTTAATGCACAAAAATTGAGTTCCTCTACAGATTCTGTTCCTCTTTTTCTTATGAAAATCAGAATCCAATTAAGGAGGCTGCTCTCCTCTTCATCTAAAAGAAAGTCAACTTGGTTAATCCTGTTTTCTGCATGTGTGAGGTCCAGATTGAGTAAAAAGTGAGGTCTGCAGATGCTGGAGATCAGAGCTGAAAATGTGTTGCTGGTTAAAGCACAGCAGGTCAGGCAGCATCCAAGGAACAGGAAATTCGATGTTTCGGGCTGGAGCCCTTCATCAGGAGGGCTCTGGCCCGAAACGTCGAATTTCCTGTTCCTTGGATGCTGCCTGACCTGCTGTGCTTTAACCAGCAACACATTTTCAGCCCAGACAATTGATTGCCAGTTGTGGGATGAAAGAGCTGGTACACAAGTTTTAGTCTTGTGTTGGGGTGTTCCATCATAGAAGAAAGTTACAGAAAAGGACAAAATTATGTGGTGGAGAGTCTCGAACTAGCATAGTCTCAGAATAAAGGGCTGATCATTTTGGAATGACGTGAGAAACTTTTCCTCCACTCAGGCCTGTAAATAATTGGAATTTCCTACCCTAAAAGACTATAGATGCTCAGTCATTGACTAAGATCAAGGCTTAAATTGATTGATTTTTGGACTCTTAAGGAAAGTAGTGATAATGAAGGAAAAAACGTTTGAAGAATAGATGGATATCATCTTATTAAATGGTGGAACAGGTTTCAGGGACTGTATGACATACTCTAACTGCAATTTCCATCCTTAACATAGAAGCTAAGCATCCAAAAATACATCACTACGACTCTCTGGAAATGATCAGTGCCATATAGAAAAGAAGATGTTGATAGCTATACCTATTCAAACAAAAGCACAAGTAAGTGTGAAACTATTCAAAGGCAGCCACCTGAAGCTGGATCAAACAGTGCTGAAGGAGGTAGTGTGTCAAAAACTGCAAGCCGAGGAGAATGAAGAGGGATAATATGCAAATTAGGAGCAGAAATCGGCCATTTGACTCCTCAAGCCAGCTCCGCTATTCAATAAGATCATGGCTGATTTCTCACATTCCACATTGCCATCTACATCGTATTACCTTTAACCTCCTTGCCGAACAAAATCCATCTCTGACTTAAAAATATTCAACAGCACCATCTGCATCATCTCCTGAGGCACAGTTCCAAAGTTGTAAAACCTTCTGAGAAAAAAGACCCACAATTGCTGTCCTAAATGATTGATTCCTAATTCTACAACAGTGTCCCTTAGTCCTGGACTTACCCACAAGAGGAAACATGATTTTCACAACCACCTTATCAAGACCATTCGTATATACTTTGGTGAAGTCAAACCTCACTTATAAATTCCAGTGGAAATAAGCCCAGTCTATCCAATCTTTCCTTATAAGACAGCCTGCTTATTCCAGTTATCAATCTAGTAAACCTTCTCTGAACTGCGTCCAGCATATTGTACATTTTTCTATAAATAAAACTAAAACTACACATAGCATTCAACCAATGCCTTTATAATTGAAGCATAACATTGTTACTTTCATTATCAATTCCCCTTGGAATAAAATATAGCATTGTGACCCTGATTAATTGCTGTGTTTATATACTGTATTTGAATAACTCTGGATTCCTCTGCACTGTAGTATTTTGTAATTTTTAAACAAATCATCTGACAAAAACAAATTTCATGTTTTTCCATATTCCATTGCCACATTTTTGCCAACTCTATATATTGAATTGAACTAAATCAGCTTTATTGTCACATATTCAAATGAATACAATGAAAACTCTCTAAGTTGCCATTTACAGTGCCATCTTAGATACCGAGGTACAGCTTTTTCAGTTACAGATTAGTTAGAGTGTGAAAATGTCAACAACACACAGTGCTACCTTACATACAGAGTACCTAGGTACAGGTTGTGAGTTTGCTCACTGAGCTGGAAGGTGTCTTCAGATTTTTGTCACTATAGTAGGTAATATTATCAGTGAGCCTCTGGTGAAGGGCTGGTGTTATGTCCCACTTTCTATTTATGTATTTTGGTTTCTAAAGGTGGGTGATATTTATTCTGTTTTATGATGACAAATGTGTGGGTCTGCGACAAGGATGACATCTTTGTCATCACAAAACTGAACAAATTAGAGGAAGCCTACAACACCATCAACAGCGTCCTTATTGGCCTAAATTTCACAAAAGAGGAGGAGAACAATGACAGACTCCCATTCCTACATGTCACAGTAGAACAAACAGTTAATGGAGAACTTCAAACCAATGTCTGTATGTGTTGTTTTCCTGTAGACCAAATTCTTAATGACAGAAGCAATCATCCCAACACACAAACAGAGCAGCATCACGACATTATTTCAACAAGCTACAATACACTGCAGTATCCAGGAACTACGAACAGCAGAAGAAAAATACCACTACAGCATATTCAAGAGTAATGGGAACCCAACAAACAGTCCTCCAATTCTTAAAACGACAAACTCAACACGCCCAGAAACTCTAGCCACATTATCTTACATCAAAGCCACCTCTGAAATGGCTTCCAGATGACTCAGACCCCTTGGCATCATGGTAACTCACAAACCTACCAACACACTTAAAGACTAATTAACCTAAAAGGACCCAAAACAAACAACCAGCGAAACAAATGTCATTTACAAAATACCATGCAAGGGCTAACAAACACTACATCGGACAAACAGGCAGAAAACTAGTCACCACGATACATGAACATCAACGAGCCACAAAAGGACACTATCACTAGTACCCTTACACACAGACAAAGAAGGACAACATATCCACCTTAGGACAAGCTAAACAGAGACATGCACGGGAATTCCTAGAGGCCTGGCATTCTAACTGGAACTCCATCAATAAACATCGATTTGGACCCATCTACCATCCTCGGAGAAAAAAACTGAAAATAATATCACCCACCCTAAGAAACCAAGACATAAATCGAAAGCAGGACTTAACACAAGCCCTTAACTGGAGGCTCACTGACTTAGTTACCTAGTATGGTGACGAAACATCTGAAAACAAATCTTCCAACTCTACGAGCAAACTTACAATCAGAACCTCAACCTCAGCTACAAATCTTCCCTGAGTTTCAGACTAGAGAAATGAAGAAAAAAGTCAGAAAAAATCAAGCAGCAAGTTAAAAGATAAACATCGCAGTTTCTCTGGGAGAAAGATAGTGACTGCAGATGCTGGAGATCAGAGTGAAAAAGTGTGGCGCTGGAAAAGCTCAGCAGATCAGGCAGCACCTGAGGAGCAGGATATTCGGCAGTTCGGTCATAAGCCCTTCATCATTAATGTGTTGGGTATCGAAATGTTGGGAGAAAGGGGGCTGAGAGATAAATAGGAAGGGGGAATGAGGCTGGGGGGGGGGGGGGGCGGGTGTGTGTGGGGGTGTGGAAGGTAGCTAGGAAAGTGATAGGCAGATGCAGGTAGGGAGTGATGGGGCGATAGGTCGGAGGGGAGGATGGAGCAGATAGGTGGGAAGAAAAATAGATATAGATAGGACAGTGCCAAGTTGGAGGGTTGGATCTAGAATGAAGTGGGGGAGGGGAGATGAGGAAACTGATGAAATCACCATTGATAGTATGTGGTTGGAGTGTCCCAAGCCAGAAGATGAGGCATTCTTTCTCCACCCCGCAGAAGACCAGCGCAGGTTGGCCTCCACGTGGTCTGGTCACTGGCTGCTGCCACACTCCACAATGGGCCACTGCCACCACACTCCACACCGGGCTGCTGCCATCATGCTCCACGCAGGGCTGCTGATAATCCCAGTCAGGATTACATGGCACTGGTGTCTCCGCTTTGGGCTGCCGATTGCCGACTGTGGTTTAGAGGCCGGGAGTCAGAGGCTGGGGCCAGGTGTCCGAGGACAACAAAGTGACCCCAGGGAGAAAAAGAGGGAGAAAATAGAAAAGTGAATGGGTGGAATAGATAAGCTCTATTCTAGTTTCCTTTGGAAAGGCAAAAGGACAGGATCTAAAACTGCAGGCGTTCAGAAAAGGTGAATACAGTGGAATCTAGAGAAAATGATCAGAAATTTTTGGGCGGCACGGTGGCACAGTGGTTAGCACTGCTGCCTCACAGCAACAGAGACCTGGGTTCAATTTCCGACTCAGGCGACTGACTGTGTGGAGTTTGCACATTCTCCCCGTGTCCGCGTGGGTTTCCTCCGGGTGCTCCGGTTTCCTCCCACACTCCAAAGATGTGCGGGTTAGGTGAATTGGCCATGCTAAATTGCCCGTAGTGTTAGGTAAGGGGTAAATGTAGGGGTATGGGTGGGTTGCGCTTCGGCGGGTCGGTGTGGACTTGTTGGGCCGAAGGGCCTGTTTCCACACTGTAAGTAATCTAAAAAAAATGAAACCAAACCTAATTTTCCTTCTCCTTTCCCAAAAACACATCCATACTTCAGGCAGAGAGGATTTGTACTGACTGAGAAATCAATCTGGTTTACATTTCAGGAAATTATTAATATAATAAAGTTTGGTGTCCATTAAACGGCTTTGTGATATCTGGCATTAGAAAGAATGGATAGCTAAATCAAATCTCAATACTGTACACTGTTCTGAATTGGTCTCAATTTTCCCTTTTGTTCTTCAGGCACAAGCCAAGGACCTATTTCCAACAATTGGATTCAGTGTGGAGAAATTCACTACATCTAGGTATAGTAAATAATGTGTGTAAATTGTTGTCTTTCCTTTCTCACATTCCTGACTCCTTTTCTTTTCATTGTCCATGCAGCTTTGAGAATGAAATATTCCCATTCGTGACCTTTTAAAATGTTGAGTTTTGATGATTTTGCCAAAGGCTTGTACAACTGCATCAAGACTATCCAAATCTATTTTAGTTGGAATAGATATGGGCAGCCAGAGAATTCAAGCTCAAGCCCAAAAGATAAAAGAACAATATACTAAATCAAAGGCAACACAAACTTCTGGTTTACCACTACTAGCATTTGCTGTCTGGTCTTACTGACACATGGCTAGATGGAGAAGAGAAAAACAAGCATTCACTAACCTACAGTAAGCATGCATTATCTCCTGTGTTTATTTGTATTACTTTGTACAATTTCAGGTTGTCCTTCACTGTGTTTGATATGTCTGGCCAGGGAAGATACCGAAACCTGTGGGAAAAATACTATGAGTAAGTGAGATGACAAAAAATAAAAAGCCATGTAAAACACAAGTTAAATTGTATGTTTGCATAGAATCTTTCATTCAATATATTTGCTCTGACTTGCAGATATCCCGTTGATATTCCTGAGTATGAAGTAATGAGTTGCAACAAGAAAAGGATACTGATTGGAGAAATAGATTGCAATCATGGCAAACAAAAAAAAAATAAAGAGGGGGATATGCTGGGAGTGCTGCTTCGTGTGGGAGAAATAGGGAAGATTTTGGTTTGAATGCTCTGTGGAAGAATAAGCACAATGATAGAGAATGAGGAAGGGTTACAAATTAGGACTATTGTGGATACATTCTCGAGCTCAGTGAATCTAGTTACTTGCTTGAGTTGGGTAGAATAAGAATACAAATAGTTGTAGTAGGAGTATATTATTCGGCTTGGAGTATTCTGTTTCTGAGGGACCACTGTCTACTTTTGCTCCTCTCTATTTTATAAAATCCTAACATGTGCTGGGGAAAATGTTGCAGTCTGTGCAATCAATGATGATGTCACTGAACACCTTGAAAATTATCAGTTAATCAGGGAGAACCAGCATGAATTCAAGGCAGGTAGGTCATGCTTGACAAACCTCATTGATGTTTTTTTGAAGATTTGACTAAGATGGTGGACAGGGAATGTCTATGTACGTTTCTTCTACTGACTTTCAAAAAACATTTGATAAATCCCATGTTAGAAACAATTAAAGAAAGGTAGAAGCCCAAGGAAATTAGGGCAAATTATTGACATGGCTGGGAAACTGGTTGCGTGGCAGGCAACAGAAAGTAAGGCTAATGAGTAGGTACACAAATTGGCAGGATATGACCAGTGGTGTCCAAAAAGATCTGGGTTAAGGCCTCAATTACTCATTACTTATTACCAACTTGGATAATGGTATTGAAAATCATATATCAAAATTTGTTGATGACAATGTTAGGCAGCTTTGTAGGCACTGTAGTTGATAGCATAAAATTACAAAAGGGATATTGATAGACAAAGTGAATGGCAAAATTGTGGCAGATGGAGTTTAATGTACACAAGTATGAAGTTATATATTTTTACTGAAAAAAGGATAGATTAGAGTACTTTCTAGGTGATACTAAGTTAAATACAGTAACCATCCAAAGAGAATTGGGGGCTTAGATGCATATGCTTTGAAACGTCACAAACGGTTAGAGTCAGAGTATTACAGATGAAAACAGACCTTTCAGTCTAACCAGTCCAAACTGACAAAATCCCAAACTAAACTAGGCCCACCTAACAGTACTTGGCCCACATCTGTCTAAACATTTCCTATTCATGCATTTACCTAAAATGTTTTTTAAACATTGTAAGTGTACTTACTTCCTTAGGAAGTTCATTCCAAACACAAACCACTGTGTAAAAATAAAATCCTAATTTTTCTCTTCTCAACTTAAAATAAAATCCCTCACTATAGAGAAAAGGCACTTGCCATTTACTCTATCTATTCACTTTATGATTTCATTAACCTCTAACTTCCTACATTCAGTGGAAAAAGAAACTCCCAGCCTATCCAACCTCTCCTTATAACTCAAAACCCTCCATTCCTGGTAACATTCTGGTGAATCTTTTCTGAACTCTTTCCAGCTTAATCTTCCATAACACGGCAATCAGAACTGGGCACAGTACTTCAGAAGTGGTCTCACTAACATCTTGTAGAACGATCAGAACTGGGCACAGTACTTCAGAAGTGGTCTCACTAACATCTTGTAGAACGATCAGAACTGGGCACAGTACTTCAGAAGTGGTCTCACTAACATCTTATAGAACCTCAACAAGATGTCCCAACTCTTCTATCAATGGTCTGAGCAATAAAGGCAAGCATGCTAAATGCCTTCTTAATCACAATATCTGTATGTGACACACACTTCAAAGAATTACGTATCTGAAACCCTAGGTGTCATAGTCATTGAGATGTACAGCACGGAAACAGACCCTTTGGTTCAACACTACCCAAGGCTCTACTTTTAAATAAGTCCTGACCTTGTTTGTTTTACCAAGATGCAATACCTTGTTTATATCCAAATTAAACTCCATCTACCACTCTTCAGTCATTGACTCAATTGATCAAGATCGCTTTGTAGCTGAAGAAAGTTGATGGAATGCTGACCTTTATATTGTGAGGACTGGAGTTCAAGAATGTGGACGTTATGGTGTAGTTACACAAAACCCTGGTTTGACTCCACTTGGTATACTGTGAGCAAGTCTTGGTATCACACCTCCAGGAGGATATGTTAGCCTTGCAAGAAGTACAAGGCCTGTTTACAAGAATGATACCTGGACTTGAGGAGCTATGAGGAGAGATTATATAAATTAGGCCTAATGTTTTCTTGAACTTAAGGGGTGATCTGATTGAAGTCTTCAAGATATTAACAGGAAAAGGCGGGGTAGTTAAAGATAAACTACTTTCATCTGTCGGGGATTCTAGAATGAGGGATCATATTCTGAGAATTAGGGCCAGATCATGTCAAAAGGATCTGTCAAAATCAATTGCCAAAGAAGATCATTTTTGCATTTAAATCTTTGAAAAAATAGGTTTGGACAGTTAAAAAGTCAATCTCACTTCTGATTTCAATCTATCTGCTGATAGAGGATTGATGCTGCACATATGATTTCATGATCATAATAACATAACAATAGTAGTAGGCCATTTGTCCTTTGTACCTGCTCCATCATTCAATAAAAATCATGGTTGATCAGATTGTGGTTGCAGCTGCCCTTTTCTGTCTGCACTACTCAGCCATTCACTACCTTATTTATCAAACACATGATCAAGGAAGAGGAATAGGCCAATCAGCCATTTGAGCCAGCTCTGCCATTTAATAAGATCATGGTTGATTCTCATTGTAACCCAAATCCATAATCCAATCTACTGCTGATTATCATTCCCTATCAGCTGTACGATTGCTTAGCTACTCCAAGGTTTCATGCACAGTGGTTGATGTCCCAATATGCAGCATTGTTAGTTTCAGATGTTGCTGTTATGCAAGGACTTTGGATGTCCATCCAGATGAAAATAATATTAATGTGGCCACTATCCATGCTAATTTTTCATCCCTTTGTTAAGTAAGAAATTATCTTAAAAAAGAACATAGAATAGTACAGCACAGGAACAGGACCTTCAGGACCAACAACGTATGTGCTGATTATGGTGCCATTCTAAACTAACCTCATTTGCCTATACATATCCCTGTATTCCCTGGTTGCTCATATATCTGTCTAAATACATCTAAAACACTGCAATTGTCTTCCAGAGAAGAATCTTTGAACCTAAATCATTAACTGTTTCTCTCTCCACAGATGCTGCCAGACCTTTTGGGTTTCTCCAGCATTTTCTGTTTTTATTTCAGATTTCCAGCATCTGCAGAATTTTGCTTTTCAAACAATCTATCCACCTCTTAAAAATATTCTGATGTGATACTTCCACTGCCTTTTCAGGAAGAAAGTTTCAACGACTGCCAACCTTTTGGGAAAAAAAACATTATTTTTAAATGGACAACCCCTTATTTTTAAGCAATGATCCCTAGCTTTATATTCTTCCATCAGGCTACTTCCACATCTATCCTATGAAGACACCTCAAAACCTCACATGCTTAATCAAATTGTCTCTTACCGTAAACTCCAGAGTATACAAGCCTTGCCTGTCCAAAATTTTGTCAAAAGACTATACTGGGTAATAGTCTGGTAACTTCCTCTGAACTGCTTTCAATGTTTTTACATTCTTCATTTAGTAAGGTAATCTTACTGAAATAACTCCATGAAGGCCAGTATCTCCTCACCAAGTCACCCTTTACTTAAACAAGTATGGTACATGACACTGACACAGGTAGCTCAGGTGGCTCCTCCAGTGAATAGAATCCTGTTTTTTTTTCTCCACAATCAGTCCCCCTTCTCCTGAAATAATCAAGAGGAGAGTCCTTCACACACACTAGTCCAATTACCTCAAGAGCCAGCTCTCAGAGTGAGTAGAATCTCTGATGCTCTGGTTTATGCATTTTTTTCCAGAGTGAATAGTAACCCCCGACTGTCCTGTATCTTTTTTTTTCTCCCACACTACCGCCTAACTGCGGTTAACACTTACTTCCACACTGAAACCTTTCAGTCTGTGCTGCTGTCACTGTTCCTGGGTGAATCTGTCGAATCTCACCATCAGAACATTCAAACCACTTGGAGCATTCAGATACTGTGCTTTCGAATCCTGTTTTTATCCGTCAGCCAGGACTCCCTGATTGGACTGGATTAACAGCCCCAATTAGGGAACATATTCTGTGAAGTCCATCTGGCTAACCTTGTTACAATCACTACAAACTGGGTCATTTCTCCGAACGTAAAAGAATGCTGGTTGGTGGAGGAGAAAAAGTAAAATCAGCTAAGAGTTATTATCATTATTGCTTATCATTATTTATAAATTCATGTTGGAACAAACCTAGAATAGAATTTGAATTTACCTCATAGCCCCATCATTGAATGGCTTATTAATGCTAGCATACTAGCGTTGTGAGAAAAATGGACATAGGACATCTTCCTGCAGAAATTTGTTGAAAAGAAAGTTCACGTCATTGACAAAACAATTCAAAAATCTGATTAAAACTCAGATTCTTCACTCAAACATGCGGTTATGTGTTATCTAGTTTCTATATATTGTTGTAAATATCTAGTTCATAGTTTATCTATTTTATAAACTGTTGGGGATAAAGGTTTTACTGAATAAACGGGGCCATTTAGTTGAGAAACTGTTAAACGCAATGCTAATGTAAATGCAACTCAAACAAGCCTGAGTTTATTTCATTTACAAGGAAGCTTACAAGCCTGTATTTATCTCGAAATATCATATTTGATGCTGGAAAGACTTATATGGTGCTCTCTAAGCTAGTAATGACTTAGGCATTCAATAAGAACATACATTATTATAGAACCAAATGCTTCTGTTGAGGTAAAATGATTTTCATTTCTGTTTGAGGTCATCCCAAAGTATGCCACATTGAAAACAGAAGTATGGAAACTAGTGTGACAATTTCATTCACAATAAAGATAGCACATTTGCTGTACCTACATACTAGTCTTTTGTGATTCATTCACTAGGACACCCAGACCTCTCAGAATCTCAAGAGTTAATGCAATCACTGACCATTTAGATAAATATGCTTATTTTTAAATTCTTTCTGCCAAAATAGGCAATTTCACATTATTCCACATTATATTTCGTTTGCCAGACCTTTGCCACTCACTTCACCTTTCAATCTTTTTGTAGTCTATGTTCTTCACAACTTAGTTTCCTCCCTTTGTCATCAACAAATGTGGCAAGTATTCTTCGTGCCTTCGCCCAAAATCAAGAATCTATCCAACTCAGCCTTGAATACATTTTTCAACCCAGCCTCCAGAAGAGAATTGTAGGCTGTAATGACCCACAGAAAAAAAAATTCTCACCATCTGATCTCAAACTCGTAAATCATGTCCCCTAGTTTTAGTCTCCATTGCAAGTGGAAAATTCCTACTGTTATCCACCCTTTCCAGTCCCTTTCAAGATGTCACATGTTATGATAATATGACCTCTCATTTTGCTGAACTCCAATGGATATAGAGTGAACCCGTTCAATCTTTCTTCACAAAATAGCCTCTTCTCAAATCTGATGAGTGAACTTTTTTTGAACTGCTTCTAATGCAATTGCATTCTTTTCAAAAAAAAGGACATCAAAACTGTATACAACTCCAGATGCAACTTCAGCAACACCATATACAGCTTCAGTAAATTTACTGCAGTATTTCACTTATTAAAAATTCCATTCCCCTTTCAATAAATGATAACATTCCATTTGCCTTCCAAATCCCTTGCTGTACCCTTCTCCCAACTTCTTGTGATTCATGTACTAGATGTCTCTGTACCACTGAGTCCTGCAGTCTTTTTCCAATTAAATGGAATACTTTTTTTCACAATTCTGCCAGCTAAAATGGACAGGTTCACATTTAACTGCCTCAATCTGCCAAATTAGTGCAACCTATTTATCTGTCAATATCAGTCTCTCTTCCTGCTCTTGACAATGCCCTGCTTACCTATTTTGGTGTCATCAACAAATTTAGCTAACATACATGTCATTCCATCTCTAAACAGTTGAACACGAAGCGCTGATCTCTCTGGCACTCCACTAGTTACAGTTTGCCAGAGTTATCCATTTACCCCATTCTGTGTTTCCTGTTGCTAACTAATTCTTCATCAATGCTAATATTTATTGGTTTCACCTTGTGCTCTTATTTTGTGATCCATTGTAGCAATGGAAGCCTACTATTTTAACTTAATTAACAGTAACAAATGATAACATATACTTTGAAGTGGAACTATGACTTCCTGATAAAGGGCTTATGCCCGAAACATCAGTTCTCCTGCTCCTCGGATGCTGTCTGACCTGCTGTGCTTTTCCAGCACCACACTCTCAACTATGACTTTGATACTTGTTATTGTGAGGGACTGTACATTTGAATGAAATATTTGTTGGTGTCATACTTTATGTAGTTGAACAATTATCAGTATAACAAATTAGTTTTTATGAATGAGAATGTTTTCGGTATAGTGAAGCCTCGAATAGTCACTCAAAACATTTTGTACAGCTTAAATCATCTCAACTCTGCACAGGGTACGAAATTGGTGGATTGACATGATTGGGTCAAAAGCAAAACACGATTGATGGGGCACATGAGTTAGCCCTAAATAAACAGGAGACTATAAAGTGCCAAGATGGTGTAGGCAAAGGATTATGTGCTGGCATAGGAGCTGTAAGGGACCATGGGGAACAGATATCGTTCTTCAAGCTTACAATCAGCTTCACTGGAATAGTTGAGATTTGAAGAATGAAAACTCCTTTAGTAGGCAGCTCCACAAATTTTGTTTGATTTACAAAGCTACTGATATAGAAAAATATAAAATCAAAAAAACAACAGAGTACAAGGCGGCCGTGCAGGCCACCTGTCTGCCATTCAATATAGTCATGGTCGATCCTATATCTCAATTGCAGTTTGTTTACTGTTGTTGGGTCAACATCCTGGAATTCCCTCCCTAAGGGCAATGTGAGTCAACCTTCAGCATGTGGGCTACAATGGCTCAAGGCAGCAGCTCACCATCACCTTCAAGGGCAGCTAGGGACAGGTAATAAATGCTGGCCAGCCAACAACGTCCACATCCTATGATTAAATTCTAAAATTAAATTTTCTTGTTTTCTTCCCATACCTCTTGATGCCTTTTTTAATATTTAAAAATGTAACTCTTTATTGACTATATTCAATGTCTTGGCCTTCACAGCCTTCTGTGGTTGAGAATTCCACAATTTCACTATCCTTGAGTGAAGATACTTTTTTCTCATTTCAGTCCTGAATGATCTCCCAGTATCCTGAGACTGAGACTATGTCCCCTGATTATAGACTCCCCACCTAAGGAAAACAAGATGCAGAAAGGATGCATGTTCAACCCTGTTAGAATTCTAAACTCTAGTGAATAAAGGCCCAATTGAACTAATCTCTTCTCATAAGACTGTCCTGCTATCCCCAGTATCAGCCATGTGAAACTCTGCTGCATTCCATCAATGTCATGTATATTCTTTGTGATGTAGGGATGCTGAAACTACATATTGAGACCAACCCTAGGCACTAAGCCCTATCCAATTGCAATAAGACATCCCCACTTTTGAACTCAAATTCTTTTGCCACGAAGGTCAATTTACCATTTACCTTTCTAAGTGCTTGCTACACCTTCTCTCTGCTTTCATTGGCTGATGTACAAGAACACTAGATCCCATTGTACACACACACTGCCCATTGTATCATTCTCCAAATAATACTCTTACTTTCCTGTTTTTCACATTGGTGTGTAACTTCACATTTCTCCACATTGTACTACCTCTGTCAGGTGTTTGCCCACACAACTTGTTTCAATCACCTTGAAGCCCTCTTGCATCCTTTGAACAACTCATAGTCCCACCCAGTTTTGTGTTCTTAGTCAACTTGGAAATGTTACATTTGGTTCCCTCATCCAGGACTGAAATATGTTGTGAATAGCTGGGGCCCAAGTACTGATTGTTGCAGTACCCAAATAGTTAGTGCCTCAGAAAATGAGCCATTTATTCCTACTGTTTCCTGTCTGTCAACCAATTCTCAATCTATGCCAATATATTGCTATTGATATAAAAGGGACATGCAGGTATCGGACTGAAATGAAAGTTCGATTTTTCTGAAAATTTGTATAATTCTTTTCCCTAGTTTTTTTTAACATTTCATTCATTGCAGGGGTGCCGATGCCATTATTTTTGTCATTGATTCTGCAGACACATTAAGAATTATTGTGGCTCGACAAGAATTAGAAGCCCTTCTCATTCATCCAGGTAATGTAGGGCTCAACACCTGCAATCTGGTTTCATCAATGCATTCACTTGGAGAGATGTGAGTTTGGATAAAGGTACAGGTTTCCATGTCAGATTATGTTTGCACCTTTTAATATCCTTTTGAATGTACCGTTCTTTTCGCTCTGGCAAAATCTTGACGTGTTTTGCGTACTCTGACTGATAGAAGGGTGCTTGATTTTAGTCAAGGAGTCATAGTGCTATGCTGCAACCCACTATAGAAGATCTATTGTTTTCCTTTAACATAACTGTTCTGTTGGGCCCTCTAGCTCCACTTCACTTTGGGCCTAAATGGTCTGAGATCTGTCACTCCTGCCTTTATATTCTCCAAGAAGTGCAATTGTTGACATCAATTGGAAAATAAACAATTTTGAGTGATGATTTCCTCAATTGTTGAACAGCTTGAAATTTCTTACTGTCTAGATTTGAACATGATGATTACCTACTCGAGCAAATGACTAATGGCTCACTATGCTCTCATACTACCACACTTTTACATGTGAATGTTGTCAGGTGAAAACAGCAGAACATTTTTAAAAAAAATGTGCTAATATGGTATGAGAAACTGGATACTGTGATTTTGGGTTCAGACTTAAACTCCTTTTGCACAGACACTAAAAGAATGTCACATTTACGTTTGCAGATATTGTGCAGAGACAAATCCCTATTCTCTTTTTCGCAAATAAAATGGACCTGAGTGACGCTTTGCCATCAACTGTGGTGTCCCAGATATTGGGGCTTAATAACATCAAAGACAAACCTTGGCATATATGGTAGGTTAATATGGTATGGACTGGAGGAACATGTCATGTAGTTACCCTTGGTAGATATAATTAATTGACTTATGGTTTTTTTTTCTGACCTTCATTCAAAGAATTGTAGAGTTGTTCCCAGTTTTAAACCTGGTTTGGACAGGTTTAGCTGACCTCTGCTTGGTAATGTTTGGAATAATATAGAGGCATACAGCATGAAAACAGACCCAGTTTTGGTTGACTGCAAACCTACTTACAATTCCTTTATATTCTCATTCAATCATTTCCATAAGTGACAAACAAAAGAGGGCCCACAACTAATTCACGTGGAACACCGTTGGTAACAGGCCTCCAGTCTGAAAAACAACTCTTCCCCCACCATTCTGTCAACTGCTGTGGAGCCAATTATATGGGCGGCACGGTGGTTAGCACTGCTACCTCACAGCGCCTGAGACCCGGGTTCAATACCTCACAGGTGACTGACTGTGTGGAGTTTGCATGTTCTCCCCGTGTCTGCATGGGTTTCCTCCCACAGTCCAAAGATGTGCAGGTCAGGTGAATTGGCCATACTAAATTGCCCGTAGTGTTAGGTAAGGGGTAAATGTAGGGGTATGGGTGGGTTGTGCTTCGGCGTGGACTTGTTGGGCCGAAGGGCCTGTTTCCACACTCTAAGTAATCTAATCTAAGTATATATCCAATTGGCAAGTTCACCCTGAATCTCATGTGATCTAATTTTACCAGTTAGTCAACCACACGGAACCTTGTCAAAGGTTTTACAACGTCTGTTGCTCTGCCCTCAATCAACTTCCTCAAAAAACTCAAATTTGAGAGGCACAATTTTCCTTACACAAAACAATGCTGACTATTCCTAATCAATTATTGCCAATCTAAAATGTCCATAATTCCTATCTTTTAAAATCACTCTCAACAATTTACCCACAACCGAAGTCACTCTCACGGGACTATATTTGGACTGGTCAAGCCTGGACTTTGAGAAGAGAAATTTACCTGGGTTTCTTTGCCAGTAAAAAGGTGAATGGAATGTTGGTCTTTTATCTTAAAAGAATTGCAATATAAAAGTGAGGAAGTGATCCTTTAGCTGTACAAAGATTTGTCAGATCTCATCTGGAATATTGTAATTTTTTTTAATCCTGGTTTCATGAAATGTGTGTTGGTCTTGAAGGGATTTTTTTTTTAAAAATTGTTTCTGCAGGAGGAGGCTAATTCACAGAATGTGGGATTTGCTGACTGGACAAGCATGTATTGCCCACAATGGCTGCCCTTGATAAAGTGGTAGTGAGCTATGTTTCTCAGGTGTTACAATCCATTTTGGGTGATTATTGATTTGCTATAGTTTTGTATTCATTCAAACAAATGGAGAGTATTCCATTCCAAACTTGTGCAGAGTAGGGGGTGGACAGGCTTTGGGGTGTTAAGAGGCAAATTACTTGCAGAATTCCCAGCTTCTAACCCAATATTCCAAAAACTATGGCTAGCCTAGTTTAGTTTCTGGTCATCAGTAAGTCTGAGAATGATAGTTGGGGATTCAGCATTATAATGCCATTGAGTATCGAGAGTGACTTGTTGGGAATGGCCATTGCCTCATATTTTGTGATGTGAATGCTGCTTGCCACTTGTTAGTTCAAGACTGTCTATTGATATACTATATTTGTGATAGACTGCTTCAGCAACTGAGGAGTCACAAATGACGCTGAAGTAATTATCTGTGAACCTCTCCACTTCTGATCGTTTGATAAAGGGACGATCACTGAAATAGGTGATGATGGTTTGGCCTAGGATACTCCTACAGGGGTGTCCTGGAGTAAAATCAGAATCACCAGTAAAATGCCAAGTTGACAGTCGGCACAGCCTTGGTTTGTATTCCTCTGAATTTAGAAGGTGAAGGAACAAATTGTTTAAAATAACAAAGGGATCTGACAGGGTAGAAAGACCTGTTTCTCTGTTGGGAGTGTCCAGAAAAAGGGGGATATTAGAGTTTGACTCACTATCTAATAAAATTGGGAACTATATTTTTTCAGATAAAGGATAGAGGAAATCTGGAATTCCCTTTGCAAAAGGCTGTATAATGCTGATTCAACTATAATTTAAGATATGAATTGGTAATGATTTGGATAAGTGAAATGCATATATTGGGAATAGCTGGTAAATGAGGTCAGAAAAAAAACAGATTACCATCAACTATTAGAATGACAGTATGGTTTCAAGGGACGATGAATGGTCTATTCTTGTTTCTACATACTGAAAACTGTTCAGTGACTATAAAAAATGCAGGTGTCAAATGATAACTGAATGGTGCTTTGCAATGCTGAACACATGTGAAAAACAGGTTCACCCTCAACATCTGGACTTGTGTGGAATGAATACTGAAGACTGCCTAACAGCCTTTGATTCATAATCTGGCACAAAAAATTCTCAACAATGAAAGGTATTACATTACTATTACTTGAGGGGGTCAAAACAGTCCTGGTAAAATGTTATCAGGAGCCAGCTATTTTTTGAGAACTCATTTTAAATGTATGTCTGAGAGGTGAATGAGAAACCGGTGTAGCTCTCTCATCTTGTCCATTCTCATCTCTGCAGTTTCTCCTGCTGCAAATGTGTTGCTGGTCAAAGCACAGCAGGCCAGGCAGCATCTCAGGAATAGAGTTTCTCCACCCATTTGATCAAATACTATGTTCTTCAAAGACAAAAGAAAACATCCTTGATAGCAAGAAAAAGACAAAACAAAGTGAAAAGTAGTGAGACAAGAAAAAAGTCTAAATTGAGTGAATAGGAGAGTGGGGAATGAGAGGGTAGCAAGATTCTGTTTTATCATGACAAGCTTAACTCTAAGAACATGAGATGCCTGTAAAATATCATACACAATAGCCACTAACAAATTGGTGGTGGGCAAGTTGTTGGAGGGAATCCTGAGGGAAAGGATGTACATGTATTTGGAAAGGCAAGGACTAATTAGGGATAGTCAACATGGCTTTGTGCATGGGAAATCATGGGCTGTAGGTTTGAGATCCAGACGTTTTGTTACCTGCCTAGGTAACATCATCAGTGGCGACCTCCAAGTAAAGCGAAGCTGTTGTCTCCTGCTTTCTATTTATATGTTTGTCCTAGATGGGGTTCCTGGGGTTCGGGGTGATGACATTTCCTGTTCGTTTTCTGAGGGGTTGATAGATGGCATCTAGATCTATGTGTTTGTTTATGGCGTTGTGGTTGGAGTGCCAGGCCTCTAGGAATTCTCTGGCATGTCTTTGCTTACCCTGTCCCAGGATAGATCTGTTGTCCCAGTCAAAATGGTGTTTTTTTTCCTCCGTGTGTAGGGCTACAAGGGAGAGAGGGTCGTGAGTTTTTGTGGCTAGCTGGTGTTCGTGTATCCTGGTGGCTAACTTTCTTCCTGTTTGTCTTACGTAGTGTTTCTGGCAGTCCTTGTGCAAAAACAAATAATTTTCTTAAGTGCTAACTCCCTTATGAAAAATAAAGTCAATGCACTTAGTGCTTAATTCCTCCTGTAAGTGAACATTTCCATTCAAGGAGGAATTAGAGCTGGTCATCAAAATGCTCACCTGACAGGCACCTCATTATGAAAATTATAGTTTGAGAAATCAGTTTTGCAGCATAAATGGCTGCAAATGGTTCCACAGGAACACAAACACTAGTTTTTAAAAACTGATCAGGACAATGAGCTATTAGAAGGACACAGAGTATTCAAGGTGGTTTAGACAAATTGGGTGAGTGGACAAACATGGCAGATGTAGTAGATTAGATTAGATTCTCTACAGTGTGGAAACAGGCCCTTCGGCCCAACAAGCCCACACCAACCCTCCGAAGAGTAATCCACCCAGACCCATTCCCCTCTGACTAATTCACCTGACACCATGGGCAATCCACCTGACCTGCACATCTTTGGTCTGTGGGAGAAAACCCATGCAGACACCTAGGGAATGTGCAAACTCCACACAGACAGGCTGGAATCGAACCCCGGACCCTGGTGCTGTGAGGCAGCAGTGCCAACCACTGAGCCACCGTGTCGCCCAACAATGTGGCTAAATTTGAAGTTCTATACTTTGATATGAAAAACAGTAAAAGGAGAATATTATTTAAATGGTGATATTGGGAAGTGTGTATGTACAAAATGATCTGGGTTTCCTTGTACACCAGCCAATCCAAACAGACAGGAAGATGCAGCAAGCAATTAGGAGGACAAATGATATATATTGACATTCATTGCAAGCGAATTTAAATTCCAAAGTAGAGATGTCTTACTGCAGTTAGTCAGAGCCTTAGTGAGACCACACCTGGGGTACTGCATACAGTTTTGGTCTCCCAACCTAAGAAGGGTTAGAGGAGTAAAGGCAAGACGACAAAAGGAGCGCAGCAGAATTTTACTAGGCCTGTGCTGGAGATGGCAGCACAGTCTTAGGGAGGAGAGCTTAGTTCAACTGGGCCTTTATTTGTTAGAGTTTAGAAAGATGAAAGGGGATCGGATTGAACTCTCTATTAACTAACAGAGCTGAACAGATTAAATGCAGGGAAAATATATTCTCTGGTTAGGTAGCCCAGAACCCGGGGAGACAGTATCAGGAAACAGGTGGACCATCTAGGATTGGAGATAATGAAAGATTTCTTCACTCAAAGCATAATGAACCTGTGGAATTCTCTACCACAGCCAGAATACTGGAAAGGCTGTCACTTGCTATCAATCATGATCATTTTGAATGGCAAAGAAGCTTGAAGGGTTGAATGGATTATTTCTGCTTCTGTTTCTGTGTTTACCTAACCCCACTCCACAACCCTGTATGCCACTGGTAATTAGAAATATATCAATTTCTACCTTAGACATACTCAAATACTGAACTTCTACAGCACTCAATCGTCATGAATTCCTCTTATCACAACTGAGTTTTTTTAAAAAACTCTTCTCAGACCTATGTGGAATCCTCTTAAGTTGTGCCCTCTGATTCTGGACTCCACAACCAAAGGTAACATCTTATTTCCATTTCCTCCTTTATTCAATTAAATATTTTATAAGTTTCAATGAGCTCACCTCTCATTCTTCAAAACTCGGAAAATAAAAGCCCAACTTCTCTTCAGAGGATAATCCCACCATCCTGGCCACAAGTCTTTGTTGTTTCACTCCCTCTATAGCAATATATTCTTTCATGAAATGAGAACAAAACTGCACACATTAATCCAGATGGGGTCTAACCATGCTCCATACATCTGAAACAAGACTTCTGTGACATACTGACAATAGAGTGGGGCTGCTTAGCTCAGTTGGCTGGATGGCTGCTTTGCAATTTGGAGTAACTCCAACAGCACGGGTTCAGTTCCCATTCTGAAGTTACCATGAAGGACCCTCCTTCTCGACCTTGCTCCTTACCTGGGGTGTGGTGACCTTGGGTTAAACTGACCACCTCTAATGAAAGAGTAGCTCGATGGTTCTGTGCGGCAACAGTGATTTTACCTTACCTTTATTGACAAAGACACTAAGGTCCCATTGTACAAATTCACTTTCCAACCTCTTAGCTCCTAAGAGAGCTGAACAGACTAAATGCACATCTGTTTGTCTTACCAAAGTGGATAACCATATATTTTGCTATGTTACATTCTATTTATATGGAATAAGAAATAATCTGCACATCTGTTTGTCTTGTCAAAAATGGATAACCTAATATTTTACCGAGTTATATTCTAATTGCTGTGTTCTTGCTCATTAATTCAGCCTATGCAAATTCTCCTAAAGCCACTTCACATCATCTTCATAATACACATTCCTAGTCACTTTGTATAATCCACAAATTTGGAAATATTACATTTGGCCTCTAATTCTAAATCTTGTTCAGAGATATTATTATATAATCACTGGAGAAAATAGGACTTGAACCAAGACCATTTGGCTCAGAGATAGGAACATTACCACCCTGGCACAGAGGCCCTGGGTTGCCAATTCCAAATCATTGATATATAATAAAACAGCTGGTAATGAATCTTATGGTCATGTAATATTTATAACCTGCCAGCGCAAGAATGATTTCTAAACACTATTTACTGTCTTTTAGCTAAATCATTCATCCATGCTAGTGTTTTACCTTCTATCCCATGTACTTTCATTTTTCTAACCAAGATAATGTAGGGAAATTTATCAAAAGCCTTCTGAAAATTTAAGTATGAAACATCCATTGGTTCTCCTTTTTATCAGTGTTGTTAGCAACATCTTCGAAAAACTCAAACAAGTTTGTTAAATATGGCTTCCCATTTGCAAGTTTGTGCTAACTGTGCCCAATCAGATCATTATCAACCAGGTATCTGTTTTTCATCCTTTGTAGTAGACTCCAGCATTTTCCCTACTACAATGCAAGACCAATAGGTCTGTAGCTCCCTGTGTTCTTTCGCCCTTCCAGAAACTAGTCCTCCAGAGCTTTAGTGCCTAACTAGCTCATGCAGTTTACATACAGATTGAAGTTACCTACAATAACTGTGTTCAAATGCTATGCACTTATCTCGCCACCTGATTAATATCAGTACCATTTGGTGGCCTATAAATATTTCCAACAAATATCTACTTCTCTCTGCTGTTTCTTTCCACCAAAACAGATAACACAATTTGTTCTTCCAATTTGAGATCTTCTCATAAAAGCATATTGGGGCCATCCAAGTCAAGCTCCTTTTCTTTCTTGTCTGTTGTTCCTACAAGTTGAATATGTTTGAATATTCAATAACCAGTCCTCATGCAGCCATGTTTTTGTGACAGTAATAAGATCATACCCATGTATCTATTCATGCATTTTGATTGTCTACCTTGTTGTGAATGCTACATGCATTCAGGTAGAATGCCCTTCCTTTTATCTTTTTGACATAATTCTGCTTTTGAAGCATACTTAATGCTCAACTTTATTTCACATGCCTTGTAATCTCCAGACTATCCTTTCACTTTCCTGATACCAGCTATATTTCCTTCCATTTTGGGTTCCCCCCAGATTTCCATCCCTGTGATTACAATATGTGATCTGAATGAAGGCATTAGGTGCAGAGTGGAATCTTCACCAAATTAATGAAAGCTTGGTGAGTGCAAAAGTAATATTTTCAACAACCAAAGAAAATGTCAAAACACAATTAGTGCCACATTCGAAAATTATAGCTCAGAGGAAATTCAATAGCCCGGATGTTCACTTGCCATGCCAAACAATGTTGTTGCTACGAGTATTTTCAAAATCAAAGTCAGATTTTTCTTAACACATTTTGAGAGAATAATGACTTCTTTTTAAAGCTGCTTTCATTCCCTAATTTGGGCATGCATTGTCTCTTACAAATCAAGAAAAAAATTTGTGAGCATTATTCTCATTTTCAATCTTATGTCTTTTTCCCCTAGTGCCTGCAGTGCTCTGAACGGGGAAGGACTACAGGGTGGAGTGGAGTGGCTACAAGGTAATATTTGAGATAACTTCTGTTGACCAAATTCTTTGTATTGTCTATTTTAATTATTTCCATTTTGACAGTTGGTCAAGCGATGCAGCAATCTAGTAACCTGGATTGAATTTTGGAAGTAGTAACTAGTATGCCCTGATTGTTCAATGATTAAAAGGTAGGATGGCAGCATTGCTCTTAAACCACAGTTTCCCTATCCAAGGTTGGTTTGGTAGTCACCAGAGATATCCCACTTAAATTATGTTTACAAAATTGAATATACTATCTAGCAAATAAGCTGCTGAACAATGTTCCATAGATATTGAGTTCTATTCTCAATCAAGCATTTATAGGAAAATTAAAAGTTCAATATTTCCAGAGAGACCAATAACTTTTAAAAATAAATTTCTCAAAAACCTTTGGGAAGAACTGAATGACAGTATTTCATACTTTGACTTTATTGTAACTGTGACGATGCTGCTCCTCTAACAAGGTTATGTTGTCCCTGGCTTTTTTCTTCCAGAAAGGTATAAAAGAACAGACTGTGAAAAGTCTGGGGTTGAAGGGTTTTAGGGGCAATTTGATTATAGCTATCAGATATTGACTGAAGCAGAAGGCTTTCAAGTAAAAAAAGATCACACTTGTACAATCAAAGTTCTCCCAGCTCTACTTTTCTCTGTTTTTTATGAGTAGTGGGGGAAAAGCTACCGGACCCAAAGAAGCAGGTCCAGGCTGGTACTCTCTCTGACTTCTCTCCTGGAAGAACTGCTGTTTGATTTTACCTTGTGTACAAAGGAGTGTTTTTGGGAATTGTTCAAGTATTTGGGATAATCTATTGGGTTTTTGGGTAGGTTAAGTCATTCAATATTGCGTTCTCTTTTATTAAGGTTTCATTCAGTAATCTTGTAAATAATTTTTTAAAAACCAAGTAGGTTGGCCAGATGCATCATTCCTGCAATATATTTGTTACACCTGCTTAAAACAACTAGTAAAGTTAGGGTCTGGGCTACTTTCTTGAAATGTTTTGAAGGGATCTGGCCTTGTCCATAACGTCAACTAAAATCAAAATAAACCAAACATGAATTAACGTGCAATTAAATGAAACGAAAACCTACTTTCACTTTGACTAAAACCACCAAAATAAGACCATAAGACATAGGAGTGGAAGTAAGGCCATTCGGTCCATCGAGTCCACTCCGCCATTCAATCATGGCTGATGGGCATTTCAACTCCACTTACCCGCATTCTCCCATTAATTCCTTGTGACATCAAGAATTTATCAATCTCTGCCTTGAAGACATTTAGCGTCCTGGCCTCCACTGCACTCTGTGGCAATGAATTCCACAGGCCCACCACTCTCTGCTGAAGAAATGTCTCCGCATTTCTGTTCTGAATTTACCCCCTCTAATTCTAAGGCTTCTAGTCTCCTCGCCTAACGGAAACAATTTCCTAGTGTCCACCCTTTCCAAGCCATGTATTATCTTGTAAGTTTCTATTAGATCACCCCTCAATCTTCTAAACTCCAATGAATACAATCCCAGGATCCTCAGCCGTTCCTCGTATGTTAGACCTACCATTCCAGGGATTATCCGTGTGAATCTCCGCTGGACACGCTCCAGTGCCAGTATGTCCTTCCTGAGGAGTGGGGACCAAAACTGGACACAGTACTCCAAATGGGGCCTAACCAGAGCTTTATAAAATCTCAGTAGCACAACGGTGCTTTTATATTCCAACCCTCTTGAGATAAGTGACAACATTGCATTTGCTTTCTTAATCACGGACTCAACCTGCATGTTTACCTTTAGAGAATCCTCGACGAGCACTCCCAGATCCCTTTGTACTTTGGTTTTACGAATTTTCTCACTGTTTAGAAAGTAGTTCATGCTTGTATTCTTTTTTCCAAAGTGCAAGACCTCGCATTTGCTCACATTGAATTCAATCAGTCCACTCGCCCAAACTGTCTAGATCCTTCTGTAGCCTCCCCACTTCCTCAGTACTACCGGCCTATCCAAATAACTTTGTATCACTGGCAAACTTCACTAGAATGCCCCCAGTCCCTTCATCCAGATCATTAATATATAATGTGAACAGCTGCGGCCGCAACACTGAACCCTGCAGGACACCGCTTGTCACCGGCTGCCATTCCGAAAAAGAACCTTTTATCCCAACTCTCTGCCTTCTGT
Organism: Hemiscyllium ocellatum; assembly: GCF_020745735.1. NCBI lineage: Eukaryota > Metazoa > Chordata > Chondrichthyes > Orectolobiformes > Hemiscylliidae > Hemiscyllium > Hemiscyllium ocellatum. The sequence goes on along the minus strand of NC_083411.1, from coordinate 97,919,546 downwards.
CAGACAGCCAATCCCCAATCCATACCAGTAGCTCACCTCGAACACCATGGGCCCTCACCTTGGTCAGCAGCCTCCCGTGTGGCACCTTATCAAAGGCCTTTTGGAAGTCTAGATAGACCACATCCACGGTGTTTCCCTGGTCTAACCTACTTGTCACCTCTTCAAAGAATTCCAACAGGTTTGTCAGGCACGACCTCCCCTTACTAAATCCATGTTGACTTGTTCTAATTCCACTCTGCTCTTCCAAGAATTTAGAAATCTCATCTTTTTTTTTGTAGATATTTTTATTGAAATTTAACATTTTTGCAAATTTACAAAAATAAACAAAACTCTCAAATACAAACATTGATGTACAATTAAATCATATATACAATAGTCATAATTTAACAAAGAAAAGAGAAAGAAAGAAAACAAAAAAGAAACGAAAAAAGAAAGAAAAAAAAAACTCAACTTTCTACTAATCTAACCTATAACTAACCAGAGTGTATACCTAAGTCTCTTACATGCTCGGAATGTATAAACATCAAATATAATAAAACCCGTATTCGCGCAGGATTCCTCTCCCAAGGGGCCCCGGAGCAGCCCGGTCTGAAATCTTCACTAAATAAAAGCCCTTGTTAGGATAGCCGAAATATCTGCATTTATATAATTCAAAAAGGGCTGCCATATTTTATAAAATAATTCAGTCTTTCGGTGCACCATATTTGTGAGGAAGTCAAGGGGGATATATTCCATAATTAATCTGTGCCAATTTGAAAGTCCAGGGGGGCCCTCAGCCACCCAGTTCACCAAAATATTTTTCCTTGCACAGAAAGAGAGAATAGAAAATAGTCTCTTCCCATGCATATCCAGAGATGAGAGGTTCGAAAAGCCCAAAAGGAGAGATACAGGGTCCACCCTAATTTCCGTTCCTAAAATTTCTGTCAGGGTATTTGCCACTTTAGTCCAGTATCTGCGGATTTTCTGACAAGTCCACAGACAATGTACAAGAGTACCCACCTCTATTTTGCATTTAGGACACATTGGAGATGCTCCTGCCTTAAATTTTGCCAGTCGAGCCGGAGCTATATGGGCCCTATGAAGTATCTTTAGTTGGATAGCCTGAGTTCTGTTACAGATAGCAATTCTTCTAGCATTTTCCCAAATGTCATTCCACATATCCTCAGAGATTTCTAGCCCCAAGTCCTGCTCCCATGTTTTAAGCAGGTCATCCATGTCTCCTGAGACTCCATCATGTAGCAAATGGTATATAGTACTAACGGAGGATGCCCCCGCTGGTCGTAAGACATTACGTTCTCTGTCTGATTTATAAAGACTATCTATTAATGTAGTCTTCCTCTGTATATAATCTCGAACTTGGAAGTATCGAAAGAGATCCCCATTAGGTATTCCGAATTTCAGACGCAGCTGCTCAAAGGACATCAGGATCCCATCTTTAAATAGGTCCCCTAAGCATGAGATGCCCCTGGATCTCCAGAGTTTAAAGGTGGCATCTGTAATCCCCGGTTGGAATCCCCATGCGCCTACTATTGGTGCATGGGGGGATGTTTTATGTGAGTTACCCTCATTTTGCCGCATTATATTCCAGGCCTTAATTGTGTTTAATATTATGGGATTTTTACAGTGATCTGTAATGATTTTCCTCTTATCTGAAAATAAAAGGTTAATAAGTGGGTAGTTTACTTGGGAGGCTTTGATATCCAGCCAAATTGATTGTGGATCAGATGAAACCCAATCAGCTATGTAACTTAGTAGGGAGCTTAACTGATATTTCCTAAAGTCTGGGAAGTCCAGTCCTCCCCTTGCCTGTGGAAGCTGTAGCTTCTTCAGCTTAATAAGGGGCCGTCTATGGTTCCAAATAAAGGAGCCCAACCAGCCATATAATTTACGTAGGGCTAGCCTTGGCAGCATCAGCGGGAGCATTCTCATAGGATATAAGAGACGGGGCAGAACATTCATTTTAATTAATGCTATTCTCCCTAGCCAGGAAATCGGAAGGTCTCTCCATCGCTGGAGGTCCTGCCTTATCCTTTCCATTAATTGTACAAAATTAGCCCTATACAGCTGATCAAATACTGGCGTGATAAAAATACCTAAATATAAGAAGCCCTCCAGGGACCAACGGAAGGGAAAAGGGGATCCGTCCATTAAGTGGGGTATCATAGCCAGACCACCCATTGGCATGGCTTCCGATTTTGAAAAATTAATTTTATAGCCTGAGAATGCACTAAATGTATTAATAACTTGAATTAGACGAGGCACTGACATTAAAGGATTACTGAGGAATAAGAGAACGTCATCTGCATAGAGGGTAATTTTGTGTTTACCTGTACCAATCCTCGGGGCCGTTATATTAGGATCAGTCCTGATGGCTTCTGCTAATGGTTCGATTATCAGCGTAAACAACAATGGTGAGAGAGGACATCCTTGACGGCAGCCCCTACCCACACTGAAGCCATCCGATCTTAACCCATTAGTAATAACAGCTGCTTTGGGGTCATTATACAATGTTGAAACCCATTTGGTAAACACCTGTCCAACGCCAAACCTTTCCAATGTGTAAAATAAATATGACCATTCAACCCTATCAAATGCCTTTTCCGCATCCAATGAAATTACTACTCCTGGTATCTTTCCCTGATGACAGGCTTGGATCATATTCAAGACCCTTCTGATATTATTGGATGATCTGCGGCCCTTAATAAATCCCGTCTGGTCCTCCTTTATAATATATGGCAGTACCCTTTCTAGTCTTAGTGCTAACATTTTTGAGAGAATTTTAAAGTCTACATTTAGTAAGGATATTGGTCTGTAAGATGCACAATCTTCTGGGTCTTTTCCTTTTTTGAGGATAAGAGAAATATTTGCTTCTTTCAGCGTGGGCGGGAGACAGACCTGACTATGCGCAAAATTATACATATCCATAAGTGGGTCAACCAATATTCCTGTAAATTCTTTATAGAATTCAGCTTGAAAACCATCCGGGCCCGGTGCTTTTCCGCTCTGAAGTTGCCTAATTGCCTCAAGTATTTTTTGGACTGTTAAAGGGGTATTTAGGGCCGACACCTGTTCCGGAGTCAGGCCCGGGAAGGTCAAATTTTTAAAAGACTGCATCCTCCTAATCCTATCTTCACAATCCTGCGATCTATATAGTTCAGAATAAAATTCTTTAAAGGTCGCATTGATCTTTTTATGATCATGAGTCAGGGTACCTGTACTTTTCTTGATGGTCGGAATAGTTTGAGGGGCTTTCTTTTTCTTTGCAAGAAATGCTAAGTATCTACCCGGTTTGTCGCCATATTCATATAATCTTTGTTTCGCAAATAATATTTCCCTTTTAGCCGTTTGAGTAAGCGCGGTGTTTAAAGCTGTCCTAAGAGCTGTAATCCTCTGCAATTTTGTGATAGAAGGTCTATCAGCGTATGCTGTTTCGGCTGCTTTTAGGCGAGCTTCGAGCAGATGCTGTTGCTCTCCCTTCATTTTCCTCTGGGTCGCTGAATAGGAGATGATCAAACCTCGTGCATAAGCTTTGATGGTCTCCCACATCATTGACGGATTGCTAGCCGTACCAGTATTAATTTCTAAAAAAGTTTTAAGTTCTTGGGAGAACTACTTTAAAAATTTGCTATCTTTTATCAGGAAGGGGTCCATACGCCAATGCCGAGCAGATGTCCCATTGTTCTTTACCTTAGTTTCCATGTATACAGCGGCATGGTCAGAGATTGCTATAGTACCTATTTTACAGGTTGCTATAGAGTTTAGAAAAATCGATGGGGCAAAAAACATATCAATTCTTGTGTGACATTTATGTGGATTAGAGTAGAAAGAAAAATCTCTACCCTGTGGATGGAGACATCTCCATACATCTACCAATCCTAATTCTTTATTCAGGTCCGCCAGTTGTCTAGATCTGGGAGATACTCCAGCGACACTCTTGGGAATCCTGTCTATTTCCGGATCCATAATACAATTAAAGTCTCCCCCTATAATTGTATGACGGGCACCAAAGGCCATCAGTTTTGAAAAAGCTTCCGTTATGAATTTAAAGGGGTGTGCCGGGGGGCAGTATACATTTAAGATCCCATATTCCTCTCCATTTATGAGGGCTTTAATCAAAATATATCGTCCAGATTCGTCTTTTATCTGATTTAGAATTTTCAAAGGAAAGTTCTTCCGGACAAGGATAACGACTCCCCTGCTTTTTGAATTAAAAGAGGAAAAAAAGGCCTGATCAAATCCGCCCTGTCGTAATTTTAAGTGTTCTTTATCCGACAGGTGTGTCTCCTGTAGGAGAGCTATATCAACTCTCTCCTTCTTAAGATTTGATAATATTTTCTTCCTTTTAACTGGCGAATTACTCCCCCTGACATTCCAGGTGCACCACTTAACCGACTGTTCAGCCATAATCATCTGGACAGATCCGAGACCCCTCGGGAGGGGAAACCCTATCTAGAACATCCCGAGCATGGAGCATACAAGATTTACAAAAGTAAAGACTCTCTGATACACTCAAAACAATATAACAAAAAACTCTTTCTAAGTATAAAAAATATAAAACATTCCGAATTGGAGATTTTCTCCCTTGTTCCCAGGGAGCGTCACTTCCTCTCCCACAGTCCATCTTACCCTCTTCCAACCAGTGCCCCACCCTTGACCCAGGTGTTCCTCAATAAAATGAGGAGAATTCAAATATAATATAAAGCTAGAGTTAACAGTGAACACCCCACCCACATCTAAATATATTTGGGAATATTAATACCATATATAACTATAAGATTACAATCTCAACATGTAATACTTAAATATAATACCACAAAATAACAGGGGAAAGAAAAACAACCCCGCTCCTAAAAACAGAAGTAAAATAGAATAAGGTAACCACCTCTCCCCATCAACATTAACCAAACGCCCCAACATATATATATATACATACACACATAGGGGGAAAGATAAGAAAAGATGAAGGAATGTAAACCAAAATAATGGGAAAGGCAGACCAGCGTCCACAATCTCTTACAGTTTATTTAAGAGAGTCCAAGAATTCCTTAGCCTTCTCCGGTGATCCGAAGTTATATATGGATCCTTCGTGGCTAAGGCGTAGCGTCGCTGGATATCGTAAGGAGTACTGGATATTTAAGTCCCTTAAACGCTTCTTCGCCTCATCGAATGCCTTCCTCTTTCGGACCAAAGCTGGGGAGAAGTCCTGGAACAGCATGATCCTGGATCCTTTGTGGGTCATAGCTTGGGGATCTTTTCCCAGATTTCTTGAGGCTTCCAGGAGCATCTGCCTCTCCCTATAGCTCTGCAGCTGGAACAGGACCGGGCGTGGGTGCTGGGTTGAGCCGGGCCCACGTACTGTGACCCGGTAGGCCCATTCTACCCTTACCTGGCCTGATCCATTATGCAGATTTAAAAGTTGTGGCAGCCAATGCTCTAAGAATGCTGTCAGCTGACCTCCCTCTTCCTGCTCGGGCAGGCCCAACAACCGAATATTTTTTCTACGACATCGATTTTCGAGATCATCAATGTGGTTTTCTAGGTTCTGGACTCGATTCTCGAGAAAACGGATGTGGTCGGCTGTTGATTTTATCCCAGTCTCTGAGGCTGCGGCCTTCGACTCCACCTCTCTGACTCGGCACTCCAATTCCTGAATGTCTCTGCCCTGCTTCTGCAGCTCGGCTGATTGAGTCTCGGCAGAGCAGAGAAGCACTTCGATAAAAGCATCAATCTTCGCCTCCCACCTGGCAAACATCTCCTCAAAGCTCATCTTCATTGGTAAATCTCCTGAAGTAGCTGAAGACACCTTTGTTGCAGCTGAAGAGGGAGAGGGTGGGGGAGGGGTCCCTGCTTTCTTAGAGCCGCCTGTTCCCTTCCCTTTACTCATTTTCCAGCTAGTATTAGACTATTTAAATGTACTAATAGGTAACTATTTAAGGTTAACAACTATTATAAATGGTTTAGTGAGTGTGGTGGGGGTGGATAGCCCACTTTTCTCAAGTTTTGGGTAGAGCACTGTGGACTCAGTCTTGCTGGGTCGCCACCATCTTGGATCCCCAGAAATCTCATCCTTAATGATGGATTCTAGAATTTTACCAACAACCGAGGTTAGGCTAATTGGCCTATAATTTTCCATGTTTTTTTCATCTTCTGTCTTGATAATATATATTAAGTGAAAATGTTTGTGCAACATCACCCTACGTCAGATTTGTAGCAGTACAGGAACAATTCGCACCGTCACTCCCAGTTATCAAGCAAAAATTCACCTTGCTCCATGTATGTTCAAACTTCATGTGACCGCCAACAGTTGTTCACTGAGCCAGAGTTTTCTCAGATATGACTGGCACCAACAAGTATTTAAAAAACATGCTAAGGTAAGGAAACCATTACAGGCCATTCTGGTATAACATGCATTTTGTCAACGTAAATTGGCTATAGTGTGTTGATCTGAAAATGTGTTGTTGGAAAAGCGCAGCAGGTCAGGCAGCATCCAATGAGCAAGAGAATCGACATTTCGGGCATGAGCCCTTTTTCAGGAATGAGGAAAGTGTGTCCAGCAGGCTAAGATAAAAAGGTAGGGAGGTGGGACTTGGGGGAGGGGTGTTGGAAATGCGATAGGTGGAAGGAGGTCAATGTGAGGGTGATAGGCCGGAGTCGGGGTGGGGGTGGAGAGGTCAGGAAGAAGATTGCAGGTTAGGAGGGCAGTGCTGAGTTAGAGGCATTTGACTGAGACAAGGTGGGGGGAGGGGAAATGAGGAAACTGGAGAAATCTGAGTTCATCCCTTGTGGTTGGAGGGTTCCTAGGCAGAAGATGAGGCGCTCTTCCTCCGGTCGTCGTGTTGCTATGGTCTGGCGATGAAGGAGTCCAAGGACCTGCATGTCCTTGGTGGAGTGGGAGGGGGAATTGAAGTGTTGAGGCACGGGGTGGTTGGGTTGGTTGGTCCAGGTGTCCCAGAGCTGTTCTCTGAAACGGTCCGCAAGGAGGAACGTTTCAGAGAACAACTCTGGGACACCTGGACCAACCAACCGAACCACCCCGTGCCTCAACACTTCAATTCCCCCTCCCACTCCACCAAGGACATGCAGGTCCTTGGACTCCTCCATCGCTAGACCATAGCAACACGACGGCTGGAGGAAGAGCGCCTCATCTTCCGCCTAGGACCCCTCCAACCACAAGGGATGAACTCAGATTTCTCCAGTTTCCTCATTTCCCCTCCCCCCACCTTGTCTCAGTCAAATCCCTCGAACTCGGCACCGCCTGCCTAACCTGCAATCTTCTTCCTGACCTCTCCGCCCTCACCCCCACTCCGGCCTATCACCCTCACCTTGACCTCCTTCCACCAATCTCATTGTCAATGCCCCTCCCCCAAGTCCCTCCTCCCTACCTTTTATCTTAGCCTGCTGAACACACTTTCCTCATTCCTGAAGAAGGGCTCATGCCCGAAACGTCGATTCTCTTGCTCCTTGGATGCTGCCTGACCTGCTGCGCTTTTCCAACAACACATTTTCAGATCAACACACTATAGCCAATTTGCATTGACAAAATGCATGTTATACCAGAATGGCCTGTAATGGTTTCCTTACCTTAGCATGTTTTTTAAATACTTGTTGGTGCCAGTCATATCTCTTGCTCCTTGGATGCTGCCTGACCCACTGCGCTTTTCCAGCAACACATTTTCAGCTCTAATCTCCAGCATCTGCAGTCCTCACTTTCGCCTATAGTGTGTTGATGAACTGTTTGGTTAATGCAAACTTTCTACTGAACAGTTATAGTGATTTTCTATAGTGACTTTCCATAGTGTGCGATCAAAGAGGAACACAACCATCGCGCTATATCAGAATGAGCTGTAGCTGTATTAAGGAAATATCTTACATGCTTCATATTTTTAGGAGGCTAAAAGAGAGAGCAAGATCATGTGGTAATACATAACTCCATATGATGATGTATGCTGTTTCATCATCCTGTCACAAGTTAAAAATAACCCCTTAATATATAAAATAACTCTCCATTCCTTAAATCTATTCTGTTCTCTTTAATTTGGTTTTAAAAATCCTGAAAAGCAACTCTTAATACCAACTTACTTTGGTATTAAAACTGTTCTTGCTGATTTCCCACAGCACTAGCCCTTTAGTTTTTACATCTTAAGCATCTGCTTTCTGTGGAAGGTTGCCAAAATTGGTATAACTGTCACCATCTGAATGGGTCTCTTTTCAAGGTTCTTTCACCAGAATGGAGATGTTTAAACTAAATTCTGTTTTACTCCGCGTTCGACATTTTGAATCAAAACATAGCCATATTGTAAAATTCAGCATTCATAATAAAAATAATCATGATGGGAGGGTCACCACAAGCTACTAACAAGCATCATCTACTAATTAAGAGTAGATAATTTCCTTATCTACTCTGTTCAGAGTAATTAATTTTCTCCATTCTTTCATGGAACTTGGGCATGACTGGCAAGGTCTGAACTTATTGGTTCTTCCCTATTGGTTTGCTAAGTTATTTCAGAGGGCAATTAAGGATCAGATGTAGGCCACATCAAGATGAAGGGAAACCAGAGAGGGCAAATAAGACAGGCAGACAAACATGAAATATTAGAGAATCATTATGTGTGATGATGCTGTTAGTTTAACAAGATTATTTTGTCTTTAGATTTTTCAAGAGAGGTTGTAAAGGCAGAGGTGCTGAAATGTCTGGAAATGTCTATTTAACAATGGCAGGCAAGTGGCCAATTATCCCAGTTCAGGTGTTTTCTAGTTTGATTTAGTTTTAGCAGGCAGTCAGAATCTGCTGCAGTGTAAAAAAGGTTCCATGCTTCAGCAGATGATTCTTGCCTGGCTTCTCTGAAATCTTTCCTGCCTGCAAGAACCTGCGTTTGAATTCACCTTTTGCTAAAGGGTGTGTTTATGAGTTTTCAAATAGTTGTTATTCTAAATTCTGTTTTCTTTTGTTCATGTTTCAACTGTAGGGTTTAAATACATACTGTTTTGTTTACAGTTGAGTGTAAACAAGCTACATCCCACCTGGACTAACCACTTCATCCTTGCCTTTAAAATAAGAGAAAGTTAGGGTCTAGGCTACCTTCTTGAAATATTTTGAGGGGTCTGGCCTGGTCCATAACAGATTAGGGCTTTTGTCGGGATTGATTCACTCATTCCAATTTGGGATCAGGTTTGTTGGACTCAAGCACTGTGAGTGGTAGATGTTAGTGTCGCTCGTTCTGGGTGTTGAATTTGGTTGGTTTAAACAGGGTTTGGTATAGTAATGGCTCTTTCAGTCACTAAGTGTTTTCTGGGGATGCAAGAAGTGACTTTGGGAGCTTTACAAAAGGTGAGCAAGGCAAAGCTGCTGGAATTGGCAGAAAAGCTGGAGCTGGTGTTGCCTTCATCTGTGGAAAAAGAGATAATTACAGCATTGGCTCAGCATTTAAATTTGCTGGAAACACCATCAGAATCTTTGGAAATGGCTAAAATTCAATTAAAATTGAAACAGCTCGAGTTCCAGGCAAAAGAAAGAGAAAAAGAAATGAAACAGTTTGAATCACTGTTAAAAGCAGAGGAAAGAGAAAAAGAATGATTTGCTTTAGCAGAACAAAAAGAGAGAGAGAGAGAGAGAGAGAGAGGATGGAGGTGAAGATAGGACGTAAACTTCGTGAGGAAGGCAGTGAGGATGAGCAAACCCATCGTAACCAAAGGCCTGGTGGGGATCTGTTTAAATACGTCTTAGCATTGCCTACATTTGACAAGAAGGATGTAGAAGTGGCTAAACAAATGATGTGGCTGGTGACCATGTGGATTTTGTTGTTCCAAACAAAGTTGATAGGTGGAACTCGTGAGGTATTTGCATCATTATCACAGTAGGTATATGTGAAGTATGAAGTGGTGAAGAAAGCTATCTTAAATCATATGCGTCAGTGCCAGAAGCCTACAGATAATTTCTCAGGAACCTAAGGAAGGACGCTGATACATTGAGTTTGAAACGATCAAACAAAGTAATCTTGATAGGTGGATAAGGACATTGAAAATAGAGCAAACCCATGACACTCTTAGCCAGACGGTTATTTTGGAATAGTTCAAAAATGTCTGATGACTATGATTTGGTTCATAAATTAAAGTTTGGTTTCCGACATTAATTTCAAAAGAGCTGTAAGGGATAAAAATTGGGGAAAAGAGAAATTCTCAGGTGGCAATGGAAATGGAGATCTCACTGAAGATAATAATTTACCACAAGGTAAAAAGGAAACCCATGAAGGGCAAAGAGAAGTAAAAAAGCTGAGGTGCTTTCACTGCAATAAGGTAGGCCACATCAAGTCGTAGTGCTGGTGGTTTAGAAAAAAAGACACCTGGGAAGATGAATGTAGGAAAACATGATAAGCTAGTGAATTTTGTTGAAGTGGTAAACAAAAGCGTTCTTCTCATTTTGCATGGCCGGCACTGTCGCTCAGTGGTTAGCACTGCCTCAGTGCCAGGGACCCAGGTTCGATTCCAGCCTCAGGTGACTGTCTGAGCTGAAAATGTGTTGCTGGAAATGCGCAGGTCAGGCAGCATCCAACGAACAGGAAATTCGACGTTTCGGGCATAAGCCCTTCACATTTTCACTCTGATACTCCAGCATCTGCAGACCTCACTTTCTCCTCAGGTGACTGTCTATGTGGTGTTTGCACATTCTCCCCTTGTCTGCGTGGGTTTCCTCCCACAGTCCAAAATGTGCAGGTTAGGTGAATTGGCCATGCTAAATTGCCCATTGTGTGCAGGGATGTGTAGGTTATGTGCCTTAGTCAGGCGTGACTGTAGGCTAATAAGTTAGGGGAATGGGTCTAGATGGGTTACTCTCTGAAAATCCCTACAGTTTCCACACTGTAGGGATTCTATAATTCTTTACTTGCAATGGTAAGGTTTACGCGCATATGCCAGGAGGAGCAGGTAAATAAATTATAATTTTAAGAGATACGGAGCCTGTCAATCATTGATGTTTAGAGATGAGGAGATATATCATTAAGAAGGACTATTGGGGGAATACGTGATAATACATGGAATTCATGATGAGACAAAAAGTGCTCCAATATATAAAAAGTGAGCTTGCAGCTTCCAGAAGAAAGTGAAGAAGTGGTGGTAGAAATCCTAGAGGAACTCTCATCTCCAGGAATACAATTTAACTTTGGAAATTATATTTCTGGATCACAGATAGGAGTGCTGCCTACTGTGGTTGAAAAGCCAGCGGAAAAATCAGGCAACTGCGGTATTACAGGAAGTACATCCTAGGATTTTTCTTGGCTGTGTGATAATAAGAACACAAAGCCACAGGTTGAAGCAGGAGGAGACATTAAAGAATAAAGACAAAGAAGTTGAAGTAGAATTATCAGAGAACGTGTTTAATCAAATGGTTGAGAAGAAACAGGAACAGATAGAGGACAAAATAGATATTTCTAGTTCAGAGACCACACATTTGGACGAAAGATTAAGTTTTAGGGAAAGATTAAGTAGAGCTGGTGAGTTGGCTAGATAACATTTCAAAGTAGCACAGTATATGATAAAAGTAGTATTTTATTTGCTTCAAATGCAAGTTTGATGAACAATGTTTTGGCTCTCTCAATCCAATGTATGTCAGCCTACACTGTAGCAAAATTGCCTGCTTTCTGAGGTACTGTAAACAAATAAACCTTCAAGTTTCATAGCCTATCAGTATAACAATGTAAAACAGAATCAGGAATGGAAATTATTTTTACCTCAAGAGTTTGATTCTATAACCCACATAAATATTGTATATTCTTATTGAATGCCTAAGTTATTAAGAGCTGACAGAACACCATATAAGTCTTTCCACCAACAAATATAATCTTGCAAGATACAGGCTTGTAAGCTACCTTGTAAGTGGAATAAACCCAGGCTTGTCTGAGTTGCATTTACATCACCATTGTGTTTAACAGTTTCTCAACTAGATGCCCCCATTTATCCAGTTAAAAACATCATCCCTAACACAAAGTTATATTCTAAAGCATATAGATCACAAATGAGTTAATTGCAAATATTTTTAGAAATAACACATAACCAAATGTTTGAGTGAAGAATCAAAATTTCAACCAGGTTTTTGAATTGCCTTGTCAATGTGAACTTCCTTTCCAACAGATTTCTGCAGGAAGATGTCCTGTGTCCATTTTTCACATGTAACACTAGAATGCTAGCATTAATAAGCCATTCAATTATGTGTTTGCGCACTAGATTCTAATTCTATTCTAGGTGCATTCCAACTAGAATTTGTAGGTAGTGATAAGAAATGTGAATCTTAGCTGATGCCAAACTACAAAGAAATGTTCTATGAGGTTCCTAAAAACTTGGTCAATGATTTAGGCTTTACAGAGTCTTAAAAGAAGGCAAAGCAGAGAAATTTGCAGGGGCATTCCAGAATATTGGGGCTTACTTATACAGCAATTGAAATTTGGTGACAAAAGGTCATAATTAGAGGAGTTCAGCTATTTCAGAAGGTTATGGGGCTGGAAAAGATTAAAAAGATAGGGAAGGGCAAAGTCATGTAGAAAATTGAAAACAAGATTGAGAATTTAAGAATTTTGATGCTGCTTGACTGGGAGTCAATATAATCAGCAAACACAGGTGTTAAAAAGGAATGGGACTTGTTAGGATTTAAGACATGGGCAGCAGACTTATCAATGACCTCAACGTTATGGATTGCAGATTGTGAGAGACCAGTCACGAATGCATTAGGATAGTCAAATTTAATCGTAATAAAAGCATAAATGAGGAATTCAGCAACAGATAAGCTGAGAAGGGACAAAGCCAAGCCATGTAGAATGCTTGGAAACAGGGAGACTTGTTGATTCCATGAATACGGCGTCAGACTCATCTATGAGGAACACTTTGGTGGCAAACAACTGGCTTCACATCAGCTCTAATGAAGAGTCATCCATACTATTAACATTGACTTGCTGTCTCTCCACGGACACTACCTGACCTGCTGTGATCTCCAGCATTTGTGGTTTTTGGCCTAGTCTTAAACTATTACTGGAAAAAATGGTCAGTAGGTAGAGAACGAATTGACAAGCAAGGATCAAAAGCATGACTTCAGTCTTCCCAATATTTATTTGGTGTGAATGACTGCTTATCCAATACTAGTTGGGAGATATGAAGTATAGTCAGTTATCAACAGTGGAGAATGGATTTTAGAATTGTCACTTTCTAGTCATTGCTTGTCAGTTATATTGCTGATAATGTGTTGTGCTTGTAGACTTTTAGCTTACGGTTACGTCTCAGCTGGAGTATCCTGGATAATTCACGGCACAATTATTCAGAAGAAAAATGTAAGGAAGTGTTAGGTAGAGCACAGAGGACTTTTGTAAAAAATCTTTCATGGGGGAGGGAGGGGGTGGACATCACTGGTTAGGTGAATAATTATGGCATATTTCTAATCATCCTTAATCATGAACTATCGTTTTGAAACTCTACAGTCCATGCGGTGTAGGTACAGCACTATTCAGAAGGTAGTTCCAAGATGTTGAAAACAGCAGAGAAAAATGATTATGTAATATCATGTCAGGATGTGTGTGGTTATATTGATGCTTTTGGACTTATGTAGCATCTTGTTAGGCGTGACCGGCCATTTCAAAGGGCCTTTACTAATGAGGTAAGGTTGTCAGAGGAATAAAGTGGATGATCTAATACAGATCAAGATTAGGAGTAGTTGATTAGAATGAATGGGATTAAATTACTGACAAAAGGATCAATCAATCTCTAGAGGTCATGAAAATTATTGACGTCACAAAAATCAATGAAAGCACCTAAAAGGATGATGAAAAATGTTTTAGTTGAGTTATTGATATTTGCTTCATTTAAACCTACTTAACAGATTTCCACATATTGGATGAGGCAGCAAAGACTTTGAGATTTACAAGGGTTTTAATGTTTAACAAACACTAAGTTCCACCATTTTCCTTCAGGATCCTTTCTGTGCAGAAGCCAAACCTGGACATTCCCTTTTTAACACCTGTGTTCACTGATTAAATTGACTCCCAATCAAACAGCATCAAAATTCTTAAATTCTTATTTTCAAGTTTCTATGTGACTTTGCCCTTCCCTATCTTTTTAACCTCGACAGGTGAAAACACAGCTTTTTCTTCCTTAGATAAACCAACTACCAAATAACAAATACTGTCCATCGGGGCACAGAACCCCAATTTTCCTGAACAGAAAAAAATGAACCCAGCTTTTTAAATCAAAAAACCCTCACCACCAAACACCCAATGGTTAATTGAAAATAAATTCCAAAACACTGCCCACTTCAGAGGCTAAACAAAAACAACAAGAAAGTGGAGAAAACAAGAGGTAAAACTGAATTAGAACAGTGTTGTAGTGCACATCACACGGGCTGAAGTGCATTATCTCTAAAAGCCTGAAGTTTACTGGTGAGCAGCGTATGCTTCCTCTCCCGAAGGGCATCCAAGCACCAATGTCACTGCACAAAATAGATAGGTAGGTAGATAGACAGTCTGGAATTGCAGTTTGCTTGTATGACCTGCTGTCTGGGCCTATTGGTAAACACTTCACCCTGACACAGAAGTAGGTCCACAAGGAACTGTTCCAAACTAGCTGCCCCCTCCATCTACACTGGGTACCTAAAGATCAAGAATCTAACGCTACTTTGAAAACCAATGATAAAATAATCAAGTGACCAATCAATAATTATCAAGCACTATTCACCAGGGGCAGAAGAACCCAGCCATTGGAGCAGCAGGAATGGTGGTTTAATGGTAATGTCACTGGACTAGCAATCTCAAGGCCCAGGCTAATTTTCTGAGGACATGGGTGTGGAATTTGAATTCAAACCTGGAATATAAAGAACCCAGCTATTTATCTTTCTACCCTGTGATGCTTTTACATTTTTTGATCATTTATCCTTGAAACGAGATCATCCTTGTTTCTAATTAAACAAATAAATTCATATTCATATCCATATTCACTGCCCTAGCCAGTGCATCAACAGAAATGAGAAAAGGAACTAAATTAAATGGAGTTGGAAAATGAAAATAAGACATTCCACCTCTCTGAAAGCTTTGGGCCTATCAATGGACACAGCATGCTTCCTCTTTCAGAGGACACCCAGGCACAAGTGCTGACACAGACAAAGTACAGACTCACCCAGCTCTTCAATACATTGTCCTTTGGGCTTCATCTGTTCTCAACCTCTGAGCTTTTCTGTTTTATCTTTAAAGGGACCTCCAATTCTAACACTGACAAAAACCTGGAGCTAAAGTTGATACCATCAATAATTTTAAAAGGGAGGTAGTAGGTAATTAAGGATAACAAACTTGTCAGGGTTATCAATGAAGAGCAGGAAGTAAGTCTAAATAAGGTCACTCGCTGAAATAAGTAGCACATGCATCACTGTATTTTCACCTAATCATCTTCAGCTGCTTCATCAATGACCTTGTCTCCATCATAAGATCAGAAGTGGAGAAATTAACAAATGATTGTACATGTACAGTATCATTTGTGATTCCTCAGAAGCAGTCAATTTCCAAATGCAACATTTGGGCTGAGAATTGACAAGTATCGTTTGTGCCACACAATTAGAGACAATCTAACCACTCCCCTTAACATTCAATGGCATTACAGTCATTGAATCCCCCACAACATTCTGGGTATTAACACTGATGAGAAACTGAACTGGACTCGTCATATAACTGCAGAGGCTATAACAGCAGGTCAGAAGCAAAGAATATTGCAGTGAGTCACTCATCTAACGACTCCCCAGAAACCAACCAACATTTAGAAAGTACAAATCAGGACTGTGATGGAATACCCCCTGCTTACCTGGACGGGTGCAGCTCCAACAACATTCAAGAAGCTTGACATAATGCAGGACAAAGCTACCCACTTCATTGGCACCACACCCACAAACTTACAGTCACTCCACCAATGAGACTCAACAGCAACAGTATGTGCCATCCACAAGATGCTTTGCAGATATTTACCACAAAAATTCTGAGACTGCACATTCTGAACCCATGATCGTGACCATCTAGAAGGACAATGGCAGCAGATACAAGGGAATACAAGGAATTACCTGTAATTTCTCCTCTAAGCCACTCACCATCTGACTTTGAAATATATTGCCTTTCGTTCTCTGCTGGATCAAAATACTGAAATTCCCTCCATAAGGTTATTGTGGGTCTACCAACAGCACACAAACTGCAGCAGTTCAAGAAGGCAGCTCACCACCACCTTTTCAAGGGTAATAAATGCCAGCCCAGCCAGTGATGCCAAGTCCTGGGATGATTAAAGAAAAGGATAGCCTTCTTGCATGTCATATGTTTTTTAAATTATGTAGTATTTTCAGGCGTAACTGTATTACAAAATTCACAGATTCTTCAACAATGCTGTCAGTTTCCAGAGTTATATTTTCTATCTTCATAGATATACCGCAATACACTCCTCAGACTCTTCAATTTTATACTACCTACCAATAGTAACATCAATCACTTGCCAGATTAATGTTGTCTTGTTCCGATCATGAAAATAGTGCCGTTTTGCTATCATGTTAATGGAGCATGATATAAATTGAAAAAAAAAGCACTCCTTTTTGTTTATATTGCAGGACTTTTGAAATGGCTACAGGTCACATCAGTTACAAGTTAGCCCAAAAGTTCTAATAAGAGTGGATTACAGAAGGACAAAGCTAGATAAATCTTTGGGAAATTTCCCACCTATTAACTACATGGACAACACAGAAACAAAGAGGGCCCAGACTCTTTGTCTCTAGTCTAGGTTGATAACAAAAAGGACATATCAAAACTCTATTTCTTAAAATGGACTGAAATCAACAACTTGTCTCTGAAAACATTCAGTAGATTTTGACAGAGGAATAGAAACTTTTGACAACATTGATGGGCAATGTCTGTGAGAAGATTTGTAGCTCGGGTGCTCGTTGTTGTGGTTCTATTCGCCGAGCTGGGAATTTGTGTTGCAGACGTTTCGTCTCTTATCTAGATGACATCCTCAGTGCTCGGGAGCCTCCTGTGAAGCGCTTCTGTGATCTTTCCTCCGGCATTTGTAGTGGTTTGAATCTGCTGCTTGCGGTTGTCAGTTCCAGGTGTCCGCTGCAGTGGTCGGTATATTGGGTCCAGGTTGATGTGCTTATTGATTGAATCTGGCACTCATCCACAGATTCAATCAATAAGCACATCGACCTGGACCCAATATACCGACCACTGCAGCGGACACCTGGAACTGAAAACCGGAAGCGGCAGATTCAAACCACTACAAATGCCGGAGGAAAGATCACAGAAGTACTTCAGAGGAGGCTCCCAAGCACTGAGAATGTCAACTAGACAGGGGACGAAATGTCTGCAACACAAATTCCCAGCTTGGCGAACAGAACCACAACATTGATGGGCAATGTCACATGATCTATACTCCTCTGCATTTTAGAACATGTTCAGGCTAATACAAATATATGTCTAAATTAAGCAATAGGGCTGAAAGTAGAAGCCTCCTCGGCTTGTTTCTGGAAAGATTTTGTATTTGCTTGAAAAGCCAGCACCACCACACTTCCAACTTTCAAGGAATCTTGCAATGCCTGTCTTCATGCATCTGGACTCACATGGACTTCAACTTCTGAATACAAGAATCCTCTCTGATGAGAGGATTTTAGGTTTTTAATATAGAAAGATGTAAACCTCCTTTCTTTCCTGCGTCTTTCACTCATGTGCATTTGTGTATGTGAGAGAGGGGGTAATCATGGAGGAAAGCTCCCAGATTGAATGTGTGAATAAACGAAAGTCCTGAATTAAATCTTAGAGTTTGCTGCATGGCATTTAAAATTGAGTTCAGAAATATATGTTTGTGAACAAACCAGAAACTCTTCTAAATTAAATGATTCTGCTTATGGCCAGTAAGTGAGGAGGTTAAAGGGATCCAAGTCTCCTTTTACCCTGTCCATAAGATTGGGATAACTCAAGTTATCTGTGGGTACTTAATTGTCTACAGGAATTTTGAAATATCTTCTGGAGTTGTTGTGCTTCAACAGTGAAAGAAGAGGGAAAGGTGGTGGAGAAACATGATCATTATTGAGGGTGAAACTTGCCTAATTACAATTCTATTTTCATTACTTGATAATGACCACACTGGCAGTGAAAAGATGTGTATGATAATTGCTTTACCCTAATCCCGCACCTTGCTTATTTTACTGCAGTATTTAGACCCAATGGTTATAATCTGTTAAGGAAGCAAACAAGCACACCTCAGCATGTATTCAATACATACATCATTTTCCAGATCAGATCAGAACCACAAAGTAGTGAAGAATTACTCAACTGAGAAAGTGAACATCTGAAACTGAGAAACAGAAATCTGAGCTAACTAAAGAAGTCTAAAGCAGTAATTTGAAACCTGTGAATAAAATCCAAATCATGGAAATAATGAATGAATTTATGCATTTATAAGGTTAGTTGAAGTATTTGTATTCATTATAAAATCTTGCACACATGCCTGTTACCAAAGTTTGAACAGGCGAGTAATGGGTAACAAGGATCTTTGCAAGGAAAAAGGTGGAAGAGTAACAACCACGGGCTGTCTTTTTTTACGACAGAGTCAACTCTAACTTAAATTATTGGGCTGGAATTTTTAATGGCCCTGAAATTCCAAAAGCCAGATAGTCATTTCTACAGGGTAGATTGGAGTTGCGTTCCAGGAGGATGTAGAAATATGACTCAGCTGATTTGACAAGAATTGTCTAAGAAAGTGAAATTCCTTGAAGCAATTACCTGACATTTCAAACACTCTGAAACAGATGTGGAGAGTTTGTAAGGTCTCGACTCAAGTTTAATTAAGGATTAAAAACTCAAATTCCTGGGCAACTAGCTGCACAACTCACCAATGACTTGCCTTTGTCCGTATAAGACCTGTTATACTCCAGTCCTCTCCCGAACCAATAACCACCTTGCTGGACCCAGCATCTCCGCTATCCCTCAACATTTAGCACTATATACTCCTCTCATTCATTTAGCACCTTACTGTCAAATCTTCTCACAACATTTAAACTGAAGAATTTCTGAAAAAAAGGGCTGCGATTTCCACATTAATTGCCTCTGCTCCTGGCTGCGTATTCCTGGATTGGTCTGAACTATTTTGTAACAGGATTTTCCTGTTCAGGAAATGTGAAGGCAGAACTATTCAAGTGTATTTTGTCTGACAGGGTTGGAAATTGCATTTCCAACTTTGATTGGAAAAATTGGGCCAATACTCCAAAGAGGACTCATGCTCCTCTTCCTTATTTTCAATTTTGAAAGTAATTAAAAACACGATTTTGCATCTAAACTTCAGGTCATAAAAAAAGTTAATTGGGGAATCCAAGGTTGTTTTTCTGAATACCAGAAACAATGACATATTAAATTGATGATGCAGAGGAATGGTTCAATAATCTGGAGAAGGTAGTTAAATCCCACCTGGGCAGCTGGGGAAACTAAACAGTTGATTATATGAATCATAATATTAAAAACAAAGCTACTATCTGTAATGGTTTAAATGGAATAAGGTTACTTAAATCCACCAATATTAGTTTCACTTATTTATGTTAAAACTATTTTTTAAAAAAATCTTTTGGATGTGATGTTACTATGAGTTTTTATTATATGGTGTTGCATGACAGCAAGATATGGCTGGATGAAGGTAAAAATCTGCAGCTATACTGGTCTAATGTAAAATATAAATGAAGGCATTTAATGTAGTTGCCAGTGTGCAGCAGCATTAATTTGTGAAGGGTTATAATCTTGTGCTGTATTTAAGGGTAAAAGCTATGAAAAGTGAAAAGATCAAGCTAATTAGTCATTTACTCCAATGGTCTTTAGGATTATTTTTATGAGTTGATATACTGTCAGATTTGTTCATGAAACAAGCATCACGCAGTAGTAAATAAATGGCTGTGAAATGCTTGAGGATATTTTGAGGCTGTGAAAAGCACAGAGTAAATGCAACTTTATTCTTTCCAGAGTGCAGAGGCTGATCTTTTGACTTCTGATCAAACTGAACATGGTACAATAGATGGGATCTCATCAAGACTGATGTAGCTTCATTGCTTTATCTTTTGACACAAGTTAGACTCTTTTTATATGCAAGGGAATATTTTATTTGCCTCCTGGACTGAGAATATGTTTTTGATGGTCAAACAGAACTATCCACAAAAATATTGGATCCTTTAATCTGCAATGTTATCCAAAGTGCATGATTGTTTGACATGTACTTGACAATTTTGTGGTATCTCACTATTATCACAAGTTTGTACTTCATCTGCTGTCTGGAACCATCCCTTCCAGGTCCCTGTGCACTATTGCACATTGGTTAGCAGCATTATTATCTAAATTTATGTCATCCATCTACTTGGGCAACTTGAACAATATTCTGATCTCAGGCCATTTACAAATACAGAGGAATGTACATTATCCATTCCTGCTCTTGAAATGAATGCTAACATGGCATTTGCCTTTTTCTTAACTGTCAACTGAACCTGCTTGTTAACCTCAACAGAATCCAGAGTAGGACTCCTAAGGCACTTTATGCCTCAAGATTTCTTAAGTCTTTCCTCATTTGGAAAATAGTGTCTCTGCTCTTCCTACTGTTAAGACGGGCTACCGTCCCCGTGTTCGTTTGAAGGAGAGAAACACTGGATCTGATTCAAAATATAAGCTGTTTTAATGAGAGAGAGCCGTACACAAATACAGTGAGGTTTTCAGCTCACTGGAGAAGGCGCCTTCTAACAATATTTCTCTTTGTCTAGCTCTTTTAGCCCCTTGCATCTCAATGCTACATCCTTATTTGGTAAGATGCGGTATACTGGTATGGCATTGGTCCCGAGCTGATAACATTCTGTTACCTCAGTTTGAGCTACGTGCATTTTAACACGGTTCCAATGTCCTGTTATCTTTTCACCCTCCCTGGGGCCTCTTCAGGCTATGCCATCAGCTTTTCAGTCTGCTCCTAGTGTAACATAATGGTCTACTGCTGCCTAGTTTAGCTAACAATTTCCAGACTTGCTAATACTACCTTACGTGAGCACTACCTAACAATAAAGTTTCTTAACACAACCTAACTTTAATAATGGATCCCAACACTCCCTCCCTTGGCCTCGAAAGAGGCCACACAAAATACAGCAGTTCGTGCGCAGCAGTCAGGACCCGGACGGTCGGTGAGCGCCCCTCCGTCGCTCCTTTGCAAGACCGACCAATTAGCTAAACCTGGCTTATCTGACTCTAGGGAGACATAGTTATAGGGGATAGGAGTCCCTAAGCAGCATACAACCTCACAAAGCAATCCGCGTTGCAAAAAATCCCTACTCTAGGCGCCTCTCCAGTTCGCATACAATCGTTAAGGCACGAGAAGCAGTGAAATAATACATAACAGACATAAGTACTCAAAAGTCGTAAACATCTACAAAAAGCCATCTCAAAACCAACAAAACGATTACTGAGTATGATAACAAAAGCGAAGAGAACCAGAGGAAAACACAAAGTGGATGAGTTAGGACGCCTGCAGAATGAAGGTCTGCTGTCCAAAGAACACCCAATTGTACAACCTCCCAGTAAAATCGGTCATATTATACCATGACATCTTAAAATAAATTTTCAAACTACTGACATAGTGTCAAATCTTTTTTGTAATAGGATTCAATGAGCTCTCCTTCCTTCCCAAAGGTTTGTTGTTAAGTCGGTTCTGGAAGATGCCACAAAACTGGCATTTTCTTTTGTCAAAAATACAGTGAATACAATGTCAAACTGCTGGGTCCACGATTTTCCTTATATCAAGCTGCTTTGCAAGCCAGAAACTTGACTAGATTCCCTACACGGATACAAAAGCCAGGCATCTGTTAAAACCACATGACCACAGGGCATTATTCTGAAGGTCAATGCACGACTGTGCCTGTCTTAGGTTGTCCCTCGCTCGAGGAATCTTACCCGTCATTGGCTAACCAGTCGCCTTCACTTGACCAATAAAAACCCACATCCATTTTACAGCTGTCAAGTACGGACACGGGCAGTGGTAACTGGCTTATCATTGTGAACAGTGGCCATCGAGACCAATCGAAGCCATTTAGGAATACCAGATGATGGCTAGGAATCTCTTGAGTGAACAATAGTCTCTTGAGTCTCGAGGCATATAGCACTTCACAATCTCAAACTGCAGCATAAAAGCACAAATTTACCTGTAGTCAATTTGAACGGGAAAGAAAAAAAATACACAACTAGGGGGTCTCTGCACCTCAGCCCTCACATTCTGAGGCCCTAAATGGGAAGGATTAGAAATGAGAGATACAGTTATAAAGTAAAATCATAAGTTGTCCCGCGCTTCTCTCTCAGGCATATCTCCTCCATTCCCTCTGATACCGATCCCGTAATCTTTCCTTGGGGTGCCCCCATCACAGGCTCCTCCAGCACCGCTGCCTGGTATGCGGGTGGGGGGTTATCCTTTCCCGTCAGGGCATGGTCAATCGTTCGTGTCACAAGCGTCCTGATACATGGTATACAACAACAACCACAGGTAATAAAGATAGCAACAGAGATGCATAAACCAAGGGCCAGCTGTCCCAGCACAGTTCCCCATCTACCGAATGTGCTATTCAGCCAATCTATGACTGGGTTTTTTAACCCCTGACTGCTCAGAAATGATGCCAGTTGTTGTTCCCCTCCCTGTCGTTATCAAAATCATAAGCGGAATGGCTCTTTCTTCCCTTTATAGATCAGGACACTCCTGCCCAAAATGCCCTATTATTCCACAATAATGGCATCCTGCCTGTGGAGACCTTCGTCTCTGCCCCTGTCGCTCAAACTCTCTATCAAATGCTCCTCCATGTCTCTCCCTATCCCCTTTCTTCTCTGCCCTACATGCTATCACTCGCTGCTCCGGTTGCTCACTTTTGGCTGCATTCTTCTCCTAATTACCTCATCAATCGCAGCTACCATCATTTACGCTTTCTGCTCCTGTCACTCGCCCTTTCTCTCTTTACAAACACTTTCTGTGCCCCTCCTAACAATTCATTTAATGGATTTATCCCACTTCACCCTTCTATCTTCCGTATCTTTCCCTATCCAGCATCCCCATATAAGTCTCCTTTCTCCCGCAGTAATTAGTATATTCAAAATAGACATTAACTCAGCCCACAAATACAGACTGGGCCTCAAAAATAAATTAATTTGTTCTGACAATCCTATCGGATTCTCAACCAGGACCGTCATTTCCCTTTAAATGTTCTGACCTCCCCACTGGTGAGGGGGTCACACACAAACCCAATCTCCTTGTCCCCTATCAACATTTCCCGAAGGGGACAAGTCGTTATGTTCTTCCCTGTTTCTTTCTTTTAAGAAATTTTCCATTGTTCCTATCTTCCCATATGCTCAAACACCAATTTATCAATTCATGCTTGACTAACTTTAAGGCCTGTTCCTAACTTGTAAACATATTTATATATTTACGTCCATTTATTCAGTGTTTAATATTTAAAATGTAAAATGCATACAGTTCCCAATTTTGAAATCCACTGTAATCGTCCAGATTTAGTACCCTAATTTAGATCCAAAATTAGTTTTCTTATGTACTCCTGACTAATCATTTCTCAATTACAATACTTTAGGTCATAAAAATAATCAGAGCTGTCTTACAACAATTTGTCAATTCAAGTTAAAAACTTCTAACGCATGCACATTGGTCGAATCCAAGGTCACAGATAATAACCATGGAAACTTTCGTTTTTTACAACTACCCACTGTCGAACGAAACTTCGAATGTCCTTCATATATTGCTTTTATGTAAAAATAAAAGAGGTTAGTAAGAAAAGTAGTTAGGGAGTCATGACTCATAAAAGAACAGAAGTTATTAGCCTTAAAAAATCATGTTAAGCTCACATAAAAAGAAATCACTTTAAACAGCAGTCCTGGAACTCAGGCTCTAGAAACAAAACCAAGAAAATAATCACCAAACAAACAGATGCATCTGAATCAGTTCACGAAGGGTTAAAGTCTTTGCAGGCTGTACTCCCGAAATGTTTACTTCAAACGTGCTGCCCTTCTCTCTCTATCTATCTCTCTTACAGACACGGTCTGCTAGTGCTCAGCAGCATTCGCATTCTCTCTCTCCTTGGGATATGACACACAATTTCTTAATTCCACAGACCCACTCAGATTATTATATCAGTTATATCAATATCAGTTACCAACTAATCTTTCCCATCTCCACTCAATCTCAATAAAATCTCCTACCTGAAAAAAAATCATGTTAAGCATTCATAAAAAATCACATTCAAAAAAAGGTCCAGGGACTCAAGTTCTAGGTGATAACGCTCAAACATTCATTCACTAACAAGCAGATGAATTTAAGCCAGAACACAAAGTGTTAAAATGTCTGCTGGTCGAGCAGCCCTTTGTTAGTGTCTCGCACTGTCTCTCTCTCTCTCTAGGGCAACAATGCAAACTTCTCCCACAGACTTCCACACACAAACTCTTCTGCTCTCACAAACTTTTACAAACACAGAAATACTTATACACACATACAGACGTTTACACACCCAGAGACTCTATCTTTCTCATAAACAAAGTCACACACACACACACACACACACACACACAGTCGCTCTGTCCGTAACTCTGTGTCTGTCTCTGTCCCCGGTCCTCTGTTTTTGTCTCTCTCTCCATCACTGCACTCCTGGGTGTCGGGCGCACGAATGCACCACCTCGACTCCTGACAAAGCCTGTCCCGATCATCGCAGTCCTCTGGTCAAGGGAAGTATATACTTTACTCCCCAGTCATTAGTGCAGGAGGGAAGCCTACGCTTAACCCGAGATCGTCTAGCGCGGGGGATTATACGTTTTACCCCTAACAATCACACTACCCACCTCTAGGACTTTCAGTGCCCACCTAGAGGACTTTTTCTCTTCAACACACTACCCACCTCTAGGACTTTCAGTGCCCACCTAGAGGACTTTTTCTCTTCAAAACAATAATACTCACCACCCCTAGGACTTTCAGAAACCGCGCGGCCGGGTTGACCCTTCACCTAGGGGACTTTTCTTCATAAATAAACGGTCCGACTCTCTCTCGGGCTGCCAAGCCCACAATTTCGGTTGGCAAAGAGTTGTGAGACGCCGAGCAAAATAAGAATTTAGCGTATTCAAATCCGTACTGGAGATCTTTTTTGAAAAAGGCGCCTCCGAGCCTGATTAGAAGTGACCGGCCGTTCGGCGACCTCTCAATCCCTGCCAACAGGCATGTCTCCACTCCCTCCACACGTTCGGGGTCACCAATCTGTGAAGACGGGCTACCGTCCCCGTGTTCGTTTGAAGGAGAGAAACACTGGATCTGATTCAAAATATAAGCTGTTTTAATGAGAGAGAGCCGTACACAAATACAGTGAGGTTTTCAGCTCACTGGAGAAGGCGCCTTCTAACTATATTTCTCTTTGTCTAGCTCTTTTAGCCCCTTGCATCTCAATGCTACATCCTTATTTGGTAAGATGCGGTATACTGGTATGGCATTGGTCCCGAGCTGATAACATTCTGTTACCTCAGTTTGAGCTACGTGCATTTTAACACGGTTCCAATGTCCTGTTATCTTTTCACCCTCCCTGGGGCCTCTTCAGGCTATGCCATCAGCTTTTCAGTCTGCTCCTAGTGTAACATAATGGTCTACTGCTGCCTAGTTTAGCTAACAATTTCCAGACTTGCTAATACTACCTTACGTGAGCACTACCTAACAATAAAGTTTCTTAACACAACCTAACTTTAATAATGGATCCCAACACTACCAAACCTCATATTGTGTTTTATCTGTCACTTCTTTGCATACTCTCCTCACCTGTCCAAGTCCTTCTAATACCTGTCCCTCCACTTATACTTGTGTCATCTGCAAACTGAACAATAATGACCTCAGTTCCTTCATCCAGATCATTGCTCCATATTTGCTGTTGGCCTGAGTATTTACAGAATTTTGTTCTATCGAATTTACAGCAATTATAACAAAGTCTAGCTCTGTTAGCCATAAAACAATGAAGCATGTGCTGACCTTGGAGGGGTTCCAGAGAACAGATCCTGGGAATGAAGGATTTGTCATGTGAGAAGCAGTTGAGGATGCTGGGTCTTTACTCAATAGAGTTCAGGAGGATGAGGGGGAACTTTACTGAAACTTAACAGAATACTGAGGGGCCTGGACAAAGTGAAGAGATGACCTCTTAGAGCTGAGATGAGGAGCCATTTTTCAGCCAGAGTATGATTAATCTGTCACAGAAGGCTGTAGACATCAACCTATTAAGTGTATTTAAGACAGAAATAGAAAAGGCAGGAGAACAGGATTGAGAAACATATCAGCAATGATCAAATGGTAGAGCAGACTTGATGGGTTGAATGGCCTAACTCTGCTCTGATATCTTATGGAGAAAGAAACAAGATAGACTAGTAGGAATTCATAAAATGTCACATGGATTGACTGCCTACAGATGGTGTGCTTTTTGAACAAAATAGAATGTAGCTGCAAATACAAATTCACCTCAGATGTGTATGTGTGCATGAGAGAGAGAGTGAGTGAGAGAAAAAAAATGAGTGTGATGGAATAGATGCCTGTGACAGGGTGTGCACATGGATGAGAGTGTGGGCGTGTGTGTCTGAGAGAGGGTCTGCATGAGTGAGAGAGTGTATGTAAGATTGTATGTATGTGTGAGAGTGTATAGTGTATTGGGGTCACCTGTAGTATGACGTAAACCTAAGTTTCCGGTTAAGCCCATCCTCATGGGTACCGAACTTGGCTATCTGGCCACTCTGCGTTGTTGCGTATGCCGAAGTCCACCTTAGAGAATGGTCATCCAAAGATCTGAGGCCAAGCGTCCCTGACTGCTGAAGAGTTCCCAACTGGGAGGAATATCCTTGTCTGCCGATTGTTGCACGGTGTCCATTCATCCGTTGTCGTAGAGTCTGCTTGGTCTCGCCAATGTACCATGCCTCAGGGCATCCTTGTCTGCAGCACTTGAGATAGACAATGTGGGCCAAGTCATAAGTACCTGCACTGTATATGGAGAGTGGTGTCCTCACCCATATAATGGTGGTATCCATGTCAAACTTTGACATGTCTTGCAGTGGCTGTCATGACAGGGTTGTATGGTGTTGTGGTCTATGTTGTCCCAAAGGCTTGGCAGTTTGCTGCAAACAATTGTCTGTTTAAGGTTTGGTACTTATTTAAAAAGGCAAGAAGTGGATGCATAGACAAAGTCTTGGTGAGGTGCTCATCTTCATTGATAGTGTATTGCAGGCTGCGAAGAACATAGCGGAGTTTCTCCACTCCCAGGAAATACTAGACAAAGGGTACCCTATCGATCATATGCAGTGTCTGTCTCCTGAGGTCGTCATTAGTTTCTCACTGTGGCATGTCAGAACTGGCAATCAATGAGTTGAGCATTGTATCTCATTCTTGAGTGTATCCATCATGTTCCTCCTCATCAGAGTAGATTCTGTGTATGTGTAGGGGTTGTCAGTTTTAATATGTTTAGGGTGGAAGCTTGAGAAGTGCAGCATTGTGAGGTTATCCATGGGTTTGCAGTTGAGTGAGGTACTGAGGTGCCCATCCTTGGAGATGCGCATATCCAATAATGAGACAGATACTAAAGAGTAATCCATGGTAAGTCTGATGGTGGGATGAAACTTGTTGATATCACTGTAGTTGTTTCAGTGACTCCTCGCCATGAGCCCAGAGGAAGAGAATCATTGCTGTATAACATTGGTTGAAGGTCCTCTGCAGCAAAGAAGTCTTGTTCGACCTTGTGCATGAAAATGTTGGCATATTGGGGTACAAGTTTGGTCCCATTGGCCATTCTGTCTGTATGAAGAACTGGTTGTCAAAAGGGGAAAACGGTGTGGTCAAGGATGAAGCAGATAATGTAGGATGGTGCTCAGAGATTGTAAGTGGTTGGTATTGAGTGCTGAGGTTGTTGCAGCAATGTTGTCATCATGGGGAATGCAGGTGTAGAGTGCTGAAACTTCCATTGTGACTAGGAATGTTTTGGGATTAACTAGTTCATGGGTGTTGAGTTTCTGTAAGAAATTTGTAGTGTCATGACAGAAGCTGAGGGCCCTCTGTACAATGGGCTTCAAGATAGCCAGAGAGGTTCTCACACTGGGTTCAGTTGCCTGACATAATGGTATGTCCAGGTGTGCTCACTTTGTCTATCTTTGGAAGGTAGAAGTCCAGTACTTGAGAAGTATATGGGATGTCACTATGTCAGGATCCCTGCAGGACTAGATCAAGTCTTCATCAATCTGTTTAGTTCACAAGTGCGTTCTTTGGTCAGACTGGTTAGTAGCTGCCTGCAGTGTTTCTGGCTGTTCAGTTGTTGGTACACTTCCTTGCAATAATCCATTCTACACTGAATGACGATGGATCCTCCTTTGGCTGCTGGTGAACCATATACTTCATCTCTCTCCTCACCTCACTCCCCCATACAAATTCACCCCATCGACTGTGTGTATTTGCAGATACATTTTATTTTGTTCAAAAAACAAACTTAGATTGACTGCCTGTGTGATATTTTAGAAATTCCTACTTCAGAAATAAAACCAAACTGATTAAAGTGTGAAGTTAGCCTGTATATATTCCACTCTTGAATCATGATTTGGAGATGCCAGTGTTAAAAATCACAACACCAGGTTATAGTTCAACAGTTTAATTGGAAGCACACTAGCTTTCAGAGCATCGCTCCTTCATCAGGTGGTAGTCACTACCACTACACTACCACCTGATGAAGGAGTGACACTCCAAAAGCTAGTGTGCTTCCAATTAAACCTATTGGATTATAACCTGGTGTTGTGATTTTTAACTTTTAACACTTCAATGCATTGTCTGAGCTGAGATACCACTTTCTAAAATAAAACCTTAAGTTTTCTCAGGAATGACTTGAAAGTAGTACTGGGATTTACGTATTAATGAATCAAAACCTGCAACCCATTCTAAAAGATGAAAGACTTAACAGTAATCTAATCTAATCGCACATCAGTTGTATGAGACTCTGATCTTTTGCTGTCAATTCTGTACCCTATGATTCTACTCCAGTAGCTACCTGACAAAGGAGCAGCACTTCAAAACCTTGTATTTTCAAATAAACCTATTGAACTATAATCTGGTGTTGAGATTTTTAAAATTTTGCTCACCCCAATCCAACACCAGCATCTCTACATAATTCATACAAGCCATTTCTTATTCTTTGCAGAAGTAGTACAACTGCAGCAAGAAGCAGAAACCTGGGATTTCAGAATTACCCCTCCGGTAACTGTACATTGACCTGCACTACCAATGCATGGCTTAAATAGCCCACTGAAAAGGTTTTGGAGTCTGCAAATGTCAGTTACCTTGTGAGAGTGTACTGTAATCAAATAAAGTTTTTAAAAAAATCACAATACCAGGTTACAGTCCAACAGGTTTAATTGGAAGCACACTAGCTTTCAGAGCATTGCTCCTTCACCAGGTGGGAGTGGAGGGCTCAATCCTAACAGAATGTATAACAAAAATGTGTGTGTCTGTCCATGTGTATAGGAGTGCCTGGGAGTGTGTGTGGTGTATAGTGCAATGGTGGTCACCTGTAATGTGACATGAACCCAAGGTTCCAGTTGAGGCCCTCCCTATGGGTATCCATAGGGAGGGCCTCAACTGGAGCCTTGGGTTCATGTCACATTACAGGTGACCACCATTGCACTATACACCACACACACTCCTATACAGACACCCACACACCCTTAGACTTAAGATGCTCTGCACTCACTACACACACTTTCTCACAACCCCCAACCCAGACACACACCGACAAAGACCCACATGCACACATTTTGTGGGGTGAATTTGTAGTTGCAGGGTTACACTGTACTTTGCTCAAAAACTGCATGAATTCATGTAAAACTCCATGATCTCACTTTTTAAGATTAGAATCAATCTAAACATCATGGCATAGACAGAACACGGGGGGCTAACACCTTCAACATATTATCTAGACATCACCATTGTTAACAGCTGACCCAAGAATGCAACTTTAAAAAAGTTTGGTGATTTACACATGAAAGTGAAACTATCACAGTATTCTAACAGATGAAAGCCTTAACAGACAATCAATTTTTCAAAGTATAATTTCAGTTACATCACACTAAAGTTTTGCTATAAATTCTGTTAGGATTGAGCCCTCCACTACCACCTGATGAAGGAGAGACACTCCAAAAGCTAGTGTGCTTCCAATTAAACCTGTTGGGAGTATAACCTGGCATTGAGAGATTTTTAACTTTGTACACCCCAGTCCAACACTGGCATCTCCAAATCATATAATCAAACAAACAGTCATCGTTCAATTAATTTTACTTGTTAATCCTTTGATCCTAAAATTTACTCCCAGCCCAATTAAACTGGCCCTTCTTTAGTTACTTAAGTCGGAAACAGTTGTTCTCTCAACACAATATGATATTTGAACTACGACTTCATTATTCGGATTCAAATCCAGCATTATATCCCTTTTCGGCACTGTTCAAGAAAGTTATTTTAAACACTTCAGAACCTATTGTTATTTCTCTCCCTCTCCTTTACGCTATTGCTTTTCCAGGATATAATGTTAGTCTGGTAAGAAGACTGTGACAACTTTATCTTTTAATTAGGTCAATTAAAGTTTCATATTACCACCATTCTCGAACTTATGACACCCCCTGTTGAAAAATGTGTTGCTGGTTAAAGCACAGCAGGCCAGGCAGCATCCAAGGAATAGGAAATTCGACGTTTCGGGCATATGCCGAATTTCCTGCTCCTTGGATGCTGCCTGACCTGCTGTGCTTTAACCAGCAACACATTTTCAACTGTGATCTCCAGCATCTGCAAACCTCATTTTTTACCCTATGACACCCCCAACCAATCTGTTTCTTTATCCTTACAGTAGCTAATATGACCTACCAAAAACCCTCATCGGCACCTGATATTTCTCGCCAGCGATCTTTAAAAAGAACATATTTCGTACCGACATCCTCCACAGTCAAAAACCTAACCGGCCTCCTTTATATATGTTCGCCTACCGTCAATTTCCGCCCCTCTCATTACCCCGAACCAATCTCTGTGTGCTCCGTAAACGTGGTGTTGTTTTGGCGATTGCCCTTGGCCTCTGTGCGCAAACTCAGAACTTGTCCCTCTTCCCTCCGTTTCCTGCTTCAGAGTAGTGCGCAGGCGCCAACGGTTGGCGGGGGTGCGCGCGCGCGCTGGTTTGAATATTCCGTCGTTTTGTTTGACCGGTGGCGCGGAGATGGCAGCCCGAGTGAGCGGGAACGTGAAGATCCGGCCGAGACCGGCGAGCGATGATGTGGAGCCACTGCAGCAAGCGGTTGAATATTTTACTACTGGTAAGTGTGGGGAGCGGTTGCATTATTAAATTCTTTCAGTGAAGAGGTGAATCGAGATAAGTTTTGCGGCAGCGCTGGTTCCGACTAGTGAGGCTTCAGTCGCTCCGAGTGACTTGGGCATAAGACTGAGTTGAAGCATTTATAAATAAGGGAAACATCTTGAAATTTTTCTTCAGGGCATGGGGAAGGTCGGGCTTATTATAAAATCACAGCCTGCACCTCGATTCAATCTGAAGAAGTTGCAGCTTTAAAGGGTAGAGACGTTTGTGGAAATTAATTCTCCAGAGGTAATCAAAGGCACGCAGGTGAATCTTTGCAGCAATGGGGAGATAAAAATAAACTAGTAGAGGTTATATTGATGCTGCACTGGATTTGTGAACAGGATCACAACATGGGCCTAAAATATTATGTTCTGCACTGTCAGGCTTGACGTGAGCTGGCATTTAATAGGTTTACATAAGTTTAAAAATGTATCTGCTTTTGTCTTTATAACACCAGTATTATTTATTCAATATCATGAGCAGTAGTGTCATTTTTGAATAAGCTGTAAATTTCACTGGAGAGCAGGACTAAGGTATTCTGGCAAAGACAATTGTCAGTGGCTAGAGTTCGGGTGTTGGACGGAGTGCTCATTAATTTTGAGAAGGATTAAGAGGAGCAGTGACCTCTGCTCAATAATGCATGGTTGTTATTTTTATCAGAGTAACATTAATGACATGAATTGTCAAAGCCTCTCTGGCCACATAATGGTGCCAGAAGACTGGACAACAGCTAATGGACGACTATTCAAGAAGGATGGTAGTGATAAATCAGGAAACTGTGGGCCTGTAAGTCAGTGGTAGGGAAAGTATTAGGAAAAAAATGAGAGATAAAATTAATCTTCATTTGGTGATACCAGGATCAATCAAGGATCCTTAACATGGTTTTATTATGGAGGTTATGTCCAGCCAATTTGATTGAACTTTTTGAGGTGGTGATTAGGTTTGTAAATAAAGGTACAGTAGTTGATGTAGTCTACATGGAACTCAGTAAGGTGTTTGATAAGGTCTCAGATGGCAGAGTGCTAAGACCCCATTGGATCCAAAATTGGGTTAATTGCAGGAGGCAGAGAATGATGATCAGAGTATTTTTGTAATTGGAATCCTATGTCACAGCATTTGGTGCTAGATCACTTGTTTGAAATTTACATTAATGATTTAGACATGCATGTCTGAGTTACAATCAGTAAGTTTGCAGTGACACTAAAATTAATGGTGTGATAAATTAATAGTGAGGATGAAGTCTTTGATTAAAGGATGGTATAGGTGGACTGGTCAGATGAATTGATCAGAGGAATTTAATTGTGAAAAGTGAGAGATGATGCATTTTAGGACAACTGACAAGGCAAGGAAACACACATTGGTCCTAAGGAGTACAGAGGATCAGAGGGATCTTGATGTTAATGCCAATAGATTCTTGAAGGTAGCAGGACAGGTAGAGAAGGTCGTGAAAGGGACATATGGGATATTTACCTTTTATTAGTCGAGGCATTAAATGCAAGAGCACAAGAGGTTATGATGGAACTGTATTTAATGTTTGTTCAGCCGCAACTTGACTGCTGTGTGCAATTCTGGCTGCCACATTATAAGATGTGATTGACATCCTCTCTCATGCGAGGAGACTCACCAGGATGTTGCCTGTGCTGGAACAATTCAACTATGAGGAAAGACTAGATAGCCTGGAGTTGTTTTCCTCAGAGCTGACAAGACTGACAAGTAATCTGATTGAGGTGTACAATGTTATGAGGGGCATATGTAAGCCAAGATAGTTTGAAATTTTCCCGTTATTAGTTGAGTCATTAACTGGGAGGTACAGTTTTAAGAGTTTAAAGGTAATATGAGGAAAAATGTTTCATTCAGAAACTTATCTTAGTGTTTAAAAGAGTGGTAATAGCACAGCCTTCAATTAATTTAAGCAGTACTTAGATGAGAACTTGAAATGCCTTAACATATAATGCTATGAGCCAAGTGCAGAAAAATGAGATTTGATTAGATAGGTGCTTGATGACTTGCTCATGTCTGAGCAAGTTATCAAGTACCTATCGAATCGAATCAAATCCCATTTTTCTGCACTGGGCCCAGTCCTGAAGAAAGCTTACACCCGAAACGTCGACTTATCCACTTCCTGATGGTGCCTGGCCTGCTGTGTTCTTCTAACCTCCTGCCTGTCTATTTTGGATTCCAGCATCTGCAGTTTTTTCATCTCATTTCATACATGCACCACCCTCTGTATGAAGATATTGCCCCTTAGGTCTCTTTTATATCTTTCCCCTCTCACCCTAAACCTAGCCTTCTAGTTCTGAACTCCCCACCCCAGGGAAAAGGCCTTGTCTATTTATCCATTCCCTCATGTTCTTATAAACCTCTATCAGGTCACCCCTCAGTGCCCGATGCTCCACGGAAAATAGCCCCAGTATATTCAGCCTCTCCCCATGGCTGAAATCCACCAACCTTGGCAACATTCTTGTAAATCTTTTCTGAACCCTTTCAAGTTTCACAATATCCTTCTGATAGAAGGGAGATCAGAATTGCACGGAGCGTTCCAAAAGTGGCCTGACCAACGTCCTATACAGATGCAACATGACCTCCCAACTCCTACACTCAATGCTCTGACCCATAAATGAATACATGATGGTTTAAAAACTGGAAATATTGGAAATTAAGAACTTGAGAAGAAATTGATCATATAGTAAGAAGGGATTAAGAGAAAAGAACAAGAACTTTCATGATCATGATGAGTTTAGTGAAGACAAGTTGTAACATTGAGAAGGAATTATGGAACAAAAGCTAGTGAAAGGAATGTTGACTGTAGTTAAGTGGGTAGCTGAGAGTGTTTAGATAGTGTTAGAGTCATATTCATTCAGTACAGAAACAGACTCTTTGGTCCAACTCATCCATGCTGACCAAGTTTCCCAAACTGAACTAATCCCACGTGCCTGCGTTTGGCCCTTGGCTCTCTCAACCTTTCCTATTCATGTACCTATCCAGGTGTCTCTTAAATGTTGTAACTGTACCTGAATCCACCACTTCCCCAAGCAGTTCGTTTCACATACGAACCACCTTCTGTGTGAAAAAGTTGTCTGTCAGGTCCCTTTTAAATCTTTCTCCCTTCTCCTTAAAATATGCACCCTAGTTTTGAAATCATCTACCCGAGGGAAAAGACCTTTGCTATTCACCTTGTCTATGCCCCTCATGATTTTATAAACTTCTAAGATCATGCTGCAATGTCCAACATTCCAGTGGAAAAAGTCAAATCCTTTTCATCCTCCATTCTCAGCAACATACAGGTAAATCGTTTCTGAACCCTTTCCAATTTAATACTGTCCTTCCTACAGCAGGACAACCAGAACTACCCCCAGCACTCCAAAAATGGACTCACCAATCTCGTGTACAACCTCAACATAAAGTCCCAACTCCTATGCTCAGTGGTCTGAGCAATGAAGGCAAGTGTGTTCAATGCCTTCTTAACCACCTTGTCAATCTATGATGCAATGAATTATGTGCCTGAACCCCTCGGTCTCTCTGTTCAACATCACCACCCAGGCCTCTACCATTAACTGTGTAAATCCTGCACTTGTTTATTTTATCATAATACCTACCTCACATTTATACAAATTAAACTCCATCTGACACTCCTCGGCCCATTGGCCCAGTTGATGAAGATTCTTTTATAATTGTAGTAACCTTCTTCACAGTCGACTGCAACACCAATTTTGGTGTCATCTGCAAACTTAGTAACTAAATTCTCACCCAAAATTGTTTGTATAAGTGACAACCAAAGTGGACTCAGCACCAGTCCCTGTGGAACACTGCTGGTCACAGGCCTCCAGTCCAATACACAGCCCTCCACCACCATCCTCTGCCTCCTATGCCTCGACAACTTTGCATCTAAAATTCTCCTGATATCTTAGAATGAAAATTTGAAGAAGCTGGAACGACAAGAGTGATTGTCATTTTTAAGAGAATAGAAACTTGGAATTGCTGCTGTTCAAATTATTTTGAGTAGGCAGATTTAACTAGGTTTAGATTTATTACACTGAATGATAGGATACAATACTCAGTATAAGTTGATTTGTTTTAACTAAATATGTACAGTTTTCCATTTAGTGAATTGAATAAATGGTGATTTCAGTCAATTAGTTTTGCCCTGTGGCTTTACTGCATGAAGATAGAATGTTTAATTAAAGTTTGTTAAAAATAAAAGCAATTTTAATCTTTAACTGTACCATTGGCAATTTAGCCAAGCCTTAGAACATAGAAAAATACAGCGCAGTACAGGCCCTTCGGCCCTCGATGTTGCGCCGATCCAAGCCCACCTAACCTACACTAGCCCACTCTCCTCCATATGCCTATCCAATGCCCGTTTAAATGCCCATAAAGAGGGAGAGTCCACCACTGTTACTGGTAGGGCATTCCATGAACTCACGACTCGCTGAGTAAAGAATCTACCCTTAACATCAGTCCTATACCTACCACCCCTTAATTTAAAGCTATGCCCCCTCGTACTATCTGACTGCATACGTGGAAAAAGGTTCTCATGGTCAACCCTATCTAAACCCCTAATCATCTTGTACACCTCTATCAAGTCACCCTTAAACCTTCTTTTCTCCAATGAAAACAGCCCCAAGTGCCTCAGCTTTTCCTCATATGATCTTCCTACCATACCAGGCAACATCCTGGTAAAGCTCCTTTACACCCGTTCCAGTGCCTCCACATCCTTGCTATAGTATGGCGAGCAAAACTACACACAATACTCCAGATGCGACCGCACCAGAGTCTTATACAATTGCAACATGACCTCAGGACTCCGGAACTCATTCCTCTACCAATAAAAGCCAGTACGCCATATGCCTTCTTCACAGCACTATTTACCTGGGTGGCAACTTTCAGAGATCTGTGTACATGGACACCAAGATCCCTCTGCTAATCCACACTACCAAGTATCAGACCATTAGCCCAGTACTCCATCTTCTTGTTACTCTTACCAAAGTGAATCTCTTCACACTTAGCTACATTGAACTCCATTTGCCACCTTTCTGCCCAGCTCTGCAGCTTATCTATATCCCACTGTAACGTCTGACATCCTTCCTCACTGTCAACAGCTCCACCGACTTTCGTATCATCCGCAAACTTGCTCACCCAACCTTCTAGCCCCTCCTCCAGATCATTTATAAAAATGACAAACAGCAATGGTCCCAAAACAGATCCTTGCGGAACACCGCTGGTAACTGCACTCCAAGATGAACCTTTACCATCAACTATTACCCTCTGTCTTCTTCCAGCCAGCCAATTCCTAATCCAAACCTCCAACTCACCCTCAGTGCCATACCTCCGTATTTTTTGCAGTAGCCTACCATGGGAAACCTTATCCAACCTTACTAAAATCCATATACACCATATCTACTGTTTTACCCTCATCCACCTCCTTAGTCACCTTCTCAAAGAATTCAATAAGGTTTGTGAGGCACGACCTGCCCTTCACAAAACCATGCTGACTATCCATGATCACGTTATTCCTATCCAGATGTTCATAAATCCTATCCCTTACAATTCTTTCTAAGACTTTGCCCACAACAGAGGTAAGACTCACCGGCCTATAGTTACTAGGATTATCCCTACTCCCCTTCTTGAACAGGGGAACCACATTTGCTATCCTCCAGTCTTCTGGCACTATTCCTGTAGACAATGAGGACATAAAAATCAAGGCCAATGGCTCTGCAATCTCTTCCCTTGCTTCCCAGAGAATCCTAGGATAAATGCGATCAGGCCCAGGGGACTTATCTATTTTCACCCTTCCCAGAATTTCCAACACCTCTTCCCTACATACCTCAAAGCCATCCATTCTAATTAATTGTGACTCAATATTCACATCGGCAACAATGTCCTGTTCCTGAGTGAATACTGACGAAAAGTATTCATTCAGTGTCTCCCGATTTCTTCAGCCTCCACACGCAACTTCCCACTACTATCCTTGACTGGACCTATTCCTACCCTAGTCATTCTTTTATTCCTGACATACCTATAGAAAGCCTTTGGGTTTTCCCTAATCCTACCAACCAAGGACTTCTCATGTCCCCTCCTTGCTGCTCTTAGCTCTCTCTTTAGATCCTTCCTGGCTACCTTATAACTCTCAATCGCCCCAATTGAACCTTCACGCTTCATCTTTACATAGGCCGCCCTCTTCTCTTTAACAAGGGATTCCAATTCCTTATTAAACCACGGCTCCCTCACACGACCCTTTCCTCCCTGCCTGACAGGTACATACTTATCAAGGACACTTAATAGTTGCTCCTTGATTAAGCTCCACATATCGATTGTACCCTTCCCTTGAAGCCTACTTTTCCAAGCCACGCATCCTAAGTCCTGCCTCACCGCATCATAATTTCCCTGCCCCCAGCTATAGCTCTTGCCCTGTAGTGCACACTTATCCCTCTCCATCACTAGAGTAAAAGTCACCGAATTGTGGTCACTGTCTCCAAAGTGCTTACCTACCTCTAATTCTAACACCTGGCCTGGTTCGTTACCCAGAACCAAATCCAGTATGGCCTCACCTCTTGTTGGCCTGTCTACATACCTTCTAAACAGCATCATAATTGAAAGTGTTTTTAGAATGTCTCTGGCATTGACTGTAATGTCGATCCACTTGCCTGCTCAAGCAGGACCTCTCTCAGGTCTTCCTGCTATGTTAGAAAACTTGCTTTAAGTGCCACTTGTAATGTGCATGTCTTCTCTCAATAAAAATTCTCTGTGTAAATTAGTGAAAAGCAATAGACACAATGGGCCAATTTCTGTTTGTGTTCTTTGTTATCTATGAAAGATGGTCTGTTACTTAGTACAGAATGAGGTCAAATATCATCTGCCATTGTTTGGTTCTCTCAAAAGTATATCTCTATTGGTACCTCTTGTAACAAAACCATGAATCCATTTTTAAAGAATAAGTATATGACTTTGGTGGGTCAGATTCAGTTTCTATGCATTTGTACCAAATATTTCAAAATAGAAATATGTGACTTGGACACAGAATATTCTTCTTATTAAGTGATAATCCTTGAACACTTCCCATGTCAAGCACCAAAATCTCTTTAACATTGAAGTTGTACTTCCAAGTATTGTTATGAAGGTGTAAGGGGTACTGTACCTTTAAGGGTGTGGAAAAGCTGGCAAGGACTTAGAGATGCACTTGGACTACTGGAAAATTTAAAATGTAATATTTGGTCAAACAGTTGGATTAGCTGGGTTGCCTGGATACAAAAACAAATTCAAATTTGACCAATCAGTTTAAATTATGCCCCAAGATACCAAACTTAATATTTTGGTAATATTAAAACCAATGCAACAATCCGATGCTTTAGGGTATAAAACTGTTGAGGGTGAACTGCCTAGCCACCAACATATACAGACTGCTCGCAGAACAGCTCTCTTAAAGGTACCTGTACCTATTAGTGACCTGTGAAACAGAATCTCTAAGAAGAAAAGAAGACAGAGGAAAATACTGAGGACTGTTGGCAAACTGACTGACTGATTCTGAAACATGATTATATACTTTTTTTGGTAAATCTTAATCGGGATTTGAACTTGAACTTGAGAAGTTGCAACTTAGCAAAGTTGAGTTAACAGGATGGAGATTATTTCATTTGAATAATTGGCTAGGCAGATGGAGTGGTCTGAGTGGTAATGCTAATTCAGACTAAACTGGTGGGCAGAGCTAGTGAGGTATTTGTTGCTCTGTTAGATGAGGGGTCAAGATATTATGAAGAGGTCAAACAGGCTCTTTTAAGTGCTTATGAATTGGTACCACGAGCATATATGCAGTGGTTCAAAAACATAAAGAAGGAACCAGGTCAGACTTGTGTTAATTTCAAAAGAATTAAACATAGTCATTTTGATAGATGGATGCATGCCTTAAAAATTGATAGGACCTTTGAGGCTCTAAGAGATTATTCTGCTGGAGGAGTTTAAAAACTCACTCCCAAAGATGTTGAGCATTCACCTGGAGGAATAGAAAGTTCAGGAAGTGAGAAGGGCAGCAGAGTTAGCAGATGAGTACGTGTTGGTGCAAAAGACAAGCTTCCAGCCAGAACTTCGTCCTGTTGGAAGAAGGGCAGATCCTCCACTACGAAAGAAAGAGTGGAGAATACTGTAAGAATTTACCACAGGTTAAAAAAGGAAGCCCAAGAGGGTGGAAAGGAGGTAAAAGGCCTCAGATGTTTCTACTGTGATAAAGTGGGACACTTGAAGTTACAGTACTGGTCGTTAAAGAAAGGCAGTGTGAGAATGGATGTGGTAAAAGAAGCTAAGCCAGTGGTATTAATGAAGGTAGTAAAATGGACCCCAAGAACAGCCGAGGAGCTGCAGGAGAGTGCATAGCCTAGGCAGGGAATGGGTATGGATTACTGATCTCTCCAAAGAATTCACCTCTGTGGGTAAAGTTGACCCAGACAGAATGGGGGAGAAAGACAAATAGTTATAATTTTGAGAGATACAGGATCTTACCGGTCGCTGATAGTAGGGGATGAGCTAATATACATTCTTTTTGATCTGTTACTCAAGAATGTGGTAATTTCTGGGATAGATGGACAGAAATTTAATATTCCCCTATGTAAGATCAGGTTGGAGTGCCAATTCGAGACTGGGGAAATTACAGTGGGAATGATTAACAGAGTGTCAGATCCAGGAATCCAGCTTATTCTTGGAAATGATTTGGTAGAGTCCTAGGAGGGAGTGACATCCCTAGTTGTGGAGAAATCCAAGGAAGACCAAGAAACTGCAGAGTTAAAACAGAAATATCTTCGTATTTTCTTAGACTGTGTAGCAACCAGGTCCCATGATCATAAGTTGCAGCTCGAAGCAAAAACTAAAGAGAAAGCTGAAGGAGTTGAGGTTCAGTTAGTGGGTACCCTGTTGATGTAACGGTGCAGGAAGAACCTGAACAGGCAGAGGGTGAGACTGAAGTGTTTACTCCTGAAAGGCTAAGGCTAAGAGTGTTCAAAAAGTGGCCTAACCAATATCCTGTACAGCTGCAACATGACCTCCCAACTCCTGTTCTCAATACTTTGACCAATAAAGGAAAGTATACCAAACGCCGCCTTTACTATCCTATCTACCTGCGACTCCACTTTCAAGGAGCTATGAACCTGCACTCCAAGGTCTCTTTGTTCGGCAACACTCCCTAGGACCTTACCATTAAGTGTATAAGTCCTGCTAAGATTTGCTTTCCCAAAATGCAGCACCTCACATTATTCTAAATTAAACTCCACCTGCCACTCTTCAGCCGATTGGCCAATCTGATCACGATCCCACTGTAATCCGAGGTAACCTTCTTTGCTGTCCACTACACCTCCAATTTTGGTGTCATCTGCAAAATTACTAACTATACCTCTTATGCTCACATCCAAATCATTTATATAAATGACAAAAAGTAGTGGACCCAGCACCGATCCTTGTGGCACTCCACAGGTCAGAACCCTCCACCAACACCCTCTGTCTTCAACCCTTGAGCCAGTTCTGTATCCAAATGACTAATTCTCCCTGTATTCCGTGAGATCTATCCTTGCAAACCAGTCTCCCATGGTGAACCTTGTTGAACGCCTTACTGAAGTCCAGATAGAGCATGTCTACCACTCAGCCCTCATCAATCCTCTTTGTTACTTCAAAAAACTCAATCAAGTTTGTGAGACATGATTTCCCACACACACAGCCATGTTGACTATCCCTAATCAGTCCTTGCCTTTCCAAATTCATGTATATCCTGTCCTTCAGGATTCCCTCCAATAACTTGCCTACTGCCGATGTCAGGCTCACTGGTCTGTAGTTCTCTGGCTTTTCTTTACCACCTTCCTTAAGTAGTGGCACCACATTAGCCAACTTTCAGTCTTCCGGCACCTCACCTGTAATTATTGCTAATGCAAATATCTCATCAAGAGGCCCAGCAATCACTTCCCTACATTCCCACGGAATTCGAGAGTACACCTGATCAGGTCCTGGGGATTTATCCACTTTTTTGCATTTCAAGACATCCGCAGTTCCTCCTCTGTAATATGGATGTTTTCCCGAGAGGATGACATGTTAGTACTGTTACCAGTGATAGATGATCCTTTCAAAGCCAGGTTTAGTGGTCTCCATCAGTTGAATAAAAATTGAATCAGGTGAACTATCTAGTAAAGATGCCAGATTGAAAAACAAGGTATTGGGTATGTCATGTGAACATGTTGAAACTGTATTATACTGGAGAGAAAGAACTGAAGAAACACGTGCGAGTTACTGCCCCGCAGAGTGAGGAATCAAATCCAGATGATGTGGATTTTGATGTTCTCAAAATAGATTAAAAAATGAAGAAGTACTTGAGGAATAGGATGATTAGTAAACTATCTGTCTTAGGAGCATAGAACGCAGTTGAAAAGTTTGTTAGTACAGTATCAGGACATAGGTAAGCATTAGATGGGGAGGACTAATGCTATTGTACATGAAGTAGATGTAGGGAATACTGCTCTGATAAAACAACACCCCTATCGGCTTAATCTTTTCAAAGCCAGACAGGTCCAGAAGGAGATGGAAGCCATGCTTAATGAGGATATCATTAAACCTAGCCAGAGCAAGTGGAGTTCACCGATCATCTTAGTTCCCAAACTGGACAGGACTGAACAATTCTGCATGGATTATTGGAAGGTCAACGTTGTTACAAAATCGGACTCATATCCATTTCTGAGATTGGAGGACTGTATCGAGAGAGTCTAACATGCCAGTTACATCACCAAGTTGGACCTAATGCGTGGTTACTGACAGGTACCTTTATCAGAAACGGCGAAAGAAATTTCTACATTTGTAACCCCAAATAGGCTACATCAGTTTAAAGTGATGCCCTTTCCAAAGACTCATGAACAGAGTTGTGGCTGGGTCAACAAACTGTGCAGTCGATTTGGACAATGTAGTGATCTTTAGCAAGTCCTGGAAAGATCACATAATACAGTTGGCAGTGTTCTTTGAACGACTACGTGAAGCAAAACTAGTAATAAACTGAATTCGTGAAAGTAGAGGTAACCTTTTTGGGACATAACATCAGTTATGGAAGGTTGACCCCACGGAATGCAAAGACGAAGTCCACCAAGGAATTTTCACAACTGACCTCGAAGAAAGAGATGTTTCGATTCTTAGGACTCAGCAGATTCTATTGGAAGTTTGTTCCAAACTTCAGCAGTATAGTGGCATCGCTAACTGATTTGCTGAAGAAGAACACATTGTTCAGTGGACAGGACAATGCCAGGAGGCATTCGATCATTTGAAAAAAATATTAACCACTGAACTAGTTTTAGCTCCGCCAAGCTTTTCAAAACCTTTTAAAATTGCCATCGACGCTAGTGACATAGGAGTTGGAGCTGTACTCCTACAGTAAGATGAGGGTGAGATTGAACTGTCCGATGGTTACTTTTCAAAGAAGCTCAACATCCACCAGACGAAATACTGCTCGATCAAAAAAGAACTACTGAGTTTGGTACTGACCTTACATTTTAATGTGTATGTCACAAACAGTGTGTTGGAGATGGTTTTGTACACCAATTACGATCCTTTTACTTTCTTATAACACTTTAAAGACAAGAATATGAGACTATTTTGTTGGAGTACTATGTTATAGATTTTTAATTTAAAAGTAGTACATGTTGCTGGTTGTAAAAATGTAAGTGCAGATGCGTTATCACGAATTTAACTGATAAAGTATAGATAAGATTCATCGATTCAATGTTTTATATATATGGGAAGATGTTAATGTGAACTTGGGTTAAAGTTATCTGTATGTTATGGTAATGTGTTGAAAGAATCGAACAAAATGAAGCCATCTTTTCATTATGATGGTTCATTTTTTCTTAAGGGACAAAGTGTTATGTAAGGTTTAAGAGAGGGGGGAAAGTTGGCAAGGACTTCGAGAAGACACAGTGTAATGGAAAATTTAAAATATTCCATTTGGTTGAACAGCTAGATTAGCTGGATCCAAAAACCAATTCTAATTCGGCCAATTATGCCTCAAGATACCAAACTCAATGAAGTTTGAATTTATTATTTTGACAATATTAAAATCGATGAAACGATCTGATGCTTTGGCATATAAAACCAGGAAAAAAATTGTATAGTTGAGGGAGAATTCAGGAGGGAGAGGAGGTTATTGAGAGGAGTTACAGGGAGGTAGTTACTCAACAGCCACGTGAAGGTAGATGGGTCACCATCAGGGCGAGGAAAGGGAACTGGCAGGTGTTTCAGGGGGGTGCAAATTTGCTAATGCTCTTCAGAGGAGTTTAAACTAATGCAGCATGGGGATGGGAACCTGAATTGTAGTTCCAGTGTTGAGGGTGGTGGTTGAGGGTAGTGAGGTCAGGGATAGATTTTCAAGGTCATGAGAGGGCACCAGCAATCAGGATATTGGTTTGAAATGTGCGTACTTCAATGCCAGGAGCATCTGGAATAAGGTGGTTGAACATGCAGCATGGGTTACTACCTGGGATTTCAATGTTGTGGCCATTTCAGAGACATGGTGAGAGGAGGGACAGGAATGGTTGTTGCAGATTCCGGGATTTAGATGTTTCAGCAAGAACAGAGAAGATGCTAAAAGAGGCGGGCGTGTGGCATTGTTAATCAAGGGTAATATTACAGTGGTTGAAATAATGTTTGAGGACTCATCTACTGAGATAGTTTGGGCTAAAGTTAGAAACAGAAAAGGAGAGGTCACTCTGTTTCGTGTTTTCTATAGGCCTCCGAGTTGTTCCAGGGATGTAGAGAAAAGGATAGCAAAGATGATTCTCAATAGGAGCGAGAGTAATGGGGCAGTTGTTATGGGGGACCTTAACTTTCCAAATGTTGACTGGGAAAACTATAACTTCAGTACATTAGATGGGTCAGTTTTTGTTCAGTGTGTGTAGGAGGGTTTTCTGACACAGTATGTAGACAGGCCAACAAGGGGAGATGCCATATTAGATTTGGTACTGGGAAGTGAAATGGTACTGGTATTAGATTTGGAGGTAGGTGAGCACTTTGGCGATAGTGACCATAATTGCAAGGAAAGAGGTATATATGGGAGAAAGGCAATTATGATGCGATT
Source organism: Hemiscyllium ocellatum (assembly GCF_020745735.1). Lineage (NCBI taxonomy): Eukaryota > Metazoa > Chordata > Chondrichthyes > Orectolobiformes > Hemiscylliidae > Hemiscyllium > Hemiscyllium ocellatum. Next base: position 97,875,036 of record NC_083411.1, on the reverse strand, counting down.
CGGCAAGATTTAGGATTCATCGGATGGGGAAGGAAACTGCAGGGGATGAACACTCTCTTGAAATATTGAGCTTATTCAAGGAACAGCTACTGTGGGTCCTTGATAAATGTATACTATCAGGCAGGGTGGTAGTTGTTGAGAGAGGGGGCCATGGTTTACTAAAGTTGAAACTCCTGTCAAGAGGAAGAAAAAGGCTTATGTGAGGATGAGGTCTGAAGATTGAGTTATGGGGTTTGAGAGTTATGTTAGCCAGAAAAGATCTAAAGAGAGGGCAAAGAAGAGCAGGAGAGGACATGAGAATTCATTGGCGGATAGGATCAAGGAAAACCCCAAGGCCTTCTGTAGGTATATCAGGAATAAAAGAATGGCTAGAGTAGGATTAGGGCCAATCAAAGATAGTAGTGGAAAGTTGTGTGTGGAATCTGACGACATAGGGGAAGCGCTTAATGAAAACTTTTAATCAGTATTTACATTGGAAAAGGGCAACGTTAGTGAAAATGCAGAGATATAGGCTACAAGATTAGATGGGATTGAGGTTGACAAAGGGGAGGTTTTAACAATTTTGGAAGATCTGAAAGTAGATAAGACCCCTGGGTTGGATAGGATTTATCCTCAGATTCTCTGGGAAGCCAGGGAGGAGATTATAGAGCCTTTGGTTTCGATCTTTAGGTCATCATTGTTGACAGATGTAGTGTCAGAAAACTGGAGGATAGCAAATATTCTCTTATTTAAGAAGGGGAGTCAAGACAAGTCTGGTAATTATAGGCCAGTGAGGCTTGCTTTGATTGTGGGTAAGATAGGATTTCTAATCACTATCCTTATTAAGTTCTTTGAGAAGGTGACAAAACAGGTGGATAAAGGCAAGGCGGTTGGTGTGGTGTAAATGGACTTCAGTAAAGCATTTGATAAGGTTCCACACGGTAACTATTGCCCAAAATATGGAGCTTTGAGATTGAAGGTGATTTAGTGGTTTCGATTAGAAATTGGCTAGCTGAAAGAAGACAAAGGGTGGTGGTTGATGGGAAATATTCATCTTGGAGCTCAGTTATCAGTGGTGTGCCACAAGGCTCTATTTTTGGGGCCACTGCTGTTTGCCATTTTAAAAAATGATGTGGAGGTGGGCATAGAAGATTGGGTTAGTAAATTTGCAGATGACACTAAGGTAGGCAGAGTTGTGGATAATGCTGAAAGATGTTGTGGGTTTCAGAGGGACATAGCTAAGATGCAGAGCTGGGCTGAGAAGTGACAAATGGAGTTTAATGCAGAAAAGTGTGAGGTAGTTCACTTTGGAAAAAGTAACAGAAATGCGGAGTACTGGGCGAATGGGAAAACTTCTTGGATGAACAGAGATCTTTGTGTCCAGGTGCATAAATCCCTAAAAGTTGCCACCCAAATTGATAGGGTTGTTCAGAAGGCAAATGGTATGTTGGTGTGTATTGGTAGGGGAATTGAGTTTCAGAATTTCAGCTGTACAAGACGCTGGTAAGGCCTCACTTGGATTATTGAGTACAGTTCTGATCACCGCATTATAGGAAGGATGTGGAAACTTTGGTAAAAGTTCAGAGGAGATTTACTAGGATGTTGCCTAGTATGGAAGGAAGGTCTTCTGAGAAAAGGCTGAGGGAACTGAGGCTGTTTTTTGTTGGAGAGAAGAAGGTGGAGAGGTGACTTAATCAAGACATATAAGATAATCAGAGGGTTAGATAAGGTGGACAGTGAGAGCCTTTTTCCTCAGACAGTGAGGGGTGATCGATTTAGGACAGATATCAAGGATGATTTCTTACTCAGTAGTAGGGGCATGGAATGGCCAACCAGTGACAGTTGTCGACTCACTAACGTTGAGGGCATTTAAATGGGTATTGGACATACACATGTATAATAATGAAACGGTGAAGGTTAAATGGGCATCAGATTAATTTCACAGGTCGGCATAACATCGAGGGCCGAAGGGCCTGAACTGAGCTGTGACGTTCTATGTTCTGACTGCCAAGCCACCAACATACACAGACTGCCCGCCGGTACCTTAATCAATAAATGATCTGTGAAACAGAATCCTTAAGAAGAAAAGAAGACAGAGGAAAATACATAGGACACTTGGCAAGCCGACTGGTTTTGAAACATGATTTTTTTTGGTAAATCGTAATCAGGATTTTTTTATCAGACCAGTATTGTACAGGGGAAGGTAATAGGTTTGGATAGATGAGTTGTAAATACTTGTTAGTTAAGGTAGGTGAAGTGGTTAAGGCATATGGTATGCTTGCCTTTATTAGACAAGGCATAGAGTTTACGAGAAGGGAGGTTATGCTGAAAACTTTATAAAACGTTGATTAAGTCAGAGCCACAGTATTGTGTACAGTTCTGGAATCCACATAAGAGGATGTGATATCACTGGAGAAGGTGCAGTTTTACTAAGCTGTTGCCTGGCCTGGAAAATTTCAGTTATGAAGAGAAATTGGACAGACTGGATTGTTTTACTTAGACCAGAGGAGATTGAGAAGGGACATGACTGAGATGTCAAAAATTATGATTGGCAGTAAGGTGGTAGACAGAAACTTTTCCCCTTGACGGAGGGATCATTGATGGAGCATAAATTTAAGTTTGGGGCAGATGGTTCAGAGGAAATGTGAGGAAAATCTTTTTCACTTGAAGGGTGATGGGAACCTGAAACTCACTGCTTGTGAGGACAGTAGAGGTAGAAACCCTCATGATATTTAGGTGTTTGAATGTGCACTCGTGATGCTGAGACGTATAAGGCAATGGCTGAAAAGCCGGAAAATGGGATTACACTAGTTAGGTAGTTATTTTTGATCAGTGCAGATTCTTAATAAAGCAGGGCAAGAGCAAATAAGAGAGCCTGCTTTCAGTTGTTATGAAAATGTTGATGGGAAGGAACTTTCCCCATTGTTGCGGGATCAGCGACTGGGGCATAAATTTAAGGCAAGGGATAGGCAATGTGAGGACCCAGAAGAGAAAATGCTGGAAAATCTCAGCAAGTCTGGCAGCATCTGTAAGGAGAGAAAAGAGCTGACGTTTCAAGTCGAACTGACCCTTTGTCAAAGCAATGTGAGGAAATGATTTTCACCAGAGGATGGTAGGAGTCTGTACCTCACTGTCTGTAAGAGTGGTTCCAAACAAAAACCTACATAATATCTAAATACTACTCAGGGTTAACAAGCGATACAGATCAGTTGGAAGAGAAATAGCAGATGAAGTTTAATCTGAGAAATGTGAGGTAATGCTTTTGGAAGAACAAATATAAGAGGAAAGTATGCAATAAATGGCAGGACCCTTCGGAGCACGGATATATAGAGCAATCTTGGGCAACAATCAGTAGTTCTCTGAAAGTGGCAATGCAAGTGGATAGGGTGGTAAAGAAGGTATAAGGCATGTTTGTATTTATTCAAGGTATTAAGCATGAAAATTGTAAAGTCATGTTGCAACTGTATAAGACTTCTGTAACGCCACATTTGAGGAAGGGTGTGGAGGCTTTGAAGAGGGTGAAAGAAGTTTAAGAATGAAGAACAATACAGCACAGGAACTGGCCCTGCGGTGACCCATTTTGCCTTTCCATACTAAAATTATCTTCACATACAGAACCTATATCCCTCTATTCCCTTCCCGTTTAAGTATTCATCCGATGCTTCTTGAATGCTGCTATTGTGTCTGCTTTTACTGTCTCTTCTGGCAGTGCATTAGAGGCAGTTACTACACTTTGTGTGGAAATGTTGCATCGCGCATCTCTTCTAACCGCCCCCTCGACCCTGAACCTTTGTCCCTAGTAATTGACCTCTCCACCCTGGGAAAAAGCCTCATATCCATGCTATTCACAACATTTTAATCTTCTATCAGGTCACCCCCCTCCACAACTTCCTGTGTTCTAGTCAAAACAAACCCAGTCTGTCCAACTTTTCTTCATAGCTAAAATCCCCCATACAGGCAAGATTCTGGTAAACCTCTTCTGTACCCTCTCCAAAGCATCCACATCCTTCTGGCAATGTGATGACCAGAACTGTATGCAATATTCCCATGACGTTGCCTGGACTGGAAAGTATTAGCTATAAAGAGGCTGGCCAAACGTGCATTGCTTTTTCAGAGACTGAGAGGCAACCTGATAGAAATACATAAAATTCAGAGGAATGGATGGGGTGTATAATTGGAGTCTTTTTTGCAGGGTGGAAATGTCAAATAATAGGGGTCATAGGTTTAAAGTGAAAGGGCAAATGTTTGAAATAGATGTGTGAAGAAGTTTATTTAGGTACCTGGAATGTGCTGCCAGGGGAGGTGGTAGAAGCAACAGACCAAAAGAACTGCAGAAACAAAAAGAGAAATTCCTAGGAAAATTCAGCAGAACTGGCAGCATCTGTGGAGAGAAATTAAAGTTAATGTTTCGAGTCCAGTTATCCTTCTTCAGAAGTGTAGCCATGTTTAAGAGGCAATTAGACAAAAAAATGAACAGGCAGGAAAGCAAGGCATTCAGAACATGTGTAGGCACGTAAGATTAGTTTAGCATGGCATCATGGTTGGCATAGACAGTGGGCTGAAGGACCTGGGTTTGGAAAATTCTGTCTAAGGATTTTTGGTGAATTTCTACACTGTAACAAAATCCCAAAATCCGAAAAGGTTCGAAATCTGAAGGTTTTCTCGTGAATTTTTTTTTCACTTACAAGATTGTTTGGCTTGCAAATCTACTTGATGCATGTCACTCAGATGTGATGTGTGGGGACGTGGCCCAGCACTGCAGGGCTCTGTTCTGTTTCAGGGTCCGTTTTACTCAGTGTATCTGCTGTTTGGTAAGTTTTTTAAAAAAATTTCAACATCATACTGCCACTTTTATTCTGAAATTTGAAAAATTCTAAATTCCGAAAACCAGCTGATCCCGAGCATTTCGGATAAAGAATGATGCACCTGTAGATGGTTTGTTTTTGTTTTTGAACTGTTCTGAAGATGTAGAGGTGTACTGTACCTTTTGAGAGTTGAAAAGCTAGCAAGGACTGACAAAGCAGAGTCCTGAACAAGGTAACAATGTAACACTTTGTCAAAACAAATAGCAGCAGCTGGGTTGCTCTGAAAAAAAATCAAATTTGGCCAATCAGTTTAAAATATTCCCCGAGATACCAAAATCCAAACAAATTTGAATTTAGTATTTTGATAATATTAAAACCAATAAAATGATCCAATGTCTTGGGTATAAAAACAGATATTTTGAACAGTTAGGTGGAGAACTGCCAAAGACCAACAAATGTTGACTGCTAGCTGAAGGGCTTTCTGAAAGGTACCTGTCGATGTAGAGTGCGCAGCAGAACATCAAGGCCGACCTGGAGAGAATCTACAAAGGAGAATCTGCAAAGCTGACTGTTTTTGAAATGTGATTATCTTTTTGTAAATCTTAATCAGGATTTTTTTATCGGACTAGTATTGTAGAGTGGGAGGTAAAAGTCCGGTTTAAGAGAAAGGAGTTGTCGATAATTGTTGATTTTAATATTTTCTGTTGGACTTTACTTTAAATAGTGACCTCTGGGATAGTTCTTTGCACCTCAAATTTTAACAGATTACAGCATGGGGTGAATTTTTTCTGTGTGGTTGGTTTAAATTAGCAGAGGGCTTTACTCCTCTTGTAATTGAACCAAGGTTTGTAATGAGGTCAGTTGAATGATCTTGGTAGAATGCAACTGGGTATCATTGAGCAGGTTGTTGTTGCTTGATAGTACTGTTGATGACACCTTCTATCACTTTATTGGTGATCGGGACTAATGGGGTGATAATTAGCTGGGTTGGATTTGTTTTGCTTTCTATTTACAGAGCACACCTAGGCAATTTTCCACATTGGTGGGCAGATGCCAGTGTTGTAATTATTCAATTACAATTGGTGGAGCAAGTGGGGTAGCAAATCTCGAGTACAAACCCTCCGTATTATAGCTGGAATGTTGTGAGAGCCCATATCCATTTTAGTGCCAGTTTTGTCCAGTCTTTTGATATCACGTGGAGTGAATTGAATTGACTGAAGACTGGTATCTATAATGCTGTGGGTCACTGAAGGAGGCCATAATGGATCATCCACTTGGCACTTTTGGCTGAAGATTGCTGCGAATGCTCCAGCTTTGCCTTTTGCACTAGTGTGCTGGGCTCTTTCATTATCGAGGATGGAGATATGATTGTGGTTCAGGTTAAGTTTTCTCGCTGAGTCTGTTGTTCTCTTTCTGTTCAGTGAACTTTATACCAGTAAGGATGTTGCTAATGTGTTTGTGGGTTTCTTCTAAGATGCTGCGTTTTGTGATATTTTGTGCAGGGGATATTTGTGGAACCACCTCCTCTCGTGAGTTGTAGAGTTATACAACATTGAAACAGACCCTTCGGTCTGACCAGTCCATGCCGAACATAATTCCAAACTATATTAGTCCTACTTGCCTGCCCTTGGCACATATCCTTCCAAACCTTTCCAATACATGCACTTATCCACATTTCTTTTAAACGTTGTAATTGTACCCACATCTACTACTTCCTCAGACAGTTTCATATCATATACAAACCACCCTCTGTGTTTAAACAAAAGCCCTCATGTCTTTTTTAAAATCTCTCTCTCCTCAAAAATGTATTCCTTGCAATTCACTCTTGGCACTATGGGTGGAAACACCAATAGGGAACTCGCACGGATGCAGGGAGATTGTGCAAACTTCACACACACACAATCATCCTGGAGTGGAATCAAATATGGATCCCTGACACTTTGAGGTAGCAGTGCTAACCACTTGGCTACCATGCTGCCCACCAAATGTACCCCCACGGTTGAAAAAAGGAAGAAAGCCAGGAATCTCAAACTGTAAGGAGTAGGGAAATGCTGGAGTTTATTATGAAGGATAAAATAATGGCACTTAGAAATACCAAGAGGGTTACACCTTGTCAACATAGATTTACGAAACTGAAATCATATTTGACCAACCTACTGGGGGTTTTGAGGACTTATCTAATAGAATAGGCAAGGGGAACCCAGTGGGTGTAGTATATTTTAATTATCAGAAAGTTTTTGATAAAGTGCCACAAAAGAGATGTTTGTGCAAAATCAAAGCATATAGGATTGGTGTTGACAACTGGATAGCAGATAAACGAATAGTTGGAATAAATGGGTCATTTCTTTGATGTGGAAGTTAGTGAAAAATTGATTACCAGTACTTGGGCACCAGCTATTCACAATTTACATCAGTGATTTGAATGAGGGGATAGAGTGTAGGATTTTCACTTTTTCTGATGACAAAATTAGGTTGTGAGGTAAGTTGTGAAGGACACAGAGGCTTGCAGAATGATGTGGAAAAGTTGATTGATTGGCAAATACATGCAAATCTAGTATAACATGTTTTCTGTAGAAAAAGGAATGGCAGAAATTTATTTCATTGATAGATTGCAAAACATTGATGTTTAAAGAGATATGTATGCTATTGTTTAATTGTCCACTACCATTCTCAACTGGATTTGGCAGGACTGCAGAGCTTTGATCTGACCCATTGGTTATGGGCTTGCTTAGCTCGATCACTTGCTGCTTATGCTACTTGGCATGCAAGTAGTCCTGTTTGGTGGCTTCACCATGTTGACACCTCATTTTTGGGTATGCTTGCTGCTGCTCCTGGCATGTGTTTATTCTTCATTGAACTAGGGTTATTTCCTGAGTCGATGGTAATAGTTGAGTGGGGGCCATGAGGTTTCAGGTTGTGCTGAAGTACAATTTTGCTGCTGTTAATGACTCTCAGCACCTCATGGTTGACCAGTCTTGAGTCTTGATCTGTTCAAAGTATGGGAGATGGTGAGAATGCAGATGCTGGAGAGTTAGAGTGGAGTTGGAAAAAGTACAGCAAGTCAAGCAGCATCAGAGGAGGAGGGGACTTGAGGTTTCAGGTCAGAACCTTTCAAAAGAGCGGCACAGTGGCTCAGTGGTTAGCGCTGCTGCCTCACAGCACCAGGGTCCCAGGTTCAATTCTCGCCTCAGCCGACTGTGTGAGTTTGCACATTCTCCTCATGTCTGCGTTGGTTTCCTCCGGGTGCTCCGGTTGCCTCCTACAGTCCAAAGATGTGCAGGTCAGGTGAATTGGCCATGCTAAATTGTCCATTGTGCTAGGTGCATTAGTCAGAGGGAAATGGGTCAGGATGGGTTGCTCTTCGGTATGGACTTGTTGGGCTGAAGGGCCTGTTTCCACACTGTAGGGAATCTAATCAAAAATCTGTCCCATTTAGTATGGTGATAGAGCCACAAACACGAAGAAGGTTGCTCTCTGGGAGGGCAGGACTTCATCTCTATGAAGCCTCTGCAGTAGTAACCCTTACCGATACTGTCTTGGACAAATGCATCTGCAGCTGGAAGATTGGTAGGGGTGAAGTCAAGTATGATTTTCCCTCTTCTCAGTTACCTCACCACTTGCAACTCTCACTGAGGAAGTGGCTCCACAAATATCACCATCCTCAATGATGGAAGGGCCAAGGTCCTTAGTGCAAAATATAAGGTTGAAACGTTTGCAGCAATCTTCAGCCAGAAGTGTCAAGTGAATGATTCATTGCAGCTTCCTTCAGTGCTCCAATGTAGCAGCTATGCACTTTATGACCCAATGATCTCAATCAATAGTGCTGCAGGTGAGCCACTCTTGGTGGTGGACATTGAATTCCCCCACCTAGAGTACATTTGTCACCCTCCGTGATTTCTGAGTGTTGTTCAACATGGTGGACTACTAATTTATCAGTGAAGGGAGTACGATACGTAGTAACCAGCAGAAGATTTCATTGCCATGTTTAACCTGAAACAGTGAGACATCATGGGATCTGGGCAGTTCCTCCTGACTGTCCCAGTGGGACAGGCTGTATCCTGATGGTGTCTGGGATGTCTGTCAGGTATAATTCTGTGAGTATGACTCTTTCAGGCTGTTGCTTGACTAGTCTATGAGACAGCTCTCCCAGCTTTGGCATGTGCTCCGAGCAGTTAGTGAGGAGGACTTTGCAGGATTGATAGGGTTGTTTCATTCACTAAACCATCTGGTTTACTTATTTAAGTTGAATTGAGTTGCATTGAATTTATTGTCATGTGTACCGAGGCACAGTGAAAAGCTTTGCCTTGCGAGCAATACGAGCAGGTCACATAGTTAGATAGTGTAGATAAGTAAATAATGGGTAAACAGCAGCAAAAAAACACACAGGTACAGGCGAATGCTAAGAGTTTGAGTCCATTCAGTATTCTAACAACAGTAGGGTAGAAACTGTTTTGAATCTGGCTGGTGCTTGTGCTCCGGCTTTTGTACCTTCCCGATTATAGAGGTTGTGGAAAGGCAGGATAGGATGGATCTTTGAGAATGCTGGCGGCCTGTCTATGACTGCAAGCCTGGTGGATGGATTCTTTGGATGGGAGATTGGCCTTTGTGATTGTCTGCGCTGAGTTCACCACTCACTAACTGTCTCCAATGTTGAATGGTACATTTGCCATACCAGGTAGTGACACATCCTGACAGAATGCTCTCGATGGCACACCTGTAAAAGTTGGCAAGGGTATTCACCATCATGCAAAATTTCCTCAGCTGCCTGACGAAGAAGGGACGTTGTTGGGCCTTTGTAACCAGTGCGTCCACATGAAGAGTTCAAATAAAACTTGTTGATCACTTCCAGGAGTTTGACACTCTCCACCCATTCTACCTCTGTGCTGTTCACGTATGGGGGGCATGAGTAACACCCAACTGAAAGTCAATGAGTTCCTTGGTTTTGCTGGCATTGAGAGCTAGGTTGTTCGCAGTGCACCATTTTTCCAGGTCTTCTTCCTTTTCTGTAGTCTGTTTCGTTGCCATCTGACATTCAACCGACTATGGTGGTGTCATCAGTGAACTTGTAAATGGCGTTACTCTGGTATTTGGCAACGCAGTCATGGCTATACAGTGAGTACAGTAGGGGGCTGAGTATGCACCCCTGTGGGGCTCTAGTGTTGAATGTTAATGAGGATGAAATATTGTCCCCAATCTTCACTGACTATGGCTTGTGGGTCAGGAAACTGAGGATCCAGTTGCAGAGAGTGGGGCTTAGTCCAAGATCACTAAGTTGAGTAATCAGTTTTGAGGGAATAGTAGTATTTAAAGGCTGAAATGTAGTTAATGAGTAGGATTCTTACATAGCTGTCTTGGTGTCAAGATGTTCTAGGGAGGCAATTGATACAACTGAATGGCTTGCTAGGTCATTTCAGAGAGCAATTGTGAGTCAACCACATTGGTGTGGGTCTTAACTAACATGTATCTGGACCAGGTGATGATGGCAGATTTCCTGAAGGACATTAGATTTAACCTCGACTGGGGCTGCCAGAGTATTAAGGGCTTAGATGGAGTGGAATTTGTTAAGTGCATTCAGGAAACGTTCCTCGAGTAGTACACAGAGCGTCCTCCTCTGGAAGGGGGAAAGCCTGACCTATTGTTGGGAAGTAGGGCAGGGTTCTGGGTAATCCAGGATGGAGAATGAGAAAAAAATGTGGCTGTAAGAGCTGCTCGTTTTTTGAGGTATTTTAGGTGTTGGAGGTGATTTCCTCGAAATCCAGGAGTATCAATTACTGATTTATTTACTGTTGCATAGTTTTGGAACTTTTGGGGCAAAAGATCAAAACAATGGCACTTTAAAAAGGCAGAAGACAGACAAAGGCAGTAACCACGTGGTCAGAGAAAGAAACTGCTGCCGACACAGCAGTGAATCTGTACACTTACTGCCTTGCTGTTTGAGTTCAAGTATCTCTGGACATCGGGACAAAAATTAACAAATGCCAAAATTCACAGCTGACCTTGGAGGAACCTGTATGGGAGAGCTCTCAGCACAGGAATAGATACATGCATAGTTTTTAAGTGTAGCCTTGCTGTAAATCTACAATACTGAGAAGAGTGTGTTCTTTATTGATTTTATGTTTTATAGAGATCTGTCTCTGGATTAAATTTAAAAAATATAAGCCTTAAGTATTAAGTTAGTCTGGAGCAGTGTTTTTTTTTTAAAGAGCAATAAGATGGTGCTATTTTCTGGGTCTATAGATTGTGAAGGAACAAGATGGTCATTAGTGGAGTGATGTGCTCTTCCTGTCGGATATGGGAGTTTAGGGAGAGTTTCCATGTTACTGATGTTTATGCCTACAGGAAGTGTCGTTGGTTGCGAATCCTATTAGATTGCATGGGTCATTTAGAGCAGCAGTTGGAGATAATAAGGATTTTACAAGAGCTATGGGGTGTGCTGGATGGCAGTTAGAGGAAGGGAGAAAAGTCTGGTAGATGGGTTAACGCCAGGAAAGGTAGGAGGAGTAGATGGATTGCCACAGGAGACTCCTGCACTATCCCCATTTCAAACAAGTATACTGTTTTTGAAAATGTAAGGGGTGATGGACTCTCAGGGGGATACAGCATGAACAGCAAATTTCTGATACTGAGAATTACTCTAATGTAATGAGGCATACATCGGATTCCAAGTGATCGATTGTGATGGGGACTGTCTAGTCAGAGGGCACAGAGAGATGTTTCTGAGGCTGGCAGTGAGAAATCAGAATGGTATGTTGCCTCTCTGGTGCCAGGATCAGATATTTTGGAGAGGTTGTAGGATGTTCTCAAAGGAGAGATAGATCAGCAGGAGGTTGTTGTAATGTTGGGACTAATGACGTAGGAAGGGAAAATGATGAGATTCGGAAGGGAGAATATAGAAAGTTAGGTCTGAGTTTAAAAGGGAGGACCTTGAGGGTAATAATATCAGCTTACTCTTGGTGCTATGAGCTAGTGAGGGTAGGATAGGAAGATTAAGCAGATGAATGCATGGCAGGGGAGAAGGGTTCACACTTTTGGATCATTTGAATCTCTTCTGGGGTAGAAGTGACAAGAAGGACAGATTGCACCTGAATTGGAATGGGCAGGGAGATTTGCTAGAGCTGCTGAGGGTGGTTTAAACTAGTATGGGGTGGGGGTGGGGTGGCATGGTTTGTGTCCCAGGGAAATACTGAGGAATGAGATCAATCTGAGACAGGTACAGTTGGAAAAAGGTGTGAGTCAAACAGTCAGGACAGGTAGGAACAAAGCAGAGAACAAGGTAGGACTGATAAATTAAACTGCATTTACTTCAATGCAAGAGGCCTAACAGGGAAGGCAGATGAACTTAATGCTTGGTTAGGAACATGGGGCTGGGATATCATAGCAATTACAAAGATGTGGCTCAGGGATGTACAAGATTGACAGCTTAATGTTCCAGGATACAAATGCTACAGGAAGGATAGAAAGGGGGCAAGAGAGGAGGGGAGTAGTGTTTTTGATAAAGGACAGCATTACTTAGGGAGGATATTCCTGGGAATACATCCAGGGAAGTTATTTGTGTGGAACTGAGAAATAAGAATGGGATGATCACCTTTTTGGGATTGTATTACAGACACACACATCTCCCCACCCCCCCCCCCCCCCCCCCCAAATAGTCAGCAGGAAATTGAGAAACAAATTTGTAAGGGGATCTTCAATTATCTGTAAGAATAATGGGATGGTTATGGTTGGGGAATTTTAACTTTACAAGCATACACTGGGACTGCCAAAGTGTTAAGGGTTTAGATGGAGAGGAATTTAAGCGTGTAAAAGAACGTTTTCTGATTCAGTATGTGGATGTCCTTACCAGAAAAGCTGCAAAATTTGACCTACTCTTGGGAAATAAGGCGGGGTGGGGTGACAAAGGTGTCAGTGGGGGAGCGCTTTGGGGCCAGCAACCATTATTGTGTTAGTTTTAAATTAGTGGTAGAAAAGAATGACTAGATTTAAATATTGAAGTTCTAAATTAGAGGAAGGCCAATATTTTGACGATGTTAGGCAAGAGCTTTCAAAAGTTTAATTTGGGGCAGGTGTCCACAAGTAAAGGCATAGCTGGAAAATGGGAAGCCTTCAAAAATTAGAATGCGAGTCCAGAGAGAGTATGTTAGGGTGAAAGGCAAGGCAAGTAGGTGTAGGGAACGCTGGATGACTAGAGAAATTGAGGTTTTGGTTAAAAAAAAAGAAGGAAGCATATGTCAGGTATTGATAACAGAGATTGAGTGAATCCTTAGAGTATAAAGGCAGTAGGAGCATGCTTAGGAGGGAAATTAGGAGAGCAAAAAGAGACATGAGATAGCTTTGGCAAATAGGGTTAAGGAGAATCCAAGCAGATTTTTAAAATATATTGAGGACAAAAGAGAGTGAATGGGGTCCCTCAAAGATCAGCAAGGTACTCTATGTGTAGAACCGCAGGAGTTGGGGGAAGACTCTAAATGAATATTTTGAATCAGTCCTTACTGTGGAGAAGGACATGTAAAATACAGAATTTGGGGAAATAGATGATGACATCTTGAAAAATGTCCATATTACAGAGGAGGAGGTGCTGGATGTCTTAAAATGCAGAAGAGTGGATAAATCCCCAGGACCTGATCAGGTGTTCCCTAGTACTCTGTGGCAAGCTAGGGAAGTGATTACTGGGCCTTGGTTAGGTATTTGTATCATCAACAGTTATAGGTGAGGTGCAAGAAGACTGGAGGTTGCCCTCCAATGAGGTGCCACTATTTAAGAAAGGTGGTAAGGAAAAGCCAGGGAACAATAGGTCAGTGAGCGTGACATCGGTTGAAGGGAATCATAAGGGACAGGATTTACATGTATTTGGAAAGGCAAGGACTGATTGGGATCATCAGCGTGGGAAATCATGTCTAACTAACTTGATTGAATTTTTGAAGATTTTAATGAAGAAGATTGATGAGGGCAAATTGGACATGATCTATATGGGCTTCAGCAAGGTGTTCAACAAGGTTCCTCATGGTAGATTAGTTAGCGAGGTTAAATCTCATAGAACACAGGGAGAACTAGCCATTTGGATACAGCACTGGCTGAACGGTGGTGGTGGAGGGTTGCTTTTCAGATTGGAGGCCTGTGACCAATGGTGTGTCACAAGGATCGGTGCTGGGTCCACTGCTTTGCATCATTAATACAAATTACTTGAATGCGAATATAGGAGGTAGAGTTAGTATGTTTGCAGATGACTCCAAAATTGGAGGTGTGGTGGACCGTGAAGAAGGTTACCTCAGATTACAATGGGATCTTGATCAGATGGGCCAATGGACTGAGGAGTGGCAGATAGAGTTCAGTTCAGATAATTATGAGGTACTGCATTTTGGTTTGGCAAATCAGAGCAGGACTTGTACACTTCATGGTAAGGTCCTGGGGAGTGTTGCTAAACAAAGACCTTGGCGTGCAGGTTTATAATTCCTTGAAAGTGTAGTTGCAGGTAGATAGGATAGTGAAGGAGGTGGTTAGTATGCTTTCCTTTATTGGTCAGACCATTGAATACAGGATTTGGATAGTCATGTTGCAACTGCACAGGGCATTGGTTAGGCCACTTTTGGAATAATGTGAGGGTTTGAGCTACAAGGAGAGGCTGAATAGGCTGAGGCTATTTTCCCCTGAAGTATTGGAGGCTGAGGGGTGACCTTTTCTAGAGGTTCGTAAAATCATGAGGGGCATGGATAGGGTAAATGGACCAAGTATTTTTCCCTGGGGTGGGGGAATCCAGAACTAGAGGGCATAGGTTTAGGGTGAGGGGGGAAAATTTAAATGGTCCCAAGGGACATCTTTTTCACACAGAGGGTGGTGTGTGTGTGGAATGAGGTGCCAGAGGAAATGGTGGAGGTTAATTTTAAAAGGCATCAAGATGGGTATATGAATGAAAAGGGTTTAGAAGGATATGGGTCAAGTGCTGGCAAGTGGAACTGGATTTGGTTAGGATATCTGGTTTTCATGGGCAAAGGGTCTATTTCTGTGCTGTATGTCTCTACAACAGGTGACAGGGGAGCACTTTGGAACCAGTGACCATAGCTCTATTGATTTTAAAATGGTTATGGAGAGGGACAAAACCTATCCACAGGTTCATGTTCTAACTTGTGGCAAAATGAATTTTAATGAAATAGTCAGGAGCTTGCAGGAGTTGTTTGGAGTGGTTTGTTTGCATTCAAAAGGATTTCCAGGCGGGAGGCCTTTAAAAGTGAGTTAGTTAGTGTTTAAGGTCTATGTGTTCCTGTAAGGGTGAAAGGCAATATTAAAGGAATAGGGAACCCTGGATGACAAGACATATTGAGGCTTTCATTAGAAAAATGAAGGAGGTATGGCTCAGGTACAGGCAGCTGGCATTGACGGAATCCATGGAAGTTAATAGGGGATACAGGAGTTGACTGAAGAAGGGAATCAGGAGGGTGAAAAGGGGGGATGAGATAGCTTTGGCTGAGAAGATTAGGGTGACTCCAAAGAAGTTCTTTAAGTATATTAAAGGAAAAAGAATAACTATACAGAGAGAATTGGCCCCCTCAAGGACCAAAGTGAACATGAATGTGTAGAATAGCAGGAGATGGGTGAGGTTTCAATGAATATTTCTTCTGTTTACTGTGGCGAAAGACATGAAGAATTGGGGAAGTTAGTGGTGATATCTTGAGGACAGTCCATATCACAGTAGAGGAGGTGTTGGATTTATTAGAATGTATGAAGCTGGATAAATCTCCCGATCGTGACCTGATGCATCCAAGAAAATTGCAAGAGGCTAGAGAAGAAATTGCATGAGTCCTGGCTGATATTTTTGCGTCATTGTTAGCCATGGGTGAGTTTCCAGAAAACTGGAAGGTACTGAATGTTGTGCCCTTATTCAAGAAAGGCTGCAAAGAAAACCCTGGGAATTGTAGACCAGTAAGCCTAACATCTGTGGTAGGTAAGTTACTTGAGAAGATTCTGAGATAAGTTATGCATACATTTAGAAAGACCGGGTTTGATTAGGAATAGTAAGCATGGCTTTTGGATTGATGATCAGAAGCAGAGGGTAATAGTGGAAGGATGCTTGTTGGACTGGAGGCCTGTTACTAGTGGAGTGCCTCTGGTTGGTGCTGGGCCCTTTGCTGTTTGTTATCTATATTAATGATTACGATGAGAATGTACAGGGCATGATTAGTAAGTTTGCAGATGACACTGAAATAGGAGGTATTGTGGACAGTAAGGAAGGTTGTCAGAAATTGCAGCAGAACCTTGATCAGCTGGGCAAGTCAAATCAAGGCAGGATTTTCATGGTGAATGGTAGGGCCTGAAAAGGAGTGGAGTGGAGCACAGGGATTTTTTTTGCTTTCTCTTTTTTTTTCTTTTTCCCCCCACACTATCGCCTAAGTGCGGTAGTGCTTATTTTTCCCAGCACCCATGTCAAATATGTGCAGGTGTCAGACATAGTGAAGAACAAGAGCAGAGGGATCTTGGAGTTCAGGTGCACAGTTCTCTGAAAATGGAGTCACAGGTAGCTAGGGCGTGAAGAAGACTTTTGGAACAGTGGCCTTCATTCAGGGCATTGAGTGAAGAAGTTGGGAAGTTGCATTGAGGTTGTTATGGATGTTAGTGAGACTGCATTTGGAGTATTGTGTTCAGTTTTCTTCACTTTGCTTTAGAAAGAATGTTATTAAAGTCGAAAGCGTGCAGAAGCAATTTATAAGGATGTTGCCAGGTCTGAAAGGTCTGAGTTATAGGGAGAGCTTGGGACAAACTGGGACTTCTTTAGACTGTAAGAGACTGAGGAGGGGGGAATCTTATCGAAATGTCTAAGATCATGAGAGGCATGGATAGGGTGAATGCACTGTCTTTTCCCCAGGGTTGAGGAATCAAGCCTATAGGGTATCAGTTTAAGGTTAGAGAGGAAAGAACAAAAGGTGACATGAGGGGTAACATTTTTACACAGGGTGCTGCCAGCGGAACTGGTTGAGGTAGGTACATTAACAACATTTGAAAGACATTTGGGTAAATACATAGATAGGAAAGGTTTAGAAGCATATGGGCCAAGGGGCAGCACGGTGGGCTCAGTTTCCCCTGCGCCAGGGGCCCAGGTTCAATTCGCGCCTTTGGCAACTGTCTGTGTGGAGTTTGCACATTCTCCCCGGGTCTGCGTGGGTTTTCTCCGGGTGCTCCGGTTTCCTCCCACAGTCCAAAGATGTGCAGGTTAGGTGAATTGGCCATGCTAAATTGCCCATAGTACTAGGTGCATTAGTCAGAGGAAAATGTAGGGTAATGGGACTGGGTCGGTTGCTCCTCGGAGTGTCTGTGTGGACTTGTTGGGCCGAAGGTCCTGTTTCCACACTGTAGAGAATCTAACTAATCAAGTGCAGGGAAATGGGGTTAGCGTTGATGGACACTTTGGTGGCATGGACCAGCATGGGCCAAAGGGCTTGTTTCCGTGCTATAGAGGTCTATGACTCTATTAGTGAGCCATATGGATTTTGACAATTGACAATGGTTTCATGGTCATCAGTAGATTATTAATTCCAGGTTTTCTTAATTGAATTCGAATTCCATCATTTGTTATGGTGGGAGTTGAACCTGGGCCCCCACAACATGAGCTGAGTTTCTGGATTAATAGTTTAGTAATAATACAACGAGATCATTGTCTATTCTGCCCTGTCTGATAAACATAAGTTCACTGGTATGCAAGTTGTGCTTTCAAGTTATTGTTGCCTGTGTTTATGCTTTGTGCAAGGTGATGGAAAGCTGCGTATCAAATACATTAGCATCTCATGAATTATGGTGGCAAATCTCAGGTGAATGAGTGGTGCTTTCCAATTACATTATATTTAGAAGTTCTGCTGCTGTGGCACAGAGCTGTACAAAGTCGCAGCTTTGATCAGTGTTCTAAGTTGGCTGATATCAAATATTTCAGCAGTTGAATTGCCACATTTGTCTGTGCTGCTTGAGTTACTGGTGAATTTCATACGGATTCCTATTTATGGTTAGCACTCGTTAATTGGCATTTGCTGAGGCCAACTTGGAAAGTGTATATATTTACAAAGGAAGTGAGGTGTCATTAGGTCTAACTGTGCATACCTGCATAAATATGTAGTAAGTGCATTAATTGCAATTTTTCCTTTTTCAGTGAAGGAACGAACTCCATCAAATGGAAATCTTCATCTAGACACAATTGAAGGCATTGCTTTTGAGAGAGGCTTGCCCCCGGATGTAATTGAGTCACTTCTGGACGTGGTTATGAGTGCCAGACTTGGTAAAATGTTCAATATTAAACTTTATAAATATTAAATAATATTTATAAATGTACAAAATGGTCCCTTACATGGTCACCTTACCAGGATTTTATTTTTCTGAAATGTTAGTTTACTGTTTACATGCAAACCTTCAAATATGACTATTTTATGACATTGATGAAGGTCAGCTTGGCAATGGAGACAGCAGTATCTTTGTTTTTCATAAACCTCCCCTTTTCACCCAAGTAAAATGCTAATCATTTCTATGTTAATTTTCACAGTTGACAGGTTTAATACACGCCTTATAAAGTGCCTTATTCCTGCTTCTGTAGTCCCTGAATGTGCAGTGACAAATGCTATCTCTTGGATGTGTACAAGAAAACCTTCCATCAATGTCCAGGTGAGTCAGAGTAGAAAATAACCAAATTGTAAAAGGGAGCTGACGTAGGCCATATGACTCATTGAGTTAAGCTGATGGCTGATGTTCTACCTCAACTCCACCTTCCTGCCTTATACATTTATCACTTCATTTGTTTTCTATCTGAAAATCTATTGACCCATGTTTTCAATATATTTCATGTGTAAGTATCCACACCCAAAATTCACACCGCTTTGAATTCCTATTGATTAATGAGGAACAGAGGGTATTATATGATAATTTGAAAAGATAGAATATACATGGTATGGGGAAAAGGCAGGCCTAGCCCATCTTTAGTTACACATAGGCACTTGTGCACATTTCCAGCAATAATTATTAGACAGTATTGAAAATCGAGACTCAAATGCTGTTTACGATGTCTCCTGTCTATAACCCAATGCAGGAGGCCCATCTAGTTCGACACAGAGCAGAAATTAAACTTGGTAAAGAAGGAGCATCATATCATAATTTAGAATTAGAATAAGCTGGAAGTAATACCATTACATTAAACAAAAAAATAATGCAATGAACTATCGATGCTGGAAATCTACATTAAAAACAGAAACTCCTGGAGAAATTGAGGAGGTCTGGCAGCATCTGTGGTGAGAAAGCAGAATTAATGCTTTGGGTCAGTGACCTCTCTTCGGAGGTTTCTCCAGCAATTTCAATTTTTGTATTCCATCATATCTCAAAACCTGAGCAACAAAGTTTTTACAGTTTAAAGTTGTGCAATGAAGTTCATGTCCACACTCTCGTAAAACAGTACTTAAATGCTTTTCTTTTTGTGTGAAATCAAGAGTCAAGCAAACTTAATTGAAACATTGGTCTTGTGCAGGAGCTATCATATAGGTCAGCTGCTCACTTTTTGATACCACATGTTTTTGATTTGGAAAAATTGCTAGTTCATTTGATATTATTTTTCCGTAAATTACCATAATTCGATTGTTGGTATTTCGTGGAAGAAATCTGCAGCAAGGGACAAGATGTGTCCAGAGGACCTCTATTATCTGGCATTTGATCATCCAAACATTCGATTAGCTGAACAAAACACTTCCTATCCGTGTCGTTTGGATAACGTAGGTTCGTCTATATTAACTGCTAGCATATTCTGACTTTGTTTACTGTTGCTTCTGTCCTGGTATATGATCTTTACCTACCTTTGCAAAAGGAGAGAATCCTTTGTCACCCTGCTTCCAGTTCCTAAGGGACAGCAATTGTACAGTGCCAGAATACTCATCTTTTAACAATCATCTGTACCTTTAGTTAGTGAACAAAGCCTTCCTTTTGCTGATAAGTTGGGAAAACTGCTGAACATGAATTTAAAAGCAGTCTTCTCTTTGCATTGCCAATAACAAGGCTGTCTTAATCCTGCCTCTATCTGATTGTGGAAATGATCTTCAGCAATGACTTCTTTTGCTGACCTATACTGTAACTTTGAGGACCTAACAGTTTGTCTTTGGTACTTTCTTCAGTTGTATGGAGTTCAAGATATTGTCATTCAAGCTATGAGGTTTGTGCAAGCTCTGTGAAAGAGCCACTTCCCAGATTTTGCCAGAGGCCTAATTTTTTTTCCTCTTAAATTTTTTATCCAAGCTTTTTTATGAAAGTTATTCTTGAACCTGTTTTATTTCCTTCTATGATACTGCAATTCAAATCCTAACAATACTGAATTACACTGCAAATTTGTCTTTTGTGATTTTGCTAATCATATTAATTAATTGAACCCAGGAAGCATGGATTGGGAGCAATTGTTCCATGGTAAAGGCACTATAGACATGTGGAGACTGTTTAAGGAACAGTTGTTGCAAGTGATGAATAAATATGTCTCTCTGAGACGGGCAAGAAGTGGTAAGATAAAGGAACCTTGGATGACGAGAGCAGTGGAGCTTCTCATCAAAAGGAAAAAGGTAGCTTACATAAGGTGGAGGAAGCTAGGGTCAAACTCACCTCTACAGGATTATAGGCAGGCGAGGAAGGAGCTTAAAAATGGTCTGAGGAGAGCCAGGAGCAGGTACGAGAAAGGCTTGGCAGAACGGATTAGGGAGAACACAAAGGCATTTTACATTTATGTGAGGAATAAGAGAATGGTCAAAGAAAGAGTAGAGCCGATCAGGGATAGCAGCCGATCAGGGATAGCATAGGGAATTTGTGTGTGGAATCAAAGGAGGTATGGGAAGCTCTGAATGAGTTTTTTGCTTCTGTCTTTACGAAAGAAACGAACTTTGGAGTGAATGAAACCTTTGAAGAGCAGGTGTGCATGCTGAAATGGATAGAGATAGAGGAAGCAGATGTGCTAAAAATTTTGTTAAACATTAAGATTGACAAGTCGCCAGGCCTGGACCAGATTTGTCCTTGGCTGCTTTGGGAAACGAGAAATCCAATTGCTTCGCCACTTGCGAAGATCTTTTCATCCTCGCTCTCCACTGAAGTCATACCTGAGGACTGGAGAGAGGCGAATGTAATTCCTCTCTTCAAGAAAGGAAATAGGGAAATCCCCAGCAATTACAGATCAGTAAGTCTCATGTCTGTCAGCTGCAAGGTGTTAGAAAGGATTCTAAGGGATAGAATTTATGACCATCTGGAATAGCATGGCTTGATTAAATGCTGTCAACACGGCTTTGTGAGGGGCAGGTCATGCCTCACAAACTTTATTGAGTTCTTTGAGGATGTGACTAGAAAAGTTGATGAGGGTTGAGCTGTGGATGTGGTGTATATGGACTTCAGCAAGGCATTTGATAAGGTTCCCCATGGTAGGCTCATTCAGAAGGTCAGGAGGAATGGGATTCAGAGAAACATAGCTGTCTGGATACAGAATTGGCTGGCCAACAGAAGACAGCAAGTGGTAGTAGAAGGAAAATATTCTGCCTGGAAGTCTGTGGTGAGTGGTGTTCCACAGGGCTCTGTCCTTGGGCCTCTGTTGTTTGTAATTTTTATTAATGACTTGGATGAGTGGATTGAAGAATGTGTTAGCAAGTTTGCAGATGACACAAAGGTTGGAGGTGTCGTTGACAGTATGGGTTGTAGGCTGCAGCGGGACATTGACAGGATGCAGAGAGGTGGCAGATGGAATTCAATCTGGATAATGCGAGGTGATGCAATTTGGAAGGTTGAATTTGAAAGCTGAGTCCAGGATTCTTGGCAGTGTGGAGGAACAGAGGGATCTTGGTGTGCATGTACACAGATCCCTTAAAATGGCCACCCAAGCGGACAGGGTTGTTAAGAAAGCATATTGTGTTTTGGCTTTCATTAACAGGGGTATTGAGTTTAAGGGTTGTGAGATCTTGTTGCAGCTCTATAAAACTTTGGTTAGACCGCACTTGGAATACTGCGCCCAGTTCTGGTCACCCTATTCTAAGAAAGATGTGGATGATTTGGAGATGGTTCAGAGGAGGTTTACCAGGATGCTGCCTGGACTGGAGGGCTTATCTTATGAGGAGAGGTTGACTGAGCTCGGACTTTTTTCATTGGAGAAAAGGAGGAGGAGAGGGGACCTAATTGAGGTATACAAGATAATGAGAGGCATAGATAGAGTGGATAGCCAGAGTCTATTTCCCAGGGCAGAAATGAATAACATGAGGGGTCATAATTTTAAGCTGGTTGGAGGAAAGTATAGAGGGGATGTCAGAGGTGGGTTCTTTACACAGAGAGTTGTGAGAACATGGAATGCATTGCCAGCAGCAGTTGTGGAAGCAGGGTCACTGGGGACATTTAAGAGACTGCTGGACATGCAGATGGTCACAGAAATTTGAGGGTGCATACATGAGGATCAGTGGTCGGCACAACATCGTGGGCTGAAGGGCCTGTTCTGTGCTGTACTGTTCTATGTTCTATCTTAAATTAATATTTGCCAGTAACTAAGCCTTCTGTTACTGGAAACCACATTAACTATCAAAATGATTTAAAGTTTTGAAAAAGCTCAATTGAATCTCATTTAATTTTCGCTGCTGAGAAGAGAGCAGCCGGCTTTCTCATGTCTGTCCATGTAACTGAAGCCTTCCAACTCTGTCATCATGCTTGGAAATTTCCTCTGCATTGTTTGGGCAGAATGTCAATATCTTCCACAGTTTAGACCCAGAAATGATCATACAGTTTTCAAAAGATTTGTGCTGTCTACCTTATTTTTGTGTGCTGTGACTTTTATAAAATCAGTATGCCTTTTTAAACAGCTTTCTCCATTTTTCAAAGATATATGCATTTCCACCCTTTCTAAGCTAAATATATCTCAAATTGTTCTTCTACATTGTTCTTACCCAACTGAATGATGCAGATGTAATGGGCCCCTTTATGCTGGAAACATTCCATGAATTATGTTATGCTATTTTGTGTAAGCTGCATCTGCTATATATCTGTATCACTCGCTTATGACCTCCTTTAATCGTCCTACCTGTTTGGTGTGATATTTCAGAGAATCCTTATTATTCAGATATGTCTGTAAGTTACTTACTTGAAGTGCTACATTTGCCTTCACATTGAATGCTTGCAACCCTTCCTGCTGTTGTACAATTCAGTGGTGGATTAGCATTAGGAAGAAAGATAATTAGTAGAAAGGTTCACCAGTGGTGGATGAGTGTAAAGGCTTATGATGAAAAATGTTACAGGGATTAATATCCCATTATGCCAGATCTTGCACGGAATGATCAGTTTCTATTTCTGAGATAGGAATCTGAGATCCTACTGACTGGGTAGGTGGATGGGTAAGAAATGTAGGATGAATGAGCCTGAAATTGGGTAACTTGGAAAGGTGAAAATAGATCTATAGATGAGCAAGGGGTTCTTTGCACCCTTTTCATCCAGTAATATGTGGTGGTCACATTCTGACCTCAGTCAAAAGTTGTTTGTTCAAGTCCTAATCCAGAAATTTGATCTGATCATCTGGGTTTGCGTTCCACTGCTCTACTGAAGGAGTGTTGCACTGTCTGAGATGCTATCTTTCAGATAGATATTGAACTGAAGGCCTCACCTACTCTCTGTCAGGCATGCCATGACGATCCAAACACGAACCAAGGAAGAGCAGGGAGTTGTCATTATTGTTTCAGCCAACATTTATCTCTGTCTGAATCTCTGAAACATATTATCTAGTTATTATGTTATTGCTGTTTTGTGGAATCTTGCTTTGTACAAATTGATTGTCCAGGTTCCCACACCAAACAATTATTCACTTTAAAAATACTTCATTATCTGGAAGGTGTTCTGGAATTTGGACATTGGCTTTTGGGTTCTAGCAATATGTCAAGAGATTCTGGTGTCTGAGAACATTATAAAGAGTTCTGGAAAAAAGTTTTGCAGTGTTTGATGGATTGCTCAGAGAAAGGATCTTGGACTTGGAACTATTAAGACCCTTAAAGATTTGGGGACGTGATAGTTTTGTGACCAGTGTACGGGGTCTAGAGTTTGTGAGCATGTTAAAGACAGAATGCTGGAGTTTTTAAGTATAGGAAAGAATTTGAGGATGGTCAGTGAGAAGGGAAATATTTCTGCAAAAAGGAATGAACAGCAATACTCATTTGCATGAAAATGGTCAACAGCTAAACAACATTGATTCTAGGAGCATGCTGTGGTAAGAGTTAGAAGTTGTGATACCTGACAAATAAATTTAGTGAGATTAATTAACAGAATTGAATCAACTTGATATGCAATTGAATAAAAATAGATTTTCTTAGCTTTCCTCAAGAGTTATAGAATCCCGACAGCCCATCGAATCTGCACCAGTCCTCTGAAGAGCATCTCCAGACTCTGTTTTTTCCCTTCCTCACCCCCCTGCATTCGACACTATTCCTGTACCAATGCTAATGCACTTAGCCTGTACATCTGTGAACACTACAGATGCTATAGCATAGCCAAACCACTGAATATGAACATCTTACGACTGTGGGAGGAAAACTGAGCAGCCATAGGAAACCCATGTAGACACTGTGAGAACATGCAAACTCTACATAGACAGTCATCGAAGGCTGGGATCGAGCCTGCAGATACAAGTTCAAGTACGACCTACTCCAGAGGTGTGCATTAACGTTGTTGAACAAGATTGTTAGAAAAATGTCTCTTTTTTTTTGGAGCACGAGGGATAAGAGTCTAGATCTCCTTGTCCAGAGGTAGGGGCACAACAATGTGCCTCAAGATCCCCATTTAACAACACTTAACATTAATTGAACATCACCTGACTATAAGTTGATTTATCTCCTTTGCAGGTGCTGTTTATCAGATGGTTATTAACCGTTTTTGATCTTTTGGATTCAAAGAAGCAATTGCATTCATTGTATGGCATCATTTTCTTCTACCTTCAAAATGACAAGTTGGTAAGAAATGCTATATTTTCTCCCTGATTAAGTGATGTGGATACAGTGGACATAACTTGATGCTAAGTAGGGTGGAACTGTAACCTGATAATTGACCAAAGCTATTAACTTTGCACAATGTAAGAAAGGCACTCTATTCTTATAATTGGAATAGCTAGTTGAATATTTTGGAAGTGTAAAGGAGAACATTACCAAGGTTGAAAAGAGGGCGTATGTGTCGAGCATTGGAGCCCAGGAAGAATCTACCAGTTTTGATGTTGAAAATGTCATGTAAGATAGCAGGGTCGTGTTCCAGATTTTCACCATCCTTTTATGGAGGGAAAGTGCTTCTTTTATTTATTAAATAATGTAGCTCTATTTTCAAGAGAATATCCTCTTGCTCTGTCCTTACCTGTGAATATCTCATCTAACACTTTAGTTTATTCAATTAAACCCTGTTCAAGCTTCTAAACACAACAGTCATGGTTAAATAATTTGTGCTGTAAACACCTAATGACATTTTTGTTTCTTCAAATAAGAGCTCATGCTAATTAATTAAGTATTTTGGGCACATGTCAATTTGTTTTTAATGTGCCGCATTACTTTACCGTGAATCTTTAGACTACATGTAATCAAATTTGATTATAATGTGTAATAACAGCTATTTAGCACGCAAAGAAAACTTAGAATGATATAGTTTTACAACTATTCTGTCTAAAATCGTTCACATCAAAATATTTACTTTTTGATTTTTTTGAACTGTGCTTCAGACAATATTTCTTTTTTTTGTTTTAGTGTCCATATATATGTCATCTATTGTACCTGCTAACTAAAAAGGAAAACGGTAAGTAACAAAAGTAGCAGCAAAACATGCCATTGCAATGGCAATGTCTCTTGTTATCAATAAGTAGAGAATCAAATTGTAACTCTTGTGATCTGTGATCTAAGTACATTCTTTCTTAATTATGATTAGGAACACATTTCCAGTAAGGTGGATGGTGTTCAATGCAAGGTAGAGGGATGACAGCCAAATTATTCAATTGAAACGCAGCATTTTCTTTGCTCAGTTGAGCCACATGAAATACTTTTTTTCTGTATTACTCAATGCAGTTCATAGTTTAATAACAACAGGATTGACCTGGTTAAAAATGTTTGTCATTTGAGAAAATGTATTTGATCTTGGTTGATAACTATGATGCCTGAGAAACCAAAAATAGATTTTGATAAAAATGCCAGTGGAATGTCGCAGATGTCCGGATCAGGATACAAAATAAACTGCAACCCTATTGCACCTTTTTGCTTGTTCTATTTCGTAGCATGAAATTTTAGCGGCATGTTGTTTTATAATAACTGCATGCAGTCATACTCAGAAGTAACGTACAAAAACTATATACATTTCTTCACAGTGATATGATTTTTAAAAGAAGATGACAAGCAAGATTTGAGAAGATTTATAGCTCAGATTGAGTTTCTGGATGTAGGTTTGCTCACTGAGCTGGAAGGTCCATTTTCACACGTTTCGCCACCCGACTAGGTAACATCTTCAGTGGGCCTCCAGGCGAAGCACTGTTGACAATTCCTGCTTTCTATTTATATAAATAGAAATAGAAAGCAAGAATTATCAACAGTGCTTCGCCCGGAGGCCCACTGAAGATGTTACCTAGTAAGGGTGATGAAATGTCTGGAAATAAACCTTTCAGCTCAGCAAACAAACCTACATCCAGAAGATGCTGAAAATGTGTTGCTGGAAAAGCGCAGCAGGTCAGGCAGCATCCAAGGAACAGGAGATTTGACGTTTCGGGCGTAAGCCCTTCTTCATGCCCGAAACATCGAATCTCCTGTTCCTTGGATGCTGCCTGACCTGCTGCGCTTTTCCAGCAACACATTTTCAGCTCTGATCTCCAGCATCTGCAGACCTCACTTTTTACATCCAAAAGATGACAAGTCAGAAGAATTATATATTAGATGGAATGTGGACAAAGAAATAATTCTTTTACAGAAATTTTCAAAGGGTAGAGTTGCATGGGGATTAAGGCGAGAATTCCAAAGTGTTGAATTCTAAGAGACTGAACTCACAGCTGCCAATGGTGGAAGGAAGTTGGAGAAGATAATCTGGAAACCAGTGTCAAACAAGTGATGAATTCTGGATAGACAGGTGAATTTTCGAGACAATGGAAATGACCATGGAGAGATTTACATTTAAGAAAAGTTTTAAATTTAATGGTCAGGAGCCAGATTAGCAAGGACAAAAGCCAGATGAGTTGGACTTGGTGCAGGATTGGATATTGGCAGCAATGTCTGAGTGAATTGAAATCTGAGAGTAAAGTGTCAGACTGACAAGAAAATTGAAATAGTCAATGTGGCAGTGACATAGGCATAGACAAAGGTTTCAGCAATATATTGCTGAGATTGGGCTTTTGATGTCCAGTGTTTATAGGTGGTAGTATACATTCTTGTGTGACAAGAGTTTGAAGCTAATGTTTGTGTTGAATAGGATAGAAGGTTGTGGACAGTCTGGATCAGCATCAGGACAACATATAGAATGTGTGATAAAATTAGTTTGTAAAACTCTGTATACACATGCTATGTTGAACATTATGTGAGATTCACAAAAGCAGTTTGTGTCATTAAGGTCAAAAATCATAAACGTGGAAATACTCAAAAATATAGGAGTAACTACTTAGTTTATTGTTGGCAGACTTAATCTCTAGTTATGGATAAGAGAGTTTTCCAAGGCTAGAATGATAACAATTGTGTTTACAATGTGCCAAAGTTTATACTATCGTATGTAAAATCCCATTTGGAAAATACCTTGCCCTCCTCCTGACCGTCTCTCTCGCCCCTCGCACCGTCTCCCTCGCCCCGTCTCCCTCGCTCTCTCTCTCTCCCCCTCTGTCTCTGTCTCTCTCTCTCTCTCTGTCTCTCTCTCTCTCTCTCTCTCTGTCTCTCTCTGTCTCTCCCTTCTCTCTCTCTCTCTCTCCCTTCTCTCCCTTCTCTCTCTCTCTCTCTCTCTGTCTCTCTCTCTCTCTCTCTCTCTCTCTCTCTGTCTCTCTCTGTCTCTCCCTTCTCTCTCTCTCTCTCTCCCTTCTCTCCCTTCTCTCTCTCTCTCTCTCTCTGTCTCTCTCTCTCTTCCCCCCCTCTCCCCCCCCCCTCTCTCTCTCTCTCTCTCTCTCTCTTTCTTCTTTCTTCTTCTCCTCCTCTCCTCCTCCTCCTCTCCCCCCTCCTCCTCTCCTCTCTCCCCCCTCTCTCTCTCCCCCCTCTCTCTCTCCCCCCTCTCTCTCTCCCCCCTCTCTCTCTCCCCCCTCTCTCTCTCCCCCCTCTCTCTCTCGCCCTCTACCTCTCTTGCCCACTCACTCACCCTTGCACCGTCCCTTGCCCTCACCTCTCTCGCCCTCGCCCTCTCTCTCTCTCGCCCTCTCTCGCCCTCGCACCGTCTCTCTCGTCCTTTCTCTAGCCCTCTCGCCCTTGCCCTCTCGCTCTCACTCTCTTGCCTTCGCCCTCTTGCCTTCGCCCTCTCTCGCCCTCACCCTCTCTCTTGCCCTCGCTCTCGCTCTCTCTCTCTATCTCCCCCTCCCTCCCTTTCTCTCTCTCGCTCTCTCTCGCTCTCTCTCTCGCTCTCTCTCGCTCTCTCTCTCGCTCTCTCTCGCTCTCTCTCTCGCTCTCTCTCTCTCGCTCTCTCTCTCTCGCCCTGGCCTCCCCCCAGCCCCTCGCCCTCACCCTCCAACCCCCGCACCTCCCCCTCTCGCGTTACCCCTTCCCCTACCTCGCTCACTCCTCCCATCTCTCACTCCTCCCCTCCACCCCCTTTGATCCCCTTCGTCTTTGCACCCTCACTCTAATGGCATTATTGATTCTGGAGATGTCAAGTAATGCTATGGGCTTCAGTGGTGGAGAGACAAAGGTAAGAAATATGAAGTAGATGGTTCAAATTTAATGATTAGTCAGGAAATTCCTCTTTTATAGAGTGGGGTGCTGATAATTATCACTCGTTTGTGTCTTGATACCAGACTGCAACCTGGGAAACAAGTGATTTGAGAAACAGAATCATTGGCATGAGCCTGTGTCAATTTATGATGTCACCAATTTGCACTATGAGCTTAAAGAGGTCATAGGCTAAGTGTAGATCTTTTGGGTAGCTTCAAAACTAGGCTTGTTTTTGTATCTGAGCTAATCAAATTTGCCTTTGAATCAGCTTGTGTAAATGTCTCTCATTATCTTGAGTCAGAGTCATAGAGATGTACTGCATGGAAACAGACCCTTCGGTCCAACTTGTCCATGCCGACCAGATATCCCCACCAAATCTAGTCCCACGTTCCTGCACCCGGCCCATATCTCCCAGCAGACGGGATTGCGGTGGGTTGGGGACGGACGGACAGACGGGGATGGGGAGAACGGGGGCTGGGAGGGGTTGCAGGGCTATGCGGGCAGTGTGCTGCTGCCTAGTCTCCTGAATGGGGAGCAGACTTCACAGAAAACTCCAAGCCTCGGGGGAAACCATTTAACCGAATAATCAATTATACAAATGAAATTGTGCCCACCCACCTCTTTTGCATAATTGAGGTTCCTTTGTATAGAAATCTGTGTCCAGCAATAGTGGTGACGTCAAGGATCCTAAGTGGCCAAGCATGTTGAAAAAGTTCTCATGACTAGCCAAGAAGTAAAATGCATTGATTATACTCTAGTCATTGTAAAATGTTTAAAAAAATCACAGGGGCATAAAATTGGGTTGAGGCAGAAACTGATAACATATAACTTTTAAAAAAAATATAGAATGTATTGAAAACCTTTGCAATTTTGATGACAATGGAGAAATATGACATTCCATAAATATAAAATTAGATCTTCAGTATTTCTGGATGTTCAATAATTGTGAACTTAGTATATGCTTAAGCCTCATTCATAAATGCACAACTTTTTAAATGCAGACAAAAATGGAAGTTCATGTCATTGAGGAAAATAAGATCATTAGTAGGCTATTCTACCCCTTGAGCCTGTTCCACCATTCTGGACTATGGCTGATCTTTTATCTAAATGTTATTTTTGCTACACTATCCCTGTATTTCTTGATGTTATTAGTAACAACAGATAGGGGTGAAAATGTGTTGCTGGTTAAAGCGCAGCAGGTCAGGCAGCATCCAAGGAACAGGAAATTCGATGTTTCGGGCAAAAGCCCTTCATCAGGAATTTTTAATTTTTAATTCCTGATGAAGGGCTTTTGCCCGAAACGTCGAATTTCCTGTTCCTTGGATGCTGCCTGACCTGCTGCGCTTTAACCAGCAACACATTTTCAGCTCTGATCTCCAACATCTGCAGACCTCACTTTTTACTCGTAACAACAGATAGGGCCAGTATGCTCCATATCTCCTGATATGACTGTTCCACCTTTCCAGAAATTATTGTGGTGAGCCTTTATTGAATTCGTAATGGTTTCAAACTGTGAACAGTTCATCCTGTCAAAGAGCAAAAAATCACTGACATCTTTTGGATTTCTGCATTGATCTGTACATGTGTGGGCATTGGAAGTTGCAGTCAGTTTTACATTTTTATTGCAGCCACAGTCTTGGACATGTCACATCTGTTCCAATTGAAGTTCTGGTTAGAAAATATAGAAATCGATCTGTGCTGTTGTTTAATATCTTCAACTCTTTTGGCAGCAGTTGTGATGAAGTGTAAATTTCCAAGGACTGTTGGATGCAACAAATCTACCTTTCAGTGTGTTATGGACCAGGTCAGATCCCCTCAAAACATTTCAAGAAAGAAGCCCAGACCCTCACTTTGCTAGTTGTTTTAAACAGGTGCAACACAGATATTCAGGATAGATGCAGCTGGTCAAACCCCTTAGTGTTAAACAAAAGAGAATTTATTTCCAAGATTTTCGGATAAAACACAAATAAAAAAGAACACAATACTGAATAACAACCTATCAGAAAATCCAACAGATCATTCTAACTTAATGATGCTGTTCCAAATACTTGCAACCATTCCCATTAACGCACCCCTTGGCAAAAGGTTGAAATCAAATGCAGAGTCTTACAGGAGAGCGTGAGATAGCAGCATGGAATACCCTCTTCTGTGTAACTGTATCATGGATCAGCAGCCACCAAACTGTCTGAGTGCTTTCAGTGAATAGCCAGACTGTCAAAAACCAAATCAAACCAGAGAAAAGCTGAGCTGGGAGAACAGGCCGCTCCCCTTTCATTGTACAAGTGTTTTTTTTTAAACGAGAGCCTTTTGCCTGAGGTAGAATCTGTTAGCCATAATTGAATTGGCTCTAAAATGCATCGAAAGCCAGACTTTCCGGAATCGTTGCTTTTACGACGTCTGAGATAAAAAAAACCCAGGGTCAGCATAACCTTGTTAAAGGAGTAGCATCATCTCAGGTGAGAGTTGAAAGTAGAAAAAAGATGAATAGACGCGCACGTTTTTGAACTGTTTGGTTGTCTATTTATGATAAAATGCCAATTGGGAGATTGTTAAATCATGTGCTACTTGTGTCTTGATATATAATTTTCTTGCCTGAAAGTAAAAAATTTGTAATTCGAACACCTTTGAGAGAGTGGAAAAATAAATTCTCTACAATCATCTTGTATGCAATATGTAACTCCAACATCTGAGATGATGCAATAATCCCTGAATTCTGTTGTATTCTTTTAGATCATTAGCTTTAATTTAAGATTGGCATTTGCTTTTTAACTTTCAAAAATACCATTTTTTAATGTTATATATTCCTGTTATTTCACAGTTAAACGATTCAGAGTCAAGAAGCTGATTGATCTGCAGGCCAAAATGGTACGTTATATGATCTGCTTTTGTGTCATCTTGTAGGTTGATGAGTCTTTGGAATTCTTCCTCAAAAGGCTGAAGAAGCAGAACCTTTGAATACTTTTAACAAAGAGCTGAATTGATTTTCTTTAAGCAAGAAAGTGAGGGGTTATTCGGTGTATCTGGCAATGTGGTGTTGAGATTACAATCAGACAAACTATGATTTTAAAGCAAAACTGTCTTTTCGGTTGAGTGATTCTCCTTCAGAGCTACTTGAAGCTGGGAAAAGGTTGGTATTCAGGCAGAACATTTGGGGGGGAGGGGGGGTGCTGCTTCACCTGGAAGGTGTTTTTGGGACCTTGGATAGTGACTAAATCTGAAATGTTAATTCTGCTTTCTCTCCACAGATTCATAGCATTTTTCCAGCAATCTCTGTTTTTGTTTCTGATTTCCAGCATTCACGGTTCTTTCGGGTTTTGTTTTGTCTTTAAACTATAATCTTCGTTGAAAGGGCTGTCCAAAGGAGCAAAATGGCCCACTCCCACTTGTTAATATGTTTGTATATAAATATGACCAATTAGCCAGACTACTGAATGGCATGTGGAGAAATGTTTAGGTGATTAGTTTGATAGGTTGCCAAATTTAAACTCTTGCATGGAGTACCATTGTAATGGAGTACATCAGACTATTTTGGCTTGGTTGAACAAACAAGTGTAACAGTAGATTAAGGGGCCAGGAAGTGGAAAGTACTAATAAGGACAATGAAGAAGAGAGATGTACTCACTGTTTTTAGTATTTTATAGTATATAATTCTACATTTGCTAACATCAGTTATTTTACTGAATTACATGCCAACTCTAATTGAGTATTCTGGCTGGCACTTCTCATGGTGACCATAATATTGCAAACACAACAGAGTTTTATGCAGAATGTGAATACTCTGAATACACTATGCAAGCAATAAGAGCAGGCAAACAGCAAGTGCAGCTGTGATATGGGGGGAAAAACAGCAGGATCAAAGTTTTGACTCACTTAGGAGCAAAGCATCATAAATAAAACAGTCAAGTTTCAGCACTGTTGTTTATAATTGATCCAGGGGATAAATCTCCCCAGTTATGTAAAGAGGGAATTGGATTTATTGAGCAGCAAAGCTGAAATCACATGTGTACAAAATATAAATGAGAAACATTACCTCGAGTTTGTGAGGTCGTCTGTTGCACTAAGAAAACAGACCCTTCCTGTATAGTTGTGTAATGTGATCTATTCTAAAATTTTGACAGGTCCAAAAATGTATCTCCAAAGGCCTTTTATTTCTCTATTGTGTGCAATCCCCTTTGCTCAGTCATGCAGTGGAATTTCTTTTTTTGTCCTCCCCCATTAAGTTCCTTTAATCTATTTTCTTAACTTTGAAACTTAACATTTTTTTTTCTTTTTTTGTCCAAGATAGGGAATATATCCTCACTGTCCTGACAATGTAATTATGATCAGATTTTTAGGGGGGAAAAAAGTGTTGAAAGCTGCCACTTTTTAGTCAAAGTTTTTGTTATATCACAGGAAAATTGGATTAAACAGAAAAATGAAATAAATATGCACACAGAGGAGCAAGTTTAATGTAAATTACGAATCCTATTACCAATTTGTTCAATTTCATCTTGCATAAATGCCCATTCATTTGTGGGATTGTCTCACTTGAGCATTATCAATATGTTTTGAAATGAAAGCTAGCACAACCTTGATTTTAATGTACTCTTGAGGAAATTCAGTTAAAAACTTAGCAGTTCTTAAGTTAGCTGTAAATTGAACTATGTAGTTAGTAACTCAAATTTGATCCTTGTATCTTTATCTCAGATACACAACATGGATATTTCTGAAAATAACATGTTTTTTTTAGATTAGATTAGACTTACAGTGTGGAAACAGGCCCTTCGGCCCAACAAGTCCACACCGACCCGCCGAAGCGCAACCCACCCATACCCCTACATATACCCCTTACCTAACACTACGGGCAATTTAGCACGGCCAATTCACCTGACCCACACATCTTTGGACTGTGGGAGGAAACCGGAGCACCCGGAGGAAACCCACGCAGACACGGGGAGAATGTGCAAACTCCACACAGTCAGTCGCCTGAGGCGGGAATTGAACCCAGGTCCCTGGCGCTGTGAGGCAGCAGTGCTAACCACTGTGCCACCGGGTAAACTTTTCACATTCACTCATCGGAATATTGTGCAAGAGTATCAATTCAATCATCCTTTTATACCACTGTGTTGCTTCAATAGACAATTGAACCATACACAGCATCCACACCAGAAACTCACTTAAAGGAAAGGGTGAAACAATGCAATTAACCGTGCCAGTAAATGTGTTAATCTCTCTGACTCGTGTTATCTGAAACCTTTAGCAAAAACTTTCAGTTTATACTCAACTCAGTAGTTTTATGGACACCATTACTGAAACTAACTATTTTTAAAATTGCAGTTTTGTTTAGTTCATAAATTGAGTTCAAGTTGAACTATAGTAGCAGTATTTGGACTTGTGTCTCTAGACCATTAGCCCAGACTTTTACTTTTGTTACTGGACTAATAATCCAGTCTGCTACCAATCCCAATGTACATACATGCTCACATTTCTTTTTCTGTGTACTGCATTCTGTGATTTTGTTCAACTCAATTGTGAAGTTGAAACATATTTGTCAGTAATGTTGGGTAGTGAGCAATGATGGGTTACTGACTGTGATCCTGGTGATGCAAAGGAAAAATCAAGTGGGTGGGCACTAATCAGAGCACAACAGAAGTATGTTGAGGAACCCAGTACTCACGATTTTGAACTTCCACCTGGATAGTGTCACTCCACATTGTGTCAAAGAAGGGTTGAATTTCGGAATGCAGGTAAATTAGGTACAATGTAGTAGCCTAAGTGCTTGGCATACTTAGAAAAAACAGTCCTTTCTGTGTAGCATCTTTGATGATCAAATTTCATTAAACTACAAGTTAATCATAGAGCAGGGCAAAAGAGACAGAACCCCAAGTCTACTTCAACTGGAATTGGATTCATACCCTACACTCTTGGCAACAATCTGAGTTACAATGTAAATGTCTAACCAACTGAGGTGTGTCTCTCTCATGCACACATGCGCACAAACACACCGTAAGAATAGCTACTGAGTATACAATTAAGCAGCCATTTCTTACTACAAGATCTTCTGAAACTGGGAACTTCATTTGGAAATAATGTCTTTTCCTATCCCTTATAATTATGTTGAATGGAGTTCGTTAATGTGAACTAACCCTGATTGTAGACTTGATCTTGGTATACTTCATCAGTGGTCCTCAGTTTATTAAAGCAGAAGTGAACCGCAGAAAAGGAGGAGGATCTATTGCCACCATAATGATAACACACAGATTTGTTAAGGTGAGGGGCTCAGGACAACATATCATGTTGTGACAGACCATGTCGTTGTGGCAAAAGCATGTTATTTCTTTAGCCAGTTAAAGGGGGATCAAAACAAACCAGAAAATGGTTGAAATACTCAGCAGGATAGACAGCATCTGTTGGAACAGAACAGATTTATTTTGCTGAACTTGTCACGCTTGTGTGGACTTATTATTTTTAAATAAATGTCATTTAACCTGAGTGTTTTGAAGTTTTTCGCCATGTGTTTTTTTTCTGCCTTGGTAAATGTAGAGTGGGCCTCATGATTCTCATTGAAAAATTAAATGGTTTCAGATGACATAACCTGTGAATGGCTGCTAAACTATGATATGTGAAGTAACTGCACAGAGGCTGGTAACCTGTCACCAAGTCACCCTTTATTTGCTTGTGCACAGTAAAGAGACTGTGGCCAGCTAGCTCAGACTCCGTCCTCTGAACTGAGGAGATTCGAAGCTCCTGTTTTGTTTTGTTTCCCCTACACTACTGCCGTACAGCGTATGGCAGTAGTGCTTATATTCCCCAGCACCCATGTTAAATGTGTGAAGGTGCATGACACAGTGAAAACACCAAGTGTCAAGAACTTTATTAATATTCCACCACCAGTAAAGACACCATGTGGCCAAGGAACCAGCGACAAGCAAAGCCTGGAGCGAGCAATGCTTATTTTGAAATAAAAGTGAAAGGAAAGATAGGGAGTAAATCAAAATTGAATTTGAAGGGGGACATTAAGCACTGCACTCCCTGTGGTGCCCACCTCTCCCTGACGGTGTTGACAGTATTGGTGGACACCATTTGCTCCTTCTCCAGGGACACATGGGCCTGAACATATCAGGATCTGAGTGTAAATTTTGACTTGAGGAAAAGTCTCCTTTTGTCACATGTAGGATTTGAGAAATAAATTTGTGTATCTTTAATTCACTGAGTGTGGATCCACAGCATAAACTGTCAATATAATGACAGTTGAAGCCAGAGGATGACTTTTGTCACCACTGTTGTAGCCATTATGCTATTGATATTGAGAGTGAGACCCATTTTTGGAATCTCTGAAATGAAATGTCACACTGCATCTAACTGTTTGTCCTGATGAAATTGGATTCCTGCAATTAGTACTATTCATTCTGATATATTCCATTTTCATTTCAGTAAGCTAAGATTTGGTGCAGTCATCATTTTTGTCTGAATAGCGTAAGACTTAAATTCATTAAGGAGCAATAGGCAATTGGCCATATTTCGACTTGACTAAAAGCTGGCAGTTATCACAGAAAAATAACCACCTGCCCAGAAGTGGTTAATAACATCTCTGAGCAGGTTAATTAAATCTAACCTATTTAATGAGGGCTTTTCTGGTATAGTTATAGTAACCCTTTTTCTGGACAAAGAGACCTAGGTTCAATGACCACCTGCCCCAGGTGTGCATCATAACATGTCTGAATAGTTTGATTAAAAGTTCCTAATCGGATTTAGCTTTTCGTCTCTCGGGAATTGGAATGTACAAAAGCTTGCCTAGATACCATGAACAGTAGTAAATGCAGAATTGCATATTGTACCTAGGAAAGTTATAATTTTCTTGAATGGGGTGCAGTTCAAATTCTGCAAAGTTATACTAGAATCTGAAAGATTAATTTATGAAGAATGGACGTTCATAGACTTATCAGGTTGAAGGATGATCTAATTGAGACAAAGGAATTAAACAAGATAGATGCTCAAACTATTTTTTCTGGAGTACCTCGGGTAAGCTACATCATCTTAAGATTAGTGGGTCACTCTATAGGCGTGTGATAGAAACTGTCTGATTTCTTTTAAAATATTTACTGTTATTTATTTTTAAGTTTGGTCTTTGGATTTTGGGTTAGTGCCACATGGGCTTTCTGTGCATTCGAAGTTAATAATTTGCAAGAATTTCCGTAATCATGGTGTTTTCCATAATGGTAGCGCTAATGGCTTTTAATTACCTTTGGGGTGTTTTCTGACTGAGCAAGGTTAACTACTGTGAGCATCTGTTAGAAACTGTCAGATGTGTTTTTTTAAGAACTTAGTGGAAAAACCCATAGTTTGGGAGAGAGACTTTTTTTTCCTCAGTTTTACTTTGTTTTGGGCAATTTTCTGAAGTCCTTGGATGGAGGTGGGTTGCATATAGCAGTACTCCTGAGAAGGTGAGAATATTGTGAAACTGGCCTAGCTCAGAATAAAGACCGATAGCTGCAAACCAGAAATGTTGGCATAAAACATGGAAGAGGTCACTTGAAGTTGTGTAAGTTTAACCTCATGTTTATAATAGCTTACAAAGAAGCTATGTGTATCCAGTCAAGGAGTAAATTTCACAGTTATCTTAAACCTTTTGAGTTTTTTGGAAAAGATGTTTTCTTTTGGTGTGAGTGCTGTATTAAGTATGTTTTCATTTTAGAATTTAAAAAGGGTTGTTTTGGGATTAATTAGTTTTTTTTACTGTGTATCTAAAAATCTTTGTGTCTGAATAAAGTACTTATTTATATTTTATCACATTTTGTTCGAGTTGATTAATTTATGTTGTATCGTTAAAACAAAATGTGCAACATTGCGTATTTATTAACAGTGAGATATCACTTCGGTAAAACAAAATCAAAACAAAATATGATCTATCGAGCTATGCTTCAGTCCAGGATATATAAATTCATCATCTGGGATCATCATAACTGAAACTTTTCCCACACAGGACAGTGAAAATTTGAAACCAGTTATATTTAAAGATAATGTGTGCTTAGAATTGAAATTTCCAAAACTGGGATTGTGTTTTTGTTAGGTAAGGATACCAGTAATAAACAACAGAACAGACTTCAGTGATGTGCTCTCTTTCCTGTGTTCCTACTGTTACTTGTTAGAATGAAGAATGGTAACGAAGATCTAAAAACTATAGGTGTACATATTATGCCTTAAATTTGTGAAAAAGATAATAAGCTGACATTGCATACAGATATTGTCATCTATTTTTCAGGGAATGCAATCAAATCTGATGGCTCTTATTTTGCTGTATAAGATCCATGCACCTGAATTTGTATGTTTGACATGTCCTCGACGACTCAAGGTGTGTTGGCTTGAAACTTCATAAAGCATTATATTAATATATACCATTTATTTTTATTTGCTTGTTTTTTTTGTTCAATGCAAAGTGTACATCTACTTTAAGGTGAAATTGGAATCTGGGCTTAAAATACCAACTTTGGATTGTTTTCTTCACTGGGGCCAGTTGGCTAAATGGTTGGTTTGTGATGCAGAGTGATGCTGACAATGTGGGTTCAATTCCCACACTGGCTGAGGTTACCATGAAGGACACTCCTTGATCGTACCATGCCTCAGGTGAGGGGAGAACCCTCTGGTTAAACCACCATTAGTTGCTTCTCTAATGAGAGAGTAGTCCTACCGTCTAGTAGGATTATGACGACTTTACCTTTTACATTTCTGAAAGACAGATTTCTTTTGACTTTGACAGGTTTTCTTTCCTTTGTCAGTAGGAGTTTGAAGTTCTTTAATTGTGACAGCGCAGTGAGAATTTTAGTGGTAGGAATTTTGGAATGAAAAAGTAAATTGTCAGCTAGTCAATATTTTGCTTTTAACAATGGTATGTACCTCATATTTCCTTATTTGTTTTTTAATGATGTCTACAGTTATGAGAGTATTGTCTGCCTGAAGTGTAATTTTGAAGAGCCAGTTGTGAATTTCTTTTACATGAAATTTTGGTTGCATCTAAAACAAATATATTTGGAACCTCGAAATTATTAACTGACAAGTTGGATGAAAACACTCTATCATAGAACATAGAACATAGAGAAGTACAGCACTGAACAGGCCCTTTGGCCCATGATGTTGTGCCGAGGGTTCATCCTAATGTGAAACAAAATAAGTTAACCTATGCACCCCTCAACTCAACTGCTATTCCTTTGCATGTCCAGTAGTCGCTTAAATGTTCCCGATGACTCTGTTTCCACCACCACCGCCGGCAACGAATTCAATCCATTCCCAACTGTCTATGTAAAGAACCTTCATCTGACATTCTCATAAACCTTTTTCCTAATATCTTCAAACTATGACCCCTCGTACCAGTCAATCCTGCCCTGGGGAAAAGTCTCTGCTATTGACTCTATCCATTCCTCTTATTATCTTGTATACCTCGATCAGGTCAATTCTCTTTCTCCTGTCCAGATAGAAAAATCCGAGCTTATTCAATCTCTTTTCACAAAGCAAGCCCTCCAGTCCAGGCAGCATCCTGGTAAACCTTCTTTGCGTCCTCTCCAAAGCCTCTGTATCTTCCCTAATGTAGGAAGACCAGAACTGGACACAATATTCCAAGTGTGGTCTCACCTGGGACTTGTAGAGCTCTAGCAAAACCTCACTGCTCTTAAACTCGATCCCCCTGTTAATGAAAACCAAAACACCATATGCTACCAACCCTATCCACTTGGGTGGCAACTTTGAGGGACCTATGTACTTGTATACCAAGATCCCTCTATTTGTCATCATTACCAAGAATCCTGTCTTTAATCCCATATTGAGCATTCGAGTTCGACCTTCCAAAATACATCACTTCGCATTTATCCAGGTTGAACTCCATCTTCCATTTCTCAGTCCAGCTCTGCATCCTGTTTGTCGTGCTGCAGCCTGCAATAGCCCTCGATACTATCAACAACACCTCCAACCTTGCGTATCATCTGCAAATTTACTAACCCACCCCTCAACCTCCTCATCCAAGTCATTTATAAAATCTACAAAGAGCAAAGGCTCAAGAACAGAGCCCTGTGGGACACCACTCAACACTGACCTCCAGGCAGAATACTTTCCATCTACAACCACTCCCTGCCATCTGTCAGCCAACCAATTCTGAATCCAGATAGCCAACTCTCCCTGTATCCCATACTTGCTGAATTTATGAATTAGCCTACCACGGGAAACCTTATCAAATGCCTTGCTGAAATCCATATATACTACATCTACTGCTCGACTTTCGTCGATCTGTCTTGTCACCTCTTTGAAGAACTCAATAAGATTTGTGAGGCATGACCTGCCCATCACAAAGCTATGCTGACTGCTTTTAATCATGCTATGCTTTTCCAAATAGTCATAACTCCTATCTCTCAGAATTCTTCCCAAAACCTTGCTGACCACAGACTGATTGATTGGTCTGTAGTTGCCAGGAATTTCCCAATTACTCTTCTTGAAAAGAGGAACGACATTCTCTCCTTCCAAT
Source organism: Hemiscyllium ocellatum (assembly GCF_020745735.1). Lineage (NCBI taxonomy): Eukaryota > Metazoa > Chordata > Chondrichthyes > Orectolobiformes > Hemiscylliidae > Hemiscyllium > Hemiscyllium ocellatum. Next base: position 97,834,915 of record NC_083411.1, on the reverse strand, counting down.
ACTTCGATACGACTCCTGTGGAGAGTGAAGGAGCAAATATCTTCATCAGCGGCTTAGCAACCTCCTTCCTCACTTCCCGGAGCAGCCTAGGATAAATCTGGTCTTGCCCTGGCGACTTATCAATCTTAATGTTTTCCAGAATTTTCCGCACATCAACTTCATCAATCTTGATCTGGTTGAGCCTGTATCCCAACTCTTCAAAATTTTCATTCACAACAAGGTCCCTTTCCTTAGTGAAAACCAAAGCAAAAAACCCATTTAAGGCTCAGACTCCTTGCACACGTTCCCTATGCTATTCCTGATCGGTCCTATCTTCTCCCTGATCATTCTTTATTCCTCACGCATGAGTAAAATGCCTTTGGGTTCTCTCTAATCCTTCTTGCCAAACCTTTGTCGTGACCCTACTGACTCTCCTCAGTCCATTTCTGAGTTCCTTTCTAGCAAGCCTGTAATCCTCTAAAGCTGTGCTAGACCCTTGCTTCCTCCACCTTACATAAACTGTCTTTTTCCTGTTGACGAGAAGCTCCCCTGTTCTTGGCATCCAAGGTTCCTTAACCTTATCCCTTCTTACCCATCTCAGAGGAACAAATTCATGCATCACTCGCAACAGCTGCTCCTTAAATAGTCTCCACGTCCCTGCTGTGCCCTTTCTGTGGAACAATTGCTCCCAGTCTGTACTTCCCAACTCCTGTCAGATAGCTCATTATTTCCTTTTCCCCCAATTAAATGTCTTCCCTCGGTAACTACTCCTTTCCCTCTCCAAGGCTATGATATCATAAATCATGCATAGTACAGGAAATGTTATTACTGGATTTTTTCCCAAGATTGACAGGGTTGCGAAGAAGGCATTTGGTATGCTTGCCTTTACTAATCATGCACTGAATATAGTAGTTGGGAAGTCATATTGCAGCTGTGCAGGTCATTCATTAAGTCACTTTTGGAATGCTTCAATTTTGATCTCCTTGGTATAGGAAGGATTTGTTAAACTTGAAAGGATTCAGAAAAGATTTGCAAGGATGTTGTCAAGATTGGTGGGCTTAAGCTATGGGGAGAGGCTGAATAGGCTGGGGCTATTTTCTCTGGAGCATCAGAGGCTGAGGGATGACATTGTAGAGGTTTATAAAATCACGACGGGTATGGATAGGGTGAATAGTCAAGGCCTTTTCCCCAGCGTAAGGAAGTCCAACACTAAAGGGCGGCACGGTGGCACAGTGGTTAGCACTGCTGCCTCACAGCGCCAGAGACCCGAGTTCAATTCCTGCCTCAGGCGACTGGCTGTGTGGAGTTTTCACATTTTCCCCGTGTCTGCGTAGGTTTCCTCCAGGTGTTCCGGTTTCCTCCCACAGTCCAAAAATGCGCAGGTGAGGTGAATTGGCTGTGCTAAATTGTAGGGGAATGGGCCTAAATTGTAGGGGGTGGGTTGTGCTTTGGTGGGTCAGTGTGGACTTGTTGGGCCGAAGGGCCTGTTTCCATACTGTAAGTAACCTAATCTAACATAGGGATGGATAGCATAGAGGACTTGCACAATCAATCAGTTTCAGGAGTTAGGGAGTAGGTTGAAACACAGGACCTAGAGAGAAGTAATCTCAGAAATGCTGTGATACAAGTTGCACCATTTATGCTAAAGCATATCAGGAAGGTAAATCATGGCTTGAGAGATGATGGAAAAGGGAAGGGTTCAGATTTTTGAGACACTGAGTTACTTTTGGGAAAGGAGAAAGCGGTTCAAAAGGGATGGGCTTTACCTGACAGGGTAGAACTAATGTCCTGCCTGAGGGAGAACACAGTACAGTGGGACTGTTTTTAAACTTGTAAAGCAATGGGGTTGGTTGACTAATGAGCCTAATTTTGGAAGCACCAGAGAAGGTGAAAGAGAGATGGGGAATTGGAAAACGAAATGAGGAAAGGCTTAATTGTTGACAGTGAACAAGGAAATGGTTGCCTTCCAGTGGGCAAGGAAGAAATAAGGGCAGGGTTAAATTGTATGGATATAAATCCACAATATCATGAACAAAATTGAAGAACTGTTAGCAGAAATTGCTCTCGGGGAATATGACAGCAGGTATATGACATATGGTAGCGTTGACATATGGTGTCTGCGTGGGTTTCCTCCGGGTGCTCCGGTTTCCTCCCACAGTCCAAAAATGTGCAGGTCAGGTGAACTGGCTTTACTAAATTGCCCGTAGTGTTAGGTGAAGGGGTAAATGTAGGGGAGTGGGTATGGGTGGGTTGCGCTTCGCGGGTTGCACTTCGGCAGGTCGGTGTGGACTTGTTGGGCCGAAGGGCCTGTTTCCACACGTAAGTAATCTAATCTAATGGGCATTGGTATAAGGTGAGAGGGGAAAGATGTAAGAGGCAACTTTATCACATAGAGGGTGGTATGTGCATGGAATAAGCTGCTGGAAGAAGTGATGGAGACTGGTATAATTAAAACATTTAAACACCGGGTTTATGAATAGGAAGGGTTTGGAAGGAATGGGCCAAATTCTGGCAAATGGGACTAGTTTAAATTAAGACATCAGATTGGCATGGACGAGTTGCACTGAAGGGTCTGTTTCCGTGCTGTACATCTCTTTGACTCTATTAAAACTTGGAAAATACTGAGGTTGCAGAATTTGAATGTTGCATAATGACGACGATAATTTCATACAAATTATTTAAGCTGGCCTGTCCTTTTACATTTACATTTCTATTTATACACATATAACACATACATTTCATAAAACGGAACAACTTAGGGGAAACAGATAACACCATCAATAATATCCTGACAGACATAAAATTCATAAAAGAGGAGAAGAACGACAACAGAGTCCCATTTCTAGATGTGACAGTTCAACGTACAGTTAACAGACAGCTTCAAAACAGTGTCTACAGAAAAACAACACACTTGGACCAAATACTTAACTTCAGAAGCAATCATTCCAACACATACAAACAGAGCTGCATCAAGACCTTACTTCAACATCACACTGCAGCACCCAAGAACTACGAAAAGCAGAAGAAAAATAACTAAAGAAAAACAGGTACCTAATAAACAGAATCCACTGATTCCTCAGAAACAAACCCAACAAGCAGACACAATGCAACCAAAATCTATAGCCACACCACTTTGCATCAAAACCATAGCAGAAATTACTTCCAGACTACTCAGGCGCCTTGCTATCATTGTAGCCCATGAACCTATAAACACACTTGAACAGCGACTAATAAACCTAAAGTATCCATTAGATACCACCAGCAAAACTAACATAATTTACAAGATACCATGCAAGAACTGTAAAAAGAGACAACTTGCCACCAAGATACATGAACACCAACTGGCCACCAAAAGACACTAACCACTATCACTAGTTTCTGTACATACAGACAAAGAAGGACACCACTTTGACTGGGACAACACACACAGGACAGGTGAAACAAAGACACGCATGAGAATTTAGAGATATGGCATTCTAACCAGGACTCCATCAATAAACACATCAGTTTAGATGCTATTTGCCTTCCCTTCAAAGAAAAACCAGAAATGACATCACCTATCTTAAACCAAGACCTATAAATAGACAGGTGTGACATACCACCAGCGCTTCACCAGAGACTCTCACCGATGTTACCTAGTATGGTGATGAACCTTCTGAAAACAAACCTTTAAGTTCAGTGAGGAAACTTAGACTTATCATCAGCCTGAGCTTCAAATCCTCTCAAAAATAGCTAACATACACTTCTATTTAAAGCAAGTTAATTGTGACTTATTTACAAGGTTAATAAGAATTTTTTTTATTTGAAGGTGATTCGAAGTACTAATGTCAGGTGAGGGAGGGATGTGTGAATAAATGTTTATGCTGCCAGATTTATAAAGATGTATATTGCACTGAAATGCAACTGCAAACTGCATTACTTTCAAGTATTAAGAAATTATATTATGGAATATTCCTTGGAGTCTGAAAATTATGGAACTTGCTTTGAGTGCTTACTTTTTGATTGCTTTTTGGGCAGCATGATTTATAATAGTTTGGATTCTCATAGTCCTAGAACATAGAACAGGAATATAGCACAGGAATAGGCCCTTCAGCCCCTTAACTCTGTACCAACTAGGATGACATTGTAAACTGATGCCATCTGCATGCACATAGTCCATTTATATCTTTTTCCTGCCTGTTCCCATGTCTAAATGCGTCTCAAACTTTGCTAACGTATCTGCTTCTGCCACCTCCCGTGGAGCAAGTTCCAGGCATCTGCTATTCTTTATGTAAAAAAAAACTTTATTTGCACATCTCCCTTATACTTTCCCCTCTCACTAGTAATTGACACTTTCACCCTGGGAAGATGTCTCTGACCATCCATCCTATCCATGTCTCTTGTTATTTTGTGTATTCAACCACTCCATCCCTCAGCCTCTAATACTCTAGCGAAAACATTTCAAGTTTGTGCAACCTCTGCTTATAGCTAATATGCTCCAATCCAGGTAAAAATCCTGATAAATCTCTTTTGCACCCTCTTCAAAACCTCTACATATTTCCGAAAGTGTGTGTACATATATAATATAAGTAGTAGTGACCAGAACTGCATACAGTATTCACAACATGGCCTAACTAAAATTTTATACAGCTAGAAACATGACTTACTAACTTTTACACTTAATGCCCTGACTGATGAAGGCCAGTCTGCTTTACTCCTTCTTTACCACTTGTGTTCCCAATTTCAATGAACTATGAACTTGCACCGCAACATCCTTCTGCATATCAATGCTCCTATGGTCCCTGCCAGTTACTATATACGTTTATGTTGCATTTGACCTTCCAGATGCATCACTTCGCCATTGTTAGATTAATTGACATGTGGTATTTCTCCACCCGACTTTCCAACTGATCTATATTCTGCTGTATTCTTTGAGAACCATCCTCATTGTAACATACTTTTGAATCTGAGAACTGACATTCAGCAAGTGTACTGTTGGATTTAAATCCTGGACTATGAATAAATCTCAACATTGGTGCCAAAGTTATTCTGATTGAATTCTCATTTGAAATGTTAATCTATTTTCACCCTTTTGCAGATGTAAACAGATATGTACATCTCTAATAGTTAATTATAATGGTTTGTGCTTTCAATTTAGTTTTTTTTAAAGTATGATATGTTTGAACTTGGAATCATGAATTTCATTTTTGAAGATTTCTTCAAAATCTCTGAAATCTCTGCCTTCTTACAGAATTTGCAAGTGTCTCGGTCATTCTGGAAGAAAGCCATTGAAAAGGTTCAGAATAATGGTTATAGGCAGTTGTCTGGAACCCCAGAACTAGTGAATATAACCGAGCCTCCAATGCGGAAAAGGGTAGGTATTTGAGCTTTTACTGAATGTTTTCCAGTATTGCTGAGGTCATTTAATGTTTTTCAATAAAATAAGCAAATGGGTATTGTGGAAAGCCTTTATCTGGACTTATTAGCCAGAATAAGTTTATTGTGAAATATTTCTATGGAACTGAAAGCTATCACTTAGATAAATCTTAAGAGATGATTGTGAATGAGTTTTATCTACATATTTCTTTATTTCAGAAAAAGAAGATGCATCGTGAATTGATTCCAGTTGTCAGCAGTGCTCCACACTTGACAGAACTGTCTGGTTCCCTGATGCAGAGTAAAAGTTTTCCTTTGGAACAATTAGCCACATTCTCCCAACTATTGGATAACTTTGATCGAATAGAGGTGAGGCAGAAAAAATGATACTTATGATACAGTTCAACATAATTGTACACTGGAATTGATTTATTCCTACAATAGCAAATGTTTAGAGATGTGTGGCACACCATTAGAAGTGGGGGGAAAAGCACCTGCTTAAATTTGTTACCCTTGAATGGGTAGTTATGCATTTAATCTTCTAAAAGGCAAGTGATAGTTCTTTTTGAATTTAAGTTTTACTTAGCAACTTGCTTTTAGAAGGAATAGTTGACTTGTTGATCTATATTCACAAATCCAAATAATGTTACACTCAGCTCATATCCATACATGAGTTCTTTTCAGCAGCCTTTCTGGTTTGTGACCATGAGCAGAAATAACTTTTCCCTTCCTTGGTCTAGGAGCACTGATACTTATTGTAAGATTATTTGAATTGCCACTTTCATTGAACTAAGTCAGCACTGACCAGGATTCTGACATGTTTAACTGCTGTTGAGAGACTGTTTATTGTTACCTCTTTAATTATTTAACCATAGAAACGCAGAAAAGTTACAGCTCAAAAATATGCCATTCAGCCCTGCATAGAATCATAAAGGTCCTTCTGCCCATCAAGTCTGTGCCCCCAAAAATACACTACTGCCTACACTTGTCCCATTTGCCTGCTCCATGTTATGACATTAAAGTGCTCATTGTGTACTTTTTAAAGGTTATGGGGTTATCTGCCCAGGCAGTTTATTCCAGATCCCCACCACTCTCTGGGTGAACATGGTTTTCTTCAAATCCCCTCTGAACCTCTTGCCTTTCACTTGAAAATTATGCCCCCAATGACCCTCCTTCAGAACGGAATATTTATCATTTATATTTATTTCAGCACAATTTACATGTGCAAAAGATGCTTTTAATTTGGCAAATTTGCTCAGATTTGGTAAGGCATTGCTGCAGGGGATGCGCCAAGGAATTATTGTTGGTCATATTTTTAAATACTTATTAAAAGGCATAAATGTCTGGACTTGTTCCTGCACTCAGTTGAATAGCACTTTAAAATGTTTCTCATTGTTCAACATCTTTGTTTGCCAATACATGTCCAGTTTTACTATCCCAAGGTTTATTTTAAGTCCTTAAAGCATTCCTCCCATATATTTACTTGGTGTTTATTGTTACCTCTTTCTCTATCTTCATTTACAGTACATTATTATAATACTGGCAATCGTCCGGTTGCAAATGAATTCCGTTGCTGAGTACATTCATGAGTCAATTCACACATAGGTCAGAATGCAATCCTGCACGAGATAAAATAGCCTTCATAAGTACGAGTGAATGCCCACATGTCAGGTCTTTAAAATTTATAACAATATGGGATTTCATTCGTAGGTTTGAGCATTCTTCTGTGTGAACAATGTTGCCACTAAATACCTTACTTTTTCTTTTATCTGCTTTGATTTATTTCCCATTATTAGATGCTTTGCTAAAATATCATGAGTTAGAAAGGAGTTCTGTGCACGTTGTGGAAGCCCTGTTCTCTTAATCACTGTGCCACTATCTCATTTGTCCAGTTAAGAGCAAGAGTAGTTGAACTCCCGCATGATTATTCCATTTTAAAACTATAAAGACATTTTTACTTTTCTCTATTTCGTTGTGGACCAAAATGGAAAATGGACTGTTTTAAAACCAATTGTGAAAAGAACTGATGTACTTTTGCAAAAAGACCAATCACTAAAACTCATTGTAAGTAGTGTTTACACTGCTGCTATATTCAAGCAATGAAGGAAACTGTCACAGAGGGTCAGCACCACAGGATATGTACAAAGTGAGATTCAGCCAGCAACAGGTTGCTGATTTGATTCATGGAATTGTGAACAATAAGACTATCAGCCCGTTGACAACTATGATTGGAGCAAGGAGCTGAACAACTTATAACTGTGTCCAGTGCTGGCAGATGTCTTTGACTGCCATAAAAGTTTGGTGGTGTCCAGTGAAATAGCTAAAGCCTGAAGAAAGTTTATTTTCCCTCCAATTACTGTTAAGATGTGGCCTTTAACCAGTAATTACAAGACTTCGCGGTTCATGTACTAATTGCCTCAGCCTCCTGTAAAATAATTAAAAGAACCTGAAGAAGAGAGATTGGAGATGAGGAAATCCTGGCAGACAAAGATATCATTTAAGTGAACCCCTTCTAGTGGGGTCCTTTAACTCTATGTCCACTCTCTTTTGCTCACATCTATATCAACGATGCCTTAGTATGTGGAAGGGCTGGGTTATAGTTTAAAGTATAATGAGTGTGTTCTATGTCAACGGTTACTTTTGTTTTAAACCTGTAGAGGGAATCTATTTACATGTTATGAATAATAGTTCTTGTTAAGTATAGAAACCTGGTCAGTGTTTTCTGTTAGCCTGGGTTTATCTGGCCGATAAGTTGGGAATTCTGCGTACTTGATAACATTTTGTTTTTAGCTTTTGTAACAACTGGAGAAGTAGCAAGGCTTAATTTCCAATGCAATTCTCTGATGAGGTGCGACATACTCAATTCCCTACTTAATCAGCTTGTTTCTTTCCTCTTGTTCCTTTCATTGATTGGTGGTGTTTCAATTGCACCTGTTAGCATGATGGAACCTTTATCACACAGATAGCTGTGTCCTTTTTTCTAAATTTTCGATAATCACATCTCAGTCATTATCACTGTCTAGTGATTTCTGATGCTATTTTTGCCTTCAGCTCCTCTGTTGTATTATGGGCCCATTGTGTCTTTGCTGTACAGATATTTTGACTAATTTTTGATAGCATTTTCATTTACTTTATTTTTAATTATGTGGTATGGCGTAATGGATGTTAGCTTACCAGATGTTCAGGGTCGAGACTGGTGCTGGAAAAGCACAGCAGGTTGGGGAGCATCCAAGGAGCAGGAAAATCGACGTTTCGGGCACAAGCCCTTCATCAGGAAAGGGTTAGGCCTGTAACGCTGATTCTCCTGTACCTTGGATGCTGCCTGACCTGCTGTGCTTTTCCAGCATCGCACTCTGAACTCTGATCTCCAGCATCTGCAGTCCTCACTTTCTCCTTGATGTTCAGGAGCCATTGTTGGCTTGGATTCTCTATTGCAGTTCTAACTAGTTCCCTCAATGTTTATTTACATTATTTCTCTTCAGTTCCCTGCACAGATGGGCTCCCTGCTGCGATCTCCGCTGTTGCTTCATTACATTAATTGGGTAAAAGATGACACTGCATTTCTGCGGCTTGATTTCTGGCTGGCTCAAACTCTTCAGGAAGGTGAGGCACTGGTAGTTTCCTAAAATTTCAGTCAAAAAGAAACTTTCAAAACTTTGAGGCAATTAAAGCTTTGGAAGTAATAGCTTGGGGAATATTACAGGATGTGGTTCATGAATACCTAACCCACTGCAAAGGCAGTTTCGTTTGTCAAGATTAACTTAGTCAATGAATTGATTTGAGCATAGGCAACTTGGTTTGCTGGAAATTATTTTGTGACATAAGTGTGACTACCAGTGATGAGTACAATCTTCTAATATTAAAATTAGCCTGGCTGGAATGATTCGGAATATTGGTTGGGGGAATGGCATGGAAAAGATGAATGGTAACAATGGCAGGGATGAGTACACAATGATAGTGTCATGGGAGTGGCCATAAATACATATATGTAGAATGAGAGGATGGAATGGATTGGTATATGAAGAGATGGTATGATGAACATAATATGTACATGAATAGGAAAGGTTTGGAGGCTATGCGCCAAATGCAGGCAAGTAGAACTTGTTCAGTTTGGGAATATTGTCAATACAAAATAGTTGGACTGAAGGCTCTCTTTTCATGCTGTATAGCTCCATGACTCTAAGGATGATAAGTAAGATGGGTTAGAGATGGCATGCCTACACAAGTTGTAATAGAGATACTAACTTTGCTATGTATTAGAATCCCTACAGTGTGGAAACAGGCCATTTGGCCCAACAAGTCCACACCGACCCTCTGAGTATCCCACCCATACCCATCCCCTACACCTATTACTCTACATTTCGATTAACCAATGCATCTAATCTACACATCTCCAAAACTGTGGGCAATTTAACATGGCCAATTCACCCAACCTGCGCATCTTTGGATTGTGAGAGGAAACCGGAGCACCCGGAGGAAATCCACATACACATGGGGAGAATGTGCAAACTCCACACAGTCGCCCAAGGCTGGAATCGAGCCTGGGTTTCTGGGGCTGTGAGGCAGCAGTGCTAACCACAGACTTCTGCTAGTTGGAATATAAAACACACAACTGTGACTTGGTTTTGTTGTATGAATGACTAAATTGACGAGATATGGAAGTTTATGAAATCTTTTAGCGAAACTCCTTGACTAGCTTCATTTGTTTTCAGTACTGTCAACTCCATGCTGAATTCAATTAAGAACAGATGAAATAGGAGCATTATAGACCCGTTAACATCCCTTGACCTTACTGCACTGTTCACTAAGATCTGATTGTGGCCTTAACTCCACTTGGCTGCTTGCTATCAATTAATTCATGTCAATCAGAAATCTATCTCATCTGTCTTGAATATATTTCATAACTCAGCCTTCAGTTACTGAACATTGGCATGATGACACTGAATCCTAAAGTTGGTGAATTGCCTACAGAGGAATAGAGTAATTTTACTTCTGTTTGTTCATGATGAACATTATCTAACTAATGAGGAAACTGAAGATTTTCAGATTCTTTATTTAACCAAGGAATCCTGTGAATTCAACAGTTGTTCAAAGAAAAAAAGATAACTATCAACCTCCTGGAAAATCAAGAGAGATTATAAAAATGACCTTATTAGCATTGTCTCTATTAAGACCTTAAGTCTATCAAGTTTGCTTCATCATTCAATGAGCATGACTGATGTGATCATCCTCAACTATGCTTTCTTATCTTTTGCCCATCACTATTAATTCCATTTTTGATTACAAATCTGTCTATCTCAGCCTTAAATATACTTAATGACCCAGCCTTTACAGATTTTGTCTTATTCTTCTAAACTCCAAAGAATATAGACCCAACCTATTCAACCTCTCTACGTAAGACTGTTTCTAGGTGTCTAGAATTCTTCAGTATTCTACTTGGGAGTAAGATTAGTACTTTGTGTTGTTTTAGATAGACCTTGTTTTATGTACTCCATTCCTTTGAAATAAAGGCCAACATACAATTTGTGATTTACTTTCCTCATGGTTAGGTCCTAGCTTTTGGTGATTGTTGCACAAGGGTCCCCATAACTTTCCAACTTTGAATTTTTTCCAATTAAATAATAATCAGCTCTTCTGTTCTTTCTGACAAAGTGCATCATCTCACATTTCTTCACATTATATTCTGAGACCAAACAATTTTAATTTTGAGCAGAGGGTGATTTCCTTTTCCATCAAACTTTTAAAAATACAAAGAAAGTTTTTCAACAAATTGTTCACTAAGTACTATAATTCTCAATTTAATGGTACAGCAAGCTATATTTTTAGTGAAGCCATTAAACAGATTTGAAACATAGTTTACTTTTGCTATTTGAAACAAAATAGTTTATTGCTTGCTGGCTTGCATTTCCACAAGTGCCTATATTGAGTTTTCCAGATATTACATAAATATGAAATAAAATGCTTCTTGTCATGTCCCATCAAGTATTTTAAGTTAATTTTTGGACAGTTAATTTCAGGGGAAAGTTCATTCTTCATTCCTCTGGTGATCTGTTTCTTTTTCCTGTCCCTGAAGCAGATTTAAAGTTGCAGATTTAAAATATGCAGCTTTTAGGTGCGTTGTGCATGAATTTCCGAATGAATAGTTGGTGGTATTATTATTATTGTTGTTGCTGAGGGTGTTTGTCCCCTCAATCAAGGTTAAGGTTGCTATCTGTCAAAGCATATTTGTTTCCCCTTCAATAGAGTTCGCAGACTGTAATGGTGACTCGTTGCAGAAGGAAAAAGAATTCATAGAATTTCTAAATATCATCATTAGAACTCAAGAATTTCTACAGGTAAGAACACCGGGAGCACTTGTTATGAAGTTGAAGTGGGCACTGGTGTACTGTAGCTTTGAGAAAGAATACTTTTCTGAACTGAGAGATTACAAGCACTAAATGGCAGTCCCAGAGTATACTGTAAATTTGAAAATGTATAACATTTGGCTGTGAAATAGATACCTGAGTTTTGGTTGCAGTTTTGATAACAATTTGAATTTAACCAATCATTTTAAATTATGCCCCAGAATACGAAAACCCAATCAGGTATGAATTTATTGTTTTGCCAACATCCAACCAATGTGACAATCCAGTGTTGGGAGTAAAAGAATGTAGACATCTTGAAAATTGGTCGTAGAACACTGTCGTAGAGCCAGAGAGCAAACTGTTAATATAACATCTTGCTCTCAGAAATTAGAAAACGCTCTCTATCAAAGGTATCTTTTCACATGAAACATATTTGCAGTAAAAATAAAGACAATGACCTGGGGAGATCAGCTGGAAGACTGAAGACACAGAAGAAGACAGACTATGTGATTTTGAGATTAAGTTAATGTAACTTTAATAAGTGTCATATTAGAACAGCCTATTTTTATAGAATTGGAGTCAGAAAGTAGGCAGTTAAAAATGCCAATTCCAGCCTTGGGTGACTGTCTGTGTGGAGTTTGCACGTTCTCCCCATGTCTGCCTGGGTTTCTTTCCACAGTCCAGTCTGGTGAATTGGCCATGCTAAATTGCCCATAGTATTAGGTGCATTAGTCAGAGGGAAATGGGTCTGGCTGGGTTACTCTTCGGAGGGTTGGTGTGGACTAGTTGAGCCAAAGGGCCTGTTTCCACACTGTGGGGAATCTAATCTAATCTAATCATCTCAGAAAGAGGGGCTTGGATTTGTGAGTAGTTTTTTTGTTTAATGTTCACTGTTAGAGTTAGAAACAAAATTGATATATTTTTTTCTTTAAATAGTGGAATTTGGGAGTTCTCTGTCACTCTTATTGTAACAGATTGCGAGGCAAACTTTTCTGGATGTTTAGTTTAGTTAAGAGGGGTTTGACCTTTCATGCTATAGCTGAAAATGTGTTGCTGGTCAAAGCACAGCAGGTCAGGCAGCATCCAAGGAACAGGAAATTCGACGTTTTGGGCCAGAGCCCTTCAGGAATGAGGAGAGTGTGCCAGGCAGGCTAAGATAAAAGGTAGGGAAGAGGGACTTGGGGGAGGGGCGATGGAGATGTGATAGGTGGAAGGAGGTCAAGGTGAGGGTGATAGGCTGGAGTGGGGTGGGGGCGGAGAGGTCAGGAAGAAGATTGCAGGTTAGGAGGGCGATGCTGAGTTCGAGGGAACCGACTGAGACAAGGTGGGGAGAGGGGAAATGAGGAAACTGGAGAAATCTGAGTTCATCCCTTGTGGTTGGAGGGTTCCCAGGCGGAAGATGAGGCGCTCTTCCTCCAACCGTCGTGTTATGTTCTGCCGATGGAGGAGTCCAAGGACCTGCATGTCCTCGGAGTGGGAGGGAGAGTTGAAGTGTTGAGCCACGGGGTGGTTGGGTTGGTTGGTCCGGGCGTCCCAGAGATGTTCTCTGAAGCATTCTGCAAGTAGGCGGCCCGTCTGTTGTGGTTCTGGAAGTTTTTGTTGCAAACGTTTCGTCCCCTGGCTAGGCGACATCATCAGTGCTTTGGAGCTTCCTGCGAAGCGCTTCTTTGATGTTTCTTCCGGTATTTATAGTGGTCTGTCCTTGCCGCTTCCGGGTGTCAGTTTCAGCTGTCCGCTGTAGTGGTTGGTATATTGGGTCCAGGCCCGTCTCCCCAATATAGAGGAGGCCGCATCGGGTGCAGCGGATGCAATAGATGATGTGTGTGGAGGTGCAGGTGAATTTGTGGCGGATATGGAAGGATCCCTTGGGGCCTTGGAGAGAAGTAAGGGAGGAGGTGTGGGCGCAAGTTTTACATTTCCTGCGGTTGCAGGGGAAGGTGCCGGGAGTGGAGGTTGGGTTGGTGGGGGGTGTGGACCTGACGAGGGAGTCACAAAGGGAGTGGTCTTTGCGGAACGCTGATAGGGGAGGGGAGGGAAATATATCCCTGGTGGTGGGGTCCGTTTGGAGGTGGCGGAAATGACGGCGGATGATACGCTGTATACGGAGGTTGGTGGGGTGGTAGGTGAGAACCAGTGGGGTTCTGTCTTGGTGGCGGTTAGAGGGGCGGGGCTCAAGGGCGGAGGAGTGGGAAGTGGAGGAGATGCGGTGGAGGGCATCGTCGATCACGTTTGGGGGGAATCTGCGGTCCTTGAAGAAGGAGGCCATCTGGGCTGTACGGTATTGGAACTGGTCCTCCTGGGAGCAGATGCGGTGGAGATGAAGGAATTGGGAATGTGGCTCAACCCTTCAACTCTCCCTTCCACTCCACCGAGGACTTGCAGGTCCTTGGACTCCTCCATCGGCAGAACATAACAACACGACGGTTGGAGGAAGAGCACCTCATCTTCCGCCTGGGAACCCTCCAACCACAAGGGATGAACTCAGATTTCTCCAGTTTCCTCATTTCCCCTCCCCCCACCTTGTCTAAGTGGTTCCCTTGAACTCAGCGCCGCCCTCCTAACCTGCAATCTTCTTCCTGACCTCTCCGCCCCCACCCCACTCCGGCCTATCACCCTCACCTTGACCTCCTTCCACCTATCACATCTCCATCACCCCTCCCCCAAGTCCCTCCTCCCTACCTTTTATCTTAGCCTGCCTGGCACACTCTCCTCATTCCTGATGAAGGGCTCTGGCCCAAAACGTCGAATTTCCTGTTCCTTGGATGCTGCCTGAACTGCTGTGCTTTGACCAGCAACACATTTTCAGCTCTGATCTCCAGCATCTACAGACCTCACTTTTTACTTTCATGCTGTAACAGACTAAAAGAACTTCTTGAGAAAAGTGGGCACCTGCTTTTGAAAACTGAAGACAAAAAGACCATCCTTTGGAACTATGCCATTGCTTGGCTTTCATTATTTGATAGATGACAGTGAGGACAGCAGATGCGGAACATTAGAGTTGAGAGCGTGGTGCTGGAAAAGCACAGCAGGTCAAGGAGCAGGAGAGTCGACGTTTCGGGCAAAAGCCCTTCATAAGTGACATGGTGACTCAGTGATTAGCACTGCTGTCTCACAGCGCCAGGGACCCGGGTTCAATTCCAGCCTTGGGCGATGTCTGTGTGGAGTTTGCATGTTCTCCCCGTGTCTGCGTGGGTTTCCTCCCACAGTCCAAAGATATGCAGGTTAGGTGAATTGGCCATGCTAAATTGCCCATAGTGTTTAGAGATGTGTCGGTTAGGTGCATTAGTCAGGGGTCAGTATAGGATAACGAGGAATGGGTTTAGGTGGGATACCTTTCAGAGGGTCGATGTGGACTTGTTGGGTCAAAAAGCCTGGTTCCACACTGTAGGAATTATAAGAATAAGGACCCGATTATGGTCTTTTGCCCGAAACGTCGACTCTCCTGCACCCTGGATGCTGCCTGACCTGCTGTGCTTTTCCAGCACCACACTTTCGACTTTCATTATTTAATGCGTGTCTGAAAGTATTAGTAAATGACTTGGTAAGTCATGCAATTTTTATATATTACACATTTTTCTTGTCTTACCAGATTATCACAACTGGCATGCAGCCATTGAGACTTTGAGATATGCTTTTTCTTGTCCATTAGGATGCAGTTATTCTTATGAACCTCTCAAGCTACAGGACCAAATTTTATGGTACTTTCATCAACAATTGGAACATCTATTTTTGTGGCATAAAAGTCAAATATCCACATTTGCTCATGACAAAACTTTGCAGCATTGTAAACAGTGTTGATGATGGCGCAAAATTACAACAGGATATTGATAGATTCGGTGAATGAGGAAAGCTGTATAAAATGTATTTTAATACAAGCAAGTGTGAAGTTATCCATTTTGGATAGACCAGTTATTGATAGACCAAAAAAGGATAGACCAGTTTTTTTAAGAAGCCACAGATTTAACTACTGTGCATGTCCAATGAGCTTTGGGGTCTCAGGTGTACAGTTCTTTAGAATGCCACAAGCAGATGCAGAAAATTGTCAAAATGCTAATGGAATGCTTACCTTCATATCGAAAGGGCTGGAGCTTGGGATACAGAAATTATGTTGCAATTATATAAAATCCTGGTTAGCCCTCACTTAGAGTACTTGAGAGCAGATCTGGGCACAACCCCTTAGGAATGATGTTTTTGGCCCCGGAGGGAGTTCAGTGCAGGGTTACAAGGATGATAGCTCTACTTTGGGGTTCAACTAAAAGCAAAGATTAAACAAATTAGGTTTTTATTCTCTGGAGTTTAGAAGATTAATAAGTGATGTAAAGTTAATGGAGGTCCCCAGAATATTTATCATAGGGGGAGACAGGATAGATAAAAGTAAACAATTTTCACTGGTTGAAGATTCACAAACCAGGGGGCGTAAATTCAAAATTAGGGCCAGGCCACTTAGGAGAGATATTAGATATCACTTGGATGTGCAAAGAGCTGTAGAGATTTGGAACTCTTCATCAAGTGGTGGTCAATGCTAATTTAATTGTTCAATTTAAATCTGAGATAACATTTTTTATTAAACAAGTGTATCAAGGGATATGGGTCCAAGGTAGGCATGTGGAGTTAGACCACAGACCATCCATGATCAACCATGAAATAGCAGAGAAGGCTTGAGGGGCTATGTAGCCTATTCCTGTACCTATGTTCCTGTGTACTTGTACATAATGTATTCACTTCACAACTAGACCTTTTGATTATGTCATAGCAATGGCTAATCTCACCTTCTGCAGGTGCATATTGAAAGATTTTGGCATGGGGTTTGAATGAAATGTACAGAGAAAACAGCCACTCTGGACTGGAAACAGCTAAGGTTTTTTGGCATTTGTATGTAAGAGGGAAAAATTAAATTGTGAGTTCCTACTATGTTGAAGTTTTGTGAGTTGGATGGATGCTGACAATAGGAAGTACAATTTAAGACTTCTGTACATTGATGCTACATTTCTACACCAATCATTTTGTAATATTTTAATTTAGTCCAAGAAATGTTTTGATCTTTCTTTCCCATCCCCTAATACCATCTTATTTAGTTAATATCCAAATATTTTCAGCATTTGTTCTGGATTAGGGTCATAGGAGAAGTTTGTGGTGGAGGTGGTGTTAATGCAAATTTGACACTTCGAATTGTGTTGCAATTGTTTGTTTTCCAGGAAGGATTTTCATGCTGTGAGGACTTTGCATTCAAGAGCTTATCTCTTTATGATAGTTCGTGGTGTAGCTCTCAGATCCTTGCCTTGCTCACGAGGATTTCACCAAGCACCGGTAGGTAGCTGTCATACATTGTTTTGGAGATGAACTTGTTCTTGATTTATTTGTGCCACTTATTTTTCTAATATGCAGTACTTCACAGTTGCCAAATTTTATTTACAGCTAGTTTTCTTCAATCTAATTTTGAAGTTTGTGAGCTGTTTTATCTGATTTAACTGTATTTCTGATCTAATTATTCCAATTTATATTGAAGATTTAGATTCAGAGACACCAATGTAAGTCAGAAACCATAAAGTCCCCAACAGAAAACCTCAACTTCTACATGCAGTACCTCCTATTTCTTTATTTATTTTCCACATTTGGCATTACTGAGTTTTTTTTCAGAAATCTAAATCTTCTAGAATTTTTTTCTGCAGAGTACTTGGAACATCACTTTCTCAAAATGAAGGAGATTGATTAGGTAGCTCTTCTCCATCCAAATTCACATTTTTGATTATTGTAAATGTAGTTCTCAAATGTAGTCGAGATTACTGTATTATTTCACACAGTAAGTAAGTTGCCACAGCTGTTTTGTCACTTGTTTTGAACGTGTGAATTGAAGTAACGTGTTTCAATTCACAAAACCTCTCTCTCTTACTTGAGATAAATATATTTTATACTGGATAAATACTTACATGAGCCCTTCAGGTTGTCTTTGACCTCCTTTTATTGTTAGCCATTAACTAGAGAAATATAAGAATTAGCAGATGTAGACCATTTGTCCCTTTTGAGCTGCACTGCCATTTGGAAGGGGAGTCTGGCAGGCAGGACAGAAGAGCTGCAATGGCAGGAGCTTCTGGGGATAATTCAGGAGGCACAGAAGAAATCCATCCCAAGGAAGAAGAAATGTTCTGAAGGGAGAATGAGGCAACAGTGGCTGGCAATGGAAGTTGGAAAAAACACAAAGCAAAAGGAAATAATACCTATAATATGGTGAAGATAAGTGGGAAGCAAGAGGATTGGAATGCCTTTAAACACTAGCAGAGGACAACTAAAAAAAAGCAATAAAGAGGGAGAAGATGAAATATGAGAATAATCTATAGTAATATTAAAGAAGATTGCAAGAGTAATTTTTAGAAAAGAGAAAGGTCAAGGTGGACATTCGACTGCTGGAAAATAAGGCTGGAGAAGTAGAAATGGGAACAAAAATGATGGAGAAACTGACACTGTGGATGACATCAGTAGCATACCAGAACTTCAAGAGAGTCGGGGTAGAGGTGTTTTATTAGCCAAAGCTAAGGAGAAGGTGTTGGGAAGCTGCAAGGTTTGAAGAAGGATAAATAATGTGGACCAGCTGAACTATGCTCCAGGGTTCTGAAAGAGATAGCTGAGGAGATTATGGAGGCATTAGCGGTGATCCTGGAATGACTAGAGCCAAGGAACGTCCCAGAGGCTAATGTAAGTATCCTGTTTAAGAAAAGAGGGAGTTATAGGCTGGTTACTTGGCCTCATTTGTTGGAAAGATTTTGGAATCTGTTATTCAGGATGAGATTGCAGAGTACTTGGAAATGCATGGTGAAATAGTGTGGCTTCGTCGAAGGAAAGTCATGTCTGACAAATCTTTTAGGATTCTATGAGGAGGTAACAAGGAAGTTACACAAAGAAGTGTCAGTGGATGTGATCTGCTTGGATTATCAGAAGGCTTTTGACAAGGTGCCATACTGAAGGTAACAGCCATAGTATTGGGTCAACATACTGGCATGGATAGAGAATGGGCTGCTTAGCAAAAGAGAGAGTAGGGATAAATGCATTTTTTTTAGGGTGGCAGCTCGTGACACATGGAGGCATGGGTCAGTGTTATCAAAGCTATTCACGTTTATGTTAATGATCTGGCTGAAGGAACTCAGGCATTGATGCTAAGTTTACAGATGACACCAAGATCATTGGAGAGACAGGTAGTGTTGAGGAAGTGGGGAGGCTGCAGCAGGACTTTGGAGGCTTGAGAGTGGGCAAAGAATTGGCAGACGGAATACAACATGGGAAAGTGTGAGGTTATGCACTTTGTTAGGAAGAAAATAGAGACTTTGGAAATCTGAAGTACAAAAAGACAAGGGAGTCCTAATTCAAGATTCTCTTAAGGTTAACTTGCAGATGCAGTTGACAGTTAGGAAGACAATTGCATTGTTAACAATCATTTCAAGAGCCGATAGTACAAGGTCGGAGATGTACTGCTCAGGCTGTATAAGGCTCTGGTCAGACCACATTTAGAATAATGTGAGCAGTTTTGGGTACTGTATCTAAGGAAAAAAATGTACTGGCCTTGGAGGGGTCCAGAGGATTTTACAAGATCAGTCCTAAGGGGAAATCAGGATGGCAAAAAGGGAACATGAGAAAGTGTTGGCAAATAGAATTAAGGAGAATCCAAAGGGTTTTTACAAATATATTAAGGACAAAAGGGTAACGAGGGAGAGAATAGGGCCCTTCAAAGATCAGTAAGGCGGTCTTTGTGTGGAGCCAGAGAAAATGGGGGAGATACTAAGTTTTTTGACAAAGTAACGAAGAGGAATGATAAGGGCAGAGCAGTAGATGTGATCTATATGGACTTCAGTAAGACGTTCAACAAGATTCCTCATAGAACACTGGTGTGCAAGGTTATATCTCGTGGAATACAGGGAGAACTAGCCATTTAGGTACTGAACTGGTTCAAAGCTAGAAGACAGGGTGGCGGTGAAGGGTTGCCTTTCAGACTGGAGGTCTGTGACCAGTGTTGTGCCACAAGGATTGGTGCTGGGTCCACTGCTTTTCATCATTTATATAAATGATTTGGATGTGAACATAGGAGGAATAGTTAGTAAGTTTGCAGATTACACCAAAATTATAGGTGTGGTGAAGGTTACCTCTGAGTACAATGGGATCTTGATCAGATGGGCCAATGGGTCAAGGAGTGGTAGATGGATTTTAATTTCGATAAATGTGAGGTGCTGCATTTTGGGAAAGCATATCCTAATGGTAAAGTCCTGGGGAGTGTTGCTGAACAAAAATACCTTGGAGTGCAGGTTTCTAATTCTTGCATGTGATGTCGCAGGTAGATAGGATAGTGAAGAAGGCGTTTGCTATGCTTTCCTTTATTAGCCAGAGAATTGAGTATAGGAGGTCATGTTGCATCTGTACAGAACTTCGGTTAGGCCCACTTTTGTAATATTGTGTGCAATTCTGTCCTCCCTGCTAACAAGGATGTTGTGAAACTTGAAATGGTTCAGAAAAGATTTATGAGGACGTTGCCAGGGTTGGAGGGTTTGAGCTGTAGGGAGAGGCTGAATAGGGTGGGGCGTTTTCCCCTGGAATGCCAGAGGCTGAGGGGTGACCTTAGAGAAGTTTATAAAATCATGAGGGGCATGAATAGGGTACATAGACAAGGTCTTTTCCTTGGGATGGGGAAGTCCAGGACGAGAGGGCAAAGGTTTAAGGTGAGGGGGAAAGTTTAAAAGGGACCTAAGAGGCAACCTTTTCATGCAGAGGGTGGTGCATGTATAGAATAAGTTGTCAGAGGAAGTAGTGGAGGTTGGTACAATTCCAACATTTAAAAGGTATCTGGATGGGTATATGAATAGGAAGGTTTTAAGAAGGATCGGGGCCAAGTTTTAGCAAATGGGACCAGATTAATTTAGGATATCTGATTAGGAGGTGGACGAGATGGACCTTAGGGTCTGTTTAGTAGTTTCAGCTTAGGGTCTGTTTCCCTACTGTACATCTCCCTGACTCTAAGACTCAATTAATCTGTTCTGCCATTTGATCATGGCTGATGTTTCTTAACCCAATTCTCCTGCCTTCTTCCTGTAACCCTTAGTCTCCTTACTAACCTTGAATCTGTCTGTTTAAATGCACTCAATGGGCTTCAATTCCACAAATTAGTCATACTCTTGCTGAAGAATTCCCCCTTATTTCAGGGCCCTCGAGTCCTGGTCTCTCTTCTCCACATCCATTTGATCTGGCTTCTTGGTATTCTGTACATTTCAATTAGATTCCCCCTCATCCTTCTAAACTCCATTGAGGACAGACCCAGACTCGTCATCCGCTTCTTGTATGACAAGCTTTCATCTCCAGGATCATTCTTGCAAACCTCCTCTGTGCTCTCTCCAATGCCAACACTACTCCCCAGCAAAAAGGGGCCTAAAACAGTTCTCAATGTTCCTAGTGTGGTCTGATCAGAGCCTTGTACAACCTCTGTTGTTTTCCAGCCTCTTAAAATGAATGCAGATATTGCAATTGCCTTCCTAACTCTGAACTGAATCTGCATATTAACCTTAAGAAAACATCTGAAGTAGGACTCCCCTTTGTGCTTCAGATTTTCAAAGCCTTTCCCAGTTCAGAAAATAGTCTGAGGCAATTTGCATATGTTAAAAGGGAGGGCCAAGTGTTTGGAAGGAGTGAAAGCAGTAGCAGTATAAAACAGTACTGGATTGTAGTTCAGGGATAGGTGTTTCCTGTAAAGGGTCTTGGGGTCCGGGTTGATCCCTTGGCTCAGGAAAGCCATTCTGACATCATTTTAATAACTAGCTTTAACTGCCTTGTGAAGAGTACCTGTAAAATGTCAAACTTTGATAACTTATTTATTTCTAGAACTATGCAATTGGCCTCTGGTCATTTGCATGGTGGCATTTGAAAGGTTCAACATTTTAATTTATTTTTATTTAAAAACCTTTCTAGGCACTAACTTGTCTTTCTCAAATACTTCTTCCGAGTGTCAAAATATTTTTCATATTGTTTTGTCCAATTGCAGATGTGATTTCCTTTTATTTTGATCCATTAATGAAACTGTTCTTCACTTCCTCAATTTATTTTAAGGTAAGGTGACATCTGTTATTCTACACTCTCTTGATTTTTCACTGAAAGAGTATTCATTAACTGTGATTCCTTTATTTTCTGTTACCAAGATGGATATTTAAGCCACCTTGGCATAAATAGAAATACTGCTTTTATTTTATAAAATGTACAGGTCTTATTGGGAAGTGAATACTGCTGAAAACTGCGTGGTGCTATAATCCATGAGTGTGCTTCAGAATAGTACTACTTGTTTTTATTTTGCATTCATGAACATCCATTTTAATACTGTCATTAAAGCAGTCTTTCTTTTTGAAATACTCTTCAAATTGTAGGTTTGCTATCTAATCCAGTTGTGTATTCAATCATTTTTTATTGTGTTTGCCTAACTTCAGGTTCACCTTCATTGAAATGTTGCTCTTTATCCATTCGATAGTTTTTGTTTCAAAATAATTAAAGTTAGAGCTTTTGTTTTGTTGTTTTGATTTCCATATGCCAGATATGCCAAATTCTCTTACACGACTCGGGGATGCAGGAATTTGAATGTGTTTCTTTGTTATTATACACAAAAAAAATCCAGTAAAAAGAAAAGGTAAAATATCTCGTTATCAATCTGATATCTGTTGCCCCCCACACACATGCATATGTACACATACGTTGGAAAACATCATCCCAACACAGCCACAATTTGCCAGTATCCTTTGAAGAAAAAGAAATATTTTTTTCAGCTTTTATTTCCTTATCCAAGACTTAAAGATATGTAGATATTTGAGAATGGTGAAAGAACCTGTAGTGCTTGTAACCTGAAAGCAGGATCAATTAAGCTAAGAGACAGCTGGAATGATAGTGCATTCTGCCCTGGCTGGTGGAACAATAGTGTATTTTTATTCTTTGATTTAAGGAGTACCAGGAAATAGCTACATTACACTACAAAGCTAATTCAAACTTAATTATTTTTCAAGTAAAATAATCCTTTTAAAATTTATTTTAAAGTTTATTTTGCTCGATTCTTTTCAGTAAATTTTTCTTAAAGGCACATATGCCTCTGCTGGCAGGAGATAACGAACTGATTTTACCATTGTTGGGTAAAAGTGTTGTTTGAGCCATCATTTAGCAGTAAATATTAACTAAAATTCATAGTAATGGGAGTTTAACTTGAGACTGCCCACTGTGAACCTGTGAAATTTATAGCAACAGTTACATACTTAGAATTTACAAATATATTATAGACTAACAATGATGTACGTTTCACTATAATTGAATTTGCAATGAGTTCAGGATGCGTTTACACATTCTTTTCTAGTGATTTAATGGCTTGCAGCAATCCTGAGGAGTTAATTGTTGCAAAATTCTTTTGGATGCAAGACTGAAACTGTTACTTCAGCGTAGTTTTGATGTCTGCAACGATCTTAAATTCAGATATTTGGACTCTGCAAGATGGCGGCAATTCTGTAGAACTGCTGTGGGCAGTTCTGCCTAACAGCCAAGGTATACCGGTGTTTTTTTGCCATCCCTGGCCAACTTATGTGGTGGAATTATTAGTTTAAAACTTACAGAACACATATTTGTTAATATTTGGGAGTGGGAAGGATGCCAAAGGGAAAAGGAGCAAGCAAACAGCAGCAGGGAGGACACTCCCCTGCAGTACCTACCCCACACCAGAGACAGTAGCATCTCCTGACCAAACCCACCCCCGCCCCCCGGACCTGACAGACTCACAGGAATTGGCTGCGACAATGGAGACATTTACCTTGAAAGTTGGGGCTGCAATTGAGGAGATCTGTGGGGAGACTCGTGCCCAGGTCCACCTATCGCATCCGTGCTACAGAAGCATGAGCAGGAGATCCAGGGTGTTTGGGGGGGAGGAGTCTGGAGGAGGTGGACGGTTGAACTTAGGCTTCGGAAGCTGCAATGGAGTCCTCATCCAGTCGGATCCAGGTGCTGGAGCAAGAGGTGCAGGCCTTGCGAGACCATATTGCTGACCTCGAAAATCGAGGTTGGAGGATAAATCTCTGAATTGTCGGGCTCCCTGAAGGTGAGGAAGGTGAGCAGCCAGTCAGCTTCTTTGAAAGCTGGCTGCCAAAGATTTTGGGCCTTCACATCAAGTTCAGCAGGCTGCAGATTGAAAGGGCTTATCAAGTTACAGTGCATAATCAGGGCTGGTGCAGCGCCCCTGCTTGATCCTAGTGCACTTCCACTCATATAAGGACATGCAAAAAGACAGAAGCTTCCAGATCCCTGGGAAAAGATCTGCAGGCACTGCTGTCCAAGGGGTCAAAAATCATGATTTTCCAGGATTTCTCTGCAGCTGTAATTCGAAAGAGGAAGTCCTTCGATGAAGTTAAAAAGAGGCTGAGGAAGCAGGGCATTCAGTACTCCATGAGATACCCTGCAGTGCTTTGTTTCAGCCACGAGGACTCAGTTTATACATTTGATTCAGCAGATAAAGCTTAAAACTTTGTAGACACTTTAAAATTGACGGATTGGCCTGAAGAATATGGTTAATGTTTGTTCTCTTTTCTATCTTTCCCCATGTTTTCTCTTTTTTTAAATTCCTTTCTTTCTCCCTAATAATTTCCTTTTTGGGAAGGGGGGAAAAGACCTTGGAATAAGTTGTTCCTTTTTTTAACAACTAGACTTTCTGATGGGAAATTTTGTGGATGTTCTTTGTTGTCTCTCCCCTTTGTTCTGTTTCTCTTTTTAGTTAGAAGTAGGGGTGACATGAAGCCAGGGATGGGTGGAGTGCTCATCCTGACTTTGTCTTTTTTCTGTTAATTTAAGGATCATCTCCTTATTTTGTTTCTGGCTCAAGGCTGGGGCACAGTCCAGGTTTGAAGGACCTGTGAAGGAGGGGAGGAGTAGGGTGAGTGCCCCCTATGGCAGGAGGAAGAGCCTTCCATTCAAGGCTTTATAGTTGGTTTTCTTTTTAGTTTTTTGGTAGTAATAGTTGTTTATAGTTATGATAAAGTAGTTTTTGTATGTATAGTTCTTTGACTCTGAGTCTTTATTTACTTATGCTCGGTGCTTTGTAAGCAGGATTTTCACTCCGAGGGATTCAAGGGTCTCTGAAGGGGGATATGGCTAAGTGTCTTATTAAATGCTGCATCAGGAACATTAAGGAAAGTCATTCGCCTGTTAAAAGGAAAAAGGTGCTTTCTCGCATTAAGAGGGAAAGGGTTGATATCGCTTTGTTGCAGGAGGTTAAGGCCAAAAGTGAAGGGCTAGATTTGCGGCACTGGCGATTGGACCCTTTTCTCCTTAAGGATTCCACATTTGTGGAATACTTAGAAAATAGAACATAGAGAAGTACAGCACAGAACAGGCCCTTTGGCCCACGATGTTGTGCTGAGATTTAATTCTAATGTAAAATGTAGTAACTTCATCTATGCACCCCTCAATTCACTGTTATCCATGTGCATGTCCAGCAGTCGTTTAAATGTCCCTAACGACTCTGCTTCCACCACCACAGCTGGCAACGCATCCCATGTATTCACAACTCTCTGACGTCTCCTTTATACCTTCCTCCTAATATTTTCAAACTATGACCTCGTACCAGTCAATCCTGCTCTGGGGAAAAGTCTATGGCTATTGATGGAGTTTCAGGAATTCTTGACTATCAACTCCGGCACAGATTGTAGTCCGTCTATGCTATGGGAGACTGCAAAGGCCTTTGCTAGGGATTAGCTATTTACAATTCGGCCAGCCAGAAATGACAGAAGGAGGGACAGCAGCATCAACTTGAGACACAGTTGAAAGCTGCCAAGGCGGCACGTTTTGCGCGGCCTTCAGTGACTAAGCTACAGCGGATCACGGACCTCCGGGCTGCCTTGAATTCAATACTGACACAAAATGCAAAGAAAGAACTTGCTTTTGCTAGACAAAGGCTGTTTGAATATAGGGATAGGCCAGGGAAGTATTTAGCGTACCTGACTAGGAAAAAGCGTGCTCCCCAATCCTTTACTGCAATCAGAGATAGCGCCGGGGTCCTTGCACACTATGCTAAAAAGATTAATGAGGCTTTTCGGAGCTTTTACTCTGAATTGTATTGGTCTGAAGGTTGCAAGGACAGGAGAGCTAAAATGGAGACCTTTTTTAAGAACCTGGCCCTCCCAGGTTAACCATGGAACAGACCTCTCTCCTTAATGCCCCCTTGACAGTTCAGGAAATACAGGAGGCAGCTAGGCAACTTCAGAGTGGGAAAGCGCCTGGACCTGATGGTTTCCCGGTGAGTTTTATAAGGAGTTTATAGGGATTCTGTCAGGGCCGATGTTGGGGATGTACAATCACTTCTATATGCATGAATGCCTACCACCATCTTTGAGAGAAGCTAATATTTGCTTAATTCTTAAGAAGGGGAAGGTTCCTGAGGATTGTGCCTCATACAGGCCCATCTCTCTATTAAATTCAGATTTCAAGATTCTGTCTAAGATCCTGGTGTAGAGATTGGAAAGGGTGTTGCCCCCATATTATTAAAGAGGATCAGACAGGCTTTGTAAGGAGCTGTAGGTCCTCTAATAATATTAGAAGGTTGCCGAATATGGACCAAATTTGTCAGCAACGATCGATTCAGGGGTTGGTGATTTCCTTAGATGCAGAGAAAGCATTTGATCGGGTGGAATGGCCGATTTTTAATGTCTTGGAACAGTTTAGGTTGGGTGGAGTCTTTGCTCGGTGGGTGGAGGTTTTATATTGCCACCCTCTGGTCGCGGTCATCACCAACGGGGTGAAGTCTGGGAATTTTAGGATTAGTAGTGGTAGGTGGCAAGGATGCCCCCTCTCACCGTTGTTGTTTACATTGGTGATAGAGCAGCTGGCAGAGGCCATTCGTCAGAATGTCCACATAACTGCTCCGGAAGTGGGATCGAGGGCATACAAGATTACACTACGCGGATGATGTCCTTCTGTTTTTATCGAACCCAATCACCTCTGTACCCCATTTGACACAATGTATCAATTCATTTGGGGCTATTTCAGGATATAAGATTAACTTTGCAAAATTGGAAGCTATGCCTTTGAGGAACCTTAAGAATGTGCCAGAAGTTGAAGGTGGCCCTAAGTTTCATTTTAAGTGGTCACGGGCAGGGTTCCGATACCTAGGCATTTTTATCACCCCTAAGTTTGATCTGTTAGTTCGGACTAACTTCGCTCACTTGCTCAACAATATTAGGCGAGATCTGCAGAGATAGGGGGCTCTTCTGATTTCACAGCTGGACTGAATATCTCCCATTAAGATGAATCTTCTTCCTCGTTTGCTTTTTCCAATGCATATGCTCCCTGTAATGTTTCCCTGGTCAACACTGCAGAAGCTTATGGAGTGGTTTGGTTCCTTTGTCTGGCATCGTAGGTGGCCCCTCATCAAACTTACTAAATTACAGTTGCCTCAAGGAGGGGGAGGAGTTGATCTCCCAGACATCAGGAGGTATCAATTGAGTTCCCTGCTGTCCTTTGTCTGTGATTGGGTAGGTAACGATCCAAACTCAATATGGCTGGATATTGAGGCCTCCCGGGCAAAGTGCCCTCTTATTTATCTGTTGTCCATGGATAAGATGAGGACAGTTATGGACCACTGCTGAAACCCCATTGTCATTAGTACAGTCAAGGCATGGAGGGCGATGCATCAGAGTGAGGGCCGTTTATCCAAGACTTCGCCACTTATGCTTATAGTTGGCATGCCAGGGTTCCCACCAGAGATGATGGACTCAAGGTTCAAACTATGGGCAGTGAGAGGAGTTTGGGAGACTTATTTGAGAGGGAGGTTATGAGGTCTTTTGAGCAACTGAGCTGCAAATGCGGGTTGCCCAGTAGAGATCTTTTCCATTTTTTTCAGGTTAGGGATTTCATCCAGAAGAAGACTACGTTTCTCACTAAGCCCTGTAAGCTTAGGGAGGTTGTTGCTACATTCCACAAGCACCCTTTCAGTTAGTGCCCTCTATCGACTGCTGGGTGGCAGAGCCTGGCAGGATATTAACCAGTTATGTGAGGTCTTAGGAGCAAGAGCTAGGAGTGGAGATCTCTTCTCAAACATGGGAGAACATATGGGAAAATACTCAAAAGATCTCAATCTGTAATAGGACATGTGCTATGCAGTTAAAGTTCTGCACCGGGCTCATCTAGCACCAGACCGTCTGGTGAAGTTCAAAAAAAAGGGGCATCTTCATTGTGCCCCAAATGTAAAATAAGTGTAGGTACTCTTACCCATTGCTTCTGGACATGCCACAGGCTCCGTGTTTATTGGAGCACTGTGGCAGAAGAGATAGGGAGGATATTGAGGACTGAAGTCAAAGTAGACCCGATATCTCTCCTCTTAGGTCTACCGAATTTACCATCTTTAGACGGGCATGGGAAGAAACTATTTAATATTCTTGCACACTGTGCAAGAATATTCTGATAAAGCAGGTGTCTGAGAACCCGCCGGGCTTGCTGGGATGGCAGAAATTATGGAGCACATTCCCTTGGTCTTTTTTACTAACATGGCATACTACACAACAGACCATTTTTATTAGACATTGCAGCCCTACTTGAGTTATTTGGAAATAGATTTGTCAGTTATCTTAATTAGGACATTTGTTTAACCAGGATGGTTAGATTTGTCAAACTCTGGGCCCTGTAGGGGGTCTCCTGAGTTAATATGGGTATATATACAATGTTCCCGTTCCTTTGTTTAGGAGCTTTGCACTGAACATAGCTGTTCTGTATTTTGTGTTCTTTTGTTTTGCTTTTGGTTTTTTTTTGGTGTTGCCTTGCACAGTGTTAGGGTTTGTTTTGTATTATAGGGTAGTAGTTGTAGTTGTATTGTAATTTTTTTTCTTTTTAATATACTGATTGTATTTTCAATAATTTTATATGTTTGTAAAGTTAAAAAATTTGCTAATAAATATATTTACAACAAAAAATTCATATATTTACTATGAGAAGTGTGAAACTGTACTTTGGAGTGATGTATAACTTCAAAGATAGCACTAATTTGGTAGGATATCAGAGAAATTTAAAGATCTTTCTTGTGCGTGCAAAATATGAGCCATCTGCACTTTCAAAGGATGTAGTGTACTATCTGTATTTTCTGATATGAGAACATTAGGTAGGAGAATAAGTTCTCGGGAAATAGAGTTTATAAAGGGGTATAGATAGGTTAAGAAGTGTCGGAACAAAATGGCAGATAAAGTATAACGAGGAAAATTTGGGGCTGCGCATTTTGCTGGAAGAATAGAAAAGTTGATTTTTTAAAAAATGGAGATAATGCACAATCCTGTGGTATAGAAGGGTGGGAACATGCTTGTGTATGAAGTATAAAAGCTTGGTGTTCATGTCAGCAAACAATCAGGAAATATTTAAGTAGTAAAGCCTTGCCACACATGTTCAGGGCATTAGTGAGGCTACACCAAGAGTGCTATGTCCAGTTTTGTTCTCTTTATTTGAAGTGGGACATATTTAAATTGGGAGCAGGTTAGTGATGGTCCACTACGTTTGATTCCTAGGATGGAAGCAGTTTATGAGGAAAGGTTGAGCAGGTAGGGCTGAAGCACATTGAAATTTAGAAGGCAGCAAGATGATTTTATTGAAACATATAATCTGAGGGAGCTTCACAGTGTAGGTAGTGAGAGGATGTTTCTCTTAAGTGAGCAATCTGTAATTAGGGAATACAGTTTCAAAATAAGGAGGTCTCAGTTTAAAATTGAGGAGAAATTTGTTCTGAGTGTTGTTCAATTTGGAATTTTCTTTCCTACACCTTTGAACATATTCCAGGTTGTGTTTCAGATTATTTACTCACAGGAGAATGAAGTTCAGGCCATAGCAAATCCAGATATGATATGAAAGAATAGCAGAGTGATTTTGCAGGGACAAAGGGGTGGCTGATTATTATGTTCTCAAACTCTTCAAATTTCTTGAACTTCTTTGGAGACATAGATGACCTCTGTATCTCCAGCCTTCACCCGAAAGTGTCCCTTCATTCACAAACTTGTAGGCATTAACCATTAAACATTTCTTGGGTGTCGAGTGCTCACTGCCCACGTTGTCATCATCCTCATTGTGAACACTGGTATAATTTAATCGATTTCCTTGCAAAACTGTGGCCTACTTAGGACATGGCAAGACATGTGCTCACAATATTACTATTCCTCAGGAATAGGAAGCCGCAGTGGAAACAAAGATTAATTTGCACAAATACCTGGTGCTGGTCACAAACAAGAAGTACATTGGAAAAATTGTGCATTTTCTAGATTTCACACGTCTGGGAGTATGTATAGATAAACGTTTCAATCTGATACCAGTTATGAAAAATTCCATATGTTTGGTTTGTTAATGCTATTTATTTGTGATGTTGCAACTTCTAAATTCACTTTTACAGTGGAAATGTTGATGGAAGTATTTGATTTTCGAGAACAATGAATCTATGTGCTACTTGCTGAATTTGTGTGCAGCTGATTCTGTGCATAGCTTTGTGAAGTTAAATATGGAGGTGGCCATAAACTGCTATTTCAGAACTATGCGTACAGTGGGAAGAGGCTGCAAGTCCACCTGGAGCTTATGGCAAACTTGAATCGCCTCTCTTGTAAAGCTCCTTTGACCAATGGTCCTTGGCAGTTGGTTGGTATGTTTCTATGCCCAGCTTTAGAGTTATCAACAATTATGAGCTATATCCCTTGAGTGCAGCCTCTTAGTTTCCCCTAACTGTTACTTCTAGCAACAGAAGAGAACTACCAATGGGGCGCAAATAGTGAAAGGTGGAGATGTGGAGGCTAAATAGGACCTTCTCGAGAAATAGTATGAAGACAGATGGCAAAAAAAAAGACTTTAATAGTTCTACTAAATATAAGACGTAATTTTAAGTTTACTTCAGTATTCACTTTAGATAGTTTCAAAGAGGCATTATGAAAATAGTAAGTAAGATGTTAATAATAAAGAAGTGATTTGTATGAAGTCATAAATTCATTGCTGTCTGACTGATGAAAGGTAGAGATTTCCATTTTATGTCAGACCTGGCAACAAAACATTGGATGACTAGCAAAGTGATCAAGGATCTAGTATGGTGGATTTCCAACAATGGAATATAAGGAAATTACTGTTTTTGATAAGTACTCCAAACTCCATTCCTCTGCCAGATCTTGTTGCATTCTCTGCCATCCCTCTTTCTGATAATAAGCTAGTTGATTTATAGTATCAGTGTCATATTTGTTTCTAAGATAAGCTTCTGATCTCACACACATGCTTTCACTGAAATGACCGATTTCCATCTCTATAAATTTCATCCATACGTTAGCCTACCTGTTGAAATTCTCATTTCAGTCTTGATTTCCCCCAGGTTTGATGACTCCAATACACAGTAACTTCTTTTAAACTCATTTTTGGGACTTGGGTGTTGCTGGCTGGCCAGCATTGATGACCTATCCTGTTTGCCCTTGAGAATGTCGTGATGATCTGCCTTCTTAAATCGCTGCTGCCCACTTGCTGTGGGTTGACTCACAATATTGATACAGAAGGAATTCCAGGATTTTGACCCAATGACTGTTGAGGAGTGGCGGTATGCTTCCAAGTCAGGGTGGTGAGTGGCTTGGAGGGGAACTTGCGGGTGGTGGTGTTCCCAGATGCCTGCTTCCCTTGTCCTTCTAGGTGGCAATGGTTGTGGGTTTGGAAGGTGCTGTCGAAGGATCTTTGGTGAATTTCTGCAGTGCATCTTGTAAATAGTACATTGCTGCTGCTGGTGGAGGGATTATATGTTTGTAGATATGGTGCCAATCAAGCAGGCTGATTTGTCCTGGATGGTGTCAAGCTTCGTGAGCATTGTTGAAGCTGTAGCCATCCAGGCAAGTGAGGAATATTCCATCACATTCATGACTTGTACCTTGTAGATGGCACTTTGGGGTGTCAGGAGGTGAGTTACTGGCCACAGTATCCCTTGTCTCTGACCTGCTCCTGTCGCCACTGTGCTTATGTGGTGAGTCCAGTTGAGTTTCTGGTCAATGGTAACTCCAAGGATATTGACATTGGGAGGGGGGGGGGTTCAGTGATGGTAATACCATTGAATGTCAAGGGACGGTAGTTAGATTGCCTCTTATTCGTGATGGTCAATATCTGGCATTTATGTGGTGTGAATGTTACTTGCCACTTGTTGGTCCAAACCTGAATATTATCCAGATCTCATTGTATTTGAGCACGGACTACTTCAGTATCTGAGGAGTCATGAATGGTGCTAAACACTGCGCAAACATCGGCGAACATCCTCACTTCTGATCTTTATGACAGAAGGAAGGTTGTTGATGAAGCAGCTGAAGATTATTAGGCCTTGGAAACTACCCTGAGAGACTCCTGCAGAGATGTCCTGGAGCTGAGATGACTGACCCTCCACAGCCGCAATCATCTTGCTTTGTGCCAGGTATGACTCTAACCAATGGAGTGTTTCCATCCTGATCCCTATTGATTCCAGTTTTGCCAAGGTTCTTTGATGCCATACCTGATTTAAATGCAGCCTTGACGTCAAGGGCTGTCACTGTCCCCTCACCTCTGGAATTCAGCTCTTTTGTCCATGTTTGAACCAAGGCTGTAATGAGATCAGGAGCTGAGTGACCCTGGAGAAACCCAAACTAGATGTCACTGATAATTTTAAAACACAAATCAAGGTGAAAACACTAGGTATACTAGTGATGGACACACAAGAGTTGCTTTCACGACTACTTTCCGGGACGAACTGAACAATGTGCGACCTGAACGGTACATGGTGTTCGGATTCTGAAAATGTGTTTGAATTTTAGAGCAAACTTTTCTCAAAATAATTGTTCGGATTCCAATTTGTTTGAATAATAGGGGTTCGGATTCCGGGTCACCACTGTATATGGGCCAAATGCTGGCAAATGGGACTAGATTAATTTATGATGTGGTGGTGCTGGTGTTGGACTGGGATGAACAAAGTTAAAAATCACAATACTAGGATATAGTCCAACAGGTTTATTTGGAAGTATTTCGAAATAAACCTGTTGGACTATATCCTGGTATTGCGATTTTTAACTTTGTTCATCCCAGTCCAACGCCTGTACTCCAAATGAACCTGTTGCACTATAACGTGGCATCATGTGATTTTTAACTAGATTAATTGAGGTCACATGGACAAGTAGGACTGGAAGGTCTGATCTTCACCGCTACGGCTATTTCAACTTGCCTGGCCACCTTCAGAGAATTATGCGTGTGAGCTCCAAGTTCCTATATCTTGTATTTAACTCAGAGTTGTACCATTGAGCATATATTTCTCCTACCAAAATGCATTACCTTGCATTTGTCTGCATTGAAATTCATCTGCCAAGTGTCTGCCATTTGGCCAGTTTTGTCAATGGCCCTCTGAAATCGCTCAGCATTAAGTTCACAATTCACTGTTTATCCTATGTGAGAATCCCTGCAAATTTAGGGATTTTTGTTCTCAAATATTCATCTCCAAATCATTTATCAAACTCAAAAAACAAGCCTCCCAACACCAAATCCTGGGAAAGACTTTCAACTCATCTCCAATCTGAGAAATGCTCACATACAAAGTTACTGCCACGGACACATCAATCCCAAACAGTATTAATTTTTTAAGCCACCTGCCATATGGCACAGTGTCTGATGCTTTCTGAATGTCCAAATATGCAACATCCACAGCACTACCCTTATCCCACCTCATCAAATAACTCAAATCAATTTGCACACTTGACCTGCCCTTGACAAAGCCATGTCGACTGTCAAAATTAATTTGTTTTTCTTTTAGTTTATATATTGCGTTATATGTACAGTCATCCTGCACGCATTGAAGGAATGTCTCCTCTTCCGTTCCTCACACTCTGTGTTTTTCTTAATCTACACTAGGGTAATTGAAAATACCAACTATCACAACCTAATTTTTCATCAGGTTTTCATAATATGCCTTCAAATGATCTCTTTTAATTCTTCCCTACTCTATGAAGGTCAGTAATAAATTCCCAATCAAGGTCATTGCTCCCTTAGTGTTTTTCACTTCCAGGATTCTAATTCCGGAAATGCATCCTATTCAAGGGCAATAATACTGTTTTTACTAAAAGCCACATAACCTGAAATGTCAAGTATCCAGTCCTGTCTGGCTTGAGCCACATTTCTGTCAAAGCTACCATATGTCATATACCTGCTGTCATATTCCCCGAGAGCAATTTCTGCTAACAGTTCTTCAATTTTGTTCATGATATTGTGGATTTATATCCATACAATTTAACCCTGCCCTTATTTCTTCCTTGCCCACTGGAAGGCAACCATTTCCTTGTTCACTGTCAACAATTAAGCCTTTCCTCATTTCGTTTTCCAATTCCCCATCTCTCTTTCACCTTCTCTGGTGCTTCCAAAATGAGGCTCATTAGTCAACCAACCCCATTGCTTTACAAGTTTAAATCCAGTCCCACTGTACTGTGTTCTCCCTCAGGCAGGACATTAGTTCTACCCTGTCAGGTAAAGCCCATCCCTTTTGAACCGCTTTCTCCTTTCCCAAAAGTAACTCAGTGTCTCAAAAATCTGAACCCTTCCCTTTTCCATCATCTCTCAAGCCATGATTTACTTTCCTGATATGCTTTAGCATAAATGGTGCAACTTGTATCACAGCATTTCTGAGATTACTTCTCTCTAGGTCCTGTGTTTCAACCTACTCCCTAACTCCTGAAACTGATTGATTGTGCAAGTCCTCTATGCTATCCATCCCTATGTTAGATTAGGTTACTTACAGTGTGGAAACAGGCCCTTCGGCCCAACAAGCCCACACTGACCCACCAAAGCACGACCCACCCAGGCCCATTCTAACATTCATAACCCACCCTACATTTATCCCTTCACCTAACACTATGAGCAATTTAACACAGCCAATTCACCTCACCTGTGCATTTTTGGACTTTGGGAGGAAACCGGAGCACCCGGAGGAAACCCACGCAGACACGGGGAAAATGTGAAAACTCCACACAGTCAGTCGCCTGAGGTGGGAATTGAACCCGGGTCTCTGGCGCTGTGAGGCAGCAGTGCTAACCACTGTGCCACCGTGCCACCCATAGTACCCACGTGAACCAGAAGCACTGGTTGCTTACCCTCCCTTTCCAGACGTTTATCTAGCCATTTTGTCCCAAACCTTTGCACTCGAGACAAAAGACTGTATAGAGTCACAAATTTGGCTGCAAATTAGACAGTCTAATCTCTTAACCTGTTGAGTCACCACTACTGCGACCTTTCTAATTTGCCTATCAGCCTCCCTCTCTTCCAAAAATAACCTTGGGTAACAGTTTCCCTTGAGTCATCCACCTTCTATTAACTCGTGTAGCTCACTAAATAGGCATCTAAAATTTCATACCTGTAAGACAGCTTCAAGGAGTACTGAATTTCCTGGACTTGCTGTCTCATAGAACATAGAACAATACAACACAAAACAGGCCTTTTGGCCGTCAATGTTGCACCGATCTGTGAACTAACGTAAGCTCATATCCTCACGCTATCCCATCATCATCCATGTGTTTATCCAAGGATTGTTTAAATCTCCCTGATGCGGCTGAGTTAACGACATTGGAATGCAGGGCATTCCACACCTGTACCACTCTCTGAGTAAAGTATTTGCCTCTGACATCTGTCTTTAATATATCACCCTTCAATTTGTAGTTACGTCCACTTGCATCATTTGAGGAAAAAGAGATTCATTGTCTACCCTGTCTAACTGTCTGATCATCTTGTATGTCTCTATCAAATCCCCTCTTAGCCTTCTTCTTTCCAATGAGAACAGACCCAAGTCTCTCAGCCTTTCCTCATAAGACCTTCCCTCCAGACCAGGCAACATCCTGGTAAATCTTATCTGCATCTTTTCCAATGCTTCCACATCCTTGCTGTAATTGGGCGATCAGAACTGAACACAATATTCCAAGTGCGGCCACACTCACATTTTGTAGAGTTGCAGCATGACATTACAGCTCTGAAACTCAATCTCTCTACCATAAAACCTAACACACCGTATGCCTTCTTAGCAGCACTCTCAACCTGGGTGGCAACTTTTAGGGATCTATATACATGAACTTCAGGATCCTTCTGCACATCCACACTATCAAAAATTCTGCCTTCCTTTTATTCTTCCCAAAATACCTCACCTCGCATTTGGCTGCATTGAACTCCATTTGCCACCTTTCAGCCCAATTCTGTAGTTTATCTAAGTCCCCCTGTAACCTGCAACATTTTTCTACACTATCCACTATTCCACTGACTTTAGTGTTATCTGCAAACTTACTAATCCATCCACCTATACCTGCGTCTAAGTCATTTATAAAAATGACAAACAGCGGTGTCCCAGAACAGATCCTTGTGGCACACCACTAGTAACAGGACTCCAGGTTGAATATTTTCCATCAACCACCACTCGCTACCTTCTTTCAGAAAGCCAGTTTCTAATCCAAACTGCTAAATCACCCTCAATCCCATGTCTCTGCATTTTCTCCAACAGCCTACCATGTGGAACCTTATCGAAGGCTTTTCTGAAGTCCATGTACACCACGTCAACTGCTCTACCCTCATCCACATGCTTGGTCAACTTCTCAAAAAACTTTAATGAGACCTGCCCTCGACGAAACCATGTTGACTATCTTGAATCAAATTGTTGCTTGCAAGATGATTATAAATCTATCTCTTATAGTCCTTTCCAAAACCTTTCCTACAGCAGACTTTAAGGCTCACTGGTCTATAATTACTTGGGTGACCTTTACTGCCCTTCTTGAACAAGGGCACAACATTTGCAATTCTCCAGTCCACTGGTACTAAACCTGTAGACAATGACAACTCAAATTTCAAAGCCAAAGGCTCCGCTATCTCCTCCCTAGCTTCCCAGAGAATCCTGTGATAAATCCCACCCGGCCTAGGGGGTTTGTCTACTTTCACTCCTTCTAGAGTTGGTAACACCGCTTCAATAATAAGAGGACACTCTTTCAAGGTGAGAGGTAGAAAGTTTAAAGGGGATACACGCGGCAAGTACTTCACACAGAGGGTGGTGGGCGTTTGGAACATGTTGCCAGCAGAGGTGGTAGAGGCAGGCACAGTAGATTCATTTAAGATGCGTCTGGACAGATGCATAAGTAGGTGGGAGCAGATGGATACAGATGCTTAGGAATTGGGCGACAGGTTTAGATAGTTGAATTGGAGCAGCTCAGTTTGGGGGGCTGAAGGGCCTGTTCCTAGGCTGTAAATTTTCTTTGTTCTTCTCTTCCTTACTAACCTCAATCCTTTCTAGTCTAATATCTCGTATCTCATTCTCCTCCTCTACAATATTCTCCTTTTCCTGAGTGAAAACCAATGAGAAATATTCATTTGGCACCTCTCCGATCTCCACAGGGTCCACACACAACTTCTCACTTCTGTATTTGACTGGCTCTATTCCTATCCTAGTCATCCTTTTATTCCTCACATACCTATAGAAAGCTTGAGGGTTTTCCTTTATTCTACCTGCTAAAGACTGCTCATGTTCCCTCTTTGCTCTTCTTAACTCTCTCTTTAAATCCTTCCTAGCTAATCTGTAACTCTCCATCGCCTCATCTAAACCATCTTGTCTCACCATCACATAAGCCGCCTCCTTCCGCTTCACGAGAGATGCAACTTCTGTAGTAAACCATGGTTCCTTTACCTTATCACTTTCTCCCTACCTGACAGAGCCATAGAGTCATAGAGATGTACAGCACGGAAACAGACTCTCTGGTCCAACTTGTCCATGCCGACTAGATATCCCAACCCAATCTAGTCTCACCTGCCAGCACCTGGCCCATATCCCTCCAAACCCTTCCTATTCATATACCCATCCAGATGCCTTTTAAATGTTGCAATTGTACTAGCCTCCACCACTTCCTCTAGGTAAAAATAATGACTGCAGATGCTGGAAACTAGAGTCTAGATTACAGTGGTGCTAGAAAAGCACAGCAGTTTAGGCAGCATCCGAGGAGCAGGAAAATGGACGTTTCAGGCACAAACCCTTCTCAGGAATGGAGGCAGAGTGCCTGCAGGGTGGAGAGAGAAATGAAAGGAGGATGGGGGTGGGGAGAAAGTAGCATAGAGTACAATAGGTGAATGGGAGTGGGGATGGAGGTGATAGATCAGGGAGGAAGGTGGAGTGGATAGGTGGAAAAGAAGATAGGCAGATAGGACAAGTCATGGGGACAGTGCTGAGCTGGAAGTTTGGAACTGGGGTGGGTGGGGGAAGGGGAAATGAGGAAACTGGTGAAGTCCACATTGATGCCCTGGGGTTGGAGTGTTCCGAGGTGGAAGATGAGGCGTTCTTCCTCCAGGCGTCGGGTGGTGAGGAAGTGGCGGTGAAGGAGGCCCAGGACCTTCATGTCCTTGGCAGAGTGGGAGGGAGAGTTGAAATTTTGGGCCACAGGGCGGTGGGGTTGATTGGTGCGGGCAAACTACTCCTCAGATGCTGCCTGAACTGCTGTGCTTTTCCAGCTCCACCACTTCCTCTGGCAGTTCATTCCATACATGTACCACCCTCTGTGTGAAAAGGTTGCCCCTTAGGTCTCTCTTATGTTTTTCCCCTCTCAACCTAAATTTATGCCCTCTAGTTCTGGACTCCCCAACCCCAGGGAAAAGACTTTGTCCATTTATCTATCCATGCCCTCATGATTTTATAAACCTCTATAAAGTCATCCCTCAGCCTCGACATGCCTATCAAGGACACGCAATATCTGTTCCTTAAGCTAGCTCCATGTTTCAATTGTCCCCATCCCTTACATTTTGCTACCCCATTCTATGCAACCTAAGTCTAGCCTAATCGCACTATAATTGCCCTGGTCCCATCAATAACTCTTGCCCTGTGGCATGTACCTATCCCTTTCCATCGCTAGACTAAACGTTACTGAATTATGGTCACTCTCTACAAAGTGCTCACCTACCACTAAATCAAACACCTGGTCTGGTTCATTTCCAAACATCAGATCCAGTGTGGCCTCCCCTCTTGTCGGCCCTTCGACATACTGTGTCAGGAAACCATCCTGCGCACATTGGACTAAAACTGATCCATCCAATGTATTAGAGTGAAAGCATGTCCAGTCAATGTTGGGGAAGTTAAAGTCCCCCATAATGACCACCTTATTTCTTTCACTCCTCCCCAGAATAATTTTGCCGATTCTCTGCTCCACCTCCCTGGAACTCTGCGGAGGCTGATAAAAAACTCCCAGCAGTGTGATCTCTCCTCTCCTGTTTCTAACCTCAGTCCATACTACCTCAGTAGACTAGTCCTCGTCAAAAGTTCTTTCAGCCATCTTTATACTGTTTAGATCAGAGTGGTGCTGGGAAAGCACAGCAAGTCAGGCAGCATCCGAGGAGCAGGAAAATCGACATTTCGGGCAAAAGCACTTCATCGGGAACAGAGGCAGGAAGCCTCCACCCTGGAGGCTTGTTTCGGATATTTCTGGTGTTGAAGTAGACACACTTCAAGCCAGCTTGCTGTCTGCCAACACATTTCTGTGACCATGAAATCTTGTCCATGCCCTCCCTACTCTCATCCTCATGTGCGCTGGAACTACACTTTAGGTTCCCATCCTCCTCCGGAGCTCGTTTAAGTCCATTCGAATAGCACCAGCAAATTTCTCACCTGGGATATTTGTACCCCTCTGGTTCAAGTGAAGACCATCCTGTTTGTGGAGGTCCCACTTCCCCAGAATGAGCCCCAATTATCCAAGTACCTGAAACCCTCCCTCCTGCACCATCCCTGCAGCCATGTGTTCAGCCGATATGTGGGCGGCACGGTGGCACAGTGGTTAGCACTGCTGCCTCACAGCGCCTGAAGACCCGGGTTCAATTCCCGACTCAGGCGACTGACTGTGTGGAGTTTGCACGTTCTCCCCGTGTCTGCGTGGGTTTCCTCCGGGTGCTCCGGTTTCCTCCCACAGTCCAAAGATGTGCGGGTCAGGTGAATTGGCCATGCTAAATTGCCCGTAGTGTTAGGTAAGGGGTAATGTAGGGGTATGGGTGGGTTTCGCTTCGGCGGGTCGGTGTGGACTTGTTGGGCCGAAGGGCCTGTTTCCACACTGTAAGTCTAATCTAAAAAAAAAATCTCTCCCTTTTCTTTGCCTCGCTATCATGTGGCACGGGTGACAAACCTGAAATAACAGTTCTGTTTGTTCCAGCTCTCAGCTTCCACTCTAGCTCCCTGAAATCCTGCCTTACATCCCTATCCTCTTCCTACCTATGTCGTTGGAACCTATGTGGACCACAACTTGGGGCTGGTCACCCTCTTCCTTCAGGACCCCAAAGACACGATCCGAGACATCACAGACTCTGGCACCTGGGAGGCAACACACCAAACATGAGTCTTGTTTGTTTCCCACCAAGCCTTCTATCTGACCCTCTACCTATCTCCTTTCCTTTTGACGAATGATCACCTCTCATCTGCCATACAAATGCTCCCCCAATATCTGGTATGGCTATTCCAGAAACCTCTAAACCTGTGTGGAGTGCATTAAGGAAAGTTACTGCTCTGAATCAACCACATATTGTTCAGAGACTGCTACTCTGTGGCACTTCAGGCAAATGTGAAAACCTGGATGTCTTGTGTACATTGAAAACCACCTATCATTTACAAGCCAAATATCATCATCAGCTTTTACAGAGGTCCTACCATCTTTACAGGTCAAGATGGTGTACACTATTTAAGCTCTGTTGTTTCTAAGCCACAAATACATTTTCAGTCAGCTCCTTATGTTTTGGTTCAAGGCGTATAGAGAGAGGAATATTTGGGGCTTGACCAAGGGTGGGGTATGATGGTTCAATGGTTAGCATGGTTGCCTCACAGCGCCAGGGACTCAGGTTGGATTCTAACCTCAGGACACTGTAGAGTTTGTATATTCCCCCCTTGTCTGCGTGGGTTTCCTCCAGGTGATCCAGTTTCCTCCCACAATCCAAAGATGTGCAGGTTAAGTGAATTGGCCATGCTAAATTGCCCATGGTGTTCAGAAATGTGTAGATTAGTTGCATTAGTCAGGGGTAAATATAAGATAATAGGATAGAGGAATGGGTCTGGGTGGGTTACTCTTTGGAGAGTCGGTGTTTCTGTACTGTCGGCATTCTGTGACTCTTTGACACCAGGTCCTCTGTAATCTCCTTCTTAGATGTGGTGAGACTCCTCCCCAGTTGTTTCTCACTGTCGCCCTTTATTGGATGCCCTTCCTCCTGTTGGGCATCAGATCCTCTGTGATTCCCTTCTCACTCACTGAATGAATCGACTTCTCCCAGAATCCTCACCAGTTGTTTCTCACAGTTGCCCTTGTTTGGAGAGACCTATTTGGACAACTGCCACACAGACTAGACAGGCAACAGCTTGAGAGTCATTTTCATGGAATTATATGAGAAGGAAAGGATGAGGCAAAATGGGAGGATATTTAATTGGGGAAGAGGAAACTATGATGCGATTAGACATGAGTTAGGAAGCATGGATTGGGAGCAATTGTTCCATGGTAAAGGCACTCTAGACATGTGGAGACTGCTTAAGGAATAGTTGTTGCAAGTGATGAATAAATATGTCCCTCTGAGACGGCAAGAACTGGTAAGATAAAGGAACCTTGGATGATGAGAGCAGTGGAGCTTCTCGTCAAAAGGAAAAAGGTAGCTTACATCAGGTGGAGGAAGCTAGGGTCAAGCTCAGCTCTACAGGATTACAGGCAGGCGAAGAAGGAGCTCAAAAATGGTCTGAGGAGAGACAGGAGGGGGCACGAGAAAGGTTTGGCAGAACGGATTAGGGAGAACACAAAGGCATTTTACACTTATGTGAGGAATAAGAATGGTCAAAAAAAGTGTAGGGCCGATCAGGGATAGCATAGGGAACTTGTGTGTGGAGTCTGAGGAGGTGGGAGAAGCTCTGAATGAGTTTTTTGCTTCTGTCTTTACAAAAGAAACAAACTTTGTAGTGAATGAAACCTTTGAAGAGGAGGTATGCATGCTGGAATGGATAGAGATAGAGGAAGCTGATGTGCTGAAAATTTTGTCAAACATTAAGATTGACAAGTCGCCAGGCCCGGACCAGATTTGTCCTCGGCTGCTTTGGGAAACGAGAAATGCAATTGCTTCGCCACTTGCGAAGATCTTTTCATCCTCGCTCTCCACTGGAGTCGTACCTGAGGACTGGAGAGAGGTAAATGTAATTCCTCTCTTCAAGAAAGGAAATAGGGAAATCCCCAGCAATTACAGATCAATAAGTCTCACGTCCGTCGTCTGCAAGGTGTTAGAAAGGATTCTGAGGGATAGGATTTATGACCATCTGGAAGAGCATGGCTTGATTAAATGCAGTCAACACTGCTTTGTGAGGGGCAGGTCATGCCTCACAAACCTTATTGAGTTCTTTGAGGATGTGACTAGAAAAGTTGATGAGGGTTGAGCTGTGGATGTGGTGTATATGGACTTCAGCAAAGCATTTGATAAGGTTCCCCATGGTAGGCTCATTCAGAAGGTCAGGAGGAATGGGATACAGGGGAACTTAGCTGTCTGGATACGGAATTGGCTGGCCAACAGAAGACAGTGAGTGTTAGTAGAAGGAAAATATTCTGCCTGGAAGTCTGTGGCGAGTGGTGTTCCATAGGGCTCTGTCCTTGGGCCTCTACTGTTTGTAATTTTTATTAATGACTTGGATGAGGGGATTGAAGGATGGGTCAGCAAGTTTGCAGATGACACAAAGGTTGGAGGTGTCATTGACAGTATAGATGGCTGTTGTAGGCTGCAGCGGGACATTGACAGGACGCAGAGATGCGCTGAGAGGTGGCAGATGGAGTTCAACCTGGATAAATGCGAGGTGATGCATCTTGGAAGGTCGAATTTGAAAGCTGAGTACAGGAGTAAGGATAGGATTCTTGGCAGTGTGGAGGAACAGAGGGATCTTGATGTGCAGGTACATAGATCCCTTAAAATGGCCATCTAAGTGGACAGGGTTGTTAAGAAAGCATATTGTGTTTTGGCTTTCATTAACAGGAGTATTAAGTTTAAGAGTCGTGAGATCTTGTTGCAGCTCTATAAAACTTTGGTTACACCGCACTTGGAATACTGTGTCCAGTTCTGGTCGTCCTATTATAGGAAAGATGTGGATGGTTTGGAGGATTCAGAGGAGGTTTACCAGGATGCTGCCTGGACTGGAGGGCTTATCTTATGAAGAGAGGTTGACTGAGCTCAAACTTTTTTCATTGGAGAAAAGGAGGAGGAGAGGGGACCTAATTGAGGTATACAAGATAATGAGAGTCATAGATAGAGTCGATAGCCAGAGACTATTTCCCAGGGTAGAAATGACTAATACGAGGGGTCGTAGTTTTAAGCTGGTTGGAGGAAAGTATAGAGGGGATGTCAGAGGCGGGTTCTTTACACAGAGTTGTGAGAGCATGGAATGCGTTGCCAGCAGCAGTTGTGGAAGCAAGGTCATTGGGGACATTTAAGAGACTACTGAACATAGTTCATAGAAATTTGAAGGTGCATACATGAGGATCAGTGGTCGGCACAACAT
Organism: Hemiscyllium ocellatum; assembly: GCF_020745735.1. Classification (NCBI taxonomy): domain Eukaryota; kingdom Metazoa; phylum Chordata; class Chondrichthyes; order Orectolobiformes; family Hemiscylliidae; genus Hemiscyllium; species Hemiscyllium ocellatum. The sequence continues at coordinate 97,791,709 of NC_083411.1, read as the reverse complement.
CGTGGGCTGAAGGGCCTGTTCTGTGCTATGTTCCTTCAATGATACTGACATAACCATCCTTGAGTGCCCTGTCCCACTCCCAGGACAGACCCACCAGAAGTGTCAGCAGAGAAGTATGCAGTTGAAAGGGAGTTGCCCTGTGTTAGTCCATATGAAATCTACAACATCAAGTCAAACATTGCAAGAAAGTCTGCTGATTACCATCCAATTCTTTCTTTCTTTCTGCTGATGAATCAGTTCTCCTCCATGTTAAACTATCAAACTCATGCATCAACTTTGACTCAAAGCAGAGTGCAGGAGAGCACGTCGAGAGCAATACCAGGCATATCTTAAAGGTGTCAACTTGGTGAAAGTAAAATGCGGCAATACTTGCATTCTAAACATTGGAAGCAGCTTGCAAGAGACAGAGCTCAGCAATCTGACAATCAACAGATTCTCCACAACAAGCCACACCCAGTTGTGAAATGTGGTGGACAGTTAATCAACTCATTGGGAGAGGAAAGTCTAAAAACACCAATCCTCAATGATGGGGCAACACTGCACATGAATTAAAAAGACAAGGCCAAAGCATTTGCACGCAACTTCAGCTAGAAGCATTTGATGTAATGGGTTCCAAAGAAGTATCTGAAAACATTAATTCTGTTTCTCTCTCCACAGATGTTGTCAGCCCTGCTGAGTTTCTCCAACCCTTTCTGTTTATTATTGGAGCTTTTACCACCAAATATAATTATTTGCACAGAGAGTCATTCCCCTATCCCCACTGCTTACTGACCTCTATTGTTTCCAATTAAACAATGTCTTAATTGAAAAATCATCAGATTTTAACATTCTTGTTCCGCTGCCTACATGGCCTTGCCCCTCCATAATTTTGTAATCTTCTCCAGCCCAAGAACCTTTTACGGTATCTTTGCTCTTCTAGTTCTAACCTCTTCTGATAATTTTAATTGTTTCGATGTTGTTGATTATGCTGTCAGCTCAAAAGAGTCCTAAGTTTTAAACTACCCTCCGCTTACTTATGCTCTTTACCTTGATTTCCTCCTTTAAGACCTGCCTTTAAACCTGTCTGTTTAGCCAAGCTTTTGGTGAAGTGTTGCCATATGTTGTTGTCATGCATTTTTGATAATGCTCTTGTGAAGTACCATAAGTAATTTCATTGTATAAATGTAAGTTGCTGTCAGCATTGTCCTTTTGGGTGGAAAGTGCTGTGCTACTCAAGTTAAACAGGAGTAGCATTGGCACAGGTATGTTAGCAAACATTTGCTAAAATGAAAATATCACATTCCCCAACACTGATATACTTCAGCGTAAAATTGAGCATGTGCTGCATTGCAAAAGGTTTGTCAAAATAAACATTAAATTGAGGTTTGTTTTGCCTTTTTCTGGACTGAGAAATAGAAGCTTTTACATTTAAGCCATGCGTTTAACAAATTCAGTAATTTTGTCTCTGGGCCAGTCAGTTGCTTTGTTTGTGTACAACTGATTGCAACTCAATGCTGTTAACTTAGTTATTTTATGGAGGTGGAAATGGGCATTTTTAGCATTGGCACGGGTACGCGATTGGAAGTTCATCTTTTGGTCAAATGTGACTCCATGGTTATAAACAGTCTGGTTTAGTTTCAAACAATTGCCAGGGAGAGAGATGTAGTTAGCAAGGGGCTAGAGATGATAGTGGGGATTATAAATTATAGCTTCAGTGTTCGTAATATGTAATTGGAAGGTATTGCTACAAATTCTGTACTGGATTTCAGAAAAAGAATATGATAATGGAGTAGTTGGCTAGAGGAGTTACATGAAGGTAGAGGTGTAGGGATGACGACAGTTTGTGAATTCTGAGAGAGAGTATGATACATTTTGATTGGGATAGTATTGCTGAGCATGAGAATCATGTTGGTCATTGGCTGAAGCGGTAAAGTAAGAAAATATCTATTGTGGCGTTAGTTGGGAAGGACTTGAATTGAGGTGAAATGTTGAGGAATAAATGACAGAAATTGGGAGGGGGGTGAAATTGGCTGCGGTGTGATTTCGTAATAGGTGCTAAACTGACAAAGTGACTGAATAAAAATCATGGAAGATATAACCAGATGAAAAGTTAGGATAAAGGGGTCATTGCACTAAGCTTTTGATATACATATAGAAGAATATTGCATTATAGATTGCAAAAGCTTGTTGACAAGTGAATGGACATTCTGCAGGGAAATGTGTAGAGGGTTGAGAGTTGATCCACTGGCAGAGTCTACAGAGTCGGCAGTGGAGAGGAGTGAATTGGGCAGGAAGGAGATTAATGATATTAATTGCCAGCAAAGATGCTGGGTGGCCGTTCAGCAAGAGAATGCAGTGGGGTCTTGGGGAAAGAGTATCTGAGAAAAGAAAAATGAAAGGAGTTTAGATGGGTAAGTAGAAAAGACATCTTTTAATAAGAACATAACAGAGAATGGTGAGCTGAAGCCTGAAGCAGCCAAAGTGGACTTTAGGAAAGCTGAGGCTTCAGAGGCCTCATTATGTAAAAGTTAGGAAAAACACAATAAAAGCCATGAAAATAGATAGATTTTTTAGGATTTCTTTTTAAATATATACACTTTCAGCAGGTTAGTCAATGAATGTGCTAATCTTCCTTGTATTATTTCTCCACAGTGCAGTGTAATTGAGAGTCTCACCAGCCTGTTGATGAAATGGCTAACCTGGCATTCTGTGTGTGTAGCTGATTTGGACAGACAAAGTCCCAATGTTTTACAAAGTCCACAGTGAGTATCTAGTAATACAGGACATTTCCACAAAACTAGTTGACAACCTGGCCCTATGCTTATAGATTAACTTCAAAGTAGCTTTGCATTGAATTTCCTCAAATTATAATCATCCATGCTAATTGGATAATTGTTGGAAAAGTTAACTGGAGCCATCCTGACTTAATTTTCTGTTGACTGATCTCAGGCAGGGCAGCAGAAAGCTTGTAATTGATCACAGTACATCCAGATTCTTCTTCTTGAGTTCTCTGCCTGAGAGCAGGTCTGACTCAGTGCTGCAATCTCCCCCATGGGTTGGACAAGGAGAAGGTCCCAAGTCCATTTCTGCTGAAACATGGATTAAACCCTGTATTGTTAGTACCAATGTGATTCTCCTTGGTCATTCAGCCAACTGACGACTTGAGGATTGAGCTGCTGTGCCATAAAATTTCACATGCAAATTCTGGAGCACTGAATAGTCATGGCAGAGCTACAATTTATTTTCATCATATCATTGACCAGGAACCTCTCCCTGTCATGTGTCTGTGTTCAAAGGATTTACAAGTTAGCACTGAACCTTCTTTGTCAAGTTTAGAACACAACTTCTTTAGCCATAAACATGTTCTCATGTTAATTGCTATCCAGCAGCTTTCTAAAACTTCATATGAATGGACATTAGCTGAAGGTATATTGTGGCTTTGCTGCAAGATCTTTTGACTGAATGTTCTGTCATCTGTCAAAGCCAAAGCTCAACATGAAAGGGCATGGATAGGATAAATAGACAAGGTGTTTACCCTAGGGTTGGGAGTCTAAAACTAGAGGGCATAGGTTGAAGGTGAGGGGGGAAAGATTTGAAAGGGACCTAAGGGACAACATTTTTCATGCCAAGGGTGGTGCATATTTGGAATCAGTGGTCAGAGGAAGTGGGGAAGATTAGTACAATTACAACATTTAAAAGGCATCTGAGTGGGTATATGAATAGGAAATGGTAAGAGGGATACGGGCCAAATGCTAGCAAATGGGACTAGATTAATTTAGGATATCTGGTCGGCATGGAGGACTTGGAACTAAGGATCTGTTTCCATGCTACGCATCTATGTGACTCTATAATAGTCTAGGGAAGAGAAAACCATTAGTTAAACCAGGCAGTTGAAGTATTTTTATGGAAAAGGTGGTTAAACGTTTTAAGTAGAGGCTGGTCCAAGGTGTGATTGAGTGAACATTTCAGTGGAATTAATTTTGGACTCCAAGCAGGCAGACAAAATAGGCCAAGTGCTACCAGCTATATTGTAAGCTTCTTTACTTCTGTGATTTACAGTAAGGCAGTGATTAATTTTTTTTTGTCATACATAAGCTGAGGTGTTTTGAGCTATGTACAGGGTTTACAAAATTGTTTGCTCGCATTTCAATTACTGTGCATTCACAAAGTTTTAATCTTTAATGTTCTGTTTTCCTAGATTCTCTAAGTCATCATTATTTCTCATGACATCTCCTGAATTAGTAATTCTGTGGCTGAGAGAATAAAGGCACACCTGTTTCTGGAAGTTGTCTCAAATTATTTCTAGATTCTGTAGGATCATTCCTTAAAATTAACCCTGCCTTATTGGAAAACTTATTTTTATTCACTTGCAAGGCTAAGATTGTGAAATGATCATATTCATTCTTAACTGTTTTGTTGCCTGCCTGCTTTGTGATATTGAGCTCAGTAAACGTACACTCAAACGATCTATACTTAGCAAAGAATGTTTCAGATCTCTTTCTGTAGCTCTATAACTTGTAGGCTTTAAGATTGTGTGAATAAAAAAACAAGTTGAAGAGAACGTTTCTTTGAAAATTGTTTGTGCTTTCAGGAATGTTTCTCTTTCTGGATTGGTGAATTCAGTTTCTGAACTTGTGGAATTTACTGCAAGAATTTCAGTCGTAGCACTTCACATGGAGGCCTACAGCAGTCTGCTGTTGCATTTCATTCTCAATTTCTATGAGACGGTAAGAGAGGTTGATTCATGCTTAGAAAACTATTTTTTGGCTGTTAGATTATTAATGAAATGCAATTTAAGAGGCATGCAATTTGGAATTTGAATCCTTTCCCCTTCTTCCACCCCTGTAAAGTCTGACATATATTCAAGATTGACTTTTTTAAAATTTGTTTGTGGGCTGTTGCTGGCTGGGCCAGGACTTATTGGCCATCCATAATTGCTCTGAAGAAGATGGTGGTGAACTGCCCTCATCAGTTGCAGCAGTTCTCAGAAGTAGGCACACCCACAATGCTGAAGGGAGAATTTTGATCCAGTGATGTTGAAGGAATAGTGATATGGATCCAAGTCCGATCAGTGTGAGATATTGCTATATTATACAAATATATTCAAATTTTTGCTGTTTTTTAATAGAATAACATTGTCCTTTTACGGATGTTGTCAATATGTTTCATCCTTGCCATGTTTGCTTGATTATTCAAAGTAATTTCTAGTGCTTAAAATCATTTATTGGCATCCTGAATTGCCCCTTTGTGGTGAGCTCCCTTTGAATACCTGAAATTTGCATAGCATAGATATACCCACAGTGCTGTTAGGGAGTTACAGGATTTTGATCTGACAACATTGAAGGAATGATGTTATGGTTCCATGTCAGGATGATGAGTGGTTTGGAAAGGAACTTGCAGGTGGTGGCATTTGCTGCCTTTATCCTTAGAAGTAGTAGAGGTCGTGAGTTTGGAAGGTGTTGAAAGAGTCTAGGTGTGCATCTTGTAGGTGGTACACGGTGCTAAACACTGTTCATTATGCCTGGAGGATTGAGATGTTTTATGGAGTTCCAATCAAGTGGGCATCTTTGTCCTGATGATGTAGTTTTTAAGTGTGACTGGAGCTGTACTCTTTTGGACAAGTGAAGAGTATTCCATCACACTCCTGACTTGAGCACCGTAGATAGTCGACAGGTTCTGGGGATTGAGAGGTGAGTTTGTCACTTTACTCATGCTTTTGTAACCACAGTATTTATATGGCTGGTCGAGCTCAGTTTCTAGTCAATGGCAACCCTCGGGATGTTGACTGTAGGAAATTCAACAATAATAATGCTTTGAATGTCAGGTGGTGAGGTGATTCTCTGCCACTTGTGTGGCATATATGTTGTGCACCACATATCACCACAAGCCTGAATGTTGTCCAGGTCTTGTGCAATGTGGACACCATCTGCTTCAGTGTATGAGGAGCCATGCATACCAGTGAACATTGCAAAGTGATCAGCGAACATCCCTGTGTCTGACCTTCTGATGGAAGGTGATGTAGCTTAAAGAAGTTGAAGAATATTGGGTCTTGGACACCATTTTGAGGAACTCCTACAGTGATGTATTATTACTGAGATGATTAAATCTTTTTTCTACTTTGTGCACTCTTGTTCTGATCTCGCTAACCAATATACTTAATTTAAATTATAGCACACCTCATTTAACTTTGAAAAGGAATTAAATAAGTACTTGAAGGGAAATAAATTATGGCTTTCTGTCAAAAGGTTAGGGGTTAGAATTAATTGCTTAGGTCCACCAACTGGTACTCTCTCTCGAGTGTCTTAATATTTAATGAGAAATTCAAAAACTCAGTGACTTGATCAAAAGAACCACGCTGCAAGATGTGAAATTTTTAAACAAAAAAAACTTTGCTTAAGTGAGCACTTCTAATGTAACGCTACAGTGTGCCATGACTTATAGTATTAATCCAGTTCCTCTTGACTACTTAATTCTACTAAGGTGCCTTACACGCAACTTGAAGTTTTATTCACTTCCTTTTTTGGAACCAAATCAAATATGCTGTGCTACAGCTTTCCGTGATTCATTTGAATTTCTCTTCATTGCTCTAGCTATTCTCCTGAAGTATGAGATTTCATAGGGATTTTACCTTTAGTTTTTGGCTCAGTGACCTTCCAGTTTTCTTCAACCTCCTGTTACACTGAACATCTTGGTTCAAGCTTGGGCCCTACTGCACTTGTCCTTAGTGACTTCAGCATCAGGGATACCCCTGGCTTCTGTTGACCAGACTTTGGGCAAATTCAAATTCTCCCTTGGTTTACTTCTAGGCTAACTAGGATATACATCCTATCAATGGGCCATTTAGCCTAATGTCTGCTCCTATGTCTTATGGGTGGATGCATTACTCCTTTCCAGTTGGCAGCCGCAAGAACATATAATTTATTCCACAAATAGCTTCCCCTATTCAGTTCTCCAGGCAACAAAAAATGCTTTTCACCTTAGGAACAAACAGCAGATTTCAGCACAACAATCTGACACTGATACCATCTGTATTGGCTTCAAGAGACCCAAAATCTTTCCATTGTGGACACAGCACAGCTGTAATTGCCCTCAGATGTAAATATCAGTCACCTCCCTCTTGGTAACACAACTTGAGTTTCCCCTTTGATCTTTACTAATTACTACACAGATCTTCTTGGTCGTTCAGATTCCTGCACAGGTTACGTGATTACTTTTGATTGCTCTAAATTTAAAGGTTCAGACCCAAACTATAATCCTCTTGCAAATCAAAAAATGCAGTTCTCCAGCATTATGATATGAACATGATCACTGAAAGACAAGCTATACATGTTCAGTGGGCCAAATTACTACTTCTCATGTTCTCTTTTAAACTGCATGGTTCCGCAATAATCTGAAACATAACTCTCTTGAAACAAAGTGTGTAAAATCAATATTCACTTGAGTGTACAGACACTGTCACACTGCAATGTATCATTCTATGGAGCTGGTGTCAGAAGAATAAGAGTTCGGGGTGTACAGCTGACAAAGGTTATTAAGATAGGAGATGGACTTGAGTTCAATGAGTATAAAAGTGGCTGAGGTTCTGAAAGTCAGTGTAGTTCAGTTAAAATAGGAAATGATGTTTGGGAGTTGGTTGGGATAGAACTTTGGAAGCAGAGAATGGATGAGCTGATGTTTATGGAGGTGTGCAAAATAAATTGTTGGTGTGGTCATGAAAGACATACATTAATTATTACTTAACTAACTTAGCATTTATTTTTAACTGTGCTGATGCTCTTCAAAGCTATCACTTGGGCTTTGCTTATGGACAATCCTGATACCACTGTTTATTATCATCATAATATTTCTAGTTGCTTTGTGATTTTATGGGATTTTTTCTTCAGGTATCTGATATGTATTTGAAATACAGTCTGCCCCTGGTGATTTTGCCACCTGCTGGTATAATTTATCCAGCATTACTGAGTTTGGAATCGGTGAGTCTGAATCAGCTGTGTCACATTATGTACAGGTGAGTATTTCATCTGCTAAAGTGCATCTTATTGACATAGAATACCTCTACAAACTGAAGCACTTAAATACATTTGATATGTTAAATCATGAGAATGAAAAGTACCCATTTTTGAATTATTTGAAGCAGAAATGTTCTTCAGCCTTCAGTTGAGGATTTGTAGGTTGCTGGAGAAATGTACTGTTACTAATACTATTTGTTCATTTATTAGGAATAATGGGTGCGTGTACATTAAATAATATTGAATCTCCCTTAGTGACTGATTTCAGACACTAGGATGTTACAAGCATTGAAGTCATAGAATTGTACAATATCGAAAGAGGCCCCTTGGCACTTCGTGCTTGTACTGGTCAGCAAGCACCTGTGTTCTTGAATCCAATTTTCCAGCACTTAGCCATAGCCTTGTATGCTATGGTGCTTCAACTGTTCATCTAAACACTTCTCAAAAGTTGTGATCATTCCAATCATACCTCCCTTTCAGACAGTGAGTTCCAGATATCTACCATCCTCTGAAAAAAATTCTTCTTTGAATTCCCCTATAAATCAGTTGCACTTTATTTAAATCTACGGCCCCTAGTTATTAACCATCCCCACCCCACATCTTACTGATCAGATGTGCTATATTCATGTCTAGATCATTAATGTACATTTCAAACAGCAAGAGATCCAGTAGCAAGCCATGCAGTACACCACTGCAGTCAGGTTTACAGGTCACAAAAGTAACCTTTGACCATCACCCTCTGCCTCATTTCACTCAGCCAAGTTTGGATCCAACTTACCAAATTGCTGTGATTCCCATGAGCTCTTACCTTCACCAATTTCATATTTTAAATTCACTGGCATTAGTTCCCTCATTCGTCCCGACAATGCTTCTTAAATAATAGTGCCACATTAATTGTCCTCCGGTCATGTGGCACTTCTGTGCCAAGATGAGATTAGTAAATAATGTTTGGATTTTGCAATTTCCCCACTTGTCTCCAAAAACCACCTCCCTTGCCTCCTACAAACAGCCTGAAATGCATCTCATCTGAGCCTAGCAACTAATCCAATGTTAAGCCTTATAGAATCATAAACACTATAGCTGTCTCAACTGTAATTTTCGAGTAAAAAATGAGGTCTGCAGATGCTGGAGATCACAGCTGCAAATGTGTTGCTGGTCAAAGCACAGCAGGTTAGGCAGCATCTCAGGAATAGAGAATTCGACGTTTCGAGCATAAGCCCTTCATCAACTGTAATTTGTTCAAGTATATCACAAATCTCTCGTGGATTTCTACACCTGCATCATCCTTTTCTGTAATGAGTATAGATGCGAAGTATTCATTTAAAACCTCACCTAAGTCTTTTGGCTTTATTCACAGTTTGCTTCTTGGGTTGCAAATGGGCCCTACTATTTCCCTGGTTATTTTCTTAATATACTGATTAAATACCTTTGGTTTTGTTTCTTATTTTACCATTAGGATTTTTTCATGCCATCTCTTTGCTTTCCTAATTTTTTTAAGGCCACCCTTTATCTTTAGACCATCTGATATTGTAAACAACTGAAAACGAGCTTCCCAATTTCATCCTGCACAATCCTTGACATCCAGGGGTCTGTACTTATTGATCCACTTTTCACATTGATCGGAGCTTTCACTATTTCATTTTGAAAGAGTACCATTTCTTGGAATTAGACTTTCCTACAAGTAGTTGCTTCCAGTCCAATTTGACTAATTCCAGTTTTGTCACATTAAAGTAGACCATCTCCCAATACAATTTTTTTTATTTCTAGTTCATCTTTGTCCTTTTCCGTAACAATCTTAAGCCTTACTGAGTTAAGGTCACTATCACTAAAATACTCTCCCACTGGCTTTGTTCTCTAAAATTAGGAACAACACTTGAACTGCTTTCTACATGTTGATTTAAAAAGGTCTCCTGGATACATTTTTAAGAATTCCATCCTCTCTAAGCCTTCCATGTTTTGCTTATTCCATTCATATTGAGTAAGTTGAAATCTCCGATTGTTACCCTACTAATTTTACATGTCTATGAAAGATACTTACTTGACAGCAATAATGTCATATCACCGTGTGTTATTAAGCATCTTCAGTTGATCTGCTTGCTTCTTTGACTCATTACTCTTAAAATAAGTGCATTCCAAACTTGCTGTGTTCCTAATGCCTTCATGTTTTAAATTCATTCACGGAACGTGGGCATCGCCAGCCTTTATCGCCCTTCCCTCATCACTTAAATGGCAGTAAAGAGTCAAACACATTGCTGGGGTCTGGCGTCACAGGTAAACCAGACCAGGAAAGGACAACAGTTTCTTTCTCTAAAGGGCAATTGTGTATCAGATGCGTTTCTTCAATATTCAACAACAGTTTCACGATCATCATTAGACTACAAATTCTAAATCTGCCATGGTGGGATTCAAGCCCAGGTTCCTGGAACATTACCTGGATTGCTGGATTAACAGTCCAGTGATAGTACCATGAGGTCGTCATTCCCCCCTTAACAATACATGCTCTGTCTGCAAGACTGACTTAGGTTTTCTGTGTATCACTCCCTGTAGCATCTCCATTCCTTATCCCACTCCTTTGCCAAATTAATTTACCCCCATGAAGATGAGCAAATCCACCCATAAGGATGTTGGCTGTTTTAAGGTTCAGCTGCAAACTGTCAATTTGTACAAATGCCACCTTCTCCAGTGATCCAGAAATCTAAAGCCCTCCTTTCTGCACCAGCACATCAGCTTTACATTCTTCTACTCTAATAACCTACACGTTTACTCATTAGTACATGGAACCAGGAATAACCCAGAGATTACAAATTTAAGATGCTGCTTTTCAATCTGCCACCTAGGTCCCTAAATGCATGTTACAGGATTCAATCTCTTTTTATGCATGTTGTTGATATTAATATGAACCACAATTTCTAGCTGTTTGTCCTTCAGAATGCCCTACAGCCTTTCAGTGACCTCTTGATTCTAGCCCAAGAAAGGGAACATACATGGGAGTCATGTTTGCAGCGCTCTAGACTCCTCATTACTAAGTGTCCTTCCACTGTTGCTCTTCTTTCTGCTTGCCCCAGTACTGTTGGGCTCTGGCTGCATTTCCCATAGGAACTGTCACACTTGGAATTTTCTAGTACAGAAAAGTTGTTTTGTTGTTTGAGGTGCACTTTAGCACTTTCCAGAATACATGGCTGCCTCCCTTCAAGCTGGTGGTCACCCATTCCTTCTCTGAATGCTCTTCCTTATGTTCTGGGTGACCATATGTAAAAATTCAGTTTTGTTGATATACTTCAGTGTCTGCAGATATGCTAATTCAGATTGCCAGCAGGGTCTGTTATTTATCATATAGTGCAAGCTATGCAACACATGAGACTGAGCTCCCTTAAACGTACCTTAAATGTCTCTTAACCAAAATTTATGTCTAAATGGAAAATTTAATTTCTTTTACTATAAATTGTAAATTGAATGAACATTTTTCTCACCCTAACAAATCAGGCCTCTCTCCTGTTCTGTAGTCACAAGAAAGTTACATCTCTGTAATCTGATGTCACTACATATAGCACTGGTCAGCCATTCCACCTAAAATGGTGTCTAATTTGAACTCTAATTTGGGTTGAATAAACCAATTCCAGTGTGGGTAATTATTAAGAAGTTGAATTGTCAATTGGCCTGTGTATTGGAGAAAAAAATACAAGTCCCTTTTTGTCATTCAGTGTCATTTGCTTGAAATGTGTATGAAAGGCTCTTTTTGTGCAGTGATGGTATCTTTACCTCTGAACCAGAAGGTCCAAATTCAAGTCCCACCTACTGTCTAAAAAGAGATTTGAAAATATCCTGAAAAATATATGATTTACTGGCCAGGTCAGTGCTCAGGTGAACCAAATTCTACTGATTCATGCTTATTAGAATTAAGAGTAATCCTTATGGCAGCAGTCCGAGTGGTGATAATGCAGCTTGATTTTATAATGAGACATGTTAGAATGGTTCTGAAGAAAGATCCTTGACCATCGAAACTGTTTCTTTCTCCAAACATATTGCAAGGCCTGCTGAGTAGTTCCAACATTGTCTGCTTTTGTTTGAACGTAACAGCCTGTTTTTTACTTCTAAAGATTTAATTGATTGAAGTCTTTAGCAATAATGTCCCATGCTTCCTTTTAGATTTCATAATTCTTAACTGCTTTGCTTTCTTTCTTACTCCCTATTTTGTTTTTGTGGACTTTATCGGCTGTTTCCTTTGAAATTAATTTACTTTCTAGTCTTTTTTTTCATAACATTGTAAGACTGATTGTAATTTTCGGCCATACCTTTTACTTTTGCACTCTCTCCCTTGAATTTCTCAGTTGTTAAGTCCTGTGCTACTTTATACTTTTTGATTCATTTTTTGAGAGTTTTTTGTTCATTTCAAAATCAAGATTTACAAAGTGCAACATTACAAATGTCTGCCTACCCTTCCCAAAAAAAATCCAGTATTGCAGAAGTGTCTCTTTATTCTCAGCTAACTTTAATGAATTGAAGGGAAATCAAGCCTGTCCAAATTGGAATCAAAGACTGATCAATAGAAATACAATAATCTGATGGATAATATGGTGGACAAATGCTTGGCCTTTCAAGAGGAGATGTTTTGGATATGAGTAATGAGCAGCCAAAACTCCCTAAATGATGACTCCCTGAGTGTTGAGGAATAGGGTAGAGCATAAATGAGGTTTATGACAAATGTAAGTTCGATAGTACAAAATTGTATCAAGCTATACATAAAAAGTACGGAGGAAATGCATAAAAAGAAGCACACAGGACAAGCAGACAGTAAAGCAGTAGATTTGTGGCTGCCCTTAAAGGGAACCTAATATCCTATTATGAGCTGAGAGACAATAAAAGGTTGCTCGAGGAGTATTGAGCTGATTGGGAACCAAGATGGAGATATATTGAAGGAGGTAGAAGGCATGGATATTGCAATAAATGAGTACTTGAAGTTGGTGTTTATTAAGGAAGAGGGCATTGCCAAAGTGAGGTTTCCTCCATACTAAATGGGATAAAACAGTTAAAAGATGAAGAAATGGAAAGTCTAGCAATGCTTAATAGTTTAGTTAGCTAATCAAGATGGAGTGCATTATAATTGCCAAAAGAAATTAGGGCATAAATTGTAGAGATGCTGGCTACAACCTTCCCAATCATGTTTTGATTAAGGAATGGTACCAATAAATTGGAGAACTGCAAGTACTATACTCTTTTTCAACAATTGGGAATTGGACAAACATGGCAATTTCACACCAATATGATAATTGTCAATGGTGAAGAACCTTTTAAAAACAATCTTTTTGGAGACAGTTAATTCTCCACTTGGACAAGTAGAAACTAATAAATGAAATCCAGCACAACTTTGTTGAATTTTTGATAAGGTCACAGAGGATAGATGAAGGCAATGCCTCAACTCATAAGCTGCCAAAATAATCTTTGTCAAATCCAGCCTTGACTATTTCAATGATCTCATGGCTGAATTTCCACCTGTCACTCATTTCAATTGATCCAAAACTGCAAATTTCAAACCTTTTCCCATCCCATCCCATTCCATTCCAACCACTCTGCATCAGGATTCTCTTAACCTATTTCCACTATGCTCTTGGTCTCCCCAATATCTCTGTTTAAATTGCTGATTCGCCTTGTTTTACTGCTTGCATAACTTAACCTCTCCCTAGCTCTGTAACTTTCTCCATACCTCCTCACCCCAGAAGCCTTTGTACCAATTGCACAGATATTGACATCATCTCTCTGAATGTCATTGAACATGCTTTTAGCTTCTAAACTATGATGTAAAATTTTGTTCCCAACCCACTCCACCTCCATATTCTGTGTAATGCCTCTTATTAAAACTCACCTTTTGGACCAAGCGTTTTATCATGTCCCCTGATATCTTTGACTCATTTTTTCTTGATCTGAGTATCTATGAATCTTGGGATGCTTTTCTATGATTAAAGCCTTATATGAAATGCATTTACAAATATAGTAAAACTTAGGTTATTTGATGTACACACACTAGTGTTAGTCAATCAAAGACTGCAACTCTTCTACCTTTAACATATTTTTGAATAAATGCAAGGTAAAATATTTCTACTTTCACTTGGTTCCTTTATAATTACTTCAGAGTAGCAACATCATTATTTTATGTTTTTACAGTGAACCCTGCAAGGGTATGTTAGAGATTCCAGTTGGTGGGAATGATGCAAATTCTACTGTACCTATTTGGTTAATTAAAAGGGGTGCATTTATGGTTTTAACTGATTGCATTGCACTATATTTTGAGATGCAAATATAAATTATGTGAAAAGCAACAGCTCTTAATTTTTACATTTTCTTTCAGGTACCGGACAAATCTAACAGCTTTGAAATCCTTGGATTTGAGTACAAATGTAAGGTTCCATTTGAAGTGTCATTGTGAACCGCAATATTGAAAGATAAAAACTGTGCTTGTAATATGATACTGTGGTTGATTTGATTGTTTTGAAATGTAAAATGACTTCTACTGTTCACTTAGCTCAAGTGAACATCACATCAATGGCATTTGCTGGAGCTTAAAATAGCTTTTAGATCATGCTCAAGGAAGTCTGTCAGTAGTTCTCTGCATGTGAAGCATTTATTCTTAGTTAGTAACTGATGTTTTACATAGTACCTTTTATACAAGTTCTTGAATTTGAATCCAAATAATTCTAGAACATTTTACAAACTGTTAGATCATTAATTATGTAGCTGTAGTCAATATAATTACATCCATAGATGAAAAAAATAAAAAGCATCCATATTCCAGGTTTTGATTTCATGTCCTGACACAGGGCATATTGTATACATTTATTTCTGTGGCTGTCCACATTCTTTTCATCGAAAGTTTCTCAACAATATTAGGTGAATAAATTATAGCAAAATACTAATCAAGAAACCCGTCCATTATATTCTCATGCCATTGATATATTTAAGATAAATTCAGGACTGCGGAGAAGGTTATCTCAGTACTATGGGATCATGATCAGATGGGTCAATGGACTGTGGAGTGGCAGATGGAGTTTAGTTTAGATAAATGCAAGGTGTTGCATTTTGCAAAGGCAAATCAGACCAGGACTTACGCATTTAATGCTAAAGGCCTGGGCAGTGTTGCTGAACAAAGAGACCTTGGAGTGCAGGTTTAGAACTCCTTGCAAGTGGTATCGCAGGTAGACAGGATAGTGAAGAAGGCGTTTGGTATGCTTGCCTTTATTGGTCAGAGCATTGAGTGTAGGAGTTGGGAGGTCATGTTGCAGCTGCACAGGATATTGGTTAGGCCACTTTTGGAATATCATGTGCATTTCTGGTCTCCCTCCTACAGGAAGGATGTTGTGAAACCTGAAAGGGTTCAGAAAAGATTTACAAGGATGTTGCCAGGGTTGGAGGGTTTGAGCTACAGGGAGAGGCTGGATAGACTGGGGCTGTTATCCCTGGAGTGGAGGATGCTGTGGGGTGACCTTATAAAATCATAAGGGACATGGATAGGGTAAAAACGCTATGTCTTTTCCCTGGGGTGGGGGAGTCCAATACTAGAGGGCATATGTTTAAGTGAAAGGAGAAAGATTTCAAAATGACCTAAGGGGCAGCTTTTTCATGTCGAGGGTGGCATGTGTATGGAATGAGCTGCCAGTGGAAGTGGTGGAGACTGGTATAATTACAACATCTAAAACACCGAACATAATCCCAAACGAAACTAGTCCCATTTGTCCGCTCCTGGCCCATACCTTTCCAAACCTTCCCTGTTCATGGACTTGTCCAAATATCTCTTAAACATTGCAATTGTGCTCACATCTGCCACTTGCTCAGGAAACTTGTTCCACATGCAAACCACCCTCTGGAAAAAAAAAGTGCCTCTTGTGACTTTTTTAAAATTTCTCTCCTCTCACCACAAAAGTGTGTTCCCTTGTCTTTAAGTTTCCCATCATCTGGAAAAAAATACCTACTATTGACCCCACCTATATACCCCTCATGATTTCATAAACTTCATCTCTATATTCCAGTGAGAAAAGTCCCTACCTATTGAGCCTTTCTTGATAACTCAACACTTCCATACCTGACAACATCCTGGTAAATCTTTTCTGACCCCTCTCCAGTTTAATGATATCCTTCCTATAAATGGGTGACCAGAACTGGTCACTGTTCTCCAGAAGAGATGTCACCATTGTCCTGTACATATTCATTACTTCCCAGCTCCTGTACTCAAAAGACTGAGCAATGAAGGCAAGTGTGCTAAATTGATAAGAACCTGGAGTTATTTTCTTCCTTCCAAGGACAGTCTGTTTCTTGGAACTCAGGTTTAAAATACATATGGCTATAAAGATATATTGATTAAAATCAATTTTTAAACTGCCTCTATTCACTATTGGTTGTTTATTTTTCAGTTACAATGTAACTAGTGCTTTAATGAATTATGTGTTGCTAACTGCTACTGAATTCTGGTTTATCAGTGCTTTTCAGATTACAATCTGATTTTATGGCATCACAAACAGGCTTCATTCAAAGACTATGTATTAATATGGAAAAATAGTCTCTTTCCCTTGTTTGACTAGCATATTACATACATTTGTAAAAGGTTGTCTAATATCACAATGGGTATTACTGCTATTTTGATACTTTTAGCTTCAAACTGAAGAATAATATTTACCTCTGTCTCTCAAAAGAGAATTTATAAACCCTTCGCATGAGAACCTATCTTAGAGAAAAAATATACTATAAATAATGAGTTGCAAGTCCCTGGCCTCTCCCAGTGATGGAAATTTTAAAATAAATGTTTCTTTTTCTAAATTTTTTATTGTTTTGCTTTTGTTTTGTTTGCCGAATTGATACTTTAAATTTTGGGAATTTTTATTCGGTATGCTTAATTCCAAGACGTCACAACTGGCATCTGATCTTGTTTGGTTGCCAATTTGTCCAATTAGACTTTGCAATTTCCCCATTTCATGGAGTCATAGAGCCCTATCGCATTAAAAAAGGCCCTTTGGCCCAAACTGGTCCATGCTGACCAAAATGTCCGCCCACACTAACCCCATTTCCCTGACTTGGCCCGTATCCTTCTAAATCTTTGCTATCCATATATTTTTTAAAATGCCTTTTAAATGTTGTTAATGTATCTACCTCATCCACTTGCATTGACAACTCATTCCATATGCGAATCACCTTCTGTGTGGAAAAAAAGTTGCCCCTAAAGTTTCCTTTTATTTTTTCCCCTCTAACCTTAAACTGATCCCCCCTAGTCCTCAATTCCCCAACCTTAAGAAAAAGGCTGATTGCATTCAGCCTATCCATACCTCTCATGACTTTATACATATGTGAGATATCCTGGACCCTGGCACTTTGGAGGCAGCACACCATCTTGGATTTCCGTTTGCAGCCACATAATCTCTAATCAGACCCCCTTACTATTTCAGTTTTGGAAGTGACTGCATCTTTTTCTGAGTCTGCCCTTTGACTAACTGCAATGGGACTACTATTTTCCCAATAAGATTGCCTATACAAATCAACACTCTATACATTTTGCCATTTCCAATCCAATGTACTTAAAAGCCCCAGAAGCCTGACTACTTCAGATTTTGAAATACGCAATTGATTTATGAAAATGTTTTCAAATTCACGGCTTCTACTGATTCCACAAAAAAAAATTATCCTTGTGCAAAATACAGGTCCAAAAATGAAAGCTGCTCCCCATGACTCAGTAAAATATAGCAAAATGTGTTTCAACAGGAATACAACTTAATTTTAATAAGGTGGATCCTACCGAGAAATATCAAATTGTAGAGGCATTATTTCAGCCATTTACACATTTATTTAACTTCGAGTATCCCCACTATTTGGCAACTTTTGAAGGGCAAAGAAACACTTCTGTTTTGATTAGAGTTGATCTCCCTCAAGATAACCAACTTTAATCAAATTATCTACTTTCCCAAGCGAGTAATGCCAAAAAATGTTCAAAACTGCTTTTCCTTCTATAGGTGAAACAACTCTTTTAGACCCATCAGGAATGTTTCCATTTTGCTGCGCATGTGCACAGCAGCTCCAATATGACGCAAAAGCACTCTGATGCGATTTCAGCATTGACTGCCAGTTTCAGAAGTCACTGCTGTACACAGATCTTTGAGATCTACACAGAATAAAAAAAAAAGGAATGCTGCCCAACAAGGGACAATATATTTGTGCATATTCATTCATTAGATATAGAGCCAGCACGATCTAATGAGTGAATATGCACAGAAATAATCTTGCACTTCTGTATCCACCTCAAATTCTCTGCAGCTTTGTAAATTTTTCCTGTTTGGCACCTTTTTATTATTCTTTGATTTGTTTGTAGCCACTAATACTTGCCTGTCACAATGGCTTCTGATCTGGACCATCACTGTTGATTTCCCTTCCCCATTAAAGTGATTCCTATTAAATAGAGATGGAGAGAAATTAGTTCTCTTAAAGAGTTGAGAATCTGTGGAATTCAAGACCCCAGAATGTGGTAGATGCTGGGACATTGTGTAAATTTAAGGAGGAGATTGATGGATTGTTAAATTAGGAGTAGGTTAAAGGGTTATGGACAGCATTTCCATCTGGCCACAGGAGAGTTTCCAGAGTACGAGAGGACAGCTAATGTATCATTCATGACATTCACGAAGTATTTAAATGTGCATTTATGAGGCCAAGGTATACAAAGCTGTTGGCCTAGTGCTGAAAAATGGGATTAGAAACTTGTTGTTTGTGACCAGTGCGCACACAATAGGTCGAAGGATGCTTTTCTGTGGTGTATATCTCTGACTCAAATTGTTGCGTAATACAATTCTTCTGTTATGAAGTACAAGTAACAGCAACACTCGATACCGGGTGCTAAAGATAGAAAAAAATGTTCACTAATTTAGACTACTTTACTGATTAAATAAGTCACAGTGGTTGTTATTGTAGTCAGTAATTATATGCTACTGTGAAATGCTTTTATAAATAAAGGGGCTGAAAACTATCCCATTGGCTCCTATTCAAAACTATGTTCACAGTTTCACCATTTGCAACATTCTCGAAAGCACATCCCTGTGAATGGCGTGACTTTACTGCAATTGAATGTTGCTAAGCTATTTATCTTTCAAACTTCACTATCTGCAACTTTGTGTCACCAAAATAGTAGAAATATTCAACAGTCAGCATGAATTTTATGTTAATATTTCAAATTTTCAACATGCATAGCTTTTGATTTTGTATTAATATTTACATTTTGAGTTCAGCAAAATATTTGGCCCAACAATTTTTAATGATCATCCCATTAGTTGTTTTCCATTTAAAGCCATTATCTGACTTAACTTTTACAGGCGTTTCATGTATTTAATGTTTAAAAAAGTCCAGACATTTTTTACTAGTGGAATGTTCCATTTGTAAGTATTTACTGAACAGAATGACCTTTAACTTGCATGGACAGATCACATTCATTCAAGTACCAGCTTACCCATTTTAATTATAGGATGCAGCATTTTCTATACTTTTGATTTATCTGTACAATTTTATGAAAAATAATTCAAAACATTTAGGAAATTAGATCTGGTTAAAGAATTTGATAAATTGCATCATTCCAAATGTACCTATTCCTAATGTTTTTCAGGTACAAATAGGTTTGAAGGTGAATAGGAAAACATTTCAGCAGTATAATGCATTTATGAAAACTGCCGTCAGTTGCTTGTGGACATCAAGAAACTTTGAACAAGACATTCATCCTATGGGTATTGGAATTGAATATAATCTGCTTGAACAGACCAAGGTTCCAGACTCCCTGAGTAGTTTTACTCTTGTTAATCATCCAGCGCTCATGGGACATGCCATAAATTTTACTCAAAAGGTAAGCAGGGGTTAAGATCACGACCCAAGTGCAAAGATTACGATAATGTATGTTAATGAATGGTTTTGTGCCAGCTAGTTTTTTTTTCTGCTTCTGCTTGTGGAACCTTGATCTTGTTTGGGAATATCATTGTTAAAAGATAAAATTACACAGTTATCATAACCCTTCATTCAGATCTGTGATGATCTGAAATTGGGCCTGTGCCTATGAATTTTAGTTGTTGACATGCTACTTTCTCAAATTGCATATTTTGATGTGCTTGCCTGCCTATTGACCAAAAGCAAATTCCTTTAATATTGATGTAAGTTAGTAGTTCCTCAAGAGCAAGGAGGAGCAGCTGATAATGTAGGTACATACTACACCCTGTGCAAATTTGACTGATCATTATAATATCAAAAAAAATTATATACGAATTGTTGTTTGGTCATGCAAAGCTCAAGTATTTTCACCTTGTGCTCTTCAGGACAAAGACAATTCGTAAGCAATACCAAATTAAAGGGTGGAAATAAAAATATTGTGTTCGAAGAGAATGTTGATTAGTTGGCAAGTGAACATTGATGAGTAGAGGTGTCCCATGGAGAATGTGGCTAAATTTTAATCCAGTCAGTTTGTTCATTTCTCAGGGCAATTTTAATAGCCACGGTTGATTTTAATGATATGCATTTGTTTGTAAATTTTGTCTGGTTATCATATGACATGAGTTTGCTGTACATTGTAATTTGATGGTTCCACAGGAGCAGAGTTTAAACTGCAATTTAAATATGTCTCTGATTATACCTTACAGAGAAATTGTGCATACAAATCATCATTTCAGTCATTTTTTTTAAACCCATGGTTGAATCATTATCTGTTGAATGTTTGTTGTGCCTGATTTTTCATGAAGCCATGCTGATTCCAAGTTGGCTAACATGTTCCCCCCCCCGCAAAGCGATTATGATTTTTTACAACTCGACATTAAGGCAGTGAATGAAACTTTGAAACCAGATACAATTTTAATATAATAGTCCCAATTTTTTTTGCAGGGATGGCCCAATGGAAAGAAGCGATTACATGCGATACAGGTATGCTAAACATATATATTTCCAAGGATATAGATGAGGGTGTGCAACTTGAACAATTTGTCTGTCACGTGCATAAAAATGTTATGATCTGTGACATTTTGATATAATTTGGTTGTTGTATTCAACATTTCTATTTTAAAATTCCTCATGTTTGCTCTTCCATCTTCATATTTTCATCTCTCCTCTTTGGAAATTTAGAACAGTGGGAATAGAGGTTAGGGCAGTTGAATGCTCTTCCTGTAGAATGTAGGAGGTAAAGTCAGCCCTTATGTCCCTGCTGACTTCATCTGTGGGAAGTGCACCCAACTCCAGTTCCTCTGAAACTGGAGCCTGGATGTACCTCAGTTCATTCGGGAAGCTGAGGGGGTAATTGAGAGGAGTTATAGGAAGGTAGTCACACCTCAGGTACAGGAAGAAGGTAGATGGGTGACAGGCAGACAGTGCAGGGATCCCCTGTGGCCATTCTCCTCAATAACAAGTATACTGTTTTGGATACTGTTGCGGGGTGGGGGGTGGAATGCCTTACCAGGGGTACAGGTGTCTGGCACAGAGTCGGTCCTTGTTGCTCAGAAGTGAAGTGGGAGGAGGAGTACAGTATTTATCATTGGGGCATTCGTAATTAGAGGATAGATAGGAGATTCGTTGGGAACGAGAGAGACTCACGGTTGGTGTGTTACCTCCCAGGAGCCAGGGTTCATAATGTCTTGGATTCCTTAATGGGGAACAGCTCCAAGTCGTGGTCTGTATAGGTACCAACGACATAGGTAAGAAAAGGGATTTGGATTTAAGGCATATATTCAAGGACCTAGGGTGGAAGCTGAATGTAGAACAAACAGAGTTTTTATCTCTGGTTTGTTACCCGTGCTATATGCTAGTGAGGCTTTTGAAAGTTCTTACCTAATACTGTTAAAATTGGCCTTTCTCCAATTTAAAACTTCAACTTTTAGATCTGATCTATCCTTTTCCATCACTCTTTTAAAACTAATAGAATTATGGTCACTGGCCCCAAAGTGCTCCCCCACTGACACCTCAGTCACCTGCCCTGCTTTATTTCCCAAGAGTAGATCAGGTTTTGCACCTTCTCTGGTGGGTACATCCATGTACTGAATTAGAAAATTTTTTTTATACGCACTTAACAAATTCCTCTCCATCTAAACTCTTAACACTATGGTAGTCCCAGTCTATGTTTGGAAAGTTAAAATCCCCTACCATAACCACCCTATTATTCTGACAGATGACTGAGATCTCTTTACAAACTTGTTTCTCAATTTCCCACTGACTATTCAGATGTCGATAATACAATCCCAATAAGTGCTCATCCCTTTCTTATTTCTCAGTTCCACCCAAATACCTTTCCTGGATGTATTTCTGGAATATCCTCCCTCAGTACAGCTGTAATGCTATCCCATGTCAAAAACACCACTCCCCCTCCTTTCTTGTTTCCCTTTCTATCCTTCCTGTCGCATTTGTATCCTAGAACATTAAGCTGCCAGTCCTGTCCATCCCTGAGCCATGTTTCTGTAATTGCTATGATATCGCAGTCCCATGTTCCTAACCACACCCTGAGTTCATCTGCCTTCTCTATTGGCCCCTTACATCAAAATAAATGCAGTTTAATTTATCAGTCCTACCTTGTTCTCTGCTTTGTCCCTGCCTGCCCTGACTGTTTGATTCGCTCCTGTTCTCAACTGTACCAGTCTCAGATTGATCTCTTTCCTCACTATCCCCCTGGGTCCCACCCCCCATTTTACTAGTTTAAATCCTCCCAATCAACTCTAGCAAAACTCCCTGCCGTGTATTAGTCCCCTTCCAATTTAGGTGCAATCTGTCCTTCACTTCTATCCCAAAAGAGATCCCAATTATCCAAAAATGTGAATTCTTCTCCCATACACTTGCTCCTCAGCCATGCATTTATCTGCTCTGACCTCTTATTCCTGCCCTCACTAGCTCGTAGCACCGGGAGTAATCCAGATATTACTACTCTTGAGGACTTCCTTTTTAACTTCCTGCCTAACCCTCTCTAATCTCCCTTCAGAATCTCAACCTTGTGCCTTCCTGTGTCATTGGTTCCAATATGGACAATGACTTCCTGCTGGCCCCTGTACCCCTTGAGAACACTCTGCACTCTTTCTGAGACATGCTTGATTCTGGCACCAGGGAAGCAATAAACCATTCTGATTTTTCGCTGTTGGCCACAGAAATGTCTGTCTGTACCTCTAACTAGAGACTCCCCTAACACAATCAAGTTTTGTTTTGGAACTCAACGCACCCCTCATTGCGTTGGAGTTAGTCTCAATACCAGAAACTACACTGTTCGCGCTACATTTCCCTGAGAATCCATCCACCATACTTCTTCCAAAACAGCATACGTATTTGAAAAGAGGATAGCCACAGAAGACTCCTACACTACCTGCCTACCTCTCTAACCTTTCCTAGAGTTCACCCATCTGTGTGACTGTATCTGCGACTTTTCTCCCTTCCCTTAATTGCCATCCATCACATCCCCTTGCTCTTGTAAGTTCCACATTGCCTCTACCTGTCTCTCCAACTGATTCATTTGATCTGATAGGATTCGCAACCAACAGCATTTATTGCAGATATAATCCTCAGTAACCTGTAAACTCTCCCTAAACTCCCACATCCAACAATACGAGCAAATTGCTCTATTCAAGGCCATTTTGCTTCTTTCAATCTATGGACCCAGAAAATAGTACTGTCTCATTCCTCTACAAAATACTGCTCCAGGCTAACTTAAGACTTAGGGCTTATATTTTAAAGTTTAATCAAGAGACCTACCTCAATATAACATATAGTCCAGAAAGAACCCATTCTACTCACTACTGCAGACTTATTGTAAGGCCATATTTAAAATATTTACTTATCTTGTTACTGTGCTGTGACCTCTCCCAAACAAGTTCCTCCAAGATTAGTTGTGAATTTCACTGTTTGTTAATTTTCCCAGACGCACATGAATTCAAACAGCAAAGGCAGTAACTGCGCAGGTTCATCGCTGTGTCAGTTATCAGTGTGGGTTTCTCTCTCTCTCTCTCTCTCTCTCCTGCACTGTCCTCACCATGTGCTTCCTTTGCTAGTTCCTCTCCCTTTTAAAAGAGCTGTTGTTATGACTTTTTTTCCTCCAAAGTACCAAAACAATGCAAAAGCATATAAAACAGTAATTGCTGCTCCTGGAATTTGAGGGAATCAATCCCTTTCCTCGTCATTTTTCCAAATTGTTCATCTCTAATTCTTGCTCCTACTGTCAGTCCTGCATGTTATTTCTCTCTCTCTCTCTCTCACTCACACACACACACACACACATTCCATTCCTTTCCTCAGTATCTTTCGTGTGGCTTTTTCTTTCTAATACAGCAGTCTTAATTATGGTTATAACAAAATACTGTTGATGCTGCTAAGCATTTCAGCATTTTGTGTTTTTGTTTAATATTGTAATCTTTTTGTCTCCAGGACCTATTTCAATATGGCTGGAACTTAGTTAATTGATGTTTGAAATCTATAAATGATGTGTACTTAGGTTTTGCATTTAACCATTTTGACTTTTAATATGTATGTATCTATAACAAATATCTTAGAAAATGGCAGAACCTTAAAATGAAATGTTACTCGGACATGTGATTTCTCCAGTAGCACTTGTATTCTGTGAATTTTCTTTTAACTATTTGTTTTTTCTTGGTTTTGGCTAGGGAAAGATATGGAACTGGTATGTCAAGTACTTATACAACCAAGGACTTGATGGACTTAAACATTTCCTTGAATCTTGCATCCACGCAGTGTCCACTTCAGAACATTAAACTACAAGCGATGGCACTACTGAACTGTACTATTGAATATTTTAAGAGATTCCACAGCATTTATCTGGTTTTGTTAAATGCACAAGATGCCCAGCTGCTTCCTGCATAATTGTCTGCACAATAAATGGAGGATTGATATTAAATGAAGAGGAACTGGTACATTTGTTGATCCAAACACACATCATAGCTGACCTCGCAGGTTTGCTGCACTATTCAGGAATCTGCAGAACACAATGTATAAATAGTAAAATGTAGTGTTGCATTGAATTATACTTTTAATGGTCCAAGATATCGGAGAAGGTTGGCACAAATCACCAGATTTTGTGGAACTTTTCATGCTACACATAATTTTATTGAAATATATTTTACATAAAGTGAACACTGACAGGCAGAGCATGAAGTGGTTGGGAATGGCATTGGACAATTACTGTGAGACGGTTTTAACATTTTGCAAAATTGTGTTTATAAATAATTTAATTGCTCACTTATCAGTAAAATGTTAGCTTTGCTTTTAGTTGCCCTTCATGTGTTAGCACTATATTCTTTTCCTCGAGCAAGGTGAACCTTTGTAAGATTTTTCTGAAATGATCTCTTTGTCTATTATAAACATTTGGAATTCAAAGTCTGTGAGAAGATTTGTAGCTCGGATGCTCGTTGTTGTGGTTCTATTCGCCGAGCTGGGAATTTGTGTTGCAGATGTTTCGTCCCCTGTCTAGGTGACATCCTCAGTGCTCGGGAGCCTCCTGTGAAGCACTTCTGTGATCTTTCCTCCGGCATTTGTAGTGGTTTGAATCTGCCGCTTCCGGTTGTCAGTTCTAGCTGTCTGCTGCAGTGGTCGGTATATTGGGTCCAGGTCGATGTGCTTATTGATTGAATCTGTGGATGAGTGCCATGCCTCTAGGAATTCCCTGGCTGTTCTCTGTTTGGCTTGTCCTATAATAGTAGTGTTGTCCCAGTCGAATTCATGTTGCTTGTCATCTGTGTGCGTGGCTACTAAGGAGAGCTGGTCGTGTCGTTTCGTGGCTAGTTGGTGTTCATGGATGCGGATCGTTAGCTGTCTTCCTGTTTGTCCTATGTAGTGTTTTGTGCAGTCCTTGCATGGGATTTTGTACACCGCATTGGTTTTGCTCATATGCAAAACACTACGTAGGACAAACAGGAAGACAGCTAACGATCCGCATCCATGAACACCAACTAGCCACGAAACGACATGACCAGCTATCCTTAGTAGCCACACACGCAGATGACAAGCAACATGAATTCGACTGGGACAACACTACTATTATAGGACAAGCCAAACAGAGAACAGCCAAGGAATTCCTAGAGGCATGGCACTCATCCACCGATTCAATCAATAAGCACATCGACCTGGACCCAATATACCGACCACTGCAACGGACAGCTGGAACTGACAACAGGAAGCGGCAGATTCAAACCACTACAAATGCCGGAGGAAAGATCACAGAAGCGCTTCACAGGAGGCTCCCGAGCACTGAGGATGTCACCTAGACAAGGGACGAAACATCTGCAACACAAATTCCCAGCTCGGCGAACAGAACCACAACATTTGGAATGCACAACTGTACTTTGTTGATGTCCCAGTACGTGGACAAAGTATCTTGCCAAGCATTTTGCTTTTTGAAGTGTAGTTAAGTTGGTAAATGAGTTGATTTGACTAAGTTGTTATTACAGTACTTACAATTTAATATTGCTATGATTGATTTTTTAAGTGTCTTTTCAAAACTAAAATCAGAATTGTGAAATGTCACTTACTGATGCATCAGGTATTTGAAGAACAAAGAAAGAAATTACATTTTTATAGCGATGCCTAAAATTTCAGTTATAGATGGCATTTCCTTCCCAAAGTGTTACAGATTCAAGATAAATTTCTTTCTAATAACGACTGTTCAAAGTAATATTTGAAGTGGAACCTGACAGCTGAAAGAAATTGGTTTACAATCATGCAGAACTTAAAACAAAGTATAAGGAGTGCTATTTATTATTTAAAAAATACCTTGCAATTTATTTTTCCTCCAATTCCAAACATGGTAAATGTAGAATGTATATACAACTGTTTATCGAGACTTAAACCTAAAGGATTTTTGTAGGATTGTCTTGATCACTGATGTTAATGCCACTGTTCCAGAGGTTTCAGCAGTTTTCATTTTGATGGTTGCCTTTGTATTTATGCCACTGATGTTATTTGCCTGATCTGAAGTGTTTGTCCATGATGGGCTATGGAAAATAGCATTGATATTGGAAAACAACTGACTTAAGAGGAGGAAATTAAATCGTTATTTTCTTTGAGTTATCTGAACTGCACGTAAAGGGGTGTCACCGATTTACAAATATCTGATATATGAATGCTCATACTGATATATGTGATCCTACATGGGCATACAATTTTAAAACTCTTGCATACAAACATTTCCTGTACTTACGAATGGCTCCTTTATTTTATCGTGCATTGTGTTCTGACTTTGTGTACAAATTGACTTGTGAATGGACACGTTTGCAGTGACATGGATATCAATTGTTAATTTGACCAACCTGTACATTATACTGTAGACCAATTTCAGAAGGTGTTGGAGCATGTTCACTGAATACTTTTCAGGAAGAATGGAATGATTCTTGTTTTTTTTTTGAAATCCTATATATATCATAACCAGAAGAGGAAGAAAGATATTTTCCACTGAAGAGATTCAGATTGATTCCGAATCGGATTGATTCTTGTTAAACAAGGGAATTGAAGGTTATCTGGGATAGATTGGAATGTGAAATTTGGAACACTGGTCAACCACGATCTTATTATATTATGAAGAAAGCTCATGGGCCCAACTGATCCACTACTCTTATTTGTGTGTTCATACATCTTCAGAGCTGCTTCTGTGAATTAAAAGTTAACAGAATGAGTTGCAACAAAGGAGCTATGCACTGGGAGTAATCCAGATATTACTACCCTTGAGGACTTCCTTTTTAAATTTTTGCCTAACTCTCTGTAATCTCCCTTCAGAATCTCAACCTTTTCCCTTCCCATATCGTTGGTTCCAATGTGGACAATGACCTCTTGCTGACCCCTCTCCCCTGTGAGAACATTCTGCACCCTTTCTGAGACATCCTTGATCCTGGCACCAGGGAAACAACACACCATTCTGCTTTTTCTCTGCTGGCCACACAAACGTCTGTCTGTACCTTGGACTACAGAATCCCCTAACAACTGATCTCTTGGAAGCCAACGTACCCCTTGTTGCATTAGAGCCAGTCTCAATACCAGAAACTTGGCTGTTTGTGCTAAGTTCCCCTGAGAATCCATCACCCCCTACATTTTCCAAAATAGCATACCTGTTTGAAATGGGTATATCCACAAAAGACTCCTGCACTAGCTGCCTACCTCTCTTACCCTTCCTTGAGTTAACCCTTCTATGTGACTGTATCTGAGACTCCCCCCACCTTCCTATAACTGCCATCCATCACATACTGTTGCTGTTGCAAATTCCTCATCGCTTCTATGTGTCTCTCCAACCGATCCACTCGATCTGATAAGATTCGCATCCAACAGCATTTTATGGTAGATATAATCCACAGTAACCCTGAAACTCTCTTTAAACTCCCACATCTGACAAGAAGTACATATCAATGCAAAAGCCATTTTTGCTCCTTCACAATCTACAGACCCAGAAAGTAACACCGTCTTATTCTTCTACAAACACTGCCCCAAGTTAAATTAATAGCTACGGCTTATATTTTAAGTTTAATCAAGAGACTTATCTCCAAAAATGTATAATCAAGAAAGAGAATCCACTATACTCACTACTGCAGCCTTTCTCTTGGACAGACTTAAAACAACAATTAACCTATCTGATTCTGTGCTGTGAACTTCGCCCAACAGTTCCTCTAAGATTAGTTGTGAATTTCACTGTTTGTTAATTTTCCCAGATGCACTCCGATGTCCAGCGATACACTAATTCAAACAGCAAAGGCGGTAACTGTGCAGGTTCTCTCTCTCTCTCTCTCTCTCTCTCTCTCTCTCTCCTGCACTGTCCTTAGGACAAAAGGGTAACAAGGGAGAGAATAGGGCCCCTCAAAGATCAGCAATGCAGCCTTTGTGTGGAACCACAGAAAATGGGGGAGATACTAAATGAATATTTTGCATCAGTATTTACTGTGTAAAAGGATACGGAAGATATAGACTGTAGGGAAATAGATGGTGACATTTTGCAAAATATCCAGTTTACAGAGGAGGAAGTGCTGGATGTCTTGAAATGGTTAAAGGTGGTTAAATTCCCAGGACCTGATCAGGTGTATCCAATAACTCTGTGGGAAGCTAGAGAAGTGATTGCTGGGCCTCTTGCTGAGATATTTGTATCATCGATAGTCACAGGTGAGGCGCTGGAAGCCTGGAGGTTGGCAAACGTGGTGCCAATGTTTAAGAAGGGCGGTAAAGACAAGCTAGGGAACTATAGACCGGTGAGCCTGACCTCAGTGGTGGGAAAGTTGTTGGAAGGAATCCTGAGGGACAGGATGTATATGAATATGGAAAGGCAAGGACTGATTCGGGATAGTCAACAAGGCTTTGTGCGTGGGAAATCATGTCTCACAAACTTGATTGAGTTTTTTGAAGAAGTAACAAAGAAGATTGATGAGGGCAGAGCAGTAGATGTGATCTACATGGACTTCAGTAAGGCATTCGACAAGGTTCCCCATGGGAGACTGATTAGCAAGGTGAGATCTCATGGAATACAGGGAGAACTAGCCATTTGGATACAGAACTGGCTCAGAGGTAGAAGACAGAGGGTGGTGGTGGAGGGTTGTTTTTCAGACTGGAGGCCTATGACCAGTGGAGTGCCACAAGGATCGGTGCTGGGCCCTCTCCATAAATGTTTTGGATGTGAGCTTAAGAGGTACAGTTAATAAGTTTGCAGATGACACCAAAATTGGAGGTGTATGGACAGCAAAGAGGGTTCCCTCAGATTACAACAGGATCTGAACCAGATGGACCAATGGGCTGAGAAGTGGCAGATGGAGTTTAATTCCGATAAATGCGAGGTGCTGCATTTTGGGAAAGCAAATCTTAGCAGGACTTATACACTTAATGATAAGGTCCTAGGGAGTGTTGCTGAACAAAGAGACCTTGGAGTGCACATTCATAGCTCCTTGGAAGTGGAGTCGCAGGTGAATAGGATCATGAAGAAGGTGTTTGGTATGCTTTCCTTTATTGGTCAGAGTATTGAGTACAGAAGATGGGAGGTCATGGTGCGGCTGTACAGGACATTGGTTAGACCACTGTTGGAATATTGCATGCAATTCAGTTCTCCTTCCTATCGGAAAGATGTAGTGAAACTTGAAAGGGTTCAGAAAAGATTTACAAGGATGTTGTCAGGGCCGGAGGATCTGAGCTACAGGAGCGTCGGAGGCTGAGCGGTGATGTTATAGAGGTTTACAAAATTGTGAGGGGCATGGATAGACAAAATCTTTTCCCTAGGGTCGGGGAGTCCAGAACTAGAAGGCATAGGTTTAAGGTGAGAGGGGAAAGACATAAAAGAGACCTAAGGGGCAACTTTTTCATGCAGAGGGTGGTAAGTGTATGGACAGAGCTGCCACAGGAAGGAGTGGAGGCTGGTACAATGGCAACATTTAAGAGGCATTTGGATGGGTATATGAATAGGAAGGGTTTGGAGGGATATGGGCCAGGTGCTGGCAGGTGGGACTAGATTGGGTTGGGAATATATGGACGGGTTGGACCGAAGGGTCTGTTTCCGTACTGCACATCTCTATGACTCTATGCACAGAATATGTGCATGATAATGAGTTTGGACTTAAATGAATTTAATATAGAATAATGGAAGCATTGAGATAATGTCTAATAGAGGGGATGAGGAATGGCAGGTGGTAATGTTTTTATAGGTATCATTTGAACACAGATTATGTTTGGTAATTCTTTCGCACACGTGCGTGCGTGTGTGTGTTACAGATTGAGCCAATATTTACTACCTGTCTCTGATTGACCCTTGAGAAGCTGAAATGGAGTCACATTTGAAAATTAGTTTGGAGAGAACTATGGTAACCCTTTTTCCCTCTTTGCATGTATGTATGTTATAGACCAAACCAGACCCTATCAAAACATTTCAAAAAGGTAGCCCAGACCCTAACTTTTCTGGTTGCTTTGAGCAGGTATAAAGTAGATATTACAAGAGTGATGCAGCTGGTCATAATCCCTCTGTAAATAAATTCTGTTTTGTTTAAAACAGAGTACCAAATGAAAGACAAACAAAACAAAATGGGTTAAGTTATTTTGTTCTATCTGAAAACTCAAACAGACTTTCCCAATTTAATGATGGTGTTTAAATACCTCCAACAGACCTGTAAACAAAGCCTTGGGGGGGGGGGAGAGAAGGTAAAATCAGACACTGGTTCTTAGAGAAGAGAGATTCAGCATGGAACACTTTCCATGTGGTTTGTTTCTAGCCACCAACTGACTAGCTGCTCTGAACAGACCAAATCAGACCAGAAAAAAGCTGAGCTGCAAGAACTGGCCACTCCCCTTTCATTGTCCGACTGTTTTGTTAAAATTAAAAGCTTCTTCTAGTAAATAAACCCAGACATTTTGGAATCTATGCATTTAAGACTCGTGGTGATGGTGGTTAAAGAAGCAATGTTATTTTTGGGTTTATTAATACAAGTAGTAGGATGAAATCCATACTAACTGCATTGAATGCAAATGATCCTCTTTGGTTTTGGTAACAGAAGGTAAAGAAAATGATAACACTTAAGGTAGCATAGTGGCTCGGTGATCAGTGTTACCGCTTCACAGCGTTAGGGACCCGGGTTCGATTCCTGCCTTGGTGGACTGTGTGTGGAGTTTGCACATCATCCCCATGTCTCTCTGAGTTTTCTACGACAATCCAAAGACGTGCAGGCCCGTTGAATTACCCATAGTGTTCTGGGATGTGTATTGGGCAAATATAGGTTTGGGTGGGTTACCCTCTCGAGAGAGTTGGTGTGCACTTCTTGGGCCGAAGGGCCTGTTTCCACAGTGTAGGGATTCTAATAATGCATGTTCCAGTCCACGTGATGTCAAATAATTTTATCGATTTAAAATGAATTGGAGTACTTCCATTTAACATTAGATCATAACATGCTATATATAATTTACACATAATAGCGCAAAAACGCATTATCGTCTCCCACTTCCATTCCTGCCAGTGTGCTGCTTCGAGCTGTTTATGACTTTTTCTTCTCCAATACAGAGGTTCTCAAATCCTTTTAGAGTCTTGTGCTTCTTCCAATAACAACCAAAATGTTCCCCGTTTTCTTCTGCTTTTGTTCTACGTTATTGTTCGATGTTAATTCCAGGTTTTATTCTATGTTAATTCATTATTAATATTGTGAACATTTAATTCCTACGGCTAATAAATAAGAACATCCATAGTTTTTACTTTATATTTCCAACAAATTACTAGATAGGAATCCCAAATGGAATTCGCATATCCGAGACCTGTCACTTCCTCTAATCTTGTGGCATCGAGACCAAGTTTAGTTGCTCAGCTGCTATTTCAGTTGAAATCTGATAAATCGGATAAACAATTCAAAGTTTGGAATTTTATTACAATATACTGAATAGCTAGAGACAATATCCTCAAGGTATTACAAGTGTCAATGGGATCCTGTCATTAGTTATAGATTACGAATGATGAGTAACACTTGAAGAGTCCGAACCACCAATCCCGCAAGACCCAAGTACATTTCTGCCTAGTTTCTAATTTAAATTCATGAACTGAACTCACGTTCCACTTGAGCCAAAAAAAAATCAAATATACGAAAAGTTTTAAGGAAAGTATTTCATGAACATTTTATTTAAAATAGCAAAGTTGAGACCTACCCGGTTTTGCATTTTCCTATTTTGGAAGAAATCTTCCCGAGGTATTTCAAACCCATATTCCGAGGCAGCACCATAGTGTGTCGTTTGGGTCCTAGTGCCATGGAGTTTTTGTGTGGCGCTTGCTGGGTTACCATTCTGTAGACATTACTTCAATCTACATAGATATGGAAACCAAACTGAACTTTAATTACATATCAGTGAAAATTTCATAATTTCTTAGTTTGTATTTTTAAATAAATTATTATTATCGATTCTTGAGATCTATTGCAATGCTATCTGATTACTTGGGGAATGCTGCGCTTAAAGGTTCTATTCGGGTTCAATACTGTAAACATTGGGCCAACGTATCTTGGCAACAGTACAATCAAAATAATTGTGAATTTTGCATATGAATTGATATTTTATGAATTTCCTCAAAAGTACGGAATGAACTAATTTATGTATAGTCACTGTGATACAGTAGTTTAATATTTATGTTGCATAATTAAGGAAAATATCACTCCTGAGCAATTCCCACCGAGGCTTGGGATTTCCATGCAGTTTTAATGCACATCTTTGTTCAGGTGCCCATTCTCCAAGGATCCACCACTGGGAGATTTGGGACGCTGACTCGACTGCAAACCATTGTTGTTCAAACTTTTCCCATGCTGCTAATGCAAATGATCATTTGGCTAACAAGTTCAATGTTTGGTAAACTTTAGTACTGCTGCCCAAATATTATGGAATATAGTTCCAATTATGGAGTCATACAGGTGTACAGCACAGAAATAGACCCTTCGGTCCAAATCATTCATGCCGACCAGATATCCCAACCCAATCTAGTCCCACCTGCCAGCACCAGGCCCCTATCCCTCCAAACCCTTCCTATTCATGTACCCATCCAAATGCCTCTTAAATGTTGCCATTGTACCAGCCTCCACCACTTCCTCTGGCAGCTCATTCCATACTCGTACCACCCTCTGAGTGAAAAAGTTGCCCCTTAGGTCTCTTTTATATCTTTCCCCTCTCACCCTAAACCTATGCTCTCTAGTTCTGGACTCCCCGACCCCAGGAAAAAGACTTTGTCTATTTATCCTATCCATGCCCCTCATGATTTGATACACCTCTATAAGGTCACCCCTCAGCCTTCGATGCTCCAGGGACAACAGCCTGAGCCTGTTCAACCCTGGCAACATCCTTGTAAATCCATTCTGAACCCTTTCAAGTTTCACAACATCTTTCCGATAGGAGGGAGACCAGAATTAAATGCAATATTCCAATAGTGGACTAATCCTCTTCCACTATTCCTGACTTCTGGAGTCCTCAAGCCTATTATTCCCTCTGAGGCTTTCATATTGTATGTTTTGCCTTGTGCCTGTTCCAGGCAGTCACTTTTTTTCTTATCATATTTTCTGATATCTGATCCTGTTCATCCATCCCTCCCTCCCTTTATTTCACTAATCACCATGGTTGGTCCCATGCTCCAGAATTCTATCCCTAAACTCCCTTGTTGTTAACCAAGTTTCTGAATGCAGCTTTTAATATTTCCTTCTCTGGTTATATATTTTCTTCCATCTGATCATGCCTCTGAAGCTCTTAAAAGTATTTTAGAATCTTTAATATTAAAGAATTGAAATAAAATCAATTCTGTCCTCCTAGATTGTGTAACTTCCATTTTCTGGTCAGAAGTATAGCTAATAGAATTATAGTGAAACTGTAAAAGCTCAGAAAACATAAAGAATAGCTGATATTGCTCTACCACATAACATTGTGTGATCTTTCACCTCAACCCTCGCAGGGTTCATGACAAAGTGGCAATCCATTTCATAAATTTGCAATTGTTCATAAAATGTTTGTGCATTATTCTGACTGTCTTATTGCAAACTATCCATCTAGGAAGTAATAACTGACCCCAATAGACAGAGCATCGTTGAGTTAAAGCAGTGAAGCCACAACTACAAGAGTTGTAAGATGTGATGAGGACATACCAAAACCATTTGACCCTCAGGAAGGTTAAGAAGTTAGTTTGCTGAATAGGATTGAGAATATCAGCTCGGCAAAGTCACACCCAAGCTTCACTGACCTTCCACAAAATGGTGTTTTTTTTTCCTTATTTACAGAATAGCCAGATGAAACATGAACATCTATTCCCCTGCAGAAGGAACACATTAACTCTGGCCGCACTTTGGTGACCATTGGTTATATGAGCCAATGGGAAGTATGCCATTTTTCAGAAGACTGAAATATTAGCAGTGAAGTACCTAGAGGGGTGGAAGTTAATTCTTTGTTTGGATTCTCTGGTGAGGGTCTCATTTTCCTTCTGGTAGATCTTTGTGTTCATCCTGTTTGAATCACACAGTTTAGGAGAAGGCAAACTGGTGCTGCTGGAATTATTTTCAGTGGCCTTGTTTCTATTTTTGTCCTACAGCAGCGGTGGAACGTGCAACTGTTTTTGTATACTGTGTTGAGTTTTGTAAAGAGTAACGCATAATGACCTAACCTTGTGCACTGCTCCGAATCAGAACAAGCATTCCACTAACTGCAATTATCTGTCTGGTGGTTTGGGAGGATATATTCTTTGGTCGTCTTCCATATATTGAGTCTTAGCAATTGAAAGTTTAATGAAAACCGCAAGACAAATATTTCAGGTACCTGCTGTTTAAATAATTACATGATCATAACACGTCCACGTTTAAGATTTGCCGGAGACCTGAAATTCTAGTCAGCTTCTGTGCCTTCCAAGGAGCTGGCAAAGCCTATCCAACAATAAAGACGTGACCTTTAATGCGTCAGGGGCAAGCCTATCAATATTCATATGTCCCTGTAAATGAAATAAAAACTGAAATAACTCCACAGGTCTGGCAGCATTTGTGGAGGGAGCAAACAGAATGGTATATGCTTTCATGAGGTTTTTTTTTCCCAATCAGCCAGTTCAGAGATATCATCATACACCCCTGGAACAGGTGGGACTTGAACCCGAGCCTTCTGACTCAGGGTAATTGGGTGTAACTGTGTTGCAAGTTATCGGAGCCATGATACTGACTCAATGCTGCAACTAATTGCCAAGGCTGCACTCGCGCTAAGTATATGTAATGTAGGTTTCCTTTGACGAAGTGACAGACTGTCCTGTGATCCTCTCCGACTCTGAGGCAACCGGAACGTCTTTTGAACAACTTTTCCGGACTTTAAAGTTCGAACGTTCCTACAGCAATAAGGCGGAGTTTTTCAAAGTTTGTACCGCGACAAAAAAAAAGTTGTGAAAGCAAACAACAGTGGGCGGAGGTCACAAGGTTGGTGTTTATCTTCTCCATTTCTTTCAGGATATTCTTACTCTTTTTTTTACCCACATTGAGGTGTTTCTTCCCCCCCCCCCCCCGGCTGGGGGGAAGGGTGTGGGTTCTGGGGTCATTGGGAGGAGTTTCTCTCGCCGGGGGCTGCTGGGCTGTCAGGGAGGTGTTTCCTGAGTGAGGTAAAGGCGCCGACTGAGAGCCAGCTCAGTTCACAGGTAAGCGGCAGAACGTGAGACTTATGTTCCAAATGGGGAGGGAGCATGATTTTGACCTCTTGGTCTGAAGCTAAGCTGTAAATGTAGCCTTTTACCGGATTGGTTCTGATCATGTTCAGGCGCCTAAAGGCGTTGCTGTCTCAGGAAAATTATTTGTTTTATCTTTTTGGCGCTTTGAATATGTATGCACCATGTCAGTGTTGGTAGACTCCTGAAACCAACAAGGTGTGTAAATATTCCAGTATGAAAATGTGCACAGATGTGCACAGAGCTAGTGCTTTGTGCTGAGCTGGGAAGGTTGTTTTTAAATTTACTCTTAAGACGTGGGTGTCGCTGGCTGATTGGCGTTTCTTACCCATATCCTGTCACTCTTGAGAAAGTGGTGGGGAGTTGGTTTCTTGAACTGCTGCAGTCTGTATGCTGTAGGTTTGGCTTTAAGGGAGGGAATTCCAGGAATTGATTTAGCAACATTCAAGGAGTGGCGACATATTTCCAAATCTGGATGACCAGTGACTTGGAAGGGACTTCCAGATGGTAGCATTCTTTTGCCTGAAACGTTGATTTTTTTCCTGCTTCTCGGATGCTGCCTGACCTGCTGTGCTTTTCCAGCACCACTCTAATTTAGACAGCATTCCCATATATCGACTGTCCTTGTCTTTCTAGATTAAAGTGCTTGTGGGTTTGGAAGGTGGTGTGTGAGGATCTTTAGTGAATTTCTGCAGTGCATCTTGTGGATAATACACACTGCTGCAACTGAGCGTGGGCGGTAGAGAAAGTGGATGCTTGTGGATGTGTTGCCAATCAAGTGGGCAGCTTTGTCCTGGATGGTATCGAGCTTCTTGAGTGTTGCTGGAGCTGCACTCATCCAGACACATGGGGAGTATTTCATCTCATTTCTGACTTGTATTTGTAGATGATAAGCTTTGGGGAGCCAGGAGCTGAGTTACTTGCCACAGTATTCATAGTTTCTGACTTGTTCGTAATCACGGTGTTTATACGGCAAGACCAGTTGAGTTTCTAATCAATGATGTTGTGAGTAAGTCACCACAAGTTACCTTTAATTTACCAACTATTAAGGAATTTCACAGAAAATCAAGTACTGAAACAATGACTTAAACTTTTATTGCAATTAGCAATCAAAATAAGAACTCGCAAGTAAACGAGTTAAGCCTCACGTCTCAATTTTCCCTGTTCATTGTTACAGTTTGAAGACACAGCATTCCTGTCATTAACTCCTTAAATTCTTCGGCAGGGCAGTCATTTGCCCTTGTGGCATAAATCAGCCAGTTGTCAAGCAGATGTCTAAACAGTTTTGTTCATGTAGTGTTGACTCCTTTTCCCAAGCATGGCTATTTTCTTTCAATTCCTCTAAAAGTTTGTCTTTGTTCTTTAATTGTTTATGCCATGCAGAGTTATTGCTGATTCCTTTATGTTTACCAGTTTATATTTGTTGATTCATTCAATCCATCAACAGTTATTAAAGTTCTGAATTTTACTATCACAATCTCCCCTCTTTATTCATTATTTTTGATATGATGAACAAACTGTAGTATAATTTATCCTTTTCCACCAGATTGGTTCATGTACAAGATGGGGTTCTACACCATGCACAATTTAAAAATGCATTATTTCATTATGCAATGCAGATAATCTAATAATCGATAAATGATTTACAGATTAATGATCAGTAACTAAACCACAAACCAAAATTAAAGTAATAAACATGTCAGTAAGGGCAGTAAATTATTATTGTGAAATAACACTGCACAATTCGTATTGTGCTTGTAAGATTCTCATGTCTCAATGGAACTAATTTCCTCTTCAACTGTTGCATTTGTTGTTGATGCCAATGGCAAAACATGATTGTAATAGAAACAAGATAGACCAAGTACACAAAATGATGATAATAACAACTACATGTGAAATAATATGAACCCATGTGGCCGTGTGTGTATTTCTTCCCGAATTCCAGATGTCATCTCACCAAGAATGTTCCTTACAGATTTTAATATCTGTTGATTGTCTTTAAACTATCACTTGTGTACCTATCTCAAAATTCCTACATTTCTTTTAAATATTCCCTTTGCAGGACATTCTGGACTTCATACTTGCCAATAAGGCATAACCATTTCCCTAATTCTGACAGTCACATCAAAGGTCACAGAGTTTCCCCTCCTGATGTTAACCGATTCAGTTGTTCCTATGTGCATGGGCATTTAAGGGTAAATGCAAGATGTCGAATCAGTGATGGGACAAGATGATTCTGATAATCCTTTTTTAGAGATGTTGTGACGCAGTGTTCTCATTTGCTTGCATACCCAACTTTGATTGTTATCTGAAATGGTACTTAAAATTTTGAGAGTAAATGGACCTGTTCTTGTGCTGTACAGTTCTTTCTGCCGACAATGTTATGCTAAACATGATGCCAAATTAAATAATCCATTCTGCCTGCCCTTGGTCCATATCCCTCCATTCCTTGCATGTTCACGTGCTTATCAAAAAAGGCCTTAAATGCCAATCATATCTGCCTCCTCCACCACAACCCTGGCAACGCATTCCAGACTCCTTCCACACACTATCCTTGTCCCTCATATCTCCTTTGACCTTCCCCCTCACACTGAAATGCATGCCCTAGGATTAGATATTTCAACTTTATGGAAAAAGATCCTGACTGTTGACCCTATCTGTGCATCCCATAATTTTATAGACTCTATCAAGTCTTCCCTCAGCCTCCTTCGCTCCAGAGAAAATTTTGAGTTTTTCTAGTCTCTCCTTATAGTTCGTAAACTCTAATCTAGGTAGCATCCTGGTAAACCTCTTCTGTCTCCAAAGCCTCCACATCCTTCCTATAATGTAGCAAGCAGAATTGAACAGAATACTCTGTGTGGCCTCACAGTCTAGAAAGTTGCAACATGACATCCTGACTCTTGTACTCAATTCCCCAACCAATAAAGGCAAGCATGCCTTATGCTTCCTTTACCACCTGATCTACTTGCATGGCCATTTTCACGGAGATATGGGCTTGAAATCTAAGATCCCTCTATACAACAATGCTGTTTGGGCTCCTGCCATTAACTGTATACTTTCCTTAACATTTGATCTCCCAAAGTGCAGTGTCTCATAATTACCTGGATTAAAGTTAATCTACCATTTCTGTGCCCATATCTGCAACGATCTATATTTGACAACCTTCTGCACTATCTGCCAATCATTGTATTGTCTGCAAACTTACTGATATCCACCCTTTTACATTTTCTTCCAAGTCATTTTATGTATCATAAATAGTACGGTTCGCACTATGGATCCTTGTGGAACATCACTCGTCGCAGACATCCAACTTGAAAAACATCCTTCCACCACTATCTTCTGTCTTCTGTGGGAAAGCCAAGTCACTGGATTACATGCATTTTAATTTTCTGGATGAGCGTACCATGAGAAACCTTGTCAAAAACCTTACTAAAATCCACGTAAACAACGTCCACTGCTCTACCCTTATTGATCACCTGTATCACCTTGAAAAATTCAATCAAGTTAGTAAGTCATGACCTACACTGTACAAAGCCATGCTGACTGACACTAATCGGGCCATGCTTTTCCAAATGCATGTAAATCTTTTCTGTAAGAATTGTCTCCAATAGCTTTCCAACCATCAATGTGAGTTTCCCCAGTCTACAGTTTCCTGGATTATCCCTATTTTCCTTCTTTTACAGAGGAACAACATTAGCTACTTGTCAGTCCTCAAGAACCTCTCCAGTGGCTAACGAGGATACAAAGATCTTGGTCAATCTTCTCTCTTGTTTCTCTCTACCTGGGGTAGGTACCATCGGGTTCAGGGGACATATTCACCTTAATGCTCTTCATGCAACCCAACACCGCTTCTTGATCTCAAAATGCCCTAACATATTAGCAGGCTCCACACAAATCTCTCTATCCTTCATACGCTTCTCCTGGTTGAATAACAATGAAAAGTTCTCTGCCTGCAAGCACAAGTTCCCTCCTTTTATCCTTGAGTGGTCCTACTATCTTGCTAGTTGTCATCTTGTCTTTAATATATGTGTAAAATGTGTCAGGATTGTCTTTAACCTTACTTGCCAAAGTCATTTCATGGCACCTTATTGCTGTCCTAATTCCGTGCTTGAGTTATTTCCTGCTGAGTACAGTTAACTCTCTTTCATTACCACTAGATTCAAAACCACATATGGTATGGGGATAGGGCCATACCATAGTTTTATGTCTGTTGGCATTCCTTCAGTGCTGCCCCTTCAGCTCGACGAGCGGCTGACATGTTCTTGTGGTGACTGAGTCTCTGCAGCAAGTCCAGTTGAGTTTCTGATCAATGGTAACAGCAAAAATGTTGATCATAGGGGATTCAGTGATGGTAATGCCATTGAATGTCAAAGGGTGGTGGTTAGATTGTTTCTTATTGGAAATCCTCATTGCCTGTCATTTGTGCAGTATGAATATTGCGAAGACTCTATGTAAGTTATGATTAACACTCTCCACTGTCATGCCAACTGCAGACTTTTGGAATTTTAGAAAAAATGTAGATTCTCGTTTGTACTTTTTACAGTTGGCAGATTTTTTGTGCATTTGGCTAAATTATCTTCAGTCAAAATAATATTTTTATATTTAGGCAATAAGTATAACAGGCTGAAAATCATTTGTAGAATTAATATGAAATTGTAAAATGAGATTATTTCTTACTCAAATGATAACTGTGATATACTCTAAACATCTTTGAGTAAAAAGTGAGGTCTGCAGATGCTGGAGATCAGAGCTGAAAATGTGTTGCTGGTTAAAGTGCAGCAGGTCAGGCAGCATCCAAGGAGCAGGAGATTCGACGTTTCGGGCATGAAGAAGGGCTTATGCCCGAAACGTCGAATTTCCTGTTCCTTGGTTGCTGCCTGACCTGCTGCGCTTTAACCAGCAACACATATTCAGCTATACTCTAAACATACATAAAAGTACTATCACGAGCTCTTTTAAATGAATTACCAAATTACACTGACCCCCAGATGAATGTCTGCTGATATTTTAAAATGCCTTGATTCAAAGTTCAAGTCTCTGCTTTGAATATGCTTTATGATTGGGAGTCTATAGTCTTCAAGAGGAGGGAATTGTTCTCATCCATCCCAAAATAACAGTCCCTTTACTTTGCAATTATATACCCAGTTTTAGATATTCCAACTAAGGTAATAGTCTTTCAGATTAATGTTTCAGTGGAGGTTGGGGAAGGGGGCAGGAAGGGATTGTGTGTGTTTGATGTACCAGCAGGTTTTGCATCTTTTCTGGTTGTAGGGGAAGATATTTGGGGGTTCGGTGGGGAGTGGTGCATACCAGGGACTGTCGAAGGGAACGGTCCTTGCAGAAGGCAGAGAGAGGTAGTGAGGGGAGGATGTTCTTGGTGGTGGAGTCTAGTTAGTGTTGGAAAAAGTGTTTAAGGATGATGCCCCCCACCCATCGTGAACTCCCAGGTGCCTTCCCCTACAACCAGAAAAGATGCAAGCCCTGTGAGTACACCCACACCCCCTCCCCCAACCCACCATCTTCCAGGGCCCCAAACAGTCCTTCCAGGTGTACCTGCCTCTCCTCCAACCTAGTTTACTGCACCAGGTGCTCCTGGTGTGGTCTTCTCTACATCAGGGAGACCAAACGTATACTTAGGGAACGATTCACCGAGCATCGCAGCCTGGCCCGCAGGGGCTGACTGGACCACCCAGTCACTGCCCATTTTAATTTCCCCTTCCCACTTCTAACATGACCATCCTTGGCCTCCTCCATTGCCACAGTGAACCAAACCACAAATTGGAGGAACACGACCTCATCTCCCGCCCAGGCAGTCTCCAGCCCGGAGGACTCAACATTGAGTTCTCCAATTTCAAATAACCTCCCTTGTCATCCCCTGACTCCATTCGCAGCTCCTCCCATCCCTTCTACTACTCCCTGTCACCAACCAGATTCATTTCTCTCATTGACCAACCAGGTCGTACCCTTGACCTGTTTTCACCTATCACCACTTCACCATCCTGTCCCCACTGCCCCCTTTATCTTCAGCTCCACTCACACCCACCCCTGTCCTGAGGAAGGGTTATACCCGAAACGTTGACTTCTCCACTTGATGCCGCCTGGTTTGCTGTGTTCTACTCATGCCTGTGTATTTTGGATTCAAGCATCTGCAGTTTTTTGTCTCTAACCAAGTCCCCTCAGGATCCTGTGAGTCTTTTGAGATTACCTCTTATTCATCTAAACTCTGGTGGACATGCTGGGCCTGCAACCAATTATTCCTCACAAGATAAATCCAACTCTTCACCCTCCTCCTGCAAGTTCTAATGAACAGCCAAGTGATCCATTTCACCTTCTCGAAATAGTTTCAGTGTATTTGCATACTTTTCTAAATGAAACAGAAACTGGACACCATACTCACGGATGTGGCCTTACCAATGTTGTCTCTTGCACAAAACAAGTCTACTTGCCTTCCTAAACACTTGCTGCTTTATTAAAATTATGATTTAAGTACCAGAAAATCCAGATCTCCTCATACCTTTGCAATCTCTCAAGTTAAATAGTGTACTACTTTTCTATTTTTGTTGTCAAAGGGGACAAGTTCACATTTTCTCACAATATATTACATTTGCTAAATGCATGCACACTCATTTAAAGAGTCTGCACCGACATATTTATTTATTGTGTACTCTTCACAACTTACTTTCCTACCTACTTTTTGTCATCAGCAAATTTAATTTTTTTTTAGATATTTTTATTGAAAATTTTAACATGTTTTTACGAGTTTACAAAAAAAAACTAAAATAAGACACAAGTATAAACATTGATATACAGTTGAATCTTAAATAAATGATAACCAAAATCTATCAAACAAGAAAAAAAGAAATACCAAGAGAAAAAAAAAGACAAGACTCAACTAACTACTCATCTAACTTACACTCTGGTTAGTTGTATCATTAAAATTCTTACATTATTCAAGAGGGGAAAAAAAACCCCAACGGATAACACATAAATTGAGCAGTGATATCCATGCTCGGAATGTGTTAACATCAGATCACAACAAAACCCGTATTTATCCAAAACATCCCGAGCATAGAGCATATAAAATTCATACAACATAGAACATAGAAAAATACAGCGCAGTACAGGCCCTTTGGCCCTCGATGTTGCGCCAATCCAAGCCCACCTAACCTACACTAGCCCACTTTCCTCCATGTGCCTATCCAATGCCCGTTTAAATGCCCATAAAGAGGGAGAGTCCACCACTGCTACTGGCACGGCATTCCATGAACTCACGACTTGCTGAGTAAAGAATCTACCCCTAACATCAGTCCTATACCTACCACCCCTCAATTTAAAGCTATGCCCCCTTGTAATATCTGATTCCATACGTGGACAAAAATAAAAGCTCTTTAGTACATTCAGATCAATATAATAAAAAAAACTATTTCTAAATAGTAAAAAAAGTATAAAGCGTATTTCAATGTAGATCTCCCCCCTTATTTCCAGGGGGCATCACTTCCTTTCCAAAAAACCCTACCATAACCTCTCCCAACTAGTGCCCTACTTTTGACCCAGGCATCCCATGATAGGATAAAGAAAACTCAAGTATACTACTGAACTAGAACTAACAGTGAGTACCCTATCCCTCACCCACACCCACTCCTGGATATATTTGGTAATGCTGTATATGACTATAAAATTACAGTCTCAGCAAATAATAATTAATTATATTAATACAAAATAACAGGGGAAAAACAATCCTGCTCCCAAGGACAAAGATAAAATAAGGGAAGGTAGCCACCTTCCGCCCCCGTCTACATTAACTAGACCTCCTGGCCTATCCGGAGATAATATTAAACAGTAAGATAATGAAAGGAAAAAAGGGGGGAGGGTAAACCAGGGCAAAACAACAACAATTAACTCTTATAATTTGTCTAAGAGAGTCCAAAAGTTCCTTGGCCTTCTCCGGTGATCTGAAGTTATACACGGACCCTTCACGGCTGAAGCGTAGTATAGCTGGGTAGCGCAAGGAGTATTGAATGTTTAAATCCCTTAAACGTTTCTTTGCTTCATCAAACACCTTCCTCTTTCGGACCAAAGCTGGGGAAAAGTCCTGAAATAACATAATCTTGGATCCTTTATAAGTCATGGCTTGGGGATCTTTCCCAAGATTTCTGGAAGCTTCTAAGAGCATCTGCCTCTCCTTATAGCTCTGCAGCTGGAACAGGACTGGGCGTGGGCACTGGTTCGAGCTGGGTCCGCGTATTGCCAGCCGGTAGGCCCATTCCACCCTTACCTGGCCTGATCCAGCCTCCAGATTTAAAAGCTGTGGAAGCCACTGTTCAAGGAACCTTGTAAGCTGGCCTTCCTCTTCCCGTTCGGGAAGGCCCAGCAAACGAATTTTTTTTCGACGACCTCGATTCTCGAAATCGTTCTCTAAGGTCCGACTTGCTGCTCGAGAGTCCGGACCCGATCGACGGCTGATTCTGCAATGGTCTCGGAGGTCGCGG
Source organism: Hemiscyllium ocellatum (assembly GCF_020745735.1). Classification (NCBI taxonomy): domain Eukaryota; kingdom Metazoa; phylum Chordata; class Chondrichthyes; order Orectolobiformes; family Hemiscylliidae; genus Hemiscyllium; species Hemiscyllium ocellatum. The sequence goes on along the minus strand of NC_083411.1, from coordinate 97,747,118 downwards.
CCTTTAGCTCCACCCCTCCGACTCGGCATTCAATTTTTTCGATGCCTCGGTTGTGTTTTTGTAGCGCGGCCGAGAATGAATTCCATCAACTTCGGGACTCTTCAATAAAAGCATCGATCTTCGCATCGAGTTTGGAGATTATTTCCGCGAGGCTCGCCACAGTAGGTAAGTCCCCCTGGGTGGCTGCGGGTGCCTCTGCTGCAGCTGGGGAGGGTGGGGGAGAGGCGCCTGCTGAGAGCTGCGGGCTCCTTCCCTCTAGTCATTTTAACAGGAGACTGAACTGTATAAATTTAGTACTAAACCACTAACTACATTTAGTAAAAACTATATTTTTAATTGATTTGGTGAGTGTGGTGGGGAAGGGTTGCCCACTTTGCCTAGGTCTTGGGAGGAGCACTATAGACTCAGACTTGCTGAGTTGCCGCCATCTTGGATTTCCAGCAAATTTTATTTAACAATCATACATTTGGTTCCTTAATCCTTGTCATTTGATATTAACTGTACACAGTTGAGGCCTAACACTGATGCCACTGGCACTCCACTAGTTAATGTTTGCTAAACCAAAAATGATCCATTTATGCCTGTTCAGTTTCCTGTGAGCTAGCCCATCCTCCATCCGTCCCATTATGTTACCTCCTAATGCGATGTACTATTATTTCACATATTAACATTTTTGATGAGGCACTTTGTCAAGTGCCTTCTAGAAATCTAATTTGAGCACATCAACAGGTTCCACTTTATCCAAGTGGAATATTGGATTTTTTGAGAAAGTAGTGGAACATGATTTCCCTTTCACAAAACTATGTTGATTCTACCTAATTGCATTAAAATTTTCTAAGTACCCCAGGATATCCTCCTTTCTTTTTTAAAAAAAAAAATCCAGTGCATTCTGTTTGACATGTTAAGCTAAGTGGCTTGTATTTTCCTGGTTTCTCTCCTCCCTTGAAGAAGAACAGAGAATAGAATTAGGACTAGAGGTAGATAATAGATGAGTCACATTTCATGGGACTTTTTCAGAATCCAGGAATTTTAGAAAATTAAAACAAATGCACTTCATTAAAGACCCAAGGATAAAGTCCATCACGATCTGGGGAATTGTCAGTTTTTAATAGCAAATAATTGAGGTGAGGAGGGTTATGCATAGTCAGGTTTGGTTTCTACCTTCAGAGCTCTTGGCATTGAGAAGATCCTCGTTGTAAGACTTTACCACAAAATAGTTACTGATTTACATCATACCAAATGTACAAATTGCCTTGCATATTGTGTGGCTGCAATTGGTATATAATAGATTTTGGTGGTTTTATGTGTATCAGTGAAACTATCATGGTACTTTCAAGCAATGCTATTAACTATTAAGTTGTTAAACTACTCTTGTCTAACTTGTGTGTTAATTTGTTTGGAGAAACGTTTGTTCATAAATAATAGGCTGCTGTCCGTATAGTACAATCATGTGATTTTCAGAGCAATTGTATCTTGCTGAAAAATATAACCAGATTAACTAAAGCTGCAATTTATGTTGGTCCATATACTTCTAAACCTTTCTTGTCCATGTAATTGCCCAGATGCCTTTTAAGTGTTCTTAATGTATCTGCCTCAACCACTGCTGTTGGCAGCTTATTCCATATGTGTACCACCCTCTGTGTTTAAAAAAAAAGTTGGGCCTTAGGTTCCCTTTTATTCTTTCCCCATAAACCCTAAACTGACGCTGTCTAGTCCTTGATTCACCAACATGCGAAAAAGACTCAGTGCATTCACCCTATCCAGGTCTCTCATGGTCTTATATGCTTCTATATGATTCCCCCCCCATGGTCTTATATGCTTCTATATGATTCCCCCCCCCCCATTCTCCTGCACTCCTAAAGAAAAACCATCCTAGCTTGTCCAATCTCTCCCTATAACTCAGACGGTTCAGTCCTGGCAACATCCTTGTAAATTTCTTCTGCACTTTTTCTAGCTTAGTAACATCCTTCCTATAGCAAGGTGACTAAAACTGAACATTATACTCTAAATGCAGCCTCTCCAACATCCTGTACAGTTGCAACATAACTTCCCAACTTCTGACTGATGAAGGCCAGTGTGCCAAAAGCCGCACTCCTCGCTCACTCCCTTGTCTACCTGTGACTCCACTCTGAGAGCTGTGCACCTGAACTCCCTCTGTTCCACTACACTCCTTAAGGCCCTACCATTCACCACGAAAATCCTACCTTGATTTCCAAAATGCAAGACCTCACACTCACCTATGTTAAATTCCATTTGCCGTTCCTCGGCCCATTTCCCCAGCTGGTCAAGGTCCTGCTGCAATTTCTGATGACATACCTCACCATCCACGATACCACCTATTTTAGTGTCATCTGCAAACTTGCTATTCATGCTTTGCGCATTCTCATCCTAATCATTGATATAGATAACAAAACCGCAATGGGCCCAGCACCAACCCCTGAGACACTCCACTAGCCACAGGCCTCCAGTCCAAAAAGCATCCTTCCACTATTACCTTCTACTTCCTATCATCAAGCCAATTGTGTAACCAATTTGCCAGCTCCCTTTGGATTCTATGCAACCTAACCTTCCTAGAGCAGCCTACCTTGGGGAACCTTATCAAAGGCCTTTCTGAAATCCATATAGTCTACGTTTGCCACCCTCCTCTCATCAACCTTCCTGGTCACTTCATCAAAGAGCTCTAGTGATCTCCCATGCACAAAGCTATGCTGACTCCTCTTAATCAAGCCAAGTGTTTCCGAATGCATGTATATCTTATCCCTCAAAATCTTCTGAAGTAACTTACCTACCATGGATGTTAGGCTTACTAGTGGAAAGTTCCCAGGTTTTTCTTTGCAGCTGCCTTGAACAAGGGCACAACATTCACTCCCCTCCATTTATCTGAGAACTCACCTGTGGCTAAGGATGATGCAAAAGTATGAGCCAGGGGCCCACAGCTTCTTCTCTAACCTCTTGCAATGTTCTGGTCAGGACCAGGAGATTTATCCACCTTCATACTTTCCAAAATGTTCAAAATCACCTCAACTGTGAAATTGACTGTCACCAAGATATCATCACTTACTACCCCAAGTTCCACATCTTTGTGTTATCCTCCGTGGTAAACACAGCAGAAATATTCATTGGGGACCTCACCCATCTCCTGCGGTTCAACACATATATGCCCATTTTGGTCCTTGAAGGGTCATATTCTCTCTTTAGCTATTCCTTTTCCTCTAATATATTTAAAGAGCCTCTTTGGATTCACCCTAATCTTCTCCGCCAAGACTATCTTGTGCCCCCTTTTTGCCCTCCTGATTTCCTTCTTCAGAGAACTCTTATTTCCCCTGTATACCTCCAGGGAATCCCTAGATTCTAACTGGCTGTACCTGAGCTATGCCACCTTTTTACTGGTCAGAGCCTCAATATCTCTTGTCATTCAGGGTTCCCTATTCCTGTCAACCTTGGTCTTCACCCTCACAGGAACATATAGACCTTGAACTCTAGCTATCTCACCTTAAAGGCCTCCCACTTGTCGGCGATCCCTTTGCCTACAAACAAAGCACTCCATTCAACCTCTGCAAGCTCCCGTCTGATTTCATTAAAATTTGCTTTGCCCCAGTTTAGAACTTGAACCTGTGGACCAGTTTTGTCTCTCTCCATAACTATTTTAAAATTTAATAGCACTAGGGTCACTGGTCCCAAAGGCTCCCCTACTGTCACCTCTATCATCTTTCCTGCCCTATTTCCCAAGAGTAGGTCGAGTTTTCCCCTTTCCCGAGTAGAACCCTCTTTATACTGCTTGAGGAAACTTTCCTGAACACAGTAACAAATTCCAACCTATCGAAGCCTCTAATGCTCTTGCAATCCCAGTCGATTAGGAGAAAGTGAGGACTGCGGATGCTGGAGATCAGAGTTGAGAGTGTGTTGCTGGAAAAGCACAGCAGGCCAGGCTGCAACTGAGGAGCAGAAGAAATGACATTTCAGGAAAAAGTCCTTCATCAGGAACGAAGGGCTCTTGCCCGAAACATCGATTCTCCTGCTCCTCAATGCTGCCTGACCTGCTGTGCTTTTCCAGCACACACACTCTCAACTCAATCCCAGTCGATGTTAGGAGAATTACAATCCCCTACTATAACAACCATATTGCTCCTGCAAGTCTCCCCAATCTATCTGCACATTTGTTCCTCTAATTCCTTTTGACTAATTGGAGGGCTGTAGTACAACCCCAATAACATCACCATCCCTGCCTTATTACCTGCCCCCACACACCAGTTTGATATTCACATTGTCATGAGATAAGAAAAATAATTTAGCAAAAGAAGATAGCTTCATTGATTACTTTTGTTTTATTGATTGTTTTAACTCTGTAATAACCATTAAAGTAATGTTGACAAAGTTTGTTTTTCTTACATTATTGGGAAGCCCATGTTGATTGTGGTGTGAATGGAACCTGTTACTATCATCCTGTGCCCCGCCCCAGTTGAAGCAAATTGCTCAGACACAGTAAAGTTTTATCTCCTTCATCTTTATTCTGGGCCCTGGAAGGAGAAAGAACAATTGCCTATGTGCACAGGGACATGAGTTCATGATCTTCTCTGGAAGAGCAGTTTCTCAATGAACTATATCGTCATTTTACAGGGAGGAGCATCCAGATATGGCAACATACATATTAATTGGGTGACCGTTACAATCAGTGAATATCAATAGCAGAGCCCAAGCCCTTTACAATAAATGTTCTTAACCTTGTTAACTGGATTCATACAATGGATACTTTCCCCTTGTTAGGTGACCTTGCATACTGAATGCTTCCAATACTGTTAAATAGCTCTACACAATGACTGCTTTTCCATCTTGTTAACCCAGTACCCTTGCCTCCAGCACCCCATTGTTAACTGCAAGTTCTTATCTAATCTGAATCATGCTCAGCTGAACCTCTTGCTTCACAAAATTAACTCTTTTCCCAGCCTGCTCATACCCGATACACATTCTCATTACAGCCTTGTTAAGGACAATTAATATTTTTTTAAATATCCAAAAACCCAGCATTTAACTGACAAAATTACACATAATTTCATGTTTTGGACCAAAACCAAATATCATTGTATATAAAGAGAAGTTAAGTAAAACTAGCATGACTAATTCAATACTTTTGGAATATTGTGAGCTGTTTTGGTATCTAAGGAAGGCAGTGTTGGCCTTGGAGACGGCCCAGAAGAGACAAGAATCATCCTGGGAATGAAGGGCTTATCATGATGTGGTTGAGAACTCTGGGTCTGTACTCAATGGAGTTTAGAAGAATAGGGGATGCATTGTTTTGAAATTTACGGAAAACTGAGAGACCTGGCAGAGTAGACATGAAGAAAGTGTCCCACTAGTAGATAGAGTAAGACCCAAGGGCACTGTCTCCAGTTAAAGGGATGACCCTTTAGAACTGAGGTACGGAAGAATTCCTTCAGTCAGAACTCCTTGCAGCAGAGGACTGTGGAGGGCAAGTGACTAAGTGCCTTTAAAATAGATTTTTGATGAGAAAGGGGATCAAGGGTTATGGATGTCAGGAAAATAGGGTTGAGAAACCATACCAGCCGTGAATAAATGGTGGAGCAGACTGAATGGGCTGAATGACCCAAATTTGCTCCTCCTATCTAATGGTCTTAAAACTTACACATACTTAGCTAGAATACCGTTTTACATTTCTTTCTTTTCTTTCTCACTTTCTCACTTTCTTCTCTTGCCCCCAGTGCCTTGCCTTGCCTTTCAAAATTTAAGCTTCATTTACTTTTCTTGAGACCAACTAAAAAGTTTCCTGTTCCCCTTTGGAATTTACTTTATTTCTCCCCCGTGTACCCCTTGACCTCCAAGGTATGATTCTGTCACATCCCTTCCATTATCTTTTTGGTTACACAACCCTCCAGCTTTTTATAAACCTCACAACTGTGAATGCCTCAGCTCCTTGCTTGGGAGACACTTGACAGACACCCAATTATCTTGCCAAGCTACTTTACAAATTTCTTTCTGCCCTGATGTACTATGAGGACCACTGCAGATTCCACCAATTAACTGCAAGTGAGAGCAAATCTTCTGGCTGCTTTTTCATGACAAGAACCAAATTGAGATTGAGCCTCATCCGTAGACTTGTGCAGTGAATTATAAAGTTAGTATCTGCTCTTCTTTAATGCAGGCTTGAAGAGGATCAATTTTCTTTGGCTCTCAAACCTGGTGGGTTGTAGTTTACGCAAGACCAAATCTGCAACTGCTTCTGTCTGTTTTTAAACAGAACTGATGCTGTCTGTTAGAAAAGGACAGATAAGTGAATCAGAAGACTCTTAACCATTTTTGTTACAATGATGTGGCATGCTTTGGAATGATTCAAACAGAGGAGCAAACAAATTACCTTTAACCAGCTCTTTGGTTTTGCAACCTGTGACAATTTTTTTTATCTCCAATGGAGTTTTACTACCCTCCTTCTCGGTACTATTAGCCTTTTATCTGCTTTTAAGGAAATAACCGTAGACTTTCTGGGTTGGATCTGTCCGGTTCCTGAACAATCTGGGTATTGGCAGTAAAGTTTGGCAGGAAATTGCATGGGTTTTAAAAGCTCCTTTCCCTCAACGTTGAGAGCAAAAAAATCCCATTTTGTAACCAAGTTTTGAATAGTAAGACATTGCTCGTGTGTGGCGAGAAGCCTATTTGCATCTATTTGTGTGCATTAACATCTCATCGTTTGCTAATCTTGATTCATTTATATTCATTCTTTCACACATCAGATAGAAACAAGGCAGCAACAACTTCCCCAGCGTAAAAATCAGAGCAGGTATCTAGCAATTCCAACACATTACTCGTCCCTCTGACCATCCACCTTGGACACCAATCACCAGAATCTCAAGATGCACTCCATGGGCAGTAACCATATACAGTGGCCTGTCCAGGGACATTGGCATCCAACACTACTAGCCTTTCTGTACCATGGAGGCAATTTTCATTCAAAATCATTTATACAAAATACAAACAAAAGTGGACCCCGCATCGATCCTTGTGGAACACTGCTGGTCATAGGCCTCCAGTCCAAACAAACCACCACTCTGTCTTTTGCCATTCAGCTAATTTTGTATTCAATTGGCAAGCCCCACCGTGAATCCCATGTGATCTACTTTTACTAATCAGTCTATGATGCGGAACCTTGTCAAAGGCTTTGCTAAAATCCAACTAAGCAATGTCTACTGCTCTGTCTTATCCATCTTGGTTACTTCCTCAAAAAATTCAATCAAGTTTATGCGACACAATTTTCCTGTCATAAAACCATGTTGACTATGCCTAATCATTCCTTGCCTCTTTAAATGCATACAAATCATATCTTTCAGAAACCTTGCAACAACTTACCCACCACCAAAGTCAGACACACAGGTTGGAAATTCCCAGACTTACTCATAGAATCCCTCCAGTGTGGAAACAGGCCATTTAGCCCAATAAGTCTACACCGACCCTCCAAACAGTAACCTACCCAGACCCATACCCCTACCTTATTATTCTACATTTAACCCCACCTAATGCACCTAACCCTCACATTCCTAAACAATTTAGCATACCAATTCACCTAACCTTGAAGTCTTTGGATTGTGGGGGAAAACCGGAGCACCCAGAGGAAACCCACTGAGACACAGGGAGAATGTGCAGACTCAACACAGACAGTCACCCAAGGCTGGAATCGAACCCGGGTCCCTGGCACTGTGAGGCAGCAGTGCTAACCACTGAGCCACCGTGCTGCACCTGAAGACGGTTCAGAATCATTATATTCCTGTTAAAATAAAAGATGAGGCTGGGAAGATTACAGAACAATGGATGAATAGAGATGTAGAAGTTCTAGTAAAGAATAAAAAAAATCTACACTAGGTGTAGACAACTGGTTTCAAATGAAGAGTACAAAGAGTGGAGCAGCATTTTTAAGGAGGAGATCAGGAAAGCTTCTTAAACAAAAGGACAACATCAGCTACTGTCCAGTCTTCTGGTTCCTCCGCTATAGTAATGCAAATATCTCTGCAAGAGGCCCTGCATTTCCTCCCTAAATTCCCACAATGTCCTGGGATACACTAGATCAGGTCCCAGAGTTTTATCCACCTTTTATATTTTCTAAGACCTCAAGCACTTTCTGGCCTGTCATGTGAGCTGTTTTCAAGACATTATCATTTAGTTTCCTGTGTTTTCTAGCCTCTGTTTCATTCCTCACAGTAAAAACTTATGTGAAATATTCACTTAATATCTCTCCAATCTCTCCCTCATGAGGTTCAACACAAAGAGGATCTCTTTGATCTTTAAGAAGCCCTACTCGCTTTTTAGTTGCTCTGTAGCTGTTAATATACTTGTAGAATCTGTTTGGATTATCCTTTATCTTATTTGCCAAGGCTATCTCATCCTGACTTTGCCTTCCCGACCTCCCTCTTAAAAATGCCGCTACACTCTTTATACTCTTCATTTGAACCCATTTGTCTACATCTAGTGTCCAATTTTTTTAATTCTTGACTAGAACTTCAAAATCTTTATTTGTCCATTGTTCTCTAATCCTAACAGCCTTTCCTTTTATTCTAACAGGAACATAACAGGGCGGCATGGTGGCACAGTGGTTAGCACTGCTGCCTCACAACGCCAGATCCGGGTTCAATTCAGGTAAGTGACTGTATGGAGTTTGCACATTCTCCCTGTGTCTGTGTGGGTATCCTCGGGGTGCTCTGGTTTCCGCCCACAGTCCAAAAATGTGCAGGCTTGGTGAATTGGCCATACTAAATTGCCCGTAGAGTTAGGTGTAGGGGTAAATGTAGGAGAATGGGTCTGGGTGGGTTGCTCTTCGGAGGGTCGGTGTGGACTTGTTGGGCCGAAGGGCCTATTTCCACACTGTAAGTAATCTAATCTAATGACTCTGAACTCTCATTATCACACTTGTGTCTTAACTTGCCTTTTAGCACAGACATAAAAGCAGGCAGTTTGTCATGGTTTCCAATAGTGATCAGAGTGTGGTGTGGTGCTGGAAAAACACAGCAGGTCAGGCAGCATCCAAGGAGCTGGAGAATCGATGTTTTGGTCATATGCTCTTCATCAGGAATGCAGTCAAAGGAGTGGACATGTTGCAGCTTGGTACTGTGTGATAATAGTCTCTCACTGGCACTGCATGCCGTGTACTGCGTAAGCACCAATCGAATGGACATGTCTCAAAGTCTAAGGAATGTCTGAGGAGACACATTCAGTCAGGAGGTCCTGATACCAACATAATGCCCTCTTGCCTTGATGGTTGCAGCTCCAACAACACTCAAGAAGCTTTATATCATCTAGGACAGAGCAGCTGACTTGATTGGCACAAATCCAAAAGCATCCATTCCCTCCTCCACCAATGCTCATTAGTAGCATCAGCATGTACTATCCATAAGGTGCAGTGCAGGAATTCACCAAAGATCCCTAGACAGCACCTTCCAAACCCATGACCACTTCCATCTAGAACGTAAAGGGCAGCAGAAACTTGGGAGCACCATCACCTGCAGATTCTCCTTCTAGCTACTCACCTTCCTAACTTGGAAATACATCGCTGTTACTTCACCATTGTTTCAAAATCCTGAATTCCCTCCCTAAGGACATTGTGGGTCAACCTACACACCTGAACTGCAGCACTTCAAGAAGGCAGCTCAGAAACAGAGTTGGGGGACAAGAGCTGGAGTTGGATGAACTACGGATCATCCGGGAGACTGAGGGGGAAATTGAGAGGATGTACTGGGAGGTGGTCACTCACCAGACACAGGATAAGGCCAGCTGGGTTACTGTGAGGGGGAAGAAAGGGAACTGACGGTCAGAACAGGGATCCCCTGAGGCCGTTCTCTTCCGCAATAAATATACCGTTGTGGATACTGCTGGTGGGGCGGCCTATCAGAGGAAAGCCATGGTTATCAGGTCTCTGGGACTGAGCCTGGCACTGTGACTCAGAAGGGAAGGGGGGGGGGGGGGGGTGATCTAGAAAAGCGCTAATGGTAGGGAACTCAATAGTTAGACTGATTGACAGAAGATTTTGTGGTCAGGAACAGGACTCCAGGAAGGTATGTTGCCTCCCCAGTGCCAGGGTCTGGGATGTCGCCAATTGGGTTTACAGGATTCTGAAGAGAAAGGGTGAGCACCCAGAAATCGTGGTACATATTGGCACCAATGATGTTGCCAGGAAAGAGATTGAGGATCTGAAAAGTGACTACAGAGAGTTAGGTTGGAAGCTGAAGAGCAGGATGAATAGAGTAGTGATCTCAGGTTTACTGCCAGTGCCACGAGATAGTGAGGTGAGGAACAGTCAGCAAATACAGCTTAACATGTAGCTGCGAGGCTGGTGCAGGAGGGAGGGCTTCAGATACCCAGACCATTGGGATACCTTCTGGGGAAGGTGGGATCTGTACATGAAAGTTGCACCTGAACTGTAGGGGCACAAATCTCCCCGGTGGGAGATTTGCCCGTGTGGTTTGGGAGGGTTTAAACTAGTTTGGCAGGGGGGTTGGAATCAGAGCCACATGTCTGAAAGGGGGTCAGTTGCAAACGGGGCAGTTACAGAATGTAGTGAATCTATCGGGAAGGTTTCTCATGTGATGAAACAGACGGATCGGTTAAAGTGTGTCTGCTTTAACGCAAGGAGTGTCCGAAATAAGAGTGACGAACTTAGAGCATGGATCAGTACTTGGGACTACGCCGTTGTAGCTATAACGGAGATGTGGGTTTCACAGGGGCAGGAGTGGTTGCTTGATGTTCCAGGGTTTAGAATGTTTAAAAAGAATAGAGGGTGGAAAAAGAGGTGGGGGTGTAGCATTGCTAATCAGAGAGTGCATCACAGCTACAGAAACGAAGGTTGTTGAGGAAGGTTTGTCTGCTGAGTAAGTATGGGGAGAAGTTAGGAACAGCAAGGGAACAGCCACTGCATTGGGGGGTTTTCTACAGACCACCTAATAGCAGTCGAGAGATTGAAGAACCCATAACTGGCAGATTCTGGAAAAATGCAGAAGTAGCAGAGTTGTTGTTGTGGTTGATTTCAACTTTCCCAATATCGACAGGAAATCCTTAGTGCAGATGGTTTGGATGGAGCCATTTTTGTCAGATATGTGCAGGAGTGTTTCTTTACTCAGTATGTAGACAGACCAACGAGGAGCGAAGCATTTTGGATTTGGTGCTCGGCAATGAGCCAGGACAGGTGTCAGATCTTGCGGTGGGAGAACACTTTGGTTGTTTTACCATAGCCTTGGAGAGGTAAAGGAGCAGTTACAGAGGGAAGATATTTAATTGGGGAAAAGGAAATTATGATGCTATCAAACAGGAGTTGGAAAGTCACAGACTGAGAGCAATTGTTCCACAGTGCACAGCAGGCTGTGGAGACTGTTTAAGGAGCAATTATTGCGAGTGATGCATGGATTTGTTCCTCTGAGACAGTTAAAAAAGGATAATATTAAGGAACCTTGGATGCCAAGAACAGGGGAGCTTCTCGTCTAAAGGAAAAAGACAGTTTATGTAAGGTGGAGGAAGCAAGGATCTAGCACAGCTTTAGAGGATTACAGGCTTGCTAGAAAGGAACTCAGAAGTGGACTGAGGAGAGCCAGGAGTGGGCACAAAAAAGGCTTGGCAAGAAGGATTAGGGAGAACCCAAAGGTATTTTACTCATACGTGAGGAATGAGAGAATGATCAGGGAGAAGGTAGGGCCGATCAGGGATGGCGGAGGGTACTTGTGCATGGAGTCTGAGCAGATAGGGGAAGCCCTAAATGCGATTTTTGCTTCAGTTTTCACCAAGGAAAGGGATCTTGTTGTAAATGAAAACTGGGATACAGGCTTGACCAGATCAAGATTGATCAAGTTGGTGTGCTGGAAATTTTGGAAAGCATTAAAATTGATAAGTCCCCCCGGGCCAGACCAGATTTATCCCAGGCTGCTCTGGGAAGTGAGAAAGGAGTTTGCTAAGCTGCTGACGAGAATATTTGTCTCCTCACTCTCCTTGGGAGTCGTACCGGAGGATTGGAAGGAGGTAAATGTTGTTCCTCTTTTCAAGAAGGGTAATAGGAAATCCCCGGCAATTATAGACCAGTCAGTCTTACGTCTGTGGTCAGCAAAGTTTTGGAAAGAATTCTGAGGGATAGGATTTATGACTATTTGGCAAAGCATAGTGTGATTAAAGGCAGTCAGCATGGCTTTGTGAGGGACAGGTCATGCCTCATAAATCTTATTGAGTTCTTTGAGGAGGTGACAAGACAGGTCGATGAAGGTCAAGCTGTGGTTGTGGTGTATATGGACTTCAGCAAGGCATTTGATAAGGTTCCCCATGGTAGACTCATACAAAGTCAGGGAGATTTGGCTATCTGGATTCAGAATTGGCTGGCTGACAGAAGGCAGGGAGTGGTTGTAGATGGAAAGTCTTCTGCCTGGAGGTCAGTGTTGAGTGGGGTCCCACAGGGCTCTGTTCTTGGGCCTCTGCTCTTTGTAGTTTTTATAAATAGCGTGGATGTAGAGGTTGAGGGTGGGTTAGTAAATTTGCAGATGACACAAAGGTTGGAGGTGTTGTCAATAGTATTGACGGCTACTGCAGGCTGCAGCGTGACATAGACAGGATGCAGAGCTGGGCTGAGAAATGGCAGATGGAGTACAACCTGGATAAATGCAAAGTGATGCATTTTGGAAGGTCGAACTCGAAAGCTGAATATAGGATTAAAGACAGGATTCTTGGCAGTATGGAGGAATAGAGGGATCTGGGTGTGCAAGTACATAGATCCCTCAAAGTTGCCACCCAAGTGGATAGGGTTGTTAAGAAAACATATGGTGTTTTGGCTTTCATTAACAGGGGGATCAAGTTTAAGAGCCGTGAGGTTTTGCTACAGCCCTACAAGTCCCTGGCGAGAGCACACTTGGAATATTGTGTCCAGTTCTGGTCGCCCTACTATAGGAAAGATACAGAGGCTTTGGAGAGAGTGCAAGGTACAAGGAGTCATAGTTTTAAGATATTAGGAGAAAGGTGTAGAGGAGACGTCAGAGGAAGGTTCTTTACGCAGAGAGTTGTGAATGTATGGAATGCATTGCCAGTGGCGGTGGTGGAAGCAGAGTCATTCGGGATATTTCAGCGACTGCTGGACATGCACATGGATATAAGTGAGTTAAGGGGTGCGTAGATTATTATATTTTACATTAGGACTAAACCTCGTCACAACATGGTGGGCCAAAGGGCCTGCTCTGTGCTGTACTTTCTATGTTCTAAGGCAGCTCAGCACCACCTTCTCAAGGGCAATTAGGGACAGGGGTGGGGCAATAAAATGCTGGCCACATCCCATGAATGAATTAAAAAGGGTTGAGCACAAGTCATTACTCCCCATGTAAGTTCCTGTGTATGTGCAGGGTTCAAAATATTTTACCGTCTTGCACACTTAAGTGAAAAGGCTGTGCAAAACAGAAATAAAGACAATACTAATGACAGGATAAACATCTTGATAGAGTTCTGGAAAAAAATGGGTCATGATATAGGAGATTATTTTCAAAAAATTGAAGAAGGCATACACATCAGATATGGCCAGCAGGTTTACAGCAAGGCTTTTGCAGGAAGGAAGTGGTATAGCAGTTCTGAATGACATGTTTACATTCATATTACATTACAATGTATCAGAGGAACAGAGTTCATGGCCGTGGAGGGGAGGGGGAGAGGGTGGCAGGGCACTGTTATTTACTCAAGTTTCAAGTAGCCATAAATTATGATAGTTATTCCACAATTGGAAATGAATATTTGAACATAATCTAGGTACGATTATATCAGTAAGCATATTGTCTTTGTATTCTGCCCTTCAGAATGATTTAAATCAGATTTGCAATGGTATTTATTACAATAGAGTACTCCCCTACAACATAATCCAATGTTGCTTGGTTTCCAACTAAAAGTGTAAAGATATTCTCTCATAGGGAATAAATGCACTCTAGTTTCAGTTCTTTTAAGTGTTTGATTGGTAACATCCTGGTTATCAATGAGGCAGTACACTAAACAGTGAGGTAACTTTGGTTTGGTAGCTATCCGTTTAAATCCATGTAAGTAGTAGGTCGGATCCCATACTTCCACCTGGATCGTTACAATGAGTTCCAGGTTTTATGGGAGATGCCACCACATTCAAACAAGCATGTACTTGTTCAGGTTTAATAGTTGTTTTCTTTTGAATCTGGCTATTATTCATTTAAATCTGTTTCATGTGTACCTGAATTCAAATGAGTGCAAATGAGTTGAGGGAATCCGTTTCAGGAGTTTTGGTTCAATTCCACAATGGTAAGGAAAATATAAAGAAACTATTAATTCACAGAAATGGTATTTCAGACATAAATGTTCAATAGGATGAGCGTGATGTTATCTCGTTATATTAGCTGTTTATTTGCTTCATTTCTTCTGCAGTAAATTCTCTTTAATAGCTTAAATCTATAATGATGTCTGTTATACTACCATATTGGTTATTGAAAATGGGGGAAGAATCTTGTGAGGGCACAAAGTTGTTCAGTTGGTTACTTGAAAGGTTTTCTGTTTGTTATCCTGGGCATGTCATGTTGAGCTGACCTAAATATTAAGACTAATGAAGGTATCATCTAAGACATTGGCAATTAAAACTCGATTACAAATAATTCAATTCAAAACTGCAGTATACACCTTGACTTTACTCTTTCTCCTTCTATGTGCAAGATGCTAAAAATGACTAGGATCTCTGGATTCACAATTTTTCAATACTAGATCAAACCTGTAACTTCTTTAACGAATTGGCTATTGTTCGGACAGTGATGGCAGCATTGAAACCTGTTTAATTTGCTTTCTGACCTCTTACTGGGAGCTTGCTTAGCTATGTTACTTTGAGTGAAGGAATTGCTTTGAAGGATGTAGTCTTTTGGATTGAATTGTGATTGAGAAATCATAAATGTTTGCTGTTCTTAGCACTGAGTTTCTCAAAAGGTGGAGTGGTTTTGGGGGTGAGGGAGAGATAATAGTCTTAGTGGGGTGGTGGTAGTAGAAGAGTAAGTCAGAAATTAATGTAAACATGCCTTCAGAAAACATGTTAGGCAGTTTCAATGACTTGGAACCCTGTCTTGACCATTTAGTCCATTTTAGGTTTGGCTTTCGGAGCGGTGCCATTTTGATTTTCTTCATCCCACTTTGAACTTCAAAGAGGAAGTATAACACCAGTCGATGTTACAATACTTGTGGTGAATTTCTGTTCTTTGGTAAGTGTTGAGTTGATGACAGTGAAAACTGCTGTCATTTCACAAATAACTTCACATTATAGCTAGTCTAAATTATCGTTAACCAAATTATATATAATATTATTTTGAGATTGTGTAAATAAGACTATCTCTGATCTGACTTTTCTGATTCTGGCATGAATATCACAGACTGTATTATTTATGTGTTAGTTACGAAAACTATAAGAGTGTATAGCTTAGAACTAATATCTTAGGGGACATTCAGTTTGTTTCTCTGTGAGAACAATAGCTAGTCCCGTGGGTCTTCACTCAAAATCGTGGCTGTGTTCCTAAAAATCATGACTCTAGTAACTTGAAATGACACATTGATTTGCTTATGTTAAAACTTTAGTTGGGTTTTATAGGACCTTTCTTCCCAGAAAGAAACAAATATTAAAAATGATACACCCAAGCTAAAATTTTACATTGTTGAAAAGTGTGGCTAATGTAGGAATTTAGCAATGAAATAGATTTCAAAATGAAATCACCTTAAAAATCTGAAAGAAAAATGTGACTTGCTGCTAACAATTCCTTTTTCTTGCCAGTAATCCTGCTTCCCAAAATTCCTGCTCCTGATTCCAACCCCCCACCCCGGTCATTGTAGATTTCCTCCGCTGCTGGACCCTCCCTTAAAGTGGCCACTTTCCCTCCATGAATTGCAGCTCCTGGATGCTACCAAGCCCCCAAGGCTCATTCCCATCCACAATTGACCGTGACAGGATGGTCAACACAGGCCAGTCCTGAGAGCTATGCTTGCACGCTCTGAACAAACTTTTCAAAAGAAACAAAATGACACAGATGTAATTTTTAGGGGAAACTAAACTACTTCAGAGATGCTTTACTGATTTGCATAAGGTTATGACCTTGGATGTTTTTAGCTTTTAATTCCAAAATGTGTTTTTCAAAGATAATTGGTACAAAGACAAAATGATTGCAATTGTGGAAGGATTTGGTGTCGGATCAATGGGATGTAACACCTAAAGACGTTAAAGATACCCCAAACAGGCTGCACCGTGATTTCTTATGACTGCAAAGTTCATGAGGGGTTGAAACACTTGCTCATCAAGCTACCCCTGCAGCCTAAGCTGCAGAAACAGTCTTTTTCCCAATGAGATGTACACAAGGACAAGTGTTACAAAGTGAATTTCAGTTCTACTGCAGTGTGCTGGAGGGACTGAATGTTCATATGTGCTTCAGCCTGTGTTTGAGTGATAACGTATTGTGAAAATCATGGTCAAAGAACCACACAAAGTTGCCCTTGTGTTGCTGGTAAACACATTCTCCCTTTCTGAGAGCTAGAGGTCAGCGAGCTAGCAGACCAAAACAGGAAGATCCTCTGTCACAATACTGCAAACCAGCTGAAAAAGGAATGAGGACATGGTAAACTAAGAATCACAAAACCAACAATTCAATTACCCACGGCAAAAGTACTAGCAAACTTTACTGCAATAACCATAAAGTTCAACGGCTTTTGCAATCAAGTTAAGACCGATCCACTTTTGGATATTTTAAATCCATCAGTTTGTTCATGTTATGACACCCCACTGGAACAGATGGGACTTGAACCCTTGCCTTCTGGCCCAGAGCTAGGGGTGCTACCACTGCAACTCAAGAGCCCCTGATCTCTATATTATATGATTTGATTGATTATCACATGAAATACAATGAAAAGTGTTGTTTTGTATGCTACGTAGTCAGCTTGTACCATACAAAGCACATCAGGGTAGCAGACCAGAGTGCAGAATACAGTATTATAGCCAAAGAAAAGGTACAGAGAGATGGATCAAAATTAACGTTTGAGAGGCCCATTCAAAACTAAGGTTGCAGTGGGGAAGAAGCTACTTCTGAACTAGTTTGTGTGTGTATTCAACTCATCATCTACCAGACAAGAGGGTGGAAGAAAGTATAACTGGGTGTGAAGTATCTTTGGTTATGTTTCATCTGTATGCCCTTGTGTTTAATTAATTTTTCACACATTTATTAATTGATGGACTTTGCGAAGTCTGGTAAAATTGGTCCCTTTTAAAAACATCAGTTCATTTGGATCTGGGAGAAGGTAGCCATAGGGGCAAAGATCTTTTAACTTCATTGCAACCAATCGAAAAGGTGCGTATATCGAGAAGGGGAGCCAGTTCATTTCTCCTTGTCCAACTTCTGGGTATCCCAGAAACTCTAACAAATCGGGAAACCTTACCTAGGCTCTGGATGTAACAATAACAATATTTTGATCGTGAGGGTGTGGTGCTTTTATGATATGCAACATGCGATAATAGATGTAAAGTTGAATGTCGTTAATTACTTCAAGCTCTAATTCAGTGTTTGTAGCCAGTAGATTGAATAGTTTCACTGTATCTCCTCTGAGCTCCTTTATTAGCCAGCTAAGTTCAGTTGAATTATGAGATACCAAAAACAACCATTTTTTTTTCCAGATCACCATCCATTATTAGGTGTCATCTTCCAGAAATAAATTACTGTTTCTTGCCTGAGTTTTGGTGTAAGATATCAAAGCTAGGCAAAAAGACACAGCTGTGTATGACCATGTACATGTGTACACATCAACGTGAAGAGGCAGAATGTGTTCAAGGTCATCTGTTTGCTCCTCATAGCTTTGTTGAAGGAGAGTTTAAATAAATTTGGTTAGGAGATAACCATCAAGATGAAACCTTTAAGGAGGTCAAGGTGAACATAGAGAAGGGCAAATAGCATAAGAGTGGAGACCAGTGAAAATAAAGGGACCGGTCAAAGGGAAAATGTACAGCAGTCTAAGATATGTTGGATTGATGCAGTGGTAGTGTCCCTACCCCTGGGCCAGGACACCTGGCTTCAAGTCCCACCTGCTCCAAAGGTGTATAATAACATCTCTGAACAGGTTGATGAGGAAAGTTGGTTGAATGTAAGTACATGTAATATAGTCGATGAAGTTTCGTTTTCCTGCTTCTTATGAAATGATCTTATATCGAGTGAACATGAGTCTCTGAGGGGAGCTGTGACTCCTTAGGAACCAAAAATGAAGTATTCTTACAGCAAGATACATGATAATGAGGCCGAGGACGGCTGAAGAACTAAAGGAATGGTTTCCATCTCTTTTCACCAGAAAGCAATATGCAAATATGGCAGTAAAAGCTGAGAATTATACTGGACAGGATAAAAATAAAGGAGGTCCTTAATAGCTTGGCAATCCTCAAAATAGAAATGTAACCTGATCTGAATGGAATGTGTTCCAAGTTATTGAGAAAAGGGTGGAAATTGTGAGGCTCTTTCCACACACTTCCAGTTCCGTTTAAGTTTGGAAATAATTTCAGAGGATTGAAAATTGCACCCTTTCCAAAAAAGGAGAGAGGTATAAGCCTGGCAACTACAGGCCAATGGCCCTAGAAGAATTTGAGACTACAGGGTAAAGAAAATATGTGTAAAATGTAATGGATAGACAAATGAAAACACAGATTTGTTCAAGGCTGATCATGTTTGGCTAAGTTAATGGAATTCATTAATTAAATACTGGATAATTTGACTAATGTAATGTGGTTGTTGTTTATATGAACTTTCAAATAATGTTGGCCAGAGTTTAAAATTTAGTGACATTGGCAGTATGAATATAAAAATGGTTAAGGAGTGGAAGGGAGAGTAACGAGGGCTAATTATTTCTCAGGCTGCAGGCCGTATAAATAAGTATTAGAACATAGAACAGTACAGCACAGCACAGGCCCTTCAGTCTATGATGTTGTGCCAAACATGATGCCAAATTAAACTAATGTCTTCTGCCTGCCCTTGGTCCATATCCCCCAATCCTTGCATATTCATGTACTTGACTAAAAGTCTCTCAAACACCCCTATCATACCTACCTCCTCCACCATCCTTAGCAGCACGTTTCAGATCCTATCTCTCTCTGTGTAAAAAAAAAACTTACCCCTCACATCTCTCTTTCCAAAGATTGGAATGAGAAGCACTGCTTTTCTTTTTAAGTGTTTATTAACGACATGCAGGTTCTGGTGCTTTGTAACCTGGTTGAACAAAGCAGTCCTTTAACAGGTTTGCATTTTTCCCTCTTCCTTCAGAGAGCCTTTATCTGTCTAATTGTGTCTAGTAGAGTTATTGTTATAACTCAACTTGTAACACACCATTTTATCATAACAAAAGCAAAATGGCTGTTATGCTAACTTTGGATTATTATTCCACAAAACAAGGTGAACTGTGCTGGAATTCTCTGTGTTATTATTCCAATTTCTTGAATTTTCATAAGTTTTAAAATCTCACATCTTTAGCAGGACTCATGGTGTTGTCATAGAGTTAGTTAAATTCTAAATATTAGTCTTTTGATGCTGAGATCCACATTGGTCATGTGATTTCTGGGAACCACCTTGCAAGATTGTCTTTTTTTTTGGCAGATCACCTTCCTGTACAAAATATATACTTTTGTGCCAGAAGTGATTCATAAAGCCATGTTTCATGGATGATCTGAGATATTTGTTAAAACTTGTGATATAGTAAATAGAAACTACTTATCTGGAGGGAGAATCTGGAACATCTAGAAATAACATTAGAAAATAAATCATTTAGGTGTGATTTTAAAAGGTATCTTTACTCAGAAAGGTTAATAGAAATCTGAACCTACTTTGTTCCAAAGAGCTATCAAAGCTGGGTCAGTTAGAAACTTTTTAAACCATAGTAGAACTTAGTCAAGAGTATTGAGATTCACAGGACCATGCTGGGGTTAAAGAGTTAGCATGTAAAAACTCAACTATGATCTAAAAGAATGATGAAACAAACATGAGATGCTAAATTAGTTAATCCGGTTCCTATGTTCCAAATTATGATAAGACCTAGAAAAGAATTAGGCCGCTTATAGGTTTAATTGTGAGAATTTCTTTTCACTTTTGCAAACAAAGGATGACTTTGCTTTAGGTCAAACTGAACACTTAACAAAGATATAATCCACGTTCTGACCTTGTTAAATGTGGATGTTTCTACCTCTAGGCACTAATTTGGACCAACTATGGAAAGGCCCCTTGTCTTCACAGTAATATGATTTTTAGATTTTTCTCTCCATGCACAGCTGAGGTGTTGCAAACACTATTTTAATATATCGCTAGGCATTATGACATTTTCCTGCATATTTGACTTAATATTTGGCAATAATGAAAAATCCTTGAATATAAAGGATGTGTGTTCTGCTTATGGGTGAAAGTGATGATTGAAAGGGAGAATCTCATGCAGATGTGAGACCTCTGAATAAGAGTTCTGTTCTGATAAAGCATTAACTTACCATAACTTACCATTACCACAGGATATCCACTTTATAAGATTGTAGCTGAACATAGTCCAAACCATTTATTGTTCTCTAGACCACAAATAGTTTGGAAATAATGTAACTTGTTTGTGTTTCTAGGTGAGTTTTCAACTCTAGATTGGAATGGAGAAGATAGAGACAAATAATGGCAATGAAGCTAATCACAACACAACAACTCTTGTCTTGCATCGGGCAAAGATGCCAGCCAGTATTATCATCTCTACAGTTCTGTTCATTGCAGAAACTGTAGCTGGTGGCTTTCTGTGTGCAGTGTACAGTCGTTGGGGTGATTCATACTGGTTAGGACTAACTATCTCCTTCATGTTAGTACCATCTGTACTGGTGCAGTTTACACTGATCTTAATCCATCGTGAACTGGGCATGAACAGACCTTTTATACTGCTGCTTCATCTACTGCAGATGGGACCCATCATCAGGTTAGCAATGAGTGCGACTATCATAACATTTGTTATCAGTCAGAGTTGATTAAATATAATGTTTGTAGTTTGTTAACAGCATTAAAATGTTTTGGTAAGCTTTTATGCTTATTAGCACTCTTTCTATCAATTATTTCAATCATGTGGTCAGTTTTGACTTCAAAAAAGCTGCACGGTGGCTCAGTGGTTAGTACTGCTGCCTCACAGCGTCAGGGGTGTGGGTTCGATTCCAGCCTCGGGCAACTGTCTGTCTGTGTGACATTTGCATGTTCTCCCAGTGTCTGCATGGGGTTTCTCTGGGTGCTCAGGTTTCCTCCCAGAGTCCAAAGATGTGTAGGTTTGGTGAATTGGCCATGCTAAATTACCCATAGTGTTGAGGGTGCATTAGTCAGGGGAAATGTAGAGTAATAGGGTAGGGAAATGGGTCTGGGTAGGATATTGTTTGGAGGGTCGGTGTGGACTTGTTGGGCCAAATGGCCTGTTTCCACGCTGTGGGGATTCTATGCAAAAGATAAAACCCCATTGTATTTCTATAATTTTCCATTTCCCGTGACAGACTAGGGACAATTTTTGTGTAATGTCGTTACATGCATCAAGATTGATGAAACTTAAACCTGTCCTTGAAACCTGTTTCTCTTGAAAGGTCCTCAAAGTTTCATCCCATTTATCTAGATAGGGTTAAAACACAAGCCCAAGTGGTAACGATTGTTGGGTAACATACTTTGCTAGTCAGTTTGAATGCAAATTAATTTAGACCATGTTAGAATAGAAGCTACAGAAATTTGAAAAATATGACGAATCATTGGGATGCAAACCACCAGGTACTGGAAATTTAAACCGAAGTCCCAGTATTTATTAATTATGATTTCCTTGCATAATAAATTCATCTGGTTTCTCTGGTGGAATTATTTCTGGTTTGGAGGATACTAATGATCCTCTTCCTCTGTGAAAGTTGATACTTTGTATCATTTCTTTAATTGGACCCATATTCCTCTTTATCATACCTTTATCTTTAATATTAAAACATTTGTTATTTGCACTGATACTCATGATGTGTTCCTCTTGTCGTATGACCATTTTGCCTCAGTTATTTATTTTCTCTGCCTTTTTTGTTTTTATTTAAATTATTGTGCCATCTTCCAAAAGATCTGCCTAAAGTCATCTCCTAATGAGTGCTCAGCAACTGCCATATGGATTAAGCCACAAAACTAGGGGGGCTCTAAGATTTTTTTGAAATTTGCTGGTCATTTTGTGCCATAAATGTATAATGCCCTTAGAGCCTTTAATGCCTTAAATTTAAAAAAGTTTTATCATATGACTTGCACCAAATCCTAACTGTGTCCTAACAGGGTTTTGCACACAGCTTGTCCATCTTCCCTAAATCTATATGCGCTCTGTCATTTGAAATTGAAGATCTTGCTATATTCTCTTTTTAGAACTTCTTAATGGATTTGACTGAGCAACTTCAGACTGCATGATTAATTTACTAGGTAAATGATTAGGTAGAGATTTCTATTCAGAATGACCTTTCATATGAACACAGAAAATACATTCTGATTCAATTGCTATGGAACTATTAAGTTTTGCAATAAAAACAATTATTAATTTTCAAGAATTAATATTTTCATTTGTAAATTAATGAATTCTATAAGTCACAGT
This sequence comes from Hemiscyllium ocellatum, assembly GCF_020745735.1. Lineage (NCBI taxonomy): Eukaryota > Metazoa > Chordata > Chondrichthyes > Orectolobiformes > Hemiscylliidae > Hemiscyllium > Hemiscyllium ocellatum. The sequence goes on along the minus strand of NC_083411.1, from coordinate 97,724,510 downwards.
GTATTTCCCATATGAAACTGATCCTATTACATTAAAATACTAGTTCTAGAACATTTCAATTGCATCTAGCGCACCAGCATCCCTTTACTTCCTACCACCTGCTACCTTCCTAGACATGATCCATCAAAATGAAAAATCGCACACACAATGTGTTTTTTTTATTGACAACAAAATTCTTGGCACTGATGAGCAACTTCATTCAGCCAAAATTTAGTAATCCCATTGGAGTAAGCAGGGATGGTGACCGTGATAGAAATGGGACTCAACAATGCATAAATAGCAAAAGGGCTACTTTGTTAGGTTTAAAATAATTTGATAATGCCAAAGTTATTCCAGATGTGATCTCTCATCCCTAAGGGATCAGACTATCATTTTAGATGCATGATATCTGGAAATGCAACCCTCTAAAGTGTGGAACATAAATCTATGCTGTACCTAAGAGGCTAGTGTCCACTGTATCCTGTGATTTCTGATTTCAAAAGGCATAAATGGAAACACTGTATTGAACTTTGACTTAGCCTGTAAGAGGGCTATGACCTATAAATGAAACTTAAAATACCATTTCCACAATCAGTCATACCACATAAACAGTCAGAAAATGTTTACTGATTGCCAACAGTGTCCATATGGAAGTGCAGTTTTTCATAGTTTAGCATTATAACCAGTTTAACATAAGTGTAAAATGAAAATCCCGTTGTACTCAGTGTAAATATTACAGTGAAATTGGGGCCCTAATCTTAAACAAAATCCCAAAGGAAGCAAAATTCCACCTCCAGGGATTCACAGAATTCCATGGCGATATTAATAGGCAGTTATCTTACTAGACTGTAAACAGAAAATAATGAGAAATTAAGTTGACATTTCAGGTCAGTGGTCTTCCATCAGACTTTTAAGATTTCCACAATCCATAGTTTTATAATTTGGAGATGCTGGTGTTGGACTGGGGTGTACAAAGTTAAAAATCACACAACACCAGGTTATAGTCCAACAGGTTTAATTGGAAGCACACTAGCTTTCGGAGCAATGCTCCTTCATCAGGTAACAGCCACTTCCAATTAAACCTGTTGGACTATAACCTGGTGTTGTGTGATTTTTAACAGTATTATAGCTTTTGTTTTCATTATTTAGCTGGGCTTTTTCAGTACAATGTAGTTCAGCGTATTAAAATTAAGAAGCACTTGACCTTTGACATCAAAGACACCAACAGCTACATGCACTTTACCAGAGTAAACTTTTCAGAAATCCTTCATTGAAGCATTAGCAAATAAAATTGAACACCATATTAGAGTAAATGACCAATGGATTAGTAAAATAAGTCAGTTTTGGAGAGAGAATTCCAGAGCTTGAGGGCTTGGCTGCTGAAGGCTGTTTAGTGGAACAATAAAATCAAGAATGCTAAAGACGATGGAACTGTATGAACAGACAGGATTGGAAAGGACCGAAGGGATTGACAAAAAAACATTCAAGTGGAGTGATTCCCTCCTTCTGGAACAAAAGTCAAATATGATGGTTTGCCCTCTTTACTCCCATCATTCCTATCACTCTTGGCACTCTCAACCATGTCTTTTTGCATTATGTAGACGTTATATTGAGGATAGGCAGTGGAATAATCGTGGGACTGGGAATGGATTTATATTCTGAAGTTCAGATTCATTAGTATTTGAAATTCAAAGCATTTATGAAGAATTTTCATGAAGAAAGTTAAACAGTTATCTCAGCTCATTATGGGCTAGATAACGTATTTGTGGAAAGAACGTCTTTCCTCATTCCATTGCTAATTATTTTCTTTTGAGTGAATGCAAGTAATCCTTCTTCCATGATCTTTCATTAAAGCTAAGATTGGATTCTTGCATTTTTGAGAAAAATTAATTCTGTCTCTGCTTTTGTCAGGTGTGTAGAAGCTATAATTGTGTTCTGCAAGTCTGGGAAACATGAAGAACCATATGTCAGTATCACCCGAAAGAAAAGACTCCATCATGGACAATCAAATGAATTTGAAAAAGAAATGGGCCATTCAACAAGAAAGTTGACTATTCACCGTAATGCATTTCAGCGGGCGTCAGTAATTCAAGCCTTTATGGGCTCCACCCCACAGCTCACCCTCCAGCTGTATATAAGTATAATGGAAAATTACATTCCACCAGCACGAGGTAATGTGTTTGCTCTTGCTGTCTAAGGTCTAAATAGAGACACTATAGTGCTTCTAATAGTACTGTGATATTGTCTGCAAAATACTGGAAAAAACAACTATTCACACCCATGTATAGGTTTTGCAAAGTTCTGAAAATACCAAGGGACAGTACTCATTGATCTAATTTACTTAATTTGTTTATAAATATAACAATCATCATCAGCTCCATGGAAAATTTGCATTTGTTTTATGTTTTTCATATTCTTTGCCATGTATTTGCCCACTCACTCCACTAAAACCAAATCACACTGAAGATTGTCATCGCAGTTTGTCTTTTCATCCAGTGTTGTGTTGTTTGCAAACTCAACTTCCACCATCTGCTGTGTTGAGACTTGAACTCATGTTCCCAGAGCTTCTGGATTACCGGCCATTGACATTCAGAGAATCCCTACAGTGTGGAAACAAGCCCTTCAGCTCAACGAGCCCACACCGACCCTCCGAAGAGTAACCCACCCGACCCCATTCCCCTACCCTATAGTTGCCCCTGACTAATGCACCTAACCTCCACATCCCTGACCACTACGGGCAATTTAGCATGGCCAATTCACCTAACCCGCACATCTTTAGATTGTGGGAGGAAACCGGAGCACCCAAAGGAAACCCCTGCAGATACAGGGAGAACATGCAAACTCCACACAGATACTCGCCCGAGGTTAGAATTCACCCTGGGACCCTGCTGCTATGAGGCAGCATTGCTAATCCCTGAGCCACCGTGCTACCCCTAAAGAAAACATGCAAACACCACACAGATAATTGCCCGAGGATGGGATCGAACCCAGGTCCCTGGTGCTATGAGGCTGCAGTGCTAACAGCTTGCTCCCAAACATAACATTATAATTGTCAAGTCATGGCATGATCCTCCAAGATAAATATAGCAATGGTGAATTTTGTTGTATTTGAAGGCTATGCAATTTTGAAGAAATGCATTACCAAAAATAGATCAATCTCTTTTTGTTTTCCTTAGTTTATGCACAACACACAAGTACAAAGTACTCCAAAGCTCGTTGTAGCTGAAGTCAGATAAAGAGTGAGCCCTTAAACTGATGTTCTAACATTAGAGATGCTTTCTTATTTTATTACTGTGACATTTCTCCAATTTCTGTTGGCCTCAAAGTTGTGATGCTCCTGGACTGTATTTGGTGCCATCCCAGCCCGGGATGTGTCATACAAGCAATTCTGTGCTGTTTATTTGTTTAATGGGTTGCGGGGTTTACTACTTAAAATCTTATTGCCCTTGAACTGAGTGGCTTGGGAAGCCATTTCAGAGAACATTCGAGAGTCAACCACATTCCTGTGGGTCTGGAGTCACATGTAGGCCATATGAGATGAGGGTAGCAGATTTCCTTCCCTAAACAATATTATGGAAAATGGTTACATGTTGGTCATTAGAAAGTGGTGGATAATGTCAAAATTGGAAACCGTCTTTTCAAGCTCTTGAGTTCATTCACTTATTTACAGCAGTTCAAATACTTAGTGTGGTGGAATGTGCTGTGCATAAATTACTGAGTCCCTTTTTTATAGTTATTCCTAACTGGGATCAATTATCAGAACACAGTGCATGATCTTGGGACTTTTTTTTTATTCTGTATGACTTGTACCAACACACTTAGCCAACAATTGATTGTTATCACTAGTCCTTCTCAATTTCGTTTTCGTTATCCACTGAGTCATGTCTCTTCTTGTTCAGGTGCTCTCATGGTGATGTCATTGCTGTCAGTGACCTATGGAGCCCTGGTGTGTAACATTCTGTCCATTCAGATCAAGTATGATGACTACAAGATTCAGATGAGACCAGCTGCTTACATATGCATCATCCTGTGGCGCAGCTTGGAAATTGCTACACGAGTTACAGTGTTGGTGCTGTTCAGCACAGTGTTGAAGCAGTGGACCTTCGCTGTGGTCTCAATTGATTTTCTGATCTACTTTTTCCTCCCGTGGGTGGAATTTTGGTGTAGTCGCTCACCATTTCCTGAAAACATCGAAAAGAACTACAAACGGTTTGGCACAGCTGTTGTATTGTTGCTTGTTACCATTCTCTATGCTGGAATTAATGTGTTCTGCTGGTCAGCGGTCCAGCTTATGCTAAGTAATCGTGACTTGATTAGCAAGAATCAGAACTGGGTTAGGTTGTCTGTCTATTATATATTGCGGTTTATTGAAAATGCAGTGCTTCTAATTATATGGTACTTTTTCAAAACCGAAGTGTATGAGTACCTCTGCTCCCCCCTGCTGGTAGTTCAGTTAATTATTTGCTACAGCCTAGCTATCATTTTCATGCTGCTCTTCTATCAGTACTGCCATCCGTGTAGGTTACTTTTCACACACAACGTCGTAGACTGTCTCCAGTGCTCATGTTGGAAAGAACCTCGCTTCAAGTCTGCAGTTGAGGATTCATAATTCAGCTATGTTAGAGCAAGAGAGAGCTGCAGTGAAAACGTGATTTTGTTTTGCTCACATCACCCTTCCCCTTGGTTTTGCAAGCTGGTGAATTTCACGAGGAGCATGAATTGTGCAGAGAAAAGAACAGTATGACCTTGCAGATCAAAGCATTCTACTGCTGTAATCTGGATCAGTGCCTGGAATATGACGTCTACATGAGCTCATCACAAGGTGGTAAAGCTGACTTGTGGCTTCTTTTTATGTGAAAACTGGCAGCCAAAGGAGTTGCAACATTTCTGGGATAGTCATTCTCCCCGAAACCACAGAAAGCCCTAACCAACAGATGCACCCATTAACCACAAAAATACCTTGGATCTTGTCGACATTTTGGGAGATCAAGGCTGGATCTGCATTAAACAGAAAAAATATTTGTATTTAATGAAAAATTGTTGACTTTGCATAGTTTCTTTTCCTCTGATGCACTTTTGATTTCTGTGTGGTAGCCTCATAATGAGCTTTAAAACATCATTCACTGGAATGTAATGGTTATTTTTCTCAAAGGCTCAAAGTTATTTAAATTAGTGTGATTTTGATTTTATGGTGGTAAAACTGGTTTGTTTTCATTTATTGTCAAGTTTTCTTCATTCACTTTCCATAAATTCTGTCTTACTTTCTTAGATATAACTTGTTACATTCTGATTAAATGGGTATTATTGAGCTTTGTTTTTAAATTCATTCAAGGGAAGGGCATGTCTCTGGCAAGGCCATCATTAATGTGCGGCACGGTGGCACAGTGGTTAGCACTGCTGCCTCACAGCGTCTGAGACCCGGGTTCAATTCCCGACTCAGGCGACTGACTGTGTGGAGTTTGCACGTTCTCCCCGTGTCTGCGTGGGTTTCCTCCGGGTGCTCCGGTTTCCTCCCACAGTCCAAAGATGTGTGGGTCAGGTGAATTGGCCATGCTAAATTGCCCGTAGTGTTAGGTAAGGGGTAAATGTAGGGGTATGGGTGGGTTGCGCTTCGGCGGGTCGGTGTGGACTTGTTGGGCCGAAGGGCCTGTTTCCACTCTGTAAGTCTGATCTAAATTTATTGCCCAGCCCTAATTGCTCAGAGGGCAGTTAAGAGTTAACCACATTGTTGTGGGTCTGGAATCACATGTCTGCCAAACCAAGGAAGGATGGCAAATTTCCTTCCCTAAAAGGCATTCTGAACCAGATGGGTTTTTCCAACAATTGGCAATGGTTTCGTGGTCATCGTTAGACTCTTAATTCCAGATTTTTAAAATTGAATTCTGATTCTACCATGTGCCTTGGCAGATTTTAAATCCAGGTCCCCAGAACATTACCTGGGCCTCTGGATTAACAGTCCAGCGATAATACCACTTAGGCCATCGCCATTATGGATACGAATCACAACACTGTGTAATTATGTTTGTGAAGGCGCTTTCCAAAGAACATCATATCTGGCCTAAATCTTACTTTCACTAAATGTATAATCCAGCAAGATTCTACTATCTATGTGTTTGAAAAATCTAGTTTGGGACTCACTTTTCTAGTTCATTCGCAAATTTGTTTTGCTTTTCATCTTCCCATATTGCACAGCCCACGTTCAATTCTTTCTGGCAAAAGAGACAATTTCATCATTCTGATGTTTTAATTTATATTCGAGAATGCATTGCACTATCAGGATTGCAATGGGGCAATTGACTATTCGAGCATGGTTTTCTCTCGTTTTTTCATAACTTTTTAAGTACCTGCCGGTATCTGCTTTTTCATACCTTGTTTGACTTCCTGTGCACGTTTATTTCAAGTGACATTGCCTCCTTTCCAACTGCCATTAATCCTTTGGGATCAGTTTGATACTCTCTTGACAGTTTAAGTTTTTGATTCTGCAGACAACACTTCAGTTGAAAATTTAATATCCATAGCGGGATTACAGCAAGTCATAGGTTTTTGTATGTCAGATGATTTCCATTAAATATTGTCAGTTCCAACAGCTTTACCAGCTTGGCTGAAATAATTGGAGATGGCAACATCTTATTTCTAGCTCAATAGAAAATCGAAAACTTTAATAGGTAACTTGAGTACAACATACATGTACATAAATAATGGTCCACTCATGCACCTCTATCAACTGTCAAGCTCGCTGAACCATTTAATACAACTCTGGCTGATTTTGGGCTTCAACTTCACCTCCTTACCTGCTTCCCATGTCCTGTGATCCCTTAAATGATAAAAAAAAGTCTGTCCTAATCAATTATTGAATGCATTCAAGATCTCAGAACCAACTAGAGTAGGGAATCCCATAAATTCATAACCTTCTGAGTGAAGTAATTACTCCTCATCTTAATCCTGAATGACCGACCCTTATCTTAAAATCATGCCCCATATTTTAGAGTCCTGTCCAGTCGAGGCAATCTGTATTGATCTAGTCAAGCCTCTTTAGAATCTTGTATGTGCCAATGCAATCTAAATTCATTCAACTAAACTCCAAAGAATGTCAGGCCAATTTATTCTGTCTCTGACATTTAGGACAACATCCCAGGAACCAAATTATTGCATACACCTTGCACAACTGCCAAGCTACAATGTCCTTTCATACATGTTGAGACAAACATTGTGCATAGTACTTCAGATGTGATCTTGCCAAACTCATGTACACTTTTAGGAAGATCTTTTTAATCCTGTACTCAACTTCCTTTGCAATAAATGTGCCATTTTCTCTCCTAATTACTTGCTGAACATAACACTTAGCAAATTTCATACTTTTTAAAAATATTTTGCTTTTCTATTCTTACGACTAAAGTGAAGAATTCACCCTTTCCTACATTTATACTTCTTATTGCTCACTTAAATCCAAACAAAGAAGATCAAATTGTAGATGAACTGCAGATAAATGATCCAACATGGGATCATAAAACCAAACGCCAGGCAAGCTGAGGGAGGTCTTGGGGTGGTATTGAGCGGGGCTAGGTTGGGGCCCATGAGACCCCTGTGTCACTGGACACAAAATGTTAACACTGCTTTGTCTCTACAGAAGCTGTCAGTTCTGCTAAGTTTTTCTAGCAATTTGTGTTTTTGTTCCTGATTGCCAGCATCCGGAGTTTTTTCTTAAATGAATTTGAAGTTTATTAATCCATGTTATAGCATACTTTTACTGAATTTTATTCCCAACTCAATGAGAACTTATCTCACCTATTGTCCTTTTTGTATGGCATTTGATTTGAATGCCTTTTGGAAATCATTTACATCATCTGGCTCCCATTTATCTGCCTATCTTTAGTTACATCCTCAAGCTAAAACTCTCATAACCTTGTCAAACATGTGCATAAGGGTGGCTAAGTGGTTGGCATTACTGCTTTACAGTGCCAGGGATCCACGTTCAATTTTAATCTTAGGTGACTCTGTGGACTTTGCACTTTCTCCCTGTGTCTGCATGGACTTCTACCAGGTGCTCTGGCTTCCTACCACAGTCTAAAGATGTGCAGGTTAGGTGGATTGGCCATGTTAAATTGCCTCATAGTGTCCAGAGGTGCGCTGGTTAAGTGGATTGGTCATGGGAAATGTGGGGTTATGGGGATGAGGGGCAATTTAGGTATAGGTGGAATACTTTTCAGAGGGTGAGGACAGACTGGATGGGCTGAATGGCCTCTATTTGTACTGTAAGGACTTTGTAATTCTATCCCTTTCTAAAAGCATGTTGAGTTATGCGAATCATACTATCCTTTTCTAAATGGAGTAATAGAGTCATATATAGCACGGAAACAGACCCTTTGGGCCAACGCTTCCATGCTGACCAAGTTTGTCAAACTAAAGTGGCCCCACTTGCTTGCACTTGGCTCATATCCCTCTAAACCTCTTCTATTCATGTACCTGTCTAAATGTCTTAAATGCTGTCACTATACCTGCATCTACAATTCCTCTAGCAGTTCATTCCACGCATTAAACATCCTCTGTGTGAAAAAGTTGCACCTCAGGTCCTTTTTAAATCTTTCTTCTCTCATCTTAAAAAAAAACCTAGTTTTCACCTCCCCACCCCAAGGAAAAGACCTTTTGCTATTCATCTTGTCTATGTCCCTCATGATTTTATGAAACTCTGAGGTCCCCCTTCAACCTCTGACACTCCAGTGAAAACATCCCAGCCTAACCAGCCTCTCCTTATAACTCAAAATCTCTAGTCCCAGCAACATCCTTGTCAGTCTTTTCTGAAACCTCTCCAATTTAATAATATCTTTCCTGTAGCAGGGTGTCCAAAACTCTACACAGTACTCCAAACGTGGCCTCACCAATGTCATGTACAACCTCAACACCTCCTATAACTCAATGGTCTGAGCAATGAAGGCAAGGCTGCTAAATGCCTTCTTGACCACCCTGGCTACCTGTGGTGCAACTTTCAAAGAACTATGTACCTAAACCCCTAGGCTCTACCTAGGGCCCTACCATTAACCATTTAAGTCTTGCCCTTGTTCAACTTACCAAAATGAAATACGTCACGTTCATCAAATTAAACTACATCTGCCACTCCTCTGCCCATTGGCCCAATAGATCAAGAACCCATTGTAATCTTAGATAACCTTCTTCACTGTCCACGATACCATCAATTCAGTGTCATCTCCAAATTTGTTCACCATACCTCCTAAATTCTGATCTAAATCATTTATATAAATGACAAACGCAGCACCGATCCCTGTGGAACACCACTGGTCACAGGCCTCTAGTACAAAAACAACCCTGTACCACCACCTCTAACTCCTACTGTCAAGCCAATTTTGTATCTAATTGGCAAGCTGTTCCTGAATCCCATGTGATCTAACTTTACTAACCAGTGTACCATGGAGAACTTGGTTAAAAGGTTTACTAAAGTCCATGTGGCATTTTTAAATTTAGTAGTTCTAATAGATTCTACACTGGCCCAAAACTGGTCTTACATTAATTGGCCTATAGTTTGTTGTTTTCTCCATTCATCATTTTTTGAAAACATTGTATCATTTACTTACTTCCAATCTAATGGGACCATTTCCCAGTTTAAGAAATATTGTCAAATCATTAGCATCAATATCCACTATATCTAATGCCATCTCTTTTAGAAATCTAGGATGTCAACCATCAGGTCCTACAGCTTTGAAGATGTTTAGTTCCTGTAGGTATCTCCTTTTATTCTAATACTACTTTCCTTAATTTCTTCTTTCTCTTCAGCTCTTAGATGCTGTCTATTTCTGGCCTGTAACATGTGCCCATCACTATGAAGGCAGACAAAATATTTGTTCAATACCGGTCATTCCCTCATTCCCTATGATAATTTCTCTGGTCTCCCTTCTACTGAATCAATATTTACCTGAGCTACTTTTTTCCATTTTTGTATGTATTTAAAGCTCTGATTTTTTAAATATATTTCTGACTAGTTTTTTTCCCATTTAAATTATTTTTTTGTTACCAACCTTTCGTTGGCTCTTTGCTGATTCCAAAAATGATCCCAGTGTTCAGGTTTGCTACTTTTGTTTTGTGGCGTTAGAGCATATAGAACATTACAGCGCAGTACAGGCCATTCTGCCCTTGATGTTGTGCCGACCTGTCATACCAATCTGAAGCCCATCTAACCTACACTATTCCATGTACGTCCATCTGCTTGTCCAATGACGACTTAAATGTACTTAAAGTTGGTGAATCTACTACCGTTGCAGGCAAAGCATTCCATAACCTTACTACTCTCTGAGTAAAGAAACTCCCTCTGCCATCTGTCCTATACCTATCACTCCTCAATTTAAAGCTATGCCCCCTCGTGCTCGCCGTCACCATACTTGGAAAAAGGCTCTCCCTGTCCACCCTATCTAACGCTCTGATTATCTTATGTCTCTATTAAGTCATCTCTCAACCTTCTAACGAAAACAGCCTCAAGTCACTCAGCCTTTCCTCGTAAGACCTTCCCTCCATACCAGGCAACATCCTAGTAAATTTCCTCTGCACCCTTTCCAAAGCTTCCACATTCTTCTTATAATGCGGTGACCAGAACTGTACACAATACTCCAAAATGTGGCTGCATTAGAGTTTTGTACAGCTGTAGCGTAACCTCATGGTTCCAGAACTGGATCCCTCTATTAATAAAAGCTAAAACACTGTATGCCGCCTTAACAACCCTGTCGACTTTCAAGGATCTGTGTACCTGGACACCGAGATCTCTCTGCTCAACTACACTACCAAGAATCGTACCATTAGCCCAGTACTTTGCATTCCGGTTACTCTGACCAAAGTGAATCACCTCACACTTGTCCGTATTAAACTCCATTTGCCACCTCTCAGCCCAGCTCTGCAGCTTATCTATGTGTCTCTGTAACCTACAACATCCTTCGTCACTATCCACCGACCTAAGTGTCATTTGCAAATTTACTAACCCACCTTTCTACGCCCTTATCCAGGTTGTTTATAAAATTGACGAACAGCAGTGGACCCAACACCGACCCTTGCGGTACACCACTAGTAACTGGACTCCAGGATGAACATCTCCCATCAACCACCACCCTCTGTCTTCTTTCAGCAAGCCAATGACTGATCCAAACTGCTATATCTCCCACAATCCCATTCCTCAGCATTTTGTACAATAGCCTACTGTGGGGAACCTTATCGAATGCCTTGCTGAAATCCATATATACCACATCAACCGTTTTACACTCATCTACCTGTCTGGTCACCTTCAAGAACTCAATAAGGTTTGTGAGGCACGACCTACCCTTCACAAAACCGTGCTGACTATCTCCAATCAAATTATTCTTTTTGAGATGATTATAAATCCTATCTCTTATAACCTTTTCCAGCACTTTACCAACAACTGAAGTAAGGCTCACTGGTCTATAATTACCAGGGTTGTCTCTACTCCCCTTCTTGAACAGGGGAACCACATTTTCTATCCCCCAGTCTTCTGGCACTATTCCTGTAGACAACAATGAAGATTTAAAGATCAATGCCAAAGGCTCGGCAATCTCCTCCCTGGCTTCCCAGAGGATCCTAGGATAAATTCCATCCGGCCCAGGGAACTTATCTATTTTCACACTCTGCAGGATTTCTAATACCTCTTCCTTGTGAACCTCAATCATACCTAGTCTAGTAGCCTGTATCTCAGTAATCTCCTTGACAACATAGTTATTTTCGAGGGTGTATACTGTGGAAAAATATTCATTTAGTGCTTCCCCTATCTCCTCTGACTCCACACACAACTTCCCACTACTATCCTTGATTGGCCCTAATCTTACTCTCATCATTCTTTTATTCCTTAAATACCTATAGAAAGCCTTAGGGTTTACCCTGATCCTATCCGCCAACAACTTCTCATGTCTCCTCCTGGCTCTTCTGAGCTCTCTCTTTAGGTCTTTCCTGGCTACCTTGTAACCCTCAAGCACCCTAACTGAGCCTTCACATCTCATCCTAACATTAGCCTCCTCCTTCCTCTTGATCAGAGATTCCGCTTCCTTCGTAAACCACGGCTCCTGCGCTGTACAGCTTCCTCCCTGCTTGACAGGTACATACTTATCTCGGACACACAGTAGCTTTTCCTTGAATAAGCTCCACATTTCTAATGTGCCTATCCCCTGCAGTTTCCTTCCCCATCTTATGCTTCCTAAATCTTGCCTAATTGCATTGTAATTGCCTTTTCCCCCAGCTGTAACTCTTGCCAGTGGTATGCACCTATCCCTTTCTGTCACTAAAATAAACATAACAGAATTGTGATTGCTATCACCAAAGTGCTCACCTACTTCCAAATCTAACACCTGGCCGGGCTCATTACCCAGTACCAAACCTAATATGGCTTCGCCCTTTATTGGTCTGTCTACATACTGTGTAAGGGCCTCCTTTGAATCTAACACTATCAGTAGCATACGGATAAGGTCTGTATTGTTTTTCAATGAATTGCATTTTTAAAAAAGTTTGAAGTGTTTCTTTAACTTTTTAAAAAAAAATTATTTATAAGATGAAAGCATTTATGACCATCAGTTCACAGTCAACCACATTGCTATGAATCTGGAGTCACATGTAGGCCAGACCAGGTAAGGATGGCAGTTTCTTTCAGTAAAGGACATTAGTGAACCAGATAGGATTTTTCAACAATGGATTCATGGTCACTGTTAGACTCTTAATTCCAGAGTTTCATTGAATTCAGATTTCGCCAACTGCCGTGGCGGGATTTGAACCCAGGTCCCGAGAAAATTACCTGAGTCTCTTGATTAACAATCCTATCATTTATGTACTACAATGCATTCCACTCTCTTTATTCAGTTCACCTTAGGCAATTCTCTTCTTATACCTTTGGGTCAAAAGCCTGAAAAAACTCTTCTCGAGCACCATGTTGTCCCATACACCTCAACGACAGCAGCTCAGCACAAGTGTATGTGGGAGTGGGTAATAAATGCTGGCCTAGCCAGAGATGTCAATATCGTACACACAAATAAAAAATAATGATCTGTGAGTGGAGTATGTCACTTTCAACTTATTATGGAAGTCAGTGATATTAGGATCACTCATTCCTGGTGAATCTATTTCAGTAACATTATTAATTAATGATATTTCACTGCACAATACTGGATTTAAGAAAGCTTCACCCCTTCTCATTTCAGTAGTGTATTGCTCCATGAAACTGTTACAAAAGCATTCAACAAACTCATCTCCTATGCCGTGGCCATTTTCATTATTCCAGTCTATCTGATAATCCTCCACAGTTGTTACATTGCCTTTGTTACAAGCTCCTTTTTTGTTTAATGCTCTTTCCTACATAGCGCTACTGTTAGGAAGTCTGTAAATGGTGTCCACCAATGCTTTCTGACTTGCAATTCCTAATTTTCATCCATATAGCTTTTACTTCATGAGTTTCTGAAGCCAAATCTTTTTATTGCACAACAATATTAGAAATTAAATATTATCTCTGGATAATGGAGGGAGTAAATAATCTCCATCAATACCCCATTAATGTTACAGGGCAAATTTTCTGAAAAGAACTTCCTGTCAGATGCCATAATCAGCAATTGAGCTGACACAGTATTTTTAAGAATATCAATGCTTTTCCCTTCTCTACCAAACATAAGTTGGGTAACTACATCCTTCCCCATGGCAAATGGGGGATTATAGGGATAGGGTGGATCTGTTTGGAGAGTCAGTGTGACTCAATGGGCTGAATGGCCTGTTTCCACACTGGGTGGATTCTGGAAACAAAACCTATATAATTTGCTGTACTCTCATCAACTCCAACTGTAAAGACATTACAAACTATCAGTTTGTCACAAGCTTTGCTTTCTGCTACAGCTTTTCTGAAAAGACACTATGTCGTCCAGCAAATATTGAAGGCTTACCTTTTCAATAGCATCAGTCAGCTTTGTCAAGCTCTCTTTTATGGCGAAAATTACTTGTTGCATGTTTTCAATTATATTTATCATCTCAGTGACTCCCACTTCAAAAACATGAAATGAATAATGAGAATCGTAGGAATCAGTATTCATTTCAGAGTTAAGTTCCTTCGCTTTATCCAGGCAAGAAAATATTCAAGGGAGTTGAGAGTATGGTGCTGGGAAAGCACAGCAGGTCAAGCAGTATCTGGGGAGGGGAGAATCGACATTTAAGGTATAAGCCCTTCTTTAGGACTGAGGCTTATGGATCGGAGGGGGGGTGGGAGAGCTGAGAGGTAATGGGTGGGGCTAGGGGGAAGGTAGCTGGGAATGTGATGGGTAGATGAAGGTGGGAGGGGGGTGATGGTGTTAGGTTGGAGGGGAGGGTGGAATGGATTGATGGGAAGGAAGGAAGGAAGATGGACAGATAGGACCGGTCAAGGGGGCGGTGCTGAGTTGGAGGCTTGGAACTGGGATAAGGTGGGGGAGGGGAACTGAGGAAATTGGTGAAATCCACATTGATCCTGTGGGGTTGCAGAGTACAATTGAATGTACAAATTGAAACACAGTACTTTACATGTATAGCACAGTGCATTCCTGGCTGAAATACTATGCAAAGTAAAATGTCAATACATATAAAGTAATTGCAATACTGTATATCCCCTTGCTATAAGTTTTCTAAATATACACTCTTTTGTAAATAGTTCATAGATTTATCAGGCTTGATCTAGTGGCAGAAATTGTTGGTGCAGGGAGTTGCTGAGTTCTAGTGGCACTTGCACCAACCAACATTTGCCACCAGATGGAGCCCTTCAGTGTGAATTCAGAGTGGCAACCAGAAGACGGAAATGGTTTTTGATGTAGCTGCTTCTAATGATTGACTTCAGGAATCTTGAGTGCAGGTTTTTGTTCATTTTATTCAAGTGCATGCAGGGAGGGAGGCCAATCCAGTCCAGCTAGCATGCAGGAAATTCATCAAGTACCTCTTAATTGTGGGCGGCACGGTGGCACAGTGGTTAGCACTGCTGCCTCACAGCACCTGAGACCCGGGTTCAATTCCTGACTCAGGCGACTGACTGACTGTGTAGAGTTTGCACGTTCTCCCCGTGTCTGCGTGGGTTTCCTCCGGGTGCTCCGGTTTCCTCCCACAGTCCAAAGATGTGCGGGTCAGGTGAATTGGCCATGCTAAATTGCCTGTAGTGTTAGGTAAGGGGTAAATGTAGGGGTGGGTTGCGCTTCGGCGGGTTGGTGTGGACTTGTTGGGCCGAAGGGCCTGTTTCCACACTGTAAGTAATGTAAAAAAACATCCAAAATTTCAACCTTGTCAGTACTTAATGATTCAAACACAATGTCTCCAGTCCGAAGTACAGGCAGGGATCACTAATACTGTGCTAGCCTGGCAATGTTTGGTTCAACTCTTATCTGTTTATTCTATTCTCTCACCCTCCCCACTCCATAGTCCTTTGGTTCTTGAGGCTTATCTGAAAGGTTCCTGCTGTTCTCAGCCTTTATGGTAAATAAGGCTTATCTGACAGAGTCTGCCCTTTTATTTTTACTGTGAACATAGAAATCCCTATTTAATGCTTTATAATTAACTACTTCAATTCAATGATGAAGGAAGCTGCCGAGGATAAGAACAATATCAGATAGGAGAAGGTCAGTGTGGCTGAGGAAGCAGGGTTTAGGTAATGCCTGAGGGTTGGGAGAAGCAACAATATTAACAATGGGAAGTTCCAATGTAAAATAAAAGGTATCCAGAATACACTTTAGAAATCAACACCTGGAAAGCCCAACAAGAAAAGTGGTTCTGGATTTCATTTTAAGGAGTGAAATTGGACAGACTGGCAGGGGATATCTTTGGTGAAAGGTTGTTATTTTTAGGATAGTAATGGAAAATGACAAAGGTAGACCAAGAATTTAATTCTCAATTTCAGAAAGTTAACTTTACAAAACTGAGAATTGATTTAGCTAAAGTGGACTGTAAGTAACTCAGTCATAGAGTTACGCAGCATGGAAATAGACCCCTCACTACAACCAGTCCACGCCGAGCATAATCCCAAACTAAACTAGTTCTACCTGCTTGCTCCTGGTTGATACCCCTCCCAACCTTTCCTATTCATGTATCTATCCAAATGTCTTTTAAACATTGTCATTGTACCCGCATCCACCACTTCCTCTGGAAGTTCATTCCACACGTGAACCACTCTGTGTGTAAAGAAAATTGCCCCTCTTGTGTTTTTTGAATCTTTCTCCTCTCACCTTAAACATGTGCTCACCAGTCTTGAAATTCTCTCATCCTAGGGAAAAGACATTAACCCTATCTTACACTCCTCATGATTTTACTAAATTTTATAAGGTCACCACTCAACCTTCTATGCTCTAGTGTTTAAAAAAGTCCCAGCCTATTGAGCCTTTCTTTATAACTTAAACCTTTCATAGCTGGCAACATCCTGGTAAACCTCTTCTGAACCCTCTCCAGCTTAATAATATCCTTCCTATAACTGGGCGAACCGAATTGGACACCGTATTGCAGAAGAGGCCTCACCAACGTCCTGTACAACCTCAACATGACGTCCCAACTCCTATACCCAAAGAACTAAGCAGTGAAGATAACTGTGCTCAATGCCATTTTAACCACCCTGTCTGTATGTGATGTAAACTTAGAATCATTGACATGCCCAACATAGAAACAGACCCTTCAGTCTAACTCATCCATACCAACCAGGTACCCTAAATTAATCTAGTCCCATTTGCCAACACTTGGCCAATATTCCTCTAAACCCTTCCTTTTCATATACCCATCAGGATGCCTTTTAACTATTGTAATTGGACCAGCCTCAATAACTTCCTCTGGCAGCTCATTCCACACACATACCACCGTCTTTATGAAAAGGTTGTCCCTTTTAAATCTTTTCCCTCTCACCTTAAATCTATGCCCTCTAGCTGTGGATGCCCATCCCAGGGAATAGATCTTGTCTGTTCTATCCATGCCCGTCATGATTTCATAAACCTCTACAAGGTCACCCCTCTGCCTCTGACGCTCTTGGGAAAACAGCCATGGCCCATTCCACCTCTCCCTGCAGTTCAAACACACTGACCCTGGAAACGGCCTTGTAAATCTTTTCTGAACTCTTTCAAGTTTCACAACATCCTTTGGATAGGAGGGAGATTAGAATTCCACACAATGTTCCAAAAGTTGCCAAACTAATGTCGTGTACAGCTGTAACATGACCTTCCAACTCCTGTACTCAATACTCTGACCAATAAAGGAAAGCATACAAAACACTGCCTTCACTATCCTATCTACCTGCGACTCCACTTTCAAGGAGCTATGAACCTATACTCGAAGTTGTCTTTGTTCAGTATCACTCCCTGGGACCTTGCAATTAAGTATATAAGTCCTACCCTGATTTGCTTTTCCAAAATGCAGAATTTCACGTTTATCTAAATTGAATTCCATCTGCTACTCCTTGGCCTGTTGGCCGATCTGAACAAGATCCTGTTGTACTCCAAGGTAACCTCCTTCTCGGTCCACTACACCTCCAATTTTGGTCTGATCTGCAATCTTACTAACTATATCTCCTACGTTCTCATCCAAATCATTATATAAATGACAAAAGCCGTGCACCCAGCGCTGATCCTTGTGGCACACCATGGGTCACAGGTCACCAGTCTGAAAAGCAGCCCTCCACCACCACCCTCTGTCTTTTACCTTTGAGCCAGTCACTGAATCCAAGTCCCTCTGCTCGACACACTACCAAAGGCCCTACCATTAATTGAATAAGTCCTATCCTTGTTTAGAGTCATAGAGATCTATAGCATGGAAACAGACCCTTCAGTCCAACTAGTCCCTGACGACCAATCTAGTATCACCTTCCAGTATCCTGTCCATATCCCTCTAATCCCTTCCTATTCATACACCCATCCAGATGCCTTTTAAATGTTGCAATTGTACCCACCTCCACCTCTTTGTCTGGCAGCTCAATCCATTCACGTACCACCCTCTGCATGAAAAAATTGTCCTTAGGTGTCTTTTATATCTTTCCCCTCTCACCCTAAACTTATGCCCTCGAATTCTATACTCCCCTCCCCCGCCCCCCCGGGAAGAGACTTTATCTATTTATACCCCCCCCGGGAAGAGACTTTGTGTATTTATCCTATCCATGCCCCTCATGATTTTATAGACCTCTATAAGGTCACCTCTCAGCCTCCAAAGTTCTAGGGAAAACACCCCGAGCGCATTCAATCTCTCCCTATAGCTCAAATCCTACAACCCTGGCAACATTCTTGTAAATGTTTTCTGAGCAATTTCAAGTTTCACAACATCTTTCCGATAGGAAGGAGACCAGAATTGCACGCAATATTCCAACAGTGGCCTAACCAATGTCCTGTACAACCGTAACATCACCTCCCAACTCCTGCACTCAATACTGTGACCAATAAGGGAAAGCATACCAAGCATCATCTTCACTATCCTATCTACCTGTGACTCCACTTTCAAGGAGCTATGAACCTGCACTCCAAGGTCTCTTTGTTCATCAACACTCCCTAGGACCTTACCATTAAGTGTATAAGTCCTGCTAAGATTTGCTTTCCCAAAATGCAGCACCTCACATTTATCTGAATTAAACTCCATCTGCCACTTCTCAGTCCATTAGCCCATCTGATCAAGATCCCACTGTAATCTGAGGTAGCCTTCTTTGCTGCCCACTACACCTCCAATTTTGGTGTCATCTGCAAACTTACTAACTATACTTCATGCTCACATCCAAATCATTTATATAAATGATGAAAAGTAGTGGACCCAGCACCAATCCTTGTGGCACTCCACTGGTCACAGGCCTCCAGACTGAAAAACAACTTCCCCACCACCACCGTCTGTCATCTACCTTTGAGCCAATTCTGTGTCCGAACCTTGCTAATCAGGGAGAAAGGAGGCTAAGAGATAAATGGGAGGAGGTGGGGCGAGGGAGAAGATAGCTGGGGGTGATATAGATAGATGAAGGTGGGAGGTGATGGTGATAAGTTGAAGAGGAGGGTGGAGCGGACAGGTGGGAGTGGAGATGGACAGGTAGAACAGTTCAAGAAGCGGGTGTTGAGTTCGAGGGTTGGATCTGGGATAATGTGGGGGTGGAGTAAATGAGAAAACTGGTGAAATCAACATTGATCCCATGGGGTTGGAGGGTTCCAAGGCAGAGATGAGATGTTCTTCTTTGAGATGTCAGATGGCTAGAGTTTGGTGATGGTGGAGGCCCAGGACTTGCATATCCTTGACAGAGTGGAAGAGGGAGTCGAAGTGTATGGCCAAGGGTCAATGGGATTGTTTGGTGCGTGTGTCCCAGAAATGTTGTCTGAAACGTTCTGCAAGTTGTCATCCTGTCTCCCCAGTGTAGAGGAGACGATGTCAAGAACAATGGACACAACAGATTATGTGTGGATGTACTGGTAAATCTCTGTCAGATGTGGAAGGATTCTTTAGAGCTTTGGAAGGAGGTGAGGGGGAAGGTGTGGGTGCAGATGTTGCACTTCTTGCGGTGGCAAGGGAAGGTGCCAGGAGTGGAGGTTGGGTTGGTGGGGGGTGTGAACCTAACAAGGGAGTCACAGAGGGAATGGTCTCTGTGGAATATAGATAGGGATGGGGAGGGAAATATACTTCTGGTGGTGGGGTCTGTTTTGTAGGTCACGAAAATGGTGACGGATGATGCATTGTATCCAGTGATTGGTGGAATGGAAGGTGAGGACCAGGGGTGTCCTGTCCTTGCTGTGATTGGAGGTGTGGGAATTGAAGGAGATGCATTGGAGGGCATTGTTGACCCTGTGGGAGGGAAAATTTCAGTCCCTGAAGAAGGAGGCCATCTGAGATATTCTATGGTGGAATTGGTCCTCCTGGGAGCAGATGCGGCAGAGGCGAAGGAATTTGGAATAAGGGATAGTGTTTTTGCAGGAGGAAGGGTGGGCGGAGGTGCAATCCAGGTAGCTGTGAGAGTCGGTGACGTAGATGTCTGTGTAGAGTTGGTCGCTGGAAATGGAGATGGATAGGTCCAGGAAGGAGAGGGAGGGGTCCGAGATGATCCAGGTGAACTTCCCAGGGTGGAAGGTGTTCATGAAGTTGATGAACTATTCAACCTTTTTGTGGGAGTACGTGGTGGCGCTGATGCAATCATATCCTTGGATGCTGCCTGACCAACGGTGCATTTCCAGCATCACACGTTTCGATTCTGATCTCCAGTATCTGCAGTTCTCACTTCCTCCTAGGTTTTCCAACCTGGTCAAAAACTATTCTACGTTGTTTAGAAATAGTAAAGTCTCTGACTATTACTTCACAATCCTCTCTGGCTACAGTGTGGTGCCTGAGGACAGGAAGACAATGAACATGGTGCCATTGTTATAACTATGCAAAGGGATAGACCAAATAATTATAGACCAGTTAGACCTGGTGGGTGGGAAATGTTTGTTGTGGGGTATGTGTACCTAACAAGGGAGTTGCAGAGAGAATGGTCTGTGTGGAATGCAGAGGGGTGGAAATGTTCATGGTGGCAAAGTTGTTCATAAAATGTTAAGAGAGAGGGGAAAAATCATCATTTAGGAAAATATGGATTAACCAAAGTAGTCAGCACTGCTTTGTTGAGGAAAGGCCATATCTGACTGTTATTTTTTTTTGAAGAGGTAATAAGAAGAACCAAGGATCTAACAAGCTTTTTACTAAATCCCT
Source organism: Hemiscyllium ocellatum (assembly GCF_020745735.1). Taxonomy (NCBI): domain Eukaryota; kingdom Metazoa; phylum Chordata; class Chondrichthyes; order Orectolobiformes; family Hemiscylliidae; genus Hemiscyllium; species Hemiscyllium ocellatum. The sequence goes on along the minus strand of NC_083411.1, from coordinate 97,703,864 downwards.
GTGTAGCAAACCTGTCTCAAAGTTCTCACAGATCCACGCCAAAATGACAATCAGGATTCAAAATTGTCTTAGAGGCAAGAATGAAGGGGGCTAGTTGATTGGTCTTTTTGTGACTGACTATGTTTTACAGTGATGTGGTGGTGCCAGTGTTGGACTGGGGTGGACAAAGTTAAAAATCACACAACACCAGGTTTATTTGGAAGTAGTAGCTTTCAGAGTGCTGCTCCTTCATCAGTTAATTAGTGGGGCAGGATCATAAAATACAGAATTTATAGCAAAAGATCACAGTGTCATGCAATTAAAACACTATATTGAATAAACCTAGATTGCTGTTAAGTCTTTTATCTTTTTGGATGGGTTGCAGGTTTTGCTTCATTAATATGTAAATTCCACACTTCTTTCAAGTCATTCTCAAGACAACTTAAGATTTTATAAAGCAAAAAGTGACGCCTCAGCTCAAGCAATGCTTTAAAGGTGTGAGATTAGAGCATGCCTGTATCCCAATCTTGAGTCAGATTGGTTCTATTTCCAAAGTAGGAATTAATAAAATGTTATATGGATTGACTGCCTGCATTGACTGGCTGCAGGTTGTGAGCCTTTTGAGCAAAAATAGAATGTATCCTGCAAATACAATTTTGGAAATGCAAATTAATTCCATAGACCTAAATGTGAGGGAGAGAGACGGAGAGTGTGAGTGTGTGCGTGAGAGAGTGTGTGCGTGCTTGGTAGAGTGCATGCCTAAGTGTCATAGAGTATAAGCCTGTGAGAGGGTGTGTATGTAGGCGTGGGGGTGTATATATGTGTCTGCGAGTGTGTTATATGAGAAAGGACCTGCGTGAGTGTGTGAGTATGTGAGTGTGTATGTACATGATTGTATAGTGCAGTGGGGTCACCTGTAGTGTGACATGAACCCAAGGTCCCAGTTGAGGCCATCCTCATGGGTACCGAACTTGGCTATCATTTTTTACAATGGGGTTCAGCAGGTCTTTGTTTCAAAAGACATGCAGAATGAATTTCCCACTGTGTGTTGCATCTCTAAGGATACCCTAGTGAGAAGATGTTTCATTGAGTTCACATACCATTGTTCCATATACTTCAGCTTGATGCTCAAAAAGAACAATTTCAGGTCAATGAACTGATGTCCCGTTTCTTTTTATGTTCATTTCGATACTGAATCCACATCTGCAACCAAAATTGACTTTCAGACTTAAACCATTTCATGGGAACTTAGAACAGAAATTGGAAAACATGTCTCATCCTTGAACTCCGCAAATCTTCAATAACCTTTTGAAGGTATAATGTCCTAATTGGTAAATAATGAAAATATCACCCGGCTAATCTTTTAAAGAATAGAAAATGGAAACTTGTTTTGTGCTTGTACTTTGTTTAAAATTGATAAATTTTAATGTTTTGAAACTGTCATCAGATGACCAATAACTGAATAGCAACTTTGGATTCTCATCATTGACAGAAATGTATATGTGGACAAATTACTCAGGATGTTGATCACTATCAGTAATTTATCTGAGTACTTCTGACAGTCGGCTTTCTTTCATTTTGCTCTTTTGTTTCTTTTTTCCAGTCCTGAGTTTATGTTTTCGCACGTTAAATATAATGTACATATCCCATCCCTTTTGATTGATGTTAATTTATACCTAAAAAGTACTATATTTATGAGTACCTGATTGGGTAAGGATGTATCCCAAATTGATTTCGCCATATAACACCATAATACATATCTGCAACTTCCAGAGTGAGGTTTCCTAAATTCTGATTTTCACACAGTAGATGGAAGTAGAAAGATGCTGCACAATAACAAGCTTTCTTTAGGTTAACCAATACTACCATGTCTTGTCTTGCACGCTACATACTGATTGGTCAAAGCAAGTCAGTCATGGCAGCATTGAGGTGGAGTTCATAGAATGGAACCCATGACGAAGCAAGCCATCCTAGATCTGGTCCTGTGTAATGAGTCATGACTAATCAATGATCTCATTGTTAGGAGAGCTATGGAAGGAGCCATTACAGTATGGTTGAACTTAAAATTCAGATGGAGGGGGAGAAGGTAAAATCTAATACCAGTGTCTTCTACTTAAACAAAGGAGACTACAGTAGGATGAGGGAGGAGTTGTCTAAGGTTGACTGGGATCAAAGACTATTGAGGAACAGTGGAGTACTTTCAAAGTGATCTTCCACAGTTCTTAGCAAAAGTATAAAACAGGAAAAAGAAAGGACCAAAAGAAAAGGGACAGTCAGCCATGGATAATTAAGGAAATAAAGGAAGGTATCAAATTGAAAGCAAATCCATACATAGTGACAAAGATTAGAGGGAAACTAGGCATTTGGGAAATCTTTAAAGATCAACAGAAAGCCACGAGAACAGCTATAAAGAAAAGTAAGATAGATTGTGAGAGTAAACTAGCTCAGAATATAAATAACACAGTAAAACTTTCTAAAAATACATAAAACAAAAAAGAATGTTTAAGGTGAGCACTTGTCCTTTAGAGGATGAGAATGGGTTTAATAATGGGAAATGAGGAAATGGCTGAGGTGTTGAACTGGTATTTTGTATCAGTCTTCAATGTGGAAGACATAAATAACATGCTAATAATTGATGATAAGGAGGCTGTGGAGGTAAGGACCTAGAAACTATCATTATCACTGAAGAGATAGCATTGGGTAAGCAAATGGTGCTAAAGGTAGACAAGTCTCCTGGCCCTGATGAAATGCAACCCACGGTATGAAAAGAGAAGGCAAATGTGCTGGATCCTGAGGTGGTTCCAGCAGTTTAGAAAACAGCAAATGTGACGGCACTGTTTAAAAAAGGTGGACAAAAGGCATATAACTATAGGCCCATTAGCTTAACTTCTGAAGTGGGAAAATACTTGTATCTATAAATAAGGAAGAAATAGCAAGACATCTGGGCAGAAATTGTCCCATTGGCCAAACGCAGCACGGGTTCATGAAAGTCAGGTCTTGTTTATTTAATTTACTGGAATTCTTTAAGGACATTTTGAGCGTGGTGGACAATGAGGAATCGGTGGATATGTGGATTTCAGAAAGCACTCGACAAGGTGCCATACAAACCACTGATGCATAACATAAAAATCCACTGTGTTACAGGTAATGTATTGGCATGGATAGAGGATTGGTTAACTTGCAGAAGGCAAAGAGTGGGGATAAATGGGGTGTTTTTCTGTTTGGTTATCAGGGATTCATGGTGTGCCTCTGGGATCAGTGTTGGGGCTGTAATTGTTTGCAATCTACATTGATGATTTAGAGTTGGGAACCAAGTGTAGTGTCAAAGTTCGCAAATGATACTAAGATGAGTGGGAGAGCAAAGTGTGCAGAGGGCACTTTTGGTCTGCGTAGAGATACAGATAGGTTAAGTGAGTGGGCAAGAGTCTGCCAGATGGAGTACAATATGGTAAATGTGAGGTCATCCATTTTGGGAGGAATAACAGCAAAATGGGCTAATATCTAAATGGTGAAAAATTGCAGCATGCTGCTGTGCAGAGAGACTTGGGTATACTTCTGTATGAATCACAAAATATTGGTTTGTAGGTGCAGCAGTTAATTAAGAAAGCAAATGGAATATTGTCTCTCATTGCTAGAGGAATGGAGTTTAAAAGTAGGGAGCTTATGCTGCAGCTGTTATAGAGAGCTGGTGAGGCCACACCTGGAGTACGGCGTGCAGTTTTGGTCTGTTCTCCTCACCTGAGAAACGATGTACTGGCACTGGAGGAGTGCAGAGGAGGTTCACTGGGTTGATTCCAAAATTGAGAGGGTTGGCTTATGAAGACAGATTGAGTATTCCAATGCGAAATACACACTGGAACTTAGTAGAAAGAAGGGGAATCCTATAGGAACTTATAAAATTATGAAGGGGATTGATAAGATAAAAGCAGGGACATTGTTTCCAATGGCAGGTGAAACTAGAATTAAGAGGCCTAGCATCAAAATGAGGGGGAGCAGATTTAGGACTGAGTTGAGGAGGAAATTCTTCATCCAAAGGGTTGTGAATATGTGGAATTCCCTTGCCCACTGAAGTAATTGAGGCTACCTCATTGAATGTTTTTAAGATGAGGGCAGATTTTTGAACGGTAAGGGAGTTAAGAGCTATGGTGAGTGGTGGGTAAATAGAACTGAGTCTACCAAAAGATCAGTCATGATCTTATTGAATGGGAGAGCAAGCTTGAGGGGCCAGATGCCTACATTTGCTTCTAATTCTTATTTTCTTATGTAATATTCAATGAAACTCAGAATCTCATACATCCTGACTGTGAGACTGTGAAAGTGCAACGAAGAACATTTGAAACATAAATTCCCAAAATAAATTTGATAAGGTTCCCCATGGTAGGCTCATTCAGAAGGTCAGGAGGAATGGGATACAGGGGAACTTAGCTGTCTGGATACAGAATTGGCTGGCCAACAGAAGACAGTGAGTGGTAGTAGAAGGAAAATATTCTGCCTGGAAGTCAGTGGTGAGTGGTGTTCCACAGGGCTCTGTCCTTGGGCCTCTACTGTTTGTAATTTTTATTAATGACTTGGATGAGGGGATTGAAGGATGGGTCAGCAAGTTTGCAGATGACACAAAGGTTGGAGGTGTCATTGACAGTATAGAGGGCTGTTGTAGGCTGCAGCGAGACATTGATAGGATGCAGAGATAGCTGAGAGGTGGCAGATGGAGTTCAACCTGGATAAATGCGAGGTGGTGCATCTTGGAAGGTTGAATTTGAAAGCTGAGTACAGGAGTAAGGATAGGATTCTTGGCAGTGTGGAGGAACAAAGGGATCTTGGTGTGCAGGTACATAGATCCTTTAAAATGGCCACCCAAGCAGACAGGGTTGTTAAGAAAGCATATGGTGTTTTGGCTTTCATTAACAGGGGGATTGAGTTTAAGAGTCGTGAGATCTTGTTGCAGCTCTATAAAACTTTGGTTAGACCACACTTGGAATACTGTGTCCAGTTCTGGTCGCCCTATTATCAGAAAGATGGGGATGCTTTGGAGAGGGTTCAGAGGAGGTTTACCAGGATGCTGCCTGGACTGGAGGACTTATCTGGTGAAGAGAGGTTGACTAAGCTCGGACATTTTTCATTGGAGAAGAGGAGGAGGAGAGGGGACCTAATTGAGGTATACAAGATAATGAGAGGCATAGATAGAGTGGATAGCCAGAGACTATTTCCCAGGGCAGAAATGACTAACATGAGGGGTCATAGTTTTAAGCTGGTTGGAGGAAAGTATAGAGGGGATGTCAGAGGCGGGTTCTTTACACAGAGAGTTGTGAGAGCATGGAATGCATTACCAGCAGAATTTGTGGAAGCAAGGTCAATGGGGATATTTAAGAGAGTACTGGACACGCATATGGTCACAGAAATTTGAGGGTGCATAGATGAGGATCAGTGGTCGGCACAACATCGTGGGCTGAAGGGCCTGTTCTGTGCTGTACTGTTCAGTGTTCTATGTTCTAAAAGGGGAGGGGACTCAGTTTGGCTTATTTTCGGTTCACAGCTAGATCTTACAGTAAAGAATTTGACCAATGCAGTCCTAGTTTTGCATATGCAACAAACACTTATGTTTTGAGAAACCTAAACTCTGAACATTGTTAAAGCTTGGGGCAGGGCCCTTAGTGGAGAGTTTGACTTTAAGCTCTCATTGGGCTGAATGGTGTATTCCTGTTCCAATCAGCCTGGTCCACAATGTCTGATCATCCACCTCAATGCCACTTTGCTGTGCCATCCCCTATATTCCTTGATAACATCCATATCCAGAAATCTATTGACCTCTGTTCTGAACATGCTCCTGATTGAGCTTCCACAGTCCAGAGAGGTTCAGAATTCTAGAGATTCACTACCTTCTGTGAGAAAGATGTCCTCCTCATCTCTCTGTCTTACATTCTTTTTCCGAGGCCATGTCTCCTGACTTTGGGCTAAATAACTCCAATCCCATTAACAGAAGCCACTGGGGATAGCAACTTCTTTAGAAATCTGTTAAAACTATCTCTGTCACCATCTTCAATTCGAAGACTGAACACAACTGGGACCAATATCCGAAGAATTGATTTTGTCCTCAGCATCCCTTTGGAAAGGGGTGTGGGCCAATTGGCAGGAATTCCAGGTAATGAGAGAGAGGGAAGAATTTGGAGAAAATTACAATCAGTGAAGATGTAGCACTGATTAACTTGTTCAAGCTGCAGACAGAAAAGGGCGAGTCCTCATGCATTTCAACCAGGAGTCTTAAATGAGGTGACCAGTCAGATGGTTGATGCATTGGATTTAAGTTTCTAAACTCCTGAGCTGTGCGGAAGGTCCTATCAAATTAGAATAAGTGTAACTCCTTTAATCAAAAAGAGAGATAGAAATCAAAATTAAAACAACAAGATTTCCCAGGGAAAGTCTGGAATGTGCAGGTTGTCCTATAAAGAAAGGTTGAACAGGTTAGGCTTGTATCTACTGGAGTGTAGGAGGGTATGAAGTGATTTGCTTGAAATATGTTAAGAGCTTGACAAATCCTGAAAGGGTAGATGTGGACTTGATATTTTATCTTATGGGAGAATTCAGAAATAGTGTCATTGTTTAAACATCAGGGCAACACATTAAAACAGAGATTTTTCTCTGAGAGGGTTGCAAGTTTTTGGAACTGGTCATTTTTGAGGCAAAGGTGGATAGGTTCTTGGTAAACAAAGGGACAAAAGTGTTAGATAGATATGTGGACTTGGGTTCACAGTTAAATCAGCCATGATTGTATTAAATTATGGAGCAGGTCTGGGTGGCTGAATAGATTACTTATGCTCCTTATTCAAATGTTCATAACTGTTGTAGTTCATGTGGTGGCAGGTACACCCAGAGTGCTGTCGGAAAGAGGTTCCAGGATTTTGACCCAGTGACATTGAAGGAATATAGTTCAAGGTAGGATAGCATGTGTCTCAGGGGAAGGGAATTTTTAGAGAGTAGTACTTTCATGAATTTTCTTTGGCCTCCTTCATAGTTGAAGTCACAGGTTTGGAAGATACTGTTGAAAAAACATTAGTGAGTTGTTGCAGTATATCTTGTAAATAGTGCATGAAATAAAATCACAGAGGTCAGTATTGTGTCACCAAGTCATCTTTTATTTACACATGAAAGATCCATATGTTTAGTGCTGCCCCTTCAGAGTCAGCTGTCACATCGGCAGTTTTGATGCTTCATGACACTTCATGTTTTTATCTATCAGCCAGGGCTCCCTGATTGAGGCTGTTAATCCAGTTTAATCAGGGAATTCATGGTCTATGAGGTCCAGCTGGCTGATCTCATTATAATCACTACATCCCTCTCCCTCCGAGTGACAGGACATTGGCCAGTCCTTTTTCTTCGAGAGCCTCCTGGGGCATTTTAGCAGTGGATCAGGTTTGTCTGACTCGACATCTGTGTCCAAAGACTGATATTTGTCACATGTGACTGGGAATATGTGTATCTGCTAATGGGAGATGGCTACTTGCTACTTGGCCTCCTGGACAGTGTTATAACTTATAAGCATTACAGCCCACCGCTGAATGCAGCCTGAAGCTTTGGGTAGCACTGTCTTGTCCTCTTTAAGCTGACCAAGTAGGGTTTGTTGTCCATTATTATCACAAATTTTCATCCAGAAAGATACTGGTGGAATGTCCTGACTCCAAATATGACCACTAAAGCTTCCTTCCCTATCTCGGCTTATTTATGCTCTTCTTTAGGTGTTCCTCTCCATTGGGTCACCTATGAGCTAATATCCACCCTAATGGTGTATGGGGAGACATAGTATGTCAATACCAGTTCTTTCTTGTGATCATAGTGTGCCGTAGGGCATCTGTATGTGACCATTTCCAAGGCTATCCCTTTTCTGGAAATTGCTGCAAAGGTGCTGGGTTATTTATGAACTTTCCACAATAATTTATCAGCCCAAGAAGTGCCCTAAGCTCCTAGACCAATGTGGGAGCCAGAACATCTTTGACTGCCCTTGCTTTGTCTTCCAGTGAGTGTAACCCAATATTGTCAACTCTGTAGCCCAAGTAGGTCATTTAGGAGACCTGCAACACATAGTTACCCTTCTTAGGCATATGCCTGAATTGGAAAAATACCATAGGAATATATTGACATTCTCTAGGTGTTATTAGTTTTCATAGTTATTAGAACATCATCTAGGTAAATGTCAACGAGTTAGACCTTGCAAAATAATTGACATCATCCGTTGAAAAATTGAACAGGCTAATACCCCAAGTGACAGTCTTGTATTTTGGTACATGTTCTTACGGGTATTAATTGTAGCATTCTTCTGGGAATCCCCATTTAACGCAGTTGCAAGTAAGCATGTCTCATGTTCAGCTTTGTGAAGGACAGATCCCTGCCAGCTTTATGTAGCAAACCTCTCTCTAAGGTTTTTATCCAGCTGTGGCGAGTGGTTGACCATTTGCTTAAAATTCTCAAAGGTGAACCGACTCATCTGGGTTCACAATTAGTATTACTGAATTCCAAAAAGTAGATGTTTGATGATTCCTTCACTTTAGTCTTTTGATTTCTGCCTCTACTTTTGCCCATTAGGCAAAAGACACTGGGCAAGCCTGGGGGATGAAGGGAATGAACAAGCAGGTGTTACACTTTCTGTAGTTGCAGGCCATGGGGCTGTGGTGTGATGTTGGGAGTGAAGGAGGAGTGAATTGAGGTGGCCTGGAGGTAATGTCCCTTGTGGAAAGCTGACTGGGAGAGAATGGGAATGTGTGTCTGGTGGTGGCATTCCCCTTGGAGGTAGTGGAAATGGCGACTAATGGTCCTCTGGATGTAGATGCTGATGGGATGGGAGATGACAAGGTGCGGGAATTGGGTCCGACCCAGCAGACGACCCTGTCAACTTGGCTGAAAAAGGTGGAAATTTCAGATGCCCCTTGTTGAAGTTCCCATCATCAGACACATGCAATAGAGACAGAGGAGAATGATACAGAGCCTTTACAGGAAGCAGGGTGTGAGGAAGTATCGTCAAGGTAACTGTGGAATTAGGTGGTTTTGTAATGGATATTGGTGGCCAGCCTATTCCCAGAAATGGAAACAGAGATATTGAGGAAAGGTAGGGGGTAGTCAGAGATGGATCAGGTGAAAGTGAGTGTGGGGTGGAAGTTAGAAGTGAAATTGATAAACATTTCCAATTCCGAATGTGAAAGGGATGCAGATCCAATGGTGTCATTGATATGCTGGAGAAAGAGTTGTGGGTGGGGGTCGGACTAGGACTGGAACAAGGAATGTTCCTCAAAGCCTACAGAGAGACAGGGATAAGTGGGGCCCTTGTGGGTACCCCTATGGCCACCCCTCTGACCTGAAGAAAGCAAGAGGAATTAAAAGAGATGTTGTTCAGGATGAGGATGAGCTCAGCGGGACAGAGGAGGATGATGGTGGATGGCGATGGTTCAGGCCTGTTTTCCAGGAAGACGTGGACTGGAACTCCATCAACAAACACATCGATTTGGACCCCATGTATTGACCTCTCAGAAAAAGAACCAGAAGTGACATCACCCACCACAACAGACCAAGACACACAAATAGCAAGTGGGACAGAACACTAGTGCTTCAACGGAGGCTCACTGATGATGTTACCGAGCATGGTGACAAAACGTTTGAGAAAAATCTTCCACCCTCAGCGAGCAAACTTAAAACCTGAGCTACAAATCTTCAAAAAAATTGCATTAACTATATCCATCAATTCACGAAAGAGTTTAGTTTCTAGTGTCTCAGGGAATGTCCAGCTCCTAATAACAGAAGAAAGCTGCAGCTCCACAGGCTATCAGAAGAATTACTCGCTGCTTTTCATCTGCCACATGTTGTTTGTCTAGAAAAATAATGAATCTTTCCACACACTGGTTCCAATCCTTGATGACACAGTAGAATGACAGAAGCTTCCCAAACAAAAGTATGATGTGAGAAATGCTGACCCCCAACTCAAACATAACCATTTCAAATGCGTTTCTTCAGGATTGTGTGCTACTATCATCGCCAATAACATAACCCCATAGGGGCTGGTATCTTGTCACTAAAACCACACTTTATTTACACATGAACAGTTTTTGACTTTGGTACTGTCTCTTTAGAATCAGCCCTCAAAGTGGCAATATCTCTGACACTCCCGTTTTTATATGCCAGCTAGGGCTCCCTCATTGGACTGCCCCAATCAGGGAACTCATATTCTATGAAGTCCAACTGGCTGACCTTGTTACAATCACTACAACATATACTGTTGGCACAGTTCGTTGGAAAGTGAATGTCTTAAGTGTGCCAATCAAGCTGGCTGCTTTGTCCTGGATAGTGTCAAGTTTGTTGGAGTTGCACTAATCGAGGTAATTGGGGTGTATTCCATCACGCTCCTAATTTGTGTCTTATTGAAGTGGACTAACAGACTTTTGATAGTCAGGAGGTGCATTACTCACTGCAGAATCACTAAATCTCTGTGTGTAACTTACATGGTTTGATAGTTGGGGATTCAGTAATGGTAACACCTTTGAAAGTCAAGGAGTTATGGTTAAATTCATCTCTGCTGAAGGTGGTCATTGCCTCGTTCTTGCATGTCACAAATATTACCCAGGTCTTCCTGCAAATGGACACAACTCCTCAGATACTGAAGCACGCCTAAGACTGATGCGAGACATTGTCCAACATCAGAAAGCATCATCAATCCTGTCTTTGGAGCGCAAATCATTGATGAGACAGGTGAAGATGGTTGGTGCATGGACATTGCTGTGAGGATTTACTGTAGCAAAATCCTGTGACTGAGATGATTGGCATTCAGCCACAACCTTCTTCCTTCGTGCTGGATATGACTCCAATTAATCGAGAGTTTTCCCCTTAAATCCTGCTGACTCCAGTTTTGCTCAGGCTCCTTGATGTCAAATGCAATCAAATGCTGCCTTGATATCAAAGGCGTCACTCTGTCTTCACCTCTGCAACTCAGGCTATAATAAGGTCAGGAACTGAGAGGCCCTGATGGAATCCAAACTCAGCATCAGTGAGCAGGTTACTGATGTTTAAGTATTGTTGATGATACCATCCATCAATTTACTAATGATTGGGGTAAACTGACAAACAAGTAATTTGCCAAATTAGGGTGCACTCATTCTTTGGGCTACACATACATGGACAAGTTTTCATGTTGGCAAGTGGATGCTAGTGCTGTTTTGGAATAGTTTGCAGCTCTTTCTGGAGCATAAGTCTTCAGAGTTTTGTCAAAATGTTATCGGGGGCCCATTGGCTTTGCAGTATCCAATGCCTTCAACTGATCCTTGATATTGTTATGAAGTTGAAGATGTGTAATGGGTGGCATGGTGGCTCAGTGGTTAACACTGCTGCCTCAGAGCGCCAGGGACCCAGGTTCGATTCTAGCCTCAGGCAATTGTCTGTGTGGAGTTTGCACATTCTCCCCATGTCTGCGTGGGTTTCCTCTGGGTACTCCAGTTTCCTCCCACAGTCCAAAGATGTGGAGGTTAAGTGAATTGGTCATGCTAAATTGCCCATAGTGTTAGGTGCATTAGTCAGGAGTAAATACAGGGTCTACCCAGAATGGGTCTGGGTGGGTTACTCTTCGGAGGGTCGGTGTGGACTTGTTGGGCTGAAGGGCCTGTTTGCACACTGTAGGCAATCTAATCTAATCTACTGTACCTTCGAGAGAGTGCATGCCATTCTGAACTGAGAGCTTACAATTACCTGCATATATGACTAGATGGCAGTCTCAGTGTGTACTGGAAAATTGATAATATTTAACATTTGGCTGTGAAATGGATACCTGAGTTTTGGTTGCTGTTTGGACAATTTGAATTTAACAAATCAATTTAAGTTATGCCCCAGAATACTAAAACTATAAGAGTATAAAAGAGGCTGTGCACCCTGTGCTCTGACCTGACAGTACCACGGAATCATCTGTAAGGCCTACCTTTTTATTATACAATGCCAGCAATCTCAGGATGCTCAATGTCATCTAAGACAAATAGATTTGAGTTGCTACCATTGATCTCAATATCCATGCTCTTTACAACCATCACATTGGCTGCTCTATGGATTATTAGATGTACTGCAGCAACTCATTTAAATCTAATTCAAATGGGCAGGATGATTCCATATCTTCTACTATCAAGAAGGGCAATAGCGTAGAAGCATAGAAGACTAGAAGACAGGAGCAGGATTAGGCTATTTGACCCCTGAAACCTGCTCTGCCATTTAATTTGATTGTGGCTGATCACTGAACTTAATACCCTATCCTGTCCTCCCCAGTATCCCCTTAGTCACAAGAGCAGTATCTATTTATTTCTTGAAAAAACAATGTTTTGGCCTCGACTATGGTCCATGGTAGTGAATTCCACAGGCTCACAACTCCCTGGTTGAAGAGATTTCTCCCCATCTCAGTCCTAAAAGGTTTATCCCTTATCCTTAAGCTTTAACCTCTGGTTCCACACACTCCCATGAAGAGGAATATCCTTCCTGCATCTAACCTGTCTGATCCTGTTAGAATTTTACCATTTATTGGTCAGAGTATTGAGTACAGGAGTTGGGAGGTCATGTTGCAGCTGTACAGGACATTGGTTAGGCCACTTTTGGAATACTGCGTTCAATTCTGGTGTCCTTCCTATCGGAAAGATGTTGTGAAATTTGGAAGAGGTTGCCAGGTTTGGAGGATTTGAGCTACAGGGAATAGGCTATTGCTGTTTTCCCTGGAGTGTCAGAGGCCGAGGGGTTACCTTATAGAGGTATACAAAATCGTGAGCGGCATGGATAGGATAAATAGACAGGGTGGGAGAGTCCACAGCTAGAGGGCATAGGTTTAGGGTGATAGGGGAAAGATATAAAAGAGACCTAAGGGGCAACTTACTTACGTAGAAGGTGGTATGTATATGGAATAAGCTGTTAGAGGAAATGGTGGAGACAAGTACAATTGTAGCATTTAAAAGACATCTGGATGGATATATGAATAGGAAGGCTTTGGAGAGATATGGGCCGGGTACTGGCAGGTGGGACTAGATTGTGTTGGCATATCTGGTTGGCATGGACGGGTTAGACTGAAGGGTCTGTTTCCATGCTGTACATCTCTATGACTCTATGAAATTCCCCCCTTATTATTCTAATAAATTCCAGTGAATACTCAACTCCATTTATTCTCATATGTAATTCCTACCATTCCTGGAATCAACTTGGTTAACTATGACAAGAACATCTCTCCTCAGATACAGAGACCAAAACTTCAGACAGTGTTGTAGTTGTGGCCTCACCAACGTCTTCTATAATTGCAGCAAGACATCCTTGTTCTTTTACTCTCATGCTTTGCTACGAAGGACCATTTGCCCTCTTTTGTGCCAGCTGCACCTGCATACTTACTTTGATCAATGGGTGCATGAGGACACCCAAGTCTCATTGAACATTTTTCTCTCTCTTTCTCAATTTACAGCTGTTCAAACAAATCTGCGGTCCTATTTTTGCTACCAAAATGGATAATCTCACATTTAATCACAATATATTGAATCTGTCATACATTTGCGCACTCACTCAGTATGTCCAAATCACACTGCAAAGCAATAACATCAGTAGCAGTAACATCATGCAGGCACCATTCCTGTAAATTCCCCTCCAAGTCAACCAGTGTCCTGAGTTAAACCTAGATTGCTGCTCATCAATGGCCAATGGGTCAAATTCCTGGAATTCTCTACTAACATCATTGTGGAAGTGCTATCACCATGAGGACTGCAGCATAGCAAGAAGGTCTAACATTGTCATCTTAAAGGCAATTGTGGATAGGTGATTTCATTTTCTTTCCAGTGTGCCCACATCTGAAGACCAAATAGCTAATGAGCGATAACTTATGCCAAATATCTAAAGGTATTTATGGAGAATTATCAAACAACATTTGACACTGAGTTTCAAAAGGAGATTTTAGAACAGGTGACTAACAGCTGGAACCAAGAGTAAGGTTATAAAGAATGTTGTTCAAAAGTAGAGAGGTGGAAAGAATTCTGGATTTCAAGGCCTCGGTGGCTGAAGACATGGCTGCCAATGCTGGAGCAATTAAAATCAAGTGGCCAGAATTGTATGAGCTCACATAGGTCAGTGTAGGATAGGAAAGTTGTGGGAGAAGAGGAGGTTACAGGGATATGGGTAAGGTGATGGATAAAACATTTTAAAGTCAAAGGACACCAGATTGCAAGGTCAGTAAGCACAGTAATAAAGTGTGAATAGTATTTGTGCAAGTTAGATGACACTAGATAGCATAAGTTTGGATGAGTTCACATTTATGAGGATAAATGAATGGGACCACAACAGGAGAACGGTGCGTCAGCATTCTAAAGGGAAGAATATGCTGTAAATCAAACCCTGCCAATCCATGAATCCTAAGTGTGAAATTTGAGCAATTTAATCTCTTGGACAATGAACAAGAAAACAGAAATGTATTTATTGTTACAAATTTATCCCCTAAATGGCAAAATGTATTTTAATTATAAATATGCAAATTTAAAATATATCGCTTTAAATCCAACATGCATTCATCCATTCACAAACAGTTTAGACAAGAGAGGTGAGAGTTCTTTTCAGAAAAATTATTGGTGCAATGTATTGGCAGAAAGGAACAAAGTCTGTGGTTTGGAGGTTCAATTCAAAACAGGTGGAATTAGTTGACTTTCTCACAGTGCTTTTATTCTTGGTGATGATATCAAGCTGTTGTATGGATCTAGGTTTTGGTTTGAAATGCAAGTTTTTTTCTTTGCAAAATCTTTGAGTGTTATTTATTTTCCACTCACAGTATCAAGTTCCACAATTTTAGGACTTGAGGCACCTTCTCCCATGTACTTACACCAACTCTCACAACCAGGTTTTGTTATTGTGTAGTCTGTTATAAAACACAATCTATTGTTAGCCACCAATAGTCCCCCTTAGTAGCTATTCATTCTCCTAGGCTAATCGTTATTCACACCTTTGTTTGTCCAACTGATCACCTTTCTCTCATTGGGTTTTATCTTCACCTATCATTTACTCTTTATCTCCACCCTGCCCCATCCTATCTTCTGCATAAGAACCAATGTTTTCCTA
Organism: Hemiscyllium ocellatum; assembly: GCF_020745735.1. Classification (NCBI taxonomy): domain Eukaryota; kingdom Metazoa; phylum Chordata; class Chondrichthyes; order Orectolobiformes; family Hemiscylliidae; genus Hemiscyllium; species Hemiscyllium ocellatum. Next base: position 97,688,804 of record NC_083411.1, on the reverse strand, counting down.
GCTACCATCAGTTCTGAGGAAGGATCGCTGGATCCAAAACATTAACTCTGAGTCTTCTCGACAGATGCTGCCAATCAACCAATCGAACATCATGAGTCTAATATGACTGTTCTACGAAACTAAGGACCAGTAATATCTTGCTCTCATTGAGCAAGTTACAACGCTTTGGGACTGTCATTTCTAAACGTTGTTACACAATTCCTTGTTCTTACATCAAGGATTCTGGGTGGACCATTTAGGACAGAGTTGAGGAGCCATTTCTTCACCCAAAGAGTGATGAGCCTGTGGACTTCACTACCACAGGAAGTTGTTGATGCCAATACATTGTATGTATTCAAGAGGCAGTTAGATATAGCACTTGGGGTGAATGGGATCAAAGGTTATGGGGAGAAAGCAGGATTGGGCTATTGAGTTGGACAATCGGCCATGATCATGATGAATGGTGGAGCAGGCACAAAAGAGCAAATGGCCTCCTTCTGCTCCTATCTTCTATATGTTTCTATGATAGTCTGCAAATCCTGAAAAATATATGGCTTACTCAGTTTTTCAGAAAAAATTGGAGTAGATTGTTCTAACTAACACTTACTTTCAGACTATTGTGAAGCCTTTAAAAATTCATAAATAGTAGTAGTTATTCCCCAGGTTATGCAGGACCTCAGTATGACCAGAGAGCCACCTCTGTATATGTACAATAGGCTACGGGCACGGGATACCCAGAATTTTGCAATGAAATTCCAAAGGCTCATTTTCTCTTCTCCAACATGTGATTGTACATTTGCAATCACCGCACTAAGTGGATAGAGGATGAAACATACCATCATTCCATTGAAACTCCCAGAAACAAAAGCAGAAATGCCACTAGGAACACCTTGATCCAAGAATAAATTCTTAATTGGGTCTTTAAAAGAAAAATAAAGGGCACTGCCTGTTCCGTTCCGCAGCAGAATGGGGAGGAAGCCTCGATAGTACCCAAGCTGTAACGTATCCTTAAAGCTGTAAGAATTAAACTCCTTTAGGATACTGTGGGTATTGGGAAACTTTGCATCTTTCCTGTGGTCCTGAAGGACATTTTGGACACGTTCAAATGGGGTTAAGACCAATGCTTCAATGATTCCAGATAGGGTTCCTGCAATGCAGCGATGTAACAAATGTGCATCGTCCGTCGCGATATTTCTAATGAGGCTACCGTAAACACCAAATAGCAAGGTACCTTGAATGGTCTTGGCTAGGAGTGGAGGAAGAATTCCTCTGTAAAACTTGATGAGGCCTTCTTGACAGAGTTGAGTGACAGCTTTTCGGATAACAAAACCATGGATTTGCTGTCTAAAAATTGTCTTGTGAATTGGAAACGTCAGAAATGTAGCAAGACAGCTAGAGGTAGCTCCGATTCCACAGTTCTTCAATGAGTCTACCAAAGAGTCTTCAGAATCCTGCTGCATTTTCAATCCTTCTGTGCAATATATTAAAAAAGTATCATAATTTACTGCATAACAGTCTTCTTAATATACTGTTTTTCACTCAAAAACAAGATAAAATTGTTTGATAATAGAAATTGACACACATTGCATGCTTCCTGACTGTCAAGTAATAGTTTCTGTTCATTCGGTGAACTTAAACATAATCCTGAATAAATTTATTATCATAATCACATTTATTAAAGTTTGGCTGGTACAAATTTAATATCTTTATTATCAACAGATATCAACTGACAATAGGTTTGGTAAACTGAGATTTGTAAACTTATACCAAAAGCAAGCTGCCTTTATTTTTAAACATTCTAATTTATCATATTACATCTGCTTCATTCTTACTTCCCAAACAATCTTACTGTACAGACAGCCAATGTCTCCTATGTCGTCTACCTCCTATACATACACTGCCTTTCTAATTTGCATTGGCTAATAAACCTCTCCAACTACAATTTCACCTCCTACATTGAAGCATCTCAGCCTATTAGCTAGTTGGCGGGTGCCCCTACCTGATCTCTTGTCCTGACTTCAGTGTCACCTTCAATGTGCATATAAATATTAAAACACAATCTATTCTCTTCAAATCACTCAGGGCACTATAACCACTGTGAAAATTGACCAAGATCAAGCAAAAAAGTTGTCACCATCATATACCTTCAATAGAATGAACTAACAGGTGAGTGTGACTCCAGTTCCAAACCTCAAATGTTCAATCATAAACAGCATTGTCGCCTCTACAGCCTTAGTCTTCCTCTGTCACCATGCACAGTGTCCTTTCTTAATCTCATTCATCTGAATTTTATTAACAAGTCACCAGTTCCATTAGTTCTCTCCTGTTCAGTTTGTAATGCCTACTCTGCATTTCTCCTAATTTAACACAGGCCATGTGCAACAACTAGGTAAACTAAGCAACAAAAACAGAAATTGACGAATAAACTAATAAAGGGAGGCTTCCAGCAGATACCAAGGACTGAAAACAGCAGAAGCCCAGGAGGAAAGCACAATGTGCAAGAGGGAACTTGAAAGGAATATTATAAGAGCTAAAGGGGAATACCAATGGATACTGGCAGGTAAAATAAATGGAACCACAATGTATTTTACAAGTCTATTAACAGTAAAAGGATAACTAGGGCAAGAGTAGGGCCCATTAAGGATTACAGTAGTAATTTGTGCGTGGAGACAGAGGACATCAGTAGGGTTCTAAATTAATACTTTGTGTCAGTGTTCACTATTGAGAGGGATGATGTGGGTATAGAAATCAAAGAGAAGGACTGTGACATATTAAAGAAATCAGCATGACAGAGAGGAGGTTCTGAACGGTCTGACAGGTTTAAAAGTCAATATATCTCCAGAGCTAGATGCAACATATTCTAGGCTATTGAGTGAGGCAAGGAAGGAAATAGCTGGTGTGCTGGCAATAATTTTCAATTCCACTCTGGCCACAGGAGAGGTGTCAGAGAACTGGAAGACAGCTGTTATTCAGGTAGGGAGCAAGGGATAAATGCAAAAACTACAGTCCTGTCAGTCCATGCTCAGTGGTGGGGAAATGATTGGAGATAATTCTGAGGGGCAGAGTTAATCTCCACTTGGAGAGGCAGAACTTAATCAAAACCAGTCAGCATGGTTTTGTTAAGGTGAAGTGATGATTTGACTTGATTGAATTGTTTGAAGAGGTTACCAAGTGTGCAAAGGAGGGCAATGCATTCAGTGTAGTCTATTTAGACTGCAGCAAAGCTTTTGATAAAGCCCTGTTTGGGGGAATCATAGATTGAATCATGGAATCTCTACACTATGGAAGACAGGCCTTTCGGTCCATCAATTCCACACCATCCCTCTGAACGGCATTCCACCCAGACCCACTATCCCAACATCCCTGCATTTCCCAGGGCTAATCCACCTAGCCTGCATATCCCTGGACACTAAGGGCAATTTTAGAATGGCCATCCACCTAACCTGCATGTCTTTGGATTGTGGGAGGAAACCAGAGCACCGAGAGGAAACTCACGCAGACACTGGGAGAATGTGCAAACTCCACACAGTCACCCGAGGTTGTATTTGTCCTTATTAAGGCTAAAGTTTAAGAGTAGTAATATTCCTCCCAGTATCAAAAACTATCAGTTAAGCTCATTGCTATGTTATGTGAATGATTGGACCCTCACTCACTTTGGTTGGACATCGGAGCATCTCAAGCAAGATGCCCTCTTACTAGCCTGCTGTTCCTAAACAAAATGAGAACAGTTAAAGAATATTGTCATAGCCCAATAGTCATCAATATTGTCAAGGCGTGAAGGGCAATGCATCAGGGTGAGGGTAATATTGCCAAAACATAATTTTTGACACCCATAGTTGGTGCGCTGGGCTTTCAACTAGGGATAGGCAAAAGTAAGGAACGGAGATGCTGGAGATCAGAGTCTAGATTAGAGTGGCACAGCAAGTCAGGCATCATCTGAGGAGCAGGAAAATCGACGTTTCGGGCAAAAGCCCTTCATCAGGAATGAAGGGCCAGGAATGATGGACTCTGTGTTTAAACTAAGGGCAGCTCGGGGCATGTCTTGCCTGGGTGATTTATTTGAAGGGGGACATAATGTTGTCCTTTCACCAGTTGGCTCAGAAATATGAATTGCCCAGTAGGGACCTCTTTCGTTTCTTTCAAATTAGAAACTTCATACAAAAAGAGACCACACTTCTAATTGATCCTTATAGGTCCAACATGGAGAGGAGGGTGTTGAGTGCTGAAAATACATCATCTGCTCACAATACTTATCATCTATTAGGAGAGGTTCCCTCGGACGAGACTGAACAGCTCTGTAAGGTAATAGGAGAGAGGGGGTTGGATGTTGAGATCTCTTATGAAAAAATGGGATTATACCTGGAAAAATGCAAGAAGAATCTCAATTTGCAACAGAATCCACACCTTGCAACTGAAGATTCTCTACAGAGTCCATCTGGCCCCAGACCGCCTCACTGAATTTAAAACAGGAGCATCTCAAATGTGTCTTAACTATAAAATGAACATGGTCGCGCTTACTCATTGTCTTTGGTCCTTCCACAGACTGTGGGCATATTGGAGCGCTGTGGTAGGGGAAATAGAGAAGGCCTTGGGGAGATGGAGATGATATCTCTTCTTCTTTCCTTTGTTAATTCACTTTCATTAGATACACACAAAGAAGATTTGTCAGTATCCTCACTTTTTGTGCAAGAAAGAACATTCTATGAGGGTGGTGTCTGAAAATCCCCTGGGGCTGGTGGGCTGGCATAAGCTAGTCATGGAGCACATCCCCATGGACTTTCCTGTGAGTGTGGTGCACCATAAAACTGGGAATTTCTGTAAGACATGGCGGCCCTTTTTGGACTACCCAGGTACAGATTTATCCACCATACTAATAAGAGCCTTTATACATCCATGGCAATTCTATGTAATGACTCTGGTATCCAGAGGGGAGGAGCTACGAACATATGAATATGTATAAACATATGCGCTCGATGATTGAGGGCTATTGCTTTATTTTGCTGAGCTGTGTTATGGTTATTATCATTATTATCATTGTTAAGATTTTCCTGTTTTAGCTTAATTATTAGTTATTATTTATTTAGGTAATTAATGGGTTTGTTTTTTAATATTGGCTTGAATTGTTTGATTTTGTATTTGTTGTGATACTCAAAAGAAAAAAACTTTTCCTTTTTTTAATAAAAATATATTTTACAAAAAGAGTAGGGATGTTATGATGGAACTGTATAAAGGTCACAGCGAGAGTACTGTGTTATAATGTGGATTCCAACATTATAGCAGGGCTGTGATTGGATTGGAGAGTATACAGAGAAGATTTACCAGAGAGTAATCTGGAGCGTTTTAATTAGAAGAGAAATTGAATAGAATAAGTTTGTTTTCCTTGGAGGAGAGGAGACTGAGGTGGGGTGAGGGGAATATGAATCATAGAATCCCTACAGGTTGAAGCAGACCATTCAGTCCATTGATTCCATACCACCCCTCCGAACAGCATCTACACCCAGACCCATACCCTCTACCCTCCATTTCCCATGACCAATCAATCTAGTCTGCACATCTCTGGACACTATGGACAATTTAGCATGGTCAATCCACCTAACCTGCACATCTTTGCACTGTGAGAGGGAACCGGTGCAAACCCACACAGACACAAATCTCCACGCACCCCAATGGGTGAACTTGAACCTTGGTCCCTGGTGCTGTGAGGCAGCAGTGCTAGTCACGGTGCCGCACGTGAAGCGTATAAAATAATGAAGGGACTGGACAGGGTAGACAGGAAGGAACCTTTCCACTTGATGGAGGGATCAATGATTAGGGACGTAGACACAGGATAATGGGTAGGACATTTCGAGGAGATGAGGACAAACATTTTCACCCAGAGGGTGGTGGGAACCTGGAACTCATTCTGTGTAAGGGTGTTAGAGGCAGAATCCCTCATAACATTTAAGAAGTATTCCGATGTACACTTGAGTTGCCAAGGCATATGAGGCGATGGGCTAATTACTGGAAAATGGAATTATGATAGTTAGGTGGTTGTTTTTGATTAGTATACTGAATGGGTCAAAATTCCTTTTCATGTGCTGTAAACTTTTATGACTCTATATAAGTGTCTGAGGAGTGAACTGAACTTATTCAGTGATATGTGATTTTCATGAATTGAAGGTAATGATGACTCGAGAAAGGCAAGTTCTGAAAGCATGTTGGGAGCAATTATGTCTGAATGGGAAGCACTAAAAGACCATAAGATCATAAGACTTAGGAGTGGAAGTAAGGCCATCCGGCCCATCGAGTCCACTCTGCCATTTAATTCTGCTGATGGGCATTTCAACTCCACTTACCCGCATTCTCTCCATAGCCTTTAATTCCATACCATATCAAGAATTTATCAATCTCTGTCTTGAAGATATTAAACATTCTGGCCTCCACTACACTCTATGGCAATAAATTCCACGGGCCCACCACTCTCTGGCTGAGGAAATGTCTCCTCATTTCCATTCTAAATTGACCCCCTCTAATTCTAAGGCTGTGCCCATGGATCCTAGTCTCCCTGCCTAATGGAAACAATTTCCCAGCGTCCACTCTTTTTAAGCCATCTTGTATGTTTCTATTAGATCTCCCCTCAACTTTCTAAACTGTAATGAATACAATCCCAGGATTCTCAATGTTCATTATATGTTAGGCCTACCATTCCAGGGATCATCCGTGTGAATCTCTGCTGGACACGCTCCAGTGCCAGTATGTCCTTCCTGAGCATGGGGCCCAAAATTGGACACAGTAACTAAATGGGGCCTAACTAGAGCTTTATAACGTCTCAGAAACACATTACTGCTTTTACATTTCAACCCTCTTAAGATAAATGAAAACATTACATTCGCTTTCGTAATCACGGACTCAACCTGCAAGTTAACCTTTAAAGAATCCTGGCCTAGCACTCCTAGATGCCTTTATATTTCAGCTTTATGAATTTTATCACCATTTAGAAAATAGTCGATGCTCATATTCTTTTTTCCAAAGTGCAAGATCCTGCATTTGCTCCCATTGAATTTCATCAGCCATTTCCCGGATCACTTTCCTAAACTGTCTAAATCTTTCTGCAGCCTCCCCACATCCTCAGTAATACCTGCCTATCCACCTAACTTTGTATCATCTGAAAACTTTGCCAGAATGCTCCCAGTCCCTTCTAGATCATAAATATATAATGTGAAGAGCTGCAGCCCCAACACTGAACCCTGCAGGACACCGCTTGTCACTAGCTGCCATTCCAAAAAAGAACCTTTTATCCCAGCCAATCCTCAATCCATGCTAGTAGCTCACCTTGAACACCATGGGCTTTCACCTTGCTCAGCAGCCTCCCGTGAGGCACCTTATCAAACGCCTTTTGGAAGTCTAGATAGATAACATCCACTAAGTTTCCCTGGCCTAACCTACTTGTTGCTTCTTCAAAGAATTTTAACAGGTTTGTCAGGCTTACTAAAGCCCCTTACTAAATCCATGCTGACTTGTTCTAATCCGACCCTGCACTTCCAAGAATTTAGAAATCTCATCCTTAACAATATGGATTTTACAATTATACCAACAACTGAGGTTAGGCTAATCGGCCTATAATTATCCATCTTTTGTTGTGATCCTTTCTTGAACAAGAGGTTACAACAACGATTTTCCAATCATCTGGGATTTTCCCTAACTCCAGTGACCTTTGAAAGATCACAACCAACGCCTCTGCTATTTCCTTCGCCACATCTCTCAGAACTCTAGGACTTAGCCCATTGGGGCCAGGAGATTTATCAATTTTTAGACTTTTTAGCTTTTCTAGCACTTTCTGTTTTGTAATGGCTACCATACTCAATTCTGCCCCGAATCTCTTTAATTATTGGGATATTACTCATGCCTTCCACTGTGAAGACTGACACAAAGTACTTATTAAGTTCTTCAGCTACTTACTTATCTCCCAGCACTAACCTTCCTGCATCAATTTGGAGTGGCCCAATGTCTACTTTAGCCACTCATTTGTTTCTTATACATTGAAAGAAACTTTTACTATCATTTCTAATATTACTAGCTAGCTTATCTTCATATTTGATCCTCTCCTTTCTTATTTCGCTCTTTGTTATCCTGTTTGTTTTTGTAGTCTTCCCAATCTTCTGATTTCCCAGTGTTCTTGGCCACTTTATAAGCTCTCTCTTTTTCTTTGATACATTTCCTGACTTCCTTTGTCAGCCACAGCTGTCTGATTCCACCCCCCATTCCCGCACCCCCCCCACCACCCAACCCCCCCAGATAATGTCTCCATTCTTTGGGATGAACCTCTGTATTGTGTCCTCAATTACACCTAGAAACATCTGCCACTGTTGCTTTACTGTCTTTCCCACCAGGTTCTGCTTCCAGTCGATTTTCATCAGTTCCTCTCTCATGCCCCTGTAATTACCTTTATTTAACTGTAACACCATTACATCCGATTTTGCCTTCTCTCTTACAAACTGCAGACTGAACTCTACCATATTATGATCGCTGACTCCGAAGTGTTCCCTTACCTTAAAATCTTTTATAAAGTCTGTCTCATTACATAGCACTAAGTCAAGAATAGCCTGTTCCCTTGTGGACGCCATCACAAGCTGTTCCAAGGAGCCATCCCGTAAGCATTCCATGAGTTCCTTTTTTTGGATCCACCGGCAACATTATTCACCCAGTCTATTTGCGTATTGAAGTTCCCCCATGATCACTGTGACCTTGCCTTTCTGACATGCTCTATCTATTTCCTGGTATATCTTGCGCCTCTGGTCCTGACCACTGCTGGGAAGTCTGTACATAACACCCTTTTTTTGCCTCTGTGGTTCCTCAGCCGCACCCACAGACTCCACATCATCTGACCCTAGGTCATTCAGTACGATAGATTTAATCTCATTCTTAACTAACAAGGCAACCCTGTCCCCTCTGCCCACCTCCCTGTCTTTTCGATCAGGTGTAAATCCTTGGATGTTTAACTGCCAGTCCTGAACCCCCTGCAACCACGTCTCTGTGAGGCCTAAGCATGATTGTGTTATCACCTTTAGAGTGATATCACTTTAACAGCTCAAATACAAACCACTACAGCTGAAACTGACACACGGAAGCGGCAAGAACATCCATCAACAGACACATCGACCTGGACCCCACATACAAACTACTACAGCTGAAACTGACACCCAGAAGCGGCAAGAACAAACCACTATAAATACCGGAAGAAACATCAAAGCAGCGCTTCACAGGAGGCTCCAATAGCACTGATGATGTTCCCTAGCCAGGGAACGAAACGTTTGCAGCAAAAACTTCCAGCTCGGCGAACAGAACCACAACAACGGACACCTGAGCTACAAATCTTCAACCAGACTTTAAAGCTCAAATACTAATCAGCCAAATACCCAGATGTTTTAAGTGGCTCTGTATTGTAACAGTGGAGGCACAGGCTATTTCACTTTGTACGTTATACCGATATCACTGAAAATAAACCCACCAGAGATCCTTTACTGAAAGTTGTGTCTTAGATTTAAATAACACAAGTATTATTATTAAGTTTCAATTTGTAGAGATCGCTGTCACTAGTAAGGCAGAGGGAAGCTATGATACAGAGAATATGAGGACGGAAAGTACAGTACATCTACAAAGGGGACGCCTTGGTGGCTGGCACTGCTGCCTCAGTTCCAGGGACCAGAGTTCAATTCCACCATCAGGCGACTGGCTATGTGGAGTTTTCTCCCACAGACCAAAGATGTATTGGGTTAGCAATGGGAAATACAGGGGTGGGTCTGGGTGAGGTGCTGTTCGGAGGGTGGATGGCCGAGTAGGCCTGCTCCCACACTAGACAATCTGGAGACTGGAAGAACACAGCAAGCCAGGCAGCACCAGGAGGTGGAGAAGTCAACGTTGGGGATAGAGACCCTTTATTAGGAGTCTGCCAGTCTCCGGTTTGTCTAGTTTGGATTCCAGCATCTGCAGTTTGGATTAAGAAAAAAAATGTCGACTGGAACAAACTACATGGTTCAGCTTGATTATATGTTTTCGAGTAGGTGGGGCGGTATGTTTTCAGACACAAGAAAATCGATGCTGCATATTTTATATACATTAAATGAATGATACTTATTTGCTACCAAATCTCACAAAACAGTGAAGAAAATTCGCTGCGATTCAAGTGAAATAGATAGAAAAAGTATTAAAAACCGATCCTAATCCACCAATTTCTTGTTTTAAAAAAAAACGATGGCCACTATTACAGAATTGGACCCGAGTATCCGGAAATGTAAATGACTGTAGGAGACAAAAGGATTTCTCAAACATTTTCGATGGACAACAAAGAACAAATTCGCCCAAACTCATTTTTTTTTTAAAGATGAAGCTTATATTAGAACTGTACCTTGCTTGAATTCGGCATTAAATGTTTGAGGATGCTGTTCCAAAACCGTTTACTGATGCTATTATGATTATTTTCGATGGCTCTAGTAGTCCTGTTAACCTTCACTGTTAATCTTTCCACGCTGAGAGCAGAACCATTCAGAGGACAGGTCCGCTTATTTCAATCTTGATTGGGTTACTCTGTGGAGAGACAGTGCGGCCGTGGCTCTGATTGAACAGCTCTCGGGACGGGAGATTGTGAGATAAAACGCATAAGATTGCGTTGTGAGCTATTCTTCTTTCGAATGCTTAAAAATACACTTTGACTTCTCGTTTTCACTGCTTCTCCTATTCGACCTGGAGATTAACTAATCATTTGTAATTTTCTCTTCGTCGTTGTAACATCCAGGTGAAATCAAGAACTGCTAGAACCACTGTCAATCTGCAGTCATATAAGACCGGGTTTTTTTTTAAACGAAGGAAACCATCCCACAGGCAAGAGAGTGAAGCCTCTATTCATCTCATTCTGTCCTAGAAAGCCAAAATACAACCATACGGCAAATGGAAACCATTGGTTGTTTACATTTAGAGGTCGCAGAGGTCAGGTAAACTGTGCTCATATAGCATTTTCTAATCTATATTGTAGAAACAAGAGATTTAGGAGACCACTTTTCTGACAAAATGCAAATGGAAAGCCGAAAAATGCAGCATAGTTGTCTTTGTCTCAGCCCGGATAGAAAGACGTTGCTATTAGCTGGCAGCGGTATCAAACTGTGGGATATGGAGACCAAGGCTGTATGGTATCTGGGAAGAGTCCTTCTGCGCTGACAACGTTATTAGTTGCAATTTGCATGTGCCATGGGTTTCTATTTTGGAAACTAATTTTATCCAGTGGTTGAATGACCTAACTTCTCCTTTTTCATGTTTTTAAAATCAAATAATCGTTCAGTGGTGTGTATGAGCATTTATTGCATATTCCTGGTGGTCTTTGGAAAGGTGATGGTGAGCTGTCTCCTTGAATCACCACAGTGTACTTACTCTTGAAGCTACACTGTTTACATAGCTCGTCCAATTCAGTTTCTGGTCAGTTGTAATCCCCATTGCATTCATAGTGGGGGAATTCAACAATAGTATTAACCGTCAACGGGACGATATTCTCCTGTTGGAGATGGTCATTGCTTAGCATTTGTGTGATACAAGGGTGTTTTTTTTTCCCCGAGGGTGAGGGATTTCCAGGCACGGGTGCATATTTTTAAGGTGAGAGGAGAAAGATTTAAAAAGAACACGAGAGGCAACTTTTTCACAGTGGTGTGTAGAATGAATTGCCAGAGAAAATGGTGGATAAAGGTACAGTTGCAACATTTAAATGACGTTTAGAACAGGAAAGGTTTGGAAGGATTTGGGTCAAGCATGGTCAGGTGGGGCTAGTTTAGTTTGTGAACATGTTCAGTGTGGACTGACGGGTCTGTTTCCATGGTGTATGACTGTAACTTTGCTGAGCACTGCATCTGTTCAAATGCAGCTTTGATTCAGCCTTTGTGACTATTATTCCCATTGTTCTTCGCAGTATTATGCATGTATAAGCTGCCGCAGATTTTCCTCTTTCAAATTCCAACTCCGATCTGGCTACTGGGTTTAGAAACTTCACATCGTCTATTATTTTAGTTAATTCCTGATCTGTATTTGCAGGTTCTCAATGTTCTTTAAGATTTGTATTTGGACGCTCAAGGAAGAGGCATATTCTTTAATGAAACAGCAATAATTATAGGTATAATGTTTGCAAAAGCCTGGGCTATTTAAAATTTTCTGTTCTAGCCTTATAGGAAAACAAGTGCCATCATGTAGCTACAACCATGGATGAAAATAAACAGTACAAGCATAAGCATAAGCATAAGCAGTTAGAAAATGGCACATTACTATGAGGTAGAAAAGACAAAGTAACACCGAGAGTTGTAGTGAGAACAAATATTTGTAAGATTTACATGTAAAATGGATGGGACAGTCCGAGCACTGACTCCTGGTTACAGCGATAGAAGGGAATTGGGCTGAGTACTGCCATCTGTATCCAATAAGGTTCATGAAGGTGGTGGCAGTAGAAGCAGGGTTGGGTGTAGTACAAGATCCTGCCATATTGGCAGCAGCTGCAAGGGAGAGGTGGGCCAAACCTGGACTCATGGCGACTACAGAGTGGAGTTTGGGCTGGTACAGTATCCAGTGCCATCTGCATTGCAGAGATCCAGTAAGAACTTAAACGTTGAACATTTTATTTTTAAAAAAATCACACGACACCAAGTTATAGTCCGACAGGTTTAACTGGAAGCAGTAGCTTTCGGAGCGCTACTCCTTCATCAGGTGGTTGTGGAGGACACAATTGTCAGAATTTATAGCAAAAGTTTACAGTGTGATGTAACCGAAACTATATACTGAAAAACACCTTGATTGTTTAAGTCTCTCATCTGTTAGGAAAGAAAAATCTATCATGGTCATTCTATGTAAATCACAAAACCTTTTTAAAACGTTACATTCTCAGGTTAACAATTGGTTTCAGCCCAGATAAGATATTGAAGGTGTTAGGCCTGTGTCCTATTATCTGTGCCATAATTCTAATCTAAAAAAAATGAGTTAACAAGTCCACACCGACCCGCCGAAGCGCAACCCACCCAGACCCATTCCCCTACATTAACCCCTCCATCTAACATTATGGGCAATTTAGCATGGCCAATTCACCTAACCTGCAAATCTTTGGATTGTGGGAGGAAAGCGGACACAGACACCTGAGACAGGAATTGAACCCGGGTCTCTAGCGCCAAGAGGCAGCAGTGCTAACCACTGTGCCGCCCACTAGTCCACACCGACTCTCTGAAGAGTAACCCACCCAGACCCACTTCCCTCTGATTAATACACCTAACACTACAGGCAATTTAGCATGGCCAATCTACCTAACCTGCAAATCTTTGGATTGTGGGAGGAAACCCAAGCAGACACAGAGAGAACGTCTGTGTTGAGTTTGAATTGAACCTGGGACCTTGGTGCTGTGAGAGGGTGCATGTGAGAGTGTCCCTCTCGGAGTGTGTGCACACCTATGTAAAGGTGTGTCTGTGTGTAGGAGTGTTAGTGTGTGTGTGTGTATATGCAATGGTGGTCACCTGTAGTGCGACATAAACTCAAGGTCCTGGTTGAGGCCCTCCCTATGGGTACCAAACTTAGCTATCAGCCTATTCTCGGTCACTTTTCGTTGCTGCCTGTCCCAAAGTCCACCTTGGAGGATGGGCAACTGAAGGTCCAAGGTCGAATGTCTTGGACCGCTGAAGTGTTCTCCGACTGGGAGGGAACACTCCTGTCTGATCATTGTTGTGCAGTGCCCATTCATCCATTGGGGAAACTGAGCAGAGGGTACAGCAATGTACCATGCCTCAGGGCATCCTTGCCTGCAGTGTATGAGATAGCCAACGTTGTCAGAGTACCTGCCACATACTTGGTGGGAGTGTCCCCACTCATAATTGTGGTATCCACGTCCATACTCTGACACATCTTGCAGTGCCTACCGTGACAGGGTTGTATGGAGTTGTTCGTAGCAAACTGCCTTGCTTTTAGGACAAGAATCTGTTTGAGGTTTGGTGGTTGTTTAAAGGCGAACAGTTGAGGTGTGGGGAAGGTCTTGGCGAGGTGCTTATCCTCATTGATAATGTGTTGCAGGTCACAAAGAACATGGTGTAGTTTTTCAGCTCCTGGGAAGTACTGGACAACGAAGGGTACGCTGTTGGTTGCAGCACGTGTCTCCAGAGGAGGTCATACAGTTTCTTGCTGTGGTACGTCAGAACTGGCGGTCGATGAGTTGAGCATTGTACCCAGTTTTTATGAGGTCTTCCCTGAGTACTTCCAGGAACCCATCACATCCTCCTTATCTGAAGAGATCCGCTGTACGCGTAGGGTTTGTCCATTGGGGAATGGCTGTTTTGGGTGGAAGCTGGAGAGGTGTAGCATTGTGAGGTTGTCTGTGGGTTTGTGGTGCTGAGGTGTCCATCCTTGATGGAGATGCATGTATCCAAGAATGAGGCAGTAGAGAGTAGTCCATGGTGAGTTTGATGGTGGGATGAAACTTGTTGATATCACTGTGTAGTTTTATCAGTGACTTCTTGCCACGGGTCCAGAGGAAGAAAATGTCATCAATGTACCTGGTGTATATAATATTGGTTGGAGGTCCTGTGTAGAGAAAAAGTCTTGTTCGAACCTGTGCATGAAGATGTTGGCATATTGGGGCACAAACTTGGTCCCCATGGCTGTTCCATTTGTCTGGATGAAGAACTGGTTGTCAAAGGTGAAAACGCTGTGATCGAGGATGGGCTGATAGACAGAGCAGAGGTTGATAGCTAAGTTTGATATCCATAGGGAGGGCCTCAACCGGGATCTTGGGTTCATGTCACACTACAGGTGACTACCATTGCACTATACATACACAGACACACACTCCCACATGCACCCTCTCACAGACTTCGATCCCTTTATACTCACACACATATACACTCTCTCTCTCTCACACACAAACACTCTCGATCCCCCCATCCCAAACACACACAAACCCACATGCACATATACATTTGTGGGGTGAATTTGTACTTGCAGAGTTACATTGTACTTTGCTCAAAAACTGCATGTATCCATGTAAGACTGTTTACTTATATTTTTAGATTAGAATCAGTCTAAACATTATGGCACAGACAACAGAACACGGGGCTAACACCTTCAACATCTTATCTGGGCTGACACCAGTTGTTACAGTTAACCTGAGAATATAACTTTTAAAAAAAAAGTATTGCAATTTGCATATGAAAGAAATGAAACCATCATGGTCATTCTAACAAATGAGAGACTTAACAAACAAGGTATTATTCAATGTATAATTTCAGTTGCATCACACTGTATACTTTTGCTATAAATTCTGTGTCTTACAATTGTGTCCTCCACAACCACCTGAAGGGGCAGTGCTCCGAAAGCTAGTGTGTCCAATTAAACCTGTTGGATTATAACCTGGTATTGGAAGATTTTTAACGTTGTCCACACCAGTCCAACACCAGCATCTCCAAATCATTTTATTTTTATGCCTTTATGTTTGATACTTTGGATTATTTTTGTGTGGTTTAAGATGGTGCCAGAGAGTAGCGACACTATATAATACTTTTCAATGTTTTGTATAATAAATGACAATAAATAATCAAACCATCAACCACCATTGCAATGTCCATTCCATTGTTTCTGCTTCCATTCAATGATGTTTAAGAAATTCGTAATTGTTATGAAGCAGAGATTGACACCCCCACCCCGCCCCAAGAACTAAAACCAAATCATCCAAAGGGAAGCACCTCACCCTATAATCTTAAAAAAGACAGTGTAAAAGGGTTGTAATCCATTTTTTCTAGCAAGTTCTATTGGCTTAGTAAAAGAAATCCCTGATGCTCACTTTACAATCCACAAGCAACAATGTCGAACTTGAAGAGGGAACACAGTAACTGAACCATTTCTTCCCCATTGATAATCCCAACCTTTGTTCCACACACTAAATTTCCTTGAATATTCTGAAAACATCTTCATTTTCTTGCCTTCCCTTATAGTGCTTTGAAACCGCAGCAGGCTCAAAAGGAGCGAATAGTCTATTTCTTACGCATTTCCTTTCCTAACTGGGATTTGAAGGTCATGAATTTACTAATTAAATAGAAAGGGAAGCATTAAAGTGCATAACCCAACCCACCACAAGCCAGAGTTTATTTTGACGTTAGCACCCACATTAAAAATTGAGAATCAAATCTTTCAAAAGGAGGTTCCACTCACCAGACCATTAGTTAATTTTATGTTGGACACAAGTTTGACCAGCAACAGAATGAAGGGCAGCAAACCAACCATTCCTACATTGACTGTTCAAATCCAAACAGTAGGTGTTGTTTAGGGCCAGTAAATAAGGGGAGCTAGTGAATCTTTGTTGGGCTTGCTGATATAATGCATTTTAAGTGTAAAAGTCTAGTTTTAGAAACTTTAGGAACTACATGGTTTATCTTCTCCTTTGTGTGTGTTTGCTCACATCAGAAGTGAAAAATATTTACATGCAGACACTTGCTTGATAACTCTCAGACTTATTTTACAGTTTAATTTCCAATGCCTTGAATTCAAATTGCCCACACACCATCATGATACGAGACATTAATCAATTACATCTAACATCCCCATTTTGAGCAATGGGCACTGATACCCTTGTTTGAAAAACTCTAGAAACTATCTGCAGTACAGAAATGATGCCTCACCTACTTCTTTGCTCAGTACTTTCTATCGTGCCAGAAGAGGTGTTTAGCTTTTTTTAGAACAGCACTTTAATTGTCTGATTTTAATCAACATCAGAATTAAACAGTTACTTAATTGTGGCTAGTTTCCTTTAATTCTAATACTAAAACAACATCATCATTCAATCTAATTATTCCTTTTCTTCAGCTTGCAGGTTTTGCAAGTATCTGTGACCTAAGTTTTTGCTTTCTCTCAATATTCAATGATATCCCTTCTTACTCAGCACAAAAAATTAAACTGCTTAAAATCCCATAATGCCTTCTGCTCAGATTATCCTTGCATATTTCCTAGACAGATTGCAACTACCTATTCCTGAGTTTTGTTTACTGACACAACAGGCAGCATTCTCCTTTTACATAGATTAGCAGTGGACTCCTGCAAATATTGCCCTAAATACTGTACTTTGGACTTTCCACAACAATCTGGGTTGTCCAACTAATTGGATTTTTATTTTAACAAACTAGAATTCAACTACCTATTTTTTGTGGATTACCTCAAATATGGCACACCCCTATTCAACAAGTTAATATCTTGGAATACTCTCACATACACTGCACTTTTCCTGCCCATGCAAGGAACAGGGTAACAAGTGAAAATAACCATTAGTCCCATATACAGTCCCAAGATTTTCCAATTCTACGTACAATTTTTAGCAAGATGTTCCAGCCAGAGCTTCTCTGCTCCACCTGTTCTTTTGTCTTTGTCCCGTGTCCCGCCCCCCAACCCCTCCTTGTTTTTCTCCGTCCTGCACTTTTTTGCCAAACAATAACTTGGATTTACCTTGAGGAGAACGGAGGTGGTGGCAAGCCCCAGAGGTGACTCTTAGAGCGAAGGCCGAAGCAGAGAAGCAGTCCCAGAGCCGTAGCTGGCACAGGGGAAGCAGTCCTGGAGAAAACTTACCTTGGAGCAGCTGAGAGCTGCTATGGAGTGGACTGGAGGTTTGGAGCAGCGCAGGGATGGCTGTTGGACTTGAGTCTGAGGGCAGCGTGTGGAAGCCCCTGCGCTGAGCTACTGCAATGTTTATCCTTTTGTCCATGTATTTCCAACTTATTTTTTGAACACTGTAAAGTAATGCAACTACTTTTCTTTTTTATTCCTCTTTTGTATCTAAGATTTGTACCTAGATACTTGTACTTAAGAAGGCACCATAACAGGTGACATTATAAAACCTCTAACTGTATCGGAGTACAGGTGACAATAAAGGATATTCTAATTCTATACTTAACTGTCTTGTAATTGTCTAAATAAGATCATAAGAAACAGTAATAGGTGTAGGCTGTTTGGTCTACTATTCAATAAGATCATGGCTGATCCCAATATTCCTTATTCACTTTCTTGTCTTTTTCCCATAACCCAAGAATCTACTTCAGACTTAAGTATACACAAGGCATGTTCCTACAATTCTGTGACAAGTAGTTTCAAAAACCTTCAACCCTTTGTGGAAAGAAATCCCTCATCTCACTCTTAAATTGACACCCCTTAATTCTGAGACTATGCCCTCTGGTCCTAATCTGTCCCATCTTCTCCACATTTACATTGAAGCATGTATGATTCTTAAAGGGCTAGGCAATCAGGTCACCTCTCATTCTACTAAATTTCAATGAGGAGAGTCCCAAACTGATAAAGCTTTGCTTGTAAGAAAATCTGCCCAAATCAGGGATCATCCTCGTGAACCTTTTCTGATCAGCCTCCAATGAAATATATTTTCTTAATTAAGAGGACCAAAACTGCTCACAGTATTCCAGATGTGGTCTCCTCAGCACCTTGTACAGTTGCAGCAAGTCTTCCCTCTTCTCTAATTCCCTCGGAGGGCCAACATTCTATTAGTCTTCCTGATAAAACCTGCTTTACTAATGTCTTTTTGGAAAGGAATTTGCCATCCTTACCTGGTCTGGCTAACGTGACACCAAACCTACAGAAATGTGGTTGACTCAGGGCAATTAAGAATGGGCAAGTGTTGGTCTTGCCAGCTATACTCACATCCCACGAACAAATAAAAAAAATTATCTACTGCACCTGTGTACCAGCTTTCTGCTTAGTGCCCTATGTTTCTCTGTGTTGCAGCTTTCTGCAGTCTACTCTATTTAGATAATACTCTCTTGTTCTCCCATCCAAGCTGAACAACTCCACATTTTGCACATTATACTCCATTTTCCAAAATATTAAAGTAATAATTGAATTGTAAGCAACTCAGGACACATGAACTCTTGCCCTAGGAATTGGCTGACGGCACAAAGACACATCAAGAATACAAGACTCAGGCATACTTTTGTCTAAAGATATCTTCCATGAATAGTAATCTAACAAGCCTTAATTTGATAACTCAAACTACTAAATGAGAATTTAGACAAGGTATTGGATGGGAACCGCTGCCCAGGAAATTATATCTCAAAAAGTTGCATGAGCGAGAGAGAAGAAAAAGTTTCAAAAAAAGTAAATTACAACATTATGGCAATGAACACAGTTGAAATCAGAACACTTGCATGACAAATATCACGTTTATTGGAGCACATGATTGGACAAACGTAAGCTCTTCAGCTTTTATCCATACTGTAGAAAACAACCTAAAAACGGAGTAACAATTGCAGACTTGAATATGTGGAAATTGTCCCAATATAACTGTACAGGGTTTAACACCAAATTTATTGAGATAGCCTTAAAAAAAAATCAATATTTTTACGCTCAGATCATGACATATGTGTGGGTTGTATATGTATATAAGGCAACTCCAGTCCAATGTTCAACCAAAGAACCCAAAAGCTATACATAGCTCGTGTGAGATAATATAGCTCTATACAGCACTAGATCAGACTTTCCACGCATTACCACTCTGAAACCAAAGAGACAATTCAGAATAGCTTGAGCTAGTCCAAAAGGGACAAAAGTGGGGTCAGTTGGGAGCCAAGTCCAGAGTGAGCAACAATATCATCCAGATTATTGAATCATGCATAGGGACAACCCTTCCCTATCCCTTTCTGTGATTTAGAGTCTCGTTTCAACAAATTAGTATATAAACTATGAATGTGATCCTTGTGTGCGCAAATATAGAAAATATTTCAATGTCTTGCTTATATTCACAATAGGGAAATGGTATCCACTTCATCTAAAACAGTAAACACAAGTTTCACTGAGTTTTAGAAATACAATTTTTGCACAATTTTATCTAGCAATCCCAACTCAATGACGTCACAACATAAGGTGTGCAACGTAGACAAAGCTGAGACTTTCCACATATTCCCCATGACTTGCCTGCGTGCCAACTGGTTAAAATAATCCCATTGTATGTGCTCTGGGCAACTGCAAAGTGGCTTAAAAGGAGTCTTGTTTCACATTAGAATTGAACAGTAGGTAAATCAAAATGTTTATATCCTTGGTTGGAACTTAGTCCCCAAGTGTGCAAGCCAGCATTTTAACACTCCCAAAAACGTTTTCAATTATGCGACATTTACAAAATGGCATCTACAATCCTAAGTCATTTGATGGTGTTGAACAAACAGCAACATCCCTAACAGAACCAGCATTCCAACAGAAACTATGTCTGTAAATTATTTTTATAAGGCTTCAATGTATTGACTATGCCTGGCCTTGTTAAGCAAAGACACCTGATAACCTATGAAAAGTTCATTCTACAGCTTCATTACCTATAGATTTCCAATATATTTAGAGGTTAAGGAAAGGTTAATTTCAGCTGACAATCTCCTCAGGTTTCAAATTTGCAAGTGACAAGAGTTGCAGAATAGTTGCGGTTTTCAAAATTCTGCACATGTCCATCTTATTAAACTGATCAAGTGTCCTTAAAAAAAAGTTTCCAAGATACTCTCAAGCAAGATTTCACTCAAATGAGTTCTTCAAAGTTACAATACTACTAAAAAATATGCACCAGCATTATAGTTTACTGTCAAACTAGGGGCAAAATCAATTTGCTACTCTTCTGGCTTATGTGCAAGCAACTGGACAGATTTAGTGTCTTTCTATCCCATTACAAAAATACAGAACAAAATTACTCAGAGTTGCAAACTACATGAAGTCACAACTATTGTTCTTAAATATATGGCTCATATATGTGTACACAGAATAAGAAATAAATCAAGTAAATCAAATTGCAACACTGACTAAATTTATATTGGTTTATCCAAGTTATTTGAATTTGATGGAAACAAAATACAATTCTCCACTTGTTTCCTATAAAAAAAAGTTCATTTGGTTTTAAATAAAACTATTTTAGATCCAGGTTTAAGGGCGGATATACTGCCTGAATGAGCTATATTCATTACGGTTCCAATTAATTTAAAGTTTCTTGGCATGTCAACTGAATTGTCTTCTTGCTGACTATGAAAAGAGCTCAATCCAAACCAATTACAACTCAGGAGGAACATATCACTACCATGCATTACTGGAATTATTCATAACTATTAAATTACTGTACATTTAATAAGGCATAAAACAGCATAAAACCAAGACAAAAATAATTTGTCCATTCTCTAGCAGTATACAGTTGAGCTGTTTCAGGCGGAAAATATACAGAATTTGATTAAATGTGCTGTTGCAATGATAGAAACAAATTTTACAATATGAAAAAGCAGGGAATAAAAATGATTTAATACATTAATTTCCCTAGCACACCATCTCTATTCCAGTTTTGCCAAAATATTTGTAAGCACCTAGTAACAACCTGCTCTGAGTAAAACAGCGGTAAGCTTACACTGTTGCAGACTTGTAGCAATCAATATTGCAATACATAGAGTACAGAAAAAAAATTAGGCATGATTTTTTAAAAAGGTAAATACCAGATATATAGCCCTACATAAAGAAAAGTGTTGTTAAGTTTTATACATATCAAACCCAATTGTAGCTGCTGCTTTTAATTGGAAACATCTAACATACTGAAATGTCTAATCAATTTCAGTTCAGATAGAAGTGTACCACAATGTGAAGCAGAAGCAAAGAATACTTTTTAACCTTTTGGTATGGCAGGTGCAACAGAAGGACTCATGGAAAAGAAACAATTTGGTAAAATAGCATGTACTGCAACAGCAGTGCATAGACACTACAATGGAACATGGCTGAACAGATAAGAGACAGATTCTCCATTGTGAGTTCTTCGAATTGCTTCAGCAAGGATCATGGAGATATCAATAACCTAATAGAAGGAAACAAAATGATGATTCAACATGAGTTGTGTATTGGAATACAGACAGATCAGTTTCTACTTTAGTCATACTACAACTTATGTGAGAAACCAGAAACAAGTATTATGTTAACTGAAGTACAACTCGGATGAACTGCATTAGTTTGACAATTTGAGAATGAATCAGGGGTAAATACACAACATTAAGCTTTACATTACAATTGATGTCATCTACATCATGAAATTATACTGCACTCATTGTAGCTAGTAATACATCCTCACAATAATAAAATAAATTCAAATTTTACAGGATAGGTCAAGCCATTTGGCCCACGATACCCATGCTAGCTTTCGGAGCGCTGCCCACGTAATCCTGTTCAATGTCCTTTTTCTAACATTTCAAATTTTTCTCAAAGTTGCTACCTGCTGCTTTACAAACTGTTGTGGAATTAGGTAGGGAAGGCTAGGCATAGAAACAAACTGAGCAGAAATTGGTGACAATATCTCTAATAGCTGAGGGCCATGGTCTGAAATGTCGTCCCCAATATTTTCTCTTCCAAAATATTCCTTTGAACCATTTCCTTTAAAACATGGAATAGTCCACTGAATGCTTAAATGGAAATTCACACATCCATAATACTTGGAACAGAGTTACATTAGGGCCTTATCCTGGATGAAGCAACTGCGGTAAGCTCCATCCTGAAACAAAGGCTCAATCTTGTGAAAGTAGAATACATTGAGACAAAGTGATATTTCATTCTGAAAACTATTTCAGGACAATTACCATATACAATAAGACAAAGCTTAAATCTTGGCATCCAACCTTCAATAATAGATTGAAGTAGATTAGGAAGCATGTGATACATAAAACGTACAGCACAGAAACAAGATCACGTCAGTGTTACAATCAGAGTCAAAAACTGTGCCACACCTTTTGACTGATATCACCAGCATCTACAGTCCTCACTTTCTCCTAGAGCATGGGCATAGGGTATAAGCAGGCAGAAAAAGAATTAAGTTGAGTTTTATGAGCATGACTCAGATCAGATAAAAACTTACAGTTAACAATGAGGTGCTGGAGGCAAGGATAATGGGTGAACAAGATGGAAAAGCAGTCACTGTGTCGAGCCATTTAACAAGATGAGGTAGCATTCAGTTTGTAACGTCAGCAAGGTGAAAAGTATCTACTGTATGAATCCAGTGAACAAAGTTAAGGACATTGATTGTAGAACAGTAAAGGGTTTGGTCTCTGCTAAGATACTCGTTGATTGTTATGATCACCCAATAAATAGGTATGTTGCCTAATCTGGATGCTCCTCCCTGTAAAATGATTATATAGTTCATTGAGAAACCCTGTTCCAGAGAAGACCATGAACTCCTGTCCCTATGCACAAAGGCAATCGTTCTCTCTCCCTCCAGGGGCCAGAATAAAGATGAAAGTGGTAAAACTATACTGTCTCTGAGCATTTTGCTTCGAATGAGGGGGGAAACAGGACGACAACATTCAGTCAAGTTTGTTCCCATCCACTCTCATTTATCAGCACCTCTCTCTAATGCTTCCTCCATCATATTCTTACCTAATTTCCCCTTCAATATATTTACACGATTTACTTCAACCATTCCTATAGAGCAGGCTTCACATTCACCATTGTGTGAAAAAGGCTTATGAATTTAGTGTATGATTTCTTGGTGACTCGCATCAATAGCCTCTAGTTTTTGCTCTTCCCTATAAATAAAAGCACTGTGGATCTTAATTTTCACCATGATGGAGAGGGTCCCTCTTCTCAGGTGAACTTACCAGAGTTCAAATCCACACACTGCCACTACATCATGCACATCAAACTACAGATAGGGAGACTTGACAGTCAAGTTCATTCTCACCTCTTTTGCTAGGATTCCTTAATAACACAGAGTTAGTCTCAATGGTAATCACTCTTGCCTGTTTTCAAATTTAGCTGTTTTGTCATTTTTTGATCCAAGACGGTAATGAAATCATGTGCCAAATAGCTCTGGCAGAACCAAAACAGAGCCAATCATTTTGGTTGAGCAAGTAGCACTTGATTGTATGATCAAAACCACCTTAAAAATAACAGACAGTGGACTGACTGGGTGCTGACTGGTCAGACTATACTTGTCTCACTGTAGGATCATAGCGACCAGGACAATTTTCTGCATTGTCATCTAGATACCAATACTGTAGGTATATTGGAACAGCTTGGCCAAGTCTGTAGCTTGTTCGGAAGCACAATGCTTCAATACCGTAGGTAAAACACTGCAAAGGTTTTGGGCCCTGACAATATTAAATGACTGCAACTGTTTCTTGATATTATATGCAGCAAATTGATTTGGCTGAAGACTGGCTTCTGTGATGCTGGGGACCTCAGCAGGAAGCTGAAATGAATCATCCACATGCACATCTGGCTAAAGACGATTACAAATGCTTCAACCCATTAGGCAAGAAAGGAGACCTGCACACATTATAGGAAGTCCACTTCCTCTGCCCATTGATACAAAGGGTAGTTGAAATCTACTATTATTTAATATTCTTTTACTCAATTCCTTCATTTGTCTGCATATCTATTCCTCAACTTCACTTCAACCATTGGTGTTACTGATCCGTTGTCTATGTTCCGCAAATTCTATTTTAGTTTTGTTTGTGGCATCACGTTATTCCAAATAGAGATATGCCACTTTCAGGTTTTCCCTCTCTTTCGTAAATATCTTATTTCCTGCAATGTTTAATTCCTAGATCTGATTCTTCTGCAGCACTCAGTCTCAGCATAATCTTGTCATTTACTCTAGTTCTTCTCAGTGCTACTTAACTCTCCCAATTTAATGCTATTTACAAGCTTAGGAAACGTTAGCATTTAAAATATAAATTGCTCAAGCAGTTTTTTTTTCCCACTTCAGTATTGGATTCTATAAATAGTTGCTTATCCTAAGCAGTTCTTTCTTTATTTCAAAAGCCAATACAATATAGAACATAGAACAAAGAAAAATACAGCGCAGTACAGGCCCTTTGGCCCTTGATGTTGCGCCGATCCAAGCCCACCTAACCTACACTAGCCCACTATCCTCCATATGCTTATCCAATGCCCATTTAAATGCCCATAAAGAGGGAGAGTCCACCACTGCTACTGGCAGGGCATTCCATGAACTCACGACTTGCTGAGTAAAGAATCTACCCTTAACATCTGTCCTATACCTACCTCCCCTTAATTTAAAGCTATGCCCCCTCGTTATAGCTGACTCCATACGTGGAAAAAGGTTCTCATTGTCAACCCTATCTAAACCCCTAATCATCTTGTACACCTCTATCAAGTCACTCCTAAACCTTCTTTTCTCCAATGAAAATAGCCCCAAGTGCCTCAGCCTTTCCTCATACGATCTTCCTACTATACCAGGCAACATCCTGGTAAACCTCCTCTGCACCCGTTCCAGTGCTTCCACATCCTTCCTATAGTATGGCGACCAAAACTGCACACAATACTCCAGATGTGGCCGCATCAGAGTCTTATACAATTGCAACATGACCTCAGGACTCCGGAACTCAATTCTTCTACCAATAAAAGCCAGTACGCCATATGCCTTCTTCACAGCACTATTTACCTGGGTGGCAACTTTCAGAGATCTGTGTACATGGACACCAAGATCCCTCTGCTCATCCACACGACCAAGTATCAGACCATTAGCCCAGTATGCTATCTTCTTGTTACTCTTACCAAAGTGAATCTCTTCACACTTAGCTACATTGAACTCCATCTGCCACCTTTCTGCCCAGCTCTGCAGCTTATCTATATCCTACTGTAACCTGCCACATCCGTCCTCACTGTCGACAACTCCACCGACTTTCGTATGATCCACAAACTTGCTCACCCAACCTTCCAGCCCCTCCTCCAGATCATTTATAAAAAAGACAAATAGTAACGGTCCCAAAACAGATCCTTGCGGAACACTGCTAGTAACTGCACTCCAAGATGAACCTTTACCATCAACTACTACCCTGTCTTCCTCCAGCCAGCCAATTCCTAATCCAAACCTCTAACGCACCCTCAATGCCATACCTCCATATTTTTTGCAGTAGCCTACCATGGGGAACTTTATCAAACGCCTTACTAAAATCCAGATACACCACATCTACCGCTTTATCCCCGTCCACCTCCTTAGTCACCTTCTCAAAGAATTCAATAAGATTTGTGAGGCACGACCTGCCCTTCACAAAACCATGCTGGCTATCCTTGATCACGTTATTCCTATCCAGATGTTCATAAATCCTATCCCTTACAATTCTCTCTAAGACTTTGCCCAAAACAGAAGTGAGACTCACCGGCCTATTGTTACTAGGGTTATCCCTACTCCCTTTCTTGAACAAGGTAACCACATTTGCTATCCTCCAGTCTTCTGGCACTATTCCTGTAGACAACGAGGACATAAAAATCAAGGCCAATGGCTCTGCAATCTCCTCCCTTGCTTCCCAGAGAATCCTAGGATAAATGCGGTCAGGCCCAGGGGACTTATCTATTTTCACCCTTTCCAGAATTTCCAACACCTCTTCCCTACATACCTCAAAGCCATCCATTCTAATTAATTGTGACTCAATATTCACATCAGCAACAATGTCCTGTTCCTGAGTGAATACTGACGAAAAGTATTCATTCAGTGTCTCCCCAATCTCTTCAGCCTCCACACGCAACTTCCCACTACTATCCTTGACTGGACCTATTCCTACCCTAGTCATTCTTTTATTCCTGACATACCTATAGAAAGCCTTTTGGTTTTCCCTAATCCTACCAACCAAGGACTTCTCATGTCCCCTCCTTGCTGCTCTTAGCTCTCTCTTTAGATCCTCCCTGGCTACCTTATAACTCTCAATCGCCCCGATTGAACCTTCACACCTCATCTTTACATAGGCCGCCCTCTTCCCTTTAACAAGGGATTCCAATTCCTTATTAAACCACGGCTCCCTCACACAACCCTTTCCTCCCTGCCTGACAGGTACATACTTATCAAGGACACTCAATAGTTGTTCCTTAAACAAGCTCCACGTATCGATTGTGTCCTTCCCTACCTTTCCAAGCCACGCATCCTAAGTCCTGCCTCACCGCATCATAATTTCCCTGCCCCCAGCTATAACTCTTGCCCTGTAGTGCACACTTATCCCTCTCCATCACTAGAGTAAAAGTCACTGAATTGTGGTCACTGTCCCCAAGGTGCTCATCTACCTCTAATTCTAACACCTGGCCTGGTTCGTTACCCAGAACCAAATCCAGTATGGCCTCACCTTTTGTTGGCCTGTCTACACATTGTGTCAGGAAACCCTCCTGCACACATTGGACAAACACCGACCCATCTAACGTACTCGAGCTATAGCTTTCTCAGTCAATATCTGGAAAGTTAAAGTCCCCCATAACAACCACCCTATTACTTTCACTCTTCTCCTGAATCATCCTCGCAATCCTTTCTTCTACGTCTCTAGGACTATTAGGAGGCCTGTAGAAAACTCCTAACAGGGTGACCTCACCTTTCCTATTTCTAACTCAGCCCAAACTACCTCAGATGGCGAGTCTTCATCCATTGTCCTTTCCACCGCTGTAATACTATCCTTGACAAGCAATGCCACACCTCCCCCTCTTTTACCCCCACCTCTGACCCTACTAAAACATTTAACCCCTGGAACCTCCAACTACCCCTGTAGTGCCTCTGGTTCCTCTCCTTGATAGTTGATAACCACTCTCCCCACAGCAAATAAAGAGAGGAAAATACTCAGCCATGTAAACTAGAATATTTCCATAGATACATGCTACTATTGGCTAAAAACCATACAGAGAATGAATGGAAAATACGCATCAAACTCTATTTCAAGGGAAGCTCTAAGGGAAGTACCGAGGAAATTTTCTCTTGATACTGCATCAGAGTTTCCCCTCTGTTGTATAAATAATTCATTCTTAACATACCTGTATTTTGGGACAGTGCTTCATCTTATCCTCCTGAGGTATTGTGTTGGTGACCACTACTGCTTCAAAACAGGCGTTGTTGATACGGGAGATAGCAGGACCGGAGAAGATTCCGTGTGTGAGGATAGCATAGACTTTGGTTGCTCCAGCAGAAAGTAGCCTATAATGCACAAATGAATCAATTCAAAAACTAAGCTCCTCCCCTCTCACCAACTGCAGCATTTCATTTCTAACTTTTGATGCGTCAATAACTGCTTGGGAAAACATGCACAATTACAAATTAAACAGAACAGCGGTGAGTTCAATTAAGTTACTCATTACTTTTAAAACAAGCTAATCAATGGTCTATGCTCCTCTCCTCCTTCGCAAACCAAAGCATCTCAAATCTGAGTTTTACAGATCAGTCTTAAGCAAGAACATTGAAATTAAGTTCAACTGATAGTATTGGGAGCAAAACAAGAGTCTGCTTTTTGAGGAAGATCGTCAGAAATTGGCCATATTTTGCTTCCCAGAATTCCAAAGGATTTTGGAATCAGATTTTTAAAAACTTCAAAATGTAACGGTGCAATGAATGCACCAATTAAGAGATGGCAAAGGCAAATTAGACTACATAATGGGTCCATGTCAACCAAAGACTTAAAGACCTTGCCTTGACCACGCTGTAGATTTATAAACAGTATATGCAAACCAACAAATTCTAGGATGCGTGGCTGTGCACCTTAATAACACTAATAGTAAAAGTACTTTAGTTACAGTGAAGATCATTCTTGTTAATGACAGTAAAACAGAATATTTCTCAACAAAATACTTTCATGTTGTATGTTGCATTAAAAAATAGGACAGCAACATAAGAGGTTAACTGCAGATGGAATTGATCATTGGCTTACATGGGAAAGTACTCCAGAATAATCAACATGGTGGATGCAGTTTGGAAGTCAAAGGAATCATTCTTATGAGTACTGATTTTATTGAAGGGAATAGAATATTAATGTTTGTAAATTAGCAGTAGTACAAGAAAACCTAAAAGAATAATGAAAATGTACAGACCTTGACTGTTTTCTCCACTTCATGGTCAGATCAGATCTTCAAGTATAAAAAAGGTATAGGCTCACCTACCTACAGTACCTTATTTGCAAATCTACTGCTATGCAAGTTAGATGGAGAGCTCAAAACAATATTTGAAGTGCTGATATGGCAAATCCTCCAAATTTCAGTCAAAGAAAGTTGCCCACTGCAAGCATATTAATCTGTTGTACACATCTTCAAATATTGGCCTGATTTTATGATGGGAGAAAAGTTCATTTCCCCTAATTTCCCCTCCTGCCACCTTATTCCAGTTCCAAGCTGCCAGCTCAGCACCTGCCAATCTTCTTTCCTACCTATCCACTCCATGCTCCTCTCCGACCTATCACCTTCCCCCCCCCCCCACCCCCATCGACCTATTGCACTCTTAGCTACGTTCTCCCCAACCCCACCCCTTCTCATTTATCTCTCCACCACAAAGGCTCCCAGCCTCATTCCTGATGAATGGCTTTTGCCCGAAACATCGATTTTCCTGCTCCTCGGATGCTACCTGACCTGCTGTGTTTTCCAGCACCACTCTAATTCTGACTCTGATTTTATGACATCCAGTCATTATTCCAGCATAGATGGAAGTTGTGCATGTGGCCCATGTGAATTCCCATTGTAACACACTCGGAAGGAATTGCCTGGGAAATTGAGGATTCCATTAAGCAGTTCACAAATCCTCTGAAAGGCTCCATTTAAAAGCAGATAATTCAGACGGTTCTGACAAAATTAAGCAAATAGTTACTCTTGAAATTTGCTATTCAGCAGGCTCCATTCTTACCTCTCAGGCACACAAGTACACCTCTCCCAGGTCTTGATGCAACAACCCATCCCCTGGCCCCTGGATGTGAACAGACTCCCAGCTCATCCACAACACTGGACCTGGCCACCAGACTGTACCGGACAAGATCAAAGATCACTTTCCTGCCCCTGGAACAATCCCAACTCCAATGGCTGAATTGCACCCAACCCAACTTGCTATACCACTCTGCCGGACCTAACCCAACTCCACAGTCCCTACCCTACCCCAGACCTAATTTCTACAAGCCAACCAGACCTAACTTAAACAATGCATATTTTATCTAGCCCCCTGCCAACTTGGCATCTTACACTTTCCACAGCTGGCACTTACCTTAAGAAATTACATTTAACATCAGCTGTCAAGACCCTTAAATTTCAGAATATGACAGCTGAGTCTTTTCAAAAGGGGGCATGGCTTGTCAG
Organism: Hemiscyllium ocellatum; assembly: GCF_020745735.1. Taxonomy (NCBI): domain Eukaryota; kingdom Metazoa; phylum Chordata; class Chondrichthyes; order Orectolobiformes; family Hemiscylliidae; genus Hemiscyllium; species Hemiscyllium ocellatum. The sequence goes on along the minus strand of NC_083411.1, from coordinate 97,658,759 downwards.
AATTGAAATATGAGTTCATAGTTTTGAAGAAGCCCTGATCAGAATCTTCTCCCAGAAATTTCATAGAAAAAGGCTGAAGTGGCAATCAGCAGAATATCTGTCTCATTAATAATCACAACAGAAGTGCTGGAACGTAGATCACTAGATTACAATAATTAGAGATGGAAAACCTTGGCAGTCTTTGTTAACACTGCTACAAAACAGAAACAAATTTAGGTGAGATTGGTATTGTGAGTGTGATAAACACATTTAAAAAAGGGAGTTTGTTTTCTTTAAAGGTGAGGTTGCTACAGAGGTGTTCTTTCAGGTTCTATAATTGAGCGACTCACTTGTCTGCAGCATGGCAAATTGTACCACAAGTATCGGCCATATCATCAACAAGGATTGCTACTCGATCCTTTACGTCACCAACCAGAACCATTCGGTCAACTTCATTGGCTTTTTTACGCTCCTTATGAATCAGTGCAAAATCTACATTCAGCCGATCAGCAATAGATGTAACTCTAAAAACAAAAAGCAGAAAACAGAAATAAATTTGATGTGCATGTACTCTGTCTTGCTTAATGACTGTACATGTGTAAATAATGAAGAACTATGAACACTGCACTATTATGGCTCTTTTAGCCAGCATTTAATTCCTTATTGTCATAACAATTAATAATGAATTTTGGTGTAACTTAGGAATGGTTTGAAGGAAAAACTGAAGTCATGCAACAGGACTGTAAATTTAATACAGACTTCCTCACTAACAAATCAGGCTTGATGACTCTGCTAGGTTTAGAATTCGGGCTCACATTTCACACTACTCAACAAATTATTTTAGTACAAAATGCATGAAACAAAGATGCCAAATTTATTTATTATTTGATATAAAGAAAATGAGCAGCAATATTAAAATATGAGAAAACAAATTCAGTTAGCAGTCAGAATTTAAATACACAGGTTTGTTATGGCTAAAATTAAAAAGGCCTCAGCCCTGGCTGATTTGAAACTGCAAATTTGAAAGGAAGAATACAGAAAACTGTAGGTTAATCAGTCTTATATCTACAACTGGGAATGTGCTACGATCCATTATTTTAAAAAATAGTGGTTTGCTTGTACAGTAGTTGAGCATTGCAGTAAAAGACATTTTGTCCAAGTATTTTGTGATGCACCTATCACAACATTTTGCAAAAATAATAATTCAAGGGGTAAACCAAAACTTGCACTGCATGAGAGAAGATTGCCGAATGGTTGGCCAGCGAACTCGGATTTGTAGAGACATTGTCAAGGTGAATGCGTCAATATGACTCTATGATCAGGACACTGCCCTGAGAAATGGACCAGTGAATGATTATCATCCATTTTGCAGAGTTGAAACAGGTGCAGTGTGTACGTGCTCATTTTGTTGACAAAGACAAGGTCCTGTGTATAAACATATGTAGCTTCCAGCACACAGGTGCACCCCACAGAAACTTCATTTTTGGAGTCTGAGTTATTGCTTCCACTGTATCTGAGTAAGTGTGACAAGTATTGTTTTGCATGGTATACAGAGAGTGCGGGGAGGGGGGTGGCAGAGAGTGGGGAGGGGGTGGCAGAGAGAGGTCAAAGTTAACATTTAAGAGGCGTATTTAAAAGTCTGATAACACTGGGGAAGAAACAGTTTTTGAATCTATTTGTATATATTTTCAATCTTTTACAACGTCTGCACGATGGAAGAAGGTGGAAGAGAGTATAAGCTGGATGGGAGGAAGTCTTTGATTATGCTGGTTGCTTTCCCGAGGCAGAAGTACATTTGGATGGAGTCAATGGATGGAAGTGTGTTTGCACGACGGACTGGGCTGCCTTCACAACTCTCCATAGTATACTTCCACTGTTTGTAGGTGTAATTGTATGTACTCTCCAACACCATCCCTTCAACTGCTTCCAACAAGCAAAGTAGCATGGATTGAAGATTCAGCAATCAGAAACCTTCCTATTCTGAAGAAGGGTCACTCAACCCGAAACAGTAACTGATTCTCTCCACAGATGCTATCAGACCTGCTGAATATTCTGTCATAAGTCATTAATCAGTGGAAATCACTTCTATAGTGGTCTAGATGAATGAATATTTATTAAGGCCGAGATAGAGAGATTGTTGACTGACAAAGAACTCAAAGGATGTGGAGTTAAGGCCACAATCAGATGAGTTATAATTTTACTGAATGGCAAAGCAGCCTCAGTGAACCAAATGGCCTACTCCTGCACCTATTTCTCATGATCCTATAAATGATTGAGATTGGATGAAAGAGACAATTAAATCAATAATTTGTTGGGTTTGAAACACTGAAGATCAAAAGAGGAAAGGACAAATAGACTGGAAAAACATGATCCATAACTGTTCTTTTACACATAGTTTACAGTATTCTAAAAGTGGCCTAGGAGAAAGTGAGGACTGCAGATGCTGGAGATCAGAGCTGAAAATGTGTTGCTGGAAAAGCGCAGCAGGTCAGGCAGCATCCAAGGAGCAGGAGAGTTGACGTTTCGGGCATGAGCCCTTCTTCAGGGAGTTTTTGGGGAGTGTTGCAAGTTATTTGTAATAGCACCATTAATCTGGGATGATCTGATGTGTTGCGAATAGGTTAAGTTATTCTATATTTTGCTTTCTTTTGTATGTATTTCATTTGGTAATCTTGCAAATAAATTTTGTTTTGATTAAAACTAGGCGCTTGACCCAGCTTCGTCACTCCTGGAATATCCACGTTACATCTCAGAGAGTTACGTTCACAGATGTACAGCACGGAAACAGACCCTTTGGTCCAACGCGTCCATGCTGACCAGATATCCCAACCTAATCTAGTCCCATTTGCCAGTACTTGGCCCATATCCCTCACAACCTTTCCTATTCATATACCCATCCAGATGCCTTTTAAATGTTGCAATTGTACCTGCCTTCACCACTTCCTCTGGCACTCCATACATGCACCACCCTCTTCATGAAAAAGATTCCCCTGAGGTCTCTTTATATCTTTCCTCCCTCACCCTAAACCTATGCCCTCTATTTGTGGACTCACCGACTCCAGGGAAAAGACTTGGTCTGTTTGTCCTATCCTGCCCCTCATGATTTTATAAACTTCTAAAGGTCAGCCCTCAGCCTCCAACGCTTCAGGGAAAACAGCCCCAGCCTGTTCAGCCTCTCCCTATAGCTCAAATCTTCCAACCCTGGCAACATCCTTGTAAATCTTTTCTGAACCCTTTCAAGTTTCACAACATCTTTCCGATAGGAAGACGACAAGATTAGCACGCAATATTCCAACAATCTCCTGTACAGCCACAATATTACTTCCCAACTCCTGTAGTCAATACTCTGACCAATAAAGGGAAGCATACCAAACGCCTTCTTCACTATCCTATCTACCTGCGATTCCACTTTCAAGGAGCTATGAACCTGCACTCCAAGGTCTCTTTGCTCAGCAACACTCCCTAGGACCTTACCATTAAGTGCATAAGTCTTGTTAAGATTTGCTTTCCCAAAATGCAGCACCTCGCATTTATCTAAATTAAACTCCATCTGCCACTTCTCAGCCCAGTGGCCCATCTGATCAAGATCCCATTGTAATTGGAGGTAACCTTCTTCGCTATCCACTACACCTCCAATTTTGGTGCCATCTGCAAACTTACTAATTATACCTCTCATATTCATATCCAAATTATTTATATAACTGACGAAAAGTAGTGGACCCAGCACTGATCCTTGTGGCACTCCACTGGTCACAGGCCTCCAGTCTGTAAAACAACCCTCCACCACCACCCTCTGTCTTCTACCTTTGAGTCAGTTCTGTATCCAAATAGCTAGTTCTCCCAGTATTCCATGGGATCTAACCTTGCTAACCAGTCTACCATGGGGAACTTCTTCGAATGCCTTACTGAAGTCCATATAGATCACATCTACTGCTCTGCCCTCATCAATCTTCTTAGTTACTTGTTCAAAAAACTCAATCAAGTTTGAGACATGATTTCCCACGCACAAAGCCATGTTGATTATCTCTAATCAGTCCTTGTCTTTCCAAATATGTTAAATCTTATCCCTCAGGATTCCCTCCAACAACTTGCCCACCACCAATGTAAGGCTCACTGGTCTATAGTTCCCTGGTTTGTCCTTACTACCTTAAACAGCTGCACCACATTAGCCAAACTTCAGTCTTCTGACACCTCACCTGTGACTAGCGATGATACAACTATCTAAACAAGGAGCCCAGCAATCATTTCCCTAGCTTCCCACAGAGTTCTAGGGCACACCTGATCAGGTGCGAGGGATTTATCCACCTTTGTGTATTTCAAGACATCCAGCACCACCTTCTCTGTAATACGAACATTTTTCAAGATGCCACCATCTATTTTCCAACATTCTATATCTTCCATGTCCTCCTCCACAGTAAACACTGATGCAAAATACTCGTTTAGTACCTCCCCCACGCCTTGCGGCTCCACACAAAGGCCACCTTGCTGATCTTTGAGAGGCCCTATTCTCTCCCTAATTACCCTTTTCTCCTTGATGTATTTGTAAAAACCCTTTGGATTCTCCTTAACTCAATTTGCCAAAGCCATCTCATGTCCCCTTTTCGCCCTCCTGATTTCCCGCTTAAACATACTCCTACTGCCTTTATACTCTAAGGATTTACCCGATCTTTCCTGTGTGTACCTGACATACACTTCCTTTTTTTCTTAACAAAACCCTCAATTAAACATAGAACATAGAAAACTACAGTGCAGTACAGGCCCTTCGGCCCTCGATGTTGCACCGATCCAAGTCCACCTAACCTACACTAGCCCACTATCCTCCATATGCCTATCCAATGCCCATTTAAATGCCCATAAAGAGGGTGAGTCCACCACTGCTACTGGTAGGGCATTCCACGAACTCACGACTCAGTGAGTAAAGAATCTACCCCTAAAAATCCTTCACGGTAACTCAGCTGGTGTGGGAATTGAACCCATGCTGTTGGCACCATACTTCATCACAAACCAGCCATGCAGCCAAACGAGCTAAGTGACCCCCAGGGGTCGAGTCATCCAGCATTCCCTACACCTACCAGCCTTTCCTTTTACCCTAACAGGAACATACTGCCTCCTAGACTCTAGTTATCTCAGTTCTGATGGCTTCCCATTTTCCAGCTGTTCCTTTATCTGTGAACATCTGCCCCCAGTCAGCCTGTGAAAGTTCTTGCGTAACTCTGTCAAAATTAGCCTTCGTCCAATTTTTAGATCTGGTCTATCCTTTTCCATCATTATTTTAAAACTAACAGAATATAGTCACTAGCCCCAAAATGCTCCACCAATGAAAACCTCAGTCACCTGCCCTGCCTTATTTCCTAAGAGTGGGTCAAGTTTTGCACCTTCTCTAGTATGTACACCTGTTTAAAACAACGAGCAAAGTTAGGGTCCAGGCTACTTTCTTGAAATGTTTTGAGGGTCTGGCCTGGCCTGGCCTGGCCCACAACAGATTGGAGAGTCTTTGCAGGATTTGTTCTGTAGTTCCAAATTAGGATTAGTGTTGACCGACTCAAAGGTTGAGAGTGGCAGGTGTTAGTGTCTTTTACTCTGGGTGTTGATTTCAGTTGGTTTAAACAGTGCTTGGGGTAGCAATGGCTATTTCAGTCACAAAGAGCTTTCGGGGGTGGGGGGGGGGTGGGCGGGGTGGAAGAAGTGACTTTGGTGCTTTCACAAAAGGTGAATAAAAAGTAAAGCTGCTGAAATTAGCAGACAATAATGACAGCAGTAGCCCAGTAGTTAAGCTTGGTGAGGAAGAGAGCGAGGATGAGCAAACCCATGGTCGTCAAAGGCCTGGTGAGGAACTGTTTAAATATATTCATGAATTGCCAAATTTGATGAGAAGGATATGGAAGCCTTTTTCATCTCATTTGAAAAGAACACTAAACAAATACAGTGACCACTGACCATGTGGGCTTTGTAGGTAGAGCTAGTGAGGTTGTCACATCAGAGGTGGTATCTGGACTATATGAGGAGATAAAGAAAACCATTTCAAGTGCACATGAGCTTGTGTCAGAAGCCTACAGACATTTCAGGAATCTAAAGAGGAATGCTGGTCAGACCCACATTGGGTTTGAAAGGATCAAACAAAGTAATTTTGATCATTGGATAAGGGCATTAAAAATACAGCAAACTTAGGACACTCTTAGAGAGACAATTATTTTGGAGGAATTCAAACATTTACTATCCTGAAGCTGTGAGAACTCATGTGAAAGAGTAGAGAGTTAAAAGGGCAAGACCAGCAGCTGAAATGATTAGTGACCATGAGTTGGTCCATAAATCAAAGCGTAGCTTCCAAACTCAATTTCAATCCATGAGGGATAGAAATTGAGAGAGAGAGAGAGAGAGAGAGAGAGAGAGAGAGAGAGAGAGAGATCCTCACATCGAAAGGGAAACGTAGATCTTGAAGGGGAAAGAGAAATTTAAAAGCTCCGGTGTATTAAAGTAGGTCACATGAAATCAGTATTGGTGAGTTAGGAAAAGCATTCGGAAGCCAGATGTAGGAAAACAGGATAAACCATGAATTTTGTGGGAGTGGTAACAGAGGCTAGAAAGTTGCACCAGTATAACCAACTTCGACGAGGTTGTGCAAGGAGGAAGTGTCAGATCTTCTTCAACCATATACCTGCAAAGGTAACATTTACTTACACAGGCCAGGAGCAGCAGGTAACGAGGTTACAATATTAAGAGACAGGATCCTCTCAATCTGTGACTGAAAGATATGTACCTCTGAAGGAGTACTGCCAGAAAAGGTACTAGGAATAGGAAGAGACAAGAGATGCTCAATTATGTAGAGTGTCCAGTGAAGAGTGGAGAAACTGTGGTAGGAGTACTGGACAAACTCGCAGCTCCAGGAATACAATCTGTCCTTGCTAACGACATAACTGGTTCACAGGTAGGAGTACTGCTTAGTATGGTTGAAAAGCCAGTGGAAACTCAGGCAAAGCACGACACATATCCTGGGATTTTTCCTGATTGTGTGGTAATGAGGTCACAGTCACCAGTTGAAACAGAATAGATCAAAGAGTATAGATAGGAAAGTGGAAGCGGAATTAGCAGACCCCCCCCCTGTTTATTCGAATGCCTGACAAACCAGGAGCAGATAGATGACAAAGCAGACATCTTTAGCTCAGATAAATTAACTGAGTGATAGCGGAAAGATGAAAATTTAAAGTGGTTGTATAAAAAGGCATAGACGGAAAAATAATCTGAACATATCCCTGAATGCTACTATTTTAAAAATGAGATCTTAATGAGGAAATGGAGACCATCACATATTCAGGCAGATGAGAAATGGACAGAGGTTCATCAGCAGGTTACAGAATAGAGGTGTTGAGAGTGGCACACAAAACTACCAGTAGAGGGTCATTTGGGGATAAGTAAACCCCAAGCTAAAATACAAAAACTTTTTTACTGGCCTGAATGCACAATGATGTAGTTGAATTTTGCCAGACATGTCATATATGTCAGGTAACTGGAGAACCACAGGCAGTAATAAATCCCGCACCTTTAATATCTATTCCTGCATTTGAGGAAGCATTTACAAGAGTCTTAACTGATTGCACAGGATCCCTACCTAAAACGAAATGTGGAAATCAGTATTTGTTAATAATTGGATGTGTCCACTAGATTTCCAGACTCATTCCATTACACAATGTCACAGCTAAAAGGATTGTGAGGATTTACTCAAATTTTTCACTAGGTACGGACTACCCACAGTGAAGATCAGATCAAGGGTCAAACTTCACATTGAAATCATTAATGGAAGTTATGGACAGCTTAGGAATAAAACAATTCAAATCTACTATCTAGAGTTGCAGAAAGTGCTTGAAAGGTGGCAGACATTAAATGATCATGTTGAGGGCTTATAGTCAAGACTACAAATGATTGGGATAAGGGAATTCCATCTATACTTTTTGCGATCAGAGATGCACCAAATGAATGGACCAAATTCAGTCCATCTGAATTAGATTTTGGGCATGAAGTGAGAGGACCACTTAATTGATTAAGGGGAAGCTGGTAAGTCATAATTCAGAGACCACATATTTGGACCTTGTGTCAAATTTTTGGGAACAATTAAATAGAGCGGGGGAGTTAGCTAGACAGCGTTTAAAAGTATCACAACATACAATGCAGCAGGAGCAGAAAGAAATCAAAAACTCTCAACTTTTGCTATCGGACATAAAAGGTGTTAATGTTACTTCCAGGGATAGGTTTAGTGGACTTATCAAGTTAAAAGGAAACGGAGTGAGGTGAACTATTTGAGAAGGACAGAAAGGAATCTCAGAGCATGTCATGTGAATATGCTCAGAAGTTATTTTGACAGGGAAGGAAAGCCAAAGGGAACGGTGTTACTGGTTACAACACAGAGGGAAGAACCAAGTTCAGAGGATTCTGAATTGGACATTCCTCAAATTAAATTGGACAATGAGGAAGTTGTCAAAAATTGCGGGAAATTATTGAGTTGAGTTTCCTTCCAGAGGAAAATTGAAATGACCCGAAAGAGTTCTTACTATTGCATGGGGAGGTATGTGGAAATAAACTGGGAAGAACTAACCTAATTGTGTATGATGCAGATTTCGGAGACACTGTTCCAAATAAGCAACATTCTTACAGGCGTAACACTCTAAAGTTGGCACAGATTCAAAAAGGAGATTGAACACATTCTTCAAGATGATGTAATCGAACTGAATTACATTGACTGGAGCTCACCCATTGTAACTGTGCCAAAACCTGATAGTATCTAATGGTTATGTGTGGACTATTGCAAAATCAATGCAGTTACAAAGACTGATGCACATCTGATTCCACATTTGGAAGAGTGGGTTGAAAAGGTGGGACAAGCAACTTGTATTTCTAAGTTGGACTTGCTCAGCAGGGACCTACTTCTGAAAGAGCGAAGACAATTCCAGCCTTCATAACCCTGAATGGACTGTATCAATTTAATGTCATGTCATTTAGTATGAAAGATGCTCTCTCTCTGACATCTCTCCCACAAGAACCAGTATTGGATTGTTCCTTTTTTTTTTGCAAAGGTGTGTTTTTGGGGATTGTTGCAAGTATTTGGAATAGCATCATTAAGTTCGGATGATCTGTTGGGTTTTTGGATAGGTTAAGTTATTCTATATTCTGTTCTCTTTCATTTGTGTTTCATCTGGTAATCTTGCAAATAAATTCTATTTTGTTTAAAACCAGATGACTGTGCCAGCTGCATCACTCCTGGAACACCCACTAACAACTAGCAAAGTTAGGGTCCGGGCTACTTTCTTGAAATATTTCAAGGGAGTCTGGACTGAGCCTCAACACTATTTGGCAACATGTCCCAGGGTCCTACCATTAGGTGTATAAGTCCTGCCCTGATTTGCTTTACCAAAATGCAACACCTCTAATTTAAATAAATGTAACTCCACCAGCTACACCTCAGTCCACTGGTTCATCTGATCAAGGTTTCATTTTACTCTGAGATAACCTTCTTCATTGTCCACTACACCATCAATTTTGGTGTCATGTACAAACTTGCAACCATATCTCCTACACTCGCATCCAAGTCATTTATATAAATGATGAAAAGCAGTGAACCAAGCATCAATCTTTGTGGTACATCACAGGTCTCGGGCCTCCAGTCTGAAAACAACCCTCTACCACATCTTTTGTCTCCTACCTTCAAGCCAATATTACAACCAATTGACTAGCTCCCCTGAATTCCACGAGATCTAATCTTGCTAACCAGTCTATGTAGAACTTTGTCGAATGCCTTACTGAAGTCCATATAGACAATGTCTACTGCACTACCTTCGATCAATCTTCTTTATCACTTTTTCAAAACAAAACTCCATCGAATTAGTGAGATGTAATTTCCATCGCAGAGCTATGTTGACTATCCCTAATCAGTCCTTGCTCTTCCAAATGCATGTAAATCCTGTTCCTCAAAGGAGGTTTGCAGACAACACGAAAATATTTGAAAAGGCTGGTTACAAGAGGGATGTGGAGAGATATTGATGGGTTAAGTGGGCAAAAAGTTGGCAAATGGAATAGAATGAGAGAAAATTTTGGAAGCGAGACCAAAAGAAAAGTTTAAAATAGAGAAAAGCCGAAGAAAGCTACAATACAAAAAGGACTTTGGGGTAATTATGCATGAAACACAGAAAGCTAGCATACAGGTGCGCAAGGTAATCAAGTCAGCTAATGGAATGTTTGCCATTAATTTGGGGGCATGGGGGTGTACAGTACAAGATTAGGTAAGTCTTACTACAATTGTACAAGGTGCTGGTGAGACCACATTTGGAGTACTGTGGACAGTTTTTGTTCCCTTATTTAATGAAAGATAATTTCAAGGGAGGCAGTTCAGAAAAAGTTCACTAGGATGATCCCTAGTTTGGAGGTATTGTCTTATGACCACAATTAAATAGTTTGGGAATCTATTCACTGGAGTTTAAAGAGTGAGAGGTGATCTTATCGAACCATACACTATTCTTAAGGGACTTGATAGGGTAAATGCTGATAGGATGTTTCCCCTCGGGAGAGAGTCTGGGACCAGAGGGCATAGCCTAACAATTAAGGGATGCCAATTTAAGTTTGAGACAATGAGGAATTTATTTTCTCAGAAGCTAAGAATCTTTAAAACTCCTTGCCAGAGAATTGTAGGAACAGAGTCCTTGTATATATTTAATGATGAGACAGATTATTGATCAATGGGGGAATCAAGGGTTAAAAGGGAAAAGGCAGAAAGTGGATGTGAGGAATGTCAGTTTCAGCCATGACCCTACAGAATGATGAAGCAGATTCGAGGGGCTAAGTGGCCTAAACTCTTGTTCCTATTTCTTCTTGTCTAATGGATCCATCTTAGTAGCCTTCTAAAATATCAAGATTTTACAGAATAACCAAAATGTTCCCCTAAAAAAGCACATGATCACATCTGCTTGAAGAAGGTATCACACCATTCATTTGAAATGCAAAAATATTGTGATTAGACACTAGCTTCTTCTGAATTTAGGAGAGTTATTATAGTAGCATGAAAATGGCCCTGAAATCCGATTTTGGTGGAACATTGACAAGTATTCCAGACTTGCATTAACTAGATATCTTTTAAGAAATGTTTAAAAGGCACAAAGACTACAATTACAACAAAGTATGAACTTAATCATTCTAATTAATTAATTTCAAAACTAGTTCAAAAGCTCTTAAAACTGAAGCACCTTAGTTCAGAATTTCTTTAAAACAATATAAAACTACAAATAGTTACATTCAATATAATATTTAATGAAAAACAGCACTGAATTAAAACAAGAGTTGGTTTATGTTAACATAAAACAAAAGGACTAAAGATGCATTCCGATGAGGGGCTACTGGACTTGAAACAAACTGTTTTTCTGTACATGGATGCTGCCAGATCAGATGAGTTTCTTGCACATGTTTGTTGTCCTTTGGTATTTCCCTGCTAATATCAAAGAGAATCCTTTCCATAATAGCAAGGAAACCACAAAAGGATGTATAATTGATCACTGTTCTGATAATGAGTGTTTTATGGCCCTCCAAGGTGAAAGTTCTGCCTGTAATTTTATCTTTTGCAATCTTCTGACCACCTACCTTTTGGCTCCACCAGCATCTGGAGACACTATGATGCCGTTTTTCCATTCTGGGATATTCTCCTTAATCCACTTTAGGACTGCTGGTTCAGCATACAGGTTATCTACTGGAATATCAAAGAAACCCTATGGGACAAACAAGAGTCAGTGGAATTCCGTGTTATACAAGCATTCACAAGGAGTAGGAAGTTTTTATTCTATTATTGGAGAAAACATGCAAGATATTTTCATAAACACATGGTTAAATGGCATAATATCATAATAAACTAACAAACAAAAAATCATAATGACATACATTTGTCATTCTACTTAGAAGATTCTAAATTTTCCCAATTCTCAAAAATACTGATCCACACTGGGATGTGTGTGTTGATTCCTGATGAAGGGCTTTGGTCCGAAACATCAATTTTCCTGTTCCTGGATGCTGCCTGACTTGCTGAACTTTTCCAGCACCATTCTAATCTTGACTCTGATCCCCAGCATCTGCAATACTCACTTCTGCCTGTGTATGTGTGCAGGTCAGTCCTCTGACACTTTGTAATAACTGTCTGAGGTATTACATCCAAGTTCAACCCCCCCCCCCCCCCCCCCGCACTATGTACCCATTCCAGTCCTAATCACTGGAAGACTAGCATGTATAAAACTTTTGCCGGAACAACCAGTAATGGCAGATCAGCAGAATACATTGGGAGAGTGAAGCATTTAAAAGCAGCTTTGAATTAAGAAAGGGGAATGTACTCAAAGTTTGATACCACAGAAATGAAGGTAAGCAATTGTTTGATGAAATTTTCTTTTCTTGTCGTAATAGTACACTGACTTAGAAGACATAGGAACAGAAGACAGAAAGGTACAAACTTCAATCTGAATAAGTAAAATTGGATCTTGGCCAAATGGACCAATGGGCTGAAAAGTGGTAGATGGAGTTTAATTCAGATAAACGCGAGGTGCTGCATTTTGGGAAAGCAAATCTTAGCAGGACTTATACACTTAAGGGTAAGGTCCAAGGGAGTGTTACTGAACAAAGCTCAGGTTCATATCTCCTTGAAAGTTGAGTCGCAGGTAGATGGGATAATGAAAGTGACGCTCAGTATGCTTTTCTTTATTGGTCAGAATATTGAGTACAGGAATTGGGAGGTCATGTTGCAGCTGCATAGGACATTGGTTAGGCCACTGTCGGAATTTGTGTGCAATTCTGGTCTCCTTCCTATCGGAAAAATGTTGTGAAACTTGAAAGGGTTCAAAAAAGATTTACAAGGATGTTGCCGAGGTTGGAGGATTTGAGCTATCAAGAGAGGTTGAACAGGCTGGGGCTGTTTTCCCTAGAGCATCGGAGACTGAGGGGTGACCTTATAGAGGTTTACAAAATCATGAGGGGCGTGGATAGGGTAAATAGGCAAAGTCTTTTCCCTGGGATCAGGGAGTCCAGAACTAGAGGGCATAGTTTTATGGTGAGAGGGGAAAGATATCAAAGAGACCTGGGGACAACTTTTTCACGCAGAGGGTGGTACGTGTATGGAATGAGCTGTCAGAGGAAGTGGTGTAGGCTGGTACAATTGCAACATTTGAAAGGCATTTGGATGGGTATATGAATAGGAAGGGTTTGGAGGGATATGGGCCGAGTGCTGTCAGGTGGAACTAGATTGGGTTGGGATATCTGGTCAGCATGGACAGGTTGGACTGAAGGGTCTATTTCCATGCTGTACATTTCTATGACTCCAAATAAAACAGTAAGTGCACTAACCAGTTGTAGATTTCATCAGGGTCAAAAGGTGTGGCACTTGAAAAGCACAGCCAGTCAGGCAGCATCCAAGGAGTAGGAGAGTTGATGTTTTAAGCATAAACTCTTCATCAGGAATTCAGGTCAAAATGGGCAGGGAAATCTTCTGCTGATCACCACTTACTGCTCCCCTTTGAAATCCATGTTTAAGTACTTCTTGGAAGCATCAAGGGTGGCAAAACTGCAGAGTATATTAAGGATTTGGCATTTTACAATGTTCATCAATAAGAGTGGCTTGACAGCACCAGTACTCACCAAAGCGGTCGAGTCATAAAAGGCGTAACTGTTGAGGGAATAAACAAGAATGCGAACAGCATGCTGACCAATCTGCCTGCAGTATATGTCCATGACAGTACTGATATGTCCTGCCCTAAATTGAAGATTCAAGTCTGGGCAGCCACAAAGCACTGTCAGTCGTACCTCCACGAATATTCATATCCTCAAATGATGATGGAACGCTACATATCAGTTCTAAATCTATTGGAGTTCCCCAGCATCATACATGCCAGTCATTCTTCAGCTAATTGAATTATTCCAATTGATATCAAAAAGCAACTGAAAGCACTGGATACTATAGAGGTTTGGGCACTGATAATATTCCAGAGTAGCACTAAAAACTTGTGCTCCATAACTAGCTATGTACCTAGCCAAGCACTATAGTTACATTTATCCAGCAGTATAGAAAATTGCACAGGTATGTCCCACATATAAAAATGACAAACTCTAAGAGTCTATTCTTGATCAGTAGAGTGACAGGTTGTTGGGGATAATCTGCTATCGGGGTACCTACATTGGGGCTAGGGAGGGGAGCACCATTATTAAAGCAGACACTGTCAGGTACCAGCTAAAACACAGCCATGTGAAGTAAACCCAGCCACTGCAGGACTGCCTGCCTGGGGCCACATTCCTTGGGGATTGGAACATGTCCGTCAGTTTCAGATCATCCTGTTACAATCTCATTGTTAATTAAGGAAACCGGTAACTATCGGATAGTGTAAATCGCACCGATACTACACTTGATTGATAAAGTACTTGCTAATGCCTCCGCTGACGTCAAACTCATTCAGGTCCTGTGTTAAATGATAATACCTGTATATTCAACTATGGAGAACTATTGTGAACGCCCAGACAGCCAGACGCATGGCAATGAGGAAACCCTTCCAAACAATAAACTTTTAAATTACAAGATCGGAAACTGCTGAACCCAGGATGTCTGCCCATTGTTCAGCACAGCAGGAGCTGGACAGGTATCTAGGGGCAGCCAATAGAGACACTAATCCCTTCACAGACAGGTGAACCGACCAATGAGAGATCCGAACTAGGGGAACCTGACCGGGAACTCGAGGAAGCGCGAAGTATAACTGCTCCAGGACCGTAGAGGAAGACAGAACGCCTTCTCCAACGAATTGCATGCCTTTGAATTCGTTGTATAGTTTGCCAGTCTTGATTCTGTAATAAACGGTGTTTTTGCTCCAAACTCTAGCCGGTGTGATCTCTCCTTCCAAAAGAACACGTGGAGACGAGACTCTACGGGTCCGTCCCAACAAGGTGGTGTCATCAATATTGCCATCAAGTGGCCCCTGCTTAGGAACCACCTTACATTTAAGTTTGAGTTTGGTCAGAATCACTCAGCTCCTGATCTCATTACAACCTTGACTCAAACATGGATTAAAGTGATAAGCTCCTAAAATGCGGCAATAGCAATAGAGTTCAACATTAATGCAACATTTTACTGAGTATAACTTCAAGGAATCTTAGCAGAACCACAGCAAATGGGAATCTCTCCATTGGTTGGATTCATACATAGCACAAAAGATGATGTTTGTGATTACAGGAAGTCAATCATCTCAACAGGAGTTCCTGATGCTAGTGTCCTAGGCCCAACCATCTTTAGGGCATGATCTTCCTTCCATCATATGGTCAGAAAACATGATGTCTGCTGATGGCTACACAATGTTCAGGAATCCTCAGACACTGAAGCAATCCATGTCCAGGTCTTACTGCACTTGGACAATATCCTGATTTGCGCTGGCAAGTGTCAAGTAACATTCACACCACACTAGTGTCAGGCAATGACCATCTCCATTAAAAAAAACCATTACCCTTGACATTCAATAGCATTACCATTGCTGAAATAGTCATTATCAACTTCTTGGGACTTATCACTGACAGTAAAGTAAACCAAACCATATATGAATACATTGGCCACAACAACAGATCAAAGGCTAAGAATCCTGTGGCAAATAACTCACCTCCTGACTCTCTATAGCCTGCCCAGCATCTATAGGGAACCTCATGAAATGTTCTTCACTTGCCTGGATGAGTGCAGCTCCAACCATATTCAAGAAGCTTGATCATATCCAAGACAAAGCAGTCTGCTTAATTGGCATTACAATCACAATCATTCGTTCCATCCACCACTGACATGCAATAACAGCGTGACAGCACCTTCTAAGCTCATGACCACCATCTTCAAGGACAAGGCGAGTAGATACACGGGAACACCAGTGCACCCAAATTCTCCTCCAAGCCATTCATCAGCCTGACTTGAAATACATTATTGCTCCTTCACTATTGCTGAATCAAAGTCCTGGAACTCCCTCTCTTAACAGCATTGTGCATTTACTGACGCCAAATTGTCTGTAGTGGTTCAAGACAGCAGCTCAACACTACTTTCTTGACTACAGTTAGACGTGCACAATAAAAACTGGCGCTGCCTGCAAATCCCACAACCCTCAAAAAAGCCAAACTAAATCCATTAAACTAAACAAACTTATGTATTTTTAATCTAGATAAGAGTAATATTTCAAACTAATTAGGTTTTAAAGTTTAAACAAAATACAACAGAGATGACACAGATGTTTTGTAGCCGCAGAATGAGTGAGATGATGGACACTAGTGACACACTACATCTACACAGCAAAGATTTGCAGGTCAAGAAGATATAGTTTAGAGTGAATAAGCTGAAGTCCAAGCTTCAAGCACACAGGGAATATTATCTAGATGCTTTGTTCCAGAAGGCAGTCACCCCTGTAGGTTAAGCACTTGAGATGTCATCCGTTATAGGCGACAGGAAGGCATAATGAGGAATAAGGTACATATAAAGATCCAAAATTTAACACTTAAGGAGCCTCAGCCTAATAGTTACCTAATAGCACTGTATTACAAGAAGCCAGTGATGTGGGACAGTGAGAAAGTATGCAGCCGAGTCAGGGAACGTATTAGGAAGATTGGATACTCTTTCTCAACTTCAGAGAAGGATGAGTCCTGAACACTACACTCCCTGCCTGCTGCAAGGTTAGTGCCATCTCTTTGGGGTCAAAGAAAACTCGAGGTAAAAGGAAAGACTCGGTCATCATGGTCCACATGGGCACCAAGGCCACAAATTAAGAAAGAAAGTGGTGTACATTTTAATTTAGTCCCCAAGATAAATAAATTTGAGAAAAGAGCAAACAGGTATAAGGCAAATAAGATCAAAGTTGAATGCATGATTCAAAGATCTGTGGGGGAAGAAATGGATTTAAATTCATGTGGCACTGAAAAACAGTTAGATGTACCATTGGGAAGGACAATGCATGAATCAACTTAATCTTAAAGGGTGGGGGAGAAGAGAAATAGGAGTAGTTGTGTGTTTGTAGGACTTAGGTGAAGGAAATTATAAATCTAAAGATAAAGGGAAGGTAATTGTGCATAGAAATGATATGGATAATGATAACCAAGAGTCTGACAGGAAGGAACAGAACACATTACTGTGCTCTCATATTTATAATACAAAACTAAAGGTTTTCTATCAGAATGCCTGCAGCATTTGTGACTAGATAAACCGATGGCTTAATTAGATGAGGATGATTAGATAAAATTACATAGTCGGGGTTGAAAAATTATCAGTGTTCAATGGTATTTGACATTTTGGAAGAGTAGGTTATTAGTTTAATTGCCAAAAGGCAAGATTAGTTTGACCTTGCCCCGGAAGATTAATATATAAGATCAGCTCGAGTGAAAATTAGAAATGGCATGGGAGAGAAGTATACGGAAGGATCTAGTGTATAGGTTCCCTAACTGTAGCTACCTTGTAGGACAGAGTATCAATCAAGAAATACTAGGGCTTGTAAACATAATGGACAATTTCACATTGAGGGAGAGCTTCGACTATGTGTTCAAGAAAGGATCTTGAGTAACGTGCTAATTCAATAAAGGTAATGATAAAGGAACGAAGACAGAGTTAGTTAAATTAGGTTGAAAAAACATGTTAATAAGGTAAGAGGAGAACCGTACAAACCATTTAGGTTATGTTTTATAACTGTCAAAGATATTCTGAGGAACAAACACAAAATTGAACAAAAATGTTGCATGAGTTAGTAGTAAACAATAAAATCATTGGCTTCCAAATTTTACAGAAATAACTATTAAAAGAGAGGAAACAGAGCATAAAGTAACAAGAAATATAAAACAAGTGGTGCAAGCATCTGCACTGCAAGAGAAAGTAACACTGAAACATAAAACAGAGAAATACAGGGAAACATGAAGAACAAGCATTTAGTTCTTGTCACCAAGGTAAAAACCACTAATTGCTTTCCAAATATAGTGGAATATCAAAGAGCAAAAGGGAAGACGACACGTAAAATAATCACTATCACTTGAAAAAACCTCACTAGGTTAATTAATTGGACCAATGGCCATCCAGTTCCATGGATCAGATAACCTATGTACCAGGGGTCTTAAAAAAAATTAACTACAGAAATATGTTGGGAGCATAGCTTGCAATCTTTGAACATTCTCTAGACTCTACAGATGCCCCAGCAGATTGAAAAACTGCAAATGTAATACTCTTTTAGATTAGATTAGATTACTTAGTGTGGAAACAGGCCCTTCAGCCCAATAAATTCACACCGACCCACCGAAGCGCGACCCACCCAAACCCATATCCCTACACTTACCCCTTCACCTAAAACTACAGGCAATTTTAGCATGGCCAATTCACCTAACCTGCACATTTTTGGATTGTGGGAGGAAACCAGAACACCCAGAGGAAACCCATGTCGACACAGGGAGAATGTGCAAACTCCACACAGACAGTCACCCGAGACGGGAATTGAACCCGGGTCTCTGGTGCGGAGAGGCAGCAGTGCTAACCACTGTGCCACCCACTCTTAATCATAATGAGAGGGAGACGCAAAACAAGGAAACAGAAGTCAATTATTCTGACATGAATTCCAGAATTTTTATAATGATATTATTAATCAAACAATACTAGGGCATTTAGAAAATCATTATTTAAAGAGGTGGAATCATTGTGGGTTTTGTGAAAGGACAAGATCATATATCTTTCAGGTTCATGGTGCAGGCTTGAGTGGACAAATGGCTTACTCCTATTTCGTGTGCTTTCAAATGTAGGAACATTGGCTTGTTACCACTGATCAAAGTTTGGGAGAGGATTTGTAGCTCGAGTGCTCGTTGTTGTTGTTGTGGTTCTGTTCGCCGAGCTGGGAATTTGTTACCACTGATGTTGATGAAATAATTCTTGGCAAGACAACACAAAAGCTGGGAATTGTCCTTTAACATTGTTACACGAGGTTATGTGAAATAGCAGCAATTATTTTGTGTTCAAAGTCTGTTAGTGATTTACAAGTTTTACACAGGTAGTTTAATGTGTATTTAATATTGCTGTATGATTACCTTTAATTGTAAAGTATGTAAAACAATAAGATTTGCTTCAGTGAGTTCAACACCTGAAGCAAGATTTTAATAATTAATTTCAGCTCTCTGCTTAGCTCCTGAAATGTCACTCGTAATACAATGTTGTACTCACTGAGAAGCACATTGAGTTTTGATATTAGTTCAGTGCTATGAAAGAAAACTGCAATAAAAATTGAATAGTTTTAGAAAACTGTATGCATTTACGGAGAAACCTTGATTATCCAGCATTCGATTATCCAAATTTCGTATTATCCGGATAAACTGTGTTATCTGGCATTTGATTATTTGAACAAAATACTCCCCGCCCGTGTCATTTGATAATCCTCTATATACCCATACTGTCCCAATAAAAATAAAACTGTTAATCCAAATATAGCAGAGTTTCTCACCTGTATTTGTGAGGCATGCAGATCCATGGTGATGATGTGATCTGCCCCAGCCACAGACAGCATGTTAGCAACTAATTTTGCTGAAATAGGAGCTCGACTCTGAAAATAAGACCAATTGAGTATTACAATCAAATCTCAGGCAGTGGTGTACAAACTGAAAAATAATTCTGATGTGTTTTAGACATCCTATCCAAAAATATTGTTGGCATTTATTTCATAAAGCACCTGTTTTAGATATTTAATTACAGTATTTTCAGGAAATTATGAAAAAGTTGATTTTAGTTTCCTGTTCAACTGTAAGTGCCATTATTGGGGGTCTGATAACAATGAGTAAACTCCAAGTTTTACCATGACTGAGAAAAATGGTAAAACTTTAGGAGTACGTTATTGTGAAAAGAAAAAAACAACCTCACCTTCCCCACTTCCTCCACCCTATGCACTCTTTGATATGCTCAGCTATGCCATTCCCCTCCGTAGCCTTTCTTCTTCTATACTGCTCAAATAGGGCAAATCATGCTGTATTCCATCTTTAGCTATTTAAATTATGTAGACAGCATCATCAGAGGCTTTTCATCACTTTACCTGGTTAATTTTGGAGTTTGAGACTTTTATGCCTCATCATTTAATGGGAATAAGGCTGATTTCTGACCAACTTGCATTTTTGCCCATTTGCCTTATAACATTTGGCTACAAAAGTTAGTTTTGAAAAACGAAGTCTCAAAACTGTACTAGCTTTGTGTGGAAAACTGTTTCCCATTTCATTCCTGAAAGATTTGAATAATTATGGTCCTTTGTTCGAGATTCACCCCAGTGACCAGAAAGGGTTTCTCCCAGTCCAAACTCTCTCTTCCCCTTTTACTGTGAATACTTCAATCAAATCAAGGAATACAATCCTAGCCCGTTTTAACCTCACCTTGTGTCTTAACCCTTGAGTAGGAGTGTCTTACAGTACTTTCAATCCAAGATCAACATAACTTTCATAACATTTGATGCTCAGACCTGCTTGTTCCTGTTAATGTCACTTAGTACTGTGCAAAGCTAAATATGAATTCTATCCAACTGTACTATAACATTTTAAAAATTAGATTTAGATTAAAGGTCTGAATTCAGTAACCTTAAAAATTATTTTTTGTACTTGTTCATGTTATCTAAATGTTTTTATGTACCTGAATTCAGATCACCCATTCTTATGTCATTAGAAATCAAGTTGCAAGACATTCTGTCCATTGACTGAATAGTGAACAGTTGTAAAATGTAAATGTAAATAGTTGTATTTGCAACTCAGATGCTTGAAAGATACCATTAGCTGCAACTTGCAAATTGGTGTACTTGCCCATTATCTGTTTCTTTTCCCTGCCTTCAATCAAATTTCTAACCAGGTTAATAATTTGTTTTAAATTTTAGCATCAACATTTAGCTAACAGTCACATATGCTGAACTTTAACAAATATCTCCTGCAAGCTCATAATGAACATCCACAGGCATTCCCCTTTCCAATATTTCAGTCAACTCTTTGAAATACTCAAATCTGATTCATCAGGCATGACCTATCCATTACAAATTCATGTTGGTTCTCTAATCAGCTAAATGTTTAAGGTCATCCTATTTTGAACTATAGGCTTGTAACTTCCTGACAAGCGATTTTAAGCTAATTAGCCTAAAATTCCATTGTTTTCCTATCACTTTTCTTAAATATTAGGTTGTAAAATTGTGTAGTGTGAAGGAACAATTCTCAAATCAAGAATTTCTGAAGAATATATTTAAGATTTCTACGACGATCTCCCCATTTCTTTTTAAATGGTTGGAAACCATCTGGCCTTGGGGGTATCACTCTTTTATCCCTTGAATCTTCCTCATTTATATGCTTTGTCAGATTCCACTTGATGACATGTGACAGTTGGTCAAATACCACTTCCTTGCTCCACAACCACCAATCCAGCCTGAATTATGCTAGCAAGTTTTAGTCACCCATTCATATCTATCCTTTTTAACTCTCATTACTCCTTTTTCCCGCTCATCAACTCCTATTTAAAATTCTCACGCTAGCTTCATGCTAACCCTAAATAATCTCTTAACATGAACCGGAAGTACTTTTAACTCAGAGCATAGATCCTACCTTGTCCTTCTTATCTTGTCTGGCGTATGGGAAGCAGGGTATGACTGCAGTGACACGGCAGGCTGAGGCAATCTTGCAGGCATTAATCATGATGAGTAACTCCATTAAATTGTCATTGATTTCTCCACAACCACTCTGTACAATGTAAACATCTTCACCCCGTACGCTCTCGCCAATCTCCACGCTGTTGGGTAAGGGTAAGAAATTAAATTAATGAAATTTTCTTTTGGTTACCCAAAGGACAGTGCATTACAAACTGCTAACAGCATACACAAAACATTTGACATCATACTGGCATACCTGAAAGGAGGCTGCAAAGACGGAGGGGGGGGTGGAATTAAAATTTTAAACATGACCAGGTCAGCAGTGCCCAACTGCAAGCGCCCAAACTATCCCTGGCTATATATCCAAGGACTGTCAACTTTAGCATATGTATCTCTCTCACACAAAAACAACCAAGCAATCCATCACCATATTTAGCTGGAACAGCTCAAATTCTCTGATTCTGCTCTGATGATAGTCCACAACTGCAACCCTAGCTCTGAACTTCCACCTATTCTAGGTTCTCCACCAATGTCTTGCATGCTCTGTAACCATGACGCTTGCCTTATCTGTTAATCCCTGTTTCTTTGAACAGCTAGCTACCCCTCTGAGTTGGGTCTCAGAAACCTATAAAATTTAACAGGACTAGATGGGATAAACATGGATGTTCCTGACGACCAGGGAGTCCAGAACAAGAGTCACAGTCAAAGGTTATGAAGTAGGCATTTAGGACTGATGAGCAGAAATTTCTTCACTCAGAGTGGTGAGTCTGTGGAATTCTCTGCCATAGAAAACAGATTCAGCCAAGATACAATGTTTTCAAGATGATAGATACAGTTCTTGGGGCAAAGGTTATCAAATAGTATGGGAAAAATGGGAACATGGTACTAAGTTGGATGGTAGAGCAGGCTCAAATGTCCAAATGGCGTCCTCCTGCTTGTTTTCTGATTATATGTCTCCACATTTCTATGTCACCTTCCTCCCAGGTACTGTACCTTTCTACCACAAAACCCCCTCAAATTCTGTTTTTGAAACTAATATTCCAACCTGAACACAAAAATTGTATTCGTACAGAAAATGGTGCATCAGAGGTTTAGTTAAAAAATAAATGGGCAGAGACAAGAAAAAAGGAAATATGGTGAGTGGTGATCAAGGATAGGTAAATATTGTGGATTTCAGGGTAGTAGCGCTGGAAATTAACATCGCTGAAGAAAGTAAGAAAACAGGTGGTGGTTGCAGCGCTGGGAGATGTCTATATGAAAGGGCAAAGCAAAGATCATGATAGTTAGTCAGCCATGTTAGTGGTGCAGGAACTAATGTAGATTAGGAAAGAATGGAATGTTGGGGATAAGCAACCTGGATATGGAGTAGCACAGTGTGGGATGAGCTGAAGTTTATGCAAGATGAAGGAATGAAGTATACAGCCTTGGAAAAAGGTCAAATTTAGAGGTAACAGAACAGTCCATGTGAGTTTTAGTAGCAGATAGCCTATTACAGAAGTTGGAAGTAGGCCTAACATTTTCTGGAACAAGAATGAATTGCATTGGAAATTTCCCCATTCCCTGTTGAAATTTTTCCATTCTGAACTAGCAAAAGCAACTTGCATATAACACTGTCAACATAACAGCAAATCAGGATTCTCAGCCAGTCCAACTAATAAATTTCTCCCACTACACAACCACAAATGACTAAGTTTTAGTTTAAATCCTATACATAACCTAACAGTATTTTACATGTGATAATGAATATTTGTAGCTGTCTTATTCAGTTTTCATAAACAAAATAAGTAAACGATCAAAGTATTCTGTTCTCTGTAAAGTTCAGATCATCTAGAACCCTACTACCTATCTTCCAAGCCGCACTCTCCTATTCATCATCATCCCAATATTTGCAGGTTTACACTGGCACATAATCAAGGCAATATCTTAATTTTAAAATTCTTATCCTAGTTCCCAAAATTTCTCCCTGGCCACACCCTATTTCTGTAATCTTTTAAATTCCCAAAACCCTCCATAACATCTGCACTCATCACATTCCCGCCTTCTGAGCTTCCAGATTTTAGGCACTCCATGTTGGTGGCCGTGACTTCAGTTGCCCAAACCCCAAGCTCAAGGAAATCCTCCATCATACTATTGCAGTTCAGACTCAAAGACACGCCTCAAAATCTACATCTCTCACCAAACTTTTGGTCATCGCACTGAATGCCCACTTCTGAGGCTTGATGCAACCTTAAAAATATGCAATGCTATGAAGCACTAGAAATGATTTATGTTAATGACACAATACAGATAGAGCAACACGGTGGCTCAGTGGTTAGCACTGCTGCCTCACAGTTCTAGGGATCAGGTTCAGTTCCAACCTCGGGCCACTGTCTGTGTGGGTTTCCTCCAGGTGCTCTGGTTTTCTCCCACAACCCAAAGATGTGCAGGTTTGGTGAATTTGCCATGCTAAATTGCCTATAGTGTTCAGGGATGTGTAGGATAGGTGCATTAGTCAGGGATAAATATAGGATAATTGGTAGGGGAATGGGTCTGGTGGGTTACTCTTCAGAGGGTCGGTGTGTACTTGTTGGACCTGTTTCCACACTGTAGGAATTCTATGATATGAATCTGCTGTAATCAGAAGCCATTTATATTTAGATCCTAGTTACTTAACTGTCTATAAATAGTATGCAAGTAAGCTTTAGCTTATACCTGTAACAGTTGACCTTTTGTTTACTCACTTTAGAAATATAAGTACATGATTGCTGCTGCATAGCAAAGTCTTTTAGATCCAGACATGATTCAGATGGGAGACATGCAAAGACAAAATTGACAACTGTACTACTGAATGTTCAACTGCAACTGAGAAAATGTTCAATCCTCCCAAAATTGCATTTTGCTGAAATTCTGGTGTGAGCATTGCAAATGGCCCAGGTCAGAAGTGATGTCAGAATTGAGTAAGGCTCTGTCGTGCATTTAATGACACAAAACATTCTCTCCTCGATTCTAAAGCAGTACAGTAAGAAAAAGATGTAATTTCTTTAAAATGTATGCTGATCCTGTAATTATTTTCATGAAGGACTTTCAAGAGATTGCATAATTTTTAATTTGAATTTTCCTAAATAATAAGAAACACAATGTTGGTCTGCTCACTGAGCTGGAAGGTTCATTTCCAGATGTTTCGTCACCCTGAAGATGTTACCCAGTAGGGTGACGAAACGTCTGGAAATAAACCTTCCAGCTCAGCGAGCAAACCTACATCCAGCACCTCACCTCAACCTGAGCTACAAATCTCCCCAAAACTCACTAAGAAACACTGAGCTAACACTGACGTGGCTAACCTTGTCCTGGATGCATTTACAGCAGAACGAAAGTTAAGACAGAAATTATGAGACAAGATACAGACACAAGAACAGAATAAAAGTGAACTGGAGGCTAATGGGAATCAACTCACAGATACAAAACAGAAAATAGGCAGAGGATCATAATTCTTGTGAGTACTAGTTTTTCAGGAAAAGGTCAGTTTTTCCAGTTTGGCAAAAATGGAGACAGGAGCGCTTGGAAGCACTGTTTGAGTGAAACAAAGTGTTATTAGCGTATTGACTAAAACAAAATTGCGAAGAGCTACACCAGGACTCTGGCCCCTAATATATCTAGCACTAAAAATAGTCTTTTACCAAGCTTGGCAGCTAGGTAGTGCCATATATGCTAAGGGAAAATGTTTGTGGTTTTGGAAGTCATTTCTTTGTTGTAGCAATTATTTAAAAGTGAGGTTTAATTGGCCTGTAATTCTATCGCTAAATTTACATTGGTTTCAAAAAGTTGGTTTTAAAAGTAAATGTTACAAAAATGAAATTATCTTGATAGTTTCTCGGGTGGAGGCAGAAAAGAAGATCATTCAAGAAATTTGGTTATTTTAGTGAGTTTTCCCTGTGACCATAATAGTGTAAATGACACACTCTCTTTGCCAACAGTTAGTATTGCTGTTAACTTTAAAAACAACCATGAAAGCGAGTTTTGAACTCTTATTTCTGACTATTGCAAGAAAGTCAAAAATCAATGGGAAAGTTATTCACCAGAAAGCATCACTCATTATGGGTCAAACAAGACTCTCCTTGAACTTCTAGTTTTAGAAGTAGAAACATGATTTACCACCCTTTATTCTGTCAGTTCTCAAAACTTCAAAAGATTTGGTTTTCAATCAAGACAGTCTGAAACACGAATTGAGATAAAAAGAGCGAACAAGAATACAACAAGCCATTTAAAATCAGCCAGGGTCAGCACACTTGTATGAAAATTTCTTGGAACGTCAAAGGTTGACAGTAGCATCTCCTTTCAAATCTAAGCATTAAAGCCATTTAAAATCAAAATTAGAAACTCAATTTAGTTCATTTAATTTTGATGATGTTTAGGCTGTTACAAAGGGCACAAAAGGCTTCATTACATCAAACCCTACCTCTAAACTTTTAAGTAAGCTGCATTCAATGTGGAATATTCTCTGAATATACCCATTAGAGTTGTGCAAGAACAAATTAATAAAAAAGGTGCCTATGTTTGATTCTTTCAGTTGCAATTGTTCAACTGAAATAGTCACTGCCCAGCCAGTGAATGACGGACAAAATCCATTACAGAAAGAAAATTTATGATAGGATATGGAAATCTTCTGAGGGGAGAGATCGAACTAACTACATTTTAAGGAAAATGACTTTCATTAATACAAATTCCAAAGGTTATACTGCTTTCATCTCACTTAATATCTCAATTTATTTTCTATGCCGGATCTCATTCTATGCAAATTAGCACCCAGCTGTCCAGGAATATCCAAGCATTAATGCACACATAAATGTTAATGCTGATTTACCTACAAGCACTTTTTAACTCACCCATCACATGCAAAGTTCAGCAATATGATTCTTAATTCCAGTTTACCAACTTCAACTGTTCTTTTTTCTGGCTCTGAATACTAAATGCCTCATGAACTATGTAATTAATGGTTAAACTAAAATCCCAGTAAACCAAAGGGCATATCTGATTAATTTACATAAACAAAGAATTTGTACAAAATGGTTTGGCACTGAAAGATATTTACGTACTAGCATAATTTCAAAAGCTTGCCTTAATCTGTCTCCAGAACTCAAGACTGAATTTTCACAGACTTTAACTATTGCACTTAATGACGAGAAATGTGGGAAAGTACACCGAGATTGAAAAAAAAACCCTGATTCACAGGAGGAAAAATAAATCTGATTTTCTCAAAGTTTCAAAGGTAGGTTCTAAATCACACGAATAAGTATCAACTATGTTATTTTCATGTATTTGCATATAATTAATATTGCCTAATTTTTATGTAGTTTGTAATTCTCTTAAACAGTACCGAGAAACTAGACAAAGCCAACTCTCGTATGAAAGTCCGAACAATTACTTGCCGCAAAACTCACCATTTGCTTCTCAGGATCTCCATCTTAAGATCCATTCAACAACATTGCATTGTGTGCTCCATGAGCAGCGATACCTCCATCCACCGTCTATGAAATTAGCATCCGCAACACATCAGCTTCACCATATCATTATGGGTGACCTCAGACTAACTCATAATACGCTTCAACAATTTGCTACTGTACTTTGGAAGTCAAATTTATCCTAAATTGCAATGATCCCACCACTCTGCACACAGACATATTTCATGCATCTAAACAGGATGTATTTTATAGCTCTGAGGTTTACTTTATTTGGATTCATTCACTTCATGTATACTTGGAAGCTCTCAGCATCTGAGGTGC
This sequence comes from Hemiscyllium ocellatum, assembly GCF_020745735.1. Taxonomy (NCBI): domain Eukaryota; kingdom Metazoa; phylum Chordata; class Chondrichthyes; order Orectolobiformes; family Hemiscylliidae; genus Hemiscyllium; species Hemiscyllium ocellatum. The sequence goes on along the minus strand of NC_083411.1, from coordinate 97,631,383 downwards.
TTTGTCTCTTAGAGCTCTCGTATGCTTGTGTGTGCACTCACTATGAGAGGTTGAAGTGGTTCTGGATTGAAGGCAATGCAGGTTTAACAGCTTCCTATCTGTTCTGGAGGCTATCTCCACCTGGGTATTGTGCAAAAGATTAAATGAGGCAAGTGAAGTGGCCACTCTGTTTTGCATAAATGATCATCTCATTTTTTACAATCACAGATTCCCCCTTGCTAAACTCTGTTGCTCCCATCCCAGTTTCTATGATACCAGTTGCCTAAAACCTTGTGCCAGTTCATACGGAATGTCACTGAACATTGGCCAAGATCATCCAATGAGAAGGAAATAATTGCAGCACCATACACTGGAGATGTGTAGAGGTCCTACTGCAGCTGACTTCCTGGATACTTCTATTTCTATTTTAGGGCGGCATGTTGGCTCAGTGGTTAGCACAGCTGCATCACACCCTGGTTCAATTCCAACATCGGGTCACTCTCTATGTGGAGTTAGCACATTCTCCATGTCTGTGTGGGTTTCCTCAGAGCGCTCCAGTTTCTTCCCACAATCTAAAGATGTGCAGGTCAGGTGAATTGACCATGCCAAATTACACAGTGTTCAGGGATGTGTCGGTTAGGTGCATTAGTCAGGAGTAAATAGGGTAGGGGAATGGGTCTGGGTGGGTTACTTTTCAGAGGGTCAGTGTGGACTTGTTTGGCTGAAGGGTCTGTTTCCACACTATAGGAAATCTATGATTCTGAGGCAATTCCCAATTAGGAAATTAGCTGGTGGCTTCAACACTAGAGAAAAATCTCCCAAGTCTGAATTAAAGTCAGAGTTCAAATTCCTTTTTATCTGAGTAATTATTAAACTAAATGAGGTCAGTTAGCTCACTTGGTCATAGAGCTGGTTTGTAATGCAGAATAGATGGGAAAACAGCATGGGTTCAATTCCTGCACTGGCTGAGGTTGCCATGAGGCACTGGCCTTCTCAATCTCTCTCCTTGCCTGATGCAATGATGACCCTCAGGTTAAACCACCAGCCAACTCTCATGAGAGAGCAGACCAATGGTCTGATTGGACTATGAGAACTTTAACATTTTACTCAGATAAAGTTAGGGGAATTAAAATCTGTTCTAAATCCTGGTCAACTATTAAATCAATACCTCCCCGCACCTTCAACTCGCTGCTGACTTTCTGCTGAAGCCCCAGCCCAGAATGACCCAACTCATCCCAGATCTCAAATTTTACATCTGTCCAAGACTTGACCTTATTCTTCAACTGCAGCCTCATCCCAGATCCCTCATCCCTCTCTCAGGTCCGAACCCATCCCACCTACTGCATGCATGCCCAAACTGCCACCTGATTCCATCCTCCCCAACTCTTTTGGAGTGACCTATTGCCCACCTCACTGCATCTTCATACAACCACCTGACCCCCAATAGGACTTCTGATCCAGCCTAATTACCCCCGACTCCTTACAGACTCAACAACTGTCCCCCCCCCTCCCAACTCAGTCTCCATACCCTTAACGCTCTGCTGACCTGCAAGAAAACTGAATGCCTCAGGGGTAGGCTGGTGTGCTTTTGTCTTATAGGTGGAATGTGGAAGGTTTACATTATCATCCCTTGCCATTCAGAGATGATTGACATCTTCATCCCCTATACAGAAATCAATAAGAACATTATAACTGGAATTTGACTACTCCCCTATAATTACAAAAACCTACAATTCACACCAGATCTGGCCATTCAGGAATAATTTGCGTTACACTGTTTCTGGAGGTGAGGTGGTCACTGCACTGTATCTTGAGTGGCATGTGATTGTAAGGAGGTGTCTTGTGAGCATTACTGTGATGGAAAGATTTTGTATAAAGGAAGGACTTTTTCCATTGTTCAGAGTGTTTCTCCCTGGACATGCCTCGCAAGTATGGTGAAGAGTGTTCAGGGTTCCTCCAAAGCTTGTATTGTACTGTGCTTAATAAAATTTGGTTGCTTGTTCACAAAAATTGGAGTGTTGCAATTGTATCAAGTGTCTAAGAACCTCAGGAAAATAAGAGCTTAACACTCACCCAATCTCTAAGGCCACTTCAGCTAATACTCATCCATTTACTTGTCACCGTGCTCTCACCCACTGACCATGCCTAGCTCACTTATGCAATGAACACCCCATCATGTTTACTCACCAACACCACATCCCCTCATTTACCTTCCTTCCATAGTTGTGAAAATGGCTTCAAGGCCTTTAAATCCCTAAATACAGTATGAAATGACAAACAAAAAGGGGCATAGTCTCAATACTCATCCAATTTGCCACTGGCTGTGTGATTTCTGGACTATACTGAGAAGGCTCCTAGCCCAGAGGTTTGTATGGGGAAATCTTCTGTAAGACAATTCTGTATATTTTTGCCAACAAGCATCAGAAATATAGTGCTGATCCAAAAACTGGGCCAGTAACTGTTAGTTCGCGCATTTTTTGTTTTTCATCAGATTTGCTGAATCTGTTTTGTTTACTTTAGAAAACAGTGGCAGGATCGGACAAAGTCAGCATGCTCGACAAATGTACTGCAATTATTTGCAGCTGTAATTCAGTTGATTGGGGGAATCAGTGGCTGTTGTTTATTTGGATTCTCAGGAAGCTACTAACGAAAGTCCCACGTAAAAGATTAGTTATGAAACTAAAATGCATGCTATTGGGGATAGTTGAGATGGATAGAAATCTGGTTGGCAGACAGGAAACAAATAGCTTCAAAGCTGGCTTCTACAGTCATGTTGGATTATCTGGTCTCTATGAATTATAATTCCATTTAGCCTCTAAGTGCAACTCATCTGGAGAACTACTTTGCATTTGTAGTGTGTTCTTAAGGCACCATTTTATAGACTCAGAAAGCAATACAGTCCATCATGCCTGAAATAAACCATTCAAATCTCTGGATTATATATAATTCCCTTTTGAAAGTTTCAAATTGAATCCACAGTATATTATGCACATTTCTTATACAATATAGTATAAATCATATTTAAAATGTAGATGGTATGATAAATTAATTAAATGCAGTATATTGAGTATTTCATACATAGAAGGACCAGAAAATCAGCAATGCTACAATTATTAGTTAGGTGTTGAAAGGGAAATGAATCAGAAGAGTAAGAAATTGGTCTGAGTGAGCTTGAATAGAATGGAGGATAGAATAGGATACAGAAAAACTGCAAACTCCCTAGGAATGATGAAAAATTAGGATTAAGATGAGTAGTTCACTGTTGTGAAACAATCTAGGTCAGTACGCAGACAGTAATAATCTTTGAAACACCTAAATCCATGAGAAAAAGAGCTAAGTATAAAATGGATAACAGGAAGGGATTTGATGCAGCAAATTTGTCAAAGAGTCTAATGTTTCCCTTTGTAGCCTAGTCATCACTTGCACAGCAAAATGACTGGGGCAGTCTGCATCATAGCCACTTCTACAACACAAAGTTCAACTGCAGGATGACTTGTGTAGTTCCTAAATTAATTCAGTATGCTGTAAGTATTTTATTCCCAATGCAGACACGCATGGAACATGGTGATTTAGAAATGCATCACCTGTACACTATTTACATAGCCCGAAGCATAAGTATTCTTAGTGCATTTCTGTATCGCTCAAGGTCAAGTGAGGTTTGTAATTTATTTAAGTACATTACATCACTAATTTTCAGATGCATCCATCCATGTAAAAATTCCCTTCTTGATGACTGCAGTAGTATCAAGTACACCAAAGTTTAAATATTCCATGACTGATCATGTGGAATATATTTGGAGGGATGCATCAATATTCATTCAAAATAGTTCATTTAATATGAAGAACTGTTGGTGCATTTTAAAGCCAGAATGGCTTGAAGTCATTAGAATGTCAATGAAATATCACTGAAGTACTTAAAATGTAAAAGTGAAAACGTCACAGTGCTTCCAGGGGACTATAGACTGCTCACTCTTTGGAGAGAAATAGCTACTGAATTTACCTAAATGGTCACCAAGCCTCAGGCAAGCTCGAGAAAGTGGGGCCTTTACAATGACTTCAACTGGTTTTAGAGTTAAAAATCGCACTGCACCTCTATCACAGATCAACCAACCAGACAACTGAGCTAATGTTCCCTTTTGAAAATTAGGGAATTTGGGTCCAGTACTTTTTCTGGCCCTACTGCATTGTGTAAACTTCTTCCCTACATGGCACCTACTGATTCTTTTGTCAATTATCTTAAAATTTGCCTCCACTGGCTGCTGACTCTTCTGATGCTCCGAAAACTAGTGCTTCCAAATACACCTATTGGACTATAACCTGGTGTTGTGAGATTTTCAAACTTTGTACACCCGAGTCCAACACCGGCATCGCCAAATCATGACAAAATAAACAATTTTTCCTTAATTGCTCTATAAAAATATGTTTTAACACCTCTGTCAAATGTCTCCCTTTATCTTCTCAGCTTTCCAAGTCTTTCATCCCTTGTATAAGTTTAATAACTGCTATTTCCCATCCAAGTCCTTGACATTATTTGTCAAGCAGGTGCTCAGCTAACAGTCTGTACATCATAAACAGAAACAGAAGTTGCTGGAAAAGCTCAGCAGGTCTGGCAGCACCTGTGAAGAGAGATCATAGTTAACGTTTCGGATCTGGTGATTCTTCCTTAGAACTAATGGTAGCGAGAAAAATGTCAGTTTATATGCAGACGATTGCGGGGGGGGGGGGGGGGGGGGGGGGGGGGGGGGGGGGGGGGAGGAGAAAGAGAGAGGGTAAGCAGTAAATGATAGGTGGGGATAGAGCCCAAAGAGAGAGAAGAACAGTTGTTCAAAGGAGTGGATGACTATCTGGCTGGAAGGGTTACTAGCTGATCATGGAGACTGTTAATGGCTAACAATTGGTGGTGTGTAATGGATGACAATGTGATAACAAGGCCTGGCATGTGTGGGAGGGGGCTAGAATATGCAGGAAGTTCAGGTCCGAAAATTACTGGACTCTATATTGAGTCTGGAGATCTGCAGGGTCGACAAGTGGAAAATGTTCTTCCAGCACACCAACCCTTTGTTTACTCCTTACCCACCCACCCCCATTCTATCTTCTACATATAAATCGATATTTTCTTAGCTACCTGGTTTTGCTTCTGATTTACAGCATCTGCAGTTCTTTCAATATTTCATATTGGTTTGGAATTTAATTTTGTTCATTGGCCAGAACTAACAACTCTAAGGTATTTGAAAAGTCTAAAATACTATATAAATCTCATTGCTTCTGAAAAGGAACAACATTTATATGGTAAATACTAACTTTATATGCATGTTTAAAGATAAAATACTGCAGATGCTGGAATCCAAGGTAGATAAACAGAAAGCTTGAAGAACACAGCAAGCCAGACAGCAGTAGGAGATGGAGGTCAACGTTTCAGGTGTAACGTTTTTTCAGGACTGGGGTAGGTGTAAGGGAAGCTGCAGTTTTGGGGGGGTGAAGTAGGGATTGGTTACCACAGGTTTAGGGTATGACCTGGCTGGTCAATGGGAGGAAAGAGTCCATTTAGCAGCTGGAAGGAAGGGTCAATCAGAGGGGAATGGGAAGGGAGATTATTTGAAATTAGAGAACTCAAATGTTGAGTCCTCCGGGCTGTAGGCTGCCCAGGTGGAGATGGGGGTGTTGTTCCTCCAATTTGTGGTCTGGTTCACTGTGGCAATGGAGGTGGCCAAGTATGGTCATGTTGGAAAGAGAGTGGGAAGGGGAATTAAAAGGGGTGGTGACTGAGAGGTCAGGTTGGCCCGTGTAGCCGGCTGAGATGCTCAGTGAAACATACCCTAAAAACTGTCACAGTAATAATACTGATATATGCAAGGTTGGAATACTAGTGAACTGCCAATGCATTTCTTAAAAGGGAGGAACAGGATTAAGAATGTTTCATTTTGCCCTAAGTTAAAAATTACACAACACCATGTTATAGTCCAACAGGTTTGACTGGAAGCACTAGCTTTCGGAGCGCTGCTCCTTCATCAGCCACCTGATGTTGTGTGATTTTTAACTTTGTACACCCCAGTCCAACACCGACCTCTCCAAATCATTTTGCCCTATCCTTCAAAAATATCTTTTGCTTATAATATGATGTCTATTATCTCCCCAACCCTCCCTACTCAATGCCTTTCTAGCTAATCCCATTGCTTCAGCTCCACTTCTAAACATTTAGTCCTTTCATTCACATTTGATAGCATTATGCAAGCTTTCTGGTTCACACATTCTCTTTCTATTCTTATCCATACCGTTATGCTATACGCCCTCAAAATGTGTTTCTCATTCTCCTTCTGCAATTTAGAAAACCCCTAGTCTCCCTTCTACATTTGCATGCTAATACCAAATGGGGATTGTAGTCTTCTGCTTTCTTAGGCTAAAGTGGCCCAAGGTCTAACATGTGGGAACAAGCACTGCTAGCACTACATCCCAAGCGTGGTTATTTCCTTAGTTTGTGCTAACATGGAAATAGATAGGGAAACAGGATGACGCTATCTCTGTATCAGTCGAAGCAAACATTCAGAGATGCAGTATAGCTTTACCTTCATCTTTATTCCAGGCCCTGGAGGGAGGGAGCAAGAGAGCAAATGCCCATGTGCACAGAGACACGAGTTCTCGGTATTCTCTCAAACAGCAGATTCTTAAGGAATTATATAGTCACTTACAGGGAACAGAATCCAAATAAGGCAACATCTGTAATGGTTCCCCCAATTAATATAATCAGTGAACATCAACAGTAACGGTTAAGTCATCTGGATTTCACAATGGATGTTCCTCACCTCGTTAACTGGCATTATACAATGGATGTTCTTTACCTCGTTAACCCACTACCCTTGCCTCCAGCACCTCATTGTTTACTGCAAGTTCTTTTCTGGTCAAAGTCATGCTACCTGAGCCTTTGTCACGCAACCCAGCACTTAAGTCTTTCCCTATGTGCTCATACCTTATATACTTTCTCAATAGCAGGACAAAATTCATGAAGAATCAATAAATCTTTTGAGGTTTTGTAGCTTTAACAGAGCAGCAAATCCAACTACAGGCTCTGAGACTAGCACTCAGATTTAGAGTGGCATAGGTTTTATTAGAGGTGAAAACAAGCTATTGACTGAAACTAAAGAAATTTAAATTAAGAAAAAAAAAACTGAAAACTTGAAAATTTAGGTCAGATACCATCTGTGGACAGAGGAAGGCAAGACTAATGATCATCCACTTTAATTGTTAAAAAGATTGGAACATAATAAATATTATGCCAAAAAAGGTGCTTTATGATTTTTTTTGTTTTTTTGATGATAGCCTGAGTTTAAGTATTCATAAATGGCAAGAACTTAAAACAGACTTTTGCTGCATAGTTGGAGTTCAGTTTAGGTAGTACGTATTCCACCCAACACTGTAGCAGGCTGAGTGCATATGAATGTAATACTTCAACAAACAGTCGCTTGGTGGCAGAGAATTCAAGCATTATTACATAAAAAAAGCCAACTACAACTTTTCCTAGCACTCATCAGAACAAATGCAAGAATGCCCGATTTCAAAGACAGCAAGAATTTATGCTGTGTGAAGAAAAGGGCTGATTGGTTAGCACTTCAACTCTTAGCACTACGACTTCATTTTCACCATCCAAATCATTAATATTTATTGTAAGGTATCGATTAGCTCAGTTGGCTGTATGGTTGATTTGCAATGCAGAGTAACCTCATCAGGATAGGTTCATTTCCCACATCAGCTGAAGTTACCACGAATGGCTCTGCTTCTCAATCATTCCCCTTGCTTGAGATGTGGTGATCCTCAGGTTAAACAAACACCAGTTATCTCTAATGAGGGATTTAGCCTATGGCTTGGTAGGACCATGGCAACTTTAATTCTGATTTTCCAAGTCAACACCTTCATCAATGAATCAGGGAACTATCAATCCCCCATGCTTTTGTTTAACTCATAAAACATGCAATGTCTGAACTATTTACTTGTCTTGTAGTCAAGAGTCCTGTATAGAAATATGGTAGCTTCTAACAGGTGCAAATAAGCCAGATTGTAAATCTTACTGAAAATCTAAAATGGAATATTTGTGCAATTCTTAGAATATTTGCTAATTTGTTGACTGCCATCCAATGTCACCATCACATCTAATATAATGTTAATGGCATATTAGTGAGTTTTGAGAAGTTTTGAGTTTTGTAGCTCAGGTTGAGGTTGCGGATATAGGTTTGCTTTTCAGACTTTCAGACCATAATAGGTAAAATCATCAGCGAGCCTCCAGATGGAACACTGGTGGTATAGCCCGCTTTCTAATTATGTATTTAGGTTTCCTTGGGTTGGCGATGTAATTTCCTGTGGTGACACCATTTCCTGTTCTTTTTCTCAGGGGGTGGTTTGTTGATAGAGTTCCGGTTGGAATGCCATGCTTCTAGGAATTCTCATGTGTATCTCTGTTTGGCTTGTCCTAGGATGGATGTATTGTCCCAGCTGAAGTGGTGTCCTTCCTCATCTGTATGTAAGGATACTAGTGAGAGTGGGTCATGTCTTTTTGTGGCTAGTTGACATTCATGTATCCTGGTGGCTAACTTTCTGCCTGTTTGTCCAATGTAGTGTTTGTTACAGTTCTTGCAAGGTATTTTGTAAATGATATTGGTTTTGCTTGTTGTCTGTATAGGGTCTTTCAAGCTGTTGTTTTAGTCTGTTAGCGGGTTTGTGGGCTACCATGATGCCAAGAGGTCTGAGTAGCCTGTGTCATTTCCGAGATGTCTTTGATGTAGGGGAGAGTGGCTCGGGTTTCTGGGTGTGTTTTGTCTGCATGTTGGAATTTGTTGCTGAGAAATCAGTAGTCTTGTTCATTTGGGGGGTAAGGGGTCTCAGGTGGTGAGGGGCAATGAGTTAGGGGTCACGGTACATGTTAGTACCGATGACACAGGCAAAGTGAGGAATGAGGTCTTGCATCAAGATTTCAGGCAGCTAAGAAATAGATGTAAAAAGCAGAACCTCAACAGTCGTGATCTCTAGCTGACATGCTAGCGAGTGTAGAAATAGGAAAATAGGACAAATCAGTGTGTGGCTCAAGAGATGGTGCAAGAGGGAGGGTTTTAGATTCGTGAATCACTAGATCTGTTTTTGGAGAAGGTGGGACATGTACAACTGGACAGTCTGGACCTGAACCACATTAGGGCCAATATCCTTGCAGGTCAATTTGCTAGTGCTTTTGGTAAGAGTTTAAACTAGACTGGTGGTGGTGGTGGTGGGGAGGGAAACACACAATTGATGAAATGGAGATACATCTACAGCAAAAGAAGCAAGTCACAGTGAGTTCAGCTATGTTGACTGTCAGGACAGTAATGCGAGGCTGGATGGTCTTTATTTTAAACATTCAGATCATAATCGGCTGATGAATTAAAAGTGTGGATTAACATATGAAAGTGTGATACTGTTGCCATCACATAAACATGGTTAAGGAAAGGGCAGGAGTGGCAACTCAACACTCCAGGGTTTAGGACCTTTAGAAGTACACGGGGGTGTTTAAAGGGTGTAATAGTAATACTATCAACTAAGGGGTCAATTACTGCAAGGAGGGGTGATATCTTTGAAATGTCTTCAAATGAGGCTGACTGGGTAAAACTTAGGAATGTCAAGGGGCAGTCACAATATTCGGAGCGTATTATAGGCCCCTAAAGGATGAGTGGGAAATAAAGGAGCAAATATGTTGACAGTTCACAGGCGTGCAAGAGTCATAATCAGGTAGGTAAAAACAATGACTGCAGATGCTGGAAACCAGATTCTGGATCAGTGGTGCTGGAAGAGCACAGCAGTTCAGGCAGCATCCAACAAGCAGCAAAATCGACGTTTCGGGCAAAAGCCCTTCATCAGGAATAAAGGCAGTGAGCTGGAAGCATGGAGAGATAAGCTAGAGCAGGGTGGGTGGGGAGAGAGTAGCATAGAGTACAATGGGTGAGTGGGGGAGGAGATGAAGGTGATAGGTCAGGGAGGAGAGGATGGAGTGGATAGGTGGAAAAGAAGATAAGTCGGTTGGACAAGTCCAGACAAGTCATGGGGAGAGTGCTGAACTGGAAGTTTGAAACTAGGATGAGGTGGGGGAAGGGGAGATGAGGAAGCTTACTGGGCGATTTCATCTTTCCCAACATAAATTGGGATGGTCACAGTGTTAAGGATTTAGAGGGGTGGATTTCTTGAAATGAGTTTCTTGTATCAATATGTTGAAGGCCCAACAAAGGGTTTGTGCAGTGCTAGATTTGGTTCTGGGGAACAAAGATGATGGACGAGTGTTCAATATGGCAGTGAGGGAACATGTCAGCAATAGTGACCGTAACATGGTAGGGTTCAAATGTGCATGGGTGAGAAGATACATAGAGAAAGTGAGGACTGCAGATGCTGGAGATCAGAGCTGAAAACGTGTTGCTGGAAAAGCGCAGCAGGTCAGGCAGCATCCAAAGAGCAGGAGAATCGACGTTTTGGGCATGAGCCCTTCTTCAGGAAGAAGGGCTCATGCCTAAAATGTCGATTCTCCTGCTCTTTGGATGCTGCCTGACCTGCTGCGCTTTTCCGGCAACACATTTTCAGCTCTGAGGTGATACATGGCCGGCAAAAGTCGGCTTTGGATAGTAGAAAGGAAGGTTTTATTAAAATAAAGCAAGATCTGAGGACAGTACAAGTCAAACATGTAACTGCTAGGGAGAAATATAGGAGCAACAAATTCAGGGAACATTGGATGTCTAGGACAATTCACGACTTGACGAGGAAGACGGGAATTGCAAGTCCAAAGGTAGCAACTCAGCTGCAGCCCTAGAGGAATATCCAAATTGCAAGAGAGAACTTAAAGCAATAAGAACAGCAAAAAAAGAGGGCATGAAAAAGAACTTATGAATAGGATAACAGTGAAGCTGAAGATATTTTGTAAATGCATTAAAGGGAAACAGTAGGGCCCATTCGGGACCAAGGGGGCAAACTGTGTGTGAAGTCGCAGGATTTCGGAAGGGTATTAAACGAATACTTTTCGGTCTCCATTCTGGAAAAGGAGAACATAGGTTTGGAATTCAGGAAAGAGGACTGAGGAACTTGCACAATTTGACAAAAGGAGATGGGGAAAAATTGGAAGTTCCAGAGGTCTGCAGGACAACTAATGCAGTTTCACTTTTCAAGAAAGGTGATAGAGATGACTCAAAATTATAGACCAGTGAGTTTCACGTTATACTGGAGAAAATTCTGATGGAGAGAATTAATACCTACCTGAAAAAGCGTGGGTTAATTAGACATAAGCAGCATGGCTTTGTTCGAGGAGGTCATGCCTAACAAACTTAGAGTTTTTTGAAAATGTGATCATGTGTATGGATGAGGGAGGTTCACTTGATGTAGTTTAAGTGAATTTTAGTGAAGTTTTTGAAAAGGTAGCATATGGGAGACTGATTCAAAAGGTTAAAGTACACAGAATTCAGGGAAACCTGATGAGATGGATCAGAAACTGGCTAAGTAATATGACACAAAGTGTAGTGGTAGAAGGCTGATCGAGTGACTGGAGGCCAGTGTCCAATAATGCACCAAAATGATCAGTACTGAGACTCCTATTGTTTGCTAACAACATAAATGATATGTGAAAATGTGGGGAAACATTAAGCAAGTTTGCAGAAAACACCAAGATTGGTAAGATGGTATCTTGATTGGAGTTTTTTGAAGAAGTAACAAAGATTGATGAGGGCAGAGCAGTAGATATGCCTTACTGAAGTCCATGTAGATCATTCGACAAGGTTCCCCATGGGAGACTGATTAGCAAGGTTAGATCTCATGGAATACAGGGAGAACTAGCCACTTGTATACAGAACTGGCTCAAAGGTAGAAGACCTCAAAAGTGGTGGTGGAGGGTTGTTTTTCAGACTGGAGGTCTGTGACCAGTGGAGTGCCACAAGGATCGGTGTTGGGTCCTCTACTTTTTGTCATTTACATAAATGATTTGGATGCGAGCTTAAGAGGTAATAGTTAGTAAGTTTGCAGGTGACACCAAAATTGGAGGTGCAGTGGATAGTGAAGAGGGTTACCTCAGATTACAACAGGATCTGGACCAGATGGGCCAATGGGCTGAGAAGTGGCAGGTGAAGTTTAATTCAGATAAATGCAAGGTGCTGCATTTTGGGAAAGCAAATCTTAGCAGGACTTACACACTTAATGGTAAGGTCCTAGGGAGTGTTGCTGAACAAAGAGACCTTGGAGTGTAGATTCAAAGCTTCTTGAAAGTGGAGTCGCAGGTAGATAGGATAGTGAAGGCGGTGTTTGGTAGGCTTTCCTTTATTGGTCAGTGTATTGAGTACAGGAGTTGGGAGGTCATGTTCCGGCTGTACAGGACATTGGTTAGGCCACTGTTGGAATAGTGCGTACAATTCTGGTCTCCTTCCTATCGGAAAGATGTTGTAAAACTTGAAAGGGTTCAGAAGAGATTTACAAGGTTGTTGCCAGGATTGGAGGATTTCAGCTATCGGGAGAGGCTGAACAGGCTGGGGCTGTTTTCCCTGGAGCGCCGGAGGCTGAGGGGTGACATTATAGAGGTTTACAAAATCATGAGGGGCATGGATAGGGTAGATAGAGAAAGTCTTTTCCCTGGGGTGGGGGAGTCCAGAACTAGAGGGCATAGGTTTAGGGTGAGAGAGGAAAGATATAAAAGAGACCTAAGGGGCAACCCTTTCATGCAGAGGATGGTACATGTATGGAATGAGTTGCCAGAGGAAGTGTGGAGGCTGGTACAATTGCAATCTTTAACAGGCATTTCGAGGGTATATGAACAGGAAGGATTTGGATGGATATGGGCTGGGTGCTGTCAGGTGGGACTAGATTAGGTTGGGATATCTGGTCAGCATGGACAGGTTGAACCAAAGGGTCTGTTTCCATGCTGTCCATCTCTATGACTCTAAATTGGTCGTAGGTTAAAGGAAGATATAAAAGGGTTGGCGAGATGGGCTGAGCAGTGGTACATGTTTCTTCTTCCACTTAACCCTGTTAAGTACCAAGATGAAGAGGGATCTTGGGGTAATTATTTACAGATCCCTCAAGTCATCAGAGGACAGGAATGCAATAGCTAAGGCAGCATATGGGACACTTGCTTTCAACAGTCATGACAGAGTTGAAGGGCAAGGTGATACTGAAGTTGTTCAGAGTGTTGATTAGGTCACATCTGGAGTAGTATGTGCAATTCTGGTCACCTCACTAAAGAAAGGATGTGATAGCAGTAGAGGTAGTACAGAGAAGGTTCACCAGATATTGCCTGGGGTTGGAGCAAATAAGCTACAAGGACAGTCTAGATAGACTTACATTGTTTTCTTCAGAACAGAGAAGACTGAGGGAGACATGATTAACATGTATAGGTTTATGAGGGGTATGGATAGGGTGAATAGGAAAATTCTGTTCCTCTTGGTTGAGGGGTCAATCACAAGGTGACACAGTTGTACTTAGATACGTGACTACAATAAATCAAATCATTTTAGGATAAGAGATTGAGAGGATTTGAGAAAAACCTTTTTCATTCTGTATGGCGGCACGGTGGCTCAGTGGTTAGCACTGCTGCCTCACAGCCCTAGAGACCCAGGTTCAATTCCAGCGTCGGGCAACTGTCTGTGTGGAGTTTGCACATTCTCCCAGTGCCTGTGTGGGTTTCCTCCGGGTGCTCCAGTTTCCTCCCACAGTGAAAAAGATATGCAGGTCCGGTGATTTGGCCATTTTAAATTGCCCATACAGAAAGTTCTAAAATTTCACTGTGCTGTAGAGAGTGTTCACACTTCACTCCTAAAACATTTAGCTTCTTTTTCTTCTGTACTTAGATCACAGAAAGTCTACATTATGGCAGCACTCCATTTGGCCCATTATACTGCCCAATTATAAAATAGTTTTATCCACCCAACAGTTCCCTTGACATTCTTAAATCTTATATGTAAGGGCTTCAGCTTTGTCTTTTGCACTGATATGCTGGGAATCTTTCTTCCTCTTGTTGATCGTTTAATGTTCCACCACCACACTCAAAATTATATGGTATGTCTGCAGAAGATTAGATTTGATTGATGGTTGTGGGATTATTCAGTCCTGTCTATGACATGCTGCTTCCCCTGTTTGGCATGTTAAGTCGTTCTGTTGTTGTTTCACCAGGTGGTCACCCCATGTTTAGATATGCCTGATGCTGTTCTTTGCATTCCCTCACACATTCTTCAGTAAACCAGAGATGATCCATTAGCTTGATGGCAATGGTCGGTGCACGATACAGCGAGCATAAAAGTTATAGATTGTGGTTGAATACAATTCTGCAGTTGCTCACACCAACTCAATAATACACTGTTTTGAGTTTTCAAACTCAGCACGGTGGTAGTGCCAGACAGTTCAATAGAGGGTATCCTCAATGTAAAGACAAGACTTCATCTCCACAAAAACTATACAGTGACTGCACCTACCAATGCTACCAAGGATGGTTGGATTTGTGACAAACAGAATTTGCAAGGACAAGGTCTATTGTTCATTTCCTCACCAAATGCTACAGACAGTCTACTGGCTAATTTCCTTTAGGACTCAGCTAACTTGGTCAGCAGTAGTGCTACTGAACCATTCTTGATGATGGACACTGAAGGCCCCCATCTAGAATACATTGTGCTCCTGTCACTATTAAGTTCCTCCAAGTGATGTTAAATGTAAGGGCTACTGATTCATCAGCTGAAATCTGGAGGTGCAGAAGATGATAATCATGTTTGTCCATGTTTAACCTGATGATCTGGAGTCAACGTTGAGGGCTCTCAGGGCAACTACCTCCGAACTGTACACCACCGTACTGCCACCTCCAGTCTCAGGGACAGCGATGGTGGCACCTGGACATCATCTGCAAGGTATGATTCCAAGATTATTCGTATGTCACATTTTCTCTGTGGAACAGCTCTCCTAACTTTGATTCAAGGCCTCAGTTGTTTGCGAGAAGGACCTTGCAGGGTTGACAGGGCTGGTTTTGTTATCAGTTTTGGCAGCTAGGTCGAGGTCAGATGGTCCATGCAGTTTCAATCTTCTCTTCAGATTTATAGCAATTTGAAATGACTTGCTAGGCCATGTCATAGTCAACCATATCTCAATTGGTCTAGAGTCAAATGCAAGCCAGGTCAGGCAGATTTCTCACCCAAAAGGATGCGAGTGAGCCAGGTTGTGTTTTTAAATGGAATTTGACCATAATGTTTGCCTTTATCTTTTTCCAAAATGTTATTAATTGAATTCAGATTTCACCATCGGCCAAAGTGGGATTCAACCACATCACATAACATTAGCGTATGTCTGTAGATTATTGTTTTCACATTACCACCATGCCACCTCCTCCCCCTCGGTGTGATGATACAGTAATGATTGAGTGCTGCAGTTTTGAGCGGGACTCGAAACCGCAACATTCAGACTCGGGGTGAGAACTCACACTGACAAGGTTTGAATTATGCTACAAAATTTAATCAAAAAGATAGAAAATCAAACATCACTGAGCATACTTTATGGGCTACAATAACCTATGCAGCGTTGCTAAGGTTACACTACTTGAAACCGTTTGCGAGAATACATATTTCCCAGTGGGAGACAGTGAAAACATACAAAGATTCCACGTTCCACAAAAGAAAAGTTGCTGGGAAGCGATGTTCCTTAAGAGTCCAGTTACCAAAAACTCAAATTATTAAAGCGGGCCTCTTCATGCTGATAGGTATTTCCTTCAAACTCTGACTGTGGCAACGTGTTGCATTGCCGCCAGGGTGTGGCCGGCTGGGGGTTGTAGTTTTTGGTGAGTGAGCGGCGCGCCCCGCGGCATCAGGTGAGGCACTCGGATGGACTACAAATCCCAGCAGCCCCTTTGGCCAGCTAGCCTACTCACACACCTGCACCGCAAGGCCGCAGCAGCAAGAGCACTTCAATCACCGTGCTGCTCCCTCCCTTCGTGCAGCGAGAAACTACCCCTCACACTTGGAAAATATATTACCCGCTATCTCGCCATACACTCACCAAGTCTCCTGATTGCTGAATTTTTTGGTGACCACTTTGCCGAGCTCGAGCCCCAGGCGGTCGGCGATCTTCTGTGATAAATCCTGATGAGAGCTACCGCTGAAAATCTTGATATTAGGCATATTTTCAAATTTTCTTATAAAATGTAAATTATAACAAAATGGTACGGTTTATTTTTTAAAGTCCGCGACAACAAACTGCGGCGGTGACCAGAGTTGAAAGCGAACGCTACGCCACCATCTTTGGAGAGCGGGTTAGTGATGCACGTGATTCCTTCAGCTCTCCTGGAGGAGGGGGGGTGGGGACACCCGATAACCGCCTGCTGATAGGTCAGAATGTCTGTCAAATACAGAGGGTTCCATTTCTGATTGGCCAGGCGGACAGGCTGTGCCCGGGAGTGTCCCTGGTCCCCTGTCAATCAATGGATGTCTGAGCCAGCTCGCATTGGGTTAGTTAGGTCAGCACCAAATGGGCAATTTGTTCTTCTTCGGGTTGGAGAAAGCGCCGACTCAGGGAATTTCGCTTAGCAGAGAAACGCCTCAGGCTGTTTGCATCAGCTAACGTTTGACGTGAATTTTTAACATCAATTTCGCATGTGCCAGTTTTGCGAGGCACCTAATAAACTGTATTTGGGAAATAATGTATGTCACCGTATCATGTAATGTTCAAATTTTAATTATCATGTAATGTATCTTTGCAAATTTTATGGATAAAGCATTTTTTTGGAAATAAATAAAATCAGTTGATTGCAAGCTGGTAATTGGGACTTAAAAATAAACAGCTCTAAAAACACTCTGGTTTGCTCCAGTATATTCAAACAAAAATGAAAAGTGTCCCCGTTACAAAAGGAAACAAGCAGTATAAAAATTAAAGCAATAAGATTACAGTTTAAAGTAAAATGGCCAACATTTTGGGGTCAGCTGCAAAGGAGCAAGATTGTCCTGTACAGTACCTTGAAAACTGACCCTGAAGATTTAGTAAAAAGTGAGGACTGCAGATGCTGGAGATCAGAGTCGATTCTCCTCTTCCTGATGTCCGAAACGTCGATTTTTCCTGCTCCTGGGATGCTGCCTGCCCTGCTGTGCTTTTCCAGCACCACATTCTCAACCCTGAAGATTTAGTGGATGGTTAACTTTGCTAGTGGGGCTAGCAGTCTGATCAACCAGTTAGACTGAAGAATTAAATCAGGATACTTAAATAATTGTACAGAAATTAAATTTAAATTAATTTTATGCATAATCATGAATTGATTCCAGAGATGAAGACTGCAATGGGGAGGTTTTGGGCGAGTTGTATTATTTATGGCTGGACTATTCATCCAACGACCCATGTAATGGTCTGGAACTCAGGTTTGAATCCTGCCAGGGCAGATGGTGGAATTTGAATTCAATAAAAATCTGTAATTAAGTTTCAAAAGTGGCCATGTAACCATTGTTGATTGTCAGTAAAAAAAATCTGGTTTGCCAATAACCTTTAGGAAAAGAAACTCACCTGTATCTGGTCTGGCCTACATGTGACTCCAGACCTAAAAGAATGTGGTTGAAATTTAATTGCCCCCCAGATGGGCAATAAATGCTGGCCTGGCCAGTGATGCCCACATCCCATGAATGAACAAATTTTTAAAAAATTACTGTGCAGAAGCAAAGTAGATCTGAAATAAAGAAATGAAAATGCTGAAAATATTCAGTGGTTAGGCAACACCTATGGAGAAAGAGCAGAATTCATTTTTCAGATTAAGACCATAAGACATAGGAGTGGAAGTAAGGCCATTCGGCCCATCGAGTCCACTCCGCCATTCAATCATGGCAAATTGTGACCTTATATAAGAACCTGAGATCATGACCTAACCTACCCATTTTACTGATGGTTGCTCCATAGTGGTTCAGGCTGTAAAAGTCTGCAAATTAGTAAAACAATGTATAAAATAAAAAAAAGAATTGTGAATGCAGGAGATCTGAAACAAAAGCAGAAATTCTAATTCTGTTTTCTTCCTACTGATGCTGCCAGACCCGCTGAATTTCATCAGCAGTTTCTGTTTGTAATAAAGCTATGTGCTCACTCAGCTTGTTTCTTTCTGGTGCAGAAAGAATGAAGTGTAGCAATCTCATTTTGAATAAAGAGCCGCACTGATGTGCTTTATTCAATATTTCTAGCTGCAGCCTGGAAGAAGCCAAGTTCAAAAAAATTCACAGCTATGCAATCCCTGAAGATTGTAGTTATAGTTGCAGCAATGACTGATTTCGTTGAGGATGTTCTTATTGAAGCTGTGGAAAATTGTAAATATTCACTTATGAAGATGTTTTGATTATAATGCTTTTTGTATTATTTGTCGACAAATTCCGAATTGCGGAATTCTGTAGATTCTAGCGGATTGGAGGTTCACGAACGAAGAGAAAGGAATAAAACCAGAAATCACAGATTGGTGAGCCTAATGCCAATATTCAGGAAAATCCAAGAGTCTATTAGCGAGGAAGTGGTAACTGAAGTTGTCCAGGGTCATACTTAGAGTGTTTGTACGTTTTGGTCTCCTTGTCAAAAAAGAAAATACTTGCTTTGGACTGAATGCAGCAAATGTTCATCAGACTGATTCCTGCTGTGGCAGGTATATGTGAGGAGAGATTGGGTTCATTGGGGCTGTTTTCATGGAGTTTAGAACAATGTGAGGGGATCTCACTGAAATGTATAAACAACTGCAAGGCTGGGCAGATTGGACACAGGGGCAATGTTTCCCCAGCCAGAGATGTCCAGACCAAGGTATTGCTGTCTCAGGATATGCAGTAGGCCATTTCGGCTGAGGTGAGGATAATTTCTTTTCACTGAGGACTGTAGTGTGGTGGAATTCACCACAGAAAGCTTTGAAGGCAAAGTTACTAGACATGTTTGAGAAAGAAACAGATAAGGTTTTCAGAAGCTAAATGTGCCAAGTAGTATGGGGAGAAAGCTGAAGTATTGCTTGGGGACAAAAGATCAGTCAAAGTCATGATTTGCAGAATGGGATTGAAATTCTCCTGAACGTAGTCTGGGAATGCTTGTCCTTTGCTGTCCCTTACATTAACACTATCCCAGTCTATATACAGGTAGTTAAAGTCCCCCATTATACTGCTGTGTGATATTCATACCTCTATAGTTTCCTTATGATTTGTTCCACCATATCATTTCCGCTAACATCTTCTTTCCCCAATAACGCCATGCTCTCCTTAAACAAAAGTGCCACCCTGCAGCCTTTTCTTCCTTTATTGTCTTTGCTGAAGGGCTTATGCTCGAAACGTCGAATTCTCTATTCCTGAGATGCTGCCTGGCCTGCTGTGCTTTGACCAGCAACACATTTGCAGTTGTCTTTGCTGAAGATTGTGTAACCAGGTGTATTTAACACCCAGGCCTAATCTTCCATCAGAACAGTTTATACTATTGTCTCATCATAAACCCTCA
This sequence comes from Hemiscyllium ocellatum, assembly GCF_020745735.1. Lineage (NCBI taxonomy): Eukaryota > Metazoa > Chordata > Chondrichthyes > Orectolobiformes > Hemiscylliidae > Hemiscyllium > Hemiscyllium ocellatum. The sequence goes on along the minus strand of NC_083411.1, from coordinate 97,611,967 downwards.
AGGGTGCCTGGTTCGAGTTTGGCAAAAACAATACATTCAAAAGTGATTGGGTTTTGAATCCTGGGGCATAATTAAAACTGATTGATTAAATTTGTATTGTCAAAATAGCAACCAAAACTCAAGGTATCTGTTTCACAGCCAAATGTTACATATTTTCAATTTTCCAGTACACTGTGAGACTGCTAACTAGTCATATGACATGTGCTAGTATGCTGTCAGTGCAAAACAGCATTTACTCTCTATTAAAGATACAGTACATGCCTGCAACTTCATTACAGGTTGTAACGGGGAAATGGAGTTTAACTTGCTGGAGTTTTTTGGAAGAGGTAACAGAAAGGCTTGCTGAGAGTAATGCTGTTGACGTGATATATATTTATATCTTTCAAAGTTCGTAGATAACATGAAACATGGAATAATTGTAAATTGTGAAAAGGACAGTGCAGAAATCCAAAAGGACATAATTAATGAGTAGTTTTTATTTCTGCTTTCCCGATTAAAGTGGATTATCTTACTTTTCCACATTGTATATAATCTGCCACAGTTTTTCCTCCTCACTTAGCATCTCCAAATCCACCTGAAACATCTTTACATTTTCACAACTTGCACTTCCACCCCATTTTGTGACATCTGCAAGCTTGGAAATATTACAATACATTTAATCCCTTAATAATTTATCGTAGTTCTGGGAGAGAGGGTAAAGATCAAAAATAGATACCTGAACATTTATAACCTGGGTGTGAATAACTTTTTGTGGATCTTCAAAATGTTGTAGTGGAAAGGTTTCTGTGTTCTGAAGGTACATTGAACAAAGACCACCATTGGTGAGAAGCTCTAAAATCATCTGTTCAGCCTTAATAAAGCAGGAAGTGTTTGACAACAATGATCTCTGCAAATCAGTAGCAGTCTTAGTGTACTGAGCAGTTGTTATCAGGCAATTGCTGTCCTGCAACAAGACCTGGACTGTGCAACACAGTAGAGTGCTAGAGTAATTTTGTCAGTAATGCCTTTGCAGTGTCCTTTTGATTCAATGGAAAGACAATACAACAATGTTAGTGTCCTTCTTAAGCCAGATACACAGGCATTCGGGCAAAACTGCAAAATCATAATGGTCTGGTGACTGTGTCCATATGACTAAAATCCATCCCCTTTGTTAGGCTCTGACCTTTGAAGTCTGAAATTGCTGACATACCAGCAGACAACAAAACAAATTCTTTAAAGATCCTTAATGTTCAAAGAAGAATTCAACTTCTCTGTTATCGACTGAAAGAATGCAGCCAAATGATTCCATGGTTGAAAATTAGTGAATTGTACTATTGACTCGAATCCTGAACTAAATCTTTCCTTTTCCTGATGGTATTCCACATGATAACACAAAGATATATAGAATAGTGACTGGTGAAGAGGATATAGGACCATAAGATATAAGGGCGGAAGTAAACAAGTTAGTTAATTGAGTCCGTTCTGCCATTCAATGAGGTCATGGCTAATCAGGTAATCCTCAATTCCATTTTCCTACCTTATCCCCATGACCCTTTATTCCCTGAATGATTAAAAATCAGTCTATCTCAGTCCTGAAACACAGTGATCCAGCCCAAATATCTCCGTGATAAAGAACACCACAGATTCAGCAATCTCTGAGAGGAAACGATATTCTCATGTCTGCCTCAAAGAGCAACTCCTTACTCTGAGATTATCTCCTCTGGTCCTAGATTCTTCATGAAGGAGAAATAACTTCTCAGCATCTACCTAGCCGACTCCCCTAAGAATCTAATAGTTTAATAAAGTTGCTTCTCATTTGTCTAACTAAACCATATGAAATGGCCAAGTAAACTTGAGCAGTGAATGACTTACTCCTGCTCCTAACTTCTATGCTTGTTTGAATATTTACATGTATATATTTTTTGAGAGGAACTTTAGCCTTTTCCATAACTGCTTTGTTAAAATTAAGCCTTTAAGGTCACTTGCAATTGCTGCACAGTCACTTAAACAGAAAGTCGTGAACACTTCTTACTTATAATAGCTTAAGTGTCTTGCCTACAGCTCTTCCATAGTCCTTGACAAATTCTTTTCCACTGCTTTATGCATGTTAAACAATTCTTCATTATCAAAGTTATTGTAGATTTATTTTTAAAGTTTCAAGTTAGACATACCTTTCAGACATTTCTCTCCTCACAGACTCTCCATACTAAATGTGGGCTCTCACCCAAGTTCCGTACAATGAACAATTTTTCCCACTAAATGTGTAGAGCTTGTTACCATTTTAAGTCTTTTGCTCCCATTACACTCAGTCTTCTCTAAAGTTGATCACGTGAGTTAGAACACACAGGAAAACCCCACATCGAGAGGACAATCCCTAAAACCGGTCTCCGTGGCTTTATAATATATCTGGGATGTTCCTAAGAGAAATTTAATCTAAATTTCATTTATCATCAATAAAGCATATTGACTCTGAGATGCATATGACTACTTTGTATGTCTAAGGGAGTTAATGGTCTTTCTCCAGACAAACTGCCTCCGTTAAGAAAACCTCATTGTTTACAAAGATGATTTTAGTTTCTTTGATGCGGGAACTCATGAATTATTACCTCATTAAAGCACTTGTAATTCTTGGTGCTCTGTTCAGAGCAAGCTTGGGAGTTGGTTATCTATTGTTTAAATATTTCTTATTTCTGACCATGACCTTACTAAAAAAGGGCTACCCTTTGAAATGTAATTATCTCAGGTCTGTTTACTAGTTTCTCAACTCAACTGTTTACATTTATGTACATTTAATTTTAATTTTTAAACTAGAAGTTTAAAACACATGAATTTCTAAAAACATATGAATCCTGAAATTAAACATTTTTGCTACAAGGCATTCTGATACTCCCCTGGCAGTTGATTTAAATGACCAGGAGGCATTTTCGACCAATTGTTAAGAGTGGTAATGAGTAGTTTCACAAACAGCATTAGACTTGGTGTCCCAACACCTTAATGAAAAACCAGAGCAGTAGCAGAGAAAATAAAATCCAGCACTCCAGATTCTTCTGTCATATCGACTTTCCTCCACCATGAGTCCATATATCTGCTGGTCAGGAATTAGCCTGCTTGGCCACATGTAGATTCATGGCAAAAACTCATGCCCCAAAGTAAACGTAATCCTTGAAATGAGAGAGAATGATGGTGACATATATATGTGAATGATCGCTTTCCAGGGAACTGTAAAGGTTCTTTTGACTTATAATTTTTTAAGTTTAGTTTAATACAAATGAAATTTTAATTTCCTGATCTATTTAGTATTTTAATTGAGTGATTACAACACAGCCACAAAATATGTACAATTTATTCAGGTTCAAGCATGCAATAAAACTTTAATGAAAGATGTAAACAACATTTTAGAAGTCAAGATGTGTCAAAATGAAGTTCAGATTGACTCACCTGGTGACTTGTTAAATTTTCTCATCATCCTATTTGATACAATGTATCAATTCATTTGGGGCTATTTCAGGATATAAGATTAACTTTGCAAAATCAGAGGCTATGCCTTTGGGGAACCTTAAGGGTGTGCCAGAAGTTGAAGGTGGCCCTAAGTTCCCTTTTAAGTGGTCACAGGCAGGGTTTTGACACCTAGGCATTTTTATTACCCCTAAGTTTGATCTGTTATTTCGGACTAACTTCGCTCACTTGCTCGACAATATTAGGCGAGATCTGCAGAGATAGGAGGCTCTTCCAATTTCACAGCTGGGCCAAATATCTCTCATTAAGATGAATGTTCTTCCCCGTTTGCTTTATCCAATGCGTATGCTCCCTGTAATGTTTCCCAGGTTAACTCTATGGAAGCTTATGGGATGGTTTGGTTCCTTTGTCTTGGCATTGTGGGCAGCCCCTCATCAAACTTACTAAATTACAGTTGCCTCAAGGATGGGGAGGAGTTGATCTCCTATACATCAGGAGATATCAATTGAGTTCCCTGCTGTCCTTTGTCTGCAATTGGGTAGGTAACATTCCAAACTCAATATGGCTGGATATTGAGGCCTCCCAGGCAAAATGCCCTCTTATTAACCTGTTGTTCATGGATAAGATGAGGACAGTTATGGACCACTGCCGGAACCCCATTGTCATTAGTACAGTCAAGGCATGGAGGGCGATGCATCAGAGTGAGGGCCGTTTATCCAAGACTTTGCCACTTACATCTATAGTTGGTATGTCAGGGATGATGGACTCAGGGTTCAAACTGTGGGCAGCGAGAGGAGTTTCTAGTTTGGGAGACTAGTATGAGAGGGAGGTTATGATGTCTTTTGAGCAACTGAGCCGCAAATGCGGGTTGCCCAGCAATTTTTTCTGTTTTTTTCAAGTTGGGGATTTCATGCAGAAGAAGACTACACTTCTCACTAAGCCCTAGAAGCCCGATACGGAGAGGTTGTTGCTTTGTTCCACAGCATCTTTTCGGTTAGTGCCCTTTATCGCTTGCTGGGTGGCAGGGCCTGGCAGGATATTAACCAGGGAGCAAGAGCTAGGAGTGGAGATCTCTTCTGAAACATGAGAGAACATATGGGAGATCTCAATCTGTAATAGGACATACGCTATGTAGTTAAAAAGGTCTGCACAGGGCTCATCTGGCACCAGACCGTCTGGCGGTTTAAAAAAGGGGCATCCTCAGTGTGCCCCAAATGTAAAATAAGTGTAGGTACTGTTACCCATTGCTTCTGGACATGCCACAGGCTCCGTGTTTAATGGAGAGCCATGGAGGGAGAGATAGGGAGGGTATTGAGGACTGAAGTCAAATCTCTCCTCTTAGATCTACCGAATTTGCCATCTTTAGACGGGCATGGGAAGAAACTATTTAATATTCTTGCATACTGTGCACGGAAGAGTATTCTGATGAAGCAGGTGTCTGAGAACCCGCTGGGCTTGCTGGGATGGCAGAAATTATGGAGCACATTCCCTTGGACTTTTTTACAAATATGGTGCACCACACAACAGACCATTTTTATAAGCCTTGGCAGTTGTTTGGATATAGATTTGTTAGTTATCTTAACTAGGGCATTTGTTTGACCAAGATAGTTAGGTTTGTCAAGCCCTGGGCTCTGGAGTGGGTCTCCTGAGTTAATATGGGTATATACACAATGCTCCCGTTCCTTTGTTTGGGAACTTTGCACCGAACATAGCTGTTCTGTATTTTGTGTTCTTTTGTTTTTGCTTTTTTTTTGATCTATTAGTTATTTAGTTATTTATTGGTGTTACTTTGCACAGTGTTAGGGTTTGTTTTGTATTATAGGGTAGGTTAGTAGATGGTAGACAATAGTTGTATTGTAATTTGTGTTTTTTTCTTTTTATTATACTGATATTTGTTATTGATTGTATTTTTCAATAATTTTATGCATTAAAAAAATTTGCTAATAAATATATTTACAAACAAATCTTCTCATCAGTTCTGGAAAAGCATCCATTTGAAATGGATGTTAGCTTGGCTTGCAGCCATTAGGACTGTTTCACTGAGTCACAATACAAGTGTTTCAACCCAACTCCAAAAGATAATGTGGTCTGACACTGGAGCAGTGCTACTAGGAACTGTTACATTGTGAAAAATGTACTTAAGGTGAGATGGAACTGAGATCCTGTGTGCCAGGTCAAGTGAATATTCAAAGTTAAATGACACGATTGGTATTCTGAAATTATTGGATAAAATAGATCCACAATATCGAGTACACTAAATGCAAATTCAAAATTCTAAATTTGTGTATCTTATGTATAACTTATGCGGTAAATTTTTGTTATTCATATTTATTTTTCATGTTCTTGCTGAGTCATCGAAATATAGAAAATTTAGAAATATATAGAGAATAACAGGTATCTTGAGGTATTAGAAATAAATTGTATATGCAGATTGTATTACTATTCTATTGGAAAGTATTGTTGCTTGTTCTAAACCATTGAGTCATGTAGTTTTATTTTCTTAATAAGTCCCTGGGTCTCATTACTTCTCTACTTTAAAAATCAAAGTTATAGATCCTCAAGCTGGAGAGAGTTCAGAAGGGATTTAAAAGGTTGTTGCCAGGTATGGAGGATTTCAGTTCTAAAGAAAAGCTGGACAGGCTAGAACTTTATTCACTGGAGGTTGAGAGAGGGTCTGATGGAAGTTTATAAAATAATAAGAAGTGTAGATAGAGTTAATGGTTGTCGTCTTTTCCCTAGGATGGGTGATTTCAAGACTTGGGGACACGTTTTAAGGTGAGAGGAGAGAAATTTTAAAAAGATGTAAGAAGCAAATTTTTTACACGGATGGTTCGCGTGTGGAATGAACATCCTGAGAAAGTGGTGGATGTGGATACAATTACAACGTTTAAAGGACATTTGGATAGAAGCGTGAATAGGAAGGTTTGGAGGGATATGGGCCAGGAGCAGGGATGTGGGACTAGTTTAGTTTGGGGTTATGTTCGGTATGGACTGGTTGGATCGAAGTATCTGTTTCTGTGCTGTATGACTCTGTGACTCAACAGATCATAACAATAAATCTGGCACCTGTTCCACAATCATAAAACTCTGTAAAATTTAGAAGAACAAGAAGTGATGTCATTAAATCTTTCAAGATTCTATCATATTATGCACTGAGAGGTTGCTTCTGTTATTGGAGAATCTAGAATACAGGGCTAATGTGTCAAAATAAGGAACTGATCATTTAGGATCGGATTGAGGAGAAATTTGATTGTGAATATTTGGGATTATCTACTTCATCACTGAATATATTTAAAGCTGAGATAGACAGATTTTTGGTCTCTCCGGCTATCAAATGATATGGGAGTTGACTGGAAAGGGGCATAGGTGTCAAGGACCAGCCATGATTGCATTGAATAACAGACCAGGCTTGAGGGGTTGAATAGATAGCTCCTTATTTCCTATATTGTTGTTAGTTAAGAAAAGTAAAAGCTATCAGACAAATCTACCTGTTACTGCATGTGGTTTGACTCTCTGGGGTGAAATTTGGCTTTTGGCTGATTGACTGGCAGAATGCATCTTGATTTGAAGCAGAAATTTCCTGACAAGAGATGGCTAAGGATTATGGAAAATAAAGAGCATTAAAGCATGGGAAGGGTTAAAGCTTGAAGACCACTGGCGATCTGTTACAAGGGGTCTGTGGAATGCTACACTCATCAAAAGGTCACTGTGGCAGGATGGGGCCACTGTGGCAGGATGAGATAAGAATCGTGGAATGCTACAACACCAATTAGCAAAGTCAGATTGGGGCTGAAAGGTTCCTATGGCAGGCTGAGATAACAACAATTAGTAAAGTCAACCTTGTCTGCTATCATGGCAGGTTGTGACAGGTTGGGGACAATAAATATTTAGGACATGACAATAAATATCTAATCAATGGTTAGCAGGGTCAGCCTGGGAGAAAAGACCATTGTGGCAGAGGTGGTAGCAAAATATCTAATCATGACATTAGAATAATATTAAGTAGAATATTGAACAAAACCATAGTGGCAGAAGTAGAGAGAAACAGAAACTAACATTATTGGTTCATGATATGTCTGGAGAGAGGTAACTCTGACTAACATAGTTGGGCATGCTGATAATCTAACAAAACATGATAACAAAAAGGTATAAAGAGCCACGGACTCTAAGGTTCAGGGGCAATCAAGAATTCGCTTTCTGGTTGTCACGGTTTTTTGCTTGCAAATAAAAGACCTACTTCTTGAAGAACTCTATGCGTCTCCTGGTAATTCCTGACATTTTCTCTACAACAGGATCCAATGGAAGAAACTTCAAAATCTCATTTTTCCTTGATTGATAATGTTACCAAACTCAATTCGAGGCCATTTGCCCCATTAATGCCAGGTGGCAAAAATGAAAATTGACCTTTTTGTATTGAAGCTTGGTTAACCATGGCTTTTAATATATTTTGTTGCTTTATTTGGTAACAAGCTACATTGGGAGAGAGGACAATAGATATTACCCACACAGGTAAGTTGCCTCTGAAGAGTTCCAGGGAAGAGAAAACAGGCTGTGGGAGCTTTATAAGTTGTAATTTGGGTATGATAGCTGTAGATAAAACTCTAATATTGAACCATGAAGTATTTTTCAAGTAATAGTCACATTATAGGTGTGAAATGAGAAGTTATATAAATGACACAGTATGTCAGACAAGAAAAAAAAGGTTGTGTGTCATTTTTGACAGATGGGTTTTCATGCTAGTGATGAGAGGACTGACTTTAACGTGATTTATATCATTGCATCACATGATTGTGAAAAAAAGCTTAGAAATGCAGAGCATTACAACCCAACTGTAGAAATACAGTTCTCCATGAATTCTCCTATCCGTGTTCTGGGATAGGAGCAATTGTCCTGAAGCAATTAAGTTTAGAATGTTTTAAGTTTTAAAAGATGTATTAACATAAAAATTGCATTAAAATAATTAGTAATATTAATAAAGTACAGAAATTTCTATAAATGCTTTTAAAAAGCTTGAATTGTTTCTATTATCCTTTTCATTTTATCTTATTTCCTCACTAAGAGTAATATTTTGATGTTAAAATAGAGTATGTAAATTCCCAGGCCATGAACCTTCCCGCTCCTCCGCCCTTGAGCCCCGCTCGTCCAACCGCCACCAAGACAGAACCCCACTGGTTCTCACCTACCACCCCACCAACCTCCGTATACAACGTATCATCCGCCGTCATTTCCGCCACCTCCAAACGGACCCCACCACCAGGGATATATTTCCCTCTCCTCCCCTATCAGCGTTCCGCAAAGACCACTCCCTTCGTGACTCCCTCGTCAGGTCCACACCCCCCACCAACCCAACCTCCACTCCCGGCACCTTCCCCTGCAACCGCAGGAAATGTAAAACTTGCGCCCACACCTCCTTCCCAAGGGATCCTTCCATATCCACCACAAGTTCACCTGTACCTCCACACACATCATCTATTGCATCCGCTGCACCCAATGTGGCCTCCTCTATATTGGGGAGACGGGCCGCTTACTTGCGGAACGCTTCAGAGAACACCTCTGGGACGCCCGGACCAACCAACCCAACCACCCCGTGGCTCAACACTTTAATTCTCCCTCCCACTCCACCGAGGACATGCAGGTCCTTGGACTCCTCCACCGGCAGAACATAACAACACGACGGCTGGAGGAGGAGCGCCTCATCTTCCGCCTGGGAACCCTCCAACCACAAGGAATGAACTCAGATTTCTCCAGTTTCCTCATTTCCCCTCCCCCCACCTTGTCTCAGTCGGCTCCCTCAACTCAGCACCGCCCTCCTAACCTGCAATCTTCTTCCTAACCTCTCCGCCCCCCACCCCACTCCGGCCTATCACCCTCACCTTGACCTCCTTCCACCTATCACATCTCCATCGCCCCTCCCCCAAGTCCCTCCTCCCTACCTTTTATCTTAGCCTGCTTGGCACACTCTCCTCATTCCTGATGAAGGGCTTATGCCCGAAACGTCGAATTTCCTGTTCCTTGGATGCTGCCTGACCTGCTGTGCTTTAACCAGCAACACATTTTCAGCTGTGATCTCCAGCATCTGCAGACCTCACTTTTACACGAACAGGAAGCATTTCAAATAGTGCAAAATGCTATCTCCAAAGTGCCACTTTTTTTTGCTTCTGTGCTCTCCAGTCCATAACTTTCAATCAATTTAGTTGGACGGGTAGGAAATTGGCTTGGGTAATGCAGAAGTAGAAGGTCCCAGCCTTTAACTACTAGTAGCGAACGAAGCACCTTCAAATTAGCCTCTGGACACTGGCTAGGCCACTCTTGGAATATTACATTCAACTCTGGTCTGCTTGCTATAGGAAAGATGTTGTGAAACTTGAAAAGGTTCAGAAAAGATTTACGAGGAAGTTGGGTGAGCTACAGGAAGAGGCTGGAAAGGCTGAGGCTATTTTCTCCGGAGCATCTGAGGCTGAGAGGTGACCCTTTAACAGTTTATAAAATAATGAGGGTTATGGATAGGGTGAATAGACAAGGTCTTTTCCCCAGGGAAAAGGATTCCAAAACTAGAGGGAATCGGGTTAAAGTGAGAAGGGAAAGATTTAAAAGGGACCTAAGAAGCAACTTTTTCACGCAGAGGGTGGTACGTGTGTGGAATGAACTGACAGAGGAAACAACATTTAAAAGGCATTTGGATGAGTATATAAACAGGAAAGGTTCAGAGGGTGTGGAAGGGTTTAGAATAAAACAAAAACAATTTAAACAAGACAGACATGTTCAAAACAAGATACGTGTGGAGCAGCACTAAGCACAAATTGTTCCATGTAAAAGCTATGTGTTGAGCAATTAGACATGTAGCAAACTACAACTTGCTCCATTTGAATCAAAGAGAACCACATTTAACTTCTGCGGCGGGAGTCTAAGGCAAAATATCTCAGTTTAAATGAGGCATAACCAAAGCAGAATATGATTGGTCTATTGTATCACCAAGGGTTGAAATTAGTCAATAAGAAGAAACTTATATATGATTGACATAGATTTGTGTTTAAAATATGATTGTAATCGTCGAAAGGCAGACTTTCTCAGCAAGGGTGATTTTGTCCCTTGTAAAGTTGAGTCCCTTGCACTGCAAGTAATAAAGGTGTTATGTGTGTGTAACAAGGATACTATCAAATACTAAACGTTTATTTGAAAATTTTTGGCGGTCCAACCGAGGTGGCTAACCTTTTGGCTTGAGGTACGGGTCTGGAGAACATGTCTTGCCAGTAAACAAACCAGCTGTGGTAAACCAAAGGTGGGACTTCTATCCCTTTGGTTTGGTTACCGGTGAGAAACGGGGTTTGTGACCTGTGTTCCAGCACTAAGGTAAGCCAATCCGGAATGATGATAGTACAGATTTGAATGTGTGCATGCATGAATGTGTAATTCCAGAATGCTACAAAAGTTTGAGATAAGGGTCAGGGACCCATAAGAAATTAGAGAAAGGGGCTTCAAGCCTGCCAAGGGGAATTAGAAATTAGAGGAAAGGGTTTCGAGTCCTGCCTTTGGGAATTAGAGAAAGGGCTGCCTATGGTATCAGAGAAAAGGGGTTAGACTCCCCTTAAAAGAAAGGGCTTGGAACCCAAAAGCGGACACGGGTTTAAAGGACTTGGAGTCTGCCACAAGGCTTTGGACTCCAGGTTCAGCTAAACAAATGCGGGTTTGAGATTTAAAGGATTAGTGGTCCACCTGCGGGTGTGGGACCTTGGGAGATAAGCTAATTATTATGAGATTAAAGATAATTTGAAGTCCAAAGACAGGTACAAGATTTAGAGGACTTGGAGTCCACCTGCAGGGTCTGGGACACCATGATTTGAATACTAAATTAGATTTAATAACAAAAAAAACATCCAGTTTGAATAATTGCATGATTGTGATAGTGTGTGTGAGACAGCTGTCAATAGAATGAGGCGCAACCTCAGATGGGAACACCTTTGGCATACACGTATGTCGATTATGAAACAGAATCTTTGTTGACAAATGGGTGAAATGGACAGAAAGAACTAAGAAGCTGTTTCCATCTAATAGCACATTTAATTGCGATCACATAAAACAATTGGCAGAAACTTTGAGAAAATCAAAAGAGAAAAGGAAATCATGAGAGAGATAAAGAGACATCAGCTTTTTGTGCTGCATTCACTGAACTAAGTGTTCACTCTTTATGGTCTGTTTCGAAATGTACTTTTGGTGGTTAGATGTTGACTTGTGTAATACTCGTATTCATTCCGTGGAACGTGAGATCCAGGAATATTTGGAATTTAGTTTGCCTTTTGGGAATCCATGGTGATTGGAAAATGTAGTCTGTGCCTGTATCAGTGTGGAACATGCATGGTTAATGTAATGACATTTTGAGGAACTATCAATACTAGTGTAAAGCAAAATCTGCCAGGAAATGTTGATTTTAAAACATTAGGTTGTAAAGCTTGGTAAAAATTTACTTCTTGGAATTGGAATTTATCATGTTTGGAATTTCCTTTTCTGGCCAGTGCGAACTTCCAAATATTGTTTTAACATGTAAGCTAATTATTAATTCTAGATGATATGATTTTCTCATTGTAAACGTACTTTGTGAAAATTGGAATTTTGGAAATGAAACTTGTTTGAACAAAATTTCGGTAAAACGTTCTAAAATCTAAGAAAACTGATGAAGATGTGGGGGTTATGTTGAATGATATTCGGGTATTGAAAGAGATGCAGGGATGCCCGCCCTGGTAAGTGCTACTGTAAATGGGTTGCAACCATGTATGAAACAAATGTTCTGTACTGTCTGTATAGGTTGGGAAATTAAGACTCTGAATGAAATGTTGAGTATCCTGCAACATTGACATTGCTAATTACAGCTCCAGTAAAAGAAAAGGAGAGATCTGATCAGATCTTTGGGGTGGTCTAGCTCCATCAGCCACATGGACCCCATTGAATCAGTCTGGGCCGAGGCAGGGGATTGGCTGGGTTAGGGGAAGGGATAAACTGAGAACTTATTATAATTGCGGCCAACATGGCTATTGGTCCTGAGAGTATCCAAACAGGTCACAGGGGAATATAGCGCACTTCTCGTTTTGCATCAGTTGCAGCAGCAGGCATTTGGTTGACAGCCCCAGATAAATGCACAGCTCTCATTAATTCTACTGACAATGTATCCTTAGGAAACTCTGGTGTTGATCTTGCTGGGATTGTGGTATACCCATGCGTTTCCTTAGCTGCCCTGATAGTTCTGCTCCTTCACTTGAAGAAATTATTATTTTTCAATCAGAATCCAGCACTGCGGAACAATCTGCCCGTCAGGTTGCAAGATGGCTCCATAGACCAGACAGCCTATGGATCTCCCACAACAGCCGCATGGGAGCGCCCTCTGCTTTGTTACCCTGGCTTGCCCGCGTATGTCACCACTTTACACATGCGGGCAAAGGGGAGATGAATAGTATTGTACAACAATCCTGGTACCGCCAGGCTTCGCAACGCTTACAGAAAAAAAATAAGTACTAGATGTATGGCATGTCAAACATTTAATGCAGGAAAAACTCCCAGTGTTAAGCCTGCTTCGCAGTCCCAACCACGGGGTCCTTCAATGCATCTGCACATGGACTTTATTTGAATGCCTAAATGTGTGGATTTTAGTTATGTATTAGTTATTTTAGATGTATTCTCCAGGTGAGTGGAAACTTACGGCACGGTGGCTCAGTGATTAGCACTGCTGCCTCACAGCACCAGGGACCCGGGTTCAATTCCAGCCTGAGGCAACTGTCTGTGTGGAGTTTGTGTCTGTGTGGGTTTCCTCTGGGTGCTTCGGTTTCCTCTCACAGTCCGAAGATCTACAGGTTAGGGTGAATTGGCCATTCTAAATTGCCCATTGTGTTCAGGGATGTGTAGGTTAGGTGCATTAGTCAAGATAAATATAGGGTAGGGGGAATGGGTCTGCGTGGTTTACTCTTCAGAGAGTTGGTATGGACTTATTGGACCTGTTTCCACACTGTAGGGATTCTATCTAGAATGACACCACAGTGGTGGCCAAGATCTTGCTGCGAGACTTTGCACCCCATTTCAGAGTGCCAGAACAAATATCTAGTGGCAATGAACCGCATTTTACAGGACAAAAGGTTAAGGAACTGCTTAAAGGATGACAAATATATATACAGAATATATAAAAAAACAAAGTAACAAAGTTATCTGTAGAAATGGCCAGAGACACTACCTATCACACTTACATTAAATAGATCAAGTCCTAACAGAGTAACAGGACTGCCCATTCATGAGATAATAACAGGTAGACCAATTAGACTGCCAATAAATGCTCCTCTTACCATCAAACAAATGAACATCCACACCATGGATGAAACCCTATTTAACTATTGTCTGACATTAATTAAATCTCTTAAAGCCTTCCATTCACAGGTAGTTGAAGTTCAAAAAGAAGCCACTAAGGAAAGCTGTCCAATCAAGAGATCACGTGTTTATTCTGGTGAAGGAACTGTTTGGAACCCAAGTGGGAAGGGTTGTATTAAGTACTAGCGGTGACACACACTGCAGTGAGGATAGAAGGAAGGCCCACGTGGATCCACGCAGCACATGCCAAACTGACACTGACCTCAGAAGGGCTGGACAAGGCAAAGAATGCCTAAAGACTATTACATTGCAAATTCTAGTGCTAAGTGCAGACTTGAAGTTACAATTGAAACAAAGGAAACTGATTTGAAGCAGATGAGCATATATAACAAATGGGCTGTTGTCCAAATGTTGTGGTTAGGATTTAGAATGTGTTGCAGGAAGGTATGAAATCAATGGGTTCTGATTGTTATTTGCAATTTCTGGAAAGATTAAGTAAAAAAAATGTATAAAATTATGAAAAGAGCTATTGTTGTAAGAGGTTCAAAACAGAATTTGAATTTGGACAATTTGCATAGAAGTATATCAAATACCTAGAATAAACTTACTATAAAGTAAGTTTAAGATATATGGGTAATCTCACAGAAAGAAAAATCAACAATTAGAAATGGACAGTAGTGACAGAAAAAAAAATTAGAATAATGGATTGAAATGGCAATTGAAGTTATCAAGGGTAAAACGAGGACTGCAGATGCTGGAAATCTGAGTCTGGATTAGAGTGGTGCGAATATTCCTGATGAAGGGCTTTTGCCCGAAATGTCGATTTCCCTGCTCCTTGGATGCTACCTGACCTGCTGTGCTTTTCCAGCAACATTCTAATCCAGAACTGAAGTTATCATGCATTTTAGTGAAAAGGAAGTTTAGGTGAGAGTAAAAAGTGGATAGCTTTCTCTTGAAGATGTTTATGTCCTTGTCTTCCCTCGGTGAAGTTGGTGATCGAGCCAATATGAGGCATCAGGACTGTATGTGGGGAGGTAAGTAAAATCTCATCGATCTTTTGGTAAGATCATATGGGAGTCAAGAATGTGTGACAGTGTTGGGACACTGATGTAGGTGTGCAAAAGTGATTGTTACCTCAGAAGTAACAAACATGAATGAGTGGTGAGAAAAAGAAATTGCACTGAAAAACAGGTCTTAAACATATACATCTACTTGACAAATGGATTACTGTGGCTTGGAAGAGTACAAGAATATAGTTTAAATGATAAGACATTGACACATAATCCATAAAGAAACTGATTTTAAAACAGTGATAGTAAGCTATAGTGACAGGAAGAAGACAAAAGTGATGTACAGATACCACAAAAATGAGAACTGGGGAATTTTTGAGAACATGTATGATTTTAGCAAGTCACCTCTGTGTGGAATCACATAATTCTGGACTGGATCTTAGCTGAGAAAAGTGGCACTTGTGCCCTCATAGGTCAGGAATGACGCACCTACATCCTTGATAACTCCAAAGAAATCATTAACTTGGGGCCATATCCAAAAGGAAATGGACAAGTTAAAAGAACCCAGCAATAGCTGAGGACCCTTTAGTTGTTTATGCAGCCTTTTTGGAGATTGGGAAAAATCAATTGTTCAGTGGTGTATAAAGGTTCTGTTCTTGATTATGATGATCCTGGTCCTGATAGGGTGCATTAGAACCCTTTGCATCAGTTGTGTAAAAAAGAGCTACAGCCAGTACCAAGGTCCAGCAGGTGAACATTCCAGAGGATAAAGACATAGAATTCTAAAGACTGGCTCAGATTGACTTCTAAGGTTCTCCTTTTAGAACAAAATGGGGGAGTGTGCAGACAGGTTCAAAAACAAGATACACGTGGAGAAACACTGACACAAATTGTTCCATGTAAAAGCTAGGTGTTAAGCAATTAGACGTAGCAAATTGTAACTTGTTCCATTTTAAGCAAAGAGGAAGCTGAGAACCACATTCAGCTTCTGTTGTGGGAGGCTATGGCAAAAAAACCTCATCTTAAGTGAGGTGTAACCAAAGCAGAATATGATTGGTCTATTGTGTCACTAAGGGCTGAAATTGGTTAATAAGAAACTGATATACGATTGACACAGATTTGTGTATAAAAATATGATTGTAATCATCGAAAGGCAGACTCACTGGGCAAGGGCGACTTTGACCATTGTAAGAATGAGTCCCTTGTACTGCAAGTAATAAAGGTGCTGTGTGTCTGTGTAACAAGAATACTATTGTCTGACTAAATGTTTATATGACAAGGGATATGGACCAAATGCTAGCAAATGGGACTAAATTAATTTCAGATATCTGGTCGACATTGAGGAGTTGGACTGAAGGGTCTGTTTCCATTTCTGTACATCTCTATGACTCTATGACCCGAGATGACTATGATGAAGTGAGGATTCCTGGAAAACTGCTGAAAGTTGTCTATTTGAGGTTGAACCAAACTGACTTATTGTAATGTTGAACACGATTGAGACCAGCACTTTAATGGTTTTATATAATCTTTTAGTAACTAAATATGAAATTATTTATCTTGAATCACCAAATGTGGGCATCAGATTAAATAAAAGGATCCTAAATCTTTTCTCATTTTATATGGATACATGGAATACTGAGCAATATTCTACATAATGTAAAGTCTTTAAACTTAGTTTCACAACTGCAGATGATATTCGTTAAAGAACTATTACACAATGTAAATTGTATCATCTGTTATACAGCATGATTTGCATCTCAGAATAGGTCTCTAGAGGAGAACGAAGAAACAAATGAATAATTATCAATACCCAGCAGAAATCATATTGCATAAATTCACCATATTGTAAACATTCATTGCAGCTGTGCACAAACCTTCCTCGCATTAATATTACAGATTCAAAATTTGTGTTTGAAAACATATTACTTCAACAAGGTCTAAACCTGTTTAGATTTTCCACCAGGCAGATGATGGATCTTTAAAATGTGTTCTCTTTCCAGAAATATGTAAGGCAACTTCATTTTTTAGTGATTTGTTTCATGCAGTAATGTACAACAAAGATTAGAATCCACTACTTTGTAATCGAAATAAAGAAATATTTAATACACATCTCGTCATTTATTTACAGAAAATTCTGTTACATTAGTACATCAATACATTTCCATATCAGTTTCTCATTACATATTATACATTACAGCTGATATCAAACAAAGAAGGGGAATTTGAAATTTCCACTTTCCCAAGTACTCTATTTATGGGATGGTCCTTGCTGGGGCTGAACCAGCCTGAATTGACACAAGACATGGTATGAGCAATGGCAGTAGTATATTAACTGCGATGCAAAAATGGTGACTACAATAGAGTAGAAACCAAACAGTACCTGCAAAGGTCTCTAGATGCTCTGATGTACACTATAGATTGCCCTGCAATTCACCTTTTACGAAAAAAGCAGCATATTTGAGGTCAATGATCTGCTAGCACAGAAATGTGTCGCTTTGAAACACTTGTTTCTGAAGATGTGATTTTGTTAACAGTCCATTAGTAATGTAGAAGGGAGATGAAGGGGTGGGAACTTACTGCAGAGAAAGTACATGGCCTTCATCAAGAATGACTGGTTAAACTACAGTTATACAGACTGAGCTAGGGTGGCGAATGCTCTACTTATTTCAGAAAATTGCCCTGTAATCAGCACAGGACTCTGATTTGCATTTTTAAACATTGCTTTGCTTGATTCAGGGAGGCAGATTAACTCACCATTTAAGCAGTATGTTTTGGATGTTAGTGGGATGGCCAAATTGCACGTCTCCCTTTCCCACTCTCAGGTAGTTGGTAGTTTAAAAACATCAACTGTTAAAAAATTCAAAATAGTATTCTAAAAAGAGGAAATTTCTTGATTTTAGAGTCATAGAGTCGTAAGATTTTTCTGATTTCCCCCATGCAAGTCTTTTAATTATCAAATTGACAATTTTGCCAAAGTAGTCCTTAAGATCTCTGGACATTATACAATGATTAAATAACATATAATGGTTTTAAAAAAGAAAAATTGATGAGGGACAGAGTTCACCATATTTTAATATTGTATAATGTTAAATAAAACTGAGGTTTATATAATTGGTATTATTCACTGAATCCCATTGTTGCTATGCTTTTGGGTATCATTCTTGGGAACAGCAAATTAGAAGCAAGACTTCCTAAGGTACTGCGGGAACTTGCTTCAATTCAGGCTTTTGATGGTTAACCACCCAAGCAGAATGGGACCAATTTAAATGGTGAATCATGCCCCAATAATGGCAATAAGACAGACAGTGCTTTAGTTTGCAAACATGAGGAACTACATCAAAGTCTTGAGCCCACTGGCAAAAAAGCCAATGGCAGCAATTATTCTGGCTTCACAGAGCCAGGTAAATTCAGCACTTTTTGTTTTTTTTTGAAGGCTGCTTGGGAGTCAGGAAAATCAAAATACCCCTGTTGACTGTATAATAATAACTAGCACTTGGTCTGCCCTGGATTGCAACATCCCTTATCAATGAATTAACTGAACAATACTGCCCCACCCACATCCACACCTCTAGAGTTTCTGAGGGCCCCTGACCCATCCCACGCAAACATCAACTTTTCCCATTGACATTGATGTCATTTCACTGGCCAGTTGAATGTTAATATCAGGGTATTATAATGAGGCTTCTTATTCTAATAGGGCAGATGGATGACCTCTTGCTTTGACCCTTGATTTATACCAAGGTTAAAATCAGGGCCCAAGTGCAATCAATCTTGAATGCCCCTTGTAGAAAGTCAGATCTCCATATAGATCATACCGTGCATTGTATGATATGGTTTGGTTCAGGATCCTCACATGCTTTATCACACTATGGAGATAAAAAGCAAGGAAAGATATACCAGAATCAGCAAAGCTACAGGTCTTCAAGGTGCTGAATAAATATAGTGCATAAGACAATTGTATGCTATAATATGCAGCTTTATAACATGGAAACAACTCCTCACTTACACCAAAGCATGATTGCAATTGGAATTTTAATTCTGTTTGCACTATGCAAAATATTAGAACAGAGATAATGGAATCATTTGCAATGAGAATAAATGGGAATTTATTTCATCTGTATAAATTAGAGTACAGTAGTTCTATGCATTTCAAGATCTGGGCAGTCATAGACAGGAACAATTACATATGGGCAGTAATGGGATTTTGGTATGTTGTTGGATTAGGTTGTGTTCTTCATTTTTTTTATTTGAAGAGAGCTTCCTGTGCAATGTGTGTTCTGGATTTAATGCTGTGCAGACTGTTTGTCCACTACAGGTATCCAAAGTCCGAGGATTATAAAATTACTGCACCATTGTACACAAATATGTTAGCAATGCATCTTCCTATAAATATGTTTAAAAATATACAAAAACTATGTAAATTAGTAACTTAATGTACAATGTTTGAGTACTTTCAAAATATAGTTAAATATTGACTATCAATGTTAAATATTTGTCTTTTCAAGAATTACAATAATTACTTAAGGAACCAAACTAAAATGAAGAGACCATGTGCTTATCCAGTGTCAACAGTAGTCATTTACGAATGATTTTGAACAGTTTAGATTCATAACAAGTTTGTTACTTTATCAAAATCTCCTATGGAAACAACAATTTAATTGTAGCTTGTTAGATATTGGATTGGGTAATGATCTTCTAAAATATTGGTGCTACCTAGCTTTGGATGGTAACAAGGTCATTGTTGACTGATATAAGCTAACAATGCTCCAAACCTCCTGTATGAGAAAATTCACTGAAGGAAGGATCAAAGAGTCCTTGAGAGACTGTGGCAAGTTAGGAACCCTTAAGATTATCACCAGAAAGCTTGAACATGTCAGGAATGCTAATCCTAATTGTGATCTATGTGTGTGGTTACCTGCCAATACCAATTAATTAATATAGCTCTAAATTTTATTCCCTCACTTATTAGCTTCAGATATGTCATTTTGCACCCTTGCTTGTCCCTGCATTACCACTTTTTAAATTTAGGAGGTTTTTATTCTGGAACAGTAAAGAGCTCCTTAACCCCTTGAATCTGTTTAGATTAGATTACTTACAGTGTGGAAATAGGCCCTTCGGTCCAACAAGTCCACACCGACCCGCTGAAGCGCAACCCACCCATACCCCTACACATTTACCCTTTACCTAACACTATGGGCAATTTAGCATAGCCAATTCACCTGGCCCGCACATCTTTGGACTGTGGGAGGAAACCGGAGCACCCGGAGGAAACCCACGCAGACACGGGGAGAATGTGCAAACTCCACACAGTCAGTCACCTGAGTCGGGAATTGAACCCGGGTCTCAGGCGCTGTGAGGCAGCAGTGCTAACCACTGTGCCACCGTGCCGCCCTGCAAGGAGGGGTGATATCTTCTGCCTGCTGAAACCTCAAAACTTATAAATTTTAAATGTGACATTTCTAGCCACTACCTTGAGGAATCTTGTATTTTGTCTTACTATGTTACTTTGAGGTGTCCTTTGCTACATGATAAAGCTTTTATCAATTAACTAGAAGACAAGCAAGCTTGCAAAACCATTCTAAGATAACTCTAGCCAATGGCAGGAAACCTCCTGCAAGGACTTTATTTCACAAGATTCCTCAAACATTTGTTCAAAATCACTGTCTATTATGCACGCTACCACATACTATTTAAATATTGGTGGGTATTGATATGATATTTTTAAAACACTGGAGTCACAAGATGTTTAGCCTTATTTGTTGACTCGCTCTCTCTGCTGAATATAAAGAATAACTGTTTTTGTGCACTGACTGACCTGCATTATTTTGAGTAGCTGGTATTGTCCTTCAGAAAACAATCCTGTGTGTGTGCTAATATTTGCAGGGATGCCTAAACAGAAAACTTTCCAAACCATGGATGTATGTCAGCCTACTCAAGGGCATTCATTTTTATATTATTGAGTAGTGTGTATATTTATAAAATATATACAATTTTAATTGAAAAGAAACAGATTTCAACTCTCCACAACTTTACACATCAATGTATTTTGATTTTTCAGCAAAACAACTACATAATTTCACAAATTTGCTTGGAAGGTGGAGTTCATTACCACTAGAATGCATTTCAGGAAAAGTTAGACAAGTATAGAAGGGAGGAAGGAATAGATGGATATACTGAGCTAGATGAAGTAATGCAGATAGAGCGTAAACACTGGAAAAGACACATTATGCTAAATAGTTTGATTCTTCATGTATAATCTATGAGATTGTGAACACTGTAGATGAAGAAATGCTTCATAATTTGGATTTCTGTCACTAAACCTTTTTACATTTTATGGCAGGTTTTAACATTTGCTGTACTATTGGATTGTATTGGGGTATTTACTAATCACCTAGTAAAGCATCAAATTCTCTCCTTGTAGTTATCTAATGACCAACTTTAATTTTCTCTCTTGCTGAATAGATGAATGCATCTGAACTGGCAATCTGATATTTGAAGTTTCTAGGAGAAAGTGAGGACTGCAGATGCTGGAGATCAGAGCTGAAAAATGTGCTGCTGGAAAAGCGCAGCAGGTCAGGCAACATCCAAGGAGCAGGAGAATCGACATTTTGGGCATAAGCCCTTCTTCAGGAATGAGGAAGGTGTGCCAAGCAGGCTAAGATAAAAGCCTAGGGAGGAGGGACTTGGGGGAGGGGCGTTGGGAATGCGATAGGTGGAAGGAGGCTAAGGTGAGGGTGATAGGCTGGAGAGGGAGTGGGGGCAGAGAGGTTGGGAAGAAGATTGCAGGTCAAGAAGGCGGTGCTGAGTCCGAGGTTTGGGGCTGAGATAAGGTGGGGGGAGGGGAAATGAGGAAGCTAGAGAAATCTGCATTCATCCCTTGTGGTTGGAGGGTTCCTAGGTGGAAGATGAGGCAGTCTTCCTCCAGGCATCATGTTGCCATGGTCTGGCGATGGAGGAGGCCAAGGACCTGGCATGTCCTTGGCGGAGTGGGAGGGGGAGTTAAAGTGTTCAGTCACAGGGCGGTTGGGTTGGTTGGTGTGGATGTCCCAGAGGTGTTCTCTGAAATGTTCCGCAAGTAGGCGGCCTAACTCCCCGATGTAGATGAGGCCACATCGGGTGCAGCAGATGCAGTAAATGATGTGTGTGGAGGTGCAGGTGAATTTGTGATGGATATGGAAGGATCCCTTGGGGCCTTGGAGGGAAGTGAGGGGGGAGGTGTGGGCGAAAGTGTGGGCTCAAGTTTTGCATTTCTTGTGGTTACAGGGGAAGGTGCCGGGAGTGGAGGTTAGGTTGGTTGGGGGTGTGGACCTGACAAGGGAGTCGCAGAGGGAGTGGTCTTACCGGAACGCTGATAGGGGAGGGGAGGGAAATATATCCCTGGTGGTGGGGTCTGTTTGGAGGTGGTGGAAATGACGAAGGATGATACTGGGGTGGTAGGTGAGGACCAGTGGGGTTCTGTCCTGGTGGTGATTGGAGGGGCGGGGTTCAAGGGCAGAGGAGCGGGAAGTGGAGGAAATGCGGTGGAGGGCATTGTCAACCACATCTGAGGGGAAATTGCGGTTTTTGAAGAAGGAGGCCATTTGGGTTGTACGGTATTGGAATTGGTCCTCCTGGGAGCAGATGCGGTGGAGGCGAAGGAATTGTGAATATGGGATGGCGTTTTTACAGGGGGCAGGGTGGGAGGAGGTGTAATCTAGGTAGCTATGGGAGTCGGTCGGTTTATAGTACATGTCTGTGTTGAGTCAGTTGCCCAAGATAGAAATGGAGAGGTCTAGGAAGGGGAGGGAGGAGTCTGATACAGTCCAGGTAAATTTGAGGTCGGAGTGGAAGGTGTTAGTAAAGTGGATGAACTGTTCAACCTCCTCATGAGGTAGCACCGATACAGTCATCAATGTAGCGGAGGAAAAGGTGGGGGGTGGTGCCAGTGTAGCTGCGGAAGATGGACTGTTCCACATATCCAATGAAGAGGCAGGTATGGCTGGGGCCCAGGCGGGTGCCCATGGCTACTCCTTTGGTTTGGAGGAAGTGGGAGGATTGGGAAGAGAAGTTGTTCAGAGTGAGGACCAGTTCAGTCAGTTGAAGGAGGGTGTCAGTGGAAGGGTACTGGTTGGGTCAGTGGGAAAGGAAGAAGCGGAGGGCTTTGCGACCTTCGTGATGGGGGAGGGAGGTGTATAAGGACTGGATGTCCATGGTGAAGATAAGGTGTTAGGGGCCGGGGAAGCGAAAATCATGGAGGAGGTGGAGGGTGTGGGTGGTGTCTCGAATGTAGGTGGGGAGTTCTTGGATTAAGGGGGAACAGGATCGTGTTGAGGTATGTAGAGATGAGTTCGGTGGGGCAGGAGCAGGCGGAGGCAATGGGTCAGTCGGGGCAGTCAGGTTTGTGGATTTTGAGCAGGAGGTGGAAACAGGCGGTGTGGGGTTGTGGGACTATGAGGTTGGAGGCGGTGGATGGGAGATCCTCTGATGAGATGAGGTTATAGATGGTCTGGGAGATGATGGTTTGATGGTAGGAGGTGGGGTCATGGTCAAGGGGACAGTAGGAGGAGGTGTCCGCGAGCTGGTGTTTAGCCTCAGCAGTGTAAAGATCAGTGCGCCAAGTTACCACCGCGCCTCCCTTGTCTGCCAGTTTGATGGTGAGGTTGGGGTTGGAGCGGAGGAAGTGGAGGGCTGCACGTTGCGAGGATGAGAGGTTGGAGTGGCTAAGAGGAGTGGACAGGTTAAGGCGGTTAATGTCACCGCGGCAGTTGGCTATGAAGAGATCGAGGGCCGGTAAGAGGCCAGCATGGGGTGTCTAGGTAGATGGGGTGTGTTGGAGGCGGGAGAAGAGGTCGTCAGAGGGTGGGCGAGAATCCTGGTTGAAGAAGAGGTGCGCAGGTGAAGGCGGTGATCTTTCATCCTCAGAGAGTGGGAGGTCTGGAGGGATGGGAGCTAGGGCCTGGTATGGGGCTAGAGCTGGGAGTGGAGGTGGGGTTAGGCATAGGGGCACAGTTAGGCCTGTGGGTGGAGTTAGGCATGTGGGTGGAGTTGGGCGTGGGGGTGGAGATCAGCATGGGGCGGGGTTAGGTGTGGGGGTGGAGATCGGTGTGGCGGGAGGAGATTGGCATGGGGGCAGAGATTGAATGGGGGCAGAGATCAGCGGGGAGGCAGACACGCATGCAGCGTGGTCATTGTGCAGGTGAGTGACGTCACTGGGGGTGGAAGTAGATGCGGTGACGGCAACTCTGGGGGCGGAAGTGGCTGCGACGACAGCAGAAACGGTGTTGTTCCCGGTGGCTGTGGACCCCATGGAGGCCATGAATCAGTCGGTGATGGTCTTCCTGGCGATTGTGGAGGCAGTTGTCTGGGTGGCGATCGCAGAGGCTGCATGGTCGGTGGAGGCGGAAGTGACATAATGGTTCGCGGCAGCGGTTGCTGCAGCAGCCGCATGGGTAATGGTGCCCGAGTGGTTCCGGAGGCCAATGGAAGATACTGGAGCGGTTGAGGAATCTGGAGTGTGGGGGTAAGTACATGAAAATTTTTGGTACTTACTCTCTTTAATTTCCGATATAGCTAGGAAGAACTGTTTGTTTAGTGTATGGATTCTTCTGAGGATGAAAAACAGCAGGTCTGTGAGTGTGTTGTCCTGAGCTGGGGTAGGGCTGACTGCAGAGAATGTAGGTAGCAGTGCATGGCAGAAAGCGTGGAGTGGGGGATCTGGAGGGAGGTCTGTTGCTGGAGGCTTCAGATTTGTTGTAGGTACTGATTTTCTGGGTTGGGTCCAAATTTTGTTGGTCTGAACATAGTCCAGAGTCCGTGCGGGGTCAGTTGGTTCCGTAGGCAGGTGCTGAGGAAGGAGATGTGGCTGTGGTAACGGGTCTGTTTGAGAACGTGGCTGAAGAGCTTCAGGGCAGAGGAGGTGACCTGGGAGGTGCAGTGAGAGAGGGACTCACTGAAATTCTTGTAGAGAGAAGAAGACAGCTTCTTCAAGGAAGGCATCCTTGCAAGAGGATTCGCAGTAGGTTAAATTCAACTAGGAGAAAGTGAGGAGTGCAGATGCTGGAGATCAGAGCTGGAAAATATATTGCTGGAAAAGCGCAGCAGGTCAGGCCGCATCAAAGGAACAGGAGAATCGATGTTTTGGGCACAAGCCCTTCATCAGGAATGAGGAAGGTGTGCCAGGCAGTCTAAGATAAAAGGTAGGGAGGAGGGACTTGGGGAAGGGGTGTTGGGAATGCGTTAGGTGGAAGGAGGCTAAGGTGAGGGTGATGGGGTGGAGAGGTCGGGAAGAAGATTGCAGGTCAAGAAGGCGGTGCTGAGTACGAGGGTTGGGACTGAGATAAGGTGGGGGGAGGGGAAATGAGGAAGCTGGAGAAATCTGCATACATCCCTTGTGGTTGGAGGGTTTCTAAGTGGAAGATGAGGCGCTCTTTCTCCAGGTGTCGTGTTGCCTAAATTTAGTTGTCTAAATTTTAGCAGTCATGCTATCTGGTCTGGACTTAAGGAAGTGGAGGTTTGTATAATGAAAGCATATGCAACTGACAATACAAACAACCTCTAACTTTATAGATTTTTTTCAGAAATGTGAGGGCCAATATAACATAAGTCATCCTGCAGAAAGGGCCAACCTGGGCCATTTTGCCTAATTGATGTCATCCAGTTGAAAAGCTGGTGCACTTATGACAAGGCAGCACTTTTCTCTTTTTCACAAAGTCATTGACAAATATGTTGGAATTCTAATTCTCGTAACATGACTACAATGAAACTTTGTCAATTATAACGTGTACATTTTTTATAAAAAGGTTTTTGACTGCTTGCATTTGCACAATGTACGATCATGGCCTAGCACATATTTGCATCAATAATTTCCATTTTATTTCAGTGTATAGATCTATGTTGGAAACTGCCGATGTCAACTTGTAATGTCGTAATCTTCCTCTTGATTGTGCCTCAGTTTTGTGTCTCTTACCTCTGCAGCATCTATCAAAGAGGGATAACTGTGTTCAAACCCTACTTTGCTACTTCCCAGATTGCCTTATGTCTACTTAACTTTAAATGGTATCAAATAAAGTTATTATTCAGAAACATGTGCAAATACATGAATTAAATAGGGTGAACAATAACTAAAAATCATAGATCAGTGTGCCCTTGCCAGCTTTTCTCTGGTGTCTAATGCAGCTTCATTTGAAGAGTACATTTGTTTTTAATTCTCTCGTGCAATGCCATAGGAGTTCATTAAGTATATTTTGAAATAGATTAATGTGACACCCAGCTATGTTTCACACATTAATGTAACCCTGGTCTGCCCTTCTGTTTCTACCTGACCTAATGTTTGACAATTCGAACAAGGTTGTGTATTTTTGGCATTTGTGATTGACAATTGTGCAACTTGTTTCTCTCCATCGGTGCACTACTTTTGTTAGGAACATGGGAACATAGCAGCAGAGGTAGGTCAAATAAAAGTAAAATACTGCAGATGCTGGAAATAAGGAATAAAAGCAGAAAGCACTGGCAACTCAGCAGGTCTAACAGCATCTGTGGGAAGAGAAACAGAGTTAAAAATTTGAGTCCTGTATGACTCTTTTTTGGAAGTGAAAACAGATTCTGGTGACAGAGGAGCAGGTGGAACAGATTGTGAGGGTGCTCAGAGCGAAAGATATAGACAGTGATAATAGTAGTAAAGAAATGATAAATATATAAAGTAGGTACAAATGTTTAATGAAATGAAATGGGGAAAATAGGTCAATTCTGGAAAAGCAAAGCCAATAAGATACAGCCACTGGATGGTGGGAAATGTAAGAAATAATGGAGTACAGAGATCATTCTATGAAGTTGTGGAAATTAGTAGTGACTCCTAGAGGCTGCAAAGTGCCTAACTGGAAAAATGAGATGTTGTTCATTCAGATTGCCTTTGAGCTTCATTGGCACAGTGTAGCAGACCCAGGATGAAAATGTTAGTAAGGGAGCAAGTGTTATTGAAATGGCAAGCAACTAGAAGGTCAGGGTCATTCCTATGGACAGAGTGGATGCATAATGCAAAGCTGTTTTGCAAAGCATAATCCCAATCTGCGTTTGATCCTGCCAATGTTAAGTAGATTGTACTGCATTTCTGGTGCAGAAAAAAATTTAGTTTGGGGTTTTCCTGCCTGGCAATTGTGCAGTGTGACGATATGTTTTAAAATCTTAGCTCAGGAATATTTCAAAATAAAGCTCTGCACCACTTGTGCCTTGCAGAGGGAATGATTTTGTATGGAGTGGACAGGAATTTCTGCAATCAGTCAGTAGTTAAAAAGCTGTTGATTAAAATAAAACTGATTAGATCCCTTAGAAATAAATGGTTGTTCATGGGACCCCTTTTGAAGGATTGAAGCATCTGGCACATTTTCAGCCTTTTCAAAGGACATAAAGGTTATGGTAGTGAAGTTAAGGACCCAACCCACAATATTCTGGGATGAAATGGAGCTTCTAGAAAGGTAAGGTGGTACAGCTCTCACCTCTTGTCTCATGGCTTTAAGGTGGAAGTAAAGGTGTATGTGAGGTAGTTTGTCATATCTGACACATTTGAGGAGCAGGAGCTTCACACTCACATGTCTAGTAAGAAGTGACAGATAGGCTCTACATTTCTACATTACCTGTTTCACGTGAAAACAAATAGAGGAGGTGGTCATTCATCTGAAGGGACCTGACTGGATGAGATCACTTAACTGTAATGCATATACCAGGTATATGAATGAAAATTCCATGCCATTTACTTTTGAACATACTTCATAATTAATTTTCAGGTCAACTTCACACAGTGGCACAGTGGTTCAGTGGTTAGCACTGTTGCCTCACAGCACCAAGGTTTAATTCCTGCCTTAGGCAACTCTCTGTGTGGAGTTTGCACATTCTCCCAGTGTCTGCTTGGGTTTCCTCTGGTGCTCTGGTTTCCTTCCACAGTCTAAGGATGTGCAGGTTAGGTGAATTGGCTGTGCTAAATTGCCCAAAGTGCTCGGTGTATTAGTCAGAGGGAAATGGGTCTGGGTGGGTTACTCTTTGGAGGGTTGGGTGGAAGGGTCTGCTTCCACACTGTAGGGAATCTAAAACCATGCAGCTGTCATTTTGATGCATACACATATCTCAAGACATGGTACACATTCTAGTTTTTCTGAGAACATTCCACATTGACTCATGACAGCATAATCTACTTGCATGATGATGGTCACCAACCCACAGGTGCAGTTTTAATGTCCATTCATTCTGTTTTCAGCTGTGTGGAAGGAGTTAATATCCCTGTTTTGAACAGAGAATTTTTCAATTTGATGCTTATTATAAATGTCTGTATTTCCTTTATTTATGTTAGGTTGCTGCTCCCCATATATAATAATGGCATTAAGGATTATACCAATAAGGAATGCCTTACTCAGGCTCTTGAGAAATCCTAACTGTAAATAAAGATTGCAGTGGTTGGGTTGGGTGGGGGGGGGGGGGGGGGGGGGGGGGGGAGAGATGCTGAATTTCTGCAATAACAGTGAAGATTTTGTAATCAAAATAATAGCATGAACAAATAGTTTATAAAGTGTTTCCAGCTTCAGAAATCAATACTCAAAGATCCCCAAACTTTTCTGTACCTCACCTCTATTGATTGTTTCACACAACTACCTTCAAGCACATTAGCAATTTTAAGACAAGAAAATTTGAGTGAACTCACATCTTCATCTTGGTTTCATAAACCAAACAGCTCATATTGCCATTTTGTTTAAATTTCACATGCCATTCAATTCCATTGATTACAATGAAAGTAGACATTGCTCACGCACATATCAGACAAACAATGGGATCCTGCTTGTTTTCTGTACTTGAACAAGACAAATTCTAATGCCATTAATCAAGTGAACTGTAGGTTAACCATTTAAAAGATAGTCATTGGTGACATTTTGTGCAGGAATGGAGAAAGCTTAACTGAATTCTATATGAGAGGAATGAACAGAGAGAAGTTTGATACTTTAGCTGTCTGTGTGGTAGAGGTAAAGTAAAGGCTCACTGGAATTTAATATGATCTTGAACTGGAAAGAAGTTTGAGTTATCAAAATTTCATACAAAAGGACTGAATGGTTCTGTTGACAGGAACAAAATTATGCTTGGGTCAGTTATTTGGCATCAACTAAACAATGGAAAAATGCCAGCACTTTAGCAGATGAAAAGAGATTCACAGTAGCAACTAATCATCTAAGATAATGGATGTGATTTGGCTGTAGGGTTGGGCGGTATCATAATAACTTTTAGTTAATTTGATACAACTCCTTTAATTTTGTTACATGGAAAATATAGTATTACTTGTATGAAGTGACTTTGCTTTAGACCAAAACAAATGTCTTCCTTCTGGCTTTTATTTTGGCCTTTGTTTGATTTTCTGTTCATGTTTTCAAAACTGTAATTAAAACTGCAAACATTATCAATAATATAGATGATAATGGAATAGTGTAGTTTAGATGGACTTCAGATTGGTTTCACAGGTCAGCACAACATCGCGAGCCGAAGGACCTGTATTGCGCTGTAATGTTCTATGTCCATGTCTATAATAATGAGCTGATAACCTTTCATTCAAAATATTCTAACAATGTCATTTATACCCTCAAGGAATATGCATTGTTCTATAATGTAACTGTGGTAAAAACTGATCTATGAATTTCTACTACTAAATATTGTGTGAAATTAAACAAGTGCACAGAACATTTCAATTCCCAATATTCTCTGAAATAAATTGCTTTAGATATTACTCATTATTCTGAGGAAGAAATAATTCTGCAACCCTATAGTTAACAAGACTCGAAAGAATGCCAAATCTTTCACATGAAAGCCTCAATATTTAAATGACAGAATCTCTTAACTACGAGGCAACATAGAATGTGAGCTTTCTAACATGTATGCATCATTTTATTCCACATGGTTTATAGTAATAGATCAAATGAAAATGGAAATAAAATCAGACACTACAACTTATAGAGATGAAAATATTTAGATAAGGAACTCTGGTTTCGACAGTTCTTTGGGCTTTTCCAGCTCTACACAACCCAACAACCTCCTCATACATTTAACTCCATCACATTTTAATTTCTCTTTTACCAATCCTTTTCTCTACTTATGCCTGGAACTGAATGGTTTCCTTCTTTTGTTGAAAAATCTGAATTTAGTAATAACTTTGATGAGTTACTTCAGGTTAAAAATGAAAGACAAGGTTGCCCTGTAAATAGTAAGATAGAATAGACAGGTGTGGTGTGTTTAGGAGAAATATTTAGCACATACATTCAAGATAACAAGGACATAGTGTGAGGACAAAGCAGGAGGGAAGTGATAAGATACTGTACACATGAATGACTGCTAAGCACAGGACATTGGAGTATGTTTAAACGGCTTTAGTAACTTGTACACAAATGATGGGTGCATAGTTTTATGAAGTTATTTGTTCATTAATGTTTTAATTGAGTGAGTGAACGTGCTCACTACTGTAGTTACCGATGCTGATTGCTTTGTTAAATTATGTGCAGATGTCTTACTTGCCGATTCCTCTGCTGCTCGGAGTAAAAACGTGTAGTTGATTACCACTTCCTCCACTTTTGAGAGGAGCTCTCTGCACTGCCTTTCTGATCGCACAATAGAAATCAAGTGCACAAAGGTCTCAATGAGACCACAGAGCACTTGAAAGCTAGTTGAGATAGCTGCAAGCATACGTGTCGGACTTTTATCCACTGCTGCCACTCTCCTACACGCAGTTCTCAACTCTTTAAACTTCTGTGTAAGCATTTGCTTGTACTCATCCAGGTGAGACATATAAAGTTTAGGACCATAGTTTCCACGGTTCACTGTACATTGCCTTAAGATGGATAGCAATTCACTAGTGTCTTCCTGGGCATCAATAAAACCAGTAGGTAACACATAGGCTCTATTCTGCAAAGCATTAATTTTGCTTATGTTGCCATCAGCATCACTCAGTACTGCCTCCTGTAGTGCATTGTCCCCACTGCCGTTGGAAACATCTTTGTCTGACATTTGAGAAGGTTTAGCTAATGTTTCACTGAGTGTCACTGAACTGTCAGTCCTCAGGTCTGGAAGAAGCTGCATTGGGACTGAATATGAAAGTTCATCCTTATCACTGCTGTCATCAGCCACATCACAATTTCTATAGTAAAAACAGTACCTAAAGGAGCAGCATCTGTTATTGTCAGCTATGTCTCCTTTGAGAAGTGGTACTGACTTTGAAGGTTTGAAGTCCCCCTGAATAGAGAAAATTGCTGGAGCTCTTTGTTTCTTGTCTACATTGGAAACACTTACGTGAGATGGGACATCAAACTGGGCTGGCTCCTGAGACTGGTTCTTAAGGACTTTTCTCATAAATTCACTCTCTTTATCCAGATTCTTGGATTCTTCAGTCTTGGATGTTGGCACATTTGTTCCATTTTCTGAACATTCTGATATTATTTCACTTACTTCAGCCTCAGACACTATGTTGGTGGCACTGTGGTGCCGCTCCAGTTTCTTGCCATGGGGCATTTTCAGGCACTCACCGCGTGCTACCATGCAAAACACACCAGGCTGCTGCTCAGATTTATAGTCACTGGATTCCAAACTTGAGGTCCGCCTTCGAATGGCCTTTTGTTTAATGTTGGTATCGGGTACAGAAGGGTCAACACTGGTTTTAGGCTGCTTGTGAACACAAGGTCCTTTAGCTCTCTCTGATCGTTGTGATTCTATAGAACTGGGAATTGATGGAAAACACATTGAGCTACAAGCCAATCCTCGACGTTTACAGTCACAACTACGACGTTGCTCTCGGGATAATCCTGGAATGTTTCCAACTGGGCTGCTTTTGATTTGACAAGGGCAATGTCCAGATGCGATGCGATATAAATAATCCTCTGCAAATACATCAACTTTGGTTTTGGGCTTTAGTAATTCTTCAAGAAACTCAAGTTCATATTGTTTCACTTTTTGAAGTTGCTCCTGTCTCTCATCGCTCTCTTTCTTATATCGTGCTGGGAAGGTAGCAGAGAAAAGGTTTTTAAAATTCAGCAAAGAACCTTTCTGTGACTTAGCTTTATCTTGGATAAGAGCCGTGTATTGTTTAGCATCAAAGACATTTTCTGGAGAAGATGAGTCATGTGTCAACGGAACACCACTCAGACTGGGAGGCTTGGAATACATTGGGATGCTAGTAGTTTTTTCTGAGCTACCACTGGTTTTACAAGAACATATGTGACTCTGACATTTCATTTTTTCAGCAGTATCTTGCTGTGTTGCATTGTTATCTAATCCTGAAGTGCCAACAGGATACCTATAAGGACTGAGATAACATTCCCGATTTGGGGAGCCAGTTCTTTTGGGTTGATTTTCCTTGTCTGTTTTCACATGATCAATAATTTGACCAGCTGGTATATCAACAAAACCTATAAGATTATTATTGAACAATGCTGAGATTTCCTTACCTGTTGCTGGCTGATACTTTCTATTGTTTACTTTCACATATGTCACTTCATTGTTCTTTGGCGTGCAAGTATGGAAGACAGTTGTCCTTTGGCTGTGAGAATCTATTTGTCTTTGTGAAGCGTTCAGCAAATGGCATTCACATGGTCTGGAGTTGCTTTGCATGCTCCCTTCATATTTCAAATATTCACTTTTTGAAGAATCACATTCAGCACAGATATCTGTATACCCAGAAATTGGGGAAGGAGAGTTACCTGTTGAACCATAAATTAATGAATTTTCTTGTCGGGTTTCAGGTCTTGAGTTTCTTGGACTATTATCAGAGTTTCTGCTATTTGACAACTGTTTAATACATGATCTGTCACGTTCTACATGAATAAACGATTTGTCTGCATTCTGAATTGTTATCTCGGAAGAATCTTCCTTGGATTGAACAGTTTGTTGTTTAGATGTCTTTTCTTCAAGTACTATTGGGCAATGAGGACAATTCTGTTGTAAAGTAGTCTTAAAAATACCATTACCTGGCCTGTTCATGGCTTCATTAGAATGAGTGAACACCTGAGGTTTCACGTGAACTGTACAATATCCTGTCACTTGTCCAGGTTTGAGTCGAATGGCCCCAGGCAAGGGACTCTGTTTTGATGAAGCAACTGCACTTAAAGTATTTGTTTCTCCACAATGTTTCCTTGGACAAGGAACTCCTCTGGAGGCCGGGTTGGCGCAGCATCTAACAGCGGTCAAGGGCACATCTTTTTTCATAATTAAACCAGTTCTGTTCCCCTGATAAGTAATCAGATGGTGCTGTTTAATTGCTGAAACCATTTCAGAGATGTCTGTCATTTCCGAAGAATTTGTTTCATGACCAGAATCCAGTGATGACTCTGGGGTCATAGCTGCCAATAAAATCAGACCTGTGGATCACATAGAAAAAGAAAAGTATTTTACAATAGTCAACCAGCAAGTGTGGAATTGTATACGTACACTGTACAGCGAGTGTATTATCTTAAATAATACTAATTATTGTCGTTATATTCTTTGTTGAAAGTGAGCCTCATCCTCTTAAGAAAATTGAGTGAGGTACTAAAATAATGCAGGAACTGGGATGTATCCTATGTTATGTGTTATTAGAATTAGATGGGTTAGAGTGAGCAGATTACATATATAATTTGTTAATTGTTTATTTCATGAGACATTGTAAATAAGGCCATGTGTTCATACATATTACTATGGTTAGATGTTGGCAGGTTTTCTTTTTACAGAGAGTTGTTGGCCACAGGAACAATTTGCTAGTGTGTGCAGTAAGTGCACTTCAAATGTTGATAATTTGTTGATAATGTCTTGATGAGTTCCTAACTGAGATTGATATCATTGTCTATAAATGGGAGAGCTATTGGGTGAAATGACTCATAATCACTGTAATTTTCTGGAACTTGTTTTGATCATCTTTAAAAGCCAGAAAGGAAATCATCAGAAACATCCTTTCATTTGAATTAGCTTGTCTTTATTAATTTTGTATAAGACTTTGATGCGGCCTCATCTGGAGTATTGTGTGCAGTTTTGGTCGCCATACTATAGGAAGGATGTGGAGGCATTGGAACGGGTGCAGAGGCGGTTTATCAGGATGTTGCCTGGTATGGTAGGAAGATCATATGAGGAAAGGCTGAAGCACTTGGGGCTGTTCTCATTGGAGAAAAGAAGGTTTAGGGGGGATTTGATAGAGGTGTACAAGATGATTAGGGGTTTAGATAGTGTTGACAGTGAGAACCTTTTTCCGCTAATGGAGTCAGCTGTTACTAGGGGACACAACTTTAAATTAAGGGGTGGTAGGTATAGGACAGATGTTAGGGGTAGATTCTTTACTCAGTGGGTTGTGAGTTCATGGAATGCCCTGCCAGTAGCAGTGGTGGACTCTCCCTCTTCATGGTCATTTAAGCGGGCATTGGATAAGCATATGGAGGTTATTGCAATACTGAGGGAGTATAGTATCATCAAATGTGCTATCTTTGAAATGAAATATAAAACTTGAAGTCCTTGAACCCTTTCAAGAAGATGGAAACAATCCCATGGCACGATGTTGAAAAGCAAGAGATTTTTTTCTTGGTATTTAGCCAAAACACACACCTTATCTGCTCATTGTCAATCTATTTGTGGCAGGTGCTGTGCACGTAGTGACTGCTAGTTTCCCTGTGTTTTGACAATGATTACACTGTAAAAGTTAGCGACTAGTCGGAAAGCTGTTTTGAATTCCATGGGTTCATGGAAAGCAAAATGTATTTTTACATAACTCAGAGATGTACTTTATTTTATAAAATTCACTCATTCCTCCTTTCTATTTTTATTGACTGAATTGAATTGCTTTTGATTTGTGCATCTTTCAATCATTGGTACAGACATGGTCTAATTTTAGTCAATCACTCATTTTTCCTCTTTTATATCATGCTCTGTGCAGTGACACCTGGAATGTAATGCTTTCTCATTAAGTATTAAACCATGATGTTATGGACAAGTTCTAAATGCAAAACTTTTATTTCTATAGGCATTGGTCAGATTTAGCTGACCACCTACCTACATGCTGTTCATTCTGACAGTTCAGTCTATGTAGGAAATAATCTACCAAACATCAGCTATGGGTATCAGGTGATTGGATAGATTATTTGCTGTTGATAGTTATCTTATGAATTGTCCAGAGACAGGGTCAGACAGAGTACTGACAATAACTTGAGTGGCATTATTTGACCTGTGCACCTCTAAGTGTTGCAAGCTAAGCATACACATTGACTACTGAGCGAAAACAGCTTCTGAAGGTGGCATTTTCCAATGAGTGTCACAACCCCAGTTTTGGACTATTCAAGGTCCTGAACTGCTCATGTTTTTAGCATGCCCTCCAGTACAACCTTCTGGCATGTGGCCTCTTATTTGGTCCCTCTGTGTTTGGACTCTTATTAAGTGTGATAGGCGCGGCCTCAATGACACAGATCCAATTGGAAGACCAGTAACAATACCAGGATGTTAGCCCCTAAAACAGAGGTATCGTGCTCATGCATTCAAGTTAGAAATTAAAGGCCTACACCCAACAGGTTGGAGCAGAAACACCTCCACAGGCCTATTCACGAGTGAAGCTATGGTTCATTGTCTTTCTCCATTGTTAGGGTATGGAGCCTGTGGGACCATTGGCAACTTGGTTTGTTGCTAAAAGGCTGCCTTGATTGACCTGATGGCCTCTGCAATTGGCAGGTGATCAATTAGACAAAACTATCTCTTGCTGGGGTTTGAATTGGACTAGTGGTTGCTCAACAAGATTCAAATGTGCGACCTCTGCTATCTAGAAGGAAAAAGGCAGCTGGTGTATTGGAACACTTGTGCCTCCAATTCTCCTCTGGGTCATATACCATTCTGACTTGCAAATATATTAACATTCCTTTGTTGTTGCTGGGGGCAATTTCTGGAATTTCCTCCCTAAAGTACAGTGTGAAAATCTTCACCACATGTACTTCAATATGACTCTTCACCACCACTACTACCTTTTGTCGGGCATTAAGGAATGGGTAACAAATGCAGGTGTAATCAGCCATATCCATATCCAATACAGATTTTAAAAAATTGTCGCCTGAACAGGAAAAAGCTTTGTGGCTGAAATGTGAGTCAATGCGGTATTGTGCTCTGTAATGAGCTAAGTAGATTGTGCATCCACAAGATCTTCAGCTTCATGGCTAGCTGATGTGAAACACAGGGCAATTCATCAGGTTCTCTAATAATAATAGATCTTTTGTTCTGTAGCCTTTTGTTTTGTAGCCTTCTTTAGTCTTCAGGTTGGCTCCTTATACATTTTCGCAACGTTACTTGCACTTTCATTCTTATTCTAGTTCTGTGATGCACCGCATACATTATGTATCTCTGGTTGGTGCATGCTTCTAGTGAGGATGGTGTAGTCTTGTGATACATGTTGTTGCTGGGTGAACCTTTTTCGCTGCTCTTACAGCACATTGGTAACAGGAAGAAGGGGATATAAGTGCATCAGCATATACCACTGTCATGATGTCCTTGCAAAGCAATATATAACATACTTTTCAGCAAACAGCATTAATTGATTCAATTGAAATAATTGCACAGTTAAGGTACATCATTTCAGTTGCACAGACCAGGAAGTGCATTCATTTTTTTCCAGCTTTCATGTCGCCAAAGCTCTAAACTGATATCCAACTGATGATTTGTATTATTGTTCTTCACAAGGGAGTAAGCAGATTGGATTGTGAGACCTTTCAGATATTTTACTTTGAGCCTGGACTTGTAGAAAAATTTTTCTGTATGGACAAAAAGATTTTATTTGAATGGACATTTTGTACTGCATATTCTAGCTAGTGGGACTGTTTTACCGTCTTGAGTTTGTGTACCGACAGCGACTACAATGGTTTGCCAGCCCAGATCCTGAAGATAATTTTAACTATTTGGCTGAGGCTTGGCTTTGTTTTGAGGTTTTGTTGTGGGCTGACTGAGAATCCCTCTGTTCAGGGTATGTCCTGAGTGAGGCTACACAATTACCTTCACTTCAAAGTGTTGCCCAAGTTCAGTCAGCCTGGCAAGGGTGTTCACTTCCACTGGAATACCCTGTAACACATATGCTCCACTTGCCGCATTTTCCAAAGACAAAGCCAGTTGTAGTGCCTGTTTGAAGTCCAGGTTTCAGCGAGTTAGCTGTTTTTGCATAGTTATATTATTAACCCCACATACGAAATGGCATCTCAGCAACTCATAAAGGGTTAAACCAAAGTCACGTGTCTCTGCCAGTCGTCTTAACCTCATCAAAAATTCTATCACAGATTCCCTTGGCTCTCGAATTGCCAAATAAAACCAATAGTGTCTCAGAAATAGAGGAGGCTTGGGTCCATATTATTCCTTAATTAAATTCATCAACTCTTGAAAGATTTTAATATTTGTTGCTTTAGAAAATGTTAGACTCCTAATAACTAAAAAAAGTTGCAGGTCCACAAGCTGTCAGGAGAATTATTTGTTGCTTTTCATCTGTCCCAAAGTAATTTACCTAGAAAAATAATGCATTGTTTTCACATACTGGGCCCAGTCTTTGACGACAGGATCGAACAAGTCAAGCTCCCCAGATAACAGGCTGACCCCATGATGGCTGTTGCAAGTGAATTTCTTCAGGACATTATCTTTTTCTCTCATTGCCACTGAAATAACTTCACGGAAGCCAGTGTCCCATCACTAAGTCACCCTTTATTTACATATGCATACTGTTTGACACTGGTCCAGCTCCCTCAGTGCCAGCTCTCAGTGTAAGCAGAACCTTTGACACTCCTGCTTATATCTTTGAACCAGGGCTCCGTGATTGGACCAGATTAACAGCCCCAATCAGGGAACTCAGATTCTGAAGTCCACCTGGCTGACTTCATTACAATCTCTACAGACCTTGTGCTGGTTAAGGTGCCAGGCACATAACTTACAGGAAGGGTAATTTTTTAAGAACTTCTTTTACTGAAGAGCGTTTGAAATGCTCTGGTGTTATGGTGAGCTTCTGCTTTGCAAAGTTTGTTGTAGGGACAGTAGAGAAGCATATTAATAGTGAACTCAAAGCCTGCAACAGGAGAAAGCAGCTATGGCAGAACGTCTTGGTCTGCAGTATAACTGGAAAATGGAATAGATTGTGGAGAAGGCAAACATTGCACAATGTTCCCTGCAAATCTGGAGTCACCAATCTCCATGCTTCTTGACAGTGAGATGGAGGCTGTCTAGTAGGACTACATATACACTCAGCACCTCAGTGTGTGATGCCACCAGTTATCCTGTATATCACCCTATCAAGATCCTTATTGGTGTACTCTAAAACTCTGTTCTGTGACTTGACTTACTGCTGAGCTGGCAAGAACATCGTCCTTTACTCCTGGCTTAGCTGCAGCCTAGTTATGCCTGAGGATTCACCACATTCTGATCTCAAACATGAACTCGCTTCCAAGATATGCACAATATCTGACTTGATATCCTTGAGTATTAGATCAAGTGATAAATGTCTTTATTACTATGGTGCTGTTTCTGTCTTGTCCTTCTTGGGCTGCTGTGGCTGAGCAGATAGATGGCTGAAAGCAGGAGAGGAATATGGGTGTGAGGAACAGGGATACATTAGGAAACAAGACATTCATGGTCATAACATCAGTAGCTTTCTCAGTGTGTCTGATTACAGAATGAAGGTGAGCTGGGAGTAAATTCATTAAAGACCGACATCATTAATGCTCTCAGTGATTCTGGACGGCTCCGGCTCCATAATATCTGGTCCAATGTTGCAGAGAACAGTTTCTGCGTGAAACGCAAATATTCATGGTGCCATTGGTTTTATTCTGCTCTCTACTACAATGTACCACCTTAATTTGTGACAGATTGTGCAGAATGTCGGGTGGCACCGTGTATGATTTTCTTGCCATTGTTGAATAGCTGGAGATATGTAGGCAAAGGAAGGTGAGTCGGGTGGGTGAGTAAGGCTGAGGTGGAGAACCTGGCGATTACATCTTGAGTACCAGGGAATGTTGTTTGTTGATTAAGAGGCAGATATCATATATTAACCAGTATGAGAAGCTCATAGAATAATTCATTCAAAATAATGGGTGAACATGCATTTATTGACAGTGATTACCTTTGTGAGGTCATTAGACATCTTGTTGCACTATAGTCAGGTTCTTCAGACCAATCTCTGAGGATTAACTGATGTTCTGACTTCCATACATATTCCTCTGGACTTCCTAGTCCAGTACAGAATGAAGGCATCTCTCATCCTGCATAACTCTTCCACCAAGGGGCAACAATGGCCTAGTGATATTATTGATGGATGTTAATCCAGGTAACATTCTGGGGATCTGGGTTCAAATCCTGCCACAGCAGATAGTGGCATTTGAATTCAATAAAAATGTGGAATTCAGAGTCTAATGATGACCATTGATGATCGTTGGAAAAACTCATCTGGTTCACTAAATGCTTTAGGGTAGGAAACTACTATATTACCTGGTCTGGCCTACATGTGACTCCAGACCCACAACAAAATGGTTGACTCTTAATTGTCCTTTGGGAAATAAATGCTGGTGTAGCCAGTGATGCCTGCATCCCATGAATGAATGTATTAAAAAAAATTAATGCTTCGAGTGCCACATGCCCCACCCTAAAATTCTCTCTTTTTCATGGTATTTCATTTTTCATACTTTCAGTTCCAGTAACTCATTGTAACTTTAAGAAAAGCAGCTAGCTTAATCACACTCTGTAGTCCAGCATTGTACCATCTCTGTTGAATACAGAGATAATGCAAATAGGATGCAATAGCCAGGAACCCACGCACACTTATGCTACAATTTGGTAAACAATTTTGTGAATCAGCAAAGGCAAGTCACAAACTGCTAAAAAGGAGGCAGATGAATTTCTAGTCATTAATGAGAAAAGGGATAATGAAAAACACAAGTTAGAAGTAATATGAGAAGTAAAAAAAAACATGGATCTCAAGGAGGTGGAAATGGTGACAACAGAATAATTGCCAACAGCTGTCTGAAAAAAAATGAGAGGTATGTTTATGACCTGAAATCATTGAACTCAATGTTGATCAAAAAATTTGTAAAGTATGTTATTGAAAAATGTACTAATCTTCAAGCTTCTGATCAGCTCCATTGGAACTGAGCAGGAGGCCAATGGTAGTGTGAGAATTAAAATGCCAGGTTCATGCAGACTGAGAAAAGGTGTTTGACAAATCAATCACTCAATTTGTATTTGGTCTCACCAGTTTAGGGAAGACCACATTTAGGCGAGTAAAGTTTGGATGGTGTTACAGCTGGAGTGAGGTTTTGGAGTCCTAGGCAATGGGAAGAGAGAAAATAAAAGAACAGATGTGGCATTGAGGGGATGTTTTGGGAGATTGAGGAGTGAACAAGCAGAGGGAACAGTCACTTTGGAATGCTGAAGAAGGAGCTACAGGGAAGGTGAGTTCAGTGGTGACACCACATCAGAAGTGGCAGAAATGATGAGGTGTAATCTGATGAACGTTGTTTGGTGAGGTGGAAGGTGAAAACAAGGGAATCCCTGATGTGTATATACTTAAGGACTGCTGGTTAATCTACTGAATTCCAGTATATAAGACACCAGAGGATTCCAATTCAAAGGAAAACAACATGCAGAGAGCTGCAACTTTGACGGGTTGTTTAATGCTTTGCTGCTGAGTGCAATGTATTTACCAAATATTGCTTTTGTCTCTCTTCTTCCATAGCTCCCCTTCCCTAGATTCACAAATACCCAAAAGCAGAGTGAACACATTTTTGATTTTTTCTTGGGACAAAAGCATGACTGGCTAGGCCAGAATTAATTGTCTGTTCCTTCATGACAATGACAAGGAAGTGAAGAGTCACTTTTTAAAATTCATGTAGTGTTTGAAGAGAGTTCCAGGATGTTGACACCCTAAGGGAATGGTAATGTAGTTCCAAGTCAGACTGGTGTGTGTTTTGGAGGGAAAATTCCACGTGGCGGTGTTCCCATGAATCTGCTGCCCTTGTCCTTCTAGGTGGAGAGCTCATGCATTTGTAACATTCTGACAAAAAAGCCTTTCTGATACGGCTGCCACTGTGCCTTCCTAGTGAAGAGAATGAATGTTGAACCGGTGGATGTAGTGCCAATCAAGCTTACTTTTTGCAATCTAACCTTTGAGTCAACTAGCTTGTGTTTTCACATAGAATAGTGACAAAAGTTATAATATCAATTTCACTAAACAAAGAATGACTAGGAGTAATGATATTTTATTATTAAAATTCTGTTCATTCATTCATCTATTTCATGTTAGTCTACCTAGTGTCTTTCCTTGGTCATATATTTTTCAATCTATCTTCCATGAAGACTGGAAATAATGTTTTAAGATTATTGTATAATAAGGTTTACATATTACAATTCTCAGTTAATGCTAACATTTAACTAGAGATTGGGAAGTAAATGTTAATTCATTTATTGTAAGGGAACACATCTGCTTTCAGCACTGATCATGTTCTAGACTTCAAAGAGTAGCTGGTACAAAATTGTAAAAGGGTACAAGTAAGCTGTGTTTTCAACATCATTATTTTCATTCTTCAATGTAGCATTTTTCTTCAAGCCTCACAACTTTCTCAAATGACTAATTCACAGTTCTATAATGATTGACTTTGTGTTCATTGCTAGAGCAATGACTATCAATGCTTGTTTGACCCTCTGAATAGTAATGGTCTGGCTTTCTGTATGATTATTGTTTCACAATATTAATTATGAACAGTAGACCTTCATCAATATATCTAACTTTCCAATATTTACTTTGTTCCTTCATCATCTTCTGAAAATGTGAATGTCCAGCTAGAATAGCCTGTAACATGCTATTTCTATAACCTTTTTAAAAAGTTGGCACCTCAGTTAGTAGATGCATTCTCCAGATTATTCTGAATTAGCTCTATATTTAAGAGTTCATTTTAGTACATTCAATGCAATCCATTCCAGCCTTTAATTGCAAGTTAATTGGAGCACAGGAATAAATGATCCTCAGGAATAAACAAGGAACGATGCTTCAACTGTGCAGGGTTTTGTTGAGACCACATTTGGAGTACTGCATACATCTTTTGTCTCCATATTAAAGATAGTACAATAGTTAGCAAAGGTTCATTACATTTGTCCTTGAGTGAAAGGGTTGTGCTATTCTGAATGCCTGAGTAAATTGTGTTTATATTCTCTGGAATTAAGAAGAATAAATGGCAATCTTATTGACAGACACAAGATTGTGAAAGGGATTGATTACGTGGAGCTGAGTGATTGTTTCTGCTTGGTCAGGGTACCTAAAGCAGAAGGGCAGAGTCTTAGCATAAGAAGCTCATCATTTAGGATTGAAATAAGGAGAAATTATTTCACTTAAAGGTTTGGGATTCTTCAGAATTTCCTACTCTGGAGAGCTGTGAATACTCCAACTTTGAATGTGTTTCGACCTTTTGTTAGCCAGATGCTTGATCTCTCAAGGAGTCAAGGGATATGGAGAGTGGATGGGAAATTGGTATTGAAGGCAAGGTTAACCATGATTGTTTCGAATGAAGGTGCAGACCAGTCAGGCTATATGGTCTATCCAGATCCTATATCTTGTGTTCCTGTGCAGGCACCTAAATGTACCCATTATTTAACTTCTAATTACACAATATTACTATATCTCACATTGCAAAAGATGCTTTCATTCGATATAATGCTAACCAGAAGAAAGCTAACATGCAGAAGCTCGACACCAGATCCAAGGAAGCCTTGACAGATAGCATTGATAAATATC
The DNA here is from genome assembly GCF_020745735.1 of Hemiscyllium ocellatum. Taxonomy (NCBI): domain Eukaryota; kingdom Metazoa; phylum Chordata; class Chondrichthyes; order Orectolobiformes; family Hemiscylliidae; genus Hemiscyllium; species Hemiscyllium ocellatum. Next base: position 97,569,442 of record NC_083411.1, on the reverse strand, counting down.
AGAAAAATTCTGTAATTTACAGATGAAAGAAAACAAAGCTGCAGTCAAAAAGACTTCTATATAAACTATTAACAAATTCAGCAGAAGGTTTTGCAAAACAAATGATGTTATGATGATGTGATGAATTATACTGAAAAATTATACTATTTAAATGCCATTAAAACCCAGATGCCAAATAATGCTTGCAGCGTTGTTTCCTGGGATCATGCAAACTTCACTGCATCTGAAGCCATTTGAAGTTGCAGCTTCCACTATGTGAAATAAGGTTTGTAAATGAGAATGCTCCCTGTAATAGATTTCACCAGAATGTCCTACTTAGGGGAGAATCCCAACTGTGCTAGTGATAACGCTGATACTTTTTCAGTAGTAAAGGAATTCATGGTTATTGTCTCAGATGGGAAAACAGGATATTTTGAAAAAAAAACTCTCCCTTAACTTTGATTTTCCTTGTGAATGTCACTTGCAAATACATTTTGTAAGAATGTTTATAACTAAATCCTAAAACACAGTAATAGCTTGGTGTGATGAAGCTGATGCTTGACCAAGTATGAGGAGAGTTTGATTATTTATTGCCAATCTTGTTAAACATATTGTTAAACAGTAAATTGTAATCTGAATGAAATTCAATTTTGAAACTTGAAAGCTTTGAAATTCTACCAAAATCTGATAGTTGTGTTACCTGAACCTTCTTGTGGTTGACTACGAGGACACTCTTCAGCTGCAGCTAAAGCTTCCAGGGCTTGTAGTGTAGAAACCAGAGCATCATCCAGTTCCTGGGCTCGATGTCTGACAGTCCTTGTTTGAACACCATCAATTAGTGATACTGGGATGTCACTGAAGCGTATTTCACATGGCTGTTGACTGGATATGGGACTTTGACTGGTCCTTCGCTTAGAGTCATCTTCATCCGAACTATTATCCCTGAAACCTGGTGGAGGAGCAGCCAATGTAGGAAGTAGAAAATGGCATTCATCTCCATCTTGTTCCTCATCACTTCCTGGCAGAGGGAGAGTTGTCAGGTCGACAATGTCATCCCGGTAATTACAAGAGTTTAAACATTTCTCTGTACTGCCTCCTTTAGGAATACTTTTCATTTTGACCTTACAAGCATCACAAAGCAGGTCATCATTTTCTGTGATAACTATGGGAACGATCTTAGCACTATTCAATTTGGATAGTTGCATTGGGACTTTTGGACACATACAATTATGGCGATCAGTGGCGTAAGCAATTGCCATTTTCATCTGGCTGTCTAATGTATTAGCTCTCCCCCTGCTCAGAAATCCTTGAAACCCAGAACCATTCTTGTCAAAGTTGCTTTGTCCTGTTTTCGAAGTTTTCGGCGTAGGGTCAGACTTTGTTCTTGGCCTTGACTCCTCAAAGAAGACGAGGTTTTCATTAATATCGATTTGATTTTCAAGTTCTTTTCTTTTTTCTTGCATTTGTAAAATGTGAAATCTTAACAGATTGGACTCTGGGGTGCTTACCATCAGATTGCATGGAGTCTGAGACTCATTGTTGTGTGAGAGTTTGTGAGGACAACTCATACCTCTTCCCTCGGTTTTTAGTACAGGACCTGATGACGAAATAGCCCATTCTGGTTGCAGAATGTTTTGTATATTTCTGTGTTCTGTTAATGAAAAGGAAAAATATCATCATCTTCAATAATAAATTCTGCTTTCCTTGTCTGTTTGAAAAATATTTGATATATCCTTCTATTTGAGAAAGAAGGAGAGGGGAATTTAATCCCTATTCCACCTAGCAGAATTTGAGCAGGTAAGCAGTAGGAATCAATTGAATGATTTTCCATGGCAACTTCAGTGTATTCCTGTCATAATGTTGACAGGGCGGAACTATTTCAAAACGTACTAAGACATGAATAAATGTATTCATGTCCTAGCCTTACCCCTGGTCCTCACCTTAGCTGGGAAATCCCAGCCCATGAAGTTTTCACTCTCCCTTGTTAGGCCCTATAGTTAAAAGGCACAGGAGTAGTGTGGAGTTCTTGCTTCACAGCATCATTAAGATCTTGGTGTTAGACTATAGACTGATACAATATGTGCACTGGCTTTCAGTAGGGTTGAAGTTGGCCCTGTCAAGGGGAAAGGCATGTCCAGAAGAGGGAAATGACCTAGATACAAGAATACAGGCATGGATTATTTTTTAAATGGTGACTGACTGTGTGGAGTTTGCACATTCTCCCTCTGTCTGCATGGGTTTTCTCCGGGTGCTCCGGTTTCCTCCCACAGTCCAAAGATGTGCAGGTCAGGCGAATTGGCCATGCTAAATTGCCCATAGTGTTAGGTGAAGGGGTAAATGTAGGGGTATGGATGAGTTGCGCTTCGGCGGGTCGGTGTGGACTTGTTGGGCTGAAGGGCCTGTTTCCACACTGCAAGTAATCTAATCTAATCTAAAATTTGTAAAGCGAAAGTACAAAGGGATCTGGGAGTGCTAGTCCAGGATTCTCTCAATGCTGATTTTAAGGTTGAGTCTGTGATTAAAAAAGCAAATGTAATGTTGTCATTTATCTCAAGAGGGTTGGAATGTAAAAGCAGTGACGTACTTCTGAGACTTTATAAAACTCTGGTTAGGCCTCAATTAGAATACTGTGTCCAATTTTAGGCCCCCACCTCAGGAGGGACATACTGGCACTGGAGCGTGTCCAGCGGAGATTCACACGGATGATCCCTGGAATGGTAAGCCTAACATACAATGAACATCTAAGAATCCTGGGATTTGTATTCATTAGAGTTTAGAAGGTTGAGAGGAGATCTAATAGAAACTTATAAGATAATGCATGGCTTAGAAAGGGTGGATGCCGGGAAGTTGTTTCCATTAGGTGGGGAGACTAGGACCCGTGGGCACAGCCTTAAAATTAGGTGGGTCAATTTAGAATGGAAATGAGGAGACATTTCTTCTGCCAGAGAGTGGTGGGCCTGTGGAATTCATTGCCACGGAATGCAATGGAGGCTGAGATGTTGGGTGTCTTCAAGGCAGAGATTGATAAATTCTTGATCTCGCAAGGAATTAAGGGCTATAGGGAGAATCCGGTTAATTGCAATGTCCATCAGCCTCGATTAAATGGCAGAGTGGACTTCATGGGCCAAACGACCTTGCTTCCACTCCTATGTCTTAAGGTCTTATTAACCAAAAAGGACAATTTCTTTTCAGAAACTATTATATTTTGTACATTGGAAGTCAAAAAATGGTGAAATACGGAATTGGATTGAGTTGTAAAACCTCTCTTTCAAATGAAATTTTTAGGCAGTGGGTGGAAGGCAAGTGACCAATTCAGCCTATTGCATTTTGGGTGCATGTTAGCTCCATGCAAGTGAGTTGTTCTTCCATTACACAGCCAATGTTGGTAAGGTCAATGCCAAGGGGTACAATACTAACATAACATTCTGGATTAAATCCTATGCATTTTGGGGTTTTGTCAACTAGACGTAGATTTCTACAAAACTCTGGGTTTGCAGTTTATGTCATTTTTTTATGGTGAAATGTTCTACTGAGGGTGATGTGCATTTTCTTAATATACATAGCTGGATTAAGAAGCAGTATAATTAAGGAGGAACACTAATACTACGTGTTTAATATAAAAATGTACCTTAATATATCCACTTATGCATACTCAATATTTCCAAGTATTACATGACATATTTCACCATTATCAGAAGGTAAACCTGAACCAAACCTGAGCAATGCCTTCAGACGAAAACTAATGGAATGGCAGTTTTACATTTGTAAACACCCATGTGTATAGCATACAAATGCATGTGAAGGCATTACATGTTCATATTGATAAGTATGAAATGTGTGTAGCAAACTCACTTCATTTTGTATTATGTTAATATATAATTCTGAACTGCAATAAATATGGATGTCTGCACAATATTTCTGTGAATAATTTATCAACCATCAATGGCTCATTTCCAAATATTTGCTGCATGATTAAGTTAAAGAAGCAAGACCTACAAAATGAAAGAAAAACAGCACAAGTGACTGAATGTAAATAGATCAAAAACTTCTGCATTCTTATATATTCAATGTGGATTTGAGAAATTGAAATTAATGGTAATGAAGCCATTCATGACAGAAATTAGATAAATACTTTTCTTTACTTCAATGGCCATATAAGATTTGCAGGTACAATACATATAGTTAAAAATCATCATACACATCATTGTCTAATACTATACCTGTAATCATTGTTACAGTTAATTTCAGTTTCAATCAATACTTTGTGGTTAAACCACTTTTGTGTATGATTGCCAAACCTTTTAATATTTTTCCTTGATTCTCTACAATATTTGCATTTTCATGGAAACCCTAGTCATGATTTAATACTGTTTAAATATCACCATCAAGAATATTAAGAGAATATTCGTTTATCATGATCTTAGCTAGCATCAGAGAGAGTATAGGATAAGACATTTTCAGAGAATTGATTAGTTGACTGGTCTTCCAAGGGCAGAGAAGGCTGGATTGGGAATCATGTTATTAACAGAAGAATTAGATGTTCTGCCAATCTTCTCACATCTTTTATCACGATCTTCCACTTCACCCCCAATGCCAAAGAACATTCATTGCAAGAACTTGGAATTGCAAATAAATTGAAAGAGTTCAAATTAATGTAGTAACTCGATTGACTGGAAAGCCAAAGAGCTCTCTCATGCATTTTTAATCCAGAAGTATAATATTACATTGGATGACTATGGGGTGGCATTGAGTTATAGTTTGATGCTGATGGCAGCATGGTCAACTAATGAGAAGAATGACTCTTGACAGTTTGAGTCGCTTAATCCAAATAAAGGAGAAACTTGTCAATGTCGGGGTAAAATTTGAAACAAACCTCATGCCAAGTGCTAATGAACTACCATGTTATGTTTTAACTGTCAGATGATATTTTTGAATATGGAAGTTGACCACACTTGAGCTAAGGAATTACAATGTCAGATTATTTTGCCCATTAAGGCTCACCTTTTTATAGTTATAAATTTTGAAGATGCCTTGCTGAAATAAGAAACTTTTCAGAGAGCTTTAAGAGATCTACTGTTTTATTCCTTTTCATGTCTTTTAATACAAAGTTGTGTAGTTAATTTGAGATTGTTGACTTGTACATAATTGACAACACTATCAAGTTATTGATTGAAACATAATTATACTAATACCAAGAAATCATTATAAACTGCACTTTATTACAGTCAACTACTTAAAACCACTTGACTCATCTACATAGAATGCAGATGAACTGTTCTTAAAACATTGGGATTTACCTCAGTCTGACTCAAATATTTATAAACCTAACCTGTAATTTGTAAATTTTTCTAGCTTGTTTTTATTGACTGAATAAAAGAAAACCAATTTAATCACTCAAAATACATTAAACTAAAATCATTTGCCTTTTAAAATCTATGATTAAAGTTAATATTGGGTAATGCTCCTGCAAACCACTGACTGGAACGTTTATTATAGGTAGCTTGCTTTGTAAATATATCAATTAGAACTGTTTGGAAAAAGAGAAAGGGAATATGTGTGGAAGCATATTGTTAGATATATCGGAAATAAATAATTGTTGCAATCTGTGAATGTGTACCCTTTCTATAGTTATATAATTTTAACCCAGATTAGTGACGGGTCAAGTTGTCATTCGTTTAAAGTAAACAATTAAACTTGTTAGAATAGAGTTTTGCAACTGAGATTTAATTTTAAAAAGTTGCTCTTTCATTTGGAAGTCAATTTGTGAATCTTTGGATGTTGTATCACTCATATATTCAGACAATAATGAGTATCTTTGCAGTGATAATTGTCAGATGATTCAGAATTTCCTATCCTTGGTGGAAGATATATAATGGCAAAGATACTATACTTTGCCATTATTCCCCCCAGACGTGATCGACGATGCCCTCCACCGCATCTCCTCCACTTCCCGCTCCTCCGCCCTTGAGCCCCGCTCCTCCAACCGCCACCAAGACAGAACCCCACTGGTTCTCACCTACCACCCCACCAACCTGCGCATACAACGTATTATCCGCCGCCATTTCCGCCACCTCCAAACGGACCTCACCACCAAGGATATATTTCCCTCCCCTCCCCTATCAGCGTTCCGCAAGGACCACTCCCTTCGTGACTCCCTTGTCAGATCCACACCCCCCACCAACCCAACCTCCACCCCCGGCACCTTCCCCTGCAACCGCAGGAAATGTAAAACTTGCGCCCACACCTCCACACTCACTTCCCTCCAAGGCCCCAAGGGATCCTTCCATATCCGCCACAAGTTCACCTGTACCTCCACACACATCATCTATTGCATCCGCTGCACCCGATGTGGCCTCCTCTATATTGGTGAGACAGGCCGCTTACTTGCGGAACGCTTCAGAGAACACCTCTGGGCCGCCCGAACCAACCAACCCAATCACCCCGTGGCTCAACACTTTAACTCCCCCTCCCACTCCACCGAGGACATGCAGGTCCTTGGACTCCTCCACCGGCAGAACACAACTACACGACGGCTGGAGGAGGAGCGCCTCATCTTCCGCCTGGGAACCCTCCAACCACAAGGTATGAATTCAGATTTCTCCAGCTTCCTCATTTCCCCTCCCCCCACCTTGTCTCAGTCGGTTCCCTCAACTCAGCACCGCCCTCCTAACCTGCAATCCTCTTCCTGACCTCTCCGCCCCCACCCCACTCCGGCCTATCACCCTCACCTTGACCTCCTTCCACCTATCCCACCTCCATCGCCCCTCCCCCTAGTCCCTCCTCCCTACCTTTTATCTCAGCCGGCTTGGCTCTCTCTCTCTTATTCCTGATGAAGGGCTTATGCTCGAAACGTCGAATTCTCTATTCCTGAGATGCTGCCTGGCCTGCTGTGCTTTGACCAGCAACACATTTGCAGCAAAGATACTATACTAGGATGGCCTGTAAATTTAAGACAATTGCATGACATCACAACATGTGATTTTCTGGTATAAAGGCACCAGTTTCATCTTCAGTCCCTCTCTCTACATAATGGTGTGTGTGTAATCTGTCAGTTATATATATGTGGTGCACAGTAACAACAGTATGCAAGGACACAAACTGTGATATTGTAGCTTTGTAAGTAGCTAATGTTTCAAATTATCTTCAAGATATCTGACTCAGCAGAACAACTATCTGTGGTATATTTTATTAATAGTTAATAAACCACAAATAGCTTTATGGTAGCAGCAACTGGGCTCTAAAAGCTGGTTGTGAAAGCTATTTTGTGGCAGTAAAGGATGCTAAAGCCTGAAAAGGTGACAGCAGAGTGGTAGTTATGAAAGTTTTTATTCCCGAACAGTCAATTTGTTTAAATTCAGAGCTGAAGTTACAATGACAAGCTGGACAGAAGCATTGTAAACTCTCTGCCTTTCTCTCTATCCTTTTCCAAAAAAAAACAAAGGGAAGAAACTGCTGATCTAATTTTTAAAAAAGGGAATTTTAAATGTTCCTAAGAGGACATCTCTAAAGTACTTCTAGAAGAAAATACAGCATATAAGTATAAAAAAAATACTTACATTAATAAGGCTTACCTGTGTTCTAACATTAGGCTAGTCTGCCATTTTCTTTTTCCAAATTTGCATAAAAGTTTTTAAAAGTCCACATTATTGTCATCTCTCCTTTTGTTTTGGTGCAAACACTATTTACAGGCAAAACCTGCCTCTAAAAGTCTATAATTTTTAAAAGGACAGTAATGTAATATAAAAATATCCTGATAAGCCAACAAAAAAATACAAAAGTTCTACACAATGAGACAGATTCTTACACTGTATTTTAGACAGCATAAAGCTAAACAAAAGAATGATTGAAAGCAAGCATCTAACCATGACTGTCAAATAGTCACATTCTGCAAGAACTTCAGTTACTTAAGCAAAGAATCAATCTTCACTTTCTGAAACACAAGATAACTGTCAAAGAACAACAGGCAATCAACCTTGTTCTCGATTTGGGCACCAGAGGGCTCAGATGAATAAAATCCTCTGGTAGTTCCAATGATAACTGCAAAGATATTGATAATTTCTTTTCAGATTTCACCGACTCAACCTGAACAGAGCCAACTCCACAATACACAGGTTGGAGTTCATGTCATATTGACCATAGCCAGATAAAACAATCAACCAATTTGTAGATATTGATACAAAGATACAGAATGTGATTTCACCAATGCTAGCTTATGGAATGCTTTTGGATCTTACATAAGATGTACTCAGGAAACTAGCACAATGCAATGCAGTCTACACAAAATAAGTTAACTATTTCAAGCATCTGAGTCCTACGCATTGGCACTGTCTGTCTTAAATGCCAATATGGATCATTAGGATGGTCATCTGAAACCCTTTGCATGGTTGATTCTCTAAGACCTTTAATCATCACTCTACTGACATGCATGGATCTCCACGTTATTATAAAAACATCAGGTGCAACATCAAAGATTCCAAAGGTTAACATCAATCTCTTACATATTTGTTACAACCATGCAGGGCAGCAACAAGCAAGGTGGATAATCATCAGGTGCAACAGGTCAAAAAAAAGGCCATTGTCAGCCTGAAGGCATCCAAAAGATCCCCAAGTTGGTATTTTAATTCTGGTCATTGAGAGACAAGCTAGTAACTGTTCAAAAATGTAATCTTCAAGAGCAAGCAATTCATATTCCTGTTAACCTAATGCTGGGACCTGCTGGATCATAGGTGATATGGACACCAACAAAAACCAAGAGACTCATGCATGACTTCAAATATTGGTCCAGCATTAATAAAGCAATTGCTGAACTTATCAAGCTGTGAGAAGTATGTCAATTCCATCAACCTCAACCATCAAGAGAACCTCTCCATCTGCACAGGATTCCTCCTGAATCATGGTGCATGATTTAACATGTTCAAGGATACAATTACATTCTGGTGACTGACTACTTCACTAAGTTCCCTTTAGTGCTGTGAATCAAAAATACCAGTAGTATAACAATTGTTGCAACATTGACTGCCATATTCAATATTGTGGTGTACCTCAACAAATTGTGTCTGACAGTGACACACAGTACACCAGTGAGTTCTTCCAAAACACATGCAAGAAATGGAATGTTCAACATATCGCCTCTTCTCATTACTCTCAATAGAGTGGTCTTGCAGAATACACTGTTCAGACCAAAGAATCCATTATCATCAAATGTAAAGTGACTTGCTAACATTTTTGGATAGTTATGTTAAGTCTGTGCTACCCCTCTAGGCAATATCCAGCAACACTTCTGTTTGGGAAACAGATCTGCATAGCTCTTTTTTTTGACTCTCACTACACAGCCATATGTGTACAATGCATTGTTGGAAAGAAGGAAGAAAATAGTTCAAGAACATAGAGACAATCATTCAACCCAGAAGCAGCACAAAGCAGACACATTTCACATAAACAAACTGAGTTATAGAAAGCTATTAGATCATTGCATCCAGCTTAGATCATATGACTTTGTCAAGAAATGGTCAAGATTTGTGAAGAAATAGACAATATATTTAAACTGCATATCATCAACTACCTACCTACCTACCATTGGATCATTACTTAGATACTGAAGATATTGTGCCAGGCAAAATCCATCCATCTCCATTGGCAGCAACAGAGCATGTCACAGAGTGAAACTACTTTAACATGTCATCATCATAAGGAACAGATCTGGTCATGTTGTATGATCACGAAAGTGCAATCTGAATATATAGAGACAATTAGGAATATGCATCCTTATACATATCCTTCTCCGTAAGTTTATTTCATGGCATAGCTCCCCGACTAGACTGGAGTGTGTACTTAAGAGAGTTACATGACATCACAACATCTAATGTTCGAGTATAAAAATTCTTGCGTCATCTTCGGTCACTCTCTCTGTGTAATGGAGTCAGTCAACTGTGTGAAATGTGCAGTAATTTCTATGTGCAAAGTCCAAGCTGTGTATAAATCTCTTATTGTATCCTTATAAATTATTAGTGTTGTAAATAAATTTCAAGATAACTTGATTCAATTGAATGCAATGATCTGCATATTACATGGTCAAAAATATAGTAAAGCACAAATGGCATAAGAAGACTTCATAACAAGCTGAGATTTGCTGCATGGAACTAACTTATCTCCCTTTCATGGCCCAGTGCAAGTATATTGGTGAAAACAGGGCAGATGCTGATGTTGTTTCTGTTTTAGGATAGGATTATTTTGCAGTTTCTAGACTTTGAATCTTCGTAGCAACTTGAAGGGAAACTCCCATAGCTCAGAAGAAAGCTTCAGTTGAAAACTGTAGAAAGACAACATCGGTAGGTAATTTTTCTGGATATTTTTAACCACTCATGCATCTGCTTTCTGACCAGAAAATCCCTGATGATTGTAAAGTGCCATCTCTATCTGCACTCCATGGAACATTCTTGAATGAAAAGCTAGTTGTCTAGTATTTTTGTTATGCAGCACTAAAATTCTAGTGGGAGAGAACAATGAGGAAAAGTAAACCAATTCCCTTGATCAAAAATCAGAAATATGAAAATACTCTATGAATAGCTGCATCTGTAGAGAGAGAAACCAATGGTTTCACAACATGGAGAGTTTTCAAATTGTGAAGATGGGACTTGGTCTCCACAAGGACTCTGCAATTCTCACTAATATTGTCATGGACAGAGGCATCTATGGCAGTGAAGCTCAGATCAACTCAGCCTTTTCTCTTTGTCGGTTCCACTGCAGATCTATTGCAGCAGATTATATACTTCAGGGTTTGCTCAGTAGTAGTGCTATTGAGTCACTCCCGGTAATGAATCGTGAAGCCCTCCTTCCAGAGTTCTTTTCTTTTCCCTTGTTACCCTCAATGTGACTTCCAAATGATGTTCATTTTGAAGGACTACTGATTCATTAGCTGAGGGAAGGCAAAAGATGGAAACCAGCAGAAGACTCTCTTTCCTATGTCTGTATCAAAGAGAGGTTTATCTTTGATTGAAATGCAACTGTTGGAAGTGAGCCTTGATTTGAATATCTGTTGAGAATAGGTATCCATTTGTGCCATTCAGTATTTTGGTTGAACAATAGTGAGATTCCAATTTTATGAGCTGCATGATCAACCTGCTTGAGCAACTCTACACCTGTCAAAACATGTACGCTATGTTGCAATGACACTTTCCTACGCACAAATGTAACATGCAAGATGTTGAGAGGAAATGTTATTTAAGATTTGTATTAAAGTATATGTAATGAATAGATCAATGCAGAAACTGCTTTATTCCATCACAGGTTGCGACAGCAAAATAATAAGTTATCACTTTCATGAAAAATTAAGGGAAAAAAAGGTTTGCCAGAGTTAAATGCACCAGCCCATGTAATACAACATCTTACAAAGAACAAAGTTCGTGGTTCAACTCATGATTGATATTGTGATGGGGTTAGCAGGACTATGGCAAGACAGTATATTTGGCTAGAGAAGAAAAAAATCAGCCAGGAATATTTAGCTTGGCCAATATTCTGTGTTCCCTGTTGGAAGGGTACATGTGTGAATAGTAATGAGTACAGGGCTAGGCTCAGCTGTGAAGCACCCAACTGTGAAGTAGCCTGACAATATTCAGTGTCAGGCTCACTGAAAGAATAGCCACTTTGCAAGACATATCAGTCAGTGGCTGATGGCTGGAATTTTTCCAAAGCTTGATTCAATATTTTCTCGAGGGGATGGGAGATGTGAAGCAGTCAAATGCTAAGATTTTAGCAGAATCTTTTGGAATACTACCTTTCTCTTCCAAAAACTGAATTTAACTGTCTCACCAAAACTAGTTCCTCAAAAACCAACTAAATGCAAATGGTTGTGAAGCAGTGTTAACATCTTAAGGATACAGGTTTGCAAACATTGATAGAAAGTGGGATGAGAGTTACAAATTTTATGTTTTGGGAATGTGGGCGGTGGCGTACTGGTGGAGTTAGTACAGTCCTCTTAGTTGGTTAGCTTCAAACTGTAATTTGTGAATGTATTGCAGTTACATGACATTCTTATACTCACTGCACCTTATTAATAGTGGAAATAAATCAATGAAGTATCTATATTTATATCACTCATGATGTCAACACATTGAAAGTACTTAATAGCCAATGAAGTATTTTTTACAAAGTAGTCATTGTACTTGGGTAATAGCTGAAAATGTGTTGCTGGTTAAAGCACAGCAGGTTAGGCAGCATCCAAGGAACAGGAAATTCGACGTTTTGGGCCAGAGCCCTTCATCAGGGATGAGGAGAATGTGCCAGGCAGGCTAAGATAAAAGGTAGGGAAGAGGGACTTGGGGGAGGGGCGATGGAGATGTGATAGGTGGAAGGAGGTCAAGGTGAGGGTGATTGGTTGGAGTGGGGTGGGGGCGGAGAGGTCAGGAAGAAGATTGCAGGTCAGGAGGGCGGTGCTGAGTTGAGGGAACCGACTGAGACAAGGTGGGGGGAGGGGAAATGAGGAAACTGGAGAAATCTGAGTTCATTCCTTGTGGTTCCTAACGTGCAATCTTCTTCCTGACCTCTCCGCCCCCACCCCACTCCAACCTATCACCCTCACCTTGACCTCCTTCCACCTATCACATCTCCATCGCCCCTCCCCCAAGTCCCTCCTCCCTACCTTTTATCTTAGCCTGCCTGGCACATTCTCCTCATTCCTGATGAAGGGCTCTGGCCCGAAACGTCAAATTTCCTATTCCTTGGATGCTGCCTAACCTGCTGTGCTTTAACCAGCAACACATTTTCAGCTCTGATCTCCAGCATCTGCAGACCTCACCTTTTACTTGGGTAATATGCAGAGTAGCCAATGTTTGGACAACATGGTGCTATAAACAGCAATGTACTCTTTGTCACGTAATCTGTTTTAGTAATGTGGATTGAATGATAAACATTGGACATGACATGAAGTAGAACTGCTCTCCTTCAAAATAGTGCCATTCGATCGTTTGCATTCATCTGAAAGGGCAATCCAGGCTTGGTTTAACACTTAATTGAAAAACAGCATCTCAAACAGTACACCACCCTCTCAGTATGGCATTGGATTGTCAGTTTAGATTTTGTGTTGAAGGTTCCCGAGTGGACTACATGCTTAGAGGTGCATTTGCTATAAACTGAGCAACTGTTGAAAGCTTACCAGAGTATGAAGCATTCTCTTTGAAAGAGAATGGAAGACAATACCAGAGACAGGAAAATGAAAACATGAAGCAACATTTTTCTATGACCATTGACCCCAGATGTCAATCCAAAATGGCACGAAGCCAGGTTTCTAAGATAACAATAATTTGGTGTGTTCCAGTTCCCTCAGAGAGTCCAGGTTGCTGTAGTAGCAAGCACTTTGCACAGACTTGTTATAATCTAGAGCTATGGATTCAGATAATAGAGGCTCCAACTTTCTTTCCAAGACAAGGTGTACCAGGAATCTCTCCTGTTCTTACCACCTGTCATTGACCAGTGTTGGAAGAATTTGCTGGTTGATAATCACCCTGTGTCATTCCATTATGAATGCACCTTCCTTGCCATCATGTCCAGTGAGAGATGGGACTTGTAGTTAGAGTTTTGAATTCGAGGCAGGATGCTACCCATTGTGTCACAAAGTTCATCACAACAAACAAATACTAATAATTAAAAGAGCCATGTGTTGTATATATTGAGGAACCAACCATTACAAACTCATAATTTTGGTACACTAGTGCCACTAATCCTCTTTTCTAGATAGTTCCTATATCAACCTTTTCAGAGATGTAGTGATGCCTCTGAAACAGGTGGGGCTGGAATTCAGGCCTTCTATTCAGAGATAGAGACACAACCACTGCCACCACTAGAGCCCTTTCAATCCTCTTTTCTACTCTTTTAGGACATCAAATGATTAGACAGTCCCCAGTGGGGCCACGATAACAAAAATTCAATCAAACGGTTAACAGAAACATGTAAAAAAGGGATGCACCTCAGGCCTACAGTGCCCACTGGTCTCTAAAGGCCTCTTTTGTTCTGGTGGACACCACATGCTCTGCCTCAATAGATACAAGTGCAGATGTAACCATGAATAATCCTCTTGTTTTCTTCGTTTTATCTAGAGATATTTTTATGTACCTCTGAACATTTCTTGTAACCACCAAATCACCCAAGTTACTTTTCTTTACTTATACCCCACCACTAAATCACCCATGCCTCTAATAATAAAAACCAAGCACAGCCCCTTCAACAAAAGTGAGGAAAGGTAGGGAGATAGGAAGGGAATTAAATTAAAATGGAGCTGGATAGGAAATTGGGTACATCATCCCCTGTGGTGGGCACCTCCCTCTGAAAATTTTGAGGCCATTGGTGGACAGGCAGTCTCTGTCTCCAAAGACAGATGGGCTTGAAAGTAGCTATGGAGAGAGACATGCATTCTGGAACTGTCAGTCCCTCCATGGCCTGCTGCCTGGATCAAGTGATGGCAACTTCAGGTAAAGCCAGAAGCAGATCCACAAGGAAATCCACCTTTGTCTGTCCACTGCACTGGATGCCAAAGATCAGAAGCATGGGGCTGAGGTGTAAATAAAGTAACAAAGGATATTTCAAATAATTGAAGTGAGTGTATTGTCTCCCACAGGCAACATACACATGGTCCACAGATTCCACAGCACTGCAAAATAAACAGCTCGGTTAGGAATCTGTGAACCATCTTAATATATGGTACCTGAGACTACTGCATACAACATCCTCCACCCAAGGTCCCTGATGGAAAGCAGGAGAACTCTCACATAGAATGCCCTCCACTGGGGATACTCACTGCCCAATGACAAAATAGAATACGAAGGCAAGGCAAAGGAGAAGATGTGAATGTGTACAGTAGCAGCCCATACAGGAGAACCCATTGAGCCAGGGTAATTTAGGTTGAGGGAGATTTTGGAATCTGAAGCTGATGAGGAATTCCATATGCACAGGAGAAAGAACACCACGCACCTGAATGTCTTCCACCAATGCCAGATGTCTGATCTGAGCACCACCATTTTCAGGTAAAGAATGATATTGGCCATGATCAAGACATCTTCCCGTTGCTACATTTGTTAACTCTGTGATAACATCAAGCCCAGGCCTCGACCAGCCAATACATTCTGGACTGTGCCATCACTTGAACCTCTGATGTTGAAGGTTTGGATTCCTGTACACCAATCCCAGCAGTAGAAAGATATGGTATAAAACAACCACGTGTCAAACCTTGATTAGATACTTGTAAAAGACAGGCAGTGTCCTGAGGGATACCTGCAGAACCTCACAGTGTATATGTAAGATATGTATTCCATAATTGCAGTTGTTTATCTGGTGGAAGAAATCCATCACCAGGACTCACAATGTGGGAGGAGGTTTGATGTTAATGCTGCAGTGTGTGAATATGGAACTTTGTCATCTCGGTGCAAATGAACATCAGCCTCTGACCAGAACCTCTGCAATGACCCAGTGATGTTCTTGTCCCAGGAGATGTTAACTCACACACTCTGGACTTTCAGTACAAAACTGGGGGGCAGGTCAAAAGCACAAGCTGGTACCACAGCACGGAGGTCACCAACTGGTATAAAGCCAGCACTCAACCCCTGTAAGATGGCACTCAGAGCAGCTACATCTGGCACCCTAAATGAGCTAAAGCACCTCAATAGCCAGACACAGGACAGTGGTATCGTTGGTATTGAACTGCCAACCTGAAGTTCATAGTCGTTAATTCTATCATGCTAGATATTTCTTAATTGACCTGTTTAGTGATGTTATTACACAGTCTGGAACCTGAGTCTCCTGGTAGGGACACAACAGTGCACCCTAAAGGCTCTTTCAGCCTTCTTTTCAAACAACAAATGATTAGACAGGCCCTGATGGAACAAAAAATATAATCAAACAGTTAACAGGAACTTTTAAAATATGAACGGCAACTTATTGAACCAAAGTAACATTATCTGGAATGATGATGCACCCATCCCCAGTCGCGCTCAACAATCTCTCAGGCCAGTACCATGCTGTTGCACACCACATGTTCCCTCTCAATAGAGAGCCAAGTGCAGATGTAACCGCAACAATCCTCTTTCTATTTTTCTTAATTTAATTAAAATTTCAGTATCTGCTGTGGTGGGGTGCAAACTCATGTACTCAACAAATCAAGCTTGAGATACTGGATGACTAGTCTAGTGATATCATTACTACCTTTCACCTATTTTTCCTAATCAACCTGTTCAGAGGTGTTATTACACATCTCTGGACCAGGTGGGCCTGGAATCTAGGTCTCTTGGTTCAAGGGGAGATGATCACTGCACTGTAAGAGGGCCTACTGTTACCTTTCATTCATGATTAAGGAAATCCATGATTGTTTCATGGCCACCATCACTGAAACTAATTCAATCTTCTTTTGTATCTTGGGTTAACAGCCTATTTGGTTAACAGTGATAGAAGATGAATCACTAGTAAGTGTTAATGAAAAGAGGTACTTGTCTTACCAAGATGTGGTTTACTGCATGATAAAACAGGTACAATTTAGATTGGCTAATAGGACATTATGACTAAGTCTATAAAATAATGACGACACATCTGTCACCATTAGGATTTTAAGCTAACGTTCTCTTTTCTGCTCCCAAGAAAAAAGGACATCTGGTTGGAGAAGTTTAATGCAGTCTCCAACATTTATCCTTTCATCATCATGTGTTCTGCTGCTTGCTCATTTGCTTAAGCCTTTGCAACTGTTGATTGAGTATTTTTAAAGCAGTAAAGTGTATAAACTATAAATGCATTTGCCCGCTGGCACCTTTTTCTCCTGGGTCCAACAGATTTTCCAATATTGTTACCAATCTGTATTTAAACAATGATGCCACCACTGCCACTGTGTGTATGTAACTGTGGAACCAACTACAACCAGCTAATAATTGATGTTAAGTGCTTCAGTTAATCCTCCTGATCTAAGCTTTGACAAGAAGTTAAAAGCAATGAATCACTTAATTGGTTGCTTATTCATATATCATCACTAAAACTATCACGAGACAATGATAACACATTTGTTTTCATTGGGATTCCATCGAGAACTTGGCTCATCTATACTCAACACAGAACTGTATGATGTCATTAGATTGGGTGGGACTTAATGTAAACTCCAATATTAACTCTTCAAAAACTATTAAATGTTCCAGAGGAATGGGATTCATCTTTGGGGTGATGGCTCTTTCATTTTACCACACTACCTTCTGTCTACATTGTATTGTCGCTTAACACTGTCGCACTTGTACAGTACAAAAGTGTTGACATTATAGATCAGAATAATATGAGGATCTGTAATCTTGTAAGATGTGGTGGATGCACTCATAATTTGGATGACTTGACCGCTTCAGACCTAGATACATTAATGGTCTAATCTTTGTAAACATATTATATTTATATTGTGTCCGGATAGGCTGCTGAATTGTCAACCAAATCAACTGTCTTCAGCATTCTTGACCGAGAGCATGGATTGATGAGTAAACAGCTACAAGTACTGCAAGCCACTCCTGTGGTTGACAACAGAATGATTTAAACATTTGCAAGTGTAAGTGTTCTTATAGAACAATTAAATCAAATAGGTAAATAAAGGGGAAATCTCAGATGGTGTGATTGAATTTGCATTTAAGAGGGCAGTGTTTGGATCAATTAGTTTCACTTATTCCAATCATTGTGATAAGTAACCACAGAAATCATGTTAATGAAAACTTTATCAGTAATTGTGACTGTAGTCTGTAAAGTAATTTCAGGATTGAAACTTTTAATGTACCAACCATACCTGCCTTATTCACTTGTGGTTGAACTTTGGCACTACAGAATATCATCTTCTTTGCATCAATGAATAACCGGTAATAACCTGCTATCAAACAAGCGAAGTTTACAGCTTCAGTTGATTCCATTAGCAACACGATAGGCTGAAAAAGAAAGCATCAAGATTAATGTTGCAAGTTGTCAGGAATGATTAGGACGGACTTAATAAAAATGGCCCTGTTGCATCAGAAAGTCTTTCAAGTAGCCTCTGAGTGTTGCATACATAATTGCACTACACTATGTGGTATTGAGTTGTGTTAATCAGTAAAGTCTGAGATTTAATTACTGGTCTTGACTGCGTTCAATTAACCCAGGGGTGTGGGAGTAGAGATCCTAAATATTTCTGAACCAACCTGTTCGGAGATAATTATTACCTCTGGAGCAGATGAACTTGAAACCAGGCATCAACAGAAGTTGTACAATTGATCATCTCCTCAGAGTCAATAAGGAAATATATATCAGCCATTTTTCCTTAAATTGAGGTCTATTGAGTAATAACAAATGTGTGTGTGTGTGTGTGTGTGTGTGTGTGTGTACGCGCCAATAGCCATTGTTCATACATATCCAATGAACATATGGAAGAAATGTTGAATGATATGATGAAGAAAAAGAGAAGTAAAGCATTTTGCCTGGTGATGGGTATATATGGCTACCTTTTGATAGGTATACTGAGATCAAGAATATATGGAGTTATCTGGGATCTTAGCTGCTTATTTCATCAATATCGATGGAAAAAGGAATATAAAAACAGTAGACTGATAAATACAGATGGTCTGTCAAGTCTATCTCATTCAGCCAGGTTGTAAGATGGTAACATAACTTGTAAAACTCCCTACCTGCCTGCAACCTTATCAGAATGAGCTAAAATACCAGTGAATGAAGAGCTTATGCCTGAAATGTTGATTCTACTGCTCCTCGGATGCTGCCTGACCTGCTGTGATTTTCCAGTGCCACACTCTTTAGTCTGATTTCCAGCATCTGCAGTTCTTACTTTCTCCTCCCTGAGATACCAGTGGCACTGGCTGTATCACTCAGGGCATAGCAAGTTAATTTGTTTCCACTTCCAGGAGACAAATTGCTTGTCGAAGGGAAACAGGTATCCACCACAGAAATAACTTTGCAATTGCTCCTTTATAATTGTATCACAATTTTATTCCTTTTTAGATACTATTTTCCTCAGAGGCCCAACATAATCCTGACCTGGACTCTGGCTTATGTCCATTTCTTCCTTTCAGAAGCCTGGTCGGTAAACCTGGTTATAAAATATCACAGATGAAATTTTGATCCAAACAGAGAAATATGTTAAAACACAGAAACAATTCATTCTGTCTAATAAGGTCTATTTATTCTACAGGAGTAGTCAGTTAGCAGTTAAGAAGGCGTATGGGATTTTTGTCTTTATTAGCAGATTCATAAAATTTAAGAGCAGGGAGGTGATGCTTGTACTGTACAAAATGTTGTTTAGCTCACAGATAGAAGGGATGCATGGCACTGGAGAGGGTCCAGAGGAAATTTACCAGGATGTTGTCTGGGTTGGACAGTTTTAGTTACAAAGAGAGATTGGATTGGAGTTCTTTTCCTTGGAACAGAGGGTACTGAAGGGGGAGCTGAGTGAGATATATATAATTATGAGGGGTCTAGACAGAATAGTCAGACAAGAACCTTTCCCCCTAGTTGAGGGATCAATGACCAGGGGCATAGACTTGTAGTAAGGGGCAAGATGTTTAGGGGGAAATGTGTGGAATTTATTTTCAGCCAGAGGATGGTGGGAACTTGAAATTCATTGCCTATAAGAGTGGTAGAGGCAGAAAACCCCAAGGTAGTTAGATGCACACTTACACTGGGAAGACATACCAGGCTATGGGCCATGTGCTAGAAAATGAGATTGGAATAGTTAGGAGGCTTGTTTTGACTGGTGCAGACTAGTTGGGCTGAAGAGCCTTTTTCTGTACTGTCGCCCTTCGTATCTATGAACTGCTCATTTTCTACGTCCTTTCTTCTCCTTTTCTTACATCTACCTAACCAATCTGATCTTGAATGACACTGCCGCAGTTTTAGCTGAGCTGTAGTTGCAGACAGTTGTGGAAGTTCAGGGACATTTAATTTCTACATCAATCACTCACTCTGCAAGGGAATTCCACAGCCTTACAACTATTCAATTTTAAAATGAATTAGCCTTTTTATGTTAATACAGTAAGCATTCAGACAAATTGAACTTAAGGTCTTTAGACCATCAGACATAGGAACAGAAACAGGCCATTCTGTCCATTAAACCTGTTCCATCATTTAATGAGATCATGGTTGACCTAATAATCCTCAACTCCACTTTCTTGCCCTTTCTCCAGATTCTCTTACTGATTAAACATCTATCTCAGCCTTGATTATACTTAACAACCCAATCTCTAAATGCTCCATGGAATACAATTTCACTGCCCTCTGAAAGAAGAAATTCCTTCTCATTGTTGTCTTAAAAAGACAACTCTTTATTCAGAGATTATTCCTTCTGGTCCTAGACTCTCCCACAAGGGGAAACAACATTTCTGCATCTAACCAGTCAAGTCCTGAAGATCTTTCACATTTCAATAAAGGCTCCTCTCATTCTTTTAAACTCTGAGTACAAATCTAACCTATTCAATTTCTCTTCCTAAGTCAGTCCATCCATACCCAGTATCAGCCCAGTGAACCTGGCCTGCACTGCTTCTAATTCCAGTATATCTTTCCTTAGATAAAGGGCCCAAAACTATTCACAGTATTTCAGCTGTGGTCTAACTAGTACCTTGTATGGTTTTAGTGTAAAAAGTGAGGTCTGCAGATGCTGGAGATCAGAGCTGAAAATATATTGCTGGTTAAAGCACAGCAGGTTAGGCAGCATCCAAGGAACAGGAAATTCGACGTTTCGGGCCAGAGCCCTTCCTGATGAAGGGCTCTGGCCCGAAACATCGAATTTCCTGTTCCTTGGATGCTGCCTAACCTGCTGTGCTTTAACCAACAACACATTTTCAACCCTTGTATGGTTTTAGTAAGACTTTCCTATTATTGTGCACTATTCTCTTTGAAATAAAGGCCAATATTCCATTTAATGCCCCTATTGCTTGCTGAACTTGTGTACTAGTTTTTGAGACCTTTGTACGAAGACTTTCAAAATCCTTTCCGCAGTAGCTTTTTGCAGTTTTTCTCCATTTAAATAACATTCAACTACTCTATTCTTCCTGCCGAACTGCATAATCTCACATTTTCCCACATTTATATTCCATCTGTCAGTTTTTTTGACTTCTAGCTTAACCTATCTATATCCATCTGCAGACTCAATATGTCAAAGTCACCTCTTGCGTTCCCACCTACGTTTGTGTCATCCACAAACTAGACAAGAATAAATTCATTTTCCACAGCTAAGCCATTAATATATATTGTAAATAACTGTAGACCAGCCCTGACCCTTGTGACACTTCACTAGTGACAGACTGCCATCTTGAAAATGCTCCCCTTATCCCAACTTCTATGAGATTGTCATATCCTCGATCCATGCTACTGAGACAGCTCAGTGGTTAGCACTGTTGCTTCACAGCACTGACCCTGTTTGATTCCACCCTCAGGTGATTGTCTGGGTTGAGCTTGTACATTCTCCCTGTGTCTGCATTGGTTTCCTCTGGGTGCTCTGGTTTCTTCCCAGTGTCCAAAGATGGGCAGGCTAGGTGGATTAGCCACGGTAAATGCAGGGTTATGGGGAAAGGGTGGATCTGGATGGGATATTCTTTGAAAGGTCATGTATGGACTTGATGGGTCAAAATAATGGCCTCCTTCTGTATGGTAGGGATTCCATATTACCTCCAACACCACAAGCTTTTATCTTATTAAGTTACCTAATGTGTGGGACCTCATCTTCTGAAAATGCTGAATACATTTTATACATCCAGTACGTTCCCTTTATCTAACCTGCTTGTTACTTGTCAAATAATTCCAATAAATTTGTCAGGCATGATTTCCTCTTCATGAAGCCATGCAGACTATGCTTGGTTAAATTATATACTTCTAAATGCACTGCTGATACATCCTTTATGTTTTCCCAAAACAGATGTTAAGCTAACAGGCTTATAGTAACCTTTTTTTAAAATCTCCTTCCCTTTTTAAGTAAATTATACATTGGCAGTTTCTCACTACTCCAGAATTTCTCCAGAACCTAAAGATTATTGGAAGATGACTACTATTGCATCCATTATCTCGGTAGTTGCTTCCTTTAATATCTTACAATGTATCCCATCAGGTCCAGGGGACCTATTGGTCTTTAGCCCCATTAGTTTCCCTGGTACTTTTTCTCAAGTGGAGTGGTAAACATTATATTTATTTTGTCCTTTGTTTTTCCCTTGAATATTTAGTATTTTTGGAATACTATTAATGTCTCCTATCGTGAAGGCTGATGCAAAGTGTTTATTCAATTCCTCTGCCATTTTCTGATTATCAATTGTTGTTTCCCAGCTTTGTTCTCTAAAGGGCCTACATTGACTTTGGTCTCTCTCTTCCTTTTTATATATTAAAATAAGCTTTTGATGTCCATCTTGACTTTACTTGTGGGTTTGCCCTCAAAGTTTATCTTCTCAATTTTTTTGGGTTATCTTCTGTTGGTTTTGAAAATTTTCCCACTACTCTGGCATACTCCTTGTAGTGATTGTAATGAGGTTAGCCAGGTGGATGTCATTGCATATGTGTTCCCTGATTCAGGCTGTTAATCTGGTCCATTCAGGAAGCCCTGGCTGACAGATTTAAACAAAACATCCTGGCACTCAGAGCTCTGAGGGAGCTGGATCAATGTCAAGGATTCTCCATGTGTAAATAAAAGGTGATTTGGTGACAGGATTCAGCCTCTTTGGAGTTACTTCACTCCTAATATTTGCCACATTATATGTCCTTTCTTTTAATTTGATGCTTACCTTAACTTCTGGGCTTAACCATAGTTTACTTATCCCCTTCTTAGAAGCCTTTATTCTCACTGGGGTATATCTTTTCTGTGAATAATGACTATATTCTTAAATTCTGCCATTTTCCTCAATTACCTTTGCTGCCAAACTCCTTTCCCAGTCCATTCCAGCCAACTCTACCCTCATACTTTTGTAATTACCTTCAGTTGAGCTTAGCACAATTCTGATCCAAGTTCTTCCATCTCAAATTGAATGCTAAGTTTTATCATATTGTTCTTGGGGAATCTTTTACTTTGATACAATTTCTTAGATTTGCCTCATTACACATTACTTTATTGAAAATAGCTTGATCCCTGGTTGGATCCAAAAATTGTTCTAATAGCTTTCCTGAATATAAATTCTTCCTTGTGTCTATTCTGACAAACTGACTAATCAAATTTACATGAAGGTTAAAGCCAACAAGAATTCATGAACTGTCCTTTTTACAATCCCTCATTACCCCATGATTTATATCACTGCGACCAAATTGCCTGTCAGGATCTGTAGACTACTCTGATCAGTGTGTTGTTCTCTTTGTAATTTCACATATATATCCAGTTAGATTATACATCTTCTGCTTCAAGATCATTTCTTGCTCTAATACTTATTCCATCCTATACTAACAATGCTATTCCACCACCCTTTCCTTCCTGCCTCTCCTTTTGAAGAGTCACTTACCCATGAATATTTACTTCCTAGCTTTGCTCTCTTTCTCACTATGTTTCCATAATAGCTTTTAAATCATAACCATTTGCTTGTAATTGTGCTATCAATTCATTTGTTTTGTTTTATATGCTAAGCACAAACAAGTAAACAGCCATTAATTTTCTCTTCTTCCTATTCCCCCCCTCCCTTCCCTTGACCCTATTTACTGCAGTTTTTCTATGATTGTACATTCTGTTCCTTCCTCACCCAATCTAGGTATCATCATCCAGATCACTGTCCTGTAATGCTGTCATGTCCTCTTGCTTTCCAATCCCCTACTAATTAGTTAAAACCTTCTCAACAGCGCTAGTCATTTTATTTACCATTCCTGTAGGGGAGAAAGTAAATATATTGTTCAGAATCTTGGCTTTTCACAGAAAGCAGGGATCAATTTTGCTGTCACCACACCTTTGCACTAGGAGCATTCTATTTATGTTTACAAGACTAGTTAAGAACTAGGTTTTCGGCAGATTGCAGAGTGATAGGTTCAAGATGTTTCCATTTCTAGTTTAATGTGATGTAGAAGTCTGACATGCCATGGAAAATCTTAGAAGCTCTTTTTTTTTGCTCCAAGCTCCTCTTGCCACTGGCTCAGCAAAATGCAAAAGGCTGATATTCTGCACAATACAATCTTTCCCTCCCCTTTCAATACATATTAACCTTTTCTGAAGTTGCCTGCAGGGTTATAATACCATAATAACTCAAAACAATGATAATGCTACAGTTATCAACAAGGAGGCTTTGTAGCTTTGCCTGGAAATGATGTGACTGGATTATTAGAGTGGATAGAATTTAAAAGCATTTTAGATGCTATAGAGAAGATGGAACATTACATTTCTATAAATGTATTCCTACAATTGTCTGGATTTAATTTAGTAGACAGTTTATTTCAAATGTATTTTACGTTAATTTAAAGGCATGCTGATTGTCTCCTTGGCAACATTCTGACTTTAAATCAGTATATTTGCTGTTATGACATTTGATCCTGAGATTGGTTTCCTTCCTTACATTCATGCCATCATAAAGACTGCCTATTTCGTCGCAGTAATGTTGTCTGAACCCTTTCTCATCTCATTGTATCTGCTGCTGAAACCTTCATCTATACTTTGTTTCCTCCTTTATTGACAACTCCGATACACACTTGGCTGGTACCTCAAATTCTACCCCGGTCTGGAACGTCTAGAAGTCTGCTTTCCATATTTTAATTTGAAATAATTCCCATTCCCTCTTCACAATGCTCACTGACCTACATTAGCTCCTGGTCAAGCTTCTGAAGGCATATAACATCAATAATATGGAATGTGCTGCATTTGTCCATTTGACTCCAACATGATCTCAAGGGGTTCCAGGGTTGCCCTGTCATAGCTGACAGAAATTAGGACCCTAAATTTCCTATTTTTATTGTACAAGTTTTACACTTCTCATAAATGTAGCTGAGGCAGCTTTGAAATTTCTCTATGTGTCAGTGTGTCTACATGTGGTTAATATGGACTTCCGTAAAGCCTTTTACAAGGTTCCACATGAAAGGCTAATCCAAAACAAGTTGCAACGTGGATCCAAAACTGGTTCACAAATATGAGATATAATTGGAAGCTTGTGACCAGCGGTGCACTATAAGGTTTGGTGCTGGGACCCTTGCTGCTTGGATGCAAATGTAAAAGGTATAATTAGCACGTTTACAGTTGACATAAAAATTGGTTGTGTCATTGATACTGAGGTGGATGGTCTGAGGCTACAGCCTAATATTGATCAGCTGGTAAATTGGGCAGAGCAAAGGCTTTTCAAATTTAATCCAATAAATGCAAGGTGATGTATTTTGTGAGGTCTGATCAGGGAATGATATACACAATGAATGGTAGGTCCCTAGGGAATAGTGAAGAACAAAGGGACCTTGTGTATGTGTCCATAGATAAATGAATGTGTCAATATACATAAGCAGGGTGGTGAAGAAGTTATATGGGATGCTTGCCTTCATTAGCCAGGACATATAACATAGGAGCAAGGAAGTCTCGTTACAGCTTCATAAA
Organism: Hemiscyllium ocellatum; assembly: GCF_020745735.1. Lineage (NCBI taxonomy): Eukaryota > Metazoa > Chordata > Chondrichthyes > Orectolobiformes > Hemiscylliidae > Hemiscyllium > Hemiscyllium ocellatum. Next base: position 97,543,962 of record NC_083411.1, on the reverse strand, counting down.
ACATTGGTAAGGCCACAGATAGAATATTATCTGCAGTTCTGGTCATATACTATAGGAAGGATGTAATTGCACTGATTAGTGTGCAGAGGTGATTTACCGCGATGTTGCCTGAGTGAAAATCTCAATTAAGAGGAGAGACTGGATAGGCTGCATTTGTTTTCCTTTCAGCAGAGGAGGATGAGGGGGAATGCGATTGACATACACAAAATTATGAGAGGCATAGACACAGTAGATCGTGAGAATCTCTTCCCCATGACAGATGTGTCTAAGTCCAGAGGGCATAGGTTTTAGGTGAGGAACAAGTGCTTTAGAGGAGATACGAGAAATAAATTTGTCACACAGAGGGTGACAGAAATATAGAATGTGCTGCAGATACTTTTGCAACATCCACGAAGCACCTGGATGCATGCTTAAAATGCCAGGGCATGGTAGGCTATGAGCCAAGTGTAGGCAAATGGGGTTACAGTAGTTTGATGTTTGATGGTCGACATAGACATGGTGGGCTGAAGACCCTGTTTCTATTTCCAAATACAAACAACTTCTAACAAGCAAGGACAAAGGAATTTAAAGATAATATTTACGCAGCTTACTGCTGCCGATGCCTCAAGTTCCTTGGGAAAAGAAACTGAAGGACCTGTTCTCACAACGTGAACGCTGACCTTGAGCTGGGCATGGACAAGGAGCTGATGTTATTCTGGCATTCTGAACAATTATCCTGTGTTTATTGGCTAGCAGTATTCAAATGGTTGATTAATATAGGGTAAGTTACCAACTCCTGAAATGGGGTTTATCAACAGTATTTAGAGACACGACAACATTTGTCGGGTAGCAATTAATACCAGGCAGTTATCTCCTTCAAATGGAAGATAGACCAAAAGTTAGAACATGGAACACAGAATATAGAACAGTACAGCATAGAACAGGCCTTCCTGTCCACCATGTCTGTAACTATCGTGGTGCCATCCTGAACTAATCTGCTTGTACATGGTTTGTATCTCTCTATTCCTGTCTGTTCACGTGTCTGCCTAAATGCCTCGTAAACATTGCTATTGTAACTTCTTCAACATCTGCACTGTCGAGCCATTCCAGGCACCTACCACTCTCTGTGAGAAACACTTCCCTCTCACATCTCCCTTAAATGTTTCCCTCCTCACCTTAAACCTATGCCTCCTAGTATTTGACTTTCCACTCTGGGCAAAAGACCCCAACAATCCACCCTACCCATGCCTCTCTATATTTTATATACTTCTATCAGGTTTCCCTTCAGCCCCCAATAGTCTAGCAAAATCAATCAGAAGTTTATTCAACTTCTCCTTACAGCTAGTACACTCCAATCCAGGCAAATCCACTCCAATTCTGGTAAACCTCTTTTGCTTTCTCCAAAGCCTCCATATCGTTTTTGTGGTGTGGTAACCAGACCTGCACAAAATACTCCAAATGTCACCTAATTCATTAGCGTTCATTAGCAGAGGGATTGAATTCAAGAGTCGTGAAGTGATGTAGCAGCTGTACAGGACTTTGGTTAGGCCACATTTGGGGTACTGTGTGCAGTTCTGGTCGCCTCACTTTAGGAAAGATGTGGAAGCTTTGGAGAGGGTGCAGAGAAGATTTACCAGGATGTTGCCTGGAATGGAGAATAGGTCGTACGAGGATAGGTTGAGAGTTCTCGACCTCTTCTCGTTGGAACGGTGAAGGATGAGGGGTGACTTGATAGAGGTTTATAAGATGATCAGAGGAATAGATAGAGTAGACATTCAGAAACTTTTTCCCCAGGTACAACAGAGTGTTACAAGGGGACATAAATTTAAGGTGAAGGGTGGAAGGTATAGGGGAGATATCAGGGGTGGGTTCTTTACCCAGAGAGTGGTGGGGGCATGGAATGCGCTGCCCGGGGGAGTGGTAGAGTCAGAATCATTGGCGACCTTTAAGCGGCAATTGGATAGGTACATGGATGGGTGCTTAATCTATGATAGATGTTCGGCACAACATCGTGGGCTGAAGGGCCTGTTCTGTGCTGTATTGTTCTATGTTCTATGTTCTATGTTCTAATGAAAGTTTTCTACAGCTGCAACATGACTTTCCAATTTTTATACACAGTCCCACATTGAGAAATCAGTAGGTGTGCTCAGCCAGGATTTGCACTTGAATAAGGGTGACATTATTATGTCGGGAGATGTCATAATTGTTGCAATCACTACAGTCAGCAGTGTTCGTCCACAGGGTCATAATCTTTGATGGAGTCAAGCATGCTGTATGCCTTCTTTATTAGCCTATTGACTTATATTGCAACTTTTAGGGAGCTATGGACTTACACTCCAAGATCCTTCTGTAAATCAATGCTCCTAAGGGTCATGCCATTTACTGTACACTTACTTCTTGCATTTGACTTTTTAAAATACATAACCTTACATTTGTCCAGATTAAACTCCATCTGTCATTTCTCTGTTCAACTTTCCAACAGGATATAGAAAATTTGCAACTTTTCTATATCCTGCCATATCTTTTGACAACCTTTCATGTGATCCTGAATTCCACAATTTTTAAGTCTGCAATCACTAATCAGACTACCTACATTTTCATCCAAATCATTTATTCATTTCACAAATAACAGGGTCCCAACATTGATCCCTATGCAACACCACTGGTCACAGACCTCCAGTCAGAAATATACCTTTCACAACTACCCTCATCTTCTGTGATCAAGCCAAGTGTGTATCCATCTTATGTGGATCCCATGTCACTTAATCTTCTGGACCAGCTTACCATCAAGGATCGTGTCAAACGCCTTGTTAACGACCACTGCCCTTCCCTCCTCAATCACCTTCATCATTTCCTCAAAAAACTGAATCAAATTTATGAGCTGAAGTGGGAGGTGGCACAGGGCAGGGTGACACTAGGCACACGGACACACAAGATGGCCACTGAGCCATATGTTGGCCACATGACACACAAGATGGCCACCAGACCACAATATGGAGAGAGACAGCAGAGCAAACACAGACACTGCATGGGGTGACCAGAATGCCAGCACAATGCACCCACAACCTAGTTGATTAGTTTAAGGTGGATGTGGGAGAGAATACACATGAGTAGCGTATACTGCCCGCCGAAGTGTCTGGGTCCAGCTAATACCTTTGATAGAAATGCTAACTGTTTGTTATGAACTCAATATAAAATAATAATTGTCTTACTCAGGAAGAGTGATTGGCACCCATTACTACAGCAAACTTGACAATGTTTGCACTGAAACTGACAATGACCGTGCTGAAATTAACAAAGGCTGCGCTGGAACTGACAACGACTGCACCGGAACAATCAACAATTCTGCAATGTTACAATAAACAAGCTATGTTGCAAAGACAATAACCTCATCACTGACCTATTATATTACAAAATGTATAAAAGTATCTTGACATGTGCTCCAGGTGGAGAGAAGCTGAGCACTGTGCGGTTGGTGTCTTACTCCCCAGAGTTCCAGTATTTCCTTGTACAATAACCTCTGTCGTTGAACTCCGACTCTGACTCCGAGGCTAGTGATTTTCCTCATAACAATTGGTGCTGCGAGCAGGGTTCTTATTACTGGTATCCTGGTCAAAGGCCACGATCGGGGGACTGGGATAAGAACTAATTTGTTCCTGCAAACAGGAAGAGTCAGACCGGGCCAAAGACACAGTTTAAAAAGATATACCAATTGTAATATCCAACCTGCTACAGCACTGAGTTAAAAAATGTAAGTGCATGTCTGTGGAGAATTAGTGTTAACTGTATTAACTGTTGTAAGAGCCTGTTGCTTGTGCTGAAACAGCCAGAGGACAAGATAGTGTCTGTCTCAAAAACCCTGCCCTAAACCAGTTGTTAAGAGGGGCTTGCTCCCCCCCCACCAGACAACAGCGCAAAGGTTGAGATTTGAAGTGGGAATTGAGGTGCCAAGGGCACTAGGAGCCATAAAACACAAGTGGCAAAGTGGGATTACATTGGACTCTGTAGGGGTGAACAACAGAGTCCAGTTAGAGTTTAAGCTAAAAGTCGGGTGCTGTTTGTCCTTATAATTTCCAATGTGGTGAGGAAGAGGAGCTGATCACTCTGACAGAGAGCCAAACCTCAGTGGAGCGCATGTTACCAAGGTGGGGAGCGTGGACACTGTGAGTAATCTGTCAGCCCACAGTAGAAAGACAAAGCTTGAATAGTGGCGATGGCCAGGAGAGTAAAGAGTCCCACTGGTAGAGAGCACACCGGGCTAGAGGTAGGTTTCTGGGCGTATTGGGAGGTGTTGGTTCAGTAGAGGTGGCTAGGAAGGTAGAGGGCTCCTGGTAGAGAGCACACACTATTGGGCCAGCATTCCCAGCTGACTGGTAAGTACCGATTGGTAATGGTGGCCAGGAGGGTACAGAAGTCCCACCGGTAGAGAGCACACCTTGGTAGGAGGCTGCTATGGCCATACGGACAGAGCTGGGACAGTACAATTGGTCAAGGGGTAGAGGAGACCCCACTGGTTAGGAACACTTTACTTTTAGTGGTATCCGGGGAGTACACAATCTGCGAAATGGCAGATCAAAGTTTTAAGGGGGATACTGCAGATTCCCTTATGGAGAAATACAAGGCAGATCTACAAGGGTTGATAGAGCAAATGAAGAAAAGTGGTTGGGATCCATCCAAAGCATTAGAACAACAGATACAGTGGGTAGATAAACAGAAACGGAATAAAACTAAAAAGGTAGGGTAACGTTAGTGTCCCAATTAGCAGGCCTAATTGAACAAGTGAGTGTGTCCACGAGTGGATGGAGAAAGGACCAGGAACAAGTTTAAGAGCTGTAGGATTGAATACAAGAATTGGAGCAGGAGCTGAGCAGGGTCAACAAAAATTCCGATGTGGATTTGCTTCCTCCCTATGAGAACATCCAGCAGGAACCAACTGCTCCCTCTATTGGATGAACCGTGCAAGAGTATAACTAAGCACCAGTTATTAGAAGAACTGACTTACAGCCCAAAGCGAATTATAGACCCTTCACCCCAGGAGAGAGGCAGCAGGTTATGGCATCCCTGGACAAATTATGGCCCCAGAGCACAAACACCAGGTTCTGGGAAGAGCTGGATAGTGTATGGGTAGGGCACCACCTACACCTGAGGGCCATACACCGGGCGGCCTGCCCAGCAGACAAGTGGAGACAGGTAGCTGGCGGACCCGACCTCACAGCAGCCTGAGACTTTAGGGGAGGACGGTGGACACATGTTGTCGCCCTTACAGCTGAGCTAGATGCCCAGGAGGCCCCCTTCGCCGACTTTAAAGAGGAAATCCAGAGGGTGCTAGGAAGTGCTCCCACAAACTGGAGCAAGATCACAACCACGAAGCAACTTAAAGGGGAAGGAGCCTCTGAATATGGGGAATAATTACTTAGGGTTTATCAGGAATGCTCAGGGCAAGCAAACCCCGATCGAAGGGACCAGGGATTCATCCGAGCTTTTAGAGATGGGCTCTCTCGTGCTCACCAAGCCATCCTGAAAATGGGAGTAATAATGTCCCAGGATTATGATGATCTAATTGAGTGGGATAGCGGGGTGCAGGATACAGAAGCCCCCGCAACAAAGGCAAGACCTGACAAAGCAGCCCACCGGAATGGAAGTGAGAGTAGAATAAAACTTGCCTGCCACAACTGTGACTGGCAGGGACACTTTGCTAGAGAATGTAGGGAACAATGTAAAATAATTCAGCCACCACAACAGAACAGGACACATGGAAGCAGTGTGCTGGGAAAAGCATGAGGCACCCCAATCACCACCCGGAACACTGTGGAACCATGGGAGTCCCAAGGTCAGCAGAGCTGACAATCAGCTGCCTCCGTTCGTGAGGGTAAGGGAGAGGAGAGAATTTACGTACCCGCAGTAGTAGGAGGGTGGAAATGAGAGATGCTAGTGGACACAGGAGCCACTGTATCCATCACAAACCTACCCTTACACCACACAAACAAAATGATTCACTGAACTGGGGTAGAAGGGGATAAAACACCAGCTTACCTAAGCAAAACTACCCACGTAGAAATAAATAACATACATATTCCCATGAGATTCTATGTATGCGAAAATAATGAGGGCACCATAATGGGCAATGATCTCATGAGAGAATATAATGTTCTAATCGATTGTACAAAAGGGAAATTGGTTTGGCCCAGACAGGATGGTTGAAAGACCGAACTGGGAAACTTACAAGTCACCTTGAAACTATTGAAGTGGCTACCGTCACCAGTAGGGACTGGAACCTTGGAAAGGGGGGTGTCAGAGCCATCTGTGCCTCCATCCCCAGAGCCTGGGCAGAAACAAAGTTCGATACAAGTCTAGTTAACATAGACCTGATAAGGGTTCCCGGACATGAGCATAAGCCTCACTGCCAATACCCAGTAAAACTCGAAGCAGAGAAAGCGGTTGGCGGAGATAGTAAAAGGACTAGTGAGACAGGGAATCCTGAGAGAGACCACAAGTAAAACTAATTCCCCAACGTGACCAGTAATAAAGCCTGATGGGAGCTACAGGCTCACCATTGATTATACAGGACTAAAAAAGGTCACCCCCAAATTGCACCCATTGTAGCAGACCCCTCCATCATTTTAAACAGCTTGGCCCCCGAACATGATTTTTTTTTTACTGTTTTAGACATAGTCAATGGGTTCTGGTCTATCCCGTTACACTGAGTCCCAGAATAAATTTGCTTTTATAGTAAGGGACAGACAGTACACATGGACTTGCCTGCCACAAGGGTTCCACAACAGCCCCACTATTTGTCACAGGGCGATGTGTGACATTTTGAAGAGAATAGATTTACCAGAGGGTAGCACTGCCCTCCATTATGTTGATGATATCCTAATTGCCCCAGAGTCCAAGTTAAGACACCAGGAAGCTTTATGTCTAGTATTACAGGAATTGGCAACTGCAGAATGAAAAGTAAGTCCCACAAAGGCACAGATTGGCAAAACATAATCTTCTCTCTGGGACACATTATATTCCAGACACTCAAAGAAATGCCCAACGACTGCAAGGAGGCAATCCAACAGATGCCATGACCTGCCACTGTCAGGGGAGTCAGAAAGGTCTTGGGGCTATTCAACTACAGTCGGTGCTTTATACCCGAGTTTGCAAAATTAGCTGAACTGATCCAGAGATTAATTAACTGAGGCAAGCCTGCCTTGGAACCTCTAACCTGGGGGGGGGGGCAGAACTGGAGGAGGCATACAGTCAGCTTAAAACACGACTCATATCGGCCCCTGGGCTAGGGCTGCCAGATCCCAGCAAAGGTTTTCACATCCACTGTAATAATGAGGGAGGGTTTTACTCCATAGTGGTCACCTAAGACCAAAGTGGGGATATAGATGGGGATGGAGATAGGAGTAGGCTAAAGGATACCCCCTAGACACAGCTGAGGAGACCCTCTTCATGGATCGGTCATGAAAATATGTAGCATGGTCACCCCAAACAGGACGGGCTGTGGTAAATGATAAGTTAAAAACAGATATGTCTGGAAGGATTGATGGAGGTCATACATACAGGTAGCAGAACTAGTAGCACTCACCAAAGCACTGGAACTAGCAAAAGGAAAAATTGTGAATATAATGCAGACAGTCAATATGCCTTCAGCATAGTCCATGACTACATGGTGGCATGGGGTAGAAGAGGGTTCACTACCGCAGGGGGATCCCTATCAGACACCAATTAAGATTTCAGGCACTATTGGATGCCAGTGAACAGCTAAACGATGCTGCAGTAATAAAAAGGAAAAAGTGAGGTCTGCAGGTGCTGCAGATCAGAGCTGAAAATGTGTTGCTGGAAAAGCGCAGCAGGTCAGGCAGCATCCAAGGAACAGGAAATTCGACGTTTCGAGCATAAGCCCTTCATCAGGAATTTCCTGTTCCTTGGATGCTGCCTGACCTGCTGCGCTTTTCCAGCAACACATTTTCAGCTCTGCAGTAATAAAAATAAAAGCCCATCAAAAGGAGCTAGCAAGAAAGCTCAGGTTGGTTAAAATTCAAAGGAAACCACACAGCAGACGGAGCAGCTCAGAAAGCCCTCGATCAAGAAACCATTGACGAGGCTGCAATAGCAAAAGATGCTATCCAAATTCAGCAGCTACAGGAGGACATCCCACAGGAAGAGAGAGAGAGAAATGGGACCTGAAGGGAGGATGGTGTCTGGGGATGAGCAGACAAGGTGGTAGCACCAGTGTGTATGCAGAACACATTGCTTGAACTGCACCTTGGGCTCTCCCGTACAGGTAGAGAGGCCATGATAGCAAGCCTAGGGAGACAGTGGTGGTGGAAGGGGATGGGAAAACATGTGGCCAAGTACTGCCACAGATGCATGGTTTGTGCACAACATAACCCAGGGACACCCATAGAAGTTAGGATGGGACACCAGCCCAGACCAAGGGGACCCTGGGAACAACTTCAGATAAATTTTAAAGGCCACTACCACCCTCCCGTGGGAAAACATACTGCCTGGTCATCATAGACCAATTCACCCAGTGGGGAGAAGCATTCCCAGCCAAAAGCTGCACTGCGACCACTGTGGCCAGAATATTAGTGGAGGAAGTAATCCCGAGGTGGGGGGTGGGGTACCTCTCCAGATCGATTCTGATCAAGGGACGTATTTTACAGGCAAGGTCATGAAGACTGTCTGCCAATTACTTGGCATTAAACAAAAAATTTCACATTTCCAATCACCCCTAGAGCTCAGGGATAGTAGAGAAAATGAATAGAAATTTAAGAATACTTTAGCTGATGCTATGCAAACCTCAGGCAGAACATGGGCTGAAGTGCTGTCAGAGCTGAAAATGTGTTGCTGGTTAAAACGCAGCAGGTCAGGCAGCATCCAAGGAACAGGGAATTCGACGTTTCGGGCAAAAGCCCTTCATCAGCAACACATTTTCAGCTCTGATCTCCAGCATCTGCAGACCTCACTTTTTACCTGAAGTGCTGTCAGCCAGATTGATGAAATTTAGAGCCACCACGAATCAGGCAAGTGGGCTAAAACCACATGAATTAATGAGTGGGAGAGCAATGCAGTTTCCGGAGACAATAATCACAGGTGGCGCTGATGTGGGTACACGAAAAGACAAAATTCGGCCCTTTGTGATAGAATTAAATGCCCAGTTGAAAGAGATGTGGAAATCTGCAACTGATAAACAGGACAAAAAGGACAAGGCCGGGGAATTCGAAATCTTCCCTGAGGTCCCAGCAGCCGGAAGCCGTGTCCTGGTGCAAGCCCTGCCTGACAAACCAGACTTTGCCCCAAAATGGGATAGGCTATACGACACGACAATAAATGGGGGCCCCTGTGCCTGCGTAGATACTAAAGGAGAAAGCATCTGGAAGCACTGGACCCAACTGAAACCGTTTAAAGACTCCAATGACCAAACTAATGTAATTGACCATTCCCCAGGTGCAGGTAGGAATGGCAGACGAGACGGTCAAAACACAACAGAACAAACCACACAGAAGCACGACTGCACTTCCTAGCGAAAACAAAGACTCTGACAGATTGCTTTATTTAACTGCAAAATGTATATACCTGTAATGTATTTTACTGTGTTTAAGTGTTGCGACTATTGGGATTTGAAGATAACCTCTTCTATAAAACCCACCTACGCATCTACGTTTGCATGAACTGAACTGAACTACCTGCTACCCACTGGTATGATCAGTAGAATCCCGATTTGTGGTCATCCTGGTATGGGTAGTAGGCACCTTGGGAGCGCCGTGTAAGGGCAGATAGGAAAATACCAACGGGCAGTCCAGAGTAGATGTGTGTAGCTGGGCAGGACCACCGACCCATGGGTCCCCCAAGCCTCAGGAAGGGAAAACCTTTAAAACCTGGTGATTACCCACTCTGTTTCACAGGGGAGGGACGGGGATGTATTTATGCCCTGGTTCCCAAAAATGACTCATGCGTCCAGACACAATGCACTTATCAGCACTGTACAGTCAATAGGGAACAGTTTACCTGTAACTGCAGCGAGCAGGCATGCTTGAATGTGACCATGGGCAGATAATTCATATGTGGTCAGTGCAATGGCACCCATGTCAGCTCTGCCACCTGGACGTAACCGTTTGATACTTACCACCTGGGAGGAACACCTGGGGATCGGGTGACATAGGTGGACAGACAAATGGAAGGACAAGACAATGTATGTTATCGAGCAGCGAAGGGATTTGTTTTTCTATTTAAGGGGACTGATGCGACAGACACCTCAGACCTCCCAAACCTGTTTGTGGTGGGGACAATTGCACCCCTTACTGTACCATGCCCCACAGGGCACATGTTCAGAGAAGATAGTAACCTGCTCCATCAGTCAGGAGTTCTGTGCCGACAGGCAGATCCCCATCACTTTGGGGTCATCATTGGGATTTGGATTCTTGGGATCTCTAACTGTGGAGTTGGGGGGGTGGTGGGGTGGGTGGCGCAGCAGGGGTCATCAGTGCTAAAAAACAAAATTACCTTGTATGTGGCCTGACTATCTTAGGCAATAATACCTCAAAAGCTCTGGAAGCAATTAATATAGAGCTGGCTGAACTCAGACTCTACACACAGCAGACACAGCAGATACGTGATGAATTATCAATTAGCACAGCAAGGGGGAGTTTGTACAATTATTGGTGACAATTGTATCAAACATGTTATTGATTACTCTCATAACATTACAGAAGCCATCAAGAATATTCGAAACCAGCTGGATAATTTTTGACAGGAAGCCACAATTACAGACAGATGGTTAAATTGGTTGCTAGATAAATCTTGGGGACCCTATTTGGCACACAGGATAGTTCTCCTCATTGCACTCATGCTGGTATTCTGTGTGGGCGTTGGGTGTTTAAAGCTCTGCTGTAAGGCGCTACTGACGCAAACTGTGCCAGCAGCGAGTGTCAGCATGAAACAGCCCCCAACGAAATTGGCACTCAATGATACCCCTCGGGAGGAGGACCTCCGAAAGATGACCTACATCTACATGGAAACTGGATGGTCTGCAGGAGATCTCCGAAATCGCCTCCTTGACCACAAAGGGAGGAGTGAAATGGGAGATGGCACAAGGCAAGATGACAGTAGGCTCACGGACATACAATATGGAGAGAGACAGCAGATAATGCGTTGGGCCACCAGAATGCAGTCACAACCTAGTTATTAGTTTAAGGCGGGTGGGGGAGAGAATACACTGGTAGTGTATACTGCCCGCCGAAGTGTCTGGGTCTAGCCAACAGCTTTGATAGAAATGCTAACCATTTGATACGGACTCTATACAAAGTGCTAATAGCCAGGGTACCCGTGGAGAGAAGACTCACAGCTGACCACTGTGATGTTGGTGTCTCTCTTTCTCTCTCTCTCTCTCTCCCTCCCCAGAGCTCCAGTATTTCTTTGTACAATAAACTCTGTCGTTGAACCCCGACTCTGACTCTGAGGCTGGTGATTTTCCCCACAACAGAGATAAGCCATCCTCCCCATTAAGCCATGCTGACTATCCCTAATATGTCCACTCATCTTAAAATGCGAGTAAGTCCTGTCCTATGAATCTTCTCCAATAATTTCTCTGCCACTGATGTTGGACTCACTAGCCTATAACTTCCAGGATTATCCCTATTGCTCTTCTTAAACAAAGGAACAACACTGGCAATTCTCCAGTCTTCTGGGACATTGTCTGTGACAAAGATCTCTGCCAAATCTCCAGCCATCTCCTCCCTTGTTTCCTTCAGTATCCTGGGATAGATCACACCCTGGGGACCTATCTGTCTTAACATATTTCAAGACACAACAACATCTCCTTCTTAATGTCAACATTCCCCAGTATATCAATATACCTCTCTCTAATCTTATCATCATCCCTGACCCTGTCCTTGATGAATACCAATGTGAAGTACTCATTAAGGATCTCATCCACTTCCTCTGGCTCTATGAATAAATGCCTTCTTTTGTCCTTGAATCGTCCTACCCTTTGTGGGTGGCACGGTGGCACAGTGGTTAGCACTGCTGCCTCACAGCGCCAGAGATCCGGGTTCAATTCCCAACTCAGGCGACTGACTGTGTGGAGTTTGCACGTTCTCCCCGTGTCTGCGTGGGTTTCCTCCGGGTGCTCCGGTTTCCTCCCACAGTCCAAAGATGTGCGGGTCAGGTGAATTGGCCATGCTAAATTGCCCGTAGTGTTAGGTAAGGGGTAAATGTAGGGGTATGGGCGGGTTTCGCTTCGGCGGGTCGGTGTGGACTTGTTGGGCCGAAGGGCCTGTTTCCACACTGTAAGTAATCTAATCTAATCCTTTCCCTAGCTACACTTTTGCTCCTAATATTTTCAATCCTACTTGCCGAGACATTTCATGCCCTTTATAGCCCTCCTAATTCCTTGTTTAAGATCATTTCTGCTTTTTTAATACTCCTCAAGGGCCTTAGTTGAGAAGAAGATAGAGGAGCACTTCAGCTGATAGAAAGGATGCTGTCTCCTGTTACGCATCAAATAGCTTTAAGTCTAATTAATCAGTATATCATATCTAAACTGCATCTAAATAAATTTCATAAATTATCTGAAAATTCTTTATGGATAGTCAACAATAGTTCAAGTCCCAAAATCATGTAAACTAACTTTACTTGTTTCGTTATCATGTAAAGAGGCGATGACAGTGAGTAGCATTAGAGATCAGCCAATTTTCTCCAACAGATTAAATGGAGCACCTCTCCTCACATGGTCAAATGCTATGTTGAGATCCATGAAGACAATATCTAATGGTCTCCTATGCTCATTATATATCTCTTGGAACTGTTCGACTGAAAAAAATCATGTCAATTTTAGATCTTCCAATTCTGAAATCACAATGAACTATTGGTAGATTTTGCACTCTGATAAGAGTGACATTAGTGTGCTATGATAATGGTTACAATCACTGTGGTCAGCATTGATCTTGCACAGGGTCAAAATCTTTGACTGATACATACATATCCTTGGGCAAATACCCCTCCCACTAGCAGTGAAAGACATGTTTGTGCACACACAGAAGCGCTAGTTTGCTAAATTTGGTGAGTTTAGCCAGTATAACATCAGCATTGGAGTTCTATCCATGACAAATAAGCCAATAGTAGGTTGACTTTCTATCATGTCTTGAATTTTCTCAGTGAATGGGTCCACTCTAGCTAACATACAACTCAAGGCTGTGTTCCACTCAGGTCTCCAAATGTTTATTGAAATCAGTGATGACCTCCTCTGTCTTTGCTCACAAACACATTCTCTGTTTTGAAGGGCATCTCAATATGTTAGCCAACTTGGAACTAATACTTATTGGTACATTCCCTGTTGTGTTTTGGACTTTATTTTGAGAGATCTTAATGGATTTGGAGTGTTCTCATTTATAATTACTGAGAGTTAATTGTTTGGTCTCAACAACAATTTTCATCACCAATGGGATATGATGATGCTTCTGACCAACTAGGCTAGCATCTGACACTGTTGTTTATGCCAATTGAGTTTACATCACCACACTCATAACTGCTATCTCTCATGCTGTGTTAATGCTGCACAACGAAACTTGAGAAGGTTCAAGTAGTCAGCATGTTTTTCCTCTTGCTTCCTAAGTGTTAAGAATATGTAATTGTAGGTACAGCCATAAGGTATGTTCTACCTCACTTTGGCATGCTGTGTAGAATATGAAGCAATATCTGCCCAATTGAGCTATGGAACTGCTGGTTTTTAATCTGGCTTTGAATAAAAAAAACCTTCAAGGGTTGCATCCTCATCCTGATGCATACTAAGTAGGATCTGTTCACAATCAGTGCTGTGGTAGCTACAACTGTTGAGAATACTGTTCAGTGAGCCACATCTAGTGAAGATCATATCCAGCTCATGACATTGTTCAGATCTTGGATATTATTAGGACACCTTGTGGCATTGTTTGTTTTGAAAGAAGGTGTTAATTACACAAAGCTTGTGATAGCAGCAAAGCTCAAATAGTCTCTGCTCATTCTCATTTATCTTTTCCAGTCTTAATATCCATGGCAGGAGAATCAATCCTCATAGTCTGTAACTTTCCTTCTGATGAAATCCCTTACTGGATAGAGATGTTCTGAGTTATTTGATAGCAGTGTCAGGCTCCTCTTAGAACTGTCCTTTCAATATCATAATGGAGCACAGCATTGGAACATAGGCCCTGTTTAAGTTGAGAGGCAGATTGTCAAAATGTGTCCTGTACTCATTTGTGTTAGGATCTATTACAAAGAATGTTGAGTTCCTTACAGTGAAGCCTACATATTGCTCAGTTTTCCACTGAACTCTCCACCTTGCCAAATTAACATGGAAGGTGGAATTTTATGAGGGTATGGGCGATGTTGGCCATGGTGAGATTTGTGGCAGAATCAGATGAGAGTTGACCTGTCTCAGCATCAGGAACATCTCACTGCATTTTTCATCATTTTGTCAAATGATGAAGTCTGCCTTTTGTGGGCAGCCGTGAGTTGCCAATTAAATGACAATTATTGATGTTTAAATACCTTATTAATAGCACAACTCACCTCATTACTATTCTGGTTATTATCTTACCAAGCTAGATGTTGAGAACCTTGACATGGAGATCTGGGCAGGGAACCTGCTGCTGGTTGAGACTAGCCTCCATGTTGCTAAACAGCAAACAGCATGTCAGGGCAAGATCCATGGCCACCAAGCACTCCTCATCCACAGACATTGACTTCCAACATTTGCCAACACCTCACAACCATCAGGGAACATTTCTGATTTATTTGCATGTGGCTCAGGGTGCACAGATCTGCATTATAGGGTGCACTGTCAATTAATATTGAAAGACTACTGTAAGGTAGATTAAGTTGGGTTATCAGGTTGGCATGGACGAGTGGGACCAAAGGGTCTGTTTCCATGCTGTACATCTCTATGACTCTGTGACTCTGTGACACTTTGCATGTAGGCAGGCACCCAGCTCACGAACTGGACTGTGTTCCATCTCAGTGCTGCTTACCTGCTCTCTTAGCACCTACTAGCACGTTTGCACCTATCCATACCTTAGCTTGTCTTATCTGTTGTGTCAATTAGCACAATCATAAAATCAGGCAGTTTGCCTTTCTGGTCACAGGCCTCAGTAAAAATGGCATACATCCTGCTGTATGGCAGTGTATTGTGTCAATCTCACACCCATACCATTTATCAGCAACTTACATGGCAAACACACTGCAACTGTCATTTCCACAGAGGAGTAGTTCTCACCAAAGTCCATTCAGGTATCTATCAGTCAGGGTAAGTCAAGGACAATCTTAGATTCCACTCCAGGGGATTGACCATGGTCAGGCGTCTAATTGGGGTGTTCTTGGTCAGGAGGTCAGGAGGTCAGTGCCTTTGCAGTTCAGGGAGTGGTTCCATGGCAATCACAGCTGTCTTGTGCATGTTATTGACCAGCTGCAGGTTGTCCATCAATCCTGTTCCCACTATCCTAACATTCACAATTGTTGTGTATTAAAGAGTTGGCATCTGTTCCCTTTTATTTTACTAATTTGCCTGAACAGTGACTCTAAGTTCTAAGCTTCCGTTGGATATGGTATACTTAGAATTCAGAAGGTGTTGATAAAGTAACCCACAAGAGGCTGGATAGAAAAATAAAAGCATGTTGAATAGGACATAATACACTGATATGAATTAATAATTAGCTAACAGACACAAAACAGAAAAGGTCATTCCTGTGACCAGTGAAGTTCAGGAGTGAGCACCAGTTGTTCACTGTATGTGTGTGTGTTCCTTAAATGGTGAGAAGTTCAAAGTGTAGATATACAAAAAGACATAGGCGTCCTCATCAATAAGATACTGAAAGCTAACATGCAGATGCAGCCATTTATTTGGAAGACTAATAGAATGTTAGCCTTCATCGCAAGAGGATTTGAGAACAGGAGTAGCAAAGTCTTACATCAATTGCATAAGTTAGACCACAACTGGAGTTATGTGTGCAGGCTTTGTCTCCTTATCCCAGGAAGTATATTATTACTATAGATGGAATGCAATGAAGGTTCACTAGACTTGTTCCAGGATGGCAAATCTGTCCTGTTAAGAGAGATGGGCAAACTGGGGCTGTAATCTCTAGTGTATTGAAGAATGAGAAGTGATCTTATTGAAACTGATAATATACTTAAAGGGATAGACAGTCAGTTGTAGGCAAGATCTGGTTGGGGAGTCTAGAATGAAGGAACACATAAAAATAAGGGGATGCCACATAAGTCTGAGATTAGGAAATTGTTTTTTACTCAGAGGGCCATGAACATTTGGAATTGTCTATTACAGAAGGCTGTGTAAATTCAGTCGTTGAGTCAGTCTAAGGTGGAGATTTGCAGATTTCTGATCACTAGTTGTATCCAGGGCTTTTGAAGATGGGGTGGTAAAAGGCATTGAGGTATTTGATTAGTCATGATCTATTGTTGATGGGGATGGGTCAAAGGGCGGAATGGCCTATTCTTGCTCCTAAGAGTGATCCCCATTTCCTTCCTTTTTGCTGTATGTAAGAAATCTGCAATGGAGCTGCAAGTGACTGTAACCACACCCAGAGCGTGTTTCATTCTGTGAGGGAAGTGTTTCACATTCAAGCCTTTCAGAGTGCCACAGCGTTACACGGACATCCATAAAGTACAGAAGAAAGACAACAGCAGGCAGTACAGGGACTTTGATTCTTTGGCATTAATTTGCTGTGTGGATTGCAAATCGTGTCCCAAAGCACCTTTGGCAACATCATGCAGGATCAGTAGCCAAATTCAGTGGGAGAGTAATACATCGATGCATAATGCTTCTGACATAGTTGCCCAGATCCATGGGTTTTGTTGTTTCCATAGGAGTGGACCCAATTATCACCAGTTAGGACCAAGATTATCTCCTCAGAGAGGACCCATCCCTGGCCTTGCCTCTCTTTACCCTATTAGAGGCAATTTCTTCTGGAAGGAGGCAAAGGATGGGATTGAGTGAGTTGAAATTAGCTGGCAAAGTTGTTAGTGCTGGTTCAGGTGAGGGAAAGGTGAAGTTTCCTAAAAGTGTAGTCTACACAGAGGCCATGCAGGATTAATAGGATGAGAGGTTGGGGTGGGTGAAAACAAGTGAGGAAAGATGTTGCATGCAATAGTGAGAGTGGAAGACCAGGAGCTTTGTGAAGAGGTGAGTGCAGTGGCTGAGATAGAATGAGTTTGAGATAGAAGATGGTAGCACTTCCTCTTGTGAAATGGGAAGATCCATTGATTTTCTTCCCTCACTGCCGGGCACTTCTCCGAACTATGGAGATAATGCTGATTTGTATGGCAACTTTGACCCAACTGGCAAGGTTTCCATGTTGTGGCTTCATAAGCTAGTCCCGGGGAAAAAGCACTGCCCTCCTCTCCATTACCCTGTCCAACAGGCCCTTCAGGTCCCTGACTGTAAAACATGGTGTCAATTTCTGCTTATGTGCCATAGCTGCGGAAAATTACCTGAAGTATGCAAGGCTCCTTGAGACTGCTAGCACTTGATCGAGTACATAACTGCCTTTTAAATACAGTGTTAGGGCTAAGAATCTCAGGATGTTGCAGCAGTTCAGGAGGTTGTTCAGGTGGAGGAGGTGTCCTAGTGTGTATTATTACTGGATTGTTAATCCAGAGACCCAGGTAATATTCTAATCCCACCATGGCAGAAGGTGGAATTTGAATTCAATAAATATCTGGAATTAAGAATCTAATGACTACTACGAATCCATTGCCAACTATTGGAAAACCCCATTGATTCACTAACATCCTCTAGGGAAGGAAACTGCCATCCTTACCTTGTCTGGCCTATATGTGACCCCAGACCCACAACAAAGTGACTGACTCTTAACTGACTGATAGGCAATAAACAGGCCCTCATCCTGTCCAAGAATAAAGTGGTAAGTACTTCCAAGAACAGCATGACAGGTGCCATAGAGACATGGCACATTGTTAATGAAACAGGTTTAGCATGTCAGCATGGGAAAACTTGTTAGGCCTCACAGAGAGGCCCCCAGAAAGATAGGGAAAATTCTTGCATCATGAGCGTCTGGTTATTATGCCACGCTCAGCTTATTAATATCTCAAAGGAACATTAATTGGGTTTCAATACTTGAATCACGAGAGTTGAATTCCCATAAAAAAATTGAATTTAGGCCCATCTTTTTATTAAAAGAGATTATACATTTGGATCTAATAATTTTAGTAGCATTATTTTATTTTATTCTTGCATTTAGATGTTGTGGATATTTGCATAAGTCCCCTATCGCAATTCAGATAAAATGCTGCAATCTGAAATAGTAACTGTTCCTCTCTCCATACATGTTAAGTATATCACCATTTTCTACATTATTGTATTTTCAAGATGTTTGTCAAAAAAACTATAATTGAGATCAGACTAAATAGGAACAAAGAAGATCTTGCCAGCTATTCTTTTTCAGAAGAATGAGAGGCATTGGGGGCTATGACCTATTCAAGATGATTGTGGTCAGATGTGGCTTACAATGCCACCTTCAAAGAGCAATCAATACTGAATGAAAAAAAGAACAAACCTCAACCCAGAGACAGAAGAAGATGACCATTTGTCTTTTGTGAGTCTGTGAACTTGCAGCAAACAGATATCATATTTTACCTCAGAACTGTTATTTTTTCTTTGTCATATTTCAAGAGTGATAGCAATATAAGAACATTTGAAATTAGTACAGGTGGGGGTCACTGTTTCACCTGGTTCCCATTTCCCTCAATGCATCTAGCAACAGAAGTACAGGAAAAATGCATGAACACAGTAATAATACAAGATGCTTAGATATGGGAATACTTGTAATTTGGAAAGTACAACAATAAAGATTCTGAATGTACACCACCAAGTTTACTGTGAGGCAATATTGCGAAGTTGAGCATAGTAAAAACAGCATTTAAAATTAGGCAGAATGTAAATTGTATGTATCTTGGCAACCTTTCTGAACCACATGAGTTTCTTTCTCATCTGCTCCCAGGCAACACTGTGGAATGATGTTTACTCTTTTTGGTCGCTACATCTAGACTGCTTTAGTGTTGTTCTTCAGAGATGTGTATTCTCTGTTTAAAAACATTATTTCCTGCATCTTTTGCTGCGGAACATCTAAAACTGCTTCCTAGAAGATTGTTAATTATTATATTCATATTACTGCAGGCATTTTCCCTTTAAAAAAATACTTATATGCTGATGACAGTCATTTCCAATTTGTCATTGCTGAAAGTTCAGTGGTATTTGCAAAACAAAGAATCTCACATAATTGTGTGAAGCCAACTCATTGCCTTCCAAGTGCAGAGAATAGCAGACCTCCTTACTCACATACAAATTTGACATTCTGGCTATGATTTTAAAGGAAAATAAATTTATGCAATCCCATACCTTAGCTTCTGATATGGTTAGCTCAACCCGAGCTACATTCTCTTTCTCTCTGAACAACTGGATACGGCTCAGCCGACCAAACTCTGCCAGAATAGTGGTGAGATTTGTTTTTAGGTCTATAACATGGCTGATTCCGTGTTGTGGCCCAACTAACAGCGTCATTTCTGATTGTCTTGCATCCTGTAAGGCAGCACATTTCACATTTCAACGAGATGAACAATAACATTGCAGAGTTCATGTTACAGTGTAATGTAAAAAGCTTTCAGTAAACTATTTCATGGGATTTTTCACTTTAATGTTGATGACATTAACTTTATATACTCTTTTAGCAATATCAGCACATGAATACATAAAGGTTTTGTATGAAATTCTTTGCTCTATTAACTTAGTCATGAACTAATTTATTTTAAATTGCTTAATGCTACTGTTGAAATAACATGTCAGAATATCAAATGCTAACATTAAGAAGGTCATTTTCAGTTTGGGTGTAGGTGTGAAGTTTGATTGACTACTGAATGACTGCCTATTACACATCTTGTCCAATTTCACTTTCCATTGACTACGATACCAGTTCCAAAATGGCCAATTTTCTCTCCAGGATCCAAAGTGATAATGACCCTGTGCTTGTCCACTTGTAGAAACAACAAACATTTCTAGGTTCTCAAAAGTCGCTTACAAGCATTGTGTGAAGAAACCATGCAGATGTTAAAAACAAAGAACAGGACATTCTTTTGAGCTGCCCATTTCACTTCTTCTAGCTTTGCGACAGTGGGACCGATCCTATTTATACACAGAAATGAGTTGCATTTGTGAACCACATTCCTCAGCTTCAGAGTTTGCGCAAATCACTTTACAGCCAATAGGTCCATTTGAATTATAGTCACTTTTTTTAATGTGGGGTGTTTGATTATACAAACAATGGAACTTTCATCAGCTTGCAATAGAGCTGAACTGGTTCTGAGGAAATTTTGGGTCAAAGTATTAGAATCAGAACTCATATAAAGCAAGTACTCACCATTAACACTTTGCAAATTAGGAGTGGGAAAAGAAAAATTGGACCTTCTAGCGCAATCCCATTGCAGTTTCCATAGATTTCCATTTTGGAAATTAGATGCAAACTAATGTATTGGACTTACCCAGTGCAGGGCTTTATGTGGAGTTCAGCCATTTTATAGCGAACGTGACTATTTTTGCCAACGAAGCATTGGAATAGGGTAAACAGCCTCAATAGCACTCTGCCTTCCATGCGATGACAGACCTTTCCTTCCATTCTTTTCTCTCAACTCTCTTCTTTGTACCTCTGCACTTGCTTAAAACTTGTTAACCTTTTCTAGTTATGTCAAGAGGTCATTAGCCTACAACTTTTCTCTCCATAGATATTGCCTGTATCGCCATTTTCAGCACGAATGAGCCCATCATCAGTATATGTAAATGAGACAATTCAAGGTTTCTCAGTTTCAGTTACTTTTCCCTGTTTGATTACTCCAAAGATTCACTTTTTTCAGAAGATTTGCAGGCTTTGGGTCAAATTTGCCTGCTGACTATGTCTATTTTGCTTAGTACTACCATCACTTCTTGACCTTCCATTCAATATCACTTCAACCAGGGGAAGGTACGGTATCTCTGGTGACCACACCCTTATAAGAACCACCTCTAAGCAGGAAGGAGAGCATCGTAGCATGGAAAAAAGCAGAAACAGCAGCATTTGAGGAGACTGCCCCTTATTCAGTATTAGCTTCGTCGAAAATACAGTCACAGATTAATTCTATGACTGACTTGGTTGTTTTCATATTTCCCAACATTCTTTGTACACTATCCTTAAATAATTAATTAATTGATGCACATCACTGCCAGATTGGCAAGTAATTTTATGGATGTTCCCTTGATGAGGCAGTATACATCTTTCACTGATTCTCCAGCTGGTACACAAGGTCCTGATTCCTCAACTAGATTCTGTCCTGTGGAAATATGCAAAAGGTCAATAGTAGACACACAGGAAGTTGTTATGTAACTGTCATCTTTTCAAATTTGTCTCTGTCTGATATTTCCCTAGATGATAACAAGCTGTTTTGGGAACACTTTCTGTGTCAATGGATAATGACCCTGCTCAAACTAGCCCCAAAATTGATTACTGCCAGGAGATGTGTCAGTTAGGACTCTGCAGACAACTCCAGGTTGTGTTCCAAAACTATCCAGTCCCTGCAACTTTGGTACATCTGATTTCAAAATGAGCTTCTGATTTCACACTTGTGCCATCATTAACGCCGACTATTTCTACCTTTGTAACATTTCTTGAGTCTAGATTAGAGTGGTGCTGGAAAAGCACAGCAGTTCAGGCAGCATCCGAGGAGCAGTAAAATCGACGTTTTGGGCAAAAGCCCTTCATCAGGAAGATGAAGCCTGAAGGGTGGAGAGATAAGTGAGAGGAAGGTGGGGGTGAGGAGAAAGTAGCATAGAGTACAGTAGGTGAATGGGGGAGGGGATGAAGGTGATAGGTCGGGGGGGAGGGATAGGTGGAAAGGAAGATAGGCAGGTAGGACAAGTCATGGGGACAGTGCTAAGCTGGAAGTTTGGAGCTGGGGTGAGGTGGGGGAAGGGGAAATGAGGAAATTGTTGAAGTCCACATTGATGCCCTGGGGTTGGAGTGTTCCAAGGCAGAAGATGAGGTGATCTTCCTCCAGGCGTCTGGTGGTGAGGGAGCGGTGGTGAAGGAGGCCCAGAACCTCCATGTCCTCAGCAGAGTGGGAGGGGGAGTTGAAATGTTGGGCCACAGGGCGGTGTGGTTGATTGGTGCGGGTGTCCCAGAGATGTTCCTAAAGCGCTCTGCTAGGAGGCGTCCAGTCTCCCCAATGTAGAGGAGACTGCACCGGGAGCAACAGATACAACAAATGATATTAGTGGATGTGCAGGTAAAACTTTGATGGATGTGGAAGGCTCCTTTAGGGCCTTGGATAGAGGTGAGGGAGGAGGTGTGGGCACAGGTTTTGCAATTCTTGCGGTGGCAGGGGAAGGTGCCAGGATGGGAGGGTGGGTTGTAGGGGGGCGTGGACCTGACCAGGTAGTCACAGAGGGAATGGTCTTTGTGGAAGGTGGAAAGGGTTGGGGAGGGAAATATATCCCTGGTGGTGGAGTCCGTTTGGAGGTGGCGGAAATGTCAGCGGATGATTTGGTTTATGTGAAGGTTGTTAGGGTGGAAGGTAAGCACCAGGGGCGTTCTGTCCTTGTTACAGTTGGAGGGGTGGGGTCTGATGGCAGAGGTGCGGAATGTGGATGAGATGCATGGGAAAGGAAATTGTGGTCTCTAAAGAAGGAGGCCATCTAGTGTGTTCTGTGGTGGAACTGTTCCTCCTGGGAACAGATATGGCGGAGGCAGAGGAATTAGGAATATGGGATGGCATTTTTGCAGGAGGTAGGGTGGGAAGAGGTGCAATCCAGGTAGCTGTGGGAGTTGGTGGGTTTGTAAAAAATGTCAACTCCCCCTCCCACTCTGCCAAGGACATGGAGGTCCTGGGCCTCCTTCACCGCCGCTCCCTCACCACCAGACGCCTGGAAGAAGAACGCCTCATCTTCCACCTTGGAACACTTCAACCCCAGGGCATCAATGTGACTTCAACAGTTTCCTCATTTCCCCTTCCCCCACCTCACCCCAGCTCCAAACTTCCAGCTCAGCACTGTCCCCATGCCTTGTCCTACCTGCCTATCTTCCTTTCCACCTATCCACTCCACCCTCCCCCCCAACCTATCATCTTCATCCCCTCCCCCACTCACCTATTGTACTCTATGCTACTTTCTCCTCACCCCCACCCTCCTCTCACTTATCTCTCCACCCTTCAGGCTCTCTGCCTGTATTCCTGATGAAGGGCTTTTGCCCAAAACGTCGATTTTACTGCTCCTCGGATGCTGCCTGAATTGTTGTGCTTTTCCAGCACCACTCTAATCTAGACTCTGGTTTCCAGCATCTGCAGTCATTGTTTTTACCTAACATTTCTTGAGCTTGCCCTGAGTCACCTCATCTTCCGCTGAAATCCTCACCTTGCCTTTGTTATGTTTAGATTCAACTATTCCAACACATGTCACTCACGTTCTGTCCTTTGTAAACTCGAGGTTGGCCAAGGTGTGTTACCGTTCATTCACTTATAGCCAGTTCCCTAAGCTCTCTGACTTTAAGCAATGCCTCAAATTTAAAATTCTCAAACTTGTGTTCAAATCCCTCTCTGACCTTGTCCCCTCGGTGACTGTAATGTCCACCAACAATTCAATGTCCCAAGATACCTGCTTTCCTCTCATACAACACTCTCTCTAATCAGGATGATGGTGTGCACTCGTAGCCACTCCCATGTTCCATGCATGGCAACTGGTAGCTTGCAGCTCCATTAGTTTACTAAATACTTCCCTTGTGATTGCAACTTCACTAACTTCCTCTTTCCCTTCCACTTCTCGATTTACAGCTATTACATGGAATATTTTTTGTATGCTGTACAGTGAAGACAGAAGCAGAGTATTTGTAATTTAAATTCTGAGGTGTGTTTCAACTGTGAGTTACCAACATAGACTTCTGGGTAAAAGCATCTACTTTATTTAATGAGCAATGAGAAAAGAAAGAACATTCTTTTCAGAATCTTGTAACTGGAACACGTACCTAAACCATGTGATCCCAGTCATTCAGATCAAACGCATATATTAGATTTTTGAAACAGCTACACTACTCTTGATACTGATTCCTGTAGCTGCATTGTTTTCCTTTTCAATTTCTTTTTGAAAGTTAATATTGAATTTGATTCCCCACCATTTTAGTCATTGCATGCCAGATTAAATTAATATGCAAAACAATTTTTCCCTTCTGGTTCTTAATTATCTTCAATCCAATTTCTCAAAATTCCTGATAATTCTGAACTGCTTTATTAAATCTTTCCTTATCTTCTGTTGTCAAAGGAGAAAAAAAACACTATGTTCTCTTTTCAAAATTGAGGTTCCTCAGCCTTGCACATCTCCTCTGCAGCCTCTCCAAGCATTAATATCTTTTTTACAGTGCACCGCCTAGAATTGTTTGCATATCTGTCTATGTTTAGCCAGTACTTTACACTGTTCTTGCTTTTTTTGTGCCTTTATTATAAAGCCAAGATCAAGTATGCTTAGTGACAGTGGTCATTTTCATATGTATCTCACCTGCATCTTTTTCAACTCCACTGTTGCAAAATTATCAGACAGCTTATCTGACATCCAGTAATGCAGGTGCAGAAATTTCTTCCATTAAATATGGTGAAGGCTGAAGTCATTGTTTTTGGTCTCAGCTCCAAACTCCATTCCCTCACTATCAACTCCACCCCTCTGCTTGGTAATGGTCTGAGATGTAGCCAGTCTATGTGCAATGTGAGGTGAGGTGAAAAAGACAGCCTTTGACATCAAGGCCACATCCAACTGAGTGTAACATCAAGAAGTCCTAGCAAAACTGAAATCAATGGGTATCAAGGGGCAAACTCTTGTTAGTTACAGTCATAATTGACACATTGGTAGATGATTGTGGTTTTTGGAGCTCAGTCATCTCAGCTCCAGGACATCTGTGCACGAGTTCCTCAGAGTAATGTCCAAGGCTCGATGATCTTCGCTGCTTTAACAATGACCTTCCCTCCATCATAAGGAGAGAAGAGGGGATATTCGCTGATAACTGTGTAGTATTTACCATCATTCGCAACTCCTCAGATATTGAAGCAGTCCATGTTCAAATGCAACAAAATACTTGGGCTGACAAGTAGGA
This sequence comes from Hemiscyllium ocellatum, assembly GCF_020745735.1. Lineage (NCBI taxonomy): Eukaryota > Metazoa > Chordata > Chondrichthyes > Orectolobiformes > Hemiscylliidae > Hemiscyllium > Hemiscyllium ocellatum. Next base: position 97,518,832 of record NC_083411.1, on the reverse strand, counting down.
AATAACCTTCACATCATTCAAATTCCAGGCAATGGCCATCACCAATAAGATACAATCTAACCACTGCCCCTTGACTTTCAATAGTGTTACCATTGCTGAAACCCCCACAATCAACTTTCTTGGGGTTACCATTAACCAGGAACTCAATTGGACTTACCACATAAACACAATAGCTACAAGAGCAAATCAGAAGCTAGGAATACTGCAGCGATAACTCACCTCCTGACTCCCAAAGCTTGTCCATCTTCTTGAAGGCACAAGTCAGGAGTATGATGGGGCACTCCCCCCACTTGCCTTGATGGTTGCAGTTCCAACAATGCACAAGAAGCTTGAAACCTTTCAGCCTGTTTGATGCGCACCACATCCACAAGCATCCACTCCCTTCACTACCAGTTCTCAAGAGCAATAGTGTGTCCTATCTACAAGATGCACTGTAGAAATTCACCAAAGATCCTCAGACACCAAGTTCTGAACCCATGACACTTCCATCTATAAGGACAAAGCAAGCAAATACATAGGAATTCCATCACCTGCAAGTTCCCCTGTGAGCCACTCACCATTCTGACTTCAAAGTATATTGAACATTCCTTCACTGTCGCCGGGTCAAAATCTTGGAATTCCTCCCCATGGCTTTGTGGGTCAACTCACAAAGTGATTCAAAAAGCTAGTTCATCATCACCTTCTCTAAGACAATTATGGACCCAGAGGTGCCGGAAGACTAGAGGTTGGCAAACGTGGTGCCATTGTTTAAGAAGGGCAGTAAAGACAAGCCAGGGAACTTTAGACCAGTGAGCCTGACCTCAGTGGTGGGCAAGTTGTTGCAGGGAATCCTGAGGGACAGGATGTACACATATTTGGAAAGGGATTAGGGATAGTCAACATGGCTTTGTGCGTGGGAAATCATGTCTCACAAACTTGACTGAGTTTTTTGAAGAAGTAACAAAGAAGATTGATGAGGGCAGAGCAGTAGATGTGATCTATATGGACTTCAGTAAGGCGTTTGACAATGTTCCCCATGGGGGACTGATTAGCAAGGTTAGATCTCATGGAATAAAGGGAGAACTAGCCATTAGGATACAGAACTGGCTCAAAGGTAGACGACAAAGGGTGGTAGTTGAGGGTTGTTTTTCAGACTGGAGGCCTGTGACCAGTGGAGTGCCACAAGGATCGGTGCAAGGTCCTGTGCTTTTTGTATACATAAATTATTTGGATGTGAGCATAAGAGGTATAGTTAGTAAGTTTGCAGATGACACCAAAATTGGAGGTGTAGTGGACAGCGAAGAAGGTTACCTCAGATTACAACAGGATCTGGACCAGATGAGCCAATGGGCTGAGAAGTGGCAGATGGAGTTTAATTCAGATAAATGTGAGGTGCTGCATTTTGGGAAAGCAAATCTTAGCAGGACTTAGACACTTAATGGTAAGGTCCTAGGGAGTGTTGCTGAACAAAGATACCTTGGAGTGCAGGTTCATAGATCCTTGAAAGTGGAGTGGCAGGTAGATAGAATAGTGAAGAAGGCGTTTGGTATGCTTTCCTTTATTGGTCAGAGTATTGAGTACACGAGTTGGGAGGTCATGTTGCGGCTGTACAGGACATTGGTTAGGCCACTGTTGGAATATTGCATGCAATTCTGGTCTCCTTCATATCGGAACGATGTTGTAAAACTTGAAAGGGTTCAGAAAAGATTTACAAGGATGTTGCCAGGGTTGGAGGATTTGAGCTATAGGGAGAGGCTGAACAGGCCTGGGCTGGTTTCCCTGGAGTGTCAGAGGCTGAGGGGTGACTTTATAAAGTTTTACAAAATTATGAGGGGCATGGTTAGGATAAATAGACAAAGTCTTTTCCCTGGGGTTGGGGAGTCCAGAACTAGAGGGCATAGGTTTAGGGTGAGAGGGGAAAGATATAAAAGAGACCTAAGGGGCAACTTTTTCATGCAGAGGGTAGTACTTGTATGGAATGAGCTGCCAGAGGATGTGATGGAAGCTGGTACAATTGCAACATTAAAGAGGCATTTGGATGGGTATATGAATAGGAAGGGTTTGGAGGGATATGGGCCAGGTGCTGGCAGGTGGGACTAGATTGGGTTGGGATATCTGGTCGGCATGGATGGGTTGGACCGAAGGATCTGTTTCCATGCTGTACATCACTGTGACTCTATGACTCTATAAACGACTCCAGATGCTGGAATTTGCACTGAAAACAAAAAATGCTGGAAATCACAGTGAATCAGGTAGCATACATGAAGGGACAGCAAGCTAACATTTTGATTCTAGATGACTCGTCACCATCTTTGATGAAGAGTCATCTAGAGTTGAAATGTTAGCTTGCTGTCCCTCCATGGATGCTGTCAAACTGTTGTGATTTCCAGCATTTTCTGTTTCAGTCAAAAACAAACTTTGATGTTAAACTTGATTGATTTATAGCTTGACACCATCGAGGACAATGTAGCCCGTTTGATTAGCACTGCATCTGTAAACATCTAATCCCTCCACCACCAATCCCTCACCACCAATGCTCAGTAGCAGCAGTGTACTATATACAAGGTGCACTGCAGAATTTACAGAAGCTGAGCACCCATGGATCATTTGAACCAGGAACATTCCTCTTCAGAATGAATGTTTTTGCACTCTACACCAGCATCCCCCACAATGATGGCATCACTGCAACAGCCTCAATACTCAACACCAACAACTGCCAATTTCCAGATGCCATCCTACAAATCATCTGCTTCACCCTTGAGCACAATGTCTTCACCTTTGGCAATCAGCTCTTTATCCAAACACATGGAACAGCCACGGGGATCAAATGCGCATTCCAGTATGCCAACATTTTCATGTACAAGTTCGAGCAAGACTTCTTTGCTGCACAGGGCCTCCAACTAATGTTGTACACCAGATACATTGACAACATTTTCTTCCTTCAGACTCAGGGTGAGGAATTATTGAAATGACTACATGATTATATTGACAGGTTTCATTCCACTTTTAGACTTACCATGAACTACTCCTCATTATTAGTCTCATTCTTAGATTCACGCATCTCCATCAAGGCCAGACACCTCAGTACTTCACGCTACCACAAATCCATGGGTAACCTCACGATGCTGCACTTCTCTAGCTTGCATCCTAAACATTTTAAAGAAGCTATCCCCAATGGAAAGGCCTGCATATACACAGGATCTGCTCAAATGAAGAGGAATACGAAGGATATCTACAAATGCTGAAAGATGCCCTCATAAGAAAGGGATACAATGCTCAACTCATCAAATGCCAATTTTGACATGTCACAGTGAAAATCGCAATGACGTCCTCAGAAGACAGACATGGGACATGACCGATAGAATACCTTTCATCATCTAGTACTTCCCGGATCGGAGTAACTATGTTGCTGAACAAAGATACCTTGGAGTGCAGGTTCATAGATCCTTGAAAGTGGAGTGGCAGGTAGATAGAATAGTGAAGAAGGCGTTTGGTATGCTTTCCTTTATTGGTCAGAGTATTGAGTACACGAGTTGGGAGGTCATGTTGCGGCTGTACAGGACATTGGTTAGGCCACTGTTGGAATATTGCATGCAATTCTGGTCTCCTTCATATCGGAACGATGTTGTAAAACTTGAAAGGGTTCAGAAAAGATTTACAAGGATGTTGCCGGAGTAACTATGTCATGTTCTTTGCAGCATTCAACATTTCATCAACGAAGATGGACATCTCGTCAAGGCCATTCCTATCACTCATACCTCTCACCTTCAAACAACCACCAAATCTCAAACAGACCATCATTCACATCAAATTACCCAGCTTTCAGGACAACGTCAACCACAACACCACACAACCCTGACATGGCAAGCTCTGCTAGACATGCCTGATCATCAACACTAATATTACCATTTCACATGGGAACACCACCCACCATGTACATGGTAGGCACTCGTGTGACTTGGTCAATGTTGTCTACCTCATATGCTATAGGCAAAGAGGCCAGAGCATGGTATAATCCGCGAGACCACTGCAGACACCGTGACAACAGATGAAAGGACATTGTGTAACAATTGCCAAGCAGGACTGTTCCAGCCTTCGATCTTCAGGTAAGCGTCCTCCAAGGTGGCCTTTAAGATACACAACAATGCAGATTCACTGAGTAGAAACTGATAGCCAAGTTCTGTCCCCTTGAGGACAGCCTCAACTGTGATCTTGGGTTCATGTTTCACTATATGTAACCCCACCATACTGTTCTGTGTTTATAAAAATTCTTCCTTACTGTTCTGATTTAAGACCATCACCTCGATAATTTGTTATGATATCTCTACCTCAATTAATTTGTACAGTATTGGATTACATGTTACTTTAGGTTAAACTTTTATCTCTTATACCTATCATGTTATTCCAGCCATTTGGTTTGTCTCCAACACCATCTTATATTCCTTTTTTTGTAGTTGTCTCTCAGCCTTAATTATTTGGATCATAGGTTAACCCTTCACTTGCTATTCAGCTGTTGACACATTACCCTCACCAACTCACCAGTTTTGATTACCTGCAGAGACCTATTATTCAGCCTGTCAACACTCCACTACACCATTTGTACTATCTTTTGACACTTAATTACCTGGAATTATTTTTACAATAGTCTGTCCACCTATAACTTTTGTGCCCATGTGCTTCCCTCCACTTCACCTGACAAAAAGGAACAGTGCTTTGAAAGTTTGTGATTCCAAATAAATTGTTGGACTATAACCTGGTGCCATGTGACTTCTGACTTTGATTAATTGTGAGAAGTGCTTCTGATCTCATAGTTGCTTTATCATTAATTATTGCCTATTTTCATCTCAGTAACATTGCTCAACATCACCCTTGGCTCAGCTCATTTGCTGCTGTAATTCTCATCTATGTCTTCATTTGCTCTAGCCTCCACAGTTTCAAAGGACAGGAAGACATGATGCCTGGCTGGTCTTTCACAATCTACTCTGGACAAGGTTGACATCATCCCAAACTGTGTTGCCATTGTTTCAACTCACAGCAAATCATATTTCTCTACAACATCTAACCAGGTGTCAATGTAGGTCACCAAGCACAAACAACATTTTTATTGAAAATCCTCCTCATTGTTTTCAAATGTCTTCACAGCTTTGTCCCTCCCTATTTATACAATCTCTGCCTTTTCCTCAACCCTCTAAGATATATACACTCCTCTATTTCTGGCTTCTTGTGCTCTCCCAAGTATATTTGCTTCATCATTGATGGCCATTCCTTCAGATGCCTAGACCCCAAAACTGTGAAGTTCCCTCTGCATATCCTTTCATCCTTTGACCCCACTTTTCCACTTTCAGCTACTTTATAAATCATACTTTTTTAACCATCTGATAAACATCCATGTGTGCACGTGCCATAACTTGTTTTAAAGTGATTCTGTTAAATGCTTTTGGATTTTTATTTCATTCAAGGAACTATAGAAATATAAATTGTTGTTATAGTTAAACAGCATTGATCACTTATTTTGCCACATTCTAAGTGTGTTCATTGCATGCTTGGGTCTGTGTTACTTCAGTCCCTTTAAAATTGTACGATTTATTTTATTTTCTCTCTCTTTAATTTTTATATCCAATGCACTGCTTCATATTTCTTTGCTTTATACTTCATTTGCCATCTATCTTTTCATTTTGCCATTCTATGTTTTTTCTGAGGATTTCTACTATCCTCCTCATTTTCATTACACTTTCAAGATTCGCTTCATTTGCTACTTGTAAATTGCACTTCCTATACACTAGTCCAGATCATTGGCAAGCCAAAATAGCAGTGATAATATACTACTCCCATTTTAAAAATAAACTTATCACTTAGTCGGCTTTGCATCTATGTTAAAACTGGCTAGTTAATTCCATGGGCTTCAATTTTGCTGACAAGTCTATTATGGAGTAATTTATCAAAATGCTTTTGAATGTCCATATTCAAATCAACTACCATCGTCAAATATCACTTTTAAGCATGGAAGCAAACTGAACAGATGTGGCTTGGCTTTACCAAATCAGTGATCGGCCATCATTATATTTAATATGTGTTTTTCCAAAATATTTAATGGTGTCTTCAAGTATCTCCATCATTGACAATGGACTGCTTGGCTTGCAGTGATTGGATATGAATCACTGCAGTATGATTTCCCCTTAATTCATTTGTATCCACAGTGTTGACAGAGTTTTAACAATGGGGAAATCACCACTGAACCTGTTCCTATTAAGACCCAAAGTTCAGAAATACTTTCAACCGTCTGGACCCCATGAGCTCTAGAAAAACTCCAAATGAGAACTCAGCACAATATTTCAACAAGCCACGGGACATCCTTGATCGAGATAGCTGAGCTACAATGAAGCTAGTTCAATCAGATTGAGCTTTCAAGAGCTGAGCTGGAGTATATTACTTGCTGTTAGGAATGAATAATTAAGTAGATGAAATATTAGTAATGTTACCAGTACGACAGAGTTGAAGAGTCCTCCTGGATACAATGGGAGTTCATTCAGGATCCGTAAGTACTGCAGTTTGGCTTGGGTTGCAGAGATCTATACGAAACATATGATGCATCAATTCAAGAAATTGTAACATACATCAGAAAATGTAATAAATATAATTTACAGAGTCATTTATGATGTAATGGGCCTTTCTTATCAACTCTAAAACAAATAATAAGTTGATAAAGCTCTCAACTTTATAACAATCATTCTGCAGACCAATTTAAATTAATACAAAACATTTTCAAGTTTGGTTTGCAAAAAGTATTCGAGGAAAATGTTTGCAAAAGCTTATTGCTCTTCATACAGCATTGTCTTCAAATATAATTAGGTAGCAGACATATAACATTTTGAAAATTTATTTATGGATGTGCGTGTCACTGCCTTGGCCAGCATTCACTGTCCATCTTTAATCATCCTGGAGAAGGCAGTAGTGAACTGTTTTCTTGAACCATTGTATTCCATATTGCACAGGTAAACCGACTTGGCTGTGAAGGTGAGTGTTCCAGGATTTTGATCCAGTGATAGTGAAACAATGACAAAATAGTTCCAAGCCAGCCTGGCATATGGCTTGGAGGGAAATTTGCAGTTGGTGGTACTGCAGCCCTTGTTCTTTTGGATAATAGAGGTTTTGGGTTTGGAAGCTTCTGTCAAATTTGTTGAATTTCTACTGTGTATCTTGAAGATGATCCACACAACTTCCAATGTGTGTCAATGATGATGGGATTGCATATTGAAGTTGTTAGATAGGGTGTCAATCAAGCAGGTTGCTTTTCCTGGATAGTGTTGAGCTTCTGAGTTTTGTTGGAGCTATACTCACCTAAGCATGTGGGCAGACTTAGAGGAGTCATAGAGTCATAAAGATATACAACAGACCATTCGGTCCAACTCGTCCATGCCAACCAGTTATCCCAACTCCACCTGTCAGCACTCAGCCCACATTCCTCCAAACCCTTCCTATTCATATGTCCATCATGTACCAGCCTCCACCAATTCCTCTGGCAGCTCATTCCATACATGTACCACCCTCTGCAAAAAACGTTGCCCCTTAGGTCCCTTTTATGTCTTTCCCCTCTCACCCTAAACCTATGTCCTGGAACAAGTCTAGTGAACCTTCATTGCATTCCATCTCATAGACTCGTAGAGATGTACAGCATGGAAATAGACCCTTCAGTTCAACCCGACCATGCCAACCAGATATCGCAACTCAATTCAGTCCCACCTGCCAGCACCCGGCCCATATCCCTCCAAACCCTTCCTATTCATATACCCATCCAAATGTTTCTTAAAAATTGCAATTGTATCAGCCTTTACCACTTCCTCTGGCAATTCATTCCATACACGTACCACCCTCTGTGTGAAAAGGTTGCCCCGTAGGTCTCTTTTATACCTTTCCCCTCTCACCCTAAACCTATGCCCTCTAGTTCTGGACTCCCTGACACCAGGGAAAAGACTTTGCCAATTTACCCAATCCATGCCACTCATAATTTTGTAAACCTCTATCAGGTCACCCCTCAGCTTCTGACACTCCAGGGAAAACAGCCCCAGCCTGTTCAGCCTCTCCCTATAGCTCAAATCCTCCAACTCTGGCAACAACCTTGCAAATCTTTTCTGAACCCTTTCAAATTTCACAACATCTTTCTGATAGGAAGGAGACCAGAATTGCACGCAATATTCCAATGGTGGCCTAATTAATGCCCTGTACAGCTGCAAGATGACCTCCCAACTCCTGTACTCAATACTCAGACCAATAAAGGAAATGATACCAAACACCTTCTTCACTATCCTATCTACCTGCGACTCCACTTTCAAGGAGCTATGAACCTGCATTCCAAGGTCTCTTTGTGTAGGACCTTACCATTAAGTGTACAAGTCCTGCTAAAATTTGCTTTCCCAAAATGCATCACCACGTATTTATCTAAATTAAACTCCAGCCCATTGGCCCATCTGATCAAGATCCTGTTGTAATCTGAGGTAACCTTTTTCGCTGTACACTATATCTCAAATTTTGGTGTTTTCTGCAAATTTACTAACTATTACCTCTTATGAGATTAGATTAGATTACTTACAGTTGGAAACAGGCCTTTCGGCCCAACAAGTCCACACCAAACCTCCGAAGAGCAATCCACCCAGACCTATTCCCCTACATTTATCCCTTCACCTAACACTACGGACAATTTAGCCTGGCCAATTCACCTAACCTGCACATTTTTGGACTGTGGGAGGAAATGGAGCACCCGGAGGAAACCCACGCAGACACGGGGAGAATGTGCAAACTCCACACAGACAGTTGCCTGAGGTGGGAATTGAACCCAGGTCTCTGGCGCTGTGAGGCAGCAGTGCTAACCACTGTGCCACCATGCCGCAGAAGTTAGTTAAATTAGTTGACACTCTGCCCCTCAAATAACTCCTCTCCACAGCCAAATCTGAACTTCCACAATAGTTTGTGGACTGTCAAATTGATAATGCTTAAAAATGCAAGAAATGGCAGAGATTAAACGGGATTATTCCAAACAGCAAAAATAATGATAAAATAGATGGTAAAAGTGACAAAATGTAGGTATGGAAAAGTTTGCAAAGGTTACTGAAAGTTAGTGAAGGGTTGTATTTTAGTCGTGCCGCCCTACATCCTAATCATTTATATAAATGACGAAAAGTAGAGGACCCAGCACTGATCCTTGTGGCACTCGACAGGTCACAGACTTCCAGTCTGAAAAACAACCCTCCACCACCACCCTCTGCCTTCTTCCCTTTGAGCCAGTTCTGTAACCAAATGGCTAGTTCTCCCTGTATCCCATGTGATCTACCTAATCTCCCATGGGGAACCTTATCGAATGCCTTACTGAACTCCATATAGATCACGCCCACCATTCTGCCCTCATCAATAATCTTTGTTACTTCATCAAAAAACTCAATCAGGTTTGTGAGACATGATTTCCCACGCACAAAGCCATGTTGATTCTCCCTAATCAGTCCTTGCCTTTCCAAATACATGTACATCCTGTCCCTCAGGATTCTCTCCAACAACTTCTTCACCCAGAGAGTGGTGGGTGTGTGGAATGCTCTGCCCCAGAAGGCTGTGGAGGCCCAGTCTCTGGATACTTTCAAGAAAGAGTTGGATAGATTTCTTAAAGATAGTGGAATCAAGGGTTATGGGGATAAGGCAGGAACAGAATACTGATTGATGATGATCAGCCATGATCATAATGAATGGTGGTGCTGGCTCGAAGGGCAGAATGGCCTACTCCTGCATCTATTGTCTATTGTCTACTGACGTCAGGCTCACTGGTCTATAATTGCCTGGCTTGTCCTTACCACCCTTTTTAAACAGTGGCACAACGTTAGCCAACCTCCAGTCTTCCGGCACCTCACCTGGTATCTTTTTGTCCTTATTGTATTTATAAAATCCCTTTGGATTCTCCTTAACCCTATTTGCTAAAGCTATCTCATGTCCCCTTTTTGCCCTCCTGATTCCCCTCTTAAGTATACTCCTAATGCCTTTATATTCTCAGGCTTCACAGTCAATCTCTCCTGTCTATACCTGATATATACTTCCTTCTTTTTCTTAACTAAACCCTCAATTTCTTTAGTCATCTAGCATTCCCTACCAGCCTTTCCTTTCACCCTAACAGGAATATATAGTGTCTGGAGTTTCGCTATCTCATTTCTGAAGGCTTCCCATTTTCCAGCCATCGCTTTACCTGTGAACATCTGCCCCCAATCAGCTTTTAAAGTTCTTACTTAATACTGTCAAAATGAGCCTTCCTCCAATTTAGAACTTCAACTTTTAGATCTAGTCTCTCCTTATCCACCACTATTCTAAAACTAATAAAATTATGGTTGCTGGTCCCAAAGTGCTCCCCAAGTGACACCTCAGGCACCTGCCCCTATGTGGAATTCCGAGCATCTGTCCTAATTTTGCAGCCATGGTATTTATATGATTGGTCCTCTTCATTTTTTGGCCAGTGGTAATCTCTAGAATGTTGACAGTGGGGGAATTCAGTGATAGTAAAGCCTTTGAATATAATGGAGTGATGGTTTGGTTCTCTTTTGTTGGAGATGCCTATTGCATGGCACTTGTTCAGTATGAATGTTACTTGCCACTTGGCAGTCCAAACCTGGTTATTGTCTAGCCTCAGGAGCACTTGCAGCAATGCCCTGCAGCTGAGATGGTTGAACATCAATAACTTCATATCAGGTATGACAGTGGTCAGTGGAGTGTTTTCCAGAGATTCCCATTTACTTCACAGAATCTCAGAACTGTTCCAGTGCAGAAGAAAGCCGTTTCGCTTACTGTGTCTGCACTGATTCTTTGAATATGCAAGATGTCTCAGTGACATTTTCTTGTATTTTCCCATTAACCTTACACACTGTTTCTAGTCAAATAATCATGTGTCATTGTCTTCAATGTCTTGTTTAAACCTGCCACCACTAGAGTTCCAGACAGTGACATTCCAGACCCTAACTCCTCACTGTGTCAAGAGATTTTTCTTAAACTGCATTTGCTTCTTTTGCAATTATTTTAAAGCTGCCTTCTCATTCTCAATCCTTTTTATGATGGGAATATTTTCTTCCTATCCACTCAGTCCAGGCTTCTCATGATCTTGGAATCTTCTAACTAATCTATCTTAGCCATCTCCTCTCCAAAGAATAAAAGTCCCAACTTCTCGAATCTACTTTCATACTAAATATTTTTCATCCCTGGATCCTGTTTTGTAAATCTCTTCTGCATGTTTCCCAATGTATTCACATCCTTCATGATGTGTGGCAATAACCCAGATGTAATCTAACTAGTGTTTTATGCATATTTAACATAACCTCTTTGCTCTTGTACTCTATGCCCCTTTGAATAAAACCTAGAATAATGTATGCTTTATAAACTGCTCTGTTCATCCCCCACGTTTAATGATTTATGTACATACACACCTATGTCTCTGCTGCTGAACACTCGCTCTAGAGTAGCACTCTTTATTTTACAGTAAACACAGAAAGTGCTGGAGATAGCCAACAGGTCTGGCAGCATCAGTGGAGAGAGAAGCAAAGTTAGTGTTTCAACTTTGATTTGACTTTTCTTTCAGCAGTTTAAAGAAGAGCCATACCAGATGTGAAATGTTAACACTGCTCCTCTATCTGTAGATGCTGCCTGACCTGCTGAATTTCTTCCGCATTTTCTTTCTTTTTTTCATATTTCCAGCGTCTGTAATATTTTGCATTTATTTGACCCATATTTTACACTGTCTCCTCATGTTCTTTCTTTCAAAGTGTATCACCTCACACTTTTCCGCACTGAACTTCATATGGTACCTATCCACCCATTCCACCAACTTGAATGTCCTTTTGAAATTGCGTACTGTCATTCTCACAACTTACAATGCTCCCAAGTTTTGTATTGTTCTCAAACTTTGAAGTGTTCACCTTACCAAGGTTGAGATCATTATGTATAAGAAAAGTAAGGGTCTTATAACCAGCTCATGGCAACCTCGCTATGTATCTTCTTCAATCCTGACAAATAGGCATTAATCATTGATCTTAATTTCCTATCACTCAGCCAATTTTGTATCCATATTGTCACAATCCCTTTTATTCCATGAGTTCTAACGTTATTCACAAGTCTGTTGCGTGGCACTGCATCAAATGCCTTTTGGAAATGCATATACACCACAGAAATAGCATTAACTTCATCAACCTTTTCTGTATCAACTTCAAAAACCCCAACAAGTTAGTTAACCATGATTTTCTCTTTAGAACTCCAGTCAGGATCTCCTTAATTAACCCACATTTGTCCATATGACTATTAATTTTAACCTGAATTATAGTTTTTAGAAATTTCTCCGCCACAGATATTAAACTGATTGTCATATACTTGAGAGGATTATCCATACAAATTTTTTGAGCATGTGTATTACATTTGAAATTCTTTTGCTGCCTGGCACCATCCCAGAGTCTGAAGAAAGACTGACAAAATATAATAATATAAAAAATCTTGGATGCTGGAAATCCGAAACAAAAACAGAAAATGCTGGAGAAACTCAGCAGGTTTGGTAACATCTGTATACTGTAACAAGAAACCGAGTTAATGTTTTAACTGAAAAATTATTAACAATTTGTTACACAACTACCAATACTCTCTCACTTCCTTCAACATTTGTGGAACCTGGTGGTGTAATGGCAATATCACTGGACTAGTAATCCAGAGGCAAGGGCTTTGAGGAATTGGGGTCAAATTGCAATTTGGTAGCTTTAGAAACTTCAAGTCAATTAATAAAAAAAACAAGAATCTAAAGTTAATCTCAGTAATTGTCACATTGAAATTATCATTAATTGTTGTAAAAATCCATTTGCTTCACTTATGTCCTTTTAAGAAGGAAGTCTATCAACCCTTGCAAGTCTTCGGGTAAAAAAATGAGGTCTGCAGATGCTGGAGATCACAGTTGAAAATGTGTTGCTGGTAAAAGCACAGCAGGTCAGGAAGCATCCAAGGAATAGGAAATTCGACGTTTTGGGCATAAGCCCTTCATCAGGAATCAGGAATCCTGATGAAGGGCTTATGCCCGAAACGTCGAATTTCCTATTCCTTGGATGCTGCCTGACCTGCTGTGCTTTTACCAGCAACACATTTTCAACCCTTGCAAGTCACCTGCTTCAAGGGAAATTAGACCTTTAATACTGACAATTTACCCAAAATCTCCCCTAATCAATTTTGATGATTTCCAGTGCATGAAATGTTCTCCTCTGTCATCAAGGCTGGGTATCATATGCTTCCTTGGTAAAGACAGACACAAAATGACAGTGCAATGCCTCAGTTATGTCCCCATCTCCATGTGCAAATTCCCTTTCTGGTCCCTAATCAAGAATTTCCTGTTCCTTGGATGCTGCCTAACCTGCTGTGCTTTAACCAGCAACACATTTTCAGCTCTGATCTCCAGCATCTGCAGACCTCACTTTTTACTCGAAGATTTTGCACCTCTTTCTCCCATATTATTTCATGGGATGTGGGTGTCACCGGCAAGGTTAGCATTTGTTGATCATCCCAGATTGTTCTTGAACTGGATGGCTTCATAGGTTGTTTCAGAGAGCAGTTAAGATGCAAATACTTTTTTTAAGGAGAGCATATTTTCCTCCTGAAAAGACATTAGCGATCAGGATTTTGTTTGCTATAATTGTTAATAGTTGTCATGGTCACCATTACTGAGACTAACTTTACATTTGAGATTTATTAATCATACCCAGTGTCTCCACAGCATGGATGATGATGCCAACAACATTATCACTAAACCAGCAGCTACCCTTTTATTAACCTTCTGGCTACTGAAGGTTTTGGTGTTTCCTTTTCTGTGAGCTGTTGATCTCTCCTTGCTTCTGTTGGTTGTTTCCTTCCCTTCCCTTTGAAATTCTTTATATTTAGCTCAGTTTTCAATTATATTCTCTACCTGTCACGTGCCAGAAACTCACTTTTTCACTGTTGCCTTCATTTCTATCACTATTTATTTGTCCTGACTTTTACTTTTTAAGGGAATATACCTTGACCGCACTTGAACTATCTCTTCTTTGAAGTTATCCTCTTGTTCAGTGATAGATGTTTGCATCAATCTTTGGTTCCATTCTATCTAATTCTCTTCCAGTCTTGGCCCATTGAAGATATTTCTTCCATAGTCAATTATTCAGAATCTGGATCTCTCGGTGTTCTTTCCACCATCATCCGAAATCATATGATACAATGATCATTGTATACTAAGGTTCTCTGAATCCTACTTTATTGACTTGGCCCAATCATCCCCAAAAACCAAAAGGAATAGCAGTGCCTCTTTTCTCATTGGGCTAGACATGAACAGCTGCTTTAAATAAAACTCCCCTGTACACAATCTAGGAACATCTCTGTCCTTTGGACTACCACTTTCCCAGTTACATATGGATAATTAAATTCCTGTTTTGCTTGGGCTTTTTGCTGCCACTTTTGATGAATGCAGTTCCTTTTTGACAAGTGCAACATAAATATAGCATAATAGAGCCATGTTTAAGTGGTTGGATCATGGTTTGTCTTCCATTTATAGTTTTCTGATTAGAAGTGCCCAATTTGAAGTCCTGTTTGTGATGTAAGATGCATGACTGATATACATATTTATATATCTATCTTTGAGTTTGAATTTGAATTTGTGGGTTATGAGTTATTTGTGTATATGAAGGGGTTTAATGATTAACTTCTAAGTTTTTTTGTAGTCATGGTGATTCCTTAAAAAAAACAGTAGAAGTGGGAGACTTCCTGGAGAGAAATGGGTTTTTGCTTACATTGGGAGAAGTTTAGGAATGAACAAAATAAACGGCTATAGGGACATATGAACAGGAGGAGGCCATTCAGCCCCTCAATATTCTTCCAACATTCAATGAGATCATGGCTGACCTGTGGCTTAATTTCCATATATCATTTGGCCAACATTCCTTAATAACTTTATTGAAATAAAACTATATTTATCTCAGATTTAAAATTAACAACTTATCCAATATTAACTGCCATTTGTGAAAGCAAGTTCCAAACTCTGCCACTGTTCCTTTGTGGCTGTATTTCTTAACATCCTGCCTGAATGGACTGGACCTAATTCTCAGATTATTGTAGTAGACACCAGTTTAGAAGATCTGGGATTGATTTCTTTTTGACTAGGGGGCCACCCATTGCTTAGAAGCAAAAGGGTTTTTAAAACAATATTTCAATTTGGGCAGTTTTGAAGGATTCTTGGCTGAGATTGGATGTATAAAGCAGTGCTTCTGAGAAAGGGAAAATATAGTTTAGAATTGTTAAAAATTGGTTACCTCAGTGTAAGGGGTTTTGTAAAATCCAGACCTGAAGTGTTTGGTTAAGAGCCTGAAGAGAAAAGTGAAGCTTGGTTGTATGAAGGCTCCAGGAAGAGGCTATCAGATTCTTGAAATTGGGAATTGAAGCCACAGTTAAATTAAGCCCCATGGGGTGGTAGAAAAGGGAATTTCCCCTACAAGTACTGTAAAAGTGTTCTTTTGGGATTAATGGGATTATATTTTACCCTATATGTTAAAATATTTAAATGTGTATTATGTACAAATACTTTGGTTTAGTCTATTTTATCTTCATTTCTATTTTTATTGTTAATGCAAAATCTGTGGCATTGCCTATCTATGTTTCAGTAAGAGTCCATAATATGATGTATCAAGCCCAATACAGTCTGGGATTTGACTGGACCAGAGAGAACGTCAACTGGGATCATTGCTTGTTGCATTAAACCTCTTTCGTCTTTGCTCAATGAGTTTCCAGGCAACAAAACAGGGGCAGGAATCTTCCACAGAGAGTGTTTTGTTGCAATATTAAAAATGGAGAGATGTATCATTTCTCTCTGTGTGCCATATCTTTATGCTTTATGATTTATTGAAGCCGAGTCGTTTTTCCATCCTTTAGGAAAGAACTATACTTACACAACAAATTTTAGCGCCTTAAAACAGCGCGGAGCACTTTACAGCTGATAATATACTTTTGATGCACTGCATTAGACAAACACAACATCTTAAAGGGGCAACACACACCCAACTACAAGCATAACACCCCTCCCCCTTTATCTCTCTCTCTCTCTCTATATATATATATATATAATATACATAGTTATATTTCCCTTATCTATATTTTTACTTCCAACAATTACAATTATTAGACAAGCATTGTTGCTAATTTACATACATCATCAGGAACATGTACAAAAAGAAACATGGAAAAAGAAAATGACTCTTCTGTTGTTCACATTGACATAATCATTATCTTGGGGAATGGTGATTCCTAGAAGACTGTCTCCTTATCTCCGGAACCTTTTCCAGTGTAGTCATCTGGGCTTGTGTGTTCGGAGGTACATATCGCTCTGATTGGCTGGCTGTTGTTGGTGTAATCTCCTCTCTGGGTTTGACTGACCCTGGCTCAGCGACACATGATTCAGTTGATAGCACTGGTCCCATTTGGACTGGCTTGGTGTTCTGAGGAACTTCTCCATCTTTGGTGAGGTATGACAATCAACTGGTTGGCGTGTCTCCTCGAGACCATTTCATCCCAGGTCTGCACCGTATAAGACAATGGTCCTGTTTCAGCCACCATCATCCCTGGGATCAGGCCAACACAGTCTGTCCTCTTTGGAATATCCTTCATCTCATGGTTCCCACTCTGCTGACCATCTGTTCTTCTTGATTTTGCTCTATTACCTCGCGTGTTTCTTCCGGCCACAGTAAGTCAAACATGGTTCTCAGCTGGGGTTTGAACATTAAGGGTGAGCCAGTGAGCACTGGCAAGTGTGTTCCTGTACATGCTGAGGAATGTGTTGAGTTGCCATTTTAATGATCCCTCCTACTGTGATGCCTTTAAGGCCTGTTTCAAGGTTTATACAAATCTCTCTGCCTGACTGTTTGTTGCCGGGTGATACAGAGCTGATCTCACACGTCTGACTCCATGATTACAGAATCATAGAAACTCTACAGGATGGATCAGGCCATTTGTGCCATCAAGTCCACGCTGATGCCCGGAAGAGCATCTCACATAGACCCACACCCCTACCCTATCCCTGTAAATCCCATGGCTAATCCACCCAACCTGCACACCTTTGGACTGCGGGACAAAACCGGAGCACATGGAGGAAACCCACACCGACATGGGGAGTATGTGCAAATTCCACAAAAACAGATGCTTGAGGGTGGAATCAAACCCTGGTCTCTGGTGCTGTGAGGCAGAAGTACTAACCACTGAGCCACCGTGCTGCCTTATTTTCAGGTACTCCTCAGACTCTTGCACCACAAACGGTGGACAGTTGCCATCATTAATGCCACTGACCGTCGCCTTGGCCACTTGGAACGGCCATTCGCAATCACGAGTAACATTTGTCCCTCTAACGGTCCTGCAAAATTGACGTGAATTTACTGCCGTAGTGATAAAGGCGATTACCATGGATAAAGGGGTGACAACAATGGTGCCATCCTTACTCATGTGCAAGATACGCATGATCCTTATGAAGTCTTTAAAAAACATGCATTTCTCCCTTTTTACATGTATGCTGTGTTCCTGCAACCATTTTAGAGTCTCTTCTAGGTTTTTCAAATGCTCCTCTTTGGAGGATCTGTAACTAAAATATCATCCAGATAACATTGAACACCTTCGACTGACTGAGCTGGTCCTCACCCTGAATAACTTCTCTTTTCAATCCTCCCACTTCCTCCAAACTAAAGGAGTTGCCATGGGCACCCGCATGGGCCCCAGCTATGCCTGTCTCTTCGTAGGATATGTGGAACAGTCCATCTTCCGCAACTACACTGGCACCACCCCCCACCTTTTCTTCCGCTACATCGATGACTGTATCGGCGCTGCCTCGTGCTCCCACGAGGAGGTTGAACAGTTCATCAACTTTACTAACACCTTCCATCCCGACCTGAAATTCACCTGGACTGTCCCAGACTCCTCCCTCCCCTTCCTAGACCTTTCCATCTCTATCTCGGGCGACCGACTCAACACAGACATCTATTATAAACTGACTGACTCCCACAGCTATCTGGACTACACCTCCTCCCACCCTGCCCCCTGCAAAAACTCCATCCCATATTCCCAATTCCTTCGTCTCCGCCGCATCTGCTCCCAGGAGGACCAGTTCCAACACCACACAGCCCAGATGGCCTCCTTCTTCAAGGACCGCAGATTCCCCCCAGACGTGATCGACGATGCCCTCCACCGCATCTCCTCCACTTCCCGCTCCTCCGCCCTTGAGCCCCGCTCCTCCAACCGCCACCAAGACAGAACCCCACTGGTTCTCACCTACCACCCCACCAACCTCCGTATACAACGTATCATCCGCCGTCATTTCCGCCACCTCCAAACGGACCCCACCACCAAGGATATATTTCCCTCCCCTCCCCTATCAGCGTTCCGCAAGGACCACTCCCTTCGTGACTCCCTCGTCAGATCCACACCCCCCACTAACCCAACCTCCACCCCCGGCAACTTCCCCTGCAACCGCAGGAAATGTAAAACTTGCGCCCACACCTCCACACTCACTTCCCTCCAAGGCCCCAAGGGATCCTTCCATATCCGCCACAAGTTCACCTGTACTTCCACACACATCATCTATTGCATCCACTGCACCCGATGTGGCCTCCTCTATATTGGTGAGACAGGCCGCTTACTTGCGGAACGCTTCAGAGAACACCTCAGGGACGCCCGGACCAACCAACCCAACCACCCCGTGGCTCAACACTTTAACTCTCCCTCCCACTCCACCGAGGACATGCAGGTCCTTGGACTCCTCCACCGGCAGAACATAACAACACGACGGCTGGAGGAGGAGCGCCTCATCTTCCGCCTGGGAACCCTCCAACCACAAGGTATGAATTCAGATTTCTCCAGTTTCCTCATTTCCCCTCCCCCCACCTTGTCTCAGTCAGTTCCCTCTACTCAGCACCGCCCTCCTAACCTGCAATCTTCTTCCTGACCTCTCCGCCCCCACCCCACTCCGGCCTATCACCCTCACCTTGACCTCCTTCCACCTATCCCACCTCCATCGCCCCTCCCCCAAGTCCCTCCTCCCTACCTTTTATCTTAGCCTGCTTGGCTACTCTCTCTCATTCCTGATGAAGGGCTTATGCTCGAAACGTCGAATTCTCTATTCCTGAAATGCTGCCTGGCCTGCTGTGCTTTGACCAGCAACACATTTTCAGCTGTGATCTCCAGCATCTGCAGACCTCATTTTTTACTCCTCTTGTTATGAAGGCCAACATGCTATTAGCTTTCTTTACTGCCTGCTGTACCTGCATGCTTGCTTTCATTGACTGATATACAAGAACACCTAAATCTCGTTGTACTGCCCCTTTACCTAACTTGACTCCATTTAGGTAGTAATTTGCCTTCCTGTGGATAACCACACATTTATCCACATTAAACTGCAAATGCCATGCATCCGTCCACTCACCTAGCCTGTCCAGGTCACCCTGTATTCTCCTAACATCCTCCTCACATTTCACCCTGCCACCCAGCTTTGTGTCATCAGCACATTTGCTAATATTACTTTTAATACCTTCATCTACATCATTAATGTACATTGTAAAAAGCTGCGGTCCCATCACTGATCCCTGCGGTACCCCACTGGTCACCGCCTGCCATCCCGAAAGGGAGCCGTTTATCACTACTCTTTGTTTCCTGTCGGCCAACCAATTTTCAATCCAAGTCAGTACTTTGCCCCCAATACCATCCACCCTAATTTTGCTCACTGACCTCCTATGTGGGACTTTATAAAAGGCTTTCTGAAAGTCCAGGTACACTACATCCATTGGATCTCATCCATCTTCAGAGTTACATCCTCAAAAAATTCCAGAAGATTAGTCAAGCATGATTTCCCCTTCATAAATCCATGCTGACTCTGACCTATCTTGTTACTGCTATCCAGATGTGTCATAATTTCGTCCTTTATCATTGACTCCAGCATTTGTCCCACCACTGAGGTCAGACTAACTGGTCTATAAATCTCTTTCCCTCCTTTCTTAAAAAATGGGACAACATTAGCCACCCTCCAATCCGCAGGAACTGATCCTGAATCTATAGAACATTGGAAAATGATCACCAACACATCCACGATTTCTACATCCTGGGATGTAGACCATCAGGTCCAGGGGGCTTATCAGCCTTCAGATCTAACAGTCTCTCCAACACCATTCCCTGGCAAATATAAATTCCCTTCAGTTCAGGTCCTTCAGCCACTATTACATCTGGGAGATTGCTCCTGTCTTCCCCAGTGAACACAGATCTAAAGTACCAATTCAACTCTCTGCCATTTCTTTGTTCCCCGTAATAAATTCATCCTTTTCTGTCTTCAAGGGCCCAATTTTAGTCTTAGCCATTTTTTTTCTTTTCAATACCTAAAAAATCCTTTACTATCCTCCTTCATATTTTTGGCCAGTTTACCTTCGTACCTTATTTTTTCTCTGCATATTTCCTTTTTAGTTATCCTCTGTTGTTCTTTAAAAGCTTCCTAGTCCTCCGATTTCCCAATCATCTTTGCTATGTTATACTTTTGTCCTTTTGTCTTTATATGGTCCTTAACTTCCCTCGTCAGCCGCGACCACCCCTGCCTCCCCTTAGGATCTTTCTTCCTTTTTGGAATGAACTGATCCTGCATCTTCTGCATTATACCCAGAAATATCTGCCATTGTTGCTCCACTGTCATCCCTGCTAAGGTATTGCACCATTGAACTTTGGCCAGTCCTCCCTCATAGCTCCATAGTTCCCTTTATTCAACTGAAAAATTGTCACTTCCAATTCTACCCTCTCTCTTTCAAACTGCAGATTAAAGCTTATTGTATTATTGTCACTACCTCTTAATGGCTCCTTCACTTTGAGGTCCCTGATCAAATCCGGTTTGTTCACAACACCAGATCCAGAATTGCCTTCTCCCTGGTAGGCTCCAGCACCAGCTGTTCTATGAATCCATCTCGGAGGCACTCCACAAACTCCCTTTCTTGGGGTCAGTACCATCCTGATTCTCCCAGTCTACCTGCATGTTGCAATCCCCCATAACAACTGTAGTAACATCTTTGCGACAGGCCAATTTCAGCTCCTTATTCAACTTACACCTTACATCCAGACTACTGTTTAGGGGCCTGTAGATAACTCCCATTAGGGTCTTTCTACCCTTAGAATTTCTCAACTCTATCCATACTGACTCTACATCCCCTGATTTTAGGTCCCCCGTGCAAGGGACTGAATATCATCCCTTACCAACAGGGCCACCCCACCCCCTCTGCCTGTCAGTCTGTCCTTAGGTTAGCACGTATAGCCTTGAATATTCATTTCCCAGGCCCTGTCCACTTGAAACCACGGCTCAGTTATCCCCACAACATCGTAACTGCCAATTTCCAAAAGAGCCTCAAGCTCATCCATCTTATTTCTAATGCTTCGTGCATTCATATATAATATTTTTAATTTGTTACTCCCCTCACCCTTCCTATCTATCTCTATTTCACTTTACCTTACAGCATGATCCTTTTTTGAGTTTTCTGCTCCATTGATACCGTTGTCTTTCTTGACTTCTCTTGTTCTAACTTTCCCTTTAACTTCCTTCTTAAACTTCCAGTTTGTCCCCTCCCCCTCTGCTATTTAGTTTAAATGCAGCTGTGTTGCAGTGGCAAACCTACCTGCCAGAATGCTGGCCCCCCACCTATTAAGGTGCAACCCATTCCTCTTGTATAATTTATCCTTACCGCTAAACATACCCCAGTGATCCAAGGATTTAAATCCTTGCTTCCTGCACCAGTTCCCCAGCTACACATTCAAGTCCAGTTCACCAGCTGTCCCAGGTCTGCCTTCACTTTAGGCTGGATGACATATGGTAATGCATGTGCCTTCTGACTCCTTGGATAAGCCTCCTTAAGTTTAATTTCTACTCATTTCACTTCCCCTAGATTTCCCTTGCAGGCAATCTTGTACTGGTCCAACGGTCTATTAACCAAGATCCAACGTAACTAGGAGCATCTGAACAATGCAGGACAGTCACCTTTCACTATATACAGAGACTGCTTTGGTACACCAGTCTCTTAGCTGTACTTTGACTAGTACATAGCCCTTCAGTGCCCTACATAGCCAATTCTTTCATGTATATCCGTGTACGGCTTCAATGGCCGTGCCTTTAACTTCTCTCTGTATAGTGATTTGGAATCAGAGGTGCTGCTACACTCTCATACACTTCTATCTTTACTGTCTTACTCTCTAATTTGGGAAGAACCCAGAATTGATCAGCTTCACCCAGTTCCGACAGGATGTTCAACTCAAACGCTGTTGATGCTGGGCTTTCTGCTTCTCCCACAGACCTGGGTGACTCCCAGCCTACTCCCTGGCTGATGGCATGTGCCTTATGTCTTAGCCTCTGAACAGTCTCCTTTAGACAGCCTTTCTCCTGCTTGAGTCATACCCAGCAATTTCAGGAAATATGGCCCAATTCCCTCCTCCTGTGGCACTGGGCTTCTCGGGTCCAACACATTGTTTCTTTGTGGCTGATCTTGCCACATTGGTGATATTCTACGGTTGGTACTGTGCTCTACTGAGTTTCCCCTACAATAGGCACCTGGGTGTATTCGGTCAACTGTGTTTTTTTGCTGGTGGCCAACTCCATCACGTAGCAATTTTGAGAGCTGCCTTTAAACCCAGGTCTCTCATTGTTAGGAGCTTCCATTGGATGGTTTCATGTCAGAGGCCACAAACTGTCCCACAAGGCAACTCGGAGGAATCCTCTGAATTTGCAATGTTGCACTAATCCCTCTAATGTGGCCACAATTGGGCAATGGACTCTGCTTCATGGTGTAACCATTTATCAAAATGGAAACATTCCATGATCACCTGTGGCTTTGGTGCAAAATAACTCCTTACACTTCACAAACTCCACCCAGACAGTCGCCTAAGGCTGGAATTGTACCCAGGGCCCTTGCACAACGTTAATCACTGAGTTAGTGTGCTGCTGAAAAATGTTTCCACGATTACAAACTCAGGTCCAGATTGGTGCTGGAAAACAAACCTATTAAGTCAGATGCAAGAGTGTACTGTCACTGAATCAAGGCTGTTACATTATGTGTACAGTTGCCGGGAAATGAGTTGTAAACACGTATATTAGGGCGGCTCGGTGACTCAGTGGTTAGCACTGCTGTCTCAGTGGCAGGGACCCGGGTTCAATTCCCGCCTTGGGGGACTGTCTGTATGGAGTTTGCACATTCTCCCCGTGTCTGCCTGGATTTCGCCCCAAAGTCCAAAGATGTGCAGATTAAATGGATTGGCCCTGTTAAATTGCCTGTAGTATCCAGGTATGTGCAGGCTAGGTGTATTAGCCAGAGTAAATGTGGGGTTACGATGGTGGGAGAGGGGAAAGGTCTGTGTGGAGTTTCCACACTCTCCCCATGCCTGCGTGGGTTTCATCCTGCTTCTCCGGTTTCCTCCTACTATCCAAAGTTGTACTGGTGAGGTGAGCTGGCCAGTTAAATTGCCCATTGTATTAGGTGCATTAGTCAGGGGTAAATATAGAGTAGGGGAATGGGTCTGGGTGGATTATTCTTCAGAGGATCGGTGTGGACTTGTTGGGCTGAAGGGCCAGTTCCCATATTGTAGGGAATCTAATCTAGATAAGTCTTAGCTGCCAACATTAATTGGGAACAATTAGGAAAGACAATGATTCAGAGATACTAGTTATTAATCAGCAACTTCCCAGCGGCGGGAAAGGAATGCACCATGGGAAGTCACCCTCTTGCTCTCACCTTCAACCATGAGGCTGCATGGCCGTAGAGCCACTTGGAGTTTCTGTGTACACAAAGACACATTGACTTGTGGTTCTGAAGTTACTGCTGCACACAGACTTCAGAGGCAGGAAAAATGTGATGAAATGTAATCATCAACCTCTTTTTCCCCCTTTCCTTTGGCTAATCTCACAGCCCATTCAACCAGCAGTCTCACCCCAGTCCTGATCCTGCTAGCCACCTAGCCAGTAGCCACCATTCCTCTCAGATGGCACTACATGACTGACTGGTCAGCAGCTCTCTTAGGTGGGCAGAATTCCCACACCCATGGTCTTTGATTCTGGATAAAAATGACAAAATGGCATTGAATATATTAGGGTTTCCCAATGGAGGCAAATCTGAGCTTTCCAGTGGGTAAGAACTGAGTTACCTCAATTAAATTTTATCGATATATCTGACACTGGAACCGGGTACATATGAAAGCAGTAATCCATTTGATGGACAACTATTTTCTGCCATACATGTTTGTAACAATGAGTGGGCTCCATCAACACACAGTATCTAAATTTAAATAGTTCTCATTATAAATAATATATTCAAAATTTGAATTTTAGGAAAGATGAAGTTCCATTGTATGGGTGCAGCATAGATGCTCCAGAATTATAGAGAGGTGTAAATCATTACACTAGATATTAAGTATTCTCATGAATTGGGAAGGATTATCTAATCAAAATATTTGCAAGGATTTGATAAGAATTGATACATTAAAACTACTTCCCATGGTTAGGAAAAACACATTAAAATTGCTTAATCTGAAAGAGATAAATTAATTGGGAATAAAATCAAATACAATCTTTCACACAAAGATAAATGTGGTTTTGGGTCAATTGACATATTCAACTTTGGGAAAGGTGAGGATTGCAGATTCTGGAGATCAGAGTTGAAAGGTGTGGTGCTGGAAAAGCACAGCACATCAGGCAGCATCCGAAGAGCAGGAGAATTGATGTTTCGGGCATAAACCCTTCATTGGGATTGTCAAAATTCAAGATTGGGCATGATAGATTTTTACTGAGTAAAGATGGCAAGTGAAGTTTTAATGGGTCAAAGTATTTCCACTCAGTAGATATAGTCTATTGAACAGCAATCCAAAGAGAAATGTTTGCCTAGTGAATCTCCCAGTTTAGTATTTATCTGCATCTATTGAACTCTTATTCTCCTGTCACATAGGAGTCCTGAATCAACCCTTTGATTTTGAATGCAAACATCCAATAAAGCTAACACAAAATATTGCCTTTTTTTGAGAATCCTGCCAAGGTCTAGCTTTAATTTGTTTTACCTTTTTGCCTGAAGGACCTGGTGCTTGAGTTACTTTGAGATGATGAGCAAGGATTTTCCGTTTGTGCTTTTCCTTTATGTACAGCAGAAGAGATGCTGGTAAGAACATCTCTAGGCCCCATTCCTTCCTAGAAGATTCAACAAAGAAACAAACTGAAATATTGCATTCTTCATAGGGAAAGAAAGAAAGAAAGAAAGAAATGGGATCTAACAAATTACAACCATATTTTGACAGGAATAACAAAGGAGTGGGGTCAAAACAAGCACAAGTTTTTGTATACCAAGGCTTTGTGCTTTCATATTCTTCCATGTGTGTATCTTGAAAATTGAAGCTTTCCACCATTTCAACACAACTTGAATAATTGTAAGGACATGCTTAGAGCTGTTTACAGCACATTAACACTACGGAATTCAAAAACCATACAGAGCTAATATATAGAGCTGAAAATGTGTTTCTGGAAAAGCGCAGCAGGTCAGGCAGCACCCAAGGAGCAGGAGAATTGATGTTTCGGGCATGAGCCCTTCTTCAGGATTCCTGAAGAAGGTCTCATGCCCGAAACGTCAATTCTCCTGCTCCTTGGATGCTGCCTGACCTGCTGCGCTTTTCCAGCAACGTATTTTCAGCTCTGATCTCCAGCGTCTGCAGTCCTCACTTTCTTCTAGAAGAGCTAATATATAAACTATTTTGTTCATGAAGCCTTCCTTTCTCACAGTTCAGTGGCCCTTGGGACACGAAAATAAATGATTTTCTTAGTCCATCTGGAATGTTATTTGGGTGGGTGTAGAGACTTTTTTGACAGAATTCAATAAATCCACTCCCTGTTCTTTTTGCTGCCCATCACAATTTTTGACCCAAGTTGTAGCTGACGGATAAATGCCCACATGCAAACACAAAAGTGATTCGTTATGGCTTAATTACAATACCAACATTATTAGCAACACCTACTGCAAAGTATATCATTGGGTTCTGAGAGCCCGACATCATTAAGGACATCAGAAGCAATTAAAAATGAATAGGCTAAAGTTTTACTATTACAACTGATTGCAAAGCAAAATAATCACCAATTTTTTTAAGCAAAAATAAAATATTGTGAATGATGGAAATCTGAAATAAAAACAGAAAATACTGGTGAAATTCCACAGGTCTGGCAGCATCTGTGGAGAGAGAAACAGAGTTAATAAGTTAACAGAGTTCAAAATCACCCTTCTTTGGAATTGAGGAGGGAAGTGAGAAAGTAATGTGTTTTACTTTGGAGATACAAGTGGTCAGGAGAAGTGGAACAGAACAACAAGAAAACCAGACACTGCTGGATGGTGGGAGGGGGAAGTCAAGAGAAATAATATGGAGAACAGAGTTCATGGATTGAATCTGTTGAACTTACTGTTGAGTACATAGGCTGTGAAGTGCCCAAATGGAAATGAGATGCTGTTTTGACAGTTTGTATTAAACTTCACTGGAACATTATATCAGATTTGGGACAGAAATATGAGCATTCATGCTCAGTTAAGAGGAAAAGGTGTTTTTCGATATTTTACTGTTCTCCTCTTCTGTCCATAACAGAGATGGGTTTTTAATTTCTTTTCTTATTTTCTTTTCCCATTTGAAAATAAATGGCAGTGTGTTTACCCAAACCTTGTTTGCCAAGTCCAATTTAAAAATAATTCACATCAATTTTTAAAAGAATTTAAAACAAGTAGGTTTATGAATGTGGAAGTGGCACACAACACATATTCACACAAACACGAGTCCAAAGAAAGAACGTAAGAAAAAGGAAAGAAATGACAAATTACTTAAAATCAATGATGCTGGCATTATTGAAATAGTGTCCAGAAATCTCATTGGTTTCACTTGGCTGTGTGAAGGGTTCCCTTTCACAGGAGCTCAGATGTAGTTAAATTGCAGGTGAAGATGCAACAGTTGTAAACAGGGAAGTGGTTCACTTTGCAGGTGAAAACAAAAGAGAATTCTATTCAGAAATCAGATCTTTGGGAAAGATTGAAATCAGAGGCAGGCAGTAGCTCAGATTAGACCTGTTTATCATGTGTTCTGTTCTGGTGTTACAATCAGATAGATGAAAGCAGTCAAAGCTGTGTCATTAAAGCTGTTCTCAACTCAACATTTTCAATGATGACTGTCATTTCACGTTGAGCCACTTTAGTACAAAGTGGAATTGATCGAAGATCATCATGAAAACCAGTTATGTTCTGTAGCAAATATCTGTCTGGTTGTTATCACCATCTCTAACAATGTATTTCAATTTATTTTATTTGTTCTGACCTGGCTGGTGTAAACATCTTATCTATGTGTTTTATGTGTTAGCTTGGCTGGAATACATGCAGGGAGTCTGACATTTCAGGAGGATAATGAAAACTACTGTTCCCTGGTTACCACAGATAAAAATTTTCCAGAAATGATAATCAACTGGCATTATGTGATCATGGTAGCCATGTTGTCAGTCAAGCAAAGTGATCATTTCACCAAAAAGAAGTTTAAAAAGATAATTTTCTATTTAAATTCAGATTATTCTCTTTCTGGGTATTAACAGAGCAAGCTGGTGTATGAAAATGGCAAGCGACTGGAAGGTAGTGGATGTGTTCAATACACTGAAAGACAAATAGGGAGAGTGTTGCCAATTCTATCGTCCCATAATTGCATCAACATATAGCCTTTTACATCCTCTCTCCTTCTCTTCAACACTGCAGTGATTTAATTCTACATCTTTATGGGCAGCATGGTGGCTCAATGATTAGCACTGCTGCCCTACAGCGCCAGGGACCCAGGTTTGATTCCAGCCTCAGGCGACTGGCTGTGTGGAGTTTGCACATCCGTGTTTGCATGGATTTGTTCTGGTTTCCTCCCACAATCCAAAGATGTCCAGTTCGGTGAATTGGCCATGCTAAATCACCCATAGTGTTCAGATATGTGTAGGTTAGGTGCATTAGTCAGGGGTAAATGTACAGTAAAAGGTAAGGGAATGGGTCTAGATGGTTTACGTTTTGAAGGATCGGTGTGGACTTGTTGGGCCGAATGGCCTGTTTCTGCATTGTAGGAATTCTATGATTTTTCAAGCAGTTCTATTGCATTTGCTGCTCACAATGAAGTCTTCTGTATACTGGGGAGTCCAAATACCAACTGGTGACTGCTTTGCGAAACACCTTCACTCAGTCCACAGGCATGACTCTGATTTTTCAGAAACTCAAAACAAAATACCCTGACCTTCCGGTGCCATTTTATTGCACCATCTCATGCTTACATTTCTTTCTTCGGTCTGTTGCAGTGTTCAGCAGAATGAAGCCTTACACAAGCTGGAGGGACATCATTCTGTTTAAAATTTAGGTACTACACTGTCTTTTGGGCACAACATTGAGTTCAACAAAGTCAGACCATGAATGTTTCACTTCATTTTGACTCCCCTACCTCACCATCCCTGCTCCCCATGTCTTTTTTTTTGTTTTTTTGTTTCAGCAGAGCTGACCTATTTCTGTCATTAACATTTATTATTAATGCCTCCTCTGATCCTACCTCACTCCTCTACAGATATTACTACCCTTCGCCTTTTGTCCTGTAACATCAGTGATCTCTAATCTCACTCATCCTCTATTCTGTTTGACTTTCTCTTTTGTTCAACTTATTCTTCATCATCTTTATCTACAGTATAAAATCCATCTCTTATTCTTATTTCTCTTCAGTTCTGAAGAAGTTATATCAGATGCGATACATTAATTCTCTTTCGCTCTTCACAAATGCTGCTAGAGTTGCTGAGTTTCTCCAGCAGATCCTGCTTTGATTACTATTTATTTATATATCTTTGGTCAATTATAATGACAATATAGTAAGGGCTATTACAGTTTTCCTTTCTCCAACTTTTACCATGTGCTCCAATACAATGTTAAAGGTGCAGATCTGCGCTTGAACTATGCAAATAGATTGATTCAGATTAGGCAAAGTGGGCCATTAGTTCCATTTCAGAAACAACCTTAAGTGTCAGCAGTAGAATCTTGACCACATGATGCTGCTGTTGTAATTAAAAACATACAAGTTCCATTAGCTTACTGTTTAATGTCTCTATGAGCTTTGAAATAGCTTGAGACTGATCATTTAGCAATGAATTCAGGACATATTCTATTACCTAATGAAATTCTTTGAAGTTTGAAATCGCACCGCTAATATATCCAAACTACATTACATTATGATTAGAAAGAAAGCTTTTCATTAAGATTCATAACAAATAGAATTGTTGATCCCAATGAGATTCACTTCAGAGACATATTTCTTATGAGAGAGTACAAGTTGCAGACCTGAAAACTTTGGTTAGATTGGAGACAATCACTACAAATATATTTTCATCTGTAAAATATTCATACTTTCTAACAAGTGAACACTGAAATTATAATCCTTCAGCTGGAGGAGAGAACTGTTGATTTTAACATTCTGCCTGCCAAAATTTGAAAGTTATTGAAAGCTTTTCCTATTTTTTGATAATTAGTGTTTATATAAGCCTGCATGACCCATCAACCAATACAACCTGGTGTTCTATTGGGTGAAGAGTAAAAAGTGAGGTCTGCAGATGCTGGAGATCAGAGCTGAAAATGTGTTGCTGGTTAAAGCGCAGCAGGTCAGGCAGCATCCGAGGATCAGCCCTTCCTGATGAAGGGCTTGTGCCCGAAATGTCGAATTTCCTGTTCTTTGGATGCTGCCTGACCTGCTGCGCTTTAACCAGCAACACATTTTCAGTTCTATTGGGTGAAGACTGGTCTACAGATTTCTTTTCAGTTTATCCTGGTCAAAAAGAAGAGGATCAATCTAACATGATATTTGTCGTGGTTGTGTTCCTCCAGGATTCCCAAGAATGGGCTGCAGCTGGTTTTTGTTTTCCATCTTTTCCCCACTATTCCTTTCCCCTCATTTCACAGCGTCAAACTTCAGCTGAATGCTCGTTCCATGGGATGCGATACTGGATGGCTTCTTTATGCATTTTTTGGGCTGAAAGCCCAGGCCCATAAAAAGATTATGACAGCAGAAGTATCTGTTTTGATAACTGGCATGTAGTAACTTTCCACCGAGGCATGTCTGAAAAGCTGGAAAATTTCCTAACACAACCTTGTTTGCAAAAGTCTGGCCCAGAGGCACTCTTCTTACTCCTTACCCAGACTTCAGTGCAACTGCTTTTCAAAGCACACTGGAAGTGGGGTTGGCACAGAAAGAGCAGCATGAGTATTTCTGACAGAGTATTAAGAGGAGTGGATCTCCTTTTTGTTCGAGTGAAACACTGCCCAACTAGTTTACATGGTTGTTGGGTAGCATTTTCCTCTTTCCTCAATGCATACTTATGTTTTTACGTGGCCATTGAAAGCAGCATAGTTTCCCCTTTACTCTCATTTAACTTTGGAATCATTCCCCTATTCTGTTCTGTGTTGCATATTGACATGTTTCTTTCTGCTTCCATTTAATTAAAGCTGTTATTTTCCTCTGCTTTGGTCCCATTTTGAGCTTCAATCCAATATTATTTGGAGGGATTTAATGGTATAATTGGAAGTTTTTGATTTTGCCAAACTATGCAAGTAATTCATAGAATCCCTACAGTGTGGAAACAGGCCATTTGGCCCAACATGTACACACCAACCGTCCAAAGAGTATAACACCCAGGTCCATTCTCCTAGCCTATTCCTCTACATTTCCTAGCCTACACATCCATGAACAATTTAGCACAGCCAATTCACCTTACCTGCACATCTTCGTGATCGTGGAAGGAAACCGGAGCACCCGGAGGAAACGCGTGCAGACACAGGGAGAATGTGGAAACTCCACACATACAGTCGTCTGAGGCTGGAATCGAACCCAGGTCCCTAGTGCTGTGAGGCAACAATGCTAACCACTGAGCCACCGTGCCACCCCATCAATCCTGCCCACTGTGACCAACACACCTAGAGCAGCAGCACCGAGGAGCTGGGGAATATATTGAGGGGTTGAGCCAAATGCAATTTCTAGAAATAAGATTGATGTTTGTTTCTGAACACAGACGAAGGAATGATAGCCACTATGTCCTGATTTCTCATTTGGGCAATCTGTTCCCTTGCTAAGAATTTTGATATGTTTTCTATACATAGCTATATATGCAATTGCATAAAGAAAATCCCAGATAAACTTTTCATTTCTTTGGCTACTACTGCTGAAGGCAAGTTGCTTGGCCAAAGACTACATGAATCAATTTGTTTCCAGCTACTCCCTGTTACTCTTAGATTTTTCCAACATAGAAACAGCTGACTGTTTCCTGTGCTTCCATTCGGTTCACACGTTACATTGTTCACTTTCCCTTGCTCTTTGGATTTTCAGCCAGACATCTGACTCCTTCCAGGGTCCAGCAACATCGTTAACCCTTGGACTGAGTGCTTTCACGTTTGAACTTTTTGAGAATGTGTGGATTTTTTACATTCAGACATAGATATTTGGGGTTATTTTGCTTGTTTGTATCAGAAAACCATATTACTTCAATACATTATCTTCTAATGTCACTCTGTGAAGCTTAGAGAAGAAAGGCATCTATATGTCAACTTGCCTTTTATGCCTTTATTATGAATTATATTGAATATAACGTTTACTGCAAATTCTAGAAGATGTTACTGTAAAATATTGGTTATCTTCACCATGTTAAAAGTAAACCTTTGATAAATAATCAAAATTTCCAAAGCAAACTTAACGTAAAGGTATCAGAATCCTCAGTTGTCCCATGCTAAGTGAAATAAATGTTACTGACTGTACTTTACTGTCAATCAGATCACTTACTCAATATTCCGTAGGTTGATTTTCTGATTGGTCCTTGCATTGGTGACGGTGATGTAGATATGCAGCGCAGTCAGCTGGAGCATTACATCATCTGCTAGATCCCCACTGAATCGTTCTTTCATCACATCACTACAGCTCTATAAAAGGAAAACAATGATTCTTGACGTTAAACATTAAAATATTAAACAGAACTGAGCTTCACAGATTTATACATTCTTCAAGTTCCCAATTTTTGTGTAATATGGAAATGTAAAGTTGAAGCCACAATCAGAACGGTCATGATCTTACTGAATGTAGTTGCAGGCTGAGGGGTAAAAAGGCTTGCACATGCTTATATGATTATTCCTGTTCTTGTTACTGAAATGTTGATTCTTCCTGGTTGTGTTATGGTACCTTTCCCAAGTAAACATTTCTTAAAGATGAATCTGGACAGTGAGTCTTGCCTGGCTGTCTGTCAGGAGAAGGCATCTCAGTCCTATCTGGGTTCACAAATGCACACCCCAGCTGTAAATGAACAATAATGAACAAAAATGTGGGCGGCACGGTGGCACAGTGGTTAGCACTGCTGCCTCATGGCGCCTGAGACCCGGGTTCAATTCCCGACTCAGGCGACAGACTGTATGGAGTTTGCACGTTCTCCCCGTGTCTGCGTAGGTTTCCTCCGGGTGCTCCGGTTTCCTCCCACAGTCCAAAGATGTGCGGGTCAGGTGAATTGGCCATGCTAAATTGCCCGTAGTGTTAGGTAAGGGGTAAATGTAGGGGTATGGGTGGGTTGCGCTTCGGCGGGTCGGTGTGGACTTGTTGGGCCGAAGGGCCTGTTTCCACACTGTAAGTAATCTTATCTAAAATAGGAGAAGGAACTTGAGCATGTTTTCCATCACTAACCTATGATGTTGAGGTGAGGCTTAGCAAATTATATCACTGATGCAGCTGAAGTTGCCCAACTCAGCACAGTACAGTTTAAACTTGGGAGATTTTCTTCTTGCAAGATCTGCTATGACATCAAAGCACACATTTCTCAATTCACATCATTGAAGGACCATTACAATGGGCCTTTTATACCAATCATTATAAATTATATGTATTCAGAACATATTCTCCTGTGTGAGTATATTTGGTATGATTGACATCAGGAATATGCTATTTGTCATATGGTCACTGAGGTGCTTTTCTCTCAATGCTTACCGTAGCCAAATACTTAAGCTCACCACTTCCTGGCTCCCTTTAATGATCTATTTAAGTGTTGATTGCTCTGATAGTGAGGGGTAATCCTGAAGTCTTCTTTTCCAAGGAGCTGTCTGGAAATTACCAGTAGTTGTTTACAGCCTGCTGCTTTGTTGAGAATGAAGCTGAACTCTTAATATCACATGCACCTTGGGGCACAGGGTTCATTCCTATCTGTCTGTTTTTGGCTGTGCTTAAGCTTCTAGATACCACTGTCTAAGATCACAATGAATGCTGCCACGTGTTTGACAGTCGATCAGACGGTACTATTTGTGGATTGGTTACCTTTGCATGACTCACTTTTTAAGCCGTGAAAATTTGAGTTAGGTGCATTGATACTGTCTAGCACATTTCAAGACAGAATGAATGACCTTTGGTTAGAAAATCTACTAAGGTTAAAAATAATCAATTATGGTACAATTGTGGAACAATTTCAGAACCTTTATGTTTTAGCATTTAGATGGGAAAACAGAAACATATTTATTCTGAAGCACATCTGCAAAAATTATCCTAAAATCATTATTTAAGAAATCGTAATCATTAAGATAGCAAATAACACAATATTAATACATTAGCTTTCAAATGCTAATACCATACAGCATTAATTTCAAGAGATTTCCAGGCAAGATGTGCCTAAGTAGGATAAAGATTTCCCTTTCATAGCAAAATTTACTCTACCATTCAAATATCAATTAACAAGTAGTAATTTCCAAAATTAGAAAGCTAGGTATGCTGTAAGTATGGTGCCAGTTCACTCAATTGGGTAGATTAAATCGCATAATGTTGACAGTGTGCATTCAATTCCTGATCCAGCTGCAGTGGTTATAAGGTCTTTACTCTCTTTCTGACAGTGAAGAAAATGGCAAACCATCACAAATAAAAGAAAATTGCCACCACCACAATGTGATTCAGGATGAAGTGCCAAGGACCTGCCTTTACACAGACTACACATAAATGCTTCTAATGTAGACCAATCTCCTAGAAATTCTTCTTATTGTATAAGTTGGATCGGTCAGGTTTGGAAGAGATGCGTCTTTATATTGATGCAATTGTCACAACGTTATAAAAGGTAGAATGGTGATTGCTTCTTTGAAAATTATACTCTATAATTAGTTACTTTGGATAAGTAATTCTTAAGACATTTGAGAAATAATTACTTTATAAGAGGATAGGAGATACTGATGTGGTGAAGATGAGTGAACTTATCAACGTAGTTTATCTGTTCAGTGTTTTGTCTGCAGGGAGTTATAAACTGGATGTTATATTTATGTAAAGCTGGAAAGATGGTTAACTCCATGTAGAAGCTGAGTGTGGCAGTTAATGAATTGATTATTCACAAATTCAATACACACTGTCAAAATATTACATATTCTGAGTGCAGATGTCCCAGTCGATGGAGCACGAACAGATAATTTGAAAATGCAGCCCTCATGCAGTCTCATTGTGACTATCTGCTTATAACCACTGAAGTGTGATACATTAAGGTGAACAGATTTCTTCTCTTTGTACAGCCATCTCCAGATAGCTATTAAATATACCCAAGCCAGAGAGTACAATCTCTTCCAAACTAGTATTCAAGCAAATAAATGTGACCTTTCAGATCAGAATGTCATATAAGTGAACAACTTCGGTTTCTTGCTGTCACTGTTTTAATGCCATGGACCATGTGTCAGAAGTTATTATCAAAACTAAATGTAGACCAGGACCTCTATCTTATCAATACTCCTTAAAATTTTGCTGCAAACCATTGTGTTCTGTGGATAGAATTCTTGCCAAAGCAGGAATTTCTACCTGCAATATGCAATACTGATATTATTCAAAGCAGAAATAACATTCGGGAAAAAGGGTGAAAAAGAGGAATGAATTAGCAGCATCAGCAATGTATGTTATCACAGCGCAAACACACAGCGATGTTCTAGGGCACCCACGTCAATGAGTTATGGAAGTAAGAGTTGGAATGGGAATCACATTCAACTTGAACTCTTCACTATGCTTCACCCTTTACAGAACCCTGGAGCATCGGAGGCTGAGGGTTGAGAATCAAATACACTCATCAAATAAATGAAAAAAATCTGCAAATGCTGAAAATCTGAAAGAAAAATAGAAAATGCTGGCTAAAAACTTGTAGCTTTGTTAGCATAGCGTCATAGAGTCATAGAGATGTACAAATTGGAAACAGACCCTTCAGTCCAATTTGTCCTTATAGAGGTTTATAAAATTGTGAGGGGCATGGATAGGATAAATAGACAAAGTATTTTCCCTGGGATGGGCGAGTCCAGAACTAGAGGGTATAGATTTAGGGTGAGAGGGAAAAGATATAAAAGAGACCTAAGAGGGAACTTTTTCACATAGAGGGTGGGACATGTATGGAATGAACTGCCAGAGGAAATGGTGGAGGCTGGTACAATTGCAACATTTAAAAGGTATCTGGATGGGTATATGAATAGGAAGGGTTGAGAGGGACATGGACCAGCTGCTGGCAGGTGGCACTAGATTGGGTTGGAATATCTGGTTGGCATGGACAGGTTGGACCAAAGGGTCTGTTTCCATGCTGTACATCTCTTTGACTCTATGACGCTATGCTAACAAACCTACAAGTTTTTAGCCAGCATTTTCTATTTTTACTTCAGATTTTCAGCATTTGCAGATTTTTTTCATTTACTTGAGGAGTGCCTTTGATTCTCAATTTGGAATTTGCTCACATTTTCTGTTTTTATACGTATATCAACTTTTAGCTTGGATTTACTTCAGACATCCCTCAATCTTGGGGAAGTGGTGGTGTTGAAAATAAAATAAGAGGTCATCCATCAAAATCCTGTCCCAAAAATAATTACCGTAACTTGCCCCCTCTACCCCACTGAACTGCCTGCTGGCTGCTGTATTTAAATAAAACAGGAAGGTTCAGTCAAGAATTCTTAGGATTTCCTTAAATTTACATACACATACCATGTCATAAAACTATTGTAACTAAAGCGTTAGTGAATCTGATTCTGTATAATAGCCTTCCTGAGCAGAAGAATTCAGGGAGGTGAACACAGTGTGCAATTCTGCAATGCTGTTATAGTTGGGAGAACATGTACAACTTTCTGCCATCTTTGGGGAATTTACAAAAAGAAAGAACATCACCTTCTTCTAAGTAGTTGTATTCCCTCAAGTGTGGAATGCTATTCATGTTACATCCGAGGGGATAATGGATCATTTTAAAGCTTTATAAACTTCCTTCCTGAAAAGGTTTCATTCCCTTAATATTCAGGTACTGAGAGATGCAAACCATCCCAATCTGTCTCTTAATATAAAGTCCTTTGGAAGTAGTCAAAATAAGTTTATTTTCAGACAAGCAAGTTTATCTACATGGCTCAAAATAGCAAAGTGATGGTGATACTAAATTGGTTTCAATTTTGGTTTTAGAAACTAGGAAGAGAGACTATAAAATTGCTTAATTGTCCCTTGGGCAGTAGTAGCATGGGACAGATGGTCAGGATTCTGAAGTCCTATTTCCAGTACCTGACAGTTATGGTGAGTCTTGTGTTGTGGTACAGAAAGAATTCTCAGAATTGTGTTGGATTGCCACATTAGAAATAATTTGGTCAGTACAAAGTGAATGGGCCATCCAAGTACAGATGGGAAAGAGGGTGAAGCAACTGCTCACGACAAACAGTGCCGGGGAAGATGTGGGTTTGACATCTCACTGTCTGCATCAAGCAGGAGACTAAGGTTAAGCTCTTCAACAAGAATGTTGGGCGGAGTATTATTGGGGTCTGATCGATATGGTGAGATTTGTGTCAGAATCAGGCAAGAATTCGAGGGAGGCCCATTTCAACGTTAGATCCATCTTTATGCTTTTAATGAGAAGTGAGTATCTTGCCAGGGAGCAGCAAGTTGTCAATTAAGGGGTATTATTATTTGTTAAACACTTTGTTGACAGCCCAAATCACCTCATCAATATTTAGCTGTCAAGGTTAACAAAAACACCAACAAGCTATACACTGAGAAAACAAACTATGGAAACCAGAGTGTGTACATGGTGGATTCAGCTCACTACGTACTCTAAGTAACCACTATCTTGCTTATGCCAAACAGCATCTCAGGGCACAATCCATGGTCATCAGTACACACTGTCCACAGACATTGGCATCTACATTTGCCAGCCCTCATGACTGTCATGGCATCCTTTTGATTTTCTGGCAGGCTGCTTATGAGGCACAGATTTACATTGCAGGGCAACTTGCACTGAAAGGCTGCAGCAGGGACACTTTGTACACACAGATACGCACCTAGCTAAAGATGGGACCAGACGAGATCTTGGGCTGCCTGCTTAGCCTCATAGAGTTCACTCACTTAGTGCCTGAAGACAGTATATGTGCTTGCATTGCCTTGCTGTACCATGTCATGCATGTGTTGACACGCCAGGCAGCATCAGGAGAAGTCAACATTTCGGGTATAACCTTTCTTCAGGACCTTCTGATGCTGCCTTGACTACTCTGTTCTTGCAGCCTCCTGCCTGCCTCCTTTGGGATGCAGCATCTGCAGTTTGTTTTGTCTCATGCCATGCCTGTTAGCATGTTGGCACTTCAGCCAAGCTAAAGGCTATCACTTCTGCAGGAACGAAGTGTTCTTTAACACAGACAGGTTGCTTGTTATGCTTGTCAGTGGGGATCGGTCCAGTAGTTATGGTGGAGGGGGGTACATCTTAATGAATAGTACATCAAGACATCAATGAAACATCTACTGCAGTCGCCAGTTTATTATGGGA
The DNA here is from genome assembly GCF_020745735.1 of Hemiscyllium ocellatum. Taxonomy (NCBI): domain Eukaryota; kingdom Metazoa; phylum Chordata; class Chondrichthyes; order Orectolobiformes; family Hemiscylliidae; genus Hemiscyllium; species Hemiscyllium ocellatum. Next base: position 97,480,989 of record NC_083411.1, on the reverse strand, counting down.
CAAACATAAAACTCATTTATTCTGCCAAGGGGTATGTTAGAAACTGGTGGGGGCTTGTCCTTAGTCCATTCAAGGCATGGTTGGGGGCCCTAGCACTGTCAATCATGGGCATGGTCCACATACAGTGCAGTCGACTACTTGGGATACTCAGATTCAGGGGATCTGGCTGGTTGAAGCTCAAGGAGTGCAGAGTAATCAGTCTTGAAGTGCCACATCAGCAGCCAGGGGAATTGCATATTCTCAGTCAGGGAGCTGCAAAGATGTTGATCATTTCGGAGGGTGCAAGGTGGAGGGTGGTGGGGGGGCCTATTGGGTCAATGGTGGGATTGTTGAAAAATGCTGCTGGTATGTCATGATATTGCCAGTGATGGGCAACACCAGCTTGCTGAAGCTTGTCCAGCTGCAAAGTGGTCGTTCAGCGATGGCATGGGCACAAGGGCTGACGGCCTTTTGTGCAATTATGTGCTAAGCAGTCAGTTGGCTGGGGAACGAAGCACAGTAAAATGTTCCACAGTAATTACACCTTAGTTAGAATTGGGGTCTGGGGAACCAGCACTGGATCCATGCTGAAATTAAAGATGACAGCTATCCTCAGTCAGACTGACAATTAATGACCATTGCTGAGACTCCAGTTCCAGTGGGAAGCTGTCTCAATAGTTGGGCACCCTTTATATAAGATAAGTAGGATCAAGGAATCCTGGAGCCAGATACACATGCTGCTGTGTTCGACAGGGGCTGTATAACAGAGGAAGGAAGGTTGTGAAGAACAAGCATTGCTGTTGCCACATGGGACTCCTTTGTCAGCCTTAGTGCACTGGTAAGGGATGGCAACAACACCCCAGGAAACAGCTGGGAGGTTGCCAGGTTTTATCAAGAAGTCTCCCCATTTAGGGGATGAAATGATCCTTAATTGGCCACTTAAAAATCTCAACTGGACTCCTCAGAGCAGCCAGTGTGCCAACTTGCTCACCTTTGCAAAATGGACTAACAGCAGAAGGATGTAAGGCAATTACTTCCATTTTGCCATTTTGCCAGCCTATCTGTCTTCCAGCCGATAACTTATGTGTCTGAAGATTCTGCTGCCATTTTAACAAATTTAGAGCTGCAATGGCAAATCTCAGAGACAACTTTTGGATTTCCACACTTTACCATCCATCTCCACTTGCCATCTTTAAATAACAGTGAGTAAAATGAACGCTAACAGAATATTGTGGTTCTTTATCTTTGCCACTGTCTTTTAAAATAATCCACTATTATAGTTCTGTTGTTCTTAAATCTTTATGTCTCTTCATCTCTATTTCATCTCTGTTTTGTCATTTGTAAAGAACCTGTATGAACTGTATCATTTTGCTTCATATTCCTTAACTTTATCAAGATGGAGTCCGTCTTTGTGCAACAGAGTAAAATATCCTTATGTTCTGGTGCTTTGATAGAACTATTTAATAATACTTCTGCATTCATCTATTTGTTTCAGTTCTATCACTCTTTTGAGTCTTGTTTTCATTATTTCCTATTTGTCCGCTCCTCTGCACATGAAATAGTATAAAATTAGATTCTCAGGAATCTTGCCAAGTTTATCATTTGAGGAAAAGTTAGAAACCGGAGAAACCTTTCTTTGGGAAATTAAATGGCTAGATTTATTTTTTAATAGATAAGGGTTATAGAAGGGTTATATGTGAATTCAGAGCATTCTTCTCACCAAAGCTTTCTTACTTAAGAATGCATGTCTGCAGTCTACAATTTCACTCATACCTGTAACCTCTGAACTCCCAATCCCTAACTGTGCTTACCTGTGCGTAGAGATAGTCAAATGCCACAGGATCTCTCCTCAGCAGGTCCACTGGGTCCTTTGGAAAGAAGGTGATTCTGAGGATACATTTCATGGTGTGAAAGTGACTGCGCTGCACAACCTAAAGGAGAGCCACAACAGTAACTGATGTGCATTTGAGTCTCAATAGAAATGTTAAAGTCAAACAATTCACACTTAGTATTCAAAGCAAGGTAGCCAATTCACAAAATTGCTATTTGAAATATTATTCATAAATACATGGAATATGATTTGTATTAGATTATGTCAATTTAGTCTGTTTATGCTTTGTAGGTGTATAATAACAAGCATATTGAAGTTTGGCTCCAGCATTAGAATAGCTATTATAGGATGGTGATTTTAATTATTCACATATTGTGTTTCCACCACTATCACATAGGGTCCTTATGGTGATGATTTAAACATCCCCTGTCAGTGCTGACTGTAAGCATCCTACAGGAAATACTGTAGGTACAACTGATTTCAATTGACCAGAAACTTGCTCATAACTTAGCCAAATTTGCACAAATTTGGGACAACTATGCACAAAAAGGTAAAAACTGTGGCTGAAGTAAGAAAGGGAAATACCACAGAAATGCAAACAGGGAGTACTTTTCTGATGGATAAGATATATTTCTGGGATAAGTAGAGTAGTATTACTCTGCACCATTATAAATGTCCGATAAACAGTGTAGGGAAAGCTTAACTCTGTATTTAAATCATGAAACTACTGAACTGGAAGTGCTTAGTATGAATATTAGAAATCAGGCTTGAGATCAATAAGTAAAGATTTCAAATTTTCAGCAAACCAGCAGAACTAATCACCTACATATTATAAAGTTCAGAGTTGAGAATGTGGGTATGTTTCCAGCACCACACTCTCGACTCAGATTTCCAGCATCTGCAGTCCTCACTTTCTCTTATTATAAAGCTCACCCACTTTCATTTCATCGATTTGGAAGTACACAGGGAAAAAAACACTTAGGAGCAAGAGTAGGTCATTTGACCCCTCATGTCACTCTGTAAGATTATGGCTGATTTCGTTGTAATCACAAGTCACATTCCCACATATCCTACATAATCTATCGATCCCTTGCTAATCAGGCATCTTTCCACCTCTACTTTAAAAACATTCAAGGACTCTGCTTCCACTGCCCTTTCAGAAGGACAGTTCTAAACACCAATGGCCATAAGTGAGAAAAAAATGTACACAACATCTCTATTTTAAATGGGCAAACTCTTATGTGAAACAGTGACTCCTAGCTCTAGATTCTCCTGTAAAAGGGAACACCCTCTCCATGCCTATACTGTCAGGACCCCTCAGGATGTTAAATATTACAGTCAGGTCATTTCTTACTCTCCTAAACTCCAGCGAATACAAACCTAACCTTTACAGCCTTTCTTCACAAAAAAAACTTGTCCATTTTAGTTAAGAATCCGATAAACCTTCTCTGAATTGCTTGCAAAGGCATTACATCCATCATTATTAAGCATGTTGACCAATACTGTGCAAAATACTACAGCTTTGGTCTCTGCAATGTTTTGATTAACTGAGACATAACCTCTCTATTTTTGAATTCAATTCTCTTCATTGTAAATGGTAACATTATTTAAGCTTTCCTAATTGCTTACTGATTTTGCACGTTAGCATTTATGGTTCAAGTCTGACAACACTTTCTCTGAATCTCAAACTTCTGCAATCTCTTACTATTTAAATAATAAGCTTATATTTTTATTCCGCTTGCTGAAATGGACAATATTAGATTTTTGCATAACATTCTCCATTTGTCAGATCTTTGCCCACTTAATCTATCTATATCTTTTGTAGCCCATTGCCCCCTTGTTTTTTCACAACTTACTTTCCTACCAATCTTTGTCATAGAATCATACGGTCTTACAGCATGGGAATAGACCCTTTAGTCCAACCAGTCTATACCGATTATAATCCAAACTAAAGTAATGTCCACCTGCCTTCACTTGGTCTATATCCTTCCAAACATTCATTATTCATGTACTTACCCAAATGTCTTTTTAATGTTGTAATTGTATCCACATCCACCATTTCCTGTGTAAGTTCATTCCACACACAAACCAGACTCTGTGTACAAACATTTCCCCTCATGTCTTTTTAAAAGACTTCCTCCTCTCATCTGAAAAGTATGCCCTCTAATTTTGAAATCCTAGAGAAAGACATCTGTCATTCACCTTATCTATGCCCCTCATGATTTTATAAATCTCAAGAAGGTCACTCCCTCAACCTCCTATCCTCCAGTGAAAAAACAGTCCCAGCCAATCCAGTCTCTCCTTATGACTCAAACCCTCCATTCCCTGTAACACCTTTGTAAATCTCTTTTGAACCCTCTCCAGCTTAATAATATCCTTCCTATAACAGGATGAACAGAACTGCACACAGTACTCCAGAAGAGTCATCACCAGTGTCCTGTATGACCTCAACATGATGTCCCAACTCCTATACCCAAAGGTCTGAGCAATGAAGGCAAGCGTGATAAATGCCTTCTTAATCAACCTGTCGACATGTGATAAGAACTTCAAAGAATTATGTACCTAAACCCTTGAGGGGTCTGTTTTACAATACTAACCGAGGCGCTCCTTTTAATTGTACAAGTTCTGCCCTTGTTTATTTTATCAAATTATCCAAATTAAACTCCATCTGCCATTCCTTGGCTCATTGACCCAATTGATCAAATCTCTTTGTAATTTAGATAACCTTCTTCGCTGTCCAATATACCACCACTTTTGCCGTCATCTGCAAACTTACTCACCATGCCTCCCACATTCTCATCTTAATCATTTATATAAATGACAAACATTTGGCAACCACACTTCTTGGTCCATATCCTTCCAAACATTTATTATTTTCATGTACTTATCCAAACCACTGAATAGGAATTGTAAACATTCGAGGTTGGCACATCATGTGGTAAATCTTGCTGATCTGAAAGTAAAATATTTATGCCTATTCTCTGCTTTCTGTTAGCCAGACAATGTCTATCCATGCCAATATGCTACTCCCACAGCATGAACTTTTATTTCCCACAATAACCATTGGTGTGGCAGTTTATCAAATGTCTTATTAAAGTCTAAGTACAGCCCTTTCACTAGTTCCCTTTCATCTACAACATATTACTTCCTCAACGAACTCTAATAGATTCATCAATTATTATTTCTCTTCCAAAAAACCATGTTTGATTACCTTTCACTCCATGTGCCCTGCTGTAGCTTCTTTAAATGCAGCTTTTAACATTTTCCCGATAATGGACATTAAGCTAACTGGTCTGTTGCTTCCTGCTTTATGTTTCTCTCCCTTTTGAATAAAGAACTTACATTTGCTATTTCCAAATCATGCAACTATTTTGGAAAGAATGAAAGAATTAAAAGGAAGGCATCAACAACTCACTTGCAACTTCTTTTAGACTGCAAACAACTAGGACCTAGGCAATTGCCGGCCCTCAGCTGCAACAATTTATTCAATACCACTTCTCTTGTAAGTATCATTTTCCCGAGTTTGTCCTTCCATCCCTTTTATTCAGTGATTTACAGCTGCTTTTTAGGATGCTTCCTGTATCCCCTATACTGAACACTGAAGAAACATATCTCTTCAATTCATCTGTTATTTTGTTCATTTCCATTATCAATTCTCCAGGCTCACTTCCTATAGGATTAATTGTCAGATTCTAACTGCTTTCCTTTTTAGTTATTTATAGAAATGCATGGTATTTATTTTTGTATTTCTGGTTGGCTTTTACTTGTACTCCAACTGTTCCCTCTTTTTTAGCCATTCTTTGCTGTTCTTTGACATTTGATCCAATCTTCTGACCTGCCAACTTTCTTTGCACAATTGCGAATAGTTTGTAGGTCAATCCCCTTCAGTTTAAAGGTGATTTCTATAAGTATTTTGCATTTTCTTCAAAATTGATACTATCTTTAACCTTCCAGCTAACCATGATGGTGGGTCTATCCCTTGTATTTTTTTTCTTCTACTCAGAATTTATCTTTTCTATGCATTCTGAAATATCCCCTTAAATGTCTGCCACTGTATCACTATCGACCTATACTTTAGTTCACTTTGTCAATTCACTATAGCCAGCTTTGTTTTCACACTGTAATAATTGTACTTATATTATGACTTGCATTCACTTCTCTCTCCCTCAAACTGTGTGTAAAATTCAATTATATTTATGTCACTGTGACCCAGGGCTGCCTTCACTATGAGGTCATTTATTAATCCTATCACATTACATAGAACCAGACCTAGTAAAGCCAGCTTTCTAGTTGGCTACAGAATATGCATCTCTAACTGACCATCCCAAAACCATTTTATGAACTCCTCTTAATGTATGTATCATCAGGAAAATCCTGATAAGCAAAGGATTTGCTTATCAGGATTTTCCTGATGATACATACATTAAGATGCTTGTTGCATGTCTTTCAGTCAAGTTTCCTGTATTTCATCTATGCTCCCCTTTAGGTAGGGCTGTACAGTACTCCCACAGGTGACTACTTACTTTTATTATTTTCATCTCTACTCAACTGATTCCATACCCTGATTTCCTGAACTGAGATTCCTCCCTGTTGTTATTACTAACTAACAGAACCACCCACAAAATTTTCTTAGCTGCACGTCCTTCATAAATATCTTGTGCCTTTCAAGGTCCAAGTTTTAATCCATATCACTCTGTAACGGCGACTAGATTCCACTTATTTCTTTCTACTTGTATTCTCAGTTCACCTGTTTACTTGGACGCTACCACATTCAGATGTGCAGTCTTTTATTTTATCCTTTTATTGTTTTTGTAATCTTTAATCTTATCTGTTGGATATGAATTTTCTATTGCTTCCTATCATACTCTATCATTTCTGTATTCATACTTTTCTCTTTGTCTTTTCTCTATTCTTTGATTTAGCACACCTTCCTAAATTTGATCTTTTGACAAAATTGAAAATCATGCCAACCCTGATATTTGTAACTGTGATTTCTATTGAAGAGCATATAAAATCTTAAAAAAATGTTTCAGACATAAAAGAGGTAATATCACAGATGTCATCACAAATTCTTGCACAGGAAAATAATACAGCACATTTATAGAACATATTCACTCCTTAATGACATTGTAGATAGACCTAAACCAAAAGAATTGCAGCAGTTCAAGAAAGACAAAATCAACATGAAAGTCACAGTGGTATCTTACCTGACATGAACTACAATAAAGATATGTACTGATTTCTCCCTAATAGTACATGTCTTGATGAATGTGCTGGTGAAGATGTTTCAGAGCATTTAGTTGAAAGCCTTTTTTAAAAAAATGACAAAGATGTCGGAGCTTCGCTATCATGACAAGGCATTGAGGGGAGCTCATGACCTTCTCCAAGAGAAGCAGTAACATTTGAACAGACACATGTATGGGAGTTTGTTATACTTCTTGGCATCTGACTCAGACAGTGGCATTGGGCACCAGCCTTATTAGGCACACAAGATGCATGACCTAAATTAACTAAGGTAACTTTGGTCCAGGCTGTTATGATGTGGTATCATGGCCTCCTACACTGGTCTTGGGGAAGAGGATGTTCTGCCTGTGCTTGTCATATCCACAAGGACTCCAGGTCCCTGATCACAAAGAGGAGTGACAAAGTTTTTTCATCTGTCATATTTGGGCAAATATAAGGAACCACAGAGAGAAACTCCAGGCTGGCAGCACTTATCTGGGTGCACATTAAAGATTTTAACAGATGGCGCAATTACCAAGGATGCTGGTCAATTCTAGGATTTTCAGTCATTGGTGAGTTTTTCTGGGAACAGTGTGTGGTAGGATGGAAATAGAAAGAGGGCATAGAGGTGGGGTAGGTAGTTCATGAGGTGGGTTTGGTAAGATACAGTAAGAAAACTTGCTGGGCCTTCTGCAGAAAAACTCTCTGAAAATCTTGGCACAACTGATATTTAGCCAAAAAATACATAAAATTTGGCATGTAGTATTTGCCTCTCTGTAGCTAAAAATATTTCTGGAGCTTGATCAGAAAGTAGAAACTTATTCTCCTTGATGTGGAAACAGATTTCTGGACCAAGATCTAAAATAAGTTTCTGTGCAGCATTGTGAATTCCAGGCTGGATGGTGAATTTATTTACTTCGTTATGCATTTCGAAACTTTTTTCAAAAGTTCAACTTCATTTTGCAGGGGATTGTTTTCATGGTAAGGTTTTGCTTCTCTACTATAGTCTGTTGCAAACCTAAGAGAAGGTTTTTTTCATTCTCTGTGATGTAAGGTGTGTCATATACACCACCATTTATTTCAGAGTTTGGAATTTGAACTAGTGGCAAGTAGACTTTGATCTGCATGTATAAATGAGTATTAATTAACTTGTAAGTCTCTTGATAAACATAATTTTAAGGAAGTATATGTCAGACAGCAGGAGATTGGGGGCCTTCTGGAGCGTTAATGGGATTTGATTGTATTGTAAGAGCCTTGCAACTGGAGAAAATAATCATTGAAAGGTAATGGCTTGCTTTTAGTTTAGAAGAAATAAGAATATTTTGTTTATGAAAAATCCATAGTTTGGAAAGCAGTGGGGTCCAGTTCCAGAAGACTTAGTTCAGGTTAAATACAAAAACAGTCTGGAAATAGGTTACTTGAGTGTAAAGGTTTTAGTTTGAAAATTCAACATCAGAAGTATTTAATTAAAAATATAGAAAGGTAGCCTAATATAGAAGCTAATGTATATTTCTCTATAGAAATAAAGATGTGAAATAAAGGTTCAAACTTATTTGTACAAATAACTAAGGAAAAGGCTATCAAACTGTCAAAATGAGGAATTGAAAGAAAAAAATTAAGTCAAATCTCTAGATTCGACAGAGATGGCAACTGTCTGGTATTTGGTGTTGGAATGGATGGGATTTTGTTTTACTATGTATTTCAAAATCTTTCAAGTTTTATTATACATAAATAGGTTCATTTACTCAATTTTATCTTCATTTCTTTTGTGTAATACATTTCTGTTTTATTGTTAAAACCAAATCTGCAGAACTGTGTGCTTATGTTTCAGAGAAAGACCACCATGTTAAATAAAATAATATATAATCCATCAGGCCAGATTTCATTTTGTATTTGACATATCTGATAGTAATATCAGTTGGGATCATTATACTTACAAGAGTGTGTTTTCATTAATTGGAGCAGAAGGTTTTCCTCAACTAATAGTTCACAATGATCTTGGATCTCTGGAGTATTTCTGAGAAAGAGAGACTTTCCCCTTTATCAATGCTTCTCTTTGCTGTGTTAAGTGTGTAAGAGCATTGACTATTTCCTTTTTAAATTTCAGAGGATTGTTTGTGCTGTGTGGCTGCTAATATTTGGGATTTTAAGTCAGCGGTTTCTTTTGAACAGTTAGACCGGTCCACTTCTTGTTGAAGATGATCAGGCTGAACTCATTTTGATGCTGTGCATTAAGTTTCACCACAGCATTCTGCATCTCTAGAAATGCCATTGATGATCCTGAATACTTTCAAAGATTGTTGAATCCAATTACCGACTTTAGTTTGTCTTTTCTGTACAACAACAACTTGTGAATGTATTGGCACGAATTGACTTAGTGTCATAGGGATGTAACAGCATGAAAACAGACCCTTTGGTCCAACTCATCCATGCTGACCAGATGCCCTAACTTAATTCAGTACCATTAGCTAGCACCGGCCCATATCCCTCTAAATCCTTCCTACTCATATACCCATCCAGATGCTTCTTAAATGTTGTAATTGTACCAACCTTTATCACTTCTCCTTGCAGATCATTCCAAACACGCACCACTCTCTGTGTGAAAATGTTGCTCTGTAGGTCCCTAGAGACCTTTTCCCTCTCACTCTAAACCTATGCCCTCTAGTTCTGGACTCCCTGACCCCAGGGAAAAGACTTTGTCTATTTATCCTATCCATGCCCCTCTATAAACCTCTATAAGTAACCTTCAGCCTCCAGTGCTCCAGGGAAAACACCCCCAGCCTATTCAACCTCTCCCTGTGGCTCAAATCCTTCAACCCTGACAACATCCTTGTAAATGTTTTCTGAACCCTTTCAAGTTTCCCAACATCTTTCCAATATGAAGGAGACCAGAATTGCACACAATATTCCAAAACTGGCCTAACCAATGTCCTGTATAGCCACAACATGACCTCCCACCTCCTACACTCAATGCTCTGACCAATAAAGGAAAAAGTACCAAATGTCTTCTTCACTATCCCATCCACCTGTGAGTCCACTTTCAAGGTCTGTGAGACCTACACTCCAAGGTCTCTGTTCATCAACACTCCCCAGGACCTTACCATTAAGTGTATAAGTCCTGCTCTGATTTGCTTTCCCAAAATGTAGCATCTCACATATACCTAAATTAATCTCCATTGGATCCAAGTCTATCCTTTTCCTTGCATTCTTCCCATTGTTGAACTGCCATTTCTCCCAAGAAAATATCTATTGGTTCACAGTAGCATCTACATCTTGGAAGTTTTAGACTGAACTGATGTGTTTTGAAACCTCCTTGCTGTAGGTTGAAATCTCTTATTGCTGCTACAGCAAACAACCTTAAATTGCCCTATTTTTCACGTACTATTGTGGTGTGTGTCATTAAGCATTGCTGGCTAGCAGGGTTGATATGAATGTGGAGATTTCTCACCACATGATCAAGAAGCAAGGGGAACCCTCTTTCCCTTTTAGCTGTTGATTAACAAGTCGCACAGGGGTTCCTACTTGTTTCAAATATGTCTAGGTGAAACAAAGAAGTGACAGGATGATGTTGACCTTAAGGTATTTAATGAATGTACACATGTAAAGCCACTTCTCTTGTGTTCACAAGCTAACGAAGCACTGCATCTTCTCAACACAGCCCTTCTCCATTCCCCAATCTCTGGATCATACTGAAAAACAAAAGATTTAGGATTACTGCACCTATTCATTATCTAAAACTCCTTCCAGAAGTGAGTGCCAATCAAGTGAGGGGAGTATCAAACCTGATTGGACAGGTGATACCATGTCCCATTCAATAATAACACAAAGGCATCGCTTTGTGGATCAGAAGGCCACAGAATCATACCCTCAAATGTATTGCTACTATTTAGGGAAAAGAGGAAACTTGATCAAAATATAAAAAGGCATAGCTGCTTAAGCATGAATGTGAGAAAAGTATTAGAAGCTGCTTGTACTGACCTGTATCAGAGTCTCTGCCTCATGAAGAAGAAGGAGTTTCTTCTCTGGCCCTTCATTGCCCACCTCCAGTACAAGGGCAAAGTGTTCTATGCATCTGAGACACAGTTTATCTTGCAGTGTAAGAATCACGTCCTACAAATACATAACAGTGTGTAAATCAGAAGCTGCATACTTCTAATATAGAATTCTCAAGGGTGAAACAACCATTAGTATTATACAAACTGAGTGTTACATTATTGTAAAAAGATATAACATCCAATTTCCATTTGGGGATTTCTGGTTTATATGCTATAACTTCAGTGGAAGAGCCATGGAAACCCTGGAGAAATCTTACAATATTCATTCCATTGACAACTTTCCATTATTAATTGTACCATTTTAAAAACTTTGAAGAAACTATTTAAATGGCCATTTTTGTATAATACAGAGTTAGTTATGGACTCCACACGAATATAAGTTTCCATGATAACTCTCTCACATCCCCTTTTCAGTTCCTGATGGAGTAGAATATATAGAATGAGTACACTATCTTTGTTTTGCAATGACATAAATGCTGGAATTATTTATACAAGTGTGTAGAACAAATTGTCACTATCACCACAGGCACTATTGTTAACAAGGGATCAATAGGTGTGGTATTTGCAATCTTAAGTTGTGTATGCTATATTGTATTTACTTTCTTATTTATACACTTGTACAGCAATGGAAAATTCCAAGCAATCTACTGCCACAGAAATAATTGATTTAAAATACCCGGATTCCATGTGGAATTATCACAAATATGGTGGAGCTGAAACAAACCATATAAACAGCCTATGTTATCTCACAACATATTTTCGGTCACGCAAACTTAGGGAGCTAGCAAAATGTGGCAGTTATAAAAAAAGCTGATGTTGCAAATCCAAGATGTCTACAGGTACTTCCTAGGATTCATTAGCATTTATTGATCCCACTTGAGGTCTAATCATCACTTGTATGGGGATGGACTGACATTGCCCTTGTGCTCTCTGCACACGTGCTTCTTCAATCTCTCCAAAGGGAAACTAAAAAGGAATTGGTGAACTGAGTCAGATACAAATAAATTAAGAGCTTTATTTCATGGTAAAATGAATATACAGAGAATATTTAATTTATTTCAATCAGGACAAATTCTGTTTGCGTAATCATACAAAATACAGAACATGTCACGTTTCCCTATGTCATTGCGTTGTGATATTTAACTTAAATAAGGTTACTTGCAATAGTACACCAGAAATCCAACATCATGAAACTGAATACAGCTTTTTACTTAAAAAAACAGAACAACTGACCACTTTTCTGTCTTTAGGGTTTACCTTGACTTAATGAAATACTGTTAATAATTAGTTGGCAGCCTACTTTACACCTCTCCCCATTTTTATTTTCGTTGGTTATTGATAATTGCTATTACACATTTTACATCATCACAAAAGTCAAGATCAATCCCTTCGAGCTCCATTTGTCATTTGTTTATAACTTGAAAACAATGAAAGACTAACACCATGGCATGAGTTGTATTTGATTTCCAAGGCAAGCCAATAAATTGTTTATTATTTTACAGTCTATGGAAAAATAACAAAGGTGAGTTCTACAGCAGCTTAATTACCTATTTTGCAGAAGCTTTTGACACCTGTGAATGTACTAGGCTTACAATACAATGTTTAACTTTTTCAAGACTCTTGTGTGCAAACGTTCCTGATATATAAAAATCTTTTTTTGAATGTGTAGCAGGACTGAAGTAAATATACTCAACATTAAGTAACTCATTACAGATAAACAATGGAACTGAAGTACATATCGATACAATTGCATGTAATTTAGAATGTTACACTTGAAGTTTTGTACTTTCTGGATATGAAGATTGAAGGTGGAGATGGATGGAAATGAATGCATTTTACAGTATTTTAGCAGTTAAATTTAACCTCCAAAAATTGGTGGGTAGGGTTTGGTTGGGATGTAAAAACATTTTTTTTAAAAATACAAGCACAATCCTAACCCCCCTTGAAGGTGACTACATCTGATTTAGCAGGAGGTGGGATTTGCCTGTCAGGCAACTCTGTATTTGCTGGTTAAAAATAAATTGTGGATTTAAGTTTCCTTTCTCTTCTGAGATGGTCTTACCCTCACGGTTGTTCTGCTATCAAAGGTGAACGATTTCATCTGACCGTTTTCCAGGTACACATTCAATACGTTTGAGATCAACATCAGAGTTTCCTCTTTCATAGGGTCCTAACAGGAACAGAAAATGTTGCATTTATTTGAATAACATCTGTAATATCTGATAGATTTCATCCAAAAAAAAATAACATTTATTGTGTTACATTAATTTACATGTTTATGGCTTTGCAGCTGTCCTTACTGTTTGGCATATATTAGAAGTTTGTGGCTTTAAACTCCTCTCCAAGATATAACCGATGAAATGAATACCGAGAGAAAATTTTCAAAGATGGTATCTTTTGAATGAAAGCTTAAACTGAGGGCCTGCTTCAGGGTGCAGAGCAAGTATGAGGTAAAACAGAGCGAGAGACCAGCAGCTAAACTGGTAGAATACATTCCGTGAAAATAGTAAGTCAGAGCCCAAGCTGAGTCTAGATAGATGAGATTACTTACAGTGTGGAAACAGGCCCTTTGGCCCAACAAGTCCACACCAACCCTCTGAAGCGTAACCCACCCAGACCCATTCTTCTACATTTACCCCTTCACCTAACACTTCGGGTCCAAGTGGCATCAGAAGGAGTGCTCTGAGTGCCATAATAATACAATACAAATGTCCCTGGCAAGGTCAATCATGATTAGGATGGGAGGATTTACTGAGAGAAATCAGGTAAGTCTACAAATAGGTTAAATGTGGTGGAATCAAAGGTCAATGGAGGTCTGAAGTATCCTTATTAGTTCACACCAGCAAGAGCAATTCCTGTATCACCCAGTTTGCAAAGAGTATTCATGTGCTTAATTTCAGGCTGGTTATGGTGTCAAGTATGGGATTGTAGTTTGAGCTCTTCCCACTATCTTTACTCCTATCTGCACTGCAACCACTGGGTAGGGTGTAGGCTTTAAAATTCACCTTTTTTGACTGAAACAGAAATTGTAAAGACTCACAGAACTGTTTCCGTTGATCGTGACTTCTTCAGAAAATCGTACTTTGACAGGATTCGTTCTAAGCTGTGCTTTCTTCGCTGCACTAATAAAGGCAGACTTCGGAGACTGAAAGAGTTGGAACATTATTGAGATTATGTTAAGATAGCAATATCCTGGCTGTGACCCAATACCTGGTCAAGTAAACAGTGACAAATAAATTGTTTCTTGTCCTTTTGAAATGGCAACAACATGTATTTTGTGAAAGGAAATGCTGTTCAAGTGTAACCTCAGTCTCATCTATTTTCCTCAAGTCATTTTCTCTTTCGTATTTTTTACCTGTCCAGTCTGATTTTGAATTTTTTTTACTAACCCCTGTGATACACTCTATTCCAAATTATGACAACAGGCTGGAAGTCTGTAGCTGAGTCTCTGATAAGACTGTTTACTACAGATCACAAAGATTTGAGTGAATCTTCTTCTGAAGAGGAACTCTCCCCATGTTGTAATTTAAGAATAACAGATACTTTCCATGTGTTTTTGCATTGTCTTCACCAATGGATGATGCAATTTTTTCATAAAAACATACTGCTCTCCATGAAAGTCAAGTAACAATCAACTCACTCTTGCTTAGAAAATGATTGACATTACAACACTTCAGTACTGGCTGTAGGATTGTTCATTTTGCAGCCATTTTTTCAGATAGCTGTGCTGCCTCAGTATATGATGTTGCTTAATATACTCTAGGAAGGAGATTGGTGTTGACATTAGCTGCAATATTTTTGGGTAAATGTGGAATATAATATTATTAGTGGGATCACTGTCCTAGAAAGTTTAATGTTGATCAATGGGTGCTTTTTTCCTTTCTTTCCTGAGAGCGTGTAAAAATAGTGGGCGGCACGGTGGTTAGCACTGCTGCCTCACAGCGCTAGAGACCGGGTTCAATTCCCGCCTCAGGTGACTGGCTGTGTGGAGTTTGTACATTCTCCCTGTGTCTGCATGAGTTTCCTCGTACAATCCAAAAATGTGTAGGTTAGGTGAATTGGCCATGCTAAATTGCCCGTAGTGTTAGATGTAGGGGAATAGGTCTAGGTGGGTTGCGGGTCAGTGTGGACTTGTTGGGCCGAAGGGCCTGTTTCCACACTGTAAGTAATCTAATAGAAGTTTTAATATCATAACTTATGTTCAATATGAAATATTCTATCTTGCAGTTTGCTCATGTTGCATTCCCAGCCAATGAATGCTGAAGTATAGATCATTATATATCTTTGGGGCCAGAAAATTAACAAAAAATATCTCAAAATATTAATTGAGATTGCTTCTAAACTTTCCCGTGAATTGATTGCAGCAAGTTAATACTGGGGTAAGTAAGCTTCAACTATTAAGAGGTAATAGTTTGCATTTGTTCCACAGTGTTCATTAAATTGGTCTTTTGCCTGTGGTAGCAAATTTATGCTTCATTTGCAGCCATCAATCTGAAAGTCCAATAAATGCAGACATTCTTAAAAGGTGTTGAGAATCTACTGCTGCTACTTAACATTTTACCTTCCATTCTTCATTTTTCAATCTTTAGCTATAACTATTCATCACAGTCCTTTCTGCAGATTTGGCAAAAAAAAATGCTCTTTTAATTTTAAAACTCCAAGGTGACAGGAATTTTATTAGACACAGTGATTTTATGATGCAAATCTGTGAAGAACTTAAGCACTTCTTATCAACTACCTGCGTTATACTAAAATAAAACATAGAACTGCAGGTGCTAGTCAAAAACAGTAAGTGCTGAAGAAAGCAGGTCTGGGGAGGGGAAAGTTTCTCCTCTGCCTTTAGAAAAATTTCACATGAGTTCTTTGTTAACGTAGTTCCAATTTAGTTACAAATAAGAATGACAATCATTTTGTTTTCCAAATTGCAACCTATTCTTAAGTTAGAAAACTTAGAAAAATATCAGAGAAATGTCAAAAATGTGAATATGAACATTTAAGTTTTTTTTTAGATTAGACTTACAGTGTGGAAACAGGCCCTTCGGCCCAACAAGTCCACACTGACCCGCCGAAGCGCAACCCACCCATACTCCTACATTTACCCCTTACCTAACACTACGGGCAATTTAGCTTGGCCAATTCACCTGACCCGCACATCTTTGGACTGTGGGAGGAAACCGGAGCACCCGGAGGAAACCCGCGCAGACACGGGGAGAACGTGCAAACTCCACACAGTCAGTCGCCTGAGTCGGGAATTGAACCCGGGTCTACAGGCGCTGTGAGGCAGCAGTGCTAACCACTGTGCCACCGTGCCGCCCTAAAATGAAATGATGAAAATATTTATTCCCCATTTAGTTGAAATAAGCCAGATATAAATCATTAAGGTAAAAGTTCTTAGAGGTGCAAACGTGTATACTTTTATTCACCAACTACTGCCTGCTAATTGCTAATTATAGATACCTTATCTTACAAACCTTAATTATTCGATATTCTAATTGGGAGATACTAATCAGGGATTTTTGCTTCTGTACTTGGCAACCTGTGATCTTCAAACCAGTAATGTGACCCATGGTTGAGAATACTATATACTGGAATGTTTTAACTCAAAATGTAGATCAGGCCAGAAAGCATACTGAAGTAGAGGAATAGATGAATTTAGAGAATGAAAATGGATGGTTGAAGGAAATGTTAGATAAAATTATCTATATTATTATTTATTAGATTTATACAAAACATAATTCAGTGATTATTGCTATATTTAACAACGTCAATATTTTATTATGCAGAGCATAGGCTGCATGCTGATGTTGACAATATGGTTCATGAAGTTCATCAATAGTCTACTGCTCCTGAGGGTCTGGCCACACTTGCACATAAATGAAATACCTTCAACTTAACAATGTGAACTCTTTTGATTTACCTAAATTGTACCCAGTCCCATTATGCAAAATGTGATGTATCAGAAGCACCATGTAGAGTGGGAGCTAGAAATCAAGTGCCAGCAACTGAAGAAAGGCTAGAGGCTGCCTGTGAAGATCCACCACATTTTGAGTAATCCAACATTGATGAATCAAAACCGTGTCTTTCTTTGGCATTTGGAGGGAACAAGGTTGACTTATCCTTGGCAGAGATCACCCTGGAATCAGCAAAGTATTTTTTTGCTAGCTTGTCTTCCAATGCCTATTCCAAATGCCATAGTCAACAACTATTCTACTGAATGCAGAGGCCTGAAAACACTTCAATTTCTCGTCAGAACTCAGTATTTTAGAACTCTTTACTTAAAAGCACAAACGCTCAAATTGATGGTTTTGCATCAGCTATGATAGAGAGACATCCTAATTTCTGAAACGTTTTCATCTTTTTGAGATTTGGATACAATGCCTGGGTAGGAAGATTTAAAATTGGTCAATATGTTTAATATCTATTCCAATTCAGTGGTAATTTGTCAGGATTACTTAAACAAAGTTGTTATACACATGTCTGGTTTGACCGAAATGTGAATTCAGACCCAAAGAAATACACTTGCCTCTTATCTGCCCTCTGAACTGGCCAAGCAAGATAATCAGATGTATCAATTCATTGCAGAAGAGTAGACGGGGAATAAAACTGGGTGATTCACCTGATATTCAAGCACCATAACCTGAAGGCTATGAACAAAAACTGGAAAATGGCATTAGGCTAGGTGGCTCATTATTCAGCCAGGACAGATATGGTGTACCAAATGGCTTCTTTTTGGTACTGTAAATATTCTATGATTATATTATTGCTAGACTGAATAATTAAAAAGTGGGTAATTAGTGAAATGACAATAATCATCTAGAATTGCTGTTCAAGTGGCCAATTATTAGATATTTTTGAGCAGCTTGGTCTGACCTTAACTTCAAAATTAATGTGATTATGTAGCTGAAGCCCATAACTTATACGGATCTGGATCAAGTGCTAGAAAATGTGATTAGCCTGCATAGCTGAGGCCACTCTGCCCTCATCAATAATCTTTGTTACTTCCTCAAAAAACTCAATCAAGTTCATGAGACATTATTTCTCATGCACAAAGCAATGCTGACTATCTGTAGCCAGTCCTTGCCTTTCCATATACATGTAAATCCTTTCCCTCAGGATTCCCTTCAACAACTTTCCCACCACCGATGTCAGGCTCACAAGTCTATAGTTCCCTGGCTTTTCCTTACCACCTTTCTTAAACAGTGGTATCATGTTAGCCAACCTCCAGTCATTGGGCACCTCACCTGTGCTATCGATGATACAAATATCTCAGCAAGATGCCCAGCAATCACATCCCTGGCTTCCGAGAGAGTTCTAGGGTACACCTGATCAGATTCTGGGGATTTATCCATTTTTATGCATTTCAAGACACCCGGCACTTCCTCCTCTGTAATATGGACATTTTGCAAGATGTCACCATCTATTTCCCCTCATTCTATATCTTCTGTGTTGTTCTCCACAGTGAATATTGTTTGGTACTAATACTGTACAAAATAGGATGAATTTGGAACTGATCCAGCAGCTCAAAACTATGCATCTATGATGTGCTTTGGGTTGTCAATAGCAGAGAAATTACTTTAACCACAATCTTAATCTCATGCTCTGTGCATTGCTCATGTCACAATTACCATTAAGCCACTGTTTAATAAGGAATGCAGAACTACCAGGAGTAGCATAAGGCATACTTAAAAAACATGATGCCAAACTAATCAAGTTATATTTGATGCACATCCTGCAGACAATGTAGCTTTGGAAAGGAGCTCATTGGGAGAGAGCAGGAGACAAGACAGGAGGAGGCATTGGAATTGCCAAAGGGAGATTGTGCTGAAGGGAGAGGTGGCCTGCTGCTGGCTGAGTCGCGAATGTGGTGCTGGAGAAGCACAGCAGGTCAGGCAGCATCCGAGGAGCTGGAGAGTTGATGTTTTGGGCCTCCTGATGAAGGGCTTATGCACAAAATGTCGATTTTCCTGCTCCTCAGATGCTGCCTGACCTGCTGTGCTTTTCCAGCACCACACTCTCGACCCTGATCTCCAGTATCTGCAGTCCTCTCTTTCTCCTGCTGCTGGATGAGTAGATCTCTTCCTGCACCTTCCAGAATGAGGGCCTTCCTCCTTCCCCAAGTAGGAGCCAGTTTGCTAGCTTCAATGGGTCACCTCACTGCCTTATGGTGCAATGGCAGGCCATGGCACAAACTTCCTCCCTTAGGACAATCAGCAAACCTCAGTGATAGCTGCCTTGGATGTTTGAAACTCACATTCATTTCTACTCCTGCTGCTACGCCCGCCTCCATATCATTTAAGAGCTCACACTTTGGAAAATACAGAATTTAGTTATTTTCACATGAGAGGCAGAAAAAAAGACTCCAAAATTTTCCATCTCCAAAATGAAAATTAAACCCATGGTTTATGAAAATGTTTTTGGGAAGTCACAAAAATACCTATGATCATCCTCAAAATTCAGGTACATAAAATCGACAAATTATTTTAGAAGACCCATGTCGTACCGCAAAGTTTAAAAGTAAAAGGTACATTCATGCCTCAATCTAAGCAGTTACAGTCCAAGTGAGTGTAGATAAGTGGGCCAGATTTTAACCCTGCTGGCAAAAATGCCAAAAATCGCTGACAGTATGCCATTTAAATGACTATCAGCCTCAATTTAAATCAGATTTTGGTTTCACAGCTGTCTGGTACTTGGAATGCACAGATCAGACCAGTTCAAAGCAGGTCTGCTTTAATTAATTTATTTTTAGATAGTCAGTACTCCACTTTGGTCACCCCTGTGGTTATGGAGACAGGACAGCATGGGAGCAATCAGAGAGACAGTTGGTCAGGTGCTCTGAATTATGAAGGATAGACAAGAATGTGATTAAAAAGTGCATAAAGCTACTGGAGCTGACAACATTTTCAAACAACTTCCCATACAAATATTTGTTTTCATAATAATTTAAATTAAAGAATTTCAGTGCACTGACTTATTTTCAGCAATGGGTGCTTTTTTAAAATTAGTGATGCTATCAATACATACACAACTTTAGCCTATGTCAAGAAGGCTCTGGAGTTTGCCCTTGGTGCACACTACATGAGTTAGCATGGTGTGGAGAGGGCAAATGGTAGTAGGTGGGCCTTTGAATGGAATTATTTAACCCTAAGTTGGACCAGGGTATTAGATACAGGGTAAATATTTGGTATGGGATAGAGGGGATGTGAATGGCCATATGATGTGCATCCAGTCTTAAAGTGGGTATGAGAAGCCTTTGCGATGGGTAAAGAGGATATATGGTGGTTTGAAGGAGCAGAGTTGTGTGAGCGGGGAGAGAGGCTAAGGGATGGAGGGATGTTGCTTACCATTTAAAATTAAACTGCAGTACAATGCCATTGCAAGTGGACAAGCTTTGCACAATGCCTGAATCCACAGCCAGCAACCTTTCCTCTTGACCTAGGGACACCCAACCCAACTTCTGAAGGAACCCAGGACTCCAGAATAGCCTTTGACCTTTTGGGTCCCTTTATCCTAGCTTGGGTTTTCAGAGCTTGGAAATGTCCCATCTTTGCTCTCCCAAACCAGAAAGTCAGGGCCACAGTTTGGGAAAATATTCAATTCTGAAGATAATTCTGAGTGGGCGGCACAGTGGCACAGTGGTTAGCACTGTTGCCTCACAGCGCCAGAGACCCGGGTTCAATTCAGGCGACTGACTGTGTGGAGTTTGCACATTCTCCCCATATCTGCGTGGGTTTCCTCCGGGTGCTCCAGCTTCCTCCCACAGTCCAAAAATGTGCAGGTTAGGTGAATTGGCCAGGCTAAATTGCCCGTAGTGTTAGGTGAAGGGGGGAGTGGGTTGTGGGTCGGTGTGGACTTGTTGGGCCGAAGGGCCTGTTTCCACACTGTAAGTAATCTAATTAAAGTAGAGGGCAATTATGTAAGGTATGCTTTGCCTAAATAATACACCAATCAATATTTTTCATTGTATCTTGGTACATGTGACAATAATAATAAATTAAATCAAAATCAAAATCAGACAATTCTGAGGGAAAACCTCTGGATAGTATTCAGGAGAAGAAATCTGCTGCCATGCTGTGATGGACAAATTCAGTTTAGATCTGGAATCAGATTTAGAATATTTCTCCAATCTATGAGTAGCATTTGCCGACTGATACCCAATCGATTTTAAACCATCCCTTGTTAGATCATTTACAGGTCATTTATAAAAGAATTAAGAAGCACACTCACTTGATGAGGCTGAAGGACAGTCAGAATAATGGAATCCTTGCCATTCCTATTTAAAAAAAAGATGAATTACCAGTTATTATTGGGTACAGATTTCATAGTTTGGAAATTTAACCACTGATAACATTTGAGAACATTCCAAAATACAAACCAATAATTTCTGTCCCTTAATGTGTTATATCAATTTTCTTTGAGCTGAATACAGTATGTACAATTAAGTAATTTCTGGTAAATACCTAAATCCATATCAAACCCATTTTGAATTAACGATTTTGGGAAAACAAAATTCATGGTGGTGCTAGCCTGCATGGCTGATGAAACAAAAGCTCATGGTAATTTTCAAATGTAAAACTATTCAGAGAATAAGTTCCCTCCCAGTTGTTCCACTTGTCTGTGATGATGGCTGGATGGATATAGATGCAGTGAAATTATGGAGGAACTGAACAGATAGTTGGCATAGTGGAAGGCACCAGAAGCATACCAGAACATCAAGAGAGTCGGGGGCAGAGGTGATTGTAATTAAGGAGATGGTGTTGGGGAAGCTGGAAAGTCTGAAGGTGGATAAATCACCCAGAACAGATGGACTACACCCCAGCATTCTGAAGGAGATGGCTGAGGAGATTGTGGAATCACTGGCTGTGATCTTTCAGGAATCACTTAAGTCAGGGAGAGTTCCAGAGGACTGGAAAATGGCTCATGTAACACTCCTGTTTAAGAAGGGAGGGAGGCAGAAGATAGGAAACTTTCGGTCTGTTAGTCTGATCCTGGTCATTGGTAAGATTTTAGAGTTCATTATGAAAAATGAGTTTCCAGAGTACTTGGAAGTGCATAGTAAAATAAGGCTGAGTTAGCATGGCTTCATCAAGGGGAGGTCATGCCAGCTAAATCAGTTAGAATTCTTTGAGGAGGTAACAAGCAAGTTAGAGAAAGGAGAACAAGTAGATATGATTTATTTGGATTTTCAGAAGGGCTTTGACAAGGTGCCATACAGGAAGCTACAAAATAAGATTATTAAGGGCAAGATAATGGTGTGGATAGAGGATTGGCTGACTGGCAGATATAGAGAATGTGTATAAAAGGGTCTTTTTCAGGATAATAGCCAGTGACTAGTGGAATTCTACAGGAGTCCATGTGGACACCACAACTATTCATGTTTTATATTAATGATCTGGATGAAGGAATTGAGGCCATTGTTGCTAAGGTTGCAGATGACACAAAGATAGGTGGAGGGACAGGTAGTGTTGAGGAAGCAGGGAGACTGCAGAAGTATATGGACAGGCTAAGAGAATTGTTATGACATGGGGTAAATCCTCCTACTTAATTTAAATCAGCAACACAGAAAATATTTATCCTGTGCAGTAATCTGTGAAACTTCAAGAGGTCAAGAACTATTTAAAGTACAAATTAACAACTTTATTTCTTAATGTATAACAGAGAATAATTAACTAACAACTATTTACAACTCCTTCCTCTAACCTATCTTTTACTTTTCCCTCTACAACACTGGTCCGACAAAAATCACAATTAAGATTTACAAAACAAAACTTATCGCAAAACTAGACAGTTTTTGGTTCTTTCCTGTATTAGAGTCATAGAGATGTACAGCATGGAAATAGACTCTTTCGTCCTGTCTTCTTTTCTTTTTCTTGGGGGTTCTGCTTCACAGGTTACTGATTGATCAAGGTACCTTTAAGGGGGTTATTTTTTGGGTAGTCTCTACATGCTGGTGGCTTGGCAGTTCTCTCCCCGGTGTTATATCCCCAAAGCATCTGATTGTGCCATCAGCTTTTAAGATTGTCAATATGCTAAATTCAAACTTGATTGGAATTTAGTATTTTTTTGGGGTATAATTAAATTGATTGGCCTAATTTGGATCTGATTTTGTCTCCAGGTGACCCAGCTAATCTAGTTTTCGACCAGCTGTTACATTGTTACCTTATTGAGAACACTTGGTGCTGTCAGGTTGTTCTGCTAGCTTTTAACTCTCTGAAAGGTAAAGTACACCCACATCTTCATAACACCTCCCCCCCAAGAAAAAAATGAACCATCATACTGAAAAGATGGCTTTATTTTTTTTCTTCTATTTTTTAGACACATTACCTGAACATACGGATAACTTTAATATAATTTTACCTTAACTTCTTTCCATATATCTGTATGTATATATGAAACATTAAATAAATACAAATCCCATCTAAACTTTATCAGTTAAATCCATCATAACACAACTGCGGTTACATTCTTACGACCCGCAACATGTACGATGTTAAATGAAAAGTCGGTAACAAACAACTCCAATAAAAAGTCTCATATTTTTGTCTTTAAAGTGTTTTAAGAATATAAGCAGATTATGATCTGTGCACACAACCATATCCGACACATTGTTTGTGACATACACATTAAAATGTAAGGCCAGTACCAAACTCAGTAGTTCCTTTTCGATTGTGGAGTATTTCCTTTGGTGGATGTTAATCTTTTTCGAAAGTAACCATCTGACAGTTCAACCCCATCCACATCTTTCTGTAGGAGTACAGCTCCAACTCCAATGTCACTAGCATCGATGGCAACTTTAAAAAACTTTGAAAAGTTTGGTGTAGCTAAAACTGGTTTGGTGGTTAATATTGATTTCAAATGGTCAAATGCCTCCTGGCATTGTTCTGTCCATCGAAACTTTGTGTTCTTCTTTGGCAAATCGGCTAATGGTGCCACTACACTGCGGAGGTGTGGAACAAACTTCCGATAGACTCTGCTAAGTCCGAAGAATCAAAGCACCTCTTTCTTCAAGGTTGATCATGGAAATTCTTCGATGGCCTTCACCTTTGTGTTCCGTGGGGTCAACCTTCCATGACTGATGTTATGTCCCAAGAACATCACTTCTGCTTTCGCGAATTCAGTTTTATTTAAGTTTATCGCCAGTTTTGCTTCTCACAGTCATTCAAAGAGCTCTGCCAACTGTATTATATGATCTTTCCAGGACTTAGTAAAGATCACTACATCGTCCAAATAGACTGCAAATTTTGTTAACCCAGCCACTACTCTGTTCATGAGTCTTCGGAATGTGGTGGATGCTTTCTTTATTCCAAAGAGCATCACTTTAAACTGGTATAGCCCATTTGGGTTTACAAATGCAGAAATTCCTTTCGCTGACTCTGATAAAGGTACCTGCCAATAACCATGCATTAGGTCCAAAATGATGAGATAACTGGCTTGTCAGACTTTCTACATATAGTCCTTCAGTCTAATAATTGGATATGGGTCCAATTTTGTAATGGTGTTGACCTTCTGATAATCCATGCAGAATTGTTGGGTCCCGTCTGGTGTGGGAACTAAGATGATTGGCGAACTCCATTTGCTCTGGTTTGGTTCGATGATGTCCTTGTTGAGCATGGCCTCCACCTCCATGTGGACCTGTCTGGCTTTGAAAGGGTTAAGCCGACAGGCATGTTGTTTGATTGGAGCAGTATTCCCTACATCTACTTCATGTACAATAGCATTAGTCCTCCCCATCTGATTCTTACATATGTCCTTATACTGTAGTAACAAACCTTTCAACTGTGTTCTATGCTCCTGAGACAGATAGCTTACTAACCTAACCCACTCCTCAGGGACGCCTTCATTTTGAAATCTATTTTGAGGCACATCAAAATCCACATTATCTGGATTTGATTCCTCACTCTGTGCGGCAGTTACTAACACCTGTTTCTCCAGTTCTTTCTCTCTAGTGTAATACAGTTTCAACAAGTTCATAAGATATAACCGACACCTTTTTTTTTGCTATCTGGCATTTTTACTAAATAGATCACCTGACTCAACTTTTACTCAATTTGATAAGGACCACTAAATCTGGCCTTCAAGGGAACTCCTATCACTGGTAACAACACTAACACATCATCCCCTCAGGAAAACGTCAGAGTCTCAGAGCTTTTATCTGGCCCTGTTTCAATCTAACTGTGCCCTCTTTAGGTGCTGTCTAGCTAACTCATCTACTCTATTTAATCTCCCCCTCACCTCTGATACATAATCGAAGTGTGAGATCTCTGACTTTGGTCCTGTCTGTTTTTCTTTAATTCATTTCAATGGGCCTCTCACTTCATGACTGAATATTTACTCAAACAGATTGAACTGAGTAGATTCATTTGTGGCATCTCTAATGGCAAACAATACGAATGGAATACCTTTATCTCAATCAATCAGGTAATCCTGGCAGTATGCTCTCAATGTGTCTTCAAAGTTTGATGCCATCTTTCTAAAGCTCCCTGGGATTCAGTTTGATATGCACTGGATTTAATGTGTTGTATACCTAAGCTATCCCCCTAACCTCCTTAAATCAACCTGGCAGTAATATTCCGACTGAATCTCCCTGGGTAGCCCATACCACGTGAAGACAGCTACTAACTCATCTACCACCTTTTTTGTCTTGATACTCTGTAAGGGAATTGCTTCTGGAAATCTGGTAGACACATCTATTGTGGCTAGCAAATACTTGTTCCCACTTTTAGTTCTCGGGAGGGAACCTACACAATCAATTATAACCCGCGTGAAAGGTTTTTCAAATGTGGGAATTGGCAACAAAGGTGCTGGTTTTATTACCTCCTGTGGTTTACCTACCATTTGGCAGGTATGACATGTCCGGCAAACATTAACCACATCCTTGTGCATTCCAGGCCAATAAAAATGTTTATGTACATTAGCCTGAGTCTTTCATACCCCTAGGTGACCTCCTACAGGTAGTTCATGTGCTACACGTAACACCTCCTGTCTGTATGTGACTGGCAACACCATCTGGTGCACTTCGGCCCATTTCTCCTCTGCACTATCCTGCCATGGTCTCCATTTCTGTCTTTGGATTCTATCTTTCAGATAATAACTTCCGGAATACTCTCTGCCTCTTTTTCTGAGTACTCAACAGCATGTATATCTTTTATCATCTTGTCTTGCTGTTGCAAGTCTCTTAGCCTTTCAGGACTAAACACTTCTGTCTGACCCACTGCCTGTTCAGGTTTTTCCTGCACCATTACATCAAACAGAGTATCTGCTAACTGAACCTCAACTCCTTCATCTTTCTCTTCACTTTTCACTTCATGCTGTGACTTATGATAGTGGGATCTAGTTGCTACACAGTCTGGGGAAATACCAGGATATTTCTGTTTTAACTCCTCAATTTCTTGGTCTTCCTTGAGTTTCTCCACAACAAGGGGTGTCATTCCCACCTTGGATTCTGCCAAATCATTCCCAAGAACAAACTGAATTCCTGGAACTGACACTCTGTCAATCACTCTCACTGTAACTTCCCCAGTCTTGAGTTGGCACTCCAACCTGATCTTACATCGGGGAATATTAAATTTCTGTCCATCTATTCCACAAATTGCCACACTCTTGGGTAACAGATCAGAAAGAGTGCATATTCACTCATCCCTATTACTGACTGGTTAGATCCTGTATCTCTCAAAATTATAACCTCTTGTCCTTCTCCCCTGTTTTTTCTAAGTAAACTTTACCCGCAGAGGTGAATTCTTTGTGGAGATCAGGTATTAACTCCAGACCCAGCCCCTACCTAGGCTGAGCACTCTCCTGCAGATCCTTTGCTCTTCTTGGGGTCCCCTCTACTACCTTCACTAATGCGACTGGCTTAGCTACTTTTACCACATCTTTTCCCACAGTGCCTTTCTTTAATGACCAGCATTGTGAGTTTACGTGTCCCGCCTTCTGGCAGTGAAAACACCTTTTCCCAGTGCCCTTCTGAAACCACTGACACTGTAATTTTCTGTGTCCCACTCCATTATAGTGAAAACACCTGAGGCCTTTCACCTCCTGGCCACTCTCTTGGGCTTCTTTAACCTGTGGTAAATTCTTACCAGTGTTCCCTGATCTTGGTTTAGTAGTGTAGGATCTCCCCCTTGTTGTGGTTCTGTTCGCCGAGCTGGAAGTTTTTGTTGCAAACGTTTCGTCCCCTGGCTAGGAGACATCATCAGTGCTCTGGAGCCTCCTGCGAAGCGCTTCTTTGATGTTTCTTCCGGTATTTATAGTGGTCTGTCCTTGCCGCTTCCGGGTGTCAGTTTCAGCTGTCCGCTGTAGTGGTTGGTATATTGGGTCCAGGTCGATGTGTTTGTTGATGGAGTTTGTGGATGAATGCCATGCCTCTAGGAATTCCCTGGCTGTTCTCTGTCTGGCTTGCCCTATGATAGTAGTGTTTTCCCAGTCGAATTCATGTTGCTTGTTGTCTGAGTGTGTGGCTACTAGGGATAGCTGGTCGTGTCGTTTCGTGGCTAGTTGATGTTCATGTATGTGGATTGTTAGCTGTCTTCCTGTTTGTCCTATATAGTGTTTTGTGCAGTCCTTGCATGGTATTTTGTAAACTACATTAGTTTTGCTCATGTTGGGTATTGGCTCCTTTGTTCTAGTAAGTTGTTGTCTGAGCGTGGCTGTTGGTTTGTGTGCCGTTATGAGTCCTAAAGGGTCGCAGTAGTCTGGCTGTCAAAGAAGCGCTTCGCAGGAGGCTCCAGAGCACTGATGATGTCTCCTCGCCAGGGGACGAAACGTTTGCAACAAAAACTTCCAGCTCGGCGAACAGAACCACAACAACGAGCACCCAAGCTACAAATCTTCGCACATCTCCCCCTTCTCCTAACTTCTATCCCTCACAGGACGAAATTCTGGTCAGAAGCTTGTCTCATGCACCAACACGTACTCATCTGTTCATTCTGCTGCCTTCTCACTTCCTGTTCTTCCGTGTGAAATCTTACCATCTCTGGAAGTGAGTTTTTAAACTCCTCCAGCAGAATAATCTCTCACAGAGCCTCAAAGGTCCTATCTATTTTCAAAATGCGCACTCATCTATCAAAATGACTATATTTAATTCTTTCGAACTCAACATAGGTCTGACCTGGTTCCTTCTTTGTGTTTCAACCCCTGCCTATATGCATCTGGTACCAATTCAAAACCACTTAAAATAACGTCTTTAACCTCTTCATAATCTCTTAACCCCTTCTCTAACAGTGTGGCAAACACCTCACTTGCTCTGGCCTACCAGTTCTGTCTGAACTAGCATTACCCATAAATCCTCAGACTACTCCATCTGCCTCGCCAATTTTTCAAATGAAATAAAGACGACTTTGGCATCCTTCTCACCAAAATGCAGCAGAGTTTTGACATATTTGTATATATCACTCCCTTCTCTTTTAATGTCCATCCTGTTAACTCGACCTTGCTGACTAAGTCACAACTTCTCAAGTTCAAATTCTTTCTACTTTTGCTCAGCTCAGAAACTTCTCTCTTTTTACTCTTTATTTCTCTTTTTTTGCTCATCTAAGAACTTTCTTTCTTTTTTCCTCTCTCCTTCTCTTCTCTTCTCTCTCTCTTTCTCTCTGTATCTCTCTCCCTTTGTTTATCTTCCAACTCCATTTTCCTCACTTGTAATTTAAGTTAATCTTCCTCTACTGCACTTGTCTGTCTCTCTGACACACCTAAGTGTTTGAGTAATTCCCTTACAATTTCAGGTTTACTTTTGTCCTTGGTTAAACCCAAATCTATCATTTGCTAATTCTACAAGTAAAGCCTTTTCTTTTCTTCTAAACTTTCTTGGCAAACTTGAGAATTATCTTCAAATTCTAGAACATCTTTAGCAATTTTAAGAGCCGTTTCTCTCACTTTTAATTTAATCAACCACAAGTCACCGAAAGTAAACAAATTGCCACACCTATATTTTATTTAAAGATCTAGGACACTAGATCTGCTGGGATTTTTTTGTACCCCCAAATCTATTCAAATCCATCCAAACCAGTTCAAATCCTGACAATGAGCCCCCAAACTGTTACGACACAGCGTAAACCCTCCTGCTTAATTTAAACCAGCAACACAGAAAATATTTATCCTGTGCAGTAATCTGTGAGAATTCAAGAGGCCAAGAACTATTTAAAGTACAAATTAACAACTTTATTTCTTAAAGTAAAATAGAGAATAATTAAATAACAACTATTTACAACTCCTTCCTCCAAATTATCTTTTACTTTCCCCACTACAATGCTGGTCCGATAAAAATTCTGATTAAGATTTACAAAACAAAACTTCTTATCTCAAAACCAGTTTTAGGTTCTTCTAGGAGAAAGTGAGGACTGCAGATGCTGGAGATCAGAGCTGAAAATGTGTTGCAGGATAAGCGCAGCAGGTCAAGCAGCATCCAAGGAGCAGGAGAATCGACGTTTCGGGCATCCTGAAGAAGGGCTCATGCCTGAAACATCGATTCTCCTGCTCCTTGGATGCTGCCTGACCTGCTGCGCCTTTCCAGCAACACATTTTCAGTTTTAGGTTCTTCCCTGTATTCCTGTCTTCTTTTCTTCTTCTTGAGGATTCTGCTTTGTAGGTTACTGATCGATCAAGGTGCCTTTACAGAGCTATGTTTTGGGCAGTATCTCCATGCTGGTGGCTTGGCAGTTCTCCTCCCAACTGCTCAATTTTCCCCAGTCTTATACACCAAAGCATCTGATTGTGTCATTGGCTTTTAAGATTGCCAATATACTCAGTTCAAACTTGATTGGAATCTGGTATTTTTCGGGGTATAATTTAAACTGATTGGCCTAATTCAAACCTGATTTTGTCTCCAGGCAACCCAGCTCACCTAGCTTTCAATCAACTGTTACATTGTTACCTTATTGAGAACAGTTGGTGCTGTCAGGTCGTTCTGCTAGCTCCTAATTTTCTTAAAGGTACAGTACACCCACATCTTCATAACAGAGTGGGCAGATGCAGGAAAGTGTGAGGTTTTGCACTTTGGTAGGAAGAAGAGGGTAAATTAATTTTTGAACAGGGAAAGGCTTCAGAAACCTAAAGTGCAAGCAGACTTGAAAGCCCTAGCTCAGGATTCTCTTAAGGTTATCATGCAGGTTCAGTTGTCAGTTAGGAAGGCAGATGCAATGTTAGCATTCATTTCAAGAGGGCTAGAATACAAGAGCAGAGATATACTGCCAGGGCTGTATAAGGCTCTGGTCAGACTGCATTTGGAATTTTCTGAGCAGTTTTGAGCATCATATGTAAGGAAGGATGTACTGGTGTTGGAGGGGTCTAGAGGATGCTTACAAGAATAAATCCAGGGACAAAGAGCATGTCATATGAGGAGTGGTTGAGGACTCTGAGTCTGTATTTGATGGATGAGGGGGCATCTGATAGAAACGTATAGAATACTGAGTGGTCTATATACAGTGGATATAGAGATGTTTCCACTCATTGGAGAGACTAGGACCTAAGGGCAGAGCCTCAAAATGAAGAGATGACTCTTTGCAACTGACTGACGATGAAATTTTTAGCCAGTGTATGGTGAATCTGTGAGACACATTGCATCAGAGGGCTATGGAGCCAAGCCATTGAGTATATTTAAGACAGAGATAAATATATTCTTGATTAGTAAGAGGAATCAAGGGTTACAGGGAGAAGACAGAAAAATGGGGTTGAGAGTCATATCAGCCATGATCGAATGTGGAGCAGAGTCTGTCAGTCGAATAGCTCCTATATATTATGGTCTGATGGATAATCTCTGGAACAGACATTCTCATGCTCTACATAATGTGGGAGATGTGTGGACCTAAAAATAACTGATGAGATCAAGAGGGGCTTCCTGCAATGAAATAGCACCTATGCTTATGGCTTTAATGTATGTAGTTCCACCTTTGGATTCATGTCATACCAACATAATAAGTGGCTGGTTCTTGGAAAAATGAAACTTCAAGAAAAGAGAACAATATATATCCTCTCCTGCTTGATATTTTGTGTGGAATCATTTTCAAATTGTGGAAAGTTATTAGTGCATGAAATGTTATTAGATTGTACAAGGAAAATGGAATATTTAGTCAAAAGATGATTTTTTGTGGAGGGACACTGCTGATCCAAAGTAGGATTCTTGTGTTGATGTCATAACTAAACAGACTCAATATATTTGATGAACTTTACATGTTTCACATTGCTTTGACTCTCCTGAATGTAACCTTGTCCAGTTATCTCATTCAGTAAACCATGTCACATGATTTTATTTTGCCTGCTTTTATGCTTTTTTACACATTTAAAAATGACAACGATTAACAGGTTTATATTTTATACTCTGTATATAAGTGGACCACAATTTCAGAAGGATTTTTGGAGGTTTCAAAGATCAACAAATAGTCTGTAATTTATGATTGTTGAAAATAAGGGAATAGTCTAGATCTAGTGTATATGGATGACCCAGCTGTATCGTAAGGTATTTCACAAGAGGTCTGTTGGAAAATTTTGGGTTCAAGATAAAAGACTGAATGTAATACATATGCAGTGGCCTCACAATTTTTCTAAAATCTAAATTCACTACCTATGATGCTGCAAAACAGCAAAAATGTCCATTTGTATTTAAAAAACATCAGAGCTTTCAAATCAAATAACTACCGCCCGATCGTCCTTGTGTATCTTAATTTTAGCAGGACTAGGTGCTCAATGCAGTTGACACATGTAATCCTTCCATATCCCTGTTAAATGAGCGATCCTTCACAAGGTTTCTTCAAACTCCGAAAACAATATCTCAACCTGCTTCAGTTTGCTCGCCACCTTGACATGTATGTTGTGCTTAAAGGAAAATTAAGAAGTAAAATTTGAGAACACAGCTCTACGAATTAAAATTTCCTTTAAGTCACTATCAACAATATCATGGAAGTAGCGACAATAGAATTCTTGTGTCTGGTACTCATTCTGTCAGATACACCACCAAGTATCAAAACAAATAATCACAAAGAACATTTAACAAAATGTTTAATTTTAACATTTGCCAAATTGAACAAATTAATACCAAACAAGATTTGTACTCAATAAAGGCATAAAATGGAAAATTACCACAACATTGATACAGGTCATTCTCCTATAACACACGTTTCATTAACATGAATTTGCTGTAACGTGATTGACGAGTTGGGGACACTACTTCGAAAGTGCGATTTTTCTATAATGCGGGGTTGCATTAGTCTGCAAGTATTGCATTATAGAAGAATTACCTGTACATTTAATTTTTGAATTGTTTCACTGGGGTAGTATGTTGGAAATCAAGCTCTGTGATTCCTGAAATCATCATAAAAATTAAAGGTTTTATCTAAATACCCAAACTTCCCCAACGTGCTTGCTTCCTCAGACTCTGGCTGAGAGAAAGCACAGACCATGTTTTTATACTTAACAACATTGACTTTTAATACACATAGTTTCAAAGCAATTATGAAATGTAAACATATATGTCTATTAGATAAACCTGCCTATGCAGACACCAAACAAACTTGGTGTTATGGTTAGAGGGAAAATGAGGAAGGCAGATTAATCATCCCTGTTCACAGGCTTCACTGAGATGATCCTTTTGGCCTATCAGCACTTGCTGTCCATTGATCTCTCTCTCTCTTTCTCCAGCTGTTTTCTCTTCTTTGCATGAGACACAGAACAACTGGTTTTCAATTTATAACCTATTGGTTCAAATCCACAGCTTACAGCAACTGGTGAGGATAAATAAATTGGTCTTCTTTAGGCTTTGGGTCTTCTTTTTTACTGAAGAGGCAAACCCAGCACCTTCTTTTCCAAAGGTCTAAAGGTTTTTCAGTCTGGATCACACCCACAAGCTACCTGGGAGCCAATCGCATTATTTGACAAGCAGAAGGCCTTTGTCATTGATAACTAACCACTATTTCTCAGACCAATCATTTACTTTTTGCTGGGTGAATCTAATGTTTTACAAGCTACTTAGCTCCAATTCATCTACAACTAACCCACCATCACTGGTTGAACAAGGAAAAGGTATGAACAACATTTACAATTAAGTGTCAACAGTTAGTTTTTAAAAAGTATAGCAATCCCTTTCACAATACAGGGATAGGGTAGAGGGGAGGTCTAGTTGGGAAGCTCTTTGGAAGTTTGATTAGATTACTTACAGTGTGGAAACAGGCCCTTCGGGCCAACAAGTCCACCCGACCTGCCGAAGCGTAACCCACCCAGACCCATTCTCCTACATTATGGGCAACTTAACATGGCCAATTCACTTAACCTGCACATTTTTGGATTGTGTGAGGAAACCAGAGCACCCGGAGGAAATACACGCAGACACGGGGAGAATGTGCAAACTCTACACAGAGAGTCGCCTGAGGCGGGAATTGAACCCAGGTCTTTGG
Organism: Hemiscyllium ocellatum; assembly: GCF_020745735.1. Taxonomy (NCBI): domain Eukaryota; kingdom Metazoa; phylum Chordata; class Chondrichthyes; order Orectolobiformes; family Hemiscylliidae; genus Hemiscyllium; species Hemiscyllium ocellatum. Next base: position 97,447,525 of record NC_083411.1, on the reverse strand, counting down.
TGCTGTGAAGCAACAGTGCTAACCACTGTGCCATCGTGCCGCCCACTGCCACCGTGCTGCTCACAAAGAGGTGTGGACTGCTTCCACACTGTAGGGATTCCATGATTTGTTGGCTTTAAAAAATGTTCCTTTCCCATTACATTCAAAAATACAGAAGTATAAAAAAACCTGGCATTTTACAAAGTAACCTCCTGTGCTTAAAGTATGTGAAACAAAATTCTCCATTGCCCCTAAATGGTCTGAAACCCTGGAGTTTGATTTTATGTGGCTGGCATCCCAAAGCTTTATTGGTGTCAGAACACACATGAGATAACAAGCTATAATTTTCAACTGTGCTTACATTATGATAATTTTGATGGCAAGGCTGCTAGAAAGAGAATGGCACTTGGTCCAATAGGTTTACATCAAATTCCTCTCCACTACAAATCCATTCATGCCCATCATTTCTCCCATCCCTTAAAGTCCTAAAATCCCACTCTCTTTAGTGGACATATATTAGCTCAACCCCCAAGTTTCAACTGCAAATTAAAAATACTCGTCTATAACCCAATTCTCTGTTTATTCTCTGTTTCCACTTTGCTCTTTATGGCATTTTATCCCATTTCTTTTCTGGATCCCTAGAATTAGCTTTTCTTTTCATGCACAGCATGTTTTCAGGTGCTTTTGTTTTGCCAATCTCACCAAAAAGGGGTAATGCTGCACCAGATTTGTCCTCAATAAAATGTATTAGTCCCCAATAATATCTTACATTTAAATTGACTAAAGTAGGTGTTGTCAAGCATTCAGCTTGATTTTTTTCCCCCACTTTGTGCCCAAACCCTTGACCAAAGTTAGTATAATAGCACAAGGAGTAACTCAAGGAGTAATTCCCAAGGTTGGAATTACTTTCAAGCAACCGTTGGTTTCTTAGAAAGTTTATTTTACTTTGCCAATGTCTTGATTCTCACTTTGGGAGCTAAAAAGAGTTTATGTTCTGTAAACTAATTCTATTCCAGATTAGCATCCTTCGTAAGCTCAGTTTCTGCTCCACCATTGACATATCTGACTCACATTAGTATGACTCTGATTGTCCCTAGAGGTTTCGCTCATAATTAGAATAATTAGTGCTACTTTCATGCTCCCCGATCTTAACATTTTTGCTGTTTGCTTACTTTCCAAATCACAGTCTGTGATCTGCTTTAGTTATTCTTTTGACCTATTTCAATGGATTCAATTGAACAGAATCGTCAATCTACTGCTACAAGAACATGTGAGTGAGTAAGTTGACCAGCTATCATTGTACTGAATGGTGGCGCAAGCTTGAATGACTGAATAGCTGACTCCTACTGTCATTTTCTATGTTTCCATGTTCCTGAGTCTGATGCCCTACAGCTTTAATTGAGACAAACTCATCTGCACTGACTTCAGGAATTTATCTGTCATCTTCATGTGGCCCTACGTGGAGCGCTGCTGTTAGAACTTCTTTGACTTTGACTGTTTCTTGCCTTTCTCTTGATCAAATGGATCCATTGGTACACAGTGCTGAGGAGAGGGCAGTGGATATTCCTACCCAACTCCAGGATCAAGGTGTTTTTTAAAGATTACTTTACAGTGTGGAAACAGGTCTTTCGGCCCAACAAGTCCACACCAACCCTTCGAAGAGCAACCCACCCAGACCCATTCCCCTACATTTACACTATGGGCAATTTACCTAATCTGAATATTTTTGGACTGTGGGAGGAAATGGAGCACCCGGAGGAAACCCACGCAGATACAGGGAGAATGTGCAAACTCCACACAGACAGTTGCCTGAGGTGGGAATTGAACCCGGGACTCTGGCGCTGCGAGGCAGCAGTGCTAACCACTGTGCCACCATGCCGCAGCAGTTAGTTAAATTAGTTGACACTCTGCCCCTCAAATAACTCCTGTACACAATCCCTCTCCACAGCCAAATCTGAACTTCCACAATAGTTTGTGGACTGTCAAACTGATACTGCTCTAAAATGCAAGAAATGCCAGAGATTAAACAGGATTAATCGAAACAGCAAAAATAATGATAAAATAGATGGCAAAAGTTACAAAAAGTAGGTACGAAGAAAGTTTGCAAAGGTTACTGAAGATTAGTTAAGGGTTGTACTTTAGTCAAAACTGTTTTTAGTAAAACATAAATGGAACAAAGCTGCAGAATCACAGATGCACAGACATAGGTTAAGAGTTGGGAACACATAAACAAAAGGGCAAAGTCTGGAATGCAGATAGTATGGATCAGGTAGGCCATAATCAGTGAAGATAAAGAAGGCCTGGGCAAATACAAATACAAAGAGCACACAAGTGATATATAAATTGTGGGAAATCAGTAAACTACCATTGGGACATCTGTGAATTGATCATAAAGAATTTAATACATAACCTGTTATGAAAACTAGAAGCCTACAGGACTTTGCAGAGTGCAATGTGAGACTGATAAGGCTGATTCTCCTTTCATTCACTCGAATAAACAATTGTAACATGTACCGCAATTTCTTGGTAGATGTCAAGCTAAAAGATAATGATCAAAACCAATATATAAATAATTACACTTAAGTTGAGAGGAATAAATAGGTGGCGAGCAATGTGGATTCCTGGAACGTGTTTGTGGTGATAATATTGTGGAAAATAACAAAATGGTGGATAGGTTGAATAATTACATAACATCATAATTGACTGTAGATGAAGCCTATGGAATCATAGAATCCCTATGGTGTGGAAGCAAGCCAGTTGGCCATTTGAGTCCACACCAACCCTCCAAAGAACATCCCATCCAGACCCAACTCGTCGCTATCACCTTGCATATCCCATGGCTAATCCACCTAGACCGCACATCTTTGAACTGTGGGAAGAAACCAGAGAACATGAAGGAAACGTATGCAGACACAGGGAGAATGTGCAAACTCCACACAGACAGCCGCTGAAGGCTGGAATCGAACATAGATCCCTGGCACTGTGAGGCAGCAGTGCTAACCACTGAGTCACAGTGACGCAGGAAAGGGTTGTCAAGCTGGATCCTGATGCTGGATGTCCAGAAACCACCAACATGGGTCTGGCAGGTAGAGGGCAGTCTAAGTACCATTCCAAGGTTCTTCATCACTCGAGCTCCCTGTTGTGTGGATGGGCCAACAGCCTAGGTGATAGTTAGAGTAAAGACTGTAATAGAGCAAATGAGGTCACAACTAGCTCAGAGTCTCAAGAGGGATGTCCTGAATTCCTAATGACACTGTACTGGGCTGCCCCTTTTCTCTTCTGCAGCAGCTACTTACAACTAGGCTTTGAATCACTGAATGTCCCTCCCTCATCCAGTTTGAGTTCTAGCGTCTTCCTCTCTTTCTTCCAGATAACTCCTCTCTCTAAGGGTTACAGTGACAGAGAGAGTGCACAACAATATCCAGCTCACTTCAGTGCAGGACATTATCTGTCCTTGATAACTCAATAAAGGCTTTTCTATTTGGCCTCTCCCAGGGTTTACAACATATCTCTGACCTCCTTTCTCATTTCTCTTCCCTAATGATCTTCTCTTGGGAAATAAGGCAGGGCAAGCGACTGAAGTGTTAGTGGGGGATTGGGACCAGTGTTCATAATTCTATTACGTTTAAAATAGTTAAAGTTCTTAATTTGAGTAAGGCAAAATTTGACAGTACAAGACAGTAACTTTCAAAAGTTGATTGGAATAGACTGTTTGCAAATAAAGGGACAACTGGCAAGTGGGAGGCTTTCAAAACTGAGATAATGAGAGTTCAGAGGCATTATGTCCCTATTAGAGTGAAGGGTAAGGCTGGTAAGATTAGGGAACAACGGATGAATAAAGATTTTGAGGCTGTGGTTTAGAATAAGAAAGAGCCCCATTTCACATTCAGACAACTGGGATTAACTAAATCTTTTGAAGAGTATAAGGGGTGTATGAGTATTCTTAAATAGGGAAGTTGGGAGGGCGAAAAGGGATATGAGACAGCCTTGGCAGATAAGGATAAGGATAATCCAAAGAGAACCTAGAAGTACATCAAGAGAAAGGGACCAACTAGAGAGAGAGTAGGACCACTTAGAGATCAAATAAGTCATCATGTGTGCACCTTTGGGGATGGGAAAGATAATATAAACAAATATTTTGCAACAGTTTTATTGTGAAGAAAGAACGCGAGGCTAGAGAACTCAAAGAAATTAATATTGATGTCAGAAGTTCTGAGGAAAGAACTGGGCCCAAAATGTTAATTTTGATTTCTCTTCACAGATGCTGCCAGACCTGCTGAGCTTTTCCAGCAACTTCTGTTTTGTTTCTGATTTAAAGCATCCACAATACATTTGGTTTTTATTTGAAGAGAGAAGGACTAATTAGGGGTAGTCAGCATGATTTTGTGTGTGGGAGATGGTGCCTCACAAACCTATTTGGGCTTTCTGAAAATGTAGCCAAAAATATTGATGAGGACAGAATAGTCGACATTATCCTCATGAACTTTAGTAAAGCCTTTGACAATGTTCCACATGGTAGACTAATTAATAAAGTTAGATCACTGGGGATTCAGGGATTGGATTGCCAATTGGATGGAATATTGGTTTGATGGTAGGAGGCAATAAGAGGTAGTGGAGGGTTGTTTTTTGGATTGGAGGCCTATGACAGGAGGTGTTCCACAGGATTGGTGCTCGGTCCACTTTTGTTCATCATTTATATAAATGATTTGGTTGAGAATACTGGAAGCATGGTTAGCAATTTTGTGGATTACAACAAAATTGGTGGTATAGTCAACAATGAAGATTACCTAAGATTACAAAGGGATCTTGATCAATAGGGCAAATGGGCTGAGGAGTGGCCGATGGAGTTTAACTTGGACAAATATGAGGTATTATGTTTTGGTAAAACAAACAAGAACAATGTAGGGTCATGTATAATGTTGTCAAACAGAGAGACCTAGGGGTTCAGGTACATAGTTCTTTCAACGTTGCATCAAAGATAGACAAGGAGGTTAAGAAACTGTTTAGGTATGGTTACCTTTATTGCTCAGATCATTGACTATAAATGTTGGAGAAAGTGAGGACTTCAGATGTTGGGGATCAGAGCTTAAAAATGTGTTACTGGGAAAGCGCAGCAGGTCAGGCAGCATCAAAGGAGAAGGAGAATCGACTTTTTGGGCATAAGCCCTTCTTCAGGAATATAAAAGTTGGGTCATGTTGAGGTCATATAGGACTTTGGTGAGGCCACTTTTGGAGTACTGTGTGCAGTTCTGGGTTGCCCTGTAGTATGAAGGATTTTATTAAATTGGAAAGGATTCAGAAAAGAATTCACCAGGAAGCTGATGGGATTGGAGTGTTTGAGATATAAGGAGAGGCTGGGTAAGCTGGGGTGTTTTTCATTGGAGCATAGAGATTGACAGGTGACCTTATAGAGATTTATAAAATCATGAGGGGCATAGATAAGGTGAATAGCAAAGGTCTTTTCCATAGGGAGGATAAGTTCAAAACAAGGGTGCATATTTTTAAGGTGAGAGAAGAAAGACTTAAAATGGACCCAAGGTGCAACTTTTTCACACAGAAGGTGGTTCGTATATGGAATGAACTTCGAGAGGAAGTGTTAGATGCAAATACAGTTACAATTATGAGAACACTTTTGGATAAGTACAAGTATAGGAAAGGTTTAGAGGGATATGGGCCAAATGCTGGGACTAGTTTAGTTTGGGAAATCTCGTTGGCATTGTCACGTTATATCTGTTGTGTGCTGTATGACTGTGTCTCTATGTCAGAAATCTGAAAAGAAGCAAATATTGAATCTGAAACTAACTCACCAAAAATAGTATCACCAAAATTCCAATAATGAAGAAAATAATGGCACTAAATTATATTAAAACTCCAGGACCAGGCAATTTCTATCCAAGGGTTTTAATGGAATGCAACGAGAACATTATTAATGCCTTAATTATACATTCGCAAATTCTCCTGATTTGGAAACCATTTCTTCAGATTGCAAAATTTAGTGTCACTCTGCTATTCAAGAAAGGTAACAGGAAAATGAGGAAATTGTGGATCATTTAGATATCTGTTGTTGGGAAATTGCTGGAATCTACAGTCGAGGATTGGAGATTGAACCCCTTCAGCTGCTCAGAAAAAACAACATGGATCTTTAAAGGATTGGTTGTACCTGACAAATCTGACTGCATATTTTGAAGAGGTAGCTAAGGTAGTGGACAGGAGAATGTCCATAGGTATTAATTAAATGGACTTCTAGAGGCAACAGGAAAACACCTCATATGCGATTGTGAGCTAAAGCTAAAGCTGAAGGCAAATCATTGACCTCTGTAAGAAATTGGCTGAGTGTCGAGAGATAAAGAATGGGGATAATGGGCAGTTTCTGTGAGTGACAGTATGAGACCAGTTGTATCCTGCAAGGAACTATATTGAGGTGTCAGGTATTCACTGCCTTTACTAATGAGGTGGATTATAGAAAGCCACATATCCAAATTTGCCAACTTCACACGACATTGGTATTGTGAGCACAACAGATGAATGCATAAATGTTGAGATATTTAGTAAAGAGGCAAAGTCTGTGTCAAATAGACAGCAATGTAAGCAAATGTGAGGTTATTCACTTTGAAACAAAGAAGGATAAAATTGTACTTCCAATATAATAAAAAGCTACAAACTATAGAGATTTAAATCATGAAGTTATCATGAACAGGTATATAAAGTTATCAAATTGAATAGAATACTCACCTTTAAATCTGAAATATAAGGAGCTAGAAGCCATCCTTCCATTGTATAAAGCCTTGGGACATAATCTGAACTATTGGTGAAAGGCTCTGAGCAGCACACTGTAGGAAGGGATTATTGGCTTTGTAGGTTGTCCAGAATAATCCCTGGACTCAAGAGTTTAAATTGTCAGGAAAGATCCACAAACTTGGATTGTACTTTCTGGATTGGGAAGGCCAAGCAGTGATTTGATTGAAGTTGTCAAGATATTGAGTGGAACAATCAAAGTTGATAAAGAGAAATTATTGCCCCGGATATTCTAATTAAGGTCAGAAACTCTATTTCTGGATTAAATTTAACTTCATACATCATTCAATGCTGGACATTTTTGGGTTGGGTTGGTGTCAGGTGGAAGTCTTTTTTAATTCACCCTTGGGATCTGGGCTAACTGGCTGGCCAGCATTTATTGCTTATCCCTAGATGTCCTTGAGAACGTGGTGGTGAGCTGCAGTCCACATGCTGCAGGTTGACCCATGATGCCGGGGGAGGGAATTCTAAGACTTTGACCGAGTAACAATAAAGGAACAACAATATATTTTCAAGTCAGGATGGTGAGTGGCTTGGATAGGAATTTGTAGATGATTGTGTTCCCATGTATCTACTGCCCTTATCTTTCTAGGTGGAAATGGTCATGGGTTTGGAAGGTGCTACCAAAGGATCTTTAGCGAATTTCTACAGTGCATCTTGTAGATAGTACATGTTGCTGCTACTGAGTGTCAGTGTTAGAGGAAGTGGATGTTTGTTGGTATGGTGCCAATCAAGTGGGGCTGCTTTGTTCTGGAAAGTGTCAACCTTCTTGAGTGTTATTGGAACTGTATCCAGCCAGGCAAGTAGGGAATATTCTATCACACTCTTGATTTGTGCCTTTAGAGGATGGATAGGTTTTGGGGAGTCAGGAAGTGATTTATTCACTGCAGTATTCCTAGCGTTTAACCTGCTCTTCTGGCCACTGTGTTTATGTAGCGAGTCTAGTTGAGTTTCTGGCCAATGTAACTCCCAAAATATTGAAGGTAGCACCACTGGATTTCAATGGGGATGGTTAAATGTGGATAGCTATTGCATGGTATTTCTTTGTTATGACTGTTTCTTGTCACTTATCAGCCCAAGGTGTTGTTAGCTCTAAGGTCTGTCGGAGTAGCAGGTGGGGGTGGTTGTGTCAGTTCCTGGGTAGGAGGAGGCAGGGTCAGACCTTCCTTCAGAGTGTTGATTCAGGATGGCTGTCATCAGATTTGGCTAGGTGTTGGTCTTGGGTCCAATTGAGGGTATGGTTTACCATGTCTGAGAGGTGGGAGAGGGTGTCACATCTGGCAGGATAGGGAGGGGTTAAGCCTGGTGGGAGGAGGGTCAGACCAGTAAGGAATGCAGGAGGTTGAGCTTGCAATTTTTTTAAGGAATAAGGGGAGTCCTACTTGCCCAGGGGATAGGTGGAGGGTGGCTGGGGGCAATGGCAAATGAGAGTATTCGCTTAATACCTACGTAGGAACTCTTTGGAGAGTTCCAAATACAGAGGAACATTTCCATTGGAAAACTCAATTTATTAGACTATTTCCACAGTGTCAGCCCAGTTGGGGGTTCCTCATAGTCCCAATGCACAAATCTAGAACAACGATCTTGAAGTCAGACTACTTGGGCCACTTTTACTCATTGATGCATCTTGGAATATTGAGCCAGACTATTCAGCAATATTCAGCATTATGAAACATTTCTATACAAAAAAGGTGACAGAACTTTGGAATTCTCTTTTACACATATCAGCTTGTGAGATAAAGTGCTGAATGTTCCCAGAAAGTGGCAAAGGATTGTTTTGCTGAGTTTCATGGATGACTATGCTTTATGTAATTGCATGGGCTTTTGTGCTCAATTATCCCAAACTCACCTCATTAACTAGATATTATGCCCCTATAGTGCCCCTCTGGTCTGATGTTAGCTCCATTCTCCCACTTGCTGAGGTACTTGCCACTGCCAGGACATTCCATGGTTCCTGGTGTCAGCATCATACTTAAAAGGCATTGTACACCTGGTCAAGTGTTTGCAGTCTGGAGCTGCCCTGCATGGTTTGTGGCATTTGTCCCAGACATTGCAAATAAGAGGAAATGGCCATGCTATTTTGTGCACAGGGACTTGGAGGTCCTGGTGGATAGGATAGTACAGAGGAGGGCTGTTCTCCTCCCCCAGGATCAGTGGCAGAGGATATGATATCAGAACCAGTGAACTTGGTCTGAAGTTGCCACCCAGGTCAGTGCGATGTCAATGGTCTGAAGAAGTGCCCAACAATGCTTCAAGAAGGTCAATATCCTTCTTTGCTCACCAGAGTAGCTGCCATTATATTCTCTGCACTACCTAATTCACTCCAATCTCTGCTACTGCACCCATCTCCAAGCAAGGCTCATTCTTTTCCTCTTTCACTATCACATAGTATAAGTTCCATCACTTGCTCTTTTCTGACAATTCCCACAGTTTATGAATCCTATATGGCCTTTTAATCTTCTATTCATTCACTTGAGACAGCTCACAATTTTTTCCCAATCAGCACCAGCAGTTATAATTGTGACTGTTTTGTCATGTCATTCAAACTCACCCTTTATCTAATTCCAGGAGAAATCAGCCCACAATAGGGCCAACAGAGTTAAGACAGTTGGTGAGAAACCTGACATTTGGCTCCTCACCCCTATATATGGAGAGGATCCTGACCGTGACAGAAATGTTGACTGACTCTGTCCAAGGCTCCAGTCTAATAGTGGACAAAGCCCTTGATTAACTGTATTGGAACTCCATAACTGATGACAGACCCTTTAACTTGGCAGAGGACTATTATTCTTTAGCTTTGAGACACATCCATTTACTTGATGCATTTGCAGTGCATTTGTCACACAGACCTCTGACACATGTTGCAGGCATGACATTGAGAGGAAGGTGCCATACATTCTACCTTGAATGATGACTGCTGACAACCATGACAAGATACCTGGCTCTCTGTTTGTGCTAAAAGACAAATCTAGGAAAACGTATACACATCTCTGAACTGTGGCTGACATTGTAAGACCATAAAATTTTGTAGCAGAAGTATTCAGCCTTTTCAGTCTGTTTGCCATTCAATGAAATCATGGCTAATTTGATAACCCTCAACTCCATTTTTCTGACTTCCCCATAACCCTTGATTCCCTTGAATAAAAATCAGTTTATTTCAGTCTTGAATAAACTTAAATGAACCTCAACAGCTCTCTAGGTAAAAGATTTCACAGATTCAGTACCCTCCAAGAGAAGAAATTCCACCTCAGCTCTGTGACCACTCATCTGAGATTATGTCTTCTAGAGCTAGCCTCTTGCACCTCCCAGCATCCATCATACGTCCCCTAAGAATCTTTTATGTCTTAATAGGTCACCTCCCATTCTTTTAAATTCCAGTGAGTACAGACCCAACCTACTCAACCCCTCCTCCTCCATACCTGGTATCAGACATTTGAGCCTTCTCTGGACTAGTTCCAATGTTAGCATAGCTTTCCTTAGATATGAAGTCTAAAACTGCCCACAGCTCCAGCTGTGGTCTCATAAGTGCCTTGAATAGCAAAACCTCCCAAATTTTATACTCCATTCCCATTGAAGTAAAAGTCAACTCTCCAATAGCCTTCCTAGCTACCAAATGAAATTTGTTGCTGCTTTTTTTGTTATTCATGGATGAAGACTCCAAAATCCTTCTGTTATGTAGCTTTCAGCAGTCTTTCTCATTTAAATAACATTCACCTCCGCTATGCTTCCTGCCAAAGTGTATAGCATCACATTTTCCCTCATTAAACTCCATCTGTCAAGTCCTTGCCCATTTACTTAACCTGTCTGTATCTCTCTGTGCTCTTTATGTGATGCTCACTATTTGGCTTCCCAACTCTTTTGTGTCATCTACAAACTTGGTGATAGTACATTCACTTTCCACATCCAAATGAATAATATATTGTAAATAATTTTGGTCCTAGTACCGATCCCTGTGACTCTTGACTAGTTACAGGTTACCATCCTGAAATTGTGCCCCTATTCTCAACTCTCCATCTTCTATTACTCAGCCAATCCTCTATTCATGCTAATATCCTACCTGCAACACCATGAATCCTTAACTTATTAAGTAGCTTAATGTGTAATACTTTATTAAAAGCCTTCTGAACATGCAAATATGTAACATTCACTACTTCCCCTTTATCTATCTTGCTTGTTACCTCCTCAAATAATTTAGTAAATTTGTCAGGCATGATTTTCTCCTTCATGAGGCCATGCTGATTCTGCTCCATCATATTATGTATTTCCAAATGCATCCTGTAAAATAGACCCGAACATTTTCCCAATAACTGAACCAAAGCTAGTTGGCCTACAGTATATTGTTTTTGTCTCCTCTTTTCAAATAAAAGGGAGAAAATCAAAAAAGCAAGGCAATTGTGTCCAGACAGAAGGAAAGTGAGTGCCCGCTAAGTGAATGAGCAAGCAGCCCTGACATGCTCCCTGATCCAGTCTATGAGCTGGTGCCAATCCTTAGATGAAAAGGTTCCTTGCAACAGCATTTTATTGAAAGGTGCTGGCGTCTCCAAATTTCAGCATTGAAATGCAGAGCTGTACTGTAAGCACATTAGGGATGTGCCATGGTGATACAGAGAGGAGTGCATGTTGGTTGCTAATGTCGATGGTTGAGAGGGTACAGTCACTGCCCATGGAATATTCTGTGAGATACTGGTGCCTGGAGTCCAAGATGGAGTTCTAGAGAGCAAAGAGGTGAGCTGGAGTAGTAACGTAACTTCTCTGACTTTTGTTGGAATTGGCTGCAGTCTAGTTTCTATCCAGCGAGTGGGAGAATGGGGGACTGCATATTAATGATGTAAGATTAAATATTAAAGCAGGTGATAGTGAGTGACAATCCATGCTAATTGGCCTCTTGCTGCTAGCAAGAATCTCATCTCGATATTCAGTACTTAGTTGGAAAATGCAACTTTTTTGATCTCTACATGAAAAAGGACCTCACTTGATATCTCACTCAATTTTCTCAAATTTATTGCTATTCGGAGGTCATGAAGATTCTGCCCAATATGTCACTTTAAAATTGAGATCAACAGATTTTTGTCAGTCATTGGGATTAAAGGATGCTGGCAAAGGTGGGTCACTACGAGTTAGCAATTCATGCATGAGCTTATTGAAAGGCAGAATAGGCTTGAGGGGATAAATTGCTTCTGTTCCAATGCGTACTGTTGTTATTGGCATTTCACAGAGTGTGTCAGGATTTGCTTTTTTTAATCTCCAGTCATGCATCAAGTAACAAGATCAGTCAGTTGTGAAATCACTTTTGTGCCCTTGAAATTTCAAAAATTCAAAACAAAATGCAACAAGAATTTTCAACATTTTTGTTGTACACTTCACTGAAACTAATTAGTTTTGTCAACTGTAATCAATTTTCTAATTTGGGTTCATGGACGGTGGGTGTTACAGGCTAGGCCAGCATTTCCAGCACGCCTGCAGGTGTCCTTGTGAGGGTGGTGGTGAGCTGCCTTGTTGAACTGTTGCAGTCTTGGTCCTGAGATGATTGGTCTCCAAAAATCACAATAATTCTCTCTGGTGCTAGATAAGACACCACAAGAGCTTTCCACTCGAAATCCACCTATTCATTTCTACCAGGACACTTTGATACCATACTGAATCAAATGCTGCTTTGATGTCAAGGGCAGTTAGTTTTACTTCCCCACTGGAATTTAATTCTTTTATTCAGATTGGTTCAAGACTGGAATGAAGACCCAAGCTAAACGGTTCCAGTTTAACCAAACTAAACATTGATAGTTAGTTATTGTCAATTAATTGCTACTTGATAGCTCTATTGACAATATTTTTCATGACTTCCCTGATGGTTGAGAGCGGACTGATGGAGTTGCAGTGGATGGATTGAATCTGTCCTTTTTTTTGGAAAGGACACTCCTGGGCAATTAGTTCCCTTGTTCAGTAGATGTCAGTAAGGTGGAAAACTATTATTCATGATGCTGGAATTTTAGTAGCAAATCAAAGTTGATGATTCACTTTGAACTGTAGGTATCTGAAAATGTCTCAGTCTTAATTGTCTCTTGCACTTTGGTGTTGTGTTTATTTATCGAGTCCCCACCGCCTGTTAATTGTTTAATTGTCCACCAGCATTTACAATTGGTTATGACAAGACAGCAGAGCTTTGAACTGATCCAGTGGCTTGGGATTCCTCTCCTGACATCCCCAGTAGTACCCTTCCACCGACACTCTCATTCGTCTGGCCGAACTGGTCCTCACCCTTAACAATTTCTCCTTTGAATCCTCCCACTTCATCCAGACCAACGGGGTAGCCATGGGCACCCATATGGGCCCCAGCTATGCCTGTCTCTTTGTTGGCTATGTAGAACAGTCCATCTTCCGTAGTTACACCAACACCACTCCCCACCTCTTCCTCCGCTACATTGATGACTGTATTGGCACCACCTCGTGCTCCGACGAGAAGGTTGAGCAATTCATCAACTTCACCAACACATTCCACCCTGACCTTAAATTTACCTGGACCATCTCTGACACCTCCCTCCCCTTCCTGGACCTCTCCATCTCTATTAATGACGACCAACTGGATACCGACATTTTTTACAAACCCACAGCTACCTAGATTAGACCTCTTCCTACCCTACCTCCTGAAAAAGTGCCATCCCGTATTCCCAATTCCTCCACCTCCACCGTATCTGCTCCCAGGAGGACCAGTTCCACCACAGAACACACCAGATGGCCTCCTTCTTTAGAGACCGCAATTTCTCTTCCCACATGGTTAAAGATGTCCTCCGATGCATCTCGTCCACATCCCGCACCTCTGCCCTCAGACCCCACCCCTCCAACCATATAAAGGACAGAAAGCCCCTGGTGCTCACCTTCCACCCTACCAACCTTTGCAAAAACCAAATCATCCACCGACATTTCCGCCACCTCCAAACGGTCCCCATCCCTTTCCGCCTTCCACAAAGACTGTTCCCTCTGTGACTACCTCGTCAGGTCCATGCCCCCCTACAACCTACCCTCCCATCTTGGCACCTTCCCCTGCCACCGCAAGAATTGCAAAACCTGTGCCCACACCTCCTCCCTCACCTCTATCCAAGGCCCTAAAGGAGCCTTCCACATCCATCAAAGTTTTACCTGCACATCCACCAATATTATTTATTGTAGTTTTGCTCCCGGTGCGGTCTCCTCTACATTGGGGAGACTGGACGCCTCCTTGCAGAGCGCTTTAGGAAAGTTTCTGGGACACCTGCACCAATTAACCACACCGCCCTGTGGCCCAACATTTCAACTCCCCCTCCCACTCTGCCGAGGACATGGAAGTCCTGGGCCTCCTTCACCACCACTCCCTCACCACCAGACGCCTGGAGGAAGAATGCCTCATCTTCTGCCTTGGAACACTGCAACCCCAGGGCATCAATGTGGACTTCAACAGTTTCCTCATTTACACTTCCCCCACCTCATCCCAGTTCCAACCTTCCAGCTCAGCACTGTCCCTGTGATTTGTCCTACCTGCCTATCTTCTTTTCCACTTATCCACTCCCCCCTCACCCCTCAGACCTCTCACCTTCATCCCCTCCCCCACTCACCTATTGTTCTCTATGTTACTTTCTCCCCACCCCCACCCTCCTCTCACTTATCTCTCCACCCTTCAGGCTCTCTGCCTGTATTCCTGATGAAGGGCTTTTGCCGAAACGTCGATTTTGCTGCACTTTGGATGCTACCTGAACTAGTGTGCTCTTCCAGCACCACTCTAATCTAGACCCTGGTTTCCAGCATCTGCAGTCATTGCTTTTACCTTATTGTTTAATTCTGACTGTAGTATATTTTTCCTGATGTTTCGCCTGTATGTAGTTTTGTATTGCAGCTTCACCAAGTTAACAATTTTATTTTGGGCCTACCTTGTGCTATTCTTGGCATTGTCTCCTGTATGCCTTATTGGAATTGGGCTGGTTCCTGGAATTAATGGTAATGATAGAATTAGGTGAAATGCTCGGTCATCGTTGATTATAGGTAATAACTAGAATACAATTCTGTTGCAGCTCATGACCTATGGATGTTTACCTTATTAGATTAGCATTGAATCTAACCCATTTAGTCATTTGGTGCTGCCAGATAACTCGGCGGAGAATGTGTTCACATGAAATTGGGTTTTGGTTTCTAGAGGGGTAGTATGGTGGTTACCTTCCTGATGAAGGGCTTATGCTCGAAACGTCGAATTCTCTATTCCTGAGATGCTGCCTGGCCTGCTGTGCTTTGACCAGCAACACATTTGCAGCTGTGATCTCCAGCATCTGCAGACCTCATTTTTTACTAGTATGGTGGTTACTCCAACTATATTCATGGACGATTGGGATGCATCTGTGCCAAGTAATTAGTGGGGATGAGATCAAGTAGGTACTGTCTCGTTTTGGTTTTCTCACCACCAGTTACAAGCTAAGTCTCTGGCATATAGGCCCTTCAGGACTTAGTCCCTAGGACTGCCTGTACTCTTCTCACCCCAACTGATTTGAAAAGACAGCCCTGAATGATGTCTGACCAATCTCTTGATCATTCTCTGTGTATTTCCATGACTGAAGCTCCATTAATCTCCTGATTGTTTGCACAGAGCCTACAGGTATGCTCATTGTCTGGCTGCAGTGAGACTGATCCCTGGCCCAAACAAGTGCGAGCAGAGGTCTGGTCATGTTCACGCCTCTAAACTCATCATAACACTGGACTCGACTGACAGCAGCTCCCCCCCGAGACAGGGCTGAGTATTACTCTCCTTCGACTTCGAGGGGTGGCCACTTAGTTGATGTACATGCAGCATGCTTGCTGTTTTGGTTGCTGGCAGGTGCTGTGGGTATAAGATTGATAGAACAATGCCATGAGGCACCATATCTCTCCCTTTGGGCGATCCCTGCTGACAACCATGATGGACTATCCGGCTTTGTGTCTGCATTAAACAGTAAGACAAGACAGAAGATCTGTGGGCCATTAAAGTACAGCTGACGGGAATGTGGTGAGCATCCAGGAAGGTGCTGAATATTAAATGCTAAAACAGCAAATGTGCAGCCCTGAGAAACAGCCTAGTCCAATCTATGAACTGGATGCCTGCCTCTGAACACACAATGTCCTTACAACAGCATTCCAATGACTGTTGCTAGCTTGCTCCAAAGTGCAGCAAGGCACTGCAGACATGTACTGTAAGTGGATCAGAATTGTGCTGTGAACGTACAGTGAAGCTGGTACCAGTCAGATGGACATGGGGTGCATGTGGCTGCTGCTCATGGCATGTATCCAGAAATATTGGTGCTGATGCCCAGGATAGAAATTCAGAGGAGCAAGTGGTGAGCTGGCGTCATTAGGTACCTGAACAGGAATTCTTGGCATTTAGTTTTAATCTGGCGAGTGGTAGAGTAGGAGATTGCACATTAATGATGTGTAATTAAGTATTAATGAGGATGATAATGAGCAATAATTCCCTGTTAATAGGCCTCTCGTCACTCAGAAGGGAGAATCTTGTCTCAAAGGCCAGAACTAAGTTGGAAAATGAGATCTCATGCTTCTGAGTCAAGAAAGGTTCCTTCCAAATTTCTTGCCACAGTCCATATCTTTCAGGGGCTGGGAAGAGTTTTCCTTCTGTGACCATGGCTATAATAGGTTACATATTTTACAAATGACTAAGTTTTCAATTTTCAATTGAACCTCACAAAAAGCGCTGACCTGTCCTTCCTAATTGTATGGAGTCTGAGCAAATGGCTGGCAATCATTCCATTTACTGTTTGGATGGCCTCTGTCACATCTGACATGTAATAGATAGGAAGTCAGCCGTGAGATTTAATTAAGGCTCAGCCTTTAAATTGAACAGGTTTGATTCCATCATAAATAAACCAACTGTTGAAATCCAGGCCACATTCCAAATAATTATAATAGTTTCATATTTTTGCATAGAAAATCCAAAATCAAAAGATATATTTAAGTAGCAAATGCAAAATCTATTATTATCCAAATTTAAACAGGAAAGTCCACTTAAATTAAAGTGCTTGGGACCATGTTTGTAGAATTACAATAATGGAAATTCATGTCATATTTTCTTACTTTTGTATATTTATTGGCTTTCACGAAGAAAGCCCGCATCCTGATCAGATAGTTGACAAGGTGAAAAAGCTGTCTTATCATGTTACATGCAGAATTTTCTTTATCCAACTTTGTTAAATGAAGAGAACAAATTTTTGTTTATTTTTTTCTTTCCACTATAAATCTTTTTGTTTTAAGGATGGTAACGTATTTTAACCCAGTTTTGTTAGCACACTGGAATTGGTCTTATCAACAGGAATAGTTTTAATCAGTGTCTGGTCCTCAACCTGTGAGCAAAATGAGTTATAATCTCTGAGAACAGCTTATAAGTTATACCAAATCATTTAATGGTTTCATCAGAGCACACTAGTCAGTTTCTTAGCAATTTTTAAAAATAAGTCACACATTCTCAAATATGTATATTAATGACTATGCAACTAAATAAACAGAATACATTAGAGTATTTGCAAATCAGCACAATCAGTAGAGGCTTATAATTCAGATTGTGGTTGTGGATAATTATGAAGGGGGCTTGATCCAGATGAATTAAAGGGTGAACAAATGCTATTGATAGCAAGATAACATGAATGGAAATGGCTTTTGATGTATCCCTCGTTTGACTAGAATGCGAACAGGGTTGCATTTTGCAATTGTTTGCATTGATTTGGCTGATTTTTCCCAGAATGAGCTGACATTACTGGTATAAGTGAACAGAAAATTTACTCCATATTTATATTTTCAGCAACTGATCAAAAACACACACTCCACTCTTTGAGTGGCCCTTTTACAAACTTCTTTTCAAATTCCTCCAGTGGAGATGTACAGTATCCATCATGTCATAGCTTTCAAAGAAAATACTGCTGTAAAAGTCATTTCAAGCATGTTATACTGCCAAACATGTAGTGCAAAATACTGTGATTAGCTCAAATAATCATATAGCTGTCAAATGATCAAATATCTGACTGAATCAAAAGTATCAACATGGCATGAACGACTAAAAGAAAAATAAAGTCCTCAAGTTCTGAGTAAGAATCATATTGGACTCGAAATGTTAGCTATCTTTCTCTTTCTGCAAACCCTCTGAATGTCTCCAGCATTCTTTGTTTTTATTGCAAGTTTCCAGCAGCTGCAATAATTTGCTCACGAGCAGCAATGACTATCGAAATAATCATCCAAATTGCTGGATAAGCCCTGGAGAGGGAAAGGAGCAGTTACCGAGGGAAGATATTTAATTAGGGAAAGGGAAACTATGCACTATCAGACAGGAGTTGGGAAGTACAGACTGGGAGCAATTGTTCCACAGAAAGGGCACAGCAGACATGTGGAGGCTATTTAAGGAGCAGTTGTTGAGAGTGATGCATGAATTTGTTCCTCTGAGACAGGTAAGAAGGGGTAAGATTAAGGAACATTGGATGACGAGAACAGAGAAGCTTCTCGTCAAAAGGAAGAAGGCAACAAGTCGGAGGAAGCAAGAATCCAGCACAGCTTTACAGGATTACAGGCTTGCTAGAAAGGAGCTCAACAATGGACTGAGGAGAGCCAGGACAGAGCACAAAGGTTTGGCAAGAGGATTAGGGAGAACCCAAAAGAATAAGAGAATGATTAGGAAGAAGGTAGGGCCAATCAGGGATGGCGGAGGGTACTTGTGCGTGCAGTCTCAACAGATAGGGGAAGTCCTAAATGAGATTTTTGCTTCAGTTTCCACCAAGGAAAGGGATCTTGTTGTGAATGAGAACTTTGAGGAGCTGGGATACAGGCTTGACCAGACCAAGATTGATGAAGTTGGTGTGCTGGAAATTTTGGAAAATATTAAGATTGATAAGTCCCCAGGGCAAGATCAGATTTATCCTAGGCTGCTCTGGGAAGTGAGGAAGGATGTTGCTAAGCCACTGGCCAAGATCTTTGCCTCCTCTCTCTTCATGGTAGTTGTACTGGAGGATTGGAAGAAGGCAAATTTCAAGAAGGGTAATAGGGAAATCCCTGGCAATTACAGACCAGTCAGTCGTACGTCTATGGTCAGCAAAGTTTTGGAAAGAATTCTGACGGATAGGATTTATGACTATTTGGCAAAGCATAGTGTGATTAAAGGCAGTCAGCATGGCTTTGTGAGGAGCAGGTCATGCATCACAATTCTTATTGAGTTCTTCAAGAAGGTGACAAGACAGGTCGATGAAGGTCGAGCAGTGGATGTGGTGTATATGGGCTTCAGCAAGGCATTTCATAAGGTTCCCCATGGTAGGCTCATTCATAAAGTCAGAAAGTATGGGATACAGGGAGATTTGGCTATCTGGATTCAGAATTAGTTGGCTGACAGAAGGCAGAGAGTGGTTGTAGATGGAAAGTATTCTGCCTAGAGGTCAGTGATGGGTGGGGTTCCGCAGGGCTCTGTTCTTGGGCCTCTGCTCCAAATAGTTTTTATAAATGACTTCGATGAGGAGATTGAGGGGTGGATTAGTAAAGTTGGTTGGAGGTGTTGTTGATAGTACCGAGGGCTATTGCAGGCTGTAGCACAACATAAACAGGATGTAGAGCTGGGCTGAGAAATAGTAGATGGAGTACAATCTGGATAAGTGCAAAGTTATGCATTTCGGAAGGTCAAACTCAAATGCTGAATGTAGGATTAAAGATAGGATCCTTGGCAGTATGGAGGAACAGAGGGATCTGGGTGTGCAAGTACATAGATCCCTCAAAGTTGCCACCCAACTGGATTGGGTTGTTAAGTAAGCATAGGGTGTTTAGGTTTTCATTAACAGGGGGATTGAGTTTAAGAGTCGCGAGGTTTTGCTCCAGGTCTACAAGTCCCTGGTGAGACCACACTTGGAATATTGTGTCCAGTTCTGGTCGCCCTACTATAGGAAAGATACAGAGGCTTTGGAGAGGGTGCAAAGAGGGTTTACCAGGATGCTGCCTGGACTGGAGGGCTTGTCTTGTGAAGAAAGGTTGAATAAGCTCAGACTTTTCTCTCTGGAGAGAAGGAGGAAGAAAGGAGACCTGATCGAGGTGTACAAGATAATGAGCGGATTAGATAAGAGTCAATAGCCAGAGACTTTTCCTCAGGGCAGGACTGACTGGTATGAGAGGTCATAGTTTGAAGATATTAGGAGAAAGGTATAGAAGAGACATCAGAGGAAGGTTTTTTACATAGACAGTTGTGAATGCGTGGCATGCATTGCCAGCGGTGGTGATGGAAGCAGAATCATTAGGGACATTTAAGCGACTGCTGGACATGCACATGGATAGCAGTGAGTTGAGAGGTGCATAGGTTAAGTTATAATATTTTACATTAGGATTAAACCTTGGCAAACATCGTGGGCCAAAGGGCTCGTTCTGTATTTTTCTATGTTCTATAAGTATCTTAACACTGACAAGGCCATGTTGTCCAAGCCTATCATCACTGTGTCTGTTATACCCTCTCAAATAACTTAAATGCATCCTGCTGAAATGCATCCATTCTAGATATATGATGACAGATGGTTCATAATAGAACAATGAATGATCCATTTAGAACAGGGGATTAGGTGGATAGAGACAAGATGTTTAAACAAAGCGAGTTCCCCCTTATCAGCAGTTGTGATCCTGGTTAGTCATTTTTATTTTTGAGTGGATTACACAAAAACTGTTCTCATATATAGCTACAATTCTGTGGGAGCCTAATGGTTGAATACATGAGATTCTACTACAAGTATTCAGGGTTTCCAGAGCATTTTGATAGGAATGATAGCACCTGGTCAGTCTCTAGTACAATCCTCTGTAATTGATGTCACAATGTCTGTCTTGACTTGCATTATGCATGTCCAGTGTGCTGCAATTCTGTCATTACTGCAATGTCACCTTCTCTTATATTCGTCTCCTTTTATTTGCTGGTACAAGATCCCTGGAGCCAAGCCATAGCTTCCTCATTTGCTGAGTTTAAGATTAGTCCACCACTTAGTTTGTAGAAGGGCACTTTGTCGTAATGTGCAGAGTAGTTTATGTCTCTCCAAAAGCAATCAGGAGGTTTGTTCTGAATCCCCAGCTATGGCGGTTTGCAGTACAGAGACCCTAGCTTGTCCTAAACCTGTTTGGCAAGGACTACTCTCGCCAAGATAGTTCAATGCCTGCCATTTGACAGATGGGCTTTGTCACAAGCAACTTGTTTGTGACTTCCTGCTTTCCCATTCTTTGATCCAACAGATGTTTCCTGGTAGATCTTGCTCTGGCTTATTGCTCAATATGGGGCCAGGTAGTAGCTGATTGAACATGTCTCAGTAAATAAAGTGCAGCACAGATGGTTTCAAACCCAGTTTATGGGATTTTCTCAGTTAGTGGATGTATGGGGGAATGATTTTGCAAGCATAGCAACCCAGGTGAGGGTTCCGCTATGATGCAAATTGTTGCATTCAACTGAAGATGTTGAATGTATGATGGTGGATATGTACACACAACTCGGCTGTGGACAATGATAGGACAAGTGAGGTGGTCCAAAGTGTTGAGGCTGCAGTGCCCCATGTAGACCCAGCAAGTTTGCTTATTTAGTTGCTTCCTGTATTGACCTTTGCTTTTTATTCCTGGAAGGACAACGTCCTCTGTAGACTTGCTTCCAATTATATTGATTTGGGAACATACTTTAGTCTCTGACCATCCATGTGGATATGTAATCATTTTCTGGCAAGGGTATTGTGGAGGTTGAAAACACTAGATATGGATCGAGAGGGAATTAATGTGAGATAGTATGTGCTGTAATGATGTCAATCCAGCAACTTTTCAATATCTCTGTTTAGGATCTGGTCCAAGAAGAAGGAGGATGGCATTTGGGTATTTTAACAGTTGTCATCAGTCGTAGGTGAACTTGCGAGACATGGTTGTTGGTAGATCATTTATGTGTGTTGAACAATATTAGGGCTTGTACCATTGTTCCCTGTAATTTCTATTGCTCTTCAAGGTCCATGTGTGACAGCAGCTTCTGGAATGAAAGGTATTAATCAGCGTACCGATCAGCATGGACCTTCACAGTAATAGCAGCTTGAGAGGGAACATTGGCTAGCATTGGCCACTGTGATAGTCCATTGGCCAGTCTTCTTGCTCATTTCCCTTGTCCAAAATGGGCTTGAATCCTTGTGCTGTAAAGGAATGCTTCATGCTTTTCCAACTGTCCTGACCCAGGTTGGAAGCAATTTAGGTAGTTTTGGGAACCAATGAGCCACACTTCATAACCAGTTGTGAGGTCCAGTGGGACTATGCCTATGTTCAACTTTTTGAAGCCATTTTGATAAGAATCAGAACTTGATCACACGTGTCATACACATTAGAGAAACCAGCTTAGTCAACATTAAGGATGGTCTGTATATGTGCACATATGTCTTGCAGAATTATGTACATCTTGTAGATATACATCTCAGACATCTTGTAGAACACAGAAAGTAGTGAAACTGGTCAATAGTTGGCTGCCCACACAAGATTATTTCTGAATTTTAGGATCCAAATGACTTCTGCCAAATGCTAAACCTTTGGGAATGCACTTGAGCTGAACTGATTATTCTTGTACCAACTGAGTCGGACAGGCACACACAAGGGGCCAGTTGTTTAAGGAATTCTGATATAATCTTGCTAAATATTGTTGCTTTACCACATTTCTGACTGTTTAATGCTTTCCCAGTTCTGTGATCTTGAAGGAATCAGGCCCACCATACTCTTCATCTTGCTGCTTTTTTTTCAGTTAAGTACAGGTGATACATTTTATTTGCTTTTCCATTGGAGTCCTTGGTCCATGGTCCTTGGTACGCTTTACCTGTCAATAACCGATGTATTCAAGGAAGTGGTTTGGCTCAGTTGTCTGGATTGCTGGTTTACACAGCAGTGTGATACCAACAGTGTGGGTTCACTTCCCATCACTAGTTTGAGGTTACCATGAATTACTCTCCTTCTCAACCTCATCCCTCACTTATTATCTGGTGGCCCTCAGGTTGAACCATCACCAGTTGCTTCTCTCAAAATGAGAGCAGCCCCCAAGGTCTGGCAAGATTATGGCGATACAACAACCTATCTGAGAATTAGATAAGTACTTTTGTGATGCCTTCCATTTTGCATGTCTACCAGCCCAACTGCATCCCATTCTTTGACAGTGTGTTACTACGAAAGGAATATGAATCATCCTGATGTCGCAAACCATCTCATCAAGATACAATTTACTATCTCTTGACAATGACTATTCATTGAATCAAATATCAACTGCCTCTGATGTCAGTATTAAGTACCACCCCCAATAGAAAACTCTTCAAAGTCAGTCACCTCTGTTCTAAAACTAAACTAACCACCACACTGATGTGAATAATCGACTGTTGATAATCCAAGGTGGAGGATGGGAAAAATTATGGCTGTAAGAGCTGCTCCTTTTTTTGAGATATTTTAGGTGTTGGAGATGATTTCTTCAAATTCCAGAAGCAGCAATTATTGCTTTATAAGCTGTTGCATTGTTTTGGGATCTTGGGGAAAAAGGATCAAAATGACAGTACTTTAAAAAGGATGAAGACAGACAAAGGGTAGCAGCCACGTGGTCACTGAGGGAGAAAGAGAAAGAAACCCATATTGCTGACTGACACAGTGAATCTGCAGTTACTGCCTTTGTGGTTTGAGTTCATGTATCTTGGAAAAATTAACAAACAATGAAATTCACAGCTGACCTTGGAGGAACCTGTTTGGGACAGCTCACACCACAGGAACAGATAAGTGCATAGTTTTTAAGTGAAACCTTTCTATAAGTCTACGGTAGTTAGTACAGTTGGTTCCTCCTTGATCATATGTTTTATTGGTCTCTTGATTAAACTTTAAAAATATAAGTCATAAGTATTAAGTTAGCCTGGAGCAGTATTTTTTAGAGCAATAAGACAGCATTATTTTCTGGGTCAGTAGATTGTGAAGGAGCAAAGATGGCCTTGAACAGAGGGATATGCTCTTCTTGTTGGATGCGGGAGTTTAGGGAGAGAATCCATGTTACTGACGATTGTGTCTGCAGGAAATGTCTTTGGTTGCAAATCCTATCAGATTGCATAGATCAGTTGGAGGGCAGTTAGAGGCTATGAAGAATTTACAAGAGCCAGGGGGTATGATGGATGATAGTTACAGGCAGGAAGAAAAGCCACAGATACAGTCCGATAGATCATTTAACTCCAGGAAAAGTAGCAGGCATAGGTAGATAGTGCAGGAGTCTCCTGTGCCTATCCACATCTCATATAAGTATGCTGTTTTGGAAAATGTAGGGGGTGATGGACTCTCAGGGGAGTAGCACAAACAACCAAATTTCTGGTATTGAGACTGGTTCTAACAATAATGAGGGAAATGTCAGGTTCCAAGAAATCAATTGTGATAGAGGACTCTGTAGTCAGAAGCACAGACAGACATTTTTGCGGACCCCAGCTGCAAAAAATCAGAATGGTATCTTGCCTTTCTGGTGTCAGGATCAAGGATGTCTTATAGAGAGTGCAGAATATTCCCAAAGGGAAAGGGACCAGTAGGAGGTCATTGCAACTAATGATATAGGAAGGGAAAAGAATGACATTCTGAAGGGAGAATGTAGAAAGTTAGGCAGGAATTTAAAAAGGAGGTCCTCAAGAGTAGTAATATCTGGATTACTCCCAGTGTTACGAGCTAGGGAGAGGAGGAATAGGGGGATAGAGCAGATGAATGCATGGATGAGGAGCTGGTGCAGGGAAGAATGGTTTACATTTTTGGATCACTGGAATCTCTTCTGGTGTAGAAGTGACCTCTACAAGAAGGACGGATTGCACCTGAATTGGAAGGGGACTAATATACTCACAGGGAGATTTGCTAGAGCTGCCCAGGAGGATTGAAACTAATAAGTTTGGGGATGTTGGGGGGGGAAGTTGTGCGGTGGGACCCTGGGGAATAGTGACGAAAGACATCAACCTAAGACTGGTTCGGTCGGGCAAAAGAGCAAGTCAAACTGTCAGGGCAGGCAGGAACAAAGCAGAGAACAAGGTAGGATTGATCAATTAAACTGCATTTATTTCAATGCTAGAAGCCTAACAGGGAAGGCAGATGAACTCAGGACATGGTAGAGAACATGGGACTGGGATATCATAGTGATAACTGAAACGTGGATCAGGGATGGGCAGGACTGACAGCTTAATGTTGCAGGATGCAAATGCTATAAGAAGGATAGAAAGGAGGACAAGAGAGGAGAGGGAGTGATATTTTTGTTAAGGGATAGCATTACAGCTATACTGAGGGAGGATATTCCTGGGAACACATTCAGGGATGTTATTTGGTTGGAACTGAGAAATAAGAAAGGGATGATCACCTTATTGGGATTGTATTATAGCCCCCCAAATAGTCAGTGGGAAATTGAGAAACAAACTTGTTAGGAGATTTCAATTATCTGTAAGAATAATAGGGTGGTTATGGTAGGGGATTTTAATTTTTCAAACATAGACTGGACTGCCGCAGTGTTGAGGGTTTAGATGGAGAGGAATTTGTTAAGTGTGTACAAGAAAATTTTCTGATTCAGTATGTGGATGTACCGACTAGAGAAGGTGCAAAACTTGACCTACTCTTGGGAAATAAGACAGGGATGTCAGTGGGGGAGCACTTTGGGGCCAGCGATCATAATTATATTCATTTTAAAATCGTGATGGAAAGGATAGACTGGATCTAAAAGTTGAAGCTCTAAATTGGAGGAAGGCTAATTTTGATGGTATTGGATAAGAATTTTCAAAAGCGAATTGAGGGCAGATGTTTTCAGGTAAAGGGATGGCTGGAAAATGGGAAGCCTTTAAAAATAAGATAACAAGAGTCGAGAGACAGTATATTCCTGTTAGGGTGAAAGGAAAGGCTGGTAGGTGTAGGGAAAGCTAGATGACTAGACAGTTGAGGTTTTGGTTCAGAAAAGAAAGGAAGCATATGTCAGATAGAGACAGGATAGATCAAGTGAATCCTTAGAAGAGTATAAAGACAGCAGGAGTATACTTAAGAGCGAAATCAGCAGTGCAAAAAGGGGACATGAGATAGCTTTGGAAAATAGGGTTCAGGAGAATCCAAAGGGTACTTATAAATATATTAAAGACAGTGGGGTAACTAGAGAATGAATAGGACCCCTCAAAGATCAGCAAGGCAGCCTTTGTGTGGAGCCACAGGAGATGGGAGAGATACTAAATAAGTATTTTGCGTCAGTGTTTGTGTGGAGAAAGACATGGAAGATACAGAATATGGGAAAATAGATGGTGACATCTTGAAAAATGTCCATATTACAGAGGAGGTGGTGCTGGAGGTCTTTAAAGTGCATACAAGTGGATAAATCCCCAGGACCTGATCAGGGATATCTGAGAATTCTGTGGAAGCTGGGAAAGTGATTGCTGGGACCTTTGCTGAGATATTTGTATCATCGATAGTTACAGGTAAGCTGCAGGAGTCAGGAGGTTGGCTAATGTGGTGCCACTATTTAAGAAAGGTGGTAAGGAAAAGCCAGTGAACTATAGACCAGTGAGCCTGACATTGGTGGTGGGCAAGTTGTTGGAGGGAATCCTGAGGGACAGGATTTACATGTATTTGGAAAGGCAAGGACTGATTAGGATAGTCAACATGGCTTTGTGGAAATCATGTCTCAAGAACTTGATTGAGTTTTTTTTGAAGTAGTAACAAAGAGGCTTAGTGAGGGCAATGTCATTGACGTGACTTCTGTGGACTTCAGTAAGGCACTCGACAAGGTTCCCCATGGGAGACGAGTTAGCAAGGTTAGATCTCATGGAGATCTAACAGGGAGAACTAGCCATTTGGATACAGAATTGGCTCAAAGGTGGATGACAGAGGGTGGTGGTGGTGAGTTGCTTTTCAGACTGGAGGCCTGTGACCAGTGGTATACACAAGGATCAGTGCTGGATCCACTGCTTTTTGTCATTTATATAGATTATTTGAATGTGAATATGGAAGTTTAGTTAGTAAGTTTGCACATGACACCAAAATTAGAAGTATAATGGACAGAGAAGAAGGTTACCTCAGATTACAACAGGATCTTGATCAGATGGGCCAATGGGCAATGAGTGGCAGATGGAGTTTAATTTAGATAAATGTGAAGGACTGCATTTTGGAATAGTAAATCAGAGCAGGACTTATACACTTCATGGTAAGGTCCTGGGCAGTGTTGCTGAAGTGCAGGGTCATTGTTCCTTGAAAGTAGAGTTGCAAGTAGATAGGATAGTGAAGAAGGCATTTGGTATGCTTTCCTTTATTGGACGCAGCATTGAGTATAGGAGTATGGAGGTCATGTTGCAGCTGTACAGGACATTGGTTAGGCCACTTTTGAAATATTGTGCGCAATTCTGGTCTCCATCCTATCGGAAAGATGTTGTGAAACATGAAAGGGTTCAGAAAAGATGTACAAGGATGTTGGCAGGGTTGGAGGATTTGAGGTATAGGCAGAGGTTGAGTAGGCTGGGGCTGTTTTCCCTGGAGCATTGGAGGCTGATGGATAACTTTATAGAAGTTTATAAAATCATGAGGGGCGTGGATAGGATAAATAGACAAGGTCTTTTCCCTGGGATGGGAGATTCCAGAACTATAGGGCATAGGTTTATGGTGAGAGGGGAAAGATATTAAAGGGACTTAAGAAGCAACTTTTTCACACAGAGGGTGGTACGTGTATAAAATGAGCTGCTAGAGGAAGTGGTGGAGGCTGGTACAATTACAGCATTTAAAAGGCAACTGGATGGGTATATGAATTGGAAGGGTTTAGAGGGATATGGGCCAAATGCTGGCAATTGATACTAGATTGGGTTAGGGTATCTGGTCAGCGTGGATGAGTTGGACTGAAGGGTGTGTTTCTGTGATGTAGAGGTCTATGGCTGTGTGACTGTAGTGCATCTACAGCACAACATTGCACCTCTCTCCAACCCTAGCTATCATACTACAAAATGAGCTCTGGAAAATGTGGATTATTTCCCATATCTTAGAAGCCTGCTCTCAAAATTGGCAGGCATTGATGACGAAATTCAACTTCACCTTCATTTGCCATCGCAGCCTTTGGCTATCTGAGAAATTGTATGCTTAATTTCGAAGATCTCAACCCTAACACCAAACTTATAATCTACAGGCCATTGGTGTTTCCAGCCCACCTGAATGCATTGGAGACATGGACAATGTGTAGTAGGCAACTCTAAGTCTTTGAAAAATATGCCCAATGATGCTTCTGCAAAATCCTACAAATCTACTCGCACGGTGGGTGTTCTGAAATCAGTGCCCTCTCTCAGGCCACCTTTCTTAGTTGGAGGCACTGGTTATGGCCAGTCAACTGCTTTGGATGGCGAATATTATTTGCATGCCTGACACATAACTTCCAAAACAAGCTTTCTACTTCAAGCTTTGTCATTGTAACTCATTACTAGGAGGGTAGAGGAAGTGCTTCAAGACATTCTCAAAATCTCCAAGACATAATGCAATATCCCCACTGATTCATGGGAATCTCTAGCCCAAGTTGCCCCAAACTGGAGAAGAAGCTTATGCAAAGTATCAAGCATTTTTGGTATCTCTTCCAGACTAACCATGGCAAGTGCATGCAATAACTCAAGCATCCTACCCACTCACTTGAACAAACACCAGCTACCCCAACTCTGACAAGATTTGTGGATCTAGTATTGGACTGTTTAGTCACCTCAGGATCCACACTACCCAACTGAAAGAAAATCAGCCTTGATGGTGAGCTACTGCTTGAGAAGAAGTCTTGATTTGCAAACACTTTTGCCAACGGAGTACTCAATAAAAGGCAGAACACGAGGAATCTCAGAGAAACAGAGGAATCTTGGAGTTTTTATCCACAGGACAGCTTAATAGGGTAGTTAACAAGGCATATGGGACACTTGCCTTTATCAGCTGAGACAGATTATAAGAGAAAGGAGATTATGTTGGAGCTGTACAGGACTTTGGTTAGGCGACAGCTGTGTACTGGTCAGTTCTGGTCAGTGTCCTGTAGGAAGGATGTGATTGCACTGGAGGGTGTGCAAAGAAGATTCACTAGAATGTTGCTTGGGATGGAGCATTATTAGTTATGAAAAGAAGATGGAATAGCTCAGGTTGTTTTCTTTGGCAGTGAAGGTTGATGGGAGATCGTAATCGATGTGTGTAAGGTTATGTGAGGCATGGAAATAGTGGATAGAAAGCAGTTCTCCCCCTGGTTGAAATGTCTATACAAGCGGGTACGCTTTCTTTCCAAGTGAAAGGCAGGAGGCTTGAGGAAATATTTTTTCTCACAGTGGGTGGTAGGGGTCTGGAATTCATTGACTTGGTGGGTAGTTGAGGCAAGTAATCTAACAAGCTTTAAAAAGTACTTGGATGAGCACTTGAAGTGTCATCATTCAAGGCCAAGGGCTTGGTCTGGAAAGTAGGACGAGTGTAACTTTAATATAATTTTGGCAATATACTCAATGGCTGAAGGGCCTCCCCCATACTGTGTAATTTGATGACTCTCTGAGTCATTTGGCAATATTAAATTTGCATCATGGGACAGCACCCAAGTAATTGGTGCAAATTAGACACTAAACTCATGAAAATATATTCTTAGAAATTTCACAATATTTATCCAACATAGTGTCCACAACACAGTTTCACTTCCAAAAGAGTATTACAGAATTCTAGAAAAAAGAATAACCTTAACTTGTTCAGAGAATGAGAAGAAATTGAGAAACTTTCTTTCTTTTTATACATTACAAGCAATGAAATGTGGTAACAAAATACTGGATGCAACTCAATTGAAAGCATCATTGAGATTTTCATTTCTTGCAAATTTCCTATCCTGATTATGTCATATTCTTTGGCCTTAATCACAGTATTGTTACTGGATTCAAATGCCATAAAAATAACATGCATGACTTTTAAGTCTCACAAACAGCAGCAAAGCACTACATGAGAGTTGTCCATAACAGTGAATAGTTATTACAAATATACTTGGGCTAAAACAATTAGGGTTGATGGAATAATAACTGAAAATTACTTTTTTTTTACCTGTTTCAGTTGAAGTGCTCAATTTCTTTTGTTACATTTGTATGTTGTCTGTCTTTTGCTAACTGTCGCCCTGTCTGTCTCACTATTTCAGTCCCTTGTTTGTCTGTGGTATTCCTTATGTAACAGACCTACTTCCATGTGTAGTCAGGAGAAGCTGTCCTCAAGTCTGCTTGCTTGCACTGCCCCTCAAATGAAAATTGAAGTCACCTAGCAACACAGCTGCAACAAGCAGCATTAAAGTGAAACATCTTTGATAAGTACTGCCCTATTGGAATCTAAATTTGGCTGCAATAGATTGATGGAAAATGCTACTGATTTATTTCGCCAATGTCCTAGTGAGCTAATGTTTGTCAAGACGTGCTAGTGGTTTATTACTATTGTTCAGTGTAAATTTTCATGGCACTGTGGGTAAAGGGAGTTATTTCAGTTGTAGAAGATAAATCTAACAGCTTTTTCTATTATTAAGTCTTCCTGTTTCAACATGATTTTGAATTTTTTTCTTTTCAATATTTTATAACATGATTCAGAACTTTTAGAGTCAGTGAGTCATACAGTGGAGAAACAGACCCTTCCATCTGACCAGTTCATGCCAATTCCAAATTAACCTAATCCCACCTGCCTGGGCTTGCCTCATATCATTCTGAACATTTCTTATTCATGTACTGATCTAAATGTTTAAATGTTGTAACTATACACACATCAACCTCTTCCTCAGTTAGTTTATTCCATAAATGAACCACTCAGCATAAAAAAAGGCCCTCATGACAATTTTACAGTTTTCTCCACTCAATCTTAAATCCATGCTTTCTAGTCCTGAAATCCCCTGCCATACAGAAAACACACCTGCTATTCACCTTATCTATACTTCCCATGATTTATAAACCTTTATGAGATCACCCCTCAACCTCCCACCCTCTGGTGAAAATGTCTCAACCTCTCCTAATGACTAAAACCCTCCAGTCCCAGCAATGTCCCTGGTAAATCTTTTCTGAATCCTCTTCAGCTTAACAATATCCTTCTGATAACAGAGTGACCAGAACTGGACAAAGTATTCCAGAAGAGACCTCACCAAAGTCTTGAACAACATCGACATGACAACTCAACTCCTACACTCAAAGGTCTGAGCAATGAATGCAAGCATGCTAACCACCTTGTCTACCTGTGACACAACTTTCAAAGAACTATGAACTTGAATCCTTCGGTCTCTCTGTTTGACAACATTACCCAAGGCTCTACTTTGAGTTTTACAAGTCCTGCCTTGGTTTGGTTTATCAAAGTGAAATACTTCCCATTTATCCAAATTAAACACTATCTGCCACTCCTAATTGATCAAAATCGCTTTGTAATCTTAGATAATTCACTGTCCACTTTACCACCAATTTTGGTGTCATCCACAAACTTACTAATGATGCCTTCTATATTCTCATCTAAATCATATATATAAATGACAGACAAAAATGGACCCTGCAGTGATCACTGTGGCACACTGCTGGTAACAGGCCTCCTGTCTGAAAAATAACCCTCCACCACCATTCTCTATCTTCTGCCAATCAGCCAATTTTGTATCCAATTAGCAAGGACTCGCCATCCAGAGTTATTTGTAATGCATTTATATTTGGTAGACATCCCACTGTGATTTATTGTCACTTTCCACAGAGAAAATCTGTGAGCCCTCTTTGATTTAGCCACCATCATGAACTGCGGAGTGGAGCGAATATAGCTTATTTTCTTTCCAATTGGTATTGTATAATCCAGCTGAAGGCATCACCTTAAAACGAAGATGCTAAGATCAAATTCTGGTTCTATAATATATATATTATATATATATAGAAAGATAATATGATTCAATCAATACAACCCAAATAATACACCCCACTTTATGAGCTATTCTCTTGAGACAGTACATTATCCTGTTTGGAAAGCATTAAACTTTAAGAATAATTCTGTACACAGCACATCATACTACATAATCCTACAATTTGATTCACAGTCAGATAATAGCACAACACTGAATCATTTTCCACTCACATTTTGCTGTTCTAGTCTATATTTATAAATTGAAGATACAGCTGTCACCCTGAATTGAGGGAGATGATGGCCTCATGGTATTATTGCTGGACTGTTACTCCAAAAGACCCAAGTAATGACTCAGGTTTGAATCCTGCCAAGGCAGATGATGGAATTTGAATTCAATAAATATCTGGAATTAAAGAGATTAACTGTGACTATGAATCCATTGTCGCTTGTCAGGGGAAAAACCCATCTGGTTCACTAATGTCCTTGAGGGAAGGAAACTGCCATCCTAACCTGGTCTAGCCTACATGTGACTCCAGACCCACAGCAATGTGGTTGACTCTTAGACTGGCCCTCTGGCCAATATCCCTCTAAACCTTTCCAATCCATATACCCCTCCAGATAACTTTTAAATGTTGTAATTGTACCAGCCTCCACAACTTCCTCTATCAACTCATTCCATAGAAGTCACCCCTTAAGTAATTTTTAAATTTGTCCCCCTCACCCGAAAGCTTTGCCCTCTAGTTCTGGATGCCCCCACCCCAGGGAAAATACTTCCTCTATTTATCCTATCCATGCCCCTCATGATTTTATAAACCTATATAAAGTCACCCCTCAGACTCTGACCCTGCAGGGAAATAAGCCCTAGTCTATTCAGCCTCTTATAGCTCACACCCTCCAATTTATAGCCTACCCGCCCTCGATCTATTTATAGCCTACCCGCCCTCGATCTATTTATAGCCCCCCGTGCTGGCCTCTTACCCGCCCTCGATCTATTTATAGACCCCCGTGCTGGCCTCTTACCCGCCCTCGATCTATTTATAGCCCCCGTGCTGGCCTCTTACCCGCCCTCGATCTATTTATAGCCCCCGTGCTGGCCTCTTACCCGCCCTCGATCTATTTATAGCCCCCGTGCTGGCCTCTTACCCGCCCTCGATCTATTTATAGCCCTGTGCTGGCCTCTTACCCGCCCTCGATCTATTTATAGCCAACTGCCGCTGCGACATTAACCGACTCAACCTGTCCACCCCTCTTACCCACTCCAACCTCTCACCCTCAGAACGTGCAGCCCTCCACTCCCTCCGCTCCAATCCCAACCTCACCATCAAACCGGCAGACAAGGGAGGCGCGGTAGTAGTTTGGCGCACCGACCTTTATACCGCTGAGGCCAAACGCCAACTCGCGGACACCTCCTCTTATCGCCCCCTCGACCACGACCCCACCTCCCACCACCAAACCATCATCTCCCAGACCATCCATAACCTCATCACCTCAGGGGATCTCCCATCCACCGCCTCCAACCTCATAGTCCCACAACCCCGCACCGCCCGTTTCTACCTCCTGCCCAAAATCCACAAACCTGACTGCCCCGGCCGACCCATTGTCTCAGCCTGCTCCTGCCCCACCGAACTCATCTCCGCATACCTTGACACAGTTCTGTCCCCTTTAGTCCAAGAACTCCCCACCTACGTTCGGGACACCACCCACGCCCTTCACCTCCTCCAGGATTTTCGCTTCCCCAGTCCCCAACGCCTTATTTTCACGATGGACATCCAGTCCCTGTACACCTCCATCCCCCATCACGAAGGACTCAAAGCCCTCCGCTTCTTCCTTTCCCGCCACACCAACCAGTACCCTTCCACTGACACCCTCCTTTGACTGACTGAACTGGTCCTCACCCTGAATAACTTCTCTTTTCAATCCTCCCACTTCCTCCAAACTAAAGGTGTTGCCATGGGCACCCGCATGGGCCCCAGCTATGCCTGTCTCTTCGTAGGATATGTGGAACAGTCCATCTTCCGCAACTACACTGGCACCACCCCCCACCTTTTCCTCCGCTACATCGATGACTGTATCGGCGCTGCCTCGTGCTCCCATGAGGAGGTTGAACAGTTCAACTTTACTAACACCTTCCATCCTGACCTGAAATTCACCTGGACTGTCTCAGACTCCTCCCTCCCCTTCCTAGACCTTTCCATTTCTATCTCAGGCGACCGACTCAACACAGACATCTACTATAAACCGACTGACTCCCACAGCTATCTGAACTACACCGCCTCCCACCCTGCCCCCTGTAAAAACTCCATCCCATATTCCCAATTCCTTCATCTCCGCCGCATGTGCTCCCAGGAGGACCAGTTCCAACACCGCACAGCCCAGATGGCCTCCTTCTTCAAGGACCGCAGATTCCCCCCAAACGTGATCGACGATGCCCTCCACTGCATCTCCTCCACTTCCCGCTCCTCCGCCCTTGAGCCACGCCCCTCCAACCGCCACCAAGACAGAACCCCACTGGTTCTCACCTACCACCCCACCAACCTCCCTATACAGCGTATCATCCGCCGTCATTTCCGCCACCTCCAAACGGACCCCACCACCAGGGATATATTTCCCTCCCCTCCCCTATCAGCGTTCCACAAAGACCACTCCCTTCGTGACTCCCTCGTCAGGTCCACACCCCCCACCAACCCAACCTCCACTCCCGGCACCTTCCCCTGCAACCGCAGGAAATGTAAAACTCGCGCACACACCTCCTCCCTCACTTCCCTCCAAGGCCCCAAGGGATCCTTCCATATCCGCCACAAGTTCACCTGTACCTCCACACACATCATCTATTGCATCCGCTGCACCTGATGTGGCCTCCTTTACATTGGGGAGACGGGCGGAACGCTTCAGAGAACACCTCTGGGACGCCCGGACCAACCAACCCAACCACCCCGTGGCTCAACACTTTAACTCTCCCTCCCACTCCACCGAGGACATGCAGGTCCTTGGACTCCTCCACCGGCAGAACATAACAACACGACAGTTGGAGGAAGAACGCCTCATCTTCCGCCTGGGAACCCTCCAACCACAAGGGATGAACTCGGATTTCTCCAGTTTCCTCATTTCCCCTCCCCCCACCTTGTCTCAGTCGGTTCCCTCAACTCAGCACCGCCCTCCCAACCTGCAATCTTCTTCCTAACCTCTCCGCCCCCACCCCACTCCGGCCTATCACCCTCACCTTGACCTCCTTCCACCTATCACATCTCCATCGCCCCTCCCCCAAGTCCCTCCTCCCTACCTTTTATCTTAGCCTGCCTGGCACTCTCTCCTCATTCCTGATGAAGGGCTTATGCCCGAAACGTCGAATTTCCTATTCCTTGGATGCTGCCTGACCTGCTGTGCTTTAACCAGCAACACATTTTCAACTGTGATCTCCAGCATCTGCAGACCTCATTTTTTACCTTTTCAACCCTGCTAATATCCTTGCACATCTTTTCTGAACCCTTTCACGTTTCACAGCATCCTTCCTATAACAGAGAGACCAGAATTGCATATAGTATTCCAAAACCAATGTCCTGTACAGCCACAAAATGATCTCCCAAGTCCTATACTCAATGCTCTGTCCAATAAAGGAAAGCATACCAAATGCCTTCTTCACTATCCTTTCCACTCCTTGGCCCTAAGGATACGAAGTTAGGTGGACAAGGCAGGTAGTACTGAGGAAGTGGGGAGGCTACAGAAGGATCTAGACAGGTTGGGAGAGTGGTCCAGGAAATGGCTGATGGAATTTAACGTAAGCAAGTGCGAGGTCTTGCACTTTGGCAAAAAGAATAAAAGCATGGACTACTTTCTAAATGGTGAGAAAATTAGTAAAGCCAAAGTACAAAGGGATCTGGGAGTGCTAGTCGAGGATTCTCTAAACGTAAACATGCAGGTTGAGTCCGTGATTAAGAAAGCGAATGCAATGTTGTCTCTTATCTCAAGAGGGTTGGAATATAAAAGCAGAGATGTCCTACTGAGACTTTATAAAGCCCTGGTTAGGCCCCATTTGGAGTACTGTGTCCAGTTTTGGTCCCCACACCTCAGGAAGGACATACTGGCACTGGAACATGTCCAGCGGAGTTTCACATGGATGATCCCTGGAATGGTTGGTCTAACATATGAGGAACGGCTGAGGATCCTGGGATTGTATTCATTGGAGTTTAGAAGATTAAGGGGAGACTTAATAGAGATGTACAAGATAGTACATGGCTTGGAAAGGGTGGACGCTAGGAAATTGTTTCCGTTATGCGAGGAGACTAGGACCCTTGGACACAGCCTTAGAATTAGAGGTGGTCAATTCAGAACAGAAATGTGGAGACATTTCTTCAGCCAGAGAGTGGTGAGCCTGTGGAATTCATTGCCACGGAGTGCAGTGGAGGCCGGGACGCTAAATGTCTTCAAGGCCGAGATTGATAGATTCTTGTTGTCTCGAGGAATTAAGGGCTGCGGGGAGAATGCTGGTAAGTGGAGTTGAAATGCCCATCAGCCATGACTGAATGGCGGAGTGGACTCGATGGGCCGAATGGCCTTACTTCCACTCCTATGTCTTATGGTCTTATGGCCCATTGGCCCATCTGATAAAGATCCAGTTGTAATCTGAGGTAACCTTCTCTGCTCTCCATTACACCTCCAATTTTGGTGTCATCTGCAAACTTACTGATCATGACTCCTATGTTCACGTCCAAATCATTTATATGAATGAAGAAAGGTAGTGGACCCAGCACCAATCCTTGTTCCACACCGCTGGTCATAGGACTCCAGTCAGAAAAACAACCCTCCATCATTAACCTCTGTATCATACCTTCAGGCCAGTCTGTATCCAAATGGCTAGTTCTCCCTGTATTCCATGTGATCTAACCTTGCTAACCAGTCTAACATGAGGAACCATGTCAACATTTTACTGGAGTCTAGATAGATCACATCCACTGCTCTGCCCTCATCAATCCTCTTTGTTACTTCTTCAAAAAACTCAATCAAGTTAGTGAGACACAACTTCCCACATACAAAACCACATTGACTATCT
The DNA here is from genome assembly GCF_020745735.1 of Hemiscyllium ocellatum. Lineage (NCBI taxonomy): Eukaryota > Metazoa > Chordata > Chondrichthyes > Orectolobiformes > Hemiscylliidae > Hemiscyllium > Hemiscyllium ocellatum. Next base: position 97,410,867 of record NC_083411.1, on the reverse strand, counting down.
TTAATCAATCCTTGCCTTTCTAAACATATGTAATTCCTTTCCCTCAGACATCCCAACAACTTGCCCACCACCGATGTTCAACTCACCAGTCTATAGTTCCCTGGCTTTTCTTTACCACCTTTCTTAAAGGGCGGCATGGTGGCTTAGTGGTTAGCACTGCTGCCTCACAGCGCCATAGACTCAGGTTTGATTCCTGCCTTGGGCGACTGTCTCTGTAGAGTTTGCACATTCTCCCAGTATCTGCGTGGGTTTTCTCTGGGTGCTCTGGTTTCCACCCACAATCCAATGATGTGCAGGTCAGGTGAATTGGCCATGCTAAATTGCACATTGTGTTAGGTGCATTAGTCGGGGTAAATATAGGGGAGGGTAGGGGAATGGATCTGGGGGGGTTACTCTTTGGAGGATCGGTGTGGACTTGTTGGTCTGAAGGGCCTGCTTCCATACTGTAGGGAATCTAATCTAAATTATGGCCATCCTCCAGTCTTCTGGCTCCTCACTTGTAGCTATTGGTGATGTAAGTATCACAGCATGGGACTCAGCAATCACTTTCCTGGCTTCTCTGAGTTCTAGGATATGAATACAAATATATTTCCTTTTTTGTTGTAGTCCCATCACATTCTATGTCCTTCAATCTTAGTAGATTGTAATATTATCTGTCAATGTTCACTTGTTAACCAGTCTGCATACTTCTGCTAACTACTCAGCTAAGCTCTTGTTATTTCTTTCTCCAAGGCGATTGTTACCCTTTTCAGATTTCATTTGAATGAACAGTCCACAGATCTGTAATAGTGCTGGACTTTGAGACTAAATAAAAGGAAGCACATTTTATCAATAACAAAAAGATGTTAAATTAAATGATTAAGAAACAAGGAATAATTTAATAATATGATGTACAAAATGTACAGTGCACTTTTAAATGCATTTTTTCTTCCATGGAATAGTTTATATTGAATACATTTAAATGATAGCTGGCAGTTTTTTTTTCATTTCAGCTGAGCCATGCTACTAGCACCACCACAATTGACGAAGTAACAATGGCAGATTTACATTCTCAAAATCTCATGGTAAACAGACTAGATATTGACAACAGGTAAAAAATGAGATCTGCAGATGCTGGAGATCACAGCTGGGGCTTATGCCCGAAACGTCGAATTTCCTGTTCCTTGGATGCTGCCTAACCTGCTGTGCTTTAACCAGCAACACATTTTCAGTTGATATTGACAACAGTCAGACAATTTGTGGTCACTTCTATTAAAATCAGCCTTCTTTAAAAAAACTGAATTTATAATCTTATTGTCACCATGGTGAGACTGAAGATCTAGCAACATAATCGGGACTCTATAAGCGCTGCTAACAATTATTGACTGCCCCCTTAAATTTGTTTTGTAAAAATACATTGCTTTCCATCAATGTCTCCAATCCTTTCATTTCTGAAGGTCATTTGTAGCCATCACGCATCAATCCAAAAGCTGTCTCTTACATCAAACAATTGTCAGCCTGAGTGATAGGTTATCTAGTCTTGTATGAGAACAACATATTCTCATTATTTAATGTGCTGGTTTCCATCTTTTGCAGGGATTTTGGTGCCTTTTATCTGAAATCCATATTTTTTGTTAAAATTCCACTGCTAGATTGATTTCTTGCAAAGTGGTGCGTTCAAAATTCTAAGCACTCTTTAGCAAAGAAACCGAATATAAAAACCTTCTCATATTTCAAATCAGAAGACACTGAATGAAAAGCAAAGGTCATACAGTGATTTTGTACACTTTCAAATATATAATCCAACCAAAGAAACGGATATAATTTGGTAGATTTTGAGAGTGTATTTTTCTCCATTCCTGGGTTCTTACGTGATTATGACAAGATTTTAAAAATCTGCTGATCAAATATGACTGTCAGCACTTAGCTTTTTTCCATAAAATTCATCCTCTCAAGAGCAATATCAGCAAAAAAAAATCCTGCCTCATTATTATGGTTGTTTAAGTATCTTCTATCACTTAGATTGATACTCTGCATGTAAAACTGAGCCAAATGCTTTTATGTAGTTATTGAATAGGCAAAACTTAATTGCAAGTCAGTCAACAGCAGATACCTTTTCTCACCTCACCCAACTCCTGATGTCAGCATTCCTGATCGGATCCAGTAACTGGGGCTGGATTTTATGGCTTGAAAGTGGGTGGGGCTTCTAAATTGCAGCTAATGGTCTATCCACTATCTTGATGCCAACCTATCTTCTATTTTACAGTGGAAGCTACCAGTTAGCCAGCCTGCTCCTGACACCATTGAGCCCTTAAGTGGTTGATTGATGCTTCACTCAGCCTTACTGGACTGTCTACAGCAGACACCTCGAGGTGCGGAGCAGTAGCACCAATTTTGCCTGTGCAAGATCCTGCAAATCTGCTGGGAAGGAAGACACACCAACACCAACATTCTCAACCAGGCCAACATCCCCAGCATCGAGGTACTGACGACCTTTAATTGGTTATGATGGGCTGGGCATGTCATCTCCATGACTGACATGAGACTCCCCAAGCAGGTGCTCTACTCCCAGCTCTGAAACAGCAGAGCGAGCCCCAGGTGGACAGAGGAAGTGCTTCAGTGATACCCTTAAGGCCTCACTGGTGAAGTGTGGCATTCCCATAGGCACCAGGGAATCACTGGCCCAACACCATCCAAAGTAGAGGAGGAGCATCTGGGAAGTCGTCAGGCACTTTGAGGCTTGTTGTTGGATAAAGGTAGATGCCATGTGAAAACAGTGTAAGCAGTGTACTGCTACATCAATGCCCCACCCACTCCTTCCCATAACCACCTTCTGCCTCAAATATAATAGAACCTGTGGTTTGTACAGCCACCTACGGACTCACGATGAGAGTGGAAGACAGTCATCCTCATCCACAAGGAACCGCAATGATGATGACGACCATGATTTTACCCATGACAGATAGCTAGCTTGAAGATCTTACATGGACTCATGTCAGGTTAAAAGAAAGGTTTCTCTTCCTTTGCAGTCATTTGTGTCCATTGAAGGCAACTCCCAAGTTCATATACCTCATTTAATAACAGCTTCTCAAACACATCATGCCACATCTGTCACCCCACTCACTGTGGTCTGCCAGGCAGTTCCTTCCAGCACTCTGGACTTGCCTGAAGTCTGGCTCCATGACCTCCTTTTGTCCAGGAACTGCCTGCAGTCCTAGCACTGGCCATTGCCCGAACCTGGCATGACTGGTACTACAATGCCAGGAAGTCTCCAATTAGGCAGATTCTGACTGACTCTTTAGTTTGGGGAAGGCAGGGATTATGGTGGCCCTCCAGCCTTCCTGGCTGGACAGAACTCCTTCATCTCATCAACAGTGTATGGGGAGCCTGATTACCTATGGGTAACAAAGATATAAATGCTAATATATTTTTGCCACTTAAGATAATAAAAGTAAATTCACATGCTTGAAAACATTGCTGCGCGAATGGTGCGTATGTGAGCACTAAGTTAATTCTTTACTGTGAGCATCCTGGGTCAGATTGAACACAGACGATTGACTTTGGCAACTGCATCTGATGAGATGTGCCATTGAAAGTTAGAGTGTTTGAAGACAGCTGACATCAATCGTTGAATTGTTGGAATAAGGCTGACATCAAAAGTGAAGATGTTTGTAGAAGACTGACAGAAACTGGGCCCGGTGAAACGGGCACACACTGGGAGTGCAAGTTGATATGGGTGATGAGACAACATAGTCTGCACCACTACAATCCTCCAATGATTTCTTTACAACAATAACTGTCATGTGTGTTGACTTTGTCCTTCTTTCATAAATCTATTCTCTGTTCTAGATGGAAATTTAATATATCTATTATTTTCATTCTCTCTGTGCAACCTTGTATGATTTTAATTATGAATCTTTGATTATACTTTCATGGCTGGAGCATATTTTCAATAAGCAATTTTTCTTTACCTGTTTCTGAATTTCTTTACACATATATATCACTGTCAGCAAAACTAAGATCCTTGTTAATAATAGATGAAAATGCTTAGCATTTTGTTCAACATATTATTACATTTTTAACTGATATTAACACTACAAAAGTAAGTTTTGTCTATTAATATCTGATTCAGGATCATTATTGCTGTATCAGATAAAGAATCACACCACCTTGCATTTGTACTCTACGCCTCTACTTATGCTGGGAATTTTGTATGCTTTTTAAAATCACATTCTCACCTTCAGTGATTTTTGCACAAAAATCTACAGGCACCTTTTCAGCACCCATTAGAATTGCACTCTTTATTTTATATTGCCTATACTAATACTTCCGAGAAAATATACCACCTCACATTTCAATGCTTTAAATGTCAGCTGCCAGTTGAACCTGCCTATTCATGTCCTCCTGAAGTCTTATGCTGACATCTTCACATTTCACCAAACTTCTAAATGTTATCATTAAATTTTAAATGTGTGATCTTTACATCAAGTTCAAGTAATTGCTGTTAGCCAAGAAAAACAGTGATCCTACTGTTACAATCCTTGTAAAGAACTACTAAATGATATTCAAACATCGATTCACATTTCAAAATCAGCAGGAATTTTATATTTGCTTTGTGCACTATGAAAAAAAATTCAGTTGTGTTTATCAACAAAATTTAATGAACAGATGTGTTGTTGAAATGCAACAACAGAGCTTATATTGAGATCAAATAGTGAACACCAACCTAGAGAAGGGACAGTCAGACGTGTTTGAAGTGAAGAGAGAAGCAAGACAAAGATGTGGATTATTGGTAAAATTATTCAATCTGTACACAGCACTCAAATTTAAATCATTAAGTGTACTTTGAGTCGCAGAAATTAGTCATAAACATAATAAGGAGAAAGTGAGGACTGCAGATGCTGGAGATCAGAGTCGAGAGTGTGATGCTGGAAAAGCACAGCAGGTCAGGCAGCATCAGTGGAGCAGGAGAATTGACGTTTCGGGCATAAGCCCTTCCTCAGGAATGAAGTTTGTTGGTTGGGACTGAGAGATAAATGGGAGGGGGGTGTGGTTGGGTGGAGGTAGCTGGGAAAGCAATAGGTGGATAAAAGTGAGGGAGAAGGTGATAGGTCAGAGGGGGCAGTTATCGACAGGTCCGGAGGGCGGTGCTGAGCTGGAGGCTTGGGATGGGATAGTGGGGGGGGGGGGGGGGGGGGGGGGGGGGGGGTGGAAAATGAGGATGCTGTTGAAATCCACATTTATCCCATGTGGTTGCAGGGTCCCTAGGTGGAATATGAGGAGTTCCACCTCCAGGCATCAGGTGGCAACAGTTTGGCAATGGAGGAGGCCCAAGACCTGCATGTCCTTGACAGAGTGGGTGGGAGAGTTGAAGTGTTCAGACACAGGGCAGTGGGGTTGGTGGTTGCGGGTGTCCCAGAAATGTTCTCTGAAATGATCCGCAAAAAAGTGTGCTGTCTCCCTGATGTCTTCTTGCGGATCGTTTCAGAGAACATCCCTGGGTATGGAACTGCAGGCCACAACAGTGAACAGCAGCACTGGGGTTAGTATAAGAGTCATTTTCCCTGGCACCATCCCAACATCACCACATGTGTTCATAATGTCATGATCATTTTTCTCAAGTTAATGGTGTGATTAAATGTTCTTGCTCAATCCAATCATTTCCACCCTTCCTGCATTCTTGAAAATTGTGACCCATTTGTTTTGACTTCTTTGACTCAGCTGGCAGCTGCCACTCTTCTGAAATCTTCATCTATTTTAGTCATAGGTCATAGAGTATGGAAACAGACCCCTCAGTGCAACCAGTCCATGCTGAACATTATCCCAAACTAAACTCCTCCCATCTGCCTGCTGCTGGGTCATATCCCTCCAAACCTTTCCTGTTCATGTACTTATCCAAATCTCTTTTAAACACTGTAATTGTGCCCACATCCACCTCTTCCTCAGGATGTTCATGCCACACGCGAACCACCCTTTGTAAAAAGATTTGTCCCGTGTGTCTTTTTTAAAACTTCCCTCTTCTCACATTAAAGATGTTCCCCCTCCCCCATCTCGACATCCCCCATCCTAAGGAAAGGATCCAAATCATTTATGCAGGCCTCAAATCACAGAGATCCCAGCACTGATCCCTGCAGAACACCACTAGTCACAACCCTCCATTCCAAAAGTCATCCTTCCATTCCAACCCTGTTTCCTAGACTAAACTAGTTCTGTATCCATCTTGCCAGCTCACCTCCAACACCACATAACTTCACGTTTTGTACCAGTCTGCCATGAGGGACCTTGTTAAAGGCTTTACTGAAGTCCATGTAGACAACTTTTTCCTCATTAATCATCTTCACCATCTCCTCAAAAAACTGAATCAAGTTAGTGAGGCAAAACCTCCCCTGTACAAAACCCTTCTGTCTATAGGCTAGTAAGTCCACTTACTTCAAAATGCGTACAGATGTTGTCCCTGAGAATCTGTTCCAATAATTTCCCTAACACCAACATAAGGTTCACAGGCCTCCAATTTCCTGGATTGTTCCTGCTACTCTTCCTAAATAATGGGACCAAATTGGCTATTCTCCAGTCCTTTGAGACCTCAACTGTGGCCACAGAGGATGTAAAGATGTCTATCAATGTTCCAACAATTGTTCTCCTGCCTCCCTCAATATTCTGGGATAGATTCCATAAGGCCCTGGGGACTTATCTACTTTAATACTTTTTAAGATGCACAACACCTCTTCCTTTTTAATAGCAACTTGGCTTAGAAACTTGACATTTCCTTCACAAAGATCATCCACCACCAATTGCTTCTCCTTGGTGAATACCGACACAAGTTTTTTTTAGGACCTCACCTACATCTTCTGGCACCACACATAGGTTCCCTCTTTTGTCCTTGAGTGGGCCAACTCTTTCCTTGGCTACCCTCTTGCATTTTATATGTGCAAAACAAAGCCTTGTGATTTTCCTTAATCCTGTTTGCTAATGACTTTTAGCCCTTCTAATTCCTTGTTTAAATTCTTTCCTACTTTCATTATATATTTCAAGAGCTTCATTGGTTCCCATTCTCCCAGATCTCACATATGCTTCCTTTTCCTTTTTGACCAAGGTCATAATATCCCTGGTCATCCAAGATTCATGTAACTTGCCATTCCTATCCTTCATTCTTGCAGGAACATTCTGCTCCTGAACTCTAATTGACTGCTATTTGAAATACTCCCACATGTTCAGTTTGGATTTACCCTCAAATAGCTGCCTCCAATCAAAATTCTCCAGTTATTGTCTAATATTGCCTTCCCCCAATTTAACACCTTCACCCAAAGACTGTAGTTACCCCTATTCATGAGTATCTTAAATCTCTTGGGTATTATGGTCACTACTCCCAAAATATACCCCCACTGAAGTTCACTCACCTGGCCGGGCTCATTTCCCAAATCCAGGTCCATTATAACCCCTTTTCTGGTTGGATTGTTTAATGCTGTGTCAAGGAACCCTCCTGAAATGTTGCCCCATCCAAGCCCCTAACATGAACTCAGTCCCAGTCAATGTATTGGTGGTTAAAATCATCCACAACAACAACCCTGCTGTTTTTACACCTTTCCAAAATCTGTCTACATATCCTCTCCTCTATCTCCCACTGGCTGTTGAAGGCCTGTAGTATACTCCCAGCATTGTGATTTCACCTTCTCTATTCCTGAGTTCTACCAATGTTGTTTTGCTGCATATGTCTTCTGATATATCCTCCCTAAGTACAGCTGCGAGACGCTACTTTACCAGTAATGCAACTCCCTGACCCCTTTTATATCCCTTTCTATCACATTTGAAACATCTAAATCCTGGGATATTCAGCTGCCAGTCCTGTCCCTCTTTCAGCAAAGTTTTTGTATTTGCAATAACGTCATAGTTCCAAATACTAACTAAAGCTCTAATTGCTTATTATACTTATCACGTTGAAACACGTGCATTCTAGACCACCTCCCCTGCTCTGCTCAGCAGTGTTTCCCTGCCTGTTCTTGATCTTAGTAATGTTTACCTTGGTTTGTACCTCTCTGTCAATTTCTGCATCTACTTGCCCTACTCCTCTGGTTCCTATCCCCTTGCCACACAGTTCCAGTCCTGCCCAGGTGTAACCCATCCAGCTTGTACAGGTCCCACCTCCTCCAGAACTGGTCCCAATGCCCCACAAATCTGAAACCCTTCCCCTCACACAATTTTTTTCAGCCAAGTACTCGTCCTATATATCCTGTTGTTTCTACTCTGACTAGCCTATGGCACTGGTAGTAATCCTTTGAGTTCCCACATTTTAACTTTAGATTAGATTACTTACAGTGTGGAAACAGGCCCTTCGGCCCAACAAGTCCACACCGACCCGCCGAAGCGCAACCCACCCATACCCCTACATAACACTAGGAGCAATTTAGCATGGCCAATTCACCTGAACCGCACATTATTGTGACTGTGGGAGGAAACCGGAGCACCCGGAGGAAACCCACGCAGACACGGGGAGAATGTGCAAACTCCACACAGTCAGTCGCCTGAGGCGGAAATTGAACCCAGGTCCCTGGCGCTGTGAGGCAGCAGTGCTAACCACTGTGCCACCGTGCCGCCCTAGTCCTCTATATTCTGCTTTAAGGACCTCATCCTTTTTTCTAACCTATGTCGTTGGTACCAATGTGTACCACAACCACTGGCTGTTCATCTTCCCACTCCAGAATGTCCTGCAACTGCACCGAGACTTCCAGGACCCTAGCACCAGGGAAGCAACACACCATCCTGAACTCTCATTTGCAGCCACAGAAATGTCTATCTATTCCCCTTATGATTGAATCCCCTATAACTATAGCATGTTTATGCCTATCTCTCCATCTGTCTGCAACAGAGGCAACCATGGTGCCATGAATTTGGCTGTTGCTGTCAGCCCCGATAAGCCACTCCCCTCATCTGTATCCAAAATGGTATATCTGTTTCGCAGGGGAATGGTCACAGAAGATTCATGCACTGCCTGTTCAGCCCTCCTGCTCTGAGTAGTGATCACCCATTTTCTTCCCGCTTTGGAATCCGAGGCAGTGGTATGACCACCTCTCTACCCATACTATCCATGATACTCTCTGCCTTATGAATACTCCATAATGTCCCCAGCCACCGCTTCAACTCTGAAATTCAGGCTTTTAGAAGCTGCAGCTGCAACTTGCACACATGCATGTCCCAGGCACTGGAAATGTGCCCAGCTTCCCACATTGAGCACAAGGAGCAGACTATGATTTCCTGTTTTCTTCATTTGCGTGCTGCTGCTACTGTCTTATTTAAATTTATTCACAGAATATGGGTGTTGATTATTCATTGCCCTGACCGCCTAGGGGCAGCAAAGAATCAACTGTATTGCTGTGGGTCTGAAGTCACATGTGGATCAAATCATGCAAGGAGAACAGATTTGCTTCCCTAAAGGATATAGTGAAACAGATGGGTTTTTACAATTGACAATGGTTACATTGTCACCATTAGGCTAGCTTTTTATTCAGACTTTTCAAATTAAATTGAAATTTCACCACGGTAGAATTTGAATGTATGTGCTAGAATATCACCCTGGGGTTCTGGAATTACTAGTCCATTGACATTACCACTATGCCACTATCCCTACTCTTCTGTATTTCTCCTACATGAAATGTTTTCTGCCCTCTGGTGTTAAAAGTTTTCTTTCTTGCAGTATTTAGGCTGTACTTCTTGAATCTCATTTTGGCTATTGCGGTCCCTCGGGCCCTATCACTGCAAGCCCAATCAGCTAGCCTTGTGCCTAATCGCTTTAGAGAATAAAATTGTCGGTAATTGGGTAAATTGCAGTGGGGAAACCTTACACTTCTGTTCTGCTGCAAGTATTGAACTCAAAGTTAATACACGTTAGATTGTAGCTCAAAGGATCAACCTGCAAAGACCGAAACTGAGATGATAGTTTTAGTTTCACAAGTTGAATTTGAGTTTGAGGGACATTTAAATGTAGAAGGTGAATTAGATGAAGAAGTCAACCAAGAAGATCAAACTTTGAATGGAAGTGAGCTTTCTGTCAATATGACCAGTTCAAACCAAGGTGACCTTGCTACTTGTCCAAATGTGGTGATTGTTTAGGAGAGATCTTGGTGCGACTTAGGCCAGAACAATTCAAGTAAGTTCAACTTTCCTAAAGATCACTCTCTACAAATTGTCATAAAACAATGTTGGTGCGTGGAATCAAAATGCACCATCGGTGGCTACAGTAGTCCACATTAAAGGACTTAATGCTTTGCTTCATTGCAAATTCTTCAGTCTGATATAAGATTGGAAAAACATGCCTGTAATTCTAACAGTGAGAGGGGCAATGGGTATTTGGAGAATTTCCAAACTGGAAAAAACTTGAACTGTGATTACAAAAACAAAAGAAACATTGATGAAGAAAATATGTATCTCATCAAACAAGCAAAAATATTGATGAAATATCTGGGAATAATTGATTGCTTTAGTGAGAGTTCTTGTTTACAAAATCTAGCCTTTTGTGGAATTCTGTAATGGGACATGATGAAGTTTGTAGAATAGTTAGTTTGTTGGATTCATTTGTGGATGAGCATCTTTACAAGATAAAAGCCAGTGAGAAATGTATACATTAACTTGGGAAAGAATAGACCCATTCAAATGTGATCATTCAACATGAAAGATTAAAATAAATCAGATCATGCTGCGAACTATATATGATCAGAAGTCAGAAGACACCAGATTATAGTCCAACAGATTTATTTGAACTCACAAGTTTTTGGAGCACTGCCCCTTTGTTTGTTAACCTGGTGTCATCTGATTTCTGACGTTGTCCACCCCAGTTCACCACTGGCACCTCCACATCATAACTATATATGAATGTATAGATAAATGACGTAAGGGGATGAATAGGACATTCAGCCCCTCTAGTATGCTTTGCCATTCAATATGATCACAGCTGTGACCTCAATTCCACTTTTCTGCCAGCTCTTAATAATGACAGGTTCTTGACTAACAAGGGAGTCAATCTACTTCTATGTTAATGTATTTAATAACCCTGCCTCCACTGCTCTCTGGGAAAGAGTTCTGAAAATTAATTGCTTCTGAGAGAAAATGAAATCTTTCTCGCCTCCATCTGAAATGGGAGACTCTTTATTCGAAGTGTATCCCATCGTTCTAGTTTATCCTAGAAGATAAGTGATTATGCTAACTCTGACATCACTGGAGTATGAAAACAGTAGAGAGATGCATGTGATGGAATAGGAGAAAAAATGCTGTACCAGAGAGCTACATTCAGTAACAAATATACCTAAGGGTAAATGAAGGCTTTACAATATTGAAGAGAGTGAGAGACCTTTACTCTGGGATCATCATACATTAGGAATGCTAGGGCTCAGACAGTAGCAGCCGAGTAAGTCAGTACAGCCTCTAAGGTTGCAAATGCAGAAATGCCACATTCCAGACAGCCAAGAGAGTATAAAACTCATGAAGAGACAATCAGCAAGCAAGGGTCTTTGTGACAGAGGTATAATATAAATTATAATTTGGAAATCTGGATTTTAAAAACTTAAGAGTTTTGGCTTCAGTTCTGTGAACATATAACTGTTGAGTATTTGAAATCCTTGACTAATCTACACTGAGAGAGTAAGCAGTTGAATTAAAGGTTGAAATAGAAACAGGATCCCATAAAGATGAGATGCTTAAAGTGATTACCCAACATTTAGAATTAAAATGAGCGAGGCATGAAATTGATGCCTTCACTAGAATTGGCTAAGATTCAGATGGAAATGAAAGAACCAACCTTAATTTTGAGAACAAAAGAGAAAACTTGAATGAGAAGAAAAGATCCAAGAGAAAGGCAAGATATTAAATGAAAAGTTTCAATTGGAGAGTGAGGAGAGAGGAAAACTAATAGAAATGGAAAGAAAAAAATAGACAGTTAAAAAGCTTGATGACCACAACAGAGAAAAGTTTAGAATAAAGAAAGAAAAGGTTTGATTCCAATTTCAGTGAGAGATTTTATTCAATTAATAATCTCTGTTTAGTGTCTAATTTTACAGAGGATGAAGTTGAAAGATAGTTCGTCTCTTTTGAAAAGGTGGCTGGGAAGAAGAAGTGGCCAAAAGGTGTTTGTACTTAATTGTTACAGAATATTTTAACCACTAAAACTATCAATATGTTTATCAGTTTATCAAAAGAACAATCTGCAAATTATGTAACTGTTAAAAGAATGATACTGAATGCTCATGAGCTTGTTCTTGAAGCTTATCAATTAAATTCCAGACTTTGAGAAAAAAATACATACATAGAAACTTCAAGAGAAAAGATAAATAGCATGGTATCAGGAGTTTGACCACTGTAGTTAGAAAAACATTTCAAGAGTATGAAGGAAATTATGATTATGGAAGAATTCTAAAATTGTAGTCCAGTAAACCTTCAAGCTAATTTAGACAAGCATCAAAGAAGCAGCTGAGAAATAGCAGTTCTGGCAGATCCCCATGATATCTTAGACACATTGTAATATGTGGGGAGATGATCATATGGGAATTAACAAGGAAATTGGAAGAAGCTATCAGAGATATGCCAGAATAGTAAGGAGAAGAGCCAGAATACATAGGAGACATCAAGAAAACTATTGCAGTAATAGGAATGCCTAAACAATCCTCAGAAAATGGTGTATCAGGAAAGAAAATGGGTATTAAAATTATAGAGTGAAAAGTGAAGTCTGCAGATGCTGGAGATCAGAGCTGAAAATGTGTTGCTGGTTAAAGCACAGCAGGTCAGGCAGCATCCAAGGAACAGGAAATTCGACGTTTCGGGCCAGAGCCCTTCCTGATGAAGGGTTCTGGCCCGAAACGTCGAATTTCCTGTTCCTTGGATGCTGCCTGACCTGCTGTGCTTTAACCAGCAACACATTTTCAGCTATTAAAATTATAGCCATTGTACAAGTGAAACATGTTCTCTTAGAATATGTTAGGCAGGAAGAAATGACTCAGGAGAGTTAAGAAAATTATTCTTTCATTATTGATAAAGAGATTTGGACTTGTGGAAGTTTAGAATGTTTCAAAAGGAGAAATATTTCCGAATGAAGGAGGTAAAGCAATAAAGATGTCGAGAGACACTGGAGCCCATTGCTGATGTATCTGATATTACAAAATGTCTTCCAGAGAGGTTCATGAAGGAAAGTTATTGATTGAAGGTATACATGGAGTATACAAATTAGTCCCATTATATAGAGGTGTATTTAAGTGTGACCTAGCAAATGGAAAAATTATAGTCAGAGTGTTACAAAAAATCCTTATAGAAGGAATTGATTTTTTCTTGGGGAATGACCTGGCTGAAATGACCATAAGATAGAGGAGCAGAATAAGGGCCATTGAATCTGCTCCATCATTCAATCATGGTTGATATATTTTTCAAACCCATTCCCCTGCCTTCTCCATGTAACACTTGATCCTCTTACTAATCAAAAACCTATCTATCTCTGTCTATTAATGATTTGGAATCCAAGCCTTCTGCGGCAATGACTTCCACATTCTGGCTAAATAAATTCCTCCTCATCTCAGTTCTAAAGAGTCGTCACTTCACTCTGAGGTCATGCCCTCAAGTTCTAGTCTCTCCTACTAGTGGAAACATCTTCTCCATGTCCACTTTATCCAGGCCTCTCAGTATTCTGTGAGTTTCAACAAGATCAACCTCCTTATCCTAATAAACTCCATCAAGTACTGACCCAGATTCTTTAATCACTCCTCATATGAAAAGCCCTTCATGCCTGGGATCATTCTTGCAAACTTCCTTTGGACCCCGTCTAATGCTAGCACATCCTCCCTTAGAAACAGGGCCCAAAACTGCTCACAATATTCCAAATGTGGTTTGAGCAGAGCCTGATATTGCTTTAGCAGTACATCACTGCATTTGTGTTCTAGCCTCTTGAAATGAATGCTAATATTGCATTTGCCTTCCTAACTGCCAATTGAACTTGTGTGTTAACTTTAAGAGAATCCTAAACTAGGACTCCTAATTCCCTTTGTGTTCAAATTTCTGAAGCTTTAAAATCTGATTGAAGATTTGTAGCTCGGGTATCCGTTGTTGTGGTTCTGCTCGCCAAGCTGGAAGTTTTTGCTGCAAACGTTTCGTTCCCTGGCTAGGGAACATCATCAGTGCTGTTGGAGCCTCGTGTGAAGCGCTGCTTTGATGTTTCTTCCGGTATTTATATTGGTTTGTTCTTGCCGCTTCCGGGTGTCAGTTTCAGCTGCAGTGATTTGTATGTGGGGTCCAGGTCGATGTGTCTGTTGATGGATGTTCTTGCCGTTTCCGGGTGTCAGTTTCAGCTGTAGTGGTTTGTATATGGTGTCCAGGTCAATGTGTCTGTTGATGGAGTTTGGGGATGAATGCCATGCTTCTAGGAATTCTCTGGCTGTTCTCTGTCTGGATTGACCTATGATAGTGGTGTTTTCCCAGTCAAATTCATGTTGCTGGTTGTCTGAGTGTATGGCTACTAGAGATAGCTGGTTGTGTCGTTTTGTGGCTAGCTGATGTTCATGGATGCGGATTGTTAGCTGTCTTCCTGTTTGTCCTATATAGTGTTTTGTGCTGTCCTTGCATGGTATTTTGTAAACTACGTTAGTTTGGCTCATGCTGGGTATTGGGTCCTTTGTTCTAGTGAGTTGTTGTCTGAGCGTGGATGTTGGCTTGGATTCATAGCCAGGGAACAAAACATTTGCAGCAAAAACTTCCAGCTCGGCGAGCAGAACCACAACAATTTCTGAAGCATTTCCCCATTTCAAAAATAGTCTATTCTTCCTACCAAAGTAGATAACCTCATATTCACATATTGCATACCATCTGCCATTTCATTGCTAGAATTGCAACAGATAGAACTCTCTCAATTCAGGATCCATCAGACAGCCTATTTAAAGGTTGATTCCTGAAGAAGGGCTTATGCCCAAAACATCGATTCTCCTGCTCCTTGGGTGTTGCCTGACCTGCTGCGCTTTTCCAGCAACACATTTTTCAGCTCTGATCTCCAGCATCTGCAGTCCTCACTTTCTTCTACTCAAAGGTTGTATCAATATCAAAACTTGTGTATTATTATTTAAAACGCTAACAAGGAAATGGAGATGAGCTACCAACCATCGAGGAATGGGCAGTGGTACCCCAGGTAATAGTAGCATTTAAATATTGTACTGAAATTTTAGAAGGGGTTCATAAAATCTTAACAGCAGGCCATTTAGGTATTAGGAAAACACTAGCTGAAATACTAAAACTTTTATTGGTCAGGATTATATAAAGATATAGCAAAACTTTGTTTGACATGCTATGTGGATTAGATAATGGGAAACTCTAACCGTAAATTAAATCTGCACCTTTAATGCTGATATCAGTTTTTAAAAAGTCATTTAGCATTGTCTTGATATAATGTCTGGGATGCCTACAAAACACTTAGAGTGAGAACCAGTATCTTTTGACAATTATGGCAAGGTAACCAGATGCAGAGCCATTGAGGTAATTTGCTGCAAGAGTAAACGGAGAACTTAGCTCAAATTTTTTTTACAGACATGTATTACTTACAAGAAATGGAGAGGTGAAAATGTGTTGCTGGAAAAGCGCAGCAGGTCATGCAGCATCCAAGGAGCAGGAGAATCGACGTTTCGGGCATGAGCCCTTCTTCAGGAATGAGGAATTTGTGTCCAGCAGGCTAAGATAAAAGGTAGGGAGGAGAGACTTGGGGGAGGGGCATTGGAAATGTGATAGGTGGAAGGAGGTTAAGGTGAGGGTGATAGGCCGGAGTGGGGTTGGGGCGGAGAGGTCAGGAAGAAGATTGCAGGTTAGGAAGGCGGTGCTGAGTTTGAGGGATTTGACTGAGACAAGGTGGGGGGAGGGAAAATGAGGAACCCTCCAATCACAAGGGATGAACTCAGATTTCTCCAGTTTCCTCATTTCCCCTATCGCATTTCCTGAAGAAGGGCTCATGCCCGAAACATCGATTCTCCTGCTCCTTGGATGCTGCCTGACCTGCTGTGCTTTTCCAGCAACACATTTTCAGCTCTGATCTCCAGCATCTGCAGTCCTCACTTTCTCCTTAAAAGAAATGTAGTCAAATCAAGATTTAAAATTTATGTCACAAGTATTCAAAGAAACAATAAATCATTTGGGAATTAATCGATTCAAAATCTTTAGCCACAATCTCAAGGAAAATTACAAAAATGGCATCAAACTTTAAAGGCTGCATTGAAAGCTTATTGTCAGGAATGCCTGATGACTGGAATAAAGAAATTCCCTTGTTACGGTTTGCCATTAGAGAAGGCCCATCTTGAGTCCACTGGATTCATTTGATTAAATGGTCAACCTTCAGAAATTTGTTGCTGAAGATAAGGTGTTGGTATTATTATCTGCTTCTGTGGACAGTTATAAGCAAGGTTTATTGACTCCTATCAAATCATTAAATAAGATCAGAGATACACGTTACATAGCAAGTACTCCAGACAGAGAGAAAAAAAAATCAATGTGTGTCATTTTAATTTTTTAAAACAATATTGTGACAAGGAGGATAGTCAATAGTTAAATATCTACACAGAGTAAAATAAATAAGGAATGAAATATAAGTTACAGAACAGTTTGAGAATGAATCAGAAATTGAAAATGTTAAAGTTGACTCTTCAAGAATTACACTGGATAAGATAAGGTGCTTAAAAAGGTTGGAGAAATATTATGCCATTTTTCAGAAAACTGTCAGTTACTTATAATATGTATTAGATTCATGAATCAATTTGTCTGAATAGGCAACGATAAATGTCTTTTGTGGTACATGATGTCAATGCAGGGAATGTGTTAACCATAAAACAACATCCTTACAGACTCAACCCAAAGAAATTAATTCACATGAGGAAAGTGATTAAGAATGTGTTGGACAATTGCATTATTGGACTGAGTCATGGTAACCTGAATTCACCTATTGTGATGGTGCTGTAACCAAATGAATCACAAAAGCAAGCTATTGTTTACTGCAATGTCAACACTGTAACAAAGGTGGTTTCACATCTGATTATACAATTAGAAACTTGTACACATAATTTGTTACAAAAAAGTGACCGATTAAACGTCTATTGTCAAGTTCCATTGATTAATACAGGCAAAAAGACATTGGATATGTGGAACTGGAGAAACTATCAATATAAATTCATTGTGCTCAGAATGAAAAATGTATGTATGGAAATGGTTAACTGACACTACATTTGAACACTTGAACAAGGAGCAACAGTCAATAGATTCTTGATTAACAAGAGGATGAACAATTATTGGGTATATGTGGGAATTGGAGAGAGGAGGAGAACTTCTTCAAGGTAGGCATCCTTGCAAGAGGATTCGCAGTAAGGTTAAAATCAACTAGGCAAAAGTGAGGACTGCAGATGCTGGAAATCAGAGTCTACATTAGAATAGTGCTGGAAATGCACAGCCGGTCAGGCAGCATCCGAGGAGCAGGAAAATCGGCATTTCGGGCAAAAGCCCGAAAGTCCTGATTAGAGATTGCTGAGATTGAGGACTGCGAGTACAGGAGGTTGCAGAATAAGTATAAGTTATCTAGACCTTCTTTTAGTATTTTAAGCATTGACTATGCAAATTATTTTGGGGTGGGCAGCAAGTATAGAATTGATGTTAAAGGCTTATTTTGGGGGCCAGCAAACTCCCTATAGTGTGGACTTTGGCACAACAAGTCCTCACCAACCCTGGAATGAGCTGCCAGAGGAAGTGGTGGAGGCTGTTACAATTAGAACATTTAAAAGGCATCTGTATGGATATATGAATAGGATGGATTTAGAGGGATATAGGCCAAGTTCTGGCAAAGGGGACTCGATTAGGTTAGGAATCTGGTCTGAATGGATGAGTTGGACTGAAAGGTCGGTTTCTGTGCTGTACATCTCTATGACTCTATAAACCCTTCAAAGAGCAACCCATCCAGACCCATCCCCCTATTTTATCTCTGTATCACATTTTCCATGGTTAACAAACCTAAGCTACACATTCCTGAACACTGGTTAATTAAGCATGGCCAATCCATCTAACTTGCACACCTTTCAATGGTGGGAGGAAACCAGAGCACCTGGCAGAAACTCATGTAGAGACAGGAAGAGTGGGTTAACTCCACATTGGCAGTCGTCCGAGGACAGAATCAAACCCAGGTCCCTGGTGCTGTGAGGCAGCAGTTCTAACCACTGAGCCACCATAGAAAACCTAGCAGTGACCCTGAAGAAATGCCTTACAATATGTTGTGAATGAAGTAAAATAAACAATATTAAATATGGATTCAGTATGAACATCAAAAAGACAGAAACAATGGTAGTTAAAATAAATAAATAATCGTAAGCAGCTGGAGTGAAGATCAAAATGGATGATGCCACACTGGAATAAATAGATACATTTGTGTATTTAGAACAAATGGTAATAGGAGATGATGGGTAGATTCCAAGGTCAAAGAAGAACTGAGATGGCCAAACATAATTTCATGAAGATAATGGATGTGTTAACAATGCGAAAACTAAAGTATATAATAGGGAAATACTCATAAAAATGTTATATTCTATCCACTTTCCTGCATCCTTCAAAAATCCAATAGTAAAAACCTGTAGAGGAAGAAAAACCTTTGAAATGTGGATCCTGAGACAGATGCTTAATATTTGATATCCATGCCATAAGATAAATGAATAAGTAACAAAAGCCAAATATCAAGAGTGCTGGAAATAAGAAATAAGAAAAGAAAGAGCTAGAAATAACTCAGCAGGTCGAGAAACATCTGTGGACAAAACAAGAAAGTTAACATTTCAAGTCCATATGATTTGGAAGATTATCTGTTCAGACACCAGTCCATAGATTTTTGTAAGAACATGTTATCCGTGGGGTGTGGACATTGCTGACTGGGCCAGCATTTATTTCTTTCCCTCAATGCCCTGCAGAAGGTGGTGACGAGCAGTCGTTTGGAACCACTGTAGTCACGGGATGGAGGGACATTTCCAAATGCTGTTAGAAGGGAGTTCCAGGAATTTAACCTAGTCATTGTGAAGGAATGGCAATATAGTTCCAAATCAGGATGGTGAGTGGCTTGGTGATATTCCAATGAATCTACTGCCCTTGTCCTTCAAGATGCAGAAGATCACAGAGTTGAAAGGTGCCGGAGGTGGAGCTAGGGTGAGTTACTGAAGTGCATTCTCGGAGATAGCACACATCACTATTCCTAACTTCTAACGTTCTCTTGTAACCACAGTATTTGCATAGCTACTTTAGTTTATTTTCTGCCCAATGGCAACCTCCAGGATGTTAATAATGCAGGATTCAGTAATAGTAATGCCCTTAAATGACTAGGGACAATGATTAGATTCTCCTTTGTGGATGTCTATTGGTTGGCAATTGCATGGCATGCATATTACTTGCCACTGATCCACCTAACTTGAGCACAGAAATCTAGGCTGGCACTGAAGTGCTGTGCTGAGGGTGTACTGTATTGTTTGAGGCTCTTTTCTTATTAAAATAATGAACTGAAACTCATTTTCTCCCTCAGCTGGATAAAAAAGATCTGATGTAAGACAAGCATATATTATAGTTAATATTTATTCCTTAAGTAGCATTACCAGAAGAGATTATCTAGTAGAAAGGATCAGAATGCTGTTTGCAAGGGATTTTTGTGAACAAATTTCAGAGGGAGGTGATGGTATTCCCACTGATCAAGTAATGCAGAAACCTAGATAATGTTCTGGGGCCTTGGGTTTGAATCCTACCATGATAGAACTTGAAGTCAATAAAAACCTGGCATTCGATTCTAATGATGACTGTTAATCCATTGTTGATTGTCATTGTCATTGTTGGTCTACTCAGCCCTTTAAGGAAAGGAATCTGGTATCTTTCTTGGTCAAGCATACATATGACTCCAAATCCAATCCAATGTGGTTGACTCTTAATTGCTCTATGAAATCACTACAACAAAAAATGTATGAAACTGAATGGGCAACATAGTAGGTGGTTCTACCACATGACATTGAGTAAGGCATTAGAAATAGCAATGGCACTCTGAACCCTGCAAAGTTCTCCTTACTAACATGTGGGGGCTAGTGCTAAAATTCAGAGAGCTGTCTCACTGATTAGTCATTATCATAGAATCATTCCTTACAGACAATGTCACAGACAACATTCAAACCATCCTCACTGGCAGGGCAAAGGTGGTAGAGTCTAAGACCAGAAAGCATAGTCTCTGAAAAAGGGGTTGCACATTTAAGACAGAGATGAGGAGGAATTTCTTCTCTCGGAGGGTTGTGCATCTGTGGAATTCTTTAGCACAGAGGGCTGTTGAGACTGTCATTAAGTATATTCTAGGCTGAGATAGATTTTTAATCATTAGGGGAATCAAGGGTTATGATGAGAAGACAGGAAATTGGAGTTGAGGATTATCAGATCAGCCATGATTTCATTGAATGGTGGAGCAGACTCGATGGGCTGAATGGCCTACTTCTGCTCCTGTCTCTGATAGTGGAAGCATAGGACTATACAATCATGAGAGAGTTGTCCTGGGAGTCATCAACCTAGACTCAAGACTTCATGAAGTCTTGTGCCATCAGGTCTTAATGGGCAAGAAGGAACCTCCTGATGATTACCATATATTGTCCTGCACCCCTGCCCTCAACTGAAAAAACACTACTGTTGTACAGCACATTGATAAGCGCTGAGAGTGGCAAGGTCGCATGAATGTATTTTGGGTCAAGTACTTCAATACCTGCCACCAAAAATGGCTCAGCAGCACCATTATTGACTGAGTAGTGGTCAAGTACTGTTGGACATTACTGCTAGAGTTGGTTTCTGGTAGATGGTGAGGGAACCAACAAAATTGAAAAACATACTTATCCTCACCTTCAAGAATCTGTCTGCTGTAGATGCATCTATGACAGTATCGGTAAGAGTGACCAGCATCTGTGGTGACAAAGTCCCACTTCACATTGAGAATACCATCAGTTGTGCTGTATAGCACTATCACCATGCTAAATGACTTAGAAAAGATCTAAACACTCAAGACTGGGCATCTATGAGATGCTGTGGGCTATCAAAATTATACTCCAACATAATCTGCAACTTCATGGCCTGGCAAATCCCCTGCTCTATTATTACCATCAAGCCAATGGATTAACACTGGTTCAAAAAGAGTGCAGGAGAGCATGTTGGGAGTATCATTAGCATATTTACAAATGAAGCTACAAAACAGGATTAGTTGTCTGCCAAACGGCAGAATCAGCTGTCAGTGTTAGACACAGCTAAGTGACACCACAACCAAAGGAGCAGATTTAGACTCTGCAGCACTGCCACATTCAGCCAAGAATAATGGTGCACAATTGAACAACTCTGTAGAGGAGGAGGCTCCAGAAATATTACCATCCTTAATAATGTGGGACTCTGAACATCAGTACAAAATATCAGGATGGAGCATTTGCTGAGTAGATCCATTTGGCCTCACCTGAAAACCCACTGCATGACAGGTGCCAAATTTCAGCCAATTTGATTCACTCTGTATGATATTAAAGAACAGCTGGAGGCACTGGATACTGCAAATGCTATGGGCCTTGACAACATTCCGGCAATAGAATCAAAGACTTGTGCTCCAGAACTTGCCGTTCCGCGAGACAAGCTGCTCCAATACAATTACAGCGCTGGCATCTGCCTGACAATGTGATAAATTGCCAATAATGTCATGTACATAAAAAGCAGAACAAAGTTAACCTGGCCAATTACTGCCCCATCTGTTTACTCTCGATCATCAGTAAAGTGATGGAAGGTGCACTCAATAGAGCTATCAAGCAGCACCTGCTCAGTAATAACCAGCTCACAGATGCTTAATTTGAGTTCCATCAGGACCACACAACTTCTGATCTCATTACAGCCTTGGTTTAAACATGGACAGAAGATCCAAATTCCAGAACTAAAGTGTGAGTGGTTGCCCTTGACATCAAAACCACATGTGACTGAGTGTGGCATCAAGAAGCCCTTGCAAAACTAGAATCAATGGGAATAATGAGGAAAACACTTCGCTATGTGGAGTCACACCTGGCATAAAGAAAGATGGTTTTTGGATGTCTGTCACCTCAGCTTTAGGACATGTCTGCAGGAGTTCCTCAGGGTAGTGTCGTAGGTCCAAACTTCTTCAGCTGCTTTGTCACTGACCTTCCATCCACCATATGATCAGAAGTGGGGATATTTGCTGATGATTGCACAATATTCAACAAATTTATGACTAATCAAATACTGTAACAATCCATGTCTAAATGTAGCAAGATTTGGACAATACCCATGTTTGGGCTGATAAGTAGCAAGTAACATTCATGCCATACGAGTGCCAGCTAATAACTATCTCCAACAACAGAAAATCTAACCACTTCCCCTTGACATTCAATGGCATTACTATCACTGAATTCTCCATTATCATACTCCTGGGTGTTACTATTGACCAGAAACTGAACTAGGCCAGAGGCTAGAAATGTTGCAATGGCAACACATGTCCTGACACCCCAACCTGATCTCTATCTACAAGATACAAGTCAGGAGTTTTATGGAATACTCCTCACTTGCCTGAGTGAGTGCAGCTCCAAAAACACTCAAGAAGCCTGACAACATCCAATCTGCTTGATTAGCACTATATCCACAAATGTTCAATCCCTCTACCACTATAGCAGCAATGTGTACCATCTCCAAGTTGTACTGCAGAAATTCACCAAACTTCCTCAGAGCACACCTTCCAAAGATATGACAACTACCATCAAGAAGGACAGTGCAACAGATATACAGAAACACCATCAACTGCAGGTTCCTCTCTGACCCACTTAACATCCTGAGTTGGAAATATACCACCATCCCTTTAGTGTCATTGGCCAAGGAGCTCCCTCCCTCATGGCACTGTGGACTGAATCAGTTCATGCTCACCAGCACATTCTCAAAGGCAACTAGGGATAGATAATAAATGCTGGTCTAGCCAGTGACACCTAAAAGCCATGAATGAGGTTTTAAAAAATGGCTATATGTTTGCGATATTACAATAGTGACCACACATCAAATCTGAAACATCAACTGCTTTCTCTCTACTGATACTGCCAAACTGCTGGGTTTTTCCAGATATTTCTGATTTTGTATCAATTCACTTCATTGGATGTGATGACTTCTTGCAAGATTATGAAAGTTGCTAGCGCAAATAGAACATATCCTGTTCTTTTCATTCCGCATGTCCTTATGTTTATTGCAAACTTTATCCCTCAATCTGGCGTATCCTGTAAGACCTTACAAATGAACTTTTGTTGCTGGTCACTTGCACGTATTGCACCTTCATTTTCTTGATCTTGCATTGTTGTTCTTCAGTTAAGTCCCTACTGAGGAAGTTAGAAAGCCACGAGGGATTCAATTCCAGGTTTTACTTCTCTTCCAAGGCATACTGGGGACTCAAGAGTTAAACATTCCACTACCAAAGAGACTCACTGCAGTATCAATTGCATGTCTGTCCTCTTACAGTATAGGCAGAAAATCTCAGTAGGGAGGAGGCTGACTGAATCCTAGAGAAGGAATCCATTGGAGCCACACATGTGGATTCTTCTGCAGCCTCAGACAAAGGTATTTGTCCTCCCCAGACAAGATTGATAGTCTTGGCTACAACCCTGTTAAACTGCCTCCTGCTCCCATTATCTTGTTTCCCCTCCATAGTAACACAGGTATGTGAATTCCCCCATTGAGAACAGGCAAAACCCTTCTGTTTTAATCTCTTCCCATCAACACATGATCATGAAGAATCCGGTAATCAGTCCCTGTAATCCATTCACTCGTTATCACAGGACATCAACATTCACTGGGCCTTGTAAAATTATAATTGTCCCTCTTAAACAATGTGACGGCAATCAACCATGTGACTTATAGACCTTTTGTTTTATTCCTATAAAAAGTGCTGCCTTTGTGTGTTGAGCAGAGATTCGTGGAGAATTGTCACCATAAGTAGACACACAATTACTTTTGGGGATATTGAGAATCTCTGACCAATAATAAAGCATCTACTGCTGTACTGAAACTTGTGTCACCCAGATTTGTGGAACAAAATATGCATCAACAAGACCTTTGTCTATGTTAATCATCTGCAGTATTGGGTAACTAATTTGCTTAATCTGCCAGCTGAAATATTGCCTGAGCACTTCAAAATACGTGCTCAGCCTATTTTGATTTACAGTTTGCATCACTGCATTTGTACAGGTGCACCTTCCATAGCATAGTCATGTTGCAAGCCAAGTGTTTATTTCTCATTTCCTCAAAAGCACAAAAATATCGATAGGTAACTAAGAATTTAGGTTAGAGTGGTGCTGGAAAAGGACAGTAGGTCAGGCAGCACCTGAGGAGCAGGAAAATTGACGTTCCGGGCAAAAGCCCTTCATCAGGAAGGGTATTCCTGAAATGTCAATTTTCCTGCTCCTCGATGCTGCCTGACCTGCTGTGCTTTTCCAGCACCACTCTAACCTAAACTCTAGTTTCTAGCATCTGCAGTCCTCACTTTTGCCTAGATAACTAAGAATGCTCACTGATTAATTGTTCATCCAGTATTTCAGGCATGTGAATTGCTCCTGCTTTGCATAATTATTGTCTAATTTTGGTAACTTTCCTAATCTTTTGAAGTGTTTAATGGTATTAGAATTTTAATTATGAACATCATACATGTCCTTTGGGAAGTATGGGTGGTAGGCATGATCTTTTGCTGGTAGTCACCTATTTCTTTAGACATGGATGAAAATAGAAGCCTTGTTGTCAGTTCATGTTCCTCTTCAGATATTTGAGCATAAAATCTAATCCAACCCTTTTGTTCAGTACGGAGGCAGCAATGTTGAAAGTGCTGTCCCTCAGATGAACAATTGAACTGAGTCCTTGACTGTTTCCTCAAGTGGATATGAACAAATCCCTGACGAAGAGTGGAGCTGTTATCCCAATAGTACTGGCCAATATTCAGTCAATATCATGAAAACAGATTGCTGTTTTGTAAACAAAGTGTTGATGATTGCATTCAGGAAGCTTGCCCAATCTGGCTGTTGTATTTCCTGTTAGAACAATGACTGTATTTCTAAAATATTTAATTCAATACAAAACACTTTGGGGTTGTGATAACACTATGTCACTACAAATCTTTCATTTTTATGATGATGGCTTATAGGATCACTGATTGGTCTTTTGGGAGAGACAACACTTTTAAAAATAACATTGGTCTTTCAGACAGAGAAATGTTGAACTTGAGAGATGTTTATGTAGTGGAAATATTTTTGTTCATTACTTCTACATGCATTAGTGAATGGTTGGTAGATGCCGTGTGAGGTATAGATGCCTGGAAACTGAACAAAACAGTGACTGTCATCTTTGAATATTCTCCCAGACCTTGCTGCTTCTTTGACATGACTAATGAATAAACTTTTCCTCCCATGAATTTGAACTTCATCACACACTGCATCTCTGGGAAATCAAGGTAGAACCTCCTGTCATATTGCCGTAGGCAGTTGTACAGTGCAGACTTTGCAGCATGCTAATCCCAAAGAACACCAACTACCCAAGCCAGTGTCACATTGAAGTAGTTGTGACAATTTTTCAAAATCGTTCTACTACTGATACCTAATGTTGTTCCAGAGTTGTAGGTAAATCAACTCAAGTCCAGAGTGAGAGTGAATTCCTACTCAACAATGACTGTTTTAACATGCAGAGGAACACAAACTTTGCTGTGCAGTATAACCAAAGCTTAAATTGTAAATGTTTATAGTCAGTATATCAAAATTGTCAGAAAACTCAGGATAACTTGATTACCATTTACAAATTCTGCTGCTAAAATTTATGTGGTTTTCCCACTTCGTTCAACTCACTATTGTATTGTTGCCAACACCAATGTCTAGTGGATAAAACATTTGTTTTGATATTATTGATTTTTTTTTAACTAGCTGCTATTGAAGGTCTCAAAGGTTCGACAATACAATTTGAAGCTAACAAAAAATTAGATAAAATATTGTGAGATTGTGGGCTGGATCTTACCAAAAACTGTTATGGGCAATGACACATTGCCCATGGAGCATGCCCTGAGATCTTGGTGATGGCTGAAGATCTGGAGGAGCAAGCGGTGAGCTGGAGTTGCCAGGTTACCGCTTTGACTTTCAAGTTGGGAATTGTTGCCATCCATATCTGGCAGGCGGGAGAATGGGAAACTGTATATCAAGAGGCAAGATAACGTAATAATGAGGATGCTAATGCTTGCTAATGCATGCAAATAGACTTCAAGCTGCTCACTGGCGAGCATCTTGTCTTGCCATTCAACACTCAGTTGGAAAATGGGACATTATTATCTTGATGGTGGGAAGCTCCTGACTAGTGACCTCATGCAATTCTCCCAACTTTCTCACCATTGCCCATGTTGTTCAGGGGCTGGGAAGATTCCACCCAATATAATTTAGTGTTTATCCCCAGAGACCTGATTATTGCAGGTAAATGACCATTTATATGAATATAAGTTATTGTCATTAACTGGCTGAACAAATAGAAGATTACCTTACAAGGTCTATGACTCTTTCCCTCGGGACACTGCTGACGCCCTCATCATTTATGGCTAGAATCTGATCGCCTGGTATGAGTCTGCCCTCCGATGGACCGCCTAACAGAGAAATACAGACATTTACTCCAAACAGAAATTTGGTTGATCCCTGGTGAAAATAGTTAAATAAAGAAAGGTGCTTTCTAGCCAAAAAAATCTGCAGGTTCCTGTGTTTGTAGCTCAATCCAGTAACAATTTTTTTCAGTGAAATATATCGCTATATTCCATTGTGCGATTTTAGCATAGATTTTACTAGACTTATTTTGACTTTATGCAATTGATGATAGCAAATTAGCAGTGCATTTTACATCTCTCCTGACTTTTATTTTTATTGAAGGTAATTAGTTAAGCAAAGATCAAACAGGAAATTATAAATATCCAAGAATATATGAAAATTTTCAGAGCTATTTTCTCATTAACAAAAAGCAAATGAACAGATGAATAGGGCCACTAAAGGGTGAACAGCATAAATTCACTGGAGATGCTATTAAAATAGTATGGATATTGAATGGATATTTTGCCTCAATTTTCACTGACAAAGGAAAATACAATAATAAAAGTTAAGGGGGATGTTATAACTGCTAAGATAAAAAGAAAAGAGATCTGACATAAACTAAGGAGGATGAAACTTCACGTTCAGATATTGAATCTAGAAATACTCAAGGAAATTAAAGGAAATAGCATAGTCACTACAATCCATATTTGAAAATTCAAAAGAGAAAGGAATTATGACAAAGAACTGGAGGACAGCAACATACTCCTTTCTTCAAGAAAAGAACAGATCTAATCCATTGTCTGATGAAGTAAGTTGATTAATGTCAGTGGGTGAGAAAGATACTGGAACCGTTGCCAAATTATGAGAGAGCAAAATATTTAGACATAGAGTATTTCATTAAAAAAATTGAATGCATTTCTGAAAGGAGGATTGCAGCTATAATTTTATCTAGTTCAAGCTTGAGGAAACCAGGTTGTGGTGGTAGGAGGTATAGGAAATGGTGAATGGGAAGATGCTTTGTTGGTGTGGCTACAGTTAAAATAAATGATATTAATTACCCTTAACGACTCCACTTCCATTCAATTTTTGTTATTTCCCTTCCAAATCACAACTGTTTACTGACTCCTCCCTTTTTGATAATGCTTTGCTGTTTTTTTTTGAATGATTATGACCTTGGTGCAACTTCTTAGACAGCTTGTAAAAAAGAATATAATACAGCAGTGGCAACACCTCCAGGGTTTCATAAGGAGTTGCAATGGGAGTATTGACAAAGGACATGTGAAGTTGGGGCTAGTTGTGAATGGATTCAAATTTAGAGACAAAGCAGAAATAATTGTGAGTACAGAACATAGAACGTTATAGCTCATTACAGGCCCTTCGGCCCTCGATGTTGCGCCAACCTGTGAAACCAATCTGAAGCCCATCTAACCTACACTATTCCATTATCATCCATATATTTATCCAATAACCATTTAAATGCACTTCAAGTTGGCGAGTCTGCTACAGTTGCAGGCAGGGCATTCCATGCCCCTTACTACCACTCTCTAAGTAAAGAATCTACCTCTGACATCTGTCCTACATCTATCACCCCTCAATTTAAATCTATGGTGCCTTATGCTATCAGAAAGTGGGGTGTGGTGTCCTGCAAGAGTCTGAAAAGTAGCAAAGTGGATTTTTCATTTTTGAGTAACCTATCTATAATTCACATAATTCAGGAATTGAAAGTATATTGACATTTGTAAATGATAAAAGTAGGGGAGCCTTGAAAAAAACTGCTAGAATATTGGTTACACCGCACCTAGATTACTACATAAAAATGTGATATACTTATGTTGAAGACAGTTTGGAGAAGGTTCACCAGGTTGATTTCTGGATAAAAAAGTTTTGTCTTATGAGGAACCGTAAAGCAGGTTAAGTTTTCACACTTTGGGGTTTTAAAGAATGAAAGGTAATCTTATTGAAACCCATAAGATTATTGGAGTGTTTGACAGGATAGATGATCAGAAAATGTCTCCCCTCATGGGTGATTCTAGAACTAGGAGTAAAGTTCAAAAAATTTCCATTAAAGATAGAGATGAGGAAGTTTGTTAACTTTGAAGGCTTGTTAACTTTGGAATTCACCAACCTGAAACACAAGTCATGAATAGATTTGAGACTAAAGTAGACATTTCCTTCACCTACAAAGGAGCCAAAGGTTGTGAGGAATGGGCAGGATAGAGAAACTTAGATCAAAATCAGGTCAACCATGGTTGTATTGAATGGCAGAACTAGCTTACATGGACTACCGGCTTAATCCTGATTTTATTTCTTATGCCTATATATTTATACAAATGTTAGACTATGATTTAATGAAATAAGATTCTTAGTATATTTGATTTATTTTTTATTCAAGCTAAAAAAAACTGCAAAGAGTATAAAGCCAGGAAGATCTTTTATGTTTGTACCAATCTTTTACTAACATAGATGAGTATACGATAATATAGCCCACAGCATTAAACTTGACTTTGTATGTACTCGACTGTTATCAATCAATAAATGTGAAGTCAAACATGGACATCTGCAACTTCAGTTTATATAACAACTTAAACAAAAAAATATCCCACGGCATTTCACAGGCATGTAATCAAAAATAACTTGTCATTGAACCCAAGAAGGAGATACCTGGAGGTGAATATTAAAGAGAAACTTTAAGAAGAAAGGAAGGTTGAATGATGAAGTGGTTAAGGCAGGAATTTTTTGTTTATGTGTTTTTGGGTTGTATGTGTTGCTCATTCTTAATAGTCCAGGAGAAAGTGGTGGTGGTCTGCCATTTTGAATGTTGCAGTCCATTATGCTGCTGGGGAGAGAGTTCTAGAATTTTGATCCCACTGACAGTGAAGGAATCATGATACTATTTCTAAGTCAGGATGATATTTAACTTGTGCTATGTTCATCTATTCAACATAAACATACTGATCACATGGCATGGATTGGTTAAATTGATAATGTGGATTATTAATTTGAATGTGAGACATTATGCATACAATGTTAACTGGGAGATTGGAATATATATCTGACTTCAACTGTTGCTGCTGTAGACTGAGTGGAATCATGGGACAACTACATTAGACTATGCAATTTTTCCCATGTTCTTCTTGGTGGTAAAGATCGTTGATTTGGAAGGTGCTAACTTGAAACCTGGGCAGCTGCTGCAGTGCATTTTCAAAATGATATATACGAGTGCCACAGCACACTGGTGATGTAGGAAGTGAAATTCTGAGGTGGTAGAGATGTGACTGTTAAGCAGATTGCTATTACCAAATGTTGTAGAGATCCTGAAGTGTTCTCACAGCTTCACTCATCCAGAGAAATGGTGATTATGCCATTGTACTTTTTACTTGTGCCATGTAGATAGTAGGCAGGCTTTAAGAAGTCATGAGGTCAATCACCAGCCACAGAATTCCAACCATTTGGCCTGCATTTGAAGCCACGGTATTTATGTAAGTCTCTGGCCAATGTTAAGACCCCCATGATAATGATGGTAAGGGATTCAATGATGGTAATGCTATTGAACATCAAGGGGAGATATAGAGATTCTCTGTTGTTCAACGTGGTCATTGTTGGTATTTGTGTTAGCTGAAAACTTTATTTTCAAAATAGAACATTGTCCTTGTCTTGTGATATGCAAGCATAGACTGCTTCATTATCTGAGGAATTACTTGTGGAACTAAGTACTCAAATAGTCAGCAAATATCCCCTTTTCTGATGATGGTGGTAAGGTTATTGATTAAGCAGCTGATGGTGGTTGTTGTCAAAAGCTATGGTGCTAGAAAAGCACAGCCAGTTAGACAGCATTCAAGGAGCAGGAGAGTCAATCTTTTCAGCATAAACTCTTCATCAGGAATAGAACATAGAACATAGAACATAGAAAGATACAGCGCAGTACAGGCCCTTCGGCCCTCGATGTTGCGCCGACCGAATCCTACCTAACCTACACTAGCCCAATAACTTCCAAATGCCTATCCAATGCCCGCTTAAATGACCATAAAGAAGGAGAGTTCACCACTGCTACTGGCAGGGCATTCCATGAACTCACAACCCGCTGTGTAAAGAATCTACCCCTAACATCTGTCCTATACCTACCACCCCTTAATTTAAAGCTGTGTCCCCTAGTAACACCTGACTCCATTAGCGGTAAAAGGTTCTCAGTGTCGACCCTATCTAAACCCCTAATCATCTTATACACCTCTATCAAATCTCCCCTAAACCTTCTCTTCTCCAATGAGAACAGCCCCAAGTGCCTCAGCCTTTCCTCATAAGATTTTCCTACCATTCCAGGCAACATCCTGGTAAACCTCCTCTGCACTCGTTCCAATGCCTCCACATCCTTCCTATAGTATGGCGACCAAAACTGCACACAATACTCCAGATGAGGCCGCACCAGAGTCTTATACAGTTGCAACATGACCTCAGGACTCCGGAACTCAATTCCTCTACCAATAAAGCCCAGTACACCATATGCCTTCCTCACAGCACTATTTACCTGGGTGGCAACTTTCAGAGATCTGTGTACATGGACACCAAGATCCCTCTGCTCATCCACACTACCAAGTAGCCTACCATTAGCCCAGTAATCCATCATCTTGTTACTCCTACCAAAGTGAATGACTTCACACTTAGCTACATTGAATTCCATTTGCCACCTTTCTGCCCAGCTCTGCAACTTATCTATATCCCGCTGTAACCTACCACTTCCTTCCTCAC
Organism: Hemiscyllium ocellatum; assembly: GCF_020745735.1. Classification (NCBI taxonomy): domain Eukaryota; kingdom Metazoa; phylum Chordata; class Chondrichthyes; order Orectolobiformes; family Hemiscylliidae; genus Hemiscyllium; species Hemiscyllium ocellatum. The sequence goes on along the minus strand of NC_083411.1, from coordinate 97,379,551 downwards.
TATCCACAACTCCACCAACTTTTGTGTCATCCGCAAACTTGCTTACCCAGCTTTCAAGCCCTTCTTCTAGATCATTTATAAAGATAACAAAAAGCAAAGGTCCCAAAACAGATCCTTGTGGTACACCGCTAGTAACTGCACTCCAAGATGAACTTAGTCCATCAACTACTACCCTCTGTCTCCTTCCAGCCAGCCAATTCCTAATCCAAACCTCTAATGTATCCTCAATGCCATACCTCCGTAGTTTTAGCATTAGCCTACCATGGGGAACCTTATCGAACGCCTTACTAAAATCCATATACACAACATCTACTGCTTTACCCTCGTCCACTTCCTTAGTCACCTTCTCAAAGAACTCAATAAGGTTTGTGAGGCACGACCTGCCCTTCACAAAACCATGCTGGCTATCCTTGATCACGTTATTCCTATCCAGATGTTCATAAATCTTATCCCTTACCATTCTCTCTAAGACTTTTCCCACCACTGAAGTCAGACTCACTGGCCTATAGTTACTAGGGCTATCCCTACTCCCTTTCTTGAACAAGGGGACCACATTCGCTATCCTCCAGTCCTCTGGTACTATTCCCGTTGACAATGACGACATAAAAATCCAGGCCAATGGCTCTGCTATCTCCTCCCTAGCTTCCCATAGGATCCTAGGGTAAATGCCATCAGGCCCAGGAGACTTATCTATTTTCATCCTCTCCAATATTCCCAGAACCTCTTCCCTGCATATTTCCAGGCCATCCATTCTAATCATTTGTGACTCCATATTCACATCAGCAACAGTGTCCTGTTCCTGAGTGAATACTGATGAAAAGTATTGATTTAGTGTCTCTCCAATCTCCTCCGCCTCCACACACAACTTCCCACTACTATCCTTGACAGGACCGATACCCAACCTAGTCATCCTTTTATTCCTGACATACGTATAGAAAGCCTTTGGGTTTTCCCTAATCCTACCAGCTAAAGACTTTTCATGTCCCCTTCTCGCTTCTCTTAGCTCTCTCTTTAGATTCTTCCTGGCTACCTTATAACTCTCTATCGCCCCAACTGAACCTTCACGCCTCATCTTTACATATGCCGCCTTCTTCCCTTTCACAAGGGATTCCAATTCCTTACTAAACCACGGCTGCCTCACAAGGCCCTTTACACCATGCCTGACTGGTACATACTTATCGAGGACACGTAGTAGCTGCTCCTTGAACAATCCCCACATCTCATTAGTGTTCTTCTCTTGAAGCCTATTTTTCCAATCCACACATCCTAAGTCATGCCTCACTGCATCATAATTTCCCTGCCCCCAGCTATAACTCTTGCCCTGCGGCGCACACTTATCCCTCTCCATCACTAAAGTAAAAGTCACCGAGTTGTGGTCACTGTCCCCGAAGTGCTCACCTACCTCCAAGTCTAACACCTGGCCTGGTTCATTACCTAGAACCAAATCCAGTATAGCCTCACCTCTTGTTGGCCTGTCTACATATTGTGTCAGGAAACCCTCCTGCACACATTGGACAAACACTGACCCATCTAATGAACTCGAGCTATAGCTCTCCCAGTCAATATCTGGGAAGTTAAAGTCCCCCATAACAACCACCCTGCTACCTTCACTCTTTTCCTGAATCATCCTCGCAATATTATCCTCTACTTCTCTAGGACTATTAGGAGGCCTGTAGAAAACACCTAACAGGGTGACCTCACCTTTCCTATTTCTAACCTCAGCCCAAACTACCTCAGATGGCAAGTCCTCTTCCATCGTCCATTCCACTGCTGTAATACTATCTTTGACAAGTAATGCCACACCTCCCCCTTTTTTACCCCCATGTCTGATCCTACTAAAACATTTAAACCCTGGAACCTGCAACAGCCATTCTTGTCCCTGTTCTACTCACGTCTCTGTAATGGCCACAACATCGAAGTCCCAGGTACCAACCCACGCTGCAAGTTCACCTACCTTATTCCTTATACTTCTGGCATTGAAGTATACACACTTCAATCCACCCTTCTGTTTACAGGCACCCTCCTTCGAGATCGCTGCATTATTCATAACCTCCCTACACTCAAGGTCCTGTACCCTAAAGCTACAGTCCAGGTTCCCATGCCCCGGCGGAGTTAGTTTAAACCCTCCCAAAGAGCACTAGCAAACCTCCCCCCAAGGATACTGGTGCCCCTCAGGTTCAGGTGTAGACCATCCTTTTTATAGAGGTCCCACCTTCCCCAGAAAGAACCCCAGTTGTCCAGAAAACGGAATCCCTCCCTCCTGCACCATCCCTGTAGCCACGCATTCAACTGCTCTCTCTCCCTATTCCTCGACTCTCTATCACGTGGCACGGGTAACAAACCAGAGACTACAACTCTGTTTGTTCTAACTCTGAGCTTCCAACCTAGCTCCCTGAAAGCCTGTCTGACATCCTCACCCCTCTTCCTACCTATATCGGGAATATGGGGTGGTGCAAGGAGGCTGAGAGATAAATGGGAGGGGGTGGGGTTGAGGGGAGTGTAGCTAGGAATTTCTCCCAGCTGATAATGATTGGGCTACTGAAGAGGACTGAAGTGCTCCTGCATCAAGGTTCTGGTGTTGAATTGATCGGCCTGCAACAGCCATAACTATTTTCCTTTGTGCTGGGTACAGCTCTAAATAATGGAAACATTTTTTCTCTGCCTCATGTGGATTTTGATTTTACAAGGCTCCTTGATGTTAAACTTGTCCACTTGCTGCCTTGCTGTCAAAAATAATTACTCTATAAATCTGGTTGGCTGTGTAAAGGGCTCAAGAGGATAAGGAAGGATGAAGAGTGATAGTCCTCTTCAATCACAGAGAATCCCAGTTGTGACTACTTAGTCTGTGAAAGCTGTGGAAATCTGAATGGAGAGATCCACATGAACTCACAGGAAAGGTGGGACATCAAATAGATAAATTTCTGATTTGAGCATATCATATTTGGGGATATGATTTGCTTCATCAAGAATACCACTGAAAGTGATATTGAACATTTGAATTCTGGAATATTTAGCTTTATGGAAAATGATGTCCTCATGCAAAAAATACTACTAAATGCGAAGGATGAAGAAAACAAAGAGCATATGGAAGAATTCATGGTCTCAGGACATTTACTTTGACATGTTGTCATGGCTGTGATAAAGAATTTGTGGTTGCCAATTTATGTTAAATTTCATGAACAGCAATGAGATAATGACCAGGTAAGGATTTCTGGTGGTATTGTTGGTGAGATAAATCTTGGTTAGGACACTTTGCAACTCTTCTTTGTACAGTGTCATGAGATTTTGTTTATCCATCTGAGAGGGCCTATTTTTCTGAAGTACACATTTCTTCAATAATACAGCGTTGTGGTCAACCTAGATCATGTGCTTATTCAGGTCCAAAGAGTAGAGTGTAAACTGACAATCATCTGACTCTAAAGCAAATGTGCTGCCACTAAGCCAAGGCTGCCATCTCATTGCAAAGGCTACTTAAATTATTTTAAACATAACAACATTGGAAAGTTTGATAATAAAGTATATTGCGATTCATTGAAAAAAGAGAATAATAAATGGTTTGACCTACTGGAATTAAGTTGCAAGACAATAACAAGGCATTTGAGGACTGATACTGCAATTGAGTACTCCAAATGAGGAATGATGTTGACAAGGAATGAAGCTTAGGAAACTGAATGCCTTGAATGTTTGCTGTGTCCATCGCAGCATCAATGCCCTGGTCTATTGAAATTCAATATAATACCAGCAAACCAGAGGGAATGTAGACCATTGGGACAGTAAATAATGGGAATGAATGAAAAATAGTTTGGCCCATTAGAATTCTTCACAATTTGACTGAAGACTGGTTTAGTACAAGGTAAATGAATAGGAGTTCTACTTTTAGACAAAAAAGAACTAACAGAATTCTACGAAATAGAATTTATAATAGGTTCACTGGGGTCAATAAATTTCTTTCTACATTAAATTAATATTCATACATGTGATTTAGTGACAGCCTTTATACTAGAGGTAAGTACTTTCCTGCAGCAAAAGGCATTTTAGATTAATTTGAAAAGTTCTTCCTCATCTTTGTCCTAACTGAGCAACCTATGACTTTGAGGTTGTGCTGTCTGGTCCTAGTCTCACCCACGAGGGGAACCAACCTCAATTCCTATCATGTTAAGTTTCCAAAGAGACTTATATGTAGTTTAAGAAGATTGTCTCTCATTCTTCTACACTGCAATGAGTATTGGCCCAATCTGCTTGAGCTCTCCTTTTAAGAAAATCATTCCATATATGGGATTAACTTAGTGAACCTTTTCTGACTGCCTCCAATGCCAGCATATTTATCATTAGATAAGGGGACTAAAACTGTACAGAGTATTCCAGGTGTGATCTAGTTTTTGCCTTGTATAGTTTTTGCAAAAGTGACCTACTTTTATGCTCCATTTCCTTTGAAACAAAGATTAAAACCACGCAACGTCAGGTTATAGTCCAACAGGTTTATTTGAAATTACCTGAAATCACACTTCACCTGACGTCACAGCAATGCTCCGAAAGCTTGTGATTTCACATACACATTGGAGCATAACCTGGTGTTGTGTGGCTTCTGACTATGTCCACCCTAGTCCAACACTGGCACTTCCACATTCTTTGAAATAAAGGCCAACATTCCATTTGCCTTTTGTATTATTTATTTGACATGTGTACTAACTTTATGACATTTATACACAAGGACTCCTAAATCGTTGTGTATTGGAGCTTCCTGCAGTTTTTCTAAATTTAAATAATATTTAGCTCCACTTTTCTTCCAACCAAAGTTCAAAACCTCTTACTTTCCCACTTCTTGCAAATTTTTACCCATTTGCTTAACTGTCTTTAATCCTCTGCAGATTCTTTGAGTCATCCACATTAATTGCATTTGTCTCTCAGCCTCCTTGGGCCACCCACTCATTGCTGATGAAGAACTTAAGCTCAAAACATTGACTCTCCTGCTCCTCGGATGCTGCCTGACTGGCTGTGCTTTTCCAGCACCACACTCTTCCACCTTCATCTACCTATCGCATTCCCAGCTACCTTCCCTCCCGCCCCACCCCCTCCCATTTATCTTGCAGCTGTCTTGGGCTACCCTGTCATGAACAGCTTATCCTCAAAATGTTGACTCTCCTGCTCGTTGGCTGCCTGACTGGCTGTGCTCTTCCAGCACCACATTCTTCCACCCAAATTAATTGCCTACAAACCTATTATTTTGTTATTTGCAAACTTAGTGATAGTAGCTTCCTTCATCCAAGTCATTAATATATTTTGTAAATAATTGTCACCACAGCATTGATCCTTTGGCATTTCACAAGTTAAAGGTTGCCATCTGAAAATGCCCCCTTATCCCAACTCTCTGTTTTCTATTAGTCAGCCAATCCACTATCCGTGCTAATATATAATCACTAACATCATGGGCTTTTATCTTATTAAGTAGTCTTATATGTGTTATTTTATTGAAAGCTTTCTGGAAATCTAAACATATTGCATCTACTGGGTTTCCCTTTCTGTTGCTTATTATCTTTTCAAAGAATCCTAATAAATTTGTAAAGTGAAATTGCTTTTGTATGTGGTCATGCTTCCTCTGTTTGATTGTATTATGTATTTCTAAATGCTCTGCTTTTACATCCTTTATAATAGATTCCAACATTTTCACTGTATTAAATGTTAAACTAACTGGCATATAGTTGCCTGCCTTTGTCTCTCTTTTTTTGAAAGAAGTGTTACATTGGCAGTTTTCCAATTATGTGTGAATTTTCCAGAATCCAAGGGTTCTTGGAAGATTGCTACAAGTGCATCTATTATTTCTATAGCTACTTCCTTTAATATCCTAGGATGTAATCCATTTGGTGCATGGATATATTGGCTTTTAGCACCATTAGAGTCCCTACTACTTTATCTCAAGTGATAGTAATCATAAATATTTCCTTTCCTCCTTTTCTCCCTTGATTATTTAATATTTTTGGAATGGAATTAATGTCTTCTCACCTGAAATCGGATGCAAAGTATTGATTTAACTTCTTTGTTTCCCATTATTATTGCACTAACATTATTTAAGGTGCCTAGGTTCACTTTGGCCTGCTTTTTCTTCCCGTTAAATATATTTAAAGAAGCTCTGGCACTCTGTTTTTAATGTTACTTGCAAGGTTATCCTCAAATATTACTTTTTCCTTTTTTTTGGTCATCGTTTCTGTTCTTTAAAATCTTCCCAATCTTCTGGTTTACCAGAAATTAATGCCACAATTTATGTTTTTTCTTTTAATTTAACACTACCTTGAACTTCCTTGGTTAGCAGGATTAGTTTATCCCATTCCAAGAATCTTTCTCTCCTGAGATGTATCTTATTGTGAGTCATGAACTATTTTCTTAACCATCTATCATTGTTCCTCAACTATATTTTCTGCTGAACCTGATCCACTCCAACTAACTCTGTCCTAATTCGTCTGTCATTATTTGAATTTAAAACAGTTGTTTCTGACTCAATTCTTAAACTCTCAAAATGAATGCTAAGTTATATCATGTTATGGTCACTGGTTTCCTAGCGAATCTTTTACTTTGAGATCATTTATTAAACCTGCTTCATTACACATTATCACAGATCCAAAGATAGAACATCACATTATTGTACTCATTCTAACTTGCGACTAAACAAGCTGATTATTAACAAAACAAGCTACATAGTTCAAGTTAATACCTGATAAACAATTTTTGCAAAGAAATGCTGGGTACAATTTCAAGCTGCTGCTTGAGTCTGAAGCTAATTTACAGATCAGCAACTACACAATCTATATTTCCACTGAAAAGATTGCCAATGTTTGTTTCCAACAGCAACTATCAATCATTCATTTTCTATAATCAGTGCTGATCTGCAAAACTATTTTTACACTTCAATGGCATATTTGCAATCTACCCAAGGTTCTTTAATCCTTTGAAAAATGACCTACAATTTTTGGACTAGAATAAATATATAATTAACTTTTTCTTATATAATCCAACATCATACTAACCATGAAGAAATGTGTTGCAGGTTGTTTCAGAGAATTAATGATGGCTATGTGTGTTTGACCAACAGAAGTAAAAACATTGTCCATACTGCCAGATTACAATAAATGCCTGTATCTTCTGTTTCTCTTTAATACAAGAAAATCTGTGGTTTATTGCCTATCTCCAATGTACCAACAGATTATAAAAACCAGCGGTCTTCTCACTTTTGCCCAGCTACTTTTGTTTGATATGACCTGCAGTTTTTCAATTTATCAATCTCAAGGTAAACGTACACTTTTATCTTCTTGGTAATTCTGTCTCCTGTCCCCTTCCAAGATATCTTCAAGTGTTGAGAATTTATCAAAATAGCCACTCACTATAGAACAGCACCAATAATTTTGTGTGCATGCGCATGCCTATGTGTGTCTTGTGACTCCTGACCAAATCTGGGCTAGTCTTGCTGGAAGTCGGCAGCACACAGATTTGCTGCTGCTATATCATTCTTATAATTGTAGCAACTGTATAGAACCTTAGTTAGACCACATTTGGAATATTACATGCAGTTGCCAGACTACCAGAAAGATATGGTGGCTTTGGAGAAGATATGGAAACAGTTTACAAGGATATTACCTAGTTTGGAGGGTATTAGCAGTGAGGAGGACTTCGACTAACTTGGCTCCTCTTCACTTGATTGTTGAAAGATGATCAAAGCCTGATAGAAGCTTACAAAATTATGAAAGGCATGGAGAGAATAGATAGTCAGTGTATTTTTTTTCCCAGTGTAGAAATGTCAATTAGTAGGGAATGTAAGTTTAAAGTAAAAGGGGGAAAGTTTAAAAGAGATGTGAGAGGCAAGTATTTTTTTGCACAGAGAGTGATAGGTACCTGGAATGTGCTGCTGGAGCAGGAAATGGAGGTGGATACAATAGCGAAGTTTAAGAGGCATCTTGACAGATACATAATAGGCAGACAATAGAGGAATACAGATTGCATAGAGGCAAATGCTTTTAGATTAGAATGGTGTCATGTGTGGATGCAGTCTTGGTGGGCTGAAGCATTTGGTCCAGTGCTGTACTGTTCTTTGTTCTTTGTAGATGGTCATTGCCTGAAACTTGGATGGTGTAAAGCTTACTTGCCTCGTCAGCCCAAATTTTGACATTACCCAGGCTGCTGTAATTGGACACAGGCTGCTTCAATATCTAAGGTGTCACAAATGGTGCTGAACATTTGCAGTCATCAGCTGAGGTCCCCACGTTTGACCTTATGATAGAGGGAAGTTCATTGATAATGTGGCTGAAAATGTAGAGGCATAGGGCACTACCCTGAGGACCTCCTGTAGTGATGTTCTGGAGCTGAAGTAACTGACCGCCATCAACTATAACCTTCTTTCTTTATGCTACATATGACTCAAACCAGTGGAGAGTTTGCCCCCGGGTTTCCATTGATTCTGGTTTAGTTTGGGCTCCTTGATACACACTCAGCCAAATACAGCCTTGATATCAAAAGCTGTCACTCTTGCCTCACCTCAGGAATTTAGCTGTTTGTTTATGTTTGAACCAAGGCTATGATGAGGTCAGGAATTGAATGGCCCTATCAGAATCCAAACTGGACATGGCTGAGCAGGTGTTACTTGATAGCACTGTTGATGACATCTCCATCACATTACTGATGATCAAGAATATACTGATGGGGCAGTAATTGGCTGGGTAAGATTTGTCCTGCTTTTCTGTATACAGGACAAATCTGGGCTATCTTCCACATTGTAAGCTGGGTGCCTGTAATATAGCTGTACTGAAAAATGTTTTGCTAGCGGTGTGGGATGTTGGAAAACATACCTTTCGTACTATTGCTGAAATGTAATGCACATAGTCTTTGTGGTATCCAGTACCAACAACTGTTTCCTGATAATACATGGAGTGAATCGAATTATCTGAATACTGGTATCTCTCAGACTGGGAACCTACAGAGAAGGCCAAGATGGATCACCCATGTGGCACTTCTAACTGAAGATTGTTGAAATGCTTCAGGCTCATCATTTTCGCTGATGTGCTGGGCTTCCCAATCATTGAAGTTGGGGATATTTGTGCAATAGCCCCTTTTAGTGAGTTGCTTCTGGCATGCCCACCTGAGCTTTGGACCAGGGTTGATCCCCTTGCTTAATGATAATGATAAAGCAGGGATAAACCGGACCATAAGTTTGCAAATTGTGTTAGAGCAAATTCTGCTATTGTTGATGGCCCTTGCCCTCATATATTGCACATTCTTGAGCCGTTAGATCTGTTCTAAGTCTATCCCATTTAACATAGGGATAGTGTCACACAACATGATGGAGGCTATTCTCAATATGAAGATCAGAGTTTGTCTCCACAAGGATTGTGCAGTAGTTACAGTCATACCAATACTATGCATCTGCAGCAGATTGATGAGAATGAGATCAAATATAGAGTCATACAGAGTCATGGAGTCCTACAGCATGGAGAGGCCCAAACCAGTCTATGACTACCAAAATGTCCGTCCACACTAACCTCATTTCCCTTCACTATCCTTCAAAACCTTTCCCATCCATGTATTTGTCCAAATGCCTTTTAAATGTACTCCCCTCAACCTCTTCTGCTGGCAGCTCATTCCAAATGAATTACACCCTGTGTGTATAAAGTTGTCCCTCAGGTTCCCTTTTATTCTTTCCCCACAAATCTTAGATGGATGCGCTCTAGTCCTTGATTTCCTAATCCTGGGAAAAAGACTGAGTGCATTGTCCCTATGCATGCCTCTCATGATCTTATATATCTCTACAAGATCCCCACTCAGTCTCTTATGCTTTAAAGAAAAAAGTCCTAACTTGTCCAACTTCTCCATATAACTCAGAACACTGAGTCCAGAAAAATCCTTGTGAATTTCTTCTGCACTTTTTTCAGTTTAATAATATCCTTCCTATAACAAGGTGACCAAAACTGAACACAATACTCCAACTGCAGCCTCACCAACATCCTGTATAACTGCAACATAATTTCCCAATGTCTACGCTCAATATCTCTGACTGATGAAGGCCAATTGTTTTGTTCTCGCATTGGTTTCCTCTTCACCTGCTGTAGGCCCAGTCTAGTAGCTATGTCCTTTAGGACTCAACCAGCTTAATTCGAAGTGGTGTTGCTGAGTTACTCTCACTATCAGACATTGAAGTCCATCACTCAGACTATATTCTGTGCTCTTGCCACCCTTAGTATTTCTTCGAATTGGTGTTAAAAATTGAGGAGTTTCGATTCATTAGGAGGGGAAGATGTACTAAGTGGTGAGCAACAGGATGTTTCCTTGTCCATGTTTGACCTGATGCCCCCTAAAATTTCATGGGGGCCAGAGTCAATGTTGAGGACTCCCTGAGCACTATCTCTTGCTTGCATACCACTGTGTAACCACTGTTGCAAGTGGAGCAGGACATACCAGGGAGGATGATGTGTAAGATATTGTGGTTAAGGTACAATTCTGAGAGTATGACTATGTCAGCCTGTTGATTGACTAATCTGAGAAACAGATCTCTCAATTTTAGTAGAAGCCCTGAGATGTTTGTTTAGATGTTTCGGTCGGGTCAACAGCACTGGGTTTGCCTTAGTTGATTCCAGGCCATCCACGTTGTTTCATTCTTAATTTATGCTTTTTATTGCCCTATTTCAGAGGCAACCACATTTCTTTGAATCTGAAGTCACATGTCGGCCAGAGATGGCAGCCCCTGAAGGACATTAGCGAACCAGATGGGTTTTCTTGACAATCAACCATAGTTTCTTTGTTATCACTAGACTTCTAGTTAAATTCCAGAATTTTATTGAATTCAAATTCTGCTATATGCTGTGGAATGATTTGAATTCTAGATACCAGAACAATACCTGGGTCACTGGATTACTATTCCAGCAACAATACTGCTGGAACATCATCACCCCCTGTTTCTACAGCATTTTGTATTCTTATATTAGAAGAACAAAATTTGTATGTTTCATTTTTTGTTGATCATATTTCCTTGGTGATGCTTTAAACTGTCTGGTCTGAAATTGGTTGCAATAGGATTTTATAACGAAGAATTTACTGGAGATCTAAACTGATACTTTTTGATTTTTTTATATTACGTAAGGATAGTATGCGTTAAGGAGTGACTGCAAGGAAAGAAACTAATTAAGATTCATTATCAGAAATCACAAGACCAACTTTCATGTGAACCTCACTGATTATGGAAACATGTGAATTAGGAGCTGAAACAGGCCATTCAAAAAGAGAATGTTGGATACTTCTGTGTTTTGAATTCTGTACATTCATCTACTACCAATAACCTTTCATTCTTTTGCTTAACAATCCACATTCTCTTGAATAATAGTCAATGAGGCCATCTCTTCGGGGGTAGAGTTTCAAAGTCACACAATTCTCTGAGAGAAAACATTTTTCACCAAATCTAAGCTAAATCCTGCATTTAATCACACAGATATTTCAGCATGAAGTCAGTGGATAGCAGCAGAAGGACTGCTGGGTGAATGTACCCCCTACCTGTTTAGGGACACTGAGGCAATTACAGAGGCTAATTACTTCCTTGGCTGAAATCTGTCATCACAGCAGGGACACAGAATCAAATCTCGGATCTGTCCTTGCCTATATGGCCCTGTTCCAGATTAGTGAGTATAATTAATAAGTGAATTCATTGGGGAAGCGCACTGATAACTTTAAAAGAAAGCATAGCTAATTTTTGTTCTTCTGTTTTTCCAAAACTACTTGAAAATGACCACCCAGACCATTCAGAGCTTTCCCAATATCCTAAATCTATTTATCCAGTGTTTAATTGAACCATCGTTATCTCAGGCTTAATTTAGTTGATTGTAGCCTTGGCTAGAATTAAGATACCTATGTGTACTTGGGCTGGAAAAGAGTAAACCCTGCACGTAATTCTATTTTTTATTCCATTCATAGGATGTAGGCATCACTGAGCGAACGTTTGCTGTTTCTTTCCAATAGCCCTTTGGAGTAAAGATGTTTTATTTAACTAGAGCTTGCCAAGACCACACTTGGAGAATTATGTACAGCTTTGGTTTCCTTACTCAAGCAAAGGTATATTTGCAATAAAAGGAATGGAACAAGCATTCACCATTTCCTAGGATGAAGGGACTGTCCTAAGTGGAAAGGTTACGTGAACAGGGACTTTATTCCCCTGGAGTTTGGAAGAATGAGAACTGGTTTATTTCTAATATCCAAACTTCTGACATGAATCAACAGAGTAGGTGCAGGAATGCCTGGCCAGGGATCTAGAACAGAGATATCATCTCAGAATAAGAGGTAGGCCATTTAGGACTAAAATCAAGGGATGTTTGTAATATGTAGAAATTGATCAATTCCAGTCAAACTCAACAGCTAAGCCTCCCATTCTTAGGGACAGTGAATCCCTGAATGAAGAGACTCTTCAGCATTTTAATCCTAAATAGCCTACCTCTTATTCTGAGATGGTATCTCCGTTCTAGATCCCTAGCCAGGAAAATTATTTTGAAATAAAAGACCAGTCATGAACAGGATTGAAAGGCTGCATGGGCTGGTCCTCCTCTTTTCTTAAAAAAAATCTTACTTTATATAGAAATTGAGCTATCCTTTTGAATACCACAAAATGGTTTGTCAGGCCCTTTCAGAGTGGAGTTTAGGGTCAATCATCTTGTTGTGGAGTTGGAGTCATATATGAGGCTGATTTTCTTCCCTTAACAATGTTAGTTAACCAGTTGTATTTATACAACAATGCTGTAATTTCATGGTTACCATTCTTATTCCAGATTTTATTAATTAATTGAATTTAAATTTACATTACTATGGCCATATTTAAACTCATATAGTTAAGTCCTTTATGCAAGCATCTGAATTACAAGTCCAATAACACACTGTTACTCTCAATGACTCCTGTTGCAATTTCACAAGTGTGGATGCTTGTGATATAAAGGTTGCACACTACTGTAATGGACTTAGTGATGAAGTGGCCTGTCAGCATTCACTGCCAAAGTTCACAACTCAGTAGTTATACATTATAACTGGAATAAGCCAGCTATGGCACTGCATTTCAGCAAGGAGTCAATACATTAGGTCAGCAGGGTTGGAAAGAAATTGATGGAAGTTACTGAGCGTAGTACATGAACATTCAAATATAAAGACTCAGCATTTGAGCTCCATTATTTAATTTCACATCTGAGTTATCTTTCTACGAGTATCAAGGAACAATTTTTTTAGTGACTCATAGGAATGTTGCCTTTTCAAGTAGATCATATTTTCCAAATTTGATAAAATTCTATTATACCCTGCAAAATATCTCAAACCATGTTAACTTAAATCCATTAATGGAAATATTAGTGAAAGTATGAAAGAAGTCAGAATTCCTATTAATGATGAGGAGGACAAGTTGGACCTTGGCAGTGGTTTTCCCTTGAAAGACAATCACGATAACATTCACTGAATTGACTCATGACATTTTGCCAAATGAATGGAGCACTTGAGAGCAGCTATTGATTATGTAATCACACTGAATCATGAATCAACACTTTTGGGAGAAGAAGCGGGGAACTAGTCAAATATGATGAATACAGTATAAGAATAATTTGAAGGCATTAATATGGTTTAATGCAATAAGGAGATGAACAAGTAAATCTTCATTATTAGCTAAGGATGTAGGCCAGATAAAGATTGATCAAGCAATTGACATCAAAAGCACAAAAAAAACTTAATGTCTCACCTGGTGACACAGCTCGCACTATCACAGGTTTCTCACCACCAGCGATAAATCCAAATCCATAGACAGGGTCTCGTTTAATCTTTACTTGTCGAGTGGCTAAGGCAGCTAAGTGGTCACATTCCATGTCATTGAGGGATATGGCTTGCATCACATGACTGCAAAGGAAAGGTTAAAGGTTAACAGTGCTTTTTGTCACTATTTATGTTTCAAAACAGTTGGCAGCTTTAATAATTGCTTCCCTTTGAAAGAATCTCACTATTATTGGTTTTAGATTTCTTTGCAGATTGAATATTTTGCTATGTCCATTTGAGAAGGGTAATTCAGGTCCCCGCTGTTCAACCCTCTTTCATTCCATTGCAACAATTATTTCCTTTTCATTTGGTTGTCATGCTTTAATTTCAATGAAAATTAAGGAGCAAATTACAAAGTTTTCTGCAGTGAAAGAAAAAAAAATTGTATTGCTTAATTAGCCTGAGAACAGGTAATGAAAATGTGCCATCAAACACATTTAAAAGGGAGACAGTGTCTGGTATAGACAGGAAAAATTAAGATTACATAGCTTAAACATCCTGAGTTCTGAAGAAGAGTAATTTTAAACTTGAACCTTTAACTCTATTTTAATCTGTTCAGATGCTGCCAGACCTTCTGAGTTTCTCCAGCATTTCTCCAGATTTTTCTTATTCACTTGTGGGACTGAGCTTTTGCTGGCTGAGCCAGCATTTATTGGCCAACCTTGGTTGCCCTTGTAAACATGGTGGTCACCTTCCTTCCTGAATTGCTGCAGCCTCTGTCCTGTAGGTTGACCCACAATGTGCTTAGGGAGGGAATTCTAGGATTTTGACTTGCAACATTGAAAGAATGGTGATATATTTCCAAGTCAGGTTAGTGAGTGGCTTGAAGCAGAACTTGCAAGTAGTAGTTCCCATACATCGGTGGCCCTTGTTCTAAATGGAAGTGATTGCTGGTTTCAACGGTGCTGGCAAATTTTCAGCATCTGCTGTACTTTGCTTCCATTTAGATTTCTTAGAATTCTTGAAGTGTTACCTGAGACCACCATTGATTAATTATCGACTAGTGTCCTCAGCGATGGTGAAGTCTGTAGATATTTTTGAACTTTCAATGAAATTTGCTTTTTCTCTGAATGCTGGTTTTGAGTTGATGTGACAGAAACAGGTAAAGAGGGAGAGGGAGAGAGAGGAAACACAATGGGCACGAGAGAGGGAGAAAGAGAGAGAATGTTCCAGCTCTTGTCAGTACTAATTCATTTTTCCTTCTCTCTGCTCAGTTGATGAAAACAACTACTGAAGTATGTATGTATGAAGTGTATATTCACAAATCTGACCTTACTGCTGATCCAAACTAATTAACTGGCAAACTGAACTTTTCAGCTCCCAATATGTGAAATTATCATTCAAATGAAAATTAAAATGGGAGATGTAAATTTCTTGATGCTGACTGATTTCAATGCAGCTGTTTTTTTGTTTATTCCACATGGGTATCTTGAACTTGTTTCAAACTATGGTCAGGTAATTTTAGGTTATGTTGTCCTTTTTGAAAGTGATTTTAGACCATGCAAGTTGTCAGTTATGACAACCAGGTGATGTAAGTTGAAAACTGGTCCATATAATAGTGTAACACAGAGAGCTTACATTTCCTAGATTCAAGATAAACATTCAACTAGACAATCAGAAGGAAATTACTAAATTTGTATTTAATTGCAACTCTGGGTTTATGATGGGTTTGTAAAAAAACAGCACAGATTTAAATCAATTGGCATAAGTGTTATGGATCACATCAAATCCCCTCAAAACATTTCAAGAAAGTGGCCCAGACCCTAACTTTGCTAATTGCTTTAAGCAGGTATAACACGGATATCCCAGGACTGATGCTGCTTGTCAAACCAAAACAGAATTTATTTATATGATTACCAAATGAACCACAAACAAAAGAGAATAGACTAGTGAATAATTTAACCCTATACGAAAACCCAACAGATCATCTCAACTTAATGATGCTCTTCGGAATAGTTGCACCAATTCCCATAAATACCACTTGGCACAAAAAGGAAAATCAAACACAGGGTCTTACAGAAGAGAAGTCAAAGAGAGATCAGCATGGACCTGCTTCTTTGGATCCAGCAGCTATCACAACCTCACTGTGCTAAAACCAAACCAAACCAGAGAAAAGCTGAGCTGGGAGAACTAGCCACCCCCTTTCATTGTACGAGTGTTGTTTTTTTAAACTTAGAAGTCTTTTGCCTGAGGAAGTATCTGTTAGCTATCACCAAATTGGCCCTAAAACATTCCAACTTAGACCTTTTGGAGTCTGTGCCTTTTACAACCTCTCTGAAAAATACCAAGGATAGCACAACTTTATTAAAAGAGCAGCTTTGTCACATAAGAAACTGCCTATTTTTCAGTTCCTGCATTTTCTGAATTTTGCTCAATTTTGATTCCTTAGAGTAGATTTTTCCAACTATCATACCTGAGTATGGATGTACCTTTCAGAAAGGTGAGTGATTATGATTAGTATTGGTTCCAATTTTCCAACTGGGTATTGTTTTGGAGATATGAATTCCTACTAGTTGTGGCTAATTATTGTAACATTAGGAACTGATGACCATTCAGATATACATGCATTTTCCAATGTTCATATTATTTCAAGTCATTTACCTACTCAGAAGCATGCAGAACTGTTAAGCTTACAAGTAATGGAAATGGATTTTAAGAATTAAAGTTATAGTAGCAACTTAACACTATGTGTGAAATTTCTTGCTATATATTTCGTTTATTTGCTGCCCTCACTTAGTTGTGTAGCCTGACTTTTTTTTTGTATGTTTGTTACTGAACAGAAACCCTGCCGTCACTTTTGATTTTTGAATGAAGACTAAGAATAAGAGAGTACTACGTAGACCAGTCCAGGATGCAACACAGACACTTGCCTGTATTCTGTAATAACAAAGTCAAAGGCGTATCTAATTGATTAGATTAGATTAGATTACTTACAGTGTGGAAACAGGCCCTTCGGCCCAACAAGTCCACACCGACCCGCAACCCACCCATATACCCCTTACCTAACACTACGGGCAATTTAGCATGGCCAATTCACCTGACCCGCACATCTTTGGACTGTGGGAGGAAACCGGAGCACCCGGAGGAAACCCACGCAGACACGGGGAGAATGTGCAAACTCCACACAGTCAGTCGCCTGAGTCGGGAATTGAACCCAGGTCCCTGGCGCTGTGAGGCAGCAGTGCTAACCACTGTGCCACCGTGCCGCCCCCAAATTGGTAAAAACTATTTAAACTGGATGCATAGTTATGCAGCTATACTGCTTGTTGGAACAGCTATAGCAGCTGGGCACTATCCATAGTATAATATGTTGGTTTAAAATGGTCTTCTTCCACCTTCAAAGAATAACCAAACTGTCTTGTATCGGTACTGGCAGGCAAGTATTGTTATCCATTAGGAGAACAAACTTTCATTCAGAGATTACATCAGACAGCAAATTAATTCATGGAGCCTTTAAAATGGTGATCAAACTGTGAACTCAGATTGCTTTTAAACTCCAGCCAAGTATTCATAATAGCCTTTCGGGAAATTCCAACTATTGCTACTGCATGACCGGTTGCTACTTTTTAAAATGTGGACCGGATGGCCTGTCAATCAAATAAACCAACCAAATTTTTTTTGATGCTCTCAGTGCCAGTTATAGCTTTTTAAAAAAGTGTTTAAACAATTTCAGATCATAAAGATTATTCCCTCCTTCAAGAATATTTCTATTTATTTTGTAAATGCTCAAATTCCATACTCTTTAAGACCCTTGTAATTGCAACCACTGCTAGTACTTGCCACCTGACTAGGGCCTTGATTGAAAGAACTGATGACAGCCAGGTTGAGTGTACAATTACATGTAAAAAGTGATGGGCATCCCAGATAAAATGGCTTTTGCTCGTTCTTCAATTCATAGGCTGCATCTGCAACATGAAATTCTCCCGACAACTAATATTTTTGAGGAAGTATACCCCTTTGACACTTCCCCATTTCATCTACCCATATTTTTGCACAAATTAGAAATTAGTTAAGCCTCATGTACATGATTTAAATCATGAATATCATGACCAATGTGCACTTCACATCATAATTTTAAATTAATACAGACTGGTATAAATGTTTTCAATATGCTGGATTCATTTTTTGGGTATTAAACTCACCACAGTCAGATTTTAAATCAATGTGGTCCATGTACTTCTATTAATTTAGAGTAGAGTGTATATTAATCACCGCACTCATAAAACATTAAGATTACATTCCCTACAGTATGGAAACAGGCCAATTGGCCTAACAAGTCCACATCGACCGTCCGAAGAGTAACCCACTCAAACCCATTCCTCTACATTTACCTCTGACTAATGTACCTAACACTATGGACAATTGAGCATGGCCAATCCACCTAACCTGCACATCTTTGGATTGTCAGAGAAAACTGGAGTACCCGGAGGAAACCCCCGCAGACGCAGGGAGAATGTGCAACAGACAGTCGCCTGAGACCGAAATCAAATCCGGGTCCCTGGTGCTATGAGGCAACAGTGCTAACTACTGAGCCACAATTATCAATAAATTAAAATTCTGGCCAGAAAACTGGCATATAAAATGTCAAAAGTCAAGAAAAAATGCTATACACTTGAATATCATTGATTCTCTGATATTAGAGATCATTTTCAGTTATTTGGTGTTGGACTGGGGTGTACAAGTTAAAAATAACACAACACCAGGTTATAATCCAAAAAGTGTATTTGGAAGCACTAGCTTTCAGAGTGCTGCTTCTATTCCACAACCAAATATAAATAAACCGACTAAACCTGTTGGACAATAATCTGGTATTGTGTGATATTTTAAACCATTTTCAATGAAAATGCAAATTGAATTCTAGGAACTTTCTTCCTTTATTTAATAATTTACATCATTCAGTGGAGTAGTCCATTGTAGAAAAGTTAGGCTGATTATTTCTGGGAAAAAAAAATAAAGATCTGTTGCACTTTGTATTCACTCTTCATAAAGACTGTATTAATGACCAGATTAGTGAAGTACGTCAATGGTTGTACTAAATTACTGATGCAGAGTTGAATTCTTTTCAAATTAACAGATTAGAGGCAGTGTATAGGAAATGATAATCTATAAGGATTATTATATTTATCATCTTATGTGACTGCTACAAGAGTGTGTTATGGAAATTTATTGTTAGAACATTGTGCAAACTACAATTATCAGCATGGGAATTTAGAAACATTCTTACACAGACATTGTGAGAGGCAACCTGGTCATTGGAGTAGCAGGGAAAATGTAACATAAATCATAATCTTTTTCATCGAATTAGCGCAGATTCTTCTGGAGCGCAGAATCTGCAGTGCACGGCATGCTTGCAGTATTTTATGCTTTGCAAACTGTGAAAGAAAAATTTGATAACGGCATGGCAAGGGTTGTGCAATATGACAGCCGAGGAAATGATAGAACCCAACCATATTTCTCCTTAATTAATGAAATTTAGAGGTTGAGGAAGGGACGATTAAGTAAGCAAATTATCATTAATTCAGATACAGAAAAAGAATTAATGGAATGAAAATTGAATTGCTACAGAGAAAAAGAAACAAAGTTCAAGCACAAAAACATTCTAAATTCTAATTTTTAAAGAATTGTTAATACCAATTTATACCTTTCAGTATAAAACTGTAATTTATTAAAATAAAATCCTCTCACCTGGAGAGATTGATTGGCATTTTGCAGGGACACAAACTTTTGTATTAAGAACATGAACTAGGAGCAGGAGTAGGCAATTCAGCCCCTCAAGCCTGTTCCGTTGTTAATATGAACATGGTTGATCTCATCTTGGCCTCAAGTCCACTTTCCTGTCCACTCTCTACAACCTCCAACTCATTACTAATCTATTTATTTCCTCCCTAAATGTATTCAAATTCAGCCCCTCAAGCCTGCATTCCGTTGTCTAATATGAACGGATGGATTAACAGATCTCATCTTGTCAGCCTCAGAGTCTGCGACTCATTCCTGTCACACACTCATAACAATATCCATGAACATCTATATCTCTAGTTACACTCAGACTGAATTTGACCTATCTCACTCGACCTGGGTAGCTGAAACTTATTGATCTAATTCAGCATCCACCTCACTCTGGGGTATTGAATTCATAGGATCCCTACACTGTAGAAACAGGCCATTTGGCCCAAAGACTCCACACTAATCCTTCAAACAGTATTCTACCCAGACCCATTCCCCTACCCTATTACTCTACATTTCCCCTGACTAATGCACCTAGCCTACACAATCCCTGAACTATGAGCAATTTAGCATGGCCAATTCACCTGACCTTTACGTCTTTGGACTGTCGGAGGAAACCAGAGCACCAGGAAGAAACCCATGCAGACACGGGGAGAATGTACAAACTCCACACAGATAGTCGCCTGAGCCTGGAATCGAACTCGGGTCCCTGGCACTGTGAGGCAGCAGTGTTAACCACTGAGCCATCATGCTGCCATAATTCTACAGATTCACAACTTTTTGAGAGAAGAATTTTGATACAAAAGGGTGATAGATGTTCGGATCTCTGTTCCCCAAATGACGGCAACAGATCAGCAATGATCTCATTGAATGGTAGAACAGGCTAGAGGGGCTGAATGGCCTACTATGTTCCCAGAAGGAATTTCTTCTCACCTCCATTTAAATCTGCTATCCCTTATCCTAAAGCTATGACCTCTCATTCTAGTTTACTTTAGAGGAAACGTCCTTCCTATATCTACTTTGTCAATCTTTTCTAGCATCTTATGTACCTCAATTAGATCTCCTCTCATTCTTCTAAACTCCAGACAGTATCGGCCTAAACTGCTCAAGCTGTCTTCACAAGGCAAACTGCTCATCTCTGGAATCAATCTAGTGAATCTCATCTGACTTTCTTCTAATGCAACTATATCCCTCCTCCAGTGAAATTTACCAGAATGATCCTGGAGAATAAGAGCTTGTCCATTTGAAGAGTGGGTGAGGAATCTAGGTCTGTACTCAACGGAAGGATGGGACAGAGGGATTTTTGAAACTTATAGAATACTGACAGGCCTAAATAAAGTGGATATGCAGAAGATGTTGCCACTAATAGCAGAGACTGGGACCTGATGGCACAAAATGAAGACATGACTCTTTAGAATTGAGATGAGGAGGAATTCTTTCAGCCAGAGAATAGTTAATCTGTGGAACTCACATAAGGCTGTGAATGCCATGTCACTGGGTGTATTTAAGACAGAGAGGGATAGTTTCTTGATCAGTCAAGGGATCACAGGTTATGGGGAGAAACATATCAGCCATGATCGAATGGTGGAGTGGACTTGATGGACTGAATGGCCTAATTCGGCTCCTATATCTTATGGTTCTATGGTAAGGGGACCAACATTATATGTAATGGTCCAGGTGAAAAGATATTACTGCTATTAAGTAACAGCTCTGGAAAATACAATGCTAATACAGCAATTTAGTGAAACTTACAAGTATGTTAACCATTATCTACCATTTCTGCAAAGCTAATGACTTACAGATCAGCAATGGCTGGCTCCATTGAAACCTGCTATTATTTTGATCACAAAATCTGAGCCATAATATGGTACTTTATGTTAAAGCACAACTCATAATCGCGCTGAGCAGTACCTTCTAAATCTAAATGCTTTGAGGATTCATTTTTTTCCAGATTGTGTGATGCTATGTCCTGATGCTATGTCCCAAGTATTAAAAGCTTTGAACCAAATCTTCTAATTTCAGGTTGGAAA
This sequence comes from Hemiscyllium ocellatum, assembly GCF_020745735.1. NCBI lineage: Eukaryota > Metazoa > Chordata > Chondrichthyes > Orectolobiformes > Hemiscylliidae > Hemiscyllium > Hemiscyllium ocellatum. The sequence continues at coordinate 97,357,994 of NC_083411.1, read as the reverse complement.
CCCCAATCCTGACACAAGTCAGACAGAAAGTTATAGACTGACCAATAGTTTGAATCTTTTTTGGCTGATCTTCTGTTGGAGGATGCTTCCAAGTTCTCCAAGTGCACAAATCTTCAGAGGGAGTTGTGCAGAGAACCTTTGCAGAAGTTGTGTTCTCTTTTTATGGCATTATCTGAATTCTATTTTAGTAAACTGAAAAGTTTAAATGCCCATAAAATCATGAGACATTGGAGCTGTAGGTCATTCATTCCATCGAATTTGCTCTGCAATTCAATGAGGTCATGGCTGGTGTGAGAGTTTTCAACTCCTGCTTTCCCCCATAATACTTGTTTCCCTTACACAGCTGTGACTATATTTAATGAGCTGACTTTGACAGCCTTATGTGGCAAAGATTTGCTGCCCAATGAGTAATAAAATTGTCTCCTTATCTCTGTCTCATGTGTGTGACCCCTTATTCTGAGATTATGTCCTTAAGTCCAAGAATATCTTGCAAGTGGAAACAACTTCTCTGCATCTACCCTGTTAGTACCCCTGAATCTTTTATAGGTTCACCTCTCAGCCTCTTAAATTCCAATGAGTACAGGCACATGTTACTCAACCTGTCCTCATAAGACAATAACTCCATATCCAGAATCAATCTAGTGAACCTTCTCTGGACTACTTCCAAAGTTAGTCGATCTTTTCTTAGATAAGGTGCCTAAAACTGTTCACAGATGTAGCCTGACTCTTGCCTTGTTGAGATTTAACCAAAACCTCCCAACTTCCATATTCCACTTGCTTTGGAATAAAGGCCAACATTTCAGTTGCCCACCTGTTGAGCGTGGACATTAACATTCTGTCATTGATGCACGAGAACTCCCAATTGATGGTTCTATAGCTTTCAGCAGTCTTTCTCCACTTAAATAATATTCTGCTCCTCCAAGCTTCTTGCCAAAGTGCATAACCTCATGTTTGCCCACATTATATCTGCCATGTTTTTGCCCATTTGTTTTATCTGTGTATAACCCTCTGTGCTCTCTTTGTTTCACTTCACTACTTGCTTTCCCATCCATTGTTGTGTCATCTGCAAACTTAGTGATACTATATTCAATTTCCTCATCATGTGAATAATAGACATTGAAAATAATTGTGACCCCAGTTCTGACCCCTGTGTCACTCTTCTAGGTATAGATTGCCATCCTAAAAATTTCCCCTTTCTCCCAAATCTCTGTCTTTTATTAGTTAGCCAATCCCCCATTCATGTTAATATACTACATCCAACACCATAAGCTTTTATCTTATTAAGTAGCTTAATGTGTGTACCTTATCAAATGCCTTCTCAAATTCAATATATTACATCCACTGCTTCCCTTTATCTATCATACTTTTCTCAAATAATTCTCGTAAGTTTATCATGCATAATTTCCACTTCATAAAACCATAGTCTTCATTAGAAGCTACAGACAAAAGGTCTGTACAGACTATAAGGAGGTATGTTGACAGGTGGCTGGTTGAGGGGTTGGCTGACAGGTTGGTGTAGTTGTTAAGTGGGTAAAGTGGCAGGTGGGCAGGTAAAAGTACAGGGTAGCAGATAGGTGAGATAATAGTGTAACTCAGGGGCTAGTCATATTTGATTGGGGGTATTATTGGGGTAGGGTATGGTCAAGTCTGGGGTAAATGAGTTGGATTGAGGGAGGGATGGTGGTCATGTTGGGGGATTAGTCAGTGGGGTGACTAGGCCAGATAGTTAGCTTGGGTTTGGGGCAGTCAAAGGGAGGGTTGGAAGTCATGCTGGATCATGGGGTTAGTTTGGAGATTGGGAATAATTGTGCCAGATTAGGAGGTTAGTTCAGTGGTCAGTGGGTAAGCTGCTCAGGGTGTTATACTTCTGAGTTGGGTTGGGTTGCAAAGTATCAGGCTTTGGAGGAATAGTTGGGCAAAGAGGCCAAAATTGGGGGTTGATGATAGCTAACCATGGGATGATTGGGTGAGGTCAGGGCAAGTGGTCAGAAAACCATTTGAGTGATGTCAATGGGTGTAGTTAGGTGGTTAGTGATGGTGGTTTGACCAGGGTAAGTACTTGGACTGGGATAGTTGTAGATGTGTGAGGAGTCAGAGGGTCCAGTGGGGAGTCAGTGAGGTGGGGAAGGTCAACTGTATAGTTATGTAGAAGTTTCAATTGGTTTTAATTTTCTCAACTCTTTTTATGTAACTATCTAGGTAAGTGAATCAAAGCCCTTTGGAGCTCCAAAGTCTTCAACCTTAATGCTGAGTTGACTAATTACCCAAGTTTAAACTTTGTGGGCAATTCCTGCAGAGTCATTGCACTGAGACATCTGAAGGATCCCAGTGTTTCTCTTTTGGAATACAACTTGCCTCTGAGGATCAGTGGGCTACAAGATCTAGGCCATTATCGACTGGGAATGGGTCAAAGCTGAGGAATGAAACCTCTTTGGCCTTGAGTTCTGAAAAGTGTATTTAATTGTTTTTAGTCATCAACAATAACTTGAAAATTACAGAGTACTTGTAGGTTGGAAAAGCTTAATCAGTGGAAATAAGCACAATAATGCAAAGTCACCACTGGGAATTCTCAATTAAGTTTCACTTTCCCCAGTGAAATACTGCAGCGCTCATAATGCATCTTTTGGCAGATTCTAACTGATTAAAAGCCAAGCACATCACTCCATTTTATTATGATAATTCATTGCAATCAATGTGGAATGATTACATACTGTTGAGTTCAGTCTTTTTTATTCAAGTCAGTTCTTCTCATACTCTTTGAATGCTCTCTCCTTAACAACATACACTTTTAACATTCATCTTTCAGAAACTGATGTATTGCTTTTACCTTGATTAATGGAGTAAGACTTACAAAAAAGTGAGTTGCCTACAAATGACAAACTTTATGAGCTAATAAATGACACAAAGATCTGAATGGATGATGGAACCAACTTGCTTATAAAGCAGTTTTGAAGCCATTTAATATAGTCCAATCTTGGCAACTCTGACTTCTATCCACGCTACATTCCAATGTGTCACCTACTGACTTTCAGGGAGTTTTCATGTAACTCTGAAAAAAGAAATAGATGAAGATTAGTCTTACTTATGTATATTATTTGGAGGATTCTGGTTCAGTGCTGGTGTCTCTATCGCTGGACGAAAGTTCTAGGTTTGATTCCCACGCTAAGACTTGTTCGCCATGGAGGTTGTGTTTATAACATGTCTGAACAGATTCATTAATTATCGTATTGTAAATGCTTTCAGTATGACTGATGGCAACAAATAAGTACTGGAGAGTTTCCCAGTCAGTGGCTTAGTGTTGGAAACATAGTGGCTCAGTGGTCAGTGCTATTGCCTCACAACACCAGCGACTTGGGTTCAATTACAACTTGAGGCAACTGTCTGTGTGGAGTTTGCACATTCTTCCCGTGTCTGTGTGGATTTCTGCCGGGTGCTCCGGTTTCCTCCCATAGTCCAAAGATGCACAGGTTAGCTGGATTCACCATGCTAAATTGCCCATTGTGTTCAGGAATAAGTAGGTAGAGTGGATTAGCCGCGAGAAACGCAAGGTTACAGGGATAGAGGTAGGGGGACGGTCTGGATGGGATGCTCTTTGGAAGGTCATGGTGGACTCGTTTGGCCAAATGGCCTGTTTCCATTCTGTGGGGATTCTACGATATAAGTGTGAATCAATCCAATGAATGCCGATTGACAATCTTCAGCAGCTAGGACTGAGGGACAGATTGGCATTTGTGCATGACAAATTGTATTCTAACTTAATTTAAAGTTTTGACAGGTATGTTAGCTGATAATTATATTTTGGATCAGTCTGTAAGTAACAAATGGTGAGACACTGGAGTTGTGATTAACTAGTTGTACTGTAAGTGGTATATATCAATGTTTCAATATTAAGCAGTTGTGCATTTTTTATGTTTTAGTTTAACTTATTCATGAGCAATGATGAGGATATGCAAATTAATTTTCACATTCCACATTAATTGAAGTATTCTCTTTTAATTTACAAATGTGTTTCATTGCATGTTTAAGACATCAGAGACATTATTCTAAATTGCAGCACTTTGATACTGTGTCCTAATTTTTTCAAGCAATGTTTCTGTATATATTTGCGACTGAAATCAGCCTGTACACTAGAGGATTGATGCTTTATTCTAGCAGTTTGCCTAACTCTAAGGATTACACAGAATGTAAGCTGATATCGGCACAGGTCCTGAAGTTTGATTTTCAAAAGTGAAAGACAGTACCTAACAATAGAGATCAGCCATCCTACCCAAGCAGGCCAAGGTTGCAGGTAATAAAGAAGGTACACAGTTCGAGTGTGGTTCAGGGGACCTGGATCCAGTTCAGGAAACACTTCGATTCCTGTTGACAACTGACAATGTGAGTACCATACAAGTCCAGGCTTATAGCCATCAAACTCTCATTTCTTTCACAATCTGCTACACAATATTTGCCATCACACTGGAGATGGACTTCTAAAGCTGTAATAGAATACACAATCTATGTAGAACGCACACTCATTTACTCCTAACATTCTGATGGAATGTTCCCCATCCCACAGTGATGTTCTTCAAATGTAAATGGGCCTTTTGGACTGCAGATGTGACCCTTTGTATTCCTAGCAACTTTCTTTTGGTCCAAAAACAGAAACTGCTGGAAAATCTCAGCAGGTCTGGCAGCATCTGTGGAGAGAAAGTAGAGTTACATTTTACGTTCAGTAACTCTTCCTCACGGCCTTTTTCTTATCATTGAAGGAGAAGGAGGCACAAGGATTGGATGCTATCCTGTGCAACTCTGATGCCAATGGAGAAGAAAGCCCTGTAAATCTGCAGAGTGGCTGCAGTCTAGGAGATAGCTGAAACTGAGGGGGTATGGATAGGTAATCAGAGTCCTTTTCTACTTTGAGTTCTAGATCTTAGAATTTGAACCAAATATCATTTCCATGGAATTATCTATTCCTTGCTATGCGTGGAGGCATTCAATAATGCCTTTAGAACATATCAGGAATTTAAAGCACTGATCAACTGGATGTAGTGATCATTCAACCCCATGTAGAAATATGGTTAAATGCTTTCCCACACTTGGCTAGAAATGAAGTTCATGTGGATCCTTTACCTGAGAGGGAAAAGAACGTTGGGGATGATGGCACTGGAGATTCTCCTCAAAATTGTCCCAAATCATGGACTGAGTCCTTGGCTCCTCTGACAGAGTTACGCATGCCTTGTTTTGCTCTCATGACAGAGGTTGCTTCTCCATAGATATAGGTGGAAAGCTCTATGGCAGCACCTCACAGGCTTCACAAGCCAGAGGAGTTCAACACTCCTGTCACTGCAACTTGTACTTATTGAAATGGAATTATTTATTGGCATGATTTATCTGCCAAAGTGTCTTCTGATCCAGTGGGAAAGTTAATGAGTCACTTAGTGTCAGAGCTCTTCATGTTAGGCTGAGAGGGCATGGTGCTGTCTCTTCTTGGGACTGTTTGATATGGTTTTCTGTGAAATGATCCTGGGCATCAAGAATGTACCGCTGTATGTGAAATATGCTTGCATAAGGATAAGGTGAGTATCTCCACAATGTTAGACTACAGGAAACAGTATCATCCAGGCTATTTCACTGACATGCTTCTCCAGCTACTCAGCATCTTTCCCTCTCTGCTCTGCTGATGAAATCATGTGCTCACCATTACCTCTGGCACCAGAACCACTCTTCTCTGAAGCATTGCGTTGCGCAGGGCACAGCAGACCACCATAATGCAAGAGGATCTTGACAGCCATATTGGAGAATACCACAGCATGTTCAAAGCACCAGAAGTACATTTTGAGCAGGCTCATGGCCTGCTTCATGGTGGTCACAATGATTGCATTTTCTTTGTGCCTTTGGGGTGGAGTTCTGGACTGATGTCATTGAACATGGCCTTAACAGATACCCCTTATCACTCAGAATCCAACTACAGAGACTGCCCAGTGGCCAAAGTGTTGGGACAACCGAGACTCTCAGAATGGAAATATCATGGCAGTTACCCAGGTTCTTGGTTCAAACTTGAATGAGCTTTTCACATTGATCACAAAACAGCTGGATGTTGAATGAATAGAATTCCATCCTGTTTACAAATGAACCTTCTTATTCTGAGGAAACATAGATTGTCAGAAATATGCAACCTATCACATCCTGCATCTTAGGAAATCCTGCCAGGGAGGTGAAGCTGACAGTCTCTGCTCTTATATTGCTGCTTCTATCTGGAACCTGATGTTGTCTGATTTCTTCTCGTATAAAACATTCTTTACCTCTCCAATGCAGTTAAGGATCCCTTAATTGATTTTTTATATGGACTGAACTTAAGAGTTTTGGTTAACTATCAATTTCGTCATGTTTGTTGAAGAGTTCATTCTGGCTATTGAGGGAGTGCAGCGTAGGTTCACAAGGTCAATTCCTGGAAAGGCGGGACTATCTTAAGCTGAAAGGCTGGAGTGACTGGGCTTGTATACCCTTAAGTTTAGAAGACTGAGATGGGATCTGATTGAGACATATAAGATTATGAAAGGATTGGACACTCTGGCAGCAGGAAACATGTTTCCGCTGATGGGTGAGTGCCGAACCAGAGGACACAGCTTAAAAATACGGGGTAGACCATTTAGGACAGAGATGAGGAGAAACTTCTTCACCCAGAGAGTGGTGGCTGTGTGGAATGCTCTGCCCCAGAGGGCAGTGGAGGCCCAGTCTCTGGATACATTTAAGAAAGAGTTGGATAGAGCTCTCAAGGATAGTGGAATCAAGGGTTATGGAGATCAGGCAGGAACAGGATACTGATTAAGGATGATCAGCCATGACCATATTGAATGGTGGTGCAGGCTCGAAGGGCAGAATGGCCTACTCCTGCACCTATTGTTTATTGTCTATTGTTCCTCTCCACAAGGCTTAGTGGATTTTTCTTACTGTAACTTACCAAATACACCTCATTAACTACTGGTCCCATTCCTATGGCACCCCTCTGTCTGATTCTGGTCACACTCTACTACATAATGTATCCAGAATGGCTCGCTACTACCAGGTATCCCTACAAGGACCTGCAAACCTGGCATCCACGCCATCTACGAAAGGCGACTGTGCACCAGACATGCACAATCAGTCTGGAGTCCAGACGTAGAAGATGATGAAGTGTCAGGTTTGCAGGCAGCAATCTGAAAGTCCTAGTGTAAAGGGTGATGCACAGATGGACATCCTCCCCGCTGGAACCAGCAGAAGAGACCACAACAGCAGACCATGCAGCCTAGTCCAAGATTGCACCCAGTTTAATGCAATTGCAGCCTTCTGAAGAAATGCCTAGCTTTGAAGGAAGAAGTCAATTACCTTCTTGACTCCACCAATGTAAGTGCAACCTCACCAATTTTTATGCTCTATCCCTCTCACTGTTGCTGACAACTGCTTCCCTTACTCAATGACACCAACCTCAATCCCTAACTCTGAATGTCCTCTGCACTGCCAAATCACTCATTTGGATACCTCCTCACTGTAACATCTCTGCCACCCACTTTCTTCTTTCTTCATTTCTGCCTCACTCTCATTCCAGGAGGAAGGCAGCCCACAATAGGGCGGATAAAATCAAGACTGGTGGTGGGTTGACCAATATTTAACTCTTCACCTCTTCTGGGGTGACGGTCCTGACCCTTACAGTTCTAAATGGTTGAGTGACTGTGCTGAATCTCCTGGACTGCCCTTGACTTATTGTGCTTGGACCCTCTTATTGAAGCCTGTTCCCCTTGAGTTGATTGAGGATTTCTGACAACCATAACAAGCTTCTTGGCTTTATGTCTGCACTAAACAGCAAGGAAGTACAGCAGTACTGGGAGCCTGGTAATGCTGGCTGATGGATATCATGCAAAAAGGACAGGGCAAGGCAAGCAGGGATGCTGTCATCATCCAGGTAGGCTCAAAGTGAGTGAGTGCAAAGAGGCAGAGTGAAGAGGCTGGAGATGCAGACTGGCCCAGTCCAGAAAAAGTGTTATTTGCAATTGCATCCTGAGCTGAAATGCAGATGTGTCCTCTATGTGGATGGAAGTGTGCCATGTGGGTTCTTAGAGTCTGACACATGTCAGATGCCAATGCCTACGGACATGTGATGCACAAGTGCTGGTGCCCAACCAGCATATCCTCTGGAGTAGGTGGCAATTTGGAATCGCCAAGTACCATTCCTGTTTCCATGGCAATAACTGTTGATGCCTAATTTGCTTGCAGCAGATGGTAGGATAGAAAGTCACATATTTATAGGAGAAATTTGCAGTTAATATGATCATTAGCAAGCAATAATTCCCTTTAATAGACAGCTCACTGCTGCCTGTCTCCACACCTAGAATGTAGTTGTTTTATTCATGTCCTGAACAAGTTGATGATGAATTTACATTTGCTCCACCCAAACTAATGAGGCATACAATCTTTGAGCAATTAAAATAAATTAGTCTTTCACGAGGCTCCAAGGGAGGCATACATGACACACCTGGTTCCTGATAGTTGTTATTATGCCTAATTCAGTAATATTAATTTTACTTATTAGGTAATTAATAATAATATTAATTTTACCTATTGTTATTACACAATAAATTATACCTTGTGTAAGACAAGTGTTTTTCTTGTTAAGATTCTGGAAGGGTCTATTCCCTACCACTGATAATTAGACAGACCCTTAGACTCAGCCTAAGTCCCATCAAGAAATGTGTCATGTTATCTCTGAACAGGTTGGTTACAAAATACCTAAAAAAGGAAGGATATAGGGGTGGGTGCAGTGACAGTGTCCCTGTCTCACAGCAAGTCTTACCTGCTCCAAATACATGTGAGCACAACATCTGAATATGTTGCTTAGAAAACATCTAAAAACTGAAGATTAAGACTCTCATGATGCAGTGGTAGTGGCCCTATTTATAGGCCAGGAGGCCTGGATTCAAGTTGCACCTACTTTGGAGGGCTGGCATAACATGTCTGACAAACATGATTTAAAATATCTAATAAGAAAGGGTGAGGACCCTTGTGATGCAGGTGCCAGTGTCCCTTCCTCTGGGTCAGAAAGTGTGGGTTCATGCTGCACCTACTCCAAAGATGTGGCATTGCATGTCTGAACAGGGCACCTAAAAATCACTGAAGGGCTGTTTATTCCCCGTTAAAGGGATTTGGCTAGGAAGAGGACCGAGCAGACCTAAGTTTTTTTAAAAAAGATCGCTAGCAGTGAACTACTTCAGCTACTAGCCACTATTGGCTGGCAGACAGAACAATAACATGTATTTAGTGGTGCAGATTCAAATTCCATTTAATGCTGAAGAAATAAAAAATGAAGACAAGTGACTTTACCAATTTAAGAACATTTGCACTTTAAGAAGACGCAGGCAGTCAGTCAGTAACTGAATTTAACAGTCAGCTCCACTGTAGGAGCAGCAGGAGGGTGAGAACACCATCCCAGAAGAAGGAATCTAACAGAAGAAAGACGTTCAGTCAATTGTGACACTTTGGATTGACTTGGATCCCATTTACTGCCTCCTGAGAAAAGGAGCAGGAAATGACATCACCACAGGAAATGGCATTACCAACCCAAGGAAACCTAAACACATAAATGAAAAGTTAAAAATCACACAACACCAGGTTATAGTCCAATAGGTTTAATTGGAAGCACTAGCTTTTGGAGTGCTGCTCCTTCATCAGGTGGTTGTGCAGTACATGATTGTAAAACACAGAATTTATAGCAAAAGTTTGCAGTGTGATGTAACTAGAATTACACATTGAAAGATACCTTGATTGTTTGTTAAATGTCTCATCTGTTGGAATGACCATGTTAGTTTCACTTCTTTCATGCGTGTGTATGTGTGTGTATACGAGTGCCTTTGTGAGTGTGTGTGTGTATAGTGTAGTGTGACATGAACCTAAGGTCCCAGTTGAGGCCATCCCCATGGGTACCGAACATAGCTATCAGCCTCTGCTCGGCCACTTTTTCCTGCTGCCTGTCCCGAAGCCCGTCTTGGAGGATGGTCACCCAAAGGTCAGAGATCAAATGTCCAGGACCACTGAAGTGTTCTCCAACTGGGAGGGAACACTCCTGTCTGTTGATTGTTGTGTGGTGCTCATTCATCCGTTGCTGTAGTGTCTGCTCAGTTTCCCCAATGTACCATGCCTCAGGGCATCCTTGCCTGCAGCGTATGAGATAGACAATGTTGGCTGAGTCGCATAAGCACCTGCCATGTACATGGTGGGAGGTGAGACCACACGTAATGGTGGTATCCATGTCCACACTCTGACACGTCTTGCAACGCCTACAGTGACATGGCTATATGGTGTTGTCCTGAAAGCCGGGCAGTTTGCTATGAACAATGATCTGTTTGAGGTTTGGTAGTTGTTTAAAGGTGAGCAGTGAGGGGGGAGGGGGAAGATCTTGGCAAGGTGGTTATCCTCATTGATAATGTGTTGCAGGTCACGAAGAACATAGTGTAGTTTTTCGGCTCCTGGGAAGTACTGAACAATGAAGGGTACCCTGTCATTTGCAGCACATGTCTGTCTCCTGAGGAGGTCATTGCAGTTCCTTGCTGTGGCATGTTCCGAACTTGCAGTTCATGAGTTGAGTATCGTATCCTGTTCTTATGAGGGCATCCCTGAGTACGTCTGAGTGTCCGTCACGTTCCTCCTCATCTGAACAGATCCTGTGTATGCCTAGGGCTTGTCCATAGGGGGTGGCTGTTTTAATATGTTTTGGGTAGAAATTGGAGAGGTGTAGCATTGTGAGGTTGTCTGTGGGTTTGTGGTAGAGTGAGGTGCTGAGGTGCCCATTATTGATGGAGATGCATGTGTCCAAGAATGAGACAGTTAGTAGAGAATAGTCCATGGTGAGTTTAATGGTGGGATGAAACTTGTTGATATCACTGTGTAGTTTTATCAGTGACTCCTCGCCATGGGTCCAAAAGAAGAAAATGTTGTCAACGTACCTGTTGTCAATGTGTATAATGTTGGCTGGAGGTAGAGAAGAAGTCTTGTTCAAACTTGTGCATGAAAACGGCATATTGGGGTGCAAATTTGGTCCCTCCGGCTATTCCATATGTCTGGATGAAGAACTGGTTGTCAAAGGTGAAGACATTGTGATTGAGGATAAAGTGGATCAGTTGTAGGACAGTGCTTAGAAATTGGCAGTTGGTGGTGTTGAGTACTGATGCTGTTGCCACAATGCTGTCAATGTGGGGGATGCTGGTGTAGAGTGCGGAAACGTCCATTGTGATGAGGAATGTTCCCGGTTTGACTGGTTCGTGGGTGCTGAGTTTCTATAAGAAATCCGTAATGTCACAACAGAAGCTGGGGATCCCCTGGACAATGGGTTTCAAGATGCCTTTGACATAGCCAGAGAGGTTCTCACACAGGGTCCCCTTGCCCAATACATTGGGACGACCTGGTGTGTTGGCTTTGTGTACCTTTGGAGGGCAGTAGAAGTCGCCTACATGAGAAGTACATGGATGAGGGTGTGTAGGGAACTCTGAAGGACTGGATCCAAAGTCCTGATCAATGTGTTTAGTTGCCGGATGTGTTCTTTGGTCGGATCAGCTGGTAGTTGCCTGTAGTGTTCCTGGTTGTTCAGTTGTTGGGACACTTCTGTGCAGTAATCTGTCCTATTCTGAATGACGATGGCTCTTCCTTTATCTGCTGGTTTGATGACAATGTTGTGATTGGTTTTGAGAGCATGGATGGCATTGCGCTGTGAGCGGGTGATATTTTGCTCTACCTTGTGGGTATGGCTGATGAATCTGGCATTTATATATTATATGTTTACACATACACACACACACACACACACACATGCACACACCCTCTCACAGATTTATACCCCTTTTACACTCACATACACTCTCTCCCACAGACACTCACAACCTCACCCACTCTCCTCCATGCACCCCCCACACACCCACATGCACACATACACATATAAGCTTGTGGGGTGAATTTGTACTTTGCTCAAAAACTGCATGAATCCATGTAAGATTCTGTTAATTCATTTTTTAAAGATTAGAATCAGTCTAAACATTATAGCACAGACAGCAGCACCCAGAGATGCTAATACCCAGTACATTATCTGGGCTGACACCAATTGTTAAAGTTCACTTGAGAATGTAACTTTTAGAGAAAAGTTTTGCGATTTACACATGAAAGAAGTGAAACTAAAATGGTCATACTAACAGATGAGAGATTTAACAAACAATTAAGGTATTTTTCAATGTATAATTTCAGTTACATCACACTGTAAATTTTTGTTATAAATTCGGTGTCTTACAACCGTGTACTCCACAGCCAATTGGTGAAGGAACAGCATTCTGAAAGCTAGTGCTCCCAATTAAACCTGTTGGACTATAACCTGGTGTTGTGTGATTTTTAACTTTGTATACCCCAGTCCAACACTGGCATCTCCAAATCATAACATAAATAAAAAGCAAGTCATACCACCAGTACTTCACTTCACGGAGACTCACTAATGATGTTACCTAGTATGGTGATGAAAAGTCTGGAAACAAACATTCCAGCTCAGTGACCAAACCTATTTACAGAACTCCAACCTGAGCTACAAATCTTCTCAAAACCTGCCAGTTTTGAGACTTTTTTAATAAGTGGGACACTTGGGACTTCATCTTCAATTGAAAGATTTATCAAGACTGTTAATAAAATGCTTTGTTTTAAAAACAAGAGGATATGCTTTGTGCTTAGGCCTTGAAAAGCATCCTCTTTATCTGGAAGAAGTGGAAAAGATTAAGTTCAAAAAGTTAAGAAAGCCCTCTAGATGGTGAGAATCACTGTCTCAATCATTAAAATAATTGGAAAAACTCCTTGCAAGCAGTACAGAGATTTAGTATTGCCAATTAGTATAATTTTAAACTGAAAAAAGTACAATAATTCAGTATTCATAGTTAACAGAATTTAATGATTTGTTGAAAGAATATTGTAGTGTGTTGCTGTAACAGTTTAAATTCTGAACACTTTAAGGCAACAGAATCTAAAATGAAACAAATAGCTGTGGATGTTGGAGATCCAAAAGAAAAATTCAAATTGCTGGTGAAACTCAGCAGGTCTGGCAGCATCTGTAGGGAGAAAGCAGTCTTTGCTTTCTGCATTTTTGCATAACTCTGGTTCTCCCCAAAGATGCTGCTCGACCCACCGAATTATGCCAGAATTCAAAAAGACATTGATTTAATACAAGAATACTAATTTGAAGGAAGTAGATTTCAAACAGTATTGAGGTGCTACAAATTGTAGTGCTTCAAAAAAAACCACTGACAGGAAAGTGGAGAGGACAGATGAAGTTCAACACAGAGAAGTTTGAGGTCATATATAAAAATCATGAAGAGATTGTATGAAGGCTACTATTCTAAGGGTGTGCAGGAGCAGAGAAATCTGGGAGATAATGTACATACATCATTAGAAGTGGCAAGACACAGAGATTTAACTGATAATAAAACAGACCATGTTCTAGGCATCATAAATAGGAGCAAAGAGTACAAGAGCAGAGAGGTTATGATTAACTTACATAAAACACTAATTAGACATCAGTTAGAGTATTATGTACAGTTCTTGGTTCTACAGAATAGGAGGGAGATGAATTTATTGGATGCAGTGCAGAAGTGCTTTCTGAGAATGGTCTCAGGAATGAGACACCTAAGTCATGATGAAAGGCTGGAGAAGTTGGGATTGTTATCTTAGGAGATAAGAAGGCTAAGAGGAGATTCAATTGAAGTTTTCAAAATCATGAGGGGATTTAGACAGAGTGGACAGTGAGAGACTACTCCCAAACAGATTCAGAATGAAGTGTTTTGTAAAAGAAACAAAAGCAAGGTTGGACTTTTTTATTTACTCAGCAAGCAGTTAGGAATACATTGCCTGGGAGTGTGGCTGAGGCAGGTTCAATCAATGCATCAAGAAGGCATTGTATCATACACTAAATGGTAAGGTCCTAGGGAGTGTTGTTGAACAAAGAGACCTTGGAATGCAGGTTCATAGCTCCTTGAAATTGGAGTCACAGACAGATATTTGTTGTGGTTCTGCTCGCCGAGCTGGAAGTTTTTGCTGCAAACGTTTCGTTCCCTGGCTAGGGAACCACAACAACGGATACCCGAGCTACAAATCTTCAATCAGATTTTAAACTGATGATGTTCCCTAGCCAGGGAACGAAACGTTTGCAGCAAAAGCTTCCAGCTTGGCGAGCAGAACCACAACAACGGATACCCGAGCTACAAATCTTCAATCAGATTTTAATCACAGACAGATAGGATAGTGAACATGATGTTTAGAATGCTTTCCTTTATTGGTCAAAGCATTGAGTATAGGAGTGGGGAGGTCATGTTGTGGCTGTACAGGACATTGGTTAGACGACTTTTGGAAAATTGTGTGCAATTCTGGACTCCCTCCTATAGGAGGGATGTTGTGAAATGTGAAAAGGTTCAGAAAAGATTTACAAGGATGTTGCCAGGGTTGAAGGGTTTGAGGTCTTAGGAGAGGCTAAATAGGCTGGGGATATTTTCCCTGGAACGTCACCTGACAAGTTTGTAAAATCATGAGGGGCATGGATGGGGTAAATGCACTAGGTCTTTTCCTTGGGTTGGGGGAGTCCAGAACCAGAAGGCATAGGTTTAAAGTGCCAGGGGAAAGATTTAAAAGGGGCCTTGGGGCAACCTTTTCACACAGAGAGTGGTGTGTGTTTGGAATGAGCTGCCAGAGGAAATGGTGGAGGTTGGTAAAATTACACCATTTAATCAAAGAATGCTCATTGATATGGGAAAACTATTAAAATATCTTGATGTGTACATGAATAGGAAGGGTTTAGAGGGATATGGGCCAAGTGATGGCAAATGGGACTAGATTATTTCAGGATATCTGGTCAGCATGGACAAGTTGGACTGAAGGGTCTGTTTCTGTGCTGTACATCTCTATAACTCTAAATAAAAACAATGTGCATGGTTACAGGGAAAAGGCAGGAGACTGTTATCACATTAAAATGTTCAAAGAACCAATGTTAATAAAGTGGGCCGAATGGCTTCCTTCCAAATCATAATAATTCTGTGTTTCTCTGAAACAATTTTAACATTCAGAATCATTTATAAGTTGACACTCACATCAGTGAGACTGTTTTATCAGATAATATGTATTTGATGATATCATATGGTACAATTTTAATACACTCCTTCATTGGTTGTTGTTCTTCTAACCTGCATTAGCTAGTGTGCCAATTATTTAACTTTGCCTAATATGTTAGAATTGCCTTACCACTTATTGTCTTTTCGATTACTAGTAACCCTTAGTCAGTTATACTCCTCAATCAAATAGTTTTCTCATATCAATAAACATTCTTTGATCAGTTGGTATTTTTTTTCAGTTAATAGTTCTTTTCCTGTGAACACTCTTTCATCCTACCTGTCTTGTTGTTTGTGTCCATCTTGATCTTGTGCCATCACCAGTTTGATAAGTTTGAAAAGTCCTTTGGATTTCTTTGTAGATCCTCACAACTGCCAGACATAGACCTGAGGCTGAATGAAATAGGTATCATAGAGACTATATTCCCAAATAACATACAATCAAGTGACAGGTGTGCTTTAAACAAATAACTCTCTGGAACAGCTTTGGATTTAAGAGTGCTCTCAAATTTCAGTGTTATGTCGATAATCCATATCTTTGCATTTCCGTGCATAGCATTTCAAACATAATGTATTCGTGCAGAATGACTTTTTATCTCCCTGTCCCGGCTATACAAAAAGAAATTCGTATTGTAAGAACATTTGTGGAATTTATTATCAAACTGTTAATTAATGAATGACACAGTAATACTGGAATGTTATGATGCTCTGGTTCAATCAATTCCCTGTAAGCAGTGAAAATTCTGTTCTGGAGCTTTACGTAACAGTGTGTGTGTGTCTCCCTTGGAATGGTGGAACTTTCTGGTTACGGTAAGGTTGTTAGCAGCTACCATTGGAAATGTGCAAAACTTCTGCTTGGGAGTGGTGGCTGGCAATGCATGACCATATGACAGCTAATTAATTAGCGATACACAGTTGAGCAGCACAGTGAATAATATGGCAGACAGAGAGGAAGGTGACACTATTAGCTCGTGGGTTGAATGGTGCCTAATTCTAAGGCGACCCAGACTGCCATTTATTCCCTGTCATTAGTCTGTCTGTCTAAGGGAACATCAGGGCTACAGTTGAATCTTGGATTTTTTTAACCCCAGTCCTTAGAGTGGCCAAGGAGTGGCTCCAGAGTACAAAAATGGCTCACAGCAGGTTCTCTTCCAGGTTGACCAGGAAAGACAAGAGGTCCTGTTTCCCAGGTACGGCAGAAGGAGGGTTTCCTCCTGAAAAAGGCAGACTGGACAGAGGTTGCATCACAGGTTAAAACCTATTGAGTCAATTCCACAACTTGGTGCAGTGTCATAGAGTCATAGAGATGTACAGCATGGAAACAGAATCTTCGGTCCAACCTGTCCACGCCGACCAGATATCCCAACCCAATCTAGTCCCACCTGCCAGCTCATATCCCTCCAAACCCTTCCTATTTATATACCTGTCCAAATGCCTCTTAAATGTTGCAATTGCACCAGCCTCCACCACATCACCTGGCAGCTCATTCCATACACATACCACCCTCTGTGTGAAAATGTTGCCTCTTAGGTCTCTTTTATATCTTTCCCCTCTCACCAGAAGTTCTGGACTCCCCGATCCCAGGAAAAAGACTTTGTCTATTTATCCTATCCATGCCCCTCATAATTTTGTAAACCTCTATAAGGTCACCCCTCAGCCCCTGATGCTCCAGGGAAAACAGCCCCAGCCTGTTCAGCCTCTCCCTCCAACTCTGGCAATATCCTTGTAAATCTTTTCTGAACCCTTTCAAGTTTCACAACATCTTTCTGATAGGAAGGATATCAGAATTGCATGCAATATTCCAATAGTGGCCTAATCAATGTCCTATACAGCCGCAACATGACCTTCCAACTCCTGTACTCAATACTCTGACTAATAAAGGAAAGCATACCAAACACCTTCTTCACTATCCTATGTACCTGCGACTCCACTTTCAAGGAGCTATGAACCTGCACTCCAAGGTCTCTTTGTTCAGCAACACTCCCTAGGACCTTACCATTAAGTGTATAAGTCCTGCTCAGATTTCCTTTCCTAAAATGCAGCACCTCGCATTTATCGGAATTAAACTCCATCTGCCACTTCTCAGCACATTGGCCCAACTGGTCCAGATCCCATTGTAATCTGAGGTAATCCTCTTCGCTGTCCACTACACCTCCAATTATGGTGTCATCTGCAAACTTACTAACTGTACCTCTTATGCTCGCATCCAAATAATTTATGTAAATGACAAAAAGTAGTGGACCCAGCACCGATCCTTGTGGCAGTCCACTGGTCACAGGCCTCCAGTCTGAAAAACAATCCTCCACCACCACCTGTGTCTTCTACCTTTGAGCCAGTTCTGTATCCAAATGGCTAGTTCTTCCTTTATTCCATGAGATCTAACCTTACTAATCAGTCTCCCATGGGGAACCTTGTTGAGCGCCTTACTGAAGTCCATATAGATCACATCTACTGCTCTGCCCTCATCAATCTTCTTTGTTACTTTTTCAAAAAACTCAATCAAGTTTGTGAGACATGATTTCCCACGCACAAAGCCATGTTGACTATCCCAAATCAGTCCTTGCTTTTCCAAATACATGTACACCCTATCCCTCAGGATTCCCTCCAACAACTTGCCCACCACTGAGGTCAGGCTCACTGGTCTATAGTTCCCTGGCATGTCTTTACTGCCCTTCTTAAACAGTGGCACCACGTTTGCCAACCTCCAGTCTTCCGGCATCTCACCTGTGACTATCAATGATACAAATATCTCAGAAAGAGGCCCAGCAATCACTTCTCTAGCTTCCCGGGTTCTCGGGTACACTTGATCAGGTCCTGGGGATTTATCTACCTTTAACCATTTCAAGACATCCAGCACTTCCTCCTCTGTAATATAGACATTTTGCAAGATGTCACCATCTATTTCCCTGCAGCCTATACCTTCCATATCCTTTTCCACAGTAAATACTGATGCAAAATATTCATGTAGTATCTTCTCCATTTTCTATGGCTCCACACAAAGGCTGCCTTGCTGATCTTTGAGGGGCCCTATTCTCTCCCTAGTTACCCTTTTGTACTTAATATATTTGTAAAACCCCTTTGGATTCTCCTTAATTCTGTTTGCCAAAGCTATCTCATGTCCCCGTTTTGCCCTCCTGATTTCCCTCTTAAATATACTCCTACTGCCTTTATACTCTTCTAGGGATTCACTCGATCTATCCTGTTTATACCTGACATATGATTCCTTCTTTTTCTTAACCAAACCCTCAATTTCTTTAGTCATCCAGCATTCCCTATACTGCCCAGCCTTCCCTTTCACCCTGACAGGAATATACTTTCTCTGGATTCTTGTTATCTCATTTCTAAAGGCTTCCCATTTTCCAGCCATCCCTTTACCTGCAAACATCTGCCTCCTATCAGCTTTCAAAAGTTTTTGCCTCATACCATCAAAATTGGCCTTTCTCCAATTTAGAACTTCAACTTTTACTTTACTTTTCCATCACGATTTTAAAACGAATAGAATTATGGTCGCTGGCCCCAAAGTGCTCCCCCACTGACACCTCAGTCACCTGCCCTGCCTTATTTCCCAAGAGTAGGTCAAGTTTTGCACCTTCTCTAGTAGGTAATCCATATACTGAATCAGAAAATTATCTTGTACGCACTTGAGAAATTCCTCTCCATCTAAACCTTTAACACTATGGCAGTCCCAGTCGATGTTTGGAAAGTTAAAATCCCCTACCATAACTACCCGATTATTTTTATAGATAGCTGAGATCTCCTTACAAGTTTGTTTCTCAATTTCCCTCTGACTATTAGGAGGTCTATAATACAATCACGATAAGGTGATCATCCCTTTCTTATTTCTCAGTTCCACCCAAATAACTTCCCTGGATGTATTTCTGGGAATATCCTCCCTCAGCACAGCTGTAATGCTATCCCTTATCAAAAATGCCACCTCCCCTCCTCTCTTGTCTCCCTTTCTATCCTTTCTGTAGCATTTGTATCTTGGAACATTAAGCTGCCAATCCTGCCCATCCCTGAGCCATGTTTCAGTAATTGCTATGATATCCCAGTCCCATGTTCCTAACTATGCCCTGAGTTCATCTACATTCCCTGTTAGGCCCCTTGCATTGAAATAAATGCAGTTTAATTTATTAGTCCTACCTTGTCCCTGACTGCCCTGACTGTTTCATTCACTTCTGTCCTCAACTGTACCAGTCTCAGATTGATCTCTTTCCTCACTGTCTCCCTGGGTCCCATCCCCCCACCTTACTAGTTTAAATCCTCCCAAGCAGTTCTAGCAAATTTCCCTGCCAGTATATTAGTCCCCTTCCAATTTAGGTGCAATCTGTCCTTCTTGTACAGGTCATTTCTACCCCAAAAGAGATTCCAATGATCCAAAAATGTGAATCCTTCTCCATACACCAGCTCCTCAGCCGTGCATTCATCTGCTCTATCCTCCTATTCCTGCCCTCACTAGCTGGTAGCACTGGGAGTACTCCAGATATTACTACCTTTTTAAATTTCTGCCTAGCTCTCTGTAATCTCCCTTCAGAATCTCAACCTTTTCCCTTCCTATATCGTTGGTTCCAATGTGGACAGTGACCTCTTGCTGGCCCCTCTCCCTGTGAGAACATTTTACACCCTCTCTGAAACATCCCTGATCTTGGCACCAGGAAAACAGCACACCATTGTGCTTTTTATCTGCTGGCCACAGAAACGTCTGTCTGTACCTTGGACTACAGAATCTCCTAACACAATTGATCTCTTGGAAGCCGATGTACCCCTCATTGCATTAGAGCCAGTCTCAACACCAGAAACTCTGTGGCTGTTCGTGCTACATTCCCCTGAGAATCCATCACCCCCGACATTTTCCAAAACAGCATACCTGTATGAATGGGTATATCTACAAAAGACTCCTGCCCTAGGTGCCGACCTCTCTCACCCTTCCTATGTGACTGTATCTGAGACTTTTTCCCCTTCCTATAACTGCCATCCATCACATACTGTTGCTGTTGCAAATTCCTCATCGATTCTATCTGTCTCTCCAACCGATCCACTCGATCTGATAAGATTTGCAACCAACAGCAGTTGTGGCAGAAATAATCTGCAGTAACCCTTAAACTCTCTTTAAACTCCCACATCTGACAAGAAGTACATCTCACTGCAAAGGCCATTTTTGCTCCTTCACAATCTACAGACCCAGAAAATAACACCATCTTATTCCTCGACAAACACTGCCCCAGGTTAAATTAAGAGCAGTGCTAAAAGATAATAAATGGTTTACTACACTGAGTCGGGTAAGCGATACCATGTCATCACTGCAAAGTGACACTCGTAAGAGCATCAAGCAATGTACGTATGTGAGCTCAGGGGTAAGTCAGATAATCTTGAGACAGTTCTTGGTGTCTTCTATTGAATTGATATTCCAGGTTAACAGTCAGTGGTTACTTATTGACACTGTACACTGGACTATTTCAAAGAAGATTTCTTCATTACATACATTTACTATCTGCTTTCTAATGTATTACCTTTCACTTACCTACATTAAAATCTATCCATTTGCTTAAATAGTCCAGATCTTTAATGAATGTTATTCATCTTTCTTACCTATATTACCTAGTCTTATAAATGTTAACCATAATTTACTTTTAGAATATCAAATTATAAATTTACTCCAGATCACTAGTGAAAATTGTTACCTGAAGAGAAAAGCTTGTGGAGTGGAGGAAATAGCTCAACTTGTATGTTTACGTTTCATTTTACAGAAGCTCAATTTTTCACTTCGGAATGTAATTACACTTAGCAAATACAAAGCACAGCACTGAGACGGAACTGCCTAGCTAGTCAATGTTCATATTGTATTTCTGTTCTCTTTAATGTAGAATGCTTCATTGAGGTTGTGCCACCCAACTTGTACAAATTGGAACGTTGGAAATTCTGCAGCTGGTGCTGTCATCATCATCCTACTGTCTGGAATGAAACCTTGTAAATGGAGATTTCTATCAGACATTTTTCACGAAAAAATTGGATCAAACTGATAGTATTTTTTTCAGTTTACTTCATTGAATATCCGAAGATACATAGGAATCTAGGAATAGGAGTGGAAATTCTACTCCTCAAACTCATTCCAACATGGATGATCATGTAACTTAATTGCATTAATCTGCTTTGGTTCCACAGCACTTAACACAGCATTGGGATGTAAAACTCAAAGATAATTTATGCATTAATAATAGGCAAAGCAATTAGTAAGAGAAGTTGAACTTAAAGATTAAGAAGGAAATTCATGTATAGAAGTGGAAGATATAGACAAGATTCTCAGTTAAGGTATTTGTGTGTGTTCACAGAAGAGAGGACAACACAGAAATTATAGTTAAGAAGGAGGAGTATGAAATATCAGATATTATAAACAGAGTGCCAGGGGAAATATTAAGGTGTCTAGCAACTTTAAGGCAGATAAAATGCCAGTCCTGGATGAAATGTATCCTTGTCGGTTGAGAGAAACAAGAGAAGAAATAATGGAGACTCACACTATTATTTTCCAATCATTTCTGGCTACAAGCAGAGGGTTTTACTATTACACCAATGCTTGAGAGTGAAGGGAATGGCATGAGTAATTACAAGTCAATCAGAATAACTTTGGTGCTGAGCAAATCATTGGGAAAAGTTCTGAGGAATGGTGTTACTCATTTAGAAAGACAACAATTTAGGTCAGGACAATCAGCATGGATTGGATGTAAGTTTGCTCCCTGAGGTGGAAGGTTCATTTTCAGACATTTCATCACCATACTAGTTAACATCATCAGTGAGCCTCCAGTGAAGCACTAGTTATAGTGCCTGCATTCTATTTATGTGTTTAGGTTTCCTTGGGCTCATGGTATCATTTTCTGTGGTGATATCATTTCCTGTTCTCAGGGGGTGGTAAATGGGGTCCAATTCAATGTGTTTATTGATAGAGTTCAGGTTGGAATGCCATACTTCTAGGATTTCTTATGCATGTCTCCATTTGGATTTGTAAAGAGAAGATCATTTATGACTAACTTGATACAAAGGTTTTGAGAAGATAACTTGGAGGGTTGAAGAAATTAATTAGCGTATTTAATGTAATCTAAGTAGATCTTAGTAGGATATTTGATGAGGTCCCACAGACTGATCATAAATATAAAAGCCCAGAGAATACAGGGGATGGAAAAACAGATCCAAAACTACCTCAGTGGTAGGAATTGAAAGATAATGGCTGACTTGTGTTTTTGTGACTAGAATCCTGTGAGGTCCCGTGGTATTTTTAGTACATATCAGCGATTTAAAATTGAATTTAGGAAGCATGATTATGAACATACATACATAGAAACATATGTATGAGGACCAGAAGTAAGCTACTGTACCATTCATACAGAACTGTACAGAACTGCTGATCTACTTCCTGCACAGTCTTACCAGCTGTTGATGATCATTCACTTTTTCACCCCTTCCTACCAATGTAGAAGTTTGCAGAGTGTGTAAAATGGCTGCATGGTTGATGGTGAGGAAGAAGTGATACACTGGAGGGAGCTATCAATGAATTAGTCAGGTGGCCAGAAGAGTGGAAAATAGAATTCTGAGAAGCATGAGGCGATGCATTTGGGAAAGCAAACAAGGCAAATAGGTACATGATAAATTGGAAGATACAGAAATGTGCAGAGGAGTAAGTGGGCTTTGGAGTGCATATTCACTGATTTATAAAGCTACAGGACAAGTAAATATTTATTAGCAAAGATTTCAAACAGATAATAGAAACATTAGGGTTAAGTTGAGGAAGAATTATTTCACACCCTGAGGATGGTGGCTGTCTGGAACTCACTGCTGATTAGCATGACAGATGAAGAAACCCTTACTCCATTTAAAATATGCTTGTATATTCACAACAGCCTAACAGCTGGAAAGTGGGATTAGGCTGGATGGCTCTTTCTCAGTTCATCAATTCTCAGTTATAAATTCTATGATTCTATAGGGCGATCAGAGTCATGTAAGTTCATGGACATTTGAGTTCTGGAGAGGGAGGGAAAGAAATGAAAAGTTAAAACATTTCTGATCATGGCACAATACATTAACAGGTAGATAACTAAGAGGAATCATTTCACTCAAACTGGTGCATGTATTGTTAGATTTTCAAATTGTGCAAGCTGGTATCCTGAGTGACTTTTAATGTGGGAATAGTTATCAACTCTAGTTTCTTAACATATCCAGTTGCTACTCACTTAATCAGAATTCATGTATAGAGAAAAATATGGGTGAGTTCTGTAAGTAGTTAATGTTACAGTGAAGTAGAGAACAGCAGTACTGGCAGCAGGTTAGCTTGAAACAAGGTGGTGATGATCTGACAACATACTGCAAAATAAAACTGAAAGATATTATACTTCACTCAATCTTCATATTTTGTAAAAGTTAATATTAAATATACAAAATTATGACACCAAATGTGACTGAAGAATTTTACTGTATTGCATTTATGATAAATAATATGCAGGCTGTTACAATGCAACAACTAACCTCAAAATCATCAGGTACTGTGACCTTCACTGAAGATTTCCTGCCCCACTTCAAGGTACCTCCACACTCATCAATGGACCAGTTCCACGGTCTTGATGAATCACAATGCACATCCCAAAATAATTTGCTACATCATTTTGAAAAAAAACAATTTATTTAAAGCTTCATCTATCTCTTACAATGCCATATGTTATCTAGCTACAATCCTTGCTAGCTTCTCTCGCATTGACATCAATGCAGAGGGAAACAGGAACAGCAGAGAGCCACGTACTCCAGAAAGCAGCTTATGGTTCAGACTGCATAATGAAGACTGGTACATAAGCTCTCAATCTTACACTGTGGAACAGATATACTGGAGTGCAACAGAAACTGGAAGAGACAGTTCTTTCAGTTGTATAACAACATTCAGCATCACCTGTTGTGAACAATTACTTTTAACATACATCTTGTCAAATACCACAGTATATGTCATATTAACAAAAATGTCAAGTTGACGGCACAACAATGTTCACTCCTCATTTAGAAATGCTGAAATGCACCCTTTTCACTTGGATCTTCATTTATAAACTGCGATACAAAATTAGACTACCCATGTGCCCTTCTTCTATTTGCTTTCCAAAATTGGAGGTGCAATTTTAAATCCTTTTCATGAAAGGCTAACACTCAAGTGACTTGCTTTGGTCACTAAGTAACATTTCTCCTCCTGGACATTTAAATGTGTTTCTATGTTGTTATGTTTGCTTGTTAGGCTGAATTGCAAATTGAACATGAACCAGACAGATACAAAAAGCACCCATCTCATTATATAATACCATTCGTTGTCAATTTCTGTTCCTTAATTAACTTGTTTATTAACAAATTTTATTTATTGAAAGCATTCTCCAAAGAGGGTAGAAAGGCAACTAAAATTATTTTTATAACTGTTCTGAACTGCTGTTGCATTTCAGATTACAATGAAGAAGATGAAAAGCAACTGTGTTGTACATGTTGTGTTATCCCATTTTAGTACCAGAGAGGGTCGAACACAAAGCGTGAAGAGGAAAGAAACTTGGCATATAACAAGAAGTCAAATTTACAGATTATTTTAAATTGCATTTTCCATTTATTGCTAAAATGAAACTGTCTATTTTCCTGTAAATGTTTACAATATGTAGTGATGGATTAGCGCAGATTTAACTGTCTCACTGTAGTTAAAGATAGTAGTATATATTCCACCAGCTTGTGCACAACTAGAGCTCATAATCTATAGTAGTCCAGAAAAGTCCGATCTAATTCAGAGGTGTGTCATAACAACTATCTAAACAGATTGACTGGAAAATATCTATATGAGTCCATCCTATATCTATAGTCCGGTTTAATAGTCATCTGGACTACTAATCCAAAGTCCCAGGTGGTGTTCTGGGAACCTGGGTTCAAATCTCAACACGACAGATGGTAGAATTTGATTCTAATTGAAAAAAAAGAAATAGAGTAGTCCAGGTAGAGAGCTCTTATGCTGCAATGGTAGAATCCCTGCCTCTGGCCAGAAGGTCTGGATTCAAATTCTACGTGCTCCAGAAATTTGTAATATGCAACACTGAACAGGCTGATTGGAAAATATAGTACTCCAGTACAGGACTCTGGCAGCACTTGTTTATAACATTGTTAGACATTCTGGCTTTGAAGTGAAAAAAAAAGCTTATCTGCAACTTTCAGTGTCTCAGGTGGGTAATAAACATTTCATGACATTAATTGAAGAAAAGAACGGAATTCTTCTGATATTATAGCCAGAAGTTCATCTCATCATTGGTCTTACTTTGTACAAATTAGTGTCATTTTTGCCTAAATTAAAAATAGGTGCTGCATGTCATGAATAGAATATAAATGCTAAAAG
Source organism: Hemiscyllium ocellatum (assembly GCF_020745735.1). Taxonomy (NCBI): domain Eukaryota; kingdom Metazoa; phylum Chordata; class Chondrichthyes; order Orectolobiformes; family Hemiscylliidae; genus Hemiscyllium; species Hemiscyllium ocellatum. The sequence goes on along the minus strand of NC_083411.1, from coordinate 97,332,479 downwards.
GAAGATATATGCAATAATGTAATAATATTGAAGCAAAAATCATAGTTAAGCATTATAGATAATATTTCTGAAGAGAACAAGAAAATTTATTAATCTCAACTAAAGGCTACAAAAACTGCTCTAAGAGGAGTCAAAAAGGGCATTGGAGAAGGTGGTGGACACCTGCAGTAGAAATTAAAGGTATTTGTCACTTAGATTTGGAGTTACAAGGTCATCAAGGACAGTATATAATCATTGAATAATCCTCAAGACAGATCCAAAAAATGGCAGAGTTTGCTAATAGATATGTCACATCACTGTTAGCTGCAGAAGATGATGCTGAGTTACTAATATTACATTGTAGGGTTTGATGCTAAATCTGTAAATGTTTACGCAAATGCTGATGTAATCCTGGCAAAAACGAAGGATCTCAAGATAGGTTGAGCTATTGTTTCCATCAACAGCATTAAAAGGTTCTCAAAAATGTGAGGCTATGCTCTCACCTCCAATCCCTATATATTTAGTAGCCCAATGAAGTAGTGGATTGTTTTCATGCTTTGAAGGATGACATATGTGGCACCAATATTTTAAAACTCAAGTGATCAGAACCTAGAAACCATAAAGACACTAGTTTCTGTTATAGGCTAGGCTTTTAGAACAAATCATTAAAGATATGTAAACCTTCCAGAAAAGTGAAGCAGAATTTTACAGGCACCTGAGTAATGTCAGTGATGTATGGTGGCTCAGTGGTTATCATTGCTGTCTCACGGCGCAAGGGACCTGAGTTCGATTCCAGTCTTGGGTGACTGACTGTGTGGAGTTTGCACATTCTCCCTGTGTTTACGTGGGTTTCCTCTGGGTGCTCCGGTTTCCTTTCACTATCCAAAGATGTGCAGGTTAGGTGAATTGGCCATGCTAAATTGCCCATGCTAAATCGCCCCATCGAGTTCAGGGCTACGTTATGTGCATTGGTCAGGGGAAATGTAGAGTAGTAGAGGAATGGGTCTGTATGGGATACTCTTTGGAGGGTTGGTATGGACTTGGTGGGCTGAAGGGCCTGTTTCCATACTGTTGGCATTCCATTAAAAAAATCCACCTCAATGTTGGGAGCATCTTACATCATCTGTTCTTGCATTTGGAAACTTCATGATGAATTTCTCGCTAAGTAGTGGCAAGTTGACAATAAAGGCAGATTACTGATAGTTAAGCTCCTTTTTAATGCCCCAACTTGCCTTGTTAAAATTAGCTTTCTACCTTTTAAAATCACCAAACAAGTTACACATCCAGAAATTTTGACATGGAAACCAGAGCAGTTAAATGGCAAATGTATCTCACCGTTTGCTCTGATGGACCTCCATATTAGATACTAGCATTAACATCTCAGGGTGTGCTCCAACGGCACCAGCCACATTCATCTTTAGGCATTGGCATTTGCTGTATGCTAGCCTCTAACAGCTCACATGCTACATTTCTGATCCACTTACAGGGGACTTCTGCACCCCATTTCTATACCTTGGGTTGCACTGGCAACTATCATTGTAATGCTGCAGTGAGAACACTGTGAGCTAGGAAGATGCACCCAATTCATGGACTGGACAAGGCTGCACTGCTAGGCCATTTGCTCACTATCATAATGATCAGTCACTCTGAGATGGCTACAGCATCACTACCTTGCATTATCTTGCTTTGTCTTTGTGCATTTTGTCCTCTCAGCCAGAGCCATTGGGCCATGAAGCACAATCATGAAAACAGGAAGTTTGTCATGATCATCAAGTCAAGTCAAGAGGTCCTAGTACAGTAATTTTATGGCAACCTTGAATACCAATTCACGGGCTTGGACATAGTTTGTCAGCTGCGTGGGGTGGTAAGAGCCAGAATTCTCTTTACATAAAGGGTAAGAGCCACATGTCAGGCAGTACACTTGACTCATGGCTACCCTATAGGGGTCTGTTTTAATCTTGGAATGAGAGACAGGCAGGTATTACAGGAAATGGAAGTGGGAGGCACCAATTTTACATTCAGTGTAGTTGTGAAGGTGGCCTGAGTGATTAGATAGTACAGCATGCATTCAGAGTTAGTGGTGTCAGAGGTTGGGGTAGCTGAGATTAAATAGGGAAGATGTTGCAGGCAATAATGACAGTGGTAGAGCATGAGCCTTGGTGGGAAATGATACAGTAGCAGAGACAGAGCCAGTGTGAGGTATCAGAGAGAAGATTTGGCACTTAGGCTGGCAAACTTAAGAAGGTGATTGACCTTCGTCTTATATTGCTGGCAATTCCTCCAGATAATCAAAGCAGCTTTAACCCAGGTTGCAACCTTAGACCAGCCGAGCATGGGCTTCTATTATGGACTCCACTGCTGATCCTGCAGGAAGGTGAAATCCTATTCTGCACCATTCCATTCAGTAGGACCTCAAAGATTTACGCCGGGGCACTGATTTACCCCTGCCTATCATGTCGGGGCAAATGCCACGTGTCATGCAGGGCAGCTCTAGATTGTGTTTGTTCAGGTGTACAATTTTATATATGGCACAGGTGCAAGGGAATTCTGGTAAGTACCAGGATATTCCATCAATGGTGAATTGGTTTGGGAATGGCTCATGATTGGTCTGGAGTCAGACAATGGGGGTACCATAGGGGTTGGTAGGCAGTTAAAGAGGTGAATTTAGTAAGATATGGTGAGAAGCCTCACTTATCCTCTTGGTGAAAAAAACCCCAAAAATGTGATGCAACTCAAAATTAGCCAAAAAAAGTAAGATACTACTGGAGAAGATCATGTAATTTCTGGTAAAAAATGCCAAGTAGCAGTCCCAAGTTGAACTTTGGAAACATAATAGGGCTGGCAGTCAGACTGACACTGTATACCTTTATGTTCAAAACTCTTTGATGAGGTGTCACACAACAGCTATGTAATAAAATGGAGCTGTTGAGATTGGTGGGCAGATATTGTGTTGGTTGAGGAATTGATAACATTCTCAAAGACAGTTGACAGATGGTTGGTATCAATGGTTATTCAAATAAGTGTTGGTGGAGCAGACTCCATAAATATCCCCTCCTCAATGCTGGGGAGCCCAGATCATCAACACAAAAGTTAAGGCTGAAGCATTTGCAACAATCTTCAGCCTGAAGTGGATGATCTGTCTTAGCCTCCACTAGAGGTCACCAGCATCACAGATTCTCTCCTCAGCCAATTTGATTCACTCCATTAGCTGCAAATGTGTTGTTGGAAAAGCACAGCAGGTCAGGCAGCATCCAAGGATCAGGAGAATTGACGTTTCGGGCATGAGCCCTCCTTCAGGAATGAGGAGGGTGTTCCAAGCAGGCTAAGATAAAAGATAGGGAGGTGGGGCTTGGGGGAGGGGCATTGGAAATGCGATAGATGGAAGGAGGTTATGATGAGCGTGATAAGGTGAGGGTGATAGGCCGGAGTGGGGGTGGGGCGGAGAGGTGTGTGGAGGTGCAGGTGAATTTGTGGTGGATATGGAAGGATCCCTTGGGGCCTTGGAGGGAAGTAAGGAGGGAGGTGTGGGCGCAAGTTTTGCATTTCTTGCGGTTGCAGGAGAAGGTACCGGGAGTGGAGGTTGGGTTGGTGGGGGGTGTGGGCCTGACGAGGGAGTCACGGAGGGAGTGGTCTTTTTGGAATGCTGATAGGGGAGGGGAGGGAAATATATCCCTGGTGGTGGGGTCTGTTTGGAGGTGGCAGAAATGACGATGGATGATACCATGTATATGAAGGTTGGTGGGGTGGTAGGTGAGGACCAGTGGGGTTCTGTCCTGGTGGCAATTTGAGGGGCGGGGCTCAAGGGCGGAGGAACGGGAAGTGGAGGAGATGCGGTGGAGAGCATCATCGACCACGCCTGGGGAGATATTGCTGTCTTCGAAGAAGTGCTGAAAATGTGTTGCTGGAAAAGCGCAGCAGGTCAGGCAGCATCCAAGGAGTAGGAGAAACTGAAAATGTGTGGCATCAAGAAACGACTGGAGGGACTGGACACTGCAAGAGCTATGGATCTTGACAACACTCCTGTAGTAGTACTGAAGCTGTGTGTTTCAGAACCTACCACACTCTTAGTCAAGCTGTTCCAGTATAATGATAAGACTGGCACTCACTTGACAATCTGAAATTCCTAGGTGTGTCCTGCACACAGAAAGGTAGGAGAAATCTATCCAGCCAAGTACTGTACCATCTGTCTATTCATGATCATCATGCCACCAACAATAACTTGCTCACAGACACTCAGTTTGGGGTCCATGAGACCTCTCAGTTCCTGACCTCAATACAGCCTTGAATCAAACATACACAAAAGAGCTAAGTTCAGAGATGAAGTGAGAATAACTACCTTTGGGCATTAAAGCCATTAGTGACTGAGTGTGGCATCAATGAACCCCACTGAAACTAGAGCCCATGGAAATCTGGGAGGAAACTTTCTACTGGTTGGAATCAATGTAAAGATAGTTGTGCTAGCTGGGGTTCAGTCATCTCAGCTCCACTACATCTCTGCCTGCATTCCTCAGGTTGACCTACACCCAACCATTTCAGCTACTTCATCAATGACCACCCCCCACCATTAATGATGATGTTTACCCAAAGATTGCTCAATGTTCAACAGCATTCACAACTCCTCAGATGTGGAAACAGTCCTTGTCTAAATGCAACAAGAACTGTAGAGGGAAATCAGGAGGGAAAAAAGGGGACATGAGATAGCTTTAGCAAATAAAGTTAAGGAGAATCCAAAGGGATTTTATAAACAAATTAAGGACAAAAAGATAATTAGGGAGAGAATAGGGCCCCTTCGAAGGTCAGTAAGGCAGCCTATGTGTGGAGCCACAGGAGATGGAGGGGATACTAAAAGAGTATTTTGCACCTGTGTTTATTGTAGAGAAGGACATGGAAGATACAGGATGTGGGGAAATAGATGGTGACATCTTGAAAAATGTCCATATTACAGAGGAGGAGGCGCTGAATGTCTTGCAAGCGCATAAAAGTGGATATATTCCCAGAACATGATCAGGTATACGCTAAAACTCTGTGGGAAGCTAGGAAAGGTATTGCTGGGCTTCTTGCTGAGATATTTGAATTATTGATAGTCACAAGTGAGGTACCAGAAGACTGATGGTTGGCTAACATGTTGCCACAATTTTAAAAAGAAGTTAAGGAAAAGCCAGGCAACTCTTGACCAGTGAGCCTGACATCAATGGAGGGTAAGTTGTTGGAGGAAATCCTGAGGTACAGGATTTACATGTATTTGGAGAGGCAAGGACTGATTAGGGGTAGTCAGCATGACTTTGTGTGTGGGAAATCATGTCTCACGAACTTGATTAAGTTTTTTGAAGAAGTGACAGAGAGGATTGATGAGGGCAGAGTGGTAGATGTGATCTATATGGACTTCAGTAAGGCGTTCGACAAGGATCCTCATGGGAAACTGGTTAGCAAGGTTAGATCTCATCGAATACAGGGAGAACTAGCCATTTGGATGTAGAACTAGTTTAAAGGTAGAAGACAGAGGGTGGTGGTGGAGGGTTGTTTTTCAGACTGGAAGCCTGTGACCAGTGGTGTGCCACAAGGATTGGTGCTAGGTCCACTGCTTTTCATCATTTATATAAATGATTTGGATGTGAACATAGGTGTTATAGTAGTACGTTTGCAGATGTCATCAAAAATGGAGGTGTATTGGACAGTGAAGAAGATTACCTCAGAGTACAACAGGATCTTGATCAGATGGGCCAGTGGGCTGAGGAGTGGCAGATGGAGTTTAATTTAGATAAATGTGAGGTGCTGCATTTTGGAAAAGCAAATCAGGGTAGGACTTATAAACTTCATGGTAAGGTCCTAAGGAGTATTGCTGAACAAAGAGACCTTGGAGTGCAGGTTCATTGTTCCTTGAAAGTAGAGTCACAGGCAGATAGGATAGTGAAGGCGGCGTATGCTATACTTTCCTTTATTGGTCAGAGTATTGAGTACAGGAGTTGGGGGGGTCATGTTGCGGGCTGTACAGGACATTGGTTAGGCCACTTTTGGAATACTGCGTGCAATTCTGGTCTCCATCCAGTCAGAAAGATGTTGTGAAACATGAAATGGTTCAGGAAAGATTTACAAGGATGTTGCCAGGGCTGGAGGATTTGAAGTATAGGGAAAGGCTGAACAGGCTGGGGCTGTTTTTGCTGGAGCGCTGGGGGCTGAGGGGTGACCTTAGAGAGGTTTATAAAATCATGAGGGGCAAGGATAGGATAAATAGACAAAGTTTTTTCTCTGTGGGGTGGTATTGGGGGTGGGTGGTCCAGAACTACAGGACATAGGTTTAGGGTGAGAGGGGAAATATATTAAAGGAACCTAAGGGGCAACTTTTTCACACAGAGGGTGGTACGTGTATGGAATGAGCTGCCAGAGGAAGTGGTGGAGGCTGGATATGTACATGAATATGAAGTGTTTAGAGGGACATGGGCCAAGTGCTGACAAATGGGACGAGATTAGGTTGGGATACATGGTTGGCTTAGACGGGTTTACCCGAAGCATTTGTTTCTGTGCTCGACATCTCTATGACTCTCAGCTTGACACCATCCAGGTCAAATCATCCCCCCTGATTGGCACCATATCCATAGAAATTCACTCCCTCCATCACCAACGCTCAACAGCAGTAGTCTATACCATCCACAAGAACTGCTGCCAGAAAACACCAAGCGTGTCTAGACAGCACTTTCTAAACCTACAACCATGACTGTCTAAAAGGACAACAGTGGCAAATATATGGGAACACCACCTGCAAGTTCCCCTCCAAACCACACACCATCCTGGCTTGGAAATATATTGCCATTTCCTCATTGTCGCTGGATTAAAATCTTGGATTGCCTCCTTCAAGGCATTATGGGTATATCTAACACCAAATGGACTGTAGGAGTTCCAGAAAGCAGCTCAGCACTCCTTGTAAATGGCAACTAGAATTGGCAATAAATGTTGGTCCAGGTAGTAATGCCCCTATCCCATGAATGAATAATAATGGATGGATGTTTCACAATTATCTGTACAAAGGCATTGGGAAACTGTTTGCAAGTTGCAAGATGAAACAAATATTTGTGTCGGTATTAGTCATGAGCTCTGATAAGAAAAATAGATAACAGTGAGAGCATGCTGTAGGGTAATGAAGTAATAGGCTCTTGACAGGCAGATGGCATTTAACATAGATAAATGTAATAATATGCTTGTGGATGAGTCAATAAAAATTATTTGTACAGATTACAGGATTGTAAGTTTAAGGATATTTGAAGTCTGCCAATAGCAATGAAGAACTGATGCAAGTATCATACAGCATATTATGAGGCTAAGTGAGTTATCAAGGACCTGAAGTGAGGTCAATGGGTTCTTTTCTCATCTGTAAGGATGTGCAAAGGCATGAAATTTAAAATATATATACTTTATATATATAGATGTATATACATAGTCTGGATCATTTATTCGTTTGGTAAAATCTATTGCTATTCATACAAATTGTTCCTGTAGTCTACTGCCAATGTTATTAAATCCAGTGCTTGCCAACAGGTCCTTGTGCTTGACATTTGACTCAACAGGTATGGTAATGATTTACCTGCTTGGATAATGTTGTAGGGTGTTTTGCACATTGTAAAGATTTTAATGAAACAGCCTTATGGGGGGAATTGTACTCAATTTCACAACTTTGCTAATAATAGAGGCTGCTGCAGCTTGTATTTATTTGAATTTATATAGGTTGTTCCAAACATGAGGGGGGTAGGAAGAAAGGTACGGTTCTGTACAATCGTCAACCCACCTTAAGTGACTCTTCTGATTAAAGTGAATACCCTGTAGATCCTCTTTGAGACATGTCTACTTTTGATACCCAAAAGCATAACTGTGGTTTGTATCTGAAAAAAAATTATATTTTAGTCAGCCCAAAAATTAATCTGGCAATAATGAGTTCTGCCACCAGCTCAATCAAGCATTTCAGCTTCAAACCTGGGCATTCACTGTCATCTGTAACTGCACTACGACCCTTATCTTTGACGCATAAGGCTCCTACCACCATTCAATGGGTAACTTGAGTAGTATCACTAGTTGTTCTGCATGCTACAGTGAAAAATGTCACAGAAACAGCATTTTCTAGGTGCCATGAAATCACCACCTTCCCAGTGGATGCTGGATAGCAGGATGTGAGAGGAATTGCTTGTTAAATCCTCGGGCACAGAGGTCATCAACTGCACTCACGTAGAAACAAATCACCAGGAATAGGCCCTTCAGCCCCTTGGGCCTGCTCTGCCATTCAATATGATTATGACTGATCAACCATTTTAATGTTTTTTACTCATACTATCTGCAAACCCATAATGGGTTTGGTGATTAGGAATCCATCAATCTTTACTTTGATCATACTCAACAACCGAGCTCTAACAGCCTTCTGGGGTAGAGAATTCCAAAGGTTCACAACCCTCTTCATCTCGCATCTAAATGGCAACCCCTAATTTTTAAATTGTGCCTCCAGGTTCTGGACTTCGCAACCAGGGGAAACATCTTACCTGCTGCTATCCGATCTATCCCTTTAAATATTTTGCAAGTTTCAATGAAATCACTTCTCCATTTTTCAAACTCCAGAGAATACAGGTCCAAGTTTGTCCAAGTTTTCTTCACAGGGCAGTCTCACTATCCTGGGAAAAATTCGTGAACCTATGTGGTACTCCATGTATGCAAAGTTATCTTTCATAAGGTAGAGAGAGCAAACTGCATATAGTATTCCAGGTTATTCTATATAATTAAACCAAAACTTCATTATGTACCACATCATTGGCCCAAAACAGTCCGAAGTAGAGGTGGAGCACCTTGGGAACTGTCAATGGGAAAAAGGAGAAGCCAGACGAAACAATGTGAGGAATGAGCTGCTGCATCACTGCCCCATCCCTCCCCTGACCGCAGCTACCCTCTGCCCCAAGTGTAACACAACCTGCAGAAGCCATATACAGAATTACCATGAGAATGGATGAGAGTCATCCATGTTTGTGAGGGACTGCCAATGATGACTTCTGTACACAAATCCGCTTGCCATAAATGCTAACTTTCCATTAGCCTTTTAATCTTTTTCCCCTAATTCAGCTCAGGAAATTTATACCTCATGCATTCATAATTTCACTTCTTCAAATTTAATACCCTTGCTTCAGTTTCAACTGTCTCACTTCAAATAGAATGTAATATTCTATCCTATTATGGTCACATGGCCCTGTCTGCTTCCATACAAGACCAAGCCTTGCGTTACTATAGGAAGGGACTCCATTTTTGAACTATCTAACTGTATGCTTTTTGGGGCATCAAATTATATGGATCTATACCTGATATCCTGGCAGTAGTCGCAATGCCTATGTCCTTCGGCAGTGAGCAATACTTTGTCTTTGACCCAGACTATGAGTTGTCAAGCTGATTGCTTGTAGACAAGAATAGTCCCCTAAATGATTGGCTTTGTATTCCTGTTATTAACCTGGATACAGCCTCATGTCATGAAGCAATGGGAACCTCACTGAAACAGACTTTTATAAAGGTCTACCATACTTCTGAATTAAAGGTTTGAATGTCTCCACAACATAAAAACTTGAAACAGGAGTAGGCCATATGGTTCCATGAGCCTACTCTGCCATTCAGTAAAATAACGACTCATCATTGACATCAATTTTCTAACAGTTTTCTTAAATACTTGATTTCCCAGCATCCAAAACCAATCTATCGTGGTGTTAAATATACTCAACAACTAAGACTCCTTGAGGTCAAAATTCTTTTGAGGATTCACAAACCTCTGAGAGAAGAAATTTCTTTTTACCTCAGTCTTAAATTATTTATCTCTTATCCAAATATTCTGATCACCAGTTATGGAATCTCCATTCAGTACCCATCCTATCAAGCCCCTCAGAATGTATAAATAAATGCTAAGATGTCCTTTTAGGTGCTGCATTTTATACAACATTTTTTTGGAAAAGGATCATGTATCAGAATCACAAATAAAAAAGTTGATAAGAAAAAGGAAGATGGAAGTTGGGAAGCTGGTACTTCAAAGTAAGTGCTATCTCTCAGAGTTCTTGGCAGTTGTACAAGATTGGACTTGTTCAAAAGAGAAAACACTGGGCGAAAGCTTATAGGGAGTGAGTGACATATAATATGGTGAGATTTGTTGCTAATTTGGACAAGAAATCTGGCAAGGCCCATATTGATGTAGGGAACATTTTGCTCCATCTTTTAGACTTGTCATAAGCAGTGAGTTTCTCGTGAGCCATAATTAAGGAGGTTTGTTGCTTGTTAAGTGCCTTTTGACATCCAGCTCACCCCATTATAACACAGCTACACCACTGGCATCTCTCTGTTAATATGAAAGATTGCCCAGGTATATCGTGTGCTCAAAAAGCAGGACAAATCCAACCTGGCTATTTACTGCATCATCTGTCTACTCTCAATCATCAGTGAAGGGATGGAAGACACTATCAAGTATCATTTGCTCAGCAATAACCTGCTCATTGACACCCACTTCAGATTCTGCCAGTGCCACTCAGCACTTTGGTTCAAATCTGACCAAAAGGCTGAAACGCAGAAGTGTGGTGAAAATGACAGTCATTGACATCAAGGTTCCACTCCACCGAGTGTGGCATCAAGGAGTCCTAGCAAATTGGATTCAAGGGCCAAATTTTCTTTAGGACAGGGACATAATCTGGCACATTGGAAGATGGTTGTGCTTGTTGGAGGTAAGTCGTCTCAGCTCCTGGACATCGCTGTAGAAATTCGTCAGGGTAGTGTCCTAGACCCAACTATCTTCAGCTGTTTCATCAATGATCGTCCCTTCATCATAAAGTCAGAAATAAGGATGCTTGCTGATGAAGGTGGCACAGTGGCTCAGTGGTTAGCACTGCTGCCTCACAGCGCCAGGGACCCAGTTTCAATTCCAGCTTCGGGCGACTGTCTGTGTGGAGTTTGCACATTCACCCCGTGTCTGCGTGGGTTTCCTCCAGCTGCTCTAGTTTCCTCCCACAGTCCAAAGATGTGCAGGTTAAATGAATTGGCCACGTGAAATGCAGGGTTACAGGAATACAATAGGGAGATGGGTTTGGGTGGGATGCTATTTCAAGGATTGGCGTGGACTTGATGGACTGAACAACCTGCTTCGATGCTGTAAGTATTCAAAAAAATGAGAGCATGATGTTCAGCATGATTTGTGACTCATCAGATACTGAGCCATTCCATGTTCAAATGTAACAAGATCTGGACCATATCTTCGCTTAGGCTGAACAAGGCAAGTAACACTGTGCCACGCAAATTCCAGGCAATGACCATTAGATTAGATTAGATTACCTACAGTGTGGAAACAGGCCCTTCAGCCCAACAAGTCCACACCGAACCGCCGAAGCGCAACCCACCCATACCCATTCCCCTACATTTACCCCTTCACCTAACACTACGGGCAATTTAGCATGGCCAATTCACCTGCCCTGCACATCTTTGTGACTGTGGGAGGAAACCGGAGCACCCGGAAGAAACCCACGCAGACACGGGGAGAATGTGCAAACTCCACACAGTCAGTCGCCTGAGGCGGGAATTGAACCCGGGTCTCTAGCGCTGTGAGGCAGCAGTGCTAACCACTGTGCCACCGTGCTGCCCACTGTGCCACTGTGCCGACCATCTCCAATGTGAGAAAATTTAGACATTGCCCCTTGACATTCAATGGTGTTACTATCACTGAATCTCCCCCCTATCAGCAACCTGGGGCATTACCACTGACCAAAAACTGAACTGGACTGGCTATACAAGTGCAATTACTGTTAAAACAGCAGGTCAGAGGCTAGGAATACTGTAACGATTAACCCATCTCCAGACTCCCCAAGGACTCAAGTCAGGAGTGTCATGGATAATTCCCCAGTTGCCTCAACAGTGCAACTCCAACAACATTCAAGAAGATTGGCATCAATCAGGATAATGCAGCCCGCTTGATTTTCACCACATCCACAAACATCTATCCCTCCATTACAGAAAATCTATAGGAGCAATATGTACCATCTAAAAGATACACTGCAGAAATTCACTAAGACCTTTTAGACAGCACTTTCTAAACCCATAATCACTTCCTTAAAGAAGGACCAAGGCAGCAGATACATGGAAACACCACCACCTTCAAGTTCTCCTCCAAGCCACTGATCATCCTGACTTGGAAATATATTGTCATACTTTCAGTGTTTTTGGGTCAAAATCCTGGAATTCCCTCCCTAACAGCATTATGGATCTTTCTACAGCATTCAAGAGAGCAGTTCACTACCACCTTCTCAAAGGCAAGTAGGGACAGGCTATAAACACTGGCCTAGCTAGTGACACCCATGTTCCATGATTGAAAAAAGGATTAATTTAAACCAAAAAAGGTCAGAGGTCTCCCTTCTGAATCAGAACAAATGCAAGTTTATCTATCAATTAAATCAGAAAAAAATCTAATCCTGTACAACCAAGAAGCACAATGTCACGCAGGGCAAACTGGCATCACATCCATAAATATTCAGTCACTCCACCATTAACGTTCAGTAGCAGCAATGTGTACTACTTACAAGATACACTGCAGAAAATCACCAAGATCCTCAGACATCACCTTCCAAATTCACTACCACCTCCATCCAGAAGGAGAAGCAGATGCATGTGGACACCACTCCCTGCAAGTTCCCCTCCAAGTCACTCACCATCCTGCATTGGAAATACATCATTGTTCCTTCACTGTCACTGTATTACAGTTTTGGAACTTCATGTGAACTGCGGGCTTTACTATAACACATGGACAGCAGCAGTTGAAAAACGTAGCTCAGCACCATCTTCCCAAGGGCAATGAGGGACGGACAACTAACATTGGTCAAGTCAGCAATGCCCCCATCCCATTCAGCTTTCTATCTTACTTTTTATCTTATGAAACTCACAAAACAATTAATGCATTCAGAAATCTCAACATGGAAGCCTGTTAAATTCAGCTCACTGCTTGTTTTGAAGGAATCCAGTGGACCCCAGACACCAACGTCTCAGGGGATAATCCATAGGCACCGGCCATATGCATCCATGTCCATGGACATTAGCATCCAACATGTTCCGGTCACTAAGAGCCCACGTCACTTTGCCAATCTATTTACAGGATACTTCCATGCTTCAATGCTGTAGTTTGGGTTGCACCAACAACTATTATTGCAGGATATACATTTTGTGCTCAGGGACTTAGATCCAGTCCATGGCTGGAACAGGCTACATTTCATGTTTGTGGATGTGATGCCAGATGGGCTCTTTGATCACTGTCGCAGTGTTCTCACTCTGAGCCTACTCGGATGCTCTCAGCATCATCGCTGTGCTTGCCTTTGTGCACTTTTTCTCCTCAGTTAGAGATACCAGACTCACATTGCTTCTGTCTTGTCTTGTCGTTTAGTGCAGATGTAAAGAAAGTAAGCCTAGATCTGAACCATGTCAAGGAAGATTGCCTTCAGTCAGGGGATCCTGTTATAGTAAGTCAGGGGCAAGATCAAGTGGGTGTGTGTGAGGTATTGAAGCTTATGCTGGAGAAGTTGAAAAGGTCATTGACCTTCTTCCTACAGTGCTGGGCATTTCTCCAGACAGCTGAGACTGCTTTAACCCAGGTAGCAACCTTGAACCAACTCGTGGCATTGTTTGATGTCACTGCTGGTCCCGGGGGAATAGGAACTCTTGCACCAACCCAACCACCATGAGGTCCCTGCCCCACAAAATGTGATATGTTGAAATCGTCCTGTCTGCCATGTGTGGGGCAAACATCAGGAACTGTGTCAGGCAGATCCAGATTGACAGTGCTTGTTCAGGCCTTTAAAGGTGGCTTGCATTCATGGAATACTGGTGAATTCTAGAATATCCACTGAATGGCGAGTCATTCTGGGAATGATGTGTAGTAAGATGGGGCCAGAATTGGATGTGAGAGATACCTTATGAATTGGCTGGGTAGTTAATGAGGCAAGTTTGATAAAATATGGCAAGAAATCTCATTGGGCTCCAAGGCGGAAAACATTGTAAACACCTCAGTACAACTCAGACTTTGAGAGAAAAAAGCGCTAGATTCAGCCCTTTGAAAATTGTCAAGCCAGATAGATCCTTAAGAAATGTGTAAAGATTTTAAGGGGCAGTTAATTGGCAACAACTACATTCCCTGTTCCTTCCCCTCACCACTCCTGTGAAAATTCAGAACTATTCCAGAGAGATCGAACACTGAGATGATCTTCAGGACTGCGATTTTTAATTATTGCCTCCAAAGGCCCTTACCTCATGATTCTTTGAACATTCAGCCTCTAGTGCTTGTCTTGTATGCTTACCTTTTCAGGTCCAACCTAAAGCATTCTCAACCAGCTTCGACAAGAGAGGTAGAAGTTGGAGAAACCTCTTTTGAGAGCTCCTGAGATGGTTTTGTTGAGGAACATAAAAGTAATTAAAATAACACATCACGGACTCAGCTAGGGGCAGGCTATTATAAATCTAACATTGTGAAATGAGACAAGGTTAATTAGTTATCTTATAGTGAAGGATCCTCTGGGGAAAACTGATTGTAACTTAGTAGAATTTCATAGTAAGTTTGAGATTGGTGTGACTAAATATAAAACCTGGGCATTGAATTAAACAAAACTAAAAAATTGAGCTTTATTGATTGAATTGGCTAATTAGGTTAGGGAATTTGATTTAGAGATATAACAATAGATAAGCAATACAAACATCAAATAAAACTTAGAATTCTCAACTGCATATTTTATTGAGAGGCAAAATGCACAGTTAATGTGGTACATCCACAGTGAACTAGAGAACCAAAAGAAAGATATAAAAAAAATTAATTGGGTGACAGTGGCTGGTCAGCATTTCTTGCCCATCCAGAGTTGTCCTTGAGAAGGGAGACCCACAATGCCATGAAGAGAGGGAGTTACAGGATTTTCAACCAGCATCACGAGAAGAACAGCAAGTTTATTTCCAAGTCAGGATCGTGGGTAGCTAGGAGCAGAACTTGCAGGTGGTGGTGTTCCTATGTTTTGCTGCCCTTGTTCTTCCAGATGGTTTGGGAAGGTGCTGTCTATGGAGCCTATATAGATCATCTACGTTGCTATAACTGAACATTGGTAGTGGAGGGAGTGATAGTTGTGCATCTACTGCCATCAAATGTATTGCTTTGCCCTTGATGGTGTCAAGCTTCTTGAAGGTTATTGAAGCTGCACTCATCAAAGCAAGTGGGAAGTACTCCATCACACTTTATACTTGTGCTTTGGACAAACTTTGCGCAATCAGGTGGTGAGGTACTGCAAGATTTCTAACCTCTGACCTACTCTTTTAGCTGCAGTATTTAGATAGCTTGTCCAGTTCAGTTTCTGGTCAGTGGAAACCATTAAGATTTTGGTAGAGGACAATTCAGCAATGGTAATGCCATTGAATGTCGAAGAGCTATATATAGATTATCTCCTAGTTAAGATGGTCACAATGCTTATGTAGTGTGAATTTTTTTCAAAGCCTTGCATCTAAGTAGACTACATCCACTTGCTCCTTTCATTAACTCTATTAATTACATCCTTGAAGAAGTCCACTAGATTTGTCAAGCATGATTTCCCTTTTAATAAATCCATGCTGACTCTGCCTGATCCTATCACTGTTTTCCAAATGTTCAGCTATTAATTCTTTTAAAGTCTGGTTGAAGATTTGTAGCTCGGGTGTCCGTTGTTGTGGTTCTGTTCGCCGAGCTGCAAGTTTTTGCTGCAAACGTCTCGTTCCCTGGCTAGGGAACATCATCAGTGCTATTGGAGCCTCCTGTGAAGGCTTCACAGGAGGCTCCAATAGCACTGATGATGTTCCCTAGCCAGGGAACGAAACGTTTGCAGCAAAAACTTCCAGCTCGGCGAACAGAACCACAACATTAATTCTTTTACAATGGACACTTGCATTTTCCCCATTGACATCAGGCTGACTGTTCTGTAATTCCTAGTTTCCTCTCTGTCTCCCATTTTAATTAGAGGTAGGGTGGGGATCACATTAGCTACTCTCTCATCTGTAAGAATGTTCCAGGGTCTATAGAATCTTGGAAGATTACCATCAATGCATCCACTATTTCTAGGGCCATTTCCTTAAGTAATCTGGTGTATAGATTGTCAGTAGCTGGAGAGTTGACAGCCTTCAATCCTGTCAATTTCCCCAACATGTTTCCCTACTAATACTGATTTTGTTCAGTACACCCCTCTCACTAAACACTGTGTTCTCTATCATTTCTGGCAGGCTATTTGTGTCCACAGATGCAAAGCATGTATTAGTTGGTCATCCACTTATTTAGTTCCATTATTAATTCCTCTATTTTTGACTGTAAGGGAGTCTTTATCAAGCGTTTTCTCTTCATATCTGCGCAGAAACTTACACAGTCAGTTTTTATGTTCCCCTTATACTCCATTTTCCCTTTATTAGTCACTCTGCAGGTGTTGTATGAGTTCAGCATGGATTGATTAAAAGGTGAAACAGGCTTGATTGGCTAACTCCTATTTTTATTCCTCATGTTCTTTTGTTTATTCTTGTCATGAAGGGTGCAGATACACACTGCAGTATTTGGACAGAACCCATGTCAGTCAGGGCCACCTGGATTTCACCCAGCAGTTGAGTGCGTAACATGGAAGCAGGTGTGAAATCTTTCTGGGAGGAGGCAACATCTGTCATTCATGTGGTTGTGTCTCAGTGATCCCTTTATTCTGAAGAAATCAGAGTTCAGGGAAGTTGAGACACTGCCAAAACTTCTATCACAATTTCCAAGCCAGGGAATATTTTGGAGTGTGGAGCTAAAATGGCAATCTCAGAGCTTTCATCAAACCTTTCAGATGCTAGCTCTTGCCATATGGTTCATCGTTAGCTGTATTGTATAAATGTCAGGAATGGGCATTAAATGTACTTATGGAAGAGTGATTGAGCAAACCAACAGCTACAGAATATGAAATAAAGACAGCATAATTTAAAAATATGATTGTAAAGGATTTGGGTTTGTGGGATGGTTGTTCCCAGACAGAGTTCAGTGTTACTGAAAAAGACAAGAGGGATACAGGTGTTGAAGGGGAAGTGGGTGTGGCTGTAGCTGGTCTGATTCAGGATTAAAACTATGGTAATGAAGTAATTAATACTATGGTAATGATATGGTATATCATCTGTTGGAAAATTTATCAGAAAAGACATTTTTATAAAGGAGGAAATGATTTCAAAGGAAAAGGATTAGTAGAACCTGAGTGAGAGATTGATGGGTGACACTGGAAAAGCAGAGCCGGTCATCACCCTCAACAACTTTTCCTTAAAAATTCAATTGGCTGAATTGGTCCTCACCCTCAACAATTTCTCCTGAAAACCTGACTGGCTGTGCTTTTTTAAAAATTAGATTAGATGATTTACAGTGTGGAAACAGCATCACACCTTTTGGCTCTGATCTCCAGCATCTGCAGTCCTCACTTTTCCCTTAGAGACTGATGTCTGCTAGGTTGGAATGTTACTTGGCACAAAGAAAGAAGGAGGTTATTTTAGAAATAAATCTAGTGTGGAATTGCAATGCAAGAAAGGTTCCATTGTTATGCTAATTAAAATTGGTAATTGAATTCAATGTTGTTGCTTCTAAGAACAGTTATCATTTTTACTATGATACAATTCATATTATGAAGGCTGAAATTGAGCTTCAATGCATGGATGGGTGGGGATGGAGTTAGAGAAATTATATGTACGATGTACATCCGTCCATTGTTTCAGTACCATTTATTCTGCTACTGAGGTTCAATTTTGCATCCTGGTGTCTGTGCATCCAGAGACAGAGAGAGAGAGAGAAAGCAAAGAAACAAAGGAAGAATAAGCACAGAAAGTAAAATATAACAAAATAAAATGATACACATCAAAATCCTTGTTTTGTCTCAGAACTGACTAATGAAAAAAATGAAGAAATAATAAAATATTTTAACTATTTATAATCCCTACTCCCCAAAATAAAGATAAACGTTCAGATTCACAATTAAATCAAAATAATTAATATAAACGCAGATTATTGGATCTGTTCTGATGTAAGATCACAGAACTAAAACTCTAACAGTTTCTTTTTCTCCAGATGCTCCCAGATCAGCTGACAATTTTGAGCATAGTTTGTCTTTATCTCTGATTTCCATCATTTGCAATATTTTAGACTTATGTTGCTTCATCATAGAAGTTTTGTTGCAACTTGCTGGACTTGATTGAAAACCAGAAGTCCAGCCTCTTATTATGGCATCTACCCTTTTCATGATAGTGGGTGTTGGAGCACATCAAAACAGTGGCAGTGATACGTAACCTTGACTGAACATTTTAAGATAACTATCTGAAATAACTCCACACTGTCACCAAGTCACCTTCATTTACACATGGAGAGTCCTTGACACTGATCCAGCTCCCTCAGAGCCTGCTATTAGCGCGAACAGGATGTCTGACACCCCTGTTTGTATCTGTCAGCTAGGGTTCCCTGATTCGACCAGATTAACAGTCTCAATCTATTCTCAAAGATTCCCTCAATCTAACCTCATATTCTATGAGGTGCACCTGGCTGACCTTGTTACAATCACTACACAACCTAAACTTTGCGCACATCCCAAGTTTGTTGTTGCATTTCCAATGTTTTAAGTGTATCACCTTTTCAGATCCAGTAATTGGCACTTAGCCTTATATTCACGGACACAATTATGTTTTTCTAAATTATTATAAAAATTGGAACCATGAGTTTATTTCCTTCTTTTAATATCAGTTCCAAATATCTAATTTACTTGTTGTAGCTAGTTAGTTCTTCCCATTCTTTGAGCTTGTCTTGGCCACTCTAACCAGCTGTCACTTTAATTATTTCAAAATCAAAATAAATTGGTACTTTCTATCTCCATGCACGTTTAAACCTATTCATTTTTTTTTCTAGGCAGCTCATTGCTTCCACAAGGGAATAAATCCTGAGCTGATCAATCTGGAGTATTGTGTGCAGTTTTGGTCGCCATACTATAGGAAGGATGTGGAGGCACTGGAACGGGTGCAGAGGAGGTTTACCAGGATGTTGCCTGGTATGGTAGGAAGATCATATGAGGAAAGGCTGAGGCACTTGGGGCTGTTTTCATTGGAGAAAAGAAGGTTTAGGGGTGACTTGATAGAGGTGTACAAGATGATTAGGGGTTTAGATAGGGTTGACCATGAGAACCTTTTTCCACGTATGGAGTCAGCCATTATGAGGGGGCATAGCTTTAAATTAAGGGGTGGTAGGTATAGGACAGATGTTAAGGGTAGATTCTTTACTCAGCGAGTCGTGAGTTCATGGAATGCCCTGCCAGTAGCAGTGGTGGACTCTCCCTCTTTATGGGCATTTAAACGGGCATTGGACAGGCATATGGAGGATAGTGGGCTAGTGTAGGTTAGGTGAGCCTGGATCGGCGCAACATCGAGGGCCAAAGGGCCTGTACTGCACTGTATTTTTCTATGTTCTATGTTCTTATAATGTAACCAAAATTATAAATTAGATGCTGTTGATTTGAGAAAGGTTATGGACAATTCTAATCAATAATCAGAAGACTTTCCATTTATTTAGCTGACTAATATATTTTCTTAAGTATGTTCAGGACTCACTTTTTACTTATATGTTTTCTTACAGAAGTTTTGCACAAATTTGTGTTTGCTTTGGAAGCATCTTAAAAATCAATGGTTGAAGACAATCTTTTACATAATATAGGAGCAAAATATAATGTAGTGATCCCAAGAAAAGCTGTTAGTTTGTTACAAGTCATGCACTTCGCTTACTCACAATTACTGCAATTACTGTACTGTTAAAATTAACACAGAGACGTAAGGCAATGGTACTTAAAAGTTGGAATAATGAGGGCAGGTTGAATAAACTTGGCTTGCCTGATTATGTAGAATGATAAGGGGTGATCAGGCAAAACTGTAATCAATGGGAATTGGGGGAAGCACTACTGTTGGAGTCATATCTGGCAGAAAGATGGCCATGGTTGTTGGAGGACAGACATCTCAGCCTGGGGACATCTCTGCAGGAGTTTCTCAGGACAATGTCTCAGGCCCAACCATCTTCATTTGATTCATCAATGATCTTCCCTATAACATAAAGTCAGAAGTAGGGATGTTTGCTAATGATTGCACAATGGTCAGTAGCATACATAACTCCATAGATATTGAAGCAGTCCATGGACACATATTGCAAGATTTGGAGAACAACTGGACTTGTGTTGATAAGTGACAAGAAACATTCATGGCATGCAAGTGCCAGACAATGAATATCATCAACAAAATAATCTAACCATCACACTTTGACCTCCTTCAATGACATTCCCATTTCAATCTCATTATCAATGTTATCAATATCCTCATTGTTACCATTGAACAGAAACTGAACTGGACCAGCCATATAAATAATGCGGCTATAAAGACAGATCAGAGACTAGGAATCTAGCAGCAAGTAACTCACCTGTTGCCTTCTCAATGTTTGTATATTACCTAGAAAGTACAAGTCAGCAGTATGTTGGAATACCTTCCATTTCCTGGATAAGTGCGGCTCCAATGACACTCAAAAAGGTTGACAACATTCATGACAAAGAGATCGGTATCACATCTATCACTTTCTGCTGATGCACAGCACTGACGCACACTGACAATGCATACCATCTACAAGGATGCTCTGTAGAAATACATCAAGGCTCCTTTGACAGCAGCTTCCAAACCTATGTTCTATAACACCTAGAAGGTCATGGACGACAGTAACATCACTACAGTTTCCCATTTGAAGCATACTTCATTCTAGGAGAAGTTGCCTGAAGCCCTAAAATTGTTGAACTCAGTATTGAGTCCAGAAGGCCATAGAGTTCACAAGTGGAAAATGAAGTGCTGTTTTTCCAGATTGTTCTGAGCTTCACTGGGGCACTGTAGCAAGCCTGAGACAGAGACGTTGGAACAGGGTGGTGTGTATTGGATGGACGCCTTAGTAGAAATTACTTAATTGGCTGCTGCCAGCAAAATGATACCCTTGTCCCTTTCTATCCATAGCAAAGTCTCCTTGGATAATTCAGCTCATTAACTTTTTCTTTCTCCCCAGATGCGACTTGATCTGCTGAAAATTGAGGTTTATAGTTTTCATTTCAGCTTTTGACCCCTTTTGCCAGCCTGGGCAGTGGAAATCTGGAAGTTATATCAAAAGACATGGATTAAATGTAGATAGATGGAGATGAGATAGAGAATGCAGTGACCTGAGTGAGTGATGAAATTGGCTCCAGGGCTTAGATGGCCTACTGTTGTTCTTAAAGTTTCTCCTAATTATTAATTCTTCAATATATGCATGTTGTCTTACATTTTCCTTAAATTTGTTGGCTATGGCTCGTATCTCTAAGTTTTTCTATTTAAGATAGCTCAATGGATGTCTTCATACAATATTATTGTATTGGTAATATAAAAATACAAGGGCTGCTTCTCTCAATAACTCAAACCCCCAATTTGCTTTGCAAACATTTTTTGCAAAATATTCTGCTATACTGGCTTTTAAAGACCTCAGAATGCAAAAATTAGCAAGAGCTCAGTGGTTGACCAAAATCTTTAATATCAATGAATGCTTCCAGACATCCTAAGACTTTCTTTTTAATTGTATGGGATTAAATTCAGTTATTATACTACTCTCCTTAGGTCAACATACAAGGATTAGTTTTAGATGAGCCATTCGCAGCATTAAAATTGAATTCTGATTTCACAATTGCTGTTGTTGTAAAAAAATATTCAGGATGTATGCTTAACTGGCAGAATTTATGTTGAGTGCACATTGTTATCTTTCTGAAGACGTGATTACAAGTTACTTTCTTCTCTAGGGTAGTCGGTGTGATGTAAGTGTCAAACTACTTGTGCTATTTTTATACAACTGAGTGGCCTCCTAGACCTCTGCACAGTGCACTTTAGTGTTTGCCACGTTTGAGTGGACTAGAGATTGACACATAGACCAGAATGGATAAATTTTGAATGCTCTGTTTGATAACAGGAGTTAGTGACTTGGGTTTTTAAAATAATAGAAATCACATGGCATTTTTTAATTTACCTTTTTTAAAATTCCCAATTTCGTTAACTGAACTCAAACTTTAAAAGCTGTCATGGGAGGTTTGTATACAAACTCTATGGATCAGAATCAAACTCCGACAGTGAGGAAGCAGGCCATTTGGCCCATTGAGTCCCATCCAGACTCACCATATCCCTATAACCCTGCATTTCCCAAGGCTAATCCACCTAACCTACATATCTTTAGACTGTGGGAGGAAATCAGAGCACCCAGAGGAAACCCATACAAGCACGGGGAGAAAGTGCAAACTCCACATTGACATACGGCTGGAATCGAACCTAGGTCCCTGGCGCTATGAGGCAGCAGTGCTAACCAGTATGCCACAGCAGTGCTCACCACTGTGCTACTATGCTGCCCTAGTTAGTTAAGCAACATAACTATGATTTTTTTTCATATTTTCTTGTAAGTGGTAAATCTTAGCTAACTCTTGATTTGTATTATGTGAATATGTCTGTGAAATATAGGATTTTTGTATTTCATTCTACTGTTGCTGCTACCATCTGTTAACTGAAGAGGTCAATAACATTATTCCTGGCTAGTTCATTTAATTAAAATACTTATTAAAACATGTTTTTGTCTGGTGGCTTAACTTTCTGTTGGGAATTAATTATCATGCAGAGTGGAAAAACTGGTTTTTAAAATATGCACTTTTTGCAGCTGTCAAAAAACCAAATGATAACAATATTGTGTTTGCTGGAGCTCACTCTGAAGTGAATTCCTTTTAGATGCAAGGTAACTCCAAGGTCGTATGCTTAACAATGAAAGTTTGGAATCAAATCAAGTGCTGTAATTGACTAATTTAATACCTAAACCAGGCAGAATGACAATATGCTACTGTATAGCTGATGACTGACCAGTCAGTCTGTACACTAATGGAAACTGAAAGGGGTAGGTTGCTTATTAGGGGTCAGGATACTTTCCATTCAGCCCTTGGTACCTTTAAAGGGCACACTGATCCGAGGTGAACAAAGCAGAATTTACCAATGCTTAATTTGTTGACTAAGCTCCAACAGTGACCCATGTGGACTTATGGACCCTGAATCTTGGCTCTACCAAACAAACTTAGAGTCATAGAGTCATAGAGATGTACAACATGGAAACAGACCCTTCAGTCCAACTCATCCATGCTGACCAGATTTCCCAACCTAATCTAGTCCCATTTGCCAGCACTTGGCCTATATCCTTCTAAATGCTTCCTATTCATATCGCCATCCTGATGCCTTTTAAATGTCGTAATTGTACCAGCCTCTACCACTTCCTCTGGCAGCTCAGTCCATACACGCACCACCCTCCACGTGAAAACGTTGCCCCTTAGGTCCCTTTTTGATCTTTCCTTTCTCATCCTAAACCTATGCCCTCTAGTTCTGGACTCCCCAACCCCAGGGAAAAGATTTTGTCTATTTATCCTGTCCATGCCCCTCATGACTTTATAAACCTCTATGAGGTCAGCCCTCAGCCTTTGACGCTCCATGGAAAACAGCCCCAGCTTATTCAGCCTCTCCCTCTACCTCAAACCCTCCAACCCTGGCCACATCCTTGTAAATCTTCTCTGAACACTTTCAAGTTTCACATCATCCTTCCAATAGGAAGGAGATCAGAATTGCACACAATATTCCAAAAGTAGCCTAACCAATGTCCTGTATAGGCACAACATGACCTCTCAACTCCTATACTCAATGTTCTGATCAATAAAGGAAAGTATACCTTCTTCACTATCCTATTTACCTGCGACTCTACTTTGAAGAAGCTATGAACCTGCACTCCAAGGTCTCTTTGTTCAGCAACACTCCCTAGGACCTTACCATTATGTGTATAGGCCCTGCTAAGATTTACTTTCCCAAAATGTAGCACCTCACATTTATCTAAATTAAACTCCAACTGCCACTTCTCAGCCCATTGGCCCATCTGATCAAAATCCCGTTATAATCGGAGGTAACCTTCTTTGCTGTCCACTACACCTCCAATTTTGGTGTCATCTGCAAAGTTACTAATTATAACTCCTACGTACACATGCAAATCATTTTGGCATTTCATATGGGGAGTGAGTGTGCACCCATGCAGTATGAGGAAATCAAAAGTAGACAGGCAGAACATAACAAAACAGGTAGCATCAGGAATTTGGGAAGTCAACGCTTTGGGTCTAACCCTTTTTCAGGACTGGGATGGGTGTAGGGAGCTGCAGATAAAGGGGGATGGGGTAAGGAGAAGGGCGGGGTGGTGAGGTAGGGATAAATAAGCACAGGTAGAGGGTACAACCTGGTAGGTTAATGGGAGGAATGAATCCGTTTGGTAACTGGAAGGAAGAGCCAGTTAGAGGAACGGAAGGGAGGTGGCAGGGCTAGAAAGGGTGTCAGGGGATAGCAAGGAGGTTATTTCAAATTGGATAATGTTGAGTCCTCCAGGCTGTAGGCAGCACAGGTGGAAGACAAGGTGTAGTTTCTCCAAATTTGCGGTCTGGTTTGTTGTGGCAGAGACCAAGGATGTTCATGTCGGAAAAGGAATGAGAAGGGGAATTAAAATGGGTGGTGACTGGCCATTCCCAACTCCCTTTCTAGCCCCTCCCCCTCCCTTCCATTCCTCTGATTGACTCTTCCTTCCAGCTACCAAACGGATTCATTTCTCCCATTGACCAATCAGGTCATATCCTCTATCTGTGTTCATCTATCTTGACCTCACGGCCCTGCCCCCTCCCCACCCAAAACATCCCCCCGACCACACTTTATCTGCAGCTCCCGTTACACCCACTCCCAGTCCTGAAGAAGGTTCATACCCAAAACATTGACTTCTCTACCTCCTGTGTGGCTTGCTGTGTTCTTCCAGCCTCTGGCTTCTCTACCTTGGATTCCAGCATCTGTATTTTTTTTTGTTTCTATATATGAGTTAATCAAACATTCTAAATATGAATTTCTCAGATGCTTGCTTTGGATAATCTTAATTGTAGATAAGTTTTGAGCTTTTGAGCTCTACTAAAATAAAGTGAAGCATTTTTGATTAACCTGCCCAGACAGAGAGAAAACAAAAACAAAAACAAAAATTGCAGGAAGACTTTAGCAGGTCTGGCATCATCTGTGGAGCTGAAAATGTGTTGCTGGTTAAAGCACAGCAGGTTAGGCAGCATCCAAGGAATAGGAAATTCGACATTTCGGGCATAAGCCCTTGGAGAGCAACTGACCTGAACTGAACTCCAGTTCTGAAGAAGGGTCACTGAAATGTTAACTTTGTTCCCTCTCCCCAAATACTGGCAGGCCTACTGAGCTTCTCCAGCACTTTCTGTTTTCATTCCAGGCTACCAAATCTCTCCACCAACGAGCTAGTGCTTGAAGAACAGAAGAAATATGAAGTATAAATGCTTATAATGCCCAGAATCAAGTCCTACCTATTCTGTAATTGTGTCATAACATGCCTGAACAGGTTGATTAAAAAGATTGAAATGCAGAGAAAAGAGATGTAGCATGTATACAGGCCAACGTATTGCAAAAATCAGTCCATCTAGAAAATTGTTATTTTGGATTTCCAGTAGGAAGGCGGTTAGACGCAGTTAGAAGTGTGCAGAGAGATGACAACAGTAATGATGGTGTGACAGCAATACATTATAAGGCAAGCTATTAAAAGGAACAAGTTAATGTATTTTGAAATGTGAAGCTCGGCAGGTTCTTGACTGAATTTCCACTGCATGTTCCAAGTATAAAGTTATACAATTTATTGTTGTGGACTGCCAGATGGATGATTAATAAGTCATTTGGTGTTTTATAATGTAAAATATATTTTATTTATGTTGCTTTACCTGTATATTAACCTGATCATTAAGTACTGTTTAACGAACAGTATGTGCATTTGCGAACTCAAAAATCTTTAGGAAGTCTTCTCTGACATCAATCTGTATGGCATCGAACGTATGTTTGTAATTTTTAACATTCAAAAGGGAGTCTCTTTGATGTCATTTATATGGACTTCCAGAAGTTGTTTGGTAAGGTTTTCCACAAGATGAAGGCACACAATATTCAGGGGTAAATGTTTTCTTAACATTTGGTTAGTACTGTAATTGATAGCGAGGTAAGAAACAGAGAGTAGTGAGAAACTGAATCTGATTGATTATTTGACAATTGATACGAGATAAAATTGAGGTATTCAAAATTAATAAGAGTTTATAATCTTAAAGTCAGAACATGGTTACTTAGGTATGAAAATAGGAAAGACTTTTTCACCTAAAAGGTTATGGATTATAGAGTCCTACAGCATGGAGTCAGACCCATTGGCCCAAACTGTCCATGCTGACCAAAATGTTGTTCCACACTAACCCCCTTTCCTTGCACTTGGCCCATATCCTTCTAATCTTTTCCTATCCATATATCTGTCCAAATGCTTTTCAAATATTGTTAATGTACCCATCTCCACCATTTCTGCTGACAGCTCATTCCATATGTGCACCACCCTCTGTGTAAACATGTTGCCCCTCAGACTCCCTTTTATTCTTTTCTCTATAATCTTAAACAGATGCTCTCTAGCCCTCAAATCCCCAACCCTGTCACTTCACCCTATCCATGCCTCTCATGATCTTATACACCTCGATAAGGTCACCCCTCAGTCTTCTATGCTTTAAAGAAAAGCTCCTAGCTTGTCCAAACTCAGATCTTTGAGTCCAGGCAGCATCCTTGTAACTTTCTTCTGCACTTTTTCCAGTTTAATAACATCCTTCCTATAGCAAGGTGACTAAAACTCCAAGTGCAGCCTCACCAACGTCCTGTACAACTGCAATATAACTTCCCAACTTCTACACTTAATGTCCTGACTGATGAAGGCCAGTGTGCCACAAGCGTTCTTCACTACCCTGTGACTCCACTTTCAGAGAAGTGTGAACCTGAAGTCCAAGATCCCCCTGTTTCACTACACTCCTTTAGTCCTGACCATTCAACATGAACTTTTTTAGAACTATTTCCCTAATGTGTTGAAGGAATTGGGTCAGCTGAAATTTACCTGACTGAGACCAATGGATGTAAACTAGTTAGACATATCAAGGAGTATGTAACAATTACAAGTAATTGGATGTAGGATTAAGCTATAGGATCATATAATTATAAGACCATAAGATATAGGAGTGGAAGCAAGGCCATTCAGCCCATCGAGTCCACTCTGCCATTTAATCATGGCTGATGGGCGTTTCAATTCCACTTACCACTTCAATTATATTGCACAGAAAGAGACCATTTCATCCATTGTTAAATTTTCTTTGAAAGAGCTATCAAATTTGTTCCATTCACCCACTCCACCCATTATATATCTAATTTCTTTTGGAAAACTATGATTGGTTCTTCTTCTGCCATATTTTCGTTTGAAAGGCCAATTCATGAAAGGCGCCCATCGTTGCAAGACAGAAAAAAATTCTTTGCTGAAGAACAACAGGTAGGAAAATGTTATATTATATTTCCAACATCACTGGTCAGCGATTGTTTCATCATTTGTATACTTTTTATTAATTTTGTTTTTCTATGAAGTGGAAGTGCTTTTAATTAGAATACATTGTTTAATTCTGGTTCTCAATGTAAGTACTTCCTTTTCTATCATGTTATTGACCAATCTGGAAGTTGAAAGCCATTTTAGCTGAAGACTGAAGTCAAACTCTGTTTGGATGTTGTCTTTATTAGATTCATAGAGTCATTGGGATGTACAGCACGGAAACAGACTCTATGGTCCAACGTGTCAATGCGGACCAGATATCCTTACCTAATCTAGTCCCATTTTCTAACACTTGGCCCATATCCCTCCAAATCCTTCCTATTCTTATACTCATCCAGACTGTATCAGCCACCACCACTTCCTCTGACAGCTCATTGCATACACGCACCACCCTCTGCTTGAAAATGTTGCTCACATAGGTGTCTATGGAAGCCCCCTCATTCTTCTAAATTCAGGTGAATATAATTCTAACTGGTTCAGTCTTTCCTCATCTGTTAGTCCTACTATCCCAGGAATCAATTTGGTAAACCTTCACTTCACTCCTTCCATAGCAGGTGTGATCATACTGCATTTTTAACAAAGCTATGTTGTCCTTGTTTTTTTTTTCAGGGTCATAAAGATAGAGATTCAAAATGTCTGGGGGTTTATCTACTTGAAGAAGCTTTTAGGTTTAAAAAAAACACTTGTACAATGAAAGGAGAGTGGCTAGTTCTCCCAGCTCAGCTTTTCTCTGGTTGGGTTTGGTTTTGGCAAGCAGTGAGTTTTTGAGACTGTTGGTTAAGGAAACAGTAAAAAAGTAAAAAAGTAAAAAATGAGTAAAAAATTCCTGATGAAGGGCTTATGCTCGAAACGTCGAATTCTCTATTCCTGAGATGCTGCCTGGCCTGCTGTGCTTTGACCAGCAACACATTTGCAGCGGTTAAGGAAACAGCTCCACATTGATTCTCTCTCTCTCTGACATCTCTCCTGTAAGAATCTGTGTTTGGTTTTACCTTTTATTTTGCCATGGGAGTGTTTAAGGGGATGTTGCAAATATGTGAACCAGCATTGCTAAATTGTGATAAGAGTTAGCTGGGATTTCAGATAGGTTAAGTTATTCTGTATTATGTTCACTTTTGTTTGTGTTTCATTTAGTATTCTGTAAATAAATTCAGCTTTGTTTAAAACTGAGGGGTTTTGCCCAGCTGCGCTACTTCTGAAATATCCATTTTACACCTGCATTAAATAATTAGAAAAGTTAGGGTCGAGGCTACCTTCTTGAAATGTTTCGAAGGGGTCTGGCTTGATCCATAACACAGTGAACATCCTTCCTCAGACAAAGAGACCAAAACAGCACACAATATTCCAGATGGGGCCACACCAATCCCATATATAATTGCAACAAGACATCCTTGTTCTTGTGCTCGAATCCTTTCACTATGAAGACCAATGTCCACATTACTTTACATCTGTCAAACATCTGCCCACTCATTCAGCCCTCTACAAATCACACTGCAACATTTCTGCATCCTCCTTTCACTCCACCTAGCTTTGTGTCACCTGCAGATTTGGAGATATTTTATTCAATTCCTTTATCCAAATCATTAATACTTATTGTGAATAGCTGGGGTCCTAGTACTCAGCCCTGTGCTACTAGTCACTGCCTGCCATTCAGAAAACAGACCCATTTATTCCTACACTTTATTTCCTGTCTGTGAACCAATTTTCTATCCATCTCAATACACTAATCTCAATCCCATGTCCATAAACCTTACACGTTAATCGCTGGTAAGGGATGTTGTAGAAAGTCTTCTGAAAGTCCAATAAACCACATCTACCTGCTCCCCAATAATGTCTACAAATTACATCCTTGAAAAATTCCAGTAGATCTGTTAAGCATAATTTCACTCTTAGATATTTGCCATTGCCTTTCCACTGTCACTCCTTTCAGGACCATTATCCTGTCTGCAATAGCCAACATCTTCAGCTGCTTTATCAGTGACATTACCTTCATCATAAAGTCTGAAGTGGGGATGGCCGCTGATGACTGCACAATTCACAACTCTTCAGGTACTAAAGCATATCCAAATATTACAAAACCTGGACAATACCAGGACTCGGGCTGAAAGGTTAGAGACAAAAGAACTGCTGCTGCTGGAATCCAAAGTAGACACGCAGGAGGCTGGAAGAACACAGCAAGCCAGGCAGTGTCAGGAGTTGGAGAAGTCAACATTTCAGGTATAACCCTTCTTCAGGCTAAAATGTGGCAACATTTATATCACATGAAGGGCAGACGATGATCATCTCTGATAAGAGAAAATCTAACCATTGATCCTTGACATTCAATGGCAGTACTATCACTGAATCATACATTAATAATATCCTGAGAGGTACCATTGACCAGAAACTGAACTGGACTTACTACATATATACAATGTGTATAAAAGAAGATTATTGGCTAGGAATACTGAATCAAATAACTCTCAACTTTACTCCTGAAGCTTTTTCACCATCTACTAGGCACAAGTCAGATGTATAATTGAATACTTTCAACATGCCTCGATGAGTGCAGTTCCAACAACACACAAGAAACTTGACACCAGCCAGGACAAAATTGCATACTTGATTGGCACCACAGTTATAAACACCCACTCCCTCCATCACTGGCAGTCTGTAGCAGCAGTGCATACCAGCTGCAAGATGCACTGCAGAAATCCCCCAAGACCCATTCAAAGCACCTTCCAAACTCACTAACACTTCCAGCTAGAAGGACCAGTGCTGCAGTAAATAGCAACACCACCACCTGCAGGTTGGAGCAAGTGAGGACTGCAGATGCTGGAGAAGTCGGAGTTGAAAGAGTGATGCTAGAAAAGCACAGCAGGTCAGGCAGCATCTGAGCAGCAGGAAAGCCAATGTTTCAGTCATAAGCCCTTCAACAGGAATGTCCTGCAATTTGTTGGCCTAGCCAGTGCTGTCCATGTCCATGAGAGTAAAAAAAAAGCTTAATTTTAACCAAAAAAGCTCAGATGTTGTCCTTCTGAATCAGAAACAAATGTAATCCCATATCACAGTGTAATTTTGTACTCAGTCAACATTTGGTTTTGGGGATGTAAAATACCAAACATGATCATATGTCAGATTGTCTGCATGTAATAACCTCTCCCATCTTTGTTTAATTTCTCATCTTTATTAATTCAACATTTCCAAGGTATTTCTAATTTCTTTTATTCAATTCCAGGTTATCAGTCTAACAAAACAGTCTATATTACTTTACTCCTAAATGAAAGTGAGATCCTTGCAGTCCTATTAACTTAGGAATCATGGGATTGAATTTGTGTGTTGGATGTAGGAAATGAGTCCAACCTTTTCCTGATTTCCGAAGTACACACTCTACTCATGAATTGTTTTACCTGGAATTTTTTTAAATCATTCAGGTTTCAGGTTCATGTAGCAGATAGCGAGCAGGAAGAGTGCAGATTCAAATGTGGACTGGTTAGAGACAGCAGTCCAGCTCCCAACATTTTTTAAAGGCTGACAAAGTTCAACTCTGGCACTCACATTCCTGTCCACCTTCCATGTAATCCCATGACCCTTGCATTGTCCATGCTGTTTCTATGTACCCTGACATGCCTTTTCAACTTTCCTCTGGATCCCTCATGGTACTCTCCCTCCCCTCAGATCTCCAGGCCATCTCAATCTCCCATCACAATCCTCTTTTAAGTACCAAGATTAAAACAGCAAATCTGTTTTCATAAAAAAAAACATGCTCAGAAATCTATCGCTGATATTGCAAAGCAAGCTGTAGTCCTGCAAAAAAAACTTCATCATTTATGTGGTCACAAATTGTATAAACAAACAACCATGTACTCTCTCATCAAAGGCATACAATATTATTACAATTTCTTCAAACCTTACATTATTTCTCTGAGCAGTTGTGTCAATAGACTACTGGTTGGAGCTCAAGCCATTTCAGTTTGTGGGACTGAGTCAAACATTCCTCATAGCCACAACTGTCTAAGTATATCATTACAGCTAGAAGACCCTGAAACAGACTTAAAGAACAGATTGTGTTATTTTCCATTTGAAAGCAAGTTGTCAATAAATGGAGTGCACAGGTGCTTCAATATCTTTTCATGTTCATTGGCAAGGGATTTGCTTTTCAATTTTGAACCGTGTGTATATTTAAAGGAACAAACAAAACAATGCCAGGAGAATTCATCAATACATTTTTCTACGTTGTAATAATGCATTCTAAATGAAAATAAAACACTGCAATGCATGCCAGCACTTTCAGAACACAGGGAAGTGCCTTGGGCTGTATCATTGCATTAAAAGCTCATCTCTGTTTTGATATAGTACTCTAATGGTGACATTTTAAGCTACCAAAATATTTTACATTTACCTGCTAAAATGCTTGTGATACATCATCAGGCTTTTCTAATTGTCATCAGTAAGGAGGCACTTGGACTTTCAAAACCTTCACAGCACATGAAAGTGGTGTACATGAAATGTGCAGTTTTCGTGAGGTTCTCACAATTGGTACCCTGACCTTGGAAGAGGTGCATGTACATTCTGTATACAAGGTTTCCCCCAACCCATGAACATTGTTTTAGAATTGGGGAAACACTGAAGAATTTTTTTTCATGGAAAACCCAATGTGCTGCCTTTTGCAAACTGAATGATGCTTCATAACGGGATAAAGGTCTGGCACATGGCATTTTAGTACATAAAACTACTCCCAAAATATGCAAAGCACATGGGAATGAAAGTAGAGTTTACCAGTTGAAGATATTGTAGGTAGGGGAACATATTTTGCCTATCATAGAGACAAACACCAATCCCATAATATCACATAAATGCACAAATGTCTGTTGAATGAGCATTAATGGTAGGTAAATAGGAAACATAAGTGCAAAGCAGCCCAGTATGCCAGGCAATGTTACAAAGTGCAACATTCGGAAATTCTTTAAACATGACAAAAGAACAAAATCAGTGGGCTGGATTTTCATTTGTAGGCCTTGATCCTACCATTAAATGGCAATAGGATTGCTGATGTATATGGTTGTGAAGTACTAATTAAGAGCCTCACCCACTCTCTCTGATTTCATGCATAAATTCTCTCCTTCGTCCTCGAGTGGACCTACCCTTCCCTTTGTTACCCTTTTCTTCCTAATAAATGTATAAAATGCCTTGGGATTCACCTTAATCCTAATTGTTAAGGCCATTTCATAGCCCTTCTAGTCCTCCTAATTTCTGGTTTAAATTCTTTTTTGCTTTCTTTAAACTGCTGAAGGCCTCTGTTTGACTGTAGTATCCTAAACCTTACATATGCTTTCTTTTTGTTTTTGACTAAACTTTAATATCTTTTGTCATCCAATGTTCCCAAATCTTGCCATCCTCATAGGAACATGCCAGTCCTAAACTCTGAACATGCCCAGTCCTAAAGTCAGCCATTAAAAGACTCCTGAATGTCAGATCTGGATTTACCCTCAAACAGCTGTCTTCAATCTAATTTCTCCATTTCCTGCCTAATACTGTTGAAGTATTTTCACCTGAGGACCAGTCTTATCCTTCTCCAAAGCTATCTTAAAAACAACATGGGGGCTCTGAGGGATGAGAAATGACCAGGGAAATTGATAGGGTGGGAAGTTTGTGGGCCTTTATATAATGTTGGGAGCTGGACTGCTGTGTCCAAACTATCCACATCTGCTGCCATCAACCCTCAGCCTCAAAGAAGTACAGTCAGCTGACTGGAGATTCGGGTCAGGTGGTGTGTGTCGAGCTTAATAGATCTTATAATAGGAATGACTACCTACTCACTGCTTGCATTCATATTTTCATCATCCCATCAATCGTGCCTTCATAAAAAAAAATGCACTGAGGCAGGAAATCATGTGGGAAACTGTAGGACTGCCTTCTATTTATCCTGCCACATGAGATCAGATCTTTCTTTACAGATATAAATATTTACAGTGATCATGAATAATTTAGTCACACACCTGTATCAGTATTGAAAGCCATATGATTGGAATATTTTTTAAAATACCAGTATAATTGTGAAAAGACATTTAAGTTAGAAAGGATACTGTTCAAGGTAGCAGGTGAATGCTTAATTCATTTGCTGGGCATTGCTACTTTTGTTTAATTAAAAGAGATTAAAGCCGCTGGTAAAATAGCAGACAGGTGACCACCAGATAAATTACTAATATTTGGTAATAATAATAGTCAATTTATTTTTATTTCAGCAGGAGCAAGCAAAATAGTTGGACAACATTGTCTGGCAAATTACAATAATTAGCACCTATTGCAATATGATGTCACTATTGTATAAACAAACAATTAATAAATACTTTTTCTCATGAAGGCATTTCCCTTTTAAATTATACTGAAACTTGGAAAGCAAACAACAGGAAGATAACCAGCCTGACCATTTTGAGGCTAGCACTATAAAAATAACCCAATAGAAGTGTTCCGTTTTCAGTAGTAAGACTCAGAAAATAACAGGGTATAATTATTCACTCTTCGTTACTCAATCTGTTATGCCACCCATTCTTGACAAACTAGTTCATCATGGAGAAAAAAAAATCAATGATATATTTAAACTACCTTGGCATGCTCTGCAATTAATCATCATTTCTGTTGATTTATGCCAGTTCAATGCTCTGTGCTTTTTGACTACAATTTATCACTGGATTAGTTTCCTTGCAAATAACTACATATAGTTCTGAAATAATATATGACCTGCCTTCTTCAACTGACATTTCTTAAATGTATCATAGCTCAATTGGTGTCAAATGGAGCTTAGCACATCGTATCCCTGATAAACTATTGTATGGGAGTAATTTAGCAACATTTATGAAAGCAATTATCGACCAAACTAGTTGTTTCTTTCACTTTTCTCTTTTAGAAAGAAATATTTAAATGTCATAGAGATGTACAGCAAGGTAACAGATCCTTCAGTCCAACTCATCCATGCCGACCAGCTATCCCGACCTAAACTAGTCCCATTTGCCAGCTCTTGACCCATATTCCTCTAAACCATTTGTATTCATATACCCATCCAGATGCCTTTTAAATGTTGCAATTTTACCAGCCTCCACCATTTCCTCTGACAACCACCTAATGAAGGAGTAGCACTCCGAAAGCTAGTGCTTTCAAATAAACCTTTTGGACTATAACCTGGTGTTGTGTAATTTTGAACTTTGTACACCCCCGTCCAACACCGACATCTCCAAATCTTGTCTATTTATCTTATCCATGCCCCTCCTGATTTTGTAAACCTCTATACGATCACCTCTCAACCTCCGATGCTCCAGGGAAAACAGCCCCAGCCTATTCAGCCTCTCCCTATAACTCGAATCCTCCAACCCTGGCAACATCCTTGTAAATATTTTCGGAACCCTTTCAAGTTTCACAACATCCTTCTGATTAAATTTATATAGCTTCTTTCACCAACTCAGATCATCTTTTACAGAGACTATGTCAGGAGCATTGTCACTACTGTAACGTAAAATATTTGGCAGACAATTAATATACAGCAAGCTCCCATAAACAGAAATGTGAAGATGATCATGATACTGCTTACCTGTTAAAAATTTCCAGCAATTTCTATCTTTGCTTCAGATTTCAAAAGGGAGAAATGTGAACCTGCAGAATTGCTACAATGGTTTAATTGAAGAATTGCATGTGACCATACAAGTAGTAGCCCAGTTACTTTGTTTCCCCAGGAAATACTTAAGCCTGGGGGCTCAGTGGTCAGCAATGTTGCCACACAGCATCAGGGACCTGGGTTCAATCTCAGCCTTGGGTGACTGTGTAAAGTTTGCATGTTCGCCCTGTGTCCGCCTGGGTTTCTGCTGAGTGCTTTAGTTTCCTCCTGCCGTCCAAAGATATGCAGGTTTGGTGGATTGGCCATCTTAATTGTCTAGGAATGTGCATGCCAGGCAGATTAGCCATGGTAGAAGTGGGATGATAGAATAGGATGCTCTTTGAAAGTCAATGCAGACCTAATGAACCAAATACCTCAATCTTCACTATCGGGATTCAGCTGTCAAAAAAGTACATAGTGAATTCTTTGGAGCACAGTAGAGCTGGAGAAGACAGAATACACCATTTCTAAAATTGCATTAGCTGCTATGCTGTAATTTAAAGTTGAATGGTTGGGTCAGGGAAGATAGTTGAGAGTGAAGTCAAGTCACGAGTAGTTAGTTGGTTGGGGGTCATTAGGTTGCATAGGGTCGGTGTGGACTTGTTGGGCCGAAGGGCCTGTTTCCACACTGCAGGGAATCTAATCTAATTGTGATGAGATAAAAGGTAGTTGCATCAGATGGGGTTGTCAAACCAGGTTGAGTTTGGGGAATAGTTGAATTGTCAGAGGGATAATCCGAAGATTGAGAGGTGATGAGGGAATTACTCGGATATTACTCTAAATTTTAATCAAATATTTCATGAGTAATCATCCAAATAAATGCTGCAGATCTGTCTGACTTGAACTCAAACTTAAAGACTCCGGTAGCCAGGGAATTGCTTAATGGAAGTTTAAGTTTTCTGGGCAATTCTCATGTCGTTCTGATTGCAAGGACTTCCACTGTTTTTTGACATGCATCCTCATTTGATTGTCTCTGAGGATCCAGAGATTGGAAAACTTTTTCAATATAATATTATATTATATTATAATAAATACATATGAATACATATGTATTATTATATACATAATAATACATATGTATTAATATGTATTTATTAATACATTAATAAAAATGTATTAATATCATTTTTATTTCATTGTATACCTGAATAATTGGGAATTATTCAATGATAGGTATAAATGATTTTTTAATGGTTCTATAATAACAATGTCACAATGAAGAATTTGTGAATTGCATATCATTTCTCATTTTCATTTGTGAATCTGTTTAACCAGCTTACATTCAGCCACCATGTTGTCCAGTGACTCGTCTAACCATATTGAGCTTTAGGTTTGTATTGATTGTGTTATAATCTACAAATCATAGAAAGTAGGCCTGCAAATGTTATCCATTTTCCTAATGCATTTTTTTTGTGTTTTCAATTCAGTCTCTTTACTGTATTGTGACTGGTGAGTATTGGTGAACTTCAGGCAGGGTGGCAAGGGAAAATGTGGAGGATGGGGTCATGATGTTAATGCCACTTCATTCCTAATTTTCATTCACCAACCTCACTGATATCATTTTTGTTGTTTTGTTCCCTGTTGCACTGACTTGTCAGTGAGGTGCAGAATTCAGCATTCCATCTGATTTCCCTTTTAACTTGGTAGGGGTTGTGCCTAGTTGGAACATTTCCTGGTTTCACAAACCCAACCTGATAAAACGTGGCATGGACAATGGCAGATGGAATATCTGAAAGATGGACATGGAAACAGCAGAAAGAGTGCAAAAGATATTAGATGTGCAGGTGGGCTGCACAGAATGCTTGCCTCAGTGTATCAGCACTGAAGTTTAATAAAAAAAGACAAAAGATAACCCCTCTAGCCCTCAGCCTACCTAGCCATGCCAACCGTTCCCTCAATACCAAACTATTTCCACCACCAGGATTCCTCACGCACCCTCCATACCAACCCTATGGCTGTTCATCCATCCTGTGACCCTTTATAGTTTCTATGTCAACTTTGTACAAAACATGCCAACTTATATCCCTCCACCTACCAATGTGTTGATTCACTTTTTATGCACATTTATACCACAGCTAACAATTCCAATGGTCACCTTAGCACTCCCAAAAGCACATGACCTTTACTGAAGGACAGCTTAGCTCTCTCAATGGTGCCCCAGAATTACATCCAAAGGGGCACCACCTTACCTTTCCTTTGTGGTCCAAATGAATCCATAAAGTTCAGACCTGCTCTTTCCAGGTCTTATCCACACACTTTTATTTTCATACTCCAAGGTTACCAACATCACACTGTAGATGAGGCAGTATTTATTTACACAGTCATCTGTCTCCATGAGCCAAGCCTGAGCAAATCCTGACCAAACCTCTCACAGTCCTAAAGACATGAAAATATTTTGGGGGCTTTCTGTCGTGGCTAAAACCTAGGCATTATTGCTTCATTTTAATTTTCCTGAGATTATATGCACAGGCCTGACTTACATCACAGTGAGCAGTCAATAGACACACACAAGCAAACATGGAACTGACACAGCATCTTTACCTCCTTCATAAAACTAAAAGACGTTATTTTAGTTAAAACATCCTAAAAGACAAGCATATGTACATCAAGTGATTTCTTAGAGTCTAGAATGTCCATTTCCCCTAAGTAGAGACATATGGTATGACATTAGCATGATTGCTCTTGACCCTGCCAAGATTTACATACATGAGATTTTAATTCCACGTGGTCTTCTTGATGAGGCAGCATCAAATTACAGTCATTCATTGGAAAAGAAGCTGTCTCCTCTTAATTTTAATCTTCAAAACATTGTGATTTGCTTCCTATCAAGTATTTCATATTCCATAATTTTATATTCACCTGTTATTGAGAGGGAAGACAGATAATATGACTAGCTATCCCTAGTAGCCACACACGCAGACAACAAGCAACATGAATTCGACTGGGAAAACACTACTATCATAGGGCAAGCCAGACAGAGAACAGCCAGGGAATTCCTAGAGGCATGGCATTCATCCACAAACTCCATCAACAAACACATCGACCTGGACCCAATATACCAACCACTACAGCGGACAGCAAAAACTGACACCCGGAAGTGGCGAGGACAGACCACTATAAATACCGGAAGAAACATCAAAGAAGCGCTTCACAGGAGGCTCCAAAGCACTGATGATGTCGCCTAGCCAGGGGACGAAACGTTTGCAACAAAAACTTCCAGCTCGGCGAACAGAACCACAACAACGAGCACCCGAGCTACAAATCATCGCACAAACCTTGAAGACAGATAATAAGATGGTTCCCACTTTTTCCACCTCTCCACTGAACAAAGACAAATGGGGTTTAAAACAAAAACTTGCTAAACTCATCCTGAGTGCCTCAAGTCCTAAGAACAGGAAAGAACAGGTAGGAAATGCCTCTGGAAGGATTTTTGGCACTGTCCTATTCTTTTGCTGTTCTGGAACTCTTTCTTTCCTTCTCCCCGCTGCTCCCAAAATGTGGCTTTGTCAGAAACTTAGCTTTTGTCAGGTAACCATAGTATCCTGCTTTCATTGCTGTTACCCATGTTCTCAGACCAGGTAAGGAAGTTCATGAACCACCTGGGTTTTTATTCAAAAATGGTTACATGGTCACCATTAGTTTAGCTTTATACTCCAGATTTTATTCAAATATCACCATCTGCTAGAGTAAGGTTTAAACACATCTCTGTCAGCATTAGGCTATAGTCTCAGATTGCCAGTCCAATGACAATGCTTCTACACCATAACGTCTTCTGAATGAGAAAAAAAATGGGATTCTTCTCACTCTCATTCTTTAGAATTTTACTCCACTTTCAAAATTCTGCAACTACACTGTGAACTAGTTTGTGAATAATTTCATAATGGCAACCCATTAATCCAAGGTCTGTTCCATTTTAAAACCTTCTCATTGTAATGTTTCTGAAGGTTGTGAGCATTTTAATGTCTGAAATTGCATGTTAGCTTCAAGGGTGTTGCGTAGTTTCTGTATATTACAGAAAAGTGAAAAATGCCACCTGGCCATGCAATTTAATTTTCTTTCAAAAGCAGCATGTACATTCTACACTTTCTTTGAATTTCAATATTAAAAATACAAATATGCAATATGTAAAATGTATGCATGCAAAATAATTTCAAGAGTCCATATTAGTTGAGTATTCTAGTGTTTCTGGTGATGTGGATTGAGATGAGGTAGCTTGTGGTCATGATTCCAACTGCAAACCTATCACTCAGTGGTGTGAATCTGTAGGACACTCAATTGATAATTATACTGATGAAGACAATTTGACCATTTGTGGATATATATGACCTGATCCTGTCATAACCAACAATGTAGTCAGTCTGCGGTGATTGGTAAGCTTTCAACCATAGGGTCTGAGGGTGAGCTGTGAGGAGGGTGCAAAAATGCTTCATTATTCAGTGGCAGATGAAGTATAATGTGGATCAGTGTGGTGTTATCCACTTTGGAAGCAAAATAAGAAGGCAGATTATTATCTGATTTGTGAAAGAATTGGGAAAGGGGATGGTGTAACAAGATCTGGGTGTGCTTGTATACCAGTCAGTGAAACTAAGCTTGCAAGTGCAACAGGTGGTGAGGAAGGCAAATGATATGTTGGCCTTCATAGTGAGAGAATGAATACAGGCGCAGGTATGTCTTGCTGTAATTGTACAGGACCTCAGTGAGACTAACCTGGATTATTATGTGCAGTTTTAGCCTCCTCATCTGAGGAAGGATTTTCTGGCTATTGAAGGAGTGCAATGAAAGTTTCCTGAACTGATTTGTGGGATGGCAGGACTGACATATAAAGACATATATTGCCTGAAGTATGACACATATTCACTGGAGCTTAGAATAATGAGGGGGAATCTCATAGAAACCTATAAAATTTCTAACAGGGCTAAACACAGGAAGGATGTTCCCAATAACTGGAGAATTGAAAAACAGCTTAAGGATATGGGGCAGGCCATTTAGGACTGAGATAAGGAGAAATTTCTTCAACCAGTGAGTGGTGAACTTGAGAAACTCCCTGCCAGAGAAAGCAGTTTAGGCAAAACCAAAGAATGTTTTCAAGAAGGATTTTGAGTATTAAATTGATGATCAGCCATGACTAAGAGCAGGGACTAAGAGCCAAATGGACTACTCCTGCTCCAATGTTCCATATTGATAGAAATACATATGCCAATGTTCACAAGTGTAGGTGCAGGATAATACTTCTCACACTCCACGTTGAAAAGTTGTGTTTAGTTTCCAACAATGGATATGGACTCTAAACAATTTCTCATTAAGTTCCTTCAATGTAAAGTGAGACTACAGCACCAAGCACATTTGCTGAAACTTCTGTTGTCATATATGCTGCCAGATATGTACATTGGATGGGAAACTGTGAGGACAGCAGAGATTCTATCTTCACCTAAAGCATACCAAAAGTTGTTTGCTGTATTCTTGTCCATCCGAGTTGTTCATATTCACACAATTGCTGCTGAAGAACATTCAGGATTTCTCCATCTTTAGGAATGAACTTGTGATAAAAAGCACATAACAGAAAGGAAAAAAATAGCAATATTTCCATATTAGATAGGACAGGAGGTGCACAAATAGCTTTGATGTTTTCACATATTGTTTTTATACCACATTTTGTCACACTGTACCTTAGAAAGTCACTCTTGGGAGTACAGAACGTGAATTTGCCTCCTTGACCGTCAAGTTGTATTATGTAAGTCGAGTGAATACATCAATTCTGTTCTGCTTTGTCCTTCTAAGGATTAATGCATGAAGCAGGTTTAGTGTCCCTAAACATTTGAGAAGTCAGAAAAAAACAATCTACTGGAATGTGTTGGTTCTGAAATTAGTCCATAGATCATTATGTGAGCATAAGTATGTAAACCTGAACGGTGTGACTTTGCTCTGTCAGTGATACCTGAAAACAGCTTTGACAGATGGCAAAATAACTTCAGAGAATCAAACTGTTAGAACCATACTTCCAGCTCACTCCCTTTATTCCTGATGAAGGGCTTTTGCCCGAAACGTCAATTTCGCTGCTCGTTGGATGCTGCCTGAACTGCTATGCTCTTCCAGCACCACTGATCCAGAATCTGGTTTCCAGCATCTGCAGGCATTGTTTTTACCCAGGAGGGCAGTCAGCCTGCTGAGCCTGTCCTGCCTCTGATGCAGCTGTTCTCCAACACTTTGCTGCATGCAAGAAGTTGCAATTGATGTATTTGTCAATCGTATCAAAACCTGTGTCGTTGGCGTTTTGATCACCCATAGCAAAAGATTTTCTCTTTCTCATCTATATCCTTTCTGATTTTGAATACCTCTACTCTCAACCTTGTCTTCCCCAAGAATAAAATTGATTTGCCACTTTAAGGCTTCTCCTCTGGCTACTTAAAACATGAGCTGTTCTGAATTTGTTCCCTAAACTAGAATAATAGAGTCATCACAAGTTTGAACAGTGCTTGTTATGGGTTCAAGAAAGGGTTGTGAAAAATAATGATGGTGTAGCTGGTCACTATATTGATACTTTTGCATCAACATTGATGGAGTGTGATCCCCATGATCTTGATGGAATATTCCTTAGAATGACTTGGTGCTTTATCATTTGTGATGATATAAATGTGTTGGATGGATGTTCAAGTAAAGAAAGGAAAGATGCTAGAGACAATATCTTTGTTTCCTGTTATTGTGCATATGCCTCAGAGATATCTAAGATAATACACACCAGTTACATGAATAAAGACCTTGCTCACACAATGCTTTTAAAACATTTGCTTTCCCATTCTTACTGTTTAAGTTCTGCTTCTCTGTAACTGTATCTACAGGCGTGAGTCAGAGCATATAAACAGTCAATACACAAACACAATATAACACCAAACAAGTGAGCAACTGAATTTACAATCTGTCTACTGTGTTCTTTAACAGCAGCCTCACTACATCTCAATCTGATTAGTAGTGCCATTGCTCTTTTTACATCAAAGTCAACTTACGGCTTTCCATTAAACAAATAGGAGCAAATCAATAATGTAAATTTAAACAGAAATTTAACTTGAACGCTAGATACAAAATTTTAATCATAGTGATAGAGCTACAATAGAATAAACAGACACCAAACAAAATAAATTAATTAAATCCTTCATTTAAAAAGACTGGATATGCCTGATTAAAACAGAGACTGAAAGCTTTTTAGCAAGAAGACCTTTGCAAACTTATCAAGGAAATATAGCTTTTAAAAAACCACAGCTAAAGCTAAGGCCAACTCCAGAGTTTTCTCCGTGCATCACAATCTTTTTATACAAAGGGGAATTACCTGAATGCGTCATGAGGAGGAAGAATGAAATAGGAATCTGAAGGAAGAGAATACAGCAAAAGACTAGGGTCCTTCAGTAAGATGGCAGCATATACACTGACTGCAAGCATTTTAAGTTGCACTACCAATGATGATTGGTCGACATGGTCAAGAGTATAATTTTCCTTTATTTTGTTTTATTGATGTTAGATCAATGGACAACCCTTAGGCTGTTCAGCCATGGTTGAATATCTGACTCGCTGTCTAAAAGATAAAAGATTCCATAGTGATTTCATGATGACTTCATATGTAACACTGTGATATTCTCAAGATACTTCACATTTGATGGTGTCCTTCTTTGTATACTAGTTTATTTTAAATTAACTCTGATGATTTGTGAAAACACAGATGTCAGATTCTTTGAAATTAAAGTTCAGGAGCTGTGCAGGACACTTTTGGATTACTGTGCGCAGTTCTGATCTCCCTCCTTTGGGAAGGATGTTGTAAAACTTAGAAGTGTTCAGAAAAAATTAATAAGAATGTGGCCAGGGTTGGAGGCTTTGAGCTATAGGGAGAGGCTGAATAGGCTGGGACTGTTTTCCCTGGAGCATTGGAGGCAAAGGGATGACCTTGCTGAGGTTCGTAAAATTATGAGGGGCATGGATAGGATAAATAGGCGAGGTATTTTCCCTGCGGTGGGGCTTCCAACATTAGAGGACATAGGTTTAAGTTGAGAGGAGAAAGATTTAAAAGGGGACCTAAAAAGCAACTTTTACATGCAGAGTGTGGTGTGTTGTCAGAGGAAGTGGTGGAGGCGAGTACAATTAGAACACTGACAAGTCATCTGGATGGGTATATGAATAGGAAAGGTTTAGAGAGATATGGGCCAAGTGCTGGCAAATGGAACAAGACTAACTTAGGATATCTGGTCGGTATGGAGATCTTTGTTGTGGCTGATTTATGTCCATGGTGAAGATGAGGCGTTGGGGGCTGGGGAAACAAAACTCTTGGAGGAGGTGAAGGGCATGGGTGGTGTCACGAATGTAGGTGGGGAGTTCCTGCATTAAGGGTGACAGGACAGTGCTGAGGTAGGAAGATATGAGTTCGCTGGGACAGGCACAGGCTGAGACAATGGGTTAACCGGGGTAGTCAGGTTTGTGAGTCTTAGGAAGGAGGTAGAATTGGGCAGTATGGGGTTCACGGACAACGAGGTTGAAGGTTGTGGATGGGAGATCCCCAGAGGTGATGAGGTTGTGGGTGGTCTGGATGATCAAGGGGGCAGTAGGAGGAGGTGTCTGTGAGTTGGCGCTGGACTTCAGCAGTGTAGAGATTGGTGTGCTACACTACTACTGCACCCCCCTCCCCTTGTCTGTGGGTTTGATTGGGGATTTGGGGTTGAAGCAGAGCGAGTGGAGGGCTGCACATTGTGAGGTTGAGAGATTGGATTGGTTGAGGGGGGTGGACAGGTTGAGGCGGTCAATGTCACAGCGGCAGTTTGAAATGAAGAGGTCAAGGGCGGGCACAGGCCTGCACAGGGTGTCCATGTGGATAGGGCATGTTGGAGGTGGGAGAAGGGATCCTTGGTGGGAGGGCAAGTGTCTTGGTTAAATAGATGGGCACGGAGGTGGAGGCAGCGGAAGAATTGTTCAGTGTCGCAACGTGTGTCGAACTCATTAATCTGGGACTGTAGAGTGAGAAAGGTGAGGGCTTTACTGAGGACTAAACATTTGTCCTCAGTGAGGGGGAGGTCTAGGGGAATGGTGAAGACACAGCAGTGATAGGAGCTAGGACCTGGAGTAGCTCGAGGTGGGGGTGGAGACAGTTGCTTGAGTGGGCGTGGTTATAGGGTCAGTACTGACATTACCAACAGAAGTGATGCTCACAAACTGGGTGGAAGTGGTGCTTATGGCTGTGTTAATGGAGGCAGAAGTGGTGTCACTGGCGATGAGGGCAAGGTTTATGTTGGGTACTTGGCTGGTGATGTCACTGGCGGCAGAAGTGATGTCAGTGATAGAACCTTCCAGTGGGGCGCAAGTGGCTGCCGCAATGGCAACTGTGGGGGCGGAAATGATGTGCAAGGTAGGTATCACGTCTGTGCTGGTGAATCTAGCAGTGCCGGTGGATCCTGTAGTCTTCTCGGCAATCACGGAGGTAGTTGGGTGGATGGCAATCTCGGAGGTGATGTGGTCGGCAGTGGCTGTGGGCCATGTGGAGGTGTCAGGGGTGGAAGTGACGTCACCGATTGCCCCAGCGCCATAGAAGGAGCAGCCCCGTTGCTAATGGCATCTGGGCGGTTCCAGAAGGTGGGGGAAGGTTGTAGAAGGTTTGAGGAAACCCATGTATGGAGGGAAGTACATGAAAGTTTGTTTAACATA
Source organism: Hemiscyllium ocellatum (assembly GCF_020745735.1). Lineage (NCBI taxonomy): Eukaryota > Metazoa > Chordata > Chondrichthyes > Orectolobiformes > Hemiscylliidae > Hemiscyllium > Hemiscyllium ocellatum. The sequence goes on along the minus strand of NC_083411.1, from coordinate 97,287,645 downwards.
CATTCTTTTATGTCCGATGCAGTGGAGAAACACTATTTGTTGAGCGCATGTATCCTTCTGAGGATGTAGAAATACAGAGGACCACTGCAGGTCTGGGAAAGTGTGGCTCTGAGCTGGGGCAGAACTGACTGCATGTAGAGTAGATGGCAGCGCATGGCTGATAGCATGGAGCGGAGGATCCGGAATGAGAATCGTTGTTGAATGTTTCGGGTTTGTAGTGTGTACTGGGTATCCTCCGAGGAGCAGGAGAATCCAGGTTTCGGGCATAAGTCCTTCTTCAGGAATGAGGCTGGTGTGCCAAGCGGGCTGAGATAAAGGGTAGGGGGTAGGGAATTTGGGGAAGGGGCGCTGGGAATACGATAGGTGGAAGGAGGTGAGGGTGAGGGTGATAGGCTGGAGAGGGGGTGGGGCTGAGAGGTCAGGAAGAAGATTGCAGGTCAAGAGGGCGGTGCTGAATCCGGGGGTTGGGACTGAGATAAGGTTGGGGGGGAGGGGAAATGAGGAAGCTGGAGAAATCTACATTCATCCCGTGTAGTTGGAGGGTTCCTAGGCGGAAGATGAGGCGCTCTTCCTCCAGCCGTTGTGTGGTCAGGGTCTGCCGGTGGAGGAGTCCAAGGACCTGCATGTCCTCGGTGGAGTGGGAGGAGGAGTTAAAGTGTTCAGCCACGGGGTGGTTGGGTTGGTTGGTCCGGGTGTCCCAGAGGTGTTCCCTGAAACGTTCTGCAAGTAGGCGGCCTGTCTCCCCAATGTAGAGGAGGCCACATCGGGTGCAGCAGATGCAGTAAATGATGTGTGTGGAGGTGCAGGTGAATTTGTGGCGGATATGGAAGGATCCCTTGGGGCCTTGGAGGGAAGTGAGGGGTGAAGTGTGGGCGTAAGTTTTGCATTTCTTGCGGTTGCAGGAGAAGGTGCCGGGAGTGGAGGTTGGGTTGGTGGGGGGTGTGGACCTGATGAGGGAGTTGCAGAGGGAGTGATCTCTCTGGAACGCTGATAGGGGAGGGGAGGGAAATGTATCCCTGGTGGTGGGGTTCGTTTGGAGGTGGCGGAAATGATGGAGGATGATATGACGTATCTGGAGGTTGGTGGGGTGGAAGGTGAGGACCAGTGGGGTTCTGTCCTGGTGGCGATTGGAGGGGCGGGATTCAAGGGCGGAGGTGCGGGAAGTGGAGGAGATGCGGTGGAGAGCATTGTCAACCATGTCTGAGGGGAAATTGTGGTCTTTGAAGAAGGAGGCCATTTGGGTTGTTTGGTAATGGAACTGGTCCTCATGGGAGCAGATGCAGTGGAGGCGAAGGAATTGGGAATATGGGATGGCGTTTTTACAGGGGGCAGGGTGGGAGGAGGTGTAATCTAGGTAGCTGTGGGAGTTGGTTGGTTTGTAGTAAATGTCCGTGTTGAGTCGCTCGCCTGACCTCTCCGCCCCCACCCCCTCTTAGGCCTATCACCCTCACCTCCTTCCACCTATTGTATTACCAGCGCCCCTCCCCCAAATTCCCTCCCCCCTACCCTTTCTCTCAGCCCGATGGGACCCCAGCCTCATTCCTGAAGAAGGGCTTATGCCCGAAATGTCGATTCTGCTGCTCCTCGGATGCTGCCTGGCCTGCACCACATTTTCCAACTCTGGTCTCCAGCATCTGCAGTCCTCACTTTCTCCCTGTACTGGGTATCCTGTTCAGGTCCAGACTGGGTGGGTCTGAATGTGGTCCGGAGTCCAGGTGGAGTCAAACTGTTCTGCAGGCAGTTACTGAGGAAGGAGATGTGGCTGTGGTAACGAGTCTGCTTGAGGACATGGGTGAAGAGCTTCAAGGCAGAGGAGAGGGCTTGGGGAGTACAGGGAATATAAGGACTCACTGAGATCTTTGTAGAGAGAGGAGGAGAACTTCTTCAAGGTAGGCATCCTTGGAACAGGAGTGAAAAATGAGGTCTGCAGATGCTGGAGATCACAGCTGCAAATGTGTTGCTGGTCAAAGCACAGCAGGCCAGGCAGCATCTCAGGAATAGAGAATTCGACGTTTCGAGCATAAGCCCTTCATCAGGAATAAGAGAGAGAGTAGCCAAGCAGGCTAAGATAAAAGGTAGGGAGGAGGGACTAGGGGGAGGGGCGATGGAGGTGGGATAGGTGGAAGGAGGTCCAGGTGAGGGTGATAGGCCGGAGTGGGGTGGGGGCGGAGAGGTCAGGAAGAGGATTGCAGGTTAGGAGGGCGGTGCTGAGTTCGAGGGATTTGACTGAGACAAGGTGGGGGGAGGGGAAATGAGGAAACTGGAGAAATCTGAATTCATACCTTGTGGTTGGAGGGTTCCCAGGCGGAAGATGAGGCGCTCCTCCTCCAGCCGTCGTGTAGTTGTGTTCTGCCGGTGGAGGAGTCCAAGGACCTGCATGTCCTCGGTGGAGTGGGAGGGAGAGTTAAAGTGTTGAGCCACGGGGTGATTGGGCTGGTTGGTTCGGGCGGCCCGGAGGTGTTCTCTGAAGCGTTCCGCAAGTAAGCGGCCCGTCTCACCAATATAGAGGAGGCCACATCGGGTGCAGCGGATGCAATAGATGATGTGTGTGGAGGTACAGGTGAACTTGTGGCGGATATGGAAGGATCCCTTGGGGCCTTGGAGGGAAGTGAGTGTAGAGGTGTGGGCGCAAGTTTTACATTTCCTGCGGTTGCAGGGGAAGGTGCCGGGGGTGGAGGTTGGGTTGGTGGGGGGTGTGGATCTGACGAGGGAGTCACGAAGGGAGTGGTCCTTGCGGAACGCTGATAGGGGAGGGGAGGGAAATATATCCTTGGTGGTGGGGTCTGTTTGGAGGTGGCGGAAATGGCGGCGGATGATACGTTGTATGCGGAGGTTGGTGGGGTGGTAGGTGAGAACCAGTGGGGTTCTGTCTTGGTGGCGGTTGGAGGAGCGGGGCTCAAGGGCGGAGGAGCGGGAAGTGGAGGAGATGCGGTGGAGGGCATCGTCGATCACGTCTGGGGGGAATCTGCGGTCCTTGAAGAAGGAGGCCATCTGGGCTGTGCGGTGTTGGAATTGGTCCTCCTGGGAGCAGATGCGGCGGAGACGAAGGAATTGGGAATATGGGATGGCGTTTTTACAGGGGGCAGAGTGGGAGGAGGTGTAGTCCAGGTAGCTGTGGGAGTCAGTCGGTTTATAATAGATGTCTGTGTTGAGTCGGTCGCCCGAGATAGAAATGGAAAGGTCTAGGAAGGGGAGGGAGGAGTCTGAGACAGTCCAGGTGAATTTCAGGTCGGGATGGAAGGTGTTAGTAAAGTTGATGAACTGTTCAACCTCCTCATGGGAGCACGAGGCAGCGCCGATAAAGTCATCGATGTAGCGGAGGAAAAGGTGGGGGGTGGTGCCAGTGTAGTTGCGGAAGATGGACTGTTCCACATATCCTACAAAGAGGCAGGCATAGCTGGGGCCCATGCGGGTGCCCATGGCAACTCCTTTAGTTTGGAGGAAGTGGGAGGATTGAAAAGAGAAGTTATTCAGGGTGAGGACCAGTTCAGTCAGTCGAAGGAGGGTGTCAGTGGAAGGGTACTGGTTGGTGCGGCGGGAAAGGAAGAAGCGGAGGGCTTTGAGTCCTTCGTGATGGGGGATGGAGGTGTACAGGGACTGGATGTCCATAATGAAAATAAGGCGTTGGAGACCGGGGAAGCGAAAATCCTGGAGGAGGTGGAGGGCGTGGGTGGTGTCCCGAACGTAGGTGGGGAGTTCTTGGACTAAAGGGGACAGGACCGTGTCGAGGTATTGGGAGATGAGTCCTTGGAACAGGCTTCGCAGTAAGGTTGAAATCAACTAGGAGAAAGTGAGAACTGCAGATGCTGGGGCTCAGAGTCGAGAGTGTGGTGCTGGAAAAGCATAAGAGGTCAGGCAGCATCCGAGAAGCAGGAGAATCGATGTTTCGGGCATAAGTCCTTCGTCAGGAATGAGGCTTGTGGGCTGAGGCTGAGAGATAAATGGGAGGGGGGAGTCGGGTGGGTAGCTGAGAATACAATAAGTGGATGAAGGTGAGAGAGAAGGTGATAGGTCAGAGGGGACAGTATAGGACAGGTCCAGAAGGCGGTGCTGAGTTGGAGGCTTGGGACTGGGATAATGTGGGCTGGGGGGAAGAGGAGAAATGAGGAAGTTGTTGAAAGCCACATTTATCCCGTGTGGTTGCAGGGTCCCAAGGTGGAATTTGAGGTGTTCCTCCTCCAGGCGTCGGGTGGTAGTGGTTTGGTGATGGAGGAGGAACAGGACCTGCATGTCCTTGATGAAGTGGGGGGGGCGGGGGGGGAACTGAAGTGTTCAGCCACTGGTTGGGTTGGTGGGTGCGGGTGTCCCAGAGATGTTCTCTGAAACAATCAGCAAGAAGGCGTCCTATCTCCCTGATGTAGAGGAGGCCACCCCAGGTGCATGTGATTGACATTGGGAGAGATACAGGTAAATTTCTGACAGATGTGGAAGGATCCCGTGGGGCCTTGGATGGAGGTGAGGGGAGTGGTGTGGGTGCAGGGTTTGCGATTCCTGCAGTGGCAGGGAGAGGTGGCAGGGAAAGGTGTCAGGAATGGGGTATGGGCAGGTGGGGGGTGTGAACTTGACGAGAGAGTTGCAGAGTGATTGGTCTTTATGGAACACTGATAGGGATAGGGAGGAAAATATATCTTTGGTGGTGGGGTCCGTTTGGAGGTGGCGGAAGTGGCAGAGGATGATGCATTGTTTGCGGAGGTTGGTGGAGTGAAAGGTGAGGATCGGGGGGTTCTCTCCTTGTTGCGTTGCGAGGGATGGGGTTCAAGGGTGGTAGTGCCTGAAGTGGAGGGGATGCATTGGAGGGCATCGTCAACCACATGGGAAGGGAAGTTGCAATCTTGGAAGAAGGAGGCCATCTGGGACTTTCTGAGGTGGAATTAGTCATCTGGGAACAGACACAGTGGAGGCAGAGGAACTGGGAATAAGGGATGGGGTTTTTACAGGAGGTAGGGTGGAAGGAGGTGTAGCCTAGGTAGTTGTGGGAATCGGTGGACTTGTAGTATATGTTTATGGTTCATCGGTCGCCAGAGATGGTGATGGAGAGGTCCAGGAAAGGGACGGAGGTTTCCGAGAACTTGAGGTCGGGGTGAATGGTGTTGGTAAAGTTGATGAACTGTTTGATCTCCTCGTGGGAGCACAAGGTGGTGCCGAATGCCTCTTAAATGTTGCAATTGTACTCTCCTCCACCACTTCCTCTGGCAGCTCATTCCATACTCGTTCCACTCTCTGCATGAAAAGAGACCCTTAGGTCTCTTTTATATCTTTCCCCTCTCACACTAAACCTATGCTATTGAGTTCTGGACTCCCCGAACCCAGAGAAGAGACTTTGTCTATTTATCCTATCCATGCCCCTTATCATTTCATAAACCTCTATAAAGTCTCCGAACCCAGAGAAGAGACTTTGTCTATTTATCCTATCCATGCCCCTTATCATTTCATAAACCTCTATAAAGTCACCCCTCAGCCTCTGACGTTCCAGGGAAAACAGCCCCAGCCTGTTCAGCCTCTCCCTGTAGCTCAAATCCTCCAATTCTGACAACATCCTTGTAAATCTTTTCTGAACACCCTTTCAAATTTCACAACACCTTTCTGATAGGAAGGAGACCAGAATTGCACCAGGATATTTCATATATACAATGTTATTTATGATCTCCTTATAAAATGCACTTCCTGTAATGAAACTTTGTACAGCATGCACAGACAATTATAGGAATTGCTATACCATAACAGGCTCAGATTCAATAGCTCAAAGCATTTGAGATAATGATTTTGATAAATATTAAATTGAGGAAACGCATTGATGGAAGAGATATAACCATTACTGACGAGTACAAAGATCCTGACCTCTTAAAATTTTGAATAGTTGAAATGTATCTTCTAGTTTTTCAAGATGAATCGCAAATACCCGAGGAGGGTAAAAATCTATAGACTTTTTTTTAAAACAGAACAAAATAACAAATCAGTAAAAATGGGCCTCAAAGCATTAAAAATCGTGATTAATCTAAGTTATACTCAGAAACCTCCAATTATTCCAAAATGTTAATACAATTTTTAAAACTTATTGGCATTTAGTTGATAACAATAACATGCAATCAAATCCTCCCCCTAAATTCAAGGAGCATTTATTGGGTTGAATCCCTACAAGGCAGTTGGCACTTCTGTCACTGATACCACATGCAAACTTCCATGCATCTACTTGTGTGCTCGCTGAGCTGGTATGAAGAATACGTCACCACCACATTCTATTGTCCACAAAGTTTATTTTTAATAAAAACGTTGCTACAAACCTGTTATTTCACTCTGATTTTACCCTTCTTCTTTAACTTTCCTTGTCATTTGCTGTTCCTTTCCCAGGATAATTCCAAATAGCCTTTTGTTTTTACAGTGGGGAATTGTCTTGAATTAAGTATTTACAATTGACATGTTTTCTGCACACCTTTTCTTTTCTGTTTGATTGATAGCATTTCCACTCCATGCCTTTAGGGTATCAGTCTGAGTGTGGCTGATGTCTTAGTGCTTGTCTCATCTGCCGACTCATGGCTCATGATCAAAGTACTTGAAAAAGAGTTGTGAATTATTAACAGGCTGCTGTTATATATCTTACATTATGGAACAATGCGAAGATGTACAAGTTTATATGTGTGAAACAGGAATTTATTCACAGGACTTTAAAATGTTTACTCCATGTGTCAGTTCAAGCATCCAGCTTTTCCGACAGCTTTGTATGCTGTTCTCTGAATCCACATCCAGATTTAACTAATCGAGCATTGTGAACATCAATCGTAACAGACTGACAGAATCAAACAAAGAAAAACTGAATGCCACACTGGCCAGATCAGATATAAGGAGCACAGAAGAGAGCTGAGCTTATACACCCATAGCATGACACTGAGGGATGTCCTACTGCCATGCAGGAAGGATATAAAAAGAGGACTGACCCATGTTTGATACAGGGAAGAAGTGAGGACTGCAGATGCTGGAAACCAGAGTTTAGATTAGAGTGATGCTGGAAAAGCACAGGTCAGGCAGCATCCGAGGAGCAGGAAAATCGACATTTTGGGCAAAAGCCCTTCACCAGGTTTGATACAATTAATATGTTCTCTAGCAATGAAACAAGTCTTAGTAAGGACAACAGAATAATGGACAGGAAAGTTCCTGCAAACATTTCTACCATGCAGCAGATACATTTATGGTGAAGTTTTATTCCTCCAGAGCTATATGATATTTTAAAAGAAATTTGTTACAAATTTATTTTTTAAGTTTGGATATTAGGGATCACAGGGATCCATCAAAGTCCATAACTGAAATTCTGTCCTCTGCCTTTTTTTGAGTGTCACTTTTTATTCTGTGTTTCTGTGATAGAGGGTCGCAAAAATATTCTCCCACTCCAGTTACATGTTCCCCAGCTTTTCCTTCCTGTCTCAGAAGCCAAGTGTGGTCCTGAACTGGTGACTGCTGTCTTATTCACTCACCAGACATTCAATAGAGGGAGATGCCATGGGCCAAGCAATCAGGTAACCAGATATTAATATAAGTTTGTGAGAAGATTTGTAGCTCGGGTGCTCATTGTTGTAGTTCTGTTCGCCGAGCTGGGAATTTGTGTTGCAAACATGTGTTGAGGTGACATCCTCAATGCTTGGGAGCCTCCTGTGAAGCGCTTCTGTATTGTTTCCTCTGGCATTTATAGTAGTTTGTCTCTGCCACTTCCAGTTGTCAGTTCCAACTGTCCGCTGCAGTGGCCGGTATATTGGGTCCAGGTCAATGTGTTTGTTGATACATTGACCCAATATACCGGCCATCGCAGCGGACAGTTGGAACTGACAACCAGAAGCGGCAGAGACAAACCACTATAAATGCCGAAGGAAACATCACAGAAACACTTCACAGGAGTCTCCCAAGCACTGAGAATGTCACCTAGACAGGGGACGAAATGTCTGCAACACAAATTCCCAGCTTGGTGAACAGAACCACAACAACGGGTATTAATATATCTAGGGGTGGAGCATTTCTGTTACTCGGATAATCTAAATCCAATGGCAAGGATAGCTAGAAGCAAAGAAGAACCACTACCTACCCTTTTAACTAACACTCCCACTGCATTTGCTCCTAATTTGTTTGTTTACCTCACCATTTCCTTTGTTGAAGTCTCTTCAATTGATCCTGGCAACTACCTCATTCACCTTCATTCTTTGGAGATGCTGGTGTTGGACTGGGGTGTACAGAGTTAAAAATCACACAATGCCACATTATAGTCCAACAGGTTTAATTGGAAGCACTAGCTTTCGGAGCGCCGCTCCTTCATCAGGTGGTTGTGGAGGACACCTGATAAAGGAGCAGCGCTCTGAAAGCTAGTGCTTCCAATTAAACCTGTTGGATTGTAACTTGGTGTTGTGTGATTTTTAACCTTCATTCTGGGTTGTGATGCCAATTTTCAGCTGAGATCTACTGCAGTTCAGGCAGTACCCAACAGTCCCATGACACACTAAATAGCAATCAAATCAGTGCTTGAGTAGCATTAAATTGAGTTGGAGGACCTGGAAGGGCTCTGATGGGGTTACCATCAATTTTGCAGTCCACTACAACACTATAACAAGCATTAAATTCCATCCGGGGAGTTGTGGAGGTGTAAAGTGATTTGGTTATCATATAGTAAAAGCATTACAAGCTAACTGTAGGTGTATTAAAATTAATCAAAAAAGCTAATAGAATTTTGGTTAATTTACAAGGATATTGAAATACAGTAGTATGAAATGATGCTGCAGCTGTACAGAGGCTTGCTCAGTACACATTGGAAGTACTGACTATATCTTTGATGGCACAGCTGTACTGTTGACTGGTAATTTCAATATGGTGAAGTCATGGTAGGGGAATGGTAGCATTGGGAGGAAGTTAAAAGGCCAGCAAAAATAAAAATGTCAGAGAGGCAGTAAGTGCCAATTATGTGATTACTTCATTCTTTTGAAAGTATTGGGCCAAGTGTTGCTGTGACTGTTTTCTTTAAAAGCCTTTTTGCATTTGAAGGTGAAGGGAAATGCATCCATGTGGAAGTTCTGCAGACCTGGCTTTATGCCAGATTTTGTCAAGTTTTACACAGTTGGTGATCAACCTTTCCAGTCGGCTGGGGATAAAAGTACTTGACCTGTCTTTTTAATGGGCGTTATTCTGTATTGAATCAGTGATGTGAAAACAGAGCAGAAGGCAAGGCTAATTAATCATTTTCGGTGACAGTGCACTTCTCAACGAAGAAATTCCACTATTTAGAAAGTAAATAATAATTTTTCATTTAAAGCACACAATATACAAAGGCTTATAAATGCATTTCAAGTGTTTCATTATTCATTTTGTAATATGTTGTGACTGGGTGAATCCATTATGATTTCTATGCCTATGTGTAATTGAGATACAGAGTTAAATTAAATGAGGAATATCCTGCAAGCAAATTAAAATCAAAAGTGAGGAAGGGAACTCTCTCTGAATCTGAACAGATTTATAGCCAGATTTATAGCCCACTTAGGCATGTTTGATGCTTTTCGTTTTAAGTTTTGATTCTCACTATATGACCTCACCCTCTTACACAATGGAACATCATGACCCAGAAATTCCAGCCTCCAGATAGTCAGAGATGGGATATACTCTGGAAGATTAATGTTGGTCTAAAGCTGACATAAGCTAACTTTAAAGCTGACATTCCATCACTCAAATAGTCCCTCTGACACAGACTGCTGATGCCCCTTGCTTGGAGCACACCAGACTCAACCCAAACACCGCAACTCTGAACAATACCTGAGCACCTTAGATCCCCTCTCCATTCTCATGCTGACCAAACCTCCACCCAATCTGGCCCTGAACTGATTCACCACCCTTGCTCTGGATATGACCTGACCCAACCATCCCATTTCCCCATTCAGGGCTCAAACTAACTCACTTCTCCCAAGTTCTGGACCCAACCTGATCCAACATTCTCCCCACACTGGCCCTAAACTGACCAATAAAGGCCACTCCGGGTCTGACTCAATCCAAGTGCCACTGCTCTAGGCTCAAACTGACACACATTCTGCTTTGGGTGACTCGCACTGGACACAAATTGACCTGCGCACCTGCTCTGGGCCCTAAACTGAGCCGCCCCTCCCACCTTATCCCACAGATCCAATACCCTCACCAAGCCAAAATCACACGACTCTCACGGACCTGTAAGGTCTGATCATGATCTGACTCTCACAAACATCCCCTCCAAACCCTAGCCTATACTAAGCCCTCACTCATTTACTTTGCTGCCTATTTTCCCATCACTCATTCGCACTCCCACCTACTCATCCACCTGGCACTCAAACACCTTGCCCCTTGCCACTCTCTCCCACTCACTTTCGGACCTACCTTCCCCCAACTATTATCAATGTGGCTTCAGGACCTTTTAATCATATGGCAGCTAATGTTCAAAAAGTTGCCATATCTTTCCTGCTGATGGCTGTGTTGACTCCAGGACTACACTGGACTACATCAGTTCGGAAGCGTCTGGATCCAAAGCTTATCCAGACGTATGTGTATTTTTATGTCTGTCTGGGGTCAGAAATAAGGTTTCTAATTTTGATCAGAAGATCTGGACAATTGTTTAGTTGCTAACTGTAGCAGGATCAAATTCATAAAGTTCACTGGTGAGCAAAGGTTGTCTATAACCACGTGTCAGTGTGACAGAGACAGACTACAGAATAAGGAAAGGAAATTCGAAATACAATACAGAGCATTCATTAAATTATTCAGATTTTTAATGGAAAGTTAAATAGAAAGTCAACCTTCCTTTGGTATCACATTAGGCCGAGTGTGGAGATCCCTCTGCTTTGCAAATAACGCTTAATTGTTCAACCCCAAACATTCGTGTGCTCCTCTGACAACATTGAAATTTAGTTGATGCCAAATGTTTGACACTCTTGCTGTAAGAGCCCATACTTACTGGTAACTCATATGAGACCACCCAGAGTTTACACATTTGTAATTTTACTGCTAGGAGCTTGTCATCCCTGGCAGTATTGTTGTGCTTGACCACAGACTTCCTCCACACTGGCATGAGTTTGATTTTAGAACATGATTTAGAGAATCTGAGGCATTCAGCAGTGTGGAAAGCTGTTCAGCCAATCATATTGAAGAATTCTCATAAATAGGTAAAAAAGCAAGGAATCTTAATCACATTCAAATCACTGTATATGAAATAAATGAGAGAATGCACAAACACATGCAAATTAAGAAGGAGCTTAAGTAACAGGGCACAAACTTTAATACAGTATATAGGTATATTTCTGCAATTTTAAATGCTCTTCTTGGGGAATGAGAAATATCTTGTGAAATGAGGTTTTCAAGAGCAGAGCAGTGGTTAAACAGAAATTGTGTCTCAGTTGCTCATGATTGAATAAGGCTTGATATAGTCAAAAGTCAAAACACAGAAAGCTGGAAATACTCAGAATGTCAGGCAGTTATTTGCGAAGCGAGAATCACTTACAGCTTCAGGTTGAATTGTTTTCTTGGATTCACTTGGGCGTCTATAACAGCATCAATGTTGTTTGGTATATGAGTAATTCACTGAATCGTGCATTTTATTTCAAGTTTCTATTATGTTCTATCTTCATTATTGTCTTCAGATATGGTATGCGTACAATGGAAGATGAGCAAAGGTTAAGAATATGATGAAGGAATTTTTAACTTCATGAATAATATGTGAAATTGGGAAGTGCAATGTTAGATCCCCTACTGGCACATACTGATTGACAACCCCAGATTTGCCAAGGCATCAGTCACAATCTTCAGCAACCTAAAGAATTATTGAATGATCATCTCTGTGCTCACACAGATCTGGTTTTACCTTTCTTCTATATCAGTGACAGGCCTCCTCACAGTCATTATCAGCTACATCATCAGAGTCATCTGCTGACTCAATTGGGAAGTGCAAAGACCTGTGGGACATTATATTGTCAAAAATCAAGGCATCACAGCAGCTTCCAGGATATCATACACAGACAGACATGACAATCTTCCAATGGTCATACTGGAATAGAATTCTTCTGATAATAAATTTTCCAAAGTAATCTAAGGATGCCTTCGTTGTCACATACCTGCAGTATATTACTTCATCTACTGATGTGAATTCAGCCAATACAGTAAATGTGACAGCCTTTGGGTCTGACAGGTTCAAAGCAGCTTTAACTAGCAGCATTGGCAAACATGGCTTAAGCATGTTGCAGTGAAGATTGACAGCAAGTAAATGCAGATCAAAGTAGACAATGTCCAAGGGTGGACAAAATGTTTTCAAAAACATTAGGTGATCAGCTTTGTAGGTTCACTCTATGAGATTCAGTAGCTGCCTGGAGGTATCCTCCATGTCTACAACAATAGGAAAGTTGGAAGAGAGTGAGATCTTGTCAGGTTCCTAATACACTAGGATATTTTTAAGATTTAAGCTCCCTTCTGCTCACTGTCTCTGAAAGATTCAACAGCACAGGCATAATGTTGACTGGCCTGTAGTTGCCAGACTTATAAGATTCTTCACAACTTTCCCTCAGGGATGATGGGTAGTGTAGTGGTAATGTCACTGGACTAGAAATACAGAACCCCTGGCTAATATTCTTTGGATAATTAAAGAAAAATTGGAATAAAAAGCTAATCAATGGTGACCATACAACCACTACAGATTGTTGTCCAAACTTTAGTTCACTAATGTCTTTTAGAGTAGGAAATCTGCCATCTTTAGCTAGCTTGGCCTACATGTAACTTCAGACCCAAAGCAATGCAGTTGACTCCTAACAACTCTCTGGACAATGAAGGATCGACAAAGGATGCTGATCGAGCCAGTGTTGACTACATCCCAAGAACTACATTTTAAAAATAACTTAGAATGCATCCCTTATAAACTGAATAGCTTTGCTATCCTGTTGGAAGGATATTGTGAAGCTTGAAAGGGTTCAGAAAAGATTTACAAGGATGTTGCCAGGATTGGATGGTAAAAGCTGTAGGGACACTCTGAATAGGCTGGGGCTGGTTTCCCTGGAGCATCGACGGCTGAGGGGTGACCTTATAGAGATTTATAAAATCACGAAGGGCACGCTAGGATAAATAGACTAAGTTTTTTCCCTGGGAGTGGAGGAGTCCAGAACTAGAGAGCATAAGTTTAGGGTGAGAGGGGAAGAATTTTAAAGGATCTAAGGAGCAACGTTTGCTCGCAGAGAGTGATATGTGTACGGAATGAGCTGCCAGAGGAAGTGGTGGAGCTTGGTGCAATTACAACATTTAAAAGGCATCTGGGTGGGTTTATAAATAGGAAAGGTTGAGAAGGCTGTGCGCCAAGTGCTGGCAAATGGGACTAAATTAGGTTGTGATATTTGGTCGGCATGGATGAGTTGGACCAAAGAGTCTGTTTCTGAGATGTATGGCTCTATGACTCTAAAGTTTTAAGTAACTCCTCTTTAGTTAGTTTATTCCTATCCAACGCTCTACCTCTTCTTGTTTACATTGCATCTATCTTTATTAGATAAAAGAATAATGTCAAAGTACTTGTTTAGTATCTCATCCATATCCTTTGTCCACACAATTTTCTCCTCTTCCATTCTCAGCCACCATTCCTTCTCCTGTGTTTTACAATTGGTATGATTGGTGAAGCACATATGAGGCTTGTGTTTATAGTATGCATTTTGTATGGCATATGGAAAGCATTGTTATATCACATAAGCTTTACTATCATGTATGCACATATTAGGCAGTGAGTCAATTGTACAAAATAACAGATGTGGGAACTGCATAGTGAAATCATTCAAATCATTGTAAATATGAAATTATCGTAAATTGAAATCATAATAAGATTGATAAACATCACTACGCACTTGAAGCAGAAATTAGATTGTCGTACATCCACCATAAGACCCAATTCCATTTTTGATAATGGAAAGCCACTAACTGCTTCATTCGAATCAAGGAAGTTACAATTGGGTGGCACGGTGGCACAGTGGTTAGCACTGCTACCTCACAGCGCCTGAGACCCGGGTTCAATTCCTGACTCAGGCGACTGACTGTGTGGAGTTCTCCCTGTGTCTGCGTGGGTTTCCTCCGGGTGCTCTGGTTTCCTCTCACAGTCCAAAGATGTGCGGGTCAGGTGAATTGGCCATGCTAAATTGCCTGTAGTGTTAGGTAAGGGGTAAATGTAGGGGTATGGGTGGGTTGCGCTTTGGCGGGTCGGTGTGGACTTGTTGGGCCGAAGGGCCTGTTTCCACACTGTAAGTAATGTAAAAAACAAGGCAAGGCCTGAAGGGGAACAGACTCCCTAACTTCGTGTGCTAATATTTTAATTATAGGAATAAATATCTAAAGTTTTATTGACATTTTGCATCATTAATTTGCATAAGGTTAATTTGCAGCTGCTCATACTTAGTATGTGCATTGCTTTTAGACTGAAATTTATTTAAGGAAATTACTGGTACACTTGTGCTTAAGTCTTATTAAACATTTAAGACCCATCAGTTGTGTACTTTTCAGCTGTAAGTCGTTGCACAAAAAAGCAGGAAAACAAATTACAAGAACTTCCAGCAGAGGGCAGACCCGATACAGGAACTGATTGTAAAACAGATTTAAATTTTGAATTGCAGGGCACTCATCTCTTCTATTCCACTTGCTTCAGTAACACAAGCTTTAACCATTCCTGGCCAATCAGAATCTTTAAAACCATTGACTTTGTTATGGACCAGACCCAACTCCTTAAACATATATAACATGGATAGTGTAAACCCTAATCTTTTCTTATTTTAAAGATAATTGTAAGGTGTTGCATCTAGATGCAATTTGATTAGTCAAACTACTCAACTTTAGGCAAAATACACTTTATTTTTACACTACAGTTACAATACAGACAAAATAAATATAAGAGAATTGGCTTAATTGTAACTCGATTGAAATGCTCAAGAAAACAATATATGTATTGTTCCAATAAAATGTTCCAATTTAGCAACATCCCATAAATATACCCTTAGCAAAGGCCAGTTCAGTAAAATAGATTATCCCACCTGCAATTCTAGCAGCTTTTGTCTGTAACAGAGATAAAACAAGGGGCAGTGTCTAAATTTTCTCATATTGGAGATGGTCGGCATGGTGGCACAGTGGGCGGCACGGTGACACAGTGGTTAGCACTGCTGCCTCACAGCGCCCGAGACCCAGGTTCAATTCCCGCCTCAGGTGACTGACTGTGTGGAGTTTGCACGTTCTCCCCGTGTCTGCGTGGGTTTCCTCCGGGTGCTCCGGTTTCCTCCCACAGTCCAAAGATGTGCGGGTCAGGTGAATTGGCCATGCTAAATTGCCCGTAGTGTTATGTAAGGGGTAAATGTAGGGGTACGGTCGGTTGCACTTCGGCGGGTCGGTGTGGACTTGTTGGGCCGAAGGGTCTGTTTCCACACTGTAAGTAATCTAATCTAATCAGCTTCAAGACTCCCAGCAGCAACTGAAGCTTAACGCTAAAACTAAAAATAATCCTGGTTCTGTGGGGGATTGATGCCACCCATTCAGGGTGTTTCTATTGTTCCAACTTAAAAAAAAAACAAGGTCTCAATAGCTATTTACTTTATTGGCTTTGGAGTAGACTTCAGTGTACCTCTGTCTCCATATTTCTTTATATGAAAAAAGGACAAAATATACCTCTTAATCCATACAACCATCACAGCTTCTCCGTTTAAAATAAATTTCAATCCTTGAAACATTTAATTATTTTTGGAAATTTTTCTCACTTATCTTCCATCCACAAACTTCATATTTCTGAAAGTCAAACATAACTAAATTACTACCTCCTGATTTAACAGGTTTTTGTGACTGTTTAAACTTTATCTGACCTCTGATATTGGCTTCTCCCTAAAAATGAATACTAGTTGCCTTGTGAACTAAGACAAAGGACAACTTTAACACCGTCCACCTGGATGAAACTGTTGGGTAGTTATGGTCATCTGGGGAACTCACCTACAATGTCCTTCACAGTTTTCTCAATTATGTTTTACCTACCCTTCAGAATACACAAAAGAAGACGCCTGCTGGAAATTGGTATGCTTGTTTTCTAAGTATGAAATGTCCTCTTTGATTTTTGTAACCAGTAGGGAAAGGTTGTAGCTTTGCAGCTTGAAGAGGAGCTGGAGACAAATGAAGCTCATATAGTTAAGTTTTGTTTAAACTCTGGGTGCCACAAGGCTTATGACTCTCATGCGTTGAATTTTCTCCTTCATTCACAAAACTCTTAGCATATCCCACCTCTTCATCCCGACTGTGTGTCCACGGCCTCATGTTTTCAATGTTACATTTCTTGGAGTAAAAAGTGAGGTCTGCAGATGCTGGAGATCAGAGCTGAAAATGTGTTGCTGGTTAAAGCACAGCAGGTCAGGCAGCATCCAAGGAACAGGAAATTCGACGTTTCGGGCCAGAGCCCTTCATCAGGAATCCTGATGAAGGGCTCTGGCCCGAAACGTCGAATTTCCTGTTCCTTGGATGCTGCCTGACCTGCTGTGCTTTAACCAGCAACACATTTTCAGCAATGTTACATTTCTGTCCACCAAGATGGTGGTCGTTTTTCTGTCCACCAAGATGGTAGCTGTGTTTTTCCTGCCAACATGGTGGCCATGTTTCCATCCACCAACATGGTGGACCTCCTCACTGGTTTGTGGGAAAGCTGGCCAGGGACATCCCTTGACAGCCATTCAGCCAATTACCACCTTAAACGGGAATAGAGTCATAGAGATCTTCCATCAGGAGTTTAAGGCCAGAGATAAATTAGCATAAAGACACCCAATGGATGATTTGTGCTGCCTGCCAGTGGAAATCAGGTTAAAATTGTCCTGGGGTCCAAGCTGCCAAACTTTGCACTGTCTTCCTTACTGTCTTTCATCTTTGCCCAATCATCTGAACAGGTGACAAAGACACCTGCTTGAGGCCTTATTGAGTCCCATCCATAATATTACTTGGTGGTCTGAATGGAGAAGCAAGAGACATGGGAGGCAGAATCAATGGAGGCTTAGCAGTTCCATTAACCAAACATTACTTGCAGTGCCAGGAACAGCAAAATGCTTTGGGTACTGTATTTGTAACAAAAAATAGAACATATGGACAAATGTTAATTGAAATACTTGTGGCTATCACAAAACATGATTTGCCTATGTTCTACCTAAGCAACTATACTAAATCAGTGGCATTTCTATAACACGGAAATAAATAGAAACTGTACACATTTTGGCTGTTTTTACGTGATGATATTTTTGCTTCATTTTACAGACTGCTCATCCGAAAAACAGCAGTTCATGCTGTTGATAATGAATCGGCTGTGATGGATACAGAAAACGTACAACAGACTGATCCAAATGTTTAAACTAATGTTTAAAACTAATTTTATTGATCTTTCAACGTTCATTATATTTGAATAACAACATTTGCTGAACTATGAATTCAATTATTACAAAGCTGTTTTGATGCTATGAGTTAAATGATCAAGGAAAAATATTATCTTGTCTCATTACAAAGGATGTAATAGAATGTTTTAAATTGGTGCATTTTTCCCTAGTGTACAGAAACTTTGGGCCTTCAGTTGAACTGATTCTCTCCATTTTGCTTGTAATAATTACTGACTGATTCCTTTGAATTATTCCTGCAGTGAATCTGAATTAATTCCTTTTGGAAGAAGGCTGTTCATCAATTTTTGCAACAATTACATTGCATTGGAAACTCACAGAATGGGGTCATTTGACCCAACATGCATGGTTTGTCTGTTTGAAAGCGCGATTCAACGAGTTCCATGATCTTGTGACCTTGACCTTTCCCTATGACCTTGCAAATGTTCCTACTTCAAACTGAAATGTTACTTGGGAAAATTGGACTGAAAACAGTTACTCAAAAACAAATCAGTGTCAGAGCAGTGGAAAAAAAGGCAAAAACGTGAGAGTAAATCTCAGAATGAAAATACTCCCAAAAGGAAAATAGGATGAAACTCCCAAATCTCAAAAGGTTATAGGGTGGCACAGTGGCTCAGTGGTTAGCACTGCTGTCTCACAGCACCAGGGTCCCAGGTTCGATTCTAGTTTCGGGTGACTGGGTGAGTTTGCACATTCTCCCCGTGCTTGCGTGGGTTTCCTCTGGGTGCTCCGGTTTCCTCCCACAGTCCAAAGATGTGCAAGTTAGGTGAATTGGCCATGCTAAATTGCCCACAGTGTTAGGTAGGTAAAAACAAGGACTGCAGATGCTGGAAGCCAGACTCTAGATTAGAGTGGTGCTGGAAAAGCCCAGCAGGTCAGGCAGCATCCGAGGAACAGGAAAATGTGCTCTCCCAAATGTGTTCTTAGATACCTCAGGCAGAGGGAAATGTGTCTGGGTGGGTTACTCCCCCAGAGGGTTGGTGTGGACTGGTTGGGCCAAAGGGCCTGTTTCCACACTGTAGAGAATCTAATCTAATCTAACGAAAAGAAGTTTAAGTCAGAGCATTTAAGTCAAGTTACTTGAACCACTATCTCATTAATCATACAGTCAAAATCACCCAGAATGAAGCCATTCAGTCCAATATCTGAGGACTAAACCTGTTATTCAATTTCCTCTTCATTACCAGCAGCTCTGAAAGTCTATTTCTCACTGGTTCCCACCTAACTTCTTTTTAAATCATTCATCTCTGCTTTTACCACCCTTTTTGGCAGAGAGCTTCACTGTTATTCACTGTGTAACATTGTTGTTTCTCACAAACCCCTCATGTTTCTTCACCATACCACACATCTGTGTTCCCCAATGCTTGGGCAATCAGTTAATGTGAACATTGTTTCTTTTTCTGCTTTAACCAAATCTGTCATAATCTTGTATATCTCCATCAAATTCCAATTAATCTCCTTTGACCTAAGGAGAATAACCCAGCAATTAAACTTTGCAGCAAATATCCCTCATACTTGGAACTATTCTGGTAAGTCTTCACCTGCACCTTGGCAAACACACTCTCAGCCTTGTTACTGTGTGGTGACCAGAACTGAATACAATGAAGTCCTTGTTGGGCCACAACTAAAGGTACAGCTTATGAAGCCCAAGGTCCTATATGCTTTGTGAATTATTCTCTCAATATATTTGACCATCTTCAATGATCTATGCATATGAACTTCCTTTGTGATTGCATATTCTTTGGAATGCCTCTCATTAACCCTACTGTTGAAATGTTTCACCTCACACTTCTGTGTTAAATTTCATCTGCTATCTGTCTGCCTATTCTATTGACTCAACTGTTTCACTGGGAGAGGGTGGCAGTGAGGAGCTGCTGAGGATGATTCTGGGAGAAGTTGGCTCACTCACCATGACTGAGAAGGGGATTGTGAAGGACCCTGTGTCAAAGAACAGTGAAGGATGGAGGGCTGCAGATATCTTGATCTCTTCCATCCAATGCAGAAAGGAGCTGTACATGGTGGATGGGTTGAATCTAAACTGGAGAAACATCAATACCCTTGCAGGGATGTTTGCTAGTGCCGTACAGGAGTGTTTAAATCCATGTGGTAGGGGTGTGCAAACCAGAACAGTAGGGCAGCATGTGCAGTTATTGAGGAGAAGGTGGGGTTCAGTCAATTAAGTCAATAGGACGAGCAGGCAGACCCAGGTTAATGAACATAGTGGGATTGGTAGCTTAAAGTCTAGTTATTTTAATGCAAGACAGATGAGCTTAGATCTGGATTAATACATGGAACTACATGTACAATGTGGAGGTTTGAAATACTTTGTTTTGAGGGTAACCTTATTTTGTTTGTACTGGCCATCTTGATATTGTATGTCTTGAGAGAGTTCAGACTTGAAGATCCTCTTTAGCATTCCAGTCACTCTAATGGTTTATATGACCTGTGCACCTCAGTTTTTTTTCTGCAGGGTACTCTCATGCTATTGAGCTCAAAGTGATGAAGAACCTCATTGTTTGTGATTTTGTTGGCATCCTTGGGAGCATGATCCCAGATACTCTTGAACCTAGCTGTCAGCAAACTCTGTGTTATTACACTTTTAAATTTCTGCTGGAACCCTACTATGGCCAAGGTTGCTTTGTTTGTTTGATCTGATTACCTTTAACAATTCTTCACATGAGGGAGGAAGCAATTAGCTTTCCTTTCCCAAGCAACTGTGAAACTTGATACAGAGAATCTGCTGAGAAGTGGGAGTTTCTGTTGAGGAGATCTAAGCTGCTGTTTCCATCACATTCCCATTTCAATTATCTCATCAATGACTAATTCATTAACATCAGCAGCAAAGGTTATGGTAGTTACTCATATGTTGTCATCTGCACATTAAATATCCAGTGTAAGGGAGTACAAGGGAGTGTCAAGAAAAGTTCTCACTTCTCCCAATGAACGCTCAACATGAGACTCCGCAAGACACAGCTGTAAAGAAACAGTGAACACATCAGAAAATACATTTAGACCAGGACTACAGAATCTGACAGGCCTCAGAATGTGTTCAAGCTAAAAACGAACACATTTAAAGAAATATAATGAACGTGTCTAGCAAAAGAAGAAACGTCAGGAAAAGGTAAAGATTTGACAGGACAAGGACACAGTAATTAGAACATAATATTGGCATAAAGGTCTCTCAGGGCCACAGTCAGAGAATCTTAGTTAAAATTTGTGAAGAAGAGGCTTCATATTTTAGAACTTAAAGGGTGGAAAATCATTGATTTTTACCTTTGGAAAAACTAGAAAGCTCTTTTTGTTACTCAGTAGCCAGCATTTATTGCCTGTCCCTAGCTGCCCTTGAGAAGGTGGTGGTGAGCTGCCTTCTTAAACCGCTGCAATCCACCTGCTGTGGGTTGACCCACAATGCTATTCAGGAGAGAATTCTAGGATTTGTAACAGTAAAAAAACAGCAATATATTTCCACGTGTGTGGCTTGGAGGGGATCTTGTATGTGGCAATATTCCTATGTATCTGCTGCCATAGTCTTTCGAGATAATCATGGTCATGGGTATGGAAGGATTTTTGGTGAATTTCTGTAATGGATCTTATAGGTAGTACACACTGCTGCTTCTGAATGTCAGTGGTGGAGAGAGTGGATGTGGTGCCAATCTAGTGGGCTGCTTTGTCCCAGATAGTGCCAAGCTTCTTGAGGGTTATTGGAGCTGCACCCATCCAGGCAAGTGGAATGTATTCCATTCCTGACTTGTGTCTTGTAGATGTTGGACAGGCTTTGAGGAGTCGGGAGGTGCATTACTTATTGCAGTTTTCCTAGCCTCTGACCTGTTCTTGCAACCAGTGTATTTATGTGACAAATCCAGTTGAATTTCTGGTCAATCGTAACCCCCTAGGATATTGATAGTAGGGTATCCATTGATAGTAACCCTACTGAAAGTCAAGGGGCGGTGATTAGATTTTTTCTTACTGGCTGGAATTCGTGGTGCAAATGTTACTTGCCATTTGTCAGCCCAAACCTGGATATTGTACAAGTTTTTTTGCATTTGAACATGGGACTGTTTCAGGATCTGAGGAATTGCAATTGGTGCTGAACATTGTGCATTCATCACTGAACATCTCGAATCCTGACCTTCTAGTGGACGGAAGATAATTGATGAAGCAGCTGAAGATGCTAGTGCTATAACTGCACTGGAAGATCTTGGCTAGGGGAGTGGTGTGTTCTAGATCACAAGTATTCTCAAAACTCACTAATTCTATCCTATTGCTATTGTCTGGGCCCATAGCCATACAATATCCAGTGCTTCCAATTGGATATCATATGGAGTTAATTGAATTGGCTGAAGACTGATATTTTGATGCTGGGGACCACTGGCAGAGGCTAAGATGGATCATCTACTTGGATTTTTGGCTGCTGAAGATAGCAAAACCATAGAAGAAGTAATTCGTAACCATTTGGATGGCTTACAAAAATCAAAAATACCCTGAAAGTGCAAGAAAATCTAGTAAGCAGTATAGAGATGCAGTACAAAAAGGAATAGATTTAAAAAGCCTGAAAGCAGTAAATTCCTACCGCATCTCTACGTGATACAATTTAAAGTTTCATTAAATAATTTTCTATCATGCAGTAGCATGAAATTCTTCTCCTCCCTGATAAACCTCAGGTGGGCGGCACGGTGGCACAGTGGTTAGCACTGCTGCCTCACAGCGCCTGTAGACCTGGGTTCAATTCCCGACTCAGGCGACTGACTGTGTGGAGTTTGCACGTTCTCCCCGTGTCTGCGTGGGTTTCCTCCGGGTGCTCCGGTTTCCTCCCACAGTCCAAAGATGTGCGGGTCAGGTGAATTGGCCAAGCTAAATTGCCCGTAGTGTTAGGTAGGGGATAAATGTAAAGGTATGGGTGGGTTGCGCTTCGGCGGGTCGGTGTGGACTTGTTGGGCCGAAGGGCCTGTTTCCACACTGTAAGTCTAATCTAATCTAATCTTAACATTGCTCTTCAACAAGTACAAGTTGAACAGTTCTGCTTCCTTTGATGCAGGCTTTCCACAGTTGGTCTGAATTGAGCTTTGAACCTTTTAACACCAAGGAATCTTTTATTGTATCGTTTTTTTGTTTATTTGTGAGACCTGGATGCAGCTGGCCAGCCCAGCATTTAGTGCTCATCCCTAATTGCCCAGAGGGCAGTTAAGAGTTGACCACATTGCTATGAGTCTGGATGGCAGATTTCCTCCCGTAAAGGACATCAGTGAACTGGATGGGTTGTTCCTGACCATGAAACCATTTTTGATTTATCATGTAACCATCTATGATTTCATGCCTTATCAATGCACTTACAAGGTATCATCCATCTCTAGTCATTTGATCTGTGACAGATTGGCAGGAATGTTGTACTATTCATGCCGGAGAAAGATCATGAAGAAAACATTCATGAAAGTGGAGACTTGACTCAAAGTGCTCCTATTCTCATCTATTACACTCCTTTCCCCTCACTCCCTCTCCTCAATCAGTGCCTTGTCCTCTGATGATATATAGCCGGAGGTGAAGCAGACTTTGGTGGAAGCTCGATAACACAGTGGACATAGGTTAAAAAAACATTTCAAGGGGTGCACACCATTGTGGCAGAAAACCTATATTCAAGAAGTCAACAATTTTGTGCACAAGTGTTATGTTGTTAAAGTTTCCTTTACTATTCCACATAGAACGTCTTGATTAACATTATTTCCTTGTCTTGGTCATTATTGCAGTCCAAGTACCAACTTACCCATTCAATTGATTCATTGAGTCATAGAGATGTACCTGTACAGCACGGAAACAGACCCTTTGGTCCAACCAGCCCATATTGACCAAATATCCTAACCTAATCTAATCCCATTTGCCAGCACTTGGTCCATATCCCTCCAAACCCTTCCTATTCATGTACCTATCCAGATGCCTTTTAAGTGTTGCAATTGTACCAGCCTCTACTACTTCCTCTGGTAACCCATTCCACACATGCACAACCATCTGCGTGAAAAAGTTGCCCCTCAGGTCTCTTTTATATCTTTCCCCTCTCATCCTAAACCTATGCCCTCTAGTTCTGGACTCCCCCCAATCCAGGGAAAATACTTCCTTTATTTACCCTATCCATGCCCCTCATGATTTTATAAACCTCTATAAGGTCACCTCTCAGCCTCTGACGCTCCAGAGAAAACAGCTCCAGCCTATTCAACCTCTTCCTATAGCTCAAATCCTCCAACTCTGGCAACATCTTTGTAAATCTTTTCTGAACTCTTTCTAGTTTCACAACATCATAGGATGGAGACCAGAATTGCATGCAATATCCCAAAAGTGACCTAACCAATGTCCTGTACAGCCGCAACATGACCTCCCAACCCCTAAGCTCAATACTCTGAACAATAAAGGAAAGCATACCAAATGCCTTCTTAACTATCCTATTTACATGCAACTCCATTTTCAAGGAATTATGAACTAAGGTCTCTTTGTTCAGCAAAGCTGCCTAGGACCTTAGCATTAAGTGTATAAGTCCTGTTAAAATTTGCTTTCCCAAAATGCAGCGCCTCACATTTATCTAAATTAAACTCCATCCATCACCTCCTCAGTCATTGGCCCATTTGATCAAGATCTCATTGTACTCTGAGGTAACCGTCTTCGCTGTCCACTACACTTCCAATTTTGATGTCATCTGCAAAATTACTAACTATACCTCTTATGCTCACATCCAAATCATTTATATAAATGGTGAAAAGTAGAGGACCCAGTACCAATCGTTGTGGCACTCCACTGGTCACAGGCCTCCAGTCTGTAAAACAACCCTCCATCACCACTCTCTGTCTTTTATCTTTGAGCCAGTTCTGTATCTAAATGGCTTGCTCTCCCTGTATTCCATGGGATCTAACCTTGCTAATCAGTCTCCCATGGGGAACTTTGACGAACACCTCACTGAAGTCCACATAGATCTTGTCCACTGCTCTGCCCTTATCAATCCTCTTTGTTACTTCTTCAAAAAAACTCAATCAAGTTCTTGGGAAAAAGAAATATTGAGAGCCAGGGAGTGAGTGAGAGAAGTAAACTATATTGCTGATTGGAGAAAATATACCAGGAAAGACTTGATGGATCTAAAAACATGTTTGTGTGCTATAATCTTATGTGGTTCAATGATGTGAAGGTTGATCAGCACTCAAGTTATCAAAATGTGTGTCATGGAGAAGCGCAGCAGGTCAGGCAGCATGCGAGGAGCAGGAGAGTTGATGTTTCGGGCATAAGCTCTTCATCTGGAATGTGTGTGTGGTGGGGGTCCCAATGGGGCTAAGAGATAAAAGGAGGGGTGGGGCTGTGGGGAAAGTAGTTTTGAAGGTGATAGGTAGATGAAGTTTGGGGTTGATATGACGGAGCAGAGGATGGATCAGATAGTTGGGAAGGAAGGTGGAAGGTAGGGCAGGTGAGGAGAGCAGTGCTGAGTTGGAGGGTTGGATCTGGGATAAGGTGGGGGGGAGCGAGATGAGGAAACTGGTGAAATCAAGATTGATGCCGTGTGGTTGGAGGGTCCCAAAGTGGAAGATGAGGTGTTCTTCGTCCAGGTCTTCAATGGAGGTGAGGGGGGGAGGTGTGGGCCCAGGTTTTATACTTCTTGTGGTGGCAAGGGAAGGTGTCGGGAGTGGAGAGTGGTTTGGTGGGGGGCGTGTACCTAATGAGGAAATGGTCTCTGCAGAATGCTGACAGAGGTGGAGAAGGAAAATCTCTCTGGTGGTGGGATGTGACTGTAGGTGGCAGAAATGACAGAGGATGTTGCGTTGAATCCGGAGATTGGTGAGGTGGAAGGTGAGGACTGGGGCTTTCCATTCTTGTTGTGTTTGGAGGGGTGGGGTTCAAGGGCAGCAGTGCAGGAAGTGATGGAGATATGCTGAAGGGCCATGTTGACCAGGTGGGAGGGGAATTTGCAGACCTTGAAGTAGGAAGCCATCTGGGATATTCTGGGGTGGAGTTGCTCCTCCTGGGAGCAGAAGCGGTGGAGTAGAGTAGAGTCGCTTTTTATTTGTCATTTTAACCATATACGATTGATACAATAAAAACGAGACAGCATTCCTCCAGGAACAAAGGTGCTACCTGGACAGCACAATTCGTACATGGCACAAATTGCATAAGAAGTGCACAACACACAAATTACAGTGTAATAGAAGAATAATAAATAATAGGCATTGTTCAAGCAGCAATTTTAATTTTGTGCAAAGAATTTCAGATGGAACAGAGTCCGATCATACTGTGTTAAGGCGCCTGATGACCTGGGGGATGAAACTGTTACACAGCCTGGCTGTGAGAGACCAGATGCTCTGATATCTTTTGCAGGATGACAGGAGAGAAAAAAAGGTTGAACAAGGGTTGTGTGGTCTTCCACAATCCTCTTAGCCTTTTGGATGCAGCATGTGATGTAAATGTCTGCAATGGAGGAAAGACAGAGCCCGATGATCTTCTCAGCTGTCCTCACTTTCCGTTGCAGGGACTTACAATCCGAGATGGTGCAATTTCCGAACTGTGCAGTGATGCAACAGCTCAGGGTACTCTCAATGAACCCTCTGTAGTATGTGATGAGGATTGGGGGGGGGAGAGAGCAGATGGGTTTTCTTCAGCCTGCACAGAAAGTAGAGATGCTGCTGGGCTTTCTTGGTTATGGAGCTAGTGTTGAGGGACCAGGTGAGATTCTCCACCAGGAAATTTGGTGCTCTTCATGATGCCCTTCAGCAAATCTCCATCAGTTCCTGCACCGCTGCCCTTGAACCACACCCCTCCAACCTCAACAAGAACAGAAAGTCCCTGTCCTCACCTTCCACCTCATCAATCTCCAGATTCAACGCAACATCCTCTGTCATTTCCGCCACCTACAGTCAGAGCTGTCGATGGCCAATGGAGAGTGGTTGCTCCGTGCCCTCCTGAAGTCAACAACCATCTCTTTCATCTCGTCCATGTTCAGAGATAGGTCTGCACCATCCCTTAGCCGCTGCACCTCCTCTCTGTATGCTGTTTCTTCGTTCATGCCGATGCTACCGTTGTAACATCAACAAAGTTGATGAAGTGATTTGATCTGTGCATCGGTGCACAATTGTGTGTCAGCAGGGTGAACAGCAGTGGACTGAGCACACAGCCTTCACAGGGCCCCCCATGCTCAGTGTGATGGTGTTGGAGATGCTGTTCCTGATCTGGAATCTCTGAGGTCCCCCAGTCAGAAAGTCCAGGATCCAGTTACAAGCGGAGTTTTTTAGGCCCAGCAGACTCAGCTTTCCAATCAGGTGCTGAGGAATGACAGTGTTAAATGCAGAACTAAAGTCTATGAACAGTAGTCTGACATAGGTGTCCTTCTTCTCCAGGTGGGTGAGGGCAAGATGGAGGATGGTGGAAATAGCATCATTTGTTGAGTGGTTAGGTCGATACACGAACTGCAGAGTGTCCAGTGAGGGGGGAAGTAGGGCCTTAATATATCTCATCATGAGCCTCTCAAAACACTTCATGATGATGGATGTAAACACAACGGGGTGGTAGTCATTGAGACATGATGCTGAAGACTTCTTCAGCACGGGGAACAATGGCAATGGCCTTGAAGCACATTGGAGCTATGGTGAAGCTCAGGGAGATGTTGACGATATCTGTGAGAACATCTGCTAGTACATCAGAGCATCCTCTGAGCACTCTGCCAGGGATGTTATCTGGTCCAGCAGCCCAACGGGGGTTGATGCTGCATATAGTTTTCCTCACATCAGTCATGGGAACACACAACACCTGGTCATTGTAGGGGTGGACTTCCTCTTTGCCTCATCATTTTGTGCCTCAAACCCATGCATGAAAGTTGTTCAACTCATCTGGGAGAGAGGCATCACCAGCTCAGGCAGGTGATGCTGTTCTGTGGTGGTGATTGCCTGGATGCCCTTTCACATGCTCCACGTCTCACTGCTGACCTGAAAGTGGCTGTGTATTCTCTGTGCATGTGCAAGCTTTGCCTCCTTGATGGCCCAGGTCAGGTTGGCCCTTGCTGTTGTTAGGGCTGCCATGTCTTCTTCTCTGAAGGCGGAATCCGGGGTCCTTAGCAATGCACACACTTTTGTGGTTATCCACGGCTTCTGGCTGGGGCAAGAAGTAATGACCTTGGACCCAGTGATGTCATCAACACACTTGCTAATGTAGCAAATCAGCAATGACTTGCACTCGTAAGTTGATTCCGTAAGTGGATGGAATCACCATCAGTTGCCACCTTCCTGAACACACATCAGTTAGTGCGCTCTAAGCCGTCTTTAGGAGCTGAAATGGCCAGATTGTCACCTGTTTCAGAACTGGTTTGACACGTCTGATGAGAGGTCTGTATGCTGGGATTAGCATAAGAGAAGTGGTCTGAGGAGTCAAGTGGGGCTGGGGCTCTGCCCTGTATGTGTTAGGGATGTTTGTGTAAACCAGATCCATTGTGTTCTTCCCTCTCGTTGCAAAGCTTGCATGCTGTTGGAATTTAGAGAGCACAGTCCTGAGATTTGCATGGTTGAAATCTCCAGCAACAACAAACAGAGCATCAGGATGTGCAATCTGCACTCACTAATAGTCCCATTTGGCTCACAGAATGCTTCCTTAGCATTAACATTGGGAGGAATATACAGCCCAACCACAAGGACAGCGATAAATTCCTGCGGCAAATAAAATGGTCTGCATCTAACAGTCACAAACTCCACCAGTGATGAGCAGTGACTGGACACTGGCACAGAGTCTTTGCACCATTTCATGTTGATGTAGACACACCAAAGGGGTGGGAGGAGGTGAGTCCAGGTAGCTGTGGGTGTCAGTCGGTTTGAAGTAGATGTCTGTGTTGAGTTGGTTGCCAGAAATGGAAATGGAGAGATCCAGGAAGGGGAGGGAGGTGTCCAAGACAGTCCAGATGAACTTGAGGTCAGGTTGGAAGGTATTCGTGAAGCTGATGAACTATTCAACCTTCTCCAGGGAGCATGTGGTAGCACTGATACAGTCATCAATGTAGCAGAGGAAAAGGTGGGGAATGGTGCCAGTGTAACAATGGAAGATGGACTGTTCCGCGTACCTGACAAAGAGGCAAGCAACGCTGGGGCCTATACGGGTGTCCATAGCTATCCCTTTGGTCTGAAGGAAATGGGACAATTTGAAGGAGAAGTTGTTGAGGATGAGGACCAGTTCAGCTGATTAAATGAGTGTGTTGGTGGAGGGGTACTGGTTGAGTGGGCCAAAGAGGAAGAAATGGTGGAGATGAGACATTGGTAGTTGGGAACTGAAAGTCAGGGAGAAGGTGAAGGGTGTGGTGGTGTCCCGAACCTATGTGGAGAGTTCCTGGACCAAGGGGGATAGGATGGTATCAAAGTCTGAGGAGATACATTGGTGGGGCAGTAGCAGGAGGAGATGAAAGGTCGGCCGGGGGAATCAGGTTTGTGAATTTCGGGTAGGAAGTAGTACCGGGTGATGCGGAGCTCCGGGAATATGATGTTTGAGGCTGTGGATGGATCAACAAATTGTGCCTTATGTTTATCATCATTATACGAAGAAGAAAAGATTGCTGACTAAGGGAGAAGAATGGATTTTTTCTTCGGGAAACTCTGAAGGGAAATCTCAAGCAACCTTACTTGTAAGGCAGGTACCTAAATCTATAACTTACATAATTGAATATGTTGTATTGCATTAATTTAGCCTTGATGGTATTTTATTTTCTGGGAGTAGGTGATAAGTGTGGCTCCAGTAATTGGATTTGGGAGGGCTCAGAGAAAATAGTATTGTCAGGGTATAACAGAAAGATGATGCTAAATGTCTGTACAAGCACACAGCTTAATTAGATTACTTACAGTGTGGAAACAGGCCCTTCGGCCCAACAAGTCCACACCGACCCGCCGAAGCGCAACCCACCCATATCCCTACATTTACCCCTTACTTAACACTATCGGCAATTTAGCATGGCCAATTCACCTGACCCGCACATCTTTGGACTGTGGGAGGAAACCGGAGCACCCGGAGGAAACCCACACAGACACGGGGAGAACGTGCAAACTCCACACAGTCAGTCGCCTGAGTCGGGAACTGAACCCGGGTCTCAGGCGCTGTGAGGCAGCAGTGCTAACCACTGTGCCACTGTGCTGCCCAAAAGGCTGGATGGTCATAGTACGGCAAGGTTAAGCACAACACAGCTTACTACAAACTCGCTAATTCCTGTTTCCTGGCAGACACATTGAGCTGGGCGGCATTTAAACTTCCCTTCCCTCACTCCAACTGTCCTCTTTTGATTTTCCATTATCAGACTGACAGGAACAGGTGATAATCTAGCCACTGCAAGGTCAGGAGGAAGACAGAGAGTGATTGCACAGCACTGATGCAGAAGATACACTTATCTAACACTCCTACACCATCTCAGAAATTGTAAGTGCATAAGTATTAGTTTGTGCATAGATTTGGGATCTGCAGAGTCGGCAACCTGGGTTTGAATCTTGCCTTGGGTGACTGTCTGTGTGGAGTTTGCACATTCTCCCTGTGTTTGTGTGAGTTTTCTCTGTGTGCTCCAGTTTCCTCCCACAATCCAAAGACGTGCAGGTTTGGTGGACTGGCCATGGTGTTGAATTGAATTTTAGTTAGCAGGGATCTGAGAGAGCAAACTCAACACTTAGTGAAAGATTCAAAAACAACCTTAAACTGAAAAACATTCGGTCTTTATTAAAAGAAATGCATCACACAGTTTTTCTGGCTAAAAAAACATAACAAAGGGAGAAGCCAAAGGATCCCAGCACTCTCCAGTAATTTGCACCTTTACAATGAAAGGAGTAAAATTATATACTTTAAAATATGCTGAGAAATTACAGAAATGTACATCATCTGTAGCTCTGAACCTTTGTCTTATTGGTTTTTCAAAACATTAATCATTTGCATCATTCCATAAACTCTATTTCTGTTGCATGGACATTTTGTTTAGGCTAAAATCTGCAATTCAAAATATACAAGGAGCTATTAAGAAGATCATTGAAGTTTTACCAAGGTTGCAAAATTTGTTGACATTCATCCTATGTTCTGAATACAGTTTCTGACCTATTCCCATAGTTCTATTTAATTTGCTGATCTATAATTCGAGAGTTGGCCATTTTTTCCCATCATGCAATGTTAAATGTTCTCCACAATACCACAATGGGAAATGCAGAGTTATGGGGAAAGGCGGGGGGGGGGGTTGGGGCTGGGGCTGGGTGGGATGTCCTTCGGGAGGGTTGGTGCAGGTATGGTGGGTCAAATGTTTCTTTCCTCACTGTAGGGATTCTTTGATTCTACAACTGGATGAGTCACCAGGCGCCAGTGGGCTGCAGGCATTGCAGGGGTAAGGGCTAGCTTTTGTGCCAACGCATTAGAGGTTGGGGATGCAGATGAGTTCTGCTACAAGAAGTTGAGGTGAGGACTTTGATGGGCTGGCTTACTGTAACTGATGGATATGCACAACAAGATGCTGGTGTATTAGCTGGTCTTCCTATCTTCAGTCACTCTCATGCAGAATGGAACAATATGACTTCAGTGTGTGGTGTAATGACTGATTCATGTCACTCATGTTGATGCAGCTGATTACATGACTCTGACATTAGTAAAACAGATGACCATAGTCTAAAATAATTATATAGACAGAGGCTTAGACACTTACTCTGGAGAACTGCTTTTGATAACCTAAATTCAGATGTAGGATGCCACAAGGTTCTGTTGGGAATCTGGAGCCCTCTCAGTACACCCCCTGCCCCTGCCACCCCCATGTGGATGTGGATGTGACAATGATAGCTGAACTAAATATTTTGCAGTGTCTGGTAGTATGGTTCCCATTTCTACTGCAGCTCAGGCAAAATCCACATAGTTTTACAGTGCTGAAGTGGACACTCAAATGCAGGTCATGAAGATCCCGTTCTTGAACCTCCGCTGCCATCCTTTACCCTTTCTTGTAGAACCACAATGTTTGTCGTCACTTTCCATGACACCAGGCTTTGTATTCAACTTCCTCTGCCATTTTTGTCACCTCTAATATGATGCCATTCCCGAACCCACATTCCACTCCCCTTCAAACATTCTGGAGTAACTGTTGTCTCCACAATCACTCCCAAACACCCTGCCCCCTTCTCACAGCCCTTTTAGAGCAAACACAGGAAATGTAACAGCTATTCTTTTTCTCCTCATCATCCAAGGTCCCAAACATTCATTCATTGTAAAGTAGCCAATTGCATGTAACTTTTTTTTCAATTTAGTACACTGTATTCACTTCTCACAATGTGATCTCCTCTACACTGTGAAGACAAAATGCAGATCTGCTGACCAATTTACACAGCACCTCCCTTCAGTCTGTAAGCATGACTCTGAACTTTTGGTAGCTTGCTGTTTCGATTTCCCACGTTGTTGTTACACTTCTCCCTCTGAAATACTGCAGGAGAGTGAAGATAGAGAAGATTAAATGAAACTGAAGGAACAACATCTCATCTTTTGCAAAAACGCTTTACAGCCTTTGGAATTCAATATTTAGTTTGCAATTTGTGTTCGTCCAATTTGCTCTTCTTCCTTTAAGTGAGTCAGTCTCAATTCGCTGGCCAACAGCTAATCATCATTCTGTATTCACACTGCCTCTGGACTTATCTTTTTTTAAAATCTCATTACTACCTTCTTTAGCTCTCTCCCACCAAATCTTTGGTCATTTAAATTTCTGATCAGAATTGAAATTGTTATTTCTGACCCAATCAAACAAAATTGTCTTCCCAGGAGTTTTTCAGCCAGACTATTAAAACAAGAATTTTCATGACAGATGCATCCAGCAACCCACATAGGCAGCAGCAGAACAGATCGATGCAAAAACCACTTTCCTGTTTTGTGGCAATAGCAGCTGTTTTGCATGTTTTACTGCCCCAAAGCAATGTTGCCAGCTTCTGAGAGGAGGCAAGTGTATCAGATAAATGAGAAGAACAAGTGCCAGGTGGCTGTGGGAGCCAGAATGTCTGGTGGGCAAGGAGCATGCATGCCAGTTGGATGAGGAGAGAAGAGTTCCAGCTGGGGGTTGAGTAGCAGATGTGTTGGGAGGTTGGCTATCAAGTTAAAGAGTACAGGTGCCAGATGTATGGGGTGGTAAGGTGCCAGGTGGGTGGGGCAATAGGATGGAAACAAAGTGATTGAGTACGATCAGGTGTTGGCAGGGTATTCAGCTGACTGACAAGGATATTTGAGGGAGGTATCCATACGGTGGTGGAGGCATATGTTGAAGGGGGTTGAGGGTGGGGGCTATGGGCAATGATTTGGTATCCATGTAAGCTAGAGTTGAGTTAGGTATTAATAGGGAAAGGATCGGGTGACAAGGAAGGCAGTCATTGTGGATAACTGGATAGGTATTTACCTAAGTGAGTGGGAACCCTCAGAAGTCTTTGACTCTAACTCAGAGTTGTGAACCTTTTCAGAAGGTTCCGGACACTGGGACTTGTCCATCAGGTATTTCAACTTCCCTGGCAATTCCTGCATTGGCAGTGTGCCAGGAAGTCCTGGTGCACATCTGTGACGATTCGGCTAGTCTCCATTCATCTGGAGAGTGAACTAACTGGGCCAATGTCTCCCACCTTTGCTTGGTCACACAACTCCCCTTCATTATTTTTCCACACTACTCCATTTCATCTGCTCACTTCTGATGAAATACCATGATGTGAAATGTTAATTCTGTTTCCTCTCCACAGACTTGCCAAATCTGACCATTTCCAGCAGATTGTTTTTATGGCATATGACCCCTGCTTGCTCCATACCTGCAACCATCACTGTGAATCTCAGTACTCAAAGGGGCTTTAGTTTTCACATTACACCAGCAATTTGCCTTCTAATGACAAGTACCACTGTTAGAGGAGGACACTGGAGTGTCAGCAAATGAGTGAGCAGAATAACTTCAGAATCAAGGTACCATTTTGGACAATCATGACTTTAAATGTTCTCATGCGTTTGCTTGTTAGGTTGGTCAAAACTTTAAAACTTATGAATACATGAACAAGGAATAACACAGAACATAGAACATTACAGCGCAGTACAGGCCCTTTGGCCCTCGATGCTGCGCCTCCCACTCGGCCCTTCAACAATGCTCTGCCATTCGTAAGTTCATGGCTGATCTGATTTTAACCTGAAGTTTACATTCCTGCATCCCCACAGCAATCAAGAAATTATCCCCCTCTGCCTTAAAAATATTCAAAGATTCTGCACCCACTGTATTTGAGGGTGAGAATTCCAAAGACTCACAACCCTCTGAGAAAAAAATTAATTTTTATTTTAAAAAGTAGTACTCTGTAAAGTTCCCATTCTGTTATTTCTCCTCAGGCTGGAGTGGGTCAGATTTTTCAAGAAAAAGTGGATGCATAGAGACTTAAATAATCAGAATTGTTTGTCAATAATCTTTCTAACTTTCTTTGTTTTTGGTAACAATCTTGGGCTCGAATCTTATGAGATTTTGTGTGTCATTTTTGTCGGGTTTCATGGACTCTCTTTGCGAGGTCTATGGGTCTCCCATGTTATTGCCCCAACACTAACTACCTATCCAGCCTCTCTGGAACCCTCCTCGTCTCATACCAGACTAATCTTATCAGTCACTGCAGCCTGAAGAAACTAACACTTGCCCAAATATCTGTGGGTGGACTGACATCTCAGTCACCAGTGCCATCATTATAAAAGCCAGGACAAGCACAGTGGATGTGAAGCTCTTCTGCGTTGTTCATGACATTTGCCTTGAACATAGGAGACAAGCTGAAATTGGTACCTCACTTTGTGGGCAAGGACAGAAAGTCTTAGTGGCCAGGTTCAGCAGAGGAGGATTATTCTCTTCTCCCAGGACTGGCAGAGAAGGCCACAGCACCAGAATCTGCCAGCCTGGCCCAAGATTGCTCATCTAGGTCAGTCCAAGACGTAGTCAAGGTAAGCGTTGCCATCTGCTAGATGCTACCTCACATTCATTACATCGTTGCGTTTGCACTCAACTCTCACCAAAGCTCAAGAGTCTACCACAAATATTGTGTGCAGTTCTGGTCTCCTTCCTGTCAGAAAGATGTTGTGAAACTTGAAAGGGTTCAGAAAAGATTTACACGGATGTTGCCAGGGTTGGAGGATTTGAGCTAGGGGGAGATATTAGAAGAACCTAAGAGGCAACTTTTTCTCGCAGAGGGTGATGTGTATATGGAATAAGCTGCCAGAGGAAGTGGTGGAGGCTGGTACAATTACTGCATTTAAACGGTTTCTGGATGAGTATATGAATTGGAAGGATTTAGAAGGATATGGGCCAAGTGCTGGCAAAAAGGACTGGATTAGGTTGAGATATCTGGTTAGCGTGGATGAGTTGGACGGAAGGGTCTGTTTCCATGCTGTGTATCTCTATGACATGCAGCATCTTCCCTCACTCACTATCATCCACCACCTGAGAATGAATTAAAAATAAATCTTGCATGGGCTTTCCACTGTCTGCTCAACTGTGAAGGTTTTGTTTTAAAATTCACTTGTAGGACATGAGCATTGTTGGCTGGCCAGCATTATTCTTGTCCATAGCTGCCCTTGAGAAAGTGGTGGTGAGTTGCCTTCTTGAACTGCTGCAGTCCACATTCTGTGAGTTGATCCACAATGTCCTTGCAGAAAGGAACTCCAGGATTTTGAATAAGTGATGGTGAAGGAACGGCGATATATTTCCAAGTCAGGATGGTGAGTGGCTTGAAGGGAAAATTGCCTCATTACCATTCTCCCTCCTGTACCAGCATTAACAACATCTCCATAATACCTTCCTTTCTATTCTTCCAGATAGAAGAAAACGCCCACAATAGCACAGAGAAAGCCAAGACAGCTGGAGTGTTGCCAATATTCACACATTTTGAGGACAGTAACCTAACCTTGACTATCCCAGCGGCTAACCGATCATATTCAAGCCTCTGGACTGACTAACTTAATGTGCTGGGACCCCTTGGCTTGATTAAGGCTTTGTGTCTGCACCAAATTGCAAGGCTTTACAGCAATGAAGCGAGCATGGTAGCTCTAACCAAAGAAGCAAAATGGTAGTGCAAGGCCAGGCACATGCAGGGCTGCTGTAAGCATCCGGCTAGTTCATCGAGTGCTAAAAGAGCAGGCGAGCAGCCTCAAGATGTAGCCTGGTCCAGTCCATGAACTGGGTACCTGTGCCTATGAGCAAAATGCTCTTGCAACAGCATTGCAATGATAGGCACTGGTGCATCTTGAAGCACTGAAGTGCAGAACGATGCTATAAATCTATCAGGGATATTCCATCAGGGGCAATGAAATTTGCACTTGTCAGATGGTTGCATGTGTGGATGTAGGATGCATGCAGCTGTTGCTAATAGAGTATGTCCTGAGCCATTGGTGCTGATTTTCCAAGACGGAGGAACCAGTGAACAGCTGGTGTTGCCAGGTACCTAGTCAGACTTTCATGTCAGGAAATCTCAGCATCCAGTTTTCACAATAGGAAACTGCTACAATAGGAAGCTGCGAGTTAGTGAGGCAAAATGTGCAGATATTTAGAGTGTAAACAAGCAATAACTCCTTCGGCCTTTCTCTGTTCCCTGAAAAAAATCCCATGTCAACATTTAAAACTGTTGGAATATGCAACTAATTGCGCTCAATTTTAAGAAAGGCCTCGCTGGACTTTTCAAGCAATTCTCCCAAAATTCTTGCAGTATCCTACATCATTCAGGCTGCTACAAGATTCTTTCCTTAATACTTGATGTTTACTAAACAAACCTGGTTGACTTGTTAACTAGCTAAATCACCAACATAATTAAATTAAAAAATTGTGTCTAGTGGAGGAATGGAATCATAATTGTAAACAGCCCAACCTCAGTCATAGCAATACATTCTGATCTTTCTGTGTGTATTCACCTCTTCCTGCATCCTTTTTACATATGCACAATGCTGCTTATTGTCATCCAGAAGGAATACATGATAATTAAGAACCTGGCTGCTGTTGCTGGTACAGTCAATGCCAGACCAGCACTGATTTCTTGAGATGGCTGCCTTACAGGATAAGGTTGATTGATCTTCTCACTTGACTCTTCCAAATTAAAAAGGTCTCTCTTGTCATGTAACATAACAACTGAAAGCTCCAAACAGAACGTTTTTTATAGCAACACTGGGAGAATTGGCAAGTCTGAATCACAGGTAAGTTTTCAGAATGGAACACATTACATAAAGCTGCCCTTGAAGAAATCTGAAAAAGTATTTTCAGATCCTGGATTTGAAAGTCTGGTAAGTTAATACTTGACAAAATTTCCACCATGCATAACTCAATGTAGAGAATTGTTGTGGTATTTTTGTATTAAATGAAAAGGACATGGCAAGCTTATTGTCCTTTACATCACTACAGAACTTTGAAGTGTATTGATTCACAAAGTTAAAAAATTACTATTGATCCATGAAGCAAAGTACAGAACATAATAGTTCACTTAGTGATGACGAGAACATTTTGCCAAAGAATATCCATGTAGGATCAGAAGAACATGGGGTATCAAATCCTCTTTTTAGTTTTCTTCCTTTCAATGCTTATCTCCTGCTGCCTGTCTACAGCTATCTAAAGTCTCTGACACATACAAGTACACTTAATTCTTCAGCCAAGAGATTTTTTTCAGGTTAAATCCAAACAGTCAGCTGTACCAGGCTGTCTAACTGTCGTGTCACAGCTGAACCACTTATTCTAACTTATATACGACCGTTCTCTCAGGGAAAGTGTACATTTCAAAGCAAGAGTTTTACATGATTATTCCTCCCAGATTTAGAGCCTATGAACTCAACTATATTTCTGAAAATATCCCAGTTAAGATGAATGGCCCAGTGTAAAATAAAGATTAGATTAGACTTACAGTGTGGAAACAGGCCCTTCGGCCCAACAAGTCCACACCGACCCGCCGAAGCGCAACCCACCCATACCCCTACACTTATCCGCTACCTAACACTACGGGCAATTTAGCTTGGCCAATTCACCTGACCCGCACATCTTTGTGACTGTGGGAGGAAACCGGAGCACCCGGAGGAAACCCACGCAGACACGGGGAGAACGTGCAAACTCCACACAGTCAGTCGCCTGAGTCGGGAAATTGAACCCGGGTCTACAGGTGCTGTGAGGCAGCAGTGCTAACCACTGTGCCACCGTGCCGCCCATCATAGATAGAACTTAGCACTGCTATCCCACCTGAGTTTGATTTCACCCTCAGACAAGTGCCTATGTGTAGTTAGCACATTCTCCCCATGGCTTTGTGGGTTTCCTTTGGGTGCTATGGTTTCCTGCTACAGATGAAACATGTGTGGGTTAGGTGGACTGGCCAAATTAAATTGCCCAAAGTGTCCAGGGATGTTCAGGCTAGGTGGATTAGCTATGTGAAATGCAGGGTTACAGGCACAGGGTAGGGGATGTGGGTCTGGGTAGGATGCTCTTCAGAGAGTTGGTGTGGACTTGGTGGGCTGAATGGCTTGCTTCCAAGTGGAGACTCTATGTTTTATAACTTGGAAGTAAATTGTTTTATAGCTTTGGTTCAAACAAAATACACAATTAAATTAGCTATTGAAGCATCAATAGAAAACATTGCCCCAAAACTCTCTGTTCATTCTTTTGGTGATGTTCTTAAATTTATGTGCTTTTGTTACCAACTCATTGATCAGAAGAAATAATTAATCCTCATTTGTACATGAAAATGCTTCTGTAATTTTGGACGTTGCACTTCAACTTCCCTTTTTCTAAAAAACAGAGCCTCAGTTTCTCTAGCTTTTCTTTTTAGCTAAAGCCTCATTACTGACATCATTTGTTCTAACTGTGTCCATGGCTTTGATCCCTTGATTTTAACTGCATCCTAACCAATATGATCGCAGGCGTGGAATGACCTCTTTGCTTTTGTACTTATTGGAGAGTAGATGCTGCTTGATAGCACTCTCCAA
Source organism: Hemiscyllium ocellatum (assembly GCF_020745735.1). Taxonomy (NCBI): domain Eukaryota; kingdom Metazoa; phylum Chordata; class Chondrichthyes; order Orectolobiformes; family Hemiscylliidae; genus Hemiscyllium; species Hemiscyllium ocellatum. The sequence continues at coordinate 97,249,318 of NC_083411.1, read as the reverse complement.
GACCACTCCCATTATCTTGCTGGAAATTAAGAACACATTGATGATATGGTAATTGGCAGCTCCGGGCCTATTCTCCCTATGGACAGGGTGTAAATATGTTAGGTAGATACCAGTATTGCTTATGCACCCTTCTCATTCAACCTGTTCATTGACAACTGTCAATGTGACATCGGTTATCTTAGTTTCTCTTCCTCCACCCCTCAACCATTCAAAACTATCTCCCTTTGAGCTAATTGCACTCCATGCTCTCAGGCACTATAGACATGTGGAGACTGCTTAAGGAACAGTTGTTGCAAGTGATGAATAAATATGTCCCTCTGAGACAGGCAAGAAGTGATAAGATAAAGTAACCTTGGATGACGAGAGCGGTGGAGCTTCTCGCCAAAAAGGAAAAAGGTAGCTTACATAAGGTGGAGGAAGCTAGGGTCAAGCTCAGCTCTACAGGATTACAGCAGGCGAGGAAGGAGCTTAAAAATGGTCTGAGGAGAGCCAGGAGGGGGTACGAGAAAGGCTTGGCAGAATGGATTAAGGAGAACACAAAGGCATTTTACACTTATGTGAGGAATAAGAGAATGGTCAAAGAAAGAGTAGGGCCGATCAAGGATCGCATAGGGAATTCGTGTGTGGAGTCTGAGGAGGTAGGAGAAACCCTAAACGAGTTTTTTGCTTCTGTCTTTACGAAAGAAACAAACTTTGTAGTGAATGAAACCTTTGAAGAGGAGGTGTGCATGCTGAAATGGATAGAGATAGAGGAAGCTGATGTGCTGAAAATTTTGTCAAACATTAAGATTGACAAGTTGCCAGGCCTGGACCAGATTTGTCCTCGGCTGCTTTGGGAAATGAGAAATGCAATTGCTTCGCCACTTGCGAAGATCTTTTCATCCTCGCTCTCCACTGGAGTCGTACCTGAGGACTGGAGAGAGGCAAATGTAATTCCTCTCTTCAAGAAAGGAAATAGGGAAATCCCCGGCAATTATAGACCAGTTAGTCTCACGTCTGTCATCTGTAAGGTGTTAGAAAGGATTCTGAGGGATAGGATTTATGATCATCTGGAAGAGCATGGCTTGATTAAATGCAGTCAACACGGCTTTGTGAGGGGCAGGTGATGCCTCACAAATCTTATTGAGTTCTTTGAGGATGTGACTAGAAAAGTTGCTGAGGGTCGAGCTGTGGATGTGGTGTATATGGACTTCAGCAAGGCATTTGATAAGGTTCCCCATGGTAGGCTCATTCAGAAGGTCAGGAGGAATGGGATACAGGGGAACACAGCTGTCTGGATACAGAATTGGCTGGCCAACAGAAGACAGCGAGTGGCAGTAGAAGGAAAATATTCTGCCTGGAAGTCAGTGGTGAGTGGTGTTCCACAGGGCTCTGTCCTTGGGCCTCTACTGTTTGTAATTTTTATTAATGACTTGGATGAGGGGATTGAAGGATGGGTCAGCAAGTTTGCAGATGACACAAAGATTGTTGGTGTCGTTGACAGTATAGAGGGCTGTTGTAGGCTGCAGCGGGACATTGACAGGATGCAGAGATGTGCAGAGAGGTGGCAGGTGGAGTTCAACCTGGCTAAATGCGAGGTGATGCATTTTGGAAGGTCGAATTTGAAAGCTGAGTACAGGATTAAGGATAGGATTCTTGGCAGTGTGGAGGAACAGAGGGATCTTGGGGTGCAAGTATATCGACCCCTTGAAATGGCCACACAAGTGGACAGGGTTGTTAAGAAAGCATATGGTGTTTTGGCTTTCATTAACAGTGGTATACTGAGTTTAAGAGTCGTGAGATCTTGTTGCAGCTCTATAAAACTTTGGTTAGACCGCACTTGGAATACTGTGTCCAGTTCTGGTCGCCCTATTATAGGAAAGATATGGATGCTTTGGAGAGGGTTCAGAGGAGGTTTACCAGGATGCTGCTTGGACTGTAGGGCTTATCTTATGAGGAGAGGTTGACTGAGCTCGGACTTTTTTCATTGGAGAAAAGGAGGAGGAGAGGGGACCTAATTGAGGTATACAAGATAATGAGAGGCATAGATAGAGTCGATAGCCAGAGACTATTTCCCAGGGCAGAAATGACTAACATGAGGGGTCATAGTTTTAAGCTGGTTGGAGGAAAGTATAGAGGGGATGTCAGAGGCGGGTTCTTTACACAGAGAGTTGTGAGAACATGGAATGCGTTGCCAGCAGCAATTGTGGAGGCAGGGTCACTGGGGACATTTAAGAGACTCCTGGACATGAATGTGGTCACAGAAATTTGAGGGTTCATACATGAGGATCAGTGGTTGGCACAACATCGTGGGCTGAAGGGCCTGTTCTGTACTGTACTGTTCTATGTTCTAGGTACAACCCTGACTTTGTACTCAAATGTCCTAACAAGAGTGGTGCTGTTGTTGTTTGGCGTACTAACTCCTACATTGCAGAAGTAAAAACAATGACTGCAGATGCTGGAAACCAGATTCTGGATCAGTGGTGCTGGAAGAGCACTGCAGCTCCAGTGGCCTAATGGATAAGGCACTGGCTTCCTAAACCAGGGGTTCTGGGTTCATGTCCCATCTGGGGTGTCTGACTCTTCCTTGTCTGTCTTTATGAGGAAAGGCTGAGGCACTTGGGGCTGTTCTCATTGGAGAAGAGAAGGTTTAGGGGAGATCTGATAGAAGTGTATAAGATGATTAGGGGTTTAGATAGGGTAGATACTAAGAACCTTTTACCGCTAATGGAGTCAGGTGTTACTAGGGGACATAGCTTTAAATTAAGGGGTGGTAGGTATAGGACAGATGTTAGGGGTAGATTCTTCACACAGCGGGTTGTGAGTTCATGGAATGCCCTGCCTGTATCAGTGGTGAACTCTCCTTCTTTATGGTCATTTAAGCGGGCACTGGATAGGCATTTGGAAGTTATTGGGCTAGTATAGGTTAGGTAGGATTCGGTCGGCGCAACATCGAGGGCCGAAGGGCCTGTACTGTGCTGTATCGTTCTGTGTTCAGTTCAGGCAGCATCCAATGAGCAGCGAAATCAACAATTTGGGCAAAAGCCCTTCATCAGGAATAAAGGCAGTGAGCCTGAAGGGTGGAGAGATAAGCTAGAGGAGGGTGGGGGTGGGGAGAAAGTGGCATAGAGTACAATGGGTGAGCGGGGGAGGGGATGAAGGTGATAGGTCAGGGAGGAGAGGGTGGAGTGGATAGGTGGAAAAAGAGCTAGACAGGTAGGACAAGTCCGGGCAAGTCATGGGGACAGTGCTGAGCTGGAAATTTGGGACTAGGGTGAGGTGGGGGAAGGGGAAATGAGGAAACTGTTGAAGTCCACATTGATGCCCTGGGGTTGAAGTGTTCCGAGGTGGAAGATGAGGCGTTCTTCCTCCAGACGTCTGGTGGTGGGGAAGCAGTGGTGAAGGAGGCCCAGGACCTCCATGTCCTCGGCAGAGTGGGAGGGGGAGTTGAAATGTTGGGCCACAGGGCAGTGGGGTTGATTGGTGCGGGTGTCCCGGAGATGTTCCCTAAAGCGCTCTGCTAGGAGGCGTCCAGTCTCCCCAATGTAGAGGAGACCGCATCGGGAGCAACGGATACAATAAATGATATTAGTGGATGTGCAGGTAAAACTTTAATGGATGTGGAAGGCTCCTTTAGGGCCTTGGATAGAGGTGAGGGAGGAGGAGTGGGCACAGGTTTTACAGTTCCTGCGGTGGCAGGGGAAAGTGCCAGGGTGGGAGGGTGGGTTGTAGGGGGGCGTGGACCTGACCAGGTAGTCACGGAGGGAATGGTCTTTGCGGAAGGCAGAAAGGGGTGGGGAGTGAAATATATCCCTGGTGATGGGGTCTTTTTGGAAGTGGTGGAAATGTCGGTGGATGATTTGGTTTATGCGAAGGTTTGTAGGGTGGAAGGTGAGCACCAGGGGCTTTCTGTCCTTGTTATGGCTGGAGGGATGGGGTCTGAGGGCGGAGGTGCAGGATGTGGACGAGATGCGTTGGAGGACATCTTTAACACGTGGGAAGGGAAATTGCCGTCTCTAAAGAAGGAGGCCATCTGGTGTGTTCTATGGTGGAACTGGTCCTCCTGGGAGCAGATACGATGGAGGCAGAGGAATTGGGAATACGGGATGGCATTTTTGCAAGAGGTAGGGTGGGAAGAGGTGTAATCCAGTAGCTGTGGGAGTCGGTGGGTTTGTAAAAAATGTCAGTGTCAAGTCGGTCATCATTAATGGAGATGGAGAGGTCCAGGAAGGGGAGGGAGGTGTCAGAGATGGTCCAAGTAAATTTAAGGTCAGGGTGGAATGTGTTGGTGAAGTTGATGAATTGGATATCCATGGTGAAGATGAGGCATTGGGGGCCGGGGAAACGGAAGTCTTGGAGGAGGTGGAGGGCGTGGGTGGTGTCTCGAATGTACGTAGGGAGATCCTAGACTAGTGGGGATAGGACAGCGTCGAGGTAGGTAGAGATGAGTTCAGTGGGGCAGGAGCATGCTGAGACAATGGGTCGACCAGGGTGGTCAGGCTTGTGGATCTTGGGAAGGAGGTAGAACCGGGCAGTGCGGAGTTTCTGGACAATGAGATTGGAAGCTGTGGGTGGGAGATCTCCTGAGATGATGAGGTTCTGTATGGTCTGGGAGATGATGGTTTGGTGATGGGGGGTGGGGCCATGGTCGAGGGGGCAGGAGGAAGAGGTGTCCTCGAGTTGGCGTTTAGATTCAGCGGTGTAGAGGTCAGTGCGCCAGACTACCACTGCGCCCCTTTATCCGCTGGCTTAATGGTGAGGTTGGGATTGGAGCAGAGGGATTGGAGGGCTGCGCGTTGTGAAGGTGAGAGGTTGGCTTCCTTAGAGACCACAATTTCCCTTCCCATGTGGTTAAAGATGCCCTCCAATGCATCTCGTCCACATCCCGCACCTCCGCCCTCAGACCCCACCCCTCCAACCGTAACAAGGACAGAACACCCCTGGTGCTCACCTTCCACCCTGCCAACCTTTGCATAAACCAAATCATTCGCCGACATTTCCGCCACCTCCAAAAAGACCCCATCACCAGGGATATATTTCCCTCCCCACCCCTTTTTGCCTTCCGCAAAGACTGTTCCCTCCGTGACTACCTGGTCAGGTCCATGCCCCCCTACAACCCACTCTCCCATCCTGGCACTTTCCCCTGCCACCGCAGGAATTGTAAAACCTGTAAGACCACACCTCCTCCCTCACCTCTATCCAAGGCCCTAAAGGAGTCTTCCACATCCATCAAAGTTTTACCTGCACATCCACTAATATCATTTATTGTATCCATTGCTCCGGATGCGGTCTCCTCTACATTGGAGAGACTGGGCGCCTCCTAGCAGAGCGCTTTAGGGAACATCTCCGGGACACCTGCACCAATCAACCACACCGCCCCGTGGCCCAACATTTCAACTCCCCCTCCCACTCTGCTGAGGACATGGAGGTCCTGGGCCTCCTTCACCACCGCTCCCTCACCACCAGACGCCTGGAGGAAGAACGCCTCATCTTCCGCCTCGGAACACTTCAACCCCAGGGCATCAATGTGGACTTCAACAGTTTCCTCATTTTCCCTTCCCCCACCTCACCCTAGTCCCAAATTTCCAGCTCAGCACTGTCCCCATGACTTGTCTGGACTTGTCCTACCTGTCTAGCTCCTTTTCCACATATCCACTCCACCCTCTCCTCCCTGACCTATCACCTTCATCCCCTCCCCCACTCACCTATCGTACTCTATGCTATTTTCTCCTCACCCCCACCCTGCTCTAGCTTATCTCTCCACGCTTCAGGCTCACTGCCTTTATTCCTGATGAAGGGCTTTTGTCCAAAACGTCGATTTCCCTACATTGCAGAGGTCAAGTGCCATCTCTTAGACACCTCCTCCTATCTCCCCCGGACCATGACACCACCTAAAGCATCAGGTCATTGTGTTCACAATGGTCACTAATCTCACTTCATCCAGTGATTTCCTCCCAACTGCCTCCAAGTTCATAGTCTTCCAACTCCGGACAGTCTGCTTCTAACTCCTTCCCAAATGCCACAAGAAAGACTTCCTGGGTAGGTGCATTGTTTCTGCCTGCTCCTACCCTATGAATTCATCTCTTCCTACCTCGACTTGGACTTTTTTCTCCCGTTGTCCAGCCCCTTCCCATTTACATCCAAAATTTTACGTCAGTTTCATTATTTCCAGTTCACGGACTCCAGTCACTTCCTCTTCACCATGGCAATGCAATCTATTTATACGTCCATCTCCCATCAGGGTTCTCCATGTCTTTCTGGAGAAAAGGCCTGAAATGTCTCCTCCACCAGCACCCTCCTCTGCTTGGCTGATCTAGTCCTCGTTTTGAATAACTTCTCCTTTAACTCCTCTGACTTTGTTCAGATCAAAGGCACAGCCGTCGGTATCCACATGGGCACCAGTTATGCTGTCTTTGTAGGGTATGTGGAACATTCCTTGTTGCAGTTTTATTCTGGCCCCCACCCTCAACTCTTTCTCCTGCACATCAATGACATCATTCATGCTGCTTCCCTCTCTCATCTTGAATTGGAAAATTGATCAATTTCACTTTCAATTTCCACCCCACTCTCACCTTCACCTGGTCCATCTCTGACTCCGCCTTTCCCTTTCTGAACATCTCTGTTTCCATTTCTTGAGAAAGCTGGCCACCAATGTCCACTATAAACCCAATGACCCCTGCAGTTATCTGTACTATATATCCTGTAAGACTTTACTCCATTATCCTACTTCCTTTGTCTCTTTTCCATCTACTCTGATGCTGCCAGCTTCCACAAAAGGCCTTCCAAAGCATCCATATTTTTCCTCACTCAAGGATTTCCCATCACCATGATCGATAGAGACCTCAACCATGTCTGACCCCTTCTTCCCATTCCATAACAGTGAAAGGGTCCCCTGGTCCCATCCCACCAACATCCAGAGCCATTTCTGCCAGATCCAGTGATATGCCACCACCAGACACTATTCCCCTCCCTTCTTTTTTCAGCCTTCCACAGAGACCATTCCCTATGGGAAACTTTGGTTTTTTTTCCTCCTTCACTCCTAACTCATCCCCGCACCCACGTGTCATCTTCCCCTGAAATCACAGAAGGTATAACACCTGCCTGTTTACTTCCGCCCTCCTCATTATCCAAGGATCCAGTCATACTTTCCAGGTGAAGCAGTGATTTACCTAAACTTCACTCAATCTAGGCTACTGTATTCACTGCTTACAGTGTGGTCTCCTCTACACTGGGAAAGTGAAGTGCAGACTGGGTGATTACTTTGCAGAACACCTACATTCTGTCCATACAAAAATGACCTTGAGCTTCCAGTTGCCTGCCACTTCAACACACCCTGGTCAACATCTCTGTCTCAGGCTTGCAGCCGTGCTCTAATAAAGCTCAGCACAAGCTGGAAGAACAAGTCCTCATTTTTCACCGGGGATCCTGCAACTTTCTGGATTCAATATCAAAATGAATAATTTTTAGAACCTAAGTACCTTTTCCCATGTCCTAACCCCACACACCAGGCCTTGTTATTACTACCATAACCAAACCATTGTCGGTCTCTAATGGTCCCCAATAGCAGCTACTGTTTCTCTCAGTCTGATCTTTACCCATTCCTTTAACTGCCCAAATGCTGTTCTCTCTCCCTGGGCACGATCTTTACCTACTGTTTACTCCTCCCCCACCCCATCTTCAGTGTATACACAAACCATTTCCTAGCTACAATCAGTTCTGGGCCCAAAGCATTAACATTGTTTTCTTTTCATCGATGCTGCCAAACCTATTGAGTTTCTCAGCAACTTCTGATTGCTTCAAAGCTGTCCTAGTTTTCCTCATTCTGATTCTCCATTATTCCTCTCCATATTCCCCATTTTATTTTGTCTCCTCTACTATAGTCTCCTCTTTATCCTTATAGTCCCTTCCTGTTCCTATTACTTCTTTCTCTCTTCTCCATAGTTCCTGTTTGCAACTCTCCCCTCTTCTGATTCACTCTTCTGAGCTTTGTTGTTCACAAGTTGATTGCACACTTCCTACTTTACACAAGTGACAACAATTTGGAATTACTGTATTGACTGTAAAGATTTTTGGGACATTCGGTTGAATGAAAGAAACTACTGCCCTTTCTTTTGAAAATTACACAATCTTCTTCTTTTCCTTTGCCTCTCTTCCCTATCATTTCAGTCCCCCTCTCCCTGCCCCACCTCTGTCTCTTCTTTTCCTTGCCTTACTTCCTTCCCTTCTCATGCTGCAACTGGGGCCACTGTCAGCCAATCCACACCCATGTCTTCTCCCTCACAGGCTTTGACTACCTGTTGGCCAGTTGAATTTTCTGACATTTAGAGCTATAGCTAGGCACTGATTTAGTGCTCATAGCTCAAAAGCAGAATAGATATGCCTTAACCCCCTGGCACCCCCTGGCAACAGGTGAATTCCTCCTGCTGCCTCTGTCCTGCTACATGTTAAAAATTAGTTCTTTCATTTCTTCCAATAAAGCAAGAAGACAGGAATTAGTCTATTGTTAGCCGTTAGCTAAAAATCGATCACTAACTGACTGTGAAAGTGAAGACTTATGAGATAGACAGATCATGGAGTTAACAGATAAAAGCATTATATCCCACTTCATAATTGGTAATCCTCTCAGGTTTAGATTACTGCACCAGTTAACTCTGTAGCAAGAATATTTGAAATTATTGCTAACCTTGCTATTCTATTCCAAGCAATTTGCATACTTATATGAGCAGAATTAGATTGTGAACATTTAATGACAATATCACGGCTAGAATTTTGACTCTATCCTGATTAACATGTTAATGGAGATCAGTATTGTTTTACATCACAGACTCTTCAGATCACAGTAAAAGGGATGGATCACTTGCAGAAAAGCACTTACCTACAAACACAGAAACAAAGAGGTAATCCTATACCTATCCAACTCATTGTTTAGACTGCAGATAAAATAAAGAGAATATGGCTATGGATAAGGACAGAACAAATAATGCAAGTGATGAAGCTTTAGCTATAAAGATGGACTCAAGTTATTTGCATAATATAGAATATGCCAGAAATGGAGAATTACAATGCACTAAAATTAAGATTAAAACAATCCTTTATAGCATCGCAACTAAAGCTCCCAAAAAATAAAGAACAGTTTTTTAAAAAGTATATATTGTTGGGCAATTTTCCCACTATAGGGAGGGAGAAATAATTAAGGAATTTATACAAAAGCAATACAGTGACATGATAGTATTTTTACCATTTACAACAGAGATGATATGTAAATAAATGCTTACCTGTAACTGTGCAAGATGTTCTGTTAAAGTGCATGTCAGGTAGCATCCAATGTCAAAGAACAAGGCAAGATTATCAGCAAATAAGAAATGAAAAATCATACGCAGTACAAGGCAAATTGTTCCTAGGTAGCCTTTAGGTCATTTGCCTCCTTTATCTTCAACTGCTATTATCCAGTTTCCTGCTGCATCTCTTATTCATTGACTCACTTCTTATACTTCAATGCACAATAGTAATTATAAAAACAATGTAATTTAGAAGTTATTTTTACTTAAGTAGAAGACAATGCTTTATATCAATTTGAGCATGTAAATTAAGTAATTAGTATCTGACGTTGCATCAATTAGGTAATTGGTTTGAGGCTAGCTGCCCAAGGCACAACACAGAAGTTGCATTAATAGAAATTACAGAACTTTGTTATTTAAAGCTAGTTTCCTTTCACTCAATGTTAGTTACAAAGAATATTATAACTAGTACACATAATAAAATCTTCCAAATTGTTAGCTACATGCTGTTGTTGTGTCTCCCAGAACCATCTGGGGTGTCATGGGTAGATTTGCTGCTACTCATCTTTTCTTATTGATATCAGCAATTTCAACAACTACCAAGATAAGAAACACGTCAATACAACTCTTCTTGAGAAAACAGAATCAATCATGATAAACAGAATAGGTTTCTTACACACTACTTAAAAGCTAGTTACATTACAACTGAGTTACATGTTAATCTGTTGAGAAACATCAAACTAAGCTGAAGACCAAGTGCACCTTACTGTTAGACACATTGATTTAGCACTAGAACAACTACTTAGCGAACAGACAAACACACTGGCTAACTCCTCCTGGGATTACTGTTTTATATCCTGATGACAGAAGCTTACCTTGTGAGGTCAGTTAACCCTTTCAGGCACTAATTGTCTTATATTACAGGAACAAATTGAAAACCTGAATTTCACACATTACCAGTACGTCTCCTGAGTACATATTTGGTTATCAGCTCCTTTTGAAGCTGTCAGCTATTTCATTTCAGAGAATTGTCCTAAAGTATTATAAATTACTCAAAAAGAGTAAATTGTAGAAATTGGTAGGCATTGCACCCACTGTTTAAGCATGATAGGTGCACAAAGCTCATCACCCTCACCAACCAATCGGTTGTTCCACTTGTTCCTCATTTGGATGTTCTCAGTGGATGCTTAAAATATGAATTGGATCTTGAAGATATTGTAAGTAGAGGACTGAATGATTGTTGAAGGTCTGTCCAACAATTTTTTTTTTGCTGACCGGCCAGATAAGCACTGAGCCGGGGCCGTGAATTTTCAGCATTTATGTTAAAACAATATACACAGATATCCTATAATTCCCCAAGGGATTCTATAATCAAGAAGCTAAGGAGCTGGAACGCCAACAGTTTACAATGCAAGAAAAAATAGTGAAAGAATCGATACATTTATAAAAGGGATGATGATTGAAGTGATTTGTTCCTTGGCAGGTCAAAGGATTTTCCCAAAAGCTACTGACTTGATTGATTCTTTGGCTACTTACTGATCAGTATCGATCACATTAAATCTCAAATGCTGGTCCAGAAAGCAGCTGAACATGGGGCAGAATCATGACCAGGATCTTACTCAGTGAGGAATCATTGATCCTTCCTATTACAACCTTGCTGATTATTTTACCAAAGCCCAGATTTACATTATTAAAGAGGAGAATATATAGCAATTGGATTAACATTGATGTCTGCAGCACACCATGACAAACTAGTTTCTGCCTACAAAGGTTCAGCTGCTTATTAATCCAGTGTAGTTACCGCTCAGTAATCTCACATGAGACTATCTTTTTGTAGAGATTTTATGTTGTAAAGTTTTCTGATAATCCAAGTACACCAGGATGAACTATTTTTGTGGAGAAGCGGGTGGGGGAAGGAGGGGAGATTAAATTGGACAAACTCCAAACCTGACAAATGTGCCTGCTATCTTCTCACCTCGGGGCGGCTTGGGTAAAAGGATGGAGGGGGAATAGAATCGAGTCCATTACCTCAGGAGATAGGCCTAAAGAAGCAAGGGCACAGACGGATAACAAGGTTGGCAGATTGCGATGCATGCCTCTATTCCACATCAGAGAAAGACTGGGCTTTAGTGATGAATGTCAGGCCCTCAAACCTTTACTCCCGACTCCCTAAAAGACCCTACATGCCTTCATGGCCACTTCTATGTTCTGTCAGATCCTGAGTAGTGGTGGGTCATTTTGCATGATTTAACATTTCATGTTACCTCAATTTTATGCAAGTTTTCCCAGGTAGTGGAGACAAACTAGATGGTGCCAATTCCTGGCACAAAAGTCAGAGCAGTTACTTGGCAGCTGCAGCTTGCCAGCATCTTCTCTGGCCTTCCATAATGCAGGCCGATATTGACATTTTGGATCATGCTCCACTGGCAGAGTCTGTCTACATTGAGTTTGACCTCACCACGTCAGCATGGCAAATGCATATTATACAGTCTACCAATTCAGTATTGCACCTTCGGGTACACTGACACCTTACATTGCAATACTGTTGCCAGACTACTTTGTACACAGGGACAAGGCCAATCTCATGCATCAGATCAGAGTTATTCTAAATTTCATTGCCTGCTTTCTCAATGCTCACTCACTTGCAGTCCCTTGAATGCGTACAATACTGCCTTGCTGTGCCTTGCAGCACATTTTCATTTCAGCCAGAATTTACAGGCTTACAGTATTTCAATTTCTCAATTTCAAGTCTATATTGACACAGTTACCAGAACCTGATTGCGCCAAGCAGTCAACTGACTTTGACCAAGCCCTTGGACTGATATTGGACACTACCTGTGACTAACTGTGGCGGAACACCCTCATTGACCAAAGTATTTCTGTCTTGCTTTGCCTTTTAACATAGCCAGAAAACTAGGCAGCTTGTTATATTTGTCAGCACTGAAAAGACAAGGGGACAAACATGTTGCTCCATAGCTTTGTACTACATTAATGTCACACCTCCTGCATGTTCCAGCAGTTTACATAGTAATCTTTCATGTCTGAAAGTCTAAGCGGTTTATGGTCAATGAGGGTTTTCCACAACAGTCAATCAAATGTAGTGTCTAATTTCAGTCCAAGAGCTTGGCCAGAGTCAGTTGACTGCTTGGTGCAATTGGGTTCTTGGCATTTGGGTCAATATATAATTGAAAATGGGCCATTGTCAGTCCTGCAAGTTGAGTCTGTCCAACCAGGTTAAAGATGACTGGGGTGTTGATAAGGGAGTTGTGCAAAAATCACTCAAGGATCTAGTCTATTGTCAGTGGTAGGATTCCTGATGCCAGTCTTCAGTGCCAGTACCCTGGGGTGTTTCTTCTTTGGTCAGCTGCTGTGACAGGTCAGTAATGTGCTGACTAGAATGTGGTGCTAAATCTAATCTTGCTGAAATCCCTACCAAGGTGAAAGTCTTGGAGTTGGTAAAGTGTTCAGGAGCCAATCTTACTGATGCATCTTCTGCAGGATGCATGGCTTCTTCCTCAGAGTCTAGATTAGAGTGGTGCTGGAAAAGCACAACAAGTCAGGCAGCATCCGAGGAGCAGGAAAATCAATGTTTTGGGCAAAAACCCTTCATCAGGACTGAAAGCCTATCAAGGAATAACTGATAACCTAAGGAATGCTGCCTTGCGGGATTAGGCTGTTTGGATCACACTGCTGTCTCAGGAGAGAAGAGACAGAGGTGAAAACTTGAACATCATTTAACATGTTGTGGTGACAATAGAGAAGCAGTGCCACACATTACATTAACAAGTATCATTCATCCCACACAAGTGTCAGTCAATATCCATCTCCAACAAGATACAATTAAAAATCATCCTGTAACATTCGGTGGTAATACCATCAACATCTGGGGGTGGGGATTTAGCCGTTGATCAGAAACTGAACTGGATTAGCTATATAAATAATGTGGCTAAAAGACTAGGAAATTTGTGATGAATAATTCATCACCTGACTCTCCAAAGACTACCCTCCATTTACAGGCATGAGTTAGGATTATGACATGCTTTGACAATTGGCATCTGCAAGTCCTGGTGAATGGGATGGTAGAGAGGACAGAATATTCCCTGCATACCTGGATGAGTGCAGCTTCAACAACACTCAATGGGCTTGACAACATCCAGAACAAAACTCACTTGATAGGCAGCACATGCAGATATTCTAACCCTAGTTACTGCATGTTCATCTAGACTGTGGATAATGTAATGATCATGTAGCAACTTTAGATAAGCTGACAGGATCTGGGTTTCTGGTATCCTCTGGAAGTTTCAACAGAGAAGACTTCTCTCTACCGTCCCATTTTGCCTCTCTTGCATTTTGTTTTCGCAGTTATTGAGTCAAAAGAAGCATGAAGGACAATCCCTGGCTTGAAACATTTGAAATAGTGCTCTTTCAGGATTGAAATATGGCACTGACCGCATGGATGCTGTAAGGTCCTAGTATTGACAAGAACATCCACCACTCTGTACAAGATTGCATGAGAGTGGACGTATATGCATACCCAATGAGGTGAGCAGTGTAGAATTGCCTCACCAAAACTGACCTTAGCCAAAGTTAGAGAAAATTTGGCCCCAAGTGGTCAATCTATTGTTGAGAACAAATATTTATTTCACTAACTACATCAAATACAAATAATCCTTTAACAACCTCTTAAGGCTGTTAATCAAACATGAACATAAGTCACTGCTTTGGTAAGTAGCATGGTAGCCTTTGAAACTTTAGATCAGCATTCATAATGATTTCAGTCATAATCAACAGTTGTGGCTCACAAACAAGCCTATTGAAATTGGAAAACCAGATGGTGATTTTGTTTTCCAAGGCTATACCAGATCATCTATAAATCAGTATACTCCAGCACCAGGTGTCTATTTTCTACTCTACACTAAAGAATGTAACTGTTGTTTTAATGTAAATAGCTTGGCATTTAAAGCATTTCAAATTGAGATATTTTGATTTCCCAAGCAGTTCTTCAATTTCAAGGCATTATAATAATTGGTGGACTTAATGATAAAGTACTGTATTTTATCTCCGCACTTTCACAACACTGGTGAAACACTGCTTAGTATTGCTTTAGTTATGGACCAGGCCAGACCCACTCAAAATATTTTAAGAAGGGAACCCAGACCTTATCTGTTTTAGTTGTTTGAGGTAGATGCAGTGTGGATATTCCAGGAGTGATACAGCTTTCTTTGGCCAGCAGCTTCGAACAGACTGCCTGCTAAAACCAAACCAAACCAGGAGAAAACCCTGAAATGGGAGAACTGGCCATTCTTTTTATAATTGTACAAGTGTTTTTTTTAAAAAAAACTAAAAGCCTTTTCCCTGATTGTTGCTTTAGGCAATATGTATTAGCCATTAGCAAAGTCCCTAATCCCTGAAAAATCAGAAATGCTGCCTTTTACAACTGGACAATTGGATAAATTGAAAAAAACCAAGAACAACATAGCCTTGTTAAAGAAGCAGCATCGTCACTTTGCAGAGCCTTACAATCAATTGGTAAAAACACATTTTATGTTCTGAAGAAGGGTCACTAGACTCAAAATATTAACTCTGATTTCTCTGCACAGGTGCTGTCCCTCCTGCTGAGTTTTTCCAGCTATTTCCACTTTTGTTTCTAAGTTATAATTGTAAATCAAACTACTGAACCTGACAGAGAGATGCTTTTTGAATTTCAAAGGCTCTCAGTGAAGGAATTCCAGGAGATACTTCGACTTGCTTCCTACTTTGGATTGCAGCTGTCCTTTGGTTCACAACTTCTTTGAGATGTCATGGACTACATCCCAACAGAAGGAACCTAAGTCCAGAACGGTTGGGGAGAAGAGGGTTGTAACTTCCTACCCCTTGTAGTACAGCCCACAAGGATGGGGTAGCACTCCATACCGTTGGCTACACCAGAGAAGATTGCTGGAAATGTGACTCCAGATGTGAATTTTTAATGGCCTTCTCTCTTGGCCTGTTGAAAATCTGGGCCCAGCTCGGTCAGCTATCCTTAAAGAGCAACACAGTTATCTTCTTCAAAAAACATAATCAAATTATTAAGGCATGACTGTGTTATCCGGAAATTATATTGATTGTTTTGAATAGCATAATATCTATGTGGACAATCATTAAGAAGCATCTCATGATCTCTTCCAATAGCTTCCCTTTGATTGAAGTCAAATCAATGTCAGGTTTTTGAAAATTTGAGCTACATGTGCGTCTTTCTAGTTATGGGGAAAAACTCCCTGACTCTAGTGAGCCGTGAGAAATATGGCCAGACAGGATTGTGAAACATCTACCTAATATTTTATATACACTAAAGTGAATGTTGGAAACTGATGTTATATAATCTCTATGTGAAAATGCATGAGAAACATTCCCATCTCTTTCTTTGGCTTCACACCATTTCCTATAGCAAGGCCACAAGAAAGACTGGCAATAAAGTAAACAGCTTATGAGGCTTTGGTTTTTTTATATAAGTTGGAGCAACAGAAGCAGCACGAAAGGGTGGAGTCAAGCTCTCACAGGACCAGTGTGTTTTAGTTTAGCTTTTAGTGGTTGTTGGGGCTTTGCAGCTGTTATACACCTGTCCTTGTTACAACAAAATGCTTGAGTTCTTTCTCTCTGCTAGAATTTTCTCTTGATGTTACTTCCTTCTGGACTGGAGAAACTTTGTGTGTGAGACTATTTATTTTACAGAATTTGCCTTTTTCAGGGATGTGCTTACAGAATGTTTCTATCTTGGAACAGTTGCTATTTAGTAGTTAAATAATCTATTATTCTGTTAAGTTTTCAATAGAGTTAAGATTATATTGATTTCTCTTTCTGTTGTTTGTATTTTAACTGTAAAGTGTGTTTTGCTTAAAACCAAATAATGTAACCAATCAAATTAAATCCAGAACACAGCACCTGACACTTGCATTTAAATAAGGTAGAAGTTAGGGTCTAGGCTATCTCTTTCATATATTTGAAGGGGTTTGGCCTGATTCATAACAAAGTGAGTGCTAAAATCTAGTCATGGCAGCAACAGTAAGTGGAAGCTATTAACTGAAAAGGTGACTGCAGCATGGCAATTGTGACAAGTCTTTTTCATATCTGTATTCTTAACTACAAATGCCAGCTCCGATTAGAAATCTGATACTACAAGCCTTCAGTTTTTAAAGGGAACATCATACAGGAAAGAGTAGAAAGGCCAACCAAAAAACATAGAAAAGCAGTACACTGCAATACAAATCCTTACACTGGCATTTTGAAGGGCAAAGTGCTATAAAGTAAATAATATAACCATAGAGTCAGATTCCATGGTATTTCATCAGAAATTGTTATTGAAAGAAAACATTGATCTTTGCTTTGTGGATGAGTGTATAACTGACAAAGAACATCAGGCAGTTAAACTCCACAGAAGCGCACAGAAGGGTTAAGAAGAATAAAATTCTGCAATAGTTCTGATGATGGTTGCAAAGATTCTGACAACAAGTTTTAGATGTCTTAAGATCAATTTCAGGTTTAAGTTAATTTCAGGGTGCACTGGCTTGAGATCATGTCACAGTGACAATATTCAGGTAAAACTATTGATCAGTTCATACGCAGATGGTGATGCAAAAGGTACAGCATGTGATTTTGCCAAATTTAACTTAGTCAAAAGGCTTATGGAATTGCCTCTATATCCATCAAATCATTCTGAAAATCATCTCTGGACAAACCCAAAGAATATCCCATCTACTGGAAAACATATGCAAGTCCAAAGCAATTACAACAGTATAGTAGCATCTGCAAGTGTTAGACTTTGGAATAACTATCATGGCTGGCAACATTTTCGCTGGAACAAACAAGTAGTTTGTTTCACCCACCAAGTATCCAACATTTTGTCACATACACAAGTTGCATTCCAGAAGATGGTATTGATCTAAAATGTGCTGGAAGTCCCACACCCAGTGAAACCCAAAGTATAACACAATGTTCCACAGCAACAAGTGAAGAGGTGACCAGCAAGCAACAATGCCAAAGGATTTTCCAAAGTCTCACTGACAGCATGTAAACATGTCAAAGAAATTGCTGCAATATTACACCCCAGTCAGACATTGCATGTCTCTAATTTAACATACCACATGGATGCTGTCAGAAAAAAAACTGAAACATTTATTTCTATCCAAGAAATATATTCAAAAAGGAATCGATGACATACACTATGTGCCAAGGTTTACACTCGTGCAAATGCAAATATCATCCTTTTACACATTTTACATCAGATATACTCAGAAAAACTGCATTTATTGCAGTCCATACCTGTTAAGCTAACTGCTGAGAATTAGCCGGATATCATATTCATTTGCACGGTGGCACAGTGGTTAGCACTGCTGTCTCACAGCGCCTGAGACCC
This sequence comes from Hemiscyllium ocellatum, assembly GCF_020745735.1. NCBI lineage: Eukaryota > Metazoa > Chordata > Chondrichthyes > Orectolobiformes > Hemiscylliidae > Hemiscyllium > Hemiscyllium ocellatum. Next base: position 97,231,669 of record NC_083411.1, on the reverse strand, counting down.
GGGGTCAATTCCCACCTCAGACGACTGACTGTGTGGAGTTTGCACGTTCTCCCCGTGTCTGCGTGGGTTTCCTCCGGGTGCTCCGGTTTCCTCCCACAGTCCAAAGATGTGCGGGTCAGGCGAATTGGCCATGCTAAATTGCCTATAGTGTTAGGTAAGGGGCAAATGTAGGGGTATGCGTGGGTTGCGCTTCAGCGGGTTGGTGTGGACTTGTTGGGCCGAAGGGCCTGTTTCCACACTGCAAGTAATCTAATCTAATCTTATCAGACTTATATGCCAACATACCCATGGAATGGTCACCTGAAATGTTTTACATCATTGAAACAGATGCACTAGCTATCATTGATCTGCTGGTATGCACGATCTGATAGAGAAGAACTAGCTTAGCATCTGCAAGTGTGGGGCCCTGGAATAACTATAATAGTGGCCCTGGTGGAATGAGAAAAGTGAGTTGAAGGTAGGGCAGTGACAAAGCTGTACGGGTTTAACGATGTGTTTTGCATCATTGTTTACCGTGACCCTCATTCAGTGGGAGCACAGTTGAAAATTCAGTTCATGGTTTCTTAAAGTTTGCCAACAACCAATTTCCCATGTAGAAGAGGAGTCACATTGTCATTGTTCAGCCCAGTGTTATGATCTTTATTTCTACAAAAGTATGACAAATTATATAGCTTTTACTATATGTTCCTCTCCTTCCCTCAAGATCCTCAAGTCTGGCCAATATATCAATCTTCCCTTCAAGTGACATCTATTGAATAATTTCCCATTGAGTAATAACCATACTAAAAGCATCCTTAGTAGTTCTACAATTTCAACATTCACCTTCTCCACTAATCATCACCTCGCCTGAACACATTATTAGCTCCTTTCTTTGCATACTATATTTAATTCTTCATTTGTGAAAATCTTGCTTTTGTTTCTTTTTGATGGTTTTTCTGATATCTTCATTATGTGCATGGTTTACAAGCAATTTACATTCTCATGACTACAGATTAGATTAGATTACTGACAGTGTGGAAACAGGCCCTTCGGCCCAAAAGTCCACACCGACCCGCCGAAGAGCAAACCACCCATACCCCTACATTTACCCCTTCACCTAATTTAGCATGGCCAATTCACCTGACCTGCACATCGTTGGACTGTGGGAGGAAACCAGAGCACCCAGAGGAAACCCACGCTGACAAGGGGAGAATGTGCAAACTCCACATAGACAGTTGCCTGAGGTGGGAATTGAACCCGGGTCTCTGGTGCTGTGAGGCAGCAATGCTAATGATCTTCATCTATGCTAGAGATGACTTGTTCCTACTTTCATGTTAATATATAAAGTACAAATCTTTTATAAGGAATGAAGTGCATGTTCTAACATTTGCATTACAACAATCCGAGCTTTAAACCTTTCTCTTCACTGGGGCCAGTGAGAATGGTATACAGAAGAGGTTCAACTTTTAAAAAAATTACTTGCTGCCCCCAAAACCATTACTTTCCTGGCTTTTAACTCTTTTATTAACCCAAATCAATGATGATCATCCAAAGTCTAGATGGGCTACTCGTTAATATTTGAGTATCAGGAGCTTATAGATATAATCAGCTCTGTGACATGGAATTGACTAAACACAGGGTGATGTCCAACTTTTAACTGCTTGGTAGCAGATCAAGGAGGACATGACAACTGGTAAGTATTGAATGATCATCTCCTTTTAGAACTTCTTGTTGACCAGGAGAAGCAGGGAAGTTTCTGTCAGCTCCTCCCAAGAGTCACAGCCTCACAGGCAGTCAATCAGGCTGGTGTCAATCCTTATTTGAATGATGCCTTGACTTTAAAATTGGCCTTGATTGGATTGTTGCCTGCTACTGTGCTGCCCTAACCCTTCTTTCCTTCCTGTTAAATCCAACTTACTTATGAATACATAACATTAAATAACAGTGACCCAAAAAGGATCAAGCAAAAGAGGATGAAAAGCTCCTTGCTAAGCCAAGGTTCCAACATGGAATTGCAATGGTAATTGGGTGCAATAGTAATGAAAAAAAAACACAGTCAATGCATTTAAATTGCTAGAATGATAAACAAAGAGCTACAATAAAGCCTATTCAAAGCAAATCATCAACAAGTTCCAATTCTTCACTGGAACAAAAAAAAGTTAATCTTGTTTCATGTCAGCAACTAACAGCTACTCGGTTTAGCCATTTCTGTCCTTTTCATAAAAGCCAGTTGAGCCTAATATTGTCAAAGTATTAGAGATCATATGTTACAAAGCAATGGCAAGTTGGAAAAGGAAATGAAATGTGCAGACAGAAGACTTAATGAAAAGGTTAATGAATGAGGGCTGCCTAGCCAGTGAGGGTACATGTGAAAATATTAAAATATAGGATGTAAAAGAGAAATTAAAATTAAAATCCATGAATAACCAGGTTGGAATACAATAGAAATGCCAAGGGCAATTAACATAAGTTTATATTTAAGATGTTTGATCAGCAGGAAAATAAGCATATATTATCATTCTGAGTTATATCTGTCTTAAAAGGAAGGTTGATTTATTGAAATACCATGCATAGTATTTTGAAAAGGGAAAAGTCAATACACTTTCTCTTGGATTCTTCAGTGTTCAAGTACTTTATTCTTTCAAAATGCTTGTATAGGCCAGCCTGGAAGCAGCTATTGTGGGATGATTTATTTAGTAATACTAGCACTTTATCCTCTTGCATGTATTACTGAGGCATGGTTCCTCATCAGAAAATGTGATTCAATAACATTTCCAAAATATAAAGCACTGGAATAAGGGAAACAGTGAGAGAAGAGAGTCAGCCATTTTGTGCAGAAATCATTCATCATAGTAGCTGCACGTTTTGGAAAATCCATCATTCTCAGCCAAGTCAATGATACACCTCACATGGGTCAGTACAGTTAGCCACACAGATAACTGAAATGTTAACTTCTTCCAGTCACTAAATTCCTTTATTTATGGCTACAGTTACTAAATTGCATATTTTACAGATTAGGAAAGAAAAATGAAAGCCAATGATGTAAATTTTAATATCAGTATGCATGGAACTCGGTTTTCTTCAAAATCATAATAATGCAAGTATGAAATGACAACCTTAACATCTATCCCCTCATTAAAAATTTCAGTCAACATTTATCCCTCAATGCTGTGTAAAATTCATTAAAATATTTTTCTTCTCTTCTACCTTTTCTTTCCTTTCACATTTTCATTTTGTTTGGTTATCTCTTTTAAGTAGTCTTGTACATTTGACCATGTCTAATCCTCTTTCATTTGCATTTCTCACCTTATTTTGACCGTGATCCATTTCTAAGAGAAGCCCAGTATAAGTGAGCCTTTGCACAATATAACCTCAGAAGCTGGGTTCAATATGATCTTTGTAATATGCTTTTACCTTGCTGGCAGTCTTCCTTGGTCAATGGTATAATGTTAGCACAATGCCACTTTTCTACAATAATTATTTATGTGTATACACATTCAGGCCATTTTCTTGCTGCAGTATTGTTGATAGGACTGATTACATCTGTCTGTCGGTGTAGGACAAAAGCTTGGGACAAATAAGTTTGAGATAGTTGGCCTGCTCGTCTTCTGTCAAATCTTATGTGACTCACTAGATTGTGAAACTCCAAGATTATTTCAGATAGCAAGTTCAACACAAGAACAAGAGCTAAAAGGTACAGCTAAGTATCTTGCATTAGCATGTCAAAAAACTAATTTTAGCTCTGACACTTTGATGTTGTTTTTCGCCAGGGTTAATGTCAATGATTTTCATCTGTAAGTTCCCAGCAGAATGGAGAATCGACTTTTATCCCCAGTGTAAAATCCCTTTTTTAAAAAGCCAATGAATTATATTTACTTTGGCAGCTTTTCCCAAGTGGGTTGAAATTTTCTTGCATTCTTGGGGCTAAATATTGAAACGTTTTATTCTACTTGATTCCATACATTTGTCTTCTCACAATCTTCAGTGGAATGATCTGGACGTTTCTGTATAATTTAGAAATATCAGATGGTCAACTACAAAAGTAATATACTGAACCATACAGAAGAAACCCATTAAAGTGCAAAGGTAAAAGAATGGTTGAGAGGTAAATCTAGTAGCGAAACTACTACACTTCCAATAAACATAACTTCAACATTTAGTCATCCAGTCTTCCTCTACACTAGCCAATCAATGTTTTTTCCTTCACTCAGTTTCAAACTTGAAAGTGTAATCTTCCATCTTGTTACTCCTAGGAACATCAGTCCCCACTTGAAAGTAAAACTATCGTGCAGCATTTTCTCATTGAGAGAAAAGCTCAGGGCAGATCTTAATCATGTACACAAAAAGCTATGTAAAAGGTGATATCATGATCACATGATGATAGAGAAACTCTGAAGAGATGATCAACAGTCCAGACTTTGTGCTGAGCCAGATTCTATGTAGTTAGTATAACATAAATAAAATTACTTTGAAAAGTCCTTAGATTTCAGTAACATCTCTTTCACTCAGTAATGCACCTTAAAGACTCTCTAAGACACTGCACAACTACAACAGATGGTAGCACTAGTCAGAACTCAATAGTAAGTTAGACCAGAGGGTGAAACTCAATGGTGATTGGACAAAGCAGAAAGTAAAGTTCTAAACACAGCCCCAACGACTGGTGAAAGGGCAGCATTAGCAGAAATGTTCTACCAAATATAAGAATAGATTGGACCATACTGATTTCATGTGGAGGGTCAATACTAAGCAGCACATTGGGAAAACTGGCACACTGATTTACTCATTATAGAAAAGTTTCAAGTTTGGCAGTGAAAATGAATGAAGATCAAATCAAAAGCCTGGCAATACACTGTCAGCTGAATTAATGGTGACAACTTAGCAAGACAGAAGGTGAATGAAGAGACAGTCCAATGGAAGTTATTAGAGGCTTCAAAACATACTTTTGTGTTTAGCATAATATCAATTTTGAATGAACAAAATGAAATGACACAAAAGCCAGAAGAAGGCATGCACTCATCTATTAATGACCATGACCTTTTTGGCAAGATGCTGGAAATGTGGGACAACTTGACCAAAGATAGGACTGTGGTTGGTGTTTCAGAGGAAACACTTTCAGAGGACCAACAGTTTACGGAAGATCTAACTTTGACTAAAATGGTGGAACCGATTAGACAGGCCATAGGACAAAAACAAGAGTTGTTAATTAGAGAGAAGCAGGTGTCCCATTGAAATTGTTATTTGATGCCAAACAATACTTTAAGTGCAAAACTGAGAACTCATTGAGGCAGAAGCCAGTATCGTTCAGTATTAGATCTGCAAACTCAGTCACAGGTGAAGGATTTTGTGTTTGTTGAGACTGGTTGGTCTGCAATGTTGGATCTTTGAGTAAAAAGTGAGGTCTGCAGATGCTGGAGATCAGAGCTGAAAATGTGTTGCTGGTTAAAGCGCAGCAGGTCAGGCAGCATCCAAGGAGCAGGAAATTCGACGTTTCGAGCAGAAGCCCTTCATCAGGAATCGGGCTTATGCCCGAAACGTCGAATTTCCTGTTCCTTGGATGCTGCCTGACCTGCTGCGCTTTAACCAGCAACACATTTCCAGCAATGTTGGATCTTTGCATGTTCCTTCTGCTATTTGTATTTGGTCTCTACCTGGACCTGCCAGAGATACTTGAAATGGTTGGTACCTGTGGAGATGCTGCTTCTTCAGTTGAGGTAGCCGTGGGCCAGTGATACCCATGAAACAGTGGTAATATTACATTTTTTCATTCTTGAAGCAGTTCTTCTGCTGGTTCCCACTTGTTGTGACAATGTTCAGAGCGGAGAGCTTGTTCTGTAAGTCTTTTTGTAGGCATGGGCACATCATGGCTTACCTACTGCAGCCAATTGATTATAACTTATCGTTTAATGTTGGGACTTTTGCTGCAGAGAGTCTGATATTGGATCACCTATTCTGTCATTGAATGTGCAGGATTTAATGATGGCATCGGTGGTGATATTGACATAGGGTTTTGAGGGGTCTGCTGTATACTGTCTATGACTTTGATACATACAGAAGGGAAGAATACACAACTGCCATTTAGAGAACAAAGTTGGTGCTGAGGTTGATCATCAAACATTCTGCTCCTCAGATAGTCGAAGGTTGCGCTGGCTCTTTGGAGACAAGGATGAATTTCATTGATGTCTGCGCACATTGAATGAATGCTCCCAAGGTATGAGATCTGATCCATGTAGTGATTAGATTAGATTAGACTTACAGTGTGGAAACAAGCCCTTCGGCCCAACAAGTCCACACCGACCCGCCGAAGCGAAACCCACCCATACCCCTACATTTACCCCTTACCTAACACTACGGGCAATTTAGCATGGCCAATTCACCTGACCCGCACATCTTTGGACTGTGGGAGGAAACCGGAGCACCCGGAGGAAACCCACGCAGACACGGGGAGAACATGCAAACTCCACACAGTCAGTCGCCTGAGGTGGGAATTGACCCCGGGTCTCAGGCGCTGTGAGACAGCAGTGCTAACCACTGTGCATTGTGACTTTTGATAACTGGGGGCAATGTTTGTCTTCCTTCTGTCTAGAAGGTGGCCCATTCTCTCAAATGTTTCTGTGAATGTGTTGATGCTTTTGGAGTTTGCCCTCAGTGTGTGCATACATAGGGTCATCTGCATATTGCAACTCAATGACAGAGGTGCAGGTGGTCATGGTTCTGGACGAGAGTAGAACAGTTTCCTATTCACCCTGCAGAGAGGTTGCACTCCAATAGGAAGCTTCATGGATGGGAGTAGATTTTATAGTGAGGAAGATAGAGAAGTGTGTTGGAAAATAACACAGTCATTTTTAAACTTAATTTGCATTCGTATTGGTGCTAACACTGGTGAGGATATGGATTTGAAAAGTGGCATGAGGGGGAGGCTGATTGGCCATTTGTGAAACATTTAAGAAGCTGTGGTAGACAAGCAGGAGGCTGGAAGAACACAGCAAGCCAGGCAGCATCAGGAGGTGGAGCAGTCAACGGTTCAGGTGGAAGCCTCTTTCAGGGTTGGGGATGAATGCAAGGGGAACCACAGATACAGGGGAGAGGGGGAAGGAGGAGAGTTTGGTTTGGTGGGGGGGTGGGGTAGTGAGGTAAGGATAGTTGAACACAGGTAAAGGGAATGACCTAGTTGGACGATGGGAGGTATGCAGGTTGGTAGCTGATAGGAAGGATCAGTCTGAGGAATTGAAGGGAGTAGGAGGGGCTGGCATTTGAATTGGGAGATGGGAAAGTAGGTCATTTGGAATTGGAGAATACAATGTTGAATCAGCAGGGATTCTGGGATCAATTCTGGGCTCAGCAGGAGGGGTGTGGTCGGTGGGAGCGGTGTGTTCGGTGAGATCAGTGGGAGCGGTGTGGTCGGTGAGATCAGCGGGAGCGGTGTGGTCGGTGGGATCAGCGGGAGCGGTGTGGTCGGTGGGATCAGCGGGAGCGGTGTGGTCGGTGGGATCAGCGGGAGCGGTGTGGTCGGTGGGAGCGGTGTGGTCGGTGGGAGCGGTGTGGTCGGTGAGATCAGCGGGAGCGGTGTGGTCGGTGAGAGCAGTGGGAGCAGTGTGGTCAGTGGGATCAGCGGGAGCGGTGTGTTCGGTGGGAGCGGTGTGGTCGGTGGGATCAGCGGGAGCGGTGTGTTCGGTGGGAGCGGTGTGGTCGGTGGGATCAGCGGGAGCGGTGTGGTCAGTGAGAGCAGTGGGAGCGGTGTGGTCAGTGGGATCAGCGGGAGCGGTGTGTTCGGTGGGAGCGGTGTGGTCGGTGGGATCAACGGGAGCGGTGTGGTCGGTGAGAGCAGTGGGAGCGGTGTGGTCGGTGGGAGCGGTGTGGTCGGTGGGAGCGGTGTGGTCGGTGAGATCAGCGGGAGCGGTGTGGTCGGTGAGAGCAGTGGGAGCGGTGTGGTCAGTGGGATCAGCGGGAGCGGTGTGTTCGGTGGGAGCGGTGTGGTCGGTGGGATCAACGGGAGCGGTGTGGTCGGTGGGATCAACGGGAGCGGTGTGGTCAGTGAGAGCAGTGGGAGCGGTGTGGTCAGTGGGATCAGCGGGAGCGGTGTGGTCAGTGGGATCAGCGGGAGCGGTGTGTTTGGTGGGAGCGGTGTGGTCGGTGGGATCAACGGGAGCGGTGTGGTCGGTGGGATCAACGGGAGCGGTGTGGTCGGTGAGAGCAGTGGGAGCGGTGTGGTCAGTGGGATCAGCGGGAGCGGTGTGTTTGGTGGGAGCGGTGTGGTCGGTGGGATCAACGGGAGCGGTGTGGTCGGTGGGATCAACGGGAGCGGTGTGGTCGGTGAGATCAACGGGAGCGGTGTGGTCAGTGGGATCAGTGGGATCGGTGTGTTCGGTGGGATCAGTGGGAGCGGTGTGGTCAGTGGGATCAGTGGGAGCGGTGTGGTCGGTGGGATCAACGGGAGCGGTGTGGTCAGTGGGATCAGTGGGATCGGTGTGTTCGGTGGGATCAGTGGGATCGGTGTGGTCAGTGAGATCAGTGGGAGCGGTGCGATCGGTGGGAGCGGTGTGGTCAGTGCGATCAGTGGGATCGGTGTGTTCGGTGGGATCAGTGGGAGCGGTGTGGTCAGTGCGATCAGTGGGAGCGGTGCGATCGGTGGGAGCGGTGTGGTCAGTGCGATCAGTGGGAGCGGTGTGGTCAGTGCGATCAGTGGGAGCGGTGTGGTCAGTGGGATTGGTGTGGTCAGTGAGATCAGTGGGAGCGGTGTGGTCAGCGACCTTCATTGAAGGGATATCATCCTCAGCAGTAATGGGTGCGTTGGAGCGATCACATGTTTAATGTCATCAGGTGGATTCAGCTGAGGATCGGATCTGAACTCGTCAAGGAGGCTGTGGTCTGGTGGTTTGTACAAGACTCATACAATCATTGAATGTGACAACAGGCCATTCGGTCCATCAAATCCACAGTTACACTCCCAGACCCATTCCCTTACCCAATTACTCTACCTTTACCCTGACTAATGCACCAACCTGAACTCTATGGGCAATTTAGCCTGGCCAATTCACGTAACCTGCACATCTTTTGGAATTTGGATGGAAACCAGAGCAACTGGTGGAAACCCACGCAGGAACAGGGAGAATATGCAAACTCCACACAGTCGAAGGTGGGAATTGAACCCGGGTCCCTGGCACTGTGAGTCAGCATTGCTAACCACTGTGCCGCCCCATGAGCCACCTTGTCACCCTAAGAGTCGGCATACTTACGCTCTTTGATGTCTGATTGGGTGGAGAAAATGCATTGTTTGAGGGTGTGGATCCTTCTGAGGATGAAGAATAGGACAGGTCCTTTCTCAGTCTCTGAAAGAGAAGCCATGAGCTGGGACAGGATTGACTGTAGTCAGAGAAGATGGTGACACTTGGCTGTGAGCATAGAGCTGAGGACTGGTGGGAAGAACAGTTTCTGGAGGCTTTAGAGCTCCTGTAGGTGGCAGTTGTCATGGTTTGATCCAAACTGAGATGGCTTGAATGTTGTTTGGAATCCATGGGGGATAACTCAGCTACGCAGACTGAGGAAGGCGACGTGGCTATAGTTGTGGGATTGTTTCAGGGTGTGATTGAAGCGCTGTTGGGCTGAAGAGATGACTGTGGGTTGCAGAGGGAGAGAGAGAGACACACACTAAGATCTTTGCAGAGGGAGGAGGAAAACTTCTTCAACGTGAGCATCCTTGGCAGAGCCTTCACATTATGGTTTTCACCAACCTGGAGATAGCGAGGACTGCAGGTACTGGAGAGTCAGAGTCGATAAAGCGTGGAGCGGGCAGAAGTACAGCAGGTCAGGCAGAATCAGAGGAGCAGGAGAGTTGATGTTTCACATCAGGAACTCTCATCAGGAGTCGCGATGAAGGGTCATCACTCAAAATGTTGAGTCTACTTCTCCTCTGACGCTGCCTGACCTGCTGTGCTTTTTTGCAGCGCCAAACTTTGCTGATGCTGACTCTCCAGCATCTGCAGTCCTCACTACCTCCAAACTGGGTTTCATAGGGCTCTCAGGCCAGAAACCTGGAGCCCGAGCAGGGCAGTAATAAAGGAGTGGAGTGCAGTCTGACTGTACTCATGGTCTCCAATTGTCACTCATGCTGTAAGTCAACAAGAACAGAAGAAACTTCGACATGGCGCTAGTTGAGTTCAGATGGAAAACTTTCCTTACTTTAATAGATTACTACTTCCACTGATTTGAAGTGAAGTAATTCCAGGAACGCATCTCTAAAGCTGTCATAGTCACCTTAAAGAAGATTGTCTCAACACACTGAATTCCAGACATTGTCATCTTGGATAGTGTCAAACTTTGCTGAAACCTTTTTTCTTCATTGCTATTCTATCGGAATTCTGACTCTCCTAGTCTATTAGGTTGTTCCAACCCTATGAAAAAATCAAGACAGATTATTTATTTACCAGCAATATTACATACTGATTTATGACCAACAAGCCATTTCAGAAACCCTTATTAATTTTCAGCAGCTAACAAAAATTGACAAATTGCCATTTTTCACAAGTACACAGAGAATGGCTATATTGTGATTTGAGATAAAATTAATGATGGTAACACCCCAACTTTATGACAGTACGGGGGAACAGTATGACTGCTGGTTTTTAATGATGCTCAGTTTGATGTATTGGACAATAAATATTGATTCATCAATGCCCATATTTTCTGCCTGTTTTTCTGTTGATAACGATCTTCTGTCTGAATTTAGCTTCCTTCGAATAACATGAAGTGCAATTTTAACTTTACCTCAAATGTAATTTATTTGCTGACTCCAGAGTTTGAGTTGTTAGAAGGTGAGCAGTTGCAATTTTGACTGGCTCTTCTGAGCACACGTCCGAGATACTCATCCAAAGTTGGTGGGTTCCTTTTTCAGAAACGCACGAGAGTCTGACAGGAAAGTGGATTGAAGCTGAAATAGGTCAAAATGTTTTCTTTCAAACTTCCTTTCAGGGCCTGAAGGAACAGGATTGTTTCTCTCACACCACGTGGAATGTTGACGACCCCAGCATCATAGGCTCATCACCACTTTCTGATTGCAAGACCTACCCGATGAAGTTGAGGAAACCGACTTGCAGATTAAAGCCAGTTATGGATATACATGTATGGCATTTATTAATAATCTCACTAACTGGGATCTCTAGAACTGCCAATTGTGGAAACATGTAGTAAGTGATTATTCTTTTGAAGTTGTTGCTGAGACATAATGAATAGGTGCTGTTCTGATCAATAAGTATACTATTTTATTCCATTCTACAATAATCTAGAAAGAGAAAGAGGAAGGCAAATATTCATGTGATTATGGTATGACAATACAATGTAATTGCAGAACTATTCTTCTTTTATTGTTGTGCAAGAGTATAAAGAGGTTTACTTCTTCCAACTTTTCAGTACTGGCTCGAGATACGCTCAATGCTAAGAAGCTTAAGTAGTGTAAGTAACAGGCATGAAATAGGCCCAGAACATGTGCCCAGTGGCATAATTAAGAGACTGACTTGCAGCATAAGCCTCAGTTGTGATTGGTGTGCTGCCATTATTAGTTAGGCTGTTCATCGACTACTGATAATTACTGAGCTGCCAAAGTGTCACCCTGATTGCAATGCTTCAGAAGAAAATTGATTTCTAGAAAACTGTTAAGGTAATACTCTAGCTCATATGTCTCCTACTCTCTAATTAGCGTTGCATGACCCATTGCCCAGCAGTCAATACACCTTCCCATTTCTGTTTCCTATCATTCTCTGCCAAGAATTTTTGTGTCATTTCCAGTGAGTATGGTTCTTGGAATTCTAGGTTGGACATGTGCGCTTGTCTGTGCTTGGAGTGGACAATCAGCTTTTGAGGGAAATAAACTACAATACCCATAAATCCAATTATGAGGAAGTTACTCAGATTTGCTCGATGGTTTGGGAAGAGATTTCCAGATTCAGCGAGACGAGGCTAGGAAACCATTGGAGAGAGAAGCACTTATCTAGCTTTGCATAGTTTGGAAGTTTTTCAATGAATAATACGTAACTTATTTGGGCTGAGTTTTGCAGGGTGCAGCTCTGGATATTCTTTGTAATTGTAACAAGTCCTATAGTAATAGAGATGTACAGCATGGAGACAGGCCCTTTGTCCATGCTGACTAGATAGCTTAAACTAATCTAGTCCCATTGCCAGCCCATACCCCTCTAAACCCTTTCTATTCATGTACCCATCCAAATGCCTTGTAAATGTTGCAATTGTATCAGTCTCCGCCATTTCCTCTAATAGCTCATTCCATACACGCACGACCCTCTGCGTGAAAATATTGCCCCTTAGGTCCCTTTTAAATCTTTCTCCTCTCACCTAAACCTATGTCCTCTAGTTCTGGACTCCCCCAATCCATGGAAAAGACCTTGTCTATTTACCCTATCCATGCGCCTCATGCTTTTATAAACCTCTATCATGTCACCCCTCAGCCTCCAACGCTCCAGTGAAAACAGCCTCTGCATATAGCTAAACCATCAGCCCTAGCAATGTCCTTGTAAATCTTTTCTGAACCCTTTCAAGTTTCACAACATCCTTCCTTTAGGAGGGAGACCAGAATTGCAGACAATATTCTAAAAGTGGCCTCACCAATATCCTGTACAGCCAAAACATAACCTCCCAACACCAAGACTCAATGCTCTGACCCATAAAGGAAATGCCAATACCAAACACCTTCTTCACTATCCTATCTACCTGTGACTCCACTTTCAAGGAGCTATGAATCTGCACTCCAAGTTCTCTTTGTTATGGTAAGGTCCTAGGGAGTGTTGCTTAAAGTGTACATGTCCTGCCCTGATTTGCCTTTCCAAAATGCATTTATTGAAATTAAATTCAATCTGCCACTCCTCAGCCCACTGACACACCTGATCAACATCCTGCTGTACTCTGAGGTTACCTTCTTTGCTGTCCATTACACCTCCAATTTTGCTGACATCTGCAAACTTATTAACTATAACTCCTATGGTCACATCCAAATTATTTATATAAATGTTGAAAAGCAAAGGACCCTGCACCAATCCTTGTTACACACCACTGGTGACAGGCCTCCAGTTTGAAAAACACCCCTCCACACCATCCTCTGCCTTCCACCTTCAAGGCAGTTCTGTATCCAAATGGCTAGTTCTCTCTGTACTCCATATGATCTAACCTTGCTAACCAGTTTACCACGAGGAACCCTGACAATGCTTTACTGAAGTCCACATAGATAGCACCCACCGCTCTGTTCTAATCAATGCTTTTCATTATTTCTTCAAAGAAAACTCAATCAAGTTCACAAGACATGATTTCCCATGCACAAAGCCATGTTGACTTTCCCTAATCAGTCCTTGCATTTCCAAATCCGTGTAAATCCTGTCCCTCAGGATTCCCTCCAACAACTTGCCCACCATCGATGTCAGACTCACCAGTCTATAATTCCTTACCATCTTTTTAAAAATAGTGGCTCCACATTAGCCAACCTCCAGTCTTCCAGCGCCTCATCTGTGACTTTCAATGATTCAAGTATTTCAGCAAGGGACCCAGCAATCACTTCTCTAGTTTCCCACAGAGTTCTAGGGTACACCTCATCAGGTCCTGGGATTTTATCCACTTTCATGCATATTTGTAAACTTCATCTTGCTTGGGTTATTTATACTTTGTGTTTCAAACGGTTTGAGTCAACGTTGTTATAAGGAAAGAGTTTTCTATCCCCCGTGTTGGTCTTCAGTTTTTTTATTTAAAAATAAAAATTTTTTTGTTTCACTGTTAAAACAGAGACTGTGACGTTGCATGCTTGTGTGTTAGTGAACAATCACTGTGGTTAAAAAAAGATCCATCCATCCAGGTTCCAGTTTAGAATAGAACTTGTCCGGAACTAGTCCTGACTGGAAAGTGCCCTGTAATAATTTAGGCCATGAGATCATAATAATTGGAGGCTCATTGTCCAGGGTCTTTGAATTAATGACTACAATGTGGTATTGAGACAAAAATAGTTGTGTTGGGGTATGTTTATTGTACAACATTTGAAGATGGCTTTGAATGTTGCTAAGAGTTTTCTGGAAGTGGAAGATAAGTGAATTATTTAAAATCTTTGACTAACGTTAAGCTGAGGGAATAAAGCAGATAAACTGAAGATCGAAGTAAAACCAGGATCTCATCAGGATTAAGTATTTCAATTATGATGTAACAATCAGAATTGGGAGTCTGTTAGTCTGAACTTAGAATTTCATAGCTGGAATTAGCTGCGAAAGAAATAGACATGAAAAGATTGGAATTAGGGGAGAGAGGAAATGAAAAACAGAGAATAATGATCAATGATGGTGGGGGGGGGGGGGGGGGGGGGGGGGAGGGGGAAGAGAGAGACAGGGAGAAAGAGAGAGAGAGAGCAGAGAGAAATATAAAAAGTGATTGAATTAAAGAAGTGTTAAGTCCAAAATGAGAAGGAAATTAGAGAACAAAAGTTTGCAAAATAAAAATTTAGAATAATGGAGAAAGTAGAAAGTAATTGTTCAAATAATAATTCTGATTTCAACGTGGAATTTGATTTAACTAAGAATTTATGCGTAATCCTTAAATTTAATGAGGATAGAGTTGAAATATACTTTACATCATTTGAGAAGACAGCCAGACAAATGAAATGTTTGAACCTTTATGTTACAGAGCATTTTGACAGGTACAGATATGGCATTACATACCACTTTTTCAGGTGAACTAAGTATTAGACTTCAAAGAGGAATATGCAATGCTTGTGAGCTTGTGCCTGAAGCTTATCTATTGAAATTCATGACTGGAAAAAATAAACTTGATCAGATATCTGTGGAATTAGTAACAGAAAATGTGCCGTGGGGTCAGTGGTTTAGATTACTCAAGCTAGAAAATAAATTTGAGAACATAAGGGAAATGATGATCATGGAAGAATTCAGAAATAGCATTTCTGTAATGTTAACTCTAAGATCAGCATTAAATATTCAAAGTCAGAGAAGCAGCCATTTTGGCAGTGATATTTCTGCGATATTTCTCTTGGACAGTTATGAATGGGGAAATGGTCATCTAACAATCCACAAGGAAGCTGAAGAAGTAGAAAATTTATTGTCAAGGAGCTAGCTTTAAAGAGCAGACATTAGTTATAATAGAGAAAGACTAGAACTGAAAAGTGATTTAAATAAACTAGTATGCATTCATTGTAATAAGAGTGCACTTATCAAAGCAAATTACTGGAAATTAAATAGGGGTCCTGCATGAATAGAAAAGTGTAAGGACTTTTTAGAAAAGGAGACAGCAAGAAAGGAAATAGATACTAAACTGTAGCTGTAATACAAAAAGAACATATTTCCTTTGAAGGTATTCAGAAGAGCAAGCTGTTAATGATAGCCATGAAAATTAAATTTTGGAGATTGACAAACAAAAGCAAACTGAAGATTCTGAATATTTAAATGAAAAGAAGAAGTATTTCTTTGACTTTTAATCAAAGGGTAAATAATAAAGATATTGAGTGACACTGGACCAAGTCAGTCAATCATGCTGACTGATGATATGATGTCTTACAGATGAGTTAATGATGTAGAAAATATTGACTGGAGGTATACATGGAGGTTACAAACCAGTCTCATTATACAGAATAGGATTAACAAGTGAGTTGGTGAATGGAGGAATTGTACCAAGAATAGTTAACAAATTCCTGTAGAGAAACTTGACTTTATGTTGGGAAATTTCCTAGTAAACATTGTCCTACCACCCTTGGTGAATCCAATCAGTGGAGGTGAAAAAGACCAGACTGTTACAGTAAGAACATCTTGCATTATTTCCTGATTGTGTGATAACTAGATCTAAAGCCCATTAAACTAGACTGGCGGAAGAATCCATGAAACAGGGAGATGATCTGGAAACTCAGTTACTGGATACAATTTTTGAAAATTTAGTTTAAAAAGGATGAAGAAAATGAATGTGGCTGAAATGTTTAGCCCACCTTAATTCATAGAAATATCAGTGCAATTAGAGAATAAATCTGAAATGAAAATTCAACAATTAGATTTGAAAACAAAGAGGTGCCTATTAGGTTGAATAGTATCTTGTCTTATCTTACAGTGAATTATTGAAGATCCTTACGGAATTATAAATCAATTTGTGGGCATAAATCAGGGCTGTTCATGATGTTAATGTGGGGCATTACTTAGAAAGCAACACCTGGGCAAGGATGAAGAGTTTGGAACAAATGTGTCTTCAATGAGGATTTGATCCCGAGCAAACACGTTATAGAACATACATAGAACATAGAAGGATACAGCGCAGTACAGGCCCTTCGGCCCTCGATGTTGCGCCGACCGAATCCTACCTAACCTATACTAGCCCAATAACTTCCAAATGCCTATCCAATGCCCGCTTAAATGACCATAAAGAAGGAGAGTTCACCACTGATACGGGCAGGGCATTCCATGAACTCACAACCCGCTGTGTGAAGAATCTACCCCTAACATCTGTCCTATACCTACCACCCCTTAATTTAAAGCTATGTCCCCTAGTAACACCTGACTCCATTAGCGGTAAAAGGTTCTTAGTATCTACCCTATCTAAACCCCTAATCATCTTATACACTTCTATCAGATCTCCCCTAAACCTTCTCTTCTCCAATGAGAACAGCCCCAAGTGCCTCAGCCTTTCCTCATAAGATTTTCCTACCATTCCAGGCAACATCCTGGTAAACCTCCTCTGCACTCGTTCTAAAGCTTCCACATCCTTCCTATAGTATGGCGACCAAAACTGCACACAATACTCCAGATGAGGCTGCACCAGAGTCTTATACAACTGCAACATGACCTCAGGACTCCGGAACTCAATTCCTCTGCCAATAAAGCCCAGTACACCATATGCCTTCCTCACAGCACTATTTACCTGGGTGGCAACTTTCAGAGATAATTCCGGTACTTGACCATTTCCATATCAGTGGTGAGCACCAGTATGGTTACAAAGCTTCCAAGGAAATTAAGAATGCTTTTAGTGAAACTATTTGGAAATTAGGAATACTAAAAGAGTCATTAAAAAACTTACACTTTCCAATGCAAATGTGGAATTTGCCATCATGCCAGTGACAGTGTGTGTAATACTGCACATGCTAAAGTATGCAATAAACAAGTCAGTCAGTAGTAAGTAAGCAGTCAGAATTGGATCATTAGGAGAAAGGAAGGACTGCATACGCTGGAGATCAGAGTCAAAAAAAGTGTGGCACTGGAAAAGCACAGCAGGTCAGGCAGCATCCGAGCAGCAGGAGAATCAATGTTTCGGGCATTGAAAGTCCTGATGAAGGGCTTATACCTGAAACTTCGATTTTCCTGCTCCTCAGAATTGGATCATTGTCAGCTAAAGGACATCTTTAACACTACTTCATACTTCAAAAGTGCTACAGAACTTGGAATTAAAACCCTGGGTCATATATGGCTGGATGGAAATATGTTGGCAGCAACAAGGGAAATTGAACAAACTGAAAATTTACTGTTACTGCCTTTTGATGGAGGACAGAATACTATACCAAAACACATTAATCCAGATAAACAAACCAAAGATGGACAGAACTGAAAATTGATATCAGAGACTGGTCAAATGTTTATTTATGGCATGAACATTACACATTTAATAAACAGTGTTTTGAAAATTGCATAAAAATATTGTGTGGTCAATTTGAATTTGATGATGAAGCTCCAACCTCCACAATGAGGCTGCAGTGATTATGATGTGAAGAACAGAACTTGAATCCTCAAGTTGGTTCAATTAATTATACTTGACAAATGGAGATACAATAGTGAGGAAGAGTGAGCTAATTAGACCTGAAAGGGTAAATCAAGCAGCAGATGGAAGCACCTCATCACTATTGTTTCAGTCTTTGTTGCTAAATTTTCATGAGTATATGGATCACAACATATTTGGCCACAATAGACTAAAACAGGAATTTCTCTGCGGTTGCTGGAGACCAAAGTGGAGCTCAGCATTTTGCCTTTGAACACAACTATTATTATCAACAGGCCTAATTCAAGTTCTTGGATGTAGATTCAGTGGACCCAAAAAACATTCTGACACTGTTCCATGTGAACCCACATCACACTGACTCTATTCTAACTAAGTAATACCTATTGTATGCAAGAGGATCAGGAAACGGCATGTGATCTAACTGAACATGTATTAGACTACTTTGGAAATCCATTTCACCCAGTGTTTAGCCTGACCAATGGAAATAGCTGGTTATAAATGAGCTGAGAGCAGGTTATTCTTCCTTACACTATAAAGGTGCATAATGTTTCTAGAGAAAACAGGCTTCCCATGTAGAGCAGTGTTACAGTTTGGTAAGTTTATCTGCAGTCCAACTGATGAGAGATATCTACTATATGCTTTATTAATGTTTTGGTATTGTGATACGAAGAATAGGAGTTCCATTTGTATTTAATTAGGGGCGGCACGGTGGCACAGTGGTTAGCACTGCTGCTCACAGCGCCTGAGACCCGGGTTCAATTCCCGACTCAGGCGACTGACTGTGTGGAGTTTGCACGTTCTCCCGGTGTCTGCCTGGGTTTCCTCCGGGTGCTCCGGTTTCCTCCCACAGTCCAAAGATGTGTGGGTCAGGTGAATTGGCCATGCTAAATTGTCCGTAGTGTTAGGTAAGGGGTAAATGTAGGGGCATGGGTGGGTTGCGCTTCAGCGGGTCGGTGTGGACTTGTTGGGCCGAAGGGCCTGTTTCCACACTGTAAGTAATCTAATCTAATTAATTTGAATCTCCCTAATTTTGCATTCTCTGTTCCATTGGTTGATTACTATTTAAGTTAATGAAAAGAGCTGTCAGATACTGAGCACTCTGAAAAGCACGAGCAGGCTAAACACCTGTTACACAACATTCTCATTGTGATTCTAAGGTACTGATGCCCTTACTACACCATTGTGGTGTGCAAACAGACCAGGCTGTGTTGCCTCCCAAACTTTTTGCATTTGAAAGACAGATAAAGCATCCAAGTGGTCTGAAGCAGTTAGTAACAATCTATTGGAAGGAACTGGATGGTCTGGAAAGGAGCAAGAATCATGTCCTGCCAAACAATGAGAATGTGACAACGAATGCTTTGTTAAGAGTGCACATACACCATCTCTGCTAATGTGCAAATTGATTCTGGTTATCCATTGTATTTTTAATTTTAAAACGCTGTTGCTATTTATATGACGCAGAATTAGTGGTAAGATCATTTTGATGTGTCACGAAAATGCCTTTTTCAGATACATTTTCATTCATTTTTTGAGAGAGTAGAGGTGTGATGAAGCAAGATTTATACATATGCATATGTGTGTCATTTGCGGCAAGTTTGGTTCTTTGATGTTTGCGTTGGACATAAGACCATAAGACATAGGAGTAGAAATTTAGGCCATTCAATCATAGAGTCATAGAGATGTACAGCACAGAAACAGAACCTTTGGTCCAACCCGTCCATGCCGACCAGATATCCCAACCCAATCTAGTCCCACCTGACAGCACCTGGCCCATATCCCTCCAAACTCTTCCTATTCATATACCCATCCAAATGCCTCTTAAATGTTGCAATTGTACCAGCCTCCACCACTTCCTCTGACCGCTCATTCCATATATGCACCATTCTGTGTGAAAAAGTAGTCCTGTAAGTCTCTTTTATATCTTTCCCTCTCACCTTAAACCTATGCCCTCTAGTTCAGGATTTCCCAACCCCAGGAAAAAGACATTGCCTATTTACTTTGTCCAGTCCCTCATAATTTTGTAAACCTCTATAAGGTCACCTCTCAGCCTCCGACGCTCCAGAGAAAACAGCCCCAGCCTATTCAGCCTCTCCCTATGCTCAAATCCTCCAACCCTGGCAACATCCTTGCAAATCTTTTCTGAACCCTTTCAAGTTTCACAACATCTTTCCGATAGGAAGGAGACCAGAACTGTATGCAATATTCCAACAGTGGCCTAACTAATGTCCTGTACAGTCGCAACATGACCTCCCAACTCCTGTACTCAATATTCTGCTTTCTCCCCATAACTCTTGATCCTCATGAACCTATCTATCTCAGTTTTAAGTACATTCAATGATCTGGCACCCCCCCCCCCCCCCCACCCCCCGGACCGCCTCCTGTGGTAACAATTTCAAAAGATTCACCACTCTTTGGCTGGAGAGGTTTCTCCTTATCTCCATTCTAAAAGGTCTTCCCTTTACTCTAAAGTTATACTCTTGGTTCCCAGTCTCTCCTACCAGTGGAAACATCTTGTTTACATCTACCCGGTCCAGGCCGCTCAGTATTCTGTATGTTTTAAATAGATCCCCCCTCATCCTTCTCTGTATAGACCCAGAGTCCTCAAATGTTCTTCATATGTAAAGCTTTTGACTCCTGGGACCATTCTGGTGAACCTCTTCTGAACACGCTCTAGGACCAGTAGGAGGAGCGCCTCATCTTCCGCCTGGGAACCCTCCAACCACAAGGTATGAATTCAGATTTCTCCAGTTTCCTCATTTCCCCTCCCCCCACCTTGTCTCAGTCGGTTCCCTCAACTCAGCACCGCCCTCCTAACCTGCAATCCTCTTCCTGACCTCTCCGCCCCCACCCCACTCCGGCCTATCACCCTCACCTTGACCTCCTTCCACCTATCCCACCTCCATCGCCCCTCCCCCTAGTCCCTCCTCCCTACCTTTTATCTTAGCGTGCTTGGCTCTCTCTCTCTTATTCCTGATGAAGGGCTTATGCTCGAAACGGAATTCTCTATTCCTGAGATGCTGCCTGGCCTGCTGTGCTTTGACCAGCAACACATTTGCAGCTGTGATCTCCAGCATCTGCAGACCTCATTTTTTACTCTAGGACCAGTACATCCTTCCTGAGATATGGGGCCCGAAACTGTACACAATACTGCAAATGTGGTCTGACTGAGCCTTATAGAGTCTCAGAAGTGCATCCCTACTTTTATTCAAGTCCTCTCAAAATAAATGCCATCATTACATGTGCCTTCATAACTATTGATTCAAACTGCAAGTTTACCTTGAGAGGATCCTGGACTAGAACTGCCAAGTGTCTTTGCACTTTTGACTTCTGAATTTTCTCCCTATTTATAAAATAGTTCATGCCTCTATTCTTCCTACCAAAGTGCATGACCTCACATGTTGAAGCAAGGAAAATTAATAGTCACATTCAGAAGGCATGGCAGCAGAAAAAGCATTGTCAGGAAAATTTAGCCATGGGCCAAACAGAAGATAAAAGTAGACATTTTGAAGAAAACAATTCTTAAGATAGAGAACCCCTTCTAATTTTAGATGCTGAATCAGATGCTGAACAAATAAATATACTTGTGTGTTTGCTTGCGACTTTAGCTAATCATAAAATAGCTTTCCTAGTCATAAAATAAATGACAGGCACTGTTGATCACGGTCTGCTAGGTTTGGAGAATCATTCTTAATCATTAAAATGAATAATACTCTTGGATGAATAAAATTTAGACAAAGAATTTAGTATGAAGGGGAATCCATAAATAATTTCATTAATGATTTCTGCAGGTTAGTGATAGAATGTAACTATAGAGCCTTATAGTCAGAATTTAAAAGAAAAAGGCAGAATTATTCTTGGCATTAATAGTGAATCTTGGTTTATCGGAATTAAAAGAAGATTTGACTCTAGTGAAAGCCGATCAGGTCATGAGTGAAATAGAAATATAGAAGCACTACAAGAGTCAAGATCATCACAGGAGATCAGTGGAATACAATCAGTTCATCAGCTATAAAACTCCAAAAGATACGTATGAGATGCAAGTTCAGAAAGTAGGAAGTCTTCAGATATTAAAAGTGTTAGCACTTTGTGCATTGATATGTGACAGGGAAAAAAGAAGTGTTCATCCTTATCTTTAAATCAATGTGTCACTCCCAGAAAATGTGTTGAAGGAAGATATAGTCACAGAGCAAGAGAAGACAAATAGTTACTCACTTAAAGAGAATACAATTGCCTGTCATAGAAGAAAAGCATTTCTGGAGGAAATAGATGATCCTGTTCTTACCTTTTTTTTTGCAAACGATTTTTCACGTCAATGGACACATTAATAAATTGAAGCATCACACACAGACAAGTGTTACTACCCTATCAAGTAGTGTACCATGGTCAAAATTACAAAGACATAGCGTATAGCAATCAACATTTCACAATCAAGATTTCTCATTCTTGTGTAGAAATGTGTGTCTTGCCCTTACCTTTGTTTTAAAAAGGTCAGAGGTCAAATATTAAAAGAACAAGAGCTCCTTTGAACAGCAATACCACAAATTGTTTACAGGATTAGGGAAGCACAATACTTCATGCAAGATCACTTGAAAGAAAGATGCTAGGCTGACCTCTATATATCCAGAAAGATTTCCTATACTTCAGTGAAATAAGTTGAGAAACAAGTTGAGAAAATGACCAGAATGGGGATCATTGTCTTGGTGATAAAACCAATCAAGTGATGTTCAGGTAGTTTTATGCATCCAAACTTAATGGATGTAATGTTGAGAAAAATCTACCCTCAGTCTGTGGTTGACGAGAGTTTATCCAAAGTTCCTTCAGGTCTACCTAAATTAGCCTAACGCAGAACTTTCACTAAACTCGATGCAAACTGTGGATGCTGGCAAATTCTAAGATTAATTACAACATTTATAATTTCAATTGAGAGAATTGGCTTTGGCAGACCAACATTTCAGATTGCCTTGGCTCCAGAGATTTTGCAACAGAGTATACCCAAATATTATACATTCTACAACATGGATAATTATTAATGTACAGTGAAATGGTTGCAGAGAATGATCAGAGGGTTTATGCAGTTTTAAAACACCTACTGACTGACTGGCTCACCTTAATGACCAGTGTTAATTTTTAACGCATCTATTTACTTCTTGGGACACTTGTCAACAGCGATGTAATAATGGCAAACCCGGGAGAATACCCAAAATATCAAGGGCATGCTGACATCCATGGATGCCTGAGGCTACTACAGTCCATCCTTTCCAACCATCATAGCTGCTGATGCTTCAGCTACAGATTTAGGAGCAATCAAACAGGCATTTGAAATCAGTGTGCTTAGCCTTACAGGCACCGTCAGACAGAGACAAGGTTGCCTCCATGGATACAGAGATAATCAATATAAATATGTTGTTAATAAATTTCACAACATCTTTTTCAAAAAGTTCAAAGTCTTTGTGATATATGTTACAACAACTAATATATAGGTGTTATATTGTTGACTTCAGAGCTTTATTACCTGTTCATGGATTGAATGAATCAACAAAGATAAACTTATAACTAAAAGCAGCAGCAATAACTCTGTTTGGAACAAACTATTAAAGACAAGGACAAACATACAGGAATTGAAAGCAATTAGCTATGTCTGGCAAAAGGAGGAGTGAAGGCTACATGAACAAAACTGCTTTGACACCTGCTTGATAAATTGAATATTTTATGCCACAAAAGACAAGGATTGCCGTGCAGAAGAATTTCAGAAGTTAATCACAGGGAAGCTGTGCCTTCAAACAGACAGTTAAGGCCAAATATAACAAGGAACAAAGAAGCTACTTCTGATAAGAAAGCAAGCTGCAGACTTGCAATAATTTGGGTGGAAGAATCTGTTGAATCATCAATAATGTTATACTACAAACTTGAAAGAGACAGAAATTATGTAAGAAAATGTAATAACATAGCAAGTCAGTAGCAGAACTTTGAAGAACAACACCGCATAAGGATCAAACCCTGAACATATCCAGAATCAGGCACAGTTGGTTGAAATCCTGGCCAGATTCCACCATTAATTGTGTATTAGCCAAGTTGAGTTGTGAAGCTTAACTTCCTTACTTGAGGGGTCTTATTTTAGTTGCTACATGCAATAAAGTTTAAATATTTTTTTTCCAGTATTCGTTTCCCTGTGAGATGTCTTAATAAATAGCAGAATTAAAAGTAATTTATGATGATTTTTCCACAATGTATGGAACATGCAAAACATATCAAAATGTATCTGAACCCATTGTAGCCAAAATGTCCACCAGTACTTGATTGGGGTGAATCCAATGAAGAAGGTCATAATATAAATGGCTTATTGACTTCACAGCATCAGGAAGGGGATCAAAGTCAGCAATTTTCAACCCAGAGATCTAAAAATCTAAAAAGTATGTATTCTTGTGAAACTTCTAGACTGCCCTAATTTGTGATTAAGGACCCGAGATGCACTTATAAACAGAAATGTATAACATCAATCATGGGAAAAAGTTGAGGGAGATGTGATATGAGAGTGTAAGATCTGAAGCATTAAATGCTGAGGAACTAATGAAGCACTGCCCAATATGAAGGTGTCACTTGGACTTAGGTGGGGTGAACAGCTTTTGGTCTCCCTCGCAGCCTTAGTAGTAATGTTTCTCAGACCAAAGCAACTTGTGCCGAATTACATTTATGCAATAAATTACATCTTGTTTAAATAAGAATATCTTCCAGTTAGAATACTAGGTGGTTTTCTGCTATCACATTAGAGGCAGGTTTAATAAATGAACTCAGAATAAAGCACCCAAGAAAACAACATGGTAGAATTTAGCATTTAGATTGCAAGTGAGGAAGTTAGAAACAATTGCTCCAAATTTAAATAAGTGTAATTACAAAAAATATGAGGGCAGGGATTGCTGGAGTGAACTGGGAAAGGAGGCTAGCAGCAAAGATGGTTAAGGAAAAGTGTTATACAATTCAGACAGTTGTTCAGAAAAATGCTCATGAATCATAACAAATATGTTACTCAATGAGAAAGGAGGATTCTGGATGTAGGTTTTGCTTGCTGAACTGGAAGGTACATTTTCAGGTGTTATGTCATCATACTAGGCAACATCTTCAGTGAGCCTCTGGACAAAACATTGCTGATGATTCCTGCTTTCTATTTATATGTTTGGGTTTCTTTAGGTTGGTGATGTCATTTTCTTTCTTTCTCTCAGGGGTGGTAAATTGTTCCTGTATTTTTCTCTGGGGTGGTAAATCGTCTTGGCATCACCAGTCATGGTTAACTCAGCGAGATACATACAGCATCAAATTGAAAGAAAAAACATACAACGTGGCAAAAATTAGTGGTAAGACAGAGGACTAGAAACATTTTAAAAAACAGCAAATTATAACCAAAAAATAATCAAGAGGGAGAATATAAACTTTGAAGGTAAATGTACAAATAATATCAGCAAGAGGTTCTTTAAACACAGGAAGAGAGAGTTAAAAACGAACATGAACTCTTGGGGTAAAGAAGCTGGAGAAATGATAATGGGAACTAGGAAAAGACAGAGGAGTGCAATAAATACTTTGCAGCAGGTCTTCACAGCAGAAGACATGGATAACATTCCAAAAATGTTAAATATTTAAGAATCAAAAAGGGGTGTGAAAATAAATACATAACTATCATGAGAGAAAAAAAGTACAAGGGAAAGTCATGGGATTAAAAGCTGAAAGGTGCCCTGAACATGACGGGATGCATCTTAGGATATTAAAGGAAGTAGCTACAGAGATAGTGGATGCACACCTGGTAGTAATCTTCAAGAATCCTTAGTTTCTGAAATAGTTCCCAACGAATCAAAAAGCAACCAATTTCACACCCTTATTCAAAAAGGGAAGGAGACAAAAACTGGTAACTGTGAGTTAGTTTCATAATGACAGATGTTAAGATGTTGCAGTCTATTATGAAGGAACATTTTAAAATACATAATACAATTAAACAAATGACTTCATGGAGGGGAAATCTTGAAAAGGAAGCAAACAGGAGGGGTAAAGGAGAATGAGCAGATGTATTATAATTTGATTTCCAGAAAGCATTTAAACATACTTTAATATTTAGGATACTTAATAAAATAATAGCCCATGGTATTGCAGATAGCATATTAGCATTGATAGATTTGCTACCTAATAGAAAATGGACAGTTCTGAGTAAGAGTCATATCTGACTTCAAACATTAACTCTATTTCTCTCCACAAAGCTGCCCAAGCTGTTCAGCGCCACACCTCCGGAGTTACAGCACCTGCAGTACTTTGCTTTAAACAGAGGGTAGAGTCAAAATAAGGTGAGTATTTTCAGGACGGGAACCTGTAACTAATGGAGTGCCACAGGAATCAATACTGGGGCCACAATTATTTACAAAATATATCAATGACTTGGCTGGCAAAAGTGAAGCACTATCTTTAAGTTTGTAAATGACACAAAACTATATGGAGAGGAAACTGATGAGGATAAACAGGCTAATTAAATGGGCAAAATCTTGCCAAATGGATACTAATGTGAGAAAATATGAGGTGATGTACTTTGGCAGGAAAAATAGAGGAGCTGAATATTATTTAAATGGAAATTAAAACTGCAGAAAGCTGCAGCATAAACAGATTTGGAAGCTCTTATGCAGTAATCACAAAAAGCTATCACACAAGTTCAAGAGGTAGTAGGCAAGGTAAATGGGATGTTGACTTATATTTTTAAGTGAATGGATTATAAAGATAGAAAGATCTTGCTACAAATATCTAAATCACAAATCGATTATGGTATGAAGTGATTTTCTTGTGAGAAGAGGTTAAGTAAGTTAGGCATATACTCATTGAAGTTTAGGAGAATGGGAGGTGATCTTACAGATCCCTAGTAGCCACACACTCAGACAACAAGCAACATGAATTCGACTGGGAAAACACTACTATCATAGGGCAAGCCAGACAGAGAACAGCCAGGGAATTCCTAGAGGCATGGCATTCATCCACAAACTCCATCAACAAACACATCGACCTGGACCCAATATACCAACCACTACAGCGGACAGCTGAAACTGACACCCGGAAGCGGCAAGGACAGATCACTATAAATACCGGAAGAAACATCAAAGAAGCGCTTCGCAGGAGGCTCCAGAGCACTGATGATGTCTCCTAGCCAGGGGACGAAACGTTTGCAACAAAAACTTCCAGCTCGGCGAACAGAACCACAACAACGAGCACCCGAGCTACAAATCTTCGCACAAACTGTGATCTTACAGAAACTTACACAATTCCTAGGTTAGACACTGAGAGGTTGTTATCCCTTGTGAAACAATCTAGGACCACATTAGGTACTTGTTTGACCGGCACAGACCCAATGGGTCAAAGTGCCTTTTTTCCATGCTGTCAACCTCAATAACTCTATGACTCAATCTCAGATTAAGGGGTTGTCCAGATGAGGAGGAATTTCTTCTGCGAAGATAGTAAATCTGTAGATATTTTACCATAGAGAGCTATAGAGGTTAGTTCACTGAAGATATCCAGGCTGAGACAGACAGATTTTTAATAAATAAGAAAATCAAAGGTTGTGGGGAAAATGGAAAGAATGATTAGATTACTTACAGTATGGAAACAGGCCCTTCCCCAACAAGTCCACACCGACCCTCCGAAGAGCAACCCACCGAGAACCATTCCCCTACACCTAATACCACGGGCAATTTAGCAATGCCAATTCACCTAACCGGCACATCTATGGACTGTGGGAGAAAGCCAGAGCACCCCCACGCAGACACAGGGAGAACGTGCAAACTCCACACAGACAGTTGCCTGAGGCAGGAATTGAACCCAGGTCTCAGGCGCTGTGAGGCAGCAGTGCTAACCACTGTGCCACCGTGCCGCCCACCATCATCAGATCAGCCACAATCTCTTTGAATGGAGGTGCAGACTTGTTGGGTTGATTGATCCCAGAGTCGATGGGTTTGTCGTACGAAGAGAGATTGAACAGTTTTGGCCTATTCGCTCTGGAATTTAGAAGAATGAGGGGAATGAGGTATTCAAGATGATAAAAGGTGTGGAACATCACTTCCAGAGGAGATCAGGTACCAGGTGATGATGACCTAGAATCCCATTCTCCAATGCTAAATACTGGCCTGAAAATGAATGTGATATGATCTAATTGCCTCAATTAGATGCCTGAAATAGAAAGTCAAATAGTTATCACCTTAATGAGTACAAAAACACCAATTAAGGAACATAAGTGCACCTCCTGCCCAGGCTTCGGTAGTGTCCTTAAAATCTGTTTCCTTCATGAAACTTGGTATCACCTTTCCTAATATCTCCATATGAGACATAATGTCGTTTTGTTTTGTTTGATGCTTTGGTATAAGATCTTGGAATGTTTGCCATGATTAAAGTCTTATCTAATGCATATGCTTTGTCCATATTATTCTCAAAGCTTACTATTTAGCATTATACATTACACTATAATTTAATCTGTATGAGTATTTGTAACTGACGTGGAGCCTTATTTCAAAGCAGTGTGGACTGGGAGGTTTGAGAGATAGACATGGTCCTTGATACACAAGGTTCTTAATTGTTCAGGCATTAAAATTAATTGCATGAAAATAGAGAGTGCCATACTGCAGACACTGAAAAATCAAATAAGGATCTGTGCTAGAAGTCGTGACTTGCACAATATCTTTTCAGTTATCAAATACAGAATTCTAAACACAAACATCAATTATTGATGAGCTATGGTAGAGATTGCCATTGTTATCATGTATTGCATATCAATGAAGCATGACTGTGGAATCATGGTGAACGAAATATTGCCTGAGGCTTCAAACATTCCTGGTACATTGAGATTTAGCTGCTTAGTTGGTTTGTTTCACCCCACAAACATTTCAAAGAATATAATGATAAGGTCAGAATACAGATTTGAGTAAAACTTATTCTGCTGCTGAGCGACAGTACAGTAGCAAAATTTTGTTTTTATTCTCTCATGGAATGTGGGTGTCGCTGTTTGACCACCATTCATTGCCCATCCCTAATTACCCTGGAGGAGATGACAGTGCCTTCTTGAATAGATTAGATTAGATTACTTACAGTGTGGAAACAGGCCCTTCGGCCCAACTAGTCCACACCGACCCGCCGAAGCGCAACCCACCCATACCCCTACATTTACCCCTTACCTAACACTACGGGCAATTTAGCATGGCCAATTCACCTGACCCGCACATCTTTGGACTGTGGGAGGAAACCGGAGCACCCGGAGGAAACCCACACAGACACGGGGAGAACGTGCAAACTCCACACAGTCAGTCGCCTGAGTCGGGAATTGAACCCGGGTCTCAGGCGCTGTGAGGCAGCAGTGTTAACCACTGTGCCACCGTGCTGCCCACAATAGCTGCAGCTGAAATGCTAGTCCTACAATGCCATTAAGGAGGGAATTCCAGGGTTTTGACTCAGTAAGAGTGTAGAAATACCAATATATTTCTAAGTCAGGATGGTAAGGTACAGCTACAGTACTGTCAGGATGACAGTTTTAGTATTTTGATCCAGTAGCAGTTACACAGCAGCAAAATTGTTCCAAATCAGGATAGTGCATGGCTTGCAGCACAACTTACAGTTGGTGGCGTTCCCATGCATCTCCTGCCCTTGTCATTTTCTGCAATACAGGTTGTGGGTTTGGAAGGTACTGTTGAAAAGGTAAAAACAATGACTGCAGATACTGGAAACCAGAGTCTAGATTAAAGTGGTGCTGGAAAAGCACAGCAGTTCAGGCAGCATCCGAGGAGCAGGAAAATCGACGTTTTGGGCAAAAGCCCTTCATCAGGAATACAGGCAGACGGCCTGAAGGGTAGAGAGATAAGTGAGAGGAGGGTGGGGAGAAAGTAGCATAGAGTACAATAGGGGAGTGGTGGAGGGGATGAAGGTGATAGGTCGGGGGCGGGGGGAGGGTGGAGTGGATAGGTGGAAAAGGAGATAGGCAGGTAGGACAAGTCATGGGGACAGTGCTGACCTGGAAGTTTGGAACTGGGGTGAGGTGGGGGAAGGGGAAATGAGGAACTGTTGATGTCCACATTGATGCCCTGGGGTTGAAATGTTCCGAGGCAGATGATGAGGCGTTCTTCCTCCAGGCATTTGGTGGTGAGGGAGTGGCGGTAAAGGAGGCCATCAACCACACCGCCCTGTGGCCCAACATTTCAACTCCCCCTCCCACTCTGCCGAGGACATGGAGGTCCTGGGCCTCCTTCACTACCACTCCCTCACCACCAGACGCCTGGAGGAAGAACACCTCATCTTCCGCCTTGGGAAAAAAAAACCTTTATCCCTACTCTCTGCCTTCTGCCAGTCAGCCAATCCTCTATCCATGACAATATCCTGTCCCTAACATTGTAGGTTCTTATCTAATGTTGCAGCCTCCTGTGTGGGACCTTGTCAAAGGCCTTCAGGAAATCCAACTAGATCCTAACCACTGGCTCTCCTTTGTCTAACTTAATCATTACATCCTCAAAAGAATTATAACAGATTTGTCAGGCATGATTTCCCCTTGATGAAGCCATGTTAGCTCAGCTCTATTTTATCATGCTCTTCCAAACACTCCGCCATCTCATCCGACATAATAGATTTTAAAATCTTACCAACGACCTTTACCAGATTAACCAGCCTATAGTTTCTTGTTTTCTACCGCTGTCCTTAAACAGGGGTGACACATAGCCATTTTCTCTGGGACTCTTCCTGACTGATGCTTCCTGAAAGATGCTGGGAAGCTTATCAAGGCATTGGTGCCCTGGGATCGGGTGTTCACCCAGACCAAATCAGACAGGATGATCTCAGAGAGCCTCGTGCTCCTCAGGGATATGATCACCGATGTGCAGGAAGGGGGGTGGCATGGGGATTGGATGCCTGCCTCACTAGCCTGGACCAGAAGAAGACCTTTGACAGAATATCGCATACATACGTGCGGGACGTGCTCTCCAAAATGGACTTTGGGCAGGGAATTTGCAATTGGATCTGACAGCTCTACACCAACGATGTCAGTGCAGTCTCAATCAATGGTCGGGAATCAGAAAGCTTTCCAATCAGATCTGGAGTCAGGCAGGGCTGCTCCCTCTCTCCTGCCTTGTTTGCGTGTTGTGTAGAGCCATTTGCTGAGTCCATCAGGAAGGATGCAAGCCTGAGAGGGGTAAAAAGTGAGGTCTGCAGATGCTGGAGATCACAGCTGAAAATGTGTTGCTGGTTAAAGCACAGCAGGTCAGGCAGCATCCAAGGAACAGGAAATTCGACGTTTCGGGCCAGAGCCCTTCATTCCTGATGAAGGGCTCTGGCCCGAAACGTCGAATTTCCTGTTCCTTGGATGCTGCCTAACCTGCTGTGCTTTAACCAGCAACACATTTTCAGCCTGAGAGGGGTGACTATTCCAGGCAGTGGAGACGCATAGCTCAAAGCCTCCCTGTACA
This sequence comes from Hemiscyllium ocellatum, assembly GCF_020745735.1. Lineage (NCBI taxonomy): Eukaryota > Metazoa > Chordata > Chondrichthyes > Orectolobiformes > Hemiscylliidae > Hemiscyllium > Hemiscyllium ocellatum. The sequence continues at coordinate 97,200,500 of NC_083411.1, read as the reverse complement.
TGGGTGACATTGCTGCTTTTTGCTTGGATCTGTTGTCAGTGCGCAGACTCATGGGGACCTGAAACCAGTTCGAATTGGCCTCACTGTATGAGTGCTACAGTGGCGGAGTGTGATCTCTTTGGCCTCAATGTTCTTACTCAACCAATCACTTGATGCTGGGAACTCCTTTCAAAGGCAGACAGATACATTACCATAATATTTAAGTCTGATTAGTTTGAGATTGTTTTGATGTTATTTTCATTTAATAAAAGTAAACTTTTAAACAAGAGAAAACATTGTAACCGAATTTATGATTGTACTTTTACATCCTTTATTTGCTTCAGTTCTTCATTATAACACAACACGATAGACAGTTAAAAAGAAATTTTATAAATTCTACATGTTGAAAGCCACCAAAATACTGGGAATAACTAAATTTGAGGGGATGGTAAACAAATTTCTAATGAAATTGACCAGAATGTTGTGTAGTTCCCTTGATCTACTTTTTTGTTGAAGACAATTAAACAAAAGTTATATATCAAGCAGCTGATTCAATGCGGCAAAATTTACACCGTTAACAAAAGGAAACTTATCCTGCGTGTCTTTAAGTTTCATTCAATACTGTATTTAATCTCTTTGCCAAAGGCATGTACTCACTTTGTGAAGATGATGCTTGGAAAGCTCTCTGTAGCAGTACCTTCTGTAATACAAGAAAGGGAGAGAGAACATTTTGTATTTTACATTGGTGCAATTAAAGAGCAATTAAGAGCTCTGTAAATACATTGATAAAGTAGATCCAATTGCTGAGGCAGCAACTGAAATTTCCACAGTGGGAAGTAACCGCACTGGCTTGGAAGGATTGATATATTCCAGTTTTATTCAATGAATTCAGAGAAAAAGAATTACAACATGCAAGATATTTATACCTGCCGTCAAACATAAATCATAACTAATTTAAGAATAAATAATGAATGTTGAAAATGTAAAACAAAAAACTTAAAAGGGCTGTAATTTTAAAATGAACATTTTTGGTAGGAAAATGAAATCTACAACCATTTTTTGCGCATATCAAACTAACTGTTGTTCATCTGTATTAACTGCTGTTAATAATTTTTACTGCTCTGTCTTCCATCACAAGATGAATGCTGCTGACAACTCTCTTTTATTTCACCAGATTGACTATTCTCTAGATTTAGATTGAATTTTGATTGCCAATTTAGCTTTATGGGGGCAAACAATTGAACCTATTTTTAATCAGATGTCCAAATACCATGCATTGTACTGTGGGCGAAGGGTGAGGAGAGCTAGTGTGCAAAACAGAAGTTCATTAGAAGGATGAGGATCTCAGCTGACATCCCAGCTCGGGAACTATATCAATTTTTACCTCCAACCCCACAGCCACCCCTTCAGACCACTTGCTGCTGTCCGGCTTGTAATTAAGTGATTGACTTTCAAGCATAAAGAAAATCAGAAATATTTCAACTTGGCATGTCACAATACCTCCATAGAAATATATTCTAATAATCTGCAACTACATTCCAAACATTAAAAATAGAAATATCAACAAATTATACAATCTAGGTCACCTGTGCAGCTAGCCTTCCCAATGACACTACCCAGGTTTGATGCAATCAGTGGATTTGTCTGAAACAGTGGGAGATAGTGCAGTCAGGAGAAGTTTTAGGATGCTCCTGCATAGATCTAGAGATTGTAAAGTATGTCTTCATGGATGATTCTCACAAAATGGTGGACGTCCAAACCTTATCTAATTAATGTTTATAAAATATGTATGCAGCTACTATGTATATTTGTATCATAATTCACTTTCCCTTGAAGAGTTTACTAAAAATGAATGCACGAATAGAAGTATTCAAATGGAATAGAAGTAATTTTATTAACCAAATAAACATGCCACCTGGGAAAATCCAATGCAAAATCTCTTCAAGTTTGAGTTGAATCACCAAGATGTAAAATAAATATTTGAATGACTACTTCTAAATACCTTTTAAGAAATGCTCAAAAAATCCAACTATATTGTTACAACACAGATGTTGGATAGGATGGAAAAATGACTCTGGCAAGATTTTGTTTGACGTATTGTTCAGAATATTTATTTTGAATCCAAAGTGTACTTCATCTGATCAATGAGTGCTTGAAGGATAGTACAAAGTAAATTGTATTCACTCTGAATTTGTTGTGTCTCACATTGTATTCAATATCAGTTTTTATACACATACCATCATTTCCTAGACCATTTTGAAAGCTCTGGTATACAACCTGTAGGAATATCCCCAAGGACAATCTTGGCAATGACACAACATGGCATTTTCCTGGCGCCCACAACATGCACTCCTTCGTGCTGCCAAATCTATCCTGAGTTGTTGCAGGCCCTTCTCCACAATTTCCTGTTGAACACAACTTAAGGTGGCAAGCACAGTAGTTGGAAAAAAACACAACCTTGTATCATGCCCACATCAAATCATTTAAAATGTTCCAATTCTCAAACTCTGAACTATTTAAGTGAAGTCAATGCAAATACAAGAAAGAGACAGCACAGCCTCTGCAGTGTCTGAAGCAAAGTTCACCAAGTCTTTTTATTGTCTGTCTGCAGTAGCATACTGGCGAGTTTCAATGGTAGCTGCTTTTGTCTCTATTCATCTTATTGAATCCAGTTGTAGAAAACATCCTCATGACAGATCAATAGTTTTATGAAGTAGTGGGTGGCACGGTGGCACAGTGGTTAGCACTGCTGCCTCACAGTGCCTGAGACCCGGGTTCAATTCCCAACTCAGGAGACTGTCTGTGTGGAGTTTGCACGTTCTCCCCGTGTCTGCGTGGGTTTCCTCCGGGTGCTCCGGTTTCCTCCCACAGTCCAAAGATGTGCGGGTCAGGTGAATTGGCCATGCTAAATTGCCCGTAGTGTTAGGTAAGGGGTAAATGTAGGGGTACGGGTGGGTTGCGCTTTGGCGGGTCGGTGTGGACTTGTTGGACCGAAGGGCCTGTTTCCACACTGTAAGTAATCTAATCTAATCTAGTCACAAGGAGGACTGAAGGGAATCGTAACTTTATCTGTAAGGGTTAATGAGCAATCACCATAGAATCCCCACAGTGTGGAAACAGGCCATCTTGGCCAAATAAGGCTACACCGTCTCTGAAGGGTAACCCACCAAGACTCAAACCTCTACCCTATTAACCTATATTTCCCCTGACTAACGCACCTAACCTACACATCTCTGAACAGTATGGGCAATTTAAAACGGCCAATTCACCTAAACTGCACATCTTTGGATTGTGGGAGGAAACTGGAGCACCCAGAGGAAACCCACACAGACATGAGAAGAATGTGCAAACACCACACAGACAATCGCCCGAGGCTGGAATTGAACCCAGGTCCCTGGCCACGGTGCTGCTCTAAAACAACCTCAAATCAAAGGAAATATAGCCCAGGTATAACGATATGTTCACGAAAGATTATAATTGTTCACTGACAATAGTGTAGATTACCACATGGCATCAGTGGTGACCAGATGCATTGAACAAAAGATCGGGTGGTAAACATCTGAACTGTAAGCAATGATGAATAACCAAAAGACTATGCCAAAGCTGAAGAACGAATAGAAAAAGCTCATGGCAGATTGTAACATTATTCTCTGGGATTAAATCATCTGGCAACTGTAAGCAGGAGAGAAGCAAAAGAAATGAATGCTCAGAAAATACACTGACAGCAAGTTTGTGAAGAACAGAACATGGCCCAAGCCAGGAAACCCCTCCATTGACAAGAACCCAGCCTGACCAGCTTATACAGAGTCATAGGTACAACAAGACAGACCTGGGTAAGGTTGCTATGGCAGCGCAGAAAATGAAACAAGACCCCAGCAGTCTGCAGAAGTGCCAGCGGAACGAGATGCAGAGAAGCAGGATCAACTCTTCTGCTGGAATGTGACAAGCCAAAGCAAAAAGAAATTAACTTTCTTAATGGTACAGATTTGCAGTATAAATTTTGATCTGAAAGGAATAAAGTAAATGGTGGAGAGACTTGTTTTAAACTAGATACCATTTCAGATATGTCAATCTTTTCAGATACATTCCATCTGCCATTAAATGTTGCAACTTGGCAAACACAGTATTAGAGTAAGAGGCTGGATGCATGCTATACTCCACTACAATGAAGAACATATCGAGACCCTATGCATGACTCCAAATCACCACAATTCCTTTTCAAATACAGTTGCTTGCATAGCTTTGGAAATCCTTTAATTAGCAGACTGAAGATATTTCAATTCTCTCAAAACAGAAGTCGGGATCTGCAGGAAAAGAAAGTGCCAAAGAAGCTGGTAGCCAGCTATTAGAGGAAATTCCACAGCTTTTTCAAAATAGGGTTACCAAGAAGGAAGCTGGCGCATGGCTGCTCATTTATTGAAATCAGAAATTTCAACAATTTTGCATTCAATACTAAGTTACCTCTTTCAAAATCTTGTCTTGAAGAAGTAAGTTGTCAGGATGATGCTGAGTGACTTAAGAGGGAGACTGATATGTTGGCCAAATAGGCAGCCCACTTGGAAGGTGAGTTTCAATGCAGAGGAATATTGATAGAAGAAATACAGGAACAATACAGGCTCAATGGTACATCCTGGAGTGGAGTACAGGAGCAGAGGGACCTCGGGGCTCACATGCATAATTCACTGAAGATGGCCTGACAGGTCAAAACAGTTGTTAAGAAGGCTTAAAGGATCCTTGGGTTTATAAATAGAGGGAGATAGTATAAACCAAGGAAGTGATGTTATACCTTGATGTATCATTGGTCAGACCAAATTTGAAATATTGTCTTCAGTTAGATTAGATTATTTTAGATTAGACTTACAGTGTGGAAACAGGCCCTTCGGCCCAACAAGTCCACACTGACCTGCCGAAGCGCAACCCACCCATACCCCTACATTTACCCCTTACCTAACACTACGGGCAATTTAGCATGGCCAATTCACCTGACCCGCACATCTTTGGACTGTGGGAGGAAACCGGAGCACCCGGAGGAAACCCACGCAGACACGGGGAGAACGTGCAAACTCCACACAGACAGTCGCCTGAGTTGGGAATTGAACCCGGGTCTCAGGCGCTGTGAAGCAGCAGTGCTAACCACTGTGCCACCGTGCCGCCCACAAAGTTCTGGGTATTTTTTAAAAGGAAGGATGTTAAAGCCCTGCAAAGGAGATTTACTTGAATGATGCCAGGATTGAGAGATCTTAGATACAAGGAAAGATTGAAGAAATTAGGCTTATTGTCTTTGGAGCAGAGAAGATTGCTGCTTATCGAGGTGTTCAAAATTATGAACAATTTTGACAGGATAAAGAAGAATCCTCTGTTTTCACTAGTTGGTATGTCAGTAACAAAAATCATAATTTCAAGGTTAGAAGCAAAAGAACCAGCAGTAAATGGAGGAGAAATCTCTTCACTCCAAGAGCTTTTAGGATTTGGAATGCACACCTGGGGGTGGTGGTTCACAGATTCCAGATGAAGCTTGGAAGAGAGAGCTGGATATATGCTTGAAAGTGATGCATTTAGAGGTTTATGGAGATAGGGCTGGATAATGGGACTGGCTGGGTAGTTCTTTTGGGAGCTGGTACAGACACAATGAGTCAAATGGCCTCCTTCTGCCGTGTAAATTCTATGATTTTGGAAGATAAAGAAACAAAGTAGGCTAATTATTGTATAGAGCATGCCCATGAGATGCAACAAAACATCTATTTTGGAAAAAAATTAGGCAAAGAAATTCCTTCCGGGATAGATAGCCAGATTATTGTTGGGAAGCAACACTGCAATCTTGTGCTATTCAGTCAATAATGAAAGCAAGTGCAAATTCAGAAATTTCTGTAGTCAATAAAATTACCATAGAATTGGAAATAGAAAGAATTAAAGAGTTAGAAACATATCCTTAGTCATTCAAGGAAGAGATGTCAGATATTCAAAACAAATTCAAGAGCAGTGAAGCTTTAATCAAGGTGGATGGGGCCTCGGCTGACCAGGCAGATGAACTGAATGTAAAAAATATTTGCAATCACGTACAGGACATCAATGTGAACATGTTGTGCTTAGAGAAAAAAAAAATCAATCCTCAGCAAATATCCACAAGAGATAATAGAACATATTCATCTAGGTAACAATCAACCTGAGAGAAAAAAAAATCTATGACAGCAAAGTGGAATAGGTTAATATTCCACGCACAAAGATTGTTGATTTGTACCAGAGGCTGCAAGAGAATCCCTTTAACAAGCCCCAGGAGCAGGAGAGATCTTTCAGCCTGCAGGATCAGGTCTGGACATTCTGAATGCCTGATAATTGCTGGGGCAGGACAAACTACAGTTGAGAGTGGGGGCGGGGGAGGGGGTGTGTGGGGGGTGGGGGTGGTGCTGCTGCAGAATCCCAGAAAGCAGACAATTCTTTGGGAATTGCCTGGGAAATTGAAGACTCCAATTGACAATCCTCTGTGGCTATAATCCTTCAAAAGAAACCATTAAAAGCAGGGATTTCAGAGAAGTCAATTTCCATTGGTGATTACCCGGGAAGATTAGACAATTAAAAATCTAGTAGAATGCCTGGGTAATTCTTGGGGTTGAGAAACATATCAGCCGTGATTGAATGGAGAAATTTCCATGAGTCTCCATCCTCGATCTAAACCTATTACCTATTTTCCAAGGATCTGTATCCCTCTGCTCCCTGCCCATTCATGTATCTTAAATAACGCTATTGTACCATCCTCTCCCAGCTCTGTTGGCAACGCTTTCCAGATACCTACCACCCTCTGCGTAAAGAACCTTCCATGCATATTTCCCTTAAGCTTTCCCCTCCCACATTGAATTCATGATCCATAGTGATTGAGTCTCCCAGTGTGCAGATAAAGCTTCTTGCTATCCACCGTCTATACCTCTCATGATTTTGCAGACCTCAATCATGTCTCCCCTCGACTTCAATCTTTCTACTCCTACTCTACACAACCTCTCTACATAGCTAGTACCCTCCATACCAGGCAACATCCTGGTGACCCTCCTCTGCACCATCTCCAAAGCATCTACATCCTTTTGGTAATGTGGCGACCAGGTAAATGCAGAATTCAAAACGTGGCCAAACCAAAGTCCTATACAACTGTAACATGATCGCCAACTCTTATACTCAATACCTCATCCGATGAAGGAAAGCATGCCGAATGCCTTCTTGACCACTTTACTGAGCTGCGTTGCCACCTTCAGGGAACAATGAACCTGAACACCTAGGTCTCTCTATATATCAATTTTCCCCAGGGGTTTTCCATTTACCGTATAGTTTGCTCCAGAATTGGATCTTCCAAAACACATCACCTCGCATTTGCCTGGATTGAACTCCATCAGCCATTCCTCTGCCTGACTTTCCAATCTATCTATATTGTGCTCCAATCTGCTTCTCCACTAATCTTAGTGTCATCTGCAAACTTGCTAATCAGACCACCTATAACTTCCTCCAGATCATTTAAGTATATCACAAACAACAATGGTCCCAGCACAGATCCCTGTGGAACACCACAGGTCACAGTTTTCCATTTTAAGAAAGTCTCTTTCACTACTAGTCTGTGTCTCTTGTTGCCCAGCCAGTTCTCTATCCATCTAGCTAGTACACCCTAGACCCTATGCGACTTCACCTTCTCCATCAGCCTACCTTGGGGAACTTTATCAAATCTGAAAATGTGTTGCTGGTTAAAGCACAGCAGGTCAGGCAGCATCCAAGGAACAGGAAATTCGACGTTTCGGGCCAGAGCCCTTCATCAGAAATGAGGAGAGTGTGTCCAGCAGGCTAAGATAAAAGGTAGGGAGGAGGAACTTGGGGGAGGGGCGATGGAGATGTGATCGGTGGAAGGAGGTCAAGGTGAGGGTGATAGGCTGGAGTGGGGTGGGGGCGGAGAGGTCAGGAAGAGGATTGCAGGTTAGGAGGGCGGTGCTGAGTTCAAGGGAATCGACTGAGACAAGGTGGGGGGAGGGGAAATGAGGAAACTGGAGAAATCTGAATTCATCCCTTGTGGTTGGAGGGTTCCCAGGCGGAAGATGAGGCGCTCTTCCTCCAACCGTCGTGTTGTTATGTTCTGGCGATGGAGGAGTCCAAGACCTGCATGTCTTCGGTGGAGTGGGAGGGAGAGTTAAAGTGTTGAGCCATGGGGTAGTTGGGTTGGTTGGTCCGGGCGTCCCAGAGGTGTTCCCTGAAGCGTTCTGCAAGAAGGCGGCCCGTCTCCCCAATATAGAGGAGGCCACATCGGGTGCAGCGGATGCAATAGATGATGTGTGTGGAGGTGCAGGTGAATTTGTGGCGGATATGGAAGGATCCCTTGGGGCCTTGGAGAGAAGTAAGGGAGGAGGTGTGGGCGCAAGTTTTGCATTTCCTGCGGTTGTAGGGGAAGGTGCTGGGAGTGGAGATTGGGTTGGTGGGGGGGTGTGGACCTGATGAGGGAGTCACGAAGGGAGTGGTCTTTGTGGAATGCTGATAGGGGAGGGGAGGGAAATATGTCCCTGGTGGTGAGGTCCGTTTGGAGTTGGCGGAAATGACGGCGGATGATACGCTGCATACGGAGGTTGGTGGGGTGGTAGGTGAGAACCAGTGGGGTTCTGTCTTGGTGGAGGTTGGAGGGGCGGGGCTCAAGGGCGGAGGAGCGGGAAGTGGAGGAGAAGTTATTCAGGGTGAGGACCAGTTCAGTCAGTCGAAGGAGGGTGTCAGTGGAAGGGTACTGGTTGGTGTGGCGGGAAAGGAAGAAGCAGAGGGCTTTGAGTCCTTCGTGATGGGGGATGGAGGTGTACAGGGACTGGATGTCCATCGTGAAGATAAGGCGTTGGGGACCAGGGAAGAGAAAATCCTGGAGGAGGTGGAGGGCGTGGGTGGTGTCCCGAACGTAGGTGGGGAGTTCTTGGACTAAAGGGGACAGAACCGTGTCGAGGTATGTGGAGATGAGTTCGGTGGGGCAGGAGCAGGCTGAGACAATGGGTCGGCCGGGGCAGTCAGGTTTGTGGATTTTGGGCAGGAGGTAGAAACGGGCGGTGCGGGGTTGTGGGACTTTGAGGTTGGAGGCGGTGGATAGGAGATCCCCTGAGGTGATGAGGTTATGGATGGTCTGGGAGATGATGGTTTGGTGGTGGGAGGTGGGGTCATGGTCAAGGGGGCAATAGGAGGAGGCGTCCGCGAGCTGGCGTTTAGCCTCAGCGGTATAAAGGTCGGTGCGCCAAACTACTACCGCGCCTCCCTTGTCTGCCGGTTTGATGGTGAGGTTGGGGTTGGAGCAGAGGGAGTGGAGGGCTGCACGTTCTGAGGGTGAGAGGTTGGAGTGGGTGAGGGGGTGGACAGGTCGAGTCGGTTAATGTCGCGGTGGCAGTTGGCTATAAATAGATTGAGGGCGGGTAAGAGGCCAGCACGGGGTGTCCAGGTGGATGGGGTGCGTTGGAGGTGGGAGAAGGGGTTGTCAGAGGATGGGCGAGAGTCTTGGTTGTGAAAGTAGGCACGGAGGCGAAGGCGGCGGAAGAATTGTTCAATATCTCGGCGCGTGTTGAACTCATTAATCCGAGGGCGTAGGGGAATGAAGGTGAGGCCTCTGCTGAGGACTGATCTGTCATCCTCAGAGAGGGGGAGATCTGGAGGGATGGTGAAGATCCAGCAAGGTTGGGAGCTAGGACCTGGTGTGGGACTGGAGCTGGGAGTAGGGGCGGGGTTAGGGGCAGGGGCAGAGATTGGCGTAGAGGCGGGGTTAGACGTGGTGACGAAGCTTGGTGTGGGGCGGGGTTAATCGTGGGGGCGGGGTTACGCGTGGTGACAAAATTCAGCATGGGGGTGGGGTTACGTGTGGTGGCGCAAGTCGGTGTGAGGGCGGGGTTACGCGTGATGACGAAAGTCGGCGTGAGGGTGGAGACACCTGAGGCGTTGCGGTCGTGCAGGTTAGTGATGTCAGTGGGGGCGGAAGTGGCTGCGGCGACGGCAACTGAAGGGGCGGAAATGGTTGTGGCGACGAAAGAGCCGTTGTCATTCCTGGCAGCCGCGGGGGTCGCGAGTCCGTCGGTGATCTTCCTGGCGATCGTGGAAGCGATAGTCTGTGCGGTGATCGTCGGGGCGGTTGTTTGGTCGGCGATCGTGGAGGCTGCGAGGACTGAAGTCCATGTATATGACGTCTACAGCCCTTCTCTCATCAATCAACTCTATCACTTCCTCAAAGAATTCTATTAGGTTGGTAAGAAATTACCTTTCCTGCGCAAAATTATGCTTTCTATGACTGATAAGCCCACTCTCTTCCAAATGTAAATAGATCATATCCCTCAGTATCTTCTCCCGCAGCTCCCCTAACACTGACGTCAGGCTCATCGGTCTATAATTACCTGGATTATCCTTGCTACCCTTCTAAAACAACGGGACATTAGCAATTCTCCATTCCTCCAGGACCTCACCATGTTCAAGCTTACTGTGAAGATATCTGTTAAGGCCCCAGCTATTTCCTCTCTCGCTTCCCTCAGTAACCTGGGATAGATCTTATCTGGACCTGGGGCTTTATCCACCTTAATGCCTTTGAGAATACCCAATGCTTCCTTCATCCTTATCCTTATGACTAAGAGTAATCAAACATCTCTCCCTAACCTCAACATTCATCATGGCCCTTTCCTCAATGAATACTGATGCAAGGTACTCATTAAGAATCTCACCCATTTTCTCTGACTCCATGCATAACTTTCCTCCTTTGTCCCTTAGTGGGCCAACCCTTTTTCTAGTTACCATCTTGCTCCTTATGTACAAATAAAAGGCTTTTGGATTTTCCTTAACTCTGCTAAAGATATTTCATAACTCTTTTTAGCCCTCTTAATTCCTCGTTTAAGATTGGGCCTACTTTCCTGGTATTCTTTGAAAGCTTTGTCTGTTTTCAGTCACCCAGACCACTTGTATTGCTTCCTTTTTCTGCTGAGCTAAGTCTCACAATTTCACCTCTCATCTTGCCATTACTATCCCTCATTTTGACAGGGACATGTCTGTTCTGCACTCTAATCAACCTCTCTTTAAAAGCCTCCCACATATCAAATGATGATTTACCCTCAAACAGCTGCTCACAATCCATATTCCCCAGCTCCTGCCGAAATTTGCTATAGTTGGCCTTCCCCCAGTTTAGCACTCTTCCTTTAGGACCACTTTCGTCTTTGTCCATGAGTATTCTAAAACTTATGGAATTGTGATCACTATTCGCAAAGTAATCCCTTACTGAAACTTCAACCACCTGGCTGGGTTCATTCCCCAACAGGAGAATGGCCCCAGTATGGCCTTCCCGAGTTTGACTATTTATATACTGCTCTAGAAAATCCTCCTGGATGCTCCTTATAAATTCTGCTCCATCATAACCTCTAACACTAAATGAATCTTAGTCAATTTTGGGAAAATTAAAATTTACCACCACCACCAACCTGTTGCTCCTACATCCTTCCATAATCCCACGCTGCATCCATCAGAGTACATTGGCCTCTGATAATATGGAGACCAGGAGGTCTGGGCATCAACAATGTCCACTTCTCCAAATGAAATGGCATTGGAAAAGAAATCGGAATCCTGTAACGGTCAGCTGGTCAAATTAACTCTACCAATCAGCACCATCAAAACAAATTAACTGCTGGTTCAGCTTATCATATTTGAATGATCTTTCACTGCACAAAATTGATGTTACATTTGCTTACACAATAAGACATTGTATTTGCTCATTCATTTTCACCTGAGCTTTAGTACATTAGTTTGGCTTCTGGCTTCTTCTGACTTTTTCCAGGCCTCACTCAATCCACATCATATTATTCAACCATTTTAATTTTCTTCTCACTTTTAGTCTTTACTTTCAATTTCTCCTTTAGGTTAGATTAGATCCCTACAGTGTGGTAACAGGTCATTTCGTCCAACAAATCCACACTGACCCTCTGAAGATTAACCCACCCAGAGCCATTTCATTTAATTGTTGCTAGGACATAGATGTTAGGTCTTCAGTTTGAATTTATTTACACAGATATATTTTTCTCTCTAAAGCAATTTTTCTGATTCCTGAATATCTATTTTTGATCCAATCCACTCATTTATCGTCATCTTTGAATGCCTTTTACTGAATATTATGCACAGCTGAGAGATATGATAAGATGGACATAAATGTAAGTCTTTCAAGTACCTGTATTTCACCTGCTAAGACCATTTGAATCCATTTATTTGCAGAATAGTTAGATTCTATAAATATTGGTTCAACCAGAAATCAGTGAATAAAAATAAAATCATGCATTCTAAAAGTAAGTTTATTTTTATGCTCTCACACAGGTTGAAAGACCATTTTATTTACTTATTTGTCAGTTTATCTCTGAATATCTTACATCGGTCTTGTATTGGTTAATGCACTTGACTCCGACATGCATTCGAACTAATTGGTGATTCCCTATTCTATCATTAAGCTTGACAGAAAGTTCATTAAAGATAAACCAGGAGAATTTAAAATGTTTCCTTGTTGTACACACAAGGATGTAAATTGTGCCAAATATATTCCTTCATCACTTGCATATTGCAGCTGAAACGAATAATATCCTTTCTTCCTATTCAATACAATGCAAGATCTGAAAGCACAAACAGCCCCCACGGTCAAAGAAATTAACAGCCTTTCAAAGCAGCCGTTCACTCTTTTGAGAAGGTTTTATAATCTGATATGGAAACAGACCCTTCTCTAGTCCTCACTGGCCATGTTCCCAAACTAAACTGGTCTCAATTACCTGCGTTTGGCTCATATCTCTTCAAACTTTTTCTAATCATGTACTTATCCAAATATCTTTTAAATGTTGTAACTGTACCTGCATCCATCATTTCCTTTGGCAGTTCACTCCAAACACAAACCACACTTTGTGGAAAAGTTGCCCCTCATGACCTTTTTAAAACTTTGTCTCACCTTAAAAATACGCTCTCTACTTATGAATTCCCCCACCCTAGGGAAAAGACCTTTGCTGTTCACCTTATATATGCCACTCATGATTTTATAAACCTATTTAAGGTCACCCCTCAACCTCCCATGCTCCAGTGAAGAAAAGTCCCAGTCTATTTTTAAAACTCAAACCCTCAATTCTGGCAATATCCTGGTAAATCTTTTCTGAACCCTCTCCAATTTAATAATAGCCTTGCTATAGCAGGCAACCAGAACTGCAGACAGTACTCCAGAAGAGGCCTCACCAACGTCCTGTACAACCTCAACACAAAGTCCCAATTCCAGCCCATTGACCCAATTGATTAAGTTCTCTTCGTAATCTTAGAGAACCTTCTTCACTGTTCACTATACAATTAATTTTTGTGTCATCCATAAATGGACTAACTATGCCTCCTATATTCTCAACAAAATTGTTTGTACAATTGACAAATAAACATGGACCCAATATTGATCCCAATGGAACATTGCTGGTCACAGGCCTCCAGTCAAAACAAAACACCACCACCCTCTGTCTTCTATCATCAAACCAATTTTGGATCCAATTGGTAAATTCTCTCTGAATCCCATATGATCTAATTTTACTAGTTAGTCTACCATGCAGAACCTTGTCAAGGATTTTAGTAAGGTCCATATAAATAACATATACCACTCTGTCGTCATCAATTTTGTTTTAGTTACTTCCTCGAAAAAAACTGAATCAAGTTTTGTGAGAAACAACTTCCCTCACACAAAGCTATGTTGACTACCTCTAATCAGCCCTTGCCTCTTCAAATGCATGTAAATCCTATCTTTCAGAATCACTTCCAATAATTCATCCATTATCAATATCTTGTTCCGAAATCTATAGCTCCCAGGTTGTCTTTCTTCAATAAAGGCGCAATGTGAGCTACTGCCCTCCTCTGGCACCTCACCCAAGATTATAGATGATACAAATATTTCTCCTAGGGACTCCACAATTTCTTCTCTAACTTCCCACAATGTCCTGGGAATGACTTGATCAGGTCCCAGAGATCTACCCACCCTCATTATTTTCTAAGACCTCCAGCACTTCCTCTTCTGTAATGGGAACGGTTTTTAAAACATTGATGTTTTTTCCCTGACTTCTCTAGCCTCCATTTCTTTCTTCACAGTAAAAACTGACACAAGATATTCATGTAGTATCTCTCCCAGGCAGATTATTTTCTCAGTTACTGATTATGCTGAAAATTAATACAAATTTCTGGTTAGCTCACCACTCTGATCATTGACCACTTCATCATCACTTGTATGTATTACTATTTAATCAAACAAGCTCTTAATCTACATTATATTGAATTTTATAAAGTAGGTGAAGATAAGTACACTAAAAAAGTAAAAATCAAATTACAATAATGTCATCACTAAGACTGTGTAGCCTTAGTTCCATTATTAATACCGAGAATGACACTAGAATTAGCAAATAAAACAAACAGATCTGATACATCTTGTCCACTTCAAAATAAAGGTTCAACACCACCAATGTTATGTTCAAGGATTACTGTTTACTTTACCTATTCTTCTCCCTCTGGGTAAATTGGAAAATACATTAGCTAGTCTGGAATAGCTGATCGATTTAGATTAAAAAATGTCTCAAAATTTATGATCAGTCTGCACTGTCAGTGAATCTCATCTGAGGGTATCATTGAACCAAGGGCCTCTGGATGAGATGGGAGAAAATAGACCAAGGTTTCACTTCTGATTGTTAGCCAGAGGCTCCTGTTGGAAATTACTCAAGTGTGAATGAATGGTGAGAACAGTATCAAGCTTGGCGGTGATGCCTCATATGATAAAGCAGTTGCTGACAACACACATTAAGAATGATCATTTGTGAGACATCTAAAGACCATGTATCCTTTTCCAGCAAGTGTCAATACCCTCGGGATAGGTGAAGAGAAGATTGATAGCAAGAAAACTAAAAGATACTGTTGCTGTCAGTGCAATTAAAAAATGAAATCTTTACTAGCGATAACTTTAGTAACAAAGCAATGACTCCTTTAAAGGATCAAGAGATGCATCACACTAAAGGAAAGCACAAGTCGCTTTTGTATAACACACATTTCATCTCGCGAATTGGCCGCACCGTGACTGATGAATTGTGGACTTGCTTGGATAGTACAAACTTTCTACTGAACGGGCTTCATTATTTTATATTAGCAACTTTTCACAGCATGACTTTCTATAGAGGTTTTTATTAGATTAGATTACTTACAGTGGGGAAACAGGCCCTTCGGCCCAACAAGTCCACACCGTCCCGCCGAAGCGCAATCCACCCAGACCCATTTACCTGCATTTACCCCTTCACCTAACACTACAGGCAATTTAGCATGGCCAATTCACCTAACCTGTGCATTTTTTGGACTGTGAGAGGAAACCCACACAGACACATGGAGAATGTGCAAACTCCACACAGTCAGTCTTCCAAAACATGATTTTTCTATAGCATGAGGTTAAACAGGATCCCCTATGATTCCTTGAAATATTAGGGAATACTGTCCAGTCTCTTCATAAAACAATCCTGCATCCAAGGGATTAATCTCGAGACCCTCTATTACACACTCTCCATGGCAAGTATGTCCTTTCTTTTATAAGGGGACTAAACCTTTACACAATATAACCATACTGAAGCAAGAAATCATTACTACTGTGCTCAAACCTCCTTACAATGATAGTCAAAATATCATTTGCCTTACTAATTGTTTGCTTCATTCGTGTACATTTTGTTCTGCTATAACACAGCAGGTATATTCCTTTGCTACTGGGGAGTCCAGAACTAGAGGGCATAGGTTTAGGGTGAGAGGGGAAAGATATAAAAGGGACCTAAGGGGCAACTTTTTCATGCAGAGGTTGGTACGTGTATGGAATGAGCTGCCAGAGGAAGTGGTGGAGACTGATACAATTGCAACATTTAAAAGGCATTTGGATGGGTATATGAATAGGAAGGGTTTGAAGGGATATGGGCCAGGTGCTGGCTGGTGGGACTAGATTGGGTTGGGATATTTGGTTGGCATGGACGGGTTGGACCGAAGGGTCTGTTTCCATGCTGTACATCTCTATGACTTTAAAATCGTGCTGTAGAAATCACTACAAAAGATTGCTATAGAAAATCACTTTACCCATCCAGAAGAAAGTTTGTGTTATTCAAACACCATTCATAACTCGTCAATCACATTATAGCCAATTTGCATTTATGAAACGCATGTTATACCAGAATGACCTGTACTCCTTTCAACCCATATAGATATGCAAATTGATGGCCTCAAGTTTTTTTTAAAGCCCTTTTGTGAAATAAGGTTATGACTGACCAGAGGGTGCATTAGTTTTCTCAAACATAACACCCAAACTCGTAGTGTTTAAAATAATGCTGGAAGCTACCATAAAAAGAAGTACAGAAACAACAAGAAATAATCCCTACAACAAAGAGGAGGCAAAAGGAGTTACATCTGTATCCATATGGTAGTTTCAAACTCCTACCAACCTGCACAACATCCCTCTCTCCATATTGCTAAATGGCTGTCAATCTCACTCCCTTGTGACTGTTGAGCTGCCCAGCTGCAGGACTGTGAATGGCTGGTAATAGACTAAGATTAGCACATTATTTTTGTATTGTTTTCCACTGACCTCTTAAAGTACTGATTTGGAGATGCCGGTGTTGGACTAGGGTGTACAAAATTAGAAATCACACAACACCAGGTTATGGTCCAACAGGTTTAATTGGAAGCAATAGCTTTCAGAGCGACGTTCCTTCATCAGGTGGTTGAGCCCTCCACTCTCACCTGATGAAGGAGCGTCGCTCTGAAAGCTAGTGTGCTTCCAATTAAACCTGTTGGACTATAACCTGGTGTTGTGTGATTTTTAACATTAAAGTACATGCGACTTGGTGACTTTAATTGTGAGTTGATTGTAATGAGGTAGGCAATTATAATTTCAAATGCAGTTATAAAAGGATTTCCTTATCTGTCTTGTGGCAGCTAGCTTTTATCTTTGGCTCCTTAGGATGGGGTGTGAAATGCATTGACTTTTCAGTCATATAGGAGAAAGTGAGGTCAGAGCTGAAAATGTGTTGCTGGAAAAGCGCAGCAGGTCAGGCAGCATCCAAGGAACAGGTGATTCGACGTTTCGGGCATTAGCCCTTCTTCAGGAATGAGGAAAGTGTATCCAGCAGGCTAAGATAAAAGGTAGGGAGGAGGGACTTGGGGTCCCAAGTCTGAAGTTTATGCAATGTCGCACAATCATACACATAAAGCAATTTGAAATTGTAGCAGAAATGCATTGATCTGCTACACAGCAATTTTGAAGTGATTCAATCGTAGTGTAGATTAAATAAGCTGGTCTTTTACTGTATTTGGATGGGTATATGAATAGGAAGGGTTTGGAGGGATATGGGCTGGGTGTTGGCAGGTGGGACTAGATTTACTGTACCCACAATCTTTCAGCATCTTCTTTCTGAAGCCACTTACTGAAAGATTTAAATAAAGATTTAAGATTTTTTCCAGATATTGAAGAAATATTTTTAGGATTTGCTTTATTTTTTTCAATATGCGACATGAAATATTCTAGTATTACCATTGCTGAAGCAGCCCCCAGGTGAAATCCAAGAGCAACTTGTCTTGACTGCTGATATGTCATTGCCCTTACGTAAAGGCTGGTCTCTCTTTGCTTGATGCTTGCTGTTTGACAGCACTGCTGAATTCAGGAAATTACTATGATGGTGGATGCATTGTGGCTTGCAAACATATTTTTTTCATCATCTTTTCTCTATTGTGCAACAGGTCTTCTCTCACTATGGGTAAAATAGGGATGTTTTTTCAAAAAATTCCAACTAATTGGATACATATTCGTATTTTCATAGTTCATTTTAAGGTCAACAGGACAATTAAGATCCACAGTATCTCGATTTTTTTTAATGATTGTTTCTTCCTTTCAATAGTAGTGAGGACAGATAAAAGTTGAAAACTGAATTATAATAACATGATTTCAACTTTCCTGTAGTCTTAAGTTTACAACTTTTGGCCAATTTTCAATCCAAACATGGGACAAAGCAGCATTGACATGAAGGTTTAAATTTCTTCATAATAAAACTCTTTTAGAAGTCTTAAGTCTTTTGTAATTGAAGCACAGAGCAGATGGAGGAAAGTTCAGAACATAAGCAGAACTGTTAAGCCATAAAATCTGAACCAGTAATCCTGAGGTTGCCAGAATTGCTGGAGATTGGAGATATGCAAGTAGTAAACATTTCATTTCTGCCCACGTCTGCTGTAATCCACACAGGCAATCTTGCGTGGAAGGCCTTAGCATGAAGGTGGTGTCACTTAGCATGTCATGCTAATTGGAATTCAACTGGAAATTTTATACTACACAGGTGATGCTACTGTCCTATTAATACTCTCAGTTAACATTGTTTATATCAGCTACCTGCTCTTCAAATGGTTCCAGATTCTTCTCTACCACTTGAATGCTCACGAACAAACAGTGGATGTAGAGGATTAATATTTGAGGAGCATTGGGGAATAATCACTGTTCAAAAGGAAAACGCTTGTTGTATGGTCCACATGGTCAGCTCACAATTTGTGTTTCTTTAAATTCTGTCAACTGCTCAGCTTTCACACTCTCCCCATTGATTCCTAATATGGCCAGTAATATTGTGCATTATATTCGTGTGCCAATTGGAAAACTAAACATAGAAACATAGAAAATAGGTACATTCCGCCCTTTGAACCTGCACCGCCATTCATTATGATAATGGCTGATCATGTAATTTCAGTATTCCACTCCTGCTTTCTCTTCATACCCCTGGAACCCTTTTATTGCAAAGGCCTTCTTGAATATATTGAACAAACTGGCCCCAACAGCTTTCTGTGGTAGAAAATTCCACAGGTTCACAACTTTCTGATTGAAGAAATTCTACCTCATCTCAGTCCTGAATGGCTTACCCTTGTTCTTTGACTGTGACCCTTAGTTCTGAACTTGCCCAACATTGGGAACATTGTTTCCATATCTAGCCTGTCCAATCCCACCAGGATTTCATCTTTCTTTGAGATCTCCTCTCATTCTTCTAAATTCCAGTGAGTATAAGACCAGTCAACCCAATCTTTCTTCAAGTGTCACTCCTGCCATTCTGTGAATCAGTTTGGTCAGCCTTTACAGGACTCCCCTGCCACTGCAGGAATTGCAAAATCTGTGCCCACACCTCCCCCCTCACCTCCATCCAAGGCCCCAAAGGAGCCTTCCACATCCATCAAAGCATTACCTGCACCACCACACGTCATTTACGGTATTCCTGATGCAGTCTCCTCTACAGTGGGGAGACAGGACGCCTACCGTCAGTGCGCTTCAGAGAACATCTCCCGGGACACCTGCACCAACCAACCCCATCACCCCGTGGCCGAAAACTTCAACTCTCCTGCTCACTCCGCAAAGGACATGCAGGTCCTGGGCCTCCTCCATCGCCACTCCCTTACCACCTGACACCTGGAGGAAGAACACCTCATCTTTTGCTTAAGGACACTCCAACCCTATGGCTTCAATGTGGATTTCACCAGTTTCCTCATTTCCCCTCCCCCCACCTTATCCCAGTTCCAACCTTCCAGCTCAGCAACGCTCTCATGACCTGTCCCATCTGTCAATCTTCTTTCCCACCTATCCACTCCATCCTCCCCTCTGACCGATCATCTTTACCCTCACCTCCATCCACCTACTACACTCTCAGTACCTTACACCCAGCCCCATCCCCCGCCCATTTATCTCTCCACCCCCTTGGCTCCCAGCCTCATTTCAGATGAAGGGCTTTTGCTCAAAAAGGTGATTTTCCTGATCCTTGGATGCTGCCTGACCTGCTGTGCTTTTGCAGCACCACGCTCTCAACTTCACTGGACTCCATCAAAGTATGAATGGCCTTCCTCAGACTGGGAGACCAAAACTGCACACAAGGTTCAAGGTGTGGCCTCACCTATGTATAGCTGCAGCAGGACATCCCTACTCCTATAGTCAAATTGTCTCGCTATGAAGGTCATCATGCCATTAGCTTTCCTCACCACTTACTGCACCTGCATGTCAACCTACAGCGACTGTTCCACCATGACTCCCAGGTCTCATTGCACCTCGTATTTTCCTAAATTGCCACTATTTAGATAATAACCTGCTTTCCTGTATTTTGTTGCCAACAAAGTGGATATCCTTACATTTATCCACATTATAATACATTTGCCAAGTATTTGCCTACTCAGCCAGCCTGCCTAAGTCACCCTGCAGCCTCTTAGGTGCCTTTCCCCTTTCTAATACATTGTTGCCTATTCCTCCAATGAATGCACATTCAAGGGCCAAAAGTGAACTTCAGCCACCTGGTAAGCAGAGTAGTGTCCTAAAACATAGTAGTTTCCTGAAGAAGGGCTTATGCCCGAAACATCAAATTTCCTGTTCCTTGGATGCTGCCTGACCTGGTGCACTTTTCCAGCAACACATTTTCAGCAGTAGTGTCCTAAAACAGCCAATGTCCTTCAAAGGAACAAGGTTGAATAAAATTTGACACTAAGCCACATGAAGAGATAGTTGAAGATGGTCAAAAGCTAGATGAAAGATGTAGACTGTAAAGGGTATTCTCTTGACAGACAGAAAGGTGTAGAGGCTTAATGAGTTGACTCAAAAGTTTACAGTTGAGACAATTGTAGACATGGCCAATGATTGTGGGATTGAATCAGAGATGAGCTAGAGGTCAGATTGAAGAAATGCAGATATCTTCGAGGGTTATGGGGCTCATAGAGGTTGAGGAGTTAGGGTGGGTCAAATACATTATTTATTTATTTTTCCTGCAGTCTAAAGCTAGCTTCCTCACTCTCAACCATTTATACCATCGGAAAACTGGTCAAACATAATTTCTCATTCACAAAACCATGTGGACTCTGTCTGATTAATTTAAAGTTCTCCAAGTCCCCTCCTATAACTTCCTTAAGAACAACTTCTAACATTATCCCTACCTTCTGACAGATGTTAAGTTAATTTGCAGATCATTTCCTGCTTTCTGTTTCCCTCCCTTTTCGAGTAAAGCAGTAACAGTCGCTGCCTTCTATCATAACGGATGGTGTCAAAATCAAGGGAGGTTTGAAAAATTAAAACCAGTACATTAATTATTTCATTAGCTGCTTCTTTTGAGACCTGTGGATGAAGTGCATTGGGATCCAGGCACTTCATGCAACCTTGCCCATGCTCCTATCAGAAGCCCTGCAGTAACTGAATGCTAAGTGACATGATTAATTGCCATAAGGTGAGGCTTCTCCACTGTCTCGGGAGCCAGACAATAATAGCCTTTAATGCTAGCTGGAAACTGGTGACTGATGGGACTACACAACCCTACCATGACATTAAGCCCAGGGAAATGTGATTGCGTGTGGGATTTGATTCCTCAAGATGAGGAAGGGGTAATAAGGGGTGATTTTGGGGAAGGGATGCCTTTGACAGGCCCACGAGTCTCGGAAAGGAATTCTCTTTCTTGCCCTTTTGCCTCAACACCAACCCATGCAGCTAAAGCTGTCAGGAGCTGTCAGAAGCAGGAGCTTCCTTCACCGTGAGTCAAACATGAGTAGCCACAGAATTAGGTCAGCTCCAGGGTGAGTGGATCTTCTATCCCTGCTTCACAAGCCAAACATTTCAGACAGGCTAGATACTGGGAAGGCCACCCACATAATCATATGTCCTCATGTCTTCAAATCTGCCAGTGGAAGAAAGTGAAATCCAGCACATTTTGTGCCCTTGGTTTATCTGTCTTATTTACTCTTTGCATTAGATATGTACCTTTAATACTTTTTTTGCACTAATTTCAAAATCTGTGTTTGCTCTGCCTTCCAAACTCTCCTATTAATTTATGCTCTCTATTTCTAATTCTGCTTTTCTTCATTCTGTATCTATATTTAGCTATCTATTCCTCGGCCTTCCTAACTACTCTACAAAGCTGCGTGTCAGGATATTGGTCCCAGCATGGCCATATTGAGCTGAAAACCATCTGGCCCTAACAGATTCCAACTTTGCTCCTAGTGGTCCCAATGTTCTAAGAATCTAATCCTGCAATATCTCTTCAGTTATACATTCAGACGATCTATCAATTTGGTATTCGCGAATACGTGGTGTTGGGAGTTATCCTGAGATTATTATTTTTGATGGTTTTCCTCTTAGTCCCTTTCCAGTGTCTGGATGTAGGAGCTCAATCCTTGTAGACCAAAGTAACTGATAGCTTTTTGGAGAAATGTAAATGTACTTAGTGTTTTGGCTGACTTGTCATAATCATTTGACCTCTACCTCTGCCGTGAGTGCTTTCGTGGGCAGTCTGTGACAGCCATTAAAACCCATCATTTGAAACGTGATGTGTGATTAAACATTCATGCAGTTTCAGAACAGAAAGAGACCCAGCTTGTGTAAAAGATGACAAAAAGCAGCAAAATGAAAACAGCACTTGCACCTTTGAAATACTGGATGATTCAAACCATCTGCACATTTCTACTCTCTGCTCTTATGCCACAGAAAACAGATGTGAGTCAGAATTGTATTTTTTTCCTTTCAGTTGCATTTACATTCAGGATTTTAATGGCAATAAAATGAGTTTACAATAAAGTAGACTAAGAGTGTCAGGCTATTAGAACTATTATATATTAACAGGTGTGAGAGACAAAGTTGAGATGAAATGACAGATAACCAAATTTCACTTTGTTAGAACTGTCAAATCATTCTGAGAGCTGAATATTCAACAGCCAATCAGAGCTCTCCGCAAAGTCAATCTACATGGCAACTTGAGATCTGTGTACATCAGCTGTCACCTTGATTACGCACAATGACAGTGAATGAATAGATATGTCGTCGTAACTATATATGCATACAAGTAGAGAAGTTGTTTCTGCTTGACAGGCAGCGGATCAAGAAAAAATGATCTCACCATCTGTAAAAATACAAAAATGACCATCAATCCCAGAGGTCCACTACTTCCCACATCAAAAATGGTTCAATAACAACATGCAATACTTCCCATTAGCCTAGGAATAAGCAGATACCAGATGAACAGTCAGTCAATGACAATATGCACACATTCCATTAAAGAGCTGCATGGTTTAAAGATATGCATACAATACATGTACAGAGCCTGATATGGATAGGACTGACTAGATTTGACATATAGTTGTGTTAACGAATGAAAATTTTTTTGAGATCATGTACATTCGATAACTTGTGAAAAGTGATAGGACAAAAACATATGCACTCTTTTTAATGAAAAGGACTGCATTTGGAAAATAAAAATACGATTAGTGTACTTAAATATAAACAAAATCTGCAAATCTGAAAGTAAATCAGCAATTACTTGAGAAACTCAGCAGGTCTGACAACATCTGTGCACAAAGTTAAAAAATCACCAAACACCAGGTTACAGTCCAACAGGTTTATTTGGAAGCACTACCTTTCGGAGCGCTGCTCCTTCATCAGGTGGTTGTGGAGCAGGAACATAAGACATAGAAGTTATAGGAAAAGGTTACAATGTCATGCAACTGAAATATATTAAACAAACTTACATTAAGGCTTTCATCTTTTAGAATGGTTTTGCTAGTTTCAGTTTGTTAATATGTAAATCCCAGAACTTCTTTTAAGTCACATTCTGAGTCACAAACTTGTTGGACTATAACCTGGTGTTGTGTGATTTTTAATTTTGTCCACTCCAGTCCAACACCAGCTCCTCCAATCATACCACCTGTCGAGAGAGAGAGACATACAGAGACATAGACAAAGTTCACATTTTGAATCTAGCATGATTATTTCAGAACACAAGTCTTCTCTAGCACTTTCAGTTTTTATTGCAGTTTGTGCAATAGCAGACTTGCAATAGTAATGTGACCTCTACATCTGCTGTAAGTGCTTTTGTACAGATCCATTACAACACATCAGTTGGCAAAGTTCTAATGTGGACCATGACCTTTGGCTGTTTACCCTCTGCTAGACTATTCTATTGTTACTTCATGGCATGTTTGACATGGCAACAGGGAGACAAATTCCATCCTGAAATCATGTCTGCTATCAAAACTGTTTGAGTGCTTCTCATTATCTATTATTATTCAGCATTTTGGCCCCCTCCCTGTACAGTTGAGCCAACCATTCTGCTATGATCTTGGTTCTGACTATATGTCCTTGAGCAGGCCCCACTTTATCAGCAGTCAGAACCAAATACTAATTTCGGAACAAGATGCTTTCAGGGATCTTCTGAATTACTTATCTGCTTTTAATGGTCTATCTGGCTGTCCCCCCGCGCTACAGGACGAACATTTCATGAAATATACTATCCAAGAAATGCTCATTCCTTTGGAGACACTGCTATGATGTCAACTGTTGCTCAGACTCCAGAACCTGGAGTTCGAGCTTCTGCAGCTGATATGCAACTTGGTTGTCCGGGAATCCGACTATTTCTTGGAATATGAACATAGTGCAGGATTTCACATTCCAAGGCCAGTGTTCCATTAGTCTCCATTATTGTATTTGTACAGGTAATTTTTATTTAAAATGCATTGCATTCCTGAATTCCTCTGTCCTAGCCATAAAGTGTGCTGTTATCCAGAATGGTGTGGAACAGTGTTAGACAGTATAATAACAAAAACAGAAGCCACTGGAAAAACTCAGCAGGTCTGGCAGCAACTTTGAAGATAAATCAAAGTTAACATTTCGGGTCCGGTGACTCTTTCTCAGAACTGACTTCCTCAGTCACCGGACCCGAAATGTTAGCTTTGATTTCTCTGTGCAGAATCTGCTAGACCTGCTGAGCTTTTCCAGCAACTTCTGTTTTTGTTTCTGATTTACAGCACCAATAGTTCTTTCAGTTTTTATTCAGACAATACAATGCTTGAAACAAATAATGACATGAATCAAAATCATGGAATGGTTCAATGATAGTATGAGATTCTTAGATTGGGATTTGTAATGATGTAGTATAGACCATTTTCTGTGACCTCAGTAGCTTATCAATCAGGATGAGTGAGGACATGTTTCTAGCAAGCATCATTGCCCCGATTCTTCTATTGTCAGCCAGTGATGGGTTTACTATAAATAGTAATGTTGATGCCTCACTGCTGCTGATTCCTGGTTATCACTCAATGCATTATCTAGCCTTTGAATCCAACTCAGACATTTCACAGTTGCTGTACAACCTGAAGGAGGTTAAAGTAAACTGAGAGACATGTTAAATTCTTATCTTTACCCATATTTCAAAATGACTACCTGTCGTCACAGAAAACACTGGTACCCATAATATTGTCAGAGTAGGGAATAAAAATTGAATGTTTTAAGGAACCGTTAGACTTTCAGAGGTCGCTTGTGTTTAGTAGACAAAAATGCAACATTGTGTAATTTTGGTGATTTTGCGAGTTTACATCTTTTGCTATACATTCATTGTATTATCTGGATTCAGTTTGCACATAAATACTACGTTGTGGATTTAACAGGACTTTACTTATAAAATGAATATAGAAATCCACCATAATTACCAAAACAAAATACTTTAGTTTTACTGCATTTTTGATTTCATTTAGCTACAATGATTTATTAGGCTGGAACAGAACCAGAAGGCTTAGATTACTCATAAATACATGGTATAGTGAACATTTGGAAGCAGTGAGTGACAAGTAGTAATTTAATTAAAGTACTTAGGCAACATTACAATGGAATTTGAGTGGTTCAACTATCGTTTGAATTTCAACAATCAATTGCAAATTCAAAAGCACAAATGTACACCTGTTTTTTATTTTATGTATGCTGTAAATTGCATTTAATTATTTTATTAAGTTTATCATTAGTTGCATCAACAGGAATTATCTCTGATTACAGCTGGTGAGCTAATTTGACGCACATGGAATGAGGTATCATAGAATCTCCACAATCCCATTTGGCCCAACAAGTTCACACCAACCCTCCAAAGAGTATCGCTCCCAGTCCCCTAGTCTATCACTCTACATTTCCCCTGACTGATGCACCTAATCGACACACCCTTGAACACTATGGGCAATTTAGCATGGCCAATTCACCTAACCTGCACATCTTTGGACTGTGGGAGGAAACCCACACAGACACAGGGAGAATGTGCAAACCCAGGCTGGAGTCAAACCCAGGTCCCTGGTGCTATGAGGCAGCAGGGATAACCACTGAGCCGCTGTGCTGCCTATTAACTTAAAACTGTTACTTGATGAGTCAAGATTAGAGTGGTGCTGGAAAAACACAGCAGGTCAGGCAGCATCAAAGGAGCAGGAAAATCAATGTTTCGGACAAAAGCCCTTCATCAAGAATGAGGCAGGGACTCTCCGGGTTGGAGAGAGAAATGGGAGTGGGGGGGTGGGTTGCTGGGAAGAAGGTAGCTAAGAGTGCAATAGGTGGATGGAGGTGGGGAAGAAGGTGATTCGTCAGAGACAAGGGTGGAGTGGATAGGTGGGAAGGAAGATTGGCAGTTACTTGATGAGCCTTGCGCTATTTTGCATTACTGTTTAAGGGCTGGTAATTATATTATGTCTGGATCTGGGTGCCTTTAACAGAAAAGGCCTAGAAACCATGCTGATGCAAATGAGTGATTATTTACTGACTATATACAGACATAGGAGAAAGTGAGGACTGCAGATGCTGGAGATCAGAGCTGAAAATGTGTTGCTAGAAAAGCGCAGCAGGTCAGGCAGCATTCAAGGAGCAGGAGAATCAATGTTTCGGGTATGAGCCCTTCTTCAGGAATGAGGAGAATGTGCCAAGCAGGCTAAGATAAAAGGTAGGGAGGAGGGACTTGGGGGAGGGGTGTTGGGAGAGGTGCATTTCCAACGCCCCTCCCCTAAGTCCCTCCTCCCTACCTTTTATCTCAGCCTGTTTGGCACGCTCTCCTCATTCCTGAAGAAGGGCTCATACCCGAAACGTCAATTCTCCTGCTCCTTGGATGCTGCCTGACCTGCTGCGCTTTTCCAGCAACACATTTTCAGCTATATACAGTCATAGACTTCTGCAGGACTCCATGAGAACGGTCTTCACACGGGCTCTAGTTTCATGTGATAATATATTGTACTGATATTATTGATGATACATTCTAGCTCTTAATCCCTTATGCTAAATTTTTACCTAACTCTTCCATTCTAACAATATCGATTTATATTTTTATACTACTCCTGTTCACCACAAGTGAAGTCCCACAAAACTGGAGAATAGCTAATGTGGTTCCTGTGTTCAAGAAGGGCAGCAAGGATAAACCAGATAATTACAAACCAGTTGGAGTTTATGCCAGTGGTCAGGACATTATTGGAAAAAAATCTTGAAGGAGGACCAGATTAATCAAGGCTTGGAAAGGTAGGGATTGATCATGGATAGTCAGCATGGATTTGTTAGAGGGAGATCCTGACTGAATCATTGAATTGAGTTTTAAAAGAGGTAACTAAATACTTTGATAAGGGTAATGCAGTCGATGTACTTTATATGGACTTCTGTAAGGCTTTTGACAAAGGTCCCATTTGGAACGCTGGTCCATGGAAATCAAAGCAAATTGGCAAACTGGATCCAAAATTGGCTTACAAGTAGGAGGCAAAGGGTAATAGTGGAAGGTTGTTTTTATAACTGAAAACCTGTGAATGGTGTACCACAGGGTTCAGTGCTGAGACATTCGCCATTTGTTATGACCATTAACAGTTTGGATGTGAATGTAGAAGGTATAATTAGTAAGTCTGCAGATTTCATGAATATTGTTAGTGTTGATCGTGAAGTGGAAGGTCTTGGATATTGATCAGCTGGTAAATTGGGCAGAGCAATGGCAGATGGAATATAATCTCAATAAGTGTGAGGTTTCTGGGAGTCTAAAAAGGGTAAGGTATACACAATACATTATAGGTCTTTGGAGAGTACAGAGGTACAAAGGGACCTTAGTGTACAAGTCTATTAATCCCTGAAAGTATCAGCATAGGTGGAAAAGGTAGTGAGGAAGGCACTTTCATTAGCCGGGGCACAGAATGTAGGAGCAAGAAACATTTGTTAGGCCACAGATGGGGGATTGTGTGCAGATTTGATAGCCGCACTACCAGAAGAACATGATTGCACTGGAGAAGGTGTAGGGGAGAGTCACCAGGATATTATCAGAAATGAAAACTCTCAGTTATGAGGAGACACTGCATCAGCTGTGTTTGTTTTCCTTGATGGAGAAGAGGCTGTGGGATTCTCATCATCAGCAATTAGGACCAAAACTGTGGCCAAGTTCAGACTTTCAAACAGGTATCCTTTATTAGCACCTCACCCATATAATAGTTGCGTTCATCCTTTGGTCAAAATAACCCCCAAAACATTTAGCGTATTCATAAATCAGAAGAATACATCTGGGACATGAATAAACCTGGGACATACAGCAAATAATAGTTACACATGATAATTATCTATATTTGATATTACTGAGCAGTCAATTGTAAGGCAGTGCAACATGCCAGATAACATGTCAAGTAAAATCTAGGAACAATATCAATAGAAATAACTATATCAACAGAAACAGGCATTTGTTTCTCCAAATGATATTACAAATGCATGTCTGACATTTAAGAGTCACTAGTCACTTAGACTACAAGAGGATTTGGATGGAGTGATCAGTGGCAAATGGAATCTAATCTGGATAAATGTGAGGCAATGCATTTGGGCAGGTCAAACAAAACAGCAGTATACATGATATATGGTAGGGTCAGAGAGATGTACACTGATTCCTTAAGATATCAGGACAAGTGAATAAGTAGTTAAGAAGACATATGGTACACAGAACAGCCTCGATTATCCGAACATCAATTATCCGAATTGCGGATTATTTGAACAAGATCTCAAGGTCCTGCAAAAATACTATCCATTATCCAAACAATCTGTTATCTGAACTTTCAGTTATCTGAACAAAATACTCCTGCCCATCTCATTCGGATAATCGAGGTTGTTCTGTACTTGTCTTTATTAATTGAGGCGTTGTGTTTAAGGACAGGGAGGTAATGCTGAAAATGCATAAAAAGTTGATTAGGTCTCAGCTTGAGCACTGTATGCATTTCTAAAATCTGCATTATAAGAGGGATATGATAGTACTGGTGAGGGTTATAGAGAAGATTTACCATAATATTGCCGAGGTTACAGAGTTTTAGTTATGAAGAAAGATTCAATAGATTTGAACTATTTTCTTTCTAGGAGAGGAGATTGAGAGAAAAAATGATTTAGTTGGATAAAATTATGATGGGCATAGATAGGAAAGACTCTATCTTTCCTATCAGGAACATAGATTGAAGATTCAGGCAGAAGGATTAAAGGAGATCTGAGGAATTTGTTTTTCAACCAGAGTGTGGTGGGAATCTGGAATTCCCTGCCTATACTGGCGATAAAGGCAGAAACACTCATCACATCTACAAAAACGAGCTAGATGTGCACTTGCAATGCCAAGGCATACAAGGTGATGGACTAAGTGCTAGAAAATGGGTTTAGATTAGTTAGATTGTTGTTCTTGACTGGGGACACATGATGAGTTGAAGGACCTTTTTTCTGTGGTGTAGATTACAATGACTATGACACAGTGGATTAGCTGAGGCTGAACTGAATGTTTGCTTTGATTTATTGGTATTGTTATGAGGTTATAATCCTGATCCTTTCTTTGATCCATTTTTTAAAAAATGCCTGCATGTTGTATTTGGAAGAGGTAAAGAGGTTTGATGTAAAGTAAACATTCTGTTATTGAAACTACCTATGGCCGTATCTTATTAACACGTTTTTATATAGATTCCTAAATGAATGCTCTTTTTGATAAGAAGTCAAGAATGACCACTGTTAATATATTGCTCATTGATTCTGGACATAATGCATATTGGGTGAATGAACAGGGAGGTGACATTGAGTGCCAGAAGATTGTAGTCAAGAAAGAGAGGCAGGGTGTGAGAGCATGGAGGTGATATGGGGAATTAAGTTTAGATTTGATTCTCTACAGTGTGGAAACAGGCCCTTCAGCCCAACCAGTCCATACCGACCCCCCGAAGAGTAACTCATCCAGACCCATTTCCCTCTAACACATCTAACATTATGGACAGTTTAGCATGGCCAATTCACCTAACTCGCACATCTTTGGACTGTGGGAGGAAACTGGAGCACCCGGAGGAAACCCATGCAGACACGGGGAGAATGTGCAAACTCCACACAGACAGTTGCCGAGGCTGGAATCGAACCTGGGACTCTGGCACTGTGAGGCAGCAGTGATTAGATTAGATTAGGTTTCTCAAAGCAACCCACCCAGACCCATTCCCCTACATTTACCCCTTCACCTAACACTACAGGCAACTTAGCCTGGCCAATTCACCTAACGTGCACATCTTTGGACTGTGGGAGGAAACCGGAGCACCCGGAGGAAACCCACGCAGACACAGGGAGAATATGCAAACTCCACACAGTCAGTCACCTGAGTTGGGAATTGAACCCGGGTCTCTGGCGCTGTGAGGCAGCAGTGCTAACCACTGTGTCACTGTGCCGCCCTAAATGATTTCATGAATATTATAAAAGGTGGTATGTGATGCCAACCTCCTAAATGAAAGTGGCTAGATTAGCGCAACTGGAGTGCAGTTCATGACATGCACCCTTACCTTACAGTGGCAAAAATTGCAGTGTCAGATATGAGGGAGAGAATCCTGGAATTGACTCATTGTCACCACTGTTAAAGGCCTTCAGATTCAATCTGACCCCAATATTTTAAGGCAATGACCTTTTATTAGAACTGGAAAGTCATTAAAAAGTGAACAATATGTCATGCAAGTTTAACAGCAGCAAAGCTGCAAGTAGGAGAGAAGTCAGAAGAATGGGTCAATATCCTAAAACTCCCTTTCTCGCAGTAACATGTAAGTTCATACACCACAACAACAGTGGTGCTATAAATGGCTCACCATTATCTCAAAGGCTATTATGGATACAGAACTGACCTGGACAGCAATGTGTGAATGAGTAAGAAATAGAAGATTAAATGCCAAAAAAAGTTATGGTGTTGGCAGAAATAAAATTAGAATTACTGGCACATGTACTCAAGTACAGGGATACATCAGTACAGTGAAAAGTGTACAAAGTGGCCATTTCTGGTGACATTTTAGATACAAAGGTACCTGAGTATATAATCTTTGGTATGGATGGTAATGGGACATATAAAGAAACAAAGACTTACATGGAGGAAGAGTATTTGGGACAAAAGTTGCAAACTGAAGTTGAACAAGACATTGAGCAGAGGATCATAACATAATCAACAAATGAAGTACTGATTCTTGAAATCCGTTGAGCCTCTACATTATTACCTCCTCTTCCACTGTTCCAAATGAGGAGCTGTAGATGCCAATTGCATATAGAATTCCCAAGATGTCTGGAAGTCTACTGGAATGGAGTGATTAATTTCCTGCATGTTTCAATTGGTGTCTGTGGGGAAATCATTCTTTGCCTGAATACTGAAACAGCAGCAAGAGAAGGGGAAACAAGAACTACACAAACCAGGAGAGTGATATTGAGAATCATTGGTTTGGCTGTTGCTTGCCTGACAGAACTAATATGCTGCAAGGACAAATATACTTCTTAAATGGATCTGAATTCACATTCGAGTCGTATAAGAACTGAAAACAATTACGTTTCAGACAGGTTCCCTGGATAATGTCTTGGTCCCTAAACCATATAGTGCCATGTTTTCCAATGCAAGCTGAGCAAGTTTATGCCACACATCATTTCGGATTCTTCAGTTCCTGTTTTTGGATGGAAAACAGTCAATGGATTCAACTTTCATATTCATTCACTAATCTGCATTGAGTTGGTCTGTTCTGAAATGAATTCTAGGCAAGTATGTTCTGAGCCAGTTTTGTTCCAAAAGTAATTGAAAAGAAATGGCTTGTGTTCAAATAGACTGCTGCAGACATGCAGGGCATCACGTGCCATGTTTAATACCGGTGACAGTGAAAGAAATGATGAAGAACATCTCACTGGTTTCTGACCTCATCAAGTAGAATGTCAGATCACATCACCTTCACATCACAAAATAGAAAATCTCCATTAATTTGTCACTCAGCTGCCAAACGCTCTTAACATGGAAATGACCTTTCAAATAGATTATTGTTCTTACAATATAATGCTAACGCAGGTCAGGTGAGGGAGCCTCAATATAAAATTTTAATGGAGGCAACCTTTTTAGATTTTCCTGCACAGGAAGCAATCTCATATGATTACAGTCACAGACATCCCCTTTTTCATTCAGCAAACTTTTCACCTAATGCAAGGATTCTCTATGCAGTCAACACAACTGCCACTGTAGCTGGAACACCTGGGAATGTCATGGAGCTGCTACTGCTGGAGGGACCTTACTGAAACTTCAAATATTATCTTTCTTAAATGGACATTTTATTAACATGTTCCTTATTTTACTATTCAATGGCCACTCTTTAAATAACTGACACCAGAAGAAAATAGAAATAACTCAAAATGAATACTTGGTCGATTTTGAAAAAGCTATACATATTTAATTGAGATAAGGTCAGTGGTGTGCCACAAAGGAGAAACAATGTTAATGTGCTGATAAAATGCTGAGAATGCAATTGCATGATTAACGGGATTTTTAACAGAATCCAAAAGATTCCACAGACTTTTAAAAATGACCAAAGGTGTCTTGGATGTAAAGGTTCAGTCCCCATTCTAACGGAATAAATTGCTACTCGCAGTAAGGAGAACACTGGGTATGATACTTACGAGAAAAGTGAACTCAGCTGTGCCATTTTAACTAAGCGCTGATTTCCATCTGACCTCAATTGCCTTGAAGTACAGTGCAGGAGTCACAAATTGATGGAAGATATGCAAACGCACATGAAGAGTGGTAAGGCCTTTATAACTGTCATAGTCTGTAGGCTTCTAAATTCACTGGTCCTTAAACTAAAACAAAAATGCCTAGCAGTCACTGACAATTATTTAAAAGTAAACCTCCTGTAGGACTACTGCTAGTAGACAGGTGATTTGTTGCAGATTAGAAAAGAATGTAGAATTTGGCCATACAATACCAATACAGGCCTTTGTTGGTATTCCCCAAGGACTTCTAATAATATAATGTCATTGTAAATGCTTGCCTGGATCGCAAAAGCTACAATTATCTCAGCAAGAGTGCTGTATTCGATGACTGGAAAATTGCTGTTGTAACCCCCTTGTGCAAGAAAGGATTAAGACAAAAGATGGAGAATTATAGGCCGATTAGCCTAACCTCGGTCGTAGGTAAAAATCTAGAATCCATATTGTTAAGGATCAGATTTCTAATTTCTTGGAAGTGCAGAACTGCACTCCAAGGTCTCTTTGTTCAGCAACACTTCCTAGGACCCTACAATTAAGTGTATAAGTCCTACTTGGACTTGCTTTTCCAAAATGCATCACCTTGCATTTATCTAAATTAAACTCCATCTGCCACTCTGCAGCCCGTTGGTCTTTATCATCCCAGTGGGGTATACTTCGCTTACTTACAGTCAAGAGTGTGGTGCTCGAAAAACACAGCAGGTCAGGCACCATCCGAGGAGCAGGAGAATCGATGTTTCGGGCATAAGCCTTCCATAATTTCTGATAAAGGGCTTATGCTCAAAATGTTGACTCTCCTGATCCTCAGATGCTGCCTGACCTGATATACTTTTCCAGCACCACACTCTCGACTCTGATCTCCAGCATCTGCAGTCCTCATTTTCTCCTCCCTGAGTTACTTACAAGCCAGGATATGTATAGATAGAAGAGGCCACATTTTTATACCTGAAGTTGGCAGCTCAATTCATGAAATTTGTTGATCGTCATAGTGCTTACATCCACCCACAGATATCTGATGAGCTTTTGAATGACAATATACACCACATAACAATCCTTTTAATGCCATGCAGGGTATCTGTTAGTTGTGTATAGTGCAAGATACAGTGAATTTCTTCAAACAGTTGGATTGAAGAATTCTCATGGATGTGAAGAGTCTAAAGCCAGGTGTATGAGTAGAATATCTAATGAAATGCAAAAACTGATACAGAATGCATCTAAAAGGGATGAAGAGAAGGGTGAGATAAAGAGAAATAAAACATAGAAGGAGGAAATTGTTTTTAAAAAGTTCTTAGTTTGGAAATTCAGTGGGACTTCACGCAGACACAACGTATGCTGTACTAATACACAGGACATCAATAGACCACAGCAATCAGTATCATCCACCTCACTCTGCTTGGCTGCAATCTGCATATGAGTCAACCAGAAAATCTGGAATCATCAAATGTACTTACTGATCTTGTCCCAGCCAACGCACCCAGAGTTTTGTAGAACTGGACCCACCCTCCTCGAGCTTATCTCTCCACGCTTCAGGCTCTCTGCCTTTATTCCTCTTGAAGGGCTTTTGCCCGAAGCGTCGATTTCGCTGCTCCTCGGATGCTGCCTGAACTGCTGTGCTCTTCCAGCACCACTGATCCAGAATCTGGTTTCCAGCATCTGCAGTCATTGTTTTCACCTAGCTTCACTTGTATCCTCAGTGTAATTTAGAAACA
The DNA here is from genome assembly GCF_020745735.1 of Hemiscyllium ocellatum. Taxonomy (NCBI): domain Eukaryota; kingdom Metazoa; phylum Chordata; class Chondrichthyes; order Orectolobiformes; family Hemiscylliidae; genus Hemiscyllium; species Hemiscyllium ocellatum. Next base: position 97,166,003 of record NC_083411.1, on the reverse strand, counting down.
TTCTCAGTAAATATTGATCAAAGTAATATTGATGAAAGTGCAGATATTTTCTTTTGAATAGAGAAGGCCAATAGAACAATAAGCAATATTTCTTTTGCTGCTGATGGTAAAATCTGGGCCTCTACTTCGGAATCATCTGCAAGCCTCTATTCCCTTTTATGTTACAGCATAGTACACTTCAGGCCATTGGTAAATTACTGGGAACGTGCGTCTCCACTGCCATGCTTCTTGATACACTTCATGGATTTCCATGTTAGTCTGTGTAATGTATGCCATGGTTTCTACTGAGCTAGATTTCTGGAAGTTTATAAACACTAGTTACTTACATAGCTTCAACAAAGACATATACACGCAGTCTAGTTCTGTGTTTACTGATGTCACTGTACATTACATCATATAACTGAAGGCACTACAGTCACTCCATTATGCAGACAGAGCTACTGAAGGTAGAGGTGGGTACCTCTATATTGGAACATTACATGTAGTAGTGTCATGCAGCTTTCCTGTCTGGTCTGTAATCTATACAATAATTGCCTCTTTTTTTCCTGCAAAAGGATATGCATCCTTTTCCTGATAATATCCATAAATATTGCTGTAAATATTTAAGATTATGTCTTGTTGGATATACAGTACAACCAGATTTAAAATTTATGCAGTTATCATGACTTGGCAGTATGACTTCATTTTGTAGCATGTTGTCTTTGTAGATGGACATGTATCATTTTCATAGATGCGTGGTTTGTTATCAGATCTTTAGCATCCAAGTCATCATCCAATGTGTTGGGTGGTTGATGACATTCAGTTTGGATATGTCTCCAATTTCTTCACAGAATTTCAATATTGCTCATTACTGCCTTGATGATCTCGGCTGGACACAAGTACACTGCATCTTTCCATGGACTCATGCATTTCTGTGAAAATTTCAAACTCATATGCTTTGTCCTGCTTCAAGTTGGAAAGACTGTCAGTGTGATTGTTGATCATACCTTTGCACCATTTTCCCCAAACAAATGTGTCAGGAGTATATGATTGGGTGGTGACAGTGTAGGGGGAAGAACAATTTGGATCTGTCTTCCACATGAGAGCTGCTGGTGGGGTTAACTCTTCAGAAACACAGAACAATAGTTCAACAAAGAACTCCAGCCTAAATAGACACACCGATTTTATGGCCCTAGCTGCCACAAGCCAAGTTTAACTTTCCAAACTAAACATTAGTGAATCATTGAATAGGTAACTGGATGAATGAGTAAATGGGCAGGATGATAGGATGAATATGTGGGTGAGGTAACTAGAAAGGATCATAGATGGGTGAGGTGGATGACCTGGATAGTTGAGTGAGTTACTCAATGGATTTGGTGTTAGTGGGTTGGATCACAAAGGCTTATCAGCTAAACAGCTTGTATTACAGGTAGCTGGGTAGAGGGGCTCATCAGGTCAAGGGAGTTCGAAATTGTGATTGGAGAGGTAACATGGAGAGTTAAAACATGTAGTCAAGTAAGAAAGGGGGTTTCCAGGACAGTGTGGGGCAGTTGCCTGTGTGAATGACTGAGAGTCAGGTGTGCAGCTAGCAGGATTAGATTAACATTTTCCTGTCTAAGACTTCCTGGATGACTATCCAAAGAAGTAAATTAGAGCTGTCCAACATCTCCAACTGTAACTTAGCATTAGAGCCCTTTTAAGAGGATTCCCAATGAACAAAAGAAATGCCCCTTAGTAGTACAGGTTTCCTGAACAATTCCAATAGAGATCTGTATGTGAGGACTTCTTCAGGATTCTGATGTGCTAATGATCTCTTCCTCAGCTTTTGTTTGTAGAATTCAATGCTCCAACAATTTTTTACATAATTGTTTTGATAAACCTTTCACATCATCTCGCTACCAGGAGTTTATAATGGTTGCCCTTTCCTTGTTATGGACTTCACGACCATATGAAAAATTCTTCCTGTATTCACACTATGAAAACTGTACAATTTTCTTTTTAAAAGCAAAACTCAGTTTATGTATTTCTAACACTTACGTTATCTGACGCTTCTCCCAGAACTGCAATTTGTCATCCCTGATGACAGCCAGATGAATTTGCTTTGTGTGTCCTTTGTGAAGGAAAGTGTGATAACTTTACATAGGTAGTTTCCAGTATAATTGCTATCATGGGAATTTGTTATGGAGACTTAGAAGTAAGAATTCATGATTTTAACATGAAAGACTGCATTATATCTGTCTGTCCTGCTCAAAAAGGACAAAGAGCAATATGAATCTAATAGTGTATTTATGCAACACCGATGAAACGTAATTAAATTCATCCCTCTCAACTAACATTCTATCCATGCTGTTACATTTGAATATATATATAGAGTAATAAAAATCCAATGGACATACGTTATCAAACATCTTCTACTTAGATTAGATTACTTACAGTGTGGAAACAGGCCCTTCGGCCCAACAAGTCCACACCGGCCCGCCGAAGCGCAACCCACCCATACCCTACATTTACCCCTTACTTAACACTACGGGCAATTTAGCATGGCCAATTCACCTGACCCGCACATCTTTGGACTGTGGGAGGAAACCGGAGCACCCGGAGGAAACCCACGCTGACACGGGGAGAGCGTGCAAACTCCACACAGTCAGTCGCCTGAGTCGGGAATTGAACCCAGGTCTCAGGCGCTGTGAGGCAGCAGTGCTAACCACTGTGCCACCGTGCCGCTTCTATATCCATACACACCACATCTACTTTCCCTTTACCTATTCAAAATATGAAACTTCTTCAAGGAGTTCAATTACCCTGATAGCTAGTTTGTATAAGTGCATCTTGTGTCATACAAATACCGCTAGTGAGTTAGGGCTATGATGGTACAGTGATGCCAGCAGCATATCTTCAATTCCTGCATTGGTTGAAGTTACCATTCAGGATTCTCTTTCTCAATCTCTTCCCTCACCTGAGGTGTGATAACCCTCAGCTTAAACCAACAATTGTGTCTCTACTGAGAGGTAGCCCAATGGTCTGCTAACACAATGGTGACTTAACTTTACATTATTCCCTTAAAATTATTCAATTGCTCAACATGACTTAAATGAAATATTGGATTTTACTAAGCTTGCATGTTCTTCACTGCTCAAACAAAATTCAATTAAGCAAATTGTATTTGATATTTTAAAAGCTTCAGTGCTTTAAATTAGATCTATGGTGAATTATATCCGTTCTGAGCATGAAATCTATTACTTGCACCAAGCCATTAACAGCAAGCAACCAAAATAAAGGAAATAACTTTCTAGACATTCCTTCTCAGTCTTTTAAATCCATTTTTGGATCTCTAAATATCCTGTTCAAAGCAGAGCTGAAATAGGCTTGTTGTTCCCTGCTCCAGGGGAGAACGTTTAGAGTGACTGTCCATGAAGGATTAGCAATTGGTAAAATGAAATGACCAAAACATTTTGTGCTCAGGTTTGAGAGCAAAAGCCACTGCTGGGTATATAATAAATTTAAAACACTGAAGAATGGAGCCCAACACAGACCACATATCATAAGCATCTTTGAAAATTCAACTATATTAAAATTGCTGTGGAATATTTTTGTATACTTGCAAGTGGTTGTGGTTGTTGTTACAACAGAATGTACCACTCAGCAAATAAGTCTATTACAACTGAGAAAGATTCCTGCACTCCAGGCCATCATGGCAACTCTAAAGCTTGTCAGCTTTAGGGACAGTGCATGGATTTCAATTAACAGACAAAGTGCTCCCAAAACTCTCTCTTCTGGTTTGCACAATTGTTATAAAGATAAGAAAAGGAGTGCTTAATCGGACTGCTACCAGGCAAATTGTATTTATATTGATCATCCCATGCAAAGGCAGCTCCAATTTAAGTTGTATGAAAAGAAGGTATATTACATAACCCTGCTGTACCTTGTGAATACAACGGACACTTGGTCTCTGATAACCCCCTCAAAATGCCTACATATGGAGGAGAAAGATGGTAGGTCTAGAACATACTGTAATGATCCACCTTAAGATTTTGCTGCCAAATTATGACAGTTATTATTTTGTGCTTGAAGTTTATGGTGAAATATTTGAGATAAGAATATTCCAAGATGAGGTATCCTATGAAAAGGTTAAGCACAAATTTAAAAGTAGATCTTGTGAATCAAATGTTTATTTTTTTCTGCATCTGCTATCCAGTAATGTGGTGACATTCTTCTTCCTAATTCAGCAGTTGGCTGCTTTTGGTGCCCTTTCAGTGCCTTTGTCTCTTGTTTGATATTGCCTCTTCGCCAAGTAAGGTTTTGTAAAATGGACAAGGTTGAGGATTTGCCGTAGAAGCCAAGTTCAGTAACACTATGATTACCTTAGAAATTCAAATAGTATGTTGTAAAATGTATTTGCTGAACATGGCTCTCTTTATAATGGTGTTCAACTGGGAAAGTACAATGACTATTTCAGTCAGGCTTATAAAGGGTATTCTTGATCTTTCAGGAACCAGGTAATATTTGTCCTTGAATCAAATAATGTTGACATAGTGCACTGTTTTTATTTGAAGGGAGCACAGCAGTTGACTGGAAAATAAGCATGACTTACATTATGCACTGTTGCTATTTACAGTGCCTGGGATCACATGCATTTCCTTCTTGGACGATAAACTGGAATGGGAGTTGGACTGCAATATCGTTGAAATACCAGAAGAATGTTGTAACTTGGAAAAAATCAATTGTATACATTTTAAGTTGTGCAAAACATGTTGAAACAGTGAGATTGACACACATGAGTCAAAGATTCAGCAAAAGTTTGACTTAAGAATAAACTGCCTGACAACAGCTCTTGGATTGGATGAACTGCAGTTTGTTACTCTTGAATAAAGTAGAAACCTGAAACAAACCCAGAGTGTTGGAAAAACTCTTCAGGCCTGGAAGCACTTATGGACAGAGAAATGCTTGATGCTTCAAATCTGGTATGACTCTAAAGAGTCATAGCATCATAGAGATGTACAGCATGGAAACAGACCCTTCGCTCCAACTCGCCCATGCTGACCAGATATCCTAACCTAATCCAGTCCTATTTGCCACCACATGACCCATATCCCTCTCAACCCTTCCTATTCATACACCCACCCAAATGCCTTTTAAATGTTGTAATTGTATCAGCCTGCACCACTTCCCCTGGCAGCTCATTCCATACACACACCATCTTGTGTGAAAAGTTGCCCCTTAGGTCCCTTTTATATCTTTCCCCTCTCACCCTAAACCTATACACTCTAGTTTTGGGCTCCCCCCAGCACAGTGAAAAGACCTTGTCTATTTAGTCTATCCAATCCCCTCATGACTTTATAAACCTTTATAAGATCAGCCCTCAGCCTCTGATGCCCCAGGGAAAACAGCTCCAGCTTAGTCAGTCTCTCCCTATAGCTCAAATTCTCCACTCTGACAACCACTTCTTGGAAATCCTTTGACCCTTTCAAGTTTTACAACATCTTTCAGATGGGAAGGAGATCAGAACTGCACACAGTATTCAAAAAGTGGTCTAATTTCCTGTACAGCTGCAACATGACTTCCCAACTCCTATACTCAAGGCTCTGACGAACAAAAGAAAGTATACCAAATGCCTTTTGCACTATCATATCTACCCAACATACCCCTCATTACATTACAGCCAGTTTTGATACCAGAAACTTGGCTGTTCGTGCTACATTCCCCTAAGAGTGCATCATATTTTATATTTTCCAAAATAACTTACTTGTTTGAAACAGGGAGAACCACAGAAGGCTCATGCACTACCTGCCTACCCTTCCTAGCTTTTGTGGAGTTAATCCATCTACCTGACTGTATCTGCAGCTTCCTGTAACTACCATTCATTACAACTCCTTGCTCCTGTAATTTCCTCATTGCTTCTAAATCCTATCCATGCAATATGATAGGATTCACAATCAAAGCCACTTCCTGCAGACATAATCATCAGTAACATGGAAACTCTTCCTAAACTCCCACATCTGACAGCAAGAGCATATCACTCCACTAAAGGCCATCTTTGCTCCTTCGCAATCTGTAGACGCAGAAAATAGCACTGTCTTTTTGCTCTAAAATCAGTGCTCCAGGCTAACTTAGTACTTGTAGCTTATATTTTTAAGAATTTCATCAAGAAACAGATCTCAATAAAACATATAATTAAGAAGGAACCCACTCTACTCACAACTGTAGACTTACAGCAAGTTTACACATTAAAAACTATGCACTTGAGATCCAAGATGGCTGAGTCTACAGAGCCCTTCCCAAAACCTGGGAAAAGTGAGTTTCCTGCCCCCACCACACTTGCCAAACCACCCAAAAAATTTCTTTAATCTTAATTAGCTGCTGAATATTATATTTAAATAGTCTAATACTGAGTGGATAATGAGTAAATCAAAGGGACCCCGCAGCTCTCAGAAAACAAAGACCCCTCCCCCACCCTCCTCTCCTCCGGCTGCAGCTGATATAAAAACAGGCCTTATAGAGATGATTGCTAGATTGGAATCGACACTCGTCAATTTCATCGCAGAATCCCGACAGAGATGGAATGCATTCGAAGAAAAGCTGCAGAAACAGAATCAAACTATCGGAGAATTACAGGGCCGAGTGGAGGGGGCGGAGCTAAAGGCCACGACCTCCGAGGCTGCAGCTCAAACAGCTGCAGAACAGGTGAGAGCTCTGGAGCAGAGAATCAGGGCCTTTGAAATCTACATGGATGATATTGACAACAGAAATCGGAGAAAGAATATTCGGTTGCTGGGCCTTCAAGAGCAAGAAGGGAAAGAACAGTTAGTAGTATTTCTGGAGCGATGGCTGCCCCAGCTTTTAAACCTGGGGGCTGAAACTGACCGGGTAAGGGTGGAGTGGGCCTACCGGGTCGCAGTACGCGGATCTGGCCCAAACCAGCGCCCACGCCCGGTCCTGTTCCGGCTGCAGAGTTATAGGGAGAGGCAGATACTCCTGGACGCCTCCAGAAAGCTTGGAAAGGATCCTAAAGCTATGATTCATGAAGGATCCAAGATTATGTTATTTCAGGACTTCTCCCCGGCTTTGGCATGAAGGAGGAAGGCGTTTGGTGAGGTGAAGAAATGTTTAAGGGATTTAGATATTCAATACACCTTACGCTACCCAGCGACGTTATGCTTTACCCATGAAGGATCCGAGTATAATTTTAGATCATCGGAAGAGGCCAAGAAACTTTTAGACTCGGTTAGATAAATCGTAAGAGACAATTTATGTTGGCTTGCCTCTCCCACACTCCGTGGGGAGAAATGGATACTTTATTCTACTTTACTTTTGCCTCTGGGAGCGGGGTTGTCTTCCTTGCTATGTTGTTATACTTAACTGTAATCTGTTGGAGTTGTAATTTTATAGTTATGTGTGTTTGTACGTGGCATTGATGCTATTAGATATACTCAGGTATGGGTGGGGAGGGGTGGGGGTGTGGCGCTCACTGTTAACTCTAGCTCGGTATTATATCTAAATCCTATTAAGGAGCGCCCGGGTCGAGGGTGGGACACTGTTTGGGAGAGGATATGGTGGAACGTTGGAAAGGTAGTAAGGCCCCCTGAGAACAAGGGGGAAGATCTCCATTCAAACATGTCTAATTTTTTTTTTGTTCTTATTGTTTGGAAATAGCTTCCTTTTTATCATACTGTTATGAGTGTATTAGAGAACATTTTCTCTTATTTGAAGGATGTGAGCGACTCAACTATACACTCTGGATGATTGTGGATTAGTTGAATTTTGATGATTATATATTTAAGATCTATTTTTATATTAATGTTTGTGCTTGAAAATTCTGCTTATTTTTGTAAATTTGTCAAAATGTTAAATTCCCAATAAAAATATCTATAAAAAAAAACTATGCACTTATTTGTTCCTGTGCTGTGAGATCTCCCATAAAGGTTTCTCCAAGGTCAGCTATGAATTTCACTGTTTGTTAATTTTTTCCCAGACACACTCCAATGTCCAGAGATATATGAACTCAAACAGCAAAGACAGTAACTGCTGTGTCAGTTATCAATGTAAGTTTCTTTCTGTCTCTCCCTCACGGATCATATCTTTACAATTTATTGAGAATTGTCATACTGGATTCAAAGCAGGGAAAAATCACAGCCTGAGGTCTTTCTGCCAAAGTATAATGGAGGTTAATTCCATTCTCAAAGCTCCCATTGCCTTAAAATGTTTTTTTTCCTGCATAAGTTATAAGTGCCTTTGTTTTTCCAGCTGCACTGTAGTTCTGTGGGATATTGAATTCCAAAATGTCATAGAACCTTTAAAGTGCAGAAAGTTGCCAGTCAGACCATCAAGTCTGCAACATTCCTCTGAACAGCATCTCAGTTAGAGTCACTCCATCCCCATAACCCTGCATGGGTTTTTTTTAATCATGGCTAAACCACCAAACCTGCACATCCCTGGACACTACGGGGCAATTTTTAGCATGACCAATCCACTTGACTTGAACATCTTTGGACTGTGAGAGGAAAGTGAAGCATCTAGAGGAAACTCACACAGACACAGGGAAAATGCGCAAATTCCACACAGACAGTCACCCCCAAGGCTGAGATCGAACATATGTCCCTGATGCTCTGAGGTAACAGTGCTAACCACTGAGCCAGTGTGCCACATTGTGTTTCTGAACATACTGAATGGAATGGAGTGAGAACCTTTTGTATGTACTTACAGATGCATTTTTTTAATGAATAAAGTATATTTTAAAATTAAATTTATCAGCGTTGTCTGCTGAAGTCCAGACACAAACCAGAAATAATGGTTCTGATTAAAAACACAGTTCCTATTCATCAACGTGAAAGCATACTTAGCTCTGATATGTACAACCTCAACTTCACTTCATAACTCACTGGTGACTTACCTTGTGAAGTACCATCTTCCCATGCACTAAACCTGAGTGAATTACACATAGTTGAAAATGTGTTGCTGGAAAAGCGCAGCAGGTCAGACAGCATCCGAGGAACAGGAAATTCGACGTTTCGGGCATAAGCCCTTCATCAGGAATGCCAGAAATGTCGAATTTCCTGTTCCTCGGATGCTGCCTGACCTGCTGCGCTTTTCCAGCAACACATTTTCAGCTCTGATCTCCAGCATCTGCAGACCTCACTTTCTCCCTGAATTACACATAGTAGCAGAGTGTTTGACGGCTCTAGACACTTATGTAATATCTTGGCCAAAGAAAAAGAATTGAAGGAGTACTTCCAAAAAAAAAATCCCATTGAATCTTTTAGAAGATTCAAAACTTAAAAGCAATCTAACTGCAGAACCCAAAATACACAGCAAATTCATGGGCGGCACGGTGGCACAGTGGTTAGCACTGCTGCCTCACAGCGCCTGAGACCTGGGTTCAATTCCCGACTCAGGGACTGACTGTGTGGAGTTTGCACATTCTCCCTGTGTCTGCGTGGGTTTCCTCCGGGTGCTCCGGTTTCCTCCCACAGTCCAAAGATGTGCGGGCCAGGTGAATTGGCCATGCTAAATTGCCCGTAGTGTTAGGTCAGGGGCAAATGTAGGGGTATGGGTGGGTTGCGCTTCGGTGGGTTGGTGTGGACTTGTTGGGCCGAAGGGTCTGTTTCCACACTGTAAGTAATCTAATCTAATCTAGTAGTCTGTTAACAAAATAAAGGAAATGGCACTAAAGCATGACACGATAAATATTTGCCAAGAACTTCAATTTTTCCTACTAAATCTTTGAATTCAATTCTTTGTTTACCATTAATTCATTGGAACATGGCCTGCTTTATACATGATCAATGTAAATTAAGTCATGATGATAGATGATATATTGCAAGATGTCACACTGTCATTGTAATTGTATGATAAATGTATTGGAATGCAGGTATTTCTGGTCCCAGATGCTATGCTGTACATTCATGTTGATTGGCACAGCAGTGACAGTGTCATGGGTCAATATATTTTCAATTCCATCTGTCTCAAATTGTCATTTGCTTAGCAATGGTAATACCTGAAGATTCAGGACGATTTTGTGGATTTTGTATAATGTGATATGTATGGCTGATTTCTCATTTCAGTATTCCTTTGAAGGTCATTTCTTCAATAGTTTGAAGATTATTTCTTCAAATATCTGTTTTTAAAAAATATTAGTTTTTTTGTGTGGCAGGGAAATTTAAATTAGTTATCAAACAAGTTTAACTGCTCAGCAAATTATTCAGATTTAGCTGTCTCCCAAAGTTATTGTCCTGCAGAGAAAACCCATCACTATTAAAACATAATTCACAATGGTATAGCCACTCTGATAGATTTAGTATTCAGTATTTGAGACTATTTCATTAGGCATGAAATAACTCTCCTTCAAATCAGATGAAAAATGTTTTTTAGTGAGGATATTACAGCTCTTCAACTGGAGACATTCAGGTTAATATAACTGCCTATTTTGACATATTATAAAGAGGTATTCTTGTATATTGTTATGGACCAGGCCAGACCCCATCAATACACTAAGAAGGGAGCCCAGACCCTAAATTTTTCTTATTTTAAAGGCATTTTATTTTAAAGTGGATATTCCAGGAGTGACATAACTGGATCAAACCACTTGGCTTTAAGCAAAACAGAATTTATTTATACACTACAATTGAAACATTAACAAAAGAAAACAGAATTTGGAATAATTTAATATTTGGAAACCCAACCAAGTCGAAATTGCAACTTAACGAAGGAGCTGTTCCAACACCCACGAGATCCCAGAAACACACTCCTTGGAAAATAGCAAATTCAATTTCAGGTACTTATAGGCAGGAGAGATTGCAGAGAGAAGAGTCAGGCAAGAGACATCTGTTGAAGCATAGAACCTTTCTTCACTGTAGCGGCTCCTGACTCTGCACTCAGCAGTTTCTGACTGCCTGCTCAAACAAACCAAACTAGAAAAGAACCTGAACTGGGAGAACTAGCCACTCCCCTGCCATCGTTTAAAGTAGACATGCCAGACATATCAGCACCTCTCCCTTTACGACTCCTCTTGAAAAGAAACCAAGGAAATAATAACCTTGTTAAAGGAGCATCATCATCACAATGTACACACATATTTTACATCTTAAGATGAAAGGTAATGGGAGCAGGTATAGGCCTATGACCCATTGAGCCTGCTCTGCTCTTTAATAAGACTTGGATTAATTGGTTGACCACAATGTTACACTTCTGTCCATAAGACCATAAGGCAAAGGAGTGGACGTAAGGCCATTCAGCCTTAATATCCTTATATCTCTTCATTCCTATAGAGTTTTTTTTAAATCTATCAATATCTGCTTTGAATGCATTCAATAACAGGCTCCCTAGCCATCTGGTAGAAGATGACAAAGATTTCAAAGGCCTTTCCTCATGTCAGTCCTAAATTACTGATCCCTAACCCTATGGCCATTAGTGCTAAACTCTTCATAATTAAAAAGAGAAGCAGCAACTCCCTGTTTTTGTTTATGGCTGTGCATGGGCTGTTCAATTCAATACATGGTACCTTACATTTTTTAAAAATGTAGTCATATGCACAGAATCTTACAGAAGATAAGTTGTCAGCAGCTTGTGAGGTATCTTTCAGGTTTCGTTTTTTTATCCTTCCCTCTTTTCTCGAGAACATGGTTCTGTCCAGGCGCAATCATGCAACTGAGAGCTCTCTGATAATTGTCCAAATATCCATTAAACCTGAGTCCTGACAATTAATGCTTAGTACACTTTTCAGTTTGAAGGGAAGACACAAGGAGGTCTTATGTATGCACATCCAACAAGTAGTCATGTCAAGAAATTACAGTCAAATTACTTCTTAACCAATCATAGTAGCTTTACCATCTTGAGTAAGGACAATAAACCCCAAACCCTCCTGCTCTGAATGACTCAATTATTTACTGGGCAAACTCATTGAATTCTTAGGTGAGCTTCAATAATGAACCAATACATTTAGGAGGATCACTTTCATTGCTTTTAAATTAATTATTTTCTTTGCAGTTATCACTAAGAAATTGGAGAAACGGTTAGACCTTCAATGAATGAATGCAATTCTGAATGGGAATAAATTGTAAAGATTGCCTGGAAAGATGTCAGTTTCTCAGCAAGCTCTAACATGTATGAAGAAGTTCTTAGGAACCTCTCTGCTGTAGGGAAATACGGAATATGATAAATGAAAGTGAAACAAATTAACATGAAATTTGTTACATTGTAATTGTGACCCACCATTTTCACCCAGAATTGGGGACAGGGTGAATAGTTTGCAAACCTGTTGTTCACGGATGCAGCTGCACATGTGATTTTTATTATTGAAACATTGAAAACATGACTCGCTTATTTGACTGTGCTGATACCCCTCCTTTCTGTCACTAACATGATCTGATGAAGCTCTTTTGTTGGCAACCTTTCCTTCGAACAAGGATAAATTAAATGTAGGTCAGGTATACCGGCTGGAGTCTGCAATCCCACCTTATCTTTACTCTGCTACCACCAGAATCCACCAAATTTGAAGTTGGATAGCAAAGCAAATAACAGGCTTTTATACCTAAGTGCTTTATTTGATCATTAAATGGCTCTATCCAAATTTAAAGCTTTCATTACATTTGTAATTAGTCTTCTCAGGTTATAGTGTAACAGTTCTATTATAGAAATATTATCAAAATTTATTTTATCATCAGGAACCATTTGTTAAATTAATGCTTCAAGTTATTTAATGGGATTTAATTATCAACTTAATTGTTTTGCACAGGATAATTAGGTTAGTGTGGCATTATACGTTAAGCACTTCTGCATGATTTACCCAATAATCAGCAAAATAAAATCATGGTGCCATCTGATTTGAGACAGTTCGATACACAATGACATAATAAAGTGTAAGTCAAAGGTTACATTTTGTATTCAAGAAGCGTTTTTGAACTCATATCTGAATGAGAAGTATTAAAGGTGACACATTAATTTAATTTGAATTGATTTATCAATTTGAGTTGATTTGATTTTTTTATTGTTACACGAACCCAAGTACAGTGATAAGCTTTGTTTATGAGCAGTACAGGCAGATCATAGTAAGCAAGGACATACAGATCATAGGGTGAACAAAAATATGGACAGAGGCAGATAGGTTACATCATATCCACTAGGCAAGATCAACATTAACAAGATCAGCATTATTTGAAGTAAGAGGGGCCATTCATCAGTCTAATAATGGCTGGGAAGAAGCTGTTCCTGAACCTACTGGTGCATGTGGTTAAGCTTCTGTATCTTCTGCCTGATCCAAGAGGTTATAGGAGAGTATTGTCATGGTGCAATGGGTCTTTGATGATGTTGGCAGCCTTTCCACGGCAATGAGAAGTGTAAATAAAGTCCTTGGATGGAAGGTTAGCTTCTGTGATGGTCTGGACTGCGTTCACAACCTTCTGTAGTTTTTTACAGTCCTGGGCAGCAGTTGCCCTACCAGGCTGCTATGCACCCGGACAGATCATTTTCAATGGTGCAATGTAAAGGTTGGTGAGGGTCCTTATGGACATGCCAAATTTCCTGAACCACCTGAGGAAGAACAGGTGTTGTAGTGTCTTCATGACCATCGCATCTACGTGGGAAGTCTAGGACAGGCTGTCACTTATCGTCACTTCTAGGAACTTGACACTCTCCACCATCTCAACTTTAAGCTCCGTTGATGTAAATGGGTTGCTTGTTCTGTTTTTGTGAGGTCAGAAGCCTTTAATGAAATGATAGCATGTTGATTCAAATTATATGATAAATAAAGCTGAGGAAGTTTGAGGTGCTTTTACAATATTTGTGCTTCAAAGTTCACTGGACAACTTGAACTGACATGTTCATCAGTTATATGGAACAGAAAGATTCTCATTTAATTGCAGGAACATCATGTAAGAGACAATGTAAAGCTGAGCACAACTATCTTCAGTGTTTCAGCTAGCACAAGGAAGTAACAGCCAGCAATGCTGTTTCTAATGGCCAACCATTGACTCCATTTGAAAACTGTCCACATTTGAATGTCTCAGATAAATAATTAAACCGAAGTTTTCATTGTTCTTGTATGAATATTTTATTTAAATACAAGGTGAAATAGAACATTTGAAGAAAAAGGTTGACAAAGTTTGTGTAAGTTTATCATGGTTAAGATTCATTTACATGAATATTATGGATACATAATAATTGCAGTGGAAATCTTATTTCATGCTTGAGTTGTCAGCTACATATTCAGCAGTTAAAAACTTCTCATTATGCAGTGATACATAAAATGGTTTGCAAAATATTCTGTGTATTTGTCAGAAGGATGTCAAACTATGCTTTTTAATGAAACCATAAAGCATCCTAATATTTGACATTAGCATTGTTCAGAGAATTACAAGTTTAAACATTACTGACTTTTATAATGGAATGTCATGGCCATTCTACAAGATAAAATGATCCTAATTGTTCACAGTTCCTTTGACAATCATGTAATTCATGCAATTGTCTTCACTTGCCTCAAGTCTAAAGCTCAAGAATTGGTTTAAAGTGGGAGAAAAATATTTAGCTGATATGAGAGAAGAAGTTTCAAGATTAAAAGGGAAGGGGTCTTGTTGTTCAGTGGCAGCATCTGTACCTTAGGACCAGTGCAACTGCCTGAAGGAATCATTGGGGTGGAGTATGTAACTGTGCAAGGGAGTTATGTAAATAGCCACATCAATATCGAGCAGAGGTTAGGGACCAACAAGCAGCTGCAGGTCTGGAATCCAATGAATGTAAAGAACAAAAATGGATCTCTCAACTAAGACCTAGAGGATGGCTAAAGAAAATGCAGAATGGATAAGGTTCGCCACCTGACAGCATGGACTTTATGAGGCAATTATGATAGACAACGCATGTGTGTTGGTAGAAGTAAATGGAGAGACTACAGTCAGTTAAATATATGCAGAAGCTGGAAAAGATAATGGCAACCCCAACAAACAGAGCCAATGCTAATATTTTAATGCTGAAACAAAAACAGAAATTGCTAGAGAAACTTAACAGGTCTGGCAGCATCTGTGGAAAGGAAGCAGAGTTAACATTTAAGATCCATTGACCCTTCTTCAGAACTGAGGGTGCCAGAATGCAGTACTTACTTTGATAAAGCCATTTCAAAGTCCATCACCAAGAGTGGCCCAACTGGCATCACAACTGACTGGGACAGCTGAGTCCCAAAGGCAAGGCTGTCAGACTGGGCCTACAGCAGGTGGTGAAGGAACCAACAAGAGAGAAAAAACCTAACTGAGTTGGTCCTCACCAATGTAAATGTTGTGAATGCATCTGAACATGATAGTAATGGTGGCAGTGACCATTACAGCGTCCTTTGTGGAAACCAAATATTGTTTCACCTTAAGGATACCTCAGGCGACTGACTGTGTGGAGTTTGCATGTTCTCCACATGTCTGCGTGGGTTTCCTCCGGTTTCCTCCCACAGTCCAAAGATGTGCGAGGTCAGGTGAATTGGCCATTCCAAATTGCCCGTAGTGTTAGGTAAGGGGTAAATGTAGGGGTGTGGGTGGGTTGTGCTTCGGCGGGTCAGTGTGGACTTGTAGGGCCGAAGGGCCTGTTTCTACACTGTAAGTAATCTAATCTAATCTTATCATGTTGTGTGGCACTCATACTGTGCTAAAGGGAATAGACTTTGACCAGATCCAGAAACTTAAATCAAAGCATTGCTGAGGCATTGCAACAACACCAGCAACAGAATTTGTTCACCCATTATTTGTAATCTCATGGCATTAAATATCTTGATTACTGGTTAAAAGCTATAGCTTGCAGCAATTAGTGAAGGAAAATAAACTAGCTTTCTTCAGATTTTAGCTATTTTATTGGAGAGAAGACATACCATATTCTCTCAAAGTGTTCTGAAGATTTTTGACACTGACAAGCTGTGTTATCCAGGAACCAGATAGTTGTTATTATGTTGATAACCACTGGCATCCACAACCAGTTAAAACTCCTCAAACCAGACCAATCCAATCAGCAACCTGTTACTGGCCAAATCTCACTATGTGCACACCCTTTGGTGCTGACACTTCTACTAACAGCCTCCCGCACTGCTTGCACAATGCAGCAGAGTAAACAAGGTGTACAATGAGTTTCGGTACATCAGCGTTAAAAGGTATACTAATTCCTTCCACAATCCTTGGTTTTAAAATTGTCCTTTTCTAATTCCAATTCACAAATGTCCAGAAAAATAAAAGCAAACTATATTTACAACTCAAGAAGCTTGATACCTTCCCTGGCCACTGCCTTCACTATCTCAAGCATTCTCGCCCTTCACCACCGATGAATAGTGATGATAATGTATACCATCTGTAAGATGTACCACAAAAATTCACCAATGCTCTTCAAAAGTACTTCCAAAATCACAACCTCGATCATTTTGAAGGACGTGGACAGCAGAAAATGGGAGCACCACCACCTGCAAGTTCCTCTCCAAAGCTCCCATTATTCCGATTCAGAAATATCTTAAAGTTCCTTTACTTTCAATGAATCAAATTCCTAAAATTCCATAATAGCAATTTGGGGTACCTACCGTGATTCAAGAAGATGGCTAACATCACCTTCTCAAGAACGATTAAGGATGGGCTACAATGCTAATGTAGTCAATAATAACTATATCCTGTAAAAGAACTTTTAAAAACTAGCCAATTGTTGCTCAAATGTGCATTAGCATGTAAAGTTTGAGTTGTCTAATCTTCATTTCAAAAGGGCATTACAGCAAATGTAAAGTAGCGCTTGAACCTACATACAGATTAGACAAATAATAAAGAAATGAGGTTCTCTACGAGAAATGCTACTCCATTGAGAGGAAAGATTGTTCTATATCAACCTGAAACTATAATAGTCCTACGCTTACCATTACAATAATTCGAAGTCTAAGGTCAAACCTTTTGAAGAAGCAATTTAAACTAATTGTTTAAGGGTGATGCAGTTTTAACTAGTATATTTTGACAGCTATTATCATACTATTGCTATTACCATACTAATCTGTAACATGGAAAATTGGAAGTGGTTGGCAGTTCCTACTAATCTGCTGTTTACACTTTGCTGGAAAATGAAATTAGAGTCAGGGAATGTCCTACATCACAGCAACATTTGACTGAGACAATAACTTTCATGGGAGAATAGAGAATTCCCTTTTATAGGAACTTCTTTTTGTTCTGGATAAAACAATACCTGTCATCTTTAACCGTACACAACATAAAACATGTTATTTGTTGAAATGGTTTTTCTATGTATGTGAGTAGATTTTGAAACTTATATCAAGTTGAGTCATTTTTTTATCACTTTAGTTTGGTAACAACCCACGGCTAGATCTTGGTGTGGGGCTGAAAAGGAGGCAGCTCATGCAGGTGGGAGAGGCATTGCAGTTATGCTCGAGCGCTCAGAGAATCACATTTTTTTTGGCTTCACAAATATGGTAGATAAGTTGACATAAACATCTGCAAAAGCATCTTTAATTATTTGATAGTATTCCCAATACAGGTGCTGAATCAGTATGGTGAATGATATCACAAAGTTGGACTTGTTGCTCTCATTCCTGAAAATGTGTTGCTGGTTAAATCGCAGCAACATCCAAGGAGCAGCAACACATTTTTAGGTCTGATCTCCAGCATCTGCAGACCTCACTTTTTGCTCTTGTTGCTCTCATTGCCTGCTCTGGAACAAGCACAATGAAGAATAACTTCTCCTCCATTATTTTACACTTTTTCTCAATTGGAATGTTTACTTCTTTGTGAGGTATGCTTTATTTTTGGTTTGTTTGCTCGTGAGATGATGTTTTCTTTCGGGAATATACCATTTAGGAGCAAGAGCACATGAAACCATGGATCAGAAAGGCATGCATTGGATTCATTGTCTTTTCACTTAATCTTGCATTCCCGCTGCTTAAACTTTACAGGCAACACATTCAGTGGGGGAGTTACTACTAGGCTGTAGTCTAAAACAAAAAAAATTATCTCCGTGAAAATGTAAATCAAGTGACCTATAATTTGTTAAGGGCTAATGCCCGAAACGTAGAATTTCCTGTTCCTTGGATGCTGCCTGACCTGCCGCGCTTTAACCAGCAACACATTTTCAGCTATAATTTGTTATACCTATTTGCATGACTGCTCAAGACCAATTTTACAAAAGCCCAGGGAAAAAATAATTTTGTGTGTTCAACTACTCATTATTCCCACAACACTAGTGTGTTCACTGTAACACTGGGACTCACAGTTATATTTCTTTCCTTCAGTTACCTACATTTGTTCATGAGACAAGGGTGTTGCTAGCTAGGTTACTATTTATTTCCTATCTTGTTTACTCTTGAGAAGAGGAGATAGAGAGCTGACTTCTTGAACCATTTGCAGTCTATGGAGGAGTAAGTACACAGAGTGCTGTTAAGGAGGAAGTTCCAGGATTTTCATCGGAAAAAATTAAAGGAATTATGGTATTGTTGTTAATCAGATATGAAAACAGAGGACTCAAATTTTCTTTATTAGTAACATTCCATATATTCAAACATTTATAGTTGACCAGAACAAATCTACCAGGTTGTCTAAGGAACTGTTATGTGAGCATCGCGGGGAAGTGTGAAACGTTGCTCAGTTGTTCATTTTGCATTCACCAGGACAAATGCACAAAAGCTGAATGTTAAATGATCATAATGTTCACAATTTGTTATACAGAAATAGATGCTGATTGGTGGGCATTTAAACTCTGGGTTGCTGAGACCATGGAGAAAGCAATAGGTTCCCTAAGTTGCCAGTAAAACAAGTGCATGGTTGGAACATACTGTTTTTGTTTACTCACAGCAGGTCCCTGTATCAGAATGCATTCTTCTTTAATCAAGCATAAATAAAACATAAAATCAAATCTTTTCACGCAGAGAGTAGTTGTGTGTACAGAATGTGCTGCCAGTGGAGGTGGGTACAATTACATTTAAAAGGCATCTGGATGGGTATTGGAATAGGAGGAGGTTAGAGGAATATGGGCCAAATGCTGGGAAATAGGACTCGGTCAGATTAGGATGTCTGGTCAGTGCAGAGTAGTTGAACCAAAAGATCTGTTCCTTGCTGTATGTGTTTTAGTGTTGTTATTTAATCTTTTTAGCACAATCCTGATTGTTCAGCAGTGTTGCCCAATCACAGAACCACATCTAATAGCAGACATTTTGTTTGAGGTTTTGCAAGCTCAGGCCATTTGAGTATAATTTGTATTCAGCCTGGAGAAACAACCAAAGGAACATGCCATTTGATTCGATCAGGCTGTCATTGGAATGTAAACTTAGATAACTGGAAATTCAGACACAACATTGGTCAACTCTGTGATAGGCAGAACAATTTCTTGTACTGATAGTAACATCCTATTAGTGGCAAATACCACTCATGTAGCCATTCTAATACAGGAGCCTGAAAAGTTTTCCTTAACATGTTCAAATTGTTGAAGTATTTTGTCTTTTCAGGATAATTTAGGATTGACTGGCTGTCTTTGGCCTATTGAGTGTTCGCATCTGTAGGCTTTTGTACTGACGTCACTCAGTGATGATGTGGCAGTCAATGGCAAAGTATGCGATGGAAGTTGAGGCAGAAGCCTGGCATTCCCAGTGGTAGCCAGTGGGATCAGTCACCAGTGAAGTGGTTGGTGAGCCTGAACGGGACTTAATCCAACGCAGGTGAAAGCATGCTCGGTGCAGGTGAGAGCAAGCCAAAGCCCAGCTTGGAGCATCTGCAGGTCCATGGCTTCAGAAAGGATTGTAATATTTTGACTTTTTAAACTTATTTCTTTATTTTTCTACTTTTACATCAAGAAGAAACTGTAGTGCTGAACTTTTAAAAATTTATTTATTTTCCTATTTTTATACCAAAGATTTTGTATCTAGGTACCTTTAGACATAAGATGGTGTAGAGAATGGCGATATTGTACACTTTTCACTGTTCTCTTATATTCTATCTTGACTACACATGACAATAAACCTAAATCAATTCAAATACCTACTTTCCCTGGTCCAATCGGGTTAATTCTGAATATCAACAACCCAAGGCAATTCTCACAACAGAGTACACCAATGTTTTTTTATTAATGTAGATATACTACAAAAAAAAACTGCTGCAAATGTCTTATCCATACAATGGTTACAAATCACACATTGTCCTTTTACGTGGAATTGTCTAAAGATCAGACCAGGACAGGTCGTCAATCTGCTCCATCTCAACTTCTTGTCATTGATCACTCAACCTTCCATGAGCCCTGCCAAATCTTTACTGTGAGGCAAGCTATTTTATACTCATGCACACAAAAATCAACTCTGTGTGTTTGAAGCCTTGATAGCATCCAGCGATCCAGCAAGTGATCCAGCTTGACCAGACGTGCTGGTGATGGACTGAGGTGGACAAAGCCAGAAGTTACATGACAGCAAGTTATAGTCCAACAGGGTTAATTTGAAATCGCAAGCTTTCAGGGCACTGCTCCTTCACTTGGTGAAGTGAAGGGAAGCACACAGGCACAGAATGGAAAGCTGTCGACAGTCCACTCACACTATTTGCACTGTCTTTTGATCTTTCTGCCGATAAATTCTGTGCCCGTCTGCTTCTCTTGACTTAGCTTGAAGGAGCAATGCTTTGAAAGCTTGTGATTTCAAAGAAACCTGTTGGATCATAACCTGGTGTCATGTGACTTCTGGCCTAGATTTTAAGGGACTTTGGTTATTTGAGATAAACAAGAACACCCTTTTTCTAGTTAGTACTTAAGTAGGAGTTAGGATAGAATAAAAGCAAGGGTCATTCCATTTAGTTGGGATTTAGCTGAGCTAGGGGAGCTCAGGCCTGTGAGCTGCACATCGTGTGGGAAAGCCTAGACGCTACTAGTGGTCTGGATGACCATGTGCAGGAGGTGCCTTCTGGCATGAGCAACTCACGCTTCAGGTTTTGGAACTGGAGGCACTACAGTGCATTCATAAAAGTGTGAGGGGTTCATGGCTTGCAGATTTCAGGATGTGGTCACCCTGATATGTAAGAAAGTGTAGGTAAATGGGAATGGGTAATGAATGGATAGAAGAACAGGATGAGGTAGGTAATAAGGGATTTTGGGCGCCTCCAGGGTAGAGAGATAAAGGTGGGGGGGGGGGGGGGGGGGGAAGGTAGCAAAGAATACAATAGATAAATGGGGTGGGGAGGGAGGTGATAGGTTGGAGAGGAGGGTGGAGTGGATAGATGGAAAGGAAGATTGGCAGGTAGGACAGGTCATAAGGACAGTGCTGAGCTGGAAGGTTGGAAATGGAGTAAGGTGGTGGGGGTGGGGGAGTCATTTCACCAGTTTCCTCATTTCCCCATCCCCCACTTTACCCCAATTCCAACCTTCCAGCTCAGCACTGTCCTGATGATCTGACCTACCTGCCTATCTTCCTTCCCACCTATCCACTCCACCCTCTTCTCCTACCTATCACCTTCATCCTAACCCTATTCACCTATTGTACTCTTTGCTACCTTCCCCCACCCTCCTCTGACCCATCACTTTCATCCCCACCCCCATTCACCTACTGTGCTCTTTGCGACCTTCTCCCCAGCCCCACCACCCCCCACACCCCCATTTATCTCTCCACCCTCGAGGCTCCCTGCCTCTATTCCTGATGAAGGGCTTTCACTTGAAACGTCGATTTTCCTACTCCTCAGATGCTGCCTGACCTGCTGTGCTTTTCCAACACCACTCTGATCTAAACTCTGGTTTCCAGCATCTTCAATCCTCACTTTTGCCTAGTAAGGGAGTCCTCTTGGTGCATCCTAGTGCATAGGATTTGAAAGATAGCAATCTCAGGATTACTGCTGATGCCACACAGTGGTGAATATTGAAATACAAGGAGATAACAGGTGAATGTGTGACTGGTTGGATGGTGCAGGAGGAAGGTTAGATTCCTGTGGCATCAGGGCCATTTTGTCACAGAGCCAAAGATGTTCAACATGGAAACAGACTCTTTGGTGCAAAATGTCCATGCTGACTAGATATCCCAACCTAATCTAGTCCCACTTTCCAGCACTTGGTGCATAGCCCTCCAAACCCTTCCTATTCACACACCCATCCAGATGCCTTTTAAATGTTGTAATCGTACCAGCCTCCACCACTTCCTCTGGCAGCTCATTCCATAAACGTACCACCCTCTGCGTGAAAACGTTGCCCCTTAAGTCTCTTTAATATCTTTCCTCTCTCACCCTAAATCTATGCCCTCTAGTTCTGGACTCGCCCACCCAAGGGAAAATACCATGCCTATTTACCCTAACCATGCCCTTCATGATTTTATAAACTTCTATAGAGTCACCCCTCCGCCTCCGACACTCCAGGGAAAACAGCCCTAGTCTATCCAGCCTCTCCCTATAGCTCAGATCCTCTAACCCTGACAACAACCTTGTAAATCTTTTCTGAACTCTTTCAATTTCACAACATTCTTCCGATAGGAAGGAGACCAGAATTGCCCACAATATTCCAAAAGTGGCCTAACCAATGTCCTGTACAGCCGCAACATGACCTCCCAACTCCTGTACTCAATACTCTGACCAATAAAGGAAAGCATACCAAATGCCTTCTTCACTATCCTATCTACCTGCAACTCCACTTTCAAGGCACTGTGAACCTGCACTCCAAGGTCACTTTGTTCAGCAACACTCACTAGGACCTTACTATTAAGTGTATAAGTCCTGCTAATATATGCTTTCCCAAAATGCAGCACCTCACATTCACTTAAATTAAACTCCATCTGCCATTTTTCAGCCCATTGGCCCACCTGATCAAGATCCCATTGTAATCTTCTTCGCTATCCACTACATCTCCAATTTTGGTGTCATCTGCAAACTTACTAACTATACCTCTTATGCTCACATCCAAATCATTTGTATAAATGTCGAAAAGTAGAGGACCCAGCACCGATCCTTGTGGCACACCACTTGTCACAGGCCTCCAGTCTGAAAAACAACCCTCCACCACCACCCTCTGTCTTCTACCTTTGAGCCAGTTCTGCATCCAAAATGGCTAGTTCTCCCTGTATTCCATGAGATCTAACCTTGCTAATCAGTCTCCCATGGGGAACCTTGTCGAACGCCTTACTGAAGTCCATATACATCATGTCCACCACTCTACCCTCATTAATCATTTTTGTTACTTCTTCAAAAAGATCAACCACATTGTGAGACATGATTTCCCACACACAAAGCCATATTGACTATCCCTAATCAGTCCTTGCCTTTCCAAATATATGTACATCCTGTCCTTCAGGATTCCCTCCAACAACTTGACCACCACTGATGTCAGGTTCACTGGTCTATAGTTCCCTGGCTTGCCCTTACCACCCTTCTTAAACAGTGGCACCACGTTAGCCAACCTCCAGTCTTCTGGAACCTCACCTGTGACTATTGATGATACAAATATCTCAGCAAGTAGCCCTGCAATCACTTCCCCAGCTTCCTACAGAGTTCTAGGGTATACCTGATCAGGTTCTGGGGATTTATCCACCTTTATGTGTTTCAAGACATCCAACACTTCCTTCTCTGTAACATGGATTTGTCTCAACCTGAAGTGATCTACCCTCTACCCTGAAATTGTAACCCCTGGATTTAAACTTCCCTAGACTAGGGAAAACATATTCCTTGCATCTAATCTGTCCAGAGCTGAAAATGTGTTGCTGGTTAAAACACAGCAGGTTAGGCAGCATCCAAGGAACAGGAAATTCGACGTTTCGGGCCAGAGCCCTTCACCAGGCTCTGGCCCAAAACGTCGAATTTCCTGTTCCTTGGATACTGCCTAACCTGCTGTGCTTTAACCAGCAACACATTTTCAGCTCTGATCTCCAGCATCTGCAGACCTCACTTTTTACTCTAATCTGTCCAGGCCCGTTAGAACTTTAGATACTACAATCAGATCCTCTCATTCTTCTTGTGGGTGGCACGGTGGCACAGTGGTTAGCACCGCTGCCTCACAGCGCCAGAGACCTGGGTTCAATTCCCGACTCAGGCGACTGTCTGTGTGGAGTTTGCACGTTCTCCCCGTGTCTGTGTGGGTTTCCTCCGGGTGCTCCGGTTTCCTCCCACAGTCCAAAGATGTGCGGGTCAGGTGAATTGGCCATGCTAAATTGCCTGTAGTGTTAGGTAAAGGGGTAAATGTAGGGGTATGGGTGAGTGGCGGGTCGGTGTGGACTTGTTGGGCCGAAGGGCCTGTTTCCACACTGTAGGTAATCTAATCTCAAAACTTGTCTAAATGTTAGTGTATACAGGCCAATCGACCCAAACCCTCCTTGTACGACAGTCCTGCATCCCTGGTATCAGCCTAGTGAACCTCCACTTCACTCACTTTATGGCTAATATTTCTTTTCTTAGGTAGGGAGAATAAAACTGCACATAATACTCCAGGAGTGGTCTCAGGATTAGGCCCTGTATAATTGCGGTGAAGCATCCCTATTTCTGACATTAAATCGACTTGCAGTAAAGATCAACATGCTATTTGCCCTCTTAACTGCTTTCTCCACCTGTCTGTCTACCTTCATTAACACCAAATCCACATTTTCCAGTACAGCATTGGCCAGTAAAATAAAGGAAAACTCATACAGTAATTTTTAAACATGTAAAGAGCATGAGGATAACTAGGGAGAGAGTAGGGTCCATTCAGGACCAGAGAGGTAGTATGTGTGCAGACCCAGAAAATGTGGGCACAGATCTCAATGAGTACATTGTGTCAATGGAAAATAAATATAGCTGTGTTTCCTCAATAATAAATGCTTTCAGTTTTGTCAGTTTTGGTTTTGCACAGAATGACATATTAAACCTCACAGGTAGCAGATTGGTGATGTTCATTCTTTCAGGCTTTCTTGTTCAAATGATAGGTGAGTGAATAATGTGGGTTAATAGAATGTGTGATGTTTCAAGAGTCGAATTTCAAATGATTTGCACAGTCCAATTCCCATTCAAACTGAGATTCAATCCTCTTTCAACTCTATTATCATTTCTGAATTGAAGAAGGAAATCTTCTTCAAATGACAGCCAGAAAGTGACAATCTTGATTGTGATTCCATTTACAACATTTTGACTTTACCAAGCTTAGATAAACTGTATTGTGTCAGGAAATTTGAAAATGCCTGACTTTGTTGTGACATTTAAAATGATAATTACATTTGCAAATGATTCTTGCAGAAGCTTTACTTTCACTGAAAGTGAAAACTAGCTGGTTACCAAAACTGTATTCAAAAAAGATGGGATGACAGATCTGAGGAACTTGCTCCTCTACTAAGGATCAACACTGTCAACAGAAACAGTAGGGTCGTGCATTGAGAATCGCTGAAATTAACTAGAAATGCCCTCACAACTTGCAAAGAGAATGCTGCAACTATGTACAGAAAATCTCTTCAATCTCAAACCTCCTTCTCCATATTTTCGTGTCATAAGTCAGGGGTTGGGCAACCACATTATTCTCAGGAGATGATCAATACCCGAAATATTTTAAGGAGGTTATAAACCTCCATTTTTCATTACATTTTATTACATAAAGCTGAGGTTCTCAGAACTCAGGAATCCCAGCAGCAAAGAGTATGAGTGGGGATGGATTCAATTAGTAAATGCCTTTACTGCACCTCTTGTTGGCAATGAGGAGCAAGAGCAGGAGAGTTAAATCTGGACCCAAACTTACACATGACTTATCCCCATGTACAATGGCCAATTCCCTCACCATCACAATTTATCCCTGTGAGGTTGGAATCATTCTCGTGATTTCTGAATCATTCCTACAATCTGTTTGACCTCAATGCAGAATTAGGAGTTTTTTAATCATAGAATAGAGTAGTAACCTAGATTATTAGTCCAATGACATTACCACTGAGCCACCCTCTCACTATTATCAAAGCCCTCAAGACTTACACGTGAACAGAGCTTCCCATTTCCAGGCGAAAAAGGACAGAAAAGAAATGGACAAAATGGACACGCTCTGGCTGAAGAGTCGCACTCCACCGCCATCTTGGAGTTGCCATCGAGGATTTATAAAAGGACTTGACCAGATGTGGAATAGACCCACCACTGGAAAAGGAATATAAAATTTTTAAAAAGAGTTGTAAGTTACCAAAATGTGCATCAAGAAAAGGAGAAGCAAGACTTCAGACAGCAGGTACTGCAGTGAACTCAAAATTGCAAGTGAGTCTTCCAGATGAATTGGCTGCTTGCCACTGCCTTTGTAAAGTATTACATTTTGTACTTATTGTGATTAATTTGATACATTTTACGAAGCTCACGACAATGCACTTGTACCCAATATGGTTTGTAGCTAGTCTGAACTAAAAATCTCCTTTACTGTCAGCTCTTCCAGTTCAGTTTAACAATTGCTATTAACTTGGAATTATATTTTCCCCTTTAACCATGAGTCAAATCCTCTCCTAACCATGTTCATATCCACTCTCACCATATCCCACAATGTTACACTTAACTGACAATCTACTCCCAAGCTAATTCCTCACCTGACAGAAAGCACTTGGAAAGCCAGTTGGGGAACACTTCAGCGTCAAAGACATTCAGCCTCAGATCTTCGGGTGACCATCCTCCAAGCAGACTTCGGATATGCAAAAATGCAGAGTGGCCGAGCTAGAGGCTGATAGCCAAGTTCGGTACCCATGAGGGTAGCGTC
Organism: Hemiscyllium ocellatum; assembly: GCF_020745735.1. Taxonomy (NCBI): domain Eukaryota; kingdom Metazoa; phylum Chordata; class Chondrichthyes; order Orectolobiformes; family Hemiscylliidae; genus Hemiscyllium; species Hemiscyllium ocellatum. The sequence goes on along the minus strand of NC_083411.1, from coordinate 97,139,405 downwards.
AAGTGGAAACTTGGTTTATGTCGCACTACAGGTGACCCCACTACATTATACGCTCTCACACACAAGCACACATATACACAATCACATTCATATAGACCCTCTCTCATAAACACCTACACACCCACACTCATACTGACGTGCACACCTTCTCACAGGCATTTACTCCATCACACTCGTGCACATACTATCAAGCATGCACACACTCTCTCCCACACACACTCTTTATCTTTCTCCCTCACACTCATGAAAATAAGTCTGTAGGGTGAATTTGCATTTACAGATTTGTATTTGCAGCTACATACTATTCTGTTCAAAAAGCACACAATCTGTAGGCAGTCAGTCTATGTGAAATTTTATAAATTGCTACTTTGGAAATAGAACCAGTCTGACTCTAGGTTGGGATACAGAAGACTCTAACCACACACCTTTGAGTGTCTGAACTGAGAGGTCACATTTTTTATAAAACCTTAAGTTATTGCGGGATTGTGATGTGAGAGAAGTTCTGGGATTTACATATTAATCACTCAATACCTGCATTCCCTTTCCAAGTGATTAAGACTGAACAGCAATCTACGTTTGTTCAATACTTCGTATCAATTGTATGACACTTTGATCTTTTACTATAAATTCTGTCCCCTCTGATCCTGCCGCACTAGCTGCCTGATGAAGGAGCATTGCTCCAAAAGCTTGTACTTCCAAATAAACCTGTTGGACGCTAACCATGTTGTGTAATTTTATTTTTTTTTAAGATCTTCTGTCAGGCAGGACATATAGGAAGTCTCTTCTTTCAGAGTTTCTAATGGAAATTATTTCTTCCTCGTTCTTGAGTAAATATTAAAGCCTTTCTTTCTGATGTCGTCTTAATCAATTGAAACTTGCATTTCCTTTCCGATAGAGTTCCCCATCAGCCATTTTATGTTTGTTCACTACACTTACATGAATTGAATGATCCTTTGATCTCTTTGCTTATAACCTCTGTATTGGTATGCCCTCTCTCACTTTGCCTGGTGAAGGAGTTTTACTCTGAGAAATTGTGATTTCAAATAAACCTACTGGACCATAACCTGATGTTGTATGATTTTTGACCAGTGTTTTGCAGAATTTCAGAATGTTTCAAGTTTCTTGGATGCTGCTTGACCTGCTGCGCTTTGACCAGCAACACATTTTCAGCTCTGATCTCCAGCATCTGCAGACCTCACTTTTTACATCATCAAGTACCTGAGCAACTTTAGCACTGCCTTTTAACCAGAAAGAAAATAGAGAGGGGAATGCTCAATTCAAACTTGTTTTTGGTGTTTGTAAACGAAAGAAGCTTAGATGCCAAGAATAATGTATTACTGAAAAGGCTAGCTGATTTCTAAGGGACACCGCTGCTAGACTGGCTGTGCGTCAGGTAGTAAGGGAATCATCAAAAGGGAAAACCATACATGACCTCATCCTCACTAACCTACGTGCTGCAAATGCACCTAAAAGGACGAGGACATTAGACGCGTGGGAACACTACCACTTGCAAGTTTCTCTCCATGCCAAATCCCACCCTGACTTGGAACTATATTGTTGTTCCTTCCCTGTTACTGGGTCAAAATGTTGGAACACACATTCCAGCTGCACTGTGGGTTTACCACCACCACATGAGACACAGTAGTACATTTGGCAGCTCACCGTCAAATTCTCAAGGCCAAATAGGGATGGGCAATAAATGCTGGCCGAGCCCGTTATATCCATATACTGTGAATGAATGAAGCCAAAAACATTTAGCCTAACAAATCTTGAAACATACAATCTAGAATACAAGTTAAAACTTTTGAAAAAAAAACATATTTACATTTTCAGGACTATGAGGAACTAGATCAAACTGTGTAGATATATTGTATTGAAAAGGGACCAAGGTTTTGCAGGGTCATATGAATTCTTGAAATTGTTCAGCAGTAATGTAAGCTATGATGTACCTGGTGGTTATTGGAAATTGAAGTAACTTTGATAAGGAGACAAATAAGACTTTTTAGGAAAGGTGTGAGATGATGTTTATTACTTTAATTACTGGACAAACTTGGTTTCATAAAGATGAGGCTTAGGCACTGAAGGTTGCCTGGCAATGCTCTTCTGGAATCGGTTTCTGTTTTTTTTCCAAAGACACTTCATTATGTCAACAGAAGGAAAAGTGTAAAGTAAGTCTCTTCTAAAAAGAGTAAAGTAAAAACTTACATCAGGATTTCTCTTTCAAGTGAAGAATTTTTGGGAACCTGAGATAGGTCCAAATTTTGAGTATTTCCAATTCATAAACCATGAAAATTGAACTGTTGCCTCTAATCCAAGAACTAATTCTAACTGAGTTTCCATCTGAACTGAAGTCTGGATTGAAAATGTTCTATCACTTTAAGGAGGTGACCATTTCATTCTCATGGACAGACTACTCTGGGAACCATGAGAAATCATGCTGTTTTGTCCTTTTGAGGCTTGACACTTGTCCCATAGGATGTTTCTTTTTCCTTTTGCCTTTTTCAAAAACTGTATCATTTCTGCACAGCTGCATTTCTTGTTTTTGTGTATGTGTTTGTCTGGATTTAAAGAGATCTAATTTAATTCCTGATTATAGTTATATTACCAGTTTTGTCACTTTATGAAGGAATTTATTTTGTTTATAATAAACACACTATTTTTGAGGGTATTCAAAAAACTTGGTGATAGTCTTTTTTTATATATAGTTAACAACAACAAAAGGGAAACAACTTGACAATTTTGGCGATGAAGTAAAACCTTTAGAGTAAAGGTTCAGCTCCTGGAGTAATGAAACTTGATTGCCAGGACATTCCTCTTGTTAGAATTATAACAAAGCCATGACATCAATTAGCTGCAAAAACAAAACCTGAGTACGAGAATAATTTCTGCCTAGAAGACAAGAACAGGAGGGGAGTGCTTGCAGCCTGCGGCATCTGATTTGCATGAAGCTAGATCTGTCTCCTCTGAAAGTTACATTTCGCAAAACAGTCAAGAATCCACAGACTATTAAAATCACATACTCTGCAGTCTAGCAACCAGGTGGTGGCACAATCACATTTTTTTTTTGGCTGGTCATTTAATACAACTTTCAATCTGTCTTTTAATATATATAGGAAATATGTATGTGTAAATATGTATGTGTAAATATTTGTGGAATCATGCAGACATTCTTGATGAGGGATTAAAAGTCCTTTTGTTGTAACAGTGGCTATGACGGAATTTATTGGTTTTCACTGGAGTCCCTTGGACTGGACTCGAGTTAAAGGTTATAAGGTAACATGCGTTAAATACAATTGTTTTTGATGTGAAGAGGGAGAACAGATAACTTTAAGCCAAATAAAGGAAGAGAGCAAAAAGAGGACCAAGTAGTTGTTTTTGAAAAGTAGCTAACCCCTAAATTACCTCAAAGCAAGGGGAGAAGATGCAGACTGATGGCATAGCCATTTTAAGTGCCTGATGTCATGGATTAGGCCAGACCCCCTCAATTTGCTAGACCATAACTTTTTCTTATTTTAAAGGGAGATGTGAAGTGGATATCCCAGGTGTGATGCAGCTGGTAAAACCACTCAGCTTTAAGCAAAACAGAATTTATTTAACAAGTACAGTTGAAACACAAACAAAGGAGAATGGAATTTAGAATAACTTAACAACTGAAAAACTTAACTGACCCCGATACAACTTAAATAAGGAGCTGTTCCACTCCAGTAACATCCCATAAACACACCCCTTTGCAAAAAGGTAAATTGAAACACAGAATCTTATAAGCTGGAGGGAACAACTTCCAAAGAGATTTCAGAGAGGGAGTTCGTCAGGCAACATCTGTTGGAGCTTTTTTGAACTTCAGCATCTTCTGACTGCCATAGCTAAACCAAAATAGAGGAAAACCAAACTGGAACAATTTCCCTGCCATTGTTAAACTAGGCTCTTTCTATAGCCCACTGCACCACTGTCTTTACAACCCCTCTTTAAAAATAACCCAAGGACAAAATAACCTTGTTAAAGTGACAGCATCATCACAGTGATTATATACATGGAAAAATAATTAATCCTGTTTTTCTTGAATAGCAAAGAGGGAGAATCAAGAACACCTAGTAAGTAGGGAATAACAATGCTGGGCATTTTTCCTGATAGTTCAAACTATTTAAGGCTGGCATGGTCTGGTGTTGTGGCCTCCATTGCTGTCACTGGGGGAAGGAGCATACCAGTTGTGTACCATGCTATCCAACAGAACCTCCAGGACCATAACCATGGAACCAGGTGCTAACTTTCTCTCTGTTTGGCATATCCAGGGCAAAGATCAGGAATGGTGCACAGCAGTTCTAGACAGACAGTGCTTGTCTGGGTACACTCCAGGCTTTTAAATGGTGCCAGGGATAGTGATCAATTCTGGGATCTCTGGTGAGTGGCGGGTTGTCTTGGGAATGGTGTGCATGGTGAGATCAGCGTGGTGTGCAGACAGCTGGTAGCACAGGGACATGGACATGATATCACCGCCACAACTGAAATGCCAACTAATACAGCAAATTTGGTAAGATACAGAAAGAAGCCCCACTCCACCAATCCTGATGCCATTCACAGTTATTGAAAAATTCATAAGATTCAGCCTTGTTGTGGTCTCCTTAGCTGGGTACAGTGTAGGAAGAGGGTCAATGACATTCTCCACTTTGCCAGGGAAAGAACTCTCTTTTTCTGCTAGATCACATTCACTTAATCTATGCTAAGGCACACACCTTCCCCCTAGGTTCAGGCTTTACCACTCTCACTATGCAATACTTTTCCTTGCCCACTCAACCACAAAATCTCCCCAGACTGGTTACCCTCTGCACCTCCTACTCACTCGTTCACAGTACATCATCACTCTTCCATCATCTGCACTCGCATTAACAGCTGTTTCACCCATCTCCAGCTCCCTCAATCCCTAATACCCACTTAAACCAGAAGAAAGGGCCCAAAAAGGTACAATGGGTGATGGGGGTGATCAAAATCTGGTTTTTCACCAACTACAAGGCAAGGGTCCTGCTCTTGACCATCCCAAGAAGCTGCCTATGCCAAACTCCTCACTGACATTAGGAAATGGCCATTTGGTTGAAGCACATTCAGTGTGTTTGTTGCAGGTATAGCATTAAAGATTCTATAGACTCCAGAACAGTTCTCGTGGATTTGAAGAATAGTTAATGTAATCCCACTAGTTAAAAGAAAAAGAGGAAGAGAGAGAACACAGAATTATAGACCGGTCAGCCCAGTATCAGTAACTGGAAAAATGCTAGACTTCTGCAGTGATTGCCACTGGATCCATTGTTCTTTGTCATTAATAGAAATGATTTTGATGAGATTATAGGAAGCATAGTTAATAAGTTTGCAGATAACAGCAAAATTGTTGGTAGACAATGAGAAAGGTTATCGAAGATTACAAAGAGTTTTTCAATGTGCTGAGGAGTGGAAAATTGTGTTTTATTTAAATAAGAGCAAGGTGTTGCATTTCGGTAGGCCGAACAAGGGCAGAACTTTACACAAATGATGGTAAGATCTTGAGGAGTTTTGCAGAACAGAGAGACCTAGGGGTTCAGGTACATAGTTAATTGAAAGCTGCTTTACAGATATACAGATGGTAAAGAAGGCATTTGGCACGCTTGCCTTCATTGCTGACACCATTGAGTTTAGGAGTTGGAACGTCATGTTACAGTCGCATGGAACTTTGGCGAGGCCACATTTGGACTGTGTATATGTCTGGTTGGCACTATTAGTAGACTGGAAAGGGTGCAGAAAAGATTTACCAGGATGTTATCAGTACTGGAGGGATGAAGTTATTAGGAAAGGCTGGATAAGTTCCAACTTTTTTCACTGTCACATAGGAGGTTGAGAAATGACCTTTCCAGGAACATAAAATATGGTAGGCATAGAAAAGGTGAATTTTCCCCAGAGACAGGGGAATTAAAAACTGCAAGGCATAATTTTAAAGTGACAGGAGAAAGATTTGAAAGGGACCTGAGTGGCAACCTTTTCACACAGAGAGTGGTGCTGATGTGGAATGAACTGCCAGAGGAACTTGTAGATGCAGGTACAGTTACAACATTTAAAAGACATTTGGACAGGCACAGGAACATGGTCAGTGTGGATGAGTTGGACTGAAGGATCAGTTTTTGTGTTGTATGACTCTAACAGCAGATGGTAAGCAGGATTCACCAGGTACTGCTTTGACTTTTAATGTTGCAAAATGTCGGCGACTAGTTTCTGTCTATTCCATGAGTGGAGAGGAAGTATTAATGAATTGGGGTTTGGTGTTAATGAGGGTGATAATGAGCAATACTTCCTGTTAGTAAGCACCTTACTGCTCCCTGATAAGAAACACCTCTCAGCACCTCAATTCTCTTTTGGAAAATACAACGCAATGTTCCTAACGGTAAGCATGGCCTAACTTCTCATGAGATTCTCCCAAATTTCCTATCTTATCACACAGCATTTAGGACAATATAAAATTCCATCTTTTCAGTCAAGATAATTTTGGAGTTGTGAATAGTTACAGTAGGCTCATTTAAAAATAAAAGAAACATATTGTGATTACTCTTTTCAAATTAAGGATGCTGGTGTGAATTTACTTTGATGGTTATTTGTGCATCTCTGAAAACCAATGGGAATATTTCTTCATGCGGAACGGAGATTCAACCTTGATGATGTGCAATTTGCAGCTTCTATTGTGTCATTGTTGCTCATTTTGAACTTTAAAAGGCACTTTGTTTTAATTAGATTAAATTAGATTAGCTAAAAGGTTCAATTTAAAAGTAATGGCACACTGTTTTAATTTAAATCAAATTCATCATACTGCTTTCTTGATTTGGCTACTGCCAAAGACCATGTTCAAGGTCTGCTTCAAAAATCATTTCATGAATCAAGAAAAATTGAGGCAAAAATTGGTTAGTTAGTCAAAGAGTTTGAGATTCCCCAAAATTTTGAGAACCACCCAAAGGTTTTGGATGTTCAGATAAATCAATTATTCGTTAAAGGAGTAAAATATCTGTCCTGATAACACTTACTGGCTTTGAAAGAAATGGAATATTGTCTAATCAGATGTGATATGATAAGAGGGGTGTGTGGATTTTAGAATTTGGTTTTAAAGTTGTGACATATGGGTGCTGGTTACTTTTGTAGTGTTTTTTAAAAAATAAAAATTAGTCGGACAATCATAACAGTGACCTAATCCAGCATGTGTCAAAGTCATTGCGGAACTTAGGATTAGAAAGTAGTTTATTCTGGGGTTTATGATGGGGTTTGGGGGGGGGGCGGGGGAGGAGTGGAGTTAAGATTGAATTTTTTTTAACCTTGTTCTCAGTTTACAAAAAGCAAGCATTGCTTTTGGTTGCTCAAGATAAAGTTCAGAGCAGACCTGAATGTAGTCAGAAGCAAGCTAGAATCTCTCTTCAAGAAAGGACACATTTTTCCTGAAGAATGTTACTTTAAAATGTTACCTCAGTAGAAAAGATAACTTTTTGCAATTTCAAGATCACCAGTATTTAATTACAAATCAACATGTTCTGAGACTGGGAAAGACCAGGCTCTCAGTTTCAGGATTATTTATGCAGCAAGACTGCGCAGGACAGAAACAAGGGAGAATCAGTTAAACAGAACTTAATATTTGATAGAGGTATAATTTCCTGCATTGAATTGCTCACTTGTTTAGTCTTGTTGTGGGTTTTAAGTATAATAAACCATGTGCTGATATTAAAGGAACTCTGCAACATCATATGACTAGCAGTGAATGACCACTATAATAACTAAAATAAAGGATTTCGATAATCTTCAGATTTAATTTTGATAAATGTTACTTGCCCAGTAGTACAATCAATTGGAATCATAACCACAGCATGTAAAATTGCTTCTCATTCCACAGTGTTGTCTATACCTTTTGTTTTAAATCAGGGTTACTGGCATTAGATTCAGAAAATTGTACAGGAAGGATAGTAGAGTGTTCACTTAATTCCAAAGCTATAACAAGTTAGTGGCTTTGAACTTAACAGCACAGTAAATTGATAAAATTTAATAAAGGACCAATTTTTGAGGATTATGTCAATAGGAATTTGTGTTCATTTGAGAAGATGAACTTTAACTTTGAGTGGGTAGAGGATGGATTTTAGTGAAGGATGAGTAGGTGGGATGAAAGGACTTATTGTTTGCATAGTACAGTATGTATCAATGTACAGTTTGTCATCTCCTTAAGATCTAGACAATTTAATGGCTAATCCTGATTACGTTGAATAGCAAGGATCTGCCAAATTACGTATAATGTGAAAATGACCATTTTGGCAGGAGAAATTTAAGAAAAGCATTTTATACAAATTGTGAAAGATGGCAAAGCTCTGAGATACAACGGGATCTGGTTGTCCCAATGCATGAATTACAAACTGTTCATACCTAGGTACAGCAAGCAATTAGGAAAGCTAATAAATTGTTTTTGTATATTGTGGGGAACATTAAATACAAAAGTAAGGAGATTGTGCTTCTGTTAGACAAGGCATTAATCTGATGGTCTGTAATCTGTACACTACTGGTCACCCTAATTAAGAAAGGATATAAAAATGTTGGAAGCAGTTCTGAAAATGTGTATCAGACTAATATCTGGTTTAAGTGGATTGTGTTGAGGAAAGGTTGAATAGGTTTGGTTGGTATCTGCTGGAGTGAAGAAGAGAAAGTGATGATTTGACTGAAACATACACATTCAAAGGTGTCTTGACAGTGAACATATGGAAAGGATGTTTCCTCTTGTGCGATAGTATAGAATGCAGAGTCACTATTTACAAATGAGGGCATTGTCCATTTTAAGACAGAGTTGAGGAGAAATATTTTTGAAGAGTCCTATGTCTTTGAAACCTTCTTTCTTAGAAGATGGTGGAGTACTTTTAAGATATGTACATAGATTCCCTATAAGCAAGGTGTGTGTGTGTGTGTGTGTGTGTGTGTGTGTGTATGGAGATGGTGAAGGTCAATGCAGGTGGTGATGGGATAATGTTTATTTGGGGTAGGAACTGTTATTAAGGCATCATCTGAGCAAACTAGTGTTGTTCCTTCACAAAGCTGTGAAAAATGCGATGTTGATTAAAACAAAATCAACCCTTCTTTAAATGATTACTAGACACCTTTAAGAGCACAAGAAATTATGCTGTTCACACATACCTCCACCACTACTGTGAAGAGAAATGTGGGCAACTCATATAATGTGCTCTGTCACTGAATCCAATTGTCCTGCCAACCCCTAAACTCCAGGGATTGATGGCCATGATGAGAAGTTTATCCTCTGGGAAGTAAGCATATCCCAGTGAGAAAATGAAAAATTGAGATTAAAAGTAATTGAAAGCCAACTTACTAATTAAAATGATTTAAAAGAATGCCAAGGGAAAACTTAGATATTTGAAACTGATGAAGATGGAAAGAAAAAATATACAAAACAGATTATAAAGTGAAAGGAACAGGATAACATTGCAAAGTTCAGTAAATGATGGATGTGTTTCACTAATTCTTTGCATTAGAATTCTTTCCTGAGGATGACAGATGATCTTCAAATCATTGTCTATTTAACTCAGTAATCTATGATTTTTTACACATTAAGAAGCTCAAAGCATGAGGTGCCCCAGGGTGTTTGTGATAGTTGAAATACAATGTGAATTCTTGAGGCTATCTTGGGAAATAGACAATGCTACAATACTACAATTATAAGGTTAAGCTCTGAACAAATTTGGTTTTGTGTCCGACAATAAGGGTTGTTCCTCTAACTGTAATTCAACAATCTGTCAACCAAGGAAAATATTTGGAAATGCATAAAATAACCCAATTCGCAAAATTAAAAACTATACATTAAAAGAGCTGGTGTCATCATGCTTACAAACTTGGCCAGAAAATAAAGCATACATCTTTTATGAATGGCTGTTTTCCTAATGCACTGTGCTATGCTGATTCTCCAAGAGTTGACATCAGGACCATTGCTCTTTCGGTTTATGTTTTCTTTTAATTTTCAGATTCATAAGGCCAGGAAGGGTAATAAATAATAGAAAGTGTATTGGCCTTTAGGAGCACATAGACTAAAGAAATGTGAAGGTACATGGCACATAAAATTTAATGTGGATTATATGTAAAAAGTGTGAAGTGTTGCATTTGGAAAGCAGGATAGGCAACGTGAAGTAAATGTACGATTCAAAAATATAACAGAGGGGGTAAGAGGGTTACAAGAACAGTGAGGCTCATAGGGGAATGCAACTAATTCATTTGTGCTTGAGATAATCCGTTTTGTGCAGAAACATTGTACCTATGTCATTCAATGCATTCCACATCACACCTTTGCAACAGAAACAACTCTAAAAGCACTGCTTGGTCAATTGTAACAACAGCGTGCAGAAATCAATTTGCAAATAACCTGTAAGTATGATGATTCCTTTGTTAGAGCATTGATGTGGCTTCTTTCTGCTGCTGAACATCATACTCAGCTATGTATGGTTAAGAGATAGCGTTAGCTGAAGCACTCAGTTTCAAAATGACAGCACTCGTCAAATCAATTCTATAAGCTGTTGTCATGATTTGGTAATTGACATACTTCTGGCAAGTACTCTGTCCGTTGCTTACCAAAATGGTTCACTGTGACTTGACCAAAGGTGTCTACGCACACTATTCTCTTTTTATTTTGGACACCAAAAAAACAGCCATAGTGCTTGAACAATCCAAATTCTGTGCTCTTGAGCCACACAGTGTGATTTCAGGAGCAATAGCCCAGAGAATGGCTCACAAAGTGAATTTAATTCAGAATTCATTAAGTCAGACATTGACGACAATCCAGTGACAGTAAATTATAAACTTCAGAATAGACTTGATGATTACAACACATCAGATTCTTAAAAATGAATGGAGTATAAAAATGCAATAAACATCATTTAAATAAATAGCAAGTTAATTTGGTGGCATAAAAAGAAAAACTGATGACTATTAAAAGCTCTCTGTTGAACAGTAGTCAATGTAGTTGAAGACAGATTTGTAGTATTCATCAATGGATGGAAGATGGTTAATATTAAAGATGTAGTATTTGCTATTATGAAGCTATGTGACTAATAACATTCAAAAGAATACCCAGAAATGCACAATGGATTTTAAGTAAGGAAAATGTTAGCCAAGAGAAAGGTCTGTACACATAATACGATCTGCTGAGTAAAACACAATAGAATGAAAGTTTTGAGTGAATGTATTCGCCCAAAAAAGCTTCTCAAATATTACAAGAACCAAGGAAGCCATTTGAACCCTTTATAATGACAACAGGTTTTATCATTAAAAATACATAAATAATTTTAAGTATCTCCGTTGCCAGAGTCTGGCTGACAGGGCCAGAGCATAACAAGCCTGACCCAATTCGCTGCATTTCAGGATCTCCTTTTTGAACCAGAGCATCCTTGCGATGTAGACATAGCCAAAGTGCTGCTTAGAGGAAGTCTCAGGATTATGACCCAGAAATAGTGAGGAATCAGTGATTATATTTCCAAGTTGGGATAGTGGGTGGCTGAGAGTTCAACTTGCAGGTGGTGGAGTTCCCATGTACCTGTTACCCCTTCTGTGCTTCTAGGAAGTAGATTTCACAGATTTGGAAGATGTTGTGGGAGGAGCCTCTGTGTGTTATTGCAGGAATGTGTTGATTACTTAGCCAATGTTGTACCTTCACTTATTTTGTGCACACATTACAGGCAAGGCCATGGTGGAAAACACAGCTGGGTTTCTGAAGCTGCATTTCCATTGCTTAGACTGGTCTGGGGATCCTGCCAGTACGTCCAGACAGAAATCATTCTGATTCATCATGCTCTGCACAACTGGAGCAGGCAACAAGGCAAAGTGATAGCATTCCAGAACCAGGAGAATGGGAGCAATCTTCCAAAGAGCTTGAGGAGAATTTTGGGGACCAGGAACTGTGTCTTGTCCATCATCAAGCTCAGCTGTATTAGGCATTACTAGGCAGACCGGATCGGATTGTCACCCAGTTCTAGTAGATGGGACCTGGGTGCAGCAGACTGTCACGGAATATTAAATAATCATTGGTCACAATGCTATCATTTAGGTGGCATTATGGAAGCAAACTCAGCTTTTATTGGTTTTGTTTATGTTTGCTTTTGCTGGCTGTAAATATAAATTTGGAACTGTTTGATTACTTGCCGGAATGTGATATTCCCCACTTCATAATGACGGGCTGTGGGTGTCCACCTGAGATTGGAGACAGAGTAGAGGTGGCATGGAGCTAAGGGCAGGCAAGCTGTGTAGGCTGGTGGTTAACTGGTGACAGGGCTGGGAGAATGAGGTTATACTTGTGAAGGAGTGTCAGCCGTACCAGCTATGTGTTCCGAGTAGTATGGCTTTGTCGCTACTGTGCCATTAGATTGCAATTGAGCAGCAATGGTTTATTGCCAAGGCTTGTCTGAGTGCACAGGGAGCTTTTTAAGGATGGTGTGGTGCAAGGGATGTTCTTTAAATCTGTTGGGTCAGTGAGATAAAGAGTTGAGTGGTCCTGGAGGAACTCAATCAAGCTTCAGAGAACAGGGTGTTTCTGTGCAAGTGTTGTTTGATACCATTATCCATAACCTCTTCCATCAGTTTGCTGATGATGGAGGGTGTATTGATAGGTAGGTAATTGGCAGATTTGTTGCACAGGACATACCTAGGCAATGTTTTACATTTTCAGGTAGATACTAGTGCTGTAACCGTATTGGAACAGCTTGTCTCGGTGAGCAGCTAATACTGGGGCATACATCTTCAGAATTATTGATAATGTTATGAGCACCCATAACTTTTGCAGTATTTAACATCTTCAGCCATTGCTTGTTAACAGAAGGAGTGATTTTAATTAATTGAAGACTGGCATCTGTGAACAGTCCAAGATCAATTATACACTCAACACTTTTGGCTAAAGATGGATGCAAATATGTAAACCTTGAATTTCCATTGATGTGCTGGGCTCCCTCATTGTTGAGGATGGAGATACTTCTGGAGAACCTACCTCCTGTTGTTTAATTGTCTACCATCATTGGAATTTGCAAAAGTGCAGTGCTTAGCTCTGATCCATTTATTATGGGATTGCGAAGCCCAGTCTTTTGAAAGCTGCTTCTGTTGTTGTCACAGAAGTAGTCTGATATTGTAGCTTCACCAGGTTGACACTGCATTCTGAGGTAGGCCTAGTACTACTCTGAGTAACTTGATTCTCTGTGGTTAAATTCAGCCTTTAGGGGCTAGGGGTTTGAGCAAGGGATTGCAGTTATGGATTGTGGTTCAGCCTGAAGGCATGTTACTTCTAGAAGATAGAACAGATTAGCACAGGAATGGGTCCATTGTCCCATCGTGTCTGTGCAAACCATGATGCCATTCTAAACTAATCCCACCTGCCTGCACATGGTCTACAGTGGTCTATTCCCTGCCTGTTCAAGCACCATCCTTGGCTGTGCATTCCAAGCACGTACCACACTCTGTTGTCACACACATCTCCTTTAAAATTTCCCCCTCTCTCTTGAAATCCATGGCCCCCATTATTTGACATTTTCTACCCTAGGTAAAAAAGATGCTCATTATCCACCCTATCCATTCCTCTCTGAATTTACTATATCTACATCAGGTTGGACTTTAGCCTCAGACACTCCAGCAAAATAAACTGATATCTTGCTGTATCTTTTGATAACTTTCCTTATTATCCACAACTCCCCCAGTTTTCATGGCATCTGGAAATTTATTATTCAGACCACCTACGTTTTCATCCAAATCATTGACAGAGGTCTCATGACTGATCCTTGTGGACCACTGGTTACACACTCCTAGTGAGAAATACACCCCTCTACATGTACTCTCTGACTTCTATGACCAGGCCAATTTTGCATCCAATTTATCAACTCATCTGGATCCTATGTGACTTAATCTTCTGCATTAGCCTATCATGAGGGCGCTTGTCAAATGCTTCAGTAAAGTTCATACAGACAACATCCACTGCCCCACCCTCATCAATCACCTTAATCATTTCTTTAAAAAGCACAAATTTGTGACACAGGATCTTCCCCACAGTAAGCTGTGCTGACTATCCCTAATAAGCGAGGAAAAAGTGAGGTCTGCAGATGCTGGAGATCAGAGCTGAAAATGTGTTGCTGGAAAAGCGCAGCAGGTCAGGCAGCATCCAAGGAACAGGAAATTCGCCGTTTCGGGCACAAGCCCTTCCTGTTCCTTGGATGCTGCCTGACCTGCTGCGCTTTTCCAGTATCCCTAATAACCCCATTATTTTCCAAATGCAAATAAGTCCTGACCCTGTAATATTCTCCAATAATTTTCCTACCGGTGATGAAAGGTCCACTGGCCTATACTCTCCTGGATTAACCTTGTTGCCTTTCCTCAGCAAAATGAATAGTATTGCCTATTTCCCAGTTTTCTAAGCCCTCAGCTGTGGCTAAAAGGAATACAATTATCTTTGTCAAGGCCCCAGCAATCTTTTCTCTGACCTCACTGTATGCTGGGATAGATCCCAGCAGGTTCTGAGGACTTATCCACCATAATGTATTTCAAGACAACCAACACCACCACCTTCCTAAAATCGACATGCCCCTCAATATCAATGTACCCCTCCCGAATATTATTTGTAACGATATCCTTCCCCTTGGTGAACATGATGTGACATTTCATTAAGGACCTCATCCACGCACAGTCATAGAGTCAGAGAGACTCCTACAATACGGAAACTGACCCTTCAGTCCAACTTGTTCACGCCGACCAGATATCCCAACCCAATCTAGTCCCACCTGCCAGCACCCGCCCCATATCCCTCCAAACCCTTCCTACCCATCCAGATGCCTTTTAAATGTTGCAATTGTACCAGCCTCCACCACTTCCTCTGGCAGCTCATTCCATACACGTATCATTCTCTGCATCAAAATGTTGCCCCTGAGGTCTCTTTTATATCTTTCCCCTCTCACCGTGGGTGGCACGGTGGCACAGTGGTTAGCACTGCTGCCTCACAGCGCCAGAGACCCGGGTTCAATTCCCGACTCAGGCGACTGACTGTGTGGAGTTTGCACGTTCTCCCCGTGTCTGCGTGGGTTTCCTCCGGGTGCTCCGGTTTCCTCCCACAGTCCAAAGTTGTGCAGGTCAGGTGAACTGGCCATGCTAAGTTGCCCGTAGTGTTAGGTAAAGGGGTAAATGTATGAGTATGGGTGGGTTGCGCTTCAGCGGGTCGGTGTGGACTTGTTGGGCCGAAGGGCCTGTTTCCACACTGTAAGTAATCTAATCTAATCTAAAAGTAATCTAATCTAATCTAAACCTATGCCCTCTATTTCTGGACTCCCCCTAATCCAGGGAAAAGACCTCGTCTATTTATCCTATCCATGCCCCTCATGATTTTGTAAATCTATATAAGGTCACCCCTCAGCCTCCGACGCTCCAGTGAAAACAGCCCTAGACTATTTAACCTCTCTCCATAGCTTAAATCCTCCAACCCTGGCAACATTCTTGTAAATCCTTTCTGAACCCTTTCACGTTTCACAACATCTTTCTGATAGGAAGGAGACCAGAATTGCATGCAATATTCCAACAGTGGCCTAACCAATGTCCTGTACAGCCGCAACATGACCTTTCAACTTCTGTACTCAATACTCTGACCAATAAAGGAAAGCATACCAAATACCTTCTTCACTATCCTATCTACCTTCGACTCCACATTCAAGGAGCTATGAATCTGTACTCCAAGGTCTCTTTGTTCAGCAACACTCCCTAGGACCTTACCATTAAGTGTATAAGTCCTGCTAAGATTTGCTTTTCCAAAATGCAGCACCTTACATTTATCTGAATTAAACTCCATCTGCCACTTCTCAGCCCATTGGCCCATCTGGTCCAGATCCTGTTGTATTCTGAGGTAACCTTCTTCACTGTCCACTACACCTCCACCTTTGTTATCATCTGCAAACTTACTAACTATACCTCTTATGCTCACATCCAAATCATTTATATCAAAAATGAAAAATTGTGGACCCAACACCGATCCTTGTGACACTCCACTGGTCACGGCCTCCAGTCTGAAAAATAACCCTCCATGATCACCCTATGTCTTCTATCTTTCAGCCAGTTCTGTATCCAAATGGCTAGTTTAAAATCTGATTGAAGATTTGTAGCTCGGGTATCCGTTGTTGTGGTTCTGCTCGCCGAGCTGGAAGTTTTTGCTGCAAACGTTTCGTTCCCTGGCTAGGGAACATCATCAGTGCTGTTGGAGCCTCGTGTGAAGCGCTGCTTTGATGTTTCTTCTGGTATTTATATTGGTTTGTTCTTGCCGCTTCCGGGTGTCAGTTTCAGCTGCAGTGATTTGTACGTGGGGTCCAGGTCGATGTGTCTGTTGATGGACGTTCTTGCCGTTTCCGGGTGTCAGTTTCAGCTGTAGTGGTTTGTATATGGTGTCCAGGTCAATGTGTCTGTTGATGGAGTTTGGGGATGAATGCCATGCTTCTAGGAATTCTCTGGCTGTTCTCTGTCTGGCTTGTCCTATGATAGTGGTGTTTTCCCAGTCAAATTCATGTTGCTGGTTGTCTGAGTGTATGGCTACTAGAGATAGCTGGTCGTGTCGTTTTGTGGCTAGCCGATGTTCATGGATGCGGATTGTTAGCTGTCTTCCTGTTTGTCCTATATAGTGTTTTGTGCAGTCCTTGCATGGTATTTTGTAAACTACGTTAGTTTGGCTCATGCTGGTTACTGGGTTCTTTGTTCTAGTGAGTTGTTGTCGGAGCGTGGATGTTGGCTTGTGTGCTGTTATGAGTCCTAAGGGTCGCAGTAGTCTGGCTGTCAGTTCTGAGACGCTCCTGACGTATGGTAGAGTGGCTAGTCCTTTTGGTTGTGGCATGTCCTCGTTCCTCGGTCTATCTCTTAGGCATCTGGTGCTAAAGTTGCGTGGGTATCCGTTTTTGGCGAATACCTTGTATAGATGTTCCTCTTCCTCTTTTCGCAGTTCTGGTGTACTGCAGTGTGTTGTGGCCCTTTTGAATAGTGTCCTGATGCAGCTTCGTTTGTGTGTGTTGGGGTGGTTACTTTCATAGTTTAAGACTTGGTCTGTGTGTGTTGGTTTCCTGTGTACCCTTGTGGTGAATTCTCCGTTGGGTGTTCTCTCTACTAACACGTCTAGGAATGGGAGTTGGCTATCCTTTTCCTCTTCTCGTGTGAATCGGATTCCTGTGAGTGTGGCGTTGATGATTCGGTGTGTTTTTTCTATATCTGTGTTTTTGATGATTACAAAGGTGTCATCAACATATCTGATCCAGAGTTTGGGTTGGATTTGTGGTATGGCTGTATGTTCTAACCTTTGCATAACTGCCTCTGCTATGAGTCCCGAGATTGGTGATCCCATGGGTGTTCCGTTGATTTGTTCGTATATCTGATTGTTGAATGTAAAAAGTGTGTGGTGAGGCACAGGTCCAGTAGTTTAAGTATGCCGCCCTTGTTGATAGGTTCGGCCATGCAAAATACCATGCAAGGACTGCACAAAACACTATATAGGACAAACAGGAAGACAGCTAACAATCCGCATCCATGAACATCAGCTAGCCACAAAACGACACGACCAGCTATCTCTAGTAGCCATACACTCAGACAACCAGCAACATGAATTTGACTGGGAAAACACCACTATCATAGGACAAGCCAGACAGAGAACAGCCAGAGAATTCCTAGAAGCATGGCATTCATCCCCAAACTCCATCAACAGACACATTGACCTGGACACCATATACAAACCACTACAGCTGAAACTGACACCCGGAAACGGCAAGAACGTCCATCAACAGACACATCGACCTGGACCCCACATACAAATCACTGCAGCTGAAACTGACACCCGGAAGCGGCAAGAACAAACCAATATAAATACCGGAAGAAACATCAAAGCAGCGCTTCACACGAGGCTCCAACAGCACTGATGATGTTCCCTAGCCAGGGAACGAAACGTTTGCAGCAAAAACTTCCAGCTCGGCGAGCAGAACCACAACAAATGGCTAGTTCTCCCTGTTCGGTGAGATCTAACCTTGCTAATCAGTCTCCCATGGGGAACCTTGTCGAACGCCTTACTGAAGACAATATAGATCACATCCACTGCTCTGCCCTCATCAATCCACTTTCTTACTTCTTCAAAACACTCAATCAAATTTGTGAGACATGATTTCCCATGCACAAAGCCATGTTGACTATTCTTAATCAGTCCTTGCCTTACCAAATACATGTACATCCTGTCCCTTAGGATTCCCTCCAACAACTTGCCCACCACTGACATCAGGCTCACTGGTCTATAGTTCCCTGGCTTGTCCTTAACACCTTTCTTAAATAGTGGCACCACATTTGCCAACCTCCAGTCTTCCAGAATCTCACCTGTGACTATTGATGATACAAATATCTCAGCAAGAGGCCCAGCAATCATTTCCTCAGTTTCCCACAGAGTTCTAGGGTACACCTGATCAGGTTCTGGGGATTTATCCACTTTTATGTGTTTCAAGACATCCAGCAGTTCCTCCTCTGTAATATGGACATTTTTCAAGATGTCACCATCTATTTCCCTACATTCTATATCTTCCATGTCCTTTTCCACAGTAAACACTGATGCAAAATACTCATTTAGAATCTCCCCCATCTCCTGCAGCTCCACACAAAGGGCCTCTTGCTGATCTTTGAGGGGCACTATTGTCTCCCTAGTTACCCTTTTGTCCTTAATATATTTGTAAAAACCCTTTGGATTCTCCTTAACTCTATTTGCCAAAGCTATCTCATGTCCTCTTTTTGCCCTCCTCATTTCCCTCTTCAGTATATTCCTACTGCCTTTATACTCTTCTGAGGATTCATTTGATCTATCCTGTCTATACCTAATATATACTTCCTTCTTTTTCTTAACCAAACCCTCAATTTCTTTAGTCATCCAGCATTCCCCATACCTACCAGTCTTTCCTTTCACCCTGACAAGAATATACTTTCTCTGGATTCTCGTTATCTCATTTCTGAAGGCTTCCCATTTTCCAGCCATCCCTTTACCTGCAAACATCTGCCCCCAATCAGCTTTTGAAAGTTCTTATCTAATACCATCGAAATTGGCCTTTCTCCAATTTAGAACTTCAACTTTTGCTTCTGGCTGCATGCATTAATTCCTTCCTTTGTCCTAGATTAGACTTACCTTTTCCCTAGCTGCCCTCTTGCTCCTAATGTACATATAAAATGACTTGGATTCTCTTTTAATCCTACTAGCTAAAACCATTTCATGGCCTATTTTAATCCTCCTAATTCCTTTTTTAAAATTTATTTTCCATTTTCTTTATACTCCTCAAGGACTTTGTCTGGTTTTGATTTCTTAAACCTTACTTTTTTTTTAAACTAATCTTTCAATATCTCTTGTCATCCACGGTTCCTGAATCTTGCATCCTTATCTTTTATACTCACAGGAACATGCTGGTCTTGAACTCTAATCAACTGGCCTTCAAAAGACTACTGCATGTTAGATGTGAATTTACTGTCAAAAAATCCCCCCTCCCCCCCCAATCTAATTTCTCCAGTTCCTGTCTATTACTGTTATAATTAGCCTTCCCCAGTTTAGCACCTTCACCCAAGGACCAGTGTTATCCTTACTCTTAACTATCTTATAACTTGTGGAATTATGATCACTTTTCCCAAAATACTCCCCACTGAAACTTCAATCACCTAAGTAGGGTCATTCCCCAGTACAAGATCTGATACAGCCCTTTCCTATTTGGACTACCTATATATTGTGTTATGAAGGTGTAGGGGTACAATACCTCTAAGAGAATTGAAAAGCTAGCAAGGACTTAGAGAGGCACAGAGAATCTGGAACAAGGTAACAATGTAAAATTTGGTCGAAACCACTAAGAGCAGGATACAGTGTTCAAAAACAAAATTTGAATTTGGCCAATTAGTTTAAATTATACTTCAAGTTACCAAAGTCCAATAGAATTTGAAAAAAAAAATTATGTTCTGACAACACTAAACCAATGAAATGATCTGATGTTGTGGGGTATAAATATCAGACATTTTGAACATCTACCCAGAGTGGCAAAGAGCAGCTAGCACCAACAACTAGAGAGACAGCTTGCAAAAAGATCTACTCTCTTAAAAGTACCTTTAAGATTAGATTAGATTTACAGTGTGGAAACAGGCCCTTCGGCCCAACAAGTCCACACCGACCCGCCGAAGCGAAACCCACCCATACCCCAACATTTACCCCTTACCTAACACTACGGGCAATTTAGCATGGCCAATTCACCTGACCCGCACATCTTTGGACTGTGGGAGGAAACCGGAGCACCCGGAGGAAACCCACGCTGACACGGGGAGAACGTGCAAACTCCACACAGTCAGTCGCCTGAGTCGGGAATTGAACCCGGGTCTTCAGGCGCTGTGAGGCAGCAGTGCTAACCACTGTGCCACCGTGCCGCCCACAACTATCAAAGATCTGGGAAGCAGAATCTCTAAGCAGAAAAGAAGACAGAGGCAAGTCTACAGAGGCAAAGTTTTTGCCTACAGAGGTTTTGAAATATGATTTTCTTTGTAAATCTTAATCAGGACTTTTTAAAAATCAGACTAGTATTGTAGAGGGGGAGGTAAAAGATAGGTTTAAGAGAAATGAGTTGTAAATAGCTAATATTCTCTGTTAGACTTTTATTTTAAATAGTGACTTTTGGGATCGTTCTTTGCCTCTCGACTTTCAAGAGATTACAGCACGGTGTGAATCTTTTCTGGGTAGCTGGTTTAAATTAACAAATTACTCCATGTCATAATGATTGTTTCAAGATACCCTCCTGCATGCAATTAACAAATTCTGTCCCATCTAAGCCTCTGGAACTAATGGAGTCCCAGTTAACATCATGTACTAAAACAACTTGGTTAATCTTATCTCTGTCCGTGATATTCCTACATATCTGTTCCTATATCTCCTGCTGGCCTTTCGGAGGCCTATAGTAAAACCCCATCATCATGACTGCACCTTTTGTTATTCCTGAGTTGGATTCATATAGCCTTGCTGGATGCATGCTCGGACACGTCATGGCTGCACAAAGAGAGGACATGTTCCTTAATCAGTTATACAACTTCCCCAACCCCTTTTACATCACAGCTGAGAAGTCTAAATTCTGGAATGATGAGCTGTTAACTCAGCGTACAATAGTAAAGGGTAAATTTGCATTGTCTCAGAGGGCTATAGAGCTACTCTCTCATTAGAGACAGATTACTGGTGCTTGTTTATCCTTTGGGGCACCACATTTCAGGTGAGGGGAGAGGTTGAAAAGGAGAATTCTTCGTGGTAAACTTAGCTAGCGCAGGAATTTAACCCACTCTGTTGGCATCACTTTGCATAGCAAACCGGCCACACAGTCAACTGAACTAACCAACAGTGTGACCCTATCTCTGAGCTAGGAGATCCAGGTTCAAGTCCCACCGCCCTGGTGTGTTATGTAATTTCTGAACAGATTCATGATAATAACTATATATCTAGCTTGCAAATAATACAAAAGGTGCTTAAATAAGCTTAAGGTCTTGATGTTAATATCCACAATCACTGAAGAATCATGTCCAATGTCAGCACATGTAACCAAAT
Organism: Hemiscyllium ocellatum; assembly: GCF_020745735.1. NCBI lineage: Eukaryota > Metazoa > Chordata > Chondrichthyes > Orectolobiformes > Hemiscylliidae > Hemiscyllium > Hemiscyllium ocellatum. Next base: position 97,117,801 of record NC_083411.1, on the reverse strand, counting down.
TTAATGCTCCATTAATGTGTGAATTGAACAACAGTTTAAATGAAATGACATCATTTTGTCATGATTCATGTTGCTAGCAAACTGCTCCTAGTGTATGATTTAGCTCCTAGTTTTGATGAATGTTATAGTGGTCTGAGACTGAGCCATGAGAATGAATCCTATCTTATGGGTGACAATTACTAAGTTAGGCTCAAAAAATTGGCTATTTATCTTACTGATCATCTGATAGAGGAGTAGAAATAATCAAGGGGTCAGATAAGTGTACTGTCTGAAATATGTTTTAAGTTAAAGAGAATAAACATAACCTTAAGTATGTAGGGGGATACAATTGATATTAGGTGGCTCTCGTTTTCCCAGAGAATAGTGAGTCCTGAGAATGCATTGCCAGGTGGTGTGGTGGGTGCTGACTTTCTATGTAGTTCAAGAAGCAGATGGATTAGTTCATGGTTAGTCAATGATTTTAATATATAGGAGATAAATGGGTTGATAAACATGATCTTTGTCATCTGCTGGATAGATTTTGACTGAGGAAGTTGGAGAAGAATTTTCTGGAGAATTGTTTCACCTGCTGGCCCCTGGTTTTTATGCTTCCCAAAGAATCATGTGGCTGTGGTGATAATTCAGGGGAATCATGAGGAAGTGTCTAGTCATTATGCTCCAGTCGTCACAAATGCTGGTCGATCTGATGGACTAGCTGGTCTTGTCCTGCTCTTCAATTTCACATGTTTACAGAGCACAATCACCACTCAGATCTTTTGCCCAAACTAAATGATTGTAGTTATACAGAATCTGAAGATTGTATTCTACAATTTTATGTATAATGATAAATGTAGTTGATAGAAAGGCTTTGTACTTTTCACACTCCAGTCAAATTTGAGGGGAAAAATAAAATCAATACTTAATTATGCTCCTGTGGAGAAAAATAGATGAATTTTACAATGGTAGAGTAGTCATCCATCAAATATCTAGTGAACAAATTGCTTCCATTTCAGGTTTGATAGCCAGAAAATTAAAACTTAAACTTTGACAGACGAATATAAAGTTTGATGGGTTTATGAACTGAAATCTTTACTGATGTATCTTGGTCTCTGTGAAATTCTCCACAGGAATCCATTTCATCCCACTTTAAAATGAAGCTCAGAAAACAGTTCAGAATATACAGCAATATTTTTCCAAATGCAGCCACAACTGTTTCACAGTACAGCCGAGATATCTCTGCCACTTATTTAGCTCATTTGCTCTGCAGCACAAACAGACTTTTTCCATACCTACAAAGACTCTTTACTGAACAAACTCAAATCTTCATCTTTAAGCTGATGACAGTCTACAGAAGAAAGTAATTGTAGTAGTAATAAGGCATTTTAATTGGTTAATGATCCACTGAAGACCAAATGCAAGCCATGTCGAATATTATTACAGTAGTGGGATGAGTCTGAGAGATAATGCCAAAGTGGTAAGATTAAATTGTACTTCTGCTAACTATTTGGCTAACTTTTATTACTAATTGAATCTTACAGTATTAAACAACTGAAGAAAATCTGTTCAGTTACAATTTGTTGCTCATAGGTAGCTGAAGATCTTAAGACAGATGACAGTGATACAGGAGGAAATGAACAGCGATACATTTATTTCCATTCAGTAACCTGAACAGAATTTTTCCAAATGATGAATGCCTTCAGAACTTTAAAACAGTTAACAATGTGAGCAATGACAAAAGACAGCCAACAGCATTGCAGGATTTCAGTGGGGAAAAAAAATTAAAGTTTGCAGCTTGCTATTATTTTTGTAAGTTTGAAAATTAATAAACCCTTTCTATATTTGCAGTTAGGGCCCTTGAATTCAGCTACTAGCAAACACATAGGCATCATGAGTGCATTAAGTAACAACTGATAGTACCGTTACAGGTGAATCAGATGGTGACTTATTTAGAACGAATTTTTGAAAAAGTGGGCTGATTTAAGGGTATGTTTTCTGATCACAGAATCCCCACAGTGTGGGAACTGGCCATTTGGTCCAACAAGTCTACACTGATCCTCCGAAGAGCGTCCAAACCAGACCCATCCCTGTCTCTGTCACCCTGCAGGACCCTTGGCTAAGGCAGCTAACCTACACATCACTGAACACAAATTAGCACGGCCAATCCATTTAGTTTGCACATTTTTGAACTGTGAGACAAAACTGGAGCACCTGACAGAAACCCACGCAGACACAGGGAGAACATGCTAACTCCACACAGCCAGTTGCCCAAGGTTGGGATAGAACCTGGGTGCTCTGAGGCAGCAGTGCAAACCAGTGAGCCACCATACTGCCCTTAACATCCTTAAAGTGCCAATCTTAAAACTAAAGCATAGTACTCACATGTTTCTTGTCAAGTCTTTTTAAATATTTATGGAGATTGGAGCCACAGTTTTCACATGGGAAATACTGTTTACAAAAGCTGTAATTTTTGAAAAATATATATTTCAGTCAATAGAAATGGTGTGAGTTCCAAAATTCAAATGATTGGTAAATTAAATGTGGAGGAGCAAGTGAGGTCTGCAGATGCTGGAGATCAGAGCTGAAAATGTGTTGCTGGAAAAGCGCAGCAGCTCAGGCAGCATCCAAGGAGCAGGAGAATCAACGTTTCGGGCATAAGCCTGATGAAGGGCTTATGCCCAAAACGTCGAATTTCCTGTTCCTTGGATGCTGCCTGACCTGCTGCGCTTTTCCAGCAACACATTTTCAAAATAAATGTGGATGCAAATAAGGAAGCATGGTATGATATAAAGAAATAGCATGTATTTCTATAGCACGTTTCAAAGCTTTAGAACTTTCAAACTACGTTACAGTCAACTAAATGCTCAAATGTATTTATTGTTGTGGCCTAGAGAAATACAGCAGCTAATTTGTACATGGCCAGTTTCCCCAAATACAACTGAGATTAATTACTACAAAAATTGTTTTAGTTCAGGGGTCAGGAATAAATCTTGGATTGAGCAACAGGACAACTTTCTGATCCATTATGAAATAATGCCTGCTGGGATAACTTTCTGCCACTATTAAAAATCATGTCTTCATCTGTCGAAATGTGACAATTCATTACAGAGGGAGAGCATGTGCAAGGCTTCAACCTACAATTGTGAATTAGATTCAAGAGTGAAACCACAGAGTTCAAAGCTATTAGGAGTTACAGTGCAGGACAGAATCTAATTGCTTGACTTAGAAGCTTGGGTGAAGGGAATTTTCTTATTCAGCAGAACTCTATTTTGTCTTGTGGTTTGATGCTACACAATGAATTTGGATTCAAGATAGTCTGATTGAGTTCAAGTCAAGAACTGACTTCTGGCTTAGACTTCATTGTAACACTTTGTTATGCAGTAATACTTAATATTGCTATATTTGGTAATCATAGATATACCTGGCTTTAAATCTACTAGTTTCAGTGGATAGAGAGTAATCCATCTTTTTCCCTCTTAAAGCTGTCTCTTATTCAAGAGCGTTTGAACAACGCCTACATTGCAGGATTTGTATTCAGGAATGTGTAGCTGAATGACATAATCACAAGGCTGCTCTGGAGAGCTGAAGTGCTTACACAATGAACACATCAGTGAAGATTTGATTGTCAAGATAAAAACTGTGCACAAGGTCATGAGAACTGTTTTGAGGCGGCTAAAATTTCTCTGAAAACGCTTATAAAATAGGTCACATGACTATGGCATGTCATCATACAGAACTGTATTTCTCCAAAAAGGTATAGGTATAGAAGATGGCACATGTTAAGAGAATTTCCAAAGCAAAACTACTGATGTATATCATATGCCAGCTCTTGTTGCATAGTGGTATTGTCCCTACCTCTGAGCCAGGATCGAGTCTCAACTACTTCAGAGCTGTGTAATAACAGGTTGATTAGAAATGACTAATTGCTTATCAGGCAAGATAGCTTCCATTGCCCCACGTTTTCTTTTGTCACTAATTGTGGTGCTCAGTCATTAAGGTGTGCACTTGAGTTCACAATCTACACTTGCTCACCATAAACTTTGATATTTTGTGACTCTTCTGTTTGGTATAATAGTCAAATAAAGAGCATCATGTCCTTAGAGAAATCAAAAGCATTGAAGTGTTGAAAGTAATCTATGCTCAATGGTATTTTAACTGGCTGCAGATGATAAATTAGAAATTAATTATGACCACAGATTCTTAATCAATTTTATATCTGCTGAGTTGTAACATAGCTTACAGCATGGTCTTAATCCAAAAGCTGTTGTAGGTTAAAGTATATTCTATTATTTAATTATAGTGAAAGGGTACCAATGAGCACCAAAACTATGAGCCTGAAATTTCATATTGTCTGCAATTTAGCGGCAGGATTGAACAAGTCAAGCTTCCCAAATAACTGCATGATGCCAGAAATGCTTACCCCAATTCAAGGAGTACTATTGCAAGCAAATTTCTTCAGGATCGTGCTTTACTCTCGCCACTGTAATAACTCCACGGAGGCTGGTATCCCATCACCAAGTTACCCTTTATTTACACATGCAGAGTCTTTGACACTGAGCCAGTTCCCTCAACGCCAGTTCTCAGAGACAACAGAATGCTTAACACGCCTGTTCTTAGATGTCAGCTAGGGCTCCAAGATTAAACCAGATTAACAGCCCCAGTCTGGGAACTCGTACTCTGAGGTCCAAGGCTGACCTTGTTACAATCACTGCAGGTACCTCAACGTAAAGATTTTAGTTCAAAAATTCCAGGCTGGAAGCATTTGGTTCGAGCCCTGATGGGGTGAGCTGAAGCTGAGAAAGACTAAGCTCAGCTGTGTGATTAATCAAGGGAGAAACTTTTAAACTCTCAAGACTGGGAATTGAAAGAAGCATTTAATTTGAACTCATGGAATTGACAGAGACAGTTTGCTTCTGCAGTGTCCGAGTGAAGCGATGGTGATGGGATAGATCAAATATTACATTTTTTGAAATTGAACCACAACAGGGATCATATTCAGCAAGAAACAATCCTTGATTAGCAAAACTGAAGAAATGAACCTCTTGGTTTCACTAATAATACAATCATTGAGTTATGGATCAGACCACAGCCATCATTTCATTTAATGGTGGAACAGACCTGAAGGGTTGAATGTCCTACTCCTGTTCCTATGATCATACTTGGTGGGAAGACAGCTTAATGGTAAATGTAATTGTATACTCAAATATATAACTTTATAATGATGTGAAAACAAACCAACTTGGAATTAATATATATCGGTCTTTAAAGCTCAAGGAAAAGGATTAATACTGAGGAATGCTTTAAGCACCATCCTCTATTATGATGTATTACGCCCTTGATGGCAAACAGCTAAAGAGGAGTGAGACCTAACATCCAGGTCTTCCCCATCATCTCTGTAATATTGTCTACCATATCTATGTAACCTGCAACTAGTTGTTAACATGCAATCAACCACGTCTTGTCCAATACTGGATAAAAGCAAATTACTGCAGAAGCTGGAATCTGAAACCAAAAGAGAAAATGCTGGGAAATCTCAGCAGGTCTGGCAGCATATGTAAGGGGAGAAAAGAGCTGACGTTTCGTGTCTAACTGACCCTTTGTCAAAGCTTTGTCAAAACGTCAGCACTTTTCTCTCCTTACAGATGTTGCCAGCTCTGCTGAGATTTTCCAGCATTTTCTCTACCTGCAACTCCATTTTCAAGGAACTGTGAACCTGCACTGCAAGGTGTCGTTGTTCACTAACGTGCGGCAGGACGCTACCATTTTGTGTAGAAAAGTCCTGCCCTGATTTGCTTTTCCAAAATTAAACTCCATCTGTCACTCTTTATCCCATCTGATCAAGGTACCTTCTTCACTATCCACTGCACCTCCAATTTTGGTGTCATCTGCAAACTTACCAACCAAATGTCCATGTTCACATATTAATCATTTATATAAATGATGAAAAGCAGCGGACCCAGCACTGATCTGGCCTTAGAAAGAAAAAAATGTCTAGGTACTTCAAGTAATCCAATTGCGCTGTAGAGTGGACAAGATGGGTTACATCCATTGGAAGATAAAGTGAGGTTGATCAAAAGTGTCCCAACTCCCACATCACTGCTGGAGCTCAGGGCTTTCCTTGAACTGGTGAACTATTGTGGAATATTCAGACATAACCTGGCCTCCATCTTGGCACCTTTGCATCAACTCTCCTAAAAAAAAAGTCAATTTTGGAAATGGTCACGTAGCTAAGCCACAGTTTCAGGGAAGTGAGGATACACCTATCATCCTCTAAGGTGTTGTTGCACGATCACCTCGAGCAAGGTCTGGTATTACATATGATGCCTCCCGTACGGCATCAGGGTAGTATTAGCTTACACGTGGCTCAATGGAGGGATATGCCCAATAGCATATGTATACAGGACTTTGGCTAATGCAGAGTAAAAAAAATCAGCCAGATAGAGAAGGAAGGTTTACTGGTCATATTTGGAGTCAGAAAGTTCCACCAATACCTTTATGGTCATAAATTTGTAATACTAACGGATCACAAACCTCAGCTAGATCTACTTAAAGAGGACAGTGCCATGCCGCCATAGCTTCAGGTCAATTCAGCAGTGGGCTTTCATACTAAGTGCATATAATTACAAGTTGGAACAGTGTCTCAGAGGCCAAGTAGCAAATGTGGAAGCATTGAGCTGCCTCCTGCTGGCAGATACACCAATGGTGGTCTGCCACTGGAACAGCCTAATCTAGGTTGAAATTTCCTGGACACATTTCTAATCAACTGACAATACCAGACTTCGGACACAGAAAGATCTGTTCCTGGCCAAACTGAAACAACTGGTGGTGATAGGAGAAACCAAAGGGCAATCACAACTATAACTGAAATCTTTTTTTGGAACTAGAGAGTCTAGATCATCATTGGAGGTCAGCGTATTATTAAGGGAAGGAAGAGTGATTGACCCAAGCAAAGGTCACTGACAGATACTGGCTTAACTCCACCAGGGTCATCCAAGGGTTTGCAAAATTAAGGTGTTGGTGTAAAGTTATGTCTGGTGGCCAGGAGTCGATGCAACCAGAACCACGTTGGTGGGGCAGTTCCCAGGGTGACAACAAGGACTAAAGCTATGGCCAGCAACTCCCCTACACTTATGGAACTAGCTAGGTAAACCTGGACTCAGTTACACATTGACTATGCAGATCCTTTCATGGACTCAATATTCTTAGTCCTTGTGGGTGTCCAGTCAATATGGCCGCACATGCACAGAGTTCATTCATCAAACAGAAAAATTGCACACACCTTTTGCAATACATGGACTCCCAGAAGCTTTAGGGCTGTTAATCTGGTCCAACCAGGGAGCCCTGGCTGAGAGATAAGAACAGGTGTATCAGAAATCCTGTTCACTCCGAGAACTGATCAGTGTCAAGGACTCCCTATGTGTAAATAACGGGTGACATTGTAACAGGATAACTGCCGCTCTGGAGTTATTTCAATAACCTATTTTTAAACCGTTTGAAGCAATCTCTCTTTCTTTTAGAAGAAGAAACTGTTTATACAATTCTGGGTAATCCAAGATAGAGGATAGGAAAACATTGTAGCTGTAAGAGCTGCTTCTTTTTTGAGGTATTTTCAGTATTGGTGCTGAATTTCTTAAATTCTAGGAGCAGTAATTACTGTATTAAACAGCTGTAGCATTGCTACGGAACTTTGGGGGAAAAAAGATTAAAACAACACATTTTAAAAAGGAGGAAGGGAGGCAAAAGGCAGTGATAACATGGGAGGTGAAACAAACTGAGAATTAAATCTGCACAGCTGTCTGGCTAGGCAGTGAATGTGCACAGCTGACTGCCTCTGCTGTTTGGTTTCAGGTGTCTCTGGACATTGGAGTTTGTTCTATGGACAATAAACAGTCAAGTTCATAGGTGACCTTGGAGAAACCTGGGTAGGGGAGCTCACAGCAGGGAAGCAGCTAAGTGACTAGTTTTAATGTGTAACCTTACTCTTTTGTTAACCCGCAATAGTGAATACTGTGAGTTATTTTTTGATTACAAATTTTACTGAGATTGGTTCTCTTGATTAAACTTTCAAAATATAAAACACAAATCCTAAGTTAGCCTGGAGCAGTGTTTTTAGAGCAGTAACACTAGGCTTTTTTTCTGAGTCAGCAGATTGTTAATTTGCAAAGATTGCCTTTAGTAGAGTGACGTGCTCTTTCTGTCAGATGTGAGAGTTTAGGGAGAGTATTCATTTTACTGATGACTATGTCTGCAGGAAATGTGTTTGGTTGCAAATCTTATCAGATTGTATGGATCGATTGGAGCAGTCAGAAGCAATGAGGAATTTACAGGAACTGGCGGTGTGATGGAAGGTAGATAGAAAAACCACAGATACAGTCAAGTAGATGGGTTTCCTCCAGGAAAGGTAGGAGAGGAAGGCAGGTAGTGCAGGAGTCTCCTGTGGGTATCCCCATCTCATACAAGTATGCTGCTTTGGTAAATGCATGGGATGAATAACTCTCAGGGGCAGGTAGCCAGGTTTCTGGCACTGAGACTGAATCTAATGCAACAAGGGGTATGTTAGGTTCTAAGTGATCGATTATGATGAGGACACTCTAGTCAGAGGCAAAGACAGATGTTTCTGCAGCCAACAGCAAGACAAAACAATGGTTTATTGCTCCCCTCCCCTCCCCCCCGGGTTCCATGATCAAGGATATCTTGGAGAGAGTGCGGAATATTCTCAAAGGGTAGAGAGACCAGCAGTAGGTCGTTGTACACATAGGAACTGACGACACAGGAAGAGAAAGGATGAGATTCTGAGGAGAGAATTTAGGAAGTTAGGCAGGAATTTAAAAAGGAGGTCCTCGAGGGTAGTAATATCTGAATAACTCCCGGTGTTAAGGGCTAATGAGGATAGGAATAGGAGGATAGAGCAACTAAACGCTTGGCCAAATAGCTGGTGCAGGGAAATGGGTTCACATTTTGGGATCATTGGTATCTCTTCTGGGGTAGAAGTGACCTGTGTAAGAGGGACGGATTACACCTGAATTGGAAGGGGATTGATATACTGGCAGGGAGGTTTGCTAGAGCCGCTCAGGAGGATTTAAACTAATAACAGGTGGGGTGTGGGGAGAACACAGGAAGACAGTGAGAAAAGAGATCAGTCTGAGACTGATGCAGTTGGAAAACAGGAGCACATCAAACAGATAGTAAGAAACAAAGCAGAGAACGAGGTAGGGTTGATAAATTAAACTGCATTTACTTACAGTGCAAGAGACCAAACAGGTAAGATAGAAGAAGATTAGAGTGGTGCCGGGCTCCTGCCCGAAGCGTTGATTTTCCTGCTCCTCTGATGCTGCTTGACCTGCTGTGCTTTTCCAACACCACTCTAATCTTGACTCTGATCTCCAGCATCTGCAGTCCTCACTTTTGCTGAGGTAAGGTAGATGATCTCAAGACCTGGTTGGGAAAATGGTACCAGGTCATTGTAGTGATCACTGAGACATGGCTCAGGGATGGCTAGGGCTGGCAACTTAATGCTTTAGGATATAGATGCTGTAGCAAGGATAAAAAGAGGGTATGAGAGGAAGGAAAACATTACAGCTGTACTGAGGGAGGGTATTGCTGGGAATATGCCCAGTGAAGTGAATTGGGTAGAACTAAGAAATAAAAAGGGTAATCACGTTATTGGTATTGTACTATTGACACCCCCTGTATAAATCAACAGGAAATTGAGAAATAAATTTATAAGGAGATCTCAGTTAACTATTAGGATAGTAGGGTAGTAACAGTCAGGGATTTTAACTTTCCAAACATTGACTGGGAATACCTTTGTGTTAAGGGCTCGGATGGAGAGGAATTTGTTCAGTACGTACAAGAAAATTTTCTGATTCAGTATTGGATGTTCCAACTAGAGAACAAGCAAAACTTGACCTACTCTTAGGAAATAAAGCAGAGCAGGTGATTGAGGTGTCAGTGGGGGAGCACTTTGGGGCCAACAACAATAATTCTATTAGCTTTAAAATAGTAATGGAAAAGGATAGACTGGATCTAAAAGTTAAAGTTCTAAAAAAGGAGTAAGACCAATTTTTATAGTATTAGACAAAAACATTCAAACTGATTGGAGGCAAATGTTCGCAGGTAAAGGGACAGCTGGAGAATGGGAAGCATTCAAAAATGAGATAATGGAAGTTCAAAGATAGTATGTTCCTGTTAGGGTGAGGGGCAAAGCTGATGGGTGTGGAGAATGACTAGAGATTTTGAAGTTTTGGTCAAGAAAAAGAAGAAAGCAGATGTCAGGTCTAAACAAAAGGGATTGAATGGATCCTTAGAAGAGTATAAAGGCAGTAGGAGTACACTTAAGAGGGAAGTCAGGAGGGTAAAAAAGGATACGAGCTAGTTTTGGCAAATAGGGTTAACAAGAATCCAAAGAGATTCTATAAACACATTGAGAACAAAAAAGTAACCAGGGAGAGAATAGAGCCCCTCAGATCAATAAGGCCACCTATGTGTGGAACCGGAGGACTTGGGGAAAGATGCTAAACAAGTATTTCGCATCAGTATTTACTGTAGAGAAGGAGATGGAAGATTGAGAATGAGGAGGAGTAAACAGCAACACCTTGAAAAATGTCGGTATTACAGAGGTGGTTGTGCTGGACATCTTAAAATGCAAAACACGGGTAAATGCCCAGGACCTGATCGGGTATACCACAGAATCTGTGGAAAGTTAGGGAAGTGAATGCTGGGCCCTTTGCTGAGATATTTGAATCATTGATAGTCACAGGTGAGCTGCTGGAAGACTGGAGGTTGGCTGTATGATGCCACTGTTTAAGAAAGGTGAGAAGGAAAAGCCAGGGGACCATAGACTGGTGAGCCTAACATCGGTGGTGGGCATGTTGTTGCGGGGATTCCTAAAGGACAGGATTTACATGTATTTGGAAAGACAAGGACTGGTTAGCGATAGTCAATATGGCTTTGTGCATGGAAAATGCATTTCATTAACTTGATTGAATTTTTTGAAAAAGTAACAAAGAAGATTGATGAGGGCAGAGTAGTGGACATTATCTGTATGGAATTCAGTAAGCTATTCGACAATGTTCCTCGTGGTAGACTGGTTAGCAAGGTTAGATCACATGGAATACAGGGAGAACTAGCCATTTGGATACAGAACTAGTTTAAGGTAGAAGGCAGAAGGAGATGGCGAAGGGGTGTTTTCAGACAGAAGGCCTGTGACCAGTGGTGTGCCACAGAATCGGTGCTGGGTCCACCACATTTCATCATTTCTATAAATGATTTGGATGTGAACATAGGAGGTGCATTAGTAAGTTTGCAGATGACACCAAACTTGGAGGTGTAGTCAACAGTGAAGATTACCTCAGAGTGCAATGGAACCTTGATCAGATAGGCCAATGGGCTGAGGATTGGCAGATGGAGTTTAATTTAGATGAATGTGGGGTGATGCATTTTGGAAAAGCAAATAAGAGCAGGACTAATACACTTAATGATAAGGTCCTGGAGAGTGTTGCTGCCCGAAGAGACCTTGGAGTACAGGTTCATATTTTCTTGAAAGTGGTATCGCAGGTAGACAGGATAGTGAAGGTAGTGTTTGGTATGCTTGCCTTCCCTGGTCAGTATATTGAGTATAGGAATTGAGGGGTCCTGTTGCAGCTGTATGGGACATTGTTTAGGCCACTTTTGGAATACTGTGTTCAATTCTGCTCTCCCTGCTATAGAAAGGATGTTGTGAAATTTGAAAGGGTTCAGAAAAGATTTACAAGGATGTTGCTAGGTTTGGAGAGTTTGGGCTATAGAGAGAGGCTGAATAGGCTGCGGCATTTTCCCAGGAGCGTTGGAGGCTGAGGAGTGACCTTATAGAGGTTTATAAAGTCATGAGGGACATGGATAGGATAAATAGATAGAGTCCTTTCCCTGGGGTGGGGGAGCCAAAAACCTGAGGGCATAGGTTGAAAGTGAGAGGGGAAAGATTTAAAAGGGACCTAAGGGGCAGCCTTTTCAAGCATTGGGTGATGAGTGTCTGGAATGAGCTGCCAGAGGAAGTGATGGAGACTAGTGCAATTATAACATTTAAAAGGCATCTGCATGAGTACATGAATATGAAGTGTTTAGAAGGATATGGGCCAAGTGCAGGCAAGTGGGACGAGAATGGTTGAATATAACTCTGGAACAGCTGATGGGCCACAGTGCTTCATGGATGCTGAATTTTGCGTTGCTGTGTCTTTTTCCAGTCTTCCAACTTAGCAGCGATAACACCACACTTCAGAATGATGGATATTGTAAAGACTGCTTTTTTAAAGAACTTACTTTATTTTTTATTTGTGGACTGAATTGGACAAAATGACTGTTTTAAAACAAAGGCTGAGGGGAGAATTTCTATGCTTTCAAAAAGCCAGTTTCTGAAAACCCATTGTGGGTTGTGTTAATACAATTCCCTTAAAAATAGTGTGTGGAGAAGGAGATATATCGATGGCACAGTACCAGCCATCTGCACAAAGTAAGATTCGCCTAGACACAAGCAGCTGATTGGACACAATTGCCCAAGCCAGTTTTGGATGTCAAATATAATCAGCCTGACAACTCTCCAGTTCCTGGGTAGTTTGTGGTTATGACAATACAGGTAAAGTCCCTATCCTCTGGAAGGAGAGTTGCTAAATCTCTCACTGCAGTGAAAATACCTAATATCTGAAAACAGTCAATTACTTTCTACCACTTATTGCTGTAAACTGTGGCCTTTGATGAGTAACTGAGGGATTTTGCAGTTAAGGTACCAACCTCCGGTGCTGCCTGCAATGAAGTGAAAATAACTTGGAGAGAAAAAAAAGAGATCAAAGAACACAATGTCTTGGTATGCGAAATGATCATCTCAGTGACCCCAGTGGGCTGCTGTAGTTGAACCGTGGTTCCCAGCTTGGTTTTCCTCCAGCAATAAACCAGACTTGGTACGTGTGTGAGATTTTTAGAACAGGCTGAAGTTTCTTTTAACGAACAAAGCCATATTTTGATAGTTCATAGCTGTTTACTTGTGATTAGAATTTAACAATTTGCAACAAATATTACAGCAAATCTATTATTAACTGGTACCTATTGAACAGGAGTGTGATGGTCGATCAAATATCCTGGTCGATCAAGAGGCCCACATAATCAATTTAAAAACACACACTAAGTAATAGAAACATATTGCTGGGGTTATACTTTACTTACAGCGGAAATCATTTAAATAACATTGCAACTTTGCCTTAAATAAAAAGGTCTTGAATGGCGGCACGGTGGCACAGTGGTTAGCACTGCTGCCTCACAGCGCCTGAGACCCGGGTTCAATTCCCGACTCAGGTGACTGACTGTGTGGAGTTTGCACGTTCTCCCCGTGTCTGCATGGGTTTCCTTCGGGTGCTCCAGTTTCCTCCCACAGTCCAAAGATGTGCGGGTCAGGTGAATTGGCCATGCTAAATTGCCCGTAGTGTTAGGTAAGGGGTAAATGTAGGGGTATGGGTGGGTGGCGGGTCGGTGTGGACTTGTTGGGCCGAAGGGCCTGTATCCACACTGTAAGTAATCTAATCTAATCGAAAAAAACTTATCGGAAGACAGCCTTCTCACCCGCACTCTCAACTGACTACTCTGACATTGCAATAATATTGCAATGATGAAGGGCTCTGGCCCGAAATGTTGAATTTCCTGTTCCTTGGATGCTGCCTAACCTGCTGTGCTTTAACCAGCAACACATTTTCAGCATTGCAATAATATTGTAAACTTTCTGCACTTCAGGTATATAATTGTGGCCAGTTTACCAAAAGTGCCGGTTCACGAGGGGCCAAGTAAAACAATGTTAGTTGCAGTTATTTTTAAGTACAGTATCTTGGTCTGTGTTTTCTATTAACTGTGTCAATCTGGCAAATAAATGTAGGGACTTTGCATATTAACTTGTTAACTCATATGTTGGCCCTGGAAGTAATGGAGCTTGAGAACCAGTACACTTTCCCAAGTGGGTTGTAACAAGAGATTAGGCACTCATTTGGGAAATGTTCAGCCAGAGACAATGAGGATTTAAATATAGTAAGTGATAAGTGATCAGGATGAAAGACAGCAGATGGTTCTCTACTGAAATAGGAAATTGTACAGCAAATTTCAAAGGATTTCTTCAAGGTGACAGAGCTGACAACTTTCAAATAAACTTGAGGAGGAGGAGGAAAGGGAGATTGTCTTTTCCTGTTCTTTGAAACTGAAAGAAAGGGAAATGGCATTGAAGAAATTAGAATTAGAATAGCAAAGAGAGGTGAAACTAAGGGTACGTAAATACTTTAATTATACATTTGAAACAGGAGGACTTCAGTTGTTGTTGCAGGTTCTGGTCAATTGTATCATAAGTTAAAAATCCATGTCTAAGTTTGCACAGGCAAAGGATGTGGAGACATTCTTCATGTTATTTGAGAAATAACAAGATAAATGAATTGGACAAAAGAAGACTGGATGCTGGACACTGATCACGCAGATTAAGATGACAGGCAAAGCACAGGAACTTTGTGCTTCGCTGTCTGAAAGGTTTCTCTGTATTGTGACACTGCTAAATAAAAACTGTGGCTGTCTTTGAGTTGTACCTCAGGCGTACAGTTTAGGTTTCAGGATTTTAGGAAATAGCCTGGTAAAATGACATGAATGTGAAACTTAAAAGTAATTTAAACTAGTGAATCAGAAGCTGAAATCGTAAATGCTGCTCTTGGAGAAATCATTTTCTTTTTAAAAGAATTTAACAACTGACTTTCTTCCCTAATAAGAACTAAATGTTGAGGGCCAAAGGCTTGCAATTGCTAGACAGGCAACAATAATGACTGATGTTCATGACTCGATTCATGAAACTCAAACTTTTTCTCAACATTCCAGAAATTTGAAAGGATAGATGTCAGAGTGAGTAGGCAGAAAGTAGCTTGGTTAAAGAATGGTGAGTTGGAAATGTTCGAAGATTTCTTCCTCCAATCAGAAGGAAGGGTCGGTTCCTTAACATTCAATGGTGTTACCATCAATCAATCCTCCACTATCAACATCCTGGGGGTTACCATTGACCAGGAGCTCAATTGGACTTGCTATATAAATAAAGTACCTACAATAACAAGTCTAAGAATATCGCAGTGAGTAACTCACCTCCTGACTCTCCAAAGCCTGTCCACCACCGACAAGGCACCAGTCAGGAGTGTGATGGAATATTCCCTACTTTCCTGGATGGGTGCACCTCCAACAACTTGTAGCTTGACAACATCTAGGACATTACAGGTGATTTGATTGGCACCATACCCACAAGTATCCACTTCCTCCACCACCGATGCTTAATAGCAGCAGTGTGTACTATTTAAGAGACACACAGCAGAAATTCAACGATCCTTAGATAGCACCTTCCAAACCCACAATCACTTCCATCTGGAAGGATAAGGGCAGCATGTAATCGGGTACGACATCATCTGCAAGTTCCCCTTCAAATCAAGCACCATTCTGACTTGGAACTTTATCGCCGTTCACTCCCTAAGGGCATTGGGCATCAACCCACTGCACGTGGGCTACAGTCCTTCAAGAAGGCAGCTCACCATCAGCTTCTCAGTGACTACTGAGGATAGACAATAAGTACTGGCCAGCCAGCGATGCCCACGTCCAACAAGTAAATTGAAAAAAAAAGAGAGCCATAATTGTCATATGTGTAACATAGTAAGAAACTTCAACATGTAATTAAACCAGCACCAATGATACCCATTCCAGCTTATGAGGAGCCAATCAGTCAAATGCCAATAGGTTGTATAGCATCGTGAATAAAAAACAAAAACAGACATCAGTAAATTATAATTATGAATATGACAATTTGATTTCCAGAAGTTACTCCTTATGAATTTCAGTAAGGCCTTTGATAAGGTTCCACAAGGTAGGCTGCTCTGGAAGGTTCGAGCACATGGAATCCAGGGGGAGCTGGTAAATTGGATACACAATTGCTTGATGGTAGGAAGCAGAGGGCAAGAGTAAAAGGATGCTTGTTGGGCTGGAGGTCTGTGACTAGTGGAGTGCCTCAGAGGATGGTGCTAGGCCAATTGCTGTTGTTATCTATATCAATGATTTGGATTAGTATTACAAGGCATGATTAGTAAGTTTGCAGATGACACTAAAACATGCGGTATCATGGATAATGAGGAAGGTTATCAGAAACTGTAGCAGAACTTTGATTAGCTGGGGAAATGCGCCAAGAAATGGCAAATGGAAATTCATATAGAAAGGTGTGAGATCTTGCATTTTGGAAATCAAGGTAAGAGTTTAATGGTGAAATGGTAAGACCTTAAGGAGTGTAGCGGAATAGAGAGACCTTGGAGTTCAGATGCATGGTTCTCTGAAAGTGGAGCCACAGGTAGACAGAGCAATGAAGGCTTTTGGCACACTGGCCTTCATTAGTCAGAACATTGAGCGTAGAAGTTGGGAAGTTACATCGAGATTGTACAGGACGTTGGTGAGGCTGCATTTGGAGTACTGTGTTCCATTTTGGCCACCTTGTTATAGAAAGAATGTTGTTAAACTCGGAAGAGTGCAGAAGAAATTGAGAAAGATGTTGCCAGGACTCAACAGTCTGAGTTACAGGAAGAGGTTGGACAGGCTAGGACATTTTTCTTTAGAGTGTAGGAAACTGAGGGGTGACCTTAGAGAGGTATAGAAGATCATGAGAAACATGGATAGGATTTTCTCCAAAGTTGGGGAATCGAGGACTAGAGGGGATCAGTTTAAGGTTAGAGGGGAAAGAATAAAAGGGAACCTGAGGGAATACTTTTTTTTTGTACACAGAGGATGGTACACATATGAAATAAGTTGCCAGTGGACGTTGTTGTGGTGGGTACATTAACAAAATGTGTATCATCTACAAACACAGGGAACTTTGGAGAGACATCATTAGATTTTCAAAACCATGATTAAGGTATATTATTGCAAATATCTGTAGGATTGAGACAAAGAATTAGATCTTATATTATTTGTTACCAGAGATTCTGCAAATGAATCTATTAGGTTTAATCTATTTTGAATTGAATTATGGCCCTAAGATTAAAGGTTCATTAAGTTCAAATCAGAAGAAGGATTTAAAACAAAAAGACAAATCCTCAATGTTGAATTGCATTCTAATCTTTCGAGAAAGACTCACAGGAGCGTGCATTGGAAAGTTTTAGAAGCAAAAACTAAAAG
Organism: Hemiscyllium ocellatum; assembly: GCF_020745735.1. Taxonomy (NCBI): domain Eukaryota; kingdom Metazoa; phylum Chordata; class Chondrichthyes; order Orectolobiformes; family Hemiscylliidae; genus Hemiscyllium; species Hemiscyllium ocellatum. Next base: position 97,100,638 of record NC_083411.1, on the reverse strand, counting down.
AATTGCAGATGAACATTCTATAAATATAATGTTTCAAATGGGAAATGAGGTATTGGTATTATTGCTGAAAACAACCAATGCTAGAGAACACAGCAAGTCAGGCAGCATCCATGGAGAACAAGCTAATGTTTCAAGTCGAGATAAATCTTCATCAGAGCTGAAGTGAAGTGTGGAGGGGACAGCATCTATGCAGTAGTTTGCCAGTTTGGAGGGGGGGGGGGGGGGGGGGGGGGTGGCGGATGGTGGGGGTGGTAGTGGATGCATTCTGCTGGTAGAGAAAAGCTGTTAATAGTTCAGATTAAGTCATTGGAATGTGAGAATGGCCGAACAATGGTGTTTCTAACTGCCAGACTAAAGGACAGTCAGTTCCACTGGGATGGGGAGAGGGGACAGAGAGCATAATAACATAATGTAAAAAGCTAAAAATGGAAGAAATGGTTCGTAATTTGAAAGCCATAGAGTCATAGAGATGTACAGCAAGGAAACAGACCCTTCGGTCCAACCTGTCCATGCCAATAAGATATCCCAACCCAATCTAGTCTCACATGCGAGCACCCGGCCCATATCCCTCCAAACCCTTCCTACTCCTATAACCATCCAAATGCCTTTTAAATGTTGCAATTGTATCAGCCTCCACTACTACCTCTGGCAGCTCATTCCATACACGTACCACCCTCTGTGTGAAAAGGTTGCCCCGTAGATCTCTTATATCTTTCCCCTCTCACCCTAAACCTATGCACTCTAGTTCTGGACTCACTGACCCCAGGGAAAAGATTTCACCTATTTATCCTATCCATGCCCCTCATAATTTTGTAAACCTCTATAAGGTCACCCCTCAGCCTCTGACACTCCAGGAAAAACAGCCCCAGCCTGTCCAGCCTCTCCCTATGCTCAAATCCTCCAACGCTGGCAACATCCTTGTAAATCTCTTCTGAACCCTTTCAGGTTTCACAACACCTTTCCGATATGAAGGAGACCAGAATTGCACGCAATATTCCAACAGTGGCCTCACCAATGTCCTGTACAGTCACAACATGACCTCCCAACTCCTGTACTCAATACTCTGACCAATAAAAGAAAGCATACTAAACACCTTCTTCACTATTCTATCTACCTGTGACTCCACTTTCAATGAGCTATGAAGCTGCACTCCAAGGTCTCTTTGTTCAGCAACACTCCCTAGGACCTTACCATTAAGTGTATAAGTCCTGCTAAGATTTGTTTTCCCAAAATGCAGCACCTCGCATTTATCTGAATTAAACTTCATCTGCCACTTCTCAGCCCATTGGCCCATCTGATCAAGATCCTGTTGTAATCTGAGGTAACCCTCTTCACTGTCCACTACACCTCCAATTTTGGTGTCATCTGCAAACTTAAGAACTCTACCTCTCATGCACGCATCCAAATCATTTATGTAAATGACAAAAAGTAGAGGGCCCAGCACCGATTCTTGTGGCACTCCACTGGTCACAGGCCTCCAGTCTGAAAAACAACTCTCCACCACCACCCTCTGTCTTCTATTTTTGAGCCAGTTCTGTATCCAAATGGCTAGTTCTGCCTGTATTCCGTGAGATCTAACCTTACTAATCAATCTCTCATGGGGAACTTTGTCGAACGGCTTACTGAAGTCCACATTGATCACATCTACCACTCTGCCCTCATCAATCCTCTTTGTTACTTCTCCAAAAAACTCAATCAAGTTTGTGAGGCATGATTCCCATGCACAAAGCCATGGTGATTATCCCTAATCAGTCCTTGTCTTTCCAAATACATGTACATCCTGTCCCTCAGGATTCCATCCCACAACTTGCCCACCACCGACATCAGGCTCACTGGTCTATAGTTCCCTGGCTTGCCCTTACCACTCTTCTTAAACAGTGGCACCACATTTGCCAACCTCCAGTCTTCCGGCACCTCACCTGTGACTATCGATGATACAAATATCTCAGCATGAGACCCAGCAATCACTTCTCTAGCTTCCCACAGAGTTCTAGGGTATATCTGATCAGGTCCTGGGGATTTATCCACCTTTACCCTTTTCAAGACATCCAGTACTTACTCCTTTGTAATATAAACATTTTTCAAGGTGTCACCATCTATTTCCCTACAGTCTATATCTTCCATATCCTTTTCCACAGTAAATATGATGCAAAATACTCGTTTAGTATCTCCCCCATTTTCTGCGGCTCCACACAAAGGCTGCCTTGCTGATCTTTGAGATGCCCTATTCTCTCTCTCTAGTTACCCTTTTTTCCTTAACGTATTTGTAAAAACCCTTTGGATTCTCCTTTATTCTATTTGCCAAAGGTATCTCATGTCCCCTTTTTGCCCTCCTGATTTCCCTCTTAAGTATACTCCTACTGCCTTTATACTCTTCTAAGGATTTACTTGATCTATCCTGTCTATACCTTACATAAGCTTCATTTTCTTCTTAACCAAATCCTCAATTTCTTTCATCCTCCAGCATTCCCTATACCTACCAGCCTTCCCTTTCACCCTAATAGGAATATACTTTCTCTGTATTCTCGTTATCTCATTTCTGAAGGCTTCCCATTTTCCAGCCATCCCTTTACCTGCGAACATCTGCCCCAGCTGAAAATGTGTTGCTGGTTAAAGCACAGCAGGTCAGGCAGCAACCAAGGAACAGGAAATTCGACGTTTCGGGCCAGAGCCCTTCATCATCATTCCTGATGAAGGGCTCTGGCCCGAAACGTCGAATTTCCTGTTCCTTGGTTGCTGCCTGACCTGCTGTGCTTTAACCAGCAACACATTTTCAGCTCTGATCTCCAGCATCTGCAGACCTCACTTTTTACTCGAACATCTGCCCCAATCAGCTTTTGAAAGTTCTTGCCTAATACTGTCAAAATTGGCCTTTCTCCAATTTAGGAGAAAGTGACGACTGCAGATGTTGGAGATCAGAGATGAAAATGTGTTGCTGGAAAAGCGCAGCAGGTCAGGCAGCATCCAAGGAGCAGGAGAATCGATGTTTCGGGCATGAGCCCTTCTTCAGGAAAGGCTGAAGAAGGGCTCATGCCCGAAATGTCAATTCTCCTGCTCCTTGGATGCTGTCTGACCTGCTGCACTTTTCTCCAATTTAGAACTTCAACTTTTAGATCTGGCCTATCCTTTTCCATCACTATTTTGAATGTAATAGAATTATGGTCGCTGGTCCCAAAGTGCTTCCCCATTGTCACCTCAGTCACCTGCCCTGCCTTATTTCCCAAGACTAGGTCAAGTTTTGCATCTTCTCTAGTAAGTACACCCACATACTGAATCAGAAAATGTTCTTGTACGCACTTAAGAAGTTCCTCTCCATCTAAGCCCAAAACATGATGGCAGTCCCAGTCTATGTTTGGAAAGTTAAAATCCCCGGCTGTAAAATTCCTCCTCTGAAGAGGAGATATTGTTGCTCCAGTTCGCACAGTGACTTAACTGGAGCACTGTAGCATGCTAAGGATAGACATGAGCAATATACTGTCTTAAAATGATTGGCTATGGGAAGGTCAGGGTCAAGCTGCGCATAGACCAGATATGTTCCATGAGGTGATCACCCCAGTCTGCATTTGGTTTCTCCACATATCCCATAAAGGGGTAGGAATAACTGGGATCATTCCATTGACTTGGCAGAAGTGAGATGAATTAAAGGAGAAGTTGTTCAGTGAGAGAACAAGTTCAACCAGGTGGAGGAGAGCGTTGGTGGAGGGGAATTGTTCAGGCCTCTGGTCAAGGAAGAAGCTCAGAGCTCTCAGGCCATCCTGGTGGTGGATGTGGAATGGAGGGATTGGACAACCACAATGAACAGGAGGCAGTTAGGGCCAGGGAACTGGAAAATTATGTCTGCCTCTTTATGTGGTTTGGGAATGATCCTTGTTCCAGTCTTACACTGGTCCCCTTTCACAACTCTTTTCTCAGTACATTGATGTCTCATTTGGTTCTGCTTCATGCTCCCACCAGGACCTTGAAAACTTCTTTCATTTTGCCTCCAATTTCTACCCTCTATAACTTGCACATCATCCATATCTGACATTTTTCTTCCTTTTCTTGATGTCTTTGTCTCCTTTTTGGGAATAAACAGTCCACTGCCATCCACTAGAAAGCCACTGACTCCCATAGCCACCTTCACTATAGCTAGTCACACCCCACATCCTGCAAGCACTCCACCTCCTTCCCAGTGTTCCTTAGTCTATGCCACATCTGTTCAGATGATGCCACCTTCCAAAATGGTGCTGCTGACAGGGCTTGCTTCTTCCATTACTGTGGTTTCCCACCCAATGCGATTGACAGGGCTCTCAATCACATTCAATCCATCTCCTGTGCTTCTGCCCTTGCCCCTTCCCATCACTCTCAACAGCATGATCGGATTCCCCTTGTCCTCACTTTTCATCCCACGAGTCTACACATTCAAAGGATCATTCTCCATCATTTCAGACAACTCCAGCAGAATGCCACCACTGGACACATCTTCCCCTCACTACCCCATCTGCATTTCACAGGGATTGTTCCCTGTGGGACACTCTTGACCACTCCAAAACCACCAACATCAACTCCCCCCCCCCCCCCCCCACAGCACCTTCCCTTGGAACCGGAGAACTTGCAAACTATAGCATAAATGGTGTCCCTTCCACACTTCACTTTTGCTCTGATGAAAAGTATCCAGATTTGAAAATGCTAACTTGCTTACTCAATGCTGTCTGACCCACTGTAATCTCCAGCATTGGTTGTTTTCAGTCCAGATTCCAGCATCTGTAGTAATTTCTCCTACACATTGGTATTACTGCCTTAGCTAGGTAAATCCTCAAAAAGCCAAATTCAATGGTCTATTCAAGGTAGTTAGGAAGGTTAGTAAGGTCATTTATCTGATTGATACTCCAGGAATAAAAACTGGTTCTGTTACATAAACAGGTTGAAATGGTACTATTGATAAGGAGGAAGAAGTGTGTCAGATTAGGACTGCTGCAGGATGACAGAGACATTGGAGTGAGGTCGAAGGGGAGGTTCTCAAAGTGAACCTCCTACAATTTGATAATCCAATATTAAAATTCTGAGATAGTTTGACACAGTTCTCATTCAGAGAAAAGACAATGGAAGGATCTTGTAAAACTACATTTTAAGACAAGATAGTCTACCTGGACAGATTATGTTAGTTAGGCATGACATGGACATAGGAGAGTCAATGCCATAGCAGCAGTTTGCATTAGTTCAGCCCAGAAAAAAAAAAGCTCAGGTGGAAAGCAAGATTCGATACATGCTGGAAAATCACATTATTGAATATAATAGCTGGAGTTCACCGATCGTGTTGGTTTCTCGACCAGATGGATTAATGAGATTCTGTAAAGATTATGGACAAGTAAACGTGGTCATGAAAACAGATTCATAAGCAATTCCATGGTTACAACCTGTAACAATAGGGTGGGCTGTGTCTCATTTCTTTTCTTCAAAACTGACCTACTGAATGGCAAATTACACTAACATTAAAGGCTAGGTTGATTCAATTCTTTACACACCAATTAGCTTAAAGCAATGTCGAGTGATGCCACTTGGATTAAAGATTGCCACAACTATATTCAAAGGCATACGAATCAAGTTGTAGGTTCAAAACTTGTAGTTTCTTTAAGCAATGCTACAATATACAGTAACACACAAGAAGTGATTGCGAAATCGGACGAAATGTTTAAGCAAATGTCATTGACTGGCTTAATAATAAATTCAGGTCAAAGAATTTAAGAAAGCAAGACTTTTCTGCCTGAGACAAATGGTAGGAAAGAATAAGTATCATAAGGACAGTGAAAGTGAAGGGTCTAATAGAATTCCCTTGTTCCAAAAACTGAAAGGGAAATTGAGATTTTTAGGAATCTGTGGTTTTGGATTGGACATTTGCACATTATGTCAGTGCCAAACTGTACTTTCTAATGAGCTGATAAATGTGTTGCTGGAAAAGCGCATATGTACTCACATGAGTGCAGTGAAAAGGTTACCAAGTCACCATCTTAGGAATAAATTAGAAAAATAAAGAAATGAAACAAAAATTTTGGCATTACAACAGACCAGGCCAGACCTTGCCCCTAGTCTGTGCTGGATCTCAACCCCAGACTGTGCTGGGATCTCGCCTCCAATCCACGCCAGTCTCAACCTGGAGCTGCCTGTTGTTCTCGCTGCCTCACTCTGCTTGTTCTCACCCCCTCTGCACGATGCTGGGGGACCTCAATCTCCACCACGTCGGACCTGCTTGCCCTGCACTGACTCAATTCCACCATGCTGGCTCTTCTACTGTGCTGCACAAACTCGCTCTTCACAGAATGGAAGTAGATTAAAGTAAAATTAAGCCCTTCATCAGGAATGAGGAGGGTGTGCCAAGCAGGCCAAGATAAAAAGTAGGGAGGAGGGACTTGGGGGAGGGGCATTGGGAATGCGATAGGTGGAAGGAGGTTAAGGTGAGGGTGATAGGCCGGAGAGGGGGTGGGGGCGGAGAGGTCGGGAAGTAGATTGCAGGTCAAGAAGGCGGTGCTGAGTCCGAGGGTTGGGACTGAAAAAAAGTGGGGGGGGGGGGAAAGAGGGGAAATGAGGAAGGTGGAGAAATCTGAGTTCATCCCTTGTGGTTGGAGGGTTCCTAAGCGGAAGATGAGGCGCTCTTCCTCCAGGCGTCGTGTTGCCATGCTCTGGCGATGGAGGAGGCCAAGGACCTGCATGTCCTTGGCGGAGTGGGAGGGGGAGTTAAAGTGTTCAGCCACGGGGTGGTTGGGTTGGTTGGTGTCCCAGAGGCATTCTCTAAAACGTTCTGCAAGTAGGCGGCCTGTCTCCCCAATGTATAGGAGACCACATCGGATGTAACGGATACAATAAATGATGTGTGTGGAGGTGCAGGTGAACTTGTGATGGATATGGAAGGATCCCTTGGGGCCTTGGAGGGAAGTAAGGGGGAAGGTGTTGCTGCAAGTTTTGCATTTCTTGCGGTTGCAGGGGAAGGTGCCGAGAGTGAAGGTCGGGTTGATGGGGGTGTGTGGACCTGACGAGGGTGTCGCGGAGGGAATGGTCTTTCCGAAATGCTGATAGGGGAGGGGAGGGAAATATATCCTTGGTGGTGGAGTCTGTTTGGAGGTGGCAGAAATGACGAAGGATGATGCAATGTATCTGGAGGTTGGTGGGGTGGTAGGTGAGGACCAGTGGGGTTCTTTCCTGGTGGCGATTGGAGGGGCGGAGGAGCGGGAAGTGGAGGAGATGCGATGGATAGCATCGTCAACCACGTTTGAGGGGAAATTGCGGTCTTTGCCATCTGGCCTCCTTCTTCAAAGACCACAATTTCCTCTCAGACATGGTTGACGATGCTATCCACTGCAGAAGTAGAACAGTCAGCAGAATGCCAGGCTGTCTTTGAGAAGCTGAAGTCATTTTTAATTAATGTAGTAGTACTGTTACTTCTGATCCTTCCAGATATTTCAACATCGAAATGAGTGCACTATAATCTCCTGTGCCTCCTGTAAAGAAACTGGAGAAACTTTTTTTCTGGTTGATTCCTGCTGTCTGCAGCTCAAATAATGATCTAAGTTTCTTTCACTTTTTATTCCAGGTACGCTTTCTGCCTCTCTCCTGCCACTTCTGCAGCCTTAATAGAACCTCCCAGCTCCCTTTTCCCTTTCAATCCAGACAGCTTACAATTCTGATTTATCCCTTTTGTTGCTTTATTTCATGCTTTGTGACATCTCCAGGTACACAGCCTCAGTTTAAATTGCTTTGTGGCCCTTTGAATGGAGTTGAGTTAGGCTTATTGTCATATGTACTCACACGAGTGCAGTGAAAAGGTTACCAAGTCACCATCTTAGGAATAAATTAGAAAAATAAAGAAATGAAACAAAAATTTTGGCATTACAACAGACCAGGCCAGACCTTGCCTCTAGTCTGTGCTGGATCTCAACCCCAGACTGTGCTGGGATCTCGCCTCCAATCTACGTCAGTCTCAACCTGGAGCTGCCTGTTGTTCAAGGTTTGTGCGAAGATTTGTAGCTCGGGTGCTCGTTGTTGTGGTTCTGTTCGCCGAGCTGGAAGTTTTTGTTGCAAACGTTTTGTCCCCTGGCTAGGAGACATCATCAGTGCTCTGGAGCCTCCTGCGAAGCGCTTCTTTGATGTTTCTTCCGGTATTTACAGTGGTCTGTCCTTGCCGCTTCCGGGTGTCAGTTTCAGCTGTCCGCTGTAGTGGTTGGTATATTGGGTCCAGGTCGATGTGTTTGTTGATGGAGATTGCGGATGAATGCCATGCCTCTAGGAATTCCCTGGCTGTTCTCTGTCTGGCTTGCCCTATGATAGTAGTGTTTTCCCAGTCGAATTCATGTTGCTTGTTGTCTGAGTGTGTGGCTACTAGGGATAGCTGGTCGTGTCGTTTCGTGGCTAGTTGGTGTTCATGTATGCGGATCGTTAGCTGTCTTCCTGTTTGTCCTGCCTGTTGTTCTCGCTGCCTCACTCTGCTTGTTCTCACCCCCTCTGTACGATGCTGGGGGACCTCAATCTCCACCACATTGGACTTGCTTGCCCTGCACTGACTCAATTCCACCATGCTGGCTCTTCTACTGTGCTGCACAAACTCGCTCTTCACAGAATGGAAGTAGATTAAAGTAAAATTAATAAAAGAAAAATTAGAGATAACCAGGAAGTCGAAGCTCTGAGCAGATGAGCTCTGAGCATGGGCCCACACATTGCGCTGCTTCTCCCCCCACCAAATTTATTGTTGCTGAGGCTCCTTGCTGCAGTCTTGCCTGATGGTATCCAATCACAATGGTGGCTGAACTGTAAGGATCTTCCTTACTCTTTGCATTCCCAGCTTACAATATTGTGCCATTTTAAAAACAATGCTATTTCAAAGCTGCATGATGATTTGAATCCAAAGATAAAACTGTGATGAGGTGGAGCAATGGTAGTAACAGAGAGAAAAGGAAATAAATCCTGTATTCTGATCCCACCATCTCATAGGAGGAGATCATACCACATGTGCTCAAAGATCAATGGGTTGAGAACAGCCTATTTGTTATTAAAAATTCTCAACCCAGAATAGGTGTCACCCTCAGATCACGGGGCAGCCAATGATGACATGCAACTGAACATATTTTTGAAGTTATTGTTAAAACATCATTAACACATTGATTAATTTCAGAAAAAACAGGGTAAAATATATTGTGAAAGAAACTAAGTTGAATTTATATGACATAACAATTTCACAATGAATGTCATGGCGATCATTAGAAATTGTTGCATTATTGCCCACTTTTTCACTTGAGTTCTTCCAATCAAAATCTGGAAAATAAGATGAAACTAACATGCTTGTTATAAAGATATTGTCTCAAATAACCAAACTCAGTTTCTTGTACTCATTTCTCTGAGTTTTGGTCACTGGGCTGCTGGATAATTTTAACGATACCCAAACCCAGCGGTGATAGGAGGTCTAGTCATTTTTGAGGGTTGGAGCAGACAAACACACAGCTGTCACACTGAGGGACAGAAAACATGACATAGTACAGCTTTGTTATGTTCCATTTCAGAGACTAAGAATGGAATTTGAGGTTATGGTTCCAATCTCACTATGAATGGACACAAACACTCAAAACCCCCAAGCTATTAAAATGGCAAATAGAAAGATTTGCTTAACAGGTCAGTGACACCCATGTATGGTGTTGCTATAATATTAAGTAGTAGATATGGTAAGGTTATTTTAGTGTTAAATTTCTATTCAGTTAACAATATTAAACCATTAGTGTTTTGAATACCAGAGCTTCTGTCCATAATTAATGGAGTTTTTCCAAACCTGTTAAATGAATACAGTGATTTCATTCCTCCCACTGGACGCAGGTTTTAGGTTCTGGACCAAGTCCAGGAGCTTCTTTGACAGTGAGGTTAGCTGTTTCAATTGGATCTTCAATTCTGGATGAATCTACATTCTGCATACATGACTAAACTTGGTAGCTCAGTTCTTACCTTTCTCGTCTTTGATTGTAATGAGCTGATACAGCATACAATTTCTTACGGTGGTTCTCTGACTGAAGGTTTCTTGAATTGATAAGGGTACTTCTTTTAAACTGCTAGGAAAAGGTTACAATAAAAAATAGAGAAAACAAAAAAAAAGGTCCTTTTTGGCTGCAAAAATAAGCTGTATGAGTTCAAAGGTAAAGGAAGTTTTTGTTTTTATACTACATGAGACAGAGGCTGACATCCTTAGGGAAAAAGGAAGATTAACTTGAGTTAACTTCCTTCCTTATGTCTTAATCCGAAAGGGAAGTTTCTTTCATTCGGTTTCAACCAATCGGAATGACATCTTGATGAGTCACTGAAGCACAGCCTTCCCTGAGCCAGGTTGAGTCTGTCATTTCTAACATCTTTTATCTACCCATCTTCTACTTCTGAACGGTTTTACCTACACTCTAGAAATAGGAACTTGTTTTTTAAATGCTTTAAATATTATTCTAAATGGTTCGAAGGTTTCAGGATGTTTGAGGAAAGGTCACCTGACCTGAAATGTTAACTGATTTCTCTTCACTGATGCTGCCAGACCTGCTGAGCTTTTCCAGCAACTTCGGTTTTTGTTTGTGATTTACAGCATCCACATTCTTTCAGTGTTAATTTATAACACTTTCACTCTACAAATCTTGATGGCATCCAGTCCAAGATGGCAGCAGCCTAAGGTTCCTGTGCCACAGCTCATCGGCTCCACCTGCTTTTCTTTTGCTGCCTTCTCCCTTTTTTTTTGTACCTCCCTACTTTGTCTGGAGTTTGGACGGCAGCAGCGAGAGCTCAGGGCATGGACCTTGAGCCAGGCCCAGGGCGGCTCAAGAGAGAGCCCCGACCTACTTTTCCAGAACAAGTGCAGGACTTGCTATCGGCAGCTGCTACAGCGGCAGAGGAGACATTAGCAAAATGGGCCCAGCAGCAAAGCATGGCACCTGAGGATTATTATTGATTGGGTCTGGTGCTGGCAGAAGGGTGTCATGCCAACATTGATGAGGTGGGCCCAGTAGCGAGAGATGCAACTCTGATGTTGTTTGGTCTGGTGCAGGCAGTGAGGCGGTGGCAGAGGGATGGAGGTACAGGCATTGTTGATGATAATGAACCAGCTCAGGACTGATGGACTGTTTTCAAGCTACATCTTCCTTTTTTCTTTCCTTATTCTTAAATATTTCAAAACAAGTGCCATTTTATGGCAACAAATGAAGGCTTTTCATTGTATTTTATTGTATTCTTAATGTAAAATACGTATGACAATAAAATAGAATCATATAGGCAATTTATCAGACACTTTAGTAGTGCGTGACTGGGTGTGCAGAATAAATTAATTCTGTAGATCTTCCACCCTTCACTGTCCCAGAAAAATTAATATGCTTTCACCTTTCAGCTTCTTCACTGTGCCACCAGCAGATATGATGTAATATGTGGTTCACACACATTCTGTCCAGTTTAGTCCAGTATTAAATCAGGTTTGGGATCCAACTGATAGTTAAATTTGTCCGAGTGCTTGCTTCAGATAACCATCTGAATGACCTAATCTGAGGAGGGGACCCTACCTTTGGCAAACTTTGGCCTTGTTGTCATTAATAACAATAAAAGTGGTATTAAAATCTCCCCTTTTACTGAGACATTAGTAGCAATCAACCGAGATTCTCACCCTAGCTGAAGTTATTCATTGAAGGGATTGGTAGGCTCTCCAGGTTGAACATGTCAAAAATAGTAGGTGGCTGATCTGATTTTAACCTCCATTCTACATTCCTGCATTTCCCTTGTAAACTTTCATCACCTTGATAATCAAGAACCTATCTACATCTGCCTTAAAAACAATGAAAAATTTTGCATCCACTGTCTATTGAGGAAGAGTATTCCAAAGATGTTCAATGGTCAGAGAAAAAAAGTTTTGTTCCGTTTTATATGGATGCCTTCTTATTTTTAAACTTTGATTCCTAGTTTCAGATTCTTCCGCAAGTTGAAATATCCTTCCAATATCTACCTGGTCAAGTCTCCTCAGGACCTTTGTGTTTCAATGAAGTTACCTCTAACTCTAAAGCCCAGAGGACACAGGGATTGCCTTATGTGAAAAGGCGAGAAAGGTAATCTGCTTGTTGAATATTGGAGTCCGTTAAAAACTGAACTTCCCCAGTTTTTAACTATGTCATGTTGGATATCATTTAACAGCTCTTACAGCAGAACTTAACTTTCCAAACTTCTAGCATATGAAACCGAAGGAAAGAATTATGATAATTACACAGTCTTGGGCATTCATAATGTCTAACATGAACAATTCACTTAACACCAAACACACATTATCAGTATGTTGTTTTTGAAAACAAGCTTAGAAAGATTGGTGGACTAACCCTCCAATTAAGGTGGCTTTGGGGACTATGATCATCTGATGTCATTGGTGGCTGTCCCATGACCATTGGCCAAAATGGTTCAGGCATTTGATTTAACACACAGAAATAACCTGCACCTGGTTATATAACAATAAGTGCCTGGCTCACAGAAGAGTACTCAGGGTAGGAAGCACCAGTGGGACCTCCCAGGGCTCAGACAAATCCACGCTGCAGCCAAGAAAGTGAGAGAAGCTATGTCCGTGCTGGAAAAGCCATGCAGGGGTCAAGAGGATTAAGGAACCAGATTCTGTGGTGGAGTAATTGTGCTGGGGCCATGTTAAATCCATACTGGAAGATCTGCTCAGGGACCAAGAATAGAGTTGGCGGAGGGCAGACAGGAGTTGCTCCAGAGGCAGTTCTCATCAAGCATTCCTTGCAGGCAGCAGTCATCATTACCAGGCAGGTGGAAGACAAACCAAAAGGAGCATAGCAAGACTGAGGGAAGAGTTCCCTAACAGTCTGGTTAGAGGGCAGCTTGCTGACCCCACCACTTTAATGAGAGTGAAACAATGCTTACTGACAGCCTGTTTGTCCTCTGGTATTAGCGAACTAATCTCAGTTATATACTTTTTTAAGCTAATTAATTAACATCTGAACTACTGCTTCTTCACAAACTCAATATATTAGAAAATTACTTACAAATTGTCAACTGCCTAATTGTGATAGCGAACTCCTGCAAACCATGTGTTCATTTCAGATAAAGCCTAATAAACCTTCTCTGAAGTGCTTCCAATGAATTAACATCCTTCCGTACATATGGTGACCAATATTCCAGATGCAGTCTCCCCAATGCCCTTGCATAACCAAAGCATAACTTCCTTACTCTTTCATTCAATTTTCCTTGCAGTAAAATATAAAATTTCTGTTAGGTTTCCTGATTGTTTGGCATACCTGCATTCTAACCTACTGTGATTCATGTACTAGGGCACTCGGACATCTCGACATCATGAAGTTATGCACGTTTTAAATAACGTGCTTCTTCTTTATTGTTTCTGCCAAAATAGAAAATTTCTTGCATTTGCACATTGCACTCAATTTGCCAGATTTTTATCCACTCAACATATTTATGTCCGTGTCCCTTTGTATGCTTTTTAGGTCACCTTCACAATTCACTTTTCTACGTACCTTTTGACTGAATAGGAATGCTTGATTTTAGAAGAGGAGCATTAACAAAAGTCAATAAATTAAAATTTGTGCAGTGAGAGGCCTTTTCTCATAACTGTGACATAATTAAAGACAGTATTTGATGTCAGTATGAAGTTGGAAATTTGCCCATGGTAGATATTAGGTTCGTTGAAGAAGATGAGGTTTGTTTGATGGGTGGGGAAGGACATCAATCAGCAATAATTTAGCTTAGTGCTACGAAGGGTCTGGGTATGGGTGCTGGATCATTGGATAGCATATGGCTATAAAACATCAGGGTGGTTACTGCGGCATAGGATGGTATAGTGCATAGAATGGACCACAGACCATAGTTTGAAATAGAAAGTGAGAGAGTTATGGAGAGTGATGGGGTGTAGGTTGATATGATGAATAAGTTGTGGCCTGGATTGGCATAAATCAGCTATGGAGAGTGTGCAAGGAGTAAGGAGGCAGGAGGAACATTTCTTGTTTTCTTTTAATTAAAGTTTAATACAATGCTAATGCACTGAGGCAGGATTTGTGTCCAAACTATACCACAGCCAGCAGCTTTCAATCACATTGATTCTTGCCATTACAGAACAAAAATCTGACTTTCTGGGGCACTCCTTCCCAGGTCAAGTTTGTAGAATTGGGAAATGGTCTGTCTCCGACAGGAGAAAAAGTCTCAGCCAAAGTGTTTTGAATACCAGCTCGGCAATTAAATAGACCCCGTATAATCATAATGCTTTTCACATCGTGACTACCAATGTTCCCCTCTCATTAGCAGCAATATAATCCATTGGTTCTGCCCAATGTGATATCAATGTTCATTAACTAACATTGTATTGGTTTACAGTAGTTAATGTTTATGACCATTTTTATGCTTGAGCACATCTTTGTATCATTCACAAATTGTCTAGCTCTATCCTGTAATGCCTACATTCAGGTTATTAATGAAAATTGTTAATACAATCCCTTAATAATGATCACCACAGCACACTCGGTCTTCAAATAGATCAATAATCAATCATTATCCCTTCCTATTGACAGGAATGTAATTGATTCTTAAATCAATCAAAAATTTTCAACTAATTTCCACAGGATTCTATTTTGGAGAATAATGTCTATAGGGATATTTTATGAAAAATGTTTTAAATATTCCAGATTTTTTAATTCTTGCATTTTCGGACCATCCCGAATCACTCAAGAAGCTCGTTGCGATGTCTATTAACCTCCTGCACCCAATAATTTATTCAATTCCATAAAATAATCAAGTCGGCAAAGCACAATTTCTTTTCCAGAAGCTATTATTTCTAATAACTCCTTATTTACAGGTAATCATACAGATTAATTCTTACAATCCCTTCAGGACACATCGCCCATAGGGAAATTAACAGCTTAGAGATCGGATCACCCCAAAACAAGCCAGGATTAAACAGAAAGGTCCAAGAAGCTTAACATTTTGAATATATGTGCCTCACATGTGTTACATTTGACATGTAGTGACTGTTACTTTGTAGGCAACATGATAATCATTTTGTCCTATGAACATCCCAAATACCAGAGAAATAAGTGGGCGGCACGGTGGCACAGTGGTTAGCACTGCTGCCTCACAGCACCTGAGACCCGGGTTCATTTCCCGACTCAGGTGACTGACTGTGTGGAGTTTGCACGTTCTCCCAGTGTCTGCGTGGGTTTCCTCCGGGTGCTCCGGTTTCCTCCCACAGTCCAAAGATGTGCGGGTCAGGTGAATTGGCCATGCTAAATTGCCCGTAGTGTTAGGTAAGGGGTAAATGTAGGGGTATGGGTGGGTTTCGCTTCGGCGGGTCGGTGTGGACTTGTTGGGCCGAAGGGCCTGTTTCCACACTGTAAGTCTAATCTAATCTAATCTAATCTAAATGATTAATTTTTTTTATTGGATGTCATTGATCAAGAGAGAAACGTTAGTCAGAAATATAAATCCTCTCTCTTCTTTAAAATATGGCCTGAGATTTTAATGTTCGGATAGCAAATTGAACTTCAATTTTGCTTTCATTTGAAGACCAGCATTTCTGACAAAATGATGTACTAACACACCAATGATTTAATACTTTTGCAATGATTTAATATTTCCACAAAAAACACAACAAAAGGGTAAACTAGAGATGTTGTATATGTTGCGTACCATGGAATGTACCATTTACCTTCTGGGATCAAAGTTAATTTTTAACTAATCCATTTGGCACTCCCCTTGGGAGTCCTAGTTTGAGCATGATACATGTAATGGTAGTGCTACTGAACCTTGGATTTAATGCATGTTACAGAAAGGAGACTTGGAGAGGCTTATCTTTACCTTTCAGTCAAAAGGTTTTATTCAATGCAACAGACAGGTGTTCTCAATATAACCCTTAGGAGTATTGAGTAAGTAACCTTTATGTTAATATATATACTGTTATGGACCAGATCTGACCCGCTCAAAATATTTTCAGAAGATAGCCTAGGCCCTAACTTTTTCTTCTTTTAAAAGCAAATGTAAAACACCTGTCCCAGATGTAATACAACTGGTCAAACTACTCAATGTTTAAATAATTTGTGTTTTGCTTAACACCAAAATACAACCAAAGAGAGAGGAATTTAGTAAAACTTAACTCTATTGGAAAACTTAACAGAATACTACATACAGTGACTATTAGTAATTAAC
Organism: Hemiscyllium ocellatum; assembly: GCF_020745735.1. NCBI lineage: Eukaryota > Metazoa > Chordata > Chondrichthyes > Orectolobiformes > Hemiscylliidae > Hemiscyllium > Hemiscyllium ocellatum. The sequence continues at coordinate 97,084,459 of NC_083411.1, read as the reverse complement.
TGTTCCAAGATAATAACCATCCCATAAACACCCCTTGACAAAAGGAGAAATTCAGACACAGAATTTCACATGAAGTTCTCCCATCCAGGAGGAAAACATTTCAAGAGAGAAAATTCAGAGAGAGCAGCAACCAAGAGATATTCACTAAAGCTTCTAACATTTTTGAGACCCCAATAGCTCCTGCTTAAAGATAAAACTAAAAACTGAACAGAACTAGAAAGCCTGGCCTGAGAGTTGGCCACGCTCAGGCTACTTCCATTGTTTCAGTCTTTCAAAAAAAGGCCTCACAAGTTGTTTACTCAAGAAGTCTTTAGTAGTCAGCTATTCACCTCGGCCTTACAAACTCTCTTCAAAACAAAACGAACAAAATAACCTTTTGAAAGCCAGAACATCGCCACAATGCCATAGACATTTTGGAATCTACAGCACAATGGATTTCAACATATCAGACCTGCGAGGAGCCTTGGGTATATATTTGTGTACTTTTACAGCTGACTGAACTCCTGGATGTAACTGTGGCCAATGTAAGAAGTCTCAAACAAAGAACAAAGTGGACAGGTAGAGTAATGGGTGGGAAGGTAGTTGTAGAGTACAGGGTTAACACTTCACTATTGTTAAAAAAAGTAGCAAGTTTATCTCAGTGGTGATGTAATAGGCCTTGTGATGAAGAGACAAACAGTGAAGCAACTATGTCAATTGTATCAATAGCTATTAGGATGTGAATACTTATTATAAAATATCTTTGACTTCAGCAACTTCACCTTAATAAAATAGTGCACCCAATCTCCAAGATACTCTCACATCAACAGAAGGTAACAGCAATTGACAGACAATAGAAGATAACAAAACAACGGCAAGATACTTAAAGGGACAATCTGCTGTAGGATTGGAGAGTGGGAGAAATTTCAACAGTAATCACAACTGCAAAGGACACAACAAGAAAACCTTGAAATGAACAGGCCAGAGACTGAGAACCAGGCTGCAGTATGATGGCTGATAAGGAGACGGCATAAGAATTATGCTTTTTTGAGGGTAAGCCATGGAGCAGAACATACCACAAGAAGAATATTTTGAGCACACGGAAAGCTGAGAAGTGGCAGCACTGGCGCAGGGGGTTCAATCAGAACAGAAACACTGCAGTATTGGCAGCAAACTCAAATAAGGACCTGATCAGTCCAAGTGACCAGAATCAGAGACATTGATTTAACAAGACAAAAGGTGAATGTGGGAATAGCCACTTACAATTATATCATTGACACAGTTGATAAGGACCACAATATAATATCTTACTTTTTTTTCTTATTCTTTTATAGATTTTATGAACTTGTTTCCTATCTCTAGAGAATTACTAGTGCAGCGATATTACCGCTGTTTTTTTTTCCCTTACCAGAACAAAATTTAATAAACTGAAGGAAAATCCAATAGAGGGTATGGATTAATTTATTAATAACCTATATCGTTTCACAGATAACTGTGAATAAAGGACATTTGAAGGTGATTTGGAAGTATGAGTCTTCAGAGGGAGTAGATGAGGATGTTGAGCACAAGAACACCCTCACCTTCAGAATGAAGAAGCAGGTCAGCATCCATTGTACCAAGCCATACAAGATTTAACTGACATCTGGTTCCATTGACTAATTTTTTTGTTGCCTGGAAGTCAAGTGATCCCTATTTGTTCCTAAATGCTGCTTTTTAAAGTCTTGTTGTCACTTTTGTTTCATTGTTTCAAACAATGAAGGCTTTCAACCATTGTGATATTTGATGCTGAACAATGATAAGATGTTACTTGATGCTGTGCATTAATAAGAATATGGCACTTCCTCAGACAAGGTTCCAACATAGTATGATGCTAACAATGGGTAGCCTGTGTAGCTTAATTTTTGTAGCTGCAGCCACAATGACTGTTGAACAGATAGACATATGTCGTCAAGTGGCAATAAATTTATGAATGTGAGCTTGTATTTCTAATGTGTCAGCCAAGCCAAATAGCTCCTCAGAAACATTTACTTGTGTTCCTGTCTTGCTACTTGCTCCTAGCTGGCAGTGCTCGGTCTGGTACGTAGCTGGACTTTAAACAGAGTGCTGGCTCTGGGAATCCTAGGAGCTCCAGCTCTGAGAGTACTTCTGCTGTTGCTAATTGTACGATTGTCTGAATGAGGTATCATTGAGATGTTACACCTATATTGAAATTAGCGACAAAGAATTGCCTGAGGAAACCCTGCATGAAATGGACTTTCCTAAAGTCTTTGACCAGGGCGAAAATAAAGGATCACGGCATTAGGATCTAGGATAGGCTCCTTTCGACTGAGATGAGAAAAAAAAAAGTATTTTAAAGATAGGGTGGTGAACCCATGGAATTGTCAAACTCAAGGCTGTGGAGGCCACATCACTGGTTATATTTAAAGAAATAGATCTCTAGGGGAGAGAGCAGGAACAGAGTGTTGAGAAAAGGGATCAGCCTTGATTCAGTTAGAACATAGATCATTACAGCTCAGTACAGGTCCTTCGGCCCTTGATGTTGCGCCGGTCTGTGAAACTAGTGCGAAGCCCATCTAACCTGCACTGCTCCATTTTCATCCATATGTCTATCCAATGACCATTGAAATGCCCTCAAGATTGGCAAGTCTAACACTATTGCAGGCAATGTATTCTACGCCCCTACCACTCTCTGAGTGAAGAACCTACTTCTGACATTAGTCCTAAATTGACCACCCCGACCTCTCAACCATCTTCTCTCTAATGAAAACTGCCTCAAGTCCTTCAGCCTTTCTGTGTAAGACTTCCCTTCCATATGAGGCAACACCCTAGTAAACCTCCTCTCCACCCTTTCCAAAGCTTCCACATCCTTCCTATTGTGCGGTGACCAGAACTGTACACAATACTTCAAGTGTGACTGCACCAGAGTTTTGTATAGCTGCAGGATGGTGTCATGGTTCCGAAACTTAATCCCTCTACCAATAAACACTAACATACCGTACACCTTCTTAACAACCCTATCAACTTGGGTGGCAACTTTCAGGGATCGACATACATGGACACAGCGATCTCTCTGCTCATCTGCACTACCAAGAATCTTACCATTAGCCCAGTATTCTGTATTCCTTTCACTCCTTCCAAACTTCACACTCTTCTGCATTAAACTCCATTTGCCACCTCTCAGCCCAGCTCTGCAGCTTATCTATGTTCTTCTGAAACCTTTAACACCCTTCAGCATTATCCACAACTCTACTGTCCTTAGTGTCATCTGCAAATTTACTAACTCATCCTTATACGCCCTCATTCAGGTTATTTATAAAAATGACAAGCAGCAGTGGACCCAAAATAGATCCTTGCAGTACACCGCTAGTAACTGAACTCCAGGATGAATATTTCCCATCAACCACCACCATCTCTCTTCTTTCAGCTAACCAATTTCTGATGCAAACTCCTAAACCAACCACAATCCCATGCCTCTGTATTTTGTGCAATAGCCTACATGGGGAACCTTATCAAATGCCTTACTGAAATCCATAAACACCACATCAAATACTTTACCATCATCCTTCTGTTTGGTCACTTTCTCAAAGAACTCAATAAGGTTTGTGAGGCATGTCCTATCCTTCACAAAACTGTGTTGACTATCCCTAATCAACTTATTCCTTTCCAGATGAATATACGTCCTATCTCTTAATGTTTTTCAACCCTTTACCCACAATTGAAGTAAGAATCACTGGTCTATAATTACCAGGGTTGTCTCTACTCCTCTTCTTGAACAAGGGAACAACATTTGCTATCCCCCAGTAGTCTGCTACTGTTGCTCTAGACAATGACGACAAAGATCAAAACCAAAGGCTCGGCACTCTCCTCACTGGCTTCCCAGAGAATCGTAGGATAAATCTCATCCGGCCGAGAGGACATCTATGTTCAAACTTTCCTGAATCTCTAACATCTCCTCCTTGTGAACCTCAATCCAATCTCATCTAGTAGCCTATATCTCAGTATTGTCCTCAACAACATTATTCACATTAGAAAAAGACACAGATGAAAAATATTCATTCAGCACTTTCCCTATCTCTTCTGACTCCACTCAACTTCCTGCTGCTATCCTTGATTGGCCCTAAGTCTTAGTCAAGTCATTCTTTTATTCCTGAAATACCTCTAAAAACCTTAGAATTTTCCTTGATCCTATCCACCAAATGACTTCTCATGTTCCCTCCTGGTCCTAACTAAGCGTTCACATCTCATCCTAACATAAGCCTTCTTCTTCCTCTTGACAAGAGGTTCAACTTCCTTACTAAATCATGGCTCCCGCGCTCGGCCACTTCCTCCCTGCCTGACAGGTACATACTTGTCAGCGAGTCATGAGTTCATGGAATGCCCTGCCAGTAGCAGTGGTGGACTCTCCCTCTTTATGGGCATTTAAACGGGCATTGGATAGACATATGGAGGATAGTGGGCTAGTGTAGGTTAGGTGGGCTTGGATCGGCGCAACATCGAGGGCCAAAGGGCCTGTACTGCGCTGTATTTTTCTATGTTCTATGACACGCAGTAGCTGTTCCTTGAATAAGCTCCACATTCCAGTTGTGCCCATCCCCTGCAGTTTCCTTCCCCATCTTATGCATCCTAAACCTCGTCTAATTGCATTGTAATTGCCTTTCCTCCAGCTCTCCGGTATATACATAATCCTTTCCATCGCTAAAGTAAACATAATCAAATTGTGGTCACTATCTCTAAAGTGCTCACCTACCACTATCTCTAAAGTGCTCCAAATCTAACATCTGGCCATGTTCATTACCTAGCACCAAATCTAATGTGGCCTTGTCCATTGTTGACTGTCACCATACCATGTCAGGATACCTTCCTGCACACATTAGACAAAAACTATTTGAATTATAGTATTCCAGTCATCTGGCAAGTTAAAGCCCCCATAACAACTACACTGTCACTCTCGCACTGATCGAGAATCATCTTTGCTATCCTTTCCTCTACATCTCGAACTGTTCAGAGGCCTATAGGAAACTCCAAAAGGGGTACCTCTCCTTTCCTGTTTCTAACCTCAGCCCATACTACCTCAGTAGATGAGTCCTCAAATGTCCTTTCTGCAACCATAATACTGTCCTTGACTAACAATGCCACACCACCCCATCTTTTACTATCTTCTGTTCTTATTGAAATATTTAAATCCTGGAACCTGCAACAACTATTCCTGTCCCTGCTCTATCCATGTCTCCGAAATAGCCATGACATCAAAATCCCAGGTACCAACCCATGCTGCATGTTCACCCACCTTATTCTGAACACTCCTGGCATTGAAGTAGACACAATTCAAACCAATGTCTTGTTTGCTGGTGTCCTTGTGACCTTGAAACCTGATTTCTGACCTCACTACTATCAACCTCGTGTATAGGATTACAATTAGAATTACTACAGAGTGGAAACAGACCCTTGGCCCAACAAGTCAACACTGACCCTCTGAAGATATCCCACCCAGACCCATTACCCTACCCTATTATTCTGTATTTCCTCTGGCTAATGCACCTAACTTGCACATCCCTGAACACTATGGGCAATTTAGCTTGGTCAATTCACCTAACCTGCACATCTTTGAAATACGGGAAGAAATTGGAATGCTGAGGAAACCCACGCAGACAGGAGGAGGATGTGCAAACTCCACAGATACTGTCGCCCGAGGACAGGGATTGAACCTGGTTCCCTGGCGCTTTGAGGCAGCCGTGCTAACTATTGAGCCACCTTGCCACCCTATACTTGAACTACAATTTAGGCTCCTATCCCCCGCTGAATCAGTTTAAATTCCCCACCCCCCCAAGATATTGGTACCCCTCTGGTTCAGCTGAAGACCATCCTGCTTGTAGAGGTCCCACCTACCTCAGAAAGAGCCCCAATTATCCAAGAATCCAAAACCCTCCCTCCTGCACCATCCCTGTAGCCACATGTTCAACTCCTCTCTCTCCCTATTCCTCATCTCACTAGCACATGGCACTGGCAACAAACCAGAGATAACAACTCTGTTTGTTCTAGCTCTAAGCTTCCACCCTAACTCCCTTAAATCCCCATCTCTCTTCCCACCTATGTTGCTGGTGCCAATGTGGCGGACTGGGCTCAATGGATCAAATGACCTATTTGTGCATTTCTTTTCTACATTTCTATGGCTCTATTTGATTAGAAATGGGATTGCAGTCGGGGTTTGGAGGAAACCCTACCAAATCTCTTACAAACCAGGAAGACCTAACTTTAGCAAAGGTTGGGGCAATTTGCGAGACAAGCTGAAGTAAGGAAATAAAACCAAATCTACTCAAGGTAATAGAGAAGTCATAGGACGTAAACTATCCAAGGGGGTACAATGTGTCAGGCATAAAAACTGAAGTGCACCAAATCTGCAGTCAAGAAAGTATGAAGGAATAGTAAGAGACACCATTTTTCAGTGTTTTTGCTGATGAAGTATTCTTACTGAGGAGGGAAGGGAGCATAATCAAAGATTGTCTGACTAAATGATCAGAGTGCCATACCTTTGGAAAGGTTCATCAAATCAAAAACCTCAAAATAGAAGGAAAAAGCCATAAGAAAAAAAATCCAAGAGATAGAGCCAATCAGCATTTAGAACACATTGCTAGGGAAAATTAAAGAATCAAAAGGGAAAGTGTTGATGTGCTAAATTACAAGTCATCAGGTGATCATGTGATATAAATGTAGTGTCCCCAAACTTCTAAGCCAGGATGTCTAGGTTCATGTCTCAGCTGCCCTGGAAATACGTCATGATATGTTGGAATACGTTGGTTAAAGTTAATTTGTAAGTAATGAAATGATTGTAATGAGGTCAGCCAAGTAGGCCTCATTAGAACATTAGCTCCCTGACTGAAGCAGGTTAACAGCCACAATCAGAGAGCCCTGGCTGACAGATATAAACAGAAGTGTCATCAACATCCTTGAACTGTTCAGGGAAAGGTGGGCACCATGGAGTGGAATATATTATTTCCCCCTCCAACTCTATTTTGATTTAATCCCTGCCTTCCCCTTCACTTTTTGATTATGCAGCATTACCCTTTGATGAGAAGGGCATTGCTTGTTACTGGTCACCCTGGTGTTTCCTTTCTTCCTGGTGGTGGAAATTGAATAAAGATTTGTACACCCGTTGTCTTTTACTGTGTCTCACTCCTGCACACACACAACATGGGGGCTAGGGAAGAGTATTAGCACTACCGCAGTTAGACAGGGTAATAACATTTTTATTAAAAAATACAAAAAAGAAAAAATAGACAACAGTGTCAGACATGCTGTTCACCAAAACAAAAGGACAGGAGGTCAGACAGAAGAAGGGGAAAAAAAAGTAGGAGTGTCAGGCATTCTGCTCATTCTAGAAGCCATCTCTGAGCGAGCTGGTCTATGTCATGTATTATACATGTGTAGATAAATGGTGGCTTGGTGATAGGATAGCAGCCTTTTGTGGAGCTATTTCAAGTAATTCACCACCAAGCATATTTTAAAAATGACTACTTTTTAGTGGCACCTGTCCTCTAGGATACTAGTATTGAGAAACATTCCAGCCATCAACAGTTTGACTCCATAGATCAAGACTTAAATTACAAGTAAAATTTCAGGAAGACTGCAATCTAAAGATGGTGCAATCGTTGAGACTTTGAATGTGATACAAGATCAAGGATGTTCTTTACTGAGAAAAACATGCATAGATTTGAAACTTATTTTTCAAAAGTTGATGGAGTTAGTGCTAGTAACAAAAGCAAGGGAATGCTGAATGGAATGCTCAAGACAGCAAGCATTACATTTTAACATAATATTTCACTCTAACTGCAACAGCTTTTCATTTTGTTCAATATATCACACTGACCTCATGTCACTCTTTATTTTCCATCTTTTTCCCCATTCAGTGTTAGAAGGTTATCTCAAAGTATAATCGGATCTTAATCAGATGGGCCAATAGGATGGGGAGTGGCAGATGAAGTTTAATTTAGATAAATGAGAGGTGCTGAATTTTGGAAAAACAAATCAGAGCAGAATTTATACACTGAATGGTAAGGTCATGGGGAGTATTGCTGAACAAAGAGACCTTGGAGTGTAGGTTCATAAGTTACTGAAAGTAGAGTTGCAGATAGATAGAATAGTGAAAGTGGGATTTGGTATGCTTTTCTTTATTGGTCAGAACACCGAGTATAGGAAGGTCACCTTGTGGCTTACAGGACATTGGTTAGGCCACTGTTGGAACAATTCATGCAATTCTGGTCTCTTTCCTATCGGAAGGACTTTGTGAAACTTGAAAGGGCTCAGAAAAGATTTACAAAGTTGTTTCCAGGGTTGGAGGATTTTGAGCTATTGGGAGATGCTGAATGAGCTTGGGCTGTTTTGCCTGGAGCGTTGGGGCTGAGGGGTGATCTTATAGAGGTTTATAAAGTCATGAAGGACATGGATAAGATAAATAGACAAGATCTTTTCACTGGGAGGGGTAGAGTCTGGAACTTGAGGACACAAGTTTAGGATGAGGGGGAAAAATATAAAAGAGACTTGAGAGGCAACTTTTTCATGCAGAATGTGGTGTGTGTATGGAATGAGCTGCCAGAGGAAGTAGTGGAGGCTGGTACAATTACAACATTTAAAAAGCATCTGGGGGGATTTGAATAGGAAGGGTTCAGGGGGATTTGGGGCAAGTGCTGGCAAATGGAACTAGATTAGTTTAGGATATCTGGTTGGTATGGATGAGTTGAACCGAAGGGTCTGTTTCCATGCTGTATATCTCTATGACTTAATGACCCAAAAAATATCCTGAAATATTTAGTTCCCTTATCATGGTCACCATGCAGCCACTCCTGATGACTTATCATTATCTCTATTTTGTGTCATTTTTTCATTTAAACTTGTTTCAAATACTTTAGCTGAAACAATCCATGAATTAAACTGTTAGCCATTGTATAAAACTCACTTAAATCATTTTTGTTTAATTGGAACTTTCATGCTTTTATTGCACAGTGGTAGTGTCTCTGCCTCGGGCACAGGTAGGCCTGGGTTCAAGTAACTGCCGGTACAGAATTTTGTTAGAACTTGCCACTAAAGTATCTCAATCATTCGAATGATAGGCCGGCCAGAATCTGTGGCACCGTGAAAATTGAAGGTGGAGATTTCAGGTGGAATTTCTACTGAAAATTCATATAAATAATTTGTGTAAACATTTAAAATCATAGGAGAGATTCCTAGAGATCTAAAAATTAACTATGTGTTAGGTGCTGCTTTCAATAACAAAATATTCTGCTGCATTAACATGATGACTTTAATATCTTGAATGGAATGGCAAGGATCCTTTAAGAACAATAAACAGAAAATAAATTGACCCTGAAGCTTGGCTTTACACTGCTCTTTGCTGAGCATGAATAAATTTCAGCAATGAATTTTTGCTGAGCTAAAAGGATTGATTCTGTACAAGACTATTCTACTTCAGTAAATAAAGATTCTATCAATCCTGTTCTTGTCTTGTGTTCGTTCAATGGCACTCATTACAATACCTGGCTTTAAAGGCCAGCTGTTAATTTTATTGAAGGACCTCAACACTCACTTTTACTTCATTTTTTCCCTTAGTTTCAAACATACATATGGTTATACAGTTGTAATATATTTTACTTAGTTCTTTTTGATATGGATATATGGAGAAAGGCTTTTAATTGCAGACATTCCAGACCCATGCACCCTCTTATCTTTCTACTACAGCTTTAATATTTGTAGTTCACCGTCTCAATTGAAGGATCTTCTTTACTTCACTACACTGATTATCAACCTATATGTTCTGAAGAAGGGTCACTGAACGCAAAACATTAACTCTACTCTCCACAAATGCTGCCTGACTTGCTGAGTTTTTCCAATAAGTGTTGATTGTGAAACTAGGTGCTGTGTTTGGCTACAGGGAATAAAGTTTCATCTCAAGTTTGAACAACATGAATTGGCGCAATTACTGACTTCATCAAACAAAACCTTTAACCTCCTTTCATGCTCACCACCCGCTCATAGTCTCATAGACTCAGATGTACTGCATGGAAAAAGACCCTTCGATCCAACTCATCCATGCCGACCAGATATCCTTAATTAATCTAGTCCCATTTAATCAGCATTTGGTCCATAGCCCTCTAAATACTTCCTATTCATATACCCATCCAGATGCCTATTAAATGTTGCAATTGTACCAGCCTCCACCACTTCCTCTGGCAGCTCATTCCATACATGCATCTGCCTCTGTGTGAAAAAGTTGCCCGAGGTCCCTTTTAAATCGTTTCCCTCTCACCCTCAACCTGTGTCCTCTAGTTCTGGACTCCCCTACCCCAGGGTAAAGACCTTGCCTTTTTACCATATCTATGCTCTATATGATTTTATAAGCCTCTATTGGGTCACCCCTCAGCCTCCAACGCTCCAGGAAAAACAGCCCGAGCCCATTCAGCCTCTCCCTATAGTTCAATCTGTCCAACCCTGGCAACACCCTTGTAAGCCGTTTCTGAACCCTTTCAAGTTTCACAACATCATCCCCTAGAGGTGTCAGTAATAAGGCTTGGAGCTGCTGCCTCTGTAGGTAGGCCCTAGGAAATTTCAGAGGAGAATGTCAAGGCTGATGGGAAGGCCTGTACCAGTTACCAAAGCCAACAGCCCAATCCTCTACATGAAAATGTGAAATAAAATCAACGCTGCGAATGCTCAGCAGATTTGGCAACCAGTGGAGAGAGATGACGGCAAAACCTTCCTCGCCCCTGAACAATGTGGGCAGTACTGAATCAGTTGGTTAAATATGGCAAGAATCGAAAAATGAGAACCTCAGCAGATAAAAAAAATCCTATTTTCCACGCACTGTTTAAATGGCAAGGTAAGATGGTTGCTATTAAACAGTGAAATGCCTAATTGTGTTCTCACTATTACCTAACCTCACCTCATCAAATGCAGTTTGCTATTTTCCCAGGCAATAGAGACAGACGAGTTGGTGGCCGGTCTCACATGCACATTTGAAGAATGCCTAGTGACTCCAGCTCACTGTCTGACCCTCTGACCCTTCACCTTAGCTGGTATTCTTCAACTTCTTGGGGCAAAGTCCATGAGCATCCTTCATACAATGAGGTTGACATCGCACACAAACCAGTCTCACCACATCATCATAGTTCATATACAACTTACTTACAATCTAATACATCATCAGACTCTGGACTGAAAGCTTCCATTGCAATGTTGCTCTCACCACTTTGCACGCAAGCTCAAACATCCATTTCATGAACAAAACAGGGAGCACCTCAGGGCTCTTAGTGAATGAGTGCTAAGAAAGCAAGCTTTGGTGTCTATTTGGCTGCTGGCAGAATCCCTGCCTTATGGTTTTCTGCATTGTTTCTTATTCAGGATTTGGGGCTTCATAGAACGTATATGGGGTGGCAAGGTGGCTCAGCGGTGAGCACTGCAGCCTCACAGCACCAGGGACCCGGGTTCAATTCCAGCCTTGGGCAACTGTGTGGAGTTTGCACATTCTCCCAGTGCCTGTGTGGGTTTCCTCCGCATGCTCCTGTCTCCTCCCACAGTCCAAAGATGTGCAGGTTAGGTGAATTGGCCATGCTAAATTGCCCATAGTGGTAGGTGCATTAGTCAGAGGTAGATGGGTCTGGGTGGGTTGGTTGCTCTTCGGAGGGTTAGTGTGGACTTGTTGGGCCAAAGGGCCTGACTGCAAATGTTCTGATGCTACAGAGGTGGCATGCCTGTGTAATCCAAACTGTAAATGCAGTTTACTGGTTTGATCTTTTTTACACTTCTCCAGTATTTAATAAATGTTAAGGTTACAAACTGATGCAGGTGTTCACAACGTCTGTTGCTTCCTCATTCATTCAGCTCTGATGCTTATATGGGATCGATGGAAAGAATATCTATCATTCAGACAGAGTTGGACATTGTGTGGAGCAAAGGATGACTGAACTCTATCTTTGTTCTTGTAGCTGTAGCTAAAATGACAGTTGCTCACACAGCTAACGATGAAAATTGAACATCAATTGACAAATGAGATGATATATTTACAATCAAGTTTAACTTGTGACACCTAAGTGCTCTCATAAGGGTTTTCTTGTTCCTTTCCCTCTCACAATACCTAGCTGGGTCCACAGATGAGATGGCAGGATCTGACCCTATCATGAAGTCTGTTGGCCTTTGCTTTTTGGGTGGGCAACCCAGAATGGTTGTTACTAGAGAGCCAAGACATGTTCAGTTGGTCCTGCCAGCGATGGGTGCACCCTCCTTAGCTTGAATTCCCACAGGTTTGGGAATTAAAGGCAAATTAGAGATGAATGGACCAGAAACCCCCCAACATTAGACCAATGAGTTGCCTGTTTGTGGTTCTGCCTCTTGCTGGGATGTTACTGTCTACCTGTAAGAAAGAAGTACTTGGATGAGATAGAAGTTCATCATCTCTCTCTGTATCATTGTCATTGGTGCTGGGCCACCAACCTGTCCCTGGAAACAGCCTTACAAAGCCAGTATTGCACAGATAGTAGTGGCGTTCTCCTCCAACCTTGGATCCAATTTGCAGAGTGTCTCCTATAACCTGCTTGTGTCTATCTGTGCATTTTATTGAAAGTATGAATAGTTGCCACTGAAGTCTTCTGCCTGGAGCTAAGCAGGTACCTTGTCTTCATCAGTTCTCCAAGTGTCAGAGACCTGGGTCATTCCATCCTCGATCAATTGCAGAGGTATGCCAGTGATGTGCTCATCAGCATGTACTCCCAAGTCTAAGCTAGGCTAAGGAGAAAGCCTTACCGTGCTCCCTCTAAGGACTGTGTGATGTTTGTTCCTCAATGGTGGAAGGAGTTGGGCTTGTTCTCTTCTGGGAAAACATTCCTTGAATGCATGTCATGCCTACAGAAGTGGAGAAGGAGTAAGTGTTGGAATCAAGGTAAATGCTTATGCATCTGAAGAAAATGTTCACAGACAGTGTAATAGCTGAGCACCACACCTGTTTATAATAAATCTTACTTGGTTTCCAGGACACGAAGGACACAGTAATCCCACTGAGGGGTCATGGTCCTTTTCCTGTGATTTTAAGAAATCTCACCAATTGAGGCTGAGGAGATGGATGCCAGGCAGTAAACCATCAATCTGGACTCCTTCAGTCCTGGTGCTGGGTGTTTTCTCTTGTGTGGAGAGAAAAGGAGGGATTGAGTGAGATGAAAGTGCTATTAGTATGGGTGCAAGTGAAGGAATGTTGGTGAGGTGGCCTGAGTGAGTTAGTAGACAGCACAGAAGGCAGAAAGGGTTAATATTTTGGATGGAATGTGGTGAGGGAAGATTCTGTGTTCAAGGGTGAAAGTGTTAGAGCAGAAGCCTTGGTGGGAGAAGTGTGCTGTGGCAGTGGGTGATAACAGAGGGAAGCATTTAATGCTCATGGAATACATAAGGTCATTATAACCTTCTCAGTGTACTGCTGTGCATTCTTTTGCATGTAGCCTCTAACTTAGGTGGCAACTTCAGACTTGGTTAGGTCAGGCGGCATGGCCACTTGGCCAGTCCTGAGGAAAAAGGATGACCCTCCTCTCCACCAGGACATCTGAGCCCTATCAGAAAAGCTAGATATCAACTAGCCTTAATTGACCATCTCTGGGACAATGCTTCACCCTGCAACTGTGGAGGGCTATTCCTGCTTGAACTAGTGCACAACTGGCATTTAAATATAACAGTGATGGAATGAATCACAAAAGGTTACAACAGAGCAACCATAAGGACAGAGTAAGGTGAGCTGCAGGAAATGGCGTGAGATAACACATTAGAACTCACTGAAGGAACTACTCCATGAAACTACCCACAATTAGCTGACGTCTGACAAAGTTCAGTCCAAAGGTTTCAGATCTAGGACCTTCCTTCAACTGCTTCCTGGCCTGCTGAGTATTTTCAGAAATTTCCATTTGCATTACATTAAGGGCATTGTGATCAGAAACTGAGGGAAAGTATTATGGTGGACTGTGCACAAACAGGAATCAGGATGATGTTCAATGGTGCTGCAATCCAGTTAGTCAGTTATGGACAGCCTGGTGAGAAGCTGGCCATGTAGATTGCCTCACCCCCTCTCTTCTTCCACCTTTTCCATAGCGAATCATCATCCCATTGGTTGCAAGGACTATCCTTTCATCAGGGAGAGGTTGTGCTATCCACTGCAGAATGCTACAGGTCATCTCCAATCCATCCAGGCACCAGAGACAGAGTTGAGGCACCCGAAAGACCTGATCATATTCTGTGTGGCAGCAATGTTTTCATTAATGCTGCCCACGTGTGATTTGACTATCTAGTAGTTTCAAACCAATGCAGTCTGCAGATAGTCCTTGTCAATCCCTGGTGACTCAAATGCCTTGATACAGTGGACTACTGCACAATTATATCATTGCAAGTCCTGTCAGGATGCTGGGTATTGGATTGTATGATAATTGGTTTGTGGTTGCTCACCAGCCACATGTTGAAAAAAAAAACATAGATAGGTTAAGGTATAGAAGCAAGTCATCCAATCTGTGCTGGCTTCCTGCAAGATCAGTTTAGCAAGACCCATTCCAGCATCCTTTCTCCATAGCCATGACATTTTCTTTTCAAGTAATAATCCAATTCTCATTTGATGGCCATGATTGAATCTGCTTTGGAGACAGGACATTCCAGACCCTAACCATTTACTGTACATATGCATGTTCCTCACGGTGCCTTGCCCAATCACAGGAACAGAGTCGAAGCTTCTAATTCTGGTGCATCTCAAGTTGATATGCAGCATCTTCAAAGAGATGTGTTAGTATCAATGGCACCCTGCACCATTGGGAAACCTGCAATGCTGACAAAGTTACATGCAAAACTCACCTCTGGCAAGACAAAATGAAATATATTCAGCTCTTGTTCAATATAAATCCCTATGAAACTCCTTTGTACAGCAGCGATGGCAACTGCTAGCTCCAGCCTGGAAAGTAGCAGGTGCATATACATTCTTGACCTTCACTGGCATTGGCAGTGCTACTCTTATCTTTTTGGAAGGCTGTAGCAGATGAAGATTTCAGGAAGGCCATCTTTGAGAGAAACAGAAATATCTGACAGACGGAGCTGAGTTTTAGGTCATAGAGTCATGGAATCAGAGATGTACAGCATGGAAACAGACCCTTCAGTCGAACCCATCCATGCCGGCCAGATATCCCAACCCAATCTAGTCCCACCTGCCAGCACCCGGCCCATATCCCTCCAAACCCTTCCTATTCATATACCCATCGAAATGCCTCTTAAATGTTGCAATTGTACCAGCCTCCACCACTTCCTCTGGCAACTCATTCCATACACGTACCACTATCTGCGTGGAAAAGTTGCCTCGTAGGTCTCTTTTATATCTTTCCCCCTCACCCTAAATCGATGCCCTCTAGTTCTGGACTCCCCGGACCCAAGGAAAAGACTTTGTCTATTTACCCTAACCATGCCCCTCATAATTTTGTAAACCTCTATAAGGTCACCCCTCAGCCTCCGATTCTCCAGGGAAAAGAGACTCCCCCCCGCTCAGCCTCTCCCTCCAAATCCTCCAACCCTGGCAACATCCTTGTGAAACTTGAAAAGATTCACATCATCTTTCCAATAGGAAGGAGACCAGAAATGCACGCAATATCCCAACAGTGGCCTAACCAATGTCCTGTACAGCTGCAAAATGACCTTCCAACTCCTGTACTCAATACTTTGACCGATAAAGGAAAGCATAGCAAACACCTTCTTCACTATCCTATCCACCTGCGACTCCACTTTCAAGGAGCTATGAACCTGCACTCCAAGGTCTCTTTGTTCAGCAATACTCCCTAGGACCTTACCATTAAGTGTATAAGTCCTGCTAAGATTAGCTTTCCCAAAATGCAGTACCTCACATTTATCTGAATTAAACTCCATCTGCCACTTCTCAGCCCATTGGCCCATCTGATCAAGATCCTGTTTTAATCTGAGGTAACCCTCTTCACTGTCCACTACACCTCCAATTTTGGTGTCATCTGCAAACTTACTAACTGTAACTCTTATTCTCGTATCCAAATCATTTATGTAAATGACAAAAAGTAGAGAACCCAGCACTGATCCTTGTGGCACTCCACTGGTCACAGGCCTCTAGTCTGAAAAACAACCCTCCACCACCACCCTCTATCTTCTTCCTTTGAGCCAGTTCTGTATCCAAATGGTTAGTTCTCCCTGTATTTCATGAGATCTAACCTTGCTAATCAGCCTCCCATGGGGAACCTTGTCAAACGCCGTACTCAAGTCCATACAGATCACATCCACCGGTCTGCTCTCATCAATCCTCTTTGTTACTTCTTCAAAAAACTCAGTCAAGTTTGTGAGACATGATTTCCCACGCACAAAGCCATGTTGACTATTCCTAATCAGTCCTTGCCTTTCCAAACACATGTACATCCTGTCCCTCAGGATTCCCTCCAACAACTTGCCCACAACCAATATCAGGTTCACTAGTCTATAATTCCCTGGCTTGTCCTTACCACCCTTCTTAAACATTGGCACCACGTTTGCCAACCTCCAGTCTTCAGGTACCTCACCTGTGACGTTCGATGATACAAATATCTCAGCAAGAGGCCCAGCAATCACTTCTCTAGCTTCCCACAGAGTTCTTGGGTATACCTGATCTGGTCCTGGGGATTTATCCACCTTTAACCATTTCAAGACATTCGGCACTTCTTCCTTTGTAATATGGACATTTTGCAAGATGTCACCATCTATTTCTCTACATTCTATATCGTCCATATACTTTTCCACGGTAAATACGAATGCAAAATATTTAGTATCTCCCCCATTTTCAGTGGATCCACACAAAGGCCGGCTTGCTGATCTTTGAGGGGCCCTATTCTCTCCCTAGTTACCCTTTTGTCCTTAATATGTTTGTAAAATCCCTTTGGATTCTCCTTGATTCTATTTCCATGTCCCCTTTTTGCCCTCCTGATTTCCCTCTTAAGTATACTCCTACTTCCTGCTTCTAAGGATTCACTCAATGTTCCCTGTCTATATCTTACATATGCTAATCAGCCTCCCATGGGGAACCTTGTCAAACGCCGTACTCAAGTCCATATAGATCACATCCACCGGTCTGCTCTCATCAATCCTCTTTGTTACTTCTTCAAAAAAGTTCTTCTTTTCTTTAACCAAACCCTCAACCTTGTCCCTGCCTGCCCTTACTGTTGACTCGCTTCCGTTTTCAATTGTAACAGTCTCAGATTGATCTCTTTCCTCACTATCTCCCTGGGGTGATGGAAATGAAAGCAGAGAGATAGTAAAATAGTGGCTAGCCACTTTGGGAATGCCCCCTGGTGCAGGACTGCTGCAAGGGAAATTTCCCAGTGGTGCACTGAATGGAGGCAGTGGTGCACTGAATGGGAGGCAGTGGTGCTGATGGGCTGCTCCACAGTAGAAGGAAGGCAATTTGAAGAACTAAGGCCATATTAGGGCCATTAGGTAAGGTCACTAACATTTTGGTGGCAGTGAGGCAGTTCCCACGTTGTGGGGATGCTGCACGTGTTGTGAAAGTGACTTCCCTGTGGCAACCTGGAAAGAGGATCATGGGTGGGCTGGGCAACCTATTTGGCTCCAAAAGTACCATGGGGCTGTTCCCCTACTGACACTTGGTGATTTAATTTAAAAAATAATAATTCACTTACCATGAGGCACCTTTGAAGTCTCCTGTCTGGTTCAGCAACATCCATCTCTCCAGATGGCACTCCTCAGGCCTCACAAATGCTGACCCTCCATTTGGGTTGAAAATGTGTTGCTGGAAAAGTGCAGCAGGTCAGGCAGCATCCAAGGAACAGGAGATTTGATGTTTCGGGCATAAGCCCTTCTTCAGGAAGATTCCTGAAGAAGGGCTTATGCCCGAAACGTCGAATCTCCTGTTCCTTGGATGCTGCCTTCCCTGCTGCGCTTTTCCAGCAACACATTTTCAGCTCTGATCTCCAGCATCTGCAGACCTCACTTTCTCCTCCATTTGCGTTGGCAGCATCAGAAACCCACTAAATGTCCTGAATTGGATAATGATTCTGGGGTGTTCAATTAAGAATTCAGGATGCCTTTCTCAAGATTCCCTGTTGATCCCAATGTCAGTGTTGTATTACTGGCTCAGGCTCAAGGAGAATTACTCCCTTTATACACTGATGATATACCTGCTGAGATCTCTTTCTCCTTTTCCTTTTAACAGTTTGTCCAGCTCTGTGTAACCACTGTTCATCCCCTAAGTCATTTTGCAATTGCATTCATACCAGGAAGCAAGTAGATTCTACAGAACAGTTTAAGTCAGATCAACTTCATCTCTCATGTTAAATCAATCCCTGCTGACCACAGCAATTTAACATAACTCTGGAAATCACCAAATTCTACATGGCAGCCGCCATCGGAAGTCAATCAATGCATACATGTAGGCCAAAGGTTTTCGATACAACGGGTCAGAGTTTTGCCATCATGGTAAAACTGATGGAACTGAACTGAATTTGCAAGTCCCATCCCTTAACATGACACTTCCTATTTTCATCAGATTGGAGTGAGGTCAGGTTGATGTTGTGCATAAAGGTTTTATAAAGGCAGCTGGCCATTTAAACCTAATTCTATTAAAGTGTGATTTTGGCAGTCTGCAGTGTGGAACCCAGATCTGCTGAGAGTTTGGTGGATTCATTTACATATCCAGGGTACAAGAGGTATCTCCAAGCCTATGATTCTGGCACACATTTGAGAGAAGTTAAGCACCCCTGCACCGAGTGAGGTCAGGCAATTGGGATGATAGACGGATCAATCAGGTATCCTGGATGGGGAGATGGGTGTACTCAAGGAATGTTAACAGCAGTTAGGTTTTTGTCTGAAAAGTGCATGAACCCATTGGGACTGTAATGTTTTCAAAGAAATGTGGAAGTTGTCAAGAAGTGTCAAACTTGTCAGAAGCAGTCAGGAAATGTCAAGAAATGTTGATCTTATCAAGAACTGTCAGGAACTATCAAGAAATGCCAACCTTGTTGAGAAATATCAGGAATTATCAAAATAGAATGCATATGCAATACAGAACTTTAACTAACAGAAGATGTTTTTACTCCTGTGTACTTGGATACTAATGCTTACTGGATGAATTATTATGATAGGTGATAGGGGAGAATGTGGAACTATGAATTTGTATTAAATTGATATAAGAGTTAAAATGGATCAATGGGGATGGGTACAGGAGCACAGACTACTATAGGGATTTGAAGGGTGATGAGGGAGGTGCAAAAGCAGTGAATTACATGAATGGACAGAACTTGGAGAGTATGTAAGGGTGTGGACAGCGAAGAGGAGTGTGAGGACTGAGGACTGGAGAAATGTTTTATTGCTTATTTCTTCCTAGCCTGCCACAGCAACTGGCAGCCATGTTGGCTTTTCTTGGATAACTCAGTTCGACTTTCAATCTAGTCCACCACTGCAGGCCAAAAAAACAGCGTAGGTGGCCACTTTTAAAAGGTCAGGATCAGGAATTCAGCAACTTCTATGAACCCAACCTGGGATCAAAAGTCAGGGCTACAAATTATCTACATTAATATGAAAAGTAGTTGGTGATCACTTTAAATAGCTGTGGAAACATTGTTACAGGGAATTCTTCCTGTTGCTGGATTCATGCTCAACCATTTGAGATTAACAGAGGGCCACACATTGCTGGCTGCTACCACAATGTTGCGAGCCTGTGTACAACTGGCAAATTCTCCCTGTTCACAATAAGGTTCCAACCAGAATAACAGAACAAGCAAATAAATTGAAGGTTGGAGCCTACAGATAGATTTTGTAGAATGGGTAGATGACAGTTATGG
Organism: Hemiscyllium ocellatum; assembly: GCF_020745735.1. NCBI lineage: Eukaryota > Metazoa > Chordata > Chondrichthyes > Orectolobiformes > Hemiscylliidae > Hemiscyllium > Hemiscyllium ocellatum. The sequence goes on along the minus strand of NC_083411.1, from coordinate 97,064,639 downwards.
AGGTAAAAACAATGACTGCAGATGAAGGGCTTTTGCCTGAAACGCGATTTCGTTGCACTTTGGATGCTGCCTGAACTGCTGTGCCCTTCCAGCACCACTGATCCAGGATGACAGTTATGGGCAGGGGAGACTTGACTCCACAAACCAAGGTTTTATTTTTATGTGGAAAAACTGTGTAGACAGAATTCAAATTAAACCTGTACTTTCTCAACAGTCCTACCTTACATTTTTCAGCAAGCACAGTTAGTGATAAAACCTTGTCTAATCACTTCCTCCTCAAGCCAAAAGGTACAGAGTCCAACTTCAGAGTCCAAATGCCCGTGATTGCCTTGGTTAAGATTAGCTACTTCAATGCCATCCACTGATCAAAGCTGAAACCTTCTTGACCTACCTTTAACAAAATCTGACCTTGGGGAGGGCATTGTATTTTTTTTTGCATAATATCTTTGACCAGTCAGAAGTAACACAATGATAACTTGGAAGAGTTCCTCAGTGTGAGAGTTACGTTTTCTTATATATCATCAAAATGCCAATCACTAAAACTTGATAATAATTGTTCACGATTCTTCTGTATTTGGTTGCTGAATAGTAAGACTGAACGTAACACTCTCTGGGAGACACACACACCAAACAACCCCACTGTCCTGTGGCTGACCACTTCAACTCCCCTTCCCACTCCACCAAGGACATGTAAGCCCTGGGCCTCCTTCACCACCAAATCCAAGCCACCTGACTCTTGGAGGAAGAACGCCTGATCTTCCAGCTTGAGATCCTCCAACCACGTGGCATCAACCTCGATTTCACCAGTTCCCTCATCTCCAACTCAGCAATGCCCTCTTGGGCTGTCCTACCAGTTCATCTTACTTTCCATCTATCTGTTCCACTCTCCCCTTTGACCTATTGCAATCAATCCCCCATCTGCATCTATCTATTGTCTTCCCAGCTACGGGCGGCACGGTGGCACAGTGGTTAGCACTGCTGCCTCACAGCGCCAGAGACCTGGGTTCAATTCCCGCCTCAGGTGACTGACTGTGTGGAGTTTGCACGTTCTCCCCGTGTCTGCGTGGGTTTCCTCCGGGTGCTCCGGTTTCCTCCCACAGTCCAAAGATGTGCAGGTCAGGTGAATTGGCCATGCTAAATTGCCCGTAGTGTTAGGTTAGGGCTGTGGGTAGGTAAGGGGTAAATGTAGGGGTATGGGTGGGTTACGCTTCGGCGGGTCGGTGTGGACTAGTTGGGCCGAAGGGCCTGTTTCCACACTGTAATCTAATCTACCTTCCCCCTCACCCTCCTATTTATCTCTCAGCCCCTTCAGGAATGTGTGGGGCAAGAACGGTTTATGCCTGAAAAGTCGATTCTTCTGCTCTTCAGATGCTGCCTGACCTGCTCTATTTTTCCAGTGTTACACTTGCCAAATGCAGTCTTCATTTTCTCCTGAACATAACATGACACTGAAGATCGAATAATTCCAATTTATAGCAATAATGAAAGATGTTTATTAAAACAAAAAGCCCTTTTCTGCTTATTTCTTTATCTAAATTTCCCGTAAGATAGGAACTTCATGTTGGGGTATGGACAGTTTGATTCCAGTACTTTCACTATGCTCTTCAACTGTGAAGAGCATTCTAGCCCAGCAAATCCATTACCCAAACAATCACTATATTTGCAAGCTGAGCTCACTGGGAAAACTAGTTATTAGAAGCAGCAACTTTATTTTCTTTTCCCCTTTTTCCTAATTCACTGTTATTAATGCCAATTGTAGCCCTCAGTTGTTACGTAACGGAGGTCAATAACTTTGTGAAAACAAGTGAATAAACTCACACGTATAACCTGCGTGACTCTGTTCTACAATTATGAACAGGGATTTTCAGAGGGAAACTAGAAGTGGTTATGGTGATTGCACTTCACTCCAGTGCAGTTAATGGAACGTTCAGTGAAGACATGTTTCACTTACAGTTTATTAATGCATATCACATGATTCTTGTTACAATAAAGATTAGGTTTAAAGCTCAATGATTCCACAATTTATTTGATAAAATCAATAGTACTCAACAAAATTAAGTGCCTCAGAAATAACCGTGAGCAATTAAGTTTCATTCGTTATTAAAATGGAACATTTGCTGAATTGAATTAAAAGTGATCACTTTTACTTCTGTAATGCTTTAAGTTCAAGCTTTCAATGATGACCTCATTGTAATTGCATATGTGCCAAGCACCTGCAACTCAAATGGACATCAGCATTTTCAGGGTGAAGGCTACTTGCTTAAATTGCTTCATAACAATCAATGATGCTTCATCTCCAGTACTTCTTTCTTCAAGCCCACACCTAGTTTTTACCTTCTGTTGCTGCACACAGTAGATTGTTATTTTTTGAGAGATTATTGGAGAGATCTAGATTCTAGGTAGCAGGCAAAAAGGGTGCTGAAAAGGGAAAGATAGAAAAGAAAAGATAAAAAATGCCAACAAAAAATGGTCAGAATTAACTGGTCTGGATGAGCTATAAGCCAACATGAGTGGAGATGTAAAAGAATGATCCATGGAGTGGCAGATTCAATTTTGGCAGGGCCACTGCATTAGGAAAAATGTAAATCCACATTTTTTTTGACTGAAGATACAAGGTCATCTGGGGAGATGGAGACAGTGACATTACTTTTGAATTGATCTAACAAAGGCTTGAAGACAAATTGGCTGAATGGCCTATTTCAATTCTGTACACGTATTTCATTTACATGCATCCAAATTAATTGTAAGACTACATACCATAGTTGTTTCAATGTAACTATATGCTATTAGCTTATATTCAGATCTAATTTTGATTTACATTCTTTTTTGAAACCTATCAGCTTTTAAAATGTTTAGCTTTTGTTTGGCCCTAGGTTGGGTCAGGTGCCTAAGCAATTCAATTTTTGTTAATAACTCAGCACAATAGGGGAAAGAGTTGAGACAATTGCAAAAGAGCAGTACAGTGGAATTCATTAGAGTTCTCTTCCAGAAATGGCATGACCACAATGAGCGAATGGCCATAACTCTGCTGCTAGGTTCTATGAAGTTAGGTTTTTATTTCTCTATTGCCTGGTGGTTAGAGTATTTATTAACATCTCTATAAGCAAGCAAAAAGGAAAGTCTTTGGTGGTTTAGATTAGATAAAATTCCCTACTGTATGGAAACAGGTCATTTAGCCCAACAAGTCCACCCAACTCTCCAAAGAGTAATCCGCCCAGACTCATTCCCCGACCCTAAATTTACCCCTGACTAATGCACGTAACAGTATGGACAATTTAGCATGACAATTCAACTGACATGCACATCTTTGGATTGTGGGAGGAAACCAGAGCACCCGGAGGAAACCCACGCAGACACGGGGAGAATGTACAAACTCCACACAGAGAGTTGCCTGAGGCTGAATCGAACCTAGGTCCCTGACACTGTGAGGCAATAGTGCTAACCATTGAGCCACCGTGCATCATAGTTGGGATAGTACTGGACGGGTTTCTTGTACCTCATGAATATAAACATGAGAGAACCTCCATGTCTTGGCCACAAGGATTTATTGAAGATCTACAATGAATTTAGTGAACTGGTGATAAATGGCATCCAGTATATAACAATAGTACTCAGATTCACACAACAAGGCAGTGAATCAGATTAGTACCTCAGTCACTTTACAAACAATGAAATACAAGGGCCAGAGGCACACTAATTGAATTTTTAAATTTCCATTTATACCAGAAAAGATTTAAAACTCCTTGAATAGTGATTTTGCTTCCGGTCTAAAATTTAAAACTATTGAAACTCTATCTAGAGATTCATGGAAATCTTGCAGCTGAATCTGTTGGCAATGGATGTATAACAGAGTTATTAATAGCTGCACCTTGCCCATGGAATGATTTGGGAGAACAAATAATCAAAAACATCACTGGCCACCTTCAATCTCTGAAGTGAAATCAGTATTGGAGGTCACATAATATTATAACATTTCATTTTCTTTCCTCAAGACAAATTAAACATTACATAGACGGAACAGATTAGCACCTTACCTATCTGATCCATCCATCTTCATTTCTCAAAAATCACCTCAGAAAAGCCTATCCTTTGGCAATATAAATAGTCCTAATAAGTTGTTCTTGTTATATTAGATAAAGTATACAAGGGAGTGCAGCAGTTAGGGATGAAAGTTAAATCTGACCAGAGAGAGAGTAGAGAAGGTCCTCAGAAAATTGGGGTTGGCTCAGTGGTTAGCACTATTGCCTCACATTGTGGCAGGGATCCGAGTTCAATTCCTGCCTTGGGCGACTGTATAGAGTTTGTACATTGCCTCTGTATCTGCATGGGTTTACTCTGGGTGCTCTGGTTTCCTCCCACAAACCAAAGATGTGCAGGTTAGGTGAACTGACTATGCTAAATTGCCCATTGTGTTCAGGGATGTGTGCATTAGTCTGGGTAATGTATGGGAATGGGTCTGGGTGGGTTACTCTTCAGAGGGTTGGTGTGGACTTGCCAGTGCTTCCACACTATAGGGATTTGATTCTATTCTATTCTAAGTCAATTTGAGGCTCTAAATCACTGACTCCAATTCTTGGGATCCTACTTTAGAGTCCTAGAAAGCACTGAGGGCCATTTCAGTGAATCTAAGATGGATTAGCAGTAGTTACAGTGAAATGCAATGCCAGCCACTCTGCCAATATTTGAAGGACTATGCAGTTCTATTTGGAATAAGTAGCAACACAAGTAGAACATCCACCAGCAGGTAGGGCTTGGAGAGGCAATGCTTTATGAATTGGGTGTTTATTTGAAGAAAACAATGCCAAGAAAGATCCTGACCACTATTTTTCATGGTTTGCAGGATTTAAACATTATCAGTCCTACCTCTCTACTGATCAACAAGCATTCAGATCCTGAGAAAGTGAGCGTCTGCTTTTATTATGTATTTCTCTTTAATAATAACTGCTGTGATCTTTTCAGCCGACCTCCTCAGATGCCCACTTTTGCCAGCAGGCTGATAATGGGGTAGGCTGTCCGTGTATCTCCATTGTCAACGCACCCTGATTAGTTCTCTTAGGGTTTACAAGCCATGAGATTAGAGGTTGCTCAAGAGCATCATGTCACTACAGAGCAGCTAAATAGCACTGGCATGACTGGATTTCATTCGGATGGAGCACAAACAGTGGCTTCCTTTATACTGATATTAAGTAATAGCGAAGATTATTTATGTGCAGTAAAACTAGTGAGTTTGTAAACTCATTGTTTACAAACATTTCTGTCCCTTACTTGGATCTTGAGCAGGGGTATGGATGTTGTTGAGAGAGGATCAGTTTGGAACAGAATATGATGCTCTCACTTTCTATGTAGTAAGCAGCTTATTGTAATTTATCTAACCACCTGAAATCTGTAGCACCGATTTAAAAAAGAATCTATCAAAAGAGGCGTGCACATTTGACAAGGCCAGCATTTGTTCTCCATCCTTAATTCCCTTGAGAAGACGGTATTGCACCACCTCTTAAACCATTGGAGTCCATGTCTTTTTTTACTCTCCCACAGGATGTGGGTTTTGCTGGTTGGCCAACATTTGTTGTGCATCTTAATTGCCCTTGCGAAGGTGGTAATAAGCTGCCTTCTTGAACTGCTGTAGTCCATGTGCTGTAATTAGTCCTACAGTGCTGTTTGGGAGGGAATTCCAGGATTTTGACCCAGTGATAGTGAAGGAATAACAATACATTTCCAAGTCAGAATGGTGAGGTACATCCACAGCACGGTCAAGATGGTAATTTCAGCATTTTGATCCAGTAGTAGTCACATAATAGCAATATTGTTCCAAATCAGGATGGCATGTGGCTTTTGGAGCAACTTACAGCTGGTGCTGTTCCCATGCATTTGCTGCCTTTGTCCTAGTAGGTGATGTCAGTTGTGGGTTTGGAAGGTGCTGTTGAAGGGATACTTATGAGTTATTGCAGTGTGTCTTGGATGTAGCACACACTGCTGCCACAGTGCATCACTGGTGGAGAGAGCAAATGTTGGAAATGGTGGATGGGTGCCATCAACTAGGCTACTTTGGTATTAAACTTCTTGATTTATGTTACAGCTGCACTCATCTAGGCAAGAAGAGTGTATTCCCATGAACTCCTGATTTATGCAGGTGGATGGTTGTCAGACTTTGGGGAGACAGACGAGTTACTGACCTCAGAATCACCAAAATGTTATCTGCTTTAGTAGCTACAACATTTACATGGCGTACCCATGTCAATGGTAATCTCTAGGATGTTGGTAGGAGGTGATTCAGTGAGGGTAATGTCTTAGAACTTTAAGGATGATTGTTGGATTCTCTCTTTTTGGTGATGATTATTACCTGGCATTTGGGTGATGCAAATGCTACTTGGTATTATTTGGCATGAGCCAAATATTGCTGTCTAGGCAGGACGATTCAAATCTGACAAGTGTAGTGGTAGATTGTTATGCAATCATCAGCAAACATCCCCACTTCTGACTTTAAGATGGTGGGAAGATAGCTTGTGAAGCAGTTGAAAACGGTTAGGCCTAGAACAGATCTTAAGGAACTCCTGCAGAGATGTCCTGGCACCGAGGTGATTGATGTTCAACAACCTTTTGCTGAGTGTGATTAAACTGTGAAGAGACTTCCCTGATTCCCATCAGCTTCGATTTTGTTAGGCTCGTTGATGCCTCATTCAGTCAAATGATGCCAGTGCAGTCACTATGCAATGCACTCTGAAGATTATCTCTGGGACACCCACACCAATCAACCCCACCGCCCCGTGGCCCAACATTTCAACTCCCCCTCCCACTTTGCCAAGGACATGCAGGTCCTGGGCCTCCTCCACTGCCACTCCCTCACCACCCGACGCTTGGAGAAAGAGCGCCTCATCTTCCGCCTCCATCTTCAACACCAGGGCATCAATGTGGACTTCACCAGTTTCCTCATTTCACCTCCCCCCACCTTATCCCAGTTCCAACCTTCCAGCTCAGCACCATCCTCATGACCTGTCCTACCTGCCAATCTTCCTTCCCACCTATCCGCTCCACCCTCCTCTCTGACCGATCACCTTCATCGCCACCCCCATTGTATTCTTGACTACATTCTCCTCAGCCCCACCCCCCTCCCATTTATTTCTCCACCGGGAGGCTCCCTGCCTTCATTTCTGACGAAGAGCTTTTGCCCGAAACGTTGATTTTCCTGCTCCTCGGATGCTGCCTGACCTGCTGTGCTTTTCCAGCACCACTCTAATTGAAATTCTGATCTCTAGCATCTGCAGTACCCACTTCTGCCCAATGCACTCTGTAGTACATGGCTTAGCACCCCTGTTATTAGATAGCATATTGTTTGAATTAATATGGATAAAGCCATTCAAAATTCATCAGTGATATATTAGAAACAATACCTGTGCATCTAAATATTAGGTATCTAATATCCCTTTGTTACATCTGAAAAACAACCTTAGTATGCTTGATATTTCCTAGCTGCCACTGAAACACAGCAAGCCAAGAGCTAGATTCTAAATGGTTTAAGATTAATCCTCATTTAGAATAATTCTGCTTTATTTTGTGTTAAGGCATTGCATTACTCATTATATTAGAAAATCCCTGAACAGTCATGGTAGATCTGACAGCAAAATTAGCATACAGGTTGTACTCTGTGTGGGATCCAGTCATACATACAGCAAGCACTTAGTTTCAGACGAATTGAAAATAATAGTAACTTGGAGCCTGAAATTTACAAGCAGTTATAAATTGATCTGGTCAGTTTATAAGTCCGGACACCAGCACTAGTCAGATTAGCAGTGAAACAAAACAACCAAACGTGGACCCAAGAGTACTTGTGAGCAATACCGTGGAGATGTGCTCATCTGCATGAATGAAATGACCTTCACCTTTGACATGGTCTCATAACAAAATAACTTGCCTCTCCATCACCCTTAGTGCTCTTGATCTGGATGAGAAATCTACATCCAGTAAAGTTTTTGTTTGTAAAAATCTGCAAAATTAACGTTGTGAAGTTATTACTGCAATCCTTGGCACATGTAAACGGTGGGGGGGGGGGGGGGGGGGGAGATCAAGACAATCTAATACTTGGCTGACGAAAATCTGTTGCTATTAAATATACCCGCTCGCTGTGAACTTCCCACTGAATTCTGTTCAGGCAAATCTTTCATTGTCACAATCCTACTGAGTTTCCTCAGTCAGCTCCATGTACCTACCTGATGTACCATATCCACGCAGATGCATTCTCGAAAATACACACCAGGTTGAAGCAATAGAGAAAAAATATAAGACCGTAATGAGCAATATCAGAGCCGGGCAGTAGGGGTTAATTTCGCATCGCGATTCTTCCTTCCGCGCCGATCCCTGAATAATGCAAGTTTCCCAATCTGGCGGCTGCTCTCTCCACGAGAAAATGATTTGGAAATTAAAGCGCACGGAGATTGCTTCCAATCAAACTTACCGGGGCGGCGTTCAAGCGTGGGGAGGGAGGATGTGTACGCCGGGGAACGGAGGCATGTTTACAAACTGAGAAAAAGAGCCCGGGCTTTCGGGCTTCTGGTGCTGATTACAGAGAATTGGAAACGATGCAGTCAAATTGAAACCCACAGCTAAGCATGCAGCATGATGTGATGCAATAACACCCATCTTCCAATCAGACATATTTCATCGTTAGTACTGACTGAGGGACAGAACACTGACTTTCGCCAATAAACAATTGAAACGAAGAAAACATCAACAAAGCGACATATTCGGACTGACAGTTAAAACCAGGCTGAATTTGCATTGAAAAGGCAATAAACTCCATGGGTTTTATGTTCTGAGATGAGAGTTAAGACCAAAAAAACCTACCTCAGCATAAGAGAACAATTGTTGCTGCAAATCCTTTCTGTATTCCTCCAAGCATATTCCTGTCTGGGAACGTTGGCACACGGGTGAAGTTTTCCACAGTGGGCGAAGCTGTGGAAGAGCTAGGAGAGGACTGAACGCGGTCCCCTCGCTGTTATATCCAACTGCAGGAATCAGTCAAATCCTGCCGAGTGCTTGTCAATAGGCAGAGCTGACTTTGCAGCTTTGTGTGAGCAGGTGAAGATCGGTGGGAACTGCATTAGCTCCTCCATGGACCTCTTCCCAGCATAACTCAACAAAAGGCTTCGCTCTCGCCTTTTTATTAACACACCGTCAAACGGTCAGTCACACAATAGCAGGCCGGTACCCCAAGACCAGTCACTCTGAGCTCAAAACAGTCCCCTGCTTTCTGCAACGGACCGTCCAAATGTGAAATGAAAAAACACGCACGGCCCCAGGTCCACCTGCTTTTCAATTATTTAAACAAACCAGGGTAAGAATTGCCAAATCAGAAAGGGCAAACTGTTTCAGTCATTTTTTGCTCCTCAGCTCTTGCAGTCATTCCTGTATCTTTCTGACAACTGTCTGCTGAGTGCGGAGCCTGAAGGGAAGGATCCAGTCTATATGCATCAACCATCGCGTACACGTTTGGTGAAGAATTAGGGACACTTAATGTGGACAAGGGGAGAATACCAAGTAGTCCCTGAATGATCCCTGGTTTTATTGTGCTCCTGAAATAGCCTGCCGTGCACACTAGATATAAATTAGATTCTTCTTTTCACTTGCCTCAGGTTTGGCAATTTCAGCATTTTATTTCAGCAGGCAATGCTTATTTTTTTATTGGGATTTAAACGTTCCAAGATATCAGATATTTTCGAGGTTTTTTTTCCTTTCCAGAGCTTCTGAATGAAAATATTTTCGTAAATAGTTCAATTCCAGAATGACCAAGGGGAAGAATTACCAATTTTGTATTGCTCTGTGAAAACTTCGTTGTTCGCATCCAAAACAGATATTTGGTAATGGTTGAGGGAATCAGACATTGTGAGCTGTCTGATTACTGATCACTGACCCCTGCTGGCTAACGTACACGCAGAGTGCTGTGGAATGAGGTAAATAATGAAGCTTGGGTGCATTTTACCACCAGCCCCCTTTTCATGGTCAAACTGTCCACTCCCTGGCCTCTTGCATGGAGATTGGTCGCTTGGGCAAACAAGTTCAGGTCGCTATTGCTGTGATTGGTACTGTTTTGGGAAAAGTACAATAACAGAGAAAATTAAAAAAAATAACTTGGGTGGCACGGTGATTAGCACTACTGCCTCACAGCACCAGGTTCAATTCCTGCCTCAGGTGCCTGACTGTGTGGAGTTTGCACACTCTCCCTGTGTCTGTGTGGGTTTCCTCCCACAGTCAAAAGATGTGCAGGTCAGGTGAACTGGCTATGCTAAATTGCCTGTAGTGTTAGGTGAAGGGGTAAGTGTATGGGTTGGTGTGGACTTGTTGGGCCGAAGGGCCTGTTTCCACACTGTAAATAATCTAATACTTCTATTTGCATGGTCCAATGTGGAGTTCATTTTATTAAAAGTATGTTTGTTTCGTATTGAAATAATCAAGACTAAAGGTATTCTTTGTAACTTCAAGAACTAGCTTGTACACAAAGCAATGGATCAAACAAAAAAGCAACATTGTTTATACCGATCTGATTTCTAAAAGTTGAAGCAAAATAAAAATGCAAGTGGTCACAACTGAAAGGTGTCAGGATTGCCTGCAAAGTAGAATTCTGCATGGATAATCTCTGTACATGGGGATGAGACTTGGAGACCACTACTAGGTAAAAAATGAGGTCTGCAGATGTTGGAGATCACAGTTGAAAACGTGTTGCTGGTTAAAGCACAGCAGGTCAGGCAGCATCCAAGGAATAGGAAATTCGACGTTTTGGGCATAAGCCCTTCATCAGGAATCGGGCTTATGCCCGAAACGTCGAATTTCCTATTCCTTGGATGCTGCCTGACCTGCTGTACTTTAACCAGCAACACATTTTCGACCACTACTAGGTAGCTTCTTTGAGCCACAAAAGATAAGGCATCCATTGCAGAATTTAGCAGACCCATCAGAAAAATAGCCTCTTAGCCAATATATCTCAGCCTTCAGAAAAAATGGATATTTGAAACCACCAAGATCATAGATATTCCAGATTGATTCATGTTGGACCAACATAAGAGTCAAGACCATCAAGTGAAGGAATATCAAAAATGCTGGCATTTAAATTTCAGAAAGTAGGTTTGCACGCTTAGCTGGAAGGTTCATTTTCACACATCTCATCACCAAACTAGGTAACATCCTCCAAATGACACACTGGTGGTGTAGCCCGCTTTCTATTTATATGTTTGAGTTTCCTTGGGTTGGTAATGTTATTTCCTGTGGTGACATCATTTCCTACAGTGATGTCATTTCCAGTTCTTTTTCTCAGGGGATTGATAAATGTGTTTGTTGGTTGGAATGCTATGCTTCTAGGAGAAAATGAGGTCTGCAGATGCTGGAGTTCAGAGCTGAAAATGTGTTGCTGGAAAAGCGCAGCAGGTCAGGCAACATCCAAGGAATAGGAAATTCGACGTTTCGGGCATAAGCCCTTATTCAGGAATAAGCCCTTTCCTGAAGAAGGGCTTATGCCCAAAATGTCAAATTTCCTGTTCCTTGGATGCTGCCTGACCTGCTGCACTTTTCCAGCAACACATTTTCAGCTCATGCTATGCTTCTAGTAATTCTCATGCAGTGTCTCTGTTTGGCTTGTCCTAGGATGGATGTATTGTCCCAGTTGAAGTGGTATCCTTCCTCATCTGTATGTAAGGATACTAGTGAGAGAGGGTCATGTCGTTTTGTGGCTAGTTCATGTTCATGTATCCTGGTGGCTAGTTTTCTGCTTGTTTGTCCAACGTAGTGTTTGTTACAGTTCTTGCAAGATATCTTATAAATTACATTAGTTTTGCTTGCTCTTATAGGGTTTTTCAAGTTCATTAGCGACTGTTTTAGTGTGTTGGTGGGTTTGACCAACATGATGCCAAGGGATTGGAGTCATCTGGCAGTCATTTCCGAGGTGTCTTTGATGGAGGGGAGAATGGCTAGGGTTTCTGGCCGTGTTTTGTCTGCTTGTTTGGGTTTGTTGCTCAGAAATTGGCAGACTGTGTTCATTGGGTGCCCATGCTTTTTGAATACACTGTATGGGTGATTTTCATCTGCTCTGTGTAGTTCCTCTGCAGTGCTGCAGTGTGTGGTGGCTTGTTGAGATAATGTTCTGATGCAGCTTCATTTGTTGGTGTTGGGATGATTTTTTTTTTAGTTCAATATTTGGTTCGTATGTGTTGTTTTCCTGTAGACGCTGGTTTGAAGTTCCCCATTGGCTGTTCGCTCTACTGTGATATCTAGGAATGGTAGTTTGTTGTTTTCCTCCTCTTTAGTGAAGTTTATGTCAGTAAGGGTATTATTGATGGTCGTGAAGGTTCCCACTAATTTGTTTTGTTTAATGATGAAGAAGGGTGTCATCCACGCAGCGGCCCCAAAGTTTGGGTTTTGTTCGAGTCTCTGCATTCCTGCCTCTGCTAAGAACCCTGGTCCACACCCCCCACCAACCCAACCTCCACTCCCGGCACCTTCCCCTGCAACCGCAGGAAATGCAAAACTTGTGCCCACACCTCCTCCCTTACCTCTCTCCAAGGCCCCAAGGGATCCTTCCATATCCGCCACAAATTCACCTGCACCTCCACACACATCATCTATTGCATCCACTGCACCCGATGTGGCCTCCTCTATATTGGGGAGATGGGCCGCCTACTTGCGGAACGCTTCAGGGAACACCTCTGGGATGCCCAGACCAACAAACCCAACCACCCCGTGGCTCAACACTTTAACTCCCCCTCCCACTCCACCAAGGACATGCAGGTCCTTGGACTCCTCCATCGCCAGAACATAACAACACGACGGTTGGAGGAAGAGCGCCTCATCTTCCACCTGGGAACCCTCCAACCACAAGGGATGAACTCAGATTTCTCCAGTTTCCTCATTTCCCCTCCCCCCACCTTGTCTCAGTCGATTCCCTCGAACTCAGCACCGCCCTCCTAACCTACAATCTTCTTCCTGACCTCTCCGCCCCCACCCCACTCCGGCCTATCACCCTCACCTTGACCTCCTTCCACCTATCACATCTCCATCGCCCCTCCCCCAAGTCCCTCCTCCCTGCCTTTTATCTTAGCCTGCTGGACACACTTTCCTCATTCCTGATGAAGGGCTTATGCCCGAAATGTCGAATTTCCTGTTCCTTGGATGCTGCCTGACCTGCTGCGCTTTAACCAGCAACACATTTTCAGCTAAGAACCCTGATATCAGAGATCCCATGGGTGTTCTGTTGGTTTGTCTGTAGGTTTTGTTGTTGAAGGTGAAGTGAGTAGTAAGGCATAGCCACAAAACCACATGACTCTCTCTCATTTAGAATCCTTACATACAGATGAGCAAGAACACCACTTCAACTGAGACAACACATTCATCCAAGGATAAGTCAAACAAAGACATGCATGAGGATTCCTAGAAGCATGGCATTCCAACTGGAACTCTATCAATAAAGACATTGACTTGGATCCCATTTACCACCTCCTGAGAAAAAGAACAGGAAATGACATCACCTTGGCAAATGATGCCACCACAGGAAATAATATTACCAACCCAAGGAAACTCAAATATATAAGTAGAAAGCGGGCTACACCACCAATGCTTCATTCGGAGCCTCACTGATGATGTTACCTAGTATGGTGATGACATGTGTGAAAACAAACCGTCCAGCTCAGCGGACAAAGCCTACATCGAGAACCTCAACCAGAGTTACAAATCTTCTCAAAACTCACTAATTTAGATTTCAATTGAGATTTAAAAAGTTATAGTTTTATACTAAATTTATCTCCTGATACATTCAAGTCTTCCAAATCAAAAGTTTGTGGATATCTGCTAATGTAGCATTGAATAGAAATATGAAAATATGTCCATGTTCAAGTGCATCAAAGCTGAATTCCAATCAAATCAAGATGTCAATAAATGATGTACATCCTCAAAAAAGTGCAAAAATTGTATTTGCTGTCAGGCCAGCAGCAGAGTTGAAACTCTGTAAGACAAATGGCTGACAACAGCAGGATTTTACTGCCTGCTTTAATAGAAGCATTAGTATTGGAAATACCTACTGTAAAACAATAATTAAAACCACATTGAATTATGAAGTCCTGTGGTAATGACTGCACAGAGTAGATGTTATGACTTAACTTTAAAAGTAATGACTGTCATTCATTTAAAAACTAAGTGACCCTGGTAAAAATTAATTTGTACCATGAAGATGTTGTAAAACCTCAAAATATGAAGGTGAACGGACATGGTAGTTGGAGGACAAACTATCTGCTGGTGGAGGAAACTCAAACTAGAGGTATACTCTATAAATTACAGTCAGGCCATTCGGGAATTAAATAAAGGAAAATTTAAGGACAATGCACAAAGGGTGGTAAACATTTGAGACCTTCTTCTATAAATGTGAATTGATGCTAGATCAATTGTAAATTATAAATCTGGGAGAAAGATACATTTTCAAAAATGTGTTTTATGGGGTTAGGTCACAGCTCAACCATGATTCCATTGAATGGTGGAGCAGACTCCAGAGAATATATGGTTTGCTGATATTTTGATGTTCCTCAGATCATTGATTTCAATTCTGCATCAGTTCTGCATCAACACTGGTTTTTAGGTCAGTCCATTAACTGGTTACCAAGATTACTATCGAATATGTCCTTCAAGGACTGTTTCTTATGTGCACAATGTCTGAAGTCTTGTTAAAGTGACCATGCCAATGGTATCTTGATTATTTGCATGAATAATCTGTGATGTTGACTATCTGAGTATCATGGGCCTTTCTTTTATTTCCTGATTTCACTCACACTCCTCCTTTAGCTTACTGAAAACAATAGACAATAGGTGCAGGAGTAGGCCATTCTGCCCTTCGAGCCAGCACTACCATTCATTATGATCATGGCTTATCATCCTCAATCAGTATCCTGTTCCTGCCTCATCCCCATAACCCTTGATTCCGCTATCTTTAAGAGCTCTATCCAACTCTTTCTTGAAAGTATCCAGAGACTGGGCTCCACAGCCTTCTGGAGTAGAGCATTCCACAACACTCACCACTCTCTGGGTGAAGAAGTTTCTCCTCAACTCTATTCTAAATGGCCTACCCCTTATTTTTAAACTGTGTCCTCTGGTTCGGGACTCACCCATCAGCGGAAACATGCTTCCTGCCTCTAGAGTGTCCAATACTTTAATAATCTTATACGTTTCAACCTCTCAGCCTTCTAAACTCAAGGGTATACAAGCCCAGTCGCTCCAATCTTTCAACGTAAGATAGTCTCGCCATTCTGGGAATTGACCTCGTGAACCTACGCTGCACTCTCTCAATAGCCAGAATGTCTTTCCTCAAATTTGGAGACCAAAACTGCACACAATATTGCAGGTGCGGTCTCACCAGGGCCCTGTACAGCTGCAGAAGAACCTCTTTGCTTCTATACTCAACTCCTCTTGTTATGAAGGCCAGCATGCTATTCGCTTTCTTCACTGCCTGCTGTACCTGCATGCTTGCTTTCATTGACTGGTGTACAAGAACACCTAGATCTCATCGTACTGCCCCTTTACCTAACTTGACTCCACTTATGTAGTAATCTGCCTTCCTGTTCTTGCCACCAAAGTGGATAACCACACACTTATCCACATTAAACTGCATCTGCCATGCATCTGACCACTCACCTAACTTGTCCAGGTCACCCTGTAATCTCCTAACATCCTCCTCACATTTCACCCTGCCACCCAGCTTTGTATCATCAGCAAATTTGCTAATATTACTTTTAATACCTTCATCTATATCATTAATGTATATTGTAAAAAGCTGTGGCCCCAGCACTGATCCCTGCGATACCCCACTGGTCACCGCCTGCCATTCCGAAAGAGACCCGTTTATCACTACTCTTTGTTTCCTATCAGCCAACCAATTTTCAATCCAAGTCAGTACTTTGCCCCCAATACCATGCACCTAATTTTGCTCACTAACCTCCTATGTGGGACTTTATTAAAGGCTTTCTGAAAGTCCAGGTACACTACATCCACTGGATCTCCCTTGTCCATCTTCAGAGTTACATCCTCAAAAAAATTCAGAAGATTAGTCAAGCATGATTTCCCCTTCACAAGTCCATGCTGACTCTGACCTATCCTATTACTGCTATCCAGATATGTCATAATTTCATCCTTTATAATAGACTCCAGCATTTTTCCCACCACTGAGGTCAGACTAACTGGTCTATAATTCTCTGCTTTCTCCCTCCCTCCTTTCTTAAAAAGTGGAAAATGATCACCAATGGATCCATGATTTCTAGAGCCACCTCCTTCAGTACCCTGGGATGTAGACCATCAGGTCCTGGGGACTTATCAGCCTTCAGACCTAACAGTCTCTCCAACGCCATTCCCTGGCAAATATAAATTCCCTTCAGTTCAGGTCCTTTAGCCACTATTACCTCTGGGAGATTGCTTGTGTCTTCCCCAGTGAACACAGATCTGAAGTACCAATTCAATTCTTCTGCCATTTCTTTGTTCCCTGTAATATATTCCCCTGTTTCTGTCTTCAAGGGCCCAATTTTAGTCTTAGCCATTTTTTTGCTTTTCACATATCTAAAAAAGCTTTGACTATCCTCCTTTATATTATTGGCCAGTTTACCTTTGTACCTCATTTTTTCTCTGCGTATTTCCTTCTTAGTAATCCTCTGTTGTTCTTTAAAAGCTTCCCAGTCCTCTGTTTTCCCAGTCATCTTTGCTATGTTATACTTTTTCTCTTTTGACATATGTTTCTTAACTTCCCTCATCAGCCACGGCCACCCATGCCTCCTCCTAGGATCTTTCTTCCTTTTTGGAATGAACTGATCCTGCATCTTCTGCATTATACACAGAAATACCTGCCATTGTTGCTCCACTGTCATCCCTGCTAAGGTATTGCACCATTGAACTTTGGGCATAGATCCCTCATAGATCCATAGTTCCCTTTATTCAACTGAAATATTGTCACTTCCAATTGTACCCTCTCCCTTTCAAATTGCAGATTAAAGCTTATTGTATTATGGTCACTACTTCCCAATGGCTCCTTCACTTCGAGGTCCCTGATCAATTCTGGTTCGTTGCACAATACCAGATCCAGAATTGCCTTCTCCCTGGTAGGCTCCAGCACCAGCTGTTCTAAGAATCCATCTCGGAGGCACTCCACAAACTCCCTTTCTTGGGGTCAGTACCATCCTGATTCTCCCAGTCTACCTGCATGTTGAAATCCCCCATAACAACTGTAGTAACATCTTTGCGACAGGCCAATTTCAGCTCCTTATTCAACTTACACCCTCCATCCAGACTACTGTTTGGGGGCCTGTAGATAACTCCCAATAGGGTCTTTCTACCCTTAGAATTTCTCAGCTCTATCCATACTGACTCTACATCCCCTGATTCTAGGTCCTCCTGCGCAAGGGACTGAATATCATTCCTTACCAACAGGGCCACCCTACCCCCTCTGCCCGTCAGTCTGTCCTGCTACATTTCTAATTTTCTCAGAATTAGAATTCACTTTATTGTCACATGTACTCAAATGAGTGCAGTGAAAGTTCACTAGCTGCTACTTATGGCGCCATCTTGAGTAAAAGGTTACCTGGGGACAGATGCTGAAGTACAAATTCCTAGGGGAATCTTGAGGCCAGGAGTCTACATTGAGGCTACGTCAGGTTGAGAGACTGCCATGCCAGGACACTGAGAGACCACCACTTTGGGTTTGGGCTGAGGCCGAGAATCCAAGTCCGTGCTGAAGGATATCACCGAGAAGAAAAAAAAGGAGAGAGAAACAAAAGAGAAAAATAAAGAACTGGATGGAGCAGACAAGCTACAGCTGGGAAGTCCTATTTTGTTGCCATCTTGAAAATGGTGGTGCAGACATCCAAGAATAAATGGCTTGCTACTATTTCGATATTCCTCAGATCTAGTTCTGATAGATGCCCACATGTATGAAATATTAGCTTTGTTTCTCTCTCAACAGAATCTGTCAGGCCTGTGGATTATTTCCAGCACTTTTAGATTTTATAGTGGTAAGGAAAAGTCCTTATGAGCACTGCTTTATATTGAGGCCTAACTGAAAGGAATCAGCTAAGAATCGGAAATCAGAAACATGTCCACATTGGTCAGGCTTCTCTTCTAAAAAGTAATCTAAATGTGACGCAAATGAATGTATTATTACTGAAGATCTGATGTATAGAAAAATAGAAAAAATGCTAACTCGTAAATGCCATCAAGCAGAGCAGAGGTCTCTGGAAGACAAAAAGCAGGTGCCTGGATCATTCTGTTGGTACATTTCAGTATGTCACAGTGAGTGTCACCTGGATTATGCTGACCTGCTGTGCAAGGAGTCCCTCTCCCACTGCAACTCCCAGGTCATTTCCTCTGGTATGCTACTCTCTCCCCACCCCACCCTCCTCTAGCTTATCGCTCCACGCTTCCAGCTCACTGCCTTTATTCCTGATGAAGGGCTTTTGCCCGAAATGTCGATTTCGCTGCTCGTTGGATGCTGCCTGAACTGCTGTGCTCTTCCAGCACCACTGATCCAGAATCTGGTTTCCAGTATCTGCAGTCATTGTTTTTACCTATCCTGACACTGCAGACTGGTGAAACTATGACCAATGACAAGATATTGGACTGCGAGGTATCTCAGAGTTCCTCAGGCAAAGAGGAAGGTGAGGAATTTGATGACCTGCTGTAGCACGTAGAAATACATGAGAGATTACATGGAGACTGTAACAACATAGGTGCAAGGAGTTAAGGATGAGATTGTGAAGTATTTGGAAGTGCATGGAAAAAAAGGACTGAGTCAGCAGGCTTCGTCAAGGGAAAATCATGCCTGACAAATCTGTGAGAGTTCTTTGAGGACGTAATGAACAACTTAGACAAAGGAAAGCAAGTAGATGTGATTTTTTTGGATTTCCATAAGGCTTTTAACAAAGTGCCGCACATGAGGCTACTAAATAAAATAAGCTCATGGTGTTAGGGGCATGGTGTTAGGGGCATGGTATTAGGGGCATGGTGTTAGGGGCATGGTGTTAGGGGCATGGTATTAGGGGCATGGTGTTAGGGGCATGGTGTTAGGGGCATGGGTAGAGGTTTGGTTGACTGGCAGAAGGCAGAAAGTGGGATAAAGGGGTCTTTATCAGGATGACAGCCAGTAACTAGTGAAATTCTGCAGCTGTTAGTGTTGGAACCATAACTATTCACGTTATACATTAACAATCCAGATGGAGGAACTAAAAGCATTGTTGCTCAGTTTGCTGCTGACACAAAGCTTGGTAGAGGGACAGGTAATATTGTGGAAGTGGGGATACTGCAGAAGGACTGGACAGGTTGAAAGAGTGGGCAAGGAAGTGATGGATGAAATATTGACAATAGACAATAGGTGCAGGAGTAGGCCATCCTGCCCTTCGAGCCTGCACCGCCATTCAATATAATCATGGCTGATCATCCTTAATCAGTATCCTGTCACTGCCTTATCTCCATAACCCTTGATTCCACTATCCTTGAGAGCTCTATCCAACTCTTTCTTAAATGAATCCAGAGACTGGGCCACCACTGCCCTCTGGGGCAGAGCATTCCACACAGCCACCACTCTCTGGGTGAAGAAGTTTCTCCTCATCTCTGTCCTAAATGGTCTACCCCGTATTTTTAAGCTGTGTCCTCTGGTTCGGCACTCACCCATCAGCGGAAACCTGTTTCCTGCCTCCGGAGTGTCCAATCCTTTAATAATCTTGTTTGTCTCAATCAGATCCCCTCTCAGTCTTCTAAACTCAAGATAATGTGAGAAAGTGTCAGATTGTGCACTTTGGTAGGAAGAATAGATCATAGACTATTTTCTAAATGGGGAAAAGCTTCAGAAACCTGAAACACAAAAGGATTTAGGAATTCTAGTTTAGGATTCTCTTCAGGTAAACATGCAGGTTCAGTTGGCAGTTAGGAAGGCAAATACAGTGTAAGCATTCATTTTGAGAGGGCTAGAATACAAGTTCCTGGTCAGACTGCATTCGGAATATTGTGAGCAGTTTTGGGCTCCGTATCAAAGAAAGGATGTGCTGGCCTTGGAAGGGATACAGAGGAGGTTTACAGGAATGACCCCGGGATGAAAGGTTTGTCATATGAGGAGTGGTTGAGAACTCTGGGTTTGTAATCAATGGGATTTAGACAGAATAGGAGAGATCTGGTTGAAACTTATAGAATACTGAGAGGCCAGGATAGAGTGGACGTGGAGAAGATGTTTCCATTCAGTGGAAAGACTAGAATCTGAGGGCAAAGCCTCAGAGTGAAGGGATGACCCTTTAGAACTGAGATGAAGAGGAGTTTCTTCAGCCAGGTGGTGGTGAATCTGTCAAACTCATTGTCACAGAAGACTGTGGAGGCCAAGTCAGGGAGGGTATTGAAGGCAAAGATAGATAGGTTCTTGATTGGTAAGGAGACAAAAGATAATGAGGAGAAGATAGGAGAACGTGGTTGAGAAACATAGAGCTATGATTGAATGGTGAGACAGACCCAATTGGATAACTGGCCTAATTCTGCTCCTATATCTCCAGTCTTATGGTCTGTAGAGTTTTGGCAGATGCTACAGAAAAAGACTCATGATACACAGCATTTAGTTTTAGTCCTGCTCGGGTCACTCAGCTCCTGCCCTCATTACAGCTTTAATTCAATCATGGACAAAGAAGCTGAACTCCATACATGAGGCGAGAGTGACTTCCCTTGGCATCAAGGCCACCTTCGACCAAGTGATGCCCCACAGAACTCAACAACATTGGAGTCAATGGAAATCACGAGGGTACGGTCTTCCTTTATCAGAGTCATACCTGGCACATAGGTAGATGGTTGTGATTGTTGGAAGTTAATCATCTCAGCTCTAGGACATCTCTGCAGGATTTCCTCAGGATAGTGGCCTTTTGGCCCATTGTCTTTCAGCCACTTCATCAATAACCTTCCCTCTATCATAAGGTCAGGAGTGCGGTTGTTAGCTGATAACATAACCTTCAGCATTGTTCACAACTCCACAGATCATGAAACAGTCATTATCCAAAGGCAGCAAGATCTGGATATTATTCAGGCTTGGATTGACAAGTGGCAAGCGATATTTGTGCCACTCAAGTGCCAGGGAATGACCATCTCTAGCAGGAAAGCAAATAACCATTGCATGTTGACTTTGAATAGCATTACTAACACTAAAGCCCCCTTTATCAACATGTTGGGGGATTATTATTGACCAGAAAATGAAAAGAACATATAAACATTATGGTGACAAGTGCAGGAAAGAGACTAGGAAATTTGCAATGAGTAACTCACACCTGACTCCCCAAACTTGTTCACCATCCAGAAAGCACAAGTCTGGAATGAAATGGTATACTTTCCACCTGCCTTGGTGAGTGCAGTTCCAACAACATTCAAGAAGCTTAACAACATCCAGGATAAATAAGCCTATTTGATTGACACTATATCTACAAACATCCACTCCCTCCACCCTGATACTCAATGGCAGCAGTGTGTACCATCTATAAGATTCTAAAATGACCAAGACACCTGAAATAGCACCTTCCAATCCATGCTCACTTCCACTTTGAAGGACAATGACAGCTGATACATTAGAACACCACCATCTGCAAGTTCCCCTCTAAGCCACTCACTTGTCTGATTTGGAAATATATCATTGTTTCATCAGTGTTGCTGAATTAAAATCCTGTAACTCCCTATCTAATGAAATTGTGGGTCTAGTTAAACCACACTGCAGTGGTTCAAAAACGCAGCTCATTCTCAAGGACAACTTGGGATGGGTAATAAATGCCCACATCACATGACTGAATAAAAAAGGCCCAACATCAATTTTCATTGTTGCCATTCATCTCAGTTGCAAGCCCAGTTTTGCTTACCCAGTGCCACTTGGTGCATCTTCATGAGAATGGAAAAGATGGTCAGACATGTCATGGACTCTCCCAAAAATCCCTCGATGCAGGTCATTGTACTCCTGCACTTCAACAGAGCCTCCAACAAGTAAACAAAGAAAGCCTGTTTTACAAATTTGTTCAGACTTAACCAATAGCAGCTTAATAATCTATTTACCTGTAAAGCCTAAGTGCATCTCATGGTTTTTTAAATTACGTTTTACTTGTGTTTCTATATGGTGGTTCTTGCTGCCTTCTACATTGGAGGCAGACTGCAAGCCACGCTATTCAATGTCTTGGATTCCCTTTGCAGCTATCCACAAGCTGCCTGGCTGGTGGATGTGGCATGCCTGTGGATTCTTGCAGAGGAGCTTCCTCTGTTACTGTAACAACTTAAGGCATCGCTGACACTGGCCAAAGATTGAGGAGTCACTCAGTTTGCAGGGTCACCTGGAGGGAAGCCCCCAGCTACAGAAGGCGATTGCTCTCTTTCCTCACAAAGCACATTGTATCTCCCTGCTCATCTGAAATAGGCAAAGAACTGGTGGAGTGCCCTGGCGCTCACTGTCTTCTTACTTCGTCATGAGTGAATAGAGCTCCTAGATAAAGTGATGGCACATATGTCACTGCATGTCTGCTGCATTTAGCAATTGGTCTGCTGGATCTGGCTTTCCAGGAGATTCATGGATATTTAATGAAGGAGATCACATTTGTAGATGAAAAGGAAATGGCAGCAATTACTGTATAATTGTACTCCTCCCCTGAGGAAGTCAAGTTGCACATACCCTCTGGAAGCTCTGCTAAATCATCATGCATATCATGTTAAATTTCCTACATGTACCATCCTAATGACACATCATCAGCGATAAACATTGACTTTTCCTCTAATGCTACTCTATGTGTCGTGGCCCGAGTCATAAAGACCTTCAGCAACTGCTCAGGCATGTATGTGGTTTTGTCATGTGGTTATATGTCCATATGTAAGCATGAACCCATTCCCAACAACGTGAAAGCGTCTGCATGGTGAATGATATAGTGGAATAATTTGACTGAGCACTTTTTAAAGTCTCCACTTGAGGTGGACAACTGTTCCTTCATAGATGGAAGCTCTCTGTCCTTGTATTTGGCTTGTGGGAGAGAACAAAAAGAGCGAAGGGTGTTGGCTTTCCAACCATTAGCCTCCAAAATTGTTACTTATGCAAGGCGTGTGCAGAGGAGAACTCAGGAATACCACTTTTCATGCTGCTCTATGGCTTCCTTGTGCTGTTCATGAGGAAACTCACCCTGTGGCAATTGCACTCTGGCCTCAGCATCTGTGATAAAGCAGCCACCCTGCTACCCTACCAGTTCAGAAGCTTCATTCTCAGTGGACATTAGGATGGTTATAAATGGGTCCGTGATGCTGGTCTATGTGCTTTAGTTTGTAAGTTGTTTTCTTCTAGGGAAACAGAGAGGAGGAATGTTAATTATTCCACAAAAACAGACACAAGTCTCAAATGACAGCATGTCTTCTGCTAATAATTTGGCCAATGATATGTCTGTTGGACAAGTCTGGAGCTATCATGTACAGGTCACCAGTGCTAGGCTTCCAACCTTTAACAGATCCACATCAATGCATTGCACGTGGGATGATGCAGGCTCATCCAACTGATTCATTTTTTAATTTCACTTAACAGCAAGGGTGCTTACATTTTCCCCAGCATCCATGTTGTGTGTGTGCAGGTGTGAGACACAGGGAAAGACTCAAGGTGTACAAATTTTTTATTCAGTTTCCACCACCAGGAAGAAAGGAAATACCCAAGTGGCCAGTGACAATCAGTGCCCTTCTTAGAGGGCAATGCTACATGGTCAAACAGTGAAGGGGAGGGCAGGGATTAAATCAAAATAGAGTTGGAGGGAGAAATAATATACTCCACTCCCTGAGGCGCCCACCTCTCCCTGAACAGCTCAAGAGTGTTGGTGGACACTATATGCTCCTTCTCTAGAAACACCCAAGCTCTGACATAACTGAGGAAGAGGGGCAGGGAATCGGTCCTAATGACCCGCTCCACATACCGTTGCCTGGACTTACTGATGGCCAGTTTGGCCAGGCCCAGGAGCAGACCCACGAGGAGGTCCTCAGACCTGCCCTCCCCCTCCATACCGGGTGCCCAAAGATCAGGAGCATGGGACTGAAGTAGCAACCAGAAACAGAGGAGAAGGCTTTTTTAAGAAAATCAAAAAGGAAGTGCAAGCATCCACACCCAATATATACGCGATCCACAGACTCCACAGCACCGCAGCACAAGCTGTTGGGCTGGGAGTCCGTGAACCATCACAATCTGTGGTTGTACGGGAATGCTGCATGCAGCACATTCCACTCCAGATCCCAGAGAGAAAGGGGGAGGACTCCCGCGTAGAGAGCCGTACATCCAATTGACACTGATATAGTTTCATGTTTTCCTCAGAAACCATACTCATACTCTTACCTACTTTCTGACCCTTGGAGTAACTGGTGTGTACTATTCACTACATGGAGTGGAGGAGACCATTTACTCACTTGTGTAACTATTGTCTGGTTTAATAGGTATGGTGGCTGACCTCCTCCATGATCTCAGTCCTCAAGCTTTTGCCCTGTCTGCCTTACTCTCTTTTTGCCTTCTCCCAATAACAGGCCTGCATTGTGGTTGGTAGTCTTAAAGAGGTAGACCCAAGACTGCTATGGAAGAAGTTGGATAAGCAGGTCTGAGGCAGTGTTATGGTGCTGACAATCTTTTAACATAGTGTCAGTGCCTCTGACCTCATCAGCTGATGACACAACTGCCACCTCACTGCTAGCCTATAAATGTTGGCCACCCAGCCTTCCAGTTAGTGGTTGGTCAGTCACCCATCCTGATATAAGAACAAGGCTTGGTACAGGAATGTGAGAGCTATTCGCTGCTGATGTATTTTTGCTGGGCGATAGAAGCATTGTTTCTCCCTTCACAGATATTGCCAGACATGCTGAACTTATCAAGTATTTTCAGTTTGTCCTAGGAGATAATTTCTTTTTAATAATAAAGTTCTTGTCATGTGTTCTTTATTGCATTTTAATACTGTCAGCTTTACTCAGTCTCATCAACAGTGGTATGATTTGAATTCAGGAAAGCAAATTTGCTCATATACATCTGCAGAAGGTGGCCTGACTATTTGGCTAGAAAGATGCACGTTGATTAGGAGGGCTGAACCAGCTTTCACTCTTCACAGTTCTGTTGCAGTCACTGAAATATAGATGATGCCATCCTGCTTGTTTTGCAGCTGCTGCCTGTTGCAGCGCATTCACTCCTTGTTAGCACATCACTTGGCAATGGCTGTATGATAATTATGGTTGTGGCTGCACAGTTCAGTTATTGCCTTATTAGAAACAGTTTTCCATCTAGGGCTTTCATTAACTTTTTAAGAATAATTTCAAAATAGTCAGAAAGCCCATTAAAAAATCTAGAGTCTAATAATGACCATGAATCCATTTTTGATTCTTGGCAAAACCCATCTGGTTAGCAAATATCCTTGAGGGAGGGAAACTATCATTCTCACATGTGACCCCAGTCACACAGTAACATGATTGACCTTAAACAGTCCTCTGCACAATTGTAATGGGCAATAAATGCTGGTCTGGCTAGCAATGCTCTGATTCTGTAAATGAATTTTAAAAAGTAGAATTTGACTATTGAAATGTAAAGTGGATGATAGTACATCAACATTTCAAATCCATTAGGCCTTTATTTCCATTGCATGTTTACTTTGTAGTTCTCTTGACTGGTCCTGTCTCTAAAGAAATGCTTGTATCAAGAGACTAATGAAGAAGCTAACGGTTGGTATCCACAGCCAACATGACAAACAACTGACTTATCAAATACCTGCAATACCCTAAACTCTTCAGAATTATGACTTAACTATTCTCTAACAGCTAAGCCAACAACTCCAGCAATCCACAATAATTGTTTTAAATATTGTGCATTGTAAGTCAAAGCCACATTTAGTAACAAATTTATACAGTAAGATAGATTGCATATTATTCATAAGTATTGTTTCTTCAAGGATATAAACTTTACTTTTGATTAAGGCAATTAGTTCACGTTAAGAATTTTTCATTATAGACCATTTTTAGTTTAACTGGTTTATCAAATGCAATATAATGATTGAAACTCTAATCCAGACATAGGCACAGTTTTTATGATAATGCTGAAAGGTCAGGTAGAAGCATTCTGCTGGAATTGGAAAATTTATTAGGAAATTCTTAAGCAATATTTTAATTCACTTCTGCCCTCCAAAGAGGACCTAAAGATGAGAAATTGCTAAATTTTCTCTTGAAATTTCATCTATTAAATCTGAAAAAGATCTCTGGTTAGTAAGAAGAAGCACAGATTCTGTCAGATGCAATTTTGGAAAGGTAATATATCTCTAAATATCCTTTCAGTGATGGTCAAGAGAGCTTCTCAGAGACCCTTTCTGGCCTTTGTGTACTTCATTCGAACATCATGGTATTATTGACAACGTGAATGATAATGTGCCCTGATTGTTATTGAATGGGTGACTGGGGATTCAATTAGGCTGCACTTTTATCTACATAACAATTCTAACATCATAGAATCCCTACAGACTAACCCGCTATCTTCTCCATGTAACCCTGCATAGCTCTGGACATGACGGGCAATTTAGCATGGCCAATTCACCTGGCCTGCACATTTTTGGATTGTAGGAGGAAACTGGAGCAACCAGAGGAATCCCACGCAGACACGGGGAGAATGTGCAAACTCCACACAGACAGTTGCCCAAGGATGGAATCGAACCTGGGTCCACGGCACTGTGAGACAGCAGTGCTAACCATTGAGCCACCACGCTGCCCTCAGAAATAAATACATTTAAATCATCATTGGACAAGCATATGGACATACATGGAATAGAGTAGGTTAGATGGGCTTCAGATTGTATGTCAGGTCAGCACAATATCGAGGGCCGAAGGGCCAGTACTGTGCTGTAATGTTCTATGTTCTTTATATATCGATGCAGATTAAGTCTTTGTGCATATGAAAAGGACTCTGACTGGGTGGGAGAAAATTTTATCTTCATTGCATGGGCAGCATAGTATAGGACCCCTTAGCCCAGGAGCCCAGAGCTCATCTACTCTTGTCAACTTTTACTTTCTTTCTCTCTTTGTCTGCTTTTCATAACTGTTTTCAGTTATTAGTTATTATCAAGATTCATCTCACCTTCTTTTACAGACTTCAGTGGAAGGCTTCTCCAAGCCCAGCCTGCCAGCGGCTCCGATTTGCGATCTTGATCCAATGTGGAAATCTCGTTCTTGTGTGGAGGTCTTCTCAAACTTTTCACTATATTTTTTTAACATTTAACAGTGCACATGATAATACATTTCTGTTCTATTCCAATCTGCTGAATGGATTGCTCATCCACTATCAGATGTGTTTAATTTTATTCTAAAAAGACCAAAACTGCAGGTGGGATACATTTTTCACAGGTGGATGGTCATGTCACTGCATTATTGCCCATGCTCCAAAGGTAGAATTTATTCGGTACTTTGCATGCTTGATGCACGTGAAAATGACGCAGTGACTTCAAATCTCTCCACTGGATTGCTGATTTTCTTATGTCTCAATTATTGTATATTGCGGTAACAGTTTGATAAAGTATTTGTTTCCTCCAGGATCTCACGCTGGACTGTTTCTTGTCCAGTCAAAGACTATGATTTTGTATGGTAGGAGTACTTAATGTAGTTTCAGCATTAACCCTTTCACAATAGTTATTTCATAAGTCAACAAGTAGTGGTAATGTCCAAGCATAATGCATAACCAGGATTTTTCAGCTGGGGTTATAAAACTATTTCCAACACTGATCAAACAAAATAAAAGTTGTGCATGTTCCTTTGGAGGAGTTCTTGTGTGAATCTTTGGGTCAGGAGCCTTTCCACTGAAACTGGGCCAAGGAAGAACCCATGCAGTCAATAGTGGTGTGGACCAACCATCCTTTCTTATCAACATTAACTGTTGTATTCCAGGATTCATAAAGGTCCATTTACAGATGCTGAGAGAAAATAATTTTGTAAGAAATGCAGGAAAGAGAATAGGGTAGCAAGTGGGACAAGGGTGTGGGTGCAGAGTGCCAGATGCATGGATGTAAAGATGGCAGGTCATTGAAAATTGGTGTGTCAGGTGAGTTGGGGGTTCAGGTGCCAGGTGGGTGGAAGTTAGTGTGGCATGGATTAGGTCCAGAGAATGTGGTTGACTGGGGAGCAATTGTGGTGGGTTAGGTGAAGTCCAGTCTATATTGAGGTTGTAGATGGATTCAATCCACTTTAGATAGGGTTGGCATCTGGCTTCCATGGTGAGGTGAGTGCAGGTGATTGGTGGACGGTAAGTACGAATCTGAGGGGGTTTGATTTTTAGCAAGTCAAGAATTTCAAAAATTTTAATTACTCCAGATTAATCTGAGGTATTAGGTATTAAGGTAACTCAGTCAGGACCCTCCAAAGTCCCTGACTCTAACTGATAGTTGGGGAGGGCTCCAGACACTGAGTGATTTCCCTTCAGAAGTTTCAATTTCCTAAAAAACTGCCGTAGAGTCAGTGCATCGAGAATTCTGCATAGTCCTAACACACAGAGTATGTCAAGTCTCCCACTTTCCAGTAACTAGAAGACCTGGACCAGCATTCCTATTCAGCTGCATACATGTGCGCCAATGTAGTAATCAGAGAGATAGTACAAAGGTCAGGCAGAAATGTTGTCACATAAGTTGCCATGCATGTATGATCATTATCATTCTATCCATTTCACTAACGTCACATACTGACTGAGATTGGAGGCCAGGAGCTTTTGGAGGGAGCAGATATTTTTGTACCAGCTTGCTGAGGTCCTATTAATATTGCCTGTAGTTGCGCTTATGACTGTCATGCAATTAACCTTCTTATTATCTAAGAACAGTGCCTCTTTTATAGATACTCTATAATGGTGCATCCTCTTTTTCATGAAGCTCTAGGTGGGCAATAAGATAAAGAAAAGACAAAGAAGGATCTGTGGTGTCAAATACCACAAGGTGTCAGCAGTGACCATATGGGAAAATGCTATATAACTCACTTGAATTTCTGAGCTTCCATGTGCCCGTCATGAGTAGTATCCCAATCAATCTCAGCAGCGGTTAACTCTATGACTGTCTATCAGACAACTTTTACTGATTTTGTAATTTCTAGGCACATAAAGACAAATATGGTAAACTAAAACCAAAAGATATACAAAATACAGATGAGCATTTAAAAAAAGGTCTGATACATTAATTTACTGTTAATTACTTAATTCACAGACAACGAATAGGGAATAGAATGGAGTAATTTGTTCATGAAGGGAATATTCTTTAGAGTTGCTTATTGTTTACTGCAACAAGCTCTGTACATTAGCATGGATCAGACCATACAGTTATCAGTTTCTCATGTCCTATCATCATATGTTCAAGTTTATTTATCAAAAGTCAAAGCTCAGTTCAGATGTCTTGAATGTTTTGCTTTGAACTGAACTGGCAAATGCAATATGCACATTGAATAATGACGAGATAATACTTGGAAACTTCAAACACATTTGAATGCACTGATTGTTCTATCGGTTAAAAAAGTTAGGGTTGAGTTAGCTCAAGGTCAATAAAGTTAATTCTATATGAAAAAGATAGTGTCAGTGCAGAGTGATTTCTGTTTTTCAGTGATGTAATTTTAGTATAACTAGAAACTTGTTAGGAAAAAGAAGTATTTAATGAATTGGGTTTGATACTCCCATGAACTATCACTCAATAAACATAACCAGAACGTTTTTGAATATATGCTCCAAAGTATATTTGGATTTAATATTTAATTGCAAGAACACTTCTAGTTACATGTAGTGTAGGTATGTGCAGACTCTATTTATCTGAAAGTTTCAATCACAGACAGATAGTGTAGTTAAAGTACCCTGTCTCTTACTATAATCAGTCATCTGAGAAAACAAAATAGAAAGCTGTAAGCATTTTTTATTATTGAAGAAATAGTGGAATTGTGCCTAATCTGTGTTTCACCATCTGACCAAGGATGCCTCTTCCGAATGCATCAATTATTTCTTTTGTTTATAGACATGACAGTGAGCTTCTGATACAAATTGAATCCATTAATCGCTAATTAAAGGCTGATGTATGGGCTTGACTTTATGGCCATGTGACAATATATTTAAAACTGGAGGAATGGTTTACTCGTAAATTATAAAGTGGCTGACCTGCCTACCACGTTCCAGCCCTGCATTGACTTGTCTCCCATGTACGGTAGGAGGGAAAGATGTCAGGTAACCCACAGCCTACACCTTATCAGGCCATTATTAGGAGACATTCCATCTCTGTTACTCCTTTAGATGAAGCAGGAAAATGGGAGGTAAGATGGGTTGTTCAGCAGTTTTCATTGCATAACTACCATTGGGCTGAAAGAGGATACCTTTCTTAGAGGGTGCCCTGTGTTCATCAAAACCATCACACTCCTTAAAATCATACTCTCCCCTTTAAAACTTCCCAGTGTTCTATCAAACCTGGCCTCCAGTGAACCCCACCTCTTCATCCTCTTGCTGAAGTATTTCAGCCAGGCCCATGCAAAATCTCAAACATTACTTTGGGTCCAGGCTCCATCATTCTTCCTCCTTGATGATTGCCTGTGGCCTGTGCACAGTCTTCAATCAAATTGGCTGGGAGGCTTCTAGGGTAAGGACTTCTTCCCCTATGAAGGCAGACCTTTCACTGTGAAACAGCTGCTCCAAACATAACATTGCTCTGGAGCAGTTGAGTGTTAGATGGCTGGGCTAACAAATGACTTTTCAGTTGGAGCAGAAGGCAGGAAAGATGGTACTCCTTAAGGTCCAGTCCAATAATACTTTACCAATTGCTTAGCGAGAGCATATGACTATCTCACAAGCACAATGTGAGCATACATTAAACAATAAAGATAAATTTGGATTTTTAAGTGAACAAATAAAAATTTGGCTTTCTATATCATTTTAATTTGTAAATCCAAGGTGAGTTAAATTGTATGTGGTCTAATTTGCTTTTTCTCCTTTACACTTTTTAAGATGTGCTAAATCTATGGACACTTTAGTAGGGGATTAGTCCAGGCAACTCAAAATCTCTAGAGGAGGACTTGCTTAACAATGTTGAAAGTTGGGGAATAGAATCACATCATTCTATGGGAAAAGATCCTTTTAGCACATCATTCCTGTGCATGGATTTGAGAAGGGCCAACCACTTGCTCCAATTCCCTTGCAATGTTTCAATAGTTAAGATTTTTCTTCTTAACACATTGACCCAGTCCACTTTCAATTGTTAGTATGGACTATTATTACTACTAAAACCAATAGAGCATCCATATCCAACAACCTCCTCACTCTCCACGGGATTTGTAGCGGAGGATGAAGAAGGCGAATGCTGTTCCTCTTTTCAAGATGGGTGATAGGGAAATCCCTGGCAATTACAGAGCAGTCAGTCTTACATCTGTGGTCAGCAAAGTTTTGGAAATAATTATGAGGGATAGGATTTATAACTAGTTGGCAAAGCATAGTGTGATTAAAAGCAGTCAGCATGGCTTTGTGAGGGGTAGGTCATGCCTCACAAATCTTATTGAGTTCTTTGAGGAGGTGACAATACAGGTCGATGAAGGTTGAGCAGTGGATGTGGGGTATATGGACTTCAGCAAGGCATTTGATAAAGTTCCCTATGGTAGGCTCATTCATAAAGTCAGGAAGTATGGGATACAGGGAGATTTGGCTATCTGGATTCAGAATTGGCTGGCTGACAGAAGGCAGGGAGTGGTTGTAGATGGAAAGTATTCTGCCTGGAGGTCAGTGTTGAGTGGTGTCCCGCAAGGCTTTGTTCTTGGGCCTCTGCTCTTTGTAGTTTTTATAAATGACTTGGATAAGGAGGTTGAAGGGTGGGATAGTAAATTTGCAAATGACACAAAGGTTGAAGGTGTTGTGGATTGTATTGAGGGCTACTGCAGGCTGCAGCGTGACACAGACAGGATGCAGAGCTGGGCTGAGAAATGGCAGATGGAGTACAACCTGGATAAATGCAAAGTGATGTATTTTGGAAGGTCGAACTTGAATGCTGAATATAAGATTAAAGACAGGATTCTTGGCAGTGTGGAGGAACAGAGGGATCTGGGTATGAAAGTACATAGATCCCTCAAAGTTGCCACCCAAGTGGATAGGGTTGTTAAGAAAACATATGATGTTTTGGTTTTCATTAACATGGGGGTTGAGTTTAAGAGCCGTGAGGTTTTGCTACAGCTCTACAAGTCCCTGGTGAGACCACACTTGGAATACTGTGTCCAGTTCTGGTCGCCCTAATATCAGAAAGATACAGAGGCTTTGGAGAGGGTGCAAAGAAGGTTTACCATGATGCTGCCTGGACTGGAGGGCTTGCCTTATCAAGAAAGATTGAATAAGCTTGGACTTTTCTCTCTGGAGAGAAGGAGGAAGAGAGGAGACCTGATCGAGGTGTACAAGATAATGAGTGGATTAGAAAGAGTCAATAGCCAGAGACTTTTCCTCAGGGCAGGATTGACTGGTACGAGGAGTTATAGTTTGAAGGTATTAGGAGGAATATATAAAGGAGATGTCAGAGGTAGGTTCTTTACGCAGAGAGTTGTGAATGCATGGATTGCGATACCAGCTGTGGTGGTGGAAGCAGAGTCATTGGGGACATTTAAGCAACTGCTGGACATGCACATGGATTGCAGTGAGTTGAGGGGAGCGTAGGTTAAGTTACTATATTTCACATTAGGATTAAACCTCGGCACAACATCATAGGCCGAAGGGCCTGTTCTGTGTCTATGTTCTGGGTTCTAACCAAATGGAAGACTAAAATCTCCTGGATTCCTTCAACAACTAACTTCAATTTCTAGTCTGTAGTTACTGACTCAATGGAACAGTATTTTCTCTTTAAACTCATTAAAATCTTTTGTAACTTAGAACACCGATTCAAGTGATTCCATTCTCAGGTAAAAGCCTTGTTTTCTTTAATCTCTCCTCATGATTGAAACGTTTCATCATTGCGATTAATACGGTGATCCTATTCTGTATCTTTTGCATGGTTTTGTATCTTTCCTAAAATAAGTCATCAAAACTGGGCACAAAACATTGGATTGCACGGTGCCTGTAATTCAGATGTAATATTCTCACTGAAAGTTCCAATGTGGTAGACAGTGGGCATTTCTATCCTGTAGGCATGGATAAATAAATCAGGAAATTCATTTTAATTCTCGAATAAGGATCTTACACTAAGTGTAAGACCATTTTGTGAAACTGAACCCAGTTCATTACACGATAAACTTGCGTAGCAACTCATGGGAAAGCTGGAGGAGATATAAGATGACCCTTGCGTTCGCAGTTACCAAAGCTCTTTGAGAGAAATCAATTCAAGAGACCTCCATTTGAAAATCAAAAATGCACAATATGATCTTTTTACACTTCAAAATAACAATGTATTAGTGCATACTGCCAGATTTTAAATGGGAAATTTGCTTGGTAATACTCATAAATTATGAGGCCTTCTTGAATGGGAAATGTTTACAGTATGCAAGCCCCACTCCAGAGACTTGAATACAAAGTCCAGGCTGACACCTTGAGTGAGTGCTACACTTTTTGAGTTAGTAAATCAAGGCAAAATCTGCCCTCTCAGCTGTACTTAAGAAATGCATTGGGACTATTTGGAAAAGAGTGAGAAAGGTCGAGTGCTTTGGAAAACACTCATTCATCAAACAACATCATTAAACCAATCATTTGATTGCATTCTTCTATAGTTTGTATGACCAGGCACGTTGCTGGAGTGCTTAGGTTGCTAAGTTTCTGAAAAATAAGAATTTGATATTTATTTGCTTGATTCACCAATCCAAAGAAACTTTGAAGCTTTATGATGTTCCCTGGTGGTGAAAATTCTCTAATAGCCTCATTTTTCTGAGGATCCATTGTGATTCCTGTAGCCTGGATTCACATTAAGGCTAATGAGACCTGACAAAACTATTGAATATATACAGCAGACAGACTGCCCAGTATACTATTGAGACCATCAGAGAAAGAATGTTTAGACACCATTAAAGAGGTTGAAGATTACATATTAAACTATTTGCTGGTTAAGGAAGACAGCTGCAAAAGTTTTGGAACACAAGAAAGGAACGGAAAATATATCCAGAACATCTGTTCAGAAAGATGGCCAGACTGTGCACCTAATAGGCCCAAACCATGCTAGCACTTCAAGCAGTATTACTGCCTCACAATCATGAATGACTTGCTTGTCTTCAATGAGAAATTAGTAATATCAGGAGCTCTTAGACTTGAGATTTTTCAGAGAATTCATTAGATTCATTTGAGTAATACAAACTTGTGCAAGAGTGCAGTAGTCAGCATGGTGGCCAGTGCAAGATTTTGAAATGATTTTCCTTGTTTCACCGCTGTAAGCCAGCAGTCACCCTATGGTTATGCTTGGTTGTGGAAATTCACACTTCTTATGCGGTGTTAACCTTTCATTCCAAAGCACTTCCATGGCAATTCTAACTCTTTATTCATATTCTTCTTTGATGGATTAATGTATTATCATCCATGTTATATTTACTCTGTCAATGCCTTCCATTTATATTTGATATTATTCTTTGAAAAGCTTTTGGGGCAGATCGAAATGATAAAGTTCTGACAGATCTGATAAATGTGGTCAGACATCGACACCTTTATCCTGAGGTGGTTGCCAAAGTCCATGGTTCGCATCCAGTTTGGAGACAGGGTACACTTAGTTACTTTTGTGAGACTTCCGTCAACTGGAACCTATGAGAATCTAACATTCTACTGCTTTGTTTAATGGAGTTTAATTTATACAGATTCTTACTGAACCATTTGGTCTTGGTTCTGCAACATCATGTTGGCATAGTCACTGGTGAAAGTACTGCTCATCTCTCGAGATAATGTATTTTCTTTCAATTTACAAAGAATTTGTATACTAGCAGGTTGGTTTTGCATTACCCTTTACAGCAATGTCGTATTCTTTCTTTAACGCTAGACCCCTGTAACTTAAATGAGGACTGCTGAAATTTAATTGTTTTAAAGCTATTTAGCTGATTTGATAACCCTGAAATACTGACTCACATGTCAAGCTTTAACTCTGTGGAGGATCCATTAACATCCGATTTGTCACTTCAATATTTATTTTCAAAATGATTAATTCTTCTCAAAAAGGTTTTTAGATCTTGGGCACTGTTTCTGCCTCTTGAATCTGCTTTGGTTTTAAGGACTGTCCCTTTTATTTACTGTAATCTGGAATTATAACTAGCACACTTTTCTAAAATGTCCTAATTTTCCACAGGTCTGACATTGTGTTTTCGTTGCTAGATATTCCCATTTATGTAGCTTGTTTGCTCCATTTCTTATGCATTTCAAATAATGACTGGTATCCTTTCTCCCATTTTGAGTGGCTGTGTTTTTCATCTGCATTCTTCCTTGTGGCCTTTACACTGAATCATTTCACATGACGTTTTCTCATGGTCTCTCATTTTCTGTTTGAACAAATGCTTATTCTGTCTCTGAAGGCCCATTAGCCCAGCAATCTGCATTGCTTTCTCTCATGTCAAATTCTCTTTGGTCTTGTCATGTCTTTTACAAGCCAAATCTGAATCTCCATCCATGACATAGTCATGAATTAATTCTACTTTCAGTTTCTCATATGCATATAATTCTGCCAGCTGGTAAATGAACAAGTCATTTCTTTCATCTGGTCTCTTCTTTCTTCTATTAATCAAGCTCTACTATGAAATTACTGTGCACACCAAAATAAATACCAGTCATAATACTTTTTCATACCATATCACATTTTCACCAATGCCCTGTCTTGCTAATACATTATTTGCAATGGTGCCCACTACATATAGTAATGCACTGACCTGATCTCTTTAATCCTCTTGCTGTTCTATAGCTCACAAATCTTCTTTTCCAAAGCTCCTATTCCAAAGCCATCACTCAATCACTTAGATTGGCAGATTAGCCTCCATTTTTCACCTGAGCTTTGGAGTTGCTTCTTCATCTGTGACTGGGTTTATTCTCTGCTGCAGGTCAGTGCTTACTACATTTTGCTCTCCAGGTCTGTTTTCCAGCTTTTTTTCTATGCCTGCAATATCCCCTGACCTTCTGCACAGTTTTGAAATGTTTTCTCATTTTTTTCCTTAACCATTTTCTTCTTGACCTTGCTTCAGGTGATACATTCAATATTTGTGCTGTCATCATGTTTATTGTGTGTTTGGTCACTAAATCCTACTTAGTCTCCTAAAGTACTACTATTAGTTTCCATGGAAGTTTTTGCAAGAACACTTTTATACAGCTTGATATAGTTGTTATTCTCTCTGAAATGCCTCCACAGAGGCCAGTATCCTGTCACCAAGTCACCCTTTATTTACATGTGGGAAGTTCTTGACATTGATCCAGTTTCCCCAGAGCCAACTCTCAGAGAGAACAGGATGACTGACACTCTTGAATAGTTTTAGTATCTTGTGCCTCAGGAAAAGTTAGGCTCCTAACAATGTAGGTGGCAAGGTGGCTCAGAGGTTAGCACTATTGCCTCACAGCACCAGGACCCTGGGTTCGATTCCCGCCTCTGTGTGGAGTTTGCACATTCTCCCTGTGTCAGCATGGGTTTCCTCCAGGTGCTCCGGTTTCATCCCACAATCCAAAGATGTGCAGATCAGGTGAATTGGCCATACTAAATTGCCCACAGTGTTAGGTGCGTTAGTCAGCGGTAAATACAGGGTAGGGGAATGGGTTTGGGTGGGTTTCTCTTCGGAGGGGTGGTGTCGACTTGTTGGGCTGAAGGGCCTGTTTCCACACTGTAGAGAATCTAATCTAAGAAAACTGATAACGTTTCGGGCCCACACAATTTCAGGAGAATTACTCATTGCTTCTCCTCTGTCCCAATGTCATTTGCCTGGAAAAAGTAATGCATTCTTTCCATCTACTGGGCCTAGTCTTTGATGGCAGGATTGAATGCGTTAAGCTTCCCAAAAAAATACGTTATACCAGAAGTGATTACCTCAACTCCAGGATGACTGTTGCGAACAAATCCCTTCAGGAATTTGCTTTTCTCTCATTGCCATTGAAATAATTCCACAGAGGATGGTATCCCATCATCATGTCTTCCTTTACTTATACAAGGAATGTCTTTGACATTGATCCAATTTTCAGAGCAAACAGAACCTCTGAACACTCCTGTCCTTTTTTGTTAGCCAAGCTCCCTGATTGGACCAGATTAACAGCCCTAATTAGGGAACTCATAATCTCGGAGGTCCACTTGGCTGACCTCATTCCCATCACTTCACTGTCAGGTCCCTGGTACACTTTCTGCTCCCTTCCAATTGCCTTTGTATAACTGGGTTGTACTTACAAGATCATTATATCGTTGTATGTCGCCATTATCCATATTGCTACTGCTAATCCCATTACTTCCCAAAGAGATTCTCCACGTGAACCACTGCCGGTTCCAGCCTAACATCTTAGTTAGTTTAAGGAGACTTCAGCAAGTGCCTTTCAAGCATGAATTATCCAAAGAATGTTAACCAAAGTTGGAATACTGAGACAAACAGAAGAAACAGCTATGCTTGCCTACGGAGATCAGTTTCATCCATCTATTTGTTTTTCAATCTAATACTGGTAAAACCATTTGTAGGAGAGTGCTACCCTGAGTTATGCATCCCTCTACTTCTATGATTTGTTCATCTAATCAGTGTTCTCACTGTTACCAGTTGTATGCCTTATAGCTTATGTAGCATTTCTAAAGAGTTGATTGTTAATCATCTATGACTTTGACTCCCATCCCCCTTCTGGGTAAATTATGACTCCTAGATCAAAATCATCCACTCTGAAGTCACTGGTTCTTTTTTTAAATAATTGACTGCATTTTTATGTTAAGAAACATTTTTCAGAATAACATTGCTTCAAGCATAAATCATGTGTTGTACTTCATTTGGAAATACTTGTCATAATTTTGGGCGGCACGGTGGCACAGTGGTTAGCACTGCTGTCTCACAGCACCTGAGACCCGGGTTCAATTCCTGACTCAGCGACTGACTGTGTGGAGTTTGCACGTTCTCCCCGTGTCTGCGTGGGTTTCCTCCGGGTGCTCCGGTTTCCTCCCACAGTCCAAAGATGTGCGGGTTAGGTGAATTGGCCATACTAAATTGCCCGTAGTGTTAGGTAAGCGGTAAATGTAGGGGTATGGGTGGGTTGCGCTTCGGCGGGTCGGTGTGGACTTGTTGGGCCGGAGGGCCTGTTTCCACACTGTAGGGAATCTAATCTAATTGTGCAAAGGGAGTTTTACATTGCATCAAAGTTGTGTTTTAGTTGGCTTGGGGAAGATGCTAAAAAAAGATTTGGCAATATTTCTCACAGCCTTAGCACCTAAACTCTCCAGGCAAAGGTTAGTCTAGAAGATGTGGTTGTCCTGCTTCAAATATTTCTGTGGGACTTGACCACAACCCTAATACATTTTAGGAAGAACCAGAGCTGCGTGCAGAAAAAAAAAGGATAAACTCTATAATTTAATTGAGACTGTTAAAATTCTCAATAAAAATATTGGGCTAAGTGCAGCATCACATCAATCCCAATTATTGGTCTCCAAATTTAACAGGTAAAACCACCTACAGAATCATAGAAATGTTATTATTACGGATCTTACTAAATTTAAGGGGCACAGCATTAAATGTTTTTAATTACAAAGGTGCAATTTCACGAAACGACTGGGCAAATTTTGGAACAGTGTAACATTTTGTTAACCAGATAATACTGTCATTCCCGAGGACCAGATTCCCGCATAGCTTTCACCCAGGTAGGACTGGAATTGTATCATTTCTGAAAGTTATCCTGCACATATTGCATGAATTTCTTCCCTTCTGTGCCCCCACTCTCTACGTCTTACCCAGTCTACCCTGGGTAACTGAACTCACCAACTATCACAACTCTACTTTTTTTGTTGAAATTGTTGCTTCTACCTCTTTCACACTATTTGAAAGTGTGCAATAAATACTCAACAAAGTCACTGCTCCCTTCCTTTTTCTCACTTCCAAACATACAGATTCTAATTCAGGAACTGCATCTCTTTCAAGGGCAATAATACTATCTTTGACCAAGACTATTACACGTCCTCTCTGTTTCTATTAAAAGCCTAACAACCTGGGAAGTTAAGTATCCAATCCTATTCTGGTTTGAGCCACATCTCTGTCAATGCTATTATGCCATATACTCCAGAGCAATTTCAGCTACCTGTTCTCCAATTTTGTTCATGATACTCTGCACAATTTAATCCTGCCCTTAGCTCTTTCTTAAAAACTGGAAAGAACTGCAAATATTGTAAATTAGAAACAAAATCAGAAGTTGCTGGAAAAGCTCTGAACAGCTTTCTACTTTCCCAAAAGTGACCTCCAGTATCCCAAAAATCTAAACCCTTCCCTTCTACACTAACTCTCAAGCCATGACTTAGCTTCCTGATATGCTTTTGCTAAAAGGGTGCTCCTTGTATTCTTGTGATTACTACACTCTTAGTGCTGTTTTTCAACCTACTCCCTAACTCCTGAAACTGATCGTGCAAGTCCCCTGTGCTATCCATCCTTTTGTCGTTAGTACCCACATGAACCAGAACCACTGGTCATTCTCCCTGCCTTTTCAGAAGTTTATCCAGCTGTTCTGTACAGAACTCACAATCTCACCTGCTTTCCTAAACTGTCTATCTCTTGACCTATTGAGTCACCCACTACTACTACCTTTCTAATCTGCCAAGCAGCCTCTCTCTTTTCTCAGAGTTGCCTTGGGCACCATCGTGCTCTGGTTTTTCCTCAAGACATTCGCCCCCGGTTCATTCATGTTGCTCACTAAACTGGCATCTAAATTTCCTACCATAAAACAGCTCCAAGGTGTACTGAGTTTCCGATACTTACTGTCTCCTTTCCTTTTGGCGAATGGTCACCCATGCATCTGCCGTTTCTGTACTCCTCCTTGTCTACCTATCACACAAATGCTCCCTCCCTCTGTTCCAATTATTCCAGAATCCTCTCTCCTTGTACGGAGTGCAGTGAGGAGAGTTGCTGCTCCAAATCAGCCACATGTTGCTCAAGGGCTGCTATCCTTTAGTACTTCATATCTTGTGGATTGAAAATCTCACACATTTTACAAGAAACACACATCACAAGGTTTCCCAGAGACCATGCCACCTTTACTGGTCATTACTACCAGAAAACCTTCTTTACCCTGCAACTATAGTCCATCTAGACTGAACTGAAACTCAATGTGACAATTGACAATTAAGAACGCGCACTTTTCGCTATCTGCATGGCTTCTGGAGGTAATACATAATGGCATGGCGATCAACATGCATACTGCAAGAGAACATGGGCAGGAAGTGAGATCAACTATCCAAAATTCCGTGGTCAAGCAGTCAATCATGATCTGTTGGATACCATGATTTTAGGTTGATGGTACAAAGAAATACAGATGGTACGTGTTATCATAGAAGGCCTTTAATGATTACAATGTGGCCCAAAACATTTTGCAGCCAACGAAGTGCTTTGGAAGTGGACCCACATTGTAATGTTAGAAATCCATCAGCCAATTTGTCACACAGCAAATTCCCATAAACAGAAACAGGATACTAACCAGGTAACTTACTTTAGAATGATGATGGAAGGGAAAATATTAGTCAGAACACAGGAGTAATTTTCTAATTATTCATTGAAATTGAACCATGGGCCTTTTAATATGATCGCTCTCAATCAAACCTGATAATGTTTAAAGATGATATGAACTTCCCAATGATGAGAGAACGAATTGCTTAGTGGAATTCCATGATTTAAACTTGTAACAAATAAAGTAAAACCAACATCAGCTATATGTTACTTAGATAACTGATGCACTTGCTACAGAATACGTACTCCCCATCAACTACACAATGCCACCAAGAGCCCTACACCACCTTATAATTTGGACTGCAGGTTTAGCAGAGATGTGGTCTTGAATTTAAAGTCTCAAACTTCCCCTAGTTTCAACAGGACCTCCTCTCTGCCCCACCCTGATGAACTTCCTTTTAAAGTGAAGCCAGCTTCACTCAAACTTCTAAGCACATTTAAATGGATTTCTAGTAGCAAGATTCTAGAGACTTCTTTATGTTTTAAATCTTTATTAGCCTCATATCTACAAACAGGCAGCCAATCCTCACTGGTACTGTGCTTGTTGGTTAACAAGGAAACAAAACACACCCTTTTCCTCTGTTTGGCTTCTGTTTTCGCTAATCTTTCTCTAAATCTCTCTGCCTGACCTCGTCTGAGTCTGAGATCTGTGTGCAGTAAGATCAGCTGTCTTTTTCATTGTGACCAGGTGTTAAAATTACATCTTACTTCCAATAGGTTTTGATCTGGATCTTTGCCCCATGACTAAGAATGGGCTAAGAGGCCTCTTGTGCTATATTACTCTGATTCATAATCATGGATTTGCTTCCAGGCAGACTTTGTAAAAGGTCACATCCCCTGTTCCAGGAGGTTCTGCCTTATTTTAAATTAAAACAGACAGTTTAAAAAATGACTCTCTTATAAAATCTTGCCTTTGTAACACAGGGTCTTGGTTTAATACCTTGTCTAAAAGACAGAACATGTAACAGTGTCATATTCTCTCCACACATTGCTGGAGAGCAGGTCGAGATTGTTCTGTTTAAGGAGTGGAAGTCGAACATTGTTGAATGAAGCATTTTCCTGCTAACATTTTACACTAACCACTGTTCTCTTTTTTTAAAATTCATTCACAGGACATGACACATTAGATAAAGTTTGCATTATTCTGGATCAGTGGTGCTGGAAGAGCTCAGCAGTTCAGGCAGCATCCAACGAGCAGTGAAATCATTAGTCGGCTCCAAATTATCTTTGAAAAAGTGGTGGTGAACTGCCTTCTTGAACCATTTTAGACCGTTTAATGAAAGAGCATCCATAGTTCTACAGGAGCGTAGTTAATACATTTCCAAATCAGGATGCTAAGAAATTTGGAGTTAGTGGCATATACATGCACCCTGCTACCCTTGTACACTTTGGCGGTAAACGATGTGTCCATTATGTTATTAAGCTATCTGCATGTGCAGTCACAAAACAACCTGGAATGGACAATGTATTCTTTGTTTCATAAGAATGTCATATATTCACAGCCAGATAAAGTATTAATAAAAGTGAACATTGAGAAAATTTGATGCACACAATGATACAATTTGAAAGAATTATTTTACTGCATATTTTAGATGACATATATTGCAAACACATTGCATTGATACTGGAGAGCATGGAGATGATTCCATCATTCTCCTTACTTATGCCGTGTTAGCGCCAAAAAGGCTTTGGAAATCAAGTGAGTTACTTGCTGCAGAATTCCCAGCCTCTGGTTTGCCCCTGTAGCCGCAGTATTTATATGGTTGTTCCACTTAAGTTTCCAATCATTAGTAACCTCCAGAGTACTGATGATGATGGGAAATGCTACTGAATGTCAATAGAATTTGGCCAGGTTTTATTGAATGTGAGCAATTATTGCTTCATTATCTGAGGAACTAAAAACAAAATGGAACACCATGCAATCGTCAGCACACAGCACTGCTGCTGGCCTTATGGTGAAGTGAATGGCAATGTTGAAGGAGCTGAAAATGACTGATCCTTGGATACTGCCCTCAGGAATGATGCCCATGAGATAAATGACCTACAACAAACACAGTTACCTTCTTCTGTACAAGTGGGATTTATAGTGGAACCTGTTTAAAACAACTGAATTTGTTTACATATGTTTACTGCCTTTGACAAGATAGTTCATTGTATTGAAATAATTTGACAGGCTTCTGAAAGATGTGAAAATACTGAAATTCAGGAACTTCAATGTTAGCGAAATGTGTTAACATATCTCAAAACCGACATACGTGAATTGTAAAGATCCAAACACAGATGGAGTTCCCTATAAGAAACTAAACAGATGGACATCGTCAGAAGATTTCAGTTCAGTCCGAAGATATTCTGATCAGTCAGAACGGGTAAAGATTTACTCTTTGTAACATGATGCGAGCTACAGTGGGATTTAGAGATCTCTTTCACCTTTTGGCTCTAATAGATAGGTGGTGGGTGAATTCCAGTTGTCCATTCATAGATTCTCTGCTATGCAGAAAGAGGCCTTTTGGCCCATTGAGTCTGCACCGACCCAAACCCATCTTCCCACTCCGTCCTCATAACCCTGCAATTCCCATGGATAATACACTTAGCCTGCACATTCCTGGGACACTACAGAACAATTTAGCATGGCCAATCCACCTAACCCTGCACATGTTGGGATTGTGGGAAGAAACATGAGCATCCAGCAGAAACCCACACAGATACTGGGAGAATGTGCAAACTCCCCACAGTCATGCAGGGGTGGAATTGAACCCAGGTGCCTGGCACTGTGAGGCAGCATAGCTAATCACTTAGCCATTGTATAATTCCATTAACTCAAAGTAAATTGTTCTGGTGGGAAACGATACTTTAAGCTCAGTGGCTGTCACTTCAGATATTGGAGTGAAGAATGCTTTAACGTTGCATGTTCATTTAGTAATGTTTGTGAAATTGCAGATGTTAAAGGCTGAACAATGATGTGTAACTAAGAAGGGTTTGCATCAGGATGCCTCTCAGACTGATAATGGCTGTGACTGAAATCACTGTGTAGCTCTCAGATTCCTGATCATGAAGGAAACTGTAGAAGTTAACTTTCCTTAGCACTATGCAATGTTATCACCCTGTCTGAAAAAGTGTGACAGTTTCCCCAATACCAATAAGAACAGGCAATCTTGTCACTTCTGAAAACTAAAATAGCAGATGATGTAGAGTTCAAATAGTTGTTCACAGTAACTTTAAATGTATAACAGGAAAGGCAAAAAAAAGCCAAACAATAAAGATGCACTTGCCTTTGCCACTAAACAGAGGCTGCTTACCTTTGTAACAAAACAAACTGTGTTCAAGGAATAAGTGTTTATCCAACTTATGTCTCTTGGGAACACATTTCAATAAAAAGCTGACTTTTTATTTATGAACTGGAGATATGAAATAAAATCAAAAAATGTAAGAAAATT
Source organism: Hemiscyllium ocellatum (assembly GCF_020745735.1). Lineage (NCBI taxonomy): Eukaryota > Metazoa > Chordata > Chondrichthyes > Orectolobiformes > Hemiscylliidae > Hemiscyllium > Hemiscyllium ocellatum. The sequence goes on along the minus strand of NC_083411.1, from coordinate 97,020,594 downwards.
GATCCTGGGACACGAAATGTTAACTCTGTTTCTCTCTGCACAGGTGCTTCCAGACATGCTGAGCTTTTACAATGCTTTGTGTTGCTAAATCACTCAGGTTTTGTAGTGCTTGGAGGAGCTGCATCACTCTATCATTGTGAAAGTGATGTTTTCCTCAGTCAATTGCTCTCATTGTTCTCACCCTCTTTGGAAATCCGTTACTGCTCTCTCAGCTCCTCAGTTTAATTAATAGTCCCAGTGGCACAGAGTGCAGCATGTCAAGATTTTATGGCACATTTTTTTCTACAAGGCAAGCCCCAGACCGATCCAAGGATCAGAACCTCAGCTTGAAGAACCCTATCATCTATTGTGTAATGGCCCTGGTGGGCTCCATTATGACTGACTTCAGCCTCGATTAATGTCTTCTGTAAAAAAGTCATCAACTATAGTAGAGAGGGTAGCTCTTACCTCCCAAAAGTTATCTATATATGGCATTTAGCCTTTGCAATATCACAGGAACTTGAGTATTATCAAAATATAGACATCACTACAGGATAATTCCTGGGATACGTGGTGCAATGTCTAAGATGTGACAGTGATGATCACAGATGGGGTTGACATTGATCAAGTGGAACCCTTATTTGTTAATTAATTCAGTTTATTATAATATGGGTGTTCTCAATGTGGTGTGTGTAAATTTATAGTGCCCTGAACCTGGGGAAAATCAGCAATATTGGAAAATCCCACTGTCCAAGCCAAAGTACTGACATTGTTGTGGAGAAAAGAGTTGAAGTGTGTAATCTTGCACAAATTACATTTACAATATCCCTAATTTGTGGTTGAGGAAAAGGATATCCCATACAGGTCCACAGTAGATTCTTAGGAGGAGCTATTGGCATAAAAATTAAGGGGTGCCCGTTACCTTGATGACCACTGAGATAGGATGGCCACTGGTACCTTCAAAGCACACAAATGACATGGCCCATAGTGGTGATTCAGGAGATCCTCAATCTGCACCTGCATCAAGGTTCACCATGGAGGAAATATCAGCATGGACAGATCACTCTGGACCTTCGAAATCGCTTTGGCATCCTGAGGGGAGCTTCCATTTTGGTTTCTCTGTCTGGATGTTGGGCGGCAGCAAGTGGAGGTTGATTTTAACCTGAGTTTGATTATGCTTTGTGTCTCCTCAATGCATCTGCTCTGCCTTTGTATGACTGCAACAGTGAGAGTAGCACTGCCTGATGCTGGATCCATTTGGGATGGGTGCATTGGATCTCCAAGGGGAGTATCGGAAACAGAACAGCTTCTCAATGTTATGATTCCTGAACAGTTTTACCAAACAAAAATGAGACTACAATACAGGAGGATATGGAAGCCTCTCAGAAAAACAATAAAATGCTATTCCATTGAACTCTGAGAAATTACAAGTTTGCAGGTAGGTGAAGCGTAAGCCATTACACACACACTCTGGGCTATCATAATTGTGGTAGGAACATTCCCTCCTTGGAGGATCTTCCCATCTGTGTCAGCCAAGAAATGCAGCATTGAATACAACGGCCCAACATCCAATAAGAAAAGACAATCTTGTCACTTCTAAAAATTGAAACAGCAGATGATGTAGGGTTCAAATAGTTGTTCACAGTAACTTTAATTGTACAATAGGAAAGGCAAAAAAAAGCCACACAATAAAGATGTATTTGCCTTTGCCACTAAACAGAGGCATTTTGTCCTTGTTCTTGACTGGAAGAGTCAAGCAGCTCTAAGCCCTTGTACAGCGATTAGAACTTTGGAATGCTTTGGAGAACTGACAGCTGCTGGTAACACTTATGAGTTTGCCTGTAACCACTTCTGCTTTACTAGAGATTACTAGAATTAATTTGTTGTGATCAATTATGTTGCCATGATTAATTGTGACCAAGATTTTATCATGTACATTGTTGGAGATGCATGTGTAGAGTCATTTGATGCCAAATTTGTGTCTTCATCGAATCCATAGATGCCTGATTAATGTAATTAGCCCTTGAAGGGCCTCACATCAAACAGATGTGTGCCCCTGGCACACAATGAAAGCAAAACAGACTTACTCTGCCTGTTGAGAATGTGTGGCAGCAAACATGTACCTCACTGGACAATGTGATTTGATGACTGTCCCAGAGTGTCCCAGGCTCTGCCTGAAAGTCAGGAATCACCCCTTCCCATTTCCTTTATGCATCTTTTGGTGTTGTTCTCCCTATCAGCCCCACAGCTTTGTGGCTCCTCCCTTCCCATCCAATGTTTTTTTTTGATAATCAATATGCCCTATTTCCCTCCATCTTTCTGCTGTACCCTGTGCCCCCCACGCATTATTGGATCTCACTCTTAAATTTAGAGTTGTCCATTAATTTCCATGATCTCTTCTATGTACCACCATAATGGCTTCAATCCCACACTTGAATTTCTCACATGCCCAACTTACTGGCGCCTGATAACCCCTTGACACTTACAACCAAACCTCCTGACTGATGATGGCCCACTCTTCTGGACTTGTGAAGCATTGCACAGCCCCAGATTGATGTCCCTGCAGCTTCCTGACTGACATTCCGGTAAGCTGTTCTGAAGAAGGGTCACTGGACCTGAAACCTTGACTCTGCGTTCTCTTCCCAATGCTGCAAGACCTGCTGAGTTTCTCTGTTTTGTTTCAGATTTCCAGCATCTGCAGTTCTTTGGCATTTTTTCTCCTATAATTCCTGGACTGGTTGAACTTGAGATGAAGGACTCACTATGGCCAATTGTCAGAGTGGATAGGCACAGGTCCCTGGACCCTGAGCATTCTAATTACCGGTCAACTACTTGGACTGAAATTGAATGACAACTCAATTTGGCACCACTCCTTGACTGATCACACTCCCACTTGCTCTACTGAGGAGTACTTCCCTCACACGGGCATTTGGAGAAGCACATGCAGGATGTTCACAGTATCTTGTCACACACTCTAGGTATAACATGGAAGTAGCACATGACATACAGCAACACGTATAACCCCTTAATTGTTCAGTGCTGGCAACCATGACAAGCTGCCAGTTTGCTGCCTGCATATTTGGACTGTTCAATTAAGTGAAACGTTAGCGAGTACTAAAAAATTATGCTAAGAGCCCTGAGATATACCCTGCACAGATGCATGAGGCAGGTGTCCCTACATGCGGATAAACCTAGTAAAACCATTGCAATATAAAATAGTAGTGAGCTGCTGGGGATTTGATCTAATTTTGAAAGTACATTTTTTTCTCCATTTTGCTTTCATCTTTATCATATCCCAACAAATAAGTAGGAAAGGTGTGATGTAAAAAGCGTTTAACATTTGCATAAACTTCTTTAGGGACAAGAGCAGTTGTGACTATAGAGTTGTGTTGATACTTCAAACGTTTTCAAGTGTGCTTCCTTAGTCCGTGAGCCTAGTTTATTGACTTGAACAACCATTTCTGGAAGGATATGAGTCATTAATGCTCTCAATTTAAAAGGACATCTGGTGCCTAGTTATGCCATCTCTTAATAGTTGATGTGTAAATAATAAGCTGTGAAGGCTAAAATTGTATTTAAACTTGGTACCAGCAAAACCTTCCAACTTACCTATGTCAGATAACATACCATAGACTGGAATTTAATATCTCCCCCAAAGCTGGGTGGGAAGCGGGAGAAGTATGTGCATCATAGATTTGAGAAGGATGGTGGTGCTGGAAAATGGTAACCCCATTTCCTTCCAAATAAGTCAGGTATAGACAAGTACAAGTATGTCCTTACACTCGGAGGCTACTGGGGAACTTGGATGTCATCCTACTGTCACCACTTCCAAACCAACAATGGGAGGGATATTTCTCACATGGGAATGCAGTCCCCCCCCCAAAAAAAAACTGGCAGCTTCGCTTTAGGATTGGGAATTCATGCACACAGATGAAATGCTTTAGAACTGGGGAAATGGTGAGAAAATACTGTCCTTAAGATCCTAGCAATATAGTCCTGGAGATGCTTATACAAACCATCACTTGATGTAATGCAAGAATAATTGCTATCCTCCTGATAGAGGTATAGAAGGTCTCCACTTCAGCATTAGACTCTCTGCCCATGCAAGTTGATGGGATGGTGGAGTCCTCAGCAACTTGCACTCATCTGGGCAGTGCTTGTCTGATGAGATCCATAATTCTGGCCTGTGGAGATTTTGCTGAAACAGGAACTAAAAAGGAAAGCTTTTCAAAGTTCCTTTCTTACCTAGATGCTGTGCTCTGATCTGAAACAAAGAAATCCAAGTAGCAACCAATGCATTTGTCAATCAAACAGCTTACACTGTGTGCAGTGCAGCAATTGCTCTTGGGGTAAAAAATGAGGTCTGCAGATGCTGGAGATCACAGCTGAAAAGGTGTTGCTGGTTAAAGCACAGCAGGTTAGGCAGCATCCAAGGAATAGGAAATTCGACGTTTCGGGCATAAGCCCTTCATCAGGAATGAGGAGAGTGTGCCAAGCAGGTTAAGATAAAAGGTAGGGAGGAGGGACTTGGGGGAGGGGCGATGGAGATGTGATAGGTGGAAGGAGGTCAAGGTGAGGGTGATAGGCCGGAGTGGGGTGGGGGCGGAGAGGTCAGGAAGAGGATTGCAGGTTAGGAGGGCGGTGCTGAGTTGAGGGAACCGACTGAGACAAGGTGGAGGGAGGGGAAATGAGGAAACTGGAGTTTCTCCTCCCCCTACCTTGTCTCAGTCGGTTCCCTCAACTCAGCACCACCCTCCTAACCTGCAATCTTCTTCCTGACCTCTCCGCCCCCACCCCACTCCGGCCTATCACCCTCACCTTGACCTCCTTCCACCTATCACATCTCCATCGCCCCTCCCCCAAGTCCCTCCTCCCTACCTTTTATCTTAGCCTGCTGGACACACTCTCCTCATTCCTGATGAAGGGCTTATGCCCGAAACGTCGAATTTCCTATTCCTTGGATGCTGCCTAACCTGCTGTGCTTTAACCAGCAACACATTTTCAGCAATTGCTCTTGGCAAGGTAATTGAGGTTAGGGTTAGGGTTCGCTGGTCCATTCAGCTCTAAAGGTGAAAAATCATGCCTGTGCTGCCTGTATGTTATAAGCCAGGTATTTCACAAACACAAACCCAAGGTGGTCACAAGGTATTGAGACACTAAAGAGCTGGGATGATGCTCACAGCATGTATCATGGGCATGTAGGTGAGTAAACAATTAAAATATTTCACTATTTGCAATAAGGCTTACCTTGAACAGCACTCATCTTAACAAGACAATGTGTTGGTTCTGGTTTGGAATTATTACTTGTGTTGAAGAACTGGGTACACAGCTCTGGCATGGATCAATCTGTCACGGAGTATATCTGAGCTCTGCACAGTGGCACACTGGGTCTTGACAAAGATGGAGCTTGTCTTGGAGCGGAGAACATTTTCCTGTTTGATTGCAGTTCCACCTATTGGGGAAAAGGGCATATCAGTTTTTTTTTGCCTCAGAAGTCTGAAAATTAACAGACTGAAGTATTGTGAACGTACAGACTGCATGCACCCATACAGCTCTCTACCCGCACTATTTATTGATATTGCATGGCTCTCGCTCAGCAGTGATGATCTGGATGGCTCTGGTCATGCAAGACCAATGGCTCAGCTAATCTGAGGAGGCTGTGTGGCAACAATCCAGCGAATAAGAAACTTTGCTATTCTCTTCTACCCAGGATACTGCACACTGATTTGAAACAACTATCACTGTATAAATGTGTTGCATTGTACCCATCTCCCAGAGGGGCAAGTAAGGCATTGCAGCTCCCCCTTGCTGCCCTGGAAGGGATGGATTATGCTTGTGATCTCTTGCATTTCACACTTCGGGGCCTCCACCTTCTGTTTGAGAACTTTCTCCTCTACCTCCAACTGCTTGAGGCCTGGTTTCCTTTCCTGACACTCCAGTTCAGCCACCTTCATGGTGAGGGCATTCAATTCACTCCCATCTAGAAACTGCTCTTTGGATTGTGGGCATTCTTCTGCTTTTCCTGAACCACATGGAGTTGTGGAAAACAGATGCTTTGCTGAAAAGGCTAACAATCTTATGAAGTGACAGGAACTACAGGAAGAAATCCACTTTCAAATATAGTTCTTAAGAAAGCAAACATACCAGGGGTGCATTTTAAAATTCAGATTCAGATAATTTGACAGGGAAAATCCCACCCTGCCTCAATAGGTGTTACTTCCTGTGACTCACTAACTACATCTTCAAGAAGCTCACACATTCAAATGCAAGAGAAATAGGGGGCTGCATGATCCAGCAATACCGACAAAGCTTCCAGGTCTATAATGATAGGAAAGGGTGAAATGTGAGAATACTGACTATGTCGACACTTCACCCAAAGCTTGCCGTACAAGATACTGTTGTAGATGATCATTTCCAATTGGTTTGACCTCATAAATGACAATGGACTGCAAATCCAGGTGTATTCCACAATACCTTTCAGGTGGTGCACATTGCACAAGTTAACTTGCCAAGTTTCTAAACAGGCACATGTGGCTGTTAAAAAATCACAAGGACCATTAAGTTTTATACTTCAGGCTACACTGGAACCATCAGCAACATAAATCATAGATAAGTTAACAAGGGCAGTGCCAAACAGTGGAACTCAATACCAACATCAGTTAATACTTTCAGTACAGGGGAGAAAATTGGAAAACAAAATGCAATCATTTTTATTTTGGTTTATAAATTTCCTTTAACATTCCTTTTTGTTAGTTAGAGGTGGTGGCTAATAATGTTTGTAAATCAATTCTCACACATTCTTAGGTATGCAAACATTAAATGATAGAGCAATAGGGTGGTTGCAGACATAACTGTCATGACCTACTTGAGAAAATATGCTGACATTTGAGCCCCACTATTCCTGGAATCATTACAAAATGACAGGTAGTGACATCACACTTACTGATGCTTTTCACAATAAACGCAGCCAACCCACTTAACTCCAAAGATTTCAGGTACAATGTGAGATTTTTGCAAAAGTAACACTTGCCTTTATGGAGAGAATATCTAAAAACCCAGTATACAAAATGGGAGTGGGGATGGGCCAGTGAGGAGGACAAATCACCAGCGAACACACATGGCTAAAGCTAAAGTTATTAAGCAAAATCCACAAAAGAAATTTCATAGCGCCAATTCTTGTGTTTGTGACAGGAATTTAAATTTCTCTCATTTAATTTGATTTATTATAGTCATATGTACCTAAGTATGGTGAAAAACTTGACGAGAATTTAAATTTCTCTGAGATATTGGCTTCACTTGAGGGCTTCAGTAGACAATAATTCCAATCAAAAGATGGAGTACCAATTTCATGTAGCTCACTGGAGAGAATCAGAGATTGACATGCGCTCCACAAATTTCTTCAGTGAGAAAGGTTGCTTATGAACAATGAGGGAAAAGTTACAAATACTCCAGCAACTCTAGAGAGCAGTCTGACTGCATTCATTGACATAAATAATTAACATCTTTACTGTATTAGCCCATCAAGAGCCTTTCCTTCTTCACTGAAAAAACATATGAATTGCATTTGACGGCTGTGAAACCTCTAGTTAATTAAGAATTGAGACCTAAACTTTCCTTCTTATTGTGCCTAGATACACATGTAATTTGTCTTAAAATAATTGGCTTAAAAAATGACAACTTTACACTTAAATTAAATGTGAATAGCTACGCTATTTATATGTCTACTCAATGTTTAGTATTTACCTACCAAACCTTCTGTTCAAGTGAACCTCTAACCATTAAACAGCCCTCGCCTCCAACTCTCAACTGTTAGAATTCTTCAATGTCACTTATTCAGAGATCTCAATATTCTGTCCAGCGTTTCAAATGTAGCAAACATCATTTTCTGGTCTTTGGTTTGCAATTATTTTGATGTTCAAAATAAAATTTCTTACTGAGACATGTTGTATGGGACCTGTTCTGTGGCTCACAATACTGTATGAGCTGCTGCTGTTACCACTATCCTCTTTAAATGTCAGGAATTACATTGCCTGTTCTGATTTAGTGTAGGACAGGAAAGCCACTTCATGGTCTAATTGGAAGAACATCCCTTGTAGTTAACAAGAGATAGTATACTGCATGTTAACAACTAATGACAGATACGTTAATATGATAGACATTGTCTCAGTGTTGTTAAGAAAGATCAGATGTCTGATGTCACTCCTTTGAGATCCTAAGGTGTTTTAGAAGATTATAGTTCATAGAATCCGTACAGTGTGGAAACAGTCCATTTGGCCCAGCAAGTCCATATCAATCCTCCAAAGGATACCCCACCTAAACCCATTTCCCTACACCATTACTCTATGTTTCCCAAGGCTAATGCACCTAACCGACACATCCCTGAAGACTATAGGCAATTTAGCATGGCCAGTTCACCTAACCTGCACACCTTTGGACTGTGGGAGGATACCAGTGCACCCAGAGGAAATCCATGCAAACACAGGGAGAATGTGCAAAGTCCACACAGACAGTCACCCAAGGCGTGATTTGAACCCGTGTCCCTGGTGCTGTGAGGCAGTTGTACTGCCCCTGTTCTGCCCACCAGATCCACATGATATCACCATAGTAGGTGATACGTTTGGCATACTTCAGTGTTACATCTTTCAGACGAATGTACATCATCTCCCAAGAAGCATGTTTTTCCATTATTACTGTTATATATTTATGTATATACCATATATACTCATATATAGGTGAGTTTTGAAGGCCTTTTTTTTTAAAGCTGAAATTAGGGGATCAACTTATACATGAGTATTGTTTTCGAGGGGATGAGAATCATGCTTGGCATCAGTCAAAAAATGGACAAACAAGAGCCAGATCTTTATATAAAATAATAAACAATGAAAGGAAAAAGACTTATGGCCATTATTGAACTTAGGGGAGTTTTACAATAGCTTCAGAGCACAACTGTATGCGACATCTACTTCTAAGAAACTGAGGCAAAAGCAGAAAGACAGGGTCTAGTGCTGCCATAAGATATTGTAGATATGTGTATGCACAGGTCAAATATATGTATGTAAATATTACATAAATAAATGTGAACGGTTTTATATATAGTTATTAACATTCAATTTAATGATTTGAAAATCACATTGCACAATACGTGATGATGCAAGTTGGATCACTTACTTCTTATTGCAACCCCTTGATTCTTCTTCTATCAAAATCTATATGTAGCTCGTATTTGATCTTATTTTTCTGAAATTGTATCCACATTCTGCACATTTTCTGAAAGTGACTTGTTATAGAACATAGAACATAGAACAGTACAGCACAGAACAGGCCCTTCAGCCCACGATGTTGTGCCGACCACTGATCCTCATATATGCACCCTCAAATTTCTGTGACCATATGCATGTCCAGGAGTTTCTTAAATGTCCCCAGTGACCCTGCTTCCACAACTGCTGCTGGCAATGCATTCCATGCTCTCACAACTCTCTGTGTAAAGAACCCACCTCTGACATCCCCTCTATACTTTCCTCCAACCAGCTTAAAACTATGACCCCTCCTGTTAGTCATTTCTGCCCTGGGAAATAGTCTCTGACTATCAACTCTATCTATGCCTCTCATTATCTTGTATACCTCAATTAGGTCCCCTCTCCTCCTCCTTTTCTCCAATGAAAAAAGACTGAGCTCAGTCAACCTCTCCTCATAAGATAAGCCTCCAGTCCAGGCAGCATCCTGGTAAACCTCCTCTGAACCCTCTCCAAAGCATCCACATCTTTCTGATAATAGGGCGACCAGAACTGGATGCAGTATTCCAAGTGCGGTCTAACCAAAGTTTTATCGAGCTGCAACAAGATCTCATGACCCTTAAACTCAATCCCCCTATTAATGAAAGCCAAAACACCATATGCTTTCTTAACAACCCTGTCCACATGGGTGGTCATTTTAAGGGATCTATGTACCTGCACACCAAGATCCCTCTGTTCCTCCACACTGCCAAGAATCCTATCTTTAATCCTGTACTCAGCTTTCAAATTCGACCTTCCAAAATGCATCACCTCGCATTTATCTAGGTTGAACTCCATCTGCCACCTCTCAGCCCATCTCTGCATCCTGTCAATGTCCCGCTGCAGCCTACAACAGCCCTCTATACTGTCAATGACACCTCTAACCTTTGTGTCATCTGCAAACTTGCCAACCCATCCTTCAATCCACTCATCCAAGTCATTAATAAAAATTACAAACAGTAGAGGCCCAAGGACAGAGCCCTGTGGAACACCACTCACAACTGACTTCCAGGCAGAATATTTTCCTTCTACTGCCACTCACTGTCTTCTGTTGGCCAGCCAGTTCTGTATCCAGACAGCTATGTTCCCCTGTATCCCATTCCACCTGACCTTCTGAATGAGTCTACCATGGGGAACCTTATCAAATGCCTTGCTGAAGTCCATATACACCACATCCACAGCTCGACCCTAATCAACCTAATCACATCCTCAAAGAACTCAATAAGGTTTGTGAGGCATGACCTGCCCCTCATAAAGCCGTACTGACTGCATTTAATCAAGCCATGCTCTTCCAGATGGTCATAAATCCTATCCCTCAGAGTCCTTTCGAACATCTTGCAGATGACAGACGTGAGACTTACTGGTCTGTAATTGCCAGGGATTTCCCTATTTCCTTTCTTGAAGAGAGGAATTACATTTACCTCTCTCCAGTCCTCAGGTATGACTCCGGTGGAGAGCGAGGATGAAAAGATCTTCGCAAGTGGCGAAGCAATTGCATTTCTCGTTTCCCAAAGCAGCCGAGGCTGTCAAATGAAACATTCACTTTTAATAGCTGAGAATGTCTGCGTCTGCAAGGTTTCTTTGTTCCTCAGTGTTTGACAAGTGGCAGCACGGTGGCTCAGTGGTGGGGCAGCACGGTGGCTCAGTGGTGGGGCAGCATGGTGGCTCGGTGGTGGGGCGGCACTGTGGCTCAGTGGTTATCACAGTTGCTTCACCGTGCCAGTGACCAAGGTTCAATTCCCACCTCGGGCAACTGCCTATGTGGAGTTTGCACAGAGTTCCTGTATCTGAGTGGGTTTCCTCTGGGTGCTGCGGTTTCCTCCCACAGTCCAAAGATGCGCAGGTTAGGTGAATTGGCCAGGATAAATTGCCCATTGCATTCAGCGGTGTAGGATAGGTGCATTAGTCTGGGATAAATGTAAAGTGGTAGGGGAATGGGTCTGGATGGGTTACTCTTCAGAGGGTTGGTGTGGACTTGTTGGATCTGTTTCCACACTGTAGGGAGTCTACGATTGTATGACTTTTCATGTTGGTGTCGAGAGTATGTAGCTGGGAAAGCAAAGCAGGTCAGGCAGCATCCGAGGAGCAGGAGAATCAATGTTTCGGGCATAAATCCTTTATCAGGAATGAGGTTTGTAGGCTGGGGCTGAGAGATAAATGGGAGGGGGTCGGGGGCGGGGGTGGGTAGGTGAGAAAGCGATAGGTGGATGAAGATGAGGGAGAAGGTGATAGGTCAGAGGAGGGAGTGATTGACAGCCGGAGGGCGGTGACAACTTGGGACTGGGATAATGTGGTGGGAGGGGAAATGAAGAAGTTGTTGAAATCCACATTTATCCGTGCGGTTGCAGGGTCCCAAGGCACAATATGAGGAGTTCCACCTCCAGGTTCAGGTGGTAACAGTTTGGCGATAGAGGCGGCCCAGGACCTGCATGTCCTTGACAGAGTGGGAGGGGGAGTTGAAGTGTTCAGACACAGGGCAGTGGGGTTAATGGGTGTGGGTGTCCCAGAGATGTTCTCTGAGATGATCCACAAGAAGGCATCTGTTTCCCTGATGTAGAGGAGACCACACCAGGTGCAACAGATGCAGTAGTTGACATTGGTGGAAATAAAGGTAAATTTCTGACAGATGAGGAGGTGAGGGGAGTGGTGTGTGTGCAGATGTTGCACTTCTTGCAGTGGCAGGGAAAGATGTGGGGGTGGATGGGGGGGGCATGGACCTGATGAGGGAGTTGTGGAGGAAATGGTCTCTCTGGAACACTGATGGTGGTAGGGAGGCAAATATATCTTTGGTGGTGGTGTCCGTTTGGAGGTGGCAGAAGTGGCGGAGGCTGATGTGATATATGCGGAGGTTGGTGGGGTGGAAGGTGAGGACTGGGGCGTTCTGTCCTTGTTGCATTGGGAGAGGTGGGGCTTAAGGGCGGTGCTGTATGAAGTGGAGGAGATGCGATGGAGGGCATTGTCAACCTTCCCAACGCAACAAGAACAGAACCCCTCTGGTGTGTTTTCCCAGCAATACACTCTCGACTCTGATCTACAGCACCTGCAGTCCTCACTTTTTCCTATGTTGGTACCTGTCCTAATCACAGTATCAGTATCTCCCATGAGTGATTTGGGCTTTTGTTCCTCAAGAATGGATTCTGTTGATCACCTGTGCCAAGGTTGATCTTCTCATCTTAGGAATGAGCTGTGCTACTTCTGGACTTCTGCTTCAGTTGGCATCTAAGTATCTTTCGCCAGAGTCAAGTCTTCTTTGGACTGTAATAAATCTGACAAAGACACATTAGCAATTCCAAAACAATTCTGTCTCCTAGGAATCTAACTTGAAGCCACCAGAGTTACATTTCTCCATTAATCTGTAGAGATCATGAATGAAATCATGCATGGATTCCTGTGGATAATTAATTCTTCTATTAAATCTTATTCTTTCAAACGTTTTATTAGCTCTGGGGTTGAAGTAATTTTTAAAAGCTTTCAGTGCCTCTTTGAAGGAATACATTGCTTCTTCAAGCTCTTTTGCAAACCTCAGTATTACCCATGTAAGCCATAATGCTATCTTTATTAAATGATACATTTATCAAATAGGTATAGAAATAGTTATTAAGAATTAATATGCATGGTATAAGACAACTTCAGCAAATAAATTGTTGCCTTGTTCTCAGGAAATACACGTGAACAGCCTCTGGAATGTCTGTGTCATTTGGGCCTTCATTTCAATGTTGTTGGTCCCAATTGGTTGATGATGCCTGGTTATTAGCTTTTTATCAGTGGAAGTGTTTAGAAATAGCCAGAAGATGTTTCTGGCAAAATGCAAACTGACCTCAAGCTGTGTAACCATTCTGACATCTGGGTTCTTGTTCTGTATCATTAAATGTATTGAAAAGGTAATCTCTACATCCCCAGAAAGAGATTATATCAACAGCTACTCAGTGCAATGGAACAAAAAAAGGGACTGCGGAGGTTTTCTGATAACCACAAGTATTTGCCTGCAGTTGGAAGATATACTTATTAGAAGGTTAGAGGTATAAAATGTTATGTGCGAGGATAATGTAATCATGCGCCTGGAATACAGATTATACAACACTGTTGGATAGACATATGGGTGATTAGATTGTAACCTTTTGATTGGAAATTATTATTTGTAGAATAGTTGATTGGAAGCTTTTTATCTATAAAGACAGTATAAAACCAATGTTTTTTGTGGTAAAGATTCGAGTTGTACATGTCATTGATAATGTACAATGCCGCGCATGCCTGAATAAACATTGAAACAAAGAAACTTGAGTCTCGTCCTATCTAAGGAGGGAATAAAGGGTTAAAATTATCTTTTCACCCAGAGACCAGGCAGTTCATCCTCATTAAGTGCCTGCAAATGGAAGATGGACCAGAAGAAGAAAGGAAAGCCTAGGGTATAGCTGCTCAACAGTTTGGGTAGAGAACAGGATGCTACCATTTCAACTCTAATGAGATCAGTATATTCTCTGCCAATCAACCTTAATCCTCCAGTATCAATGGACTGGTGTCATGAACACCCTTGACATCAAGGCCACATTTGACTGAAGTGTGTCACTATGGAACACCAGCAAAACTGGAATCAATGTGTATCAGGGGGTAAATTCTCTGCTAATTGGAGCCATACCTGATACATTGGATGATAATTGTGAATTGTTCGACGCCACTCTCTTTAACTCTAGGACCTCTCTGCTGAGGTTTTCAGTGTAGTGTCCTAAGCACAGCCACTTTCAGTTGCTTCATCAATTATTTTCCCTCCAGCATCAGGTCAGAAGTGGGGATGTTTGCTGATGATTACGCAATGTTCAGCAGTATTCATGACTCTTCAGATACTCAAGCAGCTCATGCTCAAAGGTAATAAGACCTTGACAATATCCAGACCTTGGGCTGACAAGAAACATTCATGCCACACAAATACTAGGCAATGGCCATCTCCATAAACTAACCACTACACTTTGAGATGCAGCAATGTCACCATCACTGAATCCCCTAACATCAACATCGTTAGGACTACCTTGGCGTGAACCTCAACCAGACCTGCCACATAAACACACTGGTTACAAGAGCAGGTCAGAGGTTCACCTCCTGACTCCCTTCAACCTGTCTACCATCTACAAGGCCAAAGTCAACAGTACGATGGAATATTCTCCACTTGCTTGGATGGGTGCAGCTCCAACAAGATGCTTGACAACATCCAAGACAAAGCAGCCTGCTTGATTGGCACTACATCCACAAGCATCCACTACCTCCACCAGTGACATTCAGTAGCAGCAATGTCCACTATATACAAGATATACTGCAGAAATTCACCACCAGAGATGCTCAGACGGCACCTTCTAAACCCATAACTATTTCCATCCAGAGGACCAAGGGCAGCAGATATATGAGAACACCACCACCTACAGGTTTCCCGTCAAACCTCTCACCAATCTGACTTGGAAAAAATATTGTCATTCTGTCACTGTTCCTGGCTCAAAATCCTGGAAATTCCAACCAAAGGTATTGTGGGTCAACCTACACCACATGGACTAGCAGCAGTTCTAACAGCAGCTCATCACCACCTTCTTAAGGACAACTAGGGGTGGATAATAAACACCAGCCCAGCCAGGATGTCCACATTCAATAAGAGAATAAAAACCTATCTTAGATAGTGCATTTTTTTCATCTAACTAATATGTCATATCTAAATGTTGCTTCGTAACAAAACCAAGTAAACTTTCTTTTTTGACAAATAGTTAATTACCTATCTTACATAACTATGGGCCATGATGACCAGATCTTACAGATGGTATCAGGAGTGAGATATCCACAAGAGACGACACATCATTCATTGAAATGTTAGACACAGAGAAGCAACAGTCTAAGATTGTCAGTAAGCTCATGTAGAGTAGATATTATGGTGTCACTACGGCACTGTGATATGCTGGGGTTCAACTGATAGAGTCTGAATGAGAAAAGGAATATGTCTGGAGCAAGAGATACCCAACAAACTGCAGCACAAAATAAAGGAAATAGGTTTTATAAAGAAAAGAATACATTAAAAAAAGGCCTGATAATTGAGCCCACAGTGTTCAAACTCGCTCTTTAAAACCAAATAAAATGTATAAGATGCTTTGGGGATATGTCAATAGAATTTGTTATGAAAAGAGAATATTGACTTTTATGGAAAAGTACAGGGAGTTCTCGGAACTGAAACAGAATCAGACACAAATCAGTCAACAGCGAGCAGCTGCATCTGCTACATCAAAGCCAGAGCAGATGACCTTGGGCTCTGAGTGCACTTCTCCCTCTGTTCCACCACTCCTATGTCCTGAGGCTTGCATAGTCACCTGAGACAGGGCAAAGACAGGGCGAGCTGATGATTGACCATTGGCCAAAGGTTACCATGTTGTACAACATTATTTTCCCCATTGAAATTAAAGGAATCCCCCGCTGAAAGTCGGGGTGTATTCAAAGAGAGATTCCATGGTTATTACTATGAAAGAATATTTTGCATTTGAGTTATATAACTGCGAAGGGTGTTGTTCTACATCAAAGATTCAGAAAAATTGGCTTGAAAAAAGAAGTTAATAAATTTGGAAACCATAGACATTAATATCAAAAGTGAGAATGCATGTGTTTACAAACCTGACTGTGTGTGTATATATATATATATATATATATATAAGGTGAGTACTTGGGAGGGTGGAATATTTCCTTCTGTTGCTGGTATGTAAATGATTAATCTGTCATTTGTGTAAAGACCATTTCTTTTTATTTAGTGCTTTTTAAAATTGTAGATTTAAATGAGAAAGAATTGTTCTAGAACCAATGTTTTAAATGACTGCTGTATGTTTTGTGAAATAAATAACCTGACACTGATGGCAAGCGTTATGTAAGCTGTCATGTGGACTAGTAATAATTAAAGTTGGGTTGCAGACAAATTGATGCCAAAGATTTGTGTACAGATGCAGCTGGGTGGTAACATGAAGTTAATTGTTCTATGGACTAGTGACTAGTTATCAATGACACAAGTTATTTGCCTGCCATCAACTGTGCAATTACTTGTCAGGTGAGGGAATAGCTGGGGCTGGGATCAAGATAGAGGGAAACCTTTTGATCCATAGGAGCTGTCTGTCTATTCTTTGTGTAGTCAAAACATTTTCTAAATATGAAAAAAAGTTCATCATTCCTTCACCAATTGTTCTAAGTTATGAATCTCAATGATAATTCAGAGACGCCATGTCTCTTGCAAAATAGTGGAAGCATCCAAAGAAAGGCAACTGCATATCAATCTTCTGATCAGCATAAAAGTCATAAAGGTCATCTCAGCAATGCTTGAATAGAAACCACAGAACTGCCTTACTCGTTTTCCTCTATTCGTAACCTGTGTTTCCTTCTCGGTTTGTTTGTCTGAGGGGGGTTTAGAAGGGATTTGAGTTTTAATTTGTGCTGTTATATACAAACAGTTCATAACTGCTTACCTATCATTAGAATCTAACTACCTGTAATAAATAATAATTCTTGTTAAGTATAGAAACCTACTTTGTACTTTTCATCAACTTAGAGTCATAGAGACGTACAGCATGGAAACAGACCCTTCGGTCCAGCCTCTCCATGCCGACTGGATATCCCAACCCAATCTAGTCCCACCTGCCAGCACCCGGTCCATATCCCTCCAAACCCTTCCTATTCATATACCCATCCAAATGCCTCCTAAATGTTGCAATTGTACCAGTCTCTACCACATCCTCTGGCAGCTCATTCCATACACGTACCACCCTCTGCGTAGAAAGGTTGCCCCTGAGGTCTCTTTTATATCGTTCCTCTCTCACCTTAAACCTATGCCCTCTATTTCTGGACTCCCCAACCCCAGGGAAAAGACTTTATGTATTTGTCCTATCCATGTCCCTCATAATTATTTTCTGCTTAACAGTGCAAATTGTTTTAATTTACTGCTTCCAGTAAAGTAATAGTCTGGTCTCATTGGATGAAGCTGCTGTCCATATAGCTGCTGTCTGCTTTCTGCTGGGTCTGATAAACTCCTGTCCCTTTCCAAAAAAAAAGGTGGCACGGTGGCACAGTGGTTAGCACTGCTGCCTCACAGCGCCAGGGACCTGGGTTCAATTCCCGCCTCAGGCGACTGTGTGGAGTTTGCACGTTCTCCCCGTGTCTGTGTGGGTTTCCTCCGGGTGCTCCGGTTTCCTCCCACAGTCCAAAGATGTGCGGGTCAGGTGAATTGGTCATGCTAAATTGCCCGTAGTGTTAGGTGTAGGGGAATGGGTCTGGGTGGGTGCGCTTCGGCGGGTCGGTGCGGACTTGTTGGGCCGAAGGGCCTGTTTCCACACTGTAAGTAATCTAATCTAATCTATAATTTTGTAAACCTCTAGAAGGTCACCCATCAGCCTCTGACGCTCCAGGGAAAACAGCCCCAGCCTGTTCAGCCTCTTCCCCCAACCCTGGCAACAGCCTTGTAAATCTTTTCTGAACCCTTTCAAGTTTTACAACACCTTTCTGATAGGAAGGAAACTAGAATTGCACGCAATATTCCAACAGTAGCCTAACCAATGTCCTGTACAGCCGCAACATGACCTCCCAACTCCTGTACATAATACTCTGACCAATAAAGGAAAGCATACCAAACGCCTCCTTCCCTATCCTATCTACCTGCGACGCCACTTTCAAGGAGCTATGAACTTGGTCTGCAAAACAGGTAAACTGGGAAATCAGTGGAGTTATTTTGTGATTACTCCAGGAAGTGTGGGACTTGATGTCCAATGCAATATGCCAGTGAAGCTCCTTCAGAAATAAACTGTTCCATTATGAAAACATTTCCAGTATTGGGGCTAAAGTCTCTTAATGTTCAGCAGTTCACAGAAGACACATTCATACATGGTCAATCTTTTTGCATTTAAACATTTCGAGTGCTAGGGGCGAAGTCACTCCATGTTTAGTGGATCATGTGTAGGCACATTCATAGGCCATTAGGCATATTGCAACAGAGTCATTACAGTGTTAGAGGTGAAGACTGAGTGGTCACACTAGCCACACTGGCTCACTATGGTAGGCAAGTCTGTCTAACTTAAAAAGGGGGTCAGTTTAAGTTGAACTAAATGTGGAAGCAGCTGAAAAGAATCAATAGAAAACATTCATAGAAAGGTGGACTGGATTCAAAGGAAAGGAAGGAAAAGCAAACAAAGGGCATAGTTGTCAGTTGCAGTGGAGGGAACCTAGGGAATAGATGCAGCACAGTCAAATTGGAAGGTAAGAGTCAAGGTAATAAGATCAGCGGGCCAAAGAAGAATGACAGCTAGATTTTGACATGGATGGGAGTTGACACAATAGGATTATTTAGTGTGATAAGGAGCCAGAAGAACAATGGGACTGAATGATGGAGGGTGAAGTAATGAGGCTGAACATGATGGTTCCATGCCCGCCCTCACACATTGATGCAGATGTGGTAGGCACATTACTTATAGCGCCAGTGTTGTCCAGTTAAAGTATAATGCCCTGTCTGCAGTTATCAATGCCATGGTTCAAAGGTCAATGATGCCTCATGCTATCTACAGTCAAGGAGTTGATGGCTTGTGAAAGATGAGCAATGCTTAGTCACTACAACTTCTTTCATCCTTAGGATTTCAGAAGAGATTGCCTCTCTCTCAAATGGATGTAACTTCACTAGGTCCCACAGTGACAAAGACATTAGAGTAAAAACTTTAGGATTGCAAATGCAGTAGGGGAATGTATCTGGGTGGGTGCGCTTCAGCAGGTCGGTGTGGACTTGTTGGGCCGAAGAGCCTGTTTCCACATTGCAAGTAATCTAATCTAATCAGATCCATTGCAGAAGTGCAAGAAACTTTACGGTGATGTGTTACCAATGCCACTTTGGTGCACTCAGTCAATGTTTTTCTCCCTATCGCTCCCACAAGACTAACTGCAGTCCTGGCTTCTGCAGATTGGGGTGGAAGGAGCCTCCTATGTATTTGGTCCTGTTGGCCTGAAAGACATGGCTGATCATACCCAGAGGAGTTTGCGTCTAGAGGCCTCAGGCCTGATGAATATCCTGCTCTGATGCATCAATACTATTTGCTTCAGTTATCTTTGTATGAGATCCACATTCTAATCACTCTCTAGATGAAGAAGTTTGTCCTTAATACCTGATTAGATGAATTTGTTATGACAGAACTGTAGAACCATAGTAATGTTACGGCACAGAGAGCAGTCTTTCAGCCCATCGTGTCTGCATTAGCTGAAATATTTCAAGCTACTCAATCTAATCCTAACTTCCATCACATGGTCTGTAGCCTTGCAGATTGATTCCCTCAGATGCACATGCAATTACTTTTTAAACAACTTGAGTTTGTTTCTTTCTGCCTCCAGCATTAAACTGGGCACAAATAGCAAACACCAATTGCCCTCTGGTCACAAAGTCTTTTCTCCAAGTTAGAGTCTACTTACTTGGAATAAAATAGTTATTCTTGTTAAGTATAAAAACCTACTTGGTGCTTTCTGTCAACCTGGGCCTACAAGATGGATAGTTTGGAGAATTCTACAATCTCTTAAAAAGTCTTTAACTTTTATGATGATTCTGGAAATAGGAGAGATCGATTCTCAGCACATTACTCCAGTGAGGCACAACTATGACATGAAAAGATAAAAACAAAAACATATTTCAGATTAAAATGCAAAATCAGGCTATGTATTTACACATTTGAACCATAAAAGTCAAAACTTAGAAGTGGTATCCAAAAGTTCTTTTTCATAAGGAGTAATCATTTTCTAAAACAAACTAAACTGTTGTATAAGGAAACTCTGGCATAATTTAAAACTGAATTTGTTTCTGCAAAAAAGGTAAATTTTAGTATTTTTCCAGACAGAGCGAGAAAGGGCCCAGTGGCCCTTCTAAATTTTCCAATTGTCTACAACAACAATCTCTAGATTGGAGTCTTTAACTGTTTCATGTAACTGTATATGCATTCATTACATTAAGTATAATCCTGGCGTTACCTCATTTGCTTAGCTTTTGGAAGATAAAAATTAACCTGGCTGCTGAATAAGGATATTCTGAAACAAATGGTTCATCCAATTCTCCTGGAAGCAAGTTTCAGACATACAACAATTAAAATATTTTTAAAAATCTGGCTCAAGATATCCTATCACACATAGAGATCAGTAAGCTACAGAACTTGCTGTAGATATGTTAACCGATGGTTGTATACTGAACCAAATGATGCAAGTTCTCAAATCCATCAACTTGGTAGGTGAATCTAGAAATCCGGGTTACTGTTTAAAAACAGGAATTTTTCAATTAAGACTAAGATGAGGAGGATTTTTTTCTCTCAAAGGGTTGTTAGTCTTGAGAATTCTCTTCATAATAGAGCAGTGAACTCTGAATCACTTATTCAAGGCTGAATTAAATTGCTTTTTGATAGTCATTGGTGTTAAGGGTATTAGAGAAAAAAACAGAATAGTGGAATTAAGGCCAGCAGCAGATCAGCCATGATCTCACTGAATGGCTCTGCAGGCTGGAGATCCCAGTGGCCTACTCCTTCTCCTATTTCTTGTGATCTTATAAGTGATACGATGTAACAGATTTAGATTTACTTAATATTGTCACTTGTATCTGGGAATAGCGACATGTGAATAATTTGGCCACATTCTGGTGCCATTGTGGATTACTGAATAAATTGTATAAATTGTAAAATGCTGAATAAATTTGAAACAGCTTCAAAAGTTTATCTTTCACCCTCACTGCTTCTTCAGTTGCCCCCATCCAATGTCATCCCTGGGGTCTTGGCAATATGCTTCCACATTCACCATCTCTGAGCTGGATAGCCATTAATACTTGTCTCTGCTATAAGCCATTTTTAAAAAAAAATAATTTTTCCTATTAGCTTGGGGAGTTGCACCTCCTCTATTTGTAGCTGAAAATGTATTGCTGGTTAAAGCACAGCAGGTCAGGCAGCATCCAAGGAATAGGAAATTTGACGTTTCAGGCATAAGCCCTTCATCAGGAATGGGGAGAGTGTGCCAAGCAGGCTAAGATAAAAGGGAGGGAGGAGGGACTTGGGGGAGGGACGATAGAGATGTGATAGGTGGAAGGAGGTCAAGGTGAGGGTGATAGGCCGGAGTGGAGTGGGGGCGGAGAGGTCAGGAAGAAGATTGCAGGTTAGGAGGGCGGTGCTGAGTTGAGGGAACCGACTGAGACAAGGTGGGGTGGTAGGTGAGATAGTTCTCACCTACCACCCCACCAACCTCCGTATACAACGTATCATCCGCCGTCATTTCCGCCACCTCCAAATGGACCCCACCACCAGGGATATATTTCCCTCCCCTCCCCTATCAGCGTTCCGCAAAGACCACTCCCTTCGTGACTCCCTCGTCAGGTCCACAACCCCCACCAACCCAACCTCCACTCCCGGCACCTTCCCCTGCAACCGCAGGAAATGTAAAATTTGCGCCCACACCTCTTCCCTCACTTCCCTCCAAGGCCCCAAGGGATCCTTCCATATCCGCCACAAGTTCACCTGTACCTCCACACACATCATCTATTGCATCCGCTGCACCCGATGTGGCCTCCTCTATATTGGGGAGACGGGCTGCTTACTTGCGGAACGCTTCAGAGAACACCTCTGGGACGCCCGGACCAACCAACCCAACCACCCCGTGGCTCAACACTTTAACTCTCCCTCCCACTCCACCGAGGACGTGCAGGTCCTTGGACTCCTCCACCGGCAGAACATAACAACACGACGGCTGGAGGAGGAGCGCCTCATCTTCCGCCTGGGAACCCTCCAACCACAAGGAATGAACTCAGATTTCTCCAGTTTCCTCATTTCCCCTCCCCCCACCTTGTCTCAGTCGGTTCCCTCAACTCAGCACCGCCCTCCTAACCTGCAATCTTCTTCCTGACCTCTCCGCCCCCACCCCACTCCGGCCTATCACCCTCACCTTGACCTCCTTCCACCTATCACATCTCCATCGCCCCTCCCCCAAGTCCCTCCTCCCTACCTTTTATCTTAGCCTGCTTGGCACACTCTCCTCATTCCTGATGAAGGGCTCTGGCCCGAAACGTCGAATTTCCTATTCCTTGGATGCTGCCTGACCTGCTGTGCTTTAACCAGCAATACATTTTCAGCTCTGATCTCCAGCATCTGCAGACCTCATTTTTTACCCTCCTCTATTTGTAGCCTGAATGCTGAATGGACTGTTAAAGGCACGCTGGGTGGACCACAGCCAAATGGAGGCATATGCTGTATCTACACTGGACGTGTTAACTCTTGCCCTTGAGTTAATGCCTTGAGTTAATGGCAAATTGCAGATTTCAACAAGTGATCTGCCATATGGCAGTTCCTTAATGCCTCGATGTGCCATATGGGAAAACATCAAATAATTCAGAAGCCTGCTGCAGTGACAACATGCAGGCATTTTTGGGTTAGTTAAGTGTGCTAACTATAAACAGAATACAGGTATGCATATCTTTGATAATCTTTGGAAAGTCATAAACATTCACAGTCATGCAACAGTAACGCTCAAAGACTGTGCAGCTGTAGCAACAGATGCAATGTGTTGATTTTGATAATATTTGACTGCTGCATTTAACAGTCTGTGACGTGATGGTTGTATCCTGTCCTCCTTTCACAGCCCAGGCTGAAGTACTATTTATGGTTATTTAGGGAATGGCCTGTGATGCTAAAGTAAAACAGATTTCTTGGTCTAAATCTCCCAAAATATTAGGGATAGGATTAAGTTGCTTAATGTTCACAAGACTGCTCGATTAAGTGAACAGCCAACGGTCAGATTTCAGGAAAAGAAATTTGGGTATCCTAGTTTTTGGGTGCAGGGATTGAGAGTTTGTACTTGCTAATGCCAGTTCAGATTGAGGTGGTAAGCACATAGTTTTGGTCCACTCACCACATCTGTGTGATTGCTGCACGTGCTTTCTCCTGCATGCTGCTGGTTGCTTCTGTGTACTGCAAGGAGTTGAGCAGCATTGTGAAACAAATCACATCATGCAGCCAGCTTGCTTCTTGAAGGGTGTTAAAAAGAAGTGGCATCAAATTTAAATCATGTAAACTTGCACATGAGACCAAAGTGAAATTTCTGGCATCCGAGATACAGTACCAGAGGCGATAATGGTGAAAACTGGCAGGATGAAAGATGCCATAGTTCAAAGGACAAGAAGGTATTCCAAAGACCATGGTCAAAAGGGAATCTGTGCAATGCATTTACTGACCTTGATCATCCATATGACCCAATTAGATCTCAGTCATTCCTAACTCATCTGGTACTGAAATACACACAGAGCCATAAAGCTCCCACAGCATTGTGTCCACACTGGACATCAAACATCCACCCATTCTCATTTTATTTTCCAGAACTTGGTCCGTAGCCTTGCATGCTATGACATTTCATTGTCTAAACTATTTTCAAATAACTTGAGGATTTCCACCTCTCCCACCCTTTCAGTCAATGAGTTTCAGCAAGACCTGGACAACCTCAAGGCTTGGCTAAGAAGCAGCAAGTAACTTTTGTGTTATGTAAGAGCCAGACCACGTCCTTTTCCAACAGCAGAAAATCTAACCATAACCCCTTGATGTTCAATGGCATTAACATCGCTGACAACCTGGGGATGACCATTGATCAGAAACTGAAATGGACCAAAATATATATATAAATACTATGTCTAGGAGACCAGGTCAGAGGCTAGGAATTCTGCGGCAAGTAACTCACCTTCTGATTCTCCAAAGCCTATCCAACATCTACAAAGCAAAATCTGGGAATGTGATGGAATATTCTTCACGAATGAGGCATGAATCTGATCTTTGGCTGTTCACTTAATCAAGCAGCCTTGTGAATCTGGATGAGTACAGATTCTCAAACATTCAATAAGTTCCACAAGACAAAACAGCTTACTTGACTGGCACTCCATCCACTTCCCTCAGCATCCACTGCCTTCACCACTGACTTGTAATGGCAGCAGTGTGTACCATTTACACGTTATACTGCAATAATTCAACAAAGTTCCTTTGATGGCACTTTCCAGTCTATGGCCCCTCCCACCTGGATGGGCATGGGAACACAATCACCTAAAAATCCCCCTAGAAGTGGTTCACCATCCTGACTTGTAATCATTATTGCTGTTCCTTCAGTGTTGTTGAGTCAAAATTTTGGAACTCCCTACCTAGTTGCCGTGGTTGGTGACCCCATACTCTAAATGTTGCAACCATTCAAGAAGTCAGCACATTACTATCATTTCATGGAAGTTATGGAGGGTGATAAATGCTGGTTCAGCCAGCGGTGCCTACACTGTATCAGCAATTTTTTAAAAAAGCTATCAGTGCTCTCAGCCTCATATTCACCTACTGTTAACTACAGGTGTGCGAAGGTATCTAGCTATAGAAGGGACATCGTGCAAATACAAAGCTACACAATTACTGACATTTTGACCTTTCTCTTACAGTATGGGGTGGCAGGGTAGAGACGTACAATCTTGGTCGAGGACAAGAATGCTCATGTGCATTAGCCCTAGAGAGGCGGTGATTCTCTGCACCATGGGCCTGACAGTAACATTGAGGATGGCAATATGTTCCTGCCTTATTCCTCTTCACTCCTAGATCATCAGTCTCTTCCTATCTGACATGATGAACAAGCTGCTGATGGCATTAATACAGAGGTCCTGATCAAATCTACTTCCCTCACACCAAACCTCCTCCTGATTTCCTGCTTTTAGACTTCCGTTAACTGTCACCTTCCCAGCCACAGGAGTTCCAGGAAGAAACAGGAGGGAAACATATCAGCGCTGAGAAAAGACACTTTTCACTTGATAGCAGCACATGAATTATCTACAAATGAGTAGGCTGTAGTCAGGCCATGGGAAAATTGTAGCTTATTTACTGATACATTAAAGCCCAAAACCTATTGCATTGTCTAAATATATCACCTACTCCTTTTCTTTATCTGTCAGGATGTAGCAAATCCAAGAAATCATTGCTATAGCTTCAAAAACACTCCTAAATGTATCAAAACACATAATAATAACAGCAAAATATCTTTAAAATGACCTTACTTACAATTGGGGTGGCTAGGCTTTTAAGTAATACAAATATAGGGCTCACCATGCAGCTTTATACCTGCAGCTTGAAGAGAGATGAATAAATTCAGGATATCCTGTACTGTGTCAACCAACTGGGGTGTGCGATATCAGGATAGCATGCATTCAAAGACTAACAACACACAACAAAGATTTTGGCTTTTGCCCTTTCCCGAGCAGAACACAATGTTAGCCATGCAGGAATGAATTCTGTATGTTCAAAGTTTGCAGGTAGAATTTGGAATGGGTATATTTTTGATCTCGCCACCAAGCTAGGCTCAAGTACCACCTGCTCCACATGTCCAATGGCATCTCTGAACAGGTTGGTTTGAAAATACTGCAATCACTCCAAACCAATTTCTCATTGGGACGGTGGCTTATTTGAACCCATGGGCCTTCCCACCTCTGCCAGAGTGAAGTTCTGGATGAGAAGGCCCATGGTTGAATTGCTTTTTTTATCTCCCCGAACTAAAGCACTTGACAGCAGTCATGATTGAATTTCATGACCTGGCTCCAATTGAGATGCTTAAATGACCTATTAATTATCATCTGACTAGTCAACAACTATTGGTTGGCGAGACTTCTGCTGCTGGACTCTTGATTCCAAGGGAATGGCCCTTGATGGCCATTCTACTGCCTGATTGTCTTCTGGTTCAGTTGGCTTTCCTGAGAAAAGGCCATATGGGTCCTTGCAGGCTTTTCTGTCCTCAGGAAAACAAGAGTAGGTCCCTGTGGTCTCATTTCCAGCAACACACATTGACTCAGTAGTTAGCACTGCTGTCTTACAGCACCAGGGACCCGGGTTCGATTCCAGCCTCGGGCGACTGTCTGTGTGGCGTTTGCACATTCTCCCTGTGTCTGAGTGGGTTTCCTCCAGGTGCCCTGGTTTCCTCCCACAGTCCAAAGATGTGCAGATTAGGTGAATTGGTCACGCTGAATTGCCTGTAGAGTTAGGTGCATTAGTTAGGGGGAATGGGTCTGGGTGGGTTACCCTTCAGAGGGTTGATGTGGACTAGTTGGGCTGAAGGGCCTATTTCCACACTGTAGGGATTCTAATCTAAAAAAAACTGTGACAATGAACTTTGTACGTTCAAGGATTGTGGGTAGAATTTGGAATGGATATATTTTTGATCTCGCCACCAAATAAATTTATTGAGAAACAAAAATCTTTTCTTTGATTTCAAATTTGTCTATTTTCTCACAGCCTTCATATCTCGGGCACTAGATTCCTCATAAAATAGGTGTAATATAGAGATCTGAGGCAGGGTCTGGCTCCACTCCACTTTGACAATATAACACTTCCAGTCAGCAATCTCTTCTTGCGACAAAAAATCTTCAATATTTACACTTGACTTCTGAGTAGGTTTTGAGGCAAAAAAACTTTGAAGAATTTTGCATACTATAACAGGGCTAGCCATTTGTTAGATCTTTTGTATGGAGCAGCGAGAATTGATCAAATGGTCTTCCCTTTTTACATCTGTTTTGTGCATTCTTCAGTCAGACATCAATAGGACACTCTGCATTGTCAATTGATTATAATTTGTAAATGGCTTTGTGCAAATTATCCCTACTTGGAATTAGTTTTAACAAGAGCGAGCTTGTGATACAATGGTGGTGCCCCTATCTCTGAGCTAGGCTCAAGTACCACCTGCTCCACATGTCCAATAGCATCTCTGAATAGATTGGTTTGAAAATACTGCAATCACTCCAAACCTATTTCTCATTGGGATGGTGGCTTATTTGAACTCATGGGCCTTCCCACCTCTGCCAGAGTGAAGTTCTGGATGAGAAGGCCCATGGTTGAATTGTTTTTCTTTCTTTCCCCACATTACTACCTGACAGCAGTCATGATTGAATTTCATGACCAGGCTCCAACTGAGATTCTTAAATGACCTATTAAAGATCATTTAAAAGGACCTCATCTCCCTGTAGCACGTCTTAACCAAGCTTTTAACTCAACATTGCAGCTAAACCAGATTGTCAATTCTGGGGCTTAAATGAGAGAGGATTTATGATCGGTGGGGGGGGGGTCGTAATGATAGCCCAACTCTACTCCTGCTGCAGACCCCACATCCCCCACCGCACTGCAATCCCCGTTCCATAAATCCCCTCCTCACATTATTTACCTAGGGCATGGGTCACACCACAATTCTAGAATTCCTGTGTTTGGTCTTCCTGCAGAAGCCGAGGCCTAGCCAGTAGTGCTGGCCTCTGACTAGTCAACAACTCTTGGTCAGTGAGACTTCTGCTGCTGGACTGTTAATTCCAAGGGAATGGCCATTCTACTGCCTATTGCCATGTGGTTCAGCTGACTTTCCTGATAAAAGACCATATGGGTCCTTGCATGCTTTTCATCTCGCATCTACCAATTGTGATCACATCGGATAACAAAAGTGATACAGCCTAATACCCCCTCCATGCTTGTGCTCTAAACATAGGTTTTATCCAAAAGCATATCCAAATGTTGTTTAAATACAATTTGGGACTACCTCTACCAGTCTTTCAGGCAGTGACCCTATACAGACAACAAGCAAAACTAATGTTATTTACAAAATACCTTGCAAGAACTGTAACAAACATTACATTGGACAAACAGGCAGAAAACTAGCTACCAAGATACATGAACATCAAGTAGCCACAAAAGGACTTGACCTACTCTCACTAGTATCCTTACATACAGATGAGGAAGGACACCACTTAGACTGGGACAATACATCCATCCTAGGACAAGCCAAACAGAGACACACACAGAGAATTTCTAGAAGCACGGCATTCCAATCGGAACTCTATCAACAAAACACATTGACTTGGATCCCATTTACCACCCCTTGAGAAAAAGAACAGAAAATGACATCACCATGGGAAATGATGTCATCACAGAAATTACATTACCAACCAAAGGAAACCCAAAGATATAAATAGAAAAATGGGCTACACCAGCAGTGCTTCAGTCGGAGGCTCACTGAATTTGTTACCTAGTATGGTGGCGAAACAACTGAAAATGAACCTTGCAGCTTAGCAAGCAAACCTATATCTAGAACCTTAACCTAAGCTACAAATCTTCTCAAAAAAAACCTTTCAGACAGTGAGTTCCAAGTTCCTATCCACTGCTGCATGTGAAAGTTACTTCTTAAACCATCACTGTCAATAACCTTCTACCAATACCTTTAAATCTATACTCCCTAGTTACTCCTCCTACTGGTAAGGGAAATAGGTCCTCCCTGATCAGTCTACCTAAACCCTCAATTTATCTTCACCCTTTTGTGATGAAATGGTAGTATCGGGTCCGCTTAGACAGGACACCCAGGTTCAAGTCCCATATCAATAAGATCTTTGAACAAAATAAATAGAAAATATCTACCTAAGCCTTCATAATTTAATAGAACCTAATGAAATTATTCACTAAACTTGACATTTGAATTTATAATGGGTCATGTGACCACTGCTTTGTTACATGTAAAAGGACCATCCAAAAGTATGGCCTTATAATCTTACAAGACTAATAGCTTGACTTTCAGCTTTTTTTCAGAAAGTCAGTCAAAAATGGACTGAAGTTGGTTGAGTCACCATAGTCTTACCAGACCATAGGGGCTGCTCTCTCATTAGAGAGACGAGTGATTGGTGGTGATTTAACCTGAGGTCTGGTGGCAGGACACCCAGGTTTAGGGAAGACATTGAGAAGGACAGTCCTTCATCGTAACCTCAAACTGGTGTTGGGACTTGAACCCACAATGTTAGCATCACACTGCTCTGTAAACCAACAATCCAGCCAACTGAGTTAAGCAAATTCCCCACTGAAGTATAGTAGATGAAGGTAAAATAATATCTGATGTTATCAATATCTGGAAGTTCAATTTCACACAGTGTAACTGTACAAATCACAGAAATGTGCATTGAACTTTATTGACTTGTTTAAATAGTTTCAGAAGATGCTTCATTTGTTTTTCATATGTACAATCAGAAATCAATATAATTTGCAAGAAAATGGCTATGCACCAATTTGGAAATTTATTAGCTTGTTTTTTGAAAATATATGTGTTTGAATTCAAACTTGATGAGAATTCACTGGAATTATACAAATACTGGAATGTGGAATCTTACAGATCTGTTCCTGGTGCAAGGACGGATCTTGCTGGGCAGACAGCCTTCCCTCAGAGAAAATGTCTCACTGAATCCTGTATTAGCAATGCCGAAAGTCCTGGCTGGGCTAATGGTGAAGATCAATAATAGCATGAAGATGTGTTAGATGAGTTGATCTAACATTTCCAGCTAATGATTAGCCCCCTACAGTTGATAGTGGCTGATACAACAGTAAGTCAATCTTCGCTGACTCAGATAAAATCTAGTCTTATGTTCCAAATGCTTTGCAACATGGCTACTATCCTGCAATTTTTACATATAATAACCTGGTAAGCCCCTGGGTGTAATTATTTATCCAAATTTGTACACAAATAGACTTAAGCAAAAAGTGAAATCTCCTCTACCTTTCAAGTGTTTGGAGATGCTAAGTTCATTTAGAGATTTACCCAAGTTGTAAATGGCACAAGTGCCTTTGTATTAAAGTATTTAGACCTGTGGCTTTGTTTAGTATTCACATCACATACGGATCGAACTTTCTCTTTACAGTGCAGAATCCTTGAATGCCTGCAGGACTAACTCTCCAGTTCAATCAAGTGAGCATGACAGTCAGTACACAACTGCAGCTTCCTGGAGAGCAGGCAGAGTCCACAGTGTAGCCACTCAAGTTAAACAGCCATAATTTTGAAGAAGTCTATTTTTAAAATGACTTTGCTTGCTAACATTAACTCAGCTAATAAATGCGAAAGGTTTACAAACCTGTTTGACATCTTGCTTTTCTTTCCTCCCTCAGCTTTTCTCAATTTCCTTCTTCTCTGTTAGTTTTATAGGATTTATTGTTACAAGTACACTGTTTTCATTCAAAATTATTTTGGTAATTTCTGTTTTGTGGATTTGATAAAGTGTATCATTTGTCATAATGACAAGGCAACAAAACAGTGGTATTATTTATCTTTAAGCATCTTGTGATGTCTGGTCTGGTATAATATAAATTATTCTAGTTTTGATTGATGAGTACATTATTATTGGATATTAAAATGAAGTTTGTCCACATGCTGTGTGGTAGTGATGGGTTAGGGAAAGTCACCATAGTTCCAGAGGATCATTGGGCTGCTCTCTCGTTGGAGAGAGACAACTGTTGGTGGTTTAATCTAAAGGTCACCAGGCTTTAGGCAAGGGACGAGGTTGAAATGGTGGGATTTTCATGGTAACCTAAGTTGGTGCAAATTGAAACCATGCTGATTGCATCATTTTGCATCACAAATTAGCTGTCCAGCCAACTGAGCTAACCAACCCTCAGGTGATGGGTTAAACATTTGCCAAGTAGCAGATGAAGATTTACTAATGCCAACATTGTTGTATGGTGAGGCTGAACATCAAATTTGATGTGCTGCCATAAATACCTTTTAGGTGTATGCTTCCTGAAGGCCCTGCACATTTGATTGTGGATGAGGATAACTATACTCTGGTGTAACTAGGCATTCTCTTGTTTGAAACAATATATGGTTGATTTAGCTCTGCAAATATTTAATTGTCACAAGGATATGGTATACTTTGTTACTGAATCTGTTAGACAAATGCTTACGTCTGAAAGATTTGAAATATCCATAGTTATTCTCTTCAACAGTCCTCAACATCATCATAATGGGCAGTACTTTTGGCACTGAATCAGTACTATTGTTCTTGAGAGAAAGAAATCAGCTGTTCTTACTCAGTGTAGCATACGTGTGATTCCATATACGCATCACTATCATTCTTAACTATCCTCTGCGATGGCCATGAGTAATTAACAATATGCAACAAATGAAGGCCTTGCAAGAAATGCCCACATCCCATGAAAACAAAATCCTTCCAGACCCTTTAAGACTCAAAAAATGAATATAGCCTTTTGGTTCCATTAAGATAATGACCCTTAATTTGCAATATTAATTCACCAATAAATAATTCTCGCCAAGCTTCCAAAACAAAATAGGCAAAATGTTTTTGAGCCTAAGCTGGTAAATTCAAAGGACTAGAAACTTGTTTGCCTCAGAAGTCATGATCTGTAGCTGGATTGCATTCATCCAAGTCAAAGTAGATAAGAAACAAAAGTTATGTATATATTACACCTGAATAATTTTTGTTTGCAAGCATATGTACCTCCAATGCTGCTTTCAGCCTCTCAACACTGCTGGTGAGCTCTCCATATAGCAGGAGACTCCTGTTTGGCAATAGAACATGGTACAGCATGCTCTTTCTGAAAGTAAGCTGTCTCTTAATGCAAAGTTACACAAAGAAGAGTAATACTTACGGAAACTGAACACCAGAGTTACTTTGGGAGATGCAGACTGCCTTTAAGTTTAGGCAAGTGCCACTCTCATCAAACTTGGACTCCCTGCTGATACCTATAGCTAATCAACAGTGCACTTAAATATTGGACTGAAAGCCATCAGGTTAAAGAGTAGGGAGAACAGAAATTCAAAGTTATTGAAAATTATTTAAAAAAACCAAAATTATATTTTGGGGTACAGTAGTAAAAATGTAGGAATTACAACCAACTAATGACAGTGCACCCAAATATATCCCAGTTTGGGATTGGGGTGTCTTCAAAGGCCTGCAAAACTGATGCGAACAGAAACTCTAAACTCTGATTAATTCATTCTAATTTTATAAATGGCGCTTACTTTTAGTCAAGTGTTTTAAAACCAAATGTACAGCATGTAAACACTGCCTTTGGTCCAACACATCCATCCTAAATAAATCTAGTCCCATTTGCCAATATTTTATTCCTATTCATAAACCAGCTCGGCGAACAGAACTACTACAACAAGCACCCGAGCTACAAATCTTCGCACAAACTTTATTCATAAACCCATCCAGATGCCTTTTAAACATTGTAATTGTACCAGCATCCACCACTTCCTCTGGCAGCTCATTCCATACATGCACCACCCTCTGTGTGAAAAAGCTGCTTGGTTCTCTTGTATATCTTTCCTCTCTCACCTTAAACCTATGCCCTCTAGTTCTGGACTCCCTCACCCCAGGGAAAAGACCTTGTCTATTCACCCTATCTATGCCCCTCATGATTTTATAAACTTCTATAAAGTCATTCCTCAGCCTCTGATGCTCTCATGAAAACCGCCCCAGATTATTCAGCCTCTCCCTATAGCTCAAACCCTCCAAACCTGGCAATATGCTTGTAAGTCTTTTCTGAACCCTTTCAAGTTTCACAACATCCTTCCTATAGCAGGAAGACCAGAATTGCAAGCAGTATTCCAAAAGTGGCCTAACCAATCTCCTGTATAGCTGCAACATGACCTCCCTACTCCTTTAACTCATTGCACTGACCAATAAAGGCAAACATACCAAGCACCTTCTTCACTATTCTGTCTACCTGCAACACCACTTTCAAGAAACTATGAACCTGCAATTGAAGGACTCTTTGTTCAGCAACAAAGATTATGTATGGTCCTGCCCTGATTTGCCTTTCCAAAATGCAGCACCTCACATTTATCTAAATTAAACTCCATCTGCCACTCCTCAACCCATTGGCCGATCTGATCAAGATCTCATTGTACTCTGATGTAACCTTCATTGCTGTCCACCACACCTTCAATTTTAGTGTCATCTGCAAACTTACTAACAATACTTCATATGTTTCATATCCAAATCATTTATATAATTGATGAAAAGCAGTGGACCCAGCATCATGGTTCACAAGCCTCCAGTCTGAAAAGGAACCCTCCAAAAACACCATCTGTTTTCTACCTTCAAGCCAGTTCTGTATCCAAATGGCTAGTTCCCCTCTACTCCATGAGATCTAAACTTGCTAACCAGTCTACCACGAGGTACCATGTCAAATGCCTGACTAAAATCCATATAGATCACGTCCATTGCTCTGGCCTCATCAACCCACTTTGTTACTTCTTCAAAAAGCTCAATCAAGTTAGTGAGACATGATTTCCCAAATGCAAAACCATGTTGACTATCCCTAATCAGTCCTTGCCCATCCAAATACCTGTAAATTTTGTCCCTCAGGATTCCCTCCAACAACTTGCCCATCACCAATATCCGGCTCACTGATCTATAGTTCCCTGACTTACCATCTTTCTTAAACAGTGGCACCATGTCAGCCAACCTCCAGTTTTCTGGCACCATGCCTGTGGCTAGCATGATACAAATGTCTCATTAAGGAGTTAGCAATTACTTCCCTAGCTTCCCGTAGAGTTCTAGGGTACACCTGAATAGGTTCTGGTATTTATCCACCTTTATGCATTTTAAGATGTCCAGCACCTTCTCCTCTGTAATATGGACATTTTTAAAGATGTCACATTTCTCCCCCACAGTCTCTATTTTCCGTATCCTTCTCCACAGTAAACATTGATGAAAAATACTTGTTAGTATCTCTCCCACCTCCTGCTGTTCCACACATAGGCAGCCTTATTGATTTTTAAGGGGACCTATACTCTCCCTAGTTATGGTTTTGTCCTTAATGTATTTGTAGAGTCCCTTTGGATTCTCCTTAACCCAATTTGCCAAAGTTATCTCATTTCCCCTCTTTCCCCTTCTAATTTCCCTCTAAAGTATACTCCTACTGTCTTTTTACTCTTCAAAGTATTCTCTCAATCTCTGCTTTCTACACCTGACACATTCTTCCTTCTTATTCTTGAAGAAAATGCCAATTTCTTTAGTCATCCATCATTCCCTCAACCTACCAGCCTTGCCCTTCACCTTCACAGGAACATACTGTCTCTGGAATCTCATTATCTCATTTTTGAAGGGTTCCCGTTTTCCAGCCGTCCCTTTACCTGCGAACATCTGCCCGCAATCAACTTTTGAAAGTTCATACCTAATACTGTCAAAATTAGCCTTCCTCCAATTTAGACCTTTAACTTTTAGATCCAGTTTAACCTTTTCCATCACATTTTAAAACTCAGAATTATTTTCACTGGCCCCAAAGTGCTCACCAGTGACACCTCAGTCACTTGCCCTGCCTTATTTCCCAAGAGGAGGTCATGTTTTACACCTTCTTTAGAAGGTACATCCACATACTGAATCAAAGCATTTTCTTGTACACACTTAAATTCTTCTCCATCTCAACCCTTTACACTATGGCTGTCTCAGTCTATGTTTGGAAAGTTAAAATCCCCTACCATAATTGCCTTATTATTCTTACTGATAACTGAGAACTCCTTACAAATTTGTTTCTGAATTTTCTGCTGACTACTGGGGGCAAAAGAAAACTGCAGATGCTGGAATCCAAAGTAGACAAGCTGGAGGCTGGAAGAACACAGCAAGCCAGAAGGTGGAGAAGTCAACATTTCAGGTATAACCCTACATATCTCAATAAGGTGATCTCCCTTTCTTATTTCTCAGTTAGACCCAAATGACTTCTCTGAAGTATTCCCAGGAATATCCTTCCTAAGTACAGCTATAATGTTATCCCTTATCAAAAGACTATTCTTTCATTTCTGTTCTTCCTGTAGCATTTGTATCCTGGAACATTAATCTGTCAATCCTGTCCATCCGAGCTACATCTTTATCATCGCTATGATATCCCATTCCCATGTTACTAACCATGCCCTTTATTCATCTGCCTTACCTGTTACCATGCATTGAAATAAATGCAGTTTAATTTATCAGTCCTACATCATTCTCTGCTTTGCTCCTGCCTGACCTGAATGACTTGCTCCTTTTCCTAACTGGGCAGCAGTGTCAGACTGATCTCTTTCCTCACTATCCCCCTGGGTCTCACCACCCCACCTTACCAGTTTAAAATCCTACCAAGCAGCTCTAGCAATCGTCCCGGCCAGTATATCATACCCCTTCCAATTCTGCTGTGATCTTTCCTTCTTATACAAGTCAATTCTACCCCAGAAGAGATTCCAATGATATAAAAATGTGACCCTTTCTCTCCTGCACCAGCTCCTCAGCCACATATTACTCTGCTCTATCCTCCTATTCCTACCCTCACTAACTTGTGGCACCGGGAGTAATCAGCTATTACTACCCTCAAGAACCTTCTTTTTAAATTTCTGTGTAACTTCCTATATTCTCTCCTCAGAATCTTGACTTATCTCTTAGTATGTTGTTAGTTCTAACGTGTACAATAACCTCCTGCTGATCCCTCTCCCCATTGAGAATATTCTACACTTTCTCTAAGATATACTTGATCTTGGCACCAAGGGAGACAACACACCACTTTGATGTCTCGCTGTCTCTGACTATGGAGTCCCCCAACACAATTGATTGTTTGTAACCTAAGATACCACTTATTACATTGGAACCAGTCTCAGTACCAGAAACGTGGCTGTTAGGGTTACATTCCCTTGAGAGGCTATCACTCCTTACATTTACAAAACAGCATACTTTATGGAGATGGGGATGGGGATTGCCGCAAGAGACTCCTGCACTATCTGCCTTCCTCTCCTACCTTTTCTGGAAGTGACTCATCTACCTGACTCTATCTGCGTTTTTTTTTCTTCCTGTCATCCATCACATGCCCTAGCTCCTGTAAATTCCTCATTGCCTGCAACTGCTGCTTCAACTGGTCTGATAGAAATTGCAATGAAAAACACTTCCTGCAGATGTAATCATCAGTAACACTGCACTCTCCCTAATCTCCCATATCTGACAGGAAGAGCATATCTCTCTACTAAATACCATTCTTACACCTAAACAATCTACAGACCCTTAAAATAGCACCGTCTTATTACTCTAAAAACACTGTTTCAGGCTAACTTAGCACCTATGTTTTATATTTTTAAAGTTTAATCAAGCGATAGATGCCAATGAAAAAACAAATAATCAAAAAAGAACCCATTCTATTGTAGATTCACAAAAAAAAATGCAGTAAGGTTCACTTCAAAAATTAGCCACTTAGCTGCTCCCCTGCTGTGAACTCTCCTACCCAGGTTTCTCCAAGGTCAACTGTGAATTTCACAGTGTGTTTATTTTTCTTAGAACAAACTCCAATGTCCAGAGATACTTAAAACCTCAACAGCAGAGGCAGTCAGCTGTGCAGGTTCACTACTGGGTCAGACAGCTTTGCAGCTTTACTGCTCATTCATTTCACTTCCAATGTGGTCATTGCCTTTGTCTGTCTTCCTCCTTATTTTTTCCTTTTAAAAGTGCTATTGTTTTAATTTTTCCCCAAAGTTCCAAAGCAATGCAACAGCTTATAAAACAGTCATTTCTGTTACTAAAATTCAACAAAATCAGCTCCAACACTGAAAATATCTCAGAAAAAGCAGCTCTTACAGCCATGTTTTTTTCCTGTCCTTCATCTTGGATTACCCAGAATGCAGTTCATGGGTAAGGAAGTTAAATTCTTTTGAAGAAATCTAATTCTACTTATAGTTCGTAGTTAGCCTTTAACTGAAATGAACAGAAACAGAAGTTGCTGTTGACACTCAGCAGGTCTGCCTGTTTGTAGATTTTCCTCCCACTGATGCTGCTAGATCTGCTGAGTGTCATCAGCAATTTCTGTTTTGGTTTCAGATTTCCATCATCTGTAGCTTTTTGTTTTATTTAATGTAATTGAAATCAGCAGTTTGAATTCTGAAGTCCCCAACTCAAGCAGACATCCGTTTCAAGAGCAGTTACCGTTAAGTAATCAAATTGGTGCCTCTGTAAATTGGTCAGATAGATGTTTTGTGTTAGGAACATATAAACTAGTCGATTTCATGAAATTAAGCGCTTCATTATGACTTAAAACAGATTGCTGAATTTGGCTGAATGAGGGAAGAAGTAGGGGAGGGGATGGGGTGACCTTTGTGTTGGTGTTTTCTAAATTGTTCAGGCTCCAGGAATTTCCCTGTTACAGAAGAAGAAGCTTGTTATTTGATGAGTATTTCGTAAATGACTAAGGGTTATTCTATCCCTAAGTTTCAACATAATGTGGGAACTAATGGCAAGTTTAATAATATACACAACTGAACAAAATAATTAAGTATTAAAACTTATTAAGGATGGTAAAATGTGTGATATACTTCTGTTGTTGCAGATGGGAGCTCTTGGATGCCAGTTTTGTCCAGGGCAACCACTTCCATAGTGAGTGTAGCAAGGAGTGGGACAGTGGTTAGCATTGTTACCTCTCAGCACCAATGACCTAGGTTTGATTCCACCCTTAGGCGACTGTCTGTGTAGAGTTTGCACATTCTTCTTGTGTCTTCATGGATTTCCTCCGAGTGCTCCGGTTTCCTCCTACAATCCAAAGATCTGCAGTTTAGGTGGATTGGCCATGCTAAATTGCCCGTAGCATCCAGGGATGTGGAGTGAGCCATGGTAAGAGCACGGTTACAGGGATGGGGTAGGTCTGTGTGGGATGCTTGTTCGGGGGTGGGGGGTTGGGGGGGAGGTTCTATGATTGAACTTTAAGCAGCTTTAGTTCAGATTTTATGAGCTCCAGTTGAACAACTTCAGAACATAGCTAATTTCTTAGTATTGGGAGGCAGTTACGCATCTTAGGATTGGGCTATCTGGTACCATGCGTTTTCAAGGACAGGAGAGTATGACTGTGAGTGAACAAGATAAGATGATCCAGAGGGTAGTGATGTGTAAGAGTTTCAGGAGTTTGATGCATCTTTGCAATGAGGTTATGAAACTGTCCTCCTGTGGACATAAACAGCAGGAGTTCATGGAATTACAGAATCCCTGCTGTGTGGAAACAGGTCAATTGGCCTAACAAATCCACACTGACCCTCCGAAGAGTAACCCACCCACACCCAGCTCTCTCATATTACTCTACATTTCCCTTGACTAATACACCTAACCTACATATCCATGAATACTATGGGCAATTTAGGATGGCCAATTCACCTAACCTGCACATTATGGGAGGAAACCGGAGCACCCAGAGGAAACCTATGCAAACTGCACACAGACAGTCTCCCAAGGCTTTGGATCGAACCCGGGTCCCTCAAGTAACCACTGAGACACTATGCTGCCCAAGTTGATTAGCAATTAGCCAGCAAGAGAATAGTATTATCAGAGCCTGGTATATCTAGACTTATGAATGATTGTATTTAGTATTAATGATAAATAAATACATTTCTAAAGTAACCTAAGTCTGAAGATACTTACTTTACCTTACCCTTGACAAGTTTGCCTTGAACGCAAACTCTTAGATGTGGGCATAAAGCCACACAGCAAAACATGCTGCAATATAGGAACTTCAATATTTGCAACTGCCCAACAGAGGTCATCTCACTTGTCTGAATGACAGTTGATGCTGTTGGGTGAATAATCCAACTGATCATTGCACCATGGGTAGGAAGCCATCCAAGTTTGGGATGGATGGTAGGTGGGAGGAAAGGGAAAGGAATATATTGACAGTAAAACCTTTCTCTTATTAAAGGATTAATACCTTTCTCTGCAGCAAAGCGTGTGACTCCAGGTGGCTGGTTGTCTGCCCAGTGCCAGAATATGGGACAACTGCTCAGGGCTGGAGAGGAATTTGAATAGGAGTGGGAGGATCCAGTCTTTGTGATCCATGTCGTATCAATGGTAAAAGCAAAATAAAGGAAGATGCTCTGCATAGTCACTGTGAGCAGCGAGTTGCAAATTAGAAGAAGAATCTCAAAAATCATAATCTGTGGATTTGAAAACGCAAATTGCTGCAGAAACTCAGCAGGTCTGGTAATAACTGTGGAAATGAAGCAAAATCAAGAGTGACTCTTCTTCAGAACCAACTGCAGTTAGAAAAAGGAGGCATATGTACTGAACACAGGGGTTAGGGAGGGAAGGGAAGGGGTGGGTGGGGGGGGATTAAGGACAAACCAATAGGTGAAGTTGGAGAGAGAGAGAGAGAAAGAGAGAACAGCAGTTGGACAGACAAAAGAATGTATAATGGTGAGCCAGGGAGAAGGAAAAGCTGCTAATGGGGACCATCAGTGGGTGAAAGTGGGTAGACTGTGATGAAAGCAGCTTATATAATGACATGGTCTGGGGTGTGGGGCTGGGTAAAGGATGTGGAAGGAAGTCTCTAGTTTTCAGATTGCTACCTGAGCAATGTGCAAATCGGTAGAGGAAACATCAAACTAGAGTGATGAATTCATGGCTCGAAGACTGTGGGAGAAGTGGGTTCCAGTTCATGGGAAACTGGCATCAGTAGAGGAAAAGATGGATCTGTACCTAGGTCCGTAACCTCCTGAACCACGGTGATGCGGGTTTCCTTGCTAGCTGCATAACATGGAAAATAGAATGAATTATAAATTAACCAAAGGAGATAAGGAGCCAAATTTTGATAGATGTGGTAAGTCAAAGATTAGAGCCAAGGTCAAAGTGAAAAGTATTATTGTGAAAAATGATAAACAGACTATGACATCATATTGATCCTGCATATGAAATTGGTGGAACCATTGTATAAGTCTCAGAAGTTATAGGGGTAGAATACTGGCACTTGACCCAGAGTCAGCCTTAATCAATAATGAACAGTCACCACCTTGCTGAAACAGATCATTTGAATTTCGACAAACATTTTGGACAGTGCGATGACATTAATGTTTTTCACAAGATTGACAATGTGGAATATGTGATTGTAGGGCTGAACAAAAATCTCCATATTCTACAATACTGGACTAAAACCCTGAACTTTTCGAACACCTAAAATAATGGGAAAAGACCTGGTCTCAGGCTTGTACAAATACACACACAGCCAGAAAGATTTCAATTCTGGACTATTGTTTAACTCGGAAAGGAAGTTCATACCTCATCTCTAAGGGAACAATCAACCTGACCTCACATGCTACACTGAAACTAACTTTTACACTGCGGGCGACCTAACACAGTCATTTTGGAACCTATACAGATACTACACAATCAACATCAATCAATATTCATTCCCAAAAGATATCAGGCATTCAACTTCAATCCAATGACATTCACACATACTCATAACTGTCAGGAAGCCAACTGTCCTCAACAGGAACACCAATAACACAATGGCCAGTGCCAATTTGGTACAAAGAGGCCCACAATTACTATAATTGCAGACCTGAGGAGCCACTGCCATAGCTATCTCCCTGAGAGCAGTCCGCCAGCATCTATTCCCAGGAGGCAGTCCAAACAGTGATCCCCAGAAGACGAATTCTAGCAGCTAATTCCAGTGGCTACTTCCACCAGCTATCTCTGGAAGGGGGATCTGAAACCTACTGAGGCAGGCCTGTTCTGCACCAGGGAAACCAGCAGCAACTGACCACGGCTAACAGACCTAAGGACCAACCAACTCCTAAAACCACTGACCCCACCAACACCACAAGGGCTCAAGTACATCCTGAGGCACATTGCGAGCTGGTGAAAACCAGCTTGTAAAACCCACTACAAAGTAAGAAAAACCAAGTACACACCCAATAAATCCAATACGTATTCTACTGTATCTGTAGGCTCAACCCAGACTGAAGGCCTACACCATCCGAAGTCTTCATCAAGGCACCGGGTATGGCAAGCAGGAACAATCAGTTGTATTTTAAAATTGCAAAATTCTCCACCGTGGTGAGCTTAAGCTCCCGAGACACCAAAATTTCCAACCTAACTAGCAGGGAAGAGAAGGTGCAGTGCAGAGACCTCAAGGGTAGGAATCCTGATTAAAGTGTCTATGACTAAAACTGTTGTTTAGATTCTAATAGTGTTTAATCTGTATTTGATTTAATAGTGTATTTAATTACTGTCCCATGTACAATTGTTATTTATTGCCTTTGCCTTTATTTCTTTGCCGTTATACTTATTATTTTGTATTTCGTAAATCTTTTGCCCTGAAACACCTGTTGTCTACCTTCTTCATTTTACATTTCAAAATAAGTCCAGTATCAGAACCAAGGATCTACAGATCACCACTGTTGTCTCCTCTTCATCAATTGATTCTGATTTGTCAATCACTTCATCTATATGCCCCTAATGGAAAACTAGATGGTCTTTATTCTAACTTGAACGTACTATTGGTGCATAGACTGGATTGTAGGTTGTAGCTGCATGACCCTTGTTACTTCCTCTGCTAATGGCCATTTCTGCCATATGCCTTGCAAAATGGATCAAAGTTAAACATTTTCTTGGTGTATACAGAAGGTCACATCATTCACATGTCTTGCTATGTTAAACTGCTGTTGTGATTGTGTCTACACTTGAGTTTGAGAATCTGTAAGTTTCATCGCACTCTAAGGATCACCTTGGACTTATGTTACACCTCACTGGGTAGTGCATTTGAAATCCAGCCTTGCTAATCTCAGAAATGTTAAAGAATTTGATGACTTGAAAACATATGTAGAATTTCCCAATTTACCTATCATTTAGACCCAGGTTGAGAAAAGGGACAACCCAGCTTTCTGCACTGATCAAGAATGACTATTTATCACAAATGGGTAGATTTTGCTACTGGTAACAATTATAAGCTTTTGGCATTTAACTCCAATACTTAAAACTCTAATCCTCTTATTAACTCTCCCTTGTATACACACAGACTCAAACAGGACAAACATGGCTGGAATGGATGGAGAGAAAACTGGGAAAGCTGATTGGTGGTCTCGTTTCATGGCTTTTCCTTTTCCAGGTGATTTCATCGATTTGCAGAAAGCGCGGGTGGCTGGTTCACAATTTAAAAGGTCTCTGACTTTAAAAGTGAGAGTTTGCAGCATCTG
Organism: Hemiscyllium ocellatum; assembly: GCF_020745735.1. Classification (NCBI taxonomy): domain Eukaryota; kingdom Metazoa; phylum Chordata; class Chondrichthyes; order Orectolobiformes; family Hemiscylliidae; genus Hemiscyllium; species Hemiscyllium ocellatum. Next base: position 96,978,574 of record NC_083411.1, on the reverse strand, counting down.
ATGAAGGATAAATATTTTTTCTTCAGCAAACAAAGAGTTCCTGAAGGTCAGGTCGCTTCTCCCTATCTTGCTCACCATCTCAAGCTCTACATTACTTGGAACCAGTCGCATGTTGTTGACAGGCAGAAGGCCTTTGTTTAGATTAGATTCCCTACAGTGTGGAAACAGGCCCTTCGGCCTGACCATCGAAAGAAGAACCCATCCAGACCCATTTCCCTCTGCCTAATGCACCTAACACTATGGCAATTTAGCATGGCCAATTCACCTTTCCTGCACATCTTTGAACTGTGGGAGGAAACTCACGCAAACACAGGGGGAATGTGCAAACTCCATACAGACAGTCACCCAAGGCTGGATTTGGGCCTGGACCTTGATGCTTAAGGCAGCAGTACTAACCACTGAGCCACCATGCCACCTGATTGTTGTCAATGTCTAATTATTAATCCAGATCAATCAGATCTTTGTGCTGACTAAACCTCTATTTGTACAGACCACTTGTCTGCATATCATCTGTAAACTACACTTCAACTATTGATTGAACAAGTAGCTGTGTAAATGGTGCTTACAGTGAGTGTTAAGTTACTTGTTTTTGCAAACTACAGTAATCCTTCAGCGATATTTGTTTTTTTTTCAAACAATTACATTCCTATTTCCTGCCAAAATCAAATCTATACAGAAATTTTAAAAAGTCATGAGCCTTGCACTTATGTCTACCCTTCAGTAACTTGTTGATGCTGTAAGTCTTTGGTTTCTCTGACAGATTTTTATTGAAAGCATCTAGAGGGATGGTTTCAATTAGCAATGCAGCAATTTTATTTCCTAATTCCCCTCTGAGAAATTTTCTAACGAGCCCTTTTATAACGATTTGGTCACAAAATGGTTTCTGAATTTTGTAGATTTCTGCATAACTAAAATGAATTCTAACTGATGAATATAGACATCACTGAGTGAGACATCTGATTCTGAATTAGTCTTCAGTGGTTGCTGTCTTTTTGCTCTTCAACTGTTAATCTTGACAGGTTATGTCTATGCAGACCTTCACTTCCAATAAGTCGCAAGCCTTCAAGACTTGTTTTTCAGCATCAGACACATCTATATCTGGAAACTCTCATTCTAAACGCTGTTCAAACATTTTAAGTTTTGTTAGAAGGTCAACTGCATCACAATTTAAACCAGGCAATTTTGTGAACATTCTGCCAAAATGCCTTCAATCTTATCTTTCTTGGTTTCAATCTGGCAGATACACAGTAGACTTGCCTTTCTCAAGAGAATTCAGTTGGTCCAAAGCCTTTGTCTGCTTATCAGCAAATTGTGTTTTCAACGGTGTAATGAACAAAGACATTGATCGTTCTCTCCTGTACCTCAGCATGTTTTGAAGTTTAGACCATGTGTTTTACTCGCTGTTTAACTTGTTTGCTAAATGGTCAAGGATGTTAGGCCTCCTGACCTTTACATTTTCCATCTTTATGTAAATGATGATGGTTTAATAATCAATCATGTGTCAGGGATTGCTTAACTTTGTGGGTTTGTGTTTTTAGAAGAATAAAATACGTTTTAAGCTATAAAGTAGACATTACAGTAAAGCAACTAATCTCTGTAGATGTAGCACACAAATCCATAGAGAACTACTGCTAGCGAAATCACAACATTGTATACAGACAGAATGTGGAGTCCTAAAAGATGAATATTCTTAAGGACAAAGTACACATTCAACAATAATAGCTCAATGGTCAAACAGTATACAACATTGCTGTAATATATATTAAGAAGTTTCATGGGCGGCACGGTGGCACAGTGGTTAGCACTGCTGCCTCACAGCGCCTGAGACCCGGGTTCAATTCCCGACTTAGGCGACAGACTGTGTGGAGTTTGCACGTTCTCCCCGTGTCTGCGTGGGTTTCCTCCGGGTGCTCCGGTTTCCTCCCACAGTCCAAAGATGTGCGGGTCAGGTGAATTGGCCATGCTAAATTGTCCGTAGTGTTAGGTAAGGGGTAAATGTAGGAGTATGGGTGAGTGGCGCTTCGGCGGGTCGGTGTGGACTTGTTGGGCCAAAGGGCCTGTTTCCACACTGTAAGTAATCTAATCTAAAAAAGTTTCATATTTCATATTACATGGAGACTGCAAAATTGATTCATTTCAAGAATTGTGGAAACAGTTGGAATGGTTACTTTAAAAGTGCTCATTCAAAAGCTACTGTATAGATTTCTTTTTAACAAGGTTCCTCAAAGTCATAAGACTGATGTAAACTACTTGGGTTGCTATAAACTGTGCTAGGAGATGGTCTCTTGTGGTACAATATTATTGTCCTTAGGTAAACCAGGAAGCCTGAGTTTAAGTCCCACTTGCTCTAAAAGTATATCATAACATGTCTGAATAGGTTGAATTAAAAAACATCTTGCGGGAGATTTTTGAGCAATGACTGGACTGGAGGGGTTTTTAATCTTTGTGTGATCTTCTATTGGAGGAAAATAATCTATGAGAAAGGTCTACCTAACTGATTCTCAATTTCTGAAACAACCCTTGTATTCAGTTTAGGGTGAAACCATTTATACCTTTGAAAGAGTGATTATGGAACATCACAATGTTGGAATGTCTGAGCAGGCTGCGTCTGTAAAGACTCCAGAGATGATTGCACATGAGTAATGACTTGACAAAATGTCCCAGAACAGCAGAGTAACAGACCTTGGAACATTTTGCAATTAATCCTGTTGCTTTCATAAATAACCCATTGGTCAAAGTGTTTTTTTTCAAAAAGCTAAGAGAGAAACTTTTTTTTTTCCGTGAAGCACATTTTTGACTGTATAGGTTAACCAATTATTGCATTCAGGTTTATTTTGATAACAAGCCAATATTTGTATTTATTAAGAAACCTGATTAATAAATACTTTACTTAAACTTTATAACTTGATAAGATATTTAATCGGTCATCTTGATAACAGCAAATTGTATTTTTATCTTATTCTGAGACATATGGTGTAGAGTGATCGTGCACTACTCCAGCTTTAGAATCATTGAATCATTGCAGTGTGGCAGCAAGTGATTCAGTCCATTGAGTCTACACTGACCATCTGAAGAGCATCCTACCCAGACTCACCCTATCCCTGTAACCCTGCTTTCCCCATCGCTCATCCAACTAACCTGGACATTGTGGGAAATTTAGCATGGCTAATCCACCTAACCTGCACATCTTTGGATTGTGGGAAGAGATCAGATCTCCTGAAGGAAACCCACGTAGACACAGGGAGAATGTGCAAATTCCAAACAGGCAGTTGCCTGAAGAAGGAATTGAACCCAGGTGCTTGATGCTATGAGATAGCACTGCTGAAACTGAGCCACCGGGCCACTCCCTTTAGTTATTATTAAAGCAGAATACAATGGACACTCAAGATTTGAATCAAGATGGAAGCAGAGTAAGACACTCCAGTCAGACATCTTCTGCTCCATCTGTTCTTTATCCTCACATTTTCTTTTTAGTTTCTATTCCTTTTTCATCTTTCTACATAAGAGGAACGGAGAAATTGGCGAGGCCTGGAGGAGAATTCCCAGATTCCCCCGACTAGCAAATGAACTTCACCAAAAACTGAAATATCTAGTCGGAGACACATGCCACTCCATTCACTCCACCCAAGAATTCTTGAACAGCATCAAGGATAGAAGAGGATGAAATAATGGTCTCCTTTGCCGTAACAACCCTTGTTCACATCCATCAACATCAACCTGGCCAAAGAGACACTGTACTACTAGAAGAACCAAGGACACATATACCAGATAGCACCAATTTAATCAGCAAGGACAACATCCTCAAGCTAGCAGACCTGTTCTTCATTAACTACTTCACCTTCAATGACAAGACCTACAACCAAATCAATGGAACTCCCATGGGATCACTAATATCAGCCTTCTTAGCAGAAGCAGTAATGCAGAGACTCGAACAAACAGCCCTCCCCAAGATCCAACCCAAACTTTGGCTTCTCTACATGGATGACACCTACAACATCATCAACAACATCCTTACTGGCATAAAATTCATAAAAGAGGAGGAGAACAACAACAGACTCCCCTTTCTAGATGTCACAGTGGAATGAACAGTCAATGGGGATCTGCAGACCAGTGTCTACAGGAAAACAACACATACAAACTAGATACTTAACTACAGAAGCAATCATCCCAAGATCCACAAATGGAGCTGCATCAGGGCATTATTTAAACTGACCACAACACACCGCAGCACCCAGCAACTACAAGCAGCAGAAGAAAAATATCTATATCACATATTTAAGAACAACGGGTACCCAATAAACACAGGTAAAACCAAGGACTACAGATGCTGGAAACCAGAGTCTGGATTAGAGTGGTGCTGGAAAAGCACAGCAGGTCAGGCAGCATCCGAGGATCAGGAAGATTGACGTTTCAGGCAAAAGCCCTTCATCAGGCATAGAGGCAGGGTGCCTGCATGGTGGAGAGATAAATGAGAGGGGGTTGGGGGTGGGGAGAAAGTAGCATAAAGTACAATAGGTGAATGGGGGTGGGGATGGAGGTGATGGTCACCACCATCCCCACCCACATTCACCAATGTACTCTATGCTACTTTCTCCCTACCCCCAACCCCCTCTCATTTATCTCTCCAACATGCAGGCACCCTGCCTCTACTCCTGATGAAGGGCTTTTGCCCGAAACGTCAATCTTCCTGATCCTCGGATGCTGCCTGACCTGCTGTGCTTTTCCAGCACCACTCTAATCTAGACCCAATAAACACAGTTTGTCACTTCTTAAATAACAAACCCAAACAAGTAGACACAACATGCCCAACTCTAGCCGGCTACTATAGATCAAAGACATCTCGGAGATGACTACCAGATTATTCCAACCTCTTGGCATCACAGTAGCCCACAAACCTACCAACACACTGAAACAGCTACTGATGAACCTAAAGGACCCTGTACCAACAACCAGTAAAACGAATGTCATTTTCAATATACTGTGCAAAGACTGCATAAACATTACATAGGACAGACAGGCAGAAATCTAGCCACCATGATACATGAGCACCAACTAACCACAAAAAGACATGACCCACTGTCACTAGTACCCTTACACACAGACAAAGATTGGGACAACACATCCATCCTAGTACAGGCTAAACAGAGGCACGCACAGGAATTCCTAGAGGCCTGGCATTCAAACCTGGAACTCCATCAATAAACACATCAATTTGGACCTCATTTACCAACCTCTGAGAAAAAGAACCAGAAATGATATCACCCACCTTAACAGATCAAGACACATAAACAGAAAATGGGACAAAACACCGGTGCTTCAACGGAGGCTCACTGGTAATGTTATGGTGATGAAATGTCTGAAAACAAATCTAGCAGTAGACCGAGCAAACTTACAACCTGGACTTCAACCTGAACTATAAATCTTCTCAAAAATCACAAATATATAGCTTGTTACACAGTTTTATGCAATAACCTTATGAAGTTCTGGCCAGTAAAGTACTTGTTTATTGATACCTGAGTTTTCTGTACTCCTACATGTTTGCCATAGGAATTTCATATTTGACTCATAATATCTTCTTACGTTATTTACAAATTTGAATATGACAATCAAATTTGTTCTTTGAGGACAAAGACAGCTAAAGTAGTAATGAGAAATTAATTCAATTTTTTACACATTGTAAGCTATCAATCGAAATCCAATCTCACCGAGATTTTAACTGCATTCCTAAAATTATCAAGGTACAAGTCAGTTGAAGGCTATTATCCAGAAGAATATGGAATTTTAGAAAGATACCATCAGACTCTCAAAACAGCGTTGAAATGATGACTACAATTACGAATAATTACAGGATTGGGATAAAGGATTCAAGGAAAGATAAATAGGGGAACCAAAACTGCTTACAGTGCTTCAGATGTGATCTCATCAGCATCTAGTATAATTGCAGTAAGACTTCCCTATACTCCCACCCTCTTGAGAAAAGGACTAACATTCTGATCACCCATTGTGCCTGTGAGCTCATTTGTAGCATTGAATCTCTTTGCTTTGCAACTTTCAGCAGCTGTTCTCCATCTAAATTATACTCTGTTCTTTTGTTCTTCCTTCCAAAATGAACAACTTCATATTTACTGCCAGATTTTCACAAATTAATCAACTGATTTTAGTCCACATTCTATGGCCGTGAAGTAAGGTGAAGTTTAGGGTGGCATGGTGGCTCAGTAGTTAGCACTGCTGCCTCATAGCGCCAGGGATCTGGGTTTGAATCCAGCCTCAGGCAATTGTCTGTGTGGACATTGCACATTCTTCCCGTGTCTGCGTGGGTTTCCTCTGGGTGTTCCAGTTTCTGCCCACAGTCCAAAGATGTACAGGTCAGGTGAATTAGCCATGCTAAATTGTACCATAGTGTCCAGGGATGTGTAGGTTAGGTGCATTAGTCAGGGAGAATGTAGTGTAATAGGGTAAGGGTCTGGGTGGGTTACTCTTCAGAGGGTCAGTGTGGACTTGTCGGGCCAAATGGCCTGTTTCCACACTGTAGGGATCCTAAAAATGATTACAGAAAAGCTCTTGAAAAGAAAGTACTAATCCTTGATGTTGGATTATCTGTACATTCTACTTGAGAGACTCACAGGAGCATATAAAGTCAATCAGAGGTACTTAAAAAATACAGAAAATAAAAAAAAGGATAGACAAAAATGTTTTATCTACAACATTCCAAGCAGCAGACAAAGTATTGCTATTACCACCTCTGTAAGGTGAACCTATGAAAGCAAATTTCGGTCATCACTACAAGATATCTTGAAGGGCTAGTGGAATAACTAATCTTGATCATAATAAAAAAGCAATTATTTCATAAGTTTAAAAAAACACGTTGAAGCTATATCACCTCAGAGGAGATGATAATAAAGAGCAAATGTGTCAGATAAGAGTACTGAAGGATGACAGAGAGAGTGAGAGTGGGATAGATTGTGTCGGGACACTTCACGAAGTGAACCTCTCAGAACTCAATCAGCTGATACAGAAATACTGGAACAATTAGACACTGCGTTGTCATATTTAGAGGAAGGGCATCAGGAAAATCTAATAAGGTTACATGGTAAGTGCAACAAAATCTGCAGCTATACATTTGGATGTACAATGTTGGTTCGACATTATGGAGGTGCAGAAACTCGGTGTTGAACTTGCTATCTGTTGAACCCAGAAAACATGCTCAAGTAGAAAAAGAGATTTAATATAAGCTGGAGAATCACTTGATTGAATCGAGCCAAAGCAGAGGGAGTTCACTGGTAGCTTTAGTTCATAAACTTGATGAATCAACGAGATTCTGTATAGAATACAACAAAGTAAATACAAATACAAAAACAGACAAATATGGCATAGTCGGAAGAATGCCAAGCAGTGTTTGAAAACTGAAGATAATTCTAATAAATGAAGCAGTACTCTCTGTCCCTGATTTCACCAAACATGTTAAAAGTAGCAATTGAAGCTAATGACGTGAAAGAAGGTGCAATCTTATTGAAAGATTATGAGTCAGAAATAGAGAAAACAATGAGAAAAATAAACCAATACATGGGAAGTAATGTATTGCAACACAAGAGATTTTGAGATCAGAACAGAACAGAACAGCAATGAAAATTTATATTGCTAACATTCAGTGAAAAGTTTAAAACTTGAAATGCAAGAGATTCAAATGGAGTTTATTGATTCAACCATTCAGAGATAAAAATTATTCACATTGTTGGTAAAGATAATGCAATAGATATGCTTTGTCCAGAATGTAACAATGATGAAATAAAATAAGAATTTAAGAGATAGATATGTAAAATTGCATAAGACTTGTAAAATGGATGAATGAGGAAGAAAAAATGTAAATCGAATGTTTTGTTTTCTATGTCATATAGACCTTGTAATGAAACACGTCTTTTGAAAAGGCATTTTATCTCTCCTAAAATTACATAGAACATAGAACATAGAAGGATACAGCGCAGTACAGGCCCTTCGGCCCTCGATGTTGCGCCGACCGAATCCTACCTAACCTATACTAGCCCAATAACTTCCAAATGCCTATCCAATGCCCGCTTAAATGACCATAAAGAAGGAGAGTTCACCACTGATACGGGCAGGGCATTCCATGAACTCACAACCCGCTGTGTGAAGAATCTACCCCTAACATCTGTCCTATACCTACCACCCCTTAATTTAAAGCTATGTCCCCTAGTAACACCTGCCTCCATTAGCGGTAAAAGGTTCTTAGTATCTACCCTATCTAAACCCCTAATCATCTTATACACTTCTATCAGATCTCCCCTAAACCTTCTCTTCTCCAATGAGAACAGCCCCAAGTGCCTCAGCCTTTCCTCATAAGATTTTCCTACCATTCCAGGCAACATCCTGGTAAACCTCCTCTGCACTCGTTCTAAAGCTTCCACATCCTTCCTATAGTATGGCGACCAAAACTGCACACAATACTCCAGATGAGGCCGCACCAGAGTCTTATACAGTTGCAACATGACCTCAGGACTCCGGAACTCAATTCCTCTGCCAATAAATTGGAGGCATGTTTTCATTTTCTTTATTTTTGGATTGTGAACTAAAAAAGGGAAGATACTGCTTTAAACTGCTGAAGAAGACATTTCCTGTTTTGAAAATAAGTTACTAGAACACATTGTGAGTTATAACGACAATGTTACCTTATTCAAGCATAATGAAGAAGGGCAAATGAAATGGCATTGCCTATGTGTGTTCAGGGCAATCATAATCATAGAGTCAGAGATATACAACATGGAAACAGACTTGACTCATCCATGCCGATCAGATGTTCTAAATTAAACTAGGACTAACTGGCAGCATTTCGCCCATATACCTCCAAACCCTACCGATTTATGTAACCATCCAGATGCCTTTTAAATGTTGTAATTGTATTGAGTTATTTATTGAAATTGAATCATTTGTTGTCATGTGTATTCAATATAAAATAGAGTGAAAATTTATGTGCTGTCACCACACATAGGTGCCATTCAAGTTAAATTAAAATAGAATAAGCAACCAAGAAAGATAAATTAAAGAGAGTCAAACCTTCTCTCCTTCTAGAAACTGGCTCCGCGCTCCACCATCCCACACCATACTGCCACCAGGGACCCACTCTGTACTGTACCAGTCCACACCATACTGCCACCAGGGACCCACTCTGTACTACACCATCCCACACCATACTGCCACCAGGGACCCACTCTGTACTACACCAGCCCACACCATACTGCCACCAGGGACCCACTCTGTACTGTACCAGCCCACACCATACTGCCACCAGGGACCCACTCTGTACTACACCAGCCCACACCATACTGCCACCAGGGAGACACTGTACTACACCAGCCCACACCATACTGCCACCAGGGACCCACTCTGTACTACACCAGCCCACACCATACTGCCACCAGGGACACACTCTGTACTACACCAGCCCACACCATACTGCCACCAGGGATCCACTCTGTACTACACCAGCCCACACCATACTGCCGCCAGGGATCCACTCTGTACTACACCAGCCCACACCATACTGCCGCCAGGGACACACTCTGTACTACACCAGCCCACACCATACTGCCGCCAGGGACACACTCTGTACTACACCAGCCCACACCATACTGCCGTCAGGGATCCACTCTGTGCTACACCAGCCCACACCATACTGCCGCCAGGGACACACTCTGTACTACACCAGCCCACACCATACTGCCACCAGGGACACACTCTGTACTACACCAGCCCACATCATACTGCCACCAGGGACACACTCTGTACTACACCAGCCCACATCATACTGCCACCAGGGACACACTCTGTACTACACCATCCCACACCATACTGCCACCAGGGACACACTCTGTACTACACCAGCCCACACCATACTGCCACCAGGGATCCACTCTGTACTACACCAACCCACATCATACTGCCGCCAGGGACACACTCTGTACTACACCATCCCACACCATACTGCCACCAGGGACACACTCTGTACTACACCATCCCACACCATACTGCCACCAGGGACACACTCTGTACTACACCAGCCCACATCATACTGCCGTCAGGGACACACTCTGTACTACACCAGCCCACACCATACTGCCGCCAGGGATCCACTCTGTACTACACCAGCCCACACCATACTGCCGCCAGGGACCCACTCTGTACTACACCAGCCCACACCATACTGCCACCAGGGACCCACTCTGTACTACACCAGCCCACACCATACTGCCACCAGGGACTGACTCTGTACTTCACCAGCCCACACCATACTGCCACCAGGGACACACTCTGTCCTACACCAGCCCACACCATACTGCCACCAGGGACCCACTCTGTACTTCACCATCCCACACCATACTGCCACCAGGGACCCACTCTGTACTGTACCAGTCCACACCATACTGCCACCAGGGACCCACTCTGTACTACACCAGCCCACACCATACTGCCACCAGGGAGACACTGTACTACACCAGCCCACACCATACTGCCACCAGGGACCCACTCTGTACTACACCAGCCCACACCATACTGCCACCAGGGACACACTCTGTACTACACCAGCCCACATCATACTGCCGTCAGGGATCCACTCTGTACTACACCAGCCCACACCATACTGCCGCCAGGGATCCACTCTGTACTACACCAGCCCACACCATACTGCCGCCAGGGACTCACTCTGTACTTCACCAGCCCACACCATACTGCCACCAGGGACACACTCTGTACTACACCAGCCCACACCATACTGCCACCAGGGACACACTCTGTACTACACCAGCCCACATCATACTGCCACCAGGGACACACTCTGTACTACACCAGCCCACACCATTCTGCCGTCAGGGATCCACTCTGTACTACACCAGCCCACACCATACTGCCACCAGGGACACACTCTGTACTACACCAGCCCACACCATACTGCCACCAGGGACACACTGTGTACTACACCAGCCCACACCATACTGCCACCAGGGACACACTGTGTACTACACCAGCCCACACCATACTGCCGCCAGGGACACACTCTGTACTACACCAGCCCACACCATACTGCCACCAGGGACTGACTCTGTACTACACCAGCCCACACCATACTGCCACCAGGGAGACACTCTGTACTACACCAGCCCACACCATACTGCCACCAGGGAGACACTCTGTACTACACCAGCCCACACCATACTGCCACCAGGGACTGACTCTGTACTACACCAGCCCACACCATACTGCCACCAGGGACACACTCTGTACTACACCAGCCCACACCATACTGCCACCAGGGATCCACTCTGTACTACACCAACCCACATCATACTGTCGCCAGGGACACACTCTGTACTACACCATCCCACACCATACTGCCACCAGGGACACACTCTGTACTACACCATCCCACACCATACTGCCACCAGGGACACACTCTGTACTACACCAGCCCACATCATACTGCCGTCAGGGACACACTCTGTACTACACCAGCCCACACCATACTGCCGCCAGGGATCCACTCTGTACTACACCAGCCCACACCATACTGCCGCCAGGGACCCACTCTGTACTACACCAGCCCACACCATACTGCCACCAGGGACCCACTCTGTACTACACCAGCCCACACCATACTGCCACCAGGGACTGACTCTGTACTTCACCAGCCCACACCATACTGCCACCAGGGACACACTCTGTCCTACACCAGCCCACACCATACTGCCACCAGGGACCCACTCTGTACTTCACCATCCCACACCATACTGCCACCAGGGACCCACTCTGTACTGTACCAGTCCACACCATACTGCCACCAGGGACCCACTCTGTACTACACCAGCCCACACCATACTGCCACCAGGGAGACACTGTACTACACCAGCCCACACCATACTGCCACCAGGGACCCACTCTGTACTACACCAGCCCACACCATACTGCCGCCAGGGACCCACTCTGTACTACACCAGCCCACACCATACTGCCACCAGGGACCCACTCTGTACTACACCAGCCCACACCATACTGCCACCAGGGACTGACTCTGTACTTCACCAGCCCACACCATACTGCCACCAGGGACACACTCTGTCCTACACCAGCCCACACCATACTGCCACCAGGGACCCACTCTGTACTTCACCATCCCACACCATACTGCCACCAGGGACCCACTCTGTACTGTACCAGTCCACACCATACTGCCACCAGGGACCCACTCTGTACTACACCAGCCCACACCATACTGCCACCAGGGAGACACTGTACTACACCAGCCCACACCATACTGCCACCAGGGACCCACTCTGTACTACACCAGCCCACACCATACTGCCACCAGGGACACACTCTGTACTACACCAGCCCACACCATACTGCCGTCAGGGATCCACTCTGTACTACACCAGCCCACACCATACTGCCGCCAGGGATCCACTCTGTACTACACCAGCCCACACCATACTGCCGCCAGGGACACACTCTGTACTTCACCAGCCCACACCATACTGCCACCAGGGACACACTCTGTACTACACCAGCCCACACCATACTGCCACCAGGGACACACTCTGTACTACACCAGCCCACACCATACTGCCACCAGGGACACACTCTGTACTACACCAGCCCACACCATTCTGCCGTCAGGGATCCACTCTGTACTACACCAGCCCACACCATACTGCCACCAGGGACACACTCTGTACTACACCAGCCCACACCATACTGCCACCAGGGACACACTGTGTACTACACCAGCCCACACCATACTGCCACCAGGGACACACTGTGTACTACACCAGCCCACACCATACTGCCGCCAGGGACACACTCTGTACTACACCAGCCCACACCATACTGCCACCAGGGACTGACTCTGTACTACACCAGCCCACACCATACTGCCACCAGGGACCCACTCTGTACTACACCAGCCCACACCATACTGCCACCAGGGAGACACTCTGTACTACACCAGCCCACACCATACTGCCACCAGGGACTGACTCTGTACTACACCAGCCCACACCATACTGCCACCAGGGACACACTCTGTACTACACCAGCCCACACCATACTGCCACCAGGGATCCACTCTGTACTACACCAACCCACATCATACTGTCGCCAGGGACACACTCTGTACTACACCATCCCACACCATACTGCCACCAGGGACACACTCTGTACTACACCATCCCACACCATACTGCCACCAGGGACACACTCTGTACTACACCAGCCCACATCATACTGCCGTCAGGGACACACTCTGTACTACACCAGCCCACACCATACTGCCGCCAGGGATCCACTCTGTACTACACCAGCCCACACCATACTGCCGCCAGGGACCCACTCTGTACTACACCAGCCCACACCATACTGCCACCAGGGACCCACTCTGTACTACACCAGCCCACACCATACTGCCACCAGGGACTGACTCTGTACTTCACCAGCCCACACCATACTGCCACCAGGGACACACTCTGTCCTACACCAGCCCACACCATACTGCCACCAGGGACCCACTCTGTACTACACCATCCCACACCATACTGCCACCAGGGACCCACTCTGTACTGTACCAGTCCACACCATACTGCCACCAGGGACCCACTCTGTACTACACCAGCCCACACCATACTGCCACCAGGGAGACACTGTACTACACCAGCCCACACCATACTGCCACCAGGGACCCACTCTGTACTACACCAGCCCACACCATACTGCCACCAGGGACACACTCTGTACTACACCAGCCCACACCATACTGCCGTCAGGGATCCACTCTGTACTACACCAGCCCACACCATACTGCCGCCAGGGATCCACTCTGTACTACACCAGCCCACACCATACTGCCGCCAGGGACTCACTCTGTACTTCACCAGCCCACACCATACTGCCACCAGGGACACACTCTGTACTACACCAGCCCACACCATACTGCCACCAGGGACACACTCTGTACTACACCAGCCCACATCATACTGCCACCAGGGACACACTCTGTACTACACCAGCCCACACCATTCTGCCGTCAGGGATCCACTCTGTACTACACCAGCCCACACCATACTGCCACCAGGGACACACTCTGTACTACACCAGCCCACACCATACTGCCACCAGGGACACACTCTGTACTACACCAGCCCACACCATACTGCCACCAGGGACACACTGTGTACTACACCAGCCCACACCATACTGCCGCCAGGGACACACTCTGTACTACACCAGCCCACACCATACTGCCACCAGGGACTGACTCTGTACTACACCAGCCCACACCATACTGCCACCAGGGAGACACTCTGTACTACACCAGCCCACACCATACTGCCACCAGGGAGACACTCTGTACTACACAAGCCCACACCATACTGCCACCAGGGACTGACTCTGTACTACACCAGCCCACACCATACTGCCACCAGGGACACACTCTGTACTACACCAGCCCACACCATACTGCCGCCAGGGACTCACTCTGTACTACACCAGCCCACACCATACCGCCGTCAGGGACTCACTCTGTACTAACCAGCCCACTCCATACTGCCTTTTTCTGGATTAGTGGTGCTGGAAGAGCACAGCAGTTCATGCAGCATCCAACGAGCAGCGAAATTGACGTTACGGGCAAAAGCCCTTCATCAGGACCCACTGCGTACTACACCAGGCCACACCACACTGCCGCCAGGGACACACTCTGTACTGCAGAGCTAGGACTTTTTTTCGTTGGCGAAAAGGAAGAGGAGAGGGGATCTCATTGAGGTATACAAGGTAATGAGCGGCATAGAAAAAGTTGATAGCCAGAGACTATTTCCCATGGCAGAAATGGTTAACTCGAGGGGTCATAGTTTTAAGCTGGTTGGAGGAAAGTATAGAGGGGATGTCAGAGGTGGGTTCTTTTCACAGAGAGTTGTGAGAGCAAGGAATGCGTTGCCAGCAGCAGTTGTGGAAGCAAGGTCATTGGGGACATTTAAGAGAGTACTGGACATGAATATGGTCACAGAAACATGAGGATCAATGGTCGGCAAACATCGTGGGCTGAAAGGCCTGTTCTGTGCTGTACTGTTCAATGTTCTAAGTTCTATACACCAATCCCACACCATACTGCCACTAGGGACCCACTCTCTGTACTACACCAGCCCACACCATACTTCCACCAGGGACACACTCTGTCCTACACCAGCCCACACCATACTGCCGCCAGGGAAACACTCTGTACTACACCAGCCCACACCATACTGCCGCCAGGGAAACACTCTGTACTACACCAGCCCACACCATACTGCCACCAGGGAAACACTCTGTACTACACCAGCCCACACCATACTGCCGCCAGGGAAACACTCTGTACTACACCAGACCACACCATACTGCCACTAGCGACACTCTCTGCGCTACACCAGGACACTCCTTACTTCTACCAGGGACCCACTCTGTCCTACACCAGCCCACACCATTCTGCCGCCAGGGACACACTCTGTACTACACCAGCCCACGCCATCCTGCCGCCAGGGACTGACTCTGTACTACACCAGCCCACGCCATACTGCCGCCAGGGACCTACTGTGTACTACACCAGCCCACACCATACTGCTGCCAGGGACACACTCTGTACTATACCGGCCTGTGCCATTCTGCTGCCAGGGACACACTCTGTACTACACCAGCCCACACCATACTGCCGCCAGGGATGCACTCTGCGCAACACCATCCCACACCATACTGCCACCAGGGACACACTCTGTCCTACACCAGCCCACACCATACTGCCGCCAGGAACCCACTCCAGGTTACACCAGCCCATGCCATGTTGCTGCAAGGGATCCAGTCCTTCTGGAATCAGGAATCCTGCTCCAGGCTTCCTCGTCCAGTTGAGTCTGTAGCCACTCCACCTCTAAAGTCACTGGCCCTTCTTACGGGCCCATTGAAGCTTTCTTTGTCCCAAAGAGCTGCCTTTACCCGGTAAGTTTGTACGGAAACTAAATAAAACTGAGAAAAGAAGAATGGGAAAAAAGGAAAAAGAAGAAAAAGCTTTTCAATTTTAGCAACATTTTCCTTGTAGAAGGCATACCAGAATTGTACGTTATATTCCAAGAAAGGGCTTCTCCAATGTACTGTACTGCTAGATTATGACATCTCAACTTCTCAAGCAAGTATACCAAACATTTTCTTCACTATCCAATCTACCCACAACCCCACTTCCAAGGAACTATGTATCTGCACCATTGGGTCCACTTAGTCTGCAACCTTCCCTAGGGCCCTATCATTAACTGTATAATCCTGCCCTGATTTAGCAAAATGCAACATCTCATTTTATTGAAATTAAACTCCAGCTGCCACTCTTCAGCCCATTGACCCATCCAATCAAGGTCCCATTGTACCCTGTGGTAACTTTCCTCACTGTCCACTAAAGTTCCACTTTTTGGTGTCAGCTGCAAACTTACTAAATATTCATCCTACATTCACATCCAAATTATTTACATAACAGATGAAAAACAATGGATCCAGCACTGATCCTTGCAGCACACTGCTGGTCATAGGCCTCAGTCTTAAAAAAAATGCTCCACCACCACCCCCCGTCTCCTACCTTCAAACCAATTTTGTATTCAGTTGGCTCACTCCCCCACATCCTATCTGATTTAACTTTACTAATCAGTCTGCCATGCAGAAACTTCTTACTAAAGTCCATATGGACAACATTTACCACTCTGCCTTCATCGGACATCTTTGTCACCTCTTCAAAAAACTCAATCAAGTTAGCGAGATCTGATTCCCCACGCACAAAGCCATTCTGACTATCCCTAATCAGTCTTTTCCTTTCCAAATGCATGTATATCGTGTCACTCAGAATTCCCTCCAACAGCTTACTCATCAATGATATCAGGCTCGTTGGTCTATAGTTCCCGAGATTTTCTTTACAGCCTTTCTTTATCATTGTACCACATTGGCCAACCTCTAGTCTTCTGGCACCTCACCCTATTGATAGTGGCTATGAATGGTAAAAATATCTCAGTAAGGGACCCTAACTTCCCACAAAGATCTGGGAAACACCTTCTCTGACATTTTTTTTATTCCTTACACAAAATCCCTGTGTCCCACCTTGTATCTTTGTGTTTTTGTTTATATGTGTACTTTTTAAAAGAAGTAGAGTTTACAAAGTTACAAATTAACCTTTCAGGCTTGGTTCTTTCTGAATTTAGTTTAAAAAAAAGTTTGATGGTAATGACCAGCTATCTTATTGTTATTGGGAAAAGGTTTTACGGCAACCCTCAGCAGGAAGCATGGACCTTGAAATGTGCAAGATTGAGACCTGCCTGCAGTTTTGTTCTGCAAAGCCAGCAAATTTCAGACAGGCTCAGGAGCATCAGGAGCAGCTGCAGTTGATGTTTCCTTTGGAGCAAACCCTTGGCACGAGCCCACACCAAGAGTACGGAGCCTTGTATCATAGAGCTGCTTGGGTGAGTCTCAACAAAAGTCACTGCATAACTTTTCAGAGCTTCTTTGCAAAGGTACATTGCAGAGAAGGTGAACAATGATCTCTTCCACCACAGACTCCTTGAGGGCAATATATGGAGTGTGTGAGACTGATTATTCTGGGAAGGCCTGGTGGAGAAGGCCTTTGTCTATGTCTTCATGTTTGTATGAAGTGCTGGTGACAAGACATTCAACAAATTATGTTAATTTTCTGTTCAGAGAACCATTCGACCTGATCCACCACCTCCTTTTCCACATGCATGTAGCATATTGCTTGTGCTCAGAATTTAAACTTCTTCAGTCTTATCTAACTTATTTATTTTGAAGAGATCACCTCACTCCTCCTATGAATTGTGACAGCACATTATGAAATGCATTCCTTCTAAGGCATATATTCCTTCAAATAAAATTTGTATAATGGAACTCATTTAGATTTTTTTTCGACAAATGGTGACAAATCAAAACATTACTCCAAGGTTATTAAGTTCCTAATTAGAATATTTTTTTATGAACAAATTACTCATCTACAGTACATTATTCAAGTAAATTGCCTAATCTTCTCAAATTTAAAGTGAATGAACCAATCTTTCAGAGATGCAGGGATAGCACAGAGTATGCAAGCAGATTTGCTGGAGGGTTTCTTGATAAGTCAGAGTTGTTTTGTTTTCTGTATTCGTGTCTCTGTATTCGTGTCTCTGTATTCGTGTCTCTGTATCGTGTCTCTGTATTTGTGTCTCTGTATTCGTGTCTCTGTATTCGTGTCTCTGTATCGTGTCTCTGTATTTGTGTCTCTGTATTCGTGTCTCTGTATTCGTGTCTCTGTATTTGTATCTCTGTATTCGTGTCTCTGTATTCGTGTCTCTGTATTCGTGTCTCTGTATTTGTGTCTCTGTATCGTGTCTCTGTATTTGTGTCTCTGTATTCGTGTCTCTGTATTTGTGTCTCTGTATTCGAGTCTCTGTAGTCTTAACTGGCATAGATGCACTGAGGGAGGAACAAGATAACTGCATGGGGCGGAAAGGATTCAAACCAAACATTGATGGTATTTAATTAAGAAGAAGGGGAGGGCTGTTCACATCAATCATAAGCACCAGCATGAACCTATACTGCCAATGATATGTAATGATATGTACAAGTTAAAATATTTACTACATTGTTTTCTTTTGATAATTGATGAAGAGTTCATTTTTTCTATAAAGGTAAGAGAGAGGCAAACAGTGTTTGTCATTATTTATGGGAAATTTGGAAAGAGCTGCTGGCAACTGTGCATCCGCAATTAAACATGGAAATAATCCAAGCTGACATCCTTTTTCAAAGACTATGTAAATATCACAGTGCACCACATGACTCAGCATTTAAATACATTGAACTGCATGAAGTTCCCAAAGCTCACATAACACAAAACCTGGAAGTATTGTGACTCAAGGAGACTCGTGATAGTGTCAAAAAGACATAGCAGATGAATGGAATAGAATTGACTTGTGGCAACAAAATTTTATTCAAAGAAGTGTGAAGTGACACCTCTTCTTAGAAATAATGAGGGGAGGAGGTATAATTTAAAATACGCAATTCTACAGAGTAGGAAGAAGCAGGCTCTCAGGGATAGTGTGAATAAATCATTGATAATGCACTCCAGTGGGGGTAAAAAAAAAACAGTTCACAACACCTGAACCTTGGGTTTTATAAATGATGACAGAAAAAGTAAGAAGAGGGTATGATGTACTTTTATGATAGACTGGTTCAGAATTATGTCCAGCTCTGGTTATCATACTATAGGTGTTTGTGAAGGCATTGGGAAAGGTGCAGAAAGGATAGATGGAGGAGCTTCAGTTACTCAGATAGGAAACGTTGATGCTCTCAGAGACAGCAGAACGTTATAGCACAGAAACATGATAGTCAGCCGATCATATCTCTATTAGCTCTTTTGCAGAGCAAGCCAATTCATTTGACTCCTCTTCTCATTGGTAGGTTAGGCCTGAATCTGCTTCCACCTTTCTGACAGTGTATTCCAGATCATTGTTCAAACTATAGCAGCTTTGCTGAATCAAATGTTTCAGCAGTCACTTGCTGATTGATCATACAACAAATAGCTTTGTAAATGCAGAGTTATTGCAGTACTTTTAGTGAAAGTACATTTCTCACCAACATTTGGCTCTTTTTACCATCCAACAATAATGGATGTAATTAAATTGCATACCACAGCAAAGGGAGGGGAAGGCTAGTCTCTTTGAAATGTATTAGCCTCTACTGGTTCTCAGTTTTGAATAAAAGATAACATTCTAGTGATGAGGAACAGATTAAGGGAAAAATTGGTAGAGTTGGTCAAATTCATAGGGGTGTAAACAGTGTAGATAGAAAAGAAATGATCCCGAGGGTATGAATTTACGCTAATTTGGAGGTGCCAGTGTTGGACTGTGGTGCACAGTTAAAAAGCACACAACACCAGGAATTTACGATGATTGCTTGAGAAGGTGAAGGTAATGTTGAGTCTTTTTGAACCTGTGCAATGCTTACAATAATGATGCTCCCTCGATGGTTTTTCGGAGTGAGAGAAAATCTCAGGACATTGACCCTGAATTATAAGTTGTCTATTGTATTTAAATTCATTCATTTCATGACAAATTCAGGATAACATGGGACTTGGAAAGAAAGCAAAAAATTAGTTGTTTTCTCCTTGGTAGAAAGCAGCAATATCGCCATGCATTCTGGCTAATGTTGACTTTGATGCTGGAGATGGTCAAGGTGTTTATTGCTGTGGATAATGATTGCTTTGCACACTTTGTAAATATTACCAAACATTATGTTGGAGGTTGGCCCAGCATTTTCATTATGAGGGGAGGGGATGTATGAAATTGATAACTGCAATTGTACTTGTAATGATAATTGTGTTGGAAGCTGTACCAACAGGAAGAAAGTTAATTTCTGGCTATCTTGTGGGTAGAGAGAAATTAGCTGCAGCAAGGAAAAATTTAAGAAGGTCCAATACAAGAAACAAGGCAGTCCTTTAGCAGGAATTGTGAATTGGACAATACAACTGCTATAATAAGACCATAACACTATAAGATATAGGAACATAATTAGGCCATATGGCCCATTGCATCTGCTCTGTTATACTAATGTGGTTGACATGTTTCTCAACTGCAAATGTGTTGCTGGTCAAAGCACAGCAGGCCAGGCAGCATCTCACCCCATTCTCTTGTCTTCTCTCTGTAACCCTTGGTTCCCTTATTAATCATGAGCCTATCTATCTCTGAGACAATAAGATCAACCATCCTCTGCCTGAAGAAATTCTTCCCCATCTCAGTTTTAAATCTTAGTTTTTCTAGCGATGACCAGAGTTTTAATGACTTTTATTAAATGAGTCAACTAAAGGTGTCACTGAGTAATCAGTGCAAAAAAATAAATTCATTAACCTAACTAAGGAGGTTCAACAGGAGTATGCTTTTTCGGGTGATAACCTTGGAAAACTCAGAAGGAGTGAAGCTATTATTATTTTTAGTGAATCAAGGACCAAATCCAGTGAGTAGGAAAGACAGAAAATCTGATGTAGTGGAGCTTTTGGAAAGACTGTGAGATTGCAAGCGATGCTTTATTTGTGTGGGAAGCATTGCAATGATTGACATTTTGTGATATGGACTTCATTATATCTGTTATTCCGTGTGTAAATTATATTTTATAATGAATGTAATTTACCTGTTACAGCCATTCAAGTTTAATTTAGATTGATTCTGATTTGTATTGAAATAAATCTTACTAAAAGTGAATTCTACTTTGTAATTTCTTTCTGCAGGGATCATATAGCAAATTTTGTTATATGAGTTCTTTCATATGGATTGCAAAAATTTCAAGACAGGGAGATGCTCTTACAGAATTCAGTGTTAATGAGAAATGGTGGGTTTTACCATAGTCAATCTGATAAGACTAGATTTACAAAAGTATGTTTGAGTGTTGATATTGTTCAGACCTTTCTCAGACTTTAAGAGACAAAGGAAAGTTTTAAATTAGTATTGCTTATTGTTTTTGGAACAATCCTTAAATTATATAGAGACATTACAGTGATTCATGATTTCAGAAGACAATTTGGCTAATCATTTAATAACTGTGCATCTGTGAAACATTACCAATTAGGTATTTTTTACATCATTTACAGAACATTGCCTTACTGTCATCTAGAAAATAAATCATTTGAAAATGATTTACTGAAGAATCAATGATCCCCAAGATGAACCAATATTTCCTCTATTGCCAATGCAATGGGGGTGTCAGTGCCAAGACTACCTTGAATTGTCCTTGAAAGATGATGCAGATAAAGGTACACACAATAGTGGGAGATGGCAGAGTGGTGGTAATGCCAGTGGATCACTAATCAAAGCCCTATGCTTGAATTCCACCACAGCAACATGTGGAATTTAAGTTGCATCATGAAATCTGGAATATGAAGCAGGTTTCAGTAATGGTGACCATGACAACTGGAAATTCATCTTGTTAACCTATTATCCTTTGGGAAAGAAAATATGTCCTCCTTACGATTAGCCCACATGTGATTCCAAACCCACAATAATGTGCTTGACACTTAATTGCCCTTTGAAATGGCCTACCAAGCCACTTTGTTCAATGGCAATTGTGGATGAACAACAAATAGTGATGCGCATATCCCCAGAATGAAAAATAAAACTCTCACATGAACCTGGAATTTAGTTGTTTTATTTATGTTTAGAGACAGGTTTTAATAAGATCTGAGGCTGAATGGTCTTGACAGAACCTGAGTTGAGCATTGGATATCAAATGCTATTTGAAAGCACATGGATGATAATGAGATAGTGTAGGGAGATGAGCTGAGAATAGTTCACAGGTCGGCGCAACATTGAGGGCCGAAGGGCCTCTTCTGTATTGTATTGTTAAAAATAAAAAAAAGTACTGTGAGCAACACCTTCCAATATTGACAGTTGATTGATATGACATTAAGTAGTCAGACTGGATTAATCTCAGGTGATATCCCACGAATTTCACAGTCACTTTATAGGTAAACCCAAGTCATGCTAATGAGGTTCACTGAGGATAGTCACATGGTTTAATTTACTGACGATGTAAGATATGACAACACTGAAATGTTATTTCAATGATAACAACAGTACTTCCTTTTATTACATTTAAGTGTAATGAATAAATCTGAAAATACATTGATCTTTTAATGTTGAAAATTCCCACTGAAAATGCATTGCTTTATGCCTGCATTAAAATACATGGTCATTCAAGATATAATCACAATGTAAAATTAATTGTCTCAGCCAACTTTGTTTTGTTTTTCATTTACGGGATGTGGGTGTGGCTGGCTATGCCAACATTTATTAACAATTCCAAATGAGAGAATCATAGAATTGTTACGGCACAGAGGAGGTCACGTGGCTCATCACACCTACACTGGTGGGATTATCCAATGTTAGTCTCCTGCCTTTTTTCCATTTGCCAGCACACTATTTCTATCTAAATAATCATTCAATGTCCTCCCGAAGGTTCCAGTTGAACCGAACTCCAGTGTTTTTCCAGGCAGTACAATCCATGCCTTAACCACTCACTGTATCAAAAAGTCTTTTCTCATGTCACTCTTGCATCACTTACACATCATTTTAAATCTATGCCCTCTTGTTCTTTATTCTTTGATGAGCAGAAACAGCTTCCCCCACTACTGTGTCCAGCCCGCTCATAATATTGAGAAGCTTCATCAAGTCTCCTTTCAGCCTCTTCTTCTCCAAGAATAACAGTTCCAGCTTCTTCATTCTATGTTCATGACTGAAGCTTCTCATTCCTGGAACTATACTTGTAAATTGCTTCTGCAATCGCTCTGCTGCATTCACATCTTTCCTATAACATGGTGGCCACAGCTGTATATGATACTCCAGCTAAAATCAAATAAGTATCTTGTACAAGGTCAACATCACTTCCTGCTGGGAGTGGCGACTTTGTACACTTTTCATGGAACTCCTGTACTTGAGTACACGTGATAATAAGCCTGATTTTAATTCTAACAACTTTCCTCACAAGTCTGTTGAGTGGTACTGTTTTAAATGTCTTCTAGAAATCCATGTATGCCATTACCACATCAAGCCTTTCTGCTACCTTACCAAAAAGCCCAGTTGGATCCACTGCTTTTCGTCATTTATATAAATGATTTGGATGTGAACATAGGAGGTATGGTTAGCAAGTTTGCAGATGAGACAAAATTGGGGGTGAATAGCCAAGATGGTTACCTAAGGGTACAATGGGACTTGATCAGATGGGCCAAGAAGTGGTTGATGGAATTTAATTTAGATAAATGTGAGGTGCTGCATTTTGGAAAGACATGTCAGGACAGGACTTATACATTTAATCCTAGGAAGTGTTGCTGAACAAGAGACCTTGGAGTGCAGGTTCATAGTTCCTTGACAGTAGAGTTGCAGGTCGATAGGATAGTGAAGGAGGCATTTGGTAAGCTTTCCTTTATTGGTCAGAGCATTGAGTATAGGAGTTGGGAAGTCATGTTGTGGCTGTACAGGACATTGGTTTGGCCACTTTTGGAATATGGCATACAAATCAGGTATCCCTGCTAAAGGGAAGATATTGTGAAACCTGAAAGGGTTCAGAAAAGATTTACATGAATGTTGCCAGAGTTGGAGGGTTTGAACTATAGGGAGAGGGTGAATAGGCTGGCGCTGTTTTCCCTGGAGCATTGGAGGCTGAGGAGTGACCTTATAGATGTTCACAAAATCATGAGGAGCATGGATAGGGTGAATTGTTAAGGTCTTTTCCACAGAGTAGTAGAGTCCAAAACCAGGGCGCATAGGTTTAAGGTGAGAGGGGAAAGATATACAAGAGAACCAAGGGAGAGCTTTTTCACGCAGAGGGTGGTGCGTGTATGGAATGAGCTGCCAGAAGAAGTGATGGAAGCTGGTACAATTGCAATATTTAAAAAGAATCTGATGATTACATGATTAAGAAGTATTTAGAGGAATATGAATCAAATGCTGACAAATGGGATTAGACTAACTTAGGATATCTGGTTTACATGGATGAGTTGGACCAAATGGTCTGATTCTATGATGTACAAGTCTATGACTTTAAGATAGTTTAACACAATTTCCCCTTCACAAATTCATGCTGACTCTTCCGAATCAGTTCACGGTTTTCCATATGATTACTAATTTTCCATATGATTACTAATTTTAACTTGAATGATTATTTTTAGAAGCTTCCCGGTCATTGAAGTTAAACTGGGTTGTTTGTAATTGCTGAGCTTTTCCTTACAGTATTTATTGAACAAGATGATAACATTTGCCATCTTCTAGTCTTCTGGTACCCCCCCCCCCCCCCCCCAAGCCTACGGAAGATTGAAATTTTATGGTCAGTGTCTCTGCAATTTCCATTCTTACTTTTTTCAATATCCTTGCATACATCACTTCAGTCCCAGTGCTTTGTCAATTTTAAGCATCAACTGTATATCGAATAGTTCTTCCTTATCAATTTTGACCCTTTAGAGTAACAGAGTGTTTGCCTGTATCACAATAGTCTGGGTAGCAAATTCCTCTTTGGTAAATACTGATGTAAAGCATTCATTTAACCCCTGTTAGGTGTAAAAATTTAAATAATTTAATCCAATAAGCATATGAGAGGTCTAACAAGAGAAGGATGTACACAATGAAAGGTAGGTCGGTGGAGGGTAGTGAGGAACAAAGAAGCCTTGGCGTACAACTCCATATGTCCTTGAAAGTGTCAGCACAGGTAGCGGTGTAATGGAGAAGGGATACAGGATGCTTGCCTTCATTAGCCAAGGCATACAATATAGGAGAAAGGAAAACTTATTACGAATTTATAAAGCATTGGTTCGGCCATAGATAGAATATTGGTCACCACACTATAAGGATGTGATTGCAATGGAGAGGATTCAGAGGAGATTCACCCAGATGTTGCCTGGGATGAAAAGGCTCAGTTATAAGGAGAGACTGGATAGACTAGGTTTGTTTCCCTTGGAGCAGGGAAGACTGAGGGGGAATCTGATTGGCGTACACAGTAGACAGAGTAGATAATGAGAATCTCTTGCCTCTGGCAGATGTGTCGAAGACTAGAGGGAATATGTTTAAGGTGAAGAGCAAGTGGTTTAGAGGAGATCTGAGAAAAAATGTTTTCATCTGGACGTTGGTGAAAATATGGAAGATGCTGCCTGAGAGGATAGTGGAGGCAAGTGCTCCTGCAGCATTTAAGAAACATCTGGATGAGTCCTAAAATGCCAGTACATAGTAAGCAATGAACCAAGTGCAGGTAAATGGGATTGGTGAAGTGTGGCGTTTATTCGTCGGTATAGACACGGTGGGCAGAAGGGCCTGTTACTATGTTGGATGACCATATGACCCCATGACCCCGGCCATGCACTCTGCCTCCATTTGAAAATCCTCTTTTTGTGCTCTATTCAGGCCTACTCCTCTTTTATTATTTGCAAGAAGAAGGTTAGATCAAATGGAATAGCCATGAAAATAGAAGACAGAGAGTGATGGTGGAGGGTTGTCTTTAAAACTACAGGCTTCTGACCAGTGGTGTGCCACAAGGATTGGTGCTAGGCTCATTTGCTTTTCACCATTTATATGAATGATATGGATATGAACATAGGAGATATGGTCAATAGGTTTGCTGATGACACCAAAATTACTGGTGTAATGGCCAGCCAAGGTTACCTCAGGGCACAACGGGACCTTAATTTGATGGGCTAATGGAGTTTAATTTAGATAAATACGAGGTGTTGCATTTTGGAAAGGCAAATCAGGGCAGGCCTTATACACTTAATGGGACCGTCCTAAGGTGTGTTGCTGAACAGACAGACATTGGAGTGCAGGTTCATAGCTCCTTGAAAGTGGAGTCACAGGTAGATAGGATAGTGAAGAAGGCATTTGGTATGCTTTCCTTTATTGGTCAGAGCATTGAGTTGGAAGATCATACTGCAGACTACTTTTGGAATACTGTGTGCAATTCTGGTGTCCTTGCTATAGGAAAGATGTTGTGAAACTTGAAAGGGTTCAGAAAAGATTTATAAGGATGTTGCCAAGTTTGGAGGATTTGAGCTACAGGGAGAGGCTGAATAGGCTGGGGCTATTTTCCCTGAAGCATTGGAGACTGTGGGGTGACCTTATAGAAATTTGTAAAATCATGAGGGGCACAGATGGGGTGAATTGTCAAGATCTTGTTCCCAAGTTAAGGGAGTCAAAAACTGGAGGGCATTGGTTTAAGGTGAGAGTGGGAAGATTTAAAAAGAACCTAAGGGGCAACTCTTTTACATAGAGGGTGGTGTGTGTATGGAATGAGCTGCCGGAGGAAGTGTTGGAGGCTGATACAATAACAACATTTAAAAGGCATCTGGATGGACATATGTATAGGAACAGTTTAGAGGGATATGGGCCAACTGCTAACAAATGAGTTTGGATTAATTTAGGAAATATTGTCATCATGGATGAATTGAGTCTGTTTCCATGCTGTACAACTCGATGACTCTCTGACTTTGGGATACCCATTTATGATGACTGCCAGTCTTTCCTCACCATTTCTCTTAGCTTAGCTTATTTGCTTTTGAACTGCCCTTCTGCAATTTCTGTATTCCTCTTGATTCTCAATATTATTATCTACCTGACACTAATCATAAGTACATTTTATCTACTTTACCTTAATTTCTATTTTCTTTACCATTCAGGAGCTCTGTATTTGTTTGACCTACCTTTCCAATTTGAGGAAATATACCACAACAGTATCCAAACTATCTCCTCTTTGGAGTGTAAGCTTCATTTTTGTATGGTCTGATCTACTTCCTTACTTAATGGTACTCGTTTTACATTAATAATGAGATGTTGTTTACCGTGAGATGTGGTTTGTTACCGTTGAAACACAAGAAACATATAGGTTCTTTTATGTCTATGCCCACACACTAATTCAAAATTGGCTTTAGAAGTGCAACATGTTAAAAAGTGTATACTATCCCAATTACAGCTGGTTGAACTGAAGTCTAGGCTGTTCTTCCTGCTCCCAAGGTCTTGGTTCTTGGTCCTTGGAGTGTGTGTGTGAGAGAGACTCTTCTGATCTGAGTGGCTTCTTATAACTAGTTATCTGGGTCATTTCTGAGTAGAAGAAGAAGAATATCTTTTATTTTCTTGTGTACAGGAGTAAAGTCAAAAGTTTTACAATGTTGCCTCTAATCTTAGGTATAAATATCTAGGTAGAAGTCTTAGATACAAAAAGAGGAATAAAAACAAAAGTACTTGCATTACTTTGCAGAAATAATGTGGAGGTGTCAGTGGACTGGGGTGGACAAGGTTAAAAAAATCACACAACACCAGATTATCGTCCAACAGGTTTATTTGGAAGTACAAACTCTCGGGCTGCTGCTCCTTCATCACATAGCTAGTTACCTGATGAAGCAGCAGCACTCCCGAAACCTTGTACTTCCAAATAAACCTGTTGGATTGGAACCTGGAGTTGTGGGATTTCTAACTTGACAGAAATGAAACATAGTTAAAGGATAGTCATTATGGACATGCAGACAAATTACACATAAACATCACATTGCAGTAGCTCAGCGCAAGGCCTTCCACATGTGGTCTGACTCCATCACCACCACCTCCCCCCTACCATGCCAGACCGCAGTCCCTGCTCTGCTCCAAACCTCCAGTCTGCTCTGCACCTGCTCTCAGCTGCTCCAAGGTAAGTTTCCTCCGGGACTGCTTCCCCTCGCTGGCCACTGCTCCGGGACTCGATTTCCCCAAGCCAACCACCGCTCTGGGACTTGATTCTCCCTTGCCAGCCACTGCTCCGGGACACCATTCCCCTCACTGCCCTCTGCTACGGGACTCGTTTCTCCTCGCTGGTCTCCGCTCTGGGATCGATTCCTCCAAACCGACTTCCACTCCAGGACTCAAATCACCCCCTGCCGGCCTTCACTCCAGGACTCGATTCCCCCTCACTGGCCTCCGCTCTGGGACTCCATTCCCCTTGCTGACCTCCGCTACGGGTGTCGATTCCCCTCGCCGGCCTCCACTCCAGGAATCCATTCCTCTCACTGGCCTCCGCTCTGGGACTCGATTCCCCTCACCGGACTCCGCTCCGGGACTCGACTACCCTTATCGGACTCCACTCTGGGACTCGATTCCCCTCACCGGACTCCATTCCTGGACTCGATTCCCCTTATCGGACTCCGCTCCGGGACTCGATTCCCCTCACCGGACTCCGCTCCGGGACTCGACTACCCTTATCGGACTCCACTCCGGGACTCGATTACCCTTATCGGACTCCATTCCGGGACTCGATTCCCCTCACCGGACTCCATTCCTGGACTCGATTACCCTTATCGGACTCCACTCTGGGACTCAATTCCCCTCACCCATCTCTGCTCTGGGACCTGATTCCCTTCACCGGCTTCCACTCGGGGAATTGATTCCCCCTCATCGGCCTCCGCTCCGGGACTCGATTCCCCTCACCGGACTCCGCTCCGGGACTCGATTCCCCTCACCGGACTCCGCTCCGGGACTCGATTCCCCTCACCGGACTCCGCTCCGGGACTCGATTCCCCTCACCGGACTCCGCTCCGGGACTCGATTCCCCTCACCGGACTCCGCTCCGGGACTCGATTCCCCTCACCGGACTCCGCTCCGGGACTCGATTCCCCTTATCGGACTCCACTCCGGGACTCGATTACCCTTATCGGACTCCATTCCGGGACTCGATTCCCCTCACCGGACTCCATTCCTGGACTCGATTACCCTTATCGGACTCCACTCTGGGACTCAATTCCCCTCACCCATCTCTGCTCTGGGACCCGATTCCCTTCACCGGCTTCCACTCAGGGAATTGATTCCCCCTCATTGGCCTCTGCTCTGTGACTCAATTCCCCCTCACAAGCCTCCATTCCAGGTCTCGATCCCCCTCACTGCCCTCACTCGGGGACTCAATTCCGCCTCACTGGCCCCTGTTCCGGGACTCGATCCCCCTCACTGGCCCCTGTTCCGGGACTCGATCCCCCTCACTGGCCCCTGTTACGGGACTCGATCCCCCTCACTGGCCCCTGTTCCGGGACTCGATCCCCCTCACTGGCCCCTGTTCCGGGACTCGATCCCCCTCACTGGCCCCTGTTCCGGGACTCGATTCCCCTCACTGGCCCCTGTTCCGGGACTCGATCCCCCTCACTGGCCCCTGTTCCGGGACTCGATCCCCCTCACTGGCCCCTGTTCCGGGGCTCGATCCCCCTCACTGGCCCCTGTTACGGGACTCGATCCCCCTCACTGGCCCCTGTTACGGGACTCGATCCCCCTCACTGGCCCCTGTTCCGGGACTCGATCCCCCTCACTGGCCCCTGTTCCGGGACTCGATCCCCCTCACTGGCCCCTGTTCCGGGACTCGATCCCCCTCACTGGCCCCTGTTCCGGGACTCGATCCCCCTCACTGGCCCCTGTTCCGGGACTCGATCCCCCTCACTGGCCCCTGTTCCGGGACTCGATCCCCCTCACTGGCCCCTGTTACGGGACTCGATCCCCCTCACTGGCCCCTGTTCCGGGACTCGATCCCCCTCACTGGCCCCTGTTCCGGGACTCGATCCCCCTCACTGGCCCCTGTTCCGGGACTCGATCCCCCTCACTGGCCCCTGTTCCGGGACTCGATCCCCCTCACTGGCCCCTGTTCCGGGACTCGATTCCCCTCACTGGCCCCTGTTCCGGGACTCGATCCCCCTCACTGGCCCCTGTTCCGGGACTCGATCCCCCTCACTGGCCCCTGTTCCGGGACTCGATCCCCCTCACTGGCCCCTGTTACGGGACTCGATCCCCCTCACTGGCCCCTGTTACGGGACTCGATCCCCCTCACTGGCCCCTGTTCCGGGACTCGATCCCCCTCACTGGCCCCTGTTCCGGGACTCGATCCCCCTCACTGGCCCCTGTTCCGGGACTCGATCCCCCTCACTGGCCCCTGTTCCGGGACTCGATCCCCCTCACTGGCCCCTGTTCCGGGACTCGATCCCCCTCACTGGCCCCTGTTCCGGGACTCGATCCCCCTCACTGGCCCCTGTTCCGGGACTCGATCCCCCTCACTGGCCCCTGTTCCGGGACTCGATCCCCCTCACTGGCCCCTGTTCCGGGACTCGATCCCCCTCACTGGCCCCTGTTCCGGGACTCGATCCCCCTCACTGGCCCCTGTTCCGGGACTCGATCCCCCTCACTGGCCCCTGTTCCGGGACTCGATCCCCCTCACTGGCCCCTGTTCCGGGACTCGATCCCCCTCACTGGCCCCTGTTCCGGGACTCGATCCCCCTCACTGGCCCCTGTTCCGGGACTCGATCCCCCTCACTGGCCCCTGTTCCGGGACTCGATTCCCCTCACTGGCCCCTGTTCCGGGACTCGATTCCCCTCACTGGCCCCTGTTACGGGACTCGATCCCCCTCACTGGCCCCTGTTCCGGGACTCGATTCCCCTCACTGGCCCCTGTTACGGGACTCGATCCCCCTCACTGGCCCCTGTTCCGGGATTCGATTCCCCCTCGCTGTCCTCAGCTCCGGGACTCGATTCCCCTCACCAGCCTCTGCTCCGGGATTTGATTCCCTTCACAGGCTTCCACTCCGGGAATTGATTCCACCTCGTCGGCCTCCGCTCTGTGACTCGATTCCCCTCACCAGCCTCTGTTCCGGGACTGCTTCCACTCGCCGGCCTGCATTCCGGGACGTGATTCCCTCTCACTGGCCTCCGCTCCGTGACTCGATTTCCTCTCACTGTCCTCCACTCTGGGACTTGATTCTCCCCACTGACCTCCATTCTGGGACTGCTTCCCTGTTCCTCTGGGACTTCACCAGCTCCTCCATTCCTTTCCGGGTAAGTTGAAGTCATTAGTTGAAAAGAAAATAGGAACACGGAAAAAGACAAAAAGGAAAAGAAAAATAGAAAAAGAAAGGGAAAAGAGTGAGGGGAGCAGAGGAGCTCTGGCTGAAGCTTCCTACTCTGCCACCATCTTGCATGTTGTGTAGTGGTTTAGCTGAAGTTTGATGTAACAATATAATCAGTATAATTTAAATTGAGTTTCCATCTTGGGGAGAGTGTTGCAAAAGACAGTATTGGATATTGTAATTTTCCTGTTGATTGAGCTGACCGTAGGAGCCGAGCTTCTCCAAAACAGTTCTACTGAAACTCTCATCCATTTTTCCTCCCAAACCTTGTAGCATTGTCTCAACAACAACTGATTCAATAGACAATCAAAGTGAAAAGGGCAGCACAGTGACTCAGTGGTGAGCAATGCTACCTCACAGTGCGGGGACCCGGGTTTGATTCCAGCCTCGAGCAACTGTCTATATGCACATTCTCCCCGTGTCTGCGTGGGTTTCTTCCGGGTGCTCCGGTTTCCTCCCACAGTCCAAAGATGTGCAATTTCAGGTGAATTGGCCATGCTAAATTGCCCACAGTGTTCATGGGTGTGTAGGTTAGTTGCATTAGTCAGGGGTAAATATAGAGTAATGGGGAATAGATTTGGGTGGGATAGACTTTGGTGGGACGGTGTGGTCTAGTTGGGCCAAAAGGCCTGTTTCCACTCTGTAGGGATTTGATGAATAGCTTTTATTTCTGTTTGGTTTAATTCAATTTCTCAGTGAATACTGCAAGTTTCCTGGCTTAATATCTCAGTTGCACTGTCGCATTAACACGGATTCAATATAATCAATCAACATAATTGGTTTGCATACCTGTCTGTCTGACCTGAATAAATTCCCAGCATGCTGTTGAGTTGGCCAGTTTTCCCAGCATGCCATTCGTTTGGCCAATATTGCTTTCAGTGTCTCAAAAGAGCTGTTGGTTTATTGAAAAGGGACATTCCACCTCCTGCAAAAGGTAACCCATTGTTCAGTTAGTTTCTCTCGTCAACCTATTGTTAACATCTATCCTGACTGGCTCAGTTCTTCTCCCATTTAAGTCAAAGCTCCACCAATTGATGTTTTTTTGTTTTGGATTGACTAATGTCACTATTACCCTGAACCTGACAATGCAATGACCATTATCTCCTAAATCTCCCCCCACTTGCACTTAATCCACGTGGCCCACCTCATTTTCAAGAACAAGATCCAAAGTACATCCTTTTTTGCTGGACTGAACACATACTGCTGTAGGAAATTTTCCTAAATGCAACTTGGAAATATTTGTCCCTCTCTGCATTTACACTACCTGAATCCTCGTCTATATTTTGCTAATTAAAGCCTCCATTATAACCATTCCACAATGTTGTCATCTCTCTGTAATTTCTCTACAGATTGTTTCCTCAACATCCTTCCCACTAGCTGGTAGTCTGTAGACTACACTTAGTATTGTCAAAAGTCCAATTCTAGTCCCATTCCACACTGTTCCTTCACAGGATCACTTCCACTGTGATGCTTCCTCACAGTATTGATCCTATTCTATACTGCTGCCTCTCAGGACTGATCCTAATCCCACTCTGCACTGCTCACTCAAGGACCAGTCCTAATCCTGCTCCAGATAGCTCAAACAGTATCAATCCTAATCCTGCTCTGTGCTGCTCCCTCTCAGGACCAATCCTGATCCTGCTCCAAACTGCTCACTCACACGACTGATCTAGCTGCTCTCTGCACTGTCGTCTCACAGAACAGATCCTTATCCTGCATCGGGCTGTTCCCTCATAGATTTGATACCATTTTGATTCCAGATTATATATATGCAGGTATCCTTTACCTACACGCAGTTGGGAGGTTTTGGCTACCAGATTTGTGGGAATGTGGTGGGGTGTGCACTGAGCTGGTGTAGACACATTGGGCTAAATGGCTTTCTTCTGCATTATAACAATTCTGTGATTTGTGTCTCTGAGATGATGCAGAATGTCACTATGCTGTTTATTGGGATATCTCCCTTGGTCCTCTTGTTCCTCCTAGAAATAGGAGCCAGAATAGAACATGGCTAAAAGAGATTCCAGTTAGTCCAGCAAGGTTTGTAATATTAAATCTTATTATTAAATCTAATACTAAACATGCCTATCTTTTAAAAGCACAAAATATTTTAAAACAGTTAAGGACCTCTAAAGGTTAATTAAAAGTTTATAAAATATTGAAATATATATGTTTAAGCAGTTACCTCAATCGTGCGATATCTTAAAAAAATGACAACCAATTATTAAGAATGCTGCATAAAATAATGTGTGTCCCTCTGGTATTCTGATCAAGGCATTGACTTTACGGCTAACTAGTAACACCTCAATACATTTTCTTCAGAGGTGGTTTCTACTGTCAGGAATTACAGGCCAGTAGGCAAGAGTAAGCAAGAGAATGCTTCCCCACAGTAAATCTCTGCCACCTACTACATGGTGATGCAAGCTGCAATAAGTATCCATCCTCAATGACCACACATAAATGCCCCTCTTTTTAGGAAAGAACACCTTTGTTAGAACCCAAGTCCACTCTATTGAGGATTACACCGTCTAATCACACCAGAAATAACCAAAGAGCCATGATCATATTAAATGGTAGAGCAAGCTCAAAGGGCCGAATGGCCTTCTCCTGTTTCAATATTTTCTATGTTTCTAACATCCAACTCTTGTTTTTAAAATGAGGTGAAATTCACACTTACTGCTTCATGTAAAATTTGAAGATCTGTACTGGCAATGTTTCTGCCTGTACTGTGCATGAGCCAAAATCTGTTCCATTGGATTTCAACAGCAACAAATTCCATAGGTTCACAAAGTAAAGCCTTTAAAGATGGCACGGCATTTTGCCAAATCAAATACATACCTGAGAACAGATATGCAAAGTCTTTTATCAGTGGTACATTGATATGTAACTTCATTTAGCTTGTATTTAAAATTGGAAAAAAACAATTTAAATGTAATAGTTTTCTGGTATACCAAGCCGAAGTTTATTTCGCAGAGAGATTGTTTGGAGTAATAAAGAATAGTTGTGGACCCCAAGCAACCACTTGGCACATTTTATAAAAAGACAAGGGTCTTCTCTCAGTATCCATTAAAGATTATTCTTCAACTAACAGCATCAGATCAGATTCCCTACAGTGTGGAAACAGGCCCTTCAGCCCAACAAGTCCACACAAACCCTCCGAAGAGCAACCCACCCAGACCCATTCCCCTACATTCCCCCCGGACTAATGCACCTAACACTACAGGCAATTTAGCATGGCCAATTCACCTGACCTGCACATCTTTGGAGGTCAAAACAGATTATCCGGTTATTTATGCTATTACAGTTTATGAGGCCTCAGCAGCTGTAGGTTAGATAGAATCATAGAGATGTACAACACGGAAACAGACCATTGTGTCCAACTCGTCCATGCTGATCAATATCCTAAATTAATCTAGTCCTGTTTGTCAGCATTTGGCCCATATTCCTCTAAACCCTTCCTATTGATGAATCCATCCAGATGCCTTTTAATATTGCAAAGTGCCTCTACCACTTCCTCTGTCAGCTCATTCCATTCACACATCAGCCTCTGCATGAAAACGTTGCCACTTAGGTCCATTTTAAATCTTTTCCCTCCCACTTTATATTGGGGGTGTATGAGGGACTATTGACCCAGTTCATGCCCCTCATGATTTTATAAACCTCTATAAGATCACCTCTCAGTCTATTCAGCCTCTCCCTTTAGCTCCATCCTTCCAACCCTTGTAATATTTTGTGGGTGGCACAGTGGTTAGCACTGCTGCCTCACAGCACCAGAGACCCGGGTTCAATTCCCACCTCTGGCAACTGTCTGTGTGGAGTTTGAACATTCTCCCTGTGTCTGCAGAGGTTTGCTCCAGTTTCTTCCCACAGTCCATAGATGAGCAGGTGAGGTGAATTGGCCATGCCAAATTGTCATAGTGTTAGGTGAAGGGGTAAATGTAGGAGAATGGATCTGGGTGGGTTGCTCTTCGGGGGGTCAGTGTGGACTTGTTGGGCCGAAGGGCCTGTTTCCACACTGTAAGTAATCTAATCTATTTTCTGCACCATTTCAAGTTTTTCCTATATCAGGGAGACCAGAATTGAAAGCAGTATTCCAAAAATTGCCTCTCAACATTGTGTACAGTCACAACATGACATCCCAATTACTCTGTCTAGCTGCAACTCCACTGATTTGCCTTACCAAAATGCAAGACCTCACACTTATCAAAATTAAACTGCATCTGCCTCTCCTTGGCCCATCTGATCTGACATAACCTTCTTCACTGTTTATTATCTAATCGAGGGGTTCATGGTGGTTTATATATAGAATAACAGATACTCAGGAGTGACTTACAGACTGGAATTGAATTGAGGATGTTGGTGTGGTTTATATAAAGAATAACAATCCCTGGGGTTGAGCTACGGCTGTGAAAAGCAGTCCTCACTTTTGCCTAATCTAATTGAGGGTTCAGGGTGGTTTATATATAGAATAACAGATACCCCAGGAATGGAGTATGGAGTGTTTGTGGTGCTTGTTTGCATATTAACAGTGCCTGCACCCCTCACAGCTTGCCATTTTTAATAGATTTACCAGCAAGTTTAGCTTCTGCTAACAATCTCATTCCATCTCCCATCACCCACACAACTGCTCACAATACCCTTTCATGGTCCCTCCCCTCACTGGGCCGGTTCTCCAGGCATTGCTCATAACCACTTTCTCCTCCTACAGGAGTACTCCCAACTCTGTGGTCAGCACTCTGCCACCCTTCCATCACCTACAGTTCTGCTCACAAGTAACATTACCCTACCTCCACTTGGCAGCTCAGCTCTTTTCACAATTCCTATTCTCCCCACCATCAAGTACCTGCATCATTACTCTCAAACCCATCACCAACATCACTCCCAGATTCTCAGTTCTACTAGTATTGGAAAAAAGAAGTGTATGCAAATGGGTGAGAGATATCAGAACCTGGAGATGCACTTTGGGCAGTATGGAGGAGGTGGGAAGTCTTGGGTGAGTTTGTTTGCGTGTTGAGCAAAGTACCTGATGGCTGGAGGAGGGGAAGCATGGCCAGTCTATCAAGTGATAGTGGTAAGTGTGTGTGTGCAGTAGGCAGAGCTGGGATTCATACAGAGGGAAGGGTAAGAAAGAGATAGGTAAACTGAGCCAGCGCTGTAGGAGAATGGAAATTAGAATAAACAGTCACTAAAGAAATCATTAATGATGAAATCACAGCAAAAATATTCCTCTGTCAGTAACCTAAATGCAATGGGGTGTATATTCAACTGGAAAAGGTGTGGCTTCACAAGAATTGGACTCAACCAAACCACAGTTTCAATAGGTGGCCACGTGTAACACTTCCTAATTACAATCCAAAATATGACAAGGATCATGAAAGCCCACTTCACATTCCGTATTCGTATTGAAAATCAATATGAAGTGAGTTTTTGCCTTTCTGCTCCATGGGAGTTTTATGTTCTCATCCTAGGACACTTGTGTTACAGTGTGAGAGATGACTCTCACCAGTCAAACTCTCAGTTGCCTCTGACTCCAGTGTGGGTGCACTGGTCACCCATATGTTTCTGACTAGAAACAAAAATCCTTAGGAACTCATTTCATCAGGTATGTGAAAAATGATAATAATAATAGAATTTCACTAGCACCTGAGGCCTCCCACTTATTCCACAGTGCTTACATATCCTTTCAGACTCAACAGGGTCTTCCCACTGATCCTTGGCTATAGTTCCATGAGATAACAGTTCAATAAATTAATTTGAATTAACCCGTTTAGATAATTTATGATACACTGTCAATCGAAGTGAGACTTGAACCTGAACTTTTGGGTTCAGAGGGAGGGATGCTACCACTGCACGCCAAGAACAACTTTTTAAAAATCAATGCATTTGGACAGAGGTGACAGATGTCGGGCAGGTGAGACTTGAATCCAGAACTTCTAGTTTTGAGGTAGAGACATTTCACTGTATTATAATACAACTTCAATTAAAGGAATTCGGAAGAAACTTTTCTTTGCAGAGAATGAATTGTTATTTTAACAGCATTACTATTTTAGGAGAAGCTAAGTTAGCCAGTCAGTAGCTGCAAGCGTTTGAATAGATACCAGCCAGCACAGGTTTGTGAAAGCTGGAACAGCTCAATAAAACTGCTTAACTAGGGAAACAAATGCAGAGTTGGTTGTGTTGGCTACATTAGTCATACCTAGTTAGAAGAAAGTAGTTCTACATTGGGATTCAGCCACAGAACTCCGTCAGTACGTTCGACCCCAAGGGGAAAAGGCACGAAAATTTATCACAAAATCTAAAGCAGGCTGGGTGACTGGAAAAATAAAACGGGATTACTTAATAGGAAGATGAGCATTACTGTAGTGGACCATAAGCTTCAGCTACAAGATTTAATATGGGGCTACAGCTTGAATTTATTTCAAAGTCAAGAATATTGGAAAAAAAGTATACAACGCAAGTCTATGGAAGAAGAGATTTAAGGCTAGTAAAGCATTTCAAGAAAATAAAATTATTTTAAAATCATATGATATTATTTTGGAGGAAAGTGCATTAATGTGCCATTTTATCAGGGCAGAAGAAAGTCCAAATTATTCTGAGAGAAAGGGAAAAGGACAAACTCATTTTCTATTCAAAAAAGCAAGGAAGTTTCCAACAGGAGGCAAAATGTGTGAGACTTCCACGTCATTCCCAAAAAGAATTTCTGAAATCCTTATGAAAATGTATAAGCATTGAACAATTGAAATGGATATTAAAAATGTACTTGAAAAATATTTCTACTTTGTTGTCATACATTAGGAAAAATGGAAAAAGTGAAGCAATTCCTAGCAGATACATAATCAGAGAAAATCTGAAAAGAATACTTCACAGAGAAAACAGTTTTGAAGATACAGAGTTGCTTTAAAGCTGAGTACCAAATCAGGTGCAAAACAAATTTAAAGATATTTATATTCAATATGTCTGATTGCTGATGATATTGTAAATCACCAAAAAATAAAAGAAGTTGCAGACCCTTTTTATGAATTTATAAACGTTTCTGATAATCATTTTAAGGACAATAAGAATTTTTGATTTGGAGATGCTGGTGTTGGACTGGGGTGTACAAAGTTAAAAATCACACAACACCAGGTTATAGTCCAACAGGTTTAATTGGAAGCACACTAGCTTTCGGAGCGCTGCTCCTTCATCAGGTGGTTGTGCTTTTTTGAATAAGCAATGTTTATGGAAGAATTCCACATCTAAGAGAATCTGTAGATAATTTCATGAATGATTTTGACAGTTGTAATATTTGAATTTGAAGTCTTG
Source organism: Hemiscyllium ocellatum (assembly GCF_020745735.1). Classification (NCBI taxonomy): domain Eukaryota; kingdom Metazoa; phylum Chordata; class Chondrichthyes; order Orectolobiformes; family Hemiscylliidae; genus Hemiscyllium; species Hemiscyllium ocellatum. Next base: position 96,939,807 of record NC_083411.1, on the reverse strand, counting down.
TAATCAGAATTTGTAGGAGACAGAATTGTTGTCGCATTTTTTTGATCAGTCTTTATCAGATCTAATATAGTCCAAAGAAGACATAACTGTGGAGAAAGCCATTCAAATTGTGCTACAGGCCAAGACCAGGAGAAATGACAAATTCTGTGAGGATAAGAATAATCCTATGTCAGAAAAGTAGTGCACAACAGAAAGCATGCATAAATTATCAGATACTAATGGGCAGTATTAGCTTTGTGATACAAAATAACCTCAGCTAAAAACAGTGCCTAACTATGACAAAAGAATGTCACATTTAAATGTAACATGTTACAGCGGAAATACTATTGGGTACAAGCATCGAGTTCTACATCATCCACCTCTATTAGAAAAAACACCCACATTTGAAAATATACCTCCTTTGCAGGACAATATGGAGGCATTCCTAGAGGAATTTGATGATCCATCTGAACAAAGTTTATCAGAATTAATTTCCATCCATGGACAACTCACTCACTTTAAGCTTGATACTGAAATGGGTGCCACTGTCCAAACAGACTAATTATCCATTGATGAAGCATGAAAGGTACAGCATACACAGGTAAAGCTACAAGGTGCAGGTAGAAATATACTACAAGTTGCAATGAAGTAACATAAACACAAAACAGGTAATTTTGGATGCAATTCATAATCAAACCTGTTACTTTTAAGCTTGCATGGATGTGTTGATCTTAACATGCTGAAAATAGCAAATGTGTTCAGCTGGTTCCAAGACCATAACTGGTTCAGAAACAAACTGCTTTTAACCAGTGATTCTAATGGCAATCAGTAAAAGATTTTCGTGTTTCCAATATTAATGGCTAAATGTAAAAAATAAACTGAAATGGCAGAATTCAGCTAGATTGATGTCTGAAACCTATTTCATCAAAAGAAGGAAGCTCCTGTTGAAATTGCTTATATAGGCATAAGAAAATTGTTAGTCTTGTTAGCAGATAGGAAGTCATAGATTTTACAGGACTAGGGTAAATGTTTTACGATCCTGATATCTTGAAAGAACCTTCAGGTGACAACCATCAGGAAGGCTTGGCAGAAGAATCAACTACAGGTAGTTCTCTTATAATGTAGTTGCATTCCCATGTGACACCATGTTATAGAAAGTCATGCAATAAAGATACCTGGGTCGATGGGAAAAACAGGGTTAGGGCGAACAACCAAAAATACTAGTAAGTATCAAAACAAAAATAGTAGTTAGCCAAACACAAACGATAGAACAGTCTACGTACATTTTTACCTGTTGTAACTGACCTGTTTTGTGATACTGTGTGGTTCAATTCATCGGCATCTTCAACTGTTTACTCTTGATTGACATCTATACCTGCTGTCCATACCACATTCTAACCAGTCTTCTGATTCCATCCAATGGTAACACTGCACAAGTCAGATCTCAGAATGAAATCTGCTTTGATAGATCAAGGACTGAATCTTAATTTCTTTCATCAAGTATCAGTTTTGTCAAGTTCTTCAGAGGGTTTCACATTGTGATGCTTGGGGACATCTATCATCTTATTTTACAAAACCCGCCTGATTTATTACCTCCCACCTTTTGGTGCCTCTCTCATCCACATTCGAGCACCATCATGACATGTGCCATTTCCAAAACAACTCACCACTTCCTGGATATCCTAGAATTGACCAACATCCATGGTGCAGCACCATCTTTAAAAAGATGTTGTGCATCCATACAGGATCTGTTAGTCTGGAGCTGCCCTGCATGACGTTGGCCTGGAAAATTGGTCAGAAGTGGATACTGCAGACCTGGAGATTAGAGTCAAAATTAGGATGGTGCTGGAAAAGCACAGCAGATCAGGCAGCAACCAAGGAGCAGGAAAATCGAGGTTTTGGGCAAAAGGATGAGGTCAAGGGCTTTTCCCGAGATGTCAATTTTTCCACTCCATGGATGATGCCTGACCTGCTGTGCTTTTCCAGCATCACTCGAATCTTGAATGGAAAATTGGTGTCTCTCTTTGTGGGCAGTGACGAGGAGATACTGCTCATGGGGATGGGGTGATGCAGAGGCAGGACACCCTTTTCTCTCAGGTCAACAGACGATGCCATTCTACTGGAACCACACCAACCTGGATCAGGGTGACCATTCAGGTCAGTGCAGTCTCAGCCATCTAAAAGAATGCACACAATGTAGGAAGAAGATCAATGACCTTCTCTACTCTGTCAGTGAAAGTTTCACCATCTTTTCATTGATACCTCATACTCACTCTATCTGTGTTACTGTATCCACCATTTCTTGCAAGTGTCCCCACTCACTCTCATCCTCACTACTGTCTGTCCCAGACAAATCCTGAATCTTTTCTGCACAGCCTACCCACCCACTCAGGACATCTCCACATATGCATCAAAAGTAACAGTGTGCTACCCACCTTTCTCTCCCTCACCCACTATGGACACAGCTTCCTGACTCTGACCATCCTGAGCGGCTGACTGACCCAGCCCCTGAACTGGTATTTTTTTCCAATTGCCATAGTGATTCACATGAGTCTACAGATATTCTTTAACATCTAAACATACATTTAAACAAAAAGAGAGAAAAAAAGTTCTTGATACAAACAACAAAGCCATGTTTCAAGCTGCTCTTCAACACTGTCATAGAGTCATAGAGATGTACAGCATGGAAACAGACCCTTCGGTCCAACCTGTCCATGCTGACCAGATATCCCAACACAATCTAGTCCCACCTGCCAGCACTTGGCTCATATCCCTCCAAACCCTTTCTATTCATATACCCATCCAAATGCCTCTTAAATGTTGCAATTGTACCAGCCTCCACCACTTCCTCTGGCAACTCATTCCACACACGTACCACCCTCTGTGTGAAAAGATTGACTCTTTTATATCTTTCCCATCTCACCCTAAACCTGTGCCCTCTAGTTCTGGATTCCCCGACCCCAGGGAAAAGACTTTGCCTATTTACCTTACCTCATAATTTTGTAAATCTCTATAAGGTCACCCCTCAGCCTCCGACACTCCAGGGAAAACAGCCCCAGCCTGTTCAGCCTCTCCCTATAGCTCAAATCCTCCAACCCTGACAACATCCTTGTAAATCTTTTCTGAACCCTTTCAAGTTTCACAACATCTTTCCAATAGGAAGGAGACCAGAATTGCATGCAATATTTCAAAAGTGGCCTAGCCAATGCCCTGTACAGCTGCAACATGACCTCCCAGCTCCTGTATTCAATACTCTGACCAATAAAAGAAAGCATACCAAATGCCTTCTTCACTGTCCTATCTACCTGTGACTCCAATTTCAAGGATCTATGAACCTGCACTCCAAGGTCTCTTTGTTCAGCAACACTCCCTCGGACTTTACCATTAAGTGTATTTAATCTGCTAAGATTTGCTTTCCCAAAATGGGAAACCTTGCATTTATCCGAATTAAACTCCATCTACCACTTCTCAGTCCATTTGCCCATCTACTGTAATCTGTGGTAACCCTCTCCGCTGTCCACTACACTTCCAACTTTGTTATCATCTGCAAACTTACTAACTGTACCTCTTATGCTCGTATCCAAATCATGTATGTAAATAATAAAACGTAGAGATCCAGCACCGATCCTTGTGGCACTCCACTGGTCACAGGCCTCCAGTCTGAAAAACAACCCTCCATCACCCTCTGTCTTCTACCTTTGAGCCAGTTCTGTACCCAAATGGCTAGTTCTCCCTGTATTTCTTGAGATCTAACCTTGTTAACCAGTCTCCCATGGGGAACCTTGTTGAATGTCTTAGTGTCCTTTTACTGTTCGTCAATTCCAGTGAAATTTCACTTTTATCTTAACTCTTAAAGTTTTTAAATTAACAGATTGCTCCCAGCTTCTTGTCCTCGGGCTGTAGAGACATTTTCATGATGTTTTTCCATGTCCACTAGCACAAACATTTCACAAAACCTTTTATGAAGCTCTTCACGAGAAAATGCATGAGCTGAAGGATCACGTGATGCCGTTGTGGAGTCGAGTTCTCCATGCACCATGACACCTAGTGCTGGAGATGAGAATCGCGTAACCATAAATGCGAGTTCACTTCATTGAAAAAAGTTGGTAATTCACAAATAGCGTTAAAGACAAATCGCGTTTAATAAAAGCATGTTCTAGGAAAATTACCTGTATTGAGAACAAGAATGAGCAGTGCAGTAAACCAGACTTTCAACTGAGGGAGCATACTGTTTGCTGAACAGATTGATAAAACGGAACAGTCAATGCCAATGAAAGACTTCATGATGAATGAAGTTTCATCTTCCAATAAAATGATTGAAAGTTTGAGAAAGTCGATATCATCAGTCAAAAAAATACAAAGGGTGACTGACGATCCCCAGAATTGAAGATTATAACTTAAGGGAAAAAGCTGTTCCCGCACTCAAACCTTCTTGCAGTAAAAGCTAACATTCCAATAGTCTTTCTATTAACTCACTGCTAGTCTTTCATTGACCTATTGACAGGGACATGTGGATACCTTTGTGCACTGATATTTTCCAACCTCTTTCCATCTAAGAAATGATCTATACTGATTTTGAGAAGATTTGTAGGTCAGGTTGAGGTTCTGGATGTGGGTATGCTCGCTGAGCTAGAAGATTCATTTCCAGACGTTTCATTACTCTACTTGGTAACATCTTCAGTGGGCCTCTGGGCGAAGCACTGCTGATAATTCCTGCTTTCTATTTATATGTTTGGGTTTATTTGGGTGTGCGATGTCATTACCTGTGATGATGTCATTTCCTGTGGTGATGTTGTTTCATGTTCTTTTTCTCAGGGGGTGGTAGGTGGTGTCTAACTCGGTGTGATTTTGATAGAGTTCCGGTTGGAATGCCATGCTTATAGAACTTCTCGTGTGTGTCTCTGATTGGCTTGTCCTAGGATGGATGTGTTATCCCAGTCAAAGTGATGTCCTTCCTTATCTGTATGTAAGGATACTAGTGAGAGAGGGTCATGTCGTTTTGTGGCTAGTTGATGTTCATGACCCCATTTGCCACCCCCTGAGAAAAAGAACAGGAAGTGACATCATCACAGGAAATAACATCACCACAGGAAATGGCATCACCAACCCAATGTGTGAATAATCCATTTATTCATAATCTCTGTTTATGGCCTGTTGGACAATCATTAATCCATGCCAATACTTTACATCCTATTTCACGTGCTTTAATTTTCCTAATCTGTATCTTGTGGGGGCCTTTATCAAAAATATTTTGAAAACTTAAGTTTTTGAATTCTGTTGGCTCACCTTTCTTAATTTAGTTAGTAATATCTTCAAAAAACTCTAACCTGCTTATCAAACATGATTTTTCATTCATAAATGCTGCCTATTCTCAATTGGATCACTGTTGACTGGGTGTCTATTATTCCTTTATAATAGATTCCGCATTTCCTTTGACTATGTAAGGTTAACAATTCTGTTTTTTCTATCCTCTCTCACTCCCTTCTTAAATAGCAGACGACATTTGCTAAATTATAATCCATAGGAATTATTCTAGCTTCTACAGAATTTTAGAAGATAATTTGCAATGCGTATCTCTATAGCTTTCTCCTTTAACACTGTGGATTCATCAACTTTCAGTCTCATTAATTTCTCCAGTTCAAATCTTACTGATGCTAATTTCCTTTAACTCCTCATTCTCTCTAGCCACTTCAGTCTGTAGTTTTGAGAGATTTCTGGTATTTTCCTCAGTGAAAACAGATGCAAGTAAACATTTAACTTCTTTGCCATTACTCTCTTCCCTTGTTATAAATTCTCCTGGCTCTGTAATGGAGCCACATTTTTCTTTTGCATACCAGTAGAAGCTTTTACATTCCATTGTTATATTGTTTGCTAGCTTATATTCATATTTTATTCTTCTCTTGTTTTTCAGTTTCATAGTCCTTCTTTGATGGAAGAATAGCTCGTTAAATAGTTGCTTAGTTCCCAAGGATATTCGTTAGCTTCTTAATGATGATCAATTGTCTATGAATAGTCTTTTTTTTAAATGTCTTTTCCAAGTCTAACTCAACCTACTTGTTGCTCTTGCTTTCATAACTTTCTTTACACAAGTTTAACACCCTTGCTTCAGAATGAACTATCTCACTTTCAACTGTAATATAAAATTCTATCTTATTGTGATCACTCATCCGTAAAGATATTTTTACAATATAATTGCTAATTAGTTCTTTTTCGGACATATTATTAAATCTAAAATAGAATGTCTTTTAGATGTTTACATTCATTGTTATGATTAGATTAGATTAGATTACTTTTTAGATTAGATTACTTACAGTGTGGAAACAGGCCCTTTGGCCCAACAAGTCCACACCGACCCGCCGAAGCGCAACCCACCCATACCTCTACATTTACACCCTTACCTAACTATAGGGACAATTTAGCATGGCCAATTCACCTGACCTGCACATCTTTGGAATGTGGGAGGAAACCGGAGCACCTGGAGGAAACCCACACAGACACGGGGAGAATGTGCAAACTCCACACAGTCTGTCGCCTGAGTCAGGATTTGAACCGGGTCCCTGGCGCTGTGAGGCAGCAGTGCTAACCACTGTCCCACCGTGCCGCCCAACAAGTCCACACCGACCTGCCGAAGCGCAACCCATCCATACCCCTATATTTACCCCTTACCTAACACTACGGGCAATTTAGCATGGCCAATTCACCTGACCTGCACATCTTTGGACTGTAAGAGGAAAGCGGAGCACCCGGAGGAAACCCACGCAGACACGGGGAGAACGTGCAAACTCCACAGTCAGTCGCCTGAGTCGGGAATTGAACCCAGGTCTCAGGCGCTGTGAGGCAGCAGTGCTAACTGCTGTGCCACCGTGCCGCCCACTAATGGTTATGGTGACTAGTTGACATTTCAACATACTATTCTGGAAACCAATCCTAAACCATTCCAGAAGCTTGTCCTCCATAGTGTTAGCGCACAGTTGGTATACCAAGCCTATATGCAAATTGAAGTAATCCATGACAACCATGTTGTCAATGCTACATGTTTTTTCTCATCTCCTGATTAATAACATGCCCCATACGATGAGTATAGTGGATTATTTCTTGATTATATGTTTTTGGAGATAAGTCTTTTGATTAAACTTAAAATATAAGCCATAGCTATCAATTTTAACCTGGGGCAGTGTTTTGTCGAGGAATAAGACGGTGTTACTTTCTGGGTCTATAGATTGTGAAGGAGCAAAAATGGCCTTTGCAGTGATATGTACTTCTTGTCAGATGTGGGAGTTTAAAGAAAATTTAAGGGTTACTGCGGATTATACCTGCCATACATGCTGTTGGATGCGAATCTTATCAGATCGAGTGGATCGGTTGGAGAGACAGTTAGAAACGATGAGGAATTTACAACAGCGACAGTATGTGATGGATGGCAGTTATAGGAAGGGGGGAAAGTCTCAGATACAGTCACATAGATGGGTTAACTACAGGAAGGGTGAGAGAGGTCGGCATCTAGGACAGGAGTCTTTTGTGGATATACCCATTTCAAACAGGTATGCTGTTTTGGAAAATGTAGGGGGTGATGGATTCTCAGGGGAATGCAGCACGAACAGCCAAGTTTCTGGTATTGAGACTGGCTTTAATGCAATGAGGGGTACGTCGGCTTCCAAGAGATCAATTGTGTTCAAGGATTCTGTAGTCAGAGGTACAGACAGTTGTTTCTGTGGCCAGCAGAGAAAAAGCAGAATGGTGTGTTGTTTTCCTGGTGCCAGGATCAAAGATGTCTCAGAGAGGGTGCAGAAAGTTCTCACAGGGAAGAGGGGCCAGCAAGAGGTCATTGTCCACATTGCAACCAATGATATAGGAAGGGAAACGGTTGAGATTCTGAAGGGAAATTACAGAGAGTTAGGCAGAAATTTAAAAAGGAGGTCCTCAATGGTAGTAATATCGGGATTACTCCGAGTACTATGAGCTAGTGAGGGCAGGAATAGGAGGATAGAGCAGACGAATGCATGGCTGAGGAGCTGGTGAATGGGAGAAGGATTCACATTTTTGGATCATTGGGATCTCTTTTGGGGTAGAAGTGACCTGTACAAGAAGGACGGATTGCACCTAAATTGGAAGGGGACTAATAGACTGGCAGGGAAATTTGCTAAAACTGCTTGGGAGGATTTAAACTAGTAAGGTGGGGGGATGGGACCCAGGGAGATAGTGAGGATGGGTACAGTTGAGGACAGAAGTGAATGAAACAGTCAGGGCAGGCAGGGTCAAGGTAAATTAAACGAATAAATTAAACTGCATTTATTTCAATGCAAGGGGCCTAACAGGGAAGGCAGATGAACTCAGGGCATGGTTAGGAACATGAGACTGGGATATCATAGCAATTACGGAAACATGGCTCAGGGATGGGCAGGAGTGGCAGCTTAATGTTCCAGGATAGAAATGCGACAGGAAGGATAGAAAGGGAGGTAAGAGAGGAGGGGGAGTGGCATTTTTGATAAGGAATAGCATTACAGCTGTGCTGAGGGAGGATATTCCCGGAAATATCCAGGGAAGTTATTTGGGTGGAACTTAGAAATAAGAAAGGGATGATCACCTTATTGGGATTGTATTATAGACCCCCCAATAGTCAGAGGGAAATTTAGAAACAAACTTGTAAGGAGATCTCAGTTATCTGTAAGAATAATAGGGTAGTTATGGTAGGGAATTTTAACTTTCCAAACATCGACTAGGACTGCCATAGTGTTAAAGGTTTAGATGGAGTGGAATTTGTTCAGTGTGTATAAGACAATTTTCTGATTCAGTATGTGGCTGTACCTACTAGAGAAGGTGCGAAACCTGACCTACTCTTGGGAAATAAGCAGGGCAGGTGACTGAGGTGTCAGTGGGGGAGCACTTTGGGGCCAGCGACCATAATTCTATTCGTTTTAAAATAATGATGGAAAAGGATATACCAGATTTAAAAGTTGAAGTTCTAAATTGGAGAAAGGCCAATTTTGACGGTATTAGGCACGAACTTTTGAAAGCTGATTGGAGGCAGATGTTCACAGGTAAAGGGACGGCTGGAAAATGGGAAGCCTTCAGAAATGAGATAACGAGAATCCAGAGAAAGTATATTCCTGTCAGGGTGAAAGGGAAGGCTGGGAGGTATAGGGAATGCCGGATGACTAAAGAAATTGAGGGTTTGGTTAAGAAAAAGAAGGAAGCATATGTCAGGTATGGACAGGATAGATCGAGTGAATCCTTAGAAGAGTATAAAAAAAGTATGAGTATACTTAAGAGGGAAATCAGGAGGGCAAAACAGGGACATGAGATAGCTTTGGCAAATAGAATTAAGGAGAATCCAAAGGGATTTTACAAATATATTAAGAACAAAAGGGGAACTAGGGAGAGAATAGGGCCCCTCAAAGATCAGCAAGGCGGCCTTTGTGTGGAGCCATAGAAAATGGGGGAGATTAGATCTCATGGAATACAGGGAGAACTAGCCATTTGGATTCAGAACTGGCTCAAAGGTAGAAGATAGAGGGTGGTGGTGGAGGGTTGTTTTTCAGACTGCTGGAGGCCTGTGACCAGTGGAGTGCCACAAGGATCGGTGCTGGGTCCTCTACTTTTTGTCATTTACATAAATGATTTGGATGCGAGCATAAGAGGTAAGGTTAGTAAGTTTGTAGATGACACCAAAATTGGAGGTGTAGTGGACAGCGAAGAAGGTTACCTCAGATTACAACAGGATCTGGACCAGATGGGCCAATGGGCTGAGAAGTAGCAAATGGAGTTTAATTCAGATAAATGTGAGGTACTGCATTTTGGGAAAGCAAATCTTAGCAGGACTTATACACTTAATGGTAAGGTCCTAGGGAGTGTTGTCCCAGGTTCATAGCTCCTTGAAAGTGGAGTCGCAGGTAGATAGGATAGTGAAGAAGGCATTTGGTATGCTTTCCCTTATTGGTCAGAGTATTGAGTACAGGAGTTGGGAGGTCATGTTGCCACTGTACAGGACATTGGTTAGGCCAAAGTGGGATATTGCGTGCAATTCTGGTTTCTTCCTATTGGAAAGATGTTGTGAAACTTGAAAGGGTTCAGAAAAGATTTACAAGGATGTTGTCAGGGTTTGAGGATCTGAGCTACAGGGAGAGGCTGAACAGGCTGGGGCTGTTTTCCCTGGAGGGTTGGAGGCTGAGGGGTGACCTTTTAGAGGTTTACAAAATTATGAGGGGCATGGATAGGGTAGATAGACAAAGTCTTTTTCCTTGGGGTCGGGGAGTCCAGAACTAGAGGGCATAGGTTTAGGGTGAGAGGGGAAAGATATAAAAGAGACCTAAGGGGCAACCTTTTCATGCAGAGGGATTTTCATGAGCTGCCAGAGGAAGTGGTGGAGGCTGGTACAATTACAACATTTAAGAGTCATTTGGATGGGTAAATGAATAGGAAGGGTTTGGAGGGATATGGGCCGGGCGCTGGCAGGTGGGACTAGATTGTGTTGGGATATCTGGTTGGCATCGATGTGTTGGACGAAGGGTCTGTTTCTATGCTGTACATCTCTATGACTCTATGGTGGCCTATAATTAACTCCAACCAATGTCTGCTGCCACCTGCAGATTCTTGCAAGACAAATGATCAAGTAAATAATAAATGAAATAGATAGCTCCTTTTCAGTTTAGTGCTATATTATATGTTTACATGCTTCAGTTATTGCAATAATTGTCTTACTGTATTTAGAACATAGAACAATACAGCACAGAACAGGCCCTTCGGCCCACGATGTTGTGCCGAACATTTGTCCTAGCTTAAGCACCTATCCATGTACCTAACCAATTGCCGCTTAAAGGTCATCAATGATTCTGACTCTGCCACTCCCACAGGCAGCGCATTCCATGCCCCCACCACTCTCTGGGTAAAGGACCTACCCCTGACATCTCCCCTATACCTTCCACCCTTCATCTTAAATTTACGTCCCCTTGTAACACTCTGTTGTACCTGGGGAAAAAGTCTCTGACTGTCTACTCTATCTATTCCCCTGATCATCTTATAAACCTCTATCAAGTCACCCCTCGTCCTTCGCCATTCCAATGAGAAAAGGCCTAGCACTCTCAACCTATCCTCGTACGACCTATTCTCCATTCCAGGCAACATCCTGGTAAATCTCCTCTGCACCCTCTCCAAAGCTTTCACATCTTTCCTAAAGTGAGGTGACCAGAACTGCACACAGTACTCCAAATGTGGCCTTACCAAGGTCCTGTACAGCTGCAACATCACCTCACGACTCTTGAATTCAATCCCTCTGCTAATGAACGCTAATACACCATAGGCCTTCTTACAAGCTCTATCCACCTGAGTGGCAAATTTCAAAGAGCTATGAACGTAGACCCCAAGATCTCTCTTCTCCTCCACCTTACCAAGAACCCTACCGTTAACCCTATGTTCCGCATTCTTATTTGTTCTTCCAAAATGGACAACCTCAGGGTTGAACTCCATCTGCCACTCCTCAGCCCAGCTCTGCATCATATCTAAGTCCCTTTGCAGCCGACAACAGCCCTCCTCACTATCCACAACTCCACCAATCTTCATATCATCTGCAAACTTACTGACCACCCTTCGACTCCCTCTTCCAAGTCATTAATAAAAATTACAAACAGCAGAGGACCCAGAACTGATCCCTGAGGAACTCCACTTGTAACTGGGCTCCAGGCTGAATATTTACCATCTACCACCACTCTCTGACTTCGACCGGTTAGCCAGTTCTCTATCCAACTGCCAAATTTCCCACTATCCCATGTCTCCTGACTTTCCGCATAAGCCTACCATGGGGAACCTTATCAAATGCCTTACTAAAATCCATGTACACTACATCCACTGCTCTACCCTCATCCACATGGTTGGTCACCACCTCAAAGAATTCAGTAAGACTTGTAAGGCAAGACCTATCCCTCACAAATCCGTGCTGGCTGTCCCTAATCAAGCAGTGTCTTTGCAGATACTCATAAATCCTGTCCCTCAGTACCCTGTCGATTACTTTGCCTATCACCGAAGTAAGACTAACTGGTCTGTAATTCCCGGAGTTATCCCTATTCCCTATTTTGAACAGGGGTACAACATTCGCCACTCTCCAGTCCCCTGGTACCACCCCCATTGACAGTGAAGACGAAAAGATCATTGCCAACGGTACTGCAATTTCCTCTCTTGCTTCCCACATAATCCTAGGATATATCCCGTCAGGCCCGGGGAATTGTCTATCCTCAAGTTTTTCAAAATGCCCAACACATCTTCCTTCCTAACAAGTATCTCCTCTAGCTTACCAGTCCATTTCATACTCTCCTCTTCAACAATATGGTCCCTCTCATTTGTAAATACTGAAGAAAAGTACTCATTCAAGACCTCTCCTGTCTCTTCAAACTCAATACACAGTCTCCCACTACTGTCCTTGATCGGACCTACCCTCGTTCTCGTCATTCTCATGTTTCTCACATAGGCATAAAAGGCCTTGGGGTTATCCTTGATCCTACCCGCCAAAGAGTTTTCATGCCCTCTCTTAGCTCTTCTAATCCCTTTCTTCAGCTTCCTCCTGGCTATCCTGTATCCCTCCAACGTTCTGTCTGAACCTTGTTTCCCCAACCTTATGTAAGCCTCCTTCTTCCTCTTTACTAGACATTCAACCTCCCTCATCAACCAAGGTTCCCTTTCTTTCCTGCCTGACAGGTACATACATATCAATCTCATGTCGTATCTGTTCCTTGAAAAAGTTCCACATTTCAACGACATCCTTCCCTGACAGCCTACGCTTCCAACTTATGCTCCTCAGATCCTGTCTTGCAGCATTGTATTTACCCTTCCCCCAATTGTAAAACCTACCCTGTTGCATGCACCTATCTCTCTCCGTAACCAAGATGAAAATCACAGAATTGTGGTCACCATCACCAGAATGCTCACCCACTAATGAGCCCATCACTTGTCCTGGGTCGTTACCAAGTACCAAATCCAATATGGCCTCCCCTCTGATTGGACAATCTACATACTGCGTTAGAAAAGCTTCCTAGATGCATTGCACAAACACTGCCCCATCCAATCTAATTGATCTAAAGAGCTTCCAATCAATATTTGGGAAGTTGAAATCGCTCATGACTACTACCCTGTGGCTTCTGCACCTTTCCAAAATCTGTTTCCCAATCTGTTTCTCCACATCTCTGCTGCTATTTGGGGGCCTATAGTAAACACCCAACAAGGTGACTGTTCCTTTCCTATTTCTGACTTCAGCCCATACTACCTCCAAAGGCAGATCCCCCTCAAACTGCCTTTCTGCAGCCATTATACCATTTCTAATTAGCAACGCTACACCCCCTCCTTTTTTACCACCCTCCCTAATCTTACTGAAACATCTGTAACCAGGAACCTCCAACAACCATTCCTGTCCCTCTTCTATCAATGTTTCCGTGAATGGCCACAACATCGTAGTCCCAAGTACCGATCCACGTCTTAAGTTCACCCACCTTATTTCAGATACTCCTTGCGTTGAAGTATTCGCACTTGAACCCACCTCTGTGTCCGCAAGTATTCCCTGTCAGTGCTGCCTTCTCCACAGCCTCCCTACATTCTTGGACATCCTGAAAACAGCTAACCTACTTGCTGGACTACAAGTCCGGATCCCATCCCTCTGTCAAATTAGTTTAAATCCCCCCGAAAAATGCTGGCAAATCTACCCCCCAGGATATTGGTGCCCTTCTGGTTCAGGTGCAAACCGTCCTGCTTGTACAGGTCCCACCTTCCCCAGAATGCAGTCCAATTGTCCAAATACCTGAAGCCGTCCCTCCTACACCATCCTTGCAGCCACATGTTCAACTGCACTCTCTCCCTATTCCTTGCCTCACTGTCACGTGGCACCGGCAACAACCCAGAGATGACGACTGTCTGTCCTAGTTTTTAGCTTCTAGCCTAACTCCCTGAGCACCTGAATGACCTCCCCACCCCTCTTCCTACCTATGTCGTTGGTGCCAATGTGTACCACAACTTCTGGCTGCACACCCTCCCCCTTAAGGATTCTGAAGACACAGTCCGAGACGTCTTGGACCCTGGCACCCGGGAGGCAACAAACCAACCGAAAGTCTCGCCCATGTCCACAGAACTGCCTGTCTGTCCCTCTAACTATAGAGTCTCCTAAAGAACGCCCCTGGTGCTCACCTTCCACCCTACCAACCTTCGCATAAACCAAATCATCTGCCGACATTTCCGCCACCTCCAAAAAGACCCCATCACCAGGGATATATTTCCCTCCCCACCCCTTTCCACCTTCCACAAAGACCGTTCCCTCCGTGACTACCTGGTCAGGTCCACACCCCCTACGACCCACCCTCCCATCCTGGCACTTTTCCCTGCCACCGCAGGAACTGTAAAACCTGTGCCCACACCTCCTCCCTCACCTCTATCCAAGGCCCTAAAGCAGCCTTCCCCATCCATCAAAGTTTTACCTGCACATCCACTAATATCATTTATTGTATCCGTTGCTCCCGATGTGGTCTCCTCTACATTGGGGAGACTGGGCGCCTCCTAGCAGAGCGCTTTAGGGAACATCTCCGAGACACCCGCACCAATCAACCACACCGCCCCGTGGCCCAACATTTCAACTCCTCCTCCCACTCTGCCGAGGACATGGAGGTCCTGGGCCTCCTTCACCGCTGCTCCCTCACCACCAGATGCCTAGAGGAAGAACGCCTCATCTTCCGCCTCGGAACACTTCAACCCCAGGGCATCAACAGATTCCTCATTTCCCCTTCCCCCACCTCATCCTAGTTTCAAACTTCCAGTTCAGCACAGTCCCCATGATTTGTCCGGACTTGTCCTACCTGCCTAGCTCCTTTTCCACCTATCCACTCCACGCTCTCCTCCCTGACCTATCACCTTCATCCCCTCCCCCACTCACCCATTGTACTCTATGCTACTCTCTCCCCACCCCACCTTCCTCTAGCTTATCTCTCCACACTTCCAGCTCACTGCCTTTATTCCTGATGAAGGGCTTTTGCCCGAAACGTCGATTTCGCTGCTCGTTGGATGCTGCCTGAACTGCTGTGCTCTTCCAGCACCACTGATCCAGAATCTGGTTTCCAGCATCTGCAGTCATTGTTTTTGCCTCATACAGTCTCCTATAACTAGCGGTCTCCTCCTCTCCCCCTTTCCCTTCTGAGCCTCAGAGCCGGACCTTGTGCCAGAGGCCCGGTCACTGCAGCTTACCCCTGCTAGGCCGCTCCCCCCCAACAGTATCCAAAGCGGTATACTTATTGTTGAGGGAAACGACTACAGGGGATCCCTGCACTGCCTGCTTCCTCTCCTTCCCACCTCTAACTGTTACGCAGCTACCTCTGTTCTCTGGCGTAACTATGTCCCTGTAGCTTTTATCTATCACCCTCTCAGCCTCTCGAATAAGTTCATCCAACTCCAGCTCCTGTTCCCTAACACGGTCTGTGAGGAGCTGGAGTTGGCTGCACTTCCTGCAGGTGAAGTCAACAGGAGCATCAGTGGTCACCCCTACCTCAACCATCCTGCAGGAGGAACATTCCACTGCCTGTGCTGCTATAACTCTACACTTAGTCTCCAAAACAAGAACACTAAGGAGCTTACCTGTTCAGCCGACTGAGTCCTTTTTTTCAGATTAGAGGAGGGGGGAAGGTGGGAGATACTACACGTGGAGTGTCTCGGGTTCCTTCTCCACTCAAATAACAATCACTCACCTTCCCGACCAGCTCTGCGCTCTGACTTCACTTCCGCCCAGCTACCACCGCTCTCTGCTGCAAAAAAAATAATTTCCATGGATAAAGTAGTTTGCCATTTTGAATGCTGTTCCACTTTCAAAGCTTTATTAAGATTTAAGAGATTGTTAGAATCAACATAGCATCACATCAATAACAAAAGGCTCAAGATACTTTTTCATTTATGCAAAGGACTATCATTGATTATTGTAGAACAGGTACTATAATTTATTTCTTAGAGAATGGTTGCAGAATTGACGCTATGTTTCCAAAGTATTCAAATAAGTAATCATGTTTTTCCAGTCATTAAATAGATAAAGAAACTACTCAATGTAACTCAGTGCCATTACTGCATGAACCAAACGTTCTGGTTTTGATCACTATCTAGCAAAACCTGTTGAATGTTCACTTCTGCAAAACACATGATAAAGATCCGATTCAATTGTGGCATTAAATGCATAGCAACGATTGAACTTTCAGCAAGATTTAGTAAGGCCATATTGAGTCTTTCACTAATATTGTTTAGAAATGGTTTAGGTAAAAGCAATGACTGCAGATGCTGGAAACCAGATTCTGGATCAGTGGTGCTGGAAGAGCACAGCAGTTCAGGCAGCATCCAACGAGCAGCAAAATCGACGTTTCGGGCAAAAGCCCTTCATCAGGAATAAAGGCCAAGCCCTCATAATTATTCAAAACACCAAGTGCAAACACAGATGAGAGGAAGAACAACATAATTGGTGAAAGTGGGACATTGAGTTGCCTAAATTAGATATTTCCCAAAATCGATGTGAGGGTTATGACATATGATTAATGTACATATGCCAAGTATCAGGAATATTATCAAAATCAAAAATTCCTGGTAACGATTAACTGAACTGACTTAAGCAGTCATATTTCTGTCAGACTGGGTTGGCACACACACATTACTAGTGGCAAAAACCTGTTTGATGTTGTCACACCAGACTACCTGTTGCAGATATTGTATTGGTTGGAAAGAACATTGCTTAATTCTTGTGGAGAAAAAAGTATCATTTCAAGCTGAAAATGTTGTGCTGTACGGTGCAGAAAGAAATATATTCATAGCAAATCAAGTTGTTCAAAATGGGCATCCATAAAATGCTGCGGGCCATCAGCCGCAGCAGACATGTATTCAACCTCAATTTGTAATCTTATTGTCTGTTATACAGCACTCTACAATTTCCATCAAATCAGGGTCAATCGTGCTTGCCATGAGGAAGTCAGGAGGGCTTGTTAGGAGCAGTAGCGTGCATGCTGAAAACTGAAATGCAAACCCGCTGAAGTTAGAAACAGGACTGCATTCATTGCTAAACATCCAAGGCAACTTGTGATAGCCTGACTAAGTGATTGATTAGATTAGATTACTTACAGTGTGGAAACAGGCCCTTCGGCCCAACAAGTCCACACCGACCCGCCGAAGCGCAACCCACCCATATCCCTACATTTACCCCTTACCTAACACTACGGGCAATTTAGCATGGCCAATTCACCTGACCCGCACATCTTTGGACTGTGGGAGGAAACTGGAGCACCCGGAGGAAACCCACGCAGACACAGGGAGAACGTGCAAACTCCACACAGTCAGTCGCCTGAGTTGGGAATTGAACCCGGGTCTCAGGAGCTGTGAGGCAGCAGTGCTAACCACTGTGTCACCGTACCGCCCATAGAAAAGAAATCCACACAGACAGTCACCCAAGGTGGGAATTGAACTTGGGTCCCTGGCACTGTGAGGCAGCAGTGCTAATCACTGGGCCACCGTGCCACCCGATTGCATGACCAACAGACCAGATCAAAGCTTTGCAGTCCTGTCACATCCTCTCCTGGCAATGGATGATTAATCAATTAACTGGAGGATGGGGGCAACAAGTATCTCTATTCTCAATGAGAGGGGAGCCCACAATGTCAGTGCAAAAAAATAAGGCATACCATTTGAAAGCATATTCAGCCAGAATTGCCAATGGATTATACACTTGGGCCTCCTCCGGAGGTCCCCAGCATTATTGATAACTTTAATCAGTTTGATTCACTCCATGTGATATGAAGGAATATCTGAACTCACTGAATACTGCAAATGCTAAATGCCCTGATAGCATTCTGGCAGCTATATTGGAGACTTGTGCTCCATAAGTTGCCCTATCAAGCTGTTTCAGTATGTCTACAAAACTGGCATCTACCCAACAGTATGGAAAATTGCCCAGTTGTGTTCTGTTAACAATAAGCAGGACAAATCCAACCTGGCCAATTACCACCTCATCAGCCAGTTCTTAATCAGCAGTAAAGTAATGGAAGAGATAATAAGCAGAGCTACCAAGCAGCACTTGTTCAGCAACAATCTGCTCACCCATGCTCAGTTTGGCTTCTGACACTCACTCGGCTCCAAACCTCATTATAGCCTTAGATCAAACATGAACCAAACACCTCAAAGTTGAGGTCACAGTGACACCCCTTGAGCAGCATTCAGTCAGCTTTGGCATCAAAAATCCCTAGATAAACTGCAGGCAATGGGAATTGATGGAAAATTCTCCTCTATCCAGAGTCATACCTAGCATACAGGAAGATAGCTGCGGTTGTTGGAGGCAATTCATCTCATGCCCAGGATATCAATGCAAGAGTTCTTGAGGGAGGTGTCCTAGGCCAGACAACTGACCCCTCCTTCATCTCTATCCTAAAGGGGACATTTGTTGATGATTCCACCATGTTCAGTATGATTAATGACCCTTCAGATACTAAACAAGTTCATGCCCACATGCAGAAAAACTTGTACAACATTCAGGAATGGACTAATAAGTGATAAGTAACATTCATGCCACAGACATGCAGGTAATTACCATCTCACCTAAGAGAGAATTTAACAATCTCCTATTGAGGTTTAGCAGCATTGCCATTGCTAGCTTTTCAACATCAGCAATTAGGGTATTACCATTAATCGGAAGCTTAATAGGACCAGTCATACAAATACTGCGGTGCTCATGGTCATAATAGCCTGAAGACATCCAATCTCATCTGATATTGGAAGCTGAGGTGACTCAGGCCTTGTTAATACCTGGATGGGAGACTATCTGGAAATACCAGACCAGTAGTCTAAAAAGGGTCTAATGGTGCAATGGTAGTGTCCCTACTTCTGAGCCTAGAAAGCCCCGCTTAAAATCTCATCTGCTCCTGAGGTTTGTCATAACATCTATCAACAGGTTAATTAGAAGATATCTATAAATACGATGGTATCAAGTGCAGATCAAAGGCTAGACATACTCTCGCAAGTAAGTGATCTCCTGACTCCCCAAAGTCCATTATCTGCAATTAGTCAGAAATATGATGGACATCACCTACAACAAAGTAACCCAATTGATAGGGACCCTATTCGCCACTTTAGTCATGTACTCCCATACCCTGAGACATAATTTGGCAGCAGCACATGCTATTTATAAATTGCGCTGCTGCAATTTGTGAAACATCATCAAGGTGGCATCTTCCAAACTAGAAGGCTCTATCATCTAAAATAACAAAAACCGTTGGTGTGTGAGAAAACCATCGTCTACAGGCTCCTTCCCAAGTCACACATCTGCCTGGCATGGACAGTAGGATTATTCACAACCATGAGACTGATGTTTTCAATGACTTTCTGGTGCTTGATAACTTCACTCTTGGAAAAAACATCTCCGTCACAGACACATAGTGGTAGAAGTGTACATGATGGACAAGATTGATTGCAGCAACTTGCTATGGCTGCTATATCAAAACCTTCTAAACTTGGGACTACAATCAGCAACAAGATCAGCAGCACCACCAGCTAAAAGGTTTCCTTTAAACCATCCTGATTTGGACCTTTGTTACTGTTCCTTCACTGTTGCTGGGCCGAAATGCTTGAACACCTTTCCTAACAAGATCTTGGGTGTACTTAAGCTACATGAATGGCAACAATTCAAGAAGGCAGCTTACCATTACCTTCTGAAGGATATGATGGGGAGGGCAACAAATACTGGCCTGACCAGTGATCTCAACCACTGAGAACTGAAAGAAATCAACAAATTTTAAATATTTCTCATGGATGCTGGATTCACATGTCAATGCCTTCATCGAGATGGTATCTGAGTCAATTCATAGCAAAAGTGTGTACAATGTTTCTCATAAACAGAACCCACACTGCCAAAATAACAAGAGCTAGTCAACCCAATTTGAAATCTGTAAATTTGAAGCTATGGAGGCAATTTAGTATCTTATCTGGTTGCAAAACTTCAGCTTTTGAAAGACCTTAGATTATGTCTTGAAAGCTTTCAATATCTTTTACAGGAATTAATCAGTGGTCAAAATGATTGCAAAGGAAACTCCAGATATATGATTGAACTTGCAGATAAATGACAAGGCAACCCAGCTCCTGGTCCTATATGATGGACGTGTATGATGCTGTATGAGTTGTTACAATGGAAGGTTCATCCTTCCTCTCCACAGCACTAACCCCATTGACCAGGAATACAACATTTCTGAAGTAAAGTGCAGCTAACTTTCAAGTGAAAACTTTCAAACAATCAACTGACACTGTCTGCTTAGGAAAGTCTTGCAAGATCACTAGAAAGGTTCTTGTAGAAGACAGCATAGCTTAGCATCTGTCTCATGAATTCTCTTGAGAAACAGGTCCCCATCTAATTCATAGATAAATACATCAGGTTTGGCAGAAGTGCTGGAAATACTTCACTTTTTTTAACATGCTTTTTAAGAAATTCATTCAGGGGATATGGCATTGCTAGCTGGCCAGCCTTTATACCCCATTCCTAGGTGCCCTTTGAGAAGGTGGAGGTGAGCTGCATTTCTGAACTGTTGCAGTCCATGTGGTGTAGATAGACCCACAATGCAGTTGGGTGGGGGGGGTGAATTCCAGGATTTTGACTGAAAGACACTGAAGAAACAGCAATGTTTTTCTAAATCATGATAGTGAATAACTTGGAAGAGAACTTGCAGGGGGTCATGTTCCCATGTATGTCCTGCCTGTCGCCCTAATGGAGAAAGTGGCCATGGGATTGAAAGGTACTGTCGAATAATCTTGGTGAATTTGTGCTGTGCATTTTCTAGTTGGTACACCCTTGTGCTACTGAGTGCTGATCATGGAAGGAATGGAAGTTGTGAGTGACTTGTTTCACAACTCCCAGCCTCTGACCTACTTATGTAGATGGGTTTTAGTAGTTATTTTTTATGTAGTCCGTCTAGGTCAATTTCTAGTATCATGATTCCCCCAGGATGTTGGCAGTAGGGAATTAAGTGAATATGATGTCATTGAATGATTAAATTTCTCTTGTTTGAGGTAGTCATTGCCCTACACTTGTATGGCACAACCATTACTTGCCACTTTTCACCCCAAGCCTGGATATTGTTCTGGTCTTGCTGCATTGAACATGGACTGCTTCAGTATCTGAGGAATGGTACTGAATATTGCACCTCCATCAGCAAAACATCCTCACTTCTGACCTTATCACAGAGGGATGGTCATTCATGGAGCAGCTGAAGATAGCTGGGGAGAGGACTCTGTACTTGAAAACTCAGATGTCTGATCTCCAACAAACACAACCATCTTCTTTGATGGTAGCCAGATATGACTCAACCAGAGGAGAGGTTTTCCCTGATTTCCATTGATTCCAGTTTTGCTAGGGCCCCTTGATGCTTCACTTGATCAAGTGCTTAGACTTGATATTAATGGTAAACACTCTCACCTCACCCCTGGAATGCACCTCACTTATCCATGTTTGAACCAAAGCTGTAATGAGGTCTGGAACTGAGTGACCCAAACTGAGTGACCAAAACTGAGTGTTAGTGAGCAGGTTATTGCTGAGCAAGTGTTGCACTACCAAACTATTTATGACACATTCCATCACTTTGCTGATCGTCGAAAGTAGGTTGATGTGGTGGTAATTGAAAATATAGAACATAAGACCATAAGACCTAGGAGCAGGAGTAGGCCATCTGATCCTTTGAGCCTGTTCCACTATTCAATAAGATCATGGCTGATCTTTTCATGGACTCAGCTCCACTTACCCACCCTCCCACCATATCCCTTAATTCCTTTATTGTTCAAAAAAAAATCTACCTTAGCTTTAAAAACTTTTACTGATGTAGCATCAATTACTTCACTGGGCAAAGAATTCCATAGATTACCACCCTCTGGGTGATGATGTTCCTTCTCAATTCAGTCCTAAATCTGTGCTCCCAAATTTTGAGGCTAGGCCCTCTTGTCCTACTTTCACCCGCCAGTGGAGACATCCTCTCTACTTCTATTTTATCTATTCCGTTCACAATTTTATATGCTTCTAAAAGAACCCTCCTTATTCTTCTAAATTCCTATGGAGGTGATAATCCCAGTCTACTGGGTGGCACAGTGGCATAGTGGTTAGTGCTGCTGCCTCACAGTGCCAGAGACCCGGGTTCAATTCCAGCCTCAGGTGACAGACTGTGTGGAGTTTGCACATTCTCCCTGTGTCTGCGTGGGTTTCCTCCGGGTGCTCCGGTTTCCTCCCACAGTCCAAAGATGTGCAGGTCAGGTGAATTGGCCATGCTAAATTGCCTGTAGTGTTAGGTAAGGGGTAAATGTAGGGGTATGGGTGGGTTGCGCTTCGGCGGGTCGATGTGGACTTGTTGGGCCGAAGGGCCTGTTTCCACACTGTAAGTAATGTAATCTAATCTACTCAGTCTCTCCTCATAAGCCAATCTCCTCAACTCTGGAATCAACCTAGTGAACCTCCACTGCAGGCTATAGACAGGACTTACCTGGGCAACATTTTCATTGTCAGATAAATGCCATTGTTGCAACTGTACAGGAAAAGCTTGGCTAGTGGTGCAGAAGTTTTATAGCGCATGTTTTCAGTACTATGGCAAAAAATTGTCAGGATCTAATGCTGCCCGGCTTGCTGTGTTCTTCCAGCCTCCTGCCTGTTTACAAAAGATTGTCAGGACCAGTTTTATTTTCCAACAAAGAATATTATCAGATTGGTCAGGATGAGGTCAAGTTTTTTTTTTCCAAAATAAAAATCGAAAGAACTGAAGATGGCGTAAATCAGAAATGAAAACAGAAGTTGCTGAAAAAGCTCAGCAGCTCTGGCAGCGTCTGTGAAGAGAGATCTGAGTTACTGTTTTGGGTCACTGAGCCTGTCACCAGACCTGAAACAGTAACTCTGATTTCTCTTCACAGATGCTGCCAGACACGCTGAGCTTTTCCAGCAACTTCTGCTTTTGTTCATGATCTTTCTCCCCCTCCTGTTAGTTCCCTCACCTTGCTGGAGACACAGTCTAGCAACTACACCCTTTAGGAATTGATCAGGTCAGTTAGTAACGGTGCTGCCAAGCCACTAGAGATAGGACATGGAAATCACACATCCATGTACATTCTGCACACTTGTCTCTCTCAATTCTTCCTCCAAGTGCAATTCAGCATGGAAGAGTATGGATTCTTTAGGCAAGAGTGCGGTCGAGCAGTATGTGGTAATTAGTAGATGGTTCATTGCTTATGTTTGATCTGAAGCCTTGAGACCTGAAAGAGTGTAGTGTCAATGTTTA
This sequence comes from Hemiscyllium ocellatum, assembly GCF_020745735.1. Taxonomy (NCBI): domain Eukaryota; kingdom Metazoa; phylum Chordata; class Chondrichthyes; order Orectolobiformes; family Hemiscylliidae; genus Hemiscyllium; species Hemiscyllium ocellatum. The sequence goes on along the minus strand of NC_083411.1, from coordinate 96,916,552 downwards.
GGACTTTCAGAGAACTCCCTCTCAACTGAATACCATTGTGTTGTCATCTCTACACCTGAGTCAGGACATACCCAGGAACTGTAATTGTGTTTAGATTAGAGTGGTGCTGGAAGAGCACAGCAGGTCAGGCAGCATCCGAGGAGCAGGAAAATCGACATTTCAGATAACAGCTCTTCATCAGGAATAAAGGCAAGGAGTGTGGAGAGATAAGTAAGAGGGGGGTGGGGGTGGGGAGAAAGTAGCATAGAGTACAATAGGTGAATGGGGGTGGGGATGAAGGTGATAGGTCAGAGAGGAGGGTAGAGTGGATAGGTGGAAAGGAAGATTGGCAGGTAGGACATATCATGAGGGCAGTGCTGAGCTGAAAGGTTGGAGCAGGGGTGAGGCGGGAGAAGCGGAAATAAGGAAATTGGTGAAATCCACATTGATGCCATAGGGTTGAAGTGTTCCGAGGCGGAAGATGAGGTGTTCCTCCTCCAAGCATCTGGTGGTGAGGGAGCGGCAGTAGAGGAGGCCCAGGACCTGCATGTCCTCGGCTGATTGAGAGGGGAAGTTAAAATGTTGGGCCAAAGGGCGGTGGGGTTGATTGGTGCGGGTGTCCCGGAGATGTTCCCTAAAGCGCTCTGCTAGGAGGCGTCCAGTCTTCCCAATGTAGAGGAGACCGCATTGGGAGAAACAGATACAATAAATGATATTGGTGGATGTACAGGTAAAACTTTGATGGATGTTGAAAGCTCCTTTGGGGCTTTGGATGGAGGTGAGGGAGGAGGTGTGGGTGCAGGTTTTGCAATTCCTGCGGTGGCAGGGGAAGGTGCCAGGAAGGGAGGGTGGGTTGTTGGGGAGCATGGACCTGACCAGGTAGTCATGGAGGGAACAGTCTTTGTGGAAAGCGGAAATGGGTGGGGAGGGAAATATATCCCTGGTGGTGGGGTCCGTTTGGAGGTGACAGAAATGTCTTCGAATGATGTAGTTTATGCGAAGGTTGGTAGGGTGGAAGGTGAGTACCAGTTTCCTCATTTCCCCTTCTCCCGCCTCACCCCAGCTCTAACCTTCCAGCTCAGCACCATCCTCATGACCTGTCCTACCTGGCTAGCTTTCTTCCCACCTATCCACTCAACCCTCCTCTCTGACCTATCACCTCCATCCCCACCCCCCACTCACCTATTATACTCTATGCTGCTTTCTCCCCACCCCACAACTATCTCATTTATCTCTCCACTCTGCAGGCTCCCTGCGTCTATTCCTGATGAAGGGCTTTTGCCCAAAACATCGCTTTTCCTGCTCCTCGGATGCTGCCTGACCTGCTGTGCTTTTCCAGCATCACTCTAATCTAGACTCTGGTTTGCAGCATCTGCAGTCCTTGTTTTTACCCACCGTAATTGTGTTGTCTGGATATTGTGTGTAAAGTATGATTCCATGAGTATGACTATGTCATGCTGTTTCTTGACTAGTTTATGAGACAGCTCACTAACTCCAAGATGTTATTAAGGAGGACTTTGCAGTGTCAGTCAATGAGTTTGCTGTTGTTCTTCCTGTTGTCTTATTCAAGGTCAAGCATTCTGTCTAGTTGGTGCTTTTTTAAAAGTCATTGATACAAATGAATGGCTTGCTGGGTTATTTCAGAGGGCAGTTAAGAGACAACCACTTTGCTTGTGGGTCTGTTGTCATATGGAGGTAAAGGCAGTAGTCTACCTTCTCTAAAGGACATGAACATTAGTAAACCAGATGGGCTTTTACAACTATTACCAATGGTTCTCTGATCACTGTTCAACTTGTAATTCCAGAAATTAATTAAATTCAAATTTCATCAATGCCACAGTGCCCTTTGAACCCAGGTCCCCAGAATATTTTGTTAGTTCAGACACAATACCAGCACACCACCACTTGCTCTTATTTGAAAGCATTGAGTGTTGGTATTGACAGTGAGTCCTGAATAAATTTCAGAATGACAGTTTGTTAGGTATTCGCACGGTGATGCTCTTTGAGCTGCTGGTACTATATAGTTTGGAAAAAGATGCCTCAACAAGGTACAACATCTCTCAAGGTCAGGGGATGTCATTCATCTTTGAATATTCATTTTGAGGAGAGCCACAGCTCAGAAGATTACCAATGGCAAGTTAACTCCATACTATGACAGGAGTGACAATAAAATCAGTGTCAGTCCTCGAAATTAGGATGGGTTAGAAAACATGAATCAAAGGACAAACATCAAGCATTCTTGTTTGCATAACAAGTAGTGTAAGCAATAAAATTGATTACCGAGAATGTTAAATCTCATTAACAACAAACTATATGCATCAGATACCCACCTTAATTATAGTAGTTTCACTAGATTGGAATAGCAGTGAAATAATGAAATGGGAACACTCACTGCACTATTACAATTAGTAACATCATAGTCTTCCAGAAAGTCATATATAAAACACAATTAGTCCCTCTGTCAAAACAAAGTGGTTTTATATGCATCCAGTCAGCAGGATTAATCCCCAAAAAGCCTGTAACGAATGGGATTGATGCTGTCCATATATTTATTGAGGTGGATTTATGGAGTGTGACAGTTTGAGGGCAATCACTCGGGCTCTCAGAAAAAAGCATTTCACTTTGCTTAAGTGCAACTGGCCATATGTTGTCTTAAATTAAGTTTGACCTTATATAGCAAGCACTTGATTCATGAACTTCTTTTATTGTGGAACTGGTTCCATTTATTCACTAATTTTTAGAATGAATGTATGCAATTCTTAATTTAAAAATATTCGAGTAAATGTTTCTCCATAGCCATCGCAAGTTAAATATCAATAACAGCAGCTTTTCTCCGTCAGTGTCGGGACCTTTTCAAATGGATATCGATCCATAACTTAAAAGCATGCACAAAGCTCTCTTTTTTTGTAGTATCATAAAAGAAAAGTTTGAGTGGGACAAGAGTAAAATGAAAAGGATTTTAAAATAATGTTATTGCAATACAAAGAATGGATTTCTTTGCCACCTACTCATCACTTGTAAAATTACCAGATTAAATAGCTATTCTGAAATATTTTACTATATATGCTGGTTTAGAGTTGGAGTACAGAAATGACTCCTTCAAACTGTGTTAAGGTAGGCAGCTTTGAAACTCTATCTCTGCAGGCAGAGCTGAACATTTTTTATTTTGATGTCCTGTTCTATATTATTACCACTCTTACCATTTAGTAGTCCAATCAAGTTGCAAAAGTCTGCAAATGAGGAGACATGTAAACATTTATCAGTGCTAATAATCAATGTTTTGAGGCTAGAAATTGATGTTGGTGGAAGCAAGAAAATAACAAATTAGGAGTTAATTTTACACCAATGTTGAGCTGAGCTGCTGATTCACTCTCACCTGCATTACACTGCTGTTCAAGAAAGGGTCCTGTGCTCCAGTCTTCTCATTGGGAAGGTAATATTTTCTTGGGCAAGCAACAATGCCAGCCTCACTAAATCACCACAAGTGTCTTTTCAAATTACTCAATCTGATTCTTTTTTTGTGATGTTAAACATTGTGTCTCCTTTGTTTCCAGTGACTGAAAATGGTTAATGCTTATGGAATACCCTGATATATAACGTAATGAAAGGCCATCTTAATTTTTATTTTACATTGTATTCATGAATTTAATAATAGAAATGTGACTTGCTGTATAAGCTAAAAATAGAAATTTACAGACCTAAATGTTCTCAAATGAGGAACAAGAGAAGTTATCCACGATCCTTCAGAATACAACGTATTGATAGGAATCAATAGAAAATCTGCTACTAGTCTCAAAGTGTAAAACTGCTTATTCCTGATGAAGGGCTTTTGCCCGAAATGTCGATTTCGCTGCTCGTTGGATGCTGCCTGAACTGCTGTGCTCTTCCAGCACCACTGATCCTGAATCTGGTTTCCAGCATCTGCAGTCATTGTTTTTACCTGCTTATAGAATACGTCCAGCACAGGAAGATGCTATTCTACTTGTTATGTCTGTCCTGACTCTCTGCAAGAGCAACTCATCTAAATCCATTCCCTATCTTTTCCATGGAACCTTGCAAATCTTTTCTCTATTTTTTGAATTCTCTTTTGAAGGCCATAATTGAACCTGGCTTGAAAACAATCTCTGAAAGTGCCTTACAGATATTAACTATCTCTGGAGCAAAAAATATTTTTCTTTATTTTCCCATTGTTTCTTTTATTAAATACTCAAAATTAGTACCCTCTAGTTCTCTGCCTACTTTTCCAACAATGGTAACGTTTTCTCCTCACCTACTCTGCCCAGAGACACAAAGAAACAAATTGCTGGAAAAACTGAACCAGTCTGGTATCTGTTGAGTTCTGAAGAAGGATCCCTGAATCCAAAATGTGAACTCTGCTTTCTCTCCATAGATGCTGCTAGACCTGCTGAGTTTCTGCAGCAATTTATGTTTTTGTTTCAGATTTCCAGCATCCACATTCTTCAGATTTTTTAAGTAGTCTGCCCAGAGCCCTTGTTGATTTTGAACACTTCCAATCTACTCTTAACCTTCCCTTTCCACTATAAACAACCTCAGCCTCACCAATCTATCAATGTTGAGCTGAGCTGAACATTGTTCCTGAAACAATTCCTGCACATTTTCTGCACCCTATCTTTGCTTATACACCCTTTCCAAAATGCTATATCCTGAATAAGAGACAATGCTTCAGTCGAGAGGAGGACTAATGTTTTATAAGAGTTTACTATACATCCTTGCTTTTCTACTTCATGAATTGTTTTTATGAAGTCCTGGATCCCTTCTGCTTTGTTAGTTGCTTTCACTATTGTGCTGCTAACTTCACTGATTTGTGCAATTACCTCAATGATCCTGCATGCTGCTGCACCCTCTTTAAAACTGTATTCTTTATTGTATCCTTTATATAATAATAGAAAAATATTAAGATGTCTCCAAATATCAAAATGCTCTTATTATAAAGGGTCATGAGTTAACAACATAAAATTCCACTTTATGATCTTTCGTTATGTGAATGCATTTTGAAATGATATAATGAAAATGTCACTTACTGCACTATGAATGCATCTTACAGGTTGTGTGGATGACTATTTTTGGATAATGCAGTTGAGTTTTATCATTAATCTTCTCCTGACTTTATAGGTTACAGTGGAGTCAACGTAGGATATGAATATTGTTTCTGCTTTGCTTTTACAAAAGAACTGTGCACACTATTAAGGACTGCAAATGTTATATAGAAACATAGGAACATAGAAAATAGGAGCAGGACTAAACCATTCATTCATTATAATTATGACTGATCATCAACCCAAATAGTCTTTTCCTGCTTTTCTCCCATATCCTTGATCCTTTTATCTCCAATTTCTTTATCCATTACCTTCTTGAAATCATACAATGTTTTGGCTTTGACTGCTTTCTGTGGCAGCGAATTCCACAAGCTCACCACTCTCTGAGTGAAGGAGTTTCTCCTCATCTCAATCCTAAGTGGTTTACTCTGTATCCTTAGATTGCGACCCCTGGTTCTGGATTCCCCCATCATCTAGAATATCCTTCCTGCATTGACAAGGTCTAGATAGAACATAGAACATAGAACATAGAAAAATACAGCGCAGTACAGGCCCTTCGGCCCTCGATGTTGCGCCGACCGAAGCCTACCTAACCTACACTAGCCCAATAACCTCCATATGCTTATCCAATGCCCGCTTGAATGACCATAAAGAGGGAGAGTCCACCAATGATACTGGCAGGACATTCCATGAACTCACAACTCGCTGAGTAAAGAATCTACCCCTAACATCTGTCCTATACCAACCTCCCCTTAATTCAAAGCTGTGTCCCCTAGTAACAGCTGACTCCATACGTGGAAAAAGGTTCTCACTGTCAACCCTATCTAAACCCCTAATCATCTTGTACACCTCTATCAAATCTCCCCTAAACTTTCTTTTCTCCAATGAGAACAGCCCCAATTGCCTCAGCCTTTCCTCATACGATCTTCCTACCATGCCAGGCAACATCCTGGTAAACCTCCTCTGCACCCGTTCCAGTGCCTCCACATCCTTCCTATAGTATGGCAACCAAAACTGCACATAATACTCCAGATGAGGCCGCACCAGAGTCTTATACAACTGCAACATGACCTCAGGACTCCGGAACTCAATTCCTCTACTAATAAAGCCCAGTACGCCATATGCCTTCGTCACAGCACTATTTACCTGGGTGGCAACTTTCAGAGATCTGTGTACATGGACACCAAGATCCCTCTGCTCATCCACACTACCAAGTAGCCTACCATTAGCCCAGTAATCCATCTTCTTGTTACTCCTACCAAAGTGAATGACTTCGCACTTAGCTACATTGAACTCCATTTGCCACCTTTCTGCCCAGCTCTGCAACTTATCTATATCCCGCTATAACCTGCCACATCCTTCTTCGCTGTCCACCACTCCACGGCTTTCGTATCATCCGCAAACTTGCTCACCCAGCATTCAAGCCCCTCCTCCAGGTCATTTAGATCTGTTTTAATTTTATAGATTTCTGTGAGACTCACCTTCAATCTTTTGAACTCTAGTGAATATAATTCAATGTCTCCTCACATGTCAGTCCACCATCCTAAGAATCAGCCTGGTGAACCTTTGACGCACACTCTCTATAGTGTGGATGGCTATTATAGGTTGCAATGGGACGTTGACAGGCTGCAGAACTGTGTTGATAAGTGGCAGACGGACTTCAATCTGGAAAAGTGTGAACTGATTCAGTTTGGATAGTTGAATTTGAATGCAGAATACAGGGTTAAAGGCAGGATTCTTGCCAATGTGGAGGAACAGAGGGATCTTGGTGTCCATGTCCATAAGTCCCTCAAAGTTGCCACCTGAGTTGATAGAGTTACAATGATGGTGTATGGTGTCTAGGCTTTCGTTAGCAGGAGGATTGAGTTTAAGAGCCACGAGGTTATGCTGCAGGTCTATAGAGCTCTGGTTAGAGCACATGTGGAAAATTGTGTTCAGTTCAGATCGCATCATTATAGGAAGGATGTGGAAGCTTTGGAGAGGGTGCAGAGGAGATTTACCAGGAAGCAGCCTGGACTGGCGGGCCTGTCGTATGAAATAAGGTTGACGGAGCTAGGGCTTTCCTTATTGCAGCAAAGAACGATGAGAGGGAACTTGGTAGAGGTCCTCAAGATAAATGAGGCATAGATAGAGTGGGTAGCCAGAGACAATTTTCTAGGGTGGAAATGGCTATCACAAGGGGGCATAATTTTAAGGTGATTGGAGGAAGGTTTGGGGGAGATGTTAGAGGTAGGATCATTACACAGAGAGTGATAGGTGCATGGAATGCACTGCCAGCTGTGGTAGTAAAGTCAGATACATGAGGGACATTTTGAAACACTCAGGAAAGTGCCTTTTCCGAGTCTTTACATCGCTTGTCAATGTTGTGTATACTCTCTCGCATCATCACAGACCAAGGACCAGGTGACACTGGTGGTAAATGAGGCTGTTTGTTTTCGTCATTGTTAACGGGGAATTCGACCTACTGGTGTTGGTGATGTTGTAGGTGTTTGTGGACCGGCTTCCCCCTGTTTTTGATTTTTATTTTTATATTTTTTTTGGTGGGGTTCGGCCGATCCGTGTCTCGGTGAAAGAACTTGTCTCACCGTTTGCGGTTACTTGTTCACTTGTCACTGAAGAGTTGTAAGAGTTCGAGTGTCAGTGACAGAGTGAGTCTTGATGCCTTTTGGGTGAACGTGTCATATCTCTTGATGATGAGGAACTTCATAAGGCGGTTATTCATGCCCAGCCACTTGCCTCGTGCGCCCATCACAAAGCCAAAGTATTTGGGGTCCACGCCACCTGTCAATTCTCGGCATGTAGGTGACCTCAGCATTTAGGTGTTTATATTTCTCGTGTTTTTCTCACCATGCTGTTTCCAGTGCTTTACTATCATTCTTGTACTGCACTGTGACATCTAATACCGCGACCTTCTGCTCTTTTTGAAATATGAGGTCGGGCTTCCATAGGGAGCCGTCTTTGGCAAACAGACTGGCCTCCACGTACGATGTCCAGGCGTACTTACTGACGTGTTTCTGCTACTGGTCAGCGATCTTGTTATGTCGTTTTATTTGAGCATTTTTCATGAATGGACAGCATCCTGAGATGTGTGATATGATCTCGGTTGCTGTCTCACACCTTCGGCATAGTTTGTTTCGGTTTGGCCTTCCTCTAGATAGTGTGGCTCTTGTCGGGTATAGATTACACCGCAAGAGCAGGCTGTTTAGGGTTCCCTCAACTCAGCACCACCCTCCTAACCGGCAATCTTCTTCCTGACCTCTCCGCCCCCACCCCAGTCCAACCGATCACCCTCACCTTGACCTCCTTCCATCTATCACATCTCCATCGCCCCTCCTCCCTACCTTTTATCTTAGCCTGCCTGGCACATTCTCCTCATTCCTGATGGAGGGCTCTGGCCCGAAACTTCGAATTTCCTGTTCCTTGGATGCTGTGTAACCTGCTGTGCTTTAACCAGCAACACATTTTCAGCTCTGATCTCCAGCATCTGCAGACCTCACTTTTTACTCAAAGACTTTTGTTGTACTCCAGCTTTCCAAGAATTAGAGAGCTTGTCATCTCTAAAGTACTGGATGCCTGCCCCTTGACATTCCAGTTTTTGCCATTTTTTGAATTCACACTCCCTCCAGCCGGCATACCTACTGGGTAGTTTTGGTCGCCCCTTGTTTGTCTCCTGGAGTGCAGGCGTGATGTCTTGGATGACGGTCATTGGGTCCATTTCCCCCGGCCGGTGTTGCGGCTACTGGGTTGGAAATTTTCAATTTCCTTGAGGACCTTGAGCTCACGCAGTCCCGCAACGTCCTCTGTGCTGCTCTCTCCTTTATACTGAAAGGAGGCCCGAATGAGCACATCACTGGACATGTCAAGTGCCTCGTGTTTGCGAACAATCGCGGATGGGATTTGCACCTCCAGTTTTGGGACGACTAGATCGCCATTCCTGTTGCTAGCGTATAGCACTCCTTCAGCGGTATGAGGTGGTAGGTGTAGGAATTCTTTGGTGGCGTTACGGACTACTTGGTCCAGTTTTATGAGAGTAGCCTGCGATGCCTCTGTCAGGATCAGGTGGGATGACACGTATCATTAGGATCTCCAGCCGTTGTCGTGGTCGGAGTGGTGCTGCCTGTATTCCCTTAACCCAGGACTTAAGCTTCTCCTCCCACTCCCCTTCCACCACACCTGCCCATGGATCGATACTTGCATCCAGGTATTTCTCTGTGTTGCCTGGGGGTATGTAGGCTATGGACTCGTCCCGCAGCTTCCAGTTTGCGAAGTGATTGTAAATGAAGGTTTTACTTTTAAAAGTGAAGTGGAATTCCTTCATCTTCGCTGTGTTAATACTGAGGCCTGTATGCTCACAGTATGCCTGGAGCAGCTTCAGATTCCTAGCCATACCAGTGTGTGAGTCGCTTAGAAAGGCAATGTCATCCGCGAAGGCCAAAGTAGAGCAGTTGACTCTTCTGCTGTCCAGGGGCATGGAGACCCCTGAGTTGGCCCTCGCCAGAGACCATACCAATGGATCCAAAGCGATGTTAAATAATATTGGTGAGAGCGGGTCACTTTGCTTTACGCCCCTCTCAATGGTTATTGGGGTGTTAAGTTTCCGTTTCCCTTCCACCACTGTTGTGTTGCCAGTATATAGGTCTTCAATGAGACGTACAAAGGCTTTGGGGAATTTCACTCTTTGCAAGGATTTGATCGATAGCTTGTGCCCAACTGAGTTGAACGCTTTCGCCAGATCGACAAAGACAACTGCGAGGTCCTTGCGGTTATGTTTCGCTCCCTTAATGATGTTTTCAAGGATGACAATGTTTTCAGGAGTGGCTGCTAGGAACCCCTTTTGCTTGGGGTTTATTTCGACTGTTTCACTAAGACGTTTTGCCATTATTGTCGTGAACAGTCGCAGCAGCATTGGATCGATGGCTATTGGTCGTCAGTTGTCAATGCTTTTCATGTGTTCCTTATCCTCGCACTTAGGAATCACGACCATTTGACTCTTTTTTTAGTGAATCGGGTATCGTGCTTGACTTAAGCCATAGGGAGAAGAGGCGGGGTAGATGAGTTTCCTCTTGCTCATGGATTGTTCTTATGTCCTGCAGTTTCAGGCTGTCTGGTCCAGAGGCACTGTTCTCGTCTATCCCCTTGATGGCTGCTTCAACCTCCTCTATCTCTATGGATTTCATCAAGGACCCGTCATCTACTTTGCCAGTGTATGAGGCATACTTATTTCTGTTTGACTTTTTGTTTGGTGCTGACAGTTTCTCACGGAAACGTGTCTCCAATTCCTCTCTTGAGTGAGGACAAGGGGATGAGGTCGGTGCCCCCATGATCTCGCGAGCTAGTTGGCGCTGGTTGGTTTTGTAAAGTTGCTGTGTTCCTCTAAACAGTGCTTTACGTGCTGCCCACAAGAGTATTTTGATTCTTGTATTGTTACCGGTCCTTTTTGGCCCAATTTTTCTGAGGCCTCTTGTCTTTGTTCTGTCTTTTCCTACTATTCATTAGGAGGTTGGTAATACTCTCCACTCGTCTGATTCTGAGGGCAAGCGTGTCCGGGCCATTCCTTGCGCTCAAGAGCTCCTCAGCTTGTGTAAGCTGGTCATCTACATCCCGATGTTTAGGGATTGAAGCCGGTGTTCTTTGGCTGGCTCTTTGGCGTTGGGCTTGATCGTTGGAATTTTCCTCGACACTCTCTGCCTCAGAATCGTGTGAGCCCATACCTGTCATTGACTCGCTGATGGTTGTGACCATCGCTGGGGTGTTTGCCAGGAGCCTGCGTTTATCTGAGATTTGCTTTGGTGTCTTTGTTTAAAGGATGCTGGCGATGGATTTGTTTATAAACTTGCATCCTGCAAATCTCACCTCCAATTCCCTCAGGAGTGCCACCTCCTCCTGTGACCATATGTGGTCACTTCTCCCAGGTTTGCCCTTGACTTTGGGTGCAGGTTTGAGGTGTTTTTCGTTCGTAGAACCGGGTGTCTGTGCCTCTCGTGTTGACCAAGGCCCGACTGTGTAGAAAACCGTTGGTCACACGCGCTGCATGTAAAGTCCCCAGTTAGGGGTTGCTTTGTTCCTTTGCAGTTTGGATTGTGGCAGGAGATTGAATGGTACTCTCCTGCTTTGTCGCAGTGTGAACATTTTGTTCGGATGTTCTTCATTCCGTGCATTTTAATCACGAGTCTTAAACAGGCTCACCGTGGGGAAGAGGGTGTCACAGTCCTTGCACAACAGCCCATCGATAGGGTAGTGGATGATTACCTCCGAGACAGATGTTCTGACACATACCGGCTCAATAACAACTCCTTCCATGAAGGTAGTTGCATCAGTTGTTTCCTCGCCAGTCTCATTTATAGTCTTTTTTAGATCTGCGCCCTGCATTATGTCTTGATAACTTTTGTTGTAGAAGGTTTGTGTGGCTATGCTTGTCTCAATTGCAGGTGGGCCGCCCTTACGGTGCCTGCTTCAACTTTATCTATGTCATCCGTTACAGAGTGAGCCGGCTCCCTGGGAGGGGTGACCGGTCTCAGCTCTGTGTAAGGTAGGAGGTAACATCTCAAGGTCACTGTCTCGGTCTGGACCGAGATGGACCTTGTTGCGGGTTTTAAACATGTACAACCTAATGACTTATCACAGCTCGCGGTTGTGGACAAGGCTGTGGGGAGGGTGTTTTTCCGGGATGCTTCGGAGCTGGACTGCTCCATACTAATTTTTTTTAAGGTCAGGCCAGTCTAGACCACAGCCGTCTCGTACTTTTTCTGGTCATTTGGTCACCCAGCAGCCAGGACTACTGGGCTTACCGGCGGGGCCAGAGGGGAGGCACGACACAAACTATACGCCAAAAATATATGAAAACGACATTGTCGGCAACTGCGCCTTCTTAAGGGAATTATTGAGAGTCAGCCTCTTAAGAGAGTCATAGTTACTCCTGCCAGCAACTCTTGGATAGGGATATGGAAGATAGTAAATAAAAGGTATGTAGGTTAGTTTGATCTTAGAGTAGGGTAAAACGTTGGCACAACATTGAGGGCCAAAGTCTAGATTAGGGTGGTGCTGGAAAAGCACAGCAGTTCAGGCAGCATCAGAGGAACAGTAAAATCCAAAGGGCCTGTACTGTGCTGTACTGTCTTATGTTCTATGTTCTGTAGCAAGAAAAGGTCCTGTGTAATTGTAGTAATGCATCATTGCTGTTATACTTGAATCTACTTGCTATGAAGGCCAACATAGTATTTGCTTTTTTTAAGGGCTGCTGCACCTGTATGTTTACATTCAGTGACTGATGTACAAGGACATCCAGGTTTCAATGCATATCCCCCTTTCTCAAGGTATAGCCGTACAGGTAATAATCTGCCTTCCTGTTTTTGCTACCAAAGTGGATAACTTCACATTTATCCACATTGTACTTCATCCATTTTATACTTGCCCATTCCCTCAGCCTAACCAAGTCACACTAACACATTTCTGCCTCACAGATCACCCTTGTATCACCTGAAAGAACTGCATGTTCTGGATATCAGAAATAAAAAAACAGATATTGCTGGAAAAACTCAGCAGATCTAGCAGCCTCTGTGGAGAGAAATCAGAGTTAATGTTTTAGATCCAATGACCCTTCCACAGAATTGAAGCTGCCAGACCTCCTGAGCTTTTCCAGCAATTTCTGCTTTTGTTTGGAGATGCTCCATTTGGTTCCCTCATAAATCATGAATACATTTGCGAATAGCTGGGATCCAACATTAATCCCTGTTGTACCCCACTAGTTACTGTTTGTCATTCAGAAAAAAAGACCTACTTTTTGTTTCCAGTTTGCCAAGCAGTTTTCTGTCTATCTCAAAATGCAACACCCAATCCCACGCACTCTAATTTGTGGTCCTACCTGTCCATACTCCTTCCCTCCTATTCACTCCACCCTCCTCTCCAACCTATCACCTTCACCCCCACCTTCATCTACCTCTGGCATTCAGCTACGTTCCCCCCCCCCCCCCACCCCCACTCCCCAGCCCCAACCTCCCCCTCCTATTTATCTCAGGCCCCTTGGGCCGTCCTCTCATTCTTGATGAAGAATTTACGCTAGAAACATCAGCTCTCCTGCTCCTCGGATGCTGACCGGCTGTGCTTTTTCAGTGCCACATTCTTTGATTTTAATTTCATACTCTAATGTGGGAATTTTATCAAAAGTCTTCTGAAAGTCAAAAACATACACCAACTGGCTCCCTTTCATAAACTCAACTAATTACATCTGAAAAGAATTCCAGTAGATTTCCATTTTGTAAATCCGCACGGACTCTGCCTGATCCCACCATTGTTTCTCAAGAGCTCCACTGTTAAATCTTTATCATAGACTCCCAACATTTTTCATACATCGGGCATCAGGCTAGCTGGTCAATAGTTCCCAGGTTTCTCTCTGCCTCCCTTTGTAAACAGAAAGGCTATGTTAGCAATCCTCCAGTCTGGAGTAACTGTTCAAGAGTGCATAGAATGTTAGAAGATAACCACCATTGCGTCCACTTCCTTATGTACTTTGGGATGTAGATTATCAGGCCCTGGGGATTTATCGGCCTTCAATCCTATCAATTTCCCAAGGCCATTTCCCTATAAAATTGATTTCCGTTTCATTAAAACCTGTGTTTGCCAACATTTTTGCAATGTTATTTGTGTCCTGAGATAGGCAGAACCAAAGTATGTATTTAGATGTTCAGCCATTTCTTTGTTCCTTAATATAAATTCCCCTGTCCCTGATTCTCATTTACCTTCATCAATCTTTCTCTTCACATACTTATAGAAAACATTACAGTCAGATTTTTGATGTTATCTGCAACTTTACTGTCATACTCTATTTGTCTTAATCCCCTTGTTCTCATTTTCTAAATTCTAGACTGTTCCCAATCCTCAGGTGTGTTATTTCTTTCCTTGTCCATTTGTACTTCTTGTCCTTGGATCTAATAATTTCTCGAGTTACCTTTAGAAGCCATGGTTTGGCCACCCTTCCCATTTTCCTTTTGCTTGAGACAGGAATGAACGATTTTTGCAGTTCACCCACATGATCTTTGAATTATCTGAGTGTGAACTCTAACATCTGGAGTTCACACTTAGATAACTTTACAAATCCAGGCACTGCCATTAGTTATTCCATGTCTTCAAGGTGTGCCTTATTGAGACAAATTCTCCACCCAGCTGCAGCACAATCACATAAAAATTACTTCAGTATGAAAATTATTTGCCTCACTGCACAAACACTCAAAAAGTTACATATTGTTTAATGACGAGTAGCTAGGACTTGAACAGAGTACTATTTTCTTAATTACAGTTAAAACACCTTCACTGTCTGTAAAATATCAAATTTTATATATCTCTCTTTTGGAGTCCTAGAATCACACAGCGTTGAAGAGCCCCTTTTGTCCATTGAGTCTGTGACAACCTATCCACACAAATCTCACTTTCTAGCACTTGTCCTGCAGCCTTGATATTTCAAGTGTTCATCCATAAATCTTTTAAAGGTTTTGAAGTTACCTGCCTATATTACCCTCCCAGACAAAGTTTTTCAGTTTCATACCCACCTCTGGGTGAAAATAAATTTCATCAAATCCCCTTTAAGCCTTCTGCTCTTTATCTTGAAATTAGGTCCCTTCATTACTCCCCTTCAAATATGGGGAACAACTGCTTCCTATCTACTTAATCCATGCTCCTCATAAATATAAACACCTTAATCAGGTCCACCGCAATATTCTCTGCTCTAAAGGAAACAACACAAGCCGATCCAGCATCTCCTCATAGCTAAAGTGCACCAACCCAGATAACATTCTGGTGAATCTCCTCTGCACTCTCTCCAATACAATCACAAGCTTCCTATAGTGCACTGACCAGAACTGGACATAATACTCTAGCTGTGCCCTAATCAATGTTCTGTACAGCTTCAACATAACCTTCTTGCTCTTATAATTGTTGCTACAACTGTTAAAGGTACGTACCCCAAATGCCTTCCTAACTACCCTTTCAATCTATGCTGCTGCCTTCAGCAATCTGTTGACAAGCACCCCAAGATCCTTCTGAGCTTACTAGTATCCAGAGTAATCTGGCTTTTCAATTGTTCACATAAGAGCAAAAGAATAAAGAGCCTTCAGTCCCACAAGTCTGCTCCATCATTCAATATGATCATGGCTAAGCTGATAATGGCCTCAATCATTTTAGTATCATATTAGCTGCCTAGTTGTTTAAGTTAGGGCATCAAATTTGATTAAAATAAATGTGATACATAGATAATTCACTGTGTACTCCTTAATCTTGTTGCTTAGTACTGTGCTGCAAATGTGTTGCTGGTCAAAGCACAGCAGGCCAGGCAGCATCTCAGGAATAGAGAATTCGACGTTTCGAGCATAAGTCCTTCATCAGGAATAAGAGAGAGAGAGAGCCAAGCAGGCTAAGATAAAGGGTAGGGAGGAGGGACTAGGGGGAGGGGCGATGGAGGTGGGATAGGTGGAAGGAGGTCAAGGTGAGGGTGATAGACCCCACTCCGGCCTATCACCCTCACCTTGACCTCCTTCCACCTATCCCACCTCCATCGCCCCTCCCCCTAGTCCCTCCTCCCTACCCTTTATCTTAGCCTGCTTGGCTCTCTCTCTCTCTTATTCCTGATGAAGGGCTTGTGCTCGAAACATCGAATTCTCTATTCCTGAGATGCTGCCTGGCCTGCTGTGCTTTGACCAGCAACACATTTGCAGCTGTGATCTCCAGCATCTGCAGACCTCATTTTTTACGCTTAGTACTGTGCATCACCTCACATTTTTCTATGTTAGATTCCATATGCCACTGATCTGCCTATCCAGCCAAACTGACTACATCGTCCTCCTCACTATTAAACACAATTGGCCAATCTTTGTGTCATCTGCAAACTTATTTATCATCCCTCCCACATTTTCTTCTGTATTACAAACAATAATGAACTCAGCATTGATTCTTGTATGCACCACTGGACACCGGCCTCCTGACAACAAATAACTTTCTCCTACTACCCTCTGTCTCCCACCACTAAACCAATTTTGGATCCATGTTTTCAAGGAATCCTGGATCCCCATATACGTTTGCCTTCTTTATCAGTTTCCCCTGTGAAACCTTGCCAAAGGCTTTGCTGAAATCCATATAAGCTATGCTCACCTACACAAATGATTACCTCCTCAAAGAATTCTAGACTGCAGTCCTCCAGTCCTCTGTCATCTCCCCTGAGGCTGAAATTGAATCAAAATGTTCAGTCAGAGACCCCTGTAATTTCTTTTTTCACATCCCACAGTAACCTGGGATACAACTCATCCAGACCTGGAGTTTTGTCCAATGTTAAGACGAGCAAAACTTCCAATACTTCTTCATAAAATTCCAAAATTATAATTTATTAAAGAAAATTGTTTATCTGTCTGCTTAATGTATGTCATAACACATACATTGTTCTCTAAAATTTTAATGTGACTAAAAAAAAAGATTTTGTTAAAAAGTAAAGTATGTTGCTGATGTGATTTTGCTTTCAATGTGGTGGTTTAATTGATTTAAGAGTGCTTATGATATCTCCCGTAATTCGTGCACATATTGTGGTATTCAAGGATCCTACAGACCTTTACTTTGACTAAATATTATGTACAAACATTGTGTTCCTTAGGCTCATAAGTGTCTGTACCAATATTAAGCTATTTGATTATAACAGAAAGCATGCTTCTAATAGTGCATTATGCTTCAAATTATTCCAGGGTAAGATGGACATGAGACTTTTATACCAGCCGGCCATGTGCTGTAATACTGCAATGGCATCATGAGCATGTGTCCAAAGGATATACTAAAATGAAGACCATGAAACATTATTAAAAACTCTCTCTTTCCCAAGATAAAATCTTATGCCAAACAAACAATTAAGGTTCTACTTAGGCAAGTGTTTTAAATTTGATAATTATGTAAACAGGTAAAACCAAGATTGCAAAGATAATATTTCAAATTTCAATTTAAAGCTGTGGAAGCTTGACCCTCATCCTTACTTGATCACCATTTGCTCATCTGGAGAAATATATATTGTTCTCTCTTGATCTTGTTTCATGACTTGGTTGTGTTGCTGCTCGTTGCTGTCACTCAACATCACCACGCAATCACCGTCAGCATGTTCTTCCTCATTTCCTTGTTGTGTGATTGGTGTACTGTACATTGGTTTGAGCTGGCTTTTGTTCCTTCGTCATGTAATTACTTTGCATGGTCCTGACTGGTAAAAAAAATTTTCTTGGTATCCAAGTATCTGTATTTGTATTTTTAACTTACATTCACTGCAGTGTGCGGGTTGCTCACTCATCATGCATTTGCTTCATTCTCTTCTATCCTTGAAAAAGAATGTCTTGATTTTCATAATATTTCGACAGTTGGTTGAAGGTCGACACTTGATGATCATTGATTTTCATATCTTTTGTTCTCCTAGACTGTTTTAGCATGGATAATGGGTCACAATGTGATATGAATCACTTTCTGTTTAGTAGTTTTTAAATAGCCTGCTAGTGATCTGTTGTCAGACATTGCCTGAGCCAGGACACCAAATAAACAGACAATAACACTCATTGTGTCCTTCTCAGATTCTGAGGTATCTTCAATGCTTGACAGAGAGGGAGAGCCGATGGGTTCCAGAGCAGTTGGAAAAGCTATTGAGGAGCTGCTGAAAATGTGTTGCTGGAAAAGCGCAGCAGGTCAGGCAGCATCCAAGGAGCAGGAGAATCAACGTTTCGGGCATGAGCCCTTCTTCAGGAATGAGGAAAGTGTGTCCAGCAGGTTAAGATAAAAGGTAGGGAGGAAGGACTTGGGGGAGGGGCGTTGGAAATGCGATAGGTGGAAGGAGGTCAAGGTGAGGGCGATAGGCCGGAGTGAGGGTGGGGGCGGAGAGGTTTAGAAGAAGATTGCAGGTTAGGAAGGCGGTGCTGAGTTCGAGGGATTTGACTGAGACAAGGTAGAGGGAGGGGAAATGAGGAAACTGGAGAAATCTGAGTTCATCCCTTGTGGTTGGAGGGTTCCTAGGCGGAAGATGAGGCGCTCTTCCTCCAACTGTCGTGTTGCTATGGTCTGGAGATGGAGGAGTCCACGGACCTGCATGCTGCATGTCCTTGGTGGAGTGAGAGGGGGGAGTTGAAGTGTTGAGCCACGAGGTGGTTGGGTTGGTTGGTCTGGGTGTCCCAGAGGTGTTCTCTGAAATGTTCTGCAAGTAGGCGGCCTGTCTCCCCAATTGAGGAGCTGACCATGTTTAGCTTCACTCCAGTTGTGAGTTTACAGCTTTCATATGATCCACGTGCTTGTTCAGGACTATCGCACCAAGTTGAACTTTATACATCACTGGACATGACCATGGGAACTCAACATCCAGGGTTATTCAATTTTCAGGAGCAATAGACAGAAAGCAAAGGGATGTGGGGTAGTGATGCTAGTTAAGCAGGAGATTAACATGACAGTAAGGGAGGACATTAGCCTGGCTGATATGGAATCAGCATGGGTGGAGCTGCAGAACACCAAAGGGAGAAAGACATTAGTGGAATTAGTCTACAGACCATCAAATAATAGCTGTGATGTTGATTATTGTATCAAACAGGAAATTAGAGAACCATGGAGTAAGAGTACAGCAGTTATTTTGGGTACTTCAATCTACATATTTATGGGACTAACCAAACTGGTAGCAATGTGATGAAGGAAGATTTATTGGGGAACCAACTAGTGAGCATGTCATCCAAGACTGGTTATTGTGTAATGAGAAAGGAGTAATTAGCAACATTGTGGTGCAAGATCCTTTGGGGAAAAGTGACCATAATATTGCAGAATTCTTCATAAAGATGGAGAGTGACATAATTAAAACTGAAACTAGGATCTTGAACTTAAAGAAAGCTAAGTTTGATGGTATGAGGCATGCATTGACTAGGATAAGCTGGCCAAGGATACTTAAGTGATTGAAAGTGGATAGGTAATGGAGATATTTAAAGAATACATGGATGAACTTCAACATGGTGGGCAGCACGGTGGCACAGTGGTTAGCACTGCTGCCTCACAGCGCCAGAGACCCGGGTTAAATTCACGCCTCAGGCGACTGACTGTGCGGAGTTTGCACATTCTCCCCGAGTCTGCGTGGGTTTCCTCCCACAGTCCAAAGATGTGCAGGCCAGGTGAATTGGCCATGCTAAATTGCCCGTAGTGTTAGGTGCAGGGGTAAATGTGGGGGAATGTGTCTGGGTGGGTGCGCTTTGGCGGGTCGGTGTGAATTTGTTGGGCCGAAGGGCCTGTTTCCACACAGCAAATAATCTAATCTAAACAATTGTACATCCCTGTTGGCATAACAGTAAAACAGGGAAGTTGGCTGAACCATGACTAATAAACAAAATTGGGGATAGTGTAAAAGCCAAAAAGGAGACATATAAATTGGCCAGAAAAGAACAGCAAACCTGAGGCCTGGGAGAAATTTAAAATTCAGCAGAGGAGGACAAAGGGTTTAATTTAGAAAGGGAAAATAGAAAATGACAGCATGCTTGCAGAAAACATAAAAACTGACTGCAAAAGCTTTTATAGATATGTGAAGAGGAAAAGACTCGTGAAGACAAATGTAGGGTTCGTTCCAGTTAGAGTCCGATGAATTTGTAATGGAGAACAAAGAGATGGCAGACTATTTGAAGAAATACATTGGATCTGTCTTCACTAAGGACACCATAAATAGCCTTCAGAAAATGCTAGGGGACAGAGGGTCAAGCATGAAAGATGAACTGAAGGAAATCGTCATTACAGAAATTGATGGGATTTAAACCTAGTAGCTCCCCATGGCCTGATGCTCTGCATCCCAGAGTACTTAAGGAAGTGGCCTTTGAAATAACGGATATATTGGTGATCATTTTCCAGCATTCTGTAGACTCTGGAATGGACTGGTGGGTAGATGCTATAGCCTTATCCTTTAAAAAGATAGGAAAGAGAAAATAAAGAATTATGGGCCAGTTAGCCTGACATCAGTGACTCCAGCATTTTTTCCACCAATCATTAAGGATGTAATAACTGAGCATTGGGAAAGCAGTGACAGAATTGGTCCTAGTCAGCATGGATTCACTAAAGGGAAACCATGCTTGATAAACCTTTTGAAATTTATCATCCAACAGGTGTAACCCGGTTTTGTCGGCTCTGTAGCCCAAATAGGTCTCATAGGGTACCTGGAACACACATTTTTCCCTCTAAGGTGTATGCCCACCTTGGAAAAACTTCGAAGGACTATATCCAAATTTTCTCATTGGTCTTTGGTTTCATTAACACGCCATCTAAATAAGTGGCGGCCTGGGATAGATCTTGTAAAATATTCTCTATCATCTGCTGAAAAATTGCACTCTGACGATATTCCACAAGACAGTCTCATATGTTGGTCCAAATCCTTATTGGTTTTAATTGCAGTGTTCTTCAGGGAATCTTCAAATAAGTGCAATTGCAAATACATATGGCTCATGCTGAGCTTCATGAAGTAAGCCTTCAGTTTAGCATATTAATTGTCTGAGGGATTGAGAATTATTCAGCTCTGAAAAGTAATTTACCATTTGTTTAAAATCCTCAGAAAGGCGAAATGGCCCCCCATTAGGCTTCACAATCGGTACAACCATTTTGCAACCTGGGTTGGTTTGATAATTCCTTTACTTACCAACCTTCTGATTTGTGCCTCTATTTTTGCCTGTAAGGCAAATGGCATTAGGTAGGTCTTGTAGAATCATGTAATTGTTTCCTGGTCAAAATGCAAGTTGGATTTGCATCCTTTGATAGTCCCTAGGCCTTCCTGAAAAATCTCCGGGTATTAATTAGGACTTCATACAGGCAGCCATTTTCTAATCAAAAAAGTTAAGCTAATGTAGGTGAATCTTATGAACTAATTTCAAGTTCAAAGCTTGGGTCCAAGCTTTTTACTGCAATCAGTGGAACAGAACTCACTATTTCGTGTAAGATACCAGAACCAAAGTTGTACCCTTAATCTGTAAAGATTCCCTGATATAGGCTCTCAGTTGAGCTGAGGTCTTGCACAAGCTGACGGTTGAAGACCAGAGTGAATTTTGTTCAAGACTGGTTCTACAATCACTGAAATGGCCTGCCCATATCAGCCTCCATTAGAACTGGCTAACCACATAACCAGATGCTTATTTTGTTTAGTTCTGATTTTTAAAAAATGATTCTTTAACAGGATGAGGGCATCGGTTAGGCAACATTTATTGCCCATCCCGAATTGCCCAGAGGACAGTTGAAAATCAATCACTTTGTTGTGGGTCTGGAGTCACATGTAGGCCAGCCCAGGTAAGGACAGCAGACTTCCTTCCCTAAAGAAATAGCGAACCAGATGGATTTTTCCAACAATTGGCAAAGGATTTATAGTCATCATTAGATTCTTAATTCCAGATATTTATTGACTTCAAATTCTACCATCTACCATGGTGGGATTCAAATCCGAGTCACCAGAACATTATCTGGGTCTCTGGATTAACAGTTCAGTGATTATACCACTAGGCCATTCCCTCCCCAAATTTAAATGTTGCTGAGTAATTTAATTGTTTCAAACTAGATACAGATGCATTCCAGGATATGCACACTCCAGGATAGTGGTCTACGTGTTCTCTTACTCTTTAGGTCTAGTGGGATTTTGCTTTCATGAGTCTGCATACCAGCAGCACTACAATGGCTGCCAGCTCTGATCCTTAAGAAAATATTAACTATTTGGCTGAGGCTTGGCTTTGTTTTCAGGGTTTGCTTTGGACTGACTGAGACTCCCTTTATTCAGGATATGCCCTGAGTGAGACTAAGCAATTGCTTTCACCCAAGTGGTGTTCCCCAAGCTCATTCAGATTGGTGAGGGTGTCCACTTCCATTGCAATATCCTGCAACTTATATACTCCACTTGCTGCATTTTCCAATCAGAAAGCCAGTTGTGGTGCCTGTTTGAAGTCCAGTTGGTCTTCAGTAGTAGGTGCATTTACACAGTTACATCATTAAACACATTTATCAAACAATCTTTTAGCATCTCATTAAGGGTTACACCAAAGTCACGTTCCTCTGCCAGTCATTTTAACCTAGTTAAGAATCCTACTATGGATTCCCCTATTAGCGAATTGCTGAGTAAAATTTGATGGCATCTCAGAACTAGAGGAGGCTTGGGGTCATGATATTCCTAAACTAAATCTGTCAACTCTTGAAGATTTAGTATCTGGTGCCTTAGGAAAAGTTAGGCTCCTGATAACTAGGAAAGCTACGGGTCCACAAGCTATCAGGAGAATTAATCGTTGCTTTTCATTTGCCCCACTGTTGCTTTCCTAGAAAAAGTAATGCATTATTTCCACATACTGGGCCCAGTCTTCCCTTGCAGGATCAGAAGAGTCAAGTTTCCCAAATAACAGCATGATGCCAGAAATGCTTACCCCCCAACTCAAAGACTAATGTCTCACCACGAGTGAAATAACTCCACAGAAGCTGGTATTCCATTACTAACTCATCATTTATTTACACGTGGAGAGCCCTTTGCACCAATCCAGCTCTCTCAGAGTGATACTCCTGTTTACATCTGTTAGACAGTGCTTCCTGATTGGACCAGATTAACAACCCCAATCAGGGAACTCATTCTATCAGCTGGCTGACCTCATTACAATCGTTATACATGGTACCAGAAGCATAAACATTTTATTGGCCTGCCACTATGTCCTTACATACGCAACTGTCTTCAAGCAATACATCAATGCTATGGCTCATGTCCTTTTTTGTTGAAGATCTTTCCTGAAGGCTTTTTTTATTGTGGCGACTTAAAAATGAATCTCTCTGCAATCCCTCTTTGGAAAAGTCACATTCTAATCAAGATCTTGTATTTTAATCAAAAGAAAATTAGCTGTATCTTATTGGTGGTCAATGTCTAATCTAAAACACATATAACTGTCCATACACACAGAAATAGACACTGCTGGAGAGTAAGAAAATATCTTTTTGTCCAAATTCTCTGTCGTTCACTTCTTTTCTGGTTGGTTTTCAATACATTTTCCAAATGGATGCAACAAACAGATTAAGGCTTCCATAGATTGCCATTGATGCTAATCATGATGTGATTTTGCTTCCAGCAAGGTTCTTTATCTGATGCAGCCATGCTTATGCTATCTGCTGTACCATAAGAAATCAAGTATGGATATCATAGTATTGAAGAATCCAAAAGACATTACTAACTAAGTATTATGCATAAATGTTTTATTTGCAGCTATGCAAAGGTGTGTGTTAACATTAAGCTAATAGATTCTACATAAATTCTACATGTTTCACTTGTGGAATGTTTGTAGGTTCACAGCTTATACTACAGTGATAGTATCTTATGCATGTCTCTTAAAGGTATGCTGACATACGGTGAGACTTAACAAGAGAGTCACCGAAGTTTTACATGTATTAATAAAGACAAGCATGAGAATGTAAAGTTTTAAATAATCACAACAATTTATACAAAAAGGTGTAAAAGGTGCTGATTGATTAGCAGGCATTTCCATGAATAAAACATGCAGTTATGGGCTCTCGAAACTCCTAAATCCCCTGTCTGAAAGTGAAAAGCTTTAAAAATGTATCTCTCATTCAGCAATATTCAAGAACTGAATTGCCAAGTAACTGCTTGTGTTATTTTATTATTAGGTTAACTTCGAAAACACATCAGCGTGGTTGGTTGCTTACCATGTTTGATAACATTACCATTGTTGGACAGCTTGATGTGCCTTTGATTTGGCATCAGGTTTTAACTGCCATTAGACATCATTTGATTTTGTTTGGCTGCTTTTTTTGGCATTAATGAAGAGAACTGGGACTTTACTATAGACCATGAATTCCAGGCTATTAATGACACTAAATGAACAATAGTGAATCAAAGCAAATGGGAAAGACAATATGATGAAATACAAAATGGACTCATGTTTTACCCTCACCCAAGGCGATACGTTTATACTGAGTGTAATGTACCTCCACTTGATGAACAATCCTAATATCTCTTCTTCTAGAATCCCCAATGGCCATGATTTGAATGTCTTTAAATTATCCTTCATTACATCACCAACTCAGTGTTATATTTCCAGCTGATGATATTATTGGACAAGTTAGACCATGGGCTGAAATTTAGCTAAGTAGATCATCTTTTAACTTTAACAACATGGTCTTTCACTGAAATGCTGCAGATTTTTTTTTAAAGTCTGGTTGAAGATTTGTAGCTCGGGTGTCCGTTGTTGTGGTTCTGTTCGCCGAGCTGGAAGTTTTTGCTGCAAACGTTTCATTCCCTGGCTAGGGAACATCATCAGTGCTATTGGAGCCTCCTGTGAAGCGCTGCTTTGATGTTTCTTCCGGTATTTATAGTGGTTTGTTCTTGCCGCTTCCGGGTGTCAGTTTCAGCTGTAGTAGTTTGTATGTCTGGACCCCACATACAAACTACTACAGCTGAAACTGACACCCGGAAGCGGCAAGAACAAACCACTATAAATACCGGAAGAAACATCAAAGCAGCACTTCACAGGAGGCTCCAATAGCACTGATGATGTTCCCTAGCCAGGGAACGAAACGTTTGCAGCAAAAACTTCCAGCTCGGCGAACAGAACCACAACAGATTTTTTTTTAGAATGAAACGTAAGGTTATCATGCAAAACAAATGAAGATTAACCAAGTTATTACGTAAAATACAATTTCAAAAAATTCAAAGTACACTACATGCAATCAAACCCAACACCATAATTTTATAATAATCAAACACTTGAGGGAATCACCTTAAAAATCACACCTTTAGAGTTGATTTAACTATTTCTTTCAATTCCTACTTTTGAGGTTTCCATAGCTTTTCTTAATTAGCCACAAAGCTGAGCTTAAACCTTTTTAGTTTCAAACAGTCTCTTCAAAGTTTTACTGAAACATTTCTAGTTTGAATTATTTCAAAATAAACTTACAGCAATGTAACTAAAATACTAATGGCCCAAAACTAAATCATTTCTTTCGGAGTAACTGGTTCCCACATCTAACTTCAATTAGAAATATAAACTGAAACCTAAAAGCTTTCTAATCTTTGGGTTTCTCTCTAAAACAAAAGAAAAAAATTGATTCCTAATTATTCTAACTGAAGGCAAACTTTTTAAAAAATGGTTTACTTGGTCCATGTGTAAAACTGCCAAAATACAAAAAAAACCTTATATTATTTTTAAAAATCTCTTTCTCTCTCTCATACTGGTTTGAAAACATACTATAGCTGCAGAAAGACTGACAAATTAATCAACAAACTGTGTATGGACCAGACCAAACCCTCTCAAAAAAATGTTAAGAAGATACCCTAAACCCTAACTATTTTTAATTTAAAGGTAAGTGTAAGGAATTGCATTCTAATTGCAATTCGATTGGTCAAATTAGTTGACCTTAAGCAAAACATACTTTATTTTAAAATACAGGTAACATAAAAATCAAAGAAAGGAATTGGCTTAACTGTATCTATCAAAATGATTAACAAAATTATATGTATATACATGTGTGTATACACATACACACACACATATATATTCACATATATGTAATAATACTATTAAATAACTGTTCAAATATAGTAACATCCCATAAACACACCCTTGACAAAGGTAAATTCAGTAAAATAGATTATCTAACATGCAATTCTAGCAGCAGGAAGAGAATGCCAACTTTTATCTGTAACAAAGAAAGGAATAGGAGGGTCTACATCCAGCTTCAAGACCCCAGCAAATGCAGAAAGCTAAAATAAAAAAATAGCTCTGCTGGAGCTTGACTCCACCCATTCAGGCTGCTACTACTATTCCAACTTAAAAAAAACAAGACCTCACAAGCTCTTTACTGGCTTTGAGCAGACTGTTCATAACTTTTGTCTCAACTTTTCTTCAAATATAAAGAAAATGCACCTCTGAAAGCCATTGTACTGTTACAACTGCGTCATACAGAGACAAAAAAAAGTCACGAGTTCAAGTCCAAACTAAATGTTATTAAAATACATATAAATTCTACACCCTACATCCTATTATGTCAAAGGTACCATACCTTTTGAACAAGGTGACATTAAGGCGCAGCAACCAGCAGCTAGGAGAATGGATCTCTGGAGCTGTATTAAGACCATGACCAACAGCTTGATGGAAATGGGGGCAATAGAAGCCCACTTAAAGTTATAGTGATGAAGAAGGAACAAGATTAATAGCAGGCCTAAGAATACATGCTGGAACTGAAAGCAAGGAGTTCAAAGAGAGGCCACAGCTGCAAGGCCCTCAGGATGCATGGAGCACAGAGGAGGTCCAGGATTTTCCATCCATGATTCCTGTTCCTGGAGATGAACAACATTTAGTGCCAACAAAGCTCAATATGTCCCAGGATGCTAGGATGATGTTTGTGGGCTACAGGAGTGGAAGGCTACCTTCTCCCAATGGGGATGAATGTGGCTGCTGCCCTGAATTTCTAGGCTTCTGGCTTGTTCCAGGTAAGAAATGGGTGGCTTGAGTGGGATCTCCCAGCTGTACACTCTCAAATGCATCATGAATGATGCTGTCTGTGCAAGATCATATCAATTTATTTCATCCCCCAGTGACAAGGTCATTGCTGCAGTCTGAGTAGTAGAATCTAGGGACATGGATCAGATTCCTGCCCCCTACCCCGCCAAGTTGGATGCCATTGACTGCACACACGTGATACTGCGAGGACTCTATCACAACACTACAGAATTCATCAACAGGAAAAGGTTCTCTGTGATTGATGTTCAGGTCATCTGTGATCAGTCTCATCACTTCCTGGTTGTCTTTTAGAGCACTGTCATATACTTGGTGTGTTTGAAGATTCAGATGCCTTACAGGGCTAGTTACTGGGAGACAAGGACTACCCATTGTGACAATGACTCATGTTGCCATTGAACAAATTCCTGACTGATTCAGAGCACAGATTTAAAGTCACCTATGCTTCCAACAAGCCTTTGTCCGTTTTAATATAGGGCTGTTGAAAATGCATACTCACATTCTGATCCCATCATTCTGCCATTCTCACATTCTGGTCACTTAGTCTGAACCATCAACATCTTTTTTCCACCAACACTCTACACCCTAGCACCACCATACCTGTCCCCCAACTATAGCATAAACACAGTCCCCTCCACTTCAACTCCGATGAAGAGTCATCTAGACTGAAAAGTTCGCTTGCTCTCTCCATGGATGCTGTTTGAATTGCTGTGATCTCCAGCATTTGTTGTTTTCAGTACAGATTCCCGCATCTGTAGGAAATTGCTCCTAGCTCCTATTGAAAATGCAATTCTGTTGCTAAGACCTGTCTGGGGACCCTCCAGTACAGTCCAGATGGAGAGTGTCACATCAACCTGGCACGCTGTCCTCTGCACAATTGGAGCAGGCAATGAGATGATCTGACAGATGCTGAGAAACTGAGGGAACAGGAGCAATCTTCTGATGATGAGGATACTGAAATTCGAAAGGAGGAAGCTGTTATTGTTCAAGACAGAGCTCAACTATGTCAGACAATGCCAGCTTCCAACAGGTAAGAGCTGCACGCAGCAGACAATCATGGATTCCAAAATATTCCATGATTCCAAAATATTCCATGATGGTTTGCAATTTGGGGGTAAACCTCAGCCTCTATTTGTTGTGTTTGCATTTCTGAAAATAAAAGCTCATATTTGTATTGTCTGATTGCTTGCTTGTATGCGATGTTCCCTGACTGGACAATAAAAAAGCTATGGGTCTACAGTGAGCACTGGAGTCAGGGCAGCACTGACTCAAAGATGGCCTTCAGATGGAATATAGCAATGTACAGGTAAAGTGTGTGGCCTTCGGCTGAACTATGACTATGTTGAGGGAAAGGGCTTGCATATCTGTGGGTGTGTCTGTCATATGCTATAGGCAACATAGCTTTGGGCTGTTTTTTTGTTTTGTTTGGGTTTATATTATTTTGCATGTTGATTTATTTAAAAAAAACAAGGAAGACAGTATCTTTTCATCTTCTGTGGTCTAAAGGCATACACGAGACCTACTGAAATAAGGAAATAGGTGATTGGTATATTAATGAAGGTTTAATTGGGTGTGACTCATTTTTTATAGTTTATGGTGAGCTACTTATCAGAGGCATGTGAACTTTTCAAAAAAGAATGTACCAGAGGTGCTGTTACAGATAACAGAATTATTTCCCCCATTACCAAATCATTGTGACTTTTTTTTGTTTTTAAATATTAACCCACCACCCCAGTGAAACACCCATGTGGCCAATTGAATATTTACATGTGAAGCTATTAAGGGCAATGCACCCCATCACAAGTGAGGGAGAGGGAGCAATGTGGGAAAGGGGGTTAAATAAAAATAGAGTTAAAAGGGGAGATAAAGCACTATAACTCCACGTTGCCCACTTCTCTAAAGGCATCAACAGCATTGACGTGTGCTTCGTCTCCAACGGCACCCAAACACAAAGACAGTCACGGAAGAGGGACAGGCCATCAGCAGATATAATCCCCTCTACAGATCACTGTCTGAACCTGTTAACAGTAAACTTGTCCAAGGTGTGTGAATAATAAAGACTGTGGTTAATTGAAATAAAGCTCTCACTAAATGTACAGACTTGGACACAAAAACATTTAGGTCCTCATGTGTCATACCTTAACTGAGTGTCCATGTCCTAGACTAAGCAATGTTTTGGTACTATAATGTTAATTTTAGTTCTGCCCCTACAGACTCTGGACTTAGTATTTCATCTGAAATGTAATTTGAATAGCCTTACTCATCTCTTAGAATGGAGTTGCTCAGCAATGTAGAGGTTTCAGTTTTTAAACTGTGGCCCATCAACTGTTTTTCTAGCACAGCCTTGAGAAGAGCTGAGTTGAATAATGATCAAGCAGTCAGAAAGGCTGGGGTTTTTTTGTCAGCAGAGTTTTGCTGTTTTAACTGATTGTTCAGTGTCTCCATTGGACTGCTTGTCCCTAGGCAAGCCTGTGACATGTTGAAAGCCCAGTATTGGTGAGATACCTTAAGCAAACTGTGGGCCATCTTCAGATACAAAGACATCTGCAACACTGTGATGTAACATATCCTCTAAGACTCTCTCAACTGGTTCAGTGATTGTTGATGTCAGTTTTTTTAAAATTCCAAATCATCTTAACTAATTGACCACTTTGATGTAAGAACAGCCTGCATTCATAAAGGGGTCCACGCCCAAATGGGCCCAGAGTCAATCAGGAAATTCTGTCGGAATAAAAGATTGCTATTGTTTATTGTCAAGGGTGTGGTGCTGGTAAAGCACAGCAGGTCAGGCATCATCTGAGGAGCAGGAGAATCGATGTTTTGGGCATAAGCCCTTCATCAGGAATGAGCCTCTCATTCTGATGAAGGGCTTACATCCGAAATATCGTTTCTCTTGCTCCTCGGATGCTGTCTGACCTGCTGTGCTTTTCCAGCACCATACTCTCGACTCTGATCTCCAGCATCTGCAGAACTCACTTTCTCTTCCTTGCTGTTGTGCATTGTCATATTTAGAACATAGATCATAATTGCTGATGAGGTCCTCTAACTACTTTTGAGTTTGAAGTAAATCTTCACGTCACAATCAATGAACTGAGTTCCAGGCCCTGATTCACTGTGATACTTGCACACAGTAATGCACACAGGATCCTTCTTCTGCTTGTTCCTGATGAGGCTAAGTTTGTTTCTCAAGGCTGGCCAAGATAATGTGGTTGTTTAAGCATTGACATGTTAGCCCCAAAAGCATCATCACCATATACAGTATATGAATGCATCAGCTGCCAGTCTGAAGAGACCATCTGTTGATGTCTGAGACTTAACTTGAAGATACTAAGTCTCAAACGAAATTCTGATAGGTCTGACATCAAACTGCTGTATGCTAGTAGGTAATTTTACTATTTTTCATCCAGCAGGGAGACTAAGGCTTTAACATTGGTTCCTCTTGTGACTTTGAGGCTCAGACTTTTTCTCACAAGCTCAAATGCTGAAACTTCTTTCTCAATGAAAGTGTACTACTTTTTTGTACCCAATAATGGTCTGGAAGCATTAAAGGAATTTTTGATATCTTTCGGCCTGTTCATGAATAAAAACCTTTGACTGAGGCATCGCAGCATGGAATTCGATGGTATGGATTAGGTTAAGAGATAATGGATCAATGGAATTCAGCATGTATTTAATTTTCTGAAAAGCTATCTGTGGTTCTGCAGCACAACTCCATGCCTTTAAGAAATTTCTCAAGAGTTTTGCAATGGAGATGAAGACTGGTAAAAATTGAGCCAATTGTTTCACCATACACAGATACTATTGCAGATTGTATACTAACTTTGGAGTCAAGAGATCTTTGAACATCTCAGTTTTTATGAGGTTCTGCTTGTATCCCATTTTGTTGATGATACAACCAAGGAATCATTTGGAATCTCTAGAAAATTTATGTTTATGATTCAGCATAAAGTCTGCAGTTTGTAAGTGATTCCGGACATCATATAATCTCCTGTCATGGACCTGAATAGCCATAGCATGTTTCAGGATATCAAGCAAGTTGCATATGGTGGCAAATAGTTCATACACGATGTTGGCCTAGTACATTGGAAACTTTCCCAGACAGAAATGCTAACAAAGGGAAGTCAATTGAAATAGTATAGAACAAATCGGTGCTGAAAGTGATGAGGAATTCAGACACCTTGACCCCAGAGGAACCTGCCAAAATTCACTGATCTATCCAGCTTCATAAATATTTCACCGGTGGAAAGCTTAGCTAAACATTATTCAGGTGCGGATGTAGGATTCATTTCTCTAGTAACTGCTTTATCAAGGAGCATCAGGTCGACACAGATTTGTATGACACTCCATTGGGCTTGGGAACCTCAGGATTATTCAGTAGGTTTAGTCAGAGGGAGATGGTGTTTATATTGACCATATATTTCGATTGCTTCTTTACTTTTTCTTGTTTCCCAATATCAATGGAAACGACAAATAAGTACAAAAAATTTCATCAGTAATAAAGGACTATGGAACAAAGCAGTCATTAATTCAATGCACTTACGATGTGGAATAAATTAAAGTTTAACCTTACATTGCACAAGATTACAGTGATTGAATCAAGAGTCATTCCAAATTGATACTTTGTATGAAAACCACAGATAAGGTGAAATAAATGTTTGGTGTTCATTTGGGAAATGAATTCTTGATCAATAGAAGAGAGGAGAGAAGTGCTTTGGCAGGAAAAGCTTTTATTTATTGAGGCACAGCTGCCATGCAGTTTTAGTGCCAAATCTATAAACATTGAAATTTCACCCTTCTGTTTGCCCCAATTAAACAGCCTTCTGTTTTAAGTGACTAATTGTTTTCCCACAATCAACAGGGTTATTATTCAATGGAGTCTTCGCATCACACAATATCTTGGCAACCAAATTTAGGTGGGTTTAGAAATGCCCAAAATTCAATTTAAAATTGAATGTAAGCTCTCAGCCTTTGTGCTAACTTCTGTCCCATGCAGTGCATTTCTTATGAAGTTTGTGCTCATCAATAAAATGAATTTGTGAAATGGAATATTTTTTAATTTCAGGCACTCAGTAACTGTGCCAAGTCTTGTAAATAGTTACCTTCTAATGCCAAATTCATTTCCAAAAGCAACATTGAAAATTGAAAATGGAGACAATTTATTATCAAATCATAGATGGTTATAGCTCAAATGTAGCTATTTGGCCTATTGTATTCATGCCAGTTATCAGGACCAGTAACTGACTTTGTCTGTCCTCTATCTTCCTTGATATTGCTGTAATGCTTTTTACTTCAAACATTTGTATCTGTATCAAACTTTAGGGAACTTTGAAGGAGAAGTCAATTCAGTGATTTGTTTTCAAGGTAAGAATGTCAAACAAGTTAGTACAGTGGGTATTCCAACATCCATAAGTTACCTCTCCTGTTTCCATGCTAAGTAAATTAAGCTGTGGAAAGTAAAATGGAGCTGTACAAATTTCACATAGTGTCACAGGAGCAATGCAAACAAATATGATGGTTGATGTCATTTCAAGTTATTGCTTTAACTTCTAAGAAAAATGTATCATTATAATTCAATTATCTCCTTTGTTTTCTTTCACTTACACAATTGTGCGTGATCATGATTCTGAGACCACGCTAATACAGGCACCACAAAAAAACAGAGAAACTCATGAATTTGCTGAGAAACGAGAAGAACTATGAACTCCTTTCAAAAGTCAATTTGTTGAATATAGTATAAATTGTAGATTGTTCTGGACAACATCTAGCTTCTGTTTTTAATCCCATGTGCCGGATTTTGCAATCATTAAAGGAACTACTTTGAGTGTGTACAAAATAGACTAACAGTATTGTATTTTCTATGATTGATTTTCACAGGAGATGCAATAATATAAACTTAGGAAATAGGAACAGAGAATAACCAAAAAAAATCGATCAAGCCTGCTTCACAATGTAATAAACTGAGAGTGAAACTTCTCCATCTGAAGTGTAGAACATCTAAAATAGGATATATGGACTAGCAACACCAATACAGATCAGATAGTTTGGATCTAATTGCTATTACAGATACATGGTCACAATTTGACATAGCTTGGGAAATAAATATTCCAAGGCATACGACATTTCAAAAAGACAGGCTGAATTGAAAAACAGGAGGTGTAGCACTGATACAAAAGGAGTCCAAATGCATCAAGGTAAGTAAATCCCCAGGACCTGATCAGGTTTATCCCAGGACCTGATCAGGTGTATCCCAGGACCTGATCAGGTTTATCCCAGGGCATTGTAGGAAGCTAAGAAAGAATTTGCAAGGCTCTAGCAGAGATATTTGTATCAATGAGAGCCACAGATGAGGTGCTGGAAGACTGGAGGTTAGCTGATGTTGTGTCATTATTTAAGAAAGGCTGCAAGAAAAATCCAGGTAACAATAGACCAATGAGCCTGACATCAGTGGTGGATAAGTTGTTGTAGGGCATTCTCATAGAGTCATAGAATTATGTAGTCCTACAGTATGGAGACAGGCCCTTTGTACCAAACCAGTCCATGCTGACCAAAATGTTCATCCACATAAACCCTATTTCCCTGTACTTGGCCTATACCTTTCTAATCTTTCCTATCCATGTATTTGTCCAAATGCCTTTTAAATGTTGTTAATGTACCTACCTCAACCAGTTCCGCTGGCAGCTCATTCTGCACCTGTACCACCCTCTGTGTAAAAACGTTGCCCCACAGATTCCCTTTTATACTTTCCCTTGTAACCTTGAACTGATGCTCTCTAGTCCTCTATTCTCCAACACTGGGAGAAAGGCTGAGTGCATTCATCCTACCCATGTCTCTTGATCTTATTCAGCTTTATAAGGTTCCCCCATTAGTCGTTTGCACTCCAAAGAAAAACGTCTTTACTTGTCCGACCTCTCACTCGAACTCAAACCATTGAGTCCTGGCAACATCCTTGTAAATTTCTTCTCAACTCTTTCCAATTTAATGACATCCTTCCTATAATGAGGTAACCAAAACTGAACACAATACTCCAAGAGTGGCCTCACCAACATCCTGCATAACTGCAAGTAACTTCCCAACGTCTATGCTCAGTGCCCTGACTGATGAAAGCCAGTGTGCCAAAGGCTTCTTCACTGCCCTGTCTACCTATGACTCCACTTTCAGAAAACTGTGCACCTGAACTCCAAGGTCCTCTGTTCCACAACATTCCTTAAGGCTCTACCATTCACCATGAAAATCTGACTTTCCAAAATGCAAGACCTCATGCTTACCTATATTAAACTCCATTGCCTTTTCCTTGCCCACTTCCACAGCTGATCAAGATCCTGCTGCAATTACTGACAACATTCCTTACTGCCCACAGTATCTTAGTGTCATCAGCAAACTTACTAATCACGCCTTGTACATTCTCATCCAAATCATTGATATAGATATCGAATAGGAATGGGCGGAGATTCACACGGATGATCCCTGGAATGGTTGGTCTAACATACGAGGAACAGCTGAGGATCTGGGATTGTATTCGTTGGAGTTTAGAAGATTAAGGGGAGACTTAATAGAAACTTACAAGATAATACATGGCTTGGAAAGGGTGGACGCTAGGAAATTTTTTCCATTAGGCGATGAGACTAGGACCCGTGGACACAGCCTTAAAATTAGAGGGGGTCAATTCAGAACAGAAATGCGGAGACATTTCTTCAGCCAGAGAGTGGTGGGCCTGTGGAATTCATTGCCGCAGAGTGCAGTGGAGGCCAGGACGCTAAATGTCTTCAAGGCAGAGATGGATAGATTTTTGATGTCTCGAGGAATTAAGGGCTACTGGGAGAACGCTGGTAAGTGGAGTTGAAATGCCCATCAGCCATGATTGAATGGCGAAGTGGACTTGATGGGCCGAATGGCCTTACTTCCACTCCTATTTCTTATGGTCTTATGGGCCCAGCACAGACTCCTGAGGCACTCCACTAGTCACAGGTCTCCAATATTCCCCTCTGCTTCCTAGCATCAAGCCATTGGTGTATTCAATTTGCCAACTTGCCCTGGATCCATGTGAGCTAACCTTCCAGAGCAGCCTACCATGTAGAACCTTATCAAAAGCCTTACTGAAATCCATATAGACTATGCCTACCACCTTGCCCTTGTCAACCTTCCTGGTCACTTTATTGAAGAACTCTAACAAATCTTTGAGGCACACTCTCCCATACAGAAAGCCATGCTGACGACTCCTAGTCGAGCCCTGTCTTTCCAAATGCATGTGTATCTTATCCCTCAGAATCTTCTCAAGTAACTTGTCCATCACAGGTGTTAAGCTTACTGGTCTATAGTTCCCAGGCTTTTCTATGCAGCCCTTCTTGAATAATTGCACAACATTTGCTACCTTCCAGTCTTCTAGAACCTCACCCTTGACTAACAATGATGCAAAAATTTCAGCCAGGCCCCCCAAAATTTCTTTTCTAGACTCTTGCAGTGTTCTTTGACACACATGGTCAGGACCAGGGTATTTATGAGAGGCAGGATTTACATGCATTTGGAAAGTCAGGAACAGCATGACATTATTTGTGCGAAATTGTGGCTCACAAATTTGATTGAAATTTTTGAAGAGTGACCAAGGAGATAGATGAAGGCAGAACTGTAGCAAAGTCTTCGACAGAATTCTGCATGGTAGGCTCGGTGGTAAGGTTAGATCACGTAGGATGCAGGAAGAGCTAGCTAATTGGATACAAAGTTGGCTCGATGGTAGGTGACGGAGTGTGGTGGTAGATGGTTATTGATCAGACTGTAGGCATGTGACCAGTGTTCTGCTGCGTGGTTAGGTGCTGGGTTCACAGGTGTAATTTATATAAATAATTTAGATTAGAATATAAGAGGCATAGTTATTAAGTTAGGACAACAATAAAATTGGTGGGAAAGTGGACAGAGAATGGTATCTAAGAGTACAACGAGATCTTTATCAGTTGGGCCAATGAGTTGAGGAGTGGCAGATGGAGTTTAATTTAGACGAAAATGAGGTAGTGCATTTTGGTAAGACAAACCAGGGCAGGACTTACACACTTAGAGGTAAAGCACTGGGGAGTGTTGTCAAACAAAGAGACCTAGGGATACAGATACATAGCTTCTTGAAAGTGTTGTTATAGGTAGACAGGGTGGTGAAGAAGGCATTTGGCAGGCTTATCTTCCTTCATCAGAGTATTGAGTTTAGGAGTTGGGACATCATGTTATGGTTGTACGAGACATTGGTGAGTCCATTTTTGGAGCACTGAATCAAATTCTAGTCACCCTGCTCTCGGATAGATATATTAAACTGGAAAGGATGTGGAAAAGATTCTCAAAGGACATTACCAAGCTGAAGGGTTGGGTTACAAGGGGAGGCTGGATATGCTGGGACTTTTCTCTCTGGAGTATAAGAGGCAGGGTGAGGGGCGGGGGGGGGGGAGGGGAAGGGGTGGGGTCACTGTACGGTACCTTTCCATGCTGTATGACTACGACTCTATGTGAGGACATTAGAGACAGAGGGTCTTCACTGAAAATATCAGCAGCTAGAATCAGGAAGTATGGGAAATATCTAAAAAAAATTTCAAAATATTAGACAGAAATACATAATATTGACAAGCAAAACACTGTGAGATAGATCTATCCATGGCTTGCTCAGAATGTAAAGGATAATAATAGATCAAAATAAGTGGCTGATAATATTGTAAAAGAACAGCAACAGTTCTGAGAATTGGGATTATTTTCGGGATTAGCAAAGGATCACCAAAAAGTTGATTAAAAAGAGTAAAAATAGAATATGAGACTAAACCTTTTGGGAATATAAAGTAGAGATTGTAAGAGCTTGTACAAGTAAATATCAAGGAAGAAAATAACTAAAATAAAAAACTAAATGTTGGTCAAATAGAAATAGAGACAGGGTCATGAGGTATGAGGAAATGGCAGAAATATTGAATAAACATTTTCTGTCTGTCTTCACAGTCAAAAAATGTAACTTACACACAATGAATAAAATGTAAATTGGGCACCAACCAAAGTAAGAGAATTAAGATAATTAACATCAGCCAAGAAAAAGGTAATGGATAAAATCAATCCAACATCTCACCAGGACTTAATGACTTACATCTTCAGATTCCAGAGGAAATAACTACAGAAATAATGGCTGCACTAGTTATGATTTTCCAGAACTCCCTCAATTTTGGCAAGGTGCCAGCAGGAGGAGGGAGCGACTTAACAATGAACTATAGGCGTGCTAGCCTCATATCAATCTTTCAGAAAGTGTGGGAATCGATTAGTAAGAATTTTTTTTAACAGTGCACTTAGAAGAATTTGAAATGTTTATAACAAATCAACTTTGCTTTAAGAAAGAAAAGTCTGGTTTAACAGATGCTATGTAAGATATTTTGAAGATGTAACTGACAGGAGAGATAAAGAGGAACCATTTGATCTTCTGTGCTTGGAAATTACATCAATAAGGAGCCACACAAAAGGTAAGTGTTGATGGAATTTAGGATGATATATAAGCATAGATAGAAGTTTGATAATTGGAGAGAAAGCAGGCAGGAGGGATTAATGGGGCATTTTCAAGTTGGCAGGCTCTGATCAGTAGACTGCTGCAAGAATCAATATTTGAGCCTTATCTATTAACAGTTATCCAGAGTTTTGCTGAGTCTGCACCCACAGTACCGTATGCAGCTTTGGTTACACTTGTATTGGAGGCAGAAGTTTCATTAGTTTGGACCTTGGATCAAAGGGTTTTCCTATGATGAATGACTAATTAAACTGGATTTACAATCTCTGGATTTTAGAAGAACAAGGGTAGCACGGTGGCTCAGTGGTTAGCACGACTGCCTCACAGCATCAGGGTCCCAGGTTCAATTCTAGCCTTGGGTGACTCTCTGTGTGGAGTTTGCACATTCTTCCCATGTCTGCGTTGGTGTCCTCCCTCTATCCAAAGATGTGCAGATTAGGGGAATTGCCCATAGTGTTAGGTGCATTAGTCAGAGGGAAATGAGTTACTTTTCAGAGGGGCAGTGTGGACTGGTTGGGCCAAAGGACCTGTTACACTGTAGGGAATCTAATCATGAAAGGGCTCCGTGGGCAGGATACTGAGAGGATTTTCTCTCTCTGTCTGTGGAATCTAGAACACAGGCAAAAGGTCAAGTGTCAGCTATTTAGAATTAGGTAAGGAGGAGTTTCTTCATTCAAAGATTCGAAGATTCATCCCATTTATCATGTGTCCAGTGAGTGAAGGATCCTGATCAGCTGTGTTCCATTCCCAAATAACAAACCTAACAACAGGACTAATGGAATGTTATTGCAAAAAGATCGCATGAAGCAATGGAGCCAGAGAAGATTGTTGTGTGATAGATGTTTGTGATGTCAGAGGTCTTCACTGCTGCCACAGAGAAAGGGAATATATACATTCAACTATCAGGTGTCTCATTGGTACAGGACAACCATCATCAGTAATGCAAGCTCAACAATCCCAACTGGAATTTTCTGCCAGACAAGGGGAAGGGTAGAAGATAGGTGAAGGTAAAGGAGAAGGATTTTCTTTTGATTTGATTTGATTTATTTATTGTCACATGCACCTAAGTACAGTGAAGAGCTTTGTTTATAAGCAGTACAGGCAGATCATCATAAGCAAGGACATACAGATCATAGTGGGTGGCACGGTGGCACAGTGGTTAGCACTGCTGCCTCACAGCGCCTGAGACCCGGGTTCAATTCCCGACTCAGGCGACTGACTGTGTGGAGTTTGCATGTTCTCCCCGTGTCTGCGTGGGTTTCCTCCGGGTGCTCCGGTTTCCTCCCACAGTCCAAAGATGTGCGGGTC
Organism: Hemiscyllium ocellatum; assembly: GCF_020745735.1. Taxonomy (NCBI): domain Eukaryota; kingdom Metazoa; phylum Chordata; class Chondrichthyes; order Orectolobiformes; family Hemiscylliidae; genus Hemiscyllium; species Hemiscyllium ocellatum. The sequence continues at coordinate 96,878,204 of NC_083411.1, read as the reverse complement.
AGGTGAATTGGCCATGCTAAATTGCCCGTAGTGTTAGGTAAGGGGTAAATGTAGGGGTATGGGTGGGTTGCGCTTCGGCGGGTCGGTGTGGACTTGTTGGGCCGAAGGGCCTGTTTCCACACTGTAAGTAATCTAAAGAAAAAGTAATCTAATCTAATAGGTGAAAATAAAAGCTTAGACAAAGGTTTGCTTCACATAAGGCATGCACTAGGCAAGATCAATATTAGCAAGATCAACATTATTTGAAGTTAGAGAGTCCATTCATCAAGCTAATAAAGGCTGGGAAGAAGCTGTTCTTTAACCTGCTGGCGCTTGAACCTGTTCGAGCTTCTGTAAATTCTGCTTGATGGAAGAGGTTGCAGGTGGGAGGAGTCTTTTATGATGTAGACAGCCTTTCTGCAGTAATGATGGAGTCCAAGGATGGAAGATTGGCTTCCATAATGGCCTGGGCCTTTTGTAGTTTCTTATGGTCCTGGGCAGAGCAGTTGCTGTACTAGGCTGTAATGCACCCGGACAGTAGACTTTCTATGGTTGTAGTCAGGCTTCTTGTAACATTTATGTTCCTGCATCTGTGCAGCAACAGTCATGGCCCTCTGCTTATAGATCTACAGCCTGCTCTTTGAAAATTTGAGGATCCAAACACCTAATATCCCCTCACCAGTCTGTACCTGCCTCCTCCTGTTATGGGCTACCATTTCTTGCATACAGAGAATGAAAAGGATTGAGTATCATTGTAATGAGTGAATGAACACTTTATGGACATGCAAGGCCATGCCAGTTCCTGAGCACTCCCTAATAAGTGATTAGAAGGCACACTGCCCAGGAAGTGTTAGAACATTAACAGCATGAGATGAATGTCAGTCCTTCAGTGCACATTATCCATGGGGAGCTGTATTTTACTGCAATCAGCTTTTATGACATGCTGGTGCAATTACACTGAATGATGCTCTTGCGACAAGTATCACTTGCGATGAGTAGATGGTGCTGTTTACATTTGCAGAATGCAGAAATTATCTCTGCTCTATCTGTCCTACATCTGGTTCTTGCATGGAGGCCGCTGGCACTGACCTGTGCTGTAACCTTGCCTCAGGCCAAGTAAGTCTGATGATAGACTTTTCCATTGCCATCCCTGAGGAAGAGGACTTTTGTTCTTTCCTGGATGACCCGAATAAGATTTTCTCGTGAGAAATTGTTAAGGAGTTTTGAGAAGATTTGTAGCTCAGGTTGAGATTCTGGATGTTCTCAAAACTTGCTAACAGCCATGGGCGCAATACGCTAAAACTGGCTAAAAATGAACTCATCCATCTGAGGACAAGCCAAACAGAGACACACCTGAGAATTCCTAGAAGCATGGTATTCCAAACGGAACTCTATCAACTAACACATTTATTTAGACCCCATTTACCACCCCCTGAGAAAAAAAAACCAGAAAATGACATCACCATAGGAAATGGCATCACCACAGGAAATGACATTACCCACCCAAATAAACGCAAACATATAAAAAGAAAGCAGGAAACATCAGATGTGCTTTGTCTGGAGGCTTATGGAAGTATGGTGATGAAACATCTGAAAATGAACCTTCCAGCTCAGTGAGCAAACCTCATCCAGAAATTACTAAGCTACAGCCAGTTTCATCTGATCTGAGACATCACAATAGACAATATGTGCAGGAGTAGGCCATTCTGCCCTTCGAGCCTGCACCACTATTCAATATGATCATGGCTGATCATCCTTAATCAGTATCCTGTTCCTGCCTTATCTCCATAACCCTTGATTCCACTATCCTTGAGAGCTCTATCCAACTCTTTCTTAAATGAATTCAGAGACTGGGCCTCTACTGCCCTCTGGGGAAGAGCATTCCACACAGCCACCACTCTCTGAGTGAAGAAGTTTCTCCTTAACTCTGTCCTAAATGGTCTACCCCATATTTTTAAGCTGTGTCCTCTGGTTCGACACTCACTCATCAGCGGAAACATGTTTCCTGCTGCCAGAGTGTCCAAACCTTTCATAATCTTATATGTCTCAATCAGATCCCCTCTCAGTCTTCTAAATTCAAGGGTATACAAGCCCAGTCACTCCAGTCTTTCAGTATAAGGTAATCCCTCCATTCCAGGAATTGACCTCCCTCAATAGCCAGAATGTCTTTCCTCAAATTTGGAGACCTGAACTGCACACAATACTCCAGGTGTGGTCTCACTAGAGCCCTGTACAGCTGCAGAAGAACCTCTTTGCTTCTATACTCAATCCCTCTTGTTATGAAGGCCAGCATGCTATTAGCCTTCTTCACTACCTGCTGTACTTGCATGCTTACCTTCATTGACTGGTGTACAAGAACACCCAGATCTCTCTGTTCTGCCCCCTGACCTAAATTGATTCCATTTGGGTAGTAATCTGCCTTCCTGTTCTTGCCACTAAAGTGAATAGCCATACATTTATCCACATTAAACTGCATCTGCCATGCATATGGCCATTCACCTAACTTGTCCAGGTCACCCTGTAATCTCCTAACATCCTCATCACATTTCACCCTGCCACCCAGCTTAGTATCTTCAGCAAATTTGCTAATGTTATTGCTAATACCATTCTCTATATCAATAACATATATTGTAAAAAGCTGCGGTCCTAGCACTGATCCCTGCGGTACCCCACTGGTGACTGCCTGCCATTCCGAAATGGAGCCATTTATCACTACTCTTTGTTTCCTATCAGCCAACCAACTTTCAATCCAAGTTAGTACTTTGCCCCCAATACCATCCACCCTAATTTTGCTCACTAACCTCCTATGTGGGACTTTATCAAAAGCTTTCTGAAAGTCCAGGTACACTACATCTACTGGATCTCCCTCATCCATCTTCAGAGTTACATCCTCAAAAAACTCCAGAAGATTAGTCAAGCATGATTTCCCCTTCATAAATCCATGCTGACTCTGACCTATCCTATTACTACTATCCAGATGTGTCGTAATTTCAGCCTTAACAACAGACTCCAGCATCTTTCCCACCACTGAGGTCAGACTAACTAGTCTATAATTTCCTGCTTTCTCTCTCCCACCTTTCTTAAAAAGTGGTACAACATTAGCCACCCTCCAATCCGCAGGAACTGATCCCGAATCTATCAAACTTTGGAAAATAATCACCAATGCATCCACGATTTCTTGAGCCACCTCCTTCAGTACCCTGGGATGTAGGCCATAAGGTCCTGGGGACTTATCAACCTTCAGAACTAACAGTCTCTCCAACACCAATTCCTGGCAAATATAAATTCCCTTAAGTTCAGGTCCTTCAGCCACTGTTATATTCCTCTGTTTCTGTCTTCAAGGGCCCAATTTTAGTCTTAGCCATTTTTTTGCTTTTTACATACCCAAAAAAGTTTTTACTATCCTCCTTTATATTATTGGCCAGTTTACCTTTGTACCTCATATTTTCTCTGCATATTTCCTTCTTAGTAATCCTCTGTTGTTCTTTAAAAGCTTCCCAGTCCTCCGTTTTCCCACTTACCTTTGCTATGTTATACCTTTTCTCTTTTAACTTTATATGTTTCTTAACTTCCCTCGTCAGCCACGGCCACCCCGCCTCCTCTTAGGATCTTTCTTCATTTTTGGAATGAACTGATCCTGCAACTTCTGGATTATACACAGAAATGTCTGCCATTGTTCCTCCACTGTCATCCCTGCTAAGGTATTGCACCATTGAACTTTGGCCAGCTCCTCCCTCGTAGCTCCATAATTCCCTTTATTCAACAGAAATATTGTCACTTCCAATTGTACCCTCTCCCTCTCATATTGCAGATTGAAGCAAGGGAGTGGGGTAACTAACATGGATTCCAGTGATGTTTCAGGCTTGCAGTGATTTAAAGTCTGTTGGAGTGGTCTTTTAGTGTGGTGCCCAGACCTTCAAGCCTAGAAGGTGCCAGTATACCCAAAAATGTCCTGCTTGTCCACCCCATCTGATTTGTCATTCAATTCATCAAATATACGCTTGGATAAGTAATGAGCTAAAAAGTTTGTAATTCTGCAAGAAGACTTGTTATTATGTGGTTTAACATGCCTGAGGCCATACTTAAATTCCAAAGTGGAGAATTCCCACGACATTACAGCAATGATGTCACAAGCATTTCTCTGCCATGTGCACACACGTGGAAATGCATTCAGACCCAGTGAGCATCTCCTGAAATTTCTGATTATCCTATCAAAACATTCAGACTGAACAGCCAAGCACCAGACTGAAAGGTGAATCAATCTGGATGGTAAAATAGTTTTCAATGTCAAACACTTTGGGGGGAAAAGTACAAATCAGGGAGCTATACATGGAGCTGCTAGTGCCCTAGCTATATAACCTTTTTCCAGTTCCTACTCCTCATGATGGCCGTCTTCCCCTGAAGACAAAGTGCTTAGCATACAGCCGACTACCTTGAATCATGTTTCTTGGGCTGATGCCTACTGTCAGGAATCTTCAGATCTATCTACTAAGGTACCTGAGGTGTAATTATAGTATCCTGATTGCTCGTTACAAAACAAATCTGGTGGTCATTCTATTGATACATATTTAAGTGGGTTTGGATATGTGTTCTGCATACATGAGTCAAGGGGAAATCTTGCAATATATCATGTGATTCAGACTTTGTGTCCAATTTTCAGTCCAGGTATGTGCAGAATAGGGAGAAATCTTGGTTCAGTCAACCTGACCTTTAAACATGGCCATCCACTTCCCCACATTTTCAGTCCAAGGATTCGGAACTTGGGCCAAGTGACCTGGGAAGGGTTGAAGAGGCTGCCAATTTTTGAGTCATGCTGGGAAGATACCTTGCTTTGTGGCTCCAATTCTGTATTCCAAAGGCAAAACAAAATAATAAAATATAAAGATTTCCCTCAGCCTGAACTGATGTGCTTTTATGGCACCACTAATCCAGAATCTGTTTTCCAGCATCTGCAGGCATTGTTTTTACCTCACCCTGCACATCCCTAACTCTCTTCCTCAATTCCATGTGTCATCTATGTCAAAGCCTAAGGCCCTGCACCCATCCCCCTTGGTTTCTCATAATTATTTTGACAACCTATGCCCTTCTATTAATCCCTCGTGGCCAATCATACATGCTTACTTCAACCACCTTCCCCTCTTCACCTCCCTTGTCAAATCAGAGTATCCACAAGTGCCCATATGCACAGGTGAAAAAAAAATTATTGCTTTGAGTTTTATGTTGCAGACTACACTCATCAAACACATTTTGCCATTTATTGAGAATAGAGCTGCTTTTACCAAGTCTAATCTCCCAGACTCCAGGCTGCAGACACCAAGGGCTCCAGTATCCATTTGATCTTAGGCAGCTGATCAATCAAATAGCAAGCTGCCTCCATAAAACATGCATGTTCCTCCAATCTTGCCTCCAGGTGGATAGGTTACTTCAAATTTCCATCATTTTCACTTCACCAGAGATGGTCTGGATTGTGATGAAAATTTGGATCCTAATTCAAGTTATTATGAGAAAACGACCAACTCAGACATGTGCACCAGTTCTCCAACTGTGTACTGCTACCAACTTATCAAATTCTTAACAAATCAATCTGTATTTTTCTGATAAACATTCTTATACATTTTGTGTTTCTACAAAGTAAGGACAACAGGATAACAATATAGTAATTAAGTGATGTTATTGTATCTCTACTGGGTTTCAACAATGTGCCTCCTAAGGCATATCATTGACCACATCATACTTAGGTAACTGTCATCTCAAAGGGACCATCTGTTAAGCCTGACACGAGCTGTAAAAATCTTGGGAGACGTGGCTGACGCAAGATGAAAGCAATAAGACTTTTCCCCAATAAACATTACTGGTACAACATGAGCTGCACCTTTCTGAAATGGTAGTTCTTTCAATTGATCAGAACAATTTGATTGCCACTTGTAAACAGTCACCGACTTCATAGACTAGTGAGAACCAGCCAGCTGAGCACCTGACTCACTCTGGACTCGGACGTGTACAAGTTGATAAGAGGCATTGATAGAGTGGATAGCCAGAGACTTTTTCCCCAGGATGGAATTGTCTATTATGAGGGGGCATAATTTTAAGGTAATTGGAGAAAGGTTTTGGGAGATGTCAGAGGGAGGTTCTTTACTCAAGAGAGTGGTGTGTGCGTGGAATGCACCACTAGCAGTGGTAGTAGGGTCAGATACATTAGGGACATTTAAGTGAATCTTGGATAGGCACTTGGAAGTTAGCACAATCAAGGCTATGTAGTTTAGTTTGATCTTAGCGTTGTATAAAAGGCTGGCACAACATCGAGGGCTGAAGGGCCTGTACTGTGCTGTACTGTTCTATGTTCTATAATTAATCACTTCAGAGACTCAACTAGGATGAGGAGGGGAGGATACTCTCAGCTTTGCTCTGTGCCCCTGGAGCATTGCAGACAAGGAAGGGCAGGAAGGCCACACAAGGAATGTTACAAACCCACTGTCAGCAAACACTGCATATTGTCAAATTTGTTGCCAGATTCAAGAAGTGGAAATGTTATCATTAACCCATACTGGATGGTATGTTGCCTCCCAGATGCTCAGGTCAGGGATGTAACCAATTGGCTGCAGAGCATTCTAAAAGGGGAGGGTGAACAGTCAATTGTCTTGGTGCATATAGGCACCAACTATATAAGTGGAAAGCGAGGTGAGGTCCTGAAAGAAGAACTCAGGGAGCTAGGAGAGAAGTTAAAGGGGAGAACCTCAAAGATAGTGATCTTGGGATTACTACCAGTGCCACATGCTAGCCAGTGTAGAAATGAAAAAATAGGCAGGATGAACACGTGGCTTGAGAGATGGTGTAGGAGGGAAGGGTTCAGATTTGTTGACATTGGGACTGGTTCTGGGGAAGGCGGTTCTATTACAAAAGGGATGGTCTACATCTGAACCAGACCGGAACCAATGTCCTAGGGAGAGTTTTTGCTACTGCTGTTGGGGACTTTTAAACTAATGTGGCAGGGGACTGGGAACCAGAAGAGAAAACAAGTAAGCATCGAGGTGGAGACTGGAGACTGTAAGAATTATGAAGATAGCATTAATAAAGGGAAGAATAGACAGAGAGCAGGTGAGCGCAAAAGAACTGGTGGCCTGAAATGTATCTACTTTAATGCAAGGAGTATAGTGTGTAAGGTAGATGAACTCAGGGCTTGGATTTGTGCCTGGGAGTATGACATTATTGTCATCACAGAGACTTGGTTGACGGAAGGGCATGATGATTGGCAACTAAATGTTCCAGGATATAGACGCTTCAGACAGGACAGGGAGGGAAGTAAAAGAGGGGGTGGCGTTGCATTGCTGGTCAGGGACGATATCACAGCTGTGCTAAAGGGGGACATTATGGCAGTCTTGGGTAGTGAGGCATTATGGGTGGAGCTGAGAAATTAGAAGGGTGCAGTTACATTGTTGGGGCTGTATTACAGGCCTCTCAACAGTGAGCGTGAGGTAGAAGAACAAATAGGTAAACAGATTATGAATAGATGTAGAGGCAACAGGGTAATGGTGATGGGAGATTTTTATTTTCCCAACATTGACTGGGATACACTTAGGAGAGGAACATAATGAATCTTGAGATTAGAGATTGAAGTTTGATTAGTCTGGACCACGTTGGTATAAGTAGGGAAGATGAGTTAGATATGCTGGAGGTTATTAAGGTGGACAAATTCACAGGACCAGATGGGATCTATCCCAGGTTGCTGTGGGAGGCGAGAGAGGAAATTGCTGACAGATATCTTAGAAGCATCCTTAAATACAGGTGAGGTGCCGGAGGACTGGAGGGTAGCTTATGTTGTCGCCCTATATAAGGGTAGTAGGATATTCTGGGTAACTACAGACCAGTGAGCCTGATGTCAGTGGTGGGGAAGTTGATGGAGAGGGTACTGAGGGATAGGATCTATTTATATTTAGAAAAGAATGGGCTTATTGGTGATAGGCAACATGGTTTTGTGCGGGGGAGATCGTGCCTTGCCAATTTAATAGAGTTCTTTGAGGAAGTGACCAAGTTGTTAGATGAAGGAAGGGCTGTTAATGTCATATACATGGACTTTAGTAAGGAGTTTGATAAGGTTCCCCATTGTAGACTAATGAAGAAAGTGAAGTCACATGGTGTGCAGGGTGTTCTAGCTAGGTGGATAAAGAACTGGTTGAGCAACAGGAGACAGAGAGTAGTAGTTGAAGGGAGTTTCTCAAAATGGAGAAAGGTGACCAGTGGTGTTCCACAGGGGTCAGTATTGGGGCCACTGTTGTTTGTAATATACATGAATGATCTAGAAGAGGGCACTGTTGGTACGATCAGCAAGTTTGCAGCTGACACAAAGATTGGTGGTGTAGCAGAAAGCATAAGGGACTGTCAGAGAATACAGGAGGATATAGATAGACTGGAGAGTTGGGCAGAAAATGGCAAATGGATTTCAATCCAGACAAATGTGAGGTGATGCATTTAGGCAAGACTAATTCTAGAGCGAATTATACAATGATTGGAAGAGCCTTGGGAAAAGTTGATGGGCAGAGAGATCTGGGAGTGCAGGTCAATTGTACCCTGGAGGTTACTGCACAGGTGGATAGAGTGGTCAAGAAGGCATATAGTATGCTTGTCTTCATTGGATGGGGTATTGAGTACAAGAGCTGGCAAGTCATGTTAAAATTGTACAAGACATTGGTTCGGCCGCATTTAGAATATTGTGCATAGTTCTGGTTGCCACATTACCAAAAGGATGTGGAAGCTTTGGAGAGGGTGCAGAGAAGGTTTATGAGGATGTTGCCTGGTGTGGAAGGTGCTAGCTATGAAGAGAGGTTGAGTAAGTTAGGATTGTTTTATCAGAAAAAAGGAGATTGAAGGAGGACCTGATTGAGGTTTACATAATCATGAAGGGTATAGACAAGGTGGATAGAGACAAGTTTTTTCCCAGGGTGAAGAACTCAATAACCAGACGCCATGCTTACAAGGTGATAGGTGGACAGTTTAAGGGGGATACATGTGGCAAGTACTTTACAGAGGGTGGTGGGTGTTTGGAACGTATTGCCAGCAGAGGTGGTAGAGGCAGGCACGGTAGATTCATTTAAGATGCATCTGGACAGATGCATGAGTAGGTGGGGAGCAGATGGATACAAATGCTTAGGAATTGACCGACAGGTTTAGACAGTACAGTTGGATCGGCTCAGGCTTGAAGGGCCGAAGGGCCTGTTCCTGGACTGTAAATTTTTCTTTGTTCTTTGTTCTAATCCAAAGTTTCACTACTTAATTCTTTGTCCAAGATGGAAAAAAAACCTATCACTTTTGAATAATCAGTTGCTTAATTGTTACATTAGCTGTAACCATTTATTCTCTAACATCAGGCAGTAATTGGAGGAACAATCTTTGCATAATTGGGTAAAAGACTTAAATCAATAGTTATCCAAATATCTGTAGACAACTAACAGCATTACTTAGAATTGGTACCACATACAATAGAAAAAGCATTTTAGTGTGAAAATATACATCTATTACATATATTTTATAATGATATACACTGCTTATAAATTAACAGTATGGCTTGGTAATAGAGTTTATAATAGAAACATAGTAATCGGCAATCATTTTGTTTTATTATTTGGTTTTCACAAGACTGAGTTTTGAAGCTTTTACAATTTCAAAGGAAAATCAAAAATTGACATTTCTTATTACTTAATGTAGCTTGAACACTTGCTGGAATCTATTTGTGCGATGAATGGTAGACAACAACTAAGAAAAATCAATGAGCAGATATATTGGATAATGCAAATAGACAATGTCTACAAGGTTTGGTTTCTATTTGATGGCTGATCGAACATATACTTTCGGTCCCACTTGTTTTACAGAAGTACTAAATGAAACTGCTTAGATTAAATTATGACACCAATGCTTTGTGCCTGCTACAATACAGCCTTCTTACTCAAATAACAAAACTATACTAATAAACAGCAGATGAAATGTGATATCTCAGGTGCGTCCTTCAACTGAAAGGCCAAGGGCTATAAGTATGATAGTCATTTTCTAAGAATATAAGAAATAGGAAAACCAAGAGTCCATTCAGCATTTCAATCCTGTCTCTCATTGAATTAGATCATGATTGACCTTCTATTTCAACATAATTGTCCAGTAGAGGCCTCATAACCCCACATGTTTGTAACGTGTAAGAGATGGATCAATATCATCCTTGATGACTGAGTCTCCAAATACTCTGGAGCAAAGAATTCCAAAGATTCACAATTCTCTGAGTGAAGAAATTCCTCCTCATCTCAGTCTTAAATGGCCTACCTATTATGCTGAGATTGTGTCATTAGTTCTAGATATACCAACAGTAGAAATATTCTTCCTGAATCTACCCAGTTAAACCTTTTAAGAATTGTGTATGTTTGAAATCACTTCTCATGTTTCTATGTTTCACTGAATAACAGTCAAATTCATTAATCCATCCTCAAAGGACAATCAGTCCATTCCAGAAATTAGTTTAATGTATCTTTTTTGCATTTTCTTGATGTCAGCTATAGCTTTCTGTAGATACAGACCACCAAAACCGCTGTCGATGCACTGCGTGTGGTCTCATCAAAGCTCTATACAATTACAGCAAGAAATCTATACAAATACTCTCGTAATAGAGGCAAACATACCATTTAATTATTTGCTTTACCTGCACATTAACTTTCAGTGATTCACCCCAGTCCCTTGGAAGTCCAACATTTCTTAACCTATCATCATATAACATGTATTCTCTGACCAAAAAGAATAACCTCACATTTCTCTGCATTGCATTTCATCCTCTGTTGTTTTTCCCCACTCACTATGCTGCTCCAAATCCCTCAAAGCATCTTTGCCTATTCATCACAAATCAGACTTACACAGATTTTCCTGTTATCTGAACACTTGGAAATATTATGTTTAATCTCCATTTCCAGATCATAGATATAGATTATGATATATATCTAACCTAAGCACTGATCTTTGTAAGAACTTACTAGTTGTGGCCAACCAACCTGAAAACTATCCATTTATTCCTAATTTTCATTTGTGTTCCTGTCTGTTAACTAGTTCTCAATGCATAGCAGTATATTTCACTTAAGCCCTCGTATTCTAATATTATTTACTAACTTCTTGGTTGGGAACAAATTGAATGATTTATGAAAATTTAATATACCATGTCCATTGGTTTCCCATCCTCAACAAGCTCCGACTGATTTATTAAACATAAATCCATGTTGACTCTGAACCATTATTGTCTAAGTGCCCTTTTAACACATCCATTATTAGAGATTCTAGCATTTTCCATACAACTGATGTGAAACTAACAAGGCTGTAGTTCCATGTTTTCTCTGTCCCATTGTTTTTAAATCGTCAGGTCTCACTTGCTACCTTTCAATCTTCAGGAATCATTGCAAAACCTGGAGATTTTGAAAGATACCGACAAATGTATCTTTTTGACTACAGACACTTCAATCAAAACTCTCAGATAGAGATCATCAGGTCTAGTGTATTTATTTATGTTAAGTCCCATGAATTTCTTTGGTACTTTCTAAAAGAAAACTAATATTAATATCTTGCATGTTTGTGCCTACATGAGTCCCTTAATGCTCTATTATTTCTAGAAGGTTTTTAGTACTTTTCTCTATGACACAACAAATCATTTATTCCGTTTCCCTACTATTTCCTTATTCTCCAATATTAATTCTCCTGATTCCATCTACATTGGACCAACACTTGCATTTGCTGTTTTTTTTCTCTTTTTAACATACAGATAGAAGCACTTGCAGTCTGTTTTTATGTTTCTTGCTACTTTATTTGCATGCTCAAATTTCCTTTTCTGAAATCTTGTAATCAGTTTGAGCAGTATCAATAATGTTTCTAATGGGTTTACAGTCAGACTTTTTTTTACTAATTCATGGAATGAGGTCACTGGTAGAAAGGCCAACTTTTATTACCATGCCTATTTAACTTTGAGAAGAAGGTGATAGGCCATATTCATCAAGATAACTGTATGGCTTCCTAGGCAATTTCAGCAGAAATAGCAGATTGTCTTCCCTGGAAAACAATATTGAACCAGAGAATTTCATAGAAGTCACCATTTCTGATGCTAGCATTCTCATCCAGATTTTAATTAATTAATTTAGCTTTACTTTCCTGGCTGTCTTTGAACTTGTGACCCAAATAATTTGATGTCTCGGGAGTTGTTGCAATATTGTACACTGTTGTTGCATATTGGGACCATGTGGAATCTCTGACTGTAGGAATTACCCTGGAAATTGCATTTTCCAATGCTCAATTCCTTTGTATCTGGAACCCTCTGAAACAGCCCATTAAAATCAGAGAATTCTGAGAGTTCTGATTCATTTAAACTGAATAATCTACCCAAGAAAGTATAGAGGATTAAAAATATAGTCGAGTTCCTGGATAATGATGAAACCGACCCCTGACACATAATTGACCCTCCCAACTGCAACTCCACTTATCCTTAAAATTCCCTGAATTGGCACCCTGTAACTATGACCTGAACCTCTGTCCAGCCTACTGGACCTGACACCCAGATCACTGCCTGGCCTGGTTCTGCTGAAGCTGACAACCCCAACCCAAGTTCTGCTGGACCATAAAACTTCAACTCTCCCTCCCACTCCGAAAAGGACATTGAGCTTCTCTACCGCCACATCCTAACCACCCAATGCCAAGTGGAAGAACACCTCATCTTCCAGTTTGGGACTCTCCAACCACACAGCATCAGTGTGGACTTCACTAGTTTCCTCATTTCCCTTCCACCCACCTTATCGTAGTTCCAGTCTTCAACTTGGCACTGCCCTCACAACCTGTCCATCTACCTTCCCACTTATCCAATCCACCCTCCTCTCCGACCTATCACCATTACTCCCACCTCCATCTACCTATTGCACTCTCAGCTTACTCTGCCCACACCCTCCCACCCCCACCCCCACCGACCAGCCTCACCCCCTTCCATTTATCTCTCTCTACCCCCTCAGCTCACAAGCCTCATTCCTGATGAAAGGCTCTTGCCTGAAACATCGATTCTCATGATTCTCGGATGCTGCCTGGCCTTCTGTGCTTTTCCAGCACCACACTCTCGACATTGATCTCCAGCATCTGCAGTCTTCGCTTTCACCTAGTTGATTTTATCCTCACTGCGAAGCCTCTTCCAAGGATGCCTACCTTGAAGAAGTCCTCCTTCTCTCTCTACAAGGATCTTAGTGAGTCTCTCTCTCTCTCTCACACTGCACCCCAGGTCACCTCCTTTGCCCTGAAGCTCTTCAACCACATACTGAAGCGGAATCACAACCGCAGCCACATCTCCTTCCTCAGTGCCTGCCTACAGGACTGACTGATCCCGAATCAACTCTGCACTACATTTGGACCAACACAATTTGGATCCAAACAGGACTAACCACTACTTACTACAAATTCAAAACCTCTAGAAATGGTTCTCCTTCTGGATCTTCCGCTCACAGCCATGCGCTGCCACCTAATCTCTCTACAGTCAGCCCTGCCTCAGCTGAGGCCCACACTCTCTCAGAACTGCAAAAGATCCCTGCCGTTTTGCATACTCATAAGAATTCACACACTTAACAGTTTTTTCTATATCATATCGTACATCAAAAATTGAACGTAAAACCATCTTTCAAGTATCTACCTCAATACTCTGGATTCCACCACCATTCGAGAAGCTTCTCCTGACTTCTGGAACTGCTCTGCCACCGTCAGCCACATAACCATCCCTGCCACCACCACCGCAGCAAGATCTACCATCGCTAAAACCAATGCAAGGCCCAGCTAGGACATCACTTCCGTCCCCGTTGTTGCCGCCGCCACAGCCACTTACGGCTCCACTGACGCCACTCACCTGAACATTGCTGACAGATTCGCCTACGACATGTGTTAAAACACTTCCAGCCCTGAAGCTGCCACCGTCGCAACCACTTCCATCCCCACTGACACCACTCACCTGAACACCACTGACAGAATTGTCTATGGCATGTGATACGCCACTTCCATCCCTGCGAATCCCACAGTCACCACTTCTATCTCCCCCGATGCCCAGGGTGAGTGTCACTTCTGTAAGTTATGTCACTCTCAGTCTCTCGACTACCACTCCCACTCCAGTTATAGGCTCCACTCCCTCTCCCAGCTCCAGCCCTACACCAGGTCCTAGCTCCCAGCCCTGCCATGTTTTCACCATCCCCCCAGACCTCTCCCTCACTGAAGCCGAATAATCAGTCCTCATCAAAGGCCTGACCTTCATCCATCTCCACTCCCGCATCAACAACTTCAACATGCATCATGACGTTGAACACTCCTTTTGCTGGATCCACCTCTGCCTATGCCTCTGGGCTTACCTTTTCCACCAAGTTCTCATCCACCCTCTGAGGACACCTTCTCCTGCCTCCAACACACCCCATCCACCTGGACATTCCGTGCCGGTCTGTTGCCTGCCCTCGATCTCTTCATTTCAAACTGCTGCCAGGACATTGACTTCCTCAACCTTTCCACCCCCTCACCCACTCCAACCTCTCACCATCACAATGTGCAGCCCTCCACCCCCTCCGCTCAAACCCCACCATTACCATCAAACCAGCAGACAAGGGGGATGAAGTGGTAGTTTGGCACAGTGACCTCTACACTGCTGAAGCCAGGCGGCAACTTGAAGACACCTCCTCCTACTGTAACCTTGACCGTGACCTTACCCACAGTCACCAAGCCATCATCTACCAGACCATACACAACCTCATCACCTCAAGTGATCTCCCATCCACAGCTTCCAACCTCATATTTCGGGAAGCCTGGTTCTACCTCCTACTAAAGATTCATAAACCTGACTGCCCCAGCTGACCCATTGTCTCAGGCTGCACCTGCCCCACTGAACTCATCTCCACATACCTTGAGACTGTCCCATCCCCTGGTCCAGGAACTCCCCACATACATTCGGAACACCATCCATACCCTCCACCTCCTCAAAGACTTTTGTTTCCCCGTTCCCCCCAATGCCTCACCTTCGTCATGGACATCTGTTCCTATACACCTCTATCTGCCATGATGAAGGCCTCCGTTTCTTCCTCTCCCGGCATCCCCATCAGTACCCCTCCACTGAAACTCTCATTTGTTTGGCTGCACTAGTCTTCACCCTCAATAATTTCTCCTTTGAATCCTCTATGTCCCCCAGAAAAAAAGGGGTGGCTATGGGCACCCACATGGGCCCCAGCTATGCTTATCTCTTTGTCAGTTACGTGGAACAGTCTATCTTCTGCAGTTACACTGGCATTATTCCATATCTTTTCGTCCACTACATTGATGACTGCACTAGTGCCACGTCGTGCTCCCACAAGGAGGTTGAACAGTTCATCAACTCACCAATACATTCCACCCTGACCTTAAGTTCACCTGGACCATCTCTGACACTTCCCTCCCCATCCTGGACCTCTCCATCTCCACCAATGGTAACCGATACAACATGGCCATCTTCTACAAATCCACTGACTCCCACAGCTACCTGGACTACATCTCCTCCCACCTTGCCTCATGTAAAAACACTACCCCTTATTCCTAATTCCTCCTCCTTTGCCTTCTCTGCTCCCAGGAGGACCAACTCCACCACAGAACACACCATTTAGCCTCCTTCTTCAAAGACCACAATTTGCTCTCGAGTGCATCTCATCCACTTTCCGTATCTTCGCCCTCAAATCCCACCCCTCCAACTGCAACACGGACAGAACACCTCTGGTCCTTACCTTCTACCCTACCAACCTCTGTATGGGTCGTATCATCATCCTCTGCCGTTTCCACCACGTAGAAATGGACCCCACCACCAGAGATATATTTCCCTCCCCACCCCTACCTGCTTTCTGTAAAGACCATTCCTTCTGCGACTCCCTTGTCAGGTCCACGGCCCGCATCAGCCCACCCTCCCCTCCCGGTACCTTCCCCTGCCACCGCAGGAATTGCTAAACCTGCGCCCACACCTCCCGCCCACCTCCGTCCAAGGCCCCAAAAGTGCCTTCCACGTCCATCAGAGTTTCACCTGCACTTCCATACATGTCGTTTACTGTATCCATTGATCCTGATGCAGTGTCCTCTAAGTTGGCAAGACAGGACGTTTACTTGCACAGCACTTCAGAGAACATCTCCAGCACCTGCACAAACCAATCCCACCACCCCATGGCCAAATACTTCAACTCCCTTTCCCATTCCTCCAAGCACTTGCAGGTTCTGGGACTCCCCCATTGCCTCACCCTAAGCACCTGATGCCAGGAGATGCTTCACCTTTCGCCTTGGGACCCTCCAACCACACGATATCAATGTAGGCTTCACTGTTTTCCTAATTTCCCCTCCCCCCACCTTATCGTAGTTCCAACCTTCCAACTCAGTACCGTCCTCATGTCCATCTTTCTTCCAACCTATCCGCTCCAACCTCCTCACTGACCTATCACCTTTACTCTGTCTACCTATTGCACTCTCAGCTTACTTACCCCCAGCCCCACCTCCCTCCCATTTATCGCTCTACCCCCCCCCCCCCCCCCCCCCCCCCATGTCTCACAAGCCTCATTCCTGATGAAGGGCTCTTGCCCAAAACATCGATTCTCCTGCTCCTCGAATGCTGCCTGGCCTGCTGTGCTTTTCCAGCACCCCACTTTCAACTCTGATCTACAGTCCCCACTTTCTCCTGGAGCATAACCTACCCCACTCATCTTACATAATCCTGCTGGATCCAATCCCCAGGAGCCCACTTCCCCAGGACCTGACCCATCCAGATTTAACCTAACCTCTCACCCGACAACCTACCCCCTCACACTAACCCTACCCCCTAATAGATCTACAATTCTGCCCCTCCTCACTCAGCTGGTACGTCGCCTCCCCCCATCCCATCACCTACCTACCAGATAGACTATCCAATACCTACCCACCTAGCACCCCAGCCCCTTTCTTAACTTACGCACTTACCTTTCCTCAGTTGCTGTCAAAGTATATTTGAGAACTTTATTTCCTGAACTGCGGCAGCAAGGGTTGTGAAAAAGGGACATGCCTTGGTCTGTAACACCACTCCGGGGCTGAGTGGATTTCTCCTTGGTTATCTTCAGTGAACACATTTGGAACAGAACAGACTTGGAATCTTGGCTGGGAAGATGACTTGCTGTAAGTGCTAATTTTAAAAATGAATACCATCAGTTGAAACTGCACCAGTGGTAATCAGAATGGCTAAAAGCTGAGTTTTGAGGAATGGTCACCAGACCCAAAGCATTAACTCTGCCTTCTCTCCACAGACACTACCAAACCTGCTGAGCTTTTCCAGCAATCTCTGTTTTTGTGACCAAAACTGAGTTCCGTGGAACTGCAATGTCTAAACTAGGTTCAAGCAATCACCATATAAGTAAAGCACTATTAGCAGCCTCTGAGTTACTACTCATTTTTACACCCACTTTTGATTTGAGTTAGTACCAGAAGAGATAAATGTAAGTGTTCAATCATTATAAAATTATAAATTTGTCAGCATATGGTGCATTAAGTGAGCACATTATTGTAGTTAGTTTAAATGGGACTGTCAGAGATATACGGAGAGCTGGAATGTTGGTTTGGAGAGATTAAAGTTGAACTGCCAATAGCATGGAAACATTATCTGAAGGAAATCCATGACGATGCTAGATATGCAGAAGTTATGAAAAGAGGTTTGTTGTATGAAGAAACAAATCACTGATTCTTGATATGACACTTCATACAGTTTACAAAGATTCAATATTCTTCTCTTTTAATTTCTAAGGACAAAACGTTTACAGTCAAGCCACATTACTTATTTATTTTGAATGAAGTCATCAATTGTATAACCAACAATTAACTAATTACTTTCCAAAACAGCTCTGCAGATGAGTAATATAAAATAGCACTTTCAAAGTTCACCACTTGCCAATCCAATAACATTCCTCAGCAACTTTTCTGTTAGTCATGGTTGGAAGTAAGCGAAATAAGAAGTGTACGTGTTCACTTTTAAAAATTGAAACTTTTCTTCTTAAAGAATGTACTTCATAAGTTTAACACTATAGCACAGTTTTAGAAATGCTTATTCAGAAACTATGAGTGGAATCTTTTCAGGGTTTGAGTGACATGAGCTGTGGCGAGATGTTGCAGAAACAGGCAAGGAGTGTGGAGAGGCCCATCTCAATGTTAGGAGCAATTATATAGTATTTGGTTTTGCCTTTTACAGAAGGTGTAATAAGCTTCTCACTAGGCACTGTTGTGTTGCCAATTATGGGGGATTATTGCTTGTTTAAGTGCCTGTTGACAGACCGCTCAGCTCAATGATATTTAGCTTTCCATCTTACCAAACTAATTAGACTCTGAGAAAACTTCACCATGGATACCTGCTGGTATCAGCTTGCCGCTTTGCTTTGAATAACTTCCACATTTTGTTTGAACAAACTGCGGCCCAGGGCATGATCCATAGGCACCAACTGCCACAGTCTTCATCCTCACACATTGGCATCTGGCATTTGTTATCCTCTCAGGGCCATCATGACACCTCTGTGAAAATCTAACAGAGCACTGTGGAAGCATAGACTGGCATTGCAGGGTACACTGGCAATTAGAATTGGAAAGCTGCACATTGGATACTTTGAGGACATGCAGAAGTGCCCAGTAAACAGATTGGATCAGACGCAGTGACACCCACACTCCGTGAATGAATACCAAAGAAGCTGGAAGCCTTATCTCAAATACTTAGGGAAGCAGTCAGTCTCCTCCAACGCCCATGGTGGTACTCATTTTTTTGTGGGACAGTCACTCAAGGGCAGCCTCAGGTCCAAGTCCGAGGGATTGGTCACAATGATGTGTGCAATTGGGGTGTTCTTTGTAAGGGGGTCTATGTGCCACTGTAATCCAGAGAATGGGTTATGGTTAATCCTGTGCCTTTGTTGTGGTCAGTTTCATTCATTATTTTCCTTCATTGCAATCTTGCTTTACTTCCCTTCACAATCTCCATGCTCCAAATCTCCTGTGAGTTAGAATTTTCATCCCCTGCCAATTGATTTGAGTTCACGGACAGGTACTTTGCTTCTGAACCTTGGACTAAATCTCAAATGCATTGTTCATCCCATGATATCTTTCTCCGTTTATGAGTTTAAGCACTGAGTAATTGCAAAGTGTTCAACCATGGAACATTGCAAATGAACCTAATCTTGGTTTATTTCAGCTCCTCACGTGTACACAGTGCGATTTCTGACAAGAAACTGAGAAAAATAATGGTTATTTTCTCCATCAGTTCAAGTAATTAAGGGCATTTATAATACCCCATAGTTATGAGTTAAACTGCCTTATTTTGATGCGCCCATTTTCACTGGCAGATACTTGACAATGCTAGCCATGCTAAAAAGGAACATTCTTGCTGCTTTAACTCAGATATGCTCACTAAGAGTGTGTTTGGTGTTGGTTGCATATTATGATAACATTTGTGCACTGCTTTTGTTGGAAGGAATGGATGTGGATTAATAAAACATCATGATCCAGTGCCCTTTCTTTTGTGATTATGACATCTTGACCCTTCAAAATATGAATAGTAGAAAGACATTAATTCAAACATTTTGATTATTTCAATCTTCAGTGGAACCAATGGTGTGACTTTTCACTTTTTAGAAGTTAATGGATCTATCATATTCCTATATCTTTTAACTCAAAATTTCAGCTTTTGCAATTTTTCTAAATTCCTGATTGGGAAATCAGTAAAACCACATTGGTGATATTGGAGGTATTCTTTGAGATTAGGGTAACATATTGGTAGGATGGTGTAAAGAGGACTCCTTTGCATCTGACAGTGCTATATCCAAGATGAAAGTGCAGAACATTGTTAATGGTAGAAAAAATGATCTATTGCCCTTTACTGGCAAAATTTTATTTAATTAGCTATAATTCTACTAGAAAAAACTTAAATTCTTCCAATAAAAGCTATTTAATTTTTAGGAGGAAGCTTGATGCTAGCATTCAACCTTTATTGGATAAACAAATTTCTATGGAAGCAATAGAATTTTTCAGTTGAATTGTTGTTTCTCATTCAACATCGCCTTATGTGCTCAAGATAGGCCACCTAGTTGATTTTCTCTGGTTTTGCTCATCACTAGTCTGGGATTTGAAGCTCTGCTGTAATGTATAGTAGTTCTGTTTAATGTTCCCTGTCCCTTTAAGACCCTTTGGGGAAGTGATTTAAATGGGTACACCTAAGGCCAATTAGAGGATAATTGGCCCTGCAATGGGGAATTTATTACTAAACAGCTCCTTATAAATTCCCAGCTTCTTGATTTGGGTAGAAGCCAGAAAATCAAGGTCAGAAAAAGAGGATGCGCTTTCTCTTTTTGATTCCTTGTTAAAAATCAAGCAAAACAAATTTCAGTTGTTTGATTCTATTTCCATACCATTGGTTTAATATTATTCGATTTAAATAGGTAGATTACCAATTATTGCTTTCAAATAAAATGCTACAAAAAGCTGTGACTGAGACAGTTATTTCAATTTCCTCAAGTGATCAAGGTTAATAATGTGATAATTTGAGAAGAACAGCACATGAAAGAAGATAATTTAAGTTGCATGTCTTAGGGAAGGTGCACTATTTCAAGAAACTCTGCATCATCTAATATAAATGGACAGTGTTTGAATTGAATATTCTCACTTGTGGTGAGTATGGGAAGAGAAGGCATTTCCCTGCTGGTAGAATGGTGGCTATGAGATAGCAGCATTTCCTGCCACTTCCCTGTTAAATCCATAGCAATAAGATCTAATTTAAGAGCCTCATCCTACTACTGCTGGTATTCATCCAATGACAGTCAGACTATTTCTGAGGAGAACCCAAGGAGAAAGTGAGCTGAGCAGGTTTGGCAGCATCTGTGGGGAGAAAGCAGAGCTAACGTTTACAGTCCAGTGACCAAACTGAAATGTTTCTCTCCACAGATACTACCAGACCTGCTGAGTCTTTCCAGCAATTTTGGTTTGGTTTCTGATTTCCAGCGTCCACAGTTCTTTGGTTTATTAAGAAGGTGAGCTCCTGTGGGTGTTCATCATTCAAAGGAACCTACTGCCTGATCAAGGGATTCAGATGAAGGAGCAAACTAAGAGGGAGTACCAGTCCTTGCTGCTGACCCCTCCTCCACCTTCTCCTGCTCTCGCCATCACTCACACGTACTGAGCCTTTATAAGAACAGAGGAATTAGGAGCGGAAATAGACCATTCAGCCCTTTGAGCCCACTCTGCCATTTAACATGATAATGGCTGGTCTTACCTTGGTCTCAACTCCACTCTCCTGCCTGCTCCCCATAGCCCTTTATCCCATTTTTCATCAGACGCATATCTATACCTTCCTTGAATCTTTTGGTTGATTCTGCATCTACTGCACTCTGGGTCAGATTCACAACCCTCTGAGAGAAGTAGTTTTATCTCATCTCAGTTTTGAACACACCTCTTTGCAATCTATATCCAATACTTGTTGTTTGAGACTGCCCGACAATGAGGAATATCTGTTCAATGTCCACCATATCAATCCCCTTTAACATTCTGTATACTTCCATCAGACCCATTATTCTTCTGAACTTCACCAAGTACAAGCCAAAGCTATTCAACTCTTCCTTGTATGGCAGCCCTTTCCGTCCTGGAATCAATGTGGTGAACTGCTTGCAGTGTTATCACATCCTTCTTCAAGTAAGAAGACCAAAACAGGACACAGTACTTCACGTGCTGGCCTCATCAATGTCTTATATAATTGTAACAATGTTTCTTTGCTTCTGTAATCCAGCCCTTTTGCAATAAATGTTAAGATATTATTACCTTTCATATTACCTGCATACCCACTTTCTGCAATTCATGCACAACAACTCCCAGAACCCTCTGTGCCAAGGCACTTACATTTGCTTCCCATTTAAATAATAATTTACCCAATTTGTTTTTTGCACCTTCTATCCACATTAAATTTCATCTGCCAGATTCTATTTCATTCTCCTAGGCTATAAATATCCATCTGTAAACTCTTTTTCTCCTCATCATAGCCTACTTTCCCACCTATTTAAGTATCATCCATGCATTTTGCTATGTTACACTCTTTCCTTGCTTGCAGATCATTTATATAGATTATAAATAATTATTGAGGCTCAAGAGCTGAACCCTGTGGCACTCCTCTAGTTATAGTTTGCCATCCAGAGAAGGACCATCTGCTTTTTGCCAGTCAGCCAATCCTCTATCCAAACCAATAGTCAGACCTCTACCCTGCCGGATCTAACCTTCTAGATAAATGTTTTATCTGGCACTTTGTCAAAAGCTTTCTGGAAGTCTAGATATAGCACATCCATGGTATCCCTATTATCCAACTTGCTGGTTACACCTTCAAAGAACTCTAGCAAATTTGTCAAGCATGACATGCCCTTCATGAAACTGTATTGACACTGGTGAATTGAGCTTTGTTGTTCCAAGTGTTCAGTTATCTCCTCCTTTATGATTGACTCTGGCAACTTACCCTCTACAAAGATTAATAACTAGTTTAAAGTTTCCCACTTCTGGCCTACCTTATATTTTGAATAAGGCTGTCACATTTGAATGTTTCCAATCCACTGGCACCTTTCCAGAATCCAGGGAATTTTGGAATATCATAACTAATGCATCCATTATTTCTGCTGCCACCTCCATTAATTCTCCAGGGTGCAGACCGTCAGGCCCCAGGGCCTTGTTTGCTTTTAATCCCATCAGAGCTGAAAATGTGTTGCTGGAAAAGCACAGCAGGTCAGGCAGCATCCAAGGAGCAGGAGAATCGACGTTTCGGGCATGAGCCCTTCTTCAGGAAGTTTACTTAACACCTTCTGCCTAGATATTGTAATTTCACTAAGTTCTTCTGTAGTAACTGCAGTTTTTGGGAATAAATCATTATCTCCCACTGTGAAAAACAGAGACAAAAGATTGGTTTAGAGCATCATCCATTTCTGAGTTTCCCATTATTTCCTCACCATTTTCATCCTCTAAAGGGTACAACATTTGCTTTCACAATTCTTTTCATTTGTATATACCTGTAGAAGCTTTTGGTATGATAGCTTATTTTTCCTGCTAGTTTCCTTTCATAGGCCATCTTAACTGTTTTGATTTTGTTTTTAGTAACCCCTCGCTGATATTTAAAGTTTTCCCAATCCTCCGGAGTGCCACTAACATTTGCAGTATGATATGCCCCAGTTTTACGTTATCCTTGACTTACTTGCTAAGCCATGGATGATTTTTCATCTTTTTACAATCCCTCTTCCTTTCAGGAATATATTTTAATTGAGAGGTCCTTAGTATCTCCTTAAGCATTTGCCACAATTCTTCAACTGTCCTGCCCTTTAATATTTTTGTCCAGTCCATTTGGACCAACTCCTTCCTCAGGCTTGTCCAGTTACCTTTCCCCAACACTAAAACTGTCAAGTGTGACTCTATCCTCGCTTTTTCAATCTGAATTTGAAACTCTAGCATGTTGCGATCACTTCTTCCAAGACGTCCTTAACTACAATACCATTTTCAATCCTTCCTTGTTATAGAATACCCAATCTAAAGTAACCAGTTCTCTGGTTGGTTCCAAGACATGGTGCTCTGAGAAATATTGCCTAATACACTCTATGAACCTTTCTTCAAAGCTACTCTTGCCAAGTTGATTAATCCAGTCAATGTGCATATTCAAATCATTTCTAATTATCACAAGCCCTCATTATTTCCTGATTTAAACTCTGCCCTAGTTTGGAAGTACTGTACATGGACCAGTAAGTTACTCCTATCAAGGTGTTTCTTCCTTTTGTTTTTATTTAGACCCAGTCTGATTTAACATTTTGGTTCCTATTGTCAATATTATTTCTTAATACAGCCTTGATATCATCCTTAACCAATAAAGCAAATCCATCTCCTGCTCCTTGATGTCCTAGCTTTTGGAATACTGGGTTCCCTTGGACATTTAACTCCCAGTCCTGATCTTCCTGTAACCATGTTTCAGTCATCTCCACAAGTCGTACTCATTTATCTGTATTTGTGCCACCAGCTCATCAATGTTATTCTGAACACTGCCTGCATTTAGTTACAAGGCGTTTAAATAAGTTCTACTGATTTGTCTCTCTCTTTGATTATTTTCTTGTGCACTTCACTTTTCACACTCACTATTTTTATTTATTAATACCTGATAACACTGAGTCTCATCTCTATCATTTACTCCAACTTTCAACTCACCCTTTGATCTTTTATGTTTCCTTCCTCACCAGACTGGCCCTGCCTGTTTATTCTATTAACCTCTACCTCTCAAGCCTGATGATTTGATTCTCATCCCCCTGCCTTATTAATTTAAATTCACCCAGGCTGTACTAGCAAACCTCTTCACCAGGATGTTGCTGTCTCATCCCTTTTGTACAGGTCCCACCTGCCTTGAAAGAGATCAGAATGATGCAAAAATCTGAAACATTGCCCCCCCCCCCACAGACCAGCTTTTTTGCCACATGTTAAGATATACTATTTTCTTATTCATTGACTCACTATCAGATAGTAAGAGGAGTAATCCTGAGATTCTGCTTTTCAACTTATGGCCTAGATCCCTGAATTCATCCTGCAGGACTTCATCAATGTTCCTGCCCATGTCATTAGTATCAACATGTACCGTGACCTGTGGCTGTTCACCCTCCCCCTTCAGTATGTCCTGAGAATACTCAGAGATATACTTGACCCTGGCATCAGGGTAGTAACACAACATCTTGAAATCTCATCTGCAGCCACAGAAATGCTTGTCTGTGCCTCTAACTATTGAATCCACAGCTACCACTGCTTGCCTGCACTTCGACTGCGCCACTGTTCTGTCTACTGTTGTCATCCCTTGATTGACCTGCCCAAAATGCACCTAAAATGGTATATCTGTTCGAGAGGGGGAACAGCCACATGTGGTTCGAGCATTGACTGTGTACCCCTTGTGACTATCCCCAATCTCTCTGCCTCAACCTTCACTTCCCTAAAACCCTTGACTATGACCCTTTCAGTCTCCTCATGCTCCTAAATGTGTCCATCTGCTGTTCCAACTGATCAAAGCAATCTGTTAAGAACTTAACTGTACAGATTTCTTGCAAATGAAGCCATCAAAGATAGTTGAACTCTCCAGAAGTTAGTAGTAGAAATATAGAGATGTACAGCATGGAAACAGACCCTTCGGTCCAACTCATCCATGCCGACCAGATATTCGAAATTAATCTAGACCCATTTGCCAGCACTTGGCCCATATCCCTCTAAACCATTCCTATTCATATACTCATCCAGATGCCTTTGAAATATTGTAATTGTACCAGCCTCCACCACTTCATCTGGCAGCTCATTCCATTCACTCATCAGTGTCTGTGTGAAAAAGTTGCCCCTTAAGTCCCTTTTAAATCTTTTGGCTCACCTTAAACCTATTCCCACCAGTTTTGGACTCCACTACCCTGGGAAAAAGACCATGACTATTTATCCTACCCAGGATCCACATAATGTTATAAACTTCTATAAGATCACTTCTTATCTCTGACACTCCAGGGAAAACAGCCCCAGCCTATTCAGCTTCTCCCTTGCTCCCTATTCCTGGCAATATCCTTGTAAATCTTTTCTGAACCATTTCAGGATTCACAACATCTTTCCTATAGCAGGGAGACCAGAATTGAAAGCAGTATTCCAATAGTGATCTTACCAATGTCCTGTACAGCCACAACTGACCTCTGAACTCCTGACTCAATGTTCTGATCAATGAAGGGAAGTGGAACAAATGCCTTCTTCACCAGCCTGCCTACCTGCAACTCTGCTTTCAAGGAACAATGAACCTGCTACTCAGATCTCCTTGTTTGGCAACGCTCCCCAAGACCTTAAGCCCTGCCCTGATTTGCCTTACCAAAATGTAGCACCTCACATTTATCTAAACTAAACTCCATCTGCCACTCTTCAGCCCAATGACCCATCTGATCAAGGTCCCATTATAATCTGAGGTAACATTCTTCACTGTCTGCTACATGTCCAATTTTGGTGTCATCCGCAAATTTACTAACTATACCTTCCATGTTCACATCCAAATCATTTGTATAAATGACAAAAAGCAGAACCTAGCACCGATCCTTTTGGCACACCACTGGTCACAGGCTTCCAATCTGGAAAGCAACCATCCACAACCATCCTGTTTCCTACCTTTGAGCCAATATTATATTCAAATAGCTTGTTCTCCCTCTATTCCATGTGGTCTAACCCTGCTAACCAGTCAACAATGCAGAATCTTGTCGAATGATTCTTGAAGTCCATACAGCCAATGTCCACCGCTCTGTCTTCATTAAACTTCTTCAAAATCTCAAAGAAGTTAGTGAGAAATGTTTTCCTACATACAAAATTGCCAGATACCATAAGTAGAGAACCTGTTGAATCTAAGGGATCTTAGGCCTTGCGAGGATACAGCAGCCTTGCCTCACCAACTGCAGTGTTGGGCAATTGCTACTGGCTTCTGCCTGGGCAGAAGTTCTTGGTAGGCACTGCTGTGATGTTAACTTAAAAGGCAACATACCAAAGAGCTAGTAATCAGGTTGTGAAAAAGCTCGTCCAACCCTTTCACATGGAGAAGGGGAAGGACAATTCAATTTTCCTCTAGCTCAGAGATTGGTGAGCAAGCTTGAGAAAGATAAAGCTTGCCAAAACAGTATAAATGAATTTTGAAAAAGTTTCCATAGTCATAAATTAATAATTTATGTGAATAATGAATAAAAAATATCCATTAAAACGTGGTAATCAGGAGAGCTAATTAAATTAGACTTTTCTTATCTATTGGTTATGAAGCCCACTCCACCACAATGCCCCAAACATCTGTCACTCATTCAGCCACACATACTCCCAGTTACATTTCCATTCAATCTCCTTTTTCAACAGCCTCCCACAGCTGATGACCTGACTGTATATCCTAACTCCCTGAGCTTGTGTCTTCCAGATACTATCCTCAATTTATCACTGTGGCTCGAGGCCTTGGGCTGTTAAGTTGCTGATGTTTGTGTTGCTTTTCCAATCACAGATGTTTTCTCTTCCACACTTGCTGCCATTCAGCTCACTAGTGAACTAGAGAGTACAACTGAGCTTTCCTGTAAAAATAGCTGTTGGTCTTGATAAGTTCCTCTCTCCTTGAGCGGTCCTGTAACATGCCTTCAAACAAACAGAGCGAAAGTGAGGACTGCAGATGCTGGAGATCAGATCTAGATTAGAGTGGTGCGGGAAAAGCCCAGCAGGTCAGGCAGCATCTGAGAAGCAGGAAAATCGATGTTTCGGGCAAAAGCCCTTCATCGGGAATTCATGACAAAGACAGAATTACAACGGGCGGGACTTGTGTTCCTTGGGTCTTTTACACCAGGCTTGACTTGTCATTGCCCAGTTCTGTGTCTAATTGGCACTTAATTCAGTGGGCATTCTCAAAAAGAGACATTGCGCAGATCTTGCTGTCTTTCCAGACAATAGACAAGACCCCTGCCACTTCCGTGAAATATCACCCATGGAATGGAATTATAGAATTTCAGATTCAATATGGTGAAAGATTACATTCTCACTTGCTTTATATAATGACAAACCTTGATAGAGTGTAGATCATTTCATTAATTGGTGTCAACTTAATATTTGTTTTTAGAGTTTATACTTCTTCAGTTTGAAAAGCAAACAGAACGTAACAGGAAATAAATTAATGATGGAACTATTCATAAAAAATTTAGTATACAAACAAAACTGTTCAATGATCTATTTCTCTCTTGATATGGGTACTGTACTGTATTTAATCTCTTGAATTAGAGAAATTTATAAAAATAAAAGTAAACCAACCCATAGAAATATTATTCTCATTCTGTCACTTTGAACTCTTGGTCGATTTATAGAATAGATTGGTATATCTTCAACTTCTTAGTAATTGCAATGTGCAGCATGTGGAGAAAGCATTCAGGCAGAAAATGAATGCACAGTTCAATATGTTTTATGTATAATAATACTGTAAGACAAATCCTGCACTTGTCCTGTTTGGCTGGACTATTTTTAAGATGCATATGTGGAAACTGCCTTCAGCTCTGGTCAAATGTGATGGACTCATACTCGTAGCTAATAGTTATTCTGCATAAGCATTCTACTTACATTTTGAACTTGAAATTATTTATAGTCCAGGAACCCACAGATGGAAAGTTTTGCTTTTATTCTGATTTCTTTTCTTCCTTTCCCCAGGAATTATCACCTCCAGCAAACACAATATGTGTGATAACACAAGTATGCCAATTAGTAGATGTAAATTTCATCAGTTTGAAGCATCCTAACGTGATACTGTCTCGATACCTATCACTGGCCCTCTATGGTCTCCTCTATATCGGACAGACCAAGCACAAATTCAGGGACTGGTTCACAGAACATTTCTGGTCCATATGGTCCAATTAACCCCAGCTTCTGGTTGCTAGCCATTTCAACACCCCCTCCCACTCCCCCAATGATATGTTTATCCTGGGTCAAAATAAAGCCACATTCAAACTGGAGGAAGAACACCTCGTCTTCTGCCTCAGGAGCTTACAACCATCTAGCTTCAACATAGAATTCATCAGCTTCCAAATCTACCCACACCCAGGTCCAGCCCTTCTCTCCACCCCACCCCCTTGGCCTGATCTACCTGCCCATCTTCTTTCCCACCTATCTGTACCATCCTTCCCACTGACCAATCACTATCACCTCCTACCTGCATCCACCTACCTTCCCCCAGCCCTACCCCCCCATTTATTTCTCAGCCCCCTTCTCCTCCGCAGCCATGACGAAAGGTTCCAATCTGAAACATTGACTCCCCTGCTCCTCTGATGCTGCCTGTCCTGCTGTGGTTTTTCCAGCTCCACATCTTATTGACTCTGATTTTCCAGCATCTGAAGAGCTTACAATCTCCTTCTTTGCTTATATCCAGCTTACTGCATATGTTGCACTTCGAGCACTCTGACCTGCTCAGACAAATTAGTTCCATCATCTTTCAAAATATTTCATTATCTTGTCTAAAACTCCCCTTGTTTCATCTTCTCCCATTTTATTTGTAACCACCACCAGGATAGTTGAACATCTTGCTCTATCTCCTTCTGCCTGTTTTCCAATCCTCTTCCAATCCCACTGTGTTTAAATCTTTCACCACCTCATTTTTCCACCAGCTCTTAGGTCTCCATCTTCTCCTTCTTTCTGGTAGTTCAGACTCCATTACTTACCTCAACAGATTTCCTCTCTCCATACTAGACGGCCAGATTACTTTGAGCTCTTTTTGGTTACTTTATTTGATGTTACCC
The DNA here is from genome assembly GCF_020745735.1 of Hemiscyllium ocellatum. Lineage (NCBI taxonomy): Eukaryota > Metazoa > Chordata > Chondrichthyes > Orectolobiformes > Hemiscylliidae > Hemiscyllium > Hemiscyllium ocellatum. Next base: position 96,848,907 of record NC_083411.1, on the reverse strand, counting down.
AATCTTAACCTATCTCCAAAAACATAAATGAAAGACTGCCGATCTGAAAATCTGAAACAAAAAGAAACATTGCTTGAAAAACTCAGCATGTCTGGCGGGATTTGTGAAAATAAAACTAACATTTCGAAGTCCAGTAAGTGTTCTTCAGAACTGAAGAGGTTCTGTAGAAGGGTCACTGGACCTGAAATGTTAACTCTGCTTTCTCTACAGAGATGCTGCCAGACCTGCCAAGTTTCTCCGGCAATAACTGTTTTTGAGTAATTGACCCCCAATGTGCTAACAATACAAAGTTGAGTAAGCTGTTAACATTTATCAGTCTGTGAAATTTAAATTTTATATCAAAAGAGCAGGAATTATGTTAACTTTTGGAAATACTAGCTCAGCCTAAATTGAAATATTGTGGCTGATTTTGGACATTTAAAAATTTGTGAAACAATTATGAACCATCACTATATAACTCTATAAATTAAAACTTTTCATAAAAAACCTGTACACGGTGATTCAGTGGTTAGCACTGCTGCCTCACAGCGCCAGGGTCCCAGGTTCAATTCCAGTCTTGGGCAATTGGCTGTGTGGAGTTTACATATTCTCCCTGTGTCTGTGTGGGTTTCGTCCCACAATCCAAAGATGTGCAGGTCAGGTGAATTGGCCATTCTAAATTGCCCATAATGTCAGGTGCATTAGTCAGAGGGAAATGGGACAGGGTGGGTTATTCTTCGGAGGGTTGGTGTGGACTTGTTGGGCCAAAGGGCCTGTTTCCACACTGTAGGGAATCTAATCTATATACAGCCAGAGATAGACAAAAAGAATGACATTATGGGTGGAGGGAAAATCTGGGAAGACTGTTCAACAATCTACATGAATTACTGGAATGACCTTTTTGGCTTGTTTGAAGACCTGCTGTTCATCAGTCTCTCTTTCTCCTGAAGTGTTTTGATTTCTTTACAGGGGCACAGAACAGCTAGTTTACAAATTATATGGTCTCTGGATTTTTGGTGACAAGCAACAGCTTACTGTAACTAGTGATGGAAAATAAATTGGCATTCTTCAGGCTTCTGGTGTTTTTAACTGCAGAGAAATGGACAATAACTTTGTTTCAGGGTGTCTGATAGTGTCTGCTATTTAATTCATACCTGCAAGTTGTCCAGCTACCTGGGAGCCAATCACATAATTGCTTGCAGGCAGGAGGCATTTATCATTGACAATACTGGTCACCACTTTCTGGACTAATCAGCTACTTGTGGCTGGCCAAATCTCATGTTATACATATCCCCAGGATAGTTCACCTACAATTGAACCTTCACCATTAGTTGAACAAACAAGTGTAACAATACTTATGATAAGTACTGGTAGTTTGCTTGCAAAACGATGGATAGCCATCCCTTCCATTAACTTTGTCTTTTTTCCCATTTAGGTACACAAACAAAAATAATGAAACCTGAAAGGAAGCTGTCGTTGTAGTGCATGCAGTCTGCAGCTCTCTTTGCCTGGGGAAAGCTAGCAATGGGAGAAAATCCTAGTGCATGAGCTACCTGACTTTTGTGGTCAAAGATACGAAGAGCTGTGTTCTGAACAATACAGCACTGGTGACATTCCCATATTCACTTATGGGTTGAAAATTGGGAGATACCTCACGGATATCCAGTTGCTCTTAGAAACAAGCTCCCTGCATAAAAGTTCAGGGCAGCTCTGATCCTGATGACCAAGAAGTTGGGATTGCCACTCTTTCCAAGCCTAAGGCCTCCTTCAGCAAATTGCAACATTGAACAATTACAACGTGGGACATCCTTAATCGGTGCCTGCTCTATGTTTCAGATTGTAGAAGAAAATTACAGTGAGACCCTTAAATCCTGGTGTCATCATTCACCTCTGCCTCCTAGGTGAGTCTTCATTGCTGGTTCTACCTCTGGAGCCTGCCTGGTAGCTGTTGGAGGCATTGGTCTTGCTACGCTTGGTGTGTTTTCCATAGCATCATGCTCATAATGTATCCAATGTTGGTCAGAAAGTTATCACCCTTTCACATCATTCTCAGTGAAGCTTCATGTTATTCCCTTGGTGTGGAATGGAGGCTTCCTAAGGAGTTCAATCTTCCATAAGGAGCTTTGATGCATGTACATTATGCAAGGGAAGAAAAGGGATTGGTACCTGGACTGAACTATAGTTTAACTATAATCTATGGAAGTCTTCAACTACCTGACTTAACATATGGATATTTGCCTGTCAAACAAAGTGATGTATCCCATTCCTTCCAAAACATCTGTCATGGTTCTCTGGTATGTTTTCAGTGCAACAGTCATTCCAGTCGGTAGATTGTTAAAGGTGTAGTGTCCAAATAGTACAATGAATCTCATGATGTATTTCGACCCTTCACATGGTGGTAACTGCTAACATTCTTTATTTGCAGTAGGTTTTGTATTCCTTGTGAATTTTACCAGGCTCCTGTCCACTGACAGCATTGGATGTACTTTTGTTCTACACCTTGTTTTTAACTTAATTTTTCAGACAGGTTCTGATGGAACTTATGATTTTGGAACTGGTTCCCTGCTAAAATACCATTTTATTGAGCTGGTTACTGGCTAAATGGCTGCTTGATTAAGCATTACCTATGTTTTACTTCTCTCTTTTATCAGATGTGGGATAGAAGACCCATCCGAGGTGGGTGTATGAGATTGCTGGGTGTTACCAAATGAATTGGTTTAGCATCCACTTTTAGCACGATGTGGCTTTCTCAAGCTCCTGAACAACTCTGAAAAATCAGTTTTGAATTCAGTTCATTAAAATATTGACTTCATCAACTTTAAAAATTTTTATAAATCCATCCTGGTTTTCTGCCTAGTAAAACGTTTTCTTGGCTCAGAATTATGTATAATGTTTCAAAGATTTCTTTGTCTTTCTATTCCTGTCTTGCAATCAATTTCTCTTTCGCTTTCAATTTGCTCGCTCTATGACCTTGTAATTAGGTTTACAATTTTTCTTTTCCATTCAATCGTTCCAGCTTATCGGAAAGTACTGAGTCCCCTAATCCAGTCTCATGTTTACAATTGGTTGGTTGTCCATTGACTACTATATTAGCAAACTAATACTTGTCTTGCAATTGCTTAATTTCCCAAAGGAACATCATTTTTCTGCAGTCCAGCTCTTCAATTTCTAAATGCGCTTTATTTTTAAGGTTTCTGTTAGTAGTTAAAAACTTCTGAGGACAACTTATTGATTTGAAATGACTGATTCTCCTAGAGTTATGGTACACCATGTCTCTGGTAGGTCACTCTTCATACCTGTGTGCCTACTGTCTGTATTAGTACAGACATTGCAAAGTGTTGCCTGCTGTTCTTTCTTTACACAGCACTAGCTTCTGCCTCAATATATTTTCAGTTTTGCACTGATAACTTGAACTCTTGAAATGGTTTTATTCACAAGTCTTTTCTCCTTAATATAGACCTGGCTTTTCTTTTTCATTATTTAGTCTGTCTAGTAAGCTGTAACAGCTTTGTCAAAATTTGTTTGTAGGAAGTTTGACTTTCCATGAAAGCATCAACTTTAATTCCAGCCCTGATCATTTTCTTTTAATTTTCTATAATCACAGTTGTTTACTGAACAATAAGGTTCATTAATAACTGAGATTATGCCTTCTCCAGACTTCTGCTGCCTTTGATTAATTTTGCTTGCTCGGTAATAATATAGCACCAGCACTAAAATATGAGACAAAAGCTGCCAATACATCCTCATATGTGGCATTTTGTTCACTTTCTGTCTCACTGGAACAATGTTGCTCACTTTGTATAGCAAAGTACTAATTAGGTCATTACAGTCTTCGTTACCATTTATATATCAAGTTATGCCAATTTAGTCAATCTTCTATTTGTCATGGACCCTGCATGCCACTGAATGTTCCTGAGTGTGGTGAGGTCATATCCATTTTGTATTCTTGTTCAAGGTTGCTAGAAAGGGAGAATGTTAGCAATGAGGCGAGATTGATGGGAGGAAGCAAAAGGGAGATCGAATTGAGATGTGTACGATTATGAATGGCCTCGGTAGAGTGAATAGAAGCACCAATTTCCATTTATAGAGTGGGCAACTGGAGCTCTACATTTAAATTTATTGAAGGAACGACTAGAGGAAATTTGAAAAATATTTGTTTTTATTCAGAAGGTGGTGGGAATATGGAATTCACTGCCCAGAAGGGAACACCTTCGTAACATTTTAAATATACTTAGAAATGCACTTGAAGCATTGTAACCTACAGGACTATGGACTAACAGCTCAAATGTGATTAGACTGGAATGTTGTTTTTATGCTGACAAAGAATGGATGAGCCAAATGGCCTAATTTTATACAAAGATCTTTTATGTTCTATATTTCAAATGCCTAACTGAAGATGAGACTTTGTTCCTTTAATTTCCATTGACTTTCATCAGAAGTGTCAGAAGCCAAGGAGAATGAGAGTGGGAAAAGGGTAGAGAATTAAAATGCCAAGCCACCAGGAGCTCAGATTTACATTTTGGACTGAACGCAGGAAGGTGGAAGTGCATGAGAGAAGCAAAAAAATTGAGATAGTTAATATCACACTAGAACCTCTGAAGGAGATGTTTTAGAGAGGGTAAGGCCAGAGTGAGGGATCTAAATGATAATTCTGAAGATAAAAGAAAAGATCTGCAATGCAAGAGAGAATTCCCTGTCAAAGCGCAGCCTTGGAGGTGAAGGCAGTGAAAGAACGAATTAGTTTTCACCAGTTCAAACATCACTGAGGTGGGCTAGAATGAATGAAGGTGGACTTTGCTGAGTTCTGATTGTGTGGGGTTAGAATGGGGAGGTTCAGAGAAGATGGAAAAATATGTAGCAAGGAGGAAAGGGGTCAGATGAAATGAAAGGTTAGAAAGATCTGGAGCAACATTAGTATTTGAGACTTGCTGAAGCACGTGTTACTTAGCATCTGCTGCAAGTTTGTTAGACAGAGAAGTGAGCTGAATAGGAAATCTGTTGCAGCAAAGGTGTTTTTCTCCAGTTCATTGGGAACAAAATTCAATTTGTTAGTAATATTTTCTCACTTAGAATCAGAGCAAAATGTTTCACCAATCGCAGATGCTTGCCTGTGTCCTGCTGATTACCAAATTACTGGTTTGGAAAAATTCTGTATATTCGTTATCAGGTAGTGTAACATTTCATTCTCTGTGAAATACATTAAATCATAAGCTAGATGCAATTCTCTTGATGCTACAGAAATGCTCCAACACTTTTATCTCCATGTAGACTTAGAGTGATTTGAAATGAAAATTATTTTGTATTCAGGGCAGCACATAGTGAAGTAAGTTACTCACCCCATCTTATATAAAAACACCAGTGAATGAACATCATGATAAATTGATCTAATTTAGGGACTGTCGCATTAAACTGATGACTAATGAAACTTTTATTCACATCCCATGTGACTGTTGCAGCAGTGCTGTTTTAAAAGATGCTTTCTTATGCCGATAATTTTCTCTGAATCAAACCCAGCAGGAGCTGAATGAACATACTGTGAATTTAAATGAGCACTTGATCTTGAGGTAGATCATTTAAATTGTCACTTTTATTAAAAACCAACTGTATGTTTTTGGCCTTCAGAAACTGTATTTAAAACTGTCAGTAAATACATTTTTTCAGCCTGTCCACATTGGGGCATTTTTCTGTGATAAGCTGTAGCACTTCCTGCCAGAGCAGTGTATGTGATGTTACTGGTAGACCACACAGATTCCAACAGATAAGCACTTCGGATCATCCTATTATATGCAACTGCTGAAGGTGAAGATGTCACCGTCTTACATTGGTTAAATATGTAATTAAATTTAATCAATTCTCAAGCACAGTGTTGAAATTTTGCTTTGTGAAGCAGAAATAAATAAAAGAAAGAACTTACATTTGTATTGCAACTCTTATGATCTTAGGATATTCAAAAACTGATACTAACCAATGAAGTACTTTCAAAATGTCCCCAGCAATTTATGAATGCCATAGTCACACTGTATTAAGATAAATAGCTATATACTCTGTTTTAATGTTTGATTGATGCATGTTGATGTCTCAAAACAGCTTCGAGAATATAGAAGAATACAATCTCCAATGTTATGGGATAAATCCTGCCTAATTATATTCTGAAAGCAAGCTTGCAGATCCCATGGTACATATCTAAAATATTGATTAATAATATTTTTGCACCTTTAATCTCGACCAAGCCTGCTGCTCCACAGTTACAACAATTTTCTGGCTGCTCATATCCTCAAGGCTGAGTTTGGACATATTTCAAGCAATATGGAAGAACTAGCCTTGGGCTTTAGCAAAAATGGAGACCTGTGATAAATTGCATTTTGGGTATGTAATCAGTTGTATTAAATCCTACCCCATCTTCAAAACCAAGAAAATGAAGAGGCCGATTAGGTAGAAAAGTGAGTCATAAACAAATCCTTATCAAAGTTAACTTTGACTTTATTGCAGCTAACAACAGAATCTGGGAATCTTGATCATTTATCGAAGTTGTGGTCATTGAGAAATTATATCTTTACATCCTTAGTTAAAGAACTATATTGATAGAATGTTTATATTTCTATATTAGGTAATTTATTCACGCAACATTACATGCACATTTAAGGTACATAATACCAATTATATTAGTGCCATATTGCATTGAGTGTATTTGGACTAGAGAACCATATGATTTGGTGGCAGAATTAGGCCATTGAGCCCATTGAGTCTGCACTGCCAGTTGATCATGGCTGCTATGTTTCTCAACCCCATTCTACTGCCTTTTCCTCGTAATCCTTGATCTCCTTACTAATCAAGAACCTATCTATCTCTGTCTTAAGCACACTCACTGACTTGGCCTCCACAGCCCTTTGTGGCAATGAGCTGAAGAAATTCCTCTTCATCTCAGTTGTAGAGAGGTGTCCCTTCATTCTGAGGGTAAGATGGCCTTTCTTACTAGTGGAAACATCTTCTCCAAGTTCACTCTATCCATGTCTTTCAGTATTCTGTAAGTTTAAATCAAATCTTATGATCGCAGAATCCTTAACCGTGCAGAAAAGAGCCATTTGGCACATCGAATCTACAATGACATCTGAAGAGCATTCACCTCACCTTATCTCTGTAAACCCACATTTACAATGGCTAATCCATCTAATGTGAATATCTCTGGATACAATAAAGTAATTTAGCATGGCCAATCTACATGACGTTTGGGCTGTGGGAGGAAACCAGAGCACCTGGCAGAAACACATGCAGACACGGGGAGAACAGGCAAACTCCGTAAGACAGTCACCCAAGGCTGGAATTGAACCCAGGTCCCTAGCACTGTGAAGCAGCAGTGCTAACCACTGAGTCACCGTACTGCCCAAAGATCCTCCTTCATCCTTACTGAATATAGATCCAGAGTCCACAAACACTCCTCATATGACAAGCCCTTAATTCCTGGGATCATCCTTGTCAAACTCTACTTGACCACCTGCAACACCAGCACATCCTTCCTTAGAGACAGGGCCCACAACTGCTCACACTATTCCAAAGGCAGACCAGAGCCTTATATGATGTCAACAGTACGTCCCTGCTCTTGTATTCTAGCTCTCTTGAAATGATTGTTAACATTGTATTTGCCTTCCTAAATTTTTTAGTGAACCTGCATGTTAATTCTAAGTGAATCGTGAACTAGGATTCCTAAGTCACTTTATGCTTCAGTTTGCCAAAGTCTTTCTCCATTCAGAAAATAGTCTACATATCTAATCTTCCAACCAAACCTGACACTCTGCCACATCGTATTCCATCTGCCACTCCTTTGCCCACTCTCCTAGCCTGTCCAGATCCTTCTTTGGCTTCCCCACTTCCTCAGTGCTACCTGTCCCTCCACCTATCTTTGTATCATCTGCAAATGTAGCAACAATGCTCTTAGTTCCTTCATCCAGATCATTAATGCATAACATGAATACTGCAAACTCCACTAGATACTGATGGCCATTCCAAAAAAGACCTCTTTATCCTTACTTTCTGCCTTCTGCCAGTCAGCCTATCCTTTATTCAAGCAGATACCTTATCCCTAACAGGGGCTCTTATTTAGCAACCTCCTGTGCGGCATCTTGTCAAAGGTCTTCTGGAAGCCCAGATCATGTCCACTGTTCTCCTTTGTCTAACTTGTTTGTTACCTCCTCAAAGAATTCTATTACCTTTGTTAGCTATGATGAAGCAGTGCTGAAAGTTTCATTTTACTGTGCACTTCCAAATACTCCTCAATCTCACCTTTAAACGGAGATGTTACATTAACCATTTTTCAGTCGTCTGGGATCCTCCTTGACTACAGTGATTCCTGAAAGATCATCACAAATGCCTTTATAATCTTTTGAGCTATTCCCTTCAGATCTCTGAGGTGCAATCTGTCTGGTCCAGGTGATTTATCCACCTTCAGTCTTTTCAGCTTTCCCAGCACCTTCTCCCTAGCGATGGTGTCACAAGGCTGGTCCTTTTTTTTCTAAAATCTGTTCCCTGTTCTCAAAGATACTGTGTCCTTGTTTTTTTTTTCAGATTAGACTGGTTTGGTACAGAGATTAAAGGGCATTGAGAGGCCTTTTTGTTTATATGTAACAGATGAGACTTCAGGCCAAAGTGGTCATGTTTTATAAGTGACCTGTAAAATGAAAGGGGAGTGGTCTGCTGTCTAGCTGAGCAGTTCGGTCCAGAACTAGTTAGGGAGTTCAACAGTGAGCTGTGTGGAAATTCTCCCTCTCCTTCTGCTCTTCTAACTTCAACCTGTAAACATCTGTTCCTTTTGTTTTTAGTGTGTTTTAAGGGAGTTGTCTTATTGGGACTGTTGGGTACATTGAGAACTGCATAATTAAGTCTAGTTTGGATAGACTGAGCTCTGTAGGAGTTCTTTATTCTGTTCTTTGTGTTTCATTGTGTAATTTTGTGAATATATTTCTGTCTGTTTTAAAACCTGTAGTCAACCTAGCTAACTTACTCCAGTAATTTTCACTGTACACTTACCGAAACAAATTGGAAAGTTATGGTCTAGGTTGCCTGCTCTAGAATGTTTTGAGTGGTCTGGCCTAGTCCATAACAATGGTCAGTGCAATCACCTCTGCTCTGACTCTCTTGAAGTTCTGGTATGCTGCTGATGTCTTCCATTGTGGAAACTGATGCAAAGCACCTATTTTTCAGTTCCTCCACGATTTCTGTTTTTCCCATTACTCCCTCCCTGGACTCATTTTGCAGTGGTCTAATGTCTACGTTTTCCTCTGTCTTACATTTTACATATCTAAAAATACTCTTGCAATGTTCTTTTATGTTACTAGCTGTCTTACTCTCATGCTTCATTTTCGCCCCCCCCACCCCCCCCAAGCATTGCTGTTTTATTATCCTCTGCTGATTTTAAAGGTTTCCCAATCTTCTGGCCTCCCACTAATTTTCACCACATTGTATGCAATGAATTTGAATTACAGGTGCTTGTTATAAAACATGGAAAGAAGGCAAACCAAGTCATCTTTACGATCACTGGATTTGCAACACGGTGAACTTAATACATTCAAAAGCTTCCATATTTCTCACTTATTCTTAACCAAGCTTCACAGACCTGGATACCAAGTATGTAACTTTTGAAAAAAAAACATGTTATTACAAAGAATATAACTTTAGCAAAACATGGACTAATTATCAGGCAATCTAATTAATATCAACAATCTAAGTCCAATCTTCTTTGAATATAAACTCACACACTCACAGACAAATGCAGTTAAAGGATAAATTAAAGAAAAAGAAAATAACACAATTAAATTTACCAGTTCAATAACCATTTCAATGATGAATACCAGGTCTTCATGAAATGAATTGAATTATAGAGTAATAGAGTCACAGAGATGTACAGCATGGAAACAGATCCTTCGGTCCAACCCGTCCATGCCAACCAGATATCCCAACCCAATCTAGTCTCACCTGTAGCACCCGGCCCATATCCTTCCAAACCTTTCCTATTCAGATACCCATCCAAATGCCTCTTAAATATTGCAATTGTACCAGCCTCCACCACTTGCTCTGGCAGCCTTTCCATACTCGTACCACCCTCTGCGTGAAAATGTTGCCCCTTAAGTCTCTTTTATATCTTTGCCCTTACCCTAAACCTATATGGTCTAGTTTTGGACTCCCTGACCCCAGAGAAAAGACCTTATCCATTTATCCTATCCATGTCCCTCATAATTTTGTAAACCTCAGCCTCCGACGCTCCAGGGAAAACAGCCCCAGTCTGTTCAGCCTTTCCCTGTAGTTTAAAGCCTCCAACCCTGGCAACATCCTTGTAAATCTTTTCTGAACCCTTTCAAGTTTCACAACATCTTTCTGATAGGAAGGAGACCAGAACTGCATGCAATATTCTAACACTGGCCTAACCTATGTCCTGTACAGCCGCAACATGACCTCCCAACTCCTGTACTCAATACTCTGACCAATAAAGGAAAGCATACCAAACACTGCCTTCACTATCCTATCTACCTGCAACTCCACTTTCAAGGAGCTATAAACCTGCACCCCAAGGTCTCTGTTTAACAATACTCCCTTGGACCTTACCATTAAGTGTATAAGTCCTGCTAAGATTTACTTTCCCAAAATGCAGCACCTCTTATTTATCTGAATTAAACTCCATCTGCCACTTCTCAGCCCATTGGCCCATCTGGTCCAGATCCTGTTGTAATCTGAGGTAACCCTCTTCGCTGTCCACTACACCTCCAATTTTGGTGTCATCTGCAAACTTACTAACTGTACCTTTTATGCTCACATCCAAATCATTTATGTAAATGACAAAAAGTAAAGGGCCCAGCACCGATCCTTGCGGCACTCCACTGGTCACAGACCTCCATTCTAAAAAACAGCTTTGTATGGGAGCAATGCTGGCAGATCACAGAGTTAAATAGCATAGATAAGTAAATAAAAGGTAAACAGCAGCAAAAACAAAAACACAAGTCCAGGCAGATGTTAAAAGTTGGTGAGTCCATTCAGTATTCTAACAACAGTAGGGTAGAAACTGTTTCAAAACCAGGTTGTGTGTGTGTGTGTGTGTGTGTGTGTGTGTGTGTGTTCAGGCTTTTCTACCTTCTCCCCGATGGTAGAGGTTGTGGAAAAACATTTCCAGGGTGGTATGGATCTTTGAAAATGCTGGTGGCCTTTCCTTGACAGCGGGCCAGGTAGATGGATTCTATAGATGTGAGGTTGGCCTTTGTGATTGTCCAGGCCGAGTTCACCACGTTCTGTAACCGTCTCTGATTCTAAATGGTACAGTTGCCATAGCAGGTAATGGTACATCCAGACCGAATGCTCTCGATGGCACACCGATAAGAGTTGGCAAGGGTATTCGCCGTCATGCCAAATTTCCTCAGCTGCCTGAGGAAGAAGAGACGTTGTTGGGCCTTTGTAACCAGTGCATCCGCACGAAGGGTCCAAGAAAGCTTGTTGTGGATGACCACTCCCAGGAGTTTGACACTCTCCACTCGTTCCACCTCTGTGCTGTTAATGTGTCGGGGTGCATGAGTAACATCCCGCCGAAAGTCAATAATGACTTCCTTGGTTTTGCCAGCATTGAGAGCTAGGGTGCGCTCAGTGCACTATTTTTCCAGGTCTTCCATTTCCCATCTGTAGTTTGTTTCATCACCATCTGAGATTAAACCGACTATGGTGGTATCATCAGCGAACTTGTAAATGGTAACAATACCAAAACTTCATCTCTCAATCTGAAATCCTTGAACAATTTTTTTTACAGGTATATAGAACTGCACATCTTGCTCGAATTCTGAAATCACCTGTCAATGCAAACAGATTCCACAAACCTCGCGAGAGTTTTCAGAGAGAGCGAAACAACAAAAGAAGAATCAAACCACACTGCCTCCTGCCCATGCCCAGCCAGGATATTCTCACTGCTTTCTTGTCTTTGTTTTTGAACATTCTCTGTACTGTATTAGCAACAGTCCTCCCCTGATTGACCGATTCAAATCCAAACAGCTACCAGCCCCTGAGCATAACAAAATCTCAGTGCCAAAATATCTATAGAGACCTTGAGCAGCAATTAAACTGCATTTTCTTTCCAGATCATTTCCAAACAGCAAATGCTGAGTATTACTCTCTATCCCCCTTTCCCATAAACAAACTGCTGCTCAAAATTCAAATCTCAACTTCAACCCACAGTTCCAAACCAAAAATGAGAAAAAAGAAAGAAAAATAGTGATAGTCTGAACATTCCTCCACCCTCAAAAGAACAAAACACCATTTTCAAGGCACAGAATTCAGAACCACTCAATTCTTCCTCCTACCAGATCTGTAATAGTTTTACAATTTTCTTGGTTACATTCTCAAATTTGTCCATTTCTGCTTCACTCTCATCCTTCTTTCTTATATCCTCCTCTGCTATGCTAACTAATTGAAACACCTATATCTTCTCATCTTCTGTACGATAGTAATGTTTTAACATGTTTACATGATTTAATTCATTATTTTTCCTGCAATTAGAAGTATCAATTAGATATGTACCTTCTTAACCATTTTGAAGGGACCGCTGAACTTTATGTATAGTGGGTCACCTTGTAAAGGCAACAATACCAAACCTTCAGCTCTCAATTTGAAATTTCTAGTTGCCGCATGTTTATCTGCCCACTCTTTGAGTTTGTTTTGGGGAGTTTTCAAATATTCCTGTGGAGCTCTACACATTCCTGTTAGCTTCTTTTGAAATGTTGACATATATTCAAACATTAAAGATTCATTTTTTCTGGCTCTACAAATCACCTGTAATCAGTTTTACTGGTCCTCTTTAGCGATAAACTAATTCAAATGGGCTTAAGATAGTAGATTCATTTGGAGACTCTCTGATTGGAGATAAGTGAATATCCAATCCTTTGTCTCAATCCTTTGGAAACACATAACTTTTAGAGTGTGGTGATATCTCTTCAAAACATATTTGCTCTGTGCATGGTTCATCATTGATTTTAGTGATTTAATCCCCAAATTACTGATAATGTCCTGAAAACATTTTGAGGTAAAGTATAAACCTTGATCAGACTGTACTTTCATTGGCGAATCATAATAAGTGAAGAATTATGTTAGTCATTTTACTACTGCCTTTGTACTGATGTACTTAGGGAAATAATCTTTGAAACTCAGGTGGACATATCCATAATTATAAGGTCTAATTGTAGGCAATCCACTAATGCTTGACTGAACGCACTGAACTACGATTTAGAGTAGGTTTTAATCTAATATTTCTCAGGTAACTACTAAGGTCAACCAAGTCAGGCACCACCAAAGCTCTCAATGTTAAAATGATTTTTCAAAGGTTTTCAGATGCAGGAGAATTGTCCATCTGAAGTATTAATTTTTGGGGTATTTTCCACAAAGTCTGTTGCATTCATGATTCTGCATGGTCCTAATGAGAAACAGCAATCTATGTTGTTCCAACAACACTCTCGCCTTTGGAATATCTAGGCTGTTGTTTGGTGTCTGAATGTCTCAGAAGGGAGCTCAAATCTAGCACCACTGATAAGTAACTTGCTCAAATCCAGACTGATAATAATTCAGCAGGGAATTGTTCTTTTTATTGACGTCAGTGTTGGGTATGTCTGGGGAAAAGCATGTAACATTCATGAAGCATAACTAGGGAGAGTGTATGCTCTAAAGCTCGCATATACTGCACTTAACTCCTGGCTATTAAACAGCCCCTTCACTCCCATTGGACCAATCCCAAACCAATCTGACAACCCCCCTCAATTCAAACGGACTGAATCTCTGCACCCTGCTATTGTCCCCACCACAGGATCTCTCATTCTAATCTTGACAATTGCAGCCCCCAACAGACCCAACCTCCTTGACCCCAAAAGCTCCAGCTACCCTAAGTACTCATTCACATAGCTGGCACCCTGGCATTCTACACACTGTGACCCCAAATGCCTGATGCAGCTAGCATCCTATTTCTCCTCACCCACCTGGAACCCTAGTCCCTGCAATGACCTGATGCACTAACTCCAAACTTATATACAGGAATTGTCAAAAGTGTCTGGTCTGTATTACTGGACATTAAAGTCATAGAGCACAGCACACTGGCTGCTGCAAAAGGGGGTTCCTATCGAAACCTTCTGAGCTGCTGGATTTGGGGACAGGTTTGTGACATGTACATCCAGTTCAATATGTTTCGCACTGGGGTTCCATTCTACAAGCATCACCAGACTGCAAAAAGTTTGCATGTTGGTTACGCTTGAAGTGAGTGGGTTAATTGTCCATCATATCCAGTTTCACAAACCATCCAATTTTGTCCCTTGTATCTCTAGAATATAATTTTATTTTGGAAGAGAAAAAAAAATTCAAAATCTGCTCCTGTTAACAAGTTGCATTACATAAGTTGTACTACTAGTTCACTATCATTACTGTTACTTTTACAAATATTTGCATATCTTTTATTATTTAACCTTGTGTAAGCAACAAAACATAATTTTTTAGCAGAGGCAACCTGCACAGAAAAATGTTTAAACATGTTAGAAAATCTTTAGTGCCAATTTTCTTTTGTCAAATGGGATGACAATTCAATTTCACGCTTGTTTTGTGTTTCCATGTATTTTCTAACTTACTTGTGCAGAGCGAAATAATATTTTAGGCAATGCTGAGAGATGGACATAGTAAAATGTGGAAAGTCCATGATTCAAAGAGAAATCTCTCACACTGCATCCTTCTTCTACAAATTCATAGCACTTCCTTTAACCTTTTCTGCAATGTGAATGTATTATTGGAGAGATTTGTCTATAGAAAGAGAATGGCTTTACTGGAATGTGAGAAGTATCACTCCAAATTCAGGACTGGGTATTTTTTTGGAATCAATTAACTTAATTTCCTCATGACATGGATGTTTATCTGCATGAAGCTATTCCACAGATGTTATACAACTTCAGAAATGTATTATTTTCTGCCTGAATAAAGTTGATCAGGAGGTATGTCGAAACACATTATGTTGACTAATGTTTATTTAAGAAAGGGAGAATTTCCTGGGCTGCTCCCCATAGTTAAATTATGAAGAGATTTCATTAAAATATTTAGGGTGGATGCCTAAAAGCTTCATCAAAGAAGTAGTTATTAAAGAAATGCTTTAAAAGGAAACGAGGGAGACCTAGAAATGTTCGATATGGGTGTGTCAGAGTTTAGTACTAGGAACTGGAGACAAGGTTGGCAATGATAACAGCTTTGGAAATTCAAGGTGCAGTAGGAATAAGGTTAGAGTATGCAAAATTCTTGGAGGATGTGGAGATCAAAGAGAATTTAGAGATATGGAGCAGCAAGTCTTTGAATGCAAGGATGGGAATTTCACAATCAAAGTATTGACAGACCAGGGACTTCTAATGAAGCAGTTGGCTAAGTTGGCTCGATGTCTGTTATGTAAACCAGATGAATGCAACAGCATGGTGTTCAAAAGCCATTGCAAATAAGTTGGATTTGGAAGCCTGTAGCCATGCCCTGCCCCACTGTATTTTTTTAAAAAGACACTTCAATGAAAATAATTGCTTTCGAAAAATAGTTCAGGCAGGGAACAAATTTGCTAAATTTGCCAGTTCTATTAAGGGAGACTGTAGACTGTTAGGGAGGTGGAGGCATCCTAAATAGCAGAGTAAATAGAAAGATAGATGAAGATGGTTCTGAATCTGAAAAGAACAAGTTAATTAGAAAAGATAGACAAGAGCAAGTCAGAGAACAAAGTAACTCTGAACAATTAAAGTGCATTCATTTCAATGCAAGGGGTCTTACTGGTAAGGCTGATGAATTCATGGAATGTTTTGGAGAATGGGATTAGGATGATTTAGCTATTACAGAAACTTGGCTGAGGGATGGATAGGACTGGCAGTTCAATGTTCTGCGTTTCAGATGCTTAGGAAGGATAGAAAGGGAGGAAAAAGAGGAGGGGGAGTGGCATTTTTGATGAAGGAAAACTTTACTGCTGTAACTGGAGAAGACATTTTTTTAAAATTCGTCCACTGAAAATATATAACTTGAAATTAGAAATCAGAAAGGGAAGATCACCCTGATAGAATTGTACTGCGGAACCCCTCAATAGTCAGAGGGAAATTGACGAACAAATATGTAGAGAGATCTCCAATATATGTAAGAATAATAAGGTGATTTTAATTTTTCAAACATTGCCTGGGACTACCATAATGTTAAAAGTTTGGATGGTGAAGAACTTGTTAAGTATGTTCAAGAAAACTTTCCTTATTAATATGTAAATGTTCCTACTAGACAAGGAACAAATCTTGATCTTCTCTTGGGCAGTAAGGCAGCGCAAGTGGCTGAAGTGATAGCGGGGGAATACTCTGCACCAAGTATTCATAATTCTATTAGTTTTAAAAATAGTTGTAGAAAAGGATAAGCCTTCCATAAAAGTTTAAAATTTTTAATTTGGGTAAGGCAAATTTAATGGAATGGGACAAGAACTTTCAAATGTTGATTGGAGTAGACTGTTTACAGATAAAGGAACATCTGATAAATGGGAGGCATTCAACATTGTGATCATGAGAGTTCAGAGACATTATTTTCCTGCTTACGTGAAAGGTAAGGGTTGGTCGGTTTATGGAACATTCGATAATAAAGGTTTTGAGGCTGTAGTCAAGACTAAAAAGGAATCATATGTTATGTAGAGACAACTGGGTTCAATGACTGTTTTGAACAGTATGAAGAGTGTAGGGGCATTCTAAGAGGGCAATCAGGAAAACAAAAAGTGGATATGAGATAGCTTTGGAAGATAAGGTTAGGGATAATCCAAAGAGATTTTACAAGTACATTAACAGCAAGGGAGCAGCTATAGAGAGAGAGAGAGAATAGAACCACTTAAAGATCAAATAAGTCATTTTTGTGTTGAACTTCAGGGGATGGGAGAGATATTAAGTGAATATTTTGTGTCAGTTTTTGTGAAGAAAGAAATGGAGGCTAGAGAACACAGAGGAGTCAATATTGATGTTTTGAAAACAGTTCACCTTACAGAAAAGGACATGTTGGAGGTTTTAGAAAACATAAAGGTGGATAAATCTCTGGGAGCTGACCAAATGTATCCTAGGGCATTGTGGGAAGTTAAGGAGGAAATTGTAGGGCCCCCTTGCAGAAATATGTTTATCATTTATAACTACGGATGATGTGCTGGATGACTGGACAGTAGCTTATGTTGTGCCTTTGTTTACAAAGGGATGTAAGGAGAAGCCAAGGGACTATAGGCCTGTGAGTCTGACTCCAGTTGTGGTTGAGTTATTGGAGTTGATTCTGAAAGATAGGATTTATATGCATTCGACGAGGCAGGGAATGGTTAGGGATAGTCAGCATTGTTTTGTGTGAGAGAATTTGTGTCCCATAAACTTGAGTTTTTTGCGGAAGGAGCCAAGAAGATTGAGGGCAGAGCTGTAGATGTTGTTTACTTGGACTTTAGTAAAGTGGTCGATTAATTAGCAAAGTTGGTTCACAGGGTGAGCTTGACAACTGGTTACAAAATTGGCTTAATGGCAGGAAATGGAGAGTGGTTATGAAGGGTTGTTTTTTGGACTGGAGGCCTGTGACCACCGTTGTTCCACAGGGATCAGTATTGGTTCCCCTTTATTTGTCATTTATGTAAATGATTTAGATGACAATATAGGAGGTATGGTTAATAAGTTTGTGAATTTCATCAAAATTGCTAATACAGTGGACAGTGAAGAAGGTTATCTAAGATTACAATGAGATCTTAATTGATTGGGTCAATGAACTGAGGAGTGGCAGATGGATTTTAATTTGGATAAATGCGAGGTATTGCCTTTTGGCAAAACAAACAAGGGAATGACTTAAACAATTAAAAGTAGAGTCTGAGGTAGTGCCGTAGAACAGAGAGATCTAGGGGTTCAAGTACATAATTCTTCAAGATTTGTGTCACATGTACTCAGGGTAGTTAAGAAGGCATTTAGCACACTTGCCTTCATTGCTCAGACCTTTATGTACAGGAGGGACACATGTTGGTGCTATACAGGATGTTGGTGAGGCCCTTCTGGAGTACTGTGTCTATTTCTGGTTGCCCTGTTATAGCAAGGATATTATTAAGCCAGGGAGAGTTCAGAAGATTCTAGGTAATCCAAGATGGAGGATGGGAAAATTTCTGTCTGTAACAGTTGCTCCTTTTTTGAAGTATTTTAGGTGCTGGGGGTGACTTCCTCGAATTCCAGGAGCAGCAATTCCTGTTTATATATGCTGTTGCATTGTTTTGGAACTTTGGAGAAAATAAAAATAAAAAAAACAGCACTTTTAAAAGAGAGAGGAACAGAAAAAGGAAGCACATGGTGAGGTCAGTGCAGGAGAGAGAGAGATAGAAACCCACATTGACAACTGACACAGCAGTGAAGCTGCACAGTTACTGCCTTTGCTGTTTGAATTCATTTATTGCTGGACATCGGAGTGTGTCTGGGAAAATTAACAAACAGTGAAATTCACAACTAATCTTGGAGGAACCTATCTGGGAGAGGTCAAAGCACAGAAACAGATAAGTGAGTATTTTAAGTGTGGCCTTACAGTAAGTCTGCAGTATGAGTAGAATGGGTTCTTTCTTGATTATATGTTTTATTGAGCTATGTTTCTTGATTAAATTAAAAATATCTGTCGTAAGTATTAACTTAACCTGGAGAATTATTTTGTCGAGGAATAAGACAGTGTTATTTTCTGGGTCTGTAGGCTGAAAGAAGCAAAAGTGACCTTTAGTAGGGTGATATGCTCTTCTTGTCAGATGTGGGAATTTAGGGAGAGTTTGTGGGTTACTGAGGATTATATCTGCAATAAATGCCATTGGTTGCGAATCCTATCAGATCAAATGGATCGGTTGGAGGGACAGTTATAGAGTTAGAGAGATGTACAGCATGGAAACGGATCCATTGGGCCAACCCGTCTATGCTGACCAGATATCCCAATACAATCTAGTCCCACCTGCCAGCACCCGGCCCATATCCCTCCAAACCCTTCCTATTACTATACCCATCCAAATGCTCCTTATATATTGCAATTGTACCAGCCTCCACCACTTCCTCTGGCAGCTCACTTCATACCCGTACCACCCTCTGTGTGAAAAGGTTGTCCCTTAGGTCTCTTTTATATCTTTTCCCTCTCACCCTCAACCTATGACCTCTAGTTCAGGACTCCACGAACCCAGGGAAAAGACTTTGCCTATTTACCCTATCCATGCCCCTAATAATTTTGTAAACCTCTCTAAGGTCACCCCTCAGCCTCTGATGCTCCAGCGAAAACAGCCCCAGCCCTTTCAGACTCTCCCTATAGCTCATATCCTCCAACCCTGGCAACATGCTTGTAAATCTTTTCTAAACCCTTTCAAGTTTCACAACATCTTTCCAATAGGAAGGAGACCAGAGTTGCATGCAATATTCCAACAGTGGCCTAACCAATGTCCTGTAGAGCCACAACATGACCTCCCAACTCCTGTACTCAATACTCTGACCAATAAAAGAAAGAATACCAAATGCCTTCTTCACTATCCTACCTACCTGCGACTCCACTTTCAAGGAGCTATGAACCTGCACTCCAAGGTCTCTTTGTTCAGCAACACTCCCTAGGATCTTACCATTAAGTGTATAAGTGCTGCTAATATTTGCTTTCCCAAATGCATTTATCTGAATTAAATTAAATACAACAAGGAATTTACAAGAGCAAGGGGATGTGATGGATGGCAGTTACAGGAAGGGAGAAAAGTCACAGATACAGTCACGTAGATGGGTGAACTCTAGGAAAGGTACGAGAAGTAGGTAGGTAGTGCAGGAGTCTTCTGTGGCTATCCCCATTTCAAACAAATATGCTGTTTTGGAAAATGGAGGGGGGTGATGGATTCTCAGGTGAACGTAGCACGAACAAGCAAGTTTCTGGTATTGAGATTGGCTCTAATGCAATAAGGGGTACGTTGGGTTCCCAGAGATCCATTGTGTTAGGGGACTCTCCAGTCTGAGGTACAGACAGACGTTTCTGTGGCCAGTAGTGAAAAATAAGAATGGTGTTTTGCTTCCCTGGTGCCAGGATCAAGGATGTCTCAGAGAGGGTGTTGAATGTTCTCAAGGGGGAGAGGGGCCAGCAGAAGGTCAGTGTACGCATTGGAACAAATGACATAGGAAGGGAAAAGGTTGAAATTCTGAAGGGAGATTACAGAGAGTTAGGCAGGAATTTGAAAAATAGGTCCTTGAGAGCAGTAATATCTTTATTACTCCTGGTGCTACGAGCTAGTGAGGGCAGGAATAGGAGGATAGAGCAGATGAATGCATGGCTGGGGAGCTGGTGTATGGGAGAAGGATTCACATTTTTGGATCATTGGATGCTTTTTTGGGGTAGAAGTGACCTGTACAAAAAGGACGGATTGCACCTTAATTGATTGGGGACTAATATACAGGGGAACCTTGATTGCTCGAATGTGATGGGTGGGCACTATTTCGTTCGGATAATTGATTATTTAGTTCATCGATTCAATAACTTTCCTCTGGGGCTCAGAGTTTTTAACATCTGCTCCCCGTTCAGGAGACTGCAGCAGCACATCACATGAGGCCCCCCCCTCCCCCCACACCACCCCCCGCCCCCAACATCCTCCCACACTGCCCCCACCCCATGCAACACCCCTCGCCCCAACCCCTCTTATACCGCCCCACCTCCATGCAACACCCCCACCCTCAACACCATCCAACACACACCCCCCCCCGCCCCATCCAACACCATCCTGCCTCCAACTCGGTTCAAAACTGCCCCCCCCCACCCCAACATAATTCTATTAGATTTAAAATAGTGATGGAAAAGGATAGACTAGATCTAAAAGTTGAAGTTCTAAACTGGAGAAAGGCCAATTTTGAAAGTATTAGGCAAGAAATTTCAAAAGCTGATTGGGGGCAGATGTTTGCAGATAAAGGGACAGCTGGAAAATGGGAAGCCTTCAGAAATGAGATTATGAGAGTTCAGAGACAGTATATTCCTGCTAGGGTGAAAGGAAAGGCTGGTAGGCATAGGGAATGCTGGATGACTAAAGAAATTGAGGGTTTGGTTAAGAAAAAGGAGGAAACATATGTCAGGTATAGACAGAATAGATTGAGTGAATCCTGAAAATAGTATACAGGCAGTCAGAATATACTTAACAGGTAAATCAGGAGGGCAAAAAGGAGACATGAGATAGCTTTGGCAAAAAGAGTTAAGGAGAATCCAAAGGGTTTTTACAAATACATTAAGGACAAAAGGGTAACTAGGGAGAGAATAGGGCCCCTCAAGATCATCAAAGCGACTTTTGTGTGGAGCCACAGGAGATGGGGGCGATACTAAATGAGTACTTTGCATCAGTGTTTACTGTGGAAAAGGACATGGAAGATATAGGCTGTCGGGAAATAGATGGTGAAATCTTGAAAGATGCCCATATTACAGAGGAGGCAATGCTGGAGGGCTTGAAATGCATAAAAGTGGATAAATCCCCAGGACCTGACCAGATGTACCATTGAACTCTGTGGGAAGCTAGAGAAGTGATTACCTGGCCTCTTGCTGAGATATTTGTATCATCGATAGTCATAGGTGAGGTGCCAAAAAACTGGAGGTTGGCTAACGCGGTGCCACTGTTTAAGAAAGGTGGTAAGGACAGGCCAGAGAACTATTGACCAGTGAGCCTGACCTCAGTGGTAGTCAAGTTGTTGGAGGGAATCCTGAGGGAGCGGATGCACATGTATTTGGAAAGGCAAGGACTGATTAGGGGTAGTCAACATGGCTTTGTGTGTGGGAAATTATGTCTCACAAACTTGAGTTTTTTGAAGTAACAAAGAGGATTGATGAGGGCAGAGTGATAGATGTGATCCATATGGATTTCAGTAAGGCATTCAACAAGGTTCCCCATGGGACACTGATTAGCAAGGTTAGACTTCATGGAATACAGGGAGAACTAACCATTTTGATACAGAAGTAGCTCAAAGGTAGGTGGTGGAGGGTTGTTTTTCAGACTGGAGGCCTGTGACAAGTGAAGTGCAACAAAGATCGGTGTTAGGTTCACCACTTTTTCTTATTTATATAAATGATTTGGATGTGAGCATAAAAGGTATAGTTAGTAAGTTTGCTGATGACACCAAAGTTGGAGGTGTAGTGGACAGCGAAAAAGGTTACCTCGGATTACAACGGTATCTTGAACATTTGGGCCAATGGGCTGAGAAGTGGCAGATGGAGTTTAATTTAGATAAATGCGAGGTTTCCCATTTTGGGAAAGCAAATCTTAGCAGGATTTATACACTTAATGGTAAGGTGTTGCTGAACAAAGAGACCTTGGAGTGCAGGTTCAAAGCTCCTTGAAAGTGGAGTCGCAGGTAGATAGGATAGTGAAGAAGGCGTTTGGTATGCTTTCTTTTATTGGTCAGAGTACTGAGTACAGGGGTTGAGAGGTCATGTTGTGTCTGTATAGGACATTGGTTAGGCCACTGTTGGAATATTGCATGCAATTCTGGTCTCCTTCCTATCGGAAAGATGTTATGACACTTGAAAGGGTTCAGAAAAGATTTACAAGGATGTTGCCAGGGTTGGAGGATTTGAGCTATCGGGAGAGGTTGAACAGGCTGGGGCTGTTTTCCCTGGAGCATCAGAGGCTGAGGGGTGACCTTAGAGAGACTTATAAAATCATGAAGGGCATGGATAGGATAAATAGCAAGGTCATTTCCCTGGGATAGGGGAATCCACAACTAGAGGGCATAGGTTTACGGTGAGAGGGGAAATATATAAAAGAGACCTAAGGGGCAACCTTTTCATGCAGAGGGTGGTGTGTGTATGGATTGGGCTGCCAGAGGAAATGGTAGATGCTAGTACAATTGCAACATTTAAAAGGCATCTGGATGGGTATATGGATAGGAAGGGTTTGGAGGGATATGGGCCAGGTGCTGGCAGGTGGGACTGGATTGCATTGGGATATCTGGTCGGCATGGACAAGTTGGACCGAAGGGTCTGTTTCTGTGCTATACATCTCTGTGACTCTAAGAGTTTTACCAGGATGTTGCAGGGAATGGAAGGTTTGGGCTATAAGTAGAGGCTGGATAGGCTGGCACATTTCTCACAGGAGTTAGAAGGTTGAGTGGGTGACCTTATAAAAGTTTATAAAATCTTGATGAATACAGATTAGGTGAATAACAGGTGCTTTTTCCCTCGGGTGGGGGAGTTCAAAACTAGGGGACATATTTTTAAAAGGAAGATTTTAAAAAGAAATAAGGGACAACTTTTTTTACACAGAGACTGATTCATGTGTGGAATGAGTTTCCAAAGCAAGTGGTGAATGCAGGTACAGTTACAGCATTTTAAAAACCTTTGAGAGTATGGTGCTGGAAAAGCATCGCAGGTCAGGCAGCATCTGAGGAGCAGGAGAATCGATGTTTTGGGCATAAGCCCTTCACCTGGAATGAGTCTTGCGGGCTTGGGGGGCTGAAAGATAAATAGGAGGGGGCAGGGGTTGGGGGAAAGGTAGCTGAGAATGCGATAGGTAAATGAAGGTGGGACAGAAGGTGATATGTCGGAGAGAAGAGTGGAACGGATAGATGGGAAAGGTGATGGACAGGTCAAGTGGGTGAGTTGGAGGCTCGGGACTGGGATAATGTGGGAGAGGGGAAATGAGGAAACTGGTGAAATCCACATTGATCCCATGTGTTTGCAGGATCCCAAGGTGAAAGATGAGGTGTTCTTCTTCCAGGTGTCAGGTGGTAAGGGCTGGCGATGGAGGAGGCCCAAGACCTGCATGTACTTGCTGGAGTGGGAGGGGTAGTTCCATGGGGCCATGGGGCAGTGGGGTTGGTTGGTGCGGGTGTCCCAAAGATATTCTCTGAAACAATCTGCAAGTTGGCATCCAGTCTCCCCAATGTAGAGGAGACCACATCGGGAGCAACGGATACAGTAGATGACGTTGGTAACAACTTAACATTTCGAGGATCTGGTTTTCTTATTTTTTTGGTTGAGAAGAAGGTGTACTTGTACACAACAGTACAATATTGTGCCTAGACTTAGGAGATGATTTTAGTGTTTTTAAAGGAAAAACAAATAAATATCTGAAGATGTTTTGAAGGTCCTGTGTATTCAACTCTATGGCTCTATGCAAAGGGGAACACAAAACTGAAATAATTAATAATGGAACATAAAAAATAAGGTGTATCTTGATTGATTTGAACTGCCAGGGACTTGCTGGCAGCAACATGAGACTGAACAATTATACTGCCGGGCCTCATTCTTCTCAAGCATATTGAAACTATGCACAGACGAACACAAAGAAACTATATTGGGCAGAGAGAGAGAGAGAGAGAAAGAGAGAGAGAAGAAGAAAATGAATGGGTAAGAGGCTTTCTTTCTCTCTGTCTTTCCCTCTCCCCCATTTCTCTCAAACTCTCTCAAGTAAAACACCACCCAATGAAAGAGATTGAGAGACATCCCTACACTAAGAACTCAAGTATATCCACAAATTTCATAACAACTGAGGATACAAGACATCAATTAACCAGCCAAAGTCTCAGTTTGAACCACAAGGACTTTCAAATCTTTTTAAAAGCTTAAAAATCTCACAACACCAGGTTATAGTCCAACAGATTTATTTGGAAGCACTGCTTTTTAAAAATTGCTTTTCTTCTTATTCC
The DNA here is from genome assembly GCF_020745735.1 of Hemiscyllium ocellatum. NCBI lineage: Eukaryota > Metazoa > Chordata > Chondrichthyes > Orectolobiformes > Hemiscylliidae > Hemiscyllium > Hemiscyllium ocellatum. The sequence continues at coordinate 96,824,269 of NC_083411.1, read as the reverse complement.
TTTTTGTATGAGGCACTCTTTCTTTTAAATGTTACATCTGTGTCTGTGTGTGTGTGTGTGTGTTTCATTTTGAGTTTCATCATTTTTCTTGGTGTCACTAAGTAATAAAATTCCTTTCATGTAAGAAAATCTTCTCTCTGCCTCCTTCACTCTGATTTAGCAAAGTATATTTGAATTGAAGTGAGATATAGACGTGTGCAGGAAAAAAGTCAAAATATTTGTTGAGGGAATTAAAACAAGAGGAGCCCATCTATCTGTCCTCATCTGGACAGAGCATTCTCATAAAGGTGAGCCAGACTGTAGTCCTGGTCACTGGAGACTGAGAGCTGGAGAGTGAGATTGAGAAGGGTCACTTTGATGGGATTTTTTTGGGACCTTGATGGGAAATGTTCTTGTCATGTTGCCTCTAATGTTGGGACAGGCTGATGGAGATAGTAGATTGAATAATTCAATGTTTGGTCCAGCAGTCTTTGGTACCCATCATAGCGCAGGAGATTTGGGCATCTTGACTGTTCAATGCTCAAAGATTGACATAGTCCAGAAAATGCCAGTGTTTGAATGTGGATATAGCTTTGAGAAGTTGTGTATTCTCACTGGTAGAACAAGGTGGTTTTCTGGGTATTTCATTAAGAGGAGGACTTTAATGGAATTTACTAGTTTTACCCCTTTGTCAATCACACTGTTTAGAACATGCTTTCTACTTGAGTTTTGCATGAAAATATCTGAGATTCTGCCTGGGATTGATTGAAATCAGTATAGAATTGTCTTGTCTGTAGCCTCAATTGTTGGTGTATAAATGTTGATGACTGTGAAACACTGATTCTTCATTACTGAGTCACAACATATTCACTAACGGCGTATGATGCATGGTTTATTGTATGGGTCACTTAATTACTCTTTCAGAGGAAAGGGCTTTGGTCCTTCAGTTGAACTTTTCCTGCAGGTTCACTTCAAGGGGCAATGACAATACTGATGTGCTTGAGTTGACGAGCAGTGCTCAGATCTAAATTACCACATTACCTGGTCCACTCCTCATTCTAAATGACATTGGAGCACAAATTAAATATGATAATTTCCATTTCAGACAGCTCTATTGTGCAGCAAGAATATTTTTTAAAATCTGCTGCCAGTACTAAAAAGCTCATTTACAGAGCCTGACACAGAGTTGACATATTATATGTTATACCTAATACGCAGGGATGTTCTTTTATTCAAATCTCTCAGAAATTGCACAGGTAAGAACCACAACTTGTAAAATTGATCTTTTGACTTCTGAGCTCTCCCCAAACTTTAACCCTAATCCTTATGTTATTGGCATGAAGTAAACTTTACAAATATCATTTTCCATGACTATTTGCGCAGACTAAGGTGACAGCTTGTCAGAGCTGGTGAAAGAAATAATTTTTCACTTTTGTTACCCAGAATCAATATCCAAGGCTCCTAAAAAAATCATGAAGTAGTCCAATACCAGGGGTGCAGCTAATCCAAATGAGTAGGGGCTTTCACATATACTTTCAATATAGCTGAGCCTAGCCTCAGGAGAAAATCTATCAGTGTCAAATGTGCCATTTCCAATTCCACTTCCCCATAGCAACCGTAGCTGCAGTCATACTGTATAACATTTTCTATGTTGAAACAAATAATACCACATTATCGTCGGTTCTGTGTTGTAGCCTTGTTCTTCTATGTACTTTGAGTGCTCAATTCATGGTAGTTAAATGATTATATTTTGGGAGAAATCTAATTGCATCGACATGAGTTATATGCAAAATCAGATACCAGATGGGAATTGAGTTCATCTAATCCAACTCCACGCGTTACAATCTTATACTGTACTGCTAAGTTGATCACTATACATTTTGGATACTAAATAAATAAAGCAGATATTTATTAAAAATTGGACCCAGCTTATATAGAAATGCAAATTGGCAACCAGAAGACTTGTTTTGTTATTAACAATTTGGAGGTGCTGATGTTGGACTGGGGTGTACAAAGTTTAAAATCACACTATATCCTGGTGTTGTGTAATTTTTAACTTCGTTACTAACTACCATATTACAGGCATTTGTCCATTGAATGAACAGTCTGGGCCACTTCTCAGAGTATTTCAGTAACAAATCAATTCATATAATTAGTGTTAAGAGGATGAAAGTAAAAAAGGAAAACATTCAGGATCAATTGCACTCTATTAAAGCAAAATTGCTTCGGGAGATTAGAGGTTTATGTTTAAAATGCCCTCAAAGATTTGTTTCTAGCCCAGTTTGGCAGGTTGCAGTAGGACTGTAAGGGAAAAATTGACAATGTAAGAATCATGGGTCATTCATTTAGTTGATTTCACCCTAAATTAGAACAACTCCAGTTCTGAAGTCAATTGACGTTTTCTTCCCAGATTACTTACAGCTCAGTTACATTACAACATGGTAACACTGTTGGTTTAACTTAAAAAAATCCTTTATATATTTAAAGATTATGTGACCATCTGCATTTGTAGTTCTTGATATTTTACTGACAATATTCAATCTGCCTTGGTGATTACCATCCAGACTTGATTCATCCTTTGAAGTTTGGAGATTATTTCCAAAGACAAACCTCACCTATTTTCACAATGTGTGGAATAATTAGCTATTTGAGACATAAACCTATAAAATTAGAATTCACCTATAAAGAAAGCTTAGCATCATCCCTCCTTATATTTATACATATGGGCGACACGGTGGTTAGCACTGCTGCCTCACAGCGCCAGAGACCCGGGTTCAATTCCCGCCTCAGGCGACTGACTGTGTGGAGTTTGCACGTTCTCCCCGTGTCTGCGCGGGTTTCCTCCGGGTGCTCCGGTTTCCTCCCACAGTCCAAAGATGTGTGGGTCAGGTGAATTGGCCATGCTAAATTGCCCATAGTGTTAGGTAAGGGGTAAATATAGGGGTATGGGTGGGTTACGCTTCGGCGGGTCGGTGTGGACTTGTTGGGCCGAAGGGCCTGTTTCCACACTGTAATCTAATCTAATACAAGCTAGGAGTTAAAGTAAACTATTTGGTCACTTGAACTTGCTCCATTGTTCAATCAAGTCATGATGATCTTCTGTTGTTTTGAGTTCCACATTCCCATTTAATGCCAGGAATCTTTGAATTCTTTGACTAATAGGAATCTATTTACCTCTACCTTAAAAATATTCAGTACCCACTTCTCCCCTGCTGTCTGATGCAGAATACTAAAGTTGCACAGGTGAAAAGAAATCACCTTAACTCTGTCAAAAAGGACGAACTCTAATGTTAAAACAGTGTCCCCTAGTTCTGGACACACTCACAAGAGGAAAAACCATCTCATTAAAACTGTTCAGGAACCTATATACATTAATCAGATCATCCCTAACCCTCATAAATTCCAGTAAAAATAAACCCAGTCTGCCAAACATTCCTCAGAATATAGCCTACCAGGTTCCAGAACATTCCAAGTCTTACTCAAGCAAACCCCTTCAGAAACATTTCCAATACATTAATATCCTTAAATAGGAAGACAAAAACTGAACACAGTATTTTAGATGTGATCTCACCAATGCCCTTCACGGCTGAAGCATAATACCCTTACTTCGATTTCTCTTGTTATAACGGATAGTATTCCATTAGCCTTCTTAGTTACTTGCTATGTCTCTATATTAACTCTGTATAATTCACGCTCTGGAATAATCCTTGCACCTCGGAATTCTGCAGTCATTAAGGAATACTCTGATTTTTCATTCTTTCTGCTTCACATTTTCTCAACTTATATTCCATCTGTCAGATTTTTGTCCATTCATTCAACCTAGCCATATATATCTGCAACTCATCTAATATTCTCCATGTACTTTCCTACCTACTTCTGTATCATCTACAAATTTTGATTTTATTCCACTCATCTAAGTCATTGATATAAATGATAAAAAGTTGAGGCTATGGCACAGACACAAGGTTCCGTATGGTAGGTTAGTTAGTAAAGTTATATCACATGGGATTCAGGGAGAGTTTGCCAATTGGATATATATGGCTTAATAATAGGAGACAGAGGGTGGTGACCACAGTTATTTTTTGAATTGGAGGCCTGTGATCAGTGGTGTTCCACAGCGATCAGTGCTGTGTCCAATATAAATGATTTGGATGACAATTCAGGAGGCACGATATCAAAATTGGTGTTATAATGGGTGGTGAAAAAGGTTATCTAAGATTACAAAGGGATCTCGATCAATTGGGCCAATAGGCTGAGGTGTGGCAGATGGAGCTTTAATTGGATAAACATGAGGTATTGCTGTTTGGTAAGATGAAGAAGGGCAGGATGATTCATACTGTTATTGGTAGGGCCCTGGTTAGCATTGGCGAACAGAGGGACCCATGGTCTCAGGTATATCATTCTTTGAAAGCTGTATCACGGGTAGACAGGATGGTTAAAATGGCATTTGGCACTCTTGCCTTCATCGTTCAGACCATTGACTTTGGAGATGGGATGTCATGTTGTTCTTGTACACAACGTGGGTGAAGACACTTTTGCAATACTGTGTTTTGGTTGTCTGCTATAGGAAAGATATTATTAAATTGGAAAGGGTTCAGAAAAAAATTTCAAAAGGGTGTTGCTTGGACTGAAGGGTTTGAGTTATTGAGAGAGGGCTGAGACCTTTCTCGTTGGAGCTTAGGTGGTTTATAAAATCATGAATAATATGAATAGCAAAGGTCTTTCTCCTAGGGTAGGGCAGTTCAAAACAAGAAGGTGCTTTTTCAAGATGAGAGGAGACAGATTCAAAAGGGATTTGAGAGGCAGCTTTTTCACATAGATGGTGGTTCATATTTGGAATGAACTGCCACAGGAAGTGGTAGATGCAGATACAGTTACAGCATTTAAAGTACATTTGGACAGTTACATGAATAGGAATGGTTTAAAAGGATATGGGCCACATGCAGGCAAATGGGACTGGTTTAGTTTAGGAAAGTTGGCATGGACAAGTTGGACCAAAGGGTTTGTTTCCATGCTGTATGATTCTAAGGCTCTATGACCTGTGTGACCCCGTTCATCACATCCTGTCAATTGAAAAGAAACCCATTCATATACATTTTCTATTTTCTGCTAGCAGCTAATCTTCTATCCATAGGTTCATGTGGCTCTTAAATAATGAGCTCCTACTTTGTGAAATATGTGAGGCATCTTGTCAGATGTTTTCTGGAAATCTGTACAGTGCATTAATGTATTCCATTTTATCCACTGTATGTATCAATCCTTCACAGAACTCCAGTAAATTGGCAGATGTCAAATTAACTGGCCTATTGATTCCTGTTTCCTGCCTCCCTTTCTTTCTGAATAGAAGGCTTATATTTGATACTTTCTAGTATGATGGAATCTTTCTACAATATAGTAAATTTTTGGGAATTATATCTAATCCATCTACCATCTCATTATCCACTTTTTTAAGATGATGAAGTCAATCAGGACTGAGGGACTTGTCAACCTGCAGTTCCATTGGTTTGTTTAGTACTGCTCCTTCCATGCTCATAATTTCCTGTCTTTTTTTTCATCTCCTTATTTATCACTCATACTGAGATATTTTTATATCTTTTACAATGAGACTTAAAGCAATACATCTTTATTAATTAAGAAAAGCTTCAGGAATTAATCTTGCTTTGTCAAGCATCAGTTTTGGATTACCAATATTGTACATTGAAACATGAGTATTGATCTAAACTACATGCATAAGAAACATTATAAACAATACAGCATACAAAATAAAAAAAAAGTATACCTCCTGTATTGTAATTATTTTATAACTTACTAAAGAAGATATATTTTACCTTGGGCATCAACTTTACTTTGTAGGCGATACACAATGTTGTAACGATTTAATCATTTAATGTGAGCTGAGATCTTAGCGACCAACAGATTTGTATGCAATACCATCTTTTTAAAAAACTATAGTAACATGAAGTCAGCTAAAATACAACTTTTAAAAATCTTTTCACTTTCCTTAATTGTATTTTCTGAGAAATCCCTGCCTGATGAATGATTTGAAGCCTTTTGTTCATCAATATTATTTGAAGTTGCTTCTTCAGTGATAAGTAAGATGTTCTCTGAAGCAAACACATAAGTGGTTTCATCTGAGTGACCTGGCTGTTTTTTAAAAATTCGCTCATGGAGTGATGGCATCACTGGCTATGTCAGTGGATATTTATTACCCATCCCTAATTGTCCAGAGGGCAGGAGCGAGCCAACCACATAGCTGTCGGTCTGGAGTCATTAGTGGGCCAGTTAGGCATAGATATTAGTGAACCAGATGGGTTTGTCCTGACAATCGCCAATGGTTTTGTGCTCATCATTACACTTTTGATCTCAGATTTTTTTTGATTGAATTCAAATTTGACCATCTGCCATTTAACCCCAATCCCCAGAACACTACCTGGGTCTCTATTTTAACAGTCCAGCAATAATACCATTAGGCTGTCACTTCTCCTTGTTATACATATGGAATTGTCAGAGTCACACTTTATAGTTTTATAAAGTCAATAATGTTGACAATGCCAGAACAGTAACATGTGAATTTGAAATTACCGTTGTTGATGAAAATGAGAAGTGTTTAATCCAATCACAAGACATTCCTTTGTTCATTATTGTAACAAACATTTTTAGCTTGTCTATTTTAATCAGATTGAATGCTGTTAAAGGACCTGCAAGAGGATTGTCATATGTTGAGTGCTTGTCTGTTATTATTGATAACAGTGACTTTGACATTTGTGTTGCAGACTTCAAAATGAAAGCATTAGAATTGTGCAATTGTTTGAGCATCAATATTATCAATATATTGAGGTGATTAAAACAAAGAGAACTTCACTTTCTATCTACTGTGTATCAGACCCATCAGTTCAACCCATCCATGCTGACCGGATATCTGAACCTAATCTAGTCCCATCTGCCAGCACTGGCCCACATCCCTCCAAGCCCCTCCTATTCATATAGCTATCCAGATGTTTCGAGCATAAGCTCTTCATCAGGAATGAGGGGGTGGCCCACGGGGGCTGAGAGATAAATGGGAGGGGGGGGTGGGTTGGGGGAAAGGTTGCTGACAATGAAATAGTTAGATGAAGTTGGAGGTGAAGGTGATAGGTTGGAGAAGAGGGTGCAGTGGATAGGTGGGAAGGAAGAGGGACAGGTAGGACAAGTCATGAGGGTGATGCCAAGTTGGAAAGCTGGATCTGAGATAAGGTATGGGAGGGGAAATGAGGAAAGTGGTGAAATCCCAAGGCAGAAGATGAGGTGTTCTTCCTCCAGGCATCAGGCGTTTAGGGTGTTGCGATGGAGGAGGCCCAGGACCTGCATGTCCTTGGAGGAGTGGGAGGGGGGAGTTGATGTGTTTGGCCACGAAGCGGTGGGGTTGTTTTGTGCATGTGTCTCAGAGATGTTCTCTGAAGCATTCTGCAAGTAGGCATCCTGTGTCCCCAATGTAGAGGAGACTACGTCAGGAACAATGAATACAGTAGATGACATGCCAGGGTTGGAGGATTTGAGCTATAGGGAAGAGGTTGAATAGTCTAGGGCTGTTTTCCCTGGAGCGTCGGAGACTGAGAGGTGACCTTATAGAGATTTATAAAATCATGAGGGGCATGGATAGGGTAAATAGACAAAGTCTTTTCCCTGGGGTGGGGGAATCCAGAACTAGAGGGCATAGGTTTAGGGTGAGAGGAAAAAGATATAAAAGTGGCTTAAGGGGTAACTTTTTCATGCAGAGGATGGTGGGTGTATAGAATGGGCGGCCAGAGGAAGTGGTGGAGGCTAGTACAATCGCAACATTTAAAAGGCATCTAGATGGGTTTATGAATCGGAGGGGTTTGGAGGGATGTGGGTCGTTGCTGGCAGGTGGGACTAGATTAGGTTGATATATCTGGTGGGCATGGACGAGTTGAACTGAAGGGTCTGTTTCAATGCTGTGTGTCTCTATGACTCTATGTGTGGGAGAGTGCATATAAATCACTGACAGATGTGACAGGCTCCTTTGGGGCTTTGAACGGAGGTAAAGGGGGAGGTGTGACACAGGTTTTGCAATTTTGCGGTGGCAGGGGAAGGTGCCGGGAGGGCAGAGTGGGTTGGTACGGTGTATGGACCTAACAAGGGAGTTCCTACTTGCAGAATACTTCAGGGAACATCTCTAGGACACGCACAAAACAACCCAACTGCCAAACACTTTAATACACCCTCCCACTACGCCAAGGACATGCAGGTCCTGGGTCTTCTCCACCACCAAATATCTGGAGGAAGAACATCTCAACTTCTGCCTTGGGACTCTCCAACCACATGGCATCCATGTGGATTTCACAAGTTTCCTCATTTCCCCTCCCTCCACTTTATCCCAGATCCAACCTTCCAACTCAGCACCACCATCTTGACCTGTCCTACCTGTCTATCTTCCTTCCCACCTATCCGCTCCACTCTCCTCTCTGACCTATCACCTTCACCCCCAACTTCATCTACCTATCACATTCTCAGCTACTTTCCCTCCAACCCTACCCCCCTCCCATTTATCTCTCAGCCCCCTTGGGCCACCCCTTCATTCCTGATGAAGAGCTGATGCTCAAAACATCGATTCTTCTGCTCCTCAGATGCTGCCTGATCGGCTGTGCTTTTTCAGCATTATACTCTTCCGCTTTGATCTCCAGCAGCTGCAGTGCTCACTTTCTCTGACGTACCAAGGTAAGTTAATTGAAAACTTGCTCTGGCATACTGATTCCTAATTTGCAGAGCTGCAAGGAAAATATGTGTATAATAGTGTGTCTCTGCAGAAGGAAGAGTCTAGTTAATGCTGTGTGGTGTAAAATCAAACCTACTTTTGGAATGTTTCACTTGGTGGAAGCCAATTGTAAGTAACAAGAGTAAAATTAACAATTTTCTCACCTACCACCCCACCAACCTGCGCATACAACGTATTATCCGCCGCCATTTCCGCCACCTCCAAACGGACCCCACCACCAAGGATATATTTCCCTCCCCTCCCCTATCAGCGTTCCGCAAGGACCACTCCCTTCGTGACTCCCTTGTCAGATCCACACCCCCCACCAACCCAACCTCCACCCCCGGCACCTTCCCCTGCAACCGCAGGAAATGTAAAACTTGCGCCCACACCTCCACACTCACTTCCCTCCAAGGCCCCAAGGGATCCTTCCATATCCGCCACAAGTTCACCTGTACCTCCACACACATCATCTATTGCATCCGCTGCACCCGATGTGGCCTCCTCTATATTGGTGAGACAGGCCGCTTACTTGCGGAACGCTTCAGAGAACACCTCTGGGCCGCCCGAACCAACCAACCCAATCACCCCGTGGCTCAACACTTTAACTCCCCCTCCCACTCCACCGAGGACATGCAGGTCCTTGGACTCCTCCACCGGCAGAACACAACTACACGACGGCTGGAGGAGGAGCGCCTCATCTTCCGCCTGGGAACCCTCCAACCACAAGGTATGAATTCAGATTTCTCCAGCTTCCTCATTTCCCCTCCCCCCACCTTGTCTCAGTCGGTTCCCTCAACTCAGCACCGCCCTCCTAACCTGCAATCCTCTTCCTGACCTCTCCGCCCCCACCCCACTCCGGCCTATCACCCTCACCTTGACCTCCTTCCACCTATCCCACCTCCATCGCCCCTCCCCCTAGTCCCTCCTCCCTACCTTTTATCTCAGCCGGCTTGGCTCTCTCTCTCTTATTCCTGATGAAGGGCTTATGCTCGAAACGTCGAATTCTCTATTCCTGAGATGCTGCCTAACCTGCTGTGCTTTGACCAGCAACACTTTTGCAGCTAAAATTAACAATTGAAAACAAATCCATTAGAAAGGAACCAGTCTTGTTAACTGAAGCCATTATGAAGGCGGAGGTATTACTTGGTATCCATAGGACTCTGATATACTTTGGAATTACTTTCCCTGGCATCCACTAACACACCATGGCAGAAATATGGTTAAACAAATCAATGTAAAATATTATGCATGTGAAAATATTTTCAGAGCTCATATAAAGTACAATGCCTTAGTTCCTCATCAGCGGTGTAAGAAATGAATTTGTAATTGGTAGTCTTTTGTCATGACCAATTGCATTACATTGAACTTATCTCTCCATCCATGCTTTTGAACAGTGAAGGATCATTCAGTGAAATTAATGCATTTCTGTTGAAGATATCACTTCTTGAAATAAATATGTTCATAATTAAATATGAATGGATATTTCATATGAGAGAATATGTTTGTAGGTTGTATTGGAATGATTTACAGTGCCTTGAAACAGGTTTGGGAATATGTATATCCAGTATTTGAGGGAACATCAATAACTTTATTAAATGCAACTCTAAATTGTACTTTATATAATTTGTTTAAGCCTGTTCTAATTCTTCAAATAAGAGTTTGCACTTTGGTATAAAAGCTTTCTGTGCCATAAATATGGGTGACACAGTAGATTCAAATTCAGCTCAGTACTGGAATACACAGCCATTTATCTGAACTGGTTGTACAGATCCTAAAGTGGATGAATTTTCTTCAATCTCAACATGTTGATGTTGGACATAAGATTAGAAACACAAAATTATCCATTATTCAATGATGTTCTATCATTGATTGGTGCCTGTGTTTGATTTAAAGACTTACAGCCACAGAGGCTGCCTTTCATTGCCCTGGAGACTGTAGCTCTTTCTCTCATGTTTGCTCTTCTTACCCCCTCTCCAAATATTCTTTCCTTTCCATTTTACCTGAGGATTTTGTCTTCTAATTGCAGAGAGTTTGAAGTGCATTGAAAATCCCCTAGAACTTCTCAAAGACCACGCTTTATGCATGAGGCTAAATCAGAAGGGGGAGTTTTTACTGGGTCTGTGTTCCAGGTTGCTTCAGTGTACTGAATACTGGAAACTTTAAGGGCAAAGTCAAATCTGAAAAACAGACTGCCTGATTGTTTTCTTTATTAATTTCAAAGCTATTGTATCCTTCCAGCTGAGATCAGCTAATTCAGCAAAAGATCAAAAATCAAACATGGTACAAACCTCGATGTAAGATCAGTTTTTTTTCCAAATCTTTATGCTTTCATGGAATGTCGGCTTCACTGGCAAGGCCAGCATAAGTTGCCCAACCCCATTCCCCTGAACTAAATGATTTTCTGGGTCATTTCAGAGGACAATTAGGAACCAACTATATTGCTGTAGGGCTAGACTCACATGTAGGCCAGATCAGATAAGGATGGCAGAGCTCCTTTCCTAAACAGTAGGAATGAAATGGATGAGGTTTTTACAACAAAAGACAGCCACCATGGTTATGATTACTGCCACTTGCTTTCAATCTCAGATTGTTATTAATTGCATTTAAATACCACTAGCAGCCTTGATTTGAACCTGTGTCCTGGGCATTTGTGTGGACCTCTAGAATATTGATTCAATGAAATTACCATGACACCACCATCCCCTCAAGTGAAATAAAATCACTGAACACTGGGTGCTTCAACCTGTTTGAAAGTGGCCTCTTTGCTTTGAAGAACAACTTTGCTTAGGCTCTTGGTTAAGATTTAGTTATTGAGTTTGAGAATGTTATTTTAAAATGTTTTCAGTGAGATGTCACATTACATGTAATTTAACATTTTCAACATTTACTTTACATAATACCAGAAAATTTGGAAAACTTTACAATGCAAATGATTTAAAAGGATAAATAATGAGGTTAACTATATCCTGAAATAGATGAAGATGATAGCAATTTTTGAGAAGATTTGTAGCTCAGGTTGATGATAAGTATGTAAGTTAGCTTGCTGAACTTGAAGGTTTGTTTTCAGATGTTTCATCGCCATACTAGATAACATCATCAGTGAGAATCTCCAGTGAAGTGCTGGTGGTATGTTCCACCTCTCTATTTATAGGTCTTGGTTTCTTAAGGTGGGTGACACCATTTCCAGTTCTGTTTTTGAAGAGAAGGTAGATAGGATCTAAATCGATGTCATTATTGATGCAGTTCTGGTTAAAATGCCATGCCTCTAAGAATTGTCGTGCATGTCTTTGTTTCATCTGTCCTAGGATGTGCGTGTTGTCAGAGTTAAAGTGGTGTCCTTCCTTGTCTGTATGTATAGAAACTAGTGACAGTGGGTCATGTCTTTTGGTGGCTAGTTGGTGTTTGTGTATCCTGTTGGAAAGTTTTCTGCTTGTTTGTCAGATGTAGTGTTTTTTTACAGTTCTTGCATGATTTTCATGTTAATAGTTTGACATGTATTCTATTGTATTAGATCTCTGTCTTCATCATGACACTCGTTTTACCTTGACCTTAGATTCATGTGCAACATATCTTCCTTCCACCCAAACCTGAACTCTCATACTCTCCCAATCCAATATACATTTCTCTGCAATTTGAGAAACTATTTTTAGAATACTTTATGAGGAATAAACAGTAATGGGCGGCATGGTGGCACAGTGGTTAGCACTGCTGCCTCACAGCACCAGAGATCCAGGTTCAATTCCCGCCTCAGGTGAATCTCTGTGTGGAGTTTGCACATTCTCCCTGTGTCTGTGTGGGTTTCCTCTGGGTGCTCCGGTTTCCTCCCACAATGTGCAGGTTAGGTGAATTGGCCATGCTAAATTGCCTGTAGTGTTAGGTGAAGTGGTAAATGTAAGGGAATGGGTCTGGGTGGGTTACGCTTCGGCAGGTCGGTGTGGACTTGTTGGGCCGAAGGGCCTGTTTCCACACTGTAAGTAATCTAAATCTAAAATGTAAGTAAAATGTTTTTTACACCAGTTGAGAATGCCTGTACACAAACAGGCAACAAAGAGCTACAAACACTTGGAATATTCTCATACATAACTGGGTGCATAATTGTGTATAAACTGACAAAAAAGATTATGGTGACAGTCCAAAAATCCAATAAAATAGACTGCTAAAAATTAGAAAGCTACAACTAAGTGGTCAGTTTATTCCTGCATCAGGATACAAGTTAGCCAGGAAAGACCTAAAGAAAGAATTAGGAAGAGCCAGGAGGGGACATGAGAAGTTGTTGGTGGATAGGATTAAGGAAACTATAAGGCTTTCTATAGGTATGTCAGGAAGAAAAGAATGACTTGAGTAAAATTAGGTCCAATCTAACATAATAGTAGTGGTTAGTTGTGCGTGGAATCAGAGGAGATGGGGAAGTGCTAAATGAATATTTTTCATCAGTATTCACACTAGAAAAAGACAATGTTGTCAAGGAGACTACTGAGAATCAGGCTACTAGACTAGTTGGGATTCAGTTTCACAAGGAGAAAGTATTAGAAATTCTGGAAAGTGTAAAAATAGCTAAGTCCCCTGGGCCGCTTGGGATTTATCTTAGGATTCTCTGGGAAGCCAAGGAGGAGATTGCAAAGCCTTTGGCTTTGATCTTTATGTTGACATTGTCTATAGGAATAGTGCTGGAAGACTGGAGGATAGCAAATGTTGTTGCCTTGTTCAAGAAGGAGAGTAGAGACAACCCTTGTAATTATAGAGCAGTCAGCTTTACTTCAGTTGTGGGTAAAGTGTTGGAAAAGTTTATAAAAGATAGGATTTATAATAATCTAGAAAGGAATAAGTTGGTTAGAGATAGTCAACATGATTTTGTGAAGGGTAGGTCTTCACAAACCTTATTGAGTTCTTTGAGGAGGTGAATAAACATGTAGTAGGTTACAGAGGGACATAAGCTGCAGAGCTGGGCCGAGGGGTGACAAATAGAGTTCAATGCAGAAAAGTCTGAGGTGCTTCACTTTGGAAGGAGGAACAGGAATGGTAAGGTTCTTGGTAGTGTAAATGAGCAGAGGTCTATGTACATAGATCCTTGAAAGTTGCCACCAAGTTTGATAGGGTTGTTAAGAAAGCTTATGATGTGTTAGCCTTTATTAGTAGAGGGATTGAGTTCTGGAACCATGAGGTCATGCTTCAGCTGTACAAAACTCTGGTGCGGCTGCACTTGGAGTATTGCGTAAATTCTAGTCACCACATTATAGGAAGGATGTGGAAGCTGTGGAAAGAGTTCAAATGATTTACTAGGATGTTGCTGGGTATGGAAAGTAGGTCTTACGAGGAATGGCTGAGGGACTTGAGACTGTTTTCATTAGAGAGAAGGTTAAGAGGTGACTTAATTGAGGCATATAAGATAATCAGAGGATTAGATAGGATGGACAGGGAGAGCCTTTTTCCTTGGATGGTGATGGCTAATATGAGGGGGCATAACTTCAAATTGAGGGGCAATAGACACAGGAGAAATATGAGAGGTAGTTTCTTTTCTCACAGAGTTGTAGAGGCATGGAATGCATTGCCTGCAACAGTAGTAGACCTGCCAACTTTAAGGGGATTTAAATGGTTATTGGATAGACATCTAGTAATAGTATAGGTTAGATAGGGTTCAGATTGGTTTCACAGGTTGATGCAACATCAAGGGCTGAAGGGTCTGTACTGCACTGTAATGTTCTATGTTCTATGTCTGGCAGCACTGAATGTCAGTGGAGATAGCTTGAATCTTACTTGCAACACATGAGGTCTGCAACAATGTGACATGGCCATGAAATAACTTCACAGAAGCTAGTATCCCATCACGAAGTCACTCTTTGATTACAAATGCATAGTACTTGACACTGATCCAGCTTCCTCAGAGCAGAACGCCTAACGCTCCTGTTTATATGTGTCAGCCAGGACCCCCTAATCGGACCAGATCAGCACCCCCAATCAGGGAACTCATATTTTATGAGGCCCACCTGACTGACCTCATTACAATCACTACACCCTAGTTAATCTTTGGAAATGATTTGTTAAACAAGATTTTGAACTTACAGAACTTACTGGACTGAAAGGTTGTAAATGGAATATTGTCATTTTAGCTTCTCAGAAATCATCATTGAAAAGTAAACATTTTGGAAATCATGGTTTTCTAATTATGTTGCAAACTCACAGGATAACCACCTTGTTTCAACTCAGTATTGAACTGACAGTAATATGGATGCCTGCACTGAATACCTTGTGATAAAGACCACACAACAATGACAGGTCAGAAGGTATATTTATGCATTGTTGATGTCTATCCCCCTCTTTGTATTAAATAACTTGTCATATCATCATATACAGTGTGAGTCACTCAAATTATATACAATGTAAACAAGTTTTTCTTAAGCATTATCAGTTCATTATTCTCATCAGGCATTGCACACATAGTTCTTAATTCATGCTGATCTCTAACAGGATACACCGGCAAGTTGTTGTTAACTGTTCATCTGAATGATATTCCTTCTCTTGAGAATGTCACTTCTACTGTGCTCAGTCAAGGCTGATAAATGGTCTATACAGGTCCCAAATTGACACTTGCAATGATTCTTGTTGAGAGCACAGAAAGTTTAAATCTTGACTGTCTCTTCAATGCTCACCTCTGACAATAATTTAGTAGTTTTGTCAAAATTGCATTTTCCTTTCTTTTGTTTCTCATTCTTTTGTAACTCATTCTTTTTGCAACTTTGGACTGCAATATATTTGTTGCTATTGGATGAGATTTAACATTAGTCTTTGTAGTATACTATTTTCCATACCTTAAGCAGGTGTATTTTTCCATTCAAGGATGAGCTTGTATTCAATTGTGCTTAGTTTTCTTGATTTGCTAATGATTCCTTTGATGATTGTCACTGCTGACTCAGCCATTCCATTTGAATGGGTATAGAGTCAGGAAATGTACAGCATGGAAACAGACCCTTCAGTCCAACCTGTCCATGCCGACCAGATATCCCAACCCAATCTAGTCTCACCTGCCAGCTCCTGGTCCATATCCCTCCGGACCCTTCCTATTCACATACCCATCCAAATTTCTTTTAAATGTTGCAATTGTACCAACTTCCACCACTTCCTCTGGCAACTCATTTCATACACGTACCACCTTCTGTGGTCTTTTTTATATCTTTCATCTCTCACCCTAAACCTATGCTCTCAAGTTCTGGATTCCCCGACCCCAGGAAAAAGACTTTGTCTATTTATTCTATCCATGCCCCTCATAATTTTGTAAACTCTATAAGGTCACCCCTCAGCCTCTGACACTTCAGGGAAAACAGCCCCAGCCTCTCCTTATAGCTCAAATCCTCCAACCCTGGCAGCGTCCTTGTAAATATTTTCTGAACCCTTTCAAATTTCACAACATTGTTCTGATAGGAAGAAGACCAGAATTGCATGCAATATTCTAACAGCGGCCTAACCAATGATGTCTACAGCCTCAATATGACTTCCCAACTCCTGTACTCAATACTCTGACCAATAAAGGAAAGCATACCAAACGCCTTCTTCACTATCCTATCTATCTGCGACTCCACTTTCAATGAGCTATGAACCTGCAATCCAAGGTCTCTTTGTTCAACAACACTCCCTAGGACCTTATTATTAAGTGTATAAGTCCTGCTAAGATTTGCTTTCCCAAAATGCAGCACCTCACGTTTGTCTAAATAAACCTCCATCTGCCATTCCTCAGCCCATTGATTAATCTGATCAACATCCTGTTGAAATCTGATGTAACCTTCTTTGCTGTCCACCACACCTCCAATTTTGGTGTGATCTGCAAACTTACTAACCACACCTCTTATGCTCACATCCAAATCATTTGTATAAATGACAAAATGTAGAGGACCCAGCACTGATCCTTGTGGCAGTCCACTGGTCACAGGCTTCCAGTCTGAAAAACAACCTGCCACCACCACCCTCTGTCTTCTACCTTTGAGTTAGTTCTGTATCCAAATGGCTGGTTCTCCCTGTATTCCATGAGATCTAACCTTGTTAACCAGTCTCCCATGGGGAACCTTCGAATGCCTTACTGAAGTCCATATAGATCACATCTACCACTCTGCCCATATCAATCCTCTTTGTTACTTCTTCAAAAAAATCAATTAAGTTTGTGAGACAAGATTTTCCATGCACAAAGCCATGTTGACTATCCCTTATCAGTCCTTTCCTTTCCAAATACATGTACATCCTGTCCCTCAGGATTCCCTCCAACAACTTGCCCACTACCAACGTCTGGCTCACTGGTTTATAGTACCCTGGCTTACCCTTACCACCCTTCTTAAACAGTGACACCATGTTAGCCAACCTCCAGTCCTCCGGCATCTCACCTGTGACTATTGATGATACAAATATCTCAGCAAGAGGCCCAGCAATCACTTCTCTACCTTTCCACAGAGTTCTAGGGTACATCTGATCGGGTCCTGGGGATTTATCCACCTTTACTTGTTTCAAGACATCCAGCACTTCCTCCTCTGTAATATGGACATTTTCTAAGGTGCCACCATCTATTTCCCTACATTCTATATCTTCCATGTCCTTTTCCACGATAAACTCTGATGCAAAATATTCATTTAGTATCTCCCTCATTTTCTGCAGCTCCACACAAAGGCCACCTTGCTGATCTTTGAGGGGCCCTATTCTCTCCTTAGTTATCTTTTTGTCCTTAATTTGTTTGTAAAAACTCTTTGGATTATCCTTAATTCTATTTGCCAAAGTTATCTCATGTCCCCTTTTTGCCCTCCTGACTTCCCTCTTAAGTATACTCTTAAGTTCACTCGATCTATCCTGTCCATACCTGACATATGCTTTCTTCTTTTTCTTAACCAAACCCTCAATATCTTTATTCATCCAGCATTCCCTGTACCTACCAGCCTTCCCTTTCATCCTGACAGGAATATACTTTCTTTGGATTCTTGTTATCTCATTTCCATTTTCCAGCCGTCCCTTTACCTGTGAACATCTGCCCCCAATCAGCTTTCGAAAGTTCTTGCCTAATACTGTCAAAATTGGCCTTTCTCCAATTTAGAACTTCAACTTTTAGATCTGGTCTATCCTTTTCCATCATTATTTTAAATCTAATAGAATTATAATCACTGGCCCTAAAGGGCTCCCCCACTGACACCTCAGTCACCTGCCCTGTCTTATTTCCCAAGAGTAGGTCAAGTTTTGCACCTTCTCTAGTAGGAACATCCACATACTAAATCAGAAAATCATCTTATACACACTTATCAAATTCCTTTCCATCTAAAGCCTTAACACTATGGCAGTCCCAGTCTATGTTTGGAAAGTTAAAATCTCCTACCATAACCACCCTATTATTCTTACAGATAACTGAGATCTCCTTACAAGTTTGTTTCTCAATTTCCCTCTGACTATTAGTGGGTATATAATACAATCCCAATAAAGTTATCATCCCTATCTTATTTCGCAGTTCCAACCAAATAACTTTCCTAGATGTATTTCTGTGAATATTCTCCCACAGCACAGCTGTAATGCTATCCCTTATCAAAAATGCCACTCCCCCTCCTCTCTTGCCTCCCTTTCTATCCTTCCTGTAGCACTTGTATCCTGAAACATTAAACTGCCAGTTCTGCCCATCCCTGAGCCATATTTCTGTAATTGCTATGATATCCCAGTTCCATGTTCCTAACCATGCCCTGAGTTCGTCTGCCTTCCCTGTTACACCCCTTGCATTGAAATAAATGCAGTTTAATTTATTAGTCCTACCTCGTGCCTGTCTGCCCTGACTGTTTGAATCGCTTCTGTTTTCAACTGTACCAATCTCTGAGTGATCTCTTCCCTTGCTATCCCACCTCCCCACCTCTTTCCACCCCCCCCTCCCCCCCCCACACACACACACATTTAAATCCTCCTGAGCAACTCTAGCAAATCTCTCTGCTGGTATATAATTCTCCTTCAAATTTACATGCAATCTGTCGTTCTTGTATAGGTCACTTCTACCCCAGAAGAGATTCCAATGCTCCTAAAATGTGAATCCTTTCCCCATTCACCAGCTCCTCAGCCATGCATTCATCTGCTCTATCCTCCTATTCCTGCCCTCACCAGCTCGTAGCACCAGGTGTAATCCAGATATTACTACTCTCGAGGACCTCCTTCTTAAATTCCTGCTTAACTCTCTGTAATCTCCCTTCAGAATCTCAATCTTTTCCCTTCCTATGTCGTTGGTTCCAATGTGGACAATGACCTCCTGCTGATTCGGCTTGCCCTTGTGAACATTCTGCACCCTCTCTGAGACATCTTTGATCCTAGCATCAGGGAATCAACACACCATTCTGATTTTTTGCTGCTGGCCTCAGAAACGTCTGTCTGTACCTCAGACTAGAGCGTCCCCTAACACAATTAATCTCTTGGAACCTGACAAACCTTCTGTTGCATTAGAGCCAGTCTCAGTACCAGAAACTTAGCTGTTCATGCTAAGTTTGCCTGTGAATCGATCACACCCTACATTTTCCAGAACAGTATACCTGTTTGAAATGGTGATAGCCTCAGAAGATTCCTGAACTGGCTGCCTACCTCTCTTACCTTTCCTGGAGTTAAACTATGTAACTGTATTTGCGACATTTCCTCCTTCCTATAATGCCATCCATCACATACTGTTGCTGTTGCAAATTCCTCATTGCCTCTAACTGTCTCTCCAACTGATCTATTCGTTTCAAAAGGATTCACAACCAACAGCATTTATGGCAGATATAATCTGCAGTAACCCTTAAACTCTCTTTAAACTCCCACATCTGACAAGAAGCACATATCACTGCAAAGGCCATTTTTGCTCCTTCCCAATCTACGAACTCAGAAAATAACACAGTCTTATTCCTCTACAAAACACAGCCCCAAGTTAAATTAATAGTTATGGCTTATACGTTAAGTTTAATCAAGAGACATATCTCAAAAAACATATAATCTAGAAAGAACCCCATAATTCAAAACAATTCGCTTCTCTGTTTCTGTGCTGTGAACTTTTCCCAAACAGTTTCTCCAAGATTACTTGTGAATTTCACTGTTTGGAATACATCTGGGAAAATTAACAATGTCCAGCGATATGTGAATTCAAACAGCAAAGGCAGTAACTGTGCAGGTTCACTGCTGTGTCAGTTTATTTCTCTCTCTCTCTCCTGCACTGACGTTACCGTGTGCTCCCTTTGTCTGTTCTTCTCCCTTTTAAAACTGCTGTTGCTTTGACTTTTTTTCTTCCAAAGTTCCAAAACAATGCAACAGCATATAAAACAGTAATTGCTGCTCTTGGAATTCGAGGAAATCACCTCCAGCACCTAAAATACCTCAAGAAAGGAGCAGCAGTTACTGCCAGAAATTTTTCTCATCTTCCATCTTAGATTACCCAGAATCCTTGTGGAGATGATGTATGGTGTTTAATTTGCCAATTTATGAGGCAGCTGAATTCGTCACTCAGAAACTGAGGCCCATTGTTGTTAATCATAATGTCTGAAATGCTACAGTGACCAAGACGTGCATACAGACTTTCTGCAATGTCACCAGTAAATGTTAACATCAGCTGGTCTACCTTCCAGAAGTCAGAACAGTAGCCTACATTGACAAGCTAATATGTTCCTGCAAGAGTGAAGAGGCCTTCTTCCACCTTCATCCATGTCTGTTTGGGATCTCATATGTCATCTTTGGGTCTAGCTTCCTTAGCTTGGTGTTCATTACCATCACTACACTGGCTGATTTGGTCTGTGAATATATTGCTCATGTTTGGCCAAGAGAGGGCATCTTGTGCCTTCCTCAGACTCGACAATGTTTCTTGCTGGTTTACATGAATGTACTTCAGCATCTCTCTTCTCAACTCCTAACAGATAGTTATTCCACTCCCTTTGTACAAAAATGCTACCATGAGCTATCGATTCATGGCCAATATGCTCTTATAAGCACAGGAATGTCTTTGATGGTTTCAGGCTGTTAGATTCAATATCTGTTAGCTTGATGACTTTTGGGGTCTTTTCCCGGGGCTGGTACAACTACAGCCTTTAAAAGGCATCTAGATGAATATATGAATAGGAAGAGTTTAGAGGGATATGGGCAAAATGTTGGCAAATGGGACTAGATTTATTTAATTAGAACTCACACAACATCAGGTTATAGTCCAATAGGTTTACTTGGAAGCACTAGCTTTCAGAGTGATGCTTCTTCATCAGGTGGTTGTGCACATCATTATTTAGGATACTTGGTCAGCATGGACGAGTTGGACTGAAGGGTCTGTTTCCATGCAGTATATCTCTATAACTTTACGAATCTATGACTTCCAAAGCATACTAAGCTGCTGATTCATATGGAATTTGTAAGATTTCATACTCCATCATGCCATCCTGTAGATTCTCCAAAGGGAAGTGTCTCTTGCCAGCATGCCAACAATGTATCTTTATTTCCCTTGCTTATATTCCTGCTCAGATGGTATCTTCATACCTGTACACCATCCTCTGCTGACATTTTAGAGCAGGTAGTAGTAGCTTGAGGAAAATTCTTTTGAGTAGCGTGTGTCAATTTGTCATTCCTAAGCAGATATTGATGAAAATGTAAATGACCACGAGCAAAAGGCAATTGCCAGGCATTCTGTTGAGATCTGAATGTAGCATTTACACACTAGATATCCTTCTGCATTAGGGTTGCTCCAAATCTTTTCCCACTAGCATCGCACTGGGAGGTGACTTCATCACATATTTCAACACTAGCTTTGCAGTCACTAGTTGCTTTCTTTTGTTCTATGTTGCAATACATGGAACATATTTGGCAGTGAGTTGGCATAATGGTTTACACTCCAGTGACAAACTAGACAAGAAAATTGCCCAAAATTTGACAAATCCAACAAACCAGTGCACTGCATTTATGCCTGTTACTTGCTGCATCACTGCTATAGTGCTATAGCTCTCACATTTTCAGCGTCAGGACAAAGACCTTTGGCTGTTCGTACATGATGTATGTACTTCAGTCATTTTTAATTGTCCAGTAACAGGTACATTTGGTGAGATTTTCATCATGATCAACAATGACTTTTCCCATTGTGGCTGTTCATCCACTTTAGCTTCCACTCCAGGAGGAGAACTGACAATTTCATGTTTTCTGTATTGATGTACCTCTGATGCTGTGGAAATATTAAATGACATGCACAACCAGTCGCAAACCCTAAACCATTTCCAGAATGTAATTCAAAAGCTGATGTTTTCATCCAACCTCACTTACCAGTAATCATCCTTCACATCTCGGGTTGTAAAATGATTGCCTTTGGAAGTTGTAACACAATTCCAAAGATAGTTTGCTTGTCGTAGTGAGATCATTTCATAGCTTATTTAGATCTTTTGGGTCAATTCGTATTCTCAAGATTCCAGATTGTGGCTGCCATTATGCTAATCAATTCTGGAGGATTTGTTACCTTTTTGATCCTAACATTTGTTGGTGATTCTTTCTGTCCTTTCTGCCTGCAATGACAATCAGCATCATGTGAAACCTAATCTACTGCAACATGAATGTTGCTGCTGATTTACAACCTTAGCCTTTCCATGCATGTTAACCATTTTCCGAAGGTTAAGTTTCTCTTCACTCAGTAGAAGTGCTCTTTTGTCTAGTACACCCCATCTTTAATTGGATCAGTTGCACAAATTCACAGGATTCTGTGAGCTATGTCAATTTTAGCATTTACCTGTATTTATCATTGGACTTTTCTTTTCTTTGGGCTATAACATTCAATATATACCATTCACAAATTTCCTTCACTTTGGGTGAAAAGGCATGCCTTCAAATCTTGGAAAATGTCCCTGTTATTTGTTGCTTGGGGAAATTTGTAACATTCTCTCCCAACTACCTCTAGCTCTCTGGTTCATTAATTAAGTCTGTCGCAATTTTGTAATTATGGCATTCTGAGTGGAAGAACTTCCAGTCTGTTGCACATCACCTTTCATTTTGACTGGAAAAAATGTTGCTTCCAATATATCTTACCCAGTGTTTTCAGCTATGGCCTAGTTCCTTTCTCCTATTCTTTGTCTTTAGCAGCTTTCAGGAGTCCTGAGCATTCAGTGTTCTTTTAGGAGCTGCACCTCTTTTCAACACTCAATCTCAACTTTACCCTGACATCATGAGATCAGAGGACAACTGTCTTGTTTGTATTGTCTTTATTTGATTGTCGGTGAGACGGATAACTGCAGGATATGCCTCACTGTATTGCATGAATGCCAAAAATTTGATGAATTGAAACTCTGAGCATATTATATTGCTGAAAAAACATATGGCATAATACATAGCAATCACTCGTCTTTAATTGTATCATTTGCCAAACCAACCTTTACATTCAAGAGGCAGCTGCTGATTCATTACATGTTGCAATGAAGACTTGTAAACACCATCAATTTAAAGTGATCCAATGGATTAAATAGTTGGCAGCTTGTTGAGCTGTAGAAAGATTGATGTTCCACATTCAGAAATAGTGAACTTTATAGATGTGCTGTAGTGACGATAAACAAACAGAGGAAAGGTTGCACAAAATGCTGCAGCTGGAGACATTCCTTTGAACAAGAAAGGAAAAGTTGGACAATTTTTTGCAATTTCAAGAATAAAGCTTAAATGTGATTTGCTCTTTGTAACTGATATCAAAAAGTGATGTGAAAGTGCAGGAAAAACCCTTTGAGATTTTGGTCGAGACCTATGTTGCAGGGCTTTAGGCAAATGATGGATGGAGAATAAGACTTAACTCAGTTCCCAGATTTGTAACATATCAGGGTTTTGAGTGATAGCTATTCTTCTGTTTAGCAATTGACGGAAAAATACTGAATGGAAACTTACTGTTTTGACAGTTTTATTCCAATCTTTAAAAATCACGAGCAATTCCACTCAGCTTCAATGTCAAAATTTCCCAGAAATATTGCAATAGTTCAATGTAGACTGATGTGTGGACTGTGGTGAATCCATTGATGTTACAAAACTCAGGCTGACTTCTGGAGATGTGACAAAAAAAAACAGATTTAAGATGATTTGGTTTGTCAACCTTTTCAACAATCACTTTAAATCAAAATTCTGCTTACGACTGCTGGACAAAAATGTAGAAACCACATCAAAATGTGTTGTAGTTGATTAAGTCATGTAAAAAGTCCAAATAATTGTAATTAAGAAAAACTGCAATTTTTCAATTAATGATGGTAAATGTTTGAAAAGAAAATACACAGAACAGATATTTTGATGAGAATGAGTGCATATGGTTGAAGTCACTGTCATCACCTCTGTGCTGA
Source organism: Hemiscyllium ocellatum (assembly GCF_020745735.1). Lineage (NCBI taxonomy): Eukaryota > Metazoa > Chordata > Chondrichthyes > Orectolobiformes > Hemiscylliidae > Hemiscyllium > Hemiscyllium ocellatum. The sequence continues at coordinate 96,800,248 of NC_083411.1, read as the reverse complement.
TTTTGATGAGACAACACTGATCTAAACTTACTGCACTCACAATCCAATTAGGAGATTTTAATAGTGACAGGCTACTTCTTTCAGGATTCTGAGATTATTTTGTGGCTTTTTATACTCAAAATATTACACAAATAATTCCAGCAAACCTAACCTCATTCTTTTGACATAATGGGCTAGTTTTAAACTTGTGCTGTTAAGATATTAGCATAATTAGAATTGATTGTCCTCCTCTTCTTTGAGTTAGACATTAGATAGGGTGAACAGAAGCATATTTGACAGTAATATACTAAACCAAACTAATTCCTTATGCTGCACTGCTCCGTCTTCCTCTGATAATATAAGGAAATGACTTCTTCATGTAGGTTATGACCTTGAAACTTTTACAATCTACTGATAAACCAGCCTTTTTCTGTTAGTAACTTGCAGATGTTTACCCAATTAAAATATGTGAGATTTTGCTGCAACTTATCCAATCTTCATTGAAACAGGATTTTTTTAAAACTTCTTTCAAACTTTGACTTTCATATTAATTCTCACTCCTTTTCTCTTTTCAGTTTTGGGTTTTTTTCAGTTTGTGCTCAAAATTGATCAGTAATCTGCAGGGACCTACATTTTCCAAATTCGTTGCCTCTGACTGCTGAGAATTTGTCTCCCAATTTCTGATTCTGTGTCGTTGTTCAAAAGCAATTATGCCCTGGAATCAAAACCTTTGGGTTGACCACAGTTTGTTAATCAATCATTAAGATTAGAATTTTAATCAAGCTGGATTTTAAAAAGAAGTATCAGAAAAGCTATCTCAGACAGCAACTTGAAATAAACACATCAAACCATACTTGCTAGAGCATTTCCAGAGAGTTGGACTCATGCAAGCAAGTGGACAGTATTCCATCACACTTTTGACTTGTGCCTTGTAGATAGTAGAAAGGCTTTGGACAGTGAGTAGATGAGATATGTGCTGCAGTATTCCTGGCCTCTGACCTGCTCTTGTAGCCACTGTGTTTATATGGCAAATCCAGTTGAGATTCTGGTCAATGGTAATGCCTAGGATATTGACAGTGAGGGATTCAGTGATGGTAACATCATTGAATGTGAAGGGATGATGGTTACATTGTCTCTTATTGGAGATAGTCATTGCCTGATATTTGTATGGCACAGGTGTTAGTTGCCACTTTTCAGCCCAAGGAGAAAGTGAGGACTGCAGATGTTGGAGATCAGAGCTGAAAATGTGTTGCTGGAAAAGCGCAGCAGGTCAGGCAGCACCCAAGGAGCAGGAGAGTTGACATTTCGGGCATGAGCCTGAAGAAGGGCTCATGCCCGAAACGTCGACTGTCCTGCTCCTTGGATGCTGCCTGACCTGCTGCACTTTTGCAGCAACACATTTTCAGCACTTTTCAGCCCAACCTTGGATATTAATCAGGTCTTGTTGCAGTTGAACATAGACTGCTTCAGGATGTGAGGAATCACAAATGGTGCTGGATATTGTGCAATCATCAACAAATATCCCCATCTCTGACTTTATGATGAAGTGAAGGTCATTGATGAAACAGCTGAAGATGGTTGAGCGGAGTATGTTATCCTGAGGAACTCCTGCAGAATATGCTGGAGCTGAGATGACTGACCTACAACTATAACAATCATCATCCTATGTGCCAGTTCATTACTCCAACCAGCAGAGAGTTTGCCCCCTGATTCCCATTGTCTCTGATTTTGCTTGTGCTCCTTGATGAGACACTCTGTCAAAAGTAGCTTTGATATCAAGGGATGTCAGTATCACCTCATCTCTGGAATTCAGGACTTTTATCCATATATAAACCAAGTCTGTAGTGATGTCAGGAGCTGAGTAGCCCTGGCAGAACCCAAACTGGGCGTCACTGAGCAGTTTATTGCTGAGCATGCGCTGCTTGATAACATTATTGTTGACACCTTCCATTACTTTACTGATAATCGAGAGTAGATTGATGGATGGCAACTAGCCTGGTTGAATTTGTCCGTTTTTTGTGTACAAGATATACCTGGGCAATCTTCCACAGTGTCAAGTATATGCTAGTTTTGTAGTGGTTCTGTTCGCCAAGCTGGAAGTTTTAGTTGCAAACGTTTCGTCCCCTGGCTAGGAGACATCATCAGTGCTGTGGAGCCTCCTGTGAAGCGCTTCTTTGATGTTTCTTCTGGTATTTATAGTGGTCTGTCCTTGCCGCTTCCGGGTGTCAGTTTCAGCTGTCCGCTGTAGTGGTTGGTATATTGGGTCCAGGTCGATGTGTTTGTTGATGGAGTTTGTGGATGAATGCCATGCCTCTAGGAATTCCCTGGCTGTTCTCTGTCTTGCTTGCCCTATGATAGTAGTGTTTTCCCAGTCGAATTCATGTTGCTTGTTGTCTGAGTGTGTGGCTACTAGGGATAGCTGGTCGTGTCGTTTCGTGGCTAGTTGGTGTTCATGTATGCGAATTGTTAGCTGTCTTCCTGTTTGTCCTATATAGTGTTTTGTGCAGTCCTTGCATGATATTTTATAAACTACATTAGTTTTGCTCATGTTGGGTATTGGCTCCTTTGTTCTAGTAAGTTGTTGTCTGAGCGTGGCTGTTGGTTTGTGTGCCGTTATGAGTCCTAAGGGTCGCAGTAGTCTGACTGTCAGTTCTGAAACGCTCCTGATGTAAGGTAGTACGGCTAATCCTTTTGGTTGTGGCGTGTCCTCGTTCCGTGGTCTATCTCTTAGGCATCTGTTGATAAAGTTGCGCGGGTATCCGTTTTTGGCGAATACCTTGTATAGGTGTTCCTCTTCCTCTTTTCGCAGTTCTGGTGTACTGCAGTGTGTTGTAGCTCTTTTGAATAGTGTCCTGATGCAGCTTCGTTTGTGTGTGTTGGGGTGGTTACTTTCATAGTTTAGGACTTGGTCTGTGTGTGTTGTTTTCCTGTGTACCCTTGTGGTGAATTCTCCGTTCGGTGTTCTCTGTACTATCACGTCTAGGAATGGGAGTTGGCTATCCTTTTCTACTTCTCTCGTGAATCGGATTCCTGCGAGTGTGGCGTTGATGATCTGGTGTGTTTTTTCTATTTCCGTGTGTTTGATGATAACGAACGTGTCATCGACATATCTGACCCAGAGTTTGGGTTGAATTTGTGGTAGGGCTGTTTGTTCTAACCTTTGCATAACTGCCTCTGCTATGAGTCCCGAGATTGGTGATCCCATGGGTGTTCCGTTGATTTGTTCGTATATCTGATTGTTGAATGTAAAGTGTGTAGTGAGGCACAAGTCCAGTAGTTTGAGTATGCCGTCTTTGTTGATAGGTTCCGCCCCCTGTTTTTTGTTCTGTATGTCCAGTAGGTTGGCTATTGTTTCTCTGGCTAGGGTTTTGTCAATCGAAGTGAACAGTGCCGTCACGTCGAATGAGATCATGGTTTCTTCTTTGTCTATGTGTGTATTCCTGATGGCGTCCAAGAATCCCTGTGTTGATTGTATGGAGTGTTTGGATCTGCTGACCAGGTGTTTCAGTTTCTGTTGTAGTTCTTTGGCCAGTTTGTATGCTGGTGTCCCTGGTAGTGATACTATGGGTCGGAGTGGGATGTCTGGTTTGTGTACTTTGGGTAGTCCATAGAATCTGGGGGTTTTGTTGCTTTCCGGTTTCATTCTTCGTAGGTCCGCTTTGGTTATCTGTCCGGTTTTTTTTGTAGATTCCTTAGTGTGTTATTTATTCTATTGGTGAGTTGTGGTGTGGGGTCGGAATCCTTCATTTGGTAGGTGTTAGTGTCTGCTAGTAGGTCTTGTGCTTTTTTGATGTAATCTGATTTATCTAGGATGACCGTCATTCTGCCTTTATCTGCTGGTAGTATGATTATGTTCTTATCATTTCTTAGTGCTTTCAGTGCTTCCCTCTCCCTTGGTGTTGAGGTTATGTGTTTGTCTTTTTCTTATCATCATAGGTACGACCGTTTGTCTCACTGTTTGTTGTGTCTCTTCAGTCAGTCCATTGTTCCTGAGTGTGCATTCTAGTGCTGCTAGGAAGTCTGCTGTCTTGGCATCCCTGTGGTTGTAGTTGAGTCCCTTGGTCAGTATAGTTCTTTCCGTGTCTGTGAGCTGTCTGTGGGAGAGGTTTTTAACCCAGGTGTGTGTTGTAGTGTCCTCTTTTTCGTGTGTTAGTTTGGCCAGTTTTTCTTTCAGTGCCGTTTTTTTGCGATGTGTTGTCCTGTTCTGTCCTATAGTGACAGCCTGTTCTATGGTCCGGGTCCATTCATGATTAGCGGTCTTTGAAATTAACGACTTTTGGCGTGCAATTTCTTGTTTGTATTTGTGCAGTCGGTTGTGAGCGTCTGTGATCATTACCTGGATCATCCTGAGTCCGTTCTGCTTGGCTGTTTCCCTGGCTTGTGGATTATTGACTGGTGGTCTGTACCTGACACATTGTGGGAGGATTTGATTCTTTCGGCATTCGTGTAGGAACCGGAGTTGTTCATATGTGGCGCTTAGGCGGTTAGCGCAGGATTCCCATTTCCTGGCTTGTCTCAGCGTCTCTTGCCCGTAAGTGTTCAAAGTTTGTGCGAAGATTTGTAGCTCAGCCACCAACAAACCAACAGCCACGCTCAGACAACAACTCACTAGAACAAAGGAGCCAATACCCAACATGAGCAAAACTAATGTAGTTTATAAAATACCATGCAAGGACTGCACAAAACACTATACAGGACAAACAGGAAGACAGCTAACAATCCGCATACATGAACACCAACTAGCCACGAAACGACACGACCAGCTATCCCCAGTAGCCACACGCTCAGACAACAAGCAACATGAATTCGACTGGAAAAACACTACTATCATAGGGCAAGCCAGGGAATTCCTAGAGGCATGGCATTCATCCACAAACTCCATCAACAAACACATCGACCTGGACCCAATACACCAACCACTACAGCGGACAGCTGAAACTGACACCCGGAAGCGGCAAGGACAGACCACTATAAATACCGGAAGAAACATCAAAGAAGCGCTTTGCAGGAGGCTCCACAGCACTGATGATGTCTCCTAGCCAGGGGACGAAACGTTTGCAACTAAAACTTCCAGCTCGGCGAACAGAACCACTACAACAAGCACCTGAGCTACAAATCTTCGCACAAACTTTGAATATGCTAGTTTTATAACTCTACTGAAAGTGCTTGCCTAGGGGAATGGCAATTTCTGGAGCATAAATCTTCAGTACTATTTCTGGAATGTTTTTGCACCTATAGCCTTTGCAGGATCCAGTGCCTCCAACCATTTTTTTGATATCACATGGAGTGAATCAAATTGGCTGAAGACTGGCAAGAGTGATACTGATGACCACTGGAAGAGGCCATTGGTGTTGTGCTGCTTAACTCAATGAAGCCCTTGGGTAAACTCAAGGGAAACCCCCAGCCATGCAAAGGGAATGATGATGTGACATTATGGGTCTCCCCCTTTTTTTCCCTTGACTTTGCCCTGAGAAATGAACATTTTTATGAGCAGGTCAGAGGCCAGGAATACTGCAGCACATATCTCATCGACTCACTCTCCAAAGCCTGTCTACCTTCTACAAGGCACAAGTCAAAAGTGTGATGGAATACTGTCCACTAGCTTGCATGAGTCCAACTCTCTGGAAATGCTCTAGTGAGTATGATTTGATGAATTGAGCTGTTCATAAATGAATATTTATATTTATATGGCAGATCAGAGTTTCTCCAATGGCTCCTTCGTAATAGTTTCCCTTTCTCCTAAAATCCATTGGCTTTGAAATCTAAATTTGACAACGTCGCTTTTCAAACATTAATTCACTTGCTCCTTCATTTTGAGCCTTGCTTGCTGTACATTAAAGCCCTTAAAAAGGCGAACATCATTCCAATGTGAAAGAAACTACAATCAGAAGGAGGTTTCATATTTTGGCACTAGATGCTGCTGATGTATTTTAGTAAATTGAAAAAAAAATTAATTACATTCTGGAGAAGAATTTCCTCTCTGCTGCACATTTCCTCCCATTTAAATGTTATAATCTGCATAGCACATGATAAATGTTAAAAAGGTATTTGAATTTCCAGTGATTAACTGGAAGCAACATAGTTTAAATTTAACTTTTATAGACAAATAAGCTAAAAAAAATTTAGTCACAAAGTAGCTCATAACCCTTAAACAGCAATATTTATCCATTTTACTTCGAAAATGACCAAAACTGTCCCACCTCATTGTTATATTTTCTTTGCCCCTTAATTGAACATTTCATTCCCCAGAAACCAAAATAAAGCTCTTTTCTATTCCCTTCATTTCAACCTGCTTCCTTGGTTCTTCCTTGGTTGGATAACTTCTAATCACTAAACTGATATTCCTGTTTGAAGGTTAACTTGAAGATTCTTCGATCTAGCCCAGTGCTTCCCAAATTATTTCCTAATACGATTAATTTTATGCCTTCAACTTCATGTGCATTGGAGTACAAATATGGAGTAGGGAGCAGAGGCAGGGGATGGTTTACAGAGTTGTTCATCAGAAAGAGGTGGGGGTGAATCATGAGTGCAAGATATAAAGAGTTACTGAGCAAGGATTGGGGTTAGAGAGTTGCTGTTCAGGGAAGAACAGTGTTGGGTGGAAGCGCAGTGAGTGGTTGATTGAGTTGAAGAGTTTGAAATTACAGTGTTTGCCTTGATAAAGGCAAGCATCTACTTTTGACAGACTGTGGTAGAAGCAGGAATTGGGCCTCAGAGAACTGGTAGTAATTTCAACCTTATCCATACCTATGACCTCAAAATCTCCATGGAAACTCAATGGTAACTTGCAACTCTAGTATTCCCCCATGGCCACTGTGTGGCCAAATTTCTGAAAGCCACCTGCAACGCTAGCATTGTCAGCCAGATATCAAACAACAATAACTCAGAATACAGGAAAGAGATAGAAAACTTAGTGTTTTGGTGCATAGATAACAATCTCTCCCTCAATGCCAGCAGAATTATAGAACTGATCATTGACTTGAGGAAGAAAAGAGGAAGTCACAAACCTTATATACATCAATGCAGCTGAGTTAGAGAGGTTCAAAAGCATCAAGTTCCTTGGAGCAACGATAATCAATGATCTGTCCGGTCCTCCCATGTGACAGTCAAGGAGGCAAAACATTCCTCTTCTTCCTCAAGAGGATTAGGAAATTTGGCATGTTCATAAGGACTCTCACCAATTTTTACAGATATACCATAGAAAGCATCCTATCTGGGTATGTGATGGCTTGGTACAACAACTGCTCTGCCCAGGACCGTAAGCAACTGCAAAAAGTTGCGAACATAGCCCAGACCATCACGTAAGCCAACCTCCCATCCATGGACTCCATCTACTCTTCTTGTTGCTACGGAAAGACTGTCAATATCATCAAAAACCTCTCCCACTCCAGGTTGCATTCTTTTCCAACCTTTTCTGTCTGGCAGATGCTACAGAAGCTTATACACACACACCAACAGGTTTAATACAGCTTCTTCCCCGTTGTTATTAGACTGATGAATGAACCTCTCTAATTTCAAATCTAATGTCGATCTTGCTTTTGTGCATCTCCTGTGCAGCAGTAACCTTGTATGCCTCATTCTGTCTAGAGACAAAAATACTGCAGATGCTGGAATCAAGGTGGACAAACAGGAGGCTGGAAGAATGCAGCAAGCCAGGCTCGTAAATCTAAATACCTGATGATCTGTATGTCCTTGTATGTTATGATTTACTTATACTGCTTTTCGCTGTGTTTAGGTACATGTGACAGCAATAAATCAAATCACATCACTCATACCTGATGCTAATTTATTTTTAATTTTCTGCAAGTTATTATCATAGAAACAACCTCTGTTCCTATCTCTAATCCTTCAATAGTTTATTTCATCAATGATAATGGTAAATAATGACTATCTCCAACAAAAGAGAATCTAACTATTGCCCCTCGCTGTTCAATTGAATTGCCATCACTGAATCTCTCATTATCAATGCCCTGTCGTTACCATTGGCTAGAAACTGAACTAGACCAGCCATATTAATACTGTGACTACAAAAACAGATTAGAGGCTAGGACCAGCTCAACTCCTGTTTCTTCAATACCTGTTTACTGTCCACAAGTCACAAGTCACGAATGTGATGAAATACTTCCAATTTGCCCGAATGAATATCACTCCAACAACACTCAAGAAGCTTGACACCATCCAGGACAAAGCAATTCACTCGATTACCATGCCAACCACCATCTTCAATATTTACCCCTTTCACCATTATATATAGTGGCAACAGTATGCACCATCAGTGAATTGCATTGCAGTAAGTCTCCAAGGTTCATCCACTGCACCACCCAAACCTGTGAGCTCTACCATTCAGAACAACAAGGACAACAGGTGTTTGGAAACCATGACATGCAAATGTCCTTCTAAGTTAGACACCATCATGACTGGAATTATATTACCAATCCTTGTCTTTCATTTGTTCAAAATTCTGGAATTCACTTCCGAAAAGAACTATGGGTGTTCCTATAGCCCAAAGAATGCAATGACCCAAGAAAGCAGCTCACTGACACTTTGTCCAGGGTGATTAGGCACTGGCAATAAATGTTGGCTTAACCAGCAGCACACACATCCCATGAGAGAATTTTAAAAAATCATGAACTTGTAACTCCTTCTGAGGTATGCAACCCCATTAAGGTACCATTTTGAACTAGCAACAAAGGAATCATGCAAATTAGTAGGCAACACAAACTTGCTCCCTGGCTGCAACAGAAGCATCTGCCGATATTGTACATCCCTGCCCCTGTTTTAATGCCCTGTCCAATTTCATGACCACATTGTCTTTCAGACCAAGCAAAACTAATCCTTTAAAGAGGATCTTTTATCAGAGTAGTTATTTCTCAAAATGGTAATTGTTCCACGATGTCCAGAGGAAATCAAATCATAGCCACAACATTAATGTTATGGGGCTGTAAGACACTTTCAGTTTCCATCTGGAAGGTGCAACAAAATATTGTATCTGAGGGCACCTTAATGCCATATATGATTTGAAATTAAATAGTTTATCATGAACAAACCTCCACATGTGCATAATTGTATCCAAATTTCCCTTGCCTGGCATTTAACAAGACCAAAATCTAGCAAATTACTCTTTAATTAGCTGCTCACAATGTTCATTAATCCTTTTCTACAGAAGTGGGAATCACCAGTAAGGCATCACAACCATCCACTTGTTGGTAATTTCTGCTATAATTCTATCATTTGCAATGAAACACGCATCTGCGCGGGTTTCCTCCAGGTGCTCCGGTTTCCTCCCACAGTCCAAAAATGTGCAAGTTAGGTGAATTGGCCAGGCTAAATTGCCCGTAGTGTTAGGTGAAGGGGTAAATGTAGGGGAATAGGTCTGGGTGGGTTGCGCTTCGGCGGATCGGTGTGGACTTGTTGGGCCGAAGGGCCTGTTTCCACACTGTAAGTAATCTAATCTAATTAACACTAAACACAATGAGTTAACTCTTTCCTCCCTGGATTGTTAATGATGTCCTTCTGCAGAATTTACACTGTTTCATTAATCATTATTCCATTGTTTTTATTTGCTATACTTTATTATGGTCCAAGTGCAATAATATTCAATAAACCAGATTTTAATAAATGCACAGTATGTTATCCTTTTCTAAACTATACTAAACCTTTTGTGGACTGTAGTGGTCCAGGAAGGCAGCTCACCACCACTTTCTCAAGGGCAACTAGGGATGGGCAATAAATACTGGCCAGCCAGCAACACCCATGTCCCACAAATGGTTACATAAAGAAAACTCTGTACAATAATCTCCTGTTTATTTATTATGGAATGAATTTGTTATAGGAGGTGCATGTTTTGTTGCAAATTCATTTTAAGAACCTCGAATACCTGTTATTCCTGTAGATGGTGCTGTCATAGGCAGATTAATTATTAAAGCTTGTCACACTGAATCAATTACCATTATTTTATAGGCAGAATATGTCACTGAACTTGTGCAATATCCTTATCGATGCCAACATTACTCAAAATAACGTGATGCTGTAAACCATTAGTAACAGAAAATTCATGTAAAATTTAAATTATGTTATAAAATACACTAGGCAAGACATCAATGCTAATAAAAGAACACAGACGTGAAGATCATGTCTCATACTTCTGCATGTTTATCAGCGAAATTCTTTTATTTATTATCTTAGCATTGTCACCTAAGGGATGCAAGTACATAAAAGGTAGTAAACAGAACAGGAGTAACATATGCAGCTTGGATGAATTCAAAACTAATTCATAAATATAAGATCACTAATACATCTAATAATAAATTCAGAAGGAACAACATTACCCAGAGAATGGTGAGAATGCTCTGCTCTTCAATGCAGATCATGGGTGATCTTCAGCTTTAACTCCACTTTTTGGCGTGCTCCCCATACACCTTTATTCCCTGAGAGACATTAAGACAGAAGTCCAAGCTTTAGATCGGACCAAAGGAATGTTACAAGAGATTAAAGATTTCAGTTACATGGAGATACTAGAAAGACTGCACTTGTCCTCCTTAGTGATGTTACAAATGCTCTGGGTGAGAAATGCTATTGAATGATTTAATGACAATTATCATTGAAATCACTGTGGGCTACTTCAATTGCTCTAATGCAATGGTTCTGCTGCTAACAGAAGTCTATAATGTATTTTAAAGGGTAACTCTATTGTTGCATAACGTTTCCTGGGAAGAAGGACTCTACAATGGAAATAGTTTATACTAGAAAGTTAGGCCAAATTTGAACCAAATTCATTCAATTTTATCTGCATTGGTGAACAAATGTTTCAAATAAATTTAAGGTGATAAATTATATTTGGAAAGTTAAAATGCATTTGTATATGTAAGTTATTTTCCACAGCACTGTATTAAAAACAGAGAGACAGGCCATGTGGACCAACTGATTGATGTCAGTATTTAGGTTGTTCTATTTCATCTAAGGCTAACCGAATATCCTTCAATTCCTTTCACCCTCATGCATTCATATTGAAGCTGGATTAAAAACATCTATTCTAATCATCTGTACTACTCCGTGGGGCAGATTGTTACACATTCTCACCATTCTCTGGGTAATGTTGTTCCTTCTGAATTTATTATTAGATGTATCAATGATCTTATATTTATGAATTAGTTTTGAATTCATCCACAAGAGGAAAGACCATGTGGAATTTTACAAAAATTGAAATTGATAAAGGGTCAGGTTTGCTGAGTGTCACGGAGACGTTTCTCTGAGCCTGAGCAATTGTTTAACACAGGTTGCCTTATTACCTATGCACAGCTGAAAATGTGTTGCTGGTTAAAGCACAGCAGGTTAGGCAGCATCTCAGGAATAGAGAATTCGACGTTTCGAGCATAAGCCCTTCATCAGGAATGATGAAGCACCGCTTGTCCAAGGTACCCTGCTTACCTTATCTTCCTTCATGCTAGAAGTGAAAGCGCTCGCCACTGCTGAGATTTTTGATGCTAGCGCTATTTTTAAGGCCCATCCATCCACCTTGTGCTAGCCAAAAGATGCCCTTCATAGTGCATATAGTGGGTGGAGAACTAAAGAGAACCCTTCGCAGGGCACTCTGAGTGTGTACAGCTGATATTTCTTTTCAATTTGTCCACATTTTTCATTTACAAACCACGCTATAGAGGTTATCTAGCCTTAGCTTCATCCCATCTTAGAACCCTGTCTAGGGAAGTGTTTATCCTGCCTTGATTAACATCTTGTCATTGTTCAATGTGGAAACATCATATACTAGAAAGCCGTCAAACAGTTAATAATGTTTGCTTTTATTCAGCAACAGCAAAAGCAAAGAATTAATAGAAGCTGCATTTGCCTATGGGAGCTGACCGAGGCTCCTTGCCTTTCTGGCAGCAACAGCAAGTTTACAGCCAATGAGTGATTACTTCACCTAGCTCATATGTATTGGAACTGGGGGTCAATTAAGTCCTAAATTAGAACAGAATATGCTAGGGAAATTCAGTATGCCTCGTAACATCTGTGGAGAGAGCTAATATTAATGTTGAAACAGATAGCAGTGCATTGAAGTGCATGTCAGTTAGTAGTGACAGTTCAAGATGAGAGCAAATCAGCTGTGTATCCTTGTGCAGCCTATCAGACCTTGGAAGGTCTCTGAATTGTGGTGCCCACTGGTGCGACTTCTAAAGTCATCTGTGGTTACTTCTGTTTCACACATTGGTTAGGCCACTGTTTGAATATTGCGTGCAATTCTGGTCTCCTTCCTATCGGTAAGATGTTGTGAAACTTGAAAGGGTTCAGAAAGGATTTCCAAGGATGTTGCCAGGATTGGAGGATTGGAGCTATAGGGAGAGTCTGAACATGCAGGGGCTGTTTTCTCTGGAGGGTCAGAGGCTGAGAGGTGACCTTATAGAGGTTTACAAAATTATGAGGGGCATGGATAGGATAAATAGGCAAAGTCTTTTCCCTGGGGTCGGGGAGTCCAGAACTACAGGGCATAGGTTTAGGGTGAGAGGGGAAAGATATAAAAGAGTCCTACGGGGCAGGTTTTTTACACAAGAGGGTGGTGCGTGTATGGAGTTAGCTGCCAGAGGAAGTGGTGGAGGCCGGTACAATTTCAACATTCAAAAAGCATTTGGATGGGTATATGAATAGGAAGGGTTTGGAGGGATATGGGCCGGGTGCTGGCAGGTGGGACTAGATTGGATTGGGATATCTGGTCGGCATGGACGGGTTGGACTGAAGGGTCTGTTTCCATGCTCTACATCTCTATGACTCTATGACTCTAAATCTGCAATGGCCAATGACCTGGTTAAGATTGCTGTGACCAGATTGTGTATCTTACACAATTGGACACTGCATCACTTCAGTTGCAACATGCTATGATTATGTATTAATTCAACTTACTGTCTTAATGTCTACTCCCCTCGGACTTTGAGACATGGTCATTTGGCTGAAACATATATAGAACACTGGTACTGTTGCAAGATTGAGACTGATCTAGCACAATGCCAGACAGTAACATGTCTACCCCTTTGACTGACAACTGTTGAGAACCATTAGACGCTACCTTGCTTTACGTCTCCCCTGAATGACAAGGCAAGATGGAAATAATTTGAAACTTTAAGTTCTGGCTGGGGGCAGAATGCAAAAAGGGAAAAGAATATAGAGATGGTTTGAGCATCCAAGAAAGCAAGAAGTGAGTGAGTGCCAATGTAGTCAGTGAGGAGCCCTGAGGTATAAAATCAACTAGCAAAGGTGAGGACTGCAGATGCTGGAGATCAGAGTCTAGTTTAGAGTGGTGCTGGAAAAACACAGCATGTCAGGCAGTATCCGCGGAGCAGAAAAATCGATGTTTCGGGCAAAAACCCTACATCAGGAGAGAGATTTTCCTGTTCTTCGGATGTTGCTTGACCTGCTGTGCTTTTCCAGCACCACTCTAATCTAAACCCTGAGGTTTATTCTAGTTAATTCAATGAGATAGCTATCTGTCCCTACACACAAAGAACCATGCCAGCAACATTACAATAATAAGTGCCAACATACTCCAAACTGCAGCAATCAAATGCAGAACTGTATTATAAGTGGATCAGAAGTGTGCCTTAATCTGTGTCCAAGTCATGCTTGATGCCAATCGCTGTGGACAGGGTGAGGACGGTCACAGGCTATGCTCTGTACCCTGAGATGTTGGTGATTGCTGTACAAAGTGGAAGCCCATAGGAGCAAGTAGTGAGCTGAAGTTGCCAGGTACCTGCGCTGACTTTTAGTCAGAACTTGTTGCCATCTATCCAGCCCAAGGATCAATAGGAACCTGGATACAATGAGGCAACATTTGGTAATGGTGTCACATTAATGCATGAAAATGGCTGTAAGTCAGTCAGTCACCACATACTAGCAGAAGTCATAGAGTCATAGTGACGTACAGCACAGAAACAGACCCTTCGGTCCATCTCGCCTATGCTGACCAGATATCCTCAATTAATCTAGTCCCATTTGCCAGCACTTGGTCCATATCCCTCATATACCCATTCAGGTGCCTTTCAAATGTTGTAATTGTACTAGCCTCCACCACTTCCTCTGGCAGCTCATTCCACTCATGCACCACCGTCTGTGTGAAAAACTTTGCCCCTTTTAAATGTTTCTCCTTCACCCTAACATATGGCTTCTCATCCTGGACTCCAGGGAAATGACCTTGTCCATTTACCGGATCCACGCCTCTTATGATTTTATAAATCTCTGTAAGGTCACCCCTCAGCCTCCGATGCACCAGGGAAAACAGTCCCTGCCTATTCAGCCTCTTCTTATAGCCCAAACCTTCCATCCCTGGCAAAATCCTTGTAAATCTTTTCTGAACCCTTTCAAGTTTCATAACATCCTTCCGATGAGAAGGAGACCAGAATTGCATGCAATATTCCTAACCAATGTCCTGTACAGCTGCAACATGACCTCCCAGCTCCTATACTCAATACTCTGACGAATAAAGGAAAGCATACCATATGCCTTTTTCACTATCCTGTCTACTTGCGACTCCATTTCAAGGAACTATGAACCTAGGACAACACTCCCTAGGACCTTGCCATTAAATGTACAGGTCCTGCCCTGATTTGTCTTTCCAAAATGCAGGACCTTACATTTATCTAAATTAAACTGCATCTGCTACTCCTCAGCCCATTAGCCCATTTGACCAAGATCTCTGAGGTAACCTTCTTCACTGTCTACTACACTTCCAATTTTAGCGTCATCTGCAAATTTACTAACTATACCTTCTGCATTTCACATCCAAATCATTTATATAAATGACACCGATCCTTGTGGCACTCCACTGGTCACAGGCCTCCAGTCTGAAAAGCAACCATCCACTACCACCATCTTTGAGCCAGTTTTGCATTCAAGTGGCTATGTCTTACTTTTCAAAACTTGGTTGAAAACTTGGGATATTTTTTCCCCTCATATAGAGACTCTCATTTCTACTTTTCTGACCCCATTTTCCCAACTGACTCACCAATATACATATCACAGATTGGGACAGTTCTGCCCTCTTTTCTATATCCATCCTATGAAGCACTTTCATATTCTTAAAGAGTTCTTTTCAGCTGTGCTAAAGACTTTAATTTTCCATAGAAATTAGCCTCAAATTACACTGATTTTCATGATCATTGTTAACTTTAAATCTAGTATTGTTTTTGTTAATCTTTTACAACTTCTCCAGTGCTCTTAATCTTTTTCTTCACAATGGAGACTTGAGCTTGCACAATACTCCAATCTAACCTAAGTTTTACATAAATTTATCATAACTTCTCTGCATTTGAATTCAGTTCCTATGCAAAAGGGTCCCCAGTGTATTGCTTGTATTTTTATGGTTTTGTTAACCTGCATTGCTACTTTTTTTTAATGATTTATGATCTTATTTATTACTGACAGGCAGCTTCTGTTGAAAGTGCAGAATGAATAATTGGATTTGGGTCCTATTACTGATATTTATATTTTGTCAGTAAAATCACAACAATCTATTAAACTATGTATTTGATCAAAACTGTTCGAAATAGTACACTGGATTTTTCTTGTCTCTTGAGTTCCTTGCATTACAATATGATATGTTAAATAATTACATATTCTCAAAATAGCTAATTGAATCAAGTGGGAAATGTGATTGCATTGTTGTGTCTTTCATTTTGAAATCAGCATGTGTTACATTGTGTCATTCAAATGCGTATACTTAAATAAACCACCAATAAACTACCCAAAGAGTCATCTTTTAAAATCTCAATAGTTTCTTGTTATTATTCTTTATGAGCAAGCATATGCAAACCCAGTTTAATCAGGCATCTGCAACCTTTAAGACTAATCTTCAACTCCACTAAAAACATTAATTCTCAGGGCTGGGTTTCTCAGCTGATTCAAACCGATTTTATGCAAAGACAATGAACAGCATGAACAGCACCAACCTTTAACTGAATACAAATAGATTCAGCCGGACTGAGGAAAAGGTAATGAATTGCATAACAACCCAAATGTGTATCCTACAGGAGTATTCTCTCGAAGCCTGAGTGACGTGGTCTATGACAATATTTGAGGCAGAATCAGGTAAGAGGCTTGAAGGAAGGCTTATCTTGATGTCAGGTGTCACTCATTGTATTTTGATGCATTTGTCGAGCAGTGGGGTACGTTTCTCACTAGACGATGGTGAGTGACTAAACAATAGGGCTTAGAGCTTGTAAAGTGCCACATTATTAATATTCAGATTCCAATTTTACAAAATGAACTGAACACAAGCCTGGCATCGACAGTTCTTGGCCTGGAAGTCATTGTGGATATCTCACAACTTTAGTCAAGATTAGAGTGGTGCTAGAAAAGCACAGCAGGTCAGGCAGTGTCCGAGGAGCAGGAAAATCAACGTTTCAGGCAAAAGCCCTTTTGCCCCATTTATGGGCCCCATTTATCTCTCCACCCCAGAGGTTCCCTGTCTCATTCCTGATGAAGGGCTTTTCCCCAAACGTTGATTCTCCTGCTCCTCGGATGCTGCCTGACCTGCTGTGCTTTTCCAGCACCACTCTAATCTTGCCTCTGATCTCCAGTGAATGCAGCTCTCCCTTTCGCCTATCTCACAACTTTAGCTCATTGTGAGGATCCTCTATATTGCTCATCACCAAACAATATCTCAGGGTAAAATCCATGGTCACCAGCCACAGACATCTCTTGTTCATGGGCACTGATATAATTTTCAACACCTCATGTCCATCATGACACCTCATGGTGGCCCGAGTGGTTAGTACTGCTGCCTCACAGCACCAGGGTCCCAGGTTCAATTCCAGCCTCAGGCGACTGTCTGAGTGGAGTTTGCACATTCTCCCCGTGTCTGCGTGGGTTTGCTCCGGTTTCCTACCACAGTCCAAAGATGTGCAGGTCAGGTGAATTGACCATGCTAAATTGCCTGTAGTGTTAGTCAGTGGGAAATGGGTCTGGAGGGGTTCCTCTTCGGAGGGTTGGTGTGGACTGGTTGGGCCGAAGGGCCTGTTTCCACACTGTAGGGGATCTAATTTAATTTAATCTCTCCAATCCACTTGCAGGCTGCTTAGAAGGCAGGCTTGCGTTGCAGGGTGCACCAGCAAGTGGTATGAAAAATGGCAATAGTGACACTTTGTGCACTCAGGAAGACACACTTAGCTCACGGACTGGATCAGGCTGTATTTCAAGACTGCTCCCTTGTTATCTTAGCACTCACTCACTGAACCCTTACTTGCATGTTTGCAGCATCCACATCTGTAAGCACATTGGCATTTCGAGCAGAGCCCGAAAGCTCTCAGTACTGCTGCATTGATGTGCTTTTTTGCACAGATGTACAGATAGGCTGCTTGTCAGCAGTGATCCTCTCGGGTGGGAGGGCAATAGCTTGTTACATGGCATACCGAGATATCAATCTAACACTTACAGCATGTGCCAGCTGCCTCAACAACAAACTGCACATTTACTCAACCAAATGGCCACGTCTGAAAGTGGGTGGGGCTATTCCTCAGTCCAGTCAAGGAAGGGTTGTTGTCTATCAGGGGGTCCCAGTACAGTCAGCCATGGGGACAGTCCACACACAGTGGGGCTTGGCTACAGTGTTCAACCATTTGGGTTCTCGTAGTCAGGGATTCTATCAAACTACAGTCCAGGCACTGGGCAGGGATCTGTCCTGTAGGACCAGTGCTAGCAAGCTGGGAAATTGTGTCTTGTCAAATGGGGAGGTGCAAACACAATCCTCAGGAGTTTGGTCAGTCATGTCCAGGGGCATTGGGGGTCTGGGTCTTGGGTCCATCTGTTGGTCACTAAGGATGGTGCAGAAGGAACCTTTGGCCACTGGAAGGGTTGTCAGTGTTAAAATGTGTGGGTGAGACAAAGCTGAAAGGGGGAAAGCAGAGATATTTATCAGGGTGAAAATGAAGAAGTGAATACTGAAACCTACAGTGGGGGTGGGGTGGCCTGCTTCGGTAGCAAAGCGTTGGAGAACATTGTAGAGTATGAGAAGGACTATTAAGATGTTGGGGCAAAGCAAATTACAGGGGCTGGGGGGTTGGCAGCCAGGCAAAGGCCAATACCAATGGTGTTTACAATGAACTACATTCCCTGCCATCACTTGTTGTTCTCTAAATGAGAAATGCAACTGGACAATGGTTGGTCAAAGGGAGATTGAACCATGCCATTGTGCTTGCTAAGCTAACCTTGCCGCCTTAGTGATGCAGACATTAGTAGCAATGATTTTACGGGAGCCAATATCTGGTACAAAGAATCCTAAGACATGTGGAACTCCCAGTGGTGCTGGAGGAGAGGCAGGTAACATTCGTGAAATAAAAATATTAACGATGAACTCTACTGAATACAATCATAAGTTGAATGATGAATGTGGGTCTGGAATGGGAAGGAGGTTGGAGTGTATTTTTTTGAAGTAATATGTTGGTCAGTCAACCAATGCTGTACCTTCATCAAATTGGTGCACATGTTGTGAGCAAGGCTGTCGTAGAGCAGACAATAGAACTGCTGTACATGGTCATATTTGGGTTTGTCCAACTGCTTGCCTCTGTGTGAAGTTCAAGGACATTGTCAAGTTTCTGCTCTCCAGTAGGCATTGAGGAACAGTAGCAATGACATAGAGAGGGTGTTTCAACAGAAAGTAGCTAAGGAAAGGTGAACAGAGATCGGAAGCTGGCTATTTAATGACAATCCATTGAGTGGCAAGTTGTCCCAGGAATGGTGTGTGATAAGATTGGGCTAAATTTGGAGTGAGGAATGCCATAGGGATGGGGATGGTAGTTAACAACCTGCATCTGGGAAAATAATGGAGAAATTGCTCTCGACCTTGAGACAAGAATCCCTCTTAAAAAAAACTTGACACGATTCATACTTAGCTAACAAAAGTAAGATTCAGCTCTATACTATTAGTTTTTTGTATTGCAACCCATGGAGCAGTGGGACTAGAGCATCTGTGCATTCCTCCCCATCTCAGTCATGTCATTTATCAGCTCAGACTTTGCATACTTCCTCAAAGCAACAACTTGTGAATTCCCCTTCATTGATGTTGGCAGATGAGAATAAAACTCCTCAGGAGTCAATGCAGATGAATCTGCACCAGCTGGACACCAACCCTATGGTGTTCTTCTCATATAAAATCTAGCTCTAACACAGCTTTAGAAAAAGACAAATTCTGGGCTGTCACCAAAAAGTTGCAACCACGTGACCTACGCATTAACATTTCAATTTTCTGGTAAAATTGCATATAATTATACAAGCTGATTTAGCTATGTATAACTGCTGTTGTAGCCAGGTCTGAAAGGATTAATACTTGCTTAAGTTCAGTAGTCAACCCTCATTGCAATGATTTCATTGGGACTTGTCCATAATAAAGATGGACTTGTGGGAGACCGGGTGTTAGCATGCACCTAAGAGTCTCAGTAGAACATAGATCACATTAATGTAACCTGTAAATAATTGCAGTAATACAATGAAGTTCCTATTGTTTGCTCAACAGGTCTCTTGTTCCTAGTCCAGAAAGGTAGAGATATGGTGGTTCAGTGGTTAGCACTGCTGACTTCATGCAGCCGGGTCACAGGCTCGATTCCAGCCTTGGGTGACTGTCTGTGTGGTGTTTGCATGTTCTCCCTGTGTCTGCGCGGGTTTCCTCCCTCGGTCCAAAGGCCTGCATGTAAGGGGAATTGGCCATGTTAAATTGCCCAAAGTGTTAAGTGCATTAGTCAGTAAGGTGTCTGGGTTGGTTACTCTTCAAAGGGTTGGTGTGAACGTGTTGGGCTGGAGGAACGGTTTCCTCACTGTAGGGAATCTAACCGCGATGCTGGAAACCATCAGATAACTTGATTCAGCGCTTTGCTGCTGATTGAATATTAATTAACATAGATTAAAATAAGGAATAAAATACAGAAGGTAGCTTGAAGAATTGAAGAAAAGAATGTATTCAGCAATGATTGAACAGAGTTGTTTGTGGGCAGCACAATGGTTAGCACTGCTGCCTCACAGCACCAGAAACCTGGGTTCAATTCCCGCCTCAGGCGACAGACTATGTGAAGTTTGCACGTTCTCCCCGTGTCTGTGTGGGTTTCTTCCAGGTGCTCCGGTTTCCTCCCACAGTCCAAAAAGGCTGTGCAGTTTAGGTGAACTTGTTGGGCTGAAGGGCCTGGTTCCACACCATAAGTAATCTAAGGTAGATCGTCTAATCCCCAGTGGATTCCTGGAGAAAGAACACACATGAGAGTAGCTGTGGGCCTTACATTGAAAGTTGCAGTACTCAGCATCATTTCTAACTGAGGCCAAATAAGAAAAACTAGAAGATAGGCCTTCAAGAAAAACCATGGGAAAAACATATCGGTGACCCAGAAGATTTCAGAAAATATGTTGACTGCTGATAACATAGGGCCCTGTAAACCTCATGACAACACTCAACATGAAGGAATTTCTGATGTTAAAAAAACACATTAAATTAAATGAATTATCAGAAAATTTGAAAGAAATATTGAAAGCCTTTGACAATCATTTCAAACTTAGAACTGTTACAATTCTTGAAAGGGGAAAGATTCAACTAAAGATTGCAGTATCCAAGTGAATCCATAAATGATTTAATTAAGTCTTGACAGGCTAATGGAGATATCTGACTATCATGTCTTAAAGTTAGAATTCATAAGAGACCAGTTTGTTGTAGGTGTTACTGAATAATCTTTGTGAGATTTATTACTGTCCAAATAAAACTTCACTCTGGAGAAAGCTATTGAGATAATAATTGAAAAACGTAAGGAAAGCAAAACAATGATTACAAAGTAGAGATGGTACAATTTTGCACAGGAGATCTATGAAATGTATTAATTTCTTAAGGTACAAAACCGCAAAGGTTACACCAGATCAGGCATGACAGAGGTCAGACACTTGAAATCTTTGTCAAGGCTATGAATCAGAAAAGAAGGGCTCATGCCCGAAACGTCGATTCTCCTGCTCCTTGGATGCTGCCTGACCTGCTGCGCTTTTCCAGCAACACATTTTCAGCTCTGATCTCCAGCATCTGTAGTCCTCACTTCCTCCTATGAATCAGAAAAGCCTCACAGGCGCACAGGACACAGCTGCAGAAAAAAGACAGAACTACTCACACAAAAGATAAGTGAAGATTAGTCCAGCCTCCAGAAAATGATATACCCAACATTTTCTGAGGAGAATCACTGACCTGGATGAAATGTTTTTGTATGCAGGTATTTACTTCAGCAGATTTCAAGTTAGACACAGGAGCAAATGTCGCAGTTTTGGCAGATAGAAAGTCTTAGTTGACTACTCACAGCCAACAGAGGTTCAACTATGTGGTCTGGAGGGCATTGCACTTATTGTAACAGGTATACTAATATACCTGTTATATTAGTAACAGGTATAGAGAATACCTGTTACTCTATAGTAACAGAGTATACTATACTCTGTAGTATAGTACAGAGAATACTATACTACAGTATTCTCTGTATAGAGAATACCAAACACGAGAAAATGTTTATGTGTTTCACAACTAAGAGTTTTCACTCCTAAGTATAAGTATGTGCATTGACCTCAATCTCATTTAGAAGATGGAAGAAGTTAAACAACACAAGATCAAGGAGAAACTATGGAAGTAGTAAGAACTTGACATAGTGCTGCATAATGGGATACTTGACCAACATAAAAGGCTTACAGTTGTAGTGGAAATGTACTGATGGAGATAAAAACTGAGGTTGTGTAATTATAGTTTTGATGAAATATAGAGAATGTATCTTAAGCTCGTTAGAATCTCTGTCCTTGAGCAACATTGGAGACAAAGGGCCTAGCTGCATTGTGTATTTCTTTATCTTAAATTATTATATTCAATATTACTTGAGTGCTGAATGTATTCCAGGTAAAGCAAGCCAAGTTTTTTATATCATTATATAAATGTAGGATGACTGTGCATCTTGGGAGAGTGCTGTGAGGCAGTAAACACTGTGACAGCCTCTCTGTGAATTCACCAAAAATAAAGCTTCTTGAAACTAGACTTGAAGTCTCAGGCTAAGGAATTTCCTCAATAGAATCTGGCATAGTCGGCAGGATCCCAATTAATATGGGATCCAAAAAAGAGTAAAGGAGGAACTAGTGGGGATAGTGTATGGCACAGTCCTAGCTGATAGGGGGACTGGGCCTAGTGCTCTCCTCACAGGGGAAGTGTAGGAGCTGTCTGGTGTCTGTCTGGCGACTCCAGCTGAGCTAAGACTACCAAAAGGTTGAAGCAAGATAGCGGAGAAGACTAAACTTACCAGGCAGTGAGAGAGACAAAGGAGTGGTAGCTACCCAATTGAAGGAGGCTTGAGACTTCAAGACTTTGTGGACAGAAGAGAGACATCGGTGAGCCCTTATAGTAGGTTAGTGCATGTGGGCACAAGTAACAGTTTTTTCTCTCTTCCTTTCATGGCGGGTGACAACTCTTTGTAGATTATGGAAATGGGAAATAAATTCAGCAGTGAGTGCCTCTCCATGCAGATGTGAGGCACCCAGAAGATGGTCCAAAATTAGAAAAGCGATCAAAACAAAGACATTGTAAGGTGATAAGATCACGGCAACAGGTAGGTGACCTTATCATTCCACTGGGATCACCTGTAGATACGGTGCTCCATGAATCATGTGATTCTGGTATATCATTCTTTTTTATGTAAAAAGTGAGGTCTGCAGATGCTGGAGATCAGAGCTGAAAATGTGTTGCTAGTTAAAGCACAGCAGGTCAGGCAGCATCCAAGGAACAGGAAATTCGACGTTTCGGGCCAGAGCCCTTCATCAGGAATGAGGGCTTCATTCCTGATGAAGGGCTCTGGCCCGAAACGTCGAATTTCCTGTACCTTGGATGCTGCCTAACCTGCTATCATTCTTTTTTGTAATGATCTTTATGGATGGTCCCACAGCCATTGACTCTATGAAGGCTCTTTTGATTTAAGTAAAATTGAGGAATGGCAAGAAATCACTCAGGAAGGAGGTGGCGATCCCACTTGGAACAAATGTTACGATGCATTGTTTCAGTAAACGGTTAGAGGTTGCTAAGTATCACCAACCTCCCAAATCTAAACCTAAGAAAGATGTTGGTACACAGAAGGAGGCACCTTCAAGTTCCTCGATGGAGTTATATCCCCAGCTTGAATCTCAGGAGAATACAGTTACATGACAACATCCTCCTGGCAGCAGCTATGCAACAACAGCCATCCCGGCCTCTCCAACCTCCACATTACCAGGATGTAGTCCATACTACGCGCATGCCTACAGCCCCACCTGATTCTACCCAACCCACTACGATGCAGACTCACTCTCAGACTAAAATGCTACACCTGAATGTAATATCTGGGTCACTCTCTGCCACTTCTGATGCAATTGAACCTTTTAGTTCCACCCTCCCAGTCAACCAACTGCCCTGACTGATGGTCACCAATATAGTTGTCCTGAAGCCTTGGTCCCCCTTTGAGGTTAGAAGCATGATCAGTGAGGCTTCTCATCCATTGAAGAAGCCAATTCCCTTCCATAATTGGCTGATCCTAACCTGCCAAATTTATAATCCCTTACCTGGAGATGTTCTTTTCCTACTCAAAACTGCATAAGAAACCTTCTGCTTGGCTGTTCAGGATTCCTTTTCAGTCCTGGCTTGGGAAAATGGGGATTGGATAGAGGAACCCACAGAGGAGCACTGGGATCAGTGAAATATCCCCCTGGATGAGTGGCTCCAGAATTGAGCTATGCAGACCATCTCAAAAGCATAGCAACCTTGGGGAGATCACTCGGTGCCATCAGAAGAAAGCCGAACCCTTTGATGATTTTGTCACCCATTTTAAGGACACGTGGAAATCATCCATGGGAGTGTCTCTGGAAGAAAACAATTCTTTGGTGGTATAGACTCGATTAGATTGTGTTGAGCCCCAGATAGCTCAGGCTTTCAAGCTTATCAATCTTACCTGGCAACAGCAGAATTGGGGGGGGCTGTAGTTACCTTTCTCACTAATATGGACTGACAAGGCTTATTCAATAAGAGGTCTGAGGGTCCCAAGGGCCAGTTTGTCCAATATCACCAATCATATAACAAAAGGCCCCAAGAATATTACCCACCTCAGTTAGATGGGGAGGGGAGGAAGGGGCTGGTTTTGTCCATGCATAATGACATTGATGTCAGTGTGGTCGGAAGGGTCATTGGGCTAGAGATTGCTGGGTGCAGTTGGCTGCACCCCCTGCAACTGCAGGAATTCAGCCCCCTGACCCTGCCCCAACATTTACAGACCCCTTTCAGACTATGTAATAGGGGTGTCACAAGGGCTTTACAGTACAGGCTACCTTGATCCAGCTATCTTCCTCTCCCCTCAAAGACCCAATGACAGAAATTGATGTTCAGGAGAAGCGTGTTAAGTTTTTAGTCAACTCCAGCATGACTATTTTGTCTGTTACCCTCCCCACTACAACCCCCCCACCGTGAAACTTCCGATAGGCACTGAAACTGTCTCCACTATCAGAATAGACAGAACTCCCATGGTGGAATAACTCACCCAACCTGTTCCTCTTCAGATAAGTCAGCTCCCCGTAGAGGAGTCACTTGTCATTATCAATAATTCACCTGTTTCCTTGTTGGGACGCCAAGCCCTGTGTAAACTCAATGCTTCG
The DNA here is from genome assembly GCF_020745735.1 of Hemiscyllium ocellatum. Classification (NCBI taxonomy): domain Eukaryota; kingdom Metazoa; phylum Chordata; class Chondrichthyes; order Orectolobiformes; family Hemiscylliidae; genus Hemiscyllium; species Hemiscyllium ocellatum. Next base: position 96,775,627 of record NC_083411.1, on the reverse strand, counting down.
ATCCACTGTTTTGCTCAGGGCCTGTTCTCTGCCCTCCCTGATCACTCTGTGGCACAGACCCTGAGTTTGCTGGTGCAGTGCTCTGATCCTGCGACACATGCTGTATTGTTTTGATGGCAACTACAGAACAACACTGTAGAACCTCTCCTTGTCGCCTACTTGTTCCATTCCACTCTCCCAAAACCATCCATTGCACAACCCTTTTTATCCACCGTCCAGTCCCCTGACTAATATGTAAACCTCGCGGCCCCATGTGTAGGTCAGTCAGGTCCACTGCAGTTCAGTGGGTGGGTTTATTTCAGTCCCATGGGCCTAGGTGCTTCCATCCAGCTTGATACCTTTGTTCGCAATGGGTCCTGCCTTGGTGCCCATGTCACTGTCTCTGTTAAGTCCCCACATCGGCCTGAGGAAATTGGTTCTATGATCCAATCTTTGTCCTGCAATGAACCTTTGAAGGAGATCCATTGTGGGAACTTTTGAATTACTGTATTCTCTGATGAGGCCGGTTGTGTCTGGCTCCCATCTACCCACTGGCCAGTGATTTTTCTCTGGTATGAGCTATCCTCACTCCATGACTATATGTCCCCACCACCCCTAGCATCAGGCCCCTCTTGCCTGTAGACACTCCATAAAAATCCTATGGGGTTGGTGCTTTCTGCCCTGCCACACCGTGTTACTGTCCATCCTGGTGTGGTCCCTCTTTGTGTCCGTAATGATGCAGAAATAGGCATTTGGCCTGTTATTGATGCTCCGCACTCTCAGGGGCTGCTGCGTCCTACTGAAAGTCCCTGTAATACTCCCATTTTGCCTATTCCAAAACTGGGCAGGAACAAGTGACGGTTTGTTCAGGAATTGCACGCCGTAAATCAGATGGTTATCCCATGGCACCGCACACCCCTATACCAATGCCATTTTCCCCTCACTAACCCCCGGATTCAGATTGTTACAATGTCACAGACCTCTATTCAGTGTTTTTCTCCATTCCCCTGCATGAGGATAGCCAGGATCTCTTTGCCTTGCCCTACGGGAGCCAACAATTGACCTGGACATATCTTCCTCAGGGCTACAGGATAAGTCCAGCAGTGTATGCTGCAACGGTGCGAAGGACACTGTCTCAGCTCTCTGTCTACCTTGTGGCAGTGCTGTGTTGCAATGTGCTCCTCGTCACCTCATGGTCCCACATTGACTGTCAGTGGGATTCTGTGACTTTGTTAATCCCCTTAGCCTCCACGTTTCTGCTGCCAAGTTACAATTATGTCAGACCTCGGTACAATATTTAGGCAGCATTCTGGAGAATCGATACTGTTGCCTGGGTCCTGATCATGTTGCTGTATTTCTCCACACCCCACAACCCTCTACACAATAAGAGATGCTGTCTTTCCTTGGCATGGAGAACTATTGCTGCCAATGGGTGCCTGAATATCAATGCGGGGTGTGATTTTGCATCAGGTTACCCTCAAGGGTCAGCCTTGTTTATTTATTGGACCTCTGAGTGGCTGCAAGTGTTTGAGGAACTTCGGATGACTCTGACACAGGCCCCAGCTTTGGGCTTACCCAGTTATTGCAAGCCTTTCATCTCCTATGTTAACAAACAAGAGGGTTTTGCCAGTGGAATCCTCGTCCAAAACCATGGTGGTCTGAAGTGCCCAGTCACCTATCAGTTACCTCCGATGGTCTGTTCCTGCCAGCCTGCCTCTGCATTGTCACGGCTACCACTACAATGCTGAAACAGGCAAACCCCATTGTTCTAGATCACCACTAAGCTGTTATGGCCCCTCATGCTGTTTTACCACTTCTCAATTCGGCAACTGCTCAGCATTTCACAGCAGCCCGTAGGACTGGGTATGAGGTCATGCTGTTGTCCAAGCTGAATCTATCATTCTGCCGTACACCTTCAGTGAATACCCCAAACTCCTTCCTAATTCATCTGACTTGGAATCCTATCACCATGAATGCCTACAGGTGGGCAACTCCATGACCTCTCCTCACCCTGATTAATCGTCCATGCCCCTTGACAATCCTGACCTTGTCCTGTTCACTGATGTCTCATCCATGCATCTCTCCGACGATTGTTCCCTTGCTGTTTCCATGGTCATCAATCCCTTTGAAATGCTGGAGGCGTGCACTCTCCTGTCCGGGACTTCATTCTGGATTGCTGAACTCATTGCCCTTACCTGTACATGTATCCTTGCCATGGGAAAATACATTAACATTTACACTGATTACTGTTAAACCTTTGGGGTGGTCCATAACTTTGGTACACTCTGTAAAAATTGTGGGTTTATTATCTCATTTGGTAAACCTATTCAAGATGTGACTTTTATCAGCAACCTATTGCAGGCAGTGCTTTACCCTGCACAAGTCATGGTTGTCAAATGTGAAGCTCATACTACGTCTAGGGACAAGGTGTCCTGCAGCAAGGTTGTTGCAGATGCTGCTGCCTGTGAGGCTACTTGGACACACGTGTTCATGGTCCCCTGCTACACTAAGACCCACGTCCTCTCCACCTTCAACCTTACAGCAGCTCTCCACGTGCAGGATGTGCAGCAGAGGCAGAGCGCAATTTCTTGGCTTGTACTAGATGCTCCCCTGATGCTTCTGGTCTATGGTGGCATCCTGATGGTAGTATGATCTGTCTGCAAACTCTCCTCCATGCCCTTGCCCGACTGGCGCAGGGGAAGGGGCATGTAGGAAAAGGAGGGATGTTACGTCAAGTTGCCCAACAACGGTTTGCTCCTGGCATTTCTACTATCTTAAAACAAATAGCCAAACTTACGTTATTTGCCAACAATAGAGGAAGAACACCTGCACACTTTGATAACCTATCTATCCCTGAGGGGCCACATTGGAGCTTGCAAATTGATTTTGTCCATATGACTCCCTCAGTGAAATACACACTAGTCATAGTAGATATGTTCTCTAGATAGATAGCGGCATTTTCCAGCAAAAGGGACAATGTCTGAACAGTACTAAAATGTCTTATGAAAGATACAATCCCACGATTTGGAATGCTGGGACAAACAAATAGTGACAGGGGTTTTATTGGGAAAATTGTAACAGCACTTTGTGCAGTATTGGGATTTGTGTGCAAGGTTCATATCCCCATCAACCCTAGTGCTCAGGAAAAGTGGAAACACTTGCCAGGAAACTGGATAAAGTGGCCTGAAACCTTCGCTATCACCCTGTGCATCCTCCAAAACCAGGTTAATAGAACCATGAGTCTAACCCTGACTGAAACGCTGATGGGGAGCCCTATGACAACTGGTATCCAACCCCCTCTGTCTACATCGGAAATAGCCCTGATGTGGGTAGATGAGAAAACGTTACGGTATGTCCAAGCTCTGAGTGAAGCAGGCCAGGCCAATCATTCAAAGGTAACAGAGGCTAAGCCAAAATCCCATGGGTAAAACACACACCCTTTTAGACCTGGTGATTTAGTGTATGTTAAATCTATTAACAATGGCTCTCTCTCTCTCTCCTGGGTGGAAGGGATCATATCAAGTGTAACTGACAACTCCAAACTGCAGTTAAATTGGAAGGATGTAAGGAGTGTGGGAATGCTACCAACTGTAAAATACATAACCCCACCAGCTCAGCAACTACTAAAGTGAATGATGATAACCAGATGGATGCAATTCCTGGGCCTCCTCAGCCTGCAAAGGATTGGAACTAGAGATGTATGGCCTTGTGGTGGGTGTGCCAAAGATACCCATCAGTTATGTAATGATGACATAATACAATGTGTATCGCGCTGTAATGCTGATTTTAGTCAGGATATGCAAAGGATGGGTCAAGGTCTGGAGAGAGTTAACCATCCTTCCTCCACTGAAATATGAGGTCAAAAAGAGTATCAGATACTTTGCACTGTTGGTTCTTCTAAGTTAAGCCTCTGCTGTCTGGTTGGTTTTCCAAGATCCCCTTGTAGGGCTCCCCAGGGACGTGAGGGGAGATCACAACCTGCAAAGACTCCGCCACAGGGGAAGTCATAGAAACTAAAAGGGTTTTCTAGCAAGTGTGTGGAAGGTGGGGGCAGACAGAGATGTGACTTGAATTGCTCCCGATCCCATGTCGAGATCACCAACAATTCTCATATGACACACCAGGCTTGTCAACACAGGAGTCGAGGAGGCAGAATGTATTTTTCTCTGTGCAGTACCCCGGGCACTGGTGCACCACAATTCTTTTTTGTAAATGGCCTACCAAAGTACTCATATGGTGGGAGAAGAAATGCCTGTTGGGTGTGTGCCCATTTGCTGACCCACTAAAAGGTGGTACCTCTTTGTGGCCAGTATCCTTTAGCTGGCCTGAAGTTGCTGAATGGCTAACACACCGAAACTCTTCAGGCAAACCCGATAACTCGGAGGACATGCACGAGTGGAAGTCAGCAGGGTATAATGTGCCCCGATTCCATGATTGGTACCAATCTGGCTATAACAGATCCCACACGCCTTCCTTTCCTTGTAGTCCTTAACAACACCATTAGCAATACCACTTGCTTCACGGAAGAAGGAACATCTCGACTGATACTTATGTGGGTTCAATGTTCTTTTATTATCCCCTGGACTGAATCAATCCAAAATTTGACAAGCCAAGGTCACTTTTTGTTTAATTGGTCCCTAATAAGTCGTTAGGCTCTCTGTGGTCCCAGGTTGTGGAGGGTCAGAGATTCCAACTTAATCTCTTCCAACTGCACCTTCTTTTTTGTGGTCTTAAGACCTAACCTTGGTTTCACTCAGATTGGAGAGGGTTGTGCTATATGGGATATGTAGTACCTCGCATCAGAGTTTTGGATAGGTTACCTTCACCCCTGAAGTCCAAGAGATCCCTCACTGGATTTCTCACCTGGGTAGGGATGTCTTCTCCTCCTATTGCATTCCCAGGGATTGGGCAAATTAAAAACAGTATTGGAAACAATTGCCAATGATATTGCTGAGGCCCTGACGGAGAACAATGCTGAGCTAGTCACAGTTAGAACAGTGGCCCTTCAGAACTGCTTGGTCTTGGATTTTCTATTATCCAAGGAGAGTGGCACTCGTGCCCTTATTGGGTGGGAATGCTGTGCCTACATACCTGACAACGCTAAAGATTTGATGACTCACATTCGCACGGTGGTCAAGAAATTAAGCTCCCTTCTTTGACTCGGGGTGGTCGTTTGACCTTGCCTGGCTAGATGACAGCCCCTATGATAAACAAGCGTGTATGAGTATGTGCCCTTTTCCAGCAGAAATGTGTCCCTTTCTTGGATGAGCCGGTATCCTAGACTTCAGTGTTGATCTGGAAGATTAACAAGGAGGGAATTGTGGAAGAACTTGACATACTGCTGCATGATAGGATACTTGCTGAAAAATGTGTTGCTGGAGAAGCGCAGCAGGTCAGGCAGCATCAAAGGAGCAGGAGAATCGACGTTTCGGGCACAAGCCCTTCTTCAGGAATGATTCCTGAAGAAGGGCTTATGCCCAGAACGTCGATTCTCCTGTTCCTTTGATGCCTTCTGACCTGCTGCGCTTTTCCAGCAACACATTTTTCAACTCTGATCTCCAGCATCTGCAGTCCTCACTTTCTCCTGATAGGATACTTGACCAAGGTAAAAGGGTTTGCAGTTGTAGTGGAAAAATACTGCTGGATATAAAGATTGAGGTTGTGTAATTATTGTTTGATGATAGAGAGTGTATCTTAAGCTCATTAGTCTCTCTGTCCTTGCGCAACATTGGTAACAAAGGGAATAGCTGCACTGGGCTTTTCTTTATCTTGCTGAATGTAATCTAAGTAAAACAAGTGAAGTTGTTTGTATCATTGTATGAATATAGACTGACAGGTTCAGCTGGAGAGAGTGCTGTGAGACAGTGAAGATTATGGCAGCTTCTCTGTGAATTTACAAAAAATAAAGCTTCTTTAAACAAGACTAAAAGTCTCAGACTAAGTAGTTTCCTCAACAAAATCATATAGAAAACTTTGCTCAGTTTCGTATGCACAGGGTGGACCTAAACAGAAAGGACAATCTTCCTCGGTTAATTATATTGGATGAAAAATGTTTCATGTCATAAATGTAATGAAATCTATCACTATAGTGGTGTTACTGAAATATATAATCCTGCTAAGGAAGCTGAAGAGTTCAGAATCCAAGTGGCAACAGTGTTTGAGAAGTGTCAGCAGAGAAACAGTAACTGATCTGGCTGTGCCACTCTAGAGGATGGTTGCTGAGTTGAGAAAAATTGTCATACATCGCAGTGAATAGTCAGCTGCTCCAAATTCAAGCCTGTCATTAGAAACTGAGGTGGTCAAGAAGGGACAGGTTTGAGCAAAATGCCTGACCTCTCCAACTATCAAAGAAAGATACATAACAACCACAAACAGTATCACGTCAGCTGAGCATGACAGTTGTCATGGCCAGAGGGAATGAAGAGGAGTTCAAAAGAAAACTATATTTCATTTCCATATATTTATGTTCAAATTATTTTTCTTTTAAAGATGGACAACCTTGCTGAGCTATATAAATGGCCAAGGCTGATCTTGTATTTCCAGAAGCTTCTGAACTCCCAGCATTGCATAGACATTGAGCTAATGCTGATGTGAAGGACTTGGAGGTGAGCTACCTATTTCTATTCCGCTCCAGACAAAGGAAATATCAAGACCCAGTTTGCAAATCTGGACACTAATGCTTTTACAGTCAATTCATCACCTCACAATGGAAACTCTGGAGGTGAAACTATGTTGTTAGCTTAATGACTTTTCATTTTGTCCAGCCAGATGGCCTATCAGCATTTGAAGTCCTGGCTTTGTCAGATGGCTGAAATCTTAGCTTGCTGAATTACTTAACTGTACAATTCTAAAAGTCTACACTTTTTGACCTCCAGTGGGAGAGAAGAAGTCTAGGCTGAGCTGGCAGCCTACCTCTGACCCTTCATTCCTGCCTCCAAGTCACTCGTGGATAAGAAGCCTACATTTTGCCAGCAAGAAAGAAAACTACAGGATTAAGCTCACCAATGGAATCATTATCGGACACTGGCCCAAGCAAAGCATCTTCTACTTGACAACCTTCCATTTTCCCAGAACAGGCTTTGGGAAAGTAATGGAACCTCCAGATTGTCTATCTGAATTTGTAAACGCAAAAACTTGGGGGAAGATGGCAAAAGGTAATAGAGGCACGTACATTTAAACAAACGTGTAAGAATTTAATAATTAAGAGGAAAAAAGAACTTGGGGAAGGAATGTTGTATATGGGTCTCAAAAAGGTGCAACTTCCCCTGCCACTGCAGGAATTGCAAAACCTCTGCCACACCTCCCCCTTTACCTCTGTCCAAGGCCGCAAAGGAGCCTTCCACATCCATTAAAGTTTCACCTGCACTTACACACGTCATTTATTGTATCCATTGCTCCCGATGCGGTGTCCTCTACACTGGGGAGGCTGGACGCTTTCTTGCAGAGCACTTTAAAGAACATCTCCTGACACCCACATCAAGCAACCCTCCTGCCCCGTGGCTGAGTATTTCAATTCCCCCTCCCACTCTGCTGAGGACATGTAGGTCCTGGGCCTCCTCCATTGCCACTCCCTCACTAACCAACGCCTGGAGGAAGAATACCTTATCTTCTGCCTCGGGCCCCTTCAATTCTAGGGCATCAGTGTGGATTTCACCAATTTCCTCATTTCCCCTCCCCCCACCTTACCCCAGTTCCAACCTTCCAGCTCAGCATCACCCTCATGACCTGTCCCACCTGTCCATCTTCTTTCTCACCTATCTGCTCCACCCTTCTCTTTAACCCATCACCTTTACCCCCACCTCCATCCACCTATTGCGCTCTCAGCTACCTTCTTCCCAGCCCCACCCTCCTCTGATTTATCTCTCCACCCGCAAGGCCCACAGCCTCATTCCTGAAGAAAGGCTTATGCCCGAAACGTCGATTCTCCTGCTCCTCGGATGCTGCCTGACCTGCTGTGCTTTTCAAGCAACACACTCTCAACTCTGATCTCCAGCACCTGCAGACCTCACTGTCTCCTGAATGATTACCTGATTCAGTACTGTAAGCATCAATTATAATGGCATGGGGACTTTGAATAGAGCAAAGGAGGTGCTTGTAGGAGACTGATTTGGGTCTAGCATGCTCCAAACAGTGTCTGTGGTAATATAGGTCACATTCGTGTAACCTGTAAATAGTTACAATAAATTTTCAACTGTTGCTTCAGTAATTCTATTTTAGTTAAAGCAGGAGAGTAGATAATGTCATCCACACTAGATCACTTCAGACTTGAATGAACCCACGAGCAACAACATCTATTGTTATATTGTTATTCTGTTCCAATATTATTTAGGAAATAAATGTTCATGTGAACACACACAAAAATATCTGAAGTGCCACATCACTACTATTGCACTACAGTCTGTGAACTTAATGTGTCAGTCTATGCCAAATGGTGTGATTTATGAAATAAACTTGACGAAGCTGCAGCATATTTGAGTTTAAATGTATAATATTTTGAACTTTTGGAATCACAATATATAACATGTATTAAGTCTGTGTGAATAAAAAGCCAACAAGGGTTTCATTTTGTGGAGAACAGCAGAATTAATTTCTCCATTTATACTTTTTCAAGGACACAATTGGTCTCTTACTGTTATTGATTTTTCATGGTCAGCTTAATCTTTAAACGGTGCCAAGTTTTAAATCAAGAATAATTATAGAACATTCAGGTAGCTGTCAACTTCCACAATAAAATTGTATGGTTGATACAGAGTTGAATATCTGCTGCTGGTCTCAAAATCAATCAAAATTAATTCAGATTCTGTTATAATAAGGAGTATTTTACTCTAATTATAATAAGCTGATAAGTACTCACTTGACTAAAATCCAAATAACTTGGTTGTCCATCTATATATTTTAAAATGCCTGATTGGAAGATGAGTACTATCTATTTAACTGTCACATGCAGTATAAGGTCTTCATGTCCTACAAATCTATGAGTTTTAGATGAGTATAGGACATGGAGAACTTATAATGCATAATGAAGGTTAAATATATTGGACTCCGCTTTGCTGAACATTCTATTCAGTCATTAAAATGTCTTCCCAAGCTTCTTCTCATCATTAACCATTGTAATACTCCATCAGACTCTCATTGTGTCCTCTCTGTCTGTAGTTTCCTTCAATGTTTGAATGAAGCTCAGTGGAACATCATGAAAGAGCATCTCATCATCCAATCAGATATTTTACAGTCTTCTGGCTTCAGTATTGAGTTTGAATAACTTTAGATCATATCCATTTTCTCAATAATAACTGCAAGTTGTGGTTCTGCTGTAATCATTTACAACTTGTCCAGACCAACTTTTGTCTTTTTATTTGTCCCATGGCTGCCTCTACTTGCCTTGCACCATTCTCTCTTTTGTCATTTAACCATTTTTGTCCTCTATCCTATAACAGACCTGTTGTTTTCTTGCTTCCTTCCCATCTGCCCTGGCTCAGCATGTGCTTTCACACTTTTAAATCTCTACTCTCTTATTGTTTTGATGAAAAATCATCCATATAAAATGTTAATTGTGTTTCTCACTTCACAGATGCTATCAGACCTGGAGCTTTTCCAACACTTCTGTTTTTATTTCAGCTTGTCAGTATTCATTGGTCTGGCTTTCATGGTGAATGAAATGAATATGAAAGAAGTATTGGACACCCACTGATATCCATGTAACTGCAAAAAAACAAGAAGTGCCTGAAAACTGAGGACAGATAGGAAGATTCAATGAATTAAATTCAGTTTAAATGGCTTAGAAATTTCCCATTAAACATGAACTCTCTGATATTTGAAAAAAAACATTGCAGTGATCTGTACATTTTTGGAAAATTTCATTACAAATCAGACATTTCAAAACAGATTTTAATTATATTCCAAAGATTGAAAGGGCACTCAATGTAATGACCAACTTCACGAGCCAGTCAGAACCAAAACACTCTGACAAATTCAGGTTTGAAATTATGCCCTTCAAAGTTCACATTAATGGATGCGTTTGGATGAATGAAGTCATGGATCCCACATTTTTAAAAGGTTGTGCTGGAAGTGTGAAGTCTCAGTAGTGACAAGAACATATATTAAAATTGAGCTTACAAAATATTGAGGCATTCCACCCCACATTTGCAAATATATGATCAAGATAGGTCACTACTTAGAGTCATAGAAACCAAGCCAACCAGGTTTTCTAAGCCGAACTAGTTTCCATTTGCTGGCGTTTGGCCCATGTCCTTTGAAACTTTTCTTATCATGCACCTGTCCAAATATTGTTTTAAATGCCATGCATCAATTCGTTTTCGCTAGTTGTATCCTCTTCAGCTTGAAAAGGAGGACAACAACTACAATGAATCATATGTACAATGTTTTCAATGAGATGTAAAATCATTGTGATATTTTGTTGCTGTCAACCAAGGAAAATGTGACCTTGACATGATTATTAACAAAGTGATTTTGGAAGGGTAAAAATAAATTGGAAATGCTTCCTTGGAGCTGTTAATATTTCTCTAAACTTATAATAATATTGGCCACACTAAGCACAGTCAGCACCTCCACATGTTTTAACAGGTGCTGCATAAAAGCTGGGTCACTGATGGTTTGGCCTGAGGTCACTTAAATGGATGTTAGTGACGGGCTCAGCACTCCGAATAGCATTCCTTTCCTATGTGACCTGTTTTCCTGTGTGATGTGCTTGCAAAATAACATACATGTTGCTCATGACAGCATTACTCATGATGAATCAGGGTTGGTTAGCTTGTGTGGCAGATTCGCTATGCAAAATATTACCAACAGTGTAGGTTCAATTCTCACATTGGCTGAGTTTATCATGAAGGGCACTTTTTCCTGGTTTCTCACCTTACCGGAGGCATGGTGACTCCCAGGTTAAACCACCACCAGTTCATCTCTTAACGAGAGAGCAGCCCTGCAGTCTGGCAGGACAATGGCAACATTACCATTATGAACTGAATGGATACTGGGATGATAATAATGGTTAAAAACAAAGTCCACGAGGTATCAAAGTCCTTTTTAATAGTAGCTATAATACCCTTTTTAATAGTAGCTATATTCAGCTTCAAAGGCATCACTTTACATAGAGCATGGGAAAGGCAAGGAGACAACTCTCCATGAGCTACCATAGCCAGTACATGGTCTAAAGCCATGCTATTGGTGTCATTCTGCACCACTGTAGGCATCTAGCCAACTGAACCAAAACATTAATGAATCAACTAAAATTGAGTCTCACAGATTTTGTGCAATGTGAAAAATTTTCTCCATGTTTTGTATTCTATTTCACTGATGGTGCAGAAGTTAATACCTATGTTTGATCCAAGTATTCACATTTGAAATTTGAGCTTATTGACATAACCCCTACTGAATCTGAACTGCCTTTTTTTAAATATCTCTTCCAATACTTTTCACCAGTGACTACAATCAAGTAAATAGAATTCCCCTTTATTCTAAGGCTACCTACTGAGCATGTGCAAAAGGAACTATGTCAAAGTGATGTCAGATCACATGGAACTGGAGATTTGTTCTACACAGTTCCAAGTATGATGCCCTCACTCACATCATCTGTACACAGTGATATTCAATAACATCTGTTAAAATTCACCAAAATTAATGTGGACCTCATTATCTGCTCCCAGGAGGACCAGTTCCACCACAGAACACACCAGATGGTCCCCTTCTTTAGAGACTGCAATTTCCCTTCCCACATGGTTAAAGATGCCCTCCAACACATCTCGTCCACAGCCCGCACCTCTGCCATCAGACCCCACCCCTCCAGCCGTAACAAGGACAGAACGCCCCTGGTGCTCACCTTCCACCATACCAACCTTGGCATAAACCAAATCATCCGACGACATTTCTGCCACCTCCAAACGGACCCCACCACCAGGGATATATTTCCCTCCCCACCCATTTCCACCTTCCACAAAGACCGTTCCCTCCGTGACTACCTGGTCAGGTCCACACCCCCCAACAACCCACCCTCCCATCCTGGCACTTTCTCATGCCACCACAGGAATTGCAAAACCTGCGCCCACACCTCCTCCCTCACCTCCATCCAAGGCCCAAAAGGAGCCTTCCACATCCATCAAAGTTTCACTTTCACATCCACCAATATCATTTATTGTATCTGTTGCTCCCAATGTGGTCTCCTTTACATTGGGGAGATGGGACGCCTCCTAGCAGAGCACTTTAGGGAACATCTCTGGGACACCCACACCAATCAACCACACCGCCCTGTGGCCCAACGTTTCAACTCCCCCTCAAACTCAGCCCAGAACATGGAGGTCCTGGGCTTCCTTCATTGCCGCTCCATCACCACCCTACGCCTGGAGGAAGTATACCTCATCTTCCGCCTCCGAACACTTCAATCCCAGGACATCAACATGGACATGACCGGTTTCTCATTTCCCCTTCCCCCACCTCACCCCAGTTCCAAACTTCCAGCTCAGCACTGTCCCCATGATTTGTCCTACCTGCCTATCTTGCTTTCCACCTATCCACTCCACCCTCCTCTCTGACCTATAACCTTTATCCCACCCACATCCACCCACTGTACTATCTTCCCCCACCCTCCTCCCTGACCTATCACCTTCATTCCCATCCCCACTCACCTATTGTACTCTATGCTACCTTCTCCCCACCCCCACCCTCCTCTCATTTATCCCTCCACCCTTCAGACCCTTCTGCCTGTATTCCTGAGAAGGGCTTTTGCTTGAAACGTCGATTTTCCTCCTCCTCGAATGCTGCCTGAACTGCTGTGCTTTTCCAGTACCACTCTAATTCAGAATCTGGTTTCCAGCATCTGCAGTCATTGTTTTTACCTCATCATAATACAACTATGCAAATGTTTGGCAGCTATCTGATTCCACTGAGCCTATTACACATTTTTCTCTCAGGTGCAGACAGCAGTAATTCCCTCAGACCTTCCATCCATTCAGTTTGAATCTGGGATTCAACAACTCTCAAAAGAGGATATTATGAATGGGTAAATACTTGACAGATGCAGTACAATGTGGCTAAATGAAGATTTATACATGTTAAGTTGGAAAACAGAAGAGAAGACTATTTTCTAAATAAGGATATGTTGGGATGTGTAGATGTACAAAGGAATCTGTTTGGCGTGGGCAGCCAAACAGCTATGCAGGTTCACTGATCCTTCTTTTTTCAACTCTCATGTGGTATGTGGTATCTGTGGTATCTGCTCTCGCTCTCTCTCTCTCTCTCTCTCTCTCTCTCCCCTCCTCCTCCTTTTTAAAGTGCCTAGTTTGATCTGTTTTTTCCTCCAAAATAATGCAACAGGTGATAAAATAGCAATTACTGCTCCAAGAATTTGAGGAAATCTGCTCCAACATTGAAATTACCTCATAAAAGGAGTAGTTCTTACAGCCACAATTGTTTCCTTTCCTCCATCTTGGATTACCCAGAATCCTTAATGGTAAGATCCTAGGGAGTGTTACTAAACAAAGAGATTTTGGAGTGCAGGTTCATAGTTCCTTGAAAGTAGAGTTAGGATAGATAGATTGGATAGTAAAGAAGGCAATTGGTATTCTTGCCTTTATTAGTCAGTGAATTGAGTACAGGAGTTGGGAGGTCATGTTATGGCTGTACAGGACATTGGTTAGGCCACTTTTGGAATACAGCTTTCATTTCTGATCTCCCTGCTATAGGAAGGATGTTGTGAAGCTTGAAAGAATTAAGAAAAGGCTTACAAGCCTTTTGCCTGGCTGGAGGGTTTGGACTATAGGAAGAGGCTGAATAGGCTGAGGTTGTTTTCCCTGGAGTATCAAAGGCTGAGGTATATAAAATCGTGAGGGGTTTGGATAGGGTGAGTAGCCAAAGTCTTTTCCCCAGCGTAGGGGAGTCCAAAACTAGAGGGCATAAGTTAAGATGAGAGGGGAAAGATTTAAAAGGAACCTAAGGGGCAACTTCTTCACAAAGAGAGTGGTGCGTGTATGGAATGACCTGCCAGAGGAAGTGGTGGAGGCTGGTACAATTACAACACTTAAAAGACATCTGGAGGGTAAGATGCTATGACTCTATGACCTTGTACACCTGTCAATGAAGTAGATAGATCGATGCAGAAAGTAATTAGGAATGCAACTTATTGGCCTTTGTTGCAAAAAGGATTTGAGTTCAAAAGTAGAGATGTTTTACTGCTGATATACAAGGCCTCAGTAGAGATCACACCTACAATATTCCTTATAGTTCTGGTCTCCTTACCTAAGAAAGAATATTCTTGCCAGAGAAGGTGTGCAGCACAAGTTTGTAGATCAATTCCAGTGGTGGGGAGAGTTTGATTCTCAACTGGACCTGTATTTACTAGAGTTTAGAAGGATGAAAGGGATCTCATTGAATGCATAAAATACTAATAGTTCTGGACAGACTAAATGCCAAGAGAATGTTCTCCCTGTTAGGGCAATCTAGATCCAAGGAACACAGTGTCAAGAAATAGGGTAGACCATTTAGTACTGAGATGAAAAAATATTTCTTCACTTGAAGGGTAGTGAACCTGTGGAATTCTCTACCACAGAAGGTTGTGGAGGCTAGATTACTTAATATATTCAAGAAAGAAGTAGATAAACCTCCAGATTCTATATTTATTAAGGGGTCTGAGGAGAACTCAGGGATATATCACAGTAATAGAGGATCAGCCATGTTCCTATTTAATGATCCAGCAGATTTGAAGGGCCGAATGACCTACTCCAGCTCCTCGATTCTCTGCTACTATTATCCTCCATGACTTCACAATTGTTCATAAAGGAGGGAATCCAGAGCTCTTGCTGCACATAAATTCACAACAATGTAACTCGCTCACCAACTAAATTAATTCACCAAAGCAATCCACATCCCATTAATGGGAAATTGAATTCCTTTAAGAGCAGCTGTCTGACATGATCATAAGGTTGTCTCATTGTGCAGACTTCCCATGAGTACACATCACATGAAGACAAAGGAGAGGGGCGTGAAATACAAAATTTGGCATGTTTTAACAGTGCTGTTACTAATATCGGCACACTTGGGCTAAAGATGAGTATAGCTCACAATCTGCAGGCCTTGTGGGTTAGTATTTATACATGTTAGTGAGAGGGAAGGATTTTCAACTGAGACTGGGACGAAGTGGATTTGGACCACTTGTTTTGAATAACATGAAACACTACTCTAAATCTGTTCCTTGAACTCTATTTTGTCATTTTAATTTTTTAACGAATATTTGCACTGCTCTCCAGAGGAACTGAATGCGAATAACCGATAAGAAAGTGCAAAGCATCTGAAAGTCAAAATGGCACAAAGCATGAGGTAATTCAGCAAAGCATAGTTCGTAGAGAGAATAATGTAATTTTTGTGCTTAGCTGACAAAAGCTCATCAAATGATATTTGACTCCCATGGTCTCAACACACATTGTCTAGTCTTTTTTTAGAAATCAGGCTCTGGACCTTCCTCTGGCAAGCTGTGCTGCAATTGTCCTGCAGTGCACAGAGATAAGGGAATCAGCATTGAGAAATTCTGAAGTGCTGTTTTGCTGCACTAAGTGGTTGACAGCATGGATCACTAGTGACAATGGCAATTATTTGTGTGATTCATCTTGTATTGTGGCAATTTAACTCTTTCAGGATTCTAGCTACATTTCTTGAGCAAACATCCCAGTACACTTCAAGGCTGATTTTATGAAATTATACATCAAGCAGGAAATTATCTAAAGAAAATGATTTTGTAAATTTGGTCTTTTTTTTTCTTCACTTATGGGATGTGGGCATCACTGACTGGCCAACATTTATTACCTGTCACTTGTTGCCCATGGTGGTGAGGTACATTCTTGAACTGCTGTAGTCCATAAGCTGTAGATTGACCAAAAATGTCCTTGGAGAGGGAATTTCAGGATCTTGACCTATGACAGTGAAGGAATGGTGATTTTTTTTTCCAAGTCAGGATGGTGAGTAGCTTACAGGGGAACTTGCAGGTGGTGGTATTCCCATGTATCTGCTATTCTTGTCCTTCAGGAGGAAAGTGGTTGTGGATTTGGAAGGAGCTGACTAAGGATCTTTGGTGAATTCTGCAGTGCACTATTATTCAATAGTACATAGTCAACGTGGATGGGAATGGATGCTTGTGGATGTGGTGCCCATTAAGTGGGCTGCTTTGTTCTGGATGGTGTAAAGCTTCATGATGTTGTTGGAACTGCACTTATCCAGGCAAATGGGGAGTATTCCAGCACACTTCTGACTTGTGCCTTGTGGATGGCACACATGCTTTGGAAAGTCAGGAAGTCAATATTCTGAGCCTCTGACCTGCACTTGTAGCCATTTTGTTTATGTGACTAGTTCCAATTGAATTTTTGGTCAATGGTAAACCTAAGGATGTTGATTGTGGGTGACTCAGTGATGGTAACACCATTGAATGTCAAGGGATGGTACTTAGATTGTCTCTTTTTGGAGTGGGTCATTGTCTGTTTTTTGGATGATGCAAATATTACTTTTCACTTATTAGGCTTGGATATTGTCCAGATCTTCTTGCATTTGGATATGGACTGCTTCAGCATCTGAGGAGTCGCAAGTGGTGCTGAACATTATGCAATCATCAGCAAATATCCTCATTTTGGACCCAACGATGGAGGCCAAGTCATAGATGAAGTAGCTGAAGATGGTTGGGCCTAGGACTTTTTGTTAGGATTGCTTCGTTCTGTATATCATTTGCTGGTAATGCAGTTTGGCACGCAAGCAGCCCTTTTTGGTAGGTTCATCAGGTTGAAATTCATTTTTAGGTATGCCTGGTGCAGCTTCTGAGATGGCCTCTTGCATTCTCCATTGAACTAGAGTTGATCCCCTGGCTTGATGGGCACAGATTAGTGCAGCATAAGCTGAGCCATGAAATACTACATTACACCAACTTCAGGATACTCTAAAGATAAATGAGCATTTTGTATTGCATTCTCCATTATAATAGTTTGCTTCATTCAATGCAGTGAAGTCAAGAACAGCAAGCAAAAGAACAGGACTGACCAAAATATGTACAAGACCAGAGTGTTATTTATATTCAGACAAAGGTAAATAAAAGTGGTTAAATACAGCACAAAGATGATTAATTCTGGGCCAGCTAGGTTCATCTGACCTCTGATTAAAATTGCACTCATCCCCAGTTGAGTCCATTGGAACCCAATTGAAAGGATGCTCTTTGTTTTGATGAGTGTTTAGCCTGGATCTTCTGCTGTCCAGATAATGGGAGACAGGCTGTACCCTGAAAGATGCATAACAAACCTTTTGTGTGTCCTGATTGTGTGGGGATTGCCTGGGAAATTTAAAAGTCTGATGGGCAATTATTCAATCTTTGGAACCTTCCAAACAAGTCCCAACTCAGAGTTAGAGTCCAAGGCTTTGGATAGTTCTGACTCATGGAGCTGAATAGTTACCAAAGGAAAGATTCCAGGGATGGTACTGACTCATAGAACTGAATAGTTACCATAGGAAAGGCTACAGGGATTAAAATCTGCTCGAACTCCTGACCAAATATAAAACTGACCCCCGAGATCACTTAAAATTACTCCATAAGCCTCGACACCTGAACCATTTTCCCACCATAGCCAACAGATTCACTCACCCTCTCACACCCAACTCTCAGCACCACACCAAGAACTGAACGCCATCCAACCCTCGCCACTACCTCCTCACCCCAGATACCCAACCATCATGTTACCTCACTACCCTCTCTCACATGCCACTCCTGGCTAGAAATGAATGAATGTTAACAATACAGTAGCTGCTGGGGTCAGTAATCTGAAATGGCTGGTTAACCTCCTCACCCCTTACAGCATTTACAAACGTACAATGTGACAAAATATCTACCAATTGCCTTAGGTAAAACCCCACTCAAAAAGCTAAATGTTATCCAGCATAAAACATGATTTAATAATTGTCATTCCTGTTGTTGAACTTCTGTCACTATAGCACCGTGAATGCAATATGCACTTGGTGCTTTGTGAACTGCAGTCTCACTAAGGCTGCTTCAACACAACATCTTCTTGATAATGATCTCTACCTCATGAAAGGTAATGACACCAAAGACTGCCATCATTTCTCTCTGGCCTTCAAATTCATGAGCAATATATCTGAATACCTTAATCACTGTTAATTTCATATCCTGGAATTCCTGCCTCATGCCATTGTGGAAAGATCTTCATCAAAACAAAAAATCCAAAGAGAATGTGCACCCTCAGGGAGTTAACTAGGAATAGAAAATAAATCTTGTGATCTTGTCAGCAAAATCCAAATCTGAGAATTGGCCAAAAAATAACCAGGCTCTTGAATTTTTCTCCAATGTTCCACAATTTTCAGGGGCAGAATATTCTTGTGGGTGGCACGGTGGCACAGTGGTTAGCACTGCTGCCTCACAGCGCCTAAGACCCGGGTTCAATTCCCGACTCAGGCGACTGATTGTGTGGAGTTTGCACGTTCTCCCCGTGTCTGCGCGGGTTTCCTCCGGGTGCTCCGGTTTCCTCCCACAGTCCAAAGATGTGCGGGTCAGGTGAATTGGCCATGCTAAATTGCCCGTAGTGTTAGGTAAGAGGTAAATGTAGGGGTATGGGTGGGTTACGCTTCGGCGGGTCGGTGTGGACTTGTTGGGCCGAAGGGCCTGTTTCCACACTGTAAGTAATCTATCTAATCTAATTCTGACCAGAGCATTGGTTAATTTGCAGAGTTAGGATAAAGATTGCAATTTGGGGTGTTTAATTACATAGAGACCATCACTACTTTTCTTTTATTGCCCTCATTTCTTAGTTTGGAATTGTGGATTGAAGTTGAGAATTGAACTTTGAACAGCAACTTGTTTTAAAAGAGAAGAACCTTCTAAAGTCCATTTCGGACGTAGAGGAATTGCCCAGTTGAAAATTCAATTTCCCAGGCGATTTGTGTGGTGGACTAGAATGGGAATTCGCAGGATCCCCATTCACAAGGCCCATGATTCTCAATGTATGACAAGTCCGTGCCAGGACCCTATTCTGACTGAATATTTTTATATCTGAGACATCTATGTGTCAGATTCACCATCACATGATTAAGACTTGTACTCTTTTTTGTTTCTCACTTTTTCATATTTTAGTGAATAAAATTGATAGGAATTAGTAATTGAATAAAACTTTGAGATTACTGTTCAGAGTTAAAGTAGTAAAGATTTCACTAACTTCACTGTTAGTGGTTTGATACTTCAAATTACAATAATGATTCATAAACTCTTTTGTCACTTATGGTCAATTTTCTTTAAGGCTGTATCAAAAGAATAATAAAATACTCTAATCTATATATAAAAAAACTAAATTCACTGTTAAGGGTCCAAATCTTCAAATTCCTATTTAACAGATTTTATTCCTAATATTTTTCAACTGATTTACCTTAAACCTGTTTCTGAATAATTTTCTTGTTATTGTTAACTTTGTCATTGAGTAAACAGTTTTGAAATGTGTTAATTCACTGCTGGGAATCTTAATCGTGTTTATCAGTCTGGTTTTTCAGGTGGATACAAACTTCTTTGTTTCCCTTTGCTTAATGGATCAAACTTGCCTTGAGTGTCTGAAAACTGGCCTCTTGTCTTTGTGAGAATTGATTTTGATTGCTCCCTTTTGGCTGTTAGTAGGATTTTCCTGCTCTCACTGGGATTTTTGAAGATTTGTTTCCTTCGTTACTGTTTTCAAAAGGCTTTTTGAGATTAATAATGGATTCTTTGGAAGAGTTGCTTGGTCAGAGACGTTTCTTCAGAGTTGTTCAGATCTGTGGCAATTCTCACTGTCCTCTGATCTTAAAGCTGAACTGATGGTGCCATGCAAAAGGATTTTTGAATTCTTCTCTTCTTTGAACAATCCGAGGGTTGTTTGTTGATTTCCATTGCAGCCATGATCCTTAGGCTGTTTATCCCATACTGTCACCATCTTTTATTGTGTAGTTTGATGCCACGCTAGAATATGTACTTGACTCACCTTCCTTACTGAAAATGTGTTGCTGGAAAGGTGCTGAAGAAGGGCTCATGCTCCTCGGATGCTGCCTGACCTGCTGTGCTTCTCCAGCAACACATTTTCAGCTCTGATCTCCAGCATCCGCAGTCCTCACTTGCTCCTTGGACATACAGTATGGCATATTTGGTTGTATTGGAGGCTACATATACATATATGGGGCTTTTGTAGACAGAATGAGCTTGTACTTACTTAAGGTCGATGATATCTCCTTGACTTGTTTTGAGGGGATTTAGTTTTCATTCAGTTAAGCACTTTTTGGAAATTGTCCTGATGAGTACCAAATAAACAGCTTCACTAAAATATATCTTTTTTTTAACAATAGTCAGGATCTGTTCTCTGATTTACCTATTTGTTTCAAGCAACAAATGAGTCATATGTTCCAGAAGACCATGGATAAGGCGCTGAATGGGCGGCTGCTATATAAAATATGAGCCTATGATGTTAGGGGCAAGGTATTGGCATGGATAGAGGATTGGTTGACTGGCAGAAGACAGAGAGTAGGGTTAAAGGGTTCTTTGCAGGTCAGCAGCTAGTGACTAAGGGAGTTCTGCAGGGGTCAATGTTGTACTACAACCTTTCATGTTATACATTAACAATCTGGATGAAGGAACTGAGGGCATCACTGCTCAGTTTTCATGTGTTACAATGACAGGTAGAAGGACAGGCAGTGTTGAGGAAAATGGAGACTGCAGGAGGACTTGGAGAGGCTGGGAGAGTGGGCAAACAACAGGCAGATGGAATACATTGTGAGAAAGTGTGAGGTTATGCATTTTGGTGAGAAGAATAAAGGCTTAGTTTGTTTTCCAAAGAGATAAAAGCTTCAGAAATCTGAAGCTCAAAGGGATTGGGAGTCCTGGGTCAGAATTCTCTTAAGGTTAATGTGCAGGTTCAGTTGGCAGTTAAGAAGGCAAATGCAATGTTGGCATTCATTTTAAGAGGGCGAGTATACAAAAACAGAGTTCTGCTTCTGAGGCTGTATAAGGCTCTGGTCAAACCTCATTTGGAATATTTTATGCAGTTTTGGTCCCTGTATCTAAGGAAAGATGTGCAGGTGCTGGAAGAGGTCCAGGGGAGGTTTCCAAGAATGATCCTGGAGATGAAAGGCTGATCATATGAGAAGCAGTTGAGGACTCTTCATCTGTCCTGGATTGGGTTAAGAAGGATGAAGAAGGTAACATCATTAAAACTTATAGATTACTGAGAGACCTGTATGGAGTGGACACAGAGAAGGGCACAATCGCAGAATGAAAGGTGACCGTTTAGAACTGATATAAGGAATTTCTTCATCTTCATCTAGATGGTGGTGAATCTGTGGAAATCATTGCCACAAAAGGTTATGAAGGCAAATTCATTGAGACAGAATATCGAAAGAGTATTTAAGATTGATACTCATATTAATCAAGAACTATCTAAGGTTATGGGGAGAAGGCAAGGGAATGGGGTTGAGAAACATATCTGCCACGATCAAATGGCAGAACAAACTCAATGGGCTAAATGGTCCAACTCTGTTCCTATACCTGCAGTCTTACATTGTATTGACTAATTATACACAATTACAAAGCTGACCAGGAACAAGAGAAAGCACATCGATTTCCAATGGGACCTTGCACTAGAATGCTTCTTCTGCATTCAAATATTGTGTGACTTGATCAAATTAGGTGAATTTTAATGCAGATTTAAAATTAACTCTTCCAGAAACATTATGTATGTAACAATAGTTGGAATGCTGAGTAAGTGGACTGAATTTTCCTGGATACCATTGAAATTCTTGAATGTTGTAGAAGCTGCCTTCATGCAAGCAAGTGGAGAATACTCCATCACACAGTGGTCAAGGGCCATATACTCATGGCACATAGACTTTGGGAGACAGAAATCAAATTACTTCAAATTTTCAATGTATATCCTATTCATGTGGCCACAGTATTTATATGACTGTTCCGGTTAATTGATCATTTCCATGATGCAAAAGAATCACAATTAATAAATTGTATAAATACTCGCCTGTATTCAGCTATTCCTTTCACTAAATTTATATTTCATGGAACTGACAATAGAAAAGCTACAAACATCTGAGATTTGATTTTGAAATTGTAAAATGATAGCTGATATCATCCACAGTGTTACTAAGCAGCACCTGCTCACCAATAACCTGTCAGTGTTGCTCAGTTTGGGTTCCACCACTCAGCTCTTGACCCTATTACAGCCTTGGTTCAAACATAGATAAAACAGCTGAATTCCAGAGGTGAGGCGAGAGTGACAGCCCTTGGCGTCAAGGCTGCATTTGACTGAGTGTGGTATTAAGGAGCCTGAGCAAAACTGGCATCAATGGGGGAAACTTCTCTGATGGTTGGAGTCATACCTAGCACATGGGATGATGGTTGTGATGGTTGGATGTTAGTTTTCTCAACTCCAGGGCATCTGTGCAGGGGTTGCTCAAGTTAATGTCCAAGGCCCAACCATTTTTAGCTGCTTCAACAATGAAAAATCCTTCCATCATAAGATCGGAAGTGGTGTTGTTGCTTATGATGGTGCAATGTTCAGCATTATTTGTGACTCCTCAGAAACCCTCATGCCTCCATCTTCAAATGGGCGGCACGGTGGCACAGTGGTTAGCACTGCTGCCTCACAGCGCCTGAGACCCAGGTTCAATTCCCGACTCAGGCGACTGTGTGGAGTTTGCACGTTCCCCCCATGTCTGCGTGGGTTTCCTCCGGATGCTCCGGTTTCCTCTCACAGTCCAAAGATGTGCGGGTCAGGTGAATTGGCCATGCTAAATTGCCCGTAGTGTTAGGTAAGGGGTAAATGTAGGGGTATGGGTGGGTTGCGCTTCGGCGGGTCGGTGTGGACTTGTTGGGCCGAAGGGCCTGTTTCCACACTGTAAGTAATCTAATCTAATCTAACTCCCCTTACCTCGACCCACATTCCTGAAGAAAGGTTATACCCAAAACATCAGACTTCTCCACTTCCCGATGCCTGCTGGTTTGCTGTGTTCTTCCAGCCTCCTGCTTGTCTACTTCCTCAGATACTGAAGCAGTCCATATTCAGATAACACAAAATCTTGACAGCACCCAGACTTGAGCTGAAAAGTGTGAAGCAACATTCACTCCACACAAAGGCTATCTACAACCAGAAAGAATCTAACAATTGCACCCTAACTTTCAATGGCATTAACATCATTGAATACCCCACTATAAATATGCTGGGGGTTACTATTTACTAGAATTTGAATTGACCAAGCCTTGTAAATAATATGGCTACAAGAACAGATCAGAAGCCAGGAATCCTGCAGTGGCTAACTTACCGCCCATCTCTCCAAGCCCTGTCTAAGGCACCTTCCAAATCCACAACCTGGGCCATCTAGAAGAACAAGGGCAATAGATACATGGGAGCATTACCATCTGCATGATCTGCTCCAAGCCAGTGACCATTCTTGTGTTCCTCCATTGCCACTGGGTAAAAATCCTGGAAACTCCCTTTATAAAGGCATTGTGGGTCCACCTATATCAAATACATTGTAGCAATTCAAAAATGCAACTTACCACCATCTTCTCAAGGGCAACATGGGTTGGGCAATATATGCTGGTCCAGCCAGTGATGTAGACAGCCAATGAATGAATTTAAAAAAACATCTTCTTTGCTTAAACTAGAGAAACTTATCCAAATCCAGCAGGAGATTGCTATCTTTAAAACAAAACGAGTTAAA
This sequence comes from Hemiscyllium ocellatum, assembly GCF_020745735.1. Classification (NCBI taxonomy): domain Eukaryota; kingdom Metazoa; phylum Chordata; class Chondrichthyes; order Orectolobiformes; family Hemiscylliidae; genus Hemiscyllium; species Hemiscyllium ocellatum. Next base: position 96,751,921 of record NC_083411.1, on the reverse strand, counting down.
TATTAACGTAAAAACTGTCTAACGTTATGTATTCCAGCACTGTTGTCAGTTACAGAAAGACGTGGGCATGGGGAAGTGTTCCTTACAGCCAAGAACAACAGCAGCTGGAGTTGCCAGAAATGTTTTGATAAAATAGCAATCCTTTAAAGAGCTTCATATATGAAAATGATTCAATTAGTTCAGCAAACACATGCCAGATCACATTGATTTCTAACAGCCTTGGACAGTAATTTCTTCAACAACATTGTGTTTTAGTACCATTGTGATATGATATGGGCCGAAAGCTGAATTTGCAAGTCAACTCCCCAATCTCTAAGTCTCTTCAAATGAACTTCAGATTGAAACAGTTCTTCTTTAAATTAATAATCTTTCATATTTGAGGCAAATGACTCCTGTTACACTGGGTTGAAGTACTGGCCAATGATTGGTTTATGCTGTAACGTTTAAAGGATCGCTTCATTTTACTCACTTAATTTCAGGATTTATTTTCAATAATAGAGATTACCTTTGTTGTTGCCATAAACTATGTCATGCTGAATCTTTGTCAGATTTTATTTTTCTTAGATAAAATCTATGCTGTGTTAAATTATACAAAGATTATTTTTTGTGCTCCCAGTAGCCAATCCATTGTGAAATTATTCCATTTATTTATATTTTATGATAACCAACGTATATTGTCTGTCAAGAAAGTCAAAGTCGAGAGTGTGTTGCTGAAAAGGCACAACAGGTCAGGCAGCATCCGAGGATCAGGAGAATCAATGTTTCGGGCATAATGCAGTAATGCAGTCCTCACCTTCTCCCTGTCAGGAAAGTCATATGAGAATATATCCAATGAATAACTGAGAAATGCAGAACAAGTAAGTCCCAAGAGTGATTCTATCTCTGAGTTATATTAACTTATAGAGTTAACAAGAAGGGCTATTCCATTGTCCTTAGTTTCTGTGAATAAAGGTGGAAAAATAAGTTAGGATTCTAGCAGCTGACATACTGGAAGAGAATGTATATTGGTGCTACTGTTCATGCTTTACAAATCCTGTTTTTCTTTCAGCTATTGAACTGCTTATTAAGTGATGAAAATCTCTGGAACCCAGAGCTAATAATTACTCGTAATTCGTTTGAGGTTTTATTCAGATATTTACTTTGTGCTTATGTCTATTGTTGCAGCAGTCACCAGAGGCAGCAAATTGACCTTTCTTTCTAAAATTTAATTTAATAGATATGGCCTAATACTTCTCTTGAGCTTTCAGCCTTTTCAATAGTTTCATTAGGCAATAAATCAGATTACAGTTTGAAGAACTTCATTTCTAGTTTCTTAATATTTTTACTTTTATTCATTCATGGAATGCAGGTGTTAATGGGTAGGCTCATTCTCAGGTATCCTTGAGAAAGTGATGGTAAACTGCCTTTTTGAACTGGTAGGGATGGCAGTTTCCTGCCCTAAGCAACATTTGTGAAGCAGATCACTTTTTATAATAATCAACAATGGATTCACAGTTATCATTGGATTCTTAATTCCAGATTTTTATTAAATTGGAATTCTACCATCTCCTGTGGTGAGATTCAAACCCAGGTCCCCAGAACATCACCCTGGGTCTCTAGATTAACAATCCAGTGATAATACCACTAGGCCATCACCTTCCCTAAGTGAAATGCTTGAGTTGTGACCAGTATTTCCTGTTTCCCTTTCCTCTAATGTCCATACCGGCACATGTGTTGCTGATTATAATTACCTCATGTGGACCCACACAACTACCGGAGTTACTGGTGTGACCTGGACCAGTACTTTATCTCTCACACTAAGTACCTCAGACTGTTTGGCTCATGCCTGTGCCTCCATGTCATGTAAGAGCTGAATGTCTCTTACCGTCTGTCTCAGGTCAGGCAGCTTTTGCATAGCTCCCATACACATTGTTTCACTCGTTCTCTCTCATCAGTCCTATCCCTTAACTCTCTGCTACAACTTCCCGTGGGGATCTCCGAGCTCTTCTTGTCATCAGTTCACATAGAGTCAACCCAGTCATTCTACTGGTTACTGTCCAAAGTTGCAACAGAATTCATCCATCCATCCCTGCTCTGAGTCCTGATTAGTCTTGGCTAATATTTTCTTAAACATTCTGTTAATCTCTGGGAAGAGTACCCTGCAGTAGCCCTGCAGTGAAGCAGTCTGGGAGATGTGTCCTGCAGTAGCCCTGCAGTGAAGCAGTCTGGGAGATGTGTCCTGCAGTAGCCCTGCAGTGAAGCAGTCTGGGAAAAGTGTCCTGTAGTGGCCCTGCAGTGAAGCAGTCTGGGAGATGTGTCCTGCAGTTAGTTCTTGTTGATAAAAAACAAGAGTGACATCATAGGAAATCTACAATTTCTTTAGCTACTGAGGAAGTACCATTACACATTGTCTGCAATTTTTTTATATAAATTACACAAGTGTACTATTAAGCATCAGTGATAGGGTTAGGGTTAGTAAAATAAGTGAAAGTTAGGACCAATATAATAAAGTAAGATAAGAAAGCTGAAGTAGGGTTGGAGAAGAAGATTCAAGTATTTGTAAAGGAATTATATTTAAGATTGTGTATCGCAGGGGAGCTTAGGCTCATGTAATGCATATGTCAGAAATCTTAGATGCTCCTGGTGGTCTGGATGCGCATAATGGAACCTTATTCCCAGCCTGTGCCTCTAGTCCTGCAGCCCACTGTGTGATATCCTTTGAATTAGCATCCATTGAGAGACCCATTCTGAGGATATTTTACTTTCTGGTCCAAATTCCTCCTTTAATATTCTTAAAAATACTTCATCAGCCCATTTGGAATTCCATTGCTCTGAAAATTGTACTTACACCTCCCATTTCCATTTTGCATTGTCCACTACTGACTTGCCCTTTCTCTGGGTAAGTGACGTCATACAAATCCCAATTTGTTTCCTCGTTACCCGGAGCAGCTCTGAATTCTGCTTCAAACCACGTATATAATTCATGTAGGCAAAAGTGAGGACTGCGGATGCAAAGAGTACAATAGGTGGATGGGGATGGAGATGGAGGTCATAGGTCAGAGAGGAGGGTGGGGGAAGGTAGCAAAGAGTACAGTGGGTGGATGGGGATGAAGGTGATAGGTCAGAGAGGAGGGTGGAGTGGATAGGTGGGAAGGAAGATGGGCAGGTAGGACAGATCATGAGGATGGTGCTGAGCTGGAAGGTTGGAACTGGGGTGAGGTGGGGGGAGGTGAAATGAGGAAACTGGTAAAGTCCACATTGATCCCCTGGGGTTGAAGTGTTCCGAGGCGGAAAGTGAGGTGTCCTTCCTCCAGGAGTCAGGTGGTGAAGGAGCGGCAGTGAAGGAGGCCCAGGACCTGCATGACCTCGGCAGAGTGGGAGAGGTAGTTGAAATGTTGGCCACGGGGAAGTGGAGTTGATTGGTGCAGGTGTCCCGGAGATGTTCCTTAAAACATTCTGCGAGAAGGCGTCCAGTCTTCCCAGTGTAGGGGAGACCGCATCAGGAGGAATGGAAACAATAAATGACATTGGTGGATGTGCAGGTGAAACTTTGATGGATATGGAAGGTTCCTTTGGGGCCTTGGATGGTGGTGAGGGAGGAGGTGTGGGCGCAGGTGTTGCAATTTCTGCGGTGGCAGGGGAAGGTGCCAGGAAGAGATGGTGGGTTGTTGGGTCTGTGGACCTGACCAAGTAGTCACAGAGGGAATGGTCTTGGTGGAAAGTGGAAAGGGGTGAGGAGGGAAATATATCCCTGGGGGTGGGGTCCGTTTTGGAGGTGGTGGAAATGTCAGCGGATGATGCGTTTATGCAAAGGTTGGTGGGGTGGAAGGTGAGGACCGGTGTTTTTTGTCTTTGTTGCGGTTGGAAGGGTAGGGTTTGAGGACGGAGGTGTGGAATGTGGACGAGATGCGTTAGAGGGCATCTTTCACCACGTGGGAAGAGAAATTGCGGTCTTTAAAGAAGGAGGCCATCTGATGTGTTCTGTGGTGGAACTGGTCCTCCTGGAAGGAGATACAGCAGAGGTGGAGGAATTGGGAATACAGGATAGCATTTTTGCAGGAGGTAGGGTCGGAAGAGTTGTAATCCAGGTAGCTGTGGTAGTCGGTGGGTTTGTAAAAAAATGTCAGTGTCAAGTCGATTGTCATTGATGAAGATGGAGAGGTCTAGAAAGGGGAGGGAGGTGTCAGAGGTGGTCCAGGTGGATTTAAGGTCGGGGTGGAATGTGTTGGTGAAGTTGATGAACTCGTCAACCTCCTCGCGGGAGCACAAGGTGGCGCCGATACAGTCATACGAGGTACAGATTGAATACTTGTACCTTGTCCCACTGAGGATGCCATGAGGGTTGGCCAGGCCCCACGTTTCATCTCCCGGTGTTATTGATCCCAGATATTACCGAAGCATTTTGCCTTTATTTGGACGAGAGTTTTTGGGGTACATTGTGTGAAATGCCTGCACATCTGTTGTTTTGTTCAGAATTCTAAGGTGTCATTCCACTATTTAAGTCCAGGCAAATACTTGAACAACATTTTCTTTCACTTCAGGGATAAAGGGCACAAGTGTAACCTTCTCTATTACCTGCTCTACATCTCCTATCCTGGCCCTTTCCTACTGTATTAGACCATAAGACCGAAGAGCAGCAGTAGGCCATTCAGCCCATTAATTCTGCACCTCTATGGAATGAGATCATAGAAGATCTCATAACCATCATCTCCACTTTACTGCTTTTGCCTCAAAAATCTTGATTAAATAGAATCAGAGAATCATACAGTACAGCAGAGGCCCTGTGACCCATCAAGTCTGTACTGCCAAAAATATATTACTACTGAAACTCATCCCACTTTCCTGCACTAGACCCATAACCTTGAATATTATAGAACTTTGTGTGCTCATCTCAGGTTCTTCCAAGAGATGACAGTCATAGTAGGTTGAACTTGCAGACTGTAGTGCCGTGGTAGCTATGATTTGTTATGAAGTGAGCCTCTTTTTTCCCCATTCTCAGTATTTCCTCCTTAAAGTTCCCTGAACTATCTTCATTGCTATCAAAGCCCACTGCAGCCACTGACTTGTGGTTTATTTCCTTACTGTTCAGTTGGGTATTGACCTTAATTCATTTTCACAATTGCAGATATAGATTGGTGATGATCATTATTCTCTTCTGTTTTATTGTTTTATTGACTCATCTACCAACTTTCTTGTTCTTTGGAGGTTCCCTGTAGGTTTCACCCATCCTTATGCATCTCTTAATAATTTTGCTTGTTAGTCAGCTATAAACCATGTAATGGAACTGTCTAAAAGGTCTGTAGCACAATCCCTTCCCCAACTGCATTTCTTTCATTATAATCAGCATAGATGTCACTGCAGAGGCTCTCTACTTTAGCCCCTACACAGATTCTCTCATGCTGTTTAGTTCATATACAGCTCTCATGTGGATTCTTGACAATGGAATCAACTGTTTGCTAGTCACCTCTCTTTTCCCTATACTCAATATTTCTTTAGATCCTCTAGTATACGAATAGACCATCCTTGGGTCAGCTAACTATGCTATTTTTTTTTCTAATCAACCTGTTCAGAGATGTTGTTGCCTCAGGAGTAGGTGAGACTTGAACCCAGGCGTCTTCACTCAGGGTTAGGGATACTACCACTGCACCACAAGAAGCCCCTATTACACTAACTTTGGGTGGTAAACAAACCATACTTACCTGTTTTGCAGCACCGATCCAACGGTTCAAGATGAATATCCTATTTCTGACACCAAGTTGTACTTACTTCTAATGATCAATCAGAGAGGTCATCAGTATCAGTCTAGGTTATTTACTCAAGCTTACAAAAGGAGAGTCCATTCTCAGCTAATAAAGAATAAAGCTGCTGAATATACGAAATGTGTTATGTTTGTACATCTTTAATCATACCTATACATTCTGTTGTTAAATTTCCGACCTTATGCAGAGGAACCTCAATTATCCAAAGGATAGAATCGGGGAGTATTCCCTTCAGTTAATTGAATCCCTGATCATCGAATGCCAGATAACATAATTTAGCCAAGCACTAGGACCTTGCAATCTTGCCAGATAATCTGATATTTGGATAATTGAATGCCGGATAATTGAGGGTTCCTCTGTATTTAAGTAATCTTACAATAAAAAGATATCTCTAGTAAGACTGCTTACTCTTATCCTACTGGCTCTGTCTGCTTCTATTTACTCCACGCCTTAACAGTATCTGTTTATTTCATTATAAATATCTCAACATAAATTCAATTTGTTATTGCTGTTGAAATACAAACTACCAGGACACTTGCCTACAGGAGCAGAGAAATTTAAATTTATATGGAATCAAGCAAATAGAATGTTTCAGAATGAGCGCCAGTTTCCCTTTCTCCTACATAGCAATTCTGAACCAACCCTGGATGATATCAAAATCAAGTTCTGTACAGATTTCGTCTTTAAAATCCACAACTTCCTTACAGCTGCAATAACTACTGAAGATCATTCACCTATAAAAAAGTATTTTAATGGTTGAGTCAGAGATCATTTCCACCATCCAAAGAATATCATAATTGATGGAATGTCTTTTAAAAACTTGGACAAAATGACAATGGCAAATTCAATAGTGATGCAGATCTTTATTATTTAATAATAAAGCTACCTCGGATAAGATTTGAAGAAAAATCTCATCGTTTTGATTCCATCTAGTGTTAATACTGGACAAGTCAGATCCCAGGGTGAAACCTAGCTTGTTTTTTTTTTTAAGGGTAAAAAATGAGGTCTGCAGATGCTGGAGATCACAGTTGAAAATGCATTGCTGGTTAAAGCACAGCAGGTCAGGCAGCATCCAAGGAATAGGAAATTCGACGTTCCTGATGAAGGGCTTATGCCCGAAACGTCGAATTTCCTATTCCTTGGATGCTGCCTGACCTGCTGTGCTTTAACCAGCAACGCATTTTCACTTGTTTTTTTTTAAACCATGGAACTCAGAATCTGAACACATTCACAAGAGTATACTTTTAACACGAGCAAAGGAAAATAAAAAGTCATGATTTACATTACACCAGGCAAAAAGGTTGGGAATACCTCATTGTAAACATTGAAAATTATTCAGACTCACACTATTCCTTTCATCCAGCAAAATTCTTATAAACAGTCAACCCTCAGTGAAGAGTCACCACTATCTGCACACTGGGGCTTCACTGTCAGGCTGATATGTTTGTAACCAGTTTCCTTTTAACAAGTTTCTATGAATTGATTCTCTCAGGATCATAAAACAAACTGCAAATTAAATTTGCTATCAGAGTAATCACATGAATTTCATAAATATGGTTTTGAGCATATGTCTTACCAGATATCTTCCTAAAGGGCTTCAATGTTTAGCCTCTACTCTAGCATTTTCACATACACATTGATTGATAAACTAAATTATTCTTTCTCACCATGACACTAGACATTATCATTAGGCAACAGTTCAGTTTGTTATCCACAACGTTTTTGTTATGCACTGTGGTGTTATCCCTGCTCCTCAACAATTAAAAGTTTCATTTAACACATATTAACAATACTTTTCCAGATTCTTTAGTACCAGCCTAAAAAATCTCTACATTGAAACTAAACAATATCACCCCAGAAATAGGATGCAAAAATGCAAAATTGAAATCAACTTTATCTATTGTTCTAAACACCTGCTCACAGGATAAAAATGTATATTTAAGTCACATTTTTATTTTTCTATTACAATTGTCTCATTGCTCTTTCTTTTGTATTTATACAGGTTTTACTCTCACTTTCACTACACTTACGACAAATACACAAGAACTTTCCATAATAACCATATCAGATTAGATTACTTACAGTGTGGAAACAGGCCCTTTGGCCCAACAAGTCCACACCGACCCGCCACCCACCCATACCCCCACATTTACCCCTTACCTAACACTAGGGGCAATTTAGTATGGCCAATTCACCTGACCCGCACATCTTTGGACTGTGGGGGGAAACCGGAGCACCCGCAGGAAACCCACGCAGACACGGGGAGAACGTGCAAACTCCACACAGTCAGTCGCCTGAGTCGGGAATTGAACCCAGGTCTCAGGCGCTGTGAGACAGCAGTGCTAACCACTGTGCCACTGTGCCGCCCACTATCCTACACAAGTCTATTTTGATCTACAACATTCCAAATCTAAACATTCAACAACTCTGCTAAGATGGTTATTTATACAGACCATGGTCTATTTTGATCGTGACATTTGTTTTTATCCATATCTGCACTTGATAAAGCATAATATTATCTTTGCCTGTTGTGTGAATGATGTTCAAAATGTATGGTCATAATATTATGCTCCAACAAGAAAATCTCACATTCCTAGTTTGAAACTTTTCTTGGAATTCTAGTGGACTATTGTCTGGATAAATAACTGTTTTAGCAGTGCTGTTGGATGTGTAGATTTAAGAATGTTGCACAGCCAACAGCAAGCTCATGTTTGTTTTTTCCCTGCAGACTGTCAGATCATATCCTTCAGCTGTTCACAACAAGCAAGGAATTAACTATACACAACCAGTTGCATTTGCAAATTTCACAATACATTGTCTAAAATTAGATGTGATTCTGCAACCCGATAACATTGATGGATAATCCTAAATGTGTATGGTCTTATCATCATAACTAATTTAGGAGTATTAGCCAAGCTTGCAATGTGGCATATTAGCATGTATTGGAAGTTACAATAGCGAATACACAGGGACTTATTTGTTGCAAACAGAAAGACCATGAACATACACTCTGTATATGTCAAATCAACAAAGTAGGTGACAACCACTTGTTGACTCATTTCTTACAGCAATGTCCTAATGAATCAGAGTCAACCTGCCCTTTAAAGTGTATGTTGCCAATCAGCATTAATGGATATATTCACAATGGCAGTGCAACTATCTATTGGGTCCAATTGCCAACCAATCAGTCATTTTTCAACTCAATTTATATTCTCACAAAACAACCTCATAACTGCAAGATGAAATATTTTAACAAAAAATGTCTTTTATTCAGTTCGGTCAGTTATATCCAATAAAAGAAACTTGATTCTTACCATTTTTGCCATAACTTTCCCCAAAAGCACTGATGCTGGAAATGTTTTAAAACTTCATTCGCAGGCTAGGCAAGCATTAATTGTTCATCCATAATAGCCCAATGGGGATTAAGAGTCGACCACATTGCTGCCAGTCTGGAGTCACAAGCAAGCCAAACCAGGTAAAGATTCCTTCTGTAAAGAACAGTAGTGAACGAGATGGATTTTTCTGGCAATCGACAATGTATTCATGGAATTCATTAGACTCTTAATTCTCTTATTTTTTATTGAATTCAAATTGCACCATCTGTTGTGGTGGGACTTGAACCCTGGAACACTACTTGAGTCTCTGAAATTACAGTCCAGCAAAAATACCGCTAGGCTGTCGCCTTCCCCAATCTTATTTCAAAATTCATAATTGTTACAATTGAGTGATTCCCAATTCGATTTATTATGGCAATCCATCAAATCTATTAAGACCCTGTTAAATGATTTTTAGAAAGCTAGAATTGGAATCAAGAGTGTAGGGTTGATTGATGATTGGTGTTTCCCCACCACTGACATGTATGAGATGTCTACCAAAACTTAACCACATCTATATACAACACAGGGAAAAAATATTTCCATCTGTATTTTCCCAAAACCTAATTGACCTGCCATCAGAATTTTATGAACCACTTGAAAAATATTGTTGTAATACTCAAACAGAACTGACACCTGGCAGACTACTGCCCATTCCTCATTGGCTGATATTTAATATGGTCTCCATTTATTCTTTTGCATTTGTCTTTCAATTAATAATGCTTAAGTATTAGTTCTTATTCAGTCTCTGACTAAGTTATTTGATTAAGTTATCTCAAATTAGAATGCATTTGCTATATCTCAGTTCATAAAAAAGAGGACAATGCCACCATCATTTTCTTCACTTTTCCGCTTAGGTTTTCAAAAAATGTCAGACCACTAAATGTCTGCATCATCTTCCTATTACATAGAATATTTCTCTTCCCATCTATTTCTATGGGTTTGAAAAGTAAAAGAACAGCCTTCACCTACACCACTGCTATAATTTTAATACACATTTTCTTTCCTGACACAAGATTCCATGAGGATCTCTTAGATGTTCCTAATATTGCAAGTTCTTCAATTTAATATCTGGTAATCAGCTTTATTATATCCAGCCTTATTACAAGAGAAGACTATAGTTTTCTTTACATCACTTGTAGGTCATTCACTCAAATGATTAATATATCCTTTAATCCCCAGAATTTCTATTCTTTCAATTTTGTTGATTATTCCCTTTTGACTATTTTCCCACAAGTAACTGCCTATTTAAGATATCAAAGTTATCTGTCAGAACTGTCACTTGTCATATCTTTAATAATTGACATTCATTTCATAAGACTTAAGGTTTACCAGAATGCTATTTTGGAACTCGTTAACAATCATGGTTTTCCTCATGTCTTCAATTTTCTTTTTTCTAAATTCAGTAATCGAAAGCACTGATCCAACAGTATTGCATTTTCTCCTGAAAATTGTACAAGCATCAGACAAGGTTTCTTTCTATCAGCCTAAATTTTAATTGATAAGCTTCAAGAACAAGCTCATAGATATTGAGTATTGTCCTGTAATAGCTTTGTAGTCCACAGAATCAATTTGCACCAGTAGTTACATACATTCGTAACTGTATATATGAGGACAATTTTCAGCAATAGGTCAAAAATCCTTTGTTCAATTTAAACTTCACAGTTATCTTTTCAAATGAGGTGAAATATCTTTTAACTCCATCATCAGAAAACTTGGGTACTAAAAAGGGTATTGTGATGTCAGGTGTGTTATTTATGCATAATATATGTAATTCATTTTAGAGTTGTGATTTTGAAATAGTGGCATGTAGTTTTGGTTTGGGAAGGTTAAATCAATTCTTCAGTGGAATAAGAATAATCTTCTGAAATATTATCACTTATTTCTTCCTTTATTTCAACATTTTATTTAGCCAGTTTATGTTGGCTGAGGTGTCTCTCATTCCAGAACTCAAGCTTTTTAAATTCCATTTCCCTTTCCATTGTTCTTTCCTTTACTTGTTCCTCCCTTGTCAACTCAAGCTTTCTTATTTCCATTTAATTTCTCTTCTCTCATTCTCCTTTTTTTGCATTTTTCTTTCTGCTCTCTTTCTATTTATCATTCCTTCCCCTTCTCCCCTAAATTTCCTTTCCTCATAATGGGATTTTAGTTCATTCTAGCTGCAACACATCCCTTTAAGATTTCTTTCAGATAAACTCTAAATGATGGGTACTCACTTTAATTATATCATCTTTACCTATTACTGTTTTGAACTCTGTCTTCATTTTTTCTACTAACTTGTGGTTAAACCTGAGCCAAAGATTTCATGTAGTCCACTTCTAACTGAAAGCAGGCTGATGGTCTTTAATCTTTAACCTGCTTGCAAAATATTTGTAATGAAACAAAATCTCATTAGCTCTCCTAGAACTGTCTCTCTCATGCTGGTTTTAAAAAAGGATTAGAAATATTGACAGGCTAATCACTAATTATTATGCTTATACGAGGCTATGGGCTAAGTGCTGGAAAATGGAATTAGAATAGTTAAGTGGTTGCTTTCAACTGGCATGGATATGATTGGCTGGAAAATCTTTTCCTGCACGATAGATCTCTATGACTTTCAACCCCCTTATGCACACAAACCAAAACTACATGCCACTATTTCAAAATCACAACTCTAAAATGAATTACATATATTATGCATAAATAACACACCTTACATCACAATAACCTCTTTTGAGATGCCTTTAACAAACTTCAGACTAAAAACTCTCTCTACCTTCAGTGTAATTGCATAAATTCCATTAATTCAGCTTCCAGCAGTTTTCTTGCCAGATGTCTCACTAGAAAGATTAGTTCTTCAGCCTCTACTCTCTAGCTCATCCATGCAGAGGTGAGTTGATCTTTTGGGTTGTTTAGTCTCTGTGTTATGGGATCATATTGCTAGATAATGACCCAGTTTCTTTTTTTCCCTTCACTATTTTTATCACACCAAACTATTAACCTCCAGCTCCGCAAATCAAAGCTGAAAAACATCAAAATTTAGCTAAACAGAAGTGTTACTAGACCCTTTACCACCAGATCACAAGAACATTTCAAATTAAGCTGAACCATGTTGCCTCATTTTGAATATAAATAAATACAAAAGTTAAACTAAATTTAAAGTTGTGTATTGATTGTAACACTATTCCCTTCCATTAGTTGTTCTGCACATTTGAACTGTGTGAATTCAATTTTTTGCTTGGTTTTGGGATTTGAACCAAAATAACCCTAGGGCTAATTTTGCAGCCTTGAAATATTTGAACATATCAGACAATGAGAGGGTATTATTGGAAACTGATTTAATTAATATCAAAAGCTTCATATTAAGATAGATTTTATGTCGATACATCTTTTTATAAACAATGAACACCTTTGATTTTACTAACCCATTTATTTTTAGACATTATACCAAGGAACATATTCCCATGTATGCACAAATTAATGTTTCTGTTATTTTTCTACGTTAGCTTTAGAGGTGTTTCATTGTTCACAATTTACGAATATGAATATTTTGTCTGTTGTAAGTATAAAAAATCCTTCCTACCTTTCTTAGTAAACTTATTTGAAGCCTTCAAAGAACAAAGAGCTTTATTTTCATCCAAAACACTACCAGCACAATTCATTGTCACTGTGACATACACCATACTGTACAACAAACTGCCACCTGATAGGAGTCTTAGATAAATTCATCATTTTGAGAAGATGAACTGATAACCAGAGGTGGTTAGCAGGGCACTGCCATAAACACAGAAATGGCCCCATTCCATATTAAAACACCGCACTGATGGCATTCTGTGAGAACCTAATCAGAGTGTACACGCTGTGCTAGTGACAGAGTCGTCCATAATCCAAGAAAACACAGCCCAGTTTAATTCATTACAAACTACATTCTTTCTCGCTAGCTAACGACAATGCCTCTTGAACATTTGCAATCAATGATATAAGATGCCTGGATATTCATCTGAGAACCAATTTCTCATTCAGTAACAGATACTATTGTAATTTAATTCATGAAAATTAGAAAAATCTTTTCACCTTAAATAGGTTTAACTTCTGATGCTAAGGATTACACAAAGGATAACTTCAGTAGATCTTTACAATTTGGAACTGGAGGCTTCAAATGCTGAATTATGTATTCTGAGTGCTCATTTGTACAGAACAGATTAATTAAATTCTTTCACTACTTTGCCACTTTTAACTACTCAAAGAAAGGTAATTAAAATTATAGGAAAACCCTTTAGGGAACAAACTTCTCCATTATAATGAAAGTTGTGAGCTTTGAATATTTAACTTCAAGATATTTTCATTGTCATTGCATTACTGAAGATAAGCTGTTTGAATGAAAATACCGGTTGGCTTAAAAATTGGAAGCAGACACTACATAATTAATATCCTAACCTGGTAAACTGGGTAATTTCCTGTAAAGTTACATTTTCTTGAATATTATGAAAACAAAAATTAGAGTTACTTGGTCACTTGATTACTGTTGACGTAGATTGTTCAGTGATCATTTATTGAACCAATGCTGGGACAGCCTTAAATAGTGTGCTGAATTTCCCCAAGCCCTGAGTGACACCAGCACTGGCTGATCAGTTGGAGAAATGAGTTTCTCAATGTCGAGAGAAAGAAAATCCTGACTTTCAACCTGAGGTTTGAATGGTGAGATGAGCATCTCACTAGTGGGATTGTGTGCATTTGAAACTCATTGGTACGAAATCTCTCCTCATTTTTATGCAGTTTTGTGTTCTCCCACACAGAGCAGAGAGAGAAGCAAGATAGTGACAATTTCCAACATGAAAGTCCAAGTGGGCATTTGGTGCTTTCAGCTCACCATCTGTTCCTGCAGCCCTCCATCTTGGCCAGTGATCATCTGCACTCTCTGCTCATGAAGTTTGGCAAGGAACACACACCAGCCTCACCAAATCATCCTGGAACATCTCCAGCCAACTTAGAATACAGTTCTCCACTTCAATGTTGTGCAGTAGAACGCGCTGACAGCTTGCATTGCAAAGCTGCTGCCAGACCAATTTGTGCACTTATCTCACAATTCAGAGTCAGGGATACCTCAGGACTCTTTGTTTGTTTTCTTGGTGCTAATTCACTTTGCACCTCAATGCCTACAGTATCATTCCTGGCCTTGCCCTGCCTTCAGCACTTAAAGGTTCGCAGTCTTTCTCTGTTGCCTTGCCATTTAGTGCAGAAGCAAAGCCAGGCAGTTTGTCATAGCTGTCAGCAGTGATCAGTCAAGGGGATGAACATATTGCTGTTCAGCATTGTGCTACATCAATATCAGATCTACAGTACGTGCCAACAGCTTATGCAGAAATCACACTGCATTTGCTTCAACAAAATGGCCATGTCAAACAGTCCAAGGAGATAGTCCTCAGTCAAATCAGGGGAACAAATGTCAGTCAGGGTGTCCCACCGTAATCAATAAACAGCAGTAACAGATCTCAGTCCAGGGGCTAGGCCACAATCAATCAATGCTTGGGATGATTAGGATCAGAGGTTCCATATCACTACAGTAGAGGGAATGGGTTATGGTCAATCATGTAGCTCCAATGCACCCAGCCCAGAGCCATAAGTCAGTCAGGAGCAGCACAGAGATCAGTCAGAGTTTTGGTCATCCATCAGACAGAGCTGTCCATACATGTCAGTCAGACGGTGAAGGCCACTTTCAGTCCTTGGAGTCTGCTTACTGAAAGTAAAGGAGGTTTATCAGGGGCCAGGGCTGTGGTAGAGAAGTCTGGGAAGTCAATTTTTGGAGATTGGAGGAAGCATTCTGAGATGCAGAGGAATAATATTGGGATGGGAGGCAACTCAGCATATATGGAAATGTAAATTGCATCAGAGGACATGGCTTGCTGAAGGATGGAGAGTCCTTTACAATCAAAACCATCTTGGTGTTGATGGAGAAACATACAGCACAATGGTTGACATGTTAAGATGTAGGATTGAGGCTCAGGGGGTAATATTGCAAGATGAACAGCTGAATGAAAGAGTTGAATGGGAAGTTCAGAATCAACAGGGAGAGCAAAGAAGAAAGGAACATGGAGGTTCAGAGGAGGAGGGGTTCTTGATCACCAGGCTGAGGTTGCAACTGCCTCTGTCAAGTGCAAGTTGAGTTGTCTTCCATCTTCATCTCAATCAGAAATACTCAATGGGAATGAAGCATTTTATTTTCTGTTTAAGCATGCAGATTATTCTTGTAGGTATTGTAATGCCTCTGCAGTAGACAGGCATTTACAGGTTGAAGGCATCTGTAATCATTTCACCTTTGAAATAAAATGTACACAGAGTCCATCTCAAAGGAGTGCAATTCCTCATCACAAACAATCATGCCCATTTCTTTGGTCATTGCAGAGTTACTCAGTGAGTGGACGCGGTTTGTTTGAAACAGACCGCAATGGAGAGATCAGAGCCCAGGGAAGTGAGGGAACAGCAGGCTCCTTCCAACAGGCCATTGGGATGTGAGGCTGGGATACAAAGGGGGCTCCGAGACCAGGATTGATTCAGAGTGAGTTCAGGGAGAACTGGGAGTTGTGGAGAGGCCTAGTGGAGCAGGAACTGGTCCTGGAACTTGATGGGGGCAGGCTAGGGAGAAAGAGAGAGGCCTTTCTTGGGCTGTGTGTGGGCCAGCTGTGGATCATTGTTGTGGTTTGCAATCCTCTGAACATTGATAAAAACTCATTGTTTGATTTCTCTTTCACGCTGTTTGTTGATATTTCTGTGAAGCAGAATAATCACAGTGGCACCTGAGAGCCACAATTCACAAGACAGTCTAAGTACTCATAATTTGGAGATGCCGGTGTTGGACTGGGGTGTACAAAGTTAAAAATCACACAATGCCAGATTATTGTCCAACAGGTTTAATTGGAAGCAGGCTAGCTTTTGGGGTGACGCTCCTTCATCAGGTGATTGTCTCATAGTAAGTACACATAGGCTGCATGAGAACATGAAGCTGATTTTCTCCCACCTTGAAGAGTAAGTATTTGCTTGCATGCTTTTGTATGCAATGCTGTATTTCTTGGGTCATATGGGGTTCAGAGTGTGTGTGAGGACAAAGTTTTGGCAATGTTTTACTATCTTTGTGGACTTGTGCTGCATTCACTGGAATAAAATCCTTATGTGAAAGATCCACATGGAGACATTCCATGGCTCACCTTGTCAGACCTCTCTATGTTCCATTGTACTGTACATTGTACCAAGGACTCGGCTAAAATCTCATTTTTGAGTCATGTAAATGCTGACTGCTCACATTACGAAGAACCTGTTTGGTTTCTTTCTTATCCCATAAAAGTTCATTGGAATTGTGACCAGAACTGTGCTCATCTTTGCTGTGGGCACATTGCTATAAAGGCAAAGAAATTGAAAAGGAACATATACATCAATAAACTCAGGACCAGCAGCAACCTCCAACAACTAGTAAACGGCCTCTATATAAAGAAGGCACAACTGAAGATCTCCTCAGGATGTAGAGTAAGTACCAAAAGCCCAGAGTCTATTGTCCTTGATGCCATCTCCTCTAGCTGAGCAAGCTCCATCCTGGCTGCAGACTGAAGGAGTGCTCGGACACAATTGCAGAATATGTCTCCTGCTGAAAGGGGACCATTGACCTGGAAGAGTGTCTGACCATTCTATCCCAGGGGTCAGCAAATTAACAGCTGCACCAAATCTTTATGCATTGGTGACCCTTGTGGGATGCCTTAAATTCAGCCAATGTAATTTGTGCAAGATCATCACTTAATCACATTTCCCTATGATGAGGTCAGTGTTATTGTCAGGCAATTGCCTTTGCAACGTAGCTGACTTCACCTAGGTGCAAGATGCTATAATCTGTGCATAGTACAGTGAGCACAGTATCATTCCATGGTAGGCTTTATCATGAAAAATAATAAGTCATTCCACCAATGTACAAGGTATCTGCGATCATCAATACTTCACTCTGCGGCAGATACTTGGCACCTGGTATAATGCCTATATCCTTGAGATCTCTTATCCTCCTGCTTCATTTCAAAGGCTGGATGCCTTATAAGAATAGTTACTGGGAGACAAGGGCTACCTACAGTACTGATGATCCCATTACATAACCCTCTTAATGAGGCTGAGCGTAGATAGATACAATGCAGCCCATTCTTTCACCAAGTAAATCATGGAGCAGATGAAAGTCCTTCTTAAGATGAGATTCCAATGTTTGGTTTCATCTGAGGTTGGGCTTTAAGGGGGAAAAAGGAGGAGGCAGCACAGATAATGCAAGTGCTGTGCCATAGAGGTGTGGGGCATACATAATGAGGTGAGCAGTGTAGGATGATGTGAGATAAGTCACTAGAGTTCATGGAGAGAATCACTCCATGAAAACAGCCTATAATTACAGCTTGCCTTTTTCTTGAAAGAAATTGACATCACATCAAAGTATCACAACAATCTAAATGATTGTAAAAAATAGAAGGATAATTCTGAAATAGTTAGAAGTTTTTCAGCATATATTAATTTAAAAAGTAAATAAATATTTATTAATGCACAATCCATCTTCATTATGAGTAATTAAAGAAAATAATTATATATTTTTTTAAATCTTTCAAAAGAAGACGCCACTTAATACAATTGAAGTGATTGGACAATTTAAAACACTAGCCAAGAAAATCTGTTGCATCTACACAAAAAAATTAAATAAGACAAAACAATAGTAAGACAATGCAGAAAGATATTATTCAGACAGATGTAAAATCAGAAATTATTCAGACAATGGTTTTACTGGGCTGTATGGAAGAGACAATTCATACAAAGAAGAATTGCTTCAGGATTGCAGAAGAAGCCCAGTGAAGTATCAATGAATGCATTTCTTTAGTCACTAGGTCAGGTCGCAGATCTTGTTTTAGAACAACAGAATAGAAGAAAAGAGCCAGATATCCTTGATAAAATTGCTAGCACATTTCCATTAAGTTTCCATTAAGTACCAACTGGAGAGAGCAAGACTTAACAGCAGCTTCCAGGAGAACCAGAAGACATTATTATTAATGATCTTTGCACATTGCTGGCATTTTATGCTTATGGTGATTTGCAATTAGAACTGTCATTGCAATTTCTGATAAATTTCTGTCAGATATGTTACGATTGAAAGAGGATCTGACATTGGATACAGTAATCCATGTAGTGAAAGAGCTGAAATATATAAACTGCTGAAGAGAATGATGGGAACAGGAAGCTGACCAAGCTCAAGAATCTCAACAGCCTTCACCTGTGTTCGAAGGTATGAAAGTACCAAAGCATCACATCATACACCAACACAAAATGTCTTTAAATCCTTTCATGTTAAACGTTTCTGTTTTAGATAGGGAGTTAAAAAAACAAACAGAAACAATGTTCAGCTTTATATCGCCAATGTTCCTTAAGAAAGTCGACATTTCCAGTGAATAAGCAAGAGTCAAAGATAACATTTGGACCACAGACTCAAAAACGCTTAAAGAATTAACGCTGTTAATTTGCAAGCTGTCATTTGAATTGACCTGTTGTCATGAACTAATTTGTCCATTAGAATTGATCAGGAAAAGATTTTCAGACAAAAAGATGGATTAGCAATGTTGAACTTTATGCTCGTGTATTTAGAAAGTTTCACAGGAGCATGTAATTTTGCACTGGAGCATTGAAAAATGTCACGGGCAAAAATGAAGGGATGGGCAGACTAAATATGCTATAATCAGAACACTTCAAAGCATGGTATAACTGTTCGGGCTGAAGCTGCATTAAATAGCTGAATGCAGTTCTCAGTTGGCATAAAATGGCCGGGGAAGATTTTTAACTGAAACAACAGTTCATTTAGTTTGATATTTAAAGTTAAACTATAAACCATAGCAATTATGCAATTCATACAATGAGTCCATCCAAGATTACAAAATTAAAATAATACACAAAGGGGGCTAGTAGAATGAGTACAATGAACTGTGTTTAAACAGAAGCAGATATAGCTGCTTATATAGAGACATTTGGAATGGAACATCCTTGAGAAATATGATAGAAGGTTCCATACAGGTCTGGTCCAAAATGTGGTTTTGATCTTGGATAGAAGGGAAGGATCTCACCCACATCAGTTAAGACCCTTAGGTAATTGTAGCTACAGGTTTTATATATATAAATGGAGTTTCAAGTATACAGACATTAAGGGATTTTACTGCATTCCCATTGATTCTCAGTGTAAAGTGAAGAAATCCCCTTAATGTTAGCAGAGGAGCAATCTTAGAATCTCTACAGTGTGGAAGCAACCCATTCAGCCATTGGGTCCACACCGACACTCCAAACACCATCCAACCCAAACCCAACCCTTACATTTCCCCATGGGTAACCCACCTAACCGTCAGATTCCTAGACACTATGGACAATTTGGCTTGGGCAATCCACCTAACCTGCACATCTTTGGACTGTAGGAGAAAATTGGACAATGAGAGGAAAACCACATAGACGTGGAGAGAATACACAAACTCCACACAGACAGTTACGCAAGTCTGGAATCAAACAGAGGTTCCTGGTGCTGTGAGGCAGCAATGCTAACCACTGAGCCACTGTGAATAACTGGTGCAGAAGCTAAAGCCTGAAATGTGGTTGAAAAGGATGTAGTGTGAAATGCTGAGGATAAATGATAAGGGTCTAGTAAACATCATGAGATCATGGGAAGACCTAGGACTGTCCATCAACTGATTACAGTCACATAGTTAATCTGATTGGATGTGTGCATAATCAATTAATCATACAATTGATTTATAACGGCCACAGGCAAGCTAAAAATAAATGTACAGAAAGTGTATGTTTCCATTTCTTTTGAAGAGAATTGTTTAGACTGGCAGAGGTTTACTTACCACTGGTGTAAAACAACAAAGTCCTTGGACAATAAAGTGTACCTGATGTCGAATGATACACTTAGTCATTCCACCCGAACCATAGCAAAATGCCCCTCCCCAAAATGGTAAACAGGATGTGTTGTTTGATATGATTCTCAGAAAAGTATGTTCACCATTTGATTTTATTCTGCTATTGGAAGTCATTTATTAAATAGTCCAGCCTCTACTGTGTGTTAGTGGGGTGGCATAGAGTGCCAAAGTGTAGCTATGATGTTGGGAATGGCATTAAACAGGAAATCAGAAAGGCATGTGATAAATGAGCATCTGTACTTATGGGTGACTTCATTCTACACATAGACTGGGCAAATCAAATTAGTCACAATACTGTAGAGGAGGAATTCCTACAATGGTAGTCAGGATGGTTTTCTAGACCAATACATTGAGGAACCAACAAGAGAACAGATCACCTTAGACTGGATATTACAGAATGGGGAAAGAATAATTGATTATATAGTTATGATCACCCTTAGGGATGATCAACCATAATACAATAGAATTCTTCATCAAATTAAAAAGCAATGTAGTTGATTCTGAGGACGAGGTTCCTGAATCTTAATAAAGGAAATGACTATATTAAGAAGTGTGATTTGGCTATAATGGGTTGGGAAATGTTACTGAAAGGAATTACACTGGATAGGCAGTGGCAAACATTCAAAGAGTGAATGGGTGAACTGCAAAGATTGTTTATTCCTATCTGATGCAAGGTGCAGTTGCCAAACCATGGTGTCTGACAGAGGTTAGAGATAGTATTACATGCAAAAAAAAGACATGCAAATTAGCAAGATAAAAAATAGTCCTGAGGATTGGTGACAGTTTAAGAGTCAGCAAAGGAAGATGAGGGGATTGAGTAAGAAAGGGAAAATACAATACAAGAGTAAGTTTGCTGGTACACAAAAACTAACTGTAAAAGTTTCTATAAGTATGTAAAGAAAAAAAAATTGATGAAAACTAATGTAGGTTCCTTACATCAGAAGTAGGAAACAAAGAAATGGCTTATGAACTAGACTCACACTTTGCTTCCATTTCACAAATAAGAATGTAAATAATGTACCTTGAATGATGAGAAACGCAGGGTTTAGTAAGAGGGAGGAACTGAAGCAAATCTATATCAGTAGAGAAATGGGTTGGAAAAACTGTTGGGATTGAAGGCTGACAAATCTCCAGCACCTGATAATCTATGCCTCAGAATACTTGAGGAAGTGGTTCAACATATAATGGATTAATTGATGGTCATCTTCCAAGATTCTTTAGACTCTTGAACAATTTCTACAGATTAGAGTGTAGCTAGTGTAACTTCACTATGTAAAAAGGAAGGTAGACTTGAAGGGCTTATGCCCGAAACGTCGAATTTCCTATTCCTTGGATGCTGCCTAACCTGCTGTGCTTTAACCAGCAACACATTTTCAACTGTGATCTCCAGCATCTGCAGACCTCATTTTTTACCCTACAACAAGTAATTGTAGTCCAGTGAGTTTGATGTGGAGAAGCCAGAGTTCATTGTCTAGGAATTTAGAGCAGAGCACTTTAAAAACAACGGTAGAATCAGACATGCTCAGCATGGATTAACAAAAGGGAAATCAGGCATGAGAAATCGACTGGAATTCTTTGAGGATATAACTAGTTGAGTTGATCAGGACAACCAGTAGATGAGGTCTATTTGGATTTTCAAAAGGCTTTTGACAAAGTTCCATATGAGAGATTAATGTGTAATATTAAAGCTTTAATATGGGATTGGGGGTGGTGTATTGAGATGGATAGAAAATTAGTTAACACACAGGAAACAAAGAGTAGGAATGAGACTTTTTCTGAATGGCAGTATTTACTAATGGGATACTACCGGGATCACTACTAGAACCCCAGCAATTCACAACCTATGTTAATGATTTAAATAAGTGAATTAAATATAATACCTCAAATTTTGCAGATGATGCAAAGCTGTGTGAAAGGGTGAGATATGAGGAGGATACAGAGAAATTGCAATGTGATTTGGACAGGTTGAATGAATGGGAAAATGCATAGCAGATGCAGAATAATTTTAATAAATGTGAGATCACCCACTCTGTAACACAAATAAGAAGGCCTATTATTATTTGAATGGCTGTAAATTGAGGGAGGGGAATTTTCAATGAGATTTGGGTGTCCTCATGCACCAATCACTATAATAAATGCACAAGATCTCCTATATGATCGATTGCTCCATGACAGAGCAAGCTTGTCTCCAGCTCAATTATTTACCTCCTTACAAGTTGTCAGAGAGCGGATGCTTGGGCAAGATCCTCCTTTCCTGTAAAGCGTGAATGTTGACAATGGTTTTGAACTGCACGATGACATATATTGGTAAATTCACTGAGCAATCCCAGTGGGGAGCTGTGCCATGCAGGTCAGTGAATTAGCACAACAGTTTGTTACAGTTTTTCCAATTTACCTTGAAGCGAGCCTACCTGCTGGGAATGTGAAATTGCTGAAAATATAAAGCATAGTTTTATATAAATCAGAATGAATGTAAGTTGTGAGCAGTTAAGGAGGCATGGTTCTTATTTTGCAAAACCGTCTGCTCCTAAAATGTTCTATAAAACATATTCTGTATAAGTTAATGCAGTAATGCTAAGGTTTAGTATTAAATTGTTAAAGCCTTTTCTGGAGTTGCTGGAAATTACTGTAGAATATTCTAATATTTGAGGCAAGTTAGGCACGACATTGAACTGCGGCATTGTCTGAAATATTTTTTAAAAGGTTATTTATTTTTGTCTCTTTCATCTGTCTGTGTTCCACACTTATGAAATGGGGATATGGTGGCATATTCCAGATCTACAACAATGAAACCTTACATGTGAATGATACTTTATGATGATCAAACATATATTATATCTGGCTTTGAAGTGTTTATCTTAATAAGGGCAAAATTAATCAGATCTTTTTAAAGTTTAAAAAAAAGACAGCCAGAATATATGCTACTAAGAAGTTAAATTGTTGCCCGCTGCTTCAAAAGCTGAAAACATAAATTAATGCAGAAAGTTAGCTGTGGTAGATCAGATATCACTACTTTACAGTCACTTAAGGAAAAGAGGCTGTTTATTGCCTGAGTTGGTGCAAGCATAGAAACAAGTCAAATAAATGAGAAGAATTTAACAGAAAACCAATTATATTCCAAATTTTCTATGGGATTGCTGCTTGGTTGATTTGTCATGAATTACATGAACTCAAAATAAATCTTGCAGAATTAAAAACTTGAATTCTATTCCTGTTAAACAAGTGATTTTTGATAGTACTACAGAGCTACATAAAATTTTAGTCATTGTGTTGAAAACAATGACTAATGGGTAGAGCAGGGACAGGAATGGTTGTTGCAAGTTCCAGGATTTAGATGTTTCAGCCAGAACAGGAAAGGTGGTAAAAGGGGAGGGTGTGGTTGGCATTGTTAGTCAAGGACAGTATTACGATTGAAGAAAGGATGCTTCAGGACTCGACAACTCAGGTAGTATGGGCTGAGGTTAGGAACAGGAAAGGAGAGGTCACCTTGTTGGGAGTTTTCTACAGGCCTCCGAATAGTTCCAGAGATGTACAGGAAAGGATAGCAAAGAATATTCTCTATAGGAGCGAGAGTGACAGTGTAGTTGTTATGATCAGATTCCAAAACAAGCTCTAAGCTCCATGATAACAGAAGGACAGATGAGTGTATCCTCAATTTCCTGAAAAAATGCAATGTCACTGACTCGAGGGAACATCTTGCCTGAGACTATCCGAACTGGGAAAGAAGCATCCACAAGGAACCATCTCGGACAAACCCAAGTGGAGGATAGGTGCAAACAATAGAAGGTGCAGAAGCACCCATTGTCCTTCAAGCAGCTCCTGTCCTCCTGCAGCAGGCTCTGGGGATCCAGTATGAACTGTTTAGTCACCTCAGGCCCCACAACTCCCCACAGCAGAAGGAACTCATCCTCAGTCTCGAGGGACTGCTAAGGGTAAGAACAGCATTTGATGTTTGATATCGAGAAACTTTGATTACACAGCCCACAAGCATGATAATTCGAAACAATAAAATAAAACAAAGAACTGCAGATGCTGGCATTCCAAAACAAGAACAGAAATTGGTTGGAGAAACTCAGCAAGTCTAGCAGCATCTGTGGAAAGAAAGCAGAGAGCAGCCCCAAGTTGTTGTCCTCATAGGCACCAATGACAAAGGTAGAAAGAGAGATGGGATTTAAGGCAGAAATTCAGAGAACTCAAAGTGGAAGCTTAGAGCTCAAGCAAACAGAGTTGTTATCTCTGGTTTGTTGCCCATGCTACATGTTAGTGAGCAAGGAATACTGAGAGAGAAGAGTTGAACTCGTGGCTACAATGATGATGCAGGATAGAGGGTTTTGGATTCATGGATAATTGGGGTTCTTTCTGGGGTAGTTGGCACCTCTACAAACAGAAGGGTCGTTACTCAAACCAGATGGGTACCAATATCCTGGGGGATATTTGCTAATGCTCTTAGGGTGGGTTTAAATTAATTCAGCAGGGGAATGGGAACCCAAATTGTAGGTTCGAGCATACAGAAGGTTGAGAGTAGTGAAGTCCAAAATAAGGTTTTGAGGTTGCAAGAGGGCACTGGCAAGCAAGACGTTGGTTTGAAGTGTGTCTACTTGAACACCAGGAGCATCCGGAATAAGATGGGGGAACTTGTATCATGGGTTGGTAGCTGGGATTTTGATGTTGTGGTTATTTCGGAGACATGGGTAGAGCAGGGACAGGAATGGTTGTTGCAGGTTCCAGGATTTAGATGTTTCAGCCAGAACAGGAAAGGTGGTAAAAGGGGAGGGTGTGGTTGGCATTGTTAGTCAAGGACAGTATTACGATTGAAGAAAGGATGCTTCAGGACTCGACAACTCAGGTAGTATGGGCTGAGGTTAGGAACAGGAAAGGAGAGGTCACCTTTTTGGGAGTTTTCTACAGGCCTCTGAATAGTTCCAGAGATGTACAGGAAAGGATAGCAAAGATTCTCTATAGGAGCGAGAGTGACAGTGTAGTTGTTATGGGGGACTTTAACTTTCCAAATATTGACTGGGAATACTATAGATCACATACTTTAGATGGCATTTCCAAATCATTCTTTAGATGCATCAGCTTTTGTCCAATATGTACAGGAGGGTTTCTTGATACAGTATGTAGACAAGCCAACAAGGGGCGAGGCCATATTAGATTTGGAACTGGATAAGGAACTCAACAAGGTATTAGAATTGGAGGTAGGTGAGCACTTTGGTGATAGTGATCACAATTCAGTTCTGTTTACTTTGGCGATGGAAAGGAATAGGTATATACCATAGAGCAAGAGTTATAGCTAAGGGAAAGGCAATTATGATGTGGTGAGGCAAGATCTAGGATGCATAGGATGGGAAAGGAAACTACAGGGGATGGGCACAATTGTAAAGGGAGCTTATTCAAGGAACAGCCACTGTGGGTCCTTGCTAAATATGTACCTCTCAGGCAAGAGGAAGTGGTCAAGTGCAGGAGCTGTGGTTTACTAAGGGAGTTGAATCTTTTGTCGAGAGGAAGAAGGCAGCTTATGTTAGGATGAGATGGGAAAACTCATATGAGAGAATTACAAATTAGCCTAAAGATAGAGTTAAGAAGAGTCCAGAGGGGACATGAGAATTCATTAGTGGATAGGATCAAGAAAAATCTTAAGGCTTTTTATAGGTATATCAGGAATAAAAGAATGACTAGAATAAGATTAGGGCCAATCAAGGACAGTAGTGGAAAGTTCTGCAGGGAGTCAGAGGATATAGTGGAAGCGCTAAATGAATATTTTTTCATCAGGATTCACACTTGAAAAAGACATTGTTGTTGATGAGGGTACTGCGATACAGGCTATTAGACTAGATGGGATTGTGATCCACAAGGAGGAGGCGTTAGCAATTCTGAAAGTGTAAAAATAGATAAGTCCTCTGTGTTGGATGGGATTTAGCCTTGGATTCTCTGGGAAGCCAGGGAGGAGATAATAGATTTATCCGAGGACTCTCTGGGAAGCCAGGGAGGAGATTGCAGAGCCTTTGGCTTTGATCTTTATGCTGTCACTGTCTACAGGAATAGTACCAGGAGTTTGGAGGATAGCAAATGTTGTTGCCTTGTTCAAAAAGGGGAGTAGAGACAACCCTGGTAACTATAGACCAGTGAGCTTTACTTCGGTTGTAGGTAAAGTGCTGGAAAAAGTTTAAGAGATTGGATTTATAATCATCTAGAAAGGAATCAGTTGATTAGGAATAGCCAACCATGTATTGTGAAGGGTAGGGTGTGCCTCATAAACCTTAATGAGTTCTATGAGAAGATGACCAAACTGGTGGATAAATATAATGCTCTTCATGTGGTGCATATGGATTTCACGAGGCGTTTGATAAGGTTCTCCATGGTAGGCTATTGCACAAAATACGGAGGCATGGAATTGAGGATGACTTAGGGTTTCGGATCAGAAAGTGGCTAGCTGTAAGAAGATAGAGCGTGGTGGTTGATGGGAAACGTTCATCCTGGATTTCAGTTACTAGTGGTGTACTGCAAGGATCTGTTTTGGGTCCACTGTTGTTTGTCATCTTTATAATGATCTGGCTGAGGGCAAAGAAGGATGGGTTAATAAAATTTGTGGATGACACTCTGGTCAGTAGAGTTGTAGATAGTGCAAAAGGATGTTGTAGGTTACAAAGGAACATGGATAAGCTGCAGAGCTGATCTGAGAGGTGGCAAATGGAGTTTAATGTGGAAAGGTGTGAGGTGATTCACTTTGGAAGGTGCAACAGAAATGCAGTTTACTGGGCGAATGGTAAGATTCTTGTCAGTATAGAAGAGCAGAGAGATCTCAGTGTCCATGTGCATAGATCTCTGAAAGTTGCCACCCAGGTTGATGGAGTTGTTAAGAATGCTTAGGATGTGTTTACTTTTATTAGTAGAGGGATCGAGTTTCAGAACCATAAGGACATGCTACAGCTGTACAAAACTGTGGTGCAGCCACACTTGGAGTATTGCGTGCAGTTCTGGTCACCGCATTATAGGAAGGATGTGGAAGCTTTGGAAAGGGTTCAAAGGAGATTTACTAGGATGTTGCCTGGTTGGAGTGAAGGTCTTATGAGGAATGTTTGAGGGACTTGAGGCTGTTTTCGTTAGAGAGAAGAAGTTTGAGAGGCGACTTAATTGCGACATAAGATAATCAGAGGGTTAGATCGGGTGGACAGTGAGAGCCATTTTTCCTTGGATGGTGATGGTTAGCATGAGGGGGCATAGCTTTAAATTAAGAGGTGATAGATATAGGACAGATGTTAGAGGCAGTTTCTTTACTCAGATTAGTAGGGTGCGGAATGCACTGCCTGCAACAGTAGTAGATTTGACAACTTTAAGGGCATTTAAATGGTCATTGGTTTGACATATGGAAAAGTGTAGGTTAGATTGGCTTCAGATTGGTTTCACAGGTCGGTGCAACATTGAAGACCGAAGGGCCAGTACTGCGCTGTACAGTTCTATGTTCTAACATTTTTGGTCCAGCGTTCCAGCTTCCATCCATTCTGAAGAATGGTCTCTAGACCTCCTAAAACAACCCTGCTTTCTCTGCACAGATGCTACCAGACCTGTTTACCTTATCCAGTAATTTTTGTTTTTTGTTTCATTGGCATAAACTTTATTTGGTTTATATTGGGTAAGCACTGTTGATACAGGAGCAGTTTATCCACCATAACATCCCTTTGTACAGTCAAAAAAAGTTATAAGGAGTCAAATTTTGCAGGAAAGGAACAATAGTCGCAGATAACGTTACTACGATGAAAAAGCTAATCTTCCTTTTTTTATGTTAGCATTTGTGTTTTGCATTTCATTTCCACACTAAGGCTTCTTTCTCATTCATGGGATTTGGGTATCACGGGCTTCCCCTGAAAACATGGTGGGTGAGTTGCCTATTAAACCACTGTAGTCAATTGTTTATAAATAATTAAACATGTTTCCTGATGTAAAGCATGCAATTAATTTGAACTGACCTTGCTGCCAGTTCCAGTCAGCAGCCAACTGTGCATCAAGCAGAGTCATAAAAATATCAGTGATACTTGGAATGTTTCAGATCTCATGCTTCATCCATGATATTGAGCCTCTATTTATTATACACCAATACCACAGCAACATCATTATGAAAATCAATTGCTAACAATGGCTAACCTAAATAATTGAGAATACATTTTATTTATGATAAAAAATTATATGGAGTGATTTTCCCAGTCTCTCTTAAATCTCTTCCAAGTGTGGAGAAAGTGAGGACTGCTGGAGATCAGAGCTGAAAAGTGTGTAGCTGGAAAAGCGCAGCAGGTCACGCAGCATCCAAGGAGCAGGAGGATCGATGTTTCGGGCTTATGCCTGACCTGCTGCGCTTTTCTAGCAACACATTTTTCATCTCTTCCAAGTGTGTCTACATTATATTATAGTTTCCATACATGAATAGGCACATTCCTTTTGTTAAAATCATAGTTCCTTTACTTTACAAAAAAGGTTTATAGGTTCCTCTACATGCAGCTGTTTTCGTATCAATAACTGTCATTCAGGAGTGAATCTTTTTCTTTTCCCAATTCAAAATCAATTTCCTAGTTACTGAGCCATGCCTGGTTCTGGTAACAATCTGTGATTAAACCAGTCTGCTTACAAACCTGGTGTCACATTTCTCCCTAAAATGAGCTTCTGAACTAATTGCTGGCTATCACTTACCACCTATTTACATTGCCTGACTTCATCATATCTCAGCTCACCTGTTGAAACCCTTATCCATGCAGCTGCTAACTTTTCATTTGACTTCATGACAATGTGCTTCTAACTGGTCGGCAACATCTACCCTCTGTCAACTTGAGATATTTTAAATGAGTTGCAACAAGTCCTATTCACATTTCTCTCCTGTTCTTGATGACCTAAATTGGGTTCTGGACAAGCAAAAGTTTGATTTTAAAATTTGCATCGTTTTTTTTTAAAATCCCTCATGGCCCTGCCTCTCGCTATCTCTGTTATCTCCTGTTACCCAACAACTTGCAAACTCACTGCAGTCAACTAAAGCTGACCTCCTGAGCATTTCCAATTTTAAATGGCCTACCTCTGAGGGCCATGACTGGAGTTGTCTCGGTGTTAGCAATGAAATACTCTCATGATACCATTTCACCTCTCTAACTCATTTTTCTGCTTTCAGATACTCTTTACACCTCACCTCTGATTACATTTTTGATGTGTCTTAAGATCATCTAATGTGGTTTAATGTCATACTTTGTTTAATATCATTTTTGCAAAGCATATTGGGTACTGTATAAATTGAAATAGTTGTTACAGATACATGAAGGCACATGCTGTTTATCCCACTCCTTTAATGTATACTCCAGATCTTTTAATGCTTGCATGGATACCAACCAAGTTTATTTTACTTTTGCCATTTTGTGATAATCC
Organism: Hemiscyllium ocellatum; assembly: GCF_020745735.1. Lineage (NCBI taxonomy): Eukaryota > Metazoa > Chordata > Chondrichthyes > Orectolobiformes > Hemiscylliidae > Hemiscyllium > Hemiscyllium ocellatum. The sequence continues at coordinate 96,722,467 of NC_083411.1, read as the reverse complement.
TGGAAACTCTGGCTGTCGGTGTGCTGATAGGTCATGGCTCCCTCTTTGAAAAATTATAGCTCCGGTGTAGGATTTCAGGAATTTTCATCAAAGGTTCCCTGAATCTGCTTTATTTTAATGCTTTAATGCAACCCTCCGCACAATTAGAGAACTGAGAAACTCTTTGACAGAGCATGTTTTTGGGTAGTCCCTTGGGATTGAGGGTGAGTTGTTTCAACTCCAGTTTGATGGGTTCTGATATAGTTGATAAGTCCTACACACAATGTGCATACTCTGCCACATATTGGGCAGCTTGGAGGATTGGATGAATATGAGGTTTGGGATTGGGTGTTCGAACATTTTTCTCAATATCTCCATCTGCTTGTTGTATGTTCCCAATGCTGTCCTAAATGCACCTTGTCCATTTTGGTTGTTCGCAAAGTATAGGAATTGACCAAATCAATGAATAAATTAAGGCATTAGTTAAGGTAATAGAAATTGCAGCATTTGAATAGGTTCTAAGAAATACTGTACAGTAAAATGTACTAAAGTATCGCAAGCCTACTGTTGGGAAAAACAGCCAAACACCTTTGAAATCAATAAACCTAATCTCACTCATTCATTAAAAAAAAATTAAAAACAGTTGATAAGACCTTGTTTGTGAAAATACAATGAACAATGGAAGATTGTTTAAGCTACCAAAGAGACAGAATAGAAATTCTTCCAAGCAACACAGACTCACAGAGACACTGGCAAAGGAATGGCCACCTTTGTATACAACAAGGTCAGGTGAATAATTAAAACTCTCCAAAGTTGAGACAAAGATAAACAAATGACACAAGATTGTGACTGTTCTTTCCTTAAATTTACTAAATTGATTGTTTTTAAGGTGCATTTATACATTGCATACATTTGAAGTAGAATAGTCAAGTTATCATTATTCTGTAATGTAGTATTTGTCATTATGATGTAGTTTAGAATTGTTTCCTACAGTAAATATAAAGTATAAAAAAGTTATGGTCTCATACTTAAATCCTCACAAGAACACATCTTGACACAAAATATCCTAGAATTCTTGAGATAGGATTATAAGTGCCGATATTGGTAAGTTTAAAAAGGAATTCATTTCTGCTATAATGTACCTGTAGCTATATTCTACGCTGAGATTATTTTGCGAGTTTGAAAACTCCTGGAGGTATGAACCTTTGATTACAGGACCCAGTCCGTAGTTGGTAAAGATAAATACATTTCTTGAATGACCTAAAATGCTTTTAAATTGAGTTTTAAAGTAGACAATAAGCTTGACTTGGTATGTTTACCCTGGTGAGAGTTAAAGGAAATAGAATCAACAGACCAGACAGTCCCTGGCAGGGATGTTTGAGGATAGTCGTGAAGCATTTCCATTGTCCTCCTCAGAGTCCGCAGTCACAAATAAGTTCAGGTAGAGCATCTACTTCAAAAGAAACAAAACAAGTTTGATCACATAGAGGAGAAGCTGAGGATCACTACTGTGCAGCATACCATGAACTTTGTTTCCATTATAGAGCCTAGCATGAAGAAATTTCTCTTGCTCATTGTGAATTCTTTTTCATCCCAGTTGAGAATGATATGTTCACTAGAAAAAAAACCCATATGGTTAAATATATCATTCTTTGTTGTACGTGGATCAGAAATGTGCACTCAGATCCTGCATGTACCAACTGGTGGGGGTATTTGCTGACATCTTTAACCTCTCCTTACTACAATCCGGATACCCCGTTTGCTTCAAGGAGACTACCAGCACCCCTGTGCCAGAGAAAACTCATGCAGTGTGCCTCAATGACAACCGCCCGGGTGGCTCTGACATTTCTAATTATGAAGTAGTTTGAGAGAATAATCACGTCTCATTTCAATTCCAGCCTCCCAGCCTGCCTTGATTCCCTGCAATTCACCTACCACTGCAACAGGTCCCTAGCTCTACACTCATCCCTGGAATATCTGGATCATAAGGATTCCTACATAAGGCTCCAATTTATGGATTACAGATCCACCTTCAACATCATAATTTCAATCAAACTCATCTCCAAACTCGGAAACCTAGATCTCTGCTCTGGCTCTTTGACTTCCTGACCCACAGACTGCAATCAGTGAGAATAGGCACCAACACTTCCTCCTCACCACTGGTGCCCCACAAGGCTGCGTACTCAGCCCCTTACTATACTCCCTATATACTCATGACTATGTGGCCAAATTCTTTTCAAAGTTCATATACAATTTCTATGCTGACACCACCAATTTAGGCTGGATCTCAAACAATGACGAGACAGAATACAGGAAAGAAATAGAATACTTGGTAGCATGGCATAAGGATAACAATCTTTCCCTCAACATCAGCAAATGAAAGAGCTGGTCACTGACTTCAGGAAGCAAGGTGAAGGGCACACCCCTGACTACATCCATGGTGCTGGGGTAGAGATGGTCAAGAACATCAAGTTCCAAGGAGTGATGATCACCAACAATCTGTCCTGGTCCACCCATGTTCATTCTATGGTGAAGAAAGCACAATAACACCTCCACTTCCTCAGGTGGATAAGGAAATTTAGCATGTCCATAAAGACTCCTATCAATTTTTATAGATGAACCATAGAAAACATTTTATCTGGATTCATCGTGGTTTGGTACAGCAACTGCTCTGCTGAGGACTATTAGAAACTACAGTGATTTGTGAACATGATGCTTCTTGCTGCCTTGGGAAGACACCTCTCTTCTAACCTTTTGCATCAGGCAGAAGATACAAATTCTTAAACACAGGTGCCGATAGATTCAAGAATAGCTTCTTCCTCACTTTTGTTAAACTTCTGAATGGATGTGTCAAATGTAATGTTAATCTTGCTCTTTCTGCACCTGTAACATTGAATTCTTTATGCTGTTCAAATCAAAATGATCTGAAAGACATCAAACCGAGGGCTGCCGTTAGTCCATCTACTAACATGGCGTAATATGGACTTGGGTGCAGCGGATCTTAGGATCTCAAAGCCAAAGACAATCTCAAAGTTATTTCTCAAAGTCTCTATAACAATCTCTGTCATATCAAAGTAACCTGCTAACGTGTAATCAACAGTGTCCTGTTAAAAACCAGAAACTTACCTGGTTATTGCAGCAAGAGGTTTGCAATAGATGAAACAAGCCTTGTGTTTCACCATCCTTCATTATAAGAGCTTAAGAAATAAGTACAATAGTTGGCTATTCAACCTCATCATTTTTGGAATAGGATTGAATGATGCCATGGGGTACAATACATAATGAATGAGGAAGGCCTGGTAAGATAGGGAAAGAAAACTCGCTATATCTAGCAGCAAAACATTTGGCAACACAAAAATTGTCAAAACAATTAGCCAAAAAACTCCATCAGATTCAGAGTCTAGGAAATTCTCCCCCTCCCTGATGTGTCACAGTGTCCATAGCATGTACTCTTGCTCAACAAATCCAAGCTAAAGTTCCTCAGGCAACCAATACTTTCTGCAAATGAGGGCATGGTGGATCACTCCCAATTTCCACCAGTTCCCATACACACACACACACACACACACACACACATGCAAACACACAGATACACACACACACACACACACACACATATGTTGTGGTTCTGTTTGCCGAGCTGGGAATTTGCGTTGCAGACGTTTTGTCCCCTGTTTAGGGGACATCCTCAGTGCCTGGGAGCCTCCTGTGAAGCGCTTCTGTGATCTTTCCTCCGGCATTTAAATAAAGCGCTTCACAGGAGGCTCCCAAGCACTGAGGATGTCACCTAGACAGGGGACGAAACGTCTGCAACACAAATTCCCAGCTCGGCGAACAGAACCACAACAGCGAGCACCCGAGCTACAAATCTTCTCAAAACTTTGAATACATATACATATATACACACATATATATACGTATGTACACACACATATACGCATACATATAGGCAACACATCATCTGTCCAACCATCTATTACATTTAATTAATTAATTTGCATGTTAAATATTTTCAAACTGAATTTCTTAACTAATTTTTAACAGTAGCAACATCTTCTGATTTAAATCACTTGGCCAATCAAAAGACTCACAGATGGAATACACACAGATCATCTCCATGTTTTCCTGTGATGCCACAGATTGCCTATCTCTATCTATCAGAGCTGAAGGGCCCGTTTGCCATTAATTTGTTCTCCCATCAAAGCTGCCCTTCTCACAGGCATCCACTCTCCATCTGCTTCACGGTGATGCAGATCTGCTGCACACTCCTCCCAGCCCCAGTCATAAGCAATATCTCAAACAGCTTAGTGAGCTGGCATATCACCATACCACATACATGAGAAATTAAATCACCAGATTACTAACTTCATAACTTGTGAGTTCTGAAGTGATGAAGAAGCTTTGATCACTGTAATGCAGACATTATCACAGGGCTCTTGCTTATAAATTTTGTTTATACCATATTTTGAGTTAGCAATTTAAATGTGAATCTCAATTTTCTGGGAAACGAAATTAATGTGAGGCTTGCAAAGGAGTCCCAGAGGCGTCGCCATGAAATTTTACCACTTCTGTTTCTCATGCACCATCTGTTCTTGATCGATGTTTTCACTGAATCACAAAACTGAGCACTAATCACTGGGTAGTGATCAAAAAAACGAGTGCATCTTTGTTCTGGTGCTAATTCTTTGTAAATCTGAACTTCAACCGTGAATTATTTCCTCACCTATCTGCTTGTTTTTACAATTCATAAACTACAAATCATCGTGAATACTGTGACTCATACCTTCTCCAGTATTTATCATTACTGAGCTTTCCTGGTTTTCCATGTTCAAACCCATTATTTTGAGCTCATCTATTTTGAACCCAAGAAAGAAAGATTATAATATCTACTTGATGGTGAGAATCTCTGCTGTAGATAATTAGAGGGATCATGAGGGTCATATACGAATTGAAGGATTAGAATAATTCGATGCTTGTTTCTTGACTGATGCAGACTCAATGGTCCAAAGGGCCTATTTTAGTGCTGTATATCTCTATGCTTGAAAGATTAGTAAAAGCTAGTTCACAAGTACAAAATGGGGAGGCAATGACCTCCTAGACTATTGATCATTAGAATATTGATCCAGGTTATGTTCTGGGGATCCAGGGTCAAATCCTGCAATGGAGGAAGCTGAATTTAATTTTAAAAAGTCTGGTACAAACAGAACATAGAACAGTATATCGTTCCGGCCTTTTATCGTACTCTAAGATCAGACTAATCTACATATCCTTCATTGTGCTAACTTCCATGTGCCTATCTAAGAGTTGATGAAATATCCCTAATGTATCTGACTGTATGATGATCATGATATCATTGTCAATTGTTGGAAATATCCAGCTAGTTCAAAAGTGTCCATTAGGGAAGGAAATCTGTCATGCTTACCTGCTCTGGCCTACATTTATTTCCAGCTCTTAACTGCCCTTTGGGGAATAAATACTGGCCAAACCAGCAATGCCCATGTCCCACAAATGAATTTTAAAAAGGCTAATCAATTCTTTGAAGTCAGCTTTACTCATAAAAGCGGTTAGGATCAGGTGAAATGTACATTTTTTAAAAATGTTACAACCTCATTGCCTGCCTCCAATCCAAAAGAATACTGCAGGGGATGGGCACAACTGAAATGTGGCGCTTATTCAAGGAACAGCTCCTGTGTGTCCTTGATAAATATGTGCCTGTCAGACAGGGGGAAGTTGTCGAGCACAGGAGCCATGGTTTACTAAGGAAGTTGAAGTTCATGTCAAGAGGAAGAAGGCTTATGTTAGGCTGAGATGTGAAGGCTCAGTTGGGGCGATTAAGAATTATAAGGTAGCCAGGAAAGACTTAAAGAGAGAGCTAAGATGAGGGAAAAGGGGACATGAGAAGTTGTTGGAGGGTAGGTTCAGGGAAAACCCTAAAGTTTTCTATAGGATATAAGGGATTAAAGAATGACTAGAGTAAGATTAGGGCCAATCAAGGACAGTAGTGGGAAGTTGTGTGTGGAGTCAGAGGCGATGGGGAAGCACTAAATGAATATTTTTTTGTCAATATAAACACTAGAAAAAGACAATGTTGTCGAGGAGAAACAGGCCGCTAGACGAGATGGAATTGAGGTTCACAAGGAGGAAGTGTTAGAAATTCTGAAAAGTGTGCCAATAGATAAATCCCTTGGGTTGGATGAGATTAATCCTCAGATTTTCTGCGAATCCAGGGAGGAGATTGCTGAGCCTTTGGCTTTGCTTTTTGTCTACAGTAATAGTACCTGGAGGATAGCAAATGTTGTTCCTTTGTTCAAGATGGGGAGTTGAGATAACCCTGGTAATTATAGAACAGTGAGCCTTACTTCAGTTTTGGGTAAAGTGTTGGAAAAGGTTATAAGAGACAGGATGTATAATCATCTCAAAGGGAATAAATTCATTAGGGATAGTCAATACTGTTTCGTGAAGGGTAGGTCATGCCTCACAAACCGTATTGAGTTCTTTGAGAAGGTGACCAAACAGGTGGATGAGGATAAAGCCGCTGATGTGGTGAATATGGAATCCAGTAAGGCATTTGATAAGGTTCCCCACAGTGGTCTGTTGGACAAAATATGGAGGCATGGGATTGAAGGTGATTTAGCGGTTTGGATCAGAAATTGATTATCTGTAAGAAGATAAAGAATGGTGGTTGATGGGAAATGTTCATCCTGGAGTTCAGTTACTAGTGGTGTACCGCAAGGATCTGTTTTGCACCCTCTGCTATTTGTCATTTTTATAAATGACCTGGATGAGGGCGTATAAGGATGGGTTAGCAAATTTGTGGAAGACAGTAAGGTTGATACAATTGAGGATAATGCAGAAGGATGTTGTGCTTACAGAGGGACATAGATAAGCTGTAGAGCTGGGCTGAGAGGTGGCAAATGGAGTTTAATGCAGCAAAGTGTGAGGTGATTCACTTTGTAAAGAGCAACAGGAAAGCAGAGTACGGGGCGAATGGTAAGATCCTTGGTAGTGTAGAAGAGCAGAGAGATCTCGGTGTCTATGTACAGAGATCCCTGAAAGTTGCAAACCAGGTTGATAGGGCTGTTAAGAAGGCATATAGTGTGTTTACTTTTATTAGTAGAGAGATCGAGTTTCTGAACCATGAGGTCATGCTGCAGCAGTGCAAAACTCTGGTGCGGCCGCACTTGGAGTATTGTGTACAGTTCTGGTCACCGCATTATAGGAAGGATGTGGAAGCTTTGGAAAGGGTTCAAAGGAGATATACTAGGATGTTGCCTGGTATGGAGGGAAGATCTTATGAGGAAAGGTTGAGGGACTTGAGGCTGTTTTCATTAGAGAGAAGGTTGAGAGGTGCCTTCATTGAGATATATAAGATAATCAAAGGGTTAGATAGGGTGTAAGTGAGGGCTTTTTTCCCTGGATGGTGATGGCTAGCACGAGGGGCCATAGCTTCAAATTGAGGGGTGATAGATATAGGACAGATGTCAGAGGTAGTTCCTTTACTCAGAGAGTAGTAGGGGCATGGAATGCATTGCCTGCAACAGTTGTAGATTTGCCAACTTTAAGGGCATCTAAATGGTATTTGGACAGGCATACGGACAAGAATGGAATAGTGTAGGTTAGATGTGCTCCAGATTGGTTTCACAGGTCAGTGAAACATCAAGGGTCTAAGTGCCTGTACTGCGCAGTCATATTCTATGTTCTAATGTTTAATATTCGACAAAAAAGTAGGAACTGTAATGGGCCATGGAGTCTGCTTTGCCATTCAGTAAGATCAAATGTGCTCTGACTGTAGACTTTACTCCATTTTTACTTCCTGCTCCCCATAACTCTTGTCTTGTTTATTTGTATTCAGCTTAAGTATATTAAATGACCAACGCCACCCCCCCCTTCCCCACCACCATCCCCACAGTCTCAGATAAAGAATTCTAGAAATGAATGACCATTTGAGAGAGGAAGTTCTACCTCATCAATGTTTTAAGTGAGAGACTCTTTATTTTGAAACTGTTCACCCCCCACCCCTCCCCAATCACCACTCCCCTCCCCCCACCCCAACCCTGCCAGTTCTAGATTCATGAGGGGAAACACTGTCTCAGCATGTACACTATTAATAGCCCTCAGAATATTGAGTTGAACTTTCTGAGATGTAGCAATCAGAGCCATTCTTGCCCAAACATCCATCTTTCTGACTCAACAGGAACAACGCAGAGGTCTTTGAAATGTTGACCATCAGTCATACGTGAAAAATTTCAGATACCAACCAAAAGACAAATGAGGTGGTGCTTGAAATTACAAGGGCAAAAATAACTCTAAAAGGTGACATCGAGAGAATAAAATGTCAGTGTTTCTGTCATTTGATCACAGATGAAAATCCAGAGAAATCTCCTTTGGAGGATAAAGTATAATTCAGTAGCAAGAGGGACAGTTCCATGCACAGATAGATGATAGATGTCACAGTCTGTTGAAGAAACCTTCCATTGGATGTGCGAGGTTGGCACTGGACACATGAGTCAGACATACCATGGTGGCAGATCTCCCAGCAGGAAGAGATAATTATCTTAATGGTTGCAATGGTTTGAGCTCCCTCACTCTGCCAATCTGTGCATGAATAGATGTGAATAATTGGAAATGTGTCCAGCTATATTAAACAACTCAACATTTCCTTCTGATCTGTTCTTCTGATATGTCAAGTGACACATTAAAATATACTGTCATCATTGTGGTAAATATGGGATCACCAATTTTCAACTCCTTTCATATGTTTTTAGTACCTTGGGTGTTCATGGACTGAAATTGTTTTGTTGTAAAAGGAGAAACACTATGCTACAAATGGCTGTAGTCATCTCCTGATCACAGGTTGATCCAAACCCCATGAAATTATCAAAAAAAAATCAAAAACCAGTCTAAATTGAAATCAATATTCTGAAGTGAATCCCACTAGGTGCTGAGAAATCCATATCTTCTTTATATCTTTACACACCATGAGAACTTCAGGTTTTATACATAAAACAAAAATTACTTAAAAGCGTTCAGCTAGAGACAATAAATTAACACTTGGAAATATGTGAATGAATTGTCTTTCAAGCAAGTACTTTGGCAAAGCAGAAGAGATGGGTGTGTAACTTTAATGAAGAAGGCTTCCTGTCCTTGTGAAATACAAAGTGCCTGGTGATAATGCAAACTGGCAAGTACCATCTGAAAACCAAGAACTCAAGGAAATCTGAAACCTTCACAGCTGCTGCTGATTCAGGACGTCCTCAACCAACCATGATTTGAAGATGCTGGTGTTGGCCTGGGATGTACAAAATTAAAAATCACACAACACCAGGTTATAGTCTAACAGGTTTAATTGGAAGCACTAGCTTTTGGAGCGCTGCTCCTTCATCAAGTGGTTGTCAACCACTTCATCAACCACCTAATGAAGAAGCGGCACTCCGAAAGCTAGTGTGGTTCCAATTAAACCTGTTAGACTACAACATGGTGTTGTGTGGTTCTTAATTCAATCAACCAGCAATTGTAATGTTGTGACAATAACAATGCACTCAGGCACACACACCCAACATGGACCTAACCGTGAGTTGTTTCCTTTCTCTCGTAGAACTCACTCACTCGGAGTCTACAAGGACATATACAGCATCTCTGCCTTGTCTTGCCTTTTTACACCTTACCCCTCAGCCAAAGATAACAGGCTGCATTGTTGTGCCATTTCACACAGAAAGCAGAAAGCTTTTCACTGTTATCAACAATCCTTAGCCAAATCAAAGTAAATAGCCTTCACTCAGGGATTGTCACACTATACCAGGAACAGCTTCTAATACTAGTTCAGGGGCTTATCATGGTCAGAGAGCCCCTTGCGGCAGTCACAGTTATGATTCTCTCCTCACAAGGGGGAGGGAGTCAAGGTTCAGGCAGCCCACCATCTACTTTGAGTATTTCTGCTCTAATAGAGGATCTTTTCCTCCTGAAAAGAGACAGATAGATATTAAGAAAGAGTAAGTCAGCTGGCACAGCTCTTACTCTTGATGCAGTTAGGTGGTGTCCAGCATGAGTAGGCAACATAGGCAGCACTTAGGTGTAGTGATATTGGGAGTTGGAGGTTGTGACAGCAAGTGAGGGAAGATGTTGCAGGTAATAGTGAGAGGGATATAGCATGAGCTCTTGTAGGAGATGTGTCTAATAGAGTAGAAAATACGGTGAGTGTGAGATATTGGAGACAAGATGGTCATTGACCTTCTTCCTATAGTGCTGGATACTCTTACTGATAGCTGAGATTGCACTAACATTGGTGGCAACCTCAGACTAGATTGGGATGGTCTGGTGTCGTGGCCACTACTGCTGGCCCTGGGGGAGATGGTCATCTGCACCATTTGATCTAGCAGGACATCCAGATCCCTGTCTGTAAACCAGGCCACAAATCTTTCCTTCTCTGCCATGTCCAGAGTAAAGGAAACCTGCAGGGCAACTCTGGCTAAACAGTGCTTGCGAGACTGCACAGTGGCCTTCTGAAGATTGCACTAGTCCCAGGGATGTCAGTCAATGCTGGGATAAAGAAGGAAAATTAGAGTACAAGACAAGATTTGGTGAAAAATATAAAAAACAGACAATAAGAGTTTCTATAAATATTTAAAGAAGAAAAGACCAAGCAAACTGAACATTGATCCTATAGAAAGTTAGACTGGAGAATTGCTCATTAAAAATAAGGAAATGGCAGATGAATTAAACAGGCATTTTTCATTACAGTTCACTGAAATAACATTCTAAAAGGAGTGTTAATTCAGAAAATGAAAGCCGAACATAGAGAAATCATAGTCATCAGAGAAGATGGACCAAGTAAAATGCTGGATGTGCAGGCTGACAAGTGCCTGGGTCCTAAAAGATCTGATCCTTGAGTCTTAAAGAAGTGATAAGTGAGATAATTGCTACATTAGTTCTAACTCTCCAAAATTCCCTTAGTTTGAGGAGGGTCCTATTACATCCAAAAATAACAAATTTAACTCTTTATTCAAAGGGGAGGAAGACAAGAAAAAGTCATTTTGCTTAACATCTGTCAAATGGAAATGTTAGAAGCTATTATTGAAAATGTTCAAACAGAGCGCCTCAATAAGTTCGAGATAATCAGGTAAAACCCATACGAGAAAGAGAAATCATGATTGACCAATTAACTGAAGTTCGTGAAGTGGTAACATGTGCTGAGGACGGAGTGGAACCAATGAATGTACTGGACTTAGATTTCCATAAGGCATTTCATAAAGAGATTGATTTAAAATATTGCAGAACATAAATGCTCATAGAGTAAGGAGAAAACATATTGGCACAAAGAGTAGATTGATTTACACAATGCAGAGAGTAAATGGATCTTTTTTCAGGCTGGCAACATGTAAGAAGTGGTATGCCATAGGCACCAGGGTTGGAGACTAAGCTGCTTCCAATTTATATAAATGACTTGGATGAAGGGATTGGAGGAATGGTTATATTTCTGTTGACGGACAGTTAATTGTGAAGAGGAATTAAAAAGACAACAAAAAAAGATATAGAGAGTTTGAATGAGTAGGGAAAGGGCAGAAGGGTTATAATGTTGGAAAATGTGTTTTTTTCTATTTTTAGCAGGAAGAATAAAAAAAGCATATTATCTAAATGTGAGAGATAGAGGAGTACTGAGATGCAGAGGGTCTGGATATCCTGGTATAGTATGCAAGTTCAATAAGTAATTTCGAAAGCTGTCAGAAATCAGAAAAGATTTACAAGGATGTTGCCAGGGTTGGAGGATTTGAGCTATAGGAAGAGGTTGAATAGACTGGGGCTGTTTTCCCTGAAGCATCAGAGGCTAAAGGGTGACCTTGTAGAGGTTTATCAAATCGTGAGAGGCATGGATAGAATGAATAGCCAAGGTCTTTACCCCAGGGTAGAGGAATCCAAAATTAGAGGACATAGGTTTATGGTGACAGGGAGAAGGATTTAAAAGGGACCTTAGGATCAATTTTTTCTTGTGGAGAGTGGTGTGTGTATAGAATGAGCTGACAGAGGAAGTGGTGGATTACATGTGGATTACCATATTTAAAAGGCTTCTGGATGTGAAAAGGAAAGCTATAGAGGGATATGAGGCAAGTGCTGGCAAATGGGACTAGATTAATTTAGGATATCTGGTCGGCATGGATGAGTTGGACCGAAGGGTCTGTTTCTATGCTGTACATCTCTATGACACTAATATTTTCACTTATCATGGGAGAATTGAATACAAAAAGGATGGAGGATGTACTTCAGCTACACAGGGCAGTGATGTGACCACATCTGGCCTACTGTGTATATGAGTCTACTGTTTTATGTGGAAAGGTTGGGCATGCTTGGCTTGTATCTGGTGGAATTTAAAAGAGGATGAGGTGACATGATTGACATACAAAATCCTGAGGCATCTTGATCGGTTAGATGTCGATGGGATTTTTTTTCTTATGGAAGAATTTAGAACAGGGAGTCACTGGTTAGAAATCAGGATTCATCCACTTACAACAGGAATTAAATAAATTGGTTTCTCTCAGAGGCCTGCAAGTCTTTGAAGTTCTCTTCCTGAAAAGATATTGGAAGCAGACTTCTTGAAATTTTTAAAGGTGGAGGCAGAGCAATTTTTATTAAGCAAGGGTTGAAAGATTATCGTGTAGAAGCAGGAATGAGAATTTGAGATTCTAAACAAATCAATCATGTTCTTTTTGAATGGCAGGGTAGATTCAAGGGGTTGAATAATGTATTCCAGCTTCTTGTTTGTATGTTTGTAAATGAGTATTTCACTGTCTGAAAAAGTAAGTTAGAAGCAAAGGGCACTGAGTGCAATTTTACTGTCCTGATTTGTTGTATATGAGTTATTCAACGTGATTTGCTGCTCATCTTCTTGCTGATGTCACTGCTGCTGTATATTTGGAGACCTTCTTACATTGGCTGTAGATTTAATCTGTCTTTAGGGAAGTGGAAAATCATATTAGACCTTTTTCTCAAGACAGCAACAATACCTTGATTTGCCACTGACCATGAAACCTTTGTCATTGGTCAGTGCATGCCATTTGTATGTGGGACATGTCGTTGAGGTCTACCTCTCCGGTCAATGTCAGGAGACAAATTTCAGTCAAAACTAGCTTTGTAGAATATAATCAAGAATTAAGAATTGTTCCCCTTTAATTCTATGAATATCCTTAATTAAACAAAGAATGTTGAATAATCAGGGGATCTTCCTGAGATGAATGTCTGAATCTTTATTTAAAGATCAATTAGTAAAACTGCAATTATAATCTGAGCACTTCAATGAACACTTCATCTCAGCAGTGTTTTTATCCATTTTGCTCCCTTGCAGTGTCAGGCTCAGTAAATCCTCACTTGTCTCTATTGATTTTAGCTTAGAATGTATACACAAGGGAATTAGACATTTACTTGAAGTATCCCATGTTGATGGTCTACTTAACCGCTGCATAAATTGGTATGCTTGAGTCTAGTGGGCTGAGAAAGAGGCATTAAACATGATCAAGGATTTGATAGGGTAGATATGGCTGAACTATTTCCACTGGTGGGACATGTAGAAACGAGTTGATGGATCTTTGTGCAACAGTGTAATGCCATACCCTGAATGGAATGAGAATTTAAGGAAGGTGCTGCTGACTCACTATTAACTATTTTACACAATTTCACAAAATTAAGGCCTGCTAAAAATAGTCTCAATTATATCATTAGACTAGTACCTTTCATTAATCAAATCAGGAAATACTTTGCAAATGAAGAACAATGGAAATCTGAACTATGTCCCTAAGAAGTTTTGACTATTTGAATAAAATATTAAGACTGAGATTGATGGACTTTTGGCAGGTAATAACATGGAACAAAAACAGATAAGTAGAATTAAGTATAATATAATTGGATTGTAGAATAGGCTTAAGTGTTGAAGAGCCTAGTCTTCCTATGTTTCTGTGGTCACACGCAAACTGACTGCCATTCTGTGGAAGAGGTTATGATTTAAGTGTGGCACTCCAGTCTTCAGCATGTAGAGTTAAATGAGGAGCATCAGGCACATACAAAATGTATGGAAACACTGGATTCACTGATGTTGCTGTTTTCACCACTTGCCCTTTGAAAAGTTTAAGGCAAAAAAAAACTCAGAGCAGGAGCTATCTTCACTGATACTGACAGGACTAAGTTCTCGACCTGCTGAAGTGTGACTACAGTTATTTCTGCAACATGTTGCTTCGCTCTGACACTCACTCCCTGGTGAAAGGTTAAGACCAGTTAAAGGGTGAGGCATCTTAATATTGTATAAGATAATGTGTCTGAAGGATTAATGCTGAAGACTGCATTAAGCTTCACCCAATCTGATAATGTCATAAGGACTTGGTGGAAAAAGACAGAATATATTAGGATCTTGAAAAGGATAGATCTGTTATCGTAGATCGCCTCAGAACCTTACTGCAAGTATTTATCTTGCTCTCTCACCAGACTGCATTGTGGTTCTCCCCTTTGATGATAGACCAAGTAGGCTCTTTTAAAAAAGCCAAGAAAGAGGGTGATGGAAACAATCTACCCAAACATACTTTGGCATCTAAACTAAAAACTGGCTGCATCTAATGTGTGTTATTATAATGCTGAAAACCCAAGTTTGTCTCTTCATAGATTCTATCTAGTCAAAAACTGATCAGAAATAATGATGGCTGATGTCTCTCTTTAGAGTACATAGTTAATCTTCAAAAAGATGACAGGAGACAGACTGAAGTCATTATGCATTAACAGCAAACACAATTATAAAGTAAGTCAAAATCAAAACTTTCAGCTGAAGATGAAAAGGAACTAACGGAACTGTTTATTCTTAGGAGACTGAGTGTGTTTAAGAATGTCTGTACAATTCTGTTACAGAGTGTTGTTTTGCAAGAGGGAAGAACTCCTATTGTTTTACCATATTGTCGTGTGCGCTAATGGATTTGAAACATTTCTGTTCATGACAGATGAATTGATAGATAGTTTGACATATAACATTCCTTAAAAGCTCTCATAAATCTTATGATTTCATACATTTCATGCAAAAATTAAAGGCCAAATTTTAGATTGGAGTTAATGGGCTGTGAGACAGCCAATGTAGACAGCCAAACTATTTACCCATCCTCACGACCACATTTAAGTAGATTTTAAAATCTGGGCTTGAGTAACATCCCTTCACTTTGATTGGTGCTGGCAGGAAGAACATCATCAGCAATTGGGTGTCAACATTTGTATAATAGGAAGATAGCAGCAAAGAACCAAAGTGTAGTAGATAAGTCCTGAACAGATGACGAGACTGAGCTTTCTTTGAGGAATGCACCATAGAAGACATACAAAATTTTACACTACCTTAAAATTGTTATTTGAGTGAAAGGTCTCACAAAGAGCATCCAAAGAAAGAATAAGGTATTGAAGTGGAGCATGAAAGAAGCACACATTCCTTTATTGAAATTGACCCTCAAAACACTCATGGAAGAAATGTCACAAAGGAGGCAGAGAAAGAAAAAAAGTGATAATTGCTATTTGACATACACCAAACAATTAGGTTCATGTGAACATCACCAGGTTACACTCCATCCTTCCATGGGCATGTGGCACATTTTCTTAATGACATTTGGTGTGTCAAAATAGAACTGACAACATCATAGCATTCTGGGGATATCTTTACAACAAAGGTTTAAGTGATGGCCTATAACTCAAAGTAGCTAAATACTGGGAATAATTGCCAGAAATATCACTGATATCCACATTTGGATAATTAATTTATAATGTAACTACACAAATTCATTAAGTTACGTTAGTGATTATTTCAACCTTCGGCACCAGCTGAAAAAGATTACACATTGTATGAATGTGATGAAGAATTCTGAAAATACAGTGGAGACTTTGAAAGGTTGAGTGAGAGAGAGAGAAAAAATACACTTCTAATTTCTTGCCAATGTGGAGACACAATTGAAAAGCAAAAGAGAATGTTCAAATTCATGGTCAAACCTCAGGAGCCTAGGATTTACAATTTATTGATTAGATTACACTTGGAGTATCATGCTCAATTCTACTTGCTACCTCATAAAAAGAATATATAAAATCCAAGTCAATAGCTTGGCTATTCCTGAACGCAATGAGAATTTCATTATTTGGATAAATTGAATGGAAAGAAATTTATTGTAAGGGAATCTCACTGAGATATATTAAACATTAATTTGTATAAACAAGGCAAATGCAAGAAGCTTCTTTACATTAAACTTGAACAGATACAGATCATAAATTAGTGGAAAACTGATTTTAAACCCTTACTATTAGAAAGATCACTTCAGTCAAGAGATTATAAATACATGAAACAATTTGACAAGAAACACAAAAATACCAGAAATAGGAGCAGGATTAAACCATATAGTCCAACATATATTTTGGATTATAGTCATAAGGTCATAGAGTCATCCAGCTCAGAAATGGCTCTTTGGCCCATTAAGTCTCGATTACCTATCTATGTCAATCTCACTTTTCAAGAGTTGGCCCATAACCTTGAATGTAATGACATTTCAAGCACTCACCCACGTACCTTTGAAAGGTTGTGAGGTTTCCTGCTTCTACTACCATTCCAGGCAGTGCTGTCCAGATTTCCACCACCTTCTGAGTGAAACCTCCTGCCTTTCACCTTAAAATTATACCCTTTTCTTATTGACCACTCTGTCAATGCTACACATAATCATGTATACCTCAATCAGGTCCTCTCTCTGCCTTCTCTACTCTGAAGAAAACAACTCAAGTTTATCTCTTCATAGCTACAATGCTTCAACCCTGGCAACATCCTGGTGAATCACCACGCTTCGGCAAAATAATTTCAATTTTATTCTTTATTATTACTCTCTGCATGGACCTTAATTTCTGATGCATTATTACCATTAAACTCCATGTCCCTTCATAGCACAGTCTGGTTATCATTAGCTGTAGCAATACTCTACAATATCCTTTTTCTTTAATCTTCCAAATCTCCCACCTTGTGAACCCTTGCTCAACAATTTAACTGATAGCCCTTTTCCCAGCCCTGACTTTGCAATTCATCAGAATACTTATCCCATCATGATTCAGGTGAAGATAATCCCAACAGTATATATTCTCACTTTCAGCTGAAAAATGTGTTGCTGGAAAAGCGCAGCAGGTCAGGCAGCATCCAAGGAGCAGGAGAATCGATGTTTCGGGCATAAGCCCTTCTTCAGGAATGAGGAGGGTGTGCCAATCAGGCTAAGATAAAAGGTAGGGAGGAGGGACTTGGGAGAGGGGTGTTGGGAATGCGATAGGTGGAAGGAGGTTAAGGTGAGGGTGATAGGCCAGAGAGGGAGTGGGGGCGGAGAGGTCGGGAAGAAGATTGCAGGTCAAGAAGGCGGTGCCGAGTCCGAGGGTTGGGACTGAGATAAGGTAGGGGGGGAGGGGAAATGAGGAAGCTGGAGAAATCTGCATACATCCCTTGTAGTTAAAGGGTTCTTAGGCGGAAGATAAGGCACTCTCACTTTGCCCAGTACTGGTTCTAATGCTGCAGAAAATACATTAAATTCTCTGATTTGTTTTACCCTATGCAAACTTTCTTGTGGCTTAGATAGTAATCCAGAGATTGCAAAATTTCTAATTCTGCTTTTTTTAGATTTTAGCTGCTAGCTTCACAGAGGTTCTCTGAGCAGAATCTCTTTCTTAGTCTGATCAATGTCATTGGTACACACATAGACCGTGATCATTGAATCTTTCCCTCCTCCCTTCCCGTTTCCTCTCTATGCTGAAGGAGATGGTCTTCACTCTAGCACTGAGTTCCTAATACAGTTTCACTGACCCAGCACAGTGTTCAGGACTCAGTTCACTTGCAGGAAACCACATCCGCTTCATTGACTCAACTACCCTATACTATAAACACATTCCTGTTTATTTCTCTGCTTTAAATGGCTTTCTGCCCTGTGGCCAATTTGCTCATCCAGCAGCTATCCTTGCTCACAGCCACACAAGCTGCAAGAAGAACTGCAAGATCTGAGGCTATTTTTTAGTTCTTATACATGCTTCACTTGCAATTGCAACCAATACCCCTGACTACTGGCCAAATACTGACGGAGCTAACCCCTCTCCCTGTTGAATCAAAACTAATTCTCCAGTTTATCAATTCTAAGCTGAAGTTGCTCAAGCTTCTGTACTGCAGATGTGTTTGCCTTGTATCACACATTGATGAACCCTGCCCACTAGCACAACTCCCCACATGTTAGAGCTGCACCTGTTAACTCCCTTAATGATCTTTATTGTGTTTTATTTAACTGGGTAATTTAGATTTAGAAATATCTTTCAATTCACATTCGTAGTTGTCTTAAGAAGATTAAATAATTAACTAAACTAAATGCAATATTTTTTATCTCTTTGGTGCTGGTTTAAAATATTGCTTTGTTTCAAGGATGAAGTCTTAAAAAGGCAAACCCCATTACCTAGCAACTGACTTAAGTAATAATTTTTGCGTGCAAGTGTCTGAAGGCTGAAAATGATTCACAGAATTTATACCCTCTCTGCACCTCTCCCAGATTCCCAAGTTATGGCTCATTCCTCATTGTACCTTCGCTTAGTGGCACTCACTCAGTGTTCCCATTCTGTCTGGTGATAAAGACTGTCTACTTTTGTAGGTGAGTATAACCAACAACCAAATTGCAACTGCTAGGCCTTTTGTGCTATTTCTCACAGTAAATAAGTGATTTATCTTTAAGGGACATGTTCAAGATATCTCCACCACATCATGATATGTCACATATGTATAAAGGTCTCCTCTTCATCTTATTAAGATGTCTTGCAAAATGACACACTGAGGAAAGTGCTTTTCCAGCACCACTCTAATCTAGACACTGAGGAAAGTGCTACAGTACATTCAAATTGTGTAGGTTAAGCCCAGACCCACAGGTGCCTGTAACTGTAATGTACACAAAAAGTGCATTGAGGTCTTCAGTACTATGTGACCTATGTGTCATTCACATGTTATGGAAGATAACTTAAGTATCACATCATAACAGTAGAAAAGCTTCAGCTATCACATAAGATCATGTCTGTGTCAATTTTATGACACAATAATTAACACCAATTCAGGCAAATGTTTACAAGTGATTGACTGCTGCTCATGATGAAGATTACTGTCACCATCCTCTAATTCCTGGAAATTACAGTGCCTGTTTGGTCTCGTTTGATTGAGGAAAACCACTTCCTTTTCTAATTACAAGAGTCTCTTGTTGTTGACAAGCTAAAAGTAATTGCATGATGGCAACTATTTATAGATGACATTGATATGAAAGACAGTGTTACAGAAACTTTGAGGAAGGCCAGCTGTTAGGTGTCACTCCTTCAAGATCCTAAACTGTTCTGTTCATCATAATGGTGGACAGTGCCTATGCTACTCCTCAGTATCAACCCTTTCAAAACCATATACAATTATTTCTTCCCCTCCCTGGCTTTTGTGGAGTTGTGTGCACCACATCTTCAATCTGAGAGAGCTGAGTTATGTTCTCAATCCCCACATAGAGTTGAGTTAAACCAAGGAAATGTTTTTACTTCAACATATTAACTGACTTGGACACTCTTCTGTGTGTTTTGTGATTGCATTCTAGGTGAAACCAAAATATTCATTTCTTCCATTTTGCTATTTGTGATTCTCTCTGGCTTGACATATTCTTTGTTACAGTTACAGAAGATGCTTCTTGGGAAGGTAAGAAGTCAGATAGTATGGTTGAACTTGTCTGTTCTGAGTCACTTCATCATTCAAACTTCAATCTGTGTTAGCTATTTGTCTGCACTGAGGAGCGCCTTAAACTACACAGATTCCCATCTTGTTGACAGAATAGAGAAAATTCCTGTTAACAACTAATCTCAATGAATTCTGTTTTTTGTTTAGGTTGCACCTGAAATAACTATATGGAATCTAGTATCCCACCCCTAAGTCACCCTTTATTCACAGGTGGAGAGTTCTTGACGCAGATAGGTACCAGGTGGCCATTGTTCTACCAATAAGAGGGAATCACCCAGGCATTGGTGGTGGTCATGATTACTGCGTGGGGATAAGCTCTGACTCGCTGGTCAGGCTATAAACAGTGAGTTCGGTTCTGCGCTCTCTCTCCAGCGAAGTTGTTCTAGTGCGGCATTCCGGGTCTTTAAAGTTTCAGAGCCTACTGGAGAGAGACCACCACAGTAGTTGGTGAACCCCTGACACTGGCCTGAGTGTGGAGTAAATGAAAGAGGCCCCTCCACATTTTATACAGTTAACTTGTTCCAATATTTTAAGAACATTGAGGTCTAGTTTTGTCTTCATACTCAAGAGTGAAAATTCCTGATTATTAAGTATTTTTAAGCTATGTATTGTTTGTAATTCCTTTATTAGAGAACTGTGGGCATCATACCTTCTATCTTCAGTGCTATGTTTCCTGGACCATGTTGTTGCACAGCTTTCATCTGTAAATGGTGTTTTTTTCATACTGCCTCACTATCTTTGTGGACATTTACTTCCCTTTTTGAAGCTGTGCCTCGTGATGCCCACTTGCCAAAGCATCTCATCAGTAAATAAATGTTCAACTTCTCAATTTCCAACCTAGAATACTGTGGTGTTTTAAAATCTCCCTTTTCCTACCAAGAATTTCAATTTTGACTCACAAATTTCCAATGTCTGCTCAATTACCAGCTGAAGATTGATCCCAGTCAGCTCCCACAAACCATTACAGTGGTACAGCCTATATCTGCTTCAGAGTACCTCATTCACATTCTCCAGGGAGCTGCCATCTCTCTTTTTGCAGTGTGCTACCTATCAAATATGAAATGCTTATGTACACTCGAGTATTCTTCTTCGCTGAAGATTGCCAGGAGGGGTTTTTTTTTTACACTGTCCTTAAACCATTACCTCTTCTCTGTGGCTGACTGCTGAATGAGCAGGTGGATTAAAGCTGTGTTTGAAAATCTGACAATAACGTTCATCATGTGTTATATGAGCAATCCAATCAAACCTGCACTATGTTGTGTGGCCAGGTCAGCTGACTACACTGTGGGAACTGTTGCTCATAATGAAAGTTGCTGTTACCATCTTCTTTAAGTGTAAGAAACTACAAGGCCTGCTTCCTCTAATACTGGAGAGAAAAAAACACTTCCTGATCTAACTGAGATGTGGAGGTGTCAGTGTTGGACTGAAGTGGACAAAGTCAGTAATCATGCGATACCTGGTTATAGTCCAGCAAGTTTATTTGAAATCACAAGCTTTTGGAATGCTGCTCCTTCATCAACTGAAGTGGACACTTCTTCAAATAAACCTGTTGCATTGTAACCTGGCGTCATGTGACTTCTGACTTGGTCTAAGAAAAAGAGTGCATTTAAATTAACAAGAAATGGTCTAGATGTTTCCTAAACAATGTTGGTTCAACAGTTTATAGTCTATTGCATGTTCACAATTAATTACAGGTGATATTGATAGGATAGAAACAAACTAAAACAAAAATTGCTGGAGAAACTCAGCAAGTCTGGCAGCTTCTGTAATAAGAGAAGCAGAATTAACATTTAAAGTCCATTAACTTATCCTCAAAACTGTTTGTAGTTAGGAAAAGATAAGATGAAGGGATGTGGGAAGATAAAGAGTGAGTGGATAGATGGAGCAAGAGTCTAGAGAAAAGAATAAAAGGGATAGGCAGAGAAAGGGATTATTTATAGTAAGTAAGTGAGAGAAGAGAAGCGAAGCTCAATAAGTGATAATGGAGGCTACGAGTAGTTTAAAATGGGTTGGGTGTGCTGAAGCAGCCGACCTCATGTCAGGACCTGGAGTACAAGAGTAAGAAATAGACATTTAGAAGGAGGTGGTTATATCCGAAAATGTTTGAACTCAATACTGAGCTCTGAAAGCTGAATGGTCCCCAAGCAGTTGAATAGATGCTGTTCCTTCAGGTTGAGCTTCACTTCACTGAAGCACTGCAGCAAGACAGAGACAGAAAGGTTGGCATGGAGACACGGTGGTGTGTTGAAGTGATAGGCAACTGCAAGCTCTGGTCATTTTTACAGATAGATTGTAGGTGTTCCATTTAGCAGTCATCTACTCTGTGTTTCATCTCCCCAGTGTAATGGAGACCACATTGTAAGCAGTGAATACAGGAGACTAGATTGAATGATGTGCAGGTAAATCATTGCTTCACCTGGAAGGTGCAACTGGGGCCTTGGATAGTGAGGAGGACAAAGTAAACAGACAGGTGTTGCAATTGCATGGGGAAGTACTGCAGAGAAGTATTGGGACTGGAGGAGAAGATGACCACTGGAGGGAATTGTCCCTGCAAAATGTGGATAAGGGAGAGGATGTGTGTCGAGTGGAGCTATTCCACTAGAGGTTGCAGAAATGGCGGCTTATGATCCCTCGCATTTGAACGCGGGTGAGGACAAGGGGACTCTATTTTGTTGTGGGAGGAAGAGAAGGGATGTTAGAAGTTCCAGAAATATGTCAAACACAGCTAGGGTCCCTGTCAACCATAGTCATGGGGAATTCTCATTTGAGAAAAAAGGTGGATATTTCTGAGGCTCTCTGGCATTATGGGACAAATGTGATGGAGAAACTGAGAGAATGGAATGGAATCTTCACAGGAAGCAGGATGTGAAGATGTATAATCAAGGATCAGAAATGTCCACTGTTCAGCATTACTGCTCTCCCCCCACCCCAGGAGGTGAAGTTCTATCTGATACTTGCTGACAAAACATCCACATGAATAGTATTCACACAACAGAAATGCCAGAGCTGCCAACATCAGAGATCATCAGTCTAACAGAAGCCACCTTCTTGGGAAAGAAAGTGGTGAAAGTAAAACAAGACACAGCATGTTACTTTACTCGGCAAAGGATTACATGTCATTAAAGTTGGTGTGCCTCAAGAACTTGAAAGGGCAAAGCAACAAATCTATTGTGAATGCCCAAGTCCACTGTCACTTGTAAGTCAATATTAGGTTTATTTCTTTTCCAAAATTGCAAACTGACATATATTAATGGCCCAAAATAGTGTGCAACACATCTTCAAAACATTTTGTGCACCGTCTTCAGTAAATACGTGAAAGTGAAACTTGAATGCTTTCTTTATCTGCTTATTATGGAGAGAGAGAAAGTGAGAAAGTGAAGAGAGGGGAATGGGGAGAGTGTGCAGTGGTTTGCAGATAGAGCGTGGAGAGAGGAGAGAGAAGAGAGAGGAGAAAGAGAAAGAAAGGGAAGGAGCAGGACAGAGAGAGAGAATGAATTATAGTATTTAGTCTCAGTCATGTAGCAAACAGGATTGGATTAGATGGCTGGATTCTCTTCAGAAATCTTGAAATACCAATCCTTCTAAAAACATAAAAACAAATTATGCCTTCAAAAAGACTGAACTTTTCTCATAAATACTATCTTGTTAGGCCATGAAAATAACATAAATCTCTCAAGTGAACTAGACTGGCAAAGTCTTCTTTCAAGTATTTGATGACTTTCGTGACAACTGTCATGGACTGAATTCATGTCTTCTTATTTACTGCCTATGATTAACAGGAAGTGCATGTCCCAGTTAAACAATTTGGGCAGCAAGCTTTTTTCCTTTCTTTTCTCAAAGATAAACAAGGGATGACACTTTTTAGAGCTTTTTAGTTAATCTTAAATTTCATCGAATTTCATAATGGGTTTCTGTCCACAGAGCTGAGTGAATTTTCATATGCTATCATTCCAAACTCATATTGACTACATACCCATCCTATGGTGGCCTTTTTGTCCAATGTCAGCCTGACCCTATCAGTCACCTGAGAGAAAAGATCTTGCCATCACCCAGTTATCCTGGAATGGACTGGCATCACTGTTGATGGTGCCCCTTTAGAAAGGGCACTGCACGCTCAGAAGAAGATGGTTAGGCCAGACCTCCCTGGCATGGCTCATGACATTTGCAGTAGACATGGCAGAAAAGGGGAATTTTACATCCTGCTTTACAGACAGGCACTTGGAGGTCTTGCTGGATGGGGTGTTGCAAAGGAGGGTTATTGTTGGAGGGCAGATTGGAGATTGCCATCCAGGTCAGTATGCACTCAGCCATCTGGAGGAATGCCTTGCTGTGGAATTCAGTCAGTGTACCTTCTTAGATCTGCTAGGCTCAGGACCAGCCTCTGTTCCCTGCACTCGCTTCCCACCAAGATCTATAATTTAACACTTTCATTATTGCATGCAACATTTTCCCTTACTAATCTCTACATCACTCACCCTGCATAACTCCTATGCTGCCTATTCACTTACTCAGGATAACTCATCACTTTTCCCACACCTGCATCAGCACTAACAGCTGTACCTGCCACTTTCAGCTCCCTTAATTCTCTGTCTCACTGCAGAGTCGAGAGTGTGGTGCTGGAAAAGCACAGCAGGTCAGGCAGCGTCCGAGGAGCTGGAGATTCTCATGCTCCTCGGATGCTGCCAGATCTGCTGTGCTTTTCCAGCACCACAATCTCGACTCTGTTCTCTAGCATCTGCAGTCCTCACTTCCTACTGTCTCACTACTGGAAATAAGCAGATCACATTAAAGCAGAAAAAGACGAGACAGGTACTGGTTGCCTGACATTCAGTTCCCACTCCTTACAAAGAGGTGATCTTTTGAGCCTGACTGCCCTAGGCGGCTGACTGAATGTATCTGAGCTGCTGGATTGATGTAGAGGGCTGCCCTTTATTTACTGCGCATGGGCCCCTGACTGAGGTCTGCTGACAACTATGACAAGAAGCCTGGCTTCGTGTATGCATTAAGCTACAAAGCAAGATAGGAATACAATGAACCTAGTAGCTCTAGCTGAGGGGACAAAGTAGAAAAAGTAAAGGCAAGGCAGGAATGTTGTGAGTATTTTGGTAGGCTTAAACCGAGTGAGTGAGTGCTAACAGAGCAAGTAAATGGCTCTGCGATACAGTCTGTTCGAGTTTGTGAGCTGAATGTTTGTCCCGCAGGGAATGTATTCATGTGGCCTTATTTCAATGATAAATACCAAAGTGTGGCAAGGTGCCGGCTATAAAAAGCTATAAGTGCTTGGAGGTGTGCTATGGTGGTGCAGAGAGGATAACAAGTATCGGATGCTAAGGTCCATGGACATGAAGTGCACACGGTTGTTGCTACCCATGATGTATGGCCTGAGATACTGCCACCATGTGTTCACAATGGAGGTCTTTTGGAGCAAGCAGAAAACTGGATTTGCGAGATACCCACTCAGACTTCCATGT
The DNA here is from genome assembly GCF_020745735.1 of Hemiscyllium ocellatum. NCBI lineage: Eukaryota > Metazoa > Chordata > Chondrichthyes > Orectolobiformes > Hemiscylliidae > Hemiscyllium > Hemiscyllium ocellatum. The sequence goes on along the minus strand of NC_083411.1, from coordinate 96,697,264 downwards.
CGAGATTTCCCGGTATATATTTTTTTCACAGTGGGTGGTAGGAAAGGGGGCTGCATATTAATGAAGTGAGATCTGCTGTTAATTAGCCCAAAACAAGCAATAATCCCTCTTGCTAGGCAGTGGTGTGAGGCCTGTTAAGAGTCTCATCTTAATGTCTCAAACTTTGTTGGAAAATACAGCTAGATGCTCTTGATGTTGAGACAGACGTCACGTGACCTCTCAAATAATTCTGAGATTTCCACCATAGAGTTTGTTCTTCAGGTCCCTATGAGATTTTACACAAGATTATCTACTTTAACACATTGACCCCAAATGTAAGGCAAAATCTCACTGAATTGTCACAAGCATATATATAAAATATACACACACATAGATACAGATGAGGGTGATATACAGTTGCAATTTATAATTATTTCATTCCATTTAGCAGGAGACCTATAGTTTCTAAGATTGAGCTGATTCTTTAAAGGTTGAATTGAAGGTCCTGTAAAGTGGGGGATCCTCTGTAAACTGGAAAGTTTTGTCTAAACCAATTTATAGGGGGCTGGTTCCAGATGCAATTGAAGTTAGAACAGGTTCAGGGTTGAAGAGGTCCTTTACTCTTTTAGGATTCTCCAAATCCCAGACATTATTACATATTACATTGGCTGCACGGATGACTCTGGTGGAACTGATTGGAGGTGATTGTAAAGATGCACATTTTAAAAATGTCATTATTTTCCACTGTGAACCAAAATGGGAAAATGACTACTTTGAAGCAATCGCCATGGAAGGGGTTGCTGTACTCTTAAAAACAAGTTAAGAGACAAATTGTTGATTGGTTTGTGCAAACAGATCCAGTTATGGAGGCCAGGAGTCATCAGTATGACAACAATTCTCTACTTGGCTCAGAGGCAGGTGAACAGAGTGTACATGAACAATACAAGGAAAGATGCCTTTAGACTGCGAAGAATCATAGAGTCATAGAGATGTGCAGCATGGAAACAGACCCTTCGGTCCAACCCGCCCATGCCAACCAGATATCCCAACACAATCTAGTCCCACCTGCCAGCACCCGGCCCATATCCCTCCAAACTCTTCTTATTCATATACCCATCCAAAAGCCTCTTAAATGTTGCAATTGTATCAGCCTTCACTACTTCTTCTGGCAGCTCATTCCATACATGTACCACCCTCTGTGTGCAAATCCCCTGTAGATCTCTTTTATATCCTTCCCCTCTCACCCTCAACCTATGCCCTCTAGTTCTGGACTCCCCGATCCCAGGGAAAAGACTTTGCCTATTTATCCTATCCATGCATCTCATAATTTTGTAAACCTCTATAAGGTCACCCCTCAGCTTCCGACGCTCCAGGGAAAACAGCCCCAGCCTGTACAGCCTTTTGCTATAGCTCAAGTCCTCCAACCCAGGCAACATCCTTGTAAATCTTTTCTGAACTCTTTCAAGCTTCACAACATCTTTCCGATAGGAAGGAGACCAGAATTGCACACGATATTCCAAACGTGGCCTAACCAATGTCCTGTACAGCCGTAACATGACCTCCCAACTCCTGTACTCAATACTCTGACCAATAAAGGAAAGCATACCAAATGCCTTCTTCACTATCCTATCTACCTGCGACTCCACTTTCAAGGAGCTATGAACCTGCGCTTCAAGGACTCTTTGATCAGCAACACTTCCTAGGACCTTACCATTAAGTGTATAAATTCTGCTAAGATTTGCTTTCCCAAAATGCAGCGTCTCACATTTATCTGAATTAAACTTCATCTGCCACTTCTCAGCCCATTGGCTCATCTGGTCAAGATCATGTTATAATCTGAGGTAACCCTCTTTGCTGTCCACTACACTTCCAATTTTGGTGTCATCTGCAAACTTACTAACTATACCTCTTATGCTCGCATCCAAATCATTTATGTAAATGACAAAAAGTAGAGGACACAGCAATGATCCTTGTGGCATTCCACTGGTCACAGGCCTCCAGTCTGAAAAACAACTCTCCCCCACACCCTCTGTCTTCTACCTTTGAGCCAGTTCTGCATCCAAATGGCTAGTTCTCCCTGCATTCCGTGAGATCTAACCTTGTTAACAGTCTCCCATGGGGAACCTTGTCGAATGCCTTACTGAAGTCCATATAGATCATATCTACCGCTCTGCCCTCATCAATCCTCTTTGTTACTTCCACAAAAAACTCAATCAAGTTTGTGATACATGATTTCCCAGCTCTCTTATTACAGAGATGTTCTTTGACTTCTGGTAGACATAGAAAATTGAAACAAAGAACTTTTAAAACCAAAAAGATACCTGAAATCTTACAAAGCCCCAAAGTGTAGCTTTATAAGCAAATTGTGATGTGGTTTACTAATTTGTTAGACATACTTTGAATGTCTTGATTAAAAGCAGAAGAGACAGAGGGTCTCTCTCTCTCTCTCTCTCTCTCTCACTTTCTGCAGTAAAGTGACCAAAACCTGAAAAATAGATAGCTGTACTTTCTCTCTATTTGCCGTATGTTTTTACCTTTAACTTATGCTAATTGTTCAGTCTTTGAGACATACGAATTGTTCTGTGTCTGCAGCAAAGAACTGAAAACATCTGAGGAACAATAAGAAGTTCAGAGATCAGAGCACTTTAGAAACAAAAGGGCACTTCATCTAATCTTGTAGACTGGTCTTACTGAACTGCATCTCCTTAGAATTTTGTCTTCTACCTATAGTGTGAATGAGTGCGTGTGATAGGAGTTTAAGATGGTTTGGATTTTCAGCCAGCAGAGTTTTATGTTGATATGTCACTGTTTTGTTTGCCTGCACTTAGAATTAATTCCTTAATAATAATAGTAATATTTTCTTAAGTATAGAAAATTGCTAAGTTCTGTTAAGCAGAATTCAGACAGGAAAATTATGTAATTTGATTAAATCTTTAACTTTTGTAATGACCGCAGGAGTAATGGGACGTAAGAATCAGTGCACTTCCCCATGTGAGTCATAAAAAGATTCATGGAGTAATGTAAATAAGAAAGGGTTCGGAGATCACCTCGATGGATGTTATTCTTATACACGGTGAGGGTCTTAATTGAAAAGAGTTTGGGTCCATACATTTCCAAAGTGACATGAGACGTAAACCCATTCAAATGACAGCATTGCTGATGCAAGAAATGGTGATCTACTGAGAATGGGGCTGAGGGACAATTTGAGTCAGAGAAGATGTTTTACTCTTCATTTATCAGACCCAGTATTATTTCTGGTCTAGACGTATACACCAATTAATGTTAATCAATTGAAACCTGCATCCCCATTCTAAATGATTAAAGACTTAACCGCAATCTAGAGTTGGTCAATACATCGCATCAGTTATATGACACTTTGATCTTCTGCTATTAATTCTGGGTCTGATGATCTTGCCCCACTAGCTATCTAATGAAAGAGCAGGGCAACGAAAGCATGTATTTCAAATAAACCTATTGGACCATAACCTGGTGTTGTGTGATTTTTAACTTTGGACAGATAGATCTCACAGAAGCATAATTGATTAGATCCATTGGCAATTTGTCAAACAAACATTTTAATCTTTGTGAAAATTATTTTTACTTTGTTTCTCTTAAACCAACTATCATTCAACTTAGTTTTATAATTTCTTGCTATTGCTTCAATCTAATTTTTCATGATGCTTTCTTACAGAACATTTGCATTTAAATCTGCCAGAAAGATAAATTAACGGACATTATGTTTCCTAGCAACTTTGGAAGCAATAAAATGAGAGATTAAAATTCCAGGGGTGTTGCTGGTTTTTTTTTCCATAAGATTTTTTTTAAATCAAGGGAACTGAGGAAAACTTACAGATTAAAAAGTTCAGATAAATGTTACAAACAACGAGAGAAAAGGGAGGGCGCCAAGTTCTGATTTTAATAACCAGCAAATGGAGCTGAATTGTACCAAACTGTTGCCATTAATTTCAGGAGTTCCATTAAAGTTTTCTCTCCTTGAGCTGTAGCGAGTTTTTCACACACTTCTCTATTGCTTGCCTTATTATTCATGCACCATACTTCAATGGCACCACTCTTGTGCATTACCCAAAGATAGAAATGCTTGCTACTGCTCAGATTTTCTGGAATTTGTATTGCTGGCAGCTTATTTAAAGCCCAGCTATTGACTTGGTCAATTGTTGACAGCACAAATGTAACTTCATAGTCCACTTCATGGTGTGGAAATGAGAAGAAAAAGCTTCTGAAAATACGTGATGACATTTCATTGGAAATAGATTCTAGCAGGGCTATTTGTACAAATTCATCTGCCTGATTGACTGCTGTAGTAACTGCAGCTACAACATAAAGCTGCAGAAACACCCCATCCTTAGTACTATGTTAGAACCCTGTCTAAAGGAGTGCCAGTTCTAACCTAATCCTCAGTGTACTATAATATCTGATCATTGGCAATGTAGGAGTATCATGTGCTGGAATTGTTTTAAATAATTGATTATGTTAACTTTTATTGAACAACAGAAAAAGAGTGACAACATACTAAACAAAAAAGCCCAATTGCTTCTGGAAACAAATTTGGACACCATGCCTCTTGAACAACAGATTTACAGTCAATAAATGATTACTTTATGCAACACACTTATGACATAATTGACACTACTTCCATTATATCTGTCTTGAGTACTCAGTGCTTGCTGGACCAGTCTATCACACTGAAAATGATATTGCTCCTACTCAAATACCACATCTTCCTCCTTGGAAGATTGCCACTCTCCCAGCTCTCCAGCCTCCATCATGTCCTCTCTTTGTCTGCTCCGCTTATCCAGGGTACAGGATGCAAGGATTTAGTGGCACATTCTGTCTCGAGTATGCTGCAAAGCTCCCTTAGACTGATTTGAGCACTGTAATGACACCATCAGGAGGCTTTGTGTCTGCTCCAGGATGGTGGAAGAACAGGTTGCAATGAATCTATGCTCAGCCTCAGACAAGGAGTGCCATGACGGAGTTGTCAGCCGTGTTCACAGGAGGTACCCTTTGTCTTACAGCGACCATCCTTGTAAGGCATCTAGCCCTCAGAATGAAGCTGGAACCTGAGAGTCAACGAGGTTATAGGTATCGCGGTAGCTTTCATGGTATTTGAAGTAGACCCCTGAGCTATAAGACAGAAGACCAAAGATCATAGAAGACATGCACATTTACTGTAGGTAATCCTTTTCTACTGATTAGCCATACTGTAATATGGCATCCTCAGCACAATGTGAGTACTATTTGTAGCACCCTGAACCTGGGGAATGCTAACTAGCCACACTGCTACACTGACCTTATCATGGGCAAATAGGTGAAACAGCATGATCTGATACAAATTGCATCAGTAACACTCATGGATAGAGGATTGAGAAATCTCACGCAAATCCCAATAGAGTCAGCCAGTTGGATAAACATTGCGTGGAGCTATCACCTTGATGTCCACTGGGATAGCACGGCCAGCCATGTCATGAGGATACAGTCTATGGTGGTATTGCACATCAATCACCTGGGAAAATGGTACCAAACTTGATAGACTCTGGGCCTCCAATTCTTGCTCCACAACCTGAGGGGACCTTCAAATACAATGTCTTCATTTGGACACTGATTGTTGCTGCTGTTCCTGGACTTGATGACATATTTGTTCCCCCTCAAATTGTATGCACCTTTGTTGAGCTCTAGCCACAGTGAGAATAGCCCTTACTGTATGGGCCATGGTTCCAATAAAACAATGTGAGCTTTAGCACAAAAAGAACAATAAGGTGGACAGTCAATATGTGCATCACATGTAAATAACCGGTAATAGAGAACACCAATAAAGAGGGCCCTGCAAAGGCTGTACAAGGATTTTGATACAGTGGATTTTTGTAATCCCATTGAAAGTCAGTTAGAGATGGTTAGGTTCATTTATGTTGGAGAGGAGTTCCTTTTAGTCTTGCACTTTCTATCAGCACCTCCAGGTTTGAGTCTCCCCATGTTCCCATGCAACCTTCTATTTAAATCTTCATCTCGTCACTTTATCCCGAGTGTCAGGTTTAAAACTAAGTTTTGACAAACATTCTTTTGCATTGTCCCTAATACAGCTGGGATGGTTACTACCATTGATGACCTTGCTCCTATAGCAACCAACGCCCTCCCACATGTTATCGTTTCCCACCCATGTATGTTGAGTAACCGTCTTTACTATTAACATTCCCTGTGCATCCCAGCATGCGGTCTCTGATTCCTGCCATTGACATCCTCAGCTTCCCCACCACAGCAGATATCCCCCCACCTTTATTCTCAGTATGCAGGCCCCCAGGACTGACTGTGGCCCACCCTGACTGACTGGAAGGATAGCTCTCATGGGTGATTGACCAGAGCCTTGTCTGATTTCTACACACAGCTTCCTGAATCACCCATCGTTCCTAGACTGGTTGAAACAACCTGCACAACTGACTGGGGCTGACTCCCGAGACTGCAAATGATATAGCTCCCCTGGAAATGAATGCCTAAGTGGCCAACTGACCATGGACAAGTTCATGGACTGATATGGAATGATGCCCTTGAGTGACTGTGGTGATACCCCCTGCCTAACAGCAGTCCCTCTTGGCTTGAATAAGACTACTATTCTCAGATTTTGAGACATTTAGCTGAAGCATGTCTGCATGTGCTGCTGGCAAATGCTGTAGGTGTGACATTGATGTAGCACAGTGCAGTGCAGCAACGTGTCGGCTGCTCCCTTGACTGATCATAGCTGGCAAATGGGAGAAGCTGCCTGGCTCGGTGTCTGCACTAAAATTTAAGGCAAAACAGAAGTACTATCAACCTGAAAGTTCGGAATAAAGTGGCGACATACAAAAAAACAAGGCAGAGATGTCAGCATCCAAGTAAGTAAAAGCAAACTTAGAGCCCTGAGGTGCAACCTGTTCCAATGCATACAAACATAAAACAGGAGGATTTGTAAGGGGATCAATGGTTATGTGAAGGAAGCAGGAGAATGGAGTTGAGAAACATAAAAGCCATGATCGAATGGCAGAGCAGACTCAACGGGCCAAATGGCCTAATCCTGCTCCTATATCTTATGCTCTTACTGTATCTTATGAGCTGAAGAATAAATAACATCTTTCAAAAATTAACACTGCCTTTGAAGATATAAACCTGTTATCTGGATTCATATAATTGGAAAAAATGTCAATTATCAAGAGAAACAATACCAAATTATCTTCATAGGAACTGCCAAGAGAAATCTGAATTCTTAAATTTCGTGGATTTGGTGAATACAACAGAGTTGGTCAACTGACATTTCTATTGCTTAAACCAATACAATAGCATTTAGAAAATAATAGTTCACTGACAACGCTAATACCTATTTCCCATCACTGTCCGCCCTTGATAAAGTAATAGCATCTTCTTGAACCCCTTTAGTCCTTCTTGTTTAAGTACACTTAGTGCTGTCAAGTACAGACTTTCAAGATTTTGATCCAGCAAGTCAAGATGATGTGTGATTTGGAAAACACTTTGTAGGTGGCGAATTCCATATGTTGTTACGTTCATCTTTAAACAATTTGGACAACTCCAACCAGAATGTTGCAAATGAATTTGCCCAGGTGTCCCACAATGCCAAAGTGGTCAAATCAAAACAAACATAAGTTAGTACCAAAGCAAAACAGTCCCACTTTATTAGGAACAGAATTACAATAATCTTTAATACTAAACATACCATCCCTAATCCTATTTGGCCCGTTAAGATTACAATACTTCCCGAGTCTCTTGTAAATTTGTGCAGTCACTCTCTCTGTGTTTCTGTCTCTGAGTTTGCAAAGCTTCTTTCTTCCTCTCTCTCTCTCTCTGGATGATATGAGCTTGTGTTCAAATAATGACAGAAATTGGTGAGTGGCAACAATAGCCTCTTTACTCAGCAACTGTAGTAGCACAGTTCGAGGCAGCGATGGAATCCCGAAGTTCAGTTCTTACAATAGCCTCTTTATACACAGTTCTTACATGTATCAAACGTCTATCGCAATGGCTTTAAATAGTTTTATCTATAGTGCACAAATGTTTGTGTGACATCTGTCCTGGGGATGTAAGAGATGGTTTAAACATTTGCTAAGCACTGGCTGTTACTTGGATCAGAGTGTCCGTCCAGTCTGCTTGCATGATTAAGAGGTATTAGTCTGTTTATCTTTTCAGTTAGTACATGTTAGTAAAAATATAAAACTTACGTGATCTAAATAAGTTAGAAACTATACATATGCTTAATAAAAGTACAGAGAATATTAATTGGTTACCCTAGGTACGTTGTGGGATTTTTTTAAACTATTTGTGGATGAGAGTTTCATTCATTCATGCGGTTTCAGCAAATGCTGTTTTGATGCATTATAGTTGGGGAACCTGTTTAATGTTCTGTAATCTATTCAGGTCCTGAGAGACAGTTGGTAAGGGCTAATTAATATTGTAATGTTTCCAAAGTTTTGGTCGAGTCATGGAGATGTGATGCCAAGAGTGTATTGTTTTGAATAGATTATGATATTGACATTTATTCAGGAGGTAGAAAAAGGCCTGAACACTGCCTGCAGCATGGAGCTGATAAGAATTGAAGGTGTGACATCTGTCCTGGCAGTAATGCTTTGAAAGGAATGTTTTAAATTTATTCTAAAGTAAAATGCAGTTTTATGAATGAATGAAAACATTTTATAGTAAACATAGCGAGTTGGTAAAAAGTTAAGGATGAATGAATGATAATGCGGTATTAATGAATATAGCGAGTTGGCGAGTCAGTAAAGATACCTATAACACAATATCTCACAATGGTCAGCTGGTCTCTGCCTCTTCAGCAAAAGATCATAGTCTCACACAACTGATGTGATATATTGAACAAACCTAGACTGTTGTTAAGTCTTTCGTCTTTTAGAATTGCAGGTTTCGATTGATGAATGCGTAAATCCCAGAACTTCTTTCAAGTCACATTCCTAAGCTAACTCAAGGTTTTATAAACAAAGGTAAACAGAGAGAGACAAAAGGTAAAACAGACAGACAGAGAGACACACACACAGACACAGAGAGACGGAGAGAGAGAGACAAAGAGAGAGAGAAAGACACAGAGAGAGACAGAGACAGAGACAGAGACAGGGACACAGACAGACAGACAAAGGTAAACAGAGAGAGAGAGCGTGAGAGCGAGAGTGAGACAAAGGTCAACAGAGAGAGAGAGCACAAGAGCAAGAGAGAGGTCCCCCACACTCTCAACCATGCGCACACCCCCTCACAGGCATATACTCTATTACATTAACACACACACACACACACACACACACACACACACACACACACACACACACACATCTAGATCTATAGAGTGAAGTTGCATTTGCAGATATTTCTATCTTGTTCAAAAAGCACACAATCTGTAGGCACTCAATCCAGGTAACATTTTATTAATTCTTGCTTTGGAAATAAAACCAGTCTGGCTCAAGATTTTAATGCATACAGAATCTAACCTCACAGCTTTAATACATTGTCTGAGCTGAGCTGTCATTTTTAAATAAAAAACCTTAAGTTATCTTGAGAATATGGCTTGAAAGAAGTTCTAGGATCTACATATTAATGAATCAAAACCTGCACCCATCCCAAGCGATGAAAGGTTTGTTCAATCTCACATCAGTTGTATGACACTATGGCCTTTTGCTATAAATTCCGTGTCCTACGATCTGCTTCACTAGTTACCTGAAAAAGGAGCAGCACTCCACAGCTTGTACTGCCAAATAAACATGTTGGACTATAACCTGGTGTTGCGTGATTTATAACTTATTCCATGCTGATCTCCTCAGAAGACCTCAGATGATTCCAAGAGCCATTCCAAGAGAGAGGTCTGCAGGTGAATCTTGATTTTTATACCTTTTACATGGTTTTCTGCAACTTTCCATTGTTCTGCCCAATCAGGGAGATACATTTAATAATTTGAAACAAGAGTCAATCATTTTGATGGCATGCCATTCAGGTTCTTTGTGGAGCTGGACTTGATGCCTTTCGGTCTTGGCATTTTGCTGTTTAGTGGATAAATTGTTGGGGAATGTCTGTTCAAAATAACTGTTGCCTTTTACATTCTTCTCATGTGATTAGCATGTGGCTGCTGTGTTTGCAGTGTGTCTGGGTTTTATGGTTTCAGAGTTTTACTTGGCCAACATACTCAAAATTCCTTGCTGTTTGGCCAAGGTATCTGTGTTTTTGCAGCTAAGAGGCTGCTACATGTTCATCTGCTGTCCTTGTGATTTTAGTTGATTGATTTCAAGGATGCATTGGCACGTTGCTTTACCGCATATTGTAAACACCTCCACCACTGGTGAGCACTGGTGGTGGAAGAAGTGACTGTCTAAGGTGATGAATAGGATGCTTTGCTCAGAATGGTGGTAGAGAGGACTGGACCTGTAGGTGTGACACTTGTTGGGGAGAATAGCCCCTAGATTGCCTAAGAGTGGGGCTAGGGAGGGTAGCACTATTACTACACCAGACATTACCAGCCCCAGCCCCTAAACAGTTAATCGCAGCCATGGGGGAAAACCCTGGCAACTGCAGGGCTACCTGTCTGAAGTAACATTCCTCGCTGATTAGATCATGTCAGCCAGTATCAGACTGCCCCATTGAGAACTCATGACTAATAAAGGAACCGGTAACTGTCGAACGGTGTGAATTGCACTGTCGGAGTACATGATTACTAAAGCACCTGTTAATGTACCTATCAGAATAGATTCCCATCGAAACCCATGATAAATGATAATGTTTGTTAATTCGCTTGCGGAAGACCATTGACTCTGTCAGACGCATAGTAATGAGATCGATACTCGGAACAATGGACCATTGATTACAGGATCGGAACTGCCGACCCCAGGATGGCTGTACCATTGTCCGGCACAGCAGGAGCTGGACAGGCACCTCGATATGGCCAATGGAGGCGCAGACCCCCTCGCTCTCAGGTGTACCAACCAATGAGGGGGACGAATGAGGGAGAACTGACCGGGAACTCCGGGCGGTGCAAAGTATAATTGAGCCAGGTCCGCAGGGGAAGATAGAACGCCTTCTCCAACGAATTGCATGCTGTAGAATTCGTTGTATAGTTTGCCAGTCGTGATTCTGTAAAATAAACGGTGTTCTGCTCCTAACTAAAGAAGTTGGTGCGGTCTCTCCTTCCAAAGAACTCGCGAAGACCGGAATCCCGAGATTCTGGCCTAACACACTGAGCATGACCTTTCCATGTTTTACTTGATTAGTCTGCGGAATAGCCCTCCATGATTGGTAGGTATTGATGAGAAGATTGCTGAGGTTTGAATCAACACAGTGTGCCTTCTTTACTGAGTTCTTCTGGGTTTATTATTGTTTATATCACAGCAGTTTCATACATTCTGAGGGGTGACCTTATGGAAGTTTATAAAGTCATGAGAGGTAAAGATAGCTAACCTCATTTCCCCATGGTTTCAGCAGAGGCTAGAACAAGAGGGCATAGGTTTAAGGTAATAGGGAAGAGATACAAAAAGGTTCAGAGAGGCAATTTTTTTCCCCAGTCAGAGGGTGGAGAGTGTTTGAAACAGGCTGCCAGAGGTGGAATACAGTATAATGTCATCACTTAAGAAACATTTAGACGGAAACATGGATGGGATAGATTGGAAGAATATAGACTAAACTATTGCGAATGGGACTGGTTTAAATATGAAAACAGGGTGACATTTGAAAGCTGTTTCTATGCTGTAGACCTCTTGATTCTAAGACAACTGAGGGGGGTGTCTGTATGGAATGAGTTGCCAGAGGAAGAGATGGAAGCTGGTACAATAACAGCATTTAAAAGGCATCTGGAGGGTATATGAATAGGAAGGATTGAAGGGGATATGGGCCAAGTGCTGGCAAATGGGACTAGATTAGGTTAAGGTATCTTGTCAGCATGGACAAGTTGGACCGAAAAGTCTGTTTCTGCGCTGTGCATCTCTATGACTTGATGACTCTAAGACCCGTGGCCATTTCAAAGACCTTGGAATCATGGAGTCATACAGCATGGAAATGGACCCTTCTGTCCAACCAATCCCCACCCACCATGTTCCCAGACTAAATTTGTTCTAACTGCCTGCACTTGGTCCACATTCCTCCAAACCTTTCCTATTTACAATTTTATCCAATCACCTTTTAAGTATCGTAACTATACTTGCATCCTCCACTTCCTCTGGTATTCCACACATGAACTGCTCTGTATTAACAAAAAAGTCATGTCTTTTAAAAATCTTTCTTTTCCTGTCACCTTAAAAACATGCCCTCTCGCCTCGAAATTCCTTACCCAAGGGAAAAGACCTTTGACATTCACCTTATCTGTGTCCCTCGTGATTTTATGAACCTGTATAAGATCACCCCCGAACCTCCTAAGCTCCACTTTAAAAAGTCCCAGCCTTTGCAATTTATTTTTATAATTCAAACCCTCCACTCCCGGCAACATCCTGGTAAATATTTTCTGAGCCCTCTCCAGTTTAATAATAATTTCGCAAACAACCAGAAAAAAGTGGTGGAGGCTAGTGCAACTGCAACAATTAAATGGCATCTGTGTGGATATGAGGGTTTAGAGGAATGTGGGCCAAATGCTGGTAAATAGAACTAGATTAATGTAGAATATCTGGTCGGTATGAATGAGTTGGACCGAAGGATGTGTTTCCATGCTGTACAGCTCTATTACTCTCTAACAGGTATGAATCAACAATACCGTGGCTCTGGAGACAGCTTTGGAAGCCAACTAGCGTAAGAAAAACAGGTTTCTTATTCTAAAGGACATTAGTGAATCAGATGGAGTTTTGCAATCCTGTACCTCCCTCACTGCTTTGTTTGTAAAACAAATCTCTCTAATTTTCGGTTTGTGGTGACTTCAGGAATAGTAGGACTTGATTTCTGCAGTAGCCCAGTGAGTCACGACTCTCCACTTTGAACAAAAAAAATTACTAATTCCTATTCCAAAACATAAATTGTGTGGTCTCGTCGGGGATGATATCATTAGTTCATTAGTTCAGTAATATAATCAGTATACCACAGTAGTCACAAGGTAGAGTAGATATCAATAAAGAGGAGCCCAGAGTTACGGTCAAATCCAAGGTCTTGGCAAGGAGGTGGGGTGAATGGTTTTCAGAGGCCATGGAGCAGTTTAAAGGGGTAAAGTGACCTTGAATTAGGGACCTTTGATTGGCACAGGGGAGCTGCAAAGGTGGTCACAGCCCTTACTGCTCAACACCAATCCATACACCTAATACTTACTCCAGCTTCACCCCGCCCCCTCACCTTCTTAAGCTTTCAGACAGGTCAGCAGCAGCAAAGCTACCCATTGTGATTCATGAGACCTTCCACTTTCCAACTAGTGAGCAGGGGAATCTAACATTCAATGCACAATGCAAGCAGCCTAGCAGCTTTAGCAGTGAGGTCTGTTGTTGAGCAAGGGGAGGGGCCACTTTTGCTGATGGAATTCCAATCATGACCATTGCTTCCAGCTGCCATTACTGGGAGGACGGAGTCTTTGGCCATCTAATTGATCAGGCAGCTCTATAGCGTAGCAGAAAGGAAAAGTCTTGGTTTACTTGCCTTAAGACATTGAACGCTGCTCCCAGTGTTAAATTATTGCAGGAAAGCCTGTAGTATTATGCATTGACCCTCCCTTGCTTGAATTTTTAAGTTCAGCTGCAGAGATGGTGCTCCCAGTAAAATCCAGCTCAGTGTTTCAGTTTCCGAGAGAGATAATATTTAATTAAAAAGCTCTCTGATGCTGCAGCTACCTATATGTTATTTGTAGTTTGCATTTTATCTACATTTCAAACATTGAAAACTCTTCTTTTGCAATTCCTAGTTTCATGTTAGACCAACAGTGATCGTCTGACATAATAATTTTCATAATATATCTATCTGACTCAGTTGATAATAGCTGGCACCTATGTGCCAGCAACTTCGATCTTTGAGTTCTGATGAAGAATTGAAGGCATAATCTGTGTTGATATTCCAGAAAAGCGCTGAATTAGTAATGTTGTCCTTCTGATGAAAAGTTAGTAATTTTATGAGGCTGCTCTGTTGGTGGGAAAGCCTTGCTTGCCAGAAGCATAAATCATAACTTTTGACCATGATTCTTTTTGCCAATCATTTTATTGCTCAAATAAAATTAAGATATGCTGTGCCCAAATTTCTAATTGCTATTTCTGGTAGGCAAAGGCTCCCCACAGGCACTGCAGACTAATAAAATTACTCTTATTAACCCGACACCTGCTTGCCTTGCGGCTGTTTGTATAAAACTACAGTGGGAAGATGGGAGGGTTGGTATTGGCTGAAGCTGCTGATCAAATGCTTAGCAAAGCAGAAAGGAGAGCTGTATAGACTTCTCTTCAAGATAACTGGTTCCAAAAATTTAATGGATCTCAGAAGTATAAGCCACACTCACTGATTCAAAACTCACAAACAGCAACAGAATACCCTACTGCATTTACATACCGAGTAAAAGGTGAGGGCTGCAGATGCTGGAGATCAGAGCTGAAAATGTGTTGCTGGTTAAAGCGCAGCAGGTCAGGCAGCATCCAAGGAACAGGAAATTCGACGTTTCGGGCACAAGCCCTTCATCAGGAATGAGGGAAGTGTCATTCCTGATTTCTCATTCCTGATGAAGGGCTTGTGCCCAAAACATGGAATTTCCTTTTCCTTGGATGCTGCCTGACCTGCTGCGCTTTAACCAGCAACACATCTTCAGCTACATTTACACACCATCCTGACTGACATGAAGTGGCAGCATAAAGAAATTCAGTGCCATCATTTGCAAATGGAAGACTTTGTTATTCATTCTAACTCTGCCTCCATCCATTCCATCCGGCTGTGCTTGAGTCCTAAAGGTTGCGATCTCACTTTTGTTTTGTGCCATTCACTCTTTAGGGAAGGTGCTCATTTACAAACAATTTACATGCTGTAATTTTGAAAGTGTGTAATTTAAACTGCACCTCCCTAATTGTTCTTTTAATTGAATGTCCAATGTGAATGTCAAAGTCACAGAGACCACAGATTGGTATCTATCTGGACAACATTTTTCATAAGGAAACATGTTTCTTTGAGGAGATCCCTAAACCATGCAAACTCACTGATGGTGTTACTCTGCTCTGCACTTAGGTGGAGACAGAAATAAATTCTTGTGCTTGTAGAAATCATTTATTTAGCAATGTTGAGTGCAGATGAGGTTAGGATTTTGAGTTACATCTATACATTTTGAATATTTAAACAAACAATTAAAAATTCCAGGCTGAATTTGATCAGAAGTGAGCTCAAGGTCAATTTTGGTGAGTACCACAGATGGTTTCTCTCCTCAAACTGTAGTGAGTTATCTCATGCCATTGTCTGCAGCTCACATCATTACCCATGTGCCATATCTCTGTAGTGCCACCTGTACGTTATCTTGCTTTAGCCAATGATGGAAGTAGATACCATTACCTGGTTCTCCTAGGGTTCCTGGCACTGACAGCATTTTTAAAATGCAAGTGTGGCCCAGGTCAAGTACTGTCAGTGGGGAACTGCTCTGCACAACTCCGATGAATTGCTCTGGATAGAGGTTAGTTAATTCCACACTTTACCAACAGGAAAAGGAGGGCTGTCCTCTCTCCACTGGATGGCCAGGAGGAGACCACAGCTTCAGACTCTGCCAGCCTGGTCTGAAGTTACTATCTGGGCCAGTGTGGTGTCTATGGTTTTGAGGAATACCTTGTGTACACCTAGGACACAGCACTGCGATTAGCACCATATCAACCATTCCCTGTACTTTGTATGGCTACATACATTCTCAGATGCTGTAATGTTCCAAGAACACACTTACACAGATCACAGCTGAAATGATCCTCAGAAGTCCACACAAAAGAGAAAGAAAATACTGGGAATGCTGAGTATGCCCACAAACAACATTCCCTGCAATATCAGCAGTTGTCAGCAACATTTCATAATGCCTGAAATCACACTTCAATTGTCATGACATTCCAAACATTGTGATGAACAGCCAAAATCACAAATCACATGCAAGGAATTCAGGCGTTTCAAAAAGGATTGGGGAAATTCAACACCATACATCAGCTCCACACAATCCTCAGTCAAAAGAAAAGTTGAAGCTACAATAAAAATCAAAGGGATTATAAAGCAATCAAGCAACCCAGTTCAAACTTATACAAGGCAACCTCCAAGTAGAGAAGTGCACTGGCTGAAAACATGGAAAGTACTTCAGTCAAAAGACTAATGTCACACTGTAGCCGAGTTATTCTTCTTGCAAAAAACTATCAAAGGTAGAACTAATAACAATCATGTTAAACATCTTGGTGAATCAACTGATGAAGGGCTCTGGCCCGAAACGTCGAATTTCCTGCTCCTTGGATGCTGCCTGACCTGCTGCGTTTTAACCAGCAACACATTTTCAGCTCTGATCTCCAGCATCTGCAGACCTCACTTTTTACTTGAATCAACAAAAAGCCAAAATTTCACTGAACTACCAAATCATTGCCAGAGCTAAGGATTGGTGAGTGACAGAGTCTAAATGTTCAATGTTCTTGACTGAAGTCAGAAAATGTGACAACCTTGCTCCTGTGCTAAGCAACTGCAGAAATATAATGTACAATCAGAGAAGAGGTTCCTTAACTGCAGGCAGCAGATCAACAAAAAGTGATCTCTCATCACCTGTACTGAACAACCATCAGACATTGATTGATAACAGGTACCATGGCAACAATACATATATAAATAACACTCCCTAGAAAAAGGAACATCACTCCTCACACGGGCAGATACCAGGAAACCAATGACAATATATAGAAGTTATCATTAGGAGATGTGCATGATTTACAGACTAAATAGGAAACGTGTGCAGAGAGACTGATGAAAGTGGAACTGATTTAAATTAAACTGTCTGGTTAAATGATTCATAACTGACTTTATGACTAATTACATTGAGTAACTGGTACAACTTGTACCCACAAATAATGGTGCATTCATTTTTTTTTCCAAAATGTTTTTACACAAGGGGAATTCTGAGTGAAATGCAGTTGTACTTAGTGTACTAGCTGGCTTGAAATAATCACATGACATTGAATGCTTTTTGTATGCGGTCTGTGGCAACCAATAAACACAATACAGTACTTGAAATGTTCACTACAGAACATGGATACCTTTAAACAGCCCCTTTTTGGGGTCAGATGGGATGTATAGCATGAACAAATCTGAAGACAGAATCCACCTGGCATAAACTGGCCAGCTTTTGTTTAACTGAGGTGGTACAGAAACACACTGGTAATCATCATGGCCTCAGGGGTCAGGTTACCATCTATATATTTTAAGGAGTCAAAACGCCTTGGTTTTCTCTCTCTCTATTTTACATTTAACCCTGGTATTTTGGGTCTCCTCGATCTTGGGAAATGCAGTAGCTAAAGTGAAGTGAAGATATGCCATTCCAGCAGCGATGATAATTTATGAAGATTTGGAGCGCCTCCTGCTTGTATCAACCAAACTATTTTGTTTTGCCCCACTCAGTAGTCTTCAAAATTGCCCACCCCCCACCCATTTCCAGCAACTGGCTCCCCTCACCTCCAGGATTTAACTATTCCCAACAGCACAATATTTCCCCAAGCGATGATTTTTCCTTCTTCCAGTCTTTCTACTCACACTTCATCAAAAACCATCCCCCCCTCTACACCACCACCACTTCCCACTCTACTTTCTTTACATTTCTGAGATACCACTTAAAATATTTTCCTCAAGTTTTTTGGTTTCAAATTAAACACATCAGTCCCCTTTTCTAATCCTTCCAATCTTTAACTAATAAATTAATTAAGCATAAACCCACTACTGATGTTAGACCAACTATTCAATCACTCTGTTTCTTTCGCCTCCCTCCTTGTTTTAAATATTGGATTTATATTTGGTGCACTCCAATCTTTAGGAAAGCCAGAGATACTTAGAATTTTGGAAGATGTTCATTAATGCATCCAATGTTTTCAGTGACACTTCCTTTAGTACATCCTAGTTCAAAGGTCTACCCATTGCCAAGAGACAGCCAAGTTTTCAATTTTGTTGGATGTGGCCAACAAACAGCTAAAAACTGTTAATCAGGTTCTGCCAAATTTAATTTCAGCAGAATCTGTGTGAAACCTGTTGTACAGGGTTTTCCACATACACTGCTTCCTTACTTGCCCTTCTACTGTCTCCCCATTAATAACAGAGGTGATGAAGCTTATATTTACTATTTTTACATATGCAAATCACATAATCCATACAGTGTGGAAGCAGGTCATCCAGCCCATACCAACCCTCCAAAAGAGTCACCCAAACAGGCAGACCCCCAAACTATTCCTGTAACTTTGCATTTCCTATTGCTAACTCTCAACCTGCACACTAAGGGCAATTTTTCCTGGCCAATCCACCTACGCTGCATATCTTTAGACTGTGGGAAGAAACCCACACTGACATGGGGAGAAAGTGCACACTCCACAGAGACAGATGTCTAGAGAAGAATTGAACCCAGGTGCTGTGAGACAACAGTGCTAACTACTAAGCCACCATGCTGCCCCCAATAAATCTCTAATTGATTCTCAGAAAAGACAAACAGGCATCCTACAGGGTTAGAGGTAATTTTGAAAATGTTCACCAGCAGGTGAATTGTGAACAAGTGGTCACACAATAAAACTTCTATTGTCTGTTAATCAATCAATTGACTGAACCCAAAGCCTCCACTTATTAAGTAGAGGATGGTTCAGTGGTATTGTGACAATTATTAAGTAGTTCATGAGCAAAAAAACCTCAAGAAATATGTGGGATTTGTTTTTTTCTAAATTGTGTCTTGTATATTTTGCTACTAAATTGGAATTAATTTTGAAGCCAAATTCAATAAAAAAAACTCAATAAAATAACAGAAGGAAGCTCATTGAGAATGATGAATCTGTAGCAAGTGCAGGAGATCCATATCTCATACCGTGGTTAAACATGAGTTATGAGGACATTTTTGAATGAATTAAGGGACACTTGGAGGTCAGTATGCCACTCAAAGTTTTGTTTTATTAATTGTTTTACATTCACTTAACTCCTACTTAGTTCTCTCAATCCTGCTCACACAATTAAATAAATAGATTGTATTTGTAATTTCTCTAGAAATAACTAACACAGTCATCACAAATACATCTGACTTTATGACATGGAAAGAAGAGAAATCCTTACCCTCAGAATTATTGGGTACAATCTTGCCCTTGCTGGATCTAGTGAGAGAGATGGTAGTAAGGATTAATTATTGGGCAGACTTTCGCTGGAGAGATACTCTCATCCTTCTTGCCACCTCACCAATTAACGACTGGAAAAGGAAAGCCCATTGTGACTTTCTGCGCCACCAATTAAAGTGATTTGTTTCCAAACTGGAAGATAAAGGTGACCTGACAGACTTTTGTGGGAAGAATAACTTGTCCCAATCTGCAGACACAAGGACACACTGTATGGGGGTAAGGATGGCCTCTTAATGCCACACAGACCTTGCCTCTGATTCATATAACAACCCCTCTTCATACAAAGCCCCACATGACAAGATGATAAAATAATTTTTTTTCTTGCCACTGGATCCCCTAATAATCCACCAGTGAGCTTTTAGGCCCAAAAGCTGATCTCTGATTGGTCAGCAACATTTGATGACCCAAGAGACTGTTGTCAATAGACAATAGACAATAGACAATAGGTGCAGGAGTAGGCCATTCAGCCCTTCGAGCCTGCACTGCCATTCAATATCATCATGGCTGATTATTCCTAATCAGTATCCGCTCCCTGCCTTATCTCCATAACCCTTGATTCCACTATCTTCAAGAGCTCTATCCAACTCTTTCTTAAATGAATCCAGAGACTGGGCCTCCACTGTCCTCTGGGGCAGAGCATTCCACACAGCCACCACTCTCTGGGTGAAGACGTTTCTCCTCATCTCTGTCCTAAATGGTCTACCCCGTATCTTTAAGCTATGTCCTCTGGTTCGGCACTCACCCATCAGTGGAAACATGTTTCCTGCTGCCAGAGTGTCCAATCCTTTCATAATCTTATACGTCTCAATCAGATCCCCTCTCAGTCTTCTAAACTCAAGGGTATACAAGCCCAGTCGCTTCAGTCTTTCAGTGTAAGGTAATCCCTCCATTCCAGGAATTGACCTCGTGAACCTACGCTGCACTTCCTCAATAGCCAGAATGTCTTTCCTCAAATTTGGAGACCAGAACTGCACGCAGCACTCCAAGTGTGGTCTCACCAGGGCCCTGTACAGCTGCAGAAGCACCTCTTTGCTTCTCTACTCAATCCCTCTTGTTATGAAGGCCAGCATGCTATTAGTCTTCTTCACTACGTGCTGTACCTGCATACTTGCCTTCATTGACTGGTGTACAAGAACACCCAGATCTCTCTGTACTGCCCCTTTGCCTAAATTAATTCCATTGAGGTAGTGATCTGCCTTCCTGTTCTTGCCAACAAAGTGGATAACCATACATTTATCCACATTAAACTGCATCTGCCATGCATCTGCCCACTCACCTAACTTGTCCAGGTCACCCTGTAATCTCCTAACATCCTCATCACATTTCACCCTGCCACCCAGCTTTGTATCATCAGCAAATTTGCTAATGTTATTGCTGATACCATCTTCTATATCATTAACATATATTGTAAAAAGCTGCGGTCCCAGCACGGATCCCTGCGGTACCCCACTGGTCACTGCCTGCCATTCCGAAATGGAGCCATTTATCACTACCCTTTGTTTCCTATCAGCCAACCAATTTTCAATCCAATCTAGTACTTTGCCCCCAATACCATGCGCTCTAAGTTTACTCACTAACCTCCTATGTGGAACTTTATCAAAAGCTTTCTGAAAGTCCAGGTACACTACATCTACTGGATCTCCCTCGTCCATCTTCAGAGTTACATCCTCAAAAAACTCCAGAAGATTAGTCAAGCATGATTTCCCCTTCATAAATCCATGCTGACTCTGACCTATCCTGTTACTGCTATCCAGATGTGCCGTAATCTCATCCTTTATAATAGACTCCAGCATCTTTCCCACCACTGAGGTCAGACTAACTGGTCTATAATTTCCTGCTTTCTCTCTCCCACCTTTCTTAAAAAATGGTATAACATTAGCCACTCTCCAATCCAATCCTCAGGTACCAATCCCGAATCTATTGAATTCTGGAAAATCATCACCATCGCATCCGCGATTTCCCGAGCCACCTCCTCAGGCCCCTGGGATGTAGACCATCAGGCCCCGGGGACTTATCAACCTTCAGACCTAACAGTCTCTCCAACATCAAATCCTGGCAAATACAGATTCCCTTAAGTTCAGGTCCTTCAGTCACTGTTACCTCATGGAGATTGCTTGTGTCTTCCCCAGTGAACACAGATCTGAAGTACCCATTTAATTCTTCTGCCATTTCTTTGTTCCCTGTAATATATTCCCCTGTTTCTGTCTTCAAGGGCCCAATTTTAGTCCTAACCATTTTTTTGCCTTGCACATACTTGAAAAAGCTTTTACTATCCTCCTTTATATTATTGCCAGTTTACCTTCATACCTCATTTTTTCTCTGCGTAATTCTTTCTTAGTAATCCTCTGTTGTTCTTTAAAAGCTTCCCAGTCCTCTGTTTTCCCACTTATCTTTGCTATGTTATACATTTTCTCTTTTAACTTTATATGTTTCTTTACTTCCCTCGTCAGCCACGGCTGCCCATGCCTCCTCCTGGGATCTTTCTTCCTTTTAGGAATGAACTGATCCTGCAACTTCTGCATTATACACAGAAATATCCGCCATTGTTCCGCCACGGTCATCCCTGCTAAGGTATTGCACCATTGAACTTTGGCCAGCTCCTCCCTCATAGCTCCATAGTTCCCTTTATTCAACAGAAGTACTGTCACTTCCTATAATAGGCTGACAAACTCATCCACACATTTTAAGAAGCTGACTGATGTGCAGTTGGTTACATTATCTCAGTGGAGGTTGCATGTCAGGTGCCACCAAACACACTTAGCCCACACACCCCCTACACTTAGCCCACACCCCCAACCATTCTTTTTGGCATCAAAGATACATTTCAGCAAAATAATGCAAATGCTGGCCACCTAAAATGAAACAGTGAAATAAGTATATTCCCAGTGTAAAAATGGCTGCTGTCACCCATATGTGCAAGTGCAGTTGTAGCCAGGACAACTGAAAAATCTGGAAGATCACAGCAACAGTTAGAGAGTCACAGAGATGTACAGCACGGAAACAGACCCTTTGGTCCAACCCTTCCCATGCCGACCAGATATCCCAACCCAATCTAGTCCCACCTGCCAGCACCCAGCCCATATCGCTCCAAATCCTTCCTATTCATATACCCATCCAAATGCCTCTTAAATGGTGCAATTGTACCAGCCTCCATCACTTCCTCTGGCAGCCCATTCTACACATGCACCGTCCTGTGTGTTAAAAAGTTGCCCCTTAGGCCCCTTTTATATCTTTCCCCTCTCACCCTAAAACTATTCCCTCTTGTTCTGGACTCCCCGACCCCAGGGAAAAGACCTCGTCTATTTACCCTATCCATGCCCCTCATGATTTTGTAAACCTCGGAGGTCACTGCTCAGCCTTCAACGGTCCAGGGAAAACAGTACCAGCCTGTTCAGCCTCTCCCTGTAGCTCAAATCCTCCAACCCTGGCAACATTCTTGTAAATCTTGTCTGAACTCTTTAAAGTTTCACAACATCCTTCTGATAGGATGGAGATCGGAATTGCATATAATAGACCAAACATGGCCTAACCAATGACCTGTACAGCTGCAACATGACCTCCTAACTCCTGTACTCAATACTCTGACCAATAAGGGAAAGCATACTAAACACCTTCTTCACTATCCTTTCTACCTGTGACTCTACTTTCAAGGAGCTATCCCTTAGACCTTACCATTAAGTGTATAAGTCCTGCTCAGGTTTGCTTTCCCAAATTGCAGCACCTCGCATTTATCTAAATTAAACTCCATCTGCCAATTCTCAGCCCATTGGCCCATCTGATCAAGATCCTGTTGTAATCTCTGTCCACTATACCCCCAATTTTGGTGTCATCTGCAAACTTACTAACTGTAGCTCTTATGCTCACATTCAAATCATTTATGTAAATGACAAAAAGTAGAGGACCCAGCACCGATCCTTGTGGCACTCCATTGGTCACAGGCCTCCAGTCTGTAAAACAACCCTCCACCACCACCCTCTGTCTTCTTTCTTTGAGCCAGTTCTGTATCCAAATGGCTAGTTCTCCCTGTATTCAGTGAGATCTAACCTTGCTAACCAGTCTCCTTGTCGAACAACTTACTGAACTCCACATAGATCACATCTACTGCTGTGCCCACTGGATGGGTGGCACAGTGGTTAGCACTGCTGCCTCACAGTGCCAGAGACCTGGGTTCAATTCCCACCTCAGGAGACTGATTGTGTGGAGTTTGCACATTCTCCCCGTGTCTGCGTGGGTTTCCTCCGGGTGCTCCAGTTTCCTCCCACAGTCCAAAAGATGTGCAGATGAGGTGAATTGGCCATGCTAAATTGTCTGTAGTGTTAGGTGAAGGGGTAAATGTAAGGGAAATGGGTCTGGGTGAGTTGTGCTTCGGCGGGTTGGTATGGACTTGTTGGGCTGAAGGGCCTGTTTCCACATTGTAAGTAATCTAATTTAATCCTCTGTTATTTTTCAAAAAACTCAAGTCAAGTTTGAGAGACATGATTTCCTACACACAAAGCCATATTGACTCTACCTAATCAGTCCTTGCCTTTCCAAATACATGTACATCCTGTCCCTCAGGATTCCCTCCAACAACTTGCCCACCACTGACATCAGGCTCATTGGTCTATAGCTCCCTGGATTGTCCTTACCACCTTTCTTAAACAGTGGCACCACATTAGCCAACCTCCAGTCTTCCGGCACCTCACCTGTGACTATTGATGATTCAAATTTCTCAACCAGTGGCCCAGCAATCACTTCCCCAGCTTCCCACAGAGTTCTCAGATACACCTGATCAGGACCTGTGGAATTATCCACTTTCAAGACATACAGTACTTCCTCCTCTGTAATATGGGCATTTTTCAAAATGTCAATCTAGTCCCTACATTCTAGATCTTCCATGTCCTTTCCCACTGTAAACACTGATAAAGCATATTTGTTTAGTATCTTCCCCATCTCCTGCAGACCCACCCAAAGGCTGCCTTGCTGATCTTTGAAGGGCCCTATTCTCCCCCTCATTATCCTTTTGTCCTTAAATGTATTCGTTAAAAACCGTTTGGATTCTCCTTAGCCCTAGTTGCCAAAGCTATCTCATGTCCCCTTTTTGCCCTCCTGATTTCTCTCTTAATTATACTCCTGCTGCCTTTATAGTCTAAGCATTCACTCGATCGATCCTGTCTATACCGGACATAAGCTTCCTTCTTTTTCTTAACCAAACCCCTGAATTTCTTTAGACATCCAGCATTCCCTATAACTACCAGCCTTTCCTGTCACCCTGACAGGAATATACTGTCTCTGGATTCTCGTTATCTCATTTCTGAAGGCTTCCCATTTTCCAGCCATCATTTACCTGCAAACATCTGCCCCCAATCAGCTTTTGAAAGTTCTTGCTGAATACCATGAAAATTGGCCTTTCTCTAATTTAGAGCTTTTAGATCTAGTCTGTTTCCATCAGTATTATAAAACTAATAGAATTATAGTCGCTGGCCTCAAAGTGCTCCCCCACTGACACCTCAGTCACCTGCCCTGCCTTATTTCCCAAGTGTAGGTCAAGCTTTGCACCTTCTCTTGTAGGTACATCCACATGCTAAATCAGAAAATGTTCATGTACACACTTAACAAATTCCTCTCCATCTAAACTCTTAACACTATGGCAATCCCAGTCTAATGTTTGGATAGTTAAAATCCCCTACCATAACCACCATTATTCTTACAGACCGGTGAGATCTCCTTACAAGTTTGTTTCTCAATTTCCCTCTGACTATTAGGGGATCTACAATACAATCCCAATAAGGTGATCATCCCTTTCTTATTTCTCAGTTCCACCCAAATAACTTCCCTGGATGTATTTTCAGGAATATCCTCCCTCAGTGGTGCTGTAATGCTATCCCTTACTCCCCCTCCTCTTTTACCTCCCCTTCTGTCTTTCTTATAGCATTTGTATCCTGGAACATTAAGCTGCCAGTCCCGTCCATCCCTGAGCCGTGTTTCTGCAATTGCTATGATATCCCAGTCCCATGTTCCTAACCATGCCCTGAGTTCATCTGCCTTCCCTGATGAGCCTCTTGCATTGAAGTAAATGCAGTTTAATTTATCAGTCTATCTTGCCCCTGCCTGCCCTGACTGGTTGACTCACAACTTTTCTCAACTGCACCAATCTCAGGTTGATCTCTTTCCTCACTATTCCCTCCAAACTTGCCCCCCCCACCTCCCCCAACCTTCCCTGTTAGGCCTCTTGCATTGAAGTAAATGCAGTTTAATTTATCAGTCTTACCTTGTTCTCTGCTTTGTTATTGTCTGCCAATGACTGTTTGACTTCCTCCTGTTTCCCAACTGTACCAGTCTCAGATTGATCTCTTTCCTCACTATCTCCCTGGGTACCCCCCCCCCGCCACCTTACTAATTTAAATCCTCCCAAGCAGCTCTAGCAAATTTCCCTGCCAGTATATTAGTCCCCTTCCAATTCAGGTGCAATCCGTCCTTCTTGTACAGGTCACTTCTATCCCAGAAAAGATTCCAATGATCTGAAAATGTGAATCCTTCTCCCATACACCAACTCCTCAGCCATGCATTCATCTGCTCTATCCTCCCATTCCTACCCTCACTAGCTCGTAGCACTGGGAGCAATCCAGATATTACTACTCTCAAGGACCTCCTTTTTAAATTCCTGCCTAACTCTCTATATTCTCTCTTCAGAATCTCATCCTTTTCCCTTACTATGTGATTGGTTCCAATGTTTATGATGACCTCCTGCTGTGCCCTCTCCAAGACATCCTTGACCCTGGCACCACGGAGGCAACACAGCACTCTGATTTTTCGCTGTTGGCCACAGAAATGTCTGTCTGTGCTTCGGACTGGCGAGTCCCCTAACACAATCCGTCTCTTGGAACCCAACTTACCCTTCATCGCACTAGTGCCAGTCTCAATACCAGAAGCTTAGCTGTTCATGCTACATACCCCTGAGAATCCATCACCCCCTATATTTTCCAAACACTACTTGTTTGAAATTGGGATAGCCACAGAAGACTCCTGCACTAACTGCCTACTTCTCATACCTTTCCTGGAGTTAACCCATCTGTGTGACTGTATCTGTGACTTTGCTCCCTTCCTAAACTGCCATCCATCACATCCCCTTGCTCTTGTAAATTTCTCATTGCCACTACCCGTCTCTCCACCCGATCCATTCAATCTGATAGGATTCGTAACCAACGGCATTTATTGCAGATATAATCCTCAATAACATCACTCTACTAATGACCATTTTTGCTTCTTCCAATCTGCAGACCCAGAAAATTTCACCATCTTATTCCTCTATAAAACATTGCTCCAGGCTAATTTAATACTTTTGGCTTATATTTTTAACTTTAATCCAGAGCATTACATGTGTGCTGAGGGAGGATACTCACACAAATATATTCAAGGAAGTTATTTGGGTGGAACTGAGAAATAAAAAGGGATAATCAACTTATTGGAATTGTATTATTGACCCCATAATAGTCAGAGGGAAATTGAGAACCAAATTTTTAAGACGATTGCAGTTATCTGTAAGAATAATAGAGTAGTTATGGAAGACGATTTTAACTTTCCAAATATAGTCTGGGACTGCCATATGTTAGGGGTTTAGATGGAGAGGAATTTGTTGAGTGTGTACAAGAAGATTTTATGATTCATTATGTGGATGAACCTATAGAGAACGTGCATAACTTGACCTACTCTTGGGAAATAAGGCAGGACGAGTGACTGAGGTGTCAGTGGGGGAACACTTTGGGAGCCAGCGATCATAATTCTATTAGTTTTAAAATTGTAATGGGAAAAGATAGACCAGATCTAAAAGTTGAAGTTCTAAATTGGAGAAAGGCCAATTTTGACGATATTACGCAAGAACTTTCAAAGGCTGATTGCAGGTAAAGGGACAGCTAGAAAATGGGAAGCCTTCAGAAAGGAGATAATGAGAGTCCAGGGACAGTATATTTCTGTTAGGGTGACAAGAAAGGCTGAGGCTGACAGTTATAGGGAACGCTGGATGATGAAAGAAATTGAGGGTTTGGTTAAGAAAAAGAAGGAAGCATATGTCAGGTATAGAAAGAATTGATCAAGTGAATCCTTAGAGTATAAAGGCAGTAGGAGTATACTAGAGGGCATAGGTTTAGGCTGAGAGGGGAAAAATATAAAAGAGACCTAAGGGGCAATTTTTTTCACGCAGATGATGGTGTGTGTGTGTGTGTGTGTGTGTGGAATTGTCTGCCAGAGGGAGTGGAGGACGCTAGTACAATTGCTACATTTAAAAGGCATCTAGATGGGTATATGAATAGGAAGGGATTAGAAGAATGTGGGCCAGGTGCAGGCAGGTGGTACTAGATCAGGACCAAAAAGTCTGTTTCTGTGCTGTACATCTCTATGACTTTATATCTCAATAAAATATATCATCAAGAAAGAATCTGGTCTACTCAAAAGTGCAGTATCTGTCTTTGTGGTGTGACCTCTCCCAAACAGGTTCCTTCAAAATCAGTTGTGAATTTCACTGTTCATTAATTTTCCCAGTTACACTGCGAATTCAACAGCAAAGGCAATAACTGCGCAGGCTCACCCTTATAATGAATGAATAATTATCATTTAATTATAATTGTATTTCCTGATTTCAATGAAAATAAGACCCCTCAATTTTGGGACAATGTCACACTGCATCTGTGGACAGACCTAAACTGTTTAATTGTCACCAGATGTGCCAATTTGTAAAGGAGGTTTCAGGCTGATTATAACTGATGATGGGCTTTCATACACTTCACAAATAATTTAAAAATGAATGCAAGAAATTGTTGCAGTCTGGATAATTGAATCCTGCTTCAAACAAATCTTGTGCTCCCAACACACCCATTTTTCCCACAATCAGTCAGGTACAACTTGCTCACCTTTCACACCAGCTGACAGCAATGCTTCAACTAACAACAGCATTGTCTAGGTTTATAGACATTCAGATGTCAGGAAGCATCTGAGGCAAAATAGAGAGAAACTTGGTCAGTATTTCAGGTTCTGAGTTAACATCAGAAACATAGATAAGATGGAGAACAATATTATTGGATTCAAGATTAAGGAAGGAATTGATCCAGCTGTTGTTTAAACACTACTTGCAAAGGGTTTCTTGCCTCTCTGCTCATTACATAATTAAATATTTAAGGCTCACCAATTAATCCATAACAAGTCATAAATGGCCAGTCCCGTTCTTAATGATCTACTTCCTATTTCATTTCAATAACATTGACCAGGTCAGTACTTACTCAGTACTACTGCAACCACGACAGTGTTAATGTTTATATTTACTTGATCAGAACATTACTTAAATAAAAGATTAGTAAAAACCAATAACATAAAGAGGTGAACTGCTCACACCCATGGAAAGTCCCAATGAACAAGGTTTCACTTCTTAAAACCTTTACTTTAACAATGCAAATCAACATAAAGAATTAATATTTAAATTCTATAAATTATATTTTAAATAGCTGGTGCAACAAAGACACATCTTACAGATTTCTCAGGTTGTCAGTTCACCATAGACGACATTAATCTCATCCACATTGTGTTCTTCTCAGACAGAGTTTTAAAGTTTTATTTAGGAGGAGTTAGACCTGAAGTCCCAGCTGATAGCAGATTTATGACAACTGAGTTCCACTAGTACAATGTCCACCAAAATACACACTTTTGCAGATCCTTCACTTCGCTGCCTCTGGCACTGGCCCTTTCAGTTTTCTTCTTCAGGTCTATCACCATTTTCCATCTTAGCTATGCAATGATCACAGCTTCTCCACTGCTATTGATGGAAAATCTGAAGATTTAGATTATTTCCTGTTCTGACTACAAGTTGAAATTCAAACTGTCTGAGGCTTTTAGTTTAGCTTATAATTAGCTACAGGCTGACTTCTCAAGACTGACCATACAGCTAGCAAATCAAATTAACAACCTTCTTCAGAATCCTTAACTTGATTTCTGTTTTGATTTTGGGATTGTCTCAAAACAAATCACAGGCTTTCAAACTCCAGTAAATGCAGAATACAGCATAGGATATCCTCAAGATTGGTCTTCTTGATTGATCTTTCAATTTTGTTTCATTTAGCTTGGAAGTCTCCAATACTCAACCACTTACTTAAATGACTTTTAGAACACTCTGCATAAAGAGTCATATCAGGCTTGAAACATCAATTCTCTTTCTCTCTCCACAAATGTTGCTGAGTTTCTCCAGCAATCTCTTTTTTCAGATGGCACAAAGTGCTTTTCAGTGAAGAACATTCAAAGCGCAAACACTTGTATTTTAGGAAGTGAGGATGAGAGAACAAGTCACAAGTAGTGGAACGGGCAGGAAGAAGGATTGGAATGTGGAGAACAGTGAGAAAAATATGTTTCATGAATTGCAATCCCAAAATGTCTCTTAGCATGTAGAGGAATCCATGGCAGCTTTCAGTGGTAGCGTGCATTTAAATTGCTGCTCCTGAGTAGCTTACTCTGAGAGATGGAGTAGAAAGAGCAGATCCAAGAAGCCCTGCAACTAAGGAAGGAGGCACCAGCTCCTAAAACCCTTTTGCTTCCTGCAGGCTTTTATTCAACACTGCCACCTTGTGGATATTTAAATAGGGCTACATGGGCTGGAGAAGGCCTGAAAACACAGAGGGAAATTTTCCTGGCTCTTGGAGGTGGATTTGGAATCAGAAGGGCCAAGGAAATTTGAAAACAAAAAAAAATGGGAGTGGAGCAGGAAAGGACGGGCACCCTGGTAAATAAAATGCATGTTATTAATAAATAATTCAGTAAGAATTCACTTGTCGAAGGTCTAAGTAATTGAAACTGAGTTTGAATCCCTCTCAGCAACAGAGTATCTACATAAAGCTTTAATATCTACTTCCTGGAAGAAGCTGAACCATCAACTGCATTCCCCACTTACGTTATTAATTCATTTTTCTAATTATGTTTTTGAAGAGAAAAGGTTCAAGAGATGTGATTTATGATTCCAATTAATCTTTTGTAAAAGTCTGACATTTTTAATGACATCCTCCATTTCATTATGCAATAATCATTGATTTACATTATGAGAAAAACCATAATCTCGCTGTTGATCATTATTATCCTGAGATTCAAGGAGCTTTGAAACTCACAAAAATGAATCCAAAAAGCCTGGAGCTCTGTGATCATTACTGGATACATGTTCAAGTTGAACCATCACTTGACTGACCCAATAAAACACTGACAAAAAAAAGTTGTACTTTCACAAAATAACCTGACTACTGTATTGTTTTCATCACTGCCAGTTAATATCCCCCAAGAAACTAAAATCTTATTGTTTTCAGGATCATATCATGGATGATATGAATTGAATCTAATTAAAAGAATTGTTAGGAAAGAAAAACTGTCAGCACATGTTGCATTTGCAAGATGGATATATTAAAATTGCTCAATTTACCATATAACATTAAGCAAAAATGGACACCTCTTCTATCAAATTAATCCAGAGTCCAAAATCTTGCACACTCCTCACATGTATTCCTTTGTATATTAGGCAAAGCTGAAAATGTGTTGCTGGAAAAGCGCAGCAGGTCAGGCAGCATCCAAGGAACAGGAAATTCGAAGTTTCGGGCATAAGCCCTTCATCACCCGAAACGTCGAATTTCCTGTTCCTTGGATGCTGCCTGACCTGCTGCGCTTTTCTAGCAACACATTTTCAGCTCTGATCTCCAGCATCTGCAGACCTCACTTTTTACTCGAATATATTAGGCAAACACATGTCTTGGAAAGTTTGTATGAGCTCTGAATGCCAACCTCCCAGACCTAAAATCAGCTCGTCAGCAATTTGCTGAGTTCTGTTATATTGTGATCTTTCCATTGCTATCTCAAAAGGAATGGAGAAGAGTAAAATACAATAATTTAGCATTTGTGGTTTGAGAAGAAAAAGGAGCATGCTGTCATGGGACTTATGTAAAAGTACGGAGTATCACAAAGTTGTAATTGAAAAATAGAAATTGATAAATTATTAATCACATTATTGATGACCAGAGATCAGATAATATACATCGAGCCATGCAGGATCATATGGATTTGGCATATATATGCCAACTGAGCACCTAACATACAGACAGACCTCTGGTGTGAAATCCCAGGATAGTCTCATGTTTAAAACTTTACATTTTAGCTAATTCCAATGTGCTTAAATTAAGCCTTTTTTTTACCCTCTCCCACATTGATAGCTAAATCTCATACCAGAACATGTTTCTTATGGCCAACATTAATAATCAGATAAAAATTGACATTAATGCTAGTGTTTGTTTGCAGGTCAATTACAGAATCGAACACAACATTGGGTCACCCTCCAAATAAATGAGAGCCTATTGTGATCAGTTCTAGGTAAATTTGACTCTGTCTATGTTTATATGTGAGACACTGATGCTTGAGAGAAGAGGTTAACATATGGCTGGGGGCAACCACGTCCACCTGATATTCATAATTTCTGTTTTTGCTCCTAAAAACATACAGGTTACATTATTCCCATAGGCAAAACAACTGTCCACATTTCTCAAATTAAAGATTAGATTCCCTACAGTGTGGAAACAAGCCCTTCGGCCCAACAAGTCCACACTGACCATCTGAAGAGTAAACTACCCCATCCCATTTCCCTCTCACTAATGGACCTAACACCATGGGCAATTTAGCATGGCCAATTCACCTGACCTGGACATCTTTGGATTGTGAGAGGAAACTGGAGCACCCAGAGAAAACCCACGCAGACACGGGGAGAATGTGCAAACTCCACACAGACAGTCATCTGAGGCTGGAATTGAACCTGGGACCCTAGTGCTGTGAGGTAGCAGTGCTAACCATTGAGCCAATGTGCCACCCCTAAAGGGCTGATTCTTACCAGAGATTGCAAGTTATTTCAACAAATTTCATGGAGGGTGTCTCTCTGCAAGGCCAGGTGTGTTTTTTTTGTGTGATCTTCTCAAACAAGCCTCATTACCTATCCAACACACTGAAACATTCATCCACTTACCACAGAAGGAAGGAATGAATGCTA
Organism: Hemiscyllium ocellatum; assembly: GCF_020745735.1. NCBI lineage: Eukaryota > Metazoa > Chordata > Chondrichthyes > Orectolobiformes > Hemiscylliidae > Hemiscyllium > Hemiscyllium ocellatum. The sequence continues at coordinate 96,664,978 of NC_083411.1, read as the reverse complement.
CCAAGACCTCCCAGGATTCTTGGCAGCAGTGCAGTCTTTAAAGCCCAGACATCTACCAGGACAAGTGCTGGCCAGAACTGCACTGCATGGTTCCAATTAATTGTTGCAATCATGTCAGACAAAGGAAAACTGCCTCCCCATTTTGCTAACTGGGATCTGGGGTCAGGGTGTGGAAGGTAAAGGGGTCACTGCTCTTGGAGCATACTCTGAGATGTTGGTGACTGATGGAGGTCTGGAGGAGTGAAAGGTGAGTTATGGTTACCAGGTTATTGCTCTGAGTTCCATGTCAGTTTCTATCTAACAAGAGGGAGAATGGGAAACTGCAGATCAATGAGGTGAGATAATGTAATAATGGGGATGTTAATGCATGCTAATACAGCCTCTTGTTGCTCATTGGTGAGAAGCTTGTCTCAATGTTACATTTGGTTGGAAAATAGGACCCGTTCTTGATTTCAAAAAGCTCCTCACTAGCCATTGCATATGAGTTCCCCTACTTTTCTGCTTGTACAACATCTGGAAAGATTCTGCCCAAAATATTCCAATGCTAGAGCTTTTTCAACTTAGTCAACAAAAAAACGGGAAGCAGTTGGGAGGATACATTTTCTTCCAAAGGCTAGATTGATCTTCTCTGTCCCGTTAAATTCTCATTCATGGATCTAGCACCTGTCTAGAGATCGTTACTATGAGAAAAAGTATTGGAAGCATTCAGCATCTGCCTAGCCTGCTGTGTATTCAGAGCACTTACTCTTCGTATTTCAGATTTTCAGTATCAATAGTATTTGTCCTCTGTTGGCCCTAATGTGAAAACTAGGAAATTGTGGGTGAGAGGGCAATTTCAATTAAAACATTCTCTTTCACATAATAGAGTCATACAGCTGTACAGCATGGAAACAAACCCTTCAATCCAACTTGTCCATGCCAACCAGATATCCTAAATTAATCTAGTCCCATTTGCCAACATTTGGCCCATATCCCTCTAACCCTTCCTCTTCATATACCTAACCAGATGCCTCTTAAATGTTGTATTTGTACTGGCCTCACCATGTCCTCTGCTAATTCTATCCATGCATGACTCTACGTGAAAAAGTTGCCCATTCGGTCTCTTTTAAAGCTTTCCCCTTCACCTTAAACCTGTGTCGTCTAGTTTTGGACTCCCAATCCTGGGAAAAAGACCCTGACTATTCACCCTATCCATACCCTAAGGTCACCCATCAGCCCCTGACACTCCAGGGAAAATAGCCCCAGTCTATTCAGGCTCTCCCAACAGCCTCAAACCCTCCACCTCCTTGTAAATATTTTCTGCACCCTTTCAAGTTTCACAACATCTTTCCAATAGCAGGGAAACCAGAATTAAACACCATACTGCAAACATTCCAAAATATTGAAATGAAGCTTCAAACGCTTTCTGGGAGGGAATGCTGTGTGATCAAAACAACCAGCAGAATTGAACGTAACATGAAGAACATGGACAACCGATCATTCCCCTTTTAAAGTTCCACTATGGCCCACAGGTACAATGAAGTCTAATTTTATAAAAATGAAGTCATAGTGTGGGCAAAATGTGATGTTGCAGTGGGGGAAGTTCTCATTATCAGTTTACAACAATGTTTTTTCAGAAATCAATGGGGGGTACCACCAAATTTCATTGAAGATAATGAGCCCCCGTGTCACAGAATGTTGCTCTGAAAATCCAGCAGCAACTAAATATAATTGCAACTGGTAAAAAAACTTCAGCAGTAAGAACATGAGCAAAATCTGAAAAGGCCGAGCTGGTCTTTCAGCTCAGGGTAACTAAGGGTAGGCTATAAACCCTGACATTGCCAGTGATGCTCATCTCCCATTAGAGAATGAAGAAAAAGGAGACATCTGTGAAGATATTACCTGAACTGAGAAATTACTGATATTGGGCATTACGATGAGACCCGAGGTGAGCTTCCCCAATTCATCACAGTCCCAGATGGGATCCCCAGTCCATTAAACATCCGAGTGAAGAGGGATGGACTGGCTCTTTTATTCACCTGGCCTCTTGGTTGATCGCACAAGGCTAATTTATAAAAAGACCCCTTCTTCGCCAAGACCCAAATGAACTTAAAGAAAATTTAAGTGAAGACAAGTCTTTTGAAGAACAGTCATACTGGGCTTGAAAGATTAACTCTGTTTTTCTCTCTCCACAAATGCTGCCAGACCTGTTGAGTTCCTCCAGCAAATTTTTTTCTATTCGCATACACTGCGTTTGTTTGAAATGAATTTATGCTTTAAATATGAGCCAATTTATCAGGGTTCTCTGAAATTAACAAAAGTAGGTTTATTAATTATTTACGTGGAAGAAGAAATAACAACACAATACACAAGCACACAAATTAGAAATAAGAGGTGAGTTAAAAAAAAAAGCAAAATAAAAGTTGTGCGGATCAGCTCTGAATTCTTTCTGAAGAACAGGTAAGGTGGCGTTGTAGCCATTATTGAGTTGCCCCAGTAGCACTGATGTTGGCAATTGAACTGTTGACTTTCAAGGTTTTGGATGAAACAGGCCAACTAAAATTCTTTATTCCTGATTCTTTTTTTGAATGGCTTGCAACACTCAGAGTTAGGGAAAACAACATTTTTGTATTTGCACGGAACAGGTGCTTACTGGCTGTACTGAAGCTGGGGTAGACGCAGTACACTAGATCCACAGCAGTTTAATCTGAACACAGTCTAGTATTGAAGGACTCTTTTAAACCTGCTTTTGTACATTCCTGGAAGGGATAATTACAAATTGTCTGCAAGAGGTGGCTCTCTGCAAAGGGGTAGGCGGGTGGGTTGTTGGGGGGTAGGTGGGGTATTGGGGAGCGATGGGGGAGGGTGACATTGTGGAGAGCCCCCTCATTAAATCAAATTACTTCTCTCCATTTTTTTAGATGTTGCATTCCTTGGTCCCACACGAAATTCTTGTTCGACAACTCTGAATTTCCAACTGCAATTATTTTGCTTCTACAGCGGCCTTCGTTTTGAAAGTCACACATAGCCCTCCACAATAAGGGCTAAAAATGCTCGTCGTAATTTGGGTTTCCAATTTGTTGTTATAAAACAGAAGACAAGTTAGGGCTTTATTCATTGAGGAACAAGAAAGCATAGATGTGACTTTATGAATGAGTAATGTTGTGTAGATGTGATGAGCATGCTTCCACTTGTGGGAGAGCTGAAAACGAGGGGCCTTCAGCACAAGATGGTTTTGCACAGACAGTGGATTTGCTATTATAGGAAGCAGTTGTAGTAAAAAATGTCGTTGCTCCAAAGAGGTGATGAGCCAAGTGCAGGAGCGAAAAGGGTCTGGAAGATTGAAACGCTGAAAAATTGAAACACTAAAAGATTGAGATAAGTCACAGAACTTTGTAGTGTATTTACATCAGCGTGGACTAGTTGGGATGAATGGCCTCTTTATTATTCTCCTTTATTCAATATAATGCTTTTGTTTAAGCAGCATATGCTGGATTGTGAATCACATAAATGACTATAGAATCATTTTAGTCCACATACATTTAAGATAATTCAGCTGCTTTTTACTGTCAGGTTCAGTAGCTACTACAAACCAGTAACAGCAAAGGTATCATCAATTTTCATTGTTTAAAACAGCAACAGAAATGCAAGTAGAAAAATGAATGAAATGCTAGGTTGGCATATAGCACATTTACCTACTTGCATGCAACTTCCTGGGGTTTCATTGTGCAAACTTAATTCAAATTACTTAATAGTTCCATTAAAATGGGGGAGACACATTTTGTAAAATGTTCTTGCACATTGCAATTTCATCCAATTAACACTTGGCAAATTTGTGTTTGGGAGAGCATACTCTGTTTGAAATAGCCAGACAGCAACAATTTTTTCCTTGCCTGAAGTTATTTTCTGTCTTATCACCTCTGAGACAGCTGTGAAGACTGAACATCAATCAGCGTCAGTGGTAGGTGATGTAACCCTTTCACAATGATTACTTTACTCTGAATTGCTTTTCCTACAAATTCAGCTGAGGAAATCTTCATTAATAATGCATTCTTAGTTATTTACAGAATGTGCTGGTGCATTTAATTGGTCTCGTATACAACCCAACACAAACACTGTTCTAATTCAGGAAGCATGGGTTGTGAAGTTCTATTACTGTTGACATAAACAGTAATGGCAATGGGTGTTTTTGTGCAGTTAAACAATTAATCAAGACTATTTTTTTATTATATTTGTTCCTTTGTTTATTTTACTTTACTTTAGGTGTCTAGTAGGTTCCTACAAAATCTTTGCAAGTGGTGATAAATTGAGATTTGAGTAGAGGGTGCATGTATAGAGAGGTAAAGCTGCAAATGAGTGAATTATAAATGGTCCATTGAAGAAACAGCTTTATTGTGTCAAATAGCCATTTGTCAACTGATATTTTATTTTCTTTCAGCATGTGATAGTTGAGTGGGTAAAATGTGCAGTAGCCATGATTGATTGCTTATTACTATCCCAATACTTGCTACCTTAAGATCCTAAATTGAAAAAGGGCCATTAGTCTGATCCATGCTTATATTTTTTCCTTGGACTCACCTTTATGTATGCACTGTTCAATTCCCAGGTCCTGGAAGACACAAAAAAGAACAAATTTATAAAGTGTTCACAAATCTGTCATAAACCGCCACCGCCCCCAACCCCCTTTGCAGTGGTGAGAACTAGCAGTCACACTGTTTAAAACAAGAGCTTTTATTAAGGAGGTGTTCACTCTACAAGACAACAAGCTACACTGACCTGTTTCCTCCAAAATGGCTGATGATGTCATAATAACTTCACATGACAGTCCAACACACTTACATTAACATACAATACACCACCTGACTCTCCAAAGGCTCAAAATCTGGAGTTGATAGAATACCATCAACATTCTGCACAGTTCAGCTCCAATAACACTCAATAAGTTCAACATCTTCCAGGACAACATGGTGAGTTTGATCAGCCTCCCACCTGTTATGTTATATCTCACTGTCCTCACATCAGTACACCTTAAAGGGATGTGCCCCAGAGCATGTAATCTAAGGTTATAAAGACCTCACACTCCATTGTAACTCAAATCACTTGAAGCATAAAACATGACTAGAAGCATGTTCCTCTCTTGTATTCTAATAGCTTTATGCAAGCTCAATCACCAATGTACCTGCAAATGTATTATTTTTACACATAGTTCTTTGTAATAAATGTCATTTGATACTTCATTCCTATGATATTAAAGATAGCACAACCAATACCATATCAGGTAAAACAACTTGCAAGTGGCAAAATTCACTTCACTATCCACTATTTTCAACATTCACTCCTTTCACCAACGAAATAGAGTGGTAATCCTGCATGCCAAGTAAAAGTTGCAATTTAGCAACTCATCTAGGCCCCTTCAAAGCACTTTCAAAACTCATCACTAATACCGAGAAGGACAAGGGCAGCTGCCACATGGGAAAAGCACCATCTACAAGTTCCTAGCCTGACTTGGAAATATATCACTGTTGCTTCACTATTGCTGCAAAATCCTGCAAAACCTATCCTAGTAGCATGGTGGATGCATCAATCATAACATGGACTGCAGTGGCTCAAGAAGACAGCTTAACACCCTCTTCTCAATGTCAATGTGGGTGGGCAATCAATTTCATAACTGAAAGGAAATTTCATCCAATGAGTGAATTAAATACAATTTAATATTTAAGCCCAAATGCATTCCAAGGAGGTAACCTTCTCAGGCTTTTAGCCAAGAGTTACTGTGTGCCTTGGATATTAATGGCCTGATCAAACAACCCTAAAATTGGATGCTGTCGAACCAAGTCTTAGAGTCATAGAGTCATAGAGATGTACAGCTTGGAAACAGACCCTTCGGTCCAACCCATCCATGACGACCAGGTATTTCAACCCAATCTAGTCCCACCTGCCAGCACCCAGCCCATATCCCTCCAAACCCTTCCTATTCATATACCCATCCAGACGCCTTTTAAATGTTGCAATTGTACCAGTCTCCACCGCTTCCTCTGGCAGCTCATTCCATACACATACCACCCTCTATGTGAAAACGTTGCCGCGTAGGTGTCTTTTATATCTTTCCCCTCTCACCCTAAACCTATGCCCCCTAGTTCTGGACTCCCCAACCCCAGGGAAAAGACTTTGTCCATTTATCCTATCCATGCCCCTCATGATTTTGAAAACCTCTGTAAGGTCACCCCTCAGCCTCTGACATTCCAGGGTAACCAGTCCCTGCCTGTTCAGCCTCTCCCTATAGCTCAAATCCTCCAACCCTGGCAAAATCCATGTAAGTCTTTTCTGAACCCTTTCAAGTTTCACAACATCCTTCTGTTAGGAAGGAGACCAGAATAGCACACAATATTCCAACAGTGGCCTAACCAATATCCTGTACAGTCACAACATGACCTCCCAACTCCTGTACTCAATACTCTGACCAATAAAAGAAAGCATACCAAATGCCTTCTTCACTATCCTATCTACCTGCAACTCCACTTTCAAGGAGCTATGAACCTGCACTCCAAGGTCTCTTTGTTCATCAACACTTTCTAGGACCTTACCATCAAGTGTATAAGTCCTGCTAAGATTTGTTTTCCCAAAATGCAGCACCTCGCATTTATCTGAATTAAACTCCATCTGCCACTTCTCAGCCCATTGGCCCATCTGGTCAAGATCCTGTTGTAATATGAGGTAATCTTCTTCGCTGTCCACTACACCTTCAATTTTGGTGTCATCTGCAAACTTACTAACTGTACCTCTTATGCTGGCATCCAAATCATTTATGTAAATGACAAAAAGTAGAGGACCCAGCACCAATCCTTGTGACACTTCACTGGTCACAGGCCTCCAGCCAGAAAAACAACCCTCCACCACCACCCTCTGTCTTCTACCTTTGAGCCAGTTTTGTATCCAAATGGCTAGTTCTCCCTGTATTCCATGAGATCTAACCTTTCTAATCAGTCTCCCATGGGGAACCTTGTCGAATGCCTTACTGAAGTCCATATAGATCACATCTAATGCTCTGCCCTCATGAAATCTTCTTTGTTACTTCTTCAAAAAACTCAATCAAGTTTGTGAGACATGATTTCCCATGCACAAAGCCATGTTGACTATCCCTAATCAGTCCTTGCCTTTCCAAATACATGTACATCCTGTCCCTCAGGATTCCCTCCAAAACTTGCACACCACTGAGGTCAGGCTCACTGGTCAATAGTTCCCTGGCTTGTCCTTACCACCTTTCTTAAACAATGGCACCACATTAGCCAACCTCCAGTCTTCCGGCACCTCACCTATGACTATCGATGATACAAATATCTCGGAAAGAGGCCCAGCAATCACTTCTCTAGCTTCCCACAGAGTTCTAGGGCACACCTGATCAGATCCTGCGAATTTATTCATCTTTATGCATTTCAAGACAAGTCAGAAATTATTCTACTGCTGCAGCTGCATCAACCTGTCACTGGTCTTAATACCTATGATTTTGAGTAGGGCATCATTATTATCTTTGCACAAATCTCCTTTCACACATTTTGGTTTCAATCATCAGTGGAACAAGATGAATCATATTTATTTTTCAGTTATTGTTTGAAATGTTAAAGAACTGTGTTCCATAGATTTACAATGTTAGATCATTATGTTGTCGTTTGTGGTGAAAAATTACTCAGTATTGTCACTGATCCACAGTTCCACTCTGTTTTTGTAAATCCGAATTTTGTAATTTCAAGGCACTGCTGTTCTATTGATAGGTGATGACAGAATCCTGGGAACATTCAGTGTTATAACATCCATCCCTATTAATGTTCTAAACTTCATGTACATTGTTAATGTCATCAAACTTCTTAAAATTTATCTGATTGCAGGTCAGATCTTCAGAAGACTTATGTGATGCAGAACAGTAACAGCTTAGAAATTGCACAGTTGGATTACGTTAAAATGCATTCACATCCCTTTAATGTATCATTTTTCTGCCAGTTAGAAGGCAATCCATTAAATACTGCCAGCACACTGCAGCTTCTAATTAATTTTAAAGATATTACTTGAATTGTTTTATAGTGGGTTAAACACATTTACTGCAGCCTATCTTGGTCATCAGTGTATTTCAGATTGTTAAGGGAACAGGCACAATCCTTTGGTGGGGAAGCTAGCATGAAGTTTTATCTGAGAGCACAGTTGAGATGAAGTCATACTGCTAGCGTTTGGAATTTTGTCCAATGGTGAGTGAATGAAAACTCTGCACTTGGTGGCATGAAGGAAGGTAAGACAGAGAAATCAAAAACCTGAACTAAGTGCTCAGAACTCTGTCATCATTGGGTCAAAAAGCAACTGCCCAGTAAGAAATACAATTAACATTTCAGATTGATAATGTTTTGTTGAAACATCAATCTGAAATGCTAATTTTAGTTTCCCACTTTATGGTTTCTGCCTAGCCTCCTGATTTCCAATTTCCTGCATTTTCAGTTTTAATTTAATGTTTCCAGCATTCACAATATTCTGATTTTGCTACCAGTATTCCGTTAGATCAATAAATCAACGCACAGACTTTCAAATGTAAAGATACTCAGCATGACTGATTTCCTTCTGCTTAAAATCAACATTCTCACTACAGAAAAGAACTCCAATAACAATAAAATATTGTAATAAATTGACACATATTTTGTATTATATTAACTACTGTAATGACTGGAACAATATTGCACTGAATCTTACTATGTTTGATTCACTTTTCTGATTGTCACATGAGCTGTCCTTGATCTGGGACATTAAATAGTTTTTTCCATAGATAATGCTTCCATCCTGATTTTCTCCAGCATTGTATGTTTTTATTGTAGATTTCCAGCATCTGTGGTATTTAGCTCCAATGATGAATGCATATATAATTGACTGTACCAACTATTTCTGTAGGCCCCAACACAATAACCAAGCAATAACCATGAGTACCAACTTTCTCAGGGTTTGAGTCAACATAAATACAGCTGGGCTGTCTCATTTTCTGCAAGGACAGTTATGATTGCCAAACAGTGTAGGACTAACACTTGCAAATGCTGATCATCACACTATTGGAAGGATGTGATTGCCCTGAAGATGCAGAGGAGATCCACCAGGACGTTGTCTGGGATGAGAAGACTCAGTTATGAGGAAAGCCTGGATAGCTGGATTTATTTTCCTTGGAGCAGAGGGAGCTGAGAGAAGACCTGATTGAGGTATACAGATTAGATTAGATTAGATTCCCTACAGTGTGGAAACAGGCCCTTCAGCCCAACCAATCCACACTGACCCTCCGAAGAGTAACTCACCCAGACTCATTCCTCCCTGACTAATTCACCTAACACTACGGGCAATTTAGCATTGCCAATTCACCTGACCTGCACATCTTTGGACTGTGGAAGGAAATCAGAGCACCCATAAGAAATCTACGCAGATACTAGGAGAATGTGGAAACTCCACACAGACAGTCGCCCAAGGCTGGAATTGAACCTGGGACCCTGGTGCTGTGAGGCAGCAGTGCTAACCACTGAGCCACTGAGGTATGACTAAGACTAGAGGGCCCAAGTTTAGGGTGAGGAATAAATGGTTTACAGAGAATCTGACAGAAAGACATTTTCACCCAGAATGTGGTAGAAATATGGAATGCGCTGCCTGAAAGAATGGTTGAGGCAAATAATCTTACAGCAATTAAGAAGCATTTAGACAAGCATTTAAAATGCCAGGACAGACTATGCTACGGGCCAAGTAAATGGGATTAGCTTGGTGTTGGTTTGGCATAGACCAGGTGAGCCGAAGGGCCTTTTGCTCTGCTATATGACCTGATGAGTCCAACAGCAGCTCAGAGGTTTGGAGTTCTGCAGTAGCTAACTCATTTCTGACCTCTGATATGCCTTGCCCCATCTACAAAACACAAGTCTGGAGTGTGATGGAATACTCTTCACTTATCTGCACGGATGCAGGTGCAACAATACTCAACAAACTTGAGACAACCCAGGAATAAACAACCTGCTTTTTTGGCATATCTTCCTTACTCATGGTCTTCACTACATTGGCAGTTGCACTGCAGCAACAAATGGAGGCTCTTTGAAAGCACCTTACAAACTCATGACCTCTACTGCCTACAAGGATAAGAATACATTGGAATATCACCACCTGTAAGTCACACACCATGCTGACTTGGAGCTATGTCACCATTCTTTTACTGTCACTTGGTCAGATTCCTTAGTTTCCTTCCCAACAGCACTATTGCTGCATCAATATCTCATTGACCACAGCAGTCACATTTTTTTCAGCCCACATCCCATGAATAAATAAAAGTAAAAGCATTTCCATTGAATACACCACAACGAGTAACTCAAGCAGAGGCCACACAGAGCAGGAGAAACTGCTACATGAGAGAGGAGCAGCGAGTTAGGGGTCTCAGTTGAAGATCACATGTTTTTGAAGCAGTTCTCGTTTTAAAGCTCAACTAGGAACAACGTGTGAGATGGCTGTATTTCAATGAGGATGATCACATTGAAATCTGACAAATGATGTTACCCCAACTGTAACTTTGGGGAAAAGTAAGAACTGTTTTTCCAATTGCTGTGAAATGACTTTGGTAATGATCATTTCATGCATCTGGTTCCTTCCAAGCTGAAACTGGAGAACTTTGTTATTGTTGTGTAAGAGAACGCACTGAGGTTCTCTTTTCAATAAGAGATAATTACATTTCATTTTCTTTTGCCAGAAACAAGCAGGCAGAATTGGCATCAATCAGATTTCAGGATTCCACATGGTGCAGGGATCTCACCCATTGCTTTGTGGCAGAACATGCATTGGAACCCTTCAGCTTCCAGATGGAATGTGTGACCACATGCAGCAAAGCATGCAGCTCAGTAGCCAATATCCTGGCAGCAGTCTTACAGAGTCATAGAGTCATATTGCATGGAAACAGACCCTTCACCCCAACTTCTCTGTGCCAACCAGATATCCCAATCTGACCTAGTCCAATTTGCCCACATTTGGGCCACACCTCTCTAATGCCTTCCCATTCACATACACATCCAGATGCCTTTTAAATGGTGTAATTTTACCAGCCTCCACCACTTCCTCCAGAAGCTTGTTCATGCACGTACCACCCTCTGCATGAAAACGTTACCCCTCAAGTCTTTTTTAAATCCTTCCCCTCTCACCTTAAACCAATGTCTTCTAGTTTTGGACTCCCCTACCCTGGGAAACAGACCTTGTCTATTCATCCTATCCATGTCCCTAATGATTTCATAAACCCCTATAAAGTCACACCTCAGTCTCTGATGCTCCAGGGAAAACATCCCCAGCCTGTTCAGCCTCTCCCTACAGCTCAAATCTTCCAACCCTGGCAACCTTGTAAATGGTTTCTGCATTTTTTCAAGATTAACAGCATCATTCCTTTAGAAGGGCAAGCAGCATTATTTGCTGTATTCTAAAAATGGCCTCACCAATGACCAATGCAGAGACCACCATCAAGTCTTCTGGGAATGGCACTCCCTTGAACTGCATCCAATATTAGTACAGGTAAATTGAATGCAAAGGTACCTGTCACTTATTTGAAACTTAAGTTCTATCTCTTAAAGAAATATATTAAAAACTCAGCCTGTACTATTAACCAGTTGCTGAAAGGAAAAAAACTTAATATCCAATTTTCTGTACATTGTAGCTGATGATCTGATGTTACTTGAAATGCTAAATTCTGGAAAATGTTCATGAGTAATTTTTTTACATTGTTCTGTCTCACAAATCTGCAATTCCAATTTATTCCACTTGCTTCCCATTTCACAACACAACATTGTTGGAAAGTGAATGTCTGAGTACGTACATGGCCTTATTATTAATTAATCGCACACTTTTAACATTTCATTTGGAACACTGGAATGTGGACAGCTGGCAGCTACTCTAAATTCAGCCATGCTGTTATCACTCATCTTAATGTGCTCTAATAAAATATAGTCATCATGCACAATGTTAACAAGGTCTTTTCATTTGACAATAACAAGACAATCATCCATCTAATTATGTTACTGTCATAATCTCCAGCAATGCTGTTCAGCCCTGCCATGACTAAAAATGTTAATATACAGACAAAAGACCATCGAGGCAGGTTCCATTGGAACCTACATATAAGAATCACCTATAACCTCAAAGAAACCTACTATGGTTCAACCTCAAACAGCTGCCCATCTCTCAATATGTTATCACAAGGACAAAGATTATCCACACAGTGTGAGCATGGAGGAATGTTGCCCATGGAACAAAATGAAATTTAATCTAAGGTTGAGTGTCATACTCAGACAAACTTGAAAATCACTGATTAGATTGGCCAATCAAAGCTTGGAAAGCATGAACAAGGATAATGTTTACTATTAGTAAGTACCTGTTCCTTGGATGCTGCCTGACCTGCTGTGCTTTAACCAGCAGCACATTTTCAGCTCTAATGTTTACTATTAATTGTGGAGGATATGGTGTGGGACTGCTGGTGCCTGTGGAAATGGAGATGGCTTGGCTTAGGGAAGAGTAAAAAATGAGGTCTGCAGATGCTGGAGATCACAGCTGCAAATGTGTTGCTGGTCAAAGCACAGCAGGTTAGGCAGCATCTCAGGAATAGAGAATTCGACGTTTCGAGCATATTCCTGATGAAGGGCTTATGCTCGAAACGTCGAATTCTCTATTCCTGAGATGCTGCCTAACCTGCTGTGCTTTGACCAGCAACACATTTGCAGCTGGCTTAGGGAAGACAATAGGTTAGAGCCAGGAGCTCTGCAGATGCTGGAGATCAGGGTCGAGAGTGTGTTGCTGGAAAAGCACAGCAGGTAAGGCAGTATCTGAGGAGCAGGAAAATCAATGTTTTGGGCCACACCCCTTCAGCAGGAGGTTAAAGCCACTCTGGTTGTGGTGGTTGGGAGGGAGTAGGGAGCACTCATGGAAATAGCCACAAAGACCATTGTGAAGGGACATTGGTGTTGGGATTTGTCTGAGTACTTATTTAGATTTGGAAGCAGCTGGATATTTGAATGGAGATACAAGCATCATCTAGTATCTAGGAGGTAACACTACAAGTTGTTACAGTGCTGCTAAGCAGAAGGATCGGGTTGTAGATTAGAGACACCACAGAAAAGGATTGGCTGTGGAGACTGTGTTGTGTTAGTATGGATGGATGGGCAGTTAAAGACTGGATAGGTTTCTGATCATCCTTACGAATGAACAGGCACAGAATGTGGCCAAGTGATTCAAAAATTGATTAGACAATGTTATTTATTATGCATTAACACCTTTTTGCATCAATTTAATCCATTTGCAGTTTGTGGTCCACAGCTCTTCAATACATTTCAGGAGCCGCATCCCAGTACACTGATTCAAATTGATTCTAGTGTGAAAGATGAGGTGATTCTATTCATTAGAATATGTAATCCATACAAGAGCAAGGAGTACACTGGAGGAGGGATTTGGATGTCTAGTATGATGTTTAGAAGAAAATGTAAAAGTTTGCTCCCACATAAAAGTGGAGGAGCAGCAAAAACTCTTATAATTTTCAGAAAGATTGAACATTATGTTTCAGTTATCTACTTACGTAGTTTCCATTTTGATTGCAATTAGAATTAGAATTAGTCACATGTACTTTCGGATGGAAATACATGAGTACAGTGAAAACTGTATAAAGTTGCCATTCTCCGGTGACATCTTGGTTGCAAAATGAGAATTTTTCAAAAAAGCAGAAATGAAAGAAATCCTAAAGGTAAGAAAAACATCTAGATTGTAAAGTCTAAGTCTTTTCTCCATAATGGAGTTTGGAACCACCAATGCAGCCACTTGGGCCTAGCTACAGCTTGTATTCTTGCTCAGCCTGTGAGTCTTGCATCGATCGCTGGGAGGAGCTGTGTTCTTGTTGCTGTTGCCACCACCCCCTTTGATCGCTAGAGGAGCTTTGCCACTACTGCCGCCATTGGCAGCCCCAAACACAAGGAGCACATCCTTTTTGCTGCTGCAACCACTACCTCCGATCACCAGGAGGAGCTGCATCTCTGGTTGCCACCTCTAACCATTGGGAGGCTGCCGCCCAGCACACTCTCACTATCAACATTATGCTGCCGCTACCTCTCTGCAGGAGGAGTCTGGGAAGAATAATATCCACTGCCATCTCTCAACACTGGGAGGAACTACCTCCTGCCACCATTACAAACCACTGAGAGGATTGTGCCATTCCACGCATGGTCTGATCTCACGGCCAATGCCAATGCTGCTGATTAACCTGCTGCAAAAGGCTTTAAAGGAAAGAAAAATGAAAAAAACAGAAAAGTAAAAGAAAGAGCAGAAGTAAAAAGGGAAAAGAAGAAAGATGGCTGATGGGACCAGATGAGCCTCAGGGCCAGCCCTGCTGCAGCATTGAACTATAGTTAAGTTGAGCACAAAGGTAGCAGAAAGAAGGGTCAGACAAAATGCAAGGATAGGCATATTCAATGTCAAGGCTCAAAAGAGTCTATGCACAAATGGGAGAGCCATGCAATCTCTAATTATGTTAAATGGCTGAAGTTGGTGGTTGAAAAGAGTCATTTCCTTGATTGGCAATGCAGGATTCAGAAAATGGCACTGCACTACGTCTGAGAAGAACTGGTGACTCAAAACTGCGCAAAAAAAAAACCCAATAGTAGACAAGAAAGAAGGAAAGCATTTTAAATTTTTGCTGCATAATGCAACTCAGAAATCACAAACAATGAAAGGATTTATGACAAAGGAGCTGAAAATAAAGTGACTGCAAAAAGAGAACCAATTGGAGTGGTAGATTTAAGTTTAGGGCTTAATATTTAGGGCTTCTTGGACAGATAGAGGAAAGAGCTTAATGGACACATTCCGAATAAAAATTGTATAATTTTCTAGATAAGATTAAATAATATTGCTGATTATGTTTTAAATTTCATTCAATATATCTAGAGTTGTCAGGTTAATAGATTTTCAAAACGAATATGTTCAGAGAAACATCATTGGTTGTCATGTGATAAATCAAAAGAAATTGAGTGAGGTGAGTTGTTTGATAAGGAAAATTCACAAAGTGTGTCATGTGAGTATGTTAAAACAGTATTTTGATTGAGAAGGAAAGCAAATGGAAAATGTGGTGCTTGTTACAACTCAGAATAAAGAAACAAATCCAGTTAAATCTGAATTTGATATTTCTCAAATTAATTTGGATAATAAGGAAGTTCTTAAAAATTGGGATAGATTATTGAGTTACCTTCCAGAGAAAAATTGAAATGACCTGAAAAAGTTATTATAATCACATGGAAAGATATGTGAGAATAAGCTGGGAAATAGTAACATTATTATGTATAATGTAGGTATAGGAAATGATGTTCCAGTTAAGCAACATCCTTATAGACTTAATTATCTGTAATTGGTATGGGTTCAAAAAAAATTGAAAGCATGCTTAAAAGTAATATAATCAAAGTTAGTTGTAATAGATGGAGCTCACCCACAGTGATCATGCTAAAACCAGATAGTACCCAAGACTTATGTATTGATTACAGCAAAATAATCAATGTAAACATTGCAGTTACGAAATCTGATTGATATCCTATTCCACAGCTGGAAGACTAATTGAGAAAGCAGGACAAGCAACTTATATTTTAAAGCTGGACTATAGGATACTAGCAGGTACCTATATCCGAGAGAGCAAAGGAAATTTCTGTTTTCATGGCACTGAATGGACTTTACCAGTTTAAAGTTATGCCATTTGTTATGAAAAATGCATCAGCCATATTTCAAAGACTAATCAATAAAGTCATTTTGGGATTATCTAACTATATGGTATATATAGACAATCTAGTGACTTTTAATCATTAATGGAAGGAACACTTGGAGCATCTATCAGAATTGTTTGATTAACTTCAAAAGGCAGGCTTGGTGATACACCTGGCTAAGAGTGAGTTCCCAAAAACCCAAGTCTCATTCCTGGGACATGGACAGATGGCCCCACAGGATGTGAAAACACAGGTTTCTAACTGTTTTCCAGACCACTGATGAAGAGGGAAGTACTACGATTCCTGAGACTAAGTGATTTTTATTGGAAAGTGGTATCAAATTTTAGCAGCACTTGTTGAAGAAGTGCAAAATATTTCAGTGGATGGAGGATGCCAGAAGGTATTTAACAGCCTGAAAGCTGTGTGAACCACTGCCCCAGTGTTAGCCACCCTTAAAGATGCAAAACCATTCAAGGTTGCTATCCATGCAAGTGACGTGAGTGGTGGTGCTGTACTCTTGCAAGAAGATGATGAGAAGAGACAAAGACCTACTGGACATTTTTCAAGTAAGTTGAATATTCATCAACAGAAAAGTTTGAGAAGGAGACCTTGAGTTCAGTGTTGGCATTTCAACATTTTGACATTTATATTGACAGCAATGTGTCTGAAACAATTATATATCCTGACCATGACTCTAACTTTTTTGGAAAAAAATGAAAGATAAAAATACCAAACTATTTCGATGGAGTTTATTGTTAGATTTAATTTGAAAATTATATGTGTGTTAGGATGAGAGAACATAATTGTCAATGTGTTGTCACGACATTGATGAAAGAAGATGAAAATGTTCAGTGGCAGAAGAAACAGATAGAAATGAACTGTGGTATTGAATGTTTGTTTGCTTAGAGTCAATGTAATGTATCTGTATCATAGTGTACTAATAGTGTAAAATTAAAGATTTTTACAAATAAAGCCATCTTTGTATATTGATGGCTCTATTTTTAAGAGGAGAGGTGTGACAATGACAGAGCTTTAAATGGTGTATTTTGTCCTTTTTTTAATGAAGAGAGGATGAGGAAGCAGTGTTGATTGGTCTGCTACAAGCCAATGGAGTAAACAGCTTGTGAGCATTTGGATATATTGTTGGGGCTTTCAAGTTGGCTATGGAAGCTGTATTTTTCTCTATCTATCTGAATTTTCAAAAGCTGGAGTTCTCTTGCCAAAATTGCATGCAAGCCAATCTAATTTACTGAATTTGCCTTTGCCGAGGGTATGTTTCTGAGTTGTTACTGTATTGGCACAGTTACTGTTCAGTAGTTAAATAATTTATTAGTCTATTAACTTTTCCAATAGAGTCAAAGTTAAACAAATTATTCTCTCTTTTGTTTGTATTTTAACTGTAAGGTATGAATAAAGGCGTGCTTTGCTTACATCCAAGTAATGTAACCAATCAAATTATATCCGGAATACAGCACCTTACACTTCCCTTTAAATAAGATAAAAGTTAGAGTCTAGACTATCTCCTTGATATATTTGAGGGGGCGGGGGTTTGGTCTGGTCCATGACACTCATCACAACATTTTGTGACAATTCAGGTTTGTTAGTTTTTAGGTTCAATACCTTGCACAGTTTCTTTAATCTTTTTACCTGTTCATTCATCATATCTCTTCAACTGTACTCAGTTGATGTCTCATGGTTGAACCAATCGTGTGAAATTGTGACCTCTATTTAACATATATTTATTGTAAGACAGACACTGGTGTAAAACTAAATTTAAAACACAACCACATTAGCAGAACTCCTGTCACAGGGCTCACATTAAATGATATGACTTTTCATTTTATGATGACAGAAGTATTCCACCATAAAATGTAAATTGTATTTTCACTCACTGCATATTATTCCGTGATAAATCCTATGATATTCATGCTGGAGTGCAATCTGTCTCTTCACTCACCAGCACTTCATTTGGAAATATATATATTAAAGGGTCAGTGTTTTCTCGTTCTCTGAGTTTATATAGCAATAAAATTTTCATTCATCACATCATTTAAAATTAGTGCTAATGAGTTAAGAACTTTCTTACCATTTGTCCAACTAACAAAGGACTGGCTTGAAACTTCTATCTATTAAATGGCTATGGTTAATCATTCTCTAATAATCCACATACATTTTATAGGAATATACAAATTGGGTTGAGTGATAGGCCATTCAGCTTCTTGAGTGTGCTCCACCATTCCATGAATTCTGTTTTGCAACATCCAATCTGTGTTCTTGCCTACCTGGGATAATTTTTCAATTTCTTGCTTAACAACAATCCAACTTCTGCCATAGAAAAATTCTAGGAATTGGCTTTCACCACTTTTTCAGGAACAGAGGGAAAAATATCTAATTTCTCTTTGAAATGGGCAACTCCAAATTTTTAAACAGTGACTCTTATTCTTAGGCTCTCCCATAAGAGGAAAAATCCTTTCTCAATCTACCCTGTTAAAATAAAGCAATATTTTATTTCCATCTGCAGGCGTCTCAGCTACTGACAATCCAAGACAACAACTCATGAAATTTTGACAAAATATTTGGATGAATTAGATTGACCTAGTTCTGCTTCTTCCTGCTGGAGATTTTTGATTGAAATTGCTGATTGATCAGTTTCACTGCTGGTTGCCATGTGTTAGTACATTCCATAACATTATAACTTTGAATGATTTATGATTGGAGTCAGCCACAACGGTAATGGAAAATTCATATGTAGGTGCATTTTTCAGGTGAAGCCTCACTCAGAAAGATAATAGATAATGAGCTTATGTTGATGCTCAGGATTAAAGAGAGAGAGGATATTAGTAAGACTTTAGAATTTGGTTAAAAATAGATTTTTTTGGCTGCCTGAATTTTTTTTTAAAAAGTTCTCATCTGAGAATATGTCCCAGCTAAGTCTAACTCTCTGCCCTCTAGCAGTACTGTGCCTTGTTCTATTGGATCAGCAATTGCAGTATCATTATACCTCTGGCATCCTCAAGGGTATCTGCTATCACTTATTTCCTGAATGCAAAGTTGTAAAGTACACAATAATTCCCAAGATACTGGTGGGTGAATGCTGCAAGGTACCACTGCATATATAGCCAGGCACTGGTCTTTGAACATCCAAGTTGTTTGCTTATTTGAACTAGCCATTAATACTGAAAGGAAGCTTCACTTCACTGCTTGCTCCTGCTGTTCAAAAAGAGCTAGATATCTGGACTGCTGAAACATAAAAGTGAGATGATAGTTACCAGTGTATCATAAATTCATGTGCAAGTTGCCTGTTTTCATTTGTGCAGGAGACGTGGGTGTTGCTGGCAAAATTAGCCCACCCTTAATGACCCTTGAGAAGGTTGTAGTTGATTACCATCTTGAACCACAGTAGTACACAGACTGTGTTGTTAAGTAGGAAGTTCCAACAATTGATTCCGATGTATGCTTCCAAATTAAAATTGTGGTGAATTCACCTGGGAACTGGGAACTGACATTAGGTGATTTGTATGTTCATTTCACAGGAGGTTTGCTGAAATTTGAAGGCAGTCGGTGAAGTGCCAGTGGGCTACTTTCCCCTGGATTGCGCTGAGCTTTTTGAATGAATGGTACTGCATTCATTCAGGCAAATGGAAATATTCTATCACACTCCTGACTTGTGCCTTGCAAATAGCAGAGAGTGTCTGGGGATCCAAGAAGTTAATTATTTGTAGTATACTCAGCCTCCATCTCTGCTTTTATGGCAACAGTGTTTATAAATATTATATGTATAATAATATTTATTTATACAATATTTATGGTCCCTGGTGACTGACAGGATGTTGATGAAGGACATCGTGATGGTAATAACATCGTAGACCAAGTGGAGGTGTTAGATTCTGTACAAGTGAAGATGGTCATTGCCTGGCACTTGAGAATTGTGAACA
The DNA here is from genome assembly GCF_020745735.1 of Hemiscyllium ocellatum. Lineage (NCBI taxonomy): Eukaryota > Metazoa > Chordata > Chondrichthyes > Orectolobiformes > Hemiscylliidae > Hemiscyllium > Hemiscyllium ocellatum. Next base: position 96,645,309 of record NC_083411.1, on the reverse strand, counting down.
TTAACCATAGGATAAAGGAGCAGAAGTAGGCTATTAAGCCCAAGAAATCTGCTCTGCCATTCACAGAGATCTAATAAACCTTAATTCCACTTTCTTGCATTTCCCCAAAGTCTTTGAGTCACTTGCTGTATAAACATCTATCTATCTCAGCCTTAAATACATTTAACAACTCAGACTCTGCAGCCTGCTTCAGGAAAGAATTCCACAAATTCACTGAGAGAGAAATTCCTTCTTTGCTCTGTCTTCAAAGGGCAGCCCCTTATTCTGAGATTATGCTCTCTGGTCCTAGTCTTTCCCATAAGGGGAAACAATGTCTCCACATCAACTCTGTCAAGTTATCTAAAAATCTTCTAAGTTTCAAATAGGTCCCTCTCAATCTTCTGAATTCCAATGAGTACAGGCCTAACTTTTTACTCAACATTTCATCATAAGCCATCCCCTCCATACTTGGTATCCTGATGAAGGACTTTTGCCCAAACCATTGATTTTCCTGTTCCTCAAATGCTGCCTGAATTGCTGTGCTTTTCCAGCACCACTCTAATCTTGACTCTGATTTCCAGCATCTGCAGTGCCCACTTTTACCATACTTGGTATCGGCCTAGTAAATGTTCTCTGGTCAACCTCCAAGGTCAGTATATTTTTCCTTACAAATGGACCCAAAACTGTTCACAGTAGTCCAGTCATGGTCTGACCAGTGTCTCGTTTAATTTTAGCAAGACCTCCTTATTGTTATACTTCCTTCCCTTCCATTTGCCTACCTCAATACCTGCTGAACTCGGGTGCTGGAGTTTTTGTGATTTATGGATGTAGTCTCCAAAATCCCACCGTGCTAAAATTTTCTGTTATCTTTCTCCTTTTAAATAATGTTCAGCTCTTCTATTCCTCCTGGAAAAGTGCATAGCCTCACATTTTCCCATTTTATATTCCAGCTGCCAAGTTTTTGCTCATTCAGTTAGCTTGCCTTGTCAATAATTGTTTGCCCATTGTCAATCCAAACCACAATGTTGTCCAGGGGATATAGCATATAGGCATGGCATACTTCAATTATGAACTGCTAGGTTTACTCTGAATTGATCTGGTTTTGCACAGTACTAGTTCACACAAAACAATAGAGCATGTCTGCAGTGTAAAGGTGGGATTTTACTTCCTCAAGGATAATTTGGTTGTTGCTCTTATCAATACCAGTCACTGAATGTGCTGTTGAAGAACCTAGCTGAGTTGCTGCAGTGAACTTGGTAGATAATACGCACTGCTGAAACTTTGTGTCACAGGTGGAGTTCAGGTCCAACCTAGGTTCAATCTCTCCTCAAAGATGGGACAAAGTGACAATTAAGTGGGTTGCATTGTTCTGAATTATGTCAAGATTCTTAATTGTTGGCGTGCACTTCAGATCAGTGGGGACAACTTCAGACTTCTGCCTTGTAAGTGGTGAACAGGCTTTAGGAAGATAGAAGGTGGGTAACTCTCCTCAGAACCCTTTGTCTTTGACATGTAGCCACATGTTTTATAGAGCTGGCTCGGTTTCTGGTCAGTAGTAACCCCAAGAATGCATAGTCCTGCAAGGTGGTGAGCTCCTAACAGTGGGTGAGTAGGGAACATTGCACTGGTGAGAGCATTAGAAGGCATGCAGTGTAAGGGGAAGATTGAAAGGATGAGAGTTAAATTTATCAATAACAGAAAGATAGGTAGGAAAGTGAATTGTGAAGGAGACCTAAGAAGCCTACAAAGGAATATAGACAGGATAAGCGAGTGGAGTACAATGTGGAAAGTGTGGAATTTTCCATTTTGGCAGAAGTAATAACAAAGAAGCATACTTTCTAAATGGTGAGAACTGTAGAGCTCTGAGATGCAGAGAGATTTGAATGTCCTCGTGCATGAATTGCAGAAGCTTAGAATGCAGATACTGCAAGTAATCAGGAAAGCTAATATCTGGAGTACTGGTCATTGTACTTTAGTGTGCTTCAGAAGTCTACAGAGGTGAATTGAAATGCTGGGAGCTGATTTGATCACATGATAGATTGAAATCCCAAGGGACTGTCCTCACACAGTAAAGCACTGAATGCATTTGAACTTTCTTGTCCCCAATGTTACTATAGCTGAAATGATGGGAAAGGAGTTGTATGTCATTCCTATCAGTTTTTGTGAACATGTCAGCCCAAATTGAACACATGTTGATGTGCCATTTCAGTGGGATTTCTCATGGAGGAGGATGGTGAGGAGCTCTCAAAAGGCCTGTGACCAATTTGCTTTCCCTCGCCACTTTGTCCATCGCATCACCAATCAGCTGTTCCCCTGCCTTCTTAGTGACTATTGTCCCTAATGTCAGCATTCCAACATTGTTTTTAATATAAAAAGGGCAAGAAAAGGACCTCATAATTACACGCATAGTGACTGTCAATATTTTACACTTGTTGACAATCACTGGAAAAATTATATTTTGTTTTCTCACTGGTATCAGAAAAAGTCAATTTTTGTGATCAATTCAATTGCAAAGCAGTGCTGGAGGCTGTCCACCTTGATGAGTTGAAGCACAATACTTGTTGGGCCTTTTGGAACTGCTGATTAGAAGCTATTCCTTGCACTGTGCAGCAGACGGTGAACCCAGGGCAGACAAACATTCAGAGACCTTTTTTGATTCATTTATCAGATGTGGTAGCATTTATTGCCCATCCTCAATTGCCCTTGAGAAGATGGTGGTGATGAGTTCCTGTAAGCGGAAAGACAATGTGCAATCTTAGAAGCTGGCACATGTTAGAGATGAATGTCCATGGGTTTGAGTTGTGTATGCATGTGGACCATGCCCTGGAATGTTTTGCCAACATGGAGGTCATTTGGACTAGTGGTGAACTGAAGCTCCCAGGTATCTGCTCTGACTTTCAAGTCGAGAATCCTTGGTGTCTAGTTTGCTCACAGCAAGGGTATGATAGAAAACTGCTTATTAATGAGGTGAGATGTGCAGTTAATAAGGTCATTATTCCTCTTTAACAGGCAACTTGCCACCTCCTAGCAAGAATCACACCTTGACACCTGGAACTTGGCTAAAAGATGCTCTGAGTTGCTTCTGTTACCAAGATAGGCCTTGTCGGATGTCTCATAATATTCAATCATAATGGTAATCACCATTACCAACATCTTTAAGGCCCCTGTAAGACACTGTCCAATCTGGGTAAATGCATCTGTGCTATTTTTAATATGTATCTTTATAAATTTTCTCATGAGTGAAATCGTATTCTTTAAAGGAAAAAGTGGGGGAATGTTGAGAATTGAGGGCCCTATGTTAACTCAGATTTCCATATTTGACATTTACGGTACAGCATGAGACCTCATCTAACTTTAACAATGCATCTGCTGCGGCTGTGAATAAATCTGTCTATGAAAACAAAGGGGCTGTCACAAGCATCATCAAGATTTTAATTCATGTGTCACCTTACTGTATTAGCAATGCATTGAAAACAAGAAGGCTTTGGACTTAGCAGTTAAGAAAACTAACCTTCACATGGAGGTGGCAAAGGGACAATGGTCATCTGATTCATGAGTAGCTGTCCCGATGGACATTGACAGCCTTGATTGCCAGTCCTAAACTGAGGTATATTAAGAAGAACAGGAGGAAAGGGAGAGGTGAAAAATATCCAAGGTGGCGAGTTATACCATCTCCTTAAGGGAAGACCAGTAGTTCCTCTATATCACCGAGGAAGAACAATGACTGTTAGTACCAAGAACACCTAAATCTACCAGACACTACAACAAAAGATATAAGACCACTGGAACTATTCTCAACTGTCTTAGATCTTAGTTTTCCATTCTTTATCTAATTAACTAATGTACAAAACCTAAACTGCTGCTTCTCACTAAACTATCAGAAAATTACAATATATCATTGATTGCCTACATTAGGTAATTGAGATCCCTATATGCCCTAAAATCAGCACACAGTATCGAGATATCACATGTATCTATGATTAGGCAAATGCATACTTTTAAGAGTGTTAAGCAAGGATGACCATGTTACATCATTGCATGTGGTATTCTTATATACAGTTGTTTTGTGAATAAATTGAATATTATTTGTTTCTAGTAAGAACCCAGTCTCAGCATTCACATTATAACTGTACATCAGATTAACAGCCAACACAAAGACATCTGGGTGCTGCAGCAGTGGAGGTGAGCAAATCACAGACACCTTCAGACTGAAGGCTAGAACCATATTTGCTTGATTTATTCAAACACTAAATAGGCAAGTTTGGCTCTGGACAATAGAGTCTTCTGCTAATAAAAATGAAGTCTTTGGATTAACAGACAGCCTTGGTGATATTATGCATTACTCATCATTATCCAAAGCCAAAATCAGCCTCCCAGAGAAATATTTGAAGCTGTAGTAATAATAATTTTCTTCATGTTAACATTTGGAGACCAACAATTGACGGAATGGGTGAAATTCTGAGTATTGAATGTTGCTGACTCAGCCTGCTATAAGATTGGTTCTGTAATAAAGAATGACTGACATTGCTTCTGAAATGACATACTATTACAGTGACCAGCACTGCGGAAAATTTAATGAACTATTTCAGGATATTACACGTTGTAAAAGAGCCATTCAATTGGCATTATACACACCAGTGGTTCCAAACCTTGCCCATTATGACCCAATGTTGAGGATGCAAAGTTGTTACACCCTCTCATTGTGAAAGTGTGAGCATGTTAGAGTGGGAGTACAGCTGTTCTAACTTAGTAAGAATGTAATATCAGTCACTGTAGCCTCAAAATTCACATACACTAAATGTCAGCTTGTGAGTCCACTTGGAGTCCTCACCCCCACTTTGGGAAGCCCTGAAATGTATGTTTACATGCTTAAAAAATATAAATGACATTGGGTGATTTTATCTTCTGAATCTGCAACAAACTTTTAGTAGTTTTGTTTTATCTTATGTCCTTGTTCAGAGGCATCCAGATCACCTTTCTCAAGCCTGTTCTGCTGAGTCTTCAGTCAAAAAGTGCCAACTACAGCTTCGCTAATGACCAAGGTGATAAAATTCAGAATGGCATTATATCATAAATACCTGCAAATCTTTTACTGGCTATAATGGGTCTTTGAACATAGAGGAGACATAGATCAATAAACGTATTCCTGATCATTTTACATGCCCGTACATGCAGATCAGCCACATCTTCATGACAAAACATTGGCTGCCCTCATTGGTGTGTATAGTTTCCAAGCATTATATAAAAGGGGAGGAGAATTATTCAAATCTTGTTGCCAGCATTTATTACCAAAAGAGATTATCTAACAATTTCTCTCAGTGGTGCGTACAAAATGGCTGTCACAATTCTCAGCTTGACAACAGTGTCTACATGGCAAAAAATGTACTTCATTAGATTTTAAACATGTGGCACACATTACAATCCACCAGATTACTGCCCAGTTGTTGAAGATGAGTATTACCCCCACTAAATTCAGTTTTATCGCACAATTTTAAGGCAACTGAATTGTTTGCAGAAAGATTTATGTCACATCACACAGAAACAACCTCCAGAGATAATAATGCTCATAGTCAGGTAGCACCTAACCATTAATTGTGTGTGAAGCCTTTTGATATAACTACAGAGGCCAATATTCAGTCTTCAAGTCATCCTTTATTGACACATGAATAGTGTTTAACTGTAGTACTGTTCATACAGAGTCAGGCATCACAGTGTCAGTATAATATCTTCTGAGTCTGCTACAAGCTTTTACTAGGTTTGTCAGTTAAGTGTCCCTGATTGGACTGGAATAACAGCCTTGGTCAAGACACTTTTCACTTCATGAATTGATGTAAAGAGGTCTGAGAGCTATATGGTGTTACTTGGGAAGCATAACATTCTGTCCAGCTCCTGCCTCCTTTCAATAAAGTTATAATGATATTGCTGTCCCGAGGAAATATCTTTCCCTGTGATTATATTATACTCTAATTTCACAAAATATCTTAGAAGTTTGAAGGGGCTATTGCCTCTGGGCCATCCAACCATCACCTGATGACATGTGTTTAGCAAAATGGTAATGAGACTTTGCCATTAAAATTGATTGGAATTCCCCTAGCAACTCCCGAACGGGAGGTCTGGGACCTCCAGCATGCTTTCAGCATAGGTTTAAAATACACGCTTAAGGTTCTGGAAAATAAATGACTATTATTTAGGACTATATTAACTGAAAGCCAGTAAGAAAATTTCATGAAGTTTTTTTTTCAATAGGATATTGGTAGGTACTTGGACCTCAACAAATCCGATCTTTCTAATTGAATAAAACAGAGGAAGTACTGAAGTAATGTTTTGCTTAAATTGACCTGAGAAGGTTTAGAAGTGAAGTTCATACAAGGGTGTATATGCAGATCCATAGGCTTCCAGATTTGGAACTGATTTAATTAACTGTATTAATGAGGGTAATTACTTGCTAAGTGGTGCAGTATGAGGTTATAATAACCACCAAAATAAGATGGGACTAAATTAACTGCATGATTCATCGCTGGAATTCAATACAAATCTTATTATGTATTGCTAAGCTCCAATTATGTACTTTATAATTTACAGGGATCCCATTCTCAGAAGAAATAGTGATAAAAAGGTATTTTTTTAAAATTTCAAGCATGGGAAAAGACAAATATGCTCAATGGGCATCGTTCCCCTGTCTAGTAGCTTCACTAGTTTATCATTCGACATTTTATTTTGTTGGTCGTCTGCTTTATGACCCACTGACTGAGAATTTCTTCTTTTGCAGAATTTTGGTGAACATTCAGACTTCAGAAATTGCAAGGAATAAATCTTTGACCTAAAACAATTTTGTGGCCATTGAATCATTTGCATTTAGTGGCTATCATGGCGATTTCCCAGCAGTCTCTGCAGGGTGCATGAATAGCCGTGAACTGTGGTGACCTCTATACTCAAAGAATAGGTTTACACAAGTGCCAGAATATACATTTTAGAGGACTCAAGTGCAATGGGGATATTGTTACAAAATATTGTTCCTCTGATTTTTCTTTATCCAATTTTATGGGGATCAAGACTCGACATAAAGTTGTTTAATTCAAATGCAGGCATCTTAAGGCTTTTGTTTGCACTTGTTTAAACTAGTTTAAAGAGAGTTTAAGGGAAACTGCAGATTATATCTGCCATAAAATGCTGTTGGCTGCGAATGGAGATCAGATCGAATGGAAGATATGGAAGATATAGGCTAAAGGGAAATAGATGGTGACAATTTGCAAAATGTCCATATTACAGAGGAGGAAGTGCTGGATGTCTTGAAATGGGTAAAGGTGGATAAATCCCCAGAACCTGATCAGGTGTACCCTAGAACTCTGTGGGAAGCCAGAGAAGTGATTGCTGGGCCTCTTTCCGAGATATTTGTATCATCAATAGTCACAGGTGAGGTGCCGGAAGACTGGAGGTTGGCTAACGCGGTGCCACTGTTTAAGAAAGGTGGTAAGGACAAGCCAGGGAACTATAGACCAGTGAGCCAGATGTCAGTGGTGGGCAAGTTGTTGGAGGAAATCCTGACGGACAGGATGTATATGTATTTAGACAGGCAAGGACCGATTAGGGATAGTCAACATGGCTTTGTATGTGGGAAATCACGTCTCACAAACTTGATTGAGTTTCTTGAAGAAGTAACAAAGAGGATTGATGAGGGAAGAGTGGTAGATGTGATCTATATGGACTTCAGTAAGGCATTCAACAAGGTTCCCCATGGGAGACTGATTAGCAAGGTTAGATCTCATGGAATACAGGGAGAACTAGCCATTTGGATACAGAACTGGCTCAAAGGTAGAAGACAGAGGGTGGTGGTGGAGGGTTGTTTTTCAGACTGGAGGCCTGTGACCACTGCAGTGTCACAAGGATCAGTGCTGGGTCCTCTACTTTTTGTCATTTACATAAATGATTTGGATGCGAGCATAAGAGGTACAGTTAGTAAGTTTGCAGATGACACCAAAATTGGAGGTGTAGTGGACAGTGAAGAGGGTTTCCTCAGATTACAACAGGATCTGGACTAGATGCGCCAATGGGCTGAGAAGTGGCAGATGGAGTTTAATTCAGATAAATGCGAGGTGCTGCATTTTGGGAAAGCAAATCTTAGCAGGATTTATACACTTAATGGTAAGGTCCTGGGGAGGGTTGCTGAACAAAGAGACCTTGGAGTGCAGGTTTATAGCTCTTTGAAGTTGGAGTCGAAGGTAGATAGGATAGTGAAGAAGGTGTTTGGTATGCTTTCCTTTATTGACCAGAGTATTGAGTACAGGAGTTGGGAGGTCATGTTGCAGCTGTACAGGACATTGGTTAGGCCACTATTGGAATATTGCGTGGAATTCTGGTCTCCTTCCTATTGGAAACTTGGAAGGGTTCAGAAAAGATTTACTAAGATGTTGCCAGGGTTGGAGGATTTGAGCTATAGGTAGAGGCTTAACAGGCTGGGGCTGTTTTCCCTAGAGCGTTGGAAGCTGAGGGGTGACCTTTTAGAGGTTTACAAAATTATGAGGGGCATGGATAGGATAAATAGGTAAAGTCTTTTCCCTGGGGTTGGGGAGTCCAGAACGAGAGGGTATAGGTTTAGGGTGAGAGGGGAAAGATATAAAACAGACCTATGGTGCAACTATTTCACACAGAGAGTGGTATGCGTATGGAATGAGCTGCCAGAAGATGTGGTGGAGGCTGGTACAATTGTAACATTTAAGAGGCATTTGGATGGGTATATGAATAGGAAGGGTTTGGAGAGATATGGGCTGGGTGCTGGCAGGTGGGAATAGAATAGGTTGGGATATCTGGTCGGCATGGATAGGTTGGACCAAAGGGTCTATTTCCATGCTGTACATCTCTATGAGTCTCTGACTCTATATCTATTGATCTAAAGAGATAGCTTTTTCAAGTTTCTTTCTCCCTTTTCTAACATTTTGCAACTTGTTGTGTCCTGACTGGGTGCCTCATCTAATGCTATCAAAAAGGGATGTACATGATAGAGAGAAACTCCATAGACAGTCAACAACAAATCTCCATGGAATTTGCGCCTTGTGAGGTGCATAGTAATTTTACTGTTTCAGATGCAACTATTTTGCAAGGAGCATTACATTCAGAGTCCTATTCAATAGTTATGCCTCAAGCAACACAAATAAACATGGTTGATCTGCCCATATATCTAATTGTTGTTTTAGGGCTCACTGTGTCCAAATTAACTGCCAGTTTTCATACAATAATGAGTATACTTTATAAAAACTACCTCATTGGCTGGAGAGCAGTTTGGTTATCCTGACATTGTAAACATTGTCAGTCTTTTCACTTGTTTCTTAATGAAATGTAAAAACTTCAAAGCAACAAAATTGTCCTCACGTAATTAAAACATAAAATCCCATCAAACTGTGAAGTTATTATTTGGGTTAATATATCACAAAGAAAAGGAATAAAGTTTTGAGTATGTCAGAAATCATATTCATAAAAACATAAGAGAGTAACAGCACAAAAGGAGACCTTTCATCTCAGTGTCTGGACTGGCTCTCTGTAAGATTTTTCTACTTCACTGGGAACATTTCCTCAAAGATCTGTTTTCATGCCTCTCTTTATTCTTCTTTGGTTTACTAAAGAGGCTCATTTTGTGCCTTCTTTAGTCAGATATAAACATGATTGAGGTATAACAACAATAGTCTTCCAGTTATGGAGCAGCAAAGTAGGGAGCTCCAACTATGAAGATCATGAGCTGGCAAGATACCATAATCCCATAATTTAATTGACCTCCATAAACCACATTAATAAAACTTCCACGGTGAGAAACTTTAATGCAAAAGTAGAATATAATTAAAACATTCAATAATTCACAACAATGTGCAAATACAGGCTCTTGAAAATACTTATAAACAGACAGAAATTGGGGATTTAAATTCTACTGACAACTAATTTTAATGTTGGTATACTGCAGGACAAAAAAACACATAAGATACCAAATCAATTAAACCATTAGCAACAAAACAAAAACAGAAATTGCTGGAAAAACTCAGCAGGTCTGGCAGCATCTGTGCAGAGAAGTCAAAGTGAATGTTTCGAATCCAGTGACCCTTCTTCAGAACAGTTCTAATTTCTCTTCACAGACGTGGATGTGGTGTACATAGATTTAAACAAGGCATTTGATAAGGTTCCCCATGGTAGGCTCATTCAGAAAATAAGGAGGCTTGGGATACAGGGAAACTGGGACATCTGGATATAGAATTGGCTACCCCATAGAAGACAGAGGGCGGTGATAGATGGAAAGTATTCAGCCTGGAGCTTTGTGACCGGTGGTGTTCCACAGGGATCAGTTCTGAGACCAGTGCTCTTTGTGATTTTTATAAATAACTTAAATGAGGATGTGGAAGGATGGGTTAGTAAGTTTGCCAATGACAAGATTGGTAGAGTTGTGGATAGTGTGGCGAGATGTTTTAGGTTGCAGTGGGACATTGACAGGATGAAGAACTGAGCTGAAAAGTGGCAGATGGATTTCAGCCTGGAAAAGTGTGAAATGATTCACCTGAGAAACTCAACTTTGAATGCTGAATACAGGGCTAAAGGCAGGATTCTTGGCATTGTGGAGGAACAGAGGGCTCTTGGGGTCCATGTCTATAAATCCCTCAAACTTGCCATCCAAGTTGATAGGGTTGTCAAGAAGGCATTTGGCCTGTTGGCTTTCATTTGCAGGGGAATGAGTTTAAGAGCTGCGAGGTTATGCTGCAGCTCTAGAGAGTCTTGGTTAGACCACTTGGAATATTGCGTTTAGTTCTGGTCACCTCATTACAGGAAGGGTGTGGAAGCTTTAGAGGAAATTTACCAGGATGCTGCCTGGACTGGAGGGCAAGTCTCATGAAGAAAGTTTGGGGGAGCTAGGGCTTTTCTCATTGGAGCAAAGGATGAGAGGTGACTTGATAGAGGTGTATAAGATGTTGTGAAGAATAGATAGTGGATAGACAGAGACTTATTCCCAGGGCAGAAATGTCCATCATGAGTGGGGCAAACTTTTAAGGTGATTGGAGGAAGGTTTTGGGGAGATGTCAGAGATAGGTTCTTTACACAGAGAGTGATGGGTACGTGGAATGCACTGCCAGCAGTGGTAGTGGAGTCAGATACATTTATGAGACTCTTGGGATAGGCACATGAAAACTAGTACAAGGAAGGGTTTGTAGATTAGTCTGATCTTAGAGTAGGATAAAAGGCCAGCACAACATCAAGGGCTAAAAGGCTGTACTGTTCCATATTCTATGTGTTATGTTGCCAGCCCTGCTGAGTTTTCCAACAATTTCTGTTTTACGTTTTGTTTCTGATTTCCAACATGGTTTTTCAATAGGTTTTTTTTAAAGTAAGTTATTAGGCAATTTAAAATAATTTTGTTGGGAAGCATGTGTAAGAACAATACATTGATTACCAATGATTTAAAATCATCTACATGTTAAAAGTGTCACTCTGAAATATTAACTCCCTCGTGTGGAAGGTCACTACTTCATGTTAAATTCACTGCACAAGCGTTCCAAACATGTGGAACAGCAACTAATTGCTGAATAGTAATTGAATTGACAACTGACACTGTGTTTCTCAAATATCTAAGGAAAGTGTAATTTATATTGCAAATTATTTGAAAATTCTTGAACACATTTTATGGGTATTTTATGTTCATTTTATTCTGCACAGAGTCATAAACAGACAAGGTTAAAGCAGTCACTAACTCTGCACCAAGTTATGCTAATTGACTTTAACTGCTGGATCTGAAGCACCCCATTTCCATGGAGTAATGGAAATTAATAGCATTGGCTGTCAACCATCTCAGCGTATCTAATTACTGCCACAGAAATATTAATTCATGCCAATCCAAGTAATTAATCTGTAAATGTGATCTACATGTAAAAATGTTCTAAATAGTGTAAGTCCTCATTTTCAAAGCTCAAAATCAATAAATACCAATAATTCTTCATGTTCATTGTATTTAATTTGTTATTAACTAGAATATTTTGGAATGTTGAAATGAATTTATCTTATTGTACATTCTGTTTCTGTTCTAAGATCTGTGAATGAAAATGATAACTATTCTGATCTGTTCTGATGAAAGGTTATCAACCTGAAATTTGTTCATCTCCACAAAACCTGCCTGATTAATTGATTATTACAAACATTTATTGCTTTTATTTCACTTTTCCAGCAGCTGTCGTATTTTGCTTACACATTTAAGAAAAAGATTACTCACAGTCAAGTTCACTCAATAAACATCCCTTTCCAGGTTTGGTGAATTTGGAGAAAGGAAAAAGAGGTTATTAATCCTATTCCAATTTGCTTGTTTCAGTAAGACTAAATTATAACTCAGATGAAGATAAACAATTCCAACATTCTCCCTACATCTTTAACTTGGTTTTGTGACAGAAGATAAAGATCCATAAGCAGGCAAGTCTTTTATGAGTTAAACCTTCTGTGGTTTCAGGTTCTTGAGGTAAATTATAATGCCAATAACTATGTTATACTATTCATTAATGATAGCATGATTCTTCAAGGCAATTGGATGCATCTTATAATTATGATTAATTTACAGGTAAATATTTATTTTTGATACATACTAGCAGTGAAATACAGCATGTTATTGATGGTCCAACTACTGGTGAAAGTGGATACCATCCATATGGACCTTACAAAGTTCTTTCTGGAACATATTTTAAATACAAGTGTTGAGGGATTAAAGAGACTTTTGTATTCTTACCAGAATAACAACATTGTGGCATGTTAATAGATTAATCTTATAGAGATCTACTGTACATGAAAATTGAACTAAGACTGAATAGTGAGGTGGCATATTTTTGTCAAAGAAGTTTTCAACATTTAAATATTAAGATTCTTCCTATCAAACATATTATTGATGAGTAAGCTAGCAAAGAGAATGAATTTGTCAATGTTTCGCAGCCTGTACACTCACATTTGTTAACATTTCAAAATCAAGCTGCCCATCCAAGCAATTTTTAACTTCATCGGTTTTCAGTGTACTGGATGAGAAGTTTAACTGGATCACATGAAAAGTGTATATGACTTGCAACCAAGAATCCTTTGAAGATACAGCTCATGAAATTTATATGTCTGGAAATTTAGCTCAAGGAACAACAATGAACAGCGTGGTCATGCCCTGGTGAAAGGATGTAATAAGACAAAAATGTCACCTACCCATCTTACTTCTATGATTTTACTTGACCATGAACAGTTTCAATTCAAGCACTGTTTGCACTCTCAAGGTTTCTCTAAAGAAACCAGTGCTCTGGGCAATGTTCCCTTCTCAAAGAGGCAGTGCCTATCAAAGATAAGTTGGAGAAATACACAAAGTTGCTGGGTAATAGTTTTTTTTTAACCATTTCAGGTAGTTATTGGCATGGCAAGGAAGAAAATGATTCCCGAATTCTGTTAGAATATCCTGACTCATTAGAGTTGGAGATCCAGGTCAATAAGCAGATCATGTCTTCAGCAGGTCCATGGGAGGGCAGGAAGCTTCAAGACTAACCTGCAGAGAACCAGCAAAGGAAATGGGAGCAGGTGTGGCAAGGGTTGGGAATGTCGAGAATGTGCCAACACAACCTTGTTGTAGGGACACATGGGGTTTAATTAACTCACTTGACTGGTCAATGTGAATGAATTCTATCACACACTTTGACCTTGATTAGTAAAGGGATCAGGGGTTATGGGAAGGAGGCAAGAGAATGGGTTTGAGAATCCTATCACCCATGATTGAATGGTGGAGCAGACTTGATGGGCTGAATGTCCTAATTCTGTTCCTATATCTTATGATATTATGGTTTCATGGTCACACCCATCACACCACAGAGCACTCACATTGCACTATGTAATATTCCTCTATCAGTCAACCCTCTATCAATCTGCCCTCATTCTCTCCACCAAGCCCCCAACTGCCTCCCAGCCCTCACTCTCCTTCCTGGCCTCACTCCCTGGCATCAGCCCTGTGCCATCACTCTCTTCCCACCCGTCAATTACCAGCCACCACTCACAAACCTCAGGCTCTGGACTCCAGCCTTCAACCCCTGGCCCGACTCCCAGCCCTTAAACCCATCCTCTGGCCCTCACGTTTAACCACCAGGCCCCAAGCCTTGGCTTTCAGCCTACACTCTCTTCCCTGCTCTCTGCTGAAACCCATTTCAAGTTGTGCTTTGTCTCTGCACAGGTAGTATGGCTTTTGTGTATAATGCTATTGAGACCTTCTGTGATAAGGAATTAGTAAATAATTATGCCCAGGTCCCTGTTGTTGTGGGTTTCCTGAACTAGAATTTTTCAAACAACGTATGCAATTTCATTTTCTGGATTGAGAAATATATGACTCCAAGAAGAAGGTCTGAAATTCTTGCTTGCCACTGGCAAGGAGATGTTTCACAGAACTACATGACTGGTCTTTCCATGGGTGACTCGGCAATACAATGAGTGCAACAATTTCCAATACGATGACCACAAGTTTCAGGTTAAGCAGGATGCCAGAATCAATAGTGTTTGACAACAAATTGCCATTCACTGGCCATCATTTCAAAACATGTAAATAAATTATATCATAATCACCCAATTATACACACTTCAATCATCTACCAGGTTGTATGGCTTCATCTATCCATACAGTAATAATTATGTTGAGATAGGGCGGTGGCACAGTGGTTAGCACTGCTGCCTCACAGCGCCAGAGACCCGTGTTCAATTCCTGCCTCAGGCGATTGTTTGTGTGGAGTTTGCACATTCTCCCAGGTGCTCCGGTTTCCTCCCACAGACACAAAAATGTGCAGGTTAGGTGAATTGGCCATGCAAAATTGCCCGTAGTGTTAGGTGTAGGGGAATGGGTTTGGGTGGGTAGCGCTCCAGCGGGTTGGTGTGGACTTGTTGGGCTGAAGGGCCTGTTTCCACACTGTAAGTAATCTAAACAACGCACAATTTTCACATTACATTGCAGTAATTTTATGTAATACAATTGGGAGAGGGACTACAATCTGCAACATAACTTGTGAACAAAGAACAAAGACAATTTACAGCCCAGGAACGGGCCCTTCAGCCCTCCAAGCTCCAAGCCTGCGCCGATCCAAATTACTGTCTAAACCTGTCGGTCAATTCCTAAGTATTTGTATCCCTCTCTTTCCCACCTACAGATGCATCTGTCCAGATGCATCTTAAGTGAATCTACTGTGCTTGCCCCTACCACCCTGCTGGCAATGCGTTCCGAACATCCACCACCCTACGTGTGAAGTATTTGCCATGTATATCCCCCTTAAATTTTCCATCTGTCACCTTGAAAGCATGACCTCTCATTATTGAATCCTTCAGCCTGGGAAAAAGCTTGTCTCTATCCACCCTGTCTATTCCCTTCATGATTTTGTAAACCTCAATCAGGTCCCCCCTCAATCTCCTTTTTTCTAATGAAAATAAACCTAACTTACTCAACCTCTCTTCATAACTAGCATCATCCCTACCAGGCAACATCTTCATGAACCTTCTCCGCACTCTTTCCAAAGCGTCCACATCCTTTTGGTAATGTGGCGGTCAGAACTGTACACAGTATTCTAAATGTGGTCGAACCAATGTCTTGTACAATTTTAACATGACTTGCCAGCTCTTATACTCAATACCCCATCCAATGAAGACAAGCATACTATATGCCTTCTTGACCACTCTATCCACCTGTGCAGCAACTTTCAGGGTACAATGGACCTGCACTCCCAGATCTCTCTGTCCATCAACTTTTCCCAAGGCTCTTCCTTTCATTGTATAATTCACTGTAAAATTAATCTTGCCTAAATGCATCACCTTACATTTGTCTGGATTGAAAGCCATCTGCCATTTTTCCGCCCAACTCTCCAGTCTATCTATATCCCCCAGTATTCTCTGACAGTCCCTTACGCTTTCTGCTACACCACCAATCTTCGTGTCATCTGCAAACTTGCTGATCATGCAACAGTGCCCTCTTCCAGATCATTTATGTATATTACAAACAACAGTGGCCCCAATACTGACCCCTGTGGAACACCACTGGTCACCTTTCTCCATTTTGACAAACTTCCTTCAACTACTACTCTCTGTCTCCTGTCACTCAACCAGTTCTTTATCCACCTAGCTAGAACACCCTTCACACCATGTGATTTCACTTTCTCCATTAGTCTACCATGAGGAACCTTATCAAATGCCTTACTAAAGTCCATGTATATGACATCAACAGCTCTTTCTTCATCTATCAACCTGGTCACTTCCTCAATGAACTCTATAAAGTTGGTAAGGCACGTTCTCGCCCTCACAAAACCATGTTGTTTATCACTGATAAGCCCATTCTTTTCTAAATATAAATAGATCCTATGTTTCAGTACCCTCTCCAGCAATTTTCCCACCACTGACGTCAGGCTCACTGGTCTGTAGTTACCCAGAATATCCCTACTACCCTTCTTGTACAGGGGGACAACATGAGCAACCCTCCAGTCCTCCGGCACCTCACCTGTGTTTAAGGATGCCACAATGATATCTGTCAGGGCCCCAGCTATTTCCTCTCTCGCCTCCCTCAGCAACCTGGGATAGATCCCATTTGGTCCTGGGGATTTGTCACGTTAATAACCTCTCGCATACCCAACACATCTTCCCTACTTATGTCAACGTGATCCAGACTAATCAAACTGCTATCTCTCATCTCAAGATTCATCATGTTCCTCTCCTTGGTGAACACTGATGCAAAGTAATCATTCAGAATCTCACCCATTCACGCAGATTTGATACACAGCCTTTCTTCCTTATCCTTTAGTGGACCAACCCTTTCTCTAGTTACCCACTTGCTTCTTATATAAGAATAAAATGCTTTGGGATTCTCCATAATTCTGCTAGCTAAAGCTATTTCATGACCTCTTTTAGGCCGCTTGATTCCTTGTTTAAGACTTACTCTTCCGATAATCCTCCAAAGCCTGTTCTGTTTTTAGCTGCCTAGACCTTATGTACGCTTCCCTTTTCATCTTGGCTAGTCGTACAATTTCTCCTGTCATCCACGGTTCATGAATTTTGCCCTTCCTATCCTTTGCCTTCAACTGGACATGCCTATCCTGCACTATCTTTAACCTATCTTTGAAAGCCTCTCACATCTCAAATGTGGACTTCCCTTCAAACAGCTGTGTCTAATCCACATTTCTGAGCTCCTGCCTAATTTTGATATAATTGGCCTTGACCCAGTTTAGTACTCTTCCCTTAGGACCACTCTCTTCTTTATCTACGAGTGTTCTAAAACTTACAGAATTATGGTCACAGTTCCCAAAGAAATCCCCCACCACAACCTCTACCACCTGTCCTGGCTCGTTCCCCAGTACCAGGTCCAATTTGGCCCCTTCCCTCGTCGGGCTATTCACATACTGCTCTAGAAAACTCTCCTGGACGCTTCTTACAAATTCTAACCCATCCAGATCTCTGACACTAAGTGTATCCCAGTCAATGTTGGGAAAATTAAAATCTCCCATTACCACAACCCTATTGCCTCTACATCTTTCCATAATCTGTTTACCTATTTGTTCTTCTACCTCACGCTCACTGTTGGGAGGCCTGTAATACAGCCCCAACAATGCAACTGCACCCTTCTTATTTCTCAGCTCCATCCATAATGCCTCACTACCCAAGACGTCCATAGTGTCTTCCTTTAGCACAGCCGTGATATCATCCCTCATGAGCAATGCAACTCCACCCCACCCCATTTTACTTCCTTACCTGTCCTGTCTGAAGCATCCATATCCTGGAATATTTAGTTGCCAATCATCATTTAGATTACTTACAGTGTGGAAACAGGCCCTTCGGCCCAACAAGTCCACACCGACCCGCCGAAGCGCAACCCACCCATACCCTTACATTTACCCCTTACCTAACACTACGGGCAATTTAGCATGGCCAATTCACCTGACCCTCACATCTTTGGACTGTGGGAGGAAACCGGAGCACCCGGAGGAAACCCACGCAGACACAGGGAGAACGTGCAAACTCCACACAGTCAGTCGCCTGAGTCGGGAATTGAACCCGGGTCTCAGGCGCTGTGAGGCAGCAGTGCTAACCACTGTGCCCTTCCTTCAACCAAGTCTCTGTGATTGCAATAACGTCGTACTTCCAGGCACCAATCCAAGCCCTAAGTTCATCTGCCTTACACACTATACTCCTTGTGCTGAGAAGTGCAAAAAATTTTGCCAAGCAAGTAATTGTCTAACTATTTTGAGACACAGGATATCCTTCTTAAAATACAGAGGAGAATGAAAGAGATAAGGACATGTGAACAATTGCACACTGAGCAGAGTGTGTGAGATAGAAATACAAATACTTGAATATCAGCAAAGTTTCTTAAACGTACAACCAACCCAGCTCACTATATTGTGAAGGAACGTTAGCCAGCTCAGAACAATGTATGATTTATAAATCATGTATGAACAGACTGTGGAAGAACACGGCAATGATAATGATTGACTGTCAACAACCAACAGCAAACCAGCAAAGTTGTTAAAAAAGTGCAGCAAAGAACAATAAGAATTCTCCAGGTGGGCACATAATTACCAGAACCGAATGAGTTGTTAGAATTCCAAAACCTTCCAGAGTAGTTTGAAATGTTAAGTAAATAAACTCTCTTTTACTTGTTTGCTTAATTATTGAATTGATTACATGTCTCCCATCCATTTGGGTTATTTTTATCTTTAGAAACTGAGGGATGTTATGTTTTGACTTATGGGCAGTATGCCAAAAAGCCTTGAGGAGATATGCCCACAATATCATCACTGCATCATCGTTTGTGGCCTAAGGGTATAAAGATTGCAGACACCATTAGCTTGGATCACTAGAAGCATGAAACACTAATTGAAGCATGCTGCTTTATATAGCATCAAAGTAACTTTAGCCCACATATTGATGTTGCCTGTGGATGTAATAGTTTTATCTATTGAGTACACCCACTCAAACTCAAACATGGTCAGTTGAGAATCAATGCTCCTCAAGAAGATAAACCAATAACTACTCACACCGCATCCAGCAAGTCCATGACCCTGCCTGCTGCCTGCTACTTATTTGAATCTGAAGATATATATTACTTGCTTGTGTAAAAATGGACTTCATTCTAGCAAGACTGTAATTTTACTGCACATACATGACTTGTAGACGCATTCAAATGGTCTTCCTGACACTTGCTTTCAGGAAGGTCAACTTGCCGTCAAACTTCTGAGTATGTAATATCACAGTTTCTGATTTATGGTCTTTTCCGC
The DNA here is from genome assembly GCF_020745735.1 of Hemiscyllium ocellatum. NCBI lineage: Eukaryota > Metazoa > Chordata > Chondrichthyes > Orectolobiformes > Hemiscylliidae > Hemiscyllium > Hemiscyllium ocellatum. The sequence goes on along the minus strand of NC_083411.1, from coordinate 96,626,065 downwards.
CTTGCATCCCATTCTTGACAGCAGTACAAGATTCACACATTGGAATTTAAACAACCCAAAGAAGGCCTCAACTTGAGGACATGAACTACATCAGGATCTGAGGAGATGTGACACGAAGATAGATGGAGGGACAGGTAGCGTTGAGGAAGTAGGAAGACTGCTCAAGGACTTGGACAGGCAAAGTGAGTGGGCAAACAAGTGGCAGATGGAGTACAATGTGAGAAAGTGTGAGGTTATGTACTTTGGTAGGAAGAATAGAAAACATGGACTAATTTCTAAATGGGGAAAGGCTTCAGAAATCTGAAGCACAAAGGGACTGAGAGTCCTAGTTTAGGATTCTCTTAAGGTTAACATGCAGGTTCAGTTGACAGAAAGACAAACGCAATGTTAGCATTCATTTCATGAGGGCTAGAATACAAGAGAAGGGATGTAATGTTGAGACTGTATAAGGCTCAAGTCAGAATGCATTTGGAATATTGGGAGCAGTTTTTAAGGAAGGACCTGCTGCCATTGAAGGGGTTCCAAAGGAGGTTTACAAGAATGATCCAAGGATGAATGACTTGCCAGATGAGGAGCGATTAAATGCTCTGGATCAGTATTCATTGGAGTATAAAAGGATGAGGGGATCTGACAGAAATTTACAGAATACCGAGAGCCTGGACAGAGTGGGCATGGAGAGGATATTAGCACTAATAGGAGAGACTAGGGCCCGAGAGCACAGCCTCAGAGTGAATGGGATGACCCTTTAGAACTGCGATGAGAAGATGTTTTTCAGCTGGGGGTGGTGAATCTGTGGATCTCATTGCCACAGAGGGCTGTAGAGTGCACCTAAGACAGAGATAGAGTGTCTTGATTGATTGGGAAGGGGTATGGGGAAAAGACAAGAGAATAGGGTTGAGAAATAGATCAGCCATGATGAATGGCAGAACAGACTCAATGGGCCAAATGGCCTGTTTCCACTCCTATATCTTTTTGTCTTATGGTGAATGGTGTTGAACATTGTGCAATAATTGATGAACATCCAAATTTCTGACCTTATGAGGGAGTGAATGCCATCGATGAAGCAGCTGAAAGTAATTGGTCCTAAGATGCCAGACTGAGAACCTCCTGCAGAGATGTGCTGGAGCTGAGATACTTTACGCCCAACAACCACACCTGTGTTCCTAGGGTCCAGGTATGATTCCAAACAGTGGAGAGATTTTCCCCAATTCCCATTGACTCTAGTTTTGCTAGGACTTCTTGATACCACACCAGGTTTTATGCAGTCTTGCTACGCTGATCAATAACTCTCATCTGCCCCTCTGGGGTTCATTGTGAATTACACCAAGGCATGGTGACCCTGGGGTTTCACAGTGCCTTATCTGTGAGACAGTTTGCCTTGGTCAATCAAATTTGATATATCAACTGTTCAGCACCCTTTTCTACTGTAGATTAAGTGGTTATGCCTTTTTTTGCAATGTGACATTTTCGCATTTGTTTTGATGAGTCTAAGATGAAAAGCTCCAGCCACATGTCTTTCTTTCCAACAATTGTTAGAAAATATTAGTTTTAGCTCCCATTGTGCCTAATACTTTATGTATGAATTTATAAACCATTGATGATGTGTAGAAATTCAGATTTGTATGAGGTGGATTTCTCATCAAGTGGAAAGCTATGATAATGAGTAGTAAATTATTTCAACAGCATTTTTGCTCAATCCTGACAAAAACAGGTGGAAAATCAGGCAAATAAAAATGGACGTAAGTCACTTATGCCTAAAATTACAGCACCAAAAATCATATATTGCTACTGTTAGGTAGAAAGGTTTCAAAAATTGCCACTCATAGTTAACGAGTCCAAATAATGTCCCATATGGATTGTATTCAGTTCAAAAGTGTATAGAATACTTGCAAGGCAAACTAACTGAAATATGTTTGTTCAATTTAAGTCACTTGAAATTGCCCTGACGCTGTCTGCCATGGATTTGTAATATTGTAGCTCTTTCTTTTTCTGCTGGCACTGCAGAATTGTGTTTGGTTAGCAGAGGCAAATGCATACAGATTAGGCCTCAGCAATTAAGCAGCTGTACCAACTTAAGGATGCTCCTCTTGATATCTGTGAGTGGAACAGCTTCAAGGGAATGAGAGATGAGGAAAAACTGAGATATCCCATGGTTCAAAACTGGACAAAAGAGCTGACCTGAAGAGGTGATGTGTTACCCCTTTGTTATAAAGTCAGTGTTTGACCAAGTACGACACAAAGGAGACCTTAAAAAACTGAAGGTAATGGGAATTAGGAAAGTTTCACCTATCTGGTTTCAAATCTACCCAAAGGAAAATGGTTGCCTTTGTTGCAGATTAATCATCTCGATGTCATGGTATTACCATAGTTCATAAGTGTAGTGTTTGAGGCACAACCATCTTCAGCTTCTTCATCAATTACCTTCTTTCTATTATAAGATCAGAACTGGGCATGTTTATCATTGACTACATACTGTTCAGTATCATGTGTGACCTGCCCATATTCAACAAGATCTGGACAACATTCAGGCCTGTGCTAGTAAGTGGCAAATAATATTTATGCCACACAAGTGTCAGCCAATGGCCATCTCCAGCAAGGGAAGCCATTAATAAGTAGGGAACATGGTGCAATAGATTCTGCTTGAATGGATGCATGCAACTCCAACAACACTCAAAATATTTAACACCACACAGAACATCCAGAACTAATGGCACTGTTGGAATTATTAGTAAGTATTGTCCAACAGCAGAAATCTATATAATGTTGGACATGGTGCTCTGAGGTTTGCAAGCATGGACTGGTTGAGCACAATTGGTATACTACCCATTGAACGCAAAGAGTTGATTATATCATCTGGGCAAGTTGTCAAGTTGTATGGCTTGCAGACCTGGCATCACACTGACAGTGAAACACATATTCCACATTTTCCAAGATTTGGAACACATTGTTGCTATTTGGAATACATTTGTGAACTATTTAGATAAGCAAATAGGAATTCTCTGAAGTCACAAACTGTAATTCAGAGCTGGGGAATTTTTCAAAGGGTTCCAAATGCTGAGTAATTGTTCATTGGAAGTATTAGTTTTCTGGACAATTCCCATTGGTTTGGCTGCGTCAGGATTTCTGTATGGTGCCATATAACTTCTGTCTCTGCTGTTGTACATCTATCTTCCTATTTGAAAATCTGGGCCATTGCTCCAGGAAATAGACTTAAATGAATTTCAAGAATCAATCTTCCAGACTACTTTTGTAAACTGGATTTGTCCAGTCTACATGAAGACTAAAGTACCTCAATTATTGCATTTTCTTTGTTACAGGCTTCTCTTATTGTATGATTCTTCCTCATTTAATAGGATAGTTACTGTTACTACTATCATTGCTTTCTGACCTTCTCATTTTCATCTGGGCTGATTCTACTTCCTGCTCACCTGAGCCAATATTCTTACTCACTACTGGCTTTATGTCATGCTTTACCTGAGCTCCTACTCCCACTCCCCAACTCCCACTTCCACTTGGTCTGTTGTTTTGAAATATCAAACAGTCTGAAATATTTTTTTAAAAAACCAAAGCAAAGTACAGCACAGTAACAGGCCATTTGGCCCACTAAGACTGTGCTGACACGTGATGCCTTTCTAAACTAAAATCCTTTTTCCTCTACGATGTCTGCATCCTTCTATTCCTAGCCTATTCATATATCTACCAAGTTGCTTCTTAAATGTTACTATTGCATCCACCACCACTATCTTCTCTGGCATCACATTCAAGGCACTCTTGTGTAAAAGTCCTGCTGCTCACATCTTCTTTAAACTTACCCATTATTAAACTAAAGCTATATTGCCTATTAATGGCATTTTTTTCGCCCTGGGAAAACACTCTGACTATCCATTCTATCTGTGCAGCTCATAATTTTATAAACTTTGATCAGGCTACCCCCTCATCATCAATCAATATTCAAGTGAAAACAAACCAAGCTTGTCCAATCACACCTCATGGATAATTTTCTCCAAACCAGGCAACATCCTAGTAAGCCATTTCTGTACACTCTCCAAAACCTCCACATGCTTCTGATAGTTGGCAACTTGAACAGTACACAATATTCCAAACGTGGCCAAGCTAAAAATTTATACAGCTGCAACTTGACTTTCCAATTTTTTATACTCCATGCCCTGATCAATGAAGGCAAGCAAGCCATAGGTCTTCTTGACCATCATATTCACTTGTGTTGCCACTTTCAGGGAACTGTAGACCCGTATGCCTAGATGTTTCTGTATGCTGATGCTACTAGGGATTCTGCCATAAACTTCCCTCCTGCATTGAATCTCCCAAATTCCATCACCTTGCTTGTGTCCAGATTAAACTCACATTGTCATTTGTCCACCCAAGTGTCTTGCCTATCTATATCTTGCCTATCTATCTATCTATATCTTGCCTATCTATCTATCTATCTATCCTGTGCAATCCTCCTCATTATCTGCGGCTCCCCCAATCTTTGTGTCATCTACAAACTTACTAATCAGACTATCTACATTCACTTCAAAATTATTTACGCCTATTACACATAGCAGGGGTCCCAGCATCAATCCCTAAGGAACACCACTGGTCTAATTTGAAAAACATCATTCCATCACTACTCTCTGTCTTCTATTACTAAGGCAGTTCTGTAATCATCTTACCATTCACCTCGGATCTCATATGACTTCACATTCTGTATCAGTCTGCCATGAGGGACCTTGTAAAAAGCCTTGCTAAAGTCTGTGTAAGCAACATTTACCACCCTGGCCCTCATCAATCATCTTTGTCATTTACTCAAAAAACTGAAACAAGTTTGTGAGACGCACAAAGCTGTGCTGCCGATCACTAACAAGTCCATAGTTTCCAAACATGAGTAAATCCTATCCCATCCCTGAGAATCTTCTTCAGTAATTTCTCGACCATTGATGTCAGAATCACCGTCCTGTAATTTCCTGGATTATCCCTGTTGCCCTACTGAAACAAAAAATATTGGCTATTCTCCAGTCTTTTGGGATCTATTTGTGACGAAAGAGGATGCATAGATTTTGTACAAAGCTTCAGCAATTTTCTCACCTGCTTCTCTCAGCACTCCAGGATAGATCCCACCAGGTCCTGAGGACTTGTTAACCTTAATGCTTTTCAAACCACTCAACACCTCCTCCTTTTCATATTGACATGCCCTAGAATATCAACCTACCCCTCCCAAGACTCACCATGCCCTTTTGCTTTGTGAACACCGATACAAAGTATTTGTTAAGTACCTCACCTCCTCCTGCTCCATGCATACATTTCCTCCATTATCTTTGAGTGTACCTACCCCTTCCCCAGCTAACTTCTTGCCCCTTATATATGTATAGAATACTTTTGGCTTTTCCTTAATCCTGTCTGCCATAGCCCCTTAATCCTGTTTCGCAGCCCCTTTTATCCCTCAGAATTTTTTGTTTGAGTTTTTTTCTGCTTTCTTTGTATTATTCAAGAGCCGTGTCTGTCTTTAGTTTCCTATATATGGTTACTTTCTCTTTTTGACTAAGCTCTTGATTTCTTTTGTCATCCATCCTTATCCTTCATGTTCACAGGAACATGTTGGTCCTGAACTCTAATAAACTGGCCTTTAAAAGATTCCCACATGTCAAACAGCTACCCCTCAGTCTTCTCCTAGTTTAGTATCTTCATCCGAGGACCATTCTTGTCCTTATCTGAAAATAACTTAAAACTTACAGAACTATTGGTTATTGTGGCCAAAGTTCTCCCCCACTGAAACTTCAGTGACACACCTCACAAATTCTACCCCCCCACCTCTCCAAGCCCCTGGCACTAAGCGAGTCCCAGTCAGTATATGGGAAGCTAAAATTACTCACCAGAACAACCCTGTTGCTTTTACATTTTTCCATAATCTATCCACATATCTGTTTCTCCCTACCCTCCTGTAGTACAACCCCATTAAAGTGATTGTACCCTTCCGATGCCTGAGTTGTACCTTCACAGTCTCTCTGGATGAGCCCTCCAGGGTGTCCAACCTCAGTACAGTTGTGGTAGTCTTTCTTATCCAGTATCACAACTCCCTGAAGTCTTTTGCACCCCTCAGTACCTTACCTGAAATATCTGAACTCTCAAACATTAAGTTGCCAGTGTTGTTCCTCTCTCAACCAAGTCTCTGTGATAGCTGTAAAGTCATAGTTAAGTGTATTAATTCAAGCTCATCCACCTTACCAGTCAAACCCCTTGCAGTGTACAAATACACCACCGATTGCCAGTCCTATCTTGTTCAGTAACATTTCCTGACTGTTCTTCCTTTTAGTCATACTGACATTAGCCTCTGACTCCTCCGCAGTCATTTTACTTGCTGACCTAATATATATTCCAGCTTGGCCCGCCAGAAACCAGATTTCTAATTACTATTGAATCATACATATTTTTCTCAATTTTTTTTTTAGATTAGATTACTTACAGTGTGGAAACAGGCCCTTCGGCCCAACAAGTCCACACCGACCCGCCGAAGCGCAACCCACCCATACCCCTACATATACCCCTTACCTAACACTACGGGCAATTTAGCATGGCCAATTCACCTGACCCGCACATCTTTGGACTGTGGGAGGAAACCGGAGCACCCGGAGGAAACCCACGCAGACACGGGGAGAACGTGCAAACTCCACACAGTCAGTCACCTGAGGCGGGAATTGAACCCAGGTCCCTGGCGCTGTGAGGCAGCAGTGCTAACCACTGTGCCACCGTGCCGCCCTTGTATCATTAGTTCATCTGTCTTGTTCCGAATTCCTCATATTCAGATAAAATACCTTTAATTTCAAGTTCTAACTAATTTTCCTTTTTAACATTTATTGATTGTGCAGTACAGTTAATCATTTCAAACATTCTTGTCCAATTGTTTACATTTAACCAAAATGCTGCACTACCCTCTATCTTTGGTCTTTCTCTTTGGATTTGTATCTTTCTGCTCAGTTGAATCCCTCTGCCCCAGATTCCTGCTGGCCTCCAATCACTCACCCTCATCACGTTTTATTTTGAAGGTCTACTCGTGACTTAATGATATAATTCATCAGTACACTGGCCCCATCCTCATCTAAATGTAGTCTACCCCATGGGTATTGGCTCGCTATTGCCCCCACAAATGTTTTAGTGCTTCGTGGCTCAAAACCCCGATATGCGTCTGTGCACATTTCACTGCAAGCTACCATTATGTTTTCATTCCTTGTCAATCAATCCTTCTACAGTCCTTGCAGCATTCACCACCAAGTCTGTGATGGTTTCTTGGGGACAAGGCTACCCTTTGAGATGGAGGCTCCTCACCCCTCTATAAGTGCTACGAATAGAGCCACGAAGATGTTGCAATGATAAATCTATCTGTTTCCAAAAACCCTTATTGAGCAGTCTATAAATCTCTGAAAATGTGTTTTCACTTCCTGGATTAATTGGTTCATTTCTATGATACTCACATGCTAGAGTTTCTTACATAATTGTGTCATGCTGCTGACCCACCAAGTGAGAGATAATGAAAGAAGCAGAGAAAGAGGAAGCTATAATCTCTTTAGATAAAAGAGGATGAAGAGGAATTTGAGACGATGAACTAGTGGAGGTGCAAGAGGAACCTTCTACCGCATTGTGTACTCCACGTAACCATGGAGATGCCAAGCCTGGGGTATTACAGTCACGTTTCTCTCAGAAGTGATCATTGTGAGGGATCATCTGATCGCATAAAGTGTTTAGCTGATGAATTCTTAAATTTGAGGGGCTATGTGACTATGAACAAGCATGCACTGGCACAGGAATTACAACCATGTGTTCAATCTATACAATCTTTTGGCCGCTGCAGATGAGCTACTGCCTGGATTGTTCACTACCCTGGTGAGATGTTCTATTTTTTTCCTCAGCCTGTTACTACAGTTTAGTAAAGTTACTCATGTCTTTGCTTTTGTTGCTTTGGAGATTGTGGTCGATGTTCCTATCTTGGAGATTTCTCTGTTAGGACAAGAACATCTATCAATACCAGATCCCACAAACAGATGCTTCCTGTCAGAAACTGTTTCAGCCTTGATTTGCTGGGCCTATTGCTTCAGGAAGGCTGTTGCTGAGACACAACTGGAATCCCCTCCAGCCACTTCAAGATCATCTGCCTGACAGACGTGCCCATTAGCTGCAAATCATGTTACGTATTCCATGGGCATCAGTGCATGGGTGCTGAGCTAACTGGTCCAGACCACATAAAGTGTTATAAATTCTATGCAGGTTAGTGTGCTGTCACAAATGACTTTCATGGTATTTGTTATTCTTGCATGGGAAGTACTCATGTGGTCCAAGCCCTGAGGTATGTTCAAGATGATCTACTATATGGAATCCCCCAATCACCATCCATGAGCCCTCATTGCCTCAGGGGATGCCGACAGCGTGGGCACATCTGCCACTGCTCCTCCAAGAACCACATCACAATACTGAGAGAGGCCCCTCAAGGTGGAGGGTCTTGTCAATTGAATCACTTTGCTGGCAGCTCCATTGGCTGCACATTACAAGCCAAATATGCAGGCAAGAGATAAAAGAAAATGTTACAGGATTGAAAGATTGCCTGGTTTTATAAGAAGGCTCTGAGCCAAAATGCACCTCAAAGCAATGGATCCTTCAAAGTTTTAACAACTGATTTAGTGCTGTTTATGTAAGACCATCTTGCAGAATATCCAACAGCCATGGCACAGCAAGGGGACATTGCTAAATATATTTTCCATTAAACTGAAGGAGCCTTGTGAGCATTTAAAAAAAACACACATAGGTTAATCAGGCACAGTACTGGTAGTGGAGGCTTTTTATACTGACCATCATGCACTTGAAAGCACTGATGATGACACCTTGCAGCATTTTATTGATGATTGAGAGTGGACTGACAGAACAGAAATTGACTGGGTTGGATTTGTCCTGCTTTTTACAGGACACACCTGGGCAGTTTTCAGCATCATTTGGGTAGATGCCCATGCTATAGCTATAAGACCATAAGACATAAGACCATAAGACCTAGGAGTGAAAGTAAGGCCATTCGGCCCATCGAGTCCACTCCGTCATTCAATCATGGCTGATGGGCATTTCAACTCCACTTACCCGCGTTCTTCCTGTAGCCCTTAATTCCTTGTGACATCAAGAATTTATCAATCTCTGCCTTGAAGACATTTAGCGTCCCGGCCTCCACTGCACTCTGCGGCAATGAATTCCATAAGCCCACCACTCTCTGGCTGAAGAAATGTCTCCGCATTTCTGTTCTGAATTTACCTCCTCTAATTCTAAGGCTGTGTCCATGGGTCCTAGTCTCCTCACCTAACGGAAACAATTTCCTAGCGTCCACCCTTTCCAAGCCATGTATTATCTTGTAAGTTTCTATTAGATCTCCCCTTAATCTTCTAAACTCCAATGAATACAATCCCAGGATCCTCAGCCGTTCCTCGTATGTTAGACCTACCATTCTAGGGATCACTTGTGTGAATCTCTGCTGGACACGCTCCAGTGCCAGTATATCCTTCCTGAGGTGTGGGGACTAAAACTGGGCACAGTACTCCAAATTGGGCCTAACCAGAGCTTTATAAAGTCTCAGTAGGACAACGGAGCTTTTATATTCCAACCCTCTTGAGATAAATGACAACATTGCATTTGCTTTCTTAATCACGGACTCAACCTGCATGTCTACCTTTAGAGAATCCTCGACTAGAACTCCCAGATCCCCTTGTACTTTGGCTTTATGAATTTTCTCACCATTTAGAAAGTAGTCCATGCTTGTATTCTTTTTTTTCCAAAGTGCAAGACCTCGCATTTGCTCACGTTGAATTCCATCAGCCCTTTCCTGGACCACTCTCCCAAACTGTCGAGATCCTTCTGCAGCCTCCCCACTTCCTCAGTACTACCTGCCTGTCCACCTAACTTCGTATAATTGGCAAACTTCACTAAAATGCCCCCAGTCCCTTCATCCATATCATTAATATATAATGAGAACAGCTGAGGCCCCAACACTGAACCCTGCGGGACACCGCTTGTCACCGGCTACCATTCCGAAAAAGAACCTTTTATCCCAACTCTCTGCCTTCTGTCGGACAGCCAATCCTTAATCCATCCCAGCAGCTCACCTCAAACACCATGGGCCCTCACCTTGCTCAGCAGCTTCCTGTATGGCACCTTATCAAATGCCTTTTAGAAGTCTAGATAGACCACATCCACTGGGTTTCCCTGGTCTAAACTACTTGTCACCTCTTCAAAGAATTCCAACAGGTTTGTCAGGCGTGACCTCCCCTTACTAAATCCATGTTGACTTGGTCTAATCCGACCCTGCTCTTCCAAGAATTTAGAAACCTCATCCTTAATGATGGATTCTAGAATTTTTCCAACAACCGAGGTTAGGCTAATTGGCCTATAATTTTCCATCTTTTGTCTTGATCCTTTCTTGAACAAGGGGGTTACAACAGCGATTTTCCAATCATCTGTACTGTAGCTGTACTGGAACAGTTTGTCTAGGGGGCAGCTAGTTTTAGAGTAAAGGTCTTCAGTGCTGTTCTAGTTTGTTGTCAGTGCCCACAGACTTTTCAGCATCCAGTGTCTCCAACGATTTCTTGATATCAAGTGAAGTGAATCAAATTGGCTGAAGACTAGCCTCAGTAATGCTGAAGATCTCTGGAGGATGCCAACATAGATCATGCACTCAATTGTTGTGAATGTTTCAGCCTTAACTTTTGCACTGGTGTGGTGGGCTTTACTGTCATAGATGAAGGGGATAATTATGCATCCTCCTCCAGTGAGCTGTATGATTGTCCCCTATCATTCGCAACTGGTCGTAGCCTGATTGCAGCCATGAATGGGCATTATACACTTTCATTCAAAGTTGCATCAGCCTCTGGAAAATATAAAGAAAAGATTCAACAGAACTCTGCACACTGACTTATAGATACTACAGATGCTTGTGAGGGTAGGGAAAATGTAAGTCATTGCCCATGGGGACAGAAAGCAGGCCTCATCATTTCTCATGGGACTTATTTTCTTTAAAAAAAAACCTCAGGGAGAGTCACATTTCTGATTAGAACTTTGGCTAGAGCTAAGAAACAAATATTTGTGCAATGCCGTTGCTCAGCTTTGTTTATGGACCACCAGCAGGTGGGAAGGCTGTAGAGGAATAAATCTGCAAGAGAGTTATGGAGTAGTGTAAATATTTTAGTGTAGTTAGAATGAAGCAACCATCCAAATGTGGACTGGATTGTGAAAGTGTAAAGGGCAGGGACAAGCTTTCCTGGTTTATGTTCAGCAGAATTTCCACAGCGGGATATATTCAGTCCAATGAAAAATGAGGCCTCATGTGATTCTTGGAAATGAAATGGGTCAAGTGGATCAAATGTTCATAGGGGAACATTTAGGAAACTGTGATCAATATGTTTTATGATAGCAATGGAAGTGAAGAACAAACAGTCCAGACTGGGGGTGGGGAGAAGAGTTGATTTCAATGGGGTGATAATGGTGTCAGACTGGAGAGTTTTCTGAGAAAATCTGTAATTAAACACGAGGTACCTTTAAGGAAGAGATGGTTTCAGCTTGGTCATCGTTGTTATCCTGCCAAAAGGTCAAAGTGGGGCAAACAAATCCTGAAGTTTTGGGTGAAAAAGGAAATGGAAATTAGGATAAATAAGAAAAGATCTGCTCGTGACCGCTGTCAAGTAAAATTGAGAACCAGACAGCATGCAGAAAGTTCAGAGGGTGGTGAAAAAGCAAATAAGTGAAGCATAGAAGGACCATGTAAAAAGATTTCTAACATAAAGGGGAATCCCAAAGTCTTCTATAGGAAGGTAAAGGGTGCTGAAAGAAGTAAGACTGATGAGGGACCAAGAAGGTGAATTACACATGGAAACAGGGAAGTGTTTGAGCTAACAAATGGAAAAACTTGATTCTCTTTCTAGCAAGCTAATGATATCCAGGCCATGCTGACAGAGGGGAAAATTCAGGCACAGGAATGATTCAAAATTGATTGTGGGTGGTGGGGGCGTGCAGTTTGAATGGACTTTTTGCACTTAAGGTTAACAAAGGAACTGGAACTAAACTAGGTGCGTGCAAGAATACAGGAGGAAGAGAGTGGAAATTGTGGATATACTAAGCATAATTTTTCAGTCTTCCTTAAAGTTGGGGTGGTGCCTGGAGCATTTCAAACACTTGTTCAAAAAAGGTTCTAATGAAAGGCCAACAATTTCAGACCACTGAGTATAACTTAAGGAATGGAAAAACATTTAAAATCAATCATTAATGAAAGAATTATCTACATGGATAAATACGGTTTGGTGATATAGAGGCAGTATAGATTTCCGTGGAAAAATCTTGTTGGAAGAAGTAACATTGAATTGAATTGAATTAAATTTATTGTCACATGTACTGAGGTACAGTGAGAAGCTTTGCCTTGCAAAACATACAGGCAGATCACATAGTTAAATAGCATAGATAAGTAAATAATAGGTAAACAGCAGCAAATAAAAACACAGGTACAGGCGAATGTTAAGGGTTTGTGAGTCCATTCAGCATTCTAATAACAATAAGGCAGAAACTATTGTGAAACCAGCTGGTGTGTATGTGTTCAGCCTTCTGTACCTTCTCCCTGATGGTAGAGGTAGCAGACAAACATTGCCAGAGTGCAATGGATCTTTGAGAATGCTGGCAGCCTTTCCTTAACAGCAGGCCTGGTAGATGGATTCTACACTTGGGAGGTTGGCCTTTGTGATTGTCCAGGCCAAGTTCACCACTCTCTGTAACTGTCTCCGATCTTGAATGGTACAGTTGCCATACCCGGTAGCGATACATCCAGACAGAATGCTCTCGATGGTACATCTGTAAAAGTTGACAAGGGTATTCACCAGGGAGAAAGTGAGGACTGCAGATGCTGGAGATCAGAGCTGAAAATGTGTTACTGGAAAAGCACAGCAGGTCAGGCAGCATCCAAAGAGCAGGAGAATTGACGTTTTGGGCATAAGCCCTTTGTCAGGGTATTTAGCATCATGCCAAATTTCCTCAGCTGCCTGATGAAGAAGCGATGCTGTTGGGCCTTTGTAACCAGTGCGTCCACATGCAGAGTCCAAGAAAGCTTGTTGTGGATGACGACTCCCAGGAACTTGACACTCTCCACTCGTTCCGCCTCTGTGCTGTTGATGTGGAGGGGCATGAGTAACATCCTGTTAAAAGTAAATAATGAATTCCTTGTTTTTGCCAGCATTGAAAGCTAGGTTGCTCTCAGTGCACCATTTTTCCAGGTCTTTCACTTCCCATCTGTAGTCTGTTTCGTCGCTATCTGAGATTTGACCGACTATGGTGGTGTCATCAGCGAACTTGTAAATGGCAAAAGTCTGGTATTACATAGAGGGTTTATAAGTGTAACACTGTTGATGTACATAGATTTCCAAAAAACATATTTGATATGGTGCCACGCAACAGACTTATGAGCAAAATTGGATCTCAGAATATGTGGGACAATGGCCACAGGGAGACAAAATTGATTGAGTGAAGGGAGATTTGTAGTGGAATTCTCCAGGGATCAGCATTGGAACCCTTCAATTCTTGATCTGTATTAATGATTTGATCTCAGTGTACAGGGAACAATTTTGAGGTTTACTGTTGATACAAAACTTGAAAGTATTGTGAACTATGAGGAGGCCAGTGCAAAACTTCAAAAGGACGTTGACAAGTGGAGTGAGAAGAGAAGTGGCAGATGATGCTCAAGCTGAGAACTGTGATGTTACAAAGACACTTTGTAGATATTGGGAGACTTAAGCTTATGGAAAGATTGTGGAAAAATAAATTTACTTCAAGTTTTGTGGAAAAACCCAGAGTAGTTTAAAAGAGGTCATTGAAAGATTCACTGAGGACATTGCCAATTCTTTTTTAAACAAGACTTTCTATAACTGCTTGCTTTGCTGTAAACTCCTGGTGGGTCTGCTTGAACAGTGACTGACTATTGTTTGCTAAAATTTTAAATCAGTTTGAATATCTAGTTCACATCACAAGGAAATCTTATTGTTAAGCTGTTGGACTGTTACGTATTGATTGTTACAAGCACAAATTCCAAATACAGAAGTCTGAGACCACTTCTGTACATATGATCAAAATCATTGTACCCCAGTGACAGTGCCATGCCACTGTCTTCAAGAAAGAAGACAAAGTAAACTTTGTTAAATACTATTTGGAGATGCCAGTGTTGGACTGGAGTGTACAAAGTTAAAAATCACACAACACCAGGTTATAGTCCAACAGGTTTAATTGGAAGCACTAGCTTTCAGAGCACCGCTCCTTCATCACAACTACCTGACGAAGAAGCAGTGCTCCGAAAGCTAGTGCTTCCAATTAAACCTGTTGGACTATAACCTGGTGTTTTGCGATTTTTTAACTTTGCTAAATACCGTTGAATCTCCCTACTCTCCATTGTTGGAAAGATCATCGCTCAAGTCTGAACTTGATGTCTTCTCCTAATGTGTGAAGAAATCTTTCCTGAGAACCAGTACGGTTTCCAACCAAACCATGGTGCTATGGATACGATTATCATTGCTAGGCAACTCCAAGAGAAATCCCAGGAACAACACCAACCACTCTACTTGGCCTTCATCAATCTGACCAAGACGTTTGACTCAGTCAATCAAGAAGTGCTGTGGAAGACCCTGTCAAAAATTTAGTTACATCCTCTGTCTCCTCCACAGCAAGATACCAGTTACAGTCTTTACTGACCATAATATGGCAGAATCCTTTGAGGCCAAGACAGGGGTCAAGTGTCATTGCCCCATCCTTTTCTCCATTTTCATCACCACCATTTTTCTTCTTGGTTAGAACAAGCTTCCCAGTGAAGTGGGCATTGTCTATAGAATGGAGGAAAATCCACTTGAAATCAAAGAAGAAAAGGACATCAACCTTGCTTTTAGTATGTCAGTAAGTGCATGAAATGTCAGCTCTGCTCTCTCAATGAGACTCTTCAAGCCTTGCCTAATGCCTTTGGCATGTCGTGGAGGTGCCGGTGTTGGATGTGGGTGGACAAAGTCAAAAGTCACATGACACCATGTTATTCCCCAAAAGACTTATTTAAAATTGCAAGCTTTTGGAGCCCTGCTCCTTTGTCAGGTCACTTCGTCACTTCAGTTGACGAAGAAACGGCTGTCCAAAAGCTTGTGATTCTAAAATAAATTTGTTGGGCTATAGCGTGGTGTCATGTGACTTTCGGTAATGCCCTTGCAGAAGCATATCAAAGAGTTGGTCTCAGCCTCAGCCTCACGAATCCTTTACTAATCTATTCCAGGTGAAATTCCAGTCCATCCTTCCATTAAGATCAATGGAGAAATCTTCCCAAAAATAGAATGTTTATCTTACCTGGGGAGATACTTCTCATCTCAGGCTGGCAGCAATGTAAAGACTCAACACCACATTTAACGGCAGTCTTGAGCACTGCCGTTAAATGCTACAGGATGACAGCCTTCAATGAACGTATCATCTGTGGTGATATCGAGATCTCTGTCCAAAAGGCAGATAACCTTTAGACTCCTCTATATGGCTCTGAAACTTAGATTACTTTTAGATGCCATTTCGAGGGTCTTGAGAAGTACCATCAACATTGTTTGAGACACAGTCTCTGCCTCAGCTCGGAGGACAGGTGTACAAGTATCAGCATCCTTCAAGCAACAAGTAGCACCAGCATTGAGACCACAATCATCTGAAACCAATTCCGCTGTGTCTTCCACATGCTTATGGATACCTGAGTTCTGACTGTCAATGTAAATCTTTTTCATCCAGTTCAAGGAAGACATTCAAAGAAGAGGAGGACAAAGGAAGCATTTCAAAGACTCCCTGAAGGTTTCCCTTCAGAAGTCCAGAATAGATATCAACACCTGGAGATGTTCATTCAAAAGAAACTGATTTAGAATAAACCCTAGTATGAAGAGACACAACTCTTTGGGAACAGCCATCAGCAAGAAGAAATTTGGAAAAGGAACTGAAGAAAGGAATGCCAAGATCGCAAGGCCAAGAACCAATTCCTCCTCCCGGAAACACTTGCCAAGTGTGGTTGGAGACACTGCCTTAGATTTGGGCTCATCAACAATGCAAGAACCAATAGAACCTACGGCCAGTAACCTGGTATTTCCCAAGGTTGACAATCATACTCATGAGCAACTAATTGCTGACAATAACCCAAATGAATATCTAAAACCAAGTTTGATAATAATCCTTTGAAAATGGTGTTTGGAATTAAGTGAGCTGCATTTACTCTTATCAGAGTAAAGATTGGATACTGATCCAGGGACTTTATTCCGGATAGGAGTGGAAAAGATTGTAGGAATATGTATCAATGCTTTAAGTTGTTGTCCATTGATCTTGCTCAATTTTATCAATGTAAGCCTTTGTATAGGTATCTAAATAGCAATTTAGCTGACACTGCTGATTGGAAATACAAATTTGATCAATTCATATTTTTAAAAAACTGTCAAGGAAAATGAAATGATTAAATCACCAATTAAAATTGGTCTCTGACTTTATCTTGCCGTGGATCTTCCGTGACTAGATCAGTGAAGGCCTCAGTCCGACCCATCATTGGTTCAAACTGTCTCACTCACTGTGCATCTGTTATAACATCATGAATTTAACTGAAGGCATTGCTTTCATAGATAGACTTCATGGTCTGCTAATTTACATTTTCAATCCAAATAGAGTGCATCTCTTATTAAATCTATGGTTGCATTGTATAAGCTTTCATTTGGTCTGGCGTAAGTCCAGTTTATTTTAATTATATTTCTTTCTGTGTCTTCAAGTTGGAGAGTTGACAGATATAGATAGAGTAGCAAATTTCTTTTAAGTGCCGAGAGGTACTGTTGCTCTTTAATCAGCAGGCACAATACATTTAATTGAACTATTTGAGTATGCACTTGACAACAAAGAAGTAGAAAGTGGGATTAGGTTGTCCAACTTTCTACAGCTGGACAGACTCCATAGGCTGGATTTTATGGACATGCAGTCCCAGCTCCTGAAAGAGCTAAAAGAATGAAGAGGGGAATGCCATGACAACTGGCCCATTCATCGGTGGAAATGACACTAAGTGGACCAGTTGAGAATCTACCACCTATCTCTCAGGATAAACACAGTATCCTCACCCCACCCTTTAGAGGAGGGCTGCCCAATGGCTTAGTCAACAACTCTACACTCCCAGTAACATAGAATCCCAACAGTGTAGATAGAGACCATTTTGCCCATCAAGTCTGCACTGACCCTCTGAACAGTTTCCCACCCAGACCCACCCATCCACATCATCCCCATAACTCCACATTTCCCATGGTAAATTAGCCTGCGCATCTCTGGACACTATCAGTAATTTGGCATGGCCAATCCACCCAACCTGCATATCTGGGAGGAAACCAGAGCACCCAACAGGTAGACATGCAGACACAAGGAGAAGGTGTAAACTCCATACAGACAATCACCCAAGGCTGAAATCAAACCTGGGTCCATAGTGCTATGAGGTGCAGTGCTAACCACTGAGCCCCTGTGCTACCTATGATGTACACTGCTGGGTTATGGGCAGTCCAATCATATTGATTAGCCTCAGTATGTCTGGAATCTCACCAGATCTAGGTTGGCTAGTCTTGGTGAAAGAACTGGCATGGGGCTAAGTTCCAAAGCCAAGGTAGATGATTAATGGAAGAGGAAAAGATTTATGGTGTAAAGAGCCCACAGAGGAGGTTCACCCCAAGCCCTACCTTGCCCACCACTAACCTGTACAATTAAAACTGACAGACTTCCCATTTGGTATTGGACTTCCTTTTGCTGCATGAACAGGTGAATTGTTGAAAGGTTTCCCTGCCCCCGTTTAAGTTGTTGGGGGGAAAAGACAGGTCGGTAGGTGGCAGGCATGAAACCTGTTGGATGTTACATGCCCCTGCCTTCAGACCTGGCAGGAGGGAAGTGGATATTCCTGCCCTGGGGCCAAACAGCCTCCTTCAAGGTTGCGTGTTTCTTTGATCTTGTGAAGGTTTGCAAAACTCTTATTCTAATTCAGTAATAATAACTTTTAATTCCGTTTTCAATCCTGAACAGAAACAGTAACAGTGGTATCTATTGTCTGGAGGTTTCTCTTTCTGTCGTCAATACGTCTATTAATTCATTCTAGTTGTCTCTCCTGCATAACCGACACACCACTGTACCAAAGATGTGATTTATTTCTCAACAAGATTTAAATAATTAAGTGAACATGCTTCCCCAATTTTCAGGAATCTAAAGCCCTTTGATGGTCCTTTCATTGCTGCATATGTCTACAACCATGGAATCATAATTTTCCATGACCATGAAAATACATTTGAATCAAATGAACTAAGATAAACAGCCTGAGGATTTATAGGGATCTCTCAATCTTCTGGCAGAGCAAATTTTAAAAAAAAATAAATTTATGCTGCTTTTTAGAAGGAACCACTAGTCTTCTGCAAAAATTCCCAGTGGAATTTCAATGTAAAGCTTATGAGCTAAATATCAAAAGTAAATTTTAATGTCACAATTATTAACTTTTCGACAACTGCCTTGCTTTTAATATCTCTCCAGATGGGTCAGCAGTTACAGATAAGGATTCAATTTCCAACTATTGCAGAGTAAACTGTTCAAAAGCCTCAGGCATTATATTTCTTGCCTTGGGAACAGTCTGGTCAGCTGACAAAGCCTCTGACTATGTCTCTGATATAGGACATAAGAAACAGATCTTAGAAGTAGGAACAAAAAATTGAAATCGCTGGAAAAGCTCAGCAGGTCTGGCAGCATCTGCGGAGAGAAATCAGAGTTAACATTTTGGATCAAGTGATCCTTCCTCAATCCTTTTGTTTCTGAATTGCAGCATCCGCAGTTCTTTCAGTTTTCTTAGAAGCAGTAGTTATTCCATTCAGTCTATCGAGTCTTCTTTGTCACTCAACAAGATCATGACAGATCCAATTGTGATCTCAATTCCATTTTCCTGTCTGCCCCCCTCCCTTTGGTGCCTCCTTTTTCAGTCAAAAGTCTATCTAAATCAGCCTGGAATAAATTAAATGAATCGGTCTCCACAGCTTTCTGGAAAAGAGAATTCTACATATTAACAACGTTTGGTCAGGATAGAACAAAAATTTCCTCATTTCCATCTTAAAATGGTGCTTCTCGTAATTTTAAACTGCATCCTCTCATTCTAGTGACCCCATAAAAGAAAGCACATTCCTGATACCCAACCTATGAAGTCCCCTCAGGATCTTAACATGTTTCAGTAAGATCACCTCATTCTTCTAAACTTCAGTAGATACAGATCTTGTTAAAATTAGGCCTTCACCTGATGAGCAAATTGAGTTAACTGTTTCTGAACAGCAATGCTAGAGTTCAGTGGCTGTGATCGTTTGGTTCATGTCTCCATTTGTTGATAATCAATAAGGAAAATCACAAAAGATAATATTTCAGCAAGTGGGTTATAGAGATAAATCTAGTCACTATTTTATTGGGTTGTTGCAATCTAGTGTAAATAGCTAATGAGATGAATTTTAATGTCTTAATGTGTATTGGAATTACATTACTTTATGCTGAATTAAAATTGTGTATAGAGATAATTGACTGAAATTTCATTGCTGGAACCATTCACATCACAAATTCAAATGTGCTATACGCTTGTCAAAAAACTAAAAAAATTGCTTTTGATATATCTGCGACACTATATGCTGAATCTTCCCATATTTTGGTGAAGTATCAATTTTGGGGAGTTACATAGAGGCTTTCCCTCCATGAGCCATGGTGACTTTTCTCATGCACTATTTCACTGCTTATCACAATAGTTCTGTATCTGAGCACCACAGCATCCCTTTCACTGAATCACTGGTCACAGACATAAAATTGTTTGCTAGTGCTAGGACCTCTCGGCAGTGGTGCAGGATGTTATAGTCAAACTCCAGCTGTGCATGAGTTCAAAGGTAAAGAGCTAGGATGTGCCCTTCTAAGTCTGCTACCCCAATGCTATTGTACAGAAGATGGCCAAGAAAGGGAAGTTGGCACCTAGGTAACCACAAAGAACCTGGACGACAGTGTGGGAGAGACGGAGCGATGTGGGACTGGAGGAAGGGTAGGTGGGCTGGTAATAGGCGGATGCAGGTAGGGTGTTGTTGTGATTGGTCAGTCAGAAGGGCAAGTGGATAGCTCAGTAGGAAGGTGGACAGGTCAGGGAGGTGAGAAGGAGAGGGAAGGGCTTGGCTTAGGATGAGACTGTGGGAGGAGGGATCTTGAAGCTGATAACGTCAATATTGAGGCCATTGGGCTGTAAGCTCCCCAGCTGAAATATCAGATGTTGCTCCTTCAGTTTATATTTGGCCTCACGCTGATAGTGGAGGAGGCTAAGGATGGACATGTCGCTGGGGGAATGAGAGGGGGAGATGGCAACTGGAATGTGTGCAGAGTGCAGATACTCCATGAACCAGTCCCTGAGTCTGTATTTGGTCTCTCTAATATAGAAGAGACCAAATTGGGAGCAACAAATACAATAGATCAGGAAGACCAAATACATGGTTCATGGAGCCTCTGTGCTCTGCACTCATCAGCCAACACAACCTTCCCCAACATAGCAATAAATACCTTTGACCTTTACTGCACAAAACCTCAGCACTGACTGTGGATCATGCCTGAGCTCAGAATAGATGATGCCTTTCACTTAATGTGGTGGTACCCCTTGACCAACCATGATCTCCTTCATTCGATAAAGGACTGGTCCCCTTAAACTTTCAGACATGGCCATGGTTGGAGATCAAGGCCAATGCAAAGAGTGAGACCAATGTGGCGGTGAGGGAGGTTGCCTGGTGACTGCAGCAGTGGTGAAAGCAGGCAGCCTGTAGTCTTCCAGAAAGTAGGCCAGAGTGAGGGAGATTGAGCCCTTGTTTGGAGTGCAAGCTCAGCATGACTAAGCACTTAAGAAAGACCGGTGAACGTTTAACTGTTTTTACTTATTTTTCTATTTTCGACATAAGATTTTGTACCTAAGGTGGTGCTGGAAATGTCAACGTTGTACACTTTTCACTGTACATATCTGTACTTGAGTGCACATGACAATAAAATGGACTCTGTCTTTCAATTTGATGGAAGCACACGCAGTGTGGTTGTTGCGTAAGCTGTTGGCACATGCCGTAGGTGTGACATTGACATAGCATGGTGCTGTATATAAACATTCCCTTGACTGTTGAATGCGGACAACCATGACAAGTTGAATGGCTTTTTGTCTGCAAGGCAAGGTAAGACAGAGATGATGAGAGCCTAAGTAAGCACCAAGTTAACCCTACGAAAGCAAGCTAAGAGCCCTGAGATATATCCTGTGTAGATACATGTGATAGGCATGTGTCACTGGGTACAGTGACCTGTCAGGAGCATTGGGATTTTGATTTGATTTGATTTATTATTGTCACTTATACCGAGACACAGAGGAAAGTATTTATTGCATGCTAACCAGACAAGTCGTACCTATGTAAATATATCAGGATACATCATTGTAACGTAAGGTATCAGTGAGCTCAAAAGTGCAGTGATGAAATGATGAAGTGTCTTTAGCTATAGCCCAACATCAATCACAATGATGCAATGAGGCTTGTGTTTTGCTGATGCTGGGTTGCAGATGTAGGTCATCATGTTCATGGAGTGAGTCATGAAATTTTGGTCAACATGGAGGCCCACAGAAATAACTGGTGAGTTTAATTTGCTAGTGTTCACTCACACATTCACATTGGGAATAGGTGCTATTCAGTCACTTGTATGTGGCACAATGGTGTATAGCATATATAGTACATGAGGCAAGATTTGATAATAATGAGATGTAAGCATAAGGAAATAGGGTCCTTGATGCTTACGAGTGAGATGATACTTTAAGGGAAAAAACAGGCCTTATTTTTTTCAAGACATTGAGAATCTCATTTTTCCATTCTTGCTATATTTTTCTAAATTTGTCCCCATTACTCATGCCACTAAAGGACTAAAAAGCTACAGCCATGTGTTAGCAAGTAAAGGATTTCAGTAAAACCCTTTAAAAATCCATCTTCTCATACATAAAGGTTTTACTGGGTGAAGAAAACACCTAGCTGAATGATATGTGGGTGGATCCCTAATCTGAGTCAAATTGGGGATTCATGTGGTGCCATGCCATGGCTCCTGCCACTGAGCTAGAAAACCAAGGTTCAATCATGCTTTTGTTGTTTGAGTTGAAGAGTTTATGGACATCAGAGTGCATCTAAGATAAATTAACTAACAGTGAAATTCACAGCTGACTTTGGAGGAACCTGTGTAGGAACAGATAAATGCATGTTTTTTTTAATGTGTAACCTTACTGTTCTTTTTTGTTGTAAACCTACAATGATGAGTAGAATGTGTTCTTTTTGATTGTATACTTTACTGAGATCTGTCTCTTGATCAAAATTTTAAAATATAAAATGTAGGTACAAAGTTAACCCTGAATAGTGTTTTTTAAAGCTGTAAGACAATTTCTTTTCTGGATCTGTAAATTGTTAAGGTGCAAAGATGGCTTTTAGCAGAGTGATGTGCTCATCCTGTCGGATATGGGAGACTAGGGAGAGTTTCTGTGTTACTGATGATTATGTCTTCAGGAAGTGTCTTTGGTTGCGAATCCTATCAGATTACATGGATAGGTTGAAGCAGCAGTTAGAAGCAATGAGGAATTTACAGGAGCTAGGGTGTGTGATGAATAGTAGTTATAGGATGGGAGTAAAACCACAGAAACAATCAAGTAGATGGGTTATCTCCAGGAAAGGTATGAGAGGGAGGCAGATTGTACAGGAGTCTCCTCTGGCTGTCCCTATCAGAAACAATTACACTGTTTTGGAAAGTGTAGTGGGTGATGGACTCTCAGGGGAATATAGCACAAACAGCCAAGTTTCTGGTACCAAAACTGGGTCTAATGTAACAAGGGGTACACCAGGTTTCAAGTGATCGATTGTGATAGGGGACTCTCTAGTCAGAGGCACAGACAGACATTTATGTAGCTGACAGTGCGAAATCAGAATGATGTGTGCCAGGATCAAGGACATCTCAGACACAATGCAGAATATTCTCAAAGGGGAGAAGGACCAGCTGGAGATTGTTGTACATGCTAGAACGAATAACATAGGAAGGAAAAAGGATAAGATTCTGAAGGAAAAATATAGGAAGTTAGACAGGAATTTAAAAAGTAGGTCCTCGAGCATATTAATATCTGGATTACTCACAATACTACGAGCTCATGAAGGTGGGAAGAGGAGAATAGAGCAGATGAATGTGTGGCTGAGGAGCTGGTGTGGGAGACAGGTTTACAATTTTGAATCATTGGAATCTCTTCTGGGTAGATGTGACCGGTACAAAAAGGACAGATAGCACCTGAATTGGAAGGTGACTGATATACTGGCAGGGAGATTTGCTAAAGATGCTTGTTAGGATGTAAACTAGTAAGGTGGCATGGGGGTGTGGTGGGGGTCACAGGGAGATAGTGAGAAAAGAGATCAATCTGAGACTGGTACAGTTGGGAAACAGGAGCAAGTCAAACAGTCAGGGCAGACAGTAACAAAGCAGAGAACAAGGTAAAACTGATAAATTAAACAGTGTTTATATCAATGCAAGGGGCCTAACAGGTAAGGCAGATGAACTCAGGGCATGGTTAGGAACATGGGACTGGGATATCATAGCAATTACAGAGACATGGCTCAGGGATGGGCAGGACTGGCAGCTGAATGTTCCAGGTTACAAATGCTGCAGGGAGGATAGAAAGGGAGGCAAAAGAGGAGGGGGAGTGGCGTTTCATAATGGCTGTATGTAGGGAGGATATTCCTGGAAATACATCTAGGGAAGTTATTTGGGTGGTACTGAGAAATAAGGAAGGGATGATCACCTTATTGAGATTGTGTTATAAATCCACCAATTATAAATGGGAAATTGCAAAACAAATTTGTAAAGAGATTTCAGTCATTTGTAAGAATAATAAGGTGGTTATGGTAGGGGATTCTAACTTTCCAAACATTGACTGGGATTGCCATAATGTTAAAGGTTTAGATGGAGAGGAATTTGATAAGTGTATACAAGAATTTTTTTTGATTCACTAGAGAATGTACCCACTAGAGAAGGTGCAAAAATTGATGTACTCTTGGGAAATAAGGCAGGGCAGGTGACTGAGGTGTCAGTGGGGGAGCACTTTGGGGCCAGTGACCAAAATTCTATTCATTTTAAAATAGTAATGGAAAAGGATAAACAAGATCAAGAAGTTAAAGTTCTAAATTGGAGGAAGGCCAATTTTGACAGTATTAGGCAAAAACTTTTAAAAAGTTGATTGGGTGCAGGTGTTCATAGGTAAAGGGACAGCTGTAAAATGGAATGCCTTCAAAACTGAGATAATGACAGTCCAGAGAAAGGAAAGACTGGTTATGTGTAGGGAATGCTGGATATCTAAAAAAATTGAGGGTTTGATTAAGGAAACGAAGGAAGCATATGTCAGATATGGACAGCAGACATTGAGTGAATCCTTAGAAGAGTAAAAAGGCAGTAGGAGTCTCTTTAAGAGGGAAATCGGGAGAGCAAAAATGGGACATGAGATAGTTTTGGCAAATATTATTAAGGAGAATCCAATGGGATTTTATAGATATATTAAGGACAAAAGTGTAACTAGGGAGAGAATAGGACCCCTCAAAGATCAGCAAGGCAGCCTATGTGCGGAACCGCAAGAGATGGAGGAGTACTAAACAAGTATCTTGCATCAATGTTCACAGTGTAGAAGGACATAGAAGATATAGAACGTAGGAAAAATAGATGGTGATAAATCCCTAGAACCAGATCAGGTGTACCCTAGGACTTTGTGGGAAGCTAGGAAAGAGATTGATGGGTCCCTTGCTGAGATATTTGTATCATCAATAGTCACAGGTGAGGTGCCTGAAGACTGGAGATTGGCAAATGTGGTGCCACTATTTAAGAAAGATGGTAAGGAAATTGTGTGTAATTCTGGTCTCCCTCCTATAGGATGAATGTTGTGAAACCTGAAAGGGTTCAGAAAAGATTTACAAGGATGTTGCCAGGGTTGGAGGGTTTGAGCTATAAGGAGAGGCTGAACAGGCTGGGGCTGTTTTCCCTGAAGCATAGGATGGTGAGGGGCGACCTCATAAAGGTTTATCAAATCATGAGGGGCATGGATAGGGCAAATAGTCAAGTTCTTTTTCCTGGGATGGGGGACTCCAGTTGAGGGTGAGAGGGGAAAGATTTAAAAGGAACCTAAGGAGCAATGTTTTCACGGAAAGGGTAGTGCGTGCTTGGAATGTGCTGTCAGAAGAATTGGTGGAGGCTGACACAATTATAACATTTAAAAGACATCTGAATGGGTATACAAGTAGGAAGGGTTTAGAGGGATATGGGCCAAATGCTGGCAAATGGGATTGATTTATTTACGATATCTGGTGGACATGAACGAGTTGGACCGAAGAGTCTGTTTCCATACTGCATATTGCTCTGATTCTAAATCATACTGACGGCAAAGTTGTGAGTGATAACTACTCTGAAAAGGCTGTGTAAAAAACAAATGTGAGTGAATTAAGGGGACTTATGACACAGTGATAATGTCCCTACCTCTGATCCTGGAGACCGGGATTCAATTGCCACCTACTCCAGTGATGTGGCATAATATATTTGAAGAGGTCGATTAGGAAAATATCAATCTGAGTGAAATAATCACTGCTCGGGAAACAACTGGGAGTATAAATGTAGTTCCATGGCCTGAGTTAAAAACAAGCAACAAATCTGGCAGGGTTCCTGCTGTTGAATGTTAGGTATGACGAGAATGTATTCATGTGTTGACATTGAATAAGGTTGAAAGGATGCCTCACTGATGGAATGGTGTGGCATCCATATACATAACTTCATCAAGAAAGGGAGGATATTGGAGCATTGCAAGAAAAATCCTAAAAATTACTGTTTAAAAAAATAGAAGGAAGCTTTCTTGTTCTCTAGATGCAATCAACTCATAAATGTCATTTTTAATATGGTTTATGGTTTATGGTTTCACTGCCAATTGCAATCATAGGAAATCTTACACCGTATGAGAGTAAATAATGTTTAAAAATAAGTAAAAGGTGAATATTATTGAAATAGCAGATTAATTTTATCCCAAAAGAGTGTTTTTCTCTTTATAGCTGCACAGAATTCATATTTGCAAAGCAGAACATGGGTTAATATTGCAGCAGGTTTTCAGTGTTATAGGAGTGTAACCAGTTTAATAAGCTATCCATAACATCACTTCAGAAATATATTGGCTTCAATAAATTGTGGAATCAGTCCAACCAATCCTAATTTTGGGCAGATTTCATTATTTCTAAAGGGCATTCATCATCCCACTGGCAGATTGTGGCATTAGTATTGTGCGCAAAACAGGTTGGTACTGCAGCTGTTTCTATTGGGATGATATGTGGATATGACGTTCGCGTACTAGTCTGTAGGACATTCCTTCAAACCTAACCAGATTTATACAAAATGTGACAATGACATTCAAAGACACTAGGACATTGGAATATATGACAAATATTCTATTTCTGACATGCACATCAGAAAATGGATAAAATCATGACTTGTGTTTTTAAACAGTGACTGGTCGATACAATGCGGCTTGGAAATGTGTAAGTTATCACTACACCAGAGTTGTGAGAGCAGAGTAGGGTCCTTATCTACAGCACAGGGGCTCAGTGGGAGCACTGCTGCCTCACAGTGCCAGGGACCCCGGGTTCAATTTCACCCTCAGGCAACTATCTGTTCAGAGTTTGCACATTCTCCCCATATTTGTGTGGATTTTCTCTGGGTGCCCCGGTTTCCTCCCACAGCTGAAATTGTAACAGCACAGGTGGATTAGCCATGGGAAATTCAGGGTTACAGGGATTGTGTAGGGAGCTGGGTAAGATACTCTTCAGAGGGTTGATGTGGACTCAATGAGCCAAAATGGCTTGCTTCCACGCTGCAGGAATTCTCATGATCTATGATTCTACGTTCTAGGTCAGACGCAAGTCATGTGCATTGTGAAGAAAGGATTACCTACAAGGAAACATCACCAAAGTATATCCTCACCTTTCTGAGGCTCGGTAATGCCTAGCCACTCCACTTGAACTTCACCCAGCCTATCTATCACATCAAGACTCAAATAGATTGATAATACTAATTATTTTTAAAAGTAGAAAAATGTTTTGGATCGAGCTGGAGGCAACCCAACTGCAACAAAAAAACAATCCTCCCTCAGATTAGTGACCTTATTTCAGTGGCTGGTCTCTTAAAGAGACCCATCCTAAGTTTCATCTGCCAGGCAGTCCATCTAAGTCTTTCTGGAATGAAAATGGATGAGGTTTCCAGAGAAGTCAGAACTTCATCCCATCATGTCCCTTTGAATGGTCAGTAAATATGACCATCTGTTAATCTGGCCTTTGCAATAGCTAATACTGCCTTGATTTTAGCACATGCTAAAGTAATTTGTAGCAAGTGAAATAAATGCGGATATTGTTCCAATTCAACTGAAAATGCAAAGGTATTTATAAATAAATAGCTCACAAATTGTAAAGATAATTTACCAGATAATCTGTTGCAGTGCTGTAGTTTGAGAGAATGTAATTGATCTAGACACTAAGAGAATTCCCTATCTCATTTTCAAGTACTGCTGTGAAATCAGTTATACCCATCTGCAGGAATATTTGAGGCTTCAGTTCAATGTTTTCTCTGAAAGACTACACCTTCAGCAATGCAGGATTCACTTATAATGCCAACCAAGATTACGTTAAATCCTGGATTGACACTCATACTGACCTGGCCATGACAAATTTTGAATTTCTTAAATTCAACTTGCACTTTCTGTAAGAGATCCTATTTGAAGGAGCTGACAAGAACCAAGAACGTAATGTCACTGACTTAAAATTAAAGAATATGCTTGCATTTACTTTTGTGCATCATGCTCCATTCTGAAAAACTCGTACCCTCATCTTGCCAATATATCCAAATAAATAAGGATAATTACTCTATTAAAGATTTGTGAGAATAAATTTACTAATGGTTGTAAAACAGTTCTGGTGTTTTCTGACTGTATATAAGCATGTTTGGTAGTTTGGCGCAAATGGTGCATTTAGCAAATAAATTTTGTAATTTTATGATCATCTATAAATGCAATCAGAGCTGTTTTAGTTGAACAAAGTTGATGAACTATTAACTTCCAGACTCATTAGACACTAACATTTCCAAATTTTGATTAAATACAGAATTATCCAAGCCTATCATTTTGTTGTATCCTATGACAGAGTTCAGTACTGAAGATTCTAAAAATCTCTGAACAAGTCAACACAAATTAGATATTGCATGGTGTTCAGATATTAATTAGCTAAGGATCTGAATATAGGATAAATATGAAATTGCTCAGAAAGTAAGGTCAAACTAGAAGCTGTTTCCTAATGATTGCCCAACGTTCAGCATCATTTGTAACTATTCAGATGCTGAAACAGTCTATGTATCAAGACCTGGACAATATCCAGGTCTGGACTGACAAGTGGCAAACAACAAACATACAATATCAGATAATGACCATGTCCATCAATGGAGAACCTGGCTTATCACCTCTTGACATTTGGTGGCACTACCATCACTGAATCCCCCATTATCAACATCTAGGCTTTATCTAGAAACTGAAGTGGACTAGTCATATAAATACTGTGGATACAAGAGCAGAACAGAGGCTAGGAAGCTTATAGGTCCTGACTCACAAAGTCTGTCCATCATCCATAAAGCACAAGTCACAAGTGTGATGTGATACTCCTCACTTGCCCGAATGGTTGCAGCTCCAACAATGCTGTTAAGAAGCTTGACACTATCTATGGCAAAGCAATCTGTTTGACAGGCACCACATCCACAAGTATTCCATCCCACTAACACTGATCCTCAGTATTAGCAGTGGGCACCATCTGCAAGATGCACCACAGAAATTCATTAAGACTCCTCTGTCAGCACCTTCCAAACCTGTGATCACTCCCACATAGAAGGAGAGGGGCACCAGATACAAGAGAACATCACCACCTGCAAGTTCCCCTCCAAGCCACTCATTCTGATTTGGAATTATATTCCTGCTCCTTCAGTATCATTGGATCAAAAGCCCTGAAACTTTCTTTCTGTGTATCAACAGTAAATGGACTGCAGCAATTTCAGAAGGTAGTTTAAAACCACCTTCTCAAAGGCAACTAGAAGATCAGCAATAAATGTTTGTCCAGCCAGTGGCACCTATGTGCCATGAATAAATTAAAGATAAAATAATTTAGCTCAGTATACCATGGGATTTTTATGTCAAATTGAATAAAACAATTCAAGAGAAAATGAGTAAAGGGAGATAAAGAGGTGTCGGTTTATAATCAGCATCAATATTGGATTCATAAATGAATATCTCAGATTAGTCCAATAAAAATATTCCCATGTATTTGATATTAATAGAAGCATTTACATTCAATCCTATGAAAATATCAATTCAATTATTTCAATACAATAGTTTATGTATCTGGTAACTGGATAACATGAAAAATCTATTGTCTCAAAGAGGTTCATGCAAGTTGATGCAATACCTCTGTAAAAATCCTCCAGATTTCCAGCTGCGATGTCAGAAGAAGATTGGTTATCACTTCATAGAAGCAGCATGAGTCATAATTTGAATCTTTCCCCAGGGTTTAAGCAGATTGTCTCTTAGGCATAGAAAGACAGGAAATTGGGGAAGCCAGTAGAAATTAATAAACCCTAAAACTAATTTAATGAGAAATCTGATATCACTTTCCAGAATGTTTCTACAACATGCAGTAAAAATGAGCCTGTTAATCCCCGGCATCTGAGTAATAATCTCCTCATGACACTGACGATGGGGTATGGAAAGAAATGTTTATCTGATAAAGTGGTTTAAGAAAACAAAGACATCAAACCCATGATACATTTGTTCTACTTGTGCTGATAATATTTCACGTTAAACAAAATTGCAACAGGAAATTGCAAAGGGATATTCAGTGCTCCAAGGATTCCAAAAGGGAAAAAAAGCAGATTGAAGAGATTGGCTACAGTGAAGTTTGGCAGATTGGAGAGGCAATCTGTTGATGTTGTATGAAAATGTGTCCTCAGAGAAGAAAAGTAAATTTAGGCACGTTACGGTTTGTAACACTAAATTGCAACTGTCTATTTATTTGTAATTGAAAACAGATAAACAATTTGTAGTTAGCAGTAGGCAAAGAAGCTGTGTAAAGTCTGCACACCCAATTCTCTGGTTTCAAATAAAGAATTTTAAGTTCACACCGAATGGCTGGTTTTCTCAACGTAAAAGTATTGTTATTACATTGGATTTACAGGATGAAAATGGACTGTTAAGAGCAACTGGTTTCTGACAAGTTTTATGCAACATGTATCTTGCATTAACTTTAGGTGTCTTTACAGTCTCTCTCAAATGTTGAGTCTCATGACAATGTCATTAATCATATCCATAAGCAGATTTCAGATCCTCTATACTCTGGAATGCACCTTTGTGCGCACAATATCTAGAAAATGATAGTGGGACCCAGAAACAATAACAAAAGATCCCTTTACTTTCCCATGTATTTAGCCCCTCTGCCTTGATCTGCTCTTAATTTCTCCTACCATGCTGTCATAGTGGGCTGTTTAACATTATATTGTCACACAGTCATGCCATAATATGGTAGGTGGGCAAGCTCTGACATCGTCATTTTAGCAAAACATTATCAATCTCAGATTTTAAATTACAAGTTGGATTGATTTTTAATGGGGCAGGATTACACATTCTATCAGCTTTTAGGTACAGGGTTTTGTTAATATATCTATTTATTAATCAAGATTATATTTGACAATACAAGAATATGCTTAGCATCAAAAATAACAGCCTACATGTTCTCCCCAAATTTTCAACCAACTAATGAGCAGCCCACCATTGTGTTGGCAAAAATAAATGCACATTTTGAGGAAAATACAGCAAGAAAAACTTTGGCTCAGGGTCATGATTTTCTACTAAAAATTGTGTCCCATGTGCCCAAAGGCGATGATTACCTCTGACATGACAAACTGCAAGCTTAAAGCAGAATGTCAAAATCAAATTAAATTAAAATCATTGTAACATTAGAACAGCTGTAACTTGGTCACAATAAAACAGGAAAACAAGCAAAACCATCCCAGAATTTTCAGGGCTGGTGGCTTCACAGTTTATAGTTACAGAGGGCCATATCAAACAGGGATCTAGGACTCTGGGAAAATCTATGGAATTTTGGGTTGACTGCCTAACCTGGACATATACGCTTTCAGGTGCCTGGATATTACATTGTCAAGCATCTTCACCACACTGTGTTCCAAGTGACAAGACGAGCATAAATTCCCAGCTTTGAAACACTTGGGTGGAATTTTAAAATGGTCAAACAATAGGACTTGCAGTGGATCTGAATCTGATTGTTGCTGGAGTGAACTTTGGTGTGGTGCTTTCAGGCATTAGTGACCGCTATCTAGGTTTCCAGATCACTGAGAGCAGACAAGCTGATTCATTGGGTCTGATAAAGAGCAGCATATTGCCAGAAAGATTTACTGAAAGTGTAAACTTTCAGATCGAAGAAAGACCTGGGAAGAATGTGCACCTCACATTCCCAAGAGCATCTTCCACTCTAATTTTGAGGCCCTGCTGTTAAATCTGAGGGAAAAAAAACCAAGGTAATTTACTCTAAAGAAAGAAGGAAGAGGTTTATTATATAAGATAATGGTCCTGAAAGAGTTAATGTTGAACATGTATTGGGCACCACCCATTCTGATGATGTCACACAATCTGATCAGAAGAAATAGTTGGTCTCACATGAGATTCTGATGAAGGTCGATGTAACATTTCTGGATCCTGATAGTTATCAGTCTGATAGCTAGTTACTAGTCACTCTGCCCATTGCTATCATTGTAATCAACTACACCTAATTATATGGGCTCTTCTTGTTAGCACACGCTTCATCTGCCAAAAGCTGCCAACAAATCAGAGGCAGGAAGGTTGAAAGTAAACTTCCGACCCATTTGAATTACAGGACCCAGAACTTTTTCAGTGACTGTACACTGAATATGCCTTTTTGCAAATCTGCACAATTTAGCAATGCATAGAGTTAATGAAGAAAATCCCTGAATGGTAATCATGACCTTTGATAGTTAGCCCAGGGGTTTAGGGTACAATGTTACTACGAATGAGATCATGACTTCAATCCCTACATTACACAACATTGCTGGCATCAATGCCAGACCTTTTTGGCTGTTGTGGTGCAGTAACAATGTCCCTACTTCTGAGCCAGGAGGCCCAGGTTCAAGTCCCACCTGCTCCAGACATGTGCAATAAATTACTGAACAGGTTGATTAGAAAGTACATTGTTTTTAAAACATGTGGGGGCTCTTTTAGTACTGTGATAGTGTCCTCAGGGTCAGAAGGCCCTTGTTTCAGTCATACCTGCTCCACAGGTATTATTAACTTCTCTGAATAAGTTGATTAAGAATGCCTAAATCATGGTTTGTGAAATGTCTATACCTACACAAAGCTGTTGCTAACAACTATTTTAATTTTGCTTACTTGGC
The DNA here is from genome assembly GCF_020745735.1 of Hemiscyllium ocellatum. Lineage (NCBI taxonomy): Eukaryota > Metazoa > Chordata > Chondrichthyes > Orectolobiformes > Hemiscylliidae > Hemiscyllium > Hemiscyllium ocellatum. The sequence goes on along the minus strand of NC_083411.1, from coordinate 96,593,437 downwards.
CAATTTCCAACCATCATCCATCAATTATGTGGGAAAACAACCTCCCAACAGACAAAGAAGATAGATGCTGAAATTTTGATGTATTTTCTGGTACATTGAGTGTTGCAGACATTCTTTGGCTAAAGCTATTTCAACCATCACAATGGCATGAATGTCAAAACCATGTGTGTCTCCCTCATGGTATTTTGTCTGGATAGATCAGTTGGCTGAATGGCTAGCTTGCATACAAAGTGATAGCAATGTCATAGGTTCAATTCCCACACTTGCTGAGGTTACCATGAAGGACTCACCTTCTCAATATCGCCCCTTGTTTGAGGTGTGATGACCACCACCATTTTGTCTCTCTCTCTCCAATGACAGAGGAGCCCTACTGTCTAAAAGGACTTTGGCTACCTTACTCCGGTATTGTAAAGATGATAGAATCTGCCAATCATGGTTACAGAAGCAGTAGACTACATTCTGTCTCTTGATTCAATCATAAATAATTTCTTGAGCACAGTTCAATATTGTCTATAATATATTTCTGCTTCTAATCCATTTGAGAGAATTTTAATGCATCATATTTAACAATTATGAATCAGGCAAATGGATGTTGTGTTTCAACTTTGTCCCCAAAGGCCATCTTTTTCAATCCATTCACAAAAGTCAGCTGTATCAGGAGCTAGGCTTTGTCAGTGTTTTTTTAAGTCATAACAGCATGGCTCTCAACTTCTTTGCCAATGGCTTCTTCCAACCTGCTGCAGAGGGCTGTCTAAAGTATACAGCTTTATGCAGTAGGTCTCAAAACTCATGTTCACCAAGGCTGACAAGTAGATTCATCAAGCAATGCTGATGTTAGTCAATATAAGAAAGCTTAAAGGTTGTAGCAGTGCCTGCTTTCCTTCACACCAGTGTGTCATTTCTGTATACATATTACCATCAAGACTGCAGGACAATAACTAGCATGCAGAGGAAGACTGCTGCTCCATGTGCAACTAATCTCCAATCCAGAAACAGAATACTGTACAAGCTAACAAGATAGCTGTCATGATGCATTTACTCTGTAAAATGGACAGAAAGCATTCAAGTATCAGACAGCCAATTCTAATACATCTAATTAGCACTGTAACTGTGTTATTATCTATTCTCAACTGGCTGTGTAGGATAATCTGAAAATGGTAAACTCAACTTGCCTAAACTTTTGCTTTGCTTTAATCTTTATCTTCAGTCAAAGTTCCAACCTTCAATACAGTCCCTCTTCTTCTGTCTGAATATACTTATACCTATTCCATTTTCACCCCTCTATAAAAATGTAAAGAAATCCAGTGTGAAAATTCATCAAAACTGTAGTGACAGAAACAAAACTGCTGCAACTGGAAAACATTTGTAATTGCTAAAAGTCTGGAATCTGCACAGAGATCAGAAGTTCTTTGTTTTTCCAGGACATTGAAAAGTCTGGTATCGTGCAAGCCTATCTTGTTACAGGGGCCATTAGTTTAAGTTAAGGCACAAATGATTTAGAGATGATTTAAGGGGAATTCTTTTCACCCAGAGGGTAGTTGATTCCTGTACCTCACTGCCTGAAACAATAGCAGAGGCAGGAACCAGGAGTATTTAAATTAACACTTGCAGCAGCATACCATATGAGGCTGTGGACCAAGTGCCAGGAAATAGGTTCAGAGTAGATAGGTGCTGGATGACCTACACAGACGTTATGGGCTAAAGGGTTTCTTTCCATGCTGTACGATTCTATTCTTTCTATTCAAACCTCCTTTTATTATTAAGCTTGAATCTTGACATGTTCACTTTATTTTTATCATTCTTTGTCCATTTCAACCACCTTGGAGTCAGAAATATCAGAAAGGATTTTATTAGCTGGAAGAAACTTTAAAAATGCAGTAGTCAACTAAAGTTCCAAAGACTGATGTGGTAGCATCACAGAATTGGTTAACCTTTGACAAAACAATCAAATCAAATCCAAACTGCTGATATTCTAAACCATTATGTCAAAAGTTCCAGTAGCATAACAATGTCCAGATGAGAAATTCGATTGCAGTAATTGAAAGATTAAAATTCAACAGTTCAAGTCATTTTTAGGATGAGTAAAAATACAAATTCCATGAATTTGTTTTATTCCATATTCTTTAACAATCCAATTAATCTAATATTCTTTCCGCTATTTCGAGGATCATTGATTTTCTCATCGATTCATACTTCATTTTTTCCCAATCATGTTCTCTACTATTGCAGTACAGCATAACAATCCTTAGTAAAGTAATGACATTGTTCACAAGCTCCATTTTAAAATGATTTAATTAACTTTTCGTATCAAAACTTTATCAGAGACATATGCAATCTATTTATAGTTTATAAATTAGACAACCATGGTTGGACTCAGACATCAATTCAGGCACCAGCTGGTCATTGGTTAGATCCAAATCTGCTTATAAATTTATGGGTTTTTCTGTCAATATTTCATAATTCTGTCCGTGAAAACTAATTTACATTTGCTCAAAACTTGATTTGAAATCACACAAAAGACCTAGCACAAAATATAAAAGTATTCTACAAGAATGAAGCAGTTTGAAGTAATTAAAATATTGAATAACTCTTACTCATGGAATTGAAATATAAATTTAACCTCTTTATCCTTTTTATGTTCTCAATCCAATTATGAGATCAAGCCAACATTATTCAGATGTTTCTTATTCAGCAGTAAAGGCATATGCAATACAACAAAAAAATGTAAAGGCTATAATCAAGGCTATGATAAACCAAAGGGTACTGTTTTCCTCTTTAGAAAATACATCAACCTGTTTGTACATATTATGACATTACCTCCCTGGCCATCACAATCTAAGGAGAGACTTGAAGACTTTATGACACAATGTTAGGACAATGCCACAAAACCCTTGCAAACAGTTTCTTATATGATGCTGAAAGAGACCCAGTATCTCATTAACATGATGAAATGATATCTTTAAGACCTTGGAATAGATTGATGCTAAGGCTATTGGACAATAAATCACACAAAGCAGGAAGTAGGAATTATCTTGGTGTATGATTTCTCATGCCTATTATGTCAGAAGTGCTGTTCCACTTGGAAACTGGTAAACAGGGATTTTTTTAGTTAAAAAATCTTTGGAATTGCTAGCATACATCAACGACTGGTACTTTTTTGAAATTGACAATTTCTATTTCTAATAAAGTCTATTCTATTTTCTAAAATGATGCTTTTATAAAGTTGTATAGGGCAGTGGATTAGACACTACCCTTTCATTTCTGGAATGTTGTTTTCAGTTTAATCTAGACTGATGGGATGAAATTTCCCTTCCTGATGGCTGTAAATTTTCCATGTGAGTTCCAACTCAGTGCAGAATATCCATTTAATTTTCTAGAATGGATATTTTTTTCAGATTATTTGCCTTACCAAAGGGTTGCAGTGTTTCAGTTTGTGAACTATGCTGTACCACAAAATTTCTGTCTGCAATTATTCTTATAATTCTGTGTGGCTCTCAACCAGACACTCACCCAGCTCCATCTGAAGACATTAATAAATGCATCACTCAGAATTTATTGAATTCATATAGAATCCTGCAAAGAAAATTCCTTTCATTTTACATCTTGCAGGAAGCTTTTATTTTGTACCCTACAGTTTGGATCCCTATTAAGATTATTGCCTAAGGTTTGTATTTTTTGGCTGTCAGTTTCGATGTGTTACATGAACGGGTCTCTCTGAGAGCCCTAGTGAGATGTCTTATCTACCTTGTCAAATTCATCTTATTAACAATATACCTCACAAGTTTGGCTTCATCCTATTATTCACCATTTCCAGAATAATTCACTATAATACTAGATCAATTGCACCATTTTTAACAGCCACTAAGTAGATAAACAAGTGGCACTGATTGAAGTCAGTCTTTCCAAAAATGGCTGAGTAGAGAAAAATAGCCTCGAGATTTTCTGACAGGAACCTGGAAGTCCTGGTGGATATGTCACCAGATTCTGGTGACCTGGTCTGTGGTCACACCTGAGTCAGGACTGACCCCACAGTCTGGAGGAATGGCCAGCAGTGTCACAGGAAGGTCATTGACCTTCTCTGCTCCAATCGGGAAAGTGTCACACATTACTCTCTGCTACCTCACACCGCACTACTTCACCCATCTCCCACCAAGGTTCATATTCAACTGCTGTCATATTACTTGTAAGAGCTTGCTTCACTCACTTTTGCTCACTCCCTAATCTCTCCTTACCACTAATAACGGCATGGCCTTCATATTGCCAACTCAATAGCGGAGGACACCTCACCATCCTTTGACCACCTGCACCAGAACCAACACCAGCATCAACAAAACTCAATCCCACCCTTCCTCTCATTCCAGTGGAAAACAGCCCCTAACAGGGCAAAAAAAAAGCAAGAGGACTGGAGAGAGGCCAAACATCAGACTTCTCAACCCCTAGAAGGAGAGAATCCTGACCCTCAAAGGAGAAGACTGGGTCCAGTCCAGCAGGATGCAGAGACATTCAAATGCCACAAACAGGTATGCAGGAAGCCAGAGGTTGCAGTAGTGCAGCTGCCTCGAGCAGGTATTTGTCTCTCCATCTCCATGGACAGGTTGACAGCTGTCACCAAGAGGGCAAAAGTGGGTACTACAGATGCTGGAGATTAGAGTCAAGATTAGAGTGGTGCTGGAAAAGCACAGCAGGTCAGGCAGCATCCGAGGAGCAGGAGATTCGACGTTTGGGCAAAAGCCCTTCATCAGGAATGGCACTTATTCCTGCTGTGCTTTTCCAGCACCACTCTAATCTTGATAGCTGTTGCCAAAAGCCAGGCCAAGCTCCCTCAGGGGCCATTGGAGAGGTGCAAATACTAGCACTGCATCATTCCAGCCAATGGTCCACTTCACCAAAGGCATGGCAACAAGCCACTAAGGGAACTGGCACTCAGGTACCCCTTCTACACCAGGAGACAGGGGAAGTGCCAGAAAGCACCCAGCTAAAGGAGGAATGGTACACAGGGCCCACAGTTGCTTGCAACATTCAAGTTGAGCCTTGATGGATTTCTTACGTGTTTCTAGAGAAAGTGAGGGCTGCAGATGCTAGGGATCAGAGTTGAGAGTTTGGTGCTGGAAAAGCACAGCAGGTCAGGCAGCATCAGGCAGCGGGGAATCGACATTTCAGGCAAGAGCCCTTCATCAGCAATGAGGCTTGTGAGCTGAGGGGATGGAGAGGTAAATGGGAGGTGGTTGGGCTGGGGGGAAGGTAGCTGAGAGTGCCTATGTAGATGGACATGGGAGTTAATGGTGATAGGTTGGAGAGGAGGGTGACCAGATAGGTGGGAAAGAAGATGGACAGGTAGGGCAGGTCATGAGGGCGGTGCCAAGTTGGAAGGTTGGAACTGGGATAAGGTAAGAGGTGGGGAAATGAGAAAACTGATGAAGTCCACATTGATGCCATGTAGTTGGAGGCTCCCAACCATTTTGAGGTGTTCTTCCTCCAGGTGTCGGGTGGTTAGTGTGCTGCAATGGAGAAGGCCTAGGACCTGCATGTCCTTGGTGGAGTGGGATGGATAGTTGAAGTGTTCAGCCACAGGACTGTGGGGTTGGTAGGTGCAGGTGTCCCAGAGGTGGTCTCCAAAATGCTCTGCGAGTAGGCATCCTGACTCCCCAGTGTAGCGGAGATCACATCGGGAGCAGCAGATATAGTAAATGACGCGTGTGGAAGTGCAGGTAAAACTCTGATGGATGTAGAAGGCTCCTTTGGGGCGTTGGTGCCCCCTCCCCTCTGCCTAAGGCCCCAAAGGACATGTCCACATCAGAGTTTCACCTGCACTTCCATACATGTCGTTTACTGTATCCGTTGCTCTCAATGCAGTCTCCTCTACATTGGGGAGACAGGACGCCTACTTGCGGAGTGCTTCAGAGAACATCTCCGGGACACCTGCAACAACCAACTCCACCGCCCTGAGCTGAACACTTCATTTCTCCATCCCACTCCACCAAGAACATGCAGCTCCTGGGCCTCCTCCACTGCCATGCCCTAATCACCCGACACCTGGAGGAAGAATGCCACATCTTCCACCTTGGGATGCTCCAACAGCAGCATCAATGTGAGTTTCACCAGTTTTCTCATTTCCCCTCCCTCTACCTTATCCCAGTTCCAACCTTCCAACTCGACATTGCCCTCATGATCTGTCCTACCTGTCCATCTTCCTTCCCACCTATTTGGTCACCCTCCTCTCCTCCTCACCTTCCCTCCAGCCCCACCCCATTCCCATTATGTCTTCACCCCCTCAGCTCCCAAGCCTCATTGTTGATGAAGGGCTCTTGCCCAAAACATTGATTGTCTTATGCGATTCCACATGAATCATTCAGGCCCGATAGGATTCTGCTATTCTTTTGTCACTTTCTTGAGGGTCTTAGAACATAGAACATAGAAAAATACAGCGCAGTACAGGCCCTTCGGCCCTTGATGTTGCGCCGATCCAAGACCACCGAACCTACACTAGCCCACTCTCCTCCAGATGCCTATCCAATGCCCGTTTAAATGCCCATAAAGAGGGAGAGTCCACCACTGTTACTGGCAGGGCATTCCATGAACTCACGACTCGCTGAGTAAAGAATCTACCCCTAACATCTGTCCTATACCTACCATCCCTTAATTTAAAGCTATGCCCCCTCGTAATATCTGAGTCCATACGTGGAAAAAGGTTCTCATGGTCAACCCTATCTAAACCGCTAATCATCTTGTACACCTCTATCAAGTCACCCCTAAACCTTCTTTTCTCCAATGAAAACAGCCCCAAGTGCCTCAGCCTTTCCTCATATGATCTTCCTACCATACCAGGCAACATCCTGGTAAACCTCCTCTGCACCCGTTCCAGTGCCTCCACATCCTTCCTATAGTATGGCGACCAAAACTGCACACAATACTCTGATGCGGCCGCACCAGAGTCTTATACAACTGCAACATGACCTTAGGACTCCGGAACTCAATTCCTCTACCAATAAAAGCCAGTACGCCATATGCCTTCTTCACAGCACTATTTACCTGGGTGGCAACTTTCAGAGATCTGTGTACATGGACACCAAGATCCCTTTGCTCATCCACACTACCAAGTATCCGACCATTAGCCCAGTACTCCATCTTCTTGTTACTCTTACCAAAGTGAATTACTTCACACTTAGCTACATTGAACTCCATTTGCCACCTATCTGCCCAGCTCTGCAGCTTATCTATATTCCGCTGTAACCTGCCACATCCTTCCTCACTGTCAACAACTCCACCGACTTTCGTATCATCCGCAAACTTGCTCACCCAACCTTCTAGCCCCTCCTCCAGGTCATTTATAAAAATGACAAATAGCAATGGTCCCAAAACAGATCCTTGCGGATCACCGCTGGTAACTGCACTCCAAGATGAACCTTTACCATCAACTACTACCCTCTGTCTTCTTGCAGCCAGCCAATTCCTAATCCAAACCTCCAACTCACCCTCAGTGCCATACCTCCGTATTTTTTGCAGTAGCCCACCATGGGAACCTTATCAAATTCCTTACTAAAATCCATATACACCACATCAACTGCTTTACCCTCATCCACCTCCTTAGTCATCTTCTCAAAGAATTCAATAAGGTTTGTGAGGCACGACCGGCCCTTCACAAAACCATGCTGACTATCCTTGATCACATTATTCCTATCCAGATGTTCATAAATCCTATCCCTTACAATTCTCTCTAAGACTTTGCCCACAACAGAGGTAAGACTCACCGGCCTATAGTTACTAGGGTTATCCCTACTCCCCTTCTTGAACAAGGGAACCACATTTGCTATTTTAGGGTGAATACTATGTAATTTAGCTCTCTGTATCAAATTAAATATTGGGGTTATTTCTAACAAATGTTTTAATGATGTTTATATATTATGGATTGCTCAACCTAAATAATTAAATGAGAAAATGGTCTGTATGAAATTAATTGAATCATCGGATGTTATTGTTTTCTATGTTCCTTTACGAAAATATGAGTTATTTTTCTTTCCTCCATAAAAGTAATTAGACGTGGAACTAAATTGAGCAGAAGCAAATAATTCAGACCACTCATCCTTTGCTTATTTCCTCAAAGCTGCGCAAATATTTCAATTTCCCTTCCTTGTCCTCAGGCATTGAAACAAATCAATTATTTTTCCAGCAAGCTTGTCCACCATCTCCAAGGCACAAATCGGCAGTGTGATGGAACACTCTCACTTGCCTTGATGGGTGCAGCTCGACAAAACAGCCAAGAAGCCTGACCCTATTCAGGACATAGTAGCCCACTTGAACGGCACCCATTAACCATCTTCAAAAGCCTCAAATTACCCTCCTAACTGCACTAGTGGACATGTCTATAAAGCATTAACTGCAGTGGCTCAAGGAGGTGACTCAAGGGCAATTTTGAATGGGCAATAAATTCTGACATAGCCAGTCACACACACATCTTATGAAAACAATAAAGAAGTGATTATTAATTCTGTTTCTATGCTGTATCCATTTAGGAAATTTAGGTCGAACAATTTTTTGTATTTAAGAAGTTCCCCTTTAAGACAACCTTCATTATTTTTCAAATAAGCTTAAATCAACATCTAACCCATGAGTATTTAGCTTGGTGCTACCAGAACCATATGATTTCAGATCTCATTAATTGCTTAGGTCAAATTTGGAAGAACTTTAAGAACTGCACTCCAGTCCAGAAGTGTGAAGGGAGTGACTACATTCGACTTTGAGACAACACTTGACCATTGTGACACGAAGAAGTTTGAATAAAACGATATTCAATGGGTTCTAGCTAACATGACAGGATGTTTGTGTCAACAAATTTTCAGATTTAGCAGATTCGTCTGTATGTGCATTGCCCCATGTGCAGTATTTTTGCTCTTGACAGGATTGGGGACAGGTGTGGGGTCAATTTGGGCCTACTGCCCCAGAAGCAGTTCAGATGTAGCCATGCAGTATCATTCAGAATCTGTCATTCACAGTTTCAATAACAGAAACTTTACCCTACTTCCCATGATTTTATCTTGTCCAAATAAACATGCAGGTATTGATAAAAGATCAATGGAACAGTAGTTTGTTATTATCTGATAGAAATGTCAATCAATGAAAGTTAACCCTCCACTGCAGTCTATGTAAACAGAACTATGCTTACTTAATCAATAATGAGCTTTGGAACTCAATCAAGTATACTAGTGAAGCCATCTGGGAACAATACCAACAGAAACATTTGGTTAGATAATTTTCTGTTCAGGTGGTCCAGCTGATACATTTATATGGTTATAAGAACAGTATATTTTCTCAAAGCATATTTCTGAATGGGTCTGATTTTCATATGCATTTGCCATTGCTGGTATATCATTCACTGGTTTGCGAGTGAGTGCAAGTTCGTGAGTGCAAGTTTCTAAGAGATTGCTGCTCATTTTTCTAAACTTCACAAAATGCAGATCCAGTTTCCTTAATATCCACAGTTCCATCATTCCAAGAACTTCTGCTGCATCCCCTGTACAGCAAGTAAATCCTTCCTTTAGCAGAGGGAACAGAACTGCTCATAACAGTCCAGGTGTAGTCCAACTGGGGTCCTACATAATTGAGGCAAGACTCAATCAAATCCTGTTGTAATAAAATATAGCATGCCATTTACCTTTTGAATAGTCTGTTGCATCTGCATACAGTTTCAGTGGCTTATGAATAAGGACCCTTAGAACCCATTGGACATCAAAACTTTCCAATTTCTCACCATTTAAGAATTCCTCTATTCCTCCATTCCTCCTAAAAAGGGAGGATAACCTCACATTTATCCATATTGTATTCCTTCTGTCATGGTCTTACCCATTTACTGAGTGGGTCTAAGACCCCTGAAGCCTCTGCATCCTCTTCACAACTCACATTCCCACCAAGCTTTGTATCACTCACAAACTTCATACCATCTGGAAATGTTATAATTGGTCTTCACATTCTAAGTCATTGATATAGATTGTGAACAGATGAGGCCCAGTACTAAAACTCGCAGTGCCCCACTAGTTACAGCCTGACACCCTGAGAATGACCCATTTAGGTGTACTGTCTGTTTTCCCCTTGTCAATCAATTCTTAATCCATATCACTTCCAACCCCATGCACTTCAATTTTATTTTACTATTGTCCTCTGTGGGATATTATCAAAACATAGAACACAGTATAGTACACGCCTTCAGCCCTTGATGTTGTGTCTATATTTTATCCTAAGCTAAGATCAAATTAACCTACATACTCTTCATTTTATTATCATCCATGTGCCTATCCAAGGGTCGTTTAAATGTCCCTATTACCACCACTGGCAGTGCATTCCACACACCTACCACTATCTGTGTAAAGAACCCACCTCTGACATCTCCTCTAAACCTGCTTTCAATCACTTTAAAATTATGCCCCCTTGTGATAGCCATTTCTGCCCTGGGAAAAAGTTTCTGAGTATTCACTCTTCATCAATGGTTCTATCTTCATTATCTTGCACACCTCTACCAAACCGTGTCTCACCCTTCTTCACTCCAAGGAGAAAAGCCCTAGCTCCCTCAACTTTTTTTCATAAGACATGTCCTCTAGTCCAGGCAGCATCCTGGTAAATCTTTTCTGCACCCTCTCTAAAGCTTCCACATCCTTCCTATAATGAGGTGACCAGAACTGAACACAATATTCCAAATGTGGTCTAACCAGGACTCTCTAGAGCTGCAGTAAAACCTCACAGCTCTTATATTCAATCACCCTGTTAATGAAAGCTAACACAATCCATCTGAGTGGCAACTTTGAGGGATCTATGGACATGGATCCCAAGATACCTCTGTTCCTTCTCACTGCCAAAAATTCGGCCTTTAACCCTGTATTCTGCATTCAAATTTGACCTTCCAAAATGAATCACTTCACACTTTTCCAGGTTGAACTCCATCTGCCACTATCAGCCCAGTTCTGCATTCTGTCAAAGCCCTGTTGAAACCTACAACACCAATCCTCACTATCCACCACTCCACCATCTTCGTGTTATTAGCAAACTTACTAAACCACCCTTCCACTTGCTCATCCAAGTCCTTTATAAAAATAACAAAGAGCAGAGGGTCCAGAACAGATCCATGTGGAACACCACTGGTCACCAAGCTCCAGGCTGAATACTTTCAATGTTTTACCACCCTCTGCTTTCTATGGGCTAGCCAATTCTGTATCCAGTCAGCCAAGTTTTCCTGTATCCCATGCATCCTTACTTTCTGAATGAGCCTACCATGGGGAACCTTATCAAATGCCTTGCCAAAATCCCTGTATGCACATCCACTGTTCTACCATCATCAAGGTGTTTTGTCACATCCTGAAAGAATTCAGTAAAGCTTGTGAGGCATGACCTGTACCTCACAAAGCCATGCTGACTATCTCTAATCAAGCTATGCTTTTCCAAATAATTATAATCCTGTGTCTCAGAATCCGCTCCAATAATTTACCCAACACCGACTTAAGAATGACTGGTCTGTAATTCACAGGATTATCCCTATTCCCCTTCTTGAACAAGGGAATAACATTTGCCACCCTCCAAACATCTGGCAGCACTCCAGTCGACAGTGAGGATGTAAAGCTCTTTGCCAAAGGCACAGAAGTTTCTTCCCTTGCTTCCTGTAATAACCTTAGTTTTACCCTGTCTGGCCCAGGGAACTTATCTATCATAGAGTCATAGAGATGTGCAGCATGGAAACAGACTCTTCGGTCCAACACATCCATGCCGACCAGATATCCCAACCCAATCTAGTCCCACCGGCCAGCACCCGGCCCATATCCCTCCAAACCCTTCTTATTCATGTACCCATCCAAATGCCCCTTAAATGTTGTAATTGTACCAGCCTCCACCACATCCTCTGGCAGCTCATTCCATACATGTACCACCCTCTGCATGAAAAGGTTGCCCCTTAGGTCTCTGTTATATCTTTCCCCTCTCACCCTAAATCTATGCCCTCTAGTTCTGGACTCCCCAACCCCAGGGAAAAGACTTTGTCTATTTACCCTATCCATGCCCCTCATGATTTTATAAACCTCTATAAGGTCACCCCTCAGCCTCCGACGCTCCAGGGAAAACAGCCCCATCCTGTTCAGCCTCCCCGATAGCTGAAATCCTCCAACCCTGGCAACAACCTTGTAAATCTTTTCTGAACCCTTTCAAGTTTCACAATATCTTTCCAATAGGAAGGAGACCAGGATTGCACGCAATATTCCAACAATGTCCTGTACAGCTGCAACATGACCTCCCAACTCCTGTACTCAATACTCTGACCAATAAAAGAAAGCATACCAAACGCCTTCTTCACTATCCTATCCGCCTGCGACTCCACTTTCAAGGGTCTATGAACCTGCACTCCAAGGTCTCTTTGTTCAGCAACACTTTCTAGGACCTTACCATTAAGTGTATAAGTCCTGCTAAGATTTGCTTTCCCAAAATGCAGCACCTCACATTTATCTGAATTAAACTCCATCTGCCACTTCTCAGCCCATTGGCCCATTTGGTCCAAATCCTGTTGTAATCTGAGGTAACCCTCTTTGCTGTCCACTACACCTCCAATTTTGGTGTCATCTGCAAACTTACTAACTATACCTCTTATGCTCGCATCCAAATCATTTGTGTAAATGACCAAAAAAAGAGGACCCAGCACCGGATCCTTGTGACACTCCACTGGTCACAGGCCTCCAGTCTGAAAAACAACCCTCCACCACCACCCTCTGTCTTCTAACTTTGTGCCAGTTCTGTATCCAAATGGCTAGTTCTCCCTTTATTCCACGAGATCTAATCTTGTTAACCAGTCTCCTATGGGGAACCTTGTCGAACGCCTTACTGAAGTCCATATCGATCACATCTATTGCTCTGCCCTCATCAATCCTCTTTGTTACTTTTTCAAAACCTTATGTTTTCAAAACTTTCAGCACATCCTCCTTCTTAACAACAACCTTTTCGAGCATATCAGCCTGTTTCACATTGTCCTCACAAACGACAAGGTCCCTCTCACTAGTGAATACTGAAGCAAAGTATTAATTAAGGACCTCCCCTTCTTTCTGCGACTCCAGACACAAGTTCCCTTCACTAACCCTGAATGGCCCTATCCACACTCTGGCCATCCTCTTGTTCCCCACATAAAGGTAGAATACCTTAGGGTTTTCCTGAATCCTACCCACTAAAGCTTTTTCTTGCCCCCTTCTAACTCCCCTAAGTCCATTCTTAAGTTCCTTCCTGTCTACTTTGTAACCCTTTAAAGTACTGTCTGATCCTTGCCTCCTCAACCTTGTAAGCTTCCTTCTCACTCTTGATTAGATGTTCCACATCCCTTGTCACCCAAGGTTTCTTCACACTCCTATCCCTTCCTTGTCTCAGTGGGACAAACCTATCTAGCACTACCAGCAGGTGCTTCCTAAACAACCTCCATATTTCTGTCGTGCATTTTCCTGAGAACATCTGTTCCCAGTTTAGGTGCCCCAGTTCCTGCCTAATAGCATTGTAATTCCCCCTCCCCCAATTAAATACTTTCCCATACCGTCTGCTCCTATCCCTCCACATGACTGTAGTAAAGTGATATCGCTATCACCAAAATCCTCTCCCACCGAGAGATCTGACACCTGACCTGATTCGTTGCTAAGCACCTAGTCCAATATGGCCTCCCCTCTCGTCGACCTATCTACATATTGAGTCAGGAACCCTTTCTGAATACACCTGACAAAAGCAGTTTCATCCAAACTATTTGAACTAAGCAGGTTCCAATCAATATTAGGGAAGTTAAAGTCACCCATGATAATAATCCTATTACTTCTGCACCTTTCCAAAATCTTTATCCCAATCTGTTTTTCCGTGTCTCTGTTGTTGTTGCAGAGTCTGTAGAAAACTTCCAATAAAATGACTGTTCCTTTCCTGTTTCTGACTTCCACCCATTATGACTCTGTAGACAAATGCTCCTCGATGACATCCCTTTCTGCAGCTTTGACACTATCCCTGATATGCAATGTCATTCCCCCACCTCTTTTACCTCTCCCGACTCCTTTTAAAATATCTAAACCCTGGAACACCCAACAACCATTCCTGTCCCTGAAATATCCAAGTCTCCGTAATGGCCACATCATAGTAGTTCCAAGTATTGATCCATGATTTAGTTTCATCACCCTTTCTCCTGATACTTACTGCGTTAAAGTAGACACACTTCAACTCATCACACTGAATGCAACTTTGCCCTATCAACTGTCTACCTCTCCTCACAGACTCTCTGCATGCTGTATCTGTCTGTTCACCAGCTACCTCGTCCTCTGAGCTGTAGCTTTGGTTCCCATCTGTGCCAACCTAGTTTAAGCCCTGACGAAGAGCTCCAGCAAACCACCTACCCACAATATTGGTACCCTTCCAGTTCAGGTGCAACCCATCCTTCTTTTACAGGTCCCATCTTCCCCAGAAGGTATCCCAATGATCCACATATCTGAATCCCTCCCTCCTACTCCACCTCTGCAGCCACATGTTCATCTGCACTCGCTCTCTATTCCTAGCCTCACTAGCACACGGCACTGGTAGCAATGCTGAGACTACTATTCTACGTGTTCTGTATTTTAGCTTCCAACCTAACTCCCTGTATTCACTTTTCAGATCCTTCTCCCTTTTCCTAGCTATGTCATTGTTACCGATGTGTACCACGACTTCTGTCTGCTCTACCTCCCACTTAAGTATCCTGCAGATTCGATCTGAGACATCTCTGATCCTGGCACCCAGGAGGCAACATATGATCCGGGAGTCTCATTTGGACCACAGAATTTCCTGCATGTTCCTCTCACCATTGAATCTCCTATCACTATCACTCTTCTATTCTCCCCCCTTCCCTTCTGAGCAACAGAGCCAGGCTCAGTGCCAGAGACCTGACTGACGTAGCTTTTCCCTGGTAAGTCATTTCCACTGCCCCCCCCATCTCCAACACTATCAAAAACGGTACACTTATTATTAATGGGTACAATGACAGAGTTCCCTGCACTGTCTGCCTGTTCCCTTTCCCTCTCCTGATGGTCACCCAGCTACCTCTATCCTGTATCTTCGATGTGACTGCCTCCCTATAACTCCCCTCTATCTCCCCCTCAGTCTTCCAAATGATCCGAAGTCCATCCAGCTCCAGCTCCAGTTCCTGAATATGGTTTGTGAGCAGTTGGAGTTGGGTGCACTTCTCGCTAGTGAAATCAGCAGGGACACTAGCGGTGACCCTTACCTTCCACATTCTGCAAGAAGAGCATGCAACTGCCCTTGCCTTCATCCCTTCTGCTTTAAATTGCCAAGAGAGATTGAATAAATTAAAAAGAAATTTGCCTTACCAACTCTTCTTACAGGGTTTTTTTTTGGTTCGAGGAAGAGGACAGGTGGGAGACACTACACATGTAGTCTCTTCTGAAAATCCAAATACATTGCGTTACTGTTGCCCCCTTACTGACTGTGCTAGAAACATCTTCAAAAAACCCTTATCAAGAATGTTTGCTCTGCCCGAACTGACAATTATTTTCTAAATATCTGGTAATCATATCCTTTATAATAGATTCCAATATTTTGTTTCCTACTGGCACCAAGCTAACAGATCACTGGTTGTCCATTTTCTCTCTGTTTTCTTTCTGAATTAGTGATGTTGCATTTGCAGCTTCCAATCTGCAGGCAGCATTACCAAACACACAGAATTTTGAATGATAATCATTGAAGCATCTATTATCGATGTCAACACCTCTTCCAGCAATCCTTAACATAGGCCACTGTGTCTTAAGGATTCGTGAACTTACAATCTAAGTAATTTCTCCAATATTACTTCTTTTATTAATACTAAATTTCTTATAGATCCAGGCACTTGGATCTTAATTCTTTCAGGGAGACTTCTTGTGTCTTCCTCTGTGAAGACAGATGCATAGTACTTATTTAATTTCTCATTTATTGTTCTATTTTCTTTTATGCACTCTCCTGTCACTTTGCATAATGAACATAAATTTGGCTTTACTAATAATTTCCTTTTTCCATAACTCCAAAAGCCATCAAGTCTGTTTTCATTTTTCCTTGCTATTTTACATTCATATTCTATTCCCTCTTTATCAATTTTAAAATCCTCCCAGTTCTCAGGCTTACAATTGTTTTGCCACTTTGTAAGCTTTCTTCTTGGATCTAATACTAACGTTAATTTCTGTTGTTTGCAATTGGTTCACTTTCCCTGTTAGGTAATTTTACACAATAGAAATGCATGATTTTTCAAAAAAATTCAAAATTTTAATTCTTTAAATATTAGCCACTGCCTATCGACCTTCAAACCTTTTTGAAATATTTTTTCATTCGACAACAATCAATTTTCTCCTTAAATCTTCATGATTGTCTTCCTTTAGGTTCAAGACCCCTGATTCATGTAAGCTACATCCTTTCAGACTTAATGGAAAATTTTATTATACCATGGTCACTGTTCCTTTAACTCCATTTTACAAAAAAGACTATTAATTAGTTCTTTCTCATTGAATCATATCAGATCTAAAATAGCCTGTGCCCGAGTTAGTTCCTCAAATACACCGTCTCCTCCTGCAACAGTACCTCCTACATGACAATCCTCAGCACAAGTGCCCCACAAGGCTGCATACCCTGCCCCTTACTGTATTCCCTGTACACTCATAACTGTGTGGCCAAATATCATCTGAACTCCATTTACAAGTTTGCTGACAACACCACCGTTGTAGACTGGATATCAAACAATGATGAAATATAATACAAAAAAGCAATAGACTGCTTGGTGGCATGGTGTAAAGATAACAATTGTTGCCTCAATGTTAGCAAAACTAAAGGGCTTATCATTAACATTAGGAAGCATGAAGGAGTTCACACCCCTATCTACACTAACAGGACTCAGGTGAAGAAGGTCGAGAGCATCAAAGTCCTAGGAGTGATGATCAACAATCTGTCCTAGACCACCCATGTTGATCAATGGTCAAGAAGGCACAACAGCTGTGTCTCTTCCTCAGGACGCTAAGGAAATTCAGCACGACCATAAAGATTCTCACCAACTTTTACAAATGCAGTATAGGAAGCATTCTATATGGATGTACTGCAGCTTGTTTTGGCAACTGCTCTGCCCAGGACCATAGAAAATGACAGAGAGTTGTGAACACAGCCCAGTCCATCACACAGTCCAACTTTCTATCTATTAACTCCATCTACATTGCCTCAGAAAAGCACCCAACATCATCAAAGACCCCTCCCACCTTGATTATAATCTCTTCCAAACTATTCATCAGGCAGAAGATACAAAAGCATAAACACATGTACCAACAGGTTCAAGAACAGATTCTTGGTCACTGTTATTAAATTTCTTTAAATTCAGTTTGTGGGATGTAGGCATCAGTGGATGGCCAGCATTTATTCCCTCTCCCTAGTTGCCCTTGAGAGAGTGTTGGTGAGCTACCTTCTTGAACCATTGGAGTCCACTGCTGTGTGTTGGCCCACAATGCCATTAGAAATAGAATTCCAAGAATTTGACTCAGTGACAACTGAAGAAATAGCGATATATTTCCAAGTCAGGATGGTGAGTGGCTTGGAGGGGATATTGAAGGTGGTGGTGTTCCTATATATCTACTGCCTTTGTCCTTCTAGATGGAAGTGGTTGTGGGTTTTTTAGGTGCTGTCTGAGGATCTTTGGTGAATTTCTGCATTGCATCTTGTAGATAGTACACACTGCTGCTACTAGTGGTGGAGGGAGTGGATGCTTGTGGATGTAATGTCAATCAAGCAGGGTTCTTTACCCTGGATGGAGTCAAGCTTCTTGAGTGTTGTTGGGGCTGTAATCATCCAGGTAAGTGGGGAGTATTCTACCACGCTCCAGACTTGTGCCTTGTAGGTGATGAACAGGCTTTGAGGAGTGAGGAGGTGAGTTACACGTCGCGATATTCCTAGCTTCTGACCTGCTCTTGTAGCCACTACATTT
The DNA here is from genome assembly GCF_020745735.1 of Hemiscyllium ocellatum. NCBI lineage: Eukaryota > Metazoa > Chordata > Chondrichthyes > Orectolobiformes > Hemiscylliidae > Hemiscyllium > Hemiscyllium ocellatum. The sequence goes on along the minus strand of NC_083411.1, from coordinate 96,575,472 downwards.
ATGTGATGATTCAAAATGAGTTTCTGGTCAATGATAAATCGCAGGATGTTAATAGTGGGGGATTCGGTGATGGTAACACCTTTGAATGCCATGGGGCGGCGATTAGTTTGTCTCTTATTTGTGATGGTGACAGCCTGACATTTGTGTGGCATGAATGTTACTTGCTACTTGGCAGCCCAAGCCTGAATATTGTCCAGATCTTGTTGCATTTGAACATGGACTGCTTCAGTATCTGAGGAGTTATGAATGTTGCTGAATATTGTGCAATCATCAGTAAACATCCCCACTTCTGACCTTATGATAGAGTGAAGGTCATTGATGAAGCTGTTGAAGATGGCTGGGCTTGGGACATTATCCTGAGGAACTCCTGAGGAGATGTTCTGGAGCTGAGATGGCTGACATCCAACAACCACAGCTATCTGCCTATGTATCTGGTATGACTCCAACCACCAGAGTTTGCCCCCTGATACCTATTGATTCCAATTTTGCCAACTTTGATGACGCACAGTGAAATGCAGCCTTGATGTCAAGGGCTGTCACACTCATCTCACCCCTGGAATTCAGCTGTTTAGTATAAAGAACAAAGAACAAAGAAAATTTACAGCCCAGGAACAGGCCCTTCAGCCCTCCAAGCCTGAGCCGGTCCAAATGTACTGTCTAAACCTGTCGGTCAATTCCCAAGCATCCCTCTGCTCCCACCTACTCATGCAGCTGTCCAGACGCATCTTAAATGAATCTACCGTGCCTGCCTTTACCACCCTTGCTGGCAACGCGTTCCAGGCGCCCACCACCCACAGTGTGAAGTACTTGCCGCATGTATCCCCCTAAAACTTTCCACCTCTCACCTTGAAAGCGTGACCTCTTGTTATTGAATCCTCCACCCTGGGAAAAAGCTTGTCTCTATCCATCCTGTCTATACCCTTCGTGATTTTATAAACCTCATTCTCCTTTTGTCAGTGTTGTCTGAATGGACCTCTCAATTTTCAAATCTAATGTTCACCTTGCTTTTTGTGCATCTTCTTTGCAGGTGAAACTTTGTATTCCTTGTTTTGTTCTATCACCCTATGATTTTTGGACTTTATGATCTGCCTCTATTGTATGCAAATCAAAACTTTTCACTGTACCTAGGTGCATGTGACAATAGTAAATCAAATCAAATTAAAATATTACTCTGTAAAGCTGTGTTGAACACTGCATTGATTCTCATCAGAATACCTAGTTGAAATGCAGACTGAATTTATCCATGACTACTGCATTCTTTATGCTACCTGCACGTCTAATTTCCTGAGTTGTACTAGATCTTACATTGCTACTGCTGTTTAATGGCCTATAAACCACTCCCATCAATTTTTCTTGCATTTTGCTGCATTGAATTTTGTTGCTGCTTGAACGGTGTGGGCTATGGGAAGTGATTGGAAGAATTGTGTGTAAAGTCCTGTGAGGCCTTTCTTGACATCACGAGCAAGCAGATACATTTCCCAACAATGCACTGGGCATCAAGATGAGATTCTTGTTAGACAGGGAATTATTGCTTTTTGTCAGCATCATTAACTGCACATTATCACTGCTTTGCAGCTTCCTATCCTGCTACCCACTGGAACTCAATACAGAGAACTCTCAACAAGGCTACACCAACTTGCTGCTTGCATTGCTAGACCTCCATCTCGGTCAGCTATCAATGATAGCTTAGGACATGCTCCCATGAGTACCAACTGCATGAACCTAGGTCCGGGGATTTTAGCAGCAGAAGTCTGCCAATCTCTCTTCATTGTCACCTCATATTTCTGATCCACTTACTGTCCATTTCTGCACTTTAAAACTGCACTTCAGTGCACCATTATTATCATTGCAATGTTGCTGCAAGGAAACTTTACACACAGGAACAACACCCAGCTCACAGTTTGGATCAGGCTGCTTCTCATGGCTGTTTGCTTGATCTCTTTGGACTCACTCACTCATTCACTCACTCAGAGCCTACCTGGATACTCACAGTACATCTACCTTGCTGTTTTGCACTTTATGCCCTGAGCTAGAGATACCAGGCTTACAGTACTTCTATCTTATGCCCGAAGGGCTTATGCCTGAAATGTTGATTCTCCTGCTCCTTGGATGCTGCCTGACCTGCTGCGCTTTTCCAGCAACACATTTTTCAGCTCTGATCTCCAGCATCTGCAGTCCTCACTTTCTCCTAGTACTTTTATCTTGCCTTATTGTTTAGCAGAGACACAAAGCAAGGAAGCTTTCCCAGCTGTCAGCAGTGCTCAGTCAAATCAAAGAAGATAACCTTCAGTCAAGGTGTAAAAAATGAGGTCTGCAGATGCTGGAGATCACAGCTGCAAATGTGTTGCTGGTCAAAGCACAGCAGGCCAGACAGCATCTCAGGAATAGAGAATTCGACGTTTCGAGCATAAGCCCTTCATCAGGAATGATGAAGGGCTTATGCTCGAAACGTCGAATTCTCTATTCCTGAGATGCTGCCTGGCCTGCTGTGCTTTGACCAGCAACACATTTGCAGCTTCAGTCAAGGTGCCCCAGCACAGTAAGTCGAGGGCAGTCTGATACCAGTCCAGTGGCTTGGACATAGTCAGTCAGCTGTTTCAGCTGATCAGGATGAGGATTCTCTCCTCAAAATCGGCCAGGAGCTGCATGTCAGGCAGCTAACCACCTGACTTGACTCTTTCTGCTCTATTGTGAGCCATTTTCTCGTGGAATGAAAGGGAAACCTGAAGGGACGTGGATGTGGCTGATACAGCAGTGAGTGATACTACAATTGGGTGGAAAGTGGTAAGATACCCCGAGTGAGTGAATGAAGAGGCAGCACAGTGGCCATTCAAGCTGAATGGTGTCAGGAGTTGGGATGGGTGACAGTGAGTGAGGCAGGATGTCACAGGCAATAGTGGGAGAGATAGAGAATGAGCCTTGGTGGGAGATACATAAAAAAGCAGAGATAGAGAGAGTGTGAGGTAGCAGAGAGAAAATGGAGCACTTATCCTGATGGATTGGAGAAGGACATTAACCTCCTTCTTGCACTGCTGAACATTGTTTCAGATGGTTGACCCAGATGCCAAACCCCTCTCCCAACCCCATTTCCTGTTGAGTATTTACTAACCTTTTTCACCTTCTTGTCTCTGATGCTGAACATTTTGTATTCAGTAAAGGTATTACTTTTATCCCTCTGCAACCCCTCTTCAATGGATGTTGGACAAGACATAATGTTGAACGCTTCTTCCATCACCTCCAACTCCATGTCCATTTCTTTGGACAAGTGTCCCCTCTTCATCCCACAGACCCGTTCACCCACCTCTGGCATTCTTTCTCCACCTGGACCCCTCGTTCTGACAATTTACCTGCCTTCAATCTTCATTGAGAACTGTCGATGTGACACTGGTCACCTCAATTTCTCTGCTCCTGTCACCCATTCAAATTTATCTCTCTCTGAACTAACTATGCTCCATGCTCTCAGGTCCAACCCTGACTTTGTAATCAAGCGTGCCAACAAAGGTAGTGCTGTTGTTATCTGGCGGACGGAGCTCTCCATTGTGGAGGCTGAGTGCCAACACTTGATAAGGTGAGGTGCCAGAAGACTGGAGGGTGGCTGACGTGGTGCCACTATTTAAGAAAGGTGGTAAAGAAAAGCCAGGGAACAAAAGACCAATGAGCCTGACATTTGTAGTAGGCAAGGTGTTGGAGGGAATCCTAAGGGACAGGATTTACATGTATTTGGAAAGGACTGATTAGGGATAGACATGGCTTTGTGCATGAGAAGTCATGTCTAACTTAGTTGAGTTTTTTGAAGAAATAACAAAGTAGATTGATGAGGGCAGAGTGGTAGATATGATCTAGATGAACTGCAGTAAAGCATTCGACAAGTTTCCTCATGGGAGACTGGTTAGCAAGGTTAGATCTCATGGAATACAGGGAGAACTAGCCATTTGGATACAGATCTGGCTCAAAGGTAGAAGATAGAGGGTGGTGGTGGAGGGTTGTTTTTCAGACTGGAGGCCTGTGACCAGTGGAGTGCCACAAGGATCGGTGCTGGGTCCACTACTTTTCATCACTTATATAAATGATTTGGATGTGATCATAGGAGATATAGTTAGTAAGTTTGCTGATGACACCAAAATTGAAGGTGTAGTGGACAATGAAGAGGGTTGCCTCAGATTACAATGGGACCTTGATCAGATGGGCCAATGGGCTGAGAAGTGGCAGACGGAGTTTAATTCATATAAATGCGAGGTGCTGCATTTTGGAAAAGCAAATCAGAGCAGGACTAATACACTTAATGGTAAGGTCCTGGGGAGTGTTGTTGAACAAAGACACATTGGAGTGCAGGTTCATAGTTCCTTGAAAGTGTGGGTCATGGGTAGATAGGCTAATGAAGGTGGCATTTGGTATGCTTTCTTTTATTGGTCAGAGTATTGAGTACAGGAGTTGGGAGGTCATGTTGCAACTGTACAGGACATTGGTTAGACCACCTATGGGAAGGATGTTGTGAAACTTGAAGGGGTTCAGAAAAGATTTACAAGGATGTTGCCAGGGTTGGAGGATTTGAGCTATAGGGAGAGGCTAAATAGCTGGGACTGTTTTCCCTGGAGCATTGGAGGCTGAGGAATGACTTCATAGAGGTTTATAAAATCGTGAGGGGCATGGAGAGGATAAATAAACTAGATCCTTTCCCTGGGGTGCAGAAGTCCAGAACTAGAGTTTTAGGGTGAGAGGGGAAAGATATAAAAGAGACTTAAGGGACGTGGGATGGTGCAAGTATGGAATGAGCTGCTAGACGAAGTGTTGGAGCCTGGTACAATTGCAACATTCGAAAGGCATCTGGATGGGTATATGAATAGGAAGTGTTTGGAGGGACATGGGCCGGCTGCTGGCAGGTGGGACTAGATTGGTTTAGGATAACTGGTCAGCATGGACGGGTTGGACCAAAGGGTCTGTTTCTGTGCTGTACATCTCTATGACGCTGGCTCTATGATCCTGCTTCCTGTAAAGACTCTATTCCATTCTCTAAGGTCCTCCATCTCTCTCATATCACTTTGTTGTGATGATGTCAACCAGGGAGCCTCTGAAATGTTCACCTTCTTCCTCAACCAAGGACTCTCCAGCACCATAGCTGATAGGGCCCTCAGTTGGGTCTGAACCATCTACCGCACTTTGGTCCTCACCTCCTCTTTTCCTTCCCATAACAGTTATATGGTCCTCCTTGTCCTCACCTACCATCCCACCAGCATCCACTTCGAAAGGATCATCAACCGCCATTTCTGTCACCTCCAGTAGGATGCCACCACCAGACACATATTCCCCTCCCCTCACTTGTCAGCCTTCCCCATGGACCTTTCCCTCTGGGTCACCCTGGTCCACTCCTTCACTCCCATCATGTCCCCACAGTCTGACACCACCTTCCCCTGCAAACATAGAAGGCGTAACATTTGCCCATTTACTTCCTCCCTCCTCACTACCTAAGGCCCCAGATATACCTGTCGGGTAAAGCAGCGATTTACCTTGTGTACTTGTCTTTTTTTAACAATTGGTACTTATCTGAATTCCAAGTTCACTTTTCAATGGTCATTGGCAAGTATTCTACTAATGCATGGACTATATTCATTGGAATAACAATGAGTAGAGCCAGTTCAGCTGTGGTGCCTACTGGTCTCTCTGGTGTTTGGCTTTCAGCCGTGAGATATTGTATTCAGACTAGTCCCATTATTGATTATGTTTGCAAGCCTTCGCATACTCTTTAGAAATGAATATGGAACAGTTCTGAAGAAAGGTCAGTCATCTGAAGTGTTAAGTCTGGTATCCCTCCACTGATGCTACCAGGCTTGCTCAGTGTTTCGTGTAGTTCTATTTTTGATTCAGGTTTCCAGTGTTGTAAACAGTAATAGGGTTGAAAGAGTTAATGCTAAAAACTGCATTAAGTTCCACCCATTCTGATGGCATCATAAGGGAAGATCACCATACAGTTTTTCATCAAGGTCTAACAAACCACTGTAACTTGTATCTGATTGCTATCATGCAATAAAGTAAATCTTGTTTCAGAAGGTTCTTGCTCATTGTGACAAATTGCAGACCTATGCTACCTGTTATATGATTTGTTTCCTTTTGTGAAGACCACTGGAGGGCAGTCAAAAAGATATACTAACAAATTGTAATTGTCATTAAAGTCATCATGTAGTGTGGATAAGCTGAATTTTTGCTTTCCCAGGTTCAGGGCCACTGCTACAAGAGAAATAATATCCATCTGAAAAGTGCTTTGCAAGGCCTTTTTTTATGGCCAGGTAAATAAGCGAAGTGAAGCCCATGTCACAGTATGGAATGGATGGTTTTAGAGCAGTGAACATAATATCCAGACTCGTGTTTCTATATTACTGCAATGAAAAGGTTTAATGAGCCAAACAATTCTTTTCTCCTCCCATACCTTTCTGTGTTTTCAAATTTTAGTTGTGTTCATTGTTGTGTTCTTCCCACAAGGCAATAAAAGCACCTTATGGAAGAGCACCTCAGCATTATTGGAGACTGACAAGACAATAAATTAAGACAGGCCAAAGAGAATGTGTTCTGAGAGATTTAGAATTTAAGACAGGACCAAGCTCTGATGGATAATGGACATGTTTTCACTGCATATATTATGCAGAAAGCAGAAAAAGTGATAAAATGAAATGGTGAGCACATATTTTATAACACACTTTGTTAATTAAAGTTTATAAATTTTATCACCACAGACATAATTGGTTACACAATGTCCTTGTCCAGTGCTCAAACTGAATTTAGTATCCTTCCAAAAGCTAGGGAAGATTTTTGAACACAGAACACCAGGCAGATATGACAGACTTCAGGCAACACTTTTTTATAGTCCAGAACATGCTTAAACATCTGGGCTGGCAGCATTTGAGCACTGTTGATAATGTTCAAACCATTTACTGAAATTTTTCTCCTGGGACCATTATGAATTGAATGAATTGAATTAATTGTCATGTGTAGCGAGGTACAGTGAAAAGTTTTGTTGTGTGAGCAATACAGGCAGATCACAGAGTTAAGTAGCATAAATAAGTAAATAATAGATAAACAGCAGCAAAAACAACAAAAAAAAAACAGGCATAGGTAAAGATTTTGTGAGTCCATTCATTATTGGGGGGGACTTTAACTTCCCAGATATTGACTGGGAGAGCTATAGCTCGAGTTCATTAGATGGGTCGGTGTTTGTACAATGTGTGCAGGAGGGTTTCCTGACACAATATGTCGACAGGCCAACAAGAGGGGAGGCTATATTGGATTTGGTTCTAGGTAATGAACCAGGCCAGGTGTTAGACTTGGAGGTAGGTGAGCACTTCGGGGACAGTGACCACAACTCGGTGACTTTTACTTTAGTGATGGAGAGGGATAATCGTGCGCCGCAGGGCAAGAGCTATAGCTGGGGGCAGGGAAATTATGATGCAGTGAGGCATGACTTAGGTTGTGTGGATTGGAAAAACAGGCTTCAAGAGAAGAACACTAATGAGATGTGGGGATTGTTCAAGGAGCAGCTACTGCGTGTCCTCGATAGGTATGTACCAGTCAGGCATGGTGTAAAGGGCCTTGTGAGGCAGCCGTGGTTTAGTAAGGAATTGGAGTCCCTTGTGAAAGGGAAGAAGGCGGCATATGTAAAGATGAGGCGTGAAGGTTCAGTAGGGGCGATTGAGAGTTATAAGGTAGCCAGGAAGGAGCTAAAGAGGGAGCGAAGAGAAGCGAGAAGGGGACATGAAAAGTCTTTAGCTGGTAGGATTAGGGAAAACCCAAAGGCTTTCTATAGGTATGTCAAGAATAAAAGGATGACTAGGGTAGGTATCGGTCCAGTCAAGGATAGTAGTGGGAAGTTGTGTGTGGAGGCGGAGGAGATTGGAGAGACATTAAATCAGTACTTTTCATCAGTATTCACTCAGGAACAGGACACTGTTGCTGATGTGAATATGGAATCACAAATAATTAGAATGGATGCCCTGGAAATATGCAGGGAAGAGGTTTTGGGAATATTGGAAAGGATGAATATAGATAAGTCTCCTGGGCCTGATGGCATTTACCCCAGGATCCTATGGGAAGCTAGGGAGGAGATAGCAGAGCCATTGGCCTGGATTTTTATGTCGTCATTGTCAACGGGAACAGTACCAGAGGACTGGAGGATCGCGAATGTGGTCCCATTGTTCAAGAAAGGGAGTAGGGATAGCCCTAGTAACTATAGGCCAGTGAGTCTGACTTCAGTGGTGGGCAAAGTCTTAGAGAGAATGGTAAGGGATAAGATTTATGAACATCTGGGTAGGAATAACGTGATCAGGGATAGCCAGCATGGTTTTGTGAAGGGCAGGTCGTGCCTCACAAACCTTATTGAGTTCTTTGAGAAGGTGACTAAGGAAGTGGATGAGGGTAAAGCAGTAGATGTTGTGTATATGGATTTTAGTAAGGCTTTCGATAAGGTTCCCCATGGTAGGCTAATGCTAAAACTTCAGAGGTATGGCATTGAGGATACATTAGAGGTTTGGATTAGGAATTGGCTGGCTGGAAGGAGACAGAGGGTAGTAGTTGATGGATTATGTTCATCTTGGAGCGCAGTTACTAGCGGTGTACCACAAGGATCTGTTTTGGGACCATTGCTTTTTGTTATCTTTATAAATGATCTAGAGGAAGGACTTGAAAGCTGGGTAAGCAAGTTTGCGGATGACACGAAAGTCGGTGGAGTTGTGGATAGTGAGGAAGGAAGTGGTAGGTTACAGCGGGATATAGATAAGTTGCAGAGCTGGGCGGAAATGTGGCAAATGGAATTCAATGTAGCTAAGTGCGAAGTCGTTCACTTTGGTAGGAATAACAAGATGATGGATTACTGGGCTAATGGTAGGCTACTTGGTAGTGTGGATGAGCAGAGGGATCTTGGTGTCCATGTACACAGATCTCTGAAAGTTGCCACCCAGGTAAATAGTGCTGTGAGGAAGGCATATGGTGTACTGGGCTTTATTGGCAGAGGAATTGAGTTCCGGAGTCCTGAGGTCATGTTGCAGTTGTATAAGACTCTGGTGAGGCCTCATCTGGAGTATTGTGTGCAGGTTTGGTCGCCATACTATAGGAAGGATGTGGAAGCTTTAGAACGAGTGCAGAGGAGGTTTACCAGGATGTTGCCTGGAATGGTAGGAAAATCTTATGAGGAAAGGCTGAGGCACTTGGGGCTGTTCTCATTGGAGAAGAGAAGGTTTAGGGGAGATCTGATAGAAGTGTATAAGATGATTAGGGGTTTAGATAGGGTAGATACTAAGAACCTTTTACCGCTAATGGAGTCAGGTGTTACTAGGGGACATAGCTTTAAATTAAGGGGTGGTAGGTATAGGACAGATGTTAGGGGTAGATTCTTCACACAGCGGGTTGTGAGTTCATGGAATGCCCTGCCCGTATCAGTGGTGAACTCTCCTTCTTTATGTTCATTTAAGCGGGCATTGGATAGGCATTTGGAAGTTATTGGGCTAGTATAGGTTAGGTAGGACTCGGTCGGCGCAACATCGAGGGCCGAAGGGCCTGTACTGCGCTGTATCCTTCTATGTTCTATGTTCTATGTTCTATTCTAACATCAGTAGGGTGGAAACTGTTTCCAAACCGGATGGTGTGTGTGTTCAGGCTTCTGTACCTTGTCCTCAATGGTAGAGGTTGTTGAAAAACATTGCCAGGGTGGGATGGATCTTTGAGAATGCTAGCGGCCTTTCTTTGACAGTGGGCCTGGGAGATGGATTCTATAGATGGGAAGTTGGTCTTTGTGATTTTCCTGGCTGAGGTCACCACTCTCTGTAACTGTCTCTGATCTTGAATAGCCCAGTGATACATCCAGATAGAATGCTCTCAATGGCACATCTATAAAAGTTGGCAAGGGTATTCACCATCATGCCAAATTTCCTCAGCTGCCTGAGGAAGAAGAGACATTGTTGTAACCAGTGCATCCACATGAAGGGTCCAAGAAAGCTCATTGTGGATAACCACCCGCAGGAGGTTGACACTCTCCACTCCTTCCACTTCTGTGCTGTTTGATGCGTACGTGGAGCATGAGTAACATTCTGCTGAAAGTCAATAATGAGATCCTTGTTTTTGCCAGCATTGAGAGCTAGGTTGTTCTCAGTGCACCATTTTTCCAGGTCTTCCATTTCCCATCTGTAGTCTGTTTTGTCACTATCTGAGATTCAACTGACTATGGTGGTGTCATCAGCAAAGTTCTAAATGGCATTAGTCTGGTGACAATGAAGTGTGAACAGGTTAAGTCTTAAAATGCACTTAAATGTATTGGCACTCTCATCCCTGAGCAGGATAAAAAAGAAATAGGATTGCCTACAAAAACTGTAGATTTTTAAAATTTTAAACACCTTAAGTTTTGTGGGTGAAAATTGAGTTCCAGATTGGCATGACTGAGCCTTGCACAATTTACGTTGTTACCCATTTATATACCATTGATTTTACAATGCAGATCCAGGAGGGTATGTCCTCAGTTGTGTTTAAAGCTTGGAATTTGATTGAGGTTCAAAAAAGCATACATATTTCTCAGAGACACAAGAGGAATGAGATACCATATCCCAATGTCCAAGGAACACATTTCCATGTGAGGTTGAGAAAAAAAATGGGTGAAACCTTATATCCCTGGCCTTTCATCTCTTTGTAAATAACACATATATTTTATACAGAGAATAATGGAGCAGGAAGATTCTGTTTGGGCCGGTCAATGTCAAGTAACCTTCCATATAACATTTCTCACAGTCTAAACAACAGCCATGTGTAAAGAATGCTGGAAACTGAACATTAATTACCCAAAAAAGGCAAGATTCTGCTAAAAGAGCCAGCTAGTAACTATTTGTTTCATTAAATGCCTTTGAAACTTTAATGTGACAAATTAAATAGTTTTGTTCTATAATCTGCTCGCGCATCGAGGGACTAAAATTTGGAGTCTGCTGTTAATGCAATTTCAAAATTCCCATTGACGTTAGTGTCTCTGTTGTAGTTCCATGTACTTATCACTTGGTAAGAGGAACAGGTGGATAAGGAAGTACTGCTGCAGGTAAGTGTCATAAGGCACTGGAGGAGTGGTTCTTCCAACTGCGACCTGACTAAGTGAATATATCAGCCCAAATGGAATTCTCTGGACCATGTGAAGATGTAATTCTTTGAGGTTATAATTAATCATAGAGGAAATCATTGTTATATAAGACGTGTTAGAAGAATCTGTAGAGAAACTGAGACCTGCAACGTGTTGTTTTGTCTCCAATTCTTTCTCCAGGAGATCGCAGGCGTATTAATGATGTCAGTTGCTCTGCAGCATACTGCTGGAGAAGTCAAGTGATTAATTAATTATTTGCTACATCATCAACAGCAGTGAAGAGCAGAAGGTTCTAGGTTTTCTGTTTAATATTCCAGCCCTGCACTCTCCAATCTGCTGTTGCCAGCAGAAAGTGGTGATTGAAGTTTTAATCATGATGCTATTGTCTGTCCCTGGCCCACAAGATCCTGCGACCTGAGCCAAACCACCCGATACACTGAGCACAGACCTGGGATAAATTATGGTTATTTACTAACCAAACTGTTCAGAGATGGTATTATCGACCTGTGGCATATGTGGGACGTGAATCTGGTTCTCCTGGCTCAGAGGTAGGGACACTACAACTGCACCACAAGAGCCAGGAAAGTTCAAGGCATCACTCATGTCACTGGACTTTCCTAAAATCCAAGATTGTTAATGGCATGTGACATCCAGATGAGGAGGGCTGAAGCAGCCTTGGGTTGCAACAAAGATTTAGGACAGAATCTTATAAGGGGCTGAATGATGTGGGCTGAAGCAGGAATGGTGCCAGAATGGCATGAGAAAACCAGCAAGGCCCATCTCGACAGTGGGATCAACTCACAGCATCTTTCAACTATGTGCAGAGCATCAGGATGAATTTCTCACTAGGCAGTACTGAGTTGCCTATTAAAGGGGGAATTATTGCTTATTGGTAATGCACAAGACGGGGAAACTGCTCAGAGGTAATGAATTAAGCTCACTTTAATCGGTCATATTTCATTTTACACCCCATAGCACTATCCTTAGACAGCAAGTTGCTTCCCATCACTCAGAATAACATCATGCGACTTTGAGGTGACATTTATAGAGTACTCAGTCTTTCCTGAAATCTGGCCACTTGTGTCATTGGGTAATATCATGGCCTTTCTAATTCAATGATTTTTATTTTCTTCTTGAAACATTTAAGACCATAAAAATTGCAGATATTAATGGAATTCAAAAAATGAATAGCATATTTTTACATCATTGAAGGTACACATTTTGATCTAACTGCTCTGACAGATAGCATTTCCTCCCTCGTAGGCCAAAGTCAGCTTCCTGAATAGATACACAATGACATCTATAAGATAAGGTATGTCAATATCACTATCCAAGGAGTGGTTATAATATACAGGTACACAATCCTTTGTCTGAAATCCTTGGGGCCAGTTGTTTTTCGGAATTCAGAATTTTTTGGATTTTGGAACAAACGACAATTTTCACAATGAAATAAAAAGAAATTACCTAACAGCAGGCCTATGTGTGAATTGTACAAGCGCTGAGATACAATTGGTGCCTGCCAGTGCTGAGCTACATTGCCATGTCACATCTAAGTGACGTGATTCAACTGGGAGTGGAGTTGGATCACCTGTTTGAGCTCCAAAACAACGCTCCACACTCTACAACAAAGAATTTGTTTCTCAGAGCTTTTCAGATTTCAGAATTTCCGATTAAAGATTGTGTACCTGATTTCTTTTCATAGTGATGTTCAGTAGATTGATTCTTGTTTTGATTATTCTTTGATGAGAAGTTGAGTGGAATGATCTTGTACTCTGTGAAATTTAGAACAAAGAAAATACTGTATAAAATTCTCAGAGAACTTGACAGGGTAATGCAAAGACCTTAAGAAATAAGGTTAGACCATACACTACTTTGAGAAAGTGAGGACTGCAGATGCTAGAGATTAGAGTCGAAAGTGTGGTGCTGGAAAAGCACAGCAGGTCAGGCAACATCCAAGGAGCTGGAGAATTGATGTGTCGGGCATAAGCCCTTCATCAGGAATTCCTTTCTCCAGAAGATTTTCAGTCATTGAATTTATTCAAGACTGAGATAGATGCATTTTTGAGCACTGAAAGAATAAATGGATTTGGGTATGGATGAGCAAAGGATGGAAGGAGGTCAAAAATTATTGAATGTTGAAGCAGGCTCAAGGAGCCAAATAATCTCACCTTGGTCCTTTTACTTTCGGTCTTATTTTCTGGTCATCCATTTACCAATGGAATCCAAGATTTGGAATCCAGGGCAGCAAGATAGCACGCTGCCATCTTGGGTTGTAAACCCTATACAGTTTTTATAAATTTCATTGCAGCACTAACACAATGAAATTCATCTGAATCTATTAATGAATACACAATTAACATGCTGCAATCATGGTTTTGCTGTCTTCCAACTTCTCTCCACTCTGAACTCCATTCATCTACTTTCTGTGTTTATATTATTACACGCATTTGTGTCCTGTGGCTGATCAAAATTTTTTTGTGCTCTTCGGATGAGCATCAAGTCCAAGTGAGATATTAAAATCAGTCGCAGCAAGAACCATCAAAAAGCTTCAATCCAAGCAAACACATATTATGTGAGTGGAGGGTCGGAATGTTGAGAGCCATGTATTCCATCTTGGTTAAAGATGTGCTTATTACATCAACCATTCAAGCTAAATCCCTACATTTCCAGTAATAGTTTTCACTTTCTCAACTGCTAAAGCCATCCATAAAGACTGATTAAATTCAAACAGCCACTGCTTAGATACTTGACAGCTATACAGATATAAATAGTGATAATTTAAAGGCAAAGTCAAGGCACTAAGTATCATTAATCATAGCACATCAGTACTTAAATGGTTTCTAATCCATGAACATCTCAAGAATGAGAAAACTAACTCACGTGTAGCCTTTGGCTCCACACTTTTAGTGAACTGGCTTTCACTTAAACATTAATTGATTGCTGTTATATCTCTTCCCACCTGAAGTAAAGGAGTTTATGATTTTATTACATTGGTGCAAATTTAAAGCCATTAGTATCACTTTAAATTGTGAGGTAAATTACTGTTGTTTTTGGTAGCAATTATTGTGCCCAGCCCTGTTGAAACTAAACTGATCTTCTACTGCGAGACATTGAGGTTTGAGGTCAGAAGTTGAGACCAAGGCCTGGATTTTCATTCAGGGATCCGATGCACAGACAGATGGAAATTTCCAGCTCCGTGAATCAGACTTTTAAAAAAATGGCTGCTTTTTAGTGCAAAAGATGAGCTGGTTTGTGTTGGGACAGGAAACTCCACAAGAACTGAGGACCTTTAAGGGTGCAGGTGGATGGGGAGGTGGAGGGAGGGATGTGCAAGGCTCACTTCAGGAATTCAGCACCATACCTGAACTTTAAATGTAAAGTATAAAACATGAAACAGGCCTCCGGCTCTCACCATCCCTCTCTCATATCGTAACATGTTCCCATGTTGTGGTTCTGTTCGCCGAGCTGGAAGTTTTTGCTGCAAACGTTTCGTTCCCTGGCTAGGGAACATCATCAGTGCCATTGGAGCCTCCTGTGAAGCGCTGCTTTGATGTTTCTTCCGGTATTCTTCCCATGTCCCATTCGAGGCAACCCAAGCCATCCCAGGTCTCTTCTTGCCCCTGCTGTCAAGCTGTATTGCACCCAAGGTAAAAACAATGACTGCAGGTGCTGGAAACCAGATTCTGGATTAGTGGTGCTGGAAGAGCACAGCAGTTCAGGCAGCATCCGAGGAGCAGTGAAATCGACGTTTCGGGCAAAAGCCCTTCATCAGGAATAAAGGCAGTGAGCCTGAAGCGTGGAGAGATAAGCTTGGGGAGGGTGAACCAACCTGCATGTCCCATTCATTCCTCTTCTGTCAAGCTATGTGCTGTCTGTCCCCAGTGGCCCCTGATACACTCCATGTTAATGTATGGCCCTCCAACTACTCCCCTAGCCTTTATACCATTTCAGTGCTTTATAGACTGTACACTAATTTGGTGCTAATGTGGTGCTAATTTATGCACTTCACCCATTACCTTTAGCTTTTACTCCTACCCCAAGCCAACTTAATTAGTATCCACAATGGGAAGATCTCAAGATACATGCAGAGATGAGATATACTAAAGTCCTTAAAATAAAGTACTGCAGTCTTCATTATATATACTCCCATCCAAACACACACATTTACTATATTTTTCCAACTAAATAAAAACTTATAACAGTCAGCATTTCATTCAAGTACAAAATCAATTATAATAAGAAGCATTAGAATTCATGGTCCCACATCGAAGAGCCTAAAACCACATGTAGCTGTTACTGTAGTGTGGCAGTCATGCTATTGTGATAATAAGTGGTTGTGTAATTAATTATACAATACTAATCAGTAATAGAAGTCCTCAAGCTCATGTCCACAGACAAAGTGAAATAGCAAGAACTTTTCTTTTCCACACCAGACTGTTTTCTTCAAACTGTTAAAGGCCAGGACTGTTAAATGTATTGGTAGCTTGACTGCTCAGGAGTTAAATGATCAACTGCCTCCTCCTATGGTGCTCACACAAATTTTGACATGACCCCATTTCTGCTCCCATGAAAATGGGAAGTATTGCATTTAGGGGTGGAAGGTGAGAGTTCTACGCTTAGCCGATGCTCTCCATTGTAGTGAAAATCCAGGTCTAAAAATCTGAAGTTTTGGGCTAATGATGTGGGTCAGGGATAATCTTAGTTTATCTGGTAGGCAGCAGTTTGAATCTGATTGGTTGCTTGTTTTACACAATGCATATTCTTGCGTTCCATTGAAGAGCTCAATGAGTTAAGTAAAATTAGGAAGCTCACAAACACATCATTACAAGAAGATTAAATTTTGTGGAATTAAGGTCAATGTTAAATCAAAGCATGCAGCTTCAGAAGCACGAGGAGACTCAGGTGGCTTCTACTAAAGGCAGAGACAAACCTCAGAAGATATCCACATAAAGTTCCTCTCTAGAATTAATTCCTACACATTCCAACACTAATTATGTAGCAGAAATAGAGAGGGAAATAACTGTTAAGATAATACTGAGCATGTACACATCAGATTGGCAATGCATGCTTAAAGGAACAACAGTAACAACATTATGTCAAACTTTCACCTGTTAGTTTAGCTTAGTTAGGTCACAATTGAAGTATGAGTACAGTTTGGGATTCAATGTTATAACAGTTACAGGAAGATGGGAGAATGCAGGGGAATATGTGACAAAACTAGAAAAGATGTGATCCAGCACTTGGTCAAATTGATAGGTCGTCAGTTGGAAAAACACTAACAGCAGGAAATTGCAGTGACAGACCCTCATGAACAGGTGCTGACAAATGGGAAGTGAAAGATCAGGTGGTGGGGAGCAGATTGGCAGTTATAGAATCATAGAGTCATATAGCACAGAAACAGTTCCACCTGTCCAACATGCTGACCAGGTTTCCCAAACTAAACTAATTCCATTTGTCCGGGTTTGAACAGTATTTCCCTAACCTTTTCCTATTCATGTAACGTCCAAATATCTTTTAGATGTTAACCGTATCTTCATCTACCACTTCCTCTGGCAGTTAATTCTCCGTACACATCAACTTCTTTGTGAAAAAGCTGCCTTTCAGGTCCCTTTAATCTTTCTCCTCTCACCTTGAACCGATGCTGTCTAGTTTTGAACTCCCCTACTCTGGGGAAAAGGGATTAGCTATTCACTTTATCTGTATCCCTCTTGATTTTATAAACCCTTACAAAGTCACCCCAATGCTCCAGCTGAACCAAGCTCCCCACATAACTCAGACCCTCTAGTCCTTCTGGGTAGAAAGTGGGGAAGGGTTTGGCAATTTCGGCAATCTTCAGAGGAAAATCAGCACAAGAAAGCCAAAAGTCTTCTTTGACAGGCTGGAACTTCTTCGAGTGCTTCTCCTACTTCTGACCCACCAAAAGCACTACAAAAAAAATTATCTCAACACTCAAGGGTTGGACAATCAAATGAAATGAAGAGTGTCACTATTAAAATTATATTGAGCATGGACACATCAGATTGGCAATGCATGATTATTATTCATTTTTAACTCCATAGATCCTCACCTGCCCCTCCTGTCATGGAGGGATTACTATCAAGATCAAAAGTGAGTCAAATATTCATAAGAAGTGAAGTTTGAAGGGAGGCCTTGTCTTCTTGATTTGGGGCGGCATGGTGGCTCAGTGGTTAGCACTGCTGCTTCACAGCACCACGGTCCCAGGTTCGATTCCAGCCTCAAGCAACTGTCTGTGTGGAGTTTGCACATTCTCCTTGTGTCTGCTTGGGTTTCCTCCAGATGCTCCGGTTTCCTTCTACAGTCCAAAGACGTGCAGGTCAAATGAATTGGCCATGCTAAATTGCCCTTAGTGTTAGGTGCATGAGTCAGAGGGGAATGGGTCTGGGTGGGTTACTCTTCAGAGGGTCTGTGTGGACTTGTTGAGCCGAAGGGCCTGTTTCCACACTGTAGGAAATCTAATCTAACCTACATGATCTCATACATTTCTTATCATCCTTTCGAAAAGAAAATCTGTTCCTTGTATCAGCTAAGGAGTTACAAATTTGTCAATCTGTAGAGGAGGTAGCAGTGGGAGACAACAGCAAGAGCACTCTAATTATCAGCTTACTTCAACTAGTGAGAAGGAATGAGCAGACAAAATACAAGTAACTCTAGGATCAATGTAGCGAGAATATGAAAAAATTCTGTCAACATGGTGTGAATAAAAAGAAATTAAACCCTAGGCAGCTGTTCAGGTAGAGTTGCAATTTCTAAATATTTTGAAGGTGAAGAAGTAAAATGTGCTCCCTTTTATTGGTTCAATATTATTAAAATCTGGAAGTGCTGATTGTCTATTTTCCACAAATCCAGACAACGCAAGTTTCTGTTCAAAAGTAGATGCTTTCATATCAGACAACCAGCAACAGATTCTCAATATCCCCAAAGTAGTCATGTGTCTACTTGTGGTGACACTTCTCCACAAATCTCTGCCCTACACTCAAAGATATATTTTTATAGGGATTAAACAAAAGGTTTATCAGTCACATGGTCAATTGTCATTACATATCTTATAGAATTCACAAAGCCTGATGAATGCTGATGTCCTTTGATATCATGTGAATGGATTACAGGAACTGATTTTCATTTGTTTCATGTATGATAGGGTGGCACGGTGGCACAGTGGTTAGCACTGCTGCCTCACAGCGCCTGTAGACCCGGGTTCAATTCCCGACTCAGGCGACTGACTGTGTGGAGTTTGCACGTTCTCCCCGTGTCTGCGTGGGTTTCCTCCGGGTGCTCCGGTTTCCTCCCACAGTCACAAAGATGTGCAGGTCAGGTGAATTGGCCAAGCTAAATTGCCCGTAGTGTTAGGTAAGGGGTAAATGTAGGGGTATGGGTGGGTTGCGCTTCGGCGGGTCGGTGTGGACTTGTTGGGCCGAAGGGCCTGTTTCCACACTGTAAATCTAATCTAATCTAATCTAAAAAAATATGTTGATGGGAAGAGATTAAGACAGAAGGGTTTTGCCTGCTCTAAATGGGAGATTCACATACTTATGCTAATATGGAGGGGGAAGTAAGACAATGGGAGCAGGAGGTAGTTTAACAGGGTTGTGGCCAAGGCTATTAGTCCTGTCTGGAGAGGTCAAATCTCTCTGTTTGAGGCTACAGGGGAATATACATGTGTCTCCACTGGACCCCACTACTGAGATGTTCTGTTGATATTGTAAAGGACAGGCTTCCAATTGACACTGCAGTGAGTCTTTTTGGCAGTGGAATGTTTAACCCTTGAGTCCCAACTGAAGGAGAAGTTAAACATGGAACTGAGCCTTTGTGGCTTTCTAACTTCCTCAGAAGGACTATTCAGGAAGCTTATGAAAACAGTGTAAATTAACTGATCCTGCACGGTTAAGCTGCCATTCTACAGTGTCATTACACAAAGAGTGAAATATGGAATTGTAATTATGACAGCATAAATACAAAGAATCATGCAAATGGTATCATCAGTTAAACAATATGGTGTAGCCTCCTTTGAAATAAGTATACTTATGTTACACATGTTAGTCAATATTATAGACAGTTTCTCACTTCAGGTATTGTCTCTCTGTCTCCTTCAAATCTGCCATCATCACACTTCTAATCAACAACCAACACTTGTTCCTATATCCTTACGAACTACTGTTATTTCCATCTTTCCTGGAACTCTGTGTTTGAAACCCTTCCAATCAGATTTCCGTCCTGTCATCGGAAAAAGAACAGCTCTTATTAATTTGACTGTTACAAAGATACAAGCCCCCTCTTGTCCCTCTCAACTGACTAAAACATTATCTTCCAACAACTCTCCACTAACATCTAACTGGGTGAGCTTGCTCTCTCTCATCCTATTCACATTTATTTAATTGTGACCAGAAATGATCTGCAATGGTTGGCCTTCCTGTTTTTATAGTATTGCATTTGATATCTTCCAGGATAGATCCTTAGTTGGGTTATATTTCTCTTGTACATGCTGTTCTTTATCATCCAAAAGCATTGTGTTAACTCTCACATGTATGCAAACAACATCCAGCTCTACCTCACCATCACTTACGTAGGAACATAGGAACAGGGGTAGGCCATGCTGTCCCTTGACTCTCAACTTCTCCCATTGCTGTTAAATTGCAAAGCTGGACACCCAACGTGCAGGACTGGATGAAAAATAAAATTGTCCAATTTAACTTTGGAAGAGTGAAGGTTGTTTTTTTTCGAAATGCTGTTACTTTTGCTCCAACTCCACCATATTCCAAACAGCAGTCTGATATGGAATCAGTCTGTTTGCAAATCTTGGTGTCACAGTTCACCTGAAATTAGCATCCAACTTAATGTTTATTCGAGCACTGAGACTGCCTACTTCAATCTATGTAATAATATTTGGCATCACCCACTTACCCAATGCTGACATCCTCATTTATGTCTTTGTTATCTCTAGACTCAATTATTCCTGGTTGATCTTCTACATTCTACCATCTATAAATTTGACGTCATCTAAAACATTACAGGGTCATTAATTTAAAGCAAGCCTGGTTCCCCTGCAATTCTTCTGCGTTCTGACGTAAATAGTGTCCTAGTCAAATAATGCATTGATTTTAAATTTCTTATTCATAATTACAAACACCTTCTCCATGCCCATATCCTGATCTCCTCCAACACTGTAATCCTCTGAGATATCTACACCCCTCCAATTCTGACCTCTTAGCCCTGACTTTAATGTTGAAACATTGATTTTTGTGCACATCTCCACCTATTTTTGAAGATCTATCATTTCCTTCAACATTGCCTTAGGCTCAAGGCGATGTTTCTGTAGCTGCTTATGTTGAGTTTGATCTGTCTTATGAATGAGTTGCTTTAAGTCATCCTGCAGAGTGGTAATCATTTAACTGAATTGATGATACAAACGTCCAGTTCATCCTGCTTCTTTTCTTACTCTTTCAGCTGTTTATTCATATCTGTGAGGTAAAAACAATGACTGCAGATGCTGGAAACCTTATCTCTTCACCCATCAGGCTCTCTGCCTTTATTCCTGATGAAGGACTTTTGCCCGAAACATCGATTTTACTGCTCCTTGGATGCTGCCTGAACTGCTGTGCTCTTCCAGCACCACTCTAATCTAGATTCATATTGGTGAGCTGAGAGAAGATACTTCTTAAACACTTCATTATCTTTGAGATGGTATTATCAAGTTTGGACTTACCTGAGATAGTCATTCAGCCTTTTCAAGTTGAAGTTTTTTTTAACACATTACAGAGTGGAGATTTCAGAGTAAACAGAAGAGTTCACCAAATATTCTTAGACAGCAACTTCCAAAGCCTCAACCACTTCTGTCTAGAAAAAGAAGGGCAATAAATACATATGAACTCTACTACCTGCAAGTTCCCTCCAAGTCATTCACCATTGTGGCTTGGAAACGTATTGCTGTTCCTTCATTATTATGAGGTCAAAATTCTGGAATTCCGTCCCTGATGCATTATGGGTCTATCTATAGCACATGGTCGACAGCAATTCAAAATGGCAGCTCACTATCACTTTCTCAAGGGCAACTGGGGACGAGGAATAAGTGCTGGCCAGCCAGTAGCACCCATGTACCATGAATAAATAATGTTTTGTTTTTGCTCATATTTAGTTCTGCAAGTATTTCTTGAAGTCTGCTTCAGTTTCTGTTGTGTTTCTGATACTTGGCTGACTCTATGGACTGTGACTAGTGCAATCTCACAGCATACTGGTGGTTGTTGGTTCAGTAGTAGCTATGATGTGGAACATCTACAACATCCATACAGATTGATGGTTCTTGCACTTTAGCATTATTGAATCTGCACTTGGAATTGGTGAACCATTCTATGCTGAATGTTTTACATTCATAAATTTCATCATAACTTGCCAATTTTGAAAAATCTTGACTTGTCATAGACATTTCCAGCGTCAAAAATCGTTTCCGTGGTCTGATTGGTTTATATTAAATTTTAGAACACCTTTCTTATGGCATAATTGAGCTCTGCAGCTATTCTGTACAGCATTGAGTTTAAACTGTTACATTTTTCTTGAGCTGTCTGCCTTCTGTTTTCTTAAAGATATATTTCACAAAATGTATACTCTTGTTTTGTCGTTGCTTCAGATGGTTCATGGATTCTTTACACTGTTGGGTGTTTCAAAACCTGAAATTCCCTCCATTACTGGAACAATACGTTATAGTTATAGTTATAAATTAGACCTTACAGCAGAGGAACCGATTTCTGTGTGTGCAAGCTGCACATTCCAGCCACACTGCCTAATAGCAGAGTCATAACATTGTGCATGCACAGCACATAGAGTGTTTAAAGGTTAAGTCTCTTAAAGTCAAGCTACA
Source organism: Hemiscyllium ocellatum (assembly GCF_020745735.1). Lineage (NCBI taxonomy): Eukaryota > Metazoa > Chordata > Chondrichthyes > Orectolobiformes > Hemiscylliidae > Hemiscyllium > Hemiscyllium ocellatum. Next base: position 96,553,507 of record NC_083411.1, on the reverse strand, counting down.
TATATAAAAGTGCCCTAAAGTACTTTTCCTTAAAGCTCTGGATCATCTCCCTATAGCTCTCCACCTCTCTACCACACTTTCCTTCTTTAACATGCCTTAAATTTTATCGCTTTGACCATATGTCAGTGTTAATATATCCTTATGAGTCTCATTACCATACTTCATTTTATAAAGCTCCTGTGAAGCACCTTGGGCCCTTTTCCAATGATGCAATCTGATGCAGTCCTGGTTGATTTTAAATACCTATCTAAATAGATCCACTGAGACAGTTTGAAATTGATAAGCTTCCTTAAAACCATTTATTCTATGGATTAAAAGAATCAATATTAGTTACATTTATTCTAGAGACATGTGCAGCAGGGCTCCTTTCCTTTGCACACAGATTTTGATTTTAATTAAACAGCCAACTAAAGTACTGTGAATGCAGAGATCCAAATGATAAACAAGGTGCTGGAGAAACTCAGCATATGTGACAGCATCTGTGGAGAATGAAACAAAATTAACAGTTTGTCCAATATTACTCTTTATTGGAACTTAAGTGGAAGAGACATTGGTATCGAAATATTAACTTTGTTTCTCTCTGCACAGATAATGCCAAACCTGCTGAGATTTCTAGCACTTGCTGTTTTTATTTCAGTTTTCAAGGAGGAGGTAGATATAGCTTTTGTGGCTAAAACAAGCAAAGGATATGAGAGATGCATGGGATTAGGGTATTGAACTCAATGATCAGCCATGATCATATTGAATGACAGAGTAGGCTTGAGGAATTGAATGCTGAAAATGTGTTGCTGGTCAAAGCACAGCAGGCCAGGCAGCATCTCAGGAATAGAGAATTCGACGTTTCGAGCATAAGCCCTTCATCAGGAATGAGAGAGAGTAGCCAAGCAGGCTAAGATAAAAGGTAGGGAGGAGGGACTTGGGGGAGGGGCGATGGAGGTGGGATAGGTGGAAGGAGGTCAAGGTGAGGGTGATAGGCCGGAGTGGGGTGGGGGCGGAGAGGTCAGGAAGAAGATTGCAGGTTAGGAGGGCGGTGCTGAGTTCGAGGGAATCGACTGAGACAAGGTGGGGGGAGGGGAAATGAGGAAACTGGAGAAATCTGAATTCATACCTTGTGGTTGGAGGGTTCCCAGGCGGAAGATGAGGCGCTCCTCCTCCAGCCGTCGTGTTGTTATGTTCTGCTGGTGGAGGAGTCCAAGGACCTGCATGTCCTCGGTGGAGTGGGAGGGAGAGTTAAAGTGTTGAGCCACGGGGTGGTTGGGTTGGTTGGTCCGGGCGTCCCTGAGGTGTTCTCTGAAGCGTTCCGCAAGTAAGCGGCCTGTCTCACCAATATAGAGGAGGCCACATCGGGTGCAGCGGATGCAATAGATGATGTGTGTGGAGGTACAGGTGAACTTGTGGCGGATATGGAAGGATCCCTTGGGGCCTTGGAGGGAAGTGAGTGTGGAGGTGTGGGCGCAAGTTAAACTTGCGCCCACACCTCCACACTCACTTCCCTCCAAGGCCCCAAGGGATCCTTCCATATCCGCCACAAGTTCACCTGTACCTCCACACACATCATCTATTGCATCCGCTGCACCCGATGTGGCCTCCTCTATATTGGTGAGACAGGCCGCTTACTTGCGGAACGCTTCAGAGAACACCTCAGGGACGCCCGGACCAACCAACCCAACCACCCCGTGGCTCAACACTTTAACTCTCCCTCCCACTCCACCGAGGACATGCAGGTCCTTGGACTCCTCCACCGGCAGAACATAACAACACGACGGCTGGAGGAGGAGCGCCTCATCTTCCGCCTGGGAACCCTCCAACCACAAGGTATGAATTCAGATTTCTCCAGTTTCCTCATTTCCCCTCCCCCCACCTTGTCTCAGTCGATTCCCTCGAACTCAGCACCGCCCTCCTAACCTGCAATCTTCTTCCTGACCTCTCCGCCCCCACCCCACTCCGGCCTATCACCCTCACCTTGACCTCCTTCCACCTATCCCACCTCCATCGCCCCTACCCCAAGTCCCTCCTCCCTACCTTTTATCTTAGCCTGCTTGGCTACTCTCTCTCATTCCTGATGAAGGGCTTATGCTCGAAACGTCGAATTCTCTATTCCTGAGATGCTGCCTGGCCTGCTGTGCTTTGACCAGCAACACATTTTCAGCTGTGATCTCCAGCATCTGCAGACCTCATTTTTTACTTGAGGAATTGAATGGCCTACTCTTGCTCCTATCTTCTAGGTTTCTATGTTTGTTGCTTATTACATTCAAATTATGTCAGCACTATTCAATGCAATAATGCAGATTAAACAGAGTTCAAATAATGTAGGGAAAAAAGTATTGCATTTATATTAGCCAGTTCATTACAAAGAGTGTTTAAAATAAATTGGATCCTAATATTATTTATTGATACTGTAACTCGCATTTGCAGCTGAACAGGAAATGGTTTTAGATTCTGAACATGTACACAGTTCCAGCAACAATGCTGCTGTCATCTATTTTCCACATTCAGATTGAAATCACATTTTTCTCAGTGTTGGTTGGACTCAAGTTGTCACTTTCAGACAAAGGATTGTAGTTCTAATCTTATATTAGAACTGTAAATTCTAATTTCAAGTGCATGTAAATGATCCTATTGTATTAATTGAAGAAGAACCAGGGGTTTTTCTGGTATCTGATACCATTGCTCCCTCAATGAATTCCTGCAGAACAGAATAAGAGGTGATCGGTTCATTTGCCATTTGTGAGTCTTTGCTGCGTGCAATGTGTTTGCTCACACGATACAGTGAACTTCTAAAGAAATCCTTGAATCAGAAAGTAATTTGACATCCCCTGGAATGTGAAATAACAATAACCATTTACGAAATGAATTTGACGTTGAAGAGTGTCCCAAAGTATATCACAGGTGAAAAAAAATGGCGCTGAGCCAAAAGAAGGAACGATCAAGAGTGATAACCAAATACTTGGTCAAAATGCTTCATTCTAAGGGGAGGTAATGGCCTCGTGGCACTATTGCTGGACTGCTAATCCAGAGATCCAGATAACGTTCTGGGGACCCGGGTTTGAATCCTGCCATGGTAGGTGGTGGAATTTGAATTCAATAAATATCTGAAATTAAGAATTTAATGATGACCATGAATCTATTGTCAGAAAAAGAAAATCTGGTTCACTAATGTCCTTTCAGGAAGAAAACTGCCATCCCTACCTGGTCTGGCTCCATGTGACTCCAGACACCCCCACAGCTATGCAGTTGATTCTTAACTGCACCTCTGGGCAATTAGGGAGAAGCAATGAATGCTGGCCTAGACAGCAATGCACTCTTCCTGTGAATGAATAAAGAGAAAACAAGTCGAATGTTAAAAGAGGAGCAATGAGTACAGACGAAACTGGATTCAACAAAGGCAATAGAATAATGAAGTATAAATTTAACAAAGTATAAATACAATGAAGGGACCAGGAAGGTTGACAAAGGCAGGGCAGTGGACACAGTCTACATGAAGTCAAGAGTGTACTGCTGGAAAAGCACAGCAGGTCAGGCAGCATCTGAGACTTTTCTGCTCCTTGGATGCTGCCTGACCTGCTGTGCTTTTCCAACACTGCACTCTTGACTCTAATCTCCAGCATCTGCAGTACTCACTTTCGCCATAGTCTATGTGGATTTCAGTAAGGCCTTTGATAAAGTTCCACATGGTAGGCTGCCCTGGAAAGTTAAATGCATGGAATCCAGGGTGAGCTGGTAAACTGGATACACAACTAACTTGATGGTAGGGAGCAGAGGGTAATAGTGAAAAGATGCTTGTTGGACTGGAGGCCTGTGGCTGGTGGCCTCAGGAGTCAGTGCAAGGCCCAATTCTGTTTGTTATCTAACAATGATTCGGATGAGAATGTCAAAGGCATGATTAGTAAGTTTACAGATGATGCTAAAATAGATGGTATCATGGGCAGTGAGGAAGGTTGTCAGAAATTGATTCCTGAAGAAGGGCTCATGCCCGAAACATTGATTCTCCTGTTCCTTGGATGTTGTCTGACCTGCTGCGCTTTTCCAGCAACACATTTTCAGCTCTGATCTCCAGCATCTGCAGTCCTCACTTTCTCCTAGAAATTGTAGCAGGGCCTTGATCAGCTGGGGAAGTAAGCGAAGAAATGGCAAATGGAGGTTAATATAGAATAATGTGCAGTCTTGCATTTTGGAAAGTCAAATCAAGGTAGGAGTTTCATGGTGAATGGTAGGGCCTTAAGAAGTGTAGCGGAACAGAGGGACCTTGAAGTTCAGGTGCACGGTTCTTTGAAAATGGAGTCACAAGTAGACAGGACAGTGAAGGCGGCTTTTGGCACACTGGCCTTCATCAGTCAAGACATTGAGTGTCAAAGTTGGAAAGTGATGTTGGAATTGTACAGGATGTTGGTGAGGCCACACTTGAAGTATTGTGTTCAGTTTTGGTCACTGTGCTATCGGAAGAATGTTATTAAACTGGAAAAAATGCAGAAGAAATTTACCAGGAATTTGCTAGGACTCAACCGTCTCCTTTTCATCATTAATATAAATTATTTGGATGTGAGCATAAGAGGTATAGTTAGTAAGTTTCCTGATGAAGGACTTATGCCCGAAACGTCGAATTTCCTATTCCTTGGATGCTGCCTGATCTGCTGTGCTTTAACCAGCAACGCATTTTCAACTAGTTAGTAAGTTTGCAGATAACACCAAAATTGGAGGTGCAGTGGACAGTGAAGAAGGTTACCTCAGATTACTACAGTATCTTGATCAGATGGGCCAATGACTGAGAAGTGGCAGATAGAGTTTAATTTAGAGAAATGCGAAGTGCTGCAGTTTGGGAAAGCAAATCTTAGCAGGATTTATACACTTAATGGTAAGGTCCTACGGAGTGTTGCTGAACAAAGAGACTTTGGAATGCAGGTTCACAGCTCCTTGAAAGTGAATTTGCAGGTCGATAGGATAGTGAAAGTGTTTGGGATGCTTTCCTTTATTGGTCAGAGTATTGAGTACAGGAGTTGAGAAGTCATGTTGCGGCTGTACAGGACATTGGTTTGGCCACTTTTGGAATACTGCATGCAATTCTGGTCTCCTTCCTATCGGAAAGATATTGTCAAGCTTGAAGGTGTTCAGAAAATGTTTACTAGGATTTTGCCAGTGTTGGAGGACTTGAGCCATAGAGAGAGGTTGAATAGGCTGGGGCTGTTTTCCCTGCAGGGTCAGAGGCTGAGGGGTGACCTTATAGAGGTTTATAAAATGATGAGGAGCATGGATAGGATAAATAGACGAAGTATTTTCTCTGGGGTGGAGGAGTCCAGAACTAGAGGGCATAGGTTTAGGATGAGAGGGGAAGGATATAAAAGAGACCTAAGGGGCAACGTTTTCACACTGAGGGTGGTACATGTATGGAATGAGCTGCCAGAGGAAGTAGTAGAGGCTGGTACAATTGCAACATTTAATAGGCATTTGGATGTGTATATAAATAGGACAGGTTTGGTGGGATACGGGCCGGGTGCTGGCAGGTGGGACTAGATTGGGTTAAGATACCTGGTTGGCATGGACAAGTTGGACCGCAGGGTCTGTTTCTGTGATGTCCATCTCAATGACTCGATGACTCGATAGCTAGGACTTTTTTCTTCAGAGCATGAGACACTGAGGGGGTATCTTATTGAAGCGTATAAGATCATGAGGGGCATGGATAGAGTAAATGCATTCAGTCTTTTTCCCAAGGTTGGGGAATAGAGGAATAAGGGGCATCAGTTTAAGGAAAGAATAAAATGGAACCTGAGGGGCAATATTTTTACACAGGGGGTGGTACGCATATGGAATGAGCTGCCAGCAGAAGTTATTGAGGAGGATACATTAACAATATTTAAAAGGCATTTTACAAATACATGCATAGGAAAGGTTTAGAAGAATATGGGCCGCGAGTATAAAAATGGTCTTTGCGACATTTTGGTCAGCATTGACCAGTTTGGGCCAAAGGGGCCTGTCTCCATGTTGTAGGACTCTATGGCTCTGTGTGGAAGCTGACCTTTTGTCAATGGATGTTGTCACCAAAGGGTAATATATAGAGGGTCAATTGAAAAAGATCAGAGATTGCTTTGCAGAAGACTCCAGAACTGATGGTACTAAATGGACCATCACCTCATTGTGGTGGAGCGGTCTGAGTTTTCCCTTGATTCCAAGAGTGATGCTGTCAGGAGTTCTCACCTTCCTGCAGATAAACCAATCTCTGTAATGTTAGAGAGGATGAAATAGATAAAGCGCTATCCAAAACAGGTTCTCAAAGCCAATCCAGATGGAAGACAATATGTATGTTATCATGATAAAGACTGCACCTTGTAGAGAACAAGCTTGCCCAGTGTGCATTCTTCAGGGTGCATTTCAACCTCAACCAGTTGAAAGCAGAACAGAACCTGCAAGCCTCACTTAATGCTTTCACAGAAGCATGCTTACAAAATGGTCTCAGCCTCAACTTCAAGAAGACTCAAATCCTTTACCATCCCATCCCAGGTCAGGTTTCTATCCATCTGTCCATTAAGATCAACAGAGAGATCTTCCTAAACATGGAAGCTACCTCTCATCTGAGGCTGACTTTAATGAAGAGATACAACACCGCATCCAATTTTCGGGTGCCTAAGGATGAGAATCTGTATGACCTCCTCATGCAATGCCAAGATCCTTGTATCAGCTTTCCAACTCTTTTCTATGGCTCTGAAACTTAGACTACATATAGACGCCACTTTGAGGCCCTTGAAAAGTATTGTCAACATTAGTTGCAATGCATTCTTCACATCAGCATCCTTGAAGCAGTTAATAGCATCAGAACTGAGGCCATGATCATCTGAAGCCATCTCCGTTGGGCCGGCCACATGCTTAAGATGCATGTGTTCTGACTTCCAAAGCAAGTTTTCTCTACCCAGCTAAAGGAAGGCAAAGGAAATGTTTCAAAGACTCCCTGAAGGCTTCCCTCAAGAAATATAACATAGAGACAGACCCTTGGGAGACTCTTGTTCAGAAAGTACTGACTTGGAGTAACCTCCTATATGAAGGGATGTAATACTTTGAAAACATCCATTGGCACAAGGAAGCATGGAAAAGGAAACGGAGAATGCAATGCCACGTATCTTAAGCCCAAGGATCAATTCTACCTCCTGGAAACATTTACCAAATATATACTCACAGATGTGGCTTTCATAAGTGGTTCATCAGCCACACACCAAGGGTAGACCCATGCCTAGTGACACAGGATTTGCAAGATGGACAATCAGGCAATCATTAGTGAGTGATTGCTGAGGATGATGCTTAAAATGCGAAAAGAAACCATTGCTGGAAATGCTTTGATTAGGATCAGATCATAAACTACCAAGCTGGACAATGAACAGGTTGTACTGGATAGTCAGTATTGTGATTGTCTATGTTGAAAGCCACATTCCAAAGGTTTGACAAGAATAATATGCCATAGGCACAGCAACACAGAATGTTGTTTATGACTGAAATGTCCAATATAAATTTAAATGCTTTCTCTTCTTTTACTTTTTTCAATTGAACACCTTCCAACATTCACAAATAACTAATACTATTGTTTAAATCAGAACATTTTAATAAAATCCTTCAAATCACTCCAACTAAAAATAATCATAATACCAAATTTTTATGTAAAATGCAGGATAACGCCCAACTTTAAATAACTCCACAGTGGTCGGTATCCCATCACCCAGTTACCCTTTATTTACACACAGAGAGTCCTCGTCACTGATCCAGCTCCCTCAGAGCCAGCTCTCAGTGTGAACAAGGTATCTAACACTTCTGATTATATCTGTCAGCCAGGGCTCCATGATCTGACCAGATTAACAGCCCCAATCAGGGAAGTCACTTTATATGAACTCCACCTGGCTGACCTCATTAAAATCACTACACAACTCTTCCTCCATTAGAAGACTGTTGCAAGATGGGATTTTCCAGGGGTTCAAGTCCTGACTGGCATGGAGCTAGGCCTGCTATTGAAAAGCGAAGTCAAGATGGGAATGAGGGTGTGCCAAGTTCAGAGTAGCGGCTCAAAAGACCCAACCTTGTTCCCAATAAAAACCTTGACTCTATTATTTTGATATAATCGAGGTTTCATTATATATGGCAAACATTAAATCTTCCCTCACTCTGTCTCTAACTGTCTCACATACCTCAGTCCCCTCATTCATTATATACATTGTGAACAGAACTGACATGCCCCATTATAATAGTTGAACAGCCATAAAACTCTCCAAGTAAACAATTTGACTTCAAAAACCAACTATATAAACAAGGTGAAACATTTGCAAATTAATTAGGTAATTAGGCTGCAACGAAGAACCCATAACTCACATAAATAAATAAGTTGATTTATTAACCATTCTCTGGCAGGAGAAATTCCTCCTGAACTCATATCAAAAGCAGTCAATGCCTGATCAAAAGACTGCACAGAGGGAAGGGTGTAATGCTAAGGTGACAGGAATTCAGCTGGTTGGAAAGGTGGTGAGCTTCCCGCTTTGGGATTGCATGTTCAATCTGATGTCAAACACTGGCGATGCTCTCACCTAGAATTAAGACCCTGAGGATTGAAGTCCAAACTAGCGCGAGCTGCTACCCAGAGTTCAAAAGCTGTTACATTGAGCAGTGTCATAGAGAACATAGCTACGGTCAGACGTGCCCCACAATCAGATGATTACAGAGTTACTGGATGATTTAGAGATGGAGGAGGCTGGGGTTGGGGATCTAGGGAGAGTGAGATCAGAAATTGGAATCAAGGAAGGAGGTGGCTTTCAATGGGCACCCCCTTTCCTATGCCCATTCACTTGACCAGGCACTGACTTCTTTGATACTGAGATGAGGAGGAATTTCTTCAGCCAGAGAGTGTCAATCTATGAAAATCATTGCCACAGACAGCTGTTGAGGCCAAGTTAAGACAGAAATAGTTAGGGTCTTGATTCATAAGGGTGTCAAGGATTACAAGGAAAAGGCAAGAACATGATTGAGAAACATATCAGCCATGATTGAATGGCAGAACAGTCTTGATGGATCAAATGGCCTAATTCTACTCCTATATCTTGTGGAGGGAATTCCACACCCCATAGCTGACAAACTGATCAAATAGGTTTGTTTGATAGCACTCAGGAAGATCAACACCATTCAAGACAAAGCAGACCAATTGATCTGCACCCTCCCCCATTCAACTTTCACTGCCTTCATCACTGACACACAGTGACAATCTGTGAACCGTCAACAAGATGTACTACAGTAACTTACCAAGGTTCCTCAGACTGTACCTCCAAACCCATGTCGCTACCAACTAGAACCAAACAACACACCTTCCAGACTTGGATATATATCTCCATTCCTTCAAAAATGTCAAAATTCTAGGACTCTGTCCATACAGATCTTTGAGCGTCCCTAGATGCCAAAGACAGAACTGTTTAAAAAGGCAGCTTGTCACCACCTTCTCCAGGGCAATATGGAGTGGGCAAAGGGTGCTGGCTATGCCAATAATGTCCACATCTTTGAATGAATGAAAAGAAGATGAATTGATGAAAAAGGGTCAGCACTCATTTTGGAACATCAAACAAGAAATGGCATTCAAGGAGATTAAAGAAATGCTTATTTACCCAGCGTATTTGCATAGTATAAGACACATCTTCTAAAGGGTTCAAAACTGTACCCTTGCACGCCCATGATAAGGACAAGAAGAAATTAGATCATTGGCTTTGTCAGAATCATGTTGTGCATAAAGTGGGTCTTGGCATAGCTTTCTGTTTGTATTATTGGATTATTATTTCAGATGCTCACAATCTACAGAGGTTTAGTTACACTCCTAAATTACACAGGAATTATCAAGATGTCGCTTTGAGTACAACATTTTCGACTAAGATTAATGAGATATGTCTCAACAACAGATGCATCAGAAAAGATGCAAACAACCTCAGACACTCTGTCAACAGCTAATGTTAATGAAGCTACACAGCAAGATGTCACACTCATTTCTCGGGTAGGAGCATATTTGTTCACCTTAAGATACTCTATTATCTGAGAGGAAAGAAATGAGCTGAAATCTCAGCAGCACAGTTAAAAGATGGAGATTTCAAGTCAGTCAGAGTGGGTTGGCAATCAAGCCAATCTGAACATATTCCAAGTAATAGTCTCAACACAATATTATGAGTACTGGAAACACATAATGATAGATTATTTAAAAACAGAAAATGCTCGATAGCATCTGTCGAGAGAGAAATAGAGTTAATATTTTGAGACTATATGAGTCCTTTTTTTCTTCAGCATTCTCAGTATTTTGCTTTTAATAGTAAGTGACTTTAGATTAGATTTACAGTGTGGAAACAGGCCCTTCGGCCCAACAAGTCCACACCGACCCGCCGAAGCGAAACCCACCCATACCCCTACATTTACCCCTTACCTAACACTATGGGCAATTTAGCATGGCCAATTCACCTGACCAGCACATCTTTGGACTGTGGGAGGAAACCGGAGCACCCGGAAGAAACCCACGCTGACACGGGGAGAACGTGCAAACTCCACACAGTCAGTCGCCTGAGTCAGGAAATGAACCCGGGTCTCAGGCACTGTGAGGCAGCAGTGCTAACCACTGTGCCACCATGCCGCCAGACTTGTTCATTATCCATGAGAGATTGGTGATCCTGAGACCTATGAGAGCTGAGATTCTCCAGAGACTCCATGGAGGTCATCTAGACATTAAAAAAATGCAGAGAAAGTGCACAGCAATCAGTACAATGGTTGAGAAGCTCAACAGCCATGGCATACCAAATGTGATAGGTGGGATATGGGTATCACTGCTGTGGCCAGCAGTTGTTGTTTGCCACTAGACTTCTTGACCACTGCATTTTATCTGTTATAGTATTTCAACAGGGTTTTTAAGGAGGGAGTTTAAAGATTTTGACCCAATGAAGGGAATGGACATCCAACTCAGGATGGTATGTAATATTGCAAGAAACTCATATGTGGTGATATTCCTCTCTTCTCATCACATCATGTCACAGTGCCATGTTACTTCACATAAGATCACCGATTGCTCTAGAAATGTGATTGTTGAGTTAAAAGAGACAATGAAACTGTTCTATGATCTTTAAGACATTCGACTGGGAAAACACTACTATCATAGGGCAAGCCAGACAGAGAACAGCCAGGGAATTCCTAGAGGCATGGCATTCATCCACAAATTCCATCAACAGACACATCGACCTGGACCCAATATACCAACCACTACAGCGGACAGCTGAAACTGACACCCGGAAGCGGCAAGGACAGACCACTATAAATGCCGGAAGAAACATCAAAGAAGCGCTTCACAGGAGGCTCCACAGCACTGATGATGTCTCCTAGCCAGGGGATGAAACGTTTGCAACAAAAACTTCCAGCTCGGCGAACAGAACCACTACAACAAGCACCCGAGCTACAAATCTTCGCACAAACTTTGAAAATCTTTAAGACAATTTTTTTTAAAGTTTCAGAATAAAGCTGATAACTTTTAAATTACAGTCTTGGAAGTACTACTTTATAATCCTCTAGGAAAGGTCAGTTGTCAATCTTGATCTCGTGTGAGAGTCCTTAGAGGTACCACTTTTATTGCTTTCTATTATAGTAACATAGAGACAGAAGCAGACCACATAACTGTTTAAATCTGTCCTCTTTTTAATTAGATTATTGCTCATCTCTAGTTGAACTATATATATATTTGTTTCATTCCAATATCTCTTAATATTTTTGATTGACAAAAATCCATCAGTCTTGAATTTAAAATTAATAATTGATCTGACATTAATTGCCATTTTCAGAAGAGAGCTCTAAACTTTCATCACTATCCCTTTTGTCAAAACATGTTTCCTCATTTCATTCTTGAAGGATCTGGCTGTAATTTTTAAACTATTTCCCCCAGTCCTTGGCTTCCCATTTTACAGAATTACTTACTCGCTATCTACTCTGTTTGTTCACTTTAATATATGATAACTTCAAGATCAAATTGTCACTTAACCTTCTAAATTCCAAGGAATACAACGTTATTTTGTGTAATATTACCTCATAGTTTAATGCTTGAAGAGCTGGTATCATTCTGAAAAATTTGTGCTTCACTCCCCCTCAGGCAATATGTCCTTTCTAAGAGGTGCTCACAATAAGACCATAAGACCATAAGACATGGGGGTGGAAGTAAGGCCATTCGGCCCATCGAGTCCACTCCGCCATTCACTCATGGCTGATGGGCATTTCAACTCCACTTACCAGCGTTCTCCCCGTAGCCCTTAATTCCTCGAGACAACAAGAATCTATCAATCTCGGCCTTGAAGACATTTAGCGTCCCGGCCTCCACTGCACTCCGTGGCAATGAATTCCACAGGCCCACCACTCTCTGGCTGAAGAAATGTCTCCACATTTCTGTTCTGAATTGACCCCCTCTAATTTTAAGGCTGTGTCCACGGGTCCTAGTCTCCTCGCCTAACGGAAACAATTTCCTAGCGTCCACCCTTTCCAAGCCATGTATTATCTTGTACGTCTCTATTAAGTCTCCCCTCAATCTTCTAAACTCCAACGAATACAATCCCAGGATCCTCAGCCGTTCCTCATATGTTAGACCTGCCATTCCAGGGATCATCCGTGTGAATCTCTGCTGGACACGTTCCAGTGCCAGTATGTCCTTCCGGAGGTGTGGGGACCAAAACTGGACACAGTACTCCAAATGGGGCCTAACCAGAGCTTTATAAAGTCTCAGTAGCACATCTCTGCTTTTATATTCCAACCGTCCAGGTGTGGTCTTCCCAGGCCTTTGATTGGGTGAAGCATGACTTTTATCCCTTACAATCTAGTTGTCTAGATACAAAGGTCAACATTCCATTAGTCTTTTAGAAGTACCCACTTTTCGATTTCCAAAAGTCAACATTGCAGAACTTTGTGTAGAAAAATTAAGGCTGTCACAACAGTGAATTATCGAGGCAATGCAATATTATTGGAGATACAGTCTTTTCAAAGATTCATTCAACCAAGATCCTATCCGTCTTCTCAGTTAGAAGTAAAATGTCACCGAAGAACAGTATGTTTCTCTCCAGTATCCACATCAATATTCATCATTCAGCCAACATCACTAAAACAGATTACATCATCATAGCTTGCTGTGCATTGATTGGCTGTTGTGTTTCCTACATGAGTAAAGTAACTACACTTTAAAAAGTACCTTTTTGGTTTTGGGGGGCAGTCCTGTGACTATAAAAGGTGCAATATAAATTCAAGTTATTTCTTCACCATACCAAACCCAAGCTGCCAACATTAATAAATCTGCTTCTTCCACATTATAGACAAGTTTGACAGAACTGGTGTCAGTGCAAAAGTCATATATTGGCTATTTAAAATTCACAACTTGGAAACTTTATTGCTTTCAATTCAATACTTCCTAAATTAATTTGCATCTTCTCCCTCTCAGAAAATGCAGTACATGCTAAAACCTCCACTTATTTGCATTTTCACTAACTCTTGTTTCCTCCTCTTGCAAGACAATACTGCACACGACACAAAGTAGGTGAATAATATTGCAGGGGCTGTACAACCAACGTAAGGGCCCTTCCCAGATGAACCAAGATGCTCCATAAACTAGTGGCTTTTCAAGAGTTGTGTACTTTGGAGAAAATAAGCCTGACCATAAAATAATCATATGTTTGCTTAGCTTGATAATCACAAGCTATACTGTGAATGTTAACTTCTGCTATCATTCAGTCCAGCAATGCCAAGTTCTTTTCCTTTTTCTGTATATCTTCCTCAGTTGAAATACTCTGAAAAAGACACCTCATAAGAGGACAATCCTGAAGTATTCCATCCTTCTCAAATACGAGCAAGTAGTGAATGCATTGTTATTTAAAGAGGAAGCTAAAATACTTAGCATGAATGAACAGGAGTAGTATGGTGACAGGTACAGCCAAGGGATGTGTCCACAAAAGACAACTCTATCTCTTCAGCTCAGCAGGACAGAGATATTGAGTTCAATGCCCAGTACTGAAAATAAACCTGCTTGTGACACACAAGCATCTATACAATATTGAGAACACTACAAAAGAATTTCTGTCTCATATCTGGAAGGATTGAAGAATACATTTTCAGCTTATGTGGCATTTTGTAGCACGGCAACTGCTCTCTGTAACTTGGAACTCATTGGTCCCACAAGAGATTCTTCAGCCAGGAGCACACAACAATGCTCTATATGGCCACACTTAGTTGCTTTGGTGAAAGCTCAAACAAAATTGGAGTTGCAATGCTATGCTTGGACCAAGTCAATACCAATAAGAATGCATGTAATCAGCAAAAGAGACCATAAGGACACATAAATGTTTTGAGAAAATGTAGAAAGTATTTTTATAAAATGAAAGATTCTCTCTCTTACTCTTACTTTCTCTCTTCTCATTTTAAGTCTGTCTTTTGCTCTTTTTTTTCTCTCTTGCTCTCTCTTGTCCTATTTTATCTTGTACTATTGATTTCTTCCATTCTCTTCCTTTCAAGCTAGGATTCATTCAAATAGAAAAGAATTTCTAGCTTTCATTCTTTTGAAAAACTGTATAAATGTTATTTTATCTTGAACCTTGTGCCAAAATCTGAACTATCATTATTAATAAGTGAAAAATGAATCTCAGTTTCTCACAGATATTTATGACAATTTCTTTTGGAGTGTGGAGACTTCAAATACATCATTATCCATCATGCATTTGAACAGAACATACATTTAATTATACATCAAAATCTTCCCAATGTAATAAATACTTCTAAGGATGTTACGTTACTGAGGGCATCAAATAGACTACTTCACCTGGCTCTAATTTTAAAATTATCTTTAAAAAAGTTATGAGGCAAAGAATTTGAATTAATCACATCTAAAATGCTCAGTGCTCTTATGGTAATTCTGAAATTATTGGGAGAATCTGTTGCTGTGCCAAAGCCAAGTGACCATCTCCACAGGAAAGGAGAATTAGACGATGGGTTATACAGTTCCGGCTCCTGTATCGCCACATGGCTAGACAAGCATAACAACAGCAAATATCAGTTTTCTTTTTGTATTTGGAATGTTGAACAATGAAGAGTTTCCAGAACATACAATTTAAAAGAAAATGTAAAAGAAAAGAAATGTCTGTAAGGGAACTTTTTCATCTTTTCTTGACTGGGCTAACTTCCTTACATGTCAAAGTTCAGGATTCCAGTAGATTCAGCTGTTCAATCTGTTTCAGTCCTGCTGGAGCAGAATTCAGCCTGCAGCAGCTGTTTGGGGTGATCTGTGATGTTTATTTTAATGAGGCATGACTGTAGCCATGAAACAAACTACTTTATCATCACACTACTTTATCACTAGGTCAACATGCACAGTTAAGTTTCCATCTGCCCATCTCAAAGTCATTTGACTTCTCTCTTGAAAGGATAAGGATGGCTTGAGGACAGATATACCAAAAATGAAGTACAGTTGCACTTCTCAATTTTTATAAAGATGCTGTGAAACTGTCCACCCAGGCAAGAAGCTGCTCTTCTTTTCCATTATTGTATTTGAACTTCCTTGAGATCAGCATGATGTTGTATAAACAGTGAAGAGTGATGCCCAGTATTTGACAAACTACTCCAATTGAAGTTGAATCAGTGTTTTACAAAGGTTCACCTCAATCTCCCTGTTTTGTACTCCATTCCCCAATTTATAAAACCCAGCATCCCATATGTTTTATTAAATGCTTTCTCAACCTGCACTGCTACCTTCAATCATTTGTGCACATATACCTTCAGAGTCCAGCAACTCCTTTTGAATACTTAATTTTATATTGCCTTTCTTCAGTCTCCCAACCAAAAGGAATCACTTCACATTTCTCTGCTTCAAACTTCATCTGCCACATGTCAACCTATTCCACCTCCCTATCGATGTCCTCATGAATTTCCATTGATTCCAACTTGAAGCCAAGTGCAACAGGTTTGGGTATGGTGTACTGATACCTTGTGGTTCCCAGTTTAATCAAATATTCCATACCCTTTGATTCTCTCTGTGGTTGAGGCATCTTGTGCCCTAATGATTAACTGTTACTGACAACCCACTTTTATCTTAAATTCTGATAAGTAATTTGTTGAATTTGAATGCAATCACTGAGCTGGATATACAACCTGGAAATGAAGGAAAGATTATAGTGACCTTATCACTGAACCAAAATTTCTATTTAAGAGCATTGTAGGAATATCTTCAGAATATGAATTGTATAAAATGTAATTAGGCATGATTCTCCAATTTCTTATTATCCCTTAAAGACTGAAACTTTTAAGAAGAAAAAATATTTTCCCAGTGGACTTTCGAAAAGATCATACAACAATATAATTTTATTGTAACCAGTGAATTCAAATCAACATCAACTAAACATTACTTAGTAGGCAATTAATAGACTCACTGTGAAGTAATAGTTTATTTATGTGACTCTGGAATCATAACATAATTATGAAGTGACATTAAATTATGAAAAAAAAAGCCGTAGAGCCCTCTCATGGAGACGGCACTCTGAATAGCATGGATCAATGATTGTATGTAGTATTAGCATTTTCACCAAGGGTTGTCATCATAGCATATCTAGACAACTGCAGAATTATTTAAGAAACAACATAACTCCCATCAGAACAACAACTAAAAGATAAAACATTAAACTACAGAAAGAGTGTTCCTTATGAACTTCTTAGCATAACCAAAAATCTCTAGTCACATTTATACAATATGCCAAGCTGTCAGCAGAAATGTAGTCTCATAGATTTGAGTCTAAACTCCTTGCAGGAATTTGTCAGACTCCTTTCTCCTGACCATATCAGTGTGAGTCGTTTAGTATTCTTTAAACAATCTTCCTCAATCTTCTGAATGTATTCTGATGGACTTCCATCTGGAAGATCAACTTGTTAATACTCCAAATGTCCTGAATGCTCCATCATCTTTCCTCCAAACAGAAAATCAATTTGTACAAGCTTAGTAATAGTTTTGACCAAGGCTGTCGTTCCCATAGCAACCAGATCACGTGAGCTTATTGCTAGGCAGAATGCAGCACAACATCACATCACTTCTCCATTCTAAGGCATTTTGTTTTCTTTTCCCAGTAATTAAGAGATGATTCAAACAAAACCAACACATAAAACTTGACATTTGCAACAAAATGCTGATTTGATCCAGGATGCCCATATATCAAGACTAATATAAAATTATTTCAATCTTCAATAGACTGCATCCTTTTCATTTTATTTGACCAGCTCAGATTTCTTCACCTTAACAGATTACTGTATGTTGTTACAGCTCTATAGCTATAACATTATATATTTTATAAAGAAAGCTAAGTTAACTTTTTAGAATGGACATAATATCATGAAAGATGGTTCCCACAAGTCATAAAACTACTGTTATTGATTCACCAATTGCCAAAATACAGACAGGCTTGTCACAGCATTGGTCATACAGGAAACATGGAAAAATCATTTAACCCTCAAACAACAGAATGGGTTCTTTAAATCTGTGAGAATTTAAAGCTATGAAGAGAACAAACCACCAGAAGGTGATGGCAGGGAGGTATTGTCACTGGACTAATACTGAAGTGGCTCAATGCTCTGAGGACCCAGCTATGAAACCCACCATGGCAGATGGTGGAATTTGAATTTAATAAAATCTTGACTAAAAAGTAAAATGATCACAGTGAAACCATTGCCAATCATTGTAAAAAAAACATTTCTTTCACGAATGTCCTCCAGGAAAGGAAACTGCTGTTCCTAGGTCCTTCCCTCTGAAGTGACCTAGCAATTCACTCAGTTGTATGAAACTGCTTAAAAAGTCACAAAAAAGGAATGAAATTGTATTGACTATCTGGCACCAGAAATGACAACAGCAAAAACAGCCCTACTGACCCTGAAAAATCTCCTTTACTAATATCTGGGAGCTCGGACCAGTCAAGCAACAGTTTGGCATAGTTAAACTAATGGAATTACACCTAACAGAACATGTCCCAGAGACCACCATCATCATCCCTGAGCCCACCCAGAAGTGGCCACACAATGGTATACAACTGGAAAGAGGTCAGAAGAGGTTCTCAACATTGACTCCACACCTCATGAAGTTTCATGGCAACTGAGCAAACATGGGCAGGAAATTTCCTGCTGATTTACATGCACGACTCTCAGCAACCCCGCACCACCACCCCCGCTTCCCCCCCCAATGTTGATCACTTAGAGGAAGCACTGAGGTTACTCCAGGTGGTGAATCCCAATGACCCTTGCCAACAATGGCTTGGCAGCACCATTACTGATTTAGCAGGTCAAATTGGATATGGCTGCTCAACTATGTCCATTGTACTTATGTAGGATTATACCATCCAGAACAAAGCTTCCCAATTGATTGGCACTACATCCACTAACATTCAATTCCTTCACCACTGGAACACAGTAACAGAAGCCTGTACATTCCATAAGATACACTGCAGAGCTTCACCAAGGGTCCTTAGACAGTAACCATCAAACCCGTGACCACTACCAACCAGAAAGACAAGGACATCAGATACTTGGGAATATCACCTGCAAGTTCCCCTCCAGGCCAGTCACCATCCTGACTTGGAAATAAACCATCATTCCATCAGCATTATTCGGTCAATATCCTGGAATTCCCTTTCCTAAAGTACGGTAGTATAGCTAGGACAACCATTCACGAAAGCAGCTCACTAGCAATTTCTCAAGGACAATTAGTGATGGGTAATAAATGCTGGCCCAGTCAGGGATATGCTGATGCAAAGACTTCCATTGTTTCACTCAAATTAGGGAGAATGTAGCCAGAAATGCTCATGTCCCATAAATGCATTTTTATAAAGTACCAATAATTCCAGTATAATTGATTGCTTTATAGACCAATGATTCATTAACATTGACATAACAACCAGTTTTGAGAGTGGATGTGAGAAAACGTTCTGTCAGAACTCCAAAAGAGAGAGGGACAGACAATCTCTTCAGAGATTAGAGATGAGTAGCATCAACCAAATGGAAGACAAGGGAGAAGGCAACCAAGTAACAAGACTGCTGTACAGAAACCAGCTACCAACAGCTATATTTGCATCCTTGATCATGACTAGCCTTATTTTGTTCCTTGTGATACCACATCTGGCTTTATTTATGTTCTTTTCATCAATTCTATTCTTTCTACAATGTGTAATGCTGTAGCTCCTGGGAGGCAACTCACTATCATGAAATATCTTTTATAAACACAGCTGTCCAGTGTTAGTAGCAATAAATGACTGACAGCTGTATTCTCACTAGACCTCACTTGTTGTTTCCTTTTTTTTCCCATTTTCTTTTCTGGGAAGCTGCCAGTTTTTCCCTTAATTGTAATTTGTAATTCATGGGGGTAGTAATCTGATATGTTTGTTGCATTCATAACTTGAATCACTTCATTTAACTTCCTCTATCATGAAATATCTTTTAACTTTGATCCACCTATCTGCATTTTTATTCCCTTGACTTTTTTTTATACCAAGAGATGTGGGAGCAGAAATAAGTCATTTTGGCTGAATGAGTCTGCTTCACGATTCACTGAGATCATGGCTGATCTGATACCCCTCAATACCGATTTGTGG
Source organism: Hemiscyllium ocellatum (assembly GCF_020745735.1). Taxonomy (NCBI): domain Eukaryota; kingdom Metazoa; phylum Chordata; class Chondrichthyes; order Orectolobiformes; family Hemiscylliidae; genus Hemiscyllium; species Hemiscyllium ocellatum. The sequence continues at coordinate 96,533,891 of NC_083411.1, read as the reverse complement.
TCTTTTCCCCAGGACCCTTGACTCCATACTGATTACAAATCTTTCAATTTCAGCCTTGAATACATTAAATGATCCAGCCTCAACAGCTCTTGGCTGCAGAATAGTCCACAATCTGTTACGTTCCCTATCATACTTGCTTTCATCTTACACGTCTTTTCTAATGATGTTGGATACTTTAAAGTCCAACTTATTTGAAGTAAAGTAACTGTCAAAAATGAACACGTTCACAAGCAATTTGGAAATATGGAAAAATATCTCACTGAAAACATTATAGTCTTAAAGGTGCAATACATTTTACAAACATAAAATCATCCATAGACTTTATCTGGTCAAAATATCCTGAAATGTGCCACCATCCAATGTCAAATGTGCCCTATTTAATGCTACAGTAGAAAATGAACTGCAGGGAAAAAAACAAAAAATTTAGTGACCCATCTTTGGGACATTATTAGTTACATTTGTTCTTTTGTATATTGCAAAGATGTCAAAGATTAACTAAATTGAAAAATTAAATGCTTTTGATTTTTTTGATCTTCTTTGTCCCTCCTTTCCTGAATCTTTTGGTTATTTACTAGACTTACAGTTCCACAGATGCAAATCTTACTTCACTCTCAATTTTCTGATCGAAGACTAAGCAGTAAATATCAACAGCGATTTGGTAAGACATAAATTGCAATCAAATAAATTGATACTTTGCTCATTCAACATCCAGCAAGTCCAATTCTCAGCAGACATTAATGAGGAAACAAGAGCAGAAACCATACTCAATTATTTCACTCCCTGACTGTTGGGCACTATAGGCAATTCTAGAAATGCAAAGGGATGCTGCAAGTTGGTGCCTTCCTTCTGAAGTGATGTTAAACTAAAGCTCCATTTATCTATCCTGATGATTCATATTGCGCAATGAAAATAAAAGGTAAGAGTTTTCACAATGTGCTGGAACATTCCTCACTGAAATACCTCCAAAAATAATTTAGCTTGATTGTATTATTCTGACTGTGATGCACGGAATGTGTTGGTAATCAAACCCCATCATCCCACAAGTTGCACCATTATGACAAATGTTTTGATTTAAATCAACGAAGTGGATAATTGTGGCCCTTTGGCACTGCTGCCCAAAATAAAAGAGACTTTCACCCGCCTTCTTTAATGGACTCAAAATAAACTGTTTGTTATGAAACAAAATGCATCCCAAAAAAAAGAGGAAAAGCTGATTAACATCTAACCCTATAATCTGCAATTAGAACTTTATTCCCTTTCACTGACAAACAGAAGTACACACACAAAAAAAGCATGAATGACACTGCAGAGATTATATCTCACAAAGAACAAAATGAAAATCCTTTTGTGAGCCATTGGTGTGAAAAACAAAAGATAGAATTTTAATGAATTTTCACAGTCTTTGTTTTTTTCTTGACAAATTTGCAGCTGTACACCTATGGAAAGTTACTGTTTGGATGGAAATAGAGCTGAATCCAAGCTCTTTCTCAGGTTGCTCAGTACTTCAGCCAGGAAAGGAAGAGAAACTTGAGGTTTTATTGCAGATGTTGACATTTTCGTCCTTTTGATTGTCGAGGTTTGTGGGACAGAAACCAAGTCCAGATAGGATTGTTATACCATCAGCACATGGGCTCTGTAGTTTCTTGAAAAGTTGTTTTTTCCAACAATTAAGACAATAACTCCCATTTATAATCTCCCAAAAACATTTGCTTAGCTATTTTCCAAAGTCACTTGATTTTTAGTAATTGGCATGTGAATCCCAACTGTTAACATAATTTCCAAGAAAGCAAATGGATTCCCTTAAAATGTTTGGTTAAAAATCACTTTTCAATTCAGAAGGTATTCAATTAATACTATATTTATCAGTTTTTCACATAGTTGATAAATGTAATATGTATTCCCAACAGCATCAATTGCTTGTGGATGTTGATGTGTACAATATGACCAGCTCATGCATCGATATAACATAATCACTGCACAGAAAAAGTAATAGTGAGATACCTTGAGTCATTTCTAATACAGTTGCTAAAATGCTACTTCAACGTTTGTCTTTTGTTATAATGTCTATAGAGACCGATAAAGTTTTAAAGGGAAATCCAAATTTCTTGTTACTATTTGAAGGATAACATGTCAAGACTTCATGTTTTTAGAAAATCTTTTTTGTATCAAATACAACATTAAATGAACATGATTTGTCTGTGTATACAACTTATGCTTTAACCTAAACAAAGAATTTCTTGTTATTTATCATTCTCCCCAGAATGACAAGTTTCAAAGCATTCAGTTCATAATTACTCTCAGCTTCCAGTGGGCTGTTTGTTTTCAACATTCCCAGCTGGATGACCTCTCATTTCAGAAGTGGCCCTCTCTGAGGGTTGCATTGCAGATTTCATCCTCTACCTCCAAGCTGGACAAATCTTGCAGACTCTTTCAACCCTTCAGAAACTGGGACTTAATGCAAACTCCTACCTGTGTCCTGTCTGCTGAAAAACATATTCAGAAATTCTCTGCTTAAGGTGCAGGCCTGGCATGTTCATTCCTTTTCTAGATCTTTTCATTTCAGTTAGTGCAAATCATACAAGACAAAATCACAACCCCATCTCTTTTGTGATATTGAATTATAGGGAAGGATCCACTCTGATCACAAAATGCCTCCCTCTACACTCTTCCCATGACATTAGAAAACACATTAATATTTTTTTCTTAATTACAAAACCACTCATTTATCAATGATCCCAACTCTCCTTTCATCTTACAAAGGAGCGGGTATTTTACAACACACTATTTGCAATCTAACAACTATAGTCTTTTCTAGGATTTGGGATGGCTTAGGGTCTACTCATGATAGTTTCAATATTTGCTGGCATTATCTCCAAGGGAAATACCTTGATCACCACTCTGCACCCCACCAGATTGTAATAACCAGTTTGAGCATTCCTCCAATCTCCAACATCAACTCTCCTGCTCCTCAGATGCTGCCTGATCTGCTGTGCTTTTCCAGCGCCACACTTTTTCACTTTGACAACCATTCAGGCTAGCCATCAGGCAGAGCCTAGCACAAGACACATGACCCCCCCCTTTCATTCATCCTAAACGTAAAGATGCAATCTCGAGCTATAACACACATTATTAAAGAGATGGTCCAAGAATATAGTAAATGTAAAAGCCGCACTGTTGTAATACTTCCTTGCATCGGCTTCAACTGAAATCAACTAATTCACATTAAAATTAAAATTCATGGAAATTTTGGGTTGATCCATCTATCAAAACTCTTACTCTCAATGCCAGAGGAAAACAATGCACATTCAATTGTTCATGACGTTCATGAGTCGTCAGATTGTGGAGTGTTGGAGATTATGACACTCCCGTACAGATTTGTGGTTGCATCATTGTTACTGTATCACTATTCTGTGTCTCCTAGCAACACAAGGTACTCATTCATTCTCTATAGCAGAACGAAAGGATTCTGGTCAGACCTAGTAACATTTCTGTTTCCTTCCTTTACTATTGAATGAATATTCTAGATGGCGTTTTTTAAGGTGGAGGTATTTTACATGCCTATTCAATTATTCATTTGAAAACTGTGAGACAGTTGTCACTTGAAAGAATTGGATATATTACTAAATTATTAATATGGATCATAAAATAGAGCACAATGCACAGTACACTAGAAAAGATCAAAGAAAAATAGGAATTCTAATAGAATATGCATTTATGTCTTGGACACAGGGAATTAAATTCATCTGGGCAGTAAAATTAAACAGTGAACCTTACTTCTGGACTAACCCACAGAAGAAAAATCCTTTCACCTGGCCAAGACCATCTTACTTGGATCAAATCACTACTCATTCGTTGAAACTCTGGTGAGACCAAGTCCAGTCTGTTTAATCCTTTTTTAAAAAATATGTTAACTCACTTGTTTCAAGTATTAATCTCGAAAACTTCCTCTAAACTACATCCAATGCATCTAGATGCTTCCTTAAATAAGGAGAACTAAACTTCACACTGTATTCGAAACCTGGTCTCACTGATGCCCTATAGACCATCCCTTCCTTTATGTTTAATTCCTATTGTACTGAGGGCTAGCATTCTATTAGCCTTCTTAATTAGCTGCATACCTATAGAGTAACGTTTTTGTTACTTAAGCACTAAAAACATTAGATCCCTCTGCACCACCGAATTCTAAAGTCATATTCCAAAATAAGCTTAAGTTTTTATTTTTCCTGTCAAAGTGAACAATTTCACATTTTCCTATATTTTGTTAACTCACACAACCTACCTATTTGCAACTGATCCCTGAAGAAGGGCTTATGCCCGAAACGTCGATTCTCCTTGGATGCTGCCTGGCCTGCTGTGTTTTTCCAGCACCACATTTTTCAACTCTGGTACTCCAGCATCTGCAGTCCTCACTCTCTCCTATCTGCATCTGTAATCTCCTTATATCCTCATCGCAATACACTGTACTTCTTGCACTATCACTATGTTTGTTTCACTATGATTTCTTGATAAAATGGATGATATGTGATGATCAATGTTTTAAATTTTTTTATTGCTTTTCTGTTTTTATTTTTAAACTCTCAATTAATTCCATCCTTTTATTCAAATCTTTATATTTCTTTCTCTAAAAGATTTGTATTTAACTTATATTTCTGCTTCACATTTTCTGATATTACAGCATATCTCAGCAATGATCCTTCTGCATAATTAGTTAAAGAAACTCATTGTTTCTTATCACATTCACAGTAGCCACAGATTTCCTTTAGCGAATACTATCACAACCTACTTGGGAAAGTGCATGGATACTCATGCCCAACACTCTTGGGATCAAATTTTAAAGATTTGATCAAATTTCCGAAGGTTCCTAATATACTTGTTTGCTAGACTTAGGTTAACAGAAAACAGTGACCAGGTTTCTACACTTAATGTGAACTACTTTATAACATATAAATCAAATCTAACCACAGGCAACAAAAATTTACCAACATATAATGTGACTAGGTAAAACTCTAACCCCAAGAGAATTGTCATGCTGAAACTCCTGCCTCCACAATTGGCTCTGACCACACAAAGCAATCAACAATTTGAGCGAAAATTTGTTTGCACCCACATGCTGCAGTTGTTAGACATCCTTCCCCACTGTTTGAACAAAGCAACAGTGTAAACACAACTCACAATGAGTTCCAGCACTTGTTTCTAAAAATGCATAAACATCTTCCAAAACCCTTCAAGCAGTATTGCTTTCTTTTCTCATTTTGGTCCATAATCAAAAAATTTTTAAAAAGGGTCTTTACGGTGCTATTCTTACTATCTACTTCACAGCTGGAAGTCACAAACAAAACAATGATCAGCTATTTGAGAACAGTTAGGAAAGTGAAAGTTGAAAACCATTGTTTTACTGTTGATCACAAAATCAGAACCATTGGCTTCATTGAAATTGTCGGCAAAAGGAAATGAGAAAATTGATCAATAAACACAAGAATTATTATGGCCATGGATCTTGGTGCAGATCTTACCTCCACAGGATCCGAACTTTAATGTAGGGTCCACGATTGGCCAAGTAGGTAAATGTCATAGCTACTGGATTCAGAATTAAGCAGCAAACATTTCTGCTGCCAACTTGATATTGAAAGTAGTAAATGGATGGGAACATTGAGGAAGTTAAAATAAATAGTTACCAGTTGGGGGAGTATATGTGGATCTCTATGACATTGTTAGAGGAAGTAGATCAAAATATGACAATTTTGCTGAAGAGCTTTATTGGGTTTGGCTTTAGGTTAATCATTGAACAGATGGCAGAAAAAATTATTTGAATAAAATTAGGAATTTTAAAAAGAACCAATGCAAACATCTTTGCCTATACTGCTGAAGATTAACGTAGTGCTGTGAATTGTTACAAATTCAGTGGTGCCATAAAACTTGCCAGGCTTTTCACCCCTATATAAGCAGCCTGAATACCTTACTTTGATAGGAATTCTCTCACACCTTCTCCTCTATCCCCATATATAACATAGGGATGTAGCAATAGCACCCCCTTGTGATCAGAACTGGATATTTATTCCTTTCTGGACATGCACATCTTCATTCTGTCTTCTTTTAAACAAAAGAAAACAAACTCAACAATGGATTTTAGATCAGTAAAAAGTATTGTCAATTTAAATATAATTCATTGCAACTTTTCAATAGACAGCCTTCTTTCTCACTCACAAAGTACAGACTATTAAAGCTCAAGTTTCATATTCCTAGTTTATAATTCTGCTATGCTTGTAAACATATAATAGAATAGAAAAACTTTAAGCTCCAGACTAGTCGGCCTCAAAATAAGGAAATTTAATTTGTGAATATTAGAATAAATATGGGAGAATTCCTTTATTTTTAAATTAAATCAGTTCCCAACTGCAGGAGTCAGTCTTCAGTTTCAAAGATTAACCTTATCGGACAAACATTTATCAGCATAGTAATTTTCTTTTTTTCATTTTCAATTTAACCTGCTGTATATTTTGATTAAAGTTTGTTGTCCTGCATGTTTAAGCATTAAGTCTGAAAAGTTTAATGACTAATTCCTAGCCTTCACAACAAATTACGACACCATACACATCTGTCTATACATATACACATCTGTCTATACACATCTGTCTATATTTAAGCCATTGGATTCAAACAAAATGTTAAATGACAGAAATTCAGCAAGTAATGCATTTTCTATTGGTGCTACCTTAGAAAAGCCGACATTGGACTCTGTTCCAAGCATCCCCCTTCCTTGCGATCCTTTTTTTTTCCATTTTACATTTTTAACTTGTAAATCACTTTCTAAAATATTTCCACTACTAGAAAACTCCTCATTGTGTAAAGTAACAGATATGAAAGGATGAATTCATGAGGAAGCTGAAATTCTGCCTAATCTGAGATAGAACACAGCCATTGGGTAAGAGTATAGAACGTTCAGCAGTTATCATCAATCATATCCAGTTGCAGCTGGGCCGCAGTGCCCCATGTCTATGCACACTTCTTATTCACCTCATGTTAGTGTCATTTGACATGACTCAGTATTAACGTAACCTATATATAGTTATTGTGATGTAATCTTGTTACCTGAGATAACTGTCTCTTCTACTAAGACTTATTCACTGTCAATCCTCCACCAAATTGTGGGCAGCATGGTGGCACAGTGGCGCCTCACAGCGCCAGAGGCCAGGGTTCAATTCCCGCCTCAGGCAACTGTCAGTGTGGAGTTTGCACATTCTCCCCGCGTCTGCGTGGGTTTCCTCCGGGTGCTCCAGTTTCCTCCCACAGTCCAAAAATGTGCAGGTTAGGTGAATTGGCCATGCTAAATTGCCCGTAGTTTTAGGTGAAGGGGTAAATGTAGGGGAGTGGGTCTGGGTGGGTTGCTCTTTGGAGGTGTCGGTGTGGACTTGTTGGGCCACAGGGCCTGTTTCCACACTGTCAGTAATCTAGTCTAAAAATAAATTCTGCTGTACAACCCTGTAGATGAACCACGAAGGAGAATCGGTGGCAGGACTGCAGCCTGACTATGAGTCACCAATATTTAGTACATCATAACATGATTGCAACAGTGTGGATCGAACCCCCACCATGAGAAGAAGAGTTAGGTGGTAGTTCTTTTTATTGGCACATATAAATACATGTCAAGGATCGAAGGGCCATCTCTAAGAAACCCAGAAGAACTGACTTAAAAGGAGGAAATATTTTTGCCAACAAATGAGTTCTCTCTTTAAAAGCATCGCCATTTTAAGAAAGGTTCAACTGGTCAACCAGCAGAAAGCATTTATAAAGATGTTAATCAAAATAGGTTGATGAAGCTGCAGCGTCTTTGCAAATTTACTCCAAGGCGAAAATGCAGCAGGACCTTGAGGAAGAAAAGCACATGAAAAGCCAGTGTGCATACTGACTTGGGCATTTGGGCAGTAAGAAAGCAGATCAAATTCTGGAAATTGACCATTGGATATTGGATGCCCTAAATTAGATGCCTAAAATAACAGGGCAGCACAAACTCCAGGCTGGGATGCTGGAACAATGAAACAGGAGTACTTGCCAGTAAGTAGGGCATTGTTGCAATCATAAACATCTTTCCTGATGAAGGGCTCTGGCCCGAAACGTCGAGTTTCCTGTTCCTTGGATGCTGCCTGACCTGCTGTGCTTTAACCAGCAACACATTTTCAGCTCTGATCTCCAGCATCTGCAGACCTCACTTTTTACTCTAATCATAAACAGGCACCATAAGATCAATCTTCAAAATCTAAATCAATCCCTAAGTTTACTTTATATTAAAATTGGGAATATTGGAAACAATCTTGACCTGATTAATCCACTGCAGAAGAATATCAAGGGTAGAACATTTCAGAGGTAAGGAAATATGTTGTGGTTCTGTTCTCTGAGCTGGGAATTTGTGTTGCAGACGTTTCGTTCTCCTATCTAGGTGACATTCTCAGTGCCTGGGAGCCTCCTGTGAAGCGCTTCTGTGATCTTTCCTCCGGCATTTGTAGTGGCTTGTCTCTGCCGCTTAAGGTTGTCAGTTCCAGCTGTCCGTTGCAGTAGTTGGTATATTGGGTCCAGGTCGATGTGCTTATTGATTGAATCTGTGGATGAGTGCCATGCCTCTAGGAATTCCCTGGTTGTTCTCTGTTTGGCTTGTCCTATAATAGTAGTTGTCCCAATCGAACTCATGTTGCTTGTCATCTGCGTGTGTGGCTACTAAGAATAGCTGGTTGTGTCGTTTTGTGGCTAGTTGGTGTTCATGGATGCGGATCGTTAGCTGTCTTCCTGTTTGTCCTATGCAGTGTTTTGTGCAGTCCTTGCATGGGATTTTGTACACTACATTGATTTTGCTCATGCTGGGTATCGGGTCCTTCATTCTGGTGAATTGTTGTCTGAGAGTGGCTGTTGGTTTGTGTGCTGTTATGAGTCCTAGTGGTCGCAGTAGTCTGGCTGTCAGTTCGGAAGTGCTCTTGATGTATGGTAGTGTGGCTAGTCCTTTGGGTTGTGACACGTCCTCGTTCCATTGTCTTTCCCTTAGGCATCTGTTGATGAAATTGCGCAGGTATCCGTTTTTGGTGAATACGTTGTATAGGTATTCTTCTTCCTCTTTTTGCAGTTCTGGTGTGCTGCAGTGTGCTGTAGCTCTTTTGAATAGTGTCTTGATGCAACTTACGAAAGCAACCACCCCAACACATACAAAAGAGGTTGCATCAAGACACTATTCAAAAGGGCCACAGCACACTGCAGCACACCAGAACTGCAAAAAGAGCAAGAAGAACACCTATACAATGTATTCGCCAAAAACGGATACTCACGCAATTTAATCAACAGATGCCTAAGGGAAAGACAACGGAATGAGGACATGTCACAACCCAAAGGACTAGCCACATTACCATACATCAGGAGCATTTCCGAACTGACAGCCAGACTACTACGACCACTAGGACTCATAACAGCACACAAACCAACAGCCAACAACTCACCAGAACAAAGGACCCGATACCCAGCATGAGCAAAACCAATGTAGTGTACAAAATCCCATGCAAGGACTGCACAAAACACTGCATAGGACAAACAGGAAGACAGCTAACGATCCGCATCCATGAACACCAACTAGCCACAAAACGACACGACCAGCTATCCTTAATAGCCACACATGCAGATGACAAGCAACATGAATTCAACTGGGACAACACTACTATTATAGGACAAGCCAAACAGAGAACAGCCAGAGAATTCCTAGAGGCATGGCACTCATCCACAGATTCAATCAATAAGCACATCGACCTGGACCCAATATACCGGCCACTGCAATGGACAGCTGGAACTGACAACTGGAAGCGGCAGATTCAAACCACTACAAATGCTGGAAGAAAGATCACAGAAGCGCTTCACAGGAGGCTCCCAAGCACTGAGGATGTCACCTAGACAGGGGACGAAACATCTGCAACACAAATTCCCAGCTCGGCGAACAGAACCACAACGAGCACCTGAGTACAAATCTTTTCACAAACTTTGTGAGAAAATATCATATTAAAAATCAGAAGATTTTAATAGTGGGAAAAGCATAAATATGCCATTTTCTCATTTTCTCAGGGACAAAGGAATGGATCATATCAATTGTGAGTATCGCACTGATAGCCAGGTTACTGGTACCATGACTGGCTCTACTATAATTAGGAGTATGCCAAGTTCCAATAGGGGACGCAGACAGATGTTTCTGTGACTATCAGTGAGACATCAGAATGGCGTGTTGCCTCCCTGATGCTAAGGTCAATGATGTCCCGGTGTGAAAGCAGAATATTCTGAAAGGGGTTGTTGTGCATGTTGGTACCAACAACAAAGATAGAGAAATGGATGAGGTTCTGCAGAGAGAATATAGGAAACTAGACAGGAGGTTCCAAAGTAGATCTTTGCGGGTAGAAATATCTGGTCTACTACTAGTGCCACATGCTAGTGAGAGAAAGAATAAGAAGGTGAAGCAGATGAATGCATGGCTGAGGAGCTGGTGCAAGAGGCAAGGATTCACATTTTTGGATTATTAGGATCTCTTCAGGGGTAGAAATGGCCTGTATAAAAGAGATGGGTTCCACCTGAATGGGAAGGGAATCAATGTCTTTGCGAGGAGATTTGGTAATGCTATATGTGAGGCTTTCAATGTGTAAGGAGGTGTGGGAACCAAAGCAATAGTGAGAAAAGAGCAAAAGCTGAGGGCTGGTGCAGCTGGTAAGGGGAGCAAGTCAAACAGTCAAGGCAGACAAGAGCCTGGCAGAGAACGTGGTAAGTCTGGTGAATTAAACTGCACTTATTTCAATGCAAGAGTCAATAAAATGTGGAGCTGAAAAAAAAAACACAGCAGGTCAAGCAGCTTCAGAAGAACAGGATGAAGGTTCCTCCCTGAAATATTGACTTTCCTACTCTTCTGATGCTGCTTGACCTGCTGTGTTTTTCCCGGTTCCACATTTTATCAACTCTGACTTTCTAGCACCTGCAGTCCTCAATATCTTCAATGCAAGAGGCCTGACAGATAAAGAAGATGAACCTCAGGCATGGTTGGGAACATGGGACTGGAATATCGCAGATTTGTAGAAACATGGTTCAGAGATGGACAGGTCTGGCAGCTTAATATTCTGTGGTATAGATGTTATCAGAAGGATAGAAAGGGAGGCAAGAAAGAATGGGGAGTGACATTTTTGGTTAGGAATGACATAATAGCCGTACTTAGGGAGGATGTTCCTGGGAGATTGTCCAGTGAAGTTATATGGCTGAAATTGAGAAATAAGAAAGGATGATTATCTTGTTGATACTGTATTATAGGTCCCCCAATAGCCAGTGGGAAATTGAGAAGAAAGTATGTAAGGAAATCTCAAATATCTGTAAGAATAATAGGGTTGTAATGGTAGAGGATTTTAACTTTTCAAGCATAGACTGGGAATGTTATAGTGTTAAGGGCTTGGATGGGGAGGAATTGTTAAGCATGTACAAGAAAACTTTCTTATCAATATGTGGATGTACCTATTAGAGATGGAGAAATACTTGACCTTCTGTTGGGAAATAAGGCAGGGCAAGTTATGGAGGTGTCAGTAGGGATCACTTTCAGGCAAGTGATCATAATTCTATTAGATTTAAAATAGTTATAGAAAAGGATAGAACTGACCAAAAGTTAAAGTTCTAAATTGGAGTAAGGCCAATTTTGATGGTATTAGGAAATTTCAAAACTTGATTGGAGGCAGAGATTTGCAGGTAAAGGGAACCTTGGTAAAGAGGCATTTAAAAATGAGATAATGAGAGTTCAAAACAGTATGTTCTTGTTGGTGTGAAGGGTGAGGCTGACAGGTGGATGGAACACTGGATGAATAGAGAAATCGAAGCTCTGTTCAAGAAAATGGAGGAGGCAAATGTCAGGCTAAACGGCTAGGATCAAGTGAATTCCTAAAAGAGTACAAGGGCAGTAAGAGCATACTTAAGAGAAAAATCAGAAAGAAAGAAAGGGGATATGAGATAGTGTTGGCAAATAGAGTTAAGGAGAATCCAAAGAGATCCCATGAATTAATAGGGGGCAAAAGAGTAAGTAAGGAGAGAATAGGATCCCTTAAAGATCAACATGGCTGTGTATGTGCAGAACCACAGGAGATGGATGAGATACTAAACAAATATTACATGTCAGTATTTACTGTTGAGAAAGACATGAAAGCTAGGGTTCTTGGGTACTTGGGGAAATAAATAGTGGTGTCTTAAAAAGAGTTCATAATACAGAAGAAAAGGTGCTGGAGGTTTTAAAACATACAATTGTCGATAACTACCCAGGACATGATCAGGTGTTTCCTAGAACTTTGTGAGAAGCTAGGGAAGAAATTTCTGGGACCTTCTTGTGATATTTGTATTGTCAATAACCATGGGTGAGGTGCTGAAAGACTGAAGGGTGGTTAATGTTGTGTCATTATTGAAGGAAGACTGCAAGGTAAAGCCAGGGAACTATAGATTAGTGAACCTGATGTCAGTGATGGGTAAGTTGTTGGAGGGGATTTTGACAGGATTTATATGCATTTGGAAAGGCAAAGACTGATTAGAAATAGTGACCAAGGCTTTGTGCATGATCAGCATGTCTCACTAACTTGATAGAGTTTTTTTGAAGAAGTGACAAAGAAGATTGATGAAAACAGAATGTAAACATTGTCTATCCAAGCTTTAGCAAAGCATTTGACAAGTTTCTGTATGGTAGACTGGTTAGTATGTTTAGATCACATGGAATCTGGGGACAGGGCTAGCCAATTGGATACAAAATTTGATTGAAGGTAGGAGGCAGAGGGTGGTGGTGTACCTGCTAGAGATGGAACAATTCTTGACCTTCTTTTGGAAAATAAGGCAGGGCAAGTTAGGGAGGTGTCAGTAGGGGAGCACTTTCAGGCAAATGATCGTCATTCTATTAGTTTTAAAATAGTTATAGAACACAGAAGATGATCCAAAGGGTTGGTCGAATGCTGCTGGGGAGATGTACTGCCACCAGTCAGGGGTCTGGGCATCTCATCTGAGGCTTTTTACTTCAGTCACACAGGGGAGATATGCTCTGGCCAGTCTATCAGTTCCATCCATCAAACTAAGGGATAATAGCGGTTAGGAGATGGCATGGGGAAGCTGCTGCTGGGGATTCCTGGGGATATGGGGCTGTAGCCTCTAGGGAAAGGGGATTATAGTTGTAAAAGTGTGGGTGGTGGGCAACTGTGTTTATAAGAAGGGATATGACTGCCCCTAGGAATAGGGTCAAACTGGAGGGGGTTTTGTCCATGCACAGGAGCACCCTGATTAGGATAGGGCTTAACATTTTCTGACCATGCCTGGCATGGTCACCTCAAGTGCCAGGGGTTGCAAAAGTAGGTCAGCAGGTACAGGCTCATGGAGGGATTTAGCAGGGACCTGCAGAGGTGCAAAGTTTATATGGTTTATGGGAAGTCCAGGGAAATTTAAACATCAAGTCATAGAGTCATACACTCAGAGCTGTACAGCAAAGAAACAGACCCTTCAGTTCAACTTGAGCATGCCGACCAGATATCCTAAATTAATCTAGTCCCATCTGCTAGCATGTGGCCCATATCCCTATAAACCCTTCCTATTTATATACCCATCCAGATGCCTTTTAAATGTTGTAATTGTCCCAGCCTCTACCACTTCCTCTGGCAGCTCATTCCATACACTACATGAAAAGGCTGCCCCTAAGGTCCTTTTTAAATCTTACCTATCTCATCCTTAACCTTCTAGTTCTGGACTCCCCTACCCCAGAGAAAATACCTCACCCTATCCATGACCCTCATGATTTTATACACCTCTTTAAGGTCACCTCTCAGCCTCCGACACTCCAGGGAAAACAGCCCCAGCCTTTTCAGTCTCTATAGCTCAAACTCTCTAATCCTGGCAACATCCTTGTAAATCATTCATGAACCCTTTCAAGTTTCACAGCATCCTTCCTATAGGAAGGTGATCAGAATTGCACATAATATTCCAGAAGAGGCCTAATCAATGTCCTGTACAGCCACAACATGACCTCCCAACTCCGACACTTAAGTGATAGAGAGCTTTGCAAAGAAAATGAAGGACGTATTTATCATTTTAAAAAAAAGAGTAAGAGGTTTACAGGGAAAAAGTTGGACTTATTAGAAACCAAAGGGCTAATCAGTGTGTGAAACCAGTGGACGTGGGTGAGGTATTAAGTGTATATGTCTCAATTGTATTTACTGAGGAGAAAAATATTGTAACCAGGAATTTCCAGTTTGGATAGCAAAGATCTAGAATATGTTAAGATAAAGGGTTATTAGATTTTTTAAGTGCACAGATCCACAGAACCTGATGAAATGCATCCCAGGCTGCTCTGGGAGGAAAGGAAGGAGATTGTTGGGGTCCTAGTGAATGTGTATAATACTTCACTGGTTACAGGCCAAGTGTCAGATGATTGAAGAAGAGCTAATGTGTTTTCTTTTTTAAAGAAGGGCAGCATGAGTAAAACAGGCATTTACAAACCAGTTAGTCTGATGTCAGTGGTAGGGAAAATATTCTAATGTACAGGATTAATCAAGATTTGGAATGGCAGGGAATGAACATGGATAGTCAACATGGATTTGTTAGAAGGAGATCCAGTCTGACAAATTTAACTGAGTATTTTAAACAGATATTTTGAAGAATGCACTTGATGTGGTTTATATGGACTTCAGTAAGGCCTTTGACAAAGACCCACATGGGAAGCTCATCCAAAAGGTTAGACCCCATGTGATTCAAGGCAAGTGGATCCAAAATTGGTTTACAAATCTGAGGCAAAGGTTGATGGTGGAGTGTTGTGGGAAGTTATTGTAATTAGATGGCTGTGACCAGTGGTGTCCCACAGCATTCGGTGCTGGACTCTTGCTGATTATTATGTACATTAACAACTCGCATCTGAATTAGTAAGTTTACCGGTCACATGAAAATATTTAGAGTTATTAAAATTAAGGGGATGGTTTCAAGCTACAGTCTGTTGTTGATCAGCTAATAAATTGGGTAGAGCAATGGCAGATGGAATTCAATCCCTATAATTGCAAGGTGATGCATTTTGGGAGGTCTAATAAGGGAAGGATATATACAATGAATGGTAGGTCTACAGGGAGAACTGAGGAACAAAAGGATCTTTGTTCACAAGTCCATAGATTCCTGATTATATCAGCACAGGTAGACAGAGTGGTGAAGAAGGCTTATAGATTGTTTGCCTTCATTAGCCAAACAGTAGAATATAGGAGCAAGGAAGTCTTTATAAAACATTGGTTAGGCCACAGATAGAATACTGTGTGCAATTCTCACACTGTCGGAATGAGATGATTCCACTGGAAACTATGCAAAGGAAGTTGCCTGTGATGAAAAGTCTGTTATAAAGAGAGACTGGACAGGTTGAGTTTGTTTTCCTTGGAACGGAAAAGATTGGGAGGCGGTGGGGGGGATCTGATTGAGGTAAACAAAATTATGAGAGGTATAAAAATTGAAAGAACTGTGGCGTTGGAAATCAGAAACAAAAACAGAAATTGCTGGAAAACCATAGCAGGTCTGGCATCTGTGGAGAGAAATCCGAGTTATTGTTTCAGCCCAGTGACCTTTCTTCAGAACTAGTAGTAGTTCAGAAAATGTTACTTTTTATTCAAATGGTATGGGAGGTATAGACAGAGTAGAGAGTGAGAATTTCGTCCTTATGGCAGATGTTTTTAAGACCAGAGGGTGTAAGTTTAAGATAAGGAATGAGTGGTTTGTAATGGATCAAAAGAAATGCTTTTTCACTCAAAGAGTTGTGGAAATATAGCACATACTGTCGGAGAAGATGGTGGAGGGAAGGACTCTCGTAAAATTTCAAAATTTCTGATGAGCACTGAAAATGTCAGGGCATAGTAGGCTATGAACTAAATGCAGGTAAATGGAATTAGTGTAGTTAGGGTTTTGTTGGCCAACATAGGTATGGTGGGCTGAATGGCCTGTTTCTATGCTGTGTGACCCTAAGATTCCACAACTAAGATCAGTCACATGTCAATAAGGTGAAACGATTTATTTGATTAGCACAATTGACTTCTATTATTGGTTTTGCTGAAATCAGTGACAGTGGTAGGGTAATGATCCATCAACAACAATATCACTGATGGTCAACCACACCCTCCACAAAGGCTCTTACAGGGGAGAAATAAGCAAAATATCGACTTTGAGGTCAACAGTCCTCAAGTCTATGACTTACTTATCTTCCAAGTTCAAAATTAATGCAAACTGGAAGCATTGTCAAACTATAAGTTCATTTGAATTTATGAAATCAGAATCTTTGGGGATGGGGTGGGGGGAGATCTGGAGAAAGGATAATGTTAAACTGAACATAAACTAGATACCATTGTATAATGAGTTCATTAAAAGAAAAATAAAAGGTTTGTGTGGAATGTATGCGAAATGGATGTAAAAGGATAAAATCTGAGCTAAGATCAAAATCCAGTCTGATATATCGCACAGTTCACAGGGTGGGGCTTGGGGTTTCTGGCACATGCAATCAAGCAGCGGCATGTGGAGACATACACATCTTAGCTATATTGCAAACTGATTTTGAATTGCAAGAAATCTCTCTTTCGACTCTTGCTAAATGTACATAAGGAGATTTATATTTGACTTTTCCTCCTTTTTCTTAAAGACTGCAGTGAAGATCAGCCAGAAGTAGAGTTTATTTCATATACTCTTTCGCACTGTGGGGAAATCTCACAATACAAGCACACTTACTAACATTTAGGAGATCGTGAATTGGAGCAGATAAAGAGGTTATTCAATTAATAATGATTCAAATACAAAATAATCGGGATACCGGTTTATCAATGTCCTTGCTTTTTAAGGTGGGGTCCAAAAGTCCAAAAATGAAGTGAGCAGCCTGGAATTCCATTCTAGGGATGGGACAGGAGTGTTGTTGTCTCGCTAGTGATTAAGGAGTTTTAAGCATGCTTCTCTCTAAAACTTCCTTTGAAAGCCTTCTGAGGAAGTTTTGATGAAAAGAGACTTCTGTTTCACTGTTTTGATGGAAGGAAAGTTTCTCTTTCTGCACAATTGCATGTTGAGTCCTGCATTTTACAGGCCAGAGACATTTTCTTTGCAGCCAATGTTAGGAGTACTGATATTCTCAGTAGATGTGGAATAGAGCAGCCTTTAACTGCCTGTTATTTCAAAATTGTTTAGTTGAAAAATCAGCTGGGTTTAACAATGCAAAACCCATGTAACAAAGCCTTTTTAGTTTGCAAGGTGGGGAGAGAAACAGGTTCCATAAAACAAAGGTAAAGAAAAAGATAAAGAACATTGCACATTGTTTAAGGCCCACTTTACAGGTTACATGTAAATTCATTAACATACCTTATTAGATAAGTGAAATTTACAATTCTTTGCAATTATAGCAATATTTACTTTCTAGGAGAAAGTGAGAACTGCAGATGCTAGAGGTCAGAGTCAAGAGTGTGATGCTGGAAAAGCACAGCCGGTCAGGCAGCACCCAAGGAGCAGGTGAGTCAATGTTTCAGGCATAAGCATGTTCTGATGAAAGGCTAATGCCCGAAATGTCAATTCTCCTACTCCTCAGATGCTGCCTGACCTGTTGTGCTTTTCCAGCACCACAATCTTTACTTTCTCCCTGGCTCACCATTATCCATTCCTTTATCTGCCCGACTGCTATATCTCTATCTGGGCTTTATCTCAGAGTCATACAGCACAGAAACAGGCCCTTCAGCCCAACCCATTCAATCTGACCAAGTTTCCTAAACTGAACTAGTCCTTTTGGCTGCATTTGGCTCATATTCCTCCTTTTGTATCCATGTATCTGTCCAAATATCTTAAAAGTTGTAATTGTATCTGCATCCAACACTCCCTCTTGTAGCTTGTTCCATATATGCATTACTTGCAGTGTGAAAAGGTTGCCTCTAAGGTCCCTTTTAAATCATTCCCCCTTCACCTTAAATTTGTACCTCTAATTTTGGACTCCCCTACCGGAGGGAAAATATCTTGGCAGTTCACCTTACTTATGCGCCTCATGGTTTTATAAACCTCCGTAACATTAGCACTTGGCCTCTTATGGTACAAGGAAAAAAGGTCTTAGTCTATCCAGCCTCTCCATATAATTCAAGTGCTCCTATCACAGTAACGTCTTATAAATCTTTTTTGAATCCTTTCTAATAATATCCTTTCCATAGCAGGGGTGACCAGAATTGTATGCAGTACTCCAAATGTAGCCTGAACAATGTCTTGTACAGCTGGAACATTTACTGTTTCACCTTTATCTATTTTCTTGGACACCTCTTCAAAAAAACTCAATCAAGTTTACTATAATTGTTAGAGTTTGGATTATAAAATGGTGGCATATAGGGGTTGGCTCCTTTTGTGAATTTTCTTTTAATAGTAAAATAAATATGGTCAAAGAGTCCTTCCAGAACAGTGAACTGATCCAATATTCATCAGGGAACAGATGAGTGCTAACCCTATGGGAACAGGTTCTTAATATTGGATTTATGACAGATAGATGAAATATATAAAATCGTTAGCTTTGTGTTCTACTTAGACTAGTCTAGGCAAGGATTTTTTTAAAATTTAAGTTTAGAAGCAAGTTTTTCAGTTCAGTTCGGAAGACACCAGTGTTGGTGTTAGAAGTTAGCTTTGTCTCTGTCCTAGAAGCAATACAGGAACCAGTCCCTTCAACAGTAAAGGTTGGTTTGTGAAACTTACAAACCAGGAATATTTGGTTAGAAATCTGCAGATTATTAGAATTGAGAAAGGTTAGGGTCTTAGATTTATGGATAAATTCACATTGTCTGATTTGGAAAGAACTCAATGAATTGTCCAATGCAAAGAATATAAAACACTGAAACTCTGTTTTAACATGTGTTTTGAGATCATTCTAATTGTCTATGAATATTCAGATAACTTTTTTTTTGTTTTTTTTCTTAAAACTCTTCTGTTCTGATGTTAGAGAAAATCTTTA
This sequence comes from Hemiscyllium ocellatum, assembly GCF_020745735.1. Taxonomy (NCBI): domain Eukaryota; kingdom Metazoa; phylum Chordata; class Chondrichthyes; order Orectolobiformes; family Hemiscylliidae; genus Hemiscyllium; species Hemiscyllium ocellatum. The sequence continues at coordinate 96,514,906 of NC_083411.1, read as the reverse complement.
GCACCATGTAAATATGTTTTGGTGACTAACCACCATGTAAACTAACTGACAAAACAGATATAATCTAACAAACCAAATTCCTTTCAGCTGGGATTATAACAAGTACATCACTTTCCTTGCCTTTCTGCTAGTTTAATGGGCTAAACTTAACTTTTTGAACTACTCACAGTGAGAGAAACTAACAGCAAGTTAAGTTTATGAAAATTCCTGGACTGTATTTTGCTGTAACTCGTTAATTAAACAAAGCATTAGTACTCTGATTCCAGGTCTCTTGATCAATTAGAGAACTCAGACACGGTCACGATCCATTCTGATGAAAGGTCACTGTGCCCAAAACATTAACTCTGCTTTCTCTCAACAGATGCTGAGTTTCTCCAACAATTTCTGTTTTCGTTTCACGACACACACTTTACTGTTCAAGCCTCAAGTTTTAAAAAGACCCTGGAAAATGCCAGACTTAAACCATTCTACAATTATTAGGAGAGAAGCAGTGACTATACTTGATGGCATTTGAATGTTATCCTTGGTTCATGCAGGCTTTCTTAGAGATTTTGTGCCTGTCTTTAAGGATCTGAAGAGAAATACTGTTTGCAGAGAATGGAGCAGTTGTTGAAAAAGGCAGAGGAGGGGAGCAATAGGAATGTGGCATTTCAAACATGCATACAGTGTTGTAAGAAGTAGAATGGTCTCATCATGGCAGAACAAGTGAGTGACATGCCACATTCAAGTGCCAGACCCCTCATTCCAATGTCACCAGCATTCTCCTGCACAACGGTCCTCAAACCAACATAATTTGCAAGCACATCTATTCCTCACTCTTCTGGGTCATTTCCACATTAACTTGCTATTTGTATAAAATTATGAACTTTATCAAAAAGAAATCCCATTGGCTTAGTTGGCCTCTGTTCACTACATGGAAGGTCTTGTTGAAATAGACCTGAAAGAATCACTTTATATTCAGGAGAATGTTTCATTTGCATATTTCTGACTACATTTGTTGAAATCATTGGAGCTAGAGAACTACATTTATAAATATTGATTGAAAATCATCCCAAAGAACAAAGAAAATTTACAGCCCAGGAACAGGCCCTTCAGCCCTCCAAGCCTGAGTCAATCCAAATCTACTGTCTAAACTCAATTTGTCCAATTACTAAGCATCTGCTCCCCACCTACTCATGCATCTGTCCAGACGCATCTTAAATGAATCTACTGTGCTTGCCTCTACCACCCCTGCTGGCAACGCGTTCCAGACACCCACCACCCTCTGTCTGAAGTACTTGCTGCATGTATCCCCCTTAAACTTTCCACCTCTCACCTTCAAAGAGTGATGTCTCATTATTGAATCCCTGGCAAAAAGCTTATCTCTATCTACCCTGTCTACACCCTTTATGATTTTGTAAACCTCAATCAGGTCCTCCCTCAATCTTCTTTTTTCTAATGAAAACAAACCTAACCTACTCAATCTCTCTTCATAGCTAGCACCTTCCATACCAGGCAACATTCTCATAAACCTTCTCTGTACCCCCTCCAAAGCGTGTCCACCCTTTTGGTAATGTGGCGACCAGAACTGTACACAGTATTCTAAATGCAGCCGAATCAACTTTGTGTACAATTTTAACATGACTTGCCAGCTCTTATACTCAATACCCCATCCAATGAAAGCAATCATACCTCCTTGACCACTCTATCCACCTGTGCAGCAACCTTCAGGGTACAATGGACCTGCACTCCCAGATCTCTCTACTCATCAATTTCTCCCAAGGCTCTTCCATTCACTGTATAATTCGCTCTAGAATTAGACATGAATAAATGCATCACCTCACATTTGGCTGGATTGAACTCCATCTGCCACTTATCCGCCCAACTCTCCAGTCTATCTATGTCCTCCTGGATTCTTTGACAGTCCCTTATGCTTTCTGCTACTCCACTAATCTTCATGTCATCTGCAAACTTGCTGATCATACCAACAGTGCCCTCTTCCAGATAATTTATGTATAAAACAAACAACAGTGGACCCAATACTGACCACTATGGAACACCACTGGTCACTTTTCTCCATTTTTGAGAAACTCCCTTCAACTATACTCTCTGTCTCCTGTTGCTCAAGCAGTTCTTTATCCACCGAGCTAGAACACCCTGCACACCATGTGACTTCACTTTCTCAATGAGTTTATCATGGGAAACTTTATCAAATGCCTTACTAAAGTTGATGTATATGACATCAACAGCTCTTCCTTCATCTATCAACTTGGTCACTTTGTCAAAGAACTCTATTAAGTTGGTAAGGCACGATCTCCCCCGACAAAACCATGTTGCCTAACATTGAGAAGCCCATTCTTTTCTAAATATAAACAGATCCTATCCCTCAGTGCCTTCTCCAGCAACTTTCCAACCACCAACATCAGGCTCACTGGTCTGTAGTGACCCGGAATATCCCTACTATCCATCTTGTGCAGGGGACAACATGAGCAACCCTCCAGTCCTCCAGCACCTCACCTGTGGTTAAGAATGCCATAACGGTATAAGACCATAAGACATAGGAGTGGAAGTAAGGCCATTCGGCCCATCGAGTCCACTCCGCCATTCAATCATGGCATTTCAACTCCACTTACCCACATTCTCCCCGTAGCCCTTAATTCCTCGTGACATCAAGGATCTATCAATCTCTGACTTGAAGACATCTAGCGTCCCGGCCTCCACTGCACTTTGCAGCAATGAATTCCACAGGCCCACCACTCTCTGGCTGAAGAAATGTCTCCGCATTTCTGTTCTGAATTGACCCCCTCTAATTTTAAGGCTGTGTCCACGGGTTCTAGTCTCCTCGCCTAATGGAAAAATTTACTAGCGTCCACCCTTTCCAAGCCATGTATTATCTTGTAAGTTTCTATTAAATCTCCCCTTAATCTTCTAAACTCCAATGAATACAATCCCAGGATCCTCAGCTGTTCCTCATATGTTAGACCTACCATTCCAGGGATCATCCGTGTGAATCTCCGCTGGACACGTTCCAGTGCCAGTATGTCCTTCCTGAGGTGTGGGGACCAAAACTGGACACAGTACTCCAAATGGGGCCTAACCAGAGCTTTACAAAGTCTCAGTAGCACAACGGTGTTTTTATATTCCAAACCTCTTGAGATAAATGACAACATTGCATTCGCTTTCTTAATCACGGACTCAACCTGCATGTTTACCTTTAGAGAATCCTTGACTAGCACTCCCTGATCCCTTTGTACTTTGGCTTTATGAATTTTCTCACCATTTAGAAAGACGTCTATGCTTTTATTCTTTTTGCCAAAGTGCAAGACCTCACATTTGTTCACGTTGAATTCCATCAGCCATTTCCTGGACCACTCTCCCAAACTGTCTAGATCCTTCTGTAGCCTCCCCACTTCCTCAGTACTACCTGCCTGTCCACCTAACTTTGTATCATCTGCAAACTTCACTAGAATGCCCCCAGTCCCTTCATCCAGATCATTAATATATAATGTGAACAGCTGTGGCCCCAACACTGAACCCTGCGGGACACCGCTTGTCACCGTCTGCCATTCCGAAAAAGAACCTTTTATCCCAACTCTCTGCCTTCTGTCAGACAGCCAATCCTTAATCCATCCCAGTAGCTCACCTCAAACACCATGGGCCCTCACCTTGTTCAGCAGCCTCCCGTGTGGCACCTTATCAAAGGCCTTTTGAAAGTCTAGATAGACCACATCCACTGGGTTTCCCTGGTCTAACCTAGTTGTCACCTCTTCAAAGAATTCCAACAGGTTTGTCAGGCATGACCTCCCCTTACTAAATCCATGTTGACTTGTTCTAATCAAACTCTGCTCTTCCAAGAATTTAGAAACCTCATCCTTAATGATGGATTCTAGAATTTTACCGTTGAAAATACGTTGCTGGTTAAAGCACAGCAGGTCAGGCAGCATCCAAGGAATAGGAAATTCGACGTTTAGAGCATAAGCCCTTCATCAGGAATGAGGAGAGGGTGCAAGGCAGGTTAAGATAAAAGGTAGGGAGGAGGGACTTGGGGGAGGGGCGATGGAGATGTGATAGGTGGAAGGAGGTCAAGGTGAGGGTGATAGGCCGGAGTGGTGTGGGGTCGGAGAGGTTAGGAAGAAGATTGCAGGTTGGGAGGGCGGTGCTGAGTTGAGGGAACCGACTGAGACAAGGTGGGGGGAGGGGAAATGAGGAAACTGGAGAAATCCGAGTTCATCCCTTGTGGTTGGAGGGTTCCCAGGCGGAAGATGAGGCGTTCTTCCTCCAACCGTTGTGTTGTTGTGTTTTGCCGGTGGAGGAGTCCAAGGACCTGCATGTCCTCGGTGGAGTGGGAGGGAGAGTTAAAGTGTTGAGCCACGGGGTGGTTGGGTTGGTTGGTCCGGGCGTCCCTGAGGTGTTCTCTGAAGCGTTCCGCAAGTAAGCGGCCTGTCTCACCAATGTAGAGGAGGCCACATCGGGTGCAGCGGATGCAATAGATGATGTGTGTGGAGGTACAGGTGAACTTGTGCGGATATGGAATATAGAATTTTACCAACAACCGAGGTTAGGCTAATTGGCCTATAATTTTCTATCTTTTGTCTTGATCCTTTCTTGAACAAGGGGGTTACAATAGTGATTTTCCAATCATCCGGGACTTCCCTGACTCCAGTGACTCTTGAAAGATCTCAATCAATGCCTCCGCTATTTCCTCAGCCATCTCTCTCAGAACTCTAGGATGTATTCCATCGGGGCCAGGAGATTTATCAATTTTAAGACCTTTTAGCTTTTCTAGCACTATCTCTTTTGTAATGGCAACCATATTCAACTCAGCCCCCAGACTCCCTTTAATTTTAGGATATTACTCATGTCTTCCACTGTGAAAACTGATGCAAAGTACTTGTTGAGTTCTCCTGCTATTTCCTTATCTCCCATCACTAGGCTTCCAGCATCAGTTTGAAGTGGCCCAATATCTACTGTATGAATTCAGATTTCTCCAGTTTCCTCATTTCCCCTCCCCCCACCTTGTCTCAGTCGGTTCCCTCAACTCAGCACCACCCTCCTAACCTGCAATCCTCTTCCTGACCTCTCCGCCCCCACCCCACTCCGGCCTATCACCCTCACCTTGACCTCCTTCCACCTATCCCACCTCCATCGCCCCTCCCCTAGTCCATCCTCCCTACCTTTTATCTTAGCCTGCTTGGCTCTCTCTCTTATTCCTGATGAAGGGCTTACGCTCGAAACGTCGAATTCTCTATTCCTGAGATGCCGCCTGGCCTGCTGTGCTTTGACCAGCAACACATTTGCAGCTGTGATCTCCAGCATCTGCAGACCTCATTTTTTACTCCAATATCTACTTTTGCCTGTCGTTTGTTTCATATGTATTGAAAGAAACTTTTACTATCATTTCTTTTATTACTGGCTAGCCTACCTTCATATTTGATCCTCTCCTTCCTTATTACTCTCTTTGTTATCCTCTGTTTGTTTTTGTAGCCTTCCCAATCTTCTGATTTCCCACTGCTCTTGGCCACTTTATAGGATCTCTCGTTTTCTTTAATACATTTCCTGACTTCCTTTGTCAGCCATGGCTGTCTAATCCCTCCCTGGATAATCTTTCTTTTCTTGGGGATGAACCTCTGTACAGTGTCCTCAATTATACCCACAAACTCCTGCCATTTTTACTCTACTGTCTTCCCTGCTAGGCTCTGCTTCCAGTCGATTTTTGTCAGTTCCTCTCTCATGCCCTCATAATTACCTTTATTTAACTGTAACACCATTACATCCGATTTTGCCTTCTCTCTTTCAAACTGCAGACTGAACTCTACCATATTATGATCGCTGCTTCCTAAGGGTTCCCTTACTTTAAGATCTTTTATAAAGTCTGGTTCATTGCAAAGCACTAGGTCCAGAATAGCCTGCTCCCTTGTGGGCTCCATGACAAGCTGTTCCAAAAAGCCATCCTGTAAGCATTCCATGAATTCCCTTTCTTTGGATCCACTGGCCACATTATTTACCCAGTCCACCTGCATATTGAAGTCTCCCATGATCACTGTGACCTTGCCTTTCTGACATGCCTTCTCTATTTCCCGGTACATGTTGCGTCCCTGGTCCTGACCACTGTTAGGAGGTCTGTACATAACTCCCATTATGTTTTTTTTTGCCTTTGTGGTTCCTCAATTCCACCCACACAGACTCCACATCATCTGACGCTATGTCGTTCAGTGCCATAGAGTTAATTTTGTTCTTAACTAACAAGGCAACCCCACCCCCTCTGCCGACCTTCCTGCCTTTCCGATAAGTTAAATATTGATAGGTATCTGTCAGGGCCCAGCTATTTCCTCTCTCATCTCCCTCAGCAACCTAGGATAGATAATAATAACCTAATTTCTGGAGCATTTGGTTTGTTTCTAGGTTAAATCAAGCTGGAACGTTTATATAGCAACCTCATATAATTTATGACCCCGAGGCTATCAAGCCCATCATGTTTCATGAAGCCTTAACTAAGTTTTTTGTACAGCTGGTACATTCACAAAAACATTATTGTTTTCTTTATCACATAAAGTGGATAAAATTTCCAAATCCTGATCCAAAACTTTGTCACCCAAATTACTTTTTAGTCTTAAACTGTTAATAAGCTGTTCTAACCACACAAATACACAATGTATTAATTTGATTTTTTAAATTTCCCCTCAGTGAAAAACAATCATTGAATGACAGATCTTTTGAAGTTTTATGTTCCAGTCTGGCTGTACGTTCCAGTGTCTACTCCTTCACTTTGTCTGAACCATTTTCCTTTGCTCCATCTCTCCCTTTCTCCAATAGGCCATTACAAAGATAGATTTGTTTCTCCTTAATGTTCTCCATCCTTGTTCAGCATTCTTCTCTGCCATTTTTAAAAGATCCTGGGATATTCCTCTCTATGAGGGGACCAAGCAACGGCATTTGAAGGGGTTAAATATAACAATAAATCTATAGATCGTGCACTATATCCTAAAATCTTGAACAATTTAGATTTAAATGATGTGCTGAATTTTAACAAAATCAGCTAAACATCAATGTTGATGAGTTTCAGAGAGTTTCTCTCGGGGTGAGCTCTCACAGTTATTTCATGTAGATTTACACTGCTAACCCTATTATGTATGCACCATTCCCTCATAGTGCACTTGCATGCTGTTGCTCAGCTGGTGCCATATTTAAAGCCCAGCTATGCACCAGCTCAATAACTGATCATCACAAATATTACCTCACAATGCATGCAGTGGCTGGGAAACAAATAAGAGAAGCTTCTGAGAGCACATAGGTGGCACAGATGAAACATCATTACAAACAGAAATGCACTTTGGTTGCTTTACATCTTTATCTGTCTGACCAACTGACATTGTAACAACTGCTACAAGAATGAAGCTATACTAGCTGCCCATCCTTAGCGCCATTGCAAGTTCGAACCCATCTGAAGCAATGCTACACTTCCCCACTGCCCACTTTTCATTGATCAATATGAAAATATTACATGTTGGAAAATCTTTAAACAGTTGTAAACATTAATTTATATTGAACCACAACAGAAATAAAAAAGAATAACCAAAGAAGATTGCATTTGGGAACAACCAGAGACTGCTTGACTTTTGAGCAACAACTAATTTACAGTCAATGGATGATCATTTCACCCAGATCACATCTAGTGGAGCCAAGTATCAATTAAATCCTGCCTCACTTATTGTGTCCAGTGCTGCCTTGCTATAGCAGACAGATGCTAATGTTCCTCCTCATAGAGTCATAGAAATGTACAGCACAGAAACAGAGACTGAGGTCCAACTTGTCCATGCCGACCAGGTATCTCAACCCAATCTAGTCCCATCTTCCAGCATCTGGCCCATATCCCTCCAAACTCTTCCTATTCATATACCCATCCAGATGCCTCTTAAATGTTGCAATTTTACTGGCTTCCACCACTTCCTTTGGTAGCTCATTCCATACACTTACCACCTCCTGCATGAAAATGTTGCCCCTTAGGTCTCTTTGAAATCTTGCCTGTCTCATCCTAAATCTATGCCCTATAGTTCTGGACTCTCCCACCTCAGGGAAAAGACTTTGTCTATTTATTCGATCCATACCCCTCATGATTTTATAAACCTCTATAAGGTTAAGCCCCAGCCTCCGACGCTCCAGGGAAAACAGTCCAGCCTGTTCAACCTCTCTCTCTATGGTGCAAATCCTCCAATTCTGGCAACATCCTTATAAATCTTTTCTGAACCCTTTCACATTTTACAACATCTTTCCGATAGGAAGGAGGCCAGTTTGTATACAATATTCCAACAGTGGCCTAACCAATGTCCTGTACAGCCGCAACATGACCTCCAACTCCTGTACTCAATACTCTGACCAATAAAGGAAAGCAGACCAAACACCTCCTTCATTATCCTATATACCTGTGACTCCACTTTCAAGAAGCTATGAACCTGCATTCCAAGGTCTCTTTGTTCAGCAACACTCCCTAGGACTTTACCATTAAGTGTATAAGTCCTGCTCTGATTTGCTTTCCCAAAATGCAGCACCTCACATTTATTTAATTTAAACTCCATCTGCCACTTCTCAGCCCATTGGCCCATCTGATCAAGATCCCGTAGTAATCTGAGATAATTTTCTTTGCTCTCCACTACACTTCCAATTTTGGTGTCGTCTGCAAACTTACTAACTATATCTCTTATGCTCACATCCAAATCATTTATATAAATAATGAAAAGCAGTGGACCCAGCACCGATCCTTGGGGCATTCCACTGATCCTCCTGGTCAATGTCCTTGCATTTCTCCTTGAAAGACTATTGCTGCTCTGTCAGCTCTTCAGATCCATCACATTTCCTCTTTGCCTGCACCAGTTGTGCAGGCCACACCAGGCTGGGAATATGCAGCACACTCTGTTTGGTTCGAATTGCAAAGTACTTCCCAGTACAAGCATCACAACCTTATCATCAGGAAGCCAATCATCTGCTCCATGATTTGATTTGATTTACTATTGTCACATAAATCTAGGTGTAGTGAAATGTTTTTTGTTCCACCTCTGAGGAAGAAGACACAGGTTGCTCAGAGGATGAGCTGGCAAGGCTTTCTCCTGCACCCTGCATCCTGCTCAGATACAGTCAACTTGGTGGTTCCTTTCTCTAGATTAGACTATCCATTTCCATACACCCCAGCTTGCCCGCAGTCAAAATACTGCCAGAAACCAAGTAACTACTCAGTTCCAGGCAGAAGATGAAAAAATGGTTTTGGTCATTAATAACTGAAAACATACAAAACAATCACAGGAGCAGCAAGCAATTTTATCAGAGTCATTCAATAAAACTAGATCAAAGTTAGGAGTCCACTGATGTTCTCAATGAGGTACTGGCTCCAGCATGCACATGTATGACTGGCTCCATGAACAGGTTGGCAGCTGCCATGGAATACTGGTCCAGCAGAACACTCAGTTGTTGCCGGAAATACAGACATACCTACTTTTATCACTTTAATGATTGCTGCTCTGCATTATTTGCAAGGCGACAGGTTACCAAGGAGAATAGCCACCTGCATTTAAATGAGATTAGCTAATAATATGTTAATACATTCACTTAGACCCATGTTATTAAAAAGCAAGGTTCTCATTCAGCCATTGAAACAGCAAAGGGGAAATCAAACTTTTATTTCCTGATGTCGAGAACGTTGTGTTGTCATTCTCGCTGTATCCTCCACAAATTTTCATCATTGACCATGTCGTTCAGGTGCTGAGAAAATTCTGCCTAAAGTTCTAAGCAATCACAATTTTGAATAGTCATGATTTGGAGGTGCCGGTTTTGGACTGGGGTGTACAATGTTAAAAATCACACAACACTAGGTTATAGTCCAACAGGTTGAATTGGAAGCACTAGCTTTCAGAGCGCTGCTCTTTCATCTGATGAAGGAGTGGCACTCCGAAAGCTAGTGCTTCCAATTCAGCCTGTTGGACTATAACCTGGTGTTGTGTGATTATTAATTTTAAATAGAATGGAATGTGGTAAACCTGCTGGAAGTGTATTGGAATAGCCAGGTCTAGAGGTAACAAAATCATGGATGAGGGATTTAGCCACCCATAAACTGAGGCATGGGCAGCTTCACACAATGTTATGTCAGTGAAAACAAATGGTCTTGATCATGGAACTAAAGCTAAGTAAAATTGCAGAAAAGAAAAGCAAAGAGTATTTATAAAAATTTAGCAAAATTATACTCCACCAGTTTATGATTGATTAAATAAGATTAGATTTCATTTCATGGATTACACAGATATAAACTCTATTTAGATCATATTTCATGATTCTTTGACTTATATGTGAAAACATAAATAATTTATCTTTATTATAAAATATTTGTTCCAGATTGTTTATTGGAATACTGCTACATGTTCGCATAACTGTGGAATTAGAGAAAACAACAGTAAAATGTTCTACAGATTCATACTAACGAGAGTCTAAATGTTCAAATTGGTAAAAACAACCTATTTTGAATATTATTTTGGGATATTACTGAGATTGCTGTAAAACAAAAAAATATCCATTGCAAAACAATATAAATGATCACTTTATGACATTGAAAATGTACAAATTGCACAATTTTAAGCCAAATCAGATATAATAAGGCTTACACAGCGGGAGAGAAACCCCTGCTACAAAATTACCGTACATGGTGATAAACTGCAGCAGGAAATAAAGAATTCAACGTGATGTACATTCAGATAGATAGTATTAATAGAGCAAAATCATGCCAAGTGCTGACATGGTTTATTTTAAATCTACAACAAACCATTCATTTCAGCATTGACATCTTCCAGAAGATAATAACATAATTCACGTGGACCCTAACAGTTTGTTTTTTTCCATATCCACAACAGCAGAACCAGGAAACATATTCTGTGTTTAAAGGGGGATAAATTCAAAATCAAATTGCAGAGACAGGGCAAGTAGAAAGTGCTGATTCATTAAATTGCAAAACAAGGTAATTTCAGAAAATATTCTGGGATATAGTGCATGTAAAATTTGACATATAATATTTGATAAGTTAGCTGTGATTCAATTGGTTGTGACAGGTTGTGGATTCAAACCCCTGTCCAGAAACTTGAGCATAGAAATCTAGACTAACACTGCAGTATAGTACTGAGAATATGGCACCATTTCTGAAAAGAAAACTTATGCCCAGCTTTTTCAGATGGATATAAAAAAAATCAAATGGTCGTAAAGAACAATAGCAGGGGAGTTATCCCGACGTTCCTACCAAAATGTATCCCTCAGTCAATATTATTAAAGATATTATCACATGTCTGTTTGTGTGTACATGTTGCTTTTCCAAAAATAGTCAAATGTACTTACGTGGCTGTGAAATGCTTTGAGACATGCTATGTTGCACTTTTAGTACGTAAATAAGTGTATCCTAGAGAGAAACTGGTGACTTTGGACAATTCTTCTCAAACGTTTTCATGGCTGGCGATTTCTGTCACCCCACTTGGTTTTGTTAATCCATTCATGGGATATTGACATTGCTAGGGTTGGTTAGCTCATTTAGCTGAATACACAGTGATGCCAACAGTGTGGGTTCAATCCCTGCATTGGCACAGTTAACATGAAGGATTCTCCTTCTCAACCTCTCCCCTCACCTGAGATATGGTGACACTCAGGGCAAACCACTACCAGTGCACAGTTTTCTTTCTCTAATGAGAGACCAGCCCTATGGTCTACAGGTGACTTCACCTGTAGCATTACAGGCAGGACCAGCATCCATCCCTCATTGCTGTTGAGCTGTTTTCTTGAATGTAGTCCATTTGGTACAAGTAGAGCTACAATGCCATTGGGGAGGGAGTTCCATGATTTTAATCCTGCAACACTGAAGGATGGTGAGTAGCTTGGAAGTGACTTTGCAGATCATGGTGTCTCCATGTATTTGCTGCTCTTGCCGTTGCCCTTTAAGATGGTAGAAGTTGACTTTACAAGGTGCTAAGGAGCTTTGGTGAATTTTTACAGTTCATCTTGTAGGTGGTATCAAAATTCTTGAGTGTTGTTGGGACTGCATTTATCCAGGCAATTGGGAAATATTCCATCACACTCCTGATTTAGGCTTGCAGATGGTGGACAGGCTTTAAAAAGGCTGAAGGTGAGTTACTTAGAGTCATAGAGTTATACAGCATGGGAACAGACCCTACAGTCCAACTCACCCATGCTGATCAGATATCCTAAACTGATCTAGTCCCATTTTCCAGTTGCAGGATTCTTAGCTTCTGACCTTATAGCTTCAGTATTTGTATGACCAGTCCACTTCCAGTTCTGGTCAATTGTGTACTGTTCTAGCCAGAGCTGAAAATGTGCTGCTGGAAAGGCGCAGCAGGTCAGGCAGCATCCAAGGAACAGGAGATTCGACTTTTCGGGCATAAGCCCTTCTTCAGGAATGAGGAAAGTGTGTCCAGCAGGCTAAAATAAAAGGTAGGGAGGAGGGACTTGGGGGAGGGGCGATGGAGATGTGATAGGTGGAAGGAGGTCAAGGTGAGGGTGATAGGTCGGAGTGGGGTGGGGGCGGAGAGGTCAGGAAGAAGATTGCAGGTTAGGAGGGCGGTGCTGAGTTCGAGGGAATCGACTGAGACAAGGTGGGGGGAGGGGAAATGAGGAAACTGGAGAAATCCGAGTTCATCCCTTGTGGTTGGAGGGTTCCCAGGCGGAAGATGAGGCGCTCTTCCTCCAACCATCGTGTTGTTATGTTCTGGCGATGGAGGAGTCCAAGGACCGGCATGTCCTTGGTGGAGTGGGAGGGGGAGTTAAAGTGTTGAGCCACGGGGTGGTTGGGTTGGTTGGTCCGGGTGTCCCAGAGGTGTTCTCCGAAGCGTTCCGCAAGTAGGCGGCCTGTCTCCCCAATATAGAGGAGGCCACATCGGGTGCAGCGGATGCAATAGATGATGTGTGTGGAGGCGCAGGTGAATTTGTGGCGGATATGGAAGGATCCCTTGGGGCCTTGGAGAGAAGTAAGGGAGGAGGTGTGGCCGCAAATTTTGCATTTCTTGCGGTTGCAGGGGAAGGTGCCGGGAGTGGAGGTTGGGTTGGTGGGGGTGTGTGGACCTGACGAGGGAGTCACGGAGGGAGTGGTCTTTTCAGAACGCTGATAGGGGAGGGGAGGGAAATATATCCCTGGTGGTGGGGTCCGTTTGGAGGTGGCGGAAATGACGATGGATGATACGCTGTATACGGAGGTTGGTGGGGTGGTAGGTGAGAACCAGTGGGGTTCTGTCCTGGTGGCGGTTGGAGGGGCGGGGCTCATGGGTGGAGGAGCGGGAAGTGGAGGAGATGCGGTGGAGGGCATTATCGATCACGTCTGGGGGAAATCTGTGGTCCTTGAAAAAGGAGGCCATCTGGGCTGTACGGTATTGGAATTGGTCCTCCTGGGAGCAGATGCGGCGGAGACGAAGGAATTGGGAATATGGGATGGCGTTTTTACAGGGGGCAGGGTGGGAGGAGGTGTAGTCCAGGCAGCTGTGGGAGTCAGTCGGTTTATAGTAGATGTCTGTGTTGATTCGGTCGCCCGAGATAGAAATGGAAAGGTCTAGGAAGGGGAGGGAGGAGTCTGAGACAGTTCAGGTGACTTTGAGTTGCGGTGGAAGGTGTTGGTAAAGTGGATGAACTGTTCGACCTTCTCGTGGGAGCACGAGGCAGTGCCAATACAGTCATCAATGTAGCGGAGGAAAAGGTGGGGTGTGGTGCCAGTGTAGTTGTGGAAGATGGACTGTTCTACATATCCTACGAAGAGACAGGCAGAGCTGGGGCCCATGTGGGTGCCCATGGCAACTCCTTTAGTTTGGAGGAAGTGGGAGGATTGGAAGGAGAAGTTGTTCAGGGTGAGGACCAGTTCAGTCAGTCGAAGGAGGGTGTCAGTGGAAGGGTACACCTCTGGGACACCCGAACCAACCAACCAACCAACCCAACCACCCCGTGGCTCAACACTTTAACTCCCCCTCCCACTCTACCAAGGACATGCCGGTCCTTGGACTCCTCCATCGCCAGAACATAACAGCACGACGGTTGGAGGAAGAGCACCTTATCTTCCGCCTGGGAACCCTCCAACCATTTGGGATGAACTCAGATTTCTCCAGTTTCCTCATTTCCCCTCCCCCCACCTTGTCTCAGTCGATTCCCTCGAATTCAGCACCGCCCTCCTAACCTGCAATCTTCTTCCTGACCTCTCCGCCCCCACCCCACTCCGGCCTATCACCCTCACCTTGACCTCCTTCCACCTATCACATCTCCATCGCCCCTCCCCCAAGTCCCTTCTCCCTACCTTTTATCTTAGCCTGCTGGACACACTTTCCTCATTCCTGATGAAGGGCTTATGCCCGAAACGTCGAATCTCCTGTTCCTTGGATGCTGCCTGACCTGCTGCGCTTTTCCAGCAACACATTTTCAGCTCTGATCTCCAGCATCTGCAGACCTCATTTTCTCCTACTGTTCTAGTCACCACACTACCAGAAGAATATGGATGTTTTGGAGAGGGTACAGAAAAGGTTTATGAGGATGTTGCAATGAAGATTTTAGCTATGAAGAAAGGTTGCGCAGAATGGGTTTGTTTTCACGGGAACACAGAAGCTTGAGGGGCAACCTAATAGCAGTTTCTAAGATTGTGAATGGCATGGATTGAGTGGAAATGATGAGGCTTTTTCGCAGGGTGGAGGGGTCAATTACTAGGGAATACAGGTTCAAGGTGCAAGGGGAAGTTTAAAGGAGACATGCGAGACACATTTTTCACACAAAGGCTGGTTAGTGACTGGAATGCTCTGCCAGAGGAGGTGGTGGAAGCAGACCCAATAGCAGCATTCAGGGAGCACCTGGATGAATACATGATTAGGAAGGCAATAGAGGGATATGGATCCTCTAAGTGAAGACAGTTTAGTATGGAAGGGCAAAATGTGTCGATGCAGGCTTGGAGGGCTGAAGCGTCTGATCTTGTGCTGGATTGTTCTTTAACCTCCAGGATATCAATGTCTTTCTTTTATTCATTCATGAGAAGAGGGTGTCACTGTCTAGGCCAGCATTTATTGCCTATCCCCAATTGCCAAAATGGCAGTGATGAGTCAACCACATTGCTGTGGGTCTGGTTGTTACCTTCCCTAAAGGGCAATAGTGAATCAGACGTATTTTTCCTGACAATCATGAATAGTTTTATGGTCATCAGTAGACTCTTAATTGCAGATTTTTTTTTAAGTTGAATTCAAATTCCACTACCTGCCCATGGTGAGATTTGAACCCAGGTCCCCAGAACATTACCTGGTCTCTGGAGTATCAATTCAATGATACCATTAGCACACTATCTGGGCCTTCTGTAATTCTAATGTTACATCAACTAATTACCAGGATGGGGCTGGCTTCTCCTCGAACCTGAGTTATGGATTGTCTTGTGGTAGATGGTTTCATCTGAGTTCAGTAGCATCGGTCTTTATTTAATGTACTACTTATTTGTCCTTGGAAGACAATCCCAAAGAGCAATGCATTAACACAATAATACATTGAAAATACAGTATTTCATCATTTAGCAGCTGAAGGATTCTGTGCAGCTTGTAAATATGCCAACAGGAAATGTTAGGTACATTTAATAACACCTAACTCTCATCTGAAGTGAGTCCAGTGCTCTGAGAAAAAGTGATAACATTTAGGAAAGCAAATATAGTTCAAATTGCAAAACAGTTAAAATTGGTTTTGGAGTGACTGAATAAGTAGGTGCATGTTATTTTCTGTCCAATACGAAACCTAGCTACAATGCTCTCAAAACACAATTCCTTTATACTTTTAATCCAATTGCTCTGCATCTTTTCTAACTGTGATGTTTGTCTTTTTAACTTTCCTCCTTGTTTCTTTCTGACCTTTGGTCATACAGTGTACAGCTGTAATGTATCTTTTCATTTTTCAACTCTATATTGTGGGCGGCACGGTGGCACAGTGGTTAGCACTGCTGCCTCACAGCGCCTGTAGACCCGGGTTCAATTCCCGACTCAGGTGACTGACTGTGTGGAGTTTGCACGTTCTCCCCGTGTCTGCGTGGGTTTCCTCTGGGTGCTCCGGTTTCCTCCCACAGTCCAAAGATGTGCGGGTCAGGTGAATTGGCCAAGCTAAATTGCCCATAGTGTTAGGTAAGGGGTAAATGTAGGGGTATGGGTGGGTTGCGCTTCGGCGGGTCGGTGTGGACTTGTTGGGCCGAAGGGCCTGTTTCCACGCTGTAAGTCTAATCTAATCTAAAAAAAAACCCTAAGGATTGTATAAAGGTACCTTTGTATTTAAGATAATACTGTAAGTGGCGACCCTATAAAATTTTCACTCAACTCATTTGCATACATGAGGCAATTCAATTCTAACAATACAATGGACTGAATCTCACAAAATTTGGCTAAATGTCAATTCTGGCCAGTTTTATGGAGAGTTTTGCTTCGCAAGCCCAAGGAAGTTTCCTCATTCTATCTTCCCCAATTCATATCATTACCTACCCACCACACTCCCATGGCACTCCACTCATCATATTCCCTACTCACCATAGGCAGAATCACTGGGCCAGGGCCTTCCAAAATTCTTGGCACCATCTTTGAAGCCCAGCCATGCAGCCAGCCAAGGCCAGCCCCAGGCATGTTAGACAGAGGGTAATTGGCACAGTGCTGTGCAATGGGAATTGGGTGGTCCTGCTGGGAGCATGTCCAGCAACGCTAGTGACTGATGAAAGAATGAAGGAGCAAGTGGCAAGCTGTAACTGCCAGGTTACTGCTCTGGCTTTCATGTTAGGAATTGTTGCTGTCTAATTTCAATGCAGCAGATGAGAGAACGGGGAGATTCACATTAATGAGAGATAATATTATGGATGCTAATATATGCAAAAAGGCTCATGCTGCTCACTAACAAGAATCTCGTCTACTTGATTAGAAACTAAGATGTTAATAAGATGTTTTCTTCCAGATGGTGGGAAGGCTGACGTCATATGGTTATTCCAAGTTTTGCTCTAATGCCCTCATCGTTCAAAGACTGGGAAGATTCCACTTTTATAGACTGCCGAGTCATAAGAGGCCTACAGCACGGAAACAGGCATTTTGGCCCAAACTGGTCCATGCTGATCAAAATGTCCATCTGTGCTAACCCCATTTCCCTGCACTTGGCCCGTAACCTTCTAAACCTTTCCTATCCATGTATTTGTCTAAATAAGTTTTAAATGTTGCTAATGTACCTGCCTCAACCTCTTCTGCTGGCAGTTTGTTCCAAATGCATACCCTCTGTGTAAAAATGTTGCTCTTCAGGTTCCCATTCTTTCTCCTCTTGCCTTAAAGTGATACCCTCTAGTCCTGACCAAAGATATCCCAGAACCCTGCAAGAGACAAGAGAAGAAATTGTGGGGGCCCTGTCTGATATTTTTGCATCATCGTCAGCCAAGGATGAGGTCCTGGAAGACTGGAGGGTAGTGAACATTGTGTACTTATTCAAGAAGGGCTGCAAAGAAACACCTAGCATTATAGACCAGTAAGCCTAACATCTGTGATAGGTAATTTACTTGAGAAGGTTCTGAGGGATAAGATATCCATGCATTTGAAAAGACAGGGTTTCATTAGGAGCAGTCAGCATGGCTCATGCGTGGGAGATCATGCCTCACAAACTTGTTAAGAGTCCTTTGATGAAGTGACCAGGAAGGTTGATGAGGTCAAGTGGTAGACATAGTCTATGTGGATTTCAGTAAGGTCTTTGATAAGATTCCACATGGTCAGCTGCTCTGGCTGTTTAGATCACATTGAATCCAGGAAGAGTTGGCAAATTAGATATACAATTGGCTTGATGGTTTTCCCCAACCCTGGGAAAAAGGCGGAGTGCATTCACCCTATCCATGCCTCTCATGATCTTATACACTTCAACAAGGTCCACCATCAGCCTGCTATGCTCTGAAGACAAAAGGTCTAACTTGTCCAACCTCTCCCTATAACTCAGTCCCTTGAGTCCTGGCACTCTTTCCAGTTTAATAACATCCTTCCTACAGCAAGGTGACCAAAACTAAATACAACACTCCAAGTGCGTCCTGTACAACTGCAACATAACTTCCCCACTTCTTTACTCAGTAACCTGACTGACGAAGGCCATTGTGCCAAGAGACTTCTTCACTGCCCTGTCTACCCGTGCCTCTACTTTCAAGGAACCGTGCACCAAGGTCCCTCTGTTCAACGAAGTGCTTAAGGCCCGTGAAACTCCAACCTTGATTTGACTTTCCAAAGTGCACCACCTCACACTGATCTATATTAAACTTCATTTGCCACTTCATGGCCCACTTCCACAGCTGAACAATTTCTGATGAACTTCCTCCCTGTCCATGATACCAACTATTTTAGTGTCATCTACAAACTTACTAATCATGTCTTGTCATTCTCAGCCAAATCATTGATGTTAAGCTTACTCTATAGTTTCCAGGATTTTCTTTATAGCCTTCTTGATAAGGGCACAACATTCACAACCCTCCAGTCTACCGGAACCATGGCCTACTTGTGGCTAACGATGATACAAGTATATCAGCCAGGGTCCCCGAAATTTCTTTTCTAGCCTCTTGCAGAGTTCTTAGATATATCTGCTCAGGACCCGGGGATTTATCGACCTTCATACATTCTAATACGTCCAACACCTCCTCTACAGTGAGATGGACTGTCCCAACGATATCATCAATAACTTGCCCAAGTCTTCATGTCTGTCTCCACAGTAAACACAGAGGACAAATATTCATTGAGGACCTCGCCCATTTCCTGTGGTTCCATACATACAAGTCCACTTTGGTCCTTGAGGGGTCCTATTCTCTCTCTAGCTATTGTTTTTCCTTTAAGTATATTAAAGAATCTCTTTGGATTCACCCTAATCTTCTCAACCAAAGCTATCCCGAGCCCCTTTTTCACATTCCCGATTTCCTTCTTCAGTAAACTTTTGTACCTATACACCTGCAGGGATTCCCTTGATCCCAGCTGGTTGTACCTGAACCATGCTTCCTCCCTTTCTCTGGTCAAAGCCTCAATACCTCTCATAAACCAGAGCTCCCTTCTCCTGCCAACCTTGCCTTTCACCCTCACAAGAACATATAGACTTTGACCGCTAGCTACCTCACTCTGAAAAGTCTATCCTTTGCTTGCAAACAAACTACTCCAATCAATCTCTGCAAGCTCCTGTCTAATTCCATTAAAATTCACCTTGCCCCAATTTGGACAACCTGTGGACCAGTTTTGTCCCTCTCCATAACTATTTTAAAATTAATAGAACTCTGGTCACTGGTCCCAAAATGCTCCCCCACTATCACCTTTCCTGCCCTATTTGCCAAGGATAAGTAGAGTTTTGCCCCTTCCTAGTAGGACCCTGGATATACCGTTTGAGGAAACTTTCCTGAACACATTTAACAAATGCCACCCCATGTAAGCCATTAATGCTACTCCTGCAAGTCTCTCTAATCTCTCTGCATATTTGTTTCTCTAATTCCCACTAACTATTTGAGAGCCTACAGTATAACTCCAATAATGTCACCATCCCCTTCTTATTTCTTAGCTCCACCCACAAAGCCTCATTGGATGATCCTTCAGTTAAAAAGTCTTAAAATTGATAAATCTCCTGGCCCCGATGGGATACATCCTAGAGTTCTGAGAGAGGTGGCTGAGGAAATAGCGGAGGCATTGGTTGAGAACTTTCAAGAGTCACTGGAGTCAGGAAAGGTCCCGGATGATTGGAAGATGGCTGTTGTAACCCCCTTGTTCAAAAAAGGATCAAGACAAAAGATGGAAAATTATAGACCAATTAGCCTAACCTCAGATGTTGGTAAAATTCTAGAATCCATCATTAAGGATGAGGTTTCTAAATTCTTAGAAGAGCAGAGTCTGATTAGAACAAGCCAACATGGATTTAGTAAGGGGAGGTCGTGCCTGACAAACCTGTTGGAATTCTTTGAAGAGGTGACAAATAGGTTAGACCAGGGAAACCCAGTGGATGTGGTCTATCTAGACTTTCAAAAGGCCTTTGATAAGGTGCCACACGGGAGGCTGCTGAGCAAGGTGAGGGCCCATGGTGTTTGAGGTGAGCTACTGGGATGGATTGAGGATTGGCTGTCTGACAGAAGGCAGAGAGTTGGGATAAAAGGTTCTTTTTCGGAATGGCAGCCGGTGACGAGCAGTGTCCCGCAGGGTTCAGTGTTGGGGCCACAGCTGTTCACATTATATATTAATGATTTGGATGAAGGGACTGGGGGCATTCTAGTGAAGTTTGCAGATGATACAGTTAGGTGGACAGGCAGGTAGTACTGAGGAAGTGGGGAGGCTAAAGAAGGATCTAGACAGTTTGGGAGAGTGGTCCAGGAAATGGCTGATGGAATTCAATGTGAGCAAATGTGAGGTCTTGCACTTTGGCAAAAAGAATAAAAGCATAGACTACTTTCTAAATGGTGAGAAAATTTGTAAAGCCAAAGTACAAAGGGATCAGGGAGTGCTAGTCGAGGATTCTCTAAAGGTAAACATGCAGGTTGAGTCCATGATTAAGAAAGCGAATGCAATGTTGTCACTTATCTCAAGAGGGTTGGAATATAAAAGCAGAGATGTGCTACTGAGATTTTATAAAAGCTCTGGTTAGGCCCCATTTGGAGTACTGTGTCCAGTTTTGGTCCCCACACCTCAGGAAGGACATACTGGCACTGGAACGTGTCCAGCGGAGATTCACACGGACGATCCCTGGAATGGTAGGTCTAACATATGAGGAACGGCTGAGGATCCTGGGATTGTATTCATTGGAGTTTAGAAGATTAAGGAGAGACTTAATAGAGACATACAAGATAATACATGGCTTGGAAAGGGTGGATGCTAGGAAATTGGTTCCATTAGGCGAGGAGACTAGGACCCGTGGACACAGCCTTAGAATTAGAGGGGGTCAATTCAGAACAGAAATGCGGAGACATTTCTTCAGCCAGAGGGTGGTGGGCCTGTGGAATTCATTGCCGCAGAGTGCATTGGAGGCCGGGACACTTGATGTCTTCAAGGCCGAGATTGATAGATTCTTGTTGTCTCGAGGAATTAAGGGCTACGGGGAGAACGCTGGTAAGTGGAGTTGAAATGCCCATCAGCCATGATTGAATGGTGGACTGGACTCGATGGGCCGAATGGCCTTACTTGCACTCCTATGTCTTATGGTCTGTCTGTCCCCCAATTATCGAATCTCCTATCCCTAATGCCCTCTTTAGCTCCACGTACTGCGAGAAAGGGTAAAGGTAATCGTAGTGCCACTGACCTGGCTACTGCTGCTTTCCCCGAACAGTCACCTCCCCGCAACAGTATACAAAAGCGTCTCCTTGTTTTCAAGGGGAGTGGCTACAGGGGATTCCTGCACTCTGTGCCTATTCCTTTGCCTTTTCTGGTGTTCACCCAGCTACTCTCTGCCTGCACCAGAAGTGTGACCACCTCATTAAAACGCTTACCTATGATGCACTCAGCATCTCAGATGATCCTGAGTGCATCCAGCTCCAGCTACCTAACACAGTCTCCCAGGCTGGGTGCATTTCCCACAGGTGCGGTCATCCGGGACAATGGAAGTCTCCCTGAGCTCCCACATCCTGCTGGAGGAGCATGCCACTGCTCTAACTGTATTCTTAACTGCTCTAAGTCTAGGGAGGAAAATTTAAAAGGGCTTTACCTGAGCTTACCTGTACTTTTTGCTGAGCCTACCCTCGCCAAAGCCTCTTGAGCTAAAGCCTTAATACTTTAGTTTAAGAAATCTCAATTGCATAAGATTAAGATCTCCTGTTTAAAAGAAATAACTTGCATTTCTGCTTCACTTTTCACGACTTTTGGATACCCCAAAACATTTTAAAAGTTTATATTTCGCTAATGCACATTCCAGGAACCATTTTGATTACTTTCACTCTGCTTTACATACTATACAGAGAAGAGAAAGAACACTTGAAAGGGTTCAGAAAAGATTTACAAGGATGTTGCCAGGGTTGGAGGATCTGAGCTACGGGGAGAGGCTGAACAGGCTGGGGCTGTTTTCCCTGGAGCGTCGGAGGCTGAGGGGTGACCTTATAGAGGTTTACAAAATTATGAGGGGCATGAATAGGATAAATAGATAAAGTCTTTTCCCTGGGGTCGGGAGTCCAGAACTAGAGGGCATAGGTTTAGGGTGAGAGGGGAAAGATATAAAAGAGGCCTAAGGGCCAACTTTTTCACGCAGAGGGTGGTACATGTATCGAGTGAGCTGCCAGAGGATGTGCTGGAGCCTGGTACAATTGCAACATTTAAGAGACATTTGGATGGGTATATGAATAGGAAGGGTTTGGAGGGATATGGGCTGGGTGCTGGCAGGTGGGACTAGATTGGGTTGGGATATCTGGTCGGCATGGACAGGTTGGATCGAATGGTCTGTTTCCATGCTGTACATCTCTGTGACTTAGAATCGAACAATATCGAAGAGGCCCATTGGCCCATCAAATCTGTACTGTCAAAAACTACACTAAATCTACACTAGTTCCACTTTCTAGCACTTGGCTATACCCCTGAATATTATGGCATTTCAAATGTTCATCTAAGTACTTCTTTAAAAGATTGAAAGATTTCCACATTCAACTTTGCTTGAAGACAATGGATTCCAGATTCCCAGCACACTCTGGATGAAAAATGCTTTCGTCAAATCCCTTCAAACCATCTGCTTTCTCCTTAAAATTATGTCCTCTTTAACATAGGGGACCAGTTGCTAATCACTCTGTCCTTTTTCCTCAATCAGGTCCCCCTGCAGCCTTCTCTCTTCCAAAGAAGATAGCCTGAGCCTATCCAGTCACTCTTTGTAGCTAAATTACTGCATCTCAGGCAACATCCTGGTGAACCTTTTCTATATCCCTCCAGTCCAATCACATCATCCCGATGGTGCAGTGAAGAGAACTGTACAATACTCCAGGTATTGCTGAACTGCAGTACTATATCGTACGTCTTATAATCTATGTCACAATTGATAAAAGCAGATGTCCTACATGTCTTCTTAATTATCCTATTCATCTGTTCTGTCACCTTCAAGAATCTGTGGCTCCGAGCTCCCGAGTGTTCTGCCATTCATTAATCTCTCCCTTACTTTGTTCCTGGATAGGGTGAAAATGGAGATAATAATTCCACTAAGAGTGACTAGGACCTAAGGGCACAGCCTTCGAGTGAAGCGACAACCCTTTAGAACTGAGATGAGAAGATCTTTCTTCGGTCAGAAGTTGGTTAATCTGTGGAATTCATAGCCACAGATGGCCGTGGAGGCTCAATGAATATATTTAAGACAGAGATAGAAAGATTCTTGATCAAGGGTTAGGGGAGCAGGCAGGAGAAAATGAGGTTGAGAAACCTATCAGCCATGATCAAATGGCAAAGCAGACCAGATGGGCAGAATGGCTTGATTCTCTTATGTCCTTAGTTCTTCCAAATTATATCACTTCACACTTATCAAGAGTTGAATTCCATCTGTCACTCATCTGCCCATCTGATCAATCCATCTATACCCTCCTGTAACCCAAGACTTTCTGCACTGTGAACAACACAGCCAAGCCTCATGTCATATTTTTCAATCTCCGCAGACCACCCCACATTTTCATCGATTTCATTGATATACGTCATTAACAATATAGACTCAGCACTGATAGATCCCTGTGGTATGCCACTGGACACCGGCCTCCGGTCACAAAAGCAGCTTTGGACAATCACCCTCTGTCTCCACTCTAGGCCAATTTTGGATCCAAATTTCCATGTTGTCCTGGATCCCATATGCTCTATCAATCTCCCACTTGGGACCTTGTCAACGATTTTGATGACCATATGAACCACATCAACTGCACTACCCTCATTTGCACACCTGGTCACCACTTGAAAAAATGTGTTAGCCTTGACCACCCTTTGACAAAGCCAAGCTGATTATTTCTGATCAAATCTTGTCTTTTCAAGTGGATTTAATTTCTCTCCTTCAGAATTTCACAACCAGTGGTTTGTAATTTCCTGGTTTATCTCTATCCTTTCTTGAAAAGTGGAATCAGATTAGCAGTCCATCTGGTACCCTCCTTGTGGTTGGACAGGTATTAAAAATTTGGGTCAGAATCTCTGTAATTTCTTCCCTCATCTCCAACAGCAACCTGGGGTACAACTTATCCTGATCTGGGCATTTGTCTACTTTTAAGCTTGCCAAATCCTCCAGTCCCTCCTCACTTCCTATGTCAAGCTGCTCATGAACTTCACAATCCCTCTTCCTGAATGCTGTATTGTACATCCTTCGTCTCCCAAGTGAAGACAGGTGTAAAGTACTCATTTATCACCCTAACCATGTCTGCTAGCTCCATGCACAAGTCCTTTTGTCCTTAAAAGCTCTCCTATTGTTACTGCGAATGCTGTGAACTTTTCCGGTGAAGGGATTTTGCCTGAAATGTTGATTCTCCTGCTCCTCAGATGCTGCCTGATCTGATGGGCTTTTCCAGCACCACACTCTTGACTCTAATCTCCAGTATCTGCAGTCCTCACTTTCATCTACTGTGAACACCTGTCCACCTTGTTCCCCAGAATTGGGTCCAGCATTGCACTTTAGGGACCTTCTACCTGTTGATAAATAAAACTCTCCTGAATACATTTCAAGATGTCTTCATACTCTATACTCCTTACACTATGATTATCCCAATTAATATTAGGGAAGTTGAAATCCCCCAATTTAATTATCCTTTTCTTAAAACACACCTTAATGAATTGTCTACCTATCCACTCCTCTATTGCCTGTCGACTGTTTGAGAGGTGTAATAAACTCACAACAGCGTGACTACCCTCTTTTTATTCCTAAGCTCCATTCACAAAGCCTTTTTTAAAGACCTTTCCAAGATATCATCCTTCCTCACCGCTTATTTGAAAACCTCTTTACTTATTTGAAAAGTAGAGGAATTATGTTCCTATTCCCATTTCTACACTGCACTTTAGTTTGTTTCGAAGTTCTTGTGTCCCTATCTCTCGGTTAGAAGGCCTGGCTTCAAGACCCACCTGTTTTAGAGGTGTGCCATAATCCACCTGAACAGGTTGATTTAAAAAACTCTATTAATGTGGCAATGGCATTTTGTTGTTTTGATTTTCATCCTGGCACCTACTGCACTACTGGCAGTGGTCACCACTCCTGGTAGTGCTGTTAGTAACAAAGAGCTACCAGGCACCAACTAGGACTCTTGAAGGAATCATCTCTACTCTGAAGACCCAGGAACACCAATTCTGACTATGTCGATGTCCAATTAGCTTTTAATTGCATCAGAGCATCAAGAATTACCACGGTGATGTTGCTAGCAACTCTCTAGCTGGTGGACGGACTCATTAAATTCAGCTCAGTGAGGAGGAGAAAACAGAACAAGAATGTACCTCTCAACTGGACTGAGGGCCACTAATGAGGGATTTTCTAATCTATTGTGACTAAATTTCAAATAGGTTGGACGATATTACACAAGATCATGGCCATGAGGTCATTTGTTACTTGGATTACAATTACTTTCAATGTTATGTCAAAAGCAAAATGTAATTGGATGAATTTAAAGATGGAGTTGCAGGATAGCCAATCATAGATAGGGGAGGAGACAACGTAGTGAAATACCTTAGAGGAGAAAGGGTGGTTACAGATGAGGTAGCTGTTTACAAGTACAGGAAGGACATGGATTTTTATTTTGAAGACGAGTGATGACAGAAAATTTGACAGGGAACATTAAGTGATTAGCAGCTGGCATTAGACCATTAATAGTACAAAGGTTTGCAATTCTAACAATTTCTGGAAATAAGAGATATTTATCATTGTAGCCTCGTGGTCTTTGGATCGAGCCATACTTGTCTGGGTAATGTTGGGCAGAATATTTAATGGGCTCAGCATTAGAATCACTATGCTTTGTCCTACACAAATTACTTGGATTAAACAATTAAACATAACATGATCAGATTTAGATTTACCAAAATATAAGGGAATGTCGATTTGGAGGAGGAAGCTTAAGAACTACAGAACAATTTGGATAAATTATACAGAATAGCAGGCTGATTTAAAGCATAAATTGGTCCATGCACAAAGCATTAAATGGATGAGATATATAATCTGTCAATGTTGCCGCAAAATCTAAATGAAAAAGAGGAGTCTCATAGTCGGGTCAATAAATGCTTAATTTGCCAATATATCCAACTAAGGTAAAGTAGCAATTAAAAAGAAAATTTGAAATAATTACATAAAATAGAAGCATTAAAAGCAGAAGCAGCTGTTAACTTTAAAATATTCTCAGCCCATGTCAAGGACAGCGCCTGTTTCTGTTTGCCAAGGTACAATGTTGACATTTAAGGTCCAGGACAGTGGAGAGAAATCAAAATCATGATTTATCTGTAACACAACCTATCTTTGCCTCTAATCCCTTAATAATTTTGGGTAACAAAAATCTATCAAACACAGATTTAAATTTAACAAGTGTCCCAGCACCAATTACTGTTTATGGGAGAGAGTTCTGAACCTCAAATCACTCTTGGGATGTTTGTATGTTTTCATTATTGAAAGGCCAGACTATTTTTTTGAAACTGTGACCTATAGTCTTGAAATACAGAAATAATTCCTCTCTCTCTACTCCTTAATATCTTGTAAAGGTGATCAATCTAGTTAGAAAAATGTAAACACAGTATAATACTCAAAATTATACATCAGTTAAGAAAAGCAAATTTAAGCTTATTAAAAGCAAACAACACCTACATCAGTTATGTTTATAAAAATATTAATATGTCCAGAATGTTTTGAAAATATAAAAATGAACATTTTGCAGAAAGGATGGCCATTTATTCCTTTAAGCCTTCTGTACCAATCACTGAGATCATGACTTAACTTCTATCTCAATTCTACTTTCCAATAATATTCAGAGACCTTTAAAACCCTCAGTACACAAATACTCAACTGAGCCTTGAATGTACACAATAACTGAGGATTGCCCTTTGGTTGACAATTCCAGATATTCACAACTGTTTGAAAGAATGTTTGATCACTCCCGTCATAAGTTGTTGTTGACCTTTGGTCTGAGACTATGTCTCCTAGATCTAAGCACTCCAGCCAGACAAAACATTCTCCTAACATCTATCCAGTCAAACTTTCTAAGCAGTTCCCACATTTCAATTAAGAAGAGCACTCATTCATCTAAAATTTAGAGAAAATAGGCTTTGACGTATGGGGAAAAATTACGTAGACTATCAGTTCATCTTTGCAGTCAGTCTAGTGAATGTTTGTTACAACCTCTTCTAAGGCAAATATATTCTTCTTTAGGTAAGGAAACCAAAACTGCACAAAGTACGCCGTCAAGTGTGGCCTCAAGGCTCTATGTAACTGCAGTAAGAATTTTTAAAAATGTTTAATTCTAACACCTTTATTATAAAGGCCAACATGCTGTCCTAATTCTTGCTGAATCACAAGTTAACTTTGTGACTTGTGTCCAAGATCACAGACTTCCATCTGATTACCAATACTAAAAATATATTCTGCTTTTCTATTTTCCCACCAAAGTGAATAATTCCTCACTTCTCTGCATTATATTCCATTTGCTTTGTTGTTCTCCATCTCACTTAATATATTTATACCCCCTTGCAAATATTTAATCCTCCTCCTACCTTTATATTATCTGCAAACTATATATTATGCTCAATTCCCTGAGTACTTCTATATAATCTGTCCAACACTGCAACTTTAATTACCACTTACACTCGTTTTTTGACCTTTATTGTTTTAATTTTACATCCAAATTGATTTTAGGTTTTGATTTTTCAAGATCCTTTCTCTCCACTGCAGTTTCCCCCCTCCGTACATTATTAGGGGTAACCCTCCACCTTTCCTTTTTGCCTAAGTCTTGCAAAAGTCATGAATCCTGAGCTACATAGTTGCCAACTTTGGTAACTTTATAGTCAGATCTCAGTTAATGTCTACTATGTCAAAACAATTTATTCATATCTCATTGAAAGTACATGGTCAGGGTGTACATTTATCAGATGCACTAATGGTATCCAGTCCACAAACCTTCTTTATTATTACATTGATGAATTGGGAAAAACAGAACATTTTCAATATTTTCTATTTGAAATTATAACTGTTAATGCATGAATGCAAAGGTATATCAAAAGGTCCTAACCAGATGAAAGCAAAGTAGTATAGTTGCTGCAGATCTGAAATAAAAACAGAAAATATTGGAGAAAATCAGCAGGTCTGGCAAGACCTTTGGAGAGAGAGAGAAACATTCAACCTCTCAACTTCCTACCAAGATGTTTGCATGATAGATTGTTGCAATCTTGGAAAACATTTTGAAATTCCTTTGAATTACAAGCTTGGTTATGCACTTTCCAAAGTCTTTATTCTTTGATTCTTCATTTTGATTTCTATTCAAATTGCCTTGTATGCCTATGAAATTATTGTTTGTTATTACATTGTTTTGCCTGAATCACTTCTTTAGGAATCACAACACTGAATATTACTGGTGCAACCATCTGATATACTGTAAATTAGCATAACACTCTAAATTAACTTGGTCTTCAAAGCCCTTTTTAGTTAATTATATCCAGGTAGAGGTAGATTCTGACCATCTTTTGCCTCAAAGAATGTGTAAGAGAGTGTGATTGTGTCTACTCGTGCCATTCCTGGATCTTCTGCAAATTCAGGGTCAATATAAAAAAAAACTGGCATATCCACTTCTTCATGGGGATTCAACCGTTGCTCTTCAAAACAGAAACACTGAAAGAAAGGCATTGTAGATGAAAGTTAGTAGATCTTTTACCAATACATATTAGATCAAGCATATAGAAGGGATAAAGGATTCTACTACCATTATATCTCCACCTCTTAAGTTCACAACGTCATTCTCAATCAATTTTAGCTCCTGCTTTGGTAAGAATACTGAAGCAGGGAATGAAGAGCAGCAAGTATTGTGAAATAGTAACACAAATTGTCATAATGGATGCTACTTGACGAATCACCTGAAAAACAGCATTGGTTTCTCTCTGTACATTTCCCTGGTCAAACTACAACTTGATCATTGAGTCCAGTTCAGAATCACAGAGATGGAGAGACTTTTGAACTCTGGGGAATATGCAAAGATACACCAATTTTTAGTGCCAAAGGACTGTCCTACAAGTTAGGTTTTTCAACCTCAATGGGAATTAACTGAACAGAAACCTAAACATGCTAAAACAAAAGGTTAACCTATATATTTATGTCAAATTAAATCGTACAGTGTAATAATAATGGCAAGGTTAAATAAGAAAAGAAAACTGGAGACTAATTTCAGGAAGCTGGTCTTCAAATTAAGTGTGATCAATTTGTGGAAAATACTTCAAGGTCTGGTGGTCACAGTAATAAAATGAAAATTATTCACAAACATTAGATACTGCACTTTGGAAAGATAAGGGATGATGGGAAAGGGCACTTTTTCTCCATTGAAAGGGTGAGAGGCCTTCTTTATCCACGACTACCACATAAATTACAACAACGTAATCACATTTTAAAACTGAGTGGAGCTAATTGTAATGAAACCTTATCATTCGATTTGATTACACTACAACAGTGAAGTTCTGACGCTACAAAAACTAGAAGTTCAGATCTACAGGCTGTAATACATACAAATTATTGTTCAAAGAATAGTGAATTTTCTTTAATATTTTATTGCTATTGTGTATCAGAAGAACGCAACATTTGATTTTTTGTGCTAGAGATATTGCATGCATCACATGAGCTGCAAAGCTTTTTTTTTAAAAATTGGAGAGTGATTTAAGGAAATAGAAAAGCATTACTTAAAACAAGACTGAAAAAGAATGCTGAATTACCATGCTGGGTGTCCTCACTTTTTGCTTACTCCAATGATGGCAGAGACTGGGAACGAGTCCTTGTGCTTAGGATGACTCAACTGATTGCAATGGATACAGTAATTGTAGACTGAATGAGAGCTGACCCAGCACCACTTGGCCCTGGGAGAATGTCACCTCAACTAAATTTTCAAAATGGCTAACCATTTGCAAAATGATGTACAAGGCCAGATGGCTGCAGACTTGTTCTCAGGCTAAACCATAGCTGTAAGGTACTGCTGAAATTAATTAATACAAAGATACCCAATAAGATGGGCAGTTTGTTTTGAATATTTGTTCCACAGACTTTACAATACCATATCTTGTTGAAACGAACTGACTAAACTGCAATTCTAGGTCTGAGGAGATGAGATGTGTAAGGCAAGAGCTTTAATAAAATATATAAACCATAAGAATTACTTGCATTTCTACAGTGTCTTTAATATTAAACACCGTTCTAAGACAAACAAGCAGTCCCTGGAAACGTGTCAGTATTTGCACAGGGTCTTTGAGTGTGCAGAAACCAAACCCACACAATGACATAAAAAGTACTGCCTTAGGAAAGTAAAAATGCATTTGTAGTCACAGTAGTTAAAATCAGAAGATTGCATGAAAGTTGGTAGGGCTGCCCATAACTGAGAAACACAGAATGGCCAACGGCTGCCCTTGGCTAGTGTGGCAGAACAAGGCTAACAGTAACATTTCTAGGTTGCTGAATGTGCATAAAGCATAGATAATAACATTTAACTTGATTCAACTTACACATAAGACATAGATAATAACATTAACAATAGCAACTCAAGGTTGCAGCTGATGCATCACAAAGATTCAAACAGTATTCATATAGTAAATACCGCTTATCACTGCCTAGAGAAAATGAATGCAGAGATTAACAGACTTTGAAATGTGGACTGAATGAACACATTAAGACACAACTTGTTAGCTCAAGAATTCTAACATTAGAATTCTAACAATCACCTAATCATGTAACTTTGTTAGAACTGATTAAAATCAATATTCTTTTCTATTTCCTGTAATGAGAAATAATAGGCAAATACTGAATTAATTGGCAGTTAACGTGGTATGGCTGGCAAATGTTACCTGAATACAGTATCCATTGTGAAAAACCTCAGGAAAGATGATAAGTGTCTGGAAGACATCCTGAAAGATAAGCCTGTCCATTTATTTGTTGTTTTGCTGAAGCAAGCTTAAATTGCTGTGTGGAGAGCCAATTATAGATGGATAGCCCAATGCTGCTGACCAATAATAATCAAAGCGGCGGGGGGGGGGGGGGAATACACTGTGTAAATTGTATAATTTAAGACATTCTGAAGCTTTTGGTTTGTCTTTTTTGCTGTATATTGTGATTGAGCTATAAACCACAATAAAGGTCACCTGAATCTGCCCCACATCTGGAACTCTCACTGAAAATATGAAATTTAACAAAAGCGTTTCAAAAATCTTTTACTTCTAGCATGTGACTAATTTTATTCATACCTGTATTTTATTGAAATACTGTCCTGCATCGAACGGTACAACATTGTAAGTAGAAATACCAATGACTGGTTTGTCAGTAGGATTTTTCGCTTTATAGAATGCCAAGGCTGTTTCTCCAGGAACAACCTGGGATGAAATTAAAACAAAGATAACATTCTCACTTAAAATAACTCTCTTACTCATTAGTACTGCTGCACATGTATTAATAATTAGAAGGCATGGAATTCAAGAAACCTATCAGCTATTCAAAAACGTTATGGTCCATATTATACAACAGTGCTACCTTGACAACATAACAGGAATTTCACAAACAGTGGCAAACGACAGTGTGTACAACATTTGCACAAGATCCATATATGCTCATGGATCTTCAAATGGATTTATTAGTCTCAATTTTGTTGATCTCATGTCTAGGGAATCAAAACATCCAGGCCTGGTCTGTTTCCTTGGTATAATTTATCTTGTTAATTTAAACACTGGAACAAACATAGAAACACGCATTCATGATTCCAGTATTAGCTCATATGAATAGCGATTTGCTCATAATTAAATCCCATCTTTGCAGATAAATAGGCGCAAAAAAAAAGGGGAAAACATGAAGCTGTTCACTTTGAAAGAATGAATATAAACTTACAGTATTACTAAATGGACAATTGCTCGAGAATTTTGATGTGCAGAGAGATCTAGGTGTTCCGGCTCTCGAATCCCAAAAGGCTATCATATAGGTATGCAGGTAATTGAGAATGCTAATGGAATACTAGCCTTCATTATGACTTGAATTGAACTAAAGTAAAGGATGTTATACAGGGCATTGATAAGACCAGATTTCGAATGACGCATGAAATTTT
Source organism: Hemiscyllium ocellatum (assembly GCF_020745735.1). NCBI lineage: Eukaryota > Metazoa > Chordata > Chondrichthyes > Orectolobiformes > Hemiscylliidae > Hemiscyllium > Hemiscyllium ocellatum. Next base: position 96,482,712 of record NC_083411.1, on the reverse strand, counting down.
GGTCTTATTCTTTAAGGAAGCATGTAAATTGGACCATTGGAGGCAGTTTAGAGGAGGTTTAATAGATTGATACAAGTAAATGGTTTTACATATTTAAAAAAAAAGTTGAACAAACTGGACTTGCTCCCAGTGAAGTTTAGATGACTAGGGGTTTGGTAGGATTTGATTCACGTTAGAAAAATCTTGAACAGTCTTGGTAAGGTGAAAGGATGTTTCGTTTGCGGGATGGTCCAGAGTTAAGGTTTACTGTTTAAAAATCAGGGGCTGTTCTTTTAGGATAAAGATGAGAAACATTCTTTTTCTCTAAAATGGTTGTGAAATTTGATCTTTCTACCTCAGAATTCTTTCTGGGACAAAGGTAAATGTAAGGAACTACATACATTTCCTTTTTGAACTATAAACTGGAATGAAAGTTGGAGACTGCTACATAACTGAAATGCCAGGAAAGTTTGTGACTTGAAAAATCAAATGATGCACATTGTTAGCTATAAAAGACTTTGTTGCTCCAAGAGCAACAATATGGTTAGAATCATTAACACAGAACATCACCAGGAATTTCTGAGTTAAGGAGAAGCTGCTTGACCACATTTGTCAAACTGCAGTTTGCTAAAGGCTTGAGAGAGCTGTACAACCAGAAAAATCCAGAACTTGCAAATGCAAAATATTTATCTCCTTTCTCAGAGAGTGAAAGACAAAAAAAAAATTAGAAGAAACAATTCTAGTGTAAGACAAGACCTCAGCCCATCTGATCATTCATTGATTTGATAAATGACCACTGTTCTTTGGACAAAAACATGTCATCATTGCTAAAATCCAAAGAATTGAGAAACAATTTTCCCACCCTTGTCATCTGGACTTGGAGCTCTAGAAAATGATTTCTTGTCCATATTTTGCCACCCACAATATTTGTCTTAAATCCTTTTGATTTTGCCATTTGTCTATTTTATTTATGAATGTGTGTATTTTGGAGTTTAAGAAAATACATTTTAAATTGCATTATTGTGGCGTAGTAATCCTTTCCTTTTCTCTGTCATATATGGTAGTCTGGCGGCATGGTGGCTCAGTGGTTAGCACTGCTGCCTCAGCATCAGGGACACGGGTTTGATTCCCGCCTTGGGCGACTGTCTGTGCACATTCTCCCTGTGTCTGCATGGGTTTCCTCTGGGTGCTTCGGTTTCTTCCCACAATCCAAAGATGTGCAGGGTAGGTGAATTAGCCATGCTAAATTGCCCATAGTGGTCAGGGATGTGTAGGTTAGGTGCATTAGTCAAGAATAAATGTAGAGTCGTAGGAGAATGGGTCTGGGTGGGTTACTGTTCAGAGGGTCGTTGTGGACTTGTTGGACCGAAGGGCCTGTTTCCACACTGTAGGGATTCTATAATGCTATATTAATAATAACGTTTAATTACAATAAATAGATATTTCTTCTGTTAATGATAAAGCCTGCTGTGAATCATTTTTGGCCTGAGTAGTCAGGAAAATATATCATCATTGAACTTATTTGGTATCACTGCTTGTACTACAGATTCAGATCTATAAGAGCTCTACTTGTTTCAACTCACATAGATTTCAGTTTGCTGAGGTCTAAAATTCCATTGCAGACTGGCGTGGACATCTGCATTGAAAGTGACTTTAATGATTCGATCCTTCACGGGTTCCATGGTTTCTACTTGATCCATATCGTGACCAGCTACTGCAGTCCCTCCTAGTCCTGTAGCCTGAAAATAGACAACCAATGCTAAAATGTTTGACGGAAGAATACTTCTTAAAGTTTGGAAATTCTGATATTTAACATTTTATGCAGCACTGTTGACCAAACACTGATAGTTGATATGCCGTGATAGTTTCTGATTTAGCATTTTTTGTTTTGGCACATAAAATGAAAATGCATCACAGATAAATATGTGTCTTAGCATTGCAACCTGTAAAACCACCTTGCCTCACTACTGCATTGTAACTGTTCCAATTATTTAACTCTTACTACACCAGTTTCATAAAGATTACTTTTAACAAAAATAAAACTTAACATCTACCTGTGATTTTCTATGACAAAAATTCCATGCTAACTTTTATTTTAAACACCGAGATGAGTTGACTTAACAATAGGTCAGCCAATTAACTTGTTTTGTTAACATTACTGGCAAAAGTTTTATGGATTTGATTTGAGCAAGACCGAAAAATGTAATGCCCTACAAAAGGATTATCTCACAACATTCACTGCCATCACCATCTCTTCGTAAATATTCATTTCAAAAACATCAAAAACAATGTAGTTTTTAACACATGAATGGCATCACCTTACAGAATTAAACCCAACTCTAAGAAGAAAGAAGCATTAATGGGAACAAATAACCTTGGTTATTTAGCTCCTTGAGTCTATTTTCACAATTTAATTAGATTTCGGTCAAACTTTGACCTAATTCCATATACTCACAACTGCCAAAATTATTTGATACTTTTTCTTAATCAAAGATCTTCATCTCATAATTAAAAATGACAATTGACCCAGCAGTTATGCTATTAGCATGAACTGTAATGGGACTCCTTTATAACATCAAATTAATATCACTGCTCCTTTCAGTTCTTCCATTTTTGCATTGTCATATTTATTAGTGTAATTTAAGACCAAGAAGTACTGAGCATTCTAACATTATTTTTCTGATTTACTATTTTAGACTGCAGTTCCTATTAGAAACTTACTTTAATTAGAATTATGGATTCTGCTGAACTCTTAAGGTCAACATACTAAATCATTTGCATTTCATTATCCTTCACAAGTACTGATACTGAACTCCCACGAAGCAGACCATTTTGTTTCTCGTTCTAACAAAAAACAAACATCAATGCAGCATCTTGCATCACCACAACATCAGGAGGCTCTGCATGCAATAAATAACTTCAGGAATAATGTTCTTTTTGGGGGAGGTAAGCATAACAACCACTCCATCTCATCATTACTGATGAAAAATGAGTAATTGGTGTTGGCTGCAGAAAGATGATGGCCACTTTTCCAGGAGAAAAGCTGCCGTGGAACCTGATTAGGGAGAAGTGATTTTTGTTTGTCATAAGTCTGTAAGAATTTATTCTCCAGGAATTTTTCACCTTCTAGCTTTTACTTTCTCTATTAGGAATGAAGTATAGCTAATTATATTTAAAGAAACAAAATAGATGCATCTATGGGCTGCAGTGGTTAGCACTGCTGCCTCACAGTGCCAGGGACCCGGGCTCGATTCCAGCCACGGCTATGCTTGCTTGGGTTTCCTCCCACAGTCCAAACATGTGCTTGTTAGGGGCATTGGCCATGCTATATTGCCCATACTGTCCAGTGATGTGCAAGATAGGTGGAGTAGTCATGGTAAATGCAGAATGGCAGGGTTAGGACTGGGGGATTAGATTTGGGTGGGATGCTCTTTGGACGGTCAGTTTGGACTCAATGGGCTAAATAGCCTATTTCCACACTGTGGGGATTCTATGATTTCTATATTCTTTCTGTCTGAACTCTGTCCATGATCAACTCTGATGCACCTTATATTGTTTCTGCTAGGTCTCATGAGTCTCACATTTGAGACCTAACATATGTGACCCCTCAATTATTTCCAGCATTTAATTTATTTGGGGTGAGACAGGGAATTGCTCTGGTTTTTGTATTTGTATTATAAAATATTTTACATGAGATCATAAGAACTAGGAGCAGGAGGCGGCAATTCAGGCCCTCGAACCCAGTACAATCATGTCTAATTTCATCTCAGCTTTAACTCCACTTCCCTGCCCACTCTCCACAACCATTTAACCAATTATTAATTTAAAAAATCTTTCAAACTCTTCCTTGAATTTATTCAATAACCCAGCATCCACCACACTGTGAGGTTGGAAATTCCACAGATTCACCCGAGGAGAGAAGTAATCCTTCCTCGTGTCCATTTTAAATCTGCCAATCCTCAGCCAAAAACTATGTCCTCTTGTCCTAGTTTGCCCTACAAGAGGGAACACCTGTTAAATGTCTACCTTTCCAAACCCCTTTATTGCCTTATGTACCTCAATTAGATTGCATTTTTCTGAACTCGAGTGAGCACAGGCCTGAGCTGCTCAATGTTCTGGATTTCACCTCGCGAGTCATTTACTACTAACAAGACGGTCTCACCACGAAGATGTTTTGCAACAGTCAGTCAAGAGCAGTATCTAATATCAGTCCACGAGCTTTGACATGCCCAGTTAGCTGTTTGACCATTTTACTTTAAAAATAAGACACGGGAGGCAATGGCTTTAGTGGTATGACGGTTTGACTATTTTCTAGAAATTCAGCTAAACTTCTGGAGAGATCTTCCTTGGCTTGAATCTCACCTTGGCAGATAGCAACATTTTTCAATTAAGAATATCTGGAATTAAGGACCTACTGAAGATCATTAACAATTGTCAACTGTCAAAAACAAAAATCCATCTGACTCACAAAGGTCCTTCAGGAAGGAAATCTGTCTTCCTCACTTGGACTGGCCTACAGGTGACGCCAGACCCATGGAGCTATGGTAGACTCTCAAATGCCCTCTGAAATAATCTAGCAAGCCACTATCAATTGCTACAAAATCTCAACAAACAAATTAAATCGGAAGGACCGCCTGGTATCGACCTAGACATTAGAAAAGACAACTGCAGAAATAGCCCAGTCAATTCTGTAAAGTCCTCCTAATGACTAAGGCTACTACCAAAATTGGGAAAACTGTCTCGCAGATTAATCAAGCAACCAGAGTCATAGAATTGTGCAGCATGGAAACAGACTTTTCGGTTCAACTCTTCCATGCCTACCAGGCATCTTAAATTAATCTAGTCCCATTGCCAGCATTTGGCTTATATCCCTCTAAACCCTTCCTATTCATGCACCCAATCCAGATGCCTTTTAAATATTGTATTTGTACTTTTCTCCACTATTTTATCTGGCAGCTCATTCCATACATGAACCAACCTCTCTGTAAAAAGGTTCCCCCTAGGTCCCTTTTAAATCTTTCTCCTCTCACCTTAAACCTATGCCCTCTAGTTTTGAACTTCCCCCACCTGGGAAAAAAACCTTGGCTATTCAAGCTATCCTTGCCCCTCATGATTTTATAAATCTCTATAAGGTCGCCCCTCAGCCTCCGACACTCCAGGGAAAACAGTCCCACCCTATTCAACCTCTCCCTATTGCTCAAACCCTCAACAGTGGCAACATCCTTGTATAGCTTTTCTGCATCTTTTAAAGTTTAACAACATCCTTCATGTAGCAGGGAAACAGAATTGAACGCAGTATTCCAAAAGTGGCTTAATAAATGTTCTGTACAACTGCAACACGACATCCCATTATCCCACACTCAATGCGTTGACCAGTAAAGGAAGTGTACCAAATGCCTCTACACTACCCTATCTATCTGTGATGCCACTTCCATGGAATTACAAAGCTGCAACCCAAAATCTCTGTTCGGCAACACTCTCCAGGACCCTATCATTAACTGTATAAGTCTTGCCCCGATTTGCGTTAACAAATTGCAACAACTCACATTTTTCAAAATTATACTCCATGTGCCAATCTTCAGCTTAGTGGCCCATCTGATCAAGGTTACATTATACTCCGAGGTAACTTTCTTCACTGTCCACTACGCCACCAATTTTGGTGCCATCTGTGAACTTATTAACCATTCCTTTGATATTCACATTAAATCATTTATATAAATGACAAAAAGCAGTGGACCCAGCATTGTTTCTTGCGGTACATCGCTGGTCACAAGCCTCCAGTCCAATATACAACCCTGCATCACCACTCTGTCTCCTACCCTCAAACCAATTTTATATCCAAATGGCTAGTTCTCCCTGGATTCCATGTGATCTAACCTTGCTAACAAGTCTACCATGAGGAACCTTATCAAATGCCTAGCTGAAGTCCATATAGACAATGTTCACTGCTCTGCCTTCGTTAATCTTCTCTGTCACTTCCTCAAAAAACTCAAATCAAATTAGTCATGGAATCATACCTTACAGACAATTTTCCAAACACCTTCCCTAGATATTTCCTGTCCTACCGGCAGTACAGATCCTGATATGGAGGGGCCAGTGTTGGACTGCGGTGGACAAAGTCAGAAATCACACACCAGGTTATAGTCCAACAGGTTTATTTGAAATCACAAGCTTTCGGAGTGTAGTCCCTTCATCTGGTGACGTGAGAGAGAAGTACACAGAACACAATGTATGGGCAGAGAGATCAAAAGATCACATAAATGGTGTGAGCGGAATGTAAAATAATAAGCCTCTGCAGGCGACCAAGAGTGGTAGATGGTATGAGCAAAGTGCAAACAGCTGAATAACAAGTGAAGGGATGACCTTTAATCAGACTGGTCATTTAGTTTATCTCCAGCACCACCTCATTTTTAATTTTTTGTAATTATCTCTCGACCTCATTTAGTCAGATTATTGGTCATCCATTCGCTTGTTATTCAGCTGTTGACAGTTTACTCACACTGTCTAACACTCTTGGTCACCTGTAGATACTTGCTATTTGAAACTCCACTCTCAACATTTGTACGATCTTTTGATCTCTCTCTGCCCATAAATTCTGTGTTCTGTGTGCTTCAATCTCACTTCACCAGATGAAAGGGCTATGCTCTGAAAGCTTATGATTTCAAATAAACCTATTGGACTATAACCTGATTTCTGACTCTGCAGATCCAGCAGAGGTGGAAGTACAGTGGTATACAATCGGGAGGGAGTTGCCCTGCAGTTCTCAACACTGACTCTGGACCCCTTGAAATCTCATGAGCAAGGAAACTATTGCTGATTACCACATATTGTCCTACCTCAGCTGATAAATCAGTACTCATTCATATTGAACAGCACTTGGAGGAAGCAATAAGGGTGGCAAGGGTGCAAAATGCACTCTGGGTGGGAGATTACAATGCTCAGCAACAGCCTACTAATTGAGCTGGTCAGATCCTAAAGGATACAGCTACTACATTGAGTCTGTGGCAGGTGGTGACAGAACCAACAAGTGGGAAAAACATACTTGACCTCATCCTTACCAATCTGTCAGCTGCAGATGCACCTGTCCATGACAGTATCGATAAGAGTGACCACCGCATCGTCCTTGTGGAACCAAAGTCCCACCTTCACATTGAGAATAACTTCCATCCTGTTTTGTGGTACAATCACGGTGTTAAATGGGACACATTTTGAAACTTCAAATGCATCTAACAACATACAACCAGGCATCCACGAGCTGCTGTGGGCCATCAATAGCAGCCACAATTTGCAACTTCATGGCCTGGCATATACCCCACTAAACCATTGCCATCAAGCCAGGGATCAACCTTGCTTCAATGGAGAGTACAGGAGTGCATGCCAGGAACAGCACCAGGCAGGCTGAAAAATGAGGTGTCAACCTGTTGAAGCTACCAAAAGTACCACTTACATGCCAAACAGCATAAACAGATGATAAACATAGCTAAGTGATCTCAAAACTAATAGATCAGATCTAAGCTCTACAGGTCCTGCCACAACTACTCCAGGAGATGGTTGCACATGTATCCTCAGCCACAATGATGGAAGAGCCTAATTCAATGCAAAAGATCGGGCTAAAGCATTTGCAGCAATCTGAAGCCAGAGGCATTAAGTGGATGATCCAATTCGGCCACCTCCAGTGGTTCCCAGCATTACTGATTTTAATCTTCTGCCAAATTGATTCACTTCACATGACATCAAATTACAGTTGGAAGTACTGGACACTTGAACGGCTATGGGCCCTGACTATATTCCAGCAATAGTACTGAAGAGTTGTGCTCCAGAACTTGCCACTCCACTAGCCAAGATGGTATCTATCGGAGAAAGTGGATAATTGCCCTGATATGTCCTGCACAAAAAATAAAGGACAAATCCAACCCAGCCAATTATTGTCCCATCAGTCAACTCTCAATCCTCATAAATTGATGGAAGATGTCACCAACAATGCTATCAATCAGCACCTGCTCAGCAATAATTTGCTCAGTGATGCCCAGTTTCGGTTCTGCCAAGGCCACTCAGCTCCTGACTCAATACAACCTTGATTCAAACATGGCCAAAAGAGCTGAATTCCAGAGGTGAGGTGACAGTGGTAGCCTTTGACATCGATGCCACATTTGACCAGTGTGGCACCAAGAAGCCTGAGCAAAATTGGAATCAATGGGTGTCAGAGGGCAAACTCTCTGCTGGTTGGAGTTATACTTGGCACAAAAGATGATGATCGTAGTTGTTGGAGGTCAGTCATTTCAGCTCCAGGACATTTCTGCAGGATTTTCCTAGGATAATGTCCCCGAAGCCCAATTGTCTTCAACTGCTTTATCAATGACCTTTTGTCCATCAGGTGGTCAGAAGTGGGGATGTTCGTTGATGACTGCATAATGTTCAGCATCATTTGGGATTCCTCAGATACTGAAATAGTTCATGTTCCAATGCAATAAGGACAAAATCCTGGCTTGGATTGATGGCAAACAACATTCTTATCAAACAAGTAACAACAAGAGCCAATCTAACCACCACTCGTTGACAGTTAATGGTGTTACCATCACTGAATCTCCCACAATCAAATTCCTTGGGGGTTATCGTTGACTAGAAACTCAACTGTACCTGCCACATATACACAGTGGCTACAAGAGAAGGTCAGAATCTAGGAATACTGCAGTGAGTAACTCAGCTCCTGTTTCCCCAAAGCCTGTCCACTATTTACAAGGCATAAGTCAGGATGGAATATTCCCCACTTGTCTGGATGAGTGTAGCTCTAACAATGCTTAAGAAGCTTGACACCATTTAGGACAAAAGCAGACATCTTGATTGGCACCACATCCACAAGCACCCACGCCTTCTGCTACTAATGCTCAGTCATAGAACATACTGTCTATAAGATGTACTGCAGAAATTCATCAAAATTCCTTAGGTAGCACCTTGCAAACTCATAACCACCACCATCGAGAAGGATAAGAGCAGCAGATACATGGGAACACCATCACCTGTAAACTCCCTTCAAAGTCACTCACCATCCTGACTTGGAAATGCATTGCCATTCTTTCACTGTTGCTGAGTCAAAATCCTGGAATTCCTTTCTTAAGGGTACTAGAGGTCAACATATAGCAGTAGCTCAAGAAGGTAGCTCATCACCACCTTTGTAACGACAATTACAGAAAGGCAATAATTTCTGGTCAGCCAGCAAAAGTGAATTAATAAAACAAAACTAACTTAACAGCGTGAAAAACAAGTAATTTGCATTTGTTAATGTCTGAATATCCTATCAACTTAGTTATTAGGGACAAACAGGAGATTTTACTGACCTGACAATAAAGTCTGTAGAGGGGTACAGCTGCATACGACATGCCAATCATTCCAATTGCTGTTGCTGCTATATATGTGAGCACAGTTTTATTCTTCTTCCTCCATGCTTCCTCCTGGCTCCGAGTAAAAGGATTTTGGTTCTTGATGCCTTGCATTGGCTGTTGCAAAGTCAGATAACTTGGTTTCCGAGGAGTATATCGATTAAATACTGAATACAGTCTTTGTGAGCCAGACTGTTGTAGTCTTCGTGCACAGGTATGACAAGAAGACATGACATACAGTCTTGACACGCTTGTCCAACAGGACCAAGTCATGCTGATTGTTAGTCAGACTGTTGTGTTAATATGTAATCTTTACTTCTTGGATGTTAATTGCAGTAGTCTTCCTGCAATATCTGGAAATCAATATCAAAATGTTGTCACATTTCCCTTTTTTGATAAGTACATTACACACGAATCATAACCTACAGTAAATGCTATAATGCTTGCAAAGTGAAATGCAGCCCACTTTTAATAAGACAGTCCCACAATACTAACAAGGCCAGAGTTCTCATCAATGTTATGTGTTAGCAGTAAACAAGGATGCAAAACACACTAAAAAGGTATTTCATCTCATTAGTGAAGCCAAAAAATATTAAATTACACCTTAAACAATGATTCAAAGTCAAAGGATGAAGTTCTTTTTGGGCTCAAAACACTTGTTCAACATTGCATGGGTAAAGTTGGATAAAGTGTTTCCCCCCCAAACAATGACCTTATAAAATGGCACTGGAAGGGTACAATATTGGGTATGGCATGGGTCACCATGGGTTAAACCCACATCAATGTATTTACATAAGATTAATAAAATCTTAAAATGGGTTAAGCAATTATACAGAAAGAAGTAGGGAATTTAGATTAATGTTTAAATGAATAAGTTAGATGAATGAGTAAGATTCAGATGTATAATTCAGTTATTCCTTTTCAAGTAAGTTCATTGAAGAGTGATATGAAACAAATTTAAAACATGCAGGTAAGTTCAAAATGTTGATGCAGCAAGTACACACAATTCTGCAGATTAATGTTCCGGGTCATAGAATCATAGAGATGTACAGCATGGAAACAGACCCTTCGGTACAACTCTTCCATGCCAACCAGATATCCCAACCCAGTCTAGTCCCACTTGCCAGCACCCGCCCACAAAAACCCTCCCGATTCATATAACCACCCAGGTGCGTTTTAAATGTTGCAACTGTACTAGCCTCTACCACATCGTTTGGCAGCTCATTCCATACACGTATCACCCTCCATGTGAAAATGTTGCTCCCTTAGGTCTCTTTTATATCTTTCCCCTCTCACCCTAAACCTTTGCCCTCTAGTTCTGGACCCCTTAACCTGAGGGAAAATACTTTATCTATTCATCCGACCCATACCCCTCATGACTTTAGAAACCTCTAAAAGGTCACCCCTCAGCCTCTGACACTCCAGGGAAAACAGCCCCAATGTATTCAACCTTTCGCTATAGCTCAAATCCTCCAACCCTGGCAACATCCTTGTTAATCTTTTCTGAACCCTTTCAAGTTTCACAACATCCTTCTGAGAGGAAGGAGACCAGAATTGTACAGAATATTCCAACAGTGCCTAACAATATCCTCTGCAGCCACACCATGACCTCCTAACTCCTATACTTAATACTCTGACCAATAAAGGAAAACAAACCAAACGCCTTCTTCACCATCCTTTCTACCTGTGAATCCATTTTCAAGGAGCTGTTAACCTGCATTCCAAGGTATCTTTGTTCAGCAACATTCCCTCGGACAAAACCATTAAGTGTATAAGTCCTACTAAGATTTGCTTTCCCAAAATGCAGCACCTCGCTTTTATCTGAATTAAACTCCATCTGCCATTCCTCAGCCCACTGGCCCATCTGATCAAGATCCCATTGTAATCTGAGGTAATCTTCTTCGCTGTCCACTACACTTCCAATTTTGGTGTCATCTGCAAACTTACTAACTATACCTCTTAAGCCCATATCCTAATCATTTATGTAAATGACAAAAAGTAGAGGACCCAGCACCGATCCTTGTGGCACTCCACTGGTTACAAGCCTCCAGCCTGAAAAATAACCCTCCACCACCCTCTGTCTTCTACCTTTGAGCCAGTTCTGTATCCAAATGGCTAGTTCTCCCCGTATTCTGTGAGATCTAACCTTGCTAATCAGTCTCCCATGGGGAACCTTGAAAAAACGCCTTACTGAAGTCCATATAGATCACATACACTGCTCTGCCCTCATCAATCCTCTTTGTTACTTCTTCAAAAAACTCAATCAAGTTTGTGAGACATGATTTCCCATGCACAAAACCATTTTGACTATCCCTAATCAGTCCTTGCCTTTCCAAATACATGACATCCTGTCCCTCAGGATTCCCTCCAACAACTTGCCCACCACCATGTCAGGCTCACCGGTCTGTAGTTCCCTGGCTTATCCTTACCACCTTTCTAAAACAGTGGCACCATGTTAGCCAAACTCCATTCTTCTGGCACTTCACCTGCGACTATTGATGACACAAATATCTCAGCAAGAGACCCAGCAATCACTTCCCTACCTTCCCACAGAGTTCTCGGGTACACCTGATCAGGTCCTGGGGATTTATCTACTTTTATGCATTTCATGATATCCAGCACTTCCTCCTCTGTAATATGGACATTTTTCAAGATGTTACCATCTAGTTCCCTACATTTTATATTTCCATATCCTTTTCCACAGCAAACACTTGTGCAAAACAATCGTTTAATATTTCCCCATCTGCTGCGGCTCCCTTTCTGATCTTTGAGGGGCCCTATTCTCTCCCTTTTGTCCTTTAATGTATTTGTAAAAACCTTTTAGATTCTCCCTAACCCTAGTTGCCCCTCCTTTCTTGCCTCCCTTTCTGTCCTTCCAGTAGCATTTGTATACTGGAACATTAAGCTGCCAAACCTGTCCATCCCTGAGCCACATTTCTGCAATTGCTATGATGTCCCATTCCTATGTTCTTAACCATGGCCTAAGTTCATCTGCCTTCCTTGTTAAGCCTCTTGAATTGAAATAAATGTAAATTCTGAAGAATATTAACTCTGCTTTCTTCCAACAGATGCTGCTGGCCTACTGAGTTTCTCCATAGCAATTTATGTCTTTGTACTTGCTTATAAAATTCTATTGTAAATGCTAGGATACCTCAAAGTGCTTTACAGCTAACAAAGTCATAGTGAAGAAGAGGCATTTTTGTTGAGTAGAAAATCCCACAACCAATCTGCACAAAGCAAGCTCCATAAAGTAATAATAAAGTGGTGGAGAAACTTACTAGCTCTGGTAGTTGTGAGAGAAATAAAGTTAATATTTCAAGATCAACATGACTCTTCTACAGAAAAGCTGTTTTAGTAATGCAAAACTGGGGAATCTGTTTTTCTGGTCTTAACAGAGGGAGTAAGTATTAATTGATCAGGTTAGGAAGTAGAACTCCTTTTAAATTTTCCAGAAAATAACTGCTTTAGGATTGTCTATATTCACTGAGAAGACCACTAGTCAGGGTCATTCCTCTCATTGACCAACCAGGTTATACCCTCTACCTGTGTTCACCTATCCCCACCTCACCACCCTACTCCCCCACCCTCTTTATCTGCAGCTCCCCTTACACCCACTCCCAGCCCTGAGGAAGGGTTATACCCGAAATGTTGACTTTTCCACCTCCTGATGCTGCCTGGCTTGCCGTGCTCTTCCAGCCACTTGCTTGTTTAATTGGATTCCAGCATCTGCAGTTTTATTTTTCCGCGTTTCTAAATTCACTGGGAAAGCTGTTGAACATCTCACCCGAAAGTCATGAGGATACTGCAGTTGGAGATGGGCCTGACTAACTCGCTATTGGAACAAGGAAGAGATGCTCTCTTGTGAAGTTCAAGATTTGATAAATTTTAACTTAGTGGCAGCAGACAAGTGAGAATGATGACTTAATGACAGCTAGCATTGCCAATCTCCAGGTGATGAATATTCCAAGCTGCTGTCCCAGTGTGAACATGCACTAACTACAAACTCCACTCATTCAATCTCACAGCTCCCCCTCATCACTCAGACAGAGGAGCTTGACCCAAGGCCCAGGCCCAGGCCCAGGCCCAGAGACACTCAGAAACATTACAGGCCCCACTACCTCTGCCTAACCACTAAAAGGCCACGGCTTTGCAGACTGAACGCATGCCTCAATGAGAAGCACATACAGAATAAAAACAAATACCCTGTTCCGACGGTCGGAGTTCACACATAGCAGCAAAACCTTCATCGCTGTACATCAGCCGCCGGCCGACTACATTACCCAGAAAGCCAATCGGTCGCTGCGCATGGGCAGATCACGTGCACTCGGCCGGCTAATGGGACTACAACTCCCATGGGGCCTTGCGATAACCGGCGCATGCGTGGATCTGCGTGCCATTGTGTGTGTGTGTGGGGGTGAGAGAAAGGTTCCAGAGAAGATGCGCAGGTAATTGAGGGACAATGTGCGATCAGAGTGTCCCTGGGTCTGAGACACGGCAGGCTGATTGCTAATGGGATGATGGGGGATGTTTGGACGATCGAAACTTGGGTTATTAATTCCGTCCCCGCCTGCGAAAGGTGGCTTTAATTGTTGGAAGTAGTGGAGGGACAGAGGGAGATGGCTGCCCCATGATGGAAACCAGAGAGTGGCACCGCCACTAACAGTCACATCTCCCGCTTCTCAAAACATTAAAGTCAAACTCTTCATTTAATGTTAACCTGTGTATGTGTCGAACGTAGAAAAGTAACTTACCCCAGGGCGTTGCTTCCTTTTGTTTTCTCGGGCGAATTCTGATGTCGTGTATCGCCATTTGCAATCTGTTATATTTTATTTAAACTTCAAGGTTTGATGATTCACGGCCACTCTGAGTTGTTTTTATATATATATATATATATATATATAATATATCTCGCTTTTATATATATATATATGTTTTTATATATATATGTGTGTGTGTATATATATATATATATATATACAAGGGGGGATTAACTATTTGAAGACAACTAAATGTGGAAAATCTTTGGAACAGAACTATGGAGGTCGATTGAAGACAAAGCAGTTTTGATAATAAAACTGCACAACAGATATATATATATATATAATATGTGTATATATATATATATCTGTTGTGCAGTTTTATTATCAAAACTGCTTTGTCTTCAATCGACCTCCATAGTTCTGTTCCAAAGATTTTCCACATTTAGTTGTCTTCAAATAGTTAATCCTCCCTTGTTTCTAGCACCTGGAAAATAAGACAAGGGAATGTGGTTGGGTATCTATTGTGTTAATGTTTGTCAACTGTAAAGGAAGGTGCGATTGTGAGTTAAATGCGGTTGTATTTTTAAGCCTCACGAAATTAAAAGGAGGGGGCTGGTTGGTTGATGTTATTCTGAGTCACAGTTTTCTTTTGAGGTGAATCTGGGCCCAGCCTTCCTTGGTCGTGCTCCTTGAAGGAAGACCATGGTTAAACCATTACTGAGAAAAATTGCTAAGAAAATTATGCAAAATGAAGCATCAACACATCATGAACCTTCTGTCTTTGGGCAGAGCACTCATGTTTGAAAGTGTAAAGAGTATTAATGTCTTTGTTTTAAAAGTGAAGGTAAAGTGTAACTACTGTAGTCCCTATTCATTTAGTGAGTAACCCCATATTGTGTTCTGTAAAGTTTATAATAGCTCAAGTTGGAGTCAAACCTGTGACTATTAACTACGCATATTACTTGGTGATGGGAGTGCTAAAATGAACTTCAGTGAGGGGAGGCAATAGACTATTAATTCAGAAACTCTGCTAATGTGGTGGGGACACTGATTTGAATCCCACCAGAGCAGACAGTGGAATTTGAATTTCAAGGGTGGATAAGGACAGGCAATAAATATCTGTCAATGCCAGCAATGCTCAAATTGAGTGAGTAAATTAAAGAAAGATCCATTTCTGATTGTTGTGGTTCTGTTCGCCGAGCTGGAAGTTTTTGTTGCAAACGTTTCGTCCCCTGGCTAGGAGACATCATCAGTGCTCTGGAGCCTCCTGCGAAGCGCTTCTTTGATGTTTCTTCCGGTATTTATAGTGGTCTGTCCTTGCCGCTTCCGGATGTCAGTTTCAGCTGTCCGCTGTAGTGGTTGGTATATTGGGTCTAGGTCGATGTGTTTGTTGATGGAGTTTGTGGATGAATGCCATGCCTCTAGGAATTCCCTGGCTGTTCTCTGTCTGGCTTGCCCTATGATAGTAGTGTTTTCCCAGTCATTACCCAACATGAGCAAAACTAATGTAGTTTACAAAATACCATGCAAGGACTGCACAAAACACTATATAGGACAAACAGGAAGACAGCTAACAATCCGCATACATGAACATCAACTAGCCACGAAACGACACGACCAGCTGTCCCTAGTAGCCACACACTCAGACAACAAGCAACATGAATTCGACTGGGAAAACACTACTATCATAGGACAAGCCAGACAGAGAACAGCCAGGGAATTCCTAGAGGCATGGCATTCATCCACAAACTCCATCAACAAACACATCGACCTGGACCCAATATACCAACCCACTACATCGGACAGCTGAAACTGACATCCGGAAGCGGCAAGGACAGACCACTATAAATACCGGAAGAAACATCAAAGAAGCGCTTCGCAGGAGGCTCCAGAGCACTGATGATGTCTCCTAGCCAGGGGACGAAATGTTTGCAACAAAAACTTCCAGCTCGGCGAACAGAACCACAACAACGAGCACCCGAGCTACAAATCTTCGCACAAACCTTGAATCCATTTCTGATCTCGAGTGATTCCTGCTGAGTGTGGTGTGTGGCTATTTGCTGAAGATGGAATTCACTTAGCAAAATGTTCTGTTTCTAATAGCTTGCATTTTTTGATTAAGAATGAAATAACATGCATTGCTGTCTTTGAAAGGAGCAAATGATAAATAATTGATTATTTGTGACCAGAGCTAGATTAATACATCACTACAAAAAGAACTCTTATGCAGTTAGGAAAATAATTCTGCTAGATTTATTAAAAGGATCAATCTTGTAAAATAGTTTTTTTCCTAATTCCTTCAGTGATGTCAAAACCAGGGGAAATGTTTGTCTTGTATCTATCCTGTCTTACTGTTCAAATATTTTGAGTTTTAATGAGATTGCCTCTTTCTTCAAAACTGTAGAGAAAGTACGTCCAGTTTTTTCAGTCTTACTCTATTGGATAATCTGCCTATCTCAGGAATGAGTCTGCTGAACCTTTTGTTGAAGTCTTATCTCTGGCAGTAATATCTTGTAATAAAAGTAGTCCTGTGTTGTAGCTTCACCAGGTTGAGACACAATTTTTAGTTCTTCCTGATTTTGTTCCTGGCATGGCCTCTTGCCTTGTTGGTAATGGTAAACTAGAGGATTTCTGGATTACAAATCATGGTTGCAAAAAAAATCTGCTCTGCTGAAGGTCCACTGTGCTTTGTAGATGCCCAGTCTTGAGTTGCTAGATTTGTTCAAACTCTTTTCAGCATCTGAAGTCATTGTTTTTATCTTTGAGAGGTTTGTTGTACAAAGAGAGATTGAACAGTTTAGGTTTATACTTATGGGAATTTAGAAGAATTAATACCTCACTTTGATCTCCCTTCAATGTGATAAAAGCTTTGGATAAAATAGACGCTTCTTCTTGCGGGGCATTCGGGGATGAGAGGTCAGAGCCTTAGGACAAGGGGTAGCAAATTTAAAACAGAATTGAGGAGAAACTACTTTTTTTTGTAGATTTATTGTGGAAGCAGGCCCTTCAGCCCAACAAGTCCACACTGACCCTCCGAAGAGCAACCCACCCAGACCCATTTCCCTACATTTACCCCTTCACCTAACACTGTGGGCAATTTAGCATGGCCAATTTACCGAACCTGCACATTTTTGGACTGTGTGGGAGGAAACCCACGCAGACACGGGGAGAATATGCAAACTCCACACAGTTGGGAATTGAATCGGAGACTTTGGCACTATGAGGCAGCAGTGCTTGCCACCATGGCGCCCACTCCTTCTCCCAAAGGATTGTGAATCTGTGGAATTTGCTACCCCAAAATGCAGTGGATGCTAGGACAGTGAGTAGATTTAAGAAGAGTTAGATTTTTAATTGCTAATGGGTTGAAAGGATATGGAGAGAAGGCAGGAAAATGGGGGTGAGGAACACATCAGCTATGATTGAATGGCAGAGCAGACTCGATGGGCTAAGAGATCTAATTCTGCACCTATACCTATGAACTTATGAAAATAATATGCCCGTGGCTGAAGGCAAGAGCTGATCAATACCCCTCGCGCCACGTGATGGGAAGAAATTGAAGCCTGTACCACAGTTATCCATAGCATCGGGTCCCAATGTAGATGTGGACTTCTCAGAAAGGCAGGGAGGGAGGGGATGGTGTTGATAGAAATCTAATCCAGACTTAACCAATAGCACAGGGATCGATCTCTGGTCTACTTGTGGATTTGGAACCTGTCACCTTGCTGCCCCTGTTGTGATGCCATTAGTCAGACTTATCTTTGGCAAAGAACTCTGACAAGTAATAGTATTAAAACTTAATTCAGAACTCCTGACAGAATGTAATCTTTGGATATTAGCTCAAAAATACAATTGATCTTATTCACTTGATTCAAAATATCAACGTGAGAACTGCTGAGCAGAAAAATCAGATTGATTAATGTCTGTTACAGATTAAAGTGTGAATGTTTAGCATCTCTTAACTGTTAGTGAAATACATGCATATTGTAACCTAAAAATATTGCTAGAAATGAAGGAAATTAAGCTATTTGCATTTTTGTATTGTTAGAAGTATAGATGTGGCTTTTAACTGAGGTCCTGATAACAGCTGAAATAAGGACTTCACTATTTTGGTGAGCCAATGACCGTAGCAATGTCAAATTGCAAAATATTCATGACCTCTTTGCATTTTAATCCTCATGTAATGTGAGCAGTACACCTTTTTTTTTCCTTTTAAAATTTAGGGTTAGTAGTCGTATTTGTGGTGATGAGGATGTTGAGCCAGAGGAGCTGGAAACAGAAGGAGAAAGGCAGTTGCAAAATCTCTTGAAGCACCAGTTAGACACAACAGTAACACTTGAAGAGTGAGTATACTAACATTTCCTCAATGATGTTTTTGAATGAATAGAACCAAGTGAGAAATTAATGTTTGTGTACATCTTAATGCATTGTAGTACTTTCAACATTATAACATAAAATAGAGAAAGCTGGAAAACTCAGGTCTATCAGCATTTGGAGAGAACATAGCATTTTTTTTTGGAATCCCTTTATGCTGACTTATGTTCTGTGCATTTCTAGCATTTTCTGTTTTTTCTTAGTTCCCAGTTCTGAATTTTTTTTATTTCCACAGATTTTTAAAGTCTTACCTTTTTTTTTCCCGATTTGGAGATGCTGGTGTTGGACTGGGGTGTACAAAGTTAAAAATCACACAATACCAGGTTATAGTCCAACAGGTTTAATTGGAAGCACACTAGCTTTCGGAGCAACGCTCCTTCACCTGCTTCCAATTAAACCTGTTGGACTATAACCGGGTGTTGTGATTTTTAACTCTTTTTTTTCCCAGTTTCTTTCGAGGTTGCACAAGTATATCCCAATTTAAAATGAGATTTCAAATAAAGACCCAGTCAGACATTGTTTTAAATTTGTGTTGTTGAAGTCTTTTTCTAAGGTTTAAATGGTGGAATCTTCATTAACATGGTAATTATGCATTTGAAAACCGAGCATTATGGCAGCTTTCTCAACTTGTGTTGTCAAACAAATCACTTTTTTTTTATCTAGAGGGTTAGTCGATTACCAAATTAAGCCTACAGGAAAATCCTCTATTCTAGATGACACAACAAAAATGTATGCCATTTCCTGTAGCATGGGCAAAAGCAGCTGACTATGTTACTTTGTGTGAAATAATTGATTACTTAAACTTGCTTACAAGTGCAACAAGATGGTTACGAATGGAAAGTTTGTTTTGTTAGTGTATCTTTGCTTTAGGGTAAAATGGAAGAATGAAGGGATTGTATGACTTATGAATCCTGCCTGACAAGAAACATGGGTGACTTTGTTGCCAAAGATTTAAGGGGAGGCTTAGGTTATTATTGGGAAGAAGGTGTAAGATGTGGTAAGGTCATATGTACTGGCTGTGGGTATTTAGTTGTCTCCTAGTTTCACAAGGAGGTTTTCAAAATGCCAAGTTTTATAAACTGGTGTGGTAATTTCAAGTTGAAATGAGTTCAGTGATCTAAACAATAACTAATCAAACCAGTCATTATGCAGCAAACAGCTGAATAAGTGTTTTCACTTGAACAAGATGTCCATATGATTCATGTTGCCGTAGAGATGGGCTGTAGAAAGACAAGAACCATAGGAAGCTGTTGTAGGATCAGATGCAGGTTTTCCTAAGATAGTCCTGAACCCCTCAGATGCAATCAGTCTACAAAAATCTAGGAAAGAGCAGATTCTATTGTCTAACATGCAAAACGCTTGTATTGAAGAGTTCAGATTTGAAAGGATTTAAATGAGACCAGAAAGTTCTAATCTAAGCAGTACCTAGCTTTAGTTAGAAGGAGGAATGTCCAGGGTAGGACTCGTGATGAAAATTGGTTTGGGGATTGGAGCTTAGCTAGAAAACAAGCATGCCGTTGTGAGCTAAGAAAATGTTTCGACAGTGCCACTTAAGGGACAAGTCAAAGTATAACAGTGACGGGAATTTTAGTCATTTTAAAAGGTGAATAGTAAAACTTTAAAAAAGTTTGCAGCTGAATACTTGTAGAACAATTCTGCTGTTAGCTTGTTTGTTACAATAAAAATCTTAACCTGAAATCCTATGATCCTTCCATGGAGTCAGTGGAACACCCACCACCAATAAAGGTTTTGTGATCAGAACCTTTCAACAACAGCTTTCAATTTTATTGACATTGGTTTTGATTTAGTTGAATCAACTTTTAGCTCAGGAACAAGAATGAACTCTTGTTCATGAGGATTATTTCACAAATACCAACATTGCTGTCACGAGAAATCCAAGCCTTGGATAAGTAAAAATGTATTTTTAAAATAAATTTTTGACTTTATAATTATAATCATTAATTAGTTCCTTGTTTTACCATTTGTTGACCTCTTGTGGCTTTTCCTAATTTTAAGGTTTTCTTTGTTTTGATAGATGCATTGCTAAGAAAAAATGCTTTGTCCCAAGTTCTTTATACAAGCCATTTGGGGAGCAGGCAGCAGGTGTGCTGAGTCTGTCGCAGTTTCAGACTCTGCAAGATGGAGAAGGGGAGGTTGCTGCCCTGAGGGAACTTGGACTAACTGACCGGGAAATCCAACTCTGGCAAGATAGGGAATCTCTAGTTAAGGTATGGTATAATTGGAAAGCTTTTGTAAACTTCCATCAGGATAAGTAACAATGTGCAAGATTTGGATCCATGAAGGGTTCGTTCTGACTTTGTACCAACAATCTGAGGAATTCATTATCACTGTGTGAAACATTTGTATTTGTAATGTTGTACAGTACAGATTTCTCTATTTAAATTTAGATTACATGAATGCATCTCTGAAGCAAAGGAAGAATTTGAGAATTATTCAATATTACTTCAGTACTTCAAATCTGGAAAGAATGAGCAAGCTTTTGAAATGTCATTTGTTCTATTCTAGTGTGGGTCTTGAGACAGTCCCTAAGATTTTTTTTAACTTTTAGAATAGTTACAGTACAAGAGACCACTCCACCCATTTTGTCTGTGCTAGTCCTCTGCGAGCAATTCATTTAGTCTCATCCACCATCCCCTTTAAACGAAAAAGAAAGAGAACAGATCTGGGATTCTCCAGTCTTGTAATTAAATCCCTAATCTGTGGAATCATTCTTATTAAACTGCTTTCTGGTTATTGGTTTTATTAAGACTGACAAGTATTAGGTTGATGTTCAATTTCATCCATACTTTGGTACTTAACAAAAAGTCAGTTCTTTCAGTGTTAGAACAGTTCACAAGATAGGTGAAAGTGAGCACTGCAGATTCTCGAGATCCGAGTCAAGATTAGAGTGGTGCTAGGAAAGCACAGCATGTCAGGCAGCATCCGAGGAGCAGTGAAATCGACTTTTCGGGCAAAAGCCCATTCCTTATGTAGGGTTTTTGTCCAAAACACCAATGTCCCTGCTCCTCGGATGCTGCTGTGCTTTTCCAGCACCACTCTAATCTCGAGTTCACAAGATAGTTCAAGTTCACTTATTAGCTGATCTCAGTCAAGGACTAGTGACCAATAGACAGGTTCTGTATTTGATCAGTCTCTTCCATTACTGGACTAGATGTCGTACTTGCAACATAAAGAGTACCACCAGCACTAGGAAAGCCTTTTGATGGTCCACCAACCCTCAAGTAAAGCTTTGTGATAATGGGATTGCAGTTTTTTTTCTAGCTCCTTCTGTTGGTGCTCATGCTCAAATCTTTTCTGCACACTTGCTCATGCTGACATATCCTTCCAAATGTTTGCCCAAAATTCATCCTCCAGTTGTGGCTGGACTGGTGTTTTGTAAAGGTTACCACATTTTATCTCCTGATGAGATGTGAGCAGTGGCCAGCATTTAGTTGTACATCCTTAATTGCCTTTCAAGTGAGCTACCTTTTTGAATCACTACAGTCCACTTGAAGGTATGCACCCACAATGCTGTTGGTGTGCTTGAGGATTTTGACCCAGAAACACCAAAGAGATGGTGAGAGAATTCCAAATTAGGATGGTACATGACGAAAGGGGAATTGGCAGGTGGTGGTTTCCCCATACATCTGATGTCCTTGTCCTCCCAGTAAGTAGAATTTGCAGGTGCTGTTGAAGAAACCTTGGTGAGTTACTGCAGTTCATCTTGCACTTGAGACGCTGACCAACTTCAACTGAAAAATACAGGTGAAGCAATGAATTGTGTCTGCTTATAAAGTCCAGGATTTTATGTGACTTATTAATAATTTCTCAATCTGATCTGCATACACAGCGATTTGTGCACATGCACCTTTGGATACAGTTCTAAAGAAGTGCAAAGTATCCTTTTTTTTGAAAAAAAAACACAGCCTTTGTTTTTCCTGTTAAAATCTAACAATGTGGAATGTTTCATATTATCTGCCACATGTTTGTCCATTCCATCAATGACTCTTTGAAGTTTCTTGTTATCCTTATCACAGTTCTTTCACAAAACTAAGTTTGTTTATTTATTTGCATATCTTGAATTTGTACCCAATATATCTAAGTTTAGGTAATTAGTGTAGGGCAAGATAAGCAGTTGCCCAAATACCAACCTTTGAACCCCAGTTCATAGTTGAGAGCTGGGTACATATGGAAAGGAGAGAACCAGTTAAGCACTGGATTTGCAATTTGTAGATTTATTGGAGGGGAGCATTTGGAATCTGACATGTAGTTGGTTAAGGAGAATGTCTGGGCCTTGCATTGCTCTAAATGCAATTGGAAAATGGGGAGACAACAGCCTAGTGGTATTATCACTGGGACCTAGGTTTGAATCCTGCCACAGTAGATAGGAAATTTAAATTCATATAAAATCTAACATTAAGAGTCTAATGATGACCATGAATCCATTTTTGACTGTTGGAAAAATCCATCTGGCTCACTATTATTTTTGAGGAAACTGGTCTGACCTACATATGATCCAGATGCCTGGATGATTAAAGACGGGCAATAAATGCTGACCTAGCCAGTAGTGCCCTCATCCTGTGAGTGAATGAGAAAAGATTAAGCAAATACTGGAATAGGCATAGACTTAACATGACTATATCATAGAAATTAAATCGACTTGACTCAATAATTAGCAAGAGCAAAGCAAGGGTCTTCATTAAAAATCTTGCAAGATGACTCATTACACTAAGTCAGATGCCTCAATGCAATGAGTACCTAAACATTTAGAGACCCCTGTTTTATAGCGTTCCTTATCACTCTCTCAAGGGCAGAGACTGGGGAAACTAGAGTTGTTATCCTCTCATCCCTGGTCCTAGACATAACAGTTATTCAGCTTTCGCTGAGTTCGCCTATCGCAAAGTCGAGTTGAATGCTTACAGAATTCAAACAGAGATAAGCTAACTGCAAACCTTCGTCAAAGTATTGTTTACAAAGCTCAGCACAGCATTGAGTTAAACAAACATGGTCTTTAAATTTAATAGTAAATGGGTAATTTTCCATTACATTTCCCCCTTTTTGTCCTTTATGACGACAAGGACAATTACAGCAACAACAAAAAAATATATAGAGCCAGAATAGCTATACATCAGAAAATGTTTAGGAAACACCAGGCCTTTCCTCAGATACCACCTACCCAAAACACAGCTTTGTGGTGGTACTGTCACTTGCTCTGGTGTGCCCTGTACACAGCCCATGTTCACATGTTACACTCGTCAAAGCCATGGCAGGGTGGGGTCTACGCAATGTCCCTGCCCTTACGAGCAGTCCTACCAGGGCGCTTGCTAAAAGTGAGAGCTGGGGCAGCCCCATACTCCTATGAAGCTTCTAATCACTACTTGCACTTAATTGGCTCCAGTGCTGTCTGATGGTTCCTCAGGCCCAGCTACCTGCTTCCAATGGCTGGTGTGTATCCACGTGGCTCTTTCTGCGATCTTAACTGCTGTCTGTGTTGCAAGGAGCACTTGAAATGAAGCCACCTCTTCGCCTTCTAGTATTGCCTGCTGAAGTCTTTCACCACTATCCAGTCTCCTGGTTCTAGATCGTGCAGCTTCCCTCCTGCTGGTTGGGGTAGTGCTGCTTTCACTTGATTCTGTATTTGAGATAAAAGTGTAGAGAGTTTTATACAGTAACACAACATCTCATCACAGTGGCTTGTTATCTGTCTTACGTTAGGTCTTAGGCCGCCCAACACAGGAATTGGCCCACCAAACAAAATCTCAAATGGGCTAAGATTAGCTCTTCACCTCCTCCTAGATCTCGTATATATTAGCACAATTGGAAGTGCCTTTGTCCACGTCACCCCAAGTTCCTCACAACATTTTGTCAGTGTATTTTTTATGGTAGCATTTTCTCTTTCCACTGCCCCACCGCTCGCTGGGTGATAGGCGCAGTGTTGTCTCCTGTTTATTCCCAAGTAATCACTGACCTACTGGAGAACATTATTGACAAATGGTGACCCATTGTCACTACTAAGCCTTTCGGGGATGCCCCATCTCGGAATTATCTCAGTTAGCAAAACCTTGGCTACTGCACTGGCATCCTGTTTGGACGTGGGGAACGCTATCTCCCATTTGGAAAATATATCAACTATTACCAGACAATACCTTTTTCCCTTCACTGAGTGTTAGTTCAATGAAATCCATCTGTAAATGTTCAAAAGGTTTTTGGGATTGAGGGTGTGCTGTCTGACTCATCTGTATTACCCATCCCACCTTATTAATGGCACAGATAACACAACGCTCACAATATTTCTGGGAGTAATGAGTAAATCCCTTAGTGTACCAGTGTGCTGAAATACTGTTGTACACACCCATCCCCCCCCCCCCCCCCCCCCTTTCCCCCTTGGCTAGGCGACATCATCAGTGCTCTGGAGCCTCCTGCGAAGCGCTTCTTTGATGTTTCTTCCGGTATTTATAGTGGTCTGTCCTTGCCGCTTCCAGGTGTCAGTTTCAGCTGTCCGCTGTAGTGATTGGTATATTGGGTCTAGGTCGATGTGTTTGTTGATGGAGTTTGTGGATGAATGCCATGCCTCTAGGAATTCCCTGGCTGTTCTCTGTCTGGCTTGCCCTATGATAGTAGTGTTTTCCCAGTCAAATTCATGTTGCTTGTTGTATCACTACCAGGGACACCAGCATACAAACTGGCCAAAGAACTACAACAGAAACTGAAACACCTGGTCAGCGGATCCAAACACTCCATACAATCAACACAGGAATTCTTGGACGTCATCAGGAATACACACATAGACAAAGAAGAAACCATGATCTCATTCGACGTGACGGCACTGTTCACTTCGATTGACAAAACCCTAGCCAGAGAAACAATAGCCAACCTACTGGACATACAGAACAGAAAGCAGGAGGCGGAACCTATCAACAAAGACGGCATACTTAAACTACTGGACTTGTGCCTCACTACACACTTTACATTCAACAATCAGATATACGAACAAATCAACGGAACACCCATGGGATCACCAATCTCGTGACTTATAGCAGAGGCAGTTATGCAAAGGTTAGAACAAACAGCCCTACCACAAATTCAACCCAAACTCTGGGTCAGATATGTCGATGACACGTTCGTAATCATCAAAAACACAGAAATAGAAAAAACACACCGGATCATCAACGCTACACTCATAGGAATCCGATTCACGAGAGAAGAAGAAAAGGATAGCCAACTCCCATTCCTAGACGTGATAGTACAGAGAACACCGAACGGAGAATTCACCACAAGGGTACACAGGAAAACAACACACACAGACCAAGTCCTAAACTATGAAAGTAACCACCCCAACACACACAAACAAAGCTGCATCAGGACACTATTCAAAAGAGCCACAACACACTGCAGTACACCAGAACTGCAAAAAGAGGAAGAGGAACACCTATACAAGGTATTCGCCAAAAACGGATACCCGCGCAACTTTATCAACAGATGCCTAAGAGACAGACCATGGAACGAGGACATGCCATAACCAAAAGGACTAGCCACACTACCATACATCAGGAGCGTTTCAGAACTGACAGCCAGACTACTGCGACCCTTAAGACTCAACGGCACACAAACCAACAGCCACGCTCAGACAACAACTCACTAGAACAAAGGACCCGATACCCAACATGAGAAAAACTAATGTAGTTTACAAAATACCATGCAAGGACTGCACAAAACACTATATAGGACAAACAGGAAGACAGCTAACAATCCGCATACGTGAACATCAACTAGCCACGAAACGACACGACCAGCTATCCCTAGTAGCCACACACTCAGACAACAAGCAACATGAATTCGACTGGGAAAACACTACTATCATAGGACAAGCCAGACAGAGAACAGCCAGGGAATTCCTAGAGGCATGGCATTCATTCACAAACTCCATCAACACACACATTGACCTGGACCCAATATACCAACCACTACAGCGGACAGCTGAAACTGACACCCGGAAGCGGCAAGGACAGACCACTATAAATACCGGAAGAAACATCAAAGAAGCGCTTCGCAGGAGGCTCCAGAGCACTGATGATGTCGCCTAGCCAGGGGACGAAAAGTTTGCAACAAAAACTTCCAGCTCGGCGAACAGAACCACAACTGGAGTAATTCCTTCTATAGTATTGTGCTCTGCAAGGACGATACTCAGACTTTGTGGTTATCCTATGGGCTCAAGCCCTGTTTGAGCCCCACATCATGTTTGCCCTTTGCCCACAATTCAGTAGGGACCATTTCTAATCTTGGGTCTTCTATCTTTGGGGAAACTCCAGGCTATTCCCCTAGGCTTTTCAGGGCTCGTGGGGATTACCTGGACTGTCCTACCTGCATGAGTTAGCCAATTTAGTTTATTTTATGTTCGCACATCTGCATTGAACCAGGCACCCACATCATCCCTGAAGACCCAATCTTTCGTTGTTTTTGACTTTAGCACTCATGGTCCCAAATCCTGCCACCAGTCACCTTTGCCAGTTACACGTGAGGAACGGAGCCTTCCACATCAAAAATATAGGATCTGTTTGCTCTTACAGATACCTTACCTAAGTTCACACTGACTGCACATCTGTGATCACTCCAATAAAATTCGCACAATAACAACTGATCTGGTTTAACCAATCCTTCTCATATGGCTTGTCAGGGCCGTCACGGTGTATGTGTGCTGTGCAGTGCAACATATCTCTAGCAAGAAAATCGGTGTTGATAGGATTAACCTGATTGCTTGCTTCCATGGCGAGTGAATCGCTCACTGAACTTGTCGCGCTCTGGCCTAATCGCCACTCATAGACATGCCTCAGGGGTCATGGGTCATATTTTACAGCCTGCAGTGGTAAATCTTCCCTTTGAATTACCTGCAAGCACGTTGGAATACTGAACAAGTCCAACCCCAGTCTCACTGAGATCCTGAGCCATCAGATTTAAAGAACAAAATTCCGATAATAAGGAGAATTGTTTAGTAGTTTCGCACAATAGGGGTATGGAAAATCTCTGCCCCTCCACGACTCCTGATGCACCCATTGTGTTCAGGAACCTTTCACTCATCTTTATTTGTGTCGATTGTCTAAACTGGCTTAATTTAAGGACTGAATATGTTGCTCCTGTATCTACCAAAAAGGTAACTGATGTACCTTCCACATATAACGTAGAGGTGGGCATTGATTTATACACATCATTGTGATATTGGACATACTGTCCATGCTTCGCAATCTCAGCGTTCAATGTAGCGGTGTGACATGTCTCAGTGCCCGTAAGGTTAGCAGAAGAGATTAGCATAAGCGAGTCTTCGTTGCCAAGCATAAAGGATAAAGGCTTACCTGTACCTTGTGGGCTGCCCACCTCCATCTCAGCCTTCCCCGATCAGTCACCCTGCTGTCCAGCCTCCAGGGCCAATTGAGGCTGTCTATGCGGGCACTGACTTGCTCAGTGGTCCATTGCTCTGCAAACAAAGCACTTGCCAGATCTACCTCTGCCCGCGCCTCTTCCGCGACCTGCATCTCCCTCCAACTGCTGGGTAACCATTTGCATCATTGTAAGCTGAGCTTTGTGCTTGCTGTTTCATCTTTAGTTTCCGCTTATACTTCTTTGGGTAAGTCAGTTTTCAGCATGGATCACATGTTGTTCTATCAAATTTCACTTTCCTGTGTCCCAGGTAATACATGTATCTCTTACCTTTTTCACCATATCATCCTTCAATCCATTAATAAAGCTGTTCCTCAAGTGTGCCTCATCTGGTGTTCTGGACTTCAGTGAGGCGCGTAAGGTACTGGGACACAGTCTCATCATCTTGTTGTCTATACACTGCTATTTTGGTTATGTCCATTCGCACTGGGAATGCCTCCCTACAGGCAGTTGCCAGCGCTGCAACAAACTCATTAACGTCTCCGTTCTCTTCTGCTTGCGGGTTGGGTACTCTGGCATGGACATTTATGGCTGGCCAGTTATACTTCTCTTGGCCGCCTTGCTTTGATCTGTTGTGGGTACAAAGTGCTATTGGTGATCTAGCAGTCCCTGAGGCAGTGGCTGCTGTCATGGAACTTTTGCCAGATGGATCTTGTGGGTGGGGGGGTGGCGGGGGTGGGTGGGGGGGTGGCGGGGGGGGGGGGGGGGCCTGCAGGTCTTGGAGGGCAGTTGTCAAGGTCAGGATCTGAAACAGACTTAACATAACAAAGCTGTTCGGTGTCTTGTTTTCCGCATGTGTGCTGGTGTTTGCACGTGTATTTGATCTATCTTTTACTTAAGGTTTTCTTTCTTTGATATCAGCCTCCGCCTTCCACATGTTATAAGCACTCCAATTCCCAGGTTGTGTCCCTCTCTCTCCTCTAACCTCAACCTCAATTTCCAGCTGCCTTTTACTAAAACTTCCTCCCTCTGGAAAACCACATTCCTTAATCCACAATTCTAACTGCTTCACAGACTCTGGGCCGTCATTATTTAGCATGGATATTGTATTTTGGTTGGCCACTCCAAGTCCTGTGTGGACTGTCTCTTTGTTTGCTCTTGCTGGAGCTCGTTTTTAGTGTAAGTGGAAAAGTGTTCATGTCTGTCTGTCTGTCTGTCTGTCTGTCTGTCTGTCTGTCTGTCTGTCTGTCTGTCTGTCTGTCTGACTCACTCACTCACTAACTATGCCTTTGGTTTTCGTAAACCAAGAAACCACATACCCGGTACGTCTTCGGCAAGTCCAACTCAACCAGTGGTGGTTCCAAGTCTTAAACCACTCTTAACCTTTGTCTCCTAAACATTCTTGAGACTGCAAGCCCCTTCCCTTGGAGTTTTACTCAAATGCCACGTAAGAGTTCACTGAACCCGTTTCCTGCTGTATTTATTCTCTTAGACTGAGTCTCTATGCAGGATTACTTAACCCACAACTCTTACCCCGACCTTCTTTGATTGAAAACCCCGGCGCTAGGATGATCCACAGAATCCCACTCTTCTCACGCAAAAGGGACAATTCAGTGCTCGAGATGAAGTCAAAGACCTTTTTAAGGCGCTGACGCCTGCGCCTCCTGGGAATCTTCAGAATCTCACACAGTCATGGAGTCCCAGACGGAGCCCGCAAGTTTACTGTCGTGGAAATTAAATCGACTTGACTCAATAATTAGCAAGAGCAAAGCAAGGGTCTTCATTAAAAATCTTGCAAGATTGAC
The DNA here is from genome assembly GCF_020745735.1 of Hemiscyllium ocellatum. Classification (NCBI taxonomy): domain Eukaryota; kingdom Metazoa; phylum Chordata; class Chondrichthyes; order Orectolobiformes; family Hemiscylliidae; genus Hemiscyllium; species Hemiscyllium ocellatum. The sequence continues at coordinate 96,453,048 of NC_083411.1, read as the reverse complement.
TCATTGCATTGAGTAACGAGTACCTTAACATTTACAGAGATGGCTGTTTTATAGCGTTCCTTATCACTCTCTCAAGGGCAGAGACTGGGGAAACTGAAGTTGTTATCCTCTCATCCCCGGTCCTAGACATAACAGTTATTTAGCTTTCGCTGAGTTTGACTATCGCAAGGTCAAGCATTCAAACAGAGATAAGCTAACTGCAAAGCATTGTTTACAGAGCTCAGCATGGCATTGATTTAAACAAACATTGTCTTTAAATTTCACAGTAAATGGATAATTTTCCATTACACTATGCAAGATAAATAATTTATGACCAGTTATGATGTCAATTTAAAGAAGAGTGGACACAGGGCATCACCTTCAAATATGAAGGATCTACAAATTCAAGTCAAACAGGACAGAAATGGCTCCTCCTCCAACTCATCCATTTAAGCTGAACTAGCCTAAAATTGGCCCATATCCCTCTAAACCTTTCTTCTCCACGTACCTGTCCAAATACCTGCATTTACTACTTCTTGCACTTGTTCCGTATATGCGCTGCCCTCTGTGGAAAAGGTTGCCCCTCCAGTTCCTTTTAAATCTTAGCCCTCTCTCCAAGTTTTGGATTCCCCTAGTGAACTGCATGTCAATACATCTCTACTACTACTTGAATATGATCTTTGTTTTCGGGTATATGTCACTCTCTGGTATGGTGCCTTAAAGTTGTGCTTATGATATTGGGGCACAATTAATATGACACTTCTTGGTGAAATAAAGAGCAGCTTATAAAACTTAATAAATTACTGAATAATTTCAGAAAGTTGGAAGCAATATCAGAATGAAGTATTTTTTGACAAGGAAGATGAAAAATTCTTCTGTTTTGAATCATTAGGGACAAGTGGGGTTGGAAGTTCTTTGTAATCATTAGTGGTGCTGTCACAGTTAAGTTAAATACAGTTTGCACTACAACCATCTAAAAGCACTATGTTAACCAGTTTTGAGTTATTTAATTGGTTTCTCCTTTCTCCTAAATTTCAGTGCATTACTCTTGAATGACGATGTCAGATATCAAATGAATTACTAGAAAGTGCATACATGCAACTCTATTCTGTTTTGTCCTTACTTGTATCTTAACATCTTTTACATTGTTTCATTAAAGCTGAAATCTGGCATTTAGTACAGAATTAATGACACAATCCCATATTCTGAAAGTCAATTCTGTTTGTGTTTAAAGTTCTCAGGGCTTGGAGCAGATCCAGCAGCAGTACAACAAAGACTCCGAGCCATTGAAGAGAAAATTGAGGAGCGACAACGGCTTATGTCATTGCCACAGAGATTTTCAGGAAGCAAGCAGCTGAACAGGAGGGAGATGGAGATTGAAAATGCAATGTTCCAGGGAACTGATCGTTACACCTTTTTGAAAGCTCTATATTACCAAGGTGTAGATTTTTGTTGTTAAGTGTTTTTTTTCTTCCTCTATTTTCACTTCATCATTCCCTAGGCAAAAGTGAAAGGAAGCAACCTGTTCCCAAGCTTCTGTTCAGGGATAATAGCCTGGTATAAGTTGCCATAACTTTTCACTGAAAAGAAATAGCCAACTTCCAATTGATATGGGCGTAATGTGGAATTTGCCATGTTGGAGTTAGTTTATGTAATTCTAGACTTACTACACTGTAGGACAGCATATTGGAGTAATAGAAACTTTATGATCTGGCATTGTCATCTTTAGTTAAAGACATCAAAGCCTTTGCTTCAGTTTGGAGGACAGAAAACTCTGTCGTTTGTTCTCAGTCTTTGACTTTAGCCACTTTTCTGGTCAAATGAATGATTCCTAGTCTGTGCTTTATAAAAATAAAATACTAACAAAGATATGTTCTATGAAGTCATATGTTGCTGTAATTCGACTTTGTAATACTTATTGTTCTGTACACTTGCAGAATATTTGTGATAAGTAATTGACAAATTCCAGAGTAGTGAACAGAGAACATGGTACTGTATGACCTTGTGCCAGTCATTGTCTGAATGCTGTTGGTTAATTGTACTTTTTGTTTGTAAATTTTCTTGTTTTCTCCAGTTTTTGTTCCCTGAAATTTCCTCAACATCACGCTACAAGCACGGCCTGGAGACCTGCTTCAAGTGCTCTGCCAAAGTCACTCCATAACTTGTCACTGGAGGTGGGCAGACTGATTTCTGTTTTTTTTTCACTTCCCTGGTTACACCTTTTATGACAGCAGCATTGAGATTTGATATCCACTGTCTGGGAAATTTGAAGGTATAAATTTATGCCCCACTACTTAGCGTAGTGCATTGTTGCTTCAAGCATTTGATTGCTTGTTTTTAATAACTGAGATCGGAAGGCTATGGAGTTGAGACATCCTGTAGAAGATGTGAAGAGAGGTGAGGCCATTCCTCAGCAGGAGAGAAAACAAATTTGAGTTTGTCATGGATGTGATTTTCAAACATTGGCTTTGAGGAGACCTTGGAACAGGTTACTGGCTGAACTCCTGATTAGGGAATGATGTGTGGTGTGAAGGACGTAAAATAGTTCGGCATAGAAAGCTTCTGTCATGGTATAGTAAGAGCTTCTGAGTTGGTTGTTTCTAAATGAGGCAGCTAGTGTTTTCTTCTATTTCCTCACCTCAAATGTTTCTCTGCTTGCCACTAATGTCTGACTTAATATTGTTATGCTTTACTTCTGAATACTGCTAGATTCCCTACCCGTTCAATGGGCTCTGATGTGGTTATTTAAATAAAACTTTTTATTGTGGTCCAACTCTAGCTAGCATCCAGATGGATTTTGACCTCTGTTTATATTTTGGATTGTTTCTAACATTTATCACACTTTGGAACATCTTTTTACTCTGCTTTGCATTTATTATTCTAAATTAATTCAATCCTCAATTTTGGCTATTTTTAAACTGGATAAATATTTGAATTATGTATGTTAATGTATATATACACAAATTAAATATACTTTCCTCTGTCTAATCTTTCACATCCAATTTCATTTGGATGTAGCAGAGTAATTAGAAATGTAGTCAATCAACAGTGCAGTAATGGGCTGTGGTACAAAACAAATCTAAAATTGCTGTGTTTTTAATGGTGTATTATTGCATTCTAATTCTGTTTGCAAGCCCAGAGTAGTTGAATTCTGAGATCCTTTTTGACTTCAGCTGCATTGAGGGTTGGAGTATCCACCTAGGGCTAGTAACATCTGTTGCATGTCATCTTGGCCATAGGATAGTCTTGCCTGAAGGAAATGAGACATGCTACTGGCTGGGGTGGGGAATTGGGGTTTTGGAGTGAGGAAATACTCTCATGAAAGTGTTCTCTTTGACAACATTTTATTTTACTTTTGTCGTCATTACTTCTTATTGAACATAATTTGCTTTTTTGCACTTCAGATGAAAAGTCTGTAAAAGACCAGAATGACCCTATAAATCAATTAGAAATGATGTTACTAAAGTTTAAAAATGATCCAGCCGGAATGAGAGAGACTCCGAAAACCAGACCAGAGTCATCTATGGAGATGCTTGCTACAACAACAAGTAACGAAGGTACCTTTAAAGAAATGACTGGTCTATGTATTCAACCACAGAGTCAGTTCAGTGCTACTGATCGTTACGAAAATCAAAGTACCAAAGGGCTTTCAATGAATGTTCCTATCAGAACCCTACCCAGCATTGGTACTCATGGTCCTCAGAAAATCACTCAGCAAGTGGAAGCTGTCCCCAAAGAAGAGATCTGGAAGAACAAACTTTCTGTGGAGGAAATCAGAATGATTCCAAGATTTTCAAATTATAATCCTGGACAACCAAGCAGGGTATGGTAAAATGTTTACTGTTGGAAAAGCTTTTTGAGCATAATAGCTGTGGATAAAAATGCCCACTTCTCACTAAATGTCTGGGATGAAAGTGAAATGTAAGGCAGGTTATGTTGATGTTCTGTAATATTGTTCAAAACCTATCCTAACCAATTCCAATATCCAGTGACTCAACTGAAATAATCTGTGGCTGTAATCCTTTTTAAATATTTTCATGAAGGTATGTTGCTTGCAATGATCTTTTTGCATCACTGACCTAATCTAAGTTTTAAGATTTTTCATGTCAAGTATGGTGTGGGAAGATACAGGATAAATGTTCTTTCAAGTAACAAGATTCTTTTAATTCTGATTGCAAAAAACATTTACCATTGTATGATTGTGATATTTTTTACTTTTTCTATCAACCATTCTCTTTATCTGAATGGCATTCAAACTTCAAGTATATTATAGTCTTGCATTTTGTTGTTAGGTTGAAAAGGTTAGGACTGTCAATTATCATACTTGGAATACTCTCCATCTTCCCCATCATACAAACCAGCTTCGACAGCCAATTATTAAGTTTATCTTTTACACTTATATAGGTGAACCGCTTTGCTGTTCACCTATAAGTCCATTTAAAACGTGCATTTGTTCCCACACACTCGAGGTGCAGTGTGTCCAAAATATTTCATCAGTCACATTAACTTTTTCTCTTGATTATTCATTTTCCTTGGTTGAGGCAGGACATGGGAGAAGAATTTCCAACCTATTTAAACGAGCTATTAAGGTACATTTTGGACAAGGAGCAGAACAAATATACTACTTACAAGTACATTTTATAGGTTGTAGGTCACAATAAAAGCATTTTTAATCAAATGTAGCGATTTTAAAAGACCTGCAGTGTTTCAGATAAGATCATATGTCCTCAGTTCTTACAGATAAGTATTCATATCCATCTAGTAGCTGAATGATTGATTCACATGATCAGAATGCATTGTGCTTTAGCTTGTCATTAGGCTCCTTTTGGATTCAAATTGAGATGACCAATTGCAAAGTAGATGAAAGGAATCATTTGACTTTCTATAACTACTTCCATATATTCCATCGGTTCCTTCTGTAAGACATAACCAGATTCTTGAATGATTCCAAGACTTTAAGGGATTACTTTTCTTTTGTTGCACTTAGTGTCCTTATGCCATTGTCTTGTGATTCTGGGGATCAGCCTTGGGGTCTTTCTGTGTACTGCTTCTATAGCTTGCTCATATTTATGCCTTAGCCACTGACTGCACACAACATTTCAAAGTGCATATTGACCAGAACATTTTTAGCCTTAGCCTTGAAATCCCTTGATTGGGGAGTAAGTGTAAATATCTAATATCTGAAAAGACACAGGGCTGATTGAAGGAAATCCAAAATATATATTAGGCTCTTGAGATTCTTAAATGAAATAAATTATCACTAAGTTCAATTACAACCAGTGAAGATCCACAAATTTAACTTCCAACAAGATCATTCAATATCTTCCAGAATTGGGATCTTCCCTTCTGTTGCCTTCATTGGCCATGAATGCTTTGTCCAGTTAGTTAAATAGTCCAAACTGTGTAGCCTTTGCTAGTGGTACATGTATAAGATCAATCTCCAGTTCAAATGGAGGAATTTGTTGGAATGGCAATAAAATTCAGTCTGATTACTGGTAGATTTGACACTGCATTGTTGCAGGCTTTAAGTTTGCAGTTACCCATTTGTTTAACTTTCCACCCCTTCCCCCCCCCCCCCCCCATCCCCCTTCTCTTAGGTCTTGTACTTGAAGAACCTTAATCCAAAAGCTACACTGGAGGATCTATTTTCCTTATTTGTTTCTTTCCAACAAAAGGATGGTCCTCAGCTGACTTTCCGGTTATTGACAGGCCGAATGAAGGGACAAGCATTCATCACCTTCCCAAGTGTGTATTACTGTATGCTCAACGTAGATGTTTTAGAAGAAGTGTTTTTTGCAGTGTAGATTAGTTGGAACTTTGTAACTTAATCAGGGTGAAAAACAGGTGATATTAGATTGGTCACCTGTTATAAATCAGTTAGTTTCAAACTTAGTTTGAAACTAAGATCAAATTGTTTATATTTAAGCTATATTTAAAAGTATAGCTAATAATAAAAGTGCATGCTTGTCAGTTGAATTTATAATTGTAAATGCATCTTTTATAATTTGAGATGCTGTTGGCAGTTTAGCAGTTTATTGTATTGTTACAAACACCTATGTTCTAAGTGGTATAATGTTTTATATGTTAGCCAAAATGGCTACAGCTCTGAGGCCTTTAAATACAAAGGAATGGCATCTGAGGTCAAGGGTCAGTGATGAGCCTCCGTGCACAAAGGCATTTCTTCAAACATATGTAATGGAAGGTACATTAATCAACATTTTCTGCATCAAGCTCCCTCATGGATCTAATGCGTAAAGACAATTACCTTTGTAGTGCCAAGCCATAATTGTTTGGTTTGTGATTAGACCAGTACCTGGATACCACCTAGACTGGGAGTGGAAAATTTAAAATCAAAGTTCTTGTTGCTCAGTGACCCTTACTAGAAATCCATATGTATGTACATGGCGATCTGGATAAGGCTTGGTTGTGATTCACTCCATGATCAAGTAGCCTGCTGGCATTCATTAGCTGAGCTTTATACATATGTATGTGTGGAACTGTATTCTGAATGAGAATACAATCCTTCAAGAAAAGGAAAGAAAATTGATTTGTGGGGAGGGAGCTACAGATAACCACAAGTGAATTTCTTGCATCTCACTTGAACAATGTTAGTATCTGCTTCTGAGTGTTAGTTTCCTGAAAATTATGTTGTCAATATTAGAAAACAGCTCTACATATTAAATATGCACTATGCTTTTAGGAGGCAGAATTTGCATGCAGAACAAACTGAACATGTAAAGACTCACTTTTGTATTCAAAGAATTGTCAAATTTAAAAACTTGAGTAAAGTGACTTTTTTTAAAAATTCTGTGTAGTACTTAAAAGGTTAAAATATCCTGAAGAGTTTTGTTTACTTTTTTTTTCTTGCTTATTACATTGTTTTTAGGTGTGGAGATGTCAACAGAAGCATTGAACACGGTGAATGGCTACAATCTGTTGGGCAAGCCAATAATCATAGAGTACGGACAGAACCGATTGGACCACTGACTTGTATTTGCAGAAGGAGGCTGATGAAAAGGAGTTTCAGCATAATGGGGCTGGTCATCCCTGGGATGACAGGCACAGTGAAATATTGGAAAGTCTTAATTTAATCTGTCCAGCCACTTACAATGGATACATTTTCAACTCTGAACCAAAATTCATTACATTGGTGTATTGATAAAACCCTCATCTGTATATGATGCATACAGTCTCTTGTTTCTTTAGAAAATCATTGTTGTGCTTTCCAGTGTTAAATGCACCAGGTAATGTAAAACTGAATGAGGAAAAACACAGCTTTATTCTCCTAGTACTGTGTGCAGTTTACATCTAGAGTACTGCAACCGATTACATTGTCTTTTTCTAACAAAGAGGAAACAAATTAGCTGATCTTGCTGTAACACTTGTTTCTCCAATGTGAATTGGCTTTAAAACCATTAAGTAATTATTTATATAGACCATTATTTACAGAATGCAAACTTTCCTTACTTATATTGGCTATAACGCTATTAGATTAGATTAGACTAGATTAGACTTACAGTGTGGAAACAGGCCCTTCGGCCCAACAAGTCCACACCGACCCGCCGAAGCGCAACCCACCCATACCCCTACATTTACCCCTTACCTAACACTACGGGCAATTTAGCATGGCCAATTCACCTGAACCCGCACATCTTTGGACTGTGGGAGGAAACCGGAGCACCCGGAGGAAACCCACGCAGACACGGGGAGAACGTGCAAACTCCACACAGTCAGTCGCCTGAGTCGGGAACTGAACCCGTGACTCAGGCGCTGTGAGGCAGCAATGCTAACCACTGTGCCACCGTGCCGCCCACAAGTTCTACCCCCACTAGTTTAAATGGTGCAAATTGTGTGATTTCCTTATGTAAGATTGCACGAGAATGTAACTATCCCGTTATACAAGAACCAATTGTATTTTGTTTCAGGCTCCTTATCCATTACTCAGTGTCTCCTGCAATGAAGCATTTCTGTTAAGGCTCCCCATTATTGAACAAGCTAGTCAAATAACTTTCTAGGTTCATAAATTACATATGGCTTCAATCCAAGGTGCCAGTAGCTGTTGATAGTCAAAACTCAGTAGCCACTGCTTCAAGAAAGGAGGGGAATAAAACAGGAGCAGTTTAAGAATATAAAGCTATTTTAACACCTCTTAGTTCACATAATAAATGGTGGTTTATTTATCCTGCATTATAATCTCCATTCTTGTGCAAAACTAGCAGTACTAAATAACAATTTATATTTTCAGCTTCTCTAAATTAACTTGTGCCCAAATGTACATATCTGACATGGCATTCTTGTGAATTGTGTGTGTTCATAAATGAGATCAGGAAAGTAGAATTGCAACCAAATGATGTGAGCTTTCTTACTGAATTAGAATACAGTATTTGGAATTGCTTGAGATTTTAAATGGTTGAGGTTTGTCAGGCATTGAGACAGTTACTTGAAAGGTACCATTCTGCCATGAGAACAAAAATTGAACTGCTTGAAAATGGTTCTGTCAGTTATATGCTTTCTCTTTTTGGATCACTGGCTAGACTGACAAAGAGATAAGCTGATTTCCCATGTAATTCATGGATTTTGATTTTAAATAGCTAAGGGATATGAAACTAAATGTTTCAAAAGAAACCAGTTTTTAGAATTCCTACTTCCTTGGAGTTTTGTGTTGCCCACAGACTAACTAGAATTTATCTTTAAAACTAAGTAGACATTGTAGATAAGGAAAAGTCATGTCAGTGTTACTTGGGATTAAAATGTTTCAAAGAAATTGTTTGTGGTTATTTCAGCTGTTGTCTTTCGTGATTAAACATTTTGACTGTCTTGTTATGAGGGTGTAGGTGTGTTCCACCTTTTGTTTTAAGAGACTAGAAGCTGGCACAGTGTGCTGAAAGAATTTAAATTCTAACATTTATGAAACCATTCGTACAGCTGAGTTGCTATAGTAACAAATTTGAATTTGGCCAATCAGTTTAAATTATGGCCCAAGAACCAAAATCCAATTGAATTTGATTCGTGTTGTGATTACATCATCAAACCAATGAAATGATCTGATGTTTTGGGGTATAAATCCAGACCTTTGGAACATTTAGGGGGAGAACTGCCAAGAAAACCCCAAAGTGTAGACTGCTAGCCAAATAGCTCTCTGAAAGGTATCTGTCCTGCAGCAAAAGACAGACGACACAGGAAGACCCAGATAAAAATCTAAAGGAGAATCGACATCTGGCTGGTTTGAAACTTCTTTTTTTTTTCTTTTTAAATAGTGATCGGGTTTTATTTTCAATCGGACCAGTATTGTAGAGTGGGAGGTAAAAGGTAAAGAAGTTGTAAATAGCTGTTGTTCTAACGTTCTCTAGACTTAAAGAATAAAATTGTTAATTTTCATTAGTGACCTCTAGGATAGTTCTTTGCCTCTTGAAATTTAAGATTATGGTGTGACTTGAGTTTCTCTGTGCCTCTGTTTTAAATTTAGAAGGGTTCACCCCATCTCAACAGTTTGGGGGTTTTCACATGTGATTTGAACATGTTTAGACAGATTTGAATAGACTTGGTATGAAAAAGCCCAGTAGATTTAAACAATTGCCAGTTATGTCCTAGATTTTTAAATAAAACGTAGGTGAGACAACTTGTTTAATTTCTGTGACTTGTGTTTGCTTAAATTTAAAAGTGAGAGAAATTTCTTAAAATTGTTAGAGGTTTTAGAGTTTGAAGATTATTTCCAAGTTTGCCAAGAAAGTTTAGGATGAAAAGACTATATACTCCAAATTAGCAAAGAGGTTAGAATTGGATTTGAGTAAAAAATTCTCTATTCCTGAGATGCTGCCTAACCTGCTGTGCTTTGACCAGCAACACATTTGCAGCTAGAATTGGATTTGACCAAGTACAAAAGTAAAGCTGAATTTGTAAAGGAATTACTCAAACACTTGGGTGTGTCAGAAACAGACAAATGCAGTAGAGTTAGAAACACTTAATTACAATTGAGGAAAACTGAGTTAGATGGAGGGAGTGAGAGGAAAAAAGAGCATGTTCTTAGCTGTGCAATAAAGAATTTGAACTTTGAAGTTGTGACTTAGAAAAGTCAAGTTAACAGGATGGAGATTAAAAGAGAAAGTATACATAAATATGTCAGAACTCAGCCACATTTTAAGATATCAAAACCTTTTTCATTTGAGAAATTGGCTAGGCATAGGGGGTGGCCTGAAGATTTATGGGTAATGCTAGTTCATACTAAACTGGTAGGCAGAGCTAGTTAGGTATTTGCAGTGGTCAGATGAGGGGTCAAGAGATTGTGAAGAGGTCAAACAGGCTATTTTATGTGCTAATGAATTGATACCAGAAGTGTACAGCCAGTGGTTCAGAAATGTAAAGAACCAAGGCAGATTTGCATGGCGTTTGAAAGAATTAAACAGTCATTTTGATTGGTCTTAGCACGCATCTGAGGTTCTGAGAGATTATTCTGCTAGAGGAGTTTTAAAAACTCACTTCCAGAGATAAGAATTCATGTGGAGCAACAAAGTTCAGGAAGTGAGAAGGGCAGTAGAATTAGCAGATGAGTACATCTCGGTGCATAAGACACCTTCCGGCCAGATTTTTGTCCTGTGAGGGATAGAAGTTGGGAGAAGGTGAAATCCTACTCTAAGTGTTTACAACATGTTTACCAAAAAAAAAGCCCAAGTAGGTGGAAAGAAGGTGAAAGGGCTCCAGTATTTCCACTGTGGTAAAGTAGGACACAAAGTCATGGTGTTAGTTGTTAAAGAAAGGCACTGTGGAAAAATGTGGTAAAAGAAGCTAAGCCAGTGGCATTAGTGAAAGCAGTAAAGGAAACTCCCCCCAAAAAAAGCCAAGGAGAGTGCACAGACTAGGCAGGGGTTGGGTATGGACTTAGAGATTAGGCACTAAAGAATTCACCTCTGGGTAAAGTTTAGTCAGAACAGTGAGAGAAGCACAAATTAATTTTGAGAGATACAGGATATAACCAGTCTTTAATAGTAAGAGGTAAGCAAATTTGCACTCTTTCTGACCTGTTACCTGAGAGTATGATGATTTGTGGATAGATGAACAGGGAAATGCTAAATTTCTGAGAGATCAGGTTGAAGTACCAACTCAAGACTGGGGATGTAACAGTAGGAGTGATTGACAGAGTCACTTCTAGGGATCCAGTTTGTTCTTGGGTACGATTCAGCAGGGTCCAGGGTGGGACTGACACCACCCCTTTGTTGAGGAGAAGCCCATGGAAGACCAAGAAACTGAGCTAAGAGAAAATTATCCTGGTATTTTCCCAGACTGTGTAGTAATAAGATCCCATGATCATAAGTCACAGCACGAAGCAAAATTTAAAGACAAATATGAAGAAGTTTAGGTTCAGTTAGCAGACATGCTGTTTAACATTTATTGTCCAGGGAAAACCTGAACAGGTACAGGGTCAGACAGAAGTGTTTGGTCCTGGAAAGGCTAAGAGTCTTGCAACAGCAAGACAAGACGATAAAAGATATTTAACATTATATGGAAATGGGCTGGAGCACCAGCTTGCGTTGCTGGTAGCATATAGACAGAAAGTGTCACAGGTAGCACATTAACTACATGTAGGCAGTCACCGAGGGGTACAAAAAACTCAGACTAAGGTACAAAAATGTTATTACTGCCCTGGAATACACAAGGATGTGGTTAACTTTTGCTGTACATGTTATACCTACCGTTTGGCATGTAAGCCACAGGCGGTAATTGATAAGTCTACCAGATTTTCGGAGGCAACTTCATTATGGAATATTAAAACAGAAAGGGTAGTAGAGGAGTTAGTAGCTTTCTTACGTGGTATTGGCTACCCACCGATTCAGTTGGACCAAGGGTCTAAATTTATGGCTAGGCTGTTTAAGGAGATCATGGATAGTTTACATATACAGCACTTTAAATCAAGTGCGTATCATCCTGAATCCCAGGCTTAGGAAGGTGGCATCAGTTAATGAAGACTATGTTGAAAGCATACTGGCAGGATAACCTAACTGATTGGGATAAAAGGTATCCCATTTGTGTTATTTGTCGTTAGAGATGCCCCCATCAAATCTACTCCATTTACTCTCATTTGAGTTAATATTTGGTCATGAAGGGAGGGGCTCTTTAATTAACCTCAGTGAAATTGACAGGACCAAATCTGGAGATTTCACACTTAGATTATGTATCCGAGGTGAGGGAGAGATTAACTCAGTAGGTGACTTAGCCAAACAGCACCTAAAGAAGGCACAATCTAGAATGAAGCAGGTGGGGTGGCATGGTGGTTCAGTGGTTAGTACTGCTGCCTTATAGCCCCTGGGACCTGGTTTAGATTCCAGCCTCGGGCGATCAACTGGGTGGAGTTTGCACATTCTCCTTGTGTCTGTGTGGGGTTTCCTCTGGGTGTTCCAGTTTCCTCCCACAGTCAGAGGTTGTAGGTTAGGTGAATTGGCTAGAATGAATCAGGTGGCAGAAAAAGCTCTTAGATTCTGATGTTTTCCCAGGGGGAATAACATGTTAATATTGTTACCAGTGATAGGAGATCCCTTCAAAGCCAGGTTTAGTGGTCCTTATCAAATTGAGAAAAAGTTGAGTCAGGTGAACTACCTGAAAGATGCCATTTAGAAAAAACGTGTGTTATATGCACATGTTGAAAAAATTATGAGAGAAAGAACTGGAGAAACAGGTGTTAGTTATTGCCCTGCAGAATGAGGAATCAAATCCAGATGTGGATTTTGATGTGCCTCAAAAGAGGTTTAAAAAATGAAGTCGTTGACAGTTGGGATAGGTCAGTAAACTATGTCTCAGGAGCAAAGAACACAGCTGAAAGGTTCATTACTGTAGTATGAGGACATATGTAGCAATCAGATGAAGAGGACTAATGCTATTGTACATGATGTAGATGTAGGGAATACTGTTCTGATAAAACATCTACATTGGCTTAATCCTTTCAAAGCCAGACAGGTCCAGAAGGAGTTGGAGGCCATGCTCAACGAGGATATCATCAAACCAAGCCAGAGCAAGTGGAGTTCGCTGATCGTCTTAGTTCCCAAACCAGATCGGACTAAACTATTTTGCATGGATTATCGGAAGCTCATTACAAAATCTGACTCATATCCAATTCCAGGGCTGGAGGACTGTATCGAGAAAGTTGGATTTACGAAATGATTATTGGCAGGTTCCTTTATCAGAGATGGCAAAATAAATTTTTGTGTTTGTAACCCCAAATAAATCACTCATCTATATCAATTCAAAGTGATGGCCCTTGGCATGAAGAACGCACTCGCCACATTCCAAAGACTCTCGAACAGAGTTGTGGCTGGGTTAAGAAACCGTGTCGTCTATTTGAATGATGTAGCGATCTTTAGAAAGTCCTGGAAAGATTACTTGGTACAGTTGGCAGAGCTCTTTGTATGAATGCTAGGGGCCTAACAGGGAAGGCTGACAGACTCAGGACACTTGTTAGGAATATGGGACTGAGATATCATAACAATTACAGAAATATGGCTCAGGGATGGACAGGACTGGCAGCTTAATGTTCCAGGATACAAATGCTGCAGAAAGGATAGAAAGGGAAGCAGGAGGAGGGGAGGTGGAGTTTTTGATCAGGGATAGCATTACAGCTGTACTGAGGGTGGATATTTATGGAAATACATTCAGGGCAGTTATTTGGTTTACATGGAGAGGAATTTGTTAAGTATGTACAAGAAAATTTTCTGATTCAGTATGTGGATGTACCTACTAGAGAAGGTACAAAACGTACCTTGTTTAGTACAATACTAAACTAGTATCTTTGCATCAGTATTTACTGTGGAAAATGACATGAAAGAAAGAGATTGTCGGGAAATAGGTGGTGACATCTTGAAAAATGAGCATATTGTAGAGGAGGAAGTGCTGAATGTCTTGAAACGCATAAAAATGGATAAATCCCCGGGACCTAATCAGGTGTACCCTAGAACTCTGTGGGAAGTTGGGGAGGTGATTGCTGGGCCTCTCGCTGAGATATTTGTATCATCAATAGTCATAGGTGAGGTGGAGGTTGGCCACTGTTTAAGAAAGGTGGTAAGGACAAGCCAGGGAACTATAGGCCAGTGAGCCTGATGTTGGTGGGCAAATTGTTAGAGGGAATACTGAGGGACATTATGTAAAAGTATTTGCAAAGGCAAGGACTGATTAGGGATAGTCAACATGGCTTTGTGCATGGGAAATCGTGTCTCATAAACTTGATTGAAATTTCTGAAAAAGTAACAGGATTGATGAGGGCAGAGTGATAGATGTGATCTATGTGGACTTCAGTAAGGCGTTTGACAAGGTTCTCCATGGGAGACTGGTTAGCAGGGTTAGATCTCATGGAATACAGGGAGAACTAATCATTTGGATACAGACAGAGAGTGGTGGTGGAGGGTTGTTTTTCAGACTGGAGGCCTGTGACCTGTGGAGTACCACAAGGATTGGTGCTGGGTCCACTATTTTTCATAATTTATGTAAATGATTAGGATGTGAGCAAAAGAGGTGTAGTTAGTAAATTTGCAGAGGTGTAGTGGACAGCGAAGAAGATTACCTTAGATTACAACAGGATATTGACATGATGGGCCAGTGGGCTGAGAAGTGGCAGATGGAGTTTAATTCAGATAAATGAGAGGTGCTGCATTTTGGGAAAGCAAATCTTAGTAGGACTTATACACTTAATGGTAAGGTCCTAGGGAGTGTTGCAGAACAAAGAGATGTTGGAGTGAGGTTCACAACTCCTTGAAAGTAGAGTCGCAGGTAGATAGGATAGTGAAGGCGGCGTTTGGTATGCTTTCTTTTATTGGTCAGAGTATGGAATACAGGGGTTGGGAGGTCATGTTACAGGACATTGGTTAGACCACTGTTGGAATATTGCGTACAATTCTGGTCTCCTTCCTATCGGAAAGATGTTGTGAAATTTGAAAAGGTTCAGAAAAGATTTACAAGGATGTTGCCAGGATTGGAGGATTTGAGCTATGGGGAGAGTCTGAACAGGCTGGGGCTGTTTTCCCTGGAGCATCGGAGGTTGAGGGGTGACCATATAGAGGTTTACAAAATTATGAGGAGCATGGATAGGATAAATAGACAAAGTCTTTTCCCTGGGGTGGGGGAGTCCAGAACTTGAGGACATGGGTCTCTTTTATATCTTTCCCCTCTAACCCTAAACTTAACGGGCAACTTTTTCACACAGAGTGGCACATATGTGGAATGAGCTGGCACAGGAAGTGGTGGAGGCTAGTACAATTGCAATATTTAAAAGGCATTTGGATGGGTATATGAATAGGAAGGGTTTGGAGGGATATGGGCAGGGTACTGGTGGGTGGGACTAGATTGGATTGGGATATCTGGTCGGCATGGATGGGTTGGACCAAAGGTCTGTTTCTGTGCTACACATCTCTATGACTATGAGAAGCAAAACTAGAAATAAACTTAAACCTGAATTTGCAAAAGCAGCAGTGATGTTCTTGGGACATAACATCGATCATGGAAGGTTGACTCTATGGAACGCAAATACGAAGGCCATCGAGGAATTTCCACGACAAACTCAAAGAAAGAGATTCTTGGGACTTGGTGGATTCTATCGGATGTTTGTTCTGAACTTCAGCAGTGTAGTGGCACTGTTAACTGATTTGCTGAAGAAGAACACAAAGTTTCGGTGGACAGAACAATGCCAGGAGGTATTCAACCATTTGAAAGCAATATTAACCACTGCACCAATTTTAACTACACCAAACTTTTTGAAACCTTTTAAAGTTGCTATTCATGCAAGTGACATAGGAGTTGGACTGTACATGTTGTGGGTCGTAAGAATAATTGCAGCTGTGTTATCGTGGATTTAACTGAAAGTATAGATGAGATTGGTATCTATTCAATGTTATATATATGTGGAATAAGTTAATATGAACTTCAATTAAAGTAATATGTATGTCATGATAATGTAGTTAAGGAGTAGAAAAAAATCCATATTTTCATTATGGTGGCTCATTTTTTCTTAAGCGGGAGGAGGTGTTATGAAGGTGTTACTGCGTACAGTATCTTTAAGAGAGACCAGAACCTGGCACAGACTTCTCGGCACAGACTGTGCTAAATGAATTTAATATGTAACATTTGGCTCTGAAACCAATAGTGCAGCTGAGCTTCCACGGTACACAAGTAATTTGAATTTGGTCAGTTTAAATTTGCCCCAAGATACCAAAATCCAATCAAATTTGAATTTAGTGTTTTGATGATATCAAACCAATGAAATGATCTGATGTATTGGGGTGTACAGCAGGAAATTTGAACATTTATGGGGAGAACTGTCAAGAAAACCAACAAGTATAGACTGTTAGCCAAAAGCTCTTTGAAAGGTACTTGTCCATAAAAAATGGTGTGCAGCAAAAGACGGAAGATGAGACAACCCAGGAAAACCCAGAGTAAAATCTAGAGTGGAATCGACAAATCTGGCGAGAAGTTTTTTTTTGTATATCTTAAAATTGTGTTTTTTAAAACATTGGACCAGCATTGTAGAGTGGGACGTAAAAGAAAGGAGTTGTAAATAACGTTCTCAGTTGGACTTAAAGAATAAAATTGTTAATTTTCAAATAGTGACCTCTGGGATAGTTCTTTTGCCTTTCAAAATTTAACAGATTACAGCACGAGGTGAACTGGTGTGTGTCGGGTTTAAATTAACAGAGGGATTTACCCCATGTTGTAACTTTAGAAGTACATGGATGAAGCTTGTCCACTGGGTGCTTTGCTCAAATCACATCAAATTGGAATTCTTGAAGTTTGATGATTTAACCCTATGGAGGTTTCCATAGGGTTTTTTGCAGAAATTGGTGCAGGGGTTGGCCATGTGGCACCACCATTCAATATGATAATTGCTGATCATGCAATTTCTATATCCCACTCCCATTTTTGTCCATCTCTCTTTTTCACTCAGGTCCCTGTTGATTACTTTGTTTAGATGAATTCTTGTTGTCTTCTTTAGATATCATAGAACTCCTACAGTGATGAAAGAGTCCATTTGGCCCTTTGGGTTCACACGGACCCTCTCAATAAACAATAGGTGCAGGAATAGGCCATTCTGCCCTTCGAACCTGCACCACCATTCAATATGATCATGGCTGATCATCCTTAATCAGTATCCTGTTCCTGCCTTATCTCCATAACCCTTGATTCCACAATCCTTGAGAGCTCTATCCAACTCTTTCTTAAATGAATCCAGAGACTGGGCCTCCACTGCCCTCTGGGGCAGAGCATTCCACACAGCCACCACTCTCTGGGTGAAGAAGTTTCTCTTCATCTCTGTCCTAAATGGTCTACCCGTATTTTTAAGCTGTGTCCTCTGGTT
This sequence comes from Hemiscyllium ocellatum, assembly GCF_020745735.1. Classification (NCBI taxonomy): domain Eukaryota; kingdom Metazoa; phylum Chordata; class Chondrichthyes; order Orectolobiformes; family Hemiscylliidae; genus Hemiscyllium; species Hemiscyllium ocellatum. Next base: position 96,435,743 of record NC_083411.1, on the reverse strand, counting down.
CGGCACTCACCCATCAGCGGAAACCTGTTTTCTGCCTCCGGAGTGTCCAATCCAATCAATCAGATCCCCTCTCAGTCTTGCCATCCTGTCCTCGTAATCCTCCATTTATCAGAGATAAACCACCTGATTCTTCGGTAATATATGACCTAGATCTTTATCTAGTGTTATTGGAAGCCAACATAGGTATTCTCTCAAGTATGATCTGGGTATACTTGTCCATGAAAAATAGTTAGCATTCAGGTGCAATGAATGAGTAAGATGACAAATGGAATTAAATTAGAGTTTTAAAACAGGGAAGCTAGGTTACAATTGTACAGGATGTTGGTAAGGTCTAACATGAAATACCATGTAAGATTTTGGTTTCTACATTATACAAGGAAATTCTAGAATTAGAGGCAGTTCAAAAGATATTCCCAAGTGAGAGTCCTGGGATGAAAGACTTGACTATTAAGAATTGTGAAACAGATTTGGCCTTCACTCATTAATTTAGAAGAACTTATTAGAATATTAAAGATTCTGAAGGGTCTTAACATGGTAGGTGTTAAGATGTTTTTACTAGAACTAGAATTCATTTCGTCACATGCTCAGATGAGTACAGTGAAAAGTTGATAGGTTGCCACTTACAATGCCATGTTAGATACAAAGCTACCTAGGTACAGCTTCTTCAGTTACAAGATTAGTTTGTATAACAATGTCACCAACACACAGTACCATCTTAGGTGTACAGTTGAAGTATAATCCTTAGTTACAGGATACAGAAATGAAGGAAAAAAATTTTAGGTTATATACAATATAATCATAGGTCAAAAAAGAAACCAAGAAACAAATTTAAGAATGACAAACATCAGCCTTTCTCCAGATCAATGCAGGGGATCTCCATGTGGTCTGACTGCTGGAGGCCGTCACACTCCGCATTGGGCTGCTGGTATCCCTGTTCGAAGCAACTGGGGATCGTTGGCAGAATCTGGAACTTGAGACAGTGTTACAGAATATGTATTGTCACTTTGTCCCTGAGTTCAGATTCCTGCATAGAATGTCAGGGATTCTCTGCCCTCCAGGTGTGAAGTCTAGATCAGTATGTAGAAGAGGTAGATAATTGAAATAGAATTGAAAGCTAGATGTCTATTGATAAACAATTCCAATATTGTCATGGACACATACATCTGTAATGGGTAGACTGAGCGAGGTCAAGTAGAAACTTTCCCTCTTACTAGTTCATTCACCATCTGCCCATTCTGGCAGCTATTTTAGGGATTTTGCTAGCTTAGTTGATAGTGATGCTACCAAGCATCTTGCTGATTGAGGATTCAGTGTGAGAGTATTTCCTGTACCTTTTCTAAGTTTAGCGCTGCCTCCTCGTACATGACTCCTAAGCACACTAAAAAGAAACAACATTCTTTGTACATATGGTTTTGCAAAAAGCAATTTAGGATCATATACTTAAATAAAGATATCCCCCACTCTGAACTCCAGTTGAACCTTATTATATAAGATATACTTTACCCCAGGTACCAACTTAGTAAATCTCTGAACTGCCTCCAATTCATTTACATTTTGACTAAATAAAGAAACCCATCTGTGCATATATATAAAGCAGAATATTTCTACTTTCATGTTCAATTCCTTTCAAGAAAAGATTGCATTCCATTAACTTTCTTGACTTAACACTTGTTGCATTTTGTTTTGTGATTTATGTATTAAATACCTGGATCCCTGCAAACCTCAAAATTCTGAAGTTATCCTCAGTTTAATACTACCTGAGTAAGTAACCTTTTCTTACATTATTCTATACCAGCCAGATTTTTGATAAATTATACCTATGTCCATCAGGATCCACTCAACATACTTTCCTCCCTATTTTTGCACCATTTGCGTTAATGCACAGTGCCTTTATCAATGACTTGGATGAGGGAAATATAAATTAGAGGTCCACAGTCCCAGGTTTGATTCCAGCCTCGAGCGACTATGTGTGGAGTTTGCACGTTCTCACTGTGTCTGCGTGGGTTTCCTCCCACAGTCCAAAGATGTGCAGGTCAGGTGAATTGGCCATGCTAAATTGCCCATATTGTTAGGTGCATTAGTCAGAGGGAAATGGGTCTGGGTGGGTTTCTCTTCGGAGGGTTGGTGTGGACTGTAGAGAATCTAATATTCATTACGCATTGCCAAACAGAAGACTACCAATTTACATGCACGGTTTTCTGCTAACCAGCCAAATTCTATCCATGTTAAAATGTTAACCCTTTTAATGGGCTCTGGCATTGCACAATAACCCTTTATGTAGGCACTTTATCAAATGCTTTCTAGAAATCCAAACAGTATATCAACAGTTTCACCCTCACACACATCACATTACTCAAACAAACCAAGGGTGGGCTATTTGGTCCCTCAAGTCTGTTCTACTATTAAATGAGCATTGTCATATTCACAGTTCCTCCTCATTCCTTTTGATGCATTTAACATTAAAAAAAATTGATTCTGAATATATTCAGTGATTTTGCCCTGCAGCAAAATGCATAGCTCCTGAAATATGGCATAATGCTACTGCTTCAGTCACTGTTTGTAGCAGCTTTCCAAATGAGCATCTCCGTGTTATTCTCCTGCCTTCTCCTTAAAATCATCCACATTGTTCCTTTTCAAATAAGCTTTCTTTTTTGAATACCCAGATTGAATCTGACACCAAAATCTTAGGCTGTTCATTCCAGACACTCACTTTTCCTTCTGGCGGAAAAAATTCCTTAATGTCTCTTTTGCTTCTTTACCAATAACAAGACCATAAGACATAGGATCAGAAATTAAGTCATCCAGCCTGTTCTGCCATTCAATGATGTCTGATAAGTTTCTTAACCCCATTCTCCCCATAACATTTTACAATCAAGAACCGATCTGCCTTCGTCTTAAATATACTCAATGACCTGGCCTGCACAGCCTTCTGTGGCAATGTCATAGATCCACCACTCTCTGGCTAAATATGTTTCTGTCTATCTCCATCCTAGAAGGTCTCCCCTTTACTCTAAGGCAAACACAGTACAGGAGACAGAATCCCCATTATAACAGAAACAAAGAACTGAGAATGGGGCCGTACAGGAGTGTACTCACGTCGCATTAATTAAAAAAAAGAACTACCCTCAAAAGTATTTAAAACATATGAAATGTCAACATTAAGAAAACATGGGATCCAATATTCGACATTTATTTTTGTTAGAGTAAAAAATGAGGTCTGCAGATGCTGGAGATCACAGCTGCAAATGTGTTGCTGGTCAAAGCACAGCAGGCCAGGCAGCATCTCAGGAATAGAGAATTCGACGTTTCGAGCATAAGCCCTTTATTTTTGTTACCATATATCGGAATTATGCCGTACAAGTATCAGTATTTGTATACATTAGCTGTATTCAGAGATGGGAGGTGCCTTGTACGGAAGTGCCATGGCGTACGGCAACACTCTCATCGGGAGGCGCCATCTTGTACGGCACCGCAAGCGCCGTTGACAACGTTGCGCCCTCACCTGGGAAACGGAGAACTCTTGATCAAATATGGCGAAGCTGAGCGAGCATGGAATTCGCCTCAGTGCGGTAAGCTGACAAATAACGAGGCGGCCGATCGGAATCTGACGGGGGCTGGTTTGCACATCTGCCGAATAACCGCGATGATGTTTTATTTTTGCTCTTCAGATGAGCCCTACCTACTTACACACGAACTCGACCAGTCATACCTGGCCTTTCAGCGCAGTCGCCGAACTGATCGGTAAGGCACCGCGCTGACCTGTCACTCTCAGCTCACAGCTGCACGTCCCTGTCGCGCAGCCTCGCCGCTGGTCGCGACCGGAATTTAACAGCCCTGACATCGTGTATTTGATCGTGTCCCAAGTGCAGGGGCAACCGAACTTGTATGGGGGGGGGGTGGGGGAGAGGGAATGGATAAAGGGGAGGGCTGACTGGCTGATCAGGCCCCTGTGGAGGGCGGGCTCTGCCATCAGGGGCACTTGACTGACGTTTGGATCTGGCCCATCAGAGGGCGCGGGGGGCGGGTCTCAAGGACTCGATTGGCCCATCGCTTTGATTAGCGGCGGTGCGAGCCAATTGACTGTGGGCTATCGGTCCCGCCCGGCGCGGAGCAAACCCTGGGTGTTGTGTGATTTTTTTTTAAACTTTATATACACCCCCAGCCCAACACAGGCGAATCCAAATCTTGCGCTCCCGCCTGGGTGAGAGGGGGCAGGGAGAAGGTGGAAAGGGTAAGCCGCGAGAGTCCGTGAATTCGGCAGTTGGAAGGGGGGGTTCCAAGTCACCTGAGCCTCCTGCCCGGAGATCGGATTGGCTCGCTGCTGCAACCAATCACAGAGCGCAACGGAATCATAACAAACAGCGCGTGATAGCGGGAGCGAAGCTGACACTTCCGGGTTGGGGGACGCGGGTCGTCGCGATTGGCTAGTGGTGGTGGCAGGCTGTCATTGGTCGGTGCAGGGGTGTTTGCTTGCCACAGCCAACATTGAGTAAGTGTAGATAGATAGGGAAGGGTGACCAAACTGTTATGTTAAGTGCTCCAAGCAGAAACGTCCCAAAATGCATGAGTTTGAGTAACCAATTTATGGCTTGGAAGGATGGCGACTGAATTGCTGTTCCAACCTTTTGATGAAGAGTTACCTAGACTCCAAACATTCGCTTGTTGCCTCTCTATGAATGCTCGGGTAAAAAATGAGGTCTGCAGATGCTGGAGATCACAGCTGAAAATGTGTTGCTGGTTAAAGCACAGCAGGTCAGGCACCATCCAAGGAACAGGAAATTCGACGTTTCGGGCATAAGCCCTTCCTGATGAAGGGCTTATGCCCGAAACGTCGAATTTCCTATTCCTTGGATGTTCTCTATGAATGCTGCCTGACGCGCTGTGATCCACAGCATTTTGTTTTCAAACCAACATGCAATTATTGCGGAGTATTTATGACACAGAAATGGATATTTGGGCCCAATGATAGATTGATCAACAACAAAAACAGAAACTGCTGGAAAATCTCAGCAGGTCTGGTAACAGCTGTGGAGAGAAATCTGTCAAGTTCTGAAGAAGGGTCACTGGACCCAAAACGTTAATTCTGATTTTTCTCCACTGATGTGCCAGATCTGCTGAGATTTTCCAGCAATTTCTGTGTTTGTTTCTGATTTCCATCATCTGCAGTTCTTTTGTTTTTTTTTGTTTCGTGCTAGATTGATCAAATGTCCATTGCACAGAAACCAGCCACAGTTCACCTGGTAACAGGTTTACGGTACAGAGTGATGCCAACAACATGGGTTCAATTCATCAATAAGGTCCCACCTTCTCAATGTCTCCTCAGGTTTAATTCACTACCATCTCTCTCTAATGAGAGAGCAGCCCTTTGATTCCCTAGAACTATAGCACCTATCAAATATATATCAGTGAGGTGGGTGCAATGCTTGCACTTGACTATCTTTATTTGGCAGAACACTGTCTTGTAGGTATATGTAGACTCAAATAAGCTTTCACTTTAAAAGCACAAGATGATAGGAGTGGGTAATTTTCATTGTTTACAAATCTTCAAAATTTTGTTATCCCTTGATCTAACTTTCAGCTCAGTATCATTTTGCATTGCAATTATCTTCAATTCAACTTTGCAAATTTGTGGATCAAATGCCTGATGAAATCAACCCAGCAATGTCTACATGAAGGAATGGACTTGAGACAAATGTTGCAATTTGTTCCATCACATCTAGTTTATAAAATCGCCCGTCGAATTCCTCTGCCAACATCCCCAGGTGTACATGGAAGCTTTCTGGGTTGAACCATTTTCCTTTGTCTTTGATTTTGTTTCTAGTATTTTCTCTAGACTGTGGAGGTATTGCAGCATTTCATTATTTAATCGTGAAGATTGTAGACCCCAGTTTCAATTTAAATGCATTCACAGCACTGATCAAATGTGCTAAGTGTGCTATGCTTACCCTGCATTTCTCAGTTTAGCTCTTTCACTTTTGATGTTGATGTTTGTAAGGAACCTTGCAATTTGTCTACCAATGAAACAGCTTCACAGCAGACATCATTTCCCTAGCCCTATGCTCATCCCTGGAATATTTGGATAATAACTATGTGAGGCTCCTAATTATCGACTACAGCTTCACTTTCAAAACTATAATCCCGACCAAGCTAATGTTAAAACTATGAGATGTAGGTCTTGGCTCTGCCCTTTCCAACCCCCAGCTTCCTGACCCACATACCTCAATCAATAAAGATAGATAACAGCACCTCCTCAACGATAATCCTGAACACCAGCACCCTGCAAAGCTGTGTACTCAGACCTCTACTATACTCCTTGTACACTATGTGTCCAAATTTTGTAGAAACGCTATCTACCAGTTTGCTGATGACAAGATTGTTGTAGGCCAGATATGAAACCATGAAGAGACAATACAGAAAGGAGATAGAATGCTTCGTGTCATGGTACAATGATAACAATCTGTCCCTCAATGTCAGCAATACTAAGGAACTGATCATTGACTTCAGGAAGAAAGGAGAAGGATATGCCCCAAATCTACATCAATGGAGCCGACATTGAGAGGATTGTGAGCATCAAATTCCTAGGCATGATGATAACCAATAGTCTGTTCTGGACCTCCCACGTAGATGTGATGGTCAAGAAGGCACAGCAATGCCTCTTCTTCCTCAGGAGGCATAGGCAATTCGGCATATCCATAAGGACCCTCACCAACTTCTACAGATGTATCATAGAAAGCATTCTATCTGGATGCATAACCGTTTAATATGACAACTGCTCTGCCCAGCACTGTAAGAAATACAAAAAGTTATGCACACAGTCTAGACCATCACGAAAGTCAACCTCCCATCCATGTACTCCAATTGCACTTTTCTTGCAGCAGAAAGATTGCCAAAGACCCCTCCCATCGCAGTAATATTCCCTTCGAACCTCTTCCATCAGGCAGATGATATAGAAACTTAAAAACAGGTTCAAGAACTGCTTCTTCTCTGCTGTTAGTAGACTGCTGAATGGACCTTTCTAATTTGAGATCCAATGTTGATCTTGCTTTTGTGCATCTGTAGCCATGTGTGCCTGGCTGTGTCTAAATACCCCATGATCTGTATGTCCTTGTATGCTATGATCTGCCTGTATTGTTCGCAAAACAAAACTTATCACAGTACTTTGACTTGACGTGTTGTCACATGAATCTAAGATTCCAAAATTGTGCAACCATGCAATGTCTGACAGCTTACTGAACAGCAAGTTTCGAGAAGATTTGTAGCTCAGGTTGCGGTTCTGAATGTGGGTTTGCTTGCTGAGCTGGAAGGTTCATTTTCAAATGTTTCATCACCGTATTAGCTAACTTCTTCAGTTACCCTCTGGGCGAAGCACCGCTAGTGTTTCCTGCTTTGTGTTTATTTGTTTGAGTTTCCTTGGGTTGGTGATGTCTTTTCCTGTGGTGATGCCATTTCCTATGGTGATGTAATTTCCTGTTATTTTTCTCAGGGGGTGTAGAATGGGGTCCAAGTCAATGTGTTTGTTGATAGAGTTCTGATTGGAATGCCATGCTTCTAGGAATTCTTGTGCATGTCTCTGTTTGGCTTGTCCTAGGATGAATGTGTTGTCCCAATCAAAGTGGTGTTCTTTCTTATCTGTAGTAAGGATACTAGTGAGAGTAGGTCATGTCATTTTGTGGCTAGTTGATGTTCGTGTATTACTAGAAACATTGCATTCCAACTAGAACTCTATCAACAAACTCATTGACTTGGAACCCATTCAACACACCCTGAAAAAAAAGCAGGAAATTGCATCACAATAGGAAATGACATCACACAGGAAATGGCATCACCAACCCAAGGAAACCCAAACATATAAATAGAAAGCAGGAAACACCAGCAGTGCTTCGTCTGGAGGTTCACTGAAGATGTTATCTAGTATGGTGACGAAACTTCTGAAAATGAACCTTCCAGCGCAGCGAGCAAACTTGCACCCAGAGCTTCTGAGTACCTAAGACCTTGATTTCAGAATATAAACAATTTCAGGTATCAGATTGAAAAATCTTTGCAGGACCTTCAATTGTCTTAATCACTTCATATCAGTTTAGGTGACAACGAGTTTGTCAAGTAAGGATTCAAGTAAGGTCATTGAAAGGTTCTTTCTGGAATTGAGTTTACAATCTTAACAAGTTTCATTTGATGAGAAAAATTGATATCTTTACTTGCTAATACGTTTTGGTGGGTTATGCAGTGGTAATTGCTGAAGGAGAGGAAATCAGAATGATTTCTGCAAAATACAACAATACCTGCGTTTGTGCCAAGCATAGCTGTTGTGTTATCATTGATGATGGAAACCAGTTTCTTGGGTAGAATGCTTTTCTCAAGTATTCAACCTTTGCATTTATTGTAGATTTCCTCACTTCTTGTTCACTATTTTAAAGCAAGAAACGGGTGCCCTTCAGTTATGGTCTTAAAAACTATGAGCACAAATACAATTAGTTTGGCTGTGTCAAATGTTGATAGATTCAATGAACTGCAGTAAGAAGGCCGTTCAGGTCCTGCTTTAGTTTCTGAAAGATTTATTTGGAGGGAGGTTGTACTTATCTTGCTGCTGTGGAAGCACCAAGCAATGTGCTGTGGACTGCAATTGATATTTCTTCTTCATTGTTAAAGTGTTTTGGGTGAAAAGTAAGCAGCTGTAGTTGTTGTTTCTGGAATTGCTTCACCTTTTGTGAATGATTTATGGTGTTTTTCCAGAAGATGGCAAATGTAAAATCATACTTCAGTGTTGCTTGTTTCAAGAAAATGATTCGACTTTTCAAAACTGCCTTCAATATTCCATTCAAAAGTATGCTGCCAAAGGGAAGACTGTCTTGATTTTGCATTGTTGTGCGATTGCATTCCAAATTTCCCTTTTGCTTATCAGTGTACATTGGTGATATAAAAGACTTGTCTTTTGCAAACTTGAATGGAAATTGATGTTAATATTCCACATGGAAGTTGTATATTTTTCATTTCTTTTTAGATGGATCAGATTCCTCACTTATCATTATTGTTTCACCCTGTAGTTTGTGACAATATCCTATTACTGGCTTTGAATCTGCACCTCTGGAAAATTCAGATGTTGCTGGTTGTTTCCAAGTGTGGAGATGTGGGAGCTCACTTCTGTCGTCATGATTTGTTTTCAGGGCTACTGGTTATCCTGCGTTGCTTGGATATTTAATGTTGGGTGGGGCATTGTTCCCCATAATGTTTCTTCATTGCGCGCAGGCATTTTAAATAAACAGCAGAAGAAAAATATCTGCAAATCTACAGAGAATGGACAGGTGTGCGACTATCTGAGCTTTTGAGTACATGTGATGGATTGAACAACCTCCTATGTTTCTAGAACTGTGATATGCTGGTTTCTCACAACAAAATCAAATTTTCACTTGGAACGTGTTTAGAATCCTGAAGCTTTCATGTTAACAACAAATTCAATACATTTACCACTGATTCAAGCCCATCTTTATCTATTATTTTGGAATAAACGAGATGCTGGCATCCAGGTGAACACTATCGGAGCTTTCAATTCCATCTACTCCATTGTTTTTGCCTCTGCAATAGCATACGACTCAGCCACTTCGGCTCATTTACTGAATTCTCGTTCATGTCTTTTGGTCAAGTCAACTTCAAACTTGACTATGCAATTACTTATACTGACTACTTACTTTTGTAATTACTGGTTATTCCAATACTCTTCTGTCCAAATCCCATTTAGTCACTTCTGGTTTACCTTTCAGCTCTGATCTTACTGGCCATATTGGTACTCCACCTATAAATTTAAAATTCTTATCATTGAGTTTAAATGTCTTCATAGCCTTTCCACTCTCTCTGTAATCGCCTACAGAATTAAAATTGCTCAGTCCGAGACTTCTCATTGCGCTGACTTTGGCTTATTATGCATTTCACCCATTAATGTTGACTGCACCATCAATCACTAAGCTGCAGACTCTAGTATTTGCTGCCTAAAATCACTCATCCTCACTGTCACTCTTTTTCTCCTTTTGAGGCACTTCATAAAATCCACCTCTTTGAATTAGCTTATGTCAGCTATTCTTAAATCTCTTTCCTTAGCTAATCATCATTTTTTGTTTCTGGAACATTTTCCTTCATTAAATGTCTTCTTTAAATATAGCTTCCGTTTAATGTCTGTCTCAAAACTTATCTTCTCTACCAAATTTCAAGGCATCCTTTCGATCTTCCTCCACAAATAGCTCTCTGTTTCCATAATTCTTTTCTGTCCACTTTGGGTGTGAAGTCTCTTGCACCCTTCTGAAGGCTGTAAAATAATCCAAGTTGCAATTATTGAGTGCTCCTATCTGGAACAATTCAGTGACTGGGGCTTCTGCCTTAACAAATAAAATGCTTTAAAAATAGTAAAATATCCTGAGATGTTTCAAATTACGTTGTCAAGTGGAACTTGACACAAAGTCTCATAAGGAAATACAGTCATTCTGCCTTATCCACGAAGGTTCTGTGCCTGAGAACTCCTGTGAATGATGAAATTTGCAAGTGTTACTGGCTATGCTGCAGGTTGGTCTTTGAATCTGCACCTCTGGAAAATCCAGATGTTGCTGGCTGCTTCCAAGTGTGGAGATGTGGGAGGTTTAAGATCACGATTAAGTGATTTTTGCACATGGATGTTGACTTTTCTTGTTAGTTATTTTTTGGCATGGATATGTGAAATAGCAAGTTGAATTAGGGTTGTTGAGAAAAAAAAGTAGGTTTTAATAAATGCCTGCAAGAGTCTGGGTAGATTAAGGCATTTACCACGAATAATGTTATAAAGTGAAGGTTAACTCCGCTCTGAGAACTAAAACCAAAACACCCAAAAAGGATCGCCTCACCATATAATCTATAACAAGAGTGTGTAAAGTAGTGTAACCTGCTCATCAGCAACTTCTAATTGTTAAGTAAAAATAAATCCCTGACACTCACTTTAAAATCAGCAAGTAACAATTAATTTATTTAACTTTAACAGTGAACAAATTAACTGAACTATTAATAAACCGAATAAATCCCTTCTAACTGCTAACTATTCCCAAATAAAGCAAGTTTCTAATGGTGTGCCATTCAAATTAATGCAAGTTCCACTCATATACAAAAACACACAATTTAATCTCTCGAAATTGCAGCCAGGTTGTCTTCTAGAAAGTTCTTTGCCTTCTCCTGTTGTTCTTCTGCCAGGAACGCTTCTTCCGATTCTTCTGTCAGAAATGCCCTTTCCTTCAATTCTTTGTCATTGGTACTGTTATTATTTAGGTGGTGCGTTCTTTAATACATAGATGTCTGTGAGAGACCATTTCTGTCTGAGGACTCTTAACTCTGGTGAATGGCAGTTAACTCTAGGGTCTTTGTTCAACTGCCCTCTTCTTTTATACTCTTAGTGACACATTAGTTTCTTACAAAAAGATTGGTTCTATGTTATCAAAACCAATTTAAATGTAATAGGTTTTTGATATCTAGATGCCTAGTTCAAATTGATTGGCTCAATTAAAAATCTGTTGTCTTCATAAAAACTGCTGCTTGGCCTGCTAACTGTACAGCCTTTCAATGCAAATGTTTCAGTTCAGGAGCTCTCTATTCTTGCAAACATTAAAGCTGTTCATAGACATTTATTTTAACTCTGAATACTGAGAAAAACACCACCTTTTACAGGGACCACGCAATGCTTTCCTAGCTTTTACAATTTTACTCACACCAAATTCTAACGTCCTGTCTCCCAATCTATAATTACTCTGCTGAGCTTCAGTAGTGAAACAAAAAAAATGGAATGCCCAAAATGCCAGAGTTGGATAGGTACATAGATTGCTAAGTTTGGGAGAAGTTTTGTAGCTCGGGTGCTCGTTGTTGTGGTTCTGTTTGCCAAGCTGGGAATTTGTGTTGCAGACGTTTTGTCCCCTGTCTAGGTGACATCCTCAGTGCTTGGGAGCCTCCTGTGAAGCGCTTCTGTGATCTTTCCTCCGGCATTTGTAGTGGCTTGAATCTGCCGCTTCTGGTTGTCAGTTCCAGCTGTCCGTTGCAGTGGTCGGTATATTGGGTCCAGGTCGATGTGCTTATTGATTGAATCTGTGGATGAGTGCCATGCCTCTAGGAATTTCCTGGCTGTTCTCTGTTTGGCTTGTCCTATAATATAAAAAGAGGAAGAAGAACACGTATACAATGTATTCGCCAAAAACGGATACCTGCGCAATTTCATCAACAGATGCCTAAGGGAAAGACAACGGAACGAGGACGTGTCACAACCCAAAGGACTGGCCACACTACCATACATCAAGAGCACTTCCGAACTGACAGCCAGACTGCTGCGACCACTAGGTTCACAACAGCACACAAACCCACAGCCACTCTCAGACAACAACTCACCAGAATGAAGGACCCGATACCCAGCATGAGCAAAACCAATGTAGTGTACAAAATCCCATGCAAGGACTGCACAAAACACTGCATAGTACAAACAGGAAGACAGCTAACGATCCACATCCATGAACACCAACTAGCCACGAAACGACACGACCAGCTATCCTTAGTAGCCACACACGCAGATGACAAGCAACATGAATTCGACTGGGACAACTACTATTATAGGACATGCCAAACAGAGAACAGCCAGGGAATTCCTAGAGGCATGGCACTCATCCACAGATTCAATCAATAAGCACATTGACCTGGACCCAATATACTGACCACTGCAACGGACAGCTGGAACTGACAACCTGAAGCGGCAGATTCAAACCACTACAAATGCCGGGGGAAAGATCACAGAAGCGCTTCACAGGAGACTCCCAAGCACTGAAGATGTCAACTGGACAGGGGACGAAACGTCTGCAACACAAATCCCCAGCTCGGCGAACAGAACCACAACAATTGCTAAGTCTTACAGGGCTGAAGGGAGTTTTAGAGACAGGGAGAAGTGAGGCCATGTAGAAATTGAAAACATAAGAACATAACAACCAGGTGTAGGAATAGGCCATCTGGCCCTTTGAGCCTGATCTGCTATTCAGTAAGATCATGGCTGATACTTTCGTGGCCTCAGCCCCACTCACCCACCGTCTCACCATAACCCTTAATTACTTTACTGTTCAAAAAAAATTCTTAGCTTTAAAAATATTTACTGAGGAAGCCTCAACCACTTCACTAGGCATGGAATTCCATACATTCACAATCCTCTGGGTGAAGAAGTTCCTTCTCAATTCAATCCTAAATTTGCTGTCCCTAATTTTGAGGCTATGCCCTCTTGTCCTAGTTTCACCTGTTAGTGGAAACATCCTCTCTACTTCTATCTTATCTATTCCCTTTGTAATTTTATATGTTTCTGTAAGACTCCCCCTCATTCTTCTAAATTCCAATGAATATAATCCAAATCTACTCAGTCTGTCCTCATAAGCCAACCCCCTAAACTCTGGAATCAACCGAGTGAACCTCCTCTGTGACTCTTCTAGTGCCAGTACATCCTTTCTCAAGTAAGGAGACCAAATCTGCACGCAGTATTTCCAGGTGTGGCCTCAGCAGCACCTGAGACAGCTGCAACATAACCTCTCCAATTTTAAACTCAATCCCTTTGGCAATGAAGGACAAAATTCTATTTGCCTTCTTAATTACCTACTGCACCTGCAGAACAATCTTCTATGATTCATGGACAAGGACACCCAACTCCCTCTGCACAGCAGAGTGCTGCAATTTCTTACCATTCTAGTAATAGTCCTTTTTAACTGATATTCCTACCGAAATGGATGATTTCACATTTAGTAACATTGTACTCCATCAGCCAGACCTTTGCCCACTCATTTGAACTATCTATGTCCCTTTGCAAAGTTTCACACTTTACTGTACTACTCATCTTAGTGTCATCCAAAAACTTTGACAGACTACACATGGTCCCCAACTTCAAATCATCTGTGTAAATTTTGAATAATTGTGGTCCCGACACTGATCCCTGAGGCACTATTAGTCACTGATTGCCAACCAGAATAGCACTCATTTATTCTCGCTCTCTGCTTCCTGTTTATTAACTAATCCTCTATCCATGCTAATACATTGCCCGTAATGCTTTGCATCTTTATCTTATGCAGCAGCCTTTTGTGTGGAACCTTGTCGATTGCCTTTTGAAAATTTAGATACACCACATCTGCTGGGTCCCTGTTGTCCACCGTGCTTGTAATATCTTCATAGAATTCCAAAAGATTAGTTAAGTATGACCTGCCCTTCATGCCCATGCTGCATCTGCCCAAAGGGTCAATTTCTATCTAGATGCCATGCTGTTCTTCCATTGGTAATAGATTCAAGCATTTTCCTCACTACAGAAATTAAGCTAACTAGTCCATAATTCCCCATTTTTTGTCTATCTCCCTTTTTGAACAGTGGCACCACACTTGCTGTTTTCCAATCTGCTAGAACTGCTCCAGAGCCCAGTGAATTTTGGAAAATTACCACAAATGCATTTGTTATTTCTCCAGCTAACTCTTTCAGCACCCTGGGGGTTCCATCACGGCCAGGGGGCTTGTCCACCCTTAGCTCCATTAACTTATCCAGCACTACCCCTTTAATGATAATGATTGTTTCCAGGTCCTCACCCACCTTTGTCTCTTTGTCAGTTACTGGCACGTTATTAGTGTCCTCCACTGTGAAGACTAACACAAAATACCTGTTCAATGCCTCAGCCATTTTCTCATATTCCCATGACCGAATCCCCCTTCTCATTCTCTAAAGGACCAATGTTTGCCTTAGCCACTCTTTTTGTTTTATATATTTATAGAAACTTTTGCTATCTGTGTTTATATTCTGAACTAGTTTTCTTTCTCGCAATCTATCCTACTTTTCTTTATAACTTTCTGTTGACCTTGAAAGTTTTCCCAATCTCCTAGTTTCCTGCTGACCTTGGCCACTTTGTATGCTGTCTCCTTTCAAATAGACATATTGGAGGCTGGAAGAACACAGCAAGCTAGACAGCATCAGGAGGTGGAGAAGTCGACGTTTCAGGTTTAACCCTTCTTCAGGACTGGAGGTGGGTGTAAGGGGAGCTGCAGATAAAGGGGGTGGTTGGGGCAAGGTGGTGAGGTGGGGATAGGTGAACACAGGTAGAGGATACAAACTGGTTGGAATGAATCTGGTTGGTAGCTAGAAGGAACGGTCAATGAGAGGAATGGAAGGGAGGGGAAGCAGCTGGAAATGGAGGTTTTTGAAATTGAGTTTTCCAATGTTGAGTCCTCCGGGCTTTAGGCTGCCCAGGCAAAAGGTGAGTTGTTGTTCCTCCAATTTGCGGTCTGATTCACTGTGGCGATGGAGGAGGCCAAGGATGCTCATGTCAGAAAGGAAATTAAAATGGGCAGTGATTGGGAGATCAGGTCAGCCCCTGCAGGCCCGGATGAGATGATCGACAATACGTGCCCTTAGTTTAGTCTCCTTGATGTAGAGAAGACCATATTGGGAACACTAGATGCAGTAAACTAGGTTGGAAGAGAGGCAGGTGAACCTCTGTTTCACCTGGAAGGATTGTTTGAAGCCCTAGATGGAGCTGAAGGGAATGATGTGCTAGCAGGTTTGGCATCCTCTATGGTTGCAGGGGAAGGCACTGGGAGGTCCAGGGTTGTTGCTGGGGGAGGAGTGGTGCGAACCAAAGATTGGCAAAGGGAACAGTCCTTGCAGAAGGTGGAGAGGGGTAGGGAATGTAAGATAGCCTCCCTTATTTCCTTAGACACCCATGACAGATTACCCCCTTTCCTTCAGTCCTTCCTTTTCGCTGGTATATACTTCTGCTGTGCGCTTTGAAATTCCTCCACCAACTGTCCCACCATAAAGTCTTTGCTTCCAGTCTACTTTGGCCAACACTTTCCTCATCCTATTCTAGTCTCCCTTGTTTAAGCACAGGATCCTGGTATTGGATTTTAACTTCTCACTTCCCACCTATATTCAACCACACTGTGATCGCTCCTTCCAAGAGAATCGCTAACTGTGAGATCATTAATTATTCCTACTTCATTACACAGGACTGGATCTAGGATAGCTTGCTCCCTGTTCAGTTCCATTACATACTGTTCTAGAAAACTATCACAGATACATACAATGAACCCCTCCTCAAGGATACCCGGACCGAACTGGTTCGACGAATCGACATATAGATTAACGTTCCCCATGATAACTGCCATACCATTTTTACAGGCATTAGCTCTTTCTTTGTTTATTGCTGACCCCAATGTGTTGTTATTATTTGGTGGCCTATAGACTACACCTATCAATTACTTTTTTCTTCATAGAATTTCTAATTTCCACTCAAATGGATTCAACCATATTCTCCATAGAACCTATATCATTTCTCATCACTGCTTTGATGCCATCCTTAAATATCAGAGTAACACCACCTCCTTTACCTTCCTGTCTGTCCTTCCGAATAGTCTGAAACCCCTGGGTATTTCACTCCCAGTCGTGACCATCTTGCAACCATGTCTCTGCAATGACTACTAAATCATATTCATTCATGATGATTTGTACCCTAAACTGATCTACCTTGTTACTAATGCTACGAGCATTCAGGTAAAATGCCCTTATGCTAATTTTTGTACCTTCATTGTGAATTCCAACTTCTCCAATAATAATATCTCCTGAATTATCCTTCCTTTTTATTTCTTTCATTGTCTTCCATGTAGTTAAACCTTCCAGCACACATGCTAACTTTGCTTTCCTTGTTATTTACCACCATACTTCCTGTTGTTTTCCCCTTTCCTTCCACTCAACTCATTAGTTTAAAGTCCTAGTGACCACCCTATTTATCCTTTTCGCTAGAACATTCTTTCCAGTCTCCACTTGAACCATCGGTACAGATCCCTCCTGTTCTCGAACTGATGCTAGTGCCCCATGAAATGGAATCCTCTTTGACACAACACTCCCTTAGCCTGTGTTTACTTCACTAATTTTTTTTTATCCCCAAACCAATTTACATGTGAGTCGGGTAGTAATCTGGAGATTAGCCTTGTTCCAACGTGGACCACAGCAACTGGATCCTCACTCTTGCACTCCAATATCCATTCAAGCTGGTCAGAGCTGTCCTGAACCCTGGCAACGGGCAGGCAAAACACCATGCAGGACTCATAATCCTGCTTACAAAGGATACTATCTATTCCCCTAATTATAGAGTCCACTACAACTACCACTTATGTTTGCTTCCCCCTCTTGAATGGCCTCCTGCACCATGGTGCCATGGTCAGCTGGCTCATCCTTCCCGCAACCCTTTTCCTCATCCAAACGGGAGCAAGTGCTTCATACCTGTTGGACAAGGTCAAGAGCTAAACTCTTCCGTTCCTGAGCTCAGGATCTCACTTGCAGTCACACTCTGCTGTCCATAAACAAGAATGAGAATTCTAAATGTGGGTTATTGAAAATAATTCTTCAAGTACAGGGCAAATCGGCTCTGAACTTGGTGTGAGTTAGAGCGCTGGCAACACGTGTTGTGAATATGCTGAAGTTTACACTGGATTTAAAGTGGGAGGCAAGTCAGAGGAAATTTGAATAATTGCTCGAGAAATTGGAGAGCATTGGAATATTTATTCATTTGAGAGATGCTGCAAAGCTGCTGGCCCACAAGTAGCCATGATGTAAGGTTGGAAATTCTCTTCCACCATTTTGTCTTGATACCAAAGATAATTTGACTGTAAAATGTATCACAGTGCAGCCCTTTTGGAATTACTCAAACCCTTTGTGGTTTGTGATTGAGCCATTTTGGGATCAACCTCTTAGTTAATATTAACGGAGTGCCGTCACAGAGGAAGATGACTCTTGTAATAAAGTTAACAACTTTTTTAAAATAAGTTTTAAACAAAATATGGATTTGCTGCAGAAAACAAATGTAACAACATAATGGCTGTGGCTCGCTCCAAGTGCAAAACTTGCAGGTTGCAAATTTAAAAGCACAATGTACAACCAACTTTAAAAGGAAATTTGCCATCTATTTGCAGACAGTTTGTAATATTAGAAGCTAATGTGCGATGAACTCTGGCATCAGGCTGATCTTAGCCCACTGTAAATGTTGTAACTGCACTGCACAACATTTTACAATTCTATCAGAATTTCACAGCTGGTAGTTCATGAATAGAGACCAGTAGATGCATAAAGTAATAAAAGGTCACAGGGAATAAGAATAGAGTAGACTCTCAACTTTAACCCAAATATTGATGCTCTTGGAGCTAAGTTTTGTTGTCTATGAATTCTCCAGTTTTTCATAAGGACTATTATCCAGTTGATGAAAGCAATTATAAGAAAATAATGTGAAGAGGTTGGGTTAGGATGGAGTCTAATCAGCCCCAGTCTTCAATCAAAAATGCTCCAAGTAACAAACATTTAAATTGGCTCTGTTGTGTACTGTATTTTTCCCTAGCTCTGAATATCAATTGATCTGCATTGATGTTATCACTACAGCATTATTATAATAAAGCACTGAATAGAAAATGGTATTTCTTTGCATAGCAATGAGTGCACTGCATCCTTACACAACTTCATACAAATGAATTTACATAGTGTTTTTTTAGAAAGATCAGTTTAAAAAGAGACAAAAAACATTTTCCATGTTATGGCTTAGGAGATGATGAAGTAGCCTGTTAAAAGTAGCAAACAACAAGGGCTGCAATAAAAGACTTTCCCCAACTGAAGTGGACATCTTCACTCTGATCTGTGTTATGTTGCATCTGCCAGGCATTTGCCGACTCATTCAAATTATCTAAATTATGTTGAAAGCTTTTTTGCATCTTCTTCAGCACTTTCACTCCTACCCAGTTTATGTTGTTGGCTGATATATGTTGTGAATGGCTAGAACCAAGCACTGCTCCCTGTGAATGCAAACTTGTCACAGCCTTGCTCATTTATATTCCCCCTTTCGGTTTCTTGTATTCTCATCAGTTCACAGGCCATGCTGGTATATTACCACTAATCCCATGTTATTAGACTTTACACAATAATCTTTGAAGTGGCACTTAATAAGAATTCAACTATACCACTTCCATTAGTTCTTCCTCATCTGTTTTGCTAGTTACACTCTTTTCAAAAACTCCCAACAGGTTTAGCAAACAGTTTCTTGTTTATAAATTTGTGTTGATTTTGTATAATTCCGTTGGCATTCTTTAGTTTAAAAGGCATCTGGATGGGTATATGAATAGGAAGGATTTAGAGGGATATGGGCCAAGTGCTGGAAAATGGAACTAGATTATCTGGTCAGCATGGATGAGTTGGATCGAAGGGCCTGTTTCCATGCTGTACATGTCTATGACTTTAAGTGTCCTGTTGTCACATTTTCCGCCCTTGCTCCACCGCATCTCCTCCACTTCCCGCTCCTCCGCCCTTGAGCCCCGCCCCTCCAACCGCCACCAAGATAGAACCCCACTGGTTCTCACCTACCACCCCACCAACCTCCGTATACAGCGTATCATCCGCCGTCATTTCCGCCACCTCCAAACGGACCCCACCACCAGGGATATATTTCCCTCCCCTCCCCTATCAGCGTTCCGCAAAGACCACTCCCTTCGTGACTCCCTCGTCAGGTCCACACCCCCCACCAACCCAACCTCCACTCCCGGCACCTTCCCCTGCAACTGCAGGAAATGTAAAACTTGCGCCCACACCTCCTCCCTCACATCCCTCCAAGGCCCCAAGGGATCCTTCCATATCCACCACAAGTTCACCTGTACCTCCACACACATTATCTATTGCATCCGCTGCACCCGATGTGGCCTCCTCTACATTGGGGAGACGGGCCGCTTACTTGCGGAACGCTTCAGAGAACACCTCAGGGACGCCCGGACCAACCAACCCAACCACCCCGTGGCTCAACACTTTAAGTCTCCCTCCCACTCCACTGAGGACATGCAGGTCCTTGGACTCCTCCACCGGCAAAACATAACAACACGACAGTTGGAGGAAGAACGCCTCATCTTCCGCCTGGGAACCCTCCAACCACAAGGGATGAACTCGGATTTCTCCAGTTTCCTCATTTACCCCCCCCCCCCACCTTGTCTCAGTCGGTTCCCTCAACTCAGCACTGCCCTCCTAACCTGCAATCTTCTTCCTAACCTCTCCGCCCCCACCCCACTCCGGCCTATCACCCTCACCTTGACCTCCTTCCACCTATCACATCTCCATCGCCCCTCCCCCAAGTCCCTCCTCCCTACCTTTTATCTTAACCTTCCTGCCACCCTCTCCTCATTCCTGATGAAGGGCTTATGCCCGAAACGTCGACTTTCCTATTCCTTGGATGCTGCCTGACCTGCTGTGCTTTAACCAGCAACACATTTTCAACATTTTCTGGTGAATCTACTAAGAACGAACCTAATAAATGTCACCACCAGCTTCTCAGGAGGAATTGGGGTAGGCCTGTGCTGCAAGAATAAAAAACAAAACTGGATACTTGGATATTTAGACAATTTTGAAATGTGCTACCCTATAGGTTATTCTGCAAAATAGAATCCCATTAAAAGTGAGATCAAAGTTTTAGATTGGTATAAGAAGCAGCTACATTCCTATCAATAGGAAAGAGATAATGAATGATTGTTGATCTACTTGAAGATCACAGATGTTCCATAATGTTCATTATTAGGATTGTTAAAACAAACAGTTTTCATCAATCACCTGAATGTAGACATTAGAGGGAAAAACTGGACAGTTTGTGAATGATACAAAGATCTGTGCAAGCATTAGTATGGGGAAATAAGCTCACATTCGATGAATGATAGTTAATGAACATTGATGTAACATGGGGCAGAGCCAATGGATAATATTGCTACTAATGAGAAGGGAGTGTTGGCAGTCACAATGTGAAAGGCACTATGGGGCCTGTTCAATTGTTGATTTGGAATTCGAAGCACTTTGGACTGGACCTTTGTTCCTGGCACACAGGATCAAAGACAGGACATTTGTCAATCTTGCAAATCTGACCTGGGAAAAAGTGCCCCGGATTTTCATTCTGTGTTGAGATCAGAGGCTGCTGGCTGTGGTGTAGTTTGGACACAAGGCCTGCCTCAATGCATTAGCATTGTACTGCATTTTAATTTTAAAAATCCAGAAATGTTCCTCATGCCCTCAAATCCCTTTCCTTCTGCACATATTGCATGGCTGATCCGTGCCACTCTTCATAGCACCCTTCACTCTTCTATCAATCTCCATGACTCTCATATTCCCATGTCTGCCTATGATCTTTCACTCACACTGTGGCCCATTATAGCTCCTATGCCACCCTATGTTCCAGTTCCCAGCAACAAGACCTTGTAGTCCTATGTTAACTTAGTGACAACCAATGTCATGCCCCCTCCATCAAACACTGTCCATCTTCTCCATGCCAATATAGCCAGTATTTATCAGGACCAAATTTCCCTGTCCATGCTGACATAAAACAATCTCATATCTGTTCAATAATGTCATAACTAATGGATTTTTTTCAGAATTAACAAAAATCAACAAATTAAATTTATGTGACTAATCTATTCTTAAAACAAACATTTTTATTCGGATGCAAATATAGGTAGAAAAGTGAGTTGTGAAGTAGATATAAAAATCTACAAAGGGATATAGATAATTGAATGGTTTAATGTCTACAAATAGAGTACAATATGGGAAAGTGTGAAATTGTCTATTTTGACAAAAAGAAGCATATTATCTAAATGGTAAGAGGTTGCAGAGCTCTTAGATAGAGAGACATTGATGTCCTAGTGCATGAATCAGAGTTAGAACGCAAGTACAGCAAGTAACCAGGGAAACTAAAAGAATGTTATGGTTTATTGTGAGGGGAATTGAATGCAACAGTAGGGATATTATCTTCAGTTATACAAGGCATTGGTGAAACCACATCTGAAGAATTGGTCACCATATTAGAAGAATGTCATGTATTGGAAGTAGTTCAGAAAAGATTTACTTGACTAATACATGGAATAAGTGGATTGCCTTGTGAGGAAATCCTCATTCCTGATGGAGGACATATGCCCGAAACGTTGATTCTCCTACTGCTTGGATTCTGCCAGACCTGCTGTGATTTTCCAGCGCCACACTTTTCGACTCTGATCTCCAGTATCTGCAGTCCTTACTTTCTCCTTGTGAGGAAACGCTTGATAGGCTCAGCCTATATCCACTGGAGTTTAGAAGATTCAGAGGTGACTTAATTCAAACATGTAAGATCCTGAGGGGACGTGACCGTGTCGATGTTGAAAGAATGTTTTCTCTTATGGAAGAATCTAGAATTAAGGGTCATGGTTTAAAAAATAATGGGGCACCTTACAAAACAGAGATGAGGAAACACTTTTCTCTCAGTAGGTTGTGAATCTTTGGAATTCATTTGCTCAAAAAGCAGTGAATGATGAATCTTTAAATTGCTTTGAGGTAGAGATAGACATATTTTTGATTACCAAAGGGATGAAAGATAATCGGGGATATGTAGGAATGTAGAGTTAATGTTAACATCAGATCAGCCATGAACTTATTGAATGGCAGAGCAGCATCACAAGAGGAAATTGTTTCTCTTTCTTTGCTCCGTTGAATCCTATTAATACCTTAAATGGTGCTATTGCTCCCTGAAATCTAAAATAATCACATTTTTATACACAAATAATAAAATGTACTCTAGGATTCATTGTTTTTGTACACTGCCTTTATGGCCATGATGAGTGAAATGGAATTCGGCATACAGTATACATGTATACAAGTGCATGACTATATAGTTGTTTTGGAATAATATAAAGGATACAATTATGTCACACTTCAATATTTAATAGTTAAAAGTGGGGGGGGGGTTGAGGTGGCAGTCCTGTAGTTGGCTAGCTTGCTAATAGATACTGGCATGTACATGATAAGTATGCATCTAGATGAAGTAACTATTGTATATTCTTGGTTTCTCAGGCTGAGACCTGTTAAAATAACACATGCCAGTGACCAAACTCAAATTTTCCACAGTATTGCTCAGTAGTACATTGTGTTGTTCTTTTATCCATCAAGGCATTTGGGAAACTCCAAATGAGAGTTATAACTTTTGAAATCTTGTCATTTGCTCATTGGATGACACTGCTGCTTGATAATCATTAATTAATGCCTATTTACATTGTGTTACAGTTCTATTTTTGATTCAGTTTTGATTTTGCAGCAACACCACCTGCTTCTATGATTAATCAGTTCTGCAATCTGAATGAATGTTGACACACACCAATTAGGAGTCATAATTACAAAAAATGTATTGATTTACTTGATTGTTGGAAAGCAATACGTTGGGAAGATCCTCTGAACAATTTTAGTAATAGCTTTAATCAGATAATCTATTTTTGATACAATTTGAATGTCAGATGACAAATATGTATAAGGAAACATTGAAACATAGCGATTAGGGACAAGATTAGGCCATTTAGCCCAATCCTGCTTTCCCATTTCACGATGCTTATGACTGATCGTCTATCTCAATGGCATACTTCTGCACTCTCCCCGTATCTTCTCATTCGTATCCAGATGGTCACCTCTCTTTTTTTTTAAGTACTGTATATTCAGTGACTTTGCCTCCACAGCTTTCTTTGGTGGAGAATTCCATATGTTCAGCACCCTCTCAGTCGTAAATCACCAACCTATATACTGAGATATTGACACCTTGTTCTAGATGCAAGTAAGGTTGGGCAATAAATTCTGGCACAGTCAATGGTGCCCACATTCCATGAATGAATAAAACAAAAATCATATCTGCATTATTGACAGGTTTTGTGACTATATTCTTCACTGCAAAGATTTCCACCTGCATATAACGTATCTTCTTCCCCTCCCTCTGCCCAGTTTTAACATCCATACTTGATCACCTCAGTGTTTCCTGTCTTGCCTGCCATCCTTACAAGGATATTGCCAGGATTGGAGGGTTTGAATTATAGGAAGAGGCTGAGTAGGCTGTGGCTATTTTCTCTGGAGCCTCTGAGGTTGAGGGTGACCTTGTAGAGGTTTATAAAATCACGAGGGACATTGGTAGGGTGAATAATCAAGCTATTTTCCTTGGGGTAGGGGAGTCCAAAACTAGAGGGCATAGGTTTAAGGTGAGAGGGGAAAGATTTAAAAAGGGCCTAAGGGGCAACTTTTTCATGCAGAGGGTGGTGCGTGTATGGAATGAGCTATCAGAAGAAGTGATGGAGGCCGGTACACATAGCATTTAAACGGTATCTGAATGGGTATATGACGAGGATGGGTTTGAGGGATATGGGCCAAATGCGAGCAAATGGGACTAAATTAATCTAGGATATCTGGTCGGCATGGATGAGTTGGACAAAGGGTCTGCTGCCATGCTGTATATCTCTATGACTGTACTATAAACTGAAGCTCATTGAACCTACCGTCTGGAGTCTGTACCATTGCAGACACAATTCATTAATGTGAAATTCTCAGTCCCGTTATATTTTAACCTTCCCTGTTAAAAATCTCCTCCAGCATTATTCCCCCACTTGAAAAAACTTATTATGACATTGGCCTTTCAGGAGTGAACCTTTGTTCATTGCTGTGGAATTCTCTGCCTAAATCTCCTTTGCCTGTTTATCTTTCCTATTTTTAAGATTCTCCCTAAACGCATTTTTTTGATCCAGCCTTTGTCCTTAAAATCCCAAGCAGATCTATGCAGAGAGAAATTATAGCAGAGGATGAGTTTCACTGAGACAATTTCACAAGTTTTTGAATCAGACATGTTTGCTGGTTCTGTTTGTTGAGCACAAGATGTTATTTCAATTAGCAAGAATTTGCTCAATACCAAAATCACCTCTGCTTAGAAACGCTTGATGTTTACAGTTTACTGAAACGTTTTGGCTGTATATTTCCCCTTCTGTAAATACCAGCAGACTACCCATTCCATCTGTCTGTAAACTTGACCCCAGTTTGCTTTCTGAGATCAGGTTATTTTCTATGCTTTCATTCAGCTCACCTGAGAGTAGACAGGAAATTGTTGCAGTTGCCTATAGAACAGTCTTCTATCTAGCAGGGTTGGTTGAAAATATATATAACCTTACATTATCATCATCAGATTTTTAATAAGCACAGTTGTGATGTGTATAAAATATCCTTGCAAATGCATTGCAGGTCAAATGGTTTTTCTCAAATCTTTAAAATTATGGGAATATCTAAAATGTCATTGGTATCAAATGGTAAATAAACCCCATCACAACATTTCTGTTTTGAGCATTAGAATTTGTTTAATATTTTATTTACATTAAAGATGTCTTTTATATTGGTTTAAGATTAACAGATTTGGTCAGTTGCAGCAGCAGCAAGTCAGGGAAATTGACCTTGGCCTTAATAAAAGGGAGCATTTTTATATTGGATACAGTTACAGAACTGTGCCATAGTTAAACTGCTAAGTTCAGCAATATCGCAATTTTCCTACTGGTTTGTGATATTGACTCACTGTGTTGTTTCAACATTCATCTTGCATAACTTGTATTCTTTTCCTGTTACTCATATGTTTTGACCATCCCATGAAAGGATCAAAACCACAATAGTAAAAGTAGTATTAGTTTAAAAACATTCTTCTGACAATAAGAACTTGTTGAACTGTTGAGCTAAATACATGAAATCCCAATGCAATGTGTGGAAAACATTCCTATGGAATATGCAATACTAAATCTTGAAAACCGACATTTCATTTAAAAGTTGAGTTTTTTTTAAAAGACGTTCGTAAAACATTTAGATCTTTAAAAATTGCCTACTGGATTTTAGTTTTAATTGGGATTATATAAAATTTTGGGATCTGCAATAGTTATTAGCTAGGCCTTTAGTGCAGGGCTGAATGTTTATTTTTGGCTAAATGTGAGTTGTGCCAACTTTTTTAGAGGGATTCTTGCTACAAGGCCCAGTGAGAATTTTTGCCATATCTTACCAAATGTTCTTCACTAATTATTCACCCTGCCTGAGTGTTCCTTAGTTTAATTCTGTTCCCCATCTTTTCACAATGTTCCCAGAACAATTCACCATTCAATAGATCTTTGTGAAAACCCGGCATCCCTGTGTTTTACTACCTTTGAAAGGCTACTGTGCTCGAAGGTGAGTGTTGATAAAGTGGTGTTGCCTTTCACAGGCAGTGTACAGGCAATCTCTGCGTTCCATTCTTGAGTCCATTTGCAAGTTGATTGTGTTGCGACTTGCATACAAATGTAGGACAATGTCAAAGCAGTCATTCGTATGTACGGTAAATGTTCACCTGTTGGGTCTTTAAAATTTCACCCCTTTATGGAATCGCTTTCAAAAAATTCAAGTATACCTAAGTCAGATGTTCATAATTGAACCTCCTCCCCCACCCTACCACAATGGCATTGTAGCCACAAAGTCATGCTGCTCACTAATTGGCATGGCTGACAGTCCCTTGCACATAGACCTGCATGTTATCACCCTACTTACTTTGTAATTACAATGCCATACAGTATATCGTTCTGTGTAACATCTCATCTAAACATCATTTCTTAGTAAGAGCTGCTAAGTCCCAGTGGCTATTGGACACCCAGAGCTTCTCATTGTTCAGTAGGTGACTATCACAAACTGGCAAGGAATCAGACAATTCCAAACATCTTTTATTTATAACCATCAAAAGGGAACACAAAAACAAATCAAACACAAGGCAAACCAAATGCTTTATGACAATTGTGACCGACAAGTATTTACAATTCCATGTCTGTCTTGATAGGAAATCAAAAGCTTCTTATGTTGCTTCTCTTGTTTCTGAGCCCCTTATCTCCCTACACCCTTAACCCTTCACAGCTTCTGTCAATCAGCTATGCTTTAAGTTTTGGGTTCTGTAGATTAGAATAGTGCACATAGAAGGTGGTACAGCACATCAAGTCTGCACTATTTTTATTCATGAGAAATCCAGCCAGCCCTTTGATCTACCTCCTCCACTCACCCTGCCATTCTTACACTTCCAAATTTTATCCAGTTACTTTTGGAACACTATTTGAGCCTGTATTCATCACAATATCTGAGAAGATGTAACCTGTGGTCCTTTTGTCAACTGATTTGTGCAATTCAGTCTAGGCCAGTTATTTATCAATCCTTCAACCAGTCAGAGTGGGCTTGAGCTGCTTTTTATAGATTCAGGGAAACATTTGCCGTTACACTCTCTGCAATGATCAACCTGGCACTGTGGAGTAAACCCCCGATAATCAAGATCCATGCAGAGGCCTTAGAGAACATTAACCACTTCCAATACCTCGGAAGTGCCCTGTAGGCCAAAGCAGCTATTGATGAAGAGATTCGGCATAGCTTCCAGTGTACTAACGCAGCCTTCGGCCATCTGAGAAAAAGACTGTTCCAGAACAATAACTTCAGATCCAATAAGAAGATCATGGTATACAGAACTGTGGTAGTTCCAGCCCTCCTATATGGCTGTGAGATGTGGACTGTCTACGGCTGGAGCACTACCACTAATGCTGCCTGCACAAGATCATGTGAATTCACTGGGAAGAAAGACACACTAACGCCAGAGTCTTTGACCAAGCAGTTACTACACTTTTAACAGTATCTAAGATCTCAATCTCAAACTTAAATTTAGCAATTGACACATTGTTTATTATAATAACATTCACTTCACTTTTCTCATATACAGAGGAACCTCGATTATCTGGCATTCAATTATCTGAATATCAGATTATCCGGCAAGATTGCAGTGTCCTGATGCTTGACTAAACTATGTTATCTGGCGTTCGATTATCTGGAGTTTGATTTAACTGAACGAAATACTCCCCGCCTGTGTCCTTTGGATAATCAAGGTTCCTCTGTAGTTGCTATTACATGTAGAAGGCTTAAACTGGAGATTCCTTATTCATTTGTAAGGAATTTCTTACCTCATTAATTTCAAGTTTTCCTGCCTCCCAGTTATTGGAGTTTTTGTCTTAGCTGGCCATTTTGATTTCTCTGCCTGATGAACCTGATAGCGTCTTCCCTTGTAGGCTCTTTCTTCCTACTTCATGCCCAAACTTGCAGCCTCCTTCCTCCTGCTGTTCAAAATGCATTTCCATGCCCTTACTGGTCTCTTTCCTCCTCCCATTGCAATTCCACTTGCCCCTTGCAGCCTTCTGTCTTTCCTCATAGCCCCTTAACCACTTCCTTTTCCACTTCACTTGCAGCCTCTTCCTTTCTGGATCTCCAAGTTTGAGCCTTCTCTCTCCCGTCTCCCTTACATCCATTTTCAACTTGCTTCTTCATTTGCCCTCATCCCAACCGAAGACGCTTTCCCCAAGACCCACTGACAGTAAATCTGGATCCAGCTCCCAGGAACTTAGGTCTAGGTGCAGAAATTGCTCTTAGGTTGTGTACTGGTGGCAATCCCCAGAGCTGAGGCCTGATCAACAGTAACCTCAACAACTGCTGCCTTCCCCTCCCAAAGCCCAGCTCCCAACAGCAATCCCTGAAACCTGGGCTGGGCACTTGGGGCAACTCCTCTCAGGAATTCTGGCACCTGTTCCTGAGACCTGGTCAAAACACCTGGTGGCAATCCTGACTGCCTGGGCCTGACCAGCAGTAACACTGCAGTGATTTCCCCAAGGCTCACTTCCCGGCTGCAATCCCTGAAGCCTGGGGCCAGCACTCGGTGACTATTCCCCTAAGTACTGGCTCCAATTGCCAAAGCTTGGGCCTAGCCAACAGTAACTCCAGTGAGTGCTACACCACAGAAAATTACCTTCCTAGCTGCTTCTTCAGTCACAAGTTGCTTTGCTGCTATGCTTGATCCTCACAGAGTCACTATATGCTTGTGATGACGCCTTGTTATACAAGGAGCAGCTGCAATTCTGTCTGTTTGAGGTTTGTGGATGACTTTGCTCTGCTGCTCAAACCTAGAGTCTCCAGAAAGCTTGACCCAATAATACAGCATGCATCCTCTCCTGGGCCCTGGCCAAAACTGTGCAGTGCAAATTGGAGGAAGTCATTGCTTTCTGGTTATCTTGCATCTCGATCAGTGTGTCCAGTTTGGTTTCTGAGATAAAAGGGGCATTCAAATGATGAAAGTAATACAAAGGGCTATAATGTTGATCATCAATTTTAGAGGTTTAAAGTATGAGGAAAGAATGGAGAATATTCATCTTTTTATCTTTGAAAATGTATTTCCAAGAGAGATGTTGCTTAGAGATAGTAATGTTTGTAAATGCCAGCTGAATTTGGCTAGGAGACCCGAGCAACAGAGTAAGAAGTTTGAATTGCTTTCAAAGTTAATTAGGTAAATGACATCAGGAAATATTTCATTATTCAGAGATTCTTCACACAAAAAAGAATGTAGCTGAGATGAGAACCCAGGAATCATTTTTAAAAATGCATTGGATATGTAGTATTAGGATAACCTTCAGTGATATTCTGATGGATACGCTAAGGTTGGCCAAGTTGTCATTCTACCTGTAGTTACTTCCGAATCATGATTTTCTTTTAAAATAAAGAATATATTACAGAAATCGAAGTTCTTTCATGGGATAAAATAAGCTCCCATAATACTTCACCTTCACCAGGGTTACAGGATAAGAATATTCTCTGTGGGATAATGGAATAATGAAAGACAGAAATATATTTTTAGTAAAAGGTTGAAGAACATTTAGGACAGTTTTTTGGAACGAGTGGATAAGACCAGGATATGGAACTCCTCTAAGAGACAGCTAGCCCCTGCATTAGTTTAATATGGTAGAAGTGTATTCTGGAGGAAAGAGAAATGGGCAAATAACTTACTTGCTATAAAGTGTGCTTTGTGAGGTGTCCTGACTCTTGTCATTGAGTTAGAATTAGTGGCTTTTTGGAAAATTGCAAAGAGGTGATAAACTGGTGAACAGCATTCTAAGATTGCCTCAGTAAGGCGATGAAAATACTTTAAAGAACAAAGTAGTATGAAAAAATTCTAATGAAAAATCAAAGGATTAAAAAAAAATACATTTAGTAGAAGACAAAGGGAAGAAAGTGCAGGATATGGCTAAGGCACTGAATTGTTGCAGTCAGTGTTCAGACCAGGGAGCTGTGAAACACTAACATTGTGTTCCTGAAGTTTGTATTGAACTTTATTGGAATAATATAGAAGGTTAATATCAAAATGCCCAAAATAATAATGGAGATGAAATTGAATTGACCAGGCTAATAGTCAGTTTAGTTTAGTGGTTATAGTTGGACAGATGTTTTGTCTGCCATTGTATCCACAATGTAGATGCAATCACTCAGTGAGCAGCAAATACCTTTCTGTATTGGAGGAAGTACATGTAAATTGATGCTTCGCATGGATTGTTTTAAACCTTGGCAATGGCATGGGGAAAAAAATAAATGAGATATGCAACAGAATTGGCCCAGCCCTGAACACTATATAATTGAGTCAGTTGGGACAATAGGAAGAAATTAGTAGAAATTAAATTCTTGACATCAAGACAAAGAAGTCCAATTCTGCAATCAGTTTCGAATATTAAGATGGGAATATCACTAGTGTGTGGAAAAAGGCCTATTGTCTTGCATAAACATGCCATTAGTACCTTATCTCACCTCATTGATATGCAGCTCCCCATTCTCCCATCTGTTGTCTTATATACATCAATTACATCTCCTCTCATTCTTCTATACTCTAGAGAGTATAGGCCTAAATTACTCAATCTCTCTTCATTAACCATCGACCACTTCATTAAATAACCAAGCAACTTGACTTGATCAAAAACACGTTGCTGGAAAAGCTCAGGAGGTCTGGCTGCATCTGTGAGGAGAAATCAAAGTTAACTTTGCAGGACCGGTGATCCTTCCTCAGAATTGATAGTAGCGAGGAAAATGTCAGTTTATATGCAGAAGATAGGATGGGGAGAGTGGGTAAGGAGTAAAAGATAGGTAGGGATGGAGCCCAAAGAGAGTGAAGTACAGTTGGACAGAGGAAGGAGTTGATAGTGATCTGGCTGGGAGGGTGAACAGCTTTTAATGGAGACTGTTAGTGACTAACAATTGGTAGTGTTCTATGTAATAACAAGGCCTGGGGGGGGTGTAGTAGGGTGCTAGGACATGCGGGAATTGAGGCACTACAGCAAGCCTGAGACAGAGATGTTTGCCAGGGAATAGACTGGTGTGTTAAAGTGACAGGCAACTGGAAGCTCAGGATCTTTTTTGCGGACAAAACATAGATGTTCTGCAAAGCAGTCACCCAGTCTACACTTTGTTTCCTTTACTTAACATCTCTGTTTCCATTTCAGGCAATAGGCTGGCCACTAATAACTACTATAAATCCACCGACTCCCACAACTACCTGGACTATACATTCTTGCACCCTGTTTCCTGTAAAGACTCCATTCCATTCTCCCAGTTTCCTCTTCTCCATCGCAGATGTTCTGCTGAGGCTAACTTTGACAAGGGAGCCTCTAAAATGTCCACCTTCTTCCTCAATTGAGGATTTCCCCAGCACTGATGTCGACAGGGCTCTCAACCGAGTCTGATCCATCTCCTGCATTTCTGCTCTCACCTCCTGTCTTTCCTCCCGCAACAGTGATAGGGTTGCCCTTGTCCTTACTGAGCGTACTACCAGCATCCACATCCAGAAGATCATCAGCGCCATTTCCGTCACCTCCAGCAAGAAGCCACCACCAGGCACGTACTTCTCTCCCATCTCTTGTCAGCCTTCCACAGGCACTGTTCCCTCCAGGACACCCTGATCCACTCTTCCTTCACTCCCATCACCCCGCTAAACCTCCACGGCACCTTCCCCTGCAACTGCTGTGGGTGTAGAACCTACCCATGTACCTCCTCTGTCCTCAGTATCCAAGGGCCCAAACATACCTTCCAGGTGAAGCGGCACTTTACTTGCACTTCTCACAAGTTAGTCTATTGCACTTTCTGCTCACAATGTGGCCTCCTCTATATTGGGGAAAAGAAGCACAGGTCAAGCATAGATCCAAACACTCCACGCAATCATCACAAGAATTCCTGGACAACATCAAGAACATAAATTTAGACAAGGACGAAGCAATGGTCTCAATCATTGTAACGGCACTGTTCACTTCAATTAACAAAATGCCAACCTCCTGGACAAGCAGAACAGACAACACAGTGGGGAACCTGTCAACAAGCACTGCATGTTCAAACTACGAGACTTGTGCTTGATGACACACTTCTGGTTCAACAACCAAATATATGAAGAGATCAATGGAACACCCATCTCTGGGCTTATAGCAGAAGCAGTGATGCAAAGACTGGAACAAACAGCCCTCCCACAAATCCAACCCAAACTCTGGATCAGGTACATAGATGACACTTTTGTTATCATTAAGAGAATAGAAATTGAGAACACACACCGGATTATCAACACCATACTCGCTGTGGTCAGATTTACAGAAGAGGAGGAAACCAGCAATCAACTCCCATTCCTGGATGTAATGATACAAAGAACACGGAGTGGTGAATGCACCACAAAAGTGTCCTGGAATGCTGCGCATACCAACCAGGTCCTGAATCATAACAGTAACCACCCAAACACACACAAGAGAAGCTGCATTTGTCCAAAAGAGCAACAACACACTGCAGCACTCCCAATCTATGAAGGGAAGAAGACTCTGCAGAGTCTTCGCCAAGAACAGATACATCCACAACTTCATCCTCAGATGCCTAACAGAAAAGACAATGCAACGAGGACATGCCATGACTTAATTCACTAGGCACGCTACCTTGCATAAAGAAAGTCTTAGAACTGACAGCCAGACTTCTCCGACCACTCTGGTTTATGACAGCCAGAAACTGACAGCTACATTCTGACGACAACTCACCTGGACAAAAGGCCCTGTACCCATCATATGCAAGAGTAAGGTAATTTACAGGATTCCATGCAAAGACTTCATAAAACATTATAAAGGGCAAACAGGCAGACTACTAGCAATCCACATCCATGAACACCAACCAGCCACTAAATGCCACGACCATCTGTCCCTTGTACGCACAGATGGCAAGGACCACAAATTCGACTGGGACAGCACAACAATGATAGGATAAACTAAACAGAGGACAGACAGAGAATTTCTAGAAGCATGGCACTCAGCTACGGACTCCATCAACAAGCACATTGACCTGGACCCAATATACCGGCCACTACACTGAACAACCAGAACGAGCAACCAGAAGCAGCAGAAACGGAACGAAATAAATTCCAGAAGACACAGTACAGCAGTGCTTCACAGGAGGCTCGATGCACTGAAGATGTCACCTAGACAGGGGACAAAACATCTGCAAATCAACTTCCCAGCTCGGTGAACATACCCACAACCACAACTGGCACCCAAGCTACAAATCTTGACACAAACCCTCTTCAGTGATGTCCAGTTTGGGCTCCACCAGGACCACTCAATTCCTGACCTCATTACAAGTCTGTTCCAAACATGGTCAAACAAGTTGAATTCCAGAGGTGAGGCAAGAGTGACTGCCCTTAGCCTCAACTCTACATTTGACTGAATGTGGCACCAAAAAGCTCAAACAAAACCAGGGTCAGTGTTCATCGCTGGTCAGCGTCATACCTGGAACATTGGAGAGCGGTTGTGGTTGTTGAAGGTCAATCATCTCAGCTTCAGGACATCTCTGCAGTGGTTCCTCATGGTGGTGTCCTCGGCTCAACCATCTTCAGCTGCTTCATCCATCATAAGGTCAGAAAGTGGGGGTGTTCAGTGTGGGAATTGCACAATGTTCAGTATCATTTGCAACTCTGCAGACACTGAAGCAGTCCTTATCTAAATGCAGCTAGATCCGGAGAATATTCTGCTGCTTTAGTCAGTAACGTTACAGCTGTATAACTTGGAGTCAAGTAACTCCAGTTCTGCAAGATGACTTGAAAAACATGTAGCAAAAAGCAAGAGTGGGTTAAACAATATTTTTTTTGTGCCATCTACCATAGAACTACCAAGCTCTTGCTGTAGTACACAAACATATCTAAAGACATTAGTATCAACAGGTGCCTACTCAAACTATTGCCAAGTTTCCCTATATCATCAAGGCCACCAAATTTGAACTTAACTTTGGGTCTTGAGATGTCTGTGTTGGGCAGATAGAAAAATACACCTGCAGGAAAATGTCTTTGTTCTTTCAGTGACAGAGTTTTGCTGTGAAATCCTCTTGGGATTGAATTATCTGTTCATACTTGCTGTCTCAGAAAAGGCTACTTGTTTGACATCTCTGTGAAGCTCAGGTCTCTGTAGAATTGCATCCAGCAAAATCCAGAGCCTTTGAGAATTTGAGCAAAATTTATAGGACACAGAACGGAAGAACTGTTCATATAAGATGTAAGGCAATTTTGGTTTCTGTTAAGTTATAAGGAAGATCCTTTAAATTTGAATCATAAACATTTGTATAAACAAACTCCCTCAAATATCTGAAAGATATTAATTTAATATGAAGTTATGAAGTTTCTTGTTTTCCATTTCATAATGAATTATGAGAAGTTGACAATGGGTTACAAATGTGAATGAGATGTTGGGTATTGTTTCAGTTTACTGCTGAATAACATTTTGTTTTTAGAAGCCAGTAACTGCTTTATTGATAAGTCCATTTCTGTTCCAGATAATGCCTGTGATCCAGGAGTCTGTGCCAAACAAATGTGGATTGACGTGACTAAGATTAAAAATGAGCTGTGTCTGACCTTCACTGATAATGGGAATGGAATGACTCCAATTAAACTACACAAAATGCTAAGGTAGTGTGCTCAATGATGAATAAAATGAATTGCATTTTTAAAAAAATGATGTCAAAGGAAAAAAAGAGAAAGTAGACAAAATACACTTCAGAATTTATTCAGTAGGGTAAATACTGCTTAGAACAGTATATACAACAGGTAAATTATAATTTTGAGCAGAACCACAATGTAACAAAATGGTTTATGAACTTCTGTGCTGATTTAATCATTCAAATATCATCTGAAAACTATCATGCAGTATGAATAGGATAAATAAGGTAAGAGGATAGGCAAGGGTAGAATCGGGCGGAGTCAGCATGGATTTACGAAAGGGAAATCATGCTTGACAATCCAATTGTTTTGAGGATATAATGTAGTCGAGTTGATAAAGAAAGCCAATGGATATGGTTTACTTAGTCCATTTTAGAAGGCTTTCAGAAAGGTCCTATGTGAGAGATTAATAAGTAAAGTTTAATAGATAAAGATCTGTATGACCAACAGAAACAGTTGGAATAAACCAGTCTTTTTCTAAGTGACAGTGGTGACTAATGGGGTACTGTAGAGAGCAGTGTTCGGACCCCACCTATTCACGATATATATCAATGATTTAGATGAAGGAGCTAAATATAATTTTTCCAAGTCTGCAGGTGACACAAATCTGAGTGGAGGATGAGTTATGCGGAGTATGCAGAGATGTTTCACTGTGATTTGGACAAGTTATGTGAGAGGACAAATGTATGACAGATGAAGTATAATGTGGACAAATTTGGGTTGTCCTCTTTGGTAGCAAAAACAGCAAGGCAGATTATTATATGAAAGACGGTACTCTGGGAAATGGGGAGTTGTAACCTGAGTGTTCACTAAAGGTAAGCATGCAGCTGCTGTAGGTGGTGAAGAAGGCAGACGGTATGTCAGCTATCATAGCAAAAGAATTTGAGTACGGAGGCAGGGATGTTTTCCTATAATTGTTCAGGGCCTTGGTGTGACCACACCTGGAGAATTGTATGCAGTTTTGGTCTCCTTTATCCATCTAAGGAAGGAAAAGGTTTACCAGACTGTTTCCTGCAATGGCATAACATGTATGAAGAGAGACTGGATTAGTTACGACTATGTTTGGTGGAGTTACAAGGGGTTGTAGTCTAAGGATACAGGGTAGGCCCTTTAGAATGAGATGAGGGGAAATATTTCACCCAGAGAGTAGTGAGCTTGCCACAAAGTAGTTAGGGCCAAAATATTGAATGTTTTCAAAAGGAGTTAGATGTGGTTCTTAGAATTAAAGGGTTCAAAAGTCATGGGGACAAAGCAGAAACAAGGAATTGTCTTGGATGATCAGTCATGGTCATACTGAATGGTGGTGCAGACTTGAAGAGCCAAATGGCCTATCACTTCTCCTGTTCTATGTGTTTCTAATAACCAGAAACATACAAAAAAAGGTTGTGAAAATACCAGTAGGCCGATACAGCCCAATGCATCTGCATGACATTCTGACATACACTTTCTGACTCCTGAAGCTTCACCATCACCATTAAGATGTAAGCGGTGTGTGATCAGACGTGTGTATTCTCATTATTATAGTGTAGGCACAAGCTGTCGTCTTCATCTCACCATATCTGAACCAAGAAAACATTAATAGCTTTTGCATTTTAAAAATATTGTAAAACATTTGTAAGTCCCATGAAACTGTTATACTCAGTGTTTCAGTGAAATAAGTTCAACATCATTTAATTAACCTAGTTGTTATCATCTGTATGTAGTATGCCTATTGGAAAGATTGTATGTTTCTGTGGTCTTTGATTGTGTTCGTTTATTTTGTGTTATTCTTGAGTCTGTTTGTAAGTCAATTTGCACACAAGCCAGAACACGATGTAGAACAATATAAAATAGCTTCTCATAAGTACAGGAAATGTTTATATGTTGGATCTTTAAAATGGTACATCTGGTTTGGATCACGGTCATACGTACGAGCATCTGTAAATCTCATATTCGTAAATTGGGGATGCCCTGGATTGTCTTACATAACATCAAGTTTAGTCTGTTAATCATAATACAGTATATATTAGCATGGTGCTGGAAAAGCACAGCAGGTTAGGCAGCATCCGAGGAGCAGGAAAATTGACGTTTCCGGCAAAAGCCCTTCATCCGAAATGTCGATTTTCCTGCTGCTCGGATGCTGCCTGACCTGCTGTGCTTTTCCAGCGCCACTCTAATCTAGACTTTGGTTTCCAGCATCTGCAGTTCTTGTTTTTACCTAATACAGTATACATGTTGTGTTGTGAACCACATTGTTTGACTGTGCATTTTATTGTTCATACTTTCTGACAATTTATTTGTCCATGTCAAGCAGTGATTCAGATTCTTCATATCAAAATCTATTTACTAGTATTATTAGATTCTAGTTCACTACAAATATATCTAAAAATGTTACTATGAAATAATACAAATATATTACCAGATTGGGGCAGATCGCTAGATCTAAAATTATGTTGGCATTGCTTTGAAATATTTATTTGATTTGTAGGATATTTATAATTAATTTGAATGTGTAGATTATATCCAGAAATTATGCCTGATAGATTTTGTAAAGAGTGAAGAATGTTTTCTTTTGTAATCAGAAAAGTTTAATAAATAAATGTCTTTCCTTCTCATGTACTTCCATCAATAAAGTATTGCACCCATTTCAAGGTGACAGCATGAAGCAGCTTCACTCTGTTCCCAGCATCCTTCTCTGTTGTTTAAATATTTTGGATATATTTGCAGGTGTGTTGCATTTTGGGGCATGCAGTTTTCAGTTGGAGCATTAAACTGACATCCTGTATAGAAGTGAGACCCAAAGAAGGACCAGCAGCATTCCCTAGTAATCTAAACTGGACAGATATTTCATGTGTATATTTCTTCAATCTCTCCAAGACAACCAAGTTAATAGTAAAACAAAGAAAGTTTGGTTCAAATCGTATGCA
The DNA here is from genome assembly GCF_020745735.1 of Hemiscyllium ocellatum. NCBI lineage: Eukaryota > Metazoa > Chordata > Chondrichthyes > Orectolobiformes > Hemiscylliidae > Hemiscyllium > Hemiscyllium ocellatum. The sequence continues at coordinate 96,398,165 of NC_083411.1, read as the reverse complement.
CCTTTATTCCATGTTAGCATAAAAATTATGGGTCAATAGTTATAATATGAATCATTTAGTTCAGTTAGTACTGCGTTTGTGTAATGATATACAAGGTGCACCCAAATCCATGGGCTATACTAACTTACATTTAGATAGCACATTTGACATAAGTAAAGAAGCTTTATATAAAACACAATCTGATATAAACTGTTGCTTGAGTGACAAATGGTCCAGTAGCTAGGCAAAGGAGTTTGGAGTGGAGACCAAATGTTTTCAGTTTAATATTTAATTGCTGGAAATTTCTACTGAGCCAGTACTGGATTTTGAATAAGTAACATGGTAATTTAGTAACAATGAAGGAGTCAAGAGAAATATTGGTGAGTTAGAACTGGGTCATAAGTGTGAAAACTATAGCTGATGATTTCACCAAGGCACAGTATGTAGATGAGAAATAAGAGGGCCAGTGATAGCAGTGAGGGAGCATCAAAAGAACCATTATCAGTGATTCTCTTCCTATGATTAGACAATGAGGAATGGAACTGGATGAGAGAAGTCCCACCATGCTGATAACAAGAGTGAGGGATTAGAGGAAAAAGGTGTGGTCGGCTATGTCACAAGCTGTAGAAAAATAGGGAAGAAGAAGGAGGAATTGTTTGTCTTAGTTATAATTGTTTAGGATATCTTTTGTGATTTTGAGATTGTTTCATTAATTTGGTAGGGTGAAAACTGTAGGAAGCATTAAAATATGGAGTTTCAGGAAAGAAGGTAATGGATTTGGGAGAGGACAAAGTATTCATGGACTTTGGCGAATAGGAACGTTGAAGATGGCACCATTAATTTGCAAGGATGTTGGGATCAGGATTCAGTGTTTGAGGAAAAGGTGATGATGGCTTTTAAAGGCAAGGAACAGAGAACCATTTCCATATCCGCTAATATGGGAGCCAAGAGGAGAAATTTGATCATCAGTTTTGTGAGAATTAGGTCACGGGAAAAGGAGGGTTTTTTTTTGTCTGAATCATTCTGTTTCTGCACCCGCCCCACTGCCTTTCCCAAGAGTTCTGAATTCCATGTTAGATCTGTTTTGTTGTATCTAGGATGCTCTTTGATATGCTCTGAGTGAAACTCTGTGCATACGAGGAAGCCCCCCATGAAAACTCAAGCTGATAAACCAGACCTTTTTTGTATGACTTGCATCTCTACAATGTGATGTGTGGGATGTGTGTAGTAAATGTCAGAAGCAAGGAGTGCCACTCTCCAAGACATGCTAAACAATCTTGAATAAAAGCCATTCCTTGATTTATTGTACAGGCAATCTCTTTGTAGCTGTCATTTATTTAATTTGCCTTTTGGACCAGTGGCCTAAAAGGTACAGGTCAGGTTGCTAACGTCATAACTGTTGCCAGCCTGTGACTGCCCATAATGGAGGCAGACATCCTCTAGGATCTTAATGTGCAAAATGTTCATTTACACAATATCTGTACAAAGGAAGTTAAAAATCATACAGTAGCTTTCGGAGCGCCGCTCCTTCATCAGGTAGTTGAGACAACCAGCTGATGAAGGAGTGGCACTCCAAAAGCTAGTGTGCTTCCAATTAAACCTGTTGGACTATAACCTGGTGTTGTGTGATTTTTAACTTTGTACACCCCAGTCCAACACCAGCATCTCCAAATCATGACTACTATCGTACAAAGGAAGGTTGTGACTGACAATCATCTCTGGCAGTTACATAACAAGAAAAAGAATGGCAAGACTTGCTATTCAATGCCAATTTGCCAGTGTAGATGCTTTTTTAAAGGCGTGTGGACAATTTAAAACAAAATTGCTTAAATTAAATCTATTGTGAGTGCATTCAGATTTTGTAAGAAATTTCACTTTTATGATGAAGAGTTTAATTTAGAGATCAAAAGAACTTCTGAGATTCCATGTTTGGTGGCATGATGTTTGTTGATTTCAGTCAGGATAGAGTGTTTGTGCTACATATGAACTGATTAGTTACGTTTTCTGTTTCTTACCATATGGACAGTTTCCAATCATGATTCTTTGATCTTGCTGAAAAAGCCTTGTTACAAAGCAGGTGTGAATAGATTAGGTCATTGACTTGCAATCAGCTACACTGTTCATACAGAGAGAATGGTCATTGAGCAAGGATGGCCCACGTTTATGACATTTGGAAGTTAATGCATTCAAGAAGTGGAGAGGGGAGCAAAATTGACAAGAGCACATACTTGAATTTGATTAGCTGCATTTCACATAGGTGAATTAACTTTTTGCTAAATGAAGATATCAATATATAATGTTTCTTTAAGACTACCTATTTATTTCCTTCATTCCTTATTTTTCCATTTTGTATATGGAGGTAAGAGGACAATTTGACCATCCAAATGCAGGGCTGTGAATGTTTTCACTGATAATGAAAGAGGTGGCATGGTAGCTCAATGGTTAGCACTGCTGCCTCATAGCGCCAGGGACCCGGATTCGATTCCACCCTCTTTGTCTGTGTGGAGTTTGCGCATTCTCCCTATGTCTGTCCTGGTTTCCTCTGGGTGCTCTGGTTTCCTCCCACAATCCAAAAGTGTGTAGGTCAGGTGAATTGGCTGTGCTAAATTGCCCATAGTGTTAGGTGCATTAGTCAAGGGTAAATATAGGGTCGGGGAATGGGTCTGAGTGGGTTACTCTTCGGAGGGTTGGTGTGGACTTGTTAGGCTAAATGGCCTGTTTCCACACCGTAGGGAATCTAATCTATCTAAAAAATGCAAATTGAGGAGATGAATTGCATTTTGCCTTTATAATGATAAATGAGCCCAAAGTCTTTAGGAATTTCTGTTCCCTGTAATAGGGAACAAAAACAATACCTGATCAGGTCACTTGCAGCTTACCCACTCTATCCTGACTATATCAGTTGTTGTGTGTCACCCTTTCTCTTCCAAAAGTTGTTTGATGCTGCATTGCTAGAATTGGAAGAAACTTATGTTAATTTTGCAGCAATGGTCATTGATGTAAAGTGAACTTTATGTTTGCATGTCTTGTTTTGTAATTTTATCACTAAAAATTTAATTTTATTTCGCAGCTTTGGGTTCACGAATAAAACAGGGAATAAAAGCCACTTGCCAATTGGAGTGTATGGAAATGGATTTAAATCCGGCTCTATGAGGTTGGGAAAAGATGCTCTTGTCTTCACCAAGAATGGCGGAGCTTTAAGCGTGGGCTTCCTATCGCAAACCTACCTGGAACAAATTAATGCCCAAGCGGTCATTATCCCTATTGTGCCTTTCAACCAGCAGAATAATATCCTTTAATACTATAGACTTTTCATATTTAATTACATTTTATCTCAATTTATTAGGCTTATATCTGTACTGGACTGTCTTTTCCACATGGTTTCCACTGTCTCCCCTTTGTTATGTGTTAAATTGCTTGTGCATGGTGCAATGTTACATAACTTCTGTGTAATGGGCGACTCATTCTAAATTTTTTAGCGCCTCTGTATCTTCTGTGTGATACAGGCTTCAATTTTTAGTGATTCTTGAGGTAATCTGAACAAACAGGTTAATTTAGATGAATGAGCCACAATTTTAAAGTAATTGAAAAATCTTGCAAATTGAGTTATATAGTTAGTGACTTCATTATTGTATAACTGTATCTGTTTGCTCCTGAATAGTTTTTTTTCAGCCACCGATTTGCATATGTGAGGCATCAGGGAGATGAATTCAATATGTATGGTGAGCCTTCATTTATATGACAGGAATTGTCATGGCTCACAGTTTAATTTTTTCTTATTGATCATATGCTGCATCTGCAGAATTGTTTGATTTCCAAACCAGTACTAAGGACAACCTGAAAACTCTTAATGACCTAAGAAGTAAATGAACGTTGTGGGAAGTAAGGGAAGAAATTTGAGATCTCTTGCAGAAATATTTGCATCATCTATAACTATGGGTGAGGTGCATTATGCCTGGAGGGTGGCTAATGTTGTACCTTTGTTCAAGAAATCTGGGAATTGAAGACCTTGAGTCTGGCTTCGATTCCTGGTAAATTGTTGGAGATTATTATAAAAGATAGGATTTATGGACATTTGGAGAGAGAAAAATTGATTAGCGATAGTCAGCATGGTTTTGTGTGAGGAAAATCATGTCCCATAAACTTGATTTAGATTTTTGAGGAAGTTAGCAAAAAGGCAGAGCAGTAGATGTTGTTTTCTTGTACTTTAGAAAAGACTTTGACAATGTTCTGCAAGGTAGATGAATTAGTCAAGTTAGACCATGTGGAATTCAGGGAGAGCTTGCCAGTTGGATACTTGATTGACCAAATAGCAGGAGACAGAGAGTGATAGAGGAGGGTTGATAGTGTGGTGCTGGAAAAGCACAGCAGGTCAGGCGGCATTCGAGGAGCAGGAGAATCGACGTTTCAGGCATAAGCCCTTCATCAGGAATGAGGCCAATCAGGAAGTAGTGATAGAGGAGGGTTGTTTTTTGGACTGGAGGCCTGTCACCACAGGGATTGGTTCTGGGTCCTCTTTTGTTTGTCTTTCATATACATGATTTGGATGAGATTATAAAAGACTTGGTTAGTAATTTTGCAGATGACACCAACATTGGTTTTCTAAGAAGATTTTCTAAGATTACAAAGGAATCTTGATCCAGTGGGTCAATGGGCTGAAAAATGGCAGATGGAGTACATTCAGGATAAATGCAAAATATTGCATTTTGGTACAACAAACAAGGGTAGAGCTCATACCATTAACAGTAGGTCCTTGGGTAGTATTGTAGAACAGAGGGACCTAGGGGTGCAGGTACATATGTCTTTGAAGTTTGCATCACATATCAACTGGACGGTTAAAAAGGCATATGGCACACTTCTCCTCATTGCTCAGTCCTTTGAGTGTAAGAGTTGGCAAGACATGTTGAGGTTGTACAGGACATTGTTGAGGGCACTTCTAGAATACTGTATCCAGTATTGGTTGCCCAGTTATAGGAAGAATATTATCAAGCTAGAGAGATTTACCAGGATGTTGCCAGATATGGAAGGTTTGAGTTATAAGGTTGGGGATAGGCTGGGATTTTTTTTCACTGGAGCGTAGGAGGTTGAGAGGCAACCTTATAGAAGTTTTCTAAAATAATGAGGGGTATACATAGAGTTAATGGTAGTTGTCTTTTTCCTAATATGGGGGATTTCAAGACAAGGGGGCACACTTGAGAGGAGAAAAAATTTAAAAAGACAACAGGGTCAAATGTTTTACACAGAGGGTGGTTCACATGTGGAATGAACTTCCTGAGGAAGTGGTGGATGTGGACACAATTACAACATTTTGAGGACATTTGATAAGTAGATGAATAGGAAAGGTTTGGAGTGATATGGGCCAGGAGCAGGCAGGTGGGACTAATTTAGTTTGGGATTATGTTCGGCATGGACTGTTCGATCTGTTTCCATGCTATATGACTATGACTCTATGAATGTGACAGAGAAAAAGAAAAAAGAATTAACAAGTTGTACATAAACTTCCACTGCTCTGTCTTTGGCCTTGTGCACTGTTCCAATACAGATGAATAGAACCTTCAGGAACAGTATGATATTGTTCTCTCGGACACCATGCATCCCATTAGTCTAAACATTGACTCAATTAACTTTAGCTTACTCCACATGTTACTGATTAAACTAGATAGACTCTTAGACTGCTGGAGCTTGGCTCCTTTTAAAATGACACCAGATGTACTGCTGGTGTTAACAAAGCTATTAGCTACACAGCCCTGTTATGAGACTGTTGCTGCCTCAGTTATTCCAAGGTGTAAATATTTAAAATTTACTTTAGGGAAGTAAGTTGCACTTATAGTTGTTTAGGCTAAGTAGGTTAGAGTTTAAAGTAAGGCAGGTGTTCAGTGACGTGAGAGAAGTTGTTTACCAAAGTAGGACAGAATGGAGGAGAGCGAGCAATGGGAACAATGAGGTTTCACTCAATGATGGAGTTTCCTGTTAAAAATGACGTCCAGTAAACAACTCTTCACTTTTAGATGACCATTTTTGTTTATTTGTTCATGGGATTTGAGGTTTGCTGACAAGGCCAGCAGTTAATGCCCAAGTTGAATTGCCTTTGAGAAGTGGAGGAATGAAGCTAGGCCAGAGTAGGTAAGTGCGTGACACAGGCAGAAAAAAGAAAAAGGACAGAAGGACGATACATGGGTTGTATCAGGACATAATAGTTTCTTTAAGGAAATCTCATGGATAGGCACTACAAAGAGCTGGGGTTTATGATCTTATCTGAGTTATTACTGAAGGTATCGGAGACCATTTAGTAATTATCTAGCACTTGAGAGTACGAATCAGTCATGATTTTTATGCAAAGAAAACTTTGGCACCTATGTTTGCCATGTGCATCAGTTCTGATTTCCCAAGCGTTTTTCACTTTGATGAAGTCATAGCACGGTGGTTAGCACTGTTGCCTCACAGCACCAGAGACCCGGGTTCAATTCCCGACTCAGGCGACTGACTGTGCGGAGTTTGCACGTTCTCCCCGTGTCTGCGTGGGTTTCCTCCGGGTGCTCCGGTTTCCTCCCACAGACCAAAGATGTGCAGGTCAGGTAAATTGGCCATGCTAAATTGCCCGTAATGTTAGGTAAGGGGTAAATGTAGGGGTATGGGTGGGTTGTGCTTCGGCGGGTCGGTGTGGACTTGTTGGGCCGAAGGGCCTGTTTCCACACTGTAAGTAATCTAATCTAATCTAAAAAGGAAGTATTCTGTTATATATTTTTTTAAAATGCAAAGAAATTTGTCAGAATAATTCATTCTACAGTTGGGTTAACAATCTTTTTTCAGATACTACAGTCTCACATGTATGATCTAACACATATTCAGCTGTCATGAATAGTTAATTTGAAGTATAAGAAAGTAAATTGTAAATTCTAGCTTTGTTGCATCAACTTCCACTTGATCTCTATAGTTCCTTTGCTCTGTTATTGAACTATGTCGAGTATCATAATTCACATATTATATTCTGCTTAGTCTATGGAACTCTTTAATGACTTATTTACCATTGTTTGGCCTTCAGAGTTTCCATGTCTTGAATGACATGTTAACTTGATACATTCTTGAATATGAGAGTTCATTTAAGGCATCACTGATGTGATAATTAGGCATTAAAATTACTTGGTGAAAACAATGACTGCAGATGCTGGAAACCAGAAAAGCACTGCAGTTCAGGCAGCATCCGAGGAGCAGTAAAATTGACGTTTCAGGCAAAAGTCCTTCATCAGGAATACAGCTGTATTCCTGATGAAGGGCTTTTGCCCGAAATGTTGATTTTACTGCTCCATTAAAATTATTTGGACTTTTCCATATTTAATATTTAAGTATCAAATTGCCAATAGCCCTTGTTGCGTAAGATAGTGATTTTAAAAGTCCAATATTTATGTTACAGTGTCTTGATCCATTTTACTCAAGTTATACACAGCCTGGGGATGGAAGTGAGGGCTTCTGCTTCAACTTTTGCAGGGAGTTGATGTATCTGTACCAGTTTTGTAAGGTCCTAATAATAATGACTGACCAAATGTAGTTGTACTTAGTGCTGACATATAATTAATCCTATGTTATCTAGGAACAGTTTCTCTCTGTACATACCATTCAGTATTTCCCTGAAAAATGGGAAGTGAATCTCATAGGTAGCGTTTCTTGATCAATCCTAATTGCCATTGAATGGCCTACCAGTCCATTTCAGAGGGCAGTTAAGATTCAGACATATCACTTAGGATCTGAGTGACATAAAAGTATTAATTGTATTAATTGAATTTAAATTCCATGTTCTAGCATGAAGAGATTCGAACCCATATGCTCAGAGCATTGCTAATCCACTGACATTTCACTGTGATACCTTCTCTCATCATTCCTTTTCCATAGTGAGATGGTGAATCTTGAGGTTCAGATAATTATTCTGCCATTTTCTTTAAAAGAGAGCATTTAATCCAAGGCTGTACTTTGCCATTCTCTTATTTACATTAAGAAATATTAAGTTTGCAAAGAATTGAAAATGTTCATTTCAGACAAATTGATCACTATATAGTAAAAGGTTCAAATACCAAGGAAACCTTATTTTGGAAGGTAGGTCGATAGTTTTACAGAGGGGGTTATTAAATTATGAAATAACTTTCCATGGAACGTAAATCAAGTGGACAATATGAATAAGACCTTATACATACTACTTAACTGATTGAAGTACAGAACCTCATAGTTACTGAAGACTCAGTGCCAAGTCTGGAGGCCATCTTGAAATATTCCATCTTCAATACAGAGAAGGAACTGCTGGCAGAATTTGATACTATCATCAGCAAAAAAGGAACCCGGATTATTATTTGGAATATCAGAAGGTATTGTAAGCAGTAATCATTTAGTAAATTATTTAAAGAACTGACTATTTTGCTACTTAACCAATTCTCTGCTCATTTGCTGTTCTGCTCATTCATTCTTCTTGCTCCTGCTTCCTATTACAGCCTTTCCAACCTGAACATCGTACCAATTCTAAATGTTTGTGACTCTACACCTCCTGTGATGCAAAGTCTACTTTGTAGAACAGCTCCCTGAAATATTGTATGCATTATATAAAATAAAGGACTAACTCCTGTGACCAAATGCCACACTTTGAAAAAAGTGTCTTGATTGGCTGTTGCAAACTGGTTTGCTTAATCATTGATTTTATCACTATGTAACTCAGCTTAGTTGCTCTCAAAAAGATATTTTTCCAGCCACCTGTTTTCAAGTCAATGCGTCAAAGAGATGATGAACCTTCAGTAAAGTAACAGGAATGTATTCTACTTCTCAAGGACATCTTCTTCCATAAGAGTCTCTCTCTCTCTTCTTTCACATTCTCTATCTTTCTTCACCCCACACCTAAGTTTGCCAACCAGCTGCCAGACCCTTAGTAGACTCTGTGAATACCACGAAATGCATACCAACCTTGTAATGTAGAGTATTTGGCAGTATCAGGGGTAGTAATTTAGAGGGCCAAGTTCCCCAAGCTGTGTTCTGTAGTGCTTTGGAAGTTCCTGCTCCATTCTTGGAGAATCATAGACATTTGAAAGTGTTAGCACCCAAGCAATGATACTTCTATGATAAAGCAGACTGCCATTCTACAGTTTTCAGAATCAGATGAAAATATCAACAACATTGTGTGAGATATTGAAAGGTGTTCTGTACCCATGAAACTACATTTGTGTAAAGGAGCCACCATTTTGGGGGTGCAGTGATAGCTGCTCACAGGAAACAAATTGGCAGAGTTTCTAAGTTTCATAAACATCTAAGAGAAAAGGATTCTCCTCAACTCTGTCCTAAAAAGGCCATCCCTAATTTTAACGTTTACCTTAGTTCTGACTGACAGAAGCAGAAAACTGGGACAGGTTTGATGAAATGTTCCTTTTTGTGTCTATTTTATATGTGCAAGGCAGAGACCATGAAACAGAAGTTCTAAGGGGTGGCTACATTTGACTGTTCTAAAATATTAGTTATGTTTAATGTTGCTGAGGAACAAAGGTGGTTTTCTTGTGAGATTTTCAAAAGATCGCTCAGAACAGCTCAATGCTTATTGGACAGTCAGTTTTAGAGTTGTACAGAAACAGTCAGAGAAGAAGGTTTCCAGCTTCAGATTGTTGGTCAGTCAGGCACTTAAGGGCAAGGAGAGGAGACTTAATCACAAAAATGTGCTGTTACAGCAACTCCATGGAGGTCCAAAAGACTTGGAACTTAGGAGGTTCGGCTAAGTGTTGGGATTATCCCACATGATAATTCCTGGGATCTGTGAGAGTTTGGAAGCTGCTGGTTGCCATTAAGGAAACCAAAACCTTTGTGCAACTGAGAAACACTGGACTGAATCCTGACCCTCATTAACTATGTACTCCATCCTGTGGAATCCCTCATGTTCAATTCTAGCCGCACTCCCATTGCCAGAACAACTTGCCACTGTTGGGATATCCCAGAATGGACCAAACTCCCTGGTACCAAGGCCATTATGCACCTACAGAAGCATTGTTAGTGTAGGGTTGCGTTACACAATTCCTGACATTTGCTCTCAAAAGTAGTGTAGAAGGAAAATTGGTGCCTGTTTTTCAGACAGATGCCTAGAGGTCCTGGTGGATAAGGTGGCACAGAGGTGCCATGTCCTTGTTCCTCAGGACCAACTGAGGAGGCCACGACACAAGATCATGCAAGCCTAGTCCAAGATTGCCACCTGGGTAAGTGTAGTTTCAACCATCTGAAGGAATGCATAGCAATGTAGGAAATGCACCAAAGATCAAAACATGAAGTGTCACCCACTTTTGTCTTCCTGAATACCTGCCTCTCTTTCATTCCAGAAAGAAACCAGCCCACAATAAGGCAGAAGGAGTCCAGATGGGTGGTGAGCTGCCTGAAATCCGGCTCTTCACCCTCTAATGTGGAGACACTCCTGACTCTGAATGCCTTAAGTGGCTGACTGACCGTGTCCAATGCTGTGGACTGGTCTCTAAGGCTGCCATTGGGTTACTTTGGCAGGACCCCTGAGTGAAGGTTATCTCCCTTGACTTGCCCGAAGACTGCTGACAACTATGACAAACTTGCTGGCTTTGTGACTACATTTAACGGCAAGGCAATGCAACAGTAATGTGGGCCTGATACCTTGGGCTGAGAGGCAATGTGCAAAATAGCAAGGCAGCTATGTTGTGAGCATCCACCCAGGCTCAATGTAAGTGAGTGCTAAGACAGCAAGTGAGAAACCAGGAAATGCAGCCTGGTCCAGTCCATGAGCTGGGTAAATGTCGCTGAATGAAAATTGACCTTGCTGCCTTTTTACAATAATAGGTGTTGTTGCATCCCAAATTGAAACATGAGATGCAGACAAATACTGAAAATGGAGCAGAAATGTGCCATAAAGGCTTTTAAAGGCTGGCACATTCAGATAGCACTGTTTGTGTGTGTGTGAAGTGGATGTAGCCGGTGCTTATGGAGTGTCCGCTGAGATGTTGGTGCCTGGTGTCCCACACAGAGGTCCTTTGGAACAAGTGGCAAACTGAAGATGCCTGGTACCTAATCCGACTTCCATGTTGAAATTCTAAGCATTCAGTTTGCTCGCAGCGCGTGGTATGATTGAAGACTTTTAATTTATTAATGGATAGGATGTGCAATTAATAAGATCATTGACCAGCAAAAATTCCTCTTAACAGACAGTTTACATCTGTCCTGTGAGAATCTTACCTTGATGCTGGGATGTTAGTTGGAAGAAGCAGCAAGAGATAGGCTTAGAGTCATGTCATTGTAGGATCCATGCAGTGCAGGAGGTGGCCATTCGGTCCATCAAGTCTGCATCAATCTCTGAAGAGAATTCAACCCAGACCCACCACCCCGATTGGATGTTTATCATAGCTAACCCACGATATGAGACAATTTTTTTCTTATACATGGCAAATCCATCGAATCTGTACATATTTGGACTGTGGGCGGAAACCCACACAGACGCGGGGAGAATGTTAAACTCCACAAAGACAGTCGCCCAAGGCTGGAATCAAACCCAGATCCCTGGCACTTTGAGGCAGCCGTGCTAACCACTGAGCCACCATGCCGGCTTCGCTGGACTTCTTGTGTGATTCTGTCACACTTTTTAACCATAGCCCATGTCATTCAGGCCCCGTTAGATTTAAACATTGGAGAAGTGGAATGTCGGTAGCAGCTCGAAGCTAGCTTTCTGAAAAGTAGCTGGAATTTTGCTTGTGTGATGATGCAGGAATGTGTTTAAAGAATCCAGGAGAATGTAGTCCTAGGAAAGGAATGTGAAGTACCAGAATATGGGCAGTTGTTAAGACAGTCTGTGACTGAGTGGTTTCTGAGGGAGTTCCAAAGCTAAGTCTTTCAAAGAGAAGATTTGTAATCACTTGTAATCATTGTAAGATTTAAAGATGTTTGGTGACCCGCAGTGTCACAAACACCAGGATAGGGTTGGGAGATGCTGAGGAATCTGTGAAATCTGTCTTGATCTCTTTTGTTTTTTCATGTGATCTTTGGGGTATTTGACCACATTGTGTCGGGTTACCTATATTTGCTTCACATTAATTTGGTGTGACAGAATATAAATTTTATTGATCTTAGCTTACTGTTCTAGCTTTGTATAATAAAGCTAGTTGTTGTTTGTTCAAAACAGTAAAAGCTTGTGACATTTTTTTGGTGAGTACCTGAAATCTCACACCGTACCTACTTTTCAAAAAAAGTTACTGATCTTAGCAGATCATAAAATAGATTTATTAGTTTGGTCTGGAATCATGATAATTGTGCGATTGTGATTTTTGGAATCTTCAAATCACATTATCCTCTCTCGCAGTCATCTGCTGGTGTTATAAACAATTTTGTATCTTTGCTTCAGAAGTGGTGGTCAAGCAAGTTTCCTTTCAGCACCTTTGCTCCCACTGTTTCATCAGTAGAGACAGATGACACTGCCAGTCCGTGAGGCGGCCAGATCTGTCAATTAAAAGCTGGCGTGGAGGCAGAGCAAAAGAGTTGGACATCGCACAGAGCCGTGGTAATAGGGGACTCCATAGTGAGAGGAACTGACCAGGGGGGGGTTTGTGGCAGCAGGCGGGACTTCAGGAGGGACTTCCTGGTGGCAGGGTTAAAGACATCACAGACAGTGTAGGAAATCCTCAAGGACGAAGGTGAAGAGCCAGAAGTGGTGGTACGTGTCGGCACAAATGATGTCGGGAAGAAGAGGAGGAACACACTACAGCGGGACTTCGGAGAACTAGGAAGAAGGCTGAAAAGCAGGACGTCCAGAGTGGTTATCTCCAGTTTGCTTCCAATTCCTTGAGCTGGTGAGGCCAGAAACAGGGAGATAATGGACTTGAACGTGAGGCTGGGGAACTGGTGCAGGAAGCAAGGATTTAAATTCTTGGATCATTGGAGTATGTTTTGTGGTAAGCATAAATTATACAAGAGAGACAGTTTGCACCTTAATAGGTTAGGGACCAGCATTCTGGCAGGCAGGTTTGCTACTGCAACACAGCTACGTTTAAACTAAGCAGCGGGGGGGGAGGAGAGGGGACAAACTGGATGTTTAAGAAGGAAATTGAAGAGAAAGTTAGAACAAGAGAAGTCAAGAAAGACAACTGTATCAGTGAAGCAGAAAACTCAAAAAGGGATCATGCTGTAAGGTTGAGTGAAATAGGAGTTGATGGGAAGGGTGAGGGCAGTACCAAATTAAAAATACTATATATGAATGCACGAAGCATTAGAAATAAGACGGATGAGCTTGAGGCTCTTTTGGAAATTGGCAGATACGATATTGTGGGGATAACTGAGACGTGGCTTCAAGTGGACAGGGCCTGGGAAATGAATATTCAAGGCTACACGTGCTATCGTAAGGACAGACTGACAGGCAGAGGGTGTGGGGTAGCCATGTTGGCAAGGGATGATATTCAGTCCCTTGCGCGGGGAGACCTAGAATCAGGGGATGTAGAGTCAGTATTGATAGAGCTGAGAAATTCTAAGGGTAAAAAGACCCTCTTGGGAGTTATCTACAGGCCCCCATACAGTAGTCTGGATGTCGGATGTAAGTTGAATCAGGAGCTGAAATAGGCCTGTCGCAAAGATCTTACTACAATTGTTATGGGGGATTTCAACGTGCAGGTAGACTGGAGAATCAGGATGGTATTGGACCTCAAGAAAGAGACTTTGTGGAGTGCCTCCGAGCTGGTGCTGGAGCCTACCAGGGAGAAGGCAATTCTGGATCTGGTATCGTGCAACGAACCAGAATTGATCAGGGACCTCGAAGTGAAGGAGCCATTGGGAAGTAGTGACCATAATACAATAAGCTTCAATCTGCAATTTGAGAGGGAGAGGGTACAATCAGAAGTGACAATATTTCAGTTGAATAAAGGGAACTATGGCTAGCTCCTCCCTCATAGATCCAAAGTTCAATGGTGCAAGACCTTAGCAGGGATGACAGTGGAGGAACAATGGCGGGTATTTCTGTGTATAATGCAGAAGATGGAGGATCAGTTCATTCCAAAAAGGAAGAAAGATCCCAGGAGGAGGCATGGGTGGCCGTGGCTGATGAGGGAAGTTAAGAAACATATAAAGTTAAAAGAGAAAAAGTATAATATAGCAAAGATAAGTGGGAAAACGGAGGACTGGGAAGCTTTTAAAGAACAACAGCGGTTTACTAAGAAGAGAATATGCAGAGCAAAAATGAGGTACAAAGGTAAACTGACCAAAAATGTAAAGAGGATAGTAAAAGCTTTTTCAGGTATGTGAAAGGCAAAAAAATGGTGAAGACTAAAATTGGGCCCTTGAAGACAGAAACACGAGAATATATTATGGGGAACAAAGAATGGTAGAAGAATTGAGTTGGTACTTCAGATCTTTGTTCACTGGGGAAGATACAAGCAATCTCCCTGAGGTAACAGTGACTGAAGGACCTGAATTGAAGGGAATCTATATTTGCCAGGAATTGGTGTTGGAGAGACTGTTAGGTCTGAAGGTTGATAGGTCCCCAGGGCCTGATGGTCTACATCGCAGGTTACTGAAAGAGGTGGCTCAAGAAATCGTGGATGCGTTGGTGATTATTTTCCAGAGTTCGATAGTTTTGGGATCAGTTCCTGCGGATTGGAGGGTGGCTAATGTTGTACCACTTTTTAAGAAAGGTGGGAGAGAGAAAGCAGGAAATTATAGATCAGTTAGTCTGACCTCAGTGGTGGGAAAGATGCTGGAGTCTATTATAAAGGATGAAATTACAACACATCTGGATAGCAGTAACAGGATAGGTCAGAGTCAGCATGGATTTATGAAGGGGAAATCATGCTTGACTAATCTTCTGGAATTTTTTGGGGATGTCACTCTAAAGATGGACGAGGGAGATCCAGTAGATGCAGTGTACCTGGACTTTCAGAAAGCTTTGATAAAGTCCCACATAGGAGGTTAGTGAGCAAAATTAGGGCGCATGGTATTGGGGGCAAAGTACTAACTTGGATTGAAAGTTGGTTGGCTGACAGGAAACAAAGAGTAGTGATAAACGGCTCCATTTTGGAATGGCAGGCAGTGACCAGTGGGGTACCGCAGGGATCAGTGCTGGGACCGCAGCTTTTTACAATATATATTAATGATATAGAAGATGGTATTAGTAATAACATTAGCAAATTTGCTGGTGATGCAAAGCTGGGTGGAAGGTGAAATGTGAGGAGGATGTTAGGAGATTACAGGGTGACCTGGACAGGTTAGGTGAGTGGTCAGATGCATGGCAGATGCAATTTAATGTGGATAAATGTATGGTTATCCACTTTGGTGGCAAGAACAGGAAGGCAGATTACTACCTCAATGGAATCAATTTAGGTAAAGGGGCAGTACAGAGAGATCTGGGTGTTCTTGTACACCAGTCAATGAAGGTAAGCATGCAGGTACAGCAGGTAATGAAGGCGGCTAATAGCATGCTGGCCTTCATAACA
Organism: Hemiscyllium ocellatum; assembly: GCF_020745735.1. NCBI lineage: Eukaryota > Metazoa > Chordata > Chondrichthyes > Orectolobiformes > Hemiscylliidae > Hemiscyllium > Hemiscyllium ocellatum. Next base: position 96,382,746 of record NC_083411.1, on the reverse strand, counting down.
AGAGGGATTGAGTATAGAAGCAAAGAGGTTCTTTTGCAGCTGTACAGGGCTCTGGTGAGACCACACTTGGAGTATTGTGTGTAGTTCTGGTCTCCAAATTTGAGGAAAGACATTCTGGCTATTGAGGGAGTACAGCGTAGGTTCAGGAGGTCAATTCCTGGAATGGCGGGACTACCTTATGCTGAAAGACTGGATCGACTGGGCTTGTATAGGCTTGAGTTTAGAAGACTGAGAGGGGATCTGATTGAGACATATAAGATTATGAAAGGATTGGACACTCTGGAGGCAGGAAACAGGTTTCCGCTGATGGGTGAGTGCCGAACCAGAGGACACAGCTTAAAAATACGGGGTAGATCATTTAGGACAGAGATGAGGAGAAACTTCTTCACCCAGAGAGTGGTGGTTGTGTGGAATGCTCTGCCCCAGAGGGCAGTGGAGGCCCAGTCTCTGGATTCATTTAAGAAAGAGTTGGATAGAGCTCACAAGGATAGTGGAATCAAGGGTTATGGAGATAAGGCAGGAACAGGATACTGATTAAGGATGATCAGCCATGATCATATTGAATGGCGGTGCAGGCTCGAAGGGCAGAATGGCCTACTCCTGCACCTATTGTCTATTGTCTGTTGTCCATGTGCGTTAAGTATCTCGGCATTAGGGAAAGTTAGTGATGTAAGCTCTCTTCAATAAAGCATCAAGTGTAGATCATTTAGCTCTTTATACCTGTTTTGCCATTCAGCGAGATTGTGTCTGATTTGTCACCTGACTGCAAATACCAGTTCTCAGACTCCTGTGTGGCTTCGCCGAACAAAAATCTATCACACTCCATTTTAAATTTAATAATTGTTCAAATATCAGTTGCTGTGAATGGAAAAAAGTTCCAAAGTTGCCTGAAACAGGAGTGCCTGATATCATTCTGTAAGATATGTTAATGATGTTTTATACACAGAGATTATGAGCTTAGAAAAGACAAGCAAAATTTTAGAATGTCTATTAAAATAATAAAATACTGCACCTGTTTAAAATCTGAAATAATGACACAAAACATTGCAACTAATCTGTTGTTCATGGCTACATTTGTGGGAGGAGTGAGAGAGAAAGCGAGACAAGCAACAAACAGGCTGGTTGACTGTCTGTTAGGGCACTCTGACATTGGTGGTGGCATCTGATCCTGCCACGACCCTTAGACTGTCAGGTTAGGTGGGCCATCTGATAGTGACCTATTAAGGTCCTTAAATTGGCAATTAATTAAGGGTTAATCAATTATCAGTTTAAACCCATTCTTAGCCAGAAGGCTTGGGTTCAAGTCCCACCTGCTCCAGTGGCGTGTAATAACAATTCTGAGCAAGTTGATAGAAAATATAGAATTCAATTGTGGCTTTGATTTTACAGATGGTTGGGGATGAGTAGCATGATTTTAGCCCTATTGACTGATAGTACCTCCCTGTTTTGCTGACTATTTCCTTGATTCCTTCTGCTAGTCAGATGCCCCATAGTTTTTCACCCTCACAACTATCTCTCTTCCCCCCGTTCATATGCCCCCCAACTCCATCGATGATACCAGCCAGTCTGGCCCTTGCAGTATCGTGGATTTACCAGAGTTTGAGGCATCCATTGTTTCTCTTCCTTTAAGGTCGCTAGCAGTGACTGCCAATCCTAGTATGGCAGAGAGCTGCTGGTCTCCAGTTGGCTGGCAACTCAAAAAATTGAAACAAAAACAGAATGCTGGAGATTCACAGCAGCTCTAACAGCATCTGTTTCGAGAAAAACTGGCACAGGATCCTTGGGTATGATATGTTAATTCTGTTTTTTTTTCAACAGTTGCTACCAAACATACTGCATTTCTTCAGCATGCTGTATTTGGTTTAGATTTCCAGCATCTGCAGTTCTTCCAATAAAATAGGAGTTCTTCCTGGTGATGAATAGAGTCCCATCTCATGCTTATTAAAGGGTAGTTCAAAGTATTAAAATTTGTGTGTGCTAGCATAGCTGAGACAAATTTGTCCTTAAATGCACGTTGGAAGGAAGGAATGCGTCCTTAAGAATCAGTGTAGCCCAAGGTTCGAAATTACTGACTTTTCATCAGCTTATTTATTTGCTGCTCATGCAAAACTAATTACCCTTCAAATGATGTTTCTGTGGTCCTGGGTGGCCTAGGAATAATTGCATAATTCACATATTATTACCTGTCTCAATCCTCATAATTCTTATTTATGTTATAAGCCAGATATCCATAATCAATTCTTTGAACTTTGTTTCAAATGATGGTAGCCATCATCTAATATAGTCAGCTAATTTTATTAATTAATTTTCAAAGAACATGTTATTGTTGATGAATTACCTTACTGTTGACCTGGAGAAAAAATGTATGAAAGATGCACTTAGTAGAATTAGTTCCAACCTTTCCATGCTTCTTGGTCAATGGGTTTTGTATCATTCAGAAACAAAGATGAGAAACCTGAACTGGATTTTGAAACAGACTCATTAGACATCCGGATCCCAGATATCAATTCTGAAGATGGTGCAGGAAAAAAGAAGACTTACAGACGACCGGAGAGGGAGGATCAGCACATTCCTGAAAGTGACTACTCACTAAGGGTCAGTATCTATTTGTTTGTGTTTTGTTTGGCAACATTAAAGAAAAGGCTGACTTGAGTTGTAGACAAATCATTGCGTTGGGATATTTGTCATTATGTTTAAGATATTCTTGAAGATTTGATACTCATAACTCATTCACATGAGATGATAATGTGGCATTTGCTCTCTGTTTGCGAAAATTAATGTATTTATCTGAGTGGAGTAACTTAATGTATCACCAATCCTGAAGTAAAATATGATTGTTTTTGGTGACATCAATAAAAATTTATAAAGCAAAGAAAGAACACAGTAATTTAAAATTAAGTAATGTTTAAGCAAATATGATTTCCCATATGTTTCGATAGCATTGGACACAATGAGAGTCATCAATTATGTTCCATTAACTCTACGGGAGCATTATTAATGTAAATAACTTTTTAATATAAATATTGTCGATTTACAATAGAAAAAATCAAGTTCCATAAATAAAAATAAAATCCAAACAATTCTAACCTGATTTAACTTCCCGACCTCCACAATCCCCCTTGGAAATGCAGCTTCAAGGAGCTGAATCATGTCAGACTCATAACGTTAATTTTGTTTCTCTTCACATATGCTGTAAGACCTGCTGAGTTTTTCCAGCACTTTGTGTTTTTATGTCAGAGAGGTGAGAATCAGTCCTCACAGAGAAGTTCCAAAGCTGCCTGGCTAATCTTAAAAGCACATTATAAACAGAGCACATCACAGGGTGGCATAAACTCTTTCATGTTCGAATTGTTCAGAACACTTACCGTTGTGAGACTTGAGAACTTGCAGGTGATTTTTATTGCCCCTCCATGAAATTGTCCTTGCAACTGGCAGTGACGCTGAATGTTCATGTATTGAGGAGGCCGACTGTTCTCAGTCAACACAGACCAACTGCAAATCACCACAATCCGAGTAACTGTGCTTATGTGAACTTTCCATAAGAGGAACTTTTTTCCTTAGTCACTGGAAATCACTAAAGTGGACTCCTATCCAAAGTGGAGTGATGTTGTAAATTTGATTTCCCATCTAATAACCCCTTGAATATGATACAACTTTGCAGAATTCTGGTCATTTACTACAGTTGAGAGTATATAATGTTGATCAGCTACAGCCTACAGGGTAGGAAAGAACCAAGTTTCATTACAAGTGGGCATCCATCCATGAACTCCAACTCATGAGCTGGCTACATTAATAATGTGAACATACAAAGATAGCAGGTAGGAATGATCAATCGGTCCAACAAACTTGCACCATACTCTCAACATTTGAAAATCATACTCAAAATTTCCTTCTTAATATAGTCACGAAATCCCTTGAGAGTCAAGAATTCAAAAACAATATCATAGGGACAACAAAGAGCAACAAAATCTACACATTTCTTCTCTAATTTTGTCAGATGATTAAAATCGTTCAGGGATCATTTGACCATAATGTTTAATAACTGTTAATCCATTACCTTTTATATATTTTTCTAGTCAAGAACTTATTTAACTCCCCTGGGAATTGACTTGATTGGTTCAGTCATCTTTGTGCAAAGAACCACTCAACATCTGGCTTATTCCTATTCTTGCATGATTTAAATATGAGAATCCTGGTCTTCTCCAAAATGCTCAACTGAAATAATTATCCAACATTTCATCACTTCAGTTTCCATCACTGACCGGATTCTTATCAAGTTCCTGTTGCTCTAAAATATCACCAGTTTCTGTTACTTGGTGGGACATGAGACAACAGGTACACTTGCACTTCTCAGAGAAGTTCCACTTTAAATTTAACGCTTCCTTATCTGCACGAACGATATCACCGTGCTGACTATCTCCCATAATTGAAGTTCCATTGTGTAAACTTGACTGTACTGAAATTTGACTTTGGAGTCTGCAGTTTGATAAAACAGTTCATTCAGAGATACTTTCTAAGTTAATAAGAACCAGTGCTTTATTTCAAGAAGTCATGAGAATATTTAACGAAGGTAAGGACTGCAACCTTAAAACGAGCTACTAATGTTCTTTATGTTGTGATAGGCATATTGTAGCATTTTGTACCTGAAACCTCGCATGCAGATCATCCTGCGTAAGAAGAAAGTCAAAACACAACTTATCACAAAGAGCCTGGCTCACATTGAATATGATGTTTACAGACCTAATTTTAATGTATCCTTTTTGAATGAGCTGTTGATAGTGTACTCATTTTGACATTATGATTACTATATGCTGTTGGTATTTTCTTAATTTCCAGCTCGTCACAGTTAAGGGCGACAAAAGAATTCTTTTTGCTTTGCGTCGAGCTAAACTTAACAATAGTGATCATTACAGTTATGAATACTCAGATGAGATAGGGGGCGCTTAGAGGTTTTATGGAGAACCACTTATTAGATTTTATCAAGATTGAATCTAGCAAAGACCTCCATGACCCATGAAATTTTGGCATCTTGTAACAGCTGGCATAAATCTCTCACAACACACTTTTCATAACTTTCTGTACAGGACCAATGCTGCCAAAACCTGCTGACTTTCTCCAGCACTTTCTGTTTGATTTCAGATTTTCAGGATCCAAACTATTTAGCTTTTATCCAATGGTATGGTGGGTGAGTGGGTGCTGACATTGGCAGTATGCCTACCATAAGCAAATAACTAATTAAAGATTCATTGAGCTTGGGAAAGGCTGGAAGACCCCAATATTTTCCTGTCACGTCATTGTATAGTTGCATGGACAGATGGGTGGAAGTGGGCAGTCTTTAAAAGTGCCGGAAGGAAGGGTTATCACTATCTTTGGAATATACACACACACACACGCACTTTAGTGCTCCTTTCCTTCTTCTCCACATGGGCATCAAAACCACCCTCTCGATAGTGTTGCCAGACCCTGCCCGCCAAATGGCCTTTATATACCTTAGTCTGGGGATCCATACAACTGGTTGCAGTCCAGGCAATGACCATTAGACAGCTTTGGTGCTATTGGTTGCTGTTTTACCAGTCAGTCAGATTGGCTGACAGGTCAAGAGGAAGCGACTTCATCCCACTAAGGGTTTGATATTCCATTACCAGTCTTCACTGCATCATGGCTGCAGGGCTGATTTATTTTCAGTTTGAAGGCTGACCACCAACATCCTCCCCATTATATTTTACCAAGTCCTGATCATACTACCCTCCTTGTTTCTATTTTATCATGTTAATTGCACCTCTGTTTTGACAAGTCTTCTTCCTAAAATCAATTGTGCTGTTTTCCTCTCCCCTGAAAAGCATTATTTGAATGGTGATTCTATCCATTTTCTCTTGCTCTCAATCATTCCTTCGAAGGATTCAAATATTTCTGAACTTCTTACCACCCTTATGTACCATGTGTATTATGCACTGAATAATCAAGACTTCTTCTACCACTTAGCAGTTTTGTCGGAGCACCTACACCAGAGGAGAAGTGGTATTGTAGTGGTAATGTCACTGGACGAATCATCCATAATCCCAGAATAATTTTCTAGGAACATGTGTTTGAGTCAGTGGCAGATGGTGAAATTTGAATTCAATTAAAAAAAAATTGGAATAAAGATCTAGCCTAATGCTGACCACTGTCAATTGTCACAAAAGACCATCTGATCTAATGTCTGTTAGGGAAGGAAATCTACTGTCCTTGCCTGGTCTGACATACATGTCATTCCAGTCCTACAGCAATGTGGTTGACTTATGGTTGGACTTAGAATCCAATTAGGGATGGGCTTTCAATGTTGGCCCAGCCAGATCTAACCATATCCTGTGAATGAATTTTTAAAAACCTATAAAAATATGGTAGCAGACTGTAGGAATACTAATGCCTCAAAGTTTTCCCCCAGGCAACAAACCATCCAGACTTGGAAATATATCACCAGAACTTCACTGTCGATCAAAATCTTGAATCTCCTTTCCTATTAGTTCTGTAGGTGAACCTACAGTAGATGAACCGGTGTAGTCTAAGAAAATGACTCACTACCATTTTTTTTAATACAATTTCCAAAACACCAATTCCACATAACTTTCATTTAAATGCTTCATTTTAAAGAGTACATTTTTTTAACATAAAACCGAAAGAATTGTGGATGCTGTAAATCAGAAGCAAAAACAGAAGTTGCTGAAAAAGCTCAGCAGATCAGGCAGCATCTCTGAAGAGAAATCAGAATTAATGTTTTGAGTCCAGTAACCCTTCTTCAGAACTGAGACCAAAAACGTTAACTCTGATTTCTTTTCACAGATGTTGCCAAACCTTCTGACCTTTTCGAGCAACTTCTGTTTTTGATACAATTTTTTACATGTCAGGTTTATCATCTAAACTTGTCTACTTATGTTTTCTCTTACTCACTGCTTTTAACATTGGTGATGTCTTGCTCTGTAGCCTTGGTACTTAATTTTAAGTTTCTTAATTTTAAATAAAATTTTTCCCAGCTGAATACTTGCTTGATCCAATTAAATAAGTGAAGATAAAAGAAAAAATTGCTTATTTTGTTATTTTTACCAGTTTAATAAATACTGGGATACAAATATTGCTTCCAATTTTCCTTCCATCTGAGGATATGTCAAGTATGTCACATTGAAGGCTGCAAGCCTTCAAATCCATAATGCAAATGTACTTTTCCTGATTATTTTCCCTTTGATTACAAATACCCAATTATGATTAACATACTTGTGAATTACAGAACTCAAAGTAGGTGAGAGGTTGTAGATAATCATCAAATTAAATTTGTTTAAGAAATTATGCTTTCTCTTCTCTGGAATTTTCTCTTCAGCTGCTAACCCCTTTGATGTGTCTCCCTTTGATTTATCTCCAACATTTCAGTCTCCAGCTTGCTTAACTCTTCATTCTGTGTACTTATGTAGCCTATTCAATAATTAATTTGCTTCTGCGACATTATTCTTAGATTCCTCACTCTGGAACAGCCATTTAATCCCACAGCACTGAAGTGGACAAATGTGTAGCTGTAATACTGGCATTGGCCAGGTGATAGCCTAAGGAACAGAAACACAGATGGATTGAGAGCACTGGGCAGAATGAAAGCCAGAAGTTGATGGAATAATTATCACTGCAGTTAACTGAGGCTTTAAGAGTGTATAACCAAGGCTTTAAGATTACACCTGATTCCTGATGAAGGGCTTATTCCTGAAACGTCGAATTTCGTGTTCCTTGGATGCTGCCTGACCTGCTGCGCTTTTCCAGCAACTCATTTTCAACTCTGATCTCCAGCATCTGCAGACCTCACTTTTTCCTTTAAGATTATACAACCAGGACTTAAAGATTCTACAATATTATTTGGATGCTGGCCTATTTGTTTACGTACACCTCTGCAAGGTGCATTTTATCCATGCCATTGCATTCTACTATTAAGTTCTAGCAAACATGCTGTCATTGTCAATAGACTTTTGTGTTCTGTATTTTTCAGCTGAGGATGTTAATTTCAATATTATAACTACAGCAGAACAAAGTACACCCTACCATAAAATAGTCATCTGTACTAACCTTGTGCTTGTGAACTTTGGATGTATGTTTAAAATACTGTTCTTCCAGCATTAATAAACAACCATTTACATGTCCCTTTTCTTCACCACCAAACATGGAAAAATAGTTCTCCCTTATATTCAACAGATCTACCAACTTTGGTCAAACAAGAGACCTTTGTAGCTCTCTTATACCTGCTAACAGATCAGGATCAGTCGAAGAAAACTTATGTGCATCATAATTACTGTTTAACAATTTTCCATGGCTGTCATTGATGCCTTGTTTGAGAAATGCTACATAATGTCCCAATGGAAGGCTGAGACAATGGTCAACAGATGTTAAAACAATTAACATTTATATGGTGACTTTATGCTCTCTAACATTGAATCCCTCCATTCAAATTTCCTCCCTGCCACAGAACTAAAACAGTACTTGCTAAAATCAAATGGTATCTTACATGTCTGTGACAAAAGTAGACTTCTGCTTTTTTCTCAAGTCTTTCTCAACTTGTTTACAGTCTTTGATGTGATTGATCACACTGTCTTCCTCCAATGCCTTTCCACTATTGTCCAGCTGGGTGGACTCCTCTCATGTGCTTCCATTATGATCTATGTAATTGTAATCAGAGCATCCCTGTTGGCTTCTCATCATACTCCTGCACTATTCCCATTATCCCCATGAAGCTCTTCATTGCTCTTTCCTGTTTCTCATCTACACATTGCTATTTAGTTACATTATCTGAAAGCGCTGCCTTGCTTTCACATTGCTTCCAGTCCCTGCTCCAAACTCTGTTCTCGTTACCAACTATATCTCTCTTGTTGATAACAGTCTCATCAAAATGATCCATTCACAGCCTTAATTTCACATTTGATCCAGAGATAAACTTTTGACCTCATTTTTGTGCCATCATTAAGACCAGCTATTTCCACCTCGATAACTTATGTGCTGTCTCAACTCATCTACTGCCAAACCCTTCATTCGTGTCATAGATACCCCTTGCCTAACTATTCCATTGAACTTCTCTTTGGTCTCATGCATTATATCCTTCATAAACGTGAGGTTATCCAAAACTGTTCTGCCTGAGTCTGAACTTCACCTCTTGTCTGTTCAATCATTCCAGTGTTCACAGACTTTGCTCCCAATCAAACAGCACATTGATTTTCAAGTTCTCAACCTTGTTTTCAAATCCCTCCATGGCCTCCCTCCTCCATGGCTTTTGTAATCTTTCAACCAACCCTCCAAAATATTTATGTTCCTGTAATTTTGGGCGCCTTCGCTTCCTCAATTTTAATTGCTTCACTGTTGGTGATTGTGGCTTCAGTTGCTTAAGGCAGTAAATTATGGAGTATTCTCCCCATACCCATACCTGTTTGGCTGTCTATCTTGTTTTTCTTGTTTAAGATGCATTACGCTTTTGAACATTTGACTTAATAATGAATATGGCTACGTGTCATATTGAGTTTTACAATGTTTCCGTAAAATGCCTTGTCATGTTTTATTAAGTTAAAGGTACTATAAAAAGTTGTTAGTATAATAAAACAATCCATTCCTAGTTTAAGTAAATAAAACAGTTAATTTCAGCAAGGGAAATAACCAACTGCCAGTTCTGTTCCATTGAATTGCACCAGTTGACAATAATAATATGATCGCTGATGATTAGCAAAAAAGGCAGAAAATACCTATTAAGTTTTTTATCTTTTTAAGTTTATTTTTACATTTCTCACTTAAAACGTACTGCGAAATTGAAACAATATTACAATAAAATTCTGAAAATAACTTATCGATATAATTTACTTTGCAAATGCAGCAGATATATGGCACTGACATTTAGATGTTCAAGCTCATGTTTTATACCATGCCTGATATGTTATTTACCTTAATCATTTGATTAGAATAAGCGTGTTAAAATAACCTTTGGTTTTAACTGTAAAAACAAAGAGCAGTATGGAATAATGATGTACAACAAAAATCGGCTTATTAAATCTTATGAGAAGGTTGGATGCCAGATAAAGGTAAGGATTTTGTATTCATGTGGTTTGATATTAAAATCAATTAAATATGTTTCTTGCCTGATAAAACTGTTAATTTTTTAACTAGCTTTCTCTCATGAGTGTTTGTGCTGGGCAGAAGAACTTTTCAATTGATGCAGTTAATATTTCAATAACTAGACATTATACTATTTGGGGCTACACATTTAATGTTCGCAAACCATTCAAAATTTGGGACCTTGTCTTGTTCTTGACCAACACTACGCTATACATTTGGATTTTGAATTTGGATTTGAATCTCTTAAGATCAATTCTTGCATCATACCTGCTGCAGAGTTGAAAATAGCTAATTCAAGCCGAGAATCAAACTTTCAAACTTGCAAACTTGCGGTCAGTGTAGATTCATACTTTTTCCAACATCAATCGCGACCAAATCTCTGCACCTCATAGACCATCTGCACACCTTCATATCCTTACATTAGAGAAGTGTTGTTTTCAAATTGACGTAAAGCTATCAATATGTTCGAATCAAAGTGTGTGGACCTGGGGAACCACAAAGCTTGTGAGATTTATGAGAAGAGCTGTCAGGAAAGGGATTTGGATGTTTGGGTGCTCATCAAGAAATACACGTTCTGGCTGGAAGCCACTGGTTACTGAAGGCTCACTGTCACCTTCCATTGTTTTGGAAATCTCAATTGTGCAATGAAAGAAAATGATAGTGACCACACTCAGGTAGCGTAATTGTCTCAACCAGTGAAGAGGAGGGAGGCCACAAGACCCAATGATATAAGGGTGTTTAAAGGAAAACAACATTGTATGTAGACCCATGTACTGTACAGGACACAGACAGTGGGGTTCCCAATCACAGACCGCAGTGATGTATCTGCCCCATGTTTGTACCTCCTTGCCCGAGACATCACTGACCCAACTCATTCATACCAGCACGTTGCATGCTGTCACAGTGAAGTCTTCACCAGATTGTGTTCCCACACATTCTTAGCTTGATGCTTTCATTGATGCAAGTGATAGCCTTGCTAGTGCTTTCTCTGAGGCCTCCATATTCTCGTCCTCAGAGCTTGAGGAGTTGAGTTTGGGGGGAGCGGCTTTTACATATAGGTGGTGAAGATTCTGGCTATACCTGTAAGACAAAACTAGTAGAAGCCATCAGAAGGCATTAGAATTGGTATGCAGTCAGTGAGACTGATATTATGATTACTATGAGTTGTAGTGCAAAGAAGAGTGGTATTCACTTGGACATTTCAGCATCCTCACAGCAGCACTCCCAGTTTTCTTATTCAAGACCAGGGATTCTGTTCTTGTAGACGTGAGGAGTTTAATGTTGGGACCTCCTCCACCTATGCTAACTCTCCCTGACCTTTTTTGGGCTGCTTTCTCTTCTAATGAAAGAGTGGGAGGAGTTGAGTGAGGTGGAAGTGGATAAAGCCATAAGAAATAGGAAAGCCTACTCCACCATTCAATAGGATTGTGACTTATTCACCTTTCTCCCCATAACCCATGATTCCCGTAATGATCAGGACAGTATGTATCTCAGCTTTAGATATGCACATGGATTCTGGCCCCACAGATGTCTGGAAAGGAGTTCCAAAGACTCAGAACTTCCTGAGAAAATTCATTTAGTCTTAAATTGATGCCCCTTTATTCTGAGACTGTGCCTTATGACTCTTTCATGCAGATCCTATTGGTTTCATGAGATCACATCTCATTCTTCTAAATTCTAATGAGTAGGGTCACACTCTGTTTAGCCTTTTCTCATAAATCCCTCCGAACCTGGGAGTGAACTTAGTGAATCTTCTTTACCATCTTCCAATGAATCAATATCTTTCCTTAAGTAAGGGGAGCAACATTGCTCACAGTATTCCAGATGTAGTCTTACCAACACCTTGTACAGTAGTAGTAAAACTTTCCTCTTCCTACTCAACCTCTTCAAATAACAGCCAACATTCCACTAGCCTTATCTTCTGCACCTGTATGCTAGCCTTTTGTATTTCATGCACTGTTAAGTTCCTGTGTATTGCAGATTTCTGCATCTTTTCTTCATTTAAAGAACACCTTGTTCTTTTGTGTGTTTTTCCAGAAAGAATATTTTCCCACGTTATAGTTGTTTAGTCCTGGTGCAGGTGGGAGAAGGGTGAAAAAGTAGACCTGAGGAAAATGCGTAGACTGTGCCAAGGGCTTGCTAGGTTCTGGGCTGGGAGGATGGGGGTAGACAGAGGGGATGAGGCAAGTTGTTGCAAGCAATAGTGAGAGTGGTTGTGCATAAGCCTTGGTGGGGGCTAGGTGCGGTAGCAGAGGTAGGAATTGCAAGGTGGCAGAGAGCAGTGTGTTGTACTTACTCTGCACTGCTGGCCATTGTTCTGCACAGACCTGGTGGCAACCTCAGACTGGGCTGCAGTGTCTAGTGTCAGGACCTCCTCTGCAGTTCCTCCAGGAAGAGGATTCCTTTCCTTTCCTTTGCACTACCCCATCCAACAGAGCCCAAAGCTCCCTATTGGAGAATCATGGTGCTATCTTCCACGTCTCCAACATCAGGAAACATCCTTGACCAAGCAGAACAACTTTTGAATGCCAGACCTTGTCCAAGTCCACAGTTGTCTTTTATGTAAGGCTCAGCTGCAAGGGGATGCTGGTCTTTTAACAAATAGCTGGTGAGAGGCGAGTTCCAGGAGTGCTGCTTGGTAAGCTGGGGCTGGAATCGGATTGAGGGATTCTGTGGGGCAGGATAGGTAGATCCCAAAGGGCTTAAGTGAGAAATCTGGTAGGCCTTGTAGTGGAAATCACTCCAAAAATATCAAGTAATACCTCACCAAAAAAATCATAATATTTGGCTCAAAGTAATTAATGAGGATGAAATGAAAAAAAAAGTCTATTTTCATTTATCGTAACTCTGAATTATACATTTTCCAGGTATCATGTTCTACAGAATAGCAGACTAAGTCCTCATAATTTACTTACCAATTAACATTTTTGGTGGTTACAATTCACCTGAAAAACAATAACTGCATAAAACAATGAAGCAATTATTTTGCTTGCATTTTTTTCTCCAGTCAACCAGCAGAGGATGTGGCGTTGGTGTAATTGGAATTATTGAATGCAATTTTCTCAAGCCAGCACATAATAAACAAGATTTTGAATATACTAAAGAATACAGGTAAGAACGGACAAGCACTAACAAAGGCAATATTTAAGATTTAGAACCTAATGGAAAGACAGATTCACAACAAACAGGACATAATCACCATCTGGTAGTCAAAAGCTTGCCTGAGGCACACATTTCAACTTGAAACTTTTATGTAGCTTTAAACTCTTAAACCAAAATGGAAAACATGATAAATACATAGCAAAGATATCAATGTCTGAAAAGAATGTTGATTCGGTTCTTTCATTTCAGTTGGAAATGAAAACTGTAGAATTAATTAGCTCTTTCATTGAGCTGAATGAAATCGAGAGAGGGGCATGCTGATTCTTGTCCGATACTGGGAATGAACTGATTAAATGGTTTGAAAATATTGTCGTTGCAAAACAGGAATGAAGTAAGTCAATGGATAATAAGTATACAGAGATCAACTCAGGTAGTGTTGGAGTGTTAAAAGAACAGATTATGAAAAGACTAAATCAGCCATTGAAAAGGATTGGCTTTAACCATTTGTTACAGAAAATAAAACACTGGCATTTGATGCAAGAAAATGTGTCAGCAAGGTTGCATTGAGTTTAAATTAACACATTGTAGAATGGAAGTGATAAGCTACAGAGAGAATAATTTCAAATAGTGTGGATGACACAAATTCTGGCAGTGCAGTAATTAGTACAATAGTAGCAGACTTCGGGGTTGGAAGCTCAGCTGGAGTCAGAGAGGATGTGCAAGTTGCAGCACAGCCTGTCTAGAATTCAATGTGCTAAAATTCCCTCTAGAAGCTGGGAAGAGAAGTCAGATTTTGTTTTGGGTCTTGAACCCATTGTCTCTGGTTTTCCTGGGTAACCAGTTAATGGCCAATTAATTAACTAACTAAACTGTAGTACTGAAATGTGCAAGGATGCAGATGGTGCTAGAAGGAAGGGTGAGAATGGCAGCTAGTTCATTTTTGAACTGGCAGAAATGTCATGGGTTGAATGGCCTTTTACTGTGATATAATTTTTCTGTGGCTTTGTGTCCTGAGCTCTCAAAGTTGTCATGCCAATCAGAGGGCTTCCACCTTGATAAGTGCAACTGACTCTAACTTAAGATTAGTAGGAGAGGGGCCACTTCAATATAGATGTGCTCTCTTCAGATTTCTCATGAAAAAATAACTCTCGCAGTCAGGACATTACTGTGAGGTGAAAGGAGCCAGCTCACAAGAGGGTAACTTGTGGCTGTGTTATACTGAGCCATGCAGTGTGGATCTTTCGGCTGACCTAAGCACTGCCCAACTCCCCCTTGCCAGCTGCTATATCTTCCTCCAGTCATTTAAACCAGCCACCTCTGTGTGCCAGAACCTGAAGGCCAATTGACAAAGTTGTAATTGAACTCAATTAACTTTATATTGAACCTGATTGGGTAGCAATCAGAGACGTATGCATTAGTTCTACCACCTTGATCGTAGTCTGTTCAAACAGCATGGAGGCGGAATGGAGATAGAACTGTCACATGGGCCAGCTACATTATTGAACTAGGGGCTATAAATACTGCCCTGTAAAAGCCAAAAGACCATTCAATATGGGAACAGAAGTAAGCTGATTGGCCCCTGAAGCATACACCGCCAATCAAAAGGACTGTTGCTGATCTGACCTTCCTCATATCCACCTTTTGTATTTTCCCATAACTCTTGATTCTCCATCCTCCATCTGATCAAGAACCCATCTATCTCAGCTTCAAATATGCAGAAGTCTCAGCTGTCTGTGATAAGGAGTTCCAAAGATTGTCATCACTCTGAGAGAAGAAATTCCTCCCTATCTCGGTGTTAAATTGGCATGCCTTACTTTGAGACTGTGCCCGCTGGTCCTAGATTCTTCATGAGGGGAAACATCCTGTTAGCATTCACCCTGTCAAGCTGCTTTTCTGATGAAGGGCTTATGCCTGAAACATCGATTCTCCTTCTCCTCGGATGCTGTGCTTTTCCAGCACCACACTCTCAATTGTGATCTCCAGCATCTGCAGTCCTCACTTTCTCCACCTCTCATTCTTTCAAACTCCAGTGAGTAGAATCCCAACCTGTTTAACTTTTGGTTATAAGACAGTCCCTCCATACCAAGGATCATCTTCATGAATCTTCTCTGAGCTGCCTCCAATTTGCTTACAGTATTCCAGATGTTCTCACCACCACCTTGTTGCAGTGAGATTTCTTTACTTTTACACTCTCAACGCCTTGAATTAAGGGTTAACATTCCATTAGCATTCATGATTACCTGCCCTATCTGTGCACTTGTTTTCTGTGTTTCATGCACAAGTAATCCAAAGTCCCATTGTGTTGCAGCTTTCTGCAATTTTTCTCCATTTGAATAAATTTCTGTTCTTTTGTCTCCCTTCCAAAATGAACAACTTCATATTTCTCCACATTAAACTCCATTTGCCAATTTTTTTTCCCATTAGTTAACCTACTAAGGAGAGAATAGGGCCCCTCAAAGATCAGCAAGGCGGCCTTTGTGTGGAGCCACAAAAAATGGGGGAGATGCTAAATGAATATTTTGCATCAGTATTTACTGTGGAAAAAGATATGGAAGATATAGACTGTAGGGAAATTGATGGTGACATCTTGCAAAATGTCCAGATTACAGAAGAGGAAGTGCTGGATGTCTTGAAACGGTTAAAGGTGGATAAATCCCCAGGATCTGATCAGGTGTACCCGAGGACTCTGTGGGAAGCTAGAGGAGTGATTGCTAGGCCTGTCGCTGAGATATTTATATCATCCATAGTCACAGGTGAGGTGCCGGAAGACTGGAGGTTGGCAAACGTGGTGCCACTGTTTAAGAAGGGTGGTAAAGACAAGCCAGGGAACTATAGACCAGTGGGCCTGACCTCAGTGGTGGGCAAGTTGTTGGAGGGAATCCTGAGGGACAGGATGTACATGTATTTGGAAAGGCAAGGACTGATTAGGCATAGTCAACATGGCTTTGTGTGTGGGAAATCATGTCTCACAAACTTAATTGAGCTTTTTGAAGAAGTAACAAAGAAGATTGATGAGGGCAGAGCAGTAGATGTGATCTATATTGACTTTAGTAAAGTGTTCAACAAGGTTCCCCATGGGAGACTGATTAGCAACGTTAGATCTCACAGAATACAGGGAGAACTAGCCATTTGGATATAGAACTGGCTCAAAGGTAGAAGACAGAGGGTGGTGGTGGAGGGTTGTTTTTCAGACTGGAGGTCTGTGATCAGTGGAGTGCCACAAGGATCGGTGCTAGGTCCTCTACTTTTTGTCATTTACATAAATGATTTGGATGTGAGCATAAGAGGTACAGTAAGTAAGTTTGCAGATGACACCAAAATTGGAGGTGTAGTGGACAGCGAAGAGGTTTACCTTAGATTGCAACAGGATCTTGACCAGGTGTGCCAATGGGCTGAGAAGTGGCAGATGGAGTTTAATTCAGATAAATGCGAGGTGCTGCATTTTGGGAAAGCAAATCTTAGCAGGACTTATACACTTAATAGTAAGATCCTAGGGAGTATTGCTGAACAGAGAGACCTTGGAGTGCAGGTTCATAGCTCCTTGAAAGTGGAGTCGTAGGTAGATAGGATAGTGAAGAAGGTGTTTGGTATGCTTTCCTTTATTGGTCAGAATATTGAGTACAGGAGTTGGGAGGTCATGTTGCGGCTGTACAGGACATTGGTTAGGCCACTGTTGGAATATTGCATGCAATTCTGGTCTCTTCCTTATAGAGGTTTACAAAATTATGAGGGGCATGGGTAGGGTAAATAGATAAAGTCTTTTCCCTGGGGTCAGGAAACTAGAGGCCATAGGTTTAGGGCGAGAGGGGAAAGATATGAAAGAGACCTACAGACAACTTTTTCACCCAGCGAGTGGTACATGTATGGAATGAGCTGCCAGAGGATGTGGTGGAGGCTGGTACAATTGCAACATTTCAGAGGCATTTGGATGGGTATATGAATAGGAAGGTTTTGGAGGGATATGGGTCGGGTACTGGCAGGTGGGACTAGATTGAGTTGGGATATCTGTTCAGCATGGACAGATTGGACCGAAGGGTCTGTTTCCATGCTGTACATCTCTATGATTCTATCAATATGTCTCTGTAAGCTGTTTGTAAGCCTCTCACAACCTGTCTTTCCATCTGACTTTTCTGTTGTCTGAAATTTGGCTTCCTTCAAGTCATTAACACATATTGTAAACAGTTGCTGTCCCAGCACTGATCCTGTGGCACCCCACTGATTACAGGTCACCAATCTGAAAAAGAACCCGTTATCCTGATTTGCTGTGTCCTGCCCATTAGCCAAGTCTCTATCCAAGCAAATATACTACTTCCAACACAGAGGACTCTTATGACTTAACTATTGTGAGGTACTTTGTCAAAGGCCTTCTGGACGTCCAAATACAATACATCTACTGGTTCCTACTCTATCCTCTCTGGTTGAGACTTCCTCAAGAAACTCTCATAGATTCATCAGACACGGCTTTCCTTTCATGAAGCCATGTTGACTCTGCTTGATTAGATTATAATTTTCTGAATGTTCTGCTATTACTTCATTCGTAATTGGTTCAGATACTTTTTCAACAAAGGATGTTAGGCTAATTGGCTTGTAGTTACATGCTGTTTGCCTCTCTCCCATTTTAAATAAGAGTGTCACATTGGCAGTTTTCCAATCCTCTGATACTTTTCCAGATTCCAAGGAATTTTGGAAAATTAAAGCCAAAGCATCCACTACCCATCTAACTAACTCTTTGGGATCCTAGGATGCAAGTCATCTGGACCAGGGGCTTATCTGCCTTTGCCCCATTAGTTTGTACGATACTACTACTCTAGCAATGGTGATGGTACTGAATTCTTTCCCGTATTCTTTTGTATTAATGGGATGTTCAAAGTATCTTCCATTATACAGACTGATACAAAATATCTGTTTAAATCTACTGCTGTTTCTTTGTTCCCCATAACCATCTTCCCAGATTCACTTTCTAAGTGGCCAATTTCAATTACATCTCTTTTCTATTCATTTAAAGAAGTTCCTATTGTTCTTTTTGTACCCATTGTAGTTTATTTCTCTTGTCATTATAATCATTTTAGTCCTTCCTTGCTGGACCCTGAATTCACTCCAGTCTTCTCCAGTGGTGTTGGTTTCCTTATATGCGTTTTCTTACAACTTAGTCCTCTTCTTAAGTTCTTTGGTGAAACCTGATTGGTTTATCCCTCTTTTAGAATTTTCGTTCCTTACTGGTATATATTTTGCCGAGAGACATGGATTGTGTCCTAAAATGTCTACCACTGCTTACTTGCACTCGCTCCTGCTAATCTATCTGCTCTGTTTACTCTCACCAATTCCATCCTCTGAGAAAGGTTTGGCATCACTGACAGAGTCAGGAGTCATGGCAACTGAAGTTAACCAAGAATGTATGTTCCAATAGTGGCATCACAACATAGACAATGAAGGCATGAACTGAGTTATTAGAAGGATATCATTATCACCATACATGTGGAAGCTGTGTCATGTCTGCAAATTATGTGTCAGAGGTATATTTCTTTAAAATTCAATCACCACCAAATCACTCATGTTTCCAATTAATCAGTGAATATTTAACAAACACTAACCACCGAGTTGGTGCAATATTAACAAAAATAAAGGAGGGTAGGGAGAGACGGAGGGGATATGAGATACTGTACTTATTGCTAACAGTTATTAGAACTCAGGTGAGGGCAGTCAGACTGAAGTGGACTGTGGAGGAGAAACATTCAGGAGAATAGTATACTTAACTATTAATTAAAAGGCGTTCTATGCCACGCTGAAGTCATACAGAGAATGTCAACTTCTCATGGGCTAATTTTCTTATGTGCTGCTCTGATCTGCAGAACTAAAGCAGTGGAAGGGGTAGTCAGCTCGAGTGGAATTGATTTCTATTGGATACTTACTAATTTAGAATCCTATTTTATTTTCTGGTTGAACTTGTGAATGGTGTTTCAAGCCCTTCTCTGGACAGGTTCAAATCATTTCAGGTGATGAAGTTGTGAATGACTTTAATGATTTTCTTGTTTAATCGCAGTCACACTTCTGATTTGAAGTTTGTTATTGACTGTAAATTAGCTGAAGTATGCCCTATGTAACAGAAGTCCCATCACTGCATTTTAATCATTGCATCTTACAGCATGGAACAAGATAATTCATCTCATTGGGTCTTTAAAAAAAGGTGTCTAATTGGTCCCATTTCTCATTCGCCCCATAGGTTTGTAAATGTTTCCATTTCAGGTGTTTAGTTTGCTTTTCAAAGTTGTCACTGAATTTACTTCAACCAGTGCATTCCAAAGCATACCATATAGCCACATGCTCTTAGTTTACATCCATGCAGTCTTGAATTCTCCATTTGACCAGTCATCTCAACAGGTTTGTAACCTGCTTTGAATATGCTTGTTTTTGGTTGGAGTGTTTTTGTGATTATTGGTATTAATGCTAACGTAGACTTCTTCCAAAGGCAATAAAAGTAGCTAAGCCACATAAGCCACAGAGTTCCCTGATTCAATTCCTCATCCAGAGAATTAGCTGTTTTTATTTTGTAATAGAAATGAATATCAGCAGCAATCAATCAGGTTTTTCATTTAAGATTTCCAAGTTGTGATGCCTGTTTGAATCTGAGTGTTGCTTAAGGCTATTTCAATCTATCCCTTCTGTTACTGACATTCACTATTTAAATACAAACATGGTAAGGCACTGGGACACTGAAACCGTAGTTAAGTCAGTTTCATTTGACGATTAATGGAGAAAACTGAAAGAAATAAGCATAAGTATATATGCAAAGTTATACTGGTATGTATGGTGTAAGAAACTCTGTTTCTGCATTGTATCACTTCTTGAAGTTTTTGCATTTAAGTGGATTGACTGCATGAAGTGTAACTTCCTTGTTGCAATCAAGTTGAACGCCCTGTGAGCAAAAGAGGATGTGTTAACATTGTGCAGCACATCTGGCCCAACTATGTATGGGCGTAGTGGGGGAAGGGGGTGGGGGGGGTGGAACGATTCATTGTGGTGAAGCTTGCAGTTTGCTTTTCTGAACTGACTAAGGAAAGATGGCATTATGGCTCCTGTACTATCTGTGAAACTATCAGGGACCTGATAACAAAAGAGCATCTACAACACATGTAGCAACAGGCTGATTTCTTTTTGCCAAAGAAATTTATCAAAATATCTTTTAAGCTGATGAACATGATCCACATGTTATTTTGCTAATAGTTGATCATTAAAGGGTTTCTCTTAAATTTGTAATGAGTAATTTTCTATTTTGCTGGTGCAGCTCTTTAAGGAAGCATTTACTTCCTGTTATATGTCACTTAAAGTTATAGTGAGAAATACATCACTCATCACAAGTGTCTCTGAAAATAGTATTCATTCCTGATGATGGTGTCTTGACACAATAACCGCTCAGTTTTCTTTTTGCTTGCATTGATGTTTAAAAATGTTCAATTTTAAACGCAAAGTGGGATTTTCATTCACTGGTATTTAAGGTACAAAGAGGCATGTTTAGTCTTGTCTGAAAAATGTGTTGCTGGAAAAACGCAGCAGGTCAGGCAGCATCCAAGGAGCAGGAGAATCGGCGTTTCGGGCATAAGCCCTTCTTCAGGAATCCTGAAGAAGCCTGATTCCTGAAGAAGGGCTTATGCCCGAAACATTGATTCTCCTGCTCCTTGGATGCTGCCTGACCTGCTGCACTTTTCCAGCAACACATTTTTCAGCTCTGATTTCCAGCATCTGCAGTCCTCACTTTCTCCATGTTTAGTCTTATGCAAGCTTTCACTTAAGAAAAGGAAAATTATTATTATTTGTTAAGAATCTATGGTCTGGAATTCCTTGTCTGAAACTTTGCACCTCTTTATTCATGTTTAAGGTGCTCCCTAGAGAACCTAAGCTTTTGGTCAAGCTGTAATATCTACTTATGATACTTTAGTGGGGAGCAAATTGAGGCAGAAAATCAGCTATGATCACCTTGAATGGTAAAGCAGTTTAGGGCTTAATGGTCTATTTCTGTTTCTCTTTCTTATATTTATGTCAAGTATTGTGTGATAACATTTCTGTTAGGTGCCTTTATGACACTCTGCTATGTTGAAGGTAATATTACAAATATAATTTGTTGTTTGAAAGTGTTGCGTTTTTACATTAAAGCAGAAATCCCCATGTTTTGTTTTAATTTTCTTCTTGAAATATCAGTAAAATCAAGACAATCGACAAGTGACGGATCCAGGTTACATAGTGTAAGTTGGGCTGACGTGAATGTTAGACCAGCCAAGGATAAAATTGATGGTATTTTTATGATCGTTTGAACCTTTCACTGTTATTTTATCTGGTGTCAGCCAGGATGATTTCAAGTGTATTCAGTTTTCTAATTTTTAGGTTGTACCTCATTTTCATGTAGCAATTCAGTGAACTGGCAACTTGCCCTACTGTCATGATAAATAGCATGATACTTCGGTCAAATGCATGTTGGGTTCTGTGTCCAGTTTTATTCTAACAAGATTAATGTTTTACAATTTAAGTATAAATGTTTAGTGCTAGACATTTGAACATTTGAGTTGAAATTTCAGGCTGCAAATATTCAGAGTATGCTTCATTCTAAAAGTTTAGATAAAAACTTGACACTTAAAACTGAAAGAGGCTTCAGGAATTGACCACCGACTGTGATCTGTGCTTGATCAGACTTCACAGAATGGCTTTTAAGTCACTGATGATGTTGAAAAAGTTTGACACCAGCATTCACCTCTCCCAAATGCAAACTTTGATAGGCAATGTCAGTAATGTATTCAAGAATCATAATATGTTGAGATCATGAGTTTTTTGACTTATGTTTCACCACTCTGAGTCTATTTTTAATCCTTGAAACTGAACTTCCACTGTGTGGCCACAGTTGTGAGATTTTTCTTAAATGTAACTGGGTGCTGTTTACACTTTAACTCGGTTTTTAAAATAATTTATTGTAAGATCAGATAAAATTCTGCAAGTCAGACTCGTCTTTTTCTGTGATACAGTACAACAGTTTGGAGAGATCCTCTTTTAACACCTTAAGGTTTAGAAGTATTATAACTCCAATGTAGTTTTCATACAGATTTATGATCAGAAAATCCTTATTCAGAAGGAATTTTTATGCTGTTATGATCATGTA
This sequence comes from Hemiscyllium ocellatum, assembly GCF_020745735.1. NCBI lineage: Eukaryota > Metazoa > Chordata > Chondrichthyes > Orectolobiformes > Hemiscylliidae > Hemiscyllium > Hemiscyllium ocellatum. The sequence continues at coordinate 96,360,398 of NC_083411.1, read as the reverse complement.
TACTGATGTGATTAATAGTGTAACACATGCATGCTTGTGTGATACTGTTGAAATTGTTATATATTTTTCCTTCATTATTCTCAATTACTGTGTGTTGCTGAAACGAACATGACAGCACATGTGATACAAGATTACATAGAGATATATTGCAGCAAGTGTTTGTATGAAAATGGTTATGCATGTTGTTCACTAGAAGTTTAATGCTTTTAGGTAGAGTTGAGGTATACACTTTCTGGTAGATATTTATTTCAACCAACCACACCATAAAAACCACCTCCTTTTTGGCTGACTTGTTTGTCTTGATGCCTTTAACTCCTAGGTATGTAGCATCCCATTAACAGAATTAAATAGGGACAAATTACCCTCTTTAGTGGACAAAATTATTCCTAACAAAACATACAAATGATAATACATTGAATATTGCATTATTATACAATCTTTATTAAAATCAACCTCCTGGGACTTTGCTATCATTTTAACAGGCTTACATTTTCACACCTCTGTTATCGTTGAGAAACCAGATCAGAATTGGTGAATCTCAAAAATGACTTGTGCCACACATTTTGAACCAGACAAATGCCAGGCAATGACTAAATTGATAGACAATTTAACCACTGTTCCTTGACATTAAGTAGTATTACCATGTGTGAATCCTCCGCTATCAACATAATTGTGGTTACGCTTGATCTGAAACTCAACGAGACTTTCCACATGAACAAAAGCAGGTCAGAGGCTAGGTGTACTATGGCAAGTAACCTGATCTGACTTCCTAAAGCCTGTCCACATCAACAAGTCATAAATCAGGAATGTGTTGGAATACGTCTCACTTGCCTAAATGAGGCGGCTCCACCATCCAGAACAAAGAAGCTTGCTCGAGTGACACCACATGCACAGCATCCACTTCCTCCACCACCAATGCTCAGTATCATCAGCATGCACTATCCACAAGATACACTAGAGTTCACCAAAGATCCTTAGACAGCATCTTCCAAACCCACGGCCACTTACATCTAGAAGGACAAGGGCAGCAGATCCCTAGAAACAACAACAACTGCAGATGCCCCTCTCCAAACCAATCACTAACCTGACTTGGAAATATATTGTCATTCCTTTACTGTTGCTAGGTCAAAATCCTGGAATCCCTCCCTAAGGGAACTATAGGTCAACCTACAGTACATGGCCTGCAGCAGTTCAAGAAGGCAACTCACTATCACCTTCTCAAGGGCAATTAGGAGTGGCCAAATAATACTAGCCAGCCAGTAACGCTGACCTCCCACCAGTGAACAAATAAAAAAATCTCATTATACGATATGTGGGTCAAGTTGGAAGAGACTATTGAGTTCTATGATCAGCTATTAACATAATGAATGGTGGAGCAGACTCAAAGGGGCAAATGGCTTTCTTGTGCCTCCATTTTTCTTTCTCTTTTCTAAAGGCCAAGATAAAATTCACTCTTGCCGTTGTTGAAAAAATATAAATTGCATAGATTGCATTTCTGACACCACTTTCCAGTATTTTCCCTAGAACTCTTGATGATAACAATTCAACATCTCACCCTTTAATATACTTTATGGCCCAGCCTGTACAGCACCTGACTGTGAAGACCTTCACAGATTCCCTATCCTCTAAAAGAAAAAAAAAGTCTCATGTCAGTCGTAAATAGGTAACCCTTATTCTGAGATTATGTCCTTGGGTCCCAGACTCTTCAACAAAGGAAACAACTTTTTATCATCTATGCTGTTAAGTACCTTAAGATTCTTGTATTTTTCAATAAAATCATCTTTCTTTCTTCTAGACTTCAGTGAATACATGCCCAGCCTATTCAACATCTCCACATTTGGCATTCCCCCCCATTCGTGGAATTAGGGTAGTGAAACTTCTCTGGACTGCATTCAATGCCAGTATATCTTTCTTTAGATAAGGGGCCCATTGTTCACACTATTCCAGCTGTGACACGATAAATGCCTTGTATAATTTTAGCAAACCTAGCTTGCATTATACACAGCCATTTAGGCAAGATATTAAATAGAAAATATTCATCAATTCCAAATATTATTCTGATAGTCTGGTGCTTAAGTGCTGTATTTAACTAGGTCACCGTATAAAATACCCCAGCTCTAAATCCTTTGGTAATACAATTTCAGTAGTCAACCTGCGATTAGGCTTACCAGCATTGACCCTGCCAGGGTTTTGGAGATAAATAGGGCAGAAGTTCGTTTGCATGGGTAGATAGACTCAAAATCATGATAAGTACATCTCCAGGGCCAATTGTTTAAGAGCAGTGGGGTGCCTTGGGGCCAACATTCTCTGATTTGTAGGCCAGTATGCTGAAGGATAATTCCACATATTGGCATTTTAAGGTATCTTGAGCCCTGAATGAGTGAAGAGAACAAAGCAGTTGCTATATGGTAAAAGACTATGATCCACTTAATTTGCTGTGTACCATCTTGACCAGCTGAGCTTTTCCAGCAATTTCTTTTCATGTTTCTTAAATACTTCTGCCCTGTCTCCTCAACTTTCACCTCCGACAGTAAATACATAGGGGTTCTGAATTTCTTTGTTAGTAGCATTGAGACCATCTGATTAACTGCATCTGCCACCGTACTAAAACAGCTGTTGTCAAAGTCACAAGCTACATTCTGTGTGACGATGACAAAGACAAATTATCCTTAGTTGTTTTTCTCAATCTGTCTGCAGAGTTTTACATGGTTGACCGTGCAAGACTCCTCCAGTGCTTTTCCATTATTGCCTCGTTAGGCAACACTACACTTAGGAGAAAGTGAGCACTGCAGATGCTGAAGATCAGAGTCAAAAATTGTGGTGCTGGTGAGGCACAGCTGGTCAGGCAGCATCTGATGAGCAGGAGAGTGATGAAGAGCTTATGCTCGAAACTTTGATTCCCCTGCTGCTCAATACTGCCTCACCGGCTTTGCTTTTCCAGCACCACACTCTTGGAGACTACACTTAGTTGATTCCAGCTTATCTGAGCTGTAACTAGATAGTTATCATCTGCAATGGCTTCCTGCTCCTGCAACCTCATCTATAATATCCCCCAAGAATCTATACTGTTTCTTGTGTATTCAGTGAAATAATCCAAGTTTTACCTGTACACCCACTAAACCCAGTTCTACTTTACCACCAACTCTCTTGGCTCTTGCACTGTTGTTAACTTATCAGACTCTTTATCTGCTATCCAGTCCTGAATTAACCAACATTTTCTCCAAGTAAGTATTGAGAAGACTAAAACCATTATTATGATTGAATTTACTCTACAATTTGAGAGAGAGAAAATAGAATCAGAGTAAATGGTATTTCAGCTAAATAAAGGCAACTACAGTAGCATGAGGGAGGAGCTGGGTAGAATTGACTGGGAGAGGAGCCTAGCAGGAAAGACAGTGGAACAGGGGTTTCTGGGAGTAATCCAGGAGACACAGCAGAGATTCGTCCTGTGGAAATGTACAGGGAGGATGAGATAACTATGGCTGATGAGGGAAGCATAAAAACTAAAGAGAAAGCATATAAAGTAGTGAAGAACAGTGGGAAACCAGAGGATTGGGAAGCTTACAAAGACCAACAGAAGCAACAAAAAAAGAAATAAGCCAGGAGAAAATTAAATAAGTGAGTCAGCTATCCAGTAGTGTAAAGGAAGACTATAAGAGTTTCTTTAGATATATCAAGAATAAAAGGAGGCACAAGTGGACATTGGGCCGCTGGAAAATGACACTGGAGAAGTAGTAGTGGGGAACAAGGAAATAGCTGAGGAACTGAATAATTATTTCACGTCAGTCTTCACAGTGGAAGACATGAGTAATTTACCAAAACATTCAAGAGGATGAGGCGGCAGAGCTCAGTATTCTGGCCATTACCAAGGAGGAGTGCTAGAAAAGCTGAATGGCCTGTATGTGGACAAGTCACCTGGACCAGATGGACAACACCCCAGAGCTCTAAGGGAGATAGCTGAAGAGATATTGGAGGTGTTAGTGGTAATCGTTCAGGAATCACTGGGATCAACGAGGGTCCCAGAGGACCAGAAAATCACTTACGTAACACCCCTGTTTAAGAAGGGAGTAAGGCAGAAGATGGAAAATTCAGACCAATTAGCATAATCGCAATTATGAGTAAGATCCAGGAATCCATTGTGAAGGATGAGAGTTCTGAATATGTGGAAATGTATGGTAAAATAGGGCAGAGTCAGCATGGTTTCATCAAGGGGAGGCCATGCTGATAAATCTGCTGGAATTCTTTGAGGAAGTCTTGAGCAGATTAAACTAAGGGGAACCAATGGTCATTATCTACCTGGACTTCAAGAAGGCTTTTGACAGGGTGCCACCCAGGAGGTTTCTGAGTAAGATAAGGGTCCATGGTATTAGAAGCAAAGCGCTAGCATGGATAAAAGCTTGGCTATCTGGCAGGAAGCGGAGAGTAGAGATAAAAGGGTCCTTCTCTGGGTGACTGTTGGTGACAAGTGATGTTCTACAAGGCTCAATGTTGGAACCACAACTTTTCACTTTATACATTAACAATCTAAATGAAGGAACTGAGGGCATTCTGGCTAAGTTTACAGATGATACAAGGATAGGTAGAGGGACAGGTAGCATTGAGGAATCGGGGAAGCTGCAGAAGGATTTTGACAGGTTGGGAGAGTGGGTGGAGAAGTGGCAGATGAAATACAACACGGAAAAGTGTAAAGTCATGCATCTTGGTAGGAAAAATAGAGGCATGGACTATTTTCTAAATGGGGAGAAAATACAGAAGTCTGAAGTGCAAAGAGACTTGGGGCTTTTTATCCAGGATTCTCTCAAGGTAAGCTTGTAGGTTGAGTCAGTAGTTAGAAAGGCAAATCTAATGATAGTATTTATTTTGAGAAAACTTGAATATAAATGCAGAGATGCACTTCTGAGGCTCTGTAAGGCTCTGGTCAGGCCACATTTGAGAGTATTGTGCATAGCTTTGGACCCATCTCGCACAAGGATGTACTGACCCTGGAGCATGTTCAGAGGAGATTTACGAGAATAGTCCCAGGAATGAACAGCTCAACATATGAGGAATGTTTAAGGACCTGAGTCAATTCTCTATGGAGTTTAGAAGGTTGAGGGGATCTAATTGAAACTTAGAGAATACTGAATGACCTGGACAGAGTGGATGTTGGGAAGATGTTTCCATTGGTTGGAGAGACTACGACCTGAGGGCACAGACTTAGAGTAAAGGGAAGACTTTTTAGAATGGAGATAAGGAGAAACTTTTTCAGCCAGTGAATGGTGAATCTGTGGAATTTACCACCACAGAAGGCTGTGGAAGCGAGCTCATTGAGTATATTTAAGACTGAGATAGATAGGTTCATGATTATAAAGGGAATCAAAGGTTATCGGGGGAAAGTAGGAGAATGGGATTGACAAACCTGTCAGCCATGATTGAATGGTGGAGCGACTTAGGATGAACAGCCAAATTTCTGCTATTATGTCTTATGGTCTTAAATCACCCATGAATCTGTCTTCAATGTCCTAAGCTGGCCATTGATGAAGGAACATCTCAGTTTTAAAATTCTCATTTCCTGAGCCCACTGTGACTTTGTCCCCTTCCCATCTGTATAGTCTCCCCCAACCCGACCACCATTCTTCATATCTATGCTCATCTAATTGTGGCCTCTTAAGCATCACTGATTTTAATTGTTGCTTCATTGCCTAGATGCTGTGGAATTCCCTCCTTACAACTCATTATCCATCATCTGTCCACTCGTTTTTGTGGTCGATATTAATATCAATTCATCTAGCTTAATATATGGATTTACATTATGTTATATCTCCAGTGCAGCATGAAATGTACGGTTCCATTTGAGATGATGTTGAAACTTTTGCTTTATTGCTGGAATTTCTGCTTATTCCGTATTGGATATCAGATAGGCAATGTGATAATTCACAGACTGTCGAGGGATCCAAGCTGTGGTGAAATAAAGCTGAGTGCCATTGAGACACATGAAGAATTGCTTTGGATTTGTATTTTTTTTGTTTTTGGGTGATTTTTCCAAGGGTAGCATGTGGTTGAGAAGATAAGACTTTTGCATATCTCCAGAGTTGACAACACAATCTTATCATCCATGATCTTACTGAATAGCAAAATAGGCTCACTGTTTCTAAGTCCAATTTGCCTGGATAAGTGCAGCTCCAACAACACTCAAAAAGGTTGATTTCATCCAGGATTAAGCAGTCTATTGGATTGGCACCACATCCACAAATCTCCACTCCCTCCACCAGCGATGCTCAGAAGCAGCAGTGTGTGTTGCTTATAAGATGCACAGCAGAAATTCACCAAAAATCTTTAAACAGTACCTTCCAAACCCAAACCACTTCCATATGGAAGGACAAAAGCATAGATCCAGGGAACATTACAAACTGCATGTTCTCCAAGTCACTCATCATCCCAACTTGGAAATATTTCATTGTTCCTTCACTGTCACTGGGTCACAATCTTAGAACTCCCTCACTCACAGCATTGTGAGTCAGCCTACAGCACATGGACTGCAACAGTTCAAGCAGGCACCTCACCACCACCTTCTCAAGGGCAATTAGGGACCAGTACAAAATGCTGGTCCAGCTAGCAACACCTACATCCCATGAGTAAATGAAAAAATATTCTCTTGAATAAGATGAGTTCAAAAAGGCAAGACAGGAGATGGATTGAGAGTCGAGAGTGTGGTGCTGGAAAAGCCGGTCAGGCAGCGTCCGAGGAGCAGGAGAATCGACGTTTCGAGCATAGGCTCTTCATCAGGAAGCTTCCAAGGATACTCATCTTGAAGACGTTCTCCTCCTCTCTCTACAAGGATCTCAGTGAGTCCCTCTCTCTCACTGCACCCCCAGGTTGTCTCCTCTGCCCTGAAGCTCTTCAGCTCCTGCTCCTTGGACGCTGCCTGACCTGCTGTGCTTTTCCAGCACCACACTCTTGATTCTGATCTCCAGCATCTGCAGTCCTCACCTTTTCACAAGAGATGGATTGAAAATAGGGAAAGATGTGAATTAGGGCTCATGACAGTCGGAAATTTAGAGGGCAGTTTGTTTGTAATGCCTGGGGAAGGGAACAAACTGCAGAGGCAGCTGAGTGAATGTCCCATTCTTTGTGACAGTGAAATTTCTGATTTTTTTGTACTTATCCAAATGTCAAACTTATTGATCTGGAGATTCTTTGATCACTTTGACAATCTCTTTAAAGCTGTGAAAGTGATTGGCTTTGGGAGTTCCCACCTCTGCTTTCACACAGCCATCCCTAAGCCTCCCCAGATATCGTGTGTCTTGTAATGGGAAAGAAGAGATTTTCCCCTTGTATGACAAATCAGCAATTCCCAAAAAAAGCTGAAAATTGCTGCAAACATACCGAGATTCAATGACTAACAAAAATGTGTGGGAACAATGGTTATTTATTTTTCTTGCTCCAGCCTTTTTAACGTTCAGCAGATCGGGGATCGTGACTTTTGAATAGATAGTGTAGTTTAACAGATGTGTAAAAATTAAATAAAATGCCTCAGCAGAACAAAGGCTACACAGTATAAAATATTCACTTGCTAAGAGAACTCCATGCCACTATCATTAGCCTCGTCAAAATGTGAAGTTGTGCATGTTTTATGGTGATAATGCATGAAGAAGTTATTTGCAGTTACTATGAAATAATTTATTTTTAATATGTTTTCAATAACTGAGCATTGTATCATATATATCATTGTGGTTTATCTTTGTGTATTAACATTTCCTAGGAGAAAGTGAGGACTGCAGATGCTGGAGATCAGAGCTGAAAATGTGTTGCTGGAAAAATGCAGCAGGTCAGGCAGCATCCAAGGGGCAGGAGAATCGGCGTTTCGGGCATAAGCCCTTCTTCAGGAAGGAGGCTCATGCCCGAAACGTCAATTCTCCTGCTCTTTGGATGCTGCCTGACCTGCTGCGCTTTTCCAGCAACACATTTTCAGCTATTAACATTTCCTCCTTCACACATTTGACTTCACATTTGGCCTACTCCCTTGTATTTGTTTGTTTTTGGTTTCATGTTACTTTCTGCTAGATGAACCTACTGATTTTGCAGTAATCTTGTAAGTATTCAAACTAGCCAAATAATACCTGGAGCAGTGTTATTGGTTTATAAGATCGAGGTATTGCTGATGTAATTTGAGCTCTACAAACTGTAAAGTCTTGTGTTTGATACCTGGTCCATGCTGTATACAGTATTTAGTTTCAGCAAAGGCACTAATTGGTGTAATTTAAATGTCATCGGTGTATTTGTGTAAAGAAGGATGACCGTGTTCCTGCTGACTATTCAGGTTGGAAAGAGCAGGTGAAAATAAGTTTGACTTTACTCTGACAATAACTCATGTTTTTACAAAGTTCTTCAAATTGGTAACTGTCTCATAAGGCTCAAAGGAACATCAAAACTCGAAGTAACTTTGAACAAACTAACTGAAAGCCTGATCAAATAAATAAGTTTTAAATGGGAGAATATAAAGTAACTTCACAATGTGCTCAGGAAAATAAACTCTGCAGGGCTGTAGGAAGGAGTCATGGCACAGGAGTTTTAACCCCGCCCTCCAAAATAAGCAGGTGGGCTTGGTTTGAGACAGAAATTCAAAGATAAATATCTGATAAAATAATGCAACTTATCTTGAATGCACCCATTTCCAATTTTAATAAAGTTGGACTGCAGAGTAGTCTCTTATCTAGTCCCAAGAAATGGGTTTGTCATTTAGGTATAAAACCCACGAGGCTGAGAGTTTCAATTTAACGGTAGTTCTATTCTTGAGTACAGGGAGATAGGTTTTCCTTGCCTCAGGGTACTGAGCAGGTGAAAGGCTGAATGCATGAAGGACGTGCTTTGACAACACTGTTTCTTGGTTGAAAGGAACCAAGTGTTTGAGCACACAAGCATCCTCTATACACTCCATCACTCCTATCCCTCATGTGAGACCTACCTGCTCTCAGACAAGTTGCAGCTTTGTGACAAGTAGCCAACCTATTTGGGTGGCAGAGAATGGAAATCTGACTAAATGATTCTTGTGGTCATTTGGCAAACATGCAATTATGGTTTTTTTTTCACCTTAAATCAGCACATCCTGTTTCCTCCTTGCCTACGAACTAATATTCAATAATAGTGCCTGAAAATTTGCTTTTTCTTCCTGAGCCTGGCTATTTGCTTTTTCTTCCTCAGCCTGACTGTTGAGGACAACTGTAGTACCTAACAATTGTTGCCTGAAGCTAGCTAAATCAGCATGAACACAAAGTCAAATTTGAGATTTTCTCATCTGTGTGGCTTCGAGTTAACACCAATGATAATGTGACCTTCTAGTCAGAATGTTTATTCAATTATTGTGGTATTAGTTGCTACATCTTGCCAAAAATCATAAATTAGGAAGGCTCAATTAAATTTTGCCTTAAATCATTCACACAATTTTAAATTTCACTGTTAAAGACTGCTCCCACATGTGGACTTCATTTCATTCTGATTTAGATGTGTGTCAGCATGTTACTTGGAAACCTGTTTTTAACCTGTTTTGGAGACTGTTTTAAAGTCATTTAGCACAATATTTTTTTTTCATTATTCTGTTGGTTTTTCTGGTAAGGCTACCATTTGCTGCCCATCCCTAATACTCTTCGACTAAGTGGCTTGCTGGGCCATTTCAGAGAACAGATAAGAGTGAATCATATCGCTTTGAGTCTGGAATCAGTGTAGGCCAGACCAAGTAAAGATGGCAGATTTTCTTCCTTAAGACATTAGTGAAGTACATGGGGTTCAGTGATAGCATAGTTATCATTACTGAGACTAACTTATTTTGTACATTCCAATTATATTAATTGAATTTAAATTCCACCAGCTGTCATGAAAGAATTTGAATCCTTGCCTCAGAGCATTAGCCTGGACTTCTGGATTACGAGTCCAGAGACGGATGGAAGAATATTCGAGCGTAACATAGACAAGAATGAATATTTGCTGTAATTTACAAATAATTTTATCCTAATTGGTTGCAGTAAGCTATTGTTATGTGACTGGAAACATGAGAATACTGATTTATCCACAGCCTGTTGACCAGCTCTAAGGTTTACCATTTCTTGGAGGGACTTGAAGGAATTGATGAGGGTTGTTGACAAAGGACTTAACTAACTTCAATTTGTGCCCATTGGCCCATTTTAACGAATACCTTTTATGGTTACAGTATACCGATAATTCTGTTGACCCTGTATTGTCATATCTATACTGTCTACTGTACTGGACTATTCTGTTACCAATACAACAATAACTTTTATAATACCTTTAGTGTAAAAAAGAGCAGCTCAAGAGAACATGGTATCAGATAATAAAAAACTTCTTCAAAGATGTATGTTTTAAGAAGTGCCTTTAAGGGGAAAACCAAGATAAAATGATGGAGAGGTGTAGGGAGGGAATTTAGAACTTGGGAAGATGTCTAGACAACTTAAAATATGATGACCACCACCTCAGAGCATTACATTTGAGGTTAGGTTTGGAGAAACACAGATCTCTTGGAATGTTGCAGACTAAAGGTAACAAGGTGGGACACATTTGTTCAGAGTGCTGGAAGTTGAAAGGGAAACTCACGAGACTTTTGGAGTTCCTAACAATGAAGCCAATAAGGAAACTGAGAAGAAAAAGGCCACTGATCAGATTAAAGCTTTAACCATAACTAAGAGATCGGAGGTAAATATTGCTGTTAGTACAGAAGAAGTACAAAGAATAAATGAAAGATATGAAGGGTTTTTACCTAAAGGGAAGAAAACTCCTCTTTCTTCAGAAGATGCAGAGAAGCCCATAACTATACTATGGATACAGGGACTACTCAAACTCTCTTGCAGGACAAGGATTTAGTTTTCCCTCCAGACATTTAAATAACAATCCGAAGAGTTGGTAAATGGGATAGGTGGAGAGTATATTTTACAAGTTCCAATTGGAATGTGATTTGAAGTCTGGGTTCATTGAGATAGTTATAAAAATTACATGGAAATGGAGTTGATTTACTTCTGGGGAATCATTAGACAGGAGTGAAAGTTACATATTCACAGAAAGTCCAGTTGAAGCTAAAGGGATGGAACAATTGCAGGAACAGATCCAACTTTTTCACACAGAGGATAGTACGGGTATGGAATGAGCTGCCAGAGGAAGTGGTGGAGGCTGGTACAGTTGCAACATTTAAGAGGCATTTGGATGGGTATATGAATAGGAAGGGTTTGGAGGGATATGGGCTGGGTGCTAGCATGTGGGACTAGATTGGGTTGGGATATCTGGTTGGCATGGACGGGTTGGACCGAAGGGTCTGTTTCCATGCTGTACATCTCCATGACACTATGAGATCCAGGTATTTTCCATTTTGTTTGGTGACCAGAGCAATGGCTGAACAAAATCTGTCACCAGAGGTCACAGGAATACCACAAGCAGATGTCAATTTTAGAATATGGAGAGTTCAAAATAAGTGATTGGCATGTCTTCATTAATTGAGGCTCTGGATTCAGATCCAGATTTAAGCAGGTTAACATAGACAGCTGAGGCTGAAGGAGTTCCAGCATATTATTGTATTCAGAACTGAGTTTTGGTGAGGAATTGAACATCTCCTCATAATCCTGTGCATGTAGTTTGTTTATTAACTAATGGTATCTATCCTATGTACTTTTTCGGTACTAACAGCAGTATTTACCTCCGATCTCTAAGTTGTAAGGTCAATCTCTGTAAGCAAACCTAAGTGGCCCATATAGTTACGAGAGTTAGTAAAATGACTTATCTAAAAATGACTCTTGAACGTGCTGAAACAGTATCATTGTAGTGGAGATGATAAGGAGGAACAAGTGCGTCAGGTGGTAAGAGTAATGATAGAGATAATAAAAGTAAGGTCGATGAAGAGGTAAACAGTTCTCAAAGCAAAGCTCTTACAATTCAGCTAGCTAACACAAATATTGAGCCAGTTATACATTGTGTTACCATATTTAGAACAATGACAATGGGAGGATCTGGTAAAACTACTGAGAATGTATGAGGTTATCTGCACAGATACAACTGGATGTATTAAATTAACTAGACATAATGTGGACATGGGAGAGCCAGGATTGATAAAATCACATCCTTATTGGTTGAGCCCAGAAAAACAAGCTTAGGTGGAAATGGAAATTCAGTACATGCTAGAGAACCAGGTGGTTAAACCTAGTCAACGTATCTGCAGTTTATCAATCATGTTCATTCCTAAACCAGAGGGATCAACTATACCTCGCAATAATTATAGAAAGGTGAATGTGGTCACAAGGACAGATTCATGCCCAATTCCACTCTTGGAAGACTGCATTGATTGGGTTGGCAGTGCCTCATTCCTTTCTAGGATTGATCTATAGATGGGGTATTAGCAAGTGCCACTAATATGAAGGGCAAAATAAATATTCATTGTCACATGAAATGAATTGTACCAATGTCAAATGATGCCATTTGGGTAAAGACCACCCAAGCTACATTCCAGAGACTACTCAGTGAAGTCCTAGCCGAGGTTCATTACTGCCTGGTATATTTAGGTGATGTTCTGATCTATGATAACACAGAGGAAGTGCATGCAAAACAGGTGGAAGACTTGTTTAAACAATTACAGTCAGCTGGCTGAATAATAAAGTTAATCAAGAGTGAATTCTGGAAAGCAAGAGTAACTAATTTAGGTCATATTGTGGGACAATGACAAGTGTTACTCAGGACAGCAAAAGTGAAGGCTTTAATAGAATAACTTGTTCCTAAAACTAACGAGAATTCATGAAGTTTTAGACACATGTGGACTTCACCAGATATTCACCAATAGCTGAATCTTTAATCACAAATTTGTTGAAGTAACAAGCAAAAGTGGATGGTCAGTAGAAAGCCAAGCAGCTTTGAAAAGCGGAAAGCAATCTTGGCAAATGAACCGGGTTGGCTGCCTGTGATTTTTCTAAGCATTTCAAATGGTAGTAGATGCTAGTGACTTATTAGTAAGAGCTGTCTTGGTACAAGCTAATGAGTCAGCGATACAGAGGCCAGTGTCATAAGTAGTCTACATTGAAAAAAGAAACTTTTGAGATTGTTGTTGACATTTCAACATTTTGAAGTCTATGTCTAATATGGTAACAAGGAAACACAAATTTACACTGATCATAATCCACTAGTCTTGACTGAAAAGTTTAAAACTTAGGAGTGAACCTATTCAAATAGAGTCCTTTGCTGCAACCTCTCAATGTAAAGATTATTCACATTGCTGGAGAGGATAATTTATTTGCTGACGCATTGTCTTAAGTGTAAAATTTTGGAATAAGTTAAAGGTTTAAGAAGTGCTAATACAGTATTTTATAAGGAAGAGGAAGAATGAATGGCGTTAAGTCTTGTGTTATGTTGTTTGTTTATCACGTGTTATTTATGAACTGCATTTTTTTTAAATGGTCTTTCCTTTTTATAAGAGTAAAGTCATGTAAAGAATATGTTTTTTTTGTATTTTTAATTACGGACTGAAATGGAATAAGGCAAGAGTGAGGACTGTAAATGCTGGTGATCAGAGTCAAGAATAGAGTGGTGCTGGAAAAGCACAGTAGGTCAGGCAGCATCCGAGGAGCAGGAAAATCGACGTTTCAGGCAGAAGCCCTTCATCAGGAACCCTTCATCATTCCTGATGAAGGGCTTCTGCCCGAAACGTCGATTTTCCTGCTCCTCGGTTGCTCCTGACCTGTTGTGCTTTTCCAGCACCACTTTAATCTTGACTGAAATGGAATAAGAGCTGCTTTAAAAAAAGATAAGTTTGGCGGGAGAATTGCTGCATGTTTTGAAAGCAGATAACCTGATGCTCGTGAACATCGTTTACACACCTGCTTGTTAAAGCAATAATTGGAGTTTGGTTTGCAACAAACTAGAACCAAAGGACTGTGTTTAGATGGAGCTTTGGTTGAGACCAAATAACAGATTGGTCTGTGGACGAGTGACCAATTACTGATGTCAAAGGTCTTTTCAACAATGTTTTTCCTGTCTGTGTGCGTCGGCGGAGTTTATAAAGGGATTTGAGGTTTAATTTGTAAAAGTATGTGCTAACCTGAGAACATTTATTCGATATCTCTACAGTGGCAGCTTACTCTTAATTTATTATTATGGTGGTTGGTACTGAAAGTTGCTGGGAGCTGGACATAGCATAAGAGAGGATGCTTGTGTCTGTGGTCTTTGCAAAACTACTTTTTAATTCACCATTCTATGACCTATTCACATGCTTAAACTAAGGACAATGTATACACAATAGCATCTCTTTCCAGAGTCTGTGATGTGATCTCACATCACTACTGATTTGGTTTGCTATTTACATATTTGATCATTAATCCTTTACACATTATATTCTGATAATACTGCTAGGCTGTCATATTTGGGGAATTCAGTCACACTAATGCAAATTTTGAACTACATCAAGCGGTCTAACTCTATTACAGACTGTGCTGTGCAGTTGCTCTTGCTCTTGAAACTAATCCTGTATAACAAATGGAGCAACTTGTACACGAACGGCAAGCTTTTATTTAATTATTTTATTTAACTGGAGAAAATGCAAAAGGGGTTTACAAGAATGGTTCAGGGATGAGAAAATTCAGCTAAGAGGATTGATTGGAAAAGTCAAGACTGTTTTCCTTGAAGAGAAGAAGGCTGAAAAGCGATTTGATAGATGTTTTCAAAATCATGAGAGGTCTGATGAGAATAGCAAGGGAGAAACTGTTTCTACTTGTAAGGGAATCAAGAGACAGAGGGTACAGATTAAAGTGTTTTGCAAAAGAAGCAAATGCGAGGTGAGAGAAAAAAAATTCTTTCACTCAGCAGTTGGTTCGGTTCTGCAATGCACTGCCTGGAACTGTGTACAGACAGCTTCAGTTGAACTGTTGAAGAGGGCATTTGATGACTGTTCCTATTTAAATAGTGTGCAGGATTACAAGGAAAAGACAGATTTTCAGTCAGCCAAAATGCTCAGGGTCTTTGCAGATACAATAGGCCACATAGTTTCCTTTTGCAGCATAACAATTGTGTGATTGTATGATGTTACTGCTGGCTTTAGAATTCTGGCAATAAAATGGAGGTGCTGAGAGCATGCTTGCCAGAAGTGGGACTTGTTCACCAGTTGGCTCCTCATTGTCACTATCAACTTTTCCAGAAATTAAGGAGAACAGGCTGTGTTCCCAAGTTGCTGGTCCAATCATAGACCTGCAACTTGAGAGTCTAGTTAGCCTCTCAGGGAGAGATGGGTGCAACTGAAGCAACTCTGAGATTGAAAGAGTAAGTAAAATAAAAATCAAAAAGGACAAGCAGGCAGGCCCTTCAGATAGCTCTCTGCCTGTGTCTCTTTGGAGCATGGTCTTTACATGGTCTGATTAGATGGAGTTTGCACATTCTTCCCTTCGGGTGCTCTGGTTTCCTCCCACAGTCCAAAGATGTGCAGGTTAGGAGAATTGGCCATGCTAAATCGCCATTAGTGTTCAGGGATGTATAGGTTAGGTGCATTAGTCAGGGGCCAAATGTAGAGTAAACGAATAGGGGAATAGATCTGGGTGGGTTACTCTTTGGAGGGTCAGTGTGGACTTGTTGAGCTGAATAGCCTGTTTCCACACTGTAGGGATTCTATGATTAATTCTATGAGAACGTTATCTGGGTCCCTGGATTAACAATCTTGCGATAATACCAATAGGCCATTGACTGCCCAATATCTTCACTGAAAATTTTAAAACTAGGAAAATGCGACTATTAAGATGGAGTCTTTTGTTACAATCACTCAATGTAAAGGTTAGTGATTAATGTAAAGATTATTAATGTGGAACATGTAATGTGTAAAAGGATTTGTTGGCTTGTGGGTACAAAGCTAAACATAGGGGTAAAAAAGGACATAATCTGCTGGAACTGTCAGTTTTCTTGAGGTTAAGTAAACTGCATATGAAAATATTGTTAAGGTTATGTTGTAAGGTTCTTGTTATACAAGAAAGTTGATCTTCACAGTTGAAACATTGCAAACTATTTGACTATAAGGTAGTTGTAGAAACATCATAAGTTCATTCACTTAAATATAACTACAGTGTCACCTGAAAAGGTAATACAATAATTGTGTTGTTTAATCCAAGGAAGTTGTCAAAATAGTTGATTTTTAAAATAGCTTCTGCTACAGAGCAACTTCAAATGACTTCTACTGGAAAGTGCATGTATGTAAATGTAAATGTCACATGAAATAAGCGTTGGACTTAATTTGTTATATCCTTGTTAAGTAGCCACCTGACACTCATTATCTAGGTTTGCATAAGATAAATGAGCAAAGTTTATGTTGCCATGAGTAGCTATCTTCATGAAGGGAGAATCATAGAATCCCTACAGTGTGGAAGTAGGCCATTCTGCCCATCAAGTTGACAGCATCAAGTCTGAAGAGCATCCCACCCAGACCTGCCCCCATCCCTGTAACTCTGCATTTTCCATGGCTAATCCACCTAACCTGCACATCTTTGGACTGTGGGAGGAAACTGGAGGATCCAGATGAAATCCACACTGACAAGGGGAGAATGTACAAACTCCGTACAGACAGTCACCCAAGGCTGGAATGAACCCGTGTCCCTGCTGTTGTGAGGCAGCAATGCTAACCACTGAGTCCACTTTGGAGGAGAAAGCAAAGAAAAAGTAGCTTTGAGATATTGGATAAAAAAAGCGTCAAATATTTTTGAAGAATTTGTCAAAGAAAATCAAAAGAAGTGAGCAAAACAATTGAACAAAGATTGTATCATTGGAGTTCTGATAAGATTTAAAACATGCGTTTTTATCTCTTTTCCTTTATTTTGTTCTGGAATGATGTCAGAAGGTTTGTGTTATTATTTGTGTATTGAATAATCTTTCACATTTGTCCAAATGGTTCTAGTGATGACCTTTGTCAATTTATATCAAATGACATGGCTCAAAAAAGATCTTAAAGTCTTGAGTTTGAAAAACAGGAATGTGAATTGTTGGTGTGCTTGTTGGTCAGGGACTTTAGCAATAGGGGATATCCTGTACTTGGTGCCCTCAAGTGTTGCTTTATTGTGCCAATCGAGAAATTTACCAAACACTTCAAACAACTGCCAACTTAACCTTGAACATATCTTAGACACTGAGCAAATCCTTGTGATCATTTTATGAATAAACTTTGTATTATTGGGATCAGGCGAAATGTAGAACAGGAGAAGTTAGATGAGATACCCCAAAGTGTTAACTGGTGGCACACTGGCTCCCCTTCTTTATTCACCTGGCCCACATTTCATTGCAAGAAGGTTAATTTACAAAAGATCTCCTTCTTTGCGGATACCTATTCCCAGTCTAAATAAATTTATGTTTTATAAAGATCTAATTTAATCAGGCTTTCTTAAGATAAGAAAATAATTAATAAATTAATTATGAAAGTTGATGCAAATTAATAACAGACACACAGATTTAAAGTAAGAAATTAGTCCAAATAATGTTAAAGGATGTATAAATCAATCTCTATGGGTCATTTTTGAAGAGCAATTGTGAAACATTGATAATTGACTAGTTGTGTAGTTGAATCTGAGATTCTTGGCATTGCACATTAATTGTGAACTTATTTTGTTCTGTTTCCTTTCAACATGACTGGCTAGCAACACTCACAGCAAGAAAGTCTTTTACCTGAAATGCAGATGTGACTAGAAAGTAACTCATCAACAGTGACTTTTACAGCACTCTAACATTCTAACTGGAGCTAATACACATCAATACCTCAATCCTCTGGTATACATCAGTACTTCAGTTCATTAGCAAATACCTTCTTTCTCTAGCGCACACAGACCAGGTTTGATATAGTTTCTAAGCACTTTTCTTGTGTGTTTTTTAAAGGGGAAGACAAACAACTTGTTTCTTGCCCAAACAGCTGTGTTTTCTGCCATCTTGTTCCAATTCTGAGATGAATGCCAGGAGAATATGATTGTTTGTAGTGCATTTTTCCCCATTTAAGTTCATCTCTTTGTAGCTTCCTTGACACTGGGTCAAGTGTAACTTTTCAGGGTCTCTGTGTGTGTGTCTCTCTCTCTCTCTCTCCAAGCAGCCACTGTATTTATATCCACAGTAATTTGTTTTGACTGTAGAAGTCCCTTTTTTAAAAAAAAGAAATGTTGGCAAAACAGGTTTGATATGTCCACAGGTAACCTGGAATATAATCAACGGCTGTGCCAGTATCACACAAGAATAACTGCAACATTTACTAATTATGTAAAATACTTGTGTGGTTATCACAAATACCTTGCTGTATTGTGTTAGTGCTTCTTAAATAAATTTTTATTCACAAGTTTTTATTTAAAAGAACTAAAAGTCACAAGGGCACATTGTTAAATAATTTCCTTTAAATTATGAATTCAGTTGTCCCTAATATTCAATGACTTAACTGTCTAGTATGGAAATAATAATGTGGAAATAGTGCGGAATTATTCAGAACTGGAAGCACTGTATTTCTATTCTTATGTTATTCATAAATTGTTCCTGGTAGGTGTCCAGAAGTTACCTTGTCAATTTGTAGCACCCCAGTTTGATTACAATTAATATTTCATACTACCTGGAACAATCATTTCTGTTTGTATAAAGTTTTCTTTGAGATTGTTTAGTCACACATAAGTGCGTAATTCATTTGGGTTACATACTGCATGAGGCAATTGCCGGGTAAGTCGTGTTATCTTTGGTGATGGGGGTGAGGGCTGGTTGGGTACTTTTTAACCAATGTCCTCAGCTGAACTCCAGAGAATACAGTCTCCACTTGTCATAGGAGAATCCCACCATCTTTGGGATCAATCTAGTGAACTGTATTTGATGTAATGCAAGAATATGGCTTCTTAGGAAATAGGACCAGAACTGCACCCAATACTTCCAATTCAGTCTCACTCGTGTTCTATGTTGTTTAATAAAGAATCCTTCGCTCCTATATTTAAACCCTCTTGCGAGAAGGCTAATGTATTGTGTGTATTTTGAATTCCTTACTGGACCTGCATACTAAATTTCAATGACTTATGAATTAGGGCACCTAAGGATTCTTTGGATATCAGAATTTGCCAATTTCACCATTTAAGACATATTCTGCACTTCAGTTTCTCCGAAAAAAAAAGATAACCTGCAACCTACATTATATTCCATCTACCACACTCTTTTCCACTCACTCAGCCTGCCTAAATTCCCTTGAAGCTCATTGTATCCTCCTCAACTCTCATTCCTACCACAAACGTGGAAATATTACAATTGGTTCTCACATCCAAATTATTGAAATATATAGATTGTGAACAAATAAGTTGGGGCTATTTTTGCTGGAGCATAATAGACTGAGCGGTGAACTTATAGAAGTTTATAAAGTAATGAGGAGCATGGATGGAGTGAATAGACAAGGTATTTTTCTCAGAAAGAGGAGTTCACCACCAGTTTAAGGTGAGAGAGGAAAGATTTAAAAGGGACCTAAAGGGTACCTTTTTCACACAAAGGGTGATGTGTGTATGGAATGAACTGCCAGAGGAAGTGGTGGAGGCTGGTATAATTACAGCATTTAAAAGGCATCTGCGTGAATAAATAAATCGGAAGGGATTAGATTAGATTACTTACAGTGTGGAAACAGGCCCTTCGGCCCAACAAGTCCACACCGACCCGCCGAAGTGCAACCCACTCATACCCCTACATTTAACCCTTACCTAACACTACGGGCAATTTAGCATGGCCAATTCACCTGACCCGCACATCTTTGGACTGCAGACACGGGGAGAACATGCAAACTCCACACAGTCAGTCGCCTGAGTCGGGAATTGAACCCGGGTCTCAGGCGCTGTGAGGCAGCAGTGCTAACCACTGTGCCACCATACCGCCCTCTAGGGGGATATGGGACAAATGTGGGAAAATTGGACTAGATTAATTTACGATATCTGATCAGCTTGGATGAGGTGGACTGAAGAGTCTATTTCTGCGTCGTACATCTCTAAGGCTCTATGTAACTACAGAACATTTTGAAAATAATAATACCATTGGGCAGAGGCAACATGGATTCATGAAGGGTATACCAGGTTTGAAATGGAGAACCAGTGGACATGGTTTATTTGTTTTTTTCAGGAGGTTTTTAATAGATTTCTGCACAAGAGGGTATGAGACAAAATTAAATTTACTAGTATGGATTAAGGTAGGTAGGCTGTGACCAGTAGGCTATCATAAGGATTAATGCTTAGGTCTCACTAATAGAATCATAGAGATGTACAGCATGGAAACAGACCCTTTGGTCCAACTCATCCATGCTGACCAGATAGCCTAAATTAATCTAATTCCATTTGCCAGCATTTGGCCCATATCCCTCGAAATCCCTTCCTATTCATTCATCTACCAATCCAGTTCCTTGCATCATATTCATATATACATGCATCCTGACATTTTCTCTACTTAAAATCTGATTGAAGATTTGTAGCTCGGGTATCCGTTGTTGTGGTTCTGCTCGCCGAGCTGGAAGTTTTTGCTGCAAACGTTTCGTTCCCTGGCTAGGGAACATCATCAGTGCTGTTGGAGCCTCGTGTGAAGCGCTGCTTTGATGTTTCTTCCGGTATTTATAGTGGTTTGTTCTTGCCGCTTCCGGGTGTCAGTTTCAGCTGCAGTGATTTGTATGTGGGGTCCAGGTCGATGTGTCTGTTGATGGATGTTCTTGCCGTTTCCGGGTGTCAGTTTCAGCTGTAGTGGTTTGTATATGGTGTCCAGGTCAATGTGTCTGTTGATGGAGTTTGGGGATGAATGCCATGCTTCTAGGAATTCTCTGGCTGTTCTCTGTCTGGCTTGTCCTATGATAGTGGTGTTTTCCCAGTCAAATTCATGTTGCTGGTTGTCTGAGTGTATGGCTACTAGAGATAGCTGGTCGTGTCGTTTTGTGGCTAGCTGATGTTCATGGATGCGGATTGTTAGCTGTCTTCCTGTTTGTCCTATATAGTGTTTTGTGCAGTCCTTGCATGGTATTTTGTAAACTACGTTAGTTTGGCTCATGCTGGATATTGGGTCCTTTATTCTAGTGAGTTGTTGTCTGAGAGTGGATGTTGGCTTGTGTGCTGTTATGAGTCCTAAAGGTCGCAGTAGTCTGGCTGTCAGTTCTGAGACGCTCCTGACGTATGGTAGAGTGGCTAGTCCTTTTGGACTCTACCATACGTCAGGAGCGTCTCAGAACTGACAGCCAGACTACTGCGACCCTTAGGACTCATAACAGCACACAAGCCAACATCCACGCTCAGACAACAACTCACTAGAACAAAGGACCCAATACCCAGCATGAGCCAAACTAACGTAGTTTACAAAATACCATGCAAGGACTGCACAAAACACTATATAGGACAAACAGGAAGACAGCTAACAATCCGCATCCATGAACATCAGCTAGCCACAAAACGACACGACCAGCTATCTCTAGTAGCCATACACTCAGACAACCAGCAACATGAATTTGACTGGGAAAACACCACTATCATAGGACAAGCCAGACAGAGAACAGCCAGAGAATTCCTAGAAGCATGGCATTCATCCCCAAACTCCATCAACAGACACATCGACCTGGACCCCACATACAAATCACTGCAGCTGAAACTGACACCGGAAGCGGCAAGAACAAACCACTATAAATACCGGAAGAAACATCAAAGCAGCGCTTCACACGAGGCTCCAACAGCACTGATGATGTTCCCTAGCCAGGGAACGAAACGTTTGCAGCAAAAACTTCCAGCTCGGCGAGCAGAACCACAACAATTTTCTCTACTACTGACATCAGCCAGATTTGTAGATCCCTGTTTTCTTTTTCCCTCCTTTCCTGACCAGTGATGTTATATTTGCAACTTTCCATTTCGCAGGTACCATTGCTGAATTGGTAGAATTTTGAAAGATGATCAACTGTGCATCCATATCTCTGTAGCTTTCTCTTTCAGCACTCTTGTGTGAATATTATCATGCCACACGGTGTGACAACTTGCAGTCCTGTAATTTTTCCAATACTATATTTTTATCATGACTAAATTCTTTCAGTTCCTCACTGCCACTGAATACTTGGATCTTAGCTATTTCAGGAAGATTTTTGGTATCTTCCTCTGTGAAGCCAACTTAAGTAGTATTTAGCTTCTCTACCATTTTTTCTATTTTGCATCATATATTCTCTACTCACTGCCTACAAAAGAATGAAACTTGTCTTTGCTAATCCTTTCCTTTTTGTAGATAGCTATTGAAGCTTTCACAATTCATGTTTATGGTTCTTTCTGGTTTATATGCATCTTCCATTCTGTGTCTCTTTATCATTTTGTGTTGTGTTTTGTTTTGCATTTCATAAATTTCAACCTTGCAATGCCCTCCACTGTGGCTTTGTCATTTATTGTTGTTTCTCAGTTCTGAAAGGTTTTTGAGGACTATTCGAAGCTAATCATAGATCAACAGGAAAATAATTAAAATGTAGTAGGATTTGTGATTTCTAACTAGCATTCTAGTAATTGAACACTAGAAGTAACTTCTTTGTGTCATTTAATTTTCAATATTCTGATTTAGTCACATGGGAATACAGAATTCAGGATCATTGAAAAGAGTCACATGTCAAAGTTTTTTATCTTGCACTCATCAAATGCAAGAGTGGCAATTTTCAAAGCAAACAGAACTTTTACAGCCTGTGAAAAGGATGCTGATCGAGTCCTTTGACATGGATCTTAACTCTTAACCTTGTTTCTTATTCAGAAAATCATAAAATTCAAACTGGGATTGAGAACAGCATTCACACTTTTTTTTGTTCTATGTGGATCTCTGTGGTCTGTTCACATGAGCAACTTCCAGAAACACTGTGAATGGCATCGGCATGCAGATTGCAGTGTACTAATCCTTGGAGCACAGACAACTTAGAGGGAACATTGATGAAGAACATCAATAGTTAAATAATGCTTGTTTTAATTGTATTGCATCCTAAAAGCTGAAGTTGATTGTGTTTCAGATTGACAATGCAAGCATTGGGGCAGAAACTGAATGATTACTGGAAGGAAAAGAAAACTAAGAAAAGCCAGGAGGAAGCAGATAGTACAGACATGGTAGAAGAACCACGGTGAGACTTTACTAGCTGCACTTCTGTTTTGAACCCTACCAGTGTGCCATCCAATCCTGTGTGATTCCTAACCACCCCAACTCATACAAATAACAATATTGTCAAAGACCCAGTCTGCGAATATTTCCTTCACATTGTTCCTTTATGTTGTCCTGGATTGCATTCCAACTTGTGTACAAATTGACTTGTGAACAGACTTAGAAATAGAACTCATTCACAATCCAGGGACTGCCTGTACTACAAGGAGATCATATAATCCAAACTAGATTTTCTTTCATGGTTTTCTGGCTGAGATTTTCTATTCAAGTGATTTCATAGACTGTTGGCCTATGAAGTGCATCAAAAAATGTGTAGTCTCAGCTCAGGACAAGCTCAGTTCTGAAAAGTGTTTTTAAGATCGATCAGTTTGAAGCTGACCACAGACCAGCAGGAAAACAAATTAAGGATATGGTAAAATTTGACATTTCTAGCTAGCATTTTAGTAATTAAACAGTAGAACTAACTAACTTTGTTATTTACTTTATGAGTTCCTGCTATTAATCATTTGGGAAGACAAAACTTGGGTCATGGGTGTTGTTATGTGGTCAGCATTTTTTGCCCAGCCTTTGTTGCCCTTGAGAAGGTGATGCTGAGCTGCATTCTTGAACCATGGAGGTCCATGTCCAGGTCGTAGACCCACATTGCCATTAGGGAGAGAATACAGATGAAAGTGTGGCTGGAAATATGGTGCAGGAGGGAGGGCTTTAGATTTTCGGGACCCAGCGACTGGCTGTGCAGGAGATGGCACCTGTGCAAGCTGAACAAGTTGCATTTGAACAGAGCTGGGATTGAGAATATGAAATTAGATAATTAAGATATTGTTAATAGAAGATGTTTTGAAACAGAGTTTGGTAATCTTTAACATTTTATTAGGCACCATCAGGCAGAAATCAGTATAATTAAACTTGTTAATTCAATTTATTTTTAATGTGCACCATTAGATATTAAATACACTGAAATAAATTATTAGTAAGCCATTGCGTTGAGGATTGTTAAAACAAAATATTTGACTATAGAAGCTTCACCTATTCACTTTGAGCATTCTAATGTAGTCACAGCTACTCCTGGAACACTTGGGATAACAATTTTTCATCCCATTTATATTCAGTATCTGTAAACTATGTTTAAGAATAGTTTGAAAAAGCGCATTTATTTTATTTTTGTGTTGCTTTCCCAATCAGAACTGTCCCTGATCAAGTTTGGGCTCAATGTGAGACATGCATGAAATGGCGGAAGTTACCACCAGAAATTGACCCAGATTCACTACCAGAAAACTGGTATTGTAACATGAATCCTGACCCCAAGTTCAGGTAAGAAGGTCTAAGAATTCAGTGTTGGGGCCGCAGCTGTTCACGTTATATATTAATGATCTGGATGAAGGGACTGGGGGCATTCTAGCAAAATTTGCCAATGATACGAAGATAGGTGGACAGGCAGGTAGTACTGAGGAAGTGGGAAGGCTGCAGAAGGATCTAGACAGGTTGGGAGAGTGGTCCAAGAAATGGCTGATGAAGTTCAATGTGAGCAAATGCGAGGTCTTGCATTTTGGAAAAAAGAATACAAGCATGGACTACTTTCTAAACGGTCAGAAAATTCATAAAGCCAAAGTACAAAGGGATCTGGGAGTGCTAGTCGAGGATTCTCTAAAGGTAAACATGCAGGTTGAATCCGTGATTAAGAAAGCGAATGCAGTGTTGTCATTTATCTCAAGAAGATTGGAATATAAAAGCAGCAGTGTGCTACTGAGACTTTATAAAGCTCTGGTTAGGCCCCATTTGGAGCACTGTGTCCAGTTTTGGGCCCCACATCTCAGGAAGGACATACTGACACTGGAGCGTGTCCAGTGGAGATTCACACGGATGATCCCTGGAATGGTAGGTCTGACATATGAGGAACGGCTGAGGATCCTGGGATTGTACTCATTGGAGTTTAGAAGGTTAAGGGGAGATCTAATAGAAACTTACAGGTTAATACATGACTTGGAAAGGGTGGACGCTAGGAAATTTTTTCCGTTAGGCGGGGAGACTAGGACCCGTGGGCACAGCCTTTAAATTAGAGGAGGTCAATTCAGAACAGAAATGCGGAGACATTTCTTCAGCCGGAGAGTGGTGGACCTGTGGAATTCATTGCCGTGGAGTGCAGGGGAGGCCGGGACGCTAAATTTCTTCGAGGCAGAGATTGATAAATTCTTGATGTCACAAGGAATTAAGGGGAGAATGCGGGTAAGTGGAGTTGAAATGCCCATCAGCCATGATTAAATGGCGGAGTGGACTCGATGGGCCAAATGGCCTTACTTCCACTCCTATGTCTTATATTTGCAAGTGGACATGAATCTAATTTATAAAATTATTACTTTTATAAATAAGATGGGATCAGATGAAATCATAGAATAATCCTTTAGCTCTTACTCAAGTCACTGAGATCAATTTTTACTTGTGGAAACCAGTACTCATTAGATAGTTGCACCAGTGCTCTGGTGAAGTCATGCAAGAGCCAAATACTAGATGGGTTCAGGCTGTAGTTCTGGTTTAATATGTAAAATTAGGTTGTGTGATATAGATAGGACCCAGATTGCCATTTCAAGACAGAACTGATCCAAACTGTTTTACTATTGACACAGTCAGAAAGGTGCTAAAATTTTCCATTTTAAAGGGTCTTTTCAAAGCGAGAATATATGGAATCATTGTGGGCTCCTTGTTGTGACCATCTCTCTACTGTCAGACTTGCAGCCAGCAGGTCACCCATTATTGTACCAATCTGAAGGTAGTAAACTACATCAGGAGTCTGGTATCAAAATGACTCTGAGCAATTCACTGTGTAATTGAGGGACAATTAATATGTAACCTTAGTTCTCTAATTAGAAGTTAAAAGAATCAAAGGATTGTTACGGTCCGGAAGGATACTATGTAGCCCATTGTGTCTGCAGCCTCTCTTTAAGTATTTTGACTTCGTGCCAAATTCCTGCTTTTCCATATAACCCTGTACCTTGGACAGTTTCTTAAATAGAAACTATGCCTTCTTGAAAGTCTTAATTGAACCTTTCACCGCATCTCAAGGCAATGCATTCTAAACTCAGACCACTCCCTGTGTGAAATATACTTTCTCACCTCACATTTGCTTCTTTTGCAAAACATTTAAAAGTTGTGCTGTCTAGTCTTTGGTCCTTTTACAAGTGGTAATCCTTTCTCCCTGCCTACAATGTTCAGACCCCTTATAATTTTAAAATCTTCTATCAGATCTCTCCTCAGTCCTCTCCTCAACTTCCCTAATCTATCCTCATAACGGAAGTTTCTTATCACTTCAGAACTACATTATTATATACAATCATTCCATCCTCTTTGTACCAAAGTGTATCACGCCGCAGTTCTCAGTTTGAATCTAATCTGCTGCTTATCGGCCCACCACACCAACTTGTCAACATTTTTATCTTTTGAAGTTCTACACTGCCCACTTCACAGTTTACAGTGCTGCCAAGTTTTGTGTTGTCTGCAAACTTTGAAACTGTCTCCTTCACACAAAGATCTATATCAGGAAAAACAAATGTCCCAATACTAACCCCGCAGAGAGCTCCACTACAGTCAGAAAACTACCTATTAACCGTTATTCTGTGTCTCCTATCAGCCAGTTTTATATCCATGCTGTTATTGTCATTTTTATTCCACAACTTATCACTTTCCTCACAAGTCTTTTGTATAGCCTTGTATTGAATGAGTTTTGGAAGTTAATTTACACTACATCAATAGCTATACCCTCTTAACTCTCTCTGCTATATCTTCAAAAATTACATAACTGAATTCTCTCTTAACACCATGCTGACATTTTTTGCTTGTGACTATTAATTCTGTCCTGAATAACTATTTATAGATGTTTCCTCACCACTGAAGTTAAACTGACTGAACTGTAATTGCTGAAGTGTTGTTACAACTTTTTTGAATAAGAGTAATATTGTTTCCTCCAGTTCTCTAGTACCACGCCGATTCTAGGGAGGATAGAAAATTTATTCCCAATGCAATTTCCACTTCCATCAGTAATCAACTTTTACTGACCCAACACTTTGTCCTCATTTATTTTAATCCTTTTTAGTGACTGACTTTTCCTCTCTCTATCCTTGAGCTGACCAGAATTTGCTTTGATAGTAAAGACAGAGGCAAAGTATGAATTTAGTGCATTAGCAAGACGTCTTACCTGTACATGTAAGCCTCCATTTTGGTCCCTAATCAGCCCTATTCCTTCTACCACTCTTTTACTATTGATGTGCTATAAAGAAAGACGGGGGTTTCCCATAATGTGAATGTTCCTTGCTTTTCTTATTGTTTATTCGCCTTCTTTCTGAACCTTCTGTATTCAACTTGGTTCTCAATTATATGTACGACCTAACAACTGTCATAAGCAGACTTTACCTTTTTTTCTGAATTGCTACTGAGGAACTCTGGATTTGTTTATTCTGTCTTTCCCACTTGAAAAAATATGTCTTGACTGCCTGACGGTTCAGTGAATTTTTCCTGCTAACTTTAGTTTTAATCTACCTAGCCCAGTTCTATTTTTGCCCCATTGCAGTCAGCTCTCCATTCATTATGATTATGATAATTATGATTATTCCAGACTGACTAAAGTCAGTTTTCACTGTCAAGTTAAACCTTTATGGTACAAAAATCACTGTTCTGAAAATGCTCCCCCACTGTCACTTGGTATACTTTGCCAACTTCATTCCTCAGAACAAGGTCCAGCAGTGCCTCCTTTTTTGTTGGACCTGACACATAATTCTGCAGGAATACCTACCCCTGTTTTCACTTTGCACTACCACGATCTCAGTGTGTATCGGGGTAATTGAAGTCCCTCTTCTGACGACTTTATGATATTTGCAACTCTTTGTAATTTCCTTGCCAATTTGTTTCTCTATATATTTCCCTCTAGTTGTAGGTATATATGTTACAGCAAGTAACACTAATATCAAGAGAGTTTTAAACTAATTGGTGGAGGTGGTGGTAAGGTGGGGAGAGGACAAATGTAGGTTTACAAGGCGAGGGGATATGGAGAGGGTTAAACTAACTGAACAGGAGTGGAATCAGGAGAAAATGTTAGAAAGTAATGCTAGGGTGGACAAAATGCTGAGAGAGGCAGATAGCACTAGAATGGAAAATAGTGAAGTTGGAGTAAAGGAGAAAATAATGAAGTCCAAATCGGTCATACTTGGCATACGTTGTATGTATGTGAATGCACAGAGTATAGTTGATATGTTTGGAGAATGACAGGCCCAGCTTTCCATGTGGGATTATGATGTTATGATGATAACAGAGACCTGGCTCAAGGAAGGGCAAGTCAGGGTGTTAAATATTCCTAGTTACAAGGCGCTCAGAAAACATAGGAAAGGGAGGGCTGGTGTTTTTGGTTTAAAAACAGCATCGCAGTACAGGAGAAGAAAGAGGACATTTGAACGTTCACGAACAGATTCAATTTGGCTCGACTAAGAAATAAAAAGAGTGTAAATAACACCTTAAGATTATTCAACATAGATGAAAAAGTAGACCATTCAGCCCATTGAATCTGCTCTGCCTTCATAGCTGATTTGATAATCCTCAAGTCCACTCTCCTGCTTTTTCGTCATGACTCTTAATTTCCTTACTGATTTCAAAATGTCTATTTAGGTTTTGAAGATACTTAACAACATATTCTCTACAGCCCTCTCTTGTTACAGAATTCAGCATGCCCAGCAAGGAACTCAGTTTCAGCTCTGTTCAAATGTAACATATCTGACTTGTACAGGTGCCATCTCGCCCAAATCCAGTTCCCCTGTCCCAGAAAACTAAAGCCCTCCCTCTTGCACCATCTTTTCAACCTCTCATTCACCTGCTTTATCTTCAAGTTTCTGCATCACTTGCACGTAGCATTGGGAGTATTCTGAGAGGACTAGTTTAGAGATCCTGCTTGCTAATTGTCTAACCTCTGATTGCCTGACCAACCTGTGATATGTATAGCCATGTAAAACATGCTAACATTTGGATTTTCTTTTTTAATTTAGGGACTGCTCTATTCCTGAGGAACCTGAGCAAAGTGATGATGAGATGACACCCAGTTATGAAAAAGCATCTAAAAAACAGTTAAGTATCTTTGCTGGCACTGGCCCATTTACAAAACAGGAACAATTCACTTTAATATTTATCCACAATGTGAACAGTAATGTTATAACCATTTTCCAGACGTATTTGCCTTTATATTCCTCTCCTACATTAAGCTCCATTCCTTCAAGCACTTATTCAAACCTGTGCTACAGTCATTAACTCCAGTGGTGTATTCCACAGTCTCATCAATATAACCTCTGTATAAAAAATGCTTTTCCTGTTCTCTGTCCTAAATCTCATTTAATTTTATATCTACATACTTTCATTCCAGACCCTCAATCACTGACAACAGTCTGTTTCTCTTTACTCCATCCCATCTCTTCATACTTTTGAACATAATTCACCCTGTAATCTCTGTTGTAATGACAATGGCATTGATTTTTCACATATAACCAGACACTGCTTCATCATTGGAAGACAGCTAACAGCTGCATGGTTTCAGAATGGCAGGAAAGATTTTGTAAGGACATAAATGATGTGAATCTTCCAACTCCTGTGATATAAGCCTGAGCATTATTTCTCCTGATGCTTGACAAAAATGAAGTAACCGTATGGATGTTTCCGTTAACTACTTTCTGTATATTATCCTGCATATGCTTTGTTCTTTCTTAGCGATCAAAGTCTGGAGAGAAAGAGGTGGAAGTCTTTGGAACAGGAGGAACGCATGGTGAGGAAATGTACAGAATATAAAGTAACCTCCAGTCCACAGTAGTCGTACCTTTAAGTTGTTTTCACATGTCATGCCCAAACTAAACATGCATGAGAAGAAAATATTTAAAACGTCATATATGCCATGCTCTAACTTAATCTTTTGCTTAACAATGTATGGCCTATTTGCAAATCAATGCAGCACACAGCCCTTGGTGTAAATAATTGAAAAAACACGAACAGTTTTCAGAAAAGAATCAAATCTAGTATGAAATATCCAGGTGTGGTTGACTGTTTTTATAATGCTACCCTGTTTTAGAATAATTAACGTTACAGTTATTCCTTGTTTAGCACTTCACCAAGACAGTATAAGGCATGTAGTGCCTCCTTCAGACTAATGAAGCAAGTTTAAGCAACTCAAAGAAAATATCATTGTTTCTCAGGGCATTCTCTTAGCTGGTTGGAAATTAACAAATATGTTTATTAAATTCTCTTGCTCATAGTGTCTTATTACCGTCACATTTCAGCAGCGGTAATTATATTGCAATAAAAGCTTTGTAGCTCTGTAGGGGCTTAGTCGATAAATTCAAATGAACTGTTCTGCACTAATTGGAAAGAATCCTGATTGTTAAACTTCAGACAACTAGTTGGTGAATAACGAGAGCAGAAGTCAATTTTTAATGTGCTTTAAAATCAGCAGCAGTGAATGTGCAAAGCAATTATAGACAGGACAAATGGGAAAAACAAATGGAACAAAATAAGGGAAAATGTGAACTTGTCCATTTTGGCATGAAGAGATTGCAGAACACAGCGATACACATTTAACAGACGGATATCTATACACAGCAAATACTTTGTGATTTACAAGGATTTTGTTTTAGTTTACAACTTACAAAAAAATGGTGCTATGATGACAGATGGCCATGTTCAATACCTGACTTGAATGTGTCTGAGGTCTTGAAGCCAGACGTTTAACATTCCTACAAATGGTCTTGGAGGTTGGCCTGGTGCTATATAGCAATGACTTATATCCTGTACCAGCAAAGAGGTATTGGTCTAGGGGGTATCATCCTTTGTAAATGAGCACTGAGGTTCAGGAGGAATACACGTGGAACTGTGAGGGAGTTATGGCACCTACTTAGCCTACTAGATCAACACTAGTGATTAATTGGTGATAAATATCACCTCCAGGACATCTTGTCACTAAATAACTCAGCTCTTTTTGCTTAGGTAACTCATTGCCCAATCACACTATAAGAACCCATTATATTTTTAATGCCACATCTTTGGAGCAGGTGAGGCCTGAACCCCAGGCATCCTGGCCCACAGGTAAGCATACTACCACTGCCCTACAAGCGCCTAATAATTATGAGCATGGTGCTGAAATGTATCCAAACGAACAACAGGTTTCTAAAGTAATTCTAAAAAGGCTTTCGTCTCGCAAAACTTGATAGAGATCTGGAAGATTCCCTCCACAGGGGACCCCTGCTGCCCAGCTTAAAACCAAACACCAAGGCAAGTCTGGGCAGCAGATGAAGGAGAAGAAGTGGATAGTGTGCAGCAGCAACCCGTATTGGAATCTCCTCCATTGGAAGGCATTTCCATGAGGCAGCTCAGATTGCAGGGTGTGAGCTCCTAATGGAGGTTCTGGAACCAGGGCGGATGGGGTTTCCATCTGAGCAGGGGTACTCACAAATCACCACACACCAGAGCATCTGAGCTCCACTATTGTCAGGTGATAGATGGTATTGGCTGTGAGCTAGATATTTTCCACCACCTTGCTAAGCTCTTTTATTTTATGTCAACCTGTTCAGACCTGTTCCAACTTGAACCTGGACTTTTTGGCCCAAGAATCCAGTATTGTTTTGATACCTGCCACCAAATCATCTGTTTAGCAAATTAAATAATTATTAAGCACTGCCCACTAGGACAGTATAACAACAGAACAGGGAAGGATGGGAAGTAGGGAAAGGAACTCAGTTAAAATGGAGTTGGGGGGGAATAATACACATCAGAATATTGTCAAGTGACTTTCATACTTAAGTTCTTGCACTGTCTACTCAAAAGTAGAACATCAAACAATAGTCATTCCCATCACCCTGTGACTGTTTCCTGCCAAACCAATAACCTTTGAGTCATTGATCTTGAAGAAGTAAAGAAATGTAATTTATGCTCATCTAGCAATGATTACTGCATTTGTTGTGGTGGTGCTTTGGTTTTATCAAAAATGCAAAACAAATAGATACATGATGTAGTGCCAACTTTCAAGCTCCATATTTCACATGGCACAAAGTGACCAACCTTGACAAGTGTACAGATCTAAACGTAAAATAGATGTGGTGTATTTAGAGCTCTGTGTTCCAAGGGAAAAATATCCCTTGTAAGAAGAGACTGGTTGGGATGTGTTCAAGAGATTTTGTTCTCTGAAAATGACATTTGAATATTTAAATATGGAACCTGCATAGGCAGCTTTGAAGGCAAGTGGGAGACACTATACTACTGTTGAGTAAGATATTTAAATACCACCACCATGAAATAACCATGGTTGCCAGTGACTTTCAAGGCAAGTGTTACTGATGGGATCTCCTCTTGCTCTCTGCCTCTTCCTTCATTCTCTTCACCTACTAGGAGAGGATGCAAAAAGTTACACGTGTTGGTGAGGGTTTGTGGACATAGCAGGACAAAACATATCACAGAGGATAGCTCTTTGAGGCATGGGTGATAGAGGACAGTAGGATAATGGTGAGTGTGAGTGTTGCCTATTCGGATAGGAACATGAAAAGGTGCCTGGAGAGAGCAATGAATGAAGATGCAAGTTTTTTTCCCCCTGAGAGGTGCTGTGCAGGAGTCTGCTGGGAATGTCAGAGTATGGGTGTTGGCACCAGAAATAATTATGCACTGACCTTAAGTGCCATCCTATGTTCCTAGTTCCTTGTGGCTCACTGGATATATTTAGAGAGCAGAACTTCTGTTACTAACTTCCTTGGCCACTTGTATGTATTCTAATTCTTGTTCGAGTTCTGTTAGTTAGAAATTTTTCCTTTGACAAAATCATCACGATCCTGCTCACCTTCTCTGATTAGTCAAGGAACCTGCCGAGGTAGTGCTAATGCCCTAGCTTACGTAAAGAAATTTGGCGAAGTCTGCTTTAATTGTCAGTAGCTTCCCAACCTACTAAGAGCACTGCTGTTTTAGCACTAAGTTTGGATAATTCCAAATTCTTCAATTTTGATTTTAGTTCCAAAAAAAGACCTGTTGTTTTTTCTTCTTGTGATTTTTCATCAGTTCTTTTCATGTAGTATCCTCTGAGATAAATCTATTAATTCTAGTCATTTTAATTGAATTTCACATGTAATAATGTTTCTAGGTAATCAAAAACTCAAATTATCTTTTCCTCTGCTTCAATCTGTTGTTGAGATGTAAATTAATATCTGATGTTTGAACAGTTTAGCTGAGTTGGTATTACTTTCTTCTGTGACTCAGAGGGCTGCAGCATGTCCGCTTGTGTTGTTGCCATCTGACACTCCTAGAAAACTGCATATTTGGAGCTGTATGATAATCCAAGATGTCACCTACTTGTTTATGTTTCAGGTAGAGGAAGCGTTTCTAGGGAACAATTCAAAGAATAGAAGCGACACATAAACTCGTCAAAATTTCCCCCTTAACCAATGTCACCGAAACTAGATTAACTGTTAATCTCCTCATTTGCTGCTGCACAGCCTTGTTGTATAAAATACTTGCTGAACTTGGCTACACAGTGCTTTAGGACACCTTTTGGATGTCATGAGATTTTTGTAATATTGACATATTGTTATTTACAAAGAACAGGATGGTGGTGATAGAGACATAGAAGCTAGGAGCAGTGTAGGCCATTCAGCCCTTCAAGTCTGTTCCAGCATTCCATATAATCATAGCTGATCCTCTTATGGTCAATGCCATATTCCTACTTTCTCCCCATACCTCCTGCTACTTTTAAATTCTAAAAATGTATCCATCTTTTCTTGAATATATTCAATGCCTGGACCTCCACAACCTTCTGTGGTAGCAAATTCCGCAGGTTTATTACTTTGAATGAAGAAATTCTTCCTTGTGTCAGTCCCAAAAGGTCGACAGTCTATCCTGAAACTCTACCCCTGGGTCTAGACTCGCCATACAGAGAAGACATTCTCCCTATATCTGGTTTGTCAAGCCCTTTTAACATTTTATATGTTTCTGTCAGATCCCCTCCCATTCACCTAAACTCCAGTGAATACAGGCCCAGTCAAACAGGTAGGGAGACCCTGACTGCATGTAGTACTCCCAAATGTGGTCTAACAAGGAACCTGTATAACTGGTGTGAGATGTCACCACTCCTGAACTCAATTATAATGAGCATTACCTGTTTAACTACTAGGATAATATTTTATATCCACTTTCAAAAGTTTTACTTTTATGCTGACAATAGATCTGTGTGATGCAAATAGTTTATTTTTGTTCTTGAGATGTGGACAGCATTGGGGACATCTTATTTATTATCCATTCCTAGTTGACCTGTTGTGAGATGGAACCTGCTTGGACTGCTGTAACACTGGAAAATGATGATGTTCCTGGAGAGGTGTTGTTTCAAATCTCGCTTGAGTTTAACCCAGTTCATTTGGAGGAACAGTAATTTATGAGCAAATCACGATGAATTGTGGCTGCAGAGAACAGAGATTATGGCAATCCAATAACATTATTACTGTTGTCCATTTTGGTTCTGGTTAGGAGGTTCTGCTGGAGCATCTCTAGTAAACTGTTGTGGTTCTGTTCGCCGAGCTGGGAGTTTTTCTTGCAAACGTTAATTTTTGCAACTGGACAACTTTAACATAATTTTGGCATCATACTTTCAGCTTACATAATACCAAGGCACCTCCTCTTAATCTCTCATCCCTGCAAATGAACCTTTTCGTGTTATTCCATGTTGAGCACTGCCACCTGAAGGAAGCACTGAGAGGAATAAAGACATATATTTAAGTTGGAGTTACCACTTTATTTCAGCATGGCAGTAGACTTTACAAATGTTTCCAATACCAGTGTAAGCTTTCCATGTTGCATACTATGTCATACACATAATATGTCAGGCTATTTGTTACAAGCTAATCTATTCTTGAAGCAGCTCTGGATACAATGACAAAACATTTTATTACCTAGCTTTGGGTTCGTATGGCTCAGTACAGGTGTGCCTACCTACTGAGTTCAAGTTCCACCAGCTCTGGAAGGGTGTAATAACATTTCTGAATGGACAGATGAGAAAATATGTTATCTAGGTTCATCTCACAGCCCTTGTGGTGCAGTGATAGTGTCCTGACTTCTCAGCCAGGAGGCCCATGTTCAAGTCTCACTTGCTCCAGAGTGTTAAATAACATGTCCGCACAGGTTGATTTCGAAAATATTTATCACCTATTGTCAAAGGGCACTTTTGGTGCAGTAGTGATGTCTCTACCTCAGGGCCAAGCGGCCTGTGTTTAAGTGCCACTAGCTACAGACGTTTATCATATCATCCCTAAACAGGCTGATCATATTTACCTAACTTTTGTGCATCGTATCCTTACTTGAATTTCCTCCCAAAAGCTTTTTGCCTCTGCAGTTTTCTCTCCTTTAAGTCCTTCCTTCAAGCCTGCCTCAAATGATTTTAATTTGGTGGCGTATCAATTTTTGTCTGATTATGTTCCTGTGAAATGCCTTGTGATGTTTTTCCACATTAATGGTGGTCTTTGAACAAAAATTGATCCTGTTATCATTGAATTATAAAAGGAATCTATATGTAAAATGAAGAGATATTTAAGGACAGGGTTAATATCGAGAAGTTAACACTTTCAGAATTCTCAAGTAGCTTTGTTTTACCCAGATTAGTATGGCTCCTGAAGGATAGTACTAGCAGCCTCATGTTTCTTAACGTGGTCCACATTGGTACTAACAACATAGGCAAAGCTAGGGTGGAGGACCTGTTTGGGGATTATCAAGCACTAGGAAGGAAATTAAAGTACAGGTCCTCAAGGGTCATAATCACTGGATTACTGCCCAAGCCATGTGCCAATTGGCATAGGGATAAGAAAATTAGGGAAGTAAACACGTGGCTAAGGGATTGGTGTGGGAAAGAGGGATTCCACTTCATGGGCATTGGCATCAGTTTTGGAAGCGGGGGATCTGTACCATTCCGTCGGTCTCCACCTGAACTGATATGGTACCAATGTTCTAGCGAAGAGGATAAATAGGGTGGTCGATAGGACTTTAAACTTCTGAATTGGGGGGAAGGAAAAGTGAAAGCGACAGGGAGTATGGAGTTAAATGGAGAGATAAGCAGGAGGATAGCATGTGTGCAGGTGGATTTAACCTTGAGGCAGATTAGGAATGCAACAAAAAGGAAGGATAACTTAGGACATCTTATGACTTCCAATATCTCTAATGATAAGAATGTTAGCATTAAGGCAATTTACCTGAATGCTCGTAACATTCGTAACAAAGTAGATGAATTAACGGCACAGATCATCGTGAATGATTACGAAGTGGTGGGCATCACAGAGACATGGTTGCAGGACTGGCAGTTAAACATCCAAGGATTTACAACTTATTGAAAAGACATGGAGGTGGGTGGGGGCGAGAGGGCCTTGTTAGTTAAGAACAAAATTAAATCTATGGCACTGAATGACATAGCGTCGGATGATGTGGAGTCTGTGTGGGTGGAATTGAGGAACCACAAAGGCAAAAAAACCATAATGGGAGTTATGTACAGACCTCCTAACAGTGGTCAGGACCAGGGGCACAACATGTACCGGGAAATAGAAAAGGCATGTCAGAAAGGCAAGGTCACGTTTATCACGGGGGAATTCTTGGAATGCTTACAGGATGGCTTTTTGGAACAGCTTGTCATGGAGCCCACAAGGGAGCAGACTATTTTGGACTTAGAGCTATGTAATGAACCAGACTTTATAAAAGATCTTAAAGTAAGGGAACCCTTAGGAAGCAGCGATCATAATATGGTAGAGTTCAGTCTGCAGTTTGAAAGAGAGAAGGCAAAATCAGATGTAATGGTGTTACAGTTAAACAAAGGTAATTATGAGGGCATGAGAGAGGAACTGACGAAAATCGACTGGAAGCAGAGCCTAGCAGGGAAGACAGTAGAGCAAAAATGGCAGGAGTTTGTGGGTATAATTGAGGACACAGTACAGAGGTTCATCCCCAAGAAAAGAAAGATTATATAGGGGAGGGATTATACAGCCATGGCTGACAAAGGAAGTCAGGAAATGTATTAAAGAAAACGAGAGATCCTATAAAGTGGCCAAGAGCAGTGGGAAATCAGAAGATTGGGAAGGCTACAAAAACAAACAGAGGATAACAAAGAGAGAAATAAAAAAGGAGAGGATCAAATATGTAGATAGGCTAGCCAGTAATATTAGAAATGAGAGTAAAAGTTTCTTTCGATACATAAGAAACAAACGACAGGCAAAAGTAGACATTGGGCCAATTCAAACTGATGCAGGAAGCCTAGTGATGGGAGATAAGGAAATAGTAGGAGAACTTAACAAGTACTTTGCGTCAGTCTTCACAGTGGAAGACATGAGTAATATCCCAACAATTAAAGGGAGTCAGGGGGCTGAGTTGAGTATGGTTGCCATTACAAAAGAGATAGTGCTAGAAAAGCTAAAAGGTTTTAAAATTGACAAAGCTCCTGGCCCCGATGGGATACATCCTAGAGTTCTGAGGGAGGTGGCTGAGGAAATAGCGGAGGCGTTGGTTGAGATCTTTCAAAGTCACTGGAGTTAGGGAAAGTCCTGGATAATTGGAAGACCGGTGTTGTAACCCCATTATTCAAGAAAGAATAAAGACAAAAGATGGAAAATTATGGGCCAACTTGCCTAACCACGGTAAAATTCTAGAATCCATCGTTAAGGATGAGGTTTCTAAATTCTTGCAAGAGCAGGGTCAGATTAGACCAAGTCAACATGGATTTAGTAAGGGGAGGTCATGCCTGACAAACCTGTTAGAATTTTTTGAAGAGGTGACAAGTAGGTTAGATCAGGGAAACCGAGTGGATGTGGTCTATCTAGACTTCCAAAAGACTTTTGATAAAGGTGCCACACAGGAGGCTGCTGAGTAAGGTGAGTGCCCATGGTGTTCGAGGTGAGCTATTGGCATGGATTGAGGATTGGCTGTCTGACAG
This sequence comes from Hemiscyllium ocellatum, assembly GCF_020745735.1. NCBI lineage: Eukaryota > Metazoa > Chordata > Chondrichthyes > Orectolobiformes > Hemiscylliidae > Hemiscyllium > Hemiscyllium ocellatum. Next base: position 96,322,336 of record NC_083411.1, on the reverse strand, counting down.
AAGGCAGACAGTTGGGATAAGAGGTTCTTTTTTGGAATGGCAGCCGGTGACAAGCGGTGTCCCACAGGGTTCAGTGTTGGAGCCGCAGCTGTTCACGTTATATATTAATGATCTGGATGAAGGGACTGGGGGCATTCTAGCGAAGTTTGCCGATGATACGAAGATAGGTGGACAGGCAGGTAGTACTGAGGAAGTGGGGAGGCTGCAGAAGGATCTAGACAGTTTGGGAGAGTGGTCCAGGAAATGGCTGATGAAGTTCAATGTGAGCAAATGCGAGGTCTTGCACTTTGGAAAAAAGAATACAAGGATGGACTACTTTGTAAACGGTGAGAAAATTCATAAAGCCAAAGTACAAAGGGATCTGGGAGTGCTAGTCGAGGATTCTCTAAAGGTAAACATGCAGGTTGAATCCGTGATTAAGAAAGCGAATACAATGTTGTCATTTATCTCAAGAAGTTTGGAATATAAAAGCAGCAGTGTGCTACTGAGACTTTATAAAGCCCTGGTTAGGTCCCATTTGGAGTACTGTGTCCAGTTTTGGGCCCCACACCTCAGGAAGGACATACTGACACTGGAGCGTGTCCAGTGGAGATTCACACGGATGATCCCTGGAACGGAAGGTCTAACATACGAGGAACGGCTGAGGATCCTGGGAATGTACTCATTGGAGTTTAGAAGGTTAAGGGGAGATCTGATAGAAACTTACAAGATAATACATGACTTGGAAAGGGTGGACGCTAGGAAATTGTTTCTGTTAGGCAAGGAGACTAGGACCCTTGGGCACAGCCTTAAAATTAGAGGGGGTCAATTCAGAACAAAAATGTGGAGACATTTCTTCAGCCGGAGAGTGGTGGGCCTGTGGAATTCATTGCCGCAGAGTGCAGTGGAGGCCGGGACGCTAAATGTTTTCAAGGCAGAGATTGATAACTTCTTGATGTCACAAGGAATTAAGGGCTACGGGGAGAATGCGGGTAAGTGGAGTTGAAATGCCCATCAACCATGATTAAATGGCGGAGTGGACTCGATGGGCCGAATAGCCTTACTTCCACCCCTATGTCTTATGGTCTTACTTCACAAAAGTTGTACAGCTCTTCCTAAAGTTAAAAGAACCTGCATTATCGTATATATTTCTTTCTCACTTGTTTTTACTTTTCAAGAACTGTTTATGTTATGATTTTGTGTATAATTCGCTCAGCCTTTGAGGACTATGCAATGGCAACTTTTGAACTCCTTCTGTTATGAACAGACAAAAAAGAAATTTCCTAATTAAAATGAACAACTTCAGTACAATAGATAATTACACTTTTTTATGGTTCACTTATGAATAATTGATGTGAGTTCCTCAAATGCTAAATGGCTTCTCCTCTGCTGTATTTTTTATCTTTTTCTTTTTACCTTCATTGTTTCCATTTACGCTTGTGACATGCTCTTCCTTTTGTAAAATTGTATTTATCCTTTATTTCTCCTTCTCAATTTTATCTCCATTTTGTTTTATTGTGTTCTGTGTATTTCCTCTGTCTTTCACTCTCATTCATTTGTCATTGTTCATCTAAATTCCCGTGATTTCTCCTTTTTACTTGTTAAACCCTAGCATTTTGAATTTACAGGCAATGCTAGAGAGGTGTCCTGCCCCTTTCCTCCCGTTTGGAGTTTTCATCCCAGTTTTCGCTCAAGATGCTATGCCACTTAAAAGGTCTGCTTTCAGTTCTGAACTTCAAGTCCACACTCTGCACTGTGAATCACTATCTGTGGACAATGGTGATGTTAATCTCTTCAGAATGGTTCTGTTATTCCTTTGTTAATCTCCTTTACTCACTTCCACCATTAACAATCCCTGGCTATGCTACTGCACCTTGCATGTTTAGACAGAATCCTACCCCCCTGTCAGATACACCTGATAATTGTGGCATGCCTAATGATGTATTTGTATTAAGAAGATTACCACATTTTACAAAGAGCTTTTTTACAGTCTCCCACCTAGTTAAGATATGAATGAACTATTAGGAAAATAATTTAATGTAATATGTTCATTCCACCACTGAGCGGTTGCTGGTGTTTGCTCCTTCCCTGTAGAACTACAGAAACGATTTTACAAAGGCAATGTTCTGGTGGATTACAATTTGATTCTGGTTTGACCTTTGCTTGAACTCAAATATTAAGCTTTCATTAATACATTTAAGGCATTATGATAGATGTTTAAATACACATTGATTATCCTTTAGATAGTGATTTAGAATGAATCAGAATCAAGATCGATTAAGTTATAATTGCATTATCAGTTAGTGCAAACGAAATAATAAAGTTTAGTGACCCCAGTGACTTAAAGGTATTACTCAGTTTAGTACTGAGTCATCTAGATCAGAATATCCTTCCTGCAATCTCTGTTCTATAAGGAGTTAACTGATCTATGCCAAAAAGCAAGCAATGTTTTCAATACTGTTTGATCTGAGTTGAAAACAGATCAGGTATGGTCCACTATCTTGTAGTACCTTTGCTTAGAACAGTGCATATATTTATATGTGAAGCTGTTCATTGGTTACAAGAATGAGGTTGGTTCTGATGCTCAGTTACAAAGCTTGCTGTTATTGTCTTTGCACATAGATAAAGAATAACTAGCGGGGTAAGGTAGTTGAGGTCTCCCTTATTCTAGAAAGGGGCACTGTTTTGGGACTGTAATTATCATATATTGTGTATAATCAGCAAAGACATTCATTCCTAACTTGGGTCAGTCTGAATGAATATGGAGTGGACAGGATCCAGATGGGATTTTTTTTAATTCTCTTGTGCATTTGGATATCATTGGCAAGGCCAGCAATTTCTTACTAAGCCATTTCAGAGGGCAGATAAGAGTCAACGTGGAGGCTGGACAAATGGAACTGGCAGGACATCAAAGAACCAAATTGATTTTTAAAATCAGTGGTAGTTTACTCAGACTAGTTTTCAATTACAAAATTATTGAATTATACTGTTTATTGATTACTTTCAAATTTCACCAGCTGCCATTATGGTTTTTGAACATGTGTCCCCAAAGCATTATACCAGTGACGTTAGAACCATGTGCCTATTTCCCCATATGGTGCCTCAAATACCTGTGAAGAGACATTTACTTTATGCTGATGGACAAATGTTCTTTTTTTGTAGATGACAGCTAGATTATAATTACATTATATTCCAAATCTACTGGATTTTTTGGGGTGTTAAAATTATAATAATAGCTGTGAAACCATTACTGAACTGCACTTCTACCCTTCTTGTACACTCTTCTCCCCCCCACTCCAACCAGTGACAACTAATGATTTTCATCTGTAAATATAAATGGTTAAATCTTTAGGTTGCATTGTTTATGAAAGAAATTAAATATGACAAGTATAATTGTGACCAACTAACCCTGTGAAAGCCAATAAAATCAAGTGAATTTTACGTCAGGCTGATCTTGCACTCCTTTGTAGTCAATAAAAGGTAAAGTTGATGAGGATATAAAGCCAGCACTTGCAAACTGACCAGTTTTCCACAGGGTTGAGCAGGTTAAAATGACTTATGGGATGTTATGATCACTGACCACTTGTCAACCAAACTAGGGAGATATTAATTGCATTAAAATTATAGTTGGGTTGAAATGAAGTGGAGGCTCATTGCTCCCTGAACTTAGCATTGAGTTGAATCCCACAGTCATTGCCTTTGGTTAACCTTTGTAGTGTAGTGTTTGAAAGAAATTCTGTGATTGATTGAATGCTTGTTCTCTTCTCTAATAACATCTTAGTGCCTCAGCTAAAGGCTGTTGTTCATCACAGGTAGGTAAACACATGAATTCTGAAATTCTTTACATCTTTATTTTTACGTTGCTGCAGGTTAACAGATTGAAGAAGAGAATAGATATATTGTTATTTTGGACAGAGCAATTGTTGGTTGAAGTATAGTAAATATCCTTTTATACTTAAATAAAAACAAAGAACTGCTGATGCTGGAAATCTGAAATTATTATGCGGATGCAAGATCGAGAGCAATTCCAACTGAGATTCCTATTGTAAAATACATTAAAAAGTTTAATTTCCTGACATTTGTTTGATTTTTAAACCCCTCTCATTGCACTGTTTACAGATTAACAACTATGTTAAAATTGCATATTTTGGAAGTGTGTTAAGCAGTGACCTACCAAAGGAATTAAATTCCATCATTTTCAATGAATCTTTAAGGACAATGGAATTTGCACCCTGTGCATAAAATAATACAGATTGGAATGTTATTGCTGTTTTCTTAAAATTACTGAGCTAGATCACTGTCTGGAATTACACTTTGCTGTTGTTTAATTTCCTTGTCTGTCATACTGCAACATTTGTTTAAATGTAATTTTTAAAAATAATAAAAATGCTGTTTTTGTTTCTACCTCCCCCCAACTGCCCCAGATCTATGAAAGAATAGTTTTCAAAGTATTATAGGCAATTCCATTCTTTCACAGATCTTTCTGTCCGTCTAGCTTCAATAGATAAGGGCACCACATAAGATGGAGCTGATCTATGCAGAAGTGAAAGATCTCCGGTTCAGTTGATATTTTGTACTAACCTCACAATGAGTAATGTTGTGATGATATGTTTGGTCTCAGCATTATACCCTTTTTAAAAGAAAAAAATGACCATCTGTTCCTGATCACTTGTGCTTAAAAATGCATGAGAGAACTTGTGGTCAAAACAGACCAAACTGTAATCTTTTCTCAACTGGAGTCAGGAAAAGAAATAAGCGAGTTCTGTGCTGTGCTTTTTGGAATGTCAGGTGAATAGTTTACTATATTCAATTAAATGGTTTTGAAGAAAGACATTAAAACTTTCTGAACTAATGAGGGCAGTTATTACTGATGAGCAATTAGACTTCAGCAAACTAAAAGCTATTAGAGCCAAGGAATATACTTTTTGTTTACAAATGGTTCTTAACGGATTCACAGGGAAGAATTGCTCTGATTATGAGATGATCCAGAAGAAATATATCATTGGATATATTTTGGCTCATAGATTTTAAATAAAATTGTAAACTCTTTTGAATGAGTTTTACAATTTCCTGGAAGTACTGTGCAGTTTTTCTTTAGTATCAGTATCTATTGGAATCAGAATTGGTTATTTTGTTTTATTTGGCGATCTCTAGAAGGTTCTAAAGCTGGGATAACTGCCTATAGTACACTTGGGTAGCTTTGAAATTGTCTTTTACACAATTTTTAAAATTTTGGTTTGCTTTATATATTTTTTTCTTTTGGTTACCTGAACAGCAACAATCCCAGTTGGCATCTATAACACAGAGAAAAGATCATTCTGAAACAGGAGAAAGTGAGGAGGAGAGAGAGGAAGAAGTCGGTTATAGAACAAGATCATGCTCTGCCAGTCTCAGCACAGCATCAGGATGTTCAGACAATATGAATGAAGAACGTGTTGTATCATCCAGCCTAGGACTGAACAGGTTGATGATTAGTGTTGCAGCTTTTTCTGACATTTTTTTTGCATAAAGTGTAATAATCAGTTCAGATGTTTTGGTTGTCTTTTTTTTAATGGAATTAATTGCACTGAACAAATTGCTTTGAAAAATATTTGAGGCTCCTTGATGGTAATGGTGAAAGCAAGCTGAACCACTCTGAGTGAAATCCCTGCTGTTGGTATGGAAACATCAGAAAAATGGTATTATTGATTGTTGTATCATTTTTCCAATGTTTCAACATTTATGCCAAAAGTACCACAGGTAAGCAGGAAAATCCCAATGGAGATTCAGCCCTTGTGTCTCGCGTCATCAATGACAAATGATTGCTGTTCAATGTATCAGAATGCTGTATATAACTGGACAACAACATGAGTCAGCAGCTATAAGAGAGAACTTGAAACAACAAAAAAAACCATTGGCACATAGTTTGATCTTTCCAATGACAGCCTCATCCCATGAATGAACAAAAAAAAGTCTGTAGAAAAATTCTAACAAATTTAAAACTTGAGTAAACAATAACTAGCATATGAACCATTGTGAAATAACTTTTGTGAATAATTTCCTCCCCGTAGTAACAAGCGAAAACAGAGTCTGAAAAATCAGAGCTGGAATAAAAAGCGTTTCAAAGAAAGAGCAGAAGTATTAGCCGTTCCAAGTAGTCCTGACGCAGCCCAATCAATGGAATATGGCACAGTGAATTCTACAATGGAAGGACAAAGCAACAGCAGCGATGACGACCTCATTATCATTGATGATGGAGCTACAGAAGGATCCAAAGGCAGTATTACTCATCAAAACACCAAGCAGGAAGAAACAAAAACAGTGGATTTCCCAAATCTCAGTTGTATCAATAACGTGACTGAAGAGAATAGTTTAAACAGTAATGGACCAGTTTATCATGTTACTGCAGAAAAGGTACTTATTTCTGAAGGTACGCAGACCAATAAACTTGCTGTTATAAAGAAAATTGAGGCAGGTTCCAGTGGCACCTGGGAGCCCACTGATTCCCATTCTATCATGACATCTCAAGAAAATACTTTTACACAAAAAGCTAATGAGATTGATCCAAATGCAACAACAAAGTGTACTGCAGCCACCATACACTTTTTGGAAAAACAACTGGATCAAGCAAGGAACTTGCTAGATGAGAGAACCACAGAGAGAGATTGTTTCAGAAAAGAAAATGAAGAACAGACCATCACAATAGAGCAAATAACAAAACAACAGATGGAGTACCAAGAAAATGCTATACAGCAAGTACAAGCTACAATCAGAGCAAGTCTAATGGAAACTGTAAATGTTGTTGGACCTGAAAGCTGGAGCCTTGAGGAAATAAAGGCATATTATAAAAACATAATGCAAGAACGTGATGACTTGGCCCAGCAGTTAGAAAATGCAGAAAAGAAGATGGAAAACTGTTCATCAGAAAGTAAACAGTTGAAAGAACAAGTACGTACCTGTTTGATTTGAGAGCAAAAAAACTGAAGTGGGATAGCTGATAGATGAACTGTGTTTTTATTTTAATTTTTTTCCTTATTCTGCTTTGAAATCCCCACCTCCTCTAGTGCTGTGAACCATCAGTTAAGAAGCCAAGCTGGAAATGTGTTCCCAGGTCTCTTGTGCTGACACAGTCCAAAGGAGATGCACGAGTGTGGCTCTTACTCACACTATGAAGAGGTTTCAACCTCTGTTGGTTCTCCACTTTAAATCTCAATTTAAATGCCCTGTTTAAGTCAAGATCTCTCTATGCTAGAAATTGCAGAGAAAATCCACCTTGCGGATTCTGTAACATCAGACCTAAGGGCCTTATTGTGCAGTGGTAGTATCCTTACACCTCAGCTAGGAGCCTAGATTCAAGTCCCACCTGCCCCAGATATGTGTTGTAACATGTCCAAACCAGTTGATTAAAATAACTAGTCACTTCAATGTGGAACAAGATTCCAAAAGAATCGAGCAAAGAAAAATATTTGTACTATCAGATTTCAGAGCTCCCAAACATATCAGGGAAGAACATTCCACTTGATTCAAAACAAATATGGGACAGCATGGTGGCTCAGTGGTTAGCACTGCTGCCTCACAGCACCATGGTCCCAGGTTCAATTCCAGCCTCTGGCAACTGTCTGTGTGGAGTTTGTACATTTTCCCCGTGTCTGCTTGGGTTTTCTCTGGGTGCTCTGGTTTCCTCCCCAATTCAAAGATGTGTAGTTTAGGTGAATTTGCCATGCTAAGTTGCCCATAGTGTTCAGGGATGTGTGGGTTAGTTGCATTAATTAGGGGTAAATGTAAAGTAATAGGGTAAGGGAATAGGTCTGGGTGGGTTACTCTTCGGAGGGTCGATGTAGAGTGGTTGGGCCTGTTTCCACACTGTAAAGAGGTCTAATATTCTGTAGGCAGTGTGTGCCTACCAGCTGTTTATTTGGTTTGGCTCACCTGTGACTCTAGAACTGCCCTCATGAATGGCCTACAAAGCCACTTCATTCAAAGATAATGAGGGATGAGCAAGAAATGATGGCTGTGCAACTCACACACACACATCCCACGAAAGTACAGAGCAAAAACAAAACTCCCCAAAAACTTCCTCTTGATACTCCCATTGAGTAAAAGAGATGATGAACAGTAAGAAACTTCAGGCGATTTCGTCAAAATATTATGTGTCCTGCCAATTTTTTGTTTACCAAATCAGAACAAGATCCAGGAGAAGTGTGGAAAATTTTAACATCTCTTTCTAGACTTGGATCCTTGTATTTAGCTGGATCAAAAATTAGTTTATCAACTCAGTTCTGTCTCTTTTCATATATGACACAAGAACAGTTTTGTTGCTAGGTCATGTTCTGAATGCTGCCTAACTATGTAGCTGGGCAGATCTACAAACCCTCTTGCAAGGATGCCTGCCTTGAAGAAGTTTTCCTCCTCTCTCTACAAGAATCTCAGGGAGTCCCTCTCCCACTGCAACTCCCAGGTCACCCATATACTCTATGCTACTTTGTCCCCACCCCCACCCTCCTCTAGCTTATCTCTCCACCCTTCAGGCTCACTGCCTTTATTCCTGATGAAGGGCTTTTGCCCGAAACGTCGATTTCGCTGCACTTTGGATGCTGCCTGAACTGCTGTGCTCTTCCAGCACCACTGATCCAGATCTACAAATCTAATGACAAAAGAAAGGGAGGCATCAGATTCAGACACAGAAATAAGAAGTGCTAACTATTCCACATCATAGTGATCTGTGCAGGAGAGTTCCATGCAGCAGATAAATCCACCAAGAGTGAATGAAGAATGTCTTTCATAGACACTTAATATATTTGACTCTCAAATAAACTCATAAACCTGTGTGAACAGGAATCCAAAATGTTTGTGTATCCACCTGAGATATCATGATATCAACAGGGCTCAATCTGTATTCTGAAGGATCCTTCTTATTTGGCATGTTTGCTTCTAACTTGTATAAAATAAGCTTTAAGCTAAAGAAAGGCTAAACAAAAGTGTTCAATTTGTGCATTCATAGCTGTTATTTTTATGCATTATATTCAGCAGATTGACTTGTTTTGGCCCTTGCATTTAAAACACAGGTATTTAGATTTAATTGTTAAAGACAGCTATTGAAAATTAATGTATTTCCAACTGGTATAACACCTTGATAATTAGTGAGAGCACAATCTCAGAAAGCTATCTGGTCAAAATTCAGCAATTAAGATTCATAAATGCAAGTGTTAGAATAAAACTGTCTTGAGTTTTCCTACGTTATTAACATGTTCTTAAAACACAAAAGAGTTTGTTAAATTTCTTATTGTGCTAGAGGTAGCTTGATAAAATCAGCTTATAGCCATTGAGTCTATGACTGAGGCTACTTTTGACCAGCAGCCATTGAAACATTCTGCTGTGTTAACTCAATAAGGTCTTTTTGGAAGTGGTTTACATGTGTAATTTGCATAAAAATATGTTGCTGGAAAAGTGCAACAGGTCAGGCATAAGCTTCTAACTTGTATAAAATAAGCTTTAAGCTAAAGAAAGGCTAAACAAAAGTGTTCAATTTGTGCATTCATAGCTGTTATTTTTATGCATTATATTCAGCAGATTGACTTGTTTTGGCCCTTGCATTTCAGCATCAAAGGAACAGGAGAATTGACATTTCAGGCATAAGCTGCCTGATCTGCTGCGCTTTTCCAGCAACACATTTTTAAGCTCTGTTCTCCAGCATCTGCAGTCCTCACTTTCTCCATGTGTAATTTGCATGCCATATTAGAATTTTCAACTTTCTTACCACAACTAATGCATTTATACTCATGCAAGGACATCAGAGAAACAAGCCAGGCAAAAGTTACTGATTAAACATGTAGTAGAAAACAATTTGAGTTAACTATTTTGATTTCTCATCCCGAAGTGCAAAGTCACATAGACCTAAGGGCACAACTTGCTTTAGCAAGAGGCTGGAATGGACAGAAAGCGATGCATGCTGAGAAGAGCAAACACCATTGCATAAAATCTAATGGGATAAGATTTTCTATGCAATTTACTGCAGATCCATAAACTTGTAAAACATATAATTTTGCTAAATAATAGCATTTCAAAAATCTATGCCTGTTGTTATTAAGTTGCCTTTTTGAAACAAGAATCCTCAATATTGTTATACCATTTACTTGTTTAAATAAAGAAACTGAAGTTCAGGTATAGCTATTTCGAATAACACTCAGGTGGAGAGAAACCATATGGAGCAATTACAAAATATATTAAAATAATTTTTTTTATTTTTGTCCGTTTGTTTACCTTATAATTAAATTCTTCATTTGAAAAATGGAAAATACAAACTTTGAAAAAACATAAAATGCCTTTTGATACATTATTAATACATTATAATGGATGTGAGTGTTAATGGACTTAAAGTATAAGAAGTAAATTGCTTCTGTTCCTACAGCTTGGAAAAGTAGAGCAAGAAAGAGACCAGTTCAAGTTGGAATATGAGAAAATGAAACACAATTTGAAAGCTAGCACAAACAAAGGCGATGATTTTTACTGGACCAAAAAGTCAGCTGCTGCATACAGATACTCAGAGCTGGAGCTAATGCGGTCAGAGGTTGAAAAATTAAAGGGACAGAAGGTAGAGCTGGAGGAGAAATTGGAAGAGGCCCTGAGGTGTAATGCTTTATGCAAAGAAGCATGGGATCCTTCCACTAGCCAAGAAGTTGCCCAAACCAACAGGTAATGAAACACATGCATAGTAGGTAAAGAGAAAGTCTTGCTGATTGAAAACCTTTTTAAATGCAACTTCCAACTGTTATGATCTTTGGTTTAACCCTTTTAGTTTAAATCCATTTACTTGAAAACACTTTAGAAGCTTCTGTTATTTTTTTATTCTTTTTAAAAATTGATGTACCAACATTTCTTTTACACAAGGTCTGTGTAATATATCCTGTGAGACTGCAAAAAAAACTTATTTGAATGTCATAATCCAGAGATTTACCGATATGAACAAAGAACGTGCTGTCTGGAACCATGTGATTTGCATAATTCAGGCAGACTGCAGTTTTTAGAATTTTTTTCTAAGTGCTCCTTCATTTAGGCCAGGAAATGACAAATGCTGTAGGCTGTAGCCACAGAAGTTTAAAAAGCAGACTTCCTCAGAAACCTTCCTGTTGCATGGAATCTACATTGCATGGAAAACCAAGATACAAATATGGAAGACATGCAGTTTGAATCCAGAGAAAGAAGAGAAGTGTGGGTGCAGGGGCAGGTCTGGGAGTACAGTCAGGATAAAGGACCAATAGAGAAAATGGGAGAACTGTATGAGAACAATGGGATTTTTATGAGCACAATGTGGATAAAACAGCAACAGAAACAAAGACCACTTTGTGAACAGTGAAATTTCAGACATCATAGCAAAGATAAAGGAGTGGCTGGGAAAGGAGGCACTGTGTAAATAGCAGGGAGCCAGAGCACAGTGATGCTAAAGTGTACATCTCTATGACTCTATGGACCCAGTACAAGATAGAGAAAGAGGGAAGCCACAGAGAGAATAAGTCAATTTTTTAAAAATTAAGGAGTGATGTCAAAGAACAATATTTTAATTCTGTTAAAGTTAGACTGTGGTTTGAACTGGGATTGGGAGACATTAGAGTATTATTAAATTTATGCCTTAACTATTTAATAAAGCTGCAAACTAGTAAAACTTCTAAGTTAACTCCTTATCAAACAAAGTGATGTTAGCACAAAGAAAGTGCTGATTTGTGATAATATTATGAGCTTATTTTGGTTAACTCTATTAGTTTACGTCACAACATGAGATTGTATCTAAATCATAGGAATGTCTAATCTGTTTAAATTGGGAACTTTAAGATGCTTTTTGCAGATGCTACAAATGTATTGTGACCTATACAGAGGCTGGAACTCAATGCTAAAGCCCGTGAGTACTAAGAAAATAAGCTAAGAGCCATAAGATGATTGTGTCCATGTCAAAAGTATCTGAGTGTAGGTGAATGAGATTTGTAGTCATATATACATACAGTGTGACCTGGTAGAAATATACAAGTCATTTGTGTCTGTCAGCTCTGAAGTAAAGTGTTGAAAATGTGAGATTATCTATATTTAATGAAAGATTTTTAACTATCTGTACATTTGCTGAATTGAAATGGGTTTTACCATGTGATTTCTTTAAAATTAACCTAACATTTAATGTGGGGAGTAGGGTGCTGGAAAAGCACACAGGTCAGGCAGCATCTGAGGAGCAGGAGAATTGACATTTTAGGCAAGAGCTCTTCATCAAGAATGAGGCTTGTGAGCCTTGGGGGTGGAGAGATAAATGGGAGGGGGGGTGAGGCTGGGGACAAGGTATCTGAGAGTGCAGTAGGTAGACAGAGGTGGGGATAATGGTGATGGGTCTGAGAGAAGGGCAGAGCGGATAGGTGGGAACGAAGATGGACAGGTAGGACAGGTCATGAGGGCGGTGCTAGTTGGAACTAGGATACAGTGGGGGGAGGGGAAATGAGGAAACTGGTGAAATCCACATTGATGCCGTGTGGTTGGAGGGCCTCTCGGCACAAGATGAGACATTCTTCCTCCAGGTGTCGGGTAGTTAGGGTGTGGTGATGGAGAAGGCCTGGGACCTGTATGTCTTTGGCAGAGTTGAAGTGTTCGGCAACGGGGTAGTGGAGTTGGTTGGTGTGAGTGTCCTGGAGGTGTTCTCTAACGCAGTCTGCAAGTAGGTGTCCTGTCTCTCCCCAGTGTAGAGCAGACCGCATCGGGAGCACCGAATACGACTCCCGGGTCCTTCCCCTGCCACCGCAAGAATACAAAACCTGCGCGCACTCTTCCCCCCTTACCTCCATCCCAGGCTCCAAAGGAGCCTTCCCCATCCATTAGAGTTTTGCCTGCACTTCAACACATGTCATTTACTGTATCCGTTGCTCCCGAGACACCTGCACCAACCAACCACACCACCCTGTGGCTGAGCACTTCAACTCTTCCTTCCACTCCGCCAAGGACATGCAGATCCTGGGCCTCCTCCATCGCCACACCCTAACCACCTGATGCCTGGAGGAAGAATGCCTCATCTTCCACCTTTGCACCCTCCAACCACACAGCATCAATGTGGATTTCACCAGTTTCCTCATTTCCCCTCTCCCACCTTACCCCAGTTTCAGCTTTCCAAGTTGGCACCACCCTTATGACTGTCCTAACTGTCCATCTTCCTTCCTACCTATCACCTTTACCCCCACCTCTGTCTACCTATCGCACTCTCAGTTACCTTCCACACAACCCCAACCCCTTCTCCACCCCCCCTTGTCTCACAAGCCTCATTCCTGATGAAGGGCTCTTGCCCAAAGCATCGATTCACCTGCTCCTCAGATGCTGCCTGACCTGTGTGCTTTTCTAGCACCACACTCTCGACTCTGATCCCCAGCATCTGCAATCCTCCCTTTCTCCTAACATTTAATAAATGCTGTTGGTTAAATGTTTTTCAACTAGAAATCAATTGGAGAAACAGCTAAACAAAGCTTTCAAAGGGATATGAGATGGGGTTTATTACCTGAATTAATGCAAAAATCTTGCTTGGAGAGAAATAGAGGTCATGTATGCTAATGGTTACCTAGCATTCCTCTAGATATTTTCATAGAATGTAAAAACAGGAAATTCATAAGACCTTAAGACAAAGGAGCAGAAGCTAGGCCATTCAGCCCATAGAGTCTTTTACGACATAAAATCATGGCTGATAAGTTTCTCAGCCCCATCTCCCACTTTCTTCCCATAACTCTTGATTCTCTTTACGATCAAGAGTCTATCTATTTCCATCTTAAATATATGCAGTGACCTGGCCTCCACAACCTTCGATGGTAATGACTTCCGTAGATTCACCATTCTCTGGCTGAAGAAGTTTCACCTTATCTCCATTTTAGAAGGTATTCCCTTTACTCTAAGGCTATGCCCTTGAGTCGTAATCTAAACTCCATCAAGTATAGACCCAGAGACCTCAAACATTTCACATATGTTAAGTTGTTCATTCCTGGGACCATTATCGTGAATCTCCTGTGAATACACTCCAGGGCCAGTACATCCTTTCTCAGGTATGATGCTCAAACCTGCACACAATACTCCAAATGTGGCTTGACCAGAGCTTTGTAGAGTCTCGGACGTACATCCCTGCTTTTATATTCAAGTCTTTTTGAAATAAATGACACCATTGCATTTACCTTCCTAACTCAACCTGCAAGTTTACCTTGAGAGAATCATGGACTGTTTGTTTGCACTTCAGACATTTGAATTTTCTCCCCATTTAGAAAATAATCAATGCCTTTATTCTTTCTACCAAGGTACATGACCTCACACTTTTCCATATTGTATTCCATATGGCACTTCTTTGCCCACTCTCTGAACCTGTACAAATCCTTCTGCAGCCTCCACACCTCCTCAATTCCACCTGTCCCTCTACTTACATTTGTATCATCTGTAAACTTAGCCAGAATGCCCTCAGTTCCTTCATCTAAATGTATGAAGTGAAAAGTTGTGGTCCCACCACTTGTCACTGGCTGCCACCCTGAGAAGGACCCTTCTATCCCACTCTCTGCTTTCTGCCAAAAAGCCAAGCTTCTATCCATGCTAGTACCTTGCCTCTAACACCATGGGCCTTTATCTTACTCAGTAGCCTCCTGTGTGGCACCTTGTCAAAGGCCTTCTTGAAGTCCAGGTAACTTAGTCCATCACGTCCACTCCAACCCTCTGAGGAACATCATACTCAGACCCTGTCCTCTCTGCATTTCTCATAGTAAATCCGCCTAAGCCTGGTGTCCCTGGACACTTTGGGCAGTTTAGCTTGGCCAGTTTACCTAACCTGCACATCTTTGGATTGTAGGAGGAAACTTATGCAGACTTGGGCAGAACATGCAAACTCCACACAGCCTGAGCTGGAATTGAACCCGGCGCTGTGAGATGGTAGTGTTAACCACTGAGCCACTGTGCTGCCCTATTTTCTTATAAATTTGTTGGAAGATGTTATGGCACATCTCTGGAGCAGGTGGAACTTGAACCCAGGCCTCCTAGACCAAAGGTAGAGATATTATCACTGCATTGCAAGAACCCAGCAGTCCTTTCTAGACTTAGACTTCAGTCCTCTGGAGTTGGGCTCAAAGTAAAGAAGACACTTTGAAACTGTACAACTCTTTGCAGAAACTCTACTTCTGAGAATAAATTCCTGGGAAGCTAATAGAGTTTCCAAACACCAGCTTTTCTGTCGATTGATAAGATCTGAAGTAGTGAATTGTGCCCAATTCTCAAAAAAATCAAATCCAAAATTATTGAATCAGGATTGGACGTCTTTTATCAAACTACAGCTATGAGTAATTCACGTTTTGTCTCAAGGGAATTCAGCAGATGTGAGTAATCTTCACATTTTATCCTTTGTTTCCAGACCCTTAACCCACAAGGTTTTCCTTCCCTTTGTTTTTTTTTGGAAAGCACATCACCTCTGCATGGATTTGTCTCTTTGTATTGTGTGGTTGGCTGTGTGGGGTATTTATGGATAAAGTTTTAGCTTAGGTTTTAGTCAGAATATGCTATTGCTTTAAAAATGGTTTTGTCCCAAATAGATGAATGATTTGAGTTTATTAAAGAATTCACATGTGAGTTCCTTTTATTTTTAATTGCAATGCCAAAGAGAGATAATTGAACATTTTGGTAATTGAATTTACACTAATAGTATGACTGATAGAATAGTGGGGCTTGATTCTCAGCACACTCCTCCCATCAGAGAAATAGCAGTTCTGGGTAATCCAAGTTGGAGGATGGGGAAAAGTAGTGGCTGTGTAAGCTACACCTTTTTGAGTACTTTAGATGTTGGAGGTGATTCCTCGCATTCTAGGAGCAGCAATTACTATTTCATGTGCAGTTGCGTTGTTTTGGAACTTTGGAGAAAAAAAAAATCAAAACAATGGCACTTTTAAAAGGAGGAAGACAGACCAAACACAGCGACCACATGGTCAGTGAGGGAGCGAGAGAGAAAGAAGCATACACTACTAACTGACACAGCAATGAATCTACGCAGGGACTGCCTTTGCTGTTTGAGTTCATGTATGTCTGGACATCGGAGTGTGTCTAGGAAAAATTAAGAAACAGTGAAATTCACAGCTGACCTTGGAGGAACCGGTGTGGGTGAGTTCACAGCACAGGAACAGATAAGTGCATAGTTGTTAACGTGTAACCTTGGTGTAAGTCTACAGTAGTGAGTAGAGTGGGTTCTTCCTTGATTATGTGTTTTATTGAGGTCTGTTTCTTGGTTAAATTTTAAAATTATAAACCATAAGTATTAAGTTATACTGGAGCACTTTTTTAGAGCAAAAAGATAGTGAAGGAGCAAAAATGACCTTTAGAGGAGTGATATGCTGTTGCTGTCGGATATGGGAGTTTAGGGAGAAATTCCATGTTACTGACGATTATTTCTGCAGGAAGTGGCTTTGGGTGCGAACCCGATCATATTGTATAGATCGGTTGGAGTGGGAGTTGCAGGCAATGAGGAATTTACGGGAGCTAGGAGGTGTGATGGATGGTAGCTGTAGGAAGGGGAAAAAGCTGCAAATACAGTCAGGTAGATGAGTATACTCCAGGAAAGGTAGGAGGGGTAGGCAGGTAGTGCAGGAGTCTTCTGTAGCTATCCCCATTTCAAACAAGTATGCTGTTTTGGAAAGTGTAGGGGGTGATGGATTCTCAGCAGAACGTAGTACGAACAGCAAAGTTTCTGGTATCGAGACTGGCTGTCATGTAATGAGGGATATGTTGGGTTCGAAGCAATCGATTCTGACAGGGGACTCTCGGGTGCCAAGTTCAGGGATATCTCAGAGAAGGTGCAGAATGTTCACAAAGGGGGAGAGGGTCCAGCCGGAGTAATTGTGCACATTGGAACTAATAACATAGGAAGAGGAGATGATCAAGGGAGAAGATAGAAAGTTAGGCAGGAGTTTAAAAAGGAGGTCCTCGAGAGTAGTAATATATGGATTACTCCCAGTGCTACAAACTAATGAGGGTAGGAATAAAAGGATAGAGCAAATGAATGCATGGCTGAGGAGCTGGCGCAGGGGAGAAGGATTCACAATTTTAGATCATTGGAATCTTTTCTGGGGTAGAAGTGACGTGTACAAGAAGGACAGATTGCACCTGAATTGGAAGGGGACTAATGTACTGGCAGGGAGATTTGCCAGAGCTGCTTGGGAGGATTTAGTGGGAAATAGTGAGGAAAGAGATCAATCTGAGACTGGTACAGTTGGGAAAAGGAGCGAGTCAAACAGTCAGGAACAAAACAGAGAACAAGGTAGGACTGATAAACAGCATTTACTTCAATGCAAGAGGCCTAATACGGAAGGCGGATGAACTCAGAGCATGGTTTGGAACATGGGACTGGGATATCATAGCAATTACAGAAATGTGGCTCAGGGATGGACAGGACTGGCAGCTTAATGTTCCAGGATACAAATGCTACAGGAAGGATAGAAAGGGAGGCAAGAGAGGAGGGGACGTGGCGTTTTTGATAAGAATAATATTACTGCAGTACTTAGGGATGATATGCTGGTAATAAATCCAGGCAAGTTATTTGGGTGCAACTGAGAAATAAAGGGATAATCACCTATTGCGATTGTATTACAGACACCCTAATAGTCAGCAGGAAATTGAGAAGCAAAATTGTAAGGAGATTTCAGTTATCTATAAGAGTAATAGGGTGGTTATGGTTGGTGATTTTAACTTTCCAAACATAGACTGGGACTGCTATAGTGTTAAGGGTTTAGATGGAGAGGAACTTGTAAAGTGTGTACAAGAAAATTTTCTGATTCAGTATATGGATTACCTACTAGAGAAGGTGCCATACGTGACCCACTCTTGGGAAATAAGGCAGGGCAGGTGACTGAGGTGTCTGTAGGGGAGCACTTTGGGGCCAATGACCATAATTCTATTAGTTTTAAAATAGTGATGGAAAAGGAATAGACTGGATCAAAAAGTTGAAGCTTTAAATTGGAGTAGGCTAATTCTGATGGTATTAAGCAAGAACTTTCAAAAGCTGATTGGAGGCAGCTGTTCACAGTTAAGGAGATGGTAGGAAAGTGGGAAGCCTTCAGAAATGAGATAACTAGAGGCCAGAGACAGTATATTCTTGTTCGAGTGAGATGAAAGGTTGGTAGGTGTAGGGAAAGCTGGGTGACTAGAGAAATTGAGGTTTGGTTAAGAAAAAGAAGGAAGTATATGTCAGGTATAGACAGGAGAGATCAAGTGAATCCTTGGAAGAGTATAAAGGCAGTAGGAGTATACTCAGGAGGGAAATCAGGAGGACAGAAAGGGGATAGATAGATAGCTTTGACAAATAGAGTTAAGGAGAATCCAAAGGGATTTTATAAATACAATAAGAACAAAAGTGTAACAGGGGAGAAACTAGGTCCCTCAAAGATCAGCAAGGCAGCCTATGTGTGGAGCTGCAGGATTTGGAGGAAGTACTAAACAAATATTTTGCATCAGTGATTACTGTAGAGAAGGACATGGGAGATATAGAATCTGGGGACATAAATGATGATGTCTTGAAAATGTCTATATTACAGAGGAGGAGGTGCTGGATGTCTTGAAATGCATAAAAATGGATAAATCCCAGGACCAGATCAGATATACCCTAGAACCCTGTGGGAAGCTGGGGAAGTGATTACTGGGCCCTTTGCTGAGATATTTGTATGATCGATAGACACAGCTAAGGTACCAAAAGACTGGAGGTTGGCTAACATGGTTCCATTATTTAAGAAAGATGGTAAGGACAGGCCAGGGGACTATAGACTGGTAAGCCTGCTATTAGTGATGGGCAAGTTGTTGGAAGGAATCCTGAGGGACAGGATTTACAAGTATTTGGAAAGACAAGAACTGATTAGCAATAGTCAGCATGGCTTTGTGTGTGGGAAATCATGTCTCAATAACATGAATTTTCTGAAGAAGTAACAAAGAGGATTGATGAGGGCGGAGCAGTGGACGTAACCTATATGGACTTCAGTAAGGCATTAGACAAGGTTCCCCATGGGAGACTGGTTAGCAAGGTTACATCCCTGAATACAGGGAGAACTAGCCATCTGGATACAGAACTGGCTCGAAGATCAAAGTGGTGGTGGAGGGTTGCTTTTCAGACTGGAGGTCTGTGACCAGTGGAGTGCCACAAGGATTGGTGTTGGGTCTACTGCTTTTTGTCATTTATTTAAATGATTTGGATGTGAACATAGGAGGTATAGTTAGTAAGTTTGCAGATGACACCAAAATTGTGTAGTGGACAGCAAAGAAAGTGACGTGAGAGTACAACGGCATCTTGATCAGGTGGGCGGATGGGGCTGAGGTGGAGTTTAATTTGGATAAATGGGAGGTGCTGCACTTTGGAAAAGCAAATAAGAACAGGATTTATATACTTAATGGTCACATCCTGGGGAGTGTTGCTGAACAAAGAGACCTTAGAGTGCAGGTTCATTTTTCATTGAAAGTAGTCATAGGTAGATAGAACTGTAAAGAAGATATGCTTTCCTTATATTGGTCAGAGCGTTGAGTATATAAGTTGGGAGGTCATGTTGTGGCTGTACAGGACACTGGTTGGGCCACTTTTGGAATATTACTTGCAATTCTGGTCGGAATGGTCTTGTGAAACTTGAAAGGGTTCAGAAAAGACTTACAAGGATGTTTCCAGGATTGGAGGATTTGAGCTATAGGGAGAGGCTGAGCAGGCTGGGGCTGTTTTCCCTGGCACATTGGAAGCTGAGAGATGACCTTATAGAGGTTTATAAAATCATGAGGGGCATGGATATGATAAATAGACAAGGTCTTTTCCCTGGGGTGGGGAAGTCCAGTAATAGAGGGCATAGGTTCAGGGTGAGAGGGGAAAGATATAAGAGGGACCTAAAGGGCAACTATTTCACGCAGAGGGTGGTACATGTATGGAAAGAGCTGCCAGAGGAAGTTGTGGAGGCTGGTTCAATTACAGCATTTAAAAGGCAACTGGATGGGTATATGAATAGGAAGGGTTTGGAGGGATATGGACCAAGTGCATGCAAACGGGATTGGATTAGTTTAGGATATCTGGTCAGATGAGTTGGACGGAAGGTTCTGTTTCTGCGCTGTACAACTCTCTATCTCTATGACTCTAATTGGTCCAGGAGTAGGCAGGATGTGATGAAGCTGATGATTTTCCGATACCCATTGGCTTGGATGAAGTGTCAAAGAGCATGGTCACCATGGAACCTCTTGGGACATTGTGCAGATGAAGCAATGGCATGATGACTGAGCTAGGCATTTAGTGAGCTGCAGCCACCAGCTGCAGCTTGCTAAAACCTGTCAGGTTTTTGTACAACCTAATTTCTTGGTGGAGAAGAGGAGAATTGGAGGTGGGAGGTAATTGTGGTGATTTAGACTTTTATTGAGATGCAATATAGTCATCACTCAATGTCAAGATTCTAAAGTTGCTATGTAAAGCATGAGGGTGAATTTGGGAAATGGATGTTGGGCACTTTGACTTTTTTTTACCCCATTTTCATTATTACTTTTACACACCAGGGGGGGGAAATTCCACCCATAACTTATATTACTGTTTGAAATGTGAGTCTCTGAAAATATTGAGGAATTGCCTGTATAGTCTGAATGTATTATCATTATCTCATCAGAAAATTAGAAATAGTTCCATCATCTAGATATTTTGTCAGCAAATCAGCTGCAGGCTAAACTGAATAAGTATTACTCAAGAAAAACTGAACAAACTTCTGGAAATCAGAAACAAAAGCAGATGTTGTTGGAAAAGCTCAGCAGGTCTGGCAGCATCTGTGGAGAGAAATCAGAATTAACATTTTGGGTCCAGAGACTTTCCTTCAAAAGTACTGTATTATTATTGATCCACATTCTAAATCCTGTCTCTGCTTTCATTATTGTCAGATAGGACACACCAAGAAAAATAATCAATTACTTTGTAATACCGAAGGAAAACAATAAGAGAAAACTCTTAACTATCCTGATATATAAGTACGCAGAAAATGTGAACAGAAACTGAATGTAAATGTGAAAATAATGTTATGACATGAGGTAAACCCC
Source organism: Hemiscyllium ocellatum (assembly GCF_020745735.1). NCBI lineage: Eukaryota > Metazoa > Chordata > Chondrichthyes > Orectolobiformes > Hemiscylliidae > Hemiscyllium > Hemiscyllium ocellatum. The sequence continues at coordinate 96,301,318 of NC_083411.1, read as the reverse complement.
TCTGCTAATTTGAAACCCGCAACACAGAAAAGATTTATCCCATGTAGTAATCTGTGAAAATTCGAGAGGCCAAGCACTATTTAAAGTAAAAATTAACAACTTTATTTCTTAAAATATAACAGAGAATCATTAAGTAACAACTATTTGCAAGTCCTTCCTCTAGCCTACCTTTTACCTACCTTTCTACAATACTTGTCCGATAAAACTCCCAAGTAAGATTTACAAAACAAAACTTTTTATTGCAAAACCAGACAGATTAGATTAGATTCCCTTCGGCCCAACCAGTCTACACCAACCCTCCGAAGAATAACCCACCCAGACCCATTTCTCTCTGATTAATGCTAACACTATGGTCAGTATAGCATGACCAATCCACCTGACCTGCACATCTTTGGACTGTGAGAGGAAACCAGAGCACCCGGAGAAAACCCACGCAGACATAGGGAGAACGTGCAAACTCCACACAGATAGTTGCTCAAGGCTGGAATCAAACCTGGGACCCTGGTGCTGTCAGGCAGCAGTGCTAACCACTGAGTCACCATGCCGCTCCAGCTTTCTGTCTTCTTTTCTTCTTCTTGGGGATTCTGCTTCACAGCTTACTGATCGTTAAAGGTACGCTTTAAGGGAGCTAGTTTTCAGTCAGTCTTTACATGCTGGTAGCTTGACAGTTCTCCTCTCAACTGTTCAATTTTCCCTAGTCTTACATCCCCAAAGCCTCAGATCATGTCATTGGCTTTTAAGATTGTCAATGTATTAAATTCAAACTGGATTGGAGTTTGGTATTTTTCAGGGTATGACTTAAACTGATTGGCCTCATTCAAGTCTGTTTTGTCATTTCCAGGCAACCGGCTACCCTAGCTGCCCGAGTAGCTGCCGCACATGTTATATTGTATCTTTTTTCAGAACACTTGGTGCTGTCAGGTAGTTTTTGCTAGCTTTTAACTCTCTTAAAGGTATAGTACACCCACATCTTCATAACAATAAGACGTCACTTTGCACTAAAGAAAACAAAGTGAATTGTTTGATTTGTATTTTTCAATGCTGTTGTATTTTGAATCATCTTTCCAAAAGTTATTTCAGTGTTTCACTACAAAACATTTATAAATAATTAAAAAGTTGTACTGTTCTAAAAGCTGTCTTGTTTGATAAGGGGACTGGATGTAGAATTTTGTCTTGTACGTGTTTTTAATCCAGTCCAGACTTACAGGATGAAAATTTGCCTGTAAAGCATTCTAAATGTTCATGCACTTTCAATGCTGTTCCTGTTACATTCTTTTCCCGTCAGTTCTAATTTTGCAGTCGGACTCAAAAAGGCCATGGGATTGTTAGTAAGATGGGAATATCTTGTAATTTTCTTGTTGGTATGACTTTTGTCTGTTACGTCATTAATGAGTACAAGACTAAAAAGTATTTGATATGCTTACTAGATTTATTAACCTGTATTGTGTTTCAACAGTGTACTGACCAAGTTGAAGTCATTACGGGTAAAGGTTGGACATCTGTTGGGCTCTGTTCTGCCACACTTGGACTTAAAGGACATCAGTTACGAAACAGACATAATCGATGAAATTCTAGAAAAGGTGATAGAAGCCAATAAACTCTGAGCCAAATCTTCCACTTTATAACATGCTATGAAAGAGACAACCAACCTTTGATGAATGCATTTTAGCAGCTCGTGTGTTATTTTAAAAGAGTATATCCCAGAAAAAGAGAACGAGAGATAGTGATTTAAAGGAAGCATTTGCACACCTCACAAGTTCTACTGCTAAAAATATCAACAATTGTTTTGATTAGCATGCATCTGATCAAAATGTCCACTTGTAATGAAATTTATCAGATCTACTGTAAGATTACATAAACTGATGCTTTCTGTTTCTTTTTAGTCTCTTTGTTTGTGACTACTACAATACAAAAGCAGTAAAATATATTTCTGTTTACATAAGCTTAATCTATTGATATTGAAAGTGTGAAAACAAGGATATAGCATAGCCTTAAGCTAACCTTACGTATTGTATTTGCAAAATCAATTGTCAGATGCATTCAGAATATCACAAAGGCAGCTTCTTAAAATTTATTCATGGAGTCATTTGCAATGTCAGCATTTATTGCTCATCCATACATATTTTTGAGAAGGTGATGGTGCTCTTAAGAGTACTGTTAGGTAGTTCCATTATATTGACCCAGTGGTGATAAAGGACGAGTGATATACTTAGACATGGTGGTATCCCTATGTCTTCTGCCATTATCCTTCTAGGTGGCAGAGATCACAGAGTTAGAAGGTGCTGATGAAAGGAATGTGACTGGGTGTTGCAGTGAAACTTATAGATGGTACACTCTGCAGCCATGTTGCACAAGTGATGAAGGGAATGACTGTTGAAGATGGTGGAGGGGCTATCAGTCAATCCGATTGGTGTAATTTGAGTGTTATTGGAGTGGCATTTATCCTGGAAAGTGGAAAGTGTTGTATCACATTGACCTTGTACACGTTGTACCACAATAACACGTTGATGCTAGACAGGCTTTGAGGAGTTAGATGGTAGATGTGTCACTCACCACAGATTTCTCAATCTCTGAACTAGCCTTGCAGCTTCAATATTTATGTGGCTGGTTCAGTTATGTTTCAGGAAAGGGACCCCTTCTCCTTTGGGATGTTGATTTTGGGGGAATTCAGCAATAGTGATGCTGCTCGATATTAAAGGGAGATGTTTCAGTTCTCTCTAGTAGAAGTTAGCCATTGGTTGAGACTTATGTGACAGTGTTATTCACCATTTATCATCCCAACCCTGAATGCTTTCTGAAGCTATTGAGAAGAACAAATTAAGTGGGTAAGAAATTATAATTTTAGTACTTTTCAGACCGTGCCATATTATTTAATCTCTAGTTGTCGCAGAAGAAAATCAACAAAGTTTTTCTTTGTCTTTTAGTAGCAGGTAGGTCAGATGAATACCTGATTTGTGTGACTGCAGTAGAGTAATAGTTGTACAAACTTGGAAAATGTATGTAAGTGTGTGCTCAATTCTCCAAAGGGTCATTGAAAGAGAAACAGGAGTAGTAAGCTTCAGCCTTGTAAATGTCCACTTTTGACTGATGTTTATCAATTTTGCCATGGCTAATAATATGAAATGCATCTTAATCATGATGAGTAGGTCAACATCCTCCTTGTGGCTGAGTCTTTTAACTTGAAAAATGTAGACTTTGAACTACTTGGAATTATCTGATTGTAGTTAAGACATGTTAGCTGATGCAAAATGTCAAATTTATTTTGTGAGAAAACTAGGTTTGTAATGTTACTTGAACTTGAAACATTCAGTCAGGTTCCTGGGTTATAGTTCCCTTGCAATGATTACTGATCGACAGTGAGAATACCCTGGAGGTTTCCAGCATATCCATCGTAACTTTGGCAGACAGCTTTCTAAATATTATAAAACATTCATTTCTGTTATGTCATTTGACCTGCCGAAATCAAGTGTAACTTACCTTCGAGGGTGGTATGGTCTTTATATTGACATGTTCATTTTTATTTTGATTATTACAAAACTAAATTAACTGCTGATCTGCAAAATATTATTATGAACCTAAGGAACATACTGGAATTATTTGGTTTTAATGGAACACGGTGTGTGACATTAGGTCTGGAATTCTGAAAGTGATAAAAGTGTGGCAAAGTAGAACTCTTCACCGTCAATGAAATCAGTGAAGTACAATAGATAATTTCGCCAAATATGGGTATGGAAATGTTAATATCCTCAAGATTGGCTATTAACCCTGCAAGGCACTAACAGATCAGGAAAGATAGAGATCCTGTAATCAGTTCTTCAATGTATGGCCTTTATTCTGTTTAAAAAAAAGTTATCTTTGCTACTTAGCTCTTGCAGTCTCCTGACTGAAACAAAAATGAATTCAAATTTGTATTATTTTTAGAAAATGTAAATGCAGTTGCTTGGTAATAGCTGGTTCTAACTGTTAAATTATTCTACATTAAGAGTCTAGGTTTGGAAAGCATACAGTGCCCCCTAACATTTGAGATTTGCATTCTAATAAATAAAACTGATTAGATTGGAGATTCTAATTTGACCATTTTGAAAGTTCTAAATTAATGAATTGAAGGTAGCTTTAATCGACTTTCTTATGGGTTCAGGCCCACATTGCAAACATTTCCTTACTTTGTCTCAAAAATGGCAGCCTTATTTGAAGCAATAAGGGAAATTGACATCTCTTACTGATGCAGCAGTTACTAATCCTACATTTCTGTGATACCTATTGATTTGTAACAGAGGTTGAGATATTCAGCAATTATGCAAGACCTAGCAGAATGAAATTACAAAGAAAGCTTTATCTGCATAAATTTAACCTGTTGCAATCTAATGGCAACACTGAACACAAAAACAGGTTTTCACAGTATTATTGATACATCATCTCCCACTACGAACATTGTAAAAGCTATCTCTTATTATTAAATGTTGCATCCTTAGGTGGGGATGGGGGTAAGATTGACGGATAATAGCAGTCTGCCAAATGTTGGTGAAATTTCTTGATTTTTTTTCCTTGATAGGAAAATAATCTGGACTGATCTTCTTTGTGGTAAAAGGTAGTGGGGTGTATATAAACTTACTGTTCTGTGTGAAATAATTTTGGGCATTGTCAATTCACTTGAAACTACAGAACAAAACTGCTCTTCTGTCAAATTGTTGAGAGAAAAGATGAATTCGTTTCTGATTGATCAAGTTCTTAACATGACCACAAGAGCTTTACAACTAATTTAGTCAATTTTATATAGTTGTACTACTATTAGCTGGATAAACTGAGCAGCCAATTTGTGCCCAGTGATGCTGTACAGACAGTAAATGAGATGATGACCAGTTCTTCTATGATTGGCAGTCTTTTGTTGTGTTGACTGAGGACAAACATGGGGCAAGAAGCAAGCAGAACTGAGTGCCCTTAGCTGAATAATGTTGTGGAATCTTTCATGTCCCTTTGAACATAATGGTGTTCTTAATTTAATGTATCATCAAAGTATAGCACTACTTTAATTCTGCACTCCAACTAGATCTTGTGCCAAACGCCTGGAGTACCTAATGTTTCAACACCGAAGCAAGATATTTATGAATATGGTTGGTACTGTCATAACTATTGTGTTAGCATGTCAGAGATTGTGAATTCAAATAACACAACATCAAGTTGTGTAAATTGAATTCAGTAAGATAAATAACCATAAAAGTTTTTTTCTAACTTTAAAACTTGAGTTGGTTCATCAATATCTTTTAGAGAAAGGAATATTTCACCCACATTATGCCAAACATCTCCTCTGACAAATTAAGTCTGGTCCTACACTACATGTTTTATTTTTAAAATTGACCCATCCCCATAGCATTCAGACCCTTTATGTAACTCTTCCAAATTCTCACAGTCCCTTTGCCAACTTTGTGCCTTTTCCAACCATTTCTACGTTCACCAATCATACCGACTCACTTTGTATCTATGCACAAGTACCCATGCACTCAAGAGAAAAAAGGTTCTTTTTCATAATAGAGTGTAGTGTATAATATAGAACATTAAGAAAAAGTCTTATTCACAAAAGCAAATTTTGACAGTTCATGTCAAATTGGACTGTTCCTTTTATGCACAATCGACAATTCAATTTTAATAATCCCAGAGGGACTTAGTCATGTTCCATGTGATTTAGGATTCCAGCTCCCCAAAATAAAGGTGTTCCAGCTCCCAGTACTAAAATACCTGATTTTGTTGTGAAAAAATTATAACTAAAATTCCCAGGCTGATTTAGCTCAATACAGATTGATCTCAATTCATTGCAGTTGCATGATTGTGACTTTACAAATGTACCTTACATATTTCCCAGTTATTTAATTTTGCTAAATTAAAGCCAATTTGTAGTTCACAATTTTGCTTCAAATTTGAATTTATAGGTTTATTTCATTATTGGAACATTAAATAAACAGGATTTATGTTGCGATCCCAGTTACAATCGCAAAAATACTACTAACATTTGAGTAACGGTCATAGAATAATTTATAAACTAATGCCAGTGTGTACTTAAACTATAACCTAAAATCATTTTCTGCCTTTTCCAATCAATTTGTTCTGAATTGTGATATGAAAACTAAGAAATTAATAGTTTTATTTTGTTATACAGCCTTGGAGTCATAGAGGTGTACAGCATGGCAACAGACTCTTTGTTCCCGCTTGTCCATGCCAACCAGATATCCTAAATAAATCAAGTCTCATCTGCCAGCATTTGGCCCATATCCCTCTAAACCCTTCCTAGTCATGTGCCTATCCAGATGCTTTTTAAATGTTTTACCAGCCTCCCCCTCTCTGCCAGCTCATTTCATACACGCACCACCCTCTGTGTGAAAACGTTTCCCCTCAGGTCCCTTTTAAATCTTTCCTCTCTCACTTTAAATCTATGCTGTTTAGTGTTGGACTTCCTCTTCCTAAGGGAAAGACCTTGTCTATTCAGCCTATCCACGTCCCTCATGATTTCATAAACTTCTATAACGTCACTGCGCCCCAGCCTCTGACACTTCAGGGAAAGTAGCCCCAGTCTATTCAGTCTGTCCCTATAGCTCTGGGGGCCAGGGAAGCAATATGTGGAACAGTCTGCTCCAGGATTCTCGCTTCCCCGGCCCCCAACACCTAATCTTCACCATGGACATCCAGTCCCTATACACCTCCATCCCCATCACAAAGGCCTCAAAGCCCTCCGCTTCTTCCTTTCCCGCTGACCCAACCAGTACCCTTCCACTGACACCCTCCTTCGACTGACTGAACTGGTCCTCACTTTGAACAACTTCTCTTCCCAATCCTCCCACTTCCTCCTGACCAAAGGATTAGCCATGGGCACCCACATGGGCCCCAGCTATGCCTGCCTCTTCATCAGATATGTGAAACAGTCCATCTTCCACAGCTACACTGGCACCACCCCCCACTGTTTCCTCTGCTGCATCGATGACTGTTTCAACGCTACCTCGTACTCCAACGAGGTGGTTGAACAGTTCATCCACTTTACTAACACCTCCCACTCCGACCTAAAATTTGCCTGGACCATCTCAGACTCCTCCCCCCCTTCCTAGACCTCTCCATTTCTATCTTGGATGACCGACTCAACGCGGACATTTACTATAAATTGACCGACTCCCACAGCTACCTAGATTACACCTCCTCCCACCCTGCCCCCTGTAAAAACGCCATCCCATATTCCCAATTCCTTCGCCTCCGCCATAACTGCTCCCAGGAGGACCAATTCCAATACCAAACAACCCAGATGGCCTCCTTCTTCAAAGACCACAATTTCCCCTCAGACGTGGTTGACGATGCTCTCCACCGCATCTCCTCCACTTCCCGCTCCTCTGCCCTTGAACCCCGCCCCTCCAAACGCCTCCAGGACAGAACTCCACTGGTCTTCACCTACCAACCCACCAACCTCCAGATACATTGTACCATCCTTTGTCACTTCCACTACCTCTAAACAGACCCCACCACCAAGGGTATATTTCCCTCCCCTCCACTATCAGCGTTCCGGAAAGACCACTCCCTCTGCGATTCCCTCATCAGGTCCACACCCCCCCACCAACCCAACCTCCACTCGCGGCACCTTCCCCTGCAACTGCAAGAAATGCAAAACTTGCGCCCACCCCCCACCCCCACTTCCCTCCAAGGTCCCAAGGGATCCTTCCATATCCGCCACAAATTCACCTGCACCTCCACACACATCATTTACTGCATCCGCTGCACCCGATGTGGCCTCCTCTACATTGGGAAGATAGACCGCCTACTTGCGGAACGTTTCAGGGAACACCTCTGGGACACCCGCACCAACCAACCCAACCGCCCCATGGCTGAACACTTTAACTCTCCCTCCCAGTCCGCCAAGGACATGCAGGTCCTTGGCCTCCTCCATCGCCAGACCATGGCAACAGATGCCTGGAGGAAGAGCGCCTCATCTTCTGCCGAGGAACCCTCCAACCACAAGGGATGAATGCAGATTTCTTCAGCTTCCTCGTTTCCCCTCCCCCCACCTTATCTCAGTCCCAACCCTCAGACTCAGCACCGCCTTCTTGACCTGCAATCTTCTTCCTGACCTCTCCGCCCCACCCCCACCCCCACTCCTATTGCCTATCACCCTCACCTTAACCTCCTTCCTCCTATCGAATTCCTAACGCCCCTCCCCCAAGTCCCTCCTCCCTACCTTTTGTCTTAGCCTGCTTGGCACACCTTCCTCATTCCTGAAGAAGGGCTTATGTCCAAACATCGATTCTCCTGCTCCTTGAATGCTGCCTGACCTGCTGCGCTTTTCCAGCAACACATTTTCAGCTCTGATCTCCAGCATCCGCAGTCCTCACTTTCTCCTAATGTGAGCATTGCGACAGCAAATGATCTGAATATTACACCGTGTTACTTGGAGATTTTCTCACTTTTTTTAAAAAATGGAACGTCGAATTGTAGTTCTCATTAGATGGAGAAAACCTGATAGGAAAAAACTGCATGTACTTGCCCTCCAAAGTAGGTGAAATCTCCCCACCCTACTCACAACATTCACAGACATATATTCATGGGAAGGTGATAGCCTAGTGCTATTATCACCAGACTATTTATCCAAACACCCAGGTAACGTTCTGAGGATCCAATGTTGACATGGCAGATGGTGCACCTTGGATTAAAAGAAAATCTGGAATTAAAAGGCTAATGACCTTGAAACTATTGTCAATTGTTGGGAAAAGCCATCACTGGAAAGAAAGGATGGAAACTGCCATCTTTACTTTCCTAGGCATATATGTTGATTTTTAACTCACCTCCCATAAAAGAATAATAAAACATAGGTCCGCATCTAGAATCTAATAGAATTAGAAAGCCTTACTCATGTAACAAATTCAAATTTAAAGAATATTATGAAATTTAATACCTGATTCTGTTTGATTCGTGTTTAGAAATTTCATGTCTGTTTAAACACTGTCTGCCATTGAAACAGCCTTATACATTCAGGTCACATCAGTCTTCCTTATCACCAGAAATGCAATTTCTATGCAGTTCTTTCCTCTTAAGTATTTAAACGCATGAAAAGAAATGAATGAAATAAAATGTTTATTAAGTTGCTGTTAAATTAATATTTATTCTTTGATATTTACCGAGGGCTTTCTTGGGTTCGGAATGGTTTATAAAGCAGTCTGTTTCTAAATGAAATGTTAGTTGCAGAATTATCTTGTATTGAGAGTTTATACAGGAGGTTGGAGAGTATCTATGGTGTAATTAGTCAATGTTTTACATTCATGTTTGTTCATCACTGAGCTAAAGAAACAGCTCTTTAAACAGACACTGTACTGGTACAAACTTATTCCTCACAGCCAGCACAAAAACTCTCACATGTAGTAAAAATCCTGATTCTCTTGTGTTAGATCACATAGACCTCCTATTTATTTTCAACTGATGGCATTTATTTGTACTCTCTCCAACACTAGAAACTATGATTTAAATTTCCTTATTTTGCTCTTCAATTGTACAGTAAGATGTTTAATAGTACACCTCAGTCAGGAATGATTCCAGCAAAGAATTTTTTTTTCATTTTAAATATGTAATATAAATAAAGAGGAATTAAAACAATCTGACGTAAGGAGCATTCTTACCATCCACCATTCTTACCGTGGTAGACTAATCAGTAAAGTTAAATTCAAGGTGAGCTTGCCAAAATTGGCTTAGTGCCAGGAGACAGACAGTGATGTTTGAGGCCTGTCACCAACAATGTTCCACAGGGATTGAAGCTGGGTCCACTTTTGTTTCTCATTTATCTCAATGATTTCAATGATAATTCAGAAGGCTTGGTTAGTAGGTTTGTAGCTGACACCAAAATTGGTGGTGTAGTAGGCAGTGACGAAGGTTGTCTAAGATTACAAAGAGATCTTGATTAATTGGGCTGAGGAACAGTAGATGGAATTTAATTTAGATAAATGCGAAGTAAAACTAACAAAGGGGAGGATTTATGCAGTTAAAAATAGGGCCTTGAGTAGTGTTGTCAAACAGAGAGACATAGGGGTTCAGTTATATAATTTGATTTTTGCATCATATGTTGACAGGGTGATTAAGAAGACATTTAGCATACTTGCCTGCACTGTCCAGACCTTTGAGTATAGGAGTTGGGATATCATGTTGAGGTTGTACAGGATGTTGGTGAGGCCTGTTCTGGAGTACTGTGTCCAGTTCTGGCCACATTATTCTAGGAAGGATATTATTAAACTGGATTTACCAGGATGTTGCTGAGAATGGAGGGTTTGAATTATAAGGAGAGGCTGGATAATCTGGGATCTTTTTCACTAGAGTATAGAAGATTAAGGGGTGTCATTATAGTGGTTCATAAAATCATGAGGAGTATACATAAGTTGAATGCAAGGTGTCTTTTCCCAGGATCAGGAATTTCAAGAGAAGGGGGCATATTTTTAAGGTGAGTGGATTTTTTTTTCAAAATGAGGTGCATTTGTTTTCATACAGTGAGTGGCTTGTCTATGGAGTAAACTTCCAGAGGATTGATGGATGTGGGTATAGTTACAATGTTTAAAAGACATTTAGATAGATAGACAAATAAATAATGTTTGGACGGACTTAGGCGAAGCACAGGCAGGTGGGATTAGTTCCGTTTGGGATTATTGTCGGCATGGACTGGGGCTTGGACCAAAAGGTCTGTTTCTGTATGACTGTATCATTCTACCTGTGTATAGGAGTGGAAAAATATGTTTACACACACACTGGCAGCACCACTTAACACCTCAGATCTCTTGGAGAGAATGGTAATTGTACCCTGTTAGTAGAAGGAGAACTACTACTAACCTTTTGTATGTGTGATCATACATTACAAACTCAGTGCTCTGAGACTGATTTTGGGGCATTAGGAATGGAATAGGGCCTCTGTTTGGATTTCTGGAATCTGCAGTGTTAAGGTTTTTCTGTGTTTGAAATGTATATTTAAAAAAGTTATGTATTTTAATCATCTAACTAGCCACAGCAGAAATATCAGATCTTGTTAGTCAATATCATATAAGCTAATATCAGTGTTATCAGGAACAAGCTCTATTAAAGTATCAAGGAGCACAGAACCGAGGCAGAACAGTGGATTGATCAGATTCTTCTGGCCTATTTCTAACCACTCCCAATAAGGTTGCTGCTTTGAAGGGTCTCTCAGTAGTGCATAACTTTTTTTTACGAAATCACCTGTTGGCATGTATTCCGATACGACATCCAGTTCTACTTTTCCACTACCCTGCACTGCATTTCTGTTGTTACATTGTTTGATTTGCAGTTTTAGGCAAACACAGTTACATCATGCTAAAGATCGGACCAAAAGCATTGAGTTTGAGCCTTTGTGCAAACACCACACAGAGCCATTGAATTCATGTCCATCCCCAGTCACTTTCTGTGCTGAACAAGATTGTTGTCACCTTGAGATCCAATTCAATATCTTCTCCAAAGCAAAGACAACCTACTTTGACTTCTGAAACATTATCTTGCCACTGCCTCAACTTCATCCTATTGTTCACTGTTGCTCTTATTCAGATATATTTATCCATGCTTCTATCAAAGGGCTTATGCCCGAAATGTCGAATTTCCTGTTCCTTGGATGCTGCCTGACCTGCTGTGCTTTAACCAGCAACACATTTTCAGCTTCTATCATCTTCAGACTATTCTAATACTCTCCCGGCAGGACTTTCAGCCGATATCAACTTCAGATCACCAAAATCTCGATTCTACTCGAGTTCAAATTCTTCAACCCTACTTAATTCTAAAGCTTTGTCCAGCCCTGTATTCTTTGCACATCTGTCCCCCACCTGTATGCCTTGATGTGTCAAATTTTTGATCCCATCTTTTTATAAATTCATTATTACCATCTATACAATGCACTGGAATTTCTTCACTAAATCTATTTGTCACTTCCCTCTGTTCCTTTAAGACACTCTTTAAAACCATCAACACAAGTTGAGTATAAAATTTTGAGCACTAGTAGAAATAAGATTTCAGAGTCCCTATGTATTCCTGTCTTGGATCATGGGGTGTATCTAAATGGTCCTTTTGGATTCGGTTATAGATTGTTAAGAGAAGACTGAACAACAGCAGTTTGCTTAAATGTGGGTGTTTATTAAGTAATAATAATGATAATAAGAGTAATAAATGTAAAAGGAGAAAAAACAACAAGTCTCATGCCCTTCTGTCCTTCAGGGAGTCCTCATTCGATGACTGGGGACTTAGGCTGGAGTCACAAATGGTGCCAGGAATGAACCTAAGGCGAACTCCAAATCTCAGAATGAAACTCTCTCCTTCTCTTATACAATACAACAGACAGTACAGAAACAGCTACAGAAAACCAAGCTGCTGGTGCCATCTTCAGCCTGTCAAGGAATCTTCACAGGACTCATTCGAGGACATGTAGTTGTAGAATATCATCATTAACTTTCCCAGCCTATACAATGCCACACCCCAAATCGTAGTCAGGTATAAGAAAAATCTAAAAGCCTAATGAAATTTTAGCTTTTCCAAATAAAAGGCTGGTGAATAAAAGATAAAGTTTTGCAGCAGCAGTACATGTCCCTGGTTAGATAAAGGTCGGGGTATATGAACTATTTTGGGTACAATACCTTAGAATGGATATATTTAAATTTGAAAGAGTATAACAAAGATTCATCAGAATGTTCTCATATACAGTCTGGAATCAATGAGAGATTACGTAAATAAGACTTGCATTCCCTTAAAATTTGTGGGTAACTTTCTAAGATTTATGGGATTTTAGGTTGTTGTGGTGAAGATTCATGATATATTATTGGAAACTTAGGTCAAAACGTGAAAGATTACTATAGTTTGATCATTGTCCCTAGATTGTATGCATTAGAGGGGAGATGTAGTGTCTGATTATATTTTTGATGTTTTCTGTTGACAGAGTGTCAGGACATTGTTTGCATGCATTTTAAAGCAATGGTTAAACTCTTGAGGTGAACCTTTTATTAAATTCATTGGATGTGGGTGTCACTGGTTGGACCATCATTTTTTTGCCCAGTATTTATTTTCCCTTGAGAAGGTGGTGATGAACTACCTTGAATTACTGCAGTCTATTGAAGGTAGATTTTCCAGCTGTGCTGTTTGGGATCAAGTTCTAAGATTTTGAACTAGTGACACTGAAGGAAACAGTGATACATTTTGAATTCCTTTTTGAATTCAGAAAGGAAAATGTAGCTCATGGTGTTCATGTTTATCTACTACCCTTGACCTTGCAGATAGAAATGCTCATGGGTTTGGAGGGTGCTGTCTGAAGAGCCATATTGAAATTCTGCAGAGCATCTTGTAGAGACTACACAGTGAACATTTTGGGGGGTGGGGGGTGGGGGGGGGGGGGAGCCAATCAAGCAGGATGCGTTTTTCCTGGAGGGAGTTAAGTTCTTGAGTGCGTTTGGAGCTGCAGACTTAGGAGTGATCAGGTTCCCGTCAGTTGAAAAGGTGTTGCTGGTTAAAGCACAGCAGGTTAGGCAGCATCCAAGGAATAGGAGCTCCTGACAGTTTCCCTATTATAGGAAGAATATTATTAAGTTGGAGAGGGTTCAGAAAAGACTTACCAGGATGTTGCCAGAAATAGAGGGTTTGAGTTATAAGGAGAGGCTGGATTGCTTTTTCACTGGAGTATAGGAGGTTAAAGCATGTCCTTATAGAGGTTTATAAAGTAACAAGGGGTAAGATGAATGGCAGGTGTCTTTTCCCTAGGGTGGGGGAATTTCAAGACTAGTTATGTTTTTAAGGTGAGAGGATAAAGATTTTAAAGTACGGCCTTGCTTCAAACATGGACAAAAGAGTTAATTCCAGAGATTAGGCAAGAGTGGTAGCCCCAGACATCAAGGCTCCATTTGACCATGTGAGATTGTAAGATTGAACAAAATCTCCAATATTAAAACATACAGACCAAATTCTGGAATTTTGGGCAGAACCCTGAACTTCCAAAACTTTTAAAGGATAAGGGACAGCTGGACTGAGTCGATGGGAAAATACCAATTAGCAAGCTTGAGAATGGAGATCGCTGTCTTGGACAATTCAGCCTGAAATCCCAATTTATACCTCCTCTCTAAAAGAACAGTCAACCAAAACCAACAGACTCTAGCCAGAGACAGTTTTTATACCTCAGGCTATACAGCGGAGACGGTGCGGGGCCCATGGAGATACTTGACATTCAACCTTGATCAAAACCCATTCACACGTACTCTAACTATCTGAAAGCCAATTAACTTTAGAAAAGAACATCAAGAGCTTTGGTGCAAAAATTGATAAAAGAGCTGAATTCTAGAGCTGAGGTGGGAACGACTGCTTTGACAACAAGGCTGCATGGCATTAAAATGCGTCCTGAAGAAGGGCTTGTGCCCGAAACGTCAATTCTCCTGTTCCTTGGATGCTGCCTGACCTGTTGCACTTTTCCAGCAACACATTTTCAGCTCTGATCTCCAGCATCTGCAGTCCTCACTTTCTCCATTAAAATACTTCAGTCAAATCTCTCCCACAATTAGTCACATGTGGCGATTGGTGGCCAGTCATTTCAAACCCAGGACATCACTGCAGGATTTCCTTAGGACAGTATACAAGGCCCAACCATCTTCACCTCCATCACCACCTTCTCACCATTGTAAACTCAAATATTGGGACATTCTGCTCCAAAGGTCCCTCAATAGTGAAGCAGTCTGTGCCTCCTTAACGTGTTCAGAAAGGAGCTGATACAACAAACAACATTCATGAGGCACACGATGATTATCTCCAATAAGAGAGAGTACAACTGTCTCATCTTTATCCCAAAAAAGAGAAAATGCTGGGAAATCTCAGCAAGTCTGGTGGAATCTGTAAGGAGAGAAAAGTACTGACATTTTGAGTCTAACTGACCCTTTGTCAGAGCTGAAAATGTGTTGCTGGAAAAGCGCAGCAGGTCAGGCAGCATCCAAGGAGCAGGAGAATCAACGTTTCGGGCATGAGCCCTTCTTTCAGACTTATGCCCGAAACATCGATTCTCCTGTTCCTTGGATGCTGCCTGACCTGCTGCGCTTTTCCAGCAACACATTTTCAGTTCTGATCTCCAGCATCTGCAGTCCTCACTTGCTCCTTTGTCAAAGCTGTTTTGACAAAGGGTCAGTTAGACTCGAAATGTCAGGTCTTTTCTTTCCTTATAGATGCTTCCAAGACTTGCTGAGATTTTCCAGCATTTTCTCTTTTTTGATTTCAGATTCCAGCATCCGCAGTAATTTGCTTTTATCCAGTGTCTCATCCTGATATTTGCCATCATTATCGTTACTGAATTCCCCACGATAAACATCCTGTGAACTCACCTTTGATCAAAAAGACAAGGTGATTAAGAAGGCATTTAGCACACTTTGGCGTCATTGCGCAAACTTTTGAGTATAGGAGTTGGAATGCCATGTTGAGCTTGTACAGGATGTTGGTGAGGCCTCTTCTGGAGTATTGTGTCCAGTTCTTGTCTCCCTGTGTAGGAAAGGTATTATTAAACTGGACAGGATTCAGAAGAGACTTCCTGGGATTGAAGGCTTCGAGTTAGGATGCGAGGCTGGATAGGCTGGGACATGTTTCATGGAGCATAGAAAATTAAGGAGAAGTGTTACAGAGATTTATAAAATCATAAGGGGCGCAGATAAGGTGAATAGCAGACATCTTTTTCCTAGGATTGGGGATTTCAAGGCTAAGGTGTGAGGAGAAAGATTTTAAAAAGACGCAAGGGGCAACTTTTTACACAGAGGGTGATTCACATGTGAATTGAACTTCACTGATAAAGCAGCTGAAGGCGGTTGCACTCCTGCAGGGATGTCCTGGAACTGAGATAACTAACCTCCAATGACACAATCATCTTCCTTTGTGCCAAGTATAATTTAACTTATGGAGAGTTTTCTCCAAATTCCTATTGATTCCAGTTTTGCTCGGGCTCCTGATGTCACACAAAGTCAAGTGTAGTCTTGGTCTTATGGGCTGTCACTCTCACCTCACCTCTGAAATTAGCTCTTTTAGTTATGTTTGAAGCAAGGCTGTACTGATGTCAGGAGCTGTGTGGCTTTGGGGGATCCAAAACTGGGTCTCACTGAGTAGGTTATTGCATAGCAAGTGCTGTTGATGACACCTTTTACTTTACTGATAGTCAAGAGTATGGCCAAAATTGACTGCATTGCATTCATTTTGCTTTTTTGCACAGCATATACCTGAAAATGTGTTGCTGGAAAAGTGCAGCAGGTCAGGCAGCATCCAAGGAACAGGAGATTCGACGTTTCGGGCATAAAAGGGCTTATGCCCGAAACGTCGAATCTCCTGCTCCTTGGATGCTGCCTGACCTGCGCTTTTCCAGAAACACATTTTCAGCTCTGATCTCCAGCATCTGCAGTCCTCACTTTCTCCTCACAGCATATACCTGGTCAATTTTCCACATTATTGGATAAATGCCAGTTTTTTAGCTGTAATTCTAACATGTCTAGGGGTCCAGCAAGTTTTGGAGCACCTTTCTTGTGTACTATTGTCAGAGTATCATCAGGGCTCACAGTCTTTGCAAGATCCAGTACTTCCAACTGTTTCTTGATTGTATGTGGAGTGAATTCAATTGTCTGAAGACTAGTGCCTGTGGTGCTGGAAACCTCTGGAGAGGGCCAAGATAGATCAACCACTTGGTAATTCTGGCTGAAGATTGTTCATAGAATCATACAGTAGGGAAGAAGCCCTTCGGCCCATCAAGACTGAACCACCAAAGGTGCACCAAATCACCATTTTCTGGCTCTGGGCTTATAGCCTTGAATGTATTGACATTTCAAGTGCTCATCTGGGAAATTTTAAATGTTGAGCATTTTCTTACCTCAACTACTTGTGACAACGCTGTCGCTTTAAGAGGTTATATTGCTTTATTTTAAGAGAGTTGTAAGGCAAAGGTGCCAAACTGGTTAATTAAGACCACTTGAGTAAATAGCTTGGCATGTGAGAATCTATGTCTGAATTTTCCTTTATTGCCAAGGGATGTGTTTAAGGGATGCCTTTATATTGGAGCAGTTCATTAATAATAGGAACTGTATCTATTATTCTGTTAAGTTTTCCTATGGAGTTAAGTTATTCTAAATTCCTCTTTCTTTGGTTGTATTTTAACTCCAATGTTTAAATAAACTGTTTTGCGAAATGTTGGGTATGACCCAACTCATTGCATCTGCACCAGACACCTTATATTTTCCTTTAAAATAAGAAAAAATTAGGGTAAGCATTCCTTCTTAAAGTATTTTGAGGGGGTGTGGTCTGGTCCAGAACACACTCTCCTAGACAGTGCCTGACCACTGACTTACAAACATTCAGTCTTATGAACTCAGTCCCATACAGGGGTGTAATTTTAAAGACCTGATATACAAACATTTCCTATACTTACGAATGGCCAGTTTACATGGTGCTGCATTATATTTTGACTTCAATACAATGGCCTTGTGAACAGACTCCAGAATGGAACCCGTTCACAACCCAGGGGCTGCCTGTACATAGATTCACAGTGTGCTCTCAACAGCAAAACAAAAGACACAGGCTGATCCAACATCATTGCAGTTAGCTCTCTATTTACCCTCTGTTTCTCAATTGCTCATTCACATCGCAACCTCGGGTCACATGGGCTTTTCTTGGAATTTTATGATGTCATAATTACGAGTCAATTGAGCATTTTTCCCAATATTAATCACCAGTGGAGCTGAAACTATAGGTCACCACTTGGAGGATAAATGGTGGAAAAAGTAGCCAAATTAATAAAGAAAAATACAAGATGCAATCTTACAGGGGTATAAGTAACGTGGGCTAAATTGAAGAAAGGCTAATTTTGACGGTATTAGGCAAGAACTTTCAACAGCTGATTGGGTACAGATGGCTAGAAAATGGGAAGCCTTCAGAAATGAGATTACGAGAATCCAGAGAAACTATATTCCTGTTAGGGTGAAAGGAAAGGCTGGTAGTTATAGGGAATGCTGGGTGATAAAGAAATTGAAGGTTTGGTTAAGAAAAAGAAGGAAGCTAATGTAAAGTATAGACAGGATAGATCGTGTGAATCCTTAGAAGAGTATAAAGGCAGTAGGAGTATACTTAAGAGGGAAATCAGGAGGGCAAAAAGGGGACATGAGATAGCTTTGGCAAATAAAGTTAAGGAGAATCCAAAGGTTGTTACAAATACATTAAGGACAAAAGGATAACTAGGGAGAGAATAGGGCCCCTCAAAGATCAGCAAGGCAGCCTTTGTTAGGAGCCACTGGGGATGGGACAGATACTAAAACAAGTATTTTGCATCAGTATTTACTGTGGAAAAGGACATGGAAGATATAGACTATAGGGAAATAGATGGTGACATCTTGCAAAATGTCAGAGGAGGAAGTGCTGGGTGTCTTGAAACGCATAAAAGTGGATAAATCCCGAGGACCTGATCAGGTGTACCCCAGAAATATGTGGGAAACTAAGGAAGTGATTGTGGGGCCTCTTGCTGAGATATTTGTATCATCAATAGTCACAGGTGAGGTTGGCTAATGTGGTGCCAGTGTTTAAGAAAGGTGATAAGCAGAAGCCAGGGAACTACTGACCAATGAGCCTGATGACAGTGGTGGGCAAGTTGTTGGAGGGAATCCTGAGGGACAGGATGTACATGTATTTGGAAAGGCAAGGACTGATTATGAATATTCAACATGGTTTTATGTGTGGGAAATCATGTCTCACAAACTTGATTGAGCTTTTTGAAGAAGTAAGAAAGAGAATTGATGAGGCCAGAGCAGTAGATGTGATCTATATGGATTTCAGTAAGGCATTTGACAAGGTTCCCCGTGGGACACTGGTTAGCAAGGTTAGGTCTCATGGAATACAGGGAGAACTAGCCATTTGGATACAGAACTGACTGAAAGGTAGAAAACAGAGGGTGGTGGTGGAGGGTTGTTTTTCAGACTGGAGGCCTGTGACCAGTGGAGTGCCACAAGGATCGGTGCTGGATCCACTACTTATCATCATTTATATAAATAATTTGGATGAGAGCATAAGAGGTATAGTTAGTAAGTTTGCAGATGACACCAAAATTGGAGGTGTAGTGGACAGCAAAGAAGGTTACCTCAGATTACAACAGGATCATGATCAGATGGGCTAATGGGCTGAGAAGTGGTAGATGGAGTTTAATTTCGATAAATGTGAGGTGCTGCATTTTGGGAAAGCAAATCTTAGCAGGACTTATACACTTAATGGTAAGGTCCAAGGGAGTATTGCTAAACAAAGAGACTTTGGAGTGCAGGTTCATAGTTCCTTGAAAGTGGAGTCGCAGGTAGATAGGATAGTGAAGGCGGTGTTTGGTATGCTTTCCTTTATTGTCAGAGTATTGAGTACAGGAGTTGGGAGGTCATGCTGTGGCTGTACAGGACATTGGTCAGGCCACTGTTGGAATATTGCATGCAATTCTGGTCTCCTTCCTATCGGAAAGATGTTGTGAAACTTGAAAGGATTCAGAAAAGATTTACAAGGATGTTGCCAGGGTTGGAGGATTTGAGCTATAGGGAGAGACTGAACAGGCTGGGGCTGTTTTCCCTGGAGTGTCAGAGGCTGAGGGGTGACCTTATAGAGGTTTACAAAATCATGAAGGTCATGGATTGTATAAATAGACAAAGTTTTTGCCCTGGGGTGGGGGAGTCCAAAACTAGAGGACATAGGTTTAGGGTGAGAAGGGAAAGATATAAAAGAGACCTAAAGGGCAACTTTTTCACTCAGAGGGTGGAATGAGCTGCCAGAGGAAGTGGTGGAGGCTGGTACAATTGCAACATTTAAAAGGCATCTGGATGGATATATGAAAAGGAAGGATTTGGAGGGATATGGGCCGGGTGCTGGCAGGTGGGACTAGATTGGGTTGGGATATCTGGTCGGCATGGGCGAGTTGGACCAAAGGGCCTGTTTCTGTGCTGTACATTTCTATGACATGCTGTGGGCTATGCCAGAGACAGGCAGACTCTCCTCAGTGTGGGTGGTAGAGGGTGGTAGACAGGATGGAAGTGGAAGTACCTGCTACCTCTGTAATATTGTGTAAAAATTCCAAGGAGCCTGTGCGTGGATCCCCCTCCAGATACAGCTTCTTGGCACTGCCCTGTCTCCATGTAAGGAGGGACCTGGACTGGAGGGCAGGGTTCCCCATCCTGAGGTCAAATGGCTGGGCCAGTGGAGTGCTGGTCTGTGGTCCTCTCCATCAGCCCTGGAGGGAACTTGGCCTTGCTCTCTATGCCCATCCATGGAGGTAGCAGATGGTCCCATGACTCACTGCATTGCTTCAGCCTCTGGGTTGTGAGGGCCATTGCCTCCCACATTCCTGGCTGCCACTGCTGCTCCTCCCTGTGTTTAGGAATGAAGTCTCTGACGACTGCCACCACAGGAACCTCTCCTGCCTGGAGCTGAGTAGCTGCCTGGTCTCCTGCAGTTCTCCAAGCTGGTGGCATACCTTTCTCAATCTACTGCAGGGTGAAGTGGTCACAACATTAGACTTCAAGAGTGTTGGAGCACTACGTACCCACTGAGGTGCCATTGCCTGAAATAGTGGGAGTTGCAGTTGGTAACATTAAAATAAATTGGGAAACAACAGTCTGAAACAAATGTGGGAAGTGCTGGAGAACTCAGCATCTGTGGACATAGAAAAACAGAGTTAACCTTTCGAGTCTAATGTGACTTTTCACTGGAACTGATTTCCAGCATCTGCAGTATTTTGCTTTAATTTAGGCAATGATTCTGGCAGACAAAGAAAATAATGTAGAAAGATATTCAAAATGGTGCTCAACGTGGTGCTGGAAAATATATCTGCTGAACAACTTAAACACTACCGAGATGGCAAGGAAAGGCAAAGTGAACAATTGAGAGTGAGGAAAGAGGTGTATATTAAGTGCATGCACAGTGGAGGACTGCATAAGTCCGAACACAAATAAATAAGGAGAGACATAAATAAAAGGAAAAGGGAACTTTAATAAAATGTTTGGGGAAAATAAAATAGAGAAATAAACAAAAAAAAATTGAGTGTTAGAAGTGCTAAGCAATCCAGTTCATGAAAGGTCAGTAATCTGAAATGCAAACCTTGTTTCTTCCCATAAATACCTGTTGAGTTATTTCAGCACATTCTGTTTTGAATTTCTGGTACTCACAATGTATTGTTTTTGATACAATAATGAAATATATTATTACCTTGCCATCACTGAAAAAGGAAGCTTGTGATAGGAGAAAGACCATTAAGGGATTGATTGGATAATACTCCAGGTAATAATAGAGAACTGGCAGAAATATTGAATAATTATTTTGCTTCAGTGCTTACCAAGCAAGCAAAATGGAAAGCTATGACATTCAACGATGAAATAAGCAATGAGATAAATACATTTGAAATGAAAACTGGAGTTTTTGAATAAATTAATACAGCCCAAAGTTGATCATGTTTCTGCTCCAGATGAATCACATCATGTATTTTAAATAAATCTATAGAAGAGATTGCAAAGGTATTGCTCCTCATATTTAATAATTTGTTATTAAACAATGTTGTTCCAGAAGATGGACAAATAGCTAATGAAGTTCTGAAAATTTGAAAAGCAGAACAGAACATTGTCAAGGAATTATAAAATCATCAAATCATCAATAATGGAATCTTTATGAAAGGAAAGAGTAGAAGAACACCTCAAACTTCGAAGGACAAGAATGAAAAATCAACATCGATTTCAAAAGGGAATATTTTAATTAACCAAGTATAGAGTCATGGAGCGGGACAGCATGAAAATAGATCCTTGGGCCCAACTATTGAATTATTTGTGGAAGCATAAAAATGTATAAACTATTGTAACTAATTTAACTGGATTTTTCACAAGATATGTCACAATGAACTAAGGAATATGGCTAGGATACATAAGGTTAATAAAATTATTCAGAGTGGTGTCCACAAGGATAAGTTTTGGGACCATTGTTATTCCCAATTCACATTAATAATTTAGAATTTGGAATTAAAAATGTAATTTAGAAATTTGCATTAGTTGGACAGGAGTTGAGTAAAGAGCGTTTTTGCTCTTCGTGCCTGTTCTCCACACCAGGCCACCATACTGATTTCAGAACTATGACCCGAGACTTGGAAATACCCAAATTTTCCCGCTATTCCACAATATGCACTCAATCCTAGTCTGAAACTCTTGCTTCACTTCAAGAGCCTGACAACTTATAAAATGATAACTGAGATGTGAGATTTCCCACTGATTGAAGCCTGACTTGGAAACAATGCAGTCAATTCTTCACAAGAAAACCGTGGAACAAACTGTCATCTTTCTGAAGGTGGGATTCTGATGTGTGGATCGGTGGAGTGGAAGAGGTTGTAGGAAAGGCTAGCAGTACAGATCAGACAGGCTATGCTGCTTCATGCTTGCATATTGTACCCTGCACAACTGGAGCAGGCAAAGTCAGGATTTGATGGATGTCGAAGAGCTGGGAGAGTAGTAGCAATCTTCCGAGGAGGACGATGAGGTCATTAAGAAGGAGGAACAAGAACGTCAGTATGATTGAGCAATGTTACACTGGACACAATAAGTCAGACTGTATTTAATTGACAGCAGTTTCCAATAGATGTGGGCTAGGTGCAGTCACACTTACTGAGTCTAAATTTGTTGTTACTCGAAAGGCAAACAGTTCCTGTTTATTCTTAAATAAAATGCAGCTTTTTCTTGGCTTTCCTTGTTATTGATTAGAAGTTAATGTTTTCTACCTTTAGAACGTTTTCTAACATGTGATAAAACATTATTCTATGCTGGTCATTATTGAAGTAGTAGACAGGGGTCTGAAACATCATGGTGTTAAGGATGGCTAGCCTGTACAGCTCCATTCTTGAGGCTGCAGTTACACTGTCAATCAGACATGTGCTGATGTAAAGCTGCAATACATTTATGAATATAAACTTCTGTTTCCATTGCAAAGTCACCCATGCCACTTCTGTACTGTCAGAATCTGTTGTTTTTCTCCCCCTTCCACCACATGAACTGTGAAGGGCTATTCGTGACTGACAGAGATTAATGTGGTTCAAAGCTGAACTTTAAATATGGCACTGGTGGTAGAAATCCCAGAAGCTCCTTATATTGTGTCAAGTATTTCTGTTGCTTTTGAGGGCAAGATAGTGTGAGCGGGGCACAATCAAGACTGCCCAGACACTGCTGTACCAGGACTCACTGCCCACACACTGCTGTTGCAGGACTCACAGCCCACACGCTGCTGTTCCAGACTCACTGCCCAAACATTGCTGTTCCAGACTCACTGCCCACACACAGCTGTGTGGCACGGTGGCACAGTGCTTAGCACTGCTGCCTCACAGCGCCTGTAGACCCGGGTTCAATTCCCGACTCAGGCGACTGACTGTGTGGAGTTTGCACGTTCTCCCCGTGTCTGCGTGGGTTTCCTCCGGGTGCTCCGGTTTCCTCCCACAGTCACAAAGATGTGCGGGTCAGGTGAATTGGCCAAGCTAAATTGCCCATAGTGTTAGGTAAGGGGTAAATGTAGGGGTATGGGTGGGTTGCGCTTCGGCGGGTCGGTGTGGACTTGTTGGGCCGAAGGGCCTGTTTCCACACTGTAAGTCTAATCTAAAAAAAAAGTCTAATCTAAAAAAGATTTGGTGTGTACTGCAACTGCAGAAACTTGTGTGAGACAAGTCAATAAAGCTCGCAGACAGAAACCCTCCATCAAAATCCGAAAATGGACAGTCAGCAAAGCTTTGTTCCGATTCAGCACTATGGGTTTGATTCCTTGTTCAAGTTCAAGTCCAGAGACCTGAGCACAAAGGTCTAGGTAAACACTCCAATTGCGGTACTGAAGGACTATTCACTGGCTGAGAGAGTGTCTTTTTGATGTGACATTAAGACAACTGTTGTCTTAGATAGGTGTGAAAGAGCATTATTTGAAGGAAGAGCAAGAGAGCTTTGTCTGGTATCCTGGTCAATATTTATCCTTCAATCAGTGTCTCCAAAACAAGCTGGTTATATCTGATCATTATCATATGGGTCTTTGTGAATGTGTGCTCTGCACGAATTGGCTTTCATATGTAGTACAGTGCCACAGCAACCACACTTAAAAAGAATTAATTCGCTGCAAAGGACTTTGGAATTCTATGAAGTTAGAGGAGGTACTACATAAATTTCTTATAGTGTTTTCTCCAGAGCCAGGTAATCTCTTAGTTTGTATGGTCAAGTAGTGCTTGCCATCAGTAATTGTGTATTTTCAGGTGATTTACTTATTAAGTCAATTATTAAAACAATCAACAATAAGCTTAAACTGTGTGCTATTGTTGTAATGTTGCATTTTGTACACCAAGTGGTGCTGTTGGCTTGTAACTTTTCCTCACGTTAACTCACTCAAACTTGAGTATGTATTATAATTATCCATTTATCCATTTCACCAAGGCTCATAGGCATCTTTCTTTGTTCATTGCAATTCTGGGCACTGCCTTCCCATTTCCACTTTCTGATGTTGTTCTCCCATCCATTTTTCTCCTTATTAAAAAAGGTCTAATTAGTTCCTAAAACATACCCTGTTTAGTTATGCTATCATGGAATTTCCCATAGAAATGTTCGGATCCAGAATACAATTTCCAGTGTTCACTAGAGAGTTACAATAGCCTGACTGATATCAGTTTGTTCGTTGTTGTAATGTACCAAAAGTACTGAAGCAATTATCACATGACTGATAAGAAAGGTCAAAGTTAAAAATCACACAACACTAGGTTATAGTCCAACAGGTTTAATTGGAAGCACACTAGCTTTCAGAAAGCTAGTGTGCTTCCAATTAAACCTGCTGGACTATAACCTGGTGTTGTGTGATTTTTAACTTTGTACACCCCAGTCCAACACCAGCATCTCCAAATCAAGAAAGGTCAAAATTTACTAGAGTGGGGCCCAACAGTTCAATTTTTTTCCTCACTGAACAGCTTGAAAGAAAATTCCTTGTAAGTTGCTGGCTAAGCAAGCAAGGAACAGAACATCTGATATCTTGGTGCATAACATGACCAGTGGTCTATTTCCTTCATCAATGAAACCTAAGGATTAATTTTAAAAAAGAAATGGCAGAGAAAAATATCGAATGAATTTGCTACCATTTTGATGCAGAAAGAGAAGGAAAGAAAACATTAATTGAGAGAGGAAGAAAAGAGAATGGAAAAGTAAGATTTGAAAATCTAAATTTCAATAGTTTTTAACTACACTTTACAATTTGTATTTCAATTACTTGTGCTTTCTTTCAATGTCTTGTTCCAATTGTTTTCCAAAACCTTTTGCCTCCAGCTGTTAATTCCCTGTCCAACTACCCAATATATTCTACTTTTGTTCCTTTTTTTTGCTTTTCAGCTATTGTTAGGACAAGGAAGAGAATAGTCAGATGATTTCCCTTTTATTTCCATTGCTCATCTGACTGAATCATAGAATCCTTACATTGTGGAATCAGGCCAGTTGGCCCAGTGAGTCCATGCTGACTCTTCAAAGAGCATCCCACCCAGCCCCAAACTCCTACCCTCTCCCTGTAATCCCACATTTCCCATGGCCAATCCACCTAGCCTGCACAACTTTGGACTGTGGGAGGAAACCAGAGCACCCAGAGAAAACCCACAGAGACTGCAAGGGCAATGTGCAAACTCCACCTAGGGTGGAATTGAACTCAGGTCCTGGTGCTGTGAGGCAGCAGTGCTAACTACTGAGTCACTGTGCCACTCACGTGAGGACAAATGAGTTCTTTAGAAGAATGAAGTAGTGTTTTAACTTCCTGAGTGAATGTTAAGAATAGACAAATGATATGCTTTCTTGTTTGTTTTAAAAATGATGATTATTTGTTCCTCAATACCTGAAATGTATCTATAATCAAACAAAATCATTCAAACAGACATAAATAGATATGCACACACATGAATACGCAGCCACTGTTTTGAAATGTTGCAAATCTGTGATTTGCTTTTGGACTACTGAAGGAACAGAGTCTAGAGGTTGTTGCCTGTGGGAGCGGGTTGCCTGTGGGAGCGGGTTGTCTGTGGGAGGAGGTTGTCTGTGGGAGCGGGTTGTCTGTGGGAGCGGGTTGTCTGTGGGAGGAGGTTGTCTGTGGGAGCGGGTTGTCTGTGGGAGCGGGATGTCTGTGGGAGCGGGTTGCCTGTGGGAGCGGGTTGTCTGTGGGAGCGGGTTGTCTGTGGGAGCGGGATGTCTGTGGGAGCGGGATGTCTGTGGGAGCGGGTTGTCTGTGGGAGGAGGTTGTCTGTGGGAGCGGGTTGTCTGTGGGAGGGGGTTGTCTGTGGGAGCGGGTTGTCTGTGGGAGGGGGTTGTCTGTGGGAGGAGGTTGTCTGTGGGAGAAGGTTGCCTGTGGGAGGAGGTTGTCTGTGGGAGCGGGTTGTCTGTGGGAGGAGGTTGTCTGTGGGAGGAGGTTGTCTGTTGGAGCGGGTTGTCTGTGGGAGGAGGTTGTCTGTGGGAGCGGGTTGCCTGTGGGAGCGGGTTGTCTGTGGGAGCGGGTTGTCTGTGGGAGCGGGTTGTCTGTGGGAGCGGGTTGCCTGTGGGAGCGGGTTGTCTGTGGGAGCGGGATGTCTGTGGGAGCGGGTTGTCTGTGGGAGCGGGTTGTCTGTGGGAGCGGGATGTCTGTGGGAGCGGGTTGTCTGTGGGAGCGGGTTGCCTGTGGGAGGAGGTTGTCTGTGGGAGGAGGTTGTCTGTGGGAGCGGGTTGTCTGTGGGAGCGGGTTGTCTGTGGGAGGAGGTTGTCTGTGGGAGGAGGTTGTCTGTGGGAGGGGGTTGTCTGTGGGAGCGGGTTGTCTGTGGGAGCAGGTTGTCTGTGGGAGCGGGTTGCCTGTGGGAGCGGGTTGCCTGTGGGAGGAGGTTGCCTGTGGGAGCGGGTTGTCTGTGGGAGGAGGTTGTCTGTGGGAGCGGGTTGTCTGTGGGAGCGGGTTGTCTGTGGGAGGAGGTTGTCTGTGGGAGCGGGTTGTCTGTGGGAGCGGGTTGTCTGTGGGAGCGGGTTGTCTGTGGGAGGAGGTTGCCTGTGGGAGGAGGTTGTCTGTGGGAGCGGGTTGTCTGTGGGAGCGGGTTGTCTGTGGGAGCGGGTTGCCTGTGGGAGCGGGTTGTCTGTGGGAGCGGGTTGTCTGTCGGAGCGGGTTGTCTGTGGGAGCAGGTTGTCTGTGGGAGCGGGTTGTCTGTGGGAGTGGGTTGTCTGTGGGAGGAGGTTGTCTGTGGGAGGAGGTTGTCTGTGGGAGCGGGTTGTCTGTGGGAGCGGGTTGTCTGTGGGAGGAGGTTGTCTGTGGGAGCGGGTTGTCTGTGGGAGCGGGTTGTCTGTGGGAGGGGGTTGTCTGTGGGAGGAGGTTGTCTGTGGGAGCGGGTTGTCTGTGGGAGCGGGTTGTCTGTGGGAGGAGGTTGTCTGTGGGAGCGGGTTGTCTGTCGGAGCGGGTTGTCTGTGGGAGCAGGTTGTCTGTCGGAGCGGGTTGTGTGTGGGAGCAGGTTGTCTGTCGGAGCGGGTTGTCTGTGGGAGCGGGTTGTCTGTGGGAGCGGGTTGTCTGTGGGAGCGGATTGTCTGTGGGAGCGGGTTGTCTGTGGGAGGGGGTTGTCTGTGGGAGCGGGTTGTCTGTGGGAGCGGGTTGTCTGTGGGAGCAGGTTGTCTGTGGGAGGGGGTTGTCTGTGGGAGGGGGTTGTCTGTGGGAGCGGGTTGCCTGTGGGAGCGGGTTGTCTGTGGGAGCAGGTTGTCTGTCGGAGCAGGTTGTCTGTGGGAGCGGGTTGTGAGTGGGAGCAGGTTGTCTGTGGGAGCAGGTTGTCTGTGGGAGCGGGTTGTCTGTGGGAGCAGGTTGTCTGTGGGAGCAGGTTGTCTGTGGGAGCAGGTTGTCTGTCGGAGCAGGTTTCTCTTGCTTCATTTTGGTTAAGACGCAATTGAATTTTCATAGTGGAAACCTTGTTTGATTCTTCAAATGACTAGGAAAGCTCCAGCCCAAATTCTCAGACTTCTTACTAATTTTGTACAGAGTTCTGTCCCTCTTCTTGTCTGGTACATTCTCACTGATCTGTTGCTCCAGAGTCTTATTAAATGTCTCTTATCATGTTATCATTCTGTCATGTAACTATAGTATCTCACTAACAATCTTTGACATGTTTGTAATTGGGAAAAAAAAATGGGGTTTGAATTGTACCCACTCCCATATTATTGTGCGAGAATAAGATGACTTCTTTGGAAGTTCACTCCAAGGCCATAGCATCCTTCAGGAGATCCAGTGGATGTAGTGTACCTGGACTTTCAGAAAGCCTTTGATAAGGTCCCACATAGGAGGTTAGTGAGCAAAATTAGGCCACATGTTATTGGGGGCAAAGTACTGACTTGGATTGAAAATTGGCTGACTGACAGGAAGCAAAGAGTAGTGATAAATGAGTCCCTTTTGGAATGGCAGGCGGTGACCAGTGGGCTACCACAAGGTTTGGTGCTGGGACTGCAGCTGTTTACAATATACATCAATGATATAGATGAAGGCATTAAAAGTAATATTAACAAACTTGCTGATGACATAAAGCTGGTTGGCAGGGTGAAATGTGAGGAGGATGCTATGAGGGTGACTAAGACAGGCTAGGTGAGTGGTCAGATGCATGGCAGATGCAGTTTAATGTGGATAAGTGTGTGGTTATCCACTTTGGTGGCAAGAACAGGAAGGCAGATTACTACCTAAATGGAGTCAGGTTAGGTAAAGGGGAAGTACAGTGAGATCTAGGTGTTCTTGTACACCAGTCAATGAAAGCAAGCATGCAGGTACAGCAGGCAGTGAAGAAAGCTGGCCTTCATATAACAAGGAATTGAATAAAGGAGCAAAGAGGTCCTTCACAGTTGTACAGGGCCCTGGTGAGACAGCACCTGGAGTGTTGTGTGCAGTTTTGGTCTTCAAATATGTGAAAGGACATTCTGGCTTTTGAGGGATAGGTTCACAAGGTCAATTCCCTGAACGTTGGGACTATCATATGTTGAAAGATTGGAGCGGCTGGGCTTGTATACTCTTGAGTTTAGAAGGATGAGAGGGGATCTGATTGAGATGTATCAGGTTATTAAAGGATTGGACATGTTTCTGCTGATGGGTGAGTCCCGAACCAGAGGACACAATTTAAAGATAAGTAAGTTCATCACATTTAGAACAGAATTGAGGAAAAGCTTCTTCACCGAGAGAGTGGTGGATATGTGGAATGCTCTGCCCCAGAAGGCAGTGGAGGCCAAGTCTCTGGATACTTTCAAGAAAGAAATGGATAGAGCTCTTAAGGATAGTGGAATCAAGGATTATGGAGATAAGGCAGGAACAGGATACTGATTGAGGATGGTCAACCATGATCATAATGAATGGTGGTGCTGGCTCAAAGGGCCAAATGGCCTACTCCTGCACCTATTGTCTATTAGGTAAAAACAAGGACTGCAGATGCTGGAAACCAGGTTCTAGATTAGAGTGGTGCTGGAAAAGCACAACAATTCAGGCAGCATACAAGGAGCAGGAAAATCGACATTTCGGGCAAAAGCCTTTCATCAGGAATAGAGGCCTATTGTCTATTGTCTATTTATAATAGACTAGTTTGTGTTAGTAGTTGGATAAAGGGAAGAGATTAAAAAGAATGATTAATTCAAATTTCTTACTGGAAATGTTCTGAAAGTTTATTTTCATTATAATGTCTTGTCCAGACATGTTCCATGGATTTGTAGAAATACTTATGTATTAGCCAGAAAGGAAATGTCAACTGACCCTTCAACTCTTTTTTTGCTTCAAAAGTTAAATTCTTCAGAAATGCGCACTTAAAAAAAGAACAAAATGTCTCATCTGCATAAATCGATGAGTCTACGTTGCATGGCTGTGACACTTCACAATCCATTTCCCTTTCTTTCCTGATGATTCCATTGCTGTTTACATTTAGTTCTTGATTCACTGTCTTTTTTTTCAAGGCAATGACCAGAAGTTCACTTGTTTACCTGATGAAGGCTTATTTACATTCAGAATTCAAATTTATTGAGAAACGAGATATAACAGAATGAGAGAGGTGGGGAAACTATCGTTTTCTCTCTAACCTTTTAATGATTATTAGAGAATAAATTCTCTGTCTCGTGGGGAGGAGTGATTAACACAGACCTTATCTGTCAAATCAGGACAACTGGGTGGTATCAAAATGCAACTACTATCATTTTTAAATGAAGACAATAGCACATGAAGGCATTTTGATCTTCATTTAAAATACTTGTTATAAACAATAAAAGTACAAAAAGATTGTATCAGCTACTTCACCCATTTCTTTTCTCACTTAGCAACACACTGATCCTGGCTTTTACAAATATAAATGACTCCGTATAAAAATTACTCCACTAAAGCTTATGAAATTTGACTTGTACAAAATTATTTGAAGAAAGGTCAGAATGTTGAACAAAAATGGGGCAGGAGTGAAGCTGATTGCAGATGTATCCTAGAAAATTGGATACACAGCACAAATCCAGAGTTCAATACCAAATTCAGCTCAGAAGATCACGGTCCCAGGACATCATCACATTCATACTTAAGCTTGTTGGAGATGTTGGGGCCTTTCAAGGAACAGTTAAGATACAACAAGACAATTAATTTAAGGGCATTAGAATTATTTATTTTCTATTAACCCTCATGACAGACAATGGATGTTCTAGTAGCTGAGAAAAAAAGGTAACTGAGTAATTTCTGGCATCAGGAAGCATGATTTGTTATATTGCACACATTACAGAGTAATCTAATTTTACTATAAAATCACAATTCCTGTGTATCTCACATCATGACACTATTCAATTAGATTACTAACCATGGAGACAGCAACAGGTCTATTGGGGATTTTCCACAATTCATGGATCATGGGTGTTCTACACAGCTTGGCCCCATATTTAATTTGCCTGCCGAACAAAAAATTATTAGTCTTACTTTTGATTCACTTAGCTTCAACAGATTTCTAAATTCCCACAATGCTTTCTGACATCCTTTCTGAATGATAAACTTAGCACTACCTTTAGATATTGCAAGGCAACAATCACAAATTCATAATAAAACATATACTATATTTGAATATATTTAATAGATTATCTGAGCAGTTTACTAATTACCTTAAAGGTACATTTTCTCTATCCTTTTCTCACCAATATCATTTATTGAAACTTATTTGTATCATAAATATCTTTTCATCTTTACCTCCCACTTGTGGATTGCAGGGTTTCCTTAATTGGTGGACATTTCATTTGTTTAATCGCTGAAACAAGAACATTACCTTTCAGTTTTATTTACACTTTAATGAAAATTATCTTCTCTTATTTGTCCTCAAGAGTTTGCAATTCTTATTGAAATTTTAATTGACATAGTGTTATTTTTCATTATGTAATCTTAGTCACAAACTTGAAACTATTTCTCCTTGATCTGAATTGGTAAGTAATACATTCTGAATATTTTAATTTTCACCAAGTGCAGCGCACTTATCAACAGTTAGTAAGTTTGCATATGACACCAAAATTGGAGGTGTAGTGGACAGCGAGGAGGGTTACCTCAGATTACAACAGGATCTGGACCAGATGGGCCAATGGGCTGAGAAGTGGCAGGTGGAGTTTAATTCAGATAAATGCAAGATGCTGCATTTTGGGAAAGCAATTCTTAGCAGGACTTAAAAGCTTAATGGTAAGGTCCTTGGGAGTGTTGTTGAACAAAGAGACCTTGGAGTGCAGGTTCATAGCTCCTTGAAAGTGGAGTCTCAGGTAGATAGGATAGTGAAGAAGGCATTTGGTATGCTCTCCTTTACTGGGCAGAGTATTGAGTACAGGAGTTGGGAGGTCATGTTGCAGCTGTACAGGACATTGGTTAGGCCACTGTTGGAATATTGCATGCAATTCTGGTCTCCTTCCTATCGGAAAGATGTTGTGAAACCTGAAAGGGTTCAGAAAAGATTTACAAGGCTGTTGCCAGAGTTGGAAGATCTGAGCTCTAGGGAGAGGCTGAACAGGCTGGGACTGTTTTTCCTGGAGCATCAGAGGCTGAGGGGTGACCTTATAGAGGTTTACAAAATTATGAGGGTCATGGATAGGATAAATAGACAAAATCTGGATTGGGGAGTCCAGAACTAGAGGGCATAGGTTTAGGGTGAGAGGGTAAAGATATAAAAGAGACCTAAGGGGCAATGTTTTCATGTAGAGGGTGGAACGTGTATGGAATGAGCTGCCAGAGGACGGTGCATGTGCGGAATGAGCTGCCAGAGGAAGTGGTGGAGGCTGGTACAATTGTACCATTTAAGAGGCATTTGGATGGGTATATGAATAGGAAGGGTTTGGAGGGATATGGGCCGGGTGCTGGCAGGTGGGACTAGATTGGGTTGGGACTTGGGGGAGGGGCGATGGAGATGTGATAGGTGGAAGGAGGTCAAGGTGAAGGTGATAGGCCGGAGTGGGGTGGGGGGGGCGGAGAGTAGTCTATTTGTGGAACGTTTCAGAGAACACCTCGTGGACACCCGGACCAACCAACCCAACCACCCAGTGGCTCAACACTTTAACTCCCACTCCACCAAGGACATGCAGGTCCTTGGACTCCTCCATCGCCAGACCATAACAACATGATGGTTGGAGGAAGAGCGCCTCATCTTCCGCCTAGGAACCCTCCAACCACAAGGGATGAACTCCGATTTCTCCAGTTTCCTCATTTCCCCTCCCCCCACCTTGTCTCAGTCAAATCCCTCGAAATCAGCACCGCCCTCCTAACCTGCAATCTTCTTCCTGACCTCTCCACCCCCACCCCACTCCGGCCTATCACCCTCACCTTGACCTCCTTCCACCTATCACATCTCCATCGCCCCTCCCCCAAGTCCCTCCTCCCTACCTTTTATCTTAGCCTGCTTGGCACACTCTCCTCATTCCTGAAGAAGGGCTTATGCCCGAAACGTCGAATCTCCTGCTCCTTGGATGCTGCCTGACCTGCTGCGCTTTTCCAGCTACACATTTTCAGCTCTGATCTCCAGCAATCTGCAGACCTCACTTTCTCCCCAAATCAGAATCAAAGCCCAGATTCGGTTAACAAGCTATTTAAGAAAATTGTGTGGAAGTATTTAGAATACTCAATGACTAACAGTGGTTGTGTTTCATGTTTTAGTTCGTAACAGTGCAATTCTTATAATGTGCAGAAATTGTTCCAGGGCAGCGTAGAATAAACTTAGACAACTTTATTTTCTAGTAAAAAATGAGGTCTGCAGATGCTGGAGATCACAGCTGAAAATGTGTTGCTGGTCAAAGCACAGCAGGTCAGGCAGCATCTCAGGAATAGGGAATTCGACGTTTCGAGCATCCTGATGAAGGGCTTATGCTCGAAACGTCGAATTCCCTATTCCTGAGATGCTGCCTGGCCTGCTGTGCTTTGACCAGCAACACATTTTCAACTTTATTTTCTATCCACCATCTTCCCACCCGAGTGTCCCTAATTTCATTTCTCTAGGTAGTTACTTGGCAGCAAGAAAAAAATAAAATGGTCGATCAAAGGGTCTGGGCAAACCTGTCTGAAGAATTTCATTTGGCTTTGTCTAACACTGAAATGGTAATTCAGAAAATTGAGCAATGTGATTACAGTACTTGACCTCACAGGTGTTGATTGACAACTATTCCCATCTGTAAAATGAATGAACCTGCTTTCAATCAGCACAATGTCTCATTGACGAAATCAGGACGAATCAACTCATTTCCATTCCTTTGCTTGGCAGGTGTGACACAGAGGGAAGATATTTATTTTTGGAATGAAGGCTGCATTAAATTGTGCCATTGATATGTTCTTGGAATTTGTTAACAGCTACTTTAACTTCTATGCACATAATCTGAAAATGGTTGACAGAGTATTTCCACATTACTCGCCCAGTGCCAGCCCGTCCATGTTGTAACAGTAGACACTTTGCATTTTTGGGCAAGTTTTCCTTTTTCACACCAAAATTCCCATCTGTCCATGAACAATAGATATTATTTCAGATATGGTTTTCAAGGATTTTTGTTCAAGAACAATAATCCCAAACCATATTTTGATGGACAACTCAATTCTAATCATCACATCCCAGAAATTCGATGTGTGTCCATTTGTGACTTTCTACACACCTTAGTTTCAATCAGGTCTCCATGGTAATTTCACGAACAGAGGAAAAGTAACGCTATAATTTCAATAACTGTTATCCGTTGAGAAGTTGGGACAATACACCTCCTCATCATATCCTTTAGCCACCTTTGGTTAGAGAATAAGAGAATGAAAGCTGTGCTAAATCTTAGATCAGTGAACATTCCATCGGAAACTGACTATGAACAGCGCTACATGAACATAGAACATAGAACATAGAAGGATACAGCGCAGTACAGGCCCTTCGGCCCTCGATGTTGCGCCGACCGAATCCTACCTAACCTATACTAGCCCAATAACTTCCAAATGCCTATCCAATGCCCGCTTAAATGACCATAAAGAAGGAGAGTTCACCACTGATACGGGCAGGGCATTCCATGAACTCACAACCCGCTGTGTGAAGAATCTACCCCTAACATCTGTTCTATACCTACCACCCCTTAATTTAAAGCTATGTCCCCTAGTAACACCTGACTCCATTAGCGGTAAAAGGATCTTAGTATCTACCCTATCTAAACCCCTAATCATCTTATACACTTCTATCAGATCTCCCCTAAACCTCCTCTTCTCCAATGAGAACAGCCCCAAGTGCCTCAGCCTTTCCTCATAAGATTTTCCTACCATTCCAGGCAACATCCTGGTAAACCTCCTCTGCACTCGTTCTAAAGCTTCCACATCCTTCCTATAGTATGGCGACCAAAACTGCACACAATACTCCAGATGAGGCCTCACCAGAGTCTTATACAACTGCAACATGATAGCAGCAACTTTCAGCAACTTTGCTGAAAGCAACAGGTTTAGTGCAGATAAGCCACAATTGAACTTGATTTTGAGTTTGAGTGAGTTACACTACAAAAATAAATCTATTTAGTGATTTGAGAATTACAGCTACATCATTAGTAGTGCACAATTAAACCAGGTGTTAAGTGTGTAAAAATATAAGCCAGCTTCCCTTTTGTCCCACTGGGCTTAAAACTACTGTTGACACATTGTGTGAACCAAAGTGAGCCTGTAGTAATCCTCAGCTGCTTCTAATATTGCTCATGCAGTGGTGAGACTATTGCTGAATCCGAGTTTGATGCAGCTCATGATACCGGGGGAAATATTTAAAAATACTTCAAATTTTTAAAAAATACTTAAAGAAGCTTTATTAGACATGGCAGTTCCCCGAAGAGCAGCAATCTGCAGATAAGAATATATATGACAATCCAGCTCCAAAACATTGGACTTGATATGCACACTTAGGTTCAATTCTGACATGGCTGGTGACTCTTGGCTTTTCGTGAATTAAATTATTGAAATGAATGTTTCTGACCAGACAGCAAGAAACAGCCTGATGGGAAAGTCTGATTAATTCCTGCTGATAGTGAAGCTTTGAGCTTGGACTCATACTGTTTGTGTTTCAAACTTGAGGCCAGCTTTCAACAGAAAACTTGTGTAATGTTTGCCCTGGCTGAATTCCAATGTAGAGTTGAAGGATGTGCACACTCCCATTTCAGATTCTAAGTCTAGAGCTGTAGTTGGTAAAAGCTATGCAATTACCTAAAATACATCTCTCAGAAACAAGTGAACAGAGCAACAAACTCAAAATCATTGATTAAACTTGTACCAGGTTTACTAGAGTGGCAGTTTATTTTATTTTGTTTATGATTAGATTACTTACAGTGTGGAAACAGGCCCTTCGGCCCAACAAGTCCACACCGACCCGCCAAAGCTCAACCCATCCATACCCCTACATTTACCCCTTTACCTAACACTATGGGCAATTTAGCATGGCCAATTCACCTGACCCGCACATCTTTGGACTGTGGGAGGAAACCGGAGCACCTGGAGGAAACCCACGCAGACACGGGGAGAACGTGCAAACTCCACACAGTAAGTCGCCTGAGTCGGGAAATGAACCCGGGTCCCTGGCGCTGTGAGACAGCAGTGCTAACCACTGTGCCACCGTGCCGTCCACCTTATATTTAATTTAAACCCACATGGAGAAATGTTGGCCGATGGGAGATGAAAACATAATATCTCACAAAGATAATTTTGTTAAACGTGGCAATGGTGTGCCATTCTTAATGAGAAAGGGAAGGGTGAAATGAGAAAAGGGAAAAGACAGAAATAATAGAGATAGCAACAATGAAAAGGCAACATATCAATAGCTGCTCTTGACCATTGATTTAGAATTAACAGATTAATAATTACCTGATTAGGTAAGTGGGAAAAGTAGCAGGGAGTTAGAACCATTTTTAGCATCAAGTTAACAAGGGCAAATCTGTGGCTGACAGAAAGAATGGGTGATTTTTTTAAGAGACAGTCAATGCTCGCACGAAACAGGCTGATTGCCAAACTCTGTGTCGTGCACAATTCAGCAAAATTGATGAGTAGCCTGAAAGTAGACACACAGCGAGGTCTCAAAAATCATTCTATTATCTGGTACGTATCATAATTAGATCAAATGCAATAACACAAATGGGTAAACTTCAAAAGGACATATTTTGGTGATTTGAGAAGAGCTGGAGGGAAGATTAAGTGAGAACAGTCTTAAAAAAACAAGACAAATCAAGAAAATGCAATGTCTCAAAGGATATGAAAAGGAATCAGTTCCTAAGAGAAAACAGAGAAACAACAAGACTCCTAGCTGAGCAGCTGAATAAAGAAATCCAAAAAAGACCTCAGAGCGTAGCAGAAATATGCCAAAACAAAGATAGAAAACAAAAAAAAAGTAATGAAGACTGAGAAAACATAGTTATGGAAACTAAGGCATATTTAGAGGGATATGACAGCATTAGAAAAATGAACTATTGACAAAATGAAGAATCTAATATAACTGGGGTAGTGTACTGGAAATCCTGAAGAAGGGCTTATGCCCGAAATATCGATTCTCCTTCTCCTTGGATGCTGCCTGACCTGCTGTGCTTTTATAGTTTTATTATTAGATTAGATTACTTACAGTGTGGAAACAGGCGCTTCGGCCCAACAAGTCC
Source organism: Hemiscyllium ocellatum (assembly GCF_020745735.1). NCBI lineage: Eukaryota > Metazoa > Chordata > Chondrichthyes > Orectolobiformes > Hemiscylliidae > Hemiscyllium > Hemiscyllium ocellatum. Next base: position 96,264,203 of record NC_083411.1, on the reverse strand, counting down.
ACACCGACCTGCCAAAGCGCAACCCACCCATACCCCTAACCTAACACTACGGGCAATTTAGCATGGTCAATTTACCTGACCCACACATCTTTGGACTGTGGGAGGAAACCGGAGCACCCGGAGGAAACCCACGCAGACACGGGGAGAACGTGCAAACTCCACACAGTCAGTCGCCTGAGGTGGGAATTGAACCCAGGTCCCTGACGCTGTGAGGCAGCAGTGCTAACCACTGTGCCACCGTGCCACCCTGGAAACCAAGCCCTGGTATTCCTGGAATTGTCACAAAAAAGGTTTTTTATATGATGATCAGCATGCTGTTCCTTCATTCCCCTTCTCCAGGTATTTTCACTTGCTTGCAAGAGGTGCTGGGTGACTGGTTCACACTCAGAAAGGTCTCTGACTTAGTAATTAAAAGTCACAGCTTACAGCAATTGGAAAACATAAATGAATAGCCATTTTCAGATTTGCTTTGTGCTACAGATAAAAAAAACAGCTTCTTCCAGAGATCTGATACCTTCTGCCTTGAACGTTCACATCCACAAGCTGTTCAGCTACCTGGGAGCCAATCATACAGGAAGTGGCAATCAGAAGGCCTTTGTCACTGATAACTAGTCACCATTTCACTGATGAAGCAACTACTTATCAGTCAAATCAGCTTTCATACACATTTCTTGGCTCCAGCTCATCTGCAGCCAGACATCATCCCTTACTGTTGTCACAAAGAGTTGTATAAACAACACTTATAATGAATGACAGGTTACTTGCTTTTAAGAAATTCAGCAATCTCCCAACAGTCCTTACCTTTTAAATCAGCCCCTTTTCCCATTTCTGTCCACAATCAAAAACACAGAAAAATAAAAAGAAAACAGACATGACCTTTATTCCAAAGTTTTTATTACTTTAGTGAGAAGTGAAGTCAGTCATGTAGATCTCATCATAATGTAGACTAGTTTGCGATAGTAAATGTTACCTAGTTAAGGCTGGATGCAAATACTGGGCATAAACTAAACCCAGCTTGACCAGGATACGGACATACTTCAAAGGATCTACAGCATGAGAATTCCAGGAGGAATCTGTCAACTCAAATGGATACTTCAACAGAAGAAGTTAAATGAGTAATGACACTAAATTTGCTGAAGAAGATTTGAACAAAACGTATGTTACAAAAGAACAAAATTTATTCAAAACAGCAAGAAAAGGGGAAAGAAAAATTCCATGTGGTGTACATTGGTTATGAAAAGTATCAAGTGATCCTGAACATGATGCTTGTATTAGTTGACTGAACCTGTTTGAAGTAAACAGATGAGTTGTGTCTGGGCCCTGGTCCCATCCTCTGCATGAGCTGTGTAGGTCCCCCTAGAGCCCCATACCCTAATCATTGGGCCATGAAGTACATTCTATCCTAGCCCCTGTATACTGGGTCAGGATAAACACAGAAACATAAAAACAAATGCAGGAATGGGCCATTGGAACCATCAAGCTGATTCTCTATCTCAATGTCATACTCTCACTCTCTTTGCATACCATTTGACACCTTTAACTTCTAGAAATTTATTTATTTATTAAATATATTCAATGATTTGGCCTCTATGGGCTTCTGTAGTGGAGAGTTCAACAGGTTCACCACCCACTGAGTGAAGTTATTCTCCTCATCACAGGCTGAGATGGTCTACCCCGTAACCTCAGACTGTAACCCCTTGTTCTGAACACCAAGGGAAACATCCTGAATCAAGTCTGTTCAGCCCTATCAGAATTTTATTTCTTTCTTGATGTCCCCTCTCATATTTCAAAGTGAATCCAGGCTCAGTCACGGAGTCAATGGGCTACTTTTTTGGTTAAGTTTCAGTTTTGTTGAGATGCATGGAATGTTTCTCTCTGCAAGACCTAATAAGTGCTGTCATTGCATCTTATCATACTCATCTCATTAAGTACACCCTGCCCATTTGGCACTCATCGCTACCACTCATTCTATCACTGGCTGTACTCAGAACAACTCACCACTTCCAGGATGAACCATCAACCCTCGCACTAATGCCATCTTTAAAAAGAAGATGTCCACCCAGACAGGCACAGTCAGTCCAGAGGTGCCCAGTATGGTTCCCCAGATATGGCAGAGAAGAGAAATTGGTGCCCTGTGTTGCATGCAAGGACCTGAAGGGCCTGATACATTGGATGGTGCAGAGATGGCATAACCCTTTCCCTCAAGAGCAGCAGAGGACGCCATGAGGTTGGACTGTGCCAGCCTGGTCTGAGGTTGCAGATCTGAAGGAATGCCCAACACTTTAGGAAGAAGATCAATGATATTCTCCACTCCACCAGCATAAGTGATTCTGATTCTCGCATTCATTCTCACTCTATTGCTGCATTCATCCTCAGCAAGGCTCAGACTTGACTACTTCCACTGTTGCTCGCAGTATCTTTCCTCACCTGCTGTCACCCATCCCAGTCCCAGCTATTACTGAACTTGCATGCCTTCTGTGCTGCCTGCTCACTATCACTCCTAACCAAAAGTGACAGCTGCTTCATCACATTCTTCTCTACTAATATCGCTCTCTCTCTCTCTCTCTGTCTCACTCAGTTAGGAGGAAAGTGGCCCAAAACAGGGCAGAAATAGTCAAGATGGGTAGTGTGTTGCCTGCCTTTCAGATTCTTATCCTTTACGAGGAAAGACCCTAGATTTGACTGTTTCAGTGGCTGATTGACTGTCCAAGCTCCTTGACTGGTATTGGGGGCTGCCCTTGACTCACAGTGCTGGGACTTCCATGCTCTTTTACTGAATGGAGGCTAACAAACCACTTCTAAAGATAGGTATCCTTTTCTAAGGATATTAATGAATCAGATTGAAATGAGTCATCTCAAACTTAGAGGAGCTTCAATCCCAGATAGATTAATTGATTGAATTTGAATTCTACCAGTTGTTAATGAGGATTTGAGACCCCAGGCCTAGCCCACTAGATTACTAGTCATGCGACTGGCAATAACCCTCTCACTAATGCTCAGTTTGCATTTGACCACGGCCACTTGGCTCCTGATTTTATTGCTGTCTTGAACCAAGCATGAGGAAAAATAGCTGAAGTCCAGAGGTGAAGTGACTGCCCTTTACATCAAGGCTGCATTTGTCAGAATAACACCTCAATGTGCTCTAAAATACTGGAATCAATGGAAATTGATTGGGTGGAGGTGGGGGGATGGGGTGGAAATGCTCTCTGCTGGTTGGAGTCTTAACCAAAATAAAAGATAATAGTTATGGTTACTGGAAGCTATCATTTCCATTTCAAAACATTTCTACAGGAATTTCTCAAGGTAATGCTCCAAACCCAGACAGCTTTAACTGTTTCATCAACAACTTTCCCTCACTGTTTCAGTCAGAAATGAGGATATTCACTGATGTTCATTACCATTCATAGCCTCTCACACAGGAACGGCTTGTCTATGTTAATCAGTCTTAATATGAATTAAAAGCTGGGCAAAATTTAGGCTTGGGCTAATAAGTAACATTCACACCACACAAATTGACCCTCTCTAGCAGGAGAGAATCCAAGTACCTCCTCTTGACATTCAGTAGCACCACCATCACTGACTCCCCCATTATCAACATCCTGGGAATTACTATAGACCATAAATCAACTGGGATAGCCATATAAATGCATTGGCTACAGAAGCAATGAATCCTGCAGCAAGTAACTTGTCTCCAGTCTTTGCAAAGATTATCCATCATCAACAAGCCACACGTCATACAGTCATATGGACATACAAACATACAAGTTAGGATCAAGAATAGGTCCCATGGCCCCTCCATCCTGCTGCACCATTCAATAACTTCATGCCTGACCTGATTACTTCATCTTCCCACCAATTCCAATAACCGTTTCTAATCTTGCTTCTCAAGAATCTATTCACTTGTGCCTTAAAACTGTTCAAAACCTGCTCCCACTGCTTTTTGCAGAAGGTTGCTAAGAATTATGACCCTTTATGAGATACATTTCTCCATATCTTTGTCTTACTTGGCAACTCCTTATTTTCAAACAGTTACGCACAGTTGTAGATTCTCTCACAATAATAAACATCCCTTTTCATATGAACCCGGTTAAGACTCCTCAGAATTTTATATGTTTCAATTAAGTAATCTCAAACTCTTTTAAAATCCTGCAGACATAAGCTTAGGGCCTGTTCAAACTTTCCACAAAAGACAACCCACTCTTTCCAGTAAGACAAGAGTGTGATGCGTGGATGGGTGCATCTCCAACTACACTCAAGAAGCTCAACACAATTCAGGACAAATTAAGCCACTTCATTGACACCTCATTTAACATTACTCACTGCTCCGTTGAAGCACACCTAGAAGATGCACTGCAGCAACTGTCCACATATTCTTTGACAACAGCTTCTAAACCTTCAACTCTACCAATGTGAATGACAAGGCAGCAGATATATGGGAGCACCACAACCTGCAAATTCCCCTCAAAACCGTACACTACCCTGATTTGGCATGATACCGCCAATTGTTCACCGTGGGCATCCTTACATCCCAAAGACTGCAATGGTTCAAGAAGAGAACTCACCGCAAATAAGCAATGAAAGCTGGCATTGCCAGCAATGCCCACATCCTGTGTACAAGTGAAACAAAACATTGCCATTATGTAACTATTCCCCTTTGTATGAAATGTATTTGCTTTTAAATTAAAATTATGATTTCAGAACCAAAGACATGAGTCTACAATTGACGGACTTCAATTAACTACAGTTTAACTGAGTTTTGTTCTCCCCGGCTGTTGACTATGTGCAATAAATCTCCAACAAGTTTGGTTATGTACATTGATTAACTCCTTAACAGTTAGGAATGCAGTTTAATATTTTACTAATAAGTATGCACATAAATGTTTTACTACCAAATTGAATGCAATAATTGTTGTGCTGCTGGAGCTATGCAAATGTCATTTGTGGATTACTGCAAAGTTGTGCAGTGTAGGTTGTAATAGTCAATTAACACTTTAGAGTTTAGCTTAATTACTTCTGGTATATTCGGAAAGTTATCTTCTCAAATGAATTATCTCTATTATTAACATTTTCACAAAATTAAATGCAATGAGTAGATGTATATTCAACATTGAACTCTAGCCTCCAGTTGAGAAGTTTCTGAGTTCAAGATCCATTTCTGGATCTCAGTGCAATATATATAATATATATGACAATCCAGTATCGTACTGATGGGGTGCTGTAAGATTGGAGGTGCTGACATTTGGATGACACGTTGACCTAAAGCCTTGTCTGGCTTCTCAAGTAGATGCAAAAGAGTCTATAGTTTTAATTTACAGACAAGCTAGGGATTTTTCTTTGTGTCCCTGTCAATAGTTATTTCACAATCCCCAACACAAGAACAGATGAATCTGATCACAGCAGCTTGCTGTGTATAAAGTGGCTGGGATATTTCTTATATTGTAGCAGTGATTATACTTCAAAAGTACGTAATTAGCTGTAAATTACCTACGGGTATCTGGTGGTCATGAAAGGTGCTATTGAAATGCAAGTATTTTTTTCTTCTTTTGTTCAGCAAATGTCTTGAATATAAGATATGGAGAAACTTGTGCAAAGAGCAAATGCAACATTTGTTCCCTCTACTTTTGTGCTTGTCATATAACACTGTAGACAGTGATTTGTGCAGACACTTGACTTCACTAGCCTGGTGAATACCCTATTGCTAACAAGTCCTTTTAGGAATTCCAAAGACCTAACCTGAAGAAAAAGAAGCTCTGTTAGCTTGGAATGATTTGAACAGGTATGAGGAGCAGTTTCAAACAAATCCCTCCATTGCATCTGTATCTTAATATACAGCTGAAAGATACCGTGGGCAGTCAATGTGACAGACTTGGAGAGAAGAGTATCCTTGTGAAGCCCAGAGATAACTCAGTTCAAAAGGTGACCAGATGACGTTAAGTGACCCTCAAACAGATGGTTTAATTATTACACTTGCCCCTGAGGAAAGCTTTGTATTTGTTTGTTTTTACCATTTCGTATGTACTCTTCTCTGCAATTCATATTTGACCCCATTCACTCAGTATTTCTGAACACTATAATGGCTAAAACAATCCATTTGGTCAACACCTCAGCCCTAGCCCAAATATTCATTCCCATAACCAGTGACAAATGGGGAGGAGGGGGGGTGGTTTGCAGGAAGACTGACCTTGGCATCACATCAAACATTTTCAGCAGCATTTCCCAAACCCACGATTCCACTGTGTAGAGAACACTGTCACCAGGAATTTCCCTGAATTATAATTTCTACGTTTATTACTTTTCCTTCAGCAACGCCAGATCCATCCCTGGAATTTTTTACATAACATTAAAATGTAGGTGCAATATGGTTATTGGTCTAAAAATCCTTGATGGTTTTGTAAGTGATGTCCAAGTGCCAGAAATCAGTATTTTTAGCAATTGATCTAATCAACAGACAGATGAACATTTTATCCACTGTAATGATAACCGAAGAGTAATAGTAAACCAACATGATTAAACTTACCAAACAAACCCCAAATGACAAAATTATCAACAATATCTTAGCTTTGTAACTTATACTTTAACATGAATAAATGCAAATTAAAAAATAATTAACAGGCAAATAATTTTCAAATGTAAACATAAATTTGAATTTGACTAGTCTATAGGGTGAAGAGATGTTTTACACAACCACAAGCAATCTTTTATTCATGTATCACATTCGTTATTCATTAGGCCAGGAGTTTGATGATCATTAACAAGGCACACTTTCATGAACTCTCTTACCATCAGGTCATGGCAGTCAGAATATTGTCGCTCTCCAGAGTTTCTTCTCCATCACCCAACCAATGACACACTGATCGACAGTTTGGCCATTTCTAGAAAAACATTAAATTAATTAGCATTGCTAAGCTTTTTCTCGGTATATTAGACCATAAGACATAGGAGTGGAAGTAAGGCAATTCGGCCCATCGAGTCCACTCCGCCATTGAATCATGGCTGTTGGGCATTTCAACTCCACTTACCTGCATTCTCCCCGTAGCCCTTAATTCCTTGTGACATCAAGAAGTTATCAATCTCTGCCTTGAAGACATTCAGCGTCCCAGCCTCCACTGCACTCCGCGGCAATGAATACCATGGCCCACCATTCTCTGGCTGAAGAAATGTCTCCACATTTCTGTTCTGAATTGACCCCCTCTAATTTTAAGGCTGTGCCCAAGGGTCCTAGTCTCCTCGCCTAACAGAAACAATTTCCTATATTGTGGGACATGGGCATCGCTGGTTGGCCACCATTTATTGCCTGTCCCGAGTAGCTCTTTGGAAGATGGTGGTGAGCTGTCTTCTTGAATTGTTGCAGTCCATGTGGGCCAGGTTGACCCACAATGCCATTAAGGAGGGATTTCCAGAATTTTGACCCAGTAACAGTTTAGGAACAATATATTTCCAAGTCAGTTTGGTGAGTGGCTTGGAGGGGAACTTGCAGGTAGTTGTGTTCCCATGTACCTGCTGCCCATGTCCTTCCAGGTAGAGGTGGTTGTGTGTTTGAAAGGTGCTTCTAACACCTTTGGTGATTTTCTGCAGTGCATCTTAATTATAGTACACATTGCTGCTACTGAGTGTTGGTGGTGGAAGGAATGGATGCTTGTGGATGTAGTGCCAATCAAGTGGGTCCTTTGTCCTGGATGGTGTCAAGCATCCTGTGTGTTTTTGGAGTTGCCCTTATTTAGGCAAGTGGGGGTTATTCCATTGTAGTTCTGACATGTACCTTGTAGATGGTGGATGGGCTTTGGAGAGTCAGAAAGTGAGTTACTAGCTGCAGTATTCCTTGTCTCTGACCTGTTCTTTAAGCTATTGTATTTACATATGCTGTCTGATTAAGTTTCTGGTTAATGGTAAGCCCCAGGATGTTGACAGTGGGGGATTCAGTTATGGTAACACCATTGAATGCCAAGGGGCAGTGATTAGATTATCTGTTATTAGAGATGGTCATTGCCTTGCACTTCTGTGGTGCGATCATTACTTGCCACTTGTCAGCTCAAGCCTGGATATTGTCAAAATCTTACTGCATTTGAAAATGCACTGCTTCAGTATCTGACGACTTACAAATGACACTGAACATTGTGCAAACATCAGTGAACATCCCCACTTCTGACCTTAAGATGGACCAAAGGTTGTTGATGAATTCGCTGAAAATGGTTAGGCTAGGACCCAAGCAACCCTGAGGAACTCCTGCAGAAATGTGCTGGAGCTGAAATGACTAACTTCATCAACCAAAACCATCTTCCTGTGTGCCAGCTATGACTCCAGTAGTGAAGGGTTTGCTCCCAGATTGCTATTTATTCCATTTTGCTTGGGCTCCTTAATGTTATATTTGGTCAAATGCAGTCTTGACGTCAAGGGATGTCACTCTCACATACCTTTGGGGCAGAACCCAAACTGGTTGTCACTAAGCAGGTTATTGCTGAGCAGGTGACTGACTGTGTGGGGTTTGCACGTTCTCCCCGTGTCTGCGTGGGTTTCCTCCGGGTGCTCCGGTTTCCTCCCACAGTCCAAAGATGTGTGGGTCAGGTGAATTGGCCATGCTAAATTGCCCGTAGTGTTAGGTAAGGGGTAAATGTAGGGGTATGGGTGGGTTGCGCTTTGGCGGGTCGGTGTGGACTTGTTGGGCCGAAGGGCCTGTTTCCACACTGTAAGTAATCTAATCTAATCAGGTGCTGCTTGATCGCACTGTTGTTGACACCTTCCATCATTTTACTGATGATTGAGAGTCAACTGATGGGGTGTTAATTGTCAGGTTGGATTTGTCCTGCTTTTTGTGTTTCGGACATACCTGGGCAATTTTCCACATTGTTGGATAGATGCCAATGGTGTAGCTGTATTGGAACAGCTTCGGAAGGGGGATCGGCAAGTTCTGGAGCACAACTCTTCAGAATATTGTCAGGACCTGTAGCCTTTGCAGTATCCAGTGTCTTCAACCATTTCTTCATATCACATGGACTAAAGTGAGTTGGTTAAAGATGCTGGGGACTACTGGAGGAGACCAATATGGATCAATTACCTTCACTTCTGGCTGAAGATTGTTGGGAATGTTTCAGCATGACTTTGTGCGCTGGTGAGCTGGGCTTTCCCATCATTGAGGATGCAGATTTTGTCGACCCTCCTCCTCCAGTGAGTTGTTTAATTATCTACCTTTCATAAATGCACTATTTACACATCTTCCTTGCTTCTAGAAAGTTTGAACCCATTTGCAAATTAATTCCAAGAATTCCTGCCTCTGTGAGCTAGGCAGTTCTTCTTTTGTGTTAACTTTCTTCCCGTCAATACTGCTTACAGATCAAGAGTTGCTAGGTCACGTTGACCAGTATTTCTCATTGTTCAAGAAAATTAAAGGCAACCATTCTAGTATTAATACAAACCTTAAAAGTCCCTTTCAAACGTTTTTAAAAATAATAAACTAGAGGCAATTTTTAAAAATTCCAGTTTTTTCTCACTGTACTATTTCCTGGTTAAAGGTCATCAGATCACCATTCGAACATTAGAAACTAGAGCAAGAAGCAGGTACCCTCTCTACTGGCAGTTCTTTTACAAGATGGTAAAAATTTTATTTTCGGGTTCTTGCATATTTCCATGTACAAGTATTACTGGAACGGATTGGACTTTAACAGCATTTTATAATATCTAACTCGCAAGTTACATTTTATGTCTTAAATTTTGATGGAAAGCAAGTGTCACATGCTTTAAACCATATTTTTGTGGTTGGGAGGAGGAAGAACAATTGATCAGTGGCCTCTGGTCTTTTAGATTTGAAAGTACAGTTGATATTTTATGTTGTCAAGATCCCATAAATATCTGAACTGTATCCATATTCACTCTACATTTGCTGGAATCTGGTTTACACTACTGTTGGTTCACATCTCCAAATAAAGTCACTTGGGCAAGAATTAGTTGTAGTTGTGTTCCGAGCAAAAACATTACAAATGTACGTTTGCGAGTCTGGAACAAAATATTTAGACTGGATTTTTCCAAAAGCCAGTCAATTCCATCACTCGGACAGAAAATAAATTCTGATTTTTCCCACCTTGTCATAATATTAACGCCATTGCTGCACGAAACAGAAACACGAGGTATTTAAAAGACGCATTTTTATTTTTCTAGCTCTGGAAAAGTTGTGCGATATGTTCATTTTGGATTTCACTATATTAAAGTAGAATATGCATTTATGTTGTACTTATTATTTATGAAACTTCAGGAATGAGTGCACACATTTCTAACTGATTTATTTAATCAGGTGATTGTTATTGCTAAGGTCAATTCATGGTAAAAATGTCTGAACATTTGTCACATCCTAGGATAGGCCATGCATTGACGTGTTAGTCTTTTGTTTTAATGTAGAGGGAAATAATTTAGGGCAGTGATACCAAAGGTGAATGACTTTAAACAAATTATTGTATTTCAGTGGTCAGTTGTGCTCTGAAGCAGTAGTACCAAAAACATATCGGGGGAAAAAAAACAAACTATTTGATCCATGCCAATGTTTATAGGACATAGAACATTACAGCACAGTACAGGCCCTTCAGCCCTTGACATTGTCAGCCGACCTGTGGAACCAATCTGAAGCCCATTTATCCTACACTATTCCATTTTCATCCATATGTTTATCCAATGCCCACTTAAATACTCTTAAAGTTGGTAAGTCCACTACTGTGTGTAAAAAATGAGGTCTGCAGATGCTGGAGATCACAGCTGCAAATGTGTTGCTGGTCAAAGCACAGCAGGCCAGGCAGCATCTCAGGAATAGAGAATTCGACGTTTCGAGCATAAACCCTTCATCAGGAATAAGAGAGAGAGAGCCAAGCAGGCTAAGATAAAAGGTAGGGAGGAGGGACTAGGGGGAGGGGCGATGGAGGTGGGATAGGTGGAAGGAGGTCAAGGTGAGGGTGATAGGTCGGAGTGGGGTGGGGGCGGAGAGGTCAGGAAGAGGATTGCAGGTTAGGAGGGCGGTGCTGAGTTGAGGGAACCGACTGAGACAAGGTGGGGGGAGGGGAAATGAGGAAACTGGAGAAATCTGAATTCATACCTTGTGGTTGGAGGGTTCCCAGGCGGAAGATGAGGCGCTCCTCCTCCAGCCGTCGTGTTGTTATGTTCTGCCGGTGGAGGAGTCCAAGGACCTGCATGTCCTCGGTGGAGTGGGAGGGAGAGTTAAAGTGTTGAGCCACGGGGTGATTGGGTTGGTTGGTTCGGGGGCAAGTCCACTACTGTTGCAGGCAGGGCATTCCTTTACTCTCTGAGTAAAGGAACTACCTCTGGCATCTGTCCGATATCTATCACCCCATCAACTTAAAGGGTTGTCCCCTCATGCTAGCCATCTCCATCCAAGGAAAAAAGTCCTCACTGTCCACATATATCTAACCTATCTGAGAAAAAAATGTCAAAGCTAGCCCATCGTTTTGTAGGTGAGGCACTCAAAACATCCCCACTTCAACGAGTGATTTCTAACCGAAGTGATTGATCTTGGGGTTGAACACCTCAGCTAATTATTTTCATGCAATTTTGTTGCTCAAGTAAAAATAGTTTTAAAAAAAAGTATCTGTAAGAATAATAGGATGGTTATGGTAGGGGATTTTAACTTTCCAAACATAGACTGGGACTGCCATAGTATTAAGGGTTTAGATGGAGAGGAATTTGTTCAGTGTGTACAAGAATCATTTCTGATTCAGTATGTGGATGTACCTACTAAAGAAGGTGCAAAATTTGACCTACTCTTGGGAAATAAGGCAGGGCAGGTGACTGAGGTGTCAGTGGGGGAGCACTTTGGGGCCAACAACCATAATTCTATTAGTTTTAAAATAGTGATGCAAAAGGATAGACCAGATCTAAAAGTTGAAGTTCTAAATTGGAAGAAGGCTAATTTTGATGGTATTAGGTAAGAATTTTCAAAAGCTGATTGGGGGCAGATGTTCGCAGGTAAAGGGACGGCTGGAAAATGGGAAGCCTTCAGAAATGAGATAATGAGAATCCAGAGACAATATATTCCTGTTTGGGTGAAAGGGAAGGCTAGTAGGTATAGGGGTTGCTGGATGACTAAAGAAATTGATGGTTTAGTTAAGAAAAAGAAGGAAACATATGTAAGGCATAGACAGGATAGATTGAGTGAATCCTTAGAAGAGTATAAAGGAAGTGGGAGTATACTTAAGAGAGAAATCAGGAGGGCAAAACGGGGACATGAGATAGCTTTGGCAAATAGGATTAAGGAGAATCCAAAGAGTTTTTACAAATACATTACGGACAAAAGGGTAACTAGGGAGAGAATAGGGCCCCTCAAAGATCAGCAAGGCAGCCTTTGTGTGGAGCCACAGGAGGTGGGGGAGATACTAACTGAGTATTTTGCATCAGTATTTACTTTGGAGAAGGACATGGAAGATATAGAAGGTAGGGAAATAGATGGTGACATCTTAAAAAAATGCCCATATTACAGAGGAGGAAGTGCTGGATGTTTTGAAATGCATAAAGGTGGATAAATTCCCAGGACCTGATCAGGTGTACCCGAAAACTCTGTGGGAAGCTAGAGAAGTGATTGCTGGGCCTCTTGCTGAGATATTTGTATCATCCAGAGTCACAGGTGAAGTGACAGAAGACTGGAGGTTGGCTAACGTGGTGCCACTGTTTAAGAAGGGTGGTAAGGACAAACCAGGGAACGATAGCGCTATGAGCAAGGACTGATTAGGGATAGTCAACATGGCTGTCGGAAATCATGTTTCACAAACTTAATTGAGTTTTTTGAAGAAGTAACAAAGAAGATTGATGAGGGCAGAGCAGTGGACATGATCTATATGGACTTCAGTAAGGCATTCGACAAGGTTCCCCATGGGAGACTGGTTAGCATGGAATGTCATGGAATACAGGGAGAATTAGCCATTTGGATACAAAACTGACTCAAAGGTAGAAGACAGAGGGTGGTGGTGGAGGGTTGTTTTTCAGACTGGAGGCCTGTGACCAGTGGAGTGCCACAAGGATCGGTACTGGGTCCACTACTTTTCATCATTTATACAAATGATTTGGATGTGAGCATAAGAGGTATAGTTAGTAAGTTTGCTCATGACATGAAAATTGGAGGTGTAGTGGACAGCGAAGAGGGTTACCTCGGATTTCAATGGGATCTTGATCAGATGGACCAATTGGCTGAGGAGTTGCAGATGGAGTTTAATTTAGATAAACGAGAGGTGCTGCATTTTGGGAACGCACATCAGAGTAGGATTTATACACTTAATGGTAAGTTCCGAGGGAGTGTTGCTGAACAAAGACTTTGGAGTGCAGGTTCACTGCTCCTTGAAAGTGGAGTCACAGGTAGATAGGATAGTGAAGAAGGTGCTTGGTATGCTTTCCTTTATTGGTCAGAGCATTGAGCATAGGAGTTAGGAGGTCATTTGCAGTTGTACAGAACATTGGTTACACCACTTTTGGAATATTATGTGTAATTCTGGTGTCCTTCCTATTGGTAGGATGTTGTGAAACTTGGAAAAGTTCAGAAAAGATGTCCAAGGATGTTGCCAGGGTTGGAGGATTTGAGCTACAGGGAGAGGGCTGAATAGGCTGGGGCTGTTTTCCCTGCAGTTTTGAAGGCAGAGGGGTGACCTCATAGAGGTTTATAAAATCATGAGGTGCATGGATAGGATAAATAGACAAGGTCATTTCCCTGGGGTGGGGGTGTCCAGAACTAGAAGGCATAGGTTTAGGGTGAGGGGGGAAAGATGTAAAAGGGACCTATAGGACAACGTTTTCACACAGAGGGTGGTGCCTGTAGGGAATGAATTGCCAGAGGAAGCTGTGGAGGCTGGTAAAATTGCATCATTTAAAAGGCATCTGGATGGGTATATGAATAGGAAGGGGTTAGAGGGATATGGGCCAAATACTGGAAAATGGGACTAGATTGGGTTGGGATATCTGGTCGGCATGAACAAGTTGGACTGAAGGGTCTGTTTTCATGCTGTACATCTCTATGAATCTATGACTCTAATGATCTGATCTCAGACAGGATGAAATTACAGCAGGGTACTGTGCAATTGAAGAATCAGCATGTTACGTTCTTCAGGTTATTATTTTGTTGCATTGCTGAAGTATTTCCTTGTAAGTATTAGCTAGGATGCAGTCTGACGCAACCTCTACCATTTCACAATTAAATTGAATCATTCTCTCCACATAGAGAGTAACTATTTGAATATTCTATTGTAATGCTGCAATCTGAGTCATTACCTTCAGGAGAGGAGGAGAAAAAGCAAGTGAGAAAATAGCTGAGTAAATCGAACACCACGTAAGAGTTTAAAAGCCCATAGCCATAAAATATATGAAGATGTGATTGTGTTAATTAAAGTTTTACCTCTGCAATTGTATATCTCTTTAGAATATGCTCTTTACATAAAAAGGCATGAATATTTCAAAGCTTTTCATTCAAACTGGTGGTAAATTATGTACCACCAAGACAAAAGAATTAACAAAACGGTTAGATGATTCATCCATGAAATGGAGCTTTAATTTTTATACCTCTGGAATAAAACAATCTAGTTTGTCACAAATTTGAGTAAAGTGATAAACCAATCTTCAGAAAAGATAAAATCTCATTGGTGTGATTAAGTCACGATTGGAGTTTCGTATTTCTTCCATTTCACTGGTGTTTTTCTGAAAAGAAAACATAAGTTCACATGACCAAAATAAAAGTTTCCAGAACTGCATCAAAAGTTGCACATTTCAGAAGTTTCTGATGCCTTCATCTTAGTCTCGAAAACCTAGAATCATGCAGCCTTGAGAGAGGCCATCAGTGAGCCTTACCTTTGTTGGTTCTGTGGTAGACCTCTCCCACCGATCCCATTCGCTTATTCTTCCAACCAAACCCAGCATCTCACCTGTTCCCTTTCGGTAATTACTATTGCATGTGCTTCTACAAACCTTACAGGCAAAACAAATCATATCAGCAGTACTCAATTAATTGAATGATTCCTTTCAAATGGATCAATAATCCCATCTAACCTCCTCAGTTACAATAGCATATAACACAAACTGCAAATGGGCTGCATATGTTCAGCATGTCATACTGTAATGCTTTTATTTGTCAGATCTTTGCACCTGCTTTTCACTGCAGAATCTATCCCTTCCACAATAAAATAGCCAGTCCACTGCATATGAGACAACCCTTGTTCCCTGTAGTTTGTGAACCACTATTGTAGATCCTAACAACTCACTGTGCAAATCACATTCTCCCGTTTGCCTTTCTGATCCTTTAGCCAATCATGTTTTTGTGCCTTTTAATTACCAGCTTCCTGCCAGTGGTATCAGTTAATGCTTATTTAATCTATCAAACCTTTAATAATTTTAAACCATTCTATTAAATTCCCCTGTAACCTACATGGCTGAATGAAAAATGATCCCGTCTTTTAACCTAACTGAAGTCTTTCATCCCTGATACCATCCTTCTTTGATATTTTTCAATTGTTTCCAAAATGTGATGCCTAGGATTGGACACATCACTTCACCTGAGGTCTAACATTGATTCTGTAATATTTTCCTGCACTACAGCAGTGGTTACACTTCAAAACAGCTTCATTAACTATAAAGTGCTTTGAACCAATGGTTGTGAACATCACTGTAGAAATGCAAAGCTTCCCGTATTTCTTCTTTCCATTGCCTCCTTTCTTCATGTCTCCTATTCTACAAAAAGCCAAGGATTCCATATGCTGTATTAACAGTCTTATCAACAAGGTTTGTGTATCTAGACACTGAGTGTCTCTGTTTCCGCACCTCCTGCGACAATGCGGCTCCTTTAACAAGGTTAGGTTGTCCATGGGTTTGTTCCAGACGGGTCATAAATGCACAGATTCTGATGTGTCTGGTTTTTAGGGCCAATGTTATTGTAACTAACAGATACTGCCTCAGGAAACAAGGCTTTCAAATTAAAAAAAACACTTGTACAATGAAAGGGGAGTGCCAGTTCTCCCAGCTCAACTTTTCTCTAGTTTGATTTGGTTTAACTTTAGCCATCAGTCGGTTTTTGAGGCTGTTGGTCAAGGAAACAGCTCTATGCTGATCCTTGCTCTCTCTGACATCACTCCTGTAAGAACCTGTGTATGATGTTACCTTTTTTGCCAAGGGGGTGTTTATGGGGATGTGGGAAGTATTTGGAACAGCATAATTAAGTTGCTATTGAGTAACTGGGTTTTTGAAAATAGTTATTCTAAATTCAGTTTTCTTTTGTTCATGTGTAAATAAATACTGTTTTGTTTAAAACTGAGTGATTGAGCCAGCTGCATCCCTCCTGGAATATCATTTTACACCTTCTTAAAACAACTAGAAAACTTAGAGTCTGTTCTGGGCTACCTTCTTGAAATGTTTTGAGGGAGACTGGTCTGATCCGTAACACTCCTTTAAAAGGGTATAATTTAGTTTAAATTGTCACTCGTTACACTTCTTACCAAAATGCATGTCAGACTTTTGTGCAGTAGTGGTTAAAATCTTCGAGTAAAAAATTCCTGATGAAGGGCTTATGCTCGAAACGTCGAATTCTCTATTCCTGAGATGCTGCCTGGCCTGCTGTGCTTTGACCAGCAACACATTTGCAGCTGCAGTAGTGGTTACTCTACTAATGGCGAAATCTGCTCCCAATAGTTTCCTTTCAATAAGAAATTGTTTGTGTAAATTTTTTTATGTACTGAAGATATATTTTCACTCACAAAATATTCAAGGGGTTAAAAGGATTTCACTGAAACCATTCTGAGTAGTTTTAATTTGTTTTTATCAAATTCTTTTGACACAATAAAGGTCCACACCTTCTAGTTTTGACTGGCTGTACAAAGAGTTCCTATAAAATTTCAACATGTCCCCTGTGTTTCTCTGCGGACTGAACTTTAAATCAAATAAATTTGTTTATGCTTTCTGCTCCTATTACTCCAATGGTCTACATTGTAATTTTTAACAGCTACTCAGATTAAATTCTTGGCATTGATTTGTTAACCTCAGTTGGGGAATAACTGTCAATAAAATTGGTATCAGGATTGATGTTTCATTAAGTCAGATGGAATTTGACTACAATGTCCACTTTGATTATTTGTTATCTGATGTGTAGGACTAAAACCAATGAAAGAAGAAAGCTTGTATCACTAGATTTACATCAGTCTCTCAGAGAGTGAGTGCTGGTTGTAAAATCAGATTTTTATGAACTCATGCACAGATTTGCAGTGCTCTCCATTTGGTCACTGGTGTGAGACTTGCATCTGAATATATCAAAGGATTCCTGTCTTCCGAAACTTCAATTCCAACTGTCATCTGCGTCTCCTTGATCTGCACCCATGTGAATTAAGGACTCATCATCCTATGGTGTGTAGTGTAACATAACATGAAGTTTCATAGACAACACATCTGTCCACATTATGATAGAGCACCTTTACACAATGTGTCATTCTTCTATGTACATACATTAGGAAAATGACAACCAAGTTGTTTCCAACCTATAACACTTCCATTGCAATTTTTATGGAAAATAGAACATAAAACAGGTAGCGTTCTCTGAGTTCAACTTTCACTCAAATCCAATGAATCTCTGTAGGCATCAAGACTCATTATTTTAATATATTAACCTTTATAACTGTTGATGAACAATCAAAGTTGCCAGGGCTGTTAGTGATCTCTCAACAAACTGTCAAAACTGTCAAACAACTCAGAATACACATGTTTATTTCTATTAGAGATTATATGAAGGAATTTCAGCATATTTAATTGTTTCGAAGATTTTCTAAAGTTAGCCAATCCATCAATCAGTGCATAATTGTCTCAACATGGCTCCTGAAGATCGACCATGGTGAATGCTGGGTGAGTTAGCATGAGGTGGAGGTGAATAGTACTTGTCAGACATGAGCAGGCACTCATTTGTTATTAGTGTTATATATGGCCAGATGATGGATATGTGATTTGTTGAGATATGAGGGGCTGTGGTTGTTGCTTAATTAGGGGGGAGTAAAATGTTAGAAAAGTTAAGAAGAGCCAAAGAGATGTCTAAAGGATGAGAAGGAGGTATAATGAAAATGAGGTGAATGAATACGGCATGGGGAGTTTCGCAGATACAGGATATATGTGGGAAAAAGCGATGTGTGTGGAGTGCATGATGTCTGTTGGGGAGTTAGGAGATATGGGGAGGGAAAGGGGATGTGTGTGGGGGAAGGGGATGTGTGTGGGGTGGGAACAGGGTGTGTGTGGGGGAAGGGGATGTGTGTGGGGAAAGGGGATGTGTGTGGGTGGAAGGGATATGTTTGGGGAAAGGGTGTGTGTGGGGGTGAAGGGGATGTGTGGGGAGGATCAGGGATGTGTGTTGGGAAAGGGGATGTGTGTGGGGAAAAGGGATGCGTCTGGGGGAAGGGGATGTATGTTGGGGAAGGGGTAGTGTGCGGGGTGGGAACAGGGTGTGTGGGGGAAGGGGATGTATGTTGGGGAAGGGGTAGTGTGTGGAGGGTAAGGGATGGGTGTGGGGAAAGGGGATGTGTGTAGAAGGAAGTGGATGTGTGTGGGGGAAGGGGATTCTTGTGTGGAAAGGAGCTGTGCGTGGAGGGAAGGGGATGTGTGTGGGGGAAGGGGAAGTGTGTGGGGAAAGGGATGTGTGTGGGGGAAGGGGATGTCTGTGGGGAAAGGGTTGTGTTTGTGGGAAGAAGATGTGTGTGGGGGAAGGGGATGTGTGTGGGGGAAGGTGGTGTTTGTGGGGGAAGGGGATGTCTGTGGGGAAAGGGTTGTGTTTGTGGGAAGAAGATGTGTGTGGGGGAAGGGGATGTGTGTGGGGGAAGGGGAAGTGTGTGGGGAAAGGGGATGTGTGGGGAAAGGGGATGTGTGTGGGGGAAGGTGGTGTTTGTGGGGGAAGGTGGTGTTCGTGGGAAAGGGGATGCGTATGGGGAAAAGGAATATGTGTGGAGGGCAAGTGATAGTTGTGGGGAAAGGGGTTGTGTGTGGGTAAAGTGGATGTGTGTAGTAGGACGTGGATGTGTGTGGAGGATAAGGGATGTGTGTGGGGAAAGGGGATGTTTGTGGGGGATGGGGATCTGTGTGGTGTAAGGGGATATGTTTCGGGAAACAGGATGTGTGTGAAGGATAGTAGACGTGTGTGGAGGGAAGGGGATCTGGTTGGTGAGGCCCGGAGAGATGTGTTTGGTATTTTTGTTTTTGTGAGGGTGACGGTGCGAGGGGGGGCAGGCCTTGTTTCAAGCTCACGTTGCTGGCCTGCAGCGTCTGCTCTCATTCAGTTGCAGATGCCAAGCCTGCCTCAGGAGAAAACCTGCCACATCCGAATGAAGATTCAACTCTCTGGATCACTTTTTTCCCAGGTTGGGATTTGTGGAATTACTAAAGATCCCGCCTTTCCATTCATGGCACAGTAGCAACAATTGGGGTCATTATTTCTCTTTGGAGTATCCTGCATTCATGGCTGCTTATGCCACCAAAAAAACTGTTAACAGCAGAAGAGCATCTTGACCTGATATCTCAGCATTTGTCCTTCAGTTGCCACTTTCAACGAGATTGCTCACAGTTGGATCTTCAAAGTATTTCCCAAACAGTTATGATGTGTTCAGAGCCACTGCTCCACCTTCCCTCCAACAGTGTGAGGCATAAACCCAGGCCTCAGGAGCATTCTGCTGGCAAGCTGCAGGAGTGGAGCTTTTACCCCATTGTAATCCAAGATGCCAATAAGATGGGAAATTGGCTAGGAGATCAGGTCTTGAAAGCTAAGGAGGGAACCTGGAGAGTGAGAGGGGAGGAAGGCAATGTGGCAGAGAGTTTAACTTAGAAACAAGAGGAGAATTATTATTTCTGTTGGCTTCACCAAAATAAATTTGTAATGTACCTGCATCTGATTATGAGTGGCTTTTGGTATTGTCTTTTAATACAGTCTCACTCACCTGTTTGCACCAATGTTCCTGATCTACTATGTGGGTGAGTGGCTCCAAAGCAGTCTGCAGGCTTTGCTCTAATAACTCTGTGCTAAAAGTTTAAAGCTGAAAATGTGTCGCTGGTTAAAGCACAGCAGGTCAGGCAGCATCCAAGGAACAGGAAACTCGACGTCTCGGGCCAGAGCCCTTCATCAGGAATGAGGAGAGTGATGAAGGGCTCTGGCCCGAGACATCGAGTTTCCTGTTCCTTGGATGCTGCCTAACCTGCTGTGCTTTAACCAGCAACACATTTTCAGCTCTGATCTCCAGCATCTGCAGACCTCACTTTTTACACGCTAAAAGTTTAAAGCCAGTGTACACTATAAAAACCCAGACATAATTAAGTTGTAAAGAAAATATTGTCCACTCTGATGAAAATGCAAAGAAGTGCAGAAGTGGTTTGAAAATCTGTATTTGAAAATGAGAAACTATTTGCAGATTATTACAAGAAACCTTTCATTTCGATCCATTGCTGAATGAGTCATTTGTTCTCCATGTGAAGATATCACTGTATTACAATGTGTTTCATTTGGGCATTGAGTGCATAGGATGCAGAGTAAACCTTAAACATCAGTGTCAAACAATGTTCAGGGCTGAAAGCTCATTGGCCAGTAATTTAGATGGTCTCTCTGCCTGATTACCAGCGTTCACAGAATCTGAGTAAGGTAAGTCACCCACAATCTGACTCAGGCTGGGCAAAATGCAATCAGTTAAGTCAATCACCCATTGGGCTCAATCCTCCGTTATTGAGTCTAGGTTCAATGTTGAGTGTATAAATACAGCGCTTGGGGGTGGTTCAATTTCTCATGCACAATTACACGGTGTGCACCTTATTGTAAATGCCTGTGTGAATAGCTTGGCAAATCTTGTGGTGGGGCAGGCAAGAAGTTCATGTCCTGTTTGTGTCTTCACAGGTCAAAGATCATATTTTACGCTTTGTCCAAGCACACTTTGACAGCACTTCTCTCTGCAGGCAGACACCTCTCACCTTCAACTCCCACCCCCAAAGATGGCATAGTAAGTGTTCCATGGTTCAGCATATTCTTCTCCAGGCTGCCTATGAAGACACAATGCCCTCTTTCCCAGGGACGTCAGCAGCAGGCTTTTGTGTCAGACCAGGATGGCCTGAGTAATGGTGGCTGCACAGTTTAGCACCTTCATACCCACTATGGTACTGGGTGTCATACAAGAAAAGATGAACAATATCCTACACTCCTCAAGAATAACTGGCATCAGCTAGTGACCTCCAAGTGGAAGTAATACGGTCATCAGATAGTGTAACTATGCAAAAACAAAGGCCTATTGGAAGGATGATCACATACAAACCTCAGCACCAAGTGGAAAATGTGGACTGGATGTGTGACAGCACCTCATGTTGTCAAGCTTATATCAGTTACAGAACAGTGCAGTTTGTAATCACTGACTGAGGTGGCTCAAGAGTTGTCATAGGCATACATGCTGACACAATGTTGTACATCCATTGCAATGATAATTAATCATTGTCTTTGTCTGTCTGCTGACACAGTGGATATAACAAGTGGAAATGTTACAAGGTTGGAGGAGGAATACCAGATAACAGGCTTCTCTCTACACTTAAGGAGGATGACTTAGAGTTAGCAGTTGTGGACAGGGAGTGCTCCTGTACCAAAGGAGAGACTGGCATTTTGGGATTTTCTTATTGTACTACAATATTTTAGAGGATTCCCAAAATGGAGCAATTATCTACTGGAAAATGTAATTGTCCATGCAATTTACAAAGATCGAACTGTGCCAGGATTCTGCATGGTCCCAATGAGCAACTTCATCCAACTCTAATGACTGTTTGGTTGTTGGAATATCTGGACCCGTATTTGTTTCTTTTGGCAATACAGCAAAGGTTCACAAAATTAGTTCCTGGAATCAGAGGGTTGTCATATGCTGAGGGCTTAAAAAAATTGGCTCCATGTTCCTGGAGTTCAGAAGAATAAAAGCTACAAGATTGTGAGGAGACTTGAGAGGGCTGGTACAATGAGGCTGTTTCTCCTGATTTAGGGAGTCTAGGACATGGGACATAGTCCCAAGATAAGGGGTCAATCATTTTAGACTTAAATACAAAGGAACTTGCTCACCCAAAAGGCTTGTGGATCTTTGCTATCATCTACCTCCAGAAGCTTGTATATGTTTCATTGTTGAATGTACTAAAAGGAAAGAAGGGCAAGTGTTTGGTTTCTCAATGAATCAAACATTATGGGAAGTAGGTAGGAAAGTGAAGTTGCTGCCAAAGATCAGCAATGGTCACATTGAATAGTGGAGCAGGTTCAACAGGCTGAATGTTCTACTTCTACTCCCACACTTATGTTCTTTTATGTCTCTGAAGAATTGCTTATGGGTATTTCAGTATTCTGAACTGAAATTGTTGTCCACAAGCCTGTAAATAAATATTAACAGAATCCTTACAGTGCAGAATGAGGTCATTTGGTTGTGTGTGTGCGTGTCTGTGCATGTATGTGTATTTGTGTGTGATAATAATCATTAATGTCTGCACTGACCCTCCAAAGAGCATTCTACACACACCTAGCCCTATCCCCAAAACACTGCATTTCCCATTGCCAATCCACTTAAACTGCACTTCTTTGGGACTGTGTGAGGAAACACACACAAACACAGGGACAATGTGCAAACTCCACACAGACAGTTATCCAAGACTGGAATTGGACACAGGTCCTTGGTGCTCAATGCCAACCACTGAGCCACCATGCATAGCTGCACTTCATTTCTTGTCTGTGCTTGTCAAAAAGCATTTAGAAAGTGCACACATGATTTAGTTTTCCATGAGTACCACACAGAACAGAACATCTCAACATCCCAATCTGCAAAACTCTGAAATTTTGCGATGCCACATTCTTGGCAATGTGATTACTTTATATTTGCTACTGGAATGTATCATGATGGCTTCATACCTAATAATTATTGTGTGCTTAAGTTTGAAAGATTGTGCAACTATTTTTAAAAAGAGGTCAATGAAAGGATATTGGAAAATTAATTTTAACAAGGCATTTTCTCGTTGTCACATATCTTGTGCTTACTGCTTGTTTATTGCAAAGCCCCCATCCGGATTTATGATTTTCAGGTCATTGCTTCTGTTTTGGACATTGTTTGTGTTATTCAGCTGGTGGCTCACTTAGCAAAGGTAAAGAGCTTCCCAACCCAGCTCTCCTGTTTCTGAATTATAATTCTAGCACCTGGAACCCTGGCCCAATCTGAATCCTCATTGAGCACCTGAAGGGCTACTGGAAGGATCCTTGATCCTGTGTTTCCTCAGCAAGCTGTGTCAGTGAGGTAACCAGAGCCATCTGATTGCATTTGGTGATACACACCTACACATGCACAAATATCAGGGGAACCACCATCTGAACATTTCAATTTTTATTCATTTTGCTTTAAACAACAAAGATTTGATGGACAAATAATTGTCTTCCCAAAGTATATTCTCTGCAAGGAGAAATCAGTTCTGTATCTGTGTGTGTTATATATGTGTGTGTGTGTGTGTGTTATATATGTGTGTGTGTGTGTGTGTGCGCGCGCACGCTCATGCACTAACAAACCTCTTTTTATCTGCCAGCCAGGGCTCCCTGATTAGACCATATTAACAGCCCCAATCAGAGAACTCATTCCATGAGGTCACCCGACTGACGTCATTCCAATCACTATACTTCCTATCATAACAAATGTTATCAAACAAATGCATATTTAAGTATTTCTGTGTTGTGTAAGAACCTTATATAATCTCCAAATCAGATTCAACTACAATATTCTGTATTTGTTTCAAAGTTTGCAGCAGATTTCATTGAAGAGAACAGGTTAATTGCCAAGGTGGTATTGGTTGAATAGCCAACTCATGTCATGCTGACATGAAAATTCCTGTGAATCTAATGTGATGCAGGTTTTCATTATGGAATGCACATACCATAGATGCTGTGGAACTTTATATGTTGCCTTTGATGCTATTTGTCACCACAAAGCTTAAACAAAGTTTGGAAGATTTGTGGGCTCAAGTCTTATGATTAGTGTCTGAACAGTTTGGACTGAAGTTAATTACAGGAAAAATTATACGTTTTACCTGCCAGTATTTTTTTCAGGCAAGACACCCAGTTCAGAGAGTGAGAAACAGCATAGAGAAAGGTGGACTTACTAAGCTAAAACAGTGGGACAACAAAGACCAGCTTCTGAGTCAAAAACAGTGCAGAGAGAAGATGTAGTCAAGAGGAGTCCCAATGGGGAGAAGTGAACATGGGAAACAAAGGCAGGCTTTGTAGGAAGGACTGGACTTAGTGAGGAGACCTGGAACCAGCAGGAAGCGGTGAAACTGCTGGAGGGAGGGACACCTGTCAAAGAGGCGAACCACATCAAAAGGTAGAAAAACATAGGACCTGTGACACTTTCAGGAATCAAGGCACGTGTCAAGTTTCTTAAAAAATCAAATGACAACATCACAAGAAAGCCAAAAATTGATTACTGGTGAGTAACTGCGATTAAGGAGGGGTGCAAAGTGTTGGAATTGAAAACATCATTTTTTGACATTTTTAAAATAGTCCTTAGTCATCACCAACAGATAGGTAGTAGGAAAGTAATGACTCCATTGTTTGTTGTACTTTTAGTTGGTAAGATTTATTGGAGTACCAATTGTTAATGAGAAGAAGCACTAATTCTAACTGTTTAAAAACCTTACTTCAGGCGTCGGGTCCGCCATTTATTGAGAGGTGCGAGGGAGGAGCAGAGGACTTCTGGGAAGTCATATATTTGTGTGGTTGCGTTACCCGAAACACTACTCGGTTACTGTCTCCCACCCATCCTCCTCCTCGAACCAAAAAAAAGGTTCTGTGCGCCAGATTGGTAAGGTAACAAGTTTATTTTTTATTCCTTATTTTTCAACAGTCTCTTTGGGAATTTAGAATAGTGGGAATGGAGGTGAGGGCAGTTGAATGTTCCTTCTGTAGAGTGTGGGAGGTAAGGGTCACCACTAGTGTCCCTGCTGACTACATCTGTGGGAAGTGCACCCAACTCCAGCTCCTCGAAAACCGTGTTAGGGTACTGGAGCTAGAGCTGGATGAACTCCAGGTCATTCGGGAGGCAGTGGGGGTGATTGAGAGGAGTTACAGGGAGGTAGTCACTCCTCAGGTACAAGAAAAAGGCAAATGGGTTACAGTCATGAGACAGGAAGGGAACCGGCAGGCAGTGCAGGGATACCCTGTGGCCATTCCCTCAACAATAAGTATACCGTTTTGGATACTGTTGGGGGGGGGGGGGGGGATGACTTACCAGGGGAAAGCAGTGGGGCACAGGACTCTGGCACAGAGTCTGTCCTTACTGCTCAGAAGGGAAGGGGGAAGAGGAGCAGAGCAGTAGTCATTGGGGACTCTGTGGTTAGGGGGACAGATAGGATGTTCTGTGGGGATGAGAGAGATGCACGGTTGGTGTGTTGCCCCCCAGATGCCAGGGTTTGTGATGTCGCTGATCGTGTTTTTGGGATCCTTAAGGGGGACAACCCCAAGTCGTGGTCCACATAGGCACCAATGACATAGGTAGGAAGAGAGATGGGGATTTAAGGCAGAAATTCAGGGAACTAGGATGGAAGCTTCAAGCTGGGATGAACAGAGATGTTGTCTCTGGTTTGTTGCCTGTGCGACGTGCTAGTGAGGTGAGAAATAGGGAGAGAGGGGAGTTAAACACATGGCTACAGGGATGGTGTAGGATGGAGGGTTTTGGATTCTTGGATAATTGGGGCTCTTTCTGGGGTAGGTGGGACCTCTGCAAGAAGGATAATCTTCATCTGAAATAGAGGGGTACCAATATCCTGGGGGGGGGGGGGGGGGAAATTCGCTGAGGCTATTGGGGTGGGTTTAAACTAATCCAGCAGGGGGATGGGAACCAAAATTGTCGTTCGAGTGTAGAAAGGTTGAGAGTAGGGAGGTCCAAAATCAAGTGTCAGGGACGCAAGATGGCACCGGCAAGCAAGAAGGTTGGTTTGAAGAGTGCCTACTTCAATGCCAGGAGCATCCGGAATAAGGTGGGTGAACTTGTATCATGGGTTGGTACCTGGGACTTTGATGTTGTGGCCATTTCTGAAACATGGATAGAGCAGGGACAGGAATAGTTGTTGCAGGTTCTAGGATTTAGATGTTTCAGTAAGAACAGAGAAGATGGTAAAAGAGGGGGAGGTGTGCCATTGTTGGTCAAGGACAGTATTACAGTTGCAGAAAGGATATTTGGGGACTCGTCAACTGAGGTAGTATGGGCTGAAGTTAGAAACAGGAAAGGAGAGGTCACTCTGTTGGGAATTTTCTATAGGCCTCCGAATAGTTCCAGAGATGTAGAGGAAAGAACAGCAAAGATGATTCTCGATAGGAGTGAGAGAGACAGGATAATTGTCATGGGGGACTTCAACTTTCCAAATATTGACTGGAAACACTATAGTACGAGTACAATAGATGGGTCAGTTTTTGTCCAGTGTGTGCAGGAGGGCTTCCTGACACAGTATGTACACAGGCCAACAAGGGGCGAAGCTACATTAGATTTGGTACTGGGTAATGAGCCCGGCCAGGTGTTAGACTTGAAAGTAGGTGAGCACTTTGGTGATAGCGATCACAATTCTGTTATGTTTACTTGAATGATAGAAAGGGATAGGTGTATACCACTGGGCAAGAGTTACAGCTGGGGGAAAGGCAATTACAATGCGATTAGGCAAGATTTAGGAAGCATAGGATGGGAAAGGAAACTGCAGAGAATGGGCACATTAGAAATATGGAGCTTATTCAAGGAAAAGCTACTGTGTGTCCTAGGTAAGTATGTACCTGTCAGGTAGGGAGGACGCTGTAGAGCATGGGAGTCATGGTTTATGAAGGAAGTAGAATCTCTGGTCAAGAGGAAGAAGAAGGCTCATGTTAGGGTGAGATGTGAAGGCTCAGTTAGGGTGCTTGAGGGTTACAAGGTAGCCAGGAAAGACCTAAAGAGAGAGCTCAGAAGAGCCAGGAGGAGACATGAGAAGTTGTTGGCTGATAGGATCAGGGTAAACCCTAAGGCTTTCTATAGGTATTTAAGGAATAAAAGAATGATGAGAGTAAGATTAGGGCCAATCAAGGATAGTAGTGGGAAGTTGTGTGTGGAGTCAGAGGAGATAGGGGAAGCACTAAATGAATATTTTTCGACAGTATTCTCTCTAGAAAATGACAATGTTGTCGAGGAGAATACTGAGATACAGGCTACTAGACTAGGTGGGATTGAGGTTCACAAGGAAGGGGTATTAGAAATCCTGCAGAGTGTGAAAATAGCTAAGTCCCTTGGGCCAGATGGGATTTATCCTAGGATCCTCTGGGAAGCCAGGGAGGAGATTGCCGAGCCTTTGGCATTGATCTTTAAATCGTCATTGTCGTCTACAGGAATAGTGCCAGAAGACTGGAGGATAGCAAATGTGGTTCCCCTGTTCAAGAAGGGGAGTAGAGACAACCCTGGTAATTGTAGACCAGTGAGCTTTACTTCAGTTGTTGATGAAGTGTTGGAAAAGGTTATAAGAGACAGGATTTATAATCATCTAGAAAAGAATAATTTGATTAGGGGTAGTCAGCATGGTTTTGTGAAGGATAGGTCATGCCTCACAAACCTTATTGAGTTCTTTAAGAAGGTGACCAGACAGGTAGATGAGAGTAAACCAGTTGATGTGGTGTATATGGATTTCAGCAAGACGTTCGTTAAGGTTCCCCACAGTAGGCTATTGTACAAAATGCGGAGGAATGGGATTGTGGGAGATATAGCAGTTTGGATCAGTCATTGGCTTGCTGAAAGAAGACAGAGGGTGGTGGTTGATGGGAAATGTTCAGCCAGGAGTCCAGCTACTAGTGGTGTACCGCAAGGGTTGGTATTGGGTCCACTGCTGTTCATCGTTTTTATAAACGAACTGGATGAGGACGTAGAAGGGTGGGTTAGTACATTTGCAGATGACACTAAGGTCAGTGGAGTTGTGGATAGTGACGAAGGATGTTGTAGGTTACAGAGAGGCATAGATAAGCTGCAGAGAGGTGGAAAATGGAGTTTAATGTGGACAAGTGTGAAGTGATTCACTTTGATTGGAGTAACCGGAATGCAAAGTACTGGGCTAATGGTAAGATTCTTGGTAGTGTAGATGAGCAGAGAGATCTCGGTGTTCAGGTACACAGATCCTTGAAAGTTGCCACCCAGGTTAACAGGGTTGTTAAGAAGGCATACAGTGTTTTAGCTTTTATTAATAGAGGGATTGAGTTCCGGAACCATGACGTTATGCTGCAGCTGTACAAAACTCTGGTGCGGCCGCACTTGGAGTATTGTGTACAGTTCTGGTCACCGTATTATAAGAAGGATGTGGAAACTTTGGAAAGGGTGCAGAGGAGATTTACTAGGATGTTGCCTGGTATGGAGGGAAGGTCTTACGAGGAAAGGCTGAGGGACTTGAGGCTGTTTTCGTTGGAGAGAAGAAGGTTGAGAGGTGACTTAATAGAGACATATAAGATAATCAGAGGGTTAGATAGGGTGGACAGGGAGAGCCTTTTTCCAAGTATGGTGACGGAGAGCACGAGAGGGCATAGCTTTAGATTGAGGGGTGATAGATATAGGACAGATGTCAGAGGGAGTTTCTTTACTCAGAGAGTAGTAAGGGTATGGAATGCTTTGCCTGCAATGGTAGTAGATTCACCAATTTTAAGTACAGTTAAGTCGTTATTGGACAAGCATATGGACATACATGGAATAGTGTAGGTTAGATGGATTTCAGATTGGTATGACAGGTGGCACAACATCGAGGGCCGAATGGCCTGTACTGTGCTGTAATGTTCTATGTTCTATTTAATTTAATCATTAATTATGAAATAATAACAATGGCTCAGCAGGAGCTGTTTTGCAAGTATACAATGTGGGAACTTCTGGACACCAGTCTGATCCAGGGTGAATACATCTGCAGTGACTGTTTGTGATTCAAGATGTTTTCGCTCCAAATTTATGAGGTGGAGGCAGAATTTTAGAGTACAACACAACAATGAGATGCAGAGTTACTGATGCACTTTGACCTCTGCCTGACCACTTTGGTCAGTGGTCAGGGAGAGAGGGGTGTGATGCTAGTGAAACAGGCATAGTGACCAGGTATGGAGAAGGGCAGGAGCATCAGCCTTTATAATTGTCCAATACTTTCAAGAATCTTGGCAGCCATTATGGATAAAAGCGATCTAACCATGACACCATATTGCATTCAATAAGTTAATAAGAATACCATGTTAGTCAGGGAATGGTATAGTCAAGGGATTGACACAGTTCTCAGCAGCTGAGCACAAGCATCCAGATGACTGGGTTATTTGCCCCGTACCAAGTTTGAGACATCTGCTGTGGATGATGGGGCATTTGCAAAGGAAGAGGGAGGAATCAATAATCATAGTCCACCTAAGAACCAATAACATAGGAAACCAATTTGTGAAGAGGGTATAAGGAATCTGCAAAGGGTTAAAGGAGTAACACATATTTATAACAGAGGAAAATATGAGATTGTCTGTTTTGGTAGGGTAACAGAAAAGTAGCATATTATTTAAATAGAGAAAATTGCAGAACTTTGAGGTACAGTGGGCTCTGGGTGTCCTGGTGCATGAGTCAGGTGAAGTTAGTATTAGGTACAGAAAGTGATTGAGAAGGCAAATAAAATGTTATTTATTGCAAAAGAAATGGAATACAAGATAGGGACGTTTTACTACAATTGTACAGGGTGATATTGAGACTACATCTGGAATCCTGAGTCCAGGTTTAGTCTTGTTACTTAAGAAAGGATACGTTGGTTCAGTGGTTAGCACTGCTGCCTCACAGCACCAGGGTCCCAGGTTTAATTCCAGCCCCAGGTGACTGTTTGTGTGGAGTTTGGATATTCTCCTCGTGTCTGAGTGGGTTTCTTCCAGGTGCTCTGGTTTCCTCTCACAGTCTACAGATGTGCAGATCAGGTGAATTGGCCATGCTAAATTGCCCATAGTGTTAGGTGCATTAGTCAGACAGGAATGGTTCTGGGTGGGTTACTCTTCGGAGGGTCGGTGTGGACTAGTTGAGCCGAAGGGCTTGTTTCCACACTGTAGGGAATCTAATCTTTAAAAAAAATCACAGAAGGTTGTCAATTGATGTTTAAAATAATAAGACATGATTTTATTGAGATGTGCAAAATCCTGACTGGTCCTAACAGGACGGATTCTGAAATGATGTTTCCTCTTATGGGAGAGAATAGAACTATGGGACATAGTTCAAAAACAGGCGGTCTCCATTTGAGAGATGAGGATTTCCCTATGCTCTCAGGTGCTTGTGAGTTTTGGAATTCTCTTGCAGAGAGTGATAGAGGCAGAGTTATTGAATATTTTTAAGGCAGAGTTAGATACATTTTTTTTGCAACAAGGAACTCAGAGATTTTTGGGGATGGGTGTGACTGTGAAGTTGAGGGTGCAAGCAGCTTAGCTATGATCTTATGATAGACCTGAATGGCTTACGCCTGCTCCGAATATCTTTGTATTTTCTGATGCTGGTTGCTCCGGGCAATTTCCACCATAGAAACCTGGTCAGAACAATGCAGAGCATAGGAGAGGCCAAGCCAAACATCATTGTTACAGTCCTGGCTGTTGTTTGCTGGTAAGTAAAGGTTAAATGTCATATAACCTTGCATTATGTTAATGTGAGTGAATGAGTGAATGTGCATTTCTGTATGTAGGCTGGGTGAGATTCGTGAGCATACAGGGATGATACCAACTCCGTAGAGTGACAGGCTGATTGGGCAATAAGTTACCAGATGGGTAAAGTGGCAACATGGTAGGGTGCAAGCTGGGCAGGATGGTGGGATTGTAAGGGCAGGGTACCAACTGGGCAGCATTGGGAGGGTTAGGTGTCTAAGGTGATAGGGTGTTAGAGTGATCCTGTGGCAGGATAGCAGGTTGCTAGATGGGTAGAGTGCATGCTGTGAAGAATGCTAACTGGGTAGAAGGACTGCTGGATAGGATGGACACCTGGAGACAGCAGCGTGAGGTCAGTGTGGGGGATATTGAAGTTCAGTGGGAGGAAGGTGGCATTGGAACATCTAGGGAGAAGTCAAGAGAGGAATTCCAGTCTAAACTGTTGTAAGGTTATGGAGTAGTAAGGGTATGGAATGCTTTGTCTGCAACGGTAGTAGATTTGCCAAGTTTAAGTGCATTTAAGTCGTCATTGGACAGGCATATGGACATATATGGAATCGTGTAGGTGGGGTGGGCTTCAGGTTAGTATGACAGGGCGGCACAACATCGAGGGCCAAAGGGCCAGTACGGTGCTGTAATGTTCTATGTTCTAATGTGTCTACATTCCCTGGTTAATTATTTATTCAAATAAGTCAGAAGTCACAAAAATCTTTGAATTTAACTAATATTTGGAAACTGTTACAGAGGTACACGGACTCTTTGGCACATTCCAACATGATCATCATATCAGGATTTCTGAGCAGTCCTGATCTGTATCTTGATAGCTGTGTCTGATCTCTAACCACTTGGAGACTAGAAGATCTGGATCATGGTGTTTCATCCAAATCAATGGGCACATTATTGCCACAATAATTAAACCTACAGATTAGATTAACTGCTTAATAAAAATGCAAACATATATCTCAAGTATTACCTGTTCTTCCATGAAGGCTTCAAACTGGTACCACAGCTGGTGTGGAAGTTAATTAAGGCAGAGACCCTCCAATATTTCATGCACACATAATTACTTTTCATAAATGCTGCAAAGCAGTGAATATTGCCAAATCAAACAACTAGGACAGACATCGCAGGCAGAATATAGGTGGAATCAAAACAGAATGTGCTGGAGAAGCTCAGTAGCTCTGCGTGACACCAGTAAGGAGAGAAAGAGTTAATGTTTCAAGTGTACATGGATTTTAGCAAAGCGGTGATGAGATTCCCATGATAGGCTCATTCAGAAAGTAAGGAGGCATGCGATGCAGGGATACCTGTCTGACTGGATACAGAGTTGGCTGGCTCATTGAAGACAGAGGGTGCTAAAAGATGGAAAGTATTCAGCCCAGAGCTCAGTGACCAGTGGTCTGTTCTGGGACCTCTGCTCTTGGTGATTTTTGTAACTGACTTGGAAGAGAAAGTGGAAGGGTAGGTTAGTACATTTGCTGATGACATAAAGATTGGCAGAGTGTTGGATAGTGTGGAGGGTTGCAGTAGGTTGCAATGGGACATTGCTGATAAGTGGCAGAAGGAAATCAACCAGAAAAAGTGTGAAGTGATTCATTTTGGAAGGTTGAATTTGAATGAAGAATACAGGGTTAAATGCAGGATTCTTGGCAGTGTGGAGGAACAGAGGGATTTTGGGGTCCACGTCAATAGACCCCTCAAAGTTGCCACCCGAGTTGAAAGGGTTGTTAAGAGGACATATGGTATGTTGGCTTTCATTTGCAGGGGGATTGAGGTTAAGAGCCTTAAGGTGATGTTGCAGCTCTAAAGAGCCCTGGTTAGACCACATTTGGAATATTGTGTTCAGTTATTGTCACCTCATTATAGAAAGGATGTGGAAGCTTTAGACAGGGTGCAGAGGAGATTTACTAGGAAGCTGCCTGGACCAGAGGTCATGTCTTATGAGGAAAGGTTGAGGTAGCTAAGGATTTTCTCACTGGAGCTAAAAAGGATGGAGGTATACAAGATGATTCGCATAGATAGAGTTAATAGTCAGAGAATTTTTCCCAGGGCAGAAATGGCTTTCACAAGTGGGCATAATTTTAAGGTGTTGGTGGAAGGTTTAGGGGAGATGTCAGAGGTTAGTTCTTTTTACACAGAGAGGGGTAGGTACATGGAATGCACTGCCAGCGGTGGTTGCAGCGTCAGATATATTAGGGACATATAAGCAACTACCTGGATGATAGTAAAATGAAGGGTATGTCGGTTAGTTTGATCTTAGCATAGGATCAAAGGTGGCACAACATCGAAGGCCGAAGTGCCTGTACTGTGCTGCACGGTGTTCCATGTTTTATGTTCTGGTATGACTTTTTTTTCAGAATGGTTCTAGAGTCATACTGGACTTGAAATATGTAGCAAACTTTGATCAGTTCAAAATTAAAAAAGTTTATTTATTCTCACTTTCTCCAAAGTAATGCATTACAACACATTTTTGCAGATTACTGTTTATTTAGTCTCTTAATAATGGTCTCTCTCTTATGGCAGGCCTATAGTTTGTTGAAGGGATTCTGTGATTCAAAGTTGAAGTGACAGTCTTGTAAAATCAAAGACTCACAGCAGGTTGTGAGGCAGATTGATGACTTGTAGCTAGACCAGGGTCTGGTTCTCAAAGAGATGTCGACCGATACCATCAAACCCATCTGCAAGCAGTTCTGAGCTAATCTTTCAGGCAGACAAAAAAAATGGCTGTTTCATGATGTGCCTTTTCACAAATTTAAGGTCTTTTTCAAATAAAGTGTTGCTTTCATATTGATTCTATGTCTTGTGTTATGGATGAAACTTCAAAGGCACATCCAGTTCAGCTTGGATGGAACAAGCCATTGTGATACAATAAAAAGTTGATCATGGCTATTCACTTCTATCTGCTTAAATTGAGCTTCGATTTTCCCTTTATTCCAGAGTGAAACACACAGTCTAGAAATCCCATTGTCTTTTGTCATATTTTCAAGAAAGAGACATAAAAATTCCACAGATGATTAGGAAGTACTCTCATGTTTGTCTATACTTAATTAAGTAATCGCTGGATACTTGATACTGTCTGTCACAAAAAGTCACATGACTTATAGCATCCATCTTGTCTCCTGTGTCCAAGTTTTAGAAGCATTGTCTGAAATTTCATAATATTGATATGAGGACTTCATGTTTAATAATTTGTCTGAACTTGAGATTGACGGACTGTGGAAATATCTGCTATTTCTTTAAAGATCAGTGAAACGACCTATTAGGACTTATTTTGCATGGCAGTTCTTGGACACCACATAGTTTCTGGTAGTTTCTGTTCTCTGTTGTTTGAACTCATTTGAGGGAATATGCCTGACTGTGTTTATGACAGGACCCTGGATACGAATGTTGTGTCCTGTCATGTAACAGAACAAGAGACAGATAATGCATAAGAGTGAAGCTTCAAGAGGGTCTAATGCTGACCACATATATTTGAAATTAGAAAACTAATAATTGGAAAAGGAAAAAAAGGAAATATACTGTTTTCTCTGTATTGTTAAATTAACATGGTTTTGGCAGTTGCTCAGATATTTTTGGAAATGAAGTCTATAGCTGAGTAAAATGCAAGCAATGACCTAGGCTAAACGATTAGAATTGGCCTACAAATTAGAGTTTGAATTAACAAGTTGCAACACAAGACAGACAGCCATGATTGCTCACAAACTCAAACCCAATCTCCTTTAGCCCTCACAGACCTGAGAAAAATAGCAAATGGGAGGGAAAGCAAGGAGCCATGGTTGAGAAAGGACTGTTGTAAAATCCCCACGATCTCCTCCTCAGGATAGAAAGGAAGTTACTGATGGTCGAATTGATATCCGAACCCTCAGTGTTTGCATTGTCATGGTGTTGGTTACCTTTATGTGGATTACTGGAAGTTGCAAATTAAAGGTATGGGATTTATCATGACGTATTAGGCCAAATAAAGAAGAGAACGCCCTGACTCAGGCTGAGTTGTAGCTCTGATCAAGTGTAAGCACTGCAGTGAGTGAGTGAAAGTAAAAAGGGACCTGAAGATTACAGGGCATTCTTGTTGAGAGGAAAAAGCAATTTTGTATTTCTTAACAGAGGCAAATAAACCTATAGTTATACTTAGGGCTACTGGAGCCACTCACTGCAGTGAGACAGTAGAAAGTGTATGGGTATGGGCAGTTAGATGAATGGGCCAAAACTTGTCAAATGAAGTTTAATTTGGATAAGAATGAGATTATTAATTTTGGTCAGAAGAATAGAAAGGCAACTTATTGAACTTCAGAGTACAGAGGGGTCTGAGTGTTCTGGGTGCATGAATCTAGAAAACTAGTATATATGATAGTAGCCAATAAGGAAGGCAATGGCTTTTTGGCATTTATTGCTGCAGAAATAGAGTATAAATGTAGGGAAATGTTGTTGCAACTGTACAAACATCAGTGAGGCTGAACCTGGAGTATTGCATATAGTTTTTCTCCCTTTCCTTGAGGAGGAATGTCATTAGTTGTAGCATTGGAGGTAGTTCAAAGGAGGATCACTAGATTAGTTTGAAAGATAAAGAGCTTGTCTGATGAAGAACAGTTGAGCAGTTTAGGCTGATACTCTATGGAGTTTAAAACAATAAGAGGAGATTGTGTATAAGATGCTGAAGGGAATTGACAAAGTAGACAGAGAGGATGTTTCCTCTTGTTACCTAATGGAGGAGCAGTGCTTCAAAAGCTAGTGCTTCCAAATAAACCTTTTGGACTATAACCTGGTGTTGTGTGATTTCTAACTTTGTCCACCCCAGTCCAACACCAGCATCTCCAAATCAACCTAGAATGAGAGGCCATAGTTTTAGGATAAGGGAGTAGACGTTTTAAAACAGAGATAAGGAGAAATTATTTCTCCGCAAGGGTTGCAAATATGTTGAATTCACTACCCCAGAATATGGTAGATGCTAGAGCACTGAGTAAATTTAAGGAGGTAATTCGTACTGAGTTGAAAGGTTATGGGGAGTCAGCAGGAAAATGGAGGTGAGTCTGAGATGAGATCAGACATCATCACATGAAATGACGGAGCAGGCTCAAGGGCTGAAGCACCTACTGCTGCTCTTAGTACTTCTGTTCTTATGAGACAAGCGCCTCTACTTCGCATGCCAATTTTTGAGGAGTCATTTAGTAGGGTGTCAGTAGATTGTGTGTGAAACCATGACCAAAACGGACATTAGTATATCCCTATGATCATGGATATGGTTACTCATTTTCCAGAGGCCATACAATTAATAACAATTACTGATAAGGTAGCAGTTAAGAAGTTAATTCAATTATTTACACAAAATAGATTTCCAAGGTTGATCCATTAGAATCAGGGCTTCAATCTGTGTTTAAAACCTTTTCAGGGAGGTCTGAATAGACACAGTTAACTTCTCAGGCATACCAACTACCAACGCAGAAGCTTTAGAAACTTTAGAACTCTAAACTCATGCCTCACAAACCTTCTTTGAGGATGTGACTAGAAAAGTTGATGAGGGTCGAGCTGTGGATGTGGTGTATATGGACTTCTGCAAAGCATTTGATAAGGTTCCCCATGGTAGGCTCATTCAGAAGGTCAGGAGGAATGGGATTCAGGGGAACATGGCTGTCTGGATACAGAATTGGCTGGCCAACAGAAGACAGCGAGTGGTAGTAGAAGGAAAATATTCTGCCTGGAAGTCTGTGGTGAGTGGTGTTCCACAGGGCTCTGTCCTTGGGCCTCTATTGTTTGTAATTTTTATTAATGACTTGGATGAGTGGATTGAAGGATGGGTCAGCAAGTTTACAGATGACACAAAGGTTGGAGGTGTCATTGACAGTATAGAGGGCTGTTGTAGGCTGCAGCAGGACATTGACAGGATGCAGAGATGGGCTGAGAGGTGGCAGATGGGTTCAACCTGGATAAATGCGAGGTGATACATTTTGGAAGGTCGAATTTGAAAGCTGAGTACAGGATTAAGGATAGGATTCTTGTCAGTGTGGAGGAACAGAGGGATCTTGTGGTGCAGATATATAGATCCCTTAAAATGGCCGCCCAAGTGGACAGGGTTGTTAAGAAAGCATACGGTGTTTTGGCTTCATTAACGGGGGATTGAGTTTAAGAGTCGTGCGATCTTGTTGCAGCTCTATAAAACTTTGGTTAGACCGCACTTGGAATACTGCGTCCAGTTCTGGTCGCCCTATTATAAGAAAGATGTGGATGCTTTGGAGAGGGTTCAGGGGAGGTTTACCAGGATGCTGCCTGGACTAGAGGGCTTATCTTATGAGGAGAGGTTGACTGAGCTCGGACTTTTATCATTGGAGAAAAGGAGGAGAAGAGGGGACCTAACTGAGGTATACAAGATAATGAGAGGTGTAGATAGAGTCGATAGCCAGAGACTATTTCCCAGGGCAGAAATGACCAACACAAGGGGCCATGGTTTTAAGCTGGTTGGAGGAAAGTATAGAGGGGATGTCAGAGGCGGGTTCTTTACACAGAGAGTTGTGAGAGCATGGAATGCGTTGCCAGCAGCAGTTGTGGAGGCAGGGTCATTGAGGACATTTAAGAGACTGCTGGACATGCAGATGGTCACAGAAATTTGAGGGTGCATATATGAGGATCAGTGGTAGGCACAACATCGTGGGCTGAAGGGCCTGTGCTGTGCTGTACTGTTCTATGTTCTATGTTCTATGTTCTAAAAACAATGAAGGCATGATTAGGACTAAGGACTAGGATTTTGATTGCTGAACATTTGCATTTGGATTTTCATTTGGGAATGATTGCTGAAAGAAAGGAGCTGGTCATTTTATGTCTCCTGTTTCTGATGTACTTTGGTAGTGAATGTAATGTGAAACTTGATTGTCTTCTTGAAGACTGCTCACTGCTGTATATCCTGCGCAAACTGCATCTGTCAAGATATCAGGGACAAGGGTCTATGTTTAGTAACACCCACCTACATATGCCAGAGTGTCAGACTAACAGTTCTCTGAACACTCCACACCTAATTCCTTTTACCATGAAGAGTAGAAAGTTTTTGGACAAAAGTGCTATTTATATTTATCACTATTGAGATTTGTCTATGTGTATGTTTTTCTGTATGCCTTCTTTAATTTAGTTAGAGAAGTAAACATTTATGCTTTCACATTACAACCTAAGTGTGTTATTGAGTTTTACACCTTCATTGAATAAGGTTTGTTTTACCAACGCTCAACAATTTGGTGTTTATTAAAAAAAACTTGATTGATGGATTTTTAAAATTTTGTCTAAAATAGAGAATGCATATCATTAGCAGTATCAGAAATCAGGTAAAACAATTGCAAGCTAATTAACAGCTAACATTTCAGATCAGATAAATCAGTCCAGAGAAGGGATTGTCTAGATGCCCTGCAAAATTCTGTACTGTAAATACCATTCAATTACACACTTAACTATTGGGAAATACTCCAATGTCATTTTTATTGTGTGAATAATATTATTGTGATAAGATACAAACAGTGATGAATAAAATAGCTTGGTTACTTTCCAATAACACACAATTATGTTTTACACCTGCTTCACAGTACGAATAATAACGTAGGTAGTTAGCTTAAGATAATTGATATCTACTACAATAATCAGATATTATATAATTTTAAAAATTAGTCATTCTTTTGTATTATCACAAAGCAAAACTACATTTAAATTAACAATTATAAAAGCCATTTTATGATTTCTCGTGAGATTCCCTTGACTTTAACATTTGTTAAGGTGGTATTTCAGATTTCCATGTTAAAAGAACCTAAGATCTTCAAAATTAGGAAAATAAAAATCAAACCATTTACTGAAATAAAACCATAAGGCAAAGGAGCAGAAGAAGGCCATTCAATCTATTGAGTCTGCTCTGCCATTCAATCAGACTATAACAGTTCTGATCATAGCAATTCCACTTTGCTGTCTTTTCCCTATAACTCTAATTCCTTGACTCATCCAAAATCTGTATATCTCAGCCTTGATTATACCTGAGGTCCCAACCTCTACAGTCCTCTGTGGTGAACAATTCCACAGATTCACTACCTGAGAAAAGAAATTCCTCCTTATCTGTGTTTTAAACGGGTGACCTCTTACTCTGAGATGATGCCCTCTGATCTTAGACTCTCCCACAAGGGTAAAGAACCTCTCTGCATTGACCCTCGAGAGCACCTAAGAAACCTTGTATGTTTCGATTAGGTCACCTTTTACTTTTCTAAACTCCAATGAGTAAAGACCCAACTTATTCAATCCTCCCTCATCAGACAGTCCCTCCATAACTAGGATTGACGTAGTGAACCTTCCCTGGACTGCCCCCAATGCTAGTATATCTTTCCTTAGACAAGGGGTACAAAACTGTTCAAAGTACCCAAGTTGTGGTCTGACCTGTGACTTGTACAGTTTTAGCAAAGCCTCACTACTTTTATAATCTATACCCTTTGAAATAAAGGTCATCGATCTGTTTGTTTTCTCAATAACAGCTGAAGTTTATGTTTGCTATTTACAATTTCGGCATGACAGCTCCCAAATCTCTCTGCATTGTAGCTTTGTGCAGTCTTTCTCCATTTGAACAATATTTAGCTCCTCATTTCCTCCTGCCAAGTGGATAAAATCACATTTTCCCACATTACTTTGGCTATGCCAAGTTTTTGCCCACTTGCCTAACCTATTTACATTCTGC
Source organism: Hemiscyllium ocellatum (assembly GCF_020745735.1). Classification (NCBI taxonomy): domain Eukaryota; kingdom Metazoa; phylum Chordata; class Chondrichthyes; order Orectolobiformes; family Hemiscylliidae; genus Hemiscyllium; species Hemiscyllium ocellatum. The sequence goes on along the minus strand of NC_083411.1, from coordinate 96,224,880 downwards.
TATGGACTCTTTGATCATCCTCAGCATTTTCTTTCCCATTGATGTCCATGTCTTCTGCAAACTTGGTTACAGTTGCAATCTCCTTCATCATCCAAGTCATTAATATGTATTGTAAATAATTGTGGACCCAGTTCTGATCCCTGTGGCATTCCACTCGTTACAGGTTACCATTATGATATTGTCCTCACACCCTTCCAAATTCTTAGTCTTCTATTAGTTAGACAGTCCTTCATCCATGCCAATATTCTACCTCCAAGCCAAAGGGCTCTTGTTTTATTAAGTAGCCTAACCTTATTACATGCCTTTAAAATTGAAATATATTACTTGTTATCAATCCCACTTTTACCTATTCAAAGAATTGTAATAAACGTGTAATGCATAATTTACCCTTTGTGATGCTATGCTTGATCATATTAGTAATTCTAAATGCACTCCTTTATAATAGATTCTAACATTTTCCAAATAACAGATGTTAAACTAATCTGTCTAGCTGTTTTTATTGGTTCCCTTTTTAAATAACGATGCTACATTGGCTATTTTCCAATCATATCAATTTTTTAATAGAATCTAAAGATTCTTGGAAAATTATGACTCATGTATCCATTATCCTGCAGTTACTTTTTAAAATTGTTCTAGAATGTCCTATCAGTTCCAAGGAATCTACCTGTGTTTAGCCCCATTACTTTCCCAAGCACATTTCCTCAAGTGGTTGTTATTGCAATTATTGCCTTTCCCACTTTGGCAACTTGATTATTTTGTGTTTTCAGAATGCTATTAGGACCTTCTACTGTGAAACTAGTTACAAAGAATTTATTCACCTGCACTTCCATTTCCTGGTTACCTATTGATATTTCCACAGCCTTGTTCTCTAAGGAGCATATGTTAAATGGGGCCTCTTTCATCATTTTTATATATTTTAAGAAGCTTTTACTGTTCATCGTAATATTACTTGCAAATTCACCTTTAAAGTTTATCTGATCCAATTATTGGATTTTGTTTTTTTTTTGTACTTGGGTAGATAGGAAAGGAACACTAACTATGGAACTGTTGCACTGGCTCTTCAGCATCTGACGATACTTCCTGGACCTCAGAAGTGGAGTTGGGTGTGTAATGCATCAGGCTATACGATTCACAGTAGTGTTTATATTATATGGAATGTAAAACAATCCACACAAAAATATAAAGTTTGTAACTTCAAATTCAACCAGTAACAGGGAATATGAATTTAATTTCATGAAAACAGAGATAAATGGGAATTTTTTTCTGAAAAGTTGATTGTTTAATCTACTAAATAAGGAGGAGATCAAAAATTAATTCAGGAGAGGCAAAATGAAACTCTGAAAGAAAGGGAACTTTAGTAAGCTAGAAAGATGGTCTTCAATTTACAATATCAGCTTTCTTCTCATATTCTCATGCTTGCAGCATTCAAAACAAGGTAGATGAGTTAATGGCACAAATCATTACAAATGAATATGATTTAGCAGCCAGTATGGGGACAAGGTTGCAGGATGACTGGGAGTTAAATATCCTGGGTATCAGACTATTTGGAACGACAGACAGGAAGGTAAAGGAGGTAATGTATCTCTGATGATTAGATTAGATTAGATTACTTACAGTGTGGAAACAGGCCCTTCGGCCCAACAAGTCCACACCGACCCGCTGAAGCGAAACCCACCCATACCCCTACATTTGCCCCTTACCTAACACTACGGGCAATTTAGCATGGCCAATTCACCTGACCCGCACATCTTTGGACTGTGGGAGGAAACCGGAGCACCCGGAGGAAACCCACGCAGACACGGGGAGAACGTGCAAACTCCACACAGTCAGTCGCCTGAGGCGGGAATTGAACCCAGGTCTCTGGCGCTGTGAGGCAGCAGTGCTAACCACTGTGCCACCGTGCCGCCCACAAAAAAGTAGATAAAACTGCTCCAGGTGAGCTGATATTTAAGGATGACATGAGAGCAGTGGTTGGTGATGATATACGTTCAATGGAGAATAGGGTTGAATCATTTGAGTGGAAATTAATCATTCTAAGAAGAAAAGGTCACTGATAGGCATAGTCTATAGGCCACCAAATAATAATATCACATTGGGGCGAGCAATAAGCAAAAAATAACTAATGCCTTTAAAAGTGTACAGCAATTTATCATGAGGGATTTTAGTTGGTCGTACCAAGTTGGTCAGGGTAGTCTTGAGGAGGAGTTCATCGTGTGTATCCATGATAGTTTTCTTGAACAGTATGTGATGAAACTAACGAGGGAGCAAACTATCCTAGATCTGGTTTTGTGTAATGAGACAGGAATAACTAATGATCTTATATTTCAGGATTCACTTGGAAGGTGCAATCACAATATAGTTGAATTTAGAATACAGATATAAACTGTGAAGATAAAATCCAATATCAGAGTCCTGTGCTTAAACAAAGGAGATTACAACAGGGATGAGGGAAAAGTTGGCTAAAGTGGACTGGTTACAAAGATTATTTAGTGGGACAGTTGACAAACAGTGGAGGATTTTCAAAGCAATTTTTTTTCAAAGTGCTCAGTGAAAGTATATACCAGGGAAAAGGAATAACTGTAAGAAAAGGGGTAATCTGCCATGGGTGTCTAAGAAAGTAAGAGAAGCAGGAGGCTGGAAGAGCACAGCAAGCCAGGCAGCATCAGGAGGTGGAGAAGTCAATGTTTTGGTTGTAACCCTTCTTTAGGACCCAAAACGTCAACCTCTCCACCTCCTGATGCTGCTTGACCTGCTGTGCTCTTCCAGCCTCCTGGCTGTCTACCTCGGATTCCAGCATCTGCAGTTTCTTCTCTTGAACAAAATAAGAGAGGCTATTAAATGAAAAGAGAAGGCATACAAACTGGCAAAGACCAATGGGAAACTCAAAGATTGGGAACATTTTAAAGGTCAATAGAAGCCACAAAACAAAAGTAAGATAGATTATGACAGTAAACTAGCTCAGAATGTAAAGACAGATAGCAAAAGTTTCTATAATTATATTAAATGAAAAACAGTGGCTCAGTTAAGCATTGATCCTTTAGAGAGTGAGAAGGAGGGATTTATAAAGTCATAATGAGGAAATAGCCGAGGCATTGCACAGGTATTTTGTGTTAGTCTTCCCAGCAGAGGACAAGAATAACATGCCAGTAATTGACAAGGAGGCGAAGGTAGGTGAGGACCTGGAAGCAATCATTACCATGAAAGAGGTTGCATTTGGCAAGTTAATGTGGCTGAAGGTAGACAGGGAGGAAAAAGTGAAGACTGCAGGCAGCATCCAAGGAGCAGAAGAATCAACGTTTCAGTCCTGATGAAAGGCGTCTGCCTGAAATGCGATACTCCTGCTCCTCGGATGCTGCCTGACCTGTTGTGATTTTCCAGCACCACAATCTTGACTCTAAAGGTTGCCAAGTTTCATGGCCCTGATGCACCAGGGTAGGAAAGATGGCAGGAGAAGTAACAAATGCGCTTGTGGTAATTTTCCAAAATTTGCTGGACTCTGCAGATTGGAAAACAGCAAATTTGATGCCACTGTTTAAAAAAGACGTAGACAAAATATGGGGAATTATAGACCAAATAGAGTAAGTTCTGTAGTGGGAAAAATGAGTCAATCTATTACCAAGGAAGAAATAGTAAGACATCTTGACAGAAATTGTCCCATTGGACAGACACAGCATCGGTTCATGAAAGGCAAGTCATGCTTAATTCATCTACTGGAATTCTATGAAGACATTGTGAGCACAATGGACAACCGGAACCTAGTTGATGTGGTGCATCTAGATTTCCAAAAGGCATTCGGCAAGATACCGCAAAAAAAGCTGCTGTAAAAAATAAAGGTGCACAGCATTGTGGGCAATGTATTAGCATGGACAGAGGAATTGATAGCTAACAGGAAGCAATGAGTGGAGATAAATGAATGCTTTTCTGATTGGCGATCAGTAACTAGTAGTGTGATTCAGGGATCAGCAATGGTACCGCAATTGTGTAAAATTTACACAGATGATTTGGAGTTTGAGACCATGTGTAGTGTGCCAAAGTTTGCAGATGACACTAAGATGAGTGGTAGTGCAAAGTGTTCCGAGGACTGTGAAACTTTGCAGAGGGACATAAATAGTTTAAGTGAGTGGGCAAAAGTCTGGCTGATGGAGTACAATGTTAATAAATGTAATGTCATCAATTTTGTAAAAAGGACTACTATTTGAATGGTAAAAAATTGCAGCATGCTGCTGTGCAGAGGAACCTGGTGTCCTTATGCATAAATCACAGAAGACTGGTCTGCAGGTGTAACACGCAATTTTGAACACAAATAGAATTTTGTCCTTCATTGCCAAAGGGATTGAGTTTAAAATTGGAGAGGTTATGTTGCAGCTGTCTCAGGTGCTGCTGAGGCCACACCTGGAGATATTGCTGCAGTTTTGGTCTCCTTACTTGAGAAAAGATGCACTAGCACTAGAAGGGGTGCAGAGGAGGTTCACTCGGTTGATTCCAGAATTGAGGAGGTTTGCTTATGAGGAGAGACTGAGTAGACTCGGATTATATTCATTGGAATATAGAAGAATGGGAGGGGGGATTTATAGAAACATAAAAATGTGAAGGGAATAGATAAGATAGAAATAGAGAGGATGTTTCCACTGGAAGGTGAAACTAGGACAAGAGGGCATAGCTTCAAAATTAGGGGGAACAGATTTGGGACAGAATTGAGAAGGAACTTCTTCACCCAAAGCGTCGTGAATGTATGGAATTCCATGCCTAATGAAGTGGTTGAAGCTTCCTCAGTAAATGCTTTTAAAGCTAAGAGATAATGTTTTTGAACAATAGCAGAATTGGGGTTACGGTGAGAGGGAGGATAAGTGGAGCTGAAGCCACAAAAAGATCAGTCATGATCTTATTGAATGGCAGACCAGGCACGAAGGGCCAGACGGCCTACTCCTGCTCCTCATTCTTATGTTCTTCTCCCACCATAGATCTTACTGGGTGGGTTATTGGAATGTGTTCTGTGGCCTGGGACTAATGCCCATAATCCTCTGAGGGTTGCCCCTCACTTTCACCTGTGGAGCAGAAAGCTGTAACTTCCCTGTACTGTGTAAACTGGGTTGAATTCTGTTCACTGTCTTTGAGGATGATGGGTGCTGTTATGACATGATGCTGACTTTTTACTTCCAAGTGCAAATATTGTCATAACTATTGTGAATTGGACTCAATGGGCGGTATCCTACAATCCACACTGAGGTGGCTTTGGAGTAATGCATGTTTGAGGGAGCATGTGCTGAGTAACCTGTTGGGTCGTTCACCCATTGTGTTTCCACCTCTGACTGCACCCACCAGAGACACAGAAGCAACAAATAACAAGTGTGGGGAGCTGCTGTGATCATATTAATGGTACTAGGACCCAGGTTGTAGGAAACTTCCCACAGGTACCTGGAGTCAGCCTCCTGATAGCCGGTGATTGTGGGCCAGTGAGTCTACCTTTATCTTCCCTGTCACTCTCTACAATGATAGTCTGGCAGCTGTGGTTACCAATACTTTGTAAAGTTTCAGACATTTTCAAAGGACACCTCCATCTCTTGCAGCATTGTTGCCAGTAGGACAATTCTGTGAGTCACCCCGTCAGCCATTTGGACACTTGGTCTAGACTTCATCTTTGGTATATGGTGCTTCCGCAGACAGCTTCTTTAACAGGGTACCTTCAGGACGATCACTAAGGTTGGTGACCAAGTAACACCAGCAACACTGGAATTTTCTTTCGATCTTTTCAGATATTCCTCAAAGGTTGTGCCCAGAATTCCCACTTCCCCAGTTAAAACCCCAGTTAATACCTTCACAAAGATAACCTGAAATCCATTTTCTCCTGTGGAAAAATGACACTAAATTCAAGCTGTGACAATCTTTTCACCGACAGTAAAGGTAATTCTGAGATGTTCAATTTGTCGTGTTGTTTACTCAGCAATTCCTCCCCTAAGGTTATTTTTGCTGTAAGGAAGAAACAAGTACTATGACATTGTTTAATTCTAATTAACCAATTATACCGCAATCCTAGTAAATTACCTTTTACAGTATCAAAAGCAGTGAGATTGAAAATCTTATTCATGAAATTTTACACAATCAGATGTATTCTAGATGGTTGGAAGGAAATTTAAACTTATAGCTTCACCACAGAATTACATAAATTATTCCCTCAAACAGTGCTATTTTGTCATAAAGAACAATCTTTATAATTATGGTATGGAGTAATTCCACTGTGGCCCAAACATGCCACTGAACACACGGATGGAATCTACACATAACCAGTCAGGTTGTAGGAGTTGAATTCCGATTTTGCTGCTTTTGACTGAACAGATACAGCCGACGGAGCAGGCGCAGAGCGGTTGGCTGCAGGATTCTGGTAGGACATTGGTCGTCTACTGTAGGGCTCAGTTCTCCTACCTATAAATGACAGGGACAGCATGACTCCTCCAATGACGGACAGCATCGCGGCAACGACCCCAAGGTACAAAGACTCACCAATCTCAAACTTGAGGTCCCCAGGAATTAATGGGTTGTTGAAATTCAGTATCACTCCATTCATTGTCCATGCCACTGGCACCAATCCTGCTAGGCCAGCTATGATAAAGAAAACTCCTCCGGTGCCAGCAATCTTGTCTTTTATTGGAGAATCCTTGGCACACACTGTGCATTTCATGCCAATCACAGAGATTGTTATAGCCAGTAATGAGACAGAAACTGAGGTGACCATCATGGCACGGGCAGTTTGCAGGTCTGCCGGCAGTTCTAGGACGGAGTTATATGTATCACATTGGAAGACACCAGTGCTAAACATGGCACATTCCCACCACAACCCTTTCATGTAGACAATAGCAGTTACGACATTTGCTCCAATGTGTGCTGTGATCCTCCAGTGGGGCATAATAGTAGCTGACAATGTCCCAACCATGCCGATTATGCATACGATCAAAGCTACTAATTGTATGGCAGTGTTAGCCATTGTGAGACTCAAAAGACTTTCCTCAAAAATAGTTCTTGTGTCCTTACAGGATGCATCCAGTGCAAAACTCTGCTTCAAATGCCTGTTGTTCCCGTTAGTGACCTGGCTTCATGTGTCTATCTGAAACCATAAAGATTAAAGTTTTATTGATGACTGCTGAATAAGTGACCTTGGTCCCTTAATTACCTGCAGTAACTATGCTTAGCAAATAATAACTTTTCTTTATTGAACTTCCACAAAAAGCTGAATTTGAGCTATTTATTACAGGATGCTTCAGTTTGAAACCTTCCATTCACAAATGACTTTACCATCTGCTGTCCTTTTATCGGCGCACATTCATATTATCACTCCATTTTCTTTAGATCTAAAGGGTAAAGTAGCCTGAGTTGTGATTAAAGCACATCTGCTATTCACTGTGTTCCTCAATGGATATACATCAGGGAAGGTAAAACCACTATGTATCTGTATAGCTTTTGTGGAAAATAGTTTGTGGAATCCTCTCGGAAGTTGAAATCTGTTTATGAATCAGGGATGGTCATATTAACCGTTTAGCTTTTACATGGAAATATCATTAACACTTAATTAAAATTCACATGATAGTTGACTGCCAAGCATCGTTATACATGACAGTTGTCATTATCCAGGAAACAGTTATGAAGAATTGTTAGTGTGTGTATTGAATCAAGATGCAAAAGTATTTTCTCTTTGGAGAATCCTGAATTCATGGCTGCTGGTGCCAGCAAACAGAAGAGCATCTTGACCTGATATCTCAGCATTTGTCCTTCAGCTATCACTTTCAATGAGAATGCTCACGATTGGATCTTCAAAGAATTTCCCAAAACACTCATGATGCCGTCAGCACCATTGCTCCACCTGCCCCCTTCCATGGTGAGGCATGACCCATTGTAAACCCTGGCCTCAGGACCATTCTGCTAGCAAGCTGCAGGCGTGAAGCTATTATCTCACTGTAATCCATGATGCTGGTAAAATGTGAAATTGACCTGGAGATCAAGTCAGAAAAGTTAAAGAGGTAACCCAGAGTGTGAGAGGGGAGAAAGGCAATGGGGCAGACAGTTTAACTTAGAAACAGGAGGAGAATTACTATTTCTGTTGTTTTCACCAAAATAAATTTGTAATGTACCTGCATCTGAGTATAAGTGGTTTTTGGTATTGTCTTTTAAGACAATCTCACTCACCTGTTTGCACCAATGTTCCTGATCTACTATGTGGGTGAGTGGCTCCAAAGCAGCCTGCAGGCTTTGCTCTAATAACACATAGTACAAAATGTTTAAAGCCTGTGTACACTATAAAAACCCAGACATAATTAAATTGTAAAGGAAATATTGTACACTCTGTTTCAAATCCTCAAAACATATACAGCACACTGTCTATTTACGTCTGAAAGTGAAAACCAATTGAATACGAGGAACCCTCTGTTTGGAAAAAGTTTGCAGCAAAGTGTGTCATTACTGTGCAAGATGTTTCATTTAGGTATTAAGCACATAAGATTACATTAGCTATAGTGTGGAAACAGGCCCTTCGGCCCAACAAGCCCACACCGACCCGCAAACCACCCGGACCCATTCCCCTACATTTACCCATCACCTTACACTACAGGCAATTTAGCATGGCCAATTCACCTAACCTGCACTTTCTTGGACTGTGGGAGGAAACCAGAGCACCCGAAGGAAACCCACGCAGACACAGGGAGAATGTGCAAACTCCACACAGTCAGTCGCCTGAGGCGGGAATTGAACCCACGTCTCTGGTGCTGTGAGGCAGCAGTGCTAACCATTTATGGCTGCCCACATATTGGGTAAATTTTAAATGTCAGTGCCAACTAATATGCAGGGCTGTTTTCTCACTGGGGCAGTAATTTCGATGTCTGTCTCTGTCTGATTATCAATGTTCACAGAATCAGAGTGAGGTGAACTCACCCACAATGTGGATGAAGATAGGTCCATAAGATCATAAGTCCATAAGATATAGGATCAAAATTAGGCCATTTGGTTCTTCAAGTCAGCTCTCCCATTTGTTCATGGCTAATATCGTTCACAATTCTATTTTCCAAGTCTTTCCTTCAAACACTCAGTTTCTTGGTTAGTAAAGGGATTATCTATCTCTGAGTTAAATACACTCAATTGGCCTCCACAGCCCTCTGCAGCAATGAGTTCCATAGATTAACCATCCTCTGGCTAAAGAAATTCCTCCTTGTCTCAGTTCTAATGGGTCATACCTTCACTCTGAGGCTGTGCCCTCAGGTCCTAGTCTGTCCTACTAGTGGAGACATTTTCTCCACATTCACTGTATCCAAGCCTCTCAGCATTCTGTTAGTTTCAAAGAGATCCTCGCTCAGCATTCTGAACTCCACCAAATACAGACCCAGAATCCTCAACTGCTCTTCATATGATAAGCCCTTCATCCCCGGGATCATTCTTGTAAACCTTCTCTGACCCCCTCAAAAGACCAGCACATCTTTCCTTAGATATGGGGCCCAAAACTGCTCGCAATATTCCAAGTGCAGTCTGACCAGAACTTTATACAGTCTCAGGAATAAATGTCTGCTCTTGTATTCTGGTTCGCTTGAAATTATTGTCAACGTTGCATTTGCCTTCCAAACTGCCAACAGAATCTACGTGTTAAGCTTAAGAGAATCCTAAACTAGAGGTCCCATGTCCCTTTGTGCTTCAGATTTCTGAAGCCTTTCCCACTTTAGAAAATAGTCTATGTCTCTATTCTTCTTAACAAAGTGCAGAAACTCATACTTGCCCACATTGTATTCCACCTACCATTTCTTTGCCTACTCTCCTAGCCTGTTCAATCTTTCTGCAGTCTCTACACTTCCTCAATACTATCCATCCCTCTACCTATCTTTGTGTCATTATACTTTTATTTTAGGTCACTCATAATCTAAGATCATAACATACATAATCTATTTGATTTAGGTCTGTCCAAAGACTGGTAATAGTGGGGGAAATCCAGACTTCAATCTTCCAGCACAGCTGACAATGGATAGCAGTGCTGCACCTTTACATAATTCATCCATTCATAACAACTCTCACGCACTGCTTATAGGAAGCAGAACAGGAAACCAACCCCATGATTCAATTTGGTGCAGACAACATAATGAGTAAAGACGATCAGAGTAAAAAACAAAGCAGGTTCGATGAACTCGGAACTACGCCTATTAAGTAATACACATAGAAATGACTCGAGGGTATGACATGAAACATGATTTTATTGCAATTTGTAATGAGTTGTTGATCACAATTGCTTATTTTGTATGTGTTTACCCGAACAAATTAACAAGCTAAACTGCAAAGTACATTGATTTCATATTGCAACACAACAGATCAACAAAATACATCACCAACAGCAGGATGCAGTTTTAATAGAAAATAATTTAGTCCATTTTAAATTGCTCTGAAGTTAATATCTTGAAGCTTCTTTTCATTTGCCTGGGCAAAAGGAATATGTTTTGAATATTTCAAATCAATTTCTACATTAACTAGATTACAGCTAATAGAATAAATTGGTGCATCTTGCTCATCATTTTGCATCTAATCTTGAGAATACAAGTTACAGGCTCAAAACTGACATTGTATACCAGATACCTTTTGTTTGCTTTTGGCAATCAGTTCAACAAAGGTTCCCTGGACTAGCTCTTGGGTTGAAACATGATGAGGGGCTCTATAAATTAGGTCTACATTCTGTGGAGTTTAAAATCATCAGTTGGCAACTAATTGAAAGATGCAAGATCCTGAGAGGACTTGATAGAGTTGACATCGATAGTTTGTCTCTCCTGACTTAGGAGTTCGAATATGAAGGCCAATTCTCAGAATAAGGGGACAATCATTTAGGATTGAGTTGGAGATGGCACTTCTTCACAGAAAGGATTGTGAATTTTCGCACTACCTTACCTCAAGGCATTCTGAATGCTGCTTTACTGATTATATTTAAGGCTAGGATAGATTGATTTTTCACTTCTCAGGACGTCAAGAGAGCTGATGGAAAGATAGACTTGAAGGCAAAGATCAGCAATGATAATATAAATATTGGGAATAGGTTGGATAGGCAGTATGGTTGAAATCCAGTTGCCCTATTCCTGATGAAGGGCTTTTGCCCGAAATATCGATTTCGCTGCTCCTTGGATGCTGCCTGAACTGCTGTGCTCTTCCAGCACCATTAATCGAGAATATGGATAGGCAGTATGGTATATTCCTGCTCTTATTTCTTTTCTGTTGTTTCCCTGAGGAATCGTTCGTGAGTATTCAGAACTGCATTTGTTGGCAGCAGGCCTTTTAAAAATATTCATGTGGAAAGAATATAACTTTTTTCTTGTCTGTATTTCTTAAAAATCATTCAGAAAGTACATACATATTTTAATTTTACATGATTAATACTTTTTTAAAACTTCCACTCAAAACAGAGAGCATCTCAGCCTCATTACTGCAGAACTCTGGGTCTCGAGGAGCACATTTTGGTGAAGTAAAGACTCCACGTGTGCTTCCGGAATGTTGCACGACAAAGACACGTCAAAATAACTCTGTGATATAATGTTCATATCGGATTCAGCAATGACATACTGATATTAAAAATATGTGTATTCATAGCAGCGAATTGAATTGCAGAAGTTGGTTAATTGCCAAGCTTTTATAAGCTGAATGGTCAAATTATGTCACTGTGACATGGGAGTTCCTGTAAATAAAATGTGGTGCAGATTATGAAATGCAAATGACATGGTAGATGCCATGGAAATGCTTAAGCTGCCTTTTACATTATCCTTCCATCACAACACATGTAAACAAAAACTGAGGAATTTATGATATTTCATCTAAATGTGTGGCCACATTTTTGCCTTTATAATTAAATCTATAGATTTAATCAACTGCTTAGTTTTACATGCACGTAAATCAAGTTTTACCTACCCTTAAATGAAGCTGTCAGCCTGGTATACAGTGTAAGGTAAGGGTTCACCATTATCTCACTTAAATGTCTTTATTTTCAAATGTGAACCTATGTAGTGGACTCAGTCTATAGCTCTATAGCACCCTTCACACAGAAGTCTAAGCTGTCTTTACCCAATGTATGCATTGTGCTGTTTAGTGAAACAAAAAAAACTGGATACCAATCATGGACAGGACATCAGCCAAGTATTCATCAGCTAAGTTCTATGTATTGCCACTATGGCTCAGATCAGATAAATCAGTAATTGGAACTGGTCACTTTTCTAACTCTGCACTGTACATTCCGTTCAATTCCACACTGAACCCTTGGGGAATACTCAAATGTGACTGTAATGTTACTTTGATAAAACATAACAATTATTAATAAAATTACTGAACTGTTTTCCAATAAAACACAATTCTATTGAACACCTACATTGGTGTAAAATAATAACAAAGTGGATTGTTTAAGAAATTTGATGTCTTACTGTTATATTTAGCTACAACATTATTTTAAAAAATTAGAAATGCTTTTATGTTGCCATGAAATGAAACAACTATAAAAGGCACTTCAAGATTTTCCATGAGATTAGCTTGACCTGTTTTTGTAGCCTACCTGTTTACACATTAGTTAAGGTCAGATGTTGGCTTTCCCATGATGTAAGAGTCCAAAATGCACAAAATTAGAAACACAATAGAGTCATAGAGGTCTACAGCACAGAAAAAAAGGCCCTTCAGCCCATAGAGTCTTTGCTGATTGAAAAAAAGTTACCTAACTATACTAATAACTTTCCAGGATTTGGCACATTGCCTTGTATGCTTTGGCATTATAAGCACTGATGTAAATATTTAAATATTGTGAGGATTTCTATCTCTACCGCCCTTACAAGCAATGAGTTCCAGATTCCTACCACCCTCTGTTAAAAAGATCTTTCTTCCCATCCCCTGTAAACCATGTGCCGCTGAACTTAGATCTCTATCCCCTAATCACTGATACCTCCACCCAGGGGGAAAAGTTCCTTCCTTTCTATTCCCTCACAATTTTGTAAATCACAATCATGTCTCCCTTCAGTCTCCACTGATCAAAAGAAAATGACAAAATCTATCAATTTCTCTTCACAACTAAAAACTGTCCAGCTCAGATTGCATCCTGGTAAATCTCTGCTGCATACTCTCCAGTACTATCGTATCTCTCTTATAATATGGATTCCAGAATGGTATACAATGTTTACCCATAGCTTAACCAATGTTCTATACAGTTCCAGCATAATGTCATATCATTAACCGAACCTAAACAAACAAAACCACGGTTCCAGCACAGGCAAGTTTGGTAACTTCAATAAGTGAGGCAGGAACATTAGCTTGGGAGATGTTACACAGCATTACAAAATATTTGAGAGCTTCAGAAGTGAAGTTAGCTGTAAAATGTATCAGACCATGTCATCGGCATTAGTATATATATGATATAGAACATTAAACAGCAAACACACAGGGTAAACATTGTATAATGAAATTCAACAATAAACTTTGCAATGGAGAATATAAATTTAATTTAGCAAGAGTGTTGTTAAATAGCCACTGGAAATATTTTCCAAAATGTTAACTGTTTGCAGTTTTTTCCAAAATAAGGAAGGAGTAAAAAATCCATCAAATCAACATGATGCTGCTTGCTAGAAAGGGACAACTCTGTAGTAAGGTTGCGTGGAGAAATTAAATACCTCCCACAATAGGTTTTAGTGGGCAGGTTAATGTAATGTGTTCCATGGTCTGGGACACATGCCCATAATTGCACTGAGGGTTTTCCCTCATGTGTGCTTGTGGAGCAGGAAGCCATAATTTCCTATCCTAGCCATAAATGCCGAAGAAAACATGACAGAAGCGCTTCACAGGAGGCTCCCAAGCACTGAGGATGTCACCTAGAAAGGGGACGAAACGTTTGCAACAAAAACTCCCAGCTTGGCGAACAGAACCACAACAATTAGACTCAATGGGGTGGTATCTTACCATCTGCACTAAGGTGGCTTTGGAATGATGGGTGTTTGGGGGAGCATTTGCAGCGTAATATGTTGGGTTGGCCACTTCTGACTGAACCCACCAGAGAGACGGTAAACAATGGACATAGCTACCACTTGGCAGCAGCAGGTAGCCCAATGGAAGCAACTAACTGACCATGTGAGACAGGTTTGGGGTGCTGTTGCGATCCTATTAACAGTGCCAAGCCCCAGGCTATGGGGAATTTCCTGCAGCTCTCTGGAGTCAGCTACTTGGCAGATGGTGATTGTGGGCCAGTGAGGCTTCCTTTTCCTAACCCTGTCACCCTCTGTAATGATAGTCTGTCAGCTGTGGCCACAAATATTTTTTGAGTTTCAGACATTTTCAGCAAATGCCAAATCATGGGCCATTTGTTGCCTAGCCTACACTGCATCTTTAACAATATAACATTTTTGGAGACAGCCTCTTAACTGGCAAGCTCCAGGATGATCACAAAGATTGGTGACCAAGTACCATCAGCAACAGTAGAACTTGCTTTTGATCTCTTCAGTAATTTCTTAAAAACAGTAAGATAGTGTCCAAAACCCTTGCCTCACCATCTGAGCCCCAGCTCTGGTATAAAACACCTCCACAAAGATAACCTGAAATCCAATTTCTTCTTTGGAAAAATGACATTGAATACAAGCTGTGACAATCTTTTTTGCCAACAGTAAAGATAATTCTGAGATGTTCAGCTTGCCATTTTTTAAGACATTTTTTGAGGTAAAAGTCGGATCTGAAGAAAGGAAGGAACAAATACTACAAATACAATAAGCTTAATGCTAACAATTAGTTATACTGCGATCCTAGTAAAATCACGTTTTACGATATCAAATACATTAAGCAGGAGATTTCTTTCTCAAAATTTATAGAATCATCGGTAACTAAATCATGAGTTGTGAGAACGTTTAATCCTTAGCATGCTAAGATCTTTACAGTGAAATTAAGTAAATTCCTCTGAATAGAACAATCCTGTCACAAAGAATACTCTTTATCATTACAGCATAAAGTAATTCCATTGTGGCCCAAACATGCCACTGAACACACGGATGGAAGCTACACATAACCAGTCAGGTTGTAGGAGTTGAATTCTGATTTTGCTGCTTTTGACTGAACAGTTGCAGCTGATGGAGCAGGCACAGGGCGGTTGGCTGCAGGATTCTGGTAGGACATTGGTCGTCTACTGTAGGGCTCAGTTCTCCTACCTATAAATGACAGGGACAGCATGACTCCTCCAATGACGGACAGCATCGCGGCAACGACTCCAAGGTACAAAGACTCACCGATCTCAAACTTGAGGTCCCCAGGAATTAATGGGTTGTTGAAATTCAGTATCACTCCATTCATTGTCCATGCCACTGGCACCAATCCTGCTAGGCCAGCTATGATAAAGAAAACTCCTCCGGTGCCAGCAACCTTGTCTTTTATTGGAGAATCCTTGGCACACACTGTGCATTTCATGCCAACCACAGAGATTGTTATAGCCAGTAATGAGAGACCAACTGAAATAACCATCATGGCACGGGCAGTTTGCAGGTCTGCCGGCAGTTCCAGGACTGAGTTGTAAGTTTCGCATTGGAAGACACCAGTGCTGAACATGGCACATGCCCACCATAATCCTTTCATGTAGACAATAGCAGTTACAACATTTGCTCCAATGTGTGCCGTGATCCTCCAGTGGGGCATAATAGTTGCTGACAATGTCCCAACCATGCCGATTATGCATACGATCAAAGCTACTAATTGTATGGCAGTGTTAGCCATTGTGAGACTCAAAAGACTTTCCTCAAAAATAGTTCTTGTGTCCTTACAGGATGCATCCAGTGCAAAACTCTGCTTCAAATGCCTGTTGTTCCCGTTAGTGACCTGGCTTCATGTGTCTATCTGAAACCATAAAGATTAAAGTTTTACTGATGACTGCTGAATAAGTGACCTTGGTCCCTGCAGTAACTAAGCTTAGCAAATAATAATTTCCTTTATTGCACTATTACAAAGAGTTGAAGTTATGTTTTATTTGAAATTCACTGAAATAATCATTTAAAAGGATTGTTTTGTTTTTACAATGGTGATATTACCACGTGCAACTTAACCTTAAATACCCCTATCACATTGAGACTATCATGTACCATACTCTGACAATTCACTTACATTCTTACAACTTGAATTCAGTATTTGAACTAGTGGATTTTATTTCATCATGCTCAAAGTTGGAGTGCCATCGATCATCGTGACACTTAGCAAAATGTTAAACTCAATTTTAAAAATGTAAATGCATGCAATGTATTACTAATCATTCACTCCTTCTCACAAAGTGACCCTGGCTTACAATGCTGGGGCTGTCTTTCAGATGAGAACTGAAACTAAGGTGCAAAACTGTTCATTTCTTACATGAGCTACTGTTGGCCCTCTAATTCAGTCTGCATCTCCTTTATTCAATTCTATATTCTTCTCTTTGCTTATCTAACTGCTCCTACACGCCGGGTGACCACAAACTGCTTGCAAGCAAAGACAGGTTTCAATTACAGGGGGCTATGTCATCTGCAGCAACTCTCAAAGATATTCTGTTGGCGTGGGAGAATAAAATTGGGAGGGTAGTTATGATCAGACTGAGAATCAAGTTTGTGATTGTGGCACTATAGCAGGGCTGGAATAAAAGCTGCTGTCCAATCAATTACATAGTTCTGATAAGCTTACAGTTTTACTGTAGTCCTTTTAGGAACGATGTGTGGATCACATTTTCCTGAGTAGAACTGGTCTGATCATGAGACCCACACTCCTGACCAGCTCACAAACTGTTTGTGGAGGGGCCACAGACATCAGCAGCTCAATGTGAAATTGGATTTGAGGCACAATTACAACCAGTCTGGTGACCTCTGCTTTAGGCATCATCATACATTGTCAGCAGTGCCACTTTTAAAGCCTAAAGTCAGATTCCCATAGGGTGACATGGTGGCTCATAACACCAGGGATCCGGGATCAATTCCATCCTCTGGTGAATGTTTGTATGATTTCTCTGTGTCTGTGTGGGTTTGCTCCTGTCCAACATGCATACGTGAGGTGGATTAGCCATGTTAGATTGCCTGTAGTATAAAGAGATGTGCAGGCTGTGTGGATGAACAAGGGGTTATTGCCCCAGTCAACCTATCATCTTGATGTGCTGCCGCCCCACTGAACACGTCTCTACATATCTTAACAACGTCCTATCCCCTTGGTCAAGGAACTCCCCAGTTAGGTTTGGGACACCGCCCACCCCTTCCAACCCCTCTATGACCTCTGCTTCCTCAGCCCCAATGCCTCATCTTCACCATGGACATCCAGTCCCTGTACACATCTATCCACCATGACAAAAGCCTCCAAGCCCTCCGTTTCTTCATCTCACACTGACCCAACCAGTACCCTTCCACTGACACTCACATTCGATTGGCTGAACTGGCCCTCACCCTCAACAATTTCTCCTTCGAATCCTCCCTCTTCCTCCAGAAAAAGGATTAGCCATGGGCACCTGCGTGGACCCCAGCTATGCCTGTCTCTTTGTCAGGTATATGGAACAGCCTATCTTCCATAGCTACACCGGCACCATACTCCACCTTTTCCTCCATTACATTGATGACTATATTGGCGCCACCTCGTGCTGCCACGAGGAGGTTGAACAGTTCATCAGCTTCACCACCACATTTCCTCCTGACCTTACATTCACCTGGACTACCTCAGACACCTCCCTTCCCTTCCTGGACCTCTCCATCTCAATTAACGGTGACCGACTCAACACAGACATTGACTACAAACTCACCGGCTCCCACTGCTACCTGCACTACACCTTCTTCCACCCTGCCTCTTGCAAAAATGCTGTCCCTTATTCGCAAATCCTCCACCTCTGCCACATCTGCTCCCAGGAGGACCAATTCCACCACAGAACATTCCAGATGGCCTCCTTCTTCAAAGATCACAAGTTCCTCTCCCATATGGCTGATGATGGAGTTTACACATTCTCCACATGTCTGCGTGGGTTTTCTCCAGGTGCTCTGGTTTCCTCCCATAATCCATAGATGTGCAGGTTAGGTGAATTGGCCATGCTAACTTGCCGGTGCATCTCATCCACTTCCCGCGCCTCCACCCTCAAACCTCACCCCTCCAACTACAACAAGGACAGAAACCCTCTGGTTCCCACCTTCCGCCCTATCAACCTCCAGATACATTACTTTATCCTCTGCCATTTCCACCACCTACAAACACACTACACCACCAGAGTTACATTACCTTCCCCACCCCTATCTACATTCTGTAAAGAACATTCCCTCCACAACTGCCCTGTTAGGTCCATGCCCACCACTAACCCACCATCTCCTCCCGACACCTTCCTCTGCCACTGCAACAATTGCAAAACCTGCGCCCACACCTCCCCCCTTACCTCTGTCCAAGGCCCAAAAGGATCCTTCCACATCCATCAGAGATTTACCTGCACTCCCACACATGTCATCTACTAGATCTGTTGCTCCTGATGTTGTCTCCTCTACAGTGGGGAGACAGGATGCCTAATTGCAGAATGCTTCAGAGAACATTTCCAGGACACGCACAAAACAATCCCACCACCCTGTGGCCAAAAACCTCAACTCCCCCTCCCACTCTGCCAAGGACATGGGGAGCCTTGGCATCCTCCACCGCCAAATCGTTACCAACCAGTGTTTGACTCAGAGGTTAGAAAACCTCTGGAATGTTGTACCTCATAAAGTTGCTGATGCCAATTCATTGGATATATTTAACCAAAGAAATAGATAGGCTTCTAGACACCTAAAAACACTTGGAGAATGGGGAGAGTCAGGGAGCATGGTGCCATAATAGCGCATCAGCCATTGAATGATGCAGAAGGCACAATGGGTTATGTTTCTAGGTCAAAATTGTGAAACTGCATTCTTAACCACACTGTAGGTGTACAGACCTCCAGCACTGCAAATGTTCAAGGGGACAGCTCACTGCCACCTTCTCAAGGACAGTTAAGGACAGTTAATAAATACTGGCAAGGTCAGCAATGTACACATTCAGTCAAACAATTTTCAAAAAGGTACTGAAATGATGCCCCTATGCACACCATGTAACTAGGACTGTAATAATTCACTAAATAAGATTAAGGTCAGAGAGATTAAAGAAGCGAACATAAACCTATAATTAAATATTTACTTTTAAAGTTTGATATGGAATCTTAAATATTAGTTTACAGAATCAGTATATAACACATTAGTAGCAACAATTGTAATCCATTATACCTAGTCATAGCTTATGCTAAAGCAAGCAGGGTTATAACTCTTTCAGTAAAAGACTTGTTTATGTGTGGGCTTTCGCACTTACCCCTTGTTCCCAGGATGTTTGGTCAAGTTAAGACAGTACATGTAGCAATTCAATATGAATATCAGCAAATAAAATAAATGGATAGATTGTTAGCCATGATGGAGCCTTGGCTATCAATATTTGACAAAGTAAAACTGTACCAGTGGCTTAAGCATTAGCATTCTTTATGCTGCGTCAGAAGGTTTTGAGATCAAATCTCCCCTCTGTACTTGAATGTGAAAATCCAAAGCTGAAATTCATGAGCAGTACTAATGAAATGCTACACTTACAAAAGTATTCTTGTTTAGAGACAATATTATGCTGAGGTCCAGTCTGGCCTCTCAGGTGAATATAAAAGATCTTATGACACTATTTTCAAGGAGATAAGTTATTCTCTTGTCTTGCCTAAAGAATTCCTTTTAACTGATATTACAAAAACAAAATATTTGCTGATTATCACTTTGTAATTTTTGAGAGGTTATTCTGCGAAAATTGGCTGCTGGATTTCCTGTACCACAGTGACTACACTCAACAGTACTTCAATGACCATAAAGTCCAACAGTTGTGAAAGTTGCTTCATAACTACAACCTTTTCCTTCAGTTCGTTCGACTCATTGAAATGCATTCATGCCATCATTTCTCTGTTGAAATGAATGTACAACTTTTGCTTTTACTGCTATCCTCATCCTCCAACTCACTCACTCCACCAAGCCCAGCACCAAATATCAATTATAAAGAGTGGATGTTGCCCTACGTAATAACTTTTCTCAACTGTCTGTTCAAAAGGTTTTGTTTCTGTACACTTATCAAGAGATTACAGTCTGGAATTCAATGGCAAAATACAACTAATGCAAAACAATTTTATGGGTTTTTGCAGATTGTTGTTCTTAGAACATTAGCTGACAAAGCGTCATTTATTTAATTTAATTCTAAATAAATTGTTATTAGTTCAGTGTTCAGGTTAGAAAAAAATAAAATATGCTTTGCTTACCTCATTACTGACTGCAGTAAGGAAGCTGAAATGTGAAAATGAGTGACGGGTAGTGCCAAAGCAGTAACTGAGGTCGATCTCCAGGTTTTTACTACACATTCGTAACTAATACAAAACCACAGTCCTGCAATCAATATTGGGTGTCCTTAAAAAATTGAATTTTTTTCTGAAGCAAATTAGATCGAGGTGCATCACGATTACTGCAGACATTAAATTACTGAAAGTTTTTAAATCCGCTACTTCAGCACATTAATTTCTGGTTTTGTTTTGAAATTACGAACAATCTGTCATTAATGTGTTAATTCATGCTTAGTGGAAGCAATTTAAGATCCTTTCTCTATATGTAGATTGTTTATGCTCATTTAACCCTTTAAATCCTCTATATTTCTCTGGATACTGTAATAGATATGGATATATAAACATTAATAAAATATTTTAGTGCAAACACAATTTGCCTTAAATCATAGTTGTATATTTATCACATTGTTGGATGTTTCTCAGCTATTGGCTGATACAAAAACATACTTTTCTTTTTAAATGCAATCAAAGTTTGGTGGTGAAAAGGTTAATTTGTTGTGGGAAGGATGTTTTTATTTAATCTCCATCACATGCTTATGCAACAGTAACAAGTTTAGCTTCTTAATCGTATCAATCAGGGCTTAGAAAAGTGGTTTGTCCACAAGTAACATTTTGTTTATGGCACGCACTGCTCCATACCAATGATTCTACTCAAACCCATTCAAAGGAAAATCAGCTTCAAACAATTAGCTAAGGAATATCTTATATGGCAAACTTGGGTTGATCCCATCAAATTTATCTACTCATTTGTCCTTCCACACAAACTGGAGCTGGGTTGTTTTAACAAAGTATTATTCTCCGAAATAAGCTGTCTCACATTTCTCAGTTCACTTGAATAATAGTTTGTTTTGCTGAGTAATTCCTGAGCTCAGACACTGCCTCCTTTAACCGCACACTACCACAATGTAAATGGTTTCTGATTAACCTATTCCGTGATGCTAATATGTACCCTGGATCAGGTGGGATTTGAACCCAGGTCTCCTAACTCAGAGTAAGGGACACTACAAAGGCATCTCCAACCAATTTCTTCAGCTGTGCTTCCCCACACAAAAGGCCACAATAATAATCAAAGTGAATACACAGTTCCTCCATATACAATTGCTACACTGGCATTTTGAACTTTAATGTTTAATGACACCTTAGATGTAAGAACTCCTAAGCATATATTTTTCATGAACTTTTGATTGGAAAAGTGCATGTCCATGTTGTGTACTCTGACTTGATGTGCCATAGCCATGTAACCTCTGATGTACTTTCAACTTAAGCAGTAATCCATTAAACCCGCCAGTAAAACATGGTATGTAGCTGAAATGGTGTGAGCATTTTTTCTGGAAGAATCAGCAAGGAAGAATTAGAACACCAGTTCCTGGGCGAGTCAGAATATGGGGGCCGCACGGTGGTTAGCACTGTAGCCTCACAGCGCCAGAGACCCGGGTTCAATTCCTGCCTCGGGCAACTGTTTGTGTGGAGTTTGTACGTTCTCCCTTGTATCTGTGTGGGTTTCCTCCAGGTGCTCCAGTTTCCTCCCACAGTCCAAAGATGTACAGGTCAGGTGATTGGCCATGCTAAATTCCCCTAGTGTTAGGTGAAGGGGTAAACGTAGGGGAATGGGTTTGGGTAGGTTGCTTTTTGGAGGGTTGGTGTGGACTTGTTGGGCCAAAGGGCCTGTTTCCACACTGTAAGTAATCTAAAAAAAATCTAAGATGTGAAATTTCTGTCCCTGATTCTATGGAAATGGCAGGTTATATGAGACAGAATTGAAACACCTTCAAGTCTCATAGTAAAGGTAACTAAAGAGTTAAAAACTGCTGCAAATGTGTTGCTGGTCAAAGCACAGCAGGCCAGGCAGCATCTCAGGAATAGAGAATTCGACGTTTCGAGCATAAGCCCTTCATCAGGAATAAGAGAGAGAGAGCCAAGCAGGCTAAGATAAAAGGTAGGGAGGAGGGACTAGGGGGAGGGGCGATGGAGGTGGGATAGGTGGAAGGAGGTCAAGGTGAGGGTGATAGGCCGGAGTGGGGTGGGGGCGGAGAGGTCAGGAAGAGGATTGCAGATTAGGAGGGCGGTGCTGAGTTAGAGGAAACCGACTGAGACAAGGTGGGGGGAGGGGAGATGAGGAAACTGGAGAAATCTGAATTCATACCTTGTGGTTGGAGGGTTCCCAGGCGGAAGATGAGGCGCTCCTCCTCCAGCCGTCGTGTAGTTGTGTTCTGCCGGTGGAGGAGTCCAAGGACCTGCATGTCCTCGGTGGAGTGGGAGGGAGAGTTAAAGTGTTGAGCCACGGGGTGATTGGGTTGGTTGGTTCGGGCGGCCCGGAGGTGTTCTCTGAAGCGTTCAGCAAGTAAGCGGCCCATCTCCCCAATATAGAGGAGGCCACATCGGGTGCAGCGGATGCAATAGATGATGTGTGTGGAGGTACAGGTGAACTTGTGGCGGATATGGAAGGATCCCTTGGGGCCTTGGAGCGAAGTGAGTGTGGAGGTGTGGAGCGCAAGTTTTACATTTCCTGCGGTTGCAGGGGAAGGTGCCGGGGGTGGAGGTTGGGTTGGTGGGGGGTGTGGATCTGACGAGGGAGTCACGAAGGGAGTGGTCCTTGCGGAACGCTGATAGGGGAGGGGAGGGAAATATATCCTTGGTGGTGGGGTCCGTTTGGAGGTGGCGGAAATGGCGGCGGATGATACGTTGTATGCGGAGGTTGGTGGGGTGGTAGGTGAGAACCAGTGGGGTTCTGTCTTGGTGGCGGTTGGAGGAGCGGGGCTCAAGGGCGGAGGAGCGGGAAGTGGAGGAGATGCGGTGGAGGGCATCGTCGATCACATCTGGGGGGAATCTGTGGTCCTTGAAGAAAGAGGCCATCTCGGCTGTGCGGTGTTGGAATTGGTCCTCCTGGGAGCAGATGCGGCGGAGACGAAGGAATTGGGAATATGGGATGGCGTTTTTACAGGGGGCGGGGTGGGAGGAGGTGTAGTCCAGGTAGCTGTGGGAGTCAGTCGGTTTATAATAGATGTCTGTGTTGAGTCGGTCGCCCGAGATAGAAATGGAAAGGTCTAGGAAGGGGAGGGAGGAGTCTGAGACAGTCCAGGTGAATTTCAGGTCAGGATGGAAGGTGTTAGTAAAGTTGATGAACTGTTCAACCTCCTCGTGGGAGCACGAGGCAGCGCCGATACAGTCATCGATGTAGCGGAGGAAAAGGTGGGGGGTGGTGCCAGTGTAGTTGCGGAAGATGGACTGTTCCACATATCCTACGAAGAGGCAGGCATAGCTGGGGCCCATGCGGGTGCCCATGGCAACTCCTTTAGTTTGGAGGAAGTGGGAGGATTGAAAAGAGAAGTTATTCAGGGTGAGGACCAGTTCAGTCAGTCGAAGGAGGGTGTCAGTGGAAGGGTACTGGTTGGTGCGGCGGGAAAGGAAGAAGCGGAGGGCTTTGAGTCCTTTGTGATGGGGGATGGAGGTGTACAGGGACTGGATGTCCATAGTGAAAATAAGGCGTTGGGGACCGGGGAAGCGAAAATCCTGGAGGAGGTGGAGGGCGTGGGTGGTGTCCCGAACGTAGGTGGGGAGTTCTTGGACTAAAGGGGACAGGACCGTGTCGAGGTATTGGGAGATGAGTTCGGTGGGGCAGGAGCAGGCTGAGACAATGGGTCGGCCGGGGCAGGCAGGTTTGTGGATTTTGGGCAGGAGGTAGAAACGGGCGGTGCGGGGTTGTGGGACTATGAGGTTGGAGGCGGTGGATGGGAGATCCCCTGAGGTGATGAGGTCCTGGATGGTCTGGGAGATGATGGTTTAGTGGTGGGAGGTGGGGTCGTGGTCAAGGGGGCGATAAGAGGAGGCGTCCGCGAGCTGGCGTTTGGCTTCAGCAGTATACAGGTCAGTGCGCCAAACTACCACCGCGCCTCCCTTGTCTGCGGGTTTGATGGTGAGGTTGGGATTGGAGCGGAGGGAGTGGAGGGCTGCACGTTCTGAGGGTGAGAGGTTGGAGTGGGTGAGAGGGGTGGACAGGTTGAGTTGGTTAATGTCACGGCGGCAGTTGGCTATAAAGAGGTCGAGGGCGGGTAGGAGGCCAGCACGGGGTGTCCAGGTGGATGGGGTGTGTTGGAGGCGGGAGAAGGGGTCGTCAGAGGGTGGGCGGGAGTCTTGGTTGTGAAAGTAGGCACGGAGGCGAAGGCGGTGGAAGAATTGTTCAATATCTCGCCGCGTGTTGAACTCATTAATCCGAGGGCGTAGGGGAACGAAGGTGAGGCCCCTGCTGAGGACTGATCTTTCATCCTCAGAGAGGGGGAGATCTGGAGGGATGGTGAAGATCCGGCAAGGCTGGGAGCTAGGACCTGGTGTGGGACTGGAGCTGGAGCTGGGGCTGGGGGCGGGGTTAGGGGCGGGGACAGAGATCAAAGTAGGGGCGGAGTTAGACGTGGTGACGTTGCTCGATGTGGGGGCGGGGTCATGAGAGTTAGCCAAGAACCTGAATAAATAAAGGTCACCACTCAGTGCTGGGGAAAGAGTGCTTCAAAGCTGCATTGGGCCAGAGACCTCATTTAATTGCAGAAAAGCAGATCAAAGAGATTTTGAATACTTTGCAGGTATATTTTGAATCCTCTACTAATGCCACTTATGAACTGAGGATGAGAATGTGAGATCAAAAAATTATTTACCAAAGAGAGTTCCAAATGCTCTCAAATACAGCACTACAGACAAAGAAAGGAGGAGCACAAAAGTGGCAACTCTTACAGACCAGCTCAGCAGTGTGCTAGCAGCAAAAAGCCTGGAAAGTTGAGAACTCAAAAAAGTTTTGAATAGATTTCACTATCCCTTGCCAGTGACATTTTGCCACAACTTATGATGTCAATAGTTCTAACTACTCCTGATGTGAAAGATGGTTACTGGGCAGGTGAAGCTGGATGACAGCAGCTATTTACTAACTACATTTTGACGATTGCTTGGGCAATAAAAATGTAATTTGACATTCCCACTGTTTTGGAAGAATACCAATGAGGACAACACAAAATTGTTAGTGGTTTTCCTGGAACAGTAGCTACCTGGAAGGCATAGTCTGCTGGTCTTTGGATATGGAGAGATTATACTGAAAGCCATCATGGATCATGATCAGAATCTAATGTGACTGATAGAGAGAGTTGTGAGATGAACCTGAAGCTGAACAAGAAAAAGTTGCAACTGAAGATCTTTGCCATAAAGTACAAGGATGATGCATTGTTAAGAAAGTGAATTTGCCAGAACCTAACAAGGTAAGAGCTGTAGCGGAGATGCAGTACAACAGATGCAAAGCAGAACAATGATATATTGGATTTGTGAACAACTAAAGTTGATGTAGTTAATTCCTGCCTAATTTGTCATCAGAATGTGAATGTTTGCTCAATACCAAAGGTGTTTCGCAACACTCAAGAACCAACTCACATTAAAATTAAACAACTACTGAGCCATAAGATCAGAGTGAGATGACACAAAGCCAGACCTTGATACAGTTGGGAAACCATTGCCAAAGCTAAGAATTGGAGAGCCAGTCAGAGTTCAAACATTCAATGCTCTCAACAAATGTGAGCTCTTGTGGCCTCAGAGGACCTGTGTATAGTAACTGTCACCTGGATTATATTTGGTAAATGTGAATGCAGGCAGCTGTTGATGAAAATGTGACATTACCAACTATACAGAATACAGAACAACCATCAAATCTAGAGGTCCATCAATCCCCAGCAAAAGCAATCAATTACTGATAAAAGTTACCACAGCAACAGTACTCATCACTGGAATAATATTCTCTAGTGAAAGAACATCACTTCAGGAATGAGCTAACACCAGAGAAACTATCAAAACAATGTGTTCACACACCATCAGAAGATCTGCACAATTTAACAACTGCGTAATGAAGCAGTAACTGCCAAAGTGGGACACAATCAAATTAATACACAGTTTGCTCATCAATGATAATTTTCTGACCTTGTATAGTGAGTAACTTATAATTATAATTGAGAATGCAATGTTGTTTTGTTATAGAAAAGGGAATTTTTTGGAGAAATGCATTTGTACCCTGTAAACTCCTATATGCCTTGTGATAGTCATATGACCTCTGATGCAGTTACTTTGAATTTTAAGCAGTAGCCATTAAACCTACCCGCTGAAACACACATGTTGGTCAGCTTCTGAAACCATTGTTGTAGGAATGAAATTTTGTTACTGAAATCACTGGAGATTTTGTTCAGTGGCGGCTGTAAATTAAGTTAAAAATCACCCAACACCAGGTTATAGTCCAACAGGTTTATTTGGAAGGACAAGCTTTCGACTGCTGCTCCATCATCAGCTACCTTTATCAGCTAGTGTGCTTCCAAATAAACCTGTTGGTATAACCTGGTGTTGTGTGATTTTTAACTTTGGACACCTCTGTCCAACACCGACATCTCTAAATCATGGCTGTAAATTATACATTTTTATTGAAATTAGATAAAAGCATTAAAGCAAAATTGTAGCACATTGTTTGGTGTATCACTTTTGATCTAGAGTAACTTTAAATGCCATGCTATGTGTTTCAATGGGCAAGATTTTGCTTTCCCTAGTATAACAAAATATAAACAAAATAAAAGTCTGATTTCCGATCTTAACCTTCCAATAATCCTTTCTAACCTTAAAAGGTGACTTTAGGATCTCAACCTTGAGAGGTGACTACCTTATTTCTACGCATATACATCTCATTAATGCCCCAAACCTGGCATTTCCAATTTTCTCCTCCAACAATTAACTAAATGGCACAAATTCCAGACAAGTAAAGCAAATCAGGCTGCAGCTCACCAAATACTGGGGTTATCCATTAAACAACTGCTTCTTCAATACAAGATTTTTGCATGTTCCATGACTATCATCCTCCTCATTTGTCATTCATACAACTCCATACTGGGAAAACATCAGCCTCAAAACACAACCATGTCTGCTCTTGGACTAACACAGCCATTTCTTCAGGCCTTTGAAACTTTACTTGGAGCTGACACCTTTGACTTGGATGTTTGTGCCAGATCATTTTGCATTCAGGTATAGCCATGCAGTTAAATAGCACGCTTTTACACCATAATAGGCATATACTCTTAGCTTGCATTCTTAGTACCCACTCAGGTTAGTATCTCACTTGGAGTCTGCCAGCCTCTGTGTTGGCCATATTGCTTTCTCACTTTACACAATTTTGAGCACTTGGTCACAGGCTGCCAGTCTCTGCAATTTAGCTTGCTATTAGCTCAGAGGGAGAGGCAGGAAGCTTGTGATGGTGAGGAGTGCTGAACAGTCAATATATCTGTCAGGAAGTGGGCGAAAATGTCACTGTACAACACTGTCCTATAAAAACATCAGAGCTACAGCATGAACCAGCAGTTTACCCAGCAAGCTCACATCATGTGATTCAACCACACAGTGACAAGTATAAGTCCTTAACAGGGTTACAAGGAAGACACTATGTCTTCAGATACCACCACAGTCAGTTAAAAGGCTGGTCTGATTATACTGCAGAATTATCGTTGAGCGCGTTTAGCCAAACTCTTGATTCTACCAGAGCCTTAGGCTCCAATTCCTTACAGTTTGAGAATTGAGACTCATTTGGTTCTGTAGGTCAAGTCAAAGAGTAAGGGATAACATTATAATTAGCTCAAACAGAGTGCTATTAAGACATCAGTTCAGGGACATGGGCCATATTCAGTCGGAGCTATACTGCCAAGTCAATGTGCTGCCTGGGAAATGGTCACTCAGAGATGTTTTGTCAACAATGGTCAGGGGACTTAACAGGAGCATTCCATAGCAACCTGGGAAAGCCTCAATTCAATTGTTTTCATTGTCTAGATTGTTGGTGGAATAGACACTGTGATGGGGGTCAATTGCACATAGTAAGATGGGAAAGAACTGGCAGTTCTTGAAGGGTTTCAAGCAGGACATAGTAATTCTGACCATTACCTGGGGAGGATGTAGGCCAGTAAAGGCATTGGAACTTTCAACATTCTGGTCTCTAGGGGTAAAGTTTGCACCTTAATCATATTGTAAAAAGTCTCAACCGATACAAGGAAGCTGAAAGATCATTGAGGTCTTAGGGTCAGCAACAGAAAATAGAGTATGCACTGTGGGTGAAAATTGTGTGTAACTGGTGAAGCCAGCAGATTACTCATACTTACACAAAGTTGGAACCTAGCCATGTCAGATCAAAAGTCAGCTGCACAAAATGGCTGTGACTGCATGAAGCGTGAGCAGTGGAGGTTACTTCTTTATGGTGGAATAAAGTTAATTAATAAATGAACAGTTATTTAATTTTGAGGCCACCCTAAGGGCAATTGTAATAATCATACATCCATTCATTGCCCAGCGATGCACAATAAGAATTATGGCCTTAAGCAATCATGAATATTGCACGGTGCACCCTAATTACCTCCTTGTCACATCAGCTAAACAAGTGTAATGAGAACAAGGAGCTTAAAAGATTCCCCATTTGCTAACTGTATTCCATAGCAAATTCTGGAAGACAATACATCCCAGATTCCAGATCCTCATACTGCACTACAGCTGTGCAAGGGCATGGTCTATGGAGTAGAAAGGAGGCTTCTTTATGTAGATGAAATGGAGGATTGATAGCAAGCATCTGAGCATTAGTACTGCGCGAGGATTAGGTCATTTACCTGCAGGGTCATTCAAGGGACTATGACAGTGTAATGTATTGCAGAGGCCGAGAGGCCACAGACAAACTAACAGCCACCCAATTCCAGGATGAATGAGCTAGATTTAGATCTTGTCTAATTGTTTGCAATCCTATTGCTCAGCTACCAAACAAACCCTACTGAGTGCAAAGGACAAGTGGATTTGTGCAATAGTCGTTGAACTTTTGCATTGTTGAATAAATAGATATCTCATTATCCATGTGATTGTATCTTGGCATCATCCTACACATCTTCCACATGACTAGCTCTACATCACTGTTAGGCAAAAAGCAGAAGTGAAACATTGCATGCAGCTAAGGTTAGGTTGCTGTTAAGACATCGATCAGGAAATGGCATCTGCGTAATGTGTAGTGAAATCCCTCATGGTAGTCATAGGACCGTAGAAATAGACAGAATTGCAAGTCATTCAACCCCTCGAGCCTGCTTCATACAGCTATTCAATAGATCATGGCTGATCCTACATTTCTGATCTCCAGCAGGGCAAAATACTGCAGCTGCTGGAATCTGTACTGAAAACAACAAATGCTGGAGATCACAGTCGGTCAGGCAGCATCCATGAAGAGAGAGAAAACTAACGTTTCAATTCTATAAGACTCTTCATCAGAGCTGACTTGAATTGAGGAGGGAGCAGCATCATGTAATGGCTGGGGGCGGGGTGCTGCTTTGGAATGCAGAGGGAGAAGGAATGTTGATAGTTTAGATTAAGTGATGTGAGAATGGCAGAACAATGGCATGTCTAGTTGCTAGACTTGAAAGAGAAGACAGTCCCACTGGGATGAGGTGAGGGGAGAGAGGACCTGGTGACAGAGAATGTAACAATTGAAGCTAAATAATTCTTATTCAAATGGCAGACATGATTTCCCCTTTATGAATCCATGCTGACTCTGCCTGATCACACCATCCACTTTTAAATGATTTGTTGTTACAATACTCTTCCCAAAGAGTGGTGTGAAGCTAATTGGCTTATCGTTAGCTTTTTTTTTGTCTCCTTCCCATTTTACATAGAAGTGGTACATTGGCAGCTTTCCAAGCCTGTGGGATTTTTCCAGAATTTAAGGAATCTTGGTAGATTATTACCAGTGCATTCATTATCTCTGCAGCTACTTCCTTTAATATCCAGGGAAGCAACCTGTCAAGTGCAGAGGACATACTGGTCAGTGCCATTAGTTTTCCTTGTGGTAGTGATTGTATTTATGTCTTCCTCGCCATTTTGTCCTTTGATTATTAGGTATTTTTGCTGTTAGTGTCTTCTATCATGAAGACCTTGTTACGACACAGGGTAAACTCTCCTGCTTTCTGTAAACCAGCAACACAGAAAAGATTTATCCTGTGCAATAAGCTATCAAATTTCGAGTGACCAAGAACTATTTAATGTAAAAAATAACAACTTTATTTCTTAAAGTATAACAAAGTACAACTCCTCCCCAACCTATCTTTTACCTTCCCTTCTCTAATACTTGACCGGTAAAATTCCCAATTATGATGTACAAAACAAAACTTCTAATCACAAAACCAGGCAGCTTTCAGTTTTCTCTGTATTCCTGTCTTCTTTTCTTCTTCTTCTTGAGGATTCTGTTTCACAGGTTACTGACCAATAAAGGTACCTTTAAGAGAGCTATTTTTCAGACAGTTTTTACATGCTGGTAGCTTGGCAGTTCTCCTCTCAAATGTTCAATTTTCCCTGGTCTTACACTTCCAAGGAATGGATTGTTTCATTGGTTTTTAAGATTGTCAATATGCTAGATTCAAACTGGGCTGAAATCTGGTTTTTTTTGGGGGGGGTACAATTTAAATTGACTGGCCTAATTTGAATCTGTTTTGTCATTTCCAGGCAACCCAGCTACCCTCGCTACCCCAATAGCATATTACATTGTATCATTTTCAGAACACTTGGTGCTATCAGGTAGTTTTGCGAGATTTTAACTCTCTTAAAGGTACAGTACACCTACATATTCACAGTATTATTCAACTCTCCTGTTATTCCCTGGTTCCTTACATTGTTTCACCTGCCTGATTTTCTAAGGGACCTGTGCTCATTTTGGCCTCTCTGTTCCTCTTTATATCTTTAAAGATTCTCTGCTTTTATATTACTTGCAAGTTTATCTAGAAAGTTTATTTTCTCCCTCCATTTTTGTCAGTTTTATTTGAATCTGAAGCTTTTAAAATCCTCTGACTTACTATTAATCTTTGCTCCATTGTAATTTTTTCTCTTTAAATTTGATACTATCCTTAACTTCTTTTGTTATCATGAATCATCATTAATTTGACGTCTTCAAAGAATCATTCTTCTTCATTGGGGTATGTCTTTGCTCTGAATCGTGACCAAATTCCTCGAATGTCTGCCATTGTTTATCGACCTTCTCTGTTATGCTAGTTCTACTGCCCAGTCTAGCCAGCTATGCCCTCATTCCTTTGTAATTGCACTTAGTTAAGTTGTTTTTGACCCTAATTTTAAACTGAATGTTAAATCTTACAATATTATGGCCATTGTTTCCTAAGGGATCTTTTATTCTGAAGTCATTTATTAAACCTGTTGCATTACACAGTACAAGATCCAAAACAACGGATCTCTGGTTAGATCCACAACATATTGTTCTAGGAAACTGTCCCACATACTCTATTTATGAATTCTTCCTTGTGGCTATTCCTCCATATTTGATTTTCCCAAATCAGCATGAAGATTAAAGTGACCCATGATTAGTGTTTTGCCTTCTGTAAATGTCCTCATTGTCTCCTGATATATTCTGTCTTCTACAGTATAGTGTCTTCTTCCCCTTTACCTACACATGTATGGACTTCACATCTTCTGATCCAAGGTAATTTATTGTTACCATACTTATTCCATCGTTTACTTAAGTAAGCCACCCCATCACCACTTCCTTCCTCCCTCTCCTTTCAAAAAGTCATGCACCACTTAAATATTTAATTTAATTTCTAGCTTTGATCTCTTTGTAACCATATCTCTATTATGGCCTTAAGATCTTACCCATGAATCTCTAAGTGTGTCATTAATTATTTTATTTATTTTGAATGATAAGTACATTTATTTTGCAATTTCTTCTCCCTTTCAGCCTATGTGCTGCCTTTTATTAGTACACTCTGTCGTTTCCTCTTCTATCCTAGGTATGATTTCCTAAATAGTTGCTAAATCCTATGTATTGTAATCCTATGTATCTCCTTTCAAAACTCTACTCCTCCTCTCTTTAGTTTAATGCTTTCTCTTCTGCCCTAGTTATTCAACTCACTAGGATTCTGGTCTCATCATTGTTCATGTGAATTCTGTCTGACTGGAACAACACCTTTCTACACAGTACCTTGCCAGTGCCCTATGAACTGAAACTCATTCCTCCCACTCAAACTTTGAACGATGCATTTAATTAGCTTCATTTTATTTACTCTGTACCAATTTGCTTGTTGCTTAGGTAGTAATCTGGAAATCATTACCTTTGGGGTTTTGCATTTTATTTTAGCTCCTAACTATTCAAATTCTTTCAGTAGAACCTTCTTTCCAGTTCTATCAATGCACCTGGTACCAATATGGATGATGACCTCTGGATACCTCCCTCCTTTTCCAAGTTATTCTTCAGCTTTGAGGAGGTAGAGTTATAGTATCATACAGCACGAAATAGATGCTTCCGTCCAACCAGTCCATGTCAGCCATAATTCCAAATTAAACTAGTCCCACCTACCTGCGCTTGGCCCATATCTCTCCAAAGCTTTCTTATTCTTGTACTTATCTAAATGTCTTTTAGATTAGATTACTTACAGTGTGGAAACAGGCCCTTCGACCCAACAAGTCCACACCGACCCGCCGAAGCGCAACCCACCCATACCCCGACATATACCCCTTACCTAACACTACGGGCAATTTAGCATGGCCAATTCACCTGACCCGCACATCTTTGGACTGTGGGAGGAAACCGGAGCACCCGGAGGAAACCCACGCAGACACGGGGAGAACGTGCAAACTCCGCACAGTCAGTCACCTGAGGCAGGAATTGAACCCAGGTCCCTGGCGCTGTGAGGCAGCAGTGCTAACCACTGTGCCACCGTGCCACCTTTTAAATGTTGTAACTCTACCATTTGCTCTGGAAATTTATTCTACATGCAAACCACTCTGTGTAAGAAAATGTGCCAACATGTCATTTTAAAATATTTCTCTTATCATCTTTAAAATATGCCACCTAGTCTTGAAATCCCCCACCCTAGGGAAAAGACACCAACCATTCACCTTATCTATGCCCCTCATTATTTTATAAACCTCAATAAGGTGACCTCTCAACCCTCTACACGCCAGTGAAAAAGTCCCAGCCAACCCAACCTCTCCTTATAAATTAAATCCTCCATTCCCAGCAACATCCTAGTCAATCTCTTCTGAACTCTCTCCAGCTTAATAATATCCTTCCTATAACAGGGAGACCAGAATTGGACACAGAATTCCAGGAAAAGCCTCAACAATGTCC
This sequence comes from Hemiscyllium ocellatum, assembly GCF_020745735.1. Classification (NCBI taxonomy): domain Eukaryota; kingdom Metazoa; phylum Chordata; class Chondrichthyes; order Orectolobiformes; family Hemiscylliidae; genus Hemiscyllium; species Hemiscyllium ocellatum. The sequence goes on along the minus strand of NC_083411.1, from coordinate 96,191,383 downwards.
TATACAACCTTGACATAACGTCCCAACACCAATAATCAAAGGACTGAGCAATGAAGGCAAGTGTATTAAATGCCTGTTTAACCACCCTTTCTACCTGAATTACAAACTTCAAAAAATTATGAACCTGAACCCCTAGATCTCTCTGTTCTACAACACTACTCTTAATTGTGTAAGTCTGTAATCCTGGCACCAGGCAGACAACACAGCCTCAGGAATCACACTCATGACTATGAAGAATAGTATCTATATCCCTAATTATACCGAACCTTACAATACTACATTTCTATTTCCTTGCCACTTGAATGGTTTCCTGTACCACAGTGCAGTGGTTAGTTTGCACATAATCTCTGCAGGCCCTGATCTAATCCATGCAGATTGCAATAAACTCATTACTGTTGGATACGTATCAGAGCCAAGGCTCCTTGAATACATTATGTTTTCATTCCAGTCTCATATATAGTCATAGCCTCCTATCACTGATAACAGACTAAATTTTAATTACTTCATCTGAGGACTGTGATTTCCTCCAAGGGTAAGATATACAGGCATTGCTTCCTCATCAGTAACTTAGACTACAGATCCTCAACTTGGATTAGAAGTTCCTCAACCTGCTACTACTTATTACAGATGCATATGTTCTTAACAGTTTAGGTATCCAGAAGCACCAGCACGCTTCAGCAGCAGCACATCACATACCTGCCATTATTATCATACTTTATTAAATTTACTGATTAATTACTCTAGTTTCCCTGTTCTTTGCATTTAAAGGATCCTCTGATCTTTATGTTTTATTGTAATGTCAACAATTTACAAGAAACTAATTTAGATTTTTCCAAAATAAAATAAAAATTAGACATGCCTCAGTCCTAGAGTGAGTTACTAAATGAACTAGTCATTGTATATCTCCAAGCCTTCAATGCTAATACCTTCCTTTGTGAAAGTAAAACTGATATTTACAACATCTTTTTCCTGCAGCTATGTGTGATCTCTATGTGTACTCTCACTCATATGGTCATACAGTCATAGAGATGAACAATACAGAGACAGACCTTTGGTGCAACTCATTCATGTCGACCAGATACCCTAATCTAATCTAGTCCCATTTGCCAGCACTTGGCCCATGTCCCCCTAAACCCTTCCTATTCATATACCTATCCAGATGCATGTTAAATGTTGCAATTGTACCAGCCTCCACCATTTCCTCTGGCTGCTCATTCCATACACACACCACCCTCTGTGTGAAAAAAATTGCCTCTTAGTCCCTTTTAAATTTTTCTTCTCTCATCCTAATCCTATGCCCTCTAGTTCTGGACTCCTTCACCCCAGGGAAAAGAACTTGTCTGTTTATCCTATCCACGCCCCTCATAATTTTGTAAACCTCTATAAGGTCATCCCTCAGCCTCCAATGCTCCAGGGAGAACAGCCCCAGCCTATTCAGCCTTTTCCTGTAGCTCAGATCCCCTAACCCTGGCAACATCCTTGTAAATCCTTTCTGAACCCTTTCAAGTTTCACAACATCTTTCCGATTGAAGGGAAACCAGAATTGCACGCAATATTCCAAATGTAGTCTAACCAATGTCCTGTACAGCCACAACATGACCTCCCAACTCATATACTCAATGCTCTGACCAACAAAGGAGAGCGTATCAAACACTTTCTTCACTATCCTATCTACCTGTGAATATACTTTCAAGGAACTATAAACCTGCACTCCAGGGGCTCTTTGTTCAGCAACACTCCCCAGCACCTTATCTTAAGTGTATAAGTCTGCGAAGATTTGCTTTTCCAAAATGCAGCACCTCACATTTATCTAAATCCATTTTCCACTCCTCAGCCCATTGGCCCATATGATCAAAATCTCGTTGTACTCTGAGGTAACCTTCTTCACTGTCCACTGCACCTCCAATTTTGGTGTCATCAGCAAACTTACTAACTATATCTCTTGTGTTTATATCCAAATCATTTATAGGTCTAAGTGTGGCCAGACTCTAACATATTCCCTGTACGTTGCATTCAGCCTTAGTGTTATCAACATAAAATGCATTGCATTAGCTGCAATCAAAAAAAATGAGCATTATTTGGTCAGCGTAATCTCTTTCATCCTTGAGCTCTCCAAAACGGCTGCTGATCTTTGTCATCAGTATGACTAAACCAAGTTTGACAACAAAAATTATACTATAGCAGACATGGTAACAATGCAAGTGAAAGAACATTGAAAGAAGTAATCTTTATTTACACTGATGTAGAATCTGTGTCACCCCTCTATTCTCAGCATCTTTGCTTCTACCTCTTCTTTGCTTTTCTTCCAATGAAGGTCTGATCTTTGTAGTGAAGAGAACCTACCATAGAATTGACCCTGTTGACTTGGAAGACTTGGATGGTCATCCCCAGTTAAATGTGGGCTTGGAGTGGCCAGGCCTATTAAGCATATATTGTCCAAATGCAGACTCATCCTCCTTAAACTGTACTGCTGCAGGCTTTGAGATCACAGGCAGGGGGAAGTTGAAGGTGAAAATGTGTTGCTGGTTAAAGCACAGCAGGCCAGGCAGCATCTCAGGAATAGGGAATTCGACGTTTCGAGCATAAGCCCTTCATCAGGAATGAGAGAGAGTAGCCAAGCAGGCTAAGATAAAAGGTAGGGAGGAGGGACTTGGGGGAGGGGCGATGGAGGTGGGATAGGTGGAAGGAGGTCAAGGTGAGGGGTGATAGGCCGGAGTGGGGTGGGGGCGGAGAGGTCAGTAAGGAGATTGCAGGTTAGGAGGGCGGTGCTGAGTTGAGGGAACCGACTGAGACAAGGTGGGGGGAGGGGAAATGAGGAAACTGGAGAAATCTGAATTCATACCTTGTGGTTGGAGGGTTCCCAGGCGGAAGATGAGGCGCTCCTCCTCCAGCCGTCGTGTTGTTATGTTCTGCCGGTGGAGGAGTCCAAGGACCTGCATGTCCTCGGTGGAGTGGGAGGGAGAGTTAAAGTGTTGAGCCACGGGGTGGTTGGGTTGGTTGGTCCGGGCGTCCCAGAGGTGTTCTCTGAAGCGTTCCGCAAGTAAGCGGCCTGTCTCCCCAATATAGAGGAGGCCACATCGGGTGCAGCGGATGAAGTTGAAGGTGCCATGCACTTTTGCAGTGATGTGAGAAGAAGCTACTGGGATCCGTGTGTCCTGCTCCTCCTCTCTGTGGGTGTTTGCTGTGGGGACCTTGTCTTAGAAGGAAGGGATGACTCGAGTGAGGTTGTATTGCCTCATTGCCCAGTTGCTTTGCCATTGATGCTGATCACCCATGGCTGGAGAAACAGAGTACAGGCATGCACATACCTGACCAACAGTGAGTGTATTGCTGAACCTGGCTCGCCATGGTGATACTTAATCTGTCCATGGAGGCACTCAGTGCATGCATACCTGGAGCCAGCACAGAACTGAGAACACAGGTGAACTCCTCTACCCTTCACGGGGCAGCACAGTGGCACAGTAGTTAGCACTGCTGTCTCACAGCGCCAGAGACCCGGGTTCAATTCTCGCCTCAGGCAACTGTCTGTGTGGAGTTTGCACATTCTCCCCGTGTCTGTGTGGGTTTCCTCCGGGTGCTCCAGTTTCTTCCCACAGTCCAAAGATGTGCAAGTCAGGTGAATTGGCCAGGCTAAATTGCCCGCAGTGTTAGGTGAAAGGGTAAATGTAGGGGAATGGGTCTGCGTGGGTTGCGCTTCGGCGGGTCGGTGCGGACTTGTTGGGCCGAAGGGCCTGTTTCCACACTGTCAGTAATCTAATCTAATTTAATTACATCATACAGAGGGACTCTGCCTGATATTCCTATGCCTGCCTTTGCAAGGTAACCAAATCATTAAAGGCCATGAACAGGAACATATATTCTGCTGGGAGCTAAGCAAGTACCTGGTCTCTGGCAGTCTTCAGAGTACAATAAGCATGGGTATTTCCACCAAATGCAGTGGTATGTTCACCAGATTGTGCTCAAGAGTCTAATTTTAAAGGAGTACCCATTGAGAAGAAAATCTCTGAGCTGATAGACAGTGCAGGTGAATGCCTTTCTGGTGCATCTTTTGAGGATTCTGTCATTTTCAGGTGGAGTTGAAAACTCCTAGCACTGAACTCTTCTTAACAGAGGTTCACCAGATACCACTACTGCCTGCATAAGAGAAGAGGGATTTGGATGAACTAGATAAAAGATGTGCCGATTAAGGTATGAGTTAGCAATGGGGTTAATGGGAGAGCAGTGCAGTACAGCACAATGGAGCTTACTGGATTGGTTGCTAGTTATGGTGTTGCTTTGAATGCAGAGCATCAGAGTGAGTATCAGCTGATGCTCATCCTTGTAGAGTAAAGAACATCCTTGACCTTCTTGTGGCATTGGTGGCATCACTTTCTTCTCAGGACACAGCACCGCCCTGTGCTGCAATTAGGTCAGTCAGACTGGTTATGGTGTTCTTTGGCAATAGGTAGGGGAAAAAAAATGTCCTCTTCCCAACCAGATGTCCCACTGGCACATCGTGATCCCTGTCCTGGAAGCAGCAATGTAACTTGCCTTTCCTCTGAAACGTTCTCAGAGTTGAGCAGGTGTAGTTCCTGTCTTGCAGTGACTGAAGGGGTGTGCAGATTTAAATTTGACACCAGAGCATTGTAAGCCAGAAGGTCCTGCCACCAGCGAGTATTTACACCTCAGTCTCCACATGATTACCAGGAGATGGCCAATGGCTCGGCTGCATGAGGTAAAAAGTGGAAGGTCATGTGAGAAAATTCACCCTGGGACAAGATGGACTGGACACCATGAAACTTACCTACCACCACACTTTAACTGCAAGTGGGAAAATCCAGCCTGATGTTTTGTAGTTCATATTGTGTAGGGGAGGTCCAAGTTATTTTCAGCAGACAGCACAAGTAGTTTTCAAAAAGCATCCCCAACTTTATTTACTTATCTTCAAAGGCAGTAGAATTGAAAGGTGACTGGATGAGCAAAGTTTCTAGAATACCTAATGAAAGGAGTTGTGAATGTATGCACAGATAGTGGTAAATACTAAGAGGCTGTTTCTGCTCATGGGAGAGTCTAAGACCTTAAGACTGAGGTAAGGAAGAATCTCTTTCCTCAGACAATTGAGTCTTTGAAACTCTTTGCCATAGAGGGCTGTGGGAATAGTCCTTGTGCATATTTAAAACAAGATAAATAGATTCCTAATCAGTAGTGGAATAAAAGGTTACAGGAGAAAGGCAGAAAAGTTGAAATAAGGAATGATCAAATCATCTAGGATCTGATTGAATTGCAGAGCAGCCTCGAGAGGCCGAACACTGTCCTCCTGTTCCAATTTCTCATGATCTTATGGGAGAACTTTCAAAGTGTATTTCTATGAGGGATAGAAATGAACACTGTCAGAAGGCAATATCTTTGTAAAAAGTTTTTTTAACACTGAATAATTGTCTCATGAGCAGCGTGTGGAAAAAAAATTGTTATGTTAGGACAAAAGTTGAGGATTAAAAAGTGCATTACTCCCAATGCATTTCTCAGGACAATGTGTAAAAAATACCAAAATAACAAGAAAACAACATTTATATGGTACGAGATTATTTAAACTCCTCCAGGAACTGGGCTGGAGCTAAGAACACAGATTCAGGGCAGGAATTTTCCACGTGAAGATCTTTGTGGCAACCGGTAAAATCCAATTCATGGTTAGCATGTAGCATGAAATTTCGAAACATTTGGAGAAATTGCTGCAAACCAAAATCATTTAGCAATGATTTCTAAAAGAAACTGTTTATATGTGACTAACCATGCAGAATTATTTGACAAAATAATGGGGAGAATTAGTGAAATAACACACTGATTTCAGGAGCTTCCATCGGGTGGTGATGTTAACTCAAATCCCTCAAAGCAAGGTCATTTAAATAAGTGGAGTACAATGAAATAGCAATCCCCCATTTCAGACTGATACACTGGTGCTCTAGATGAGAAGACCAAATCACAATCTCCTCAATGAGAAATTCATCCTGTTGTAGAAATAGTTGATCCTCAGGCACTGATTGGCATTTCCCCTCTTAATTTGAAATCTCATTTTACATCCAGATCAATATCAGCATTTGCTATGAGTAAACATTAGATTCCACTGGACGCAAATGCACATCTGAGGAGAATGCCAACATAGCCTACAAGGTCCTTCAGACTTATTTCTAAACTGCTGAGAGTACATCAGAAGGAGAAATACTACGTCTCTCTCATCCAGCCTAACCACTATTTGCCATGTAATTAAAGGGCAACCAAATTCTGCTAGATCCAAATGCTACATTATTTCCTCTGCTGCCAAAAGTGGCCGAGCAGAGGCTGATAGCTAAGTTCGGTATGCATAGGGAGGGCCTCAACCGGGATCTTGGGTTCATGTCACATTACAGGTGATCACCATTGCACTACACACACACAGATATTCCTACACACACACACACACACACTCTCACATACATACGGACACAGGTACACACAGACACCCACACACACCCTTATAGACACACACACTCCCATGCTCACATATGCACCCCCTCGCGGACTTAAGACACTCTGCACCCACTACACACACACACACACACACACACACACTTTCTCACACTCACAACCCCCACCCCAGACAGGCAGACAGACACAGACAGACAAAGACCCACATGCACACATATATTTTGTGGGGTGAATTTGTATTGCACAGTTACATTGCATGTTGCTCAAAAACTGCATACATTCATGTAGAACTCTGAGCTCAAAAACTGCAGGAATTTATGTAAAACACTGTTATCTCACTTATTAGATTAGAATCAAACTAAACATCAGGTCATAGACAGAGAACACAGGGGGCTAACACCTTCAACATATTGTCTAGCTATCACCAGTGTTAGCAGTTAACCCAAGAATGCAACTTTAAAAAGAAGGGTTTTGTGATTTACACATGAAAGAAGTGAAACTATCACTGTATTCTAACAGATGAAAGGCTTAACAGACAATCGATTTTTCAATGTATAATTTCAGTTACATCACACTGTAAATTTTTGCTATAAATTCTGTGTTACGATCGAGCCCTCCACAATCACCTGATGAAGGAGCGTTGTTCCGAAAGCTAGTATGCTTCCAATTAAACCTGTTGGACTATAACCTGGTGTTGTGTGATTTTTAACTTTGTTCACCTTTTCTTATGTGACAACCCACTCATTTGAGTCTGGGAATTCTTCATTGAACTGCCTCCAAAGCATTCGCATGCTTCCTTAAATAAGGAGATCAATATGGTACACAAAACTCCGATGTGTTCTGCATAACTGAAGGATATCATTCCTAATTTTGTATTCAATTTCTCTCATAATAAATAAAACATTCCATAAATTTCCTGAATTCCTTGTTGCAGCTGTCCAGGTGCACAAGGACACCCAGTTTCCTCTGCAGCTCTACAACCTCTCACCATTTAGATAATTTTTTAATCTTCCTGCCAAAAAACATACATTTAACTAAAGAGTTCAGCAGCAGAGTATTTCCACAAGATGCAGTTGTTTGATTCATCATCTGAGTAGCAGTGTTAAGAATGTTCTGTGGCAGGGAATGGAATAGACAGGAGATGGATCAGCACATCAGTGAAGTTTGTGCTTTATTCAACGTGCATTTCAAGAGGTCTACTGCCAAAGCTTACTTGAATTCAAATGCAGTAACCGCCATTAATATCCATGTAATTTTACCTGCGTGCTAATTGATGAGGCCTGTATAGTCTCAAACTAACAGCAGAAAATGGGGTCAAATGGCATATGCCCAGATATTTGTTAATATTTTAACAGTTCTTTGTAAGCTCAGTGGAGTAGGAGTGCTTCACCAATTGCACACTTTACTAATTCTCCCTTTCTATTTTACTTTGATGGGAACCATTTCCATGTGTCTCCATCAGCAGCCTGACACTAGCCGCCTTCTCCAGCTGAAAACCTTCCCTCTTACTAGCTAGCTTTAACTTAAACCCCGGCAGCTTTGGGTAGAATTCCCACCCTGAGGTGAGGGTGTTAAATTCCTGAATATCGGAGTGATTGGATGCCAGTGTCTTCAGTTTTTGATTGCAGTCAAAGACAAAGCTTTTGTCTTTGCATTACAGGTGGATCAATAAAACTTTATCAAATTGTCATCTGTCATCCAGATAGCAATTCATTCTAACAGCATATGCTTCAATTCCCTCTTAATTTGAACACATCAAACTGTTGTAAAGTTTAAGCAATGTAATTTAAATGAGTAATTTTTTAAGCAAACCTTTCCAGGATTAATCCCTACCTTTTTCAATATCCTTCCAGTCCTTTCAACTCCCACGGTTGCCGTTATCCTAGATTCTGCTACTATCATACAAGTTGTGTTTAACAGGGCGTCACTTAAAACTGTTCTTTGCTGTCACTCCCTGTCCCATGTTCATTTGGCACTGTTTTATCTTTTTCTGCCTCAGTGGTCATCTGGCACTTATTAATCAAACTGGCTGTGTTTGTCTGACACTTTGTTGCCCTAGCTACCTCTCCTTGATTTCATAAACATTCTGGTAATGAGTAAACCTCTCTTTTAATTTAAATTGCAAGTGTTTGAAAATTTACAAATTTATCAATATTAATAATGACACACTGCCATCTGAAAGTTGGAAGTTTGCTTGATTGCTGTCCCTGTGACTGAACTTCATATCAAGCTCACTGTAATTGTAAATGTAGTATAAATGAGTTGATTTGCAGTAAGTCTCCAGGATCAGTTTGATAGCATCTCTATCACCCTGAACATGTACTATTGGGAAGAACAAAAGCTACTGAAATTATTGAACACCATCACATCAGGAGTCCCTTCTTGTGACATGCCATGCTGACTTCAAAATGTACCACACTCACCTTGATTGACATTAACTCAGTAGTTTGAAATTTCTGACCCAAATCCATGTAGAAGTGTCATGTGTGAAAAGAGTAAAGATCTGATTGGCAATGCAAAGGTGAGCAGCTCCATGGGCTGATAGCTTGTGTATATTGTATGATGAAAGGTGAGTTATAATGTATTAATATAACAGTAAGCTGGATACTGTCTTCCTGAACACATACCTAGTTCAGTATGTGTTAGAGAGAGGTGATTGCAAACCCCTGGAGTATTGATGAAATAATATTTATGATGATGTGGTTTACCATAAGTAGGTAAGCACTGAAGGTCATGAGACTGTTTCTGGTTCAGTGTAATCAGAGATTGACTTTAGTTTAGGAAACTAGCGGTTGAAGATTTTTTCAGTGGAGATCTGGCTGGTGTCAAAAGCAAATATAGTTTCTCTCCTAGATAGGAAATTTTCTCAAAGCAGTAAAGGGAAAACCTTACCTTAAGGGAAAAGTTTAATTTGTGCAACTTTCAGGCCGGGATTATTTGGGTAGAAAAATGATAGTTATTAGAGTTGAGAAAGTTGAAGCATTCAGTATTCTGAGTATTTATGTAAGAAGACTTTATAGTTCATAGTATTAAGCCAAACTTAGTATTTAAAATAGAGGAGTAATTTCTCTGGATTTCAGTTGTTGTAAAACCACAGGAAATAACAGGAAACAGAGAATAGTCATAAATGAATAACATTTTGTCTCACAAGACATAGTGAAATGGATACCATAGGACTCTGTGCGGGAGCCTCAACTCTTTACAATTTATAGAAATTATTTAGGTGAAGAGACTAAAAGCATAGAACATAGAACATAGAAGGATACAGCGCAGTACAGGCCCTTCGGCCCTCGATGTTGCGCCGACCGAATCCTACCTAACCTATACTAGCCCAATAACTTCCAAATGCCTATCCAATGCCCGCTTAAATGACCATAAAGAAGGAGAGTTCACCACTGATACGGGCAGGGCATTCCATGAACTCACAACCCGCTGTGTGAAGAATCTACCCCTAACATCTGTCCTATACCTACCAACCCTTAATATAAAGCTATGTCCCCTAGTAACACCTGACTCCATTAGCGGTAAAAGGTTCTTAGTATCTACCCTATCTAAACCCCTAATCATCTTATACACTTCTATCAGATCTCCCCTAAACCTTCTCTTCTCCAATGAGAACAGCCCCAAGTGCCTCAGCCTTTCCTCATAAGATTTTCCTACCATTCCAGGCAACATCCTGGTAAACCTCCTCTGCACTCGTTCTAAAGCTTCCACATCCTTCCTATAGTATGGCGACCAAAACTGCACACAATACTCCAGATGAGGCCTCACCAGAGTCTTATACAACTGCAACATGACCTCAGGACTCCGGTACTCAATTCCTCTGCCAATAAAGCCCAGTACACCATATGCCTTCCTCACAGCACTATTTACCTGGGTGGCAACTTTCAGAGATCTGTGTACATGGACACCAAGATCCCTCTGCTCATCCACACTACCAAGTAGCCTACCATTAGCCCAGTAATCCATCATCTTGTTATTCCTACCAAAGTGAATGACTTCGCACTTAGCTACATTGAATTCCATTTGCCACATTTCCGCCCAGCTCTGCAACTTATCTATATCCCTCTGTAACCTACCACTTCCTTCCTCACTATCCACAACTCCACCGACTTTTGTGTCATCCGCAAACTTGCTTACCCAGCTTTCAAGTCCTTCCTCTAGATCATTTATAAAGATAACAAAAAGCAATGGTCCCAAAACAGATCCTTGTGGTACACCGCTAGTAACTGCGCTCCAAGATGAACATAATCCATCAACTACTACCCTCTGTCTCCTTCCAGCCAGCCAATTCCTAATCCAAACCTCTAATGTATCCTCAATGCCATACCTCCGAAGTTTTAGCATTAGCCTACCATGGGGAACCTTATCGAACGCCTTACTAAAATCCATATACACAACATCTACTGCTTTACCCTCGTCCACTTCCTTAGTCACCTTCTCAAAGAACTCAATAAGGTTTGTGAGGCACGACCTGCCCTTCACAAAACCATGCTGGCTATCCCTGATCACGTTATTCCTACCCAGATGTTCATAAATCTTATCCCTTACCATTCTCTCTAAGACTTTGCCCACCACTGAAGTCAGACTCACTGGCCTATAGTTACTAGGGCTATCCCTACTCCCTTTCTTGAACAATGGGACCACATTCGCTATCCTCCAGTCCTCTGGTACTATTCCCGTTGACAATGACGACATAAACATCCAGGCCAATGGCTCTGCTATCTCCTCCCTAGCTTCCCATAGGATCCTGGGGTAAATGCCATCAGGCCCAGGAGACTTATCTATATTCATCCTTTCCAATATTCCCAAAACCTCTTCCCTGCATATTTCCAGGGCATCCATTCTAATTATTTGTGATTCCATATTCACATCAGCAACAGTGTCCTGTTCCTGAGTGAATACTGATGAAAAGTACTGATTTAATGTCTCTCCAATCTCCTCCACCTCCACATACAACTTCCCACTACTATCCTTGACTGGACCGATACCTACCCTAGTCATCCTTTTATTCTTGACATACCTATAGAAAGCCTTTGGGTTTTCCCTAATCCTACCAGCTAAAGAATTTTCATGTCCCCTTCTCGCTTCTCTTAGCTCCCTCTTTAGCTCCTTCCTGGCTACCTTATAACTCTCAATCGCCCCTACTGAACCTTCACGCCTCATCTTTACATATGCCGCCTTCTTCCCTTTCACAAGGGACTCCAATTCCTTACTAAACCACGGCTGCCTCGCAAGGCCCTTTACACCATGCCTGACTGGTACATACCTATCGAGGACACGCAGTAGCTGCTCCTTGAACAATCCCCACATCTCATTAGTGTTCTTCTCTTGAAGCCTGTTTTTCCAATCCACACATCCTAAGTCATGCCTCACTGCATCATAATTTCCCTGCCCCCAGCTATAGCTCTTGCCCTGCGGCGCACGATTATCCCTCTCCATCACTAAAGTAAAAGTCACCGAGTTGTGGTCACTGTCCCCGAAGTGCTCACCTACCTCCAAGTCTAACACCTGGCCTGGTTCATTACCTAGAACCAAATCCAATATAGCCTCCCCTCTTGTTGGCCTGTCGACATATTGTGTCAGGAAACCCTCCTGCACACATTGTACAAACACCGACCCATCTAATGAACTCGAGCTATAGCTCTCCCAGTCAATATCTGGGAAGTTAAAGTCCCCCATAACAACCACCCTGCTACCTTCACTCTTTTCCTGAATCATCCTCGCAATATTATCCTCTACTTCTCTAGGACTATTAGGAGGCCTGTAGAAAACACCTAACATGTTAGCTAACTATGCTGATGACACAAAAATACATTGTGAAGGGGTAATTGTGACGACACTATGGCTTTAGGAGATGTACTTTGTCCTTTTTAATGAAGAAAATTTGAGACAGAGGTACTAAGTAGTCTGCTTAGATCCAATAAATTAAACAGCTTGTGAGGTCTTCAGATTTTTAAAAAGTTGGAACAATAGACGCGACCTGAATGGGTGGGGTCAAGCTCCCACAGAACCAGAAATTTTAGTTTCAGCTTTCTGCAATTGCTGAGGTCTTGAAACTGTGTTTGGAAGCTCTTATTCCTCTCTCTGTTGCGCTAAAAGTTGACGTTCTCTTCCTGCTGCTAGGATTGCATGTCAGAGAATCAATTGTACTGAATTTGCCTTTGCCATGGGTATGATTATGGGATGTTTCTATTTTGGAACCATTAATAATTAGCAATTAACATATATATTATTTTGTTAAGCATTTCAATGAAGGTACAATTAAGCCAATTATTTTATTTTATTTTGTTTGTATTTTAACTGTAGTGTAAAAATAAAGAGTGTGCTTTGATTGAAGTTGAGTTGTTTCACTAAACAAATTGCATCTGGAATGCAACACCTTACACTTACCTTTAAAATAAGAAAACAATTACAGGAAAGGCTGTCTTCTTAATATGTTTTGAGGAGGAATTGCTATCCTATCAAAATATTTTAAAAAGGTCACCTTGATTTAAACATTTTCATATTTTTAAAGGCAAATGTGAATTGCCTGATCCAGACGTAATGGAACTGGTCAAAATACTTGACATTAGGCAAACCACAATTTATTGAAATACTGCAGTTAAAATACAATCAAAGAACGAGGACTTTCATATAACAACTCTACTGGAAAACTTAACGGAATAAGAGATGCAGTAACTATTATCAATTAACTGTTCCAATATACTAGCATCCCAGAAACTTCCCTCTTGGGGAAAAAAAAGAAAGTTTAGACATAGATTCTCACATGTAGTTCTCCAATCCAGGAGGGAAAAAAATCAAGAGAAATTTCAGAGAAATGAGGAGACATTGACTGAAGCTTCCAACTCTGTTGAGACCTCTAACAGCTTCTGCTTAAAGCAAAACCTAAAAACCCAGAAATATTGATCTCTGAGAACTGGCCATACCCATTCAGGCTGTTAAAAAAAATACCCAAAGACTCCCAAGCTGTTCACTCAAGTAGTCTTAAGCTAGTTGGTTTGTTACCTCTGTCTTATAAACTCTCTTAAAAAAAAGGACAAAATAACTTTTTAAAGTCATCGCATCATTACAATTTGGTCTGGTCCATAACACAACAAAAGGCTAGGGATGGATGAGGCGAGTGGGCAAAAATCTGGCAAATGAAAGATAATGTTGCAAAATATGAATAACAAGAAGCATATTTTCCAAATGCTAAGTGATTGCAGACCTCAGAGAGGACCCAAGTGTACATGACTTGTAAAAAGTTAGTTTTCAGATGCAGCAAGTGACTAGGAAAGCTGCTGATATGTTATTCATTATTTCAAGGGGAGCTGAGTACAAAAAATAGGGAGATTATGCTTCGGTCAGGTAAGCTATGGGTAAGACCACACCAACAACTGGAGTACAGTATACAGTATTGGTCTCTTTATTTAAGGAAGATGTAATTTATTGGAGGATAAATTGACGAGTACCTAGAATGGGTAGGGGGGAATGGCTGTTGTCTTATGAGGAAAGGTGGGACAGGCTAGGCTTGAATCTGCTGGAGTTTGTAAAAATAAGATGTGACTTGATTGAAATGTATACTATTCTGTGTGGTCGTGACAGGGCAGATGTGGAAAGGATGTTTCCACATGTGGGAGGATCTAGAACTAGGTGTCACTGTTTAAAAACAAGTGCTTTCTATTTAAGCTAGAAAGAAGATGTTGTTTCCTCCGTGCAAAGGTCACTCCGGGGCTGTGCAGCATGGTTTTTTGGAGCAACTTGTGGTAAAGTCCACAAGAAAAGAGACAATTCTAAATTCAGTGATGCATAATGAGGCAGATTCGTGGGCGGCACGGTGGCACAGTGGTTAGCACTGCTGCCTCACAGCGCTTGAGACCCGGGTTCAATTCCCGACTCAGGCGACTGACTGTGTGGAGTTTGCACGTTCTCCCCGTGTCTGCGTGGGTTTCCTCCGGGTGCTCCGGTTTCCTCCCACAGTCCAAAGATGTGCGGGTTAGGTGAATTGGCCATGCTAAATTGCCTGTAGTGTTAGGTAAGGGGTAGATGTAAGGGTTTGGGTGGGTTGCGCTTCCGGCGGGTCGGTGTGGACTTGTTGGGCCGAAGGGCCTGTTTCCATACTGTAAGTAATCTAATCTAATTAGGGAACTTAAGGTGAAGGAACATCTTGAGGCAGTGTCTATAATATGAAAAAATTCATCCTGTAGTTTGAGAGGGAGAAGATGGAATCAGATGTGATAATATTACAGTTGAGTTAAGGTAATGACTTGTGGGAGGAGCTGGCCAGTGTTGATTGGAAAGGGAGCCTAAAAGGGAAGATTTTGGAGCAGCAATGGCAGGTAAGTTTGGGGGTAAGTTGGGAGGTACAGCAGAAATTAATCCCAAGAAATAAGAAACATGGCTGACAAGGGAAGTCAGGGACACCAAAAAAGCAAAAGATGAAACATAGAATTTTGATAAGGTTTGTGGGATGCCCAAGGATTAGGGCATCAGCAGAGGATGACTCAAAAAACAATAAGAGGCAGAACATTAAATTAGAGGGTAAGCTAGCTAGTAATGTAAAAGAAGATTGCAAGAGATTTTTTAGAGAAGGTGAGAGAGAAAGACAAGAATAGACACTGGAACACTGGAAAATGGGACAGGAGAAGAAGTAATAGGGAACAAAGAAATTGTAGAAGAACTAAATAAGGACTTTATATTAGGCTTCATAGTTGAAAATATCAGAAGCACACCAGAACTTCAAGACAGTCAAGGGGCAGAGATAAGGGTAGTGGCCATTACTAAGGAGAAAGTTCTGGGGAAGCTGACAAATCGGAAGGTTGATAAATCTCCCAGACTATATGGACTTAAGGTTCTGAAGGAGATATCTGAGGAGATTGTAGTGGTATTGGTGGTGACCTTCCAGGAATCACTGGAGTTAGGGAAGGTCCCAGAGGACTGGAAAATCGCTAATGTAATGTCCCTGTTTAAGACAGTAAAGAAGCAGAAGAAGGGAAATTATAGCCTGGTCAGCCTGACCTCAGTCATTAGTAAGGTTTTAGTGTCCATTGTTAAGGATGAGATTGTGGAGAACTTGAAATAGAGCTGAGTCACCATAACTTCCTTAAGAGGAGATCATACCTGATAAATCTGTTAGAATTCTTTGTGGAAGTAACAAACAAATTAGACAAAGAAAGCCAGTGGATGTGGTCATTTTGGATTTCCAGAAGGTCTTTGACAAAGTGCTACAAAGGAGCTTGCTATAAGATTTGGAGAAGCTGGGGGTGGACTGGGGTGTACAAAGTTAAAAATCACACATCACCAGGTTATAGTCCAACAAGTTTATGTGGAAGCACTAGCTTTCAGAGTGCTGCTCCTTCACCTCAACCACCTGATGAAGGAGCAGCACTCTGAAAACTAGTACTTCCAAATAAACTTGCTACATAAGATAAGAGATCATGTTGCTAGGACAAAATCTTGGAATTCCCTCTTTAATGGTATTGTCAATCTACCTGCAGCATATTAGATTGCAACGGTTCAAGAAGGCATCTCGCCATCACCTTCTCCAGAGCAACTAGGAGTGGGTAATAAATGTTGGCCAGTCAGTGATGCCCATATCCCAAAGGAGAGAAAAAAAAACTGAATTATCTACAAGAGCAAATCAGGGGCTTGGAATTATATGGTGGATAAGTCATCTCCTGTCTTCAAAGAATGCCT
The DNA here is from genome assembly GCF_020745735.1 of Hemiscyllium ocellatum. Lineage (NCBI taxonomy): Eukaryota > Metazoa > Chordata > Chondrichthyes > Orectolobiformes > Hemiscylliidae > Hemiscyllium > Hemiscyllium ocellatum. Next base: position 96,175,264 of record NC_083411.1, on the reverse strand, counting down.
GTCATCTACAAAACAAAAGTCAAGAGTATAATGAAATACTCGTCACTTTTCTGGATGAATGTAGCTCTAACAACATGCAGCAACCTCAACACATCCAGGACAAAACAACCTGCTTGACTGACACCTCATCTTATCGTTAATAATCACCTGTTCCAACACTGAGCATGCATTGCAGCAACTCACTAAAGCTTTTTAGACAGCACCTTCCAAGTTTGTGAATTCAACTACCTAAAAGGCCAAGGCCAAGATGAATGGGGACATTTTCATTTACAATATCCCCTCTAAACCACATAATACCTTGATATATAACTATATCAAATATACTGCAGCAATGTAAGAAGACAATTTACCACCACCTACTCAAGGGTAATTAAAGATGTCTTGGCCAGTGTTGCTGTCATCACATGAGTGAACAAAATATCTTGGCACCATACCATGTTGTCATTCCTTCAATGTTGTTGGATTTCAGGATCTATATCCTAAATCCAGAAACTATATCCCTAATAGCAGCATGCATGACACTACAGCAGATATATTGCAGCAGTTCAAGAACGTAATTCAACACTAGCTTCTCCTGAATAACTAGAGCTGGGTATTAAATGCTGCCCTAGCCAGCAGCACACATTATTACAAGAATGAATATGTTATCCTTAAATTAATACATTAATACTTGTGAATGTAGGTTTGCTTGCTGAACTTGAAGGCTCATTTCCAGACGTTTCATCACCGTATTAGAAAACATCTTCAGTAGGCCTCAGGTGAAGCATGGCCAAAAATTCCAGCTTTCTATTTATATGTTTGGGTTTCTTTGGGTTGGTAATGTCATTTCCCATGGTGATGTTATTTCCTGTGGTGAAGTCACGTCCTGTTCCTTTTCTCAGGGGTGGTAGATGGGATCTAACTCAATGTGTTTGTTGATAGAGTTCTGGTTGTGAAGCCATTCTTTGAGGAATTCTCATGCATGTCTTTGTTTGGCTTGTCCTAGGATGGATGTGTTGTCCCAGTCGAATGTTCCAAGATACAAATGCAACAGACAGGACAGGAAGGGAGGCAGGAGAGGAGGGGGAGTGGCATTTTTGATAAGGGATAGCATTACAGCTGTGCTGAGGGAGGATATTCCCAGAAATACATGCAGGGAAGTTATTTGGGTGGAACTGAGAAATAAGAAAGGGATGATCACCTTACTGGGATTGTATTATAGACTCCCTAATAGTCAGAGGGAAATTGAGGAACAATCTTATAAGGAGATCTCAGCTATCTGTGGGAATAATAGGGTAGTTATGGTAGGGGATTTTAACTTTCCAAACATAGACTGGGACTGCCATAGTGTTAAGGGTTTAGATGGAGAGGAATTTGTTAAGACAATTTTCTGATTCAGTATGTGGATGTACCCACTAGAGAAGGTGCAAGAGCTGACCTACTTTTGGGAAATAAGGCAGGGCAGGTGACTGAGGTGTCAGTGGGGGAGCACTTTGGGGCCAGCGACCATAACTCTATTAGATTTAAAATAATGATGGAAAAGGATAGACCAGATCTAAAAGTTGAATTTCTAAATTGGAGAAAGGCCAATTTTGACGGTATTAGGTAAGAACTTTCGAAAGCTGATTGGGGGCAGATGTTCACAGGTAAAAGGACGGCTGGAAAATGGGAAGCTTTCAGAAATGAGATAACAAGAATCCAGAGAAAGTATATTCCTGTCAGGGTGAAAGGGAAGGCTGGTAGGTATAGGGAATGCTGGATGATTAAAGAAATTGAGGGTTTGGTTAAGAAAAAGAAGGAAGTTTATGTAAGGTATAGACAGGATAGATTGAGTGAATCCTTAGAAGAGTATAAAGGAAGTAGGAGTATACTTAAGAGGGAAATCAGAAGGGCAAAAAGGGGACATGAGATAGCTTTGGCAAATAGAATTAAGGAGAATCCAAAGAGTTTTACAAATACATTAAGGACAAAAGGGTAACTAAGGAGAGAATAGGACCCCTCAAAGATCAGCAATGCGGCCTTTGTGTGGAGCCGCAGAAAATAGTGGAGATACTAAATGAGTATTTTGCATCAGTATTTATTGTGGAAAAGGACATGGAAGATATAGACTGTAAGGAAACAGATGGTGACATCTTGAAAAATGTCCATATTACAGAGGAGGAAGTGCTGGATGTCTTGAAATGTGTAAAGGTGGATAAATCCCCAGGACCAGATCAGGTATACCCTAGTACTCTGTGGGAAGCTGGAGAAGCGATTGCTGGCTTCTTGCTGAGATATTTGTACCATCGATCATCACAGGTGAGGTGCCGGAAGACGAGGTGGTGCCACTGTTAAAGAAGGGTGGTAAGGACAAGTCAGGGAACTATTGACCAGTGAGCCTGACGTCGGTGGTGGGCAGGTTGTTGGATGGAATCCTGAGGGACAGGATGTACACGTATTTGGAAAGGCAAGGACTGATTAGGGATAGTCCAAATGGCTTTGTGCATGGGAAATCATGTATCACAAACTTGATTGAGTTTTTTAAGGAAATAAAAAAGAGGATTGATGAGGGCAGAGCGGTAGATGTGATCTATATGGACTTCAGTATGGCGTTTGACAAGGTTCCACATGGGAGACTGATTAGCAAGGTTAGATCTCATGGAATACAGGGAAAACTAGCCATTTGGATACAGAACTGGCTCAAAGGTGGAAGACAGAGGGTGATGGTGGAGGGTTGTTTTTCAGACTGGAGCCTGTGACCAGTGGAGTGCCACAAGGATCAGAGCTGGGTCCTCTACGTTTTGTCATTTACATAAATGATTTAGATGTGAGAATAAGAGGTACAGCTAGTAAGTTTGCAGATGACACCAAAATTGGAGGTGTAGTGGACAGCGAAGAGGGTTACCTCAGATTACTACAGGATCTTGACCAGAAGGGCCAATGGGCTGAGAAGTGGCAGATGGAGTTTAAGTCAGATGAATGCGAGGTGCTGCATTTTAGGAAAGCAAATTTTAGCAGGACTTATACACTTAATGGTCAGGTCCTAGGGAATGTTGCTGAATAAAGAGACCTTGGAGTGCACATTCATAGCTCCTTGAAAGTAGTTTCGCAGGTAGGTAGGTAATGAAGAAGACATTCGGTATGCTTTCCTTTATTGGTCAGAGTATTGAGTACAGGAGTTGGGAAGTCATGTTGCAGCTGTACAGGAATTGGTGAGGCCACTGTTGGAATATTGAGTGCAATTCTGGTTTCCTTTGTACCAGAAAGATGTTGTGAAACTTGAAAAGGTTCAGAAAAATTTACAATGATGTTGCCAGGCTTGGAGGATTTGAGCTATAAGGAGAGACTGAACGGGCTGGGGCTGTTTTCCTTGGAGCGTCGGAGGCTGAGGGATGACCTTATAGAGGTTTGCAAAATTATAAGGGGCATGAATAGGGCAAATAGGCCAAGTCTTTTCCCTGGGGTGGGGGAGTTCAGAACTAGAGGACATAGGTTTAGGGTGAGAGGGGAAAGATATAAAAGAGACCTACGGGGCAACGTTTTCACACAGAGGGTGGTACGTGTATGGAATGAGCTGCCAGAGAAAGTGGTGGAGGCTGGTACAATTGCAACATTTAAGAGGCATTTGGATGGGTATAAGAATAGGCAGGGTTTGGAGGTATATGGGGCGGGTGCTTGCAGGTGGGACTAGATTGGGTTGGATAACTGGTCGGCATGGCCGGGTTTGACCGAAGGACCTGTTTCCATGCTGTCCATCTCTGTGACTCTATGGTGTCTTTCCTCGTCCGCATGTATGATTAGAATTGGAACAAAACATCCATCTTAGGACAAGCCAAACAGAGGCACACACAAGAATTCCTAGAAGCATGGCATTCCAATCAGAACTCTATCAACAAACACATCGAGTTAGACCCCATCTACCACCCCCTGAGAAAGGAAAGTGAAAGTGACTTCACAACAGGAAATAACATAACCATAGGAAATAACATCACCAACCCAAAGAAATTCAAACATATACATAGAAAGCAGGAATTTTCAGCAGAGCTTTGCCTGAGGCCCACTGAAGACGTTACCTAGTAGGGTGACGAAACATCTGGAAATGAACCTTCCAGCTCAGCGAGCAAACCTACATCCAAAACTTACAAATCTTCTCAAAACTCATTAATACTTTTGTTAAGAAGTGGGCTGGTACATGTTGACTTCTCTACACTAGGGTGGGTTACACATTATATTATATTGGCTATAATTTATTTCAAATGCTTCAAAAACAATGTATATGCAGAAGCTATATAGTGATGTCATTTTTAATAGTATGATATGGTAGTTTTCAATTTTGCTGATTTTCTCCTTGTTTTTAGATGTTGGTTTAAATCAGGAACTGAACACATTCTGCAGTATCAAAACTCGTGTCGAGTCATTTTTGAGTATGGTTGATCTGATTTGAAGGGTTTTCAGACTTTAAATCAGAGTGGTGCTGGAAAAGCACAGCAGGTCAGGCAGCATCCGAGGATCAGGAAAATCGATGTTTCGGGCAAAAGCTTGAAGAGTATTCAATCAGTACCATATAGACATATTGGTACTGCTGTAGTGATTGGGACTAAGTGGACCTCATTGACTACGATGTGCTTAATTGGGTTGTTAACCTGTGCTAACAAGGAAAGCCTTGCCTGACCAATATAACCAAGAGATGAGAATCTCCTCAGTTGAGGATTGATTCTAAGCTGGCTGGCCTTACAGCCAATGTACTGCTGGGAAAGAGAAGTTCCCTTGACTAAGGAAGCATTTCCCTTCAGTTCCCTTTCTTTGTTTTTGTGTGTTTTAGTTTCGTTTTCTTAAAAGAAAATGAAAAATATGTATAACCAGGTGATGAGAATCTCCTCATCATAGGACTGACTCTGATGTGGCTGGTCACAACCAGTGTATTGTGCACTAGTAAGTAAAGGGTGACTTGGTGATGGGACACAGCCTCTGTGCAGTTATTTTGATTGCCACCAGGAAAAGAAAACTTCTCCCCAACCAAAAAAGTAATCAACTTTAAAATAGTTAATGCTGTTATGGTTACCATATATAGGGCATTGGAAAGTCAATACCTCTGTGAAGTTTTCAGGTAAAAAATGAGATCTGCAGATGCTGGAGATCACAGCTGAAAATGTGTTGCTGGTTAAAGCACAGCAGGTTAGGCAGCATCCAAGGAATAGGAAATTCGACGTTTCGGGCATAAGCCCCTTCCTGAGATGAAAGGCTTATGCCCGAAACGTCGAATTTCCTATTCCTTGGATGCTGCCTAACCTGCTGTGCTTTAACCAGCAACACATTTTCACCTCTGTGAAGTTTATCAGTTTGTATGCTTGAATGATTATGAATGTAGTCAGGTTGAAAGCTAGGTCACTAATTAGCAATCTCATTGCAAGGGTATTTAAATTAAAGATTCATCAGGTGACCTAATGCCATAAGAGGCTCAGCCATTTCCAACAGAAAAAGAAACATTGTTTGAGGCCAACATAAGTATATCTTAGGAGAGCATGTCTTCAACAACTATAAATAATGGATCAGAACTAAGTGTCAAGCTGTAGATGGAGTTCAGAATGACATTGTTTTCAGAACAGTTCCCATGTTTAACAGTAATAGACCCTGTTCTTTCTGTCTCATTAAAGATCATAAACTCAATTTAAGTAATAGATATTCAGTGAGCTCTGTGGCTCTTGATCTTGATGTGCACTCACTGGGTATCCAAGACAGAATTTTCCAGCTCAAATAAATGGTGGTCTGTGGGACAGAAATTCAAGGAGCATTAACTTAAGGCAGACACAAAAAGTCGACATAATTGGGCTATATTTGATTATAACTCCCATTTGGGTGGGTAGTGAGCAGAAGCACATCTCTATCCAATATCAAAAATTAAAAACCTAAATCATGCTCGTGGCATATCTTGTTTGATTGTCTTCAATGAATGGGAGAAAGTGAGGACTGTAGATGCTGGAGATCAGAGTCGAAAACTATGGTGCTGGAAAAGCACAGAAGGTCAGGCAGCATCCGAGGAGCAGGAAAGTCGACGTTTTGGGCATAAGCCCTTCATCAGGAATGAGTGACCACCTCTGAGAATGGGACAGTGGAGTGGAAAGGAATGAGAAAGCCAACCTCCATGAGAAAGCCAAACAAATTCACTAAAGGATGATAAGCTTGTTTGAACAGCAGCATTTCCAATGGTTCAAGTGAAGGACCCAGTTCAAGTATTTTAATATTGGAGTTAAGTTTGATTTCTTAACATGGAGGAGAAAATGAGGTCTGCAGATGCTGGAGATCAGAGTTGAAAATGTGTTGCTGATAAAGCACAGCAGGTCAGGCAGCATCCAAGGAACAGGAAATTCGACGCTTCAGGCATAAGCCCTTTTCCTGATGAAGGGCTTATGCCCGAAATGTTGAATTTCCTGTTCCTTGGATGCTGCCTGACCTGCTGCGCTTTTCCAGCAACACATTTTCAACTCTGATTTCTTAACATATCAAGGTTCAATCAAAAATGGGATGGAGTATCAGGGAGTCAGTGGTTGGTAGTTAACTTTAAATTTTCACACATTCCTTATCCCTTTTTTGTTAGCATGACAGGAGGATGAGTTGACTACAAGTCCTGCCATTCTTATGAAACATTTGTAAATCCAGTGATCAGAAGTTTTGATGTACCTTTTTGAATTGGGATGATTGATGGGTCGGCTTGGTACTGAGATTTGTGAGGAAACAGCTACAAAGGGCATAAATTGGAAGATCTGTGAAAGTGGATTTGACAGTCAGGCAAGGGGATCCTTGAAAATCAACAAGGAATCTCATCAGTTCTGCATTATGGCATATTTTCATTTATTTGTCATGCTGCAGGTGTGGGTGATATTAGGATGATGGAGCTAACGTGAGTTACCAGGGTGGGGGCAGTGATAGGGATGGGGAGAAGTTTAATTAACGGAATTCTTCTGATACCATCCGGATCTTCCAGCTGACAAACTGGGAGCCCTTCATTAACATCTATTTGATACCCAGCTAATAAGCTATTCATATTTTAGCAGCTGTGTTGAATAAATCAAAGTGCTAAATATATTATGAAAATTAATGCATGAGCATTTAGTGACTGGCATGACTTCAAACTTATAATACTTGATATAAAGACGCTTTTGCCATCTCAGTTTGAAGGTCAAGTTAACATCATGGTATTTGCAGCTAGTTGCATAAGTGGATTAATTCATGTTTGTCAAACTGTTCCAGCTGAGTTGCCTTGAATGGTTCATTTATTATAGCATGTGAAATGAATGCTGGTGTTCCTCAATGAAGTATCGAGGGGCAAGCATTTTTGTTATGCACTGAAATGACATGTCATGTGCTCCATTACTTCAATCTCGTAAATTATGCATTGTTCTGAAAACACTGTGTTAGATTTGAATCAGGATTCCAAAACCTTCTGCCTGTGAAGTAAGAGATTGAACATTATGTTTGGAACTACAGAATATGAAGTACACACCATTACAAATCGGTCAAATGACACAAAGGCTCAGCTTTCCACTGAGTTTTGTGATAAGGTTACAAATAATGGGGATAAGATGGAACTACTGTGTTTGAGTTTACTGTTAAAATGCAGCAATGTGCTCATATGTTGCTGATTATCATAAGAGTTGGTTAATAACTGTCAAAGAGGTATCAGATGAAATCCAAAATGCATGTTAAAACTATATATTTTTATTCAGGGAAATGCAAGAGCATGTATACCTTTACCATGGTGGAGTGCTTCTGAACAATACCGATCAAGATTCAACAGAATTCAAACGTCTTCCCTACCTATAATTAACATTGATGCAACATTGTGTAGACATCAGATTCAATTACAGGCTTTTCTAAACAGTTTTGGTTTTTTTTTACTATGTCCTTCTCAGTTTGATATCCATGCATGTCAAAATGTTACATCTTGTAAAACTATTCAGCATTGGGTATTACCAATCTTGGTCTACTCCGTGATGGTATACCAGCTGTGATGCTCAATGATCGAACCTCACTGTTGGGGTAAGAAGGCTTCAGTATCACCCCAGTAACAGTTGAAGTGCTCAATGGCTGATTGGACGGGTGAGAGTGAGTGAGGGAACATGATACAGGTAGTTCTCCCATAACACTGTAATTACATTCTTGTGAGACCTCGCTTAATAGAAAATCACTTAATATGAATAATGAGGTCTATGGGGAAAGTGGGATTGAGGCAGACCAGCAAAAAATATCACAATTGCTTAAAATTCACCAAAAAGTCTAACACAAAGTATAGCACTGCCTGAATGAAGGTTGAAAACATATTTATTAATGAAACAAAAGTAAATTTAACACATTACATTTTTAAAAAAATGTAAGAAAGCTACAGTACCTCTCACAGAAACCAGGTCTTGTGCATATACAGTACAGCATGAAGACCAGCACTGATATCACGTATGTGCAGAACGGAGTGGAGACTTGGGTGCAGATGCTGACATATGAGCAGAATGGCATGGACATTGGCACATGTGCAGAACAGCATGAACATTTCAGTACATGCGCTTTCAGAACAAAGTGCATGAACCAATCCCTACTGAATTGCTCTATTGCGAACGGAGATAAGTGTTCTCAAAAATGCCGTTTCCTAATTTTTCAATGACTTTATAGCCCAATCACGTTGCTGGAATGCATGCTATCCCAGAACTACCTGTACATATAATACTGAGAGTGGTAGACAATGAGCTTTGGTGAGAAACAGAGATGGTGAGTATGGAGTAGCAGAGAGCAGATACTGGCACTTACTCTCACAGAATGAAGATATCATTGACCTACATGTGGCATTGTTGGCCGTTCCTTAAGTCAATGAAACCTGCACTGACCTGGATGACAACCTTGGATGAGGCTGATCGGGTCTGGTGGATGGGCTGTTCTGCCAGTCCTGAGAGAAGAGTAATTCATCCCTGCACCATCACTTCCACCAGCACCTCCAGGTACCTGGCTCCAAAGCAGGGTGCCAATTTTTCTCTGTCCATCATGTCTGAGGTGAACAGTGAAGAAGATTACAAAGGGATCTTGATCAGTTGGGTCAATGAGTTGAGGAGTGGCAGAAACATTCTGGTAAAACAAACAAGGACAGAACTTATACAATTAATAGTAGGGCTCTGGGTAATAAAGTGAAACAGAGAGATCTATGGATTCAGGTCCATAATTCTTTGAAATTTGCAACACAGACAGGATGATTAAGAAGACATTTAGTACACTTGCCTTCATTGCTCAGACTTTTGAGTTGGGACATCATGTTGAGATTGTACAGGATATTGATGATGCCTCTTCTGGTGTACTATGTGCAGTTCTGGTTACTCTACTATAGGAAAGATATCATTAAATCAGGAAGGTTCAGAAACTATTTACCAGGATTTCGCTGGGAATGGAGAATTTGAGTTATAAAAATATTTTGGATCAGCTGGGATATTTTCAGTGGAGCATAGGAGGTTCAAAGTTGACCTTATGGTGGTTTATAAAATCATGAGAGGCATAGATAAGGTGAAAACAAGAGTCTTTTCCCGAAGGTGGGATAGTTCAAAACTAGCAGGATTATTTTTAAGGTGAGAGGACGATGTTTTAAAAAGGACACGAAAAGCCTTTTTTTTTACATAGAGTGGTTCATGTGTAGAATGAACTGTCACAGGAAGTAGTGGATTCAAGTCACAGTTACAACATTTAAAAGACATTTAGACAGGTACATGTATAAGAAAGGTGAATTGAAGTGAATTGAATTGAATTTATTGTCATGTGTACCGAGGCACAGTGAAAAGTGTTGTCTTGTGAGCAATACAGGCAAATCCCATAGTTAAGTAGCATAGATAGTAAATAATAGGTAAACAGTGGCAAAAACAAAAACACAGGTACAGGTGAATGTTAAGAGTTTGTGAAGTTTGGAGAGATATGGGCTAAATGCAGGCAACCCAGATTAGTTTTTAGAAACATGGTAGGCATGGATTAGTTGGACCAAAGGGTCTGTTTCAATGCTGTATGACTCTGTGCCACGATGAGGCAATTCACTCCAACCATATGGAACAGCTCCAGACTAACAGCAATTGATTTGACACACGTTTACCTTTAAATCTGGTGATGGGCCAGGACTCCCAGGAGGTCCCAGCAATGATGAATACTTGTGCCTATGCCAAGAGGGGAGGTAGGATTAATGGGGGGGCAGTGAGGAGCTATCCTTCTAAGTTATGTGGATCCCAAGGTATGTCGATCAACATGCTGCTGTACGACACCTGCTTGTGGATACTGCTGCTGAGCAGAACTTGGAAGTCTGTGTGGTAGGAAGAAATATTAGAGGAAACATTGCTTTGGGGTGTCATGAATAGCTAACGAGGTGATTTTTAGGAAATAGTATGAGAATCCTTGCTAGGGCTTGCTGAGAGAACCCCCCAATGAAATTTGCCATAATTGACATTGAGCTGATTTCTGATAAAAGCTAGCCCTCAGGCTTTGTGACAATTGTGATTATTATGCTTGAAAAGTAAGCTCAGGTTGAAAGCAATATAAATGTGATTATTATGGTATTTAAGACACTGCCTATATTTTACCTATGAATAAAATGGATTGTTATTTTCACAAGTAAACATGGTTTAGTAAAGATTTATTTTCTGCCAAGAGAATATTTTAGCTAGTAAAAAATGTACACGCTTACTTAAATGCAGGAATCTGTGTCAGTATTGCTGAGCAACAAACACAAGAAACATTGATAGAAAGGCTGAACTGTATTATTTGAAAGAATCTACATTTAGAATGGAAATTCCAATTCCTATGCATTGCAATAAGATACAACAATACAGCAATCAGTTGTTTGGTATCTAAAATCCTTTACTGATGGGATTTTGTTCTTTCTTTCTGCTGAAATATCAAAAATCAAAGCCTCATGAACTTTAGGGTACAAGTTCATAATGAAAATGTTCTGTTATACTTTAAGAATCTTGCACAAGAGGCAGACTGGGATTTTCCTTGTCTAGTCTCCCAATTAGCAGCCAGGGATTGGGCAGAGCTGCTCAATGACTGCATGTTGCTCACCAATTTCCTGATGCTATTGGGAGATTCCTGGGGACATTCATCAGGTGTTCCCTGATTTACATGACATATTTTAAATTAGTGTGGAAAAGGGAAGCTTTTTCTGTTTGTTTGAGAGGTTAGTAACCATGAGTCATTAATTTAGAATAGTTAGAACAATGGTGAGATAGTAAGATGTTTAAAGACATTAGATTTATTGGATCTGTTTGTACCACAAGTGGCTATAAGAAAAAGTCTATCTTGTATATCTTCATGGAAATGTGAATAAATATTTGAATCAGAGAAATCTACAATTATCTATAACCCCTATAATCTATTAGGGAGCATGGAGCAGTATGATCAATATTTCAATGATTTGGTGAAGTGTTGTGAGAGGTGAGATGTGTCAAATAATCCCCTTTTGTGTTGTTAACTTCTACAGTTACACATTCTCAGAAACATCATTTTACTACTCCACTTATTTTGGGGATAGTGTTGGTTTACATTGAGAATGAGAATCTTTGACTAACAATTTTCATCAATGTGTTCTGAAGAGACATAGTATTGTGATATAGCTTATGCTACGTGATGTTCAATAACTTCTAATAGGTGTGATGTGAGTTATATAGGTATGTTAATTATTCCTGAGAAATTGCCCCCAACGTTTGATATGCTGCCTAAGGCATGCAAAGCCTTCTTGATAATCTATTTCACTGATGCCTCCTCCTTTATGTGCACTGTATTTATTTACCTCTCAGACTAAAACTATGGGATGGGCATATATCCTGTGCACTTTTTTCATCCAGCTGAATACAACTGATTCTATCTTTGGCCCCTCTGAGGGCTACTTTTAATTGCAAAAACAAATGTAGTGTATCTTGCAAATCTGAAATAAAAACAAAAAAAGTCCCTGGAAATACTTTACAGATCTGCCAGCATCTATGGTGACAGAAAATACTTCCCTCTCTGATGCGCTCAATGCGTTCAGGCAGAATCCCAATGGTGCAGGGGTCACCTGCTCCGACAGCCCCAGGTGCACCTATTCCCTTCATCACTAGCTCAGACATCAGATCGGTCTTCCTGATAGTCAACTCAAAGAAAGTGAGGGTGGAGATGGAGTCTCTGACCGTACACTTAGACCCTGGCAGAGGTATTCACTGATATCTTCAACTTCTCCCTCTGACTAGCCAAACTCCCCAGTCTGTTACAAGAAGATCACCATCATCCCTGTACCAAAGAAAGCACATGCAACGTGCCTTAATGATTACCAACAGTGGCTATGACCTCTATAATCATGAAGTGCTTCAAGAGGTTGGTCATGGCCTACATCAACTCGAGTCTCCCAGCCTGCATTGAGCCCCTGTAATTTGCCTATCGACGTAACAGGTCCATAGCGGACGTAATTTCCTGAGCCAAACACTCATCCCTGGATCATCTGGACAACAAAGACACATGTGTCAGACTCCTACTCATCAACCAAAGCTCTGCCTTCAACATCATTATCCCCTCCAGACTGATCTCAAGACTCTAAGAATTGAGTCTCAGCTCTGTCGTCTGCAATGGGATCCTCAGCATCCTAACCCACAGACTGCAATCAGTGAGGATAAACAACTGTACCTCCTCCACGATAACACTCAACACTGACACTGCGCAAGGATGAGTTCTCAGCCCTCTGCTGTACTCCCATGACTATGTCCTCAAATTCTAAACAACATTAACTGCAAGGTTACTGATGACACCAGTGTGGTAGGATGGATATCGAACAACAATGAGTCAAAATTCAGAAAGGAGATAGAGAGCTTGGTGACATCGTGCAATGACAGCAACCTCTCTCTCAAAGTCAGCAAAACTAAAACTGATCAATCGCTTCAGGAAAGAAAGGAGGAGAACACAACCCCATCTACACCAATGGAGCGGAGATTAAGAGGGTTGAGGATGTCAAGTTCCGAGGGGTGACTATAATCAACAACCTGTCTTGAAATTTCCATGTAGATGCAACTGTCAAGAAGGTACAACAAAGCCTCTTCCTCCTCAGGCAGCTTATGAAATTCAGCATAATAACCCTCCTCAATGTTTTGCAGATACACCATTGAAAGTATACTGTCCTGGTATATAAATGCCTGGTAGGGCAACTGCTCTGCCCAGGACCAGAAGAAACTACAGACAGCCCAAACCATCATGGAGGCCAACCTTCCATCCATGGACTCCATTTACAATTCTTACTGCTGCAGAAAGGCTGCCAACATCATCCAAGACTTTTCATACCCCAATAATGCTTTTCTACAACCTTTTCCTTCAGGCAAAAAATCCAGAAGCTTTAACACATGCATCAACAGGTTCAAAAACAGCTTCTTCTCTGCCATCATTAGACTGCTGAATGGACTCTCTAACTTCAGATAATGTTAATCTTGCTAATATTGATCTTGCTTTGCGTACCTCCTGTGTAGTGAACCTGTATGCCTCATTCTATCCAAGCACTCTATGATCTGTATGCCCTTGCTTACTACAATCTGCCTGTACTGTTGGCAAACAAAGCTTTTCACCATACCTAGGTACACGTGACTACAATAAATCTAACCAAATCAAGAAGGGTTAATGGTTCAGGACTGTGACTTTTCATTTGAACCAGAGAAAAAGAGAAATGTAATCAGCTTACATCAAGTAGAAGAGCTGAGGGTAGGTAAAAGAAAAGGGAAATGAGAGATATGTGAGATGCAGAGATGATTAAATGACAAAAGGTTCATGGTACAAGACCAAATGAATAGGATATGTTAAAAAAAACAAAAGACGTGCCTAGAGAAGGTGAGAATGAACATTTATTTGACATTGCAAGATGTCCAGATAACAGTCCTGTCTCATTAGCTCTTCTCAATTCCTGTGTCGTGCAACCAAAAACCCTGAAATTACATTGGTTTAAAATAGGTGCAAAATGAAACTCAGAAGACTGTGCACATTAGGAAAGAAAGATTTTCTTTTTCTGTTTTATTGTAATGTTTGAATAGTTTAAAAAGGTTGTCATCACTAAGACCTGCCATAGATTTTTCCATTTCTTTGAGGATATTTTCATGGCAGAAGAACAAATCACATTCATTTTTTAATATAGAACATAACACATTAAAAATTAAAGAGTTTTCACAATTCCATGCTATTAATGGTACTGTTGACAGTTAAAAGGCCTGAAACTATAACTTTTCACATTTAGAGAGGAAACATTATGTGAGTTTCTATGTGACCTGATTGTGCTGATTCGATGTTCTGGCAAAATGTTGATAATGAATGATGGGGTGGTGGGGTGAGCAGTGTGAGGAGTGAGAGCTTGACAGTTCAATAGCCTCTAAAACAACAGGTTTGAAGTTCCAAAGATCTGAGGTCTGCTTTCTAATGAGTCCATCTCACATTTGCCTGCTCTGGCACTCATTCATCTTGGTACTTGCCCATCTATGGTTTGCTTGTAAGTCAGTAGGCTTGATTTTCTCTTGCCGCTCAGCACTCCTCCATCTCTTCAGAGCAAAATTAGGTCTGATAGGATATTTTAAACAGTGGTGGATCCATCAAAATGAGAAATTTCCAACTCAGGTTATCCACTTGGTTCATTAAAATTCAGAGTTTAAGGGGTTTGAAGATCAAAACTTTCAAGAAAAAATGTTTATTTTGGCCTTTTGAATAACAATAGCTTTACTGCTTTGTACTTGCTGCTGTATGTTATTAATATGTTATATTTAGTGATCAAGTTAACATAATTAGTCTTGTGCCACTTGCTCATTTCTAGATGTTTTGCAATCGACTAATTCTGAGATGTTACTGGTCACCTCTGGAGTAAGTGGGACTGGAACCTATACCTCCTGGCTCAGAAATAGAAACATTATCATTGTTCTCCAAGAGCCCCAGTGCTCATTTGTAATCTAGCATATTTGGATGTCAGATGGAGAGTAATAACAAAATTGCTCACTTCCAAAACTTTCCACACTAATTAATTCTGTACAACAGTACATGCTGGTTTATGGGTAATGCCAGGGAGTTTTGTTTGATAAGCCTTTTCAGTGATCACATTAAATCTGCTATCATGTATAGTGTAACATATTAATGTGAATACGATAGTAAGATAGTCTGCGTCAATCTTGGGAAGTGATGTATGATCACATGACTAGGAAATAATGGCTCCCTCTAGCAACATCATGGTGGAGATGAAATGTTGTCATATTGAGGTTTCAGAAGAAATTTACCAGTCCATTGCAAGGTTAATATGTAGGGTTTGGGGGTCACAAGAATAAGTGAAGGACACTATAGGCCAGGGTACTTAGTTCATGAGTTGAGTTTGGTGAGATATTGAAAGAGATCTCGCCAAGCCCTACAGAGAGAAGCCCTCCATAAAACTCAACAAAACTGACAGCCATAAAAATGTAAGATCCATCTCAAGGATACTACTTGGATGTGTCTGAACTTTTACTTACTTAACTGAGAAGGTTAAGAGTTAACCTAATTGAGGTCTTCAAGATTATAAGGATTATAAAATAAACAGCCAACAAAAAGTTGCAAGTATCTGTATCTACCTAAATAATTCCTAAATCACTAAATTTGGAACATAAGCTGTAAACTTTGAAAGTACTGTTCTAGATTAATATTGAAGCAAGCTTATTTTAACATTTAAATTGTTGCGTTTCTTGATTTGTTGTTTGTGCAGCTGATGATGCAGGGTCATCACAGTGATGCATCTTAATAAGTGCCAAAACCTGTGACATAATGTCAACATTGATTAACTGAAGCTCGGCAATTGATGTTGGGAGAAAATCCTCATGTAATTAAGCATTTCATGTAAATTAGTGCATTCGTTTACATCATTTGGGTCTATATAAGAAGCAAGGGACACAAAACCTCATGCATTTATATGGGTTCACTAATGGAGCAATATCCTAAATGAGATTGCATAGTCCATCAAGCTCTCCCTTCGTGTTTAAGTTATAACCAGCAGTAGAACTGTAATTTAATTTACACTTTCATAATTTGAAATGACCTTTCCGAACAGGTTGCAGAATTAAATGTAATTATGGAGTTGTGATTCTATGGTAGTAGCCTTGTCTGGATGCCTTCAGGAGAACAATGTTAGAGATGTTTTAAAAATGTGATAGTGAATATTAAAAAAACACTCACGATTGAAATTCAACAGAAACTAGATGTTAATTGAAGGAAGCTTTACTTTTCATGTGAACCAGGCTTCACTTGTATGTGTTTCATGGGTTGAATGAAGAACGTATTACTCTATATCCACCCAGCTGTATTTGATCTAAACGTGCTTAATTTTGACACTAGGATCCAGAGCTAGGAATGAGACAATTCACTCTCTGCTTTAATATACAGGGGAATTATTTCTATGTTTTAATAAACATGCTATATTTTAGCATTTTGCCCTTCATTGGTTTTATAAGACTCATCAGCTAATTTGTTGAGGTCAAGGTGGTTAAAAAGGCAGTTAGCATAGCTTTGTTGTTACTACAGTGACAGTTGTCATAGCTTCTATATGTCATTTGTCTGCCCTGTGGTTTCTGATTCTCAGCTTACAAGTTCTGTTGTATCTTTATTACACTAAAAAAGTTGGTGATGTTTACAGCCAAATTTATCTTATAATCTGCTCCAGATATATTTATAACAGTTACTTTGGTGTTAACAATGAGATGCTGACAGGGAATGATGACCCTCATGGAACCACAATGCAGAAACAATTCACAGCAAAGAATTAACTGGGTGTCAGGAAGCAAGGACACAAAGAGCAAACTGACAATAGAGAGCAAAACTTTTAAAAAATATATCATGCTATTGTCACCATTAGTAAAGTCATCCATTACAGATGGCTATGATCTGGCAGAATTCTACATAACTTGACCTCAAGAAGAAAAGCAATTATCAGAACTGTCACCTCTGCAATTTCCAAAAACTTTCTAGCAGATAACTCAGAGCTTTTTGGGACAGACTCTCCTTAATTAATTGGTAGTAACTAGATGAGAAATATCAAGAAGATGTGTTAATGGTAGAAACCTTAACAGAAGAAAATTACCAGCGCAACGTTAAATAAATTAGTAAATTTAATTCTAAATATTATGTGGAATATGTTTTTTGTGGTTATCTTCAAGGGATTGATGCTGGGTAGACAGGCATTTTCCATGTCACAAGTCCATTGTATGCACAAAACATTCATACATCAGAACAGTTAAGGAGTGAGAAATTGTACTTGCTCAGATCTATTGTTTTGTGTTAGTAGTTGTGAATGAAGATGGCCATTTCAACAAATTGCTGCAGGAGCGGGGAGCTTCAAACAATATCCTCAGTGATGGCAGAGCCCAGTACATCAATATGAAAGATAATGCTGACACAATCTTAAAACAATCTTCAGCCAGAAGTATTTAAGTGAATAAGCCATCTTAGCCTTTTCTAGAGGTCTCCTGTATCACAGATGGCAGACTTCAGTTAGCCAATTCAATTCACTCTATGTAATTGCAACAAACAGCTGAAGCTTCTGGCTACTGTAAAGGCTATAGTAGCTGATAATGTCCCAAAAATACTACTGAAGACATGTGCTCCAGAACTTGCTGCAGTCCTAGCCAAGCCATTCCAGTGCACCTACAACACTGATTGCTACTTGGCATGTGCAAGTTCACTCAGATATGTTCCATTCATAACAAGCAGAGTAGAGCTAACTGGCCAAATACTGTCCGTCAGTCTGTGCTTGATTATCAGTAAAGTGAGGGAAGGAATCAACTCTGGTGCTATCAAGCAGCATGTACTGAGCAACAATCTATTCACTGAGACTTAGTTAGGTCTCATTACTTACCTCATTATAGCTTTGATTCAACATGGACAAAACAACTGAACTCCAGAGATAAGGTGACAATAACTTTTCTTGAGATCAAGAATGGTATGGCCTCAAACAGCCTTAGAAAAACTAGAGTTAATGGAGGAAAAGCATACCACTGATAGCTGTTATACCTAGCACAAAGAAGAATAGTTGTGATTGTTAGAGGTTAGTCATCTTAGCTCCATGACATCCCTGCAAGAGTTCCTCAGGGTAGTGTCCTAGACAATCTTCAGTTGCTTCATTAATGCCTTCCCTCCATCATAAGATCAGAAGTGAAGATGTATGTTGATGATTGTGCAATGTTCTGCACCATTCACGACTCCTTAGATACTGAAACAGTCTATTATCAATTACAGCAAGACTTGGACTAAATCCAGTCTGACAAGTGGCAAGGGAAATTTTCCCCACAAGCATACAAGCAATGACTATCTCCAACAAGAGAAAATCTGACTATTGCCCCTTAACGTCCAATAGGATTACCATTACTGAATTCCATGTTATCAAGATTCTCAGAGTTACCATTGATCAGAACCTAAACTGGACTAGCCATGTAACATAAATGTCTTCAAGAACAGGTCAGAGGCTTTGAATCCTGTGGAACCTTTAATTGCAGACACCAGACATTGAGAGATATTTTGCGAAATAAGTAGGAATCATTTTTTAAGTTGTGACCAGTAGGATATATATGTCAAAGCTGCAGATAAAGTAGGAATCTTGTATTTTAGCTATGGATGTTGAGAATTCTCCAGTTTAGCAACAAACATGGTAAAGCCTTCCAATAATAGCAGCGGGACTGCTATTGCTTTTAAACAAAAGTCTTTTGAGGAGTCACATCAGGAAGAATTGACATCAAAAATAATATTGCCAGAAAGCCTTAAATTCAGAGATTGACCAAAACAATACAGAATTGAATAGCTTGAAAACAAAAACAACTTCTAAGATACAGAATAGATTTCAAATTGGAAAGTAGTTCCAAAGCTGAGCATATTGCTAATGATGTTTTCACTCATGAAAGGTAAAGGAAGCAATAGGTGCTTTTGAAGAGGTACTTTAGGCCTTTAATAGTTATTCAACATCAGAACTAATGGGAAATATTTAATAGAAAATCTCATAGACTATAATAGAGAATCTATAAATTATTTCATGAATGGCCTCTAGAGATTATTATAGACTAAGGGAGACAAGACATGGAACTGCTATAAGAATTACTGATATTTATTACAGCCCAAAAAAGGCCAGATTCTAGAAAAAAAACATTCAGATGGGAAGTCTGGAAACAGCACTCAATAATCCTAGGAGGAGAAAATCAACCTTGGCACAGGAAATCAGCAAAGTACATTCAATTCTGATGGCACAGAGCCAAAAATAATAGGCATGAGAAACCAATACAATTACTCAGACAGCGCTAGGCACAAAGGTCCTTGTCAAGGCTGTGGTGCAGTTACTTCACAGGCACAGAGAGTGCCAGCTATCAAAGGTATATGTGTTGTGTGTAATACCAGTAGTTCATTTTCAGAAAAGGTGCAGATTGGGACAGTCTGCAGAAAAGCAAGAAATCAGTACAAGTTGTAGAAACAGGATATTCTCTAATTGTGAAGGAGGCTCTCACATGTACTTTGAAAGATTTTTGGACTCTACCCCTAAACTTAAATTTTGCATAGAAATTGATCACAAACCTGTAGTTTCTTTGCAGGTTAAGAAGGAACTAACAAGAATATTGCCAAGCATACAAACATTTTAACTTTGTCTCCTGGTTCACTGATGAAATAGTATACTTACAGAGAAAGCTACAGATGACAGCAGGTGTGCTGTCCAGATCAATGACTGACAATCTTACCTGACACGATACTGAGTTATGTATGAAATCAAGTTGTACACTCATCCCCCATTACTATGGTGGCCAGCAAGTCAAAATCAGCTTAGCCAGATCTGATAGGACCAGCTGAGGGGTCAGGAATGTCTCAACTTCAAACTGTATTGTGCTGATGATTCATTACACCAAAGGTCCAGCGGTTTTATCATGAACAAAGTTTAAGCACCGGTGGCACATTACAATTGTGGATGATATACTGATGCACAATGCATGACTGATCATTCTAGCTTCACTTCATGAAGGTGTTCGAGGCAAGGTACATCAGGCATACTTGGGGATCAGCAACTGTACAGCCAGAGCTCAGTTAGTGGTGGATCTCCAAAATCTTATTGCCATAGGAGAGACCTGTACCATCCACAGTGTTCAGCAATGAGACCTGACATACCAAATACATTTCCAATCAGACTACGGGAACGTATGGACCCATATCCATTTCTTATGGATAGAAGCTCATTTTTCAATATCACTGTATATTTGTCCCAATAGAAGTTAAGAAGCTGTGTACCATTTGATATGAATGCATTTATCTGAGTCTTAAATGAGCTATTTGTAATGCATGGCATCCCTGATGTGGTTGTATTGACAACAGGCTAAAGTTTGCTAGTGATTGTCTCAACTCATGTTTTGCCAGTTCTGCATCTAAAGATGTCACAAGCTCTCCAGATTAACCAAAATAGAACAGGGAAGCTGAAGATGGGTCAAGTCAGTTAAGTCTCTCTCTTATATTGCATTGCTCAATTATACCCCCACCCAGTGGCACTATCAGAATTGTTGACGGCAGGAATCTGAAGACTTCCAAAGGATTCACATTTGCATCTACATGACTGTCAAGATATTAATGACAAGGAGCAATCCTATTGAATGCAACATAATACAATAGGTGTTATGATGCAAGACTGCTGTCACATTAAGGGCAGGGGTAACAAGTGTGGATCAAAGGTTTGAAAAGAAAAGGTAGGTCATCCAAGCATCTGTAAATTTGTTCATATGACCAAAAGGTTAATAAAAATAAGGTATTTGGACATTATAGCACAACAGGTTAACCACAGATCAATTAGTATGAACATAATGGGGAACTTGAAAACATACGAGACCTACAGACCTCAGGCTGGCAGGAAGGAAATAAAAGTCACTGGTCTTCCACTGAACAGACTGCAAGTATTCCCAGTCCAAAGAGGAAGTGCTGTGGGAGAATAAAGAAGATTGGTTGAATTTATTAAGTCAGACTTGGGGGTGAGCAGTTCTAGTTAATTGGTAGATGAAATTATATACACAAGTATATAAATTAAAAATAAACTTATGGGAGATGTTACATATGGGTCTGAAGAGGTCTGAAAGATTAGCACTGAGGATTGTCATCAGCAGTGGCCATGATGATGCCAGATGGACTTGTGAACAAAACATCGCAGGATTTTCCAATTATCTCTACTCTTTGTTGCTGCTCGATCAATTTGCTAAGCAAGTCAATTCTCCATATTGATTCAATTACTTCAACTTTAGCTAAAAGTCCCAAATAAAGGACTTTACCTGGATGGACTTCCAGAAGGTTTTTAACAATATCGATTAACATTCTCTTAAATGAAAAATCCATCACCTTTTCAAAAATAAACCTCAGTCTGGTTTGTCAGGCATTTACAATCCAATAAAAAAAATCAACAAAATGCAGTAAATCCTATCAATCTGAAAAAAAGCCAAAAATGCTGGGCTAATTCATCAAATTTGGTAGCATTAATGGAGAGAAACAGAGTTAACATTTTAGGTCCCACAACTCTTCTTGGGAACTGAAGAAGACTCATACTGGACTTTGAACTTTAATTCTGTTTTTCTCTCTTCACAGATGGTGCAAAACAGGTAGTGCTGAGAAAGCTGGGAGGCTGCAGACAGACTTTGACCGGTTAGGAGAGTGGGCAAAGAAGTAGCAGATGAAATACAATGTGGGGAAGTGTGAGATTATGAACTTCAATAAGAAGAATAGAGGTGTAGGTCATTTTCTAAATGGGGAAAGGCTTTGAAAATCTAAAGCACAAAAGGACTTAGGAGTCTTGTTTAGGATTCTCTTAAAATTTAGTTGGCAGTTAAGAAGGTATATGCAATTTTAGCATTCATTTCAAGAGGGCTAGATTACAAGAGCTGAAATGTACTGCTGAGGCTGTATAAGGCTCTGATCAGACTACATTTGGAATATTATAAGTAGGATCTAAGAAGGTTTCCATAGGAGGTTCTTATGAATGATCATATGATGTCACGAGGAATTAAGGGCTACGGGGACAATGCTGGTAAGTGGAGTTGAAATGCCCATCAGTCATGATTGAATGGTGGAGTGGACTCGATGGGCCGAATGGCCTTACTTCCACTCCTATGTCATGGTCTTATGGTCTTATTTTTGGTATGGAAGGCTTGTCATATGTGGAGGGATTAAAGACTCTGGGTCTGTCCTTAATGGAGCTTGGAAGCACGAGGGAGGGTCTGATTGAAACTTGCAGAATCATGAGAGGCCTGGATAGAGAGTACATGGAGAAGATATTTCCACTATAGGAGAGATTAGGACCTTAGGGCAGAGCCTCAGAGTGAAGGATGACCCTTTAAACCTGGGATAAGGAGGAATTTCCTCAGCCAGAGGATGGTTATTCTGTGGAATCATTGCTGCAGAGGGCTGCGGAGGCCAAGTCATTGAGTGTATTTAAGACAGAAATAAATATGTTCTCAATTAAATAAGGGGATAAAAGGTTACAGAGATAAAATACAAAAATATTGTTGAGAAATATATCAGCCATGATTGAATGATGGAACAGACTCAATGGGCCAAATTGCTTCCGTTTGCTTATATGTCTTATGGGCTTATAAATTTCCTTTTGGGTATTGCTGTGCTCTGGCCTACTGGTGGAGAGGTCACCCACAGAAAGGTTGACCATTAATTAATTGAACATAAAGTGGCTCACAATGAGTCTTCTGCCTTATCTGAAGATGAAGTCCCTCCTAGGAGAGCTGTCAGTCAATCATAGAACATAGAACATGGAACAGTACATCACAGTACAGGCCCTTCTGCCCACGGTGTTGTGCTGACCATTTATCTTAATCTAAGATCAATCTAACCTACACACCCCTCAATTTACTGCCGTCCGTGTGCTTGACCAGCACTCGCTTAAATGTCCCTAATGTCTCTGACTCCATGACCACCGCTGGCAGTGCATTCCACACACCCACCACTCTCTGCATAAAGAACCTAATCCTGATATCACTCCTATATCTTCCTCCAATCATGACCCCTCGTGAGAGCCATTTCTGCCCTGGGGAAAAATCTCTGCCTATCTACTTTATCTATGCCTCTCATTACCTTGTACAACTTTGTGAAGTCACCTCCCTTCCTTCTTCTGTCCAGTGTGAAAACTCCAAGCTCACTCAATTTCTCTTCACAAGACAAGCCCTCCAATCCAGGCAGCATCCTCTCTAAAGTATCTACATCCTTCCTATAATGGGACGACCAGAACTGGACACAATACTCCAAGTGTGGTCTAACCAGAGTTTTACAGAGCTGCAGCAAAACCTTGTATCTCTTCAACTCCATCCCCAAATTCAATTGAATTAGCTGATTGCATTGTAGTCTCAGCAGTGACATGCTTGAGTTGTAGGACTGCATGCTTAAGTTGCAGTATCATTGAGGGTGAGCTGGCAGGTCCTAACCAGGGGCAGTGAAGAGGTTATGGGCAGGATTTAAGAGGCACCTGGGTAAAGGTAAAGTGGAGTATGACCTGGGAGAGGGAAAGCAACAGAATGCTTCTGAATGGTATAGGAGGCTCTCCCAACTTTCATGCCTGACAATAGCTTACTCAAGTAAATGTTACTAGGCTGCACACTTAGCCTGGGCCTCTCCTTCCCTTAAATCCAATGGCAGTGGGGATGGGATTATTATCCACTCAATTATTATCCACTTGAGGAGATGAATAATCCCAAGAATGAGCAGTCAGCCTGAGATCTCCATCAACTCCCTGTAACATAGGAGACAGGTCAGAGGTGAGTGAGAAAATGGCAAGCAATACGTTGCTTTTTATGAACCTCAGTTGGTGGAGTGCTGTATTAAATCCAGCCCTCATCATTTATGACAGCAGCTCCTGGGTTAATTGGTCTATAATTCCCTGGCTTCTTCCTCTCACCTCTTTAAATAATGGAGTGACCTACATGCTTTTCAAATTGAAAGCAATTGTTTCTAAATTGACAGACTTTGGCAAATTATAGTTGAACTAGGTGCAATTTTCTCAGCTACCTTATTTCAAACCTTAAAATGGAAAAATCTGATTCTGGGGATGTCTTGCTTTTTTTTCAGTGTCAGAAATATCCTCAGTACATTTGTTTTGCTTATATTAATTTAGGTGATGTCCTGCTATGGAGAATAAATTAACATGTCTATTCTTTACTAGAAAAACTGAAAGTCCATGACACAGTTCCTTTAAGGTTGCCCTTTCAATGCAGGATTGAAACCTAGCACATTAGAAACTACGGTCATTGTGTTCTAGTGATCAATTGTTCGTAATGACAATGATTAATAGAACTATTGTTTATTCTCCTAGTTGGTTGAGAGTAACAGAATAATAAAACAAAGGCAGTTTTGGAGTAAAGTGTGAAGCTATTACAAACATGAGGCACTAATAAATCAATAACACGATCAGTTGTACTTAGTCCAAATAATCTTTAGATATTTTGTGCAAGGTTGATTAACACAAGGTAAGCAGAAATGAAAATATGATGAAATTAACACTCCGTGTGACAGAAATAATGTGCCAGGACTGAGGAAATACTTTTGATTGATGTTTCATGTTGTAGGTATAACACTGTATGAAGGAAGAAACTTTATAATCCACCTGACCATAATAAATTGCTTTTAAGGTGAGAGTGAGAAAATGATTGTCATTGGTATGCCTTAAACTTAACACAACTAATTGCACTAACAGGATTAAGTATTTTTCCTCATTTGAAATTTTTCACGTCTCCTGAAAGTACTGATTCTTGAAGAAGCGCCACTTGACAGGTAATAGTTACTCACCTCTACTTCAACTAACTGGCCATTCCTCATGTTTAACCCTTGGTCTGACTGTAATGTGACCCTGAACTCTGAATGGCAGCACAATATTTGACATGGGCTCACCAAAGTGCTTCAAATTGATATATTTTTAATTATTATTAATTCAGGGACTGTAGGCTTCACTGGCTGGGCCAATATTAATTGCCTACTGTAAATTGCCTTTGAGAAGGAGGTGATGAGCTGCCTTCTTGTAAAACTGCAGTCCATGTGCTATAGATAGGCAGATGCATATGCAGCAAGCAGATTGTTAAAAATTAGGTTATATATGATTTTTCTTCTCATTATTTCCCTTACCATCTACAGCAGAACCAGCCTACTATCTATGCCCTTTTGGCCTTAACCAGCTCAGTCAACAGTGGTGCACATTAGAATTAGAATTAGAATCCCTACAGGGTAGGAACAGGCACTTTGGCCCAACAAGTCCACACTGACCAAGTCCACAAGTCCAAAGAGTATCCCACCCAAAATCATTCTCCATCACTCTACCTTTACCCCGACTATTGCAACTAACCTACACACCCCTGAACACTATGGGCAATTTAACACGGCCAATTCATCTAACTTGCACATCTTTAGATTGTGGGAGGAAACTGGAGCACACAGAGGAAGACATGGGGAGAATGTGCAAACTCCACACAGACAGTTGCCCAAGGCTAGAATCAAACCCAGGTCCCTGGCACTGTGAGGCAGCAGTGCTAACCACTGAGTCACTGATGGTGTTATCAAGCCACTCCTGTGGGTGGACAAAAATCCCTGGAGAATGTGCAAACTCCACACAGTCAGTCACCTGAGTCAGGAATTGAACCCTGGGTCTCAGGCGCTGTGAGGCAGCAGTGCTAACCACTGTGCCACCGTGCCACCCGCTAGTCAGCGCTCTCAATTTTTCCACCAGTGGCCCAGGTGTTGATAAGTAGGTCTTTGCAGGGATGACAAGGCTGAGTCTGTGATTTTTGTTTCTGGTGCTTAGGTTGATGCCAGGTGGTCTATCCAGTTTCATTCCCTTGAGACATTTTATTGGTTTGAGAAATTGAGTTGGCCTTTTAGACAATTTTGTGGGCCCTAAAAACTCAGCAACATTGCTGTGGATCTGGAGTGGCCAGGGCAGGTAACAAGAGTAGATTTCCTTCCCTCAAGTTGTCTTTAAAACAATCAATTATAATTTCATAATCACCATTCAACTTGTATTTTAAACTCCAGATTAACGCATTAATTAATTTAAATTCTACCATCTGCTATGGTGGGAGTTGAACCCTTGTCCCAGAGCACAACCTGGACCTAATGATTATTTGTCCAGTGACAAAATCAATGACAAAGCCACTTTATATCTTCCCCACAACACATCTTTTCACTTAGCTTAGTATGTTAAAATTACATTTGGTTCTCAACTCCAAATCATATATTTATATATCTCATATTGTCAGAGCATTAGCCTTGGCCACTGGTTTACTAGTCAAGAGTGTGTGGTGGGAAAGCACAGCAGGTCAGGCAGCACCCAGGGAGCAGGGGAATTGACATTTTGGGAGTAAGCCCTTCACCAGGAATCTTTATTGCTGATTCCTGATGAAGGGCTTATGCTTGAAATGTTGATTCTCCTACTCCTTGGATGCTGCCTGACCAGCTGTGCTTTTCCAGCATCACACTCTTGACTCTGATCTCCAGCACCTGCAGTCCTCACTTTCTACCCACTGGTTTACTAGTCCTGTGAAATTATCATTATATCAATATCTTCCTCTTCCATTTCATTTATAATTGTTTTGGATCAATCTGTTCAAACTTGATATGACACAACTCCATGGGACTAGAACCTAGGCCTTCTAGCTCAGAGATTGGGACATCACCACTATACCATAAGATCCTAACACTTCATTTATAAGTCAACCTGTTCTGCCAAATCATGATACACCTTCAGGGCAGATAGGATATGAATACAGCCCTTCTTGAACAGAGACAGAGGAATTGCCACTGCGCTACAAGATTCCTTACCACTTCATTTCCATTGATACAGGTCTCCAGTTGAAATAAAAGGTGATCAGCAGGTTCTAAAACAAGCAAGTCTCTCTGAGGCCTCCTGGTTTCAGAAGAAGAGCTGGTTATGACAAACAGAAATTTCACCAGGAAATTACCCTCCCTGGATGTTCTTTAAAACAAAATTATAAAATTTAAAAAGTAGTCAGGTCACCATTGTAGAGTGTCGTGACGATTGAGTGGGTGCGGTGTCAATAATCTCCTCTACATAATGGCTGCGTCCCTAACTAGGCGGGTGAGGAAAGGTTCTTGCTACTTCCTTTCTTCGTCTGTCACTGTCTGTCTGAAATCTGGAGAACACTGGGAAATCTAAGTTGGCCTCCATTACTGCCCATTAGCTAAGCTGTTGGCAATCTCATCTGTCTGTCGACCTAAAATAGCAAGCAGGCCTGCAGGTCTTGAACTCACCATGGCACACTGTGAATGAATTAGAAAACTGCTAATGCTGGCTGATGCTGCTAATTCTAGGAATTATACATCTCCCTTCCTGCCCTCTGCATGGCTTGGGAATTTGTTCCAAATATCTGATCTTTCAGGTGGCTTAAGAAATCACCTGGCAGTTTTCGAAGCTATAGATGAAAGTTCTTTAGATGAATCAACGTAAGTAATCCTCAGTAAAACAGCTTGCCTGATTGTGTACATTTCTGCTATTTATTAGAGCTTGTTGTGAGCAAATTGGTTGCCAAATAGGTTGCCTACAGCACAAGAGTTGGAACTGAAGCACTTATGGGTAATCAAAGTTATTAAGCAGAATTATATTTTTGCATTGCTCTTTCCAATATGGGTCTTTTATAAAAATTTGCCTGCAAAGGAAATCTTCACATGAGAGCGGTGCACTGGAAGCAACCAGTAGGAAGAATAGCAAACTTTCTTTTCTAAAATAACCCCAATATTAAATCAAATGGGACTCCTGAGTCCATACTTGTCAGGAGTAAGATTGTATTGCAAGCTTCCTGGAGGCAGCCTTCTCATTGACTTGCTTCCATATTTTGTCATCCTATTAAAAATGGCGGGGGTGGGTGAGTGGAAGAGCTTAACACTGACTTGCCCATCTGAATGTCAACTGTTCTACCGTCTGCACTCAGGAGGAAGGTGGATACTGCTGAGACAATACAGGTCAAACAATGTAAGAGCCTGTCAACCTGGAGTTGGCGAGCTCTGCATCTGATGGGATGGCTGTCTGTCATCAGTCTGATATGAACAGCCACTTGGCCCACAGCAAACTGTATTTTTAGGGAAGGGAAATTCGAAGAGATGGTCCAACGGCCAGTTTTCTCTAGCAATTCCAGCATATTTGGTCTATGTGTAACAGCTGTATTCTGAGTGTCTGAAGGTCAGTTGCTGGAGGCTTCGACCATGTAGACTTCAATGGAAGAGTTATGCTGTGATATGTATGAATTTACTCAGTCAATGTTTTTAATGTTAGATGGTGATGAACGTATGCAACCATTCTTCCCTAATGTTAACAAATGGTCACTCCTTGAAGTAGACATAATGCATAATTCGCTAACACAACTCCTTATCTAACAAAAGTCAGAAAACACAGACAGGATGTTTAGCTTTCAGCAACACAAAGATGTCACTGTGCCAACTCTAACTCAGACCTGACTTCGACTCATGTGCTAATAGAAGAGATGCTGCCTCTTAATATTCCCATCATCATTACCCACACAGTCATCAGAGGCAACATCGGGGCTTCATATTCTTTAAGGCAACTACACATCAGGGCTGTACCTGGAAATTTGCATGAATGGAGACTTTCCATTAGTCATGCCAATGTTTAATTCACCTTTGAGTTCTTCTAAAGTGGTAAAAGGATCACTGCCACACATTACGCCATTGTTAATAAATTCCTGTAGAAATTATGCTCTGTATTAATAAGTAACTGGAGCCACTCATTTGGGCATTAAGTTAATAAATTCTTAAAACTACCTTTGATGGTTTTGATGTTAATTCAGGTCATTATCTGAAGTCAAAAATGTTCTCTTTTTGCCCTATTTTCCTACATTATTGCCGCACTCAGGTTATTCAATAGCATCAATTATAAAAAACAGAAAAATGTATGTCAATGTATTGTGATGACTGAGTTACTGAGGGTGATGTGTATCTGAGTAACAAAGGACAGGAACACCCACAGTCAATCCTGATGGTGAGTTTCCTGCTCGGTTACATGTCCATAGTTCCCTGCATCTCACTACTTCTAATCTTACACATATGTTCCCAGGGAGTGTTTGCAGACTGTTTATCTGATTAAAATGTGACTGAACTTGGTTGTTTTAATCCTGACATCGTCTTGTCCCTCTCTGTGATCTCCTCAAGTTCCATAATTCCCTGTGCTCCTCTAATTCTAACCATTATATTCCCAGTCATAGCTGCTCCACTGTTAGTGGTGGGGCCTCAGGTTTCCAACACCAGAACCTTTGGAATTCCCTCCTGGCACTCTCTACCTCGCTTTCCTCATTTAAACACGACTTAAAACCATCGCTTTGTCAAAGTGTTTGGTCATGTGATCTAACATCACCATAAGTGACTATGTTGTGTTATAATGGTTCTGTGAAATGACGTAGGATATTTCATTACATTAAAAGTGCTATATAAATACAGTGTATATTTTTGCCGTTGGTACTTTCTTTTCAAACATAAGATTTCACAGCTACTTCGGATCGCTGGAAAAGGCCAAGGAATTTTTGGACTCTCTTAGATAAATTGTAAGAGATAATTGATGTTGTTTTGCTCTTCCCCCACTCCGGTTTACACCCCCCTTTTTTTAATATTAATTCCTTTCTTTACCTTACTGTTTAATATTATCTTTGGGAAGTGGGGAGAGGGGTTTATTTATTTGTTCTCTACTTAGCGATTTCCCCCCTTCTTTTTATATATATATAGGCCTGGGGGTCTAGATAATGTTGCTGGGGGCAGGTGGTTACCTTATCCTATTTTATTTCTGTCTTTAGAAGCAGGGTTGTTTTCCCCTGTTATTTTGTATTACTATATTTAATTATTACTTGTTGAGGCTGTAATTTTATAGTTATATATGTTTACTCATGGTATTAACATTACCAAATATATGCAGGTGTTGGTGGGGGTGGGTGTGGGTAGGGTGCTCACTGTTAACTCTAGCTCTGTAGTATATTTGAATTTTCTTCATCCTATTGTGGGGCGCCTGGGTCAAGGGTGGGGCACTGGTTGGGAGAGGATATGACGGACTTTTGGAAAAGAAGTGATGCCCCCTGGGAACAAGGGGAAAATCTCCATTGAAATACATTTTTTTTTATTTAGAAATAGGTTTTTATTATATTGATATGAGTATATTAAAGAGCCTTTATTTTTGTGAATTTTATATGCTCTATGTTTGGGATGTTCTTGATAGGGTTTCCCCTCCTGAGGGGTCTCGGACTTGCCCAGACAATTATGATTGATCAGTCGGTTAAATGGTGCACCTGGAATGTCAAGGGGAGTAATTCACCAATCAAAAGGAAGAAAATATTATCAAACCTCAAGAAAGAAAGGGTTGATATAGCTCTCCTACAGGGGACACATTTATTGGATAAAGAACACTTGAAATTACGACAGGGTGAATTTGATCAGGCCTTCTTTTCTTCCTTCAGCTCAAAACGTAGGGGAGTTGTTATTCTTATTCGGAAGAACTTCCCTTTCAAAATCCTAAATCAGATAAAAGGCGAATCTGGACGATATATTCTGATAAAACCCATGATAAATGGAGAGGAATACGGGATCTTAAATTTATATTGTCCCCCAGCACATCCTTTTGAATTTATAATGGATGCCTTCTCAAAATTGATGGCTCTCGGTGCTTGTCATACAATTATAGGGGGAGATTTTAATTGTATTATGGATCCGGAAATGGATAGGATTCCCAAGAGTACTGTAGGAGTATCTCCCAGATCGAAACAATTGGTGGATTTGAATAAAGAATTAGGACTAGTAGATGTATGGAGATGCCTTCACCCGCAGGGCAGGGATTTTTCTTTTTACTCCAATCCACACAAATGTCATACCAGAATTGATATGTTTTTTGCCCCCTTGATGTTTTAAAATTCCATATCATCCTGTAAAATAGACAGGATAGCAATTTCTGATCACACTGCTGCATATATGGGAAATCAAAGTGAGGAACAATGAGACATCCCCCTGACATTGGCGTATGGATCCCTACCTGATGAAAGACAGTAAATTTGTAAAGTACTCCTCTCAAGAATTTAAAACTTTTTTAGAAATTAATTCAGATACGGCTAGTAACCCATCAATGATGCGGGACACCATCAAAGCTTACGTGTGAGGTTTGATCATTTCATACTCAGTTACCCAGAAAAAATTAAAGGGAGAATAACAGCGTCTGCTCGAAGCTCACTTAAAAGCAGCTGAAACAGCATACACTGACAGACCTTCTATTATCAAATTACAAAGGATTACGGCCCTTAGGACAGCTCTAAACACCACGCTTACCCAAATGGCTAAGAGGGAAATATTATTTGCAAAACAAAGGTTATAGGAAGTTGGCGATAAACCTGGTAGATACTTAGCATTTCTCACAAAGAAAAAAAATGATCCTCAAACTACCACGTCTATCAAGGAAAGTACGGGTATTCTGACTCATGATCATAAAAGGATTAATGCAATCTTTAGAAAATTTTATCCTGATTTGCATAAATCGCAGGATTGCGAAGACAGAACTAGGGGGATGCACTCATTTTTTAAAAACCTGACCTTTCTGGACCTAACTCCGGAACAGATATCATAGAACATAGAACATAGAACATAGAACATAGAACATAGAACAGTACAGCACAGAACAGGCCCTTCAGCCCACGATGTTGTGCCGACCACTGATCCTCATGTATGCACCCTCAAATGTCTGTGACCATATGCATGTCCAGGAGTCTCTTAAATGTCCCCAGTGACCCTGCCTCCACAACTGCTGCTGGCAACGCATTCCATGCTCTCACAACTCTCTGTGTAAAGAACCCGCTTCTGACATCCCCTCTATACTTTCCTCCAACCAGCTTAAAACCATGACCCCTCGTGTTAGTCATTTCTGCCCTGGGAAATAGTCTCTGGCTATCGACTCTATCTATGCCTCTCATTATCTTGTATACCTCAATTAGGTCCCCTCTCCTCCTCCTTTTCTCCAATGAAAAAAGTCCAAGCTCAGTCAACCTCTCCTCATAAGATAAGCCCTCCAGTCCAGGGCAGCATCCTGGTAAACCTCCTCTGAACCCTCTCCAAAGCATCCACATCTTTCTTATAATAGGGCGACCAGAACTAGACACAAGTGCGGTCTAACCAAAGTTTTATAGAGCTGCAACAAGATCTCACGACTCTTAAACTCAATCCCCCTGTTAATGAAAGCCAAAACACCATATGCTTTCTTAACAACCCTGTCCACTTGGGTGGCCATTTTAAGGGATCTGTGTACCTGCACACCAGGTTCCTCTGTTCCTCCACACTGCCAAGAATCCTATCCTGAATCCTGTACTCAGCTTTCGAATTCAACCTTCCAAAATGCATCACCTCGCATTTCTCCAGGTTGAACTCCATCTGCCACCTCTCAGCCCATCTCTGCATCTTGTCAATGTCCCGCTGCAGCCTACATCAGCCCTCTATACTGTCAATGACACCTCCTACCTTTGTGTCATCTGCAAACTTGCTGACCCATCCTTCAATACCCTCATCCAAGTCATTAATAAAAATTACAAACAATAGAGCCCAAGCTGAATTCTCTAAAGAATTTACAGGAATATTGGCTGGTCCACTTATGGGCATATATAACTACTCATACAGTCAGGGCTGTCTCCCGCCTTCGCTGAAAGAGGCGAATATCTCTCTTATCCTCAAAAAAGGAAAGGACCCAGAAGATTGCGCGTCATACAGACCAATATCCTGGCGAAATGTAGATGTTAAAATCCTCTCTAAAACGTTAGCATTGAGGCTAGAAAGGGTATTGCCACATATCATAAAGGCGGATCAGACGGGGTTTATTAAGGGCCGTAGATCATCCAATAATTTTAGAAGGGTTTTGAATGGGATTCAAGCCTGCCATCAGGGAAAGATACCGGGTGTAGTAGTCTCATTAGATGCAGAAAAGGCATTCGACAGGGTTGAATGGCCATATTTGTTTTACACATTGGAAAGGTTTGGCGATGGATAGGTGTTTACCAAATGGGTCTCAACACTGTATAATGATCCCAAAGCAGTTGTGATTACCAATGGATTAGGCTCGGATAGCTTCAGTATGGATAGGGGCTGCTGTCAGTGATGTCCTCTCTCACCATTGCTATTTATACTAATAATTGAGCCACTAGCAGAAGCTATATGGGCTGACCCTAATATAATGGCCCCGAGAATTGGTACAGGTAAACATAAATTTACCCTTTATGTAGATGATGTTCTTCTATTTCTCAGTAATCCTTTGATATCCGTGCTTTGCTTAATCCAATTTATTAATACATTTAGTGTATTTTCAGGCTATAAAATTAATTTTTCAAAATTGGAGGCTATGCCAATGGGTAGCCTTGCTAGTATATCCCACTTATTGGATGGATCCCTCTTTCCCTTTCGGTGGTCCCTGGAGGGTTTCTTATATTTAGGCATTTTTACTACCTCAGTATTTGGTCAGTTATACAAGGCTAACTTTGTGCATTTACTGGAAAGGATAAGGCAGGACCTCCAGCGATGGGGAGACCTTCCAATTTCTTGGCTAGGTAGAATAGCACTAATTAAAATGAATGTCCTGCCCCATCTCCTATACCCTATGAGAATGCTTCTGTTGATGCTGCCAAGGCTGGCACTACGTAAATTATATGGCTGGTTGGGTTCCTTTATCTGGAATCATAGACGGCCCCTCATTAAGCTGAAGAAGCTCCAGCTTCCACAGGCATGGGGAGGATTGGATTTCCCAGATTTTAGGAAATATCAGTTAAGTTCCCTATTAAGCTACATAGCCAATTGGGTCTTGTCTGACCGGCAATCAAGCTGGCTGGACATCGAGGCTTCTCAAGTAAAATGCCCACTTGTTAACTTCTTGTTTTCAGACAAGAGGAAAATCATTACGGACCACTGTAAAAGCCCTATAATACTAAACACAATTAAAGCTTGGAATATAATGCAGCAAAATGAGGGCAACTCACATAAAACCTCCCTCTATGCTCCGATAGTGGGAGCATGGAGATTTCAACTGGGGCTTATAGATGCCACTTTCAAACTCTGGAGATCCAGGGGTATCTCCTGTTTAGGGGATCTGTTTAAAGAAGGGGTCCTGAAGTCTTTTGAACAGCTGCATCAGAAATTTCGATTACCTAATGGAGACCTCTTTCGATACTTCCAAATTCGAGATTACATACAGAAGAAGACTACGTTATTTAGGTAGCCTTTATAAATCAGATAGAGAACGTAGAGTGTTATGGCCAATGGGGGTACCTTCCATCAGCACTATTTATAATTTATTACATGATGAAGTATCGGGAGATATGGACAATCTGCTTAAAACAGGGGTTCAGGATTTGGGACTGGAAATCTCTAGAAATGTGGAATGACATTTGGGAACTCTGACCATTCAGTTGAAGATACTTCACAGGGCCCATATAGCACCAGACCGATTGGCAAAATTTAAGGCAGGAGCATCTCCATTGTGTCCCAAATGTAAAATGGAGGTGGGCACTCTTGTACATTGTTTGTGGACCTGTCATAAGATCTGTAGATATTGGACTAAAGGAGCAAGTGCTCTGATAGAAATCTTAGGAACGGAAGTTAGAGTGGGTCCTGTATCTTTCCTTTTGGGCTTTTCGAACTTACCCTCCCTGGATATACACGGGAGGAGATTATTTTCTATTCTCTCTTTCTGTGCAAGGAAAACTATTTTGGTAAACTGAGTGGCTGAGAGCCCCCCCCGGACTTTCGAATTGGCACAGAATAATTATGGAATGTATTCCTCTTGACTTCCTTACAAATGTGGTGCACCAAAAGACACATTATTCCATAAAAATATGGCAGCCCTTCTTGAATTACATAAATACAGATATTTCAGCCATCCTAACAAGGGCTTTTATTTAACACATTCCAAGCATGTACCTCACTACTCAATTTCTGTGTTATCCATTTTTTTTTCTTTCTCTTATTTGAATAATGTAAGAGACTTAATTATACACTCTGGTTAGTTGTAGGTTAGATTAGTAGTTAATTGAGTTTTGTTTTTTCTCTCAGTTTATTTTTCTGTTTGGTAAATTTTGTTTATTATTTATTTAAGATTTAATTGTATATCGATGTTTATACTTGGGTTTATTTTATTTGTAAACTTGTAAAAATATGTTAAATTTTCAATAAAAATATCTATATAAAAAAATGATTTCTCAGCTAGTTTTCCTGGACAGTAGCTATTGACATCTGCACTGGTTGAATTCCGCTCCACATCCTCCTCTCCCTCCCCCTACCCCCTTTCCCCATCATTTCCTCAGCTTCAATAGTGAGCCTACACTGCAACTGTTGCCAAACTTGAGATTAGATCATAGTCTACAGTCTAGGGACTATGAGGTGGTACTTAGAGGAAAAAAATACACACAATAGAAACTGATTGACACTGCCTGACTTATTCATTATTCTGTTCGAGGCCTTAGTGAAATAAGTTACCCTGGCTCACACTGGAAACACGCAGGAATTCTCTTAACACGTTTAAAGCCAGGTGCTAATTTGTTTTCTTTTGATTTTCCAATATGTCAACAACAGTTCATGGCAACCTTTGACCATTCTCAATGAATAAAACACAATCAAGCTCTCATCCCATTAAAGAATTTTTGAATAATGCTCTGGTCAAAGTGGTGACGAGCTACCTTCTTGAACAGTTGCTGTTTGTATGGTGTAGAGTCACTCTAAAGTGTGTGGTTATCCATTTTGTATTGAAAAAGGATAGATCAAGGTACTTTCTAGATGGTAAAATAGTGGATGTCCAAAGAGACTTGGGTGTTCAGGTATATACGCTGTTAAAATGTTATGATCAGGTGCAGAAAATAATCAAGAAAGCTAATAGTATGTTGGTCTTCATATTTCAAGCACTGGAGTACAAGGATACAGAAGGTTTGCTGCAGTTATTCAAAACCCTGGTTAGACCCTACTTGAAGTACAGTGAGCACATTGGGGCATCACACCTTGGAAGGACATATTGGCTTTGGAGGGAGGACAACAGTAGGTGTACAAGAATGATAACTCTACTTCAGGGGTTCAGTTATGAGGAATGATTGTACAGAAAAAGTCTGTTTTCTCAGAATCAAATATCACACAACACCAGGTTATAGTCCAACAGGTTTATTTGGAAGCACTAGCTTTCGGAGTGCCGCTCCTTCATCAGGTGGCTGTCTCAAAATTCAGGAAGTTAAGGGGTGATCAGGCCATAGTTTTCAGTATTCTAACAGGAAAACATAGGGTATCGAAAAAAACTTTATTGGAACTTGGAGATTCTAGAACTAGGTGTCATAATCTGAGAATTAGGACTGTACCATTCATTTGAGAGGTTAGGAAACTCTTCTACAGACAAAGAGTGGTAGTTGTTTGGAAACTTCTATCCACAAATGGCAGTGGATATTAGACCAGTTGTTAATTTTAAATCTGAAGTACTTTTTTTGTTCAGCAAAGGTATTAAGGAATATGAACCAAAAGCAGACATATCGAGTTAACTCATGAATGGTAGAACAAGCTTGAGGGGCAGAACATCCTACTCATGTTCTTATGTTTCCTACTCATGTTTCCTATGCTGTTTGCAAGTGGGTTTCAGGAATTTAACCCAGTGATAGTGGAAAAATGGAAATATTGTTCCAACTCAGGCTGGTGTATGACTTGCCTTTGTTGAGCTTAAGTAGCTTGTTGATTCCACTTCAATCTGGCCTGACCATGAAAGGGGTTCAAGCTTCCTGTGAACCGCATTGGACTGGACTGAGCTGACACTGCCAACGTTCCAGCAGATGAACATGGCCACGTGAAAATCACCATCAGCATACACTTATTTGTGCTTTTCCAATCTTTGTTAGAATAATGATTCAATCCATCAGGTAAGAAGGTGTTTGGTATGCTTTATTGATCAGAGCATTGAGTACTGGAGTTCATAGGTCATGTTGAAGCTGTACAGGACATTGGTTGGGCCACTTTTGGAATATTGTGTCCAATTATGGTTTCCCCCATATAAGAAGGATGTTGTGAAACTTGAAATGGTTCAGAAAAGATTCATAAGGATGTTGCCAGAGTTGAAGGGCTTGAGCTATAGGGAGAGGCTGAATAGGCTGGAGCTGATTTTTGAAGCGTCAGAGACTGGGGGTAATCTTACAGGGCTGAAAATGTGTTGCTGGTTAAAGCACAGCAGGTTAGGCAGCATCCAAGGAACAGGAAATTCGACATTTCGGGCCAGAGCCCTTCATCAGGCCATTCCTGATGAAGGGCTCTGGCCCGAAACGTCGAATTTCCTGTTCCTTGGATGCTGCCTAACCTGCTGTGCTTTAACCAGCAACACATTTTCAGCCCTGATCTCCAGCATCTGCAGACCTCACTTTTTACTCGGTGATCTTACAGGGTTTTATAAAATTATGAGGGGCATGGATAAGGTAAATAACTAAGATCTTTTCCTTGGGCTGGGGGAGTCCAGAACTATAGGGCATGGATTTAGGGTGAGTGGGGAAAGATTTAAAAGGGACCTAAGGGGCAACTTTTTCGCAGAGTGTTGCGCGTGTCTGGAATGAGCTGCCAGAGGAGGTTGGGGAGGCTGGTACAATTAAAATGTTTAAAAGGCATCTGGATGGGTAAATGAATAGGAAGAGTTTAGAGGGAAATGGGCCAAGTGCTGACAAATGGGATTAGATTAATTAAGGATATCTGGTTGGCATGGATGAGTTGGACCGAAGGGTCTGTTTCTGTGCTGTACATTTCTATGACTCTATGACTCTGTAAGGCTAGATGTGAATCACGTTTTCAGTGCACATACAGAATAACGGAAATAATCAAAATTGTTTTCCTTCATTTAACTTCAAATTCACTTCCTGAAATGGAAAAATAGTAATCATGCTACTTTGCTTGTATTAGCAGTTCAATGATACTTGCTTTGATCAGTCAAACATTAAAGCAGAGTTTGGTTGGCATTAGTTTTATTAGAAACTCTCTGGGCCAATATCCTAGTGGATCATTCCAATTTTATATGTGATCTGACTGCCTGAAATTTATGTGTGGGATAATCCACCCAGACGCTTGCAGCTGACAAATGGTAACATTTTCAGAAAATTATTTGATTTTTTTTTGCCACTTGGTCACAGCAAGTGGAGGGTTGTCCTTCCACCGTTTCTCCCATTCAGGAGTTCATCTGTTGGCTTGCTATCCGAATGACTCTGTTGCTCCCAAGAACAGCATTTTCAGCAGACATTGTCCTGTTTGGTACTGCAGACTATTATCTCAACTTGTAGCCTGAAATAAGTAAATGCAGTCGTTGTGGTAAATAGGAAGTGCGGTTGGCTCTGTGACTCAACAGTCACATCATTTGATTGGGATAATTTAACTTGTTGATGCTTATTAATTTGTTTGAGAACTTAATGTATTCTTTAGCATAAAACTAAAACATAACAGTGATCATGATGCACTTGAGTGTCATTTTGATGAAGATCTGAGGAGTCCATCATGAATTGACTTCAACTTATACTGGATTGTTCAGCTTGAAGTGCATTTGATGCATTTAAAATACTAGTCATGTTCATGGGTAATATTTAATATTATTAAAAATGTCTTTATGTGTTAGGAGAGTAACATACATGCCACAAAAGTACCAGAGAATGACCATCTCAACAAAAGAGAATCTACCCATCACCTCTTCACAGTCAATGGTATTACGATCACTGAATCACCCATCATCAACATCCTGGGACTAAATATTGACAGAAACTTTTAAAAATCAACCATGTAAATATTACGGCTATAAAAGCAATCCCTGGGCTTGGATGTTGTGATGAATAATTCACCTCCTTACTTCCCAGAGTCTGTCCATCACCAACAAAGCACAAGGAAAGTGATGAAATATTCATAATTTGATCTAAAGAATGTTGCTCCAACAATTCAAGAAGCTCAACACTATTGGGGAAAATACATCCAACTTGTCTGACACTTCACCTGATCTTCATTCTTTGCACCGATACACTGGGGCTCCAGTATATACCATGTACAAAATGCACTGCAGCAGCTGAGCATTGTCCAAACTTGTGGTCTTTATCACCTAGAACAAAGGCAGCAGAAAAGTGGCAATGCTATCACTTGGATGTTTTCCTTCAAGCCACAGATCATGCTGACCTTGGTCAATCTTGTCTTTCTCTTGCTGTTGCTGGGTTAAAATCCTGGAACTCTTTCCTTAACAACACTACGACTGTAGCTGCACCACATTGTTTAAAGCAAGCAGCTCAGTATCACTTTCTCAAGTGCAATTAGGGCTGGGTATCAAATTGCCATCTTGTCAATGACACCTCCTCCCTCACCTCCAACCAAGGCCCCAAAGGGGCCTTCCACATCCATCAATGCCTTTTATTGTATTCATTGCTCCTGATGCACTCGCCCCTACATTGGGGAGACTGGACGTGTCCACAAACACCGACACCAATCAAAACCACTGCCCTGTGGCCCAACATTTCAACTCCCCCTCCCACTCTGCCAAGGACATGCAGGACCTGA
The DNA here is from genome assembly GCF_020745735.1 of Hemiscyllium ocellatum. NCBI lineage: Eukaryota > Metazoa > Chordata > Chondrichthyes > Orectolobiformes > Hemiscylliidae > Hemiscyllium > Hemiscyllium ocellatum. Next base: position 96,135,736 of record NC_083411.1, on the reverse strand, counting down.
GCCTCCTTCACCTCTGCTCCCTCACCACCAGACACATGGAGGAAGAACGCCTCATCTTCCACCTCGAAACTTGTCCTACCTGCCTACCTCCCTTCCCACCTATCCACTTCACCCTCCTCTCTGACATATCACCTCCATCCCCTCCCCCATTCACCTATTGTATTCTATGTTACTTTCTCCCCACCCCCACCCTCCTCTCATTTATCTCTCCAGCCTGCAGGCTTCCTGACTCTATTTATGATGAAGGGCTTTTGCTCGAAACGTTGATTTTTTTTGCTCCTTGGATGCTGCCTGACCTGCTGTGCTTTTCCAGCACCACTCTAATTCAGACCTTGTCAATGGTGTTCACATGTGATTAAAGAATGCAAAGTTTACATTCCTTGTCCACTGGGTAGCAGTATTGTAGCATTTTAAACCTCGTATGTACATCAGATTACAAAACAAGTCACATGTTGCAACCACGGAAACTTTGACCAAGAATGTGTCTCAGTAAACCAGTTAGTGCTGCTGGAAGACAAATGAGTTGGGATTATTGCCATCTGGTGGTGGAATAGAAAAAGCAGGTACAAATCTGAGATGGAAACATCAGTCTGATGTGCCAGTGAGAGGGTACAATGACATTTTCGCTTCTTGAACATTTCTTTCTGTTCATCACTTCTCATAGCAGCTTTGAAATTCTTACTGTCCATAATCGATAAGCACTGCTTTGCGCTATTCTCTTTCTTTTCCACCTTCAGTCTTAATATGGAAAGACACCGAATCATCAGAGTCATAAATCTCCCATTCTATTTTACTTGTCTTCTCTTTTTCCAAATTTACTGCACTGCTTCTAAACCTCTCCCAAATGTAATGTTTGATATCCATAATCATAAGAACCTCTTGGCATTGCCATCTGACATGCCTCTCTTCCCATTATTTCAATCAACACTTGCTTCTATTCCTCAGCAACCACATACTCCTACACTCTGCCAACCTCACTTTCTGGAGAACCCATCCACTAAGCTTAACCTACCTTGAGCTCACACCTAATCTGAATATGAATTTACATCTTTCAATAACTTTTTCCCCATTTTCCATCAAGTCTGCTCCAAGAACATCTTGTATATGGAATGTAGCTGTTGCTGACCTATCTTGATTCCTAATGAGTGATAATCCTGTGCTCTTGCTATTACTCCCCAATTCATTTCAACAACATTCAACCGTCAAAAAAAAAACAATCCACAAGCTATTCTTACGAAATACTGGTGTCATTTGCAAATTCCCTTTAATGTTCAAAATTTTTAAACATATTCTAACACTGCGTCACATCCTCAAATACTTCCTTGCTCATTTTCTGTCAGCTCTATTCGTAAATTTCTCCAAATATGTTTCTACTGTTTACTCAACCTGAATCAAAGGCACAACTGAAAACTCTGTGATGTGTAATGAAATACATTTCCTTATTTTCTTTCTCAACCTCTCCGCACTGTTTGGCTTGAAAAGTCTCACCATTCTCCTCAATACTTCTCCACTATTATCCATCCAACCGGAAGATCCAGGCTGGTTTCATTTTAGGAATACAATCAAAGCCAAAGCTGTATTGTAATAGCTTCTCTGCCCATTTTTTCACCATCATCTTGGGCATCCCTGAAGGATCCATACTTAGCCTTCCCTTCTTCCTCCTCTTCATCTATTAAAAACTTCCATCTCAGATTGGTGGACCAAAAAAGATCAAATTGTTTTCATGAATAGTTTGACTGTATTCTTTCAATGTTGCACTGTTGTTCTTCACTTTAACTTTTAATTTTGATATCAATCAAATGATGCAATGATTATTGGAATCCAGGCAGGGGAAAGGTTGGTGCAGGAACCAAGTTAAATTGTAAATTTAAGTTTGACTCTGGATCTTGAGCCTTAGCTTTGTTTTATGAATAGAACTTTGAAGAAAATTTCTTTCAGTCCAGTCTAGAAATACAAAGAGAAATGTGAGCAAAGAGCAGCAAAATGGCACAGGAAGGGACAGATAACTTGACCAAAACAGTGCTAGTTATGGGAATATGTATTTTTGTGGCTACAAGAACTTTTGGATGGTGCACACTGTCACGTCATCTACTTACTGTCCTACACTTTGGTTCATACCCTCCAAACTGTCCTACATAATGTTCCACTCCCTGACCTGTACACTCCCCTTTTGTCACAGCAACTTGGTAATCCTACCACTACTATCTTCAGCAGTAACGTTTGAGACTATGTGAGTATGCCTTGTATTGTTTTCCCATCAGAAGTGTTTCTTCAGGATTATGACATTGTAGAGAAAACGATATAGGCTGCAAACAGATTAGAGCCTGAGGCAACAGCCAATGGTTGCAGGATTAAAGGAAACTGTCTGGGAAAACCTATATTGAATTTGCAATGATTAAATAAAATAATTTTGACAGGTGGGCATGAGAATTAGAAGCTGAACCTACATATGAAACTCTTATGGAGAGTATTTTCTTCCGGAATGTAAAGACCCATACTCTTCCATAATAAGGAGAAATTTGAGGACTGCAGATGCTGGAGATCAGAGCTGAAAATGTGTTGCTGGAAAGGCGCAGCAGGTCAGGCAGCATCCAAGGAGCTGAAGAATTCCTGAAAAAGGGCTCATGCCTGAAACATCTATTCTCCTGCTCCTTGGATGCTGTCTGACCTGCTGCGCCTCCAGCAACACATTTTCATCTTTTCCATAATAAGACCTAATGTTGAGAACTAAAGGGTTGCAACTGCTGGAAAGGGAGCAAAAATAGGGAGCAATTATGAGTTAACCCATAAAACAAAGCCTCTTTCCCATCGCTCAAAACCAGAATTAATGCATTCTTTCATGAATACTTTCATGACCGGGACAAATAATTTCTTACTATTTGCTAATGGAAGTTCTCCAAATTAGTCTATTGGATTCAGTCCATTTGAACACACTTATGATCATGAAATTAGAGTTCCATAAAGGTGGTTCAGGAGAATTTTTTGATGCAAAGAGATGATTTTTGCAGTGGTGGATTACATGTCCATGTTTCTAGAAAGACTCACAGGAGCATGTAGGGTACACAGGAACATTTAAATTTCACAGGCAATACCTGTGTCTTTAACAAATTTCTTAAAGAAACAAGCTAAAGTGGTGTGGCCAACAAAACGCCAAGTAGCTTTAAGAAGTTGAAGAAAATCCGAACAAATGAATGCTAGCCATCTTGATTTTTCTGGACTTTTTCAAATGACTTTTGATGTTAATAACTTGTATGTGGATGCTGTATAATGACAGGATGAAGAAACAAGAATAGAGAAGCCAATGGGGACTTCTCCAAGAAACTAATGCAGTTTTAGAAAAAAATATCCTAACATAGAAAAAGAGACTTTGAGGTTGTTGTTGGCTCTTCAACACTTTGAAGTTTACGTCAAACATGGTAACAGGAAATAATAATTTACATTGATCATAATTCACTGATCTTCATTCTGATGTTTAAAACTTGGAACAAATGATAATTCAGAATTAATCTTTCATTTCAACCATTTCATGTAAAGATCATTCACATTGCTGGAAAAGGTAGCATAACTGAATGCATAATGTTGGAATAATTTAAACTTTTAGAATGCATAAGATTGTATAAGAGGAGAGAAAGAATGAATAGACATAACTCTTGTTGTTTATGAACATGTTTCTGAACATTTTTGAAATGGTGTTCCATGGTTTTAAAAGGTGGAGTTATATAAAGACTGTAGTTTTTTTGTGTATGTGTTGTGAGGAGAAGGACCAATTTAAAAGCCAAGGATTGTTGGAAGATTGATGGCAGTTAGAAGCAAATAACCTAGACAGACAGTTTATTTTTCCCTCAATCGTTGCTGTAAGCTCTGGTTCTTAAACAGTAAGCCAGCTACGTTATACATTTTAATCAGCTATCCTGTACCTTCTGAAAACAGTGAAACTGTCTGGAGAAGAGAATCATAGAGCAGTATGTCCTGTCAAGCCGAAAGGACCACAGTCAGCAAACCCTGCGAAGGGAGACTATTGAACATTCTTGGCTGAAAATGTGTTGCTGGAAAAGCGCAGCAGGTCAGGCAGCATCCAAAGAGCAGGAGAATCGACATTTTGGGCATGAACCCTTCTTCAGGACTGAGGAAAGTGTGTCCAGCAGGCTAAGATAAAAGGTAGGGAGGAGGGACTTGGGGGAGGGGCGTTGGAAATGTGATAGGTGGAAGGAGGTCAAGGTGAGGGTGACAGGCTGGACTGGGGGTGGGGGCGGAGAGGTCAGGAAGAAGATTGCAGGTTAGGAAGGTGATGCTGAGTTTGAGGGATTTGACTGAGACAAGGTGGGGGGAGGGGAAATGAGGAAACTGGAGAAATCGAGGTTCATCCCTTGTGGTTGGAGGGTTCCTAGGCGGAAGATGAGGCACTCTTCCTCCAGCTGTCGTGTTGCTATGGTCTGGCGATGGAGGAGTCCAAGGATCTGCATGTCCTGGGAGGAGTGGGAGGGGGAGTTCAAGTGTTGAGCCATGGGGTGGTTGGGTTGGTTGGTCCGGGTGTCCCAGAGGTGTTCGCTGAAACGTTCCGCAAGTAGGCGGCCTGTCTCCCCAATATAGAGGAGGCCACATCGGTGCAGCGGATGCAGTAAATGATGTGTGTGGAGGTGCAGATGAATTTGTGATGGATATGGAAGGATCCCTTGGGGCCTTGGAGGGAAGTGAGGGGTGAGGTGTGGGCGCAAGTTTTGCATTTCTTGCGGTTGCAAGGGAAGGTGCTGGGAGTGGAGGTTGCGTTGGTGGGGGTTGTGGACCTGACGAGGGAGTCACAGAGGGAGTGGTCTTTTCAGAACGCTGATGGGGAGGGGAGGGAAATATATCTCTGGTGGTGAGGTCCGTTTGGAGGTGGTGGAAATGACGACGGATGATACGATGTATGTGGAGGTTGGTGGGGTGGTAGGTGAGGACCAGTGGGTTCTGTCCTGGTGGCGGTTGGAGGGGAAGGACTCAAGGGCGGAGGAGCAGGAAGTGGAAGAGATGCGGTGGAGGGCATTGTTGATCACGTCTGGGGGAAATTGCAGTCTTTGAAGAAGGAGGCCATTTGGGTTGTATGGTATTGGAACTGGTCCTCCTGGGAGCAAATACGTTGGAGACGAAGGAATTGGGAATATGGGATGGCGTTTTTACAGGGGGCAGGGTGGGAGGAGGTGGAGTCTAGGTAGCTGTGGGAGTCGGTCGGTTTGTAGTAAATGTCCGTGTTGATTCGGTCGCCCGACATAGAAATGGAAAGGTCTAGGAAGGGGAGGGAGGAGTCTGAGATGGTCCAGGTAAATTTGAGGTCAGGGTGGAAGGTGTTGGTAAAGTGGATGAACTGTTCAACCTCCTCGTGGGAGCACGAGGCAGCGCCGATAAAGTAATCGATGTAGTGGAGGAAAAGGTGGGGGGTGGGTGCCAGTGTACTGCAGAGCCGCCCTTGAACCCCGCCCCTCCAATCGCCACCAGGACAGAACCCCACTGGTCCTCACCTACCACCCCACCAACTTCCACATACATCGTATCATCTGTCGTCATTTCTGCCACCTCCAAACGGACCCCATCACCAGAGATATATTTCCCTCCCCTCCCCATCAGCGTTCCAAAAACACCACTCCCTCCGTGACTCCCTTGTCAGGTCCACACCCCCCACCAACCCAACATCCACTCCCGGCACCTTCTCCTGTAACCGCAAGAAATGCAAAACTTGCGCCCACATCTCCCCCCTCACTTCCTTCCAAGGCCCCAAGGGATCCTTCCATATCCATCACAAATTCACCTGCACCTCCACACACATCATTTACTGCATCCGCTGCACCTGATGTGGCCTCCTCTACATTGGGGAGACAGGTCGCCTACTTGCGGAATGTTTCAGCGAACACCTCTGGGACACCCGGACCAACCAACCCAACCACCCCGTGGCTCAACACTTCAACTCCCCCTCCCACTCTGCCAAGGACATGCAGGTCCTTGGACTCCTCCATCGCCAGACCATGGCAACACAATGGCTGGAGGAAGAGCTCCTCATCTTCTGCCTAGGAACCCTCCAACCACAAGGGATGAACCTAGATTTCTTCAGTTTCCTCATTTCCCCTCCCCCCACCTTGTCTCAGTCCCAACCCTCGAACTCAGCACCACCTTCCTAACCTGCAATCTTCTTTCTGACCTCGCCACCCCCACCCCCACTCCAGCCTATCACCCTCACCTTGACCTCCTTCCACCTATCGCATTTCCAACGCCCCTCCCCCAAGTCCCTCTTCCCAACTTTTATCTTAGCCTGCTGGACACACGTTCCTCACTCCTGAAGAAGGGCTCATGCCTGAAACGTCGACTCTCCTGCTTTTTGGATGCTGCCTGACCTGCTGCGCTTTTCGAGCAACACATTTTCAGCTCTGATCTCCAGCATCTGCAGTCCTCACTTTCTCCCATTGAACATTCTTCCCAAGCTTACCTACTCAATCACCTCCTATTCCTTTTTCTTGTATGATTGTCAGTATGTCTGTGTGTGTGTGGGGGGATATGTTTATAAGGAGGTTGGAATTTTAAATAGGAGATTTATATTAATGGATCATGATTTTATGTGTAGATAAAATCTATTTATTGTAATAAATAGCAATTCTTGTTAAGTACAGAAACTTAGTCTATACGTTCTGTCAACTTGAGCCTAAAAGACATCTGTATAGGGGAATTCTTGGACTTTCATAACATTTTTAATTTTAGTTACAACTCGTGGAAGGTCAGAACTTGATTTTGAGTGTGCCTTACAGAGTATCTGGAAGTAGCTGAAAAGGAGAAGAGTAACTAAAGTTAGTGGTGTTTCTCTAAAAGAGTGAGTCTGAGGATTGATCACAGAAACCAAGGAAATTTCAGAGGCTTGGAAGAGGTATTTATACATCTGCTTTCACTTAGAAAACTTCCCAAAGATAATCAAAAATCAATAGGCAATAGGAAAAGATTAAGTGAAATACAATCTCTATTACAGGAAAAAATTCTAAAGGAACTATTGGTCCTGAAAGGCTGACAGGTATCCATGACCATATCAAATACATTCTAGAGTCTTAAAAGAAGTGGCAACAAATAGTAGATGCATTGGTTATAATCTTCCAATATCCCTTTTTATTCAGAAAGATCCTGGTGGATTGAACAATAGTAAATCTAATAAAGGTAGGAGGCAGAAAGCCAGAAATTATAGGAAGTTAGCTTTATGTAGAAAAGGTAATGGAATTCATTATTAGGGAGGTTGTAGCAGAATGCTTAGAAAATTATCGTGTGGTCAGTTGGAGCCAATATGGATTTTTTTTTTTTTGATTAGACTTACAGTGTGGAAACAGGCCCTTCGGCCCAACAAGTCCACACCGACCCGCCGAAGCGCAACCCACCCATACATTTACCCCTTACCTAACACTACGGGCAATTTAGCTTGGCCAATTCACCTGACCCGCACATCTTTGTGACTGTGGGAGGAAACCGGAGCACCCGGAGGAAACCCACGCAGACACGGGGAGAACGTGCAAACTCCACACAGTCAGTCGCCTGAGTCGGGAATTGAACCCGGGTCTACAGGCGCTGTGAGGCAGCAGTGCTAACCACTGTGCCACCGTGCCGCCCACCTTGTGAAAGAGAAGTCATGTTTAACTACTCTGTTAGAGATTTTCAATGAAAGAACATTTATAGTGGTTAGAGATTAGCAGGTAGATGTGTTACGTTTAGATTTACAAAAGGCAATAGAAGCATGATCTACAAATGCATTCAAAGACAAGTTAGATAAGATTCAATGGTTATCACGAGTTAACTGGAAATTGGAGCTGATATCAAACTAGGTCATCACCAACTTATTGAATGGTGGAGCAGGCTCAAATTCCCATACCCCTGTGTACTATCAGGATCATGTGCAAGTGAGGATAGATAAAGAAGTGTACATCAGATGTTGGAGGAAGGAGTGCTTTAGACTCCTGGGACATTGGTACTGACTCTAGAAGAGATGGGGCCTGAACAAATCAGACCTAGGTGCACCTGAACAAAACTGTGACAAATGTTCGATTGCTGCTTTACATGTGGAACTGGGGAGGGTTTATAATTACTTGATAGGAGAAATGGAATTGAGGTAATCTTAGAAAGGAAAACCAAAAGAGAATTGATGGAGACAGCTAACATTACAGAAGGGAATAGTTATGTAAGAGGTGAGGTCAGAGTAAGGGGAAATGTAATATTTTTTTTTAAAAGTTTTATATTTAATTCTGTATGTGATTGTGTAGACTGTGACAAATAAAGTTGGTGAGCTACAAGACACATATAATAATACAGAAATATCATGCTATGGTAGAGTCATAGGTCTAGCCCAAAAGAGCAACACTGGAAAAATAATCCCTCAATATAAAGTATTCAGCACTATAAGGAAGAAAGAAATGGAGAAAAACAACATTCCCGGTATTGATTGCAGAAAACATTGCAATGCTGGAGTGAGGAGTCCGGATGGAGTCAAGAGCAGAATCAAATTAGTTTGAGTTAAGGAACATTTTACAATACCGTTTAATGAAAATGGCAGGACTGACATATAAAGTGTATTTATTTCAGTGCGAGAAGTATGACAGGTAAGGCAGAAGAGCTTAGAGTCTGGACCAGCATATATGGAGCTATAATACTGTAGCTATGACAGAAGCTTAGTTGAGAGAAAGGCAGGACTGACAGCTCGACATTCTAGGTTTGAGATGTTTTAGGACATGATAAAGAGTGATGTAAAAGGGGTGGGGGATTGTACAACTGATTAAAGAGAATGTAACGGCTGCACTAAGAGAGGAGAGCTTGAAATGCTCATTCAGCAAGGCCATATAGTTAGAACTTAGGGCTAAGAACAGTGCAGTCGTGAGGATGGGATTATACTGTCAGCCTCACAATAGCCAGCAGGAGTTAGAGGAAAAAGCATGTTGGAAGCTCATGGACAGTTATTGAAATACCTCCAAGGAGATAGGAATCCTGTCACCAAGTCACCTTTTATTTATATGTGCACAGTACATGGGCTCTAACTAGTTTACTCAGAGCTAGTCTCTCGAATAATGAAACTCTATGAGACTCCTGTTTTATATCTGTCAGCCATGGCTCCTTGGTTGGGCCCAGATTAGCAGTCTTAATCAGGGATTACATATCGGAGATCCATCTGGCCCTCATTCCAATCATTACAAATATAAAATCAACAATGTAGTGGGTGATTTTACCTTCCCCATATTGATTGGCTCCAGGGACTTAGATGAGGCAGAATTTGTTAGGTGCATTTGGAAGGATTTGAAACAATTTTTCTGTAGTCCAAATTGGAAAGGGGCTTTACCAGATCTTGTATTGGGAAATGAGTCTGGCCAGGTGGTTGAAGTTTCAGTGGGGAGCATTTCGGGACTAGTGATCATAATTCCGCAAGTTTTAAGATAGTTATGGATAAGGATAAGACTGGTCCTCGAGTGAAGTGATAAACTGGGAAAAGCTAATTGCAGGCAGGAACTGAAGAAATTCAAATGGGGGCAGTTGTTTGAGTGTAAACCCATAATGACATGTGGGATTATTTTGAAAGCCAGTTGATCAGGTTTCAAGTCCAGCATGTTCCTGTGAGAAGTGCTAATTGATCTTGACCTGTCCCTGTGAGGATGAAAGCTAAGGATGGCAAGATTCATGAACCCTGAATGATAAGAGATGTGAAAGATTAGTCAAAAGGTTAAAGGAAGCAGATGTAAGGTTTAGGAAACTGTAATCAGACAAGTCCCTTGAGGAATATAAAGGAAGCAAGAAAAAACTTAAGCAAGGGCAAAAAGATGGCCATGTGGGTAGCCAAAGAAAGGAGAAACAGAACCTGAAATTGCTGAAAAACCTCAGCAGGTCTGGCAGTATATATGGAGAGAATGTAGAGTTCATGTTTTATGTCCAGTGACCCTGCTTCAGAATAGGTTCCTGATTTCCACGATCTGCAGTTTTTTTGTTTTTATCTAAGGAAATGGTAGTCCTATTCAAGGAGAAAGGAAAAGGATTATGTATGTAGCCATAGAACGTGGATGAAATCCTTAATATGTACATGACATTGGTATTCACCAAGGAGAAGGGCATGGATGATGGTAAGATTAGAGAGGGGTATGATGATATTCTATGGCATGGTGACGTTAAGAAAGAGGTGATGTTGGATGTCTTGAAAAACATTAAGGTAACTAAGTCCCCAGGGCCTGATAAGATCTACTCCAGGATACTGAAGAAGGCAAGGAAGGCTGCAAACTTGACAGAGATCTTTGCATCTTCTTTAACCATGGGCAAAGTCCCAGAAGACTGAAGAATAGCCAATGGTGTTCCTTGCTTTAAGAAGGGCAAGAACAATAATGGAGGAAATTATAGGCCAGTGGACATTACATCAGTAGTAGGGAAATTATTGACAAAGATTCTTAGGGGCAGGATTTGCTCACATTAATAGGAATGAACTTGTTGGGGATAGTCAGAATTGCTTTGTGTGGGGGAGGTCTTGACTCACAAATTTAATGGAGTACTTTGGGGAAGTAACAAAGATAATTGATGAGGAAAGGACAGTGGATATTATCTAGATGGACTTTACTAAAGCATTTAACAAGGTCCCTCTTGGTAGGCTGGTCAAGAGGATTAAATCACAAAGGATCCATGGTGAGTTGACAGGTTGAATACAAAATTGGCTTGATCATAGAAGACAGAGAATAATTGTGGAGGCATGATTTTTTTAACTAGAGATCTGTAACCAGTTGTGTTCTGCAAGCATCAGTACAAGACCTCTGTTGTTTATAATATATCTATATGTAATTTATATATATATAAATGACTTGGATGAAAATTTGGGTGGTCTGATTAGTAAGTTTGCTGATAACATGCAAATTGGTGGAGTTATGAATGGTGAGGAAGGTGATCAAAGGATACAACACTATATAAATCAGTTGGAAAGTTCAGCAGAGAAACAGTAGATGAAGTTTAATCTGGACAAGTATAAGGTGATGCATTCTGGGAGGTTAAATGCAGGAGGAACGTAAGCAGTAATGGCAAGATTCCTCAGAGCATTGATATACAGAGGGATCTCGGGATGGAATTTCATAGCTCCTGAAAATGGTATCACGAGTGGATAAAGTGGTAAAGAAGGCCATGGAATGCTTGCTGTCATCAGCTGGGGCATTGAGTATAAAAGTTGGCAAGTCATATTGCAGTTACACAAAACTTTAGTTAGGCCACATTTGGAATACTGAGTGCAGTTCTGGTTACTACACTATAGGAAAGATATGGAGGCTTTGGAGATAGTGGACAAGAGGTTTACCAGGATGTTGCCTGGATTAGAGTACCTTAGGTATAAAGAGAAGTTGGACAAACTTAGATTGTTTCCACAAGAGCATCGGACACTGAGGAGCGACCTGATAGAAGTATACAAAATTATGAGAGTCGTGGATAAGGTGGATAGTCATTGTATTCTTCCCAGGGTGAAAATGTCAAATACTAGAAGGCATAGGTTTAAAATGAGAGAGGAGAATTTTAAAGTTATGCAAGGCAAGTATTTTACACAGAGGGTGATTGGTGCCTGATATGCATTGCTAGGGGAAGTGGTAGAAGCAGATACGATCACAAGATTTAAGAGGTATTTAGACAGACACATGAATAAGGAGGAGAAAGTGAGGTCTGCAGAAAGAGATGCTGGCGATCAGAGCTGTAAATGTGTTGCTGGAAAAGCGCAGCAGGTCAGGCAGTATCCGAGGAGCAGGAGAGTCGACATTTCCTGCAGAAGGGCTTATGTCCGAAACGTCGGTTCTCCTGCTCCTTGGATGCTGCCTGACCTGCTGCGCTTTCCCAGCAACACATTTTCAGACACATGAATAAGGAAAGAATAAAGTGATAGAGACCATGTGAAGGCAGATGAGATTAGTTTTCAATAGCAACATGGTAAGTACAGAAGTGGTGGGCTGAATGGCCTGTTCTTGTGCTGTACTGTTCTGTGTTCTAATGCTATATGCACTCTCCAGACCATCACTTAGACTATCCTCCATTTTTTTCCATTTATAGTGCAAAAGAATAGCATATTAACAATGAACAATTACAATAATTAATTGTGGAGGATCAACTTCACTGGGATGATAACAGATCAGACCTTAGTAAATGAAATCAAAGACTGATAGGCAAAACTCTACCAAAACAATAGGATGCCTTTGAAGAGGAGGTAATTTGAGTACAGTCAGGGTACATTCCCATAATGGGTAAAGGTAAGGTAAGCAAATCCAAAGCGCATGAATGAGGAAAGAGATAGAAAGTAAGATGAAGCAAAAAAAAGGGTGCATAGGACTGATGCCATATGGATAATATGATTGAGAATTAGCTTGAATATAAAGGTCTAGAGCAAAATGAAAAACAAATAAGAGGAACAATGTGAAGGGAGAATGAGAAGGGATTGGCTGCTATAGGAAAATGGAATTCAGAAGTTTTCAGTAGTTCTCTAAATGGTAAAAGAATGAGTGGAAAAAGAGTGAAGCCAATCCGGAACCTAAAACGGGATTGACACATGGGGCAAAGGCTTCTGTCTTTACCAAGGAAGGAGTTGATGTCCAAATGAAAAAGGAGGTAGTTAGAACACAGGATAGACTAAACTTTGAGAAAGAAGGATATTAGATAGACTGACTGTAAATAATGATTATAAATCACCGAGATCAGATGATGTGCATCAAAGGATACTGAGTGAAGAATATGGAAATTCTCAAGGCCCTAGTCATCATTTTCCAGTTCTCCTTAGAAATGCAGGTGGTGCCAAGTGGTGCCAGGGACTGGAGGATTGCAACACACTTGTAACACTTGTCGTTTAACAAATCAAGCTGTGTTATGTAAGGTCGAAAAGTGTGGTGCTGGAAAAGCACAGCAGGTCAGGCAGCATCTGAGGAACAGGAGTATGGTTGTTAAGGCATAAGCCTGATGAAATATCAACTCTCCTGCTCCTCAGATGCTACCTGACCTGCTGTGCCTTTCCAGTGCAATATGTTTCGACTCTGACTCTCCAGTATCTACAGTCCTCACTTTCTCCTAGTTGCATTATGTAAGGTGCTATTTACCCTCATCTCCCCACCAGGTGAAAGGGTCAGGGGCTTTCTGTTGAAAGGAACACCCTGCCTTGTAACTATTCACCAGTTGACCAGAAATCAGTTGGAGGTGGGACTAGCTCATCAGGTTTCCAGTCAAAATCTAAATGTCTAAATGCCAAGCCTCATTAAGCCACTGAGGGGGTGCTGTGGAGGGAGAGGGATGGGGGGGGGGGGGGGTAGGACAGCAGTTAACAATTTGGAAGACCCCTGAATGGGCTTAAGGGATTATTAAGGAGTCACTCCACTCCTGCTTTCCACCTAGCTACACAGAGAGTCTGCTGGTCTCGTAACTTGACATGTATGTCTCCAGTCAGCAGTTCAGACCTGGTGACAGTGGAACAAAGTCCTTAAATGGATATTAATTGGCCAATTAAATACCTCAATTAGTCCATAGGTGAGTTGCCTGATACCTATCCCTCCACCCCAGTTATTACTGCCATCGGGCAGGAATGAGCATGGAGCTAATGGACCAATCAGTGGTGAAGTGTGAAGTGCAGCGCAGTGTGTAGGGGTAGTCCTGCAACTAGGGGCAGGTCAGTTTAACCCTAGTGGTAGGAAAAACTTCAAAAACATTAATTAATGACAAAATTAATAGTCACTTCGATGTATGTGGATTAATTAAAGGAAGTCAGCACACATTGTTAAGGATTAATCACAGTTACCTTGTTTAAGAGTTTTCTGAGGAGGGGCAGAAAGGATTAATGCAGTTATTGTAGTTGATGTGATGCATGGAGTTTCCCAAAGGGGGCTTGATTAATTGATTGCCAGTAAAGTCAGAGCCAAAGCAATAAAGGTGCTGAAAATAAAATCAAGAACTGTAAGTGCAGGAGCTCTGAAGCAAAAATAGAAATTACTGGAGAAACTCAACAGGTCTGTCAGCATCTGTGGACAGAAAGCAGAGTCAATGTTATGGGTCTAGTGACTTTTCACAGAACAGCTGTGATGAAGAGTCACTGAAATCAAAACATTAGTTCTGCTTCCATCCCACAAATTGCTGAGGTTCACCCGCAATTTCTGTTTGTGATTCAATAATGGTGTTAGCCTGTCTGATGGGAATGGGAATTTAGATGGGACCCTTATACCATCATCGGTCCAAAAAAGAAACAATGATAGGAAGTAAGTTTTGAAGACTATTCTAGGAAAGATAATTTGACCAGTGAGTATTCTTTACAATTCCTCACAATTGCGTGGATAGAGTGGATTCTGGTCTGTGATACATTCAGATGTATGTGATTTGACAATTGTGATATAAATGTTTGATTGTCTAGCTTAATTTAAACATTTACAAAGATCAGTTATTTTAAGTAGTATCTTTTATACAGTTATAATATCCAGTTATGTTGACATTTTATTTTAAATCTGTTACATCACTAACATTTTCTAATTCTGATGAAAGGTCATTGGCCTGAAATATTAACTGTCTGTACAAAGGTTGCCTCACCCGCTGAGATTTTCTGTTTTTACTTTTGCTGAAGTTCTGTTCATGTTACAGAACAAGAGAAGTTTGGTTTCCTTGGTACCTGACACTATTATATTTCTTGACATAAAATAACTTGTTTTTACTCCAGAACGGTTAAATGAACAATGATTTTGCCAAGTAATTTATTCACTTAATTGTTCAGATCTAATGTCCAATCAAAGCATAGTAGCAACGCTGGATAATTGTACATTGTATGGAGGGAAGATACGGATGGCTCATCAATTTCAATATATGAAACATTATGACAGGCCTGTGAGAGAAGTTTCTAAGATGGATGGGATTCTCATGTTGAATAGCACTTCTTTTGGGAAATTATACTTTTTTAGTACCCCAAGGACACACTGTATTTTAGGAGACTCTGCTACCGCAGATCTGTGACACTGTCATCTGGTTCCCCTCGAGTCTGGTTCAACGAGAAATTCCTCATTGTTTTCCAGGGTGAATATCTTTAATCAACCTGTTATGGAATATCTCGGGAGCAGGTGGGAATTGTATCTGGGTGTTCTACCCCAGAGGTAGAAGCACTACCACAGCACTACAAGAGTCCTTATACTAGTACATAACTGTTGAACTTTGATTTTTTTTCTGTAATAGAATGGAGAAATATTAGGAAGCACTTCTATGCATAAAGGGTGATAGATGTTTGGAACTCCTTTTCACAAATGGCAATATGCACTGACTCTGTTGTTAATTGTAAATCTAAGATAGGTTTTATTTTGTTAAGGGTAAAAAGTGAGATCTGCAGATGCTGGAGATCAGAGCTGAAAATGTGTTGCTGGTTAAAGCACAGCAGGTTAGGCAGCATCCAAGGAACAGGAAATTTGACATAAGCCCTTCATCAGGAATGGATACCTTTGTTAAGCAAAGGTATTAAGAGATATGGGCCAAAGGCAGGTACAGAGTTAAGCCACAGATCAGGCATTATCTCATTGAATGGTAGAATAAGCTCAAGGAGCTGAATGGCCTGTACTTCTATTTTCCTGTGAGTACGGCCTAAAGTACAATTTCTTACAGATATCGTACGAAAACATATAAAATTGACACAAAATTGTCAGTCTTCAAACACATACTAGTGAACTACTAAAATATGTCATCTG
Source organism: Hemiscyllium ocellatum (assembly GCF_020745735.1). NCBI lineage: Eukaryota > Metazoa > Chordata > Chondrichthyes > Orectolobiformes > Hemiscylliidae > Hemiscyllium > Hemiscyllium ocellatum. The sequence goes on along the minus strand of NC_083411.1, from coordinate 96,120,056 downwards.
ATTTATTGCATGTGCTTATCTAAGGTTAGGGTGAAACGAGGTTAAAAGCAAAACAAATCCCAGAAACTACCAATTTTCCACTATTATAGAACATAGAACATAGAAAAATACAGCGCAGTACAGGCCATTCGGACCTCGATGTTGCGTCGATCCAAGCCCACCCAACCTACACTAGCCCACTATCCTCCATATACCTATCCAATACTAAGTCCTGTACTAAAAATGTATCCCCTGGACATTGATAGAAGCAATCCAGGTGAACAACGTTAGCAAAACATATTACACATTTCTGTCTCATTTCTTTGAAAACCCTGCACGTTCCAGGGTTCAAATGTTTTAGTAGGATCAGACATGGGGGTAAAAAAGGGGGAGGCGTGGCATTACTTGTCAAAGATAGTATCACAGCAGTGGAATGGACGATGGAAGAGGACTTGCCATCTGAGGTAGTTTGGGCTGAGGTTAGAAATAGGAAAGGTGAGGTCACCCTGTTAGGTGTTTTCTACAGGCCTCCTAATAGTCCTAGAGAAGTAGAGGATAATATTGCGAGGATGATTCAGGAAAAGAGTGAAGGTAGCAGGGTGGTTGTTATGGGGGACTTTAACTTCCCAGATATTGACTGGGAGAGCTATAGCTCGAGTTCATTAGATGGGTCGGTGTTTGTACAATGTGTGCAGGAGGGTTTCCTGACACAATATGTCGACAGGCCAACAAGAGGGGAGGCTATATTGGATTTGGTTCTAGGTAATGAACCAGGCCAGGTGTTAGACTTGGAGGTAGGTGAGCACTTCGGGGACAGTGACCACAACTCGGTGACTTTTACTTTAGTGATGGAGAGGGATAATCGTGCGCCGCAGGGCAAGAGTTATAGCTGGGGGCAGGGAAATTATGATGCAGTGAGGCATGACTTAGGATGTGTGGATTGGAAAAACAGGCTTCAAGAGAAGAACACTAATGAGATGTGGGGATTGTTCAAGGAGCAGCTACTGCGTGTCCTCGATAGGTATGTACCAGTCAGGCATGGTGTAAAGGGCCTTGTGAGGCAGCCGTGGTTTAGTAAGGAATTGGAGTCCCTTGTGAAAGGGAAGAAGGCGGCATATGTAAAGATGAGGCGTGAAGGTTCAGTAGGGGCGATTGAGAGTTATAAGGTAGCCAGGAAGGAGCTAAAGAGGGAGCTAAGAGAAGCGAGAAGGAGACATGAAAAGTCTTTAGCTGGTAGGATTAGGGAAAACCCAAAGGCTTTCTATAGGTATGTCAAGAATAAAAGGATGACTAGGGTAGGTATCGGTCCAGTCAAGGATAGTAGTGGGAAGTTGTGTGTGGAGGCGGAGGAGATTGGAGAGACATTAAATCAGTACTTTTCATCAGTATTCACTCAGGAACAGGACACTGTTGCTGATGTGAATATGGAATCACAAATAATTAGAATGGATGCCCTGGAAATATGCAGGGAAGAGGTTTTGGGAATATTGGAAAGGATGAATATAGATAAGTCTCCTGGGCCTGATGGCATTTACCCCAGGATCCTATGGGAAGCTAGGGAGGAGATAGCAGAGCCATTGGCCTGGATTTTTATGTCGTCATTGTCAACGGGAATAGTACCAGAGGACTGGAGGATAGCGAATGTGGTCCCATTGTTCAAGAAAGGGAGTAGGGATAGCCCTAGTAACTATAGGCCAGTGAGTCTGACTTCAGTGGTGGGCAAAGTCTTAGAGAGAATGGTAAGGGATAAGATTTATGAACATCTGGGTAGGAATAACGTGATCAGGGATAGCCAGCATGGTTTTGTGAAGGGCAGGTCGTGCCTCACAAACCTTATTGAGTTCTTTGAGAAGGTGACTAAGGAAGTGGACGAGGGTAAAGCAGTAGATGTTGTGTATATGGATTTTAGTAAGGCGTTCGATAAGGTTCCCCATGGTAGGCTAATGCTAAAACTACGGAGGTATGGCATTGAGGATACATTAGAGGTTTGGATTAGGAATTGGCTGGCTGGAAGGAGACAGAGGGTAGTAGTTGATGGATTATGTTCATCTTGGAGCGCAGTTACTAGCGGTGTACCACAAGGATCTGTTTTGGGACCATTGCTTTTTGTTATCTTTATAAATGATCTAGAGGAAGGACTTGAAAGCTGGGTAAGCAAGTTTGCGGATGACACAAAAGTCGGTGGAGTTGTGGATAGTGAGGAAGGAAGTGGTAGGTTACAGCGGGATATAGATAAGTTGCAGAGCTGGGCGGAAATGTGGCAAATGGAATTCAATGTAGCTAAGTGCGAAGTCGTTCACTTTGGTAGGAATAACAAGATGATGGATTACTGGGCTAATGGTAGGCTACTTGGTAGTGTGGATGAGCAGAGGGATCTTGGTGTCCATGTACACAGATCTCTGAAAGTTGCCACCCAGGTAAATAGTGCTGTGAGGAAGGCATATGGTGTACTGGGCTTTATTGGCAGAGGAATTGAGTTCCGGAGTCCTGAGGTCATGTTGCAGTTGTATAAGACTCTGGTGAGGCCTCATCTGGAGTATTGTGTGCAGTTTTGGTCGCCATACTATAGGAAGGATGTGGAAGCTTTAGAACGAGTGCAGAGGAGGTTTACCAGGATGTTGCCTGGAATGGTAGGAAAATCTTATGAGGAAAGGCTGAGGCACTTGGGGCTGTTCTCATTGGAGAAGAGAAGGTTTAGGGGAGATCTGATAGAAGTGTATAAGATGATTAGGGGTTTAGATAGGGTAGATACTAAGAACCTTTTACCGCTAATGGAGTCAGGTGTTACTAGGGGACATAGCTTTAAATTAAGGGGTGGTAGGTATAGGACAGATGTTAGGGGTAGATTCTTCACACAGCGGGTTGTGAGTTCATGGAATGCCCTGCCCGTATCAGTGGTGAACTCTCCTTCTTTATGGTCATTTAAGCGGGCATTGGATAGGCATTTGGAAGTTATTGGGCTAGTATAGGTTAGGTAGGATTCGGTCGATGCAACATCGAGGGCCGAAGGGCCTGTACTGCGCTGTATCCTTCTATGTTCTATGTTCTATGTTCTATGTTCTTATTGTTATAACCAGGTGAGAGGGTTAAATTGGCTTCCCTTTTTAACCCAATGTTTGGGTGCAACAAAGATTTAATTCTTTTTAGCATGCGGCTATATATATACTTCAATTTAAACATAGTCCACCAGTTCAAAATTAAAGACACAATTACAAGGTTTTCCTTAGTAGATGCTGGAGAACTCAGAGTCGGAAAGGGTGGTGCTGGAAAAGAATAGCAAATCAGACAGCAACTGAGGAGCCAGAGAGTCAATGTTTCGGGAATAAGCCCTTCATCAGAAATATGCTTTCCCAGCATCATCCTTTTCAACTCTTTCCTTAGTGAAAGGAAAACAAATTTCATTACTTGCTAACCCTGAGAAAATAAGCCCAGAATCACATATACAAACACAGGTATAAAGGTTAAAAGGGAATGAGTGCTAAGTGCAGGCTGTAAATGTAAAAGAGAAGAATATGCAATTGAAAAGTCCTTAGAATCCTTGAGATGTCACATTTAAACCTGAGAGCACAATTATTTAATACATAACTTGCATCCTTCACAATAGCAAAATTTGTAGATAACATTACTTTCTCAGTGAATAGATGTTTCTCTGTGTGATGATACTGCTCCTTTAACAAGGTTATGTTGTCCTTGTTTTTTTTTCCCATGTGCAGTTGTAAAAGGCAAAGGTTCCAATTTATCTGGAACAGCCAACAGAATATGGAAGAACTAGTGTTGTGTTAGCTATTATGAAAGAGCTAGTGTTGCGTAAGCTAGTGGAGCTAAGGATAGATGTGTCTCCTGGCCCTGATGGAACGCATCCCAGGGTACTAAAAGAAATGGAGAGAGAAATAGCAAGTGGACTAGTGGTAATTTTCTAAAATCCGTTGGACTCTGGGGCAGTCCCAGCAGATTGGAAAAAAGCAAATGTGATACCACTGTATAAAAAGAGAGGTTGACAAAAGATGGGGAATTATAGCCTCTGCAGCGGGAAAGATGCTTGAGTCTATTATTAAGGAAGATACAGCAGGGCATCTTAAAAGAAATTACCCCATTGTACAGATGCAGCATGGGTTATGAAGGGCAAGTCATTTTTATAAATCTTCTGGAATTCTATGAAGACATTTCAAGCATGGTGGACAATGGGGACCCAGTGGATGTGGTCTACCTAGATTTCCAAAAGGCCTTTATCAAAGCGCTGCACAAGAGGCTGCTGCATAAGATAAGGATGCATGGTTTTAGGGATAGAGTATTAGTGTGGATAGAGGATTGTTTGACTGACAGGAAGCAAAGAGTGGGGATAAATGAGTGCTATTCTGGCTGGCAATCAGTAACCAGTTGTGTGCCTCAGGGATCAGCGTTGGTACCACAATTATCTACAATTTATATCAATGATTTGGAGTTGGGGATCATGTGTACGGTGTCAAAATTTGCCAATGACACTAAGATGAGGAGCAGACCAAAGTGTGCAGAGGATTATGAAACTTTGAAGAGGGACATAGATACATTGAGTGAGTGGGCAAAAGTCTGGCAGATGGAATACGATGTTAGTAAACGTGAAGTCATACATTTTGGTCGGAGTAACAGCAAAATAGATTATTAATTGAATGGTAAGAACTTGCAGCGTGCTGCTATGTAGAGGGACTTGGATGTCCTTGCATGAATTGCAGAAGGTTGGTCTGCACGTACAACAAGTAATTAGGAAGGCAAATGGAATTTTGTCCTTCATTGCTAATGGGATTGGATTTAAAAGCAAAGAGGTAATGTTGCAGATGTACAAGGTGCTGGCGAGGCCACACTTGCACTACTGTGTGCAGAATTGGTCTCCTTACTTAAGAAAAGATGTACTGGCACTGGAGGGGGTGCAGAGGAGGTTCACTGGGTTGATTCCAGCATTGAGGGGATTGGCCTAAACAGAGAGGCTGAATGGAATGGGAATTCATTGGAATTCAGAAGAATGAGTGGGGATCTTATAGAAACATAGAAAATTATGAAGGAAATTGATAAAATAGAAATAGATTGGATGTTTCCACTGGTAGGTGAGACTAGGACAAGAGGGCATGGTCTGAAGATTAGAGGAAGCAGGTTTAGGACTGAACCAAGAAGGAATTTCTTCACCCAGAAAGTTGTTAATCTATGGAATTCCTTGCCCAGGGAAGTAGATGATGCTACTTCAATAATTGCTTTTAAAGCTAAGGTAGATTTTTTTTTGAAAAATAAAGGAATTAAGGGATATGGTGGAAACACGGGTAAGTGGAGCTGAGTCCACAAAAAGATTATCCATGATTGTATTGAGTTGGCTCGAAGGGTGTCGGATGGCCTACTCCTGCTTCTAGTTCTTATGTTCTTATACTGCCTCTGGCAACAATCAGTGAAAAGCTTTTAGATTGTTATTAAAAAAAAACACTTGTATAATGAAAGGCCTGTTCTCCCAGTTCAAGGTTTTTTTTTCCCCCTGGTTTGGTTTAGTTTTAGCAAGCTGTCAAAGCAAACTGCTGCTTAGCAGAGAAGCAGCTACAAGTGAAAAGAGGTTCCATGCTTCAACAGATGGTTCCTAACCAGCTTTTTCTCTTAACTCTCTTTGGAAATTGTTTTCTCCTGCTCATAAGAACCTGTTTTTGAACTTGCTTTTTGCCAAAGGGTGTGTTTATAGGATGTTGCAGGAATTGGAACAGTCTTATTAAATTGTGATAGATTCAGTTGGGTTTTCAAATAAGTTAAGGTATTCTAAATTATTTTTATTTTGTTCATGTTTCAAGTATCCCGTTCAAATAAATTCTGTTTTGTTTAAAGCCAAGTGGTTTGACTAGCTGCATCCCTCCTGGAATGTTCACTTTACATCTGACCAAACAACTTAAAAAAGTTAAGAGTCTGGACTACCTTCTTAAAATGTTTTGAGGGGGTCTGGCCTGGTCCATACCATCTGCTATGCCTTTCACTGGAAGTTATCTTCCAAGTGGCTGAGGGAAAATCAAGGAAGCAGAGAGTTTTTCCAGTTCTACTGTTACAAGTTCATTTTCCCTATCACTGATCTGCCTAAAAGCATTTAACTAGAGCACAGTTCATTTATTTATTCCCATATTTGTATTCATTATTATTTCCTAGCTGGGTGAAATGCACTTGACTTTCATCTAAAGTATGTCAAATATATCAGATCTGAGTTTCAATACCTTTTTGTACTGACGGTGATTTCAGCTCAGACTGATCCTTATTCACTGATGATTTCGTGAGCAGGCTCAAACCTGTGGTCAGCTGATCACTGTAGACTACTTTAAATCAGTGTTTTCCTTCTCTAAAATCATTTTAGTCAATGGAAGATCATTAGTATTAAAACCAGATGATAGAAGCCACTACCAAAACACTATTTATTGGTAATAAATATATTGCAGATGGGATAGAAATGTTGACGACTGGAAAAGAAAGCTAGGGGTGGGAGGTCACATGATTGAAATTCCTGCCATGTGTCTGACTGGTGTAGGCAAAGCTAGAAGGATCTTTTCTTAGAATTTAACCTTGACATACCTGATAGCAAAGGCCTGAGGGCTAACCTGAGGGAGAATACATTTAATATCCAGATAGGAAAGAAAAAAGTAAATGTCTATTTTCCTTGATAATTAATTTCTGGCTGAATATATATTGCTGGCTCAATATATTCAGAAATTGTAATTTAAGAGATTGTAACTTATTGAAATGTGTTTTCTTATTTTTCATAGAAAGTGAAATTTCACCCCAAAAGAAGGATAATAATTTGTTCCTTTTAAGTGAAATGTTATATAGGCAGATTTATTGTCACAGAGAGACTATGCAATGAGTCATAATGGACTAATTTTATTAAATTGTTGCAAGCTCTACTCAGTGACACTAATTACATAGATTAAAAACAGATGAAAAGATTGATCGATATAAAAAGAAGAAGGGATGAATAATGTGGTGATTCGCACCACCAACACCTTCCCTTTCTAATTGTTGTGCTGTAACTTCTTTTCAGAACGGTGGAAAGTTGCCAATCTAATTGGTGCTTGTCCAGTGAAGTTACTGTCTGTCACTTCATACTGGCAGCATATGTTTGTCAGAACCTCGTTCATCACAGAAGGAAGAAAATTCAGGACTGATGATAGTTCAGGGTCTGTTGAAAAGAAATATCTGAAGCTTCATGGAAATCATTCGACCTTTACTGGATTAGTTACCTGAGCACAATAATTCAGTGGAGGAAGAGATCATACTCACTTTATCCATTAAATTACTTTCTGTAGTGAATTGTAACAAGGCCAGCCAGGTGGACTTCGTAGAATATGAGTTCCCTGATTGGGGCTGTTAATCTGGTCCAATCAGGGAGCCCTGGCTGACAGATAAAAACAAGAGTGTCTTCTGCCCCTCTTCCGTGGTTACGTTAGAGCCCAGGTGTCCTTGGAGAAGGAACACGCGGTGTCCACCACCACCCTGGAGTTGTTCAGAGAGAGGTGGGCGCCACAGGGAGTGGAGTACATTATTTCCCCCTCCAGCTCTATTTTGATTTAGTCCCTGCCCTCCCCTTCACTGTTTGATCACACAGCATTGCCCTTTGATGTGAAAGGCACTGCTTGTCACTGGCCACCCGCGTGTTTTCCTTTCTTCCTGGTGGTGGAAATTGAATAAAGATTCATGCACTTTGTGTCTCTCACTGTGTCTCACACCTGCACACACACACCATGGGTGCTGGGGAACAAATATATAAAAAAAGTGTTCTGTTTACTCTGACAGCTGGCTCTGAGGGATCTGGATCAGTGTCAAGGACTTCCCACATGTAAATAAGAGGAGGTTTGGTAATGGGATACTAGTTTCTGTGGAGTTATTCCACTTGCTAATTATCTCACCAATACACTAAAATGGATTTTTCAATTTCACACATAAATCCAAGGAACAAACAGAAACGTCATTAATAGCATGCGGTAATTCAGCTGCAATTATTTGCAGATTTATTCTGTTTATACAAAGCAAGTTTTCATTTTTTAATACTCACTTCCTGATATGTTATTAATGTAATAGTTCTTTCAGAGAGGAAACAGTGGGGTGGATATATAACTGCAGGAAAGTCACTGGGAGATCAGCTGACCATTCCAATGGTGAGATAGTCCTTATCATTTTCTGGCTATGCCCTAAATTAAATTTGTTTGGCAAATTCTTTCCCCAAACAGGCATCTTAATGCAGATAGAACACTGCAAACAAAGTCAAAACAAGCACCAGCATGAAGAGTCGGCCTGGTGGTACAGACAACCAATTACACAATAGTAATAACCTGTTTTAATTTTCTTAGCCCTGAAAATGTACCTCATGTCATTCCTGGGTCTTTTCAGGTAATAATCTAATTTCTTTTTGAATACTTGATTGAACCTGCCTCAAACAGATCCTGGTAGAGGGAGTCTTTAATTTTTGATATGGCTAGGAAGAACTGTTTGTTTAGTTGTCTTTAATTTTTGACAGATCCTGCTTTCTCACTGTGCGACAAAGTCTTTCTTATTAGTTTTTCCCCATTGCCTTAAATCTGTGCTCCGTCGTTTCAGTCCTTTTACCAAAGGATCAGTTTCTCTTTATCTACTCTGTACCATTCCCTCATGGTTTTGAATGCCTGTTAGACTGTCAGATGTAGGAGCAGAAGTAGGACATTTAATCCATCAAGTCTGCTCCACCATTCAATGAGATCATGACTAATCAGATCAATTCAACTTCACTTTCCTGCATTTTACCACAACCTTTTATTCCCTTAATGACTAGAAAACTGTCTCTCTATTTCAACATTCTTAATGATGTCTACAGATTTTATATAGCCTCTATAGCTCACCACCTGAAAAAAAACCTCCTCATCTCTGTCTTAAATTAGCCATCCCTTACTCTGAGATTGTGGCCTCTTTTCTAAACTCTCCCACAATATCATGCTCTGTGACAAGGTGAATGACTAATTGTACATCCATATCTTTATGAAATTGATATTATGCAGAAGCCTTGAAGTTATCAAAAATCTTTTGCATGAATACGAGATCTTGTGTGTAGCCTTTTACAGCTTGAACAATTATAGAAAGCAGGAGATGTTTGTAGAAGTACAGCAAATGTTAGAAGAAACCAACTGGCATTTAGCTTGTAACTAGCTGATGATCCCTTCCAAAGCATTGGTGCGTTTAGTCCTTCCTGCTTGTGAACATACAACCAATTACTTGAGGCTGACAGAAGGTGTTGGCTGGAGCTCTGAACTTCAAATTGACAGAATTATGATGAAATTATTGTCTGGCATGGTTTGCCTACTTTGCAAACTTCCAGCAAATGTCCACACACTAATGTTTTTAACAATGTTGTGTTTGCTGTGATTTGCTCTACATGTGCGCGAGTACCGTAGATGCCATTTTGGTGCTATAAGAGTTATTGCACAATCATGGGCTTTAGCGAGCCCAACATCTTAACCATCAGTTTCCATAATTAGACAATTGGACCATAAGACACTGGAGCCAAACTAGGCCAATTGGCCCATCGAGTCTGCAAGCCAACTCAAGGGGATCATGCCTCATCTGATACTCCTCAGGTCCACTTTACTGAATAAACCTCACGTCCTTGAATCTAAGGGCCCTTGTCTCCCTCAACCTTTCTTTTCTTCTAAAATTTACATAATTTTTTGATGCATACAGAACATAACTTCATGATGTATTTAATCTATTCACCAGCTTCTATCCAGCTTGATACCATAACACCGTAAGAAATAGGAACACGTGTCGTCCATTCAGCCCTTTGAACCTGCTCCATCATTCAAAAGGATCATTGCAGATACAACATTCCTCACATCCACTTTCTTGCATTTTCCCAATAGCCTTTGATTCTCCCATTGATCAAAAATTAATCTATCTCAACCTTAAATATAGACAAGGATGTTGAAAGATTGTATTCCTGAATACACACCTGATCTTTTACCCAGATTGTCTAAAGTTACAGGTGGAGTGCTCCTTTGACATGCCCACACATTTAGTTGTTTAGGGTTCGTGAACATACCATATATACTCAAGTAATACTTACATTTTTGACTATTTTTAAGGTTAAATTTATAGGGTTGAATATTACATAGATACTATTTTTGAGGGGCTGAAATTCACGCCTGTCAAAATTCATACTATATCATTAGCAGAAGCTGAATTGATCTGTAAACAAATAAGGAAAAAATAATTATGGTAATTTTGAAAGCTTGGAGCGGATGCAACAGCCAGCGGACTGGAAGACCGGGAGCAGTGCGGAAGTGGAGCGGAACAGCCGGCAGTCTGGAAAGCTGGAGCCGGACGTGACAGCCAGCACACAGACTCATAAACGTTTATCTTTATCTGTGAAGAACTAGGATCAATGTTTACACAAGATATGGAACATTCCAGATTATTTGTGGTTGACAAAAATAGGGGGTTGACTTTTACATGAGATGAATATTAGTCGTGAGGTGATCTGTAATCTGATTTGTATCTGTCATCCAATCATGATGCATCCAACCTCCCTTCAACATGCTCTTTGCCTGAATGTAAATAATTGAAAGCTTTCTTTATATGGAATTGTGGAAATGAACTTGGATTTTCTTTTTGATTGATTTTAACTTGTCCATGTTAATGACATAGGAGAAAGTGTGGACTGCAGATGCTGGAGATCAGAGTTGAAAATGTGTTGCTGGAAAAGCGCAGCAGGTCAGGCAGCATCCAAGGAGCAGGAGAGTCAACGTTTCGGGCATGAGCCCTTCTTCAGGAATCATGTTAATGACATTCCAGTTGCATGAAGAATGCTCATTCATTCCTTTTCCATTGTGAGCACAACACAATGACTTAAATTGCATGAAAATGTGTTTTCAGCTGACTTGACTATAATGACATCATTATAATTTTCCTTCTTGCATATCAAAAATTTCCAGCATTTTTGCCTTGATGATAATGCTTTTTTAGTTTTTAGTTCACATTGAACAGTTGTTAGAACTTTAACCCTAGGTAAATAAATAATAGATTAAAAATGCTTTTGACAGAGTCAGTGGGGCTGAGTAGTGTTGTGAAATAACATGATCGCTCAGATACAGCAGCAAAAGAAACAGCAAGAGATCAGTGACACACTGAGATTCAGAGCTGTCAATATTGAACAGATGCTAGCTGTGTGATTTTTTGGCATGAGCTATAGCCTTAAAATGTTGGCTAATGTCAACAGAAAACATGACTAAAAGTGGCATGTTGCATCTATCACATAGGGGCATTTCAGTGGCATTAATATTAATCGTCATTTCTTATTCTGTTGTACAAATTATACTATGCATTTTTGTCTATTTCTAGCTTGCTAATTTTTCTATTACTTTCTTCTGAGTCCACTGGAACGTGGAAGTATTTTATTTTCCCAGAATGGAAAGAACATAAAGGGTAATCATGAAGGGCAACAATCCCAAAATTCAAAGCATGATTGACCTCCTCGTATCAGATACATCAGTTGCACTCTTCAGCACTGGGGCATTTGGCTTGGATAAAAGTTCCTGTTGCAAAATATGACAAATACTGCTTAGCTTTTTATCAATCCATTTTAATTGATTGATAGATTTACTATTGCCACATGTGCCGAGGACAGTGAAATGTGTTGTTTTGTGTGCTATACAGCCAAACATCAGTGATTTCAATCTGATTTAGTACCACGAACATTCACCCCACCGCCAGCAAATTCCTGTGCTTCAATAAAGGAAATTTACAGCAAACTCTCTCTTTCTGTCATGACATGTGAAGCCGAGAGACTGGATTAATTAGAACCATATTTAATGGAGTTTAGAAAGATAACGGGACAATTTTATAGAAACCTATAAATTTCTAATAGGACCAGACAGGATATATGCCGAATGATGTTCCAGATGACTAGGGGGGGTCCAAAACCAAGGGTCACAGTCTAAGGATATGGAGTAAGCCATTTTGGACTGAGATGAGGAGAGATTTCTTCACCCAGAGAGTGGTAAGCCTGTGGTGTTCTCTGCCACAGACAGCAGTTGATGCCAAAACATTAAATGATTTGAAGAATGAGTTCAATATAGTTCTCTGGGCTAAAGAAATCAAAAGTTATGGAGAGAAAGTGGGAAATGGGATGCTGAGTAGGATGATCAGCCATGATCACACTGAATAGTGCAGCAGGCTTGAAGGGCTGAATGGCCTACCCCTGTTCCTATTCCACAGCAAGACCAGTAGGAAGCACTAGTGCATCGTATATATGCAAGTAAGAGGTCCCTATTCTTGATCAATGTTGAATAATTTATTAAGAATAAGCTATACAGGGCAGTTATTGTGCTTCTGATATTATTACTTAAAAGGAAAGATCCTCTTCTAGTCCAGCAGATAAAAGCATGCATAATGTACAATTGAATATGTAGGTCCAACAGCCCTTAATTCACTTTCTGGTCTGTGCTAAATTTGCTGACTTGTACAGGAACTGCTACAAATTAGCTTCAACTTTCCTTGGGCAAGAGAGAATTTCTAGTCAAGACCACCATTCAGCAACTCCTGTTGTAAAACAGAAATATTGACACGAAATGAGGAGACGATTAGATTTATGATTGTGACTATCACAGTTGAATAGCTATTGTCTAAGCTCAAATTTAAAAGAGCAGCCACTGTGGCTCTTTGAGATTGAGCACTGTAAGAAGATAGGAACAGGTTGTTTGCTGCCCTAAGCTTGTTTTCCTATTTGATGAGCTCCTGTCTGATCTTTACCTTAACACCATTTACTTGCCTACATAACATAACTCTTGGCATACTTGTCGAATAAAAATCTAGCAATCTCAAGTTCAGAAATTTTCACTTGACTCAACTTCAACAGTTTATTTTTTGGAAGGAAGAGTTCCGAAGTTCCATTATCCATTGTGTGACAAAGTGTTTTCTGATGAAACCCTAAAGGTCTGGACCTGATTTTCAATTATCCCCATTTTTGGATTCCGCCAGCAGAGGAGATAACTTCTCATTAACCAGTCAATCAATTCTTTCAAACATCTTACATTTCAATTAGACCACTCCGTAATTCCTCATATTTCCTCAAGGAAATACAAATCTCATCTGTGCAATCTGCCTAAATAATTTAAATAAAATCAAAATAATGAGGATGCTGAAATCTAAAAAAAAACAATGTGCTGGAGAAATTCAGCAGGTCTGGCAGAATCTGTAGAGAGAGAAAAATGGGTAATGTTTTGTAAAAGATACAACTCTTCATAAATTCCCTCCAATTATCACCAGTATCATTCGGGTCATTCTCAAAGGTCATGACACTGTATAACCCTTCAGAGGTACAGTACCCAAAAGTAAGTGCAATCATTAAAATAAAATTCAACCAAAATTTTCCACAGCATAACTTCCATCCCCTTGAGATAAAAGCAACATTGCACTAGCCGTTTCACTTTTATCATACAGTAATTGTTCATCAACTTTTTATAATCTCGATTAAGAAGGCAAATGGAATATTGTCCTTCATTGCCAGAGGTCAAAAATCACACAAAACCAGCTTATGGTCCAACAGGTTTATTTGAAAACATAAGCTTTCAAATAACCTGTTGGACTATAACCTGGTTTTGTGTGATTTGTGACCTCTGGCAACCTCGCTCCTTCTTCAGCTGCTAGTGCCTGAAGGAAGAGCGAGACTCTCAAAAGCTTGTGTTTTCAAACAAACCTGTTGGACTATAACCTGGGGCTCTGTGATTTTTGACCTTATCTAACCCAGTCCAACACAGGCACCTCCACATCATTGCTGGAGGTATGGAGTTTAAAAATAGAGAGGTTATGCTGCAGCTGTATAGGGTGATGGTGAAGTCACACCTGGAGTACTGTGTACAGTTTTTGGGCTCCTCACCTGAGAAAAGATATACTGGGGCTGGAGGAAGTGCAAAAGAGCTTCACTAGGCTAATTCTGAAGTTAGTGCTGAAAATGTGTTGCTGGAAAAGCGCAGCAGGTCAGGCAGCATCCAACGAACAGGAAATTCGACGTTTCGGGCATAAGCCCTTCATCAGGAAGGGCTTATGCCCGAAACATCGAATTTCCTGTTCCTTGGATGCTGCCTAACCTGCTGCGCTTTTCCAGCAACACATTTTCAGCTCTGATCTCCAGCATCTGCAGACCTCACTTTCTCCTCCTAATTCTGAAGTTAACTAGGCAGAAGTGGGTATTGCAGATGCTGGAGATCAGAGTCAAGATTAGAGTGGTGCTGGAAAAGCACAGCAGGTCAGGCAGCATTTGAGCAGCAGGAAAAATCGACATTTTGGGCAAAAGCCATTCAGTGGGAACGATTCCACTCGAAATTGACTGTCTCAACTTCAGAATTATGAAGAGAGATTGAGTAGACTGGAACTATTCTCATTGGGATTTAGAAGAATGAGGGGGGATCTTACAGAAACATATACAATTATGAAGGGAATCGATAAGATAGAAGCAGAGAGGCTGTTTCCATTGGCAGATGAAACCAGAATTAGGAGGCATAGCCTTAAAACTAGGGAGAGCAGATTTAGGATAGAGTTAAGGAGGAACTTCTTCACCCAAAGGGTTGTGAATCTGTGGAATTCCCTGCCCACTGAAGTAGTTGAAGTTACCTCACTGAATGTTTTTAAAGTAAGATAGATTTTTGAACAGTAAAGGAATTAAGGGTTATGGTGAGCAGGCGGTTAAGTGGAGAGTGAGTCCATGAAAAGATCAGCCATGATCGTATTGAATGGCAGAGCAGGCTCAACAGGCCAGATGGTCTACTCCTGCCCCTACTGATGTACTCAGATTTCTAAATCTCTTTTCCACAGGTTCCAGTTTCTTTCCAACTGGAAAATACACTTTCTATCCTTTAGTCCACAGTGCCTGTCACATTTCTGCTCACTGAACTTCACCTGCTTCAGTTTGGCTCATCCATTTTACCTATTAAAGTTCCTTTTCAACGTTCTGGTTGCACCTACATTATGTATTATGCCTATGATGTCCTTGTGGAAATGTAGCTTTCAAGAGAGAGGTGCTGCATTTTGGTAGGGCAAATCAGGCCAGGACTTAATGATATGATCCTGGACAGAGTTGCTGAACAAAGGGACCTTGGACTGTAGGTTCATAGTTTCATGAAAATGGAGTCTCATTTAGACAGAGTTGAAGAAGGCATTGAGTACACTTGCCTTTATTGGTCAGTGCATTGAGTACAGGAGTTGGGAGGTCACATTGTGACTGTACTGGAGCTTGGTTAGGCCACATTTGGAATACAGTGCTGTTTCTCCTTTCCTTGCTATTGTAAGGATGTTGAAAGGGTTCGGAAAAGATTTGGAAGGATGTTGCCAGAGTTGTAGGGTTTGAGCTATAGGGAGAGGCTGAATAGGGCTGGGGCTGTTTTACCTGGCAGCATCAGAGGCTGAGGGGAGTCATGAGGGGTATGGATAGGATGAATAGTCAAAGTCTTTTTTTTCCCAGGAAAGGCAAGTTCAAAACTAGATGGCAAAGGTTTAAAGTGAGAGCCAGAGATTTCAAAGGGATCTAAGGGGCATCTTTTTCATGTGGAAGGTGATGCATGTATGGAATGAATTGCCAGAGGAATTGGTGGAGACTGGTACAATTACAAGAGTTAAAAGGCATCTGGCTGGTTATATGAATAGGAAGGGTTTTGAGTGATATTGACCAAATGCTGACAAATGGGACTAGATTAATTTAGGATATTTGATCGACATGGACAAGTTAGACCTAAGCACCTGTATGGCTGCTGTACAACTCTATGACTCCGACAATTAGATTGGTGAAGACAATTAGTGATTTCGTTCAAATATACAAATTTGTATTTGGTGTGAATAATATCGTTCCGTCTCGCAACACTTCTAACCACTGTTTTCTTACTCAACCTTACAAAGTCAGTCCATATTAAAGAGGAAGCGATCACCAGACAAGTGACACGTGACTGGACATAAAGCGTTATGTTACAAATAGCAAAAAAAAATGTTTTTCGAACTCTTTTATTTGAAGAAACAAAGTTATTTCCACTTTGGAATAAATCAGCAAAGATGCTGCAGAAAGTCGATTCTGAAAAGTGCACAGGATTTGCCAGTTGAAATGGAAGAGAAGTCCTCGCTTACATTGATTTAGCTGAACTCTGGCTCGGACTTTTCTGCTGCTCTCAGGAGCAGGGACGTGACACTGGGAATTTCACAATATTGTGGAGCCCAAACTCGAGCCCCTGCTTAAAAGGAAATGTCAGTTTCATCGCCTCGTTTACATTACGCTGCAGGATTACAAACAAATGCTGGAAAACTGGGGGCGGGGGGAAGAACCTATTTATTTTAAATAGAGCCTGTTAGATTTTAATTCTGAATAGATTTGGACCACTCCACAGCTGGTTAAATATGTATAGACCCCTCCTCTCCCAGTGAAACGGCGCTCTCTAGAGGCTGCAACATGATCTGTCAGAAAGCAAAGAGCGATCCCATTCACGGCTCAGGCTTGTTTTGCCCCTGACAGCTGCTTGATTGCATTGCTTTGCCCGGAATCATTTACTATTCTAGATTATTTTATTTGACACAGTTGCATTCTGGAAACAAAATGCCGTTTTGCAAGCGGATCGTACGCCCCGTGCAATTGTGCCGTTGGTCCGGCGAAGACAGGAGGCTATCAGCCTTGGAGAATCTGATCGATGTGTCCAGTTTTACTTTGGGAAGTGTCCTGAGGCAGCTTTCGGCTCTGGCGAGAGAGGCGGTCAGTGTGTTGGAGGAGATCGAGCTGGAGATCGGATCTATTAGTCACCGGGCTCTGCTGCTGGAGGTCAGAATCATCGGTCTGCACAGATATGTGTCAGCCCTAGCTCTCAGACCTGCTGTACCCTGTGAGTACCAGAGAGCAACTTCTGCCTAGTTTCTTCAGTCAAATGAAGGGTGGGGCCGGGACTTCTTGGGAAATCTTTTGTCAAACTTTTGTTTGTTGATTTACGGAGGCGGAAGATCCATGTGTCAATGTTATCAGCAAATGTTATTGTGCCCAATACTGGAGCGTTTTGTTGTGATTTCACATTATCGCACAGATACTTGAGCGCATGTCTGGCAGCTGGGTAGATGTTTGACAGGGTCGTGCACGGATAAGAGTTGTGGAGGGAATCTTGTTGGGCCGAAGGGCCTGTTTCCACACTGTAAGTCTAATCTAATCACAGCGATAAGCTTGGGATGCCGTGCATTGATTAATTTGGATTGCTGTATGAATGAAGTAACTTGGACGACATTTCAGAACAATGATTGTTGTAGCTCAGATCCTGAATGAATTCCCAGCTGGAATGGTGGTTAGGAACTGACATCAATTTGAAACATTCAAGGATAAAGCGAGAAAATTGAAGTTTAAAATCCGTCAGCCCCATTATTAATAGCGCTGCCTGACTAACTGCTTCAGATTGGCCAGGACATTGACAGGCTACATCTCTGAGCACCACTGAGCTAGGTAC
This sequence comes from Hemiscyllium ocellatum, assembly GCF_020745735.1. Lineage (NCBI taxonomy): Eukaryota > Metazoa > Chordata > Chondrichthyes > Orectolobiformes > Hemiscylliidae > Hemiscyllium > Hemiscyllium ocellatum. The sequence goes on along the minus strand of NC_083411.1, from coordinate 96,102,609 downwards.
AGTGTTTCCAGCCGGTGATGCTGCAATGACAAATGATGCCAATATCTCCGGTATTACAGGGGAGGGAGGGGACCAGGGTTCATGCTCCTCGTTACTGACCAGTGTCTGCTGATGGAAGTGTGCATTTCAGGGGAAATGAAACACCAAGTTCAAATGCACACATGACACACAACTGCTCAGGAAAGTTATTCAAGGGCTGTTTATTTAACTCAGCGCCATTCGGTGTACATATAGGCAATGGAGGGGAAAAAAAAACTATTTCTACACTGAATTTTTCTGGTTTTAAGGGAAATGGGATGTTTCTTTATTCAGTGAGTTCTCTGTTATTTGTTTCTATGTAAATAAGGTAGAAGGGGTCACTGCAACATGTGTAGCTGATTTATTTCAATTCAGGAAGACTCGATGTATTTTACCTCAAATACTCGGAAGTTACAGGTATGTGATTTTATTTTGTTCAAAGTTAGAGTCAAAACAATCTGATCTTGTTAAATGCTGGAGCAGACTTGGAGGTGCTGAATGACTTACTCTTGTTCCTTATTTGCAATTTTATAATGTTCTATTGGATTGAATTGCTGACCCCATATTTTCTTAACCATAAAAACAGTTATTAACCTCAGTAATATGCTCCACCTCTGCCTTAACTTTCAGCCTGCTAAGAAGCACCCATTCTTTCAATATCTCCAAATTGTACTATTTTAATGCTTGTTTGGCTAGCCTCTCATCTTCCACCCTCCATAAACTCAAGTTTACTCAAATTCTTGCTGTTTGTGATTTAATTCACTCAAACTCCTATTCATCTATCATCCCTCTGTTGGCTGCTCTACATTGGATTTTGCTCCATCAAAACTGATTTTAAATCTTTCATTTTTGTGTTGAAGCCTCTACGTGACCTTGCCCTTTGCTTTTGTTGTACCTTCCATTCAGCAATTCACACACACAAATAAGGAACAAGAGTAGGCCATTCAGCCCTTCTAGCCTGCTTCACCATTCAGTAACAACACGGCTGATCTGATTTTAATCTCAACTCTACATTCTGTAAGTTTCAATTAGATTCCCCGCTCTCCCATCCTTCTAAACTCCGCTGAGTATAGACCCAGAGTCCTCAAACATTTCTCATATGTTAAGCTTTTCATTCCTGAGACCATTCTCTTGAACCTCCTCTGAACACGTTCCCAGGTCAGTACATCCTCCCTGAGATGGGGTCTAAAACTATGCAAAATATTCCAAAAGTGGTCTAGCCAGAGCACGAAGCTCATAAGGATCATTGCCTTAAATTCTTCAAGAACTGCATTCTTCCAATTCTGCCTCTTGTGGTTGAATCACTTTCTTTGCTCTAACATTAGGAACTTTATCTACTTTTTTAGATTAGATTAGATTACTTACAGTGTGGAAACAGGCTCTTCGGCCCAACAAGTCCACACCGACCCTCCGAAGCGCAACCCACCCATACCCCTACATTTACCCCTTACCTAACACTACGGGCAATTTAGCATGGCCAATTCACCTGACCCGCACATCTTTGGACTGTGGGAGGAAACCGGAGCACCCAGAGGAAACCCATGCAGACACCGGGAGAACGTGCAAACTCCACACAGTCAGTCGCCTGAGTCGGGAATTGAACCCAGGTCTCAGGTGCTGTGAGACACTTTACAGTCATCTAAGTCCTAAATTCTGAAATTTTCTTTCAAAAAAACTTCACCTCCCTTAGCATTAAGACATTCCTTAAAACTTACAATTTGACCAAAATGTTAGTTATGGTACTTGAGTTCAGTGGCAGTTTTAAGTAAATATAGACCTTTAAAACACCTTAGGACATTTTATAAAATAAAATCTGAAACAGCTTTATGAATTTGAGTTATTATTGTTCTTTAAAGTCATTCAGATATCTCATTTAGGTTGTATTTACTGCCAAGCTCCCAGTTCTTCATCCTTCTCTGCACTATTGTTCAATATAGACCAACTAAGCAGAGATCCGATGATTGAAATGGATAGCAGAAATGAAAACCTTCACCTTTGTAGGAAAACAGCCAGCAGCAACAGCTGACTTGTCTGTTGGAAACAAAATAAACAGATATTGTCCGTGCTTTCAGTGTGCTTGCATGCAATTGATACACACCTGTTTTTCTCTCCAAATGGAACTCGTCTCAGAGATCCACTGTGTTAGATGTCAGCAGCCTTGATAGTTGTTGAGCTGCAGCATGGCATTATCTCTGCTTCCTTTGTCAACAACCTGAATTCCACAGGAGAACAGCAACCAGAAAAGAAATCCACATCCTTCACACTGTAAATATTATTTGGAGGAAAAAAGTTCATAATACTGCAAATTTGAAACATTGAACGACATGGAAACTATGGTGTGGAAGTAGTCCTTTAGTCATCTTAATTATTTTGTGTCAGTGTCTGTTCACCATATGAACAGCAATTTAGTCCAATTTATTTGTCCTGATTCCATAACATATTATCCCCATTCCTTCAAAAGTGTATCCAATGTATTGTTACATGTTGAAATGACTCTGCTTCAATCAGTAACTCCTGGAGTGCATTCCAAAGCCTGTCAATCTTGTGTGCATAAAAAGCAAAGTTCCTGCTGCTTACTGATGCCACTTCAGATTGCTGGTCTTGCGTTTTCTCTAATTTTATTATCCTATGTATATCTATATGGTTTTGGATGGGATTAGTTTATCTTTCAGTAGATTTTTAGATTACAGTTAGTATTGTTCAAAAATAGTAGTTATTACTACCAATTTCACAATCCATTTATTAGAACTACTGCAATTAGGATTTCACATTAATACTGTTAAAAACGCTTTCTTATTATTTGACCAGTAGTTCATTACGTGTTAGAGAATGTAATACCAAACACTGTGAAATGTTTTGATCATTCTTTTTTATCATTCAAGATAATTATTTAGTGCTTAATTAGAGCTTGCCCCGATGCATGGAATGCACCCACCCTGGAGTTCTGACTACATGGATTGACGTAGTTCATCCAATCTCCCAGTAGCTAGTTGCAGTAAGTAGGAGAATAGCTTTCTCAAGAACAGCATACACTAAAGAGAAATGTGAAGGTAGTCGTGTATTGTGAAATTCACAAATAGAGCTTGTGTATTCTATTTTTTTTCTATTTAAACAAACTCTGGGAGTGCAAAACTGACCCTGTGGAGTTTCTGAAGCTATTTCCATAACTTGAGACTCAAATGTAGTTGGTTCCTGATGGTTTCACCCTCTTTATACTACATTGTATTAGCACCTGGTACTCACTAGCAATATAAAGATGGCATAAGACCCAAAGGAGAGAAAGCCACTGTCAATTTAGTAGATAAAAGGGGTAAAAAATGAGGTCTGCAGATGCTGGAGATCACAGTTGAAAATGTGTTGCTGGTTAAAGCACAGCAGGTTAGGCAGCATCCAAGGAATAGGAAATTCGACGTTTCGGGCATAATCCCGAAACGTCGAATTTCCTATTCCTTGGATGCTGCCTAACCTGCTGTGCTTTAACCAGCAACACATTTTCAACTTAGTAGATAAAAGGTCCATATTCAATCCCTGAATGTATTTTGTTAGCCAATTTCACAGGAATAGCACAAATCTTTCTGGAAAGTATGTATATGTATGTATAAAGAGAAAGAAAGGAAATAACGTGAATTCATATATTTGTTTGCACAACCCCAGGATGTCCCAGAGCTCCTCACTTAGCCCAAAAACATTAATAAAAAGGGAAGAACGTGCTGGTAGGTGTTGTTTATCAGCTATCTAACAATATTTATATTTTGGGACAAATAATTAAACATCAGAAAGAATGTGGAATTTCTAACAAATGTGAAGTACTAATCATAGAAGATTTTAATTTTCGTATAGAGGGAAAGAGTAGTGTGGAAGATGAGTTTAAAAATGTTTTGATGATAACTTCTTAGAAGAACATATTTTGGAACCAACTGTTCTTAGTATTTTAGTATAGTCTAACTAGGAAGGATGAATTTATAATCTCATTGTAAACAATTATCTGCAAAAAAGTGAACACAATATTATTGGTTTCCATGTAAAGTTTGAGGCAAGATAAGAATATTAAACTTAAAGCCAATGATTGGTGTGATGGAGAAGTGGGCTGTGGTTGATTAGGTAAATGTACTAAAAGATGTGATCGTAGATAAGCCGTGGGAAACATTAAACAAATTATTCAAAATATAGAACAAAAAAGGTTTTAATCAAAAAAGAACTCAGTGAAGAAAATTTCAACTCTAACTTACTGTGGAAATTAAGGATAGAATTGCAATAAGAGGCTTAAAATAATGTGAAAAATAACATTAAGCCTGAGAACTTTGAACAATTTAGGACCTAACAAAATTGACCAAAAACCTGATTATAAAGGGAAATTAGAGATGAAAGTAAACTGGAGATGATTATACAAATGGATTGTAAGAACTTTAGCAAGTATTAAAATGAGAAAAGTAGCTGAACTAAATGCTGTCCCTTTGAGGCAGAGGCAGGAAAAAAATATCTTGGGAAATGAGAAATGGCAAGATGTTGAATAAATATTTTGTCTGTCTTCTCGATAGAAGATACAAATTACTTTTCAGAAATAAAAGGTAGTCAAGGGACCAAGAAGACTAAAAATTTATGGTGTTTACTGTTAGCAAAAACATACTATAGAGGTTGAAGGACGAAAATCTGACGCACCTCAGGATCTGCATGATGGCCTGCATTCTAAAAGAGCTAGCTGCAAAGACAGAGAGAGCACTGGTTGTGATTTTCATAGGTCTTTAGATTCTACAATGGGCTAAGCAGATTGCAACTTATCAATTGTAACATTAACATTCAGGAAAGAAGCGAAAGAGAAAACACAGGATTTCAGACCACTTAGCATGACATCAGTCATCGGTGGAATGTTGGGATCTGTTATGAAAAAAATAATTGCAAAAACATAGTATGATCCAAAAGAGTCAATGTAATATTCTAAAAAAGAAAATATACTTGCCAAATTTATTTGTGTTTTTGAAGATTTAACTAATAGGGGTAAACCTAGTAGCCAGTAAACCTAATGTGTTTGGATTTGCAAAAAGCAGCTGGTAAAGTGCCACACAAAAGGTTAATGTAGAATATAAGAGCTCATGGAGTTGGAATAATAAAGTAGCATGAATGGAGGATTGATTATCCCTAGTCTTTATTTCCTCTTGTCATACAGGATATTTGAAAGTTGCTGGGCTATAACTAGGGGAGTGCTTTTTTTTATTTGTGGGACAAAGGTGTCACTGGCTAGCTAGCATTTATTGCCTCTTCCTAGTTGCCCTTGAACTGCTGTAGTCCATGAAAGATTAGGCTGAACTTCAATAGTTTTCTATCCAAGTTAATATCTTAGACAGAGACTGAGAAGAATATGTCCAAGCTCATAGATTCATTGAGGTATCTTAGCAGAGAAAACGGCCAATTTGGCTATTAAGTAGGGATGTACAGCACAGAAATGGACTCTTCAGTCCAACTGGTCCATGCCGATCAGATATTCTCATCAAATTCCATTTGCCAGTATTTGGCCCATATCCCTCTAAACCCTTCCTCTGTATATACCCATCCAGAAGCCTTTTAAATGTTGTAATTGTACCAGCCACCACCACTTCCTCTAGCAGCTCATTCCAAACATGCACTAGCCCCTGTTGAAAATGTTGCCCCTCAAGTCCCTTTTAAATCTTTCCCTGCTCATCTTAAACCTATGCCCTTTAGTTTTGTGTCTGTGCTGGCTCACTGATGGAGCAATTCACCTAGTAGCACTTCTCAGTCATCTTACTACAGTACTGCACAATTTTCCATTCCAGATGATCAATTTCCTGTTGAATACTTCAATTGAATCTGCCTGCACTACAGTCTCAGACAGTGCATTCCTGATCTTAACCATTTTGTGCTCATGTCAACATTGCTTTGTTTTTTGAATTGCCTTAAATCTGTGTCCACTGGTTATTGCTTGCCAACAATACAAAGCAATTTAGTGTTGTACACTGTGAGGAGGACCCTTTCCTGCAAAGAGATTGCAAGTTCTGTGAGGGGGCAGCAATATTGCAGATGGAGTATGATGTGTGAGGTTACTCGTTTTAGTGTGAAGAATAGAAAGTAGAATATTTTTAATTTATCAAACTTTTAAACATTGATGTTCAAAAGACATGGATGTAATCATAGATTCAAAATTTAGCATGCAGGGAGAGTTAGCAATTAGGAAAGCAAATGTCGTATTGGCTTTTATTGCAAGTGGTACATGAACAAAAAGTCCTGCTATGATTATATAAGGTTTTAATGAGATCACAGCTTAAGTACTGTGCAGTTTTTAGGCTCCATATTGGGGAAGGATACATTTGTCTCAGGGGCATCACAGCATTAATCAGTATGCTGGTTATTGAGATGACTATATTACCTTTTGATGAGAGCCTGAGGAAACAGGAACTGTATCCTTTGGAGTTCATAAGAATGAGTGGCGATTTCATTAAATCATGCAAGAGTCTAATGTAGTTTGAAGGGTATACACACAGGCTGGGGATTCTAGAACATACAGATCTAATTTCAGTAAGAGATGCCAATCATTTAGGATGGAGATTAAGAGAAATTTCTTTCCAGAAAGAATTATGAAGTTCTGTAATTCACTACCAGAGGGTTTTGAATGTTCCATCATTGAATACATTCAAAGCTGATATAGGCATGTTTTTGATCGTCCAACTGCCAAGGTTGGGTGTGAATATGGAAGAAGAATTGATGCGGAATATCAGCCTTGATTATAATGGGTTATTCAGCAAACTTGACTTGGTATTATGTACGTCTCCTATTATGTACATTCTTCTAACCAGTTTACTCCATATTTTTCAATGTGATTCGTATTAAATGACTGTATTTTTAACTGTTTGTTTCATACTCATTTTATCACTGTTTTTGTATCCATGGTGTACTTATCACAATGCCACTATCCTCTTTACCAACATAACTCTCATTGTTTCTGTGTGATTTACATTTCTGTTCATTTCCTGGGTCAAGAAATACAAGTTTTAATGAAGTATTGAGCATGGAGCACAGTAGTATTGAAGTTTGAAAAAGGCAATAAAAACTGACGTAATTAGAAATGAACTATAAGAGGCACATAACTTATCAGATGACTGTTGTATAAGAAAATTACTGGCAGAATTTCATCACGTGTAGAAACAACATTCAAATCTTGCAGCCATTTAGGCTTAGGGTGAGTTAAAGGTTGTTGAGGGGCAATGATTATTATTATTTGAATACAAAGCAAAGTTTCAACTGCATGGTAATGTTAAATAGGTGGAGAGAAAATCTGGATGAGTCATACTGTACTAATGCCTATTCCTGGAGTACTTCTTATTTTAATTAGCTTTATTAATAATGTCTAGGTATATTGACAGTATTCCAAATTCAGGCTCTCTCAGTAAATGTTCATTATTTTATAATGGTTGTTTTCTCAATATAGGTGTCATCATTGATGGAATAGATTATCACTGCAAGACATGGTTCTGCAAAAAAAATGAATTGTAAGAAATCCCTTGAGTTCTGCAATGTATGTATTAAGAACTTAATCATTGTTATATTTGAATGAATAATTGCAATTTTAACATTGTAGCTTTATTTTACAGAAAATGTTATGAACCAAAGGTGACGTCGATGCATGGTAACTATTCCATTGTTGCTGACATTTTATTTTGAAAATACCCTCGAAGAGATACCATGAAACCAGTTGAAACAAAAGTTCTTTGTTTGATGGTTTAATAATTTTGAAGGGGGCATCAAAATAGGATTTATTTAAACTTGGATTTATTTTAATCATCTAAAATCCATTTGAATAACATCAATAGCTGTGATATTTATGTTCTGTTCAATGGAAACTTTTTGTAGCTAATGGTTGTGCTGATAGAGTTTATCATCATTAAATCAGAATTACTTCACCTGAACCAAACTGAATACAACATCCCTGTGGAAAGGACAAACAAAGCAATGGAGGAGAACTTAAATTGGTGAGGCTGAGGCATGGAAAACCTTGGAGGAATTAAGAACAATGTCGTGAAAGCACAGTATAAAGTAAAATGTCCAAAATGAAGTATGAAAAAAACAAAAAGAGAAGAGCCAGGAAGGAAAAGAAATTGAAAAAAGTATAAAGATATTGAAGATTGTAAAATAAAAATCAGAGTTTCACAGTTATATGCAAAACTTGAGAAATAAAGCCAAGAAACGAGAGACAGTAATTAGAATTGGAGGACAATATGGCTATATTTGTCTCCCTTCCGTCTGGTGAGCTTTGTGGTTTGGGACTATTTATTTCATGATGGCAGAGTGGCACTGCTGCGTCACAGTGCCAGGGACCCGGGTTCGATTCTACTCTTGGGCGACAGACTGTGTGGAGTTTGCACATTTTCCCATGTCTGCTTGGTTTTTCTGTTGGTGCTCCAGTTTTCACCCACAGTCCAAAGATTTGCAGGTTAGATGAATTGGCCATGGGAAATTATCCCGTGGTAGCCAGGGATGTGCAGGCTAGGTGGATTAGGGGAATGCAGGGTCACAGGGATAGGGTAGTGGGTTGGGATGCTCTTGGGAGGGTTGGTGTGCACTCAATGGGTGGAATGGAGGGATTTTATGATCTAATCAAGCGGAGGGTGGTTGGTGGCACACTGCTAAATTATTGCTTCCACTGTGATTAATACAATGATAGTAAGACCTTGGGATGAGCTGGGCATCCCACAGCTGATTGAGACTCTTAAGTGGCTAATTAATTCCTGCTTGTTTGCGTTATCCCCCTTCCACAGATATCGTGTGGAAGATGGGGGCTCCCTAGGGTGGGAGCACCACAAGCAAATCTTTTCAAATGTTTCCTGACGGGGGGGTAGGGTGGTAGGGGGAACGTTCAGAAAAAGGAAGGAAAGCGTCTTCTGTTCAAAGGCATGCAGTGCCTGATTGAGAGACTTCGGGTCAGGAATTGGGTTTGTGGGAGTGAGTCACAACCTGTCCCCACCATCAGCCATCACTCACCTGTGGTTTGAGCATTGAGCTAATATCCCAATCCGTGATTAGGAGTTGTATTGGCAGCACCACCACTTCTCAGGTGGCATTAGCAGCTTATAGAGCCACCAGCATCTGGTTGGTCAGCAACTTTCAGCTGGTGGAACTCCCTTCCTCTGGGCTTCTTGATGCTGAGATAGACTTGATTAGATTACTTACAGTGTGGAAACAGGCCCTTCGGCCCAACAAGTCCACACCGACCCGCCGAAGCGCAATCCACCCATACCCCTACATTTACCCCTTACCTAACACTATGGGCAATTTAGCATGGCCAATACACCTGACCCGCACATCTTTGGACTGTGGGAGGAAACCGGAGCACCCGGAGGAAACCCACGCAGACACGGGGAGAACGTGCAAACTCCACACAGTCAGTCGCCTGAGTCGGGAATTGAACCCAGGTCCCTGGCGCTGTGAGGCAGCAGTGCTAACCACTGTGCCACCGTGATGTTGGTCTGTCAAATGCCAGGTTGGCACACGATATGATGGGTCCCCCTGATGGCTCTCATTGGCTGTTCAGTCATCGGGCAATTCAGCTGTCACCTCTGTAAATTCCGGCTATGTTTCTGCCTCAAAGACAGTTGACTTATTGATAAAGCAACGAATATAAATTTCAAGAGAGATATGATGTTATGATGAACACAGAATAAAGATGGAGATGAGGGGTTATTAGGAGCGTGGTCTTTGGTGCAACAACCTCTGCTTAAGATGTATGCTGATAACATGGTTTGTAAATAATGCAACTTATTTTAATAGTTCTGTTTCTATTTTTATTAAAGTGTTGTGTGGTGTAGAGTTGTGTTGCACTACACATGTTCAGGCTGACTAGCTCTCTCATTACTATTATTTCTGACAAATTAATTTACGGGCTCTCTCACAACATTTCTCTTCACCTCCCTTTGGTGTGAGAGAGGGCTGAGGCAAGACATGCATGAGGGAGGCAGTGAGTAAATTTAGAAAATGAAACCTTGAGCACGGTGACTCTGGAGAGGAGATAAACTTAGAGTCATAGAGCCATAGAGATGTACAGCACGGAAACAGATCCTTCGGTCCAAATTGTTCATGCCAACCAGATATCCCAACCCAATCTAGTCCCACCTGCCAGCACCTGGCCCATATCCCTCCAAACCCTTCCTGTTCATTCACCCATCCAGATACCTCTTAAATGTTGCAATTGTACCAGCCTCCACCACTTCCTCTGGCAGCTCATTCCATGCATTTACCACCCTCTGCATGAAAATGTTGCCCCTTAGGTCTCTTTTATATCTTTCCTCTTTCACCCTAAATCTATGCCCTCTAGTTCTGGACTCTCCCACCTCAAGGAACAGACTTTGTCTATTTGCTCTATCTATGTACCTCATGATTTTATAAACCTCTATAAGGTCACTCCCTCAGCCTCTGACACTCCAGTGAAAACAGCCTAGCCTATTCAACCTCTCCCTATAGCTCAAATCTTCCAACCCCAGCAACATCCTTGTAAACCTTTTCTGAACCCTTTCAAGTTTCACAACATCTTTCTAATAGGATGGAGTCCAGAATTGCATGATATATTCCAAAAGTGGCCTAACCAATGTCCTGTACAGACACAACATGACCTCCTAACTCCTGTACTCAATATTATGACCAATAAAGGAAAGCATACCAAATGCCTTCTTCACTATCCTATCTACCTGCAACTCTACTTTCAAGGAGCTATGAACCTGCACTCCAAGGTCTCTTTGTTCAGCAAGTCCATAGGCCCTTACCATTAAGTGTATAAGTCCTGCTAAGATTTGCTTTCCCAAAATGCAGCACCTCGCATTTATCTAAATTAAACTCCAGTTGCCACTTCTCAGCCCATTGGCCCATCTGGTCCAGATCCTGTTGTAAACTGAGGTACACTTTTTTCGCTGTCCACTACACCTCCAATTATGGTGTCACCTGCAAGCTTTCTAATTATACGTCTTATGCTCACATCCAAATCATTTATGTAAATGACAAAAAGTAGAGGACCCAGCACCGATCCTTATGGCACTCCACTGGTCACAGGCCTCCAGTCTGAAAAACAACCCTCCACCATCATCCTCTGTCTTCTACTTTTGTGCCAGTTCTGTATCCAAATGGTTAGTTCTCCCTGTATTCCATGAGATCTAACCTTGCTAACCAGTCTGCCATGGGGAACCTTATCGAACGTCTTACTGAAGTTCCAGATAGATCCAGTCTACCACTCTGCCCTCATCAATCCTCTTTGTTACTTCTTCAAAACAAACTCAATCATGTTTTTGAGACATGATTTCCCATGCACAAAGCCATGTTGACTATCCCTAATCAATTCTTGCCTTTCCAAATACATTACATCCTATCCCTCTGGATTCCTTCCAACAACTTGCCTACCACCAAAGTCAGGCTCACTGGTCTATAGTTCCTGGCTTGTCCTTACCACCTTTCTTAAATAGTGGCACCATGTTAGCCAACCTCCAGTCTTCAGGCACTTCACTTGTGACTATCGATGATACAAATATCTCAACAAGTGGCCCAGCAATTACTTCCCTAGCTTCCCACAGAGTTCTGGGGTACACCTGATCAGGTCCCTGGGGAGTTATCCACTTTTATGCATTTCAAGACATCAGCACTTCCTTCTCTGTAATATGGACATTTTCAAGATGTCACCATCTATTTCCCTATAGTCTATATCTGCCATGTCCTTTTCCAAAGTAATTACTGATGCAAAATACTTTTTTAGTATCTCCCCCATATCCTGTGGCTCCACACAAAGCCTGCCTTGCTGATCTTTGATTAAATCCTATTCTCTACTCAGTTACCCTTTTATCCTTAATGTATTTGTAAAAATCCTTTGGATTCTCCTTAGCTCTATTTTCCAAAGCTATCTCATGTCCCCTCCTGATTTCCCTCTTAGGTATACTCCTACTGCCTTTATACTCTCCTAAGGATTCACTCAATCTATCCTAATATACCTGACATGCTTCCTTCTTTTTGTGAACCAAACCCTCAATTTCTTTAGTCATCCAGAATTCCCGAAACCTACCAGCCTTTCCTTTCACCCTGACAGGATGAAATACTGTCACTGGACTCTAGTTATCTCATTTTGAGGGCTTCCCATTTTCCAGCCATCCCTTTACCTGTGAACATCTGCCCCCAATCAGCTTTTGAAAGTTCTTGCCTAATACTGTCAAAATTGGCCTTTTTCCAATTTAGAACTTCAACTTTTAGATCTAGTCTGTCTTTTTCCATCACTATTTTAAAACTAATAGAATTAAAGGGTCACTAAGGGGCAGTGATGGGAGAGTTGGCTGATGGAAGTGACAAACAGCAAGGACGGGGGAGGGAACTGTCAAGCAGGAAAAGCAAAAGAGGGATGTTAGGGAGGGTCAGGACAGAGAGGTGAATGTGAGAGCCAGGAAAGGAATGTGCTGAGGAGTGGGAAGTGAGAGAGAGGGAGTGCACAGAGAGAGTCCGGAGAGGAAATTCATGAGTAGATTTGGGAGAATAATGTAGTGATGAAACAGCCGTGAGTGGGAGATAAGTCCCAAGAAGGTTGTCAGAAATACTATGTTAGTAAGTTTAGTTTTGAGTCAGTTAGGTTCATGGCAACAAAATTAATATGAAAAGTAGAGGTCTGGAAAGTTATCCACCTTTACTAGATGCTTTCTTACAGGAAAGCACTGTTGGTTTAGTACATTTCTATTAAGCACACTTCTTTTTAGGGACACATTAGGAGTTCAACTTGAGGAATGAATGTTCCGCAAAGAGAGAAATAATGAATTGGAAGCTTGTTTTATAGCATGAAGTTAATAGAAAACAAACTTTTTTCAGGATATAAGATATTTGACTGATCTGATCACTTTCATTTCCAGCTGGCCAGCTGAAGTTAAAATACCCTTTATCACTGCTTGTGTCACAATGGTTAGCACTCTTGCCTCAGAGCATCAGGGATGCAGGTTGGATTACAGCCTTGTACGACTGCCTGTGTCAAGTTTACACGTGCTCCCCGTTACTATTTGGGCTTCTGCTGGGTGCTCCGTTTTCCTTCTACCATTCAAAGATATTCAGGTTAGGTTAATTAGACATGCTAAATTATCCATAGTATCTAGGGATGGACAGGCTAAATGCATGAAATATGCCGGGTCAGTGGCTGGGTCTGTGTAGGATTTTCTTCAGAGGGTCAGTGCAGGACATCTTAGGCCAAATAGCCACTTTCTGCCCTGTCAGGATCCTATGATTGTTAATTTGCACTTACTTTTGGTTCAGTTTTAATACTTTATTTTGGGTGGTTCTGTAAACCCCTTTAGGGGATGGACTTTTCAGTCATGGAGAGAATCAGGCTGATCTTCAAGGTTTCTCAGGATGATGGGAACGACGAGAAAACCCTCAAAATAGGTACTTGTTTAAAAACATTAAAACGTGAAAGTTAAGGATGAATGGAAATTATGTCTGGAATTACTTTCTTATCAGTTGAATCTTTAAACATTTTGGGAAAGATTTTTAAAATGAAAATCATTTATCAGCAAGAATTATTAAAGCTTGAATGCAATATTTCTCTTCTATCAATATTATACCTGAAAAGTCCTCTAACACTTCTTGCTCATCCTGACAGGATATATGCTTTCCAAGTGTGTATATAATTGTCATTTGACCATTGACCAATCATCAACTTTTTTTCTGCTTCACTTTTAATCTTGGATTTCTTTAGTTGGCCAGTAGTGATATGAAGAGATAGTGAGGACTGCAGATGCTGAAGTCAAAGTTGATAAACTGTGGAGCTGGAAATAACACAGTAGGTCAGGCAGCATCTGAGGAGCAAGAAAGTTGATGTTTCAGTCTTAACTCTTCATCAGGACTGAGGGGGGAGGGGGTGAAGGGGGCTTAGGGCTAAGGGAAAGGTATGTGGGATGGTGATAGGTGGGTGAAGATAGGAGGTGATTGTAATATATTGGTGCAAGGTGTGGAGTGGATAGGTCAGAAGGAAGATGGGCAGGTAGGTCAGGTCAAGAGGGTGGAGCTGAGTCAGAGGGTTGGATCTGGGAGCAGGGGAGGGGAGGAGAGATTTGGAAACTGGTGAAGTCAACGTTGAAGCCGTGTGTTGTAGGCTCCCGGGGCGAAAGATGAGGTATTTCTCCTCCAGTTTGCAGGTGACCTTGGTTACATGTGGAGAAGGCCCAGAGTGGATATGTCTTCAGGGGAGTGGGAGTTAAAATAGCTGGCTACAGGAAGGTGGGGTTGGTTGGTGAGTACGGCCTAGAGATGCTCCCTGAAGTGTTCCGTGGGTTTGCACTCAGTCTCTCAGATGTAGAGGAGACCACACTGAGAGGAATAGATGCAGAAAATGAGGTTTGAGGATATGCAAGTAAATCTTTGCCAGATTTCGAATGATTCTTTGGGGCCTTGGACAGAGGTGAGGTGGGGGGAGGTGTGGACACAGGTTTTGCACCTCTTACAGTGGCAGGAGAAAGTGCCAGGTGTGGAGAGGGAATTGGTGGAGAGCATGGACTTAACAAGGGAGTCGGAGAGGGAATGGCCCCTATGGAATTTAGATAGGAGTGGGGAGGGAAATATATTTTTGGGGTGTGGTCTGACTGTAGGTGGCAAAAATGTTGGAGGATGATACACGGTTTGGAGACTAGTGGGACGGAATGTGACGACCAGGAGGATTATATCCTAGTTGTGGTTGGGGTGCTGAGGTTTTAGGGCTGTTGTGCAGGAAATGGAGGAGTTATGATTGAGGGCATTGGTGACAAAAGGGGGAAATTACAGTCCTGGAAGTAGGAGGACATCTGGGATGGAATTCTCATTCTGGGAACAGATACAACAGAGGCAGAAGAATTGGCAGTAAGGAATCACATTTTTACAGGGGGGATGTAGGGATGAGACATGGTCAAAGTAGCTGTGGGAGTCAGTGGGTTTGAAGTAGATGTCAGTGATAAGTTGGTCACTGGAGACAGAGATGGAAAGGTCCAAGAAAGAGTGGGAAGTGTCAGAAATGGTCCACATGAATTTGAGGTCAGTGTAGAGGTGTTGGTGTCGTGAATGAACTGTTCAATCTCCTTGTGGGAGTACGAGGCAGCGCCGATACAGTCATTAGTGTAACAGAGGAAAAAGGGGATGGTGCAGGAGTATCTGTGGCAAAGGGACTATATTACGTATGCCACAAAGATGCCGGTATAGGCGGGACCCATGTGGGTACTCATAACTGCCGCTCTAGTCTGTAGAAAGTGGGAGATTGAAAGAAATTGTTTAGGGTGAGGACCAGTTCTGCCAATTGAATGAAGTGTTGGCGGAGGGGAACTGGGTGGGTTGTCAGTAGAGGAAGAAATGGAGGGCTTTTGGGCCTCCTTCATGGGGGATAGAGTTATAGAGGGACTGGATGTCCATGATGGAGGTGAGGTGTTGGGGGCTGGGGAATTGGAAGTCATGGAGGAGGTGGAGTGTGTGGGTGGTGTCTCAAACATTTGTGGGGAGTTCCTGGACCAAAAGGGACAGGATGCAGAGGAGATACGTGGAGATGAGTTCAGTAGGGTAGGAGCAGGTAGTGACAATTGGTCGATCGGGGCAGTCAGGTTTGTGGTTATTGCATAAGACATAGAACCAGGCGGTGCAGGGTTGGGAAACTACGAGATTGGAGGCTGAAGATGGGAGATCACCTGAGGTGAAGAGACTGTGGATGTTCTTGGAGATGATGGATTGGTGCTGAGAAGTGGAGTCATGGTGGAGGGGATGGTAGGAGGAGGTGTCAGCGAGTTGGCATCTGGTCTCATTGATATGACTAACGTTCCTGTAAATATTCTTGTCTTATACCTCCTAAATTCCAGTTCCAGTGCCTCTTCCTCATTTTGACCACTTTTGGCATAATGTAGAACTTCTAAATATATTGAATGCCTCACTTCCCGAGAATGTTGCTGCCAGTGCAAGATTTAAAACTCAAATTTATAGTCAACTTACTTTTATTCCTTTTTCACCAAATTTATTACTCATTTCTTCTTAATGATTTCCTGCTATATAACTTTTAAAGTTTCACCTTATTTTATGGTTAGTTTTAAAAGCAATAATATATAAAGCAACTCATTCTATAATGCTGGAATAAACTGGTAACACTGAAGTGATGGAACATGTTTTGTATACCTGAATAGGAAACTCTAGCTCAGACCAATACTTACTGCTAGTAATTACCAGTAATTTTATAACTAACATTTGCAAGTTTCATTGGTTTTCACTGGTCTTACCTTGTCAGTCTTTTTTTTTCCACTTCTTCAGCTCTAAATTAAAATTTAGAATGTGATGGTTTTTCACTTTTCTACGAAGAAACTGAAAACTAAGAATTGAGTTGAGATCACTGAAAGCCATTTCATTTTGGACAGTTTTGTCCTAGCAGGTAGCTATATGACAAATTTTTCCAGATGTAGGATCCTTTGGTTAAAGGACCCCTGGAAGTGTTTGTTATATAGGGCTGAAAGTCCACTCCATCACTGGGAGGACAACCATGGTTGAAGATGGACAAGTTAGAATGTGGAGTCAAATAACTTCTGTGAATGTCACCACTTTCCTTAAATATTGTTAATGAACCATATTTGACCAATCGTTGGTATTGGGCAGCATGGTGGCTCAGTGGTTAGCACTGCCACCTCCCAATACCAAGGATCTGGGTTAATTTCAGCCCCAGGTGACTGTCTGTGTAGAGTTTGCATATTCTCCCTGTGCCTGCATGGGTTTCCTCCCATAGTCCAAAGATGCGCTGATTAGGTGGATTGGCCATGCGAAATTGCCTATACTGTCCGGGGATGTACAGCCTAGGTGGATTAGCCATGGGAAATGCAGACTTATTGGGATATGGTAGGGGAATGGGTCTGTGTGTGATGCTCTTTGGAGCCTGGTGTGAACTCGATGGGCCAAATGGCCTCCTCCCACCCTGTAGGAATTCTACAATTCTATTGCTATCTGCAGTGGTATCATGGTCACTGAATTAAAAATCGGCATAATTATTAATTTATTTGTACATCAACCGGTGTACCTCCTAAAACTGAAAATTCTCCCCCATTGCCCCTTAGTAGGTTTTCCCTTGAGTTATCTTTGTTCCTTTTTTGTGGAATTGTGCTTTTCACAGTTTGTAAGTCTTGTTGCGCAGTAATTCCTGTTTATTTTGGGTGTTACAGTCTTTGAACATCTGTACTCCAGTCTGTATTTCTTGTTACCATTCTCAAGAAAACTCATTCTTTTTCACAGTTTGTGACTTTTGTCCCAATTGGCACAGCACAAAGCAGAAACGCAGGACTGTAACAGTGTTCTGTAATACATGCTTCAAGATGTAAGGCATAAATTCTCTGGCAAGCAGTAGCAGCAAATGAAAAACACATTTGTTCTTGGAACTGAGTTAGCAAAACACCCTCTTGAACCTGCCTGGATGATCAGCCACAACTTGACTACACATTTTGCCAGCATTCTGTGTTCAACAGTGCTTGAATGAACTCATTCGTGATGATCTGCATTCTAAAACTATCATTCAGTCATCATTTGACAGCTAATAGTGATTTGTTAAAAACAATGACCTTGAAATGAAATCACACAGCACTTGAGTCACATCAATTGCAAAGAGTTATTTGCGTTAAAAATGGTCACCAGCATTCAGCTGGAATCATTGGAAATCAACTAACAAGGAATGAAACTGAAAGAAAGCAACAAACATTAATAAGTCGGTGTGAACTTGTTGGGCCGAAGGGTCTGTTTCCATACTGTAGGGAATCTAATCTAATCTAATCTAATGGAGTCAATGGAAACCAAGGGGAAAAGTTCCTGTGTTGGAGTCATACCTAGTAAAAGAAAGCTGGTTGTTGAAGATCATCTATCTCAGCTATTTTCATATTCATTCATCAGATGTAAGATGTTGAGTCACCAACATTATTGCTAATCCCAATTGCCCAGAGGACAGTTAAGAGTCAGTCCCATTGCTATGGATCTGGAGTCATTCGTAGATCGCCTAGATGCAATCGGGGAAGGAACTCTTTTAATTTGAGAGACACGTCTCAGGCATTTTTCTAAGTCCCAGCTACAGTGGCAGTACAGTAATTGTTTAACACAGACAAATCACTACCATAATCATTAATACAATATTAATATAAATGATGTTAGTTATTATGATGTGATACAGTAGCTTTTCAATATCTCACAACTACTGGATCAGATTTAAGCTCTGCAGTCTTGCCATGTCCTGTCATGAATGGTGCTGGATAATTAAACAATCAATAGAAAATGGGGTTCCTCAAATATCCTTATCCTCAAACTTAGCTCAGCAAACCAGTGCAAAATATAAGGCCAAAGTCTTTGCATTGATCTTCAACCACATGTTTGGAGTACATGATGATCCCTCTTGCTCTTATGGCTTGCTCCAGAGGTGCCTAGCATCACAGATGCCAATCTTTAACTAATTCAGTTAAAAATCACACAACACCAGGTTATAGTCTATCACTACCACCTGATGAAGGAACGTCGCTCCGAAAGCTACTGTGCTTCCAATTAAACCTGTTGGACTATAACCTGGTGTTATGTGATTTTTAACTTTGTACACCCCAGTCCAACACCGGCATCTCCAAATTTTAACCAATTCAATTCACTTGAAGTGAGATCAAAAAGTTGTTGAAGTTGCTTGATACTGCAGAAGCTATTTGACAACATTGCAGCAATAGTAGGAAGGATTTGTGCTGCAGAACTAGACATATCAATGGGTTAGGATGTTCTCATACAGCTACAATACTGAAATCAATCCGACAATGTGGAAAATAGCCCAGTTATGTCCTGTGCAGAAGAAGTGGAACAAATCCAGCCTGGCCAATTACCACCTCATCAATCTACTCTTGATCATCAGTAAAGTGATGGGAAGGGTCTTCAACAGTACTATCAAGCAGAAATATCTGCTTAGTGATGCTCTATTTGCCAGGACCACTGAGCCCTGACCTAATTATAGCTTGGTACAAACATGGACAAAAGAGTAGAATTACAGAAGTGAGATGAAAGTGGCAGCCCTTGATCCCAAGGCAGTATTTGATCAAGCATGATATTGAGAAGTCCTCATAAAGAGTTTACACATTCTCCCTGTGTCTACTTGGGTTTCCTCCGGGTTCTCTGATTTCTTCCCACAATCCAAAGATGTGCAGGTTAGGTAAATTGGCCATGCTAAATTACCCATAGTGTTAGGTGCATTAGTCAGGGGTAAATATAGAGTAGGGGAATGGGTCTGGGTGCGTTACTTGTCGGAGTGTCGGTGTGAACTTATTGGGCCGAAGGGTCTGTTTCCATACTGTAGGGAATCTAATCTAATCTAATCTAAAGCTTGAATCAATGGAAACCAAGGGGAAAAGTTCCTGTGTTGGAGTCATACCTAGTAAAAGAAAGCTGGTGGTTGAAGATCATCTATCTCAGCTATTTTCATATTCATTCATCAGATGTAAGATGTTGAGTCACCAACATTATTGTTAATCCCAATTGCCCAGAGGACAGTTGGGAGTCAGTCCCATTGTTATGGTTTGTAGACCATTTGTAGACCATACTAGGTAAGGATGGCAGCTTCTTTGTCTAAATGCATTAGTGAAGATGCATTAGGTGGGTTTTTCTGACAATAGATTCATGGTCATAATTAAACTCATTGAATTCAATAAAAATCTGAAATTAAATTCCAACAGCTGCCATAGTGGAGTTTGAGCCCAGGCCCCTCAAACATTAGATGAGTTTCTGGATTAATAGTCTAGCAATTTAATAACATCCCCTTTCCTCAACCTGTTTCATTGATTACCTTCCTTCTATCATAGATTCAGAAATGGTGATATTCACTGACAATTGTACATTGCTGAGCACCATTCATGACTCCTAGGTATTGAAACAGTCCATGCCCAAGTGTAGCAAGACCTGGCAGTATCCAGTCTTAGAATGAAAAGTGACAGGTCATGTTTGGATTACACAAATTCAATTCAACTGCCGTCTCCAGCAAGAGAGGATCTAATCATTGCCCCTTGACAGTCAATGAAATGGGTTACCATTGACCAGAAACTGAACTGGGCTAGCTGTACAAATTCTGTAACTATAAGAGCAGGTCGGACACTGGGAATTCTGTGGCAAGTAACTAGCCTCCTGTCTCTTGAGTGCTTGTCCAGCAATTACAAGGCACAAGTTGTGGGTCTGATAGAATACACCCCATTTGCCTGTGTGAGTACAGCTCCGACAACAATCAAGATGCTTGACTCCATACCAGACAAAGCAGCCTGTTAGACTGGCACTCCAAACACCAACTTCAACATTCATTTCCTCTGATACCAACACTCAGTAGTAGCCGTGTGTACCATCTATACTGCACACTTCAAGGCTAGGTTCCATGGAATACTTTCCAAACCCATGATCAGTTCCATTGAGAGCATTACTGTGACAGGTGCATAGAAAAACCACAACTTATAGTCACTCACCATCCTGACTCAGAAATATATTGCCATTCCTTTAATGTCGCTGGGTCAAATTCTGAATTCCCTCTCTGACAGCTCTATGGGTGTCCCTACATCTGAGGGACTACAATGGTTCAAAAGAGAGCTCATCACTGCCTTCTCCAGGGCAAATAGGGAAGGACAGGGATGTGCCTATCCATTAATATATAAATTAAAAAATAAACTATTATATGGTATTAAAGTGCATTCTCCTTCCCCATTCCTCACCAGCTTCACCTTGTCCCATTCTGATTTCTTCTACCCTCTCTAACTCCTACATTTTAAATCCTCCTCTTCAATTTATCTGCTTGCTGCATTCTCCTCCCCTCGTCTCACTGCGTCTACTCCATCGCTCTCCTTGTCAATCAATCCTCTCTCCCCGTGCCATGTCATCCCCCTCCACCTTCCTCTCCCCCACTTTTTCCTATCTACTCCCTCATCCTCTCCCTTCACATCCCTTTGTCCTCCACCTTCTCTGCATCCCATACACCTCTTTCTCTCCCATCTGTCACTCTTCCATCTCCATCATCCATTGATTCTCCTCTTCCTCTCCACACTCTTCCCATTTCCACCTCCTCTTTCCTGCCATTCTATGTTCTCTCTTCTGCTGCCCCATCTGTTCTTCGCAATTCCCTACCTCTCCCTCCCTCTAATTCCCCACCACCTCCCTCGTAGAATCTCTAAAGTGCAGAAAGAGGAAATTCAGCCAATCGAGTCTGCACCAAGCTTCCAAAGAACATCCCATTCAGACCCGGCCCCCCACTCTATTCATGTAATTCCACATTTCCCATGACTAATTCACCGAGGCTGCACATCCCTTGACATTTTTGGCAAGTTGGCATGGCCAATCCACCTAACCTGCACATTATTGGACAGTTAGTGGAAACTGGAGCACCTGGAGGAAAGCCACGGAAACCCAGGGAGAACATACAAACTCCACACAGCCAGTTGTGCTTGTGGCTGGAATCAAACTCTAGTCCCCGGCACTGTGAGCCAGCAGTGCTAATCACAGTACTGCTCTGCCATCCTGTCTCTCTCTCTCTCTCTCTCTCTCTTTCTTTCTCACAGTTCCCTAATTCCCCTATCTCTCACTTGTTCGCAAATCCCCACCTCTTTCTGTCTTTCTCTTCCCCATCATTTTCCCACCTTCCTCTCTTTCTTCCCTTTCAATTTTCCACCCCTCTTTCCCACCCATAATTCACCTTCTTGCTGTGTCTCCTCTTCTCTCCCTCTCTCCCCTATTTTCCTTGCTCCTCAAATTCCCCCTCTTTCTCTCTTCCCTCAACTCCCCAACTCTCTCTCACTCTTCTTCACTCCAATCCTTTCTTCTCTCTCTCATCATCCTCCCTCTCCCCTCTGATTTCATTCTCTTCCTTTGCTTAACCCACTGCCTCCTATTACCTCACCCCTCTTTCCCCCTCCTCATTCATCTGCCCTCCACCCTGCTCTCCCTCATTTCACTTCCCTTCTCAATCTCCTTATCCAAAACTCCATAGCACACTCACCCCAAGCTGTTAACCCCCTTGCTCTCCCCTCCTGCTCTGCATCCCACTCTTTCTCACCCCACTGCCTCACTACTTATTTCCAAACCCTGCCACCATGTTTCAAGCCACGTTGCACCCTGTAGGATGGAATGGACAGTATGAATGTGGTTCAGAGCCATGCGTTGAGCTTTACTGGATTTAAAAAAAAAATTTGAATACATTTTTACCCTTTTCTCATCTTACTATAGCTCTTTAGTTGTAATTCTTTTTATAGAACTTAGAACAGTACACCACATAACAGGCCCTTCAGCCCACGATGTTATGCCAACCATTGATCCTCATGTAAGGTAAACCTAATGTACGAACCCTCAAATTTCTGTGACCATATGCATGTCCAGCAGTCTCCTAAATATCCCCAATGATCTCATTTCCACAACTGCTGCTGGCAACTCATTCCATGCTCTCACAATTCTCTGCGTAAAGAACCCACCTCTGACATCCCCTCTATACTTTCCGAAAAACATCTTAAAATTATGACTCCTTGTGTTAACAATTTCTGCCCTGGGAAAAAAGTGTCTGGCTATCAACTCTATGCATCTCATTACCTTGTACACCTCGATAAAGCTCTCTTCATAAGATAAGCCCTCCATTCCAGGCAGCATCCTAGTAAGCCTCCTCTGAACCCTCTCCAAAGCATCCACATCTTTACTATAATAGGGCGACCAGAATTGGACACGGTATTCCAAGTGCGGTCGAACCAAAGTTTTATAGAGCTGCAACAAGATCTCAGGGCTCTTAAACTCAATCTCCCTGTTAATGAAAGCCAAAACACCATATGCTTTCTTATCAACCTTGTCTACTTGGGTGGCAATTTTAAGGGATCTATGTACCTGCACACCAAGATCCCGCTGTTCCTCCACACTGCCAAGAATCTTGTCTTTAATCCTGTACTCAACTTTCAAATTCAACCTTCCAAGATGCATCACTTCGCATTTATCCAGGTTGAACTCCATCTGCCACCTCTCAGCCCAGCTCTGCATCCTGTCAATGTCACGCAGAAGCCTACAACAGCCCTCTAAACTGTCAATGACACCTCCAATCTTTGTGTCATCTGCAAACTTGCTAACCCATCCTTCAATCTCCTCATCCAAGTCATTAATAAAAATTGCAAACAGTAGAGGCCCAAGGACAGAGCCCTGTGGAACACCACTCACCAATGACTTCCAGGCAGAATACTTTCCTTCCACTACCACTCGCTGTCTTCTGTCGACCAGCTAATTCTGTATCCAGACGCCTAAATTTCTCTGTATCCCATTCCTCCTGACCTTCTGAATGAGCCTACCATGGGGAAACTTATCAAATGCCTTGCTGAAGTCCATATACACCACATCCACTGCTTGACCCTCATCAACTTGTCTAGCAACATCCTCAAAGAACTCAATAAGATTTGTGAGGCATCACCTGCCCCTCACAAAGCCACGCTAACTGCATTTAATCAAGCCATGCTCTTCCAGATGGTCATAAATCCTATCCCTCAGAATCCTTTCTAACACCTTGCAGATGACAGACGTGAGACTTACTGGTCTATAATTGCCGGGGATTTCCCTATTTCCTTTCTTGAAGAGAGGAATTACATTTGCCTCCCTCCAGTCCTCAGGTACGACTCCGGTGGAGAGCAAGGATGAAAAGATCTTCGCAAGTGGCGAAGCAATTGCATTTCTCGCTTCCCAAAGCAGCCGAGGACAAATCTGGTCCGGGCCTGGTGACTTGTCAATCTTAATGTTTGTCAATCTTAATGTTTGTCAAAACTTTCAGCACATCAGCTTCCTCAATCTCTATCTGTTCCAGCATGCATACCTGCTCCTTGATGGTTTAATTCACTACAAGGTCCTTTTCTTTAGTAAAGACAGAAGAAAAAAACTCATTTAGGGCTTCCCCTACCTCCTCAGACTCTATACACAAGTTCCCTCTGCTATCCCTGATTGGCCCTACTCTTTCTTTGATCACTCTCTTAATCCTCACATAAGTGTAAAATGTCTTTGTGTTCTCCATAATCTGTTCTGCCAAGCCTTTTTTGTGCTCCCTCCTGGCTCTCCTCAGACCATTTCTGAGCTCCTTCCTTGCCTGCCTGTAATCCTCTAGAGCCTAGCAAGACCCTTGCTTTTTCCACCTTATGTAAGCTGCCTTCTTCCTTTTGACGAGAAGCTCCCCCACTCCCGTCATCTAAGGTTCCTTTATTTTACCCCTTCTTGCCTGTCTCAGAGGAACACATTTATGCAACACCTGCAAAACTATTCCTTAAACAATCTTCACATGTCTATAGTGCCCTTTCCATGGAGCAATTGCTCCCAGTCCATGCTTCCCAACTCATGTCTAATAGCATCATAGTTTCCTTTTCCCCAATTAAATATCCTCCCATTGTGCCTGCTTCTCTTTATCTCCATAGCTATGTAGAATGTGAGGCAGTTGTGGTCACTATCATCAAAATGCTCTCCCACCGCAAGATCTGATACCTGCCCCGGCTCATTGCCGAGCACCAAATCCAAAATGGTCTCTTCCCTCATCGGCCTGTCAACATACTGAGTTAGGAAACCCTCCTGAACACACCTTACAAAAACAGCTCCTTCCAAACCATCTGCTCGAAGGATGTTCTAATCAATATTGGGAAAGTTAAAGTCACCCATTACAACAACCCTACTCCATTCACACTTTTCCAAAATCTGCCGACCTATACTTTCTTCCATCTCCCTGCTGCTATTGGGGGGCCTGTAGTAAACCCCTAATGAGGTGACTGCTCCCTTAATGTTCCTAATTTCCACCCATACTGACTCGGTAGGCAGACCCTCCTTGACAATGGTAACTTCTGTAGCTGTGATACCCTCTCTGATTAGCAGTGCTACTCCCCCTCCTCTTTCTCCCCCCTCTCTATTCTTTTTAAATGTTCTAAACCCTGGAAAATCCAGCAACCGTTCCTGCCCCTGAGAAACCCATGTCTCTGTTATGGCCACAACATCATAGCACCAGGTACTGATCCATGCTCTAAGCTCATCACTTTTATTCCTGATACTCCTTGCATTAAAGCAAACACACTTTAACCGATCCCTTGGTTCTTTTCCAGGAAATTCCTTCCCACTGGCTGTGCTACGTTTTGCTATTGCATCTCCATGAACTCTCACCACCGTTATTTAGCTCAGGTTCCCACCCTCCTGCCATACTAGTTTAAACCCTCCTGAACCACTCGAGTAAACCTTCCACCCAGGACATTGGTCCCCTTCCAGTTCAGGTGCAACCCGTCCTTCATGTACAGGTCCCACCTTCCCCAGAAGGCATCCCAATTATCTACATATCTGAAGCCCTCCCTCCTATACCAGCTGCACAGCCACGTGTTAAGCTGCGCCCGCTCCTTGTTCCTTGCTTTGCTATCTCGTGGCACTGGTAGTAAACCCGAGAATACTACTCTCTAGTGGCTGATTTCCCTGGGCAGTAGCAAGTTCTGGATATTGGACCGGACCATACTCTGGGCTATGATGACAGCATGTTGAGGTCCTCATCACTGCAGATGGCAAGCTGCCGGTGACAAGGGTGGGGATGTGGGTGGTCTTGTCATCCTGAGGCACATTGCTCCCCCACCTCCACCATCTCAGCTATCAAGTAGCTGAGAACAGTGGCCAAGTAAATGGGGATTATTAGCAAGGGATTTCCAAGACTTTGACCCAGCAACAGTGGAGGAAGAGCAATATATTTCCAGGTCAGGAGGGTGCATGTCTTGAAGAACAACCTGCAGGTGGTGGTATTTCTATGCATTTATTGGCCTATGAACTTTAGTTGGTAGACGTCACAAGTTTAGAAGGCACTGCCAAAGGAACCTTGGTGAATGGTGATTTGCTGGTTTTCATTTCCCATGATCTATTTGTAAATCTCACTGTCTAGCACTCATTTATTTCTTCTGATGTTGATATATTTACATTAACATTTTGTTCACTATTTCTTTATCACCTTCGCACTTCCTCACTTTCTCATTCCACCAGTGGAATGTCACTTGCTGCTCCCCAGATTTGGTCACCCTGATCATGTCACCTAGAATTCAATATAGCTATGCTGTAAAATGTGTTTTTTTTAACATATCATCCCATGGATGAAGTTGCATTTGATGCCTAATGCCTTCTTCCATAAATTTAACAAGTTGTGATCATATTCGAACATGTGAACTTCCTAGAATATGATCACCTAGTCTGTGACCCAATCAGTCTGTTCAAAATTTACATCATTTGATTTGAAATGAAGGAATGATGCCTTTGGAGGCCCATTGAATGTGGAATCACTGTTGGGTTTTTTTTGCATGTAATTAATAATTATGAAATCATTCATTTTTCTCCTGTTACCTGTAAGTATGTTTCTCTGTGTAACATTTCCTTGGATTTGGGAAATTCCTGTCTAGAATCTTTTTGAGTGTGAGTTCCAGTCTGAAACTGCCTATAATTTTATTTAGTTAACTTGAAATTGGTAGCAGCTGCTATCTGATGTGGGAAATGGAAGCTGCAGTTCCTCTTGCTCTAGTATATTCTGAGATTACTTGGTACTTATGTTGGATTACAAAATAATTCCATTGATTTTCATTATGCTTACAGAAGTATTCAATTTAATTGTTGATTTGTATACACTTTCTAAAAATAAAATGCATATGGAGACTGAAAACTGGATATCACTTTCTTATACCATTGCAGTGTTAATGTTGTTAACACAATCTTAGCTGAGCAAAGCATAGAAGTCTATTTGATAGTGTAGTCAGAAATCTGTTCCACGATTTTACACCTGATGCTCTTCATTTTCTTTTATTTAGCAGATCAGTTTCACATTTTGGCAAGACAGCCATTTCATATTTGTGACAGATGCAGTTAGCTAGGTAGTTGCCACAGGAAGTATTTGCAAAGGGTGTGAATGAGGAGCACATGGCTGAGGTAGATGATGCAATGAACAGCATGCACAGTATGTTGAACTGTTGTGAATAGATCTGTCCTATTCTCCTCAATGCACTGCTGACAGGTGTCCAATCTCGTTTTCATTCGCAACGGCACTTGGCAGAGGTCTGCCTTTCCAATTGCTGACATCTGTCGCCTGGGCAACCATTATAGCTGCCATCCCTGTTGCTTATTCATTTTCAACAATTTTCTTTTAAATTCTTTGTTAGTAACTTTTTTCTGTTATCATGATAAAGGTTTGAAATTCCATTCTTTTTACTAGGATAGATATTCACGTGGGATAATGCAAGATTATTTTTAAAATGCAAACATTTCCTCTCCTCTCCTCATGGTACTAACTTATCCTGAGGTGCAGTTCCATGGGCAGTAGCAGCACTTAACAGTTTGGCTATTTTTGATGTGTGAGTAGTAACTGGCCAGTAACTGAAGTGACTTTCTTCACAAAACACATTCCCATCCCTTCCTCATTTTACGTACAGGCATACAAATTAGGAAGAGGGAATTCTGCCCATTGGGCCTGGTCTACTTAAATAAAAGCTAAGTACTACGACTGCTGAAGATTGAAATAAAAATGCAGGAGAAACTTAGCATGTCCAGCAACATCTATGGAGAGTGAAAACACGGTTAATATTTTGAGTCAAATATCACTCTCCTTCAGTATTGGTCTACTTCTTGTGTTTTTCACTGGAGCCTTGGATTGGTGACCATGAAAGGGAATCATGACTAGGTTGAACCCTTACCAAACTTGGTAATGCTGAACAATGTGGTAGAATTCCTAACGCTTTCTCTTACTGTGTTCAGTTAAAAGAGCAAAAACCTGAAACTACATGTGAACTTTACCCAGAGCAAGGGAAAGGGAAAATAGTTAGCTTGTACCTAGCAGAAGCAATTTGCGAAACACAGTTGCAGTCAAAATAAGATATGTTCACTTTCCAGGAGATTTCAATAAAAGGTTTGTGCAGTTCTCCTCGAATTAATTGCCATGGGAACACCCAAGTTTCTGGAAGTAGCAGGATAGTAATAACTAAAAGCACAAAATAAAAGAAAAAGTAAAAGCAATTGATGTAGTTATACTCCACGTGACCTCCTCTGAGGCAATTAGGGATGGGGGAGTAAATGTTGGCCTAAACCATGACACCCACATCCGTCAAACAACATTTTAAAAAACTATAATATCTTTTAACATTTGCTACAAGCACGATTCATCTGGAGCAATCAAGGACAGATTTGAACCCATTAACATCACTCTTGGCTCCTGAAGTATCTTACTTCATCTGGTTCCTCATGTTTTCTATTGTTTCTTCCCTTGACACTCTCGTTCTTTCTCCAAAGGCTACCCCCACCCGCCCAACATCATTCCCATTCCACTCTCACCAGTTTCCTTTCTTTTCATTTCTCTCACATCTTCGTTTCTTGATCTTCTTTTTTTCCTTTTCGCTCCTTTTGTTTTTCTTTTTATTTCTCTTACTGTCCATCTCCCTTTACTTGGGAAGAGCTTATGTCCGAAACATTGATTCTCCTGCTCCTCAGACGCTGCTTGACCTGCTGTGCTTTTCCAGCACCACACTCTCAACTCTGATCTCCAGCATCTGCAGTTCCTCCCTTTACTTGCTACCAATTCTTCCTGGCATTTTCCTTTTAAATATTCAGCAGTTTCCAGACTATAGAATTGTACATTTAAACCGGACTGAAAGATTATCTTGAGTGATATAAATAAAGTGTTCATTGCAACTGATTCTTAGAATCAAATCTTGCGTGGGCATGAGTTGTGTATCTACACTGTTACTGTTTGATTTGACAAAATTGATGCTGGAAAAACACAGCAGGCCAGGCAGCGTCCAAGGAGCAGGAGAATCGACGTTTCGGGCATAAGCCCTTCTTCAGCCTTTCTTTCCTGGCCTGCTGTGTTTTTCCAGCATCACATTTTTCAACTCTGGTCTCCAGCATCTGCAGTCCTCACTTTCTCCCTGTTACTGTTTGACGCAAGCAGTTTAAAATTTGTGTGTGTCTTCATTCTTAACTGTTGAGAATAAAAAGTCTACTGAGGGACAGGAATCACAATGGGAAGAAAGGTCTTTTTTTCTTGTAATGTACTGGAGGGCATGGATCCTATACTTGAATGTATCCAGCTATTTTTATATTGGTGAAAATCCTATTCCTGCTCTGTATTTGATGAGCTATTGCTCTAGTCAAGAAGCAGGGAGAGATTTGTACAAAATACAGGTGAGAAGCTGTGTAGAAGAATGATTAGACTTGTGAGTAAAAAATGAGCAATTAGATGCATTTTCTACTTGACTGGTTCTACTTTTTCCAGCTCCCACCCCCGTTCCCACCTCGGGGGAGAGGAGGTTTACCACCTAAGGCCCTAATCTTTCCCATTCCCACTTATCAGTTTTAATGTCAATGAGGGTTTGAGTTGCTGTTTCTTGTGATAGGCTAGCGTGTGTTTAAGTACTAATTATCACAGTCGATGCTGTCCGTGTAGATATTTTTCAACTGGATCTTGGTAATTAAGTCTGCATCTGACAGTGGATTCAGTGACAAGTTATTAATTTTCTAGCTATTAACTTTAGTCATGAAAGACCCTGTTTCTGTGACCTCAGATTGAATTACCTGTATGATTTTAACTGAAATGAATTCTTGTGTTCTAAGGTTTTCCTTCTTGGATGAAACTGCTGGCCAACATATCCACAAATTTATTTTACAATCCATAGGAGACTTCTTTAAACGTATAGGTCCTTGAAATTTATCGTGCAGTTCCATAGCACAAGTCGAAGATATTTTGACTTAACCTGTGCATGGCCTGTGTAGTGTGTTTGGGTGTTTGTTGGGTGCATGGCCTGTGTAGTGTGTTTGGGTGTTTGTTGGGTGCATGGCCTGTGTAGTGTGTTTGGGTGCTTGTTGGGTGCATGGCCTGTGTAGTGTGTTTGGGTGCTTGTTGGGTGCATGGCCAACAGGCACATTTGATGCTGACTCTTGCTGGTTTGGAGGTTAAGCTGCTTGCTGACTTTCTCTGCCCAGGACTGTGAATGCTGGCTCCAGATCATCTGAGAGTCAGTGTGTGAAGGTGTATGTCAGGGGCATTTGAAAGTGGAGTTTAAATTGCCAGCTCTGCTTTCTAGATTTCCTTCTGCAGGAAACAGGTTCGTTTTGAAAATGCGTTACTCATTTAGGTAGTTAACCAGGAAATGTAAGATAGTTTAAAAGCTAATCAAACAGCTGGTTAACTCTATAACCAATCCAGAAAGCATCCTCACCAACCACCTGATTACCTCTCGGTCTACATCCCTGACTAGCTCGTGACCTGACATGATTTACCTTATCCAGGCACAACTGTCTCCCCTGAACACACCTTCGACTATACCCAATGACCTGACCCAACTACCTTTTGAGTGCTTGACTTCAACAATACTCACGGCACTCTGACTAACCCCCTACAAACACAACTTCCAAGTGCTCCTTAAAGCAACTGCTACCCAACCAGACCCAACCACTTCTCTGACCACCTGACTCCCTCTCCAATCATTTGACTAACCCCGATCTGACTTCAGTAGCACCTCCTCAATCCAGCCCTACATGATGCACATCTCCTTCGAAACCTCACTACCTTCTGACGACAGGTTCCGGTTTCAGCATGCCCTCCTACATACTCACCCACTCATCTACCTATCCACTCACTCACTTACTGACTTACCCACCTCACCCATCAGCCTACCTATAAACCTGACCCATCCACCCATTTTGCAGCTAGTGCTGTAAAAAAGCAACGTGTCCTTTCGTTCCATCCAACTCTGCTCTGATCAATAAATCTTAACAGGAACATCACACTTTCCATCTCTTTTGTCCAGGATTGGAACACTTCCAAAGAAATGGGTAGTAGCAAAAATAGAAATTGCTGGAATATCTCAGCAGGTCTGGCAGGATCTATGAAGAAGAAATAGAGTTAATGTTTAAGGTCCAGCAACCCTTCTTCAGAACTGACTGTAGCTAGGAAAAGGTTGGTAGTTATGCAGAAAATGGGATGGAGGCATGGGAAGGAGTAAGCAATAAGTGGAGATACAGTGCAGAGAAGGAGAAAAACAGTTGGGTAATTGGGTAATGGTCAGTCTGGGGAATGAATGGCTGCTAATATGGACCATTAAAGGCTGACAATGGGCTGGTTGTGATAGCAGCCTGTGTGATGACAAGGACTGGTGGATAGGTGTTCGGGTAAGGACTTGGGAGGAGTTGCTCAGGCCCTAAAATTATTGAACTCAGCGTTGAGTCCTGAAGGCTGCAGGGTCCCCAAGCAAAAACAAGATTCTATTCTTCCAACTTGCACTGAGCTTCGCTGGAGTATTGGGTGGGAAAAATCTTCATGGTCCACCACACTGCATTCAGCATTACTGCTGACCAGAGAATTCTGGCCAATAACTGGACAGATGGGTGAGGTACTGGAAAGTGTCTCATGCCTATAAGAGTTGTACAGGCCAGGTAGTAAGTACTTTCAGGAGAGAAAGGGGATAGACTGTTGTAAATGAAATAATACATTTTTATTTCTGTCTAATGCTTTCTTTATCCAGGCCATTAATGATGCTGTCTGCTTTAAATTTTATCTCAATTTTAACATTAATGCTGACAACCAAAGGGAGGCCCAGACTGCAATATTGAGCTGAGTGGCTTTCCAGCTCTATTTGTGGGCCAGGAGGAGCAGAAAAGGCTCAAATGTTTCCCTGTACTTCCCTACCATCAGTTATATCTAAAGCATCATTGACCATACTGCCTCATAATCCAATTCTTCCAATGATTCATATTCTTCCAACACCCTGTGATCAACTTAGGATGGATGGTGGCTCACTGGTTAGCACTGCTGCCTCACAGCACCAGGGTCCCAGGTTCAATTCCAGCCTTGGGTGACTGTCTGTGTGGAGTTTGCACATTCTCCCTATGTCTGCATGGGTTTCCTCCCACAGTCCAAAAATGTGCAGGTCAGGTGTGAATTGGCCATGCTAAATTGCCCATAGTGTTAGGTGCATTAGTCAGAGGGAAATGGGTCTGGCTGGGTTACTCTTCGGAGGGTCGATGTGGACTTCTTAAACCAAAGGGCCTGTTTCCACACTGTAGGGAATCTAATCTATTTCCTCCCAAAAGTAGACAATTGCCATAATCACTGACCCCTCCCTTGAGCCACCCAATCTCTATCTCCATCCATCTGCAATGCCCTGAGTGCAGTGAGCTTACAAATGAATTTCTAACATTATCTCTCTGACAGCTGTTAAGCCAACTGGTCTTAATATCCTACTTTCTGTCACCTTCCTCTTTTTTAAAAAAAGGGCTTATATTAGCTATTTTTCAATCTAAAGAAATCTTCCCTAAATCTAACTAGTTTTAGAAAATTAAAATCAATTCATCAACTATCTCACTTGCTACTTCTTTTATATTCCTAAGATGAAATCCATCAGGAACTGAGGACTTGTCAACTTACAGTTCCAATATTTAACTCAGTACCACTTCCCTTCCTGAGGCTGGAATTGAACCTGGAACCCTTATACAGCTTCAGCAGTACATTTCTGCTCTATATCCTAGCCTTTTTGAAATAAATGCTAAAATTGCATTAGCCTTTCTAACTCCCAACTGAACCTACAAGTTAACCTTAAGAGAATCCTGAAGTAGGACTCTCATGTCCCTTTGTCACATTTCTGAAACCATTCCTTGTTCATAAAATAGTGTCCGTCTCTATCCTTCCGACCAAAATGCATAATCCCACACTCTCCCATATTGTACTTCATCTGCTACTTCTTTGCCCACTTTCCTAACCTGTTCCAAGTCCTTCTGCAGCCTCCCAACTTCCTCAAAACTACCTGTCCCTCTACCCCTACCTTAAATACAGGTGGAGTGCCAGAGGACTGGAAGGTTGCTCATGTTGTCACCCCGTACAAGAAGGGTAGTAGGGATATTCCGGGTAACTACAGACCAGTGAGCCTGACATCGGTGATGGGGAAGTTGCTGGAGAGGGTACTAAGAGATAGGATCTATTTATATTTAGAAAAGAATGAGTTTAACAGTGATAGGCAACATGGTTTTGTGTGTGGGAGATCGTGCCTTACCAACGTAATAGAGTTCTTCGAGGAAGTGACCAAGTTGATAGGTGAAAGAAGGGCTGTTGATGTCATATACTTGGACTTTAGAAAGGCGTTTGATAAGGTTCCCCGTGGTAGACTAATGGAGAAAGTGAAGTCACATGGTGTGCAGGGTGTTCTAGCTAGGTGGATAAAGAGACAGAGAGTAGTAGTTGAAAGGAGTTTCTTGAAATGGAGAAAGGTGCCCAGTGGTGTTCCACAGGGGTCAGTATTGGGGCCACTGTTGGTTGTAATATACATAAATGATCTAGAAGAGGGCACTGTTGGTACGATCAGCAAGTTTTCAGATGACACAAAGATTGGTGGAGTAGCAGAAAGCATAAGGGACTGTCAAAGAATACAGGAGGATATAGATAGACAAATTTCAATCCAGACAAATGTGAGGTGATGCATTTAGGCAAGACTAATTCTAGAGCGAATTATACAATGAATGGAAAAGCCTTGGGAAAAGTTGATGGGCAGAGAGATTTGGGAGTGCAGGTCGATTGTACCCTGAAGGTTGCTACATAGCTGGATAGAGTGGTCAAGAAGGCATATAGTATGCTTGTCTTCATTGGACAGGGTACTGAGTATAAGAGCTGGCAAGTCATGTTAAAATTGTACAAGACATTAGTTCGGCCACATTTAGAATTCTATGTACAGACCTGGTCACCACATTACCGAAAGGATGTGGACACTTTGGAGAGAGTGCGGAGAAGGTTTATGAGGATGTTGCCTGGTATGGAAGGTGTTAGCTATGAAGAGAGGTTGAGTAGGCTAGGTTTATTTTCACTAGAAAAAAATGACATTGAGGGGGAACCTGATTGAGGTTTACAAAATCATGAAGGGTATAGACAGGGTGGATAGAGACAAGCTTTTTCCCTGGGTGAAGGACTCAGTAATGAGAGGTCATGCTTTCAAGGTGAGAGATGGACAGTTTCAGGGGGATACACACGGCAAGTACTTCACACACAGAGGGTGGTGGGCGTTTGGAACACGTTGCCCGCAGAGGTGGTAGAGGCAGGCACGGTAGATTCATTTAAGATGCATCTGGACAGATGCATGAGTAGGTGGGGAGCAGAGGGATACAGATGCTTAGGAATTGACCGACAGGTTTAGACAGTACATTTGGATCAGCTCAGGCTTGGAGGGCTGAAGGGCCTGTTCCTGGGCTGTAAATTTTCTTTGTTCTTTGTTCATGTCATCTGTGAAATTGACAAAAGACCTGAGGCCATTATTGCTCAGATTGTTATTATATACCAGAAATAGTTGTGGTCCCAGCACTGACATCTGAGAAGTTCCACTAGCCACTGGTTGCCATCTTGAAAAAGACCCCTTATGTATGCTCTGTGCCTTCCTCTAATCAGCAAATTCTCTATTTATGCTTGTCCTTTGCCCCTAACACCATGGACTTGATCTTATATAGCAGCCTCCTGTGCGACACCTTGTCAAGGACTTTCTGAAAATCTCAGGGAGTCAAACTCACAGTGCACACCATCAGCAATGTACTGGTCACCAGGTACCCCACCCCAGAACCTCCATGTCATCTTTTACCTTGCATTACCCCAATAACCCATTTCCACCTGGTTGCTGGAGATGAACAACATGAATGTGCCTCCCTGGCCCCTGAACTTTGATATTACACCTTCATGATGCCCACTATGGTCTGTAATGATCCCCCTGTGGAGGCTAAAATAACCCCACAGGGACTGATCTCCATCACCAAGTCACCCTTTATTCACACATGAACCAACCTTGAGTTTAGTACTGCCTCATTCAGAGTAAGCTGTCAGAGTGGCAGGATCTCTGAGACTCTTTTGATCTCGGCAAAAGTGAGGACTGCAGATGCTGAAGATTAGAGTTGGGAGTGTGGTGCTGGAAAAGCACAGCAGGTCAGGCAGCATCCGAAGAACAGGGTAATCAATGTTTTGAACAAAAGCCCTTCTGATTGGACCAGATTAACAGCCCCAATCAGGGAACTCATATTCTGTGAGGTCCAGCTGGCTGACCTTCTTACAATCACTACACAGGCTATGGTGTTGGTCATTGCAAAACCCCTTCTCCTAGCCTACTATACTTCCTGCTGTTCTGCCTTACCCCCATACCAAGATTTTCCTTCCCCCTCCAGAAGAAACCATATGACTAGACCCTGATCACTGTCTTTGCAGCTCCCCGGTTCTAGACATACCAACATTTAAAAAAACATTTAACAAGAAGAAATTATAATTTCAGAATGTGGAGTGTTCTGCAAATGAAGGTGAAGGTGTCCACAGGCTACAGTCTTCTTGCAATTTCATTGACAACAGTATTATTAAGAACTAAGGAACAGAATGAAGTCTTCGTCTTGTTCCAAGTGTAGGACTGAGGAACATGGTAGGTAGATTTTTATGAACGGGAAGGAACATGTCTACCACCTGAGACTCTTTGATCATAATTTCCCTTTCTAGAAATGCCAGGTAATGACCAAGGAAGTGTCCTTTAAGTGCTTGGTGTTGTGTTTCTTCATCTTTGATGGAAGTACATTTTCTTTTCTTTGGGTTGTTATGTGTGCAGGAAATGCTGAGATTCTTCACACAGGGCTGGGAGATTTTCCAGATGAGCTTGGCTTTGGTCCTGGAGCGCCTGTGGCTTTGCTATGAAACAGATAGGCTTGTGCCACCAAGAAGAACATAGTTGTAATATAAAACATTACCACTGAATTAAAGTATAAGGGAATGCTTACTGGCTAAATGTCACAAGAAAACTAACTTATTCCAGTGAATACTAGTGTTAATCTTATCTATGCTCAGCACAAGCTTAACATAAGAATGAATTTGAATTTCACAGTGGCTTTGCCCATGTCTAATACTGACTGGACCATTGTGTTTTATTTCGCTTATTTTTTCTTTCCCCTCAATACTGACTCTTGTTCTTTATCTAATATTATCACTTATATTATCTAATATTATCCTTGCTGGTTAAAGAACTTATTAGTCAGAAGTTTCCATTCATGAATCCTCACTTTTGGGCTTTATGGATTTTTTACAGTCAGCGTAGGACTTGGAGATTTAAAACTACAGTCTGGCTCAGTACAACCAACATTTGTCATTTGTGGTTTACATGTGAGCACTCCAGACTGTCGGAAATAACAGTTATTCCTTGTAGTAGGTTTGATATGATTAAGTAGCATAGTTATCACCTTTGCTTATAAACAGCTTATATCTGTAAGCTATTGTGCTGTAGCTGGCAGAAATCTACAACAGATTGTCTTGTGAAGTGGACATGATGAAAAGGACTACTTTGAAATATCTAGATGAATTGTCTAATCATCAAGTACTGCTGGAGTGGATGTTCCTAAAACTATTCCCATCTTCATCCACTTTTACTGTGTCATATGATGGCCACTTATATGGCCAATCTAATTTATGAAAGAAAGCACTATGTAGTTGTAGAAAACCAAAGTAGTGCTACAAAACAGGTCACCCTGTTTATACGTAGAGACAAAGTGGAAAAATAGTTTTGAAAATGCAAGGTGGGGCAGTGGGGAGGGTAGCATGAGAGTGCAAATTGTGGATGGAGGTGGGGGTAAAGGTAATAGGTCGGAGGGGAGGGTGGAGTGGATAGGTGAGAAGGAAGATTGACAGATGGTACAGGTCATGAGGACAATGCTGAGCTGGAAGGTTGGAACTGGGGTAAGGTGGGGGAGGGGGAATAAGGAAACTGGTGAAATCCACATTGATGCCATGGGGCGGGGGGTGGGGGGTCCCAAGGCGGAAGATGAGGCGTTCTTCCTCCAGGCCTCAGGTGGTGAGGGAGTGGCGATGGAGGAGGCCCAGGACCTGCATTTCCTCAGCAGAATGGGAGGGGGAGTTGAAGTGTTTGGCCACAGGGTAGTGAGGCTGGTTGGTGCAAGTGTCCTGGAGATGTTCTGTGAAGTTTTCTGTGAGTAGGCATCCCGTCTGCCCAGTGTAGAGGAGACCTTATCGGGAGCAACAGATACAGTAAATGACACGTATGGAAGTGCAGGTGAAACTTTGATGGATGTGGAAGGCTCCTTTGGGGCCTTGGACAGAGGTGAGATCCACACCCCCTAACAACCCACCCTCCTGTCCCGACACTTTCGCCTGCCACCGCAGGAATTGCAAAACCTGTACCCACACCTCTGCCCCTCACCTGAGTCACCTCACCTGACAAAGGGGCAGAACTCCGAACACTTGTAATATTCAAATAAGCATGTGAGACTATCACCTGATGTAGTGTGGTTTCTGACTTTCAAAAATGAGGAACTTGAACCTCAGCGAAAAGACAAGATCCTTAAAATATTCCTAGTGGTACGAACTCTGTTTAAAAAAAACTTCCAATTTAGTCAGTGATGGCCTCAGCAGTCACAGTCTTAAAAAAAAACCGAGAAACAAGTTTGAAGAAGCTGAATTAAGTTAATTTGTACTTCTTTACGTTTGTTTTTTTTTAGCTGAATCTCCCCTTATCTCCCTTATTTCTGTTCCAGACTTCCCCTTTCCACACATCACTCTGAGGGGAAAGTGTGGATTGGAAATCTAATCCAGGCCTTTGGCAATGTTGCTCTGAACCTGAAGGTTTGAAGGAGTGGCCCAGGGGAGGATGACTGTTTCCTCCATTCTTTCATGTGGAAGATCACAGAACTAAACTTTCCTCCTTGTTGCAGTGGTGCAACATGTTGGACTCTTAACAGTCTGCGGCATCTCACCACTAATTCTTAAATGACATCCAGATGGTAGTCTCCAGTTTTAAGTAAACCAGAGGCATTGCCATAATTCTGGCTAGAAACCATTGTGGAGGGTAAAACGTTATTCAAGCTATTTAATGGTGATAACACAATGTATTCTAATCTACAGAACTAACTATGTTCAACACCTTTGATCCTCCAATTTATTTTTATTTAAGTGAGCATGTTTTACAGCTGGAAACAATATTAATAATTATTATGGATTTATAAGAAAACATTTGTAGTTCATCTACAATTCTTGCTGTCAGAGACAGAGGAGTCACACTGCGTGCAGCCTTGTTTAGCAGAATTTATTATTTTCAGTTCTGCTTACATGTTGTCAGTACTATTAATGGGTGTGCAGCTCACTCTTCATGCCCACTCAAGATTCAGGGCACAACCTCAGTGTTATGTTTAATTACAAGGTCAAGTTGGCTAACAGTTGTTTATTTCCTCAGAAGTAAATGGCCAAAAAAAACATTTGTGAGGTTTTTTTTACTGGCAATTTTATTTTCTTTCTTGGCTTACTGAAGTTGAGCTGCAAATGTGTTGCTGGTCAAAGCACAGCAGGCCAGGCAGCATCTCAGGAATAGAGAATTCGACGTTTCGAGCATAAGCCCTTCATCAGGAATAAGAGAGAGGAATTTGAGGTACAGCTTCATGGATATCAAATCAACTTCAGTAGTGGTGATGCACTAAAGATCTCTCAAGGACTCTGACTTGCTGTCACAACAAGTACTTTTATGCGCATATTGTGGTCTATAACTATGAATAGTGGTAGAGTCCAAAGCTTTCTTTTCATCATGTGGCTGACCAGGTATCTCCCCTGCTTTTACCACATGCCTATGAGGTGAGTCGGAAGGATTTGAAGGTTTATATTTAGGCTTTACAGCAGCACTTTGGGCACATCTGTTTGGTCTTAAAATATTGATGTGGGACTTAAACCGTCTCATGACTGACCAGGCTCTGTGTGAGGGTCTCCAATTATTTGTGACAGCAGATGGGTCACACCAAACGATTACGCTGTCAGATGAGGAGGAACGAACTGGCTGCACTTCCTAATTCATTTATGCCCTCAGTAATGGCATCCCCAGTGATCTCTGACAAGCCTATTGGGGAGAGGGAGACCAAACAGCTGCAGGAGAAAGCATTTTCCCTGACCTTGTGGTCATGTGATCCACGTTAGCCCAAGCCAACCTGTAAAGGCTGAGGTGACAATGCAAATAGAAGACCTACTGAGCTCTGCTTATCTGGAAGATCCCATGGGGATATTAAATAGAAGGTCCTTGGTAGCAGTCTAACTATCTGATCCAGTGTTAAAAACACCAGCTCAAGGCGAAGCTGAATGCTGAAGCAATCATTCAGTGCTACTATTTTTAAAATGAGGTGGTGATGAGGAAATGGAGATACCCCTCACAGAAATACAAACAAGGAGTAGAAAGTTATCCAATAGTTAATGGTCCCATCAATGTATATAGGGAACTATTAAAATTAGTGTACTAACTTCTGATGGCTAGGCATATGGTTACATGCAAAACCCAGGCACACACCTGTTAACAGTTTTACTGCCACAGCTCCAAATGGTTAAAGTAAGATTTTGCAGAATTTGCCATGTCTGTTAGGTTGTGGGAAACCCCAATTTGCAATAAAATCTGCACCTATGATTCCCACGCCAGCTTTTGCATAACCTTTCAGATTCATAGGGGCCCTACCTAAAACATAAGGGGACAACCTGTATATCCATACCATCATGAACTTGGCTACACATCTCACTGGGGCTGGTCACTGAGAAACACATCCACTAAAACAATGGTGAGGGAATTGACGCAGTTCCTCACTCTGTATGGTCGTCCTCGATATCCAATTAGATCAAGGCTCAAATTTCATTTCCAATATATTCCTGGAAATAATGGGTATCCTGGGTGTGACCTAGTAGAAGTCTTCAGTGTAATACCCCTGTAGTCAAAGGGGTAATAGATCAGTACCATCAGACTATAAACACAATGATCAGATCTGGGATAAAGGACTAGATTTCTTTCCGTTCACCACTGGAGACTTCCCCAAAAGGTTCTCTGGTCTTGTTCCACTTGAAAATGTGAGGACCTCTGAAACTAATCACGGAGGGGTTTTTAGAAAATGAGGCAGAAAGCTAGGTCTGGAAGCATCTGTGAAGAGAC
Organism: Hemiscyllium ocellatum; assembly: GCF_020745735.1. Lineage (NCBI taxonomy): Eukaryota > Metazoa > Chordata > Chondrichthyes > Orectolobiformes > Hemiscylliidae > Hemiscyllium > Hemiscyllium ocellatum. The sequence continues at coordinate 96,062,659 of NC_083411.1, read as the reverse complement.
AGATGAAGAGAATCTTCAGGGTCTGAGTGACATGGGCAATAACACAATGTGTGACAGTGAAGCCTGTCTCGACTTCAAGATCATCTCACCCCATCTTCTTCCCTTTTCAACAGTGGCATGACAAGATTCTCGCCAGCCAGCAGAGAGTTGCTAATTAATAGGGGCTATCATTTGTTGAAGGCTTTGTTGACAGTTCAACTCTCCTTATTAATATACAACCTCCCATCTTTCCAAACTTGCCCAAAAACCTCGACGTTGAGAAAACCACAGAAACCCAGCGAGGGTGCCTGTGCATCAGCTTGCCACTTGCTCTGGCCAATCTCCCTCCATGTTGAAGACCAGGCACCAACATCACAGGGCATGCTCCACAGTCACTGATCACATACACCTCCTGTCCACTGACACTAGCATTCAACATGTGCCAGCCACTAAGAATTGTCTTAGCATATCTCCAGTCCACCTACAGGACACTTCTGTACATCAATGCTACACCTTGGGCTGAACTGGTAGCTCTTCGTGTACTGCTGCAGCAAGGGCATTGTGTCCACGGGGGTTCACACCCAGCTCATGGACTGGAAGCAAATGAGAACTGCAGATTCTGGAGATCAGAGTCGAGAATGTGGTGCTGGAATAGCAAAGCAAGTCAGGCAGCATTGATGAGCAGGAGAATCGACGTTTTGGGCATAAGCCTTTCCTGATGAAAGGTTTATGCCTGAAACGTCAATTCTTCTGCTGTTAGGATCCTTCCTGACTTGCTGTGCTTTTCCAGCTCACAGACTGGACCAGGCTGTATCTCCAAGGAAAGTCATTGCACTCACTCACACACTCTGAGCCTATCTGGATTCTGAAGCATCCCTGCCTTGCCTTTTTATACCTTAACCCCTCAGGCAGATTTATCAGGCTCATACTATTGCTAAATTGCTGTCCCATTTAGCTTAGGCACGAAGTCAGGAAACTTGTCAAGGTTGTTGACAAACCTCAGTCAAGTCAAGGGAGGGTAGTTTTCATTTAGTGTTTCCTACACACTAAGTCAACAGCAACCTCCAATACCAGTCCTGGCCTTGCTCGGGCAGTCAGAATCAGGGTGCTCTCCTTGCTGGGTGAGGAGCTGAAGGACAGACAACACCTTCCTGTATTGAATCATTTTGTTCTTTTGAGGCTGTTTTCCTCCTGGAATGGGAGAGAGAAGGCAGGGAGTAAGAGAGATGTCAGTGGGTGGCATGGCTTTTGTGTTGGTCAAGATGGGGAGCTGTTCTGAGTGAATGAGTAGGCAATGCAGATGGCATGCACAGTTAGTGGTATTGGGGAATGGGATAGGTGTCAGTGAGTGAGGGAAGCTGTTGTGGACAGTTGGTAGAGCATGAGCCTTGGTGAGGGGGTGGGGGGATTGAGTACAGTAACAGAGAAAGTGAGGGTGAGGTATCAAATAGAAGATGGTGGAACATAGCCATGGTGGAATGAAGCAGGACATATAATCATTTTCTTACAGCACTGGGCATTCCTCCAGTTGGCTGAGACTTATTTTAACCTGCATGGAAACTTTGGACCAGGCTGGCATGGTTTTCTCCTCCCCAGCTGGTCCAGGGAGTGGGACAAGCCCTACGTTGGTACCAATTGACGTGAAGTTAGGAGATGGACGGTGGTGGTGGAGGATTTGTTTTTTGGTTTGGAGGCCTGTGACCATTAGTGTGCTGCAAGAATTGGTGCTGGGTCTCCTGCTTTTCATCATTTATACATATGATTTGGATATGAGTATGGGAGGAATGGTTAATAAGTTTGCAGATGACATCAAAATAGGTGGTGTAGTGGACAGTGAAGAGGGTTATCTCAAAGTACAATGGGACCTTGATCAGATGGGCCGATGGGCCAAGGAATTATAGATGAAGTTTAATTTAGATAAATGTGAGGTGTTGCATTTGGGCAAGGCGAACCAGTGCAGGACTAATACAGAAGAACAAAAGAGAAGTACAGCATAGGAACAGGTCCATCGCCCCCCCCAACTTGTACCGATCATGCTTGTACCTAACTAAGATAAAAAAAAAACAAACCTGGTGCCCTTTGGTCCATACCCCTCTATTCCCTCCCTATTCATGTAACCATGGAGATGCCTCTTAAACATCACCAATGTGCCTGCTTCCACCACCTCCTCTGACAGTGCATTCCAGGCTCCTACCACTTTCTGTGTGAAAAACTTCCCTTGCACCTTGAATATGTACCCCCTTGTAATTGAAACTTCAACCCTGGGGAAAAGTTTCTGACTACCCATCCTATCTATGCCTCCCATGATTTTGTAGACCTCTATCAGGTCTCCTCTCAGCCACTCTCTTCCCAGTGAAAACAAACAAAGTCTTTTTAACCTTTCCTCATGGCCAATGCTCTTCAGAACAGGCGATGCCTGCTGAACCTTCTCTGCACTCTCTCCAAATCTTCCACATACTTCTGGCAGTGTGGCAACCAAAGCTGCACACAATACTCCAAATGCAGCCTTACAAGGGTTTTATATAGCTGCAGCATAGATTGCCAATCCTTGTAATCTATGTCCCAGCCGATGAAAGCAAGCATGCCATATGCCTTCTCAATCACTTTGGCCATTTGTATTGTCACTTTGAGGGAACCGTGGATCTGCACGCCCAAATCCATCTATATGTTAATGTTCTGAAGGATTTTGCTGTTGACAGTATAATTTGCATTGAAATTTGATCTTCAAAATGCATCAATGGCATTTAACTGGATTAAACTCCATATAGTTCATGGTAGGGCCCTGGGGAGTGTTGCTGAACAAAGAGACTTTGGGGTACAGGTACATTGTTCCTTGAAAGCAGAGTTGCAGGTAGGCAGGGTGGTGAATAAGGTATTTGGTATGCTTGCCTTCATTGGTCAGTGCATTGAGTAGGGACACCATGTTGTGGCTGTACAGGACATTGGTCAGCCCACTTTTGGAATACTGCGTTCAATGCTGGTCCCCGTGTTAAAGTAAAGATGTTATTAAACTTGAAATGACTTAGAAAAGATTTACAAGGATGTTGCTGGGATTGCAGGTTTGAGCTATGGGGAGAGGCTGAATAGACTGGGGCTTTTTTCCCTGAAGTATTGGAGGCTGAAGGGTGACCTTATAGAGGCGAATAACCAAGGTGTTTCTCCCAGAGTAGTGGAGTCTGAAACTAGAGGGAATAGGTTTAAGGTGAGAAAGGACAGATTTAAAAGAGACCTGAGGGGCAAGCTTTTCACGCAGAGAGGCAGCACAGTAGTTAGCTCTGCTGCCTCACAATGTCAGGAATCTGATTCGATTCCACCCTCGGGTGACTGCCTGTGTGGAGTTTGCACATTCTCCCCAAGTATCTGTGGGTTTTCTCCAATTGCTTCGGTTTCCTCCCACAGTCCAAAGGTGTGGATGTTAGGTTGATTGGCCATGCTAAATTGTCCATAGTGTCTAGAGATGTACCGTCTAGATGGGTTAGCCATGGAAAATGTAGAGTTACAGAGATGGAATAGTTCTGGGTGAGATGCTCTTTGGAGAATCAGTGTGGACTTGATTGGCTGAAAGGCCTGATTTCACACTGTAGGGTCTCTATGATTCTAGTGGTGCTTTTATGGAATGAACTGCCAGAAGAGGTGGTGATGGCAGATACAATTACAACATTTAAAAGGTATCTGGATGAATACATGAATAGGAAAGATTTAGAGGGACGTGGGCCAGATCAGTTTAGGATGTCTGGTCAGCACAAATGAATTGGACCAAAGGATCTGTTTCTGTGCTGTATAACTCTATGATTAATAATAATATTATAAAAGGAGGAGGATAAGGCTTTTGTGGGACAGTGGTAATATCCCTACCTCTGAGCTAGGCTGCCTGGATTGAAGTTCCACTCTCCCAGAGGCGTGTCTTAACATACCTGTAGAATAAGAGGAGGAAGATACTTGTGGTGCAGTAGTAGTATATCTAACTCTGAGCCAAAAGACCAAGGTGTAAGTCCCACTTGTGTGTAATAACATCTTCAAACATGTTAATTAGAAAATATCCAGAAGAGAAGGGCTATTGTGGTACAGTGGTAATATTCCTTCTTCTGAGCCGGAAGGCCTCAGTTAAAGACCCATCTATTCTCGAGAAAAGAGCTGATGTTTGAGCCTAACTGACCCTTTGTCAAAGCTTTGACAAAGGGTCAGTTAGATGCTAAGCATCAGCTCTTTTCTCTCTTTACAGATGCTGCCAGACTTGCTGAGATTTTCCAGCATTTTCTCTTTTTTGGTTTCATATAAGTAATTTGCTTTCATCTATTCTAGAGGTGCATTATGATATATCTGAATGGGTTAATTCAAAATAGGAACTGTGGGGGTGCAATGGTAGTGTCCCTACCTCTAGGTCAGGAAGCTTGGGTTCAGGTTCCACATTCAGAGGTGTGGAATACTAACTCTGAACTAGTTGATTAGAAATTACCTTGAACAGAAGGAAGAAGTCTCGACGTTAGACTGGTAGGATATTTCTGAGAATGACTGCTAAGAGTTTGGCCTGAGAAGATTTGGATAATCTCCTGAACAGCAATGAAGTGAAAAGCAGCCAAATGTGCCTGGGCCCAAAATGTTCTGTGAGGAGACTACATGTTAGTGCTGCTATCAGTGTGAGGTTAATCATTAATGACCCGGTTCTGTGGTCTGTATATCATAAACAAGAAGCTCGGGGAAGTAAATGATCTGATTGAGACCCAGATTGGGGGAGGAAAACAGATCACCATGGAGGCAGGGACAAAGAGGTCATACTCTATCCCATTGAAACAACTTAACCAATAAAAGTTACATTGGTGATGAATTGGAAAGAGACGTGGGTGACACCCACATTGAACCCCCATCTACCAACCTAACCAACACAACCATTAGCAAACTTACACTTTTTATTGTCTCACTTATGTGCAGAACATTAAGTGGACTCAATGAAGCTGCTCAATCCATTTCACAGTGTTTGCAAAGAAAAGACTATCTTCGCTCTCTATGATGTGGATTTGGCTCAGTCTCCTTCCATAAGACAATATCCCTACCAATTCAGCTCAGGAAAACTGGCCCAGATTCAGGAGGAGATTAACAATATGCTGGAGCATCAAACTAATAGAGCAAATTACCAATGCCCAGTTGTGTGCATGCCAAACTGGTTGGCTCCATAGGGCTTTGCATTCATCAGTAAAAGATTGAAGCTGTGACCAGATCCTCCCTAATACCCGACTGGAGGAATGCACAGTTAAGGTAGGCAAAACCACCGATACCATCAAACAAAATTTATACAAGGGCTATTGTTTCCCCTGACTGAATGGTCATCTCAAACAGTAACTGCACTGCTGACAGACCTAATACAGAGAAAAAGCTCAGAAATGCCGAACTGTATTTTTTTAAAATGCAGAAGGCTATTTCAACAAGTGAACCTGTGCTTGCAACTCCAAACTGAAGGAGCAAGTAGACCCCTTCCACAGGCAAAACTAGGTACAGCCCCAATGGTTACTGGCCCCAACACAATGTACCAGTTCCTGATGTAACTGGTAAAGGGATATGGTGATGAATCCTTTACCGATCTCTTTCATCAGCGTCATGGTATTGTGGCATCTCTGGTGGGAATGTCATGCCATTTCCCAGCAATAGTGTTTGTCCGGCCCTGGCATTCCTCAGCATCATAATTGGCTTGTCCGGGGAAATGTGACCACCCTCCTATTAGATACAAAATCCAGTAACTCTCAGAGATTTATCTAACCTCATCTATACTCTCAGGAGGGCCTTTCTATGGATTGATAGCTGCAGTCAGAGCCATAGCCTGGTCTGCTATACTAAGAACTCCCATTCTCAGCTCAGGGTGTCCACTCCCCAGTAAATCCCAGTGGTTTATCCCCATATTCACCAGCACATAGTCTGGGCATGTCCTCAGTTAAAGCAGACACGTTTCTTGATCTCATCTTCAGCTCAGCACCACCATTTTGGTCCTAAGGAAGACCTCCAGCATTTCCCTCTCACCCATGGGAACACAGTTTCCTGTCATTGTCATACTCTCTATTCTTTGTATTTGTTTGATCTGGCTAAGGAAAAGTTTCTTCTGGAATGAGGATTAATGGATAAGTTCATAATCATCAGCCAGTATGGCTGCTTGGCTGGATCTAGTCACATCCGCCAATATCATTTATTGTATCTGTTGCTCCCAATGCGGTCTCCTCTACATTGGGGAGACTGGACGCCTCCTAGCAGAGCGCTTTAGGGAACATCTCCAGGACACTCGCACCAATCAACCACACTGCCCCGTGGCCCAACATTTCAACTCCCCCTCCCACTGTGCCGAGGACATGGAGGTCCTGGGCCTCCTTCACCGCCACTCCTTCACCACCCGGCGCCTGGAGGAAGAACGCCTCATCTTACGCCTCAGAACACTTGAACCCCAGGGCATCAATGTGGACTTCACCAGTTTCCTCATTTCCCCTTCCCCCACCTCACCCCAGTTCCAAACTTCCAGCTCAGCACCATCCTCATGATCTGTCCTACCTGCTAATCTTCCTTCCTACCTATTCGCTCCACCCTCCTCTCTGACCTGTCACCTTTATCCCTGCCCCCATCCACCCATTATACTCTTTGCTACCTTCTTCCCAGTCCCACACCCTCCCATTTATCTCTGTACTCCGGAGGCTCCCTGCCTTCAGTACTGATGAAGGGCTTTTGCCTGAAACGTCGATTTTCCTGCCCCTCGGATGCTGGCTGACTGGCTGTGCTTTTCCAGCACCACTCTAATATAGACTCTGATCTCCAGCATTTGTAGTCCTCACTTTTGCCTGGATCTAGTCACAATCTGTGCCTCAAAATGTATTCTTATTGGAAAGAGGATAGAGTTTTTGAACTTCTCAAGAAGAATTATTTCAGTTTTTTTATTTGCAAATGTCTTCTGTCTTAAGCAACTGTATCCACTGGCCAAAAGTACGCTGCTTATACCTTTCAATTTCCAAGTGCATCTGAGAATACTGAACACCTCCAATGCTAACTGGTACTCATTTAATGCAGCCTTTTTTACTGCCTTGTAATCAGTGGCACTTCCTCAGACAAGTTGGGGTAAATCTTGTGCTTACCCCGAGAGGTTACACTGCAGTAAAAAAGTCCAGTGGGCCACTTTAACTGCTGTGGAGTGCTCAAAACTGAGAAAGGTAGCTTCTACCTCAGTCTCCTCAAACCTCAGAATTAAATGAGCAAGCTGAGTTGCCTCCATCCTCAAGTCTGAGCTAGTGATGTGTTCCTCAGCTTCAGCTGGCTTAGTTCAAGCTTCTTTCTCTGCAGTATTTTTTTCTGATAGTTTTTGTCTACTCTCCTGTTTGCTCTCTTTCCTATCTCTCTCTGTCACACACACACACACACACACACACACACACACTCCTTCTCTTTTTCTTGAAATTCTAATTTCTGTTTTTGCAATTTGATTCTCTCTACCGCTATGCTATCTATTTCACCAGTTTCCACTGGGAAGTTGTTGGCCGTGTCTTTTAACATTTTGACTGTTGTGCCTTTTAGGCAAAATTTTAATCCTAAGTGCCTCACTAAAACTTTATTTGAGTGGCAGATCGTTTAGATCATAGAATCCATACCATGTGGGAGCAGGCCATTCAGCCCATCAAGTCCACACCAATCCTGCATTTTCTATGAACGATCCACCTAGTCTGCACATCCCTGGAAACTATATGCAATTTAGCATAGCCCCAATCCACCTCACTGCCTAAACCCAATCTTTTGACTGTGGGAGGAAACCAGAGCACCCAGAGGGAACCCACACAGACATGGCAGAATGTGCAAACTCCACATAGACAGTTGCCTGAGGGTGGAATTGAACCCAGGTCCCTGGTGCTGTGAGGCAGCAGTGCTCACCAATAAGCCATTGTACTTTATAGACCCTCAAAAGTAACTTCCTAATTCTGCTCGAAATGAACTGGCTCCACTTCTTTATTCACCCATTATTTATTTGCAACAAGGTGTATTTTTAAAAAAATTAGCCGAAATGGCTTTTTTAAACCCTGTCCTTGTGTATTTTCAAAGGAAGAAAAGACAAACATGTCTGCGGTTTTCACCATAATCCCTTCCCTCATGGATATCTCTGTCTCAGAACATAATTGATGATTGATGTTTAAAAGGAGCCAATTCAAGGAGCATTCTTGAATTAACAAAGAGCATGATTTTATTTATTTATGAATGCAAGAAGAACTCACAATTCAAAACATACATGCATAGATTAATGATAAAATGAGTCTAAAAATATAAATGTTTTTAATAAAAATTATATTGATCACTCTCTGTATTAATTGTGAAGAGTAGATAAGATGACATTATGTTTTTTATTGGGCAGTAATGGTAGTATTGATGTTGACAATTGTATAAACACATTTTGAGATTTTTCTTTTTGGAGGTTGATGGAAGTTCATCTGTCCTACTTCCTTTGTAACAGGTGTGCAGCACTTGAGTTGAGAGGATTTTTACCGACATTGCCGTGGTAGTTAGGGGATAGGTCTTTGACTGTGACTGTCACAGCACTTGATACTTGATACTGAGCTGGTACAGTCACACTAGTCCACTCCAGTTGTGTTGAAATTGACTTTTTAACACCTGTCTTTGTGTATTTTACAGTGAAAATGACAAAATGGGACATGATCCATTGGAGTTAACTTGTTGTTGAGTAGGGCACCATCAGCCCCCTTAGTATCTTTCTAGTCATAACAGATAATTCAGTCTGTTCAAAGTTTCTTTGACACCTTTAAGTCTTACAACCTATCAGAATCTCTCACAACAACCACTTAATTTACATTGGTAGCCATTTTGGCTGTATTAATTCTGCCTTTAAAAACACAGTTTGAATTGCAAATTAAAAATATCCACAGTTTTTTCTAGTATTTCTTGTGGAATAGGAGACTTCATACAATGGCTGTTACAGCATTAAGTAGCCAAATAAAGAGAAAAGGAAGGTACAAGAAAGGTCACAACAATCACTACGATCACCGAGTCACAATACTCCATTCAGTCAACATCAATGAAGTATATGAGACTATCCGTATCCTATTCTCAATGCAGTGCTCAGAAAATCGGAATTTTGTTTCTATAAAGAATGACAACTAACTTTCAGATCAAGGTGGGCAAAGGGAAAATGACCATCCTGACATCATGAGAAGCTGTTCCATGGTCATTTATTGAAAGGATTCAAATGAGTGATTGTTACAGGATGAACAGCCAGCTCCTACAAATCAGGGATATCAACAAATGCTCAGGATCAAAGGGCATTCCTGGTAAGTCATTGTAGCCAGTGATCCTCGTTAGGGATCTGTCGTCATCAGATGGGAGGTAAAGTAGAAGAGAATAAGGCAAGATACAAGGAGGAGTTCCCAACAATTCAGCTAGAAAACAGGATTTTAACATGATCAACATATTCCATGTCAAAGTTTGTCATCCTCCGATATCAGTGAACCTTTATATACTCTTTATTTAAGTAATTAACTCATGCTTCATATCTAAACTACTGCTTCTTAACAATAATCCATCTGGAAACTCCTTGTCAATACAACATATAAATCATGAACCTTATATGTGAGCCTGTACCTTGTTGCCAAGGTGTTCAATCATAGCTGTGTAAGAGTGAGTTCAACTATAAGGGTTTAATATTTAAATAGGAATTTCTATATTTGCAGTAAAAAAGAACAGATTTTGCCACATGAACCTTATACACTATAATTGCAAAGAACAGCAGAAACTCTCCAGAAACACAACGTAAGGGAATTGTAAGGATTAGCTGGTTAGGGTTAGAAAGGGAAGGAGGGGTAACAGAATAATCAGATAAGAGTTGAAGCAAACAGTACAAGCTAGGATGAGATTAGTGATCCCTGGATTAATGAAGAATCATACCTATGGTTGGACACATCACTATTGCATCATTATGTACTGACAGGATTGACATTTGTGCTCAGGATTACAAGTGTATAAATTTATGAATTTCTTGTATCTAGCAGTTTTCAATCTAGCCTAGAGTGGACTGCTTCGGCATACGCTTGAATAAATGATTGAAAACTTATGCTCAGGACTTCATTACATGGTCAATCACTAAAAGTAACCACAACAAAAGGAGACGTTCACCAATGATTGTGTAATGTCCAGCATCATTTGTAACTAATAAATATAGAAGCAGACCTCGTCCAAATGCAGCAAGACTTGGACAATATCCAGGCTTGGGCTGAAAAGTGACAAGTAACCCGCATGCCTCAAAAATTCAAGGCAATGACCATCCCCAGTAAGAGATAATCTAACCACTCCACCTTGAAATTCAATGACAATACTATCACATGATCCCTTATTATTAACATCCGGAGAATTACCATTGACCATAAACTGAATTGAGCTGGTCATACATACAAAATGAGTACAAGAGCAGGGTAGAGGCTAGGAATACTGCAGCAAGCAACTCACCTTAAAGCTTGTTCATTATTCACAATACTTAACTCTCTAATTGCCTGGATGAGTCAGCTTCAACTACACTTAAGAGGCTTGACACCATCCAGGATGAAGCAGCCCACAAAGAAACCACATGTCCACTCCCTCCACCACCAAAGTTCAGTAGCAGCTGTGTGAACCATCTCCAAATGCACTGCAGAAATTTGTAAAGGCTCATTAGACAGCACCTTTCAAACCCATGACCACTACTCTCTGGAAGAAGGGTAGCAGAATCAGGGGAATACCATCACCGAGCAAATATAGAAACATGGAACTGGAATGGGCCCCCTGCCCCCCCACTCCCTGTCAAGTAGGAAACTCAGCACCCAGTCAATGGATTTAGAAGGAGTCACCCCATAGCGTAACGTGCTGTGGTGAAGCCAGATTATGCAGTTTGGGACTTCTACCTGGTAGTGAAACCTTCTGCAAATGGCAGCCAGTCTTACCGTGAAGATTTCAAAGGATTCCAGAAGCAGGTGAGTAAAGAGCACTGGAGAGGGAGATGGCTTAACAATCTCGGGGGGAACTCAGGTGTCTAAAAGGGTGGGTTTTAAACAAAGAGAAGTTACTGCCTTGGCAATGGCAGTTAGGGGTGGGGAGCTGCTCCTAATGGCTCAAGATTGTGGTGCTGGAAAAGCACAGCAGGTCAGGCAGCATCCAAGGAGCAGGTAAATCGATGATTCGGGCAAAAGCCCTTCATCAGGAAGCCCTTTAGCTCCTCAGATGCTGCCTGACCTGTTGTCCTTTTCCAGCACCATGCTCTCGACTCTAATCTCCAGCATCTGCAGTCCTCACTTTTGCCTGGCTGCTCCTAATGCTCAAAGGGCACCCACAGAAGATAATACCACCTAGCTTCCTGTACTTTTAAAAACACTGAAAGAAAAACAGGCTGCCTCGTCATATCCATCTACCCATGTGTACTGTATTATGGTGTGAGAAGGGTAGGGTCACTTTAGCTTTTAACAAACTCACTTGACCCTTAATTATTTATTTACACAGGTGGGTTGCCAGTTTCAGTGGATGGGGGTTAGAATACTTATCCCACTGGGCTTTCCAAGTGTCACCTTGGCTTCGTGTAAGCATTCTAGCCCTGGGGTCAGGAGGTTCTGCTTCAAGGTAATTGTTTTAGTCACTGTGCTTGGGTTCAGAAGTTAAACCAAAACTGATTAATTGCATGTCAGGAGATTCAATGGCACCATTTAATTAATAGCAAGATATTCTCCTGTAATCTTGGTCCACATTCATCCCCGAACCAACACCAAAAAAACAGATTAACTGGTCATTTATTTTTGTCAAAGTTGTGAAATTTGCTATGCATAAATTGTTTACATGTTTGCCTGTATAACAATGGTGACTGCCTTTACATCTAATTAATTAATTGTAAAAAGCTACTTGATAATTTGGGGACATGAAACACTGGATATATAAAACAGGATATATATGAAACTTGACCACATAAAGTTGTTTTGTTGTTTTCTGTTTATTATAGCAAAATGGAATGCAATCCCACATTATAAAGAGAAGTAGAATCTGTAGCCCAAGCACCTTGAATAACAATGCAGAACAATTGCTTAAAGCTGTTCCATAGTACAGAGAAAATGTTAGCCAATGTTCAGCAACAACTTCCAATTACAGTATGCAGCACCTTTAATGTTGTAAAGGAGCCCAAGGTGTGGACCAGCAGCTTTCTGCGTACATCTTCATCATTTATTATTGCTGATGTTTATATTGCCATTGGCTTAGGTCAAGGTAAAAGATATGCTTCCAGAAAGATCCTTGATGGATGAGAATCCTTACTGAGAGCCCTTCTCTTTCCACAGCTTAGCCACTTCTTTGCTGCCTCTGAACCATTTCCCCTGTTACTAACTCCATGACCATGAGTGAGTGATTGCTCAGAGCTCTTCCAGTCATGAATGAGACTTTCCAGCCATGTAACCCCACTGCTTGCAGACTTCAGTAATTGTTACCAACTCCTCAAAAGCGTCAAACACTTTCAATGAGGCAAATAGAGCCAGTAGAAAGTAATCAGGAACAAACCTTTAAGTTGTTGATAATCCCTGTAAACTGGACTGGTGTGATGTCTGTTTTGAAGCCATATTTTTAATCAACCTATTCAGACATGTAAGGGAACAGTGGGACTTAAATCTCGGCCTTCCAGCTTAGAAATAACAACACTAGCACGCCACTGAAAGAAACCCTCAAAGTGCACATTTCCTTCAAGTTGCTAAATTATATTCAGCTGTTTATATTTGAAAGGCATTTAACTAGGGCAATGAGCTCTAAACTTAGCTAGGACACATATATGTTATTAATAAAACTATACTTTTTTTGTATTGTGTGAAGAAAGAGTATAATCACTTTAAAAAAAGGCCAGGTAACTCTAGGTGTGGAAATAAAATGTTAATTAACAGACAAATACTGGAACCATTCAATGGATAAAAGATGGTAACGATCCTTATCATGTGAATGCTATTAGAATCCAGGATAAGACAAAATCAAAAAGACATAGAAATGAAAAATATTCACGGCTAAACCTTTATTGAAGGAATTTTCTTCAAGATTTAAAAAGGAGCACTGAAAGCAGTATTCAGACAGGATTATAAAACATGACAACTAAATTGATTAGATAAAAGTAATAACTTCATAAACAAATCTTCACTGTATATGAAGGAATAAAATTAAATGATACAGCAATACTTGAATTTGAGAGGAACATCAACAGAAGGTAACACCCGTATTTGTAAAGCAGGAGGAGGATCCAAGTAACATAAATATAATTTATCCTTTCAGAAGTATTAGTGAGCCTCATATTGTCAACCCCACCCCCTCAGGAGATGCCATCTTACTAGCTTGGGCAAAGTAAAATTTTACTTTAAATGTTGATGGACATTCTATTCTTAGTCAAAAATCACACAACACCAGGCTATAGTCCAACAGGTTTATTCGGACGCACTAGCTTTTGGAGCACTGCTCCTTCATTGGGTAACTACATATTTTCTTCTTAACTGTTCTTATGTATTCTTGAATAGTTATAAGTAACGTCAAACTGGATTCTATGACTTTTGGTATTACACCTTCTGGAAGTTCTAGACACAGTAGCATACTAATCCATTTAAAACGTATTGTTTATAAAGTTCAGTTAATAAAATTACAAAATTAGTAAATCACCTCATTTAAGTTTTTCTTTTAAATTGAAACAAAACCTGATACCTTCCACACTTCCTTTAGTTGGGGGGTGGGGGTGGGGGGGGGGGGGGGGGGGGAAGGAGTGGAGTGTGTTTCCTGATGAAGGGCTTATGCTCGAAACGTTGAATTCTCTATTCCTGAGATGCTGCCTAACCTGCTGTGCTTTGACCAGCAACACATTTGCAGCTGTGATCTCCAGCATCTGCAGACCTCATTTTTTACTCGAAGGTTTTCTAAACAAAGAAATCATAGATTCTTTGAATAACTAGCATAGTTATGACAGAGCTAAAGCTTATTAAAATTAAGCAGGCTCTTTGGGGAAGGTAACATTCTGGCCCAGCAACCTCCTCTGTTGGTGTTTATTTAAAGCATTAATACAGGTTGTTCTCCTCCAACATGCTCTTTATCAACGTGATTTTGCTGTAACGCAATTGGTGAATGGGGGAACGATTTTTTTAAAAAATGCAAGCCCATTGGCTGTTGTGCAATTCCATTCCCGGTTACCTTAAGTCCATTCTAGATGTTTACTTCAGGTCAAACAAGAGAGATTGGATGACGGAACATATTTTTTCTGACCTTATTGTTGATATGTTTGAGGATGTTTTTAGAAATTATTGCAGGAGAAAAGATTTGGATTTCAAGATTCTCCTCATTCTGGACAATGCTCCAAGCCATCCTCCCACCATTATTAAGCTTTCTGAAAATATCAACATTCTATTTCTACTTCTGAACACAATCTCTCTTATTCAGTCCATGGACCATGATGCAGTAGTAGCTTTTAAAGCTTATTATTTAGGGTTGACATTCAGGAAGCTGATTGCACGTACTGCGGAGGATAATGAGGACAGTGTTCTTTAATTTTGAGGAGTTTTAACATTAAGAACATTACTGATGACATCTGGGTGATGTCAGTAAGGACTTCTTGCATGCAGTTTGGCAGAAGCTTCTCCCAGATTTTCATCATGATTTTAAAGGTATTGAACCACAAGAGCTTCCAGCAACCAAAGAACATTGTGTCACTCTTGCAAAGCAAGTTGGATTTGAAGAAGTAGAGACTGATCTATTAGGAGAAAGTGAGGACTGATCTACAACAACTTGTCGCTATGGGGGAAACTGAAGCTCAAGATGAAGACGATGACATCCAGGAAGCAGCACCTTGAGAACTTTCCAATTCTCTTTTGTCTTCTATCCTGAGGGTGGCTGAGAAACAGTTGCAGCTCTTAGAAGACAATGACTACGATGCAGACCGCAGCAGGAGAGCAATTTGTGGTGTAAAGTCTTATCTGGCACCTTATGAACAACTTCTTCAAGAAAGAAGAAAGATGGCAAAATAGCGAAAAACTAGATGCCTTTTTTAAACCAACCCCCAAGAAACAATCTGAGGACAATGAATCACAGCCATCCACTTCTGGACTAAATATTTTCTTTCATCATCACCCTGCACCCAGAATTGCACCTGAAAGTAATGATGATGCTGATGATGACCCTCAGCACCTGTCTTAATACAGTACTGTAACTCAGCAAACTCAGAAACCCCCTGTAGTGTTAAATTTATTGTATTATTCCATCAAAATACATGATTTTAACATTTACTTAGGCTGTGCAATCATTTGTGTTAGGCTAACTACTATTTTTATTTTGATTTTTACTGGTATTTTTGGTTGTTTGCCCCAACCCTGTTTGTCTTCATTATTTCTATTGTGCAGTTTTCTATAACACAAAGTTGCACGAGAACATAGCTATTGCAGAACAGACTGTATAGTAATACGCATCGGATTTTTATCAAAGACCGAGTGAAATATTCATCTATAGTTTAAGTTTTCAAATGCTGCACTGAAAAATCAACATGTTAGTTGCATAACAGCTAAACTCTATAATTAGAGTTCTCGCTGAGGAAATTTGACCGGAGAAAGTAAATGACCTGCATGACTTGTGTATGATGGCTTATGCCTTGGTATTTTTATTAAAAGCTGTTAGTATTTTCTAGACTGGTGTTCAGACCTAAGCTTTGTTTCTTGTGTTTCTTGATAATTGATGTTTCATCCCTCAACTCTGAGAACACTTTATTGCCACACTTCACATCTCCCCTCTGTATACCTGCTTCTAATCCATCCCAGAATCCAATTAACTGTCAACAAATTCATAGAAGCACATTGAACACCTTCAAAGGTTTTATGAGAATTGATTACACTTTGATTATGCTTCTCTTTGGTGTTATTCTAGCTGCACAGCTAAGAAGGGTTGTTTGTAAGATGGCATAGAATTATTTTCTATTGTTCCTTATCACAATTGTGCAGAATCTGTGCTGTGTTGCCATTCATCTACATGTCATGGTGCTATGTACAACTCAGTATGGATAGAATTATTCTTGTTAAGTGATCCCAATGCCTGCATCACTGAGGAGGGCAATTGAAAGTGGGCAAACCTCACTAATGAGTGAGAAATAACAAATCCTAAATGCTAACCTTTGTAGAATGACTCAAAGAACAGCAAATGTCAAGAACGTGTATATTTTCTGAAAATAAAGAGGTCAACACTATGTCATTGGCAAGATGGACAACACTTTTCTCTCTTGAACAGATTGCCAATTCCACTTAATTGTCTTTACAGCATTCAATCTGCACTGAAATGTCACTCATTGCCACTTGAGCTCAGTTATATTGACTAATAGAGTCACCTTTTCAAAACCTGCATGTGAAACAGCCCATCTGATTAGTTACTCATATTTTATTAATTTTTCATTTGTGCTCTCAGTATTTGAATTTTTCACTTTATGGAAAAATTGCCATCTGTCCTCTTTATAATCAATTCTGTCACACCACAGAAAGCAAGGCTGATTCCTCTTTACTTTAGTCCCTGTTGCTCACACATTTGTTGTGACACAGTCTAGCATTACAGAAGCAGCTATGCTTCAAAAATTATTACATTGACTGTGTACACTACAGGGGCTGTCCTCTCCTTCACTGCTGGCCTCTGCTGTCACTGTTAACGCTGGTTTCTGATAGCATGATTGGTAGAAAAGAAAGGGCTTAGCATTGGCCCTGCTGATTTTGTGGGAGGAGTAAACAGCTCAAAGCTGAAAGTGTACATGAGGAAAATATGTTAGTGCCGAGAATTTCTGCTTTTGAATGTATTTTCTGTGTAAGTAAACATTCTAAACACATGAATAATAAGCTGAATTTTGATTTTGATGAGAACATCTTCAAAATTCCATTCACCAATAACTAATCCAACAAAGTAAATGTTTCCAATTATTAGCCTGGGAAAGACAACATCAAGTCTATAAATAGACAAAGCTCCAAAGCAATAAGAAAGCTCCAAATTGAGGTTTTTGGGGTCAACCACAAAGAACAATCTCACAGTGCAGCACTTTCCCATGAATGGTGCCTCAGTATAATTTAAGTCTTTGATCAAACATGTCACAACAATGAAATTACAAATTATTAAATGTTAGCAGGATTATTTCTCCATTTCCTCTACCCTCAAAGGCACAGACTCATGCTTAAACTCATTTCATCAGGCATTAGTTGCCTCCCACACCTGATCAAACTAATCACTCACTGCGTATAAACATGAAGAATGACTGCCATGACTTTTGGCCATGATGTTCTTTGATAATACAATGGCTTTAAGAGGTGTATTTTGTCCTTTTTTTTTAATGAAATCAGGTTGAGATAGAGGTGCTGAGCACTCTTCTCAAAGTCAATCATATAAGTAGCTTGTGAGGGTTTGGGGTTTTTTTAAAGTTGGAACTGTAGTAGCAGCCTGAATGGATGGAGTCAAGCTCCCATAGAACCAGGATTTTTAATTTCAACTTTCTGCAGTTACTGGGGTCTTGAAGTTGGATTTGGAAGCACTTATTCCTCTTCCTCTTACGGCTAAAAGCTGGGTTCTCTTCCTTCTGCTAGAATTGGGGGCGGCACAGTGGCACAGTGGTTAGCACTGCTGCCTCACAGCGCCAGAGACCCGGGTTCAATTCCCGCCTCAGGCGACTGACTGTGTGGAGTTTGCACATTCTCCCTGTGTCTGCGTGGGATTCCTCCGGGTGCTCCGGTTGCCTCCCACAGTCCAAAGATGTGCAGGTCAGGTGAATTGGCCATGCTAAATTGCCCGTAGTGTTAGGTAAGGGGTAAATGTAGGGGTATGGGTGGGTTGCACTTTGGTGGGTCAGTGTGGACTTGTTGGGCCGAAGGGCCTGTTTCCATACTGTAAGTAATCTAATCTAATTGCATGCCAGACAATGTATTTTACTGAATTTGTCTTTGCCAAGGATGTGGGAGACAATGAGGACAATGGGGAGATGCTGGAGAAATCAGAGTTGATAAAGTGTGATGCTGGCAAGGCACAGGAGGTCAGGCAGTATGTGAGGAGCAGGAGTTGACATTTCAGGCAGTACCCTACTTCAGGGTTGGGGAGGGTGAAGGGGGTTAAGAGATATCCACAAAATGTCAACTGTCTTGTTCCTCAGATGCCGCCTGATGTGCTGTGCCTTTTCCAGCACCATGCTTTAACAACTCTTTGCCAAGGATGCATTTGTGGGGTGTTACGATATTGGAGCAGTTGGTTAGTAGTAGTCAATATATATATTATTTATTAAGCATTTCAATAGAATTGTAGTTAAGCCAATTCTCTATTTCTTTTTATTTTAGTGTAAAAATAAAGTGTGTTTTGCTTTAAGTTGAGTAGTTTGACTAATCAAATTTCATCTAGAATACAACACCTTACATTTACCTTTAACATAAGAAAAAGTTAGGGTCTAGGTTATTCTTTTAAGACATTTTGAAGGGGTTTGGTCTGGCCCATACCACTTTCAGGTCCTCCTGCAGTTATACTTTTGTTGTTGTTTTAGACTACACTTGATTACAATATATTGCCAAAGAAAATTTATGGAACATGTTGAGGGAGCATGAAAAGCAAACATAACTAGAATCAACAACTGTGACGATTCTGTGGCTTTAAGAGCTGTGGTTTGCCCTGGTTTCTTTTAGAGAGGGATTGGGGAAAGGTAGCGAGCACTCCATGAGAAGATAAACAACTTGTGAAGCCCTGGATGTTTTATGTAAAAGTTGGAACAATGGAAGCAGTCTGAATGGGAATGGGAAAGCTCCCAGTCAAATAACCAGGAGTTTTAGTTTTCAGTAGCAGTTATTGCTGGGGTCTCAGCAGGGTTGGAAAACAATGAATCTCGTATGGCTGCTACATTCTGTCTCTGAGTTTTTCTTCCTGGGCTGCTGACATTGCATGTGAGAAAATCTGTTTTCTGAATTTGCCTTTTGCCACAGGTGTGTTTATGGGATGTTATTATATTGGAACAGTTACTCTTAAGTCGTAAAATAAACTATTATTTTGTTAAATTTTCCAGTGGAGTCAAGTTATCCCAAGTTCCTCTTTCTTTTGTCGTAATTTAACTATAGTGTTTGAATAAATTGTGTTTTGGTTAATGTCGAGTAGTTTGACCATCGAATTGCATCTGGAACATAGCAGCTCACACTTACCTTTTACAAAGAAAAAGTTAGAGTTTAGGCTAGTTTCTTAATTTATTTTGAAAGGGTTTTGTGTCGTCTGTAACACAAAGTCTAACAGGTGCTTCAACTTGCCATGAAATGGAACAGAACAAACATAACGATTATGCCATATGACAAAGTGCTGACACATACTATTTAATTTACATAATGTTCAGTAACTCTCAACCAGATTCACTTTTTAACTTTTTGCAAAATACTCCATCTTGTCTTTTGCATAGTACAAATACTATAAGCTGTAAATTGTATGGGACAACTACATTATCCTCACACGATATCTGCATGCATGCACACACTTTTTCTTTCCAAGCTCGAGTTTAACAATCATGAATTGAGACTCTGGCTAATTTTTGTTTCCTATCCTAACCCTGGATTTAAAGGACACACATTGCTGCCTAACAGCTTCCCTGATTGAGATCAGATGACTTGGCACAGCCCAGAGATTGAAACTTCCTGGCCCGTAAGGTCGTTATCACAGATTGCATTTGCAAACTGAGCTAAGGGGACATTGCAGCATTCTCATCTATTAATATGTTTCTTTAATGTAAAGAACAAATTCTATCCCATGGCTGTGAAAGTTTTCTTTTGGTCAAAGAAACATTTTGTTAGACATTCGGTTACTCCAGTACTTTTCTATATTCCATTTAAACCAAAGGATTTGGTCTGCTATAGTCTGCACAGCTCCATCAATACTGGAATTTTAAGTGATGACAAACAACATCAAAACCAGCTTTACTTTAGGAGCTGAGCCAATGTTACTGAAGCATTTTGCAAGTTTATTATTAAGATAGCAACCACATGTATTAGAGAGCTGTCTCCAAGCTGCTTTTATCATTATGCTTCCCAGCCTTTCTTACTGCCTGAAGTAAGGAACAGGGATAATGGGCCACAAATACCCTGGGATTGGCAGCCCTCTAGGATTGGCCTGGAGTATTGAGAAATTGAGAATAAATCTCTCGGATACTAATGCAATCTTGAAAATAAAATCAAGACATCAAAAAAGTTTATTTTGTCATTTTCATTAAATATTTCTCTTTACTAGATGTAGAAATATTGGCTCAGATAGTCCAAATCAGATTGGAGTTTGATTTGGGACCTTGTAGAAACTCTGACATAGACTCCAAGGAAATTCCTGAGAAATTGAAGATTTCAATGGTCAATTCCCCTCAGCATGTAACTCCTTGAGAGAACCCATATAAATTAAAGAATTTGAAAGGTTCTGCTCTAGATCAGTTAGTAGTTAAGGAAAGTTGGGCAATGAAAAACATAATAAAATTCCTAAGTAACTATTAAACTGACTCCTCAATGTAACTCACGCTCGCTACACAGCTCCACTGAACCACTTACACATATCACCTCCCACCAAACCCTGACCTGATACTCCCCTCCTGACATTGGTTCTGATGCCCTCCACCTGGAACCTGAACCCTTGTCCTCCTCCACTGCCAAACCCAATATCTCACTTTGCCTCCCCAGACCCAACACTCTCTTCTCCTCCCAGACCTCCTTTCACAAGAATGTCAAACTGGCTGTCTGTGTTGTCTGACATTTAAATCAGACTGTATGGAAACTACGACCATGAAAAAGGGGGTATAGTTTGGCTTCCTCTGACAATCCAGCTCTACAATGGACACAGTTGGATCAAAGATATGCTTTATTATTCTACAGGATCTGTGTTTGGGGATTTTTGCCTGAAATATGGAGCTCACTCTTAACAGAAAAATGTAGAAGTGGAGTGACAACGTGACTATTCCTTGGATAATCTGGTCCATTCAAAATGATGAGGGGAGTCATGGATTTTGTTTGAAAATAAGCAGTAGGGCACCTAGGACTGAGATTAGGTGAACTTTCATCACACAAAGGGTGGTGAAGCTTTGGCCTTCTCTGTTGCATAAGGCTTTAGAGGCTCAGTCAATTCATACATTTCAAAATTAATACCAATGCATTTCTACATATTAAAAAGACCAAGGGATATGGTGTTAGTGTAAGAAAATTGTGTTGAAGTAGAAGATCAGTCATGTTTGTAATGAATGGTATGGTAGACTCAAATTGTGCTCAAACTTGTACTCCCACTTCATATGTTCAGCTGACAACCAATTGTACAATGAGTCTTTTTGATTTCCAATTGGTGAAAGAAGGTATTGAGTCACATGGATAGATGTGTAGGAATATTAATGACTAGTGCATAGGGCCATGTCATGTGATGAAGCCTCCCAGAATAGATTTAATCACAGTTGGCAACCCAAAGCACCATGTGTGTTATTCACTGGACATCAGTTGTACTAGAGATAAGTGTTGGCAAGATAGTTGATTGTCAGCATCTTTTCTGCATTTGGAAGGAGATTCTAAGTCTGCAATCTCTATTTTCAAAGTTGCAGTTTCCATGTATGTTCATTGTGCTAGTAGTTTCTAGTACTTGCCGTAAAGGAGAATAAGAGCTGAAACTTGCTCATTGCTGTGCATATAATGATTAGTACAATGTCCGCCATGAAAACTAGGAATTCTGGTTTTAACAGAGAGGTTTCACTGTTGCCTTGAATATGCTGGGCTAGCCCTATCTTTTGTTTTCTGTTGTTGTTCAGCAAGAAGGAATTCCCTCAGTTGTAACAGACATAAGCAGTGGTGAAAAAAAGATGAATGGGAGTTTAAACATCAGTTTTGCTTTGCTGTTTGCTGTAGACTATACAATGGCTGCAACCTGCTGCTTTTAACCTTGTTTATGTTTTTGCTATGAAATACAAACAATATGCAAGCTAAAATTTCACACCACAGATTTTTAATTGTCAGATAAATTAAATGTGGTGAAGACCCTGTGAATTGTCAATGTTAGAGTGTAGACTGTGCAGCTAATGAAAATAGAATTAAGAGATATGGAAACTAGGCAGGCACATGGGCTAATGGCTACTGCTCATTTGAGTATAAGACTTAGGTTTGTTGTGGTTCTGTTCGCCGAGCTGGAAGTTTTTGCTGCAAACGTTTCGTTCCCTGGCTAGGGAACATCATCAGTGCTATTGGAGCCTCCTGTGAAGCGCTGCTTTGATGTTTCTTCCGGTATTTATAGTGGTTTGTTCTTGCCGCTTCCGGGTGTCAGTTTCAGCTGTAGTAGTTTGTATGTGGGGTCCAGGTCGATGTGTCTGTTGATGGATTTTCTTGCCGTTTCCGGGTGTCAGTTTCAGCTGTAGTGGTTTGTATATGGGGTCCAGGTCTATGTGTCTATTAATGGAGTTTGTGGATGAATGCCATGCCTCTAGGAATTCCCTGGCTGTTCTCTGTCTGGCTTGTCCTATGATGGTAGTGTTGTAACAGAACACAGGAGGCCGAACCTATCAACAAGGACGGCATACTTAAACTACTAGACCTGTGCCTCACCACACACTTTACATTCAACAATCAGATATACGAACAAATCAACGGAACACCCATGGGATCACCAATCTCGGGACTCATAGCAGAGGCAGTTATGCAAAGGTTAGAACATACAGCCCTACCACAAATCCAACCCAAACTCTGGATCAGATACGTCGATGACACCTTTGTAATCATCAAAAACACAGAAATAGAAAAAACACACCGAATCATCAACGCCACACTCACAGGAATACGATTCACGAGAGAAGAGGAAAAGGATAGCCAACTCCCATTCCTAGACGTGTTAGTGGAGAGAACACCCAACGGAGAATTCACCACAACGGTACACAGGAAACCAACACACACAGACCAAGTCCTAAACTATGAAAGTAACCACCCCAACACACACAAACGAAGCTGCATCAGGACACTATTCAAAAGAGCCACAACAAACTGCAGTACACCAGAACTGCAAAAAGAGGAAGAGGAACACCTATACAAGGTATTCGCCAAAAACGGATACCCACGCAACTTTATCACCAGATGCCTAAGAGATAGACCACGGAACGAGGACATGCCACAGCCAAAAGGACTAGCCACACTACCATACGTCAGGAGCGTCTCAGAACTGACAGCCAGACTACTGCGACCCTTAGGACTCATAACAGCACACAAGCCAACTTCCACACTCAGACAACAACTCACTAGAACAAAGGACCCAATAGCCAGCACGAGCCAAACTAATGTAGTTTACAAAATACCATGCAAGGACTGCACAAAACACTACATAGGACAAACAGGAAGACAGCTCACAATCCGCATCCATGAACATCAGCTAGCCACAAAACGACACGACCAGCTAGCCCTAGTAGCCATACACTCAGACAACCAGGAACATGAATTTGACTGGGAAAACACTACCATCATAGGACAAGCCAGACAGAGAACAGCCAGGGAATTCCTAGAGGCATGGCATTCATCCACAAACTCCATTAATAGACACATAGACCTGGACCCCATATACAAACCACTACAGCTGAAACTGACACCCGGAAACGGCAAGAACATCCATCAACAGACACATCGACCTGGACCCCACATACAAACTACTACAGCTGAAACTGACACCCGGAAGCGGCAAGAACAAACCACTATAAATACCGGAAGAAACATCAAAGCAGCGCTTCACAGGAGGCTCCAATAGCACTGATGATGTTCCCTAGCCAGGGAACGAAACATTTGCAGCAAAAACTTCCAGCTCGGCGAGCAGAACCACAACAACGGATACCCGAGCTACAAATCTTCAACCAGACTTTAAAGACTTAGGTTTGGTTGTTTTTCCCATGCCAGGCAAAGGCAATAGAATTCTGGGCTTCACAAACCTCTCTTTAAAACTGGCCACCCATTATGCATGTATTGTGAATATATATCAATCAGAATATCTTACCCAATGTGGCAATAACTGCATTAACTTCAGAAACTAGGCAGGAATAACATGGTATTGAAGAATGCAACAGACTTTATTCCAATAAATAATTATGTACAAACACTACGATCCCTGTCACAGGTTGCTAACATTAAACTATTTGGTTACAAAAGCTTTGAGTAGCACACTTCTAGCAGAGTATGAAGCTTCAAATGAAGCTGAGGTAATATGAAGTATGTTTCCTCTCAGCCCCTAGGTCACATGATACAATGATGACATCATGAGTGTTTATTTTAAAGGCACATGGGCATACTGTTGGACATAACATAACAGCCTATACTTCCCATTTTTACTTCGGAGATAGTGGTAAGTATCAGAATATGTTAGGCGTACGACTATTAAGTATGAAACTTGACTGATAGTGACTATTGATGGTTGAATAATGGGAGTGTGATATACTGAGCAGCACTTGGGGTTAGTAGCTCAACTGGTGTGGGATATGGCATTTGGTGATGTGTTCACTGCCCTGGACCACTTGTGAGATCACTGAACATCTTGTCAGTCTGTATTCAGGTCCAAGGGGTTCCACTCCTTGATCTCTATGGCTATTTGTTCCAATTGCTCTGATCCAGAAAACCACTTAGTGATGGATGATAATGGAGACAATGTTTACTCAGTTTTACACTTATTTACAGAATGGACCATTACAAACCTAGACTATTTTACTCAACTACCAATAGTTTCAGTGAATGTTCCTGTATACTCTTTTGGGTGAAAAAAATTGGTTCAGTATGCTACTCAACCTATGATCCTGCCATAGAGAGATTTCTACTCTACCAACTAAGCTCA
This sequence comes from Hemiscyllium ocellatum, assembly GCF_020745735.1. NCBI lineage: Eukaryota > Metazoa > Chordata > Chondrichthyes > Orectolobiformes > Hemiscylliidae > Hemiscyllium > Hemiscyllium ocellatum. Next base: position 96,037,858 of record NC_083411.1, on the reverse strand, counting down.
TTGGACATGAAAATCTCCATTCCGAGACGTGAATTCGACTGGATTGAGAGTGGGTTGCTGGAAAAGCACGGCAGGTCAGGCAGCATTCGAGGAGCAGGAAAATCAACGTTTCGAGCAGGAGCCCTTCATCAGGAATGGGCCATAGGAGTTACAGAATGGACCATTATAAATCTAGACTATTTAACTCAACTGCCAATAGTTTCAGTGAATGTTCCTGTGTACTCTTTCAGGTGAAAAAAATGGTTCAGTATGGGACTTCAGTGAATTCAATTGGGCCATAGTGGTGAGAAAGCTAATGCTATTCACGAGATCACAAGATGAATTAAACATTATCTAAAAGTATTTTAATCAACCTGTTCAGATAAATTATGACACACCTCTGGACCAGGTGGACTTTAATCCAGGCCTCTCGGCTCAGAGGAAAGGATACTACAACTGTATCACAAAAGTTCTTAACATTTCTTTATACTCTTTTGAAAACCAAATGTCATTAAAACCAAATTAAACGTTTATAGACCCTTAAGGCAGCACTGCAACAAAATGAAAAGTTCATGTTAAACTTTTAAGTTTAAATTAAAATGTCATTGTACATGGAGATGATTATTTCAACCTCTGCAGATCCACTTATCACAGAATGTCTCAAGCATGACATGAAATATTCCTTCTCCAAGGACACCAGGGTGTAGACACAAACATATCTGAACAAGTGAAACATCAAATAATGCCATCCACCTATATATAATTAAATACAATTGATTTACAATTAAAATCCATTGCCTTTGATTACGTATCTGGAGGACATCCCTCCTTCTTTGCATTTTGTCCATCATAGTGGCTTCCAACACAGTATCTGAAAAACATGAAGCATATTCCCTCCCATGGTGTGGCATTGTTTAATGATTTCCAGATCAAATTCATTTCCTTCTCAACTGCCAGCATCTCCTGCAGCCACCGTGCATTTCCCCCTTAAAAGGGGCAGATTACCTTTAAATAGTAGCCATTGACAATGTCTTCCCACAGTTAGTGGATTAGTCCAATCATTCATGCAGTTATTACTAGCTGGGCACTGAAATCGTTGATTTTAGCAAAGAGCATGAAGGTGGCTTGTTATGTGCTTAGGAGTCGATGAATACAGGTTAATCATGAATTTGAAGATTTTTTTTATTGAAGCTATTGATTTAGCCCCTATGATTAACTGTCATGTGACTTTTTTGCAAATGACTTGCACCAAGCAGATTTGTTTGGGCATTAAACTGGCACACACTAAGAACTGCTATAGAATTATAAAATCCCTACATGTTGAAAGAGGCCATTTGGCCCATTGAGTTCACACCAACATTCCAAAGAGCCTTCCACGCAGACCCAGTACTCCACCTTATCCCCGTAACTCCACACTAATTTACCTAGCCTGTACATCCCTGGACACTATGGGACAATTCAGCATGGACACTTTAAACTCTGCTTCTAAGTATAGGTACTAGATTCAGGACAAGAGGAATTATCTTGTGGACATCCTTGGTTGAATAATCATTTATTGTCCATCCCTAATTGTCCTTGAGACGGTGATGGTATTTTACTTTTGTGAACCACTACAGTCCATCTACCCATAGTGCTGTTAGGGAAGGAGTTCCAGGAATTTGATCCATTGACAATGTACAAATAATGATATATTGTTAGGTCATGATTGTATGTGATTTGGTAATGACAAGTGTCTGTAATAGTGTGGAAAGTCAACGTTTTTAGATAGTGGGTGAGATTCCAATCAAGCTTGGTTTTGGTGGGGTTAAGTTTCTTAAGGGCAATTGGAGTTTGCCTTATCCAAACAAGCAGACAGTACAGGTAGTTCTCCTACAATGTATGTTTATTAAGTGTGATTTGGTTGTAAAGTGATTTGTAAATTGCGAAGATTTTTAAATAAAGCAAGTTCCCACTCACTGTTATGTGATTCCATCCCTCGCACTGGCTGAGCAGCAAAACCCTGGATCTTCTGTCTGCAAAATGTAAACTCAGTGTGTTCAGCTAAAACAGGAATGCAATCAGTTCTATTAGCCTTGAAACTTAGCTCAAAACTGGGAATTGTAGTCTCCATTTAGAAGGAACTTTATTTCAAACCGAGGGAGAATCTTGAGGTCTGTACTTTTGTGTCAGCATCATCTGTTCAGCTTTCTGGTGAAGAGCTTAATGGAAAGAATAGTGCTGTAGTCAGTGATTTTAGTGTTAAAGTGTTAACTTTACTGTAATATTTCATTATAATACATGACTTTTAACATTTACTTAGACTGTGCTAACAGTTGTGTTAGACTAACTACTATTTTTGCTTCAATTTTCACTGATACCTTTGGTGGTTTGTCCCAACCCTGTTTTTCACATAGGCCCCATTATTTATATTGCACGATTTTCCATTACACAGTGTTGCTTGAGAGCACAACTGTCTGTATTCCAAAACACTCTTGTCTTGTGCTGTGTACTGGAAGGAAAGAATTTGGGGAGGCAGGTACTCACTGCAGAATTCTCAGCCTTAACTCACTGTCATAGCTATGGTATTCATGTGGCCGGTCCAGTTCAATTTCTGGTCAATAGCAAACCTCAAAATATTGAAGGATATTAGGGGGAGATGGTCAATTTCTCTTTTTTGAGAGAATGACTTGGGTTCTCACTTGTGTGGCATGAATGGTACTTGCCAATCATCAGGACTGAACACGTCAAAGTCTGGCTATATGAAGGCACAAACTTCTGCAATACCTGAGGAGTGGTGAGGTATGTAGATTTCAAAACTATGACAGAAGTGAGAAAAATGGAATTTCCAGCTTTGTTGTCTTCAGAAAATAAGTTGAAGTATGAGACCAAGAGCTAGATCTTCATTTCAAAGTGCAATAGTCGGCTGAGATCATTCCCTGAAACCTTGCCTTCTCTAGCTTTTACTTGGAACCGGAGGATAACATAGTTGTAATAGGGCTTTTGTCAAGCCAGAAACCTGGCTAATAACTAAAATGTTAAAGAACTGTTACTTTTTGCCAAACTTAAAGCCAAAGCCACAATAGTGAATGCACTTGCTGCCATCATTGGATTAAGAAATTAACATTATTATCCTCTTTTCATGAAATGAAATATTAGCACAAGCAAATAATGTAAAAACAATCAGAATGCAAACTACGTATAAAAATAATTCATGTGATTTGAAGCTGGAAGAAGAGGAAGCTGAAATGCTAAATGACTATTCTGGGTGATTGCCTCAAGGGCTTTATTGCATTTTTGTGTATTTTATTGCACTTATTGTTTATATCTCGTGTTTAAATGCTTACTTGGTCCATCAAGTAGTTACAACCTATCAATTTTGCCTCCAGCCTGCCTGAGTTGTTCTTTTGTTTATTAAACACAATTTCATACTGGATAGGAAATGTTTTATCCACTGACTTATCTTCATCAAGGTTTTACTCCAAACTTCCTTATCCGAAACAATCTTTTCTCATCTATATTCACAATTATAACCACTCTGTGATATTATCTTAGTGAATCTCTTCTGCATCATTTCCATTGCCTTGACATATACCCTAAAGTAAGGTTACTAATAACTTGGTACAAAAATGTACCTACTATTTATATTGATTTAGCAATTTGCATTACATTTTGTACCTTAGATCTCTACTTCTAAAAGCAAGGTTTGTGTATGTGTTTTATAAAAACATTGCACATGCATCAACTAGTTTCCCCATTTGTAAAATTCAGAGTATTCTGAACTCCTAAGTCTCGCTGCTTCACTGCTATTCAATTAAAATTTTACATTTAATTTATATCATCTTTTTGTTTCCTTTAAAATCTAAAATTTCACATTTCATCAACTTCAGTTTCATCACTCTGACATCTGCCCATTTATCTCTGTGCTCTGAAATTGAACACACCATGTATACTTCAGTAATATTAACTCTTTGTAAAAGTCAACCCCTGTCCTTTGGGCAAAACATTAAGTTTTCATATACCTCATGTATAAGCTGACCCCTGAGGTTTTGCTAAAAAGTTCAAACACTTTGTATATACCACCCATTCATCTGTGAATTCATGTTCCATTTGGGTGCAAGCCTACTTGATAGAATTATGGATTAACATATCATTGAAGACAGTGGTTCAGCTCCTTGTTTCAACATGCATACATTGGGTCTTCTTACATTACTTGCTTTTCATTGGGGATGGAGGGGTACGGGTGTGGTAGAATAACTTCCAACTTGGCAACTCCAATAAGGAGGCAATGGGAAAGGGTGAATTTAAACCTTTCCAAAGTGTTACTCTGACAAAAGTCTACCTTCTCCTATTTGAATAAAAATGTGGTTTGCAATTGCTCAACCTTTATGCAAGTATGTATGATTGTTCTCTTCACTCCCTATTTTGTGCTGTTTTGTTGGCATCTTTGAATATATTTTGAAAGTAATTATGATTCATTTTTCCTTCACAACTTTTAGTTTCAGCACCTCTATAACCCTGAGACTTTGTAGATATCTTAAATATTGTTGTTTGTTGTTTCCCCGGGTGTTTGAAATTTAGCTTATTTGTTGTTCAGTGATGTTGTTAACAAATTTTGGTATTTCCTTTCTCCAGGGCAGTACTACTCTCCATTATAGTATGCACTTATACCTGACCAGTACTGGCTACCTTCAAAATGTTTCAGGAACAATTAGTGACTAGCTATCTTCTGCAATACTTTTGACTTTGATAATCGATGGAACAAGCAGGATTTAAACAGTTTATTTCAAAACAGCAAGCAGATAAATGAGTAATGAGTGAATGTAGTTATGAACTTTACTATTTGCATTAAGGGGATATAAAGCAACAGAGTTAGTACTAAGCTACAATTTAAATATTAACCATATGTGGCCCTTTGTGCTGGCTGTATTGGCTGTAAAGCATTTTGAGACATCTGGTGATTGTGAGAGGTGCTTGATAAATATACTTCTTTTCCTGACAACTGAATCTCTGGGTTCTCTCTTTATTCTTGGATGATACAGAGGGTCTACTGTAGCATACAAAAGACTGAGAAATACACGTCAAAAAAGAATGAAGACCGAGACAATTTAAGTAATATCCACAAGTCGGCTATGCTTGAAATAAATTGAAAGAACTAAAGCAAGCAAATAGTGAATCCATGGACTTCCATTATTGGGAATGCTATCAACTGACAGTGTAATGATGTCTTACTTTCAGAAGGTCTTAGATCATTGCTTTTTATGGGATCTTACTGTATACAAATTGTCACTGCCTGCAGATATTTTAAAAATTTCCATATGCATGTGGTAATTCTTGGAAGAGAGAGAGAACGATGAAGCAATCACTATTTTCATTAATTACTAAAAGTTTGGGAGAATACGATTAATGACAAACTTAGTCTTCTTTCAGGTGATGCACAATGGCACTGACTGCCACTCATTCATTATTTCATGGAAGCTTGGAAAGCGTCTGTGGATCCTCAAGAGTCACAAACTCTCGTTTCAGAACAACTGCCATGGTAAAATCCCATTCCCCAGTCCAAAAAAAACAGAATATTTTAAAGTTCAGGGTCAAACCTATGGTACAAGAAAAACACATTTCAAAATATGTTAGAAACACAGTCCTCCTAGAACTGGAATTGTTTCACAAAGAGGGTATTTTTCTGTATCAGGGCAATATCCTGCAGAATCAGATTACAGCTCACTTGTGACTGCTTAGAATTAATGGATTCTGAGTGTTTTTTGATATTTTTAGTAATGTTGACTTAAAATATCTTTTTTTCCTGACAAAAAAGATCATTATTCCCTCAAGTATCTGTCAACAGAAAACACATGCTCATGAATTTTAACTAATTCATGTTCTTGTTTTGCGGCTGACAGTCACTGTGGAAAATTTGAGCTGCTTTATTTCTCGGACATTTCATAACTTTGTTGCAGTTGGAGTAAAATCTTGATTGATTCGACTTGTTGTTTTGGAGGTCATTGTGTTCTGGAGAATGGAAAACAAGGATTTTCTGTCCTCCTGTAAAGACCTGAACCTTTTTATTTTTCTGTGTGTTTCAATGTGAACTGAAATGGGAAAAGGGCTGTTTTGAACAAAAAAAGTAAAGGATTGTAGAAAGTGATTGCTGTACTCTTGAAATGCAAGTTACCTAATATTCATTGAAAGTGTTGTTTACAATGCTGCTTGTTTAAGCAGTGGAGAAAGTCTAGTTGTAGATGAGTTGGAGTTAAGGGATGTGTACGAATAGAGACTTGGCTGGCTAGAAATAGTTGATTGGTCTGGGGACTAATGACCAGTTGTCAATGCCAAAGGCCTTCTGCCTGCCAACAACTTTGTGATTGGTATCTAGATAGCTGAACAGCTTGTGGACCTGAATGTTTGGATACGATCTATTGGACCTCTATAACGGAAAGAGCTATCTTTTCACTGCAGTAAAAACCTCAAGACTGAAGAAAGCCAATTTATTTTCCTCTGTCAGTCACTGTGAGCTATGGCTCTGAACCAGTAGGTCAGAGACAGTACACATGGGGCCAATAAATCCCATACCTCTTCCATGTAAATGGAAGTATCTAGAGAAGGAGGATCGAGAAGGAACATATCCTGACAAGCCAAAAGGATCACCTCAATAAACTTTGTGAACAGCGATGAGTGAACTGCTTTCCCATTCTCTCCATCCATCCATGACACTCATTATTTTTGCGTGTGCGCGTCCAAGGTTTATAATGAGTTTTAGCTGGTGGCGTTATATATTAATGGAACATAATTATTTATCTGCAACTTGAGTCAATTTATTTCTAATAAATAGTAATTCTTGTTGAGTCCAGAAGCCTGAACTTTGCTTTCTGTCAATCTAAGTCCAAAAGACAGGGGAATTTTATGCATTTCGATAAAATCTTTAACTTTTGTTATGACTCTGGGAATAGCAGGGCCTGATTTCTTTTGCATTATACCAGACATGTAACAGTCTGAATGCATTTGGCTGTTTTAAGTGCTTGCTGACAATATTTGCTTCAGGGCTCCCCCAGATGACCCAGTGACTAAATGTACCACCTGACATGCTACTGAATCATATTGATGTGTGAATGACTCCATTGGGAGGGGAGGTCATCACTAACTGACTGTGGTAAACAACTGAGCGATTAGAAGAACACCATATTCAAGATAGAAATAAAACTATCAGTGAGGAAACTCTAGTAACAACAGAATGTTTGTCTGTCTTATTGACTTTCTTGCCTGAGAAAGCAGAGGCTAGAGAAACCTAGACCTTTCGACACCTTGTTTTCCTCCACAGCAAGGTCACGCCATTATAGAACTGGTATATTCTTGCTGCTGGCCCTAGTTCTCAGCTTTGTTGTTCCTGAATGAATCCATTTTCCAGTAGGTTTTTACTCGTTGAATTGGGTCTGGAACCCCAGAGATGGTGTTTGGGTTGCCTTGTTGACTTTACTTATTTATAAGCTTTCAAGTTGGGAAACTTTACCAGACCAAGAAATGTTTCTGGCTCCACTTAACCATGATCAAAGCTAAAATACCTTGGCTTCACTCTTGAGTGTCTGTTCGCCTACTGGCAACACTTCTGTAACACTGGAGCCAAAAGAGTGAATTTCATATGAAATTGGAGCAATGAGGCTAATACATTATGGCCTATTTCATTCACCCTAGTTTTCCCAGCAGCAGAATATTGCTGTTCAGTCTGTTTCAGGCACTCCCATACAAACATGGTGTATGTCCACTTTCAGGATGTCATGAGCATTATTTCCGTAACATTGAGACTATTGCAGCAGTATTGGCTTCTTATGATGTTGACAGGGAAAATATCCTCCTCAAAGTACAGCACTAACACCACCCCCTGACAGTTAACAAAGCATTCCCATTGATGGAGGATCAGAAAAAAAACCCACACGCTCAACTGAAATCCTGCACACTCTATACTCTACAAACTGATGACACACCCACCTCTCAATAGCGTACATTCTGGCTGACTGCAAACATCATTTACTGCAATTGTGTAACTGACTGGGGTGTGAAATCCCAGGTTGCAGCCTTCTATAGAAAATCTGAACAATTATAAATTGATTGAGGTTGGCCCAGGGAAGATGTGACCACCTGCTACATTAGTGGAACATTAGGACAACTTAAATTGTGACTGTAGCCATCTAAGTTGCCCCTCAAACACATACCGTGAACTCTAGACTTGAGAAATCCATTCCTGGTAGCATCATATCCATTCACACTGAAAGGGTTATTGATCTCAACATCAAACTAGGACAGTTTCTTCAGCTATGCAAAATTATTATTCAACACAATTATTGGAGGTTAAGATCAAGTAATTAAACATACAAGTTCTTGACTAGATATTATGAATTGACAGAATTTTATGTGACTACTGCTCTAGTTGAGATAAAGTGTCTGAGTATAGTTTGGGAACTGAATTTTGTTCTACAGTGCACAATGTGCTTAGTCGTTGAGGTTTCAAGAGAAATGCTGACTGATCTAAATCGATGCAAAGACCTTGCTTCTTAAAATACTTTCTTACTTAGTGTTCTCTTCCCTTCAGTCACAATGCTGATCTGCCCATGGCCAAGCACCATTCACCTTTGTTACTGATACCAAGACATCTTGTATTTGGCCCTTTTTTCCACTATTGCATTGTAACATGACATTGAGAGAAGAGCTGTCCTCCAAATTTCCTTCCATGGGGAAAAACACTTGGCTGCCATTCATTCTCTAAAAACCTCAATAACTGATGAGATTTTTGCTCCCTGTGTGAATGAGAGTGGGAGCTGTAGGGAGGATGAGCAAACTAACATAGGACCATGGTACAGCAAGATAATATAGTCAGGTTCTCTATGTGCAGGATTGAGAATCCTCTATAGCCTGCCTGATATCCAGATTCAGGGTGGAGAAAGTGAGATCAGAGTCGAAAGTGTGGTGTTGGAAAAGCACAGCAAGCCAGGTAGCATCTGAGGAGCAGGAGAATCTATGTCTCAGGCATAAGATTCCTGAGGAAGGGCATATGCCCGAAACGTCGATTCTCCTGCTCCTTGGATTCTGCCTGACCTGCTGTGCTTTTCCAGTACTACACTCTCGATTCTGATACCTGGGTTCAGGATATCTCATCTGGGTTGCAAAGGTACTTGGAGTGGGAGGGGAAAGATCCAGTTGTTGTGGTCCACGCAGGTACCAATGTTACAGGTAGAAAGAGAAAGAGGTTCACCTGATTCAAAATGAAATGGGAGCTGAATTATAAGGCTGAACCAAAGAAGTAATAATTTTCAGATTACTAGCTGAGCCACGAGCAAATTGGTACAAGGTCAACAAGATGGTTTCAGATTGGTGGGAGAAATGTGTTCAATGTCATGGGACATTGGCATCAGTACAAGAGAAGAAGGGAGCTGCTCTGATGGAACGGACCCCACCAGAATCATGCTTCTTCAGGGTTACACCTGAAATATGGACTTCTCCAACTCCTGATGCTGCCTGGCTTGCTGCTTTCTTCCAGCCTCCTGTTGGTCTCCCTTGGATTCCTGTACCTGCAGTTTTTTTGTCTCTGGCACCAAAGTCCTGGCAAATTGCATAATGAGGGCCGTGGGTAGGGCTTTAAACTAACGAGTGAGTTTGTTAAGGTTCAATTTCATGGAAAATTATGGAAAATGTTAAAGTGGGGAGGACTCAGCAGAGCTTATTAAAGTTTCCAGAACAAGTAATAGGAGGTAGAATATGGAAAGGGTCAGGAATCTAATCAGGCTCAGCAGATAAGGTGCAACCATGAGAAGGTTGGGGGCTGAGGGCGGTGAGTCAATGTAGGCCTGAGGATATTCTATTTAAATGGACACAGTGTGTAAACAAGGTAAATGAGCTCATGGAACAGATTGAAATTGACAGGTTTGATGCTGTATGTGTTGCAGAGATGTGGTTGCAAGGGGATCAGGGCTGGGAGTTAAACATGCAAGAAACATATCCTATCAAAAGGACAGGAAGATCTGTAGGGGGGTGCAGGACTGCATTGTTAGCAGAAAATGAAATTATATCAATAGCAAGTAGTGATATAGAGTAGGAAGGCATTGAATCTGTGTGTGGGGGGTTGAGGAACCACAAAGGAAAGAAAGACTATGACAGTTATATACAGGCCACCTAGCAGTAATCAGGATATGAAGAAGAAAATAAATAAGGAAATAGAAAAGGCACTATTACAATAGTCATGGAGGAGTTCAATATGCAGGTGGACTAGCAAAATCAAGTTGGTAGCAGATCTCAAGAAAATAAATTTGTGGAATATCTATGAGATGTTTTATTTTTGGAGCAGCTTGGAGTAGAGAACAGGCAGTTATGGATTAGGTGATATATAATGAGGCAAACGTAATGAAGGAACTTAGGGTGAAGGAACCCATTGGGGGCAGTGACTATAATGTGATAAAATTCACCTTGCAGTTTGAGAGGAAAAAGCTGGAATCAGATGTAACAGTATTGCAATTGATTAAAGGTAACTACAAAGACACGAGGGAAGAGCTGGCCTAGTTGATTATTAGGGAGCCTAGCAGGGAAGTTGATGGAGCAACATTGGCAGGTTTTTCTGGTGGTAATTCAGGAGACACAGCAGAAATTCATCCCATGGAAGAAGAAACGTACAAAGCGGAGGATGAGGCAACCATGGCTGACAAGAGAAGTCAGGGACAGCATGAAAGCAAAAGAAAAAGTATACAATATGGTGAAGACTAGTGGGAAGCCAGAGGATTGGGAAGCCTTAGAAAACTAGCAGAAAATAATTGAAAAAGCACTGGGATAGGGCATGTAGAAGACGAAATACAAAAGTAAGCTAGCTAGTAATAAAAAAAAGGTTCCAAGAGTATTGTAGATATGTAGAAGGTAACAGAGAGGTAAGTGTAGACATTGGGTTGATTGGAAACAGAGTCTGGAGAAATAGTAATGGGGAACAAAGAAGTGGCAGAAGAACTTAATAGATACTTTGTATCCGTTTCCATAGTGGAAGGGATGACCTTTAGAACTGAGATGGGAATTTCTTCAGCCAGAGGGTGGTGAATCTGTGGAAATCATTGTCACAGTGGGCTGTGGTGCCCAAGTCATTGAACATATTTAAGGCTGTGATAAATAAGTTATTGATTAGTAAAGGGGTCAAGGGTTATGGGAGAAAACAGGAGAGTGGTGTTGAGAAACACACCAGCCATGATCGAATGGTGGATTCTTGTTAAGAAAATTGTGAAAGGTTGTCATGGATAGGCTAGAATGCAGGTTTGTGCTTATAAGCAGCTCAGCTATAATCTGATTGAATGACAGGACAGGCTTGAATGACTTATTCCTGCTCCTTGTTCACATGGTTACAGGAGCAGCCACTCTCAATTCACCTCTGGATTGCAGCATTTTTGTGCATGTTTGGACAAAGGATTTAATGAGGTCAGAAGCTAAGTGGCCTTGACAGAATCCAAAATGAACATCAATGAGCAGGTTTATTCCTTTGTAATTGCCTCTCAAGAGTATGGTTGACAATGCCTTCTGTCACTTGGCTGATGATTAAGAGTAGACTGATGGAACCATAATTGGTAAGACTGGATTTGTCCTGATTTCTGTACACAGGACATTCCTGGGCAATTTTCCACAAAGACTTAAGAGTTAAGGTTCCCTACTCTCTTCTGGGATAAAATTCCTGCGGGTTTGGTCTGTGGTTGCAGATCAGGATAACAGCCTTGCAGAATTTTTATACCATGGTCAGTCTGTTGTTAGATTGCAGAATTGGGCACCAGAGATTTGAAACTATCTGTTACTAATTTAGCTGTGTGTGTAATGGAACAGTCATATCAGCATTTAGGCAGTTAATCTTGCTCCTTCTGAGCAATAATATTTGCAATATTTAGAAATTTACTCCAAGGTTATGCAAATAGGAAAGATGAGACATACTAGAAGCAGAAATCCTCATTTTATTTCACGCTACTATTTCTATTTGAAATTTAAGATGAATATTTTCAGAATGAAAACAAAAACTACTTCCTTTGGATAAATTAAGGTTAAGGTAAGTTAAGAATGGTTACAAATACCTTATTCTTCCTTTAAAATTAAAGTTGGAAATCTGAGCACTACTAGCCTGCTCTCACTACAGATGTGGTCTGCTGCTATTAATTAATCTGGCAGCTGGTGGCCATTCTGGGTGGTCACAAATTGGAAACAAAGCTTGATTTTTACTCCTCTGCCCCTAGTTCATGTACTTACCAGCAAAAGGGTGGGTTGTTTTTGGAACTCGCGACGTGCCTTTTTATGCAGGTGCAGCTTCATTTCAAAATATTTCTTCATGTAGTCAGCATTCCTCAGTTGATTTTTGCCAGATGTTATTCAAAGAGAGAATTGTACAGGGGCTGTAACAATTACAATCTTATTTTGTACTCGGATCGAGCGCATCTTTAACAAAGCATTTTGCAGGGCAAGACTTTTTCCCTCAATATGTCAGTCGAATCTTACTGATGAGACAAATGTGAGTTATTCTCCCTGCTTTAAGATTGCGTGTAAGAATATAAGAAATTGGAGCAGCAGTGGACCATTTGTCCTCTCAAGCCTGTCCCGCCCTTCAAAAGGATCACAACTCGTCCACCCCAGGCCTCAAATGCTGTTTTTGTGCTAGCTCAGCATAGTCCTCGATTCCCTGACATTTCAAAAAATTGATTTCCTCTTTCAGTACTTTCAGTGATCCAGCCTCCATTGATCCCTGAGGTAGAGAATTTCTTTGCTTCTGCTTTAAATGCTTCCCCTTATTCAGTAGCTAAATTCTCTAGTTTGAGATTTCCCACTAATGGAAACATCTTTTTAGTATCTACCTTGTGAAAAGCCCTCAGGATTCTGAATATCTCAATAAGATCAATCATCATTCCTTTAAATTCAAATGAATAAAGGCTGAACCTGTTTAGCCTTCCTTGATAGGTCAACCCCTTCAGCTCAGGAATTCTAGGAAAGTATTCGAAGGCTTTGGTCCACAACTTTATTATGTCTTTAAATTCATGTAATGACTACATAATATTACAACTTTCCGTAATGACCAATTCGACGATATTGTTACTCATTGACTTCATGGATTAACATAAGATGAAGTTAAAGATCACACCACACCAGGTTAGAGTCCAACAGGTTTATTTGGAAGTACTGTTGGACTTTAACCTGGTGTTGTGTAATTTTTAACTTTGTCCATCCCAGTCCAGCACTGGCACCTCCATATCAATATAAGATGGTAACAGTACCAGTAGCATGAGCAAATATTATTTCTGGAATCTTTTCAAACAAAGTGCTTCTCTTTCTGTCTACCAATTTTCCATCTTTTCAGAATTCATTCACGGGATGTGGGCATTGCTGAGTAGCGCTGAAAATGTGTTGCTGGTTAAAGCGCAGCAGGTCAGGCAGCATCCAAGGAACAGGAAATTCGACGTTTCGGGCAAAAGCCCTTCATCAGGAATGAGGAAAGTGTGTCCAGCAGGCTAAGATAAAAGATAGGGAGGAGGGACTTGGGGGAGGGGCGATGGAGATGTGATAGGTGGAAGGAGGTCAAGGTGAGGGTGATAGGCCGGAGTGGGGTGGGGGCGGAGAGGTCAGGAAGAAAATTGCAGGTTAGGAGGGCGATGCTGAGTTCGAGGGAATCGACTGAGACAAGGTGGGGGGAGGGCAATTGAGGAAACTGGAGAAATCTGAGTTCATCCCTTGTGGTTGGAGGGTTCCCAGGCGGAAGATGAGGCGCTCTTCCTCGTGTTGTTATGTTCTGGCGCAGGAGGAGTCCAAGGACCTGCATGTCCTTGGTGGAGTGGGAGGGAGAGTTAAAGTGTTGAGCCACGGGGTGGTTGGGTTGGTTGGTTTGGGCGTCCCAGAGGTGTTCCCTGAAGCATTCCCCAAGTAGGCGGCCCGTCTCCCCAATATAGAGGAGACCGCATCGGGTGTAGCGGATGCAATAGATGATGTGTGTGGAGGTGCAGGTGAATTTGTGGCGGATATGGAAGGATCCCTTGGGGCCTTGGAGAGAGGTAAGGGCGGAGGTGTGGGCGCAGGTTTTGCATTTCCTGCGCTTGCAGGGGAAGGTGCCGGGAGTGGAGGTTTGGTTTGTGGGGGGGGTGTGGACCTGACGAGGGAGTCACGAAGGGAGTGGTCTTTGCGGAACGCTGATAGGGAAGGGGAGGGAAATATATCCCTGGTGGTGGGGTCCGTTTGGAGGTGGCGGAAATGACGGGGGATGATACGCTGTATACGGAGGTTGGGGGGGTGGTAGGTGAGAACCAGTGGGGTTCTGTCCTGGTGGCGGTTGGGGGGGCGGGGCTCAAGGGCGGAGGAGCGGGAAGTGGAGGAGATGTGGTGGAGGGCATTGTCGACCACGTCTGGGGGGAGTCTGCGGTCTTTGAAGAAGGAGGCCATCTGGGCTGTACGGTATTGGAACTGGTCCTCCTGGGAGCAGATGCGGCGGAGACGAAGGAATTGGGAATATGGGATGGAGTTTTTGCAGGGGGCAGGGTGGGAGGAGGTGTAGTCCAGGTAGCTGTGGGAGTCAGTCGGTTTATAGTAGATGTCTGTGTTGATTCGGTCGCCCGAGATAGAAATGGAAAGGTCTGGGAAGGGAAGGGAGGAGTCCCTTGGTAAAGTTGATGAACTGTTCAACCTCCTCGTGGGAGCACGAGGCAGCACCGATACAGTCATCGATGTAGCGGAGGAAAAGGTGGGGCTTGGTGCCATTGTAGTTGCGGAAGATGGACTGTTCCACATCCTGAGTAGGCCAGCATTTATAGCCCATACCTAATTGTCCTTGAGATGGCAGTGGTGAGCTATCGTGACACATTGGAGTCCTTGGGGTGTAGGTACACCCTCTGTGAAAGGAAGGGAGTTTCAATGTAGTATTAGTGATACATGATGGACACCTTTCTGACAAAATCTCTTTTTAGATATTGAATGATACTCTCCTGCATTTTCTTTTCTCTTTTTCCATGTCTCCTGCCGAGAGGACGCAATGACACATTTACTGGAGGTTACTGTTAATATAGTCGATAGATCTGTGAAACATGAAGTTGTATCCTGCTAGGGTCCCTGCTTTTCATTTGTTTCTTGACAGGGGAAAAATACTCAGCTTCACTTGATGTTTAACTACAGAACGTTATGCTGTTCAAGCCTCTGATTAAAGTTGGCAGGAGGAATTGTGATTTAAAAAAAATCATGTTGAATCAAAAACTGAGAACAATAATTACAAGAACAAATATAGCCTGGATTCCATCCCAACATACATTACATCAACATTACAAATAGTGGTATAAATATACTGTAGTAGTTCAAACTGTATGCTTTTATCCCTCTTTTCACATAATACAATGAAAGTAATTTTTGCATCAAGCAATATTACGACCTTAAATTTCAGATAAGTGGCACCACAAAGGAAATGTCATACTTTAAAGTGGATATAGGCTAAAAAAAAAATTGACTCAAATTGGCACCACCATGAAGTTGCCAGGGTGAATAGTTTAATTCTCCATTTGAACAGGAACCAACTATAAGTCACTATTAATCCTGTTCGGTGAGCCAAGAATCAGAGATCAGACTAAGTCACCAAGTCAAATTGTTATTTTCTTGTAAACTCAGTAATCTGGAACCAACATAACAAAATGATATTTTTCAAAAAGGATTCTAACACCTCAAAAACATTGAACATTATCCTTTTCTGAAAACAGGTTGTTAGTTCCTACACATAGGTCTGCCCTCTAACTGAGTCTAGAGTTGGAAGTTTCTCCTGGACATTAGTGTTCTCTGCACACGTGCCCAAATTTAATAGTAAATTTCCACCTTCTCTTTATTGGGGAAAAAAAACACTTATTTAAATGAGAGTGTATGGATAGCTTTGTCATACCTTGGGATAGAAGAAGATCATGCTATCTGAACACTGCAGAGCTTTAACTGTAAAATCAGTTTTGGGATAATTATCGCTTGTCATCCCATGTACCTTGAATATAATGCTCACTTCGCAGAAGAGATTGGAAACAATGCTACAGTGAATGACATCAGATAACCTGTTCTAAGTCACAATAGCAACACCCACTTTAGTAATAAGCTTAATTTAATCATTTTATGTGAACTATAAGTTAAACTGACAAATAATCAACTGAATTGACCTGAACAATTCACTGGTAGATGCAAAATAGAAATTTAGTTCAGTTGTGTTTATTTCGATTGATTATTTTGCATGTTAGCTGTTTTAGGTTTCTTGATGGCATTTGCAGATTATATTTTTTGAGTGCTGTGGGATTTGTGCTGTTGACCCCTGCACTCTAACCTCACCAGCAATAGCGTTCTGCTTCTGGACAGGCCAAGCAGGCCCAGGGAAGGGCCTCTATTCCCTGTAATTATAGAATTCAAGAGCAGAGGTCTGTTATTTTCATGCAAGACAAGGAAGGTTTAAGTTTAAACTCAATTAGAGTAACAATTCAACTTCCTGCTTAGACCTCAGACCTTTGAGAGGGCAACTGGACATTTGTTAATTCTCTTGAATGCTATCTAGTTACAGCTCACAACAGGTCAACTATGTACAATTGAGTGAAAGGCAGGATTTATCGTGCAAATCAATAGCCCACTGACATTCACTATACCTCCAGTGAGTAGCCCACCAGACCCATTCTCCTACCCTAGTACTCTACATTTACCCCTGACTAATGCACCCAACCTACACATCTCTGAACACTATGGGCAAATTATGGGCCAATCCACTTAACCTGCACATCTTTGGATTGTGGGAGGAAACCAGAGCACCCGGAGGAAACCTGCACAGACATGGAGAAAATGTGCAAACTCCACACAGACAGTTACCCGAGGCTGGAATTGAACCTGGGTCCCTGATGCTATGAACGGGAGGAGCCTGAAAAAAATTCTGCCTTCAGTGGAAGGGCTCAACAAGGTTCCAGCACCTTCAAAGAGGGGCCTAAGCTTGACTTTTAGAGATGGACAGCAAATAGGATAAGCCAAACTATAATGAGGTCAAGAGCTGAGTGGCCCCAATGCAAACTGAGCATCATTGAGCAGGTGCTGCTGAACTAACACTATTGAGATGACTAAAAGAGTTCATTGGATCAACAGAGAAAATGTATTACAGCTACTACTTAACATTAGCACCAAGCTGAAGCCTCCTCCCATAGGGGCCTCCAGGCATACCTGGGTGACTTCCAGGCTTCCCACAGTGACCTCCCAGCATGGCGGGGCAACCTCCCTGCCTCCCACAGTGACCTCCCAGCATGGTGGGGCAACCTCCCTGCCTCCCACAGTGGTCTCCCAGCATGGCGGGGCAACCTCCCTGCCTCCCACAGTGACCTCCCAGCATGGCGGGGCAACCTTCCTGCCTCCCACAGTGACCTCCCAGCATGGCGGGGCAACCTTCCTGCCTCCCACAGTGACCTCCCAGCATGGCGGGGCAACCTTCCTGCCTCCCACAGTGACCTCCCAGCATGGCGGGGCGACCTCCCGGCCTCCCCCAGCAGCCTCTCAGCATGGTGGGGCGGCCTCCCACAGTGACCTCCCAGCATGGCGGGGTGACCTCCTGGCCTCCCACAGTGACCTCCCAGCATGGTGGGGTGACCTCCTGGCCTCCCACAGTGACCTCCCAGCATGGCGGGGCGACCTCCCAGCCTCACATAGGGGTCTCCCAGCATGGCAGGACAACCTCCCGGCCTCCCACAGTGACCTCCCAGCGTGGCGGGGTGACCTCCCTGCCTGACGCAGCAGCCTCCCAGCATGGCAGGGCAAACTTCCTGGCCTCCCACAGTGACCTCCCACAGTGATCTCCCAGCATGGTGGGGCGACCCCCTGGCCTCCCACAGTAACCTCCCAGCATGGCGGGACGAACTCCCGACCTCTCACAGTAATCTCCCAGCATGGCAGGGTGAATTCATAGCCTCCCACAGTGGCCTCCCAGCATGGCAGGACAACCTCCCGGCCTCCCACAGTGACATCCCATTATGGCAGGGCGACCTACACGCCTCCTGACCTCCCACAGTGATCTCCAGCATGGCGGGGCGAACCCCTGGCCTACCACAGTGACCTCCTAGCATGGCGGGGCGATCTCCTGACCTCCCATAGTGACCTCCTAGCATGGTGGGGCGATCTCCTGACCTCCCACAGTGATCTCCAGCATGGCAGGGTGAACTCCCGACCTCCCACAGTGACCTCCCAGCGTGGCGGGGCGAACTTGCGGCCTCCCCCAGCAGCCTGCAAGCATGGCGGGGTGACCTCCCGGTCTCCCATAGTGACCTCCCAGCATGGCGGGAGTGACCTCCCAGCATGGCAAGGGTGACCTCCCAGCATGGCAGGGGTGACCTCCCAGGATGGCACATTGCCAGCATGGTGTGGAGCCTGGGTCTGGTGCGGACTGGAAGCCAGGTACCAGTGTTGTCTGCTGTACTGAACTTTTATTTCTGTAGTGCTGGACTTCTTATTTTCTGTATTGTCTCAATCTTGTACCAAAAGAAGCTGTGCTTCCATACTTTTGTAACTAAGTCAGTGCTGTATATGGTGACATATAAACGTTTTACGATTCACATTGAGTATATTTGATTCTATTCTATTCTAACCTATTTAATCTGTTCAGTGATAATGTCAGAAAATGTGTGGCAAAGACTGATGTACAGTGGTTATTTAACTCCCTTGCTATTTCCTGGGTCCTCATTAGTATTTCCCCAGCCTCATTCTCTAAGGGGCTTACGTTCACTTTGGCCTATCTCAGCCTTATATATTCAAACAAATTCCTGCTGTCCATCTTAATATTACTTGGCAAGTTTACCCTTAAAGTTTATTTTCTCCCTCTTTATGTGTTTTTAATTGTTTTAATGGCTTTTAAAACTTTCCCAATCTTCTGGATTATTGCTATATTTTGCCACATTGTACTTTTGTTCTTTCAAGATGTGATGTAGTCCTTAATTAGCTATGGTTGGCTTATCTCTTTCTTAGAATGCTTCTTTCTACTGGGATTATCTTTATTATGAGCCATGAACTATTTTATTCAACATCTGCTATTGTTTCTCAATGATTTTTGATGTTAAACTCCTTTCCCAGTCAACTTCAGCTAGCTCTATCCTCATCCCTTTTAATGAGGTGCACATTGGTTCTAAAAATAAGGTTGGCAGCAGTGGCTTGGTGGTTCGCATTGCTGTCTCACAGTGCCAGGGAGTGGATTTGTTTCCAGCCTCGGGCAGACTGTGTGGAGTTTGCACGTTCTCCCCATGTCTGCATGAGTTTCCTTTGGGTGCTCCAGTTTCCTCCCACAGTAGAAAGATGTGCAGGTTAGGTGTATTGGCCATGCTAAATTGCCCATAATGTTCAGGGACGTGAGGGTAAGGTGTTTTAGTCAGGGGTAAATATGGAGTCGCAGGGGACTAGGTCTACGTGCGTTACTCTTCAGAGAGTCAGTGTGGACTTGTTGGCCCAAAGGGCCTGTTTCCACACTGTAGGGTTTCTAATTCTAATCAGGTTCTTTGACTCAAACTGAATGCTAAATTCTATTGTGTTATGGTTCCTGTTTTCTAGTGCATCCTTCACTCTAAGATTGTTTATTAAACTTGCCTCATTTGTCATCATGGTTATCCCTTGAGGTCTTCATTCTATTTATTTATTTATGGGCTCTCAGATGGCTTATGAGTCCAATCTTAGTTTGAAAGTCCTTCTGCATTCAGAACAAGTAGTTTGAGATGGCAGATCGGGATTTGATTGCTGCTGCCTCGCTTTCCGTTTCATCTCATTCCTTCCAGTTCTGCACACCTGATGGCTTCGAAAGTTGCTGTTCCTTCTCGGATGATGGTTTGCCAGAGTTTCTTGTCCTTGGCACTGGTTTCCTGATTGTTGATGCTAATGTTGCATTTCTTCATGTTGGCTGTTGAAACATCTTTGAATCTCTTCTGTTGTCTGCCTCTCTTACATTTGCCTTCTTTAAGCTGTGAGTAGAAGATTTGTTTTGGCAGATGTTAGTCTTTCATCTGGACAACATGACTGCTCCGTCTTAGTTGGTTCTTGATGATGTAGGCTTCAATGCTTGTTGTTTTTGCTTCATTCAGCACGCTGACGTTGGTTCTTCTAACTTCGCAGCTGATATTCAGGATGTTTCAAAGGCATCATTGTTGAAATTTTTCAAGTGCATTCAGATGTCATCTGTTTGTTGTCCAAGTTTCTGATGCATACTGGAGCATTGGGATCACCACTGCTTTGTACACTAACATTTTAGTGTCTGTACTGATGTTACAATTATGAAACACTCGTGTTTGGAGACATCCAAAAGCTGTTTCAGCGCATTTAAGTCAACATTGGATCTTGTCATTAAGGTCAACATTGGAGGAGAGGTGACTTCCAAGATAAGGAAAGTGGTCCACAATTTCCAGGGTTGTTTCACCAAGTTGAATTGATGGTCCTATCCGATTTGTCTCAGTTGGTGATGGTTGATAGATGATCTGAGACTTCTTGGAATTGGTGGTAAGTCAAAGTTTTGTGAAGGCAGTCAGAAGGCAGTCAGAATCTGTTGTAGGTGACTTTCTGAGAGAGCTGCAACACTGTTGTCATTTGCATATTGGAACTCAATGAGGAAACTCATAGATGTATTGCTTTTGGACTTAAGACAGGCAAGATTGAAAAGTCTGCCACCTATTCAATAGACAAGTTTGATTCCTGGGGATACGTCGTCCTTGATGATGTGGATGATTGTCACAATAAAGATGGTGAACAAAGTTGGGGCAAGCATGCATCCCTGTTTTACTCCTGCTCTGACTTGAAAAGGCTCACAGTTACTGTTACTGACCATACCTGTGGCAGGCAAGCCATCGTGGAGGAGTGTCAGGATTCAATTGTACTTTTCAGGGAATCCATAGGTAGATAGAACATCCCATAGGAGTTCCCTTGATACTAAGTCAAAGGCTTTGGTGAGGTCGATGAATGCTATATACAAAGGTTGAAATCGTTTATGACATTTTTCTCGTAGTTGTCACATAGTGAAGGCCGTGTTGATTGCTCCTTGTGATGATCAAAAACTGTCTTGTGTCTCCAGAAGGATCTTCTCAGCTAAAGGCTTGAGCCATTTGTTCATGGTGCGGGTGAGGATCTTTCCTGCTGTTGCTAACAGGGAAATTCCATGATAGTTTCCGCATTCAGATCAATCACCTTTCCTTTTGTAGATGATAATGATGCTGAGTCTCTAAAGTCTGCTGCTACGTCTTCATTTATCCTGATCTCAATGAGAAGTTGATGCAGTTGCTATTGAAGCAGGTTACCTCTAATTTTATAGACCTTAGCTGGTATTCAATCGAGTCCAGTACCCCTGGAGTTTTTCAAGGTTTTAAGGGCTTCCTTGACTTCTTCAAGTGTTGGTACTTTGCTCAGGGAGTCATCAACGGGCTGTTTTGGATTGTTGTTGATCACATTCCTGTCAATTGGGATGCTTTGATTTAGAAAATCTTCAAAGTGCTCCCTCCATCTCAAATTGATGTTAGCCTTGCTCTTCAGGATGGTTGAACAATCTTTGCTTTTGAGAGGGGCTTGACCATGAGTGGATGGGCCAAAAGTAGCTTTGGTGGCGTTGAAGAAGCCTCGAGTATCATTGGCGTCCATTAGTTGTTGGATTTCCTCAGCTTTCTTCCTCCAACGCTAGTTTTCAGGTTTCAGATGCTCTTCTTGGTAGCCAATTGTTGGCCATTTTGAAAGTTGCTGAAAGCTTTTCTCTTTTCATCGATAAGTTGTTGGAGTAGTTTGTCAGTATCGTCAACCAACCCTGATGTTTTTTTCGTCTTGAATCCAATTGTTTCTTTATTGGAGGTGATGATAGCATTTTTCAATCGATTCTGGTATTCTTCTGTGGATGGTGGGATTTGTTGAGGCAGTTGTTCTTGAAGATTTTGTTGGAACTTCTGAACACGGTTGATGTCTCAGAGGATGTCAGCATTGAATGTCTTGATTGAGTTCTGGTTTTGGTCTTTCGTTTTGAGCTGAATCTTCATTCTCATGGTGGATGTGATGGATCGATGGTCTGCTCAGCACTTATCAGCACCAGTAACAGTTCTTGTTAGCAGTGCATCTTATTGATCCCGAGATTGTATGGTAATGTAATCGATGAGGTGCCAGTAATTGGAGTGTGGATGTTGCCAGGAGACTTTACGCCTGTTTTTCTGGCGAAATAGGATGTTTGTAATCACTAAATTGTGATCAGCATATTTGGTGAGGATGAGTGTTCCATTGGCGTTGACCTTGCCAGTTCTTTCCTTGCCTTGTCTGTGATCTTTCCCAACTCTGGCACTGAAGTTACTGAAGAGAATGACCTTGTCATTTTTGGGAACAGAGGAAAGGACATCATCAAATTGGGTGTGGGAGCTTTCCTTTACTTGGTCTTTAGCATCCAGAGTTGGAGCATAGACACAGATGATGGTGGCATGCTGGTTCTTGACAAGCTGCATCTACAGAGTCATGAAACGTTCATTGGTTCCCAGTGGTTATTCTGTCAGCTTCTGAAGTAGGCTGTTTTGCAATTCAAAACTTACTCTATGGATCCTTGGTTGTTCAGGAAGAAGTCCTTTCCAGAAAAAGGTGTATTTGACCTTGCTTTTCCTGTAGTTGCCCTTCTCCAGCTCTGCAGGTCTCACTCAGAGCACTCACTCAAATTCAAAGTTGAATTTTTGGAGTTTCCAGGCAACAAAGGCAGTCCGCTTCTCTGGCCAGTCTGAGTTTGGGCTATCCATCAGAGTTCATATATTACAGGTTACAGACTTCATAGTTTCACTTTTTGATGTTTTTTTGACCACATAATGGTGATCCCTCTGGACGCAGCTTTCCAGACAGGATGGGGTGAAGCAGACTATTTTAAGGGCACCTTTTCTGGCCCCCACCCAATTCTGGGTGAGGAGAATGGACTCTCAATAGGCCTGCTCAGATGTGAATACTGCTACCAAACAACTTTCCTGCTTCAGTCCAAACACTGAGGGACTGAATCAAGTACTCATCACTTTCATGCTGGTTCTTAACTAGGAGTTTCCCGCCATCACATTGCCTGCTCCCATTGCCCTCCCCAATTGCCGAAGAAGTAGCCCACCTATGTGTATTTGTTGAATGTGTCCTTGATGTTGCACTCCAGGAAGCACACAATACTTCATAAATCAACTGACTGGTTCCAATAGCAAGGAGACCACGATGATTGAAGTTGATGGATTTGTTGTGGCGTTCATCCGCCTTCACAACCATTGAGTTCGAAGTAACTTCATCTGCCTGTTCCACCGTTGAGGTCTTGATTGGGTTTTTTTGTCAGGGATCTCACCCTTGACCTTACCACCATGGGTGACCCTACCAGGAGATCACTCACGAGATTTCAGGACCACACAAGCTTCTCCACCACGACAAGATGGTAATCCATGGAGAGCTGCCTCATTTTACATCACTAGTTCAAATAAAACTCCTGATCCCTGGTTGGATCCACGACATATTGTTCTAAGAATTGGTCTGAATACATTGCATGAACTCTCCTTATTATTACTTCTGCCAGACCTTCCCAATCTACATGAAGATTAAAGTCGCTAGTGATTAATATACTGTTATAGGTTCTCATTATCTCCTGATTTATTCTATACATTGCCATAAAGCTACTGTTAAGAAGCCTATAGACAATTTGTACCAGTATCATCTTCCCCTTGTTATTTCTCACCTTCACCTGAGGTATACCGAATGATCAGAGACAAGAGACCTCAACTATTGTAAGATTTATATATTTGAGTCAAAGTGGTTTCTTATTCCCTCCCATACTGACAAAACTATTCCACAGCCCTTTTCTTCTTTCCTGTCTCTTCAAATATCATGTATCCCTGGATATTTAGTTCCCAGCAGTCACCATGATAGCTATGAGATCATACCCATTATCCTCATGAACTGGACTAGATTGCCTCTCCAGACTCTTCACATGCTGTGAGAACACTCACTTCCTGATGAAGGGCTTATGCCCGAAACGTCGAATTTCCTGTTCCTTGGATGCTGCCTGACCTGCTGTGCTTTAACCAGCAACACATTTTCAACTGTGATCTCCAGCATCTGCAGACTTCATTTTTTACCCGAAGATTTTAACCTACTGCGAATCCTCTTGCAAGGATGCCTTCCTTGAAGAAGCTCTCTTCCTCCCTCTACAAGGATTTCAGTGAGTTTCTCTCTCACTGCACCCCCCAGATCATCTCCTCTGCACAGAAACTCTTCAGCCACGTTCTCAAACAGACTCGTTACCACAGCCACATCTCCTTCCTCAGCACCTGCCTAAGGAACCGACTGATCCCACACGGACTCCGGACTACATTCCAACCAACAAAATTTGGACCCAACCAGGACAACCTGTACAGATTCCTGATGAAGGGCTTATGCCCGAAACGTCGAATTTCCTATTCCTTGGATGCTGCCTGACCTGCTGTGCTTTAACCAGCAACACATTTTCAACAGAACACTCACTCAGCCTACCTGGATGCTTGCAGCATCCCTGCCTTGCCTAAGCTCCTGAGGGGATTTGATTGGGTGGATGTGGAAAGGATGTTTCCCTTTGTGGGAGAATCTAGAACATGGGGTCACAGTTTAAAAATCAGGGGCCGTTCATTTAAAACAGAGATACTTTTTCTCTTAGAGAGTTGGGTGTCTTTGGAATTCCCTTGCTTAAAAGGCAGCAAATGCAGAATCTTTAAATATTTTAATGGTAGAGGTAAGTAGTTTCTTGATTACAAAGGGGATAAATGATTATCAGGGATATGCAGGTATATAGAGTTGATGTTAAAATCACATCAGCTGTGATCCTATTGAATTGCGGAGCAGGTGAGAAGGACCGTATGGCCTATTCTTATTCCCTGTTCCTATGCAGAGCACCAATCTCCCTTTCTATCAGACCTGCAGCAAACATCAGGAACCCTGCAAGCACTCAGACTGATAGTAGTTATCTGGGTGCACCGCAGCCTTTTAAATGTGGCACCTTCATCTCAGATGTCAATGAATTCCAGGATATCCTGCCAGTGATGATTTGTTCCTGGAACTGAGCATGGTAAGGTGGAGCTTGAATTGGATGAGAGGGATGACAGGGGGAAGGCAAATAGTTAATGATGCACACTGGGTAAGATACAGCATGAAATTTTGCTCAGCCTCATGATAAAAGCCCCTTTAAAAACTCAATGTATCTCATACTTAGCCTAAAAACAAGATTCAGCACATTTATATTTTTTGGTGGTTTGGTGAATAGAGGGTTCGGGGAATTAGGTGGCGAGTGTGAGAGGTGGTCAGCAGGAGGGCTAAGGAGAATGGCATTACATTAGGAGGGTCAGGAAAGGAAGTAGCCAGCTGGAGTGGCACTGGGATTGTGAGTGAGGTACAAAGCAGTGAAAGGAAAGTGCTAAACAGTACAGACGTGATGAGAGGGAGAATTAGACAAGCAAGTGCAAGGGTGGGAGAGGATCTGGGCCAGGAAATACTGAGAAAGGAAACATCATAGAGGAAGTAGTGAGTGGGAGGGTTGGCAAGCAAAACACTGAGCAAGCTCATCATGGAAGAAAGCAACAAATGGGAGAGGAGAGAAACTGAGGTTGGGAAGTGGTGAACAGGAGATAAGTTAAAATACGGAGCACTGTCAATTATGAGTACATTAAGAATCATTTATTTGTTTATGGGATATGGGCATCACTTTTTGGCTAGCATTTGTTACCCATTCCATTTAATTCTATTTACTACCTTTTTTTTCTATCTAACCTAATTTTATTGGAATTTTTTGAGTTGAATCCCCTTATATATCCCCTCTCACTCTCTCAGCGGAGCAGGTAAGGGCTGTTTGGCAGTGGCTGCTTGAAGGCTCGGTGACATTTGTTTAACGGTTTAAATTTGAAAGATTTATTTTTTAAAAAAGCGCGGAGTGGACCCGGAAGCTGGTGTAGCGCAAACTTACCTGGGTAAGTTGTTTTCCTATAAAGGCGCTGAAGAAATTGGGGAGACACTGAATGAATACTTTTCGTCAGTATTCACTCAGGAACAGGACATTGTTGCCAATGTGAATATTGAGTCACAATTAATTAGAATGGATGGCTTTGAGATATGTAGGGAAGAGGTGTTGGAAATTCTGGAAAGGGTGAATATAGATAAGTCCCCTGGGCCTGATGGCATTTATCCTAGGATTCTCTGGGAAGCAAGGGAGGAGATTGCAGAGCCATTGGCCTTGATTTTTATGCGCTCGTTGTCTACAGGAATAGTGCCAGAAGACTGGAAGATAGCAAATGTGGTTCCCTTGTTCAAGAAGGGGAGTAGGAATAACCCTAGTAACTATAGGCCGGTGAGTCTTACCTCTGTTGTGGGCAAAGTCTTAGAGAGAATTGTAAGGGATGGGATTTATGAACATCTGGATAGGAATAATGTGATCAAGGATAGTCAGCATGGTTTTGTGAAGGACAGGTTGTGCCTCACAAACCTTATTGAATTCTTTGAGAAGGTGACTAAGGAGGTGGATGAGGGTAAAGCAGTAAATGTGGTGTATATGGATTTTAGTAAGGCGTTTGATAAGGTTCCCCATGGTAGGCTACTGCAAAAAATACGGAGGTATGGCACTGAGGGTGAGTTGGAGGTTTGGATTAGGAATTGGCTGGCTGGAAGAAGACAGAGGGTAATAGTTGATGGTAAAGGTTCATCTTGGAGTGCAGTTACCAGCGGTGTTCCGCAAGGATCTGTTTTGGGACCATTGCTGTTTGTCATTTTTATAAATGACCTGGAGGAGGGGCTAGAAGGTTGGGTGAGCAAGTTTGTGGATGATACGAAAGTCGGTGGAATTGTTGACAGTGAGGAAGGATGTGGCAGGTTATAGCGGGATATAGATAAGCTGCAGAGCTGGGCAGAAAGGTGGCAAATGGAGTTCAATGTAGCTAAGTGTGAAGTGATTCACTTTGGTAAGAGTAACAAGAAGATGGAGTACTGGGCTAATGGTTGGATACTTGGTAGCGTGGATGAGCAGAGGGATCTTGGTGTCCATGTACACAGATCTCTGAAAGTTGCCACCCAGGTAAATAGTGCTGTGAAGAAGGCATATGGCGTACTGGCTTTTATTGGTAGAGGAATTGAGTTCCGGAGTCCTGAGGTCATGTTGCAGTTGTATAAGACTCTGATGCGGCCGCATCTGGAGTATTGTGTGCAGTTTTGGTTGCCATACTATAGGAAGGATGTGGAGGCACTGGAACGGGTGCAAAGGAGGTTTGCCAGGATGTTGCCTGGTGTGGTAGGAAGATAGTATGAGGAAAGGCTGAGGCACTTGGGGCTGTTTTCATTGGAGAAAAGAAGGTTTAAGGGTGACTTGATAGAGGCGTACAAGATGATTAGGGGTTTAGATAGGGTTAACCATGAGAACCTTTTTCCACATATGGAGTCAGATATTACGAGGGGGCATAGCTTTAAATTAAGGGGTGGTAAGTATAGGACAGATGTTAAGGGTAGATTCTTTACTCAGCGAGTCGTGAGTTCATGGAATGCCCTGCCAGTAGCAGTGGTGGACTCTCCCTCTTTATGGGCATTTAAAGGGCATTGGATAGGCATATGGAGGAAAGTGGGCTAGTGTAGGTTAGGTGGGCTTGGATCAGCGCAACATCGAGGGCCGAAGGGCCTGTACTGCGCTGTATTTTTCTATGTTCTATGTTCCATGTTCTATTTTGAGCTTGTTTTGAGTTAACCCTCCTTTCGGATTAAGTCCTACTTTGCCTGCTGCAGTCCAGTGTGGCTACCTCACTTGGACAGCTTCGTAAACCTGATCAGGCTTTGTTCCTTACACTCCAAGTGTTTAATAACAAGCAAGACTGCATATGGCTGACACTTCTCATAAGCGAGTTGACCTAGGAAGGCTTCCCCCCTTAGACGGTAAGCATTTGCGCAAAGAAAAGTCTTGATTGTGAACTTATTGAAGAAGTTGAACTCGCCAGAGATTGTAGAAAGAAACCTAGTCCACTACATGCAAACCTCATGGATAAGTCTGGTTTGAAAATACATCATTCCCGTTTTTGCCAAAAAGGTTTGTTCCCATACATGTAACTCCAGTTGGCTGGTATGTTAATGAGAATGCGTGGCATGCTAATGAATTTGAAAGATGTTAGGCAAGCCAACCTTCCTGAATGTTTCTGAGAATTTAACACTAAAGCTTTAACTCACCATTGGGATTTTTGCCTCCTAGCCAAATTAGTTTCCCTGCCTCTTTCAAGCATGGAAGATTCTGCTACTTAATTAACAGCAAATGGAGGCAGAAAGAGCCACAAATGAAAGAGAAGTGGATCATAATGGCCTCGGAGGTGATATTTGTCAGCAGAATAGCAGTAGAATAGCTGTTTTCTTTCATTCCAGCTTTTAGTATCAGATCAGTGCCAAAGCTGTTGACAGTTATTGTGTCATTTTGCAATCTAATGGTGAAGTGTCAACCCATTACTGGCATGATAACAGATCTGCACATTCAATGGGGCCAGGAAGAGCTCCCTAATCCAGCTGAATCCTTGGCAGCATGTATTTGTCTGCAAGCGATTTTATGCATCAATTAGATTATCCTGGGATAATGTTTGTTTAAACTAAAGGTAAATGGATTAATCAGTAGATCTTAGCTCTGTGTCTGATTCAGTCAGTCATTCAGCTGGTCAGCATGAACATTGAGCCAAATAGTGCATTTTACAGGTGATTAAATATATCATTGTTTAGCTGGATTTCTGTGTTTAGTGAATCAATTGTGAAGAAAACTAGCATTCAGATGTAGTTTAAATGCTGCATTCATTGTTTCAATGAGAATGAATGGAAAGCAGTTTTGTCATATGGAATAGATGGAAATTAATTGTAAGAGAGGTCCTCACCATCAACCAAGCAAATTAATACTTCCAATGTGCCAGTGATGTCAGAAGATTTTAAGCCCAGATCTGCACTATGTTCAAACACTGTCTTTAGTATGAAAGACCAGAAAGGTATTCAAACATTTTTGGCTCAAATATAACGAAACTGAGATGGATTCATTAGATACATCCTCACGTTTGAATACAAGCTTGGCTTGATAGTATTGTGTGAATCTGTAGTTTAACAAACAAAATACAGCATATTTTAAGAGGAAAAACATGCTTCTTCACAGAATATTTTGAATTCTAAGTAATGAAGTCCCACCCTCCCTCTGCTCAGGCATACTCTCACCTTTTTAAAGGAGTTGTGTTGCCATGGTACTGTATCTGAAAGATGCCTTACCATTCTCCCCACAGAGGGAGCAGACAGCACTTGTCAGTAATACATGGATGTATAAAGTATGTTAAGTAATACATGGCTGTGCTATCATATGATGCTCGGGATTGCTATATAAACTCTAACTGAACATACAGCACTTCTTCCAAGAATAGCATGCTAAGGCAAAATCGATTGTTCATTTGTGTGATGAAAGAAAGTTGGAACAATGTTTTACTAGTTTTCTAAATTGTCTATGTTTAATGTAAACTGTTGGAATCCACACTTGGAGATTCTAATCACTCCTTGTCTAAGGATTGGTGAGAGTCAAACACAAGGCAGTGCATGCTATTCCAAAACTGATTTGATTCCTCATTCTTTCTGCTGATCAAACTTGGATACTGGCTCTGCAGGTGTATGTTTCTCCAGTGATATCTTACCTGAACAGACATTCTTCTTGTATTATTACAACTTGGGGGAACGAGCAGCATAACTGAACCTGAACCTGTTCTCATCCAAGTTGTAAGCAGAGAAATGAGATGTATTGTATCAGCTCCCACTTGTACACTTGTTAAAATCAACTAAGTCTGTTCAAGAATAACCCCAGGACTTGCCGAACAGCCTGGCTCCATTTATATTAACATTTGCTATTGAGCTTATCAGGTAAGCTGGATGATGAAATTTTATGGGCAGAACATTCTACAAAAACTAATGTAAATACTTCGTGCACTTGGACTTCATCCCCGGCCTCACTATTTTTAATCCATTGGTTAACGCCTATGTAATAATATACATACAGGAATTCAATTTGAACATGTTAGCCATCACTGAATTTCACCAGTCAAATTTTCAACTCTATATGAACTGAATTTGTTATTAGCAGTTTAAAGTTTCTCACATGGAACCGATACATTAGGATAATGTTATAAAATATATATTGCATTAATATTTAAGTGTAAGCTTATGCAGTTCAGCTCTAATATCAACTATAGTAGTGAGGTGTTCATCTACACCAAGTAGAAAAATGTAAATGAATTGCTTTGATTGTGGTTAATTACAGGTTTAACATATTGCTGATTTGTTTTATGGTGTACCATATCAAGTTCATTGCATGTCAAAACAAGGGGAGCCCTCTCTGTGTACCAGTACCATTCAACAAAAGTGATCAGCGTCAGCCAAAGGAACACTTTTTTTTAGTTCAATATTACCTCTGTTGTCTTGCAGGTTCAGAGCATTGCAGCAGTATAGGAGGAGACCATTCAGTCCTCTTAATTCCAGATACTTTAATTCACTCTTATTAGTCAAAAAGAAGGATCTAATGTCTGTTTGATTTCTGCTTCCTCTACTTGCCCTGAACAATTAAAATATAGACAGGTTGAAATGAAATTGCGTGACACCATTTAAATTTTAAACAGTGCACTTGAATAAAATCCCCAAGCCGTTTGTACGTTTAATTACAATAGAGCCTGACTGTCATGGATACTATTAGAACCACATTTATTAGTGCATTTCACACCTAATAGCATTCATGACTAAGAGTCAGCAATAAAATTCCATTGTGTAATTATTTTTGATATGATTTCCTCTTGATTTATGTCCTTGGACTAAATTTCTAACCTCTCCACTTCTGGTTTACAGTTACACAATATTTTCCTAATTTATCTGCAAAGTATTGTCAACAGTTTTAAATATAAACTTGTAACAATGTGAGAATAGATTTTGTAAAACTCCAAAAGAAGATTGTATATTAATGTTAAAATGGCCACGATTATGCTAATTTGGATCATCAATTCCATGAAGCCTTTTCAACTCTATTAGTGTAATTTGTTCATAGACTTCACTAGCTCTGGTGCCTGAAACTAATCTGAGACATTCATGTACTGGCTAGCCTGAAATTAAGAGTACAGTTCTAATTCGATAGGGATCATTTACTGGCTGCTTGGAATTTGATGCACATATTTTACACAGGTGCCAGGACTGATCAATGATAGCCTGTTTTTGACCTTTGACTGGAATTTGAGTTGAGTAAAAAATGAGGTCTGCAGATGCTGGAGATCACAGCTGCAAATGTGTTGCTGGTCAAAGCACAGCAGGCCAGGCAGCATCTCAGGAATAGAGAATTCGACGTTTCGAGCATAAGCCCTTCATCAGGAATTTCCTGTTCGTTGGATGCTGCCTGACCTGCTGCGCTTTTCCAGCAACACAGTTTCAGCTCTGATCTCCAGCATCTGCAGACCTCACTTTCTCCTGATAGCTCATGTTGAGTAAAGTACTAGAATTTGAGGTGTACTGGCCTTCCAATATTAGACTTTCTATTTCACCATTTCTTAGAGATTATGCATTTGCTTCATCTCATTATTTTGTGGTGACTTTGACCAGCACAATGTTGAAAGCAATGTTTGTCTAGTTTGTTCCTATGATTTATTATTGTGGCATGGAACCAGTTGTTTAACAAGAATATTGGGGTAATACCAAGGAAAAATTGTTAGCTGTGGTTGGCCCATTGTGCTGAT
This sequence comes from Hemiscyllium ocellatum, assembly GCF_020745735.1. NCBI lineage: Eukaryota > Metazoa > Chordata > Chondrichthyes > Orectolobiformes > Hemiscylliidae > Hemiscyllium > Hemiscyllium ocellatum. The sequence continues at coordinate 96,006,176 of NC_083411.1, read as the reverse complement.
CAGTAGTACTTTTCCACTTTCTAACTTAAATGTATTTCAGAGAATATCATAAAAAATATCTATCTTCTTTTTTCACTCTTGTTCCATGTTCTGCCAAATAGCTCTCAGCAGTTTCCGTTTTGCCTTTAAAACATCCTTGAGTTTGAATTGCCAAATGTATAAGCTTACTATTTGAGTCATGAGTGCTGCAACTCTCCTGAGATATTCTGTTGCCAGCTGCACAATTTTCAAACATCTGCTGTGATATCTGTCCAGTCCACTGAAGTGACTGCTGCTGAGAAGAATCCTCCTTGAAAAGCACAAAAAAAACTTCAAAAGTTGTGCCAATCAGGAAAAAGAATACTTCACTAATTAAAAGTGGCATCAGATATAGCCACTACCAAAACTAGCAAAGTTACATAGCTACAAAATTCACCTTCACAGAGCTCATTGATTTGGATGCCTTTTTGCACAATAAAATGTGTCTATGTCATGAATGCACACTATTGGTATAGGGTGTGCTGGATACCATACTGGGTGGTGTATAATATTGATTTGACCTTTAATAGTTCATTCTTTGACTTGAAAACTCCAACTAATGTCCTCTGTTAACCTTATGCAGCTGAGTAACCTCATTCAGCAACAGGAAGGGGCCTACCCAGCAGAGCTATTTAAGAGTATCACCAACGACTTTTAAGACAGCTGTGGTCAGGATGTTGCCTTGTGATTTAAGGTTGGTGATTCTACAGACCAAAACGTAAGAAATAAATCCTTGGTAGTAAAAAAATAAAATGTTGCTAAAAGGAGACTAGAAGTTGAAACTTTTCACCTTGTACTCAGAACTAGGAAGCAAGAAAAAGACTTGTAAAAAGGGCCATCATTTTATACTGTGATTGGAGGGTGCTGATTGGTTGGGCTACAGTTATCATGGAGATACTGCAAAAACAGTTAATTATCAATCTTAAATCTCAGACCAGGCAGGCAGATTCTAATTGGTCAGGGCATTGCCATGGGATACAAGTCACCATGATCATTTTTTGAAAAAGATGCAATTTCTTTTGTCTACACAAAACAGGTTTCTGATGTATGAACCTTCGCTGAGTTTTCATTATTTTTTATTCTTTTATTAATTTTGTTTTGGAATTGTGAACTGAAGGTAATCTTTGGACTTTGGGAAACAGCTTGTGGTAAAAGGAAAAGAATAGAGCAAACAAGCTTTTGTTTTCTGAGAGATCAGGCTGGTAGGTTAATTACAGGCCAATTCTTGAGTAAAAGGGTTCCTACAGACACAGCAACCCAAGGAAGAGCATTGTGTTTAAAGAGGTAGGAGAAGTTGGCTATTTATGGGATCAGTACTGAGAGTTTGTTCCAGCAAGTCTGGGAGAGACGTTGAATGGTAGTTGAGGCCTTGGGAAGATTGTCAGTCTGTCAGGAAGAGATCAGAGTTGGAGTTGTTTTTTGAACTGTGTTTTCTGGGGAGAAGAGTTTTGGCTGCTGATCACACAAAAAGATTTTAAACGCTCCCTGCCTAACCTCCTTTACTAGCTTTTGGAAGCCCAGAGCATAGAAAGCTGAGTTAGAAGTATTGCTACCTTTAGCTGAATGAACTGAAAAGGTGACCCTGATCGATGGTCGCTTTTTCTGGAGACAATGAGTCCGCATCCATGACTATGAAACAACGCATTGTGAATAACATTTAAGTAATCTGACCAGTTGTGTTATTTACTTTACTTATCCCTGAACTGTATTTGTTTGTTTGTCTGCCTTCTGGGTGAATGACACTGAGAAAGAACGTTTCAGGTTCAACACATAAACATTAACTGAATTACTTTGCTTTTTTTCTTTGCTAAAGCTATTGTATAGTTAATAAATAAAGTTGTTTGTTTAATATACAAAACCGGCGTCTAGATTCAATTATTTGTGAAATCTGGGATTGGTTATTAAAATGTCTAGTTAGGAACCATTAGAGTAACTATTGATGGTCTTCAAAAGATTTAATGTAACTGCGCTGTTAGTACAGAGGTAGAAAGCCTGTTGTGGTTCATTTGTCTGTCTCTGTGTCACAACATTTGAGTATTTCTGTATGGAACTTCCAACACATGCAAATGCATCACTGTGTCAGCCTAGCTGGTGATCTGATTGGTTTCTAGAGTAACTCTTAGCAAAGGTCTGTATTATTTAATAAATTATTTCAAATAGCAGAATCATATCTAATGGTGGATATCTCAGTTACTGTACCATATTCAACCAAGGCTCTGCAATTCTCATGATTGCCTACAACATAATTTTCATTCTCTCTCACCCACCCCAAACTACTGTTAACCCTGCATGCCCTCTGCACTGCCTACTTTTATTAGAAACACCTCCCCATCCACACCAACAGTGAGAGCTGTGCCACCACTTTCAGTTTCCTTAATACCTTCCTCTTTTTCATTCCATGGGGGAAACAGCCCACTACACAAGAGGTGAGAATGCCTATCATTCAGCTACTCACCCCTTATCAGGAGAGGATCCTGGCTTTGACTGTCCCAAGTAGGGTGTGGATTTGTATCAGAGATTATCCTTGAATTACAGTGGTGGGACCCCCCTTAAGTGATGACTATCCACTTGACTGAAATCTCTGATAGTGAAGACAAGTTTCCTGGCTTGTATCTGCACTAAACAAGATAGCAGTAATATGAGTCGGGTATTCCTGGGTGAGGGACAAAGTGACAAAAGGCAAATCAATGCAAGAAGGGATGCTGTGAGTAACCAGGTAGGCTTAGAGTGAGTGAATGCAAACAAAGAGGAAGTGCAGTCTGGTCCAGGCCATAAGCTGGATGTGTATGCCTGATTGGTACAGTGTCTTTACTGCAATATTAGAATGATGGTTATCAGTACAGCCCAAGAGGCCGTATAGAAGTGACCTGTTGGTGAAGCACAGAAGTGTTGTAAGTGTTCTTAGAAGCAAGTACATGTCAAATGCCAATGTTTGTGGACCTAGGGTGCATGTGGCCAGTGTCGATGAAATGTATCCTGAGATGTTGTTGTCCAGCTTTCAACATAAAGATCATTTGGAACAAGCAATGAGTTGAATCTGCCAGGTGTTCTCTCTGATTTACATGTCAAGTTTGCCCAACATAAAGCTTTCTTTGACAAATTGATAATGTGCAAGCTGAGTAATAATGAAGTGATTTTTTTAGCATTAACAAGGCATTTAACAAGCAATAATCCCCACCAGTTAGCACCTTGCCACTGCCTAGTGAGAATTTCACCTACTTCTTGTGAAAAACATCAAAAGTGGACTGAGATGATCTTGACAGAGAGATGTGCTTTAATGGACTTGTCACCCAAATCCACCACACATCCTCTGGGGTCCATGCCACTCAGACTCCTGTAAGATTGCAACCTCTCTGTTTCTCCTTGTCCTTCTCAGCCTGTTGAAGACAATGTGTGGAGAAAAGCAAATCAGAGAAATATCTATTCGCTAAGAACTCAAGTGCCTACAGATTTTATTACTGTAGGCAATACAAGTTGTTAATCATGGTCTCAGGGTAACACCTTGAGGACTCTAACAACTTATGAAAGTGCATATTTTTGATCTTCCTGTTTGTACTAGATAAAATTCCATTTATAACTTCATACCTGTATTGATGTTATGCATTGTTACTTTTTCTTCAGTTGGTAAACAACAACATTTCACTTTTATCTAAGGAAATCTTGTAAGTGGCACCCTCGATTTTGAATTAGGGCACCAGGTTTTAGCTGAAATGTAGTATAATTGTATGCTAAATGAATAAAAAAATTCTTTGTTGTGGCCAATCAAAGGAGTATCAAAATAAGGGAGTTGCTTTACCCCTCCTTATCAGATCATAACAGTCAGCAATGATTTTCATTTCACCATCTCCTGACAGTGTTAAATTAAAACCTTAAAAACTGAAAGAACATAAACTATAAAAATTCTCCATATATAAATTGTCACAAGAACTACGAGAGGAATTGAAACCTGTGATTATTCATTGTTCTTTAATTCAGTGAAAAGCTAGGATCCTTGAACAATTGTGGTTTTTAAATGATATTAATAAAAGGAGAAAAAATTAATATTTATCTAAAAAGATATATGTGATTGTGTCTTCTTGCAGCAACATTTACAGAATCATTGCATAAGTGCTATCTTGGTCATCAATCCCAAAATGCTTTCAAAGGTTTATTTACTAATTGATATGGAAGCATCCTACATGAACAGGCAGGTCTGGTCCACAGCATTGGGTGGTAGACAGAGTATGCTCTCTCCCACCCCAAAAATTGGTTTAGTCCTAAAGGTGTTCTGACTGTGACTTTGTATAAGCTGGAGGGGCATTTGATGGGATTAGTTATGGGTGAAGGGAAACACTCACACTACTAAAGTAGTAGTGTAAAGGTAGTTTCCTTCTTAGTGAAGCTGTCCATGTTTTGATTCAGTTGCAGGGCTTCTTGAGACCAGGAAAAGTAGTGACCCACAATAAAAGCTTCAAAATAGGTTAAGTCAGAAGGCAGTTTCATTGACATATGTAAAATACCACCTCTCCAAGAACTGTTAGAACATAGAAGGTTTTGCCACAGGGACTTGCTGCAGCAGAGATCAATGCATCATTCTGTAGAAAATGAGTAAATATTTGAAACCATGTTATATGGTATTATTAAACGAGCGTGGCACACCAGTATATAATAGCTCCTTTGACATTGTCCCCTCCTTTTAAAAAGATATAATTAAACAGAAAAAGAGAAAACAATAAGAATTGAGCACATTATAAAGGGAATAGTAACAGTGAGAAAGTAAGACTGTAAAATCGATTAAGATGCTTAAACTGATTTTAAGTACCCTAATATATATTTTAATATATATAAAGGATGGTATATAGGTTCAAGAGAAAAGAGTTCAAGGGATTTGACTGAGACAAGGTGGGGGGAGGGGAAATGAGGAAACTAGAGAAATCTGAGTTCATCCCTTGTGGTTAGAGGGTTCACCTGCTCCTTGGATGCTGCCTCTCGAACTCAGCACCGCCCTCCTAACCTGCAATCTTCTTCCTGACCTCTCCGCCCCCACCCCACTCCGGCCTATCACCCTCACCTTGACCTCCTTCCACCTATCGCATTTCCAAATCCCCTCCCCCCAAGTCCCTCCTCCCTACCTTTTATCTTAGCCTGCTGGACACACTTTCCTCATTCCTGAAGAAGGGCTCATGCCCGAAACATCGATTCTCCTGCTCCTTGGATGCCGCTTGACCTGCTGCGCATTTCCAGCAACACATTTTCAGCTCTGATCTCCAGCATCTGCAGTCCTCACTTTCTCCTCCATGTTTCAGTAGGGAATATTTGGCAAATAGTGATTAGTTCAGAATCATTGAAGAAAAGGGAGAACGAACAATTAAGTGTAAACTAAACTGCAGGATGGTAGCACGATAAGCTGAGAAGCCTGCTCAAAAGCATATAGGATCTTTGGTTTTATTATCAGAGATATAGGGCTGGATTTAAAGGCGATTGTTGGCTCGCTAACATACTGGGGAACCAGGGAAGCCTTGTGCCACTTCTTTACAGAAGGCCCTTCATATGATTCAGAATTCCGGGGGTGGGACTTTGAATGTGCCATCAGCCAATCAGAGGCTGACAGCTCTTTACTCAGAACCACAGACATCATGTGGCCCTGGAGATCTAACACTAATACTTCCAGATATTAATCTTGTAACTTTCTGTGAACTCTTCCAGTGCATTAACATCCATCTGTAAGTATGGTGATCAGTCTTGTGCACAGTACTCCATATACATTCTAACTAAAGTGGGCGGCACGGTGGCACAGTGGTTAGCACTGCAGCCTCACAGCGCCGGAGACCCGGGTTCAATTCCCGACTCAGGCGACTGACTGTGTGGAGTTTGCACGTTCTCCCCGTGTCTGCGTGGGTTTCCTCCGGGTGCTCCGGTTTCCTCCCACAGTCCAAAGATGTGCGGGTTAGGTGAATTGACCATGCTAAATTGCCCGTAGTGTTAGGTAAGGGGTAAATGTAGGAGTATGGGTGGGTTGCGCTTCGGCGGGTCGGTGTGGACTTGTTGGGCTGAAGGGCCTGTTTCCACACTGTAAGTCTAATCTAAATCTAATCTAAAGTCCTGTATAACTGAAGCATAACCTTTCTACAGTGACATTCAATTCCCGTTGCAATAAAACAACATTGTGTTAATTTTCCTGATTACTTGCTGAGCCTGCATACTGATATCTTGTAACCTTTTCCCTATGGCAGATGTTTTGCCAACTGGCCGGTTATTTTCTACTTTCCCTCCCTTAACCTTTTATACCATTGGTAATCATAAATCTATCAACCTCTACTTTAAACATACCCAAGAACTGAGCTTCCAAAGCTGTTTGGGCTAGACAGTTCCAAAGATTAACAACTCTCAAAGTGGAACAAGAGTTCTCCATATCTTGGCAGCACTTTTATTTTTAAATTATGTTCCCGGGCTCTGGGCATCCTAGCCATTAGAAATATCTTACCTGCATCTACCCTATTTGTTCCTTTATCGTATTCCCTCATTTCATTCACGTGGCTCCCAACTCCAAACTACTACAATTTGCATGCTTAGAATGTTTAAATACTGGAATTAAAATTTGTATTGTCATGTGATTGTCATTTACACGGATGCCAATTAGTCAGGAAATCTAGATCTCATTTGAGAATGTAGGACTGTATTATAAAGATAGTAACAAACATACTGCATTAATATCAATGTCTCCTGCACCCTCCTGGCCTCTTACCACTTCTTTGCTTTTCGTGTGTCACAAATTTCAAATCCAGGTCTTTCAGTGAGAAAGAAATTGAGAAATTGAAATGTCTTGTTACTTGCTTCAAGCATATTGAAAATTCTTATTTGAGTTGGACAGTGATTAGCTGACACTTATTTCTTAATGCCAACAATATTTATTGTTTAAAAAATAGTAATTTTCTCCAATTTTTGGTTGGGCCGTTTGAAAAGAAGTAAGCTTATCATGCTCATAGTTTCCACTGGAAGTGGAATTTCCCAAGATACTTCCAAAAGAGTTTGGCAGTGTCTAATATTTGGGTGAATATTCAGATTATTTCAGTATCCTCCAATGACCTTCAAATGAATATTTTGCTGAGCTTCCCTGTGATTGATGGAAGAATGATGATGTCGTTGACCATGTGTCTTGAAACTGGTGCTTGTTCATATATTTTTAGTAAAATACTCTAAATTAAACAGGAAATAACTAATTGAGTATGGCTGATGTTTTTTGCCTGGTGTTTACAATTATAGCCCGGTGCATTTTTGACTCCTGTTGATAGATGAAAAAAAATCAACTAAGATTCATTTGCCTTCAGATCAAATCACTTAATATGATTCTTTCATTACTTCCATCCAATGGAGGGTGAGAGAGGTCAGAGAATAGGGTTGGTATCCCCGTTTTATCATTGAGACAGGAGTATTGACTGAAGCATGCATATCAGCGCTATCTTTTACTCCTGTGTTCATTTTGCTTCAAACATTTGTGCAATTTAAAACCCTGATAATGGGTCAGGTCTCATTTCCATGACAGTGATTAATTGAAAATCTCTGCTGAAGAGAATTTTTAAATGTTGTGCTGCTGCAGTTAGGTCCTGACCAGCAGGATAATCAAGGGAAATGAGGATAGAAATTGGAAGTTAAGTGGTGAACAGCAGAGATGTGGGTTATGGTAGCATGCCACGATTGGTGGGGTACCTGACAAAGACCTTCAACGCTGCACTGGACTCACTTTGAACACTCATACTCCACTTGGTGCCAGCCATGGATCAATTGACAGGATTTCCACCCCTGTGTCAGAAGGTTGGGGATTCAAGTCCAACTTCAAGTCTTCAGCACCAATATCAAGGCTGACCCTCTGGTGCAGGACTCAGGCCATGTTGCACGGTTGATAGCACTGTCATTTGGATGTGATGTCAGACCAAGCCCTTGTCTTCTCTCTCGGGTGAGTGCTAAAAATCTCAGGATACTATTTTGAAGAAGAGCAAGGGAGTTATCCTGAGTCTACTGACCAATGTTTAACCCTCAATCAGCAAGACCTAAACAGATTATTGGGTCATTATCATATCGTTGTTTGAGAGAGTTTGTTGTGCACAGATTAGCTGCCATGTTTCAGTGCAGTGACTACACTACAAGTGGAATTCCTTGTCTCTAAAGCACTTTGGGGTATCTGGAGATTGGGAAAAGTGCTATATGTATGCACATCTTTCGTTCTTTCACATTCAGATAAAGCACTTTAAAACAATGCTCTTTGGCAACTCCCAAAGGTCCTTGTAACAATCAACAACTTGTCTGCAATTAGACTACACCTTGCTGAACACCACCATCTCAGCGTTGGGTGCATCCATGGCAATTATTTTGCAAAGATGTCCTCAAACCAATGTTAGGGACCCATTTGTACATGCCTAGAGCCCAGCATACTTTTGAGGCACATTACTTTTCCCAGTTTGATTGACAGGCAGAACACTTTCTGGTACCTTTGAGCATGTAAACCCCATTCAGCACGTTTTAAAATTCATCTTTGGGATGTGAGGGTTGCTAGCTGGCCAGCATTTATTGCCTAACTCTAGTTGCCCTTAAGGCAGTGGTGGCTGCTTGGACACTCATTTTACACTTGAGTTATCAATCTATTTGCAAGGCAACATTTAATAAATTACAGATAGGCTTCAAATCATAGGAATAAATGAGTAAGAACGGAAGCCAACAAACATTGTTCCAAAATTTTTCCTTTAAAATTAAATTGTTCAACGGAAGAGGTGAATCTTTCATTGAAAAATCTTTTCACACTGGCATCAGAATAAGACCAAAGCATATGGAGTCCGTTAAAACACATCCAGACAGATTTTATTTTTGCCTGTTTTATTGTTTGGCTTTGTATGAATATTAGTACAAGGCGTAGTCTTGTAATACATGATCCGCATTTTTGAATTCATTGTGTCTGTGTGTATGGCACACATTTTGATGCCAGATGTTTACAGGGTATGAGCACCTGCACTTTCAGAAAACAGAATTGAGAAAGCAGACCTCAGCCTGTTCTCATTAGCCAATCTGAAGAATATCATGTTGGAATTTCATGAGTTATAACTTCAAGAGAAGCTGAGAGGTTGGAACAAGTTGCAGGCCATTTTGATTCAGCCAGAATAACATTTGGTCTATCTAACACCAGAGTCTCTTTTCAGTAGGACTAATGAACCACTGACCAGATGCTACTATGTGACAGGAAGCTCCCCCACCCATTTTCTCTACCCCATCTCCAGTAAACTGTCTGAGGTCTATTCAGGCTTTCACCTTATCCTGAAATGTCTCTTAAAAATGAATTTGAGATTTGCCCTAAGGAGAAGTTGGTGAATTAATTTGGCAAAGAGGATATTGTGTTCCCTCAGCACCTGCAGGAAAAGATCGCAGGATCAAAGGTCATACAGGGAAAGATTCATTGTCTTTAAAAAATGAATAGTGATGAGTGCAGCTCTTCACTTTGTCTCTCAACAATACTTGTCATCACTCTCAACAATTTCCTCTCCTCCAGCCCATCTTTCAACACCCATGAGAAGGATATACTACATCACCTGTTTTTCTCATTCTAAATACATTGTTTCCATTGCTCTCTTCACATGATCATGAACAACTTTCCTACATCTCACCAATTTTAAAAAATAATTTGCTCGTGGGATGTGGGCATCACTGGCTAGTTTGTTTATTATTTATTATCCATCCCAATTGCCCTTGAGAAGGTGGTACAGAATTGCTACAGTTCTGAGTGTATGTACACCCAGGTGTTGGGAAGAGGGTTTCAGGATTTTGACCTTGTGACAAATCAGGAATGGCAATATAATTCCAAGTCAGCATGATGTCAGGATTGCTTGGAAGGGAAGTTACAGGTGATTGTGTATTCCAGTCCCTGCAGTCCTTGTCCTTCTAGGTAGTATAAGGTGCTATCGATATGGTCTGCAACACAGCAGGCTCTGTCAATTTTTTTCCCTTAGTTTCATGTTTGAAACATTTTGGTTTCTACTCATCTCCTCCCCAAACTGATGCCACCTTGCTCTCCAGTGCTCTGAAGATGCAGTGTGCATACATTCACAATTCTTGAAAAATTAAGTGTCCATTGTATATTCATTGTTTCACCTTCTGCTGAGCAAAATAACACAATGCCTGGAAGGAGAAAGACTGTTCATCAAGATCTAATAGAAAAAGTTGAGACATCCAGGCATCCTTTGAAAAGAATGTGTTATGTCCAGCTAAAGCTGACAACAAGATGTGGAGATCAGAGCTCTATCACTTTCTTTAGAGTAACCTCTCAACTGAATACTGGAAAATCTTTGGTTCCAATCAACATTACAAATTCTGTGCACATACTGAGAGCCAATGATCCACATGTAAGTAAGTGTGATCAAGAACGGAAGGATCAAATGTGAGCAAACACTGAGTAAACATGAAATTCAGAGCTATGTTACTGACATCAGGGTACAGATGCCAGTAAAGCGTGATGTTCATGATGGACTGGAAACAAAACCAATAACATCCAGTCACTTGTTGTGACCAACACAAAAAAAATTCAATGATCATAGCAAAGTGAAATTTGCAAATTAAATTTTCAAGAAGTGAAGATACTATTCACAAGCACTGAAGCCAGATCCAGCATAAACATCTCAAGTGAAGAATGAGTTAAATATAACCAGGTCTGAGGTGAGACAATAGTGGAAGGGTATGGGGAGAAAGCATTTTTGTACTCAGTAATGATGTTGTTTGAAGAGCCAGTACAGGTGTGATGGGCAGAATGGCTTTCTTCTGCACTGTAACAATGCTGATTCTGTAAATGAGGGTCCATTGACCATTGTTTGAATGTTTCTAAACAATGCAAAAATCTTCTTCAGGCTCTTCCAGACTGCTTCCATTGAGTTAAAATTCACACAACAGCAGGTTATAGCTGAAAATGTGTTGCTGGAAAAGCGCAACAGGTCAGGCAGCATCCAAGGAGCAGGAGAATCGACGTTTCAGGCATGGGCCCTTCTTCAGGAATGAGGAGAGTGTGCCAAGCAGGCTAAGATAGAAGGTAGGGAGGAGAGACTTGGGGGAGGGGCATTAGAAATGCGATAGGTAGAAGGAGGTTAAGGTGAGGGTGATAGGCCGGAGTGGGGGTGGGGGCGGAGAGGTCAGGAAGTAGGCCACTTGCGGAACGTTTCAGAGAACACCTCTGGGACACCCAGACCGACCAACCAACCACCCCGTGGCTCAACACTTCAACTCCCCCTTCCACTCCACCAAGGACATGCAGGTCCTTGGACTCCTCTATCGCCAGACCATAGCAACATGACGGCTGGAGGATGAGCGCCTCATCTTCCGCCTAGGAACCCTCCAACCGCAAGGGATGAACTCAGATTTCTCCAGTTTCCTCATTTCCCCTCCCCCCACCTTGTCTCAGTCCCAACCCTCGAACTCAGCACCACCTTCCTAACCTGCAATCTTCTTCCTGACCTCTCCGCCCCCACCCCACTCCGGCCTATCACCCTCACCTTAACCTCCTTCCACCTATCACATTTCCATCGCCCCTCCCCCAAGTCCCTCCTCCCTACCTTTTATCTTAGCCTGCTTGGCACACTCTCCTCATTCCTGAAGAAGGGCTCATGCCCGAAACGTCAATTCTCCTGCTCCTTGGATGCTACCTGACCTGCTACGCTTTTCCAGAAACATATTTTCAGCTCTGATCTCCAGCATCTGCAGTCCTCACTAACACCAGGTTATAGCCCAACAAATTTATTTGGAAGCACGAGCTTTCAGGGCACTGCGCCTTCATCAGGCGGTTGACAACTACCTGATGAAGGAGCAGCACTCTGAAAGCTTGCGCTTCCGAATAAACCTGTTGAACTATATGTGTGAATTTTAACTTTGTTCACCCCAGTCCAACACTGGATTCTCCAAATCATGCTTCCATTGAAGTAGCCGTAGCTATTTCAACACTGGGAATTTGTTACAATCCGAAGTGACAACTTGCAGTTGTTTGCAGAATGCAAAAATCAACACTAACCTGGAGCTGCTTGAGAGAATCAAAGATTTAACATTGTGATTGCTGACATGGCAAACGCTGATTTTGTCTGATGACGCAGTTAATTTCTTGGAACTGCAAATATTTTTCCAAATATTTGTTTGATTTGACAATTCCACGGGTTGTTTTCATTTGCTATTTTGACAGCACCTTCTGCAGTCACAGCAGAATGACAATGCATTTGTTATGTAGCCAAGATCAGATGTGGACACAATGTTGAGATTATTGTGAAGGCCTTGTAGTTAATGAGTGATTTTGTTTGTAGATGATCGCTCAATCACATCTTTCCAGATAATTCCTTAGCTTTCACACATAGTTGTAACATGACGTCTTGTTTTGTTGCTGCTTTGATGTTGGCTTTCATAGCGAACATGACACAAGTTTTAGGTTTATGTAGTTGTGATGCTAAGCAGCAACTTATTCCTTAAGCCTACTAGCACCCTAAGTATTGGCAACAAATGTGCAAATGATGTTCAACTAGGTTTAGTCTGTCTGGCTCACACTCAACACTGAATTTGTACTCTTATAGTTTAGTATCATGTGCAGGAGTATGGTTTGGTGATGGAGGAGGCCCAGGACCTGCATGTCCTTGGCATATCCAAACCCTTACCACCCGACACCTGGAGGAATAATGCCTCAAATTCCGCCTTGGGACCCTGCGACCACACGGGATCATTGTGGATTTCACCAGTCTCCTCATTTCTCCTTCCTCCACATTATCCCAGTCCCAAGCCTCCAACTCGGCACTGCCCTCTTAACCTGTCCATCACTTTTCCCATCTATCCGCTCCATCCTCCTCTCTGACCTATCACCTTCTCTCCCACCTTCATCTACTTATCACATTCCCAGATACCTTCCCCCTTGCCCCACCCAACTCCCATTTATCTCCCACAAGCCTCATTCCTGATGAAGGGCTTATGCCTGAAATGTTGATTCTCTGCTCCTTGAATGCTGCTTGACCTGCTGGGCTTTTCCAGCACCACACTCTTAACTTCATATCAGATCACCAGATTACCAGTCCAGCAGTAATACCACACCACTACTTCCCTTTGCTTTGTCCAAGCTAATTCTGAGCTGCCTGTTCCATGAGCCTCTTGATTGATCTTTTATAAGGTACCTTGTCAAAGGCTTTCTTGGTATTCACCGAGACAACATCCACTACATTTCCTTCATTAATCTCTGTTCCTTCATCAAAAAATCAAAGTTGTGTTAATCAAAGTGTAGTGTAGTGCTAGTCCTCCTTATTTAACTCCAACCTCTCCAAGAGCTGATCTTCTTAAATGTCTTTTTTCTAAGAAAGGAAAACATTTCTATCCCATCGCAGAGTGATATGTGTCCCATTTGAATTGAGCATACATTTTTACAAAGATCTTCTGACTCTTTCACTAGATTTATTAAAATTGCTGGTCTTCAACTTAAATAATTCTGAGGCCTTTCTAATTCTTCAGCCCTATTTTAAGTTTTTCTTCTAGCCCTTTGACAATATTTAAAGCTGTGCTTGTAAAGCCAAATGTCCATAAGAGTATAAAATGGAAGAAAAAAATGGAAGATGGCCATTCAGCCCATCACATCTGCTCTACCATCCAATTAGCTCACGTCTGACTTGGCAATCCTGAACTCTATGTTTCTGCCTTATCCTGAGAACTTTTGATTCACTTACTGATTAAAAATCTGTCTACCTCTGCCTTGAACATACTAAAGGATTTAAAACCTACACAATCCAGTGATGAATTCCAAGATTCGCAACCCTCAGAAAATAAATTCCTCATCATCAGCACTTTAAATGTGGATGATATCAGTGTGGTCTTGTTGGGCCGAAGGGCCTGTTTCCACACTGTAGGGATTCTATGATTCTAAAATTCCAGCTTCATTTATTGGTACTTTTATCCTGAATTAGCCTTTTTCCTATCAGTGTACAATTGACAAACGAAGCTAGAGGACTCTGGGAATTAGTTATTTTTAAATGTTTGATTGTTCTGATTGGCATATATAATTTGTCTGTACATAGGAAATATAAAGGGAGCCAGGACAGGACATGCAAAAGGATAGGAACAATCTGACATGTGTATTGATGATTAATGAGTGGTGAAGAGCACAGCCTGTGAACACTTCCATAACCTTAGCTATTTTCCATTGGAGGAACTAAATTTTTAAAAAATCCAGAATATCACTTTCCTGGAAAAGTATTTAGTGAATGATTTTGATGGGGGGATGGGGGGAGGTGTGGTTGGGAACGGGATGGTGGTTTGAAGAGGGAGAAGAGAAATCCAGAAGGACAGTGCTTTGCCACTTTGTTGGAACTTGTGGGTTTTCTTTTCTTCATTCATGAGACGTGAGCATATTGTCAAGGGCAGTAAGTGTTGCTTATCTTTAATAACAAGGAGGTAAGTCATTTTCTTGAAGTGCTTCCGCCAGTGTAGTGAAGGATCACCCATTGTAATATTGATTCAAGAGCTCCAGGAATTTAACACAGTCACAACAATATTATTTCAAATCAATTACAAATCACACAACACCAGGTTCTAGTCCAACAGGTTTAATTGGAAGCACACTAGCTTTCGGAGCTCGCTTCTTCATCAGGTGGTAGTGGAGGGCTCAATCCTAACACACAGAATTTATAGCAAAAATCTACAGTGTGATGTAACTGAAATTATACATTGAAAAATTGATTGTCTGTTAAGCCTTTCATCTGTTAGAATACCATGATAGTTTCACTTCTTTCATGTGTAAATCACAAAACCTTTTTTTAAAAAGTTGCATTCTTGGGTTAGCTGTTAACAATGGTGATAGCTAGACAATATGTTGAAGGTGTTGGCCCCCTGTGTTCTCTGTCTATGCCATGATGTTTGGATTGATTCTAATCTAAAAAGTGAGATAAAAGAGTTTTACATGAATGCATGCAGTTTTTGAGCAAAGTACAATGTAACCCTGCAAGTACAAATTCATCCCACCAAATAATGTGTGTATGTGGGTCTTTGTCTGCTTGTGTGTCTGTCTGTCTGTCTGGGTTGGGGGTTGTGAGTGTGAGAAAGTGTGTGTGTGTGTGTGTGTGTGTGTGTCTTTAGTGAGTGCAGAATGTCTTAAGTCTGTGAGGGGGTGCATGTGTGAGTGTGGGTGTGTCTGTAAAGGTGTGTGTGGGTGTCTGTGTGCGCGTCTGTCTATTTGTGTGTCCGTGTGTATGTGTGTATAGGAGTGCCTGTGTGTGTGTGAGAGTGTGTGTGTAGGAGTATGTGTATGTGTGTATAGTGCATTGGTGGTCACTTGTAATGTGACATGAACCCAAGGTTGAGGCCCTCCCTATGGATACTGAACTTAGCTTTCAGCCTCTGCTCAGCCACTTTATTCCTGATGAAGGGCTTTTGCCCGAAACGTCGATTTCACTGCTCCTTCGATGCTGCCTGAACTGCTGTGCTCTTCCAGCACCACTAATCCAGAATCTGGTTTCCAGCATCTGCAGTCATTGTTTTGACCACTTTTCGCTGCTGCCTGTCCCGAAGTCCACCTTGGAAGATGGTCACCCAAAGATCCGAGGTCTAATGTCCTGGACCACTGAAGTGTTCCCCAACTGGGAGGGAACACTCCTGTCAAATCAGGATAGTGTGTCTCTTGGAGGGAACCTGGAACTAGTGCTCTCCCCTGCACCTGATTTCCCTTTATATTCTCAAAGGGCTATTAATAAGTGAGCATATTACATCTTGTACATGGTACAGCCCAGCTTTGGTGACCTTGCGGCAGAGGGACTGAGTTTTTAAGGTAATAGGTAAACTTTTAATCAAGTTGCTGCTTTTATCTAGCAAAGTTTAACTTTGAGTGTGGTAGTAGGCACATGTTGGAATTTATGACCTACCTACACCAGTTCAGGTACAAATTTGGAGCTTGTGCCTTATTTATGAAAGCAGAGACTGAGCAGGCCCCTTTGTGCTCACTACACAGAATACATGACGTGGAGGAGCCGGTGTTGGACAGGGATGGACAAAGTTAAAAATCGTACAACAGGTTATAGTCCAATAGGATTATTTGGAAAAACAAGCTTTCGGAGTGCTGCTAATTCACCAGGTAGCTGTGGAACAGGATCGTAAGACACCAACTTCAGAACAAAAGGTTACAGTGTCATGCAACTGAAATGATATATTACACAAACCTAGATTGTTGTTAAGTCTTTCATCTTTTAGAGTGGATTACAGGTTTCGGTTTATTAATATGTAAATCTCAGAACTTCTTTTAAGTCACATTCTCGAAAGAACTTAAAGTTTATTCAAAAAAAGTGACATCTCGACTCAGATGGTGTATTAAAGGTGTGAGGTTAGAGTCTGTCTGTATCCCAATCTTGAGTCAGACTGGTTCTATTTCCAAAGTAGGGATTTATAAAATATTACATGGATTGACTGCCTGCAGGTTGTATGCTTTTTGAGCATACTAGAATGTATCTGTAAATATAATTCTACAAATGCAAATTTACCCCATAGATTTAAATGGGTGTGTGCATACATGAGAGAGAGAGTCACACCTTTGATGCATTGTCTGAGCGGAGATGTCACTTTTCTTTGAACCAAAAAATGAAATTGATACCTGTTACCCATTCTAAAAGCTTAACACCAATCTAAGTTTGTTAAATATATCATTTCAGTTGCATATCACTGTCATCTTTTGCTATAAATTCTGTGTCTTATGATCCTGCTCCACAGCTACCTGATGAAGGAGCAGCACTCCGAAAGCTAATGCTTCTAAATAAACCTGTTGGTCTACAACCTGGCATTGTGTGATATTAGTTTTACACTAAATACAAGCAGTACTATCTGGATTTCTATGAATGACAGACTGTTTTTAAAAGCGAGGATCTCTCTTGAAGGGAAGTTACACTGAATGATATTTCAGGAACTTAAAGAACAGAAAGTGAAACTTCAGGATAGAGAGAAGGATCCAAATGTGATGGTGGAGATGGTCAGACAGCTAGAGAAATAAACTCCTGGGGTTTGCACATGAAAAACTAACCATTGTGCCACAAGAGAAAGCTTACATATGGCTGTCTGCAAATGTATCTTCAATGACACCTCCTCCCCGTCATAACAAACTGTCATGCTTCTCAATGCAGCGCATTCCCACAGCTCAGCAAGGAGTCGTCCATGGCAATCAGACTAAAGCCTTAGCATTCACATGCTCTGCCTCAATCTCACTTACCCACTAATCGCCCACCTCTCTTTTGTCCTCCTTTTTGCTGTGCCTGGACAGACTGCAGTTCTTGACTTTTTGAAAGCATTAAATCAGGAGGGGACAGCTGATGTTGGTTGTGGCCAGATGCCCATGACCACACCATTCGCAGCTTTCTCCATACAGTAGCTAGTAAAATGGTGTTGAACTGGGTGTTGGGAAGGGGCAATAGGTAGAAACACAGCATCATCCTCATTATTCAACAATGTTGAACAGCCTGGGTTTTGACTCAGTGATACTGATATCCTCTGGAGATAGGCATTCTTTGCCCCTGCTGTCCTCCCTCCAATGTTTCAGCTCACCCTACAAGAGACCGAACAGAAAGACATTGGTTATGAGTGGCAACTTTTTCACACAGAGGATGTTTTGTTTGTGGAATGGACTGCCTGAGGAAGTGGTAGATGCAGGTTCAGTTACAACATTTGAAAGACATTTGGACAGGCACATGAAAAGGAAAGGTTTAGAGGGATGTGGACCCAATACAGGTAAGTGGGAGTAGTTTAGTTGGGAAACTTGGTCAGCATAGACTAGTTGGATTGAAGTGTCTGTTTCTGTGCTGTATGACACTATAAGCCATTTATATCCTGGTTGGCCGAGATTATATTTTCAGGTACTGCCCGCTGCTTTAGACAACCGGCTGCAGCTTTTGTGTGAACAGATCACTTACTGCTTTGCCCTGTAAGAACATAGCAGCACATTCTGGCAAATCCAGAAGTCACTACAATACTTTCAAATTCTGTCCTGAGTACATATAGACACTTTACAGTAGCAGGACATCTTAATGACCATGCCTAAAAATTGGGTGCCCTGGGTCTTTAATGAGTAAGACTTGCAACTTAATGTTTGACCTAAGCCAAGTGATTGACTAATTCATTGCCCAGATATGCGTAACTGTGATAGCTCAGCGTTACACAAGCTAGTGAGGGGAGGGATGTCAGGGTAGCACATTCTTAACCCCAGCATGTGCCAGAAGTCTATCGGGCTTTGCCTAAAAGAAACCCCTTGCAAACCGCATCGACCAGCCGACAACATAACACAAAATAGTGGCTGCTGGTGCACAGAAATGGATGTTGTCACCTCAGTCTTTGCACAAAGTCTTTGAACAAAACGTCAGCAACACAAATTCCCAGCTCGGCAAACAGAACCACAACAATAAGCACCCGAGCTACAAATTTTCTCACAAACTTTGAACAAACTATGTTTGTTTATTTAACTGTGTATGGAGTTCAATCTCTGACCCAGCCTAACTGCTAACAGCATCCCATACTGTACTAATGAGATGTTTTACATTTTCTTCACAAACCAGTCTTTCTGAATAATGAATCACAGAACTGTTACAGTGAAGAGAAGGCCATTTGACTCACCATTTCCGCACCAGCTCTCCAGCAGTTCGCTGAGTACCACTGTCTTCTCTTTTCCTTCCAACAGTGCACATTCCTTCTTTATAGTTAACAGTAAAATTTCCTTTTGTATGTTTCAGTTCCTCCTGTCGCACTGCTGCTAGTGAATGCAACATCACCTTAAACCATTTGATATGTGAAAAAGGGTTTTCCTCCTAACACAGTTATTATTTGGTAAATACTTTTTAAAAAATTATGCCTTTGTTCTCAATCCTTTCACAAGCAGGAACAGTTTCTCACTATCCATTCTGTCCAGGCTGCTTGATATGTTAAATACCACCATCAAAACACCCTTCAACCTTCACTTCTACAAGAAAAATAGTTCTAACATCTCCAATCTATCTTCTTAACTGAAGTTCCTCATCCCTGGAATTTTCTTGTAAATCTTGTCTGCACTCTCCTCAAAGCCTTCACAACTTTCCTTAAGAGTGGTACGCAGAATTAAGTGGAGTGGTGTCAGGATATTACATTCTTAACCCCAGCACGGGCATGAAGTCTATCTTTATGTGGGCTTTGCCTCAAAGAAACCTCATGTAAAACACACTGAACAGCTGGCAGCTTAACACATACCCTGCTCCAGCTGAGACCAAATTAGTGGCTTGTATGAGTTTAACATAAACTTCTTGCTCATGATCTCTATGTCCCTATTATTAAAGATTACATACTGTATTCTTTACTAATCTGTAACCTTCAATAATTTATGCACATTACATCAGTTTCCTTTGCTCCTGCATTCTTTCCAGAATTGTACCATTTTGTATTGTCTCTCCATGTTCTTCCTACCAAAGTGCATCATTTCACATTTCTTCACATTGAATTTCATCTGCCATCTGTCCACACATTCTACCTTGTCTATTAGTTTTGAAGATTACTATCCCCCCTCACAGTTCATGGTGATTTAAAGTTCATATTACTCTTAACTAGTGCTGTAGGCTCATGTTCAAAAATAACTTGACTGAGACTAGACAAATTCAATTTGTAGAGAATTCTTTCAGGCAATGGCTGGAGAAGTAGACATTTCATTAGTCTCGGTTGGGTGCAAACTGAAGTTCTATAAGTTCAAACTAGAATTTTACTTTATAGTAAGATGGCTAAGTGGGGGAGAAAGGAATCCGGCATAGGCAAAGAACCTGAGAACTGTATCGGATTTGAGCAGGTTGTTTTGTGATAGATGGTTAGGAAAACCAATTTCCGGTCTTGCACAAAGTATGTATATTTTATCAATTTTCATTCAACCAAAAATAGCTGGAATCATACATAATAAAATAAATCTCAAGAGCAAAATGCATGTATAATTAATATTGGAAGTTCATACTGTAGTGAATAATGAGATTAGCTTGTGTGAGACGTATCATGGGATTAGAAGAATCAGATTAAATACATAAATAAAGAATGAGCGAAGCCAGCGATGTGAATTAACAATACACTTCATTTATCTAGTACCTTTACCATATAAAAATAATTGCAAGGCATTTTACAGAAACTTTATTGAATAAAGTACTACACTGAGACACATGAGTTACTAGAACAGGCGACCACACATTTGGTTCAAGAAGTAGGAGTTAAAAAGAAGAAAGAAAGATCGAGCATTTGAGTATAGGTATTCTGGAACATGGGAGCTTAGAAGTTGAAGGCATACACATTAGTTATGGACATGCAATAAATCAGTACAGTATTGGAGGAGCACAGAGATCTTGGAGGCATTTAGGTCTGAAGTAGATTATTGAGATTTTATTCACACATGAGACTCCAGCATTGCTGGCTAGGCCAGCATTTATTACCCATCTGTAATTCCCAGGAGGCATTTAAGGGTAAACCACATTGCTGGAGTTCACATGTATGTCAGACCAGGTAAGGAAGGTAGAATTCCTTGCTCAAAGTGCAAAAAAAACTCAACAGTGGTTTCATGGTCGCCATGAAGCTTACTTTGTATTCCAGATTTTCATTGAATTCAAATTTCACCGTCTGCATTACTGGATTTGAACCCATATCCTCAGAGCATTAGGCTCCTGTCCAGATTATTAGTTCAGTGACATTACCACAATGTTATTGCCTCCCCAAATAAGCTATGGAGCCATTTGAAAGCAAGGATGATGGTTTTCGACTTGAAGTTGATCCATCATGCTTTATTACATTAGGTATTGTATTATATTAGATTAGATTCCCTACAGGGTGGAAACAGGCCCTTTGGCCCAACCAGTCCACACCGACCCTCCGAAGATAACCCATCCAGACCCATTTCACTGATTAATGCACCTTACACTCCGGACAATTTTGTATGGCCAATTCACCTGACCTGCACATCTTTGGGATGTGGGAGGAAACGGGAGCACCCAGAGGAAACGCAGGGAGAATATCCAAACTCCACACAGACAGTCACCCAAGGCTGGAATCGAACCTGGGACCCTGGTGCTGTGAGGCAGCAGTGCTAACCACTGAGCCACCGTGCCACCCCAATCCACTGTACTTCATGGTCAGCATCAAGAGGAGGGACTGTGGCCGGACAGGCAGCCCAAAATAATTGATTTATGCTGATCTGCAATAAATTGGCCATAAAGTTAAAGCATGCTGGGAAATAGATGCCAGTCTTGATTAAAGTGACTGTGTCAATCCACATGCTGCAGAATCCAGACAGGCTGCAGCTGCTTACAGACAGTTTGCAAATAAACTGGACAGCTGCAGATCCTGCAATACACACCTGATGGGACAATGGAATGTCACCACTGGGACAATCGAGAGCATCAAGTCATTTGCTAGACATGGAGGTGCCTAGCACCATTATTTGGAGGAGGCTACGTGCACCCAGCATCTACATAATAGATACCTAAGGGCACCCTGCCATCAACATGCCAATTCCTGGTTGGGTCTGATCGGTCAGGGTAATTGAACCTGATCAACCCATTGGCAGATGCTCAAGACCCTCCCAAAAGTATGCAAAGACTTTGAAGGAAAAGAATCACTGGAAAATCCCATTCAGCGTGGTAACTCGAGAATAACTACCGAAAGAGAACACACCTCCAAGACCATTGGAAGAAGAAGAAGACATCACCATGTGGAGATCAGCCAAATTCTAGCGTGATGGTATATGATCATACAAAGTAAAGTATGAGATGGAGTTGTTGTGCTTATCGTTAGTTCATTGTATGCTTGCTGTTCTAATATTGTGTCAAATAGATGAGTATTATTGTGTATCGTTATTAAGAGTCGACTCAGTTCTTTTGCTGAATATAAGAATAAACACACCATGTGGCAGGCACAAGAAGGGGCTGCTGGATGCTAGTCAATAAAAATCAGAGAACAAATGGTAATGAGTTAAGGCTATTGAATCAATTTAGTGTATTCCACTACTAGCTCCTCAACAAGAATTATCCATTCTAATATTACATTCTTTCCCAGTATTTGTTTATAAATTAATTTTTGTATTTTTTCATTAGCTCACCTTATTATCCCCAATGTATAAGAATGCTCTAGTTTTCTCTTCCCACTTCCCCAGAAGTATGGAATCATCAGCTCCTGCTGAAGCAAGAACCTGGCTAATCTCATAATCCCATTAACTGTGATGGCTGATGCTTGCAATTGATTCAGTCCACATTAGGTGGAAGACTGATCTACAGTTTTATTGTTAAGCTTCTTCTATTATTAGCTTGCAATCTTCTAGTTTCCCACTGTAGTGCGTCGGTGCTGGTAGCCTCCCCAGTTTGAAAAAAAATGATGCCTTTATTTTTGTGTAATATAAATACATTCTAGCTTTCTTCATAGTTACCTCAAAGACTTGGCATCTTTCATTAATCTGGCACCATTATCAGCTTTCACATACCTTTGAGTTATTCTATAATGAAACGTGGCCAAAATTGGATGCAGTCCTGAAAGTAGATTCACACTTGTTTATATAGTGTCAGTATAACCTCCTTAGACTTTTCTGTAAAGCTAATTCTATAGTCTAATATTGTTTGTCTTGGCAAAATTTGCCATGCAAAATAGAAATATTATTAATATTTAAGAAGCAAACACACTACATTGTTTTGCTAGTCACACTTATGTGGAAATAATTGCTATTTTCATTGTTGATTTTGAATATTTTATGCTATTCATGGTAATATTAACTTCCGTCACTTATTAGAAACATAGCCAATGGCAATATTAATATTAAAGCTGCTAGGTTATTCAGAAAATGAAAACAGAAAATGCTGAAAGTCAGAAGGTCATGTAGATCTGTGGAAGGAAACAAACATTTCAGTTCAGTGATCCTCTGGTGTTGTTAACTCTTTGTCTCCACAGATACCGACCCAATGAGTATTTCTAGCATTTTCTGTTTTTATTTTAGAGTTCCAACAGCCGCATATTTTGCTTTCTTTATTAAAGTTATTATGAATTCATTTACCCAGTTTGTTTTAAAATCAAACTACATTTAAAACTGGGTAGCAAAACAGTTTAGCATATTCTTTTCACTTGAGGCGTTACTTTGGATTTAAAGCAGAGTGGATGCATACTAGTATGTCAATAGTTAACAGAAATTGAACAACGTTGACTCAGAACACTGACCATTTCTTTGAAGACATTACCAGTAAACTGAGTATTCTCTGTGCTATGGTGACATGGCCTTTCACAAAGCACCTCACAAAATTCCACATTGTTTTGCTAGAAATATTCAAACATGAATGTCTTTATGAAAAATATATCGGCTAGGAGGTTAATGAAAAGAGAAACAGTGAGAGAATGACAGAACCAGCATTCAATAGATTAGTGCAGAGATCTATCTACAATAGTAGATTTGGATGTTGAAACCAACAGCTTTCAGATTCTTAACTAACAATATAGCAGGAAGAAGAGAACTTGCATGCTGCTAAAGATTGATTCAAGGACAGAAATCTGTAATGTGGTGCTGTGGTAATGTTATTAAATGAGTAATGCTGAGGCTTAAGTAAATGATCTGGGAACAAACAAAAGCATAAATAATGAAGAAACTGAGCAAATTTCAGCTTAGAAAATAGTGTTATCATTTAGAGTTCAATCACTTCAGAACTGATAGCAGCTCAGAAAGTGTGGTATTGATGGGGCAGTGATAGGATAGGACTGCACAATTAGGTGGCAGGGGTGGGGGGGCGGGGAAGAGAGAGAGAGAGAGAGAGAGAGAGAGGGACACAGACACAGACACAGACACAGACACAGACATACATACAGGCAGACAAAATCTACTACCCAACTGTAAATATTACATGAGGAAGTGGTAATGTATGCTTAAAGCAAATGACTATGAGATAAAATTAGCAGAAATTATTTACCCAACCTGGAGTGTATTCATCGATAATGTTATTTTTAGGGCGTGGACAATTGCCATTCTGACTCTTGTTTTGTTGTAATGGTAAACATTGTAATCCCAAGGTGTGGAATTGATATTTTCTTCCATCAACTGAACATTTTGAAAAAGTTGTTTCTTTTTCCCCCAGTAAGTGCTAAAGTTTGCCATAGATACTGAACTTTAAGTGCCTTACAATTTTTGTAAGCAATAAAATGAAAAAAAGGAAGTCTCATCTTTGGTTCAATGGTATTATTCTCAACACTTGAGAAGGGCTTCAAGCCCCATTCCAGATAGGGGACTGTGTTACCTTGGCAGACACTGAGCTGAGTGCTCAGGGTGCTGTGCTGTCAAAGGGTGCTATTTCTTAAATTAAACTTTAAAACCCCGCTCCAAAACCTGAATACAAGCAAGGATTTATAGGCAGGACTGATGGAGTTCTGACCATGTTGTTAGCAATTCAGTTCTTTCACATTAAGCTTTTGACATTTGACCTTAAAAAGACATTCAGTATGCCCACAGGTGAATGTTAAAAACCCCATGCTAAAAACGAAGAAAATCTGGAGAGTTTTTTTCTGATACCCTGACTAGCATTTATCCCTCGACGAACATTGTCCAAAAAAGGTTCACCTGGTTATTTATCCTTTAAAATTTGTAGAATTTGAATGTGTACAAATTGGTTGTTGTTTCTCTGTTTTACCACCCTTCAATAATACTTCAGCGTATAGTATTTTATTACATCCAACTCTTTTGAACTGTTATATAAAGGCAAACATTTCTTCCTTAGATCATTAAAGTTAAACCCTGCATTCGGGGACCTTTCAAAACCAACGAACTAGAGAATGTACAAAATGACATTTCTTATGAATAAAATATAAATACAACGTATTTATTTTTCTTCCTGTCACTTTGCTTTGCCATTACATAATTCATACCCCCACATCTTACCGCAATGTGTTTCTACTCCCTTGCCTTTTCACTTTCCTGTTGTTGCGAAAAATGTTTAACAAAATGTAACTGTTTGAATAGTCCTTGACCGAGCTAGTTTGTGTTCATCCTGAAAAAAGATCATCATCATCAGTTGTTGCCTTCTTGGAAGCAGCATCGTAGCTTGTATTGTCTTCCTTGGCACCCTTTGTCTGCCTCCTTAGACCACGCACTGTGCGCTTTACTCTTACTCTGGACTCTCGTGGGTTAACAATCATCATCTCTCTGCTCATTTACATCATAACATTATTTTGATCGTGAATAAATCCCTTCCCTTCTGTGACACCATTTTAGATAATTGTAGTGATATCGTAGCTTCGTTTACTGAAGTGGGATATGGAACTTGACCGTAAATCTGGACTGCGATAATCTGTGTTTTTTCTACTATGATGCATTGATCATTTGTCACAGGTTCCTCCAAAATCCTGACTTACCTTAGTTTGTATTATCCAGACTGAGTACCAATTGTGTAGTAAGACAACAATAAAACAAAGAATTATGGATGCTGGAAAGCTCTGAAGAAGGGTTACTAGACTTAGAGCAAAAATAATGTTTTATCTCCACAGATGTTTCCAGACCCGCTGAGTTTCTCTAGCGATTGCAGCAATTGTGCAGAACATAGAAATGTACAGCACAGGAACAGGCCCTTCGGCCCATGGTGCTGTACCAAACATGACGCTAAATTAAACCAATCCCTTCTGCCTGCTCTTGGTCCAAATCCCTCCATTCCTTGGATATTCATATGCTTATCTAAACATCTTTTAAATGTCCCGATCGTACATGCCTCCACCACCATCCTTGACAGTGTGTTCCAGATTCCTACTACACTCTGTGTAAAAGACAATGCCCCTCACATCTCAGTTGATCTTGTCCCCTCTCATCTTAAATGCATGCTTCCTAGTCTTAGACATTTCAACTCTGGGGAAAAAAGGTTCTGACTGTCAATCCTATCTGTGCATCTCAAGATTTTAGATTTCTATCAAGTCTCCCTCAGCCTCTGCTGCTACAGAGAAAACAACCTGAACTTTTCTAGCCTCTTCTTATAGCTCATACCCTCTAATCCAGACAGCACCCTGGTAAACCTCTTTGGGGCTCTCTCCAATACTTCCACATCCTTCCTGTAATGTGCCGACCAGAATTGAATGCAATACTGTGAGTATGGCCTAACCTAAGTATTATAAAGCTGTAACCAGACATCCTGACTCTAGCATTCAGTTCCCAAAACAATAAAGGGAAGCATGTCATATACATTCTTTACCATCTTATCTACTTGAGTGGCCACTTTCAGGGAGCTATAGACTTGAACTCTAAGATCCCTCTGCACATCAATGCTGCTCAGGGTCCTGTCATTAACTGTATATTTTTACTTAACATTTGATCTCCAAAGTGCAGCACCTCACACTTAGCCAGATTAAAACTCTATCTGCTAGTTCTCTGCCCATATCTGCAACTGATCGATATTCTGCTGTGTTCTTTGACAAACTTCTACACTATTCACAACTCCACCAATTTTTGCATCAACTGCAAACTTACTAACTCACCCATCATTTTCATTCAAATAATTTATATAAATCACGAACAGCAGAGGAACACTGGCCTCCAGCCAGGAAAACAACCTTCCACCACTACCCTCTATCATCCATGGGCAAGCCAATTCTGAATCCATGCGACCAAGTTATTGTGGATCCCATGCATCTTAATCTTCTCGATGAGCCTACCATGAGGGACCTTGCCAAAAGCCTTTCTAAAATCCATGCAGACAATCTCCAACGCTCTACTCTCATCAAGCAACTTTGTCACCTCCTCAAAATTCAGTCAAGTTAGTAAGACATGACTTGCCCCACATAAAGCCACGCTGACTGTCCCTAAATAGGCCATGCTTTTCGAAATGCACATCAATCTTATACTTAAACAATCTCTCCAAAAACTTCCCATCCACTGATGTGAGACCCTCAGGTCTATTGCTTCCTACACAATCCCTATTGCCCTTCTTGAACAGAGCAACAACATTAGCTACTCAACAATCCTCTGGGACCTCTCATGGGCTAACGAGGGTCCAAAGATCAAGGTCAAGATCCAGCTATCTCATCTCTTGCCTCTCTCAGTAACCTGGGGTAGTATAATATTGGACTTAAATCACATATGCACTAAAATAGGTAGAGTAATAGGCATCTGTCTCTGCAGAGTAGAGTGAAGGCAGTGATTTTATCTCTTAGCGGATTTTACTCTATTGCACAATGTTTTTGTTAGAATATAGAACATTACAGCACAGTGCAGGCCTTTCGGTCCTTGATGCTGCACCAACCTGTGAAACCAATCTGAAGCCCATCTAACCTACACTATTCCATTCTTGTCCATATAGCTATCCAATGACTATTTAAATGCCTTTAAAGTTGGTGAGTCTACTATTGTTGCAGGCAATGCGTTCCTTACCCCTACCACTCTGAGTAAAGAAACTACTTCTGATATCTGTCCTACATCTATCACCCCTCCATTTAAAGCAATGTCCCCTTGTGTTAGCCATCACCATCCAAGGAAAAAGGCTCTCACTGTCCAACCTATCTAACCTTCTGATTATCTTATATGTCTCAATTAAGTCACTTCTCAACTTTCTTCTCTGTAACGAAAACAGCCACATGTCCTCTAATCTTATTCTCGTTATTCTTTTATTCCTGATACACCTATAGAAAGCCTTTGGGTTTTCCTTGATCCTAACTGTCATTGAGTTTCATGTCACCTCTTGGCTCTTCTTAGCTCTCTCTTTTGGTCTTTCCTGGCTATCTTGCAACTCTCAAGCGCCCTGACTGAGCCTTCGTATCTCATCCTAATGTTACTCATCTTCTTTCTATTGACCAGAGATTCAACTTGCATAGTAGACCACGGCCCCCTCGCTCAACAACTTCCTCCCTGTATTGTTATCTCCTGTAACATGAAAAACAGTATTTGGATGTGGTCATACTAAAGATTCCAACAGACATTTACTACATCTAACAATAGTGTATGAATATTTCCCTCCCACTCCACCGAAAACACTTTAACTCTCCCTCCCACTCCACCGAAGACATGCAGGTCCTTGGACTCCTCCATCGCCAGAACATAATACGACGGTTGGAGGAAGAGCGCCTCATCTTCCACCTGGGAACCCTCCAGCCACAAGGGATAAACTTGGATTTCTCCAGTTTCCTCATTTCCCCTCCCCCCACCTTGTCTCAGTCGATTCCCTTGAACTCAGCACCGCCCTCCTAACCTGCAATCCTCTTCCTGACCTCTCCGCCCCCACCCCACTCCGGCCTATCACCCTCACCTTGACCTCCTTCCACCTATCACATCTCCATCGCCCCTCCCCCAAGTCCCTCCTCCATACCTTTTATCTTAGCCTGCCTGGCACCCTCTCCTCATTCCTGATGAAGGGCTCTGGCCCGAAACGTCGAATTTCCTGTTCCTTGGATGCTGCCTAACCTGCTGTGCTTTAACCAGCAACACATTTTCAGCTCTGATCTCCAGCATCTGCAGACCTCACTTTTTACTCGTGTATGAATATTACACTCGTCAGGCATAATGGGCTGAACTTTGCTAAAAATAATCGAAATGCAAGGTTCAAGAAGCTTCATGGCATGTTTCTCTCCTTAGCTCCAGCAAGTTTCCTTTCCTTATGGAATTTTCAGCAGCATGCCTCAGTATCTACCCACGATATTTCATGGTGCCTTGCTCGCATTATTGTGCACTCACCTGTGGTGGAGCTATTCACCACTACCCTGATATCCTGGGAGTCCTGACACCAGGGCCTTATTTCAAATGCAGCTGTGTGGCATGTACAGCATTGTCAGTGAGTTCCGGTATACGTGTAGAATTGGATCAGGAATGGCTGACAAAAGGGGATTAACTCCTCAATGCACTGTCAGGGATCTGGTCATCCTCATGGATAGTGTGGTGCAGAGAAGGGCCGACCAGAGGAGACCATGGCACCAGAGGCTGACAGCCTGGTCCAAGGAGATCACCAAAGTGCATGAGGTATCCATGGTCCACAGGCACTGCAATGCCACTTGTTACAGGAGATAACATTACAGGGAGGAATGAGGGAGGGAGGGAGGGAGCCGTGGTTTACTAAGGAAGTTGAATCTCTGGTTAAGAGAAAGAAGACGGCTTATGTTAGGATGAGTTGTGAAGGCTCAGTTAGGATGCTTGAGACTTACAAGTTAGCCACATGAATGTTAATGACCTTCTGCAATTTCTGAGGGCAAGTTCCAGCACCTTCACTCTGCTATCCCACACTCACTAATGCTGTGATTGTGAGAACCTCCCATCGATGCTTATGGTATCTCACAGTCACTACTGCCTACACTATCCTCCCTGACTCACTCTCACAATCCCAGACTACTAACCTGGCATGCCTTCTGTGTTGCCCGTTCACTCACTCAGGACAGCTCAGCTTTTTTTCTCTGCACCTGCGCTAACAGCTGTGCCAGCAACTTTCATCACACTCAATCCCTCCCTTTGTCTCATTCCAGAAGAGAACAGCCCACGATACAGTGGAGAGAGCCAGGCAAATGAAGAAGTGTTGGATTTCTGGTTTCTCACTCTTCACAAGGAACCTGCACTAGCAGGAGAGGATAGAGCTCACTGCTAGGACCTCCATGTCCATGCAACCAAATGAAATTGCTTTCTATTCACTAGCTATTAGTAGTAGACACAGATGATGTGACAGCAGAAGGACCAGAAACGATAGCCCTAGTTCAGATGCCCCTCAAAAGGAGACAGAATAGTGCCAGTAGGCAGCCAGCCAAAGGAACCACAATTGAGCCCCTCAGCACTTCCTTGGGAGGGAACAGAGATGGCTGGGTCCTCCAGGTCCAGCCATCAACACTGTAGGAGTTCAAGCTGAGAAAGATGAGCCTGTATTTAGCCAAGACACATTCAAAATGTCTGGGCCCTCTAGCCACAAATGTCCCCAGGTTCACCTATCCAAAACTCTGATGCCAACAAGCTCTACCACAGGGCAAGCTTTGAGCTCCCTAATTGCATACACCAGCACTGTGCCTAGCCAGAGTGCACGTGAAAGGAAGTAAATGCACATAGGTGGTGCAGATTATACTTCATGGTAAATATAATCTTGGATTTATAAATACAAGTTTATTTTCATCATTAGCTATGTCAGTCAATGTCATTTTCACTTCAACTGGTAGGATTCACCTGAGTTGCTAAAGGAACTTAAATTTCTTCTAAATTTTGTAAAGTGCACATGGTGCAGGAACTTCTCACTTCACACTTTCAACCACAAAACATCATGTAGAGTCACAGATGGCTAGCATTGGTGCCTTCAATCTTGCAGATGCTTCTAGACACATATTCGCACACTCAGCTGATGGTAATGAGAATATATTTACAGTGAAGTGTAACCTCCCTCACCTCTGTAGCCTCAGAAGATCTTCCACACCCTTTTCCTCCCACTAAACCTCAGGGCACAGCTTGGGTGGTGGGAGCATGCCTTAGCAGAATCCTCTGGCCTTGGAGTCTTGGTTGGGCACCTCAGAGTCTGTTTGTAGTTTGGGGACATGTCCAGAGGCAGGTGCAGCCTCCTTAGCTGCTGGATGGAGAAGGAAGGCCCAGCCAACTATGGAATGTCTCGAGAGGAAAGTTTTGTCGGAGCTGTGTGTGGTGCCTCCTCCAGTTAGGTGCATCTGACACTACCTTGTCTCTTTGTGAGGAAGTTACGCCTGGGGTGAGGTCAAGATCTCTCGCCAGCCCTTCCCATTACTTTGTTGCTTGTGTTCAGCATCAATGGCTGAGAGAGGTGGAGTGCAGATCCAGCAGACATGGAGTGTGTTAGACTTGGCTGGCCTTGGCAGACACCAATGTGACCATGGAGGTAGCCACTCACATGCCAGAGGCAGCATAGTGTAAGCAACTTTGATGCAGTTCTGTAATATCTGTGTCAATTTGCCAAGTGTCAGAAAACATGGCTTCAGCCTCTGTGTCCACCTGTTCATTTTTATGACCTCAATTGTTGTCACCATGGAGTGCTCTCCTGCCTGGTCTCCAGCTGTCCTCCGAGTGCCAGCGATCTGGATGTTCCTTCCTTTGCCAGCTGTGGCGATGAGGCAGTCAAATACTCCCTAGTGGATTTCCCCTAATCTCGCTAATGTACCCACTGAGGTGTCAATATCTGAGCAGGCAAAGGATGCAGGATGTATCCTATGATGGATTTGTGCTTATTTTCTCAGAACTAGAGGTTTTGTGGGGCTGCACGTTTGATGGTGAGAACTGTGTAGATTCCACTGGCAGCTGCAAGAAACCGAAAGAGAGAACACATTGCAAACATGAGGTAGGAGTTCAGATTATGTTAACAGTTCTTGAAAGTGGCAGAAATGGGAAAGTAACACAGTAATGATTCTTACTTGATTGCCAGGACAGGAATGTTTTAACATCAAATGAGGAGTTTCCATCCCTACTGGACAAAACTAGAATGCAATCCCACTTCCACCCCTCCCACCCTACCTGCTCTGCCTGCCCCTTCCCCACCACTATCTAACTTCATTCTCTCCACTCTAACATGGACTGTTTTTCCCTAGAATGAGGCAAAGGGAGGAATTGGGTGGGATGAAATTTGCTGGCATTGCTGTTACTCCTGGTGCAGATTGGAAAAGGTGTTGAGGTGTGTTGAGTAAGTGAATGCAGAGGCCAGTGCAGGATTAGCAGAAGTCAGTGCAGAGGCCATGCAGGGTTAGCAGAAGTCAGTGCAGAGGCCATGCAGGGTTAGCAGTCTTGGACTTGGAGTAAGTAAGAGCAAGTAAGACAAGTGCCCTGTGCAATAGTGAATGGTAGGCCATGAGCTCTGCTAACAGAAAGAAGATGGTGGCACTTACTCTGGTGGAGGTGATCATTGACTTTCATATGGCATTTCTGAACTTTCCTCCAAAGCGTGAACATCACACTGACTGGGTGGCAGACTGAGGCCAGGATGGCAGAGTCTGATGTTATGGTCTCCTTTGCTGGTTCTGGGGGAAAGAAGATAGCCCTCCTCAGCTTCACCTCAAATCTAGGTCCTGTCCACAAAGCAGACCACCAATTTGTTTGCTATGTCCGGGGAAAATAACACAAACCATCCAGATCAATTCCTGACTTCCAGCACTTAACCTGGTGCTCAAAAGTCTTATTAAATAAGGTGCTGACACCAGGAATCCTGGGATACCCCAGCTGTGTTGAGTATTTCCACCAATGGGTAGTCAGGATTATGATGGTGGGGTGCCATAAGGATGTGATACATAGCTAATGAGGGGAGTTTGGGAAGATGGTATGAGAAAAGATGCTGCCTGGCCTGCTGTGCTTTGACCAGCAACACATTTGCAGCTGTGATCTCCAGCATCTGCAGACCTCATTTTTTACTCGTGAGAAAATATGTAAGCCTCATGTAGAGAAATCCACCTTGACACTCCCCAAAGAAATGAGTTAACCAATTTCTGGTAAGATTCAATCCATTAATTTTTTACAGAGAAAACATAATGTATCAAGAAATTTTACATTGAGAGGCATGTTGTTATTCTGAGAGGCTATTTGGTATAAAGGTAGTGATTCATGGGGTCTTATCTGAGAAAGGAGTATGATATTGCGTCTCCATTTTAGAAAGGGCTATACTATTTTGGAGGATGTGAGGGCAATATAGATGTCAGGTTAGCAAAAGTGAAGTTGCCATTTATAGAGGAGCCAGTGCCTTGCAAGATGGGAAATAGTGCCACATAGAGAGATTTAGAGAATAATAAAGCGTCATTAGCAGGAACTAGATGTCAGGGTTTAGCATAAATCCTGAGGAGAGAAATTAATTAAATATCGTTGTTCAAACATTCCTTAATCTGAGCACATTGTTCTCATTGATATAACAATAAAAACACAAACTACAAAATTTCACTCTGGATATTTTGGCAGATGGAGGTAAATAAAAGCAGTTCACACATGCAGCAATTACCTAACACTGGAACAGAATAATGTCTGTACTTACATCAGTGTGTCATGAAGACTGGCTCTCCTTTGCTACTCCCACACACTCACTCCTTCATGCTCTCTGCATAAAGCATTTCCTTCTTAAAATAAGAGTTAATTATTTTTCTACTAGGAGAAAGCTGCAAAATGACTGATTCTATAACAATGCATACCAACCAAATCTGGCTGTTTTTGAGAAAAATTGCAATAAACTGAACACCATCTCTTGTGCTAATTTTAATTATATTGCATGTTAACGTTATTAAGAAGTTAACACTTGTGCTCATCAACCAGTTATTTTTGAGCTGGTACACAAAATGTTTGAGATTAATTTTTTAGCCATTATTAAGATTAAAACATGGATTAAATGCACAATATTCTGTCTATCAAGCACATTGTAATTCCACAGACTCCATGTCGTAGTAAGTATGCAGGCTGAGGGGGAAAACAGGTCAAATCTAGTTCACGTGTGTAAAATAAAAGAAATAATCCTTTCACCATTTAACTGCATTGCAGGTTCATGTTGCCTGTGCTTTATCAAGGGATTCCAACTGTTAATCACACTCTTTAGGAAGAAATTCTTCCTGATGTCTGCTTTAAACTACTTTAAAATTATTTGTCCAGATAAACTGAAAATCCTCAGTTTCTTTAGTCTTCCATATACGACAATTATTTGACGTCAAATTTCAACCTTGTGTTTCCTCTCTACACTGTCTCCATAGACTTGATGTCAGTGACCTAGAAGAAATAACCTATTAATAGTTCAATCAAGTTGGGTTATTATGCAGCCTTACTGTGACATTTGCTGGCTTGCATTCAACGGAATAATAACACAGTTCAGGATTCTGTTTAATCTCGATTTAGTGAATCTACGATCATTTCTAGACTCCTTTGTTCTTTATTGTAACTATCCCTACATGATCCATAACATGCTTACAATAATCTGTTTTCCAGTTTACAGTACTTAATATTTCTCCATATTGAATTTCATCTGCCAGTAGCAGGAACTTTTATCAGATTTCTAAAGGGTTATCTATCTTAACAGCCACCCTTGACCATCATATTATTTTAATCAGCAAACCTGACTAGTCAACATTAAATTATATATCAAAGTCATTCAGAGGACACAAGGGGAATTTTTTCATGCAGTGTGTTATAATGATCTGAGATTTAGTTAGATTAGATTAGATTAGATTAGATTAGAATACTTAGTGTGGAAACAGGCCCTTCGGCCCAACAAGTCCACACCGACCCGCCGAAGCGCAACCCACACATACCCCTACAATTACCCCTTTACCTAACACTACGGGCAATTTAGCATGGCCAATTCACCTAACCTGCACATCTTTGGACCGTGGGAGGAAACTGGAGCACCCAGAGGAAACCCACGCAGACACGGGGAGAATGTGCAAACTCCACATAGTCAGTCGCCTGAGTCGGGAATTGAACCCGGGTCTCTGGCGCTGTGAGGCAGCAGTGCTAACCACTGTGCCACCATTTAGTGGTAATGTCCAAAAAGGAATTACATAAGTAATTGAAAAGGGAAAAAATAATTAGGGTAATGAAGAAAGAGGGGCCACTGGCAATAATTAGACTGCTCTTTCAAAGAGTCAGCACAGCTTCGGTGAGCCAAATAGTCTCCTCCTGTGCTCTACGTTTCTATGTAAATGAGGAACAATTAGCTACAATCTTTGGGTACCCAAACCTGACAGTCATCCATACAATTTTATTTGCTTTTCCTATTGTGTACAAACTTTACCTTGAATTTCAATTGCTATTTCACATTCTATCAAAAAAACTTTAGAAATTTTAACACCACACCATGTTTTCCATCAAACATTCCAAAGTAGCTAAAACACAATAATTTTATGTTCTTCCTGCATTGTGACATTAGATGTTCCCAGGTGAGATTCAGCAGATGCTTATTGACTTTTACCATATTCATGCATTCTTATACACTAAAATTAAAACACTGTTCTCATTTACAAGGGTCAGGTTGAGTCTTGCTGTTTCATTCCAGTTCTCCATTCAAAGCCATCAATCCTCTCACTCTGGGCACTTGTGTATTTCCTCTTCCAATGTTCCACACTTGGTGGTAGAGCATTAACCATCTTGGATCTCCTCTTTGGTGGTTCATTCCTAAAACTCCCTTGTCTATTTCTTATACCCTCAAAACCTTTTGTCATCTTTTGCGATTTCTGATAATTTGATCACAGAGTGGTTCTAGTGTAAGTGAAATAAAGTCATAGAGTCCTAAAAAGAAACAAATTCTTTGGTCTGACTTATTTGCACGAACCAGACACTTGAATCCAACCTAGTCCCATTGGCCAGCATTTGGTCAATATCCCTCTAAACCCTTCCCATTCATATACCCATCCAGATGCCTTTTAAATGTTGTAATTGTACCTGTCTCCTCCACTTCCTCTGGCAGCTCTTTCCATATACACAACACATGTTGCGTGGAAACGTTACCCCTCAGATCCTTTTAAAATTCTTTGCCTTTCACCTTAAATCTATAACATTTAGTTCTGGACTCACCTACCTGAGAAAAGAGACCTTGGCTCTTCCCCCTGTCCATGCCCCTCATGACTCTATAATCTAGAAGGTCATCCTTCAATCTCCTGAAGAAGGGCTCATGCCCGAAATGTCAATTCTCCTGCTCCTTGGATGCTGCCTGACCTGCTGCGCTTTTCCAGCAACACATTTTCAGCATCCTTCAATCTCCTACGCTCCAGGGAAAATAATGGCACAGACTAATTAGACTGTCCTGGCAACATCCTTGTAAATCTTTTCTGCACCCTCTCAAGTTTATCAACATATCAGGATTAAGTTTCTTAAGGTTAAAATCTATACACACGCCATATAAGGGGAAGTGAATTACTCAATTGGTAAATGGTAGTTCTTCCATATCCCCTAAATCAATCCTAAGATTGATATCTTAATAAGATTATTCATTGCAGGCAACGAGACATGTTTAACTCTTCA
Organism: Hemiscyllium ocellatum; assembly: GCF_020745735.1. Classification (NCBI taxonomy): domain Eukaryota; kingdom Metazoa; phylum Chordata; class Chondrichthyes; order Orectolobiformes; family Hemiscylliidae; genus Hemiscyllium; species Hemiscyllium ocellatum. Next base: position 95,970,277 of record NC_083411.1, on the reverse strand, counting down.
CTTTAAATCAGTCAAGAAACTGTCTAGAGTTTACTACCTAATTAAGTCTGAATAATGCTTTGTCAAATTGTCTTACTTCAAGCAGTTCGGAGTATATTAGCATTTCCATTACCAACCTCCCACTGGGATTCATACAAGTTATTAAGAGAATGAATTAACCTTTCTTTGCAAATTAATCACAGTAATTCACTATTAACAGCTTGTTGAGTATAAAAGTAACATTTGGTTCATTTTCTGAGATTTATTTACGAAATAGCTTTCTCAGATAGCTGACATATGAACAGTATATTAAAGTTATTGAATTAAAAGTGATTCATATGTTTTCAGAACCCAATTGCAATTGAAACATTGCTGCTAGTTCCTTATTTTTGGATGTATTTTAGCATGTCCAAAGAGAATACAGAGGAACCTTGATTATCCAATTATCCAAAAATCGGATTATCTGAAGGAGATCTCGAGGTCTTGATAGAAACAGTGATGGAAACCTGTTTCCATCACTGATCGCATCTTTTGTTTACACTGATTAAACAGACACTGTCTCCAAATGACTGACCTCCCGCCCTCTCTCTTCCCACATTTTCCCTGGAGTTCTTCAGAGGGTTGTACCCTAAACTCCCCCCTCCCTCACTTCACAGGAATAATCTCTCCAACGTTGTCTTGCGCAGGGTAAACATGGAACCTGTCAAAAATTTGGACTAAAAAGTTGTGGCTGTGCACTATTTGGAGACTGACCCCACAAAGGCAGCTGCAGCAGCAGCCGTCTTGTTGTTGGTGTGCAGTCCAGATGCCCTGGGGGTGGCGGGGGGAGGGGCTGTTTTGGGAGCAGGGGCTTGTGCGCTTTGTGCTGGGAGCCAGGGTTGGACTGGGTTGGGGAGAGCGGGCAGTGGGGTTGGACCGGTTTGGGGGCTGGGTCAGGGTTGGACCAGGTGAGGGGTAGGGTTGAACTGCATTATGGGTGTTGAACGGGGGTGGGGGCTTGCACGCTGTGATCTGCTGCTAGTCTCCTGAACAGAGAGCAGACTTTAAAACTCCGAGCCCGAGTAAAGGCATCTAAATCGATTTTCCGAATAATTGATTATCCAAATGAAATAGTGCCTGGCTATCTTGTTTGGATAATCGAGTTTCCATTATAATTCAGCTCAAGACCCAGAGGAATACAGGAAGCTCAAGGGAATACAGGGAACTTCAAACAGCAGTTACAGGAGCACCGAGTGGCATGAGAAAGGACTTGTGAACAGGATTAGGGAGAATCCTAATATATTTAATAAATATATTAAAGGGAAGAGGGTTACCAAGGAAAACATAGGGGCCAATCTATGTGCGAAACTGCAGGAAATTGGAAGGGTGTTGAATGAATACTTCTCTTCAGTCTTCACTCTGGAAAAGAAAAACAGGTACTGCATTCAGGAGAAAAGGACCATAAGGAACTTGTACCATTTGTCAAAGGAAATAGAGAGGGATTGAAGGCTTATCAGGCTTTAAAAAGGACAAATCCCCTGGCCCAGATGAATTGCATCCCTGGCTGCTGTAGGAGGTGAGGCAGGAAATTGCAGGGGCTCTGACACCAATTTTTAATTCCGCTCTGGCTACAGGGGAAATGCCAGAGGAATGAAGGATGGCTAATGTGCTTTTACTTTTTAAAAGGGGTGGTAGATATGACCCAGGAAAGTTCAGACCAGTGAGTCTCAGGTCAGTGGTAGGGAAACTATTGGAGAAAATTCTTAAGGAGCGAATTAATACCTATTTGGAAAGGCCTGGATTAATTATGGATAGTCAGAATGGCTTTGTCAGCGGGAGATCATGCCTAACAAATTTGTTGGGTTTCTTTGAAAATCTGATGGCGTATGTGGAAGAGGGAAGATGAGTTGATATCGTTTACTTGCATTTTAGCAAAGCTTTTGACAAGGTCTCACATGGGTGATTGAGTAGGTTAAAGCACATGAAATTGAGGGAAACCTGGTGAGATGGATCAGAATATGGCTCAGTAATAGGACACAAAGGGTAATGGTAGAAGACTGTTTGAATGTCTGGAGACTGGTGTCCAGCAGTGTACCACAAGGATCAGTACTGGGACCCTTATATTTGTTATGTACATAAATAACTTGTAGGAAAATATGGGCGGAATGTTAAGCAAGTTTGCAAATGACACTAAGATTGGTAGAGTGGTTAACAGTGAAAAAAATAGTTGTAGGTGACAGGAAGACATAGATGGTCAGATCAGTGGCAGATGGTACTTAAGTGCGAGGTGATACACTTTGGAAGAAGAAACAAGATGAGAGAGTATTTAATGAATGGCAGGACACTGGGTAGCTGAGGGGAACAGAGCTATCTTGGAGTAAATATTCACAAACCCCTGAAGCCAGCAGAGCACTCGAATAGGATAGTTAAGAAGCCATATTGGACACTTGCTTTCATCAGTCCTGGCATAGAGTATAAGAGCAAGGAAGTAACGTTGGAGTTGTACAGAGTATTGGTTGGGCACAGTTGGAATACTGTGTGCAGTCACCTCTCTACAGGAAGGATATGATAGCCCTAGAGAGGGTACCAAGGACGTTCACCAGGATGTTGCCCGGATGGAGAAATTGAGCTATAAGGAGACACTAGATAGGCTTGGATTGTTTTCTTTAGAGCACAGAAGGCTGAAGGGGGAATTGATTAAGGTGTATAAGATTATAAGGGATAAGGACAGGGTGAATAGAGAGCAGTTGTTCCCCTTGGTTGAGGGGTCACTCACGAGAGGGCATAGTTTTAGGGTGGGGAAAGGAAATTCAGAAGGAATTCAGGGAAAAACATATTTTCACAGTGGGTGGTGGGAATTTGGAATGCACTGCCTGGGAAGGTAGTGTAGGCTAGAAATCTTATAACCATTTATTTTAAAAATATTTGGATGAGTGCATCAAATATCATAACATTCAAGGATATGGAAAAAGTGCAGGAAATTGGAATTTAGTGGTGGTTATGTTGATGCAGACTCAATAGGCTGAAGGGTCTTTTCTGTGCTGTCTGACCCTATATTTACTTGCTGCACTGGTAGCTGTAACTGGATCAACTGACCAAATTTCACATTCCTTGATTTTGGAATACACGTGCATTTAAGGGATTCTTTGCATTAGGCTTGTACATCCAACCAAAATTATGCTTTGTTGGAATCCATTTTCCACTTTAGAGATTTGTTTACATTTGCAGTGTAAAAATCTCCTATATTTTCTACTTCAAAAGCTGCTAAAAACTTAAATCAAATTAGTGAACAACCCTCATCCTATCTATGAAAGACAAGTAAATAGTCAGAAAAAAAAAGGAGTAGGTATACACGGGATATTTTCAGATTCTTACACCTCAGCTGTTTAGAATCTTTATCAGTTCAGATTTGTTGATGGTACAAGCCTAGCTGGGAGAGTAATCTGTGAGGAGGCATAGGAACCTTGCAAACAGATATAGACAACTAAACATTTGGCCAAGAAAATCACAGAAAGAGTATATTGTCAGGAAAATTGAAATTATCCCCTTTGTCAGCAAGAGTGGAAAAACTGAGTTCGTTTTTTTAAAGATTGCTGGTTCAAGAGTCCCTGGATTTGGTTTGAATCAGGAAGTGGAATGTTCCCCAAATGAACTTTCCATGGAATCAACAGCCAGGCACAGAAAACTCACCAATCAGAGCAATTGCACTCTGGACCAGCACCAAGGAGCCCATGACTGTTCACAGAAGGACAAACACCAGAGTCTCAGGTTCTGAGAGTAGGAGGGGCTGTTCACAAAGTGTGAGATCAAAGGGAAGAGGTATGGGACTAAGCATCATAAACAAAAGCAAGCTGCGGCTATCACTGGGCTCTCACCTTGTTGACATCCAGTCCCTTAACTAAACACCGATTATCTCTGATCAGGAGACTATCCCATGCTCCCCACACTGCAAGGTGACAGGCAGTCTGTATGGTTAGATCTGTTATGCAGACTGCATATTATTAGCTCTGTTAGCAGCTGGTTTAATCCAAGTAGCGTCAGCATGAAGCCTTTGGGTGGTCCCTTAAGGGCCTAACCAGCATTGAGCTAGATGATTGACCATGGATCTTCCCACCCAGGTGGGTTAATTTGCAGTTTGTCATTGTTGTGCTCACCTATCCACCCTCCAGAAGACAAGAGAATTAGATAAGGGGCACTAAAGAGACCTCTGTAGATACATCAAGGACTCTAATTGTTATGATCACCAGGTCATTCTGAGCAGTAATAGTGGTCTCCAAATGGTAGGGGAGATTAGTTTACAGTGGTATTCAGTGTATCTTACTTTCTTCCCTCAATTATCACTAAATTACCACCCCTTTCTTGTAAAATCTATTCAGTGACTCTTGGTATCACTCAGTTATCCTCCATCCACAATAATTACCAGTTCTGAACTCTTTATCTAACTCATTGCTCTTTCTCTCTTAACATCTATGAAAGGAACTATATCCCTTTATTGCCTTTTATTTAATAGCTTAGCAGGTCCGTTTTTACCCTTTTAGTCACTTCCATTCTTTTTGACTGCTTCTCAATTCTTTGGTAATTTTCTCTGCCCTCTGACTCGCTGATTTCCAGTACTCTTTCATCATAACGTATTGTCAGTGCTGTCTTTCATCCTGTCTGTAGTGTTAGGTAAGGGGTAAATTTAGGGGTATGGGTGGGTTTCGCTTCGGCGGGTCGGTGTGGACTTGTTGGGCCGAAGGGCCTGTTTCCACACTGTAAGTCTAATCTAATGTGCTACAGCCTATTTCTTGTTATACTCTACGTGGTTTAATGGCTGACTATGTAACCCTGTAGCTGGGCGGCACGGTGGCACAGTGGTTAGCACTGCTGCCTCACAGCGCCTGTAGACCCGGGTTCAATTCCCGACTCAGGCGACTGACTGTGTGGAGTTTGCACGTTCTCCCCGTGTCTGCGTGGGTTTCCTCCGGGTGCTCCGGTTTCCTCCCACAGTCACAAAGATGTGCGGGTCAGGTGAATTGGCCAAGCTAAATTGCCCATAGTGTTAGGTAAGGGGAAAATGTAGGGGTATGGGTGGGTTGCGCTTCGGCGGGTCGGTGTGGACTTGTTGGGCCGAAGGGCCTGTTTCCACACTGTAAGTCTAATCTAATCTTTCAAAAATCTAGCTCACTGCGAGTCCTCTTTTATTCTGTCTATAATCTGAAGAGAAGTCTATTGTTCCACCTTTAATGGCAATAAGTAAAAAGATTAGTGCTGGTTTTAGATGCAATATTGATGCCGATGTTGAAAGGCTTCAATCTTGACTTTAAGCAAGGAAATAAGATTGACACAGAGCAGTTCCAGATTTCTTTCTTTACGGACAAACCATACATATTTAGTTTTCAAGTCAATATTTAGAAGTAAAATTTATCAGCAGTAAAGCTCAATACTATCACTTGACAGGATTACAAGTTTTAATGCACACTGGCCATCACAAAGCATTGATTCATTTACGATTGATGCCAGCAGAAAGTACATCTCTCTTGTCTCAAATTTGTCAGGTATTTTCTTACAACTGCCTTGTTCCTACCTTCTCCTCTACTCCTGGTTCTTACTGGATTATGATTCCACAGGAAGCCTTTGTCACAAAAGCAGCTATTCTCATGTGTAAATCCAGGGATTCCTTTTATTGGACACGGGCATGATTGTTAAGGCCAGCATGTAATGCCTAACTGCCCTTGAGAGTATTTCAGAAGGCAGTTATGAGTCAATCACATTATGAACTTGGAGTTACATATAACCTAAACAAATCATTCATGTTCAGCATTACTGATATTAGCTTTTATTCCAGATTTAGAGTCTGAGAGTCAGAAATGTACAGCATGGAAGCAGACCCTTCAGTCCAACTTGTCCCTGCAACCAGATATCCCAACCTAAATTAGTCCCACTTGCCAACACAAAGCCCATATTGCTCCAAACCCTTCCTATTCATATACTCATCCAGATGCCTTTTAAATGTTGTAATTGTACCAGCCTCCACCACTTCCTCTGGCAGCTCGTTCCATATACGTACCACCTTCTGCATCAAAATGTCACCCCTTAGGTCTCTTTTATATCTTTCCCCACTCACTCTAAATCTAATTATGGACTCCCCCACCCCAAGGAAAAGGCCTTGCCTATTTACCCTATCCATGCCCCTCATGATTTTATAAACCTCTATAAGGTCACCCCCTCAGCCTCTGACGTTCCAGAGAAAACAGCCCCAGCCTATTCTACCTCTCATGATAGCTCAAATTCTCCAACCCTGGCAACATCCTTCTAAATCTTTTCTGAACCCTTTCAAGTTTCACAACATCTTTCCGATAGGAGGGAGACCAGAATTGCACGCAATATTCCAATTGGCTTAACCAATATCCTGTACACCCACAACATAACCTCCCAACTCCTGTACTCAATACTCTGACCAATAAAGGAAAGCATATCAAACACCTTCTTCACTATCCAATCTACCTACGACTATTTTCAAGCAGCTATAATCTGCACTCCAAGGTCTCTTTGTTCAGCAACACTCCCTAGGACCTTACCATTAAGTGTATAAGTTCTGCTGAGATTTGCTTTGACAAAATGGAGCACCTCACATTTATCTAAATTAAACTCCATCTGCCACTTCTCAGCCCATTGGCCCATCTGATCAAGATCCTGTTGTAATCTAAGGTAACCTTATTCACTGTCCACTACATCTCCAATTTCAGTGACATCTATAAACTTATTAACTATACCTCTTATGCTCATATTCAAATCATTTATATAAATGATGAAAAGTAGTGAACCCAATACAGATCCTTTTGGTACTCCACTGGTCACAGGCCTCCAATCTGAAACACAACCCACCACCAAAACCTTCTGTCTTCTATCTTTGAGCCAGTTCTGTATCCAAATGGCTAGTTCTCCCTGCATTCCATGAGTTCTAACCTTGCTCACCAGTCTCCCATGTCAAATGCCTTACTGAACTCCATATGGATAACGTCTACCTCTCTGCCCTCAATCTTCTTTATAACATCTTCAAAAACCTCAATCAAGTTTGTGAGACTTGACCTCCCACGCACAAAGCCATGTTGACTATCAGTAATCATTCCTGATGAAGGGCTTATGCCCGAAATGTCGAATTTCCTGTTCCTTGGATGCTGCCTGACCTGCTGCACTTTAATCAGCAACACATTTTCAGCTCTGATCTCTAGTATCTGCAGACCTCACGTTTTACTCTATCCCTAATCTGTTCTTGCCTTTCAAAATACATGTACCTCCTGTCCTCAGGATTCATTTCTTTAATTTTCTCATTTTAATTTCCTCATCTGCCATGTTGTGACTTGCACTTAAAATTCTGAATCATTAACCTGCGTCTCTGAATTATGAGCTCCAAAAATTAGTATTTTGAAATATGCACATGATGTACCTGATGTTGTTACCCTGACATCAGAACCTAGTAGCATAGGGAGCTACTGTATAAGGTAATGGCTCTGAAACACATCATGTTTATGTTACACTAGCTCCACCCACTTTCTACTGTTGTCACACACACTGGAGGTGGAGACAAGGAGTTCAATTCTAGCTTTTGGAGGGAGCAGATGGCTTTGTACCATTTTCCTGAGGTCCTATTAGTTATGCCTGACCAAACATAGCTGTCCTTATTGTGCACACCAACAATGAACTCTCTCATTATCTAAGAGCAGTGCCTGAGATGTTGAATTTCAGTAAGGCAAACAAGGACAGGACCTATGCAGTTAATGGTAAGGCCCTGGATGTGTTGCCATACAAAGAGACCTGGGGGCGCTATTCATAGTTTCTTGAAAGTGCAGTTGCAAGTAGACAGGGTGGTGAAGACGCCATTTGGCATGCTTCCCTTCATTGCTCAGTACATTGAGAATTGGAGTTGGGATGTCATGTTACATCTGTACAGGATGTTGATAAGGCCACTTTAGAAATATTGCATATAATTCAAGTCACCCTTTTAAGGGAAGGAAGTTGTTAAACCTGAGAGGGTGTAGTAAAGACTTACAAGGATGTTGCTGAGACTGGAGGTTTGAGCTATAGAGAGATGTTGAATAGGCTGGGTTTTTTTTCCATGGAGTGTCGGAAACTGAAGCGTGACCTTCAGTTTATAAAATCATGAACGCTATTGATAGGAAGAATAGCTAAAGTCTTTTCCTGAGGTGGAGGAGTTCAAAACTACTGACCATAGTTTTAAGATGAGAGAGGAATAATTTAAAAAGAGTGGTAACCATTCCATGCAGAAGCTGGTCAGTGTATGGAATGGGCCACCAGAGGAGGTGGTGGAGGTGGGTACAATTACAATATTTAAAAGGTACATGAATAATTGTTTAACGTTAAGTCGTTTGACCAGGTGATTTGTATGTGAAAAACAGCACTTTATCTTTAAAATAAGAGAAAGTTAGGTTCTAGGCTAGCTTCTTAAAATATTTTGAAGGGATCTGGTCTGGTCCATAACAATAGGAAGGGTTTAGAGGAATATGGGCCAAATGCTGGCAAATGGGATGAGGTCAGATTGGGATGTATGGTTGGAGGGGATAGGTTGGACCAAAGGATCTGTTTCCATGTTGTATGATTCTATGACAGTAGTTAAAATCTTTAAATGATGTTCAAATTCCCTGAAATCTTTTCTACATTTTCCTGACTGTATATTATCTCAAATCAGCTTTCCACTCTCTATTATCTGGGAAGACCAATCATTCTTATGCCATTTCATTTCTCTAATCCACACTTATGATTCTTATGTACTTCCCAAGGTGTCAGCTTGTCACTTATGATCTACCATCTAACTCCCTTGAACCACCCCATTGTGTCCTACCGTGACTCAAAATACCTTTGTAGTTGTTACATCCCACTGGGATAATGCGCTGGAAACCAAGCCCTGCTATTCCTGGAGTCATCACAAAGGTTAAAGATTCAATAACATTGTGCAAAATTCCCTAATTTTCCTGCATTTTAGCCCCAGGTTGACAGAAATCATGGACCAGATTTCTCTAACATGAATTATGCTTTATCACAAATAAATAGATTCTAGCTACGGGTAAACAATTATGAACTGACGGTATAAATCCGACTGGTTAATGTGTTAATATGTGGTTAATGGCCCTCAGCCATGTCCTGACCCAGTTCCTACAGTTTTGCCCTCACCTCTTCTCACCCACAACAGCAATCGGGCCTCCCTGTCCTCACTTTCCACTTCACCAGCCTCTGCATCCAAAGGACCATTAGCTGCTAATTCCACCATCTCCAGTAGGATGACACAACCAGACACATATTCCCCTCCCTTCTCTTGCCAGCATTCTGCAATGTTCTCTCTGCGTCACTCTGGTTCACTCCCCACATTTCCCACACTCCCACAACATCTACCCATACATTCACAAAAGGTATATCACTTGCCCATTTATTTCCTCGCTCCTCACTATCCAAGGACCAAGTCTCACCTTCCAAGTGAAGCAGTGATTTACTTACATTTCACTCAATCTAGCTCTTCCATATTGGGTAGATGAAACATACACCGGGAGACTGTTTTGCAGAAGATCTACATTCTGTTTGCAAAATTGACCCTGAAAGTTCCAGTTCCCTGTTACTTCGACACACCACTCTGTCCTTGGCCAACATCTCTCAGGCTTGCCTCAGTGTTCCAATGAAGTTCAACACAAGCTGGAAGAAAAGCATCTCATTTTCTGCTTGGAAACCCTGCAGCTTTCAGGACTCAATAAGGAGTTCAATAATTCTAGGACCTGATCACCCTTTTCCACATCCTTTACCCATCCCCACACCCCAGGCTTCGTCATCACATGGGCTGCTTTCATCACAACCTCCCCACTTTCACTCACTGATGATCCCATTAGCAGCTTTTCTGTCTCCCTGGCTCATCATTATCCATTCTGTTGTCTGCCTAACTGCTGTTCTCCCTCTCTTTTTGGGCTCCATCTCTAGCTATCATTTACTCCTTCCCCTCCTCTCCCACCTCGTGTCTTCACTGTATACATCCAACCTTTCCTAGCCTTAATCTGTTCTGAAGAACAGTCACTGTATCTGAAACATTAAATCTCTTTTGTCTCCACAAATACTGCTAGACATGTTCTGTTTCTCCAGAAACTTGTTTTTTGTTTCAGATTTCCAGCAGCCACAGTTCTTTGGTTGTTGGCTAAAACTCCCTCAATACACTAATTTAGACAGGCTTATTTTTAAAAAAAAGTGGTGTTATGGATGTAGGGCAAGACTGGGGTGATAATTCAAAGGTCCCAGTTCACAGGATTCACTGAGATGATCCTTTCGGCCTGTCAGGACCAGTTGTTCCTTGACCTTTCTTTTTCAGATACTTTCTTGTGATTGCAGGAGGCAGTGACCAGTTCATATTGATAAAGTCACTGGTTTATTGTTTAAAATCCGCAGCTTACAGCAACTGATGAGGGGAAATAAATGGTTTCTCTTCCCAGGCATGACGTGCTCTTACTGCAGAGGAAAGAACACACCTTCCTTTCCAGGGGCCCAATGGCTTCTGACCAAATATTCACACCTACAAGTGATTGAGCTAGCTGGGAGCCACTCGCATTGTTGGCAGGCAGAAGGCCCTGGTCATCAGGATCTGGTCATTACTTTGCATGCCAGCATCTACTTTTTGCTAGCCAAATCTCCTCTTGTATGCACTCCCTGGCTCCAGCCTGTCTGCAGTCCTTCCCTCATTACTTGAACAACGAGCTGTGTAAACAGCTCTTACAATGATTCTCAGTTAACTTGCAGTAATTCCTTCAACAATTCTTTGTTTTTAAAGCAATTCCTTCCCCATTTTAGTCCACAACCAAAATACAGAAAAAATGCTTTTGTAATAATATTTAACAGTTGGAAACAGGACATTTAGCCCTTCTCATCAGTGCCCATATTTATTCATTACCACAGCACTTAATCCCTCCCAGATTTGCTTCTGGCTGCATTGTGTATTTGTGAGGCAAAGTTTTGTTTCTGAGCGTGGTCTCACTTACACTAAAAGTAGCAGTTCTGCTAAATATGGTTCAAGCCTGATCTTTATCCATTTCCAACACAGGACAAAAATTATTATAACTGGGAATTAAAACTACTGTTTCCAATTGTGTTTTGTTATAAGTCAGCACCAAATTTTTAAGGAAAATAATCAACAGTATCAAAAAGTTTTAAGATCAGATTCTTTAGATGACTGAAACCATGAAGTCTGGCTGGTCTCATTGCCAAAGTCTGTCTTTTGATCTCAACCAGATGGTTTTCCTTCCAATCATTCACAGGTGCACTCCAGATTCCCAACTGCTGTTAAAAATTACATTCCCAAATCTTTCTGCTGTGGTCCTGAAGTTTCTGATTTGCTGAGATACAATTCCATACCTCCTATGTCCTTCTGCCCCTCAGCTGATTGGCCGTTCTTCATATGTAAATGAGTTTTGTATTGCACAAAATGGATCAGGAAACCTCCTTAAAGATTTTGCACACTTTCCAAATAAGTCTCACTTTCACCATATTCACCTATAGCTTACAAAAATCAAATACTTTTGTTTTTAAAAACTGAAACCTGGCTAATGGGTTGGGAAACATTTCATAGCCTTAATTATGCTGGAGGCAGGCAGGCAGGGAGTGAATTGGAGCATCTTATTTGACACTTTTATTGCACAACAGAGTAGGACAAACAGGAAGAAAGTTAGCCACCAGGATACACGAACACCAGTTAGCCACAAAAAGACACGACCCTCTCTCCCTCATAGCCCTATACACGGAGGAAACAAACTACCATATTGACTGGGACAACACATCTATCCTGGGACAGGCTAAGCAAAGACATGCCAGAGAATTCCTAGAGGTCTGGCACTCCAACCACAACGCCATAAACAAACATATAGACCTAGATGCCATCTATCAACCCCTCAGAAAACGAACAGGAAATGACATCACCACAAACCCCAGGAATCCCATCCAGGACAAACATAAATGGAAAACAGGAGACAACAACTTCGCTTCACTTGGAGGTCACCACTGATGATGTTACCTAGCCAGGTAATGAAATGTCTAGATATCAAACATACAGCTCAGCGAGCAAACCTACACCCTAAAGTTGGAATAACTTTAAAGGGTGCTTTAGTGTTGGGATGGAAGCATCCATGGAAAATCTGTCCAATATTAATCATCACATCCCATTCTGCTCAATAATAACCACCTGAAACAAGCAAAAAGAAGCAGGCAAAGTTCAAACCGTAAAGTGGTTTGTCAGCACTTGGCTATGTCACGTCACAGTGTTATATAGTACAGAAAGAGATCCTTTGGTCCAACGTGTATGCACCAACCAAATATCCTAAACAGATCCAATACCATTTGTCATCATTTGGCCCACATTCCTTTAAATGCTGTCTATTCATATACCCAATCAGATGCCTTTTAAATGTTGTAATTGTACCAGCCTCTGCCACTTCCCCTGGCAGCTTGTTCCATACACGCACCACCCTCTGAGTGATAAAGTTGCCCCTTGGGTCCCTTTTAAATCTTTTCCCACGCATCCTAAACGTATACCTTCTAGTTTTGGATTTTACTACCCTCTGAAAAACACCTTAGCTATTCACCTTATCCGTGATTTTATAAACCTTTATAAGGTTACCCCTCAGCCTCTGATGCTCCAGGTTAAAAAGCCCAACTCTATTCAACTTCTTCCAATAGCTCAAACCCTCCAATCTCAGTAATATCCTTATAAATCTTTTCTGAACCCTTTCAGGTTTAACAACATCTTTCCCATAGCAGGGAGACCAGAATTGAATGTAGTATTCCAAAAGTGGCCCAACCAATGCCCTGTATAGCCATAATGTGATGTCCCAACTTTGTATTCAAAATGGAGGCAAAAATGCAAATGCCTTCTTCACCAACCTGTCTACTCACAACTCCACTTTCAAGAAACTATGCACCTGTACCCCTAGGTCTTTGTTCAGCAACACTCCTCAAGGCCCTACCATTAACTGTATAAATCCTGCCCTGATTTGCCTTGCCAAAATGCAACACCTCACAAATATCATAATTAAACTCTACCTGCCAATCCTCAGCCCATTGGCCCATATGATCAAGGCCCCAGTGTGCTCTTCCCAATCCACTGCACCACCAATTTTGCTGTCATTTACAAACTTACCAACTGCACTTTCTATATTCACATCAAAATAATTTCTATAAACGGCGATCTACCATCGATTGTTTTGGCACATTGATGGTTACAGGCCTCCAGTCTGAAAAGCAACCCTCACCCACTGTCTTCACCTTACCAGCCAATTTTGTATCCAATTGGTGAGCTCCCCTTGGATTCAATGTGATCTAACCTTGATGTTGGGTTGACTTTGCATTTGGAAATAGAAGAGCTTGAGAGGCAAGGCTCAGATTTCCCAACAAAAGTATGTTTAAAGCTGACTTTTTTTGGTCTTCCTTGTCTTCCCCAACAAGGATGTACTAAGCTAAGTTGTTATGGCAGGCATCTCACTCAGGAGACCAACACAAAGTCATTGGGGCTTGACGCATATCACATAACCCAATTAACACATGTTGGCAGTGTCTCAGCTCCTTGCGAAAGAAAACCCCACTGGTTTAATAGGATTGCTAACAGAAATGGAGGAAGAAATACAGCTCTTGATTTTAACTCTCATTCCATACGGTTTCTTCTGGACAGAGAGGATTACGTTTCCCCTTGTGTTATTCCTTAATGATTTCAGCATGCAATGATTTTATTTCCAACCCAAAAATAACTTTGGGCAGGGTTAAAAGAATGATATAACCCAGAAATGGCTTTCAGTCATAATAACAGATAAGCACTAAATGGATTCAGATGACCTTTCTCTGTGCTGTATATTAATAAAGATACTAGGACATACAATTAATTTTTCTCTTAAAATAGTCAGTAGAAGAAGGTCAAGCAACTACATTGAACTTCCATTTGCTAATGATTTCAACAGTATGTTTTAGAAAACATTTAAAATCCATTTCAAGTACATGAGCATTAAAATATGAGAGGATAAGTTCATGTTTGAAGGGGATTGTCAGAGTCTTGGCTCAAATTTAGCTTCAAAGATGACAGCTCAGCTTCATCTATGCTGAAGCTACTTAAATGATCGCAATCATTAAATTATCATGCTTTCAATTAAATCTATGGCTGCTTCGGTTTGTGATGAAGTCCAATTTAGAACAGACTATGAAAATGACATTATATCTTGTATTTTGTAGAAATACAAAATATTGCAGAACCCATTGTAATTGCGATGATTGAAGTTCACAAATTAATGTGACGGTTCCAAACTTTGATTTCTTGTGCGAGGAACTAGGTTTTATAATGTTGTTTTTACATTCACATAATTACTTCGATATCAACACTTAAAATAGCCCATTCAAGAGATTTGCTTTGGCTTGAGTGGTAAAGTAACAATCACTGCCAAATTCTGGAAACAAAAGGTTGAAAACTCAAACTTATGATGGAAGTAATGGGGGAAATCACATCAGAACGTGAACCTGATAGATTTAAGACTAACATATAGGAGCAGAATTAGGTCAATTGGCCCATTGAGTCTGCTCTGCCATTCGATTGTGGGTGATATGTTTCCTAATGCCATTTTCCTGCCTTTTCCCAGTAACCCTTGATTATCTTCCTAATCAAGAATCGATCTATTTCTTTTCTTAAATACAGTCAATGGCTTGGCCTTCACAGCTTTCGACAGCAATGAGTTCCACGGATTAATCACCCTCCGGCTGAAGAAATTCCTCCTCATCTCAATTAAGGAACAAAGAAAATTTACAGCCCAGGAACAGGCCCTTTGGCCCTCCAAGCCTGTGCTGATCCAAATCCACTGTCTAAACCTTTGCCCAATTCCTAAGGATCGGTATCCCTCTGCTCCCCCACTTACTCATGCATCTGTCCAGACGGACCCTAAATGAATTTACTGTGCCTGCCTCTGCTACGTCTGCTGGCAATGTGTTCCAAACACCGACCACCCTCTGTATAAAGTACTTTCCGCGTGTATTCCCCTTAAACTGTCCACCTCTCACCTTGTACACGTGACCTCTCGTTATTGAATCCCTCACCCTGGGAAACAGCTTATCCCTATGCATCCTTTCTATACCCTTCATGATGTTGTAGACCTCAATCAGGTCCCCCATAATCTCTTTTTTCCAAATGAAAACAATCCTAACCTACTCAACCTCTCTTCATAGTGAGCACTTTCCATACCAGGCAACATCCTTGTAAACCTTCTCTGCATCCTCTCCAAAGCATCCACATCCTTTTGGTAATGTGGTGACCAGAACTGTACACGGTATTCTAAATGCGTCTGAACCAAAGTGTTGTACAATTTTAACATGACTTTCCAGCTCTTATACTCAATACCCGTCTGATGAAGGCAAGCATACTATATAGGTAAAAAACAATGACTGCAGATGCTGGAAACCAGATTTTGGATTAATGGTGCTGGAAGAGCACAGCAGTTCAGGCAGCATCTGAGGAGCAGTAAAATCGACGTTTCGGGCAAAAGCCCTTCATCAGGAATACAGGCAGAGAGCCTGAAGGGTGGAGAGATAAGTGAGAGGA
The DNA here is from genome assembly GCF_020745735.1 of Hemiscyllium ocellatum. Taxonomy (NCBI): domain Eukaryota; kingdom Metazoa; phylum Chordata; class Chondrichthyes; order Orectolobiformes; family Hemiscylliidae; genus Hemiscyllium; species Hemiscyllium ocellatum. The sequence continues at coordinate 95,954,727 of NC_083411.1, read as the reverse complement.
GGGTGGGGGTGGGGAGAAAGAAGCAGAGAGTACAAAAAGTGAGTGGGGGAGGGGATGAAGGTGATAGGTCAGGGGGGTGGGTGGAGTAGATAGGTGGAAAGGAAGATAGGCAGGTAGGACAAGTCATGGGGACAGTGCTGAGCTGGAAGTTTGGAACTGGGGTGAGGTGGGGGAAAGCGTAAATGAGGAAACTGTTAAAGTCCACATTGATGCCCTGGGGTTGAAGTGTTCCGAGGTGGAAGATGAGGCGTTCTTCCTCCAGGCGTCTGGTGGTGAGGGAGCGGCGTTGGAGAAGGCCCAGGACCTCCATGTCCTCGGCAGAGTGGGAGGGGGAGTTGAAATGTTGAGCCACAGGGCGGTGTGGTTGATTGGTGCGGGTGTCCCAGAGATGTTCCCTAAAGCGCTCTGCTAGGAGGCATCCAGTCTCCCCAATGTAGAGGAGACCGCATCGGGAGCAACGGATACAATAAATGATATTAGTGGATGCGGAGGTAAAACTTTGATGGATGTGGAAGGCTCCTTTAGGGCCTTGGATAGAGGTGAGGGAGGAGGTGTGGGCACAGGTTTTACTGTTCCTGCAGTGGCAGGGGAAAGTGCCAGGATGGGAGGGTGGGTCGTAGGGGGGCGTGGACCTGACCAGGTAGTCACAGAGGGAACGGTTTTTGCGGAAGGTAGAAAGGGGTGGGGAGGGAAATATATCCCTGGTGGTGGAGTCTTTTTGGAGGTGGCGGAAATGTCGGCAGACGATTTGGTTTATGCGAAGGATGGTAGGGTGGAAGGTGAGCACCAGGGGCGTTCTGTCCTTGTTACGTTTGGAGGGGTGGGGTCTGAGGGCGGAGGTGCGGGATGTGGGCGAGATGCGTTGGAGGGCATCTTTAACCACGTGGGAAGGGAAATTGCGATCTCTTAAGAAGGAGGCCATCTGGTGTGTTCTGTGGTGGAACTGGTCCTTCTGGGAGCAGATACAGTGGAGGCGGAGGAATTGGGAATATGGGATGGCATTTTTGCAGGAGGTAGGGTGGGAAGAGGTGTAATCCAGGTAGCCGTGGAAGTCGGTGGGTTTGTAAAAAATGTCGGTATCAAGTCGGTTATCATTAATGGAGATGGAGAGGTCCAGGAAAGGGAGGGAGGTGTCAGAGTTGGTCCAGGTAAGTTTAAGGTCAGGGTGGAATGTGTTGGTGAACTTGATGAATTGCTCAACCTCCTCATTAGTGCACGAGGTGGCGCCAATGCAGTCATCAATGTATAGGAAACAGAGGTGGAGAGTGGTGTAGGAGTGTAATTACGGAAGATTGACTGTTCTACGTAGCCAACAAAGAGACAGGTATAGCTGGGGCCCATACGGATGCTCGTGGCTACCCCTTTGGTCTGGAGGAAGTGGGAGGATTCAAAGGAGAAATTGTTAAGGGTGAGGACCAGTTCGGCCAAACGAATGAGAGTGTCAGTGGAAGGGTACTTTTGGGGACGTCAGGAGAGGAAGAAATAGAGGGCTTGGAGGCCCTGGTCACGGTGGATGAAGGTGTAGAGGGATTGGATATCCATGGTGAAGATGAGGCATTGGAGGCCGGGGAAACGGAAGTCTTGGAGGAGGTGGAGGGTGTGGGTGGTGTCTCGAATGTATTTGGGGAGTTCCTGGACTAGGGGGGAGGACAGTGTCACGATGGGTAGAAATAAGTTCAGTGGGGCAGGAGCATGCTGAGTCAATGGGTCAGCCAAGGACGTAGATCCGGGCAGTGTGAGGTTCCCGGACTATGAGATTGGAAGCTGTGGGTGGGAGATCTCCTGAGCTGATGAGGTTCTGTGTTGTCTGGGAGATGATGGTTTGGTGATGGGGGGTGGGGTCATGGTCGAGGGGGCGGTAGGAAGAGGTGTCCTCGAGTTGGCGTTTGCCTTCAGTGGTGTAGAGGTCAGTGCGCCCCCTTTATCTGCTGGCTTGATGGTGAGGTCAGGATTGGAGCAGAGGGATTGGAGGGCTGTGTGTTGTGAGGGTGAGAGGTTGGAGTGGGGACGGGGGTAGACAGGTTGAGGCGGTTAATGTCCTGGCAGCAGTTGGAAATGAAGAGGTCGAGGGCAGGTAATAGGCCAGCGCGGGGTGTCCAGGTGGATGCAGTGTGTTGGAGGTGGGCAAAGGGGTCCTCGGAAGGTGGGCGGGAGTCCTGATTGTGAAAGTAAGCTCGGAGGCGGAGGCGACGGAAGAATTGCTTGACGTCACGGCATGTATTAAATTCATTGATGCGTGGATGAAGGGGGATGAAGGGGAGTCCTTTGCTGAGGACTGATTGTTCGTCCTCAGTGAGGGTAAGGTCTGGAGGGACGGTGAAAACTCGGCAGGCCTTCTTGACCATTCTATCCACCTGTGCAGCCTTCAGGGTACAATGGACCTGAACTCCCAGATCTCTCTGCTCATCAACTTTTCCCAAGGCTCTTCCATTTACAGTATAGTTCGCTCTAGAATTGCATCACCTCACATTTGCCTGGATTGAACTCCATCGGCCACTTCTCCGCCCAACTCTCCAGTCTTTCTATATTCCCCAGTATTCTTTGACAGTCCCCTATGCTTTCTGCTACTCCACCAATCTTCGTGTCATCTGCAAACTTACTTATCAGACCACCAATGCCCTCTTCTCGATCATTTAGGTATATCACACAGTGGCCCCAGCACTGATCTCTGTGGAACACCACCGGTCACCTTTCTCCATTTTGAGAAACTCCTTTCAAATACTACTCTCTGTCTTCTGTTGCTCAATCAGTTCTTTATCCACCTAGCTAGAACACTCTGCACATCATACGACTTTACTTTCTCTATTATTTTACCATGGGGAACTTTATCAAATGCCTTACCAAAGTCCATGTATATGACATCTACAGCCCGTCCTTTATCTATCAACTTGGTCACTTCCTCAAAGAACTCTATTAAATTGGTAAGGCACAATCTCCCCTGCACAAAACCATGTTGCCTATCACTGATAAGCCCATTCCCTTACAAATATAAATGGATTCTATCCGTCAGTACCTTCTCCAGCAACTTTCTCACCACTGACGTCAGGTTCACTAGTCTGCATTTACCTGGAATATCCCTATTGCCCTTCTTGAACAGGGGAACAACATTAGCAACTCTTCGGTCCTCTGGTACTTCACCTGTGTTTAAGGCTGCTGCAAAGATATCTGTCAGGGGCCCCAGCTATTTCCTCTTTTGTCTCCCTCAATGACCTGGGATAGATTTAATCCGGTCCTGAGGATTTGTCCACCTTAGTACCCCTCGGCCTACGCAATACGGTCTTCTTCCTTATGTCAATGTGATCCAGAGTAAACAAACTTCTATCTCTAATCTCAACATTCATCAAATCCCTCTCCTCAGTGAACACTGATGCAAAGTAATCATTCAGAATCTCACATTTTCTCAGGTTCGATACACAATCTTCCTTCCTTATCCTTTAGTGGACCAACCCTTTCTCTAGTTATGCTCTTGCTTCTTGTATATAAATAAAAGGCCTTGGGCTTCTCCTTAATTGTGCTAGCTAAAGTTGTTTCATGATGTCTTTTAGCCAGCTTGATTCCTCGTTTAAGATTGGTCCTACTCTCCAGATATTCCTTCAAAACCTGTTCTGTTCTGAGCTACCTAGACCTTACGTACACTTCGCTTTTCTTCTTGACTAGTCGCACGATTTCTCCTGTCATCCAGGGTTCAGAAATCTTGCCTTTCCTTTCCCTTGTTTTCAAAGGGACATGCCTACCCTGCCCTATCTTCAACCTATCTTTGAAAGCCTTCCACATATCAAATGTGGACTTCCCTTGAAATAGTTGCCTCCAATCCACATTTCCCAGCTCCTGTCGAATTTTGATATAATTGGCCAGTTTAGTAATCTTCCCTTAGGACCACTCTCATCATTGTCTACGACTATTATAAAACTTACAGAATTGTGGTCACTATCCCCAAAGAAATCTCCCACTGCAACTTTTACCACCTGGCCTGGTTCATTCCCCAACACCAGGTCCAATATATCCCCTTTCCTAGTTGGATTACTGACATTCTGCTCTAGAAAACTTACTTGAATGCTCCTTACAAATTCTGCCCCATCCAGACCTCTGACACTTGGTATATCCCAGTCAATGCTGGGAAAATTAAAATCTCCCATCACCATCACCCTGTTGCCTCTACTTCTTTCCATAATCTGTTTACCCATTTGTTCTTCGACCTCATTAGTTACTGTTGGGAGGCCTTAGTATAGCCCCAATAATGTAACTGCACCCTTTTTATTTCTCAGCTCCATCTATAATGCCTCACTGCTCCATTCTATTCCATCTGCCTTTTCTTTGCCCACTCTTCTAGCCTGTCCAAGTCTTTCTGCAGCTTCCCTAATTCCTCAAAGTTACCTATCCCTACATCCATCTTTGTGTCATCTATAAATTTGGCCTGCCCTCAGTGCCTTTGTCCAGATCATTAATATAAACATAAATAGTTGTGGTCCCTGACCCTTGCAGAACTCCACTAGTCACTGGCTGCCATCCTGAAAAAAAACATGTATCCCTGCCCTCTGTCTTCTGCCAATCAACCAAACCTCTATCCATGCCAGTACCCTGACCCTAAAAACATGGATTCTTATCATATTTAGCAGCCTCCTCTGCAGCACCTTATCAAAGGCCTTGTGGAAATCCAAACAGTTCACATCCACTGGCTTTTCTTTATCTAACTTACTCATTACATCTCCGAAGAATTCTAACAGATTTGTCAGGCAGGACTTCCCTTTGATGGAGCTGTTTTGACTCAGCCTTATTTTGCCATGCATTTCCAAGTACTCCATAACCTCATCTTTAATAATGGCCTCTACAATCTTACCAACGACCAGGGTCAGGCTAACAGGCTATAGTTTCCTACTTTCCTCTTTTCTTAAATGAGGGTATTACAGTCGCCATTTTCCAGTCCTCTGGGAGCCTCCCTGACTCCAGTGATTCCTGAAAGATCATCACCAATGCCCCTATAATCACCTCAGCTATCTCCTTCAGAACTCTGGGGTGAAAGCCATCTAGTCCAGGTGACTTCTTCAACTTCACCCTTTCAATTTCCCCAGCACCTTCCCATTAGTGATGGCCAGTGCAGCCACCTCTGCCCCTCAACTCTCTTGAGGTTCAAATGCCTTCACCACTCACAAAACCACACATTTGCAAAAGAAATATAAATTGCAAAGTATATTATCCCACCTTGATTCATCCTTTCAGAAATATTTTATAACTCCCACCTGCATTTTTTCCTGCTTGTAACTTATAGTTCTTTAATAATTCTGGGGTTTGTGGCTCTGGTTAAAATCCCTATGAAGACTAACAACTTTTACAAAGAAATTTGAATTTCCACTCACTTACTCAAAGGACCACACCAGAAGGTTTTGAGTAGAGTAACGGTATTGTCACTCAGTTAGTAAAACAAAGATCCAGGTGAATCCTCTGGAGACATAAGTTCAAATCCCATGAGAGCAGCTGTAGGTATTTAAACTCAATTAATGAAGATCTGACATATAAAGCTATAAAGGGACTATCTTTAATCATTGTAAATATCCACCCACCAATGGTCAGAGAAGGAAATCTATTATCTTTACGTGGTCTGGCTTATATTTGACTCCAGGCCCATAGCAATGTCATTAACTCTTCGCTTCTAGGCTGTTTTAATACAATGGGCAATTAGAGATAGGGAAAAGAAAAACACTTGGTCCTGTCAGTGATATCCACATCCCATAAAAGAATAAAAATCAACAAAATTTCACTTTTTAAGACATTCATTATTACAAATACATTGAAAGCAACAACAACTAAACATTATAGGACAATATCAAAATTCCAATTAAATGCCATTTTGATGTGAAACCACAAGAAAATAAGAACCAGGAACAGGGGTACACAATTTCTTTCAAGCATATTCCACCATTCAATATTATCATGGCTTATTCTCATTGGATTCAACTCCAGTTCCCATAATCCTTCAACCATTTACTAAGTAAAGATCTATCTCCTTTTTAAATTTACTCACTGTCCCAGCATCCATTGCAATTATAAGATTCCCAACCTTTTGAGAGAAGTAATTTCTCCTCACTTGTTTTAAATTTGTTATCCTGTATCCTTAATCTATAACCTCTCATTCCAGCTTGCCCCACAAGAGAAAAAATCCTCTTTATGGCTACTTTATCAATCCCCTTTAGCATCTTATATACTTCAATTAAATATCCTCTCATTTTTCTAAACTCCAGAGAGTATAAGCCTAAGCTGTTCAATCTCTCCTCATAAGAAAAACTCCTCATCTCTGGAAATGAATCTAGTTAACCTCTTCTGAACTACCTGAAATGCAATTACTTCCTTCCTCAAGTATACAATGTTCCAGGTGTGGTCTCATCAATGCTATATAAGTTTGCAGTAACACTTCCCTACTTTTCTCCTCTTCCTTTAGAATAAATGCCAACATTTCATTTGCCTTCCTTATTACTTGATGAACCTGAAAACTCGTTTTCTGTGATTCATGCAAGAGGACACCAGAGAACTTTGAAGTTTCTCTTGATTTAGATAATTTGCCTTTCAATTCTTCCAACCCCAAAAATGGATATCCTCAGAACTCCATGTTAAACTCCATTTGCCAAATTTTTGCACCTTCACCTTACCTATCCATATCTATTTATATTTTTATATGGCACCTTATGTTCCCACCTATTGTAGTACCATCTACAAATTTACGTACCATATATTGTATCCATGTGACCAAGTATTTACTACAGATTATAACTAATTAGGACCCAAGATCAAGCCCTGTGGCACTTCACAATATATCTTACAATCAGAAGAAGACCCATTTATCCTAACTCTCTGTTTTCTGTTGGTTGATCAGCCTTTCATCCAAACTTATATATATCCCCTAATCCCTTGAGATCTGGCCTTGTGTATTAACCTTTTCTGTTGTACTTTATCAATACCTTCTGGAAGTTCATATATACTACATCTACAGAATTCCCATTGTCCAACTTGCTTGTTACATCTTCAAATAACTTTGGATAATTGATCAAACGTTAGTTACCCTTCATAGAATCATACTGTCTCTGATGGATTGCATTTTGACTTTTCAACTGTCCTACTATTAATTCCTTAATAATAGATTCTAACACTTTCCCAATGACGGTTATTAAACTAACTGGTCTGTAGTTTCCAACTTTCTTGCTTTCTGCCTCCCTCCCTTTTTGCTTAATTTGATTTATTATTAAATAGGATTGACTTAGTAGACAACAGTAATAAACTAAACTAAATATATGACTACTCAACTTCCTAACATGACATAAAATCCCTTTTACACATTTGTACATCATACTACACTCTTTGCTGATTGAAGTCCTTGCAGAGACCAGTGCAAAGTTACTCCCCCGTTCCAGTAGGCTTGCTTCTCCCCATTTCACTAAGTCACAAAGTCCAATATTTGTCAAATCCATTTCCCCAGTTCGATGGGGTCAATTAAGAGGTCTCCACTGCAAAGATTGTGCTGGTTTATATGGTGCTGGTAAATGTCAATGTGAGATCCCCATTTAGTACTTGCATTAGGGCCTTGAAACCTCAAGTAAAATCTAGCCCTATGTGTCTCGTGGACCTGAGTAATTGGGCAGCATCAAAGCAGACATTGAGAGATATCCTGTTCTCTGTGATGCTCACAGAGCAAATTCAATAAATTTTACTGAGTCAGTGCTGTTTGACCAATCATTCTGTCCTGAGCCATTGCAGATTACTTAGTTTCAATTGTCTTCTTTTCACCTTACTGCCTTCGAGTAGATGTATTGCAGATTACATTTTAACATTGCAATCAGTTCATATCTGACAGTCTTTTGTTGCTTGTCACATCTGCTTTTGAGTCATAGAGTCATAGAGATGTACAGCACAGAAACAGATCGTTTGGTCCAACTTGTCCATACCGACCTGGGAATAGGTTTGTCGGTAGTGCTTGGTAGCTGTGCAAAAGCTGTGACAGGGGACAAACAGTCATACACAACCAGCTGGCTCTTTAAGATCTGCACATGCACTCCTTCATCACAATCTTAAAAGGTACTGTGCAGTGCAACAAATGGGTGGACACAGCATAGGGAAATTACAGGAAAGATTGACTGACAGCCCTGTAAATATCAAATAGTAGATTATTATCTGGGGTGGTTATACAGTCTACGGCAATCCTGGACTTCACAACTTAATATATAAAAAAATCTCAGTTGATTCTAATAGCAAGTATCATAGAATCCCTACAACGTGGAAACAGACCCTTCATCCCAACAAGTCCACACAACCCTCCAAGGAGTATCCCACCCAGACTCATTGCCCCACCCTTTTACTCTACATTTACCCTTGACAAAAGCTCCTAACCTACACATCCCTGATCACTATAGGCAATTTAGCATGGCCAATTCACCTAATTTGCACATCTGTGGATTGTTGGAGGAAACCAGAGCACACCCATGTAGACATGGGGAGAATGTGCAAAGTCCACACAGACAGTCGCCCAAGGTGGGAATCAAACCTGTGTCCCTGGTGTTGGGAGGCAGCAGTGCTAACCACTGAGCCATCGTGCCACCCTTTTAGGCCACTGCTGTGATACAGCTTGAATATTTAACTTCACATATATTAGTCATATAGTCAATTGACTGTTGCCAGTTGAAACTCAGAAAGGTTTTAACTTATAGTGATCACACTGTTCTTGAGTTTTAATTGCTGGATAGAACTCAAGAATCAATGTATCAATTTTCCTTATGTATTTCTTATTTTTAGAAGCTACAAATTCATTCGGAAATAGAAACAATTTTATATACCAAGTGTGGGATAGAAAAACAATGGACAGAATTTATTGCTTTCCTATCATGTGACCTGTTGATGGTGGAAGGTGAATTAGATCAGGCAGGAGCAGAACCCACTGTCCACGGCCTCCACTCCAATTAAGTTCACAGCAAAAAGGCCATTGGACAGCCTTCTTGCCACGGTATTAGTTGAGGCCTATGACAAACAAAATCCTATGGGGATGCTTGTGTAGTCCTGGAGAGAGGGAGATATCTCATTCAAAGGGACTCATTACCTGATTGAAAGACCTGGCATCAAGAGGTGCTAGCCCAATGAGAGCCACACTCTTGTTGTTGCAAGCACCTCTTGCCCTGTAACTCCTCCCATCATTATTTAGCTAGGGGCCAGGGATCCAGCAATAAGCCCCCACATGGCTGTTGTAGGGGCAGCTGCCGGCACTTCCCCAGGACTGGCATTCAATAGGCCCATCGTTCCCTGATTGTTCGGCAACTCTTGGTGGAGGCTCTAGGGGATGCTTCCCAAATTCTTTTCCATTTTGATCCTACTTTGAGGCTTGAAACTCATTGTGACCCCTGAGTGAGAACTGAGAAGTGGATGGAGTTGCCCATAAGAGCGGGAACCTGTTTGTGAGAGCAGGGGTACAACTATTAAAACTTGGTCACAGCTCCATTGTGGACAATGCTGACTTGAAGCTTGCAACCCAAAGATTTCAGCTAGCAGCCCCATTTAAGATCCCAACCTCAACGTTGGGAAGCCTGACTCTGGAGTCTTGCACCCTTGGGAGGCCTGCTGCTGTCAACTCAAGTGACTGAGTTGCAATTAATATGGCAGGCCTTTTCTATAACAGGAGATATAAATTGTTGCCAGTTGGTGAATTCTTCATTAAATATAGCCCAATGTTGGTTATCGTAGATTGTAGTCCTATCTGGTCTCTGTGTTATTATATTCTTCTACAACAGTGTCATATCTTGCAACTGACCAACACCAGAGTATTGTTGACCACATCACATTATGACTGAAGCAAAGTACTATGGGTTTTGGAAGTCTGAATTAAAAGTAATAAATGTTGGAAGTACTCAACAGATCTGGTTGAATCTGTGGAGAGAGAAACAGTTAACATTTCTGATGAGATCTAATTAACTTCATACAAATGAAAGAAAGGGTTAAAAAAAACAACAAAAGGGAAATCTGTGATACAGTGGAAGATGGGAGAGTTTAAATGACAGAAGGGTTAATTATGTAGGGCCAAGGTGAGGAGAAATAGGAAGGGCAAAAATAAAAATGAAAAATAATGAACAGTTGAAAATAAAAAAAAGCAAAAAACACAAGAGAAGATACAAATCCTGCCAAGGGAAAAAGAGACAAAATGGGGGAGGAGTTAACTGGGGAGTGACCCAAGAATGCTGAAAAGAGACAAGACGTGTTTATAAATTGGAAAAAATATTGGAATTGATTATTAAGAAAGTAATAGCAGAATATTTGGCAAATTATAATCTAATGAAGCAGAATCGGCATGGATTCAAGTAAGCGAAATTATGCCTGACTAATTTATTAGCGTTTCTCCAGGAAGTCTCAATTAGAGTGAATAGAGGGGAATCAATAGATGTTCTGCATTTGGACTTCTGAAAGATGTTCTACACAGTATCTCACACAGAAGGTTAAGTCATAAAATAAGAATCCATGGTGTTGGAGGTAGTATATTGGCATGGATGTAGAATTGGCTAATGGGCAGGAAAGAGTGAGTAGAGATACAGTGTTCTATTTCAGGTTGGCAACCTGTAGCCAGTGGGGTTTTGCAGAGACCAGTGCTGGGAATGCAACTGTTTACCATATATATTAATGACTTGGAGGCAGGGAGCAAATGTAGCCAAGTTTGCAGTTGACACAAAATAAATGGGAAAGCAAGTTGCAAGAGGGGTACAAATAGTTCACAGAGAGATATTGATAGGTTTAAGTGGACAAAATGTTAGCAAATGGAGTGTGATATGGGAAAATGTGAAGTTGTTTGTTTTGGAAGGAGAACAGAAGACTAAAGTGTTATTTCAATGGAGAAAAACAGCAGAAAACTGCAAAGGGACTTGGGGAAACTTGTGCATGAAACACAGAAAGCTCACAAACAGGTACAGTGGGTAATCAGGAAGACTAGTGAAATGTTGACCCTTATTTCAAGGGAGTTGGTACATAAGTGTAAGGAAGTCTTACTGCAACTGTAAAAGGTGCTGGTGATACCACATTTGGTGTACCGAGAGCAGTTTTGATCCCTTTACTTAAGGAAAGAGATATTTTATTGGAGGCAGTTCAGAGAAGGTTTACTAGGATAATCCCATGTATGAAAGGATTGTCCTATAAGCAAAAAGCTTAATAGGCTGGGACTGTGCTCTCTGGAATTTAGAAGAATGAGAGGTAGTCTCATTGAAACATATTGGATTCTTAAGGGGCTTGACAGGGTAAATGGTTACAGGATGTTTCCCATCACAGGAGATTCTAGAACTGGAGATCATAGTCTCAGATAAAATGGCATAAATTTAAGACTGAGGTAGGGAGAGTTTCTTTTCTCAGAAGATGAGTCTTAGGAACTCCTTGCCACAGAAAACAATGGGTATTTTTAAGGTCAAGATAAGTGGATAGATTCTTGATCAGTCAGAGAATCAAGGGTTAAGGGGAAAACACAAGAAAGTGAACATAAGGAATATTGGATCAGTCATGATCCTACTGAAGAGCAGAGTAGGATCAAGAGATTAATTCCTGCCTTTTCTTGTTCTTGTTTCTTATGGTCTTACGGCTCACAAACTGGAAGTGACAGAAATAGCAGAAATGTTGAATATTGCCACTGGGGGGATGGAAATTGAGGGCAAGGTGAACCTATCATACTTCACAACTGGGTGGAAGGGCCAAGAGCTGTATTGGAATTGAAGAGATAGACAAAGTCCATGTCATATCTGGTGTTGGGGGTTGTAGAAGGAGCAAAGGAAGACTTATCAAAGTCGATGGCATGGAAGACATATTAGAATAGATGTGGGGAAACTGGGGGAATAGACTGGAGTACTGACAAGAAGTGATGTGGGAAGAAGTATAGTCAGGGACCTTGTGGAAATCATTAGCTGACAGTGCCCATTAGTTGCTAACTGGAAACTTGATAATTCCCAGAAATAGGGTTAGAATAGCTGAGGAATTAGGAAGGGAAGGAATGAATTGAAGAGGAACCAGAGGAAGAGAAGTTAAGGGGTGAAAATTGAAAGCAAAATTGAGTACATTTGCCAGTTAAGATCTCCAGAACACTAGGCAAATCAATTCCTATTGTTTGCCATGTTCTATTGCCTCCCTCTAATGTATGAGTTTTTCCCCACATATGACTGTCCATCTCCTATTGGGTTATGTATATACTCTTCACTGTATAAATTATGGTGGGAAATTGGTAATGAAGGGACCTGACCTCTGGTGTATGTCACACCAAATTCTGCACCATTAGTTACAGCAATGTCATGGTGTCAATCATGAAAAAAGCCACATACACAAGAGGAGGAAGTGAGGACTACAGATGGTGGAGATCAGAGTCAAAAGGTATTGTGCAGGAAAAGCACAGCCGGTCAGGCAGTATCCGAGGAGCAGGAGGGTTGATGTTTCGAGCATAAGCTCTTCCTTGGGTCACCCCCTCATTCCTGATGAAGAGCTCACGATTGAAACGTTGACTGTTCTGCTCCTCGGATACTGCCTGACCGGCTGTGCTTTTCCTGCACAATACCTTTTGACTTTGATCTCCACCATCTGTAGTCCTCACTTCCTCCTCTTGTGTATGTGGCTTTTTTGTGATTGACGCCATGACATTGCTGTAACTAATGGTGCAGAATTTAGTGTGACTTGGAAGAAAGTAATTTTTGCATAACTGCATTTGTCTTCCATGGTTAAATATTATCTTTCTATTTTACACCATTAAGTGTGTGTTTCCATACTCCTGTCTCTATAACAGTAACAATGGTAGAATCGAGTTGTAGAGTGGAACCACTGACAACAGGCAGACAGAGAGAGAAGTTAGAAGATAGTTCGATTTTTTCCTGCTCCACAAAGGTACCCCTGGTGAACTCAAGGATCTGTCCTTGGCTCTGTCCTATCTCTCATCTATAATCTGTCCTTTGGTGACATCATCTGAAAACGCAATGTCAGTTTTCGCGTGAGTACTAACAACACTCTAGTTTCTCTGGACCCTTGTACTGTTGCTACGGAACTAGATTCCTTACTTGACAGTTCACACCAGATGTGCAAAATTTTCTTTTCATTAAATATTGGAAAGACTGAAACCATTGTGTTTGTTCCCTCTGCTTACCTCATTGCTAGTTACATCTGCGTTCCTGGCAACTGACGTTGGATTAGATTGTTCACAACCTCAATGTCAGAGTGGACTCAAGGTAAGCTGTAACTGCACATTCATGTTTAAACTGAGATAACATTCTTCCACTTCTGCAGCACCGCTTGCATTTGCCCCAGTCTCAACATATCTGCTGTTGGTATCTCTAATCATGCCTTTGCTATTATCTGGATTTGATAAATGAATTGCTGTCTTGTCCTCTCTAAACGTGAGGTCATCTGAAGCTCTGCCCCAATGTCTTAACCTGCCCTAAATGCAGTTCACCACATTGACCTTTATTCCATCCCCGATGACCATCACCTCAATTTTGAAATTCTCATCCTTCCTTTCCAGTGCCTCAATGACCAGTTGGTTCCTACAAATCCCCTTCAGGCCTATGGTCTGTGCTTCTTTAAGTCTGGCTTTTTGGGAGTTTACTTTTAATCATTTTTCTCTTGGGGCTGTGCTTTCATTTGCCTCAGTGCTAAGGTCTGAATTTTTTTCTTAAATATCTCTGCCTCTCTACCTTTCTTTCCATAAGGCTTGGTCAGAGAGATTTCTGGTCTAATGTTTCTCAATGTCAGATTCTGTTTTATAATTCTCCTATGAGGTATATTGAGATTTTTTAGTTTGTTAACAGCAGTAGATGATACAGCTGGTTTTTATTGGAGGTAAATGTGTTCTGTGTGCTAACATAAGATGTGCATTAGAGGGAGCTACTTATAGATGCTGCAGTGCAGAATTTGTGTTCAGATAAATTACAATGCAGTATGTGCACGAATAGTCACCAGGTGACGCTGTGTTATACATTTACTGGTGTACAGATTATTGTCACGTGTTTTTTAATTACTTGTAACCTTGTGTGGATGATGGCACATCAGATATTTGATCAGCATGGAATTTATATGGAGTGAATGAGTCATTGAATCCCCAGACTGCAGAAGGAGGCCATTTGGCCCAATAGACCTGCACTGACCTTCCAAACAGCATCCCACCCAGCCCCATATCTGTCATTTACAGTGCATAATCCACCTAGCCTGCACAATCCTGGACAATACAGGCAATTTAGCATGGCCAATTCACCTAACCTGCAAATCTTTGAACTGTGCGAGGAGACTGGAGTACCCGGCAGAAACACATGCAGACAAAGGGAGAAAGTCTAATTTGCACACAGGGATTACCCAAGGTCAGAATTGAAGCTGGGTCCCCGGTGCTGTGAGGCAGTAGTGTTAACCACTGTGCCACCATGTCATCCACAAATGGGATCTTTCTTTTCACTAATTCAAGTTTGACAGAAAACATTCACTATGATGATCATCTCAATCATTTTAAATTTATTACAAAGGTGAGTGTTGAACTCTTATCAGGTCATATATAATGGTGAAGAAGCCAAAGTTACAGTGATTAAACTACATGGATCAGGTGGAATAGCTCTCAAGATTGAAAGCACAATGCCAAGTAACGCCGCAACACAAAGGCTGTAAGATAATAGAGAATATTTCCCTTGTTCATAATCAAGATAGCTCATTCTTGAACATTCAGGCAGGTTTTAACCTCAACATCTTGAATTAGTAGAAGGAGTTCATGGTTACAATGGACAGCAAACAAGCCAACAGAGCCAAATACCTATCCAAAAATAGCTCTGTCAAAAAAACTGGTTCTGGCACAAACATTGTTGAACAATTCTGGATCAGTGGTGCTGGAAGAGCACAGCAGTTCAGGCAGCATCCAACGAGCAGCAAAATCGACGTTTCGGGCAAAAGCCCTTCATCAGGAATAAAGGCAGTGAGCTGGAAGCATGGAGAGATAAGCTAGAGGAAGGTGGGGGTGGGGAGAGAGTAGCATAGAGTACGATGGGTGAGTGGGGGAGGAAATGAAGGTGATAGGTCGGGGGGACAGGGTGGAGTGGATAGGTGGAAAAGGAGCTAGGCAGGTCGGACAAGTCCAGACAAGTCATGGGGACAGTGCTGAGCTGGAAGTTTGGAACTCGGGTGAGGTGGGGGAAGGGGAAATGAGGAAATTGTTGAGGTCCACATTGATGCCCTGGGGTTGATGTGTTCCTAGGCAGAAGATGAGGCAATCTTCCTCCAGGCGTCTGGTGGTGAAAGAGCGGTGGTGAAGGAGGCCCAGGACCTCTATGTCCTCGGCAGAGTGGGAAGGGGAGTTGAAATGTTGGGCCACGGGGTGGTGTGGTTGATTGGTGCGGGTGTCCCGGAGATGTTCCCTAAAGCACTCTGCTAGGAGGCGCCCAGTCTCCCCAATGTAAAGGAGACCACATCGGGAGCAACGAATACAATAAATGATATTAGTGGATGTGCAGGTAAAACTTTGATGGATGTGGAAGGCTCCTTTAGGGCCTTGGATAGAGGTGAGGGAGGAGGTGTGGGCACAGGTTTTACAGTTCCTGCGGTGGCAGGGGAAAGTGCCAGAATGGGAGGGTGGGTCGTAGGGGGGAGCGTGGACCTGACCAGGTAACCACGGAAGGAACGGTCTTTGCGGAAGGCGGAAAGGGGTGGGAAGGGAAATATATCCCTGGTGGTGGGGTCTTTTTGGAGGTGGCGGAAATGTCGGTGGATGATTTGGTTTATGCAAAGGTTTGTAGGGTGGAAGGTGAGCACCAGGGGCTTTCTGTCCTTGTTACGGTTGGAGGGGTGTGGTCTGAGGGCGGAGGTGCGGGATGTGGATGAGATGCGTTGGAGGGCATCTTTAACCACATGGGAAGGGAAATTGCGGTCTCTAAAGAAGGAGGCCATCTGGTGTGTTCTATTGTGGAACTGGTCCTCCTGGGAGCAGATACGGCGGAGGTGGAGGAATTGGGAATACGGGATGGCATTCTTGCTAGAGATACGGTGGGAAGAGGTGTAATCCAGGTAGCTGTGGGAGTCGGTGGGTTTGTAAAAAATGTCAGTGTCAAGTTGGTCGTCATTAATAGAGATGGAGAGGTCCAGGAAAGGGAGGGAGGTGTCAGAGATGGTCCAGGTAAATTTAAGGTCAGGGTGGAATGTGTTGGTGAAGTTGATGAATTGCTCAACCTCCTCGCGGGAGCATGAGGTAGCACCAATGCAGTCATCAATGTAGCGGAGGAAGAGGTGTGGAGTGGTGCCGGTGTAACTACGGAAGATCAACTGTTCTACATAGCCAACAAAGAGACAGGCATAGCTGGGGTCCATACGTGTGCCCATGGCTACCCCTTTGGTCTGGAGGAAGTGGGAGGATTCAAAGGAGAAATTGTTAAGGGTGAGGACCAGTTCGGCCAGATGAATGAGTATGTCGGTGGAAGGGTACTGTTGGGGGCGTCTGGAGAGGAAAAAACGGAGGGCTTGGAGGCCTCTGGTCATGGCAGATGGAGGTGTAAAGGGATTGGATATCCATGGTGAAGATGAGGCGTTGAGGGCCGGGGAAACAGAAGTCTTGGAGGAGGTGGAGGGAGTGGGTGGTATCGCGAACGTATGTGGGGAGTTCCTGGACTAGGGGGGATAGGACAGTGTCGAGGTAGGTAGAGATGAGTTCAGTGGGGCAGGAGCATGCTGAGACACTGGATCAGCGGGGTGGTCAGGTTTGTGGATCTGGGGAAGGAGGTAGAACCGGGCAGTGCGGGGTTCCCGGACTATGAGGTTGGAAGCTGTGGGTGGGAGATCTCCTGAGGTGATGAGGTTCTGAATGGTCTGGGAGATGATGGTTTGGTGATGGGGGGGTGGGGTCATGGTCGAGGGGGCAGTAGGAAGAGGTGTCCTCGAGTTGGCGTTTAGCTTCAGCGGTGTAGAGGTCAGTGCGCCAGACTACCACTGCGCCCCTTTTATCCGATGGCTTAATGGTGAGGTTGGGATTGGAGCAGAGGGATTGGAGGGCTGCGCGTTGTGAGGGAGAAAGGTTAGAGTGGGGGAGGGGGATAGACAGGTTGAGGCGGTTAATGTCCCGGAGGCAATTGGAAATGAAGAGGTCGAGGGCAGGTAATAGGCCAGCGCGGGGTGTCCAGGTGGATGCAGTGTGTTGGAGGTGGGCGAAGGGGTCCTCGGAAGGTGGGCGGGAGTCCCGATTGTGAAAGTAAGCTCGGAGACGGAGGCAGCAAAAGAATTGTTCGATGTCACGGTGTGTATTAAATTCATTGATGCGTGGACGGAGGGGGATGAAGGTGAGTCCTTTGATGACGACTGATCGTTCATCCTCAGTGAGGGCGAGGTCTGGAGGGACGTCTCTTTGTTGGCTCCGTAGAACAGTTGATCTTCCGTAATTACACCGGTACCACTCCCCACCTCTTCCTCCGCTACATTGATGACTGCATTGGCGCCACCTCGTGCTCCCGCGAGGAGGTTGAGCAATTCATCAACTTCACCAACACATTCCACCCTGACCTTAGATTTACCCCTTTCCGCCTTCCGCAAAGACCGTTCCTTCCGTGACTACCTGGTCAGGTCCACGCCCCCCTACGACCCACCCTCCCATCCTGGCACTTCCCCTGCCACCGCAGGAACTGTAAAACCTGTGCCCACAACTCCTCCCTCACCTCTATCCAAGGCCCTAAAGGAGCCTTCCACATCCACTAATATCATTTATTGTATCCGTTGCTCCCAATGCGGTCTCCTCTACATTGGGGAGACTGGGCGCCTCCTAGCAGTGAGCTTTAGGGAACGTCTCCGAGTCACCCGCACCAATCAACTGCACCGCCCCGTGGCCCAACATTTCAACTCCCCTCACACTCTGCCGAGGACATGGAGGTCCTGGGCCTCCTTCACCGCCACTCCCTCACCACCAGACGCCTGGAGGAAGATTGCCTCATCTTCCACCTCGGAACACTTCAACCCCAGGGCATCAATGTGGACTTCAACAATTTCCTCATTTCCCCTTCCCCCACCTCACCCCAGTTCCAAACTTCCAGCTCAGCACTGTCCCCATGACTTGTCCGGACTTGTCCGACCCGCCTAGCTCCTTTTCCACCTATCCACTCCACCCTCTCCTCCCTGACCTATCACCTTCACCCCTCCCCCACTCACCCATTGTACTCTATGCTACTCTCTCCCCACCCCCACCCTCCCCCAGCTTATCTCTCCACGCTTCCAGCTCACTGCCTTTATTCCTGATGAAGGGCTTTTGCCCGAAACGTCGATTTCGCTGCTCGTTGGATGCTGCCTGAACTGCTGTGCTCTTCCAGCACCACTGATCCAGAATCTGGTTTCCAGCATCTGCAGTCATTATTTTTACCTTGTTGAACAAGTGGTCAAGGGGCAATGAGTATAAGATTTCAATGGGTGTCGTAGAACCATGGCAGAACCAAAAAAATGTTTTAAACCTGTATGGATAACGATGGCAAAAGAAATATGTTTCACGTGGCCATGAGGAACTTATCGCCACCAAGCTAAGATGAATTCAAAATAAATTTAACAGAATGAAAGACTGCTTGAAAATTAGATTAGATTATTTACAGTGTGGAAACAGGCCCTTCGGCCCAACAAGTCCACACCAACCTGCACCCCTACATATACCCCTTATCTAACATTACGGGCAATTTAGCATGGCCAATTCACCTGACCTGCACAACTTTGGTCTGTGGGAGGAAACCAGAGCACCCGGAGGAAACCCACGCAGACACGGGGAGAATGTGCAAACTCCATACAGTCAGTCGCCTGAGTCAGGAATTGAACCCAGGTCTCTGGCGCTGTGAGGCAACAGTGCTAACCACTGTGCCACCATGCTGCCCAAAATCTGCTGGTATTGTGTTGAAGAATGACCAAACCAAAAGACCAGTAACCAAGACCACACACTTTGAGCACTAGCAGCAATTCACATTGATGACTTACTAATATGTGACAGAAAATTAATATTTCCAACTTCCCTTTGGGAAAATATCCTGAAACAGTGATACCTGGAATAAATTAGGGATTGCTAGGTATACAAGCAGGGGTCAGTTAGTGGTGTAGTGGCCAATGATGTCAAGGAAGATGGAAGATTTTGTAACCTATTGTGAAATCTGTGTTTACAGAGAACTTTCAGGAGTGGGAAATAGTCCAATCATTATTTAAAATAAAATACATCAAAATATTTATTCAAATGAGCTGACAATGCATATACAACAAGGTCAGTTCATTCATCACTGGACTAGTAACCCAAGGGGAAGTGAGGACTGCAGATGCTGGAGACCAGTTGAGAGTGTGGTGCTGGAAAAACACAGCAGGTCAGGCAGCATCCGAGGAGCAGGAGGATCGATGTTTCGGGCAAAAGCCCTTCATCAGGGATGAGGCTGTTGCCAAAATGTCGAATTCTGGCCTGCTGTGCTTTTCCAGCACCACACTCTTGAATAGTAACCCTGGAGCACAGGCTAATGCCTGGGGACATAGGTTCAAATCCCAACTGGTGGAATTTAAAATCAATAATAATTCTGGAATATGATATGGTCTCAGTGATGATGACCATGACAACAATCACGTGATTGTTGTAAAAGCCTATCTATTTCATGAATGTCCTTTTGGGAAGGAATTCTACTGTCCTTATCTGCTCTGGCCTACATGTGACACCACAGCATTGCAACTGACTCTTAACTCTCCTTTGAAATGGCCACTCAATTCAAGGCCCATTAAAGTTGGCGACAAATGCTGGTCTTGCCAACGATGCCCATGTACCATGAAAGAACAAAGAGAAAAGAATTTGAGTCTTGGTGCACCCACTGATGCTGGCTGTTTCAGCAAAATTGGCAGAAATTCAGCCCTCACATGTGGCTGCTCAGGTTAACAATGCTTTCTCATGCATTTTCCCAGTAATACTTCAAATTGTTTAAGTTACAAAATGCTAAATTTCTGAAAAATGAATTGACTTGAGTCGAGCCAGATAAGTCCCATTTATTTTCT
Source organism: Hemiscyllium ocellatum (assembly GCF_020745735.1). Classification (NCBI taxonomy): domain Eukaryota; kingdom Metazoa; phylum Chordata; class Chondrichthyes; order Orectolobiformes; family Hemiscylliidae; genus Hemiscyllium; species Hemiscyllium ocellatum. The sequence goes on along the minus strand of NC_083411.1, from coordinate 95,934,744 downwards.
TTATTCTCCTATTCAACAGTGACTCACACTGTGCTACCAATAAGTCTTTAGTCTGTTTTAAGATGAGGAGGCTGAAACATCTCCAAAAAGGCAGGTCTCCCATCTCCAAGTCACTCTTCAGTTACACATGAAAAGTACTTGACGCTGATCCAGCTCCCTCAGAGCAAACAGGATGACTGACACTCCTGTTTATATCTGTCATCCAGGGCCCCTTGAGTGGACCAGTTGACAGCCCCAGTTAGGGAACTCATTTTCTATGAGGTCCACTTGGCTGACCTCATAATAATCACTACATGGATAATGATTAGATTAGACTAGATTCTCTACAGTATGGAACTAGGCCATTTAGCCCAAAAAGTCCACATTGACCCTCCATAGAGACCCATTCCCCTACCCTGTATTTACCGCTGATTAATGCATCTAACACTATGGGCACTTTAGCATGGCCGCTTCACCTGACCTGCACATCTTTGGACTGTGGGAGGAAACCGGAGCACCCGGAGGAAATCCACGCAGACACAGGGAGAATGTGCAAGCTCCACACAGTCAGTTGCCTGAGGCAGGAATTGAACCTGGGTCCCTGACGCTGTGAGGCAGCAGTGCTAACCACTGAGCCACCATACTGTCCAATGGAGAGCATTGGAGGATTGGGGTGACCTTATAGAGGTTTATAAAATCATGAAGCGCATAGATAGGGTGAACAGCCAAGGTCTTTTCCACGGGGTGGGGTAGTCCAAAACGAGACGGCATAGGTTTAAAGTGAGTGGGGTAAGATTTCAAAGGGAACTACGCGGGCAACATTTTCATGCAGAGGATGGTGCATGTATGGAATGCCAGAGAAAGTGGTGGAGGCTGGTACAATTACAACATTTAAAACTCATCTGGATGGATATATGAATAGGAAGGGTTTAGAGGGATGTGGGCCAAGTGCTAGCAAACAGGACTAGATAAATTTAGGATATCTGGTCAGCATGGTTGAGTTGGACCGAAGGGTCTGCTTCCAAGTTGTATAGCTCTATGATTCTGTGACTCTAAATCTGTATATAAGGAATTATACATACACAGAGCGTATATATAAATATGGGTGCTCTATAGCTTAAGAATCTTGATGACATGGCAACTGTTTGGTACAGATTTGCTGGAATGTTACAGTGATGATAAAATAACGTTATTTTAGGAAAAATGTACATAGATATCAATAAAGCAGGATGAATTCAATGGGCTAAATATCCTTTTATGAAATCACAGAAATAGCACGTATAGAAGGAGGCTCTTAAGGCTGCACTGGTTCTTGCAAAGCAGCACCAAGTCTCAATCTTTGCCAAGACACCAGTAATATTTCTTCCTTCTGTTCTATAAGCTATACTTCAGTGGAATTAACTGATTTCAGCAATGGGGAGTCATTTTGTGATAAACCTGTCAGTGGGCTGATAGGAACTGGGTGGCTTTGCTTGCTTTTGTTTATGGTGTGCTTCGACACGGTGACATTGCTCATACCGCTGGTGGCAGTTATGTTGTCATTCTTACATGGCAGTTTGGAAATATTATGCATAGAAATGAAATAAAGAAACAGTACCTGAAATTTCTTCAGAAATATTCTGGGAAAAAAGGGATAAAAATGTAAGGCATTAGCAAGGCGCGACACCAGTGAACAAAAGAAGTGTGTTAGCATTTAGGGGTAAATGCAACTCATGAGAACTTAAAGCTGAATCTCCACGTTTTTGGTTAACGTATTTTTGAATCAGATTCATGGCACAGCTGGTCCACCACAGCCCATGATGACTGTTCACACACAATCTTTCATTTTTCATTTCATTGATTAGCAACTGGTCTGTGACACAGATCTTATGGAATTGTGCAACAGAATGTGTTCACCACAGCTGGGTCTTTGTGATGTTCATACCATTGGGACTACATTTGAATCTAGTTCTACAGCACATCAGATACAGCAAGGCAGGAACTTCCCTTCACATTGTGGTATTCCAGCATTATCCCTGAGGAAATGTTGGAAATGTAAGCATGTTTTCTGTTTTTACAAACTCTGCAAACTTGTGATAGGCTGGATGAACAGCAATAACACCTTGCACTTGTCACAAGGCAGTATTGATGCAGAATCCCACTGCCCAGACTGCAATCCAGATTCTCCTTCTATTGGGCGAAGGGCATATCAAGTGTGATCTGGAGAAAATTACATCAGTGACATTCTAAATGCATTTGTAGGTGGAGGATTGAAGATGCCACACAGGTCCCAAGTTGCTCCTTTAAATGAGCCACCAACAAAAACATTCAGAACAGTTGGAAACTTGACAGCCACTTGGATGTGTTGGCCATCAATTCCTTCCAAGTGCAAGACCTATCTCAGCAGATGATATGGTAATGATGGCTGGGAACGTCCTTAGTCAGGACTTGCACTGGATTTCCCAGAGCTGGTGAAAAGGTCATTCGATGCAGGGTCTGTTAATTCACTTTTACCACCTTAGGGGATCTTCACCTGCTATTTCTCCATCTGAAGGCTGTGTAGGAGATGCTAGAAGTCACTGTTATTGTTGGGCTTACTAATAATACTACAATTGCTTTCTGCTGTATGCTGTCTTTGTCTGTGCAGCAAGACCACAAGGAATGCACCATGAAGCATCATGACATGCCCTGATGCATTGTGCCAAGGTGGTTTTGGAAGGAGGTCAACATCATGCCTCAGTTAGGTGCTCTGATGTCAGAAACTTCTCCAGGATTATGTTGCAGAACTAGTGTCCTAATACTACATTGGAGAAGTGGGATTCTGGCATTAATCCATGTCATAGCACTCACTCTTTTTTTAAAAATGTCGTTGTTGGGGCTCACACAATGTGTTAGATTAGATTCCCTACAGTGTGGAAACAGGCCCTTCGGCCCAACCAGTGCAGACCAACTCTCAGAAGAGTAACCCACCCAGACCCATTTCCCTCTGACTAATGCACCTAACACTATGGGCAATTTAGCATGGCCAATTCACATCTTTGGACAGTGGGAGGAAACCCACACAGACACAGGGAGAATGTGCAAACTCCACCCAGTCAGTCACCCAAGGCTGGAATTGAACCTGGGACCCTGGTGCTGTGAGGCAGCAGTGCTAACCACTGTGCCTCCGTGTCATGTTCTGTAGTTGTAGTTTAGTGTGAGAATGTGACAGCTCCAAAGTGCTTGTTTCAGAAATGGTAAACATATATGATACATTTAAGTTAGCAACTGAATAAATTTCCTTATGATTTGACAAGGAGACAATTAGTAGAAATTATAAAATGGTCACAATAGCTGGAGGGCTTTTTTTTTAAAGTTCATTCCTGTAAAAAGAACAAGCTGTGAATGAATTTAATGCCAGATAGGTGGCATAGCTGAATCAGTGGATGCATGATTAGTGCAACTATTCCGAGCAGGCCTGAAATTCAAAGAGTTATATTCTACCCTCAGAGAGACTAACAATATCTTACCCCACCCACTCTGAATGCTGTGGTCGCCAATGTGTCTTGCTATTGCACAGTTGACTTTGGATTAACAATGACAAGGTTTCAGCTTTGTGTCCTTGTGAATAACTTGTAGGATCTGTCAGAGATGCAGCATGATCCCTCCATATTTCAGGTTCTCTTGTGTTTTCTCTGTGTTACCAATGACCTTTCAGTCTTCCCTCAATTCCATTTAGCCCCTTTATATAATGTTAATGTTTCTAATTTACCCCTCTGAGCCCAGGGCTTTGCAAATGGCCATGCCCTTGTTGACCACACACCCTTCCCATGTTGAGGGGAGAATTGAAAGCGGCATAGAAATGTGATGAACTGGCTTAGTAATGAGATATAAATCCATGGTAATATAGTAGTCCCCACTCATTAGCAAAATTCAGATTCACTCTTAAAAACAATTCAAGCTGTTATAAATTATATCACTGATCATCCTTTTTTAACACTTTATAAGCATAGCCTTGAATCCTTTTTAAAGAGATTAACTCCCTAGACTTCTCCAAAACTGAATGAATGAATATTCACTGTACATTATTCTCTAGGAACAGAGACTAAGTTCATCAATGACTAAATACGGTAGGACTGAGATATTCTGACTAGAAGCTATAGATTTAAATATTGGTCTGTATGGATACACCAATTTTAACCACTTTGGTAATGTAGAGCTATTATTAACCCCTATTTCAGAGAGAAATATCAAGAAGTGTCCCATTGTTGTTTACTATCCAGTGAGTCTTGCTGGGAAGTGTCTGAGTTAGACATTGAAGGAAATAGATGGGAACTTGACTTGTTGCACCATCAATATTCCCTGCAGGTTGTGTGGGAGTGTAACTATGTACCAGTATGGAAGTGTGAGTGCTACAACAAATAGACTGCACATAAGAATGCTACATCTAGGAAGAAAGTAGGGGAATATAACTCACTAGATAACTCTCTGAAAAAGTCAATTAGGACTAAGTCAGTTGACCGACCCTGTGCCATGCTGTGCTATTCTCTAGCATTGAGACTATTGTGCTTGAAAGTACTTTCTACTTTGTACTGCACAGTGTAACAAATCCACATGTCAAAAGGAGAATTAAAGCACACATTTGTCAACAATCGTGCTGTTTAACCATAACTGCTATTTTAGACTGTTATTCCTCTGTGCATTACAATGAACTACAGGTCTTTCCACTTTCTCCTCTTGCAATGGAAACATATTAATTTTACTAGTTTTAATCCTATAACCTATTAGTATGATATCTTGCTCCTAATCTATCTATTTGTGGTCTATCAGGCCCACACAAGAATAAGAGCAGAGTAAAATTGAGAGGGAAAAAGAGTCAAGTCTGGGAATGAATATGTAATTTAACCCCGATATGGAAAATTCTGTGGCTTTACTGAAGCCATAGGCATAATGCACATGAAAAACTGCTTTATTAAGATCAAGTCAACACTGAGGTTAATGAAAACCAACAGGCTTTATTGAACATAATTATATACAAGGAATGGTAAGAGAGGACACCACCTGAAAGTCTGTAAGCTGAGGCTCGAACTTGGTCTGCTGTCAATTTGAAAGTTTCTCGCAAACTTGAATTCCTGTTCTAGCCTCTTCCTTCATCCATGGAATTCTACTGTTGACATATGTTGCTTCAGATTGTCCCTGCTGTTTGCTTCCAGTTCCATAGCCTGGTCATCATTGGCATCATGTGGTAAGATCAGGTCTGTGCTCTTGAATATTAACAGGCTTTATCAAATATAACTATTTTACAAGGAATGGTAAAGGAAAGACTTTACAGACTCAGGCTCCAGTTCTCGGTAATCTGGTGTCACATGCCCAGTAGCTAATCTTAGAGACAAGTTATCATTAACTCTTTACCCCAAGAGTGACGAGAGGTTTTTTTTTAACTTTGATCATTCAATGGAACTTCAGTATCACATGATTAAAAGAATTCAATTAAGATAAATGTTGGAAATATGAAATAAAAACATAAAATTCTGGAAATGCACAATAGATCAGTCAGTAGGAATGTAAAAACTGACTTTAAGAGCTTTCAAAAATATGAAGAGAGAAAAAGATTAGTGAAGACAAATACAAGTTCCTCACAGTCAGAAACAGGGTCATTATAAGGTGAAAAAAAGAGATGGCAGATGAATTAAACACATTTTGGTTCTGTCTTCACAAAGAGGACAGAAAAAATATCCCAGATATGTGAGGAAACCAATGTTTAGTGAAAGGGAGGAATTAAAGGCACATTGTATTAGAAACATGAAAGGGATCAAAGGCCTTCAAATCCTTAGGGTCTGATAATCTAATTCCCAGAATACTAAAGCAAGCGGCTTTGGAAATATTGCTTGTGTTGGTGATCATGTTCCAAAATTCTATACACTCTGGAACAGTTCCTACAGCCTGGAAGATAGTAAATGTAACCTCACTACTGAAAAATAAGGAGGGAAAGAAGAAAGCAGAGAATTACAGAGCAGTTAGCCTAATATCAACTACTCTACTGGAGACTTTTCAGGATGTAACTCGGAGACTAGGTAAGGGAAAACCAGTGGATGTGGTATATTTGAATTTCAGGAAAACTTTTGATAAATATTCCAATGTGAATCTAAAGGGGCAAGACTACAGCACACAGAATTAGGGATCTTATACTAGCCTGGACTGAAAATTGGTTGACAAACTAGAAATAGAATGAGGGAATAGATGGGTCCTTTTCCAGTTGCAGAAAGTGATTGTGGGTTACTGCAAGGATCAATGCTGGGGCCCCAAATACTAACAATATGTAAATGACTTGGCTGAGGGAACCAAATGCAATTTTCCAAGCTTGCTGATGACACAAAACCAGGTGGGATTTTGAGTTGTGAACTTCAGGGTGATCAAAACAATCTGAATGTGTGGGTAGATGTAATATAACATGGATAATTGTGAAGTTACACACTTCAATGTGAAAAACAGAAAGGTAGTTTATTATTTAAAAGGTAATATGTTGGGAAATGTGGATGTACAAAGGGATCTGGGTGTCTTTGCATGCCAGTCAATGGAGGTAGAAAAGGAGTTACAGCAAGTAATTTGGTAGACATAATGGCATGTTGGCCTTCATTGTAAGAGAATTTGGGTTCAGAATTTTGATTGTTTTTCTGCAGTTACACAGGGCCTTGGTCAGATCACACCCAGCATATTGTGTGTAATTTTGATCTCTCTACCGAAGGGAGGATAAACTTGCCAGAGAGTGAGTGAAGCAAAGGTTCACTAGACTGATACCAGGGATGGCAGGATTGTCATGAAAAGAGATTTGTTCACGTGGGTCTATATTTATTGGACATTAAAAGAATGAAACAGGATTTGATTGAAACATATTGAATTCAGACAGGGTTAGATAGATTATGCAGGAATGATGTTTTCCCTGATCGGCAAGTCTAGAACCAGGAACCACAATCTTAGGATATCGGGTGCGCCAAATAGGACTGGAATATGGAAATATTTCTTCATTTGGAGGGTGGTCAACCTAAGGATTTCATGACCACAGCCTTCTGTGGAGGGTGGGCCAATGAATGTAAATAAAAAAGAATTTGATAATTTCTTTAGATCTTAAAAGCATCAAGGAGTATGAAGAGACAGTGGAAATATTGTGTTGAAATATATCACTGAGGAGAAAGTGAGGTCTGCAGATGCTCATTCCTCATTCCTGACGAAGGGCTTATGCCCGGAACGTCGAATTTCCTGTTCCTTGGATGCTGCCTGACCTGCTGCACTTTTCCAGCAACACATTTTCAGCAGTTGAAATATATCACTACCTGGTATGGCAACGATACCATTCAAAATCAGAGACGGTTACAGAGAGTGGTGAACTCGGCCCAGACAACCACAAAAGCCAACCTCCCATCTATAGAATCCATCTACCAGGTCTGTTGTCAAGGAAAGATTGTCTGTATTCTCAAAGATCCATCCCACCCTGGCAATGTTTTTCTACAACCTCTACCATTGGGGAGAAGGTACAGAAGCCTGAACACATGTGCAAGCTGGTTTCAAAACACTTTCTACCCTATTGTTGTTAGAATACTGAACAGACTTACAAACTCTTAACTTCGCCTGTACCTGTGTTTTTGTTTTTGCCGCTGTTTACCTATTATTTACTTATCTATGCTATTTAACTATGTGATCCGCCTGTATTGCTCGTAAGACAAAGCTTTTCACTGTTCCTTGCCACACGCGACAATAAATTCAATTCAATTCCATTCAATTCAAGAAATAGAGAATCAGTCATGATCATATCAAATGATGGAGTGGATTTGAAGGGCTAAATGGCTTCTTCTCCTGCACCTAGTTTCAATGTTTCTATTTGAGAGGGAATCAAAGGGTAAATGTTTCAAATGGAGTCCTTTGACATTATTTGTTTTGCTGTTATTTAATTCACATCATTATTTGAATTGGTGTACCCATTGCATTTTTCGCTCCAAGTTGCCAAGATCATTTATTTCTCCCAGTCTGTTTCTTGGACAACTGCATTATCCTGCCCATTGAGGTAGGAAACTATGGAGTGATGCTAAGAAAAGGATTCTTCTGCTTTACATTTAGTGCCTTTTAGTCCTTCCTGATAGTTGTCAACCTCCTTTCACTGGTGCAAGTTTCCCTAGTGAGAACTGAATGAAAAAATTATTTCCAAAAGTCTCCATTGTCAAAGAAATAAAAGATTTGTTATACAGTTGTCGTGAAGAATAGCCATCTCTGTAGGACTCAAACAAGAAACTTGTGTAATTTTCAAATTAAAAGAAGTGACTTGTTCCCAGATTTGTTTCCATTTTCCCTTTTTCTCTTTGCTGTTTCTCTTTGTCTAGGAAGAAACCCTCAGGTACTACTTCCTCCTTATGAAAATCTAACATATGCAGACGTTGAGGAGGTGGTGGGGAAATCTATTTCACAACATGTTATCTCACTGCACTATCCTTGACTATGAGGGAAAAATGTTCTTCAATACTGTACAAATTGAATCCAGACTGGTTTCAATTTTGAACATCATACGCCTTCCCATACAGAAATAATGCTGCCCTGGCAGGAGTTGCCCTTTGCGGGCTGCAGTATCACTTTCCTCATCAGCCCAGAAGCTGGTTACCATTTGTGTTTGGAGCACTCAATTTGTGGAGACTTCACAATTCAATTTCTTGCCTCTATTCAGTCAAACAACCTCACCCTGACCTTTACCCTCACATCTACGCTTCCCTCCACATCTCCAGCATTTTTATGACTAATAAACAACAATGATCAAAGAAAATAAATATCAATTTTAAATACTCCATGGTGTTTCTTTTAGGTGCTCTCAGTTGTGTCCAGGCGATTAATTTATCACACTGGGGAAGTGATGGCCTTGTGGTATGTGCAGTGGACCGTTAATCTAGAGACCCAGGTAATGGATCTGGGGACCTGGGTTTGAATCTTGGGTTTATTTGGAAGCACTAGCTTTCGGAACGGTGCTCCTTCATCACATGATTGTGGAGTATAAGATTGTAGGTCACAGAATTTATAGCAAAAGTTTACAGTGTGGTACAACTGAAAGTATAAATTGAGAAAGACCTGGATTGTTTGTTGAGTCTCTCATCTTTTAGAATGACCATGTAGGTTTCAGTTCTTTCATATGTAAATCCCAGACCTTTTTAAAAAAGTTTACATTTTCAAGTGAGCTTTAACAATAGGCGCCATGTCAGCTCAGACAACGCATTGAAGGTGTGAGGTGTCCCTGTATGAGGCAGTCTGTGCCCCAATGTTCAGACTGATTCTATTTTGACAAAAGTGACTTACAGAAATTACATGGATTCATGCAGTTAGTGAGCAAAATAACATGTAATTCTGCAAGTACAAATTCACCCACAAATGTCTGTGTGTGTGTGTGTGTGTGTGCGTGACATGTCTTGCAGCGTCTGTCGTGACAGGGTTGTGTGGAAGTTGTCTTGAAAGCCAGGCAATTTGCTGCGAGCAATGATCTGTTTGAGGTTTGGTAATTGTTTAAAGGCAAGAAGTGGAGACGTGGCAAAATGCTCATCCTCGTTGTTAATGTGTTGTATGCTGCGAAGAACATGGCGTAGTTTTTCAGCTCCTGGGAAGTACTGGACAATGAAGGATACCCTGTCGGCTGCAGTTCATGTCTGTCTCATTGTGGCTCGTTGGAACTGGCGGTTGATGAGTTGAGCATTGTACCCTGTTCTGATGAGGGTATCCTCGAGTACTTCCAAATGCCCATCATGTTCCTCCTCATCTGAACAGATCCTGTGTATGTGTCGAGCTTGTCCATAGGGAATGGCTGTTTTAATATGTTTCAGGTGGAAGCTGTAGAAGTATAGCATCGTGAGGTTATCCATGGGTTTGTGGTAGAATGACATGCTGAAGTGCCATCCTTGATCAGGATTCATGTGTCCCAAGATGAGACAGATACTAAAGAGTAGTCCACGGTGACTTTGATGGTAGGATATCACTGTGTAGTTATTTCAGTGATCAAGGATGGACACCTCAGCATCTACTCTGCTTTTAAAACTCAGCAAGAACAGGGGGAAAGATTGGCAAAAAAGGCAAAATTAATGGCACTTTACTTAAATGCACATAGTATTCAGAATAAAATCAATGGATTAATGGGCACTAATTGAGATTAATGAGTATGATCTTAAAGCCATTAACATACAGTTACAAGGAGTTCAAAGCTTGGAACTAAATATTTGGGGGTATTCAGCAGTTTCAGAAGGACAGGAAGGAAGGCAAGGGTGGTGGCTTGGTTTTCTTGGACGAGATAGTATAAGTGCAATGACAAAAAATGACCTTAGATCAGAAGATATAGAATCAATATGGGTGGAGGTAAGAAATTACAGGGGGAAGAACACACTGATTGGAGTAGTCTTTACGACCCCCAACAGTAGCAAGTGCTAAGGCAAATTGTTGTAGATCTACCCAGGGAGCAGATTACTTCAGATCTGATAATATGTAATGAGGTAGGTTTAACAAAAGATTTCAGGTAGATGATAAATGAGACCAATTAAATAAATATGTCAGGGTAAAATATTTCCTCGAAACAATGAGCATATTATGGTAAAATTTAGCACAGTATTTGAGAAGGAGAAACTTGGGTCAGAAACAACTATGCCAAAACTTAAATGAGGGTAATTCCAAAGGAATGAGGGCAGAATTGGCTGATATGGACTGACATTTAACAGAATAGATGGTTAATGAACAATGATAAATTGATGAACAATGGTAGATGTCTAAGAAAACAGTTCCTGACTCACAACAGACATGTATCGCAGGAAGAAGGATTTTAGGAAAGGATAAACCAACCATGGTTAAACAAGGGAGTTATGGATAGTGTCAAATTGAAAGATAAACATACAATGTGGCAGGGATTAGTGGTAAGTTGGAGGATTGATAACTATTTAAAAGCCAATGAATGATTGGGGCAGTACGGTTGCTCAGTGGTTAGCACTGCTGCCACACAGTACTGGATTCTGATAGGACTTGATGGGGAAGAGATTGTTTCATCTTGTGTGAGAGTCCAGAACCAGTGAGTATAATCTCCGAGTAAAGGGTCACCCATATCAGACAGAGATAAAGAATTTCTTTTTTCAGAGGGTAATAATTTAGTAAAATTCCTTACAACAGAGAGCTGAAGAGGCTGTGCCATTAAATAAATTCAAGGCTGAGATAGACAGGCTTCTAAATAGTAAGGGAATCATGGGAGGTAGGAAAGTGAAATTGATTATCAGATCAGCCATGATCTCATTGAATAGCAGAGTAACCTCGATGGGCTGAACGGCCTAGTTCTGCTGCTACATTTTATGGTCTCTCCAATAACACGCTGCTTGCACAAATTTCCACCTTTCAAGTCACTTGCTTTTTCACATTCATAGCATTCTTTAGGCCTAAAGCATAAAATGGAAGCCACCAATAAATGCTATTTACCAAACCAGTTATATTCTCCTTTGTGTATTCCCTAATTTCATGCTCTTGTGCTCCCATGCAATGCTAAGCTCATGGCAGTTGATCACTGAGGGAGACTGCAGGTTCCTTGCAGGATGTCCCTCAAGTAACTGGTCTTCAGACTCCACCACCTCAGCACGTGTGTCAAAAACTATGGGCCAGCTCAAAGTGCATTGTCAGAGTGGCAGTGGTGGGTGCAGGAAACCTATTATCGTCAGGCTGGATAATAGGTTTGTGTACCAAGAAGCCCTTCGGAATGCCTCCAAAACCATGACTATATGTTGGAGAGCAGATTGCTTGGTTCTTATTGTGATATTTCCCACCATTGTCAGTATGTAGTACTGGGCCAGAGATAGTTATGGTTGTTTGCTGTCAACAATCCTCTTTTGTCTATACTATGACCAGGACCTCTCTAATTATCATTGGTACACAGCATTGGTATATCTAAATAGAAGAGATTCTTGTTTTATTTAACATGATGATTTACTACATCATAGCAATATGTTCAACTTAGAATATTAGTTGGGCATAACTGCTCAGGACCCACAGGAGCTGTACAGAATGCATCTGCTCTGCATGAAGGCTGGTAAAGAACTCAACTGCCTCCATCCAAAGACTGTGCAACATGATTGGTCCTGGTGGAGTTAATACATTGATGAGACCACTTTTGGAATATTTGTGCAATTCTGCTTTCCCTCCTATAGGAAGGATGTTGTGAAAATTGAAAGGGTTCAGAAAATATTTACAAGGATGCTGCCAAGGTGAGAGGGTTTGAGCTACAAGGAGAGGCTGAAGAGGCTGGGGTTGTTTTCCCTGGAGCATTGGAGGCTGAGGGCTGACCTTATAGAGGTTTATGAAACTAGACTAGATTAGGCTAGATTAGATTAGGATATCTAGTCGGCATGGATGAGTTGGACCAAAGGGGCTGTTTCCATGCTATACATCTGTATGACTCTAACTCATTCAGAACTATAAGCTAACACAGTAGCTGTGAGCTCTTGTAAGTTACTTTGAGCACTGGTGTAGGGAGTCATGCTGGCAGCAATCTGGACCTAAGCTGGGCTGCATGTTGTAATAATTTAGATGAGGGTGCAGCATCAAGTTTTTATGCTGCTAACCTCTGCAGGACTCTATGTGGAATATATGTGCACTGGATAGCCATACCTGAAAATAACGTTTAGACTTCAAAGGTCATTTTTGATTAAAATTAAGTTTCATTTCACTTTGTGCCCAGCTATTGGGGTATTAGAAGCATTAAAGTTGAAAACTTTGAATTTTGTTTTTTAACATAACTATCAGAATTCAAGCTATGATCAAAATCTCTTACTGTCCCAAAGCTGTATCAATGGTTAGACTGATCACAGCCTGAAGACGATAAAGTGACAGAACATGACTGTACTGCATGGAAAACGGTTGAATACATGCTGTGCAATAGCCTTTGTAGACTCGCGTGTTACAATTAGCGAGGTTGTAAGAGACTTTTTTGTTATAGAAAGCTCCATGGGGTTGGAGGAAAACTGTTTAATCTTTTGAACAAACCAGAAAAAAAATCTGTAATTTAAAAATAGAGGCAAAATATGTGCGTTACAGAGTTATCATGTGGTGCTGCAAGGTGAACTATATCATTAGATTAAAACTGATGTGAAACATGATGGAAACTTGATAAGTCATCTCTGCTTTTTACTTCTTTTGTATAAATTAAGTTGTGTACTAAATATTCAGCATCATGAGAAGAAAGGCAAATTTCTCAAAACTATTCGCCAGTCAGCAAGTTAGTAGTGGAAGGCTGTTTGCAGTGTCAGCCATTTTATGGGCGACATGGTTAAGTCATGGGAAAGTTGGAAAAACAAGTAAGCTCATTAACTACCACTGTTGAAGGTACCTTTCAAAGGCTGATGGGGATTTTCTAATTGATGTTAGAGTTCTCAATACACTGAGGGTGGTGAGAGATGGACGCAAATTTCAGAACTGACTTGGACGCCCAATGCAGGCTGAATGCCAGTGTTCCTAACAGGCCCATAAGCTCTTCCTGCCTGGACAATTGTTGCCTGGCTGTGTATTATAATCAGATTCATGTAAATCATGTTGATGTAATGGATCAAAGTGCCGTAATTGGCTTAAAAATAGGAGAGTGATGATGGAGGTTTGCTTTTGTAATTGGAGGCTTATGATCAGCGCTCTATCACAGGGATCAGTGCTGGGACTCTTACTATCTGTTACATACTTTACAACTTGGATGTGAATGTAGAAGATTTAATTAGTAACTTTATAGATGACATGAAAATTATGTGCATTGATTGATAGTGAGGAGGATAGTCTCAGGCTACAATCTGATATTGATCAGCTGGTAAATTGGGCAGAGTAATGGCAGATGAAATTTAATCCAAAATGCAAAATGATGCATTTTGGGAGGTCAAATAAGGGAAGGATTTACATAATAAATGGTATGTCACTAGGGAGTACTGAGGAACAAAGGTACCTGAAGGGATCAGCACAGGTAGACAGGGCAGTGAAGAAGGCATACAAGATGCTTGCCTTCTTTAGCCAGGGTCTAGAATATTGATACAAGGAAGTCTTGTTGCAACATTATAAAATATTGGTTAGGCCACAGATGGAATACCATGTGTAGTTCTGATTATCACATTATCAGAAGGATATGATTGTACAGGGGAAGGTGCAGAGGAAATTCACCAGGATGTTGCCTGGGATAAAAAGACTCAGTTATGAAGAAAGACTAGATAGATTGAGTTTGTTTTCATTGGAGCAGAGGAGGTTGAGCACCTGATCAAAATATACGAAATGATGACAGGCATAAACAGAGCGGATTGTGAGAGTAATTTCCCCATGACAAACAGAGTCATAGGATTGTATAGTGAGGCAACATACCCTTCATTCCATGCCGGTCAGATTTCCTAACCTAATCTAGTCCCATTTGCCAGCATTTGGCCTATATCCCTCTAAGCTCTTCTTATTCATGTACCCTTCCAGATAATTATTAAATGTTGTAATTATACAAGCCTCCACCACTTCCTCTTGCAGCTCATTCTATGCTTCTCCCACCCTCTGCATAAAAAGGTTGCCCCTTAGTTCTATTTTAAATGTTTCCCCTCTCATCTCAAACTTATATCCTCTAGGTTTGGACTGCCCCAACCTGGGAAAAAGACTTTTGCTATTCACCCTGTCCATGCCCCTCAGCCTCTGATGCTCCAGGGAAAAAAGTCCCAGTCTATTCAACCTCTCCCTCGAGCTCAAACCTTCCACCGTATCTAGCTGCGATTCCACCTTCAAGGAAATATGAACCTGCTTCCTAAGGTCTCTTTCTTCAATAACACTTCCCAGGACCCCACCATTTGGTGTAGAAGCCCCACCCTGATGTGCCTTATCAAACTGCAACACCTCACATTTATCTAAATTAAATACTATCTCCCACTCCTCGGCCCATTGGCCCATCTGATCAAGATCCCATTGTACTCTGAGGTAGTCTTCTTCACTACCAGTAACCACTATACCAGCAATTTTGGTGTCATCACAAATTTACTAACCATTCCTCCTATATTCACATCCAAATAATTTATTTAAATGACAAAATGTCAAAGACTAGAGGACATAAGTCTGAGGTGAGCGGCAATTGGTTTAGAAGAGATCTGAGAAAAAAAAGGTTTCACCCAGAGGATGGTAGAAATATGAAATGTGCTGCCTGAGAGGGTGATGGAGACAGTCACACAACATTTAAAAAGGATCTGGATGAGTACTTAAAATGCTAGGGCATTGTAAGCTATGAATAAAGTGCGGGCAAATAGGATCAGTGTAGTTTGGTGTTTGTTGGTTATCACAGACATGGTGGGCTGAAGGATCTGTTTCTATGCTGTATGGCTCTATGATATCAGTAAGAATGAGAACACCAGTAGAGCGTGAAGAGAAATGATTTGAGATTGTAGTTGAGAATTGTATTTCATAACCTACTATGAAGCATTGTAAATATAGCAGTGTGATAGTAGGTAAGGGGTTGAGGCACCTTTCTTCACGGTAAGGACAGCAGCTTCAGAATTACTGTATCGCTGACAGTCCCAGCCCAAGATACTATAGATGAGTATCTCAATGTGCAGGTCACAGTATTGACTTAAAGCACAAGATACAAGTCATTCTCTTATAACTCATCTTTCACCAACATGATTTGGCTATAAAGCGATTGGTGATTTGGGGAATGATGTTTTATAACATGGACTCCCATTGGGTATTATGCAATTCCATCCTCGGTTACCTTAAATCAACTCTAGATGCTTACTTTAGGTCATAGTGGTTCTGTTCGCCGAGCTGGAAGTTTTGGTTGCAAACGTTTCGTCTCCTGGCTAGGAGACATCATCAGTGCTCTGGAGCCTCCTGCGAAGCGCTTCTTTGATGTTTCTTCCGGTATTTATAGTGGTCTGTCCTTGCCGCTTCCGGGTGTCAGTTTCAGCTGTCCGCTGTAGTGATTGGTATATTGGGTCCAGGTCGATGTGTCTGTTGATGGAGTTTGTGGATGAATGCCATGCCTCTAGGAATTCCCTGGCTGTTCTCTGTCTGGCTTGCCCTATGATAGTAGTGTTTTCCCAGTCGAATTCATGTTGCTTGTTGTCTGAGTGTGTGGCTACTAGGGATAGCTGGTCGTGTCGTTTCGTGGCTAGTTGGTGTTCATGTATGCGGATTGTTAGCTGTCTTCCTGTTTGTCCTATATAGTGTTTTGTGCAGTCCTTGCACGGTATTTTATAAACTACATTAGTTTTGCTCATGTTGGGTATTGGCTCCTTTGTTCTAGTAAGTTGTTGTCTGAGCGTGGCTGTTGGTTTGTGTGCCGTTATGAGTCCTAGGGGTCGCAGTAGTCTGGCTGTCAGTTCTGAAACGCTCCTGATGTATGGTAGTGTGGCTAGTCCTTTCGGTTGTGGCATGTCCTCGTTCCGTGGTCTATCTCTTAGGCATCTGTTGATAAAGTTGCGCGGGTATCCGTTTTTGGCAAATACCTTGTATAGGTGTTCCTCTTCCTCTTTTCGCAGTTCTGGTGTACTGCAGTGTGTTGTAGCTCTTTTGAATAGTGTCCTGATGCAGCTTCATTTGTGTGTGTTGGGGTGGTTACTTTCATAGTTTAGGACTTGGTCTGTGTGTGTTGTTTTCCTGTGTACCCTTGTGGTGAATTCGCCGAATGGAGAATTCACCACAAGGGTACACAGGAAAACAACACACACAGACCAAGTCCTAAACTATGAAAGTAACCACCCCAACACACACAAACGAAGCTGCATCAGGACACTATTCACAAGAGCTACAACACACTGCAGTACACCAGAACTGCGAAAAGAGGAAGAGGAACACCTATACAAGGTATTCGCCAAAAACGGATACCCACGCAACTTTATCAACAGATGCCTAAGAGATAGACCACGGAATGAGGACACGCCACAACCAAAAGGACTAGCCACACTACCATACATCAGGAGCGTTTCAGAACTGACAGCCAGACTACTGCGACCCCTAGGACTCATAACGGCACACAAACCAACAGCCACGCTCAGACAACTTACTAGAACAAAGGAGCCAATACCCAACATGAGCAAAACTAATGTAGTTTATAAAATACCATGCAAGGACTGCACAAAACACTATATAGGACAAACAGGAAGACAGCTAACAATCCGCATACATGAACACCAACTAGCCACGAAACGACACGACCAGCTATCCCTAGTAGCCACACACTCAGACAACAAGCAACATGAATTCGACTGGGAAAACACTACTATCATAGGGCAAGCCAGACAGAGAACAGCCAGGGAATTCCTAGAGGCATGGCATTCATCCACAAACTCCATCAACAGACACATCGACCTGGACCCAATATACCAATCACTACAGCGGACAGCTAAAACTGACACCCGGAAGCAGCAAGGACAGACCATTATAAATGCCGGAAGAAACATCAAAGAAGCGCTTCGCAGGAGGCTCCAGAGCACTGATGATGTCTCCTAGCCAGGGGACGAAACGTTTGCAACCAAAACTTTCAGCTCGGCGAACAGAACCACTACAACAAGCACCCGAGCTACAAATCTTCGCACAAACTTTGATTACTTTAGGTCAAGCAAAAGAGGTTGAATGACAGGACAATTTTTTTCTGATCTTATTGTTGATGTTTACGAGGATGTTTTTAGAAATTACTGCAGGAGAAAAGATTTGGATTTCAAGATTCTTCTCATTCTGGACAATGCACCAAGCCATCCTCCCACCATTGGTGAGCTTTCTGAAAACATCAAAGTGCTGTTTCTACCTCTGAACACAACCTCTCTCATTCAATCCATGGACCATGATGCAATAGCAGCTTTTAAAGCTTATTCTTTAAGGTGGACATTCAGGAAACTGATTGCAGCTACTGAGGGGGATAATGAGGACAGTGTTCTTCAATTTTGAAAGAGCTTTAACATTAAGAATGCTATTGACATCATCGTGGAGGCCTGGAGTGCTGTCAGCAAAGACTGCTTGCATGCAGTTTGCTGGAAGCTTCTCCCAGATTTTCTTCATGATTTTAAAGGTGTTGAACCATCAGAAGAGCTTCCAGCAACCAAAGAACATTGTGTTGCTCTGACAAAGCAAGTTGGATTTGAGAAAGCAGAGACGGATCTTGAACAACTTGTCGCTATGGGGCAAAATGAAGCTCAAGATGAAGAAGATGACATCCAGGAAGCAGCACCTTGAGAACTTTCCAATTCTCTTTTGTCTTCTATCCTGAGGGTGGCTGACAAACAGTTGCAGCTCTTAGAGGACAATGATTACATTGCAGACCGCAACAGTACAGCAATTTATGAAGTCTTATCTGGCACCTTATGAACAACTTCTTCATGAAAGAAGAAAGATGGCAAAGCAGCAAAAACTAGATGCCTTTTTTAAACCCACCCCCAAGAAACAGTCTGAGGACAATGAATCACAGCCATCCACTTCTGGACTAAATATTTTCTTTCATCATCACCCTGCGCCCAGAACTGCACCTGAAAGTAATGATGATGCTGCTGCTGACCCTCAGCACCTGTCTTAATACAGTACTGTAACTCAGCAAACTAAGTAACCCCTTATAGTGTTAAGTTTGTTGTATTATTTCATTTACTCAGGCTAACTACTGTTTTTGTTTCGATTTTTAGTGATAATTTTGGTGGTTCTCCCCAATCCTGCTTTTCCTATCGATCCAGTTATTTCTATTGTGTGATTTTCTAGAACATGAGATTGCACAAGAACATAACTACTGCATTATAGCAGAACAGACTGTAAAGCATTGTAGTGGGTAGGGAACTAGCCTCCAGAACCAGCATCTGGAGCTAAAACCATGTACAAAAGGCAAAGCTGCAAAGGGAAAAGTCTGAAGCCAGGATATGGCCTCAGAAGACACATGACCATGCAAATTAGGAGCACAGTTAGGCTACTTGACCCTTCAAACCTGCTCTGCTGTTTTAGTGAGTTCATGGATGATTTCTTTATGCCCCATCTATCCCCCCAAAAAACCTTATTTCCCTTGCATAATGTTACAGCCCACTGGGATAGTGCACTGTAAATTATGTATCCTAAGTCATACCAAATATTCAAGTTTTTTGTTTTAAGGTAGATACAATAACTGAATTTATCTGACTTTCAGATAACGTGGATAGAAAGGTTTCCGTACTAAACAAGAATTTTTACTTGTTATAATGAGTTAAACCAGTAAAGAAATATAAACCATTAGCACATAACACTACTAATTAAAATCATAATCCCTTTATAAACATCCCCGTACACAGACACACACACGTATATACAGACACACACAACATCAAATGCAGCAAATAAATAACTGGCAGAAGTAGAAAAAACTGGAAAATCAGTTGAGTGATTGTGTGTTCCAATTCTGAGTTTGAGATGATCGGGTTTCGGCTAACTAGGCCCTGGGTTTTAATTGTCTTTCTCTAGAAGCTTACACTGGTTTGTAAGTATAAAGCAACTAGCTCTTTTGGAAAATTGAATTGCTAAATTAATGGCAAAGTCATAACTCATAGCATCTGCTGAGGGAAAGATAACTGGTTTACTTCATGTTTAATCTGAGTTTTTTTTACTGCAGAGAACAGGCAGCTTTTGCTGTAGAAAAATAACAGTGCAGACATCTGTGTTTTTCTCTGTGTCCAAGTCTCTATAACTCATTTCCAGTTCCAATCTGATCAATTAGCTTCAATTAATTTCACTTGTAAGCAATGCCTTGTCTCCTGATTGTCTCCATATTGCAGGAACCTAAATCATACAAAAAGAGAATTTACAATAGGTATTGAATTTCTTGCTGTGAAACTATATAGCCATTCTGGTAAATCCCTTTTTTTAAACTGTTCTTTCTCATGCAGTCCACTGATTTCAGAGATGCAAAAATAAGACAGACATGATCTTTTATGTATATCAAACATAGCAATATTTAACATTGCCTTAAAAATATTCCTTCACCCTATTGTCTATATAGTCTAGACAGTATGTAAATATGCAAAATGCCTCTCTGTTGAAGCAGTGTTCCAGCCAGAATACAGGAAAAGACATAGAGTGTTTGGTGATGTGGTGCAATGATAACAGCCTCTCTTTCAATGTCGACAAAACTAAAGAACTGGTCATTGACTTCAAAAAGAAAGGAGGCGATCACATCCCCACCTACATCAAGAGAGCCAAAGTTGAGAGGGTTGAGGATGTCAACTTCCTAACAGTGACGATAACCAACAACCAGTTCTGGCCTTTCCATGTAGGTGCGGCAGTCAAGGCACCTCATGTTCCTCAGATGGCTCAGGAAATTCGGCATATCCATAAGGACCCTCATCAGCTTTTACAAATGCACCATTGAAAGCACACTGTCCAGGTGCATAATAGATTGCTATGGCAAGTGTTTTGCCCAGTACTGTAAGAAACTGCAGAAGGTTGTATGCACAGTGTTATGGACCAGGCCAGACCTCCTCAAAACATTTTAAGAAAGTAGCCCAGATCCGAACTTTGCTAGTTGCTTTAAGCAAGTGTAATGCGGATATTCCAGGAGGGAAGCAGTTGGTCAAACCACTTAGTTTTAAATAAAAGACAATTTATTTACAAGATTACTGAATGAAACACAAACAACAGAAAAGAGAATACAGAATAACCTATCCAAAAACCTAATACAATGATGCTGTTCCAATACTTGCAACAATCTCCATAAACACCCCTTGACACAAAAGGTCAAAATCAAACACAGGGTCTTAGAGAAGAGATGTCAGATAGAGAGGGGGATTAGCCTGGACCTGCTTCTTTGGGTCCAGCAGCTTTTACAACTGCCTGACTGCTTTCAGTGAACAGCAGACTGCCAAAAAATAAACCAAACCAGAGAAAAGCTGAGCTAGGAGAACTGGCCACTCCCCTTTCATGGTGTAAGCGTATTTTTTAAAACTTGATAGCTTTTTTCCTGAGGTAGTATCTGTTAGCTACAATCAAACTGGTCCTAAAACCCATCAAATTAGACTTTTCAGAGTCTGTGTCCTTTACGACTTCTCTGGAAAAAAATGGACAACACAACCTTGTTAAAGGAGCAGCCTTGTCACAACAGTGCAGACCATCATGGAAGCCAACTCCCATCCATGGACTCCACTTATACCTCTTGTTACTGTGGAAAGATTGCCAATATCACCAAAGACCCCTCCCACTGCAGTAATGCTCTCCCACAACCTCATCTGTCAGAAGCTTCAACACACGCATCAGCATGTTCAAGAGCAGCTTCTTCCTGGCCATTATTAGGCTAATGAACAGACTCTCTAACTTCAAGTAATACCGATCTTGCTAATGTTGATCTTGCTTTGCATGCTTCCTGTGCAGCGTACCTTTATGCCTCACTCTATCCAAGTTTCTATCACCCTATGATCTATATGTCCTTACTAAGTACAATCTTCCTGTACTGCTTGCAAACATAGGTACATGTGACAATAAATAAAATCAATTTATCAGTGCTTATTTTGTCCTGCAGCCCAATGTCCACCAGCTTGGAAAACTTTTCTTAAAACACAGTCTACCTTGAATTGGGCAGGAAGCCTATCCCCAAGCCAATTAAGGCATAAGCCATGTGAAAATCTTAATTTTTAATCAGCTTCCCAAAGGACTAATGCTTCTGACTGGAAAACAATCCCAGCTCCTGCTTTGTCCTTCTGAGTTATAAATTTGAGCTGTTTAGTATCCAGGGCATGAAAGGGAGTGCTGTCTGGGGCAATATTTCAGATCAGCATTCTGTTGAAAAATGCCTGTAAATCAGGATTTGTGCTTTCCCCACTCCCTACATTGGTTTCTCAGCCTTCTCAAGTTTGCATCTTCACTTGGATTTCTAAACTATAATGCATCATAAAAATTCACAACTTTCTCACTGTAGATTTCTTATTACCTAAGTCTCATTGACTGAAAATATGATTCTCCTGGTGTTAGCCGTATTGAAGATAATGAGCAGCCTGGTTCTGCTCAAATATTGAAAATAATTGAGTCTCTTGGTCGTTTGTCCGAAACATAATCTCCTGTTCTGTTATGTGGAACACAACAAGCCTGTTGTGCAGCCCTGGGTGCCATGACATGAAATACTTAGCTATATGGTATTACCATTATAAGTCTCTAAATCTCTTACAGTATGACATAAAGCCTAAAGGAAAAGTGGCAAGTGAACTCGAATAAATGGTCATGTAGGGATGGAGACCATTCATCCGAGTTCAATGCAGAAGTACAAAAGCATCTTGTGAAGTGCTTTTTTGCCTATGGATTTTCATTGATATCTCACTTCACCCACAGAATTGCATTGGATTTTTTAAAAAAAATATTGGATGCACACTATACAGTTGTCATGGTAATTGTATTCTTTAGCTGACAGAGGTCTGCAGGTTGTATTTTTGCATTCATCAAAAATCCAACGGCATGTTGGTGAGAAGCTTGCTTTAATCCTGTTTACTCCAAGAACATTACAGATTGAGTAATGATTGAGGTTCCTTAGTTACCATTGTTTGCTTTAGCATTCTCAGTGCCAGCTTTCACTCGCGATTGGGGATAAATGCATCAGAAAAGGAATGGATGTGATAAGAAATCTTCTGGAGACTGCAAGTTTCTGTTTCTGATGAATCGTGTTCAGTAGAAAGCGGTGAGTTCTGAACTGATTATTGATCTAAAACTGCAGTAATCTGGAGAATCATTAAAGCTTTATTAGCGTATGGGGCTCTCCAGTATTTTTAAAATTCAGTGTTTCCTTAATGCAGGTTTTATTTACTATTCATTTATGTTTATATTTCCTAAGGTATGTTTATTTGACTGAAATAATTTTTATAGAGTTTATTTTATCACTGCTTCGGGACAGGCTGGTCAGTTGTGGAACTGGTTGATCTAATTAGGGACCTTTGGCAATACTAAACTTTTGCCCAGAAATTACAATTTGTGATGCAACCATTTTGTTACTTTAGTGGAAGATATTTGACTATGTTGGCACAAAAGAAGCCATAGTTGGCATAAGGCAACTGGTGATCTGTCTTGTGTAGCCCTACCCAATACCCTTTTGCAGTTTTATTTGTGCAGTACATTGTGTGGGATTTATTTTCTTCTCTGCTTTTATTTATTTCAAAATTTAAACATTGATTGAAAACTAAGGCTATATGATATCTTTACACGCCTGCATAGCTGTGGCTTAATTGTACAGCTGCCAAAGTGGTGTCAGGAATAATAGGTACTCGATCTAAGGCAGTTCTGAAATGGCAAGAAATATGACAGCCTGGCCCACTTACTGTGAATAGGACAGTTTGTCAACCTTTTGGTAGTGCCAAAGGCTCTCTTAATTAAATCTAATGGGGGAAGGGGCTGCCATGGGAATCTAAGTCACTGTCAAGATGTCATGTAGGCTCATTAATGGCTTATTTGATCTCAATTATCTCTGATATCATTACAATTGAGAAGTACCTTAGGAATCTACTAGGAGCTGCACGTCTTACCTGTGCCCTCAGGAGGTCACCCAGCAAACCTCATCAAGCTTTCCAGTGACCTCCTAAATGGAGGTCCCTTATAGTCAGACATTTTCTGCCTGATGGGAGAAACCTGGCTTTGGGAAAGAAGGATACTTAATGGCACAGCCTGCCGTTCTCTCGAACCCTCTGTCTCTACCTTCAATTGGCTCCAAACCTGTGATCCCCATCGTGCTTTTGTTGGAAATCTCTTGATTATCCTGGATCTTCCGTGCATGCAACAGTGCCAGTTGCCATTATGTGGTGCTGTGCTGCTGGTAGCAATGGACAACTGCCAATGTTTGACAAGTCAATATGTATGAATTTTGCCTCAAGACCTCAATTGGAGTTTAGATTCATAGTTCCTTGAAAGTGGAGTCTCAGGTAGAAAAGATAGTGAAAAAGGTGTTTGGTATGCTTTCCTTTATTGGTCAGAACATTGGGTATGGGAGTTGGGAGGTCATGTTGCGACTGTACAGGACATTGGTTAGGTCACTGTTGGAATATTGCGTGCAATTCTGCTCTCCTTCCTATCGGAAGGATGTCATGAAACTTGAAAGGGTTCAGAAAAGATTTACAAGGATGTTGCCAGGTCTGGAGGATTGGAGCTGTATAGGGAGCAACTGAATAGGCTGGAGCAATTTTCCCTGGAACGTCGGAGGCTGAGGGGTGATCTCATAGAGGCTTATAAAATCATGAGGGGCATGGAGAGGATAACGAGACAAGGTATTTTTCCTGGGTTGGTGGAGTCCATAACTAGAGGGCATAAGTTCAGGGTAAAAGGGGAAACACATAAAAGGGACCTAAGGGGTAATGTTTTGATACAGAGGGTGGTGCATGTATGGAATGAGCTACCAGAGGAAGTAGTGGAGGCTGGTACAATTACAATATTTAAAAGGTAATTGGATGGATATATAAATAGGAAGGGTTTACAGGGATATGGGCCAAGTGCTGGCAAATGGGACTAGATTAGGTTAGGATGTCTGGTTAGCATTGATGAGTTGGACTGAAGTGTATGTTTCCATGCTGTATATCTCTATGACTGTATGTGGGGAAGACCCACTGATGGTTATTAGAATATCTGAATGATACATGAATCCACTTGGCCTCTCTTGTATACATGACAGAGTTCACTAACTGGTTCTTTAATTGATGAGGCTGCCATTGACCCAACAAAATCTTAATTATGAAGTGTCAATAACCATTACTTCAAGACCCCACAGCCCACCAACTTCATACTATGTTCGGATAATGCTGTAAGTGTTGCTGAATGGCTACATGCTTCAGCCTGAGACCCAGGTTTGTGTGAGGTTAGTACAACTTAAAGCTAACCTGTGCCACTTAAAACCAGCTAGAACTCTGAAAAAACCTGACTAGATTTTGGAGCTATTTGTTCAAGAGATTCTGAGTTAGATGTCACAACTTGGGAGGGAAAATCATTCAAGGTTCTGATTCTGTACTAGGTGGCTTGGTGGAGATGCACAAAAGCGAAGACATCATCTATTCACAGGGATCAGGAGGCTCTCCAGACCAGCTTTAAGTAGCAGTGAAACCAGATAGCTGTGGCTCCTATTACTAGGAGTCTTCCATGAAACTGGGAATGCAATGTTGCAAAACATTCAATAAGGTCGTACCTTACTGTAAATGTTTAATCATGGCACACTTTACCAATTGCAACAGAAACCTGGTAATGTGCAATAACCCCAGACTAATAATCTCTCAATCACAATCATGCCTCACACCCAAGATTCAGAGATGTCACCCTCACAGAATGATATTTCTGCACGCCTCAAATCCACATCTCCCAACTTTCATATTTGCCATTATTGAAATATGACAGGCACATCACACAATTACATTGCACCATGTTTACAGATAGCCTTGCCTCTCTCTTTTGATTGGTGCATGCATAACTGGAGGCAGCAGGAGCTAACCAGTGGGTGATGTGCATTTCTGCATGTCCTCACCCCCACAGAAGAGATGCTGCTCACTATCGTTGCAGTGACTATAACTGATTTTGGTCCATTATATGTTTGAACTCATTGAAGATGATGGTGTTCCTTACCTCTTCCTTCTTCTTGTGGGTGACATGGTGGTTTGTGGTTAGTACTGCTGCCTCACAGCACCAAGGATCCGGGTTTGATTCCAGCCTCAGGTGACTGTCTGCACATACTCCTGTAGGTTTCCTCTGATTTCCTCCCACAGTCCAAAGATGTGCAGGTTAGCTGGACTGGCCTTGCTAAATTGCCCATAACATCCAGGGATATGTAAGGTAAGTGGATTAGCCATGGGAAATGTAGGGTTACAGGGATAGGATAAGGGGGCTTTCTGGGTTAGGGTTATGGTGCTCTTTGGAGAGTTGGTGTGGACTTGTTGGGCTGAATGGCCTGTTTCCATCCTGTAGAGATTCTAGGATTTTGCGTCCTACTTCCTCCATCCCATGTGGCATTTCTTTGATTGGCAAGCTGCAGGTAATGCAAATTTCCATCTCTAGCTCCCCTCACTTCCCTCACTGTAACTCTAGCATTGTGCCTTTCTCCTTTTAGGCACCCAAGAATTGGCACATGGTCACAGAATAGAAGAGCAAAAAGTCATTCCTTCTTTTTCACAATAACCTTTGGTCTCTTTCATTGATATACCAGTTTAGAAGCTGACACAATGTGTACTTTAGAGAATAGCTTTGAGTCAGGTAGTGAGACATTGGGTACAAGGTGACATGGATTTCAATTCCTCACAAATATCAGGAGGGTGAGACTACACATGAGTTTTGCTGCTAAGGACTCAGATCTATATTTTATTGTGGTCTACAAAACAAAGATGATGGCTGTGCATAAGGAATTCATTAACAAGTGGTCGGAAATCCTGTGGTCCTGTCAGAGACCATGCAGGAGCTCAGCATCAACCTGGTACAGGGCTTTGTGCTGCAGTTGGAGTTCATGCACTTCAGAATGGAACTGGGGGCCAACTCCATTAACAGCACTTATAGAACCAATTGTGATGCTGTTCTGAAGAAGAATCAAATGTTAACTCTGTTTCTGCACAGATGCAGTCAGATTTGCTGAGTATCTCCTTCATTTTTAGTTTTTATTTTGGATTTCCAATATTCACAGTATTTAATGTTTATTGATGTCTTACAGGTCTGTTGTATAATGTTTGAGCTTGTACTGCAGCACTAGGGTAAGCTATTCAGTAACTATGTGTTACAGTGCAAGCTCAGATTGAAGTAATGCAAACTCAGCTTGCTGCTAGCATAACCTTGGTGCCAGATTTGAATGGGGTTTACAACTTGTCACAGCAGTCTGTACTCCAAAAGCTCACTATGATAACTGAGGCAGCACCCTTGGGGAGTGACAATGTCTTACAAAGGTGAACCTGTTTCCTCTCTCAGGATGACAATTTTCTTCCTCCTATCACCACCGCTCTACCAGTGTCAATGGTATTGCCTCTCAGCCAGCCAGCCTAGGCAGCTGCTGCCTGTGGTGAGGTAGTACATTCCAAAGCAGGCCCTGAAGACCGAGAACTGCTCAAAGTTGTCCTCCAGTCTTATCTGTAGGTTTCACAGTCAGCTGGCTTCCACCAACCATACTACAGCTATTGGGTGGCACTGTATCTGAGCATTTGAGTAAGAAAAGGCATAGGGAAGATAGGCACCAACTGAGTCAATGTGGTCAGTTGCTGGTTATAGTGAACTTGGCAACATTTGATTTACAATTTTATTTTTATTTTTGCATTGTGTTCTATCGGATGTTGAGGATCAATAACCTAGAAAGTGGCCTAGTTACATACTGTGGACAGTTTGGGTTTTTTTGTTAGTCTGGCCACTGTCTGGTACCAGATGGCTTTGCATTGGGAATTGTGGTCCTTTCTCTGCTTCTCAGCAGAAAGGGCGTAACCCCTGTTTGCAGCATGGTTTACAGTCTTATTGTGACAAGGAAGCAAAGATCAGTTTTTCTTGCAAATAAATTTTTCCTCACTCACCCACTTTGACTCTCAAATGGAGCTGAATCTCTGAGCAAGACCAGTTTTGGTGGCCTTTGCCTTAGATGTGGGGTCCAAGACTGCTCACAATATTCCAAATGCACTCTAACCAGAGCCTTAGACAGCCTCTGCAGTACATCCCTGCTCTTGTATTCCAGACCTCTTGAAATGAATGGCATTCCATTGACTTCTTAACTGTCCATTGAATCTATTGTCCATTGTTAACTTTAAGAGGATCTTGAACTAGAACTCCCAAATCCTTTTTTGCTTCAGATTCCCAAAGCCTTTCCTGTTCAGAAAATAGTATATGCGTGTACTCTTCCTTTGAAAATGCTGAACCTCATATTTTAATACATCATATTCCTTTGGCCACTTCTTTGCCTATTCTTCAAGTCCTATGCAACCTCCCTGCTTGTTCAACATTACCTGCCCATCCACCTATCTTTGTGTTATTTGCAAACTTCGCAATAAGCTCTCAGTTCCTTTGTCTGGATTTTAAATGTATAACATGAATAGGTCTGGTCCATCCATCACAGACTCCTGTGGAACTGCACTAGCCATCCTGAAGCAATCAGAAATAGCCGACAAGAAATGGGCTTCTTTTGGTAACCTTTGCCTTTTCAACCTTGCTTCTACACTGGTCATTGTATAGCTGGTTTTAAAAGCAGAGGACAAAGCACAATGGGATCTATGGAATAAGCCATTTTTATGCAAGATGCTCATGCATTCATTATTGTAATGTTGTGCAAACCATAAACAGAAGACCACCAAGAATCATGACTTGTGCTCGACAAAATGTTGTATGGTTCGTTCAGAGGGGTCTAGGTAGCTGAAACTTTTGCATTTTTTTCTGGGGCAGTATAGTTTTAGAATAGAATTGTGGAATGTTTCAGCACAGAATGAGGCCATTTAGTCCATCGTGTTGACATAACTCTCTGCAAAAAGAGATCTGCTGGTCCAGCTCCCCAGCCATTTCCCCAAACCAACATCCATTAAAAACATGAATGATGTGACATATTACAACAAAATACCTTATTTTAAAGTTAAAATGACAAAATAGTTTAAAATTACAGGTGTATAATTCATTTATGCAATTTTTATCCTTTCCCATTCATTTAATAATTACCATGGCTATGTTTATCTGTTAAGGAAAGTAATGCAGGATTATTGTTCTTTCATTTTCAGTCTATGACACTTAATCATTTACAAAGAATTTAGTTTTACAAAGGCAATAAATATTGAAACAAAAATATCCATTTTATATGCAGTGAACCTGGAACTTTGTGAGGTCTTCTGTAACAAAACAGCAATTTTCTAGTGATGCAATGGAATCGTGCATAATCTCTCCATAAAACTCTTAGTTGTTTCACTGAGAAAGCCAATCAGTGTAAATGTTCTCCCTCCCTATTACTGTGAGCACTTATCAAATATATAAGTTAACATTTGGCAGTGAGCTTCAATGCACACACATAACACAACACACAGCACAGAACATATATCACACAACACACACTTATGTATATCGTCATTCAATGCCACCATGAACCAGATCACCAGTGGCTAACCCATGTCACTCAGTAGCCACCCTTAGCCATCCTTAGATCTGGTGCTGAGAATGAATGGCACAGAATGAAGGCACCATGCCTGGATTTAGTGGGTGGCACAGTGGTTAGCACTGCTGCCTCACAGCGCCAGAGACCTGGGTTCAATTCCCAACTCAGGCGACTGACTGTGTGGAGTTTGCACGTTCTCCCTGTGTCTGCGTGGGGTTTCCTCCGGGTGCTCCAGTTTCCTCCCACAGTCCAAAGATGTGCGGGTCAGGTGAATTGGCCATGCTAAATTGCCAGTAGCATTAGGTGAAGGGGTAAATGTAGGAGAATGGGTGGGTGGCGGGTTGGTGTGGACTTGTTGGGCTGAAGGGCCTGTTTCCACACTGTAAGTAATCTAATCTAATCTGTTGATGTAGCGTGTATTGTCCTACACCAGCTGGCCATTGACCTTTTGGTTATGTTGCTCTCAGAATTGAGATGTGGCACTCAAACATATCTTGAGTTCAGTCAATACCACCCTGCACCACAGGAAAGCTTACACCTCTCTCTAAGCCAAGAATTCACTCCATGCTTCAAGAGAGAATGAAATTTTTTCATCTCTCGGAATATATAGCCTCAGTAATCTCCTGTATGCTGCAGTGAATGGGAAATTGAGAAATGTTGCAAATAGCACCTGTTTCAAACTAGAAGGAGCCCAACACATAGAAGCGTGAGGCAGTAGGCATCTTCACAATCACTAGCTAATTTATCTTCACCCTGCCCTGAGGCTGCAGATGTGGCTCCAGCAAGTGGCAACTTTGAGCAAGAAAGTCCTTAGTTACATTCAAATGTCAGATACACAGTTCCTCATTGAATTTCAGGCAGAAAGTAACTCCCTGAACACTCTGAACATAGAAGGCTTGCTGCTTTGAACCTACCTTACTTCCCACTTTAAGTAACTGATTGTGTTCATTCTCACCTCTGTTTATTCTCGCTGTACAAGTAGTTAGTGTGAGTTTCTTGAAGTCAGGGCAAAGACCTTCAGCTTGTGTTATATTCCCTGAAGATATTAACAGTTTTGAAGAACTGTAAAAATGATTAAACACTTCTTCAATTGTGTAAATCAACATCAGTCAGCAACTAACCTGATAATAATTGATAATCCCTTTAAATAGTGATGATGGAGGATGGGTGGGGTGGGGGGGGGAGTTCCTGGAGCTTTGTGAATTTCAAAAAGAGAGTGTTAAGAGCTCCACCATTACCGTGCTAGCACCAAATCACTACTACATACCGACTGAAGTCACAATCCTTCATGTTCTGTTATTTCTTTGTGCACATACTAAACTTTTGAATGGGCATGTGCAAATTGGACCAATTGGGATCCAAGGAGGAGAAAGTGAGGTCTGCAGATGCTGGAGATCAGAGCTGAAAATGTGTTGCTGGAAAAGCGCAGCAGGTCAGGCAGCATCCAAGGAACAGGAGAATCGACGTTTTGGGCATAAGCCCTTCTTCAGGAATGAGGAAGGTGTGCCATTCAGGCTAAGATAAAAGGTAGTGAGGAGGGACTTGGGGGAGGGGTGTTGGGAATGCGATAGGTGGAAGGAGGTTAAGGTGAGGGTGATAGGCCGGAGAGGAGGTGGGGACGGAGAGGTGAGGAAGAAGATTGCAGGTCAAGAAGGCGGTGCTGAGTCCGAGGATTGGGACTGAGATAAGATAGGGGGAGGGGAAATGAGGAAGAGAAATCTGCATTCATCTCTTGTGGTTGGACGGTTCCTAGGCGGAAGATGAGGCGCTCTTCCTCCAGGCGTCATGTTGCCATGGTCTGGCGATGGAGGAGGCCAAGGATCTGCATGTCTATGGCAGAGTGGGAGGGGAGAGTTAAAGTGTTCAGTCACAGGGCGGTTGGGTTGGTTGGTGCGGGTGTCCCAGAGGTGTTCTCTGAAACGTTCCGCAAGTAGGCGGCCTGTCTCCCCAATGTAGAGGAGGCCACATCGAGTGGAGGGCGTGGGTGGTATCCCGATCGTAGGTGGGGAGTTCTTGAACTAAGGGGGACAGGACCGTGTTGAGGAATGCAGAGATGAGTTCGGTGGGGCAGGAGCAGGCTGAGACAATGGGTCAGCCGGGGCAGTCAAGTTTGTGGATTATCCCACCACCACCACACCCTCCACCTCCTCCATGATTCTCGCTTCCCCGGCCCCCGATGCCTTATCTTCATCATGGACATCCAGTCCCTATACACCTCCATCCCCCATCATGAAGGACTCAAAGCCCTCCGCTTCCTCCTTTCCCGCCGACCCAACCAGTACCCTTCCACTGACACCCTCCTTTGACTGACTGAACTGGCCCTCACTCTGAACAACTTCTCTTTCCAATCCTCCCACTTCCTCCAAACCAAAGGAGTAGCCATGGGCACCTGCATGGGCCCCAGCTATGCCTGCCTCTTTGTTGGATGTATAGAACAGTCCATCTTCCGCAGCTACACTGGCTCCACCCTCCACCTTTTCCTCTGCTACATCGATGACTGTATCGGCGCTACTTCATGCTCCCACGAGGAGGTTAAACAGTTCATCCACTTTACTAACACTTTCCACCCTGACTTCAAATTTACCTGGACCGTCTCAGACTCCTCCCTCCCCTTCCTAGACTTCTCCATTTCTATCTCGGGTGACCGACTCAACACGGACATTTACTATAAACCGACTGACTCCCACAGCTACCTAGATTACACCTCCTCTCACCCAGACCCCTGTAAAAACGCCATCCCATATTCCCAATTCCTTCGCCTCCGCCACATCTGCCCCCAGGAGGACCAATTCCAATACCGAACAACCCAGATAGCCTCCTTCTTCAAAGATTGCAATTTCCCCCCAGACGTGATCAACAATGCTCTTCACTGCATCTCCTCTACTTCCCGCATCTCCGCCCTTAAACCCTGCCCCTCCAATCACCACCAGGACAGAACCCCACTGGTCCTCACCTACTACCCCACCAACCTCCAGATACAACATGTCATCCGCCGTCATTTCCGCCACCTCCAAACAAACCCCACCACCAAGGATATATTTCCCTCCCCTCCCCTATCAGCATTCCGGAAAGACCACTCCCTCCGCGACTCCCTCGTCAGGCCCACACCCCTCACCAACCCAACATCCACTCCCGGCATCTTCCCCTGCAACCGCAAGAAATGCAAAACTTGCGCCCGCACCTCCCCCCTTACTTCCCTCCAAGGCCCCAAGGGATCCTTCCATATCCACCACAAATTCACCTGCACCTCCACACACATCATTTACTGCATCCGCTGCACCCGATGTGGCCTCCTCTACATTGGGGAGACAGGGCGCCTACTTGCGGAACGTTTCAGAGAACACCTCTGGGACACCCGCACCAACCAACCCAACTGCCCCGTGGCTGAACACTTTAACTCCCCCTCCCACTCCGCCAAGGACATGCAGGTCCTTGGCCTCCTCCATCGCCAGACCATAGCAACACGTCGCCTGGAGGAAGAGCGCCTCATCTTCCGTCTAGGAACCCTCCAACCACAGGGATGAATGCAGATTTCTCCAGCTTCCTCATTTCCCCTCCCCCCACCTTATCTCAGTCCCAACCCTTGGACTCCGCACTGCCTTCTTGACCTGAAATTTCTTCCCAACATCTCCGCGCCCACCCCCTCTCCAGGCTATCACACTCACCTTAACCTCCTTCCACCTATTGCATTCCCAACACCCCTCCCCCAAGTCCCTTCTCCCTATCTTTTATCTTAGCCTGCTTGGCACACCCTCCTCATTCCTGATGAAGAGCTTATGCCCGAAACATCAATTCTCCTGCTTCTTGGGTGCTGCCTGACCTGCTGCGCTTTTCCAGCAACACATTTTTCAATCAGGATCCAAAACAACACTTGTGGTATTGAAAAACTGGGTATTAAGAAGTTGAATTTTCAAATCGAAGACCTTATAGTGACATCAGATGTATGGTTAGTTGAAGCCTATATTGTGGAAACAATTTGAAGTGGAGTGAAAGGATCAATATGATGGGCTGAATGGTTGTTCCTTCTCTGTGAATTTTTTTCAGGCCTGTTCCCCTTGCCATCTCACCTGATTTTGGTTACATTTACCTCAATGAAAAGTAAAATCAAGAAGGAGTAGAATTAATAGTTGAAACAAGCCCAGCAGTTTCCTGCCATAGAGTCATAAGCTGCCAGACAGGTTCAGTTAAAATTACCCATCAATGTACATTTTCTAAGATTTTGCTTAGAGGTACATCATAAAGGACAAGGTGACAGAAATGAAACTTTTTCATATGGGGGATAATAGAAGTACAGATCACTGAAGAGAAGTACTAGGTGTTAGGTTTAAAATTAATAATTGAGCTGACATTGATAACTTGTTGCTTTCCAGCAATACCAAGAGTTATGAAGCCAAAGCAGATGGATAGAGATGGGATGCAAATGAACAATAGTCTCATTGAATGAGACAGGCTCAAAATTCTGAAAGGACTAATTCTGTCGTTACCTTTTGGGAATAGTAGAGAACAGAGTCATCGAGTCATAAAGTCACAGAGATGTTCAGCATGGAAACAGACCCTTCGGTCCAACCCGTCCACGCTGACCAGATATCCCAACCCAATCTAGTCCCACCTGCCAGCACCCGGCCCATATCCCTCCAAACCCTTCTTATTCATATACCCATCCAAATGCCTCTTAAATGTTGCAATTGTACCAGCCTCCACCACTTCCTCCAGCAGCTCATTCCATACACGTAATACTCTCTGTGTGAAAAATTGCCCTGTTGGTCTCTTTTATATCTTTCCCCTCTCAACCTAAATCTATGCCCTCTAGTTCTGGACTCCCCAATCCCAAGGAAAAGACTTTGTCTATTTTTGCTATCTATAGCCCTCGTAAATTTTGTAAACCTCTATAAGGTCACCCCTCAGCCTCTGACACTCCAGGGAAAACAGCCCCACCCAGTTCAGCCTCTCTCTATAGCTCAAATCCTGGCAACATCCTGGTAAATCTTTTCTGAACCCTTTCAAGTTTCACAACATCTTTCCGATAGGAAGGAGACCAGAATTGCACACAATATTCCAGAAGAGGCCTAACCACTGTTCTGTACAACCACAACATGACCTCCCAACTCCTGTACTCAATACTCTGACCAATAAAAGAAAGCACACCAAACGCCTCCTTCATTATCCTATCTACCTGTGACTCCACTTTTAAGGAACTATGAACCTGCACTCCAAGGTCTTTTTGTTCAGCAATACTCCCTAGGACCTTACCATTAAGTGTATAAGTCCTGCTAAGATTTGCTTTCCCAAAATGCAGCACCTCGCATTTATCAGAATTAAACTCCATCTGCCACTTCTCAACCATTGGCCCATCTGATCAAGATCTTGTTCTAATCCGAGGTAACCCTCTTTGCTGTCCACTACACCTCCAATTTTGGTGTCATCTGCAAAAGTTTTAACTGTACCTCTAATCGATTTTGTGCACTTTGGATTCTTCTATGTTTACTCGAGTGTGCCTGTATGCATGCTGATCTGAAATATGGCTCTAAAAGGTTTGTAGTGGTAGACTAGAGTTTAAGCAAACGCTGCATGGGCATACTTATTTCACTGATCTATAAATTGTATTTTATTGTTCCTTTTACAATAAATAATTATTTAATTTCTGAACATAACAGGAAAGTAGCTCAATTCAGTTGCATAATGAGTGAATTCAAACACTCCTTGCATTCTAACCATTCCCATGGAATTAATTATACCTCAAGATAACGTTACAACCATGAATAAGAAAGATAATTATTTCTTATTGGGTGGCATGGTGGCTCAGTGGCTAGCATTGCTGCCTCACAGCGCCAGGGACCCGGGTTCAATTTCAGCTTCAGGTGACTGTCTGTGTGGAGTTTGCACATTCTCCCTTTGTCTGTGTGGGTTTCCTCCGGGTGCTCCAGTTTCCTCCCACAATCTAAAGATGGGCAAGTTTGGTGAATGACAATGCTAAATTGCCCATAGTGTTCGGGGATGTGTAGGTTAGGTGCATTAGTTAAGGGAATTGGTCTGGGTGGGTTAGTCTTCGGAGGGTTGGTGTGGATTTGCTGGGCCAAAGGGCCTGATTTCGAATTCTAATCATTCATTTCTGCACCCTTCACTTGTATTGGCTATATGTCATTCTGCTTAATGTTATTTAAAAATCCGTCCGGATAAGAAGATTTGTGAGCTTGTGTCCTGTATGAAACTGTGTGGGCAGACTAGGTTGCTAGGCAACAATCATCCATGAAATTCTGTATTTGTCTTGTAAGAGACAGGATTATTACAGGAGGAAATGGCATTTTATGTACCTGGTTGTAAGCAGTGATAATGGTGGTTAATTCTTGGAAAATCAACTTCGAACCTTGAAAATTCAATTTACCAACACTAAGATACAGGAATTTTCTAAATTGGGGAGCAATCTATAGTATCCATGTGGACTTTGTGACTACGTTTAATGGGGAGGTTGTTCTTTTCATATCTAGTTTAACATGTGTATGTCAAAACTTTCAATGTCAACAGACTGCTCTCATGCTTTATGTCAATACAGTTGATAAATTAACCTATTTTAATAAAATGGCCTTTAAAACATATATGCTAACTGAGTTGCACACTGACACCAGTATCTTGGGAACCCAGTCGGCATTATTTGAATAAATGACTGCAGATTAATGGTGAGGCCCACCATTGTTGTGCCTCACCAAATGTGGCTGTTAATATCTTGAATATATCACTTGCTCTTCGAATGGCAGAGCAGGGATTGCTGTGTCTTTGCACAGCATAAGCAGGAACTGTGAGAAGAGTGGTGAGAATGAGTCAATGGTATATAAATATCCCACTATCCCTACTCATAGTGATGTCAAAGGAAGGGACAAATGTGTGTGTAACTTTAGCAATTGCATTTGGGTAGAACTGGAATGGGAGAGGGAATTCACGACACATGATTAAAACTGATGGCAGTCAATATTGCAAGTAGATGGAAGAGGGAGGTGAATTGTATTTGAGGGATAAATAAATGGCAATGAAGAAGTAAAGGAACTGCATGACAAGATGAAGAAACAGAAAGAGGCACTGAAAAGACAAGAAGAAGAGTAGAAGCTGGGATTACAGGTTTGAAGTGAAATAGGGAGGAACATACCAAACTTAACAGAAAAAGAACAGGAAAACATTTACAATTAATAAGGGAATAAAAAAGAACATCCAGCCGTGGGTGACTGACTGTGTGGAGTTTGCACATTCTCCCTGTGTTTGCGTGGGTTTCCTCCGGGTGCTCCGGTTTCCTCCCACAGTCCAAAGATGTGCAGGTCAGGTGCATTGGCCATGCTAAAATGCCCGTAGTGTTAGGTGCATTAGTCAGAGGGAAATGGGTCTGAGTGGGTTACTCTTCGGAGGGTCGGTGTGGACTTGTTGAGCTGAAGGGCCTGTTTCCACACTGTAGGGAATCTAATCTAATCTAATCATCCTTTTAACTTTCTTGTGCTTAATGTATAACTGTGCACAGCTTTATCATATAATGTCACTGCCTCTATGAAAAACATAAATTAGAAATTACAAAGTGGCATTGCTAACCAGTTGACCTCTTGTTCAATGTAGAAATGTGACTTATAATTTTCCATGTGCACTGAATAAACTTTGGAGACAGGAAGTAGATTTCAGACTTTAGCTTTTAAATTTATTTAATACAATTTCATATCTATTGTAAAGTACTTAGTAAGGACATGTAAACAAGTATCCATTCCACTTCATGAGCAGAGATTTAATTTAAAAATCTAGCAGCATTTCCTGACATTTCTGTTCTTTTTTAACAGTATACAATTACTTAGCTGTTTAATAATAAATTTTTATGTTTGGGAGAAGATTTGTAGCTCGGGTGCTCTTTGTTGCGGTTCTGTTCGCCGAGCTGGGAGTTTTTGTAACCTGGACCCAATATACCGGCCACTGCAGCGGACAGCAACTGACAACCGGAAGCGGCAGAGACAACCCACTATAAATGCTGAAGGAAACCTGATAGAAACGCTTCACAGAAGCCTCCCAAGCACTGAGGATGTCACCTAGAAAGGGGACAAAACGTTTGCAACAAAAACTCCCAGCTCGGCAAACAGAACCACAACAATAAATTTTTATCTGCATTTCAAAAGATGTATTTCCAGAAAATCTAAGAAGAAAGATAATTCACATAAGTATACTCTGTCCTACCCTAAAATTAATTAGTTGGTGATGTTCTGCATTTGTCGAATGTTCAAAACATGCTTTATATTACAACTGTAACAAGGCAATGAGCTATCATTCTAATCGATTGGCTACAGTCTTTAATGAATAACTAAGGTGCACAGATTGCCTGATTTCATACTTGACAGGTGTTTGCTTTTTAGTGATGATCAGCTATTCTATTTCATTGAGTCATAGAATCCCTCCAGTGTGGAAGCAGGCCTTTCGGCCCATTAAGTCCACACAGACCCTTCAAACAGCATCCCACGCAGACACTCCCCCCCACCCTATCCTTTTAACCCTGCATTTCCCATGGTTAATCCACCTAACCTACATAACCCTAGACACTATGGGCAATTTAGCATGGTCAATCCACCTAACCTGCACATCTTTGGATTGTGTGAGAAAACTGGAGCAACTAGAGGAAATCCACGCAGACATGGGGAGAATCTGCAGGCACTCACAGTAGATACAGCTGCAGTGGATTATACAAAAATCCAACAGCCCCCACTTGCAACACTGGAAAGACGTCAGCTGTCCTGCTGGCTTTATTGCACTTTATTTAACTAATTGGCGTTTCAAGTTTAGAAATACAACTTATTTAACAGTTATTTTTAATTATGCTAAGTCGTTACTAATTAATCTAAAAATTTTTTTAATACTTCGATGGATATGGGTGTACTAGACCAACGTTTATGGACTGTCTCAAATTGCCCTTGATAAGTGGTGGCGTGCTGTTGTCTTGAATCACTATGTCATATAGAGACTTCCACAGTGCTCTTCCTAGATTTCGCAGATATCTGCTTAAACTACTGTTGCAGTTTAAAGAAACGAAAGAAAAGTCTTCAATATTACCTACTTGTTTACATAGTTTAATCCTCTAGATTTGAGCTTTTAGGTTTCATAGTCTCTTGCCCCCACTAACACCCTCACTCCTTGTTTTGTAAAAGACCGGAACAAAAGCTCTTCTCTTAGTGTTCCAAATTCCCTCACTCACTGAATTACACCAGTTATATAATTACTCGGTCTAATATTATTCCAAGCCAGACTTGATGCTGCTTAATTTGTGTATTAGCAAAACCTCCTACCCTCTGGCTGAGGTTCTAGGCTTAAGTCAATCCCAAAAGACTAGGGAACCAATCCTATATTGCCACCCAGTAAACTAACTATGTGGTTGCCTCTCGTACTAATTCAGATCTAGAGAACAGCAAGTGATAGCAAGGAACACACCTTCTGGTCAATACCAACAGTATCCGGCTCTGCCTGGTTATAGAGTCATACAGAATAGAAACAGCCCTTCGGCCCTCCATGTCTATGCTGACCTTCAAAGACCAAACTACACTAATCCCATTTACCTGTGCTTCATCCATAGCCTACTATGGCTTGCATTTTAAGTGCTTGTCCAGATGCTTCTTAAATGTTGCAAGCTGGCCCTAACACCCTTTCAGACAATGGGTTCCACGTTTCCAGCATTCTCTGAACTTCTTACACCTTGCCTTAAACTTCTGCCCTCTGGTCTTAGATATGTCTGCTGGAGAAAAGATTCTCTATCGATGCCTCTCATAATTTTGTATACTTCAATCAGATCCCCCATCAGCTTCCTGACTCCCCAAAGCCTGTCCACTATCTATAAGGCACAAGTAAGGAGTGTGATGAATACTTCCTACATGCTTGGATGAGTGTTGCTCCAATAACACTTAAGAAGCTTGACATCATCCTGGACAAAGCAGCCCACTTGATTGACATTCATTCTCTTCACCACCAATGCTTACTAGCAGCAGTGTTAACCATCTATAAGAGGCATTGCAGAAATTCACCAAAGAGCACCTTCCAAACCAATGACCACTTCCATCAGAAAGGATAAAACCAGCAAATACAAAATAACACCACAACCTGCAAATTCCCCTCCAAATCATACATCATTCTAACTCAGAAATATATCACCATTCCTTCACTGCCGCTGGGTCAAAATCCTGGAATTCCCTCCCTACGGGCATTTTGTGTCTACCTACAGCACAGGGACTGCAGAGTTTCAAGAAGGCAGCTCACCAATACCTCCTCAAAGGCAACTCATGACAGCAACAGATGTTGGCCAGCCAGTGATGCTGACTCCCAAAAGAGAATAAAAAAAATTTGTTTCAAGGTTCTGATAAGTGCACCATCACTGAACTATACTTCTGGATTTACTAGCTTTGTTCCTGATTTTTAAATTTGATGGTACCCTGTTCCATGATTTATTGGCAATTCATCTAAGAAATGTTCAAAGAATACAATAACATTATTGTTCCATTTTGACCACTGGACTCCATACAAGTTAAGTCGGTACTGGGCAGTTATGGACACATTTAAGCTCTGGGGAACGAGTCAGGAAGAAGAATATTCTGAGGAGCTGAATCCACAAAAAATGTCTCAAAAATGTTACAGGTTTATTACATAGCTTCTGTAGTCAAAATCTACAAAAAACAGAACTATCCATAAGTGGCTAGCAAAACCCATGAAAACACAATTCATACAGGAAGATGATTGAGAGGGGTTGTTTTATACAGTGGATAGATTCATTGAACTTTCACTTATGATTCATATTGAAATCAATCCACAATGATGTACCAAAGGTTAACTTTGGGTGTAAGGACCTCAGTAAATTATATTTTACTAATCTCAGTACACATGAATAAAATCAAATATGATATTTTATTTTATTTCGTAAACTGAAAACTTATTCTCAATGAGAGTGGGTGTTCAGTTTATGAAACAAAGTGAAAGATTATGTTTCTTCAATGGCAATTTTTTTGAATCATACTATATTTTGTAGCCAAAATATCCTGAAATAGGAGGAATAGGAATAGGAATAGGAGCTGTAGATTTTAGATGTTAGACAAGAGATATGGGGGGAGCAGTGTGAGTATGATGGAATTCACTGTTTACACGTGTTGTAGAAGCAGAGGCAATGAATGATTTTAAATGGAAATTGGATGTGCATTTGAGGGAACTGCACTAACTGGGTTACAGGGATAATGTGATAGTGAGGGAACAAGGTTGATTTGATGATACTACAAAGAGCTGGTATGGACCTGATGGGCAAAACAGCCTCCCCAAGCCATAATGACTATGAATCTGCATGGGTCCAATTCTTGTTCCCAGGTCATGTGTACAGAGTTAGGAGAAATCCCAAGCTCCGTGAATCCAATCTTGGGTTCCTAGTGGAAGGCTGGATTGGAAACTGGATGGGTAACCTGCGAAGAGTCTAACAGGCAGCTGCTTCTTGAGGTGGACTGGATGGAAAGCCTGACTTGGGGCTTCACTGCTGTGGTCAAAATGTAAAGTTAAAGATGAAAATATAAACATCCGGAATGCTTACTCTATCTCACCACCCCATACTCCCCATGCCTCATCGATTGCCACCCTCTGCCCCACCATGCATTGTCATGACCCTTCATACCATTTACTAGCTATATTACTCTATCCACTCTCCATGACCTCTCATAGCATCTGTGTCATCCATGCCTATGGGAACTGACCCATACTCGTCCTCGTGATCCTTGACAGCAACAGTGCCACTCTTTGCTCCTACCGTACCCAGGGTCTAACACCAATGGATATCCTGCTACCCACCATCCTTTGGCTTGCCTTCTCCATACCAACTTACCGAGTATACATCACACATAAACCTCAGGAGGTGCGCTGACAATATCTGCTGATAATGTTGCCTTTGGAAAATTACCACTCTAGCTGAGAACAAAAATTACATTCTATGCATTGAAATTCCTTCAAAAATCCCCATGTAATCAAACACTTTCATTCAGTAAGGAATTGGAACTATCCATCAAATGCTCACTTGCTCATACCCCATTGTGAAAATGATAGTTTAGGAAAGCCATGAAGCACAAATCATATGTTGGCGCATGAAAACAGATACTCTGAAAGACTTAGCACATCTTCCTAAACTCTGAGCATTATTTTGGACAGTTCCTTGACATCTTTGGCAGTCTCAGTCAGTTTATGGACAGGCATGCCTTTTATAATCTTAAACCCATGCCTTACCTCCACCAAAGATGACCTGGGAACAAATACAAAGTGATATATTTTGGAAATCGATGAGCACTGAAGGGAAATAAACTTGCTGGGTTACATGGTCAGAGTAGACATTAAGGGAACAAGATTGATTTGATGACATTACAAAGAGCTCACATAGACTGGATGGGAAAAATGTACAAGGCAAATGAGAAATATAAAACATTCCTCTAGCCCTCAGCCCTCCCCCTACTCACTCTGCCTAAGCAATGCACTTCCTCACCCATTCATGCCAACTCATGCAACCTAACATCCCCTACCCAGTTTCATGTCTCCTCATAATCCCTAAGCCTCCCTACTTTCCTCTACCCATTCCCATGGTTCCTCTACCCATTCCCGTGGTTCCTCATACCCCTAGGTCAGCTTAAAGCCTACATTTACTAACCATGACTACTCACTCATAATCTGCAAGTATTTTTGCATATAGGCAATAAATTATTTAAATTTCAATGCTGCAGATTACATTCTACTGAGAAAATCACTCAGATTCATAAAAAGATACTTTTGACACTTCTTGATAGATTTGTTGACACTTCTAAACAGTTCTTGACAATCTGGATACTTCCAATGTGAGTATGTATCATTTATGTGCTGTCTTCTCCACAAGTAATAGTCCAAAGGATCTGTGACCCCCATCCCCAAATGATACCAGACACTCTCCTGAAAAGGATCCTTGACTACATCCCAAGTGTCATGTCTGCAGGGGTACGTCACCTATTCAAAAGAATTACACTCAAAACAGACCCACTCCCTTTGGCCTCAAACACTTCTTTTCTGGTCAGATTGCCAGACTTGCAGAGATGACAGACATCAAGATCCAATTTCAGTGGAGGAGGCTGGTTATTTAAATGGCCATCTGCATCTGGGAACAGCACATTTGCAAACTACATTATCACTATTCTCCCATCTCATTGTGTGAGTTACAAAGTTTGATTTAGCCATTACCACCTAGAAGGACCAGGGCAGCAAGCACA
Organism: Hemiscyllium ocellatum; assembly: GCF_020745735.1. Taxonomy (NCBI): domain Eukaryota; kingdom Metazoa; phylum Chordata; class Chondrichthyes; order Orectolobiformes; family Hemiscylliidae; genus Hemiscyllium; species Hemiscyllium ocellatum. The sequence continues at coordinate 95,892,534 of NC_083411.1, read as the reverse complement.
TGGGAACTCGCCAAGTTCCCCTTCACATTGTGCACTGTCCAGACTTAGAAATATTTTGCTGTTCCTTCACTGTCACTGGATCAAAATCCTCAAGCTTACTTTCTAACAACAGTGTGGGTATCCCTACACCTGAAGGCTTAGAGTGGTTCAAGAAGGCAGTTCATCATCATCATCTCCAGGACAGTTAGGGATGGGTAGCAAATACTGGCCTTCTCATTCATCTCATAAATAACTGAAAAACATTGATGGAAAATTCAGTTAAAACTTTGTTGACTTTCACAAGCCAAAGAAACAAATGGGAAAGTGAACCTTTATCAGAAACAAAACCAAACATTTCTGGAAAATCTCAGCAGGTCTGGTAACATCTGTGGAGAGAAATCAGAGTTAATATTTTGGGTTGAATGACCCTTCCTCTGAACTGATGGTACCTAGCGACTGAGTTGGATTGCATTTACTGATACTGGGATTGAATGAGCTGCTCACACGCAGCCTCGCTGCAAAGTGAATGTTGATTGCTTCCTCCCTTCTTCCTCCTGGCTGCCATTTCTCTTCTTCCTTTGCTTCCAACTGCTCTGCTGCTTTCACTATCCCTGGTAGCAAGGACTGTATGCTCTTCATGACAAGGTTATGCAAGATAGAGCAGGTTACAACAAATCTTGGCCCATGTTCTGTCACGTACACCAAGGCTTTTTCAGAGCAATTGTGATTGCAGAACTATTGTTTGAACACCAAAATAGTCCAATCAATGACACTTTGCATGGTAGCTTATCTCCCATGAGGTAATATTCTTCATAGCATGTGGGTTATACATGGTAATCAGGAGCTTGGCAGTCAGCAATATTCCTTGTCACTCAGTAGTAGTCCTCTTTTTTCACCTGGTGGGTCAAATATTAACAGTACATCAACTTGGTCCAGAATAAAGGCTGACTCTTCCAGGATACTGGTCATTGACCTGAATGTTGCACTGAATGAAGTGAATGTAACAGAACTGAAACAAAATTGAGAGAAGTGTTAAAGGTACTGCCAACCATTGTACCCAATTGAACTTCATTTTCCAAATCTAGCACCATGAATTTAGAGCAGAGATGAGTCATTAGAATGATATGCAGCACTGGGGAGTTGAACTCAGGAGAGAATACCAGATAAACTAGTGCTTAGACTTTCTGATCTGCTATTATAACTTTAAGGATGCATGAAAACAAAAATGAAGCTTCTCTGGTGAGGCCAATGTAACATGAACAGCTCTAAATTTCCCAGAACTTAGAACAGGAGATTTAAAGAGTATTGTAAAGATTCTGTATCCTAGATCTTCAAAGTCAGGATCTGAAAAAAATGAACTTGCAAAGCAGAGGCAAATCTGTCATATTTTACAGGTATTGAAATAAAAATAGACTGTGAAACAAGGTGACATAATTGCAAGCAAATGACAGACGAGTTTTGGACTGATGTTACTGATTGTCCTTGAGAAGTGGTGGTGAGCTGCCTTCTTTAACTGGTTCAGTACATTTTTTTTACAAAAGCCAAGATATGGATGTCTCTGACTTGGACTGCATTTATTGCCAGTCTCCAATTGCCAGAGGTCAGTTAAGAGCCTGTTAAGAACATTGTTGTGGGTCAGGATTCATATGTAGGCAAGATAAGGTAAAAACACATTTCCTTTCTTGAAGGACATTAATTAACCAGATGGGTTTTTATGACAACTGACAGCAGTTAAATGGTCAACATTAGACACACCTTTTATTTCAGATTTTTATTGAATTCAATTTTCACCATCTGCCAGGGTGGGATTCACACCTGTGTCCAGTAAATATGCACCATATCCCCTTAGCTCTAGGTATACCCACCAGGTTGTTCCAGGATTTTGAGCCAGAGATAGTGAAGAAACAGTGAGATGTTTCAAAGTCAGGATGGTGAGTGGATTGGAGAGGAGCTTGTAGGTGGTGGTACTGGCAAATATCTCATGGCCTTGACCTCGTGGATGGTAGTGGCTGTGGCTTTGAAAGGTGCTGTCGAAAGAGCCTTGGTGACTTTTTGAAGTGCATTTTGGAGATGATATTCACTGCTGCTATTGAACAAGAGTGGTGGAAAGAGTGAAAATCTGTGGATGTGGTGTCAGTCAAGTAAGCTATGTTCTCCTGGATGGTGTCAAGCTTCTTGAGTGCTGTTGAAGTTGATTTCATTCAGGCAAGTGGAGAGTATTCATCACACTTCTGACTTGAGGAGTCATGAAGTGAGCTACTCAATGCAAGATTCCTAACCTTTGACCTGGCCTTGTAGCCACAGTATGTATACAGCAAGTCTAGCTCAGTTTCTGATCAATACTAACCCACGGGATGTTGATATTAAAGGCGATACAGGCTTGAATGGCTGAATGGCCTCCTTCTGCTCCTAACTTGTAATTGTTCGTTAATTCGTTGTCATCAGATGAGCAAACGTAAACAGACTGAATGGTCTCTCTTCTGTTTAGACTTTGTTTTCTTTGATTTATTGTCAGTTTCATGAGCCTTGCCACAGCTGGCATTATTCCAAGGCTCACTTTTGCTTTCTTTCTCATTGCTCCATACAGTTGGTGGCCTGAAATGTGTAATAATTAGTGATGTAGCAGAGCACTCAGCTTCCTGATGCCCACCATTCCAGCTACAGAAAGTAACTGAACTGCAATCTTGCCTCATTTGATTGTGATAAGTAATTTGGAATGAGAGGGCAAATGGGAAACCTTGTACCTTACATGACCGATCAGAGGGAGATAGTGGCATTATGGTAATATCACTACACTATTAAACTAGAGGCCCAAGCTAATGCTGTGGTGACACAGGTTCAAATCCTAGAACAGCATCAGGTTAAAATATCCAGTTAATCAATATATCTGGAATTGAAAGCAAGTCTCAGTAATGTCATTCGTAGCAGCTATCATTTATTGATTAAAGGAAAAAGCAGTTTGATTCACTAATGTCCTTTTCCAAAAGAAGGTGGTTGTTGTAACTTAATTATACCTACGTGTGACTCCAGAACGATAGCAATGTGTGTGACTCTTAACTGCCCTCTGAAATGACCTTAGAAGCCTTTAAAAACCAGAAGAGCTGCAGATGCTGTAAATCAGAAACAAAAATAGAAGTTGCTGGAAAAGCTCGGTAGATCTGACAGAATCTGTGCAGAGAAATCAGAGTGAACCTTCCTCTGAGGCTTTGAAAGCGCGTTAATTTCATGCACAAGAAGCATGAATCACAAACGCTGGACTTGCCAATGATGCCTATATCCAATGAAAGAATAAAGAAGAGCAGATTAATATTTTATTACATCTGTTGTGCCAAAACTAACTCACACTGTAAAATGTTGTTGGCTCAAAAAATGTAGCAGAAACTGTAGGTTTTCCTTCAGTCAGACTGTCAGAAAAAATCTGCAACTTAACCTTTTAAATTCATTCATAAGATGTGAAAATTCTTCACCAAGCCACTATTTATTGCTCAAACGTATTGTTGTTAAAAATGAGTGATGAGATGCCTTCTTGGATGATTGTAGTCCATCTGGTGTAGGAGCATACAAATGCTGGAATAGAAGAAATCCTTGGATTTAAACCTAGCAATAGTGAAACGGCAATATATTTCCAAGTTGGAATGGAATGTGACTTGGAGGTGAACTTCTCATTGATTTTTCCATGAATCTGTTGCCCTTGTCCTTCTGGCTAGTGGAGGTCGCTGGCTCGGAGGGTACTGTTAAAGGAACCTTGGTTAGTTGCTATAGTATATCTTGCACTGTGCACCAATGGTGAAGGGAGTGAATGCTTAAGATGATGAATGGGATGCCTATCAACGAGTTGCTTTGTCTTGGATCACATCAATGTTGTTGCTTCTATGCTCATCCAGTCAAATGGAGAATATTTCATCTCAATCTAGACATGTTGGTGGTGAACAGGCTTTGTTAATTCAGTTACTCACAGAATTTTCACTTCTGATCTGTACTTGTACAAACAACATTTATGTGGTCAGGCCAGTTAATATTTTCATCAATGGCTACCCCAAGGTCTTTGGTGGTGGCAGATTCAGCTTTAGTTATGCCATCGAATGTCATGGAGAGTTCATTAGATCCCCTTGTGTTGCATGTGCTGCCTGGCAGTTTGGTGACATGAATGTGACCTGCCATTTATCAGCTCAAGTCTGAGTGCTGTTTGGATCTTGATGTATATTGATAGAGTCAGCTTTGATATCAGAGCAATTGTGAATAGTACTAAATACTGTGCAATCATCAGCTGACATTATTTTGGCCTTCTTCACTTAATTCACACTGAAAGAACATTGCAACCTACTCCTGCCCAGGCTGTTTTTAACTGTAATTTTGAACATTCTTGAGTATATTTGTTTGGTGTTGTTATTTATGAAATAACAAATTGGCTGACAAACGGTCTTGTGACTTTGCTGTTCTAGGTACAGGTCATATGTTTAATTCCAAAGACTAACTATACTAAAGAATATTCTCTCCTGCACCCACTCAGCCACTGATGAGTCTCAGCAGCAGAAAGGAAAAGCTGCAGCTTCCAGGTTTCCATGGAAACATTGCAGTTAATGGCCTTGGGAGCTGTTAACTGTATCAGGAGATTTGATAAAAATCTAATTTTAACCATCAGAGTTGCTGGATAAGCCAGAAGTGAGGAAAGTTGACCACAACCAATTCTAGCATATCCAGGATTGAAAATCCCATTTTAAAGAAATACATCTCATAATAAAACCTATGCCTCCAGTGTTTTTCATTCCATTCTTGGATGGTCTAGTTGTCTCGAGCAGACTTTCATGGTAACCAAGCATCTCCCTGTGCATCAACCAAATGGCTTTTCTTCATGTGTGGGGTGCAACTTTGAGGAACAGAGTTTCCTCTTTGGCTTGACAATGAGACCAGAAATGTACTGACTCTGCTACAGCCAACCATTGATACGACACATATGTTGGGATATTACATGATTTGTTATTTACAGCAGAGGAAAAAGTGCCTGCCCATCCTTGATTCCATGAATTGTATCCCAAAAGTGCTGGTAGCAAAAAGTAAACAAGTGTCGTGGGCAATGGGATTCTGTCTGCCAGCTTTCCTTCCCTACTAAAGTTATTTCAGAAGATTGTTACAAATAAGGGTCAACAATTCAGGTCCTCTTGTCTCCTCTACCATTTGATGAGATCATGGCTAATCAACAATCCATAGCCTTAACTCCATTTATCTACCTTCAGTCTGTGTTTTGTATAGGCTGGAACTATCTGTCTCAGTTACAAAAGGTATAATTGTTGGAATGGAATGTGACTTGGAGGGGAACTTCTTATTGATTTTCCCATGAATCTTGTCCTTCTGGCTGGTGGAGGTCACTGGCTCGGAGGGTACTATTGAAGGAGCCTTGGTTAGTTGCTACTTGTATTTGGCACACTTTGCTGCCACTGTGCACCAATAGAGAAGAGAGTGAATGGAAACCTCCTTGGAAACTTAAGTTTGTGCTGCTCTTGTTTGTATTAAGGCCCTCTCCAAGGTTGGTGTTGTATTATAACTACTCAGGGAAAGCACTTGAGTGTCTGCAGTTAACTGGCAAATCACAACTGAGCTTTATTTTGTTCTCATACAGCTTCCGCATCTCAGACTGTTTGTGGGGCAAGAGCTTTAAGATATTTTTTGTTTCTCATTTTAACTTCAGATACCATCAAATTTAAGACCCCATTTCTACTGAAGTACAGATCAAGAACAAAATGTTTTGTCCTATCTATTCTCCATGGCTAAATATCAAATTATAATGTAGTTTATACATAGTTTAATGAGAAACCTTCTTTTGAGTTATGATTTGAGTTATGTATTGCCTTCACCTCCCACAGTCCAAAGATGTGCAGGCTGTTTGGATTAGACATGGGAAATGTAGCATTACAGGGATAGGGTATGGGGTTAGTCTGACTGGGATGCTTTTTGGAGGGCCGATGTGGGCTTAATGGGCTGAATGGCCTGTTTCCACACTGTAAAGATTCTATGATTCTATGACATAATTTTTTGATTGTGATTTAAGTTGATTAATATTGCTATTTCTAGCTCAGTTGCTGAGAAGGAGCTAGAGAGAAATTAAATGCTTTACAAATGTTATGACGATGTGGGTGAACTATACCTTTTAAGTGAGTTAAAAGCTAGCAGTAACAGCACCAAGTGTTCTCAATAAGACACTATGGAACATGTGCTCCAGCTACTGGAGTAGCTGATTGCCTGGAAATGACAAAAAAACAGATTCAAATTCGGCCAATCAGTTTAAATTACACAGCGAAAAATACCAAATTCCAATCAAGTTTGAATTGAGTATATTGACAATCTTAAAAGCCAATGACACAGTCCGATGCTCTGGGGAATAAGACCAGGGAAAATTGAACAGTTGGGAGGAGAACTGCCATGTCTCAGCATGTAAACAGACTGCCTGAAAAATAGCTCTCTTAAAAGGTACCATTTTCGATCAGTACCTGTGAAGCAGAATCCGTAAGAAGAAGGAAGGAAGGAAGACACAGGAAGATCCAAATAGAAGAACTGAAAGCTGGCTGGTTTGGAGATAAGAAGTTTTGTTTTATAAATCTTAATTGGGAATTTTATTGGATTAGTATTATTAAAGGGAAGGTAACGGAAACATTAGGGTAAGGAATTGTAAGGAATCTTTAGTTAATTATTATCTGTTATACTTTAAGAAATAGAATTGTTAATTTTTACTTTATCTAGTTCTTGGCCACTCGAATTTTTATAGGTTACTGTATGGGAAAATCCTTTTCTGTGTTGCTTAGTGTTAAATTAAGCAAGAGGGTTTATCCTGTGTCGTAACAGTTTGGGGGCTTGAGTGCATGATTTGAACTAGTTTACACAGATTTGAATAGATTTGGGGGTATGAAAATTCCAGCAGATTTAAACACTTGCAGCTCAATGTCCTAGATCATTAAATAAAACGTAGGTGAGACAATTTGTTTAATTTTGGTGACTGGTGGTTGATTAGATTAAAAGTGAGAGAAATGGCCCTTAAAATTGCTGAAGAGGTTCTGGGATTTGAGGATGATTCTCAAATTTGCCAAAAAACGTTAGAAGGAGAGAAAAAGGCTATACTTTTACAAATAGTTAGCAAATAACTTTGATTTGGGTTTAACCAAAGATAAAAGTAAAGCTGAAATTGTAAGGGAGTTACTCAAACACTTAGGTGCATCTGACAAACAGACAAGTGCAGTAGAGGTAGAAAAAATTAAATTACAATTGAGGAAAATGGAGTTAGAAGATAAACAAAGGGAGAGAGAATGAGATAGAGAGAGAGAGAGAAGAGAGGGAGAGAGAAGGTTCTTAGCTGAGCAAAGAGAGAGAAGAAAGGGAGAGACAAAAAGAGAGAGAATTTGAACTTGAGAAGTTGCGATTTTATCAGCAAAGTCAAGTTAACAGGATGGAGATTAAAAGAGAAGGTAGTGATACATATAAATATGTCAAAACTCTGCCACATTTTGATGTTGAAGCCTTCTTTATTTCATTTGACAAATTGGATAGGAAGATGGAGTGGTCCGAGGATTTATGGGTAATGCTAGTACAGACTAAACTGGTAGGCAGAGCTAATGAGGTATTTGCCGCATTGTCAGATGAGGTGTCAAGAGATTATGAAGAGGTTAAACAGGCTATTTTAAGTGCTTATGAATTGGTACCAGAAGCATATAGACAGCAGTTCAGAAACACAAAGAAGGAACCAAGTCAGACTTATGTTGAATTTGAAAGAATTAAACATAGTCATTTTGATCAATGGACACATGCTTTGAAAATACATAGAACATAGAACAATACAGCACAGAACAAGCCCTTCGGCCCACGATGTTTTGCAGAACATTTGTCCTAGCTTAGGCACCTATCCATGTACTTATCTAATTGCTGCTTAAAGGTTACCAACGATTCTGACTCTGCCACTCCCACAGGCAGCGCATTCCATGCCCCCACCACTCTCTGGGTAAAGGACCTACCCCTGACATCCCCCATATACCTTCCACCCTTCACCTTAAATTTACGTCCCCTTGTTGTACTCTGTTGTACCCAGGGAAAAAGTCTCTGACTATCTACTCTATCTATTCCCCTGAGCATCTTATAAACCTCTATCAAGTTACCCCTTATCTTTTGCCGTTCCAATGAGAAAAGGCCTAGCATTCTCAACCAAAATCCTCATAAGACCTATTCTCCATTCCAGGCAACATCCTGGTAAATTTCCTCTGCACCCTCTCCAAAGCTTCCACATCGTTCCTAAAATGAGGCAACCAGAACTGCACACAATACTCCAAATGTGGCCTTACCAAGGTCGTGTATAGCTGCAACATCACCTCATGACTCTTGACTTCAATCCCTCTGCTAACGAACACTAATACACCATAGGTCTTCTTACAAGCTCTATCCACCTGAGTGGCAACTTTCAAAGATCTATGAACATAGACCCTAAGATCTCTCTGCTCCTCCACCTTACTGAGAACCCTACCGTTAACCCTGTATTCCGCATTCTTATTTGTCCTTCCAAATGGATAACCTCATACTTGACAGGGTTGAACTCCATCTGCCACTAATCAGCCCAGCTCTGCATCATATCTAAGTCCCTTTGCAGCTGACAACAGCCCTCCTCACTATCCACAACTCTATCAATCTTCGTATCATCTGCAAATTTACTGACCCACCCTTTGACTCCCTCTTCCAAGTCATTAATAAACATTAGAAACAGCAGAGGACCCAGAACTAATCCCTGCGGAACTCCACTTGTAACTGGGCTCCAGGCTGAATATTTACCATCTACCACCACTCTCTGACTTTGACCAGTTAGCCAGTTCTCTATCCAACTGGCCAAGCGTACCACTATCTCATGCCTCCTGACTTTCCACATAAGCCTACTATGGGGAACCTTATCAAATGCCTTACTAAAATCCATGTACACTACATCCACTGCTTTACCCTCATCCACATGGTTGGTCACCTCCTCAAAGAATTCAATAAGGCTTGTAAGGCAAGACCTACCCCTCACAAATCCGTGCTGGCTGTCCCTAATCAAGCAGTGTCTTTCCAGATATTCATAAATCCCATCCCTCAGTACCCTTTCCATTACTTTGCCTACCACCGAAGTAAGACTAACTGGCCTGTAATTCCCGGGGTTATCCCTATTCCCTTTTTTGAACAGGGGCACAACATTCGCCACTCTCCAGTCCCCTGGTACCAGCCCCCGTTGACAGTGAAGACGAAAATATCATTGCCAACGGTTCTGCAATTTCCTCTCTTGCTTCCCACATAATCCTAGGATATTTCCCGTCAGGCCCGGGGGACTTGTCTATCCTCAAGTTTTTCAAAATGCCCAACACATCTTCCTTCCTAACAAGTATCTCCTCTAGCTTACCAGTCCGTTTCATACTCTCCTCTTCAACAATACGGTCCCTCTCATTTGTAAATACTGAAGAAAAGTACTCATTCAAGACCTCTCCTATCTCTTCCGACTCAATACACAGTCTCCCACTACTGTCCTTGATCGGACCTACCCTCGTTCTCGTCATTCTCATGTTGCTCACATAGGCATAAAAGGCCTTGGAGTTATCCTTGATCCTACCCGCCAAAGATTTTTCATGCCCTCTCTTAGCTCTCCTAATCCTTTTTTTCAGCTCCCTCCTGGCTATCCTGTATCCCTCCAACGTTCTGTCTGAACCTTGTTTCCTCAACCTTATGTAAGCCTCCTTCTTCCTCCTTACAAGACATTCAACCTCCCTCATCAACCAAGGTTCCCTCACACGACCATCTCTTTCCTGCCTGACAGGTACATACATATCAAGGACACGTTGTATCTGTTCTTTGAAAAAGTTCCACATTTCAACGACATCCTTCCCTGACAGCCTATGCTCCTAATTTATGCTCCTCAGATCCTGTTTTGCAGCATCGTATTTACCCTTCCCCCAATTGTAAAACCTGCCCTGTTGCACGCACCTATCTCTCTCCATAACCAAGGTGAAAGTCACAGAATTGTGGTCACCATCACCAAAATGCTCACCCACTAACAAGCCCATCACTTGTCCCGGTTCATTACCAAGTACCAAATCCAATTGGCCTCCCCTCTGGTCGGACAATCTACATACTGAGTTAGAAAAGCTTTCTGGGCACACTGCCCCGTCCAATCTACTTGATCTAAAGAGCTTCCAATCACTATTTGGGAAGTTGAAATTGCCCATGACTACGACCCTGTGGCTTCTGCACCTTTCCAAAATCTGTTTCCCAATCTGTTTCGCCACATCTCTGCTGCTATTGGGGGGCCTATAGTAAACACCCAACAAGGTGACTGCTCCTTTCCTGTTTCTGACTTCAGCCCATACTACCTCCAAAGGCAGATCTCCCTCGAACTGCCTTTCTGCAGTCGTTATACCATTTCTAATTAGCAACGCCGCCCCCTGTCCTTTTTTACCACCCCCCTAATCTTACTGAAACATCTGTAACCAGGAACTTCCAACAACCATTCCTGTCTCTCGTCTATCCACATTTCCGTGATGGCCACAACATCGTAGTCCCAAGTACCGATCCGCACCTTAAGTTCACCCACCTTATTTCAGATACTCCTTGCGTTGAAGTATACACACTTGAGCCCATCTCTGTGTCCGCAAGTATTCCCTGTCAGTGCTACCTTCTCCACAGCTTCCCTACATTCTTGGACATTCTGAAAACAGCTAACCTACTTGCTGGACTATAAGTCTGGATCCCATCCCCCTGCCAAATAGTTTAAACCCCTCCGAAGAGTGCTAGCAAACCTACCCCCCAGGATGTTGGTGCCCTTCTGGTTCAGGTGCAACCCGTCCTGTTTGTACAGGTCCCACCTTCCCCAGAATGCAGTCCAATTGTCCAAATACCTGAAGCCCTCCCTCCTACACCATCCTTGCAACCACGTGTTCAACTGCACTCTCTCCCTATTCCTTGCCTCATTGTCACGTGGCACTGGCAATAACCCAGCGATGACGACTCTGTCCGTCCTAGCTTTTAGCTTCCAACCTGACTCCCTGAGCTCCTGAATGACCTCCCCACTCCTTTTCCTACCTATGTCGCTGGTGCCAATGTGCACCACAACTTCTGGCTGCACACCCTCCCCCTTAAGGATTCTGAAGACACGGTCCGAGATGTCTTGGACCCTGGCACCAGGGAGGCAACAAACCATCTGAGAGTCTCGCCTAAGTTCACAGAACCACCTGTCTGTCCCTCTAACTATACAGTCTCCTATAACTAGCGGTCTCGTCCTCTCCCCCTTTCCCTTCTGAGCCTCAGAGCCAGACCTCGTGCCAGAGGCCCGGTCACTGCAGCTTACCCCTGCTGGGCCATTCCCCCCAACAGTATCCAAAGCGGTATACTTATTGTTGAGGGGAATGATCACAGGGGATCCCTGCACTGCCTGCTTCCTCCCCTTCCCACCTCTAACTGTTACCCAGCTACCTCTGTTCTCCGGCGTAACTATGTCCCTGTAGCTTCTATCTATCACCCTCTCAGCCTCTTGAATAATTCTCAGTTCATCCAACTCCAGCTCCAGTTCCCTAACGCGGCCTGTGAGGAGCTGGAGCTGGCTGCACTTCCTGCAGGTGAAGTCGGCAGGAGCATCAGTGGTCACCCCTACCTCAACCATCCCGCAGGAGGGACATTCCACTGCCTGCGCTGCCATAACTCTACACTTAGTCTCCAAAGCAAGAACACTAAGTAGTTTACCTGTTCAGCCGACTGAGTCCTTTTTTTGAGGTTAGAGGAGGAGGGAGGGTGGTTCCTTCTCCACTCATCTTACCTTCCCAGAAGCCTCTGTTGACGACTTCCGGGTTCCAGCTCCTAGTTGAAAAAAAACACAGACTGCGAAAAGAAAAACGTTAATTTAAACTGGTCTCCGCTTACATTCCAGCTCCCCTCTCTGTGCACCTGCTGTAGCACTGTGGTCGGAACCTCGGAGGTACATGCTTTTAAATCAAACTTCTTACCTTCCCAGAAGCCTCTGTTCCGGGTTCCCGCTCCTAGTTGAAAAAAAACCCCACAGACTGCGAAAAGAAAAACGTTAATTTAAATTTGTCTCCACTTACCTTCCGGCTCCCCTCTCTGTGAGCCCGGAGTAGCACCTAGAACCTTTGAGGCTCTAAGATAGATTATTCTGCTGGAGGAGTTTAACAACTCACCTCCAGTGGTACGAATTCACATGGAGAAACAGAAAGTTCAGGAAGTGAAAAGGGCAGCAGAATTAACAGATGAGTACATATTGGTGCATAAGACAAGTAAAGGAGACCCCAAAAAGAGCCGAGGAGCTGCAGGAGAGTGCACAACATAGGCAGAGGCTGGGTATGGAGTTAATACCTGATCTATTGATGTCTACTTTCTTTCACAAATCCGGACAAACCAAGTTTCAGTACAACAGCAAATGTTTTATTATTGGACAGCCGGGGAGAGATTCTCAATTTCCCCAAAAGTAGTCGCGTATCTATTTTGTGGCGACACTTCTCCACGAATCTCTGTCCTACACACAAAGACAATATTTCTTATCAGGATTAAACAAAAGGTTTATCAGTCATATGGTTTATTGTCATTACATAGTTTAAAGTAGGTAATTATGAATTTACAAAGCCTGATGAATGTTGATGTCCTGTGATAACATGTGAAAGGATTACAGGAACTGATTATTCTATTTGTCATGATGATATGTTGATGGGAAGAGACTAAACCAGACAGGTTTTGCCTCCTCTTTCGGGGGATTCACATATCTATGCTAATATGGAGGGGAAGTAAGACAATGGGAGCAGGAGGCAGTTTAACAGGGTTCTGGCCAGGGCTATCATTCCTGTCTGGGAAGGACAACTACCTCTGTCTGAGCTGCAGAGGAATCCACATGTGTGGCTCCCTAGACTCCTCTTCTGGGATACAGTCAGCTTCCCCCCTGCTGAGATGTTCTGTCTATATTATTAGAGGACAGGCTTCCAATTGATAGTGCAGTGAGGTCTTTTTGGCAGTGGAATGTTTAACCCTTGAGTCCCCGATGTATCTTAAAAGAGGTCCCCTCAGAGCTGAAAGTGAAAACATTCGGACAATAGTGGCCATAAGCACCGGAGCACTAGAATGCAGGAGATCACAATTAGTACTGTAATTCCAATATGTACTAGCAGGCCTCCCAGTCCTCCAAGAACACCCCCTAGTTACCATCCTCCCACACCATCGCTAAACCCCTTGTCGATAGTTTGGAGAGTCAGGATTTCCCGTGTGATGTGTTTAGAGAGGTCAGTGATGTTAGTGGGCTCATCAGGGATGTAGATGCAACACTCTGCTCCAACGATAGCACAGTACCACCCTCCTTGACTAGCAGGAAGTCCAGTGCCAAATGGTTTTGGAGTGCCACATTCCTAACTGCAAGTAATTCTGAGTTAATTTCAGTTAAGACACTAGCCGTATCATTGGCGACCCTTACCCATACGGTCCTGAGCTGATTAAGTTCTTGGGCATGTAAACAGATTTCTGTCAGGGGAGGTAACATTGCCACCCAGGCGAGAAACCTGACGAGGAACCTTCGGGATCTCGGGAATGAGGGCAGGTTGCCAAAAACTCGAATGCGAGGTACAATGTACCCCATGTGGCATGACCCCTCCCAATCTGGGGGAAGCTAGGGGTGGGGTTTCAACCCGCAAACAAAGTGTGTGCCATTGTAAGTTGTCAGGGTGGAAACCGCACCCCTCTTGGGAGCAGGATTATTGCAGAGGTAGCCTGTTGTGGACAGCACACCAATCAAACATGAAATGCCCTATTCAGTTAAGTTCTGAATAGGTTCGACCCAGGGGATGGTAGAGGAGCTTTCACTCATTTCCACAGAAGTACCTTTGGAGGGTTTCTCTTCCTGCCTGAAACAAATGGTGTGGTCGATGGTGTTGTTGAGAACTACAAGGGAGGGGGGCCTATGCGATTGGTTGTAATTAGGGTGATACCAGCTTCTGAATGAGGTCAGGTTATACCCTGCTGACTGTCACTCTCATGCATCATTGGTGTTACCCCTGATCAGGGGTGAAAAGTTTACCGAGCCTGCTCTCTTTTCTATATATTTATAGATTCATTTCCACTGAATTTCCATATTCAAAAGAGGCAGCTCCCAAACCAGAATTCGCACAATACAGGGTAGACAATGTCACCCCGCAGTATTTTAGAGCAACTGGACAATTGTCCTACCTTACAAGCGGGTGGCTTGTGTGACCTCATCAAGGTACCGGTTCCATGGGGCGATGGACAGATCGTCCAGCTGAACGCAAGGAGCAGTCTGGGGTAAAACACCCCGGGGCTCCCTTACCAATTCTCAGTTCTGACCAATTCAGATTTTCGTGTCATTTACTCAGCCCCATGAGACATTCCCTATGTTGAGGTCCAAGTCGCAGCATCTGATGGTGATGTCTGCTATATTCCACAAATCCAGATGACATATGCTTCAGTACAATAGCAGATGCTTTATTTTCAGGCAGGCAACAAAAGATTCTCAATTTTCCCAAAAGTAGTCATATGTCTAGTTATGGTGATACTTCTCTACAAACCTCTGCCCTACACACAAAAACAATATTTTTTTATAGGAATTAAACAAAAGGTTTATCAGTCACATGATCAATTATCATTACATAGTTTAAAGCAGGTAATTGTGAATTGACAATGCCCAATGAATGTCACTATCCTGTGGTAATTAGATTAGATTAGATTACTTACAGTGTGGAAACAGGCCCTTCGGCCCAAGAAGTCCACACTGACCCGCCGAAGCGCAACCCATCCATACCCCTGCATTTACCCCTTACCTAACACTACCGGCAATTTAGCATGGCCAATTCACCTGACCCGCACATCTTTGGACTGTGGGAGGAAACCGGAGCACCCGGAGGAAACCCACGCAGACACTGGGAGAACGTGCAATCTCCACACAGTCAGTCGCCTGAGTCGGGAATTGAACCCGGGTCTCAGGCACTGTGAGGCAGCAGTGCTAACCACTGTGCCACCGTGCCGCCCAATGTGTGAATGGATTACAGTAACTGATTATCATATTCTTCATGATGATATGTTGATAGGAAGAGATTAAGACAGAAGGGTTTTGACTGCTCTAAATGGGGGATTCACATGCTATGTGAATATGGAGGGGAAGTAAGACAATGGGAGCAGGAGGTAGTTTAACAGGGTTGTGGCCAAGGCTATCAGTCCTGCCTGGGAAGGACAAATACCTGAGTCTGAGGCTGCAGAGGAATCCATATGTGTGTTTCCACTGGACTCCTCTTCTGGGGTACAGTCAGCCTCCCCCCTCTGAGGTGTTCTGGCTGTATTGTAGGAAGATAGGCTTCCACTTGATGCTGCAGTGAGTCTTCTTGGCAGTGGAATGTTTAACCCTTGAGACCCCAATGTGTTTTGAAAGAGAAGTAAAACAAAAAACAGATCCCTTTGTGGATTTCTAACTTCCTCAGATTTCTACAAAGAATTCACCTCTGTGGGTAAAGTTTACTCAGAAAGAACAGGAGGTGAAGGACAGGAAGTTATAATTTTGAGAGATATAGGTTCTAACCAGTCACTAATAGTAAGAGATGAGAGAATACACCCTCCTTCTGATCTGTTATCCGAGAGAGTGGTAATTTGTGGGATAGATGGACAGAAACATAGCATTCCCCTTTGTGAGATCAGTTTGGAGTACCATCTCAAGACTGGGGAAGTAACAGTGGGAGTGATTGACAGAGTGTCAGGTCCAGGAATACAGTTTGTTCTTGGGAATGATTTAGCAAGATCCAAGATGGGAGTGACACCCCTTGTTATGGAGAAGCCCAGGGAAGACCAAGAAACTGAAGAGTTAAAACAGAAATATCCTGGTATTTTCCCAGACTGTGGGGTAACAATATTCCACTATCATAAGTCACAGCACAAAGCAAAAAGTAAAGAGAAAGGTGAAGGAATTGTGGTTCAGTTAGCGGATCCACGATTTGCCGTATGGTACAGGAAAAACCTGAACAGGCAGAGGGTCAGACAGAAGGCTAAGAGACTTGCAACAACAAGACAAGATGATAGAAGATATATATTTGGATTCATACTTTGAAAAGAAGGCAGAGAATATTCTGGAGGGTGATTATCTGAAAGATAGAATCCTAAGATGGAAACAGAGACTGCAGCAGGTAAATGCAGAGGAGAAATGGGCTGAAGTGCACTAGATTGTGTTGTCAGTAACCTACAGACAGCAGGTGTTACGGGTAATACATGAAGAACCTGTAGGAGGTCACCTCAGGGTACAAAAGACTCAGGCTAAGGTTAAAAAAAAACATTTTTATTGGTCTGGAAAGCACAAGGACTTGGTTAACTTGTGCCGGACATGTCATACCTGCCAAATGGTAGGTAAGCCACAGGAGGTAATAAAACCAGCACCTTTGTTACCAATTCCCACATTTGAAGAACCTCTCACACGGGTTATAATTGATTGTGTAGGTCCCCTCCAGACAACTAAAAGTGGGAATCAGTACTTACTAACCATAATGGATGTATCTACCAGATTCCCAGAGGCAATTCCATTAAGGAGTATCAAGGCAAAAAAGGTGGTAGAGGAGATAGTAATTTTTTTTCACACAGTATGGGCTATCCAGAGAGATTCTGTCACACCCAGGGTCAAATTTTACTGCTAAGCTTTGTAAGGAGGTTTGGATAGTTTAGGTATACAGCACTTTAAATCCAATGCGTATCATCCTGAATCCCAGGGAACTTTAGAAAGATGGTATCAGACCTTGAACACCACATTGAGAGGATACTGTCATGGTTACCAAAATCATGGGATAAAGGTATCCTATTCATATTGTTTGCCATTGGAGATGCCCCAAATGAATCTACTCAGTTTACTCCCTTTGAGTTAATATTTTGTCATGAAGTGAGAGGCCCTTTGAACTTAAAGAAAAATTGACAGGACCAAAGTCAGAGATCTCACACTTAGATTATGTACCGGAGGTGAGGGAGAGATTAAACCAAGCAGGTGAGTTTGCTAAACAGCATTTAAGGAGGCACATTATAGAATAAAGCAGGAGGCAGATAAAAGCTCTGAGACGCAGACATTTTCCCGAGGGAAGGTTCCCGAGGAACCTCCAAAGCCAGATTTCGTGGTCCCTATCAAATTGAGAAAAAGTTGAGTCAGGTGAACTATTTAGTAAAGATGCCAGATAAAAAAAGGTATCGGGTATGTCATGTGAACATGTTGAAACCGTATTATACTAGAGAGAAAGAACTGAAGAAATAAGTGTTAGTCACTGCCCTGTAGTGTGAGGAATCAAATCTAGATGATGTGAATTTTGAGGTTCCCCAAAATAGATTAAAAAATGAAGAAATCCTTGAGGAATAGGATGGTTAGTAAACTATCTGTCTCAGTTGAAAGATTTATTACTGCAGTATCAGGACATATGTAAGAATCAGATTAGGAGTACTAATGCTATTGTACATTCTGCTCCAATGAAACAATACCCCTACTGGCTTATCCTTTCAAAGCCAGACAGATCCAGATGGAGGTGGAGGCCAATCTCAACGAGGACATCGTCATCAAACCAATCCAGAGCGAGTGGGGTTCGCCGATCGTCTTAATCCCCAAACTGGACAGGACTCAAGGATTCTGCATGGATTATTGGAAGGTCAATGCCATTACAAAATCTTACTCATATCCAATACCTAGATTGGAGGACTGTATTGAGAAAGCCAGACAAGCCAGTTACATCACCAAGTTGGACTTAATGCATGATTACTGACAGGTTCCTTATTAGAGTTGGTGAAAGAAATTTTTGCGTTTGTAACCCCAAATGGATTATATCAGTTCAAAATCATGCCCTTTGGAAAGAAGAACGCACCTGCCACATTCCAAGGACTTATGAACAGAGTTGTGGCTGGGTTAACAAACTGTGCAGTCTATCTGGTTAATGTAGTGATCTTTAGTAAGTCCTGGAAAGATCCCATGGTACAGTTGGCAGAGCTCTTTGAACAACTACAAGAAACAAAGCTGGTGATAAACTTAGATAAAACAAAATTTGTGAAAGCAGAAGTGATTATCTTGGAATCTAACATCGGTCACATAAGGTTGACTCCACAGAACGCAAAGGTGAAGGCCATCAAGGAATTTCCATGACCAACCACTAAGAAAGAAATGCTTCGATTCTTAGGACTCAGTGGATTATAGGAGAAGTTTGTTCCAAACTTCTGCAGTGTAGTGGCACCATTAACCGAGTTGCTGAAGAAGAACACAAAGTTTCGGTGGACAGAACAATGCCAGGAGGCATTCAACCATTTGGAATTGATATTAACCACCAAACCAGTTTTAGCTACACAAACTTTTCTAAACCTTTTAAAGTCGTCATTAATGCTCATGACAATGGATTTGGAGCTGTACTCCTACAGGAAGATAAGGATGGATTGAACTGCCAGTTGGTTACTTTCGAAGAAGATAAACATCCACCAGAGGAAATACTCCACAGTCGAAAAGGAACAATTGAGTTTGGTCCTGGCATTACAGCATTTTAATGTGTATGTCACAAACAATGTATTGGAGACGGTTGTGTAAACGGATCACAATCTGCTTAGAGTCTTAGAACGATTTAAAGACAAGAATATGAGACTATTTCATTGGAGTCTTATGTTACAGACTTTTAATTTACAAATCGTATATGTTGCGGGTTGGAAGAATTTAATCGCAGATGCGTTATCGCGGATTTAACTGATAGAGTTTAGATGTGATTTGTCTTTATTTAATGTTACATATAGGTATGTGGGGAGATGATAAGGTGAACATACATTAAAGTTATCTGTATGCTAGGGTACTACGTTTGAAAAATAGAGAAAATAATGAAGACATCTTTTCACTATGATGGTTTTTTTTTGTAAGGGGGAGGTGTTATGAAGATGTGAATGTACTGTACCTTTTAAGAGAGTTAAAAGTTAGCAGTGACAGCATCAAGTATTTTCAATAAGACACAATGTAACATGTGCTCCAGATACTGGAGTAGCTAGTTGCCTGGAAACGACAAAAAAAATCAAATTAGGCCAATCAGTTTAAATTATACCCCGAAAAACACCACATTCCAATCAAGTTTGAATTGCGTATATTGACAATCTTAAAAGCCAATGACACAATCCAATGCTTTGAGTGTATAAGAACGGGGAAAATTGAACAGTTAAGAGGAGAATGCCAAGCCCCAACATGTAAACAGACTGTCTGAAAAATAGCTTTCTCAAAAGGTACTTTTGTTGATCAGTAACCTGTGAAGCAGAGTCCCTAAGAAGGAGAAAGGAAGACACTTCTTTGAGATAAGAACTTTTGTTTTGTCAATCTTAATTGGAAGTTTTATTGGACTAGTATTATAGAAGGGAAGGTAACAGATAGGTTATGGTAAGGAATTGTAAATAGTTGTAAGTTAATTGTTATCTGTTATTCTTTAAGAAATAAAGTTAATTTTTATTTTATCTAGTTCTTGGCCTATGGAATTTTCACAGATTACTGCACGGGATAAATCTTTACTGCATTGCTGGTTTAAATTAAGCATGTTGTTACACAAATGTTTCCAGAATAAATCTACACACATTAGTCAACATAGCATTTTTTTTTGCCATATGTGTGTATCACAACATAATGTGAATGTGTGAACATTTTTGTGTGGATATCTAGATTGAGTAATTTTAAGTATTAGGAAGTTTTTATTCCCTTACTCTTTGTGGCCTTTCTATTTCAAATGGAATTACATGACGTCTACACTCTACCAATTGGACTTTACTACTATGAAAGTATGAGCAAATATATGGGGCTCCTGCAATGGGTTTGCAGATGTGGGCAGGGAACCTGTGACGTTCTCTTGGTGGCCTTCCTCACCATTATCCATTTGCCAGTAACGTGTCACAAATGTTCTGTTTTGAGCTGCTTGATGTGTTCTGAATCTATCCCACTGAGCCAATAACCACAGTGAGCTAAATTATCATAACTTATTGTTCATTTAATAGTGTGCACCCTGGTTATTTTCTGCCTTTTCCCATCCATGAATAGTTAGCAGCTTTAAAGATATTTAAGAAACTTTCAAGAGCAGTAAGCTGAGGAACAGACTATTTTAAATGTAGTATTATGCAATGAAAAAGGTCTAATTAATAATCTTTTTGTAAAAGAATCTTGAGAGAAAAGTGACCAAAATATTGAGTATTCGCATCAACTTAGCAATTGATTTTGTTCAATCAAAATAAGGATCTTAAATCTAAACAAAGGAAACTATGAAAATATGAGGGGCAAGATGGCTGTGGTTATTTGGGAAAATGCATAGCGATAAACAAGCAATGATTAGTACTTGGAATCAATAAATGGTTTACAACATACATTCCTTTAAGGAACATAAACTTAAGGGAAAAGGTGTGTCAATTGTGACTAACAAGGAAGTTAAATATTGTATTATATTAATGCAGGAGGCTTATGAAGTTGTCAAATAAATCTGAGGGTTATGAACATTTTAGAATTCAACAAAGGAGCAGCAAGAAACTGGAAAAGAAACAGTTCAGAACATGAGTGTAAAGTAACAAGGATCATAAAGATGAACAGCTATTATAAGACAAACGTGTCAATTACAGGGTATTTTTGTGGGAAATAAGGTAAGTGTAAAGAAGGTAAATTATTGCATTTTATTTTTCTTCACAAGAAATCTCCCCAAAATAAGTGGATATTAATGTGAATGAGGAACTGAAAAAAAATTAATTTAGATTAGATTAGATTACTTAGTGTGGAAACAAGCCCTTCGGCCCAACAAGTCTACACCGACCCTCCGAAGAGCAACCCACCCAGACCCATTCTCCTACATTTACCCCTTCACCTAATACTATGGGAAATTTAGCATGGCCAATTCAGCTAACCTGCACGTCTTTGGACTGTGGAGGGAAACTGGAGCACCCGAAGGAAACGCACGCAGCCACAGGGTGAATGTGCAAACTCCACACAGACAGTAGCCCGAAAACATTTAGCTGAAAAGATAGCACTGTGAAAATTAATGGGACCAAATGTGAACAAATCTCTAGGAACCAATAAAAGAAGTGGAGGTAGAGATAATGGGTGCACTGATAATTTTTTTTTTCAAAATTCTGTTGGGGGATTCTGGAACTTGGAAATTGGAAGTTTGCAGACATAAACTTACTACTTAAGAAATGAGGAAAAGACTAACATAGAACTGCAGATCTGTTGGTCAGTGTTGAGAAAATACAAAAATCTATCGTAAAAGAAGTGATATCTAAACACTTGGAATGTAAGATTTGATTGGGCAACATGGATTTATGAAAAGGAAAATGCATTTGACAGATCCTAAGATGTGGGAGCTGAAACAGGCCTTTCAGCCAATTGAGTCTGTTCTGCTACTCAATGAAATTATGGCTGATTTGACAATCTTCAATTCCACTTTCTTGCCTTTTTCCATAACCCTTGATTCCTGATTAAAAATCTACCTCGGCCTTGATTATACCTAATGACCCAGCCTCAACAGTACTCTGCGGTAAACAATTCCACAGGTTCCCTACCCTCGGAGGGATGCAATTCTTCTTCATCTCTGTCTCAAATGCCTGCCCCTTAATCTGAGATTATGCCCTCGGGTCCTGGACTCTTTCAGAAGTGGAAGTAACCTTTCTGCATTTACTCTGTCAAGCCCTCTAAGAATTATGTATAGTTTAATCAGGTCACCTTTCATTATCCTAAATTTGAATGAGTACAGGCCCAACCTACTCAATCTCTCTTCATGAGACAGTCCCTCCATGTCTGGTGTCGGGCAGTGAACCTTCTCTGAACTGCATCCAATGCCAGTATATCTTTCTTCAGATAAGGGGCTCAAAACTGTTCAGTTTTCCAGCTGACAGGTGCCTTGTATAACTTGATAAAAACCATCCGACTGTTATACTCCATTCCCTTTGATGTAGAGGACAATGTTCCATTTGCTTCCCTGTTACCTGCTAAACTTGGATGTTAGTTTCCTTTCAGAGTCAGGCACCAGGACTCCCAAATCCCTCTGTTTGTTGCTGTCTGCAATCTTTTTCTAATTAAATGATATTCAGCGCTGCTTTTCTCCCTACCTAAGTGGGTAACCTCTCAGTTTACCACATCCTATACCATCTGCCAAGTTTCGGTCAACTTTTTTAACTTGTCTATATCACTCTGCAGATTCTTTGTGTCATCATCACCGCTTGCGTTTCCATCTATTTTTGTGTCATCTGCGAAGTTGCCTTAATACAGAACAACCTCGAATATCCGAACAAGATGGGCGGGGAGTATTTTGTTCAGATAACTGAGAGTTCAGATAATGGATTATTCAGATAACAGATAGCATTTATATGGGGCCTTCAGATCTTGTTGGGACAACCCGAAAATGGATAATCAAGATTGTTCTGTACATCCATTTTTCTCATCCAAGTGGTTATTATGTGTATAACATTTTCCCAATAATAGTCCTTAAACTAATTGGCCCATTGTTACAAAAAAAAGAGATTGCTGGAGAAACTCAGCAGGACTGGCAGAATCTGTGGAGAGAAAGCAGAATTAACATTTTGAGTCCAGTGACCTTTCTTCGGAGAAAGTTTTTTGTCTCCTTCTCTTTGTAAATAAAGATTTGACCCAGTGGTGAACTTTTAAGATATTTGTAGGAAATGGATAATGAGGAATCAATGGATGTGATCTGGTTGGATTTTCAGAATGTGAAAATCCAATAAAAGGAGGTTAATAAACAAAAGTAGAGCGCATAGGATGTGAGGTAAAAAAAACCGGCACACACTAAGGATTAGTTATTGGAAATAAGACACATGGTTAGAATAAATAAGTCTTTGTCATGTTGACAGGCTGATTGACCATTTGAGTACTGCAGGGTATAATGCTGGGGCATGGATGTTCACAATCCATAAGAGTTATGAATTGTGAGGGGGCCAAGGGGGGGGGGGGGGGGGGGGGGGGGGCAAGTGCAATATTTCCAAGAAGACTTGCTGTGAATGTGAGTTGTGAGGGTGATGCAAAGAGACTTGAGGAGATTTGTACAGGATGAGTGAGTGGACAAAAATGTGCTAGAAGGGTTATTATATTGATAAATGTGGGGCTATTCAATTTGGTAGGAGGAGCTGAGGCCAGAGTATTTCTTAAATGCTGTGAGATTAGGAAGGGAGCTGGGTGTCCTTACATATAAGTCACTGAAAGCTAACATGCAAATACAGCAAGTGAGTAGAAACAAAGATAGTATATTGATGTTTTCTGTAAGAAAATTTGAGTAGGGGAGTAAAGATTTCTTGCTTCAATTATGTAGAACCAATGTAAAGCAGAGCTGGAATACTGTGTGTGGTTTACGTCCCCATGCCTAAGGAAGGACATACTTGCTAGAGAGGGAGTGTAGTGAAGTTCACTAGATTAATTCCTGTGATGGCAGAGCTGATTGAAGATGGCTCACTGGACGCAAAACGCTAACTCTATTTTCTCTTCACAGATGCTGCCTGACCTGTTGAGTTTTTCCAGCAATTTCTGATTTTGTTTCTTAATCAACAGACTGGCTCTAAAATGGTATTGGTGTCCCAATATTCCAATTTAAAAGATGCATGGCGGTTCTACATCTTTTGTCAGGAGCACAACCACACAAATCAATCGTTTCTAAAAAAATATTGTATTGAACAGACTTAGGACGTTAGATTGTTCCTTTTACAATTATTTTCATTCCACTGCTATCCGTATCATGCAGAGAGAGAGACAGACAGAGACAGACAGGCAGACAGACAGAAGATAATAATTGGGGTACATGCCCTTATTTTGTGTTCATACACATGTTTCCAGCAGTAGTCACTGGATGGTGATCAGGAGCACTTATCTTCAGCCCCCATCACTGGGTTCTAAGGTCAAGTGTAATGCCATTTCCTCTGTCCCAGTTGGAGCAGTTAAAAAACAGTGCCCAAGGAGGGGGGGTGATAATCCTGGACATCTCCTGGTTTTTATTCACAATTAGTCACGGCTGTAGGCATATGATTCATCGAGGTAAGCATTTCTGTTAATCCGTAAGTACTTCTGAAGAGTGTCCATGTGAAATAGTAATGGGTTTAAAACACAGAAAAATTTCTTAAACTTGTGAAAATGTAGAAGCTTTTGAAAATAAAGCAAAGGATATTGAACACGGCTGTCACAATATTTTTCTTCTTGTTCAGTGAGGAGCACTATCAGGAAGGCGTTTGAGCAGTGCCTCGCCTCCCTCCCTCCCCTTTGTTCCTGTGGCAAGTAAGGCCCATTTCCCATAGGAGCTGTCTGCAATGATGCACCCTGTTCAGGCTGTGCTGGGGCCAACGCTTTGCTGCTGGCAATCATCCAAACAATCCAGGCAACAGGGAAGTGGAAAGGGATGAGCTGCAGCATGGTAATAGGGGATGATGGGCAACACCTATGAAAAAGAGCAACCGGGGCAGAGAAAGAAAAAAATCAAAGGTATTGTTTTGTTGTATCACGTCGGGTGTCCCCATAGGCTATCAGTGAGAAAAATAATTTACTGCATGTTTGTGTGATGCAGGTAACAGACATCTTTGTTAGGATGCATTTAATGGAAAGGCAGAGTTAGTGTAGATTGCGACTCTCATGTGGATTAAAAGATCGGAGAGGATTAGAGTGTTAATTTATTCTGATTGATGGCAAAAATAACAGCAGGCAGCCATGTGTGATTTCTGAATGCAGCTTGTTGCTTGGTTTCTGTTGACATTCTCTGATAAGGCTTGCATCGCTATCAGAGCAGACCCCATATTCAGACTGTGAAGTGATACTTGTCTCGATGTAATTGCTGAAGAGAATATGATCTTTTTGGAAAAAAATGCATTCGGTCTGATAACCAATAAATAAGTGATTGATTCTCAAATGTTTACAAATCAGCCTTGCTGTGTAGTGTGAAATAGACAAAATTGTATCGGAATGTTATCATCCGAGGAACTGAATATTAAAGCACTCTTTGCATTACATCATGTTTACCCTTAATACTGCAGTGGGACTCCAGGTCTCTTACTGAATGCCTAATAGTGTGCATATCCGTGTGTTTGTGTGTGGGTGTTTTCTGCGGGTGTGTAAATGTGTGTGTTTGTGTGTGGGTGTTTTCTGTGGGTGTTTAGATGAATGTGTTCTTGTGCGTGTGTTTCTCTGTGCCTGTGTTTATATGCGATTGTGTTTATGTGTGTTTGTACATGTCGTACATGTGTGTTTGTGCATTTGTTCATAGCTGTATGCTGCGACTTTGGGAATTTTGATGTGTATCATCCTTCAGTTTTCTCCTGGGAGTCACCTTGTCAAATCTCAAGAGTCATCCATAGCTAAATACTTTTGCCACCTTTGGCCTCCAAAACCAATACACAAATTATCCTTGCTGTAACTCTGGGGTTGAATTTTTTTTGTGGGGCAGAGTGGTAAAGTCATTAGGCTAGTAATCCAGAGGCTGAGGTTAATGCTTTGGGGACATGGCTTCAAGTCCAATCCAATTAATAAATTTGGAATACAAGCCAGTCTCGGTAATTGTGACCATGACAAGTGATTGCTGTAAAAACCTACTAATGTCCTTCAGGGAGAGAAATCTGCTATTCTTACCTGACCTGGCTGACACGTGACTCCAGACCCACAGCAAAATAAATACACTTCACTGCCCTCAGGGATGGCTTAGTAAACCACTAAATGCAAGGGCAACTGGGGATGGACAATAAATGCTAGCCACAGCGTGGACACCCACCTGCTATGAAAGAATGGAAAACAAAACCTGTACCAACACGATAGTAGCCACTTTAGTCAGTATATTGCCAGTACCTGTGAGAATCGGAGAAGGCTAAAACCTTTCCCATCATTGTAAATGCTGCAACCTCTTTCCTCAGTGATGTCATGGGCTATGGTGAACATGACCCTGAAATAACTGCAGAGATCGGTATCCTGTCACCAAGTAACTTTTTATTTACACGTGAGGTGTCCTTGACACATATCCAGCTCCCTCAGAGCCAGCTTTCAAAACATCAGGATATCTGACCCTCTTGTTTTTAATCTGTTAGTCAGGGCTCCCTGATTGGACCAGATTAACAGCCCCAATCAAGGAACTCATGCTCTATGAGGCCCACTTGTCTGACTTTATTATAATCACTACATCCCTTCCACTCTGAGTCTGAGTACATAGACTGGTCTTTTTCTTGTAGTGCATCCTGGGGTATTTTAGCACTGTGTCATGTTCCTCCAACTCTGCCTCTGATACGGGTGGCAGTAAATAGGAGCTCACCTCCTGCACCCAGAGCATCTCAGAAGAAATTCATTTCCTTCTTCAGGCAGCAAAGGCATCAAGGTGCTGACACCTGCCATGTCCCTCTCAGATTCTGAAGTCTCTTCAACACTTGATAGAGAGAGAGAGAACCATCGGCTCCACCTGCCTTTCGAACTGTTCCGACAAGGTGAGCATGATTTGCTGCAGCCCCATTTGTGAGTTTGCAGCTTTCATATGGTCCATGTGCTTGTTCAGGACCTACCCAAACTTTATACGCCACTGGACCTGACCTCATGTTGACCATCCCTTTTACACATACAGGGCCATTCTCTTGGTTCCTACACCAAACTTTGCCCACTGATGTAAACAGAGATCAGATTTAACCTGGTGCAGAGTCTTCTCCCCACAAGTAACTCTGCTGTAGCTATCCCTGTAGTTGCATATAGTGGTTCTATGGGTGTTTAGATGAATGTGTTTTTGTGCGTGTGTTTCTCTGTGCCTGTGTTTATATGCGATTGTGTTTATGTGTGTTTGTACATGTCGTACATGTGTGTTTGTGCATTTGTTCATAGCTGTATGCTGCGACTTTGGGAACAGGAGCCAGGGCAGTTTTAATATGTAGTGAAACTAACTATAGGCTGTTTCGTTCAGCTTCCCTTCAAAGTTTGGACTGCTCTTTCTGCCAGACCATTATATGATGGATGGTAAGGAGCTGTGCTTTTACGTCAAATGTCAATCAACATTAAGAAATACACAAATTCCCTGCTGGTAAATGATGGCCCATTGTCTGTGACCAGCATTTCCTGGAGTCCATGTGTTGTAAAAGGTGCATGCAGTTTTTCTACCATCATCCATGTTTCACAAATGAACTCTATGCATCATCAGCCACTTTGAGTGGGCATCCACAATGACTAAAAACATTGAGCCCATGAAAGGAGCTACATAGTCGATGTGTAGCGGAGTCCAGGGTTTACCCAGCCAGTCTCATGAATCAGGGCGGGAGCTGCTGGGAGTAATTTGTTTTCCTTGTTGGCAATATGGGCACTGTCCCAGCAATGCAGCTATGTCTGTTTCCAGTCCTGGCAACCAGACATAACCTCTCAGCAACATCTCCATTTTGCAAACCCCTGGATGACCTGGTGGAATGCAGCCAAATCTGACAGTGACCTTTGCTCAGGACAATCACTCTTGCTCCCCATCATAACATGCTGGCCTCTAACTGTAATCTGGTCTCACCTGGAGAAAGTGAGGTCTGCAGATGCTGGAGATCAGAGCTGAAAATGTTTTGCTGGAAAAGCGCAGCATCCAAGGAACAGGAAATTCGACGTTTCGGGCATAAGCCCTTCATTCCTGTTGAAGGGCTTATACCCGAAATGTCGAACTTCCTGTTCCTTGGATGCTGTCTGACTTGCTGCGCTTTTCCAGCAACACATTTTCAGCTCTGGTCTCACCTGGTCAAGATAGGTTTCAATTCTGGTTGTGATGGCCCCATCACCACCAGTTGTTTCAGTTTTTCCAGGACTGGATCTTCCTGCTTCCTAAGTCTGAAATGGTCAGCTATGATTGGAAGTGTGTCCAGAAAATGTAAAATGTTACCTCTGGCAGCAAGAGGAAGCTCAATGCATCCACATTTGCTACTTGGCCTTCTGGACAGTGTTCCAACTTGTGATTATATGCACTTAGTATTACAGCCCATTGCTGAATTCAACCTGAAGCTACAGGCAGCAATGCCTTGTCCTCTTTAAGTAGACCAAGCAGGGGTTTGTGGTCCATTATTATTACAAATTTAAATTCATAAAGGTATTGGTGGAACATCCTGACTCCAAATATGGCCAAACCTTCCTTCTCTATCTGGGTGCGTTAGCCATTGTCCTGAATGCATACACTATTGGGTGTTCCCCTCCAATAGGCCACCTACGAGCTTACAATACCCCGATGCCATACGGGGAAGCTTTGCATGTCAATACCAGAGTTTACATGGGATCATAGTGTGCCAACACTTTGGAGATGATAGCTGTTTCTTCACTTGCCTGAAAGGTATGGTTGGCTACACAGCCATTTCCGAAGCTAACCCTTTTTAAAGAGCCAATGCAAAGATGCTGTGATAGAGACCATGTTATGTATAACCTTTCTGTAATGATTCACCAGCCTGGAAAAGACCTAAACTCCTAGACAGACATGGGAGCCTTTGATCGACCTCTGGGTGTAACCTGGCCTTGTCAACTCTGTAGCCCAAGTAGGTCACTTAAGGTGCCTGGGACATACATGTTTCCCTTATAAAGTGTACGGCTACCTGGGAGAAGCATCTAAGGTCTATGTCCAGGTTCTCTAAGTGCTCCCTATTGGTCTTCGCTATTATTAGCATGTCACCTAAATAAATGGTGACTTGCGGTAGACCTTATAAAATGTTCTCTAACATCTGTTGAAAAATTGCACAGGCTGACGGTATCTCAAATGGCAGCTGCATATATTGGTACAAACCCTTTCAGGTATTAATTGCAGCATACTTCTGGGAATTCTCATTTAACCACAATCGCAGGTGCGCATGGCTCATGTCCAACTTTGTGAAGGGCAGCCCCCCCTGCTGCCAGCTTTGTGTATAAATCCTCTATGCAAGGGACTGGGTATTTATCCAGCTGTGATAAACAATTTACAATTTGTTTAAAGTCTCCACAAAGGCCTCACACTGATATGCTGCCCTTCCCCAACATTGAGAATGGGGATATTTTGGCTTGAGATCCCTCATTGCGTGAGATGGTTAATTGTTCACCACAATTCAAGAAGGGATATATTTCAATGTCCTGTGTTATAGCTTCACAAGGTTGAAAACTTATTTTTAGGTATAAAATGAACAAAAACAAAAATAAAACTTGGCTTGGTATATTAGCTCTGTTTTCTCTCTCCTGATGCTGCCAGACCTGCTGATTTTCTCCAGCAATATCTGTTTTTGCTCATTTCAGCACATGTGGAGTTTTTGATATACCCTCCTGCACTCTTCTTTGCACCATGGTTAATCCTGCATTGACCCTAATGGCGGAAAGCGAGATATGCTTGGCAAGAGGTTTCATGTTGTGTTTGAATACAATTCTGCCACAGATGGTACTCCAAAATGCTTCATGGAGGTCTACTCTGATTCAATGCCTTTTGGCAGAGTGGCAGTGCCACACAGCTCTTTGGAAAGTATACTTGACACGAAGATATAACGATGTTTTCAAAAGTGCTGTGCGGTTGCCGCTCCTATGAATACTGTCATGCACAGATTCATCTGCAACATGCTGGTCATGACAAGGCCAAAGTAGGTTTTTCCCCTGTTGTTGATTCTCTCAGCACCTTGCAGACAAAGTCTAGCTGCTATGTCCTTTTAGATTCATCCAGCTCAGCCAGTAGTAATGCTATTCTTTATGAGGGACTTTGAAGCCACTCACCCAGAGTACATTTTATGTCACCCTCAGTGTTTCTTCCGAATTGTGCCCAATATGGAAATTTGGGATGAGGGAAGTGAGTTGAGGTGGGAATGATGCAGAGAACCACCATCTCTGTTGAATTCAGTGTCTCGTTGTCCCCTTCAGCTCAATTTAATTTATAACAGTCATGAAAGAAATTGTCCTGCAAGTAATGGAGAAAATTGCATTGCACTGTTTGGGTGACGTGCTTGTCACACTAGAATAGTCACAGATGTGTGGAGACAGTGAAAGGTGGATGCGAGGCTGATATCTTGCAGGATGACATAAATTAGTATCTAAACCTTGAAGGTTAATAGATATTTAGGAAAGACTGGAAACTAGAAAAAATTATGAGGATCACATTTTTAGTTAATAATGTTAAGAGTTCAATGAGAGGGATGAGCTAAGTTCAGAAAACCAGGATGTGGAAAAGTTTTGCTTAGAGATGAGAAATGGTTAAGGTAAGCAGTTATTTACGGGAATAGTGTGCAGGCCTCTTTAACAGCAATCACGTGGTAGGGTGGAACATAAAAAACATAATGTGAACTTGTTAGAAAGGCAAGACAGAACCGTAGGAGCTTTTAATCTACATGCAGACTGGAAAAGTGAGATATGCAAAGGTAGACTACAAAAGCAGTTCATAAAAGCAGCATTAACATTTTGAGTCTGATATGATTCTTCTTCTGTAGAAGAGACAGAAGAAGTTGTCAGATGCTGCCAGACCTGCAAAGTTTTTCTGGCATTCTCTGTTCAAGTTTCAAATCATCAGTATGCACAGTGTTCTGCTTTTATTAAAGAGTTCATAGAATGTTTTTGTGATACTTAGAACTCTATTCCTGATGAAGGGCTTTTGCCCGAAACGTCAATTTTCCTGCTCCTCGGATGCTGCCTGAACTGCTGTGCTTTTCCAGCACCACTCTAATCTAGAATCTGGTTTCCAGCATGTGCAGTCATTGTTTTTACCATATTTAGAACAACATATTCAGGAACCAAAGTCCAGGCTTTGCTAGACCTGGTACTTTGCAAAAAAATGAGATTAATTAATTATCTGATAGTGAAGATGCCCCTAGATACAAGAATAATATGGTTGAATTTTTCGTTTAGTTTGAGGGAGGGAAGAGTGGGTCCAATACTGTAGGTGGAATCTCACAGGGGTCTGAGTGATAGGGGCTATGGTGAGATTTGTGGCAGAATTTAACAACAGATTTGGCGAGGCCCAGTTCAATGTTGAGATTATCTTGATCCATCTTCTATGCTCTTCACAAATAGGTTGGTAAAATTTTAACTAGGAGGCTCCAAGATGCTAATTGACTGTCGTCATTACTTGTTAATTGCCTTGTCAGTGCCACAACTGGCTTCATTAATACTTAGCCTCATCAAATAAGCTAGACATTGGGAAATCTCAACAAGGAATCTCAGCTCACCACTTGCTCTGGTTGACCGTCATGTTGAAACTGGGCAAATGAACTCTTCCTCTATGGACATTGCTATTCAGAATCAGTCAACCCATCATAACCATCCTGGCACTTCCACTGTTCACTGGCTGGACACTCTGGAAGCAGACTTGCAGAGTAAGATGCTCTGGCAACTTACACTGAGAGTGTACGGTAGGGATACTTTGAGCACAGGGACAGACCCCCAGCTCGCAGACTGGACCAGGCTGGATCTTCATTTTGCTTGCTTACTCTCTTCGCACTTGCTCACTTAGGACCTATCTGCTTGCTCACAGCATCCTTGCCATTCCTCATCTTGCATGACAATTAGTTTAATGACAAACCAGACAGTTACATTACTGCTAAGCAGCCTAGGGAATGTACATCTTGCTGTACAGCAGCTTCCTACATCAATCTCACACCTACACCATGTGCCAGTAGCTTATGCAGCAAACCCATTGCATGTGCAGCAAGCATGCAGCCACGTATTCAACCTTTAGGAGAATGGTTCTCACTGAAATCCATGGAAGCATCAGTTAGTCAGGGAATCACGGCAAAGTAAGTTAAGGACAGCCTCCCATATCGTCCAAGATCCACAGCCAGGTATGTAGTCAGGGGGTTTTTGGTCATGATGCCCTTGCCTCTGCAGTCCAGGAAGTGGGCCATGGTCAATCTGTTGATTCTGTAGCACCAAGTCCAGGAATTGGGGCTAATGGAGTTGGGGAGGTGTATTGGTACCATTCAAGTGCCTGGGCACATCTTGCCTGAGGCTCCCCAGTTCTGAAGAAGGATCATCGGACTCAAAACATTAACTATGCTTTCTCTCCACAGATGCTGCCAGATCTGCTGAGTTTTTCCAGCAAACTTTGTGTTTTTTTTTGTTTCAGATCTCCAACATTTGCAGTTTTTTGTTTCAATAAAGTGAGTTTGATCCTATAGATAATGAGATTAAAGGAATGATCGTGGAAAACAAATAGGCAGCAGGTGTATCGAACACATATTTTGCACCAGTTTTCACTTTAAATGAAACAAGTAACTTGCCAGAAGCAATTAGATATCATGAAATGGAAGAAAGGAATAAATTCAGGAAAATCACAATCACCACAAAGGCGAGAGTGAGATAGGTTTTGGAACTGTGAGCTGACAACTGAACTACATTCTAGGTCTTAAAAGAAGTGACTGGTGAGATGATTGATGCGCTGGTTTTAATTTTCTAAAACTTCGTAGATTCAGGGATGATCCCACTGTATTGGAAGACAATAAATGTAACTTTGTTTCTTAAAAGTACTTTACAGGACAGTCTGGGCAGATAGAATCATAAATTAGAATTACACTGTCTGAGATTGCAGAAAGAGGCCATTGGGCTCATCGAGCCTGCATCGACCCTCCAAAGAATATTCCACCTGGACCTCATTCTTATCTCTGTAACTCTACAATTCCCCTGGCTACATCTACCTAACCTGTACATCCCAGGACACTATGGGGCAATGTAGCATGGCTAATCCAACATTACCTACACATATTTGCACCGTGGGAAGAAACTAGAATCTCCAGCAAAAACCCACATAAGACGTAATTCTTTATTCAAAAAGGGGTAGAAAGAAAGCAGGAGACTACAGGCTCATTAGCTTTACATCAGACACTGGAGAAAGGTTAGCAGTGTTAAAGAAGTTATGGCATTGCATTTAGCTAAGTTTGAGGTAATTGGGCAGAATCAACATGATATAAAGAGAAAGGGAAACCATCTTTAATCAACATATTGAAGTTCTTGAGTTCTCATGGTATGAAAAAAGGGTAGCCTTTAAATTTCCACAAGGCATTTGATTACGTGCCTCACCAAAACATATGATGAGAAATAGGAACTCATTGCATAGGGATAGCATGTTGGCATGGATAGAGGCCTGGTTGGCTGACAGGAAGCTTTGTCAGCATAAGTGGGTCTTTTTCAGGTTAGCGAGAAGTGAAAACTGATGTTCTGGAATCTCAACAATTTGCATTTTATATAATGGCTTGGATGAAGGAACAGATGGTCTGGTTGCCAAATTTGTTGGTAACACACAAACAGGTAGGAAAGCAAGTTGTAAAGAGGATATACGGAAGCTACAAATAGACATTGCTAGATTGAGTAAGTGAGAAAAATCCTTGTAGATGGAATATAATGTGGAAAAATGTGAAATTATCTATTTTGGCAGGAAGAATGTAAAAGAAACCTATTATCCAAATGGTGAAGAATTGGGGAGCTCTGATGTGCAGAGGGAACTAGAGTTTGAGTGAACAGGCTAGTTTACAGATACCGTAGGTAATTAGGAAAGCCATTAGAATATTGTTAGAATGTTATATTATAACTTTTTGCAAAGAGAATTGAATACAGAAGTAGGGAGATTATGTTTCAATCATACAGGACACGAGTGAGACCACATCTACAGTATTGTGTATGTTGTTGGTCACCTTATTTAAGGAACACTGTAAATGTATTGAAAGCAGCTTAGAGAAGGTTTGCCAATCTAATACCTGGAAAGAGGAGGTTGTCTTATGGGGATTGGTTGTACAGGCTAGACATGTATCAGCTAGAGTTCAGAAGATGGCGAAGCAACTTGATTGAAACATATAAGATTCTGAAGAGTCTTTCAAGGCAGTTGCGAGGAGGACAATTTCTCTTTGGGAAGAATTTAGATATCTCAAAAAAACATCAAGGTTTGACTATTTAAAAAGAGATGAGGCAAAATTTGTTCTTACAGAGGACCAAAGGTCTTTGAAATTTTCTTCCTGAAAAGATGTTGGAAACAGAATATTTAACTATATTTAACAGAGGTAGACAGATTCATAACAAGCAAGAGGGTGGAAGATTATTGGGGTAGGTCAAAACAAGGATTTGAGGATACAATTAGATCAGTCATAATCTTATTTAACAGTAGAACAGTCTCAAGGGACTGAATGGCTTACTCCCGCTTATTGTTTTTACATTGTTGGAATCTCGGTGAAGGTGAACGAGACATGAATCCTGGGTGCCAGGGACTGAAGTTGAATGAATAATAGGATTTTTCAGCAGAATAATGTTCAGTATGAGGTATCATTAGAAATGCACTTATCAACTGAGACCAATCAGATGAGTTCACAAAACACCTTGTGGCACCTCTGAGGGCCAGTCTCATCTTATTGACATCCCTGGTTCCTTGCTTACAATACTTCCAATGACAATTCTTGACGGGTTCCTGGAATTTCTTCCCTTCCCCAGATGAACTATAACCTCTTTCACCCTGTTGACCTTCACCATTAAGACCTCTAGTATCACAAACATGAATCTAAGAGCCTTCCTTTCTTCCTTGGTTCTCTATCCATGCAACTCCTGTAGACACCATTGTCAGTACAAGCAGCTTGCCAGTGAATGCAGGAAGGATGTCCCATATGTAAGACAGGAGGACCATCAACACATGTTTGAATTACATAAACAAGCATTGACAGGAGAATACAAATCCTACCACCCAGGAAGAAGACAGTCCTGGAATTCAATAAATCATAGACAGAGCAAGAAGCACATCAGGCAAAATAGCAAACTTATTACATTAGGATCTATTGCAAGCACAATCAAGTTATTCCAAAATAGAGCATGAAACTCTTACAATTACAAACTGTTAATGTGCAAACTATTTGCAAGAGCGTCATTAAGACCACAATGATTGCTGATTGAAGCATACAAATATGACTTTGACAAATGCTATAAATTTGGTGCCAAACATGGGTACATTGGACATAATGAGTATTTATCAAATCCAAATACGAATGCAGACATTTCACTACACATTCAAGTAGGCAGTATTGATACTGAACTGGAAGATGTGTTTAAATTTGATGTCATGAATTTTGACCAACAGTTTCAGAAGAGACAGTTAATGATCTATGAGTGAAGGCGTGATGGAAAGTTCAATTTTTGTTCATTCATTCATGGGATGTGGACATCATGTGGCCAGCATTAATTGCTCATTATTTGTTACCCTTGTGAAGTTGGTGATGTGTTGCATCCTGAACTGTTGTGTGCACGTGCTGCAGTTAGACTTATAATGCTGTTAGGGAGAGAGTTTCAGGAGTTTGATCTAATGACACTGAAGCAGCACAATTATAAGTCTGGATGGTGAGTGACTTGGAGGGGAACTTGCAGACGATGACGTTCCCAAGTATCTTCTGCCCTTCTCCTTCTGGATTGAAATACTTGTGAATTTGGAAAATAGTGTCGAAAGGACCTTGCTGATGTTGTGCATTACATCTTGTTGATTGTACACAATGCTGCTACTAAGCATTGGTGGTGGAGCGAATGGATGGTTTTGCATTTGGTGTCTATCAAGCCTGAAATCAGAAAAGAAATTTAGACACTCTCAGATGCTTTCCGCAATACAGAGATAAACTATGTGTTTCAAGAGGGAACATGTCACTGTATCTGAAGCTCTGGGCCAGAGCATATTGTCTCTGCTACAGTAGGGACATTGATTGAATAAGACATCTTGCGCAGGAGAATGCATTTGCTACTGACATTGAGAAGACAGTGAGAATATTGAGATGTACCAGAGTCACCAACTAGAATGTAGAACATAGAACATTACAGCGCAGTACAGGCCCTTTGGCCCTCGATGTTTCACCAACCTGTGAAACCAATCTGAAGCCCATCTAAACTACACTTTTCCATTATTATCCATATGTTTATCCAATGACTATTTAAATGCCCTTAAAGTTAGTGAGTCTACTACTGTTGCAGGCAGGACATTCCACACCCTTACCGATCACTAAGTAAAGAAACTGTCCTATATGTAGAACCCCTCAATTTAAAGCTATGTCCCTACGTGCTAGCCATTACTGTCTGAGAAAAAGACTCTCAGTGTCCACCCTATCTAATCTTTTGATCGTCATGTATGTCTCTATTAAGTCACCTTTTAACTTACTTCTCTCTCTCTAAAACAGCCTCAGTCCCTCAGCCTCCATACCCAGCAGTATCCTGGTAAATCTCCATTGCACCCTTTCTAATGCTTTCACATCCTTCCTATACTATAGTGACCAGAACTGTACGCAATACTCCAAGTGTAGCTGCACCAGAGTTTTGTACGTCTGCAACATGATCTTATGGCTCCAAAACTCAATCCCTCTACTAATACAAACCAACACACTATACACCTTCTTAACAACTTTATCGACCTGGGTGGCAACTTTCAAGGATCTATGCACATGGACACCAAGATCTCTCTGCTCATCCACACTACCAAGAATCTTACCATTAGCACAGTACTCGGTATTCCTGTTACTCCTTCCAAAGCAAATCACCTCACACTTTTCCGCATTAAACTACATTTGCTATCTCTCAGCCTAGCTGTGCAGCTTATCTATGTCCCTCTGTAACATCCAATGTCCTTCTGCACTATCCACAACTCTACTGATCTTACTGTCATCTGCAAATTTACGAATCCATCCTTCAACGCCCTCATCCAGTTTATTTATAAAAATGGCAAACAGCGTTGGCCCCAAACCAGATCCTTGCGGTACATTACTAGTAATTGAACTCCCAGATGAACATTTCCCATCAACCACCACCCTCTGTCTTCTTTCAGCTAGCCAATTTCTGATCCAAATTTCTAAATCACCCTCAATCCCATGCCTCCATGTTTGTGCAATACCTAATGTGGGGAACCTTATCAAACGCTTTCCTGAAATCCCTATACACCACATCAACTTGTTTTACCCTCATCTACCTGTTTGGTCACCTTCTCAAAGAACTCAGTTAAGTTTGTGAGGCATGACCTACCCTTCACAAAACTGTGTTAACTATCCCTAATTAAATTATTCCAAACTAAATCCTATCTTTAATAATCTTTTCCAACACTCTACCCACAACTGAAGTGAGGCTCACTGCTCGATAATTACCAGGGTTGTCTCTACTCCTCTTCTGGAACAAGGGGACAACATTTGCTATTCTCCAGTCTTCTGGCACTATTTCTATAGACAATGATGACATAAAGATCAAAGCCAAAGATTCTGTAATCTCCTCCCTAGCTTCCCAAAGAATCCTAGGATAAATCCCATTCGGTCCAGGCAACTTATCTATCTTCACATCTTTCAGAATTGCTAACACCCTCCCCTTGTGACCCTCAATCTCATCTAGTCTAGTACCCTGTATCTCAGTATTCTCCTCAACAACATTGTCTTTTTCCTGTGTGAATACTGATGAAAAATATTCACTTAGCGCCTCTCCTTTCCCTTTGGACTCCACGCACAATTACTACTACTGTTCTTAACTGGCCCTAAACTTACTCTAGTCATTCTTTTATTCCTGGCATACCAATAGAAAGCTTTAGGGTTTTTCTTGATCCTACCTGCCTATGACTTCTCAAGTCCCCTTCTGGTTCTTCTTAGCTCTCTCTTTGGAACTTTCCTGGCTAACTTGTATCTCTCAAGTGCCCGAGCTGAGTCTTCACACCTTATCTTTATATAAGCCTCCATCTTCCTCTTGGCAAGAGAATCAACTCCTTTAGTAAACCACGGCTCTCTCACTCGACCATTTCCTCTCTGCCTGACAGGTGCCTACTTATCAAGGACCCGCAGCAGCTATTCCTTGAACAAGCTCCATATTTCAGTTGTGCCCATCCTCTGCAGTTTCCTTCCCCATCCTATGCATCCTAAAGTTTGCGTAATCACCTCACAATTGCCTTGCCCCCAGCTTTAACTCTTGCCTTGCGGTATATACCTATCCTTTTCCATCTCTAAAGTAAACAAACCGAATTGTGGTCACTATCATCAAAGTGCTCACCTACTTCCAAATCTA
The DNA here is from genome assembly GCF_020745735.1 of Hemiscyllium ocellatum. NCBI lineage: Eukaryota > Metazoa > Chordata > Chondrichthyes > Orectolobiformes > Hemiscylliidae > Hemiscyllium > Hemiscyllium ocellatum. Next base: position 95,854,622 of record NC_083411.1, on the reverse strand, counting down.
ACACCTGGTCTGGTTCAAAACACAGTATCAAATCCAATGTGGCTTCACCTCTTGTGGGCCTATTTACATACTGTGTCAGCAAACCCTCAAGCACACATTGGACAAAAACTGACCCATCTAATATACTTAAACTATAGTGTCTCCAGTCAATATTTGCAAAATCAAAGACCCCATAACAACTACCCTGTTACCTTCGCTCCCATCCAGAATCAACTTTGCAATCCTTTTTTCCACATCTCTGGAACTCTTCAGAGTCCTATAGAAAACTCCCAGCAAGGTGACCTCTCTTTTCCTGTTTCTGACCTAACCCTCATCAAGTGTCTTTTCCGCCACTGTGGCACAGTGGTTAGCACTGCTGCCTCACAGCGCCAGAGATCCGGGTTCAATTCCCGACTCAGGCGACTGACTGTGTGGAGTTTGCACGTTCTCCCCGTGTCTGCGTGGGTTTCCTCCGGGTGCTCTGGTTTCCTCTCACAGTCCAAAGATGTGCGGGGTCAGGTGAATTGACCATGCTAAATTGTCCGTAGTGTTAGGTAGGGGGTAAATGTAAGGGTATGGGTGGGTTGCGCTTCGGCGGGTCGGTGTGGACTTGTTGGGCCGAAGGGCCTGTTTCCACACTGTAAGTAATCTAATCTAATCTAATACTGTCCTTGACTAAGAAGGTCATACCTCCCCTTCTTTTACCACCTTCCCTGATCTTACTGAAACATGTAAACCTCGGAACCTGCAACAACCATTCCTATCCCTGCTCTATCCCTGTCACCGAAATAGCCACAACATCAAAGTTCCAGGTACCAACCCACACTGCAAGTTCATCCACCTTATTCTAGATGCTCCTGGCATTGAAGTAGACAACTTCAAGCCACCTTCCTGCCTGCCGGTACACTCCTGCAACCTTGATAACTTATTCATGATCTCACTACTCTCAACCTCCTGTACACTGGAGCTACAATTCAGGTTCCCATCCCCCTGCTGAATTAGTTTAAACCCTCCTGTAAAGCATTAGCAAATTTCTCTCCCATGATATTGGTACCCCTCTAGTTCAAGTGCAGACCATTCTGTTTGTAGAGGTCCAGAATGAGCCCCAATTATCCAGGTAACCAGCAATACAAAGAATGTCCAACACCTTCACAAAATTCCATCCGTCTTTTAATCCATATTGAGACAGCTTTGCTGACCATATGTATTTATCATTTTCTCTTAGCTACGAACTATATTTCCAAATATTCAATTGTCAGAAAGTTAAAGGACACCTCAAGTTTATCTCTGACAGACATGATAAATACAGCAATCAGTCTATTTGGTACATCTATATAGGGCAGGGGAATGGGTCTGGGTGGGCTACTCTTTGGAGGGTTGGTGTGGACTTGCTAGCCCAAAGGGCCTGTTTCCATACTGTAGGGAATCTGGTCTAATCTAATCTAATCTGAAGGGATCATGTCTGACAATGGATCATAATAAACAGGCAAACCTTTTAGTTTATGTTACATTTGGTATACATATTTCTATGTGATAGCCTCACCAATTATCTCAGATCCAATTATGTCTCTAAACAAAAGTTTCTTATTGTGAAGGCATTCATCATAAAGTGCAGGATAATGAAATAAGGTTTTTGTATTGCTATGTTACATTTAAGAGACACACCTCTGGACTTGGGCTTACCATCACCAGCAGAGGTTGTGTTGGAAAGCAAATTAGGAATCCTTGTCAAGTTATCACCTGTCCAGAAATTTAAGAGACAGAGTACAAACTTCTAAAACACACAGAGGAGAATGCATATAGGTATGACCAACATCTTGATGCAGATCTGCCTCATCTGCATGTAGGACAGAAAGTCCAAGTCCTAAGACATACACAGGGAACATGGGTTACCACAAAAGTTTCTCAAGTACGCAGTCAGCCTAGATCCTACAAAGTTACAACATCAAATAGGAGGCAAAGAGAAGCCGACAAGGGAACTATACAATAATACAACTGTGCACAAACTATATTGCCACAATAAAGACCATCAAGAAAACATCCAAAACTCCAATATACTTCAGGTTGAGAACACACAAATGTGTAATCTAAATCTGCAACAGGATACACCATCACAAGAATTTTAAAAAATGTCAAACCATTTTATGTTATGCAGAATCTTCAATTTTTAGGTTCTAAAATGTTTTGATTAGGTTTGCAATTATCTTAATGCATAAATATTTTCACTCAATGCACATACTTTTATCTTGGAATAAAAGAGAGTCTACTTTGACTTTAAGAGCTGTTTCTTTATGAGCTATATGTACTAATGTGCCAAGGAGCAGGATGAAGTCACATGACTAATTGCCATGTGTAGTGGAGGCAGAAGATTGTTAGAAGGAAGATGTCTGTGTTTTCTATAACTGCGAGTTGTAATCTGAGCTGTTAAATAACCTTGTATGAAACTTTTGACGTGAACTGAATCCATGCTAATTATGCTTTTTACGAATAACGCAAGAACTATGACAAGTTCCTTTCACATAAATTAATTGTCTGCAACACATATTGTCAGTGCATGCTCCTTAAGCAACTAACAATATAGGCCTTGTTTGCACCAACATTGCAAGAGATAAAAAATGTACCAGAACCAAATTTGCAAACCCCATTAATAACCAAATCATAACCCATGTGTTCAAAAATAGATTGAAACAGATGTTTAGCTCTTTGTCTTAAATGTTAATATTTGTAGAAAATTGGGGGAAATTTCAAGCTTAAAAGCTCAGGTAAATTTGAGGAAAATAGGTATAGTTTGACTGTCACTATAATCATTGAGAAAACAAACAAAAGCCTGAAAAACCATTAAAAAATTAATTGGAAGCTTGCAATCAATTACAGTTAATATCAGCCACATTTATTGCAAGGGTCTGATGGTGCAGTGACAGTGTTCTATCACTGGGCCCAGTAATCCAGAAGGTTTAGGGCCAAGTCTCTCCTATCCTGGAGACATGTCGTCAACTGTATCAACAGGTTGATTTAAAAGAAAACTTTGCTGGTCCTTAGTGAGAGTTTTGAAAATAGTGGAAGAACATTCATGATCACACAAAGTTGCCAACATCAGTTGTAAATGACATTCCATAATAAGTGTGAACAGTCTGTGCAAGATGAAAAGGTGACACCTTTACTTTATGATTACATTTCATATTGTTATAATAGCATGAAGCAGAAATAATTCTGAAATCTGTTTAAAATATAAAATGGTTGATGCTGATCTTCTGTTTTGAATGACTTGTGGAGGTTCGTGGACGGCATGGATAGGATGGGTGAGTGGGGTCTTTTCCCTGGGTGGGGGCATCCGGAGCTGGAGGACATGAGTTTGGGGTGGAGGGGAAGGTTATGGTGGAGTCCTGAGGGTGGCGTTTTCATACGGAGGGTAGTGCGTGTGTGGGGTGGGCTGCATCTGGATGGGTGTGTGTGGGAGGATTGGTTTGGAGGGATATGGACAGGTGCTGGCAAGATTAGGTTGGGATATCCAGTCGGCATGGATGAATTGGATCAAAGTGTCTGTTCATCTCTTACTCCATGACTCTATGTAGGACAAACAGTCCAGTATGGGTGTTGTAGGCAAAATATATCCAATGTGTCAGTAACATAATCAATAATCTCTGCAAGGACTTTCCTACACACATCCTTACAGTTTAGGTATGATGAATACACTTTCTGCATCTTTGTTGAAAATTCAATACTTTTTCAACATTGAAATGAAAACAGTTTTCTTTAATTCAGAACTCCACTCCCCTCCCTCCCCAATCAGATTGAAATTATCAGGGAAAATTGGTGAAATGTGGGAATAAAAGTGCTTGTACATAAAACATTAATGAGGAGTTTACACTGTGCAGCGTGTATCAGTAATAAAAGCAACATATTTCATGTCTGAGGTAGCTGCTCTCCCCTTGCTTGAAGCTTCTGGAGCTGAGTAGCGGAGGGGGGAGGGCTGCATTTTCAGCTTGTCTAATAGGAAAGGCATGGTTTCACAAGGTCTCACGCAGCTTGGCCCCAGCCTAGGTCATTGTAAAAAACATGTTATATCTCCCAGCAAAACCTCGAGAAGGAAAGCATATATAAGCGGGAAGGAAGGGGAACTGAATTATGACAATGGACTGATGTAGGTTTAGCAAAACAGAGAGTTCCTGCTCGCTTCCTCTGTTCCCGAATCCACAGATTGGAAGGGAAGTCACCGTTCAGCTGAGTTTTTTTTTCGTGTGTCCCTGTGAGCTAATGGGATCTTTTAGATTGCGGTTGCACTGTTGTGTTAACCACGCTTCTTACATGCTGACTCGGGTACTACGCTCTGGAAGGTTTACACAGAGAAAATGGAGTATATTTCTCGCAATGTGGGAGGTAGGACTAACATTACCGGAGATTGTAAAAGAGTGCATCATTCTTGATTTTAACAGAAATACTAACCTGTGAAATCGATCACTCACACTAATATCCTGAGATATTAGTTTCTGCATGCTCATTATCCGATTCATTCAATTTCTAAAAGCAGCTCTTGGGGCATACCACAGGATGCTCCAGTAATTAAAGATTAGATTATGAAGCTCAAGTAGCTCTTTCCTACTTAAGTGCCAATCCTTTCCAGTCAAATGCGGGAGTAAAAGTAATCAGGAGAAATCGGAGTTGAACTCTATCGAAGAGTAGATGATTTTCATAATCTTTTCAAGGGATATCCTTTAACTTTGCGTGTTGGAGTTTCTGATATTTATTCACATTAAATTGTAACAAAAATGACTGTACAATAGTGTAACATGGGTGATAGCAAGTAGACTGTGCAGGTGTATCTATCCCTTTTTTTCTTGGCTTCAAAAGGATATAAAAACAGACTGCAGAATAGCAATCACCTATCAACAAACTAACGTCAAAATTATTCTCAATGTAGCCATGCAGTTACAGCTGATAATTCAGTTTGAAATTATATTGAGGACTGTCGTGCCTTTAAAAATGTTTCCACATTAACACCAGAAATAATGAAAATTGGGTGACTGTGAGTCGACATCCTGTGAATCTCACTGGGGTGTTGGGGGTGTGACAACTGACATTGTCAATCTACAGAACCTAACGTTTGATTCAATCACAGCAATCACTGCTATCAGGCCCTGGTTTATATAGTTATTTCAAATATTGCTGATCAGTTTAACAAACAAAAAATCATTTGGAAGTATTTCAGGTTTGTCCAGAGCTGTACATTAGTCTGGGTTGTAATGTAAACTGGTCCTTGGGGAGCAACATAAAATGTTTCTGAAAGATGTTGCTAATGCTATAATCCTGTGGATAACTGCACTTTTAGTTATAAGGAGCAGTTTGGATACAGAATGCCCCTGGCTTGTTCTCTAGCCGATACTGAGCTTAACTAAAGTAGCCTTGGTGTATCTGGGCTAAGAAGGGAAAGGTCAGTCTCGGATCATGATGTTCATTAGTTTCATGTACCTTCACTGTAAAGCCTACTTTTGTTTAAAGTCAAGTGAAAACACAATCCAGTTTAACCACGATTTAGATAAATAGTCTACAAGTACTCACAATCTTGGCTCCACTTGGACACTCATATGTGGCTGAACTGTGGAACCATACTGTATCATCTGTTAGCATTCCAAATGAGGAATAAAAGAGGCAAAAAAAAGTCTGGTATTTGGTCCTATCATTAATCATCTGTCATATCTTCCTCCTTTATTGAAATGTAGCCACCTTCTAATAATTTCACTAGCGGTGTCATCACCATGTTTAATTGATCTTTACCTGCTATCCATATACATATTGTTCCTGCCACAATCACCAAATACTGACCAGGACCGATTTTCTTTTCTCCATTCCATTTGGGTGCAGTGGCCAGTTTGGCACATTAATTGTCACTTGAGATTAGCTCATTTATCACAGACCAAGGATAGATTCTGTCATCTTTTTGCTTGCCTAGTAGAGCAGAGACATCTGGGAGGCCTTTGATTGTACAGTATTTCATGCTTACAGGTTATGAAAGACATGATCAAAATTCAAGACTTTTTTTCCTTTAGTTTGAAGATCATTAATGAGTTGCAATAAAAACTAGAGATATTTGAGTACTTGATGGTGGATTTATAGTAATAGAAGCTTTTGCCTTAATTCATAAAGAAAATGTAATATGATGTCAGACATATTTAAAAAGACTAACATTGCTGTTGAATTCTGTATGAGTGGTACTAGCAGATACAAAACAGCAGATATTTATATGTCAGATGGAAAATAACACCAAGGGTTGCATTTTCTGGATATAGTTTAGCTGCTCTAGTCGTTCACTCAGCACCTGCACCTTGGTGTAATACTAAAAGTTGAAGCTGGAAGACCCTAATTTCAGTCAGCTAGGACATAGATAGGGAAGGAGAGCAAAAGAAGCCATGATTCTCACTCTTTGATATCTGTTCAGTTATGCCTGTGGAAAATGACTGTGTTTCCTTAACAGTTTAAAAACAATGATTGGGCTTGTCTGTGATGCTGGAATCACTCATGAGAACTAGCCATGTAGACAAGGTACTGGAGGTATGCCAGCATCCTGAAATTATACTACAGTGTGAATTAGCTCATGAAACAAGAAGCCATAATTAGAAAACTGAAACAGAAGTGCTGGTGATGCCTAGGCTCCAACAAACAACCTAGTATAAGATTTTAGATTAATAGCTGCTGTATCAAGTGGTAGAGTAACAGCTGTCTTAAAACTGGCAGTGTCCAAAGTAGAGCATTTTTGTAATGGTCCATGCATCAATTTTAATTGAGTAAAATGTTTTAAAAAACAAAAGTTTATTTGGATACTTCAGACAGTACAGTCCTATCCGATACATACTGTGTCACTATAACTAGGAAAGCTTGCAGGGAGGGACTGGTGTTTAAGTACAGTGTGTTGTGGTAGATATTGCTACTTTACTGAATGGCTACTTCAGTTTGATCATTTAAATTGCTAAATGTAAACTGAGATATGATTGGATTGCATGAATTGATTTAGGGCTTTTTTAGATCATGATTTTGTTTTAGTTGATTTAGATCAACTTGAGTGGCACAATGGCTCAGCGGTTTAGCATTGCTGCCTCAACATGCCAGCGACCAAGGTTCAGTTTCAGCTTTGGGTGATTGTCTGTGTGGAGTTTGCACATTCTCCCATGTCCTTGTGGGCTTCCTCCCACAGTCCAAAGATGTGCAGGTTAGGGGGATTGACCATACGTAATTGCCCATAGTGTCAAGGATATGCAAGCTATGTGGATTAGCCATGGGAAATGCAGGGTTACAGGGATAGGCTAGGGGCCCTGGGTCTGGGTGGGAGACTCTTCAGAGGGTCGTATGGACCCAATGGGCTGAATGGCCTGCTTCCATTCTGTAGAGATTCTGTGAAATTTGGGAGGATCTTTCTTCCGTCAATCTTATGGGATTGAGCTTCCCTGGTTTCTGCTTTCTTTTATTATAATGGTTTATACATTAATGTTTGGAATTTGTAACATTATCACTCCATGTCAAATCATTCATGATGTTTTTTTTGTAAAATGTTGCTTCAGAGGAGCTCTAACCCAGATGTCCCTCAGATCCCTTACTCACCCAGCAATGGTCAGCCAGTTGATGCACAATTAATCCTGATTGTAAGCACTGAGACTTGGTCTGAATCATTATTACTGTTAGGAAAATTTTAAGAAAAGTAAGAAGAATGGAATTAAAACCTTCACCTTGCATCTTAGATTTAAAAATTAGCACATCACTATAGAATTTCCTGTTGGGGAGTGCCAAAAACGGTCTTTTCAAATAATGTAAATATTCTGAAAGGTGCACATCACCAGACTTTCTAGGAAATAAATCCTGTGCTTTTAACATTATCTCTCTCTTTAGAATCTTTTGTTTTGTTTCAAGTGAAATAAGGAATACTTGATGTAGCTGTAGTTTAATTTACAAGTTGTACTTTCCATGTAATTACTTGATTTCGTATCAGAGCTTTACTTTCAAAGCTGCAGTTTTTGTTTGAAGTCATTTTCAGCTCTTGCTAAATTGCTGTTGAGAGTGTAGAGAATAGGAATGTGGAAGCCAGGAAATAGTTCTGCTAATTTTAAACTGAGACAGTGATGTTATCTAATGAGGTACGCATGATTTAGTTTAAAAAAAAATAGAGGAAAGCAGCAGCAGAATGGAAAACTGCAATAAAATATAAAATAAAACTAAAATAAAATAACTGCAATCTGATTGTTCTGTTCACCTTTCATAAAATAGGCCTTTAAGTGCTATGATTTCATCTTTCCAGCATACTAACCCTATCATCTTCCAATTACAGCAGCTAGCTGTCTCTTTAATTTTGATTTCTCTGTGATAACCACCATTTCTAGGAACCTGTTTCAGCTATTGATCACCATCTGGGATGATTTAAATTTGTCCTTCACAATTCTAAAACTGCCATTTGCCTTGATTTCAAAGATCTCTTCAAATGTTTTTATATTGTTCAAACTGTTAAGTTTTGGAAAGGCAGATATGTGGCACAGAAACATTTTGAATCACAGTACATTTATTCCTGTCAGTGACACTGGAGTAATCAAGGTTAATTTTAGCTCCAACCAATAGAAAAATGACCATGTGAACAGCAGATGCAGGCCATTCTACACCTCGAGCTTGCTCTGCCATTGGATAACATCATGGCTGATGTAATTGTGGGATCAAATCTACTCCTGATAACCTTTAGCTCCTTTGCTATCAGCAGAAGTAGAAAACACCTAGTTGATGATATTTACCTGCTTCTATTTCTGACTCTAGCCCCAGCCAACTCTGTAGGCAGCTGAGATAGGAAGATTGAGATCACATCTGTTTCAGATGTGATCTCAATGGGTGGCACGGTGGCACAGTGGTTAGCACTGCTGCCTCACAGCGCTTGAGACCCGGGTTCAATTCCCGCCTCAGGCGATTGACTGTGTGGAGTTTGCACGTCCTCTGTGTGGGTTTCCTCCGGGTGCTCTGGTTTCCTCCCACAGTCCAATGATGTGCAGGTCAGGTAAATTGGCCATGATAAATTGCCCGTAGTGTTAGGTAAGGGGTAAATGGATGGGTGGGTTGCACTTTGGTGAGTCGGTGTGGACTTGTTGGGCCAAAGGGCCTATTTCCACGCTATAATCTAATCTAAATCAGACATAGGATTTGCAAGTTGTTTATGATATTTGCTATATACTCCATTTGCAATTTTGAGATGCTAGTAGTATGTTAGTGGACAAACCAGTCATACTTTAAAAGACTAGGAAATGTCCAATTATTTTGATTTGGGATCAGAGAGGAGAATCGGCAGTTTACCCTCTTGTTCATAAAAGCCTTTGGTTCGCTTGTTGGAGGCATCCACTTCCCAGGTTTGCTTCCTCCACTTAGACTTCAGTTATTGGCCTGCTCAGTATAGGGAAGGCAATTTCCTTTTCTCCCAGAACCGGTGAACTTCAGCATGGGTTCATTATTCAGTATCAGTATATAGATGAGGCCAGGGCTTCAAAATGATTTGGAGCAACAAATAAATGGATGGCAGACTCTGGAACGGTAAACTGAATCATGTACCCCATGTGAAAATAGTCCAGCAGCAGTAATAATGTTAGCTAATGAAAAATGGCCATTTTTGATGTGAGGTCTTGGGTCAATAAATACCCTTGGGCATCTGCAGCAGTTTATCACTTTAGAAAATAAATGAAAGATAAGTAGAATTTTGTAAATCTTTTTAATTTATTCAGTGTAAGTCATTATAGAATCCCCACAGAATCATAGATTCCCTACAGTGGGGAAACAGGCCTTTTGGCCCAATAAGTCCACACCGATCCTCCGAAGAGTAACTCACCCTGACTCATTTCCCCTACCCTATATTTACCCCGACTAATGCACCTAACCTACACATCCCTGAACACTATGTACAATTTGGCATAGCCAATTCACCTAACCTGCACATCTTTGGACTGTGTGGGAGGAAACCCACGCAGACACGGGGAGAATGTGCAAACTCCACACAGGCAGACATCCGAGACTGGAATCAAACCAGGGTCCCTGGCGCTGTGAAGCAGCAGTGCTAACCACTGAGCCACCGTGCTGCCTCATGTGAAATTCTGTGAAAGCACAATATACAGCAGATGCCAGAAAGCTGAAATACAAACAAAAATGCCATAAATATTCAGCAGGTCAGGTAGTATCTGAAGACTGACTACCTGCACCTGCTGTTTTTAATTTTGTTTTTATGATTTATAATCTGATTTGTTGTACGTCCCAATACATTTCGCAAAGGTGAGCCTGGAAACTGTCAAGATAGATGAAATAATATTTCAAATCTTGCTGTTTCCAAACATATCTTTCACTTCTAATAAATATTTTGCATTAAATTCTTTCTTTTGCTCAAGAATCTGAAAGTAAAATATGAAAGAAGAGCCTGAATGTGTCTCAGCAATGGCAGCCAAAACCAATGAAGAAATGGAATTTTCTCTCTAGTGCCAACCCACAGGCAGTTTTGCACCACAGTACAATGAAAATTGATGGCCATATAAAGGTTTTTTTTAAATAGCTGATTTTTATATCACAGACCAATGATCTTTCAGGAATCTTGGGCTCCTCCTGTCTAATTATTCACTTTCTTTACTGCCCAACTACAATTCTTCCAGAATTCTCTTTTAATAACTTATAGGTATCTGCTTGCTATTGACATGGCTGACTTTAAGAATTCATTCAGCAAAGAGCCACATCCTGCCTCTTTGGTACAGTGTATCTGTAACGTAGCATGTCCTATTTCTCTTCACCCATAATGGTGGGGAAATTTCTGTTCCAATAAGCAGTATGGGCATTGGTGAGAAAATTAGGAAAATATGGTGAAAGTGGAAAAATTACATTCTTGGCGTTGATGAAAACAAATCCTGATTTTTCTTCCCCTTTCAAGATTTAAAGAACGAGTTCTGAATCTCACTACCTTTTTCCATCTCATTATTGGAAAATCTCATCTCATTCCTCTGCAGCTCCCAATTCTTCCCTCCTTCCTCAAAAAACTGGATGGCTTCAAGCCAGAGCAGTAACCTGGAAGCAATATTTGTTTCTAATGTCTCCAAGCCCTCAGACAATCCTGACTTCGTATGACTATCCCTGTATGCTCCGTGGACACTGACCACTTCCACCATTCATGTATGCAAGTTGGCATTGTCAAACCACCAACCTCACCACATCATGGCTGTTTGCAGACCAATTCACGCACCATTCTAGGGCTTCTCTTTGGACCTCAGGGATACTTACAGCTTGCTTCGTCTCCTAGGTTGCTGGGACACAGCACTTACACAGGATGCATCCTTTGGCTCTTAACCTTAATTTCTCAGCACTCACTCACTTTGTGCTTACGTGGTGACCACCAACCTCTGTGGCAAGCGTTGGTTTTTAATGTAGAATGAGAGGCAGATTAATTGGTATGCTTCAGTGCACTGAACAGTCAAGGGGACAGGCATGATGGAGAGGTTAATGTGCTTGCTGGTATTGGACTTTGTAATATTCAAGCTACTAGCACTATATTTAAAACCCAGCAGAACACCATTTCAGATGCTGCAACCTGGAATTGGCTGTCACATTGTTATCCTGCACCATTATCCCCAAGGATATGTTACAGAAAGGCAAGTTAATTAGTTGATTCACTATAAGCTCAGTGGCTATGGCTCAGTCATTAGCACTGTTTCCTCGCAGCGCCAGGGACCTGGGATCGATTCCAGCCTTGGGTGACTGTCTGCGTGGAGTTTGCACATTCTCCCTGTTCTGGACAGCTGGAACTGACAACCGGAAGCGGCAGATTCAAACCATTACAAATGCCGGAGGAAAGATCAAGGAAGCGCCTCACAGGAGGCTCCCAAGCACTGAGGATGTCACCTAGATAGGGAACGAAACGTCTGCAACACAAATTCCCAGCTCGGCGAACAGAACATTCTCCCTGTGTCTGCATGGGTTTCCTCTGGGTGCTCCCATTTCCTCCCACAGTCCAAAGATGTGCAGGTTAGGTGAATTGGTCATGCTAAATTGCCCATAGTGTTAGGTGCATTAGTAGGGAGTAGGTAAATGGGTCTGGGTGGGTTACTCTTCGGAGGGTTGGCGTGGACTGGTTGGGCTGAAGGGTCTGTTTCCGCACTGTAGGGAATCTAATCTAAGCTGGTGGAATGAAGGACGATGCTTTTTCTTACTGATAGACAAAGGAGGACATGCCACAGAAACAGCCAGAGCAGAGTGCAACTGAAATGTTATGTCTTAGCAGTGCACAGAGAAGGTTAATGATCTTCTGTGATCTGTAAGGGTAAAAATCATCATCTTTTCTCTGCTACTTCACACTCAATGGCCGCCAATCGCTCTAACTCTGCTACTGCATTCTCATTTTCCCAATGCTTGGAATACTGAGAGCTGTAATTCTCATGCATTAGTGGTTCACATCCACCTTGTCTTTCCAAACTACTAACCCTTTCTGCTCTCTGTACTTCGTACTCACTTATTAGAAATATCTCACCACTTCTCCAGTAACTGCTCTTGCACTCACTTTCATTATATTCAGTCCCTCCCTAAGTGAATGGTTCATACCTTTGACTAATATCTCCACAGTACCATGATTAACATTCCTGTAACCGTTGGACTGATGACATTTGACTGACCCCTAGACTGGAATCCAATCCCTGAACTGTTGCTGATAGTACCATCTGAGGTAACTGTAATTCCCCTTGACCATCCTAAGGACTGCAACAGTTTGACATTCAACATGGCCATTTGTCTGAAGCACACGCAATGTGTTTTATTATGTATGCAGCATTGATATAGCATAATATATATAGTGACGCGACCACCCCTTGGCTGTTTGTTTTGATCTCTTCATCCAAACAATCTTTCCTTCTATGTGATAAAACAATGAAAGCCACAAAGGCTGGCAGCTTCCAAATAAGCACAAAGTGAATGAAGCTAAGAAATTTAAAGAGCTCTAAGATACCCCCTAGATATATGATATACCCGTGTGTCTGTGCACACAGTGAGCTGGCAGAAACATGCAAATTGTAGGTATCCCTGAGCTCCAAAATAAAGAGTTGAAGTGCTGTGTCAGTTGAGCAAAGAGCAGGCATGTGGATGTGGTGAGGCTGATGTTTTTCTATTGCCAACATGCCCAGAGAAGCATGCAGAGTGTTCTAAATGCCCAGAGAAGCAAGCAGAGTGTTCTAAATGCCCAGAGAAGCATGCAGAGTGTTCTAAATGCCCAGAGAAGCAAGCAGCGAGCTATAGCCAGGTTACCAAAACAACTTTCATGTTGGAGTTTGGCACAGTCCAGTTTCTTCAAGGAGAATTGGAAGCTACTTCGAAATGAGGCTAATGTGTTGGGTTATTGATGTGATGCAGATGCGTGGAAATAAGGCAGAGATCATTTACTGGCTAGATTTTGAACTCTATATTCAAACTTTAAGGGGAATATCAGATTATATCTTTTCAACATCAAGATTCTTTCATTTTTGCCATATTTTCCAATTTTGTTTCACTATTGCCCTTGCCTCTCTAAGGAGTGGAAAATTCCACCCAATTGCTTGGATTTTTGCATCCCAGATGAGTGAAGAGATGTAAGATGTCTGCTAGTCCACTGTGCCAATCTTGAAAAAGTACCCTTAATGTTCATTCCAGGGGAATGGGGCAAGATAGAATTTGACCACCACTTCTAAATGCAGACCAAAAGTGACATGGGCAGATTATTTAAATGCTCTTTAAGGACAGATTAGGCATATAGAACTGATACTATGTGTATCAGTTCTATATGCCTAATCTGTCCTTAAAGAGCATTTATGTCAATTCAAAATTTGAAACACTTTGCTCAGTTCAAATAATCATGCTGACTAAGGGTTACCTTCATGTGTGAATCTTGACTCATTTCTGCACATACCCCATCCCTAAAGCTAAAATTAGATCTGTTAGAAACAACCCTGAGATTTCAGTTTCAAGTGCTCCAAATCGTTTTAAAGGGACTCGGACTCCAAATGACTCTACAAAAATCTAAATCTGTGTCTGCCTTGAATCTGTCTCATCTCAGAATACTGGATGTATTAAAATCCCAACCATCTTTTTAACTCCCTGCTTTTGCTCCTGAATGAATGACCATCAATTTTAACACGATTCTCCCTGTTCTTGCTTTACTTAGTCAGAGGGAGTCGTTTTCATCTATTACTCCATTATTTTATTTTCACATTTTAAGCAAATGATAGCTGGCTGCTAATTGCCTAAATTTATGCAATCTGTCCTCATAATATAATCCTCCAAAATCAGCATATGTCTGCATAGTCAATCATTTGTGGATTAATTTGGAAAGTATTGATGAACAATTTGGATTAATTGTTTAAAATGGCATTAAAAAGAGATTCAGGCAGTACCTGTAGCCTTTGTTGAAGAGTTAGTTGTTTTGCTGTAAAAGGTGTGCTAAAGAATGATGGTGCTAATTAAGGTTGAAGTAAATATCTATTTCATTCAGCTATTTTATGTTAACTGGACATTTCGCTAAGGGCCAACTGAAGGAAAAGGAGCTGCCAGCCAAGTCAATGCTGTCGCTCAAATCCTTGATATTTGGCTATGAACAAAGTTTCTTTGTGTCTAACTAAAATTGAAATCTGGTCCTTTGATAGACATTGTTATGGCACATCTTATTAGGAATGACCGCATACTTTGTAATACATCAATAAATACTGCATATGACTGCTGTCTTTTTGTTTATTTTTGGGAGGTCATAGCAAACACATGTTGCAGTACCTTAACTAAGCTGCTGCTGTCCTGTTGAAGTGTTTGTACAGTGCCATGGCTGTTTTCTGGATATCAGAACTCTGATAGACAGACACAATGATACTTTATTACCTGAGAAGGGATCCTTCTATTTTTATTAAGATTAAGGAGTTGAAGTGAAGAGTTCCTGATGCCCATGTGATTGGCATCCATTATGTTTTATTGTAGGAACCCATAAAATATACCACATTCTATCCCAGCTAATGCTTCCTCCAATTGATGAAAATGTTGCCTTTTACACAGGTACTAAAATTCGAACAAGACCATTGTACCAAGAAGCAAGTGATAACACAAATAATAAATCTGTTCAAATCAAGAGGCACTGACCTCCACTGTAACTGTGGGCACTACTCCAGTTAGATATTCAGTTCAGACTGCTGGGACCTAGATACATCTACTAACTCCAAAGGAGACTTGAAAATGTAGGTTTGGTGGTTGAAGGAATAGCGGACACAAATATTCAATTCCACAACTCTCTGAATGGTGCAAGCATGCATCTTGATGAAGATAATTGCGCGATGTGAACTGATTATACAACTCTGAAGTCCCCAAAGTGATTTCATGACAGCTAATAAGGAGATAGATTTCCCTTGAGCGTAATAAAGACATTCTGGGTGGAATCATCTTCATACCATGTTTCATCTTCAGATATGCGCTCTTGGTGTGTGAAGTATATAGAAGGCTTGCCATTTTTGCCTTGTTTAATTTATTGATAAGAATAAGTTAATTTGAAGGAATGTGGTAGGATTCAAGTATAACAGCAATTTGGTCTATGTACAATCCCCCAATATTTGGACAGTACCGCAAGTAGAATTTGGACATGCTTAATACATACATTTACAGACTATTTATGTGAGCAATGTCTCCCAAGGTGGCTGAGGTGTATAGATAGTACAAAAAATGTTAAACGTTACTTTTATAAGAGTTATCCTTGATCCTTGTGAACATTATTCTGTAACAACAGACCTGATTTTGTTACATCTATTTGAAACAAAGATGGTAAGGAAAATACTCTTCTGATGTGGTTGTCTCAAGTGCTGTAGGCCTGCATTTTCTGACTACTTCATTTGATTACTTTGAGATTACGTACAGTGTGGAAACAGGCCCTTCGGCCCAACAAGTCCACACCAACCCGCCAAAGCGTAACCCACCCATACCCCTACATTTACCCCTTACCTAATACTAGGGGCAATTTAGCATGGCCAATTCACCTGACCTGCACATCTTTGGACTGTGGGAGGAAACCGGAGCACCCGGAGGAAACCCGCGCAGACACGGGGAGAACGTGCAAACTCCACACAGTCAGTCGCCTGAGGCGGGAATTGAACCCGGGTCTCTGGCGCTGTGAGGCAGCAGTGCTAACCACTGTGCCACCGTGCCGCCCGATTTGGATTACAATGTATGAAGTGCTTTAGGTTGTCAGCAATGAAAATGGGAATGAATAAGGAAATGTGGTCTCAGCAACTGCCTGTACACTGGCATGCTCTCTAAATACCAATGTATCTTTTCATAACACTGAGAACATTGACCTCAGCCAGCAAATGGGATGATAATAGATAAATTATAAGAATTTTATTAGAGTTGATGGTGATAACTGGTCCAATAGATTGAAGAGATTTTCCGCATTAGTGCTGCTTAGCAATTTAAGATATATTTGTTGAGCATGACCAGGGTTTTGTCCTACAACCTGAAGGTCACCCGGAGGAAAACCTTAGAATAATTAAAGAGGTGTGTTTCCTTTTTTCTTGAGCAATTTCTTCATTAGAACATTTTTAGTGATGGGGCAAATAGATTTGAAATAATACTACAGTTCCTTCACTGCCTGCAGTAGCTGTTGCTTGTGGCTACAGCTATCAGGAGGTCTACCGGAATGGCTGATCATGCTTGTCTACCTTACACCATCCCCACACATCCATAGAGCCCATCTGTGACCATTCTGCAATTTCTGTCATCCAAATGCACCTAGGTTGACTGTCTTTATTTGGTCTCCATTTTCCCTTTGAAATAACTGCACAGAGTCCAATGTCCCATCACCAAGTCAACCTTTATTTACCATGCACTGGCTATGGCTAGCCAGCTCAGAGACAGTCCTCCACTGAGGAGATTCTAATCTCCAGGTTATATTTTTTAACCTTTTCTTTTAGACCCCCACACTACCACCTAACAGCAGGTAGTGCTTATTTAATCCCCAGCACCCATGTCATGTGCATGCAGGTATAGGATACCATGAAGAGCGAGTGCATAAATCTTTATTCATATTCTCCAGATTATATTTTTTCTTTTGTTTTCTTTTTTCCTTTCTTTTCTACCCCCACTTATCAGTGGTTATTACTTTTCCCCAGCATCCACATCATGTGTGTGTATAGGTGTCGGACGCATTGAAGAAGAGCAAGTGTGTAAATCTTTATTCATATTCTCCAGGTTATATTTTTTTCTTTTTTCTTTATTTCCCCACATTACTGCCTAACAGTGGTAGTGCTTATCTTTCCCCAGTACCCATGTCGTGTGTGTGCAGGTATTGGACACAATGAGGAACAGCAAGTGTGTAAATCTTTATTCATGTTCTCCAGGTTATTTTTTTCTCTCTTTTCCTAGCCACACAGAGTCAGTCCCCTGAACTAAGGCAACTCTAAATCTCATGGTTATTTTTTTGTTGCCCCCATACTACCGACTAACTGTGGTAGTGCTTATATTTTCCCCAGCACCCGTGTTGTCTGCATGCAAGTGTGAGACAAGTGAAAGACAACAGGTGTTAGGAAGAAAGGAAACACCAGAGTGGCCAGTGACAAACAGTGCCCTTCTCATCAAAGGGTAATGCTGCACGTTCTCCATGTTATATATTTTTAAAAATCTTTTTTATTAAACCAATACACAGTTTACAACACAGTTAACATGGGAAAGGAGCAGCAAAGCTAGGCCCCAAACCCCACCGTTAAACCAGTTTTCAGGAAATGAGGACAAACCTCAAATCCCACTTTCAATCATCACAAAACAGTCAAATTACATTTTTAAAAAGTGCATAGAATACAGACACCCCAGCAACCCACCGGTCCCTTCCACCTTCCAGCCACTCTAAGGCAGCCTGCTCTTACACCCCTTCCAGCTCTCGGTCCGCCGATGCCCCTTCAGGTTCTCTGTCTGCCTTGACACACTTACCAGCCACCTCTAGGGCAGCCTGTCCTGCTTCTCCATGGCCCCCAGGACGATAGCGACCAGGTTCCAGCTTCCCTAACCGTCCTTCACACCTACTGGCCACCTCTAGGACAGCCCACCCCCATATCTGCCTGAGGTGACAGCGCTGAGGATGGCCTACTCACCTTCCCACTATCTGCCCCAATGTACCATCTGGCTCTCGCCCTCCCCAACGTGCCGTCCGGCTAATGGACTGCCCGGATACACCTTCTGGCCACCTCTAGGACAGCCTGTCCCCTTCCCTGAGATGACTGTGCACAGGGCAACCCACAGCCTTCTGGATTTCAGCCTGCCCCTATGCACCTTCTGGCTTTCAGCTGCTCTGACAAACCATCCGGCCACCTCTAGGACAGCCCACCCCCATATCTGCCTGAGGTGACAGCGCTGAGGATGGCCTACTCACCTTCCCACTATCTGCCCCAATGTACCATCTGGCTCTCGCCCTCCCCAACGTGCCGTCCGGCTAATGGACTGCCCGGATACACCTTCTGGCCACCTCTAGGACAGCCTGTCCCCTTCCCTGAGATGACTGTGCACAGGGCAACCCACAGCCTTCTGGATTTCAGCCTGCCCCTATGCACCTTCTGGCTTTCAGCTGCTCTGACAAACCATCCGACCACCTCTAGGACAGCCCACCCGATTATCCCTTCTCAGGATGGCAGCGCTCAGAACAGCCTACCCACCCTCCGGGTCTCAGGGTGACCAGCAGCAGAATGACCTACCCACCCTCCGGCTTCAGGACAGCCTATCCACCTTCAGGTTCACAGGACAGCCTACCCATCCTCCCGCTCTCGTGACAGCTTTCGGGGCGAACGATGAGCCTCCCAGCTCAGTAAGGCCTATCGGACCCAGGGACACACAAGAAAGTGCAGGTGATAACCCAACAAGCAACAAGACAGTCAGTTACAACAAAGATTCCTTTCTAGTACACAGAGTCCATTACAAACAGTTCTCTTCAAAATGTAGAGTCCATTCCCAAGAACAATGTTCACTCCAGTATACGATGTGCATTGTCAGAAATGGAGTCCACTCCAACCTGCAGAGTCCATTGCTAAAAAGAATCCACAATTGAGGGCAAAGTCTACTCCTGAAGGAAGCAAATGCACACACCACAGTACACAGGTGTTCAGTTTCCATTGCATCCTGGCTCATCCATCGAGAAAGTGAGGACTGCAGATGCTGGACATCAGAGCTGAAAATGCGTTGCTGGAAAAGTACAGCAGGTCAGGCAGCATCCAAAGAACAGGAGATTCAACGTTTCGGGCATGAGCCCTTCTTCAGGAATGAGGAAAGTGTGCCAAGCAGACTAATATAAAAGATAGGGAGGAGGGACTTGGGGGAGGGGCGTTAGAAATGCGGTAGGTGGAAGGAGGTGAAGGTGAGGGTGATAGGCCGGAGTGAGGTGGGGGCGGAGAGGTCGGGAAGAAGATTGCAGGTTAGGAAGGCAGTGCTGAGTTCAAGGGTTGGGACTGAGACAAGGTGGGGGGAGGGGAAATTAGGAAACTGGAGAAATTTAAGTTCATCCCTTGTGGTTGGAGGGTTCCTAGGTGGAAGATGAGACGCTCTTCCTCCAGCCATCATGTTGCTATGGTCTGGCGATGGAGGAGTCTAAGGACCTGCATGTCCTTGGTGGAGTGGAAGGGGGAGTTGAAGTGTTGAGCCACGGGGTGGTTGGGTTGGTTGGTCCGGGTGTCCCAGAGGTGTTCTCTGAAACGTTCTGCAAGTAGGCGGCCTGTCTCCCCAATATAGAGGAGGCCACATCGGGTGCAGCGGATGCAGTAAATGATGTGTGTGGAGGTGCATGTGAATTTGTGGTGGATATGGAAGAATTCCTTGGGGGCTTGGAGGGAAGTGAGGGGGAAGGTGTGGGCGCAAGTTTTGCATTTCATAACGGTTGCAGGGGAAGGTGCCGGGAGTGGAGGTTGGGTTGGTGGGGGATGTGGACCAGACAAGGGAGTCATGGAGGGAGTGGTCTTTTTGGAACACTGATAGGGGACAGCTACCTAGGCCACACCTCCTCCCACTCTGCCCCCTGTAAAAACGCCATCCTATATTCCCAATTCCTTCGCCTCCGCCACATCTGCTCCCAGGACGACCAGTTCCAATACCGAACAACCCAGATGGCCGCAATTTCCACCCAGACGTGATCAACGATGCTCTCCACCACATCTCCTCCACTTCCCGCTCCTCCGGCCTTGAGCCCCACCCCTCCAATCACCACCAGGACAGAACCCCACTGGTCCTCACCTACCACCTCACCAACTTCCATATATATTGTATCATCCGTCGTCATTTCCGCCACCTCCAAATGGACCCCACCACCAGGGATATATTTCCCTCCCCTCCCCCATCAGTGTTCCGAAAAGACCACTCCTTCCGTGAATCCCTCATCAGATCCACACCCACCACCAACCCAACCTCCACTCCCGGTACCTCCCCCTGCAACCACAAGAAATGCAAAATTTGCGCCCACACCTCCCCCCTTACTTCCCTCCAAGGCCCCAAGGGATCCTTCCATATCCACCACAAATTCACCTGCACCTCCACACACATCATTTACTGCATCCGCTGCACCCGATGTGGCCTCCTCTATATTGGGGAGACAGGCCGCCTACTTGCAGAACGTTTCAGGGAATACCTCTGGGACACCCGGACCAACCAACCCAACCATCCCGTGGCTCAGCACTTCAACTCCCCCTCCCTCTCCACCAAGGACATGCAGGTCCTTGGACTCCTCCATCGCCAGACCATAGCAACACGACGGCTGGAGGAAGAGTGCCTCATCTTCCGCCGAGGAACCCTCCAACGCAAGGGATGAACTCAGATTTCTCCAGTTTCTTCATTTCCCCTCCCCCCACCTTGTCTCAGTCAAATACCTCAAACTCAGCACCGCCTTCCTAACCTGCAATCTTCCTCCTGACCTCTCCACCCCCACCCCACTCCGGCCTATCACCCTCACCTTGACCTCCTTCCACCTATCGCATCTCCAACGCCCCTCCCCCAAGTCCCTCCTCCCTACCTTTTATCTTCGCCTGCTTGGCACACTTTCCTCATTCCTGAAGAAGGGCTTATGCCCGAAATGTCGATTCTCCTGTTCCTTGGATGCTGCCTGACCTGCTGTGTATTTCCAGCAACACATTTTCAGCTTATCCATAGTGAACCAGGCCCACTCACAGGAACACAGTACATTGTAAAGATGCAGTTAACTTGTAGGGGTTTGATCCACTCTCAAAGGCAGGGTCTACTCTCAAACTCCAGGATACAGCAAATGCTCACCTCCCAGGTGTTCAGTCTTTACAAAGGCCTAGTCCCAGTTTCAGGCCAATCCACAGGAACAGATCACCTGGAAAGATGTATTTTCTTATAAGGACTCAGTCCAAACACCAAAAACGGTGAAGTCACACAAAAAAAACAAAGAAAATTGTTGCTAAGCCCTGCCACAAAATCAACATTGTCCTTTTCTCAAAGTGAAAGAGACAGGAGTAACAAACAGACTGCAACCAGCCAGTGAAATAACAATCCCCTAATGAGAACTGAGATATACCTGAAACACATTGACTGTGTGAATCAGGCAGTTTAGAAATCGGTCCTCGCTTAAAAAAAAGGAATATCATTTAACACACTGACTGAATAATTCAGCCAGTTCAGGAATCAGGATTCTTCCCCCCAGAAGAAAGTGGAAACCAACAGTAGCAGTAACACACTGACTGTGGCCCAATCAGCACAGAGTCAGTCCCGTAAACTGAGGAGACTCTAAATCTCCTGGTGATATTTTTTTTCCTCCCCACACTACCACCTACCAGCAGTAGTGCTTATATTTTCGCCAGCACCCATGTTGTGTGTGTGCAGCTGTGGGACACAGTGAACGATTCAACGTATACGAATCTTTATTCAATTTCCACCACCAGGAAGAAAGGAAACACCAGGGTGGCCAGTGACAAACAATGCCCTTCTCATCAAAGTGCACTGTTGTGTGTTCTCCAGGGTTTTATTTGGGGTGGCACATTGGCTCAGTGGTCAGCACTGCTGCCTCACACCGTCAGGGACACCGGTTCGATTCTGGTCTCTGGCAACTGTCTGCATGGAGTTTGCGCATTCTCCAAGTGTCTGCATTGGTTTCCTCCCACAATTTAAAGACGTGCAGGTTCAGTGAATTGGCCACACTAAGTAGTATTCAGTGATCTGTAGGTTAGATGCATTAGTCAGGGGTAAATTTAGAGAAATAAGGCAGGGGAGTGAGTCTGGGTGAGATACTCGGAGGGTCGGTGTGAACGTGCTGGGCTGAAGGGCCAATTTCCACACTGAAGGGATTCTATGATTAATCGTAAACTTAATGATATCACTTGAATGGGTCATAAGGTTGAGAATTACTGCTGTTGATGATACTGTTTGAAGACTGAGACTCACATTGTAGTCATTGAAAGGAAGTTCTCCATGTTATATTGACAAACAGGGTTTTCCTGATTGGCTCAGGGTGAACAAACCCAACAAAGAACCTTGTAGTTAATGAAGTCTATCAGGTTCCAATCACTATAGCCTTCTAGAAGCAATCTTTGTAGTTGTTCATTACTGATCGAATGGCTAAATACTTTTCTCTTTCCTGAATGCCACATTTTAAGAATTATTTTGGCTTTTGCAATTTCGTGAATCTCTCAATGTGTCTATAAAATTCTAACAGTAGGTCATAGCAGTCACATTTTAAAGGTCTCGATTTTCTTCCACAATCTTTAATTGTTACCAAGGTTTCTGATGCACACAGGAGCATGCAAGGATTGCAGAATCTTATGAACTTTATTTCTTAATTATTACAAGCTTGTTTTTCTTGTTGTTATCACATCTTTCATGCTCCCAAAATTACATTTGGCTATCCCTATTTTTTTTCTGACTTGTGTTATTGCATTTGCCTTTTTTTTTTGTAAATTTGTCTGAAATAACTTCTCTCTCCCTAACAGCACTGTGGGTGCACCGATAACGCCATGGTTCAACATGATGGTTCATCACCAACTTTTCCAGCGATATTAGGAATGCACAATAAATATTGGCCTTACCAGTAATGTCCACAGTCCATGGAAAAATTTTAAAAGACCGATATTACCAACTGGAATGCATTGTCTGAAAGGATAGTAGAAATAAATTCAATAATAACTTAAAGAAGGGCATTCTTCAAATCCTGGAAAGGAAAGTTATCCACAGGGCTAAGGGAAAAGAGCAAGGGTATGAACTAATCAAACACTCCTCCGAAGAGCCAACAGAGGTCTGAGGGGCTTAATGCCTTCTTGTGCTGTATTATTCTGTGTTTAGGCAAGAGTTGTCCAGTCAGATAATGAAAAGTCTATTTACTTTACAGTTAGCGTGGGAACGCAGGAAATCACAAGAAGCCAGGTGTTGGATGACCAGGGGAGTTGGAAATGCAATCTCATGCAATGATACTTTGAGGAATAGTCCAACTGACATTGGCAACTTTGTTAATGCATAAATGAATATACAAATCTAGATGAAGGAACCGAGGGCATTCTCGCTAAGTTTCCAGATGATACAAAGATAGGTAAAGGGACTGGTAGCATTGAGGAGGTGGGAAGGCTGCAGAAGGATATGGACAGGTTAAGAGAGTGGGCAAAGAAGTGGCAGATGGACTACAACGTGGGAAAGTGTGAGGTTATACACTTTGGTAGGAAGAATAGAGGCATGGACTATTTCCTAAATGGGGAGGAAATTCAGAAGTCTGAAGTGAAAGAGACTTGGGAGTTCTAGTCCAGGATTCTCTCAAGGTAAACTTGTAGGTTGAGTCAGTAGTTAGGAAGGTAAACACAATGATGGCATTTATTTTGAGAGAACTTGAATATAAAAGCATGAATGTACTTTTGAGGCTCTATAAGGTCCTGGTCAGACCACATGTGCAGTATTGTGTACAGTTTTGGGCCCCATATCTCAGGAACGATGTACTCATCCTGGAGCAGGTTCAGAGGAGGTTCATGAGAATGGTCCCAGAAATGAAAAGCTTAACATATGAAGAACATTTGAGGACTCTGTATCTATATTTGGAGTTTAAAAGAATGAGGGGCGATCTGATTGAAGCATACTGAATGGCCTGGCCAGAGTGGATTTTGGGAAAATGTTTCCATTGGTAGGGGAGGTTAGGACCCGGGGGCATATCTTAAGAGTAAAGGGACGACCTTTTTAGAAAGGAGACAAAGTGAAACGCTGTCAGTCAGAGAATGGTGAATCTATAAAATTCAGTTCCACAGAAGACTGTGGAGGCCACCTCATTGAATTATATTTAAGACGGAGATAGATAGGTTATGGGGAGAAAGTGGGAGAATGGGATTGAGAAACTTATCAGTCATGATTGAATGGCAGAGCCACTCGATGGGCTGAATGGCTTAATTTCTGCTCCTATGTCTTATGGTCTAACTTCAGTGGGAATGCTGAGTATTTAAAGTTTGCCATTAGTACGACGATTAGAGCAGAGCTATTTGCAGTCCAGTTGCTGCCATGGAATTTATATTCATCTCAAGCCAAGTAGTCATGCAGTAAAAGTCACATTCATACACACTGTGTCTAGTGTACTAACTGCTGTCCAAATTCTCATTGTTGTGCCTTGGTAATTTTCTTGTGCTGTCTGTATCTCAGTTTTATGTGATTAGCTTTTTCACACTGCCCAATTCCTTCTACGATCCTTCCATTTTCTGACATTTTTTTTTCAGCTACCTTTGGAAGTGTCTCACTTATTTCTGCTTTTACCTATCCCTCTCAATGCTGTTATTTTTTCCCCGAACTCATCTCCCAGAGGTTGGTGGTGGAAGGTTGTTTTTCAGACTGGAGGCCTGTGACCAGTGGAGTGCCACAAGGATCGGTGCTGGGTCCTCTACTTTTTGTCATTTACATAAACGATTTGGATGCGAGCATAAGAGGTATAGTTAGTAAGTTTACAGATGACACCAAAATTGGAGGTGTAGTGGACAGTGAAGAAGGTTACCTCAGATTACAACAGGATCTTGATCAGATGGGCCAATGGGCTGAGAAGTGGCAGATGGAGTTTAATTCAGATAAATGGGAGGTGCTGCATTTTGGGAAAGCAAATCTTAGCAGGATGTATACACTTAATAGTAAAGTCCTAGGGAGTGTTGCTGAACAAAGAGACCTTGGAGTGCAGGTTCATAGCTCCTTGAAAGTGGAGTTGCAAGTAGATAGGATAGTGAAGAACGTGTTTGGTATCCTTTTCTTTATTGGTCAGAGTATTGAGTACAGGAGTTGGGAGGTCATGTTGTGGTTGTACAGAACAGTGGTTAGGCCTCTTCTGGAATATTGTGTGCAATTCTGGTCTCCTTCCTATCGGAAAGATGTTGTGAAACTTGAAAGGGTTCAGAAAAGATTTACCAGGATGTTGCCAGGATTTGAGCTATAGAGAGAGGCTGAACTGGGTGGGGCTCTTTTCCCTGGAGTGTCAGAGGCTGAGGGGTGACCTTATAGAGGTTTACAAAATTTACGAGGGCTATAGATAGCAAAAATAGACAAAGTCTTTTCCTTGGGATTGGGGAGTCCAGAACTAGAGGGCATAGGTTTAGGTTGAGAGGGGAAAGATATAAAAGAGACCAACAGGGCAATTTTTCACACAGAGGGTGGTACATGTATGGAATGAGCTGCCAGAGGAAGTGGTGGAGGCTGGTACATTTGCAACATTTAAAAGGCATTTGGATGGGTATATGAATAGGAAGTTTTGTAGGGATAAGGGCCGGGTGCTGGCAGGTGGGACTGGATTGGGTTGGAATATCTGATCGGCATGGACGGGTTGGACCGAAGGGTCTGTTTCCAAGCTGTACATCTCTATGACTCTATATCAACCAGTCAATTAATCATTAACTACAAACAGACAATCTGACTTACAGCAGATGGAATTCTGCAGTAACAGTTCAACATAATGTTTTTTTCTTGGTGCTCTTAAATCTTATGGCAAAAGCTCTTTGGGTATTTTGCAAATATGTATCATGTTCTTCATTGTTTGATTTGAACTTTGTACTGACAGTAATTTTTGACTTGAAATTTCTGCTAACAAAATGGAGTAGTCCCAGAATATTAATGGTGTCAAAAATGTTAAGATTTTTCACCCTGCTTATTATGAATAAGTGATATCAATGTTTGAGGAAGGAACAGTGGACTTCTCTACTTTTAATATCAAGCATTTCTAGATCACCTGTAATGTGAGATTTAAGGGGAAGAAATAGCCTCCTTTCCACTGACTACAATGTGAGTCTCAGCCTCCAAACTGTATCACCAACAGCAGTAATTCTCAACCATATGACTCATTCAAGTGATATCATTTAGTTTACTATCAATTATAGAATCCCTACAGTGTGGAAACAGGCCCTTTGGCCCAGCAAGTCCACACCGACCCTCCGAGTATCCTACCCAGACCCATTCCCCTACCCTATTACTCTACATTTACTGCTGATAATGCACCTAACCTACCCATCCCTGAACACTATTTTGTCTGGCCAATTCACCTAACCTGCACATCTTTATATTGTGGGAGGAAACCAGGGCACCTGGAGGAAACCCACGCAGACACTGGGAGAATGTGCAAACTCCACACAGTCAGTCGCCCGAGGCCAGAATCAACCAGGGTATATGTAGCTGTGAGGCAACAGTGCTAACCACTGAGCCATTGTGCCGCCTGATCCTTTGTGGTGTGAGAGGTTTTGTTTTGTTTTACTTAGTCATTGGGGATTAGCCTTGAATTACCTCTAGTCTATTAAGTTGAGCACAATTACATGCAAATACACCACAGTCTTAATAGAAGGCTTTCATTTCTGCTACAATAACTGGAATAACCCATGATTTGGAGATGCTGGTGTTGGACTAGGGTGTACAAAGTTAAAAATCACACAACACCAGGTTATAGTCCAAGAGGTTTAATGGGAAGCACACTAGCTTTCGGAGCGACGCTCCTTCATCAGGTGAGAGTGGAGAGCGCAATCCTAACACAGAATTTGTAGCAAAAATTTACAGTGTGATATAACTGAAATTATACATTGAAAAATTGATTGTCTATTAAGCCTTTCATCTGTTAGAATACAGTGATAGTTTCACTTCTTTCATGTGTAAATCACAAAACTTTTTTAAAAAAAGTTGTATTCTCAGGTTAGCTGTTAACAATGGTGATAGCTAAACAATATGTTGAAGGTGTTGGCCCCCTGTGTTCTCTGTCTATGCCAGAGAATATGGAATAACCCAGATTCTCTAAATTCCTTTATTATCTCTTAATTTCTGGTATAAGAACACAGCAAGAGTTGTTAACTTGGAAGTTGCAAGTGCTCTAGAGCCATTTTGATTAAATCTCAATTGAAGGTTTGTGCCAAATGTACAAGAGATGATAGTGATAGTAAGCCATCTAAATCTTTGCTGCAAATGTGTTGCTGGTCAAAGCACAGCAGGCCAGGCAGCATCTCAGGAATAGAGAATTCGACGTTTCGAGAAGGGCTTATGCTCGAAACGTCGAATTCTCTATTCCTGAGATGCTGCCTGGCCTGCTGTGCTTTGACCAGCAACACATTTGCAGCTGTGATCTCCAGCATCTGCAGACCTCATTTTTTACATCTAAATCTTTGACCAACATCTATCTTGTTACTATATCCTTGCATTCAAAACCCATCTCGGCATGACCATTTTTCCTACCTTTCCATGTCCTATTTGTAGACCTCCAATCCTGTTGTAAAGTATACTGCGATGCTTTATTGCATAAATAGTGCTGTTCGTGTATGTTATATGTCTCCAGTAAGGTAAAGAAGTGGCACATGTTGCAAGAACCTAAGCTTTAAATTGTAATATAGTGATTCCATCATTGTGCATCACAATATTAAATCAAACCAATGGTCATATTCCAATGAATTTACATCAAATGTAATTGGTTTTATCCCAGTATTAAATTAAACCACAATGCACATCACTGTTGAGGTGCTGTCAGGAAGCTGACAGATTTGCCAATTAGTCTTCTTCATGCAGTAGAACTTTTTACCTTAGCTTTTCATAATTAGCATTTCTTGCCACATTCAGTAAATCATTTGTGCCAAATCCATTTTTACACTTGTTATTTCTTGGATAATCGCTCCAGATTTATGTCATGAGTTTCAAATGTTTAATCCATATGCTTGCAAAACAGTCAATGCATCAGGTCTTTTCTTGCCTAGATAGTAGGTAGAATGAATATACTACTTTCCAGATAGCTTTTGTGCAAAGGTCTACACACTGACAATCTAACTTAAAAGCCACAAGCAAAAGTGTGGTAATATTTTGTGTTGCAAATACAAACTTGAAATTCAGAAAATATTTTACGTGTTCATTTTATAGATATAAACTTCAGTTCTACCCAAGAATAACAATTAATTAGATTAATTATTAAGACCTAACTTTAAAGCTATGTTTTATTGTGACTCCGAAGGGTGATTCTTGTTTCTAGCAGAATGAATTTCTGTTATTTTGACTTAGAATTTGTGTATTTAGCTCTTTTTATTTATCAGAACTTTGTTAATGTAGATTTCTAAACTACTTTGCATGTCCTTAGAATATCGAGAAACACTTAACATCTAATTATTACTTTTGAAATGTAATTTATTTGTTTAGAAGTTCAACCTAGGTATATCCTTTATTGGTGGTTTGTTTTGCTAATAAATGAATAACCAGATTTCTAGTCCAAGTGTTAAAATTTGATATTAATTTTCCCAAGGGATTTGAATTTTACTTTTGAAGAATAAGTTCTGTTTTAAATGAATTTTGTTTAAAATACCTTAATCAGATTAGGGATTGTGGCTGCATGATTTCTTGGGTCAAAGTTTATTACTGGTATGATAGTGCTTACTTACATTTTAGCTTATGGAACACACACTACAAAGACTGGATACTTGTTAAGACATATGTCTTAAAGTTTATTAACAACACTAATTATTTACACTGTTACAATATCTCACCTTTTGTTCAGTGCTTAGTCTGCTGTGTTACAGGTATAGAACTGACTGACCAAAGCCACTACATTGATTTCTATCACACCACACTCAATATTTGCTGCAACATCTTCCCCACTCCCTGTCACCCATCCCCAAACCCCAACACTACCTCTGTACTGCTTACTCACTCACTTGGAACTCCTCCCCACTAAAATTAACAACTGTTCCCCAATTTTTGTTTCACAAAATGTTTGCCTGTCACCCATTCTAAGAGAAAGATAGTCCACAGTAGAGCAGAAAGGGTCCAGTTGAGTTGCTGTACTGCCCATCATTTGGCTCCTTTGAGCAGAGGATCCTTCCTCTGACCTGCCCAAAAGGCCTTGGACTGGTATCAGAGGCAGCCCTTGATGTAGTGTGTAAAGACCCCATGAGTGAAGGCTACCCCCTTTGACTTGACTGCGGTCCATTGGCAATTATGACTAACTTCCTGCCTTTGTGCTGTACTGAGGTAGGATATATCAGAGGATGTATGCAATGAGGCAATACGGGAAGATCTCATGAATAGGAAAGGTGAACTCACAATACTGGGGGTATACTACAGGCCTTTTAAAAGCCAGCAGGTGACAGAGGAGAGAATGTGTTGACAGATTTTGGAAATATGTAAAAACAGCAGGGTTGTTGTGGTGGGTGATTTTAACTTCCCCTATGTTGACCTGGGACTCACTTAGTGATAGGGCTTGGGTGGGGCAGAATTTGAAAGGACCATTCAGGAGGGCTTCTTACACAGAATGTAAAAGTTCAACCAGGGAAGGGGTTATACTGGACCTGGTTTTGGGAAATGAGCCCAGCCAGGTGAGTGAAGTTTCAGTGAGGGAGCATTTCAGGAATAGGGAACATAATACCGTGAGTTTTAAGATAGTCATGGATAGAGATAACAGCAATCCTCGGGTGAAGGTATTAAATTGGAGAAAGGTGAACTACAACAACATTAGGCAGGAACTGAAGAATTTTGATTGGAGGTCACTATTTGAGAGTAAATCTGCATCAGACATGGGAATATTTCAAATGGCAGTTGATATGAGTTCAGCAGAGGCAAGTTCCTGCGAGAATGACGGACAGGTATGGCAAGTTACATGAAGCTTGGATGACCAGGGATGTAATGACCTTAGTCAAAAAGATAAAGGAAGCATACGTGAGGTCAAGGAGGATGGGAACTGACACAGTTCTTGAAGTATATAAGGAAAGAACTTAAACAAGGAATTAGAAGGCCTAAAAGGGGGTATGAAAAATGGTTAGCAAACAGGATTAAGGAGAATCCCAAGGCTTTTTATACATAAAGCAAGGGAAAGGGTTGGCCCTCTGAAGGACAAAGGGGAGAATCTAGGTGTGGACCTAGCAGAGGTAGATGAGGGCCTAAATGAATACTTTGTGTCGATATTTACCAAACAGAAGGAATGAGTGGAGTATGGTCTCTGAGGGAATGTCAAATTTCAAAGCCAAGTTGCTGTTTAAAAAAGAAGAGGTGTCGTGTGTCTTAAAAAATATTAAAGTAAATAAGACACCGGATCCTGACGGAATCTATCCCAGATATTGAGGGAGGCAAGAGAGCAAATTACTGAAGCATTGACAGACATCTTTATATCCTCTTTGGTCCTCTTAGGTGAGGTCCCAGAGGACGGGAGATTAGCAAATTGTTCTGAAGGTATAGATGTGTACTGTCTCTTTTAAGAGAGAGAGAGAGAGAGGAAGCTTGCAAGGACTGATTGAAAGCACAGAGTGTGCTGAACAATTTAAAAATGTAACATTTGGTTGAAACATAGCTGGAGTTGCGTTGCCATGGAACAAAAAGAAATTCAAATTGAGCCAATCAGTTTAAATTATGCCCCAGAGACCAAAATCCAATCAAACTAATGAAATGATCCAACGTTTTGAGGTATAAAACCAGACATTTTGAACAGAGCACCAATAAAATAGACTGCTAACTGAATAACTCTATGAAAGATCGCTGTCCAAAAGAAAAGTTGTGCAGCAGAAAACTGAAGGAAAGACCACCCAGAAAAATACAGAGGAAAATCTACAAAGGTGAATTTACAAAGCTGGCTCATCTTGAAATATGATTTTTTTTTGTAAATCTTAATTTTTTTATCGGACTGGTATTGTAGAGTGGGAGGTGAAAGATAGGTTTAAGAGAAAGGAGTTGTACATAGCTGATGGTTTAACATTCTCTGTTGGACTTAAAGAATAAAATTGTTAATTTTTACTTTAAATAGTGACATCTGGGATTGTTCTTTGCCTCTCAAAATTTAACAGACTACGGTTCGAGGTGAGCTTCTCTGAGTGTCGGGTTTAAATTAGCAGAGGGGTTTGCCCCATGTCACAACACAATGATGTCCCATTGTTTGAGAAGGGTGGCAGGGATAATCCTGGAAATTACAGATCTGCGAATCTCATGACGATAGTAGGGAAATTATTGGAAAAGATTCTGAGGGACAACATCTATATGTTTGGAAACAAATAGACTTATTAATTATAAACAGCATAGCTTTGTGTGGGAGAGGCCGTGCCTCACTAACTTGATTGAGTTTTATGAGGATGTGATGAAGATGATTCGTATGGACTTCAGTAAAGCCCTCATGGCAGACTGGCACAAAAGGTGAAGTCATATAGTATTGGGGGTGAGCTGGCAAGATGGATACAGAACTGGCTTAGTCATAGCACACAGAGGGTAGCTGTGGAAGGATGCTTTTTGGAATGGAGGGTTGTGCCTAGTGGTGTTCCACAGAGGTCAGTGCTCGGACCTCTGCTATTCATGATCTACATAATGATTTGGAGGAAATGTAGCTGGTCCAATTAGTAGGTTGACAGACGATAAAAAATTGGCAGAGTAGCAGACAGTGAGGAGGATTGTCAAAGGATACAGCAGGATATAGATCAGTCGGAGGCTTATGCAGAAAAATGGCAGTTGGAGTTTAATCTGGACTAATGTGAGGTGAGTGCATTTTGGAAGGTCAGGTACAGATGGAAATTATACAGTGAATGGCAGAATCCTTAAGAGTATTGACATGCAGAAGGATCTGTGTGTGCAGGTCCACAGATCACTGAAGGTGGCAGTGTAGGTGGATAATGTAGTTTAAAAAAAGGCCTATGATATGCTTGCCTTCATTGGGACGGGCATTGAATATCAGGATAGGCAATTTATGCTGCAGCTATATAGAATTTTAGTTAGCCCGCACTTGGAATATTGCATGTAGTTCTGGTCACCACACTACCAGAAGGATGTGGATGTTTTGGAGAGGGTACAGAAAAAGTTTATCGAAGTATTGCCTGTTATGGGGGATTTTAGCTATGAGAAAAGGGTTTGTTTTCACTGGAATGCAGGAGGTTGAGAGGTGACCTGATAGAAGTTTATAAGTTGATTAGACGATTGTATGAATGGTACAGATAGCACGGAAAGTATGAAGCTTATTACTAGGGTGGAGGGGTCAATTACTGGGGGATACAGGTTCAAGGTGTGAGGGGGGGAATTCTTAACAGAGGTGTGCATAGCAAGCTTTCATACAAAGGGTGGTGAGTGCCTGGAACACACTGCCAGAGTGGGTGGTGGAAGCAGACAAAAAAGCAGCATTCGAGAAGCACCTGCATGAATAAATGAATAGAAAGGAAATAGAGGGATGTGGATCCTGTAAGTGAAGATAGTTTTAATGTGGAAGGCCAAAATGTGTTGGCGCAGGCTTGGAGGGCCACAGGACCTTTTCCAGTTCTGTATTGTTCTTTGCCTAGTATTTCTGGCCAATGGAGCAAAGGTTAAAAAGGCAAGGTATGGAAGCTGCCAGCATCCAGGTAGGCTCCCAGTGAATGAGCGCTATTACACCAAGTGAACAGATAAGAGTTTTAGCCTGGCCTAGTGCTTGAACTGGGTGTGTGCCCCTGACTCCACTGTGTGCTTGCTGGAGAATTATAACGATAGTCATCAGTGCAACTCACAATGCACCTCTGAAACACCAAAGTCTTCTGTAAGTGGATCAGAGATGTGGCATGAGGATCCTTGGTAAATGTTGGATGCCAGTGTCTCTGGATGTGAAGTGCATGTTGCTGGAGTGTCCCTGAGATGTTGATACCTGACATTCATCCTGGAGATTATTTTGGAGCAAGTTGATATGCCAGGTAAAGGTTTTGGTTTCCAGGTTGAGTTTTCCGAATCTCTAACTTGTTTGTTAAGGTGGGAGACTGAATATTCAATGAGGCAAGTCTGTGCCCCTACCAAGGCAGTTAACAAGCATTAATTCCTGTCAATTGGCATTTTGCTGCTGCGTAATGAGAATCTTTCCGTGTGTTTGTAAAATTATAGAAGATGGAGTGAAATGATCTTGACATTGAAATGAGCCTCACCGTGCTTGTGGCATTATTGTGCCCATGTCTTGCCATAGTCTACGACCCCTGTAGGATTGTGCCCCAGTAGTTCTTTTCTCTCTGTCTCTGAAATATATGTGTGTATATATTTTTAACGTAGTGAGATGGACAAGCATTTATACTTCCATATTATTAACTGTGTATATTGATGATTTATTGTATCTTCATTGATTAAGATTGACTTTGATAAAAAACAAATAACTGTTTGTTAAGATTTATGACTGTGTGATCTTGTTGAAAACTTGATAGAGATAAGAGGCAGAAACTTTCAGGGATTTAATCAAATTGGGCTATTTTGGGACGTGTGGTAGAATTGGATGAGAAGTGTGATGAGGCCCATCTCAATTTCTGAGGCATCTCATTCCATCTGTTATGCTTTTCATTAGGTGGCAAGGTGGGTTTTTCAAGGCAGTGGAGAGTTGCCAATTAAGGGGCTAATTGTTAGTTAAACCTTTTTACGGTAAGGTGGACTGTAATGTTTAACGTTTTAACATTGCTTCTTTCTTCTGCTTTGCACCTAAGATTTTGTATCTAGGTACGTTGGTACCGAAGATAGTGCTGTAAGTGGTAACTTTCACTACTTGTGAGCAGATGTGGCCATAAATTTAAACCTGATGCTGCAACTGGCCTCATTATCACTCACCATCCTAGCTGACCTAACATGCAACCCTTATGTTACCAACTTTCAAGTTTGACAAGTTAAATGTTGGAGGAACTCAACATGGAAACCAGAACATGTGGCTGGTGGATTCACCTCATTGCTTGCTTGAATGAATCCCCATGTTGTCTAGGAGGAAACTATAACCCAGAAAATGGTGCAAGGGCACCAATCACACACACCTTTCATTCAAGGTCATTCACATGTGACCGCCCACAACCCCCCTGAAATATCCTGAAACCTTTGTGATGATTTGGCAGTGTTCTCTGGGAGCACTGCCTTGCATTGCAGCATGCAATGGTAACCAATACTGAAAGGCTGCAGCAGGGACACTTTACTCATCAGCAAGCACCCAGCACATGGGTTGGGCCAGAATGCATCTGAAGGCTGCTCACTTGAACGTAACATTCTCTCACTTGATACTTACTGGCTGGCCATGCCATGCTGTGTCAATGAGTGCAGTCACATAACCAGGCAGTTTACCTTGCTTGACAGCTGTCCTGTATCATGGGGTAGACATATTGCTCTGCAGTAACTTTCAAATTCTGTCTTGCACCTTGTGCCAGCAACTTGCATAACAACCACACTGCATGGGAAGCAAGAAGGCAGCCATGTCTCCAGTAATTAGGGAAACTGACCTCTGCAAAGTGCATGAAGACACATGTCTGGTACAGGGTCCTGGCACAGGAACTGAAGGGTAGCCTCTGAGACAAGTCCAAGGGATTGATCACAGTCAGGCATCATTTTGCAATGTTCTTGGTCTGGAATCTATGCCTTTGCAGTCCAGACATCGGCTTATGGTCCGTCCTTTGGCTCCATACTGACCAATCCAGGGACATGGACAGGAGCTCGCTAGCTTCAAGGTTGAGATGGTGTATAACCAACGACACATGCATGGGAAAGGTCAGTGCATGTATATGAGTTGGCTGGAGATTTGGGGAAGTGTGAAGCCTATGGGATTTAAGGGATGAGCTACTAGAATGGATGTGGTCTTCCTAGCATCTTCAGGCTGAGGCTGGAAGCCCAAAGCAAAGGAGCAGCTACTGTCATCTTCCATCATGCTGAAAATTGAAAGTGTATGATGGAAAGGGGTGGGGGAGGGGAGAGTGAAGTAATGGGTTAGCACACTTGAAATGGGTGGGTTAAGTGACTCCACTGTGAGGGAGGGGGCCACAGCACAGTCCATTCAAATGACAATTACAACAAAACAACATCAGGCACATACTCACGCAAGGAAAAGTACACAAGCCCACAGACTACCTACTCCTTGGTCATCCTACAGAAATGACTGTTTGGGTGTTACATCTCTCTGGCAGAGCTACTGCTTGACAGGGATGGCACAGTGGCTCAGTATTTAGCACTGCTGCCTCCCAGCGCCAGGGACCTGGGTTCAGTTCCAGCCCCTGATCACTATGCAAACTCCACACAAACATTTTCCCTGTGTCTGCATGAGTCCTTCAATTTTCGCCAAAAGTCCAAAGATGTGCAGGTTATGTGAATTGCGACTGACTGGGGATAGTCAACATGGGCTTTTTGCGTGGAAAATCATGTCTCACAGACTTGATTGGGCTTTTTGAAGAAGTAACAAAGAGGATTGATGAGGGCAGAGCAGAAGATGTGATCTATATGGACTTCAGTAAGGCATACGACAAGGTTCCCCATGGGAGACTGGTTAGCAAGGTTAGATCTCATGGAATACAGAGAGAACTAGCCATTTGGATACAGAATTGATTCAAAGGTAGAAGACAGAGGGTGGTGGTGGAGGGTTGTTTTTCAGACTGGAAGCCCGTGACAAGTGGAGTGCCACAAGGATCGGTGTTGGGTCCACTACTTTTTGTCATTTACATAAATGATTTGGATGCGAGCATAAGAGGTACACTTAGTAAGTTTGCAGGTGACACTAAAATTGGAGGTGTAGCGGACAGTGAAGAAGGTTACCTCAGATTACAACAGGATCTTGACCAGATGGGCCAATGGGCTGGGAAGTGGCAGATGGAGTTTAATTCAGATAAATGCGAGGTGCTGCATTTTTGGAAAGCAAATCTTAGCAGGACTTATACACTTAATGGTAAGGTCCTAGGGAGTGTTGCTGCACAAAGAGACCTTGGAGCGCAGGTTCATAGCTCCTTGAATGTGGAGTCACAGGTAGATAAGATAACGAAGAAGGCTTTTGGTATGCTTTCCTTCATTGGTCAGAGTATTGAGTACTGGAGTTGGAAAGTCATGTTGCGGCTGTACAGGACATTGGTTAGATCACTGTTGGAATATTGTGTGCAGTTCTGGTCTCCTTCCTATCGGAAAGATGTTGTGAAATTTGAAAGGGTTCAGAAAAGATTTACAATGATGTTGCCAGGGTTGGAGGATTTGAGCTATAGGGAGAAGCTGAACAGGCTGGGGCTGTTTTCCCTGGAACATCGGAGGCTGAGAGGTGACCTTATAGAGGTTTCCAAAATTATGAGGGGCATGGATAGGGTAAATAGGCAAAGTCTTTTCCCTGGGGTCGGGGAGTCCAGAACTAGAGGGCATAGGTTTAGGGTGAGAAGGGAAAGATATAAAAGAGTCCTACGGGGCAACTTTTTCACACAGAGGGTGGCATGTGTATGAAATGAGCTGCCAGAGGATGTGGTGGAGGCTCGTACAATTGCAACATTTAAGAGGCATTCGGATGGGTATATGAATAGGAAGGGTTTGGAGGGATATGGACCAGGTGCTGGCAGGTGGGACTAGATTGAGTTGGGATATCTGGTTGGCATGGACGGGTTGGACCGAAAAGTCTGTTTCCATGCTGTACATCTCTATGACTCTAATTGCCCATAGTATTCAGGGATGTGTAGGTTAGTAGGTGCATTTGTCATGGGAAATGTCGAGTAATAGAGTCGGGGAATTGGTCAGGGTGGGATATTCTTCGGAGGGTTAATGCGGATTTGTTGGGCCAAATGCCTATTACCACACTTTAGGGATCCAATGATCTATGACAGCTCATTGACAGCTTCATCTTTTGTACACAGAGAGTTGAGCATCAGAGATGTTGAATGAGGAGGACAAAAGATATTAGCGTGACCCAATTCCTCCTGTACACAATGGTTACCCTGTGTCTAGCTGTGCAGTAGGTGTTGGCCACTTACTTGTTTATTAGTACAAGGATGCCTCTGCATCACCATAGGTGCCATCCAGATCTTCTCCCACAAGGGCAAGGCTTTTCTCCTCGTAGTGATGAGCAGTTGAACGTCAGGCACAATCCATTCACACAGCCTTACTCTACCCTATTATGGAGCATCTTCTTGTAATGATGGAAATGGCAGGGAATAAGTGAGTTGAGAGTATGTGGCATGGCTTTTAATACTATTGTATGTGAGGTGTTCCAAGGTACTGAGGAGACAGAGACCTGCAGGGATAATGGGGTGGAGCTGAAGCAATGAGACTAAGTGAAGGAAGGTATTGTATGCCCCAGTGAGAGTGGTACAACAAGATCTCGATAGGAGATTGGTGCATTGGTATGATGCAGTGAGTGTAAGGCAGCCAAGGGAAGAGTGTGGCACTTACCCTGGTGCAATGGAAAAGGTTGACCTTCTTTCAACATTGCTGGCTTTCTCCACTCCCTGAGGCCTGCATAGACCCAAGGGAGGACCTCAGGGCCAGGCTTGCAGGCTTTAATAGTGTGGCCTCCCCTTCTGCTCCTCCTGGAAGTGAACTCTGATCCTTCTCCCAGTCCTGTCCACCAAGAGCTCCCGGTCCCTGTGGGAGAATTATGGCACCAGATTAGATTAAATTCCCTACAGTATGGAAACAGGCCTTTCAGCCCAACAATCCCACACCGACCCTCCGAAGACTAACCCACCCAGGCCCATTTCCCTCTGACTAATACACCTAATACTACAGGCAATTTAGCATGGCCAATTCACCTAGCCTGTAGGTCTTTGGATTGTGGGAGGAAACCGGAGCACCTGGAGGAAGCCCACACAGACACAGGGAGAATGTGCAAACTCCACACAGACAGTCGTCCAAGGCTGGAATTGAACCTGGGTCGCTGGTGCTGTGAGGCAGCAATACTAGCCACTGAGCCACCGTGCCACCCCACAATACACATATTCATCCTCCCTCAAACTGTCTGGCATGCTCACACCCATAGTTGCTCGCTACCCTATTTTTATTTTCTCTCTCTCTCTATGGCACACACATACCTGTTTTTACCTCACTATATCATATACGCTCCATCTGTCACCCCTCCCACAAATACATTCTCACCCCCAAACATTTGCCTTTTCCCTCATGCTCATGCTCTGTGTCTGTTTCTATCAGTTTATAGAAGAATCCCTACAATGTGGAAACAGGCCATTCAGCCCAACAAGTCCACACTGACCCTCCAGAAAGCAACCCACCCAGACCCGTTCTCTCTTAACTCTACTTTTTTTAAACCCCTGACTAATGCACGTAACCTACATATCCCTGGTTACTATGGGCAATTTAACATAGCTAATTCACCTAATCTGCATGTTTTTAGATTGTAGGAGGAAATTCATGCAGACCACAGGGAGAATGTGCAAACTCCACACAGACAGTCAACCAAGGCTGGAATTGAATCCAGGTCTCTGGTGCTGTGAGGCAGCAATGCTAGCCACTGAGCCACTGAGCTGCCCAAATTCACTTACTCATTCATTCTGTACAGGCTTGAGTGGCCCCTTCATGGAGATTGCTGCAGGAAGGGGATTGTGCCTTGTCTTGTCCTCCCCATCAGCTTGCTGACTCACAGCCTTTTCTTCCCATATCCTGTCTCTTGCAGTTTCCCCCACCCTGTCAACCCTGTCCTATAGACTCTCCACTGCTCCTGACATGCAGGCTTCCAATTTAGGAGTAATGAAGGTAGGGGAGATGGTTTTATGGTGGCATTGTCACTAAACGACTTATCCAGAACTCCAGGCTTACTGTTCTTGAGAAAGGGTTTGAACCCATATTCTAACATGCAAACTACTCTTTGGACAAATCTGCAGTGCATGAAAGGAGCTTTGGTGGCATTTTAAAAGTTTACAATATTGACTTATGTAACTTACAATGTGATGGAGATGCATGATATTGAACTGGGCAGTGCATTAAATTAACCATGTTGCAATTTGTTCTCTAACAACAACAACAACAACAACAACTTTTCACACCTTTTACAGAGTTTCAAGACACTTCTCAGGAGCATTATAAAATATGGTATGACACTGACTCCATTGAAGACCATGGCAGTATTGGCATGAATTTTCTGCTGGCTAGTCATTTGTTATTCTAGTTGACATGGGAGGTGAGCACAGATCCCATAGGATCCCCATCACAGCAGACTCTGAAGGAATTTCCTCAGAAATTGTAGATTCCACTGGACAATTGCTGTAGGCTTGGAACCTTCCAGAAGTACCTGTCCAAATCCAAATTTGGAGGGTTCCACTGCAGTTAAATAACAGTTACTCAGGTAAAGTTTGACAATAGAAATCCAGTCTAAGTCCTGAGTAACTATTTGACTGACTCCCACCTTGCCTCAAAACTCCCTTCAATTTACACCTGCTCCAAACATCTTACAGCTCTGCAACTTGACCTTTCACAGACCAACTACTTCATTCTCCCCATCACCACCATCCCCATCCCCTTTTCTTCCCTCATGCTGATCCTGGCCACTCTACTGCCCTTTTGGACTCTATACCTTCCACCAAACCTCCCCTAAACGACCCAACATTTACCTGGCCACCTTGACACCTTTTGCCTTGGTTCCCTACCCAGTTGATATCTTATTTACCCAACACTGTTCTCCCTACAATCTGCATGAGATTGCCACTTTGCAGAAATTGCAGCCCATATTCAGATTATAAATTCAGATTATCAAATGAATAGTTAAAGAGGTAGTTTTTAAATAGTGTTTAAAGGGGAAATTAAGTAGAAAGGTGAACACTTGGAGTGCAGGTTCATAGCTCCTTGAAAGTGGAGTTGCAGGTAGATAGGATAGTGAAGAAGATGTTTGGTATGCCTTCCTTTCTTGGGCAGAGCACTGAGTGTAGGAATTGGGAGATCATGTTGTGGGTGTATAGGACATTGGTTAGGCCACTTATGGAATATTATATGCAATTCTGGTTACCCTCCTATAGGAAGGATTTTGTGAAACTTAAAAGGGTTCAGAAAAGATTCACAAGGATGTTGCCAGGGTTGGAGGGTTTGAGCTACAGGGAAAGGCTGAATATGCTGAGGCTGTTTTTCCTGGAGTGTCAGAGGTTAAGGGGTGATCTTACAGAGGTTTATAAAATCATGGATAGGATAAATAGACAAGGGTTTTTTTTCCCTGGGGTGGGGGAGTCTAGAACTAGAGGGCATAGGTTTAGGGTGAGAGGGGGAAGATTTAAAAGGGACCTAAGGGGCAACTTTTTCATGCAGAGGGTGGTGCATGTTTGGAATGAGCTGCCAAAGGAAGTGGTGGAGGCTGGTACAAGTACAATATTTAAAAGTCGTCTGGATGTGTGTATGAATAGGAAGGGTTACAGAGAAATGGGCCAAGTGCTGGCAAATGGGATGAGATTAGGTTAGGATATCTGGTTGGCATGGACAAGTTGGACTGAAGAGTCTGTTTCCATGCTGTACATCTTTATGATTCTATCTAGGGAGGGTTTTCCAGAATTTGGGATCTAGATAACTAAAGAGATTTGTGAACAATGATGAGAATCAAAGTCAAGATCAAAAGTAGAAGTTGCTGGAAAAGCTCTGGCAGCAACTGTGAAGAGAAATCAGACCCTTCCACAGAACATTCCTCACCAGACCCAAAATGTTAACTCCGATTTTTCTTCACAGATGCTGCCAGACCTTCTGAGCTTTTCCAGCAACTTCTGTTTTTGTTTCTGATTTACAGCATGTGCAGTTTTTTTCAGTTTTTATCAAAGTCAAGATATTGCTTGACTTAGACCAATATACGTTAGCAGTGATAGAGGAATGAAATTTGTTGCAAGTAAGATCTAGAAAACATTCTTTTGAATAACTGCAAATTTGAAGGTCAAAACTTAGGAGGCAAGCCAAGAGTTTGTTAGAATTGTCAAATGTAGATGTAGCAAAGGCATGAATAAAAATTTTCAGCAGATGAGCCGAGACAAGTGAACTGCTTGATGATGTGGAGGTGAGGATCAACAATTTTAATGATGGCATGAATATGGGTTTAGATTCCATTTTGGGTCAAATTTGACACCACTGTCCCTGACAGGCTCAATCTCAGGTTGTTGCCAGTGAAGTAGATGAAGTTAGTCCCTAAGGAATGGAGTTTGAGGCAAGGACTGAATCCAATGGTCTGATGCTTTTCAATAATTTATTGGAGAAATTTTCCCCAATACTAGTTGTCAGTTAATTACGCAAGGCTAGGATGGAGGACCTGCTTGGGGCTAATCAAGCACTGGGAATGAAATCAAGGAACAGGTGCTCGAGGGTCATCATCTCCGGATTGATGCCCAAGCCATGTGCAAATTGTCTTAGTGATAAGAAAATTAGGGAAGTAAACACATGGCTAAGGGAGTGGTGTGGGAAAGAGAGGTTCCATTTCATGGGGCATTGGCATCAGTTTTGGAACCGGGAGGATCTGTACGATGGGACGGTGTCTACCTAAATCAATCCTGAAGCAGTGTTCCAGCGAAAAGGGTAAGTAGGGTGGTCAATAGGACTTTAAACTAGTCAGTTGGGGCAGGGGGAAGGAAAGGGAAAATGATAGGGAGTATGATGGCAAATAGAAAGGTAAGCAGTAGGTTGGCATGTGTGCAGGAGAGTTTATGTTCAAGGCAGACAGTGAAAGAAGCGAAAAGGAAGGATAACTGAGGAGATGTTATTAGAGATGTTGGAAATCATGAGAGTAAGCTAGCTAGCATGAAAGCCCATAGCATTTGTAACAAGGTTGATATGTGAACTGTACAAATCATTGCGAATGAATATGATTTGCTAGCCATTACAGAGACACGGTTACAGGATGGTCATGACTGGGAATTAAATATCCAGGGCTTTTAGACTATTCTGAAAGACAGCCTGGAAGGTAAGGGAGGTGGTGTAGCTCAGATATTCAAGGACGACATCAGGACAGTGCTGAGAGATGATGTAGTTTCTATGGAGAATGAGGTCGAATCCATTTGGGTGGAAATTAGAACTTCCAACAGGAAAATGTCACTGATAGGCATAGTCTATAGGCCACCAAATAATAACATCACATTGGGGCAAGCAATAAAGAAAGAAATAACTAATGCCTGTAAAAATGGTATGGAAATTATCATGGGGCATTTTAATCTCCGTGTAGATTGGTTGAACCAGCTCGGTCAGGGTAACCTTGAGGAGGAGTTTGTTGAGCATGTCTATGATAGTTTACTTGAACAGTATGAAATGGAACCAACGAGGGAGCAAGCTGTCCTAGATCTGGTCCTGTGTAATGAGACAAGACCTCATAGTTAGGATCCTCTTGGAAGGAGTGATCACCAATATGGTTGAATTTAGAATATAGATCGAGAGTGGGAAGATAAAATCCAATAACAGG
Source organism: Hemiscyllium ocellatum (assembly GCF_020745735.1). Taxonomy (NCBI): domain Eukaryota; kingdom Metazoa; phylum Chordata; class Chondrichthyes; order Orectolobiformes; family Hemiscylliidae; genus Hemiscyllium; species Hemiscyllium ocellatum. The sequence continues at coordinate 95,812,129 of NC_083411.1, read as the reverse complement.
ATCCTATGCTTGAACAAGGGGACCAAAATAGAATGAGGGAGGACTTGGCTAAAGTAGACGGGCAGCAAAGATTTTATGGTGGGACAGTTGATGAGCACTGGAGGACTTTCAAAACAACTTATCAAAGTGCTCAGTAAAAGTATATTCTAGCAAAAAGGAAGGATTATAAGAAAGGGAATAATCTGCCCTGGATGTCTAAGGAAATAAGGGTGGCTATCAAATTGAAAGAGAAAGCATACCAAGTGGCCAAAGACAGAATGAAACTTGAAGATTAGGAAAACTTTAAGAGTCAACAGAAAGCCACAAAAAGAGTTATAAAGTAAGAGAAGTAAAATAGAACAAGAGAAAAAACTAGTACAGAGTATGAAAACAGATAGCAAAAGTTCCTATAAATATATAAAACGAGAAAGAGTGACTAAAGTAAAGGTTGGTCCTGTAGAGGATGAGAAGGGTTATTTAGTGCTGGGATATGATGAAATGGCCGAGGTATTGAACAGATATTTTGTGTCGGTCTAATAACATGCCAGTAATTGACAAAGAGACCAAGGTAGGTAAGGACCTGGAAACTATCCTTATTACAGAAGAGCTAGTGTTGGGTAAGTTAATGGAGCTAAGGATTGATAAGTCTCCTGGCCCTAATGGAATGCATCCTAGGCTACTAAAAGAGATAGTGGGAGAAATAGCAGGTGCACTGGCAGTAATTTTCAAAATTCGCTGGACTCTGGGGCAGTCCCAGCAGATTGGAAAACAGCAAATGTGACGCCACTGTTTAAAAAGGGAAGTTGACAAAAGATGGGGATTCATAGACCGGTTAGCTTAACCTCTGTAGTGGGAAAGATGCTTGATCTATTATCAAGGAAGAAATAGTATGGCATCTCAATAGAACTTGTCCTCTTGGGCAGAAGCAGCATGGGTTCATGAAGGGCAGGTCATGCTTGACACATCTTTTGGAATTCTATAAAGACATTACGAGCAAGGTGAACAATGGGGACCCAGTGGATGTGCTGTACTTAGATTTCCAAAAGACCTTTGACAAGGTGCCGCACAAGAACCTGCTGCAAAAGATAAAGATGCTTGGCGATCGGGGTAACGTATTAGCAGGGCTACAGGATTGATTGCCTAACAGGAAGCAAAGACTGGGAATAAATGAGTGCTATTCTGGCTGGCAATCAGTGACTAGTGATGTGCCTCAGGGATCGGTGTTGGGACCACAATTATTTACAATTTATATCGATGATTTGGAGTTGGGGACCATGTGTAGAGTGTCAAGGTTTGCAGATGACACTTAGAAGAGTGGCAGAGCAAAGTGTGCAGAAGATTGTGAAACTTTGCAGAGGAACATAGATACATTGAATGAGTGGGCAGAGGCCTGGCAGATGGAATACATTGTAAATAAATGTGAAGCCATACATTTTTGAAGGAGTAATAATAACAAGGATAATAACTTGAATGGTAAGAAGTTGCAGCATGTTGCTGTGCGGAGAGACCTGGGTGTCCTTATGCATGAATCACAGAGGGTCGGTCTGCAGGTATAACAAGTAATTAGGAAGGCAAATGGAATTTTGTCCTTCATTGCTAAAGGGATTTGAGTTTAAAAGCAGAGGTAATGTTGCAGCTGTACAAAGTGCTGGTGAGGCCACACTGGAGTACTGTGTGCAGATTTGGTCTCCTTACTTGAGAAATGATGTACTGGCACTGGAGGGGATGCAGAGGAAATTCACTAGGTTGATTTTGGAGTTAAGGGGATTGGCTTATGAGGACAGACTGAGTAGATTGGGATTATATTCATTGGAATTTAGAAGTTTGAGGGGGGATCTTTATTGAAACATATAAAATTATGAAGGGAATAGATAAGCTAGAGGTAGAGAGAATGTGTACACTGGCAGGTGAAACTAGGACAAGAGGACATAGCCTCAGAATTAGGGGGAGCAGATTTACGACTGACTTGAGAAGGAATTTCTTCACCCAGAGCATTGTGAATGTATGGAATTCCTTGCCCAGTGAAGTAATTGATGCTACTTCAGTAAATATTTTTAAAGTTAAGGTAGATTTTGTTCTGAACAATAAAGGAATTAAGGGATCTGTTGAAAGCACGTGTAAGTGGATCTGAGTCCACGAAAAGATCTTCTTGAATGGCTGAGCAGGCTTGAAGGGCCGGGCGGCCTACTCCTACTCCTCGTTTTTCTGTTCTAACCTATGTTCTTCAATAAATAACATGGCAGTGGTAAAAGAATGAGAGTAAGTGGCATTGAGCTAGAGATAGGTGTCATCATGGTACATGTGAACACTAAGTTTTGGACGATGTCACTGAGATGGAGATGAGGAAACAGGAAGTCTATGAATCAATTTGAATCAGTCATGGTGCCTTGTCCATAATCTATTAGTTTAAATCTTATGAGCTGATTTATTAATGTAGAATTAACACCATAGAACTAAGTGAACTTTAGGAATTTTTGGAATTCCAGAGAAGCCCCATTACATTCTAGAATTTCTACAGTGTATGCTGGTGACTGGAGTTCCTGCACCACCAGACACAGTCAGTGTATGCTGGTCATTAGAACTTCAGGAGAAGCAGAAGCTAAATCTCTTGGCTTATGCAATACTTTCATCAACAAGTACAAGTATAACCGTACTGTACTCTGATTCCCATACCATCTGTCACCAGTCACTAGCTACTGAAATATCCCCCAGCGGGAAAGGGTGGAGTGAAGGCATGGAAACAAGGATCTGGGAAAGGGAATACAGGAATGAATGCACCGGAATTGAGAATATGGGGCAGAGGTCTTGGAATGAAAACATAGGAGAAGAGGGAATCTGACTTGACGTACAGGAATGAGGAGTGTAGCCAGACTGTACCTTACAACACACAACGCTTGATGCTGGCATTGGGCAGCAAGTGGAGCAAACCATTCTTGATGATAAAATTTCTTCATTTGGTAAACACACTCAATCTGATGCATGATTTTCTAAGTAATTGCAATCCCCAGAAACCTGCCATGTTAAAAAAAACAGCAGTACACCAAATAGAAAGGTTTCTAATTTTTACTGTTTAGCCTTATTAGAATGAGGTATATACATTTGAAAAATACAATTTGGTTGTTAATCTTCTGAAGCACAGATGGTGTCACAGTTGAGTCCGTTCCAGTCCTTTACCAATGTTTCTATCTGCAGCCTGACCAGCAGAGTTAGTTGGATAGCATTGAGGAGTACAAATCCTGTCTAATATGTTGGCTGTTTTTATTTTACTGAAACTGAAATTCCTGCTGTAACTCTCCAGCTGCTCTCTCATTGCAGGTTGATAAAACCCAATCTTCTATATTGTGCTGGACCTGCACTTGTGCATTTATCCTTTGGAAAAACTGCATTCTTTCTTTTGTCACTGTCAATTTTGTTTGTTTATTTATATTTTGCTGTGTGGCACCTGATCCATGTTTGAGGCCACTCAGATGACAACAGCTCATGGGAATGTGAAAGAAAATTTCAGCTGAGTTTTCAAGTTAACTGAAAGCGATCCAAGCATTTCCAGACAAAATTGCATTTCACTGGTCTGGTATTTGGAATCCTGGCACTCGCAACTGACCGTTTGCTCAACAATAGAATCTCTTGGCTTGGGGCTTGCACCCTGGAGTGAACCAAACAGAATAAAGGAAAAATAAGAAAGAAAAACATATGCCGCATGGAATAAAGTGGCAGACAGGCAGGCAGCCCAGAATCCTCTGGGATGGAGCATTTGCTAAGAAGTTTAAATATTGAATACATTTGAGGGTGGCAGCATCTTGGACTACAGTCCGGAACATAATTGGGAAAAAGAGCAAAGCTAAATGCCAGGATATCTGATAGACATTTCTATAACTGCAAATTAACTGGCAAGGAATTGCATTCATCTGTAGACATACCCAAGGATACATCAATGACAATGAAGGAGCCAAGTCAAAATCCTGGAACTCCCTCCCGGACAGCACTGTGGATGTCTCTAAACCAAATGGAAAACAATGGTTCAAGGAGGCAATTTGCCCCCACCTCCTCAAGAGCAATGAAACTGCTGGCCTGGCCAGTGTCACACACCCTGAAAACATCATTTCCTTTTTAAAATCATCTTGTGCTCTTTCATTTTAGTCTGTTTAAATCTTGTTGATTAATGAACTCTAACTCCTTCACCCCTTGCGGGAATGCATCACATTCTGAATCCTACCTATTGCCTTTTTGAAAACCTGCCAATTCTTTACTCCAATCCATCTCTCTCACCACACCGAAATTAGCCTTCCTCCAGTTAAATATCTTTAGCTTAATTTTTCATTGTCCTTTTTCATAACTGATCTAAATCTGATCTTCTTTTACTTCTGGCACCATTTTGACTTGCTTGTAAATTTGTTTCCTCTCTTTATACTTTTTAGTATTCTATAGCATAAACCGAGTAATTGATGAGCTCCTTTAAGCCATATAAAGTAGATTCTCCTCAGTGCTCTACGTGTTTCTTTCACCTATGCTACTGTCTACCCTACCTCCATACTCTTACTTTCCTGAATGCCTCCTAACCGGGAAAATTCAGTTTCAAACAAGTTCTCTGTTATTGCATCTTTAGCATAAGTCCCATGTGGCATCTTGTGGTCACATTTCACTTACTAAGGCACTTGCATTTATCTGCATGCAGTGCAAACCCATGCTCAGTTACCTTGCAGCCCATACACACCCATCTTATCTTTCCTATTTCTGAACTAGCTTGTTGTTTAGTGCTGCCTATCTGATTCCTTTATGCATATTGTTTCTTCTCTTTTTAATATTTAAACCTGCTACCCATTTTCTTCTGAATTTAAGCCCTCTATGACAGCATTACTTAACCATCCAGCAAGTGCAGTGGTTCCCAACTCCATTGAAATGCAATATACTTATTGTGAACAGATCCTTCATGACCTAGACCTAATCCCAAAGAAATCGAATTCTAAAGCCCTTTCTCTTGAGCTATTTCTTCATCCACACATTAAACTTTTGTTTCTTTTATTGTCCTTTTTCTAGTACCTGGGTGTGCTGGTGGCACTGGGGATTCCTAAAGCTCTAACTAAAGGATCTTAACATCTTTCCTTCTCACATAAGCTCTGTTCTATGTTAAAATCAATTCTCTTCCACTTAAAATGTTCTGCTGCACCTCCAAAATGCATCAGTGAGGCAAAACGTAATAGAAATTAAATCCCAGATATCCATGGATACTGATTTTAAACACGATACCAAATGAATGTCCCAGTTCAGCTCACTAGTTGAGGCCTTAACTAAATTGATCAGCTTGTGATGGGCCATGACAGGACTGGCTCTGGATAATCAAATGATGCTATATTGTCAGGGTGACTTTACTTACTGTTGGCTACATTGAAGAACAGTGATTTCTGGCCAAAGAAGCTAAAGAACTGTGTTTGCTGTAAATCTGAATCAAAAACAGAAATTGTCGGTAAACCTGAGCAGGTCTGGCAGCATCTGCAAAGTAAAAGCAGAGCTAACATGTAATGTCCAGTGACCTTCTTCAGAAGTGATTGTAGCTAGGGAAAGGTTGGTGTGTTCTGAAGGTGGGAGGCAGAGGAGTAAATGAAAGATGGAGATGAAGCCCAGAGAGAGATAACAGTTGGTCAGAGAAAGGAATGGTGCATGGAAGAATTGATAACTGCTAATGGGGGCCATTAATAGCTGATGATGGGATAATTGTAGCAGCCCATGTGATGACAAGACATGGTATGTCGCAGTTAGGATAAGGACATAATCATAGAGTCACTCAATTGCTCAAGCCCTTATTGAACTCGACTATTGAGCCCTGAAGTGTGAAGGATCCCCAGGTCAAAAATGAGATATTGTTTTTCCAGCTTGCACTGAGTAAGTCTGAGATATTTGTTGGCCAGAGATCATGGTGGTGTGTTGAAGTGTCAGGCAACAAAGCTCAGTCATCTTTGTGAACAGAATATAGGGGTTCCGCCAAGTGGGCATCCTTTCTGTATTTCATCTGCCCAAAGTAGAGAGACCATATTGTAAACAGCAAGTGTAGTACATTAGATTGAGTGATGTGTAGGTAAATCGTTGCTTTACCTGGAAGGTGTGTCTGAAGCCTTGGATAAGAGAAACTAAGTAAATAGGTGGATATTATGCCTTCTGGGTCTGTGCTGTGGGGATGTGTTGGGAGTGGAAGAGGAGCGGACCAGGATACCTACAAAATGTTGACAAGGGAGGGATGGAGAATATGTCTAGTGGTAGCGTCCCTCTGGAGGTAATGGAAATGGCAGCTAATATCCTTATGGATGTGGAGGGTGGTGAGATGATAAATGAGCACCAGGGAACCCTATTGCTGTTGTTTAGATTAGATTAGATTACTTACCGTGTGGAAACAGGCCCTTCGGCCCAACAAGTCCACACCGACCCGCCGAAGCGCAACCCACCCATACCCCTACATTTACCCCTTACCTAACACTATGGGCAATTTAGCGTGGCCAATTCACCTGACCCGCACATCTTTGGACTGTGGGAGGAAACCGGAGCACCCGGAGGAAACCCACGCAGACACGGGGAGAACGTGCAAACTCCACACAGTCAGTCGCCTGAGGCGGGAATTGAACCTGGGTTTCAGGCGCTGTGAGGCAGCAGTGCTAACCACTGTGCCACCGTGCCGCCCGTGGCTTGTGGGAGGGGAAGGAATGGAAGGGATGAGGGCAAAAGTGCAGGAGAGGGTCAGACACTGCTGAGGGCCCTGTCATCCACCGTGGTGGACAACTCTTGGTTGAGAAAGAAGGTGAACATTTTGGAGGGCCCCCAACTCCCACCTCTGCCACCCCCCACCTCCACCCTTGTAGGGGCTGGCATTAGCAGGACAGTTTATTCAGTTGATTTCTGGGCAGTTTATTCCAAATTTTGGCAGCAAGTTCCTAAGAAGTAATTAGTGCTCTGAGTCCTAACCCTGATTTCAAGAATTGGGCACCTTAGTTATTTGAAGGTATCAGAATTTCCGGTTTGGTAGTCAGGGCAGATCAGTCTTGTTTCAACCAACACCAGCTTTTCACCAAAAAAAAACAAACTCATTGGGGGCTGATCATCTTGAGCAAAAATTATCACTAGATATTTGTGAGTAAGATCAGTAAGTTGCGGTTGAGAACAAGCGAATTCTTACTTTCAATTCCCTAGACACAGAATCTATTTGTGGCTCTTAAACTATTTCTGCCTGAGATGGGCACAGAGAGGATTGAGTAAGCCTCAGACCTACAGTTTAATGCGATGGACAGGGGTTCTTTGGTCCAGAGCTACGGAACATGTTGCAAATGCACAAGTAATTATTTTCTGGGTATCTCAGTCTTCTAATGACTGCGTTGTCTAATCATGAATGATTAATAGAATTCAATCTGTGTATTTCCTCAGTCTCCTTGGCTTGTGTATTTATAACTTTGTCAAGTATCATCTTGGTGTCATCTAACCAAGCAATACCTATCTGAGGGGTTGATATATTAGGACACGTGATGACCTTGAACTTGGTATGTATGAAAGTGTAATCATGTCTTAAGGTCACAACAAATAATAGGGCCATCTTACCACTTTCATCCTGAAAGATCTACACTCCTCTTTTTAAGAATCTAAAGTGCTTCTACTGCTGTTCTACCCATTATCCTCAAATAAGTTTTACATTTTCTGTTAATAAGTTTGTGTTGTACCACCATCTTTTATCCTGGAAAGCTGGCTGTATCAGGCAAATGGAGCTAACCATTACTAAAAAAACTGACTAGGAAGATCACTGAATTATTTTATGAATAATTTAGCACAGCCAATCGACCTAACTTGCCCATTTTAGGACTGTGGGAGGAAACAGGAGCACTGGGAGGAAACTGGAGTACCAGGAGGAAACCGCACAGACAAAGGGAGCATGTACAAATGGGGTTGGAACTGAACCCAGGTCTCTGGTGAGGCAGCAGTGCTCACCACTGAACCGCTGTGCCACCTTCATTCTGAATTAAGTGCACTGATCATTTCAGGTAATTGAAGTAGCAGTTTGCACTTTCTTGAAAAATAATGAGCTGTGGATTAAATCCCACCATCCTTTGGTGAAACTGACCAGTTCACTATCAGCACTCTTGCTTTCCATGGGTCTGCAAACTGAGAACTTTAAGAAATTGATCAAAAATGATCAAAGATAGAGACTCAGAAATATTTAAAGACTTCTGGTAAGGCCACTCAAGGGCTAACAACAGTAGGATGAATTTTCAGTACACCATCTTCCCACTAGAATAGTCGGACTCCTACAACCACCACAGTCTCCTGAATTACCTTTATTTCAGGTGAGCCAGCTGTTTGCCCATTTTAGAGACCTGTCTGGAAGTTTCATTTTGTGGGCATTGGCTATCAGGGAGCCAGCCAAGATTAACTTCCACTCACTTCCAGATTTCCAATTGTTTGCCTCTTATTTAATCAACAAAACATACAGCCATCAACTGAATTCCTCCTCCATTATTTCAACAAATCTTTGAGGGTTTACACACCAGTTATTTCCTTTGTGAACTATTCAAATAGAAACATTGCAACTGTGAGGATTTTTCAATATCCTCTCCACCCACTCCATCTCTGGAGTATGTAAAGGAAACTTAGTGCTCTGGCTGAACAAACCATTACATATTAGCATGTGGCTTTCCAGTTAAGAACCACCCAGATGACACCATACAGCTATAATATTATGTAATTTAGTTGAGTCATTGTGGACCAGATGAATCTGAATTCAGTGCTTATCAGAATGCAGTAGAAAGCAGTATCTCCTCATTGTGATTATTTATTTAGAGTTTACTTGTGTCATTTGGAGTCATTCTTTTAAGTTCCAGGGTCAGCATTACTACTCCTGCAGCTACCTTGTCAATCTATGCAAATAGTGTTGTAAATTAGGCCTTGAAGTAATTAACTCCCAATGTGAGAGGAGGAGCATACTTATTCAAAGCTTCACTAAGTAAAGTGAGCTGGTACAATGAAAAAAAGCCTGATAGGGTAAGTGTTAAGATTATCTCTGTGGGACATGGGGCTTGAACAGTGGGCTTACCTGATGGCTGAGATTCCTTATATGAAATTTAGCAGTATCCGCTAACAATTGCAAGGCTTAAGCCTTCCGTTCCAACAGATAGATATAATTGGTCCTTCTACCATTTCTTTCTACTGCCTCAAATAGAGATAGCTGCAATTAAAACGTGTTCTTTTTGTATTTCAGATTATTTTAGTTTCTGAAGTACAGTCTGTTTTAGCTTTCCTTTTGTGTGCACTGTCATTTAACTACCTCCTAAGCTTTTCATGTTTTTTTTGATATAGTTGGGGCTCCTCAGTAGAATGGTTATTCATTTTAAGCTAGTTTCTGGAATATTTGCTTTGCATAGAAATTTTAATATGGAAATAGGCCTCATTTTGAATTAAGCACAGAATACTAAGCAGGCTTGGAGTATCCAGAATGATGCCTGGAATGGGGTAGTGGGAAATTCCGATGGTGATGGTGTTGACCTTCTTCCTCAGTTTGAAACTCTTACCTGGCCCAGAAAGGTTTATTCAGAAATAAATGTTTTCTGCTTTAACTGGTAATTATTTTGTATTTTTGGCAAACAAAATTTGTTTTGAATTATCTTGAAGTTTTCACTCCAAAAAGATGGTTGTTTAGAAAATGGATTAGTGGATGAGAGCCTGTAATTCTGAGACTAAGATTAAAGGACATCACAAAAAAAACACTTGCATTTATGCAGAAAGCTAAAGAAACACAAGTAAAATCCAGGTTTATTCTGCTCCCAGTAATTGACTGCTTGCTTCATCGAGAAGATGGTTTCTGTTTTCATCAGAATTCCTTCTTTGGCAGAAACTGGCTCACACTTGGGAGTAGCAAGGATTTGCCTGGAGCTTGTTTTGTGAACCAAGTAGCCCCAAACAGCAGTAAACAGAAATGCATTGAACACAAACCCTTTCCTGATACTTTAAGTATGAAATACTGAATAATAAAGTCCAATTAGTCATTCTTTGAGAATATTACCCTGCAGCGTATAGTTTTTTTTCCCAAGGTTGATAATGAATGGTGGAGTATCAAATTTAGTTAACGTGTTCAACACTCAGGGAAAGGGTCAGATTCAAGGGATGTTTTAATTATGGTTTACAGATTTTTCGTAATCTTATAAAAGAGATTCCCTCTTTGTTTAAACATACACTAGTTACAAGCTCTTTTTGTTTCAGAATACATATCACAGTGATATATATCTATTATAATATATATATATTATATATATATCAGGCTGAATAGCATATTATTGTTTAATGTGCTTGAGCTTTTGTGATCAGTTTTCTTTGAACATTTCTAAATTTCCTGTTTTGTTCAGGACAATATGCAATGCCAACTAGAGAAACACCAAGTAGCCAAGTTGTTTCAATCATCTCAAGGTGATAGATTGCTAGAAAACTCTCCAAACTAAAAGTCATTGTTCATAAATCTTTTATGCAGTCATTTTAGTTTATTATCAGGGAAACATTTAAAATTGTACAACATTTACCAGTTACAGCAAATTTCTAACAAATTCATATTTCAAGTTCTGTGATCATTTAAGCATGTACAAACAACCTAAACACTGTTAAGCAACAGTTAATGTTTATTACTAGTTTGTGTTTTCAATTATGTGGCCTGTTAACCTTCCACCCTGAGAGAGGCTGGAGTTCGCAAACAGAGGTTGAATTACTGGTTGGTGACAATAGCTTTCACATTTTTAAAGTTATTTAACTTCTTTTTCAGCCATTGATTACAGTGAAGCCAGAAATAAATGCAAAATTAACAAATATGGGAGGTAAAGTTCTATTATGAAGTGTTATTAAATATTCATAAAGAGTACATAGAGGAAATGCAATAGTTGGTCGTTCCTGTCTGCTACCAAAATAAAATAGGAAAGGTGGCCTGACTGTCTAACAAAGGAAGTTAGGGATCATGTTAGATCCAAGGAAGTGGAGGAGAGAAAGTCTAAAACAAGCAGCACAACTGAGAATCTGGAGCAGCTTAAATGTCAGACAAGGACATGGTGGCTGAGTGGTTAGCACTGCTGCCTTACAGCACTAAGGGCCCCAGGTTCAATTCCAGCCTCTGGCAACTATCCAAGCTCCACACAGACATTCTCTGCATGGGTTAGGTGAATTAGCTATGCTAAATTGCCTTTCATGTTCAGAGTAGTGTGGGTTATGTACATTATTTAGGGATAAATGTAGAATAATAGAGGCAGGGGAATGGATCTGGGTGGATTACTCTTTAGAGGGTCAGTGTGGACTTGTCGGGCCAAATGGCCTGCTTCCATGCTGTAGGAATTCTATGATTAGATAAAAGGATTGATATTAGAGGAAAATAGACTATGAGCTAATTGTAGCATTTTCTATATGTTTGTGAAAAGAGAAAGATTAGTGAAGACAAAGGTAGATCTTTTAAGTCAGAAACAGAAGACATTATACTGGGGAACAAAGATGGCAGATTAATTAAGTACATATTTTGTTTTGGTATTCACAAAGGAGGACTCAAATAATATCCCAGAAAGGTTGGGGAACATCAATTTGGTGAGAGGGAGGAACTGAAGGAAATCAGTAGTTTTAGGAAAATGGTGCTTCGTAAATTGATGGGACAAAAGGTCAATATATCTCTAAGGCCTGATAATCTACAAATCGTATCAGTTTTGGAAGTGACCCTGGAAATAGTGGACGCATTGGTGGACATCTTTGAAAATTCTACAGATTCTGGAATGTTTTCTATGGATTGAAAGGTAGCTAATGTAGATCCACTTAAAAAAAACAAAATGGAGATAGATAGAAAATAGGGAATTTATAGGCTGGATAGCCTGACGTCTGTAGTAGAGAAAATGTTGGAGTGCATCAGAAAAGATTTAATAGCATAGCACATGCAAAACATTAACAGAATTGGACAGAGTCAGCATTAATTTATAAAAGGGGAAATCATGCTCTGCAAATCTATTGAAATTTTTCCAAGATATACCTAATAGAGTTCATAAGAGAGATCCAGTGGGTGTGATTTACTTGGATTTTCAGAAGGCTTTGAATAAGGTCCCCAGTCAGAGATGAGCATGTAAGATTTAATGTGCATGCGTTTGGGGGTAGTCCCTGACATGGATAATAAACGGGATGGCAGACAAGCAACAAAGTAGAAATAAAAAGATCTTTATTTGAGTGATAGAACAGTGCACGAGTGGGGTTTAAGTCCAGGCAGGTGATGGCCTAGTGGTATTATTGCTAGACTATTGATCCAGGTAATGCCCTGGGGGACTAGGTTCAAATCCTACCATAGCAGATAATAGAATTTGAATTCAATAAAATTTCTGGAATTAAGTCTAATGACGACCTTGAGTCCATTATTGATTGTCAAGAAAAAAAACATACGGTTCACTAATGCCCTTTAGGGAAAGAAACAGTAATCCTTACTTGGTCTGGCCTACATGTGACTCCAGATCCACAGCAATGTGATTGATTCATAACTGCCCTCTGGGCAATTAGGGATGGGCAATAAATGCTGCCTAGCCAGAGATGCCCTCATCCTGTGAATGAATTAAAAAAGAATTGAAGTGTTTGGATTCCAGTTGTTCATCATTTTTATAAATAGTCTAAATGTAATATCTCCACGTTTGTAGATGAGACAAAACTAGATGGGAAGGTGAGTTGTGAGGAGGATGTAGAGATTTGGACAAATTGAGTGAATAGGCAAATGCATGGCAGATGAAATACAATGTGAGTTTTTGTTTGGTAGCAAAAACATGAAGGCAGATTATTACGTGAATGGTGATAAATTGGGAAAGAGGTGTACGAGACCTGTGGGACTTTGCATACCAGTTACCAAAAGTAAGCATTTAGGTGCAGATGGCAGAAGGTGAAATAACTCCACAAAGGCTGGTGTCCTTTCACCAGGCCATCCTTTTATATACATGTGCATAGTTCATTACACTGACCCAGCTAGCACTACTAGAGTGAGCAAAGCTCCTGACACTCCTGGTTATATCTGTCTATGTCTTATTTGGCTATAGAAGGAATGCAACAAATATATACTTGACTGATTCTTGTGATGGCAGAATCGATACATGAAGAAAGATTGATTAGGATATTATTCACTGGAATTTAGAATGGGGCAGGGCTTCTCAAGCCTATGAAATACTAACATGATTATGCCGGGTGAATGCAGGAAAGATATTCCTGATGACTGGGGAGTCAGAAACAGGGATCATCATCTATGGATACAAGGTAGGCCATTTTAAACTGAGATGGAAAGAGAAATTTTGTCACGCAGCTGAAATAGTGAAGCTGTGCTGTTCTCTACCACAGAAAGCAGTTGAGGCCAAAACATCAAATATTTCCGAGACGGAGTTGAATATAGTCGATAGAGCTAAAGGGGTCAAAGCGTATATGGAGAAAGCAAGAACAGGCCATGAAGTTGGAAGATCAGCATGATCATATTGAACTGCAGAGCAAGTTTGAAAGTCTGAATGGCCTACACATGACTAAGTTTAATTAAATCTTAAATCTACTTGGAGCTCTATTTAAAGCTCCTAAGGCTCCATTCCCCTTAGCGACTGTTGCCAAGCACTGTTGTGACATTTCCAATGTTTTCTCAGCTCTCACATCCTGACCTGTTTCCTGATTGACATTACTCATTTTGCAATCCCAGTTCCAACTGATGACACCAAGATGCAACATTTTGCAATTGAGTGTCTTAATTCTCTGAATAAAATTAGCTTTCATTTAGTTTTGTTATTACCCTGACTTCTCCCATACGTGCTGAAAGTACACATTTATGTAAAAATTTAATTTAATTTGGCTCTGATGTTTATTTGGGTAAAAAATGAGGTCTGCAGATGCTGGAGATCACAGCTGAAAATGTATTGCTGGTTAAAGCACAGCAGGTCAGGCAGCATCCAAGGAATAGGAAATTCGACGTTTCGGGCATAAGCCCTTCATCACTCTCCTCATTCCTGATGAAGGGCTTATGCCCGAAACGTCGAATTTCCTATTCCTTGGATGCTGCCTGACCTGCTGTGCTTTAACCAGCAACACATTTTCTGATGTTTATTTGACTATGATTGTCACAAAATATCAGACCTACACCAGGTATTCTTTCAGATTCAGTATCACCATCCTCTCGCTCAATTAAATTCCACTATTTTTTATGATGAGTTCATCTTTTTACTACCCAATATCTAGTTATGCCTTGATATGATCCAATGACTTGAATAGGGAAACTCATTGTTCTACGAACTTGCAGATTGCACAGATAATCTCAAATAATAATGTCAAACTAGTCAATGTACAGATTTCCATAATGCAATCAATTACCTGTGTTCTGTAAAACAAGTGGTTGTTCTTGTTTAGACCCACCTGGTCTACCATTGATAATTAGCAGGTCTTTTTACTCTGCATTGAAAAAAGAGTTGGTGGTAACACTATACCTCAATCATCCAAACCCCAAAGCAACACTGTCATCAGTGGTGAGTGCCATAACTGAAATACCTCAATGTTGCATTCATGGAGGAAATCAATTCAGCTTAAGAAAGATGAAATTTTAGATCTTGCAACACAGTCTGTTACCTATATTTGAACCAAGGCTGTGATGAGGTCAAGAGTGGAGAGGTCCTGTTGGAATCCAATGTGAGCAGGTATTGTCAAGTAGCTAGTGCTTGATAACACTGTTCATGATCTCTTCCATCATTTTCCTGCTGATCAAGAGCAGACTGACGTAGTGATAATTGCCTGGGTTGGATTTGTACTATTGTTTTGAGCATACGGCATACCTAGGCAATTTTCTCATTGTGGGTAGAGGCTGGTGACATAGCTGTTCTGGAACTACTTTTCTTGTGGCAAAGCTAGTTCTGGAGCAGGTTGTCAGAATTATTTTTGAAATGTTGTAAGGGCCCATAGCCTTTATAATATCCAGTGTCTTCAGCCATTTCTTGATATCACGTGGAGTTTAGTGGGCGGCACGGTGGCACAGTGGCACAGTGGTTAGCACTGCTGTCTCGCAATGCCTGAGACCCGGGTTCAATTCCCGACTCAGGCGACTGACTGTGAAGTTTGCACGTTCTCCCCGTGTCTGCGTGGGTTTCCTCTGGGTGCTCCGGTTTCCTCCCACAGTCCAAAGATGTGCGGGTATGGGTGGGTGGCGGGTCGGTGTGGACTTGTTGGGTTGAAGGGCCTGTTTCCACACTGTAAGTAATCTAATCTAATCTGAACTGAATTGGCTGACAATCAGCTAACACTGGTGGGACATTTCAAAGGAGGCCAAAGTCATCCACTTAGCACATTTCACTGAAGATTGTTGCAAATATTTCAACCTTAGCTTTGTATTGATGTGCTTGGCTCCCCCATCGTTGAAGATTGGGATATTTGTGGAATCTCCTGCTCCAGTGAGTTGTTGTTTCAATTGTTCATTATTGTTCACAAATGGATGTAGCAGTACACCAGAGTTTAGATCTGATCCGTTGTTGTAGAATCTCTTAGTCCTATCAAACTCACATAGCTAATGCTGCTTTCATGTAGTTCTGTGTTGTTATTCCAAGACACTGGATTGAAGCTTAATTTTCAAGTATTCCATTAGTCTGTGGACCACAACTGATCCTCTGACTTGATGGTAATGGCAGAACTGGTGACGTGCTGGGCCAGGAAGTTACAGATTATGTTTCATTACAATTCTGCTGCTGCAAAGGGCCCACTGCACTTCCATAAATGTCCAGTCTGGAATTGCTTGATCTGCTTTTTATCAATCTGGTTCAGCACGATGTGGTGTTACAAGACAAAATGGAGCTATCCTTAATATAAACAATTTGTCTCCAGAAAGAGTACATGATGGTCATTGCTAATAGTGCTTCATGAACAGATGAATATGCAGCAGATTTGTGAGGATGAGGTCAAATATATTTTCCCCCATTTATTAGTTTCTTCACCAGCTGCTGCAGATACAATCAAACTGTTATGTCCTTTAGGACTCAAAGGACTCAGTCAGTAGTTGAAAAGCTGAGCCAGTCTTTGTGATGGCCATTGAAGTACCCCGCCCAGCATTGATTCTGTCCCTCAATCACTATATTTCCTTCCACTGTTGCTCAACATGACTGGAAACAAATTCATCTGCTGAACTGGGTGTTTGTGGACAGTGTATAATAAACGGCGGGAGGTTTTCTTGGTCATGTTTGACTTGATGCCGTGAGACTTCATAAGGTCCAGAGTCAATGTTGAGGACTATCATGGCGTCACCCTCCTGTTTTGTATGCCACTGTACCATGCACTTCTGTTTGGTTTGTCCTACCAATTCTCCCAATTTTGGCACTAGCCCCCAGAGGTTGGTTTAAAAACTTGTGCAGAATTGTAATGTTTGTATTTTCCATTGTTGTTTCTAATGCCCAGGTGGTCCACTTGCTTTCATTCCTTTGTTTTATCGAAACAATAAGAATTTTCAAGTGTGGCTTGCTTGGGCTGTTTAATCAGGCTAACTTAGAGTCAACTGGATGGCTCTGGATCTGGATCTGGATTTGTGCCTACTCCAGTCCAGGTAGGGACCGCAGATTTCCTTCTACAAAGGACAATAGTGAACAAGAGCATTTTTTTTATCCCAATCAAACTCTTAAGTAGTTGTTGTTTTCATATAACATACAGTTTTAAAATCCAAATTCTACATCTGCCATGTTGAAATTCAAACTGGAGTCCTCAGAACATTAGTTGGGTTACTGGATTTCTAGTCCATCAATAATACAAACATGACATTACTTCCAGTCACAGTTTCTTTGCTATTTCTTGATTGACACCTTGGAATACCCTCCCTAATTGTGGATCGTGGTTGTACCTATCCCAAATGGACTGAAGCACTTCAATAACTTTTTTCATCTTTGAGTGACAAGTTGTTGATAGAAGCATGATCGAGGCAATGTGCATTGATGTAATATGGCATTTTAAAGATCAATTCACTGATCTTGGCCATTTATGTGAGGCCATTGAGGAGCTTACTGCACTGTGTACAATTGCATGAGGCTAGATTCCTGCCAGTTGATAAGGCCCTAACTGCTTTCTCGGAGATTGTGTGGAGGACCTTGTGCCTCCTGTCGATTGAGAAGGTTGTAAGCATTAATATTGAAGAGTGCCTGAAGCACAGCCCACTTTGATAATGTCATAGGGGTTCGATGTGAGCTCAGGATCTTAAGCGAGTCAGGTCTACTGTCTCAGTCTTTTTCTCTGCAATGATGTTTGTCATCTCAATGGAATTTTTATCTAGTTGTTATCATGCAAGAAACTACAAGAATGTCTTCTCACAAGACTAACAGATGTTTCTTCTCTATTTCACTAGGGGAAGAAGGCCTTGAATATCCCTATCGTAATAGAGTGTGATGATAGTAAATAGGTCATATAATGTGATAGGGTCTCCTCTTGCGACACTCTCCTTTTGCCCACTTCCTCTGCTAAGGCACTGAGCATGGTGTACAAGAAGATTAGATTACAACTTCTGCTTTTTTGCATAATACATCAGTGTTTATCTTGTTGACACTCCTGTCTGCAACCAGTTCCAATACCTGCTCCAGCTGCACACATTTCTCATTTTAAATGCTTACCATAAGAGCATAATAAGATGCTTACTGCAGCAATATATGGTTGGGTTTAATGGTGCTAGATTAACACAAGCTTAACACAAGGTCTTCTGTTGCAGGATGCACTCTCTCAGTGACATTTTAACATTTTTTTGCGCTGTTTGCAATGGAGGCAACGGGTGTAGATTCAATATAGATAATCTTTGTTTGGACTTCATCCAACATTAAAGCCTCTGTGTTGAGTCTTTAGCTACCATCTTTCTTATAGTTTCTCAATCTCATCTGGTTCTTTACTTTTCCTGTCAGTGTCTAAAAATAGGCGTGGTAGTGTGTTTCTCATACAGTGCCACAATTTAAAAGTCAAGAGCATAAAATGGGAGATACAGTACATTATAGAGACATCTGTAGACTGAGGAGGCAAAAGACAACAATGGTCTACCCTTCACATACCTCATATTAATAGAAAATGAATGTAAGTGCTAAATGAACTGAATTATTTTGTGGGATCACTGCATGCAAAATATACGAGGAGGCCGAAAGAAGCTGAAGAGAAATCCAGGGAACAACGTATTCAAAAGGACATAATGAGGTTCACAGGTAATATAGAATGTTACAATGTCGTCATAATGGCTTCATAGGTGGTAGATATTGTTTATCAAAGCTCCAGGAGTTCTCAAAAAAAATTCTGAAGATAAAACACCTTTGGGATCTATTAGAATCATCTTTACTCAGTCTTACATCCATTTACAAAGTTACAAGTTCATATATATCCTAACCCACTTATGTATAGCTTCAGTAAGTATCTTATTGTGCTTTTATGGTAAGCATTATCTAAAGACAACAAAATTGACTTAAGCCAAATTAAATGATGAACAGTCCTTAAAAAGGTAATGTAACATAAAGTCAAATGTGAAAGCAAATTTAAAAAATTAAAATGGTTCAGGTGGAAATAATGCCCTCCGACCCCTGCGATGTCCACTGAATTTAGAAGGCTGCAAGGTAATCACGGCTATAACGCTCCCCAACTATGCCCCTTGCCGGGGCCTTGTTTAGGGTCATAATGGTCACGCCCAAGAGCAGACCCGTGAGGATGCCCTCTGACCTACTCACATCTTTCTGAACTGGGTGGCCAAAGACCATAGAGCGAGGCTGAAGTGCAACCAAAATCAAGGATCAACCTCCTCCAGGTGAAACTGGAGCTGTAGTCTAGTGCACTCAGTGTACCTGCAGAACACCGACTCCTCCAAGGCACTGAAAATACATGCATCCTTAGCATCAGTGAAACATCTTGATTGCCTATTGCATGAGCTTGCTGTGTGCAATACTCTCCCTACCAAATCCTTGATGTTAAAGGTATTGTTACATCAGCTTAAGTGAAATTCCAATTAATGTCCATCATTTCACAGAATTAAAGACAACTAACAAAGGAAGACTCAGTAGATTTTCCCACCACAACTGGCATTTACACAGCATTTGTGAAGTACTAACATTCTCAAGTTACATTTCAAAGGCATAGTCAAAGCAAATTTAATAATTTTCAGCATTGGAATGAGCAAACAATTGGTTAAAAAGGCACATTTTAAGGACCATCTTAAAGAAGGAAACAGACTAAGGAAGTGGAAATGTTTAGGGAGAGAATTACAGAATTTGAGCCCTGGCATCAGGGATGCGGAAAAGACTAAGAATGCACATATCTTGGAGTGTTGTAGGGTTGAGGAGGTTCCAGAGATGAAGGGTGGGAACATGAAGGGATTCAAGAACAAGATAAGCATTTTTAAATCTATACAGAGTGTCTTTGAAAGATTACAGGGAGAAAGGGGGAGATTTTTGAGCTGATTCACTTACTGAATGAATCAGAGGATGGAAAGCTTTGTTGTTAAGGAAGCAACCGTTTTAAACAGTTGACTAACAGGGTATCAGAGGGGTTGGTTCTAGGCCAGTCTTGTGATATCAAATTTTAATGATTTATAAAAAGAGCTGGTAACCAAGCTCTGCATGTTTGGTAATTCCAATTTATAAACTAAGTAATCATAAACACTCATGGCCACCTGGGTGATTGGCATAAGAATGGGAAATGTTTAGTACAAAAAAGGCAACATTAGTTTGAAAAAATGGAAGGAAATGAAAGGATCTTTTAACTGTGGACAATTGTCAGGAAATGACACGGGAGAAGATTCTAAAAATTTTGTGAATGCATCCTTAAACTGACCACACAATGTAAAGATGTGATGAAAAGGCAAGGAGGAAATGGCAGTGAGTCAGCTCGTGCAAAAGAGCAGTTCTCCCCCCCCCCGCCCCCCACACATTCAGGAAGTGATATTTCAAGAAGGTATTTGTTTGCAACCATAGCGACTATCAAATTCTGAACATAGTACAATTTGGGGGTTTGGAATGGTGGGATAGTGAGGGGAAGACAGCACGGTGTCCTTGGAGTAGATACAAATTTTGAGAAGTAAGTTAATAAATAGAATTAAGCCTGTGCTAGAAGGAAGGACTATAAACACTAGTGATGTTTGAATAGAGGAAATGATACTGTGATATTATTATGGATCTCAAGATATTGTAGGGTGCTAATAAATTGATCTTCAGAAAGATGTTTGATATTAACCCTCTAGTACAAGGAGGTACAAATTCAAACTTAGATGAGAATAGGTAAAAGCACATTTTAGAAATGTAATGTACATGTGAAATTGCTTAATCAATGAGGTAAAAAACCCCACCAACAATACAAAACATATCAACAGGGAGATAAAGTTTCAATTGATAGGTTTTATGAATGAGCATGAAAGAGAGCAAAGTCTCTAATCTTTGCCAGTAGCCCAGTAAAGCAGTGTTTTTTCCAATCCTGGCAAGTACGTTGTTCTGAAAGACATTGGGACACCTTGGAAAAAGGCGCCTGTGGATTCTTTAAGTACGTTTCCTTATACTGTGATGTTTTGGAAATTGCTTGTGTTTAATGCAGCTGTCCTATCTGTTACATCTGGGGCTTTTGAATTTCAAAACCTATAAATGAGTTGCATGATTTTTTACAGAACAATATTCGAAGTAAAACTTAAACCACAAGCATGAAATTTGTGAGAGCTCAAAATCAAACAAAAACAAGAAAGCCCACGCGCAAAAGTATTGTACTGCACAGCAGCAAAAAATTGAGACCTCCCATCTGTTCAAAGTCAAACTTCCACCATTTACAGATGTAGACTGAAACATAGAGCTGTGTGTTTTACATGAACCCTAGCTTCAGCTTGTTGAGGTAAAAGTTCTGCCTCCTTGTTTCTGCACTTACAGTATATTCTGCATTCATAGACAGGGGTCAGTGTGGGGGCGATGTGGGGAGACAACCAACATTAGAACGTGGTTTATTCTTGAGCAAGTTTTTGAACCAGCTAGTATGAAGGGCTCAGTAGTAGAAAATACCTAATTTGAGGCTCTGATGTCCTGGAAGATAAAGTTATCTTAATTTCACAGCCTCCAACACTTTCAGATCATTGAACAGTATCACAACAGAACTGTTTATAAGTTGCAGAGGACTATTTTTAGTGAGAAAGGGGTAGAACCCTCCTAAATACTGGCCCAAGCTTGAACTCCTTTATCAGGGCAGCTTTGTAGTTAGATAGGGAGTGCATGCATAGTGATTGAGGTATTTACAAACTGACACTTGGAGAACCACCCTTCCCTTCTGAAAGTGAAATAAAGTAGCTAGATCTTCTTTTGTTACGGGGTGTGGTGATGTCTCTATATATTTTGTGTTTGCTTAAAAAAACGACATTTGAGGAACTACGAAACTCATTTTTTCGAACAGCTCATTATATATCAACCACATGTTCCCAGTGAGTAGTGTTTTTGTTAGCTGCAGACAGCCTGGACACTGAGGTGTCATGTGCTGCTGTTTACTGAAAGCCTGGATTGATACATTGCAGTTGGAACAATTCAAAGTGCAATCACTGGAGGTTAGTGGCTTGGATGGATGTGTATACTCATCGACTGAATAGTTGTGTGAGTTACAGTTTTCCTTTAGCTTGTATACTATTTTGTTTCTTGTATTATCTTACTTCAACCCAGGAGGTTTATAAAGCAAAATACCTGCAACTTTATTGCAAAGTTGATGCTTTTTAACTTTTAGGAGAAGAGTTTTATAGATAATGGCACAAATTGGGTAGTGCCAGATCATCTGCCAGTTAGGCTCAGTGCCTGATATTCCATTTAATTGCAGTTAAATATCAGGTGCTATGGATAACAGGCATTTGAACTGACACCACCAGTTTCACAGCATCTCTGACAATTTTCTGGATAGAAATTTGTGTCATAATTTAGTCTAACGTTGCAATATAGTATAATGGGAGTACTGTAAGAGATGCTGTCTCTTCAGTGAAATTTACAAGGAGCTATTGTTTAGGTGAATATAAAGAATTTAAGGGTAATACTTGAACATGAATAGTACTATGAAAGAAACAGATTGACTTGCCTGTCAACATGTCTGCTGTTTGTTTGATATTGTGTATAAATTAACCTCTGCATTTGCTAAGATAGGCACAAGAAGTAAGTATGACAAATAATTAATTGAGTGTGAAGCACTTTGGAATACCCCACGGAAGTCATTAGGAAATGCAACCTGTTCTATCTGAAGGAAAGCATTGTTTCAAATTTAATCTGTGTGACCTACTGATTGGAATTAAAGGAAATAGTTCAAATGATTTGGCGCTATGACCTGACATTCTGGGTTGAACACTTTGAAGGCGAGCAGGGACTGGAGTGGGGCAGGCCTAGAATATCTTGCCATTTGTTGATGTGCTAATTGGAGAGCAACATCCACCATTGAGCCATTTTCAAGCCATTGAGCCATTGTCAGGAATGGAATGGCAACTGTCCACAAAGTTTCTGCCTCATGCTAACTGAAAATGTTAATGGCCAATGCAGGAGGACCAGTGCGCCAGAAAGATTTAATAGTTAAAAGGATAACACGAGATGTCGTGTTTTAAGACTCTTAGTGTAACTCAAGACTAATAACACTATTGACTGAATACCATTTATATAGACAACTTATAATTTAAACAATAATGAATAACTTTTCCCTCTTTCTAGTTTTACATTATTGAGCTCATGCTAAGCAAACCTTATAACCTAATTTTAGATTAGATTACTTACAGTGTGGAAACAGGCCCTTCGGCCCAACAAGTCCACTCCGACCCGCCGAAGCGCAACCCACCCATACCCCTACATGTATGCCTTACCTAACACTACAGGCAATTTAGCATGGCCAATTTACCTGACCCACACATCTTTGGACTGTGGGAGGAAACCGGAGCACCCGGAAGAAACCCACGCAGACACGGGGAGAACATGCAAACTCCACACAGTCAGTCGCCTGAGTCGGGAATTGAACCCGGGTCTCAGGCGCTGTGAGACAGCAGTGCTAACCACTGTACCACCGTGCCGCCCACAAATTCCTGATGAGTGTGGTCCTTCCAATTTGAACACAAGCTGCCACCCACATCCCTGCAATGGTGAACCGCAAAGTTTCAACCTCTAGCTGTGCTCTCTCTCCCAGTTCCTGACAGGTTAGCTCTGCCTCTGAGTTTTGAAGAATATCCTAGGCTTGCAGAGGAAAACAGAGAACAGTTTCTATCTGGAATCATAGAGATGTCCAGCACGGAAACAGACTCTTCGGTCCAATTCGTCTATGCCGATTGGCTATCCCAACCAAATCTAATCCCATTTGCCCATATCCCTCTAAAACCTTCCTATTCATATACCTAATCCAGGTGTCTTTTAAATGTTGCAATTGTATCAGCCTCCACTACTTCCTCTGGCAGCTCATTCCATACACGCACCACCCTCTGTGTGAAACTGCTGCCCCTTAGGTCCCTTTCTTTCCCTCTCATCCTAAACCTATGCCCTCTAGTTCTGAACTCTCTCACCCCAGGGAAAAGACTTTATCTATTTATCCTATCCATGCCCCTCATGATTTTGTAAACCTCTATAAGGTCACCCCTCAGCCTCCGACGCTCCAGGGAAAACAGCCCCAGTCTATTCAGCCTCTCCTTATAGCTCAATCCTCCAACTCTGGCAACATCCTTTTAATTTTTTTCTGAACCCTTTCAAATTTCACAACATCCTTCCAATAGGAAGGAGACCAGAACCGCATGCAATATACCAAAAATGACTTAACCAATGTCCGGTGCAGCTGCAACATGACTTTCCAACTCCTGGACTAAACACTGTGACCAATAAAGGAAAGCATACCAAACACCTTCTTCACTATCCTATCCACCTGTGACTCTACTTTCAAGGAGCTATGAACCTGCACTCCAAAGTCTCTTTGTTAGCAACATTCCCTAGGACCTTACCATTAAGTGTATAAGTCCTGCTAAGATTTGCTTTCCCAAAATGCAGCACCTCGCATTTATCTAAATTAAACTCCATCTGCCACTCCTCAGCCCATTGGCCCATATAACGTGGCAATTTAAATCATATGAGCTAATAATTCAGGAAAAATGGTGATTAGCTATCCATGATCTCATCTCTTTTATCTTAGAAGTCAATGGACAGTTCAGATGTTCCCACACTCTTGACTCTAATCTCCAGCATTTGCAGTCCACATTTTCGTCTAGTTTAGAGCACAGCTTTTTTACAACTTGATATTTTCAAAACCTTTTGCAACTTTGGAGACTCATTTCCACTGTTAGCACAAAGGCTTCTGCCATTGTCTCCAAGCATAAACACCTTATACCTTCTTTCCAATCAAACAATCTGGATCCACTTCGATCTCTCGTAATCAAACAACCTAGTTTTGGGGTCAGGCAGGCTTTAGAACAAGTAAAATGATTTCCTGTGTTTATCTTAACTGAATGACACATTCCCAAAACATGACAATCTTCTAAATCCTATAATTGTAACACTATAAAAATTATGTAGTGATTTGTTTCTGACAAAGTACACTGTCATAATCCAGATGTTCTCTCGGCATATCCTTGACCCCAGAATGAAAATCCAAGCCTTTTTTATTTTTTGCCACTCTATTTTGTTTAAATATGATGATTGATGGGGTGATAATTTTCTCCCTAAATTTTCCTCCTCTTCCTAGCCAACCAGATATTTTTTTCTAACTTCAGGATGGTTTTGTGATTCACTCATGAAACTAACAATTCTAAATTATTGATCTTGCAGATTTGGTTAATTGCAGAGTTGGACAATTTTCCATGAGCATATACTTAATTAGACTACAAATTTGAGTTTTTCAGTTCTTCATATGCTGACCTGAACTGCCTAAAACATTAAGCAAGTGAATAAATAACAATGCGGAATGCTTCGGTTGGTCAGTCATTTTCTATGTTGTAATTTCTATATAATTCTATGCAATGTGTGGTTTAACAATCAGTCTAAGCAATTTCAACGTTATGAGCATTTTGATCTGAGATTTATCCCCCAATTGATTTCTGCTTTTCAGTCTTCTGAATCACCATTGTAAAGGATGTGATTAGAATGATTTTTAAAGGAGCGATTGTAAAGATGTACAGATCTGCACATTTAAGCTTGGCATTTGCCAGTTGATTTTCTGCCAAATTCATAAAAAAATGAAAGAAAAGTCAGCTATCAAATGCTTCAGAAATAAAAACTTCATTCAAACAAAAGAAATAAACAACGAGATATTTCTAACATATTCGGTTCAATCTGCATTTGCCTTACCATTATTTTCTATGTAACTGTTAAATCTTAAGGAGTTCCATCCATTCTTATTTTGTGAGGCATTTTGGTATATACTGGCCATCAAGGATTTTCAACTGGGCTGTGTATCACCAAGGCACCTCAAGACCCTTTACCTTAACTGTAAACCTGGAGGGAGAAACAGTCATGGCTTAAGTTAAAAATTGAGGTGAAACTGGGAGTTGACGGAATTTGGGAGATGGGTGCGAGGGATGGTGGATGGGTGATCCTATTTTTCATCATTGATAGACAATCTTGTATAAAACTTTACATTACCTGTAAGGCATAACTTATAAGGATAATAAGGTTTGTGGTTGTTTACGCATCAGAGAGGCAGATATTGTAAATCGAGAAATGATACTAAACATTTTGTTGATCAAAATATTAAAGGAAGTGGTTATGGTCTCAGAGAGGGCAGTACCGGAATGAAGCAGTAAATGATTGAAACAGGATTATTGAGACTGAAATAGATGATATCCATCTCAATGACTGAAAAGTTTGATCCCTTTTCCAGGACAGAATGGAGCCAAAAGCACTACTTTTTATGATGCTGACTCCCCTTCTCCAAGGGCACTGGAAATAGGCATTGTGCCCTTTTAAATATGTAAAACGTTTCCCCTAATTTGTAGGGTGAGGAGCAGAGCATGTTTCTTCTGCAGATACTGTAGTTAACTAACAGCCCGAAGAAAATATCTTGTCTTTTTCCTCCTGGCTTTACATTATTCCTATAGGGACACACCCAAAAGAATCATCTCCCACCACCACATCCACTCTCCTAATATTAGAATTGTACCCTTTAAGCTATACTACCTGTCTTCCCAGTCTCCCTACCCACATATATTGCTTTACATTGCACTCATTTTCATCTGTCCTGCATGCATTCCACTAACCTGACTCTTTCCTTGTGAAGGACTGTCCTCACAGTTTACAATACTTCAAAGGACCTGTGTCAACAAAGTGAGCAGTTGAAATTAGTCTCCTCAAAATTAGCATGATTTGGAGATGCTGCAAAATTAGCCAGCTGCCTTGGGTGACTTGCAGTTTCCATATGGATTGCTTGCTTACCACAGGAATGTGCTCAAAAAGTGGCCATAATCAATTGCTACCCAAATAAATGGATCATTGAAATGGCTAAGGTAGCATTGGATCTGAAAGATGGGTTAATATGACCAAAGATTTGAACTGCTGTAAATGGGTACAAATTCATCAGAAAACATGCAGTGATAACTAAAACTATGGGCTGGAAAAGGAGTTGGAATGATAAAGACATCTGTAAGCCACTCAGGAGGTTAAAAATCACAGGCAACATCATCTGTTAAATAAAAAGCTACAAATCAAAGAAAGTAGCAAATATAATATGACAGAAGTTAACAGAGGCAAAATGCAACTACCTGTAAGCAATTGACCTGAAATTTTTGGTGAAAATTGACCTACCTTCACAAGGATGTTGCCAGGGTCGGAGGATCTGAGCTACAGGGAGAAGCTGAACAGGTTGGGGCTGTTTTCCCTGGAGCTTCGGAGGCTGAGGGGTGACCTTATAGAGGTTTACAAAATTATAAGGGGCATGGATAGGATAAATAGACAAAGTCTTTTCCCTGGTATCGGGGAGTCCAGAACTAGAGGGCATAGGTTTAGGGTGAGAGGGGAAAGATATAAAAGAGTCCTAAGGGGCAATATTTTCACACAGAGGGTGACATGTGTTTGGAATGAGCTGCTAGAGGAAGTGGTTGAGGCTGGTTCAATTGCAACATTTAAGAGGCATTTGGATGGGTTTATGAATAGGAAGGGTTTGGAGGGATATGGGCTGGGTGCTGGCAAGTGGGACTAGATTGGGTTGGGATATCTGGTCGGCATGGACGGGTTGGACTGAAGGGTCTGTTTCCATGCTGAACACCTTTATGACTATGACTCTGTCTGGGATTGGGCTCTGAAAGAATCAATGTTTGCGCTGAACTGATATCATGCAGCTGCTGGGTGGACAATCTGTTGGAATCTAACACTTTCCGCAAGGTGTTGGCTGACCTGCTGAGTTTTTCCAGCTTTTACTTTGTTCTCATTTGAGATTTCCAGCATCTACAGTATTTTGCTTTTGCTTTCATCCGATACCTGTACATAGTACAGTCAGTTCTGCTAAAACACGAGTTTCTTCAACATAAATTGGCTATAATGTGATTGAAGAATTTCGACCATTATTTGTAAAACATGAACTTTCCTTACCTGTATTGGCTATAAGGTGATTATGGTCCCACTGTTTTAAATGATGCTGCTATTATTTGATTTTCATATAACACGGCATCGCATGGAACAGAGCTATCGTGTTATATCAGAGCAGACTGTAGCTTGTCAGGCTTCTTCAGGATGTCCCCTGCACAGTCCAAATGAGGACAATGATAGAATGTGATCTTAAAATAGGTTGTTCCACTTTCTCCTAGCTCAGGAACCACACCCTGCAAAATCACCATCTTAGGAGTCAAAGAAAGAGAGCTTTAAACTTTGAAACTTGGAGCATTCGAACACTCATGGATAATCTCAAGGCATCTGAAAAGAGGAACTGCAACTGTATGTGAGCTGTTCGAGTTCCAAATTGGCATTGCGCCCTCCATGAAATCTCTCTTCGAGAAGCAGCTGATGAAATAAGCAGGGAGATAAACTTTTGATTGAAAGAAATGGCGGACAGTTACTCTGATACAAGAATAAGGTCTAGGATGCTTTATCCAAACTCCCCAGTTGTGGAAATTAAAGACTTGGGACACTTTTTCTGCAAATCAGCTGTAACCAGTGTGCTACCAACATCTGTAGTTATATCCCAACCGTTGATTCTGAACAAGATCTTAAAGAGAAGTTCTCTTCTGACCTTGATGAAATTCTCCCTGTTATCTTAGAAGAAAACATAATTTTCAGTGTGCTTTTAGTGCCAGGGTTGACTGTGACTCCACTGTCTGCAGTGGAACTATTTGGAAAGCTAATGCAAATGGTTTTCTTCTTCCAGAAAAATTGAGTTCAGCATAGCCTCATAATAACAAACCTCCTCTTCTGCTGGAGATACTACAAAAAACCCATGTGGAGGCATCTTAGATCAAAACACTCTCACACCTCTTGGATTGTATCATTCTTTAAGTCAATGATCTAATGACGTTTTTATCACTGCCTTCATGTCAGGGACTGATAGCTGTAGGGCAGGTCATAGATGTTCTTGATTTTGTGATGAACTTCCACCTACCATATTATTTAGACATCACAAGACCCAATGTTCCAAAAGGAAGCAGATCGATGTCTCAGCCTGAAATCAGTCAACTGAAGAGAAATAATCCAAGTGTGGTTCAATGACCAATCAGGAAACTCTTCACACATCTGTCTCAATTCCCCGAAATTGGAATCATTTATAATAGTGGCCACAAACTGAAAGTATTTTGTTGAATGTAAAATTCTTTAGACCGTGCTGAGATATTGAAAATTCCTTAAATGTAGCTCATTTCATATCATATGAGTGTATTTGGAGAGTGTATATTGAGAGAAAATTTGAGGAAGGCACCTGAAGGAACAGGAACAGACATAATGGTAATGTTACATGTGGGACAAAGCAACAATGAAAGATATGATAGAAAGTCCTTAAAAGTCATACATGTGATTAGACATGTAAAAAATATTCTGTGTTTTGTAAAGGAGAATGTGTTCAGCAAAAAAATTGAATTCTGGATCAGTGGTGCTGGAAGAGCACAGCAGTTCAGGCAGCATCCAACGAGCAGCGAAATCGACGTTTTGGGCAAAAGCCCTTCATGATGAAGGGCTTTTGCCCGAAACGTCGATTTCGCTGCTCGTTGGATGCTGCCTGAACTGCTGTGCTTTTCCAGCACCAATGATCCAGAATCTGGTTTCCAGCATCTGCAGTCATTGTTTTTACCTAAAAAAATTGAATCCATAACTAAATTACTGGCAACTGAGCTGAACAAAACTTTGCTGCTTGCAGAAGTAGTAGAATATTTTGACAACTAAAATAATGACCGGTGTCTGAAAGGTGAACTGCAAATCAATGAAGCAGAAGTGATGAATGTTGTGGAGGTATGATGTAGAGGTACCAGTATTGGACTGGGGTGGACAACTTAAAAATCACTTAACACCAGGTTATAGTCTAACAGGTTTATTTGGAAGTACTAACTTTCAGAGTACTTCTCCTTTAGCAGGTAACTAGTGGGGCAGGATCATAGGACACAGAATGTTTAGCAAAAGATCAGTGTCATGCAATTAAAAAGAAATTGAACAAACCGAGATTGCTGTTCAGTCTTCCATCTTTTAGAATGGATTGCAGGTTTTGGTTCATTAATATGTAAATCCCAGAACATTTCTCTGTCGTGTCTCTGTGGCTCTGTGTCTCTGTGTCTCTCTCGCTGCCTCTAAACCTATTGCCCAATTCCTAAGGATCTATATCTCTCTGCTCCCCCATCTACTCACGCATCCGTCCAGATGCACCTTTAATGAATTGATCAAGCCTGCCTCTGCTGGCAACATGTTCCAGCTACCACCCTCTGTGTAAAGTGCTTTCAGCGCATATCCCTATTAAACTTTTCTCCTCTCACTTTGAATGCATACTCTCTTGTTATTGAATCCCTCACCCTCAGAAAAAGCTTATCTCCATCCACCCGTCTATACCCTTCGTGATCCTGTTGACCTCAATCAGGTCCACCTTCAAACTCCTTTTTCCTAGTGAAAACAAACCTAACCTATTCTACCTCTCTTCAGAGCTAGCACCTTCCATACCAGGCAACATCCTCGTAAATGTTCTCTGCACCGTCTCCAAAGTGGTGCGGTGACCAGAAATGCATACAGTATTCTAAAGGCGGCCGAACCAAAGTTTTGTACAATTTCAGCATGACCTGCCACTTCTTCTCATCAATACTCTGTCTGATTAAGGCAAGCATACCAAATGCCTTCTTGACCATTGTATCCACCTGTGTAGCCACCTTCAGGGTACAATGGAACTGAATTCCCAGATCTCTCCATTCATCAACTTTTCCCAAGGCTCTTCCATTTACAGTTTACTTGCTCTAGAATTAGACCTTCCAAATTGCATCACCTCACATTTGCCCAGATTGAACTCCATCTGCCACTTCTCCATCCAAACCCCCCATCTATCTACATTCTCCTGTACTCTTTGATAGTCCCCTATGCTTTCTGCATTTTTGATAAGAGATAGCAGTACAGCTGGGCTGAGGGAGGATATTCCTAGAAATACATCCAGGGAAGTTATTTGGGTGGAACTGAGAAATAAGAAAGCGATGATCACCTTATTGGGATTGTATTATAGACCCCCCCAATAGTCAGAGGGAAATTGAGAAACAAACTTGAAAGGAGATCTCAGCTATCTGTAAGAATAATAGGGTAGTTATGGTAGGGGATTTTCACTTTCCCAACGTCGACTGGGACTGCCATAGTGTTAAAGGTTTAGATGGAGAGGAATTTCTCAAGTGTGTGCAAGACAATTTTCTGATTCAGTATGTGGATGGACCTACTAGAGAAGGTGCAAAACTAGGGTAACTAGGGAGAGAATAGGACTCCTCAAAGATCAGCAAGGCGGCCTTTGTGTGGAGCCACAGAAAATGGGGGAGATACTAAATGAATGTTTTGCATCAGTATTTACTGTGGAAAAGGATAAGGAATATGTAGACTGTAGGGAAATAGATGGTGACATCTTGGAAATGTCCATATTACAGAGGAGGAAGTGCTGGATGTCTTGAAATGATTAAAAGTGGATAAATCCCCAGGACCTGATCAGGTGTACCCGAGAATACTGTGGGAAGCTAGAGAGGTGATTGCTGGGCCTCTTGTTGAGATATTTGTATCATCGATAGTCACAGGTGAGGTGCCAGAAGACTGGAGGTTGGCAAACATGGTGCCACTGTTTAAGATAGGTGATAAAGACAAGTCAGGGAATTATAGACCAGTAAGCCTGACCTCGGTGGTGGGCAAGTTGTGGGAGGGAATCCTGAGGGACAGGATGTACATATATTTGGAAAGGCAAGGACTGATTCGGGAAATCAGTGTCTGACAAACTTGATTGAGTTTTTTGATGAAGTAACAAAGAAGACTGATGAGGGCAGAGCAGTAGATGTGATCTATATGGACTTTAGTAAGGCGTTTGACAAGGTTCCCCATGGGAGACTGATTAGCAAGGTTAGATCCCATGGAATACAGGGAGAACTAGCCATTTGGATACAGAACTGGCTCAAAGGTAGAAGACAGGGGGTGGTGGTGGAGGGTTCTTTTTTGGACTGGAGGCCTGTGACCAGTGGAGTGCCACAAGGATCAGTGCTGGGCCCTCTACTTTTTGTCAATCACATAAATGATTTGGATGTGAGCATAAGAGTTACACTTAGTAAGTTTGCAGATGACACCAAAATTGGAGGTGTAGTGGACCAGCAAAGAGGGTTACCTCAGATTACAACAGGATCTGGACCAGATGGGCCAATGGGCTGAGAAGTGGCAGATGGAGTTTAATTCAGATAAATGCGAGGTGCTGCATTTTTGGAAAGCAAATCTTAGCAGGACTTATACACTTAATGGTAAGGTCCTAGGGAGTGTTGTTGAACAAAGAGACCTTGGAGTGCAGGTTCATAGCTCCTTGAAAGTGGAGTCGTAGGTAGATAGGATAGTGAAGAAGGCGTTTGGTATGCTTTCCTTTATTGGTCAGAGTATTGAGTACAGGAGTTGGGAGGTCATGTTGCAGCTTTACAGGATATTGGTTCGGCCACTGTTGGAATATTGCGTGCAATTCTGGTCTCCTTCCTATCGGAAAGATGTTGTGAAACTTGAAAGGGTTCAGAAAATATTTACAAGGATGTTGCCAGGGTTGGAGGATCTGAGCTACAGGGAGAAGCTGAACAGGCTGGGGCTGTTTTCCCTGCAGCGTTGGAGGCTGAGAGGTGTCCTTATAGAGGTTTACAAAATTATGAGGGCTATGGATAGGATAAATAGACAAAGTCTTTTCCCTGGGGTCGAGGAGTCCAGAACTAGAGGGCATAGGTTTAGGGTGAGAGGGAAAAGATATAAAAGAGACCTAAGGGGCAACGTTTTCATGCAGAGGGTGGTACGTGTATGGAATGAGCTGCCAGAGGATGTGGTGGAGGGTGGTACAATTGCAACATTTAAGAGGCATTTGGATGGGTATATGAATAAGAAGGGTTTGGAGGGATATGGGCCGGGTGCTGGCACGTGGGACTAGATTGGGTTGGAATATATGGTCAGCATGGACGGGTTGGATCGAAGGGTCTGTTTCCATGTTGTACATCTCTTTGACTCTATGTCTCTACTCCACCAATTTTTGTGTCATTTGCAAACTTACTGATCAGACCACCTAGGCACTCTTCCAGATCATTTATGTATATCACAAACAACAGTGGCCCCAGCACTGATCCCTGTGGAACACCACTGGTCACCTTTCTCCTTTTTGAGGAACTCCCTTCAACTACTACTCTCTGTCTCCTGTTGCTCAACCAGTACTTTATCCATTAGCTAGAACACCCTGCGCACCAATAGTTTTCCATCGGGAAACTTATCAAACACCTTACTAAAGTTCATGTCTATGACATTTTCAACCCTTCCTTCATCTATCAACTTGGTCACTTCCTCAAAGAACTCTATTAAGTTGGTAAGGCACAATTTCCCCCACACAAAACCATGTTGTCTATCACTGATAAGCCCATTCACTTCCAAATATAAATAGATCCTATCGCTCAGTACCTTCTCCAGCAACTCTCACACCACTGACATCAGGCTCACTGGCATGTAGTTACCTGCAACATCCCTACTACCCTTGCTAAAGGAGGACACTATGGGGGGGCTTGTGCAGTGAGGCATTATGGGTAAAGCTGAGAACTAACAAGGGTGCAGTTACATTGTTGGGGCTGTATTACAGGCCTCCCAACAGTGAGCGTGAGGTAGAAGAACAAATAAGTAAACAGATTATGGAAAGATCTAGAGGCAACAGGGTGGTGGAGATGGGAGATTTCAATTTTCTCAACATTGACTGGGATACACTTAGTGTCAGAGGTGTGGATGGGGCAGAATTTGTAAGGAGCATCCAGGAAGGTTTTCTAGAGCAGCATGACAATAGTCCAACTAGGGAAGGGGCCAGAAAATTCTGAAGTTATCAGAAAAAAACTTGAGTGGAAAAATAGTTATTGATTAGATTCCCTACAGTATGGAATCAGGCCATTTGGCCTAACAATTCCACACTGACCCTCTGAAGAGTAGCCCACCCAGACCCATTCCCCCACCCTATATTTACCTGACAGTGGGCAATTTAGTATGGCCAATTCACCTGATGATCTGCACATCTTTGGATTGTGGGAGGAAACTGGAGCACACCCACACAGACACTGAAAGAATGCACAAACTCCACACAGACAGTCACCTGAGGCTGGAATTGAACCCAGATCCCTGGTACGAGGAGGCAGCATTGCTAACCACTGAGCTACTGTGCTGGAGTTATTTTTCATTTTCATAATATTTTCCCATCTTTCTTGCCACTACTCATGTCACATCAGGGAAGGAAAATTCTACCTTTAAATTTCTTTATCTGGAGTGCAACTCATAAATGTTGATCATAACTTGTCATAAGTTAGGTTATGACCATGTACAGCACTCTATATGTAACTGATCATTTTAGATGCTCTCCAGGATGGTTTTCATTCACAAAATCTTTGGAGGTTGTGCTTGCATTATATTTAATCTAATGGCCATTTATATTGTTTGGTAGCTTGGTATATTCAGCTAAAGTCTGTCTCCACTCTGTTTTGCAAATTAAACACTAACTGGGGAGCTCTACAATATCTGTACATGTTCAAAGATACTTCATTGCTCCATGACATTGATTCATTGATTGCCTGTTGCTGCTGGAGGAGACTCAGTACTTTAGTTGCAATTGATTGTTAAGACTTGACACAGGATGCTGGTATTTTACATTTTCCTGCTGATTTATATGGCAAACCAATGGATGCTCACATTATTGTTTATATCAGTGATAAAGGGTGATACAACACAAAACGTCATGCATCGAAGTCGGTAGAGTAACTGAAGTTTATAGTGAATTTATCTGTTTAACTTAGAGCAAATAAAAGCTACATTTGAACTCCAGCCACATTCCTTAAATATTCCATTACAGCCTGCTTCTTGTCATCTTTTTGGACTAATATTGATGTACACATTTATTTATTGTTTTCAGCTGGATCAAACTTGGAACAGGAGAGTAAGAGGACTGCCCATTTCAAATCGTTATGGCAACAAAATGTAAATGTGTTCAGCTCCTCTTCCAGACCACCCTGTGTGGAGGAATTGCATCAAGAAGCGCAGCTCAACCTTCAAGCTCTGCTTCAAGGTAAATACAGACTGAATCTAATGGTGTGACTTGTGATGGAAATGTCAGGCTAAACAGTTAAATATAGATTGGCTGTGCCATTTCTCAGGAGAGAGGGGGTAGAATGAAGCCATGTTGTCAGCGGCAGCAACCAAGTCATTTGTTTTTTTTTTGGATTAATTCTCTCTTTCTCTGTATTTATGCTTGTATGTGATAGTAACTTCTGGTACCTTGTCAAAATGACCATTGTACAACTCTGATCCTAAACAGTAAGTTTAAGTTTGATTTTATTATTTTAATTCATTCATGCAATATGAGCATCATTGGCTAGACCAGCATTTCTTTTGCCTATCCCTAACTGCAATTGTTTACGTGATGGTGGGCCACCATCTTGAATCCTGCAGGCCATGTGATGCATAGGAAGTCATAGGAACATTAGGAAGGGAGTTCCAGAATTTTGACCCAACAACAGAAAAGTAATGTTGATATAATCCCAAGTCATAATGCTGTATAGTTTGGAAGAGAACCTGTTGCTCGGTCAAACTTCAGGAGGTGGTGGTTGTCTCATGACTCTACTGTGTGATCTGTCCTTCTTGGTTCAAGAAATTGACAAGTGCTGACTAAGTAGCTGTAGTGTGTTTTGTGGATGGTATATGTACAATGCTGTCACTCCTTCGATGGAGGGACTGACTACTAATGATTGTGACTAATGTGGCAATTAATTGGGTTATTTGTTCTAGATGGTATCAGTCATCTCGAGTCCACTTGAGTCAGGAAGGGGAGAGTATTCCATCACATGCCTGGCTTATGTTTTGTTAATAATGGACAGGGTTTGGAGACCAAAGTGTTAAAGGTTTAGATGGAGAGGAATTTGTTAAGTGTGTACAAGACAATTTTCTGATTCAGTATGTGAATGTACTTACTAGAGAAGGTGCAAAACCTGACCTACTCTTAGGAAATAAGGCAGGGCAGATGACTGAGCTGTAAGTGGGAGAGCACTTTGGGGCAAGCGACCATAATTCTATTAGTCTTAAAATAGTGATGGAAAAGGATAGACCAGATCTAAAAGTTGAAGTTCTAAATTGGAGAAAGACCAATTTTGACGGTATTGGGCAAGAACTTTCGAAAGTGATTGGAGGCAGATGTTCACAGGGAAAGGGACGGCTGGAAAATGGGAAGCCTTCAGAAATGAGATAACCAGAATCCAGAGAAAGTATATTCCTGTCAGGGTGAAATGGAAGGCTGGTAGATATAGGGAATGCTGGATGACAAAAGAAATTGAGGGTTTGGTTAAGAAAAATAAGGAAGCATATGTCAGGTATAGTCAGGATAGATTGAGTGAATCCTTAGAAGAGTATAAAGAAAGTAGGAGTATATTTAAGATGAAAATCAGGAGGGCAAAACGGGGACATGAGATAGCTTTGGCAAATAGAATTAAGGAGAATCCAAAGGGTTTTTACAAATATATTAAGGACAAACGTGTAACTAGGGAGAGATTAGGGCCCTCAAAGATCAGCAGAAAATGGGGGACATACTAAATGAATACTTTGCATCAGTACTTACTGTGGATAAGGATAAGGAAGATATAGACTGTAGGGAAATAGATGGTGACATCTTGCAAAATGCCCATAATACAGAGGAGGAAGTGCTGGATGTCTTGAAACAGTTAAAGTGGATAAATCCCCAGGATCTGATCAGGTGTAGCCGAGAACTGTGTGGGAAGCTAGAGAGGTGATTGCTGGGCCTCTTGCTGAGATATTTGTGTCATCGATAGTCACAGGTGAGGTGCTGGAAGACTGGAGGTTGGCAAATGTGGTGCCACTGTTTAAAAAGGGCGGTAAAGACAAGCCAGGGAATTATAGACCGGTGAGCCTGACCTCAGTGGTGGGCAAGTTGTTGGAGAGAATCCTGATGGACAGAATGTACATGTATTTGGAAAGGCAAGGACTGATTCGGGATAGTCAACATGGCTTTGTGCGTGGGAAATCATGTCTCACAAACTTGATTGAGTTTCTGTGAAGAAGTAACAAAGAAGATTGATGAGAGCAGAGCAGTAGATGTGATCTATATGGACTTCAGTAAGGCATTTGACAAGGTTCCCCATGGGAGACTGATTAGCAAGATTAGATCTCCTGGAAGACAGGGAGAACTAGCCATTAGGATCCAGAACTGGATCAAAGGATCAAAGCCCTCCACTGGTGGTGGAGGGCTGTTTTTCAGACTGGAGGCCTGTGACCAGTGGAGTGTCACAAGGATCAGTGCTGGGCCCTCTACTTTTTGTCATTTACATAAATGATTTGGATGCGAGCATAAGAGTTAAAGTTAGTAAGTTTGCAGATGACACCAAAATTGGAGGTGTAGTGGACAGCAAAGAGGGTTACCTCAGATTACAACAGGATCTGGACCAAATGGGCCAATGGGCTGAGAAGTGGCAGATGGAGTTTAATTCAGATAAATGCGAGGTGCTGCATTTTTGGAAAGCAAATCTTAGCAGGACTTATACACTTAATGGTAAGGTCCTAGGGAGTGTTGTTGACCAAAGAGACCTTGGAGTGCAGGTTCATAGCTCCTTGAAAGTGGAGTCGCAGGTGGATAGGATAGTGAAGAAGGCGTTTGGTATGCTTTCCTTTATTGGTCAGAGTATTGAGTACAGGAGTTGGGAGGTCATGTTGCGGCTGTACAGGACATTGGTTAGGGCACTGTTAGAATATTGCATGCAATTCTGGTCTCCTTCTTATTGGAAAGATGTTGTGAAACTTGAAAGGGTTCAGAAAAGATTTACAATGATGTTGCCAGGGTTGGAGGATCTGAACTACAGGGAGAGGCTGAACAAGCTGGGGCTGTTTTCCCTGGAGCATCAGATGCTGAGGGGTGACCTTATAGAGGTTTACAAAATTATGAGGGATATGGATAGGATAAATAGACAAAGTCTTTTTTCTGGGGCTGGGGAGTCCAGAACTAGAAGGCATAGGTTTAGGGTGAGAGGGGAAAGATATAAAAGGGACCTAAGGGGCAACATTTTCACGCAGCGGGTGGTACATGTATGGAATGAGCTGCCAGAGGATGTGGTGGAGGCTGGTACAATTGCAACATTTAAGAGGCATTTGGATGGGTATATGAATAGGAAGGGTTTGGAGGAATATGGGCTGGGTGCTGGCAGGTGGGACTAAATTGGGTTGGGATATCTAGTTGGCATGGACGGGTTGGGCCGAAGGGTCTGATTCCATGCTGTACATCTGTATGACTCTATGACTCTATTCAGGAAGCTCATAGATGAAGCAACTGAAGATGATTGAACCTAGGACACTACCCTGAGAAACTCCTGCACTGATTGCCTGGAACTGAGATGGATGACCTCCAATAACTACAACTATCTTCCAACCAGAGGACAGATTTCCCCCTGATTTCATAGAATCATAGAAAGGTTACAGAACAGAAAGGGACTATTTAACCCACTGCATCTGCGTCAAGCTAAAACATAATCTAGTCACCCCTCTACTTCTATTTTCCAGGCCTCTATCTGAAGCCTTGCAGAATGTAATAATTCGGGTGCAGATCTGGGTTCCTTTTTAAACAAGTTGAATGTTTCTCCCTTCATCACCAAACCAGGCAGTGAATTCCTGCCATCATCACACTATCTTTTTCTCTCATGTCCCCTTTAAAACCTCTTCCGGTGACCTGAAATCTGTGCTGTTGGTAATTGATCTCCCCACTGAAGGAATCAGGTCTTCACTGCCCACTCTATCTGGGCCCCTCATAATTTTGAGTGCTTCATTTAATCATCCTTTAGCCTTCACTTTTCTATGGAAGGTGACCGTAGCCTACCTAATCATTCATCCTGTCTGCAGTTTTCAAGCCCTGGCAATATCCTGGTAAATCGCATCTGTACTCTCTACAGGTATTTTATCTTCCTTAATCTGGCGACCAAAATTGTACACACAATTCTAGCTTGCCCTAATCAGCATTTTATACAGCTTCATCATTGACACCCCTGCATTTGTACTGTATACATTGTTGAATAGAGGAAAGCATTACATATGCTTTCTTTATCGCCTTATACACCTGTCCTTCTATCTTCAAGGAGCTATGGACAAGCAGTCCAGGGTCACTCCCTTCCTTACCCTCCTTAATATCTGCTGTGTTTACTCTATCTTTCCTACCTCTTTTTTTTTAACCAAGCTTGAACCTCTCATTATTTTAAAAGTCATACCTTACCTTTTTCTAACTCCCTAAAAATCATCTGCTTTCAGAATTGGATCCCCTTTCCTACCTAAGACATTGGCAGCAAAATGGGCAATAACTTCTAATTGTTAACATTTTCCCAGGAGCATATCTTGTGGTCAATGTGTGACATCCTTAATTGAGAGGCAACATATCACCCTAGAGTCACAACTAAAGCTGCAGAAACATCTATGTGTTCCCTGGCCGACGAATCCCCTATTGCAACTGCTTCTCCCTTGTTCCTCCCTTCCTGCATAGTTAACCCACCCAGGGTTCCTCGAATTGAATATGCTTCTCCAAAGAACTAACTGCCTCAGCGTATCGATGGAAAACTGATTCAAGAACAGGACCTCCAGAGGGATTCCTGCACTCATTCCCTACTTCTCCTGGATTATCCTGATTCTGTCTCAAAATCCTAGTCTATTGTATGACCACCTCTTTAAGTGGTTTCTGTGAACCACCGTGACTCCAGCAGCTGCTCAAGCTCCAAATAATGGAGCTCAAGTTTCGGTAGCTGGTGAAATTTCTTGTATATAATTAGTTGAGTCACCAGTGGCATCTATAACTTCCCACATATCCCAGGATACTTGTCCACATAATCAAGTTACCCTTCCACCCCTTAAATTTATTTTGCCTATGTTGCTTTTGACTGATAAGATTACAGTTTTGATAGCACTTTTTGATGCCACACGTGGTAAAATATTGTCTTGATATCAAGGACAGACCCTTACACATTTTTATTTCCGAAGTTCAGCTTTTTGGTCTAAGTTTGGACTAGTAAAAAATGAGGTCTGCAGATGCTGGAGATCACAGCTGCAAATGTGTTGCTGGTCAAAGCACAGCAGGCCAGGCAGCATCTCAGGAATAGAGAATTCGACATTTCGAGCATAAGCCCTTCATCAGCCTGATGAAGGGCTTATGCTCGAAACGTCGAATTCTCTATTCCTGAGATGCTGCCTGGCCTGCTGTGCTTTGACCAGCAACACATTTGCAGCTAAGTTTGGACTAAGGCTATCATTCAGGCAGGAGCTGAGTGGCCCAAACAGAACCCGTTGTGCCAGTATGCAAATTAATACTGAGCAAGTGCCACAGCACTACCAAGCAGCCCTTCCATCAACTTGCTGACCATCTAGAGTAGGCCAATGAGACAGTGATTGAACATATTGGATTTGTCCGGATTTTTGTGGACAGGGCGTACCTGAGCTGCTTTCCACATTACCAGGTAGATGACTGGAACAGCTTGGTTAGGAACTCAGCTAATGCTGATAAACAAGTCTTCATTACAATTTCCAAAATGTTCTCAACGCCTACACATTATTCAGTACCGTAAATCATTTTTAGATATTACATGGAGTGAATCAAATTGGCAGAAGACTGGCATTTGTGACCTGGGGACATCCGGAAGTGGTCAAGATCGGTCATCTATGTGGCGCTTCCATCTGAAGTACAAGCCATTATAACCATACTCAGCTTAGCATTACACTGAGCACCAGCTGCTTTTAGTTTTTGCTGCTGTTTCTTTCTCTCGGATCCTAATCCCAGCTGTAGCTTTGTGAACTCCTGCCCTGCTAAGCCAGAAAATATGTGATGCATTGCTAACAGAAGTGGTTTTTATTTTTCATAATAGTTTTCAAACTGGGTCCATGCCAATTGGAAGAGACTTTCTGGGAGTCTGTGAGCCAGGGAGGGCCTTACAAGTGAATGATGTGGCAGGCCATATAAGGGATGATGATTGAGAGCAACTGAGTGAGTGGTGACCAGTGCCATACTTAACTCCCATTCATTTCCTCCCGGACCTCAATCACTTTCTGCTTGCTTCACCCTTGCAACATCTTCTGCTCCATTCCTTCACTATCTTCCTCGCTCTGTGCTTCCACTTTCTCTTTGTAATCCCTTCTTGTATTCTTGGGCTTTCAATCTATGCTCCTGCATTCTTCCCACTCCCTGCTCCCTGTACTCCTACGCTCACTGTACTCCCACTCTGGGCATCTGCTCTCTTCAGGTGTTGTTGTCCTTATGCCTCTACTGCTTCCTAGATTCTTGTTCTTTCAGCCCCTGGCACTCTGTGATCCTGCTTTTTATTTACTCCTGCCAACGATAGACAGACTGTACTGTAAGAAACAGGAAACCCGAATCTCACAGAGTGACAACCTGTTTTCTGAGAAGCATCATTAAAATGTGATGTTACCATTAACTTTTTAACAATGGCAGCTAACCATTACAGGTAGGTTGTATTGATATAGCTTAGCTTGTGAGTCTAGGATTACTAAATAAATTTTAAACTATCCTTCAACCTAAAAGCAGTTGAGAACTACTCACATATAGTGTGTTACAGCTTGGATGGTAGATGAATATGCCTTTTTTGCCAAATCAAAGAAAAATACTGTGGATTCTGGAAATCTGAAATAACATAGTCAATAGATCTAGAAGCTTCGCTGGAGAGAGAAACAAAGTTAATGCTTCATGCGTGTGACCATTCATCGGAACTGGATAGAGTTAGAAATATAATTCAGCATATTGTATTCACTGATCAAGATGGAGTCAACTGAACTAGGGAGACCATGTGTCGATTGAATGACAATGTTGCAGAAAATCTCTGATTTCCCACGTGTTATCCTGAGCCATTTGTCACCTGTCTTTACAATTCCGTCCTTTTTCCTCTGTGTGATATTTTTCAATATAGATTTTAACAGTTCCAAACCATAATGTCTACCCCATTTTTGTTTCCTTTTTTTACAGGTTTTGATGTTATTCTTGTTTACCTGTTCTTACTTTTCAAGTGGGAATCATTTATCATATCTCCTCTTTGTCCCTTGCTCTATTTCCGCTCTATCTTTCTTGCACCAACTTTTGGTCATCTTGTCTTTCCTGTCTTCAACATGATGAATGTTACCCTTTCGTCGTTTCCCTATCTGCCCACTTTCAACTGCTGAAGCTTTTCTAATTTTTTCCTGGATGTTGTGTATGATCAATGAGGCGTAAACATGATTTCTCTCTCTGGAGTCTGCATCACCTGCTGAGCATTCCCAACATTTTGGCTTTTGGTCTGATAATGCACATCACTCTTCTTAGATATTCCATTGGACATGTAAATGTAAATAGATCACCTTACTCGTCAAAAGATGTGCAGGTTAGGTGGATTGGCCATGCTAAATGCGAGTTTACGTGGATAGGGTGATAAAATGGAGGGCTGTTGCACACTCGGGCTGAATGGCCTCTTTCAGTACTGAATGGATTCTATGAAAATTACTACTTTAGATAGCAGAGATTTAGGATTGTGAAAGTTAGGCTGTGAATTTTTGTTAAATCACTAAAACTTTGGAGGCACTGCGATGAACGATTAACCCATGTTCATTGTTTCTGATGAAGGCAGTGTGCCAACTTCATGCCAACTGCTGGTTACCCTGACTGGAGTGTGGAGCCAGCACCATGTGGTTGCACTCCTTAGCAGCTGCCCCAAAATCGTGAGAATTAGTTAAAATCAGCCTGCATCTCTGAAAGCAAGAGTGAATTTTGACTCGAGTAACTACTGGAAGGCAATCGACAAGAGAGTCAGGCCTGGAAAGATACAAGTTCAGCAAAAAAAAAAGCTGGAATGCACT
Organism: Hemiscyllium ocellatum; assembly: GCF_020745735.1. Classification (NCBI taxonomy): domain Eukaryota; kingdom Metazoa; phylum Chordata; class Chondrichthyes; order Orectolobiformes; family Hemiscylliidae; genus Hemiscyllium; species Hemiscyllium ocellatum. Next base: position 95,769,692 of record NC_083411.1, on the reverse strand, counting down.
GGAGGCTCTGGTTGAGAAAGTCCATATAAGAGCAGAGAGGTTGTGGACCTGGAGGGGGGCAGGAGATTGTCCAGCCAAACTCTGAGAAGGCAGGGAAAAAAGAGAACCTTTCTGTCAAGGCCATGAATCAAACTCCCAAGACCTGGGTATAATGCAGGAGCAGTTAAAATTCACGTCACATAGCCTGTCAAATTCAGTGAATGCATCTTCAAAGGCAGAATGGTTTTATGAATGCTAATCATGTTTGACTAATTTGCTCGAGCTTTTTGAAGATGTAACAAGCAAAGTGGATAATGGAGATCTTGCAGATGTAATATATCTGGACTTCTGCAAAGCACTTGATAAAGTGCTGCCTAACAGGTTAATTCACAAGGTTGGATCATACGGGAGTAGGGGTAAATTATTAGCTTGGACAGGCTTGGACAGTGTTGTCCTCATTGCACAACACTCTTGCCAAACTGAAAAGGACCCATTTTATACCTAATCCTTGTGTTCTGCTAGCTACGTTACCTTCTTGCCATGGTCTTTCATTTGATATAATAACTACAGTGGGACCTCTTCAAATGCCTTCTGAAAATCTACGTACTCCAATAGATCAGTCACACATGATTTCCCTTTCAAAAAACCATATTGACTCTTCCTGATTCCACTGAGATTTTTCTGAGTGACCTTAATAATAGATTTCAGCATTTTTCCTATGATCAATTTTAAACTAGCTGGCCTTCTGTATTCTCCTACTTTGCTGTCTCCTTCCTAACTTGAAATGAGGAATCACATTTGCTATCTTCCAATCTGAAAGGACCTTTTCAGAAAATCAAACTTGAAACAAATGCATGAGTACTCACAAGAGCCATATTTTAAGATGACAAGATAAAGTTATGAGGAAAGGTCACTCGACCCAAGCTGTTAACTCTGTTTTCTCTCCACAGATGCTGCCAAATCTGCTGAGCTTTTCCTACAATTTCTATTTTTGTCTCTGATTTACAACATTTGCACTTCTTTCCGTTTTTATAAAGTAAATTAAAATTTGGGATTTAAAAAATCTTTTTCATGGTCTGTGGGCTTCACTGGCTATACCATTGCCCATGGAGCAGTTAGGAGTCAACCACATTGATATGGGTGTGGAGTCACGTGTAAACCAGATCAGGTAAAGACAAAGATTTCCCTACCTAAAGGACATTATAAAACCCATCTAGTTCACCAACTAGCAACCGTAGTTACGTGGTTGCTGTTAAGCTAGCTTTTAATTCTAGTTCTTTATTCACTTAAAATTTTGCCAGCTGTTAGGGTGGGATTTGAAGCCATGTCACTTCCCAGAGGATTAGCTCGGGGTTCTGGATTACTCATCCAGTGACATTACCAGAATGTCACCACCTTCCCCCTTAACAGGTTTTTATTTTGAATAGTGTTTTTTTGAGTACTCTATCCCTGATAATTTTCACTGTTTTAAGTCCCTCCCTCTCTTTCACCTCCTGATTGACAATTATTTATGGGATATTAATTGTATTGCCTACAAAGGAAACTGTTGCAAAATATTTGCTCAGATCATCTGCCATTTCCTTATTTTCCATTATCAATTCCTCAACTCACTTTCTAGAAGACTTTCTAGAAGACTGGCACTTGCTTTACTTGCTCTTCCCATTTTAAAGTTCTGATGAAAGCTCTTATTTTTTCATATTTCTCACAAGCTTTCTGTCATATACTGATTTCTCCCTTGTTAATAATTTTTTGTTATTGTTTATGTTCTGCTCAATCTACTGATTTGCTGCTCACATTTTCTTGTATTATATACGTTTTTTCTTTTAATTTGAAACCATCTTACTTAGTCAGTTACTGTTCTCAGTCCTTCCCTTTTTAGTCCTCCTTTGTGACTGGAATTCTTCATTTCCATATATTCTGAAATGTCTTCTTAAATGTCTGACATTGAATGACTCCTGAGTTACTGATGTAACCCCCACCCCAGTATGAGTTAGCCAGAGTTCATTTCATGCCTTCAGAATTGCCCTTTTACTTAATTTATTTCCATATGTGAAGGTCACTGATCCTTGAGGCATGCCATAGATAACTGTGATGGGCCATTTGTGGGAGATGCTCTAGCTGCAGATTGACAGTGAGAGTGAAGCCAGGTGAATATAGTCTCGCTGAGCTACATGATGGAGGTGATAGGTTGGAGGAGGAGCTGCCACAGACCAGGGGACTCCGTAGTTTTTGACTTCATGCGGAGAATAAATAAAGATTCTACGATTGGCCTCAGGTTCCAAAGTTGGGAAAATGTCAAAAGGAATTCCCACTGGTTCCTACATTAACCATAATTGGAAAATATCTATCTCCTGACAGCTGTTACTTGACTAGAATGCTGGAGCCACTTCCCTTCTCACGTCTTCAGCCAAAATTGCAGATCTCGCCTGAAGATGCTAGCAGCCATGATCTACACATTTACAGTCATAGAGATGTACAGCATGGAAACAGACCCTTCGGTCCAACTCGTCCGTGCTGAACAGACCATAAACTATTTTAGATCCGATTACCAGTATTTGACCCCTATCCATCCAAACCCTTCCTATTCATGTACCCATCCATTTGCCTTTTTAAATGCAACCGTACCAACCTTCATCAATTCCTCTAGCAGTTCATTCCGTACATGCAGCACGGTCTGCTTTAAAAAGTTGCCCCTTAGGTCCCGTTTAAAATCTTCTCCTCTCACCTTATAAGTCTGTGTCCTAGTTTTAGACTCCCCTATCCTGGGGAAAAGACACTGATTATTTACCGTATCCATGCCCATCAAGAGTTTATAAGCCTCAATAAGGTCACCCTTCACCTCTGACACTCCAGGTAATATAGCCTGAGCCTATATAGCCTTTCCCTATAGCTCAAACCCTCCAACTCTGGCAACATCCTAATGAATCTTTTCTGATCAACGTCTTAACAATTCGGAATAACCATCCTGCTTGTTTGTTCAAAGAGCAGGTTAACATTGAAACACAACAAGAAGACAGTGGGATCTGAGTGTAGATAAGTTCCTTCATTTTATCAGTTGAAGTTTGCCAGACTGAGGCGAAAACTGGAACCTTAGTATTTATGCTCAGGCCTGAATAATTACTATACGGATGAAGCATTGATGAACTTCTGAACTTTTGTGAGTGACAAGTGTCAGATTGCTTGGAAATAGGGGAAGACACTCTTTTGAACTCAGAGTCAATATCTAAAAGGGTGGCATCATAGAAGAGTGTTATTACTTATCCTATTTTCCTCTTCGGATTTCACACATTGCCTAACATTTTACTTCCTCTTTCCAAACTTGTAAGTCATATTGTTACAGCCATTGTAAAGTTTACTGCAGATGTTATTTATTAACCCTTCCTGCACTGATCACTTTTTTGCAAGGTGGATTTTAACATGGTTTTCTCTTCTCAAGATACAGAACTACACAAAAACTATGAATTCACAAATCCTGGAAATCTTTTAACACTTTTGCAACAAGTGTGCGATCTGTATTAGCTAGACAGTGCATGCCCATTGATTGCTAATAAATTTTATTTGATCATTATCTCATTGGATTTTATGGGAACTTACTGTGTGCAAATTGGCTGCATTGCTAATTGCCTGAGCACCCCAATGTGTAAAAACATAGAATTAGTTGGAGTATTTTGCAGATCTCTGGTCTCCATATTATTGAAAGGATAACAAGACACTAAAGAACTTTCAAAACATTAAACAAACTGAGGATCTTTCGTCAGAAACAAAGTTGAGTGACGACCTAACTGAGGTGGTTAAAATTATGAGAAGGCTTGATAAAATAAGATTAGAGAAGTTGTTTTTGATTTTTGTGCCATAAACACAACAATAACAACAGGGATATCAGGAAGAGCTTTTATGCTTAAAGAGTGATTTAAAATGTGTTGTTTGTTGCTTTCTGGAATAGTTGAGGTGAACAGTTTTAGATGCAATTGAAGTGGTGCTAGATAAATGCATGTGGGATAAAGGAGAAACAGGATATCAGCAACAATTTGTTTTTTAATGGGATATTTTAAAGTTCAAAAAGAGCAAGATTTGACATTGAGCCACATTACGAGACATTGGGGCCAATAATGCTTTTAATTAGGGAAGTACATTTCAAGGAGTGTGCTAAGCGAGGTAGCAAGGCTGTGAACTTGCAAGAGTTCCAGTGCTTGAGTACTGCATAACCAAATCCATAATCACCAATATTGCAGCATTTAAAATGTGGATATTGAGGAGACCAGAATTAGAAACACATAAATCTCTTTCATGATTATGGGGTTGGAGTAGTTTACCAAAATAGAGAATAGGAGAAAGTGAGGACTGCAGATGCTGGAGATCAGATCTGAAAATGTGTTGCTGGAAAAACAAAGCAGGTCAGGCAGCATCCAAGAAGCAGGAGAATCGACATTTCGGGCATGAGCCCTTCTTCAGGAGTGAGGAACGTGTGTCCAGCAGGCTAAGATAAAAGTTAGGGAGGAGGGACTTGGGGGAGGGGCATTGGAAATGCGATAAATGGAAGGAGGTCAAGGTGAGGGTGATAGGCCGGAGTGGGGTGGGGGCGGAGAGGTCAGGAAGAAGATTGCAGGTTAGGAAGGTGGTGCTGAGATCGAGGGTTGGGACCTTAAGTCCCAGCAAAATAGAGAATAGTAAAGCCTTGGAGGGATTTGTAAACAAGCAATCCCTTCTTGAATGAGAGCACTAAGGTCTGGGGTGATGGGTGAGTAGGACATGGTACAGGAGCAGCTAAAGTTTAAGTGATTTTTATGTTTACAAAAGGGTAGAATGTGGAATAGTCACAAAAACAGACTGGTCCCACCTCAGTAGGTGAGGTAGCACAGCAAACAACTTGAAGGCTACAGACTGTGTCTTGCATTTTGCCGACTGTGAGGCTTACAGATGTTCAAGAGAGAAAAGCTTTTGGATTGAGATCGGGTGACACGTGGTCAACAGCAAAATAATGAATTAGAGGAGCTAGTGACAGCATAAAGGAGCTGGATTCATTAACATCCATTCACGTTAACTTATTAAACTAACAAACAGCTTCAAAAGAAGCTGACACTGACAACCAGCTCAATAGAGATTTATTGTAGATGAAGACTTTGGATGTAACAATGCAGGCTTGTCACTAACTATAGTTATAAGCAACAGTCCATCAGTTTTATTATGATGCTTAAAAGCGTTCAGAGTAATGGTGATTTAGAAATTACCGATGGGATGTGAGTTCTGAAAGTATTAGATTATTTAAATGTTGCTATTTTCCTTCCTGAACATTTTCTTTTTGCCACCTGAAGTGTTATATTTTTAAGTAATTTAATGCCAACAAATTAAATATCTTAGTCCACTTGTCAAATTCAGTCAAACAACGTTTTCAGACACCCGTTTCTAAGTGTATCCAAATTGTATCTAAGTTGTACCCATTCCACAAGTTCAGTGAATAGATGAAACTAAAGAATGTACTTCCACTAGGGAACAGCCAACTTACCTCCCACAGAAAGCAACTGAAACCAATTTTGAATAATTTTAATCTTCTTATGAATGTGATGCAGACAGTGGAACTTAATCCTCCAGCCAGGCCAGGATTGCTCACAGTTTTTTTAGGCCTTCTTTAGGATACAATGAGCAAATATCTCCCTCTTGTACAGGCGCAAAATCAGTGGGTAGCCCAAAGTAAAATAAAGTTTAGGTTCTACTCTGACCTTAAAGACAGGAGGCTTATTAAAGAGACTGGTGCTTTCAGATAATTAAGTATGAAACTATTATTCTTGCACTTCTTGGATATTTTGTTGTTTTTGGAATTTTCCATTTCTGGTCTCAACATCCACCATTTCAAACGTTGCACTGTTGGTGGCCATGGATTTGATTATCCAGGTCTCAAGCTCTCTTTAATGTCACATGAAGTAGTCCATGTTCCAATGCAACAAGGTCTGGACAAGTTTGGGCTGACAAGTTACGTTCTCACCATACAAATGCCAGACTATGACCATCACCAATAACACTCAAGCTAACCGCCGCCCTTGACATTCAATGGTACTTCCGTCGCTGAATTCCCCACTATCAACGTGCTGGAGGTTACCATTGACGAAAAACTCAACTGGACTCACCACATAAACACAGTGGCTACAAGAGCAGGTCAGAGCCTAGAAATTCTGTGAGAAAATTAGGACTGCAGATGCTGGAGAGTCAGAGTCGAAAAGTGTGGCGCTGGAAAAGCACAGCAGGAGAATCGACATTTTGGGCATCAGCCTTACATCTGAAATAGTGTGTTGGTAGATCTAGATTCAAATCCCAGCTCTACCAGAGCCATGTAATAGGGACTCAGATAGAGGTTGAGTTGATGCATCTTACAAAGTTGAGAGAGGGGGCGCTTGTGGAGCAGGGGTAGTGTCCACATCTCTGGGTCAGGATACCCATTTATTAACATTTCATTATACACTAGGAATACTGTTATGAGTAATACACCACCTGACTCCCCAAAGCCTGTCTATCCATCTACAAGGTACAAGTCAAGATTGTGATGGAATACCTTCCACTTGCCTGGATGTGTGCAGTCCCATCAACACTCAAGAAGCTTGATGTTATCCAGGACAAAACAGTCCACTTGATTGCCACTACATCCGCAAGCATGTACTTTCTCAACCACCAATGCTCAGTAACAGCAGTGGGTACTTTCTGTAAGATGCACTGCAGAAATCCACCAAAGGTCCTCAAAAGCATTTTGCAAACCCATGACCACTTCCATTTCGAAGGACAAGGGCAAAGATATATGGGACCACCACTACCTGCAAGCTCCCCTCCAAACCAATTACCATCTTAACCTGGAAATATATCACCTTTCCTTCACTGTTGCTTGTTAAAATCTTGGAATTCCCTCCCTAAAGGCATTGTAGGTCAACCTACAGCAGATGGACTGCAGCAGTTCAAGAAGACAGTTCACTACCACCATCTTAAGGGCAACTAGGTGCAGGCAATGACTACTGGCCAGCTAGTGACATCAACATTTTACAAATGAATAAAAACATTGAGATATTTTGGTGCTGGTGACCCCCATGGATTTAACTTTGTACCCATTCTATTTCTCATTACACACTGCCACTTTGTGACATAATCTGAATCCACATTGTTAACGTTTGCATGTATGCTCAGAACACCCAGCTTGACCTCAGCACCAATTCCTCCACTGTCTCTAAATTATAGGACTGCTTATGCAACAGGCTCCAATTAAATCTTGAAAGACTTAAGCTTTTGCTTTCATTCTCCACTCCAAAATGCATTCCAACTGCTGAATCTATCCCTTTCTCTGTCAACAATCTGAGACAATTTGTCCATAAGTTTGGTGCCACATTGATTCCAAGACCAGCATCCTACAGTGCATTCCCATTCATCACTAATACTGCCTATTTGCACCTCTGTGACACCGTTCGACTTTACCCTGTCCCTGTTTGTTGTATTGAATTTCTCACTCATGCCTTAATTTTCTCTCAACTTGACTATTCCAACGCACTTGTGGCCAGTTTCTGACATTCTCCCTCTGTAAACTGCAGTCCTGCCAAATCTCTGCCTGTGTCTTTAACAGCAGTGGGTATGTTCCTGTATCAATTCTGTGCTCCCCAGCGGCTCCCACTCATAGAGTCCTCCAGTCATGAGGGCTGTAGATAAGTTGAATAGCAAAGCTCTTTTCCCAAGGATGGAGGACTTCAAAACTAGGGGACACATTTTTAAGGTGAGAGGAGTAAAATTTAAAAGGGATCTGAGAGTTTTTTTTATCTTATAGTGAGTGGTTCATATGTGGAGTGAACTACCAGAGGAAATGGTATAAGCAAGTATGGTTACAATAGGAAAGGTTTAGAGGGGTATGTGCCAAATGCAGGCAAGTGGGACTAGTTTCAGAAACATGGTTGGCATGGATGAGCAGGACCAAATGATCTGTTTCTGTGCTCTATAACTCTATGACTCTTTGACCAAGCTTTTGATCCCTTGGCTTAATATTCCTTTATGTGGCTCAATGCCATACTTTGTCTTATAAGGGTTGTGTAAAGCACTTTGACATATTTCCTCACATTTAGAGATGTTACATGAATATAAATTGTTATTGTTGTTAAGGCTTGTAGAAGTTTGTGAAGTCAAAGGTGTTTGATAGGAGAAATTGGGCATGTGTAAAATGGGCATGTACTTATGTACTGCCCTTCATACATTACAGCTTAAGATCAAACTCACTCCAAAGAGATTTTCTGAAACCCCTAACCTCTCATTCAAACAGCAAAAAATAAAGTAAGAGTTTCCATTTAAGTGCTAACTCTATATCTGCAGGAACTGTAAAGAATGTCATAACTAGTGAAATTGATATTGAATTTTATTTTTTTCTTTAACGTTAGAAAATTTGGCAGCTAATGTTTATACAAAGTTCTGTAAACAGCAATGAAACAAATCGCCAAATAACAAGTTGACATTTCTGTCAGGGAATACCTAAATGACCGCTCTAAAAGTAACACCAGGTTTCTAAGGGGACAGGCTACCCATGACTAGCAGGAAGACTGTGCAGTAACCTGCAATATTTACCTGCCCTTTATAATTTTTGCACCTTCTTCAGGGACAGTCAGCACCTGCACCTAGAAAGTAAATTAGGAAAATTCTGAAGCAATGCTGTTTGAGAGCAGAGATGAGTTGGTGGGTGGGGGAGGGGCTAACACAAACTGTTCGTACTTCGCTGTGGTGATTTGAGGACCAACAAAATCCAACCCTATAGCCATTTCACAAGCAGACACTAAACATCATCAATAACTGACCTGTTAAAAATGCTCTTTCATAAGTCCCATCTTTCTGGAGTTGTTAAAATGTGTTGATTAAAAATATTCCTAATAAAGGAACTTTTTAAGAATTGGATATTTCAGTAAAAATGAACTGACTTGTGGGAGAAGTCTTCATACAGAATATCTGCACACGGAGAGTGGCTGGACTGCTGGAGGGTACATAAAGTTTTGTTTGCTCAGGTTGTGAGCCATTGTTTCATAACTCCCATCATTATGAAGCAACTCGATTTCATCAGTGAGCCATTTGCATTGTCATTTAGATAATAAGCAACCTTTAGACAGTCTGTAATAGAACAATTATTGTGCCTGCAATTGCAAAGATTGGGATTCAGAATTAACTTTTAAATTTGGAAATGTTGAAATCTCAAGTAATAGCAATTTTTTTTCCAGCCCATCTAGATCCACGTCTCTTCCAACACACCCTAACATGTTGAAATATGCCTCTTTCTTTCAGAAGAGTTCGGTGAACCTATTGTACAGAACGAAGTGGCTGCAAATACTTTTGGACACAAACCAGTTCTCAACAGAGAGGCTGTTCCTGACAGTTGCCCCAGAAAAGGGGAAAAGCGTATGGAATTTGTTTTGATGGTAAGATGTCCTTATTGTACGATATTAGTGATAGTGTAAAATATAGCTGTCTTTTATTGAGAAATGTGTTCAAGAAAACACAGCAACAGGGGTTTTGCACAGGATATAATAAGTAATTCTTAGTTTCACTCTGCTAACAGAAGAAAATTAAACTGAAAAGTGCGTGGATCTATGTTTTATTGTGCGTCTATGTGTTTGTGTTGCATGTGTCTATGTATGTTTGTCCATCTATTGTGTGTCTATTTACAACTAATACCATTAAACCAGAAAACCTGGTTCAATGAACATTGCAGGATGACATTGCAATCTCAGCACCAGTGTGTGTTGTGTCTGCCTTGATGTATGCACATATTTGTTTGTGTTTCTGTATGTGTATCTGTGTGGTTATGGGCATGTGTGCTTCTGGGGTTTCTCAGATAGGATAAGGCACAGCATGATAATGTTTCTTATACATAATAATTCTCCTGACAATCACAGAGTTCCATGATTAATGTCACATGGGTTGGAGAGGATAGATTTGGGGAAAGGCATCTCAGTGGTAATGTCACTGGACTAGTAATTTAAAACCTAAGGCTAATATTCTGGTTTGAATCACATCATGTTAGGTGGTGAAATCCAAATTCAATAAAGAACCTGTAATTAAAAGCTAGTCTTATGGTGACCATGTAACAATCATTGTGCCAGGTATATCCTGACCCACCGCCAGGACAGATTCATCAGAGGTGACGGAAGAATAGCATACGTTCAGGAGGGTGGTGTCCTGGAGGTTCGCAAAATTTGACTCTGGTTGCCATGAATTGTGAAATGGGTATGGAAGCAAGCATTGAGGATGACACAGTCTGCTTTGAAGAGAGAATATAATATCGGAACCCGTGAGGGCATGCACTTTGGCAGGGAGAACAGAGGAGCTGAATATTATTAAAATGGTGAAAGACTGGAAAACTATAGCACAGAGGGATTTGGATATCCTCTGGCATAAATCACAAACGGCTGGCAAACAAGTTTAGCTGGTAATAGGAAAGGAAAATGGAATGTTGGCCTTTATTTCAAAGGGAATGCAATAAAAATAGGGAAGTCTTACTAAAACTATACAAGGCACATCTAGAATATTGTGAACAGTGCTTGTCTCCTTGCCTAAAGAAAGTCATATTGACATCCGAGGCAGTACAGAGCCATTCACTAGATTTATCTCGGGCATGAAGAGATTTTCTTGTAAGAGGTGGGTTATGTTGGGACTGTACTAACTTGAGTTTGAAAGAGTGAGAGAGGAACTTATTGAAATGTACAGCAGTCTTCGGGGGCTCGATGCGATAGGTGTAGAGAGGTGTTTTCCTCTTGTGGGAAACTCTAAGACCAGAGGGCATAATCTCAGAGTCAGAGGTCACCCATATGAGACAGCAATAAGGAGAAGATTTTTTTTCTCTCAGAAATAGCTAATCTGTGAATTTGGTCTGCAGAGGTGGTAGTGGCTGTATCATTGTGACTGCAAAAGACATTTTTTACTAATTAAGGGAATCAAGGGTTATAGGGGAAAAGGAGCTGAGGATTATCAGATCAGCCATAAGCTTATTCAATACCATCAAGTGGACTTGATGGGCTGAATGGTCCACTTCCACTTTTACATCTTATGGTCTTTTGAAATACTTTCTTCAAACTCTGGATTTTTTTTAAAGCAGTGCTATATATTTAAAACATTTATTGAAGATCAATTTTTCATTGGTTTGTATATTCCATTGGATTAGCCAAGCACAAGATCTAGCAGTGAGGATGAGACAACCACCATTGGTATAAGACCACAAGAGCTATTTCTGAACTCGCCATCTACACCAGAGAAGCCACACAAGTGGATTCAGCCCATATCACCATCAACACCAGAGGAAAAAAGGTGGCACCACATGCGAACGACTCAGGTGGACCTTATACCTATCAATGTGACTGGTATGGTTTATTCCCTTTTCCTGTTTGTTAGGTTCACACTGTTGGCTAGGGAGGCAATCAAAGAGAGCCAGAACTGAATGGCAGGGTTGATCACTGAATTGAGGACAAGGTTAGTCAGTGCGGAGTGGAGAAGGTAGTCGAGGTCATTGGGACGAGCTGCCTTTCCTGCTCAGGGAATGGAGTCGAATTTCCATGTTAGATTTGGGGAATCGAATCTCCACGTTAGATGGCATTGCCCACCACAGCCGATGGACCAAAGGGAAGTCACTCCTAGAGCTTCCCACTGCCCCACCAGCAAAATGTGAACATGCAGCAGCCAGCTGACCTGGGCCTCACTCACTGATTTATTGCTAATTATCCTGGATTTAGTCTGTCTTCCACAACTATTTGTTTACATTTCATATTTCAGTTACAAACTCCAGACTGTGACTTCCCCTTTCCAAACAATTCCCCTCACTGGGGAATACCAAGCTTTTTTTTTTGTTGAAATACCTATCACCAATTTATACCCCAAATAATCAAAAAAACACCCACTGCCTCCTGGGGAAGTGTAATCAAAGTAAATGATACAAAAGGAAGAAAACTAGAGAGGAAACTCAATCAAAATAATATTGGATGGGGAGATAATGCAATTTAAAAGCTTAAAGGGGGAATACTGGCATTTTTTAAACAAAACCACCAAATCACAAATTTGGTGATCTCTTTTTATTTAAATTATTCGCATAATTCTCCACCTTGCAAGATGGATGGATGTTGAACCTCACTCATTGTGTTAAAAATTAAACGTCAGGTGGCCATAGTCTTCCAGACCATAGGGCTGCTCTTTCATTACAGAGAGACAACTGGGCGATGATTTAATTTGGAGTTCACCATGCCTCAGGTGAGGGGAAAGGTTGAGAAGGAGCATCCTTCATAGTTACCTCAATCAGTTTTAAAATAGAGGTTGAGAGAAAGTGAGGACTGCAGATGCTGGAGAGTCAGAGTCGAAAGATGTGGTGCTGGAAAAGTGCAGCAGGTCAGGCAGCATCCGAGGAGTAGGAGAGTCCACATTTCGGGCATAAGCCCTTCACCAGGAATGTGGGGGTGGGGGTGGGGTGTGGGGGGCAGGAGGCTGAATGATAAATAGGAGGATGGGATTGGGGGAAGGTAGCTGGGAAGGCGATTGGTAGATGCAGGTGGAGGGTAATGGTGATAGGATGGAGCAGATAGGTGGGAAAGAAGATGGGCAGCTGGGACAGTTCAAGAGGGTGGTGCCAAGTTGGAGGTTTGGAACTGGGATGAGGTGGGTGGAAGGGAGATAAGGAAACTAGTGAAATTGATGTTGATGTCATGTGGTTGGACGGACCCAAGGTGGAAGATGAGGCATCAAAGGGCTAGGATTTGGCGGTGGAGGACGCCCAGGACATCTCATCTACTGTGTCCACTGGTCTCGCTGTGGTCTCCTGTACAGTGGGGAGACAGGATGCCAACTCACGGACTGTTTCAGAGAACATCTCTGGGAACCATGCTCCAAACAACCCTACCACTCTGTGGCCAACCACTTCAATTCCCCTTCCCAATCCACTAAGGACATGCAAGTTCTGGGCTATACCCACTGCCAAATCCAAGCTGTCTGACAGAACGAATGTCTCACCTTCTGTCTTGGGACCCTACAACCACACGGCATCAATGTCGGCTTCAGTTTCCTTATTTCCCCTCGCCCTACCTCATCCCAGATCCAATCCCCCAACTTGGTACCACTCTCTTGAACTGTCCTACCTGCCCATCTTCCTTCCCATCTATTTGTTCCATCCTCCCCTCCAACCTCCATACCCCCTACCACATCTACCTATCACCTTCCCAGCTACCTTCAGCCCCCACTCCCATGTCCCAACCCTCCTATTTATCTCTCAGCCCCTTCTCTCCACTCCTCCCCCCAACCTTCCTGATGAAGGGCTTATGCCTGAAACATCGATTCTCCTGCTCCTCAGGTCCTGCCTGACCTTCTGGGCTTTTCCAGCACCATACCTTTCAATTAAAATAGAGGTTGATAGATTTCTGAATACCAAAACTGTTAGGGGTTATGGGGAAATTATGGGACAAAGGCTTTAAAGCGAATGATCAACCATGAGAATATTGGATGGCAGCGGTGGTTCAATGGACTATATATAAGTTATATACTCCTGTAAGTTATATACCCCTATGTTCCTAAATCTAACAGCTGGGAAACCCTGACAGCTTTCCTGTTCTGTACCTACCTCGGAATGTTAATGACGTAGAGTCCTTGTGAAAACTGAATCCTTATCAAGCATTAACAAATTCCCCTGGAAAAATAACATTTTGGTATTTACTGCATATGAAGCATTCACTCAAAGAGATGCAGGGACACTTTAAGCACACAGACCTGTGAATCGGTCAATTCCTTTCGAAACCAATAAGGGAGAAATGAAGAATGGGGGATGATGCTGAAGACAGGTACAACTCGGTTGGAAAAATGAAAGGTTTTGGGAAAGATTTGTTTTTACCTTTCTTTACCAGGGGAGACCCTTGAGCGACACGCAAACACACACCAATCTTTGTTTAACACAGAGACTGCAATGAACCCAAAGAGTATGCTGAGGAGGAGACGGACAGTCACTGGCTTGCACGAGTCTAATCAGCCTCAACAAGGTGAGTATCTCTCTCTGATCAAATCCTTGGGACTGTTGCTGCATTTCACTGTATTAAGCAGCTGAGAGAATCAATACCTGTCAAGCTGAATTAGTGAATAATTGTTGGGGGCTGCTGGTTACCCTCCCCACTTCATTGCAGTGCTAAATTGTAGAGTGATTGTTAACCTTATCTGGATTTCAGTGATGCAATCCCCATTTCTGTTCATTTTCAGTCCCCAGTCCCAGAAACTTGATCTAACTATTACGGGAGGGAATATCACATGCCGCCATGAATTATTTTGCTGTTGATTTTCTCAGCAAATCAGCTGTAGAGAGAGTTCCTGCCTTACTCTGGCCATCAGCTTGGTTTCGTCAGTGTATCTGCTGTTCCAGTTGTTTAGATTAGATTAGATTCCCTACAGTGTGGAAACAGGTCCTTCGGCCCAACCAGTCCACACTGACTCTCCGAAGAGTAACCCACCCAAACCCATTCCCCCATGACGAATGCACCTAACACATTGGCAATTGAGAATGGCCAATTGACCTGACCTGCACATCTTTGGACTGTGGGAGGAAACTGGAGCACCCGGAAGAAACCCACGCAGACACAGGGAGAATGTGCAAACTCCACACAGACAGTCACCCGGGGCTGGAATTGAACCTGGGACCCTGGTGCTGAGGCAGCAGTGCTAATCACTGAGTCACTACTGAGACTAGAGGGCCCAAGTTTAGGGTGAGGAATAAATCGTTTACAGAGAATCTGTCAGAAAGACATTTTCATCCAGAATGTGATAGAAATATGGAATGCACTGCCTGAAGGAGTGGTTGAGGCAAATAATCTTACAGCAATTAAGAAGCATTTAGACAAGCACTTAAAATGCCAGGACAGACTATGCTATGGGCCAGGTAAATGGGATTAGCTTGGTGTTTGTTTGGCATAGACTAGGTGAGCCGAAGGGCCTTTTGCTCTGCTGTATGAAACTGTTCATCAATAATTGCCTGAAATATCAGCTTTACTCAGTGACAAGACATTCGCTATTTGTCAGCAGTACCTACTTGTATTAGCAATGGATGCAATTAGTATCTATTATCAAATATATCCTGTATTCCACTAGCACACATCAGCTTAAATCTTACACTCCATATTTTTTCAGTACTTATCATTGCAAGAGTTTCAGATTAGATGAGACACTATGTGTCAGAATAAAGAGTATCTGTAGCTCAATAATAACTGTGAGAAAGTGAGGACTGCAGATCCTGGAGATCAGAGTCGAAAAGCGTGGTGCTGGAAAAACACTGCAGGGCAGGCAACATCCGGCTAAATAATAACTATCAGTTTACCATCACATGAGGAGAAATCCCAATTAATGTTTAATACCCTTCTGTAACGTTTATTTTATTTTCAAGAAGGCATTAGGTTATTCACTTTCAATGGTTAAACGTCCATTCTGATAATGAAAACTCATTAAGCAATCTAATATGAACTCCAACAAAGAAAGGCAATAAAAAAAACAAATAGTGTATGAAAATGTGTTGCTACATCAGCCCAATACATTGTTTTTATGCATTGTTTCTTAATTCCTTGTTTTTCTCTTAATTTCTCTTATCCCTTAATCTTAACTCTCCCAGAAGTAAGCGTTCAGCAGTCCTCCAACATCTGTGAAATGTTCATTCACAATTTCAAAAGACATACAGCAAAATGTAGACTGCAAATTATCAGTTTAGCCTTTTAACCTTCCTACACAAAATCATTCTGAATTTAGGTTCAGGATTATTATTTTCTTTGAAAAGTGTGGGATGCGCATATTAGGTAGTGACTGACTCACATTATCGCCCTCCAGTTAGCTCATGAAGAGTGGAGCAGTGAGGGAGCTTTAGATGGTTTCTCTGTGAATCGCTGGCCTTGACACTGACATTCCAGATAGGCCAGCTGTTTCTGCCAAACACAGTCCAGCAGTTTGAGTCCACTGCAGCTCATAGGTTGAGACCTATCTCTTGGGAATCTAGCAGCGAGGAGGCAATATTCTTCTCACAAGGTGGGGGTGGCAAGGAGTGGGTAGTCAGGAGGTTTGTCACAAGAATAATCAAATCCCTAAAGCGCAGAAGCAGGCCATTCAGCCCATCAAGTCCACACTGACCCTTCAAAGAAAATCCTGCCCAGACCCTCCCCTTATCTTATTCCTGCATTTACCATAGCCAATCTACCTAACCAGCACATCTTTGGACTGTGGGAGGAAACCAGAGCACCTCAAAGAAACCCACACAGACCAATGATGGAATCAAACCTGAGTCCCTGGTGCTGTGAGGCAGCAGTGCTAACCACTGAGCCACAGTGTATCCTAAAAAGTGGGAAGGAGGGGCTGGATTTCAGAAGCAGGACAGCAATAACAGGCCAGGCCGGTCAACATCATTTCCCAGTCAGTAAAGCAGCCATCATTTCTTGCTCACCAAGTGGTCAGGGAGGTGTCAAGTTGAGGCCTTTCAGTGGCCATAAGTTGACTGGTCAAAGGATTTCATTGATAATGTGTCAGGAAAGTCACACATCAACTTTCTCATCCGTATTTAATTAGTTAGCTGGTGAGAAAAGATTGAGTTTCTTTCCAGGCTAACTCCCCCTCGTTGCCCTCCTCGCTAATTGCAGAGAGAGGAGACGCCAATGTGCTGGGACTGTCCTTATATCTGATTGTGTCATTGTATGCCATCTGGTGGATATAGACCGGTATTACTTATGTTCAGGAATCCAGTCATGATCCTGCATACAGGCTCAACCAAAAGCAATAGGTCAATGTAACTTTCTGTTAAATTGCATAACCATAACCAGAAAATAAGTACCAATTGGATCTCAACTCATTTGTGTTTAGTGGGTATTTCTTCATGTAGTTTTTAACAACATTATGCACATGACCTGATGTAATATCTTGAGGCACTTCCCAGAAGAATAAAACACTGACAGTATGGCAATAGAGATATTAGTATGAATTATATTAAAGATTAGTCAAAGAGCCCAATTCTAAGAAACAAATTAGAAATTTGGGGGGATTGGAAATGTATGGAGGAATTTGAGAGCTTAAGTCCTGGATGACTGAAGTACAATTATCAGTGTCGGGTGAAGAAAGTGGAGGATGCATAAAAGGCCAGAGTTGGAAAAACTCCAGGTTCTCCTAAGATGATTAGAGAGATGGGGTAATGTTGAAGTAGTACAGGATGTTGGTGAGGTAGTTTTTGGAAAGACGTAAATGAATTGCAGGATAAAAACAAGGACTGCAGATGCTGGAAACCGGAGTCTAGATTAGTGTGGTGCTGGAAAAGCACAGCAGGTCAGGCAGCATCCGAGGAGCAGGAAAATCGACATTTCATCAGGAATAGAGGCAGGGTGCCTGCAAGTTGGAGAAATAAATGAGAGGGGGTGGGGTGGGGAGAAAGTAGCATAAAGTACAGTAGGTAAGTGGGGATGGGGATGGAGGTGATAGGTCAGAGAGGAGGGTGGGGGAAGGTAGCAAAGAATACAACGGGTGAATAGAGGTGGGAATGAAGGTGATAGGTCAGAGAGGAGGGTCGAGTGGATAGGTGGAAAGGAAGATAGGCAGGTAGGACAGGTCATGAGGGCGGTGCTGAGCTGGAAGGTTGGAACTGGAGTGAGGTGGAGGAAGGGGAAATGAGGAAACTGGTGAAATCCACGTTGATGGCATGGGGTTGAAGTGTTCCAAGGCAGAAGATGAGGCGTTCTTTCTCCAGGCGTCGGGTGGTGAGGGAGCAGTGGTGGAGGAGACCCAGGACCTGCATGTCCTCGGCAGAATGGGAGGGGGAGTTGAAACGTTGGGCCACAGGGCAGTGGGGTTGATTGGTGTGGGTGTTCCAGAAATGTTCCCTACAGCACTCTGCTTTGTGGTGTCCAGCCTCCCCAATGTAGAGGAGACCGCATCGGGAGCAACGGATACAATAAATGAAATTGGTGGATGTGCAGATAAAACTTTCATGGATGTGGAAGGCTTCTTTGGCATTTTGGATAAAGGTGAGGGAGGAGGGGTGGGCGCAGGTTTTGCAATTCCTGTGGTGGAAGGGGATGGTGCCATGACGGGAGGGTGGGTTGTAGGGGGGTCGTGGACCTGACCAGGTAGTCACAGAGGGAATGGTCTTTGCGCAAAGCGGAAAGGGGTGGGGAGGGAAATAAATACCTGGGGGTGGGGTCCATTTGGAGGTGGCAGAAATGTCGTCAGATGATATGTTTTATGCAAAGGTTGGTAGGGTGGAAGGTGAGCACCAGGGGAGTTTTGTCCTTCTTACGGTTGGAGGGGTGGGATTTGAGGGCGGAGGTGCGGGATGTGGACGTGATGTGTTGGAGGGCATCTTTAACCACATAGGAAGGGAAATTGTGGTCTCTAAAGAAGGAGGCCATCTGGTGCGTTCTGTGGTGGAACTGGTCCTCCTGGGAGCAGATACGGTGGAGGCGGAGGAATTGGGAGTATGGGATGGCATTTTTGCAGGAGTTAGGGTGGGAAGAGGTGTGATCCAGGTAGCTGTGGGAGTCGGTGGGTTCGTAAAAGATGTCAGTGTCAAGTCGGTCATCATTAATGAAGATGGAGAGGTCGAGGAAGGGGAGAGAGGTGTCAGAGATGGTCCAATCAACCCCACCGCCCTGTGGCCCAACATTTCAACTCCCCCTCCCACTCTGCCAAGTACAAGCAGGTCCTGGGCCTCCTTCACCGCTGCTCCCTCACCACCAGATGCCTGGAGGAAGTATGCCTCATCCTTTACCTCAGAACACTCCAGCCCCAGGGCATCAATGTGGACTTCACCAGTTTCCTCATTTCTCCTTCCCCCACCCACCCCAGTTCCAACCTTCCAGCTCAGCACTGTCCCCATGACCTGTCCTACCTGCCTATCTTCCTTTCCACCTATCCACTCCACCCCCCCCCCGACCTATCACCTCCATCCCCACCCCCATTCACCTATTGTACTCTATGGTCCTTTCTCCCAATCCCCAACCCCACCCCCTCTTATTTATCTCTCCACTCTGCAGACACCCTGCCTCTTTTCCTGATGAAGGGCTTTTGCCAAATCGTCGATTTGCTGCCTGACCTGCTGCGCTTTTCCAGCACCACTCTAAACTAGACTCTGTAAATGAATTGCAGATGATTCAGAAAAGATGTTGCCAGGAATGGAGAATTTGAGTGCGAAGGATAGACTAGGACCTTTTTCACTGGACCATAAGAGGTTGCGGGCTGATTTTTTTTTGTAGAGGTTTATAAAATCATGAGAGGTGCAGGTAAGGTGAATAGCAAGGGTCTTTTCCCCAACATGGGGGTGTTCAAAACTTTGGGGGCTTATTTTTAAGATGGGAAGAGAAAGATTTAAAAGGGACTTGAGGTGCAAGTTTTTCGCAGAGTGGTTTGTGTGTGAAATGAACTGGCAGAGGTGGTGGTAGATGCAGGTACTATTGCAACATTTACAAGACATTTGGATATATATACATAAATAGGAAAGATTTAGAGGGATATGGGCCAAACACAGACAAGTGGGGCTAATTTAGTTTGCGTAACTTGGTCAGCATGGACGAGTTGGACTGCGTGGTCTGTTTCTGTACTGTATGATTCTAGAACTCTATCAGGGCATGGAGGGATTTGACCAGTTGGATCAGAATTAGATAATCAAAATGTTAATGGATCAAGTGTCATTATAGGTCAGCAGAACAGGAATAATGAATGAATGGAAGTTGACACAAGTTAGAGTATGAGCAGAGTTTAGATGATTGTGAGAATCTGATTGGAATGATTTATATGTAACATTGTAGAAAAAAATGAATGTGAATTTAGGAAACCACAGGACTTTAAATAGGAATAGGATTGAGGCTGGAGTTTGAACAGACAGTAAATTTAACTAAACAAAATCTAACAAACAGTAAATCTTACAATAGTTGAGGTCTCTTATCTCCGATCATTTGATATACCTCTCACAAAAGGGTATTTTTGTATGTCTGCTACAGTAGTGAGTTCCTACACATCTCTGACAACTTGATTGGATCCTGTCCTCATCTGGTGATAACACATCAAGATATACCAAAATGCCTCACTGGATATTAACCAGAAGCAACAAAAAAAATGGAGAAAATTGTCAGATGAAATTGTAGCTCAAAGCTTGGTGAGGCACATGACACCCTGGCACCGATACTAGGGAAAGTGGACAGTTAGGATAGTTTACATTTGAACCATGAATGGGCTGAGGTTCTGGCAAACTACATAATTGGGGAACTAGAAAATGTTTTACAACTAAATAATAGAGGCAAGCAACAAATTTGATGAGATATGATAAATCAAAGTCCAGAGACGAGGCAAGAGAATAATGACTTAATATGGGGAATGAAGAGCAAATAGTTCCAGTAAGGGGTAGTGATCTTAAAATAACAGCTAAGACTAGAGATTGCAAAACTAGCTAAAGGACAAAAGTAGAGGCTCTGTATCTGTAAGATTAGAAACTTAATGCATAAATTAATAGTAAAAATACAAGTAAAGAAGTATAGTCTGATAACCATTAAAGAAACATGGCTTCAGAATGACTAGAGATGAGCTGCATATTGAAAAATACAAAACATTTAAAAAGAATGGGAAGTGAAGAAAAGGTACTATGGGGGAGGGGGCAGAAGAAGGGGGAACTCTCTATTGGTTGAAGTCAATCTACTCAGCTCCAAGCTATCTCAGCAGGAGTTCCTCAGGATGACCTAGTTCCTCAGTGCCCTGGGCCCAATCTTCTTCAGCTGCTTCCTTGATGACCTTCCCTCTGCTCCGAAATTATAGATGGGGATGTTTGTCAGTGATTAATCATTGTTCAGCAGTACTCACAACTCCTTAATTGGTGAAGCAGTTCAAGTCCAAATGCAGCAAGTCCTGGACAATATCCAGTCAACTAACATTTGTGCCACACAAATGCCAGGCAATGACTGTTTTTAATAAGAGGTCATTAACCACTGTCCCTTGACATTCAATCTTCAATAAAAGACAGTTTAACCACTGTCCCTTGACATTCAATGTGTTCCAATCACTGAATGCTCCACTGCCAACATTCGGGCGGTTATCATTGATCAGAAATTGGCCCCAGATACCAGAATTCCCTCCCTAATCCTGTCTGCTTCTTTTTCTTCCTTTAAGACACTTTTTTAAAACTTACCTATTCTAATATTTCTTTACATGATTTAAGGTCAATCTTTATCTACTAATGTACCTGATGTAAATTTACAGCATTGAAAGTACTATATAAATTGACTGAATGTTGCTAATGAGACTATGGATGGGGAGGTGAAACTACACTTTAATTACAGTCAGTAGACTATGGTCTCTGGGGGTTACTGTGTTTGGAATGTTACTTGGCTGTAACGACATAGGGAAAACCTAGTGAGTGAAAAACCTGGCTCTGTGACACAACTGGCGTTGGTGTTACAGCAGTCTAAGCTTGTCCTAGTGGGCAAGCAGCTCTCTTAGTCACATATGCCCCATGCTGGGAAGGACTGCAAATGGCAATGCTCTTGCTGTATCAGAAATGTTCCAATTGCTCAGGTTATGACTACAAACAGCCACTGTAGCTGATTTAACACTCTGGCAGCAGGAAACATGTTTCCGCCAATGGGTGAGTGCCGAACCAGAGGACACAGCTTAAAAATACGGGGTAGACCATTTAGGACAGAGATGAGGAGAAACGTCTTCACCCAGAGAGTGGTGGCTGTGTGGAATGCTCTGCCCCAGAGGGCAGTGGAGGCCCAGTCTCTGGATTCATTTAAGAAAGAGTTGGATAGAGTTCTCAAAGATAGTGGAATCAAGGGTTATGGAGATAAGGCAGGGAGCGGATACTGATTAGGAATGATCAGCCATGATCATATTGAATGGCGGTGCAGGCTCCAAGGGCTGAATGGCCTACTCCTGCACCTATTGTCTATTGTCTTGGGCCACACAGACCAAATAAACACATTCACTTGTAATGCACCAAAGAGTGACACACCTCTCCCACCCAATCTCCACCACCAGTAGCATTACTTAAATGGGCAAGCCCTAACCAGCATGAACAATGGGTTACAGTAATATTTACTGTTGCACATTTTCTGGATGTATTACGGAATACTACTGGAAATGTTGCAGTGATATCTTGGATTTGCAAAGGAAATGTTGCTGCATTCTCAAAACGAGACCAGAGGATTTGGTGATCAGTCCACATAAAGGTTGCAGCTATGGGTATTGAGGTACTGCAGGGTTTGTAACCCGACATGGAGATGAAGAAGAGGCATTGGAGAAAGGATGCTGTTCATGAGGGGAGGAGAGGCATGGGAAAGGATTGTGGCAGTGGATAAAGTTTGGAACTTCACGGCAATTTCAAAGGAAAAGTTTATAACATTTTCATTTACTCCTGGTGAGACCTCATCAGGAGTACTAGGCACAGTATTGGCCACCTTGTTTATGGAAGGAGGTAAACAAATTGGAGGCACTTAAGAAAAAGTTCATTGGGTACTAGCTCACATTGACGACTGTCTAATGAGAAATGTTTGAACAGGTTAGACTTGTATCTATAGGAGTTTAAAAGAGGGCATTTGATTGAAACATTTAAAACTCTGAGAGATCTTAACAGGATCGATGTCAAGAAGATAGGAGAATAAACAGCTGTTTAGATGTCATAGTCAGCCATTTAAAAATTGTGAAACTTTGGAACTCTCTCCCTGAAACTGAGGTATTCCTGATGAAGGGCTTATGCCCGAAACGTCGAATTTCCTATTCCTTGGATGCTGCCTAACCTGCTGTGCTTTAACCAGCAACACATTTTCAACTGGAATTAAAGTGCTTGTGGAAGAGGTAGGTAGATAGATTCTTATCAAGCATGGGTTTGAAAGATGAACGGGGGTAGATGGGATTATGGATTCGAAGTTAAGATCAGGTCAGCCATGATCTTATTGAATGATGGAGCAGGCTGGAGGGAGTGAATGGTTTGCCTGTTCCTGTTTTTTTAACTAATTAGGCTGCAACTTTCTCCGGCAAGTTAATTATTATTCAGCTAACAGTATCAACACATTTACAACAGTGTAACTGTGTGTGGTAGATAAATCACCATTATGGACCTTCAGTTACAAAGTGCAAATTAAGCTAGTTATTCTTCATTTATTATGCAGCTTTCGAATGCATCTCCTTATAAATATTCAAACAAATATTTTTAAATCAAAGGATCAGCATTGTCAACATTTACATGTACTTCTTGTAGAGAATTTAAATGTGTTGAAGGCTATCTTTCAATTCTTTCTGTCATATGGGAGTACTGGCAAGAGTTATGTAGATTGGAGGATATGAGCTGTTCTAGGAATTAATGTTCTTTCATTTGTGTGCAGTGATCATTAGATCAATTCTTTTCCTCATTCCAGGCCTTTCAACAGAATGTTCTACATCTCCTCACACACTAACGGCTGCAGAGGCACCTCAGCGTCTCTTTAATTTTGATGAAGATCTTAGTGTTACCAATGGGAAAAGGGATTCAGTCAGCAATGTCAAAGCAGGGCAGTCTTTTCCCACAATGCTCAGGAAGGTACAGAGTGATCTGGGTCAAATAACCAACCCAAATCTATCTCAATCTTCAGGGAATATTACATTCACAATGAACAATGCACAGATGATGCACACATCTCTAAGTGATCATAGTTTCTCTTCACTTAACTCTTCTTGGGATCAAATGAGAGGAATTAGTTTTTCTTCTTCCTGGAATAACTCAAATGACATAAAGCCACCAAACTCTGTGTCATCAGAAGCTATGCATGCTGACGGATGTGCTCTGGAAACATTCAGTCAAACTTATTGCAATGGCCAGTCTCTCAAGCAGCATGCAATTTGTTCCTCAACTCAAAAGCAGCTGTTGCCGCATGCTAACACATCGAGTCCAGGAGACCCATGTCATTGCTCAGACAACCGGATGGAGGATCATCATCATCCATCCAGCGGAGCTTGCAATGGCAGTACATCGACGTGTGCTCCTCAAACTTCAGATGTGGCTTTATCTGTATCACTTCAGTGCTTGAAACATTCTTCACCATGTGATTCAGAACTATCATTGAATGCTGGCTCCCATTCAGAATGCAATGTACCATTATCAACCTTTTTGCCAAGGGAAGGTCAAGCACAAAATAGCCGAAGTAATGCTTTTGGCTCTTTTACATCAGCTAAGGGAGAAACAGCAACAAGGACTCCAAACCTTAAGGATATAAGGTCTAATCATGAACGAATTATCATTTACACAACCAATGACCCAGACGAAGAAACAAACTCGAATCTGGAACTACAAGGTCATTCTGATACAAGTACTTGCAAGTTCCGGGAGAGGTCATTGTCAACTCCAACAGATTCTGGATCATGCTGTTCATCAGATGCTGTTAGAAGTTATGACTCCAAGTGTTATGATCACACCCGGCGACATAGTGAAAATTATATCATGCGTTATCCAAGTGCCAGCTCAGAAGAAAGCCAAAGTACTGAGAATGTATCCGTGATAACAGATCAGGAAGAGTCACAAAAATCAAGAGCTCGGTCAAGAAGTATCTCCCTGAAAAAGCCAAAGAAGAAGCCTATTCCACCAGTGCGCAGTGTTTCTCTAAAGAAATATGAAGTTATCCCTAAACTTGAAGAAATTGCACCAAGCATCTCACCTGAAGAGATTAGGCCTATAAAGCTCTTTCTCCATCCAGAGAAGCAAATCAATCAAAGTGAATCAATAGACAGCAACGAATCGAGTGGTTTTGTATCAGATGCACGTTCTAGTTCTGCTACACCCACACTGAGAGATGGAGAACCCATACGGTACCCAGAGCATTGGTTTCTAAATGATTGGAAATCCAATGATCCATATAGATCATTATCAAACTCTAGTACTGCTACGGGTATAACAGTAATTGAATGTGCAAAGTCACGTGGTAGTTCTGAATCCTTAACATCTCCATCTATTTCGAGGGCTACAACACCATCCCAATTGTCTGTGGAGGTTGAATCTAAAATGACATCTCCAGGGAAGCTTCCTGGTCTGATGTCACCATCTAGTGGTTACTCAAGTCAGCCAGAAACTCCAACATCTGCTTTCCCTATGTCTGTTTATCAAGGCCATGTCATACAACCAGTTGGCAAACCAAAGCCCAAGGTACCAGAGCGGAAATCTTCATTGCAGCCAACTTCTCCTAATGAGAAGAGCCCAAGGTCAAAACACGTTTTTGACCTACCCATAACTCCACCTCCTCATTTGGATCTATCTGGGCTTAAGCTACCTTTTAAAGGCAAATCCAAAGCCAGCAGACGACACTCTGATTCTTCAAATAGTACGAAACTTAGCCAGAAGCATAGCCCCAATCAACCTTCTATGCCAATCATAACACAGACTGTTTTAGAGTCAGTACGCCTTCGCTCAGTCAGCAGATCAGAAACAGAGGATAATTCAAAGATTTTAATTTCACCACAAAAACTCCACACCGAGTCCTCTGAACTACCTGAGAAAAAGGTCCGTCCGCCTGTTCCTGGAAAGCCACCCATGTCAAAGAGGCCTTCAAGTATTGTACTGAAGATTTCTCCCACTGAGCACCCAACTCACATCACTTCACCGCCTTCAGAGGCAACTTCCAAAAGAGGTTTTGTCACGGGGGTCTTTAGAAAAGTTGGGGTAAAGAGACAGGAGTCTATTGAAAGTGTAGCAAGTCAGAAACCACCTTTGGCATCACCTAAAACCACGTGTCCTCAATCAAACAATCTGCAAAGTAACCATATGCACACAAAACAAACAAGAGAAATACCAGACACCACCGATGACAGTCCAGGGGAAAGTTTCGCAGCCCTAACCAGGAGCTCCACTCAATATACTGAGAAGAAGAAGACTCCTCCACCTGTCCCTAAGAAACCAAATGTGCTGATTGTACCAACAAATACAGCACACATACTCGTAGTCACAGAGCGTCCAGGGTGGAGTCCGCAACGCAGTCCAGCCGCTACTCCAGATTCCAACAGTGCCAATGTCTCACTTTCCCAAGTTGTATATGAAAGAGATTTGGAAGTGTCTAACATGAATGTATCACATGACTGGAAAACTGATCCAAGTGTGGAGAATATACCATGTACTAGCGTTCATTCTGGGGACAGCAGGAAGAAACAATGCAACGATGGATTTGGCCTGTGCCAAAATATAATGTCGAGCACTGCTCGAGGGCAGAATCCCACAGGTATGTGAAATGTCAGTGCAGAAGTTGAATTTTTTATAAATTTTAAAGCACGTATTCTGTTTCTACGTGCCAATGCCACAATCTGGTTGACTGGTGATTGAATATTAAATTTTCACTGCACTGAACTCCATTGAGATCACATTATGATGTGGTGTCTGGTCAGTAGGAACCATTGGTGTGTTAAGCACCAAACTTAATCGTTGGGTTATTACTTAAATCATTATTTTACAATAGAAACATTGCTATGCCAAGTTGTACCGTCCACTGCATGGTCACATGCAATTAAAGTTTAGTGTACGTTCTCTGTTAGAGGACAGTAATGGGTCAGCTCTGGCCTCCACAGTTCCAATTTCCTTGTGGACATGAAGTAGTACTGACTTGTAAGGGTGATGTGTATGTGGAGAACCACATATTATCATCTTCATGGATCCACCTCATAAAGCATCAATCACACCTCGACCAGCACCAGGGTCATAGAATGCTACCATTTATTTGCTCCTTTTCATTAAATATTGTCTGTCACAGCCTTGTACCTTCTGTCCATATCAAAAGCAGTCAGAATTTCTGTCATCCTATTTGGCATGCCTCTCAAATTCTCCTCGTTTCCTTACATTTCACTGACTTGCAATTCTTAAAAGGCACCAAGCAAAAGTTTGTGGCTGAAAGCAGGGAATGGGTGACCTGCAATTAAAAATAATGCAAGTAGCATGCTTCTAGTTGAATCTTTCTAAAATCTCCTGTGAAATATTTCTATTTTGTTTTAGTTTGTTTGATGTTCATTTTAACTCATTCACAAGTTAATGGAGGCTAATGGTGCTCCTGTTTACTCTCATTATTCCACTGGCATGGGAAGGTGGAAAAACAGGGAAATGTTTGATCGGGTACCTGTATGTTTGTTCAGTAAGGAAAATGAGAAATGGAAACCAGAGAATTTAAAACCTGTTTAGCCTCACAACTTTAGTTGGGGAATTACTAGAGTCTGTCATTAAAGACAGGGTGAACATCTTGAAAATATTCAGCTGATCAGAAACTTTGTAAAAGATAGCTTATGCCTGACAACCTATTATTTAAAAATGTGATTAGAGTAATGCTCAGGGAAATGATATCTCAATGGACTCCAAAATAGAAGTAGAAGAAAATAAGGACTGCAAATGCTGGAGATCAGAGTTAAAGAGTGTGGTGCTGAAAAAGCACAGCAGGTCAGGCAGCATCTGAGGGGTAGGATGTTTCGGGCACAAGCTCTTCATCAGAAAGCTCAAATAATCGACTCTCCTGCTCCTCGGATGCTGCCTGACTGGCTGTGCTTTTCCAGCACCACACTTCTTGACTCCAAAAAAGAAGTTTCCCCCATTAAGCACACTGAGCTAAAGTTGAAAGTTGAAGCTAAAATTGAAGGGACATTATTGACCTGGTTAGGAAATTGATTAGGTGGCTGGAGTAAAAGAGAAGGGATAATTGATATTCTAATTGTCAGAATGGCCTAGATAATAGGATATAAATACACGTTTCCAAATGTACTGATGACACAAGGATAAATAATATTGTGCCTACTTTTACAACGCCGCCTTCGCCTCCGTGCCTACTTTTACAACAACACGCGGCGAGATATTGAACAATTCTTCTGCCGCCTTCGCCTCCGTGCCTACTTTTACAACCAAGACTCCCGCCCACCCTCTGACGACCCCTTCTCCCACCTCCAACACACCCCATCCACCTGGACACCCCATGCTGGCCTCTTACCTGCCCTCGATCTATTTATAGCCAACTGCTGCCGGGACATTAACCGACTCAACCTGTCCACCCCTCTCACCCACTCCAACCTCTCACCTTCAGAATGTGCAGCCCTCCGCTCCAATCCCAACCTCACCATCAAACCGGCAGATAAGGGAGGCGCGGTGGTAGTTTGGCGTACCGACCTTTATACCGCTGAGGCCAAACGCCAGCTCGCGGACGCCTCCTCTTATCGACCCCTCGACCACGACCCCACCTCCCACCACCAAACCATCATCTCCCAGACCATCCACAACCTCATCACCTCAGGGGATCTCCCATCCACCGCCTCCAACCTCATAGTCCCACAACCCTGCACCGCCTGTTTCTACCTCCTGCCCAAAATCCACAAACCTGACTGCCCCAGCCGACCCATTGTCTCAGCCTGCTCCTGCCCCACCGAACTCATCTCCGCATACCTCGACACGGTTCTGTCCCCTTTAGTCCAAGAACTCCCCACCTACGTTCGGGACACCACCCACGCCCTCCTCCTCCTCCAGGATTTTCGCTTCCCCGGTCCCCAATGCCTTATTTTCACGATGGACATCCAGTCCCTGTACACCTCCATCCCCCATCACGAAGGACTCAAAGCCCTCCGCTTCTTCCTTTCCTGCCGCACCAACCAGTACCCTTCCACTGACACCCTCCTTCGACTGACTGAACTGGTCCTCACCCTGAATAACTTCTCTTTTCAATCCTCCCACTTCCTCCAAACTAAAGGAGTTGCCATGGGCACCCGCATGGGCCCCAGCTATGCCTGTCTCTTCGTTGGATATGTGGAACAGTCCATCTTCCGCAACTACACTGGCACCACCCCCCACCTTTTCCTCCGCTACATCGATGACTGTATCGGCGCTGCCTTGTGCTCCCACGAGGAGGTTGAACAGTTCATCAACTTTACTAACACCTTCCATCCCAACCTCAAATTCACCTGGACTGTCTCAGACTCCTCCCTTCCCTTCCTAGACCTTTCCATTTCTATCTCGGGCGACCGACTCAATACAGACATCTACTATAAACCGACTGACTCCCACAGCTACCTGGACTACACCTCCTCCCACCCTGCCCCCTGTAAAAACTCCATCCCATATTCCCAATTCCTTCGTCTCTGCCGCATCTGCTCCCAGGAGGACCAGTTCCAACACCGCACAGCCCAGATGGCCTCCTTCTTCAAGGACCGCAGATTCCCCCCAGACGTGATCAACGATGCCCTCCACCGCATCTCCTCCACTTCCTGCTCCTCCGCCCTTGAGCCCCGCTCCTCCAACCGCCACCAAGACAGAACCCCACTGGTTCTCACCTACCACCCCACGAACCTCCGTATACAACGTATCATCCGCCGTCATTTCCGCCACCTCCAAACAGACCCCACCACCAGGGATATATTTCCCTCCCCTCCCCTATCAGCGTTCCGCAAAGACCACTCCCTTCGTGACTCCCTCGTTAGGTCCACACCCCCCGCCAACCCAACCTCCACTCCCGGCACCTTCCCCTGCAACCGCAGGAAATGTAAAACTTGCGCCCACACCTCCTCCCTCACTTCCCTCCAAGGCCCCAAGGGATCCTTCCATATCCGCCACAAGTTCACCTATACCTCCACACACATCATCTATTGCATCCGCTGCACCCGATGTGGCCTCCTCTATATTGGGGAGACAGGCCGCCTACTTGCGGAACGCTTCAGAAAACACCTCTGGGAAGCCCGGACCAACCAACCCAACCACCCTGTGGCTCAACACTTTAACTCTCCCTCCCACTCCACCGAGGACATGCAGGTCCTTGGACTCCTCCACCGGCAGAACATAACAACACGACGGCTGGAGGAGGAGCGCCTCATCCTCCGCCTGGGAACCCTCCAACCACAAGGAATGAACTCAGATTTCTCCAGTTTCCTCATTTTCCCCTCCCCCCACCTTGTCTCAGTCGGTTCCCTCAACTCAGCACCACCCTCCTATCCTGCAATCTTCTTCCTGACCTCTCCGCGCCCCACCCCACTCCGGCCTATCACCCTCACCTTGACCTCCTTCCACCTATCACATCTCCATCGCCCCTCCCCCAAGTCCCTCCTCCCTACCTTTTATCTTAGCCTGCTTGGCACACTCTCCTCATTCCTGATGAAGGGCTTATGCCCGAAACATCGAATTTCCTGTTCCTTGGATGCTGCCTGACCTGCTGTGCTTTAACCAGCAACACATTTTCAGCTCTGATCTCCAGCATCTGCAGACCTCATTTTTTACCCCTAAATAATATTGTAAACAATCTCAATAGAACCACAAAATTACAGAGATATCAATAGGTTAAGTGAATGGACAAAACTGTGGCAAATGGCTTTCAATTTGAGCAAATGTGAAATCATCCACCCGGGACATAAAAAAAGACAGAGTCTGATTATCCTGGAGTCAAAAGTTGGAGCTCCAAAGACACTTGTAGGTTCAGATTTGTAGATCATTAAATGTCATGGAAATATGCTAAAAATAGTCAAAAAGGCAAATGCAATTCTGGCATTTTAAATCTATAGAATGAGAGGCAAGTGTCAGAAGATGAATCTTCATGACAGCTCATCTTAACTAGCAATACATCTTCCAGGTTTGCTGTCACCAGATAGGGATTTACAAAGCCTCCTTGTCTGGTGTGGCAAAATAAAATGACCTGCTGCTCTAAGGTGAAGAACATCTCGCCTTAATTAGGAGGTAGTTTATTACATGATAACAACTAGGTACGAGTTACATTGGTCTGATAGATATTGAGAAAGTGCTGGAGAGCAGAGTCAAAATGTGTGGTGCTGTAAATGCATAGAAGTTCAAGCAACATCTGAGGAACAGGAGAATCAACATTTCAGGCATAAGCCCTTCAATAGGAATGTGGGGGATGTGGGTGGGATGGAGGGGGGGAAATGGGGGTGGGGTGGAGGTAAGGGAGCTGAGAGATAAATGCGGGGGGGGCGGGTAGTAACTGGGAGGGCGATCAGTGGGTGCAGATGGGAGGTGATGGTGATTCCCGAAACATTGATTCTCTTGCTCCTTAGGTGCTGCCTGACCTGCTCTGTTTTTCCAGTGTCACACATTTCGACTCTGATAGATATTGAGGTTGTTTTTATAGTCTCAGGTTCAATGTTAAATCTTTACTACTTCGAGGTCTAAAGCATTCTCGTAGTTAACTCCATATGATGTCATATTGGGTGGTGCCTAATGCACAATTCAGCATTAACTCTTTCAAAACCTTACGCCATTATACAACAGGTAATATTCATGCTTCAGCTGGATGAAGCCCTGTTCATACTACACCTAAAATACTTTGAGCAACTCTGTGCATCTTCATAAAGGATAAATTGGCCTTAAAACAATGTAGAGCTGAGATTTATCAAATGATACCTGGACTCCAATTGTTAAATTATATGGCAAGTTTACACAATCTAAAATATAATTCCCACGATTTTGAAGGTTAAGGGTAGTATGATTGAACCTTTCAAGATATTGAGGGAAACAATGAAGTAATTATGGAGAAAAGTTATATCCACTGTTTGAATGGTCTAGAACTTAAGGTAATAGTCTAAAAATTAGAAGTGTTCTTCCAGGAATAAAATTTTTTAAAAATTTCTTCATTGGACAACCAATTATAAATTCCAAAATTGGATAATAAAAATATATTAATTTCAAAGATATTAAGGGATATGAAACTAAACATGTGTATTGAGTTAAGTCAGAGGTTAGCCATGATCTCATTGAATGGCAAAACTACCTTGAAGTAGGAACCTTGAACAGGCCTACTCCTGTTCCTAATTTCACATTTCTGCACTGTTAGCAGATTTCACTGTAACAACTATCCAAGAAAAACTGTTAGACCAGCAACAGATTCTAGCCAAAGTAATCTTTAAACCAGCGGTATTTACATTGCTTAATCTCAGTATTACACTCTACATGACTACAATATATTAGATGATACAATGAGATGCAAAGAACACTATCTGGATCCTGAGAGATCACTTTCAGCCCTCCAGCTGCCTGTGTGTGTGAACTTCCTGACAGTAATACAATCTGGTTCGCAAGCAAGCAATGACTAACTCCAATTTCCAGGCTATCCACACAAATGCATAATTGCTGGCCACTGATGTGCATTCTGACTTTTAAGTGAAAAATATCTTTTTAAACCAACCGCATTTTAGTTTGCTTTTACTCACAATAATGCACTTAGAAATGTATTAGATGATTACAACTATCATTTTACAAAAGGAGAATTTCTTGAAAAATATATTTACCTTTTAGTTGAAAAATCTCCCAACTTTTGCCAACCAACTCTGCATTGTAAACCAAGAACATTGTTTCCACTGGATTATCTAGAAAGGGGTTTCCAAGTTAGAAGCCAACTGTTTAGAACTAAGATGAAGAGAAATTTCTTCCCTCAAATAATTATAAATCTTACGAACTCTCTACTCAAGTGAGGAATGAAGGTTTGAATATATTTAAAGATTTATACTTTTCTACTTTAGACCGATTTTAATCTCTCAGCAATTGAAGTGATAGAGGGAACAGGCCGAACTGTGAAAGTACATGTGTAGAAGATCATCTCTGATCATAAATCATGGTGGAGCAGGCTCTTTGGTCTATATGAGCTTCCCTTCCTATTTCTTACATTCTCCGGGCATGTTTGTTGATGCCATTTATTGAGTAATTTTAACACATTCTAAATGACAACCAAACCAAACATCCTGCGTCAACTGGAAAGCTCCTGCTCAATACAGGCTGGAATATTCATCTTACGTTTTTCATTATAAGCAGTTTAGTAATATTGGAGATTAATATTCATAGCCAACAATATTCGACCACATACAACAGCAAATTTATAAGCAATGACGTCTTGTCATTGCAGTCCAGAGTAACTCTTAATGAACGCCATAATAAACACAAAGGAAGAGCAAAACATTGCTGAACTCAAGTGGAATTGGCAATGTCAAGGGACAATGCTGAAAATATTTCAATGGACTTTCAGACTCAGCAGAAGGTCTGTGGGCGGCACGGTGGCACAGTGGTTAGCACTGCTGCCTCACAGCGCCTGAAGACCCGGGTTCAATTCCCGCCTCAGGCGACTGACTGTGTGGAGTTTGCACGTTCTCCCCGTGTCAGCGTGGGTTTCCTCCGGGTGCTCTGGTTTCCTCCCACAGTCCAAAGATGTGCGGGTCAGGTGAATTGGCCTTGCTAAATTGCCCGTAGTGTTAGGTAAGGGGTAAATGTAGGGGTATGGGTGGGTTTCGCTTCGGCGGGTCGGTGTGGACTTGTTGGGCCGAAGGGCCTGTTTCCACACTGTAAATCTAATCTAATCTAAAATAAAAGGTCAGATGGACAATTGAACACGTGGGAGTGGTATGCTGCCCCATTTGCAACAGCTTTAAGGCGCATTTCATTAGCTAAACTAAGATGTGCTGAGCACAGTGGTTGTGAACCGTCAGAAGTTGAATGAGTGAACAGGAAACATCGTGTTAACTAACAAATAGAACATAGAACATAGAACAATACAGCACAGAACAGGCCCTTCGGCCCACGATGTTGTGCCGAACATCTATCCTAGATTAAGCACCTATCCATGTACCTATCCAATTGCCGCTTAAAGGTCACCAATGATTCTGACTCTGCCACTCCCACAGGCAGCGCATTCCATGCCCCCACCACTCTCTGGGTAAAGAACCCACCCCTGACATCTCCCCTATACCTTCCACCCTTCACCTTAAATTTATGTCCCCTTGTAACACTCTGTTGTACCCGGGGAAAAAGTTTCTGACTGTCTACTCTATCTATTCCTCTGATCATCTTATAAACCTCTATCAAGTCACCCCTCATCCTTCGCCGTTCCAACGAGAAAAGACCGAGAACTCTCAACCTATCCTCGTACGACCTATTCTTCATTCCAGGCAACATCCTGGTAAATCTTCTCTGCACCCTCTCCAAAGCTTCCACATCTTTCCTAAAGTGAGGCGACCAGAACTGCACACAGTACCCCAAATGTGGCCTAACCAAAGTCCTGTACAGCTGCAACATCACTTCACGACTCTTGAATTCAATCCCTCTGTTCACTAACTCCTAGAACTGGAGAGACTAGAAGGGAAAAAAAATCCTCTAAATAAATTCTGGTCTCCCTCCTATAGGAAGGATGTTGTAAAACTTGAAAGGGTTCAGAAAATATTTACAAGGGTGTTGCCAGGGTTGGAGGGTTTGAGCTATAGGGAAAGGTTGAATAGGCTGGGGCTGTTTTCCCTGGAGTATTAGAGGCTGAGGGGTGACGTTTATAGAGGTTTATAAAATCATGAAGGACATGGATAGGGTAAATAGACAAGGTCTTTTTCCTGGGATGGGGGAGTCCTGAAGTAGAGGGCATAGGTTTAGGGAAAGAGGGAAAAAAATTTAAAAGACATTTCAAGGGCAACTTTTTTCACGCAGAGGGTGAGTGAATGCAATGAGCTGCCAGAGGAAGTGGTGGAGGCTAGTACAACTATAACATTTAAAAAGCATCTGGATGGGTAAATGAATAGGAAGAGTTTAGAGGAGTGCTGGCAAATGAGACTAGATTAATTTAGGATATCTGGTCAGCATGGATGAGTTGGAACGAAGGGTCTGTTTCCATGCTCTACATCTCTATGACTGTATGTTATCCACAATAATGTTTAGCATACAGATTAGAACATTACTGTTCAAGGAGTTGTTTAATATAATACTTAATGCAAATATTTGCATAATATTACTGTTGTGTTCATTTGTTTATCTATTGTTCAGTAAAGTTGGAACCTCAGTGCAACAGTGCATATTGAGTTACAAGCGTTACTTTTGCAAGGTGGTTGCAATTAACATCCAATTGATGTGGATACAGTTTAGACATGATTAGTTGGTATACATGCCTTTTATTTGATCCCTTCTGCCTCTCTGAAGTCAGATTAATTTGCCCCTGTAATTTGGTTTCCAGGGACTGAGTTTTGGAATTAATCATTGACAATTGAAGATGTTACTTTATTTGAAATCTAGGATCACTCAATACAGCTCAATTCTGTGTTGTTATCTTTAGACATTTCCTTGAATCCAGCTGCTAAACAGAAAAGTCCCACAGGTACACAGAGTGGAGACATTGTAGTGGAGGATGACGATGATGTGTTTATATCCTCAGGTACCCAACGTTCCACTGAAGATCTCTTCACTGTTATTCACAGGTATGAGAGATGATAAAGCTGATTTCTAGTATGTCAGCAAACACGTTGGAGCAAATAGTGATGATTAATTCAATCAATCTAAGGTTTCTGCTCATCTTTCTCCAAAGTTATCACAGAATATCAAGAGGCCCATAAGAAATCCTCAGTGTTAATGCCATAAATCATTCTTAACAAATTAATTATACTTGTCATGGACAGATATTACAATTTATTATGTTGGTATTCTAATTAACTGCAGTGCCCTGAGAGTGAAAACTAAAACAAATATCTCAATGAGAACTATATTAAAAGTCCTTGCTTCACTCTTCCAGCACAGACAGTTAGAGAAGTTCTGTGCCCAATGGGAAGCTTGATTCTGTTAGGGCATTGAAGAATCAAAACATAATTATTTTAAACTAAGTTAATCACTTAGCATTCTTATATCGTTTAGCATCATTCTGCTGAACTGTTATATTCCAAAAAAAATAGTTCAGGAGGGCGAGTCACCTTGGATTTCTCTGTTCTTTATCCTTGGAGATAGTTGTAGCTTCATTGTTAACACGTTATCTCCATCTCTGTTAATTAGTCTTTCTCAGTCCAAGATTTTGCTCTAATAGCCAGTCCATTTCCATAACCTATGTTTGTCTATTTGAACAGAGTTCCTCTGAAATGATTTGAACTCATCTTGCTAGAACCTTATTTTATTATTTTTCTATAGGTCAAAGAGGAAAGTGCTGGGATGGAAGGAGCCTGGAGAAGTATTCAATGTCAGGCATGTGGCTGTTTCACCTGTTAAACCACCTACGACACCTCCCAGCAGTGGACTCAAGGTTTCCCCCTCAGCGAGTGGGAATGGGATCAAAGTCAGCACCAGCAATGAGAACTTTAAGGCCTTATTACAAAAGAAGGGCAGCAAGCCTGCGTCTGGTACACGCATGTCTGCAGCTGAGCTCCTGAAAAGTACCAACCCTCTTGCGAGAAGGATTGCAACGGAATTTACACAGGAGTTGGAAAGGTGCCAGCCCATACTGGATCCTGTGTCTTCTGAAGATACTTCAAAGTGTTAGAGCTCTACCAGTTTACCAAGAGAAAGGAGAGAGGATCAATGTCAAGCTGTCTTATTGAATGTAAATTTTTATTTTTTGCTCTATCCATGGAGCCATTATACTGGTCCGAGGAAAGAGGAAGCTTTGCACAAACCTGTGAATGCAAACTCAAGTGATGATGTGTTCTTCATTTGGAAATTTACAGAATGTCAAAATTGAAGTGACATTTTTATTTCAACCAACCTTTTGGATCAAGAACTCTGAGGAAGTTTGTCATTGTAAAGTGGAGATTATGGCATGGTCTAATTGATTCGAATTAGTTTAGTTAGACTGGAAAAGCCTGGCGCTTTGGAAAAAATGTACAGCAGACAATCTACATTCCAGCCTGTCAGTCTAAATGTACTAAGGCCTTATTGGGAATTGACAATTTAAAATTTCCTTGGGCTATACTATGAGCAAAAATGCTTAAGTTCTGATTGTAAA
The DNA here is from genome assembly GCF_020745735.1 of Hemiscyllium ocellatum. NCBI lineage: Eukaryota > Metazoa > Chordata > Chondrichthyes > Orectolobiformes > Hemiscylliidae > Hemiscyllium > Hemiscyllium ocellatum. The sequence continues at coordinate 95,733,051 of NC_083411.1, read as the reverse complement.
TTTAACAAAGAACTCCAGTGATTATAGTTTATCAATGTTAACTAGTCCAGCAGTAAATTGAATTTGTGGGAATTTTTTTTTTAAAAAGAGTTTTCGGAGTCTGAAAACTCCAATGCGACAAGAAACTTTGGAAGAAAATGACACGTTTAGTGTCATGCTTCAGCTTCTCACTGCCATTTGGTCCAAATTTGTTCTGTGAGTCTCAACCCACAGTGAGGATTCAGGAAAGGAGAAACTCTCTCTTTTTAAGATTGCAAAATACCTGGTTTCGTTCTATGACTGAGAGACTATGCCCACGTGTACCGAGGTTCGTGGACTCTACGTTGTCTTTCCCTGCAGCTTCCCTCGAAAGAAAGCCATGGAAACAGGAAGAAAGGCAAAATTCAGGGTCCAGGAATTTATTGCTGAGGTCTTGAAATGGATAGTAATATGATGTTTTTGGCTATTTGCTTAAGAAGCAGTTGTTTGCCTGATCTGTAATGTTTATTGGAATAGTGCCTCCTATTAAGTTGTTAATTTTATCAATATACTGTAATCTGTATTATGGCATTGATATATAAGAGTTATTTCAAAGTCTTTTGATTGTACATCAAAGGTAAACCTTTGAATTTGAAAGCTTTTAAAAGGCCTTGGTGTTGCCTTTACCATGATATATAGCAATGATCTGAATGTAGAAACCCTGAAAGGTTTAAGCCTTGGTTTGAGGGGGTCAGTGGTTCCAACTGGTTCTAATCATACATACAATTCAAATACTTCAGAAAGTCTTATCTTTTATATTTCCTTTTGCTCGTTAGATAAACAATCTCTATGAAAAGTGAACCGCAAGTCAAAAAATTCTCATGTTATATCCAGAGCTACACCTAGACTCATGCCAGTCATTCGTGGAACAGTACCTCTCCACCCACTGCCAGTGATAGCTGCCTTCTGCTGATAGCCTGTGAGCCCACTGCCAGTAATAAGCTCTCTGAAACCGTGGCCAGTGATGTGCCTGAGCCCACAAGCAGTGCTGTGCTTTCTTCAACACACACCCTAGAGAAAATTTAAAAAATCATATTTGGAAATAAACATACTGATCATACGGGACTTCCATTTTGAGATAAACAAGCCAAGTTAGACCATCATCTCAGCCCAAGTTTAACCATTTTATTTTCTCTGGGAAAGCCAGTTTTGGGCTCCACTCTGCTGAAAGCCAATGCTGTGCTTTTGGCAACTCCAAATTAGAACTGTGCCCATCCTAGTCCTTGGGCCAGAGTCATGGTTATTGTAATGCACCTTTTCTCAATAAAATAACAAGGTGGTATGCATCTGTGGTTTTGCCACTTATCACCTTATATCGTTAGCTTTATCCCAATCCAAATTAGTAATCTTACTATCCCGACACTGAGCCACTGCTTTGTTTATTCCATTCCAGAACCACAGTTATAGCCATTCCAAGTCCCTGAACCAGGTCTGTGCACAATGACTCCTCAATCTTTGGCAGTAACTTCATATTTGGCACAGGAGATAGAATCATTAATTCTGCAGGTAATTAGAAATATTAATAGCATAATTACGTTAACAGAGTTTGTTAAATTTTATTTTGCTGTAACCACTGAGGACAAGCTGGATATCACTATCCCAACCATTGGAGAACATCTTAGCATACCTCCCAGTCCCTGTCTAAGTTTCAAATTTATCTCAGGGTACTCTGTGTCAGGAGGAAATTACAAACTTAAGGAAATAATGGAGTTAAATACCTCCGATTAGTTAAAGTATATTAGTAATGGAAAAACTCTGTCTGCATAATTTGCACAGGGTAGTTTATTATCTGAGTGAGTTAAACCTTTTCAGTTCATTGATTGAAGCTTTCTGTAAATAGTCATATTTTTATTTTATCTTATTCTTGAATGTATGAGATTCCCTCTGCCCACCTCAAGTGTCAAACATTGAAAGCATCACCATTTCTTCACATGAGTGCGCTAATGGTGTCACATCATGGTGGGGCTGAGCAAATGCACCTTATTATAAAAGGCATGTTCCACCATGTCAGAATGCAGTGAACATTTGTCCTGTGAATAGTAAGAGATGAGTGCACTTAATTCAGGAGGACTCCGTGGCTTTGTTTCTGTGATGTCTTGCACTTAAATATTTGAAATGAATTGTGCGCTTTAAAAGTGTCTCAGGAAATTGGGAATGATCTATAGTTATTTTTTCATATATTAGAAAATGCATTTGCCTCCCCCATAGCTTGGTGTGATATATATATATACATATATATATATATTAACTGTATAATCTTTTGGGACAATCATTAAAAAAAATGAAGCAAATTTTATTTCAAGAGCCTTTCTTTCTCAGATGCCTTTCCACCTCCTTAAAAGATACCATAACCAAGGTTTGTTAAAGTTTTGAACCTGTTCTGAGGCAGATATTAGTTTCAACTGAGTTAAGAAATTCTCTTAAGTTTAGAAATTTTATTTAATGGCATTTCAATTTGCTCTCCCTCTTTTGTAAGGGTGTTGTTTCAGGAGCAGAGTTCCACAGGCATCAGCGTCTTTCTTGTACTTTGACAACATAGCTGTTCATCACATTTGAAAGTAACAGTGAGTATGAGATGGCTTGTTTGAGGGATCACAATTAAACTTGACCTTAACCAAACACCCTCTTAGAACATAGAACTTAGAAAAGTACAACACAGAACAGGCCCTTCAGCCCACAGTGTTGTGCTGAGGATCCTAATCTAAAATAAAATAACCTCACTTACGCACCCCTTAATTCACTGCTGTCCATGTGCATGTCCAGCAGTCACTTAAATGTCCCTAATGACTTCGCTTCCATCACCACAGCTGGAAACGCATTCCACGCATTCACAACTCTCTGCATAAAGAATCTACCTCTGATATCACCTCTGTACTTCCTCCTAACGTGTTAAAATTATGACCCCACATGGCAGTCAATCCTGCCATGGGGAAAGGTCTCTGGCTATCGACTCTATTCATGCCTCTCATTACCTTATACACCTTGATCAGGTGACCTCTCTTCCTCCTCCTCTCCAGAGAGAAAGGTCCGAGCTTAGTCAACCTCTCTTCATGAGGCAAGCCCTCCAGTCAAGGCAGCATCCTGGTAAACCTTCTTTGCACCCTCTCCAAAGCCTCTGTAACTTTTCTCTAGAAGAGTGACCAGAACTGGACACAGTATTCCAAGTGTGGTCTCACCAGGGTCTTGTAGAGCTGCAGCAAAACCTTGCGGCTCTTAAACTCATTCCCCCTGTTAATGAAAGCCAAAATGCCATGTGCTTTCTTCACAACCTTATCCACTTAGGTGGCAACTTTGAAGAATTTATGCACTTGAACACCAAGATCCCGCTGTTCCACTATACTGCCAAGAATCTGTCTTTAATCCTATATTCAGCATTCAAGTTTGACCTTCCAAAATGCATCACTTTGCATTTAATCTGGTTGAACTCCACCTGCCATTTCTCAGCCCTGGTCTGTATACTGTCAATGTTTTGCTGCAGCCTGCAATAGCCCTCAATACTATCAATGGCACCTCCAACTTTTGTGTCATCTGCAAATTTACTGACCCACTCTTCAAACCTCCTCAGCAAAGTCATTTATAAAAACTACAAAGAGCAGAGGCCCAAGAACAGAACCACTCACCAGAATACGTTCCATCTACAAACACTCTCTGCCTTTTGTCAGCCAACCAATCCTGAATCCAGAGAGCCAAATCTCCCTGTATCCGTACCTTCTGACTTTATGAATAAGCCTACCATGGGGAACCTTATCAAATGCCTTGCTGAAGTCCACATACACCACATCCACTGCCTGACCTTCGTTAACCTATCTCGTCATCTCAAGGAACTCAATAAGATTTGTGAGGCATGACCTGCCCCTCACAAAGCCATGCTGACCACCTTTAATCACGCTATGCTTTTCCAAATAGTCATAAATCCTATCCCTCAGAATTCTTTCCAAAAGCTTGCAGACCACAAACGTAAGACTGACTGGTCTGTAATTCCAGGGATTTCCCTATTACCCTTCTTGAAAAGAGGTACAACATTTGCCTCCTTCTAATCCTTCAGTACGACTCCCGTGGAGAGTAAGGAAGCAAAGAACTTTGCCAGTGGCTTAGCAACCTCCTTTCTCACTTCCTGGAGCAACCTAGGAAAAAATCTGGTCTGGCCCTGGGGACTTACAGATCTTAATGTTTGCCAAAATGTCCAGCACATCAGCTTCCTCAATCTTGATCTGTTCAAGCCTGTTTCCCAGCTCCTCAAAGTTCCCATTCACAAGGTCCCATTCCTTAGTGAAAAGCAAAGCAAGAAATTCATTTAGGGCCTCCCTTATCTGCTCAAACTTCACACACAAGTTCCCTATGCTATCCCTGACCGGCCCTACCTTCTCCCTGACCAGTCTCTTATTCCTCACGTATGAGTAAAATGTTCTCCCTAACTCTTTCTGCCAAGCCTTTTTCGTGCCAACTCCTTGAACTCCTCAGTCCATTTTTGATCTCCTTTCTAGTAAGCCTGTAATTCTCTAAAGCTGTGCTAGATCCTTGCTTCCTCGACCTTACATAAGCTGCCTTCTTCCTGTTGACGAGAAGCTCCCCTGTTCTCGTTATCCAAGGCTCCTTAATCTTACCACTTCGTGCCTGTCTCAGAGGAACAAATTTATGCATCACTTGCAACAACTGCTCTTTAAACAGTTTCCACATGTATGTTGTGCCCTTTCTTTGGAACAATTGCTCCCAATCTGTACTTCCCAACTCCTGTCTGATAGTGTCATCATTTCCTTTTCCCCAATTAAATATCTTCCCATGGTAACTGCTCCTTTTCCTCCCCAAGGCTATGGTAAACGTGAGGCAGTTGTGGTCACTGTCACCAAAGTGTTCTCCCACCGTGAGATTTGATACCTGTCCTGGCTCATTGCCAAACACCAAATCCAAAATGGTTCTCCACTCGTCGGCCTGTCTACATATTGAGTAAGGAAACCCTCTTGAACACACCTGAGAAAAACGGCTCTATCCAAACCATCTGCATGAAGGATGTTCCAGTCAATATTGGGAAAGTTGAAGTCACTTATAACAACAACCCTGTTACATCTGCATTTTCCAAACTCTGCTGGCCTATGAGCTCTTCAATCTCTCTACTGCTATTAGGGGGTCTGTAGAAAACCCCCAATCGAGTGGCTGTTCCTTGCCATTCCTAACTTCCACCCATACTGACTCAGTAGATAACCTTCATTTCTGTAGCTGTGACGCACTCTCTGATTAGCAATGCTACACACCCTCCTCTTCCCCTCCCCCCCTCCCCCCATTCTTTTTAAATGTTCTAAACCCTGGAACATCTAGCAACCATTCCTGCCCCTGTGAAACCCACATCTCCATTATAGTCCCATTTACCGATCCATGCTTTAAGTTCGTCACTCTTATTTCTGACACTCCTTTCATGAAAGCAGACACACTTTAACCAATCCCTTTGTTTCATCACGTGAAAAACCTCCCTAATAGATTCACTACATCCTATCACTGCCCCATCTACAACTACTTCCCTCTCAGATATGTAGCTCTAATTCCCACCCAAACTGATTTAAACCCTCCTGAACCACACAAACAAATCTCCCACCCAGGACGTCTGTGCCCCTCCAGTTCAGGTGCAACCTGTCCTTCATGTACAGGTCCCACCTTCCCCAGAAGGTATCCCAATGGTCTAGCTATCTGAAGCCCTCCCTCCTGCACCAGCCTCGCAGCCACATGTTAAGCTGCCTTCGCTCACTGTTCCTCATCTCACTATCTTGTGGCACCGGTCGCAAACCTGAGATCACTTCTCTATTCATCCTGCTCTTCGGCTTCCAACCTAACTCTCTGTCGTCAGTTTTCAGATCCTCAATCCCTTTCCTGGCTATGTCATTGGTGCCAACATGTATCACGATTTCTGGCTACTTGCCCTCCCCCATCAGAATCTTGTAAACCCGATCAGCGGCATCTCAGACCCTGGCACCAGGGAGGCAACATACCTTCCGGGAGTCCCATTCCTGACCACAAAATCTCCTGTCAATCCGTCTAACTATTGAGTCCCCTACCACTAACACCTTTTTATTCTCCCCCCTTCCCTTCTGAGCTTCAGTGCCAGAGACCTGACAACTATGGCTTTCCCCTGGTAGGTTGTCCCCACCAGAAATATCCAAAACGCTATACTTATTGCCGAAGGGAACTGCCACAGGAGATCCCTGCTCTGTCTGTCGGTTCCCTTTCCTCCCCCTGACTGTAACCCAGCTATTATAACTTCCTGGGTAGAGTATCATAAATCTAGTCTAACTGTTCCTTGAGCCGTTGTAAATTATAATGTTTTATAGTGTTTTTTAAGGTATGTATATTACACAAACTTACCTGACTTTCAGGCCAAGGTTGATAGAAAGCATTGCCTAAACAACATTTTTTTGAGTAATTAAATTATAGATTCTCCTGCTCCTTGGATGCTGCCTGACCTGCTGCGCTTTTCCAGCAACACATTTTTCAGTTCTGATCTCCAGCATCTGCAGTCCTCACTTTCTCCTATAAAATATGACATGAACAACTAAAACTTTAATCTCCCTCTAAACATCCCATTATACACACAAACACAGAAAAAAGGGAAAATAGATTATTGGTAGAGGTAACAAAAAACAGACTGCAAAGTCAGCTCAGTGGTCTTTGTTTTCTGAGTCCAGCGTTAAGATGATCCTAGGAGCAAATTATTGTGGATGCTGGAACCTGTACTGAAAAAGAAACAAATGCTGGAAATCACAGTCGGTAATGCAGCATCTGTGGAGAGAGAGCAAGCTAATGTTTTGAGTCTGGATGACTCTTCCTACTTTTGCTATACATGCCCTTTAGTGTTCAACTGTCTTTCTCTGGAAGCTTCCAGTGGTTTGGAAGAAGTACAGAGTGACGAATTCAGTTGGAAATATGTCTCTATTGTCAATTCAAATGGCACACCTCTCAACAACAGCTTCAGGAATTTCAAACTGAGTTTAATTGTAGAGAACAGGCAGCTTCTGTCGAGGAGAACTACAACACACCCTTCTGTGTCTTACTTTCTCTGTGTATCTGTCTCTGTCTCTAACCTGTTTCTTGTTCCAACCTGCTCTATTTGCTGGTCATTTTCAGTTATACACAGATCCTCAGCTCTACACATTGAAATAACTCATAACCACAGAACAGAGTTCGCAATAGGTATTGAATACCTTGCTGTGAAATTAATTCACCATCTTGGTCAATTTCTGTTTTTATAAACTGTTCTTTCTCTTTGTTTTTCACAGTTTTTAAGGACACAAAAAATACAGTTCCGACAACACATACATACACTTACCAACAGGGTCTATTGCTTAGTAATCTCAAGAAAAAGTAATGTTCCTTGCTGATTTTTAACTTGACCCCCCCCAGTGTGAGGAGACTAATGCCGATTGTAACAAATCTAAGGTATAGCACATGGAATAACTCTCATACCTTCTTGATGTATATGACTACATACAATATTATTCATTTATCCTCTGATCTGTCAGCTGAACCTCTTGATAAAAATTAAATATTTTCTCCCTGTATTCTCTGCTAGTTTCTACAGGACTTGCCACCAAGCCTGTATGATTGGGGTATTCTTGTGTTTCTAGTAATACAACTTATAGCTGCTTGGAAATATCTGTGAGAGTGCAGGTCTTTGATTACTAAATGTCTTGTTTCTTCTCATTATCCATGTATGGAATTTTGCAATCTAATGTGCAAAGTCATACAACAATTTGTTTTTTTTAATAACCAGATACAAAATATAAACCAACCTTAATTTGTTTCAAGATTATTTGAGGTGAGACACAAACTGGAAAGAGTTTCTTTGCTGCTGGTCACAATTTTCATGTATCACTTCTTAAAAAACAACCTCATTCTTCCATTTCATAAATATCATTGGTGCCCAGAGACAATTTGACCTATCATGTCACTCGATTAGATCTTCTTGAAGTTCTATTCAAGAAGGTTGCTCTTAAAACTGATTAAGTGGTTTGAAAATGGAACTATAGCTAAGTTAGATTATGTTGCTGATTGTAGATTTATGTATCTTTATAATATTAAGGAATATATAATGATTCAATAGAAACCCCTTCTCCTTATGGTTCCTATCACCAAGCAGTGACTGCCATAAAACTTCAATTGCATCTATGTCTCAGAAGAGATTTATTAGCACCAAATGATAGCTGTAATGATGATTTCAAACATTTTTGTGAGGTTGTATATATGCTGGCATGGTGGCTCAGTGGCTAGCACTGATGCCCCACGTGCTAGGGACCTGGTTTGATTCCAGTCTTGGGTGACTGTCCTGTGTGGAGTTTGCATGTTCTCCCTGTGCCTATGTAGGTTTCCTCCTACAGTCCAAAGACATGCAGGTTATGTGGATTGGCCATACTAAGTGTGGAATTATGGGGATAGGATCTGGATAGTATGCTTTGCAGAGGACTGGTGTAGACTTGATGGGCACTCGAGGAATTCCATATTTCTCTTTCAAAGTTTCTGTTCCTTAACTCTTCAGGACTTTATATTGCAATAGGAAGGGCAAATGAGTGGAAGTCAGGGTTGTCATTTGTTGATTTTTATCAATTATTATGACATGTATACCTCTGTTCAAGTCATTGATGAATTTGCATCAGTATCAAAACTTAAAACATGGCCTTTCTAATCTTTTAAGATAATAAATTGAGACAATTGAAATTGCATCCTTGCAACTGGAGACAATGTGGACCTTTGAGATTATGTTAAATCTTTGAAAGATCAATTCAGTTAGTCCTATCTGTTTGCTGTTCCCATAGCCTGCAAAATTTCAATTTCAAGTGTGTGTGTTCAAGTGTGTGTGTGTGTGTGTGTGTGTAAATTTGTGTCTATCCAGTTGGCAAATGTGCTGTATGCCTCCCAGATGGTGTCCTTATTTGTTAGCTTGGCCTATTTATTATCTGCTTGGCAATTTTCTGAAGGTAGATGAGAATTTCAAATGTTATTGTCCCAACTGATATTAATACCAGACAAGTCACATCCCACAGTGAAACATGGCTTGATGGACCACAAATTTTACTTTTGCAATTTGTTTACCATGATGGCCAGTCATTATATTTACAAGATACTGCTGTTGTATTTTTAACAGAGAAACCTAAACATTTATTACAGAATAGGAAAATAAACTGTTATACTATATAGAAATTACTTGAAACATTCTCACCAGAAATATTAAAAATACCGATTCAAAACTTTCACTCTCAACAACGATCTTTCAGATGTTCAAAACTCAGTGAAGAATCACCATGTTGGCATTTGAAAATTCCTTGTTCAGTGGGCATGACAATAATTAGTATCTTTTCAGCAAACTACCGCATTCAAAAATTATTTCTTTAATTAATGTATCTTCTTGAGACATTTAAACAAACAGCTAACACAGCTTACGTATTTCATCAAATGGGTTCCTTTAGCTCTCTTTCACAGCTTTCTGCATCTGTAGCTTTTTTTAAAATTAACATTAAACCACTCAGGACTTCTTTCCTTCTGCCCTGACCCTTTTGGGGACTCCTAAACTGTACTGCCTCTGCTGCAGGCCTTTTTCTCTCTGAAAAATTCCTCTCTCTCTCTCTCTCTCTTTCTGAAAGAAACCTGCATGGTCTCTGATCTTCTAGATGGTTCTGTCTCTGTAAAATAATATGTTTCTGTCTCTCTCTCTCTCTCTCTCCCTCTCTCTCTGTCATTGTCCCTAGTCAACAGCCCTTTTTGACTCCCTACTAGTCTGAGTACCCAGGCATGGAAGTATTCAACTACAGGGGTTTAGAGACCTAATTTAAAAGCATGCTTAAAAATAAACTTCAAGATAACATATCAATCACTCACAGACTGAAAATGAAACTATAACCATGTGTCCCTTTTAGATACATGCATTATAGAAACACAATTCAAATTTAACATTATGCATGGGTCTGTCCACTTTAGAACCTGAGTTTCTAAATAATAATAACAGATCACAAAACATCATAATCCATTTGGGCTATTCCCTGTTATAAAATTATAGATGCAATTAGAGCCTCTGAGAAATGCCCTTCATTTCGTTAGATAAATTTATTTATTGGGGATTGTTACTTTTACATTCAATTTCATGGTATTAGAACATTTATGGAATATTTGAAACATTGTTGGTGGAGATTTTAGCACATATTTTTAAATAAGTTTGTGAGTGTAAAACTAAAAGGTAACATATTCTAACTAATAAGATTTAATTGATTTAACTGACTGTTCGGAAGTTTTTTTGGCTGACGCAGAAGCAGAACAAAAAGGCTATTAATTCTGCAGCAAGTATGTAAATACTTTTAAAGCACAGATCTGTATTTCTGGTGGAATTCAACATTGAGGATTCAGCATTGATTCCAATCATTGTCCTCCTGGTGAAGGATGTACTGTAATATTTGTAGAAGTTGCAATTCAAATGCTTCTGTACGGTGCTTATCGATTATCTCACTCTATACTAGTAAACTCTGTCCTTGAGCCAAAATTGATAATTACTCTTAATTTCAATGAACTTTACATACATAAGTGCCTCTTTCAAGTAGAACAAATAGCAATAATGAAATATGGGCATCTGGTCTTAATAAAAGTATATTCAAAATATAAGGAAAAGGTAACAGCCACAGGTTGAATGTCTCCTAATGTTTCCTGAAATAATATATGATAAACAGTTACTTATCCCTTTACAAATTTCACCTGGAAAACTGAGATAAGTATTAAACAGTTTATGTATAGACTTCATTTGGTAGGAATACTTAGCAGTGCAAAAAAAATTCAAAAAATATACCTTGATAAGTCTTTTTGACAAAGTTCATAGAAACGTTTCTGATAAGAATGAATCTCAATCTCTTCCTTCTTCTGTCAATTAATTAGTCAGTGAGCTTTTACCACACCATCTTCCCAAATTCAACATTTCTTGTGAAGTGAACCAAATTACTTTGATCATGTGGGATTCAATTTCTTATTAAAGATTACTGACAAAAATATGACTGTCATTGCCAAAGTTCATGGGTTTTGGGGAATTACAAGAAGGGATCGTTGAATCAATCCATTGAAGGAATATGATAGAATCTCCCTCACATGCTGCCTCCTAAGTAAATAAGCAGAGCTAACCAGCTTTAGATTGGGGATCATAGTGGTTAGCTGGTGTGATGATGGATCCCACCACTGGAATCTGGCTATCTCATGCCTTTTTATACTTGGGCTCCTTGTTAAAATTAGATTAGATTACTTATAGTGTGGAAACAGGCCCTTCGGCCCAACAAGTTCACACCAACCCGCCATCCACCCATTTCCCTCACACTACGGGCAATTTAGCATGGCCAATTCACCTGACCTGCACATCTTTGGACTGTGGGAGGAAACCGGAGCACCCCCACACAGACTTGGGGAGAATGTGCAAACTCCACACAATCAGTCGCCTGAGTCTGGAATTGAACCCGGGTCTCTGGCGCTGTGAGACAGCAGTGCTAACCACTGTGCCACCGTGCCACCCACAAAGAGCAATCTGACAGATCCAGTTACTTTCCTTTAAAAACCGATTTAGAAACCACAACACTGCGATGGTCGGGAACCGAACCCAGGTCAACTGCTTGGAAGGCAGCTATGCTCACCACTATCCCACCATCATCCTCCATCATAATTAAAAAAAAAGAAACTTTAGCCATCAGCGTTCTAGGTGAACCCAACCTCTGTTGTGAAGCATAAAAACCTTAGTGTGGGCAGACATACCAGTGCTAATGCTATGCTGGGTTCTGATTGTATGCATACAGTTATTATGACATGAGGTAAAGCCCTCTGCTAATTTAAACCAGCAATGCAGGAACAATTCACTCCATGCTGTAATCTGTTAAAATTTGAGAGGCAAAGAACTATCCCCAAAGTCACTATTTGAAGTAAAACTTTTAAGAACTTTATTCTTTAAATCTTGTTAATTAACGGAGAATATTAATTAACAATTATTTACGCCTCCTTTCTCTTAAATTAATCTCTTACCTCCCCCTCTACAATACTGGTCCGGTACAAATCCCGATTATAATTTACAAAAAATAATCACATTTCAAAACTAATCAGCTTTGCCAAGTGTCCTTTTTAGATTTTCCTCTGCAGATTCTATTATAAAGGTGGAGAAGTGTACTGTACCTTTAAGAGAGTGAAAGACTTGCCAAATACACCAAGTGCTGGAAAATTTACAATATAACATTTGGTTCAGAACAGATAGCACTGGCAGAGTTGCTATGAGACAAAAACAAATTTGAATTTAACCAGTTAGTTTAAATTAATTTAATCTTAAAAGCCAATGACACAATCCGATGCGTAGGGGGTATAAGACTGGGGAGGATTGGACAGTTGAGAGGAGAACTGCCAAATTATAAGTATGTAAAGACTGCCTGAAAAATAGCTCTCATAAAGGTACCTTTATCAATCAGTAACCTGTGAAGCAGAATCCCCAAGAAGAAGAAAAGAAAACAGGAATACAGAGAAAACTGAAAGCTGCCTGTGTTTTTTTTACTTGGGAGTTTTATCAGACTAGTATTATAGAAAGGAAATTAAAAGGAAGGTTAGAGGAAAGAGTTGTAAATAGCTGTTAATTAATTATTCTCTGTTATATTTTAAGAAATAAAGTTGTTAATTTTTACTTTAACTAGTTCTTTGGCCATCCAAATTTTCACAGATTACTGCATGGAATAAATCTTTTCTGTGTTGCTGGGTTAAATTGAGCAGGAGGGTTTATCCTGTGTCGTAACGGTTCGGGGGCTCGGGTCCATGATTTGAACTGGTTTAGACAGATTTGAATAGATTTGGGGGTACGAAAAGTCCCAGCAGATTTAAATACTTTCAGGTTAGTGTCCCAGATCCTTAAATAAAACATAGGTGAGACAATTTGTTTAATTTTGGTGACTTGTGGTTGATTAAATTAAAAATGAGAGAAATGGCTCTGAAAATTGCTCAAGAGGTTCCAGGATTTGAGGATGATTCTCAAATTTGCCAAGAAAATTTAGAAGGAAAGAAAAAGGCCATACTTTTAGAGTTAGCAAAGAAGTTTGATTTGGGTTTACCCAAGGACAAAGTAAAGCTGAAATTTTCAGAGAGTTACTCAAATATTTAGGTGTATCAGAGAACAGACAAGTGCAGTAGAGGTAGAAAACTTAAAGAAGCTAAGCCAATGGAATAAGTGAAGATAGTAAAGGACACCCCAAGAAGAGCTGAGGAGCTGCAGGAGAGTGCACAGCCCAGGCAGGGGCTGGGTATGGGGTTAGTACCTGATCTCTACAAAGAATTCACCTCTGCGGGTAAAGTTTACTCAGAAAGAACAGGGTGGAAAGGACAAGAGGTTATAATTTTAAGAAAATCAGGATCTAACCAGTTATTGATAGTAAGAGATGAACAAATATGCACTCTTTCTGATCTGTTACCCGAGAGTTTGGTAAATCTGTGGGATAGATGGACAGAAATGTAGCATTCCCTTTTGTAAGATCAGGTTGGAATGCCAACTCAAGACTGGGGAAATTACAGTGGGAGTGATTGACAGAGTGTCAGTTCCAGGAATTCATTTTGTTCTTGGGAATGATTTGGCAGGATCCAAGGTGGGAGTGACATCCCATGTTGTGGAGAAACTCAAGGAAGACCAAGAAACTGAGGAGTTAAAACAGAAATATCCTGCTATTTTCCCAGACTGTGTGGTAATGAGATCCCACTATCATAAGTCACAGCTTGAAATGAAAAGTAAAGAGAAAGATGAAGGAGTTGAGGTTCAGTTAACAGATACTCTGTTTGATGTAATGGTGCAGGAAAAAACCTGAACAGGCAGAGGATCAGACACTCTGAAAGGCTAAGGGACTTCAACAGTAAGACCAGATGATAAAAGATATGGATGCGTACTCTGAAAAGGAGACAGAGAATATTCTGGAGGGTTATTATCTGAAAGATAGAATTCTAAGACAAAAATGGAGACCACGGCAGGTTGGTACAGAGGGGAAATGGGCTGGAGTGCACCAGATTGTGTTACCAGACAGGAGGTATTATGGGTAGGGCATGAACTAACTATGGGAGATCATCTAGGGGTAGGAAAGACTCAGGTTAAGGTACAAGAACACTGTTATTGGCCTGGAATGCACAAGGATGTGGTTAACTTTTGCTGTACGTGTCATAACATACCAAATGGTAGGTAAGCCACAGCCGGTAGTAAAACCAGCACTTTTGTTGTCAATTCCCACATTTGAAGAACCTTTCACATGGGTTATAATTGATTGTGTAGGTCTCCTCCCGAACCAATACTGGTTAACCACAATGGATGTGTCTACCAGATTTCTGAAGGCAATTGCATCATGGAGTATCAAGGTGAAAACAGTGGTAGAGGAGTTAGTAGCTTTCTTCACACAGTATGGGCTACCCAGAGAGATTCAGTCAGACCAAGGGTCACATTTTACTGCTAGGCTGTTTAAGGTGGTTATGGATAGCTTAGGTATACAGCACTTTAAATCCAGTACATATCATCCTGAATCCCAGGGAGCTTTAGAAAGGTGGCTTCAGGCCTTGAAGCATACTGTCTGGACTACCCAAATGATTGGGATAATGGTATCCCATTTGTATTATTTGCCATTAGAGATGCCACAAATGAATCTACTCAATACACTCCCTTCGAGTTAATATTTGAGCATAAAGTGAGAGGCCCTTTAAAATAAATTATAGAAAATTGACAGGACCAAAGTCAGAGATCTCACACTTGGTTTATGCATCATAGGTGTGGGATAAATTAAACCGAGTAGTTAGCTAAACAGCATTAAGGAGGGCTTGGTGTAGAATAAAGCAGGTGGCAAATAAAAGCTCTGAGACTCGGATGTTTTCCCGAGGGGATGACGTGTTAGTACTGTTACCTGTGATCGGAGATCCCTTCAAAGCCAAGATTGGTGGTCCTATCAAATTGAGAAAAAAGTTGAGTCAGGTGAACTAACTAGTAAAGATGCCAGATAGAAAAACAGGTATCGGGTATGTCATGTGCACATGTCAAAACTGTATTACACTAGAGAGAAGGAACTGGAGAAACAGGTGTTAGTTACTGCCTCGCAGAGTGAATCAAATCCAGATGATGTGGATTTTGAGGTGCCTCAAAATAGATTAAAAATGAAGAAGTCCTTGAGGAGTGGAATAGATTAGTAAGCTATCTGTCTCAGTAGCATAGAACGCAGTTGAAAGATTTGTTACTGCATTATCAGGACATATGTAAGAATCAGATGGGGAGGATTAACCCTGTTGTACATGAAGTAGACGTAGGAAATTCTGCTCCAATAACACAACACTCCTGTCGGCTTAATCCTTTCAAAGCCAGACAGTTCCAGATGGAGGTGGAAACCATGTTTAACGAGGACATCATCATCAAACCAAGCCAGAGCAGGTGGAGTTCGCCAATCGTATTAATTCCCAAACCAGACAGGACTCAAGGATTCTGCATGAATCATCATAAGGTCAATGCCGTTACAAAATCAGACTCATATCCAATACCTAGATTGCAGGACTATATCGAGAAGGTTGGACAAGCCAGTTACATCACCAAGTTGGACTTAATACATGGATACTGGCAGGTACCTTTAGCAAATATGGCAAAAGAAATTTCTGCAATTGTAACCCCAAATGGGCTATATCAGTTTAAAGTGATGCCCTTTGGAATGAAGAACACGCCACATTCCGAAGACTCATGAATAGCGTTGTTCCTGGGTAAACAAACTGTACAGCCTATTTGAATGATGTAGTGATGTTTAGTGAGTCTTGGAACGATTACATGGTACAGTTGGCAGAGCTCTTTGACTACAAAAAGCAAAACTGGTGATAAACTAAAATAAGACTGAATTCACGAAAACACAGGTGACATTCTTGGGACAAAACTTCAGTCATGGAAGGTTGACCCCGTCAAACATCAAGACGAAGTCCATCGAAGATGCTCCAGGACCAACTTTGAAGAAAAAGGTACTTCGATTCTTAGGACTCAATGGATTCTATCGGAAGTTTATTCTATACCTCAGCAGAGTATTGGCTCCATTAACCGAGTTGCTGAAGAAGAACACAATGTTGCGGTAGGCATTTGACCTTTTAAAATCAATATTAACCACCAAACCAGTTTTACCTGCACCAAACTTTTCAGAACCTTTTAAAGTTGCTATTGATGTTAGTGACATTGGAGTTGGAACTGCACTCCTACAGGAAGGTGAAGATGGGATTGAACTGTCAGTTGGTTACTTTTCGAAGAAGATCAACGTCCATTGAAATACTCACAATCGAAAATGAATTTTTGAGTTTGGTACTGGCCTTACAACATTTTAGTGTATGTCACAAACAATGTGTTGGAGATGGCTGTGTACACAGATCATAATCTGCTTACATTCTTAGAACGCTTTAAAGACAAGAATATGAGACTATTTCGTTGGAATCTTATGTTACAGATGTTTAATTTACGAATTGTACATGTTGTGGGTTGGAAGAATGTAATCACAGATGTGTTATCACAGATTTAACTGGTAAAGTTTAGATGAGATTTGTGTTTATTTAATGTTTTTATATATATAAATATATATATGAAGTTAAGGTGAACTTATATTAAAGTTATCTGTATGTTATGGGTAATGTGTTTAAAAACAGAACAAAAATGAAGCCATCTTTTCATCATGATGGTTCACTTTTTCTTAAGGGGTGAGATGTTATGAAAGTGTCGAAGTGTACTGTACCTTTAAGAGAGTGAAGGACTTGCCAAGTACACTGAGTGCTGGAGAATTTACAAAGTAACATTTGGTTCAGAACAGATAGCACTGGCTGAGTTACTGTGAGACAAAAAACAAATATGCATTCGGCCAATCAGTTGAAATTGTATTCCGAAAATCCCAAATCCCAATCAAGTTTGAACATCGTATAGTGACAATCTTTTTTTTAAAATGTATTTTTATTGAAAAATAGATTTTTCTAATAATACAACAAAATAAAATAATGTCAAGAAAGAACACCAAAAAAGTTTTAAAAATCAATCCGTCCTACTGTACAAATGTATAAATATATATAGAAAAATATATAT
Source organism: Hemiscyllium ocellatum (assembly GCF_020745735.1). Lineage (NCBI taxonomy): Eukaryota > Metazoa > Chordata > Chondrichthyes > Orectolobiformes > Hemiscylliidae > Hemiscyllium > Hemiscyllium ocellatum. The sequence continues at coordinate 95,715,950 of NC_083411.1, read as the reverse complement.
TAAAAAAGACCCAATTGACTATTTATTTAATTAAATAAATAATAAACAACAACAAATTAATTAATAGCAATAACTCAGCTCAGCCAAACAAACACTCGTACATTCGCAGTTCCCCCTCCCTGGATATTGGATTCGAAAAGCGCAATCATTACAGCTATATAAAAGTTCTTATTAATGTTGCAGATAAATCTGTGTCCAGGTATTCCAAAAAGGGCCGCTATGTCTTATAGAAATTCTTGATTTTGAGGTATACCATACTAGTGAGAAAATCCAAAGGGATATGCTCCATGACAATCTTTTCCCAATCCGACAGGCCCGGGGAGTTTTCGGATATTCATAGAGTCATAGAGATGTACAGTATGGAAACAAACCCTTCCGTCCAATCCATCCATGCCAACCCACTCTAGTCCCACCTGCCAGCATCCGGCCCATATCCCTCTAAAACCTTCCTATTTATATACCTATCAAAATGCCTCTTAAATGTTGCAGGTAAGCTTATTTTCAACAATTTCCTGCAACTCCACAACCTTTCCAGAGTCCCAGGATATCACGGTGGTCCGGGTTGGTCAGGTTAAAAGTTCATCCCACTTGTGTTGCAGTGTAGAGCTCTACAGCACGATCCTCCTAGATCTCCACCATCTTGGATCCCCCATTATTGACAGTCTTAAAAGCCAATGACACAATCCGATGCCTTGGGGTTATACGACTATGGAGGATTGGACAGTTGAGAGGAGAACTTCCAAGCTACCAGCATCTACAGACTGCCTGAGAAATACATCTCTTAAAGGTACTTTTATTGATCAGTTACCCATGAAGCAGAATCCCCAAGAAAAAGAAAAGAAAACAGGAATACAGAGAAGAACCAAAAGCTGCCTGTTTTTTAAGATAAGAAATTTTGTTTTGTAAATCTTAATTGGGAGTTTTATTGGACTAGTATTATAGAAGGGAAGCTAAAAGATAAGTTAGAAGAATGAGTTGTAAATAGTTGTTATTTAATTATTCACTGTTATACTTTAAGTAATAAAGTTGCGAATTTTTACTTTAACTAATACTTACTTAACTTACCTATTGAATTTTCACAGATTACTGCACAGGATAAATCTTTTCTGTGTTGCTTGGTTAAATTGAGCAGGATGATTTACCCCATGCCATAACAATTTTCTCTCCAGGTTGGTTTTGATGTCTTTTCTACATAAACTCCTTCCTCAGACAGGTACCTCTCAGAGAGCTCTCACTAGCAGCCTACATTTGTTGGTCTTGTTGGTCCTTGCAACTCTGGCTAACTGTTCAAAATGTCTGATATTTATACCCCAAAATATTGGACCATTTCGTTGTTTTTAATATTATCAAAATACTAAATTCAAACTTGATTGGAGTTTGGTGTCTTGGGGCATGATTTAAACTGATTGGCTGAATTTGAAATTTGCGTTTGTCTCATAGCAACCCGGCTACTGATAGCTGCTCAACCAAATGTTACATTGTAACCTTGTTACGAACACTTTGTGCCATGTCAAATAGTTCTGCTAGCTTTTCAACTCTCTTAAATGTACAGTACACCTACATCTTCATAACAAAATGGGGATGTTGGATATCAGCACTTGCTGTGGCTCTGATTCACCAGAACCCTCTCCACTTCCTCTTCCATGTCCCCAACCCTATCTGCCTCTGCTATTACCAGTTGCCTACTCTGCCAATGACCTTGTAAATCGGAGCATGAGCTGTGTCTACAGAGAACTTACCGTTAAACACAAGTACCCAGAATATTTAGATCTCCGTTGTTTGCAGACTTTTAATTTGAGTTCTGCTTTGTTTCCAGAGGATTATGCTAAATTGTGGGACTTACTTTTGTAATCCCTTAATAATCCTTAAATTATGTGTCAGTCAGCTCAAGCAGAACACTCTGCAACTCAAATTGGTCATAGCTGTTTCTAGCCACACCTGTCATCATGGCTTAATACTCCCCTTTTTCCAGATAAGAGAATGGAATGGATGAAAGTGATGAAAGAAAGAAGTACATTTCATTAAAGAGTTAAAAATTAAGTCTCTAAAAGACAGAATAAAAGTTTCCTTGCTATGGTGATCCTTTTCCCATAGTATTTTGTTTCATATTCAAGAACACTACAGAGAGAACAGAAAGCAGTAGAATCTTTCCTGCAGTGAATCCATCAATACATATGACTTCCACTGTTTTTATATATAGATTATATATGTATATGACATCAATTACATGGAACTTCATGGCGGCATATCAGAGGATAGCTCTATACTATATGGGTGTTTCTAAATTGCATCCACCCAGCAATTGAAACAATAAACTTAGGGACACCTAGAAAGGACAGTAAATGTAGAGGCATCATTTTCTCTCTCTTCAAAGCGTTTAGCAGCATCTGACATTTTGTTCATAAACATTTCTCCTTTTGAGATCTGCTTCAATGGTTTCGGAGAAAGTGTTTCTTGTCTTGTGTAGGAATAAGTGAACATTTTTGGAAGATCAGGTTTAACATGTTAAAACTATTACAAGTACCCTTGACCAAATTTTACAAAATAATAATATAAATTATTAATCCACATTTCGGCGATTTCAAATTGCTTTCCCAGTGGCATTGTAAAATCTCTCTGTTTTATTTAAATTCACATGGGGTACGGGGTAAGAGGGAGATATTTCTGTTGTGATTTTACTTTTCTTGTCCAGTGGTCTCTCAGGTAACCTCATGCCAGATCCCTGTCACTAGTACTGTAACCAGCCGGTATAAGGAATTTATTTTACCTCTGGGGTAAACCAAGACAGATATGAGGGCATGACAAATTGTGTATGCTGTAATTCCTAAGTCAACTTTGCTTTCTGTTGAATATATTCTTTCTGGTAAGGTTAGCTGCTTTTTGGCAAAATCCAAAGCGGCATAGTAGGTTTGTACTTTTTCGTTCTGAGTTACAATCTGAGTGAACGGTTCTAGGCTAACTTCTGAGAAATACAAAGTAAAATGCTGTTGTTAGTTTCAAAGGACCTTGCTAAATCTGTTTAATAGGATGAGACGTAGATATGTAATAAGCACAGATAAATTGAATTCAAAAATGTTATTGCATCAATTGCAGAAAAGTCACATTTCTGGCTTAAGTTCTCCTTGAAGAAATGTTCCTTTAAGTAATTTTGTATGTTCCACATGCAGATGGAACAAAAACACCCTGAATTCAGCAATTTTCAACACAGTGCCCGATCTCCCTCTGAAGTTACGAGAGAGCAAAAATCGCTCCCTCATGCAATCAGGATATTGTTCCAATTAAGACGCATTACAAAAAAGACTTTAACCAGTGCCTAACTCATCCCACACCTAACTTGGCAGGATTGTGTGTCATTGAGTCATACAGCATGGAAACAGACCCTTCAGATCTAACTCATCCATGCTGACCAAATTTCTCAAACTAAACCAGTCCTACACAGTTGCGTTTGGTCCAGGCAACCTTTCCTATTTGTGTATCTGTCTAAATATCTTTTAAATGTTGTAACTGTGCCTGCATTGACCACTTCCTCTGGCAATTTGATCCATATACGAACCACTCTCTGTGTGAAAACATTGCTCCTCAGGTCCCTTTTAAATCTTTCTCCTCTCACTTTAAACATATACCTCCTAGTTTTGAACTCCCCCACCCTAGGGAAAAGACCTTTGCTATTGACCTTATCTGTGCCCCTCATGATGTTATATGCCTCTGTAAGGTCACCCTTCGATCTCCTATGATCAAGTGAAAAAAGTCCCAACCTTCCCAGCCCCTCCTTATAAACTCAAGCCCTCACATCCCAATTCTCTACATCCAATCCTTATTATAGCTGGGAGCTTTCAATACTTAGCAGAGTGTCTAAAAAGAGATTATGTTCTTATTATGGAACACACAACACATGAACGGGCCCTTCAGCCTGCCATATCTTTGCCAACCATGATGCCAGTCTGAATAAATCCTATCTGCCTATGCATGGTCTGTATCCCTTGATTCTCTGCCTGTTCATGTGTCTTTTGTCAATATAATTTAATATAAACACTCCAATTTGGTTATAATATATAACGATGTACACAAATACTAGATCTTTATGCATCTGCTTTGTCAATAAAATAAACCCTCTCATTTCAGTTGCTATATAGAATGCAGTTCTCTCTGTTTGACTTGTATTAAATTTCAAAAGGGTGGACTTACTAATCAGAGCAGCATTGATTAATGCATCAGCTAATAAAACCAGCAACAGCACCACGGAAAGTTGCTGAGCTATAACAGCTATTCACATCCCACAGGCCATATGTACAGTGAATGGAGGTCCTATATACAAATAATTGTCAGTAATGGTAATGTGTCAGCTTCTGACCTATACGTGTGTGCAGTAAGTTTTTGATTGATACATGGGATCTCTCTCATTAGCTTACATTAGTATAAAATATATGCTATTCATCATAGCAATATCATGGCCTTAGGTAATATTATGCATATTTTATCAAGTATAAATAAATATCTCTTTACATGTTTCTCTGTTCGCAGTTCCTGCCAGACCTGCTGAGTTTCTCCAAAATTCCCTGTTTGTTAACGAAATATTTTGTTGACAAGTTTCTTATTTCTCATTATTAAAAACTAGAAATCAATGTGTTGAATCCAATTTGCACACTCATTTACATGCCCAGTGATATAGATCTGCAGCATGACCAAGCCATATGACAAAGGTTGATTCATAATTTTGGTTTGAAGTGTTTATTCCCTAATGCTGTTTGTTTTAGTATTGTGACCAGAAAGATATTGCGATGATCAGAAACAGAGGGAAGGTAAGATATGGGATTGATGACGAATGACAAATTGAGGCTGCACTCACTGCATTCAGTTAAATGTGTGACCATGGAACAGTTTGTGAGAAATTGTAAGTGTTGGTGGTTACTCTCTCTCTATTAAATTTTGTGATGGGATATATTACTGGAAGGGCTAGGATTTAATATCTTGTTCTTGTGAAAGTAGACTATTTTATGAAAGTTCCATTTTTACTTGCTTATCATGATATATTGGGAACTCAAGGGTTAAAAACCCACTACTAAAAGGACTCACTGCAGTATCTGGAGCCTACATGTGGATTTCACTTTCAGCCTCAGGCAAAGGTGTTTGCCATCCCTGGACAAAACTGATAGCTTTGGTCATACCTTATTAACTGCCTCCTGTTCCCATTATCATCCTTCCTCTACATGGGCATGTGAAACAACAATAAGAACAAAGCAAAATCCTTCTGTATGAAGCCTTATCCATTAACATAAGATTATGAAGAATACACTAACCAGTTCCTATAAACTATTCGCTATTTGTCACAGGAAGCCAGTAATCACCAGGTATTGTAAAATTGTAATTACCTGTCTTAGACAATGTAACAGCAATCAGCCATGTGACTTGTAGACCTCTGTATTATTCCTATAAAATATACTGCCTTTGTGTGTAGAGCAGAGATTCATCGAGGGGTGCCACCACAAGAAGGCTATGAGACTCCTTTGTTGTGAGCCAGAATCTCTCGCCGGCTATCCAGAAATAAAACATCTACTTTTGAACTGAAATTTGTGTTGTCCAGATATGAGAGTAACATTTCCACAACAATATTCCACTGTTTTGATCAAATGTATAAGTTAGAAAAGTAAAACACTGTAAAACATATATACAGGTTATAAACTAACATTGAGAATTAACACAGGGTAAATATGAAGGAGCGATGCTCTGAGATCTAGCCTGCTTCCAATTAAACCTGTTGGACTATAACCTGGTGTTGTGTGATTTTTAACTTTGTACACCCCAGTCCAACATCGGCATCTCCAAATCAAGGTAAATATGGATTGACAGACAAACTATAGCCCAACATGGTATTAACTGCAAATTAAATAGCAGATAAAACCATAAGACATAGGAGCAGAAAATAGGCCATTCAGCCCATCCAGTCTGCTCTGCTATTCAATCACGGCTGATAAGCTTTTTCAATGCCATTCTCGTGCTTTCTCTCTATAATCTTTGATCCCCTTGATGACCAAGAACCTATCTATCTCTGTTTTAAATACATTCAATGACTCGGCCTCCACAACATTCTGTGGCAGTGAATTCCATCGATTCATCACTCTCTGGCTAAAGAGGTTTCTCCTTATCCCTGTTCTCAAGGATCTTTCCCTTACTTGAAGGCTGTGCCCTATGATCCTAGTGATTCCCCTCATAAACCTTCTAATCTTCGTTGAGTATCGTCCCAGAGACCTTAAACATTCCTCATGTTTTAAGCCTTTCATTGCTGGGATCATTCTTGTGAACCCCCTCTGGGCCCGCTCCAGGGCTAGTACGTCCTTCCTAAGGTATGTAACCTAAAATTTCTCACAATACTCGAAATGTGGTCTGACCAGAGCCTTATAAAACCTCAGAAGTATATCCCTGCAACAACATTCTAACCAAGAAAGATGCCACAACTTTCTCAGCAACTCACCCAGATGAAAGTGATCTTTATGATTCATAATAGCATTTTAAATCTCTGTCTCCCACATGAGGAATTTCAGCCTCTTTCTCTCAGTGATAATAGGATCGCCAGCTGACAGAAGTTCTAGTCCAGCTGAATCCTATGTCTACAATAGTCATCCAATATGTATGCAATCCAGATCTCCCACAGATCTGCTCCCATACCTAATCAAATTTCGAGTTGATCTGACCTACTTCTGAGACTGGATTACACTATTTCACAAAGGTTGTACTCTGGTATATAAAACATGAACAGTCCCCAGCTTCTGAACCACACTGTCGCTAAGCATCGTTCAGTGGACTGCTACACAGTTGCTTCTCCCAAGAATGCTTCTCACTGTGCCTCACAACACTGCATTCTCTGCAGTATCTACTCACTGGCCCAGTTCCTGCTCTCCAGCTGCTATGAACAGGATCTTACTGCCCACTGTGTGCCTGATGCAAGAGTAAAGCTTTCAGGAGGATAAGATTTTGCAATTTGCAACAGACTATAACAAAACTTGACAAACGCTCTGAATCTACACTGTCGTAAATGTGGCTCGACAGACACTCAAACACAGCTGATAGTGAAGGTGAACATACATTTACAAAGTGGAAACTTATTTATAGTCAAGTGTCACCCATGTCACCTATGTGCTCTCAGAAGGCTTTCTGCGCCCCCACACTGTCTCAGTGCATTTCCGTGTTCTGCAGCAGATTTGGAAGGAGCCTGCCTAACAATGGAGCTATTGACCTTGACCATTCGTTTGAGAGACTTTGGGAATGTTTTTATCTAGAGGTCCCAGACGTGCACCCTACTCATCTTGAATTCCACAGAGCACAGCGAAGCAGGTGAGGTAGAGGTGGAAGGCTCAGCTACCTCCAAGTCTCCTCATCATCAAAGTCACCAAATCATTAAGGTCTACAGTATAGAAAAAGTCCCTTTGGCCCATTGAGTGCATCTGTTAAAAAACAGCCACCTAACAATTACAATCCCATTTTCCAGCACATGGCCCAAAACCTTGTATACTTTGGCACCACAAATGTACATCTATATGTTTCTTAAATGATACGAGCGTTTCTTCCTCCACTGCCCTCACAAGCAATGAGTTCCAGACCCCCCTCTGGATTAAAACAATTCCTTCTATAGATTGTGACATGTTTTTTCTTCTGCTATGGTTTTTGATCTGATAACCAGTGACACTTACCTCTGTATCAAATTTCAAATTTGTGAGTTATCTATTGACTTAAGCAGGTTCTGTCAAACTTGAGACAATTGCATTACCAATTTTCCCTAAGAATGCGTTGAATGTGTTTTCTCGTGCTGGTAATTCTACTGGATTAACATCTTCGTAGGAGTAGCCGTTTAATTACTTGCTCCTGTGAAACTGCATCCTACTTCTGCAAATCTTCTGGAAGTGACCAACAATTTTACAAATTTGCTTGGCATTATTTATCTTGGCTAGACATTACTCATGTTTATGAGGCTTTTTTTGTTCCACAGTGCTGACACTGGTTCTTTGTATCTGCTCTTCGGCCTATTGTTTTGCTAACTCTTCATGTGTGATTTGAGGTCATCACACCTTATAACACAGATTGAAGCTGTGACTGTCCTGTAATAAGATTTTCCAACCTACTTCAGGATTTCTGTGTGATTCTTCCTGGCTTCTGCTTTTAGCATATTCTGAATAGCTTTCTCCAAAGTCAAATCTTCCTTGGAATGTAAAAAAAGAATCAATATTTCCAACAACATTTCTGTCTGCTATAGTTTCTGATTTCAATGTTCATTCTTATAGTTTTCCACTGATCTGTATGCAAAGCTGTGAATTACGAGTAATGCAAATGCTAACTGCTCTCATTAGTGAGGGTCACTTCTGCTTTTAATATTCCCCACACAGGATCTTTGCAAACATTATTGATGGATCCAGCCACAGCAGAGGTCACTGTTGCTGCCATGAAATGGAGGAGCAGCAGATGTGCCAGCAAGCCCAGGACAAGCAGCAACCTCCAATAGACACCACTCAGCCTTCACACAAAGAGATTTCAGTGCAAAGTCCCCTCTTGAGGGCTAGAATCCTTTGTCCTCAATGCTATTACATGTGGGTGAGCAATGCCAGGACGAGTACAGTCACACAGGCAGTAGGATTCAGCAACATAGCTGGTCTCTCTTAATTATAGGGCATGACAGACTGCACACATGTAACATTGGAAGGTCTATAATTGCAATGCAGTTAGGTTTATCAACAGAAGAAGGTTATATTCCATTAATGTGCAAGTCATCTGTGTTTTCATTACATTGGGTCACTCCTTCAAAATGCGCACCAGATACACAGGGTGTTGCCATGATACCAATATCCTTAAGAATTGTAATGTTCCTGCTGTATTTGAGGAGCCAAATGTCTTACAAGGATAGTTGCTTGGGGATAAGGGCTACCTTTTGCAACTATAGCTGATTTTCTGTTACGCAATCGCTTGAATTAGGCAGAGGAGACCACACTGTGAACTGTGAAAACAGTAGACTAAATTGAGTGTATTACAAGTGAATTGCTACTTCACCTAGAAGGTGTGTTTGGGTGAAGATGGTGAGGACAGGGAGGGTAAATAGGCGGGTATTATACCTGCTCTGAATGCATGGGAAGGTGCCCAGCTTTGAGAATAAGATAAACCCAAGGTAACAGACAGAACAAAAAAAATCTTGCAAATTAAAATACAGGAAGGTTTGTACAAACTTAAAGTGGCGGACTTATGTTTGGGAACAGAAAAGGCAGAGTTTGTAGTTTAGCAAGAATTAGAAGAAAAGTATGGTCCCACAATAACAGAGGTAATTAATTCTTACATCCAAATTCTTACATTTGAGGGTGGCACAGTGGCACAGTGGTTAGCACTGCTGCCTCACAGCGCCTGAGACCCGGGTTCAATTCCCGACTCAGGCGACTGACTGTGTGGAGTTTGCACGTTCTCCCCGTGTCTGCGTGGGTTTCCTCCGGGTGCTCCGGTTTCCTCCCACAGTCCAAAGATGTGCGGATCAGGTGAATTGGCCATGCTAAATTGCCTGTAGTGTTAGGTAAGGGGCAAATGTAGGGGTATGGATGGGATGGGGGTTGGTGTGGATTTGTTGTGCCGAAGGGCTTGTTTCCACAGTGTAAGTAATCTAAAGATCAAGGAGGGGAAGAATAGAGATAGTGTATAAAATCTTAGGAATTCCGCCAAAATTCTTGAGCTGGGAAAGTGATTGAGTTTCAGTCTCATTAATGAAATTTGAATAGATGTTGTCTTATCAAGTAACATAGTTTCTGTAGAAATATTTACAGTAGACACAGTAATTTTTGTTTTAGAAGCAATCTCCTATTTAATTATAATTGCAGCTACAAGATAGAGGGGCAGTGCTTGTTTGACATTCAAGGTCAGGTGACACAGAAACTGCTCACAACTTGTTAGCTAAAGAATTCTAATATTTGGTGTAACCATACAACTTTATGTTAGAACTGACATTATGACTTTTCATAGCAATTAGTAGGAATTAGCATCTTTTTGTCTCTCCTGTAATAACTGCAAAGATTGGAATGTAACGTACTGGGATGTCGAGACTGGTTTTGATAAATACCCTTGCAGGAAATTTTTTCCCTCATCAGGGGGACTAGAACAACAGAAAGGAATAAACAAAATAACTTCATAATAGCACCAATAGGCAAATAATTGCACAATGGAAGGGGGCAGAAACGATTGTGAAGCAGGGTCACTAATAAACAAACACCACTTTGAACATAATGAACAACTAAAAAAATCCAAATAGGCTTCTTTTAGTAGCTTGGTGGAACTTTAACGTGCTTGTTTTTCATTCCTCTCAAAGGGATTTGAGTAGGTGAAATATAATAAATATTTAATAACGTAATGACAATAAAGTCCATTCTGCCATCAAATTTCTGTTTTAACCATCTTACAGCAGGCAAAAATAGAGGACGTTATAAAAGGCAGCTGTTAGACAGAGAGAATGAGTAAGTATATGATGCAGCGGGCAAATGCCTAGGAAGGGACATAACAATCGGTGTTGGAATGTGGTCAATAAAATGTATTGTAAGAGCCCAAGGACAGGTGATAAGGAATCTGATACACATCATGAGGTCATGGTAGAAGCTCGGGTTCATCATTGATTGGGCCTTACAGTATTGGATATACAGATTAGGGGGTTGGAACAGCGACATCAATGTTGCATGTAATTATTGTATAAAAAGGCATAAAAATCCTGTACTGTATTGGGACAAAGAGAGTGTAACAGACCTCTTCTCTGATCTGACCTTTTCATAAGAGGACAACTGGGCCCCATGTGAAAGCCAGATTCAGAGCAATCTCTGGCCTCTCCCACATAAGATCAATTTGTGCTACTGAACACAGGACTCAAGACTCCTCTTTGACAACTCTGTCCAACAGTCATCTAGGGAAGAAAAAGTGATAACAGGGACTGGGAATACTTGAAAATAGGTTGACTGTGTTGAGGGCAAAGCATACAGGCCAGGGCCTGAGGCTGTGGGAGTAGGTAACAGACATGGAGGGAAGGGTTCATACTCTGAAATTGTTAAATGCAGTGTTGCTCCTGAACACTGCACAGTGCCTAGGTGGAAAATTAGATAGAAATAGTCACTTGGGCAAATGTGGATTAGTTAAAGCAAGTTCACATTGATTTGATAAGGGCAAGTGGTGCTTAACTATAGAGGTATTTTTTGATGAGGTAACAGAGTCATAAAGTCAGAGAGATGTACAGCATAGAAACAGACCCATCAGTCCAACTCGACCTGCCAACTGGATATCTTAAATTAATCTAGTCCCATGTGGTGGCATTTAGCCCCTATCCATCTAAACCCTTCCTATTCATGTACCCATCTAAATGCCTTTTAAACTATACCAACCTGCCACCACTTCCTCTGGCAGCTCATTCCTTACTCACACCACCCTCTGTGTGAGTATACTCAAACCCTTCAAACCTGGCAACATACTTGTAAATCTTTTCTGAAGCCTTTCAAGTTTCATAACATTTTTGCTATAGTAGGGAGACCAGAACTGAATGCAGTATTCTAATAGTGGTCAGACCAAAGTGTTGTACAAACACAATATGACCTCCCACTTCCTGTTCTCAATACACTGACCAACATAGCCAAGTATACTAAACACCTTCATTATCCTGTCTATCTGTGATTCTGCTTTTAAGGAGCTATGAACCTGCGCTCCAAGGTCTCTTTGTTCAGTAACACTCTCCAGGACCTTACCATTAAGTGTATAAGTCCTTCCTGATTTGCTTTTCCAAAATGTAGAAGTTCACATTTATCTAATTTAAACTCCATCTGCCACCCCTTGCCCCATTGACCCATCTAAACAAGATCCTGTTGTACTCAGAGGTAACCTTCTTCGCTGTCCACTGCATCTCCAATTTTGGTGTCAGCTGTAAACTTACTAACTCTGCCTCCTGTGTTCACATCCAAATCATTTATGAAAATGATGAAAAGTGGTAGACCCAGCACCAATCCTTGTGGCACACCACTGGTCACAGGCCTCCAGTCTGAAAAGCATACATCCACCATAAACCTCTGTCTTCTACCTTCAAGCCAATTCTGTATCCAAATGGCTGGTTCTCCCTGCATTCCAAGTCATCTAACCTTGCTAACCAACTTATCATAAAGAACTTTGTCAAACACCTTACTGAAGTTCATATAAGTTATGTCCAACACTCTGCCTCCATCAATTCTCTTCTTTACTTCTTTAACAAACTCAATCAAGTTACCATATATACTCAAGTCATAGTAGTATTTTTTTGACTTCTTTTTGTGGTTAAATTTATGGAGTCGACTATTACATGGATACTATTTTTGAGGGCCTGAAATTCATGCCTGTCGAAATTCATACCGTATCATTAACATAAAGCCATTTGCTAGCTAAGCAAATAAAGCAAAAAAAAACAACAAATTGTGGTAATTCTGAAAACTCAGAGTGGAACACAATAGCCAGTGGACTGGAAGACCAGGAGCAGAGCGGAACATCCAGCAGACTGGAAAGTTGGAACGCAATGTAACAGCCGGCACGCTGAATCATAAACATAGATCTGTTATCTGTGATGAACTAGGGCCAACCGTTACATGAGATATATGGAAAATTCCAAATTATTTAGCCAAAAATCAGGTGTTGACTTTGACATGAGATTAATTACTACTTGATGATACAAGGTAGTGAGACACCATTGCCGACATACAAAGCTGTGCTGACTATCTCTAATCAGTACTTGCCTTTCCAAATGCATGTAGGTCTTGTCCCTCAGGATTCCCTCCAACAACTTGCCCACCACCGATGTCAGGATGTCAGGATCACCAGTCTATTGTTCCCTGGCTTTTCCTTACCAACTTTCTTAAATAATGGTATCGTGTTAGCCAATCTACAGTCTTCCAGTATCTCACCAGTCGGTAACGATGATACAAATATCTCAGCAAGGGGTCCAACAATCACTTTCCTCACTTTCCACAAAATTCTACGGTATACCTGGCCAGGTCTTGGGGATTTATCCACCTTCATGCATTTTTAGACATCCAGCATCTCCTCCTCCATAATATGAACATTTTTTAAGTGTCGCTATTTATTTTTCTGTATTCTCTAACTTCCATATACTTCCCCACAGTAAACCTTGATGAGTTTTGAGAAGATTTGTAGCTCAGGTTGAGGTTCTGGATGTAGGTTAGTTCGCTGAGCTGTAAGGTTTGTTTTCAGACATTTCGTCACTATTCTGGGTGAAATCATCAGTGAGCCTCCGGATGAAGCACTAGTTATGTGTTTAGATGTCCTTGGGTTGGTGATGTCATTTCCTGTAGTGGCATAATTTCGTGTGGTGATGTCATTTCCTGTTCTTTTACTCAGGGGGTGGTAAATGCAATCCAAGTCAATGTGTTTGTTGAAAGCGTTCCGGTTGGAATGTCATGCTTTGAGGAATTCTTGTGCGTGTCTCTGTTTGGCTTGTCTGAGGATGGATGTTTTGTCCCAGATGACATGGTGTTCTTCCTCATCTGCATGTAAAGATACTAGTGAGAGTGGGTCATGTCTTTTTGTGGCTAGCTGATGTTCATGTATCCTGGTGGCTAGTTTGCTGCTTGTTTGTCCAATGTAGTGTTTTTACAGTTCTTGCAAGCTAGTTTGTAAATGACATTAGTTTTGCTTGTAGTCTGTATAGGGTCTGGATGTACGTTTGCTCACTGAGCTGGAAGGCTCATTTCCAGACATTTTGTCACCCTACTAGGTAACATCTTCAATGGGCCTCCAGACGAAGTACTGTTGATAATTCCTGCTCTCTATTTGCATGTTTGGTTTTCATTGGGTTTGTGTCACAGGAAATGACATCATTGCTGGAAATGATGTCACCACAGGAAATAACATCACCAGCCCAAAGAAACCCAAACATGTAAATAGAAAGCAGGAATTATCAACAGTGCTTCGCCCGGAGGCCCATTGAGGATATTACCTAGTAGAGTGGCAAAATGTCTAGAAATGAACCTTCCAGCTCAGTGAGCAAACCTACATCCAGAACCGCAACCCGAGCTACAAATCTTCTCAAAACTTGCTAAGTCTGTATAGGGTCTTTCAAGTTCATTAGCTGCTGTTTTAGTGTGTTGGTGGATTTATGGGCAACTTGTTGGTAAGTGTTGGTACCTGCAAGTAGTGCGTTCGCTTTCTCAATGTAGTCTCTCTGATTTAAAATGACTGGCAAGCGTCCTTCGACTGCTGGTAGGAAAACAATGTTTTTATCTTTTTTAGTCTTTCTAGCACTTTCCTTTCTTGTGTTTCGAGTTTGTTTCTTTCCTGCTTCATATTGGTGCAACTATCTGTCTGATGGTGACATTGATGTGAAGTATTTGTTTGATATCTTCCCCATCTCCTATGGTTCGACAGATGAGTGGCCTTGCTGATCATTAAGGGGCACTATTCTCTTCTTAATTACCCTTTTCTGCTTAATGTATTTGAAGAATCCCTTTGGATTCTCCTTAACCCTATTTACCAAATCTATGTCCCCTTTTTGCCCCCCGATTTCCCTCTTAAGTATTCTTCTGTTGCCTTTATACTCTTCTGTAGATTGACCCAATTTCTACTGTCTATACCTAACATAATCTTCCTTTTTCTTGATCACAACCTCAATTTCTCTAGTCATACAGCACTCCTTACCACCTACCAGCCTTGCCTTTCACCCTGTCAGAAACATACTATCTCCTTTTTGAAGGCTTCCCATTTCTGAGCCATCCTTTTATATCCAAATATCTGCTTCCAATCAACTTTTGAAAATTCTTACCTAATACATTTAAAATTGGCCTTTCTCCAAATTAGAACTTTAACTTTTTATATCCAGTCTATCCTTTTCCATCACTATTTTAAAACGAATCGAATCATGGTCACTGGCCCTAAAGTGCTCCCCCATTGACATCTCAGTCACCTGCCCTGCCTTATTTTCCAAAATGTGGAGGTGCCGGTGTTGAACTGGGGTAGACAAAGTTAAAAATCACAAAACACCAGGTTATAGTCCAGCAGGTTTATTTGGAAGTACTAGCTTTCAAAACGCTGCTCCTTCATCAGATAGCTATGAAGCAGGATCATAAGACACAGAATTTATAGCACAAGACTACAGTGTCATGCAATTGAAATGATATATTGAACAAACCTAGATTTCATCTTTTAGAGAGGGTTGCAGATTTTGATTCATCAATATGTAAATCCCAGGACAGCTTTTAAGCCACATTTTCAAGATAACTTAAGGTTTTACAAAAAAAGGTGACACGTTAGCTCAGACAATGCATTAAAGGTGTGAGGTTAGAGTTTGTCTGTATCCCAATCTTGAGTCAGATTGGGTCTATTTTCAAAGTAGGAATTTATAAAATGTTATAAAATGGATTGACTGCCTGCATTGATTGCCTTAGATTGTACGGTTTTGAGCAAAATAGAATGCATCTGCAAATATAATTCTGCAAATGCAAATTCACCTCATAGACTTATATGTGTGTGTGTGCGTGAGAGAGAGCATGAGTGTATGCGTATGAATGTGAATGTGCATGAGTGTGTTTGCATCTTTATTTTAGTAAAGCATTTGATAAGGTTCCCCACAGTAGGCTATTGCAGAAAATGGGGAGGCATGGGATTGAGGATGATTTAGCAGTTTGGATTAGAAATTGACTAGCTGAAAAAAGACAGAGGGTGATGGTTGATGGGAAATGTTCACCCTGGAGTTCATTTACTAGTGGTGTACCACCAGGATTTGTTTTGGGGCCACGGCTGTTTGCCATTTTTATTAATGATCTGGATGAGGGTGTAGAAGGATGGGTTAGTAAATTTGCAGATGACACTAAAGTTGGTGGAGTTGTGGACAGTGTGAAAGGATGTTGCAGGTTACAGAGGGACATAGATAAGCTGCAGATCGGGGCTGAGAGGTGGAGTTTAATGCAGAAAAGTGTGAGGTGATTCACTTTGGAAGCAGTAAACAGGAATACAGAGTATTGGACTAATGGTAAGATTTTTGGTAGTGTAGATGAGCAGAAAGATCTGTGTTCGTATGCATAGATCCCAGAAAGTTGCCACACAGGTTGATAGGGTTGTTAAGACAGCATACGGTATGTTAGTTTTTAATTGGTAGAGGGATTGAATTTTGGAGCTATGAGGTCATTTCATAGCTGTACAAACCTCTGGTGCAGCCACATTTGGAGTATTGTGTACAGTTCTGGTCGCCACATTATGGGAAGAATGTGGAAGCATTAGAAAGGTTGCAGAGGAGATTTACCAGGATGTTGCCTGATATGAATGGAAGGTCTTATGAGGAAAGGCTGAGGAACTTGAGGCAGTTTTCATTAGAAGAAGGTGAAGAGGTGACTTAATTGAAACATATAAGATAATCAGAGGAATAGATAGGGTGGTCAGTGAGAGCCTTTTTCCACAGATGATGATGGCTAGCACAATTGGACAAAGCTCTAAATTGAGGGGTAATAAATATAGGACAGAGGTAGGTTCTTCAAAGAGTAGTAAGGGTGTGAAATGCCCTGCCTGCAACAGTAGAAGACTCACCAACTTTATGGTCATTGGATAAACATATGGATGATAATGGAATAGTATAGGTTAGATGGTCTTTAGATTGGTTTCACAGGTCAGTGCAACATCGAGGGCTGAAGGGCCTATACTATGCTTTAATGTTCTATGTTCTGTGCATGTGTGAGTGCGATAGAGTATAAGCCTGTGAGAGGGTGTGTATGTGGGTGTGAATGTGGGGTGACATGTGTGGATGTGTATGACAGAGGGCACGTGTGTATGAGAAAGATCTGCATGAGTGTGTATCTGTGCGTATGTAAGAGTGTACAGTAGAGTGGGGGACATGTACTGTGACAGCCACCTGATGAAGGAGCAACACTCCGAAAGCTGGTGCGTCCAAATAAACTTGTTGGACTATAACCTGGTGCTAAATTATTTCCCAAGAAAGGTCAAGTTTAGCACCTTCTCTACTAGGTACATCCACAGAATGAATCAGAAAACTTTCTTGAACATGTTTAAATTCCTCTCCATTCAAAAAAGGTTGATGAGATTCCTTTCCCAATTCTCCACTCCCCCAACCCCAAAGCTCCAATCCCCCAACTCCCCTCTCATACATTCCTGACCCTCAACTCACCCTGATCCCCTAACTTTCTGGCCTTCCCCCAAATGCAGCAATTGTCCTGACCCTCAGACATCCCCTGACTACTGATTTTTCAATTGAACCCTCAGCCCTCCTCTGAATCCAACAACTCTCCTTAACCCAATTTCACAAAATCTCACCATCCTACACAACTACTACCCTAGTCCCTTCCCTCGCCCACCCTGTCCTTTTATCAGCCCACTTTTTCATCTCTCAGAACCCTTTAAATATTTATTTTCAACTCAAGATTTATTGAGGGGTCAGTTTTTTTTAAAATCTTGTGCTCTGGAAATTCCCTTTTCTCCCAGAATTATCTTTCCTTTCCCTGATCCCAGCCATCCCTGCAGCATAGTTTAAAGATATACAAGGAGCAATATTGAGGTTGACCATAAGCTCCCTGAATGTTAACAATTTAAAAGGAGCTCCAATGCTTCCGAAACCTGACAACTGCTTATCATGATAGAAGATGAGATTAAAATAATCAGGAATCAATATTCTTACCAGGTGACTAGGCAAGACAACTCAACAGATGGGAGATATTTAACTACCTATTATGCTATCTATATATTTGTGGTTTAGTTAATTAGTTATGTGGATTGGACAATACTTGGGTTAGAATAATGGCAATGACAAAGGAGAAGCCTACTCTAACAATGTGTGCTTTGAAGGGACCTTGATATAATTGACTTTAGACTGAGGTAATTAGAATACAGATTCTCAAAGTGAATGCATTTTCTGTCAGACCTCTGGCTATTCTGAATTATGAATATATGGTCCATGTAGAAAAGAAAAACTGTTTTGTGTCAATAATTTACAACAGTGAATTCACAGAACAACTTGCCCTTTCATCTTTATTGCCTTTCTCAATCATCATGAGCTATTTATTTTGAGCTGAAAATGTGTTGCTGAAAAAGTGCAGCAATCAGGCAGCATCCAGGGAAGAGGAGATTCGACGTTTCGGGCATAGGCCCTTCTTCAGGAAATGCGACGCATGGCTGCAAGCGTGGAGCGGAGGATCTGGAGGGAGGTTTGTTGCTGGAGGCTTTGGATTTGTTGTAGGTACTGGTTGTCCTGGTTGGGTCCAAATTTTGTTGGTCGGAATGTAGTCCGGAGTCCGTGTGGGATCAGTCGGTTCCGTAGGCAGGTGCTGAGGAAGGAGAGGTGGCTGTGGTAGCGAGTCTGTTTGAGAACGTGGCTGAAGAGCTTCAGGGCAGAGGAGGTGACCTGGGGGGTGCAGTGAGAGAGGGACTCATGGAAATCCTTGTAGAGGGAGGAAGAGAGCTTCTTCAAGGAAGGCATCCTTGCAAGAGGATTCGCAGTAGGTTAAAATCTTCAAGGAGAAAGTGAGGTCTGCAGATGCTGGAGATCAGAGCTGAAAATGTGTTGCTGGAAAAGCGCAGCAGGTCCGGCAGCATCCAAGGAACAGGAGATTCGGCGTTTCGGGCATATTTCCTGAAGAAGAGCTTATGCCCGAAACGCCGAATCTCCTGTTCCCTGGATGCTGCCTGACCTGCTGCGCTTTTTCAGCAACATATTTTCAGCTCTGATCTCCAGCATCTGCAGACCTCACTTTCTCCTCGCTATTTATTTTGAGGCTAGGTCATTTTACTTCTTTATTTCATGTAGCAAGTAGAAATTTAATTAATGTTATTTGAGGCTTTTGTTGCTGCAAGTTTAATGCAACAGATTTATCACTTTCTATTTGTCCATTTATGAAATATATTTGGTCATGGTTTCTTTCCTAACTCATGCACTTAGGATATTTAACCTTTTACTTAGCAACACATGTCTTTGAGGGTTTCTACACTGAGTCTTGCAGGATTGTCCATTGGATGATTAGCCAGAAAACGTGGAGGAAGGTGAATGATAATGTTTTGTCTAGTCAATGTCAGAAAGAGGAAATCCAACATCAACTGGAAGATTTATGCCAACAGGACCCAAAAAAATAGTTGTGAACAAAATTAAAACATGAATACTTAGTATGTCTGTGGTGATAAAATTATCATTTCAGTTGATAAATATTCCTATCTTTCAAATGCTGTTTTAGTGACTGGAGGAAAGAAAAACTGGTGGGTTATTTCATGGATTATTGCTTTTCTTGATTGTTATTGATGACCTAGACTTTGGTACATATGAAATGATTTCAAGAAGATGCAAAACTTGGAGCAAGTGTAAACTGTCAAGAAGATAAATCCTGAGGTGGCATAGTCAGGCTGGTGGAATGAGCTGACAAATAGAGATAAATTTCTTCAAACTTTTCTACAATAAAGTTTATTTTGGAGAAGCTTGCTAGGCAGGCAACTGCAGAGGAGTTTTCATTCTGTTTCACACTGCTGAGAGAAAACAGTGAAATGCTCGCTCTTCACAGGTAGAGCGAGTGTCACCTCTTGAATGCAGCAGTGGCTGATGAACTAGAATTAGCTGTTCCAGTTTAAAAAGATCCCATTGAGTAGATGTTAAGGTAGCGTCACCTGGGAGTCCAGTCACCACCAGCATAATGTGCAGAATGTGGCAACTTTTTGGTTATTAAATATTTTAAGAAAACTAGGCAGGCTATCCAGTGTGTGATTAGATTAGATTAGATTAGACTTACAGTGTGGAAACAGGCCCTTTGGCCCAACAAGCCCACACCGACCCGCCGAAGCGCAACCCACCCATACCCCTACATTTACCCCTTACCTAACACTACGGGCAATTTAGCTTGACCAATTCACCTGACCCGCACATCTTTGTGACTGTGGGAGGAAACCGGAGCACCCGGAGGAAACCCACGCAGACACGGGGAGAACATGCAAACTCCACACAGTCAGTCGCCTGAGTCGGGAATTGAACCCGGGTCTACAGGCGCTGTGAGGCAGCAGTGCTAACCACTGTGCCACCGTGCCGCCCACACGGTGTGGAATGGTGGCAGATTAAAGTTAGATCAAAGAAGTTTGATATGTTTTCTTTTGGTAAGTAGAATGAGAAGAAACCAATATGAAATGGTGATTAGTATTCTAAAGGATGTTCAAAACCAAAGGAACTTGGGGGTTACGTACACAAATTATTGAAGTTAGCAGATAGGCTGAGAGAATGATTTAAGAAATTGGGGGATACACAGATAGCTACAAAGACTACAAAATTAAACAAGTTATTATAAGCCTGTACAATACCCTACATTGACAGCATCTGGAGTATTGTGCCCACCTCTGGGCATGACACATTATGCGGTTATTAGAGAGGATGCAAGAATGACTAATAAGTGCCTCTGAAGATGAAGAATTTTGGCTATTCTTCTTGGAATCTTTCTTAAAATACTTAACAGCCAAAAAATTATTACTTACTGACCGTGCAGATAGTTAGTGACCACATTCTGCACATCATGCTGGTGGTGACTGGACTCCCAGGTGACTCTACCTTAACATCTACTCACTGGGATCTTTTCAAACTGAAACAGATAATTCTAGTTCGTCAGCCTCTGCAGAAGGTCTTCTAAATCCTGAGGGAACCTGGACAAAGTATAAATGGGGAATCTCCCCCTGTCGGTGGGAAGCTGAGAACCAGGTTTAAAGAAATGGGGTGGAGGGGGGGGGAGGGAAACCAATGGTGATATGAGGAAAGTATTATGTATAACAGGATCTGGAATGGGCTGTCTGAAAGGCCAGTGAGGTTTGGCACAATTAAGGCTCTTGAAAAAGAATTTGAAGAAAACATAAACGGCAGAGGTATGGGAAAATGTGGCCGAGTGAGACTGAGTTGCTCTTATGGAAAGCTGACATGCACACAATGGGCTTAAAGGCTGCCCTAGATTCTCTGCTTCCTTGATAATATTGCTGCCAGAGTGATTGCAGAAGTTTTTTTTACACTTCTTTGAGACTGCAAACAGTTGCAAACTCTGGCCACTGAGTAGTGCTGTATACCAATCATTTGCTACCTTAGAAAATGTTCTTATGTTTTCTGTTTCTCATCATGGTTTCATCATTGTGATCCCCATTGTCCAACATTACCTGCCTATGTTCTGTCCTTCACCAGGCAACTACGTTATTGCTAGTTCAGCAAATGTTTGAGCAGGAGGATGCCATCCAGGCCCTAGAACCAGCTCTACCATACCACAAAATCATTTTCTACTGCAACTTCACCTCAGTACTATCATCACTCTTCAAAATTCTCTATATATGTAGGTTTCCTCCGGGTTCTCCAGTTTCCTCCCACAATCCAAACACATGCAGATTCGGTGAATTGGCTATGCCAAATTGCCTGGAGTGTTCAGGGATGAGTTAGGTGCATGAGTCAGGGGTAAATGTCGGGGAATGGGTTACTCTTCAGAGGGCTGGTGTGGATTTATTGGGCCGAAGGGCCTGTTTCCACATATTAAGATTCTAATTTTAGAAAAATCTACTAACATTGGTCCGTTGGTGCTCTGTACTTCTATCTACCAGAAATATGCTATTTGTACTCTGGACCATTTTTCCTTTCACACATATCAAGATCTTGATGATAACATAATCCATTGCTCTTTTCATGAGCCAATCATTGTGACTATTGATAATTAAGACTAGAAAGATAAGCTGAAGAAGGTGGTTAAGTCTATGGGCAGGATTAAGCTAGACTTGGAAGTCAGATGAAAGGTGATAAAAACAGGTCAGAACAATTTCCACATGCTGAACTCCATCTCCCAATGAGGAGAGGGGAGTGAAACAATTACAGGCTTCAGATTTAAGTGAAATAGGCAATTAACACCAAAAGAGGGATCACTCTCCAATTAAAGATGGTGAAAGGGCCCTCAAAGCTGTCCCAGTTGACCTATGGTCTATAATACAAGGTAAATAATGGGGCATTTCAACATGAAGGCTCCATCTACAATCAATTTAACAAAATTTTAAAAATTATTTTGCCAGCACAACCCACTACTGTTGAGGGGAAACCCTTCTACTGCTTGGTCTGCAAATGCTTCTGTCCTCCTGCTCTTTCACTGGAAGGCCACTCTCACCTGGTTTAACTGTCACCAGTCACATGCCAGAATCTCGAGGCTGATTGCTAAATCCCAGTTGTCTCTTTTTAATAGGCTCATATCTTTGATTTGCTGCACCAAACAGAATTTGGTGAAATGAACAGTCATTGGATGCAATAGACATGGAAGCCGTCAGCTATGATCTTGCACCTCTGCACAGAGAAGTCTTTTGTGGAAGGAGAGATTCTGTCAATTGTTGAGATTGGTGGAGTTGATGTTCCATATGACTAGGTGATGTCCACATTAACGCCAGGCCAAGAGATGGATTCATACATCAGTCTCTTGCTTTTCCTGTATTAGAATGACATTATGTATAATATCTAGGAAGTCTTGATGTAAAGATGTTCCCTTTGAAGACTACATTCTTGGAGAGCCCTAGTTTGTCTCTGGAATGAGCAGAAACAGCGTTCTAGTTCAAGCCACCCACTGATAAATTTAAGCTGTTGCAGCTGATCACCATGTTAGCTGAAGCTGTTCTGAAGAGCTGTGACCAGAATGTATCTCTGGAAACTGTTTGGGAAATGGAAGATTAGATTAGATTACTTACAGTGTGGAAACAGGCCCTTTGGCCTAACAAGTCCACACCGACCCGCCGAAGCGCAACCCACCCATACCCCTACATTTACCCCTTACCTAACACTGCGGGCAATTTAGCATGGCCAAATTCACCTGACCTGCACATCTTTGGACTGTGGGAGGAAACCGGAGCACCTGGAGGAAACCCATACAGACACGGGGAGAACATGCAAACTCCACGCAGTCTGTCGCTTGAGTCGGGAATTGAACCCGGGTCTCAGGCACTGTGAGGCAGCAGTGCTAACCACTGTGCCACCGTGCCGCCCACTATTCTGGTAAATAATTCCTTTGCATTCCAAATTCCCAAAAATATTCCACTAAACAGAGAATTCAGAGTTTGCTTCCCTGAAGTTGATTTACCCGGGAAATGTTTAGACACTTTTTGTGCCTTCCTTTTGTGAAGGTAGACATAATGGTCTAAATATTATGCATCACAAACAACAGAAAAACTCAGGCCTGGCAGCATCTATGGAGAGAATTCAGTTAAGTGAATTCTTTCAAGACAAATGAACCTTCCTCAGAACTGATAGCTAGGAAAATGTCAGTTTATATGCAGAAGATAGGATTGGGAGGAGGGTAAGGAGTAAACAGTAGATGGGGATAGAGTCCAAAGAGAGAGATCAACAACTGGACAGACAAGAGTGGATAACAATCCAACTAGGAGGGTGCATAGCTGTTAATGGAGACTGTTAGTGACTTGTGTGTAATGGCAGACTATGATGTGGAGGTGCTGGTGTTTGATTGGGGTGAACAAAGTTAGAAGTCACATGACACCAGGTTATAGTTCAACTGGTTTATTTGAAATCATAAGATTTTGAAACATTGCTTCTTCATCAGCTATATTGTCCACTTGATGAAGGCGCTGCTGTCTGAAACCTTGTGATTTCAATAGACCTGTTGGACTATAACCTGGTGTCATGTGACTTCCGACATAGCAGACTGTGATAACAAGGGCTGGTGTGTGGGATTGGGGTAAGAACATGAGAGCTCAAGCCCTAAAGTTTTTGAACTCCATATTGAATTCAGAAGGCCGCAGGAGGAAAATGTGGCGCTGTTCTTCCAGCCTACTCTGAGCTTTGCTGGAACACTACAGCAAGCCTGAGATGCAGATGTCGGCCAGGGAACAGGATGTTCAAGCTATTCACCCTTCCAGTCAGATTATTATAATCCTCTAACTGTCCAACTGTTCTTCTGTCTTTGGGCTCTCTCCCTGCATACTGTTTACTCCTTACCCCTCCCCATTCCATCCTATCTTCTGCATATGAACTGACATTTTCCTAGCTGCCATCAGTTCTAAAGAAGGGTATCAGACCCAAAACGTTAACTCTGATTTCTCTTCACAGATGCTACCAGATCTGCTGAACTTTTCCAGCAATAGTTTTTCTGATTTCAGAGAATCCACAGGTCTTCCTGTTTTTAAATATTATGCATTTTAAAGTATCAATTGTTTTGAGTTTTTTTGGAGGGAGTTTTGCTATATGGCCTAAAGATATCTCTCAATGTATTAGATTAGATTAGATTACTTACAGTGTGGAAACAGGCCCTTCAGCCCAACAAGTCCACACCGACCCGCCAAAGCGCAACCCACCCATACCCCTACATTTACCCCTTACCTAACCCTACGGGCAATTTAGCATGGCCAATTCACCTGACCTGCACATCTTTGTGACTATGGGAGGAAACCGGAGCACCCGGAGGAAACCCACGCAGACACGGCGAGAACGTGCAAACTCCACACAGTCAGTCGCCTGAGTCGGGAATTGAACCCGGGTCTCAGGCGCTGTGAGACAGCAGTGCTAACCACTGTGCCCCCGTGCCGCCCAAGATTGCTTACAGTGTGGAAACAGGCCCTTCGGCCCAACAAGTCCACACCGACCCGCCGAAGCGCAACCCACCCATACCCCTACATTTACCCCTTACCTAACCCTATGGGCAATTTAGCATGGCCAATTCACCTGACCTGCACATCTTTGTGACTGTGGGAGGAAACCGGAGCACCCGGAGGAAACCCACGCAGACACGGCGAGAACGTGCAAACTCCACACAGTCAGTCGCCTGAGTTGGGTATCTTATCAAACTTACCTCACCAACTACCTACCCTGACTCTATGGAGTTCGTCCAATTCTAATTCTACCTTAACACATGTCATTCATAAGATTTTAAGAGATAGAAGCAGAATTAAGCCATTCAGTCCATCCAATCATGGTTGATATATTTCTCAACCCCGATTTGCAGCCTTTTCCCAGTAGCATTTTACTAATCAAGCATCAATCTCTGTCTTTAAAAACACTCAATGACTTCACCTCCACAGCCTTTGGTGACAATGAGTTCTCCAAATTAACTACTATCTGGCTGAAGAAATTGCTCCTCATCTCCATTCTAAAGGGTCATCCCTTAACTCTGAGGCTATGCCCTTGGTCTTATTCTCTCTCAATAGTGGAAACATTTTCTCCACATCCACACTATCTGAGTCTCTCTCAGCATCCTGTCAGCTTCATTCAGACCCCTCTCATCCTTCTAAACTCCATTGAGTAGAGACTCAGAATCCTCAACCACCCCTCTTGTGACCACCCCTTCATCCCCAGGATTATTCTTATAAACCTCCTCCAATGCCAGCACATCTTTCCTTAGACACAGGGTCCAAAACTGCTCACAATATTCCAAATGCAGTCTGACCAGAGTTTTGTCCAGCCTCAGCAGTACTGCTCTTGTATTCTAGCTTGTATTATTACATTGCATTTACCTTCCTAATTGTCAACTGAACCTACATGTTAACCTGAAGAGAATCCTGAACTAAGACTCTCTCAAGTCCCTTTGTGCTTCAGATTTCCAAAGCCTTTCTCCTTTCAGAAAATAGTCTGTATCTCTTCCTCCTACCAAAGTGCATAACTTCATTCTTCCCCACATTGTATTGCATCTGCCGGTTCTTTGCCCATTCTCTTGGCCTGTCCAAATCCTTCTGCAGCCTTTCTACAACACTACCTGTCCCTCCACCCATCTTTGTGGCATCTTGTTCAAACTTATGCAAGCAATGTCCTCAGTTCCTTTGCCCAGATTGTTAACATATGTCATGAATAAAACTCTAATACCTACAGAACTTTATGGTCACTGGCTGAAAAAAGCCTTTATCTCCACTCTCTGCCTTCTGCCAGTCAGCCAATCCTCTATCCATGCCTAAACCTTGCCCCTAATACCATGGGCTCTTAGCTAATTTAGCAGCCTCCTGTGCAGCACCTTGTCAAAGGCCTTCTGGAAATCCAAATAGATCATGTCCACTGTCTCTCCTTTGTCTAATTTGGTCATTATCTTCTCAAAGAATTCTAACATTTGTTAGGAAGGCACCCCCTCCCCACCCCAATGAAGCCCTGCTAACTCACTGCTATTTTAATCATTCTTAATATTGGATTCTAAAATTTCACTAACAACGCAGGGCATTGTAGACTGGATAGCCTGACATATCTTCAGCCTCCCTTCCTTTTTAAATAGGGCTGTTACATTAGCCATCTTCCAGTCATCTGGGACTATCCCTGACTCCAATCACTTCTGAAAGATCATTACTAATGCCTCCACAATGTTTTCAGCTATCTCATTCAGAACCTGGGTGTGTAGTCTATCTGGTTTGGGTTATTTATCCACCTTCAGAATTTCCAATTTCCCAGCACCTTCTCCTTAGTGATGGCCATGACACTTATCCCTACACCATGATTTTCATGAAGTTCTGGTATGCTGCTGGTGCTTTCCAATGTGAAATCTGATGCAGAACTGGAGCAATTCACCACTCTATGGAACTCCATCAAAATACCAGAATTTGCATCTGGACATGCAATGGCAATCCTTCATTGCACCTCACAGGTAAACAAATGGCACAGCAGCCACAAGCCCACACTGTACACAGCACTCACTCCTACATACAACTTCATTTTCTTATCCAAGTCACCATTGAACAAAATAGTTCACTGGTCCTTAGCTACATCCCATCTAAACATCCTCAGTCAGTCTATCTCCAATGCTTACTGGTCACTCACAATTTGTCATTGTCCAGTAGGGGATTATGATGTACAGCAAGCAGTTGAACAATTCCACAGATAAGCTTTTATTCACAGTCAGCAAAAGTAAACAGAATCAAAATTTTAAGAGACTGCAGTTTGCCCTCACAGTGTAAACTATCTTCCATTTGATGACTGCTGCACTGAACTTCATAGAGTTTAGAAGAATGAATGAGTCATCTTATCAAAATATACAATTTATTTACTTACCTGAAATATTTGTCAGTCAGAATCTGTCTGGTTTGTAATACTCAATGTAGCTGAGCTCTGTCATACTCAAGGAGAGCTCTTCAGTGTCCTTATCTTTGACAGAAGATTGCTCCAGTGCTTCGCGTTCCTCAATATCCAGTCCATCGCCTTGGTGCTTTAGTTCAATTATGTAGAGCATAGCTGCATCATCCCAGCATGCTTGCTCTGTTCAGACTATCCTGGAGGGCCCTTCCAGATTGCTTCAGCAGCCCTATCGTCTGCTATATCACAGCCTTGGTCACAGCATGTGCACCAACTGAATGACTAACATATTACATCAAAAAGGGAGTTCCTGCTGCACTCCAACCGTTTCCCATCACAGAGTCACCTCAAGCATGAGACTTCTCGTTGCATTCATCAGAAAACATTGTCGTCCTAATGATGCAGCAAAGTTCCTCTCACCCAGCAGCATCCTTGGAAGTTCCTCAAACTGCAATTTTGACTATGATTCACTTTCTTTATATGTTCATGTTACTAACTTCTGCATCACTAAAATGACGAGGCTAGTTTAGCAGCACCACCTTTGACAAATAGTTGATGCATCAGTCCTTTCAGTTTGTATACAATGCATATGTGCAAAGAAATCTTTGTAAAAGAAATGTAGTTGGAGTTTCCAAATGGATGCTTCATGTATTTGTCCCTGCAATGTCCTACTATCCAGTGGATAAGGATCCTATGCTTTCATCTATCAAACTGACCCTGTCACCAGCTATCCCTGGGCATTGTCCGTGTCACTTTCCAGTTGCATTTCTCACTAGTGAATGGCAAGTGATGACATGGAACATAGCTTTTGATTAACATTTTCAGCACTGGGCCCTGCTGACCTTCCATGTATGCTTTTCAAGACTAAATATTATGTAATTAATAGCCATTGCTTATTTTTCTTCAAAACGTTAAAATATATTTTCAATCTACCAATTACAGATAACTTCCTCCTTTTATATTTTCATAATTGCTCTTGTTTAGATTTATGGACTCAGGGGAGAATCGTACCAGGGCCTGAGTGATATAGGCTATGGCAAGATTTGTATAAGAATTGGATGAAAAGTCCAGTGAGGCCTGTCTGGACGTCGAGCAACTCATGTTCTGTGTTCTTGTCATATAGCATGGTGAATTACTTGCTAGGGAACAGCGAGTTGCCAATTAAGGAGGACTGTAGCTCATTAAGCGCCTTATTAATGGCACAACTCCCTCATTAATATTCAGCTTCCTATCATATCAAATGTGCTGAACAAGCTAAGATGTCAAGAATTCTCCACACAGATGTCAGAGTGGGCAACTGCTGACTTCAAGTAAAAAGTGAGGTCTGCAGATGCTGGAGATCAGAGCTGAAAATGTGTTGCTGGTTAAAGCGCAGCAGGTCAGGCAGCATTCAAGGAACAGGAAATTCGACGTTTCGGGCATAAGCCTGATGAAGGGTTGATGCCCGAAACATCGAATTTCCTGTTCCTTGGATGCTGCCTGACCTGCTGCGCTTTAACCAGCAACACATTTTCAGCAACTGCTGACTTCAGCTTGCTACTGGCTATGAGAAGCATGAAACAGCATCTGAAGGCATGATCCACAGATTTCAGCTGCAAGCACACTTCCATAGATATTGGCATCTGACACATGCCACCCCTCACAGCCATCATGAAGCCTCCAAATATACGAGCAGGCCACTCAGGAAGTACAGATGCCATGTAGGGGGCACCAGCAACTGGCCTAAAAAGTCTACAGCAGGGTGGCATTGCACACAGGGATAGATGCCCAGAGTGCATCTCCAGGGACTTGTTTGCTCTCTGAGTGCTCATTCACTTAGTACCAACTACTATGGTCCCAGCATCCATGACATACCTTGTTGTGTCATGCCTGTTTGACTGTGGTTGAACCACAAATGTTTAAGGCTCTCAGCAGTCACATATTGACCTGCTGTTTTGCATAGACACACAGTAAGACTGTTTGAGATTTTGGATTTGTCCAAAAGGTATGCTGGGGACAATAGAGTCTTGTTGTAAATTTGTCAAGGCATCAGTTTATTACTTACAGCATGTGCCAGCTGCCTGCTCATTAACCACACTGTCTGTGTGTATGTGTGTGCGTGTGTGTGTGTGTGTGTGTGCGTGTTCACCCAATTAGCCATGTTGTAAACTGGTGGGGGCCAGTCCTCAGTCCAGTCAAGGTGGGGACAGGTGCTGGTAAGAAGGTCCCAGGACAGGGAGTCAAGGCCACGGTCTGTACACATTCCTGGAGCTTGACTTGGTCAGTCATCACCTTCAGACTCTTACCATTAGAAAATCTCTACATCTGTATTCTGAGGTGTGGGCAATTGCCAGTTGTCCAGGGCCATCACACCAGGTCAGGCGAATTGTGTATTGTCGGTCGGGAAACTGTAAGGAAAATGGAATGGGCTCTGGTCAGTCATGTCTAAGTGCTGCTCGTTGACATTGGACAAAAATCTGGCATGAAAACATTGTCGGGGTCAGCCTATCAATTGTTAAGGGTGCAAGTGGCAGCATGTAAGGTCGTGGGGAGAGTCACTGCTGAAAGGACAAAGAGAGACAAGATTGAGGGGAAGAGGTAAGTGATGCATTTGTGGATGTGAGCTGTACAATACAGCAGATTCACATGCATGGCAAACTAAGGCAGTTATTGGCAGTCACCGTCATTGTGGCCTCCATTGGGTTAGCATGGAGGACAAGAGTGTGCATCATTAATGCACAAAGTTGAGTTCAGGAAGCAGGGAGGACAGTTGGAGCCAAAGTTCAATGGGTCTCCATGTAGGGGAGTAGTGGATATAGGTGGAAATGTGCTGTCAGGGTAGAGCAAGGGTAAAAGGGACATGGAGGCTTGGGTTTGAAGTGGGTATCTGGAGACCAGATGGAGCTCAATGTCATCCACAATGAGCTGTCTTCTCTGCCATCTTGCCATTCTCTAGATATGAAATGTAACTGGCAAATAGCTCAGGCAACATCAGTGTCAGTTTGACGGGTGAAAGGATGGAATGCACATCTGATATGCCCTGTCAGTTAGACATACCGACTCAGAGCACAAAAAAGCAAAGCAACGCAAGGCAGGCGATACTGTGAGGCTCAGAACAAGTGAATGTTTTGGCAAGTGAAGAGTCCAGAGATGCCAACCAAGTGTCTAATTCTGCTACAAATCACACTGTAGCCATGTTGCACAGGACCCTATAAGACTCTGACCACTATTACCCCACATTGTTCAATAAAGTCCAATTGCCTGGTTAGCTTTACTTCACAAACCTACGAACATACAGGGCAAAAGAATTAGCTGACAAGTGAAGGATGAAATTTGGAACCTTGCAAAATTTGTTGAAACCAAGAATTGTCAGCCTATTGTCTTTTGCAATCCAACCGGCCTGGATTAC
The DNA here is from genome assembly GCF_020745735.1 of Hemiscyllium ocellatum. Lineage (NCBI taxonomy): Eukaryota > Metazoa > Chordata > Chondrichthyes > Orectolobiformes > Hemiscylliidae > Hemiscyllium > Hemiscyllium ocellatum. The sequence continues at coordinate 95,685,570 of NC_083411.1, read as the reverse complement.
TTTCAATGGATATGGATCTGAATTCTAAGGTTGGATTAGTTATAGTGAATCTGGTGTTTTTTTTTCAAAACATTCCCTGAGTAGATTAAATAGTTGGGGCAGGATATATAAACTTGTAGGTTATATGCATCATGCTAAAAGTGGGGATTTAAAGGCTCAAATGCCTTATTTGAATTTGTATTTTGGCTTTCTAAATGAATTTGAAGTCACTGAAATATTAAAACCTTAATGATACTTGCATGTCTGTCAACTCAACCTTTTCCTGAAGCATAACAATGCTGAATCTATCATAACATTGTATTTGTATATTTCCTCTGCTCTAATATAATTATACTCCAGAACATTTGCATGAAGACTTCTTAATTAAATTAGATTCAAATTAAGATATATTTGATGAACATGATATGATTCAAGTAATCAGATTTCAGTATGACCTTTATTGCTACACTGTGGAAACTCATAGAGTACAGGGCTAGTAACTGATGACTGCCATGAACTATTTATTCACCTTGATGATGCTAGGTTAAAGAAGCTGATTTTTCAATTATTTTGTCAGCCTTACTGATAACTTGCTTCTACAGTTTGTAAAATATATACCTGCACAAGCCAATTAACAAATGGAGGTTGTAACCATGTACGTTACTTGAGAAGTGAGGGTGTTGAGAAGTCTGTTTCCTTACTGTGTAGAAAATGTTATTGCAGGACCTGAGATGGAATCAAGGAATTTGAGATTTTTGTACTATCTCATCTTCATCTCGCCAGGTTGGGAAAGATTACACCAGAGAAATCTCACTGAAGTGTCTATACTGTCACCTTATGATTCTAAACCTATATTTATTTGATCCAGGATCCAATATATTTTGTTAACTACTTTGTTAACCTGTTCTGCCATCTTCAAAGATTTTTTGTACAAACACTTCCATGACACTTATGTTAATTGAAAAGCAAAAGCAAAAGCTTGTATTGCTGCTCATCGCTCTTTTATCTAAACCTATTATCCGATGCCTTTTGGTTTGAATTTCATCTCTTAGGTGTCCTCTCTTCTCTTAGGTATTACTACTATCCAATCATTATCACACTTGCACATTTCATATCATCTGCAAACTTTGAAACTGTGTCCTATATCTGAATATTAAGGGCTCAATTGTACACCTTGGATGGGCTTCCACATTTGGAGATCTACCACAGAGAACTGATGGAAAACAAATTGTAATTCACCAAATATATACAAAAGGGTTTTTGGAAAAAAATCATGTTGCTCTAAGCTTCCTTTTTTTTACATCAGTATGTCACATATATTGATATCACATTATTGCATTTCAAGTGTTGACTTCCCATTGTCATTGGGTGAATGTGAGGACTGCAGATGCTGGAGATCAGAGTCAAAATTAGAGTGGTACTGGTAAAGCACAGCAGGTCAGGCAGCATCCAAGGAGCGGGAAAATCAAAGTTTCTGGCAAAAGCCCTTTATCAGGAATCTTCCCATTGCCATTGTTTTCTGACAATTGTCAATAAAGGATGTATTCCACTGAGGAGGGGTGCAATTGAGTGATGAATGGTTGCAGGATTCTTTAATTTACAGGAAGAAAAACCTATGCTGAAGATGTTCAATTTGAGAGGTCATTTAAAATGCAATTTAGAGCAATGGATTTAATAGGTCAGGGATATTAATTGATGCAATACCCACCCATCTGTCTGCTGTAATTATGTCTTGACTGTGATGGATAGATTTGTGCTGGGCTCTGTGGAACTGGATTTTAGTGCCAAATATTTAAATTACTCATCTCTTCTCAACTCCAACATTCTTGTTCCCTTAGACTATCTGGTCTCACAATGTTGGTAAAGCAACCTTCTACCTTGTAAACCACCATCTTGCAGTGTGAACACTGTTAAATTATGTAGCTCAGGAAGCCTCATTCTGAGATGACATGGCACGTACAGAAGGCTTAGAAAGTTCACAAATCACAAGCCCCTCTATTCTCCTCTTCTCCACCATCTGAGCTTCTTGTTTTTGCTTGCTTTTTCCAATGGTCTTCTAAACACTCAGCCTTTCTAAGTCCTAGCAATTAGTGATTGTGTCTCCCAGTTGTCAATGTCTGCTATCTTTCATATTTCACTTGCATGCAATTTTGAAGAAGAGCTATGAAGATCAAGGAGTATCCTTGTGGGATACAACCATTATTGATCCTATGAACATGGCTAAGCTATTACAGATATTGTTGGTTTAGCAATGAGTCTATGATGATGAAATTAGTATCCTTCTGACCTTTGATTTGGACACCTTATTCTCTTGCTACTGCAGAACTGAAAAGATCATATCAGATATGCAACTTCCATTTCTCAAACTAGACAAGGATTCAAGGAAGACGCATTAAGCCAGAACCTGCAGGCTAATAGATGTCGCAATCATTGCAGACACCTCTGTACTTGTGCAGGATCACAAACTTTGCAACACACAGAACCCACAGTGGCATCTTCCTCTAGTGGAAACAGTTTAATTTAAGCAGCTGCTGCAGAAATACCATTTTCCATGATTGATGGGTTTAAGTGACATAACACCTGGAGATTTACAACTATTCTTGCTGAGCTCCACACTGTGGTATAAATGCTTGGCTTCTCCATGACTGGCAGGTTTCTTGTGGTTTGTAGCACTTCCTCAGTGACAGCATTCTCTCTCTAGTTATTCTACATTTCTCTCCAATGCTTTATTGCAGTCAATGACCTCCCCTATTTTCTTTTTGCAATAGAACTGTTTCTTTGCCAATAGATCTGTTACCTTTTTGATCCCTTTGTTTACCCACCTGACATTTTTCCTATGCTGAAGAATTCTAGTTATTCTGGAAGATTTGTAACCAGTCATTGTTGGTGTTTACCTAACTGTCTGCTGAATTTTGAGTGCCTCTTTATTATTTACAGAATTTTCTTACTCCAATTTCTCCTGTAACGAATGCAAGCAGACCACTTTGTTACCATGGCAGTGTCAACTATTGTTGTTCGGATGGAACTAGTCAGTAACATTGAATTATTTTTCACCATGTGTTAACTGTCTGATATTGTAGATAATTTTTCAAACTATGTTCCATTTCACTTCTACATTCTGTTTGAAAATGTCGGCCAGCAACTGTCCAATCAAGTTGTGGAACTGCTGGTATTTCTCTGAGGAGACAGTGGCTAACATTGATGAAAGGACAACATTTCTGCTTTGAATTCATGGAATTCATTTTCTCAATTGAGTACAGAGCACTATCCTGGCCATGGTTTGGTTACAGGAGTTGCTGGTTGGATGACATATTTTAGCAAGTCCATCTTTGTGCTCCATCCAGCTTTTCTGTCAGAGTTTACTCTTTCAACCTTGTACTCCTCTGAGATATCACATGGCTGTGCAGATATTTTCCCCAGAGTTAGGAGATTGGTTCATGATGTGCTGGGCTGTGCCAAATGCTCAATGGGTATGTACACACCATGTCGGAAGGCCAGTCCTTCCCCAGGTTCCTCTGAAGCTTTAGTCTGGGGCTGCAAATAGCCCTGTGTTATCATGAGGAAGCAAATCTGAGGACTTGCCAATGGAGAGATTATGTGTATTGATAGGGAAAAACTTTCACATTTTGTCTTTTTTTTTGCATTGCTGCTAGCCCCCGGTGTGGGTTGACAATAAGAGGCAAACTCGGCACAGAATTGGAAAGTATGATTGCAGTCTTTACCCACACATTACATGATCAATGTTTTTTAAAATGATTTCATGGAAAGAGGGCATCAGTGGCCAGGAAAGCATTCATAGGTGAAAGTGAGGACTGCAGATGCTGGAGATTAGAGTCAAGATCAGAGTGGTGCTGGAAATGCACAGCAGGTCAGGCAGCATTCAAGGAGCAGGAAAATCTATATTTTGGGCAGAAGCCCCATTCTTGGTCCATCTATAATTGTCCAGAGAACAGTTAAGAGTCAACCACATTGCTGTGGGTCTGGAGTCACATGTAGACCAGACCAGGTAAGGATGACCGTTTCCCTCCCTAAAGGACATTAGTGAATGAGATGGATTTTTCTTCCCATCAATCAACAATAGTTTTATTGTCATCATTAGACTCATAATTCCAGATTTTTGTTTTATTACTTCCAAATTTAAATTCTACCATCTGTCATGGTGGGATTTTGACCCTGATCCCCAGAACATTATCTGTGTTTCTGGATTAACAGTTCAGTGATAATACCACCAAGGCAGCTCCTTCCTTCTGTAGCCTCAGAATGATAACTGATGAAGTGAATTGCCCTTCAAAACAGCCAGCCTGGATGGCCTTCTGTACTGGTCCATTATGCATTACTTGACTTGATTTGACAAGGAATTGAGTTCTTCCAGAGAATTTCTGGATTAAATCAGTTCTGACTTTACAAATTGTTTTAGTGTTACTTTTTGTAAGTTAAAATTGTATCCCATTAAATTCAGCAAATTGTCATATTGTGGATCCAATCTTTTTGTCACTGATCTCTGGAGGCTGAATGGATGACTGAGATGTGCAAATGGACCCTGTGTAAGTCTTAACACATGGACCTCCGTGGGAATTGGCTGCACATTTTCAATTTCTGGTGGGCAATTTCCCTGCTTCCCTGGTGCTCTCAATGTTTTTTTTATTCTGACCTATAATCTGAGATCTGGAATAGTTCTGTTCTATGATACTTAGCTGGATAATTACTCAGAAAATGTTAGACAAGTTATAAACTGGACTAATAGCTCAGTAACTGTACAATTATTTCCCAATCTTACCCACTTACTCATTTCTGCCATTTAATCACCTCAGCCCTTACATCCATTTACTCACCCCATCAAACTCACGCACCTACAGCCTACCTCCTTATCATTTGCCTCACCTTACACACTTCAGCCAATTATCTATCTCATGTAACCAGGTCAGTGTAGATTACCAACTGCTTGACATTAAATGCTGCAGGTCTGGCACTGATCAGAAGAGTTAGTCCATTATTGGATTCTGTTCCCTCTTTGTAATTTAAGAAAACTATAAGAAATAAATTATATTAAAGGAGCTTGTAACAGTAACATATCTGAGAGGCTGACAATATTTATTTTGCCAATGGGAAACTAAAAGCATCCAGCCTGATCATTTAACCCAAGGGAGATAAGCTGTAGGTGACTCCATGGAATTCAGCCAAATCTTCATAGATCCAAGACACAGTCAAGAAGGAGAAATTACCTAATTTAAGCTCCCAGGATACTATGAAAAAAGGACACATTTTCCAATAGGGAAAGTGTTTGCTCCACTAAGGAAATCTGGATTCTACAACAGAATAGCTGTCTTGTGGGGAGGAATTTCAGAGATTAAGTGTCCTCCGGGTAAACTAATGGGCTATCAACAGATAAAAGCAAAGTTGTCACAGTCCTACAGGAATATTAAGCTGCTCTCTCATTATAGAGACTTATGGCTAGTGGTGAGTTTAACTTGAGAGTCACCATTCCTCAGGTGAAGGGAAAGGTTAACCCTTGGGTTAATGATTAGGCTGGAACTGTCATGGTGACCTCGGCTAATATGGGAAGTAAACCTGTGCTATTGATGTCCTGCTGCATTACCAACCAGTCATCCAGCCAATTGATCTATCCCAACCCATGCACGTATGCAATGAATAACATCCTCCACAAAAAGTATCTAAGAGCTAAATGATCCTGTGGTGGAAATGTTGCCCACCGATCAGAAGCAGGGTCAATCAATTTAAGCATAGGCCTGACTATGCTCCCACATTGAAGAATATGCCTTCTAAGAGTATTTGAAACATCTAGAGCATCCACATTTAAAGTCAGAGACTTGTCAGAAGATGGGATAGTGTAACAGACGTCATTGTACAATGGGCTAACTACAGGAAAAAATGTAAAGTTAGATGTTGTATAAGTTAATGGCTCTGTGGTTAGTTGTTCATGTCATATCATTTCCACCCATTCTAAAAGGTCTCACATAGTCTGTTTGTTTGTGGGATCAAATAGTTCTACTGTTGTTTTCAGAAGGGGAACAGAGGTATTCATACCAGTTTCTTCGGCCTTAAAAAATACGCTGACCAAATATGGTTGCACTGATTGCTATGAATCATCATCATCGTCATAGAGTCATAGAGATGTACAGCAACTTGTCCATGCCGACCAGGTATTCCAACCCAATCCAGTCCCACCTGCCAGCACCAGGCCCATATCCCTCCAAACCCCTCCTATTCATATACCCATCCAGATGCCTTTTAAATGTTGCAATTGTACCAGTCTCCACCACTTCCTCTGGCAGCTCACTCCATACACGTATGCATGAAAAAGTTGCCCCTTAGGTCTCTTTACATCTTTCCCATCTCACCCTAAACGTATGCCCTCTAGTTCTGGACTCCTCCACCCCACTGAAAAGACCTTGTCAACTTATCCTATCTGTGCACCTCATGATTTTATAAACCTCCAACCTCAGCCTCCAATACTCCAGGGAAAACAGTCTTAGCCTATTCAACCTCTCCCTATAGCTCAAATCCTGGAACTCTGCAAACATCCTTGTAAATCCTTTCTGAACCCTTTCAAGTTTCACAACATCTTTCTGTTAGGGAAAAAAAGGTCATCAAACCCTCTTGTTATCTCAGAAAAGTGCATCTTCAGTAGATACATTATGGTGTTGTATCTGCCACTATTAATAATTAAATAGGCCTGAGACAAAGCAAACATGAACAAGATTTGAGGTAATTCACTCATCCAATTACTCAATACCACAGCCTATAGAGGTGGCAAATTCCACAAGGTACCAGCAGTGGCCGTCTTTGAAAACATCACGTTACATCATGTGATCTAAATTTCAGATCATACTGCTCATTTCTCCTGGTACATATCCTGTCAGAAGTGTGGAACAAATGAGAATATATAAGCAGTATCATATTCTCCTTTCTCATGTAAAATTAATCCGTAATCATAACTGCAGAAGTTTTACTCGTACCATTGTTTCAAAAGTTTATTGTGAGCACAAGGCTGATGGTTCACCAAGTGCACCTATTACTCTTACACATGCCTGTGGGGAATGTCAAAAAAGCCCTGTAAAATCCTTGCAATTCCCCTGACACTGACTATCAGCTCCAACAAGAGCATGTTTTACACTGTAAAGAACAGACTTCTCAACCCCCTCCCTCCTGCAGCAATCTGCATGGTCACAGCCCTAACTTACTAATTAGTTTGTATGCTATTGTTCGGTATGCAAATATTTGTGTCCTTATACGTTTATAAACTGCAGGAACAGGTTATTAGTTAAGGTTAAAAAAGAATGGAAAATTAGCTGTTTTAATCTAGCATTGTCAAAGTGAGTAAATATTTATTACTCGTGTTGCCGTACGTTGCTGTTTGCCTAGTATAGAGGCAGAAATCAGATTGAAATCTCGTTACTTGTATCAAATCATATGATTTTAAAACATCTTCATTTGAATATGATTTAGCTAAAAACTTAATTCTTCTAACATGTAGCTGTTACAAATAATGGCAGAGAACTCTAAGGTAGCAGAAATAGCTTCCCAAGATGTGGAAATCGCCTCCAGAAGTAAATAAAAAAATTCAGAATTGTTGTAAACAAAAGCATTTTAATAACATAACCTGATGACGGTATTTAAAGGCTTCCAGCATGTGAATTACTGTGCCCTGTCAATTCCTGGTATCATCTTACTTTGCCTGACCTGGCATGTCTCAGGAAGCCCTGGAAACCAATGTACTGACATTTCAGAACAGATTCAGCATTAAAAATGTACTCATTTGCCCTTTAGCACATGTTAATTGCAGACCTGCCTGCCCCATAGTGGGTTTGTGCTTGCTACCAACATGTTTGTATTAAATATGGAAATTTGCAGCTTTCTGTCAGTTCCCAAAAACTGTATTTTCTTGCCCCAGAGATTTGGACCAATATCTACCCACACTGGCAGTTAATATATCCCACCATAGAAACCAAGATTCTAGTTTAATCTCTGCTCGATGCTGAGCTAATTGGACACTACAATCAGTTTCAGAACCCTGTGTTTGTTCTTTCTTTTACCCCCATGTTAGTGATCTTCTGGGTGGGGTGGGGTGGTGGTGGTGGTGGATGGGGGGAGTGGGGGAGGGGGGAATGGGGGTGGTGTGGGTGGGGAGGGGTGAGTGTTTCTATATAAGTCAGTAATCGCCTCATTTCTGGCCATGACCTCAGAAATGGGACCATTGCAGTTTTCAAACCTAGGGCTCTCCTCTGCTTTCTGGTTTAAAGACAGCAAAAGGGTCAGGTCAGCAAGTGGTTGGCAGGTGAAGATATCTATTGCGTTATGCCTAATTTTATGACTCCCTGTTTATCGACTAACTGGTCTTTGGAGGAGTATAACATACTAAAAGTAAGCTTGCTATGATATTCCTGTGGCTGAATGTTTTCACCAAAAATATAATTATTTCGAAAATGTCTAAATAAAAACATTACAACTTGAATATAACTGATTTTGCAACAAAGTCAACTTGTCCCAATACTGCTATATTGCTGTTATAGCTTTAATATTCACAAAGCATGTTCAATGTCAGATATGGAGCACAACAGCAAAACATTTCAAATTGCAAGTTACAGAAATTGCATGGACATAAGACTTCTTTTATTTGTACGTCATGTTCCACTCTGAGATGCCTGAATGAATATCTCCTTGATAGTCATTATTTAGACATACGAAAAGCAACCTGGGCAAACTGTCAGACAGCAACTGATATCTAAAGTAGACAGGCAGGAAGCTGGACGAGCACTGCAAGCCAGGCAGCATCAGTAGATGGAGAAGTCCGACAATTTAGGTGTAATCCTTCTTCAGGAATGGAGAGTGAGGGGTAGCAGTAACTGGCACAAAGAACTACTTCCAAGTGAAGATTGCAAATTTTGACACCGCTTTTAAAAGTTATGACCTTAACTTAAAATATCCAATTATGTAAATTAACTGTAACACTATATATTGCATAATGCATTCCTTAGATTATTAAAAATGAGTTCTTTTACAGTAATTAAACTGTAGGAAACTGCGTTTCTAAACTTCCTTCCTCTTTCGTAAACACTACTACAAAGTTAATGACTGCTGTCTTCAGGCTTCTGAGGATTTCTAAGTCTGACTGCTATTTGCACACCTCCAGCTTCTGTCTCCTGTCTGAAGCGTGACATTCATTGTTATTGTAGGAAAATGCCTTCCAGAAGGGTGCTCTCTCTCTCTCTCTCTGTGCTGTGAGCTCTCTGCCTCCTGTTGTGTGAGTCAGCAGCAGCCCAGGCAGTTAACAAACACCCAGACAAGAGAAACTGAATGGTGCCACTAGAGCAAAATTCAGATACAACTGTTGCATGAGAAAATGTGAAGAAAGCAGAGATAATAGTTCACTATTTTCTTGTCATATTTATTTGACACAGTTCTTGCTGTGGTCTGAGCAACGGATTATCCTTTCTGATTCCTGAGAACTGCAGCACAAAAATGGATGATTCAGTATTTTTTGACAATCCGTTATATTACATGGTGAGTCAAAACTAATTTTTTTTAACACTCTGTGCAAAATCTTTCTTCTAATCTAACAGTACTACATCAGTGATATAGAATACATCTAGCTTCATGCTTTTCAAATTTTTGAATTAATAACTCTGATAACTTTGCAATTTAGTGAGTTATTAATTTGGTGAGCTTCATGTGAACAGTCTAGTGATTCGCTAAGATAGTGAAGTAACTCATGATCTGTAACAGGAATAAGATGTGTTTTGCTTCAGCTTCAAGGTATTGGATTCGCAAAATGTGCAATTTGATAGCAATTTTACAGTTGCTCTGCAATTTAAAATAGGTCAAATCATGAATTGGTAAATTGGGAGGAAATTTTGCAAAGGTGTTCAATTCAAGTTTCGAGAACTGCATTCAAATCCAAAGCCCAATGTTTTTAGACTTTTATGGAGGGAGTATTAATTTATACATCAATTATAATTGGTATTTGAAAGCATTCTCTTGTCAATTCAAACCCCACAATTGTGGTCGAGATTTACCATTTTCATGGGATAGGAGGAAAGGTCTCTGTGAGCATGACTATTAGTTTTTGCATTAATTCTATGGGAGCTGTTTGACAGTGAAATTGGCTAGTGCTGCATTGATGCATGTAGGATTTCAATTACAAATTAGGCTAAAACCCTTTTTTAATGAAAATGTACAGAAGAAATATACCGATTATCCTTAATTAACTTTGGATACATCAGAAACATCTTTATTTTGCAGACCTATATTCTTCTGGGGAGGCCATTTGTTGAGCTGCTACTAGCACTGAGAATACAGTCTTCTTCATTTATATGACTCAAACTTCTTCTCCTTTATGTCCTGTATTAACTCCAATTTCCTGAATCATTCTGTTGAATGGATATGAAATCTTTGACACAAAATTTTGAGACGTGTACTCCATTAGTTTTCTATCCTATATCTATAGTGTTGGGTTTTACATAAAACCATTTCTAAACATTATGTTACATATAGGTTATGCCATCACTTACAACACGCCATACCTCCCAAAGAGATCTTGAACAATTTTGTGAACGTCTTCTTCAAAACCATGGAGAATTGATGTCGGGAGATCTGGCCCCCAAATCAAAGGGAATCACATATTTACTGCATTTGTACTAATTTAGTTGCCTCATTATGGAACAATATCACACACACCAGGTTATTTAGATTAGATTAGATTACAGTGTGGAAACAGGCCCTTCGGCCCAACATGTCCACACCAACCCGCCGAAGCACAACCCACCCATACCCTTACATTTACCCCTACCTAACACTATGGGCAATTTAGCATGGCCAATTCACCTGACCCGCACATCTTTGGACTGTGGGAGGAAACCGGAGCACCCGGAGGAAACCCACGCAGACACGGGGAGAACGTGCAAACTCCACACAGTCAGTCGCCTGAGGCGGGAATTGAACCCGGGTCTCAGGCGCAATTGACCACATTTAAATTAACATCATGAAAATGATTGATTAAAATAAAATAAATCTTTGTTCTTTCTCGGTTTTTAATATTTTTCAGTTAAATCTCATCAAAATTTCTTCTTTACGCACAGGGTTTGAAGTGAATTGTATGATAGTGAAAGGATGGCAAGAATCTTTTCTGGGCCTATTATCAGGTCTCAAGTGGGGGAAATCACAGTGTGCCTCAGATGCTAGAGACCTGAGATAGGCATCAGTCAGTTTCCTTTGGTTCCGTAAAGGTCAATTGTGTTGCCAGCAGTGCGCATCAGGTAGGAATTAAGAGTAATGAACACGGCCTTGCTGCTACACTCAGAGAGGATAAGGGAAGACAGCAAGTGTTGAGAACCTCAGTGGATTTGTGGAGTCACAAGGACCATCTTGTTACCCCTGACTCTATTAAGATAACTTAGGAAGAGAGAAATAAATATATCTTTAATGTTGGAAGGTTGCAGCAACGCTTTTGTACTTGGGCCCTGGAAGAAATTGAAAGAATAGGGTGGAGAATGCTTGACTAATGCACTTACTCTGTTTCCAAATGATTTAATCCTGGAATCATTTGATATATATGATCCCTTGTTAGCCTGTAACATGATGTCTGTTAACAATAAAATGTCACCTGAGCTGAAGTAAATTTCAGGTGCCTGCACAAATAAAGCGGCAAATATTGAACATTTTGTTCATGTCTTGTAGCCAACAAAGTACTGATTATGCAAACTAGGAGAGAGCACTGTGTGGGTAGAGTTTCATTAATGCTTTATCCTTCACATTCTGATTTTAAAGTTTACGTGTGATTTTTAACACACTGACACCCAACTTTCACTTCATGTTGCACCAAAAGGGGAATGAGAATTGACTAGTTGTTCCAGCTTATAAGAGATTTGATGTGTTGATTTTTGGGTGGGCCAGCCCCCTGGAATGAGGAGGAGCATTGAACTAAATGAAAATGAAGTAAGGTGATATTAATTGATTCCTCTACATTCCCTCCCTCAGCTGTCATTAGTGTACATTTCAGCCACCTCCAAACAGACCCCACCACCAGAGATATATTTCCCTCCCCACCCCTTTCTGCTTTCCACAAAGACCATTCCCTCCATGACCACCTGGTCAGGTCCATGCCTCCCAACAACCCACCCTCCTGTCCTGGCACCTTCCCCTGCCACTGCAGGAATTCCTAAACCTCTGCCCACACCTCCTCTCACCTCCATCCAAGGCCCCAAAGGAGCCTTCTACATCCATCAAAGTTTCACCTGCACAGTTCACCAATGTCGTTTATTGTATCCGTTGCTCCTGATGCGGTCTCCTCTACGTTGGGGAGACTAGACAGCTCCTAGCAGAGCGCTTTAGGGAACATTTCTGGGAAACCCACACCAATCAACCACAACGCCCCATGGTCCAACATTTCAACTCCCCCTCACACTCTGCCGAGGACATGGAAGTCCTGGGCCTCCTTCACCACCACTCCCTCACCACCAGACGCCTGGAGGAAGAACGCCTCATCTTCCGCCTCGGAACACTTCAACCCCAGGACATCAATTTAACTTCAACAGTTTCCTCATTTCCCCTTCCCCCACCTCACTCCAGTTCCAAACTTCCAGCTCAGCACTGTCCCCGTGACTGGTCCTACCTGCCTATCTTCTTTTCCGCCAATCCACTCCCCCCTCCTCCCCCCCCCCAAACCTATCACTTTCATCCCCTCCCTCACTCACCTATTGTACTCTATGCTACTTTCTCCCCACCCCTACCCTCCTCTAGCTTATCTCTCTATGCTTCAGGCTCTCTGCCTGTATTCCTGATGAAGGGCTTTTGCCCGAAACGTCGATTTTCTTGCTCTTCGGATGCTGCCTGACCTGTTGTGCTTTTCCAGCACCACTCTAATCTAGACTCTAGTTTCCAGCATCTGCAGTCCTTGTGTTTACCTAGACACCAACGTCAGATTAGCCCAAATGTTTTTTTAAGATTGTCCCATTCATGTTTAATCTAGCTGGAGTGAATGCCCAGAGAACTGTATTGCCCACATAGTTGTATTGGTAATGAAGTCAGCAGGTGGACATTATGGAATATGACTTCCCTGATTGAGGCTGTTAACCTAACCTGATCTGGGAACCCAAGCTGACAGATATAAACCGGAGCATCAGAGGTTTTGTTCACTCTGAGAGCTGGCTCTGAGGAAGCTGGATCAGTGTCAAGAACTCTGAACGTGTAAATAAAGGGTAACTTGGTGATGGGATACTGGCCTCTGTGGAGTTATTTCAGTGGCAATGAGAGAAGAACTTATGCTCCTGAAGATACTTGCTCACAACAGTTGGCTTTTTAGTCGCGGTAAGCATGTCTGGCATCATGCCAGTAGTTTGGAAGAGAGATTTAAAAAAGACATGAAGGGTATTATTTTTACACTGAGTGGTTTGTGTATGGAATGCACATCTAGAGGAAGTGGTGGATGTGGGCACTGTTACAATATTTAAAAGACATTTAGATAAATACACAAATAAGAAATGTTTGGATAAGTATGGGCCAAGTGCACACAGTTGGAACTAGTTTGGTTTGAGATTATGGTCGATGTAGACTGGTTGGACAGAAGGGTCTGTTTCCATGCTGTATGACTCTTAAACATTCTGGATCCCCTTCCAGTCACTGTTGACATTATCAGACTGGATGCAAAAAGGTCTAGCTCTGGCAAAATTAAAACAGCTGGTGGTGATGGAAGAAACAAAAGGACCATCACAATCAGATTTGAAACCTTTCTGGACGTAGCGAGACCAGATAATCATAGAGGATGGCGTTTTATTATAGGGCGGAAGGGTGATTGTCCTGAGCAAACAATGCTGTCAGATACTGGCTGGACTCCATCAGGGTCATCCAAAGGAGTGTAGACATATCCGCATTGTGGCAGTGCCCAGAATGCCTACAAGGACAAAAAATTACTGTTGGCTGTTCTTACACATACGTGGGAATGGCGAGCTAAAATCTGGGCTCTGTTACATGTCAACTATGCCAGCCCTTTCAGGGGCTCAACTTTTAGTTATTGTGGACGCCCACTCAGTGTTTGGATATGCATAGAGTTCATTGGTCAAACACTGGGACAAAGATAGAAAAGCTGAGAGCATCATTTGCAACACAGACTCCCAGAAGTGTTGGTCACAAACAACGGGCCATCATTTACTGGCACAGCATACAAATATTTCCTAAAATTAAATTGCATTCAGCTTATAATGACACCTCCATGCCATCCATCATCCAATGGTCTGGCAAAAAGAGCAGTCCAAACTTTGAAGGCAGGTTTAAAGAAACAGCCTACAGCTTCACTACTTACCAAAACTGTCCTGGTTCTTGTTTGATTATAGGACCACCCCTCATGCAACTACAGGAATAGCTCCAGCAATTGATAATGGGGAAAAGACTCTGTACGAGGTTAAATCTGATCTTCCTGGATCTGGTGAAGGGAGGATGAAACAGTATTAGGAACCCCAATGGACACAAGTCGCTAAGTAAGAGAGACCGTTTACTTCAGGGGACAAAGTTTGGTGGCGAAACCACGGAAATAGCCCTGCAAGGATAAGAGGCAAAATCGACGTGAGGTCAAATCCTGAGATGTACTGCATTCAAGTAGATGGGGTGGTCCTGACAAGCATGTGGACTATATGAAAGCTACAAACTTGCAAGTATACCAAGCCTCTGAGATCAGCTCGAAACATTAAGAACCCATTGATTCTCCCCTTCCATTTTCGGGGGAAAGAAACCTTGGAATCTGAGATGAACATGGTGAATTTCATAGCCTTGATGTCTTCACCACCTGAAGAAGAGGATTTTCTTCAGATATAGGCGGCACGGTGGCACAGTGGTTAGCACTGCTGCCTCACAGCGCCAGAGACCCGGGTTCAGTTCCTGCCTCAGGTGACTGACTGTGTGGAGTTTGCACATTCTCCCCGTGTCTGTGTGGGTTTCCTCCGGGTGCTCTGGTTTCCTCCCACAGTCCAAAAAAAATGTGCAGGTTAGGTGAATTGGCCATGCTAAATTGCCCGTAGTGTTAGGTGAAGGGGTAAATGTTGGGGAATTGGTCTGGGTGGGTGCACTTCGGCGGGTCGGTGTGGACTTGTTGGGCTGAAGGGCCTGTTTCCACACTGTTTCCTCCAGGGCCAAGAGGCAGGTGATGGCCTTGGATACGGGCAGCATGTCAGACTGAGTCAGAGGAACTGGACGTGGTGCAAAAACACCCACGGAGAGGCTTCAAGAAATAGAGCAGTTCTCCGTCCTTGGACGTAGAGGGATTCTAATGAGGTCAGCCAGCTGGACCTCAGAGCAGGAGTTCCCTGATTGTGGCTTTAAATCTGGCTGACTGAAACAGGAGTGTCAGGAGTTCTGTTCACATTGAGACCTGGCTCTGAGAAAGCCAGAACAATGTCAAGCACCATGCACGTGTAAATAAAGGGTGGCTTGGTGAAGGGATACCAGCCTCCATGGAGTTATTTCACATGCAGTGGCAGAAGATTTAATTGGTCATATGTGGACAGTGATATTTTTACTATCAAGAGAAAACAGTATTTATGTGTATTTACAGATAAGTGAATCAGGAGTGTGGACAGGAAAGTGGAGCTGAGATGACCACCAGCTCAGCCATTATCTTATTGTGGGCCTGAGAGGCCCCAATGGCCTACTCCTTCTCCCATGATCCTAGTATTTTTAAAAAAGTGCTGTCATGTTCAGTTGTGATTGAGGGTGAAAGCTCAGTAGACCAACAATGATAGAGATTAAGGAATTCTGTAACTGGAAAAAGAATACGGTACATGGTATTTGCTTGACTATAGTAAATGAACTAAGCATCAAAATATTGAATGTGAAGAGATTCAGTGCCAGGCAGTGGCAAGACCATTTAAAAACTGGAATGTATACTGCAAAACCAGATGACTGACTGCCCTAGTTATAATGGATAAGGGATTTAACCATTTTATTTTTCTGATCTTGGTCTAACTTGCTCCAGCAAATCCCAAACTGACAATTCAACTTGAAGCCTGGACAGTGGTGTGTGCATTTTTCTTCCAACAGGGTAGTTTTACCTGATATCTCAATACTTACGTTACAGAAGCTAACCTAAGAATTAGACACGGGTAATGTAGCACTGGAGGGTTCAACAGATGCTGCTTATGTCCTTATTATAATCACAAGCACTTCAGTATTTGGTTTGTTAAGCTATTTGGTCACAAACAGTAGTACATTGTCATTAGCATGTCATGTTTCGAATGACCCCAGTTAAAATAAAGTCTGATCGTTATGCCTTTAACTCGTATGCTGTGATACAGTAATGATATCATGAGTGTGTCTCTTAAAAGTATACTGCATTCTGTGAGACATTCGTTTCTCCTTCCAACCAGACCAACTGGGAATTACAGTCAGAGCTAGAAGTAGCAATTTGGCTTCCTTTTAGTTTCCTTAAGGGCCAAGAGGCGAGTGTGTACATGATTATTGTTTTTGTTCATGCAACCAGCCAATGTTCTGCCCGAACTATAAACTTAATGCTTACTTCCAATGAATCAACCTACTTGCATCAACTAATCTGGTATTCAGAACATAATCAGTCAATGAAGGAAGTAATAGTAATGAAGGTATACAGAAAAGTAGATCATGCTGCCATTGTTGGTCTGAAAGCTGGTATATTTACATTTACAAATTTGTGAGCTGGAAATCCACTGCTGGAATGAAATATTTTTCTGCTTAATCTGAGTGTGAATAATCAACTGGCTTACTGACACTTCATTTACTGATACAATCAATCCTTTTAGGGTATGCTGTCTGTAAAGTCTGCTTCAGCTGTTAACGATACCTACTTTTCACTGAACAGTTTAATTATTGGCACTGAACGTGCTTGACTGAATATTCTGCCAAATTGAACATTCATGATTCAGAAATGTTTCTACAAGCACTAAATGATTTCTAATGACCTCCTTTTCTGTTAAATGCGTGGAGCTTTTAATTCAAAATTCCATAACTATATTAGGGGTATATTCATCCATTTTGAGCTGTGGGCCATGTACATGTAATCATTTCAGTCAGTCTGTGTAGTGTTTTCAGCAGGTTCAGGTCCGATCATATTTTCCATTCTAAGTTGAATCCTCACCACTGCTCCTGTAGCATGGTAGATATGCTGCCACCATTCACTTTCCTAATTAGGGATTAACAAAGCCTACTTGGACTAATGTGGTCAAAGGAAATCATTTTGGCAATCAGACAAGAAGAGATACTTCAGAATGTATTGCATGTTGAAAACTACAAATTACGCTGATAGTCTCTGTAATAATATCTCTATGAGGGAGCCTCAGATGGTTGGTCTTACCTCTTTGAATTCCTAACCTTTTCTTCCTGTATGAGATCACCCTGCTGGGTGGTGTTTGAGGCATTCTTCAACATTAACCTTTCAGACCCTTACATCACATGAGTCACCATGGCACTTACAATACTTTCAAATTGTGGTTCTTACAGTTCCACTTGCTTTTTTTCTCGTCAATTGCAATTCCTTCACTTTCGTCCTTTCTCTGCACAATTCATTCATTGCCTTTATTCTTTATTCAATTTATTTCTTTTTGTTCCCTTTCCTCATTTTCACTGCTCATCTGTCCCTTTTACTTTTGTCCTTTTTCATTTTCTTGCTTACTCTCGCTTGCTTGCTTTTCTTCCCCTTTCCCTTCATACCTTGAATTTTCTGTCATCTCCTATGTTTTATTCCTTTCTATATTTTCTCTAACAATCCTGCATAACTTTGTTCTTGCTTTCTACAAGCTAAAGAACACCACAGCTTGGAAGAAAACTATTATGCCTACATTCTGCCATGTTTGGTTGTAACAAGGTTGAGTCTATTTTTCACATAACCTATTACTTGGCCAATATTCTGAATCCCCATCCCTTTGCAATGATAGTTGGTGACAAGTGCACTTGTGGTGCTGAGGTTTCAGATCAGATGGGGAAACAATCAAGCTTATCTATGATGCCCAGTGCAGTTGAATAGTCAGTAAAAACCCATTGCATAGAAAGCAGAGGGGGCCTGGCCATGAGCAGAGGGGGCCTGGCCATGAGCAGAGGAGGCCTGGCCATGAGCAGAGGGGGCCTGGCCATGAGCAGAGGAGGCCTGGCCATGATGGTGCTGCCTCCTTACATTGACAGTAAATTGATTCAGAACCGTTGAAAACCCAACTCATTTATAAAATGCCTTTTCTTTAAAATATGTTTCGCAAAAGGGAAAATAAATTATTACACCTTACATCTACCTCGAACATGGTTGAATTCTGAAGTTCTGAGAGGGGATTTCCTAAGGGTTTTAACAGGAAATTGTTCAGTTTCTTGGAATTCTTGGATTGGGCGTGCGCTTTGGCAAAGATTGTACATGAGAATTGCACGACTAAGATGCATATCTTCCCTTGCACTGCACCAATCTATCTATCTTTTTAAAAATAAGAAATTATCTTCCATTCCTACTTAGGGCTATCTTTAGTACAAAGTGCACAAGAAGTGCATTCCTCCAAGAGTGGAGAAGGAGTACCAAAATATTCCCTTGGGCTTATTTATGAAGGGACTGCACAACATGTTGGCTACAGTTATAGAATGAAGAGCAAGTTTGGATGAAGTTAAATATGGCAAATGCTGCAAATAAAAACAGGATATACCTTGATTGTTCAGGAAAGCATTTGTGTAGAGGGAAATACAATGTTAATGGCCTGCATTTGGAGGCGACATAGAGTCCACAGCATATTCAAAATGGTGTACATACGTCAGATTTGGAATCTTTCTATTTCTTGGAAGGCAGAAACCAATTTGGCAATCGGGTTGAGTAGACTAGAATGATTGGAGGTGGGAGATCACTCACCTGTGGGAAATGTGAACAGAGCAGGCCAGTTAATCAGATCTCATTCTCACTGCAATTGAGATCTTATTGCACAATCATGCTCTTGAAGACAGATGAGGTCTGGAAAAGTTTGAAACTGTGACATTATTTAAATCATCTTCCTTTTAGAAATTAGAAAGAAACTTGCCTGCTGGTGTTAGTGTGCAGAGAGAGAGAAAAATCTATTTGGCTGATTTCAATAGCTTGTTTGTTCACATAACCAGGTGCCAGGTTCTGTGATGTCTCAGATCGTATCTTTGTGGTCCTGAAGGAAGAGGGTGACCAGCCCCAAGTCATGGTCCACGTAGGTACCAAAGACATAAGTAAAAAGAGGGATAGGGATAAAAAGAGTAAAACGTAAAAAGAGGCAGGATTTCAGGTAGCTAGGATGGAAGCTGAGAGCTAGAACAAACAGAGTTGTTATCTTTGGATTGTTACCCGTGCCACATTATAGCAAGGCAAGGAGTCGGGAGAGATATCAGCTGAACACCTGGCTGCAAGGATGGTGCAGGAGGGAGGGTTTCAGGTACTTGGATAATTGGGGCTCATTCTGGGGAAGGTGGGACCTCTACAAACTGGATGGTCTTCACTTGAACCAGAAGGGCACTAATATCCTGGGTGAGAAATTTGCTGGTCCTATTCAGGTGGGTTTAAACTAGCTCAGCAGGGGGATGGGAACCTGAGGTGTAGTTACAGTGCACAGGAGGATGAGAGTTGGAAGGGCAGGATTTCACAGTCACAGGAATGTGCTGGCAGACAGCAAGCTGGTTTGAAGTGTGTCTATCTCGATGCCAGAAGTATCTGAAATAAGGTAGGTGAGCTTTCAGCATGGATAGGTACCTGGGAATTCAATGTTGTGGCCATTTCAGAGACATGGATAGAGCAGGGTGAGGAATGGATGTTGCAGATTTCAGGTTTTAGATCTTTCATTAAGAACAGGCAAGGCGGTAAAAGAGGGGGAGGTGTGGCCTTGTTAGTCAAGAATAATATAACGGTGGATGAGAGAATTTTTGATGAGGACTCGTCTACTGATGCAATGTGGACTGAGGTTAGAAACAGAAGAGGAGAGGTCACTCTGCTTGGAGTTTTTTTATAGGCCTCCACAGAGTTCGAGGGAGATGGAAGAGAGGATTGGCAAAATTATTCTGGGTAGGAGTGAAAGAAACAGAGTGGTCATTATGGGGGACTTTAACTTCCCCAACATTGATTGGGAATGCTAAAACTCTAGTACTTTGGATGGATCAGTTTTTGTCCAATGTGTACAGGAGGGCTTCCTGACACTGTATGTCAAAGGGCCAGCAAGAGGAGAGGCCACACTGGATCTATTGCTTGGTAATGAACCAGGCCTGGTGTTTGATTTAGTTATAGGTGAATGACTAAGAGTTGTTCTCTTAGAGAAAGTGACTATAATTCAGGTTACGTTTAGTTTAGAGATGGAAAGGGATATGCCATAGGTCAAGAGTTATCGATGGGGTAAGGACAATTACAATGCGATTAGGCAAGAATTAGGATGCATAGAATGGGGTAGCAAAGTGCAGGGTATGCAGACAATGGAAATGTGGAGCTGGTTTAAGGAACAGATATTGTGTGTCCTTGATATGTATGTCCCTGTCAGGCAGGGAGGAAGTGATAAGGTAAGGGAACCGTAGTTAACTACAGAAATTGCATCTCTTGCTAAGCGGAAGGAGGATGCTTACGTGTTGATGAGACAAGATGGTTCAGATGAGGCGTTTGAGAGTTACAGATCAGCTAGGAAGGATTTAAAGAGAGAGTTAAGAAGTGCAAAGAAAGGACACGAGCAGTCATTCGCAAATAGGAGAACCCTAAAGCTTTCTATAGGTATGTGAGAAATAAAAGGATGACTAGTGTAGGAATAGGGCCAGTCAAAGACAGAAGTGGGAAGTTGAGTGTGGACCCTGTGGAGATCGGAGAGGTGCTAAACGAACATTTCTTATCGGTTTTCACTCAGGAAAAGGAGAATATTATAGAGGAGAAGAATGAGATATTAGATATTAGAATAGAAAGGATCGAGGTTAGTTACAAACAGGTATTATCAGTTCTAGAAAGAATGAAAGTAGACAAGTCCCCTGGGCCGGATGCAATTTATCCAAGGATTCTATGGGAAGCTACAGAGAAGATAGCACAGCCTTTGGCTTTGATATTTGAGTCGTCATTGTCTACAGGTTTAGTACCAGAGGACTGAAGGATTGCAAATGTTGTGCCCTTGTTCAAGAAGGACAGTAGAGATGACCCCAGGTATATTATAGACCAGTGAGCCTTACTTCTGTTGTAGGAAAGGTTTTGGAAAGGATTATAAGAGATAAGATTTATAATCATCTAACAAGGAACAATTTGATTTTAGATAGTCCACATGGTTTCGTCAAGGGTAAGTCTTGTCTCACAAATCTCGTTGAGCTTTTTGAGAAGGTGACCAACCATGTAGATGAGGGTTGGGCAGTTGACGTAGTATACATGGACTTCAATAAAGCGTTTGATAAGATTCCACATGGTAGGCTTTTGCAGAAAATGCAGAGGCATGGGATTGAGGGTGATTTCGCAGTTTGGATTAGAAACTGGCTTTCTGAAAGAAGGCAGCGAGTGGTGGTTGATAGAAAATATTCAGCCTGGAGTCCAGCTGGTGTCCCACAAGGATCTGTTTTGTGACGACTGCTGTTTGACATTTTTATGAATGACTTAGGCGCAGGCAGAGGTGGATGGATTAGTAAATTTGCAGATGACACTAAAGTCGGTAGAGTAGTGGACAGTTTGGAAGAATGTCACAGGTTGCAGGGGAACTTGGATAAACTGCAGAACTGGGCTGAGAGGTGGCAAATGGAGTTCAATGTAGCTAAATGTGAGGTGATGCACTTTGGGAAGAATAACAGGTAGGCAGAGGACTGGATCAATGGAAAGGTTGTTGGTAGTGTGGATGTGCAGAGGGATCTTGGAATCCATATACAAAGATCCCCGAAAGTTGCCACCCAGGTTGATAGTGCTGTTAAGAAGGCATACGGTGTGTTAGGTTTCATTGGTAGGGGGATTGAGTTCTGGAGCCTCAGTATCATGCTGCAACTTTATAAAATGCTAGTGTGGCTGCACTTGGAATATTGCGTACAGTTCTAGTCACCATATTTCGAGAAGGATGTAAAAGCATTGGAAAAGGTGCAGAGGAGATTTACCAGGATGTTGCCTGTTCTGGAGGAAAAGTCTTATGAGGAAAGGCTGAGAGACTTGGGTCTGTTCTCATTGGAAAGAATAAGACTAAGAGGGGATTTGATAGAGGCATACAAGATGATTCAGGGTGGCACGGTGGCACAGTGGATAGCACTGCTGCCTCACAGCGCAAGAGTGCTGGGTTCAATTCCTGCCTCAGGCGACTGTCTGTGAGGAGATTCCTCCAGTTGCTCTGGTTTCCTCCCACAATCCAAAAATGTCCAAGTAAGGTGAATTGGCCACGCTAAATTGCCCATAGTGTTAGATGTGGGGAATGGGTCTGGGTGGGTGGCAGGTCGGTGTGGACTTGTTGGGCCAAAGGGCCTGTTTCCACACTGTAAGTAATCTAAATCTAAATGATCAGAGGATTAGATAGGATAGACAGCGAAAGTCTTTTTCCTCGGATGATGACGTCAGCTTGTACGAGGGGGCATAATTATAAATTGAGGAGTGATGGATTTAAGACAGATGTCAGAGGCAGGTTCTTTACTCAGAGACTGGTAAGGGCATGGAATGGCCTGCCTACCAATGTAGTTAACTCAGCCACATTAGGGAGATTTAAGCAACGCTTGGATAAGCACATGGATGATGATGGGATAATGTAAGGGAACGAGCTGAGAATAATTCACAAGTCAGCATAACATTGAGGGTGGAAGGGCCTGTTCCACACTGTATTGTTCTATGTTTTATGTTCTAACCCTGAGTACTATCACTTAGCCATTATTCATGCCTGATTGCTTTCTGCAATCTATCATTAACATAGAGGGACGGGCCAGTAAATGCACATTTTAACTGACACTGAGAGTATTAAAGAACAGTGGCCTTTGGCAATTATATTTATTTTGATAAGGAAACAAGTACTTGAGGGCTTGAAATGTATTAAATGCACTTTCATAAATGTTTCATAGATAAACACTATACTAGATGTTGAGAGCCATATCTCACATTTTCAAATACATCAGAACATTTACATCTAAATCTCAAAAGGTCATTCGGTAATCATTCGGTGCAGGAATCCACATGGAAAACAGCAAATTAAAACACTACAAAGACAATAACACTTTGTGACACTAGTTGACTTATTGTAAGTTTTAATATCTAGAGTGAATGTTGTGCATTGGTGATAGATGGATATGAGGGAATGGGTGTGTGAATGAATGAGTACTATGGTAAGGTGGATGAGTGACAGAGTTAAATCAGGGGGTAAGCTGAGTGAGTAAGTGGGCAAGGGAGTAGATTGAGTGGGGTATGTTGGTAGGGTAGATGAGTTAAAGGGGCAGGCTGGTAGATTAGCATGTTTGAGGTATGTACGATGGGAAATGATTGGGTAGTAGATTGGTAGGCTGGCAGATGGACAGTGTTGTATAATAGCTGATGGATATAATTGTAGCTTGGCAAAGTAACAGGGGTTAAGTCGCAGGTAGGTAAAATACATGATGTGGGAGAGCAAGTAGGTGGGTCAAGGGATGGACAGATTAGTTTGCTAGGTTAAGAAGAAATCATTGGTCAGGTTTGGTCATGGGCGTGCTTAGGTACTAGAGCTATTCAGGTTTTTAGGTGATGCGGCTATTGAGATTGGATTGAGAATGTCATTTGGCTAATGGGGTTAGTGGGATTCATTGAGGGAGCTTGTGTGGGGAAGTCAAATCCGATCAGATTTGCGGACACTGAGACCATGCCAGGGAGATGAGTTGGGTATTCAGGGGATAATAGTTAGAGGATTGATAGAGTGAGTAATTGTGGGAGTCAGTTTTGTCACCAACCTCGGGTTTAATAAAAAACGTCCATATCAATACTTTAGGTCAAGAGCTTCCAGTAGAAGTAGGGATACAGCCCAGATCTTAGAAGTAGCATTGAAGAGGAACAGAATGTCTGTGATGAAGTATAATGTCAATGTTGTATTTATTTAATTTTTGTGTTGTAGGCTGATGTAAAGATGTCAGTGTTACTCTCTCTCTCCAGAGAGATAGGGGGTGGTTTAACCTGAAGGTTACCACATCTCTGATGAAGGGAGAAATGGGCTGGTGAGACTTGCAGCTCAATTAAATTAAATTGCAGCTCATTTGAGTATTGAACCCATGCCATTACAGTTACTCTGAATCACAAGCCAGCCATTCACATGAGGTGTTGAGTCACTCAGGATAAAGCTTAAAAAGTAAGAACAAATTACTTTAGATCTGGAATCTGTATTGAAAGCAACAAATGTTGGAGATCACAGCAGGTCAGGCAGCATCCATGGGCTAACGTTTCAAGCCTTGATGAAGAGTCATCTAAATTTGAAATGTTAGCTTGCTCTCTCCCCATGGATGCTGTGATCTCCAGCATGTATTGCTTTCATAAAGCTTAAAAAGGTCTGGACATTGTGACGAGGCTTCCCCTTGAACAAGGTTATTTTGCTTTTGATTTTTCTTGAGGGGCCGTTAAGGCAAAGGTGCTGGTAATGTTTGGAAAGGCTACTTCAAAGAATGGCAGGGGAGTGGCTTGTTCTCCCAGTTCAGGACCTTTCCTCTGGTTTGTTTGAGCAGGCAGTCAGAAACTGCTGGTAGCAGAGAAACTACTACCGTGAAGAAAGGTTCCATGCTTCAATCGATGCTTCTTGTGTAACTCTTCCTTCTGCAATCTCCCCTGCCTGTAAAAACGTAAGTTTGAATTTTCCATCTGATTGAAGTCCATAGCTCCTCTTCATCTTTCTGACTTTTTTCTTTATTTCTTTCCTAAATTCTTAATGTTCTCTCTTGTGCTGTGCTCATTGGCCATTTATCTACTTACTGTCTCTTTCCTAATCATCAAATGTTTCCTTATGCCTTTATTCGACCAATGAAATGTCACTAGTGCCTAGTCTGCTGTTTTGTTTTTAGTGCAGTGCATTTTCTGTGGGTCAGGATAACTTATGAATAAGCTGTATCAAGATCTAGTCAGCACACAGCATGAATACGACATCCAGTTATTCTCTGAAGTCTTGAAAAGGATTTTTCAAATATTTGGAGTGTCAGATTTAGTTATGAGGCATGAAAGATAATGATAGGGGCAAGGTCAAACCAGAAAGTGGTTTCCAAATAAAGTGAGAGTATGACAATGGGACAATGCTTCAAATTTGTAAAAGACGAATTTGGAACTGATGCAAAGAAATCTTCCTCTCACAAAGCACAATCAACACAGCAGTAGAAGCAGAAATCCTGCAACCCAGTTAGAAATCAAATGGAAGATACAATGAGTCATGGAGGGTGCTTCTGGGTGATGGATTAAGGTGACCTAAAATGATTTTGACAATAACAGAAATAGCTGGTATTAAAATGGCACTAGTAATGTCATGAAATTGCTCAATGATTTCTTAGGAATGTCATCAAATGACATTTGACACAGAAGAACAAATGAGTTATTAAGGTAAGAGTACAAAAACTTTGTCAAAGACATGGGTTTAAATGAACTTTTTAAGGGAAGAAAAAAAGGCAAATTTATTTTAGTGCCATTTCAGAGCTTAGATCTTTAGTAGCTCATGAAATTTCTGTAAGTACAATGGTTTAAATTGTTATTTCTCAACAAGTTAGAATTCTAGAAATACGGGTATCTCTGAGCATTGTGGAGCTAGAAGAGAATACAGTGCTAGAATAAAACAATGGTAAGATTTGAAAACAAAAATGAGAAGTTTAAGAACAAAGAGTTCTTTCCGCAGGAACCAATGCGGAATAGGCAGTGATGAGTGAAGAGCAAATCATGTTGCAGGCAGAAGAATTTTGATCATTCTTGGTTTGTGGAGAGGGAGAAATGGGAGCCTCTCCTGTTTGAGGCAGTCAGGTCCAGATGGAACAATGGTATGGATGAGGGTTTCAGCATTAGTTGAAATAGGTTGAGTCAGATGATGTTGTGAATATGTACATCTTAATGATTGTATGGACATAAGGAGGACGTTTATCTTGGAATCAAATTTGACATAAAGCATTATAATCTGATTCAGATGCAGAGTCTAGATTAGTGTGGTGCTAGAAAAGCACAGCAGGTCAGGCAGCACCTGAGAAGCAGGAAAATCGACCTGCTGTGCTTTTCCAGCACCTCTCTAATCTGCTGTCCTTGTTTTTACCTAGCTGATTCAGATGCAGGCAGTTGCCAAGGAGAGAATTGGAGTCAGTGGCTAAAGAAAGAATTGCGCAGTAACCAAACAGTGGCTTTGGCCTTCTCAATATGTAATTGGAGAACATTTCAACTCATTCAGTAATGCATATTGGACAAGGAAAATGTTCAGATCAGGAACTGTGCCAGGATCAAGCAAACTTTTTAGGTCCACATGGAAGTTGGTATACTGGAAAGGATTTGGATTATGCCATTGAGGATCAGCTTGTACATAGAAACACAAAGAGGTCCAGAATAATCTCCTTTTTGTGATAACTAAGTTAGTATGGGAGCAGGAAGATAAACTCTTGCAGGCAATTCTCTGGCTCTAAACATATAATAATGACAAGTACATTAAGCTTTACAGCACATCAAGTCTGCTTCTCCATTTAATTATCGTCGATATGTTTCTTAACCGCTTTCTCCTGCTTTCACCCTGTAACCCTTGATCCCCTTACTCATCAAGGACCTATCTAACTCTCTTAAATACACTGAAAAGCTTTTCCTACACAGCCCTCTTCAGCAATGAGTTCCACAGATCAGCCATTTCTGGCTGAGGAAATTCTTCTTCATATCAGTTCGAAAGGGCCGTCCCTTCACTCTGAAGTTGTGCCCTCAATCCTAGTTCTCCTACTGGTGGAAACATTTTCTCCACATCTACTCTATTCAGGCCTTTAAGTATTCGGTAAATTTCAATCAGATTCCACTTCCCTAATCCAGAGTGCTCACTGCTCCTCATATGGCAAACTCTTCATCCCTCAATCATTTTTGTGAACTTCCTCTGGATCTCTCCAATGTCAGCACATCCTGCCTGAGATATGAGACACAAAACAGCTCACCAATATTTCAAATATGGTCTGGCCAGAACATTACACAACTTCAGTACATCTTTGCTCTTGTATTCTAGATCTCTTGAAATTATTGCTAATATTGCATTTGTTTTCCTAACTGATAATTGAACCTGCATGTTAATCTTAAGAGAATCCTAAGTCCCTTTATGCTTTAGATTTCCATGCCTTCTTTCTGTTTAGAAAATTGTCTATGCCTCTATTATTCCTACCAAAGTATATCTAAAGTGAACAGTTGTTGCCCCAATGCTGCTCCCTGAAGAATTCCACCCTTCATCTGTGGACATATAATCTGAACATTGGCAATTGTACCAAATGCATTCTTTAATGGTCATCATGTTAAGTAGCTGCTAACTATGCCTCAGTGGGCTGGGCATGCTCATTACAGTGCCTTGTCCTGATGGTGTTTTGTTACATGTCCTTGATTCCTTAAAATGCCATCCACTTCTGACTATTCAGTGCAATTTCTCATTATGTTTAATCACTTGCCTTGGTCTTTGGTTTCTGCATGGTTCTTCTGATTGATTTCTGACAACACATGTTTAGTATAGAGTTATGAAAAGTGATGAATTTCTTAATCTGTGTATGAGGGTGTTTGGGCCATATCGCAATTTCCAATTGTGCCAATAGTAGATAAAATACACAGAGCGTGTAGGCACTGTATATAAGTTTATAAGATGTAGGAGAAGAAGTAAGTGATTCAGCCAACCAAGTCTGCTCTACCATTCCATAGGATTGTGTTGACTGCAACATTCTTAACTCCATTTTCCTGCCTTTTCCTCAACTCTTGATTTCACTATTAATTAAGCATCTGATTAATCTCAGCTCTGAAAATACTTAATGACCTAATCTTTACAACCTTCTGCAGTAAAGAATCCCAGAGTTTGATTACTCTCTAAGGAAAGGAATTCCTCCTTATCTCTGTCTTACTTGGATGATTCCTTCCCTGAGGTTGTGTTCTCTTGTCTTGTACTCTCTCAAAGGTTGGAAACAACCTCCTTGTCAAGAAAATGGTATGGTTCACTAAGTTGGCTCTCATTCTTTGAAGATCCAATGAGTACTGGCTGAACCATCTCAATATCCCTCCATGTCCAGATTAACCAAGTGAATGTTCCATGCGTTGCTTCCAATGCCAGTATCTTTTCTTAGATAATGGGCCCAAATTATTCACTTTATTCTGGCTGTGGTGTAACTCGAGCCTTGTATAGTCTTTTAAAGACCTCCCTACTTTTATACCCAATTCCCTTTGAAGTAAAGGCAAACATTTCATTTGCCTGCTTTATTATCTGCTGAACTTCGATGCTAGCTTTTTGTGAGTTTTTTAACCTGAGCTCCCAAACCCCTTGGTGGTACAGTTTTCTGCAGTTTTTTTTCCATTAAATAAAATTCAGCTCCTCTATTTGTCCAACAAAGTGCATAATCTCTTATTTCCCCACATAATATTTTATTTACCAATGTTTTGCCTGCTCACTTAACCTCACTCATCTACACAACTTCTTTTTTCAATAACGTTTGTGTCATGGGCAAACGTGGTGATTGTACATTTACTTTCCTCATCCAAGTCATTAATGCATATTGTAAATAATTTTGGTCCCAATACTGATTCCTATGACATCTTCCAATGGTTATTGGTTACAATCCTGAAAATACCTCTTATTTCAACTCTGTTTTCTTTTTGTTTGCCAATCCTCTACTCATATTCATGAACTACTCCCTACATAGTGGGATCTTGTCCATTATTACTATGACTTCTTATTTGTGTCTTCTGTATGTTGTATTTTCAGCCCTTCCACCTATGATGGTACTATGGCTTTGAGAAGTGTATTTTCTCTATTTCTTTTGAGGGAGAGGCTTTCACCCAAAAATGTCGAGTTGTTTCTTCCAAGCCAATGAAGTAAATAGCTTGTGAGGCCATTTTTTATATTTGAAGCTAGAACAGTAGAAGCAGCATGAATGGGTGGAGTCAGGTTCCATCAGAACCAGCATTTTAATTTGGCTTTCAATTGTTGGGGTTTGAACTTAGCTGCGGAAGCTGTTACACATCTCTTTGCCACAACAAAAATCTGGAGTTTGCTCTCTCCATACCAGAATTTTCTCTTGGTGTTTTATTTTCTCCTGACTGGAGAAACATCGCATTTGAGACCATCTATTTTATTGAATATGCCATTGCCATGGGTGTTTATGTGATGTTACTACACTGAAATCGTTGCTGTTTAGTAGTTAAATAACCTATTATTCTATTTAGTTTTTGAATAGAAGTAAAATTATACTAATTTGTCTTTATTTTATATGTATTTTAACTGGGTGTAAGATAGGTTGTGTTATGTTTAAAGCCGAGTAATGTAACCAATCGGCTACATCCGAAACATAGCACCTTACACATGCTTGAAATAAGGTAACAGTCAGGGTCCAGGCTATCTCCTTGATAGATTTGAAGGGGTTTGGTTTAGTCCATAACATACCTTCTAACTCCAAGGGCATACAACCTAATTATGCAGTCGATAATTATTTATCTCCTAGTGCATTCACTGAATGATACAATAGATGCTGAAAACTTAAAATCTTGCTTCCTGATGTGCACTGAACAAAACGACACACAATACTCCAGACAGGATATGACTAAGGCTTTGTGCAACTGAAATATCAGATGTGGGTATGATTGATTTCCAAATAATATTGGTTAATTTACTTTTGAGATTCTTAAGTTGCTTTTGACATAATGAGTTTACAAGAAAAGATTGTTCAAAAAGAATGGACAAAGTTAAAGGTCACACAACACCAGGTATACTCCAGCAGGTTTATGTGCTTCCAAACAAACCTGTTGGAGTCCAACTTGGTGTTATGTAAGTTTTAACTTTGTCCACCCTAGTCCAACACTGACTCCTCCATGTCAAAAATAATGGGTTTGATTTGAACTGGAAAGGGATTAGTATCTTAGTGGGGTGATTTGCTGTTCAATTAAGGGAGACTTTTTACTGCTAGAGAGGGGGTGTGGAGAAATTCTATGTAGCAGTGCAAATTGAAAGATTCATGAGGGAAGGTTCTGAATGTGAAAAATGTAAAACAATTAGAAAAGAAAGACAAGGAAGTAACTCTGAATGAACTTGCATTTAGTTCAATGCAAGAGGTCTTACAGGTAAGACTGATGAACTCAGGGCATGTTTAGCAACATGGGGCTGGGACATCATAGCTATTACAGAAACTTGGCTGAGGATACGACAGGATTGGCAGCTTAATGCTCAGGATTTTAAATGAAATAGGAAGAAGGGGGAGTGGCATTTTTAATTAAAGACAACATTACTGCTATAACTGATGAAGAGATTTCTAAACATTTTCCAGTGAGAATATTGGAGTAGAAATTAGAAATAAGAAAGGAAAGATCATGAGATTGTACTATAGGCACCTCAATAGTCAGAGAAATTGAGAAACAATCATAGAAAAAGCTCAGATATATGTAAAGCATAATGTTGTTGTAATGTAGGATTTTAATTTTCCAAACTTTGACTGGGGATACAGTAGTGTTAAAGTTTTGAATAGTGAAGAATTTGTAAAATGTGTTCAAGAAAACGTTCCTTATCAAAACATATGTTAGGTATCGACAACAGGGATCAAGTGAATCCCTAGAAGAGTATAAAGGCGGGGGAGTATACTTAAGAGGATAATTAAGAGGGCAAAAAGGGACATGAGATAGCTTTGGCAAATAGGGTTAAGGAGGATCTAATAGGATTCTACAAATACATTAAAGACAAGATTAACAAGGAAGAGAATAGGGCCCCTTAAAGACCAGCCAGGCCATCTATATGTAGTCCTACAGTAGAGGGGGAGATCCTAAATGAGCGTTTTGCATCAGTGTTTACTGTGGAGAAGATATGGAGAGAACATGGGGATATAAATAGCAACATCTTGAAAATGTCAGTATTACAGAGGAGGAGATGTTGGATGTCTTAAAACACAAAGTTGGAATAATCACCAGGACCTGATCAGGTGTACCCTAAAACTCTGTGGGAAACTAGGGAAGTGATTGCTGGGCCTCTTGCTGAAATATTTATATCATCAATAGTCACAGGTGAGATGCCAGAAGACTGGAGGTTGGCAAACGTGGTGCCATTATTTATGAAAGGTGGTAAGGAAAAACCAGGGAACTATAGACCAGTGAGCCTGACATCAGTGGTGAGCAAGTTGCTGGATGGAATCCTGAGGGAAGGGATTTATATGTATTTGGAAAGGCAAGGACTGATTAGGGACAGTCAACATGGCTTTGCACATGGGAAATCATGTCTCACTAACTTGATTGAGGTTTTTGAAGAACTAACAAAGAAGATTGAGGGCAGAGCAGTGGATGTGATCTATATGGTCTTCAGTAAGGGGTTTGACAAGGTTCGTCATGGTAGACTGGCTAACAAGGCTAGATCATATGGAATACAGGGAGAAACAGCTATTTGGATAAAGAACTGACTTGAAGGTAGTTGACCAAGAAAAGTGGTAGACAATTGCTTTTCAGACTGGAGGCCTGTGACCAGCAGTGTCCTAAAGGGTCGGTGCTGGGTCCACTGCTTTTTGTCACTTATATACATGATTTGGATGTGAACATAGGAAGTACGGTTAGATTAGATTACTTACAGTGTGGAAACAGGCCCTTCGGTCCAACAAGTCCACACCGACCCGCAACCCACCCATACCCCTACATTACCCTTGCCTAACACTACGAGCAATTTAGCATGGCCAATTCACCTGACCTGCACATCTTTGGACTGTGGGAGGAAACCGGAGCACCCGGAGGAAACCCACGCAGACACAGGGAGAACGTGCAAACTCCACACAGTCAGTCGCCTGAGTCGGGAATTGAACCCGGGTCTCAAGCGCTGTGAGGCAGCAGTGCTAACGACTGTGCCACCGTGCCACCCGTGCCGTTAGTAAGTTTGCAGATGACACCAATTTAGGAGGTGCAGTGGACAGCAAAGAAAGTTATCCAAGATTAGTAAGAAATCTTGATCAATTTGGTCAATGGGCTGAAGAATGGGCGGATGGAATTTAATTTAGATAAATGTGAGTGCTACATTTTGCAAAGGCAAATCAGGGCAGGATTTATACGCTTAATGGTAAGGTCCTAGGGAGTGTTACTGAACAAAGAGACCTTGGAGTGCGGGTTCATATTTCTTTGAAAGTGGAGTTATAGTTAGTTAGGCTAGTGAAGAAAGCGTTTGGTCTGTTTGCCTTTATTGGTCAATGCATTGAGTATAGGAGTTGGGAAGTCATGTTGCAGCTGTACAGGACATTGGTTCAGCTACTTGTGGACTATTGTGTGCAAATCTGGTCTCTCTGCTGTAGGAAGGATGGTGTGAAACTTGAAAGGGTTCAGAAAAGATTTATAAGGATGTTGCCAGGGTTGGAGGGTTTGAGCTATTGGGAGAGGATGCATAGTCTGGGGTTATTTTTCCTGGAGCATTGGAGGCTGAGTGGTGACCTTATAGAGGTTTATAAAATCATGAGGGGCATGGATAAGGTAAATAGCGAAAGTTTTTTCCTCAGGGTGGGGAGTCTAAAGTTAGAGGGCATAAGGTTAAAGTGGATGGGAAAGATTTAAAACGGACCTAAGGGACAATTCTTTTCATGCAGAAGGTAGTACACTTTTGGAATGAGCTGCCAGAAGAAGTGATGGATGCTGATACAATTACAATATTTAAAAGGCATCTGGATGTGTATATGAATAGAAGGAGTGTTATGTGCCAAATGCTAGCAAATGGGACTAGATTAATTTAGGATATCCGAAGTCATGGATGAATTTGACTGAAGGGTTCGTTTCCATTCTATGACTCTATAATATGTGGATGTTCCTACTAGAGATGCAGCAAAGCATGATCTTCTTTTGGACAATAAGGCAGGGCAGCCGCTGAGGTGAAAGTGAATGCTTTGTGTCTAGTGATCATAATTCTACTAGTTTCAAAATGATAAGCTTTTTATATAAGTTAGTTTTTAATTGAAGTAAAGCAAATTTTAATGATATGAGACAAGTTTTAAACATTGATTGGAGTTGACTGTTCGCAGGTAAAAGGATGTCTGACAAGTGAGAGGCGTTCAAACGTGTGATAACAAAAGCTCAGGCATTTCTTTTCTTTGTTCATTGATGGATCAGGGCATCATTGGCTAGGCAGCATTTATTGCCCATCCCTAATTGCCGAGGGAGGCAGTTGAGTCAATCACATTGCTGTGGGTCTGGAGTAACCTGTCGGCCGGACCAGGTAAGGATGGCAGTTTCCTTCCCTAAGTGAACCAGATGAATTTTTCCAACAATCAACAATGGTTTCAAGGTCATCATTAGACTCTTAATTCCGTTTTAAAAAAATTGAATTCAAATTCCACTCCCTGCTATGTCAGGGTTGAAACCCAGGTCCCCAAAACATTATCTGGGAGTAGTCCAGCAATAATACTACCCAGCCATCATCTCTCCATTAAATCCAGTACATAATAAAGATTACAGCAAGGTGTCAATGAAAGACCTGAACACTGTCAGTTATTCAGGGAGATAGTTAAATATTATCTGTGACTGTCACAAAGCCCTGAATGCTTAAACAGCTTTCTCAGTGGTACCTCTATTAACAGCCATGTTGTGCTTTTTAACGTTACAATTAGCTGTCAGTCAAGTGAAATGTCAGTGCACAATAGAACATGAGTATGAGTAATACATCCAGTCTGTTCCAGTAAGGGTATTGAGGGAATTGTTCAGTTTAAATCTTTACAATTACAATCATTTTCCAAAGCTTTGTTTACGAAATTCACCTCAAATGAATCCAGGAATCAGTGCTATTATAAATGCAAAGTAGGTTTGTTTTCGTGAAAGTTGCATAATTTCATGGAAATGTAACCTTTGCCTTTACCAATGGTTATTCATAGTTATTTCTTGGAATTTGTGGTGTGTGTTGAAACCCTCTTGAATGAAGCAAATCCCAAAGGTGCATTGTGTTCAATGGATTCTGAAAATAAAATCAAAGATACAACTCTATACATGATCAGTAAAACGAAGAAAATATCTTCATTGGTTTATTTGCCTTTTTCATTATTGGAACTTGACGAGAAATCATTTTTAGTTCATCGTAAGTTTGTAAATTTTTAAGAATATAAGAACACAACAATGCTCAAGTGAAAGTTGTTCAGCAAAAGGCAATTTCTTTTGTATACCAGATATAATGCGTCTTTTTGCATCAGATTTACTCAGTTTATTTAACCTTCTGAAAGGAAATAGAAGGCATCACTTTATATCTAAAGTTCCAAAAGGCAATTGAGTTTCTATCTTATAGATGTAAGGAGGGCAAATGATGAATACCATGGATCAATAATATACAAGTTTGTCACAAATATGTAATTCTTAGATTTTTAGACTTAGATTAGACTTACAGTGTGGAAACAGGCCCTTCGGCCCAACAAGTCCACACCGACCCGCCGAAGCGCAACCCACCCATACCCCTACATTTACCCCTTACCTAACACTACGGGCAATTTAGCTTGGCCAATTCACCTGACCCGCACATCTTTGGACTGTGGGAGGAAACCGGAGCACCCGGAGGAAACCCACGCAGACACGGGGAGAACGTGCAAACTCCACACAGTCAGTCCTTTTAACTCCACTAACATTTGACATACACAACTTATTCCACTCCTTTTGGGCAGTACATTGAGATTTTCACTGTATTAATGGTGCAAAATAGGACCAGATTTTCCATTAAGCGGGAATCTCATCGAGATAATTTATTCTTAGAAAAGAAGGGAGCTCCACATGTTTGAAAGTGTCTTATGCTAAGGTCTCACTCAGAAGTGTGACAGCTCTTTTGTAGCATTGAACCATCAGGGGAAGGCAATTCACTCTCCTTCTTCACAGCAATCAGCTGTCATAACATCCAAATTAAAGGTACTGTCAAGGGGTAAGTACATCAGAAAGTGGGGTAGCAGGATGCCAGCTGAGTAGGAAGTAAGGTGCCAGGTAAGAAGGGTGCCAAATGGATAGAGTGCCAGTAGGAGAAGGGTTAATGTCTAACTGGTAGGGCACCACTTGAAGTGGAAGTAGGGTGCAAGGTGGCAAGAAGACAGGTAAGTATTTAGGCAATTGTAGGTCATGGTGGGATGAAGATATTGGGTTCAGTGATGGGGTGGGGAGGGTAGGTTTCATATCTGGTGGTTCAGGTATCACAGTGGGGCATATTGGGTTAGTACAGCAATGGAGAACGGATGGTCAGAACTGGTCGCAGCGATATCACGATGGGGCGGGTTCAACAGTTCAAGTCCAACAATGGGCGGGAAGGAGAAAGTGAGGATTGGTCTGGTTGCTGTGGCATTGGGGAGGGGGATTGAGGTGAGTGGTGGGTCTAGAGAAGATCCACGAGGATTGGATTTGACAGCAGCAGGGGGTGGGATTGGGGCAGCATTGTCAGCTCCAAGAGATGGGTTTCTGGCACCAGGCAAAAGAATCAGGTCCTGAGGTGGATAAGTTGTGGGAATTGAGTCTGGGGGGAGTGATGTCAGGTCAGAGTCTGGGAGTGTAAAGGGTCTGGGTGTTGAGTAAGGTGAGTATGGGGTCTGTTTGATATTCTACCTCCTGAGTAACTATATATTTAATAGTCTAACTCTGCCTGATTAACTATTTTATTTAATTTCAAAAGAATAGTCTGAAGTCTCTGATTTATATAACAACTTTCATAAGGTTTCACATGTCGAATGGCACACCAGAAAATTCAATTTCCAAAGTAGTCCCTTGTGGTGGGAATTCTGAAAGGTCCCTATGCACAACTCTGATCTACATCTGCATATTGACTGTGTGGCAAGTGGAAAATCTGCTTGATGGAGCAAATTATTGTTACATCACATGCTTAACTTGCATCTTTAGATTAAAGTGTAGTACTCTGGAGCCAGCAGTCTAGGATTCAGCTCTCAATCCAGTTGCATCATTCATTTTCCTTGTAACTAATAGTAGTTTGCAAAAACATTGTATTTGGAGAAATATCACAAGAGACGCTTTGGAATCAATTTGGAGAATGTGTTGGAACATTCCAGCTAAAGATATTAACAGATAAAAAAGAACAGAAGCAGAATTTGAGGTGGAAAGGGGATATGTGGTAACTTTTTATTTCTGGAGATGTGGTGCTGGAAAAACACAGCAGATAAGGCAGCATCTGAGGAGCAGGAGAATTGACGTTTTGGGCATAAGCCCCTTATTGGGAATTATGATGAAGTGCTTATGCCCGAAATGTCGATTCTCCTGCTCCTCGGATGCTGCCTGACCTGCTGTGCTTCTCCAGCACCACACTCTCGACTCTGATCTCAGCATTTACAGACCTTACTTTCTCCAACTTTTTACTTCTGTCCACTCCAGTTTTTCTTTCACGATTATTGTTTGCACTTCTATTTTTCATCATGTTCTGAGCCAATTGTAAATATTGGCTACAAGGAACAATTTTTATTTTTCTCTTTGCCTTCTTGTTGCTGCTGCACTGATAAACTAGAATCTCTTGACAAAAGTGCTTTAGTGGTGGTGGGTTGGGCACATCCTGTGCTTGCTCAATACATTTGTACAACAGACGATGGTGTAAACATCAAAATCCTGTCTGACTGAACTTGGTTTTTGAATGCTTATGGCTATGCAGACTCTGTTTAACAATTGAAATGCAGTATTTTTTATTAATCATTTGAAATTTGTGGCAAGATTGGTGAGGTCAATATTTATTGCTCTGCTCTAACTGTTTAACGTTAGCTCCAATAATCATCTTTTCATGTTACTTTGCAAAGTATATCTCTATCTCTGTATCTCTTGTACTGTTTACTAAGTCTCTATTTAATGGTATAAACAATTGTTGTAGCTGCAGGTTTTGCTGAAACACAAGGCCTCAGAACTTACATGCATAGATTTCAATATCTCTAAGGATTTGTTGTATTTTTGTGTTGATGTTAATTAAGATAAAGGATGAGCAAGATTGGATTCTTTTTCCATCTTGGTCACTTTTTTATTTTCGGGTAAAAAATGAGGTCTGCAGATGCTGGAGATCACAGCTGAAAATGTGTTGCTGGTTAAAGCACAGCAGGTTAGGCAGCATCCAAGGAATAGGAAATTCGACGTTTCGGGCATAAGCCTGATGAAGGGCTTATGCCCGAAACGTCAAATTTCCTATTCCTTGGATGCTGCCTGTCCTGCTGTGCTTTAACCAGCAACACATTTTCAGCACTTTTTTATTTTGGCTTAACTACTTGTTAAATCCTGTACAGAGTGGTCAATTGCATCATCAAACATCCAAGCCAGGCATAACATGTTAGGTACAAAGCAGAGTTGCTTCTAAACTCTTTTGACAAAACGTTCCTCATGAGATTCCTGTAGACCAGGTGAAAGTCGATATTTTCCCTGCATTAACTTCATCATCAATTATTTCATGGATTACGTGCACAGCAAAAATACAATGATTGCACTTCAACAAATGATCCCAGCTTGAGATATGTACCAAGAAAACTTTCCAGACCTACAATGGTCAACTGTGGCCTCTGAGGTTATCAACTGATCTCAATTTATGTTGCTCGTGCATGATCCTTAGAAACTGAAGTTAAGCTGGAGGTAGAACTTTCCTTTCCTTGGTGTGTGGCACGAGCAATGATAAGGAAGATGGGAACATTTGGTGAGAACGAAAAATCAGGTTCTCAACATTGTGAAACCATTCCTGATTTCTCCAACAGGCCTTCAGTGACTTTAGAATTTTGCCATTGAGCAGTGACTACTTTATTTTCATGCATTCACTTCTCATTAAAGCCCCAACTTGTCTTATCAATATGCCTCTTTCAATTGTCCTCTCCATCACCAAATAACCATATGGTTCAGACTTCAAACAGATAAAATAGCAAGTGCATGGTGGCTACAGCTCACCAAATATTTTTCATGGCCATCATCTCACATACCTGCACAGGATGGTTTGGCACTCATGTAGATTCTTGCTTTGGATGGCTCTTAGCTTGCGCCTTCATTCATGTCACTGATTACTTGGAGGCTGCCAGCCAAGGGCACATTGTTTTCTTAGCACATAAGGTCTTTGGAACTCTGTTACAGGCTGGTAGCCTTTCTGACTTGCTTTTCATTTTAACACAGGTGGAGAAGCAGGCACTTGTGGCAGTTGAGACAACTGAACATTCAAGGGGCTGGATATGTCTTTGTGCAGCTCCGTGCTGGATCAATGTCATACCTGTCCTATGTGCCAGCAGTTTACACATATTGCATGTGCTTCAAGTAAATGATGGTAACATTAGAAAGCTAGTGGGGTAAAGGGGAACTACAGACAGTTATGGCCATTACCACAGTCAGTCAAGAGACTTGTTCTAGTCCAGCAGGTTTGCTGTGGTCAGTCTTGGCCTTGAAGTCTGGGGATTGGGTCACAGTCAGTTCTGCAGGTCAAGTGCAACTGGTATGGGGATTGCATGTAGGTCAGTTGGGCTGCTGATGAGATATCAGTCTAGGAGGTGGGGCCAATCTTTCCTGCAGTGACACAAAGGGAGGCTTGTGTATTTTGGAAGTAGGTGGAAGAGTGATTAATGGTGATACATGAGCAGGAGAGATGGTGAGGTGAACTCAGTGACTGACAAGGTAGAACAGGTTTGAAGTTTTGGAGGATGACATGGACATGATGTGAATTACGTTGACAACATTGCCCACGAGTCTTGATGAGATGCATTTGTTGTGGCAGAGCTAGCGGATGTGCTGGCCCTTGTAAGTGTGAAATAGCAGAGAGAAGATAAAGGAACATTCCCTTGTGGAATTTTGAAGATTACTGACCTACTTTAGGCAATGCTGGAGCCACTTCAGTACTGATGTGAGGTTCTATTTGCATCCAGAGTGGTCTGCTGTTGAAGTCAGGTAAATAAAGGACAACTCACCTTTCCACCAACCTATCCACCAACACCCCCTGTTACAAAGTAGAAGTGAGTTTTTCTTACCTCTGAGCAAGGTGAATGTTGACACTTTAGCACCACAGTGTGAGGGCTAATTCCTGGCCTGCAGAGCCAGAAGTTGTGTGTGGCTAAGCTTTAAATATGATGCCGGCGGCTCCATGCTGTCAGTGGTGAGCACTTCTGCCTCTCCAGCTGTGAAATTCCCAAAACAGGCTCTTGAGTATAACATGAATGAGCATAGAGATGAAGAGTGGAGAGTTCCATGAGAAAGGTTGTGGCAGACCATTGTCCATACTTTGCAATTTTTTTTATGAGACATGTTAGTGATATAATCACTGTATCACCTTATATGACTTGACTCAGACTCTATTTTCCTGGAATCACTTACAACTGAGAGAAGTGTACTAGTTTGTAAATGAGTTGCTCAGTACTAGCGCTGGCATGTCAGTGCCTGTGATGATAACATACCTCTCGATGCCAAGTGCTGAAATAAGCATCTATTGAATCTTTCAGCAGTTTGTGATTCATGTCTGGTTCTTATGCTATGGTAACTAATATAAGTAACACCACATCAGGTGTTTAATTCCCTGCTGAAGGTTAAAAACGTCCATCATTGGCAGGTTGTGGTGCTATCAGCATTAAGAGCAAATTACAACAGATGCTGGTGTCTGTACTGAAAACAGTGTGATCATGTTCCCCAATTCTCTCTTTTCATCCCATCAACCTCCACATTCAAAGGATCATCCTCACCAAACACCAAACACTCCCCCGTCTGCATTTCCATCTGCCCACCATGTGCAAGGCACAAGTCAGGAGTGTGGTGGATTGCTCCCCACTTGCCTGGATGAGTGCAGCCCCAACAACACTCAAGAATCTTGGCACCATCCAGGACAAAGCAGCCCACTTGATTGGCACTGGATCCACAAGCATCTGCTCCCTCTTCCAATGCTCAGTAACAGCAGTGTGTACTATCTACAAGATGCACTGCAGAAATTCACCAAAGATCCTCAGACAGCACCTTCCAAATCCACCACCACTCCCACCTGGAAGGACAAAGACAACAGATCTAAGGGAACAACACTTCGTTAAGTTCCCCTCCAAGCCACTTACTTTCCTGACTTGGAAATATATCACCATTCCTTCACTGCGACTGGGTCAAAATCCTGGAATTCCCTCCCCAATGGCATTGTGAGTCAACTCACAGCAGGTAGACTACAGCAGTTCAAGAAGGCTGCTCACCACCACCTTCTCAAGGCTAACTAGGGATGGGCAGTCAATGCTGGCCAGCCAGCAACACCCCCCTCCAACGACCAACCTGTCAGAATCAACTGTGAATTCTGTTTTTAAACTTACAGTTCCCACATCTCCAATTTCATCTCACAAAACACTTTTAATGATAATGACAAATTCTGTCTTTTAACAAGATGTATTTTAGGGACAGGTGATTTAATTTTGTTTTTAATCTGGCTTTCAATTAGCAGAAAATTGAGTTTACATTGTCCCTACCTCCAGAATGAATGATAATGGAATCCAAGCCTTGGGAGAACTGAGCTTTAGAAATGCATCTTATCAATTGAAGATGAGGCTTTCTTGTTAATAAGAAACATAAAGGCCTAGAAATTAGTCTGGACCAGTTTTTGGATTCAGGGATTGTGATTGGCCATCTTTCTCTCATATTTCCACGATTACAATATGTAGCCAAACATGGCTGTAGCTGGTTAGTTACGTGTTCAATGGGGAGTAGGGAGGTCCTAGCAGTTTATGAAGCTATTCAATTTCCACCTCCTATACAGAGTCTATCCCTCTTTAAAAAAATCTGTTCTGACTGAAAGGAATGCAAATTGTTTATAATTTGCAATATAGCAGCAGCGCAGATAGAAGGTTCTTCTTTATGAATTAGGCACTAGTAGTTTGATTCATGGAATTCAACAGGAAGTGGGAGGTCATGGGTCAGTGGTGGACTAGAAGGCTTGCCATCTGAAGGGGACAGTGACAAGTGTTCAGGGAGGTCAATGTATACAGTCTCAGCCCAAGAAACTGGCAGCATTGTCACAAGAGTGATCATGGGTA